>NC_142517.1:1505000-6505000 GCF_057876585.1 Rhinolophus sinicus
GGTGGAGGCTGATGCTGCTCGTGCAGCTGTGCTGGTCGGGCTGAGTGGGGGGAGGGTTGTCTGTCACCATGGCCAGTGTCAGCCTTGAGTAGGCCCTGAGCACCTGGGACTGGGAAGGGAAGGCTTTCTCAGACTTCCTGCCACTCCTCACTGGCTGGCCAGACCCCACTCTGTGTGTGTGTGTGTGTGTGGGGGGGAGTTGTGTGAGAGTTCCCTGCTCCCCTCCCCCATTGCAGTGATCCTTTAGGTACCCCTTGGGTCCGGGGCCCAGGCCTGTTTCCCATCCTCCACTCAATGGGAGGGAATTTTCTCCTCTGTCCTTTCCATCTACAATATCTTGGGTGGCAGATGTGGGGACGGCACCTTCCCTCCACCCTCCACCCATGAAGGACCCCCACTTTCAGCTGAGCTTTCAGGAAGAGAACTCTTTGAGGAGGGGCTGCTGTGCGTATGAAGGTATCCACCTTCAAGGGAAGGACTTCAGAAATATGTGAGGATAAAACGGGGACACGCTGCATTGGGAAAGCCCATGTGTCTGCCTCATGCAGGGTGAGGTCTCCTCCTGGAGACAGGAGGACCCTGAGAACCAGGGCTTCCCTCGGGGGTGGACAGGGTCACAAGGGGTCCAGATCACCCGCCACACTCTCGTCCTGGAGTTCAGAGGGCTTGTTGAACGTGCTTTTCATGTGCCATGAGCAGAACCTGGGGGCTGCCGAGGACTCGTTGTGAGAGAGGTGCAGGTGTCACCCCGTCTGCACTGGGACCAGCTGGGTAGGAGACTTGCGGTCAGCAGCAGGAAGGGGTGTCACAGGAGGTGGGGCTGCAGGCCAGTGTGGAACAGGAGGGCTGGAAGCATCTGGAAGACTGAGAGGAGGGGGGTCCTCCCACGACGGGCTTGCAGCTCCCAGGCCTGCAGATGGAGGCCTGCCAGGAGGGGTCCATGCACACAGAGGGCTTGCAGCTCACGGGCACATGTCAGCACGCCTGGCAGGGGCTGGGCGAGCAGCAGGCAACCTGGCAGCCCTGGAGCAGCCAGTGTGGCACATGTTGACGTGGGGCTGGCTGGCGTGGGGCGGAGGGCAGTGACACCTGCAGGCTCCTTCCCTGGTGGCCTTATTCCCAGGCTGTGGGCATCCCCACAGTCAACACCGAAGCACGGCTGTTGACTTCCTCATGGCTCCTTCCACGTGTTTCGACGTGCTTCTCTGTATCCGGGAACGCACTCTCCTCTGTTAGGCTCCACCGTAAATACACTTGGCTTTGAGGCCAGGTTCCCTTGCAAACAGGATGTGCTGCTTTGACTCTTCGGGGGCTCCTGTGGTTTCTCCAGGTCAGTACTGTGCACAAGGCACCCCGGCCTGACTCAGCACTGTGTCCTTTACATCCCTTTTGTCACCTGCCATCCATGAAGACTCTGAGGCAGTAATGTACTTAGAGCTCTTATTCTGCACAGGAAACATTAGAGCAGAAGTCTGCATACAAGTCTACAGTAGGAATCTGGCCTGCTGCCTGTTTGTCAATAAAGTTTTATTGGATACAGCCACGTCCATGCATTTGCTGCTGTCTAGGGCTGCTTTTGCACAGCAATGCTGAGTATGGTACTAAACTTATGGACCTTGGGTTCAAAGAGCATTTTATGAATTTGACTCCAAAAACAAGGGAAGTAAAAGCTAAAATAAATGAATGGGATTATATCAAACTAAAAAGCTTCTGCACAGCAAAAGAAACCATTGACACAATAAAGAGGCAGCCAATCGAATGGGAGAAGATTTTTGCAAATAGTGCCTCTGATAAGGGGCCAATATCCAAAATATATAAGGAACTCTACAACACAACAACAACAAAAAAACAAACAATCCAATTAAAAAATGGGCAGAGGACCTGAAGAGACATTTCTCCAAAGAGGACATACAAATGGCAAATAGACATATGAAAAAATGCTCATCACTAATCATCAGAGAAATGCAAATCAAAACCACAATGAGATATCACCTCACCCCAGTCAGAATGGCTATCATCAGCAAGACAAATAGTAACAAGTGTTGGAGAGGCTGTGGAGAAAAAGGAACCCTCATACACTGTTGGTGGGAATGCAGACTGGTACAGCCGTTATGGAAGGCAGTGTGGACGTTCCTCAAAAAATTACGAATAGAATTGCCATATGACCCAGCAATCCCTCTCCTGGGTATCTACCCCAAAAATCTGAAAACATTTATCCATAAAGACATATGTGTTCCAATGTTCATTGCAGCTTTATTTACAGTGGCCAAGGCATGGAAATGGCCAAAGTGTCCTGTGATAGATGAATGGATAAAGAAGTTGTGGTATATATACACAATGGAATACTATTCGGTGGTAAGAAAAGATGATATAGGAACATTTGTGACAACGTGGATGGATCTTGAGTGTATAATGCTGAGCGAAATAAGTCAGACAGTAAAAGCAGAGAACCATGTGATTTCACTGATATGTGGTATATAAAACTGAAAACAACAAAAGAACAAGACAAACGAATGAAGAAACAAAAACTCATAGACACAGACAATAGTTTAGTGGTTACCAGAGGGTAAGGGGTGTGGGGGGTGGGAGATGAGGGTAAAGGGGGTCAAATATATGGTGACGGAAGGAGAACTGACTCTGGGTGGTGAACACACAATGTGATGTACAGATGATGTATTACAGAATTGTACACCTGAAATCTATGTAACTTTACCAACAATTGTCACCCCAATAAACTTTAATTTAAAAAAAAAAAAGAATGCTGAGTAGTTATGGGAGAGACTACGTGATGGCAAAGCCTGACATGCTTACTGTCTGCCTCTCACAGACAGTTCGCCAACTCCTGCCTTCCAGTAATCTACACAAAAGCTGATTTGTTCATGCAACAGACTGTACTGTGTGCTGGCCACGGAGACATCCTAGCCTCGTGAGCCTTCCAGGGCAATGAATAAATGAGTGAATGGAGAAATTAATGAAGTAATCCCAAAGACGGCTGAGTCCTGAAAAGGAAAACAGGTTCAGCAGATAGAGATTAAGGGGTGCTGGTGGGTGGCTGGGGCCTCTGCGAGGAGGTGATGCTGAGCTGGCACTGGGTGCTGTGAGGGGGTCTGGGGATGGTGTCCCAGGCAGAGGAAGCCTGGGCTGTGAGGACACTGCCACGGGCACGCCCAGGAGCGCTGGGAAATCAGCTGTCACTCACACTGGGTTGTAGATTGCTGGCTTCCACGTGTGTCAGCATCTCTGCACCTCACTTTCTTTGGGTTAGGGGTGAGGGAGAACCTTCTTCCATGGCTTTTTAAAAAAATTTTTTACTGGGGAACAGTGTGTTTCTCCAGGGCCCATCAGCTCCAAGTCGTTGTCCTTCAGTCTAGTTGTGGAGGGCGCAGCTCAGCTCCAAGTCCAGTCACCGTTTTCAATCTTTAGTTGCAGGGGGCGCAGCCCACCATCCCACGCAGGAATTGAACTGGCAACCTTGTTGTTGAGAGCTCGCGCTCTAACCTACTGAGCCATCCGGCTGCCCTTCTGGCAGCTCCTTGTCGTCAATCTAGTTGTGGAGGGCGCAGCTCACTGGCCCATGTGGGAATTGAACCGGCAACGCTGTTGTGCAGAGCTTGTGCTCTAACCAACTGAGCCGTCCAGCCACCCCTTTCCATGTCTTTTTAACTCTGGGCTATGAAGACTCCATCAAGGCCTTTGTCCATTTACGATGAAGATGGTCGCATTTTTCTTAAAATTTGAATGAACAAGGAATGAGTACGGGTTTTGGATAAACTCGGGCAGGCTGAGGGATTTAACGTCAAGGCGGGCTTATGATCCAGCCACTTCCTCTTCGAAGGCCCTCAGAGGGTGTTTGCTCTGCCGGCTCCTTCCCTGGGTCGAGCTTATCTGGGGTGGGAGTGGGGCTTACAGGCTCCCCTACCACCCCCCTGGGGAGGTGCCTTCCGTTCCTGGTCCCATCTGCTCCCACGGGCCTCCTTGGTCCATTCCTGGTGAGGGGACAAGGGACAAGGAGGGCCCTCAGTGCTGCCTGGTCAGTCTGACTGGTGTCTGCTTGACTCATACTAGTGGTCCACTGAGACTGCAGGCTCGTCCTCCTCATAGTCCCAAGGGTTTGTTCACAAGGCATCTTTTTGTTCTGTGCCTCCTCGGTCAGACCTTGAAAGCTTGAGTGGAACGAGTGATGTCTGAACCAGCCTTTGTGCCCTGTTAGGGCCCCTATGCTCTGACCAGCACGCCTCTATGCGGGCCCCCCTCTCCCAGGGAAGGCAGCGTGGTGCCAGGTACTGGACTCTCAGATTCTGACCAACAGGGTTTCTGCTGCTCCCCGATTCACCTTTAACCTGGACAGGCAGGGGACAGGCGCGGGCAGGAGCCCCAGTCCACTCAGAGTCCAAGCCTCTGGCGCCCACACCGCCCCTGGGCCCCGCCTTGGAGGCTGTGCACTCGGGGAGGCTGGGCAGCTGCCTGGGAAGGGGACGAGTGTGCGGATCTTCCCGTCACTTGGCCGCTGGGAACTTGGATATGAGAATGTGCCTCTGCCGTCTGCTTTGTATCAGACGGAGCAGCCCAGCCCAGACTTGGCGTGGTCGTGGGGCTCGGGCGGAGAAGACAAACGCGCATCGTATTTCCCAACACAAACATTGTATTGATTATAGCCTTTATTGATTATTGATTACGGCCTTTGTCACATGGAATGCAAGAAACCGTCCTGCAGAGGAGGCCCCGCGGGCCCCAAGTCCCCCCAGCGCTGGTGAGGGATTTGTGAGTCGTGTCTTCTCAGAAGCCACGGGCGCCATGTTCAGCCCCCGTTAGGCAGCAGATGTGCACCCACCTGTGGGGAGGGGGAGGTCCTGGCGCCTGCAGAGGGGCTCCAGGGGCTGCTGAGAGAGGAGGGCTGGGCTTGGGAGCAGGACAGCAGCTCAAGAGGCAGATCGAGCTGGTCAGCAGCAGGACTTCTGGGCCGAGGCGGGGACGCAGCAGGCCGTGCGTGAGCACAGGGGGCGGCAGATGACAGACACGCAGGAGGTCGGGCGGCAGCAGCTGGGCTGGCAGGAGGAGGCAGGGGCACAGCAGGAGGAGATGGGCACGCAGCTGGCGGGCCTGCACACAGGGCGGCAGATGAGGGACACGCAGGAGGTGGGTCTGCAGCAGGATGAGGCGCAGGGGGCGGCCCCAGAGCAGACGGGTGTGCAACAGAGGGGCTTGCAGCAGACGGGTGTGCAACAGGCGGGCTTGCAGCAGACGGGTGTGCAGCAGACGGGTGTGCAACAGGCGGGCTTACAGCAGACGGGCACACAGCAGGCCTGCTGGCAGGGGGAGGAGGTGCAGGAGGGCTGGCAGCTAGACTGTTGGCAGCATGAAGGCGTGCAGGAGCTGGTGCAGACTGATTGGCAGGCGCTGGGCCCACAGGCTGCCTGGCAGCAGGGACTGGATACACAGCTCACTGGGGCACAGACCAGGGTCAGGCAGGGGGACTGGCAGCAGCTGGGGACACAGCAGCAGGACTGGCCACAGCTGGGGACACAGCAGGAGGACTGGCCACAGCTGGGGACACAACAGAGGGGCTGGCAGCAGCTGGGGACACAGCAGCAGGACTGGCCACAGCTGGGGACACAGCAGGAGGACTGGCCACAGCTGGGGACACAGCAGGAGGACTGGCCACAGCTGGGGACACAGCAGGAGGACTGGCAGCAGCTGGGGACACAGCAGGAGGACTGGCCACAGCTGGGGACACAGCAGGGGGGCTGGTAGCAGCTGGGGACACAGCATGAGGGCTGGCAGCAGCTGGGGACACAGCAGGACGGCTGGCAGCAGCTGGGGACACAGCAGGGGGGCTCGCAGCAGCTCTCCGGGCAGTCGTCCACCTGCCAGGAGGAGTCCGTGCAAGAGTCACAGGAACCGGGCAGGCAGACGCGGCTGCCATAGCTCAGGTCGCTGGAGCAGACGGACAGCGTGGACGCGGCCATGGTGGGTGGTGGGTGGGAGGTGAGCGGGGAGGAGGGTGTGAGTGTGAGTGTGAGAGGGTGTGTGAGTGTGAGGTGCTGCTGTCGGCTTTTATACTCCTGCTGGGGGGGGGGGTGTTGTCCGAGGAGGAGGCTCCCCACGCCCTCCCTTCCTCATTGGTGTTTAGAGCCTGTTGCAGCAGAACCCTCATTAGTGCTGGTTTATTTTCTATAATTAGTCTCTCCTCATTAAACTTGTGACTGTTTCAAGATGTATATCCCATCTCTGCTTTGTTTGGCTCCAGAAAACTTTGAGGTAAGATCATGCCGAGTTGAGTTTTAGCTGTGAACACTCCACAGTGATGGATTCTGGTTCTACCTCTTCTGTGTTTGTAGTGTTTTAACATGTTTTATCCATGTAAGCACTTAAATGTAAGTGTACGGTGCAACTTGTTCACCTTATGAAATACAACTGGTACAGAGGGTTGGATGTGAGAAAGCTGAGTGCCCTCCCTTCAAATCACCCCTGCCTGTGGGAGGAGAACACTCAGAGTTTCGATGTCCTGCCAACTAGCTCTCTCTTTCCGCCTTCCTTCCACTTTCCTCTACCCTGTGCTAAGGTGACTCCTTTGTCATATTTCAAGCTGTACTCTGGATTTTTTCCATTTTCATTTCACCATGGTAAATGATCAAAGACTTTGTCATACATGATGGTGGACTTCACATTGTAAGATTTCTCGTATATCTGAAAATGTATCAAGTTACTTTCATACGTGATAGTTCAACTGGGTACCGAATTCTGGTTTGAAATAATTGTTTCCTCACAACTCGGAAGACAGCTTTGCATTTTGCTGTAGTGTCCACTGTTAAAGATGAAAATGAGGCTGTCATTTCTTTATAGTTTATCTTTTTTTTTTTTAACTTTCCAAGAGCATTTGATTTTATTTTTGTTCTAAAACATCATGTTTTGCTTTCTAGGAGTGTGTATTACTATATGTTCTGTGAAGAGCTCATTGAGCCTGTCAGTATAAGACTTCTCACTGGAAATGCTTTTGTACTATTTGTATATTTAAAAATGATTTCATCTTCCTTGTCCTATGCTTTTGTGACTCCTGGAACTTGCCTTCATCTCTCTAAATTTTTCTGTCATTTTCCCTTACGTTTATCATTTGCTCTCTTATCTAGGAGACTTTCTTGATTTTGTCTTTCAGATCACATTTCAGTCTTTCACCATTTCTAGTGTATTATTTGGCCTTTGCGTTGACTTTTTCCTTAGTTTTTTATTTTCAAATATTATTATTCGATTATTTCTTTTTTGTAGCAGCTTGATTTCATCTTGGGATATGAGTGAGATGCGTTCCTCCATCACTTGGACGGTGTTAGCGTGTGTTTTTAAAAGCTTTCCACCATTTTTTAAGTAATCTGTTTCCCTGGGTGTCACATAAACTGCTCCTTGGTGTCCGTCATTTGATTTTCTAAATAAAAGAATACACTGTTTTATTCTTGTGCTTTGGGGTCCTGCTCCAGTTTATACACCGATCTGTTTCCTTCTGCTTCTCTTTTCTGCAGACATGTCCTGGTGACCCTGCTTCTTATTATACTGTTTGATTTAGGTTTTCTTATACCTTTTAAAATTTGCTTTCAGAGAGAACCATGTGGCCACTCCACCTTCCAGAGCTGAAGACTTGAGTGTTGCTTTAGGGAAATGATGGCAACATTCGTGACAAGTGCAGGATGACATGGCATCATGTGCTGAATCGCTAGACATGTCCCATCACAGGCTGAGTCCTTTCCAAAGGCAACCACTGTGCGAGTGCCCCTCAGGGACCCACTTGTACAGACACAGAAACGCTGCTAGAGTACAATGTCCCGTGAAACAAGACAATGATAGCGGGAAACCTGAGAATCCAGGGTCCGATGTTCCTCCCCTGGCTACAAGGGGCTCTGCTTGTCACGACCCCCTTCTCCCCCAGGCCAGCTCTGGATTTTGTGGGTGGAGCTGGGGAGGGAATGTGGGTTTGAAACTAGGTGTATTTGGGAAGGCTGACACTGGCTTCTAGGACAAGTATAATGTTGCCTCTCGTCTTCCCACAGCTGTCCTGGGGTCCAGCTTAATGGGCATTAGGACACTCTCCGTGTTCTGTTTCTCATTTGTGACCCACACCCTCCTGTGTAGCAACCCTCTCCTTGGCCTGTGGAACACGTGTGTCATGGCCAAGGAGTATTTCAACTGTCATTGCTTTAAGCACAAGCCTTCCAGGGGCCGGGCTGGCCTGACCCAGGTCTGGCCCAGCCCTTACAGAGATGGGCTTCTGGATCAGGGTGCCGTGGGCTGGAGCTGGCAGGGCAGGTGCAGTGGGAGATCAGACGATGTTTGAAAACAGGAAAAAAATGTTGGGCATCTGAGATTGAGCAGCGGTGTAATGACTTCCTGGTGCTGGCTGGGCCAGCAGGGTGGTGGGGGGAAGGGATGCCAGCAGGGGCGAGCGTCTGGGAAGCTGTGTGGTGTGCTTTCCTTTTATTCCACGCTTTAGGCACTGACCAGGATGCCGAGCGCGCTGGGTGAGGGCCGGTGGCGGCAAGCCCTGTCACCTCACTCCTGGAGCTGGCGGAGTGCCGCCTGCCTCCAAGGGCCAAGTGTGTGCTTCCGGGCGCACAGCACTTGTCGTTGTGTGGGGGAGGCTTCTTTCTATTCCTAGTTTACCAAGAAGTGTGCTTTGCGCTTTTGAGTAAAGGATGAGTTGAATCCTCTGTGTGTTACCGTATGGAGAGCGCTAATGGTCTTTCCGTTGGCATATTCAGCAGTACAGTTAATGGTAGCATTTCTGGACTGCACTCTGAGGTACATGCTGCTTCATAATGACGTGTCGCTCTTTTCCTGTAGTTCCATGTTAAATGTCCTAATACTTTATTGGACTCTCCTACCTCACAGTTTCAAATGAGGTTCATCTACAGTCCTCTCCTTTCTCTCTCTCTCTCTCTCTCTCTCTCTCTCTCCCTCCCTCTCTCCACCCCACCCTCGTTGTTGGTTTGGCATCAGAGTTTTTCCAACCTTCTTAGATAAACCCAGAAACCTTCTGGCTTATTCTAAGCTCTGGAATATTTTAAATATAAGAAAAAGCTCTGTGCTGAAGACTGATGGGACATACCTTTAAAACTTTCCAAGTCTGTGCCTTTTGAACAATTATATCTTTACATTTATCTTCACTTTTTTCTATATTTGTATTGAAATTTTCATTTTGTTAATGTAGTTACATTTTTTTAGAACATGGTATATTTCACTGGTATTTTTGACCTGGAAATGGAATGGTGCTTTTTGTTTCTAACAGGGCTACTAAGATATAATTCATATGCCACAAAGGTCACCACTTAAAATGCCCAATTCATGGTTTTTAGTGTATTCACAGAGTTATGCAGCTGTCACCATTATTTTATTTTAGAACGTCTCCCCCAAACCCCATACCACTAGCATCACCCCCATTTTCCCTCCCCCAGCTCTGGCAACCCCTCATCGGTCTCTGGGGAGTCTCTTGTTCTGGACGTTCCTGTGGGCGGAATCATGTAACAGGTGGTCTTGTGTGTCTTCTGTCACTCATCATGAGTCCTCCAGGACCACCCACATTGCAGGCTGTCACAGCTTCACACCTGTTCATGGCTGAGTCACCCCACGGTGTGGCTGGCGCACAGGGTCTCTGCATTCTTCAGTGGGTTGACATTTGGGCTGCTTTGCCACTATCCGGTTATGTGACCAGACCTGCAGTGAACACTGGGGAAGGAGATTCTGTTTGAACACTGGTTCCTTGTTGGCATTTGCCCAGATGCAGACCTGCCGGGTCCTACTGTGGCTCCCGCATTTGGAGGAGTTGTTTGCCAGGGCCCCGACACCGGCCTGATGTTTTGAGCAAGCAGAGGAGACGCGCTGGGGCCCTCAGGGCAGCTCCCACGCCCCAGCCGGCGCTCCCGGGACCCAGGGCAGACAGAGCGTGTCTGTCTTTGGTGATGGTGTGCAGGGACGGAGTGAGTCTGGGCCCTGCACTGCCATCCGTTCTGGCCCTGCAGTGGCAGAGAACCCAGAGCAGGGGCTCAGGCCCACTGTGCCAGAGCTGTTAGCAGAGCACAAAGGTGCCTGAGCCCCAGAACCCAGATTTGGGCCCGGCAGCCACCCAGAACCACAACAAGAAAGACAACATTTCTGTGCTTGGGACCCTCATTGTGTCCCTTTGGAAGGACGTGGCTTTGCTTCCAAGAAGATGGACAAGCTTGTGTCAGGTTGGTTTCTGGCTCGGGGTGGAGAGGGAGCACTGCTGCCTGTCCTGGGGAGGGGGGTCTGCTCCAGGGAGGAGCGAGGGAGATGGCTGTTCTGACTGTGCCAGCACAGAGGGGTGGCGCTGTGGTGGGAGCAGCTGGACCAGGTCTGTCTGCTGTCTGCGCCTGGAGGTGTGGCTGGTTGTGTGGGTCCATTTACTAGTGGGGTGGGCTGAGGTTCAGGGTCTCGGATGGACTCAGCTGCCCTACAGAAAGAGCCCAGGCCGGAGGGCAGCAGGGAGAAGCCAAGGGCCGTTCAGAAGAGGCCTGGGGGACCTGGGAGGGTGGGAAGTACGTGTGAGCCCACTTGTGTGGGGCACAGACGTCAGGGGGCCCAGGACAGTGAGAGTGGGACAGGGCTCAGGGCAGGGGGGTATGGGGGTGTCAGATGGGGGCTCAGAGTCCAGGAACGTGGTCAGGAGGCAACCATGAACCCCCCCAATCTTTAGGGGAGTCTGCCGGTTAGACAGTACTGTTAGGCTCATCTCATTTATATCCTCGTGGCCATGCCTGAGAAAGGGCCAGGAAGCACCCAGGGCTGCTGGGTTCTCCCTCCTGGGCCGGGGCGTTCTCCTCGTGTCTCACTGGCAGGAGTCCGGGCCAAGCTGGAGGAAAGGCCACCTTGCCAGGCTGCCAGAAGGGCATGTGGTCCTCGGGCTGGTCTCCTGGGGGGAACCAGGTGGATGAGACCCCTGGGTGTGGGGCCAGGCACAGACATGCAGCCTGGGCCTAGGGGCGGCCACCAAGCTGCGAAGGCAAGTGTGGCTCCAGGCCCACAGCTGCTGGCGGGGTCCGCTGTGTCCCATGTGCCCTGGCTTGCAGCTCACTGAGATGGGCCTGGGGACTGCATGGTGGGCTTGGGTCCCACAGGGCTGCGAGTGGCCTGGCTTGAGGGGCTGACAGAGGCCAGCACCAGGTGCCCTGTCAGTCTGTCCCCAATGTATCCACACACAAACAGAAGGTCAGAGTGAGGCAGCTGTGGTTTTATTAGGACTGAGAGATGATGTCACTGCCCGGGATGGGAGCAGCCTGCTGAGGCCACAGGACCCACCCTGGGGCCCAGGGGCAGGACTGGAGCTACAGGGGCATCTGTGCTGCCAGCATCGGGAGGACGAGGTGAGCATCTGGGTCCCTGAACCCTGCAGGGGCCAAGCCAGGGGGAGGGCTCGTCCTGTCCCCTGTGGCTGGGAAAGCCAGAGGGTGTGTAGCTGCCTGGAAAGTCAGCCGCCTGCTGGGGAAAGGACCATGGATGAGGTTTAGGAAGGGTCAGCAGCAGGACTTCTGGGCTGAGGCGGGGACGCAACAGGCCGTGCGGGAGCACAGGGGGCGGCAGATGACAGACACGCAGGAGGTCGGGCGGCAGCAGCTGGGCTGGCAGGAGGAGGCGGGGGAACAGCAGGAGGAGATGGGCACGCAGCTGGCGGGCCTGCACACGGGGCGGCAGATGAGGGACACGCAGGAGGTGGGTCTGCAGCAGGATGAGGCACAGGGGGCGGCCCCAGAGCAGACGGGTGTGCAACAGAGGGGCTTGCAGCAGACGGGTGTGCAACAGGCGGGCTTGCAGCAGACAGGTCTGCAGCAGACAGGCTTGCAGCAGACAGGTGTGCAGCAGACAGGCTTGCAGCAGACAGGTGTGCAACAGATGGACACACAGCAAGACTGCTGGCAGGGGGAGGAGGTGCAGCAGGAGGGCTGGTAGCAGCTGGGGACACAGCAGGAGGGCTGGCAGCAGCTGGGGACACAGCAAGAGGGCTGGCAGCAGCTGGGGACACAGCAAGAGGGCTGGCAGCAGCTGGGGACACAGCAGGAGGGCTGGCAGCAGCTGGGGACACAGCAGGAGGACTGGCAGCAGCTGGGGACACAGCAGGACGACTGGCAGCAGCTGGGGACACAGCAGGGGGGCTCGCAGCAGCTCTCTGGGCAGTCGTCCACCTGCCAGGAGGAGTCCGTGCAAGAGTCACAGGAACCGGGCAGGCAGACGCGGCTGCCATAGCTCAGGTCGCTGGAGCAGACGGACAGCGTGGACGCGGCCATGGTGGGTGGTAGGTGGGAAGTGAGCTGGGAGGAGAGTGTGAATGTGAGTGAGTGTGTGAGTGTGAGGTGCTGCTGTCGGCTTTTATACCCACCTGGGTGTTTGTTTCCCAACAGGAAGCTCACGTGCCCTCCCTTCCTTGTTTGTGTTTGGAACCCAGCGTACTCTTGTTAACGCTTGTTCTGTGTTTAGTTCTATGAGATGCTGCATAGTTCTAAACTCCCTCGTGTGTCCTAGTCCGTTGACGCATCCTAAGCTGCCTTTGGTCTGTAGAGCTGAGGTAGAAAGAGCGTGTGTGTCTGCAGATAATTGTCCTGGGTCTGCACTGGCCGGACGAGAAATCCATGTCTCCTAATCCAGCTGTCCTTTTGCTGACACCTGGGATGGGTCCTGTGCACACCTGGGGACTGTGCTTGTTAGGGTGTCACGACTTGCCTAGTACCAAGCTGGAGAAGCCCGGGTCATTTCTCTGTGTCCCTGGCACACCTCCTGTGCAGGGACTTCCCTGGGACAGGTGGAAGCAGCTGAAGGTGGGCAGTGTGGTGGCAGCACCGCCATGTCCCTGGCTGGGCTGTGCACACACGCTGTCCACCCGACCGCTTAGTGGGGCCACAGAGCCCGCACCTGTCCACAACCTCGCATCCTGTCTGCATTTACCCCAACCCAGCCTCCTGCCTGCACAGAGCACAGCCACCACAGAAAGGCCTCCACACGGGAAGCAAGGATCGCTGTGTTTCCTCTTGATTATGAATAGAAAATTTCCTTGGGGCACCCAGGCCAGAAAGCAGAAAGTCATCCAGCTTCTTTCTTCTGCAAATACTATCAAGGGGCCACCAAACATTTTTTGGGTCTCTCTGCTGAATCCGTTTCAAACCGTCTCTAGCCCTTTCACCTTCCAAACAGGAGTGTATTCTCTACGCTGCAAATCCTCTCTCGGGCTGGAACTGGCCCCAGGCTCAGGACTGCAGATACGAACCCGGGCCAGCTGGGGAGCCCTGCGGGCCTGGAGAGGTGGGCTGTTGGCACCCTTATGTTGGTGATGACCAGGCACAGCACAGCAGGCACGAGGCCCAGAGGACTGGCAGCTACATGGCAGGAAGGTTCGAGGTGGGGCTGTCTGGGGGGGTGACGCCCCCTGAGTCTGGGCACTCACATTCTCACTCGCCTGCCGCTCTGTTTCTAACAGTGGGTCTCCACCCAGGCCTCTCAACTCCTAGGAAATGTATGAAAAGCAAGAAAGGCAGTGAGGAATTCAATTAAATTGAGGGCTGAGTTGTCTTTTTTTAATATTTTGAGTTATAAAAGTAATATTGATTTGAACCTGGCCTTCTGTGCTCAGCTCCAGGCCATTCCAGAGGTATAGGAACTGATCGTATAGACTAGAAGTGCAAGAGCAAGAGCGAGAGCGAGAGCGAGAGCGAGAGAGAGAGAGAGAGAGAGAGAGAGGACAGAACAGATATGTGTGCTTCCATGCATGACAAGGTAGCTTGTGCCAGACATATACTCCTGATGAGAATAATTTGAAAAGCTGGATAAAACACAAAAACATCCATTTAAAGCTTTTGAAAGTGAAACTAAGAATTGAGGAGCAAAGGTTCTGGACATGCAGGGACTCCGGAGACGTGAGCCAGCACTCTCCAAATGGCTTTTCCTTTAAGTGTCACTGATAGTCTTGCTGTGGGGTGTGAGGAGGAGAAACTGGGCAGAGGCTAAAACTGAGACGTAGAGTAGTCAACAGACCTTCTGGAAATTTCATGGGGTTGGAGAAAATTACATGGGAATTTGTGACTGCAGAGGCAGCAGAGACTCAAGGGGACAGGGTCCCAAACAGATGGGAGGCACCAAGAAGAGCTCTAGAATTGGAGCTTGGACCCTCAGGGCATTTTTCAAATTTTCATGCTACACAGGAAAGAAAACGAACAGAAAGCCACTAAAAATCCAAGCAGTGCTTTTGCAATCTCATTACCGAGGAGACATAACCCAGAGTTACGACTAGCCAAGGAAGAGTAGCTTTCAGCTGGAACCTCTGAAGAGCTAAATCCTAAGTGGGGAAAACCAGACGCAGACAAAAGCTTCCAGAGACTGCCTCCCAGCTTCACATCAATAAGAGTCCTCTGTGCCCACTTGGCTGTCTGGTGGAGGGTGAGGTGAAACTCTGGAAGAAGAGAAACTCACTTGGAGCTGCTAGAATGTTTCATATACAACATCAAATATTCAATCAAGAATTAGCCTTGACAAGAAATAGGGCCAAGAGACAAAATAGACAATAGAAACAGACCCAGAGGTGACACTGTGTTGGAGTTTTCAGGCAGTTTTAAAGTAATCGTGATGAAAATAGATGTAAGTACTCAAGAAAATAGATGTAATTATGGAGAGTTTGATCATAAATCTGAAATATATAAAAAGAAACAAGTAGACATTCTAGAACTGAAAAATATGTAACGATGGTATTTATGAACTGATAAGTGAGTTAATAGTAGAATGGACAGCAGAGAAGGGATCAGTGACCTGGAAGCTGTGAAGCATCTAAGATGGGCTGGTGAGGGGAAATATGTGGTGAAACATGGCGAAGAGATTTCACACCTTTTTTTTTGTTTTGTTTTGTTTTGTTTTGTCATTGGAGTCTCATGTGGGAGGAAAGAGAGAATGGGGGAATGTTTGGAGAGAGGATGATAAAGAATCTTCCAAAACTAAGACTCAAGCTACAAATTGAAGAAATGCTACAAACCTTAAGAGAATAACTTCTAGTGAAGCCACACCTAGGCACATGCTAATGAAACCGATGAAAACCCAAAATAAAGACCAATTGTCGAAAACAGTCAGAGGGAAAAGAAACATTTAAGTTCAAATTTGAAGCAATCAGATTTATAGTAGATTCCCCCACAGAAATGAGGAAGGAAGAGGTAATGGGCAGGGTCTTTAAGGGGCTGACAAAATTCTGTCAGCATTCTGTTCCTCGCAGGGGGTCCGACTGAGGGCCTTAGTTTCTTGCTGGCTGTTGAGTGGAGGCCGCCCTCATTTCTTGCCACATGGCCTCTCCATGGGCAGCTCAGAGGGGACAGCTGGCTGCTCACAGCCAGTACAGGAGAGAGTCTCTCCCCCAAGGCCAGCATACGATCTTATGTAATGTAACCATGCACATCTTATCACCCCCGTTGTATTCTTTGTGGCTAAAGCATGTCACGAGTTCTGTCCACACGTGGGGGACAGAGGCCACATGGTACATGGACACTAGTGTTTTACTCCAAACTTAGACTAGCCTTTCCCTCTCTGAGATTGTTTTTGTCTCCTTTTCCATCAATTATTGAGAGGGATATATTAATATCCCCAAGTATCATTTCACCTTTCTCTATTTCTGCTTTTAGTTCTGTCAATTTTTTTATTTCTGTGTTTTAGTGTATGTTATTGGGTACATACATTTAGAATTGTTACAGCTTACTAGCTGGCCCTTTTAGCTTTATGAAATGTCTTGATCTCAAATAATTCTTCTTGCTTTAAAATGTACTTTATCAGGTAATAAGCCACACCAGCTTTTTCAAGTTGGTGTTTGCATGATGTACCCTTTTCCACCTTTTTACTCCCAACCTTTATGTGCCCTTATATTCGGGATCGAGCTCTGGAAGTAGCAAACAGGTTTTCTTTTTTTAAAAATCCAAACTAACAATCTTTATTTATAAATTGGCATATTTAATACTTTAGGTTTAATTATTGATGATTGGGTTTCTATCTACTATCCGGTTCTGTTTTTTATTTGTCACAACCTGCTTTTTTACATTGTTTCCTGACTTCTGATTCATCAAGTATTTTTATTACTCATTTCCCTTTTGTAGTCATGGGTAATTATCCTGGTGTGTGCTATCCTTTCAGTGGTGACCTAGAGATTCAAGTGGACACTAGTTCTCTTACCAGCTCCAAAGCAACGCCAAGGCCTCGGACACTTTACCTCCACTTACCCTCCTCACCCTTTACTGTTAGTGCTGTCATACATTTCATTTCTCTTTATAGTTTCGATCCCATCAGGAACTTTAAATATGTCACCACAATCGTGTGACGGTCACGTAGGTCAGTTTTCACTCCCACTTGTCCGCTTACCGATCCTTTCAAGTTCTCCTCACTCTTGCTGTGCTCCTGTCCGCCTGTCCTCCTGTCCGCCTGTCCTCCTGCCTGAAAATTCCCTTCAGCATTTCCTTCGCAGTGGGTCTTCCAGTGGTGCATTTGCTCAGTTTCTCTTTGCCTGGCGGTGTTGTTTGACGTCCATGTTTTTGTGGTGTCCTTGCAGGGTAAGAGACTCAGGTCTGTACTGCTGCCCTGTCAGCCCCTTCAGGCACCGTCCGTCACCTCCCTCCTTTCCCAGGTGACACCCCACGGTGTGGCCCCACACAGACCCAGTGCATCTACTGAGCCCCAGAGACGGTGACACAACTCACGGAAATTGTTTTAAGCCACTGAGCTTTGGTTGTTTGTTACGCAGCAGAAGAAATCGAGCACACAGACCAGTGTGGGATTCTATGCAGCTGTAAATGAGGAGGAAAAATATTTTCACAGGAATGAGTCCACATTGTAGTCAGTTTAGTTTTTTTAAACCATAGTGGGCAACATATGATACGATTTGTATTTTAAAAACTCATACACAAAGACATTAGATGTGTATCTATATAGACGGATGGATGATATTAGGTTGGTGCAAAAGTAATTGTGGTTCAAAAGGTTAAAAATAAATGCAAAAACTGCAATTGCTTTTGCACCAGCCTAATAAATGGAGAGAGACGCAGTCAGTCCGCATGAGTCCTGGGTTCCCCATTGATGAATTCACCTACTCACTAAAATCACTTGTAACCCAAATCATACTTGTAGGGCCTGCAAGCTCATCTGTGGGCTTGTGCAACGTGCCCCAAAACTTGAGCCCCCTCATGGTGCATGGTCCCAGCTGGGACAAAGAGACACCGCCCCCTTCTTTCAGCTGTATCCTTCCCAGGTGTCTTCAGTGCCACGTTTTTCACATTGTGGGGCTGTGTGCTTGCGAGCTGGCTGGTTAACACGCCCTCAGCATCCAGCTGCACTGCTGTCTGGTGTTCCGGAGGCTGGGATGTCCTCACGGAGAAAACACAGGTTGCAGAAGCCTCGTTTGGGCGAGCTTGCAGTGCAGTTGATTGTACTCCGCTGTTAAGTAAGATGTATGATAAGCAAGATGCCTTTAAACAGACATACATCAAACAAGGTTATGTGTTGATCGGCTGGTGAAAATACTGCGCCCAGAGGCTTCCAGGAACCCAACCCTGTATTTCCCCAGGTGTCATGATTCAGCATTTGCTAATTCAGTGTCTGTGGAGACTTTGTGGGAGACCACACTGCAAATAATGACAATGGCCTCTGTGTGTGTGTGTGTGTGTGTGTGTGTGTGTGTGTGTGTGTGCATGGAGAGAGGGAAAGGCAGAGGGAGAGGATAAGCCATGGGAGTCTCCGTTCCGGGGCGGGGCTGTGGGTGTGGCACACGGAGTGAGGCATCTTTTTGTTGTGTTCTGTGGCCAAGTGCTACTTGGTGACCCTGTAGGTTTTCCAAAAAGTCCCCTTTTATCGCTGAGAGGTCCTGTTGTGAACGGATGCTGGATTTCACGAAAAGCTTTTTACGTACGAGTATCATATAGTTTTCTCTTTAAATCTGTTGATATGGTGAATTACATTAATTGATTTGGAAGACTTCGTTTTGGAAATAGTTATGGATTCATGGGAAATTGCAAAGCTGGGGCAGAACTGCTGTGTACCCACATTCACTGATGTTTGAATGCTAGAGCAGTGTCGGATTCCTGGGCAAACCACGTCGCTGTGATGTCTGGTCCTTTTTATATGTTGCTGGGTTTGATTCACTACTATTTTACCCAGGGTTTTCGTGCCTGTATTGATGAGGGTGTTGGTCTGTGGTTATTGTTTCTTTGTGTGTGTAACGTTTTGGTTCTGGTAGTGCTGCCCTCATGAAAAGAGTTGGCGTTTTGTCTTCTTTAAATGATTGGCAGGATTTTCTAAGAAACTGGACTTCTCTTCAATGGATACAGGACATCCCTGGGATCTGCTGCTTCTTGGACGAGTTTCTGTGTTTTGTGCCAATCGGGGAGGGGGTCCACTTCACCTAAGGGCTAAGTGCACAGGCCTGACGTGTAGAAAGCTCCCTCGTTCTCCTTTTAATTTCTGAAAGTGTTTAGTGATAGTCCCTATTTTTTCCTGGTATTGATAAATTGATTCTCCTCGTATTTCTCTGGTCAGTCTGGCTAGAAGTTTATCATTTGATCCATCTCAAAGAACCAGCTTCGATCTCACTGACTTTTTCTTTTGTTTTCAGCGCTGATTTCTGCTTTCGTTCTTTTGCTGTGGTTTCATTTGCTCGTTTCCAGGTTCCTTCAGTCGCAGCTTCAATGGCTGATTGTACAACTTCCTTCTTTTCTAGCAGAAGCTCTCACTACTATACACCCCCCACCTGTAGCGATGTCCCCAAGTCCTCCTGTGCCCACGGTCTTGGTCTGCACCCTGAGGCTTTGACCAGGCCGATCTCCTGGCCCCTTCCGTCTCTGATTCCATAATTCCTGGACTCATCCCACGGTTTCAGGCTAATCGAGCTGACGGGTTGGGCGTTCACGCGCATAGGACCCGAAGGCAGGTGAAGCCCTGCGTGCTGAGCATGTGGGCTTCTGCACCACAGCCAGAGGCCCTCACAGGGGGCTTCGTCGCTGTCCAGTGTTCACTCGCCAGGAGGACAGGCGGTAGGGAGCATGCAAGCCGGCTGGATTGCAGGGGAATCACGCCTGGCAGGCGAGAGCATTGTTCTCATCACAAAGGTCCCCTGTGGGCAGGGGCCACCCCTTTTTCTTGGCCTCTCCCACCTCTCAGCTCCTGGCAGAGATGAGCCCAGGAGGAGACATTTTGTATCAGTGGAGACGGTTCCGTGGGTGGCACCTGGAGGGCCACTGAGCCTCCTGTCGGAAAGGGCTCCCATCAGCCCCTCGGCCTGTGCCAGCCCTGCGAGATGTGTGCACCGTCTCCTGAATGTCCCTGTGCCCCTGAGGCTAGGCAGTCGCTCTACCTGAGGGACAGCATTTGAGAAAGGCGGAAAGGAAGGTTCTGGTTTTGAGCAGGCATGCATGGGGTCAGCACACGGGTGTGTTTCCAGGCTCTGTGTGTGGACTTTTCTGTATCAGCTGGTCAAGGAACCCCATGCCCTGGAGAGCGAAGCGTAGATGTTCGGGATTGAAACGCACTGACGTGTGTTAAGGACCTAGCCATGCTGGCCCGGGGAGCGCTCTGTCCTGCATTTGCTGGGCTGTTGTTGGTGTCATTATTTCAGGGCCTCCCGGTAGCTTCAGATCACACTGTCTCTGACTTTCCAGGCTGTGGACAGAGCGCAGCCCAGCCCTGGGAGCCCAGCGGCCCAGTCAGAGCCCAGAGGCCAGCCTCATTCCACGCCCCTTGACTTCCTTTAAAACAAGAAAGCAGGTCTGGACACAAAGGGGACACGAGTCATTTTCCCATTTGTGCTCCATCTTTCATTTCTTTCCTAGTTCCTCTTGTAACCAGTATAATAGGAGAAAAATGGTATCTTGTTAGTGCTTTAATTTGTATTTCTCTGACTCTATTGACTTGAGTGTTTCGTTATATGTGTGTGAGCCCTTTGGGTTTCTTTTTTAAGTTGCCTGCTTTTTACTTCCTCTTTTGAGGATTGTTCTTATGTTTTCCTGGTGGGTGTTGAGGGGTTCCCTGTCCCTGCGCCCTGGGTGTGGCCAACACCTCTCAGGTTCTGTCCTTCCCGAGTGCAGATTCACGTTTGGATGGGAGCAGACGTAGCGAGTTCCTCCCAATGGTGTGTGTGTTGAGTTTGAGCAGTCCCCTGTGACCCGGGTCACAGGCAGCCCCCAGTGTCCCCCTCTGACATGGGACCTTCACCGCTCACACACCCTGGACTTGACGAGGGGGTGTCTGTTCAGGAAGGACTCCAGCTGGAGCTCCGCCCCCACAGAGCACAGCTTTCCCTTCCCCACCGTGACCATCTGTCCCTCCCGCGGCTCCTGGGGCACCCCACTGCCTGCCTGCAGGCCTCGCTGAGATCTGGGGTCTCTTCTCATCATTGCCCCACCTGTCCCTTCTCAGGCCCAAACTGCTCTGTTTTGTCACTGGCTACGGCGTCGGTCTCAGTGTCTCATCGGGTACCCCAGCCCAAATCCTTGAAAGAAACTGCTCCTGCTCCCTGGGGCACAGTTTCAACCAGCGAAATCCAGAGTAAAGAGGACTTTGGTGGCCACTTAGTTCTTTCTCCCTTCCCGCCCCAACGGAGGAACCCCTTCCCAGACACTGTCTGAAGCGTGGCCAGATGTTCACCTGGCTGAGGCCCTGGGGCTCACAACTGGGCTCCCATGGGAGGCCATCGGCCCCTCCTGAAAACCTCGTCTCCATGGGCCGCAGTACAGAGTGTCCCCCAGGAACAAGTCTGGGGCATGAGGAGCCTGGCTCCTGACCAAATCGTGTGTGTGACGTGTCAGGCCCGGCCACCGGTGGTCACAAAGTCGTTGCCCTCCTGCCACAGCCCAGGTTTGGGGCACAGCCAGGGTGCTGCCTTCCCGCCAGCCAAGCTGCGTTCCTCTGGGCCTTGCTGACTCCGACTCTGGCTGGTGCCCAGCCCTTCTCCCTCCCTCCTGTGGGGGGGAGGCTTTCGTCCTGGGGCTCCCCCAGGTGACCCCGCCGCGCCCTTCCCTCCCGTGGGGCGATGGGTGTCCTGCCCCTCTGGTTTAGCCTCCTGCTTGTGCTGTGGCAGTAAGTGATTACAGCCTTCCCTGTCCCTTCCTTCTGTCCCCTCCACTTGGCTGGCTGTCCCCTCTGACACCTGGCAGCTCAGCTCTTTCCCTGCTCAGCTGGGTCCTGACAGGGTTAGTCAGCGCCCCTCCATTTGACAGGTGAGGAAACAGAGGCCCTGAGAGGTACGGTGAGTTGCGGGTCATTGGTTTCGTGAGGACCTTACGTGTTGCTTTGAGCCGGCGTATCTGCCTACCACACCCTCTGCTAAACTGTAGGTTCCTGAAGCAACAGCTATTTGTTTCTGAACCTGCCTTTCCAAGCTGCCTTGGGGGGCACAGGAAGGGCCCCCAGATGAGAACGAGCTGGCTGAAGCAGGGCTCGGCCTCTGCCGCTTGGCTTTGGTGAAGGCTCAGACAGGTGGGAGGGGCGGCGCCGTGGGTCTGAGGGAGGCTGAAGCTGCTCACTGGACTCGCAGCGCCTGTGCACTTGGTCAGTCAGGAGAGCGTGTCTGGTGAGCTGCAAGACCCTGAGTTGGAAGTGGGGGCAAAAGGTAGGGGAGCTGGCGGTCACTGGCCTCACGTGTGCCGGCTGGCCTGGGCCGATGGCTGAGAGGCTGGGTCGGTTCTCTTGCCCCGCGCGTGTGGTTTCTGTTGTCCAGGGGCACGTTTGGGCCCTCAGCATGGACACAGCTGGTGCCCATGAACATGTTGAATTCCTTAGAATTCATTTGCAGCGCTCCTCACGTGCTTGCGTCTGAATGTCCAGCTCCAACTTCGTACACGCAGTCCATCACTCATTCTGCACCTAGTGGGAGCTTTTCCAGGAAGATGCAAAGCTCAGTCTCTGTTAACCTTGAAAACCTTGTTGTGTGTGTGTGGATGAGGCAGATTCAGAGACACAAGTGCATGTGGCCTGAACACTTGTCAGAGCCAAGATTGCATGTGTTGGCACTGATTGGGGTGGGGTGACCTCAGCAAGGTGCTATTTCAATTAAACAGTGTGGGAGAGGCTGACGCTGGGATTAGCTGAATTCAAGGTCCCCCTCGCTGTTAATGGGCCCTAACTGCCTGTGCCTGGGGCTTGGCCAGACGGTGGAGGGTTCTGGGAGCTGAGCAGCCTGCCTGGCCGAGAACCCATGTTTTCTGAAGGAGGGGCTGGATCCTGGTGGGACCACAGCCAAAACCAAAAAGGATGAGCTCACTGCCAGGCAGGACCCATGTACCCAGTGTTTCCCAGTCTTTTGGGGGATGAATTTGGGGTGCACAGTGTTTACTCAGAGCCTTAAGCTCTCCAGGGTCCCCTACCAGGCACAACTCCATGCTGCAGCCAGCCTGAGCTTTGGGTCAAGGTCAGGAACACAGACTCCCTCCCCCGCCTCAACCCCCACAGATGCCAGACTCCTCCTGAGACAATCTGGCACACCCCCTGTGGGGGCAGAGCCCCAGAAAGTAGTTTACAGGCTCTCGGCCTCACGTGGAGGGGTGCTGGCTCGGGTAGTAGATGGCCATCAGCTGTGGCTGATTGGCCGTCAGCTGTAGCCATTGAGCCATTAGCCACTAATATAACTGCTGCGGCTACGAAGGAGAGCCGAGGAGAGTGGAGGAGAGTGAAAGAGAGTCGTCGGTGGGTTGCAGACAAAACGGACAGCAGGTCGCACGTCCAGTGAACCCAGCCTCCAGTGAGACCGTAGTGGTATGACTCCCCTACCTATGGCTCCGCGGGTGTTCCTTTTTGGCCTCACCATATCCTGTGTTCTTGTGTGGGGAGCGGGAGCAGAGACCCTGCAGGCCTCCCCGCACGACAAATGGCGCAGCAAGCAGGGTCTCCCGCACGACACCCCCCAACACACACACGCATGCACGCACACATACACACGTACACACACACATACACACACGCACACACACACGTGCACACACGTACACACGCACAGCGGCCCCCAGTGTGACCTCTGCCCTTGGCATTCAGATGTGTGGGAGAACATGGATGCTTCTATGCCTGCCGCCTTCAGGGCCGCTCCATGAGCGCTCGTTTCACAGCACAGGAAGCGACGCTCTCCCCACACCCTACTGCTTTGCTTTCAACGACACAGACTGTAGCAGAACAACGTGGCTTCCTGTCACAGAGCAGGCGTTGGCCCCTCAGCGCACAACGGCCTCCCCTGCGCTCCACCCAGACTTCGCTCAGTCTGTGCGCGGGGCGCCCGGTCACGTCCTCCGCTCGACCTGGCGTAACCCGCCTGTGGTTTCCTTGCACAGACCTGCGCCCCCTGGACATCCTGGCAGAGGCGGTCCCTCCAGACGGCGCTGCGAGCGGAATCAGCGTGACGCGGGTTCAAGGTGCGCTGGGGCTCCAGCTCTCGGCCGCCGCCCCCCACGCCGTCAGCTTCCCTGCGTCCAGGATTTTCGTCAGATGCGACCTGTTTCCTGAAGAATTTTCCATCGTCGTAACCTTGAAACCTCCCAGTCTTCCCCCAAAGGTCAGTGACACTTTTGGTCTTTGTGTCAGGACGACCCAGAGTCCTCAGTGCCAGAGCGTGCAAAGGGCACGAGGCAGCGGTCAAGGTCTCCCAGACCTGGGGGGTAGCCTTGGTAGGTAGTGAGGTCCCCATCTCTGCGAGTGTGCAGGCAGAGCTCTATGGCCATTGGCTCCAGATCTGTACTAGGAATTCCTACAATGATCACTTTTCTGGTGCGCTGGCCTGTCAGAGGCCAGGGATAATGCTTCGAGTTTTCAGTTTGACATCCTTTAGCAGGAAAAGTCAACAGTAAAAACGACAACACGTCCCCTTTTGGGGTCTGATTCCCTGTGACTTGCAGTCCCATCCACCCCAGAGCCAGCTAATGGTCCGTCCCCCTGCTGGGCTGGGAGCCCCTGCAGGCGAGCACGCATGCGTTTCCTCCGGTTCCAGGACAATGCGCTTCCTGGGTGTGCCAGATCCTTCCAAGTCCGCCCTCCCTCTCCATACTGGGGCCTCCTGCGGTCTTTTCTCTGTGGATCTGGTTCCATCCAGTATTTCCCGGGCAGTTCTGCTTACTAATCCTCTCTCCTTCTGTTCCATGGAGTCTGCTGTCAAATCCAACAGCTGAGTTTTCAGTTGCAGTTATTGCGTTTTCAGCTCTGTAACTGCCGTTTTCTTCTTTAATGTAAGTTCCAGTTCTCAGGGTAAAGCCTTTGTCTTGTCAGCTACTTTCCTGACAGTGACTCCAGTACCTGGAAGCAAGGTCTCCATTCCACGGACGCCTCCAACATGTGGGTCACCGGGGGCTGGCTCTGCTTTCTCTTTCCATTTCCTGTCTCGCTCAGTCATTTTTTGGCAGCCTTATTGACATATGGGAGACACACCCCACAATTCACCAACTTAATGCACACCGTTCAGTGCTGTCAGTGCCGCCTGCAGCACGGTCAGTTTGGAATGTGTTCATCCTCCAACGACAAGCCCTGAGCACATTAGCTCTTCAGCTCCCAGCACTAAGCACATTAATGGGTCCGCCTGGTGTGGGCATTTCATATAAACGGAACCACATCACATATGGTGTCTCGTGTGGACCACACGGTCAAGGTTCGTTGTGTTGTAGCACACATCAGTACGTCATTGCGATGACATGGCCATGTCATATTCGACCGTGTGGATACCCTACAGTTGTTTCTCCATTCACCGCCTGATGGACGTGTGGTTGTTTCTACCTGTTGGCTCTTGGGAACAGTGCTGCTGTGAACATTCACATACACATTTTTACATGGACCTACGAGAATGTTTCGTTTCTGTTGGGGAGATGCCTAGGAGTGGAATTGCTGGGCCACGGGGATTAACTTTTTCGGAACTGCCAGATGTTTCCCAGGGCAGCTACACCATCTCCCATCCCTACCAGCAGTTGCAATTTTTCCACGTCCTTGCCAACCCTTGTTATCTGACATTTTTGGTCCAGCCATCCTCATGGGGATCAAAGCCTTGGGGCTTTGATTTGCATTTCCATGATGAATACTGTGCATGTTTTCACGTGCTTATTGGCCATTTATGTGTCTTCTTTGGAGAAATGTGTTTTCAAGTCCTTTGTAGTTTTTAATTGAATTACTTTCCTTTTAATTGTGGAGTTACATGTGTTCTTTATATTCTAGATATAAGTCCTTTATCACATACATGGTTTGCAAATATTTTCTCCCATTCTGTGGGTTGTCTTTTCACTTTCTTGATAGTATCTTTTGAAGCACAAAACCTTTTAATTTTGATGAAGTCAGATTATCTTTTTTTCCCCTTTGTTGCTTATACTTTTAGTGTCATATGAACTTTAGAATCCATTGCAAAATTGGAGGTCCTGAAGATTTACCCCAATGTTTTCTTCTAAGAGTTTTATAGCTTTAGCTCCTATATTTAGGTCTTTGATTAATTTGAGTTAATTTTTTATATGGTATCATTTAGGGGTCCAATTTCATTCTTTTGCATGTGGATTTCCAGTTGTCCCAGCACCATTTGTTGAAGAGACTATTCCTTTCTCTGTTGAACGTTTTTGGCACCTTGTTGAAATCAGTTGACCATACATGTGTGGGTTTACTTCTGGACTCTCAATTTGATTCCATTGGTAAATCAATAAATATTGATTTGTTGTCTATCCAATGCCAGTACCACACTGTTTTGATTACTGTAGCTTTGTAGTAAATGTTGAAATTGGAAAGTGTGAGTCTTCCAAATTTGTTTTTTCTCAAGATTGTTTTGACTATTCTGGGCTCCTTGTAATTCCATATGAATTTTTAAATCAACTTGTCAACTTTTCCTAAGAAGTCAGTTTCTATTCTGATAGAAATTGCCTAAATATGTAGATAGGTTGGGAGAATGTTGCCATTTTAAATTAACATTACTAAGTCCTCTGAGCCACGAACATGGGATGTTTTCCCATTGGGTTAGAGTTTCTTTAACAAAACAGAAACAATGTTTTACAGCTCTCGGAGAATTAGTTTTGCAGTTATTTTGTTCCTGTTTGTCCATTTCATCTAATTTATATAAATTATCAGCACACAGTTCTTCCTAGGAGTTCTCTGTAATGCTTTTTATTTCTAAAGGTTGTTAGCAATATCCCCTCTTTTGTTTCTGATTCTAGTAATTTCAGTCTTCTCTCTTTTTTTCATAATCACTGTAGTGAAAAAGTTTTCCAGTTTTTAAATTTTTTCAAAGAACCAGCTTTTGGTTTCACTGATTTTTCTCTATTTTTCTATTCTCCATTTCACTTCTTTCTGCTCTAATTTTTATTATTTCCTTCCTTCTGCTTGCTTTAAGCTTAGTTTGCCTTCCCCCTACCTCTTGTTTTAAAGTGAAAGGTTCAATTATTGATGTGAAACCTTTCTTTGTTCTTAAGATAGGAACCTATAGCTATCAATATCTCTTGAAGTGCTTTAGCCAAGTCCTGTAAGTTCTGCTCTTTTGGTCTTCATTTTCGTTCATCTCAAGGTGTTTTATGATTTCCCTTTTGATTTCTTCTTTGACCCTTTGGTTATTTCAGAGTGTGTTGTTTAATATCCACATATCTGTGAGTTTCCTCAATGTTTTTCTGTTAATACTTCTAATTTCATTCTATTGTGGTCAGGGAACATACTTTGTGCTGTTTCTATCCTTTTTAACTTACTGACATTTGTTTGATGTCCTAACATACATTCTATCCTAGCGAATGTTCCATGTGCATTTCTGAAGAAAGTGCATTCTGCTCTTGCTGGGTGGAGTGTTCTGTAATGTCTGTTAAGTCTTGTTGCTTTATCGTGTCATTCAAATCTTCCATTTCCTCGTTGATTTCCCTAGTTTTCTATCCATTATAGACGTGAGGATATTGAAGTCTCCAACTAATGTTTTTAATTGTTTATTTCCCTTTGTTTCTATCAGTTTTTGCTGCATGTATTTTGGTGCTCTGTTGCTATTTGCATACATTTTTATCATTATTATATGTTCCTGATGGATTGGCCTTTTTGTCATTACAAAATGTCCCTCTTTATCTCTAGTAACAATTTTTGTTTTAGAGTCTATTTTATTTGTTAGTTTAGCTACTCCAGCTTTTTTATGCATAATGCTTTTATTTTCAATCTCTTTGCATATTTGAATCTATTAGGTTAATGCAAAAACAGTTGCAGTTTAAAAGGTTAAAAATAATTGCAAAAACCACAATTACTTTTGCACCAACCTAAAATGTGTCTCTTATAGAGAGCATAAGGTTGAATCATTTTTTTTAATCTAACAACTCTGACTTATGATTGGATTGTTTAATTTATTCACACTTAAATTATTATTGATATACGAGGTATGACAATTAAGTTTGTGAACTTGCCACTATTGGCAGCTTCCATTGGCAGCACTGTACAAACAGCTCAGTAAGGTTTCATAACCTTGGTATATCAATGTCTCACAGCTGTGTTCGTGTCAATGTGTGGTGGTGTCTTGCAGGGTGGCGTTCATTATTGTAGTTGCATGTTTTTGTGTGCCATCGTGAGAATCTCTGAGCTTGAATTAGAACAATGAATAAACATTAAATTTCTTGTTAAACTTGGCAAGAGTTGATGTGAAATCAGGGACATGGTAGTCCAAATTTATGGGGATAATCCCGTGAAGAAAATGGCACTGTACAAATGGATTAAATGTTTTTCCGAGGGGAGAGAATGTGTTACTGATGAAGAGAGGTCAAGGTGGCCAGTAACAAGCAAAACTGATGAAAACATTGCAAAAATTCGTCAAATTGTGCATCAAAATCGTCAGTTGACTGCGAGAAGAATAGCAGACCAAGTAAACACCAATAGAGAAACAGGAAAATCACAACTGAAAATCTTGGCATGAGAATGTGTGTGCAAAAATTTTCCCGAAGGAGCTCACCGATGACCAAAAACAAAGGAGAGTTGAAGTTTGCCAAGACCTTGTGGAGAGGCAAGACAATGTTTTCAGCTGTGTTATCACTGGTTGATGAAACATGGGTGTACCAATACGACCCTGAAACCAAGCGTCAAAGTGCACAGTGGAAGTCAGCCAGTTCTCCAGGACCAAAAAGTTCCGTCAGTCCAAATCAAGAGTCAAAATGATGTTGCTAACCTTTTTTGATATTAGAGGGATTATTCATTATGAATTTGTACCAACTGGACAAATAGTTAACCACATTTACTATTTGGAAGTGCTAAAAAGGCTGCTTGAAACAGTTAGACGACCTGAGCTTTTCACCAACAATTCATGGCTCTTGAATCACAACAATGCACCAGCTCACATGGCACTGTCTGTGAGGGAGTTTTTAGCCAGTAAACAAATAACTGTATTGGAACACCCTCCCTACTCACCTGATCTTGCCCCTATGACTTCTTTCTTTACCTGAAGATAAAGGAAATATTGAAAAGAAGACATTTTGATGACATTCAGGACATCAAGGGTAATATGATGGCAGGTCTGATGGCCATTCCAGAAAAAAGAGTTCCAAAATTGCTTTGAAGGGTGGACTAGGCACTGGTGTCAGGGCATAGCTTCCCAAGGGGAGTACTATAGCTCATACTATAGATGGGGTCCTTTTCTGTGTCTATTTAGTGCCACATTTTCTACATTTTTGTGCTTTTTATTGGTGATTTTGCTGTTTAAAATGGCCTCTTAAGTGCAAGAAGGCTGTGATGTTCCTTATAGAGAGAACACAAGTGTTAGATAAGCTTCATTCAGCATGAGTTATGTTGCTGTAGGAAGTGTTAATGAATCAACAATGAATGTTAAACACACATTGTGAAATTATATCTATATCTTTATCTATCTATCTATCTATCTATCTATCTATCTATCTATCTATCTATCTATCTATCTATCTGTCTGCCCTCTGTTCTTGCTAATATTTGGTCTTTGACCCTGGTTTCTGGCACAGAGTTCCTAAAACCTGTGTAATTTCCTAAGTGATAGATCACTAGGTGCCTCTTTTATTCTCATGAGGACACTCTGGGTGGCTCCTGGATAAGGGCTGTCACCAGAAATACCAAGCCCTGATTAGAAGCTTAGAACTTTTAGCCCTGCCCCACCCCTATCCTCCAGAGAGGGCAAAGGGGCTGGAGATCGAGTTAATGATAAAGCATGCTTTCCTGAGGAAGACTCCATAAAATCCAAACAGTATGGAGTTCAGAGAGCTTCCAGGTGGGTGGACACATCCACATGCTAGGAGAAGATGCACCCCAACTTCACGGGGATAGAGCCCCTGCATTCAGGACTCTCCCAGACCTTCCATGTATCTTTTATCTGTTTGTCTGTATCCTTTAAAATAGCCTTTGTAATAAATCATCAATAGTAAGTAAACTGTTTTCCTGGGTCTGTAGCCACTCTAATGAATTATTGAACTGAGGAGGGGGCTGTGGGAACCTCTGATTTGTAGCCAAGTAGAACAGAAGTTGTGGGTAACCCAGACACCTGCTACTTGCAGTTGGCATCTGAAGTGGAGGGCAGTCTTGTGGGACTGAGCTCTTAACCTGTGGGGTCTGACACTAACTCTGGGTAGTGTCAGAACTGAATTGTAGGACACCCAGTTTGCGTTGGAGAATCAGTCGGTGTGGGAAAAACCCACACATCTGGTGTCAGAATCATTATGTTTGATTAAAGGAAAATACCATGTGTTTTTCCTAGACACACATAAAACAAGGTTGTGTAATGAGCAGTTGACAAAAATGAGACCAGATGCTCACAGGTACTAGCCCTGTATTTCCCCCGGAGCAATGGTTCAGTGTTTGTTAATGCAGTGTTTATCATGACTTGATAGAACATGGTTACCACTAGTGACAAGAATCAGTGGCGGCTGGTTTGTTTTTTTTGTTCCTGTATCTTGTGTCTTTTTGTTGTCTTCTTCTCATCCTCGTTTGCTGCTTTCTTTTGCATTTGGTGAATGTTTTCTAATGTAGTGTTTTGATTTCTTTAATATTTTTCCTATATTTTAAAACATTGTCCATAGTGTTTGTTCTAAAACTGACTATATATTTATTTTAACTTATCAGAATCAACTTCCGATTTATATTAACTCAATTCCAGTGACATGTATAAACATTGCTCCATTTTACATATATTATATTTCTTCGTGTCCTTTTTATGGGCTTTCTGTTATACATATTACATCTATAAATGTTAAAGAACCCAACCATATATTATAATTATTAATTAATATACATTTATGACTTATAAGAAGCTTAGAGAAGAAAGGAGAGCAAGTGCATATTTATAGCTTTTGTTATCCTAACTTTTTTTATCATTACTGGTTCTCTTCACTTCTTCCTGTGGGTTTACATTGCCATCTGGAGTAATTTCCTTTGCTCAATAGGGCTTTGCTCCTATGTAGTGATATTGTGAAACAGATTACATTTTTATATACTACAGGCCCAACATACATAGTACACATATTGTTTTATATAATTGCTTTTAAATCAATTAATAGAAGAAAGAATAAAACAGACATTTGTATTATCTTTTGTAATTACATGATTACCTTTACTGGTGCTCTTTGTTTTTTTCCTGTGGATTAGAATTTTTGTCAGGGGTCACTTGCTTTCAGCCTGAAGGACTTATTATATGTCTAATAAGGTGGGTCTGCTAACATCAAATTATCTCAGTTTCTATTTATCTGGGAATGTATTTTGTCTTCAGTTTTTAAAAGATAGTTTTGTTGGATATAGGATTCTTGGTTGACAATTTTTTTGAGCATTTTGACTATATCATCTCACAGCCTGTGGTCCCCATCGTTTCTGATGGGAAATCCGCTGTAAATCTTGGGGTCTCCCTTGTGAGTGACTTGTCATTTCCCTCTTGTGCTTTCAAGACTTTCTCCTCGTCTTTGACTTTCAGCATTTTTACTGTGGCGTGTTTGTTTGTGGATCTTTTGTGTATATCTTATTTGGAGTTCATTGAGTTTCCTGGATGTGTAGATTAAAGTTTTTAAATAAATTTGTAAAGTTTTCAGCCATTATTTCTTTGAGATAAGAATTCTCCATTGTGGTCCAACTGCCATGTTGTTCTCCAGCAGAGCCCCAGCCCCACCCATCAGAGGTCAGTGAGGCCTCAAACCCTGAAGCCCACTGGCCCCTGACAAGTCCTTAAGGGAGACATGGGCTAATTTTGCAGAGCTCTGCAGCCGAGAGGCCCCTGCCCTTTACCCTTCAGAGACATGGCAGGGTACAGTAGCCATATGCTGAGGACACAAGGGGCCATGACTAGATGTTGATCACTAGGTCGCAGGTGTAGAAGCAAGCACTGGGCCTCGAGATGCTACACACTGTGCAGGAGTCCTTGAGACAAGGCTCCATGGACAGCCAGACCCTGCCATTGCATTCACTGTGACAGTGTGCAGGAACTGGCAATAGAGGGATGGCTCACAGGCACAGAATCCTGATGACCTTCTGCCTGAGGGGGTGGTTCTTCAGGGAGGAGACCCTGCCCTGATTTTCATGCAGAGGCTGCAGGAGCCCTTGAGAACCCTGTGCAGGTGATATAGTCTGAGCTGTGAGGAGAGGACACAAGTGTGAGCATTAGGCACTCTGTTGGGAGGGTTCTATGAAATCTCAAGGTGCAATGAGCCAAGGCATTTGCCCCACATGGTCATTCCTATTGCACTAGCAGGGGTCTGCGTCTGCCCCTCTCTGTGAGCCAGTCTTGTCCCCAGAAGGACACATTTTCCTCACACCTGCCCCAGGGCTCACTGCTGGTAGATGCATGCCTTCTCAGCTCCCACAACAACTGGCTTCATGAGCCCCCAAAGTGCATCCCCCTGTGGCCAGGCCAACTGAACATCATCAGGCCATCCCCAGCTGAGCACATCTCCCTTTTCTCAAAGGTTCTGGGTTGTCCTATCCTCCTCCCTCGTGTGGGGAGAGCTTCTGTTTATAGGAGCAGCCCCCTATGGGATGGAGCAGACAACTATTGTTTTCAGAATTGCCTGTTTGCTACTGTTCCTGCAAAGCCATCAGAACATTTCTACTGTCTGTCCTCTGGGGACAAACACAGGTCAGGATCGTCCAGCTCCACTCAGGAGCCCATGGCATTGACAGTGAGCCAGTGATGCTGAACCACAGCGCAACACTAAACACCAACAAGGAAGGGAAGGCTTCCCCAAGCCTGCTGCTGGGGCAGCACCCCCCCAGCAGGGGTATAAAAGCCGACAGCAGCACCTCACACTCACACACTCTCTCACACTCACACTCACACCCTCCTCCCAGCTCACCTCCCACCCACCGCCCACCATGGCCGCGTCCACCCTGTCTGTCGGCTCCAGCGACCTGACCTACAGCAGCCGCGTCTGCCTGCCCGGTTCCTGTGACTCTTGCACGGACTCCTCCTGGCAGGTGGACGACTGCCCAGAGAGCTGCTGCGAGCCCCCCTGCTGTGTCCCCAGCTGCTGCCAGCCCCCCTGCTGTGTCCCCAGCTGCTGCCAGCCCTCCTGCTGTGTCCCCAGCTGCTGCCAGCCCTCCTGCTGTGTCCCCAGCTGCTGCCAGCCCCCCTGCTCTGTCCCCAGCTGCTGCCAGCCCTCTTGCTGTGTCCCCAGCTGTTACCAGCCCTCCTGCTGCACCTCTTCCCCCTGCCAGCAGTCCTGCTGTGTGCCCGTCGGTTGCACACCCGTCTGCTGCACACCCGTCTGCTGCACACTCATCTGTTGCACACCCGTCTGCAGCAGGCCCGTGTGCTGTGTGCCCATCTCCTCTGGGGCCGCCCCCTGCCCAGCCCCCTCGTCCTGCTGCAGACCCTCCTCCTGCATGTCCCTCATCTGCCGCCCCGTGTACTCCCGCACGGCCTGCTGCGTCCCCGCCTCGGCCCAGAAGTCCTGCTGCTGACCGGGCACATCCCCCTAGCCCTCCTGGGGCTGCACTGACTTCCACCTGGAATGTTTAGAGCCTTGAGCCCAGTCTAGGGTCTCCTTCTGCCCCTGAGCCACCCACCTGGCAGGCTGAGCTGAGCCCTCACTGCCCACTGGCTCTGAGTTTCCTCCAGGCCCTGCATTTCATCCAGCATCCTTCTCTTTGGCCTGGTTGTCCTGCCCTATGTAAGTGACCTGTCTGTGAACAAATAAAGTCATTGTCAGTCCCTCTGTGTGGCCTGAGTGCATATCTGTGAGGCCATCAGGGCTTGATGTGGCATGGTGGGCGGGAGAGCAATCTGGCTTTGAGCTGCGTCCAGGGTGACAGCACCGATGGGGCAGAGCTGGCCAGGTCCTCCCACCCTCTGCCTGGGTCTCCTGGGGTACGAATCCCCCTGCAGCCTTCAGTGCAGAGAATCCTGCTCACCTGGGAGACCCCCATATGCCTCCCAACACCTCTACCTGTGAGGGACAGAAGGACCACTTGTCCAGGCCCTGGGCCTTGCACATTGGAGCCTCGGGGCTCTGCTAGGGCAGAAGATCCCATCTAATAGGCGTCTGACTTGAAGGCATGAAGCCCACTCCAAGACAGGCCTCGGGCAGGCTGGTACAGGCACTCCAGTGCCCCCGGGCACAGCGTGCTGCTTCCCTCTGTATGAAGATGCAGGAGGGTGACGATGGACCTGCGTTAGTCAGGCTTCTCCAGGAAACAGCCAGTAGGGTGTGTGTGTGTGTGTGTGTGTGTGTGTGCGTGTGCAGAGATTTATTTTGAGCAGCTGGCTCACGTGACTGTGAGGCCTTTCAAGTCCAAAATCTGTAGGGCAGCCAGAGGCTAAAGGAAGAGTTGCTGTTGCAGCTCGAGTCCAAAAACAGTTTGGAGTCGGAATAACTTCGTCTTTGGGGGACCGCAGTCTTTTCCCTTAAGGCCTTCAACTGATTCTCTGAGGCCCACCCACACCATGGAGAGCAATCTGTTTTACACCAAGTCCACTGATTTAATGTTTCTAAATCATTTTTTATTTTTCAGTTATAGTTGACATACAATATTAGATTAGTTTCGAGTGTACAACATAGTCGTTAGACATTTATATAACTTATGAAGTGATCACCCCAATAAATCCAGTACCCGTCTGATACCACACACAGTTACTACCATATTATTGACTGTGTTCCTTATGCTGTACCCTTCATCCCCATGACTCCTGTGTAGCAACCAATTTGTACTTCCTAACCCCTTCCCTTCTTTCACCCCAACCCCATCTCCCTTCCTAGGTGGCAGCCATCAAAATGTTCTGTGTCTATGAGTCTGCTTCTGTTTTGTTCGTTCATTTACTCTGTTCTTTAGATTCCACATATAAGTGAGATCATACGACATTCATCTTTCTCTGTCTGACTTACTCCATTCAGCACAGTACCCTCTAGGTCCATCCATGTTGTCGCAGATGGCAAAATTTAATTATTTTTTTTATGGCTGAGTAATATTCCACTGTATATGTGTACCACCTCCGCTTTATCCATTCAGGGACACCCAGGCTGCCTCACATCTTGGCCGTTGTAAACAGGGCTGCAGTGAACATATGGACGCACACACCTTTTCAAAGTAGTGTTTTGTGTTTCTTCATATAAATACACAGAAGTGCGATGACTGGGTCCTTCTTTGTCACTGGTTATAGCCTTTATTTTAAAGTCCATTTTGTCTAGTATAAGTATTGCTAACCGCTGTGTTTTTTGTTTGTTTGTTTCCATTTTCATGAAATAGCCTTTTCCATCCCTTTACTTTCAGTCTGTGTGTCTTTCAATCTGAAGTGAGTCTCTTGTAGGCAGCATATGTAAGGGTCTTGTTTTCTTATCCATTCAGCCACCCTGTCTTTTGATTGGAGCATTTAATACATTTACATTGAAAGTATTAATTGTTGATAGGTATGTAGTTATTGCCATTTTATTATTCATATTTTTAATCTTGTTTTTCTTCTTAAAGAAGTCCCTCTAAGATTCCTTGTAATACTGGGTTGGTGGTGATGAACTCCTTTAGCTTTTTCTTGTTCAGGAAGCTCTTGATCTGTCCTTTGATTTTAAATGATAGGCTTGTTGGGTAGAGCAGTCTTGGTTGTAAGTCCTAACTTTTCATCACTTTGAATATTTCCTGCCACTGCCTTCTTGCCTGCAAAGTTACTGTTGAGAAACCAACTGACAGTCTTACGGGAGTTCCCTTGCAGGTAACTAACTGCTTTCCTCTTGCTGCTTTTAAGATTCTGTTTTTTGTCTTTAACCTTTGGCATTTTAATTATGATGTGTCTTGGTGTGGGCCTGTTTGGGTTCATCTTGTTTGGGACTCTCTGTGCTTCCTCGAACTGTGTGTCTATTTCTTTTGCCAGGTTAGGGAAGTTTTCAGTCATTATTTCTTCAAATACGTTCTCAATCTCTTCCTTTCTCTCTTCTCCTTCTGGTACCTCTATGATGCGAATGTTTTTACACTTGATGTTGTCCCAGAGGTCTCTTAAACTCTCATTTCTTTTTTTTTTTTTTCATATATATTTTTTGGCTGTTCTTTTTTAAATAAACACTTTACATTTATTATTTATTTGTATATTTATATATTTTTGATGCCTAAATGGATGCATATAAGTGCATACTAATAAATCCTTTACTGCAGATTGTTACATGCATAATGTTCAAAAAGAGTGAAATTAGAATTTTGGTCTTCTATTGTTTGACATTCAAAATTATTTTATATTAATTTCAGGTGTACAGCATAGTTAGTGGTTAGACATTCATATAACTTAAGAAGTGATCCCACTGACTAGTCTAGTACCCACCTGGCACTACATATAGTTATTACCATATTACTGACTATATTCCCTGTGCTTTACTTTACATCCCCGTGACTATTTTGTAACTACCAATTTGTATTTCTTGATCCCTTCATCTTTTTCACCCTATCCCCAACCCCCTCCCATCTACCACCCCAATAGATCTAGTACACATCTGACACCGTACATAGTTATTAGAATATTATTGACTGTGTTCCTTATGCTGTACCCTACATTCCCATGACTACTGTGTAACAACAAATTTGTGCTTCTTAATCCCTTCCCCTTCTTTCATCCACACTCTCAACCCCACTTCCATCTGGAAACCATCAAAATCTTTTCTGTATCTATGAGTTTGTTTCTGTTTTGTTTGTTAATTTTGTTCTTTAGATTCCACATATAAGCAAAATCATACTGCGTCTGTCTTTCTGTATCTGACATACTCCACTCAGCACAGTACCCTCCAAGTCCATCCATGCTGCCACAGATGGTAAGAACCCATTCCCTTCCAAGGCCGAGCAATATTCCATTGTATATATGTACCAGCTCCTATTTATTCATTCTTCCATCTATGGACACCCGGTCTGCCTCCACATCTTAGCCATTGTAAACAATGCTGCAATGAACATATAGATGCACATGTCCCTTCAAAATAGAGTTTTGCATTTCTTCACATAAATACCCAGAAGTGGAATTATTGGGTCCTTCATTGTCTCTTCTTATAGCTTTGTTTTAAAGTCTATTTTGTCTTGTATAAGTATTGCCACCCAAGCTTTTTTGTTTACTTTTTTCATTTCCATTTTTATGGAATATCTTTTTCCATCCCTTTACTTTCTCACTCTGTGTGTGTCTTTCAATCTGAAGTGAGTCTCTTGTAGGCAGCATATGTAGGGGTTTTCTTTTCTTGTCTAACATTCCTTGTAATACTGGTGTGGTAGTGATGAACTCCTTTAGCTTTTTCTTGTCAGGGGAGCTCTCTATCTGTCCTTCAGTTTTAAATAATAGCTTTGCTGGGTTGTAGGTCCTTGCTTTTCATCACATTGAATATTTTGTGCCAATCACTTCTGACCTGCAACGTTTCTGTTGAGAAATCAGCTGACAGTCTTATGGGAGCTTCCTTATACTCATAAGTTACTAGTTGCCTTTTTCTTGCTACTTTTAGAATTCTGTCTTTGTCTTTAACTTTTGCCATTTTAATTATAATGTGTCTGGGTGTGGGCCTGTTTGGGTTCATCTTGTTTGGGACTCTCTATGCTTCCCGGACTTGTATGTTTATTTCCTTTGCCAGGTTAGAAAAGTTTTCAGTCATTATTTCTTCAAATATGTTCTCAATCCCCTTCTTTCTCTCTTATCCCTCTGGTACCCCTAATGTGAATGTTGTTACACTTGATGTTGTCCCAGAGGTCTCTTAAACTGTCCTCATATTTTAAATTATTTTCTGTGGGTGTTTTCTGCTACCTGATTTGATCCTCTGCTTCATCAGCCTGCTGGTGATTCCTCCTAGTGCATTCTTCATTACAGTTATTGTATTCTTCACTTCTGACTGGTTCTTTTTAATGGTTTCTATATCATTTTTTAATGCTTAATATCTCTTTGTTGAAGTTCTCACTAAGTTCCTTGAGCATCCTTATAACCATTGTTTTGAAGTTTGTATCTTCAAAAGTCTGTATCTGGTAGGTTGCTTGTCTCCATTTCGTTTAGTTCTTCATCTGGATTTTTCTCCTCTTCTTTCATTTGGGATGCATTTCTTTGTTTCCTCATTTTAGTTGCGTCTCTGTTTGTTTCTATATATTAGGTAGATCTACTATGTCTCCCAGTCTTGGACAGGTGGCCTTATGTACTAGGTATCCTGTGGGGCCCAGTGGCACAGTTTCCCTGCTCACCTGAGCTGGGTGCTCCATGAGTGTCCCTTGTGTGGGTTGTGTGTGCTGTTCTGTTATAGTAGAGTCTTGATTGCTATTGACATGTCAGTGGGTGGGATTGACACTCAGGCTGACTGGATGTGAGGTTTGGCCACATCTACAGGTTATGCGCTATTGTGCAGGTGGCTTACCCCACTGAGTGGTATTCACCCCAGCAGGCTCTGGTGCCTGTTGAGACCACCTTTGTGTGTGCTGCTTGTGGGGCTAATTGGGTGGTGCTCTGCTGTGGTCTGAAGCCAACCTCCAAGTACGTTGGTTCTGGTGCCTCTTGAGAGGGGCTCCAGTGCAAGCCCAGGTCACCCACTGCCTGTGACCACCCAGGGACTACCTGGTAGGAGCTACAGAATGATCCGTAGTGTTCACTGCCTTTACTAATCCTGGAGGCACGTGGGAGAAGCCATGCTACAAACCGAGGACGTCAGCCACCAGTACCAGGCCTGGGGTAGCTCCACAAAAAGCAGGATACCAAGAGGTCTGCTGCCACTTGCCAGCTCCCTTAAGGTTCAGCCAGTGATAGAGCCTCATGTGGTAGGTGTGTTGGGTGGGGCAGGGTCTCAGGGAGTCACTAGAGTGGGAAGAGTTGTGGTCACCAGTTTAATGCAGATTCTGGTTTGGTCCCACTGCTGAGCCTGAAGCTACTCAATGAAAGTCTCAGAGCACACTGAGGCCAGTCGCTACCCATCTGGGGCCCATGGACTCTGATAGTTTTCCTTAAAAGAGTGCAATGCAGAAGGGGCTGGCTGCTCATGGAAAAAAATGCCTTTAGTGATGTGTGAATTGGGTGGAGTGGGGTCCCATCTGAGTCAACCATATGGAGCTCCAGAGCTCACTAGGACAATCAGATTCAGATTTGGCCTATGGGGGTGGACTCAACACAGAAAAGATGGTGCCTACCTGCCGCCTTCATGGGAAGAAGACTCCTCACCAGGAAAATGCTGACTGTCCTCCAGTACCCACCCCCTCCCAAAGCCACACTCTTCAGTCTGCACCTTGCATGCCTCCAAGGCCCCCTGAGTCACCATCCCTCCACTGGAGCCCAAGGTGAGTGCCTGGGAGTGAGAGCAATTTGTGTGTGGGCCCTTTAAGAGAACATAGGTTTCCCTCAACCTTCTGTCCCACCCAAAAGGTTGGAATCCCCACTGTTTTTCACAGCTAGATGTTGTGGGAGCTCCTCTTCCTGGCACCCGTACTCTGGGCTGGGGAGCCTGGTGTGAAGCTGGGGTTCCTCAGTCCTCCTGGGGGACCTCTGCGGCCAAGGTATAGCTCCTGATTCTCAACCGCCACAGAAAGGTTTGAGGCCCATTCTGCATCTCTGCCTGTATTACCAGTCTCAACATGGCTTCTTCTTTATATTCTTAGTTATAGGACTTCTGTTCAACCAGACTTCAAATAGTTGTTCAGGTTGATTGTTCTATAATTTAGTTGTAATTTTAACGTGTTCACAGAAGGACACAGGCACAATTTTTATCTACTCTGCCATCTTTGACCTTTCCCCTCTTTGCTGTTCTGTTTGGGTATTTTCTGCTCCCTTATCTTCCAAATCTTTTTTGATCCTCTGCTTTATTTATTCTACTGTTGATTCCCTTGAATGTATTCTTCATTTCAGTTATTGTATTCTTTATTTCTGACTGGTCCTTTTTTATGTTTTTATCCCCATTTTTAGGTTTCCTATCTCTTTGTTGAAGTTGTGAGATCATTGAACATCCTTGTAACCAGTGTTTTGAACTCTGTCTATGATAGGTTGCTTGTCTCCATTTTATTTAGTTCTTTCTCTGGATCTTTGTTCTGTTCTTTCATTTGGGACATGTTTCTCTGTTTCCCAATTTTACTGCTTCCCTGTGTTTGTTTCTGTGTTTTAGGTAGGGCTGCTATGTATACTGGTCTTAGTAGAGTGGCCTTATGTTGTAGGTGTCCTGTGGGGCTCAGTGCCATAGTCTTCCTGGTCAACTGAGCAGGGTGCTGCTGGTATGTCTCTCGTGTAGGTTGTGTTGTGTCCTCCTGTTATAGTTGAGCCTTGGTTGCTGTTGGCATGTCAGTGGGAGGGATTGACTCTCAGACTGACTGGCTGTGAGGACTGACCATGACTGTAGTGGAGTTGCTGTGGAGCAGGGTTTGCTTTTGTAGGGCTATGGAGCCTGCCCAGTCTGCCCTTTGGGTGTGTTGTTTGTGGAGGAGGTTGAGCGGTGCTCTTGTGTGGTTTAAATCTGGCCACTGGTTCTGTTGGTTCTGGGGCCTCTTGGGAGGGTCTCTGGTGCAGGTCAAAGCCACTTGGTATGAACTACAAAGTGATGGTTGCCACTTATGTTGGGCTTGGAGGTGCCTGGAAGCGACTAAGCTGCGAACCGAGGTCAGCTGCTGCTAATGCCAGGCTTGGGGCTATTTAGCAAGAGGTACAGGGCACACCAAGGCCAGATGCTCCTTGTTTGGGGGTTGTGAACTTTTGAAAGATTTTAGGAAAGTCCTTAGCATGAGCCAAGACAGGCCATTTGTACGGAAAAGCCATTGGAAGCCACTTTGGTGGTCCTGCAAGTTGGGAGGGGTGAATGGTGTCAGCCAGGTTGATGGAAACTCAAATATGGCGGCCACCTGCATCTGCCCGCCGGGAGGGGGGGTCCAACAAAGGAACAGTGGCTCCTGCCAGCTCCTCCATCAGGCGTAAAGCTGCCCCTTCAGCCCTAGTCCTGAAGTCAGACAACTCAACTCCTCCCCATTTGTCCCTGGTACCTTTCAAGCTGCTTCCCCAGCACTGGAGCTCAGAGCTAGTGATTTCATTGATGAGTCCTTGCATGGGCCCTTTAAGAGGAGCTCCTGAGACTCCAGCCACCCTCCGTCTCACTCAGCCACAATCTCTGTTGATTTTCACAACCAGAAATTTTGGAGACTTCTCTCCCTGGCACTGAAACACTGGGTGGGGGAGCCTGGGACCTCTGACTTTTCAGGGGGGACCTCCACAGCTGAGATATCCCTCCTGATTTTTAATGGTCACACTCAGGTGTGGGACCAGCCCGTTCCGCGCCTCTGCCGCTCCTGCCAGTCTGGACACGGCTTCTCCTCTATGTCCTTAGTTGTAGGGCTTCAATTCAGCCAGACTTCCGGTGATTCTCGATGATGGTTTTCTGTAGTTTAGTTATAATTTTGAGGTGGTCGTGGAAGGAGGTGAGCCAGCATTTACCTACTATGCCATCTTGACCAGCCCACTGATTTAATGTTAATCTTATCTAAGAAATACCTTTGCAGCAACATTCAGATGTGTTTGACCAAAAAAACTGGGCACTGTGGCCTGGCCAAGTCAACACATAAAATTAACCATCACAGGGACTAATAGCTGAGAGCAGTGGGATATTTGGAAGTGGTGGGGCTCAGTGGGGGCTCCCCTCAGGAAGTCAAGTGTGAAAGCCGGTGGCCATCTTGGGAAATACAGAGAGGAGGATCGACACTGGCTCAGGGCAGGCGTGTTACCTGGAGGGTGCAAGCCTGGCTTGGGCCGCAGTGGTCTCCTGTGAGGAAGGGCTTTGACTGCGGGCCTCAAATGCACCTCTGGCCCCATTTGAGGGAAACTGTGCTTGGCGATGTCATGGTGTACAGACCCCAAGTCAGAAGGAAGCAGGTGACCCGTGGAGGGAGCTTCCTAGGCCCAAGTTCCATTCCCACCTCCAGGCGGCTGATTGACCTGTGGATGCCAACATGCACCCTCTTGAATGTGGTGCCAGGTACGCCCTGTCCTTCCTCCCTAACCCCGTGTTATTATAGCTCCCCGCTGACAACAGCCACACCAGCAGCCCAGCCTCTCCCTGGGTCCTGCCCCTCTCCTGTTCTGCCCGGTGTGACTCGGTTCTCCATCTCTGACCCTTTTCTTCCACACAGGGCCACCTAGGCACTCTCCCTCCCACCCAGTTCTGCCTTCACTCACTCCAGCCAGTCCTCTCTCTGCTCACAGCCAGGCTGAACATTCTTGAGAGCCTGCCTCGGCCCTCATGACAGACCCTTTAATTGGCACCACGCCTAGTGTGATGGCCCAGCCCACCTGCTGGTAGTCTCTTGGTTGCCCACTCTGCAGGACCTCTTAGAGTTCCTTATTCCTGAATCCTTTAAAGTTGGCCTTTTATCTCTTTAAGTCTCTGTGAGGTTTGTTTTATAGTCTGTAGGTGGCACTTCACTGTTGGAAGGCTGTGGGTGCAGCCCAGTTTTCAGTTACGTCTGCCCATTCTTGCTCATGTGGCTTCTTTCCTGGTGTGCTTGGTTATTTTTGGCTGAGTAATGGTCCTTGTCTTTAGAGAAGTGTTTGCAGGCAGTTTGAGGCCTCTTCCTGCTTCGATTCAGATGTCTTCGTGCAGAGAGAACGTTTGCTGTTGTCCAGCACGGGAACTCTGAGTCCGGGAAGACTAACTGCATCTGAGGCTCCTGGTTGGTGGGCCCCCTGAGAGCTGTGATTTGGGCTGCTTGCGGGAAGAGGGCAGGTTTGTGATGGACAGGATGCTTCCGCCTGGCTCTGCAAGACCAGCCCAGGGTGGCTGGGCCGGGCGCCCCTTCCTGACTCACCTTCCTGAAAGGCAGCCCTCAGCCTAAAGGAGGGGTGGTCTCCTGCCTGACCCCCTGAGGGGCAGCTGCTCGCTGTGATGTCTTCCCCTTCATCCCACAAAACTGTGGAACTCCCAGGTCCAGTTGCTAGGTCAGCATGTGCCCTTAGAACAGAGGGACTTCTGTGCTCTGCCCGGTGCCGTGGGCTAGAGCAGGGCCCTTCCCTGGGGCCTCTGCAGTTGGATGCAAAAAAGGAATTACGTCTTTATTTTCACTAACCTCCAACTGAAATGTATCGTTTCAATTAATAATGAGAGTAGCCAGCAAACCCTAGTGGTATCAACAATGCCTGAGCCTATCACCAACAGAATCCAGGTATGTGGTGTCACACGAGGGCTGTCACAGGTCTTAGACCTCACCTGTGGTGTCACGGATGTACAGCGAGGGCAGCTGTCAGGCTCAGTGCTGGAGTATGTCACGTACCTGTTTAGCAGACAGGCAAGTACCAGATCACTCATTGTGTCTCATGTTTTAGTAAGTGTGTTTTAATGTAACTGGTCTTCTTTGTAACCTGTTATGTATTTCACTTTATTTATTTAAAAACAGCCAAGGTTTCTCACACTGGCTGGGGGTCCACAGCACAGACCCTGACATCCCTCCCGGCCTGTCATTCTTTTCACTTTTTTTTAAATGAAGGGTGAATGATAGTCTCCCACTTTTAAAAAATTTATTGGGGAATATTGGGGAACAGTGTGCTTCTCCAGGGTGCAGTTCAGCTTCAAGTCCAGTCGCCGTTTTCAATCTTAGTTGCAGGGGGCACAGCCCACAATCCCATGTGGGAATTGAACTAGCAACCTTGTTGTTAAGAGCTCGTGCTCTAACCAACTGAGCCATCCGGCCACACCCACTGGCCCATTATTCTTGATTCTGTTTTCAGCTTTCTATTGCTCTAGGAAGACCCCCCCCCCCCCAGTATTTTCCATTGTTTTCAACAGGAAGTTCGGTCAAGTAAACTCCACCACAGGCTCCCAGAAGCAGAACCCCTTGTAGTGATGTCCTGAATCTCCTTAAATTAATTACAATTTTCCACGACATTCCACTGTTGTTTACACTGATGCTTTAGTCCTTGAGGGCTATTTTCCTTTCTGCTACTTACCTTTAATTTGTCCAGGTATTATTTCTTCTTCATGCTTTTCACGGGAGGTCTGTGCAAACCAGGTACAGAGTCAGGAAGTCCCTGTTTGAATACTGCAGGCCCAAGAGGCAGGTCCCTTGCACCTCGACAGTCGTTTCCCTTACCAGTCCCTCTCTGTACAGTTCCATCAGTGGGGCCCCGGAAGGATGTGTTTGACTCTTCACACCCACGCCAGCCCCATCTCCATTTCCTGAATTTTCTGTTTGCTTCATCACGTGGTTGTCTTTCGTATTTCCTACGTATTTTTTTCAAGAGGGAAATATGAGTGGAACACTTCCTAAAATCTTGCTTACGTGAAAATGTTACTGTTGCCTTTACTTGAGAAAGATGTAATAATTTGAAGAGAGGAAAGATCACCCTTAGCACCTGATCCCCCCTGCGGGGCTGGTCCTGCACCTTGGAGGACAGCCTGGTGTTGCCTCACCTCTACACGGCAGCCATTCCCTCCCGCCTGGTGGGGGGGCTGTTCCTATTTCTATTCATTTAAAAACTTGCCAGTGTATGTCTAGGGCTCTAAAGAACGGATTCCCTTGAAGATCCTGATGACCTTTCCGTCCAAACGCACACGTCATTGTCCACTCAGCTCAGACTGCTGTGGCCCCTGCAAGAACATGACTTAGAACCCGTTTCTATTATCAAATCCTCTGTAGAGCTGTGTTTCATAAGATATGCAACTGTCACTTTATACCTACATTTAAAACTGCTTTAAAGTAATGAAAATATGAAAAACACTCCAAACACAGGAGAGGTGGAAGCAGAATCCATCATTGTGGAGAGTTCCCAGCTAAACCTCAACTTAGCATAATCTTGCCTCAAATAATTTCTGTAAGTTTTCTGGAGCCAAACAGAGGAGAGATGGGATACACATCCTGCAACACAGTCACAGGTTTAATGAGGAAAAACAATTACAGAAAATAAACCAGCACTAATGAGGGTTCTGCTGCAACAGGCTCTAAACACCAATGAGGAAGGGAGGGCGTGGGGAGCCTCCTCCTGGGACAACACCCCCCCCCAGCAGGGGTATAAAAGCCGACAGCAGCACCTCACACTCACACACTCTCTCACACTCACACTCACACCCTCCTCCCAGCTCACCTCCCACCCACCGCCCACCATGGCCGCGTCCACCCTGTCTGTCGGCTCCAGCGACCTGACCTACAGCAGCCGCGTCTGCCTGCCCGGTTCCTGTGACTCTTGCACGGACTCCTCCTGGCAGGTGGACGACTGCCCAGAGAGCTGCTGCGAGCCCCCCTGCTGTGTCCCCAGCTGCTGCCAGCCCCCCTGCTGTGTCCCCAGCTGCTGCCAGCCCCCCTGCTGTGTCCCCAGCTGCTGCCAGCCCCCCTGCTGTGTCCCCAGCTGCTGCCAGCCCTCTTGCTGTGTCCCCAGCTGCTGCCAGCCCTCTTGCTGTGTCCCCAGCTGCTGCCAGCCCTCATGCTGTGTCCCCAGCTGCTGCCAGCCCCCTTGCTGTGTCCCCAGCTGCTGCCAGCCCTCTTGCTGTGTCCCCAGCTGCTGCCAGTCCCCCTGCTCTGTCCCCAGCTGCTGCCAGCAGGCCTGCTGTGTGCCCGTCTGCTGCACACCTGTCTGCTGTAAGCCGGCCTGTTGCACACCCATCTGCTGCAAGCCCGCCTGTTGCACACCTGTCTGCTGTAAGCCGGCCTGTTGCACACCCATCTGCTGCAAGCCCGCCTGTTGCACACCTGTCTGCTGTAAGCCGGCCTGTTGCACATCCATCTGCTGCAAGCCCGCCTGTTGCACACCTGTCTGTTGTAAGCCGGCCTGTTGCACACCCATCCGCTGTAAGCCCATCTGCTGCACACCCATCTGCTCTGGGGCCACCCCCTGCCCAGCCCCCTCGTCCTGCTGCAGACCCTCCTCCTGCGTGTCCCTCATCTGCCGCCCCCTGTGCTCCCGCACAGTCTGCTGCGTCCCCGCCTCGGCCCAGAAGTCCTGCTGCTGACCAGTGTGTCACCGCAGGGGAAGCAGGCTCCAGCAGACCCCATGAAAGTGGTCCCCCCAGCCGCCCCTCAGTGTGGTCCTGACCTGTGTTGGCTGGCCAACCCCACCCAGGATGGGGTTCCCCCAGGTCCCGAGTATCCTGACCTGACCTCTGACGCCCAGGAACCCCTGACCCCACTGCTCCCCGGGCTTCTGCCTCCCAGGAGTGGCCTCCTCCTGCCTCTGGGTCACCTGTTCTTCCCTCTCAGTTTCTCTGTCAATCACTTGACCTTGACTCTCAGTGTGTCAGCACCTTCTAGGGCACCCCAATAAACTCACTTCATCACCTGACCTGCTTCCTCATGTGACCTTATTGGGTGGGGACACACGGCTATGACCAGACACTGTTCCCCTCCATGTACACGTATATGCTAGGAATGAGTGACTGAGAAATAAATCCCAAAAGGCAGTGGCCTAACTCCTCTGGGGGGACAGGGTCACTGGTGGGACCTTAGCTGTCGCCCCGGAGGGTCAGTGCCTGCTGGGCCCCTGCCTGGGGCTTCCCTGAGGCTGCTCTCCTGCGGACAAGGCATGGTCTAGGCTCTCAGGACCCTGGACCATGACCACCCGCTGTTCCATCTAAGCAAACCCAACCCTGACAGTCGCCCACCAGGATGCCACCTGGAGCGCCATGCAGCACGGCCTCTGCGAGCCCGGGGCAACCCCTGTGATACCCCCGCAGGTCTACACCTTTAGCAGAGACGTGAAGGAGTCAGGGAGGAGCTGCTCCAGCCCAGATGGGGTGAGGGGGGCTGGATGACCTTCCCACCTGGGCCAAACCATAAAGTTAAGGATATCGTGGAGCAATTGGATTCAGATACTGGACTTGAAGAGCACAGAACAGGCAACTTGAGAAAGGGAAACAAACAAAGTGCGTCTCACGCCTGGCCCCACTCACTGCCTTAATATTTCTAGGCCCCAATGCAGAAAGGGAAAACCCAATGAGAGCTCCACGCACCCCTGAGTCGCAGACGGCCTTGAGAGTTGTGGAGAGCCCTGGACAGCAGCTGTTTGAGGTGAGAGTGCCAGAGAGGGCAGAGCTGCACTGAGTAACCCCAGGCCCTCAGAGGGTCTCCCTCGGTGTCAGTTAGTGATGGTCAGCAAACATGTGTGAGGCTGCAACTGTGGAAATCAACAAAATTAGATGGCATAATCCCAGATACCAGACATGCTTTAAATATTGGCAGTTAGAACATGGACATAATTCTCAGGACATTGGGCAGAGCACCCACAGGGCATTGCCTCATTTGTGGATTAAATTAGCCCCAGTGTAACCACTGGTCCAGTCCCACCTGACACGGCTGATATGAAAGCCTCAAAGAAAGCCATTTCTAAGGAACTTAACTATATCCTAGAACAAAGGTTAAAAACAGTCACTGGAATACAAAATATTCAGCACTTAACAAGGTAAAATTCAAATTTCAGATATCCTTTCAAAATTGCCAGGCATGCAAAGAAGCAGAAAATACAACCCATAATAAGGATAAAATCAATCCATCAAAACCAAATCAGAGGGGCCGGCCTGGTGGCTCAGGCAGTTAGAGCTCCATGCTCCTGACTCCAAAGGCTGCTGGTTCGATTCCCACATGGGCCAGTGGGCTCTCAACCACACGGTTGCTGGTTCAACTCCTCGAGTCCTGCAAGGGATGGTGGGCAGCGCCCCCTGCAACTAGAAAACGGCAACTGGACCTGGAGCTGAGCTGTGCCCTCCACAACTAAGACTGAAAGGACAACTTGAAGCTGAACAGCACCCTCCGCAACTAAGATTGAAAGGACAACAACTTGACTTGGAAAAAAGGCCTGGAAGTACACACTGTTCCCCAATAAAAAAACAAACAAAACCAAATCAGAAATGTTATGGATGATAGAATTAGTAAGAGTTAAGACTCTGTTCCATGCATTCAAGAAGATAGAGAAAAGATTAAGAACGTATTAGGGAAAGATGAGGAATACTGAAAAGGACACAGATAGACAATCTAGAGAGGAAAACTACAATGTCGGAGTGAAAACGACACTAAATTACACTAAATGAGATTAACAGCAGAATAGATGCTGCAGAAGAGAAGACAGGTGAAGTTGAAGGCAGAGAAATAGAAACTAAATGAGACACAGAGAGGGAAAAGAAATGGACAGAGCATTAGCTAGCTGGAGTATTGTAACTGGAGTCCCCAAAGAGGAAGAGAGAGAAGGAGGAACAGAAAAGAGACTGCCAGATGGGACAAAAAGACAAACTCCACTCTTCTGCCTATGGGAAGTGAACTTTTAATATAAAGAAACAAAGAGGTTAAAAATGAAAAATGGAAAAATAAGAGTGAGTTAAACCCCAAGAAGGCATAAAGTATGAAATGATAAAGATTAAAGTAGAAATCAATGAAATTGAAAACAGTAAAACAGTAGTGAAGATGAAACCATACTTGTTTCCTGAAATGGTAACTGAAGTGGACAGACTCGAGCTAGACTGAGTAAGGACAAGATAAAGAAGACACGAATCACCAGTATCAGGGATGGAAGAGGAGGCATTACTGCAGACCCCACAGAGGCTAAAAGAATTCAAAAAGGACTGCAGGAAACAATTCTATTCCCCCAAATTAGACAACGAAGATGAAATTGACTCATTTCTTAAAGACACAAACTACCAGAACTCACTCAAGAGAAACCAGATAACCTTATGGTCCTATGGCAATTCAGTAGTAGTCGTTGTTTCTTTGAGCAGTTTTAGGTTCACAGCGAAGTTGAGCGGAAAGTACACAGAGTTCCCTCATAACCTGCACCCTCTCACGTGCACAGCCTTTCCCGCTGTGAACATCTTGCAATGTTGATACATTTGGTATAAATGCGGTTCATTTGTTATAACCAGTAAACCTACACTGACGCATCAGTATCACCCAAAATCTATAGTTCACATCCTGGTGGTATACGCTCTAGGGGTACTGATAAAGGTGTAATGACATATATGGATTATTATAGTTGCTACAGAACAGTTGCACTACCCTAAAATTCCTGTGTTCTCTGCCGAGTCATCGCTCCTTTCCCCACACCCCTGGCAATATCTGATCTTTTACTGTCTCCATAGTTTTGTCTTTTCCGGAATGTCGTACACTTGCAATCCCACGGTATGGAGACTCAGACTGTGTCTTTCACTGAGTGATGTGCATTTAAGGTTCCTCCATGTCTTTCTAGGGCTTGATGGCTCATTTCTTTCTCTTTTTTTTTTCTAAAATTTTATTGAGATAAAATAAAGTTAACATAAAATGTACTGGCTTAACCATTTTTAAATGTACAGTTCAGTGGTATGAAGTACATTTATAATGTTGTACAACCATCACCACCATCCACCTCAAGAACTCTTTACATCTTGAAAACCTGAAACTCTATACACATTAAACAGTAATTCCCTGTTCTCCCCTTCCTCCAGCCCCTGGGAAGCACCATTCTACTCTCTGTTTCTAAAGCACCTCATACAAGTGGAATCATATAGTATTTGTCCTTTTGTGACTGGCTTATTTCACTTACCATAGTGTCCTCATGGCTCATCCTTTTCTGCTTCCTTTTAAAGGCTGAACAGTCTACGGCCGTACCACCCTGAACGCGCCCGATCTCATCTGATCTCGGAAGCTAAGCAGGGTCGGGCCTGGTTAGTACTTAGAAGGGAGACCGCCTGGGAATACCGGGTGCTGTAGGCTTTGAAAAAAAAAAAAAGAAAAGGCTGAACAATATTCCACTGCATGTACATACATTTTGCTTATCCACTCATCCATCCATGTACACTGGTTGCTTTCACACTTTAGCCATTGTGAATAATGCTGCAGTCAATATGGCTTTACAAATATCTTTTTGATACCCTGCTTTTAGTTCCTCTGAGCGTGTACCTGATAGAATTACTGGATCATATGATAATTCTACTTTTAATTTTGGGGGGAACAACCATGGTGATTTCCACAGTAGCTGGACCATTTCATGTTCACACCAACAGTGCACAAGGGTTCCAATCTCTCCACATTCTCACCAACACTTGTTACTTTCTGTTTTTTTATTATTATTATTATTATTATTATTATTATTATTATTATTATTATGCTAGTTATCCCAATGGGTGTGAGGTGGTATCTCAGTGTACTTTTGATTTGCATTTCTCTAATGATGATTGATGTTGTGCATCTTTTCATGTGCTTATTGGCCATTTGTGTGTCTTCTTTGGAAAAAAGTCTGCTCAACTCATTTGCAGATTTTTGAATTGGGCTCTATGATTTATTTTGTTATTGAGTGTTAGGAGTTCTCTATACATTCTAGATATCAATCTCTTTTCAGATACATGATTTTCAAATGTTTTCTCCCCCATTTTATTTTTTCTCTGTTGAGATTGTCTTTGATGCAAAAATACTTAAAATTTTCACAAAGCCCATTTTTTGTATTGTTCTTATGTTGTCTGTGCCTTTGGTGTCATGTCTACGAAATCATTATGAAATCCAATGCCGTGAAGCTTTATCCTGTGTTTTATTCTAATAGTTTTATTGTTTAGGTCTTACATTTAGGTCATGGGTCCATGCTGACTTCATTTTGTATATATGTTAGGGAATGCTCTAAATTTTTTATTTTGCATATGGATATCCACTTTTCCCAGGTCCATTTATTGAAAACAATGTCTTTTCTCCACTGAATGGATTTGATGCCCTTTCAAAAATGATTTAACCTATTGTATGAGGGTTTATTTCTGGATTCTGGATTCTATTCCCCTGGTCAGTACTTATGCTGGTACCATGCTGTTCTGATTACTGTAGCTTTGCAGTAAGTTTTGACTTCAGGAAGTATGAGCCCTCGAGCTTTGTTCTATTTCAGGATTGTTTTAGCTTTCAGGTCCCTTAAGATTCCATATGAATCTTTTATGATTGGTGTTTATATTTCTGCAAAAAGGACATTGAGATTTTGACAGTGATTTCATAAAGCCTGTAGATTACTCTGGGTAGTACCTTAACATCTTAACAATATTAAGTCTTCTATCCATGAACATGGGCTGTCATTCCATTTATTTGTGAATTCTCTAATTTCTTTCAGCAGTGTTTTGTAGTTTTCATTGCCCAAGTCTTTCACCTCCTTGGTTAATTCCTAAGTATTTCTTCTTTGTGATTCTCTTTTAAATGGAATTATTATCATAATTTCCTTTTGTATTGTTCCCTGTTAGTGTATAGAAATGCAGCTGATTTTGGGGTGTTGACTTTGTATCCTTGTGTTTTGATGAATTCATATATTAGTTCTAACAGGTTTTTTTGTAGAATCTTTAGGATTTTTTATTTGGAAGATTACAGCATCTGTGAAGAGAGTTGATTTTACTTCTTCCTTTCCAATTTAGATGAATTTTATTTCTTTCACTGTCTAACTGTTGTCCTAAAGTTCCAGCACTATGGTGAATAGAAGTGGCAAAAGTGGGTCTCCTTGCCTTGTTCCTGATCTTAGAGGAAGAGCTTTCAGTCTTTGAGTACAATCACTGAGTACAATGTTTGCTGTGGGTTTTTCATACATACATTCATGTTCAGGTCTTTTCCTTCTAGTCCTTGTCATTAGCAGTCAATACCTTTCAAGGTATTGAATTTTGTCAAATGCTTTTTCTGCACAAGTTGAGCTAATCGTGTATTTTTTTCCTTCATTCTAAAGTAGTATGTATACATTGATAGATTTTTCTTTCCCTTTTTGTTAGTTTCCGGTGTACACCGCAATGTAATAGTTAGACATTTTAACCCCTCATAAAGTAATAACCCACCCCCCAGTCCACTACCCCTGTGACATCTTATATACTGTGTTTCCTTGAAAATAAGACCTAGCTGTACATCAGCTCTAATGCGTCTTTTAGAGCAAAAATTAATATAAGACCCTGTCTTATTTTGCTATAAGACCAGGTCTTTAATATAATAATCTAATGTAATATAATATAATACTGGGCCTTATATTAATTTTTGCTCCAAAGGATGCATTAGACTGATTGTCCGGCTAGGTCTTATTTTCGGGGAAACAACGTAGCTGTTACAATACCATTTACTATCTACCCTATGCTGTACTCCTCATCCCGTGATTATATGAACCCATATATTTAGTTATAGTTGACATTCAATATTCTTCTTCTTCAGCTCTTCATGTGTATAGCACATTGGGCGGGCAGCTATGTGCTGTGTCTGTGAAGTGGTCCCCCTGATAAGTCCAGTGCCCGTCTGGCACCTTACATGATCTTAACAACATTGTTGATTATATTCCCCATATTGTATTAACTACCGATTTGTATTTCTTAACACCTTCACCTTTTTCACCTGCCCCCAACCCATCCCCATCTATCTCCCTGATAGATCTAGTACCTGTATGGAACCATACCTAGTTCTTACAATATTATTGTCTGTATTCCTTGTGCTATACCCTGCATCCCCATGACTGCTGTGTAACAACAATTTATACTTCTTTTTTTAAAGAATTTTTTAAATTAGTTTCAGGTGCACAAAACAATGTAATAGTTAGACATTTATCATTTGTATCCCTCACACAGTGACAACCTCCCTCCCCCCATCTACTATCCCTCTGACATCACACACAGCCATTACATTTCCACTGTGTCTAGTCCTAATGCTGTGCTCCGCTTCTTGTAAAAATATATACATATATAAAATTGTAGTTGACATTCATTATTGTTCAGCTTCAGCTTCAGGTGTACAGTGCAGTGATCAGGCATCTACATCTTCCCTGAGGTGGTCTCCCTAACGAGACTACTGTCCATCAGATACCGTACAAAATCTTTACAACATTATTGATTACATTCCCCAAATTGACTTTTGTATCCCCGTGGCCATCTTGTGGTTACTGTCTGCTTTCTAATCCCCTCACCTTCCCCCTTATCCCCACACCCCCTCCCATCTAGCAACCCTGTTTTTCCTCTATGTTTCTGAGACTGTTTCTGATTAGTTCATTCATTTATTCTTTTCTTTCCATTCCACGTATAAGTGAGATCATATGGTATTTGTCTTTCTCTGTCTGACTTATTTCACTTTATATGATGTTCTCTAGGTCCATCTGTGTTGTTGCAAATGGTAAGATTTCTTTCTTCTTTATGGCTGCGTAATACTCCATTGTATAAATCTACCACAGTTTCTTAATCCAGTCATCTACCTATAGGCATTTTGGTTGTTTCCATGTCTTGGCTATTGTGTATAGTGCTGCAATAAACATAGGGGTGCGTAAATTTTTTCGAATTAGAGTTTTGGATTTCTCCGGATAAATACCTAAGAATGGAATTGCTGGATCATAAGGTAGTTCCATTTTCAGATTTTTGAGATACCTCCATACTGTTTTCCAAAGTGGCTGCACCAATCTGCAATCCCACCAACAGAGCACGAGGGTTCCCTTTTCTCTACATCATTGCCAGCACTTGTTTTTTGTTGATTTATTGATGATAGCCATTTTGACTGGTATCACATTGTGATTTTTATTTGCATTTCTCTAATGATTAAGGAGATTGAGCATTTTTTCATATGCCATCTATATGTCCTCTTTAGAAAAATGTCTCTTCATATCCTCTGCCCATTTTTTAATTGGGTTGTTTGTTTTTTGGAGTTGAATTGAGTGAGTTTTTTATGAATTTGGGATATTAACCTCTTATTGGATATATTGTTGGCAAATATCTTTTCCCATTCAGTAGGATCCCTTTTTGTTTTATTGATGGTTTCCTTTGCTGTGAAAAAAGTTTTCAGTTTGATGTAATCCCACATGTTTATTTTTTCTCTTACTTCCCTTGCCCAAGGGGATATATCAATAAAAATTTAATCTGGGTAATGTCTGTAAACTTTCTTCCTATATTTTCTTCTAGGACTTTTATGGTTTCAGATCTTACATTTAAGTCTTTAATCCATTTTGAATTTATTCTTGTATATGGTGTAAGGAGGTGGTCCAGCTTCATTTTTTTGTATGTTTTGTCCAGGTTTCCCAGCACCATTTATTGAATAGACTGTCTTTACCCCACCGTAAATTCTTGCTGCCATTGTCGTAGGTTAAATGACCATATAGGCATGGATTTATTTCTGAACTGTCTATTCTGGTCCATTAATCTATCTGTCTATTTTTATGCCAGTACCATGCTGTTTTGATTACTGTAGACTTGTAGTATAATTTGATGTCAGGTATTGTTATACCTCCCATTTTGTTCTTATTTCTGAAGATTGCCACAGCTGTCCGGAGTGTTTTATGGTTCCATATACATTTTAGGATTATATGTTCTATTTCTGTGAAAAATGTCCTTGGTAGTTTGATAGGTATTGCGTTAAATCTGTATATTGCTTTAGGCAGTATGGACATTTTAACTATATTGATTCTTCCTATCCATGAGCATGGTATGTGTTTCCATCTATTTGTATCTTCTTTAATTTCTCTCTTCAGTGTCTTATAATTTTTTGAGTACAGATCTTTTACTGCTTTGGTTAAATTTATTCCTAGGTATTTTATAGTCTTTGAAGCAATTGTAAATGGGATTGTTTTCTTAATTTCTCCTTCGAATATTTTATTATTGGTACATACAAATGCCAATAATTTCTGATTTCTGAATATTAATTATGTATCCTGCTACTTTACTAAATCCATTTATCAGTTCTAATAGTTTTTTGGTGGAGTCTTTAGGGTTCTCTATATATAGTATCATGTCATCTGCATATAATGACAATTTTGTTTCCTCCTTACCGATTTGGATGCCTTTTATTTCTTTTTCTTGTCTGATTGCTGTGGCTAGAACTTCCAGCACTATGTTGAATAGAAGTGGAGAAAGTGGGCAACCTTGCTTGTTCCTGATCTTATGGGGAATGGTTTTAGCTTTTCCCCATTGAGTATCATGTTAGCTGTGGGTTTATTATATATGGCCTTTATTATGTTGAGATATGATCCCTCTATTCCCACTTTAAAAGTTTTTATCACAAATTGCTGCTGGATTTTGTCAAATGCTCTTTCTGCATCTATTGGTATGATTATATGATTTTTATTTTTCATTTTGTTAATGTAGTGTGTCACATTAATTGATTTGTAGATAGTGAACCAACCTTGCATACCAGGAATGAATCCCACTTGATCATGGTATATGATCTTTTTAATGTATTGCTGAATTCTGTTTGCTAATATTTTGTTGAGGATTTTTGCATCTATGTTCATTAGGGATATCGGCCTGTAATTTTCTTTTTTTGTAATGTCTTCATCTGATTTTGGGATCAGGGTGATAGCGGCCTCGTAAAAAGTGTTTGGGATTTTTTGGAATAGTTTGAGGAGAATAGGTGATAATTCTTTTTTGAATGTTCTGTAAAATTCACCTGTAAAGCCATCTGGTCCAGGGCTTTTGTTTGTTGGGAGCTTGTTGATTACTGATTCAATCTCCCTGGTAGTAATCAGTCTATTCAGGTTTTCCATTTCTTCTTGAGTTAGCCTTGGAAGGTTGCATGCTTATAGAAAATTGTCCATTTCTTCTAGATTGTCTAATTTGTTGGCATATAGTTGCTCATAGTAATTTCGTAAAATTTTTTGTATTTCTGTGGTGTCTGTTGTCACTTCCTCTCTTTCATTTCTGATTTTATTAATTTGGGTCCTCTCCTTTTTTTTTGATGAGTCTGGCTAAAGGTTTGTTGATTTTGTTTATCTTCTCTAAAAACCAGCTCTTGGATTCATTGATCTTTTGTATTGTTTTTTGGTCTCTATTTCACTTATTTCCACTCTGATCTTTATTATCTCCTTCCTTGTACTCCCTTTGGGCTTATTTTGCTGTTATTTTTCCAGATCCCTTAAGTGTGAAGACAAATTGTTGATTAGTGATTTTTCTTATTTCTTCAGGTAGGACTGCATTGCTATGAATTTCCCTCTTAGGACTGCCTTTGCTGCATCCCATGGATTTTGGGTCGTCGTGTTTTCATTTTTGTTTGTCTCAAGATATCTTTTGATTTTTTCCTTGATCTCATTGTTGACCCATTCATTATTTAATAACATGTTATTCAGCCTCCATTTATTTGTGTGTCTTCCAGTTTTGTTCCTGTAGTTGATTTCTAGTTTCATAGCACTGTGGTCAGAGAAGACAATTGGTATGATTTCAATTTTCTTAAATTTATCAAGACTTGTTTTGTGGCCTAACATGTGGTCTATCTTGGAAAATGTCACATGTGTGCTCAAGAAGAATGTATATTCTGCAGCTTTGGGGTGAAATGCTTTGAAAATATCAATTAAATCCAACTGGCCCAATGTGTCATTTAAGATCATTGTTTCCATATTGGTTTTCTTTCTGGAAGACCTGTCCCTTGTTGTCAGAGGTGTGTTGAAGCCCCCTACTATGATAGTGTTACTGTTGATCTCTGTCTTTATGTCAGTCAATATCTGTTTTGTATATTTAGGTACTCCTATGTTGGGTGCATAGATGTTTACTAGGGTTATGTCCTCTTGTCGGATGGATCCTTTTCTTATTATATAGTGCCCAACTTTGTCTTTTAATATATTCTTCATTTTAAAGTCTATTGAGTCAGATGTAAGTATTGCAACTCCAGCTTTTTTCTCATTTCCATTTGCATGAAATATCTTACTCCAACCCTTCACTTTCAGCCTGTGTGTGTCTTTTGATCTGAGGTGAGTCTCCTGTATTCAGCATATACAAGGGTCTTGCTTTCTTATCCACTCAGCCACCCTATGTCTTTTGATTGGAACATTTAATCCATTTACATTTAAAGTGATTATTGATAGGTACGTAGTTATTGCCATTTTTTTATTTGTAGTTAGTTTTCATCTTTCTTCTGTTTACAGAAGTCCTTTTAATATTTCCTGCAGTGCTGGCTTGGTGGTAACAAATTCCTTTAGCTTATTCTCTTCTGGGAAGCTCTTTATCTCTCCTTCAATTTTAAATGATAGCCTTGCTGGATAAAGCAATCTAGGTTGTAGGCCTTTGTTTTGTATCACTTTGAGTACCTCCTGCCACTCCCTCCTGGCCTTCAATGTTTCTGTGGAAAAGTCATTTGATAGTCTTATATAGGAGTTCCCTTGTATGTAACCCTCTGTCTTTCAATTGCTGATTAATGATTCTCTCTTTGTCTTTAACCTTTGCCATTTTAACTACAATGTGTCTTGGTGTGGACCTGTTTGGGTTTATCCTGGTTGGAACTCTCTGCACTTCCTGGGCTTGTATGTTGGTTTCCTTCATCAGGTTAGGGAAGTTTTCAGTCATTATTACTTCAAATATGTTCTCAATCCCTTGCTTCCTCTCTTCACCTTCTGGTATTCCTATGATGCGCATGTTGTTGCGCTTGATGTTATCCCACAGGTCTCTTAAACCATCTTCATTGTTTTTTATTTTTTTGCTGTTGTTGTTGTTCTGTTTGGGTGATCTCTGCTAACTTGTCTTCTAAGTCGCTGATTCGATCCTCTGCTTCATCTAACCTGCTGGTAATTCCTTCAAGTGAGTTCTTTATTTCAGCTATTGTGTTCTTTAGTTCTAACTGGTTGTTCGTTATGGTTTCTCTATCCTTCTTTATGTCGTCTCTAAGCTCCTTTAACATTCTAATCATCAGTGTTCTGAACTCTGTCTCTGATAGGTTGGTACCTCTATTTCATTTGGTTCCACTTCTGGAGGTTTCTTCTGTTCTTTTATTTGGGACATGTTTCTCTGTTTCCCCATTCTGGCTGATTCTATGTGTTTGCTTCAGTGTATTAGGTAGATCCCCTAGGGTTCTTGGTTTTTGCTGGGTGACCTTATGTAATATGTGTCCTTAACATTTGACTTGCACCACTTCCCTATTCTCCTGTGTATGTGCTCTAAAGGTGACTCTTACGTTGTGTATATTGTCCTGTTATAGTTGATCTTTAATTGATTTTGGCTTATCAGTAGGTGGGATTGACTCCTAGGCTGACTAGTTGTGAGACGTGGCTCTGCCCATAACAGGATGTTCTGCGGCGTGAGTGTTGATTGCTCAAATGAGGCTTGGCCCCTATGCGCTCTTGTGCCTGTAGAGAATTCCCTCTGGGTGTGTCACTTGTAGGTCAAACCCGGTAGTACTCTGGTTTGGTTTGGAGTTGGCCTCTGGGTGTGTTGAATCTTGTGCCCCTTGGGCTGGGCCCTGCTGTAGGGCAATTTCAGAAGAAAGCAAATCACCAAGCACAACAACAACAACAACAACAACAAAGAAAGAACCAAATACACTCACATGTAAAAACAGCCAATAGCTCACACTCAACACAGGCAGAAATATCAAAAATACAAAAACAAAACAAAGCAAAAAAAGCAGCACCGGTCTTGGCTTAAACCCACCAAGTAATCTCCAGGTTGTCCTCTGCTGTACCAAAGAGTCCTCTGCGTCTTGTGCAGGCAGAGCCGGTCACCTGGTGCCCAGAGTGCCCCTGGGACTGTAGTTCTAGATGAGTGGGGTTATGGGGTCTGGATGGTAGTTTTTACAAAGTCAGTGCAGTTTCTGCTCTTGCCTGCACATATGCGCAGTGAGAGTAACACAGCCAGCCCTGTGCCCAGGTCTCCTGAGTCTTATGGCACTTCTTCCGTGTGTGTGTGTGTGTGTGTGTGTGTGTGTGTGTGTATGTGTGTGTGTGTGTGTGTGTAGGGTATGAGATTTCTGAGCTGCTGAAAGCCCCAAGCTGCCTCTGCCACCTACTGCTGACCCCTGGGAGTGTCTCCGCAGTTGTAATTACCCTGCTCTAGGCCAGAAAGGGTGGCGGCTGGGGATGGAGGAGTCTTCTCTCTCCCAGCCCAGCAGTGTCACACTCTTCCCAGCCTCTTCCCTGGGTCACAGTAGCTGCAAACTAAATGCTCCCAGATCATGAGCACCTCTGTAATCTGATAGAGGCCAGTTCAGTTCAGAGGCCTGCTTGAGTCTCTGGAAGGGTAGGGGTAGGATTGGGAGAGTGGGGGAAGGGGCCCAAGTATGGTGTTTATGTCCTTTGTCTGACCTAGGGCCCAGCTGGAGGTCTCAGTGAGGTTACTGCCTCAAAGGCTGGATATGCTGCTCTCTCGGCAGGAGAGATCAGCTGTGGGACGCAGGGAAAGAGCCCACCTCCTGGCTCTTGTGTTCTCTGTTCTGTCCTGGAACCCCCTGTATCTCTGCATCCACAGATGTGGGCCGTGTCTCCACTCTGCTCCCTTCCCTCTTCCCCTGCTCGCCCAGTTTGCCCACTTTCAAGTAATCCTGGTATGAGTCTCTCAGCTGTTCTGTGTGATGAGCAGAGAGTCCTTTGATGGGTTATAGATGTTCAATTTGTGGCAAGTTCCCAAGGAGAACTCAAGAAGACCACCTGTTGCCGCCATTCCTATCCAATTTGTACTTTTTTTTTTTTTTTATGTTGGTAAATTATGTTCTTTTTTTAAAGATTTTATTGGGGAAGGGGAACAGGACTTTATTGGGGAACAATGGTCAAATTGTTGTCCTTTCAATCTTAGTTGTGGAGGGTTCTGTTCAGCTTCAAGTTGTTCTTTCAGTCTTAGTTGTGGAGGGCGCAGCTCCAAGTCCAGTTGCCGTTGCTAGTTGCAGGGGGCACAGCCCACCATCCCTTGCAGGAGTCGAACCGGCAACCTTGTGGTTGAGAGGACACGCCCCAACCAACTGAGCCATCCGGGAGCTCAGCAGCAGCTCAGCTCAAGGTGCCATGTTCAATTTTAGTTGCAGGGGGCGCTGCCCACCCTCCCTTGCAGGACCCGAGGAATTGAACTGGCAACCTTGTGGTTGAGAGCCCGTGCTCCAACCAACAACTGAACCATCCGGGAGGCAGCTCAGCTCAAGGTGCCGTGTTCAATCTTAGTTGCAGGGGGCAGAGCCCACCATCCCTTGCGGGACTCGAGGAATTGAACTGGCAACCTTGTGGTTGAGAGCCCACTGGCCCATGTGGGAATCGAACCGGCAGCCTTTGGAGTTAGGAGCATGGAGCTCTAACCGCCTGAGCCACCGGGCCGGCCCTCCAATTTGTACTTCTTAATCCCTTCCCTTTTCACATATGCTTAACCCCCCTCCCATCTTAAAGAAGTCCCTCTAAGATTCCTTGTAACACTGGTTTGATGGTGATGAACTCCTTCAGCTTTTTCTTGTCTGGGAAGCTCCTTATCTGACCTTCAGGGCTAAATGACAGCTTTGCTGGGTAGAGCAATCTTGGTTGTACGTCATTGCTTTTCATCACTTGGAATATTTCCTGCCACTCCCTTCGTGCCTGCAAAGTTTCTGTGGAGAAATCAGCTGACAGTCTTATGGGGTCTTCCTTGTAGGTAACTAACTTCTTTTCTCTTGCTGCTTTTAAGATTCTCTCTGTCTTTAACCTTTGGCATTTTAATTATGGTGCGTTTTGGTGGTGGCCTCTTTAGGTTCATCTTGTGCTTCCTGAGCTTGTATGTGTACTTCCTTCACCAGGTTATGGAAGTTTTCTGTCATTATTTCTTCACATAGGTTTTCAATTCCTTGCTCTCTCTCTTTTCTCCTTCTGGTATCCCTATAATGCAAATGTTGGTACTCTTGATATTGTCCTGGCGGCCCCTTAAACTCTCCTCAATTTTTTGGATTCTTTTTTCTTTTTGCTGTTCTGATTGGGTGCTTCCTGCTACCTTGTCTTCTACATCACTGGTTGGATCCTCTGCTTCATCTCATCAACTGTTGATTCCCTGTAATATATTCTTCATTTCCGTTATTGTGTCTTTTATTTCTGACTGGTTCTTTTTTATGCTTTTCATCTTTCTGTTGAAGTTCTCCCTGAGATCACTGAGTATCCTTATCACCAGTGTTTTGAACTCTGCATCTGGTAGATGGCTTATCTCCATTTCGCTTAGTTGTTTTTCTGGAGCTTTGTTCTGTTCTTTTATTCGGGACATGTTTCTTTGTCTTCCCATTTTGGCTGCCTGCCTGTGTTTGTTTCTATGTGTTAGGTAGGGCTGCTATGTCTTCCGGTCTTGGTAGAGTGGCCTTATGTAGTAGGTGTGCTGTGGGTTTCAGTGGCACAGTCCTTCTGGTCACTTGAGCTACGCACTCCAGATGTGTCTCTTGTGTGGGTCCTGTGTGCCCTCCTCTTGTAGTTGCACCTTAGTTGATAACTGCACATCAATAGGAGGGACTCATCCTTGGACTCGTTGGTTGTGAGGACTGGCCTTGACTACAGTGGAAGAGTTGTTGTCCAGGGGCCGATCCTATGGAGCAGGATCTGCCTCAGCAGGACTCTGGTGTCTGCCCAATCCACCCCTTGAGTGTGTTGTACTTGGAGGCATCTGGGTGATGCTCCAGAACATTTTGAAGCTTGGAACTGGGGGCGCCAGCCCCAGGACCACCTTAGAGAGGGTCTGCTGTAGGTCAAATTCAGCACCAACCCCTGCCCTACCTGGGGCCACCAGCAGGAGCCATAAAGAAATCCGCAGAGGGCTGCTGCCCATGCTGTGCTTGGAAGCTCCTTGAGAGGAGAAGCCATGAACCAAGGCTGGTTGTTGCTAGTGCCGGCTTAGGGCTGCTCAGCCAGAGGTACAGGACATGCTCAAGCCAGATGCTGCTTGTCTGGGTTCCGTGAACCTTTGAGAGACCCTAGGAAATTCTGAAGCTTGAGCAAAAGCATGCGGTCTACATGAAAAAGCCATAGAAAGCAGCCTGGGTGTTCCTGAAAGTTGGGCAGGGCCAGGTTTCAAATTAACTTGGTGGTGAACAAAGAATGGAGACTCAAATATGATGGCCATGTGTGGCTGGGAAGGGGGAGGGCTCAACAAAGAAACAATTGCCTCCACTAGCTCCGCTGTCCAAGAGAAAGCAGCCTTTCCACCCTTCGTCCCAAGCCCGACTACTCAATTCCCCATCACTTGTCCCTGCTGCCTCTCCAGCTGCTTCCCCAGCACTGGAGTTCACAGTAAGTGATTCTGTTGGTGAGTAAGTCTGCACATGGTCCCTTTAAGAGGAGCGCCTGTGAGTTCAGGTGTACTGAGTCTCACTCAGTCACAATCTCCACTGAGTTTCATAATGAGAAATCAAGGGGACTTCTCTCCCTGGCAGTGGAACCCTGGGCTGGGTTGGGGCTGGAATCTCTCGTCCTTCTAGAGCAGGAGTGTCCAAACTGTGGCCCGCAGGCCAACTACGGCCCGCAATCCATTTTTAATTGGCCCGCAGCAAATTCCAAAAATACATTTAGTTTCCTTAAATAAACTAGGTGAGGCAATACATACTTCACCTCGAGTGAGTGGCCCGGCTGTTTGTGTATTTTACCGCATATGGCCCTTGGTGAAAAACGTTGAAAAAAGTTTGGACACCCCTGTTCTAGAGGATAGTGGGGGACCCCCACAGCCAAAATAGCCCTACTGATCTTTAATGGTCACACATGGGCGTGGGAACAACCCATTGTGTGTCTCTGACATTCCTACCAGTCTGGATTAGGCTTCTTCTATGCGTCCTTAGTTGCAAGGCGGCAGTTCAGCTTGATTTTAGGGGATTCTCAAAAATGGTTGTTTTGTACATTAGTTGTAATTTTGATGTGGTTGTGAGAGAAGGTAAGCATAGCATTTACCTACTGCGCCATCTTGGTTCTCCTACATTGATAGATTTTCATATGTAGCATCCTCCTTGCACTCCAGGAATAGGTTCCTTTTAGTCATGGTGTATAAATCTTTTAATATCTGTTTAAGTTGGTCTGCTAACATTTTGTTGAGGATTTTTGCATCACTTTTCGTAAAGGATATTGGTCTGTAGTTTCCTTGTAGTGTCTTTGTCTGGCTTTGGTATCAGGGTAATTCTGGCTTCATAGAATGAGTTAAGGAGTGTTCCCTCTTCTTAATTTTAAAATAGTTTACAGTGAACTAAGAATAAACAAATAATCCAAACCTGATATAGGATATCTATCAAAAGCTCACGGCCAACACTATACTCAATTGTAAAAGACAATGGTTTTCCCCTAAGTCCGGGACAAGACACAGATGTCCCCTCTCACCATTCCTACTCAACATTGCACTAAAAGTCCTCCCCAATGCAAAGAGGTGAGAAAAAGAAATAAAAGACATACATACTGGAAGTGAAGACATAAAATTGTGTCTATTCACAGAGGTCATGATGTCCCACATAGAAAATCCTTAAGAATCTACAAAAACACTCCTAGAAATATAAGAGAATATAGCCAGGTTAAAGGACATGAGCTTAAAATGATAAAAATTAATTGTATTGCTATATAATAGCAATGAACAATTGGATTACAAAAATTATGTTTAAGAATATGACTTACAAAAAAATAAAAATGGAAAAGGTATAAATCTAACATAATATGTACATAATGAGAACTATAAAAACACTGATTAAAGAAATCAAAGAGGACATAAATAAATGGACAACTAGACCATGTTCATGGGTTGAAATACTGTTATGATGTCAGTTACCTCCGAATTGATCTATAGATTCAAGGCAATCCCAATAAAAATTCCAGCAGGATTTTTTTTTTGTTATTAACAGGCTGCATCTAAAATTATTTGGAAAGACAAAGATCTCAAATAGACAAAACAATTTGAAAATGAGGAACGAAATTGGAAGACCCACACTACCTGACTTCAAGATTTACTATAAAGCTATACTAATCAAGACAATGAGATTGAGATGTTGGCAAAAAGCTAGGCACCCAGATGAATGAAACAGAATAGAGAAATTGACCCACACGAATAAAGTCAACCGATTTTGACATATGTGCCCAGGCAAGTTAATGACACAGACTGGATTTGGAATAAGTAGATATCTATATGCAAAAAAAGTGGGGAACCTTGAGCCATACTTCACACTTAATGTAAAAAATTAATCAAATTGTTCATAAACTCATGTAAAATGTCAAAGTTTTAAACTTTTAGAAGAAAATAGAAAATTTTGTGACCTTATGTCAGCCAAAGAGTTCTTAGATTCAACACCAGAAGCACGATCTTTAAAAAAATGAAAATAGCACTTTATTACTATTAAACTCTTTTGCTTTTCAAACGATACTGTTAAGAGAATCACCTGAATAAGATAAGCACCTTAATTATAGAAAATATTTGCAAATCACACATTTGACCAAAGACTTACAGCCAAAATTTATAAAGAATCTCAAAATTCAACAGCAATAAAACGTAACAAGGAAAAGGGCCTAAAGATTGGACGAAATACCAGAAATTGCATGGATGGCACACAGCATATAAAAAGATACTCTACGCTGTTAATTATCAGGGAAATGCAAGCTGAAACCACAATGAGATAGCCCACACACTTGTTAGAATGGCTCAAATTAAAAAAGACTGACCACGCCCAGTTGGCAAAGACGTGAAGGAACTGGAACGGTCGGTCACACAGTGTGAGAAATGCAAAGTGTCACAGTCACTTTGGAAACTAGTCTGGCATTCTTGTCACGTTAAACACGCACTCACCATGTGATGCAGCCACCCCTCTCCTTGGTGTTTACCCTAAAGAAACGCAAAGTCATTATCATGCCAAAACCTGGAAACAAACAATATTTACAGCAGCTGTTAATAATCGTCAAGAACAGGAAACCGTGAAAACGTTTTTGAACCAATGACGGAACAAACCAACAGTGGTCCTTCCATACAGTGGAGTACTAGTTGGCAATGACAAGACATGAACTGTTGGTACAAAACGACTCCCCGAGTGCGTTGTGCTGAGTGAAAGAAGCCAGAGCCCAAAGGCTACATACCATATGGCTCCATTTATATGACGTCCAGAAAAGACACAACTGTGGTGACTGAGACCAAGCGGTTGCCAGGGGTCTTAGATGAAGGGAACTGGCGGCAATGAAATGACCCAAGGGAACGTTTGAGGGTGATGAGATTCTTTTGTAGGGTACAGTGATACATGTGCACTTGTCGAAGTCATAGACCTGCAACCACCAAGAGGGAGTTAATGAGGGGTGGGGGGAGGGGTATGTCCCTTGGTTCTGTGAGGCCAGGCAGATGAATTTCCTCTCCCCGAAGAAGCTCAGAAACTTCACCTGCTTTTTGCTGACATGTTGCTCAGTTATTTTCTGTATTCTGCTTCCCTTTGCATCTACAGTCTGTGCTTTGTTTTGCTGGCCCCTGTTTTCATTCACAGTGTGTGAGAGGCAGTTTCAGAACAGCTGTGTTACGGAAATGCCTTTGTTCCGCACACCAGGTGACCTAGCGGAATCAGATCATGGAAGTCATTTACTTCTCTCAGACGTGGGACATCGGTGCCACTATCTCCAGCATCTCGACGGGCCGGTTAGGGTACGAAGCCAATCTCTCTAGAAGCTTTTTCAGTGTGTCTTCATGTTTGGCGTCAGATATCTCACCAGTGTATCTAGAAATGACCATTTCCATTCATCTGGCTCCATGTTGGGTCCAAACTCCACGTCTGAAGACCCGTGTTTCCTTTCTGCTCTGGGAAACGTTCTCTTTCTCCCTGTGGGTGCTCGGCCTTTCTGGAAATCCCGTGTGATGAGTCATGGATCGTCTGGAAATACCATCTGTTATCTTAGGTCTTCCTTTCTGCATTCCAGCTGTCAATCTGCTGGCTTTGAGACCCCTCCTTGCCTGCTTTCCCCTATCGTACTACTTCTCTCTGTGCCTGGTCTCGCCCATCTTCAGCCCTTCTCTTTTGGGACGTCCTACAGCGGATGAGCAGCGGTGTCCCAATGCCAGCCCCGTGCTGCCTGGTCACTGAGAATTGGACACCCTTACCTACAACGTCACAGAGAACATCTGGAGAGCAGAGCAGGCAGGCTCCAGGGCTCCGGTGTTTCCTGTACTGTCTGTGTTAGAAAAGCAAACCCTGGTGAAGGGTCAACCTAGTTCCCATGACAGCAGCTGTTTGACAACCAGCAACTCATTCCTGTAAATAAACAAGCGCAGTAAGGGCTTCCTCCAAGGCCTGTGCTCAAAACAACAAGGAGGAAGGGAGGGCGTGGGGAGCCTCAAACAAACACCCAGGCAGGTATAAAAGCCGACAGCCGAGCACCTCACACACACTCTCTCACACTCACACTCACACCCTCCTCCCAGCTCACCTCCCACCCACCGCCCACCATGGCCGCGTCCACCCTGTCTGTCGGCTCCAGCGACCTGACCTACAGCAGCCGCGTCTGCCTGCCTGGTTCCTGTGACTCTTGCACGGACTCCTCCTGGCAGGTGGATGACTGCCCGGAGAGCTGCTGCGAGCCCCCCTGCTGTGTCCCCAGCTGCTGCCAGCCCTCCTGCTGTGTCCCCAGCTGCTGCCAGCCCCCCTGCTGTGTCCCCAGCTGCTGCCAGCCCTCCTGCTGCACACCCTTCTGCTGCAAGCCTGTCTGTTGCACACCTATCTGCTGCAAGCCCGCCTGTTGCACACCTATCTGCTGCACACCTGTCTGCTGCAAGCCCATCTGTTGCACACCCATCTGCTGCAAGCCCGCCTGTTGCACACCTATCTGCTGCACACCTGTCTGCTGCAAGCCCATCTGTTGCACACCTATCTGCTGCACACCTGTCTGCTGTAAGCCGGCCTGTTGCACACCCATCTGCTCTGGGGCCGCCCCCTGCCCAGCCCCCTCGTCCTGCTGCAGACCCTCCTCCTGCGTGTCCCTCATCTGCCGCCCCCTGTGCTCCCGCACAGTCTGCTGCATCCCCGCCTCGGCCCAGAAGTCCTGCTGCTGACCAGTGTGTCACCGCAGGGGAAGCAGGCTCCAGCAGACCCCATGAAAGTGGTCCCCCCAGCCGCCCCTCAGTGTGGTCCTGACCTGTGTTGGCTGGCCAACCCCACCCAGGATGGGGTTCCCCCAGGTCCCGAGTGTCCTGACCTGACCTCTGACTCCCAGGAACCTCTGACCCCACTGCTCCCCGGGCTTCTGCCTCCCAGGAGTGGCCTCCTCCTGCCTCTGGGTCACCTGTCTTTCACTCCCAGTTTCTCTGTCAATCACTCGACTTTGACTCTCAATGTGTCAGCACCTTCTAGGGCACCCCAATAAACTCACTTCATCACCTGACCTGCTTCCTCATGTGACCTTATTGGGTGGGGACACAAGGCTATGACCAGACACTGTTTCCCTCCATGCACACGTATATGCTAGGAATGAGTGACTGAGAAATAAATCCCAAAAGGCAGTGGCCTAACTCCTCTGGCGGGACAGGGTCACTGGTGGGACTAGCTGTCGCCCAGGGTGGTCTGTGATGGAGTGGCCAGAGGCCATGTGACCAAGTTGAGCCTTGTGGATTTTGCTGAATTAGGCATTAAATCCTATTAGGACCTTGGAGCCTTTGACTTCTGTAGAATAATAGTGGCATGGAATTGGGTTCACAGTGTGAGTTGGCTAAAGACTTGCTAAAAGTGTATGTTCTGTAGCTATTTACAGATCTGCTTGGTATTCAGGTTGAATCCCTTTCAATTCTTTTCTTTTTGTGTTAGACTAAAGAAGAACAGACTTGGAGTTGCAATTACATACAGTCGAGTGTACATTGTTTCTGTACAGTCCAGTCCAGCGTGTGGCTGGGGTTGCTGGGGTTCTGAGGTCACATTGTCTGACATCACCATGGTGGTGGTAGTGCATGGCTTTTAAATTGTGGTAAAATCCACATAACATGAAGCTGGTTTCAGCGCACAGTTCAATGGTATTAAGGATATTCACACTGTTGTTCAACCATCACTCCTGTCCTCCCCAAAACTTCTTTCATCTTTCCAGAATGTAACCTGCTCTCTTGAAATGCTAACTCCCCGTCCGCAACCGCCAGCCCCTGGCCCCCAGCATCTACTGTCTCTCTATGAATCTGCATCCTCTAGGGACCTCATATTAGTGAAATCAAAGTGTTTGTCCTTTTGTGCCCAACTTATTTCCTGAGCATGATGTCCGCAGGGTTCCTCCATGTGGGTGTCAGAACTTCCTTTCCAAGGCTGAATGACATTCCATTGTATGGCTAGACCACCCTGCTTATCCGTCCATCCGTAGGTGGACACAGGTTGCTTCTGTTTCAGCTCCTGTGACTGAGGCTGCAGTGAACATGGGTGTGGAAATATCTCTTTGAAGCCCTGCTTTCAATTCTTTGGGGGGGGAGGTGCCCAGAAGTGGGATTGCTAGATCATGTGATAATTCTGTATTGAGTTTTTGAGGAACCTCCATACTTTCCCAGCTGTTGCACCATTTAGTATTACGACCGACAGTGCGCGAGGGTTCCAATTTCTCTGTGGCCTCACCAACACTTGCTGTTTTCTGTCGATAGTAGCCATTCTCATGGGTGTTAGCAGTGCGCCTGGTTTTATCACAGACATAGTTACTGCAGCGGGCACAGCACTAAGCCCCACCCTACCTGCCGGCCCTCACCTGTCCTGCCCTCACCTGTCCTGCCCTCACCTGCCGGCCCTCACCTGTCCTGCCCTCACCTGTCCTGCCCTCACCTGTCCTGCCCTCACCTGCCGGCCTCACCTGCCAGCCCTCACCTGCCGGCCCTCACCTGTCCTGCCCTCACCTGTCCTGCCCTCACCTGTCCTGCCCTCACCTGTCCTGCCCTCACCTGCCGGCCTCACCTGCCGGCCCTCACCTGCCGGCCCTCACCTGTCCTGCCCTCACCTGTCCGGCCCTCACCTGCCGGCCCTCACCTGCCAGCCCTCACCTGTCCTGCCCTCACATGTCCGGCCCTCACCTGCCGGCCCTCACCTGTCCTGCCCTCACCTGTCCTGCCCTCACCTGTCCTGCCCTCACCTGTCCTGCCCTCACCTGCCGGCCTCACCTGCCGGCCCTCACCTGCCGGCCCTCACCTGTCCTGCCCTCACCTGTCCGGCCCTCACCTGCCGGCCCTCACCTGTCCGGCCCTCACCTGTCCGGCCCTCACCTGCCGGCCCTCACCTGTCCTGCCCTCACCTGCCGGCCCTCACCTGTCCTGCCCTCACCTGTCCTGCCCTCACCTGTCCGGCCCTCACCTGCCGGCCCTCACCTGTCCTGCCCTCACCTGCCGGCCCTCACCTGTCCTGTCCTCACCTGTCCTGCCCTCACCTGTCCGGCCCTCACCTGCCGGCCCTCACCTGGCCCCCCTTTCTTGCAGAAGAACGAGTACCTGTTCTCGGTGGTGGCGGAGGGGCCGGACGCTCTGCTGCTGGGCCTGCGCTACTCGCCCGCCCGCCTGCACTTCCTGTTCCTCCGTGAGGACGCGGCAGGCGCCTGGCAGACGCGCGTGTCCTTCCGCAGCCCGGCCCTGATGGACAGCCAGTGGCACACGCTGGTCTTGGCGGTGTCTGAAGACTCCTTTTCCCTCACCATGGACTGCGGCATCCCCGTGGACATGTAGGTACCAGGACGCCGGGGAGGGTCGCGTGGTGCTGTGTGAGCCCCAGCGGGGTCTGGCTTCTGGAGGAACCATCCTTCGGAACACCCACGGTGACGGGAGGGCCGGGTCATCGGCAAGTACACGGCAAACCTGCCTCCAGAAGGGCCACCGTGGGGCGGGCCGAGCACAGGCGCCAGTCTGAGGGCGGCGGCGGGAGCGACGCCTGGCCCAGGGTTTGGGCTGCAGTGTGAGTCCAGGCTGCGTGGGTTGGGCTTGGCCAGGGGAACGTGACCCGCGGGGTGCTGTCACCATCAGGCACAGGCACCTGTGGAGGGACATCAGGAAGAACTCAGGCACCGGAGCCAAACAGCCAGGCTTGAAGCCCAGGTCTTGCTGTGTGACTTTCACCGCGTCCTTCAACCTCTGACTCAGCGTCCTCATCCGGGACGAGGGGGCAAATAGTCACTAACACTCAAGATACGCGCCAGTAATTCTTAGTAGCTCTGACACAACACTGAGCACTCGGGAGCCTGAGTTCCTTTCTTGTCCTTATCACCTTGTCCCCGCCCGGTTCCTGTGGCCTGGACTGTGAGTCCCTGCTGCCCGGCCTGCTAACCACCCGCACAGGCCCTCAGCTGCCATCCTTGGTGAGTGGGGCTGGAGACTTTTTAATCAAAATGGTCCCATTTACATTAAATCTATCATTATACCAAATACTACTTTCAAAGGTAGACTCTTACCCTGCTTTGTTGTAATGAAACTTATTCCATAACAAAAAGAATCCATAACATTTGGACACTGTGTTTAAAAAAACTTTTTTAAAGATTTTATTGGGGAAGGGGAACAGGACTTTTATTAGGGAACAGCGTGTACTTCTGGGACTTTTTCCAAGTCAAGTTGTTGTCCTTTCAATCTTAGTTGTGGAGAGTGCAGCTCGCTGGCCCATGAGGGAATCGAACCGGCAGCCCCATTGCCCAGAGCTTGCGCTCTAACCAACTGAGCCACCTGTCCACCCCTAGATACTGTTTAAACCTGGCTTATCAACCCCTCCCCCACCCTGCCCCCAAGCAGATTGGGACCTTTACAAGATGATGACTTGTCAGATGCTGAGAGCCAGCAGTATGACATCTCTGTGCTGGGGAGGGTGCAGGAAGCCAACCCAGGGCGCTCAGGGACAGTGGTCAGGAGCCAGCCTCACCACGGCCAGATGCAGCCAGATGGCAAAGACCGGAAGGAGTAGGTGTTTGCACAAGATGTGGAGTCATGGCCCATGGGACCTGGGCAACCAGGGGAACACACATGCCTGGCTTTTCTGCTCCAGAGGCTCCAGCCACGCCATCCCCTCCAGCTGGGTGCCCACCTTCTCATCTGTCCTCAGAGTTCGGCCCCCACTTGCACATCAAGACCCAACTCCGGTCACGTCTTCCAACACCCCCGAGTCACCAGGGAGGTGAACCCTCTCCTGCTCTAACACCATCTGTCCCGCCAGGGCTCAGTGGAGGGTGGTAGGGCTAGGGACCCTGCACAGGTAGAAGCCACTGGAGGTCCCCATGAGATGGCAAAGAGCCACTGAACACCTCCACAGCCAGTGCTTTTGCAGAAGACCTTGTCCTGGGACAAAGGGCGTCCCCCCAGATTCATGTCCCCTAGGACCTGGGAATGGGACCTTGTTGAGACAGCACCTTTGCAGATGTGATCCAGTTAAGTTGAGGTCACACTGGAGGTGTGGGCCCTGATCCAGTGACTGGTGTGTTTATAAGAAGAGGAGAAGGCGTGTGACCACGAGGCCAGAGACTGGAGCCATGCGGCCATAGGCAGGGCACGCCGGAAGCTCCCAGGAGCAGGAAGGGGCAGGGAGGACCCTCCCCTAGAGCCTTCAGCAGGAGACGGCCCTGCTAACACATCAATTTTGGACTCTGGCCCCCAGAACTGGGAGGGAATTAATTTGTTCTATAAGCTGCCCAGCCCCTGCCCCTTCGTTACACCCTCAGGGGGCGCTGCCCTGTCCTTTTCTACGGAAATGGCCTCCGCCAGCTGCTCTTTTGTGGCCCTAAAACCTTCCTCCACGGTTTTCAGCACTGCTGACGTGCCCTTCCCGGCCACCCTATCCATGCAAGGAGCCCGGTTCTTCATCGGCAGCCGGAGGAGGACCAAAGGCCTGTTCACGGTAAGTGTAGAGGGGCTGCCTGCCAGCCCTCCCCGCGCCACTGCTGGCAGGGTGGCTGTCACTACGGCCTGCTGTCCTGATGCTCTGGCTTGACAGTTTGCTGGGTGTGGCAGGTGGGAATGGGGAACACTTGGCTCACACACACCAGCCACACCCGACACGACCCTGCATCACTGTTCCCTCCTCCGGGCACACGGGTCCCCACTGTACCTCCAGGCCCTACCCTGTGTCCTCTTACTACAGAGAAAGGCCTTCCCCATGCTGAGCAGATGAGCCCATGCCCAGCCCTCCCAGACGCCTCCTCTGGTTGACTCTTCGCTGTAGCCCTGACCACCCTCAGACCAGCTATGTGTTTACTCACTGCCTGCCTCTCCCCTAGAGTGCAGGTGAGGGCACCTTGTTCCATGAGAGTAGGGCCTTTAATTCCCTGTGTGTCCAGTGTCTAGAACCATGCGTGACACATAGCAGGTGCTCTGTGAATATATACTGATGGCATGCTTGGATGGATGGATGATGTATGGATGTGTGGAAGGATGGATGGATGGATGGATGGAAGGATGATGGATGGATGATGGATGGATGATGGATCAATGTGTGGATGGATCCACACATGGGAGGGTGGGTGGGAGGGTGCATGGATGGATGGATAGATGGATGGGTGGATGAGTGGGTGGGTGGATGATTGGATGGATGGATGGATGGATGAGTAATTGGATGGATGGATGGATGGATGGATGGATGGATGGATGGATGGATGGATGGATGGATGGGTAATTGGATGGATGAGTGGATGGATGGATGATTGGATGGATGGATGGATGGATGGGTGGATGAGTGGGTGGGTGGGAGGGTAGATGGATGGATGGACAGACAGACAGATGATAGATGGCTGGGTGGATGGATGAGTAATTGGATGGATGGATGGATGGATGGATGGATGGATGGATGGATGGCTGGATGGATGGGCATGTGATAGGATGCACGGGTAGACAGGTAGACAAATGGATGGGTAAGTGAGGCAAGCCAGCCACTCTAGGTTAGTCCACAGAAAAAATTCCTTTGTGGTTTAATTACCTTAGAAGAATGTCCAGTTCTCCAGCGTGCCCCCAGGGCTCCCCCCAGTCCCACTGTCCCCCAAGGTCCTAACGTGCTGCCCTCTCTCTGCAGGGCCTGGTGAGGCAGCTCGTCCTGCTGCCCGGCTCGGACGCCGCTGCACAGCTGTGCCCCTGCAGGAATGCTGACATCGTGCTGTCCATCCCCCCTGTCCTGCAGGGCCTCACGGGGAGGCCGGCAGACAATGAGGTGCTGAAATACCCCTATGGTTAGTAGCCAAAGCTGCCAGCCCCACGTGCCAAGGCTTCCTCTTCCTGAGTCTCTGCCTTCTGCCTGCTGCCTGATTTGCCCCCAGAGCAGCATTTGGGGTCCTTTCTCCCCATCCCTCTCTGACAGCCATCCAAACTTCAGCCCCCATCCCAGTGGGGACCCCAAGTTTCGTGAGGTTCATTTTTGTTTTCCATGAACCCCGAGGCCAGAGGGTCCCTGACTTTGCTTTTTCTAGTATGTGTTTGCACCTTCCCAATGTAACTTACAATGTTGAGTTTTATTTAAACCACACCACCAGCTGTAGAGATTCCAAGCCCCCTGCCCCCACCCCCCGAGGAAGTGGGGAGGCAGCCTGACTATCTCCGAGCCTCACAGGTCCAGGGTGCCCCCTCAGGTTGATGACCTTGAGATGCAGTCCTGGAGTCTTGTTTCCAAAACCCCGACCACAAGGAGGAGACGGGGCAGGTGTCCAGCCCCAGGCCTGGGCAGGACACTGTGAGGGTCAAGGATATGCTCTGGCCACTGGGGCTGCAGTACAGATGCGGCTCTGAGGTGGCCACGGAGCATCAGTAGGACATGTGTGCCTGACCTGAGAGGGAAGTATAATTACAGGAAGTGATGGGCTGAGAACCAAGCAAAACAGAAATGTAAGTAAACATGTCCCAGGGAGGTGAGCAAGGCGGCTGTATCACGAAGGGTTTCAGAAGAGCTGGAGATGAAGGTGAAGACTGCTGTCTTCTGGAGCCGGCAGGGGGCTTTAGGACGTCCTGCCCGTGTGCAGACCCCTGGGGCAGGCCACCTGCTCTCGTCTGAGACCCCGGAGTGGGTCCTTGCAGCCCAGCTCAAAGGCAAAGGCGGGTCCGCCCCTGCCAGGAGCACGTTCCCACCAGACACTCATGCTCCTTGTCCCCCTCCAGAAACCAACATGAAGGTGACGCTGGGATCCCAACCTCCATGCACCAAAGTGGAGGACTCCCAGTTCTGGTTTGACGCTGGCCGGAAGGGGCTGTACCTGTGCGTGGGCAGCGAGTGGGTCTCTGTGTTGGCAGGTGAGGCGGGCTGGGCAGCCATGACTGGGGCTCTAGTGATGGAGGGTGTCTGCTCAGAACAGGGAACGACCCCACCCAGAGCAGTGAGCCTATGTATTTAACTGGAACTGCGTGCCCACTGGGCACGACACGTGGGCTGGCAGGGTGTGTCATTTCCCCTCATCCCCGACCAGGGAAGAGCACGGGACTCCCTGGGGGCTGGCCTGGCTCGTGGGGCCCACTCGTTGTCTTCACATCCAGTGTGCCCTTGGATGCAGGAACCGCAGGGTGGTACTGCTGTAGCAAGCCCTTGCATCTGTCCATCCCTGTTGTGGGAAGGGCGAGTGGAGGTGGCCATGGGTGCTCCCGGCAGGGTGTCTGCAGGGAAAGGGAATTGGCTCCAGCTGGGCCCTTCGCAAGATCCTGAGTCTACCCTCTAGTTTAGGGCACAGCCTTTTGTGGCAGCAGTGAGCGTGGGAAATGTCTCATAAGGACTGGACACATGGGGTCCTCCCCGTGAGTGTCACTGGGGGCCCTACAGACCCATGAGGGTGGACCTGCGCCCATGGTCCTCGCCAATGCCCCAGGGTCACAGCTCAGGGCTGGGGGTCACACTCCCAAGACTCCTCCGGGCTTCCGTTCTGGGAAGTGTTAACCGGTCTCACCATCTCTGTGACAAGCCAAAGAGAAACTGGACTACGTGGAAGAGTACCAGAGCCTGCACACCAACTCGGAGACGCTGGGCCTCGAGGTCTTCATCATCCCCGAGGCCGGGCTCTTCATGGCAACGGCCAATCGGAAAACCACGTCCGCCATCTACAAGTGGATGGACGGGAAGTTCGCCTCGTACCAGAACATCCCCACGCAGCAAGCACAGTCCTGGAGGCACTTCACCATCGGGAGAAAGGCAAGTCCGCTGTGGGTGACTTCCTCAGTCCTTTCTAAGCTGGAAAACCGCACAGAGTCTAAAGGTTGGGGCTCCTTACATAGATCCGACAGGAAAAAGCATTTCTGCTGCTTCCAAAGCCTTCCAGGTTCCCAACATCATTCACACTCACATGCTTACGTAGCTGTGTCTCTAAATCCAGACTGTGACATTGAGAAAGTCTGTTGGCTCCCTACGTGACAGAAGAAAGGTCATTTCTAAGATGCCACCCAGTTCTCTGTAGACCCATCAGTACTAAATTAAAAACTTATTGTGGTCTTTTGGACCCCTTAACGATGCAGAAATAATTTCAGAATGGCAACACAAACGTTGAGGTCATGCTGTGTCCAGACAGAGGGGGACAGGCATGGAGGATGAGACCTGGGCCCCAGGGGCCCTGGGGTGTGAGACTCTGTGGGCAGCCCCCCCTCTGGTCAGGGCTGCACTGAGCAGAGGGCCCGCAGGTGGAGGGTCTCAGAGATGCCATCCCCACCCCTGTCGAGATTAATCTTGTCTACCAGCTCCTTCTTGGGGATACCTTCTGTAACGCAGGGACTCAGCTCCCGCTCCTGGCAGGTGAACGCAGGATATGGTGAGGCCGAAAAGGAACACCCACAGAGCCACAGGTAGGGGGTTCATACCACTATATTCTCAACGGCGGCTGGTGGAGACACAAGAAGCAAACATCCGCCAGTACCCCAACAAGTGGTTTTCCTGCACCCCAGTCTCACTGACTGCTGGGCAAGACACAGGAAGTAGGATCCACACGATCTGTACCATCTGCAATCCGCACTTGCTAGCGTAACCACGGCACTTATATACAAAACAATAGTGGCTAATGGCCAACTGATCACAGCTGATGACCATCTACTACCCGAGCCAGCACCTTTCCATATGAGGCTGAGAGCCTGGAAACTGCTCTCTGGGACTCTGTCCCTACACCTTCCCATGCTTGTCCCCCAAATCATTCACTCACCAACACATGTGTGCTGGGTACGGTGCTGCCTGCCCCTTGGCCCACCCACAGGGGACAGACAAGCCCTGCCCCCATGCCCCTGGCATCCACTGCAATCCTTGCTCCAGGTCCAGCGTGGTGAGTGAATGACTCACTCTCTGGTTATTCGGTTGATGACATTTCAAAGGTGTTTATGTTTGTATTATAAAACATGATAACTTTACATCAAAGAAAAATTGGGAAATTCTGAAAAAGAGGAAAATCTGTCCAGTCACCCAAGGAGATGCAGGGTTTACTGGGGTACTCACATTTCCAGGCCTGGTAACAAAAACATTTTTGTGACAAAGCTTTTCCTGGGTTCGGGAGAGAGAAAGGGCAGTGGCAGGCTGGCGGACTCGGACATGATTGAAGGTCTTAAATGTGAGGAGCAGATGTGGGCAGTCGGGGCTGCTAGCCCACCGAAGCCAGCAGTCACGGAGGGGGTGCTCAGCCAGTTCCGCGTCCTCCGGGCAGAGACACTGACGTTCAGAAGCCTTTCGCGCCAGAGCCTGGCGCCGAGCAGGAGAACCAAGTGCCCCGGGTCCTGTCTTTCAGGTCTTCCTGGCTGTGGCTAACTTTGACCCGAATGAAAAGGGTCAGGAGTTCTCCGTCATTTACAAATGGAGCCAGAGAAAGCTGCGGTTCACACCCTACCAGAGGGTTCCCACCCACAGCGCTCGGGACTGGGAGGCCTTTGAGGTGGCTGGGGAGCACTTCCTGGCCGTGGCCAACCACCGGGAAGGTAGGGGCCGTGGCCTTCAACCCGGAAGGGAACTGCTTCGGGTGGGGCATGACTCACCTGCCCACTCATTTTGCTCCCATTAAAAGTGACAATAAATCACACCAGCACAAGTCCTCAGGTTTGCCCACCTGATGGTGGCCTCTAAGGGTGAACACACCTGAGCACCTCCTCACCTGTCCAGGTAGGAAGACAGACATGTGTTCTGTACCTGCCCACATGGAAATGTGGGGCACCTGGCTGCACAGACTGCCTCGTTTGAAACTAACTGACTCACTAGCCAACCAACCTCCCCTTGGGGAGGTGTGGCTGACACAAGCGGGAAGGTGAGCTCTCTGAGCAGGAGGCCCAGTGTCAGTCTGGGGGAGCCGCTGGGAGGGCCAGACACTACTTCTCCGAGAACAGGTTCACCTGTCTGTACCCAAAGTCCATGTGACGCATGTGTGCGGCGGACAGGACGGCCAGGAACAGGCAAACGTCATCCTGGGCCAGTGACTGTCCTGAGTGACCAAGAAGAGCCTTCCCCATCCTGTGGCTCGAGGGCTGCACAAGGTCCAAGGCCCCAGACAGCCATGTGAGGTGTCTCTAGCTCAGGCCGTGGGCAGATGCCATTAGTCAGAGTTCACCTGAGTCTGAGACCCTCCAGGGAGCTCTGTGGGGGGCCTGGGGAGGAGTCCCCCCACCCACTGATGGACAGGGGACCTCACCAGTGCCTCTCAGTGTGAGTGAGTGCTCCAGGACAGGCTGGCCCAAAGGGGGCTCCAGGAGCACAGTGCCTGACCTGTGGGGGACAGTGGGAGCGAGGGGACACCGGGCAGTGTGAGAGGTGAGGCTGGAGGTGCAGTGGGGCGTCCCACCTCCAAGAACCTGGAGTTATTGGAAGGGGGGCCGCTGAGGGTGTCCATCTGAGCGGGGGTGGAGGAATGGCCCATGAAGGGCATCGCCGCTGGGGAGTGACGGGTACAGAAGGGAGCAGGACCGGCCAGAGCGGCCCTCGGCCTGGCTGGATGGCAGGCCGGGCTGAGGGGCCCTGGGCAGTGTCGGGCCACGGGGAGGAAGTCTGTGTCCCCTCCCTCAGTGCAGCTGCTTGGCTTCCAGGTGACAACCACAACATCGACAGCGTCATCTACAAGTGGAACCCAAGCACACGGCTGTTCGAGCCCAACCAGACCATCGCCACGTGCGGGGCCTACGACTGGGAGTTCTTCACCGTGGGGCCCTACTCATTCCTGGTGGTGGCCAACGCCTTCAACGGCACGTCCACGAAGGTGCAGTCCCACCTGTACGTGTGGCTGCTCGGCTCCTTCCAGCTCTTCCAGTCCTTCCTGGTAAGGGACGACGTGCACCTGTGCACCCGCCTTCTATCCCGCATCCGTGCCTGGTGACACAGGACCGGCGGGGACCCCAACCAGGGCCAGCCCGGGTCTGCACTGCCACCCCGTGCCCTCCACCCAGGCACCTCCCCAGTATAAGGCTCCAACGGCAGCCCCTGTCACCCAAAAAGGGCCTGGGGAGCCCTAATATGAGGCAGGGGAGGGAGCCCTGGCTGTTTCCTCCCACTGGCATCACACTGTCCTGGCCGCCCCGCTGTGTGACCTGCCTCTGTGTGGCTGCCAGGCTCCTGCCCTGGGCAGCCAGGCAGCACTCTCCTTCAGACCTCAGTGTCCTCAGCTGGTTCCAGTGGCCACGGGCTGGCTGGGGGGCCTTTGAGGGGAGGCTGCGGAAGTGTTTGTAGTGTGGGGCGGTGCCAGATGCCCCACGAGTTGCATGTGTCCCAGGCTGGGTGATGAGAATGGGCAGGGGAAGCATGAAGGCCGGGTGGGGTGCGGGTGTGGCCACTGCAGGCTCGCGGGTGGGTCTGGCTGCCGTCCATTCTCCTCACAAAGTGGGGGGAACTCTGTCTCCACGTGATGGAGAGGCCGTCACTGCCAACACCAGCGGGAGACTCCTTCCTCCCTCACATCCTTCTGGAACATGCCTTTGCTCACTTATGTGTCCCTCCTTCACCAACAAAAGTGCTTTGAGGGCCCTTGAGCCTCAGACAGTGACTGCTCAAGTGTCCCTGTCCCCAGCGAGGGTGGCAGTCATGGGTGGAGGAGGGAGCAGAGCAGGGGACCCACCGCCCCTCCTGTGGGCTCCAGGGAGGGCAGCCACGTTTGCTAAGCAGTCCTGCATTTGCCAAGGGGCTGGTGGGGGTTTGTGCTGGAGTGATTGACGGCAGTCCAGAACATTCCAGCCGCACCATCTACACAGATGAGCCTGGAGGTGGCACGAGGTGGAGGCGGCATGTTTGTTTGCAAATAAGAGGGGGAAGATGATGTGGAGGAGTCGGGAGTCCTGGAGCTCCCACACACACGGAGAGAAATGAGAGCAGTGCAGGAAGCAGAGGGCATGAGCGCTAAGGGCTGGCCCGGCCCCCGGAGGACACCATGCCATTAATGTCCTTCATTCAGTCACTGGAATTGCACCGGGGCCACCAGGCCCGCTGAGGGCTGGGCACGGCTGTCCAGGTATCCACACCCCCCCGACAGCACACACAGTGCAGCCCCGACAAAACCAAGTTCAGGGCCCCAGCTGCTCCTCTGCATGTCAGGTCGGCTCCCTGGGCAAGTGACACTAGGACAAGCCCAGAGAGAGGGTACGGGAGCTGGCAGGAGGGGCAGCCCAGGGCCTATGGGTGCCCGTGGGAGGGTGGGAGGCAGGCGCTAAGAGAGCAAGAGCCACTCTACTGACCCTCCAGCTACTGTGGGCATCAGGCTGTGGGGGCTGTGACCCAGGTGACCCCAAGTTTCATGGCATGAGGAGGTCAATAGCCAGGGAGCTGTTTCCTGAGACATGGTTGGGGGCGGGGGTATGCTGGAAGAAGCCGGACTGGGGTGAGGTGTGACCCCTGCAGCCATCCACTTTCTAACGGTCTCAGTCTTGGGAGGTGAGTAGTGACAGTGGTTCAAGCTTGCTGAGCAATGGTCTCATAAAGCGCCTGTGCCACGAGTTTAACCGCTTCTCCCACTCAGGCCTCCAAGCCGCCCTGTGAGGTAACTTCTGCCACCAGACCCCTCTTACCCGCGGGAAACAGGCATGGAGGTTCTGGGAGTTGTTCTGGGCAGAGTGGGGTGCTGCTGCCTCCAATACGAGCTCCTGACGTGATGTTTGTCACTGCCGTGGTATCGTACGGGTGCCCAGACATCCCCGGTTAGATAAGCATGTGGCTTGGGTACGTGTACACACTGATTTGAGAGTATTCAATAATGGGCTGGCAGGGGGTCCCCAAGGGGTGGCCAAACCTCCGACTCGGGATTAGACTGCAGGCCTGTCGGACTGGATGTGCAAAGTGGCAGGAGCTGGAGGTGGGCTGGGCCTGCAAACCTGAGTGGTAAAATCAGGTTCCCAAGGGGCCTGGACAGCAGGGCCTGGACGAGGACGTGGCATCTGCAGAGTGAAGGGGCTGAGTAGAGGTCTGGGCAGCAGACGGTGGCAGGTGGACGGCAGTGTGCGTGGGAAGCCCAAGGGCTCTAAACTAATCGCATGTGGGTCTGCAAAGCTTGAGGGGTGTGGGCTGCCCTCCGGGGCCGCGCCAGCCGAGCAGGGCTTTGCAGTGTTGCGTATCTGCAGCATCCAGGCAGTCCGGCCAGAATCTGGGAGGGGTTGGAACCTGTGGCAGGAGGGACGATCGGAGCAACTGAAGACTTCGTTCTGAAAGGAGATTCGGTGATTGTTTCCCAGTTTGTAAGGGATGAGCGGGGACAGGACAGACCTCTGTGGGGTCCTGGCAACAGGCTCCTGCAACCTGGCATAGAAAGCACAGCACATGGCTTCTGGTGAACCACGCAGGTCGTTGGCAGGGCTGTCAGACTGTGCCTGGGGTACGGAGAGAGGCCCTGTAGGAGGTGGAGACTGCAGTTTGGGGGTTATTCTACAGGTACCAACACTGTGACCCTAAATCTCCTACATTTGAACAAGAAGGTACAACACAACAAAAGACCAATTTAGGAGGGTCATCAAGGGCCCCAGCCAGAGGCCCCAGGTCCCCAGGGCACAGCCTGCCATCCTTACCACTAAACAGACTCAGACAACTAAGGGTCTCCAGGTGCTAGACAGGAGACTGAAACACAGAGGAGTCGGCAGAAAGATCATGTACCCACAATAGGAGAAACAGCTGGTTCTAGAAACAAGAGTATTTAAAAATTATGATTGTCTTCGGAATTATCCAAGAGGATATCACACTCATGAGGTAAGTACGGATGCCGTGAACAGGAACGAGTCCAGGGAAATGAAAACGCGATTGCTGGCATGACAAGAAGACCCTCCAACACGACTGGGAAATAAAGGTAAGGAAATCTTCTGGAATGTAGAACAGAAAGAAAAGATAGACTCCATCAGGAGATCTGAGAGCCGGCTAACCAGAGTTCTAGAAAGAGTGAAGGGGGAGAAGGCAGCAATGGAATTACCAAAGGAAAACCCTAAGATCTCTGGGACATGAACCTGCAGATAGAAAGGGCACTGAGACCTAGGGGACGAGAGCCACACGAAACTCACCAGGAAGGAACCTGTGGACACAGAGGACAGAGATCTGCTCTCACTCCCCAGCCTGGGAGGGCATGTGCTCACTTGTGCTCGATGCCCATTGGCTGGCACCTGTCACCTGATCCAGCCTAGCGGCAGGAGGCACTGGGAAATGTGGGGAAGCCCCTGGAAGGCGACAAACGTGGGAGTCACCCTGGGCACGAAACCAGAACGGGAAGTGGTGGCTCCAGCCATTGATGGTGGTGACCCCAGAATGAGAACCAGTGTCTGTTCTAGAGCCTGTCAGCCCTGGGGGCTCGGTGGGAGCACCCCGGGGGGAGGGTGACGAGACATGACGGGGACTCCGTGGAGACTCATGGGCTGGACACCTCAAGGAGTGATGGAAGCACAGACTGCAGTGGAAAGACACTCGGGTGGGACCCCCAGGAGAGCCCTGAAGACGTGACAATCACAGGAAGCGGCTTCAGGGAGCAGGAGAGAGAACAGGCTCCTGGGGGGCGGGGGGGGGGACCAGTGAGGAGCTGGAAGACATGGCTGTGTGCCAAGATGCTTTGTCCCCAAAAAGGGAAGAAGAGGGAAGAAGGAGGGAGGAGTTTCGGAAGATGCAACTAGGAACTTGTTGAAAAGCAGTTCCGCACGTGAAGTGAGCCACACGGCGCGTCTGTTTGACCCCTGGGAAAGCACGGAGGTCATCCTGCCATTGAAGCAACCCTGGCCACGGCCTTGGCTCTGCGAGAAAGATGTTACGATGTGGCCAGGACCACTGGAGGGAACAGCTTGGAGGGAGAAGGCGAGGTGGTGGAAGGAGGGTAGAGGCCCGGCACCTTCACCCTGGATGCAGGGCACGAAGAGAGAATGCCAGCGCTGCCCTCCAGGAAGCAGAGGGTCTCCCTAGACCATGGGCAGGCTGCTGCTCCCGAATAGGCACAACCCCATGGCCCTGGGCTCGGGACACGCTTTTCTCCATTCCCGACAGCCTCAGCCAGAACCCCTGGAATTTCTACTGGTGGCAACCTTTCTTGTTCCCCTTCTTGAAAAGCCTTTCTGCCATTTACAGAGATTTGTGGAGGGAGGTCTGTGGCTGCACGTACTCAGCTGGCTTGTGAGCCATCTGAGACCCATTTACCAGATGAGAAAACTGAGTCTAGGAAGTGAGAGGACCTGGCCGGGACAAACGGTGGTGAGTGGAAAGGCCAGTTGTCCACAGGTGTCCTTGTGCCCACTTGCGGTCCCTCCTCCAGGCCTGTGCCATCCAGGTGGATCCCAGTCTGTGCCCTTGGACGAGCTTACACACTGAGCTGCCTCCTCCCCTCCCGGTGTGTGTGGCCCACGCGACCGGCCCTTCATCAAAAAGCATCAGGACAGACGCTGCGCCTCGCTGAGCAGACTCACCTGGGTCTTCTTCACCTGCTCTGGGGGCAGGTGGGAGGCAGTCCTGGAATGTGGTTACAGGACTCCATCCTGGGTGACATCAGTGGTGGTAGACAAGCCGGCCTGGAAGGTGGCAGCCACTCTGCATTTTCAGGCGGCATCTGAGAGCTGGCTCCAGTCTGTGCCAAGCCCTGGACACAGGCATCCTCAGAAGGGAAGCCAGAAGCAGAAGGCCAGCTGAGCCAAGGCAAGGCCTCGTCCAGGCTATGTGACCCTCAGGAGAGCCAAGGGGCCTACAAGAAGCCCCAGTAGCAGACGCACAGTGGCCGTGACACAGCGCCTCTCCAGCCCCAGGGCCAGGACTGGGGGGTTGCTAGGGTGGCTCGGGGCTCTGCAGACGGCCAGGGAGGGCCCTGCCTAGAGGCAGCCTTGTAAAAGCCACATCTCTTCACACCTTGGTAATGCCTGAAACCCACCAAATTCCACTTTCATGGTTTGCCAGCATTTTCCTATTGTGTTTAAATGCTTTCGGCCCCGGACATGCCTCAATGTGTTTACTGTTTAGTTTGGAGTTTTGCAACACCTTTCCTGACCGTGAGCGTTGGAGCAGGAGGGGCAGGGTGCTCAGAGAGCGTGTGCCGGGACAGGGGCTGCCAGCAAAGGGAGTGCTTTCTGAGTGCTCGGCCGGCTGGCGAGGCTCGGGTGGGTGTTTGCAAAGCTGTTTGCACAGACCACGAGGAATCCAGGCCCCAGTGGGAGTGGGAGGCCGGCTGCCCACCCAGCGACACGTTCCTCTGCCCTGCCCCCTGGCTCTCCCCACCTCTCCCACCAGGAATCCTAGAACCCTCTCCAGGTGGCAGACACCCAGGCTTCTACCGCTGGTCTTCTCCCTCTTGGACCAAAGGAAGCCCGAGCTGGTGTGTCCAGGAGGGAGCGGCTCCGTCCAGGGAGACCCAGACTTCAGCTGCTGGGGTTTTTGCTCCCTGAGTGACAGCTGTGGGGTTGTGGTCATGTCGTCAAATAGAGGGGATGGGGCTAAGGAGGGGTAGGTAAGCGACGGGAGAGGGGAGCCGCTGACCAAGGTTCTCAGTTCGGGTTCGTGGCCTGGGAGGCTACGCTGATGGATGTGCTGCTGGCAGACATGAGGACCCAGTGCGGCGGGGGGCCTGGGGCAGGAGGGCGGCTGTGTGCCCAGGGGCCCCAGGAGAGGGTCAGTGAGGAGGGGAGGCCTGGTGGTGCGGCAGAGTGGCTGGCGGTGTGCGGGTGGCATGGTAGCTGCAGGCTTGTTGGAAAGTCTCCACCATGTGTAAACGTCCAGAAACAAATGCAAAGAAAGGCAAGAAAGCTGGGTGGAGATCCCCATCTGTAAGAGGGGTGGTGTGGAGGCCACGTCGTGGTCGGCACTGCCCAGCGTGACCTGCCCAGGTGCTCAGAGGACAGGCCTCTGCCTCCAGTGACCTCTGCTTGTTGTGTGAGGCAGCAGCTGCCAGTGGTCCAGGCAGGTGAGAGAGGGGCACGGTTTGGAGGGGCTGCTGGCTGGGGGCAGCTCGGAGGGGTACCCAGTAGTTGGCTGGGAGGTGTGCTGCTCTCTGCAGCCTCCTGGGACGGGAGCCTCACCCACCTTAGGCAACTGCCTGCAGTGAGGATGGCAGCAACCCCTAGGGTCCTTTGGGGGCCACCTGCCTTCTGTGTGGCAGTGCCCCAGCCTCCCCCTCCCTCGCCCCAGCACTTCCAGGCCAGATTCTTGTTCCATCAAAGCCGGGACCCAAGGCCTCCTTGCCCACACTGATCCGCTGATCACCGGGGGCCCTCCCACCCTCGAGGATGGTTGTCAGGAGCTCCGGGTGCTTCTGGCCACACCGTCCTCCCCACAAGGTGCTCCTGAGCCCCTGGCACCATGCCAGGGCTGGCAGGGCAGCGCTCCAGGGGAATTCCACTCGGAAGGAGGGAAGGAGGGGAGGGCCTGCCCAGCCCAGCAGGTGCCTGGCCGCCTGGGCTCTGGTGCCAGGCAGGGTTTGGCAAGGCCGTTTGATGTGGGGATTTCTTCTTCTCCCCCGAATGAGTCCTAATGCGCTTAGAACCCAGGAGTGGGCTGACAACAGGCCCCAGGCCCATACACCCCTGCCCAGGCTGCTGCAGACTCTCCACCCTCTCAGCTCCCAGTGGGAGGAGCCTGGCCTCTGGCTGAGGGCACAGGTGTTGGCCCCACTCTCTAGGGCTTCTGGCAGCCTGGTGTGGGGACAAGGGGTCATTGACAGCCCGTGACGGTGACCCAGCGAGGCCCCATTCAGGTCTCTGCCAGCCTGTGGACAGATAAAATACAGGATGCCCGGTTCAATTTGAATTTCACAGAAACAATGAATAGTTTTTTAGTAAAAACATGTCCCGAGTATTGCATGGGATACATAGACAGAAAAATCCTTGTTTCTCTGGAATTCACATGGAATGAGGGGCCTGCATTTGTTGTTTCAGGACCCTGACCTGGCCGAGCACACAGAGCAGAGGTAGGATGACAGCCCCTGAGCCAGGCTCTCCTGGACCCTCCATCCAGACTCAGTACCGCTGGCCACGCTCTCCTCTCTCCTTCCCACCTCAGGACTCTTCTCCTAGTGCTCCCTCCACAGCCCCCCATCTGTTTGCCCTCCATGCTGGGGTTCAGGATAAGTGAGTAGTCTCAGAATCGAGTAACTCAGAGCTGAAGGAAACTGACTATCTGAGGAGGCCCCTCAGACAGCTTCTTGTTCCAGTACTGTGTGGGCGTGCCCGTGTGCACATGTGCATGCGAGGTGTGTATGTGTGCATGTGTGTACACCCAGGTATGTCCATGCGTATGCACATGTGTGCGTGCAGGCGTGTGCCTTTACATGCGTGCATGCAGACATGTGCATTTACATGTGTCACGTAGGTGTGTGCATTTACGTGTGTGCACACGTGTTTGGTTTCCCACTGACATGGTTTGCCCAGCATGGGTCTGAAGAGCCCATGATCTAACAGTCTGATGTCTCCTGTGTGGTTTCTGCCCAGTCACAGCTGGCATGTCTGTAGCTCTCCGTGAAGTCACAGCTGGCATGTGTGTAACTCTCCGTGCCGCGTGGGTCTTCATCCTCTGTGAAGCGGCCACAGAGCAGAGGGTGCTGAAGGCCCCTCACCCCCAGGGTCTCTGAGCCCACTCAGAAGTTGTGGGGTAGCCTTGGGGGCAGAATGTGTGAGGGGAGAACATGCTAATCCAGGCCTCAGCCAAGCTTCTGGCTCCAGTGAGGGGACAGTGACCACCAGGTGTCCTTGTCCTAGTGAGTCTTCCTTTTGGCTTAAACTGACTTGTTTCCGCTCCTCAGGACGGGTCCACACCTGTTTCTAGAGCCCCTGGCTTTGAGCCCAGGTTTAGGGGCCCCCCAGGAATGTTCTCAGCCAGCAGCCAGGCCAGCTGGGCTGGGGCGCAATGGCTCCCTCTGCTGGGCATGGAGAAAACACTGCCAAGTCTGGCCAGACTTTTTTCTTTATAATACCTGCCACCCACCAGCCGGGCACCCAGACAGGCAGGGGTCAAGCAGAAGGGCCAGGCGGCACACCCTGAATTTACAAGCATGGAAATGACGTGCAAGTGGGTGACTGGCGTGCCAGGGACAGGGCGCGTCCTCAGAGGAGACGTCAGATAAGCACATGTTAAGGGGCACGTCATCCACCCCCCCCAGGTTCTGCCTGCTCTCGGCCCTTCTCCAGAACCTTTGGGTGCTTTGTTTAACCATCCAGAGCATACAATTGCGGGTCAGTCTAACAGAAAGTCAGGAGGCTAAATATCTAAAGACAGTTTCAAATGCAAAGTCTGTCACTGGAGCTTCTGCTGCCCTCACCAGCCTGGGGGGACAGAAGGAGTCAGCTCAACCCCCCTCTGCGCAGTAGGAGCTGAGACACCAGCTGCCCCCACAGGCTGTGGTCCATGGCCCCCAAGAGCGTTTGCACACTCTTGTGTCAGCCACAGGCCCCTGCGACAAGGGGCTGCCACGTTCTCCCTCTCCCCCTGTGGCCTGTCGTCCTGTGTGGTCACCTGCCCAACCTCTGCCTGCACCTGCCCCTTGTTTTCCCAGGAAAATGTCTCCTTTCATTTCTGCCCCCACCCTCTCTCCTCAGGGCTCAGGCCAGGGCCTAGGTCTGGCTTTCTCCCGTCCTCTCCCTCTCTACGCACACACACCACCATTATCCCAAAATGCTGACCATAAACGACATGAACAGGACGTGGGCTTCACATGCAAATCCACTTGTGCAGCTTGAGGTCTGAGGCAAAGGCTCTGCAGCTGGCCATCTGTGCAGAAGTCCAGCCCTGCTGACCCTGCACACCTCACCCTCGAGGGTGACAAGTGATAAACACAGGGACAGCATGCACAGGAGCTCAGAGATGGGACTGTTGAAGGAGCCAAAGGCGAACCTCAGGCAGGAACAGCACATAGTAAGGAACACGGAGCCACCTAGGGGTTGCTTCGGAGTCTAGAGCCAGAATGGAGGAAGCAGGGAGGGCTCCCTGGAAGAGGTGTTGTGGCAGCTGGACCTCGCAGGATGGACAGCGCAAGGGTGTGGGGGAGTGGGCGGTACTGAGGACTAAGAAGCAGTCACTGCAGCTGGCACAGTTCAGGAAGAGGCACAGTTGGCACTCAGGTGCGTAAAGGGCAGTGGTTGTGGATGGGAAAGTGAGCCCCTGCCGTCTGGGCCGGGGGCGCCGCGGCTGCACCAACGTGTGTGGGCGTCAGATGGGGCCTCCGGCGGCACTTGGCCATTTCTGCGGATCTCTGTTCACACGTGCTCTCTGCACGCCTTCGCCCCCCAGACGTTCGGCGCCGCAGACTGGGAAGTTTTCCGCATCGGAGACAGGCTCTTCCTCGCGGTCGCCAACAGTCACAGCTACGACGTGGAAATGCAAGTGCAAAACGACTCCTATGTCATCAACTCTGTCATCTATGAGCTGAATGTCAGCGCACAGATGTTTGTCAAGTTTCAGGAGATCACCACTTGCAGGTCAGTGGCTGAGGCCGGTGGCTGCTTAGAAGGGCAGGCGAGGTGGGTGGGGCACAGCGTCACATCAGCTCCTTGCCTCGTCCCCACCTCAGGAGTGGTGCGCAGCACAGATTGCTGCCTGCAGCCCTTGGAGGTGTGGTGTGGCCTGTGTTGCAAACCTTCTCCAGGGCCAGCTCAGTGGTTCTGTGGCTTTGTCATCTGGGCTCTAATGGCTCTCAAATGGTGTGGTTGGTTTGTTTGTTACAATTCAGTGATGTATTAAAGTCACAGATATGTGCAACCATCCCCATAGCTAACTTTAGAGCATTGCATCGCCTTGAAAAGAAACCCCTTCCTTTAGCTATCACCCCTTCCCCACACCCCCAAGCCCCTGGCATCACCGTCGGCCTCCTGTTCTGGTGGATGTCCCTATGACGGACATTCCTATGAAGGGATATGTACCATGTGGCCTCTTTCACTCAGCATCACGTTTTCAAGGTCCCTCCAGCTGTAGTACATGTCATTGCCTCATTCCTTGTTCGGCCAAAGGATCTGCGTCGTCCGGATACACCACATCTCATTCACCCACCAGATGGACATGTGGGTCGTTTCCACCTTTTGGCCACATGGTGTGGTTCTGAGGATAAAAGTATACTTCAGATTACTGTCAGGGCCACCACCATTATGCCACTTCAAGGAAGAACGTGGCCACTCTGCACCCCGTCTCCCTTCTGGGCTAAGCCAGGCCGGCCTCTGATTTCAGGCAGTGGAGTCAGAACTGCGGTTTGCATCTTGTCCACGGCCTTGCTTTCAGAAGCCAGTTACACCTGGAGGCATGACACACATGGAACCACACGCTGTCCCAGCGCCCACAGCTGCCCCTCACAGGCCGTTCCTCACTGAGCATGGTTGTGGCCACCTCTTTAGAGCCGAATCATAACTGGCCATGGCTGGAAGTGGCCCAAGACATCTGGCCAACGGAAGAAGGAAGGAGTGAGGGGCCCCAAGGCCCTGCTGGCCTCGGCCTGCCCCTTTGTGTCCCCAGGTACCTCCTGGGTCCCTCATTCCTGGGGTCCTGTCTGAGTACCCTGCTCTAGGCCAGCACCTCAGTTCCCCACAGGGAAAGAACCCAGGGTGGCCTTCTGCCACCTGGCGGGCCACAGCCCTGAGGCTACCAGATGCAGATGCACTGGCCTGGCCTTGGCATCTGAGGAAATCCTGCTAGCTGTGTGGCTTTGGTCTCTGTTTTCTCATCTGTAAAGTGGGCACAGGGCCTGCAGTCATCAGAGGGGCAATGAGGGGGCCATGGGCTGACAGCCCAGAGGGGCCTCCTTGAGGGACAGGGTTCTGGGGAGTTCTTCCAGGAGCCACTAGTCAGATCCCTCGAACTGAGCATCTCTGAGCACAAACGCCCCCTTAGCAAATCCAGGGTACTTGTCTAAGACAGAACCCAGCGTGTTGGTTTGCAACAAGAAACACAACTTCCAAGTGTAGGAGAACGTGTCTGTGTCAGCCCCTGACCAGTGTCTGGGGAGGAACTGGGGGCAAACGGGTGACCTCACTGCCCATGTCCTCAAGTTCCCGCCTCCAGGGTGCTGTGAGCCCTCAGGGCGCGACCCTGAGCTGGGGACTGCTCTCTGATTGTTTCCACCTCTTCCCAGTGAAAGACTTTGCACCCATTTCAGAGCGGCACCATCCACACTTGCTACCCAGGTATCCGAAGATGGAGGAGGGAGAAGCAGATGGGGTCCATGCACACAGTGGGACATCACTCAGCCCTCAAGGGGAAGGACATTCTGACACCTGCTCCTCCATGGATGGATCTGGAGGGCATTCTGCTGAGTGACATAGCCTCATGTGAAATAAGTCACAAATGACCAATACTGTGTGATTCCACTGACAGGAGCTGCCCAGATGAGGCAAACTCAGAGACAGGAAGTAGATGGTGGGGGCCAGGTGCTGGTGGAGGGGATGGGGAGCTCGTGTTGAAGGGGGACGGAGTGTCGTTTGGGGAGATGGAAAGTTCTGGAGACGATGTGGTGATGGTTGTGCAGTAATGACAATGTTAACAGTGGACTGTGCAGTAATGACAATGTTAAAAGTGGACTGTGCATTCAATGTTAACAGTGGTTGTGCATTTTATATTATGCATGTTTTACCACAGTTATAAACTTCAAACAATTGTTTTTAAGGGAACCACTACTTGCATTTCCCTGGAATAGACCAACTCCCATTGTAGCTGAGAAAATCGCCCCTCCTCAGATTTGGGGATTCGGAGAACTGGCTGGAAGCCAGCCCTGAGCTCCGGGTGCCAAGGGCTCAGTGTCCTAATGCCTGCGCCCTAACCCTGTCCCCTGCTCCCGCAGTGCTCTGGACTGGGAGTTTTTCTCAGTGGGAGAAGATTACTTCCTGGTGGTTGCCAACTCCTTCGATGGAAATACCTTCTTGGTAAACAGTATTATTTACAGGTAAAGTGCTGCGAAGGCCGAACCCTTCCTCCCCACCTGCTTCGCCCGGGTGGGCTCACCTTCCCCCGCCTGGTGACCAGGCTCAGAGTGAGTCACAGCCTCGGGCCCTGGGGGTTGCCTGGCACACCTGAGGGCTGGCCACATGTGGGTCCTGCCCCTGGGGTAGCCAGGGGACCAGTGGTCAGGCTGGTGCTCAGGACGTTGGAGTCTGGCCGGGGATGTAGTATGTGGACACAGTCATTTGACAGTTGTTGATACTTTATTCTCTAAGTTCCCACTGGGACTCTGGTAGGTTTCTCCTCCATCAGGACAGTTTAGTGTCCTCATTGTGGCACCTTCATCAAATTCACCTAGGGGTTTTTTCCCGTATTCTAAGCACAACGCCTGGGGCCTTTCGTTTTCATTTCCAGCTGCTTATTGTGACAATTGATTTTTGTGTCTAGCCACCTGACAAAATGGTGTTATCAGTTCTGATAGTTTTCTGAAGCAGTTTGTGGGAGGGTATAAGAATATCACTGCCTCTGCGAATAAAACACCTTCGCCTCTTTACTTTAAATGTCTTTACTGTTTATCTAGTTTTCTTTTTTTTGAGGCTGCCCCCCCCCCTTTTTTAAAGATTTTATTGGGGAAGGGGAACAGGACTTTTATTGGGGAACAGTGTGTACTTCCGGGACTTTTTTCCAAGTCAAGTTGTTGTCCTTTCAATCTTAGTTGTGGAGGGTGCCGTTCAGCTTCAAGTTGTTGTCCTTTCAGTCTTAGTTGTGGAGGGCGCAGCTCAGCTCCAGGTCCAGTTGCCATTTTCTAGTTGCAGGGGGCACAGCCCACCATCCCTTGTGGGAGTTGAACTGGCAACCTTGTGGTTGAGAGCCCAATGGCCCATGTGGGAATTGAACTGGCAGCCTTCGGAGTTAGGAGCACAGACCTCTAACCGTCTGAGTCACCGGGCCGGCCCTAGTTTTCTTAATTAACTAGAAATTCCAAAACAATCTTGAATAGTTCTGCCAACGGCCAACAGAGCTGCCTCGTTGATTTGATGAGAGCAAGCTGAGCGTCACATGGCCTGATGGGACGTGAGCGGTCGTGTCCCATCCGCGTGGTTCCCTGTGGAGTTCTTAGTGCAGGACATGGCCCCTGGGTCTCTGTTCCTCTGTTGGGTAATGATTTGTGAGAGGTTTCGTCGAATTCCAGGGACTAAGGCCTCTGAATGTGTAATTACTTAATATACCACTGGCTGCCAATCATGTATGGTCAAGATTTTTACATCTTTAATGGAAAATGAAGTTGCTCTGTGGTTTTCTTTTGGGGCCTTACCTTTCTTTATCTAGTTCGATATGAAGCATAACTTAATACAGAGGGTGTCAAAAAAAATATATATATATATATGTTTGAAAACGGAAAACTCTGTGTTAAAATTGTAACACTCATTATATACTGATAATAGAAGATGAGTGCATGTCATATATATATACTTTTTTGGCACCCCCGGTAGACACAGGCTGCAGTTTTCTACCTATCCCTGTCGGCTGGGATAGTTTCAATAGTAAAATTGATTTATCTATTTTCTTTACGATTAGGTTAAATTCAGTTATAACGCCGTCTGGGCCTGGCCCCTTCCTAATAGTGTTTCTGAAACAGCTTGTCCAGTTTCCCCCCATGGTTATTGGTTTAATCAGGTTTTCTGTCTCTTCTTAAGACAATTTTGGTCCATCCATGTTTTACTAGAAAAACCATCAGTTTTCTTTAGACTTTCTAATTTACTTCTGTAGAGGTTTCCAACATGACAAATTTTAAAATTCATGAGGAACAATACATTTTCAAAGATAGCCAAGAAAATTTGAAAAGGAAGAATAGTGAAAGAGGTCCTGACAGCATGTAAACACCGCAAAGTGACTTTCACCAGAACTAAATCTATAGGTGAAATAGAATACAGTCTAGGAGAAAGCCAACCGTTTACAGTCATTTAACATGATAAATGTTGTATTTCAATTCAATGAAAAAAGTATGGACTACTTCATAAAATAATTTCATATAATTTTCTGTCCATCTGGAAGAAAATCAACCTATAACCCTGCTTCATGTTATCTTCAAACTAAATAAGGATTAAAATCTAAATGTAAAAAGAAAAGTTAAGATGACTTTATATAACCTTAAAGTTACACAAGAAGATGTGGAAATTTTAAGTAAGGCTGAAAATAGGTCATCAGGCTGACGACCTACATTTCAACGTTTTAAATGGAAAAAGACATCCTATTCAAAATGAAAACACAAACTGTGTACCACACATGTGACCGAAAAGGAACCCCTACAAAGTAATAAAAGATTTTTTTTTCAACTTGGGAAAATTGGCAAAAGATATGAGCAGGCATTTTCAGAAGAAGAAATGACAAATGTGAATAAACAGATTAGAAGTTGTTTTTCTCAAAGCGCGAGGATGACCCAGGTTCTTTCCTCCATCCATCTGGAAGCGGTGCATGGAACTGGGAGGGGGACGGCCCTTTCTCATCGGGACAGGGATCACCGCAGCCTTTTCAGAAAGTGGTCTGGAAAAATGTTAAAATAGGAGCTACTTGTGCCTTTGATCCAGGCGTCCTGCTGTGGGGATTCCACTTTAGGAAAATGGAACCACCCGTCCATAAATCCCTTTTGAAGGCAAAACCCAGAAACCGCTGACCCTGCAGCTGTCAGAACCACGGCTGGGTTCCGGATCCGAACTGGGGTGTGGGTCGCAGAGCAGTGTGTGAGGAGCCGCTTTGGCTGCTGTGTCCCATGTGGGGACAGTGTGTGTTTGAGCGCGTGTGGGTGGACATCGGCTTGGCCCTGCAGTTAACCCATGGAACCGCCAGGACCCCTTCCTACCCCCACCCCTCCCTTTGGGGCTGCCCCGAGGGCACTGTGGGCTGGGGGCAGGGTCCTGGGTGGATATGAGGAGCTGCAGGGTCGTGGACAGGGCGAACCTCGGGCCTCAGTTTCCCTCTTTGCAGGCTCCTGGCCCAGCTCTGATTATAACGGGGCAGCTTGTGCAGCTGGGGCCACGAGGCCCCTCCACGCCAAGCCCAGAGAGGAGCACAGAAGGGTGGGGTGGGGGCCATGGGGTGGGGGAGCAGCCCCTCCTTGCGAGCGGCAGGGGCAAGCCTTCCCCGCGTGCTCGTCCCCGAGGCTGACGTGTCTCTCCCGCAGGTGGCAGGGGTACGAGGGCTTCGTGGCCGTGCACAGCCTCCCGACCTTTGGCTGCAGGGACTGGGAAGCCTTCCGCACCGCGGCCGGCTCCTACCTCGTCTACTCCAGCGCCAAGGAGCCCCTCTCCCGGGTGCTGAGGCTCAGGACGGGCTGACAGGCCCCGGGTCCCCAGGGACACCGCCTGCCGGCTCTACCCAGAATGCCGCCCAAGAAGCCCTGAAACCTCTGGAGGGACAAGCTGGGGCGGCTTGGCTTCCCGAGCCGTCCTTGGCCCTTGTCCAGTAGGGGGCGTCACCTGTCTGCCCTGGTGGCCATTGCAGCTGGATATAGTGGCCCATGGGCGTTGGGGCAGAGCGCAGAGCTGCCCCGTAGGGAATTCGCGTTAGAGGAAAAGTTCATACAATTGTTTACCTCAAAGGCCGCGGGGCGTCGAGGCCTGGCCCGTGCGCCCGTCCACGCCGAGGTGGGGAGCAGGCCTGATGCGTTCGGCACATCTCGTCCCAGCTATTTATTACGCTCTGTCTGTATCGAAATATATTTATGACGCTCTTTACAAAGAGCACGCTGTTTCTGCGTGTTTCTGGCGGGGCCTCGACTGCTGGTGAGTGCGTCACAGGCCTTAGGGACATGCCCTCGGGTCCCTAATCACCAGTGTGGGCAGCGGAAGGTGCCTCTCCTCTGCAGGGATGTCGTCTGTGGCCTCAGTTTACCCATGAATGCAGTGAGCATAGGGTTAGATCAGAAATCCCAAGCAGTGCTGGCACGTGTCCTATCTCCTCCCCAAGGCCGCCCCCACGAGAGACCCCATGTTCAGTGGGGCGATCGTGCCTTTGCAGCCTGGCTGCCGCCCCAGGCACTGCAGCTGGTGGGTGTGCAGGATGCATCCTTGGGGCCTGTGCTCACTCTGCTCCTCCCTCCCTGCCCACTGCCCCTGACCTTACACCGGGCAGAGGCCTCCTGCCTCCCTGGGAAGGCTGCCGGGCAGACATGACACCAACCTGGGGACCTGGCTGGGGGAAGGTGGGGCGATGCCAGCACCACCGGCAGGTCTTCATGGTGGGGTGTTGGGGGGGGTGCTCCGTGCCAGAGGCTTTGCTGGAAGGCCTGTGAAGTCCATACAGCCAGGAGACCATGGGTGGTAGCCAGGCCAGGCCCACTGCACTGTCCACTCTGGGTGTGGTGGGGGGGCTGGAGCTCGGCAGCACCAAGGCCCCAGGCTCGGTGAACACTCTGCTGTTGCCATTTCAAAATTCTCAGCGACTTTTGCCCAAGATCACATGCCAGGCACAGTGGCGGCTGCAGGCAGCCTGAGTCCTGGGTTTCCGTGGCTGGGGCCCTGTGGTCGGTTCCATGTGAGGACGAGGTAGGCCCACCAGCCAGGTCGGAGCCCAGGCCAAGCCTCCCACTCCTCAGTGCAGCCAGACTAGGGGTTCTCAGGTCTGGGTCCTCGTGATTCCCAAATGGTGAGATTTTTCTAGAGCCTCCTTCAGGCCAATAAGTGGGCCATGTGCCTTGGGCAGGGCTGGGGCTGACCTCTGACAAGGATGTCCCCTCCTCAGGGAGAACAGCAAAGGGCCAGGAGCGGTGTGGGGTGGGGTCTGGGGCCAGGCCAGGGGACCTGTGAGAGAGGTCCCGGGCTCGGGCGTCCACCAGGTAGAGCCACAGGTGTGGACCCCCCATGTATGCACTCAGTGTTTTGGAGAAAGCAGATATGCCCCTTACTCCAAGTCAGACCTGCCACGGCAGCCCCCATGTCCCTGCTGTCAGTGTCCCTGTGGCCTGGCCATGTCCCTGCCTGGCCAGCCAGGGGCCCCCACGTGTGGGCCCGATGGGTTATGGTGACAGCCGTAAATCAGCTGGTCCCAGGAGGATGGGCTGAGGGTGCCAGACAAAATGCAGGACTGCAGATGAACTCGAACTGCTGAGGAACAAGGAATACTTTTCATGTCACTGCACATGTGTAAAGATATGTCCCAACTATCACCTGGAAGGTCCCTCAAGCTCTGCTTGCTGCTCACCTGAAACTCAGCTCCAGGTGGGCGTCCTGTACTCGGATTGGCTCGACCTGCCCACTGTCCCTAAGAGAGGAGTGGGGGCAAGACACACCTCTTGGGGTCTGCTGGGAGCGGGGGGCAGTTCTGATGTTGACTGGGATTTGAGGCAGGGTCTGAGCAGCCATGAGAAGAGGGGCCAAAGGAAGATCACGGCCCGGGGAGACCTGCAGGGTTGATGGGGGACAGTGGCCTGTCATTTTGGCGCCCATCCCACAGGAGGACCCCCCAGAAGTGCTGCCAGAGGTAGGCTATCCACCCAGGCCAGGAGGCCACCTAGGCCGGGAGCACGGCGGGGGGCCTCCGAGACCCCAGCCGCTACGCCTGGGACACTTGGTTTATGGGTCACCTTGCAGGGCGTGCTCGGTGAGGGGGACACTGAAGTCGGTGGACTTGGGGAAGCAGAAGACACTCCCCACAGTGGGCCTCCCTTGTGAGGAAAAGGCCTGTGGGACAAAAGACTGGCTTCCCGAGCACGGGGGCTTCCCCAGCAGACACCCTGAGCTGGAGCTGCACCACTGGCTCCCCTGGGGCCCCCGGCAGCCTCCCCAACTCCCTGAGCCGATTCCTCACAGTAAGTCTCTTCTCCCTGCCCGCACACTTGCTGGACAGCACAGCGCTCACACAGGACAAGGCCCTCAGGCGGCAGGACGGCTGGGTCAGTCCCAGGAGCCTCGCTTTATCCATGGGGAGGGGCAAACTGGGACTGTCACAAGCCCTCCAAGGCTGCTGTCTCCCCGGGGTGATCCCGACATCTGCCGGCTTTCTCTCTGCCCTGAGGGTGTCACTATGGGGTCTGGCTTGCCTTGGGGAAAGGGGGACTAGCACCTGGAGGAAGGAGACCCACGACGCAGACGCAGACCGCAAACCCAGAGGCACACGCAGGGAGGCATCTGCTCGGGACTTCTGCGATGACACGGTGCCACACGACCTCGGCACAGTACCCAGTCTCCATTCTACTGGCTGGAAACAAAAATTGTAAACAAGACTTGTTTAAATTATGAATGCAAAGAGGAGGGGGAAGCAGTGAACATTAAAATATTTACATCTCATCAAGTAAGCTCTCTGGTTTTTGTCCTGCTGTTAAACGTTCGCAAGGCGGCGTGTGGTTTTGTGTGAATTTGCGTATGATGTGACGTCATGGCACATTCTTGTCATTTTAACGAGCATGTTGTACTTCCTGTGGCAATGCCCCGACTCCGAGCCCGTAGCCTTTGTTAATTCCCAGGAATTCTTCTGCTCGGTCCGCACTGTGATAAATGACACTGTGAGAACATCTTTGTACATACTGCATTTTTCTCTGGGGTTGCTTCTTCGGGGTGGTGATTTCCTGGAGAAATACAGTCCAGGGCAGCATGTGCTTCTCTCCTGACTGCCAGGGCGGGCTCCCTCCTGAGCCCCGAACAAGGCCAAGGACGGAGTCACCTGTTCCATCAGTCCTGCCAGCTTAGGAAGTGTGGGGGATAGGGGCGTGCTGACCAATCTTGTTGTCACCGTGCTCATGGCTCCTGGTCAGGGTTGCTGGACTTTTCCTGTAGGCACCCCTTCACCTCGGCACCACCAGCTCAGCCCCCGCCACACACACACACAGCATACACACACACACAATGCATGCACACACACACATCCAAACACATGCACACCACGCATGCACACATAAACAACACACCACACACATCCAAACACATGTACACACAGACACACACACACCCCACGTATGCACACATGCACACAAACCACACACATTCAAACACACTCACAGCTAATCAAAATCCCAAAGCCGGCCTTTGTGATGAATGAGTGACCCACAGAGCATCTCAGAGAATTAACACGGAAAAATATTTTGAAAGAGGGAAAGCTTGGCGCCGAGGTAGTAAATGATACTAAAATTAAACAATTCAACATGGTTTCGGCATAATTTGGAAGAGTTAAAGTTACAGATGTTAGAAATCAAATGATTCTAGAGTACTTTTTTTTTATTTGGAGGGAAATTTTCTAAAGGTGAAAACAACGTAAGTAAATGAAAATGGAAGAAAATGGAAAGGGAGGATATAAACCAGGGGCGTCCAAACTGCGGCCCGCGGGCCAGGTGCGGCCCGCGATCCATTGTTAACTGGCCCGCAGCAAATTCCAAAAATGTATTTAGTTTACTTAAATAAACCAGGTGAGGCAATACATACTTCACCTCGAGTGAGTGGCCGGCTGTTTATGTATTTTACCACATATGGCCCTTGGTGAAAACTGTTGAAAAAAGTTTGGACACCCCTGATATAGACAATAGACGATAGATGATACACAGGTAGATTGATGGATAGGTATAAAATAGACAGATAGGTAGATAGATATCTGTCAAATACACGATGTCATTTTAAAACACAAGTAAGTAAAGGTGGCATACCAGCAGGCACTGTTGGTACACCCAAGGACAGGGTCATTGGAACGGCCAGTACCGTGGTCTGAGCTCATACAAACCAGAACCGAGAGCAAAGGGCATGAACACATGTTCACAAAGGAGAAATCTCAATGGTGGAAAACAGACTGAACTTCTGACACGTTACACGCACATGTCACTAGTGAATGTCACACCAGTGACCAGGGCCTGCCCAGGTCCTTCTCGTGGGCAGGCCAGTTGAAAGTGAGAGGCAGGCCTCTTGGTGTGTGACGGGAATGCAAGCTACTGGCTTGGGGACCTCAGTGTGGCTCATTGTTGGGACGTCTGGACTGCACAGCTCTGATTTGAAGATGACCCCTTGGCCTAGGGCGAGGACAGGCAGCTTGGGGTCCGTTCCGAGCCCTTGATCTGGTAACTGCAGCAGTGACTGGGGAGAAACTGCAAATCACCAGGGCGCTTGACCACACACAGGGCCGCCCACTGGTCAACACCACTAACCCCGGATGTGACCGCCTCACAGACAGACAGCAGGACCCAGCCCTGCCGGCCAAGTGAGGCCACCGTGGCTGGCATCCAGGAGAGGGCGCAGACGGGGTGGCAGCTGAGCGTGAGACAGCGGGGTGCTGGATAGTGGCTGCCCGTCCAACTCACTGGGATGGATGGAGGTGCCTGGTGGGGCCTGGCAGGGGTAGCACCTCAGCAGTGCTGGGGTCCTGGCCCTTGGGCAAGTCCCCTAACTGCTCTGTGCCTCAGTTTCCCCATCCGTAAGGCTGGCTGCTGATGTTGCCTCTGGAATCAGCTTCCTGGCCTAGCAGCCACTCCCCACCTACCCCCTGGCTCTCTGTCCCTCCACTGCTCCTGGAGCCCTCCCAGCGACAGCCCAGCAGCTGGACTCACAGGGAAGTTTAGCCCAGTGGACTCCTCACTCTGGGACGCTGCTTCTCCACCTCCTTTTGCACAGGACTCCAGGGAACATTGCGAGCTGTGCCTGGTCACCAGGCCTGGCAGCCAACCCAGTGCCCGCTCCTTTCCCACCAGTGTCATCGCCATGGTTACAGATGCAGTGCCCCAGGCTCTTGGCTGCATTGCCCCAGACTGGACCTCGAGCCTGGGCCGCCCTGCCTCACACGCTGGCCTGCCTTCAATCTGGGGCTCAGCCGAGGACTCACCTCCTTGTGTTGACAGCACTCTAGGGCCCGTGTTTCCTGGAGTGAGAACTTCCAGGCCTGGGCGTCAGCTCTGCCCCAAACAAGCCGACTCCTGTGTTCGTCATTTCCCCTCCAGCTCAGTACATGCTGTCTAGTGACTTCGTGACTGCCACCTTCCCAGTGGGCACCCTGCCCATGTCACCCAGAGGCCTGACGGTGGCCGCGGACTTCCACACTGGGCCACAGGCTGTGTGATTTGGCCTCGCCCCTGACCCAGCTCCTCCACAGCATGGGCTGCAGGTCTGGCAGCTCGGTCACGTGGCCGAGTTTGCAGTGAGGAGCCTGGGTCGGTGGTGCCCACAGCAGAACCCACTCCAGCTGATTTAAGCACAAGGAGGCTTATTGCGGGTTCCCTCAGGGTGGGGAGGACGGTAGGGTCAGACTGGACGGAGCTTCAGCAGGACGACTCCAGGAGCTGCCCCAGGCTCCTGCCGTGGCCTCAAGTCCAGAACATTCTGCCTCCACCACTGCCTGTGCCAGCAGCCCCACCTCCGCCCCAGGTAACTCAGTCAGGATCAAAGTCTCCTGCAAATGCACCTGGAGAGGACCCGCTGCCCGGAGCCTGGAGCAAGGTGCAGGAGGGAGCTGGCGTCTCGGCGCTGAGGTCCTGCTGGTCTTCCTTGGAGGAAGCTGTCCTCCCCTGGGAGACTGCACAAAGGGGCGAGGGGCCCAGAAAGGCCAGGAGGGCCAGCAGACCCCTGACTCTGGGCTCAAGAGAAGGAGGGGCTCTGGTCCTCACCCAGCCCCCTTCCCAGCATCAAGGGGAAGGCAGCTTTGGGTTGGGGGCCAGCTAAGGGTGGGGAGGGAAGTAGCCCCATCCACCCCCGGAGCCCCCTGCAGGGCCATGTGTGGGTGGCATCCAGGATCTGGGCTGATTTTGGCGTAAGAGCACACAGAGAGTTCCTGGCAGCAAGGACAGGGCCCCCCGAGTGCCGAGGCCACCAGCACCCACAGGACACAAGGGGCCCTGGCAGGACCCTGACATTCCCCCTCTGCCACGAGGCCGGTTCCACTCTCTTCCTCTGACCCAGGGTCACATCCATCAGGAACCCCCATCAGGTGGCGAGTTCCTTGTGAGGTGGGGCTCGTCCCCACCCCATGCCCGTCGGATGGACGGGGAAGGGGACCCAAATCAGCAAGGAGCCTGTGTCCTGCTGCTCAGCAAACAGCAGCGCCTGCCTGCCCTGCGTGGCATTTGTCACATGGGTGGACCGACGCTAAGACTGGCTGCTTGGTCTTAGCTGTCATTGGAAAAGGATGAGGCTGTCAGCTCCCTGTGCACTGGCGACTGTGGAGCAGCAAGTGTGAGCCCAGCCAGCTGGCCTGGGCGCTGTCACTGGGACACAGGCGCAGGGCCTCGAGTGTGGGAGTGCGTTTGGAACCCACTGCTGGGTTCTGTTTAATGCGCCACGACTGAGAGCCACGTCCGTGTCCACACGGGCCTTCGGGTCTCAGGCTGAAGGGGTGGCTGCGGCCCCATGTTCGTTTCCCACTTCAGGTCACTACTTTCCAGGCACAAACCACCCTGCACTGTGAATCCTTTCTAAGCTTCTGCTTGGTGGGGCGTCTATCCTTTGTGCCTTCAGTTCATAGCAATTTTTCCCTATTTGCTTCCCCCAAAATATCTGAAGTGGCTTAAAATATAAACACTCATACAAAAAGACAGTAACAAATAAAATTGGAAAGACGGATCAGAGTCATACAGAAGGAGGTAACGTCCACGCTGATCGTGAAGTATCATAGGTAAGAAAACAGAGCATTCAATGAGCTCTGATATTCTTGGGAGCAGAGGGGGGGGGAAGAGGGAGAGGGAGAGGGAGAGAGAGAGAGACAGAGAGAGACAGGGAGAGAGAAAAAGAGAGAGAGGCAGGTTGTTGCTGGAGAAAAGTAGGTGTCCCATTGACTGGCCTGGAGACATCAGACATCAGTCCCCCTGTCCTTTGAAAGGAGCTGCTTTGGTGTCTGAGCAGAACAGCAAGGCACGGAGGTGACCAGAGGGGACAGGCCTTCCCACACACGAGGCACAGACAGCGCAGCAGGAAGCAGGCCAGGGCCGAACATGTCGCCGACTGACACCGCCCCAGGACCCACTCTGGCCCGTCTTCAGGTTTCTCTCCATGGTGTTTCTGGTTTGGGATTTGGGGGATTATTTTCCTCTCACTGGACTGAAATTTGGGTACAAGTGTCTCTCTTCACAAACATTCTGAAAATAAGCACAGTTGTTGACAGTGAGTTTGAGCACACTTTCACTCGCTTCTCTCTCTGGAAAGCCCTGGCCACCACTGCTTTGCGCTGGCGAGTTCGATGGTCAAATGTGTACAGGAAACACCAGGGGTCAGAGCGTGTCAGTTCCACAGGGTCTCCTGTGCCTTCCACAGACGAATCTGCACCCCAAAGCACGGGAACCACAGACCCATGAGCACAGCCGTCCCTTCTCTGAATGCTTTCGCTCCCACAGGCCACGTGGGAGAGGCCCACAGAATGGGAGGGACGTGAACTTCGCCTGGTTTTGAGGCCGCACTGGACCACTCCCTGACTGTCGTGTGGACAAGTCAGTCCCTTTCTCTGAGCTTTGGTTTCTTCCTCCGTCAATGGGTCTGATGGCAAAACGACTGAACTCGAAAGGTGTCACAGTGACGAAGTGCAATTCCAGAAAGAGCTTTGTCCCAAAGAGCACTGCACAGAAGTAGCTGTGACTGCCACCCCAGGGGGATACCAAGACCAAGCGTCAGTCACCACCTGCCACAAGAGTGCTGGGGCTCAGCGGCACTAGGGGGCGGGGCTGAGGGGGTCCTTGGCGGCGGGGGTGCTGGGCAGGGACTTCAGGTACTCCAGGTGCCTCCTGGCGTCCTCCTGGTTCTGTCGCACGTAGTACACAACGTAGGCGATCACCATGGTGAACCAGCCGAACATGGTGACCAGCATGGCCACGTCGGTGGTCTTGTGCTGGACGCTGCAGAAGCTGACACCAGCGTCCAGAGCCTGGATCAGCGGCTTGCCCACGTACTCCTCCTGCTCCGAGCTGTGGCAGGCGATCTCGTCCACCGAGTCGGGGTCCAGCTTCAGCTCCCACAGGGCCTCCTGCAGGGCACACTCGCAGTGCAGGGGGTTGTGAGCCAGGCGGACCTTGGCACTGAGCTGGCCCAGGGCATCCTTGGGGATCCTGCGGATGCGGTTGTGAGACAGGTCCAGCAGCCGCAGGCCCGCGGCCAGGCCCGCGAAGGCGGCGGGGCCGACGGTCTCGATGGCGTTCCGAGACAAGTCCAGCTCTCGCAGCTGGCTCAGGTGCTGGAAGGCTCCGTTGGGGACGCGGGCGATTCTGTTGGCATCGAGCTTTAGGAGCACAGCGTTGGCAGGAATGTCCTGGGGAATCTCTTGCAGGTCCCTCGCACTGCAGTGAACGGCCACGGCACCGGCGTGGTCAGGACACTGGCAGCTCTGTGGGCAGGAGGTGCCCAGGCGCAGGCAGAAGAGGAGGAGGAGGCAGGACCCGCCCGTGGGGACTGGCAGGGATGAGGGGCTCTGTTTGCCCATGGGGCCCATCCTGACTGCACTGAGGACAGATGGCACGCTCCTCTTGCTCAGTGCTCGTCCCCACGTCCCTGCCTGCAGCTGTGCAAGTGACCATCCGACACGGACATAAACTCTCGTTCCTCACGTGGCAGGAAAAACGGTGTTCTCTCAGTTCTAAAAGAGAGGAGCAGCACGCATTGTCCTCAGTGGTCCAGCTGGGACCCAGGGTACACTGTGACTTTGGAGAACTGTCACAGGCTTATCTCACCTGTGTGTGTGTGGGGGGGTGTCTCTGTAACTTATTTCCAGGGACTCCCAATGACACCAGAAGAGCAAGGACAGGTGGTGCTGACTGCTGGCTGGGGGCCAGCACCTATGGAAATGGGGGGACGACCCTGCCACACGCCCTGGGCAAACCCACTGCCCACCTAGGTGACCAGGGGCCTGGAGAGCACCGGGTGAGGCGGACTAGGGTCCACCTCCTCACCCCCTCATCTCCCCTCTGGCTGAGAACCAGGAAGACTGAATGCCCGGTGACCCAATCGACCAGCGGGCGCTCATCACAGCCGGGCCAGGCTGCTGTAGGAAGCTTAGCACTTTGCGAATTTTGACAACCCTTTAAAAATTATAATAATAAATAAACGTCCTCTCTGTCGGCCGCAATAGGAACCGCTGCCTGGCACAAGCACCAGGGTCAGCGCCTTTGATTTCAGTTAAAAGGAAGGAAAACGAGAAAAGAGAAAAGCCAAGCCCTGGGCGCGCGCTGCTCTGGGGCGTGGAGTGGCGGGGCCGCGCGGGGCTTGGGCGGGCGGGGCTCGCACCCCGGGACTCGGGACCCCGAGGACCCGCAGGCGGGGAATGGACGGGGGAGGGGTGTCCACGCTCCCGACTGGGCCGGGGGCTTTACCTGCGCGTCCGCGTCCGGAGGCTGCTCTGCGTGAGGATCTCGGCTGCTCGGAGCCCGACCCGGAGCCACACCCGGGCCACACCGGAGCCCGCGCCCACGTCCGCGGCCACCGGGACACACGCGACTTGGCCTGCGCCCCACCCGCGGTACCTGGGGCGAGGGGCGGGGCTGGGCTCGGGAGGGCGGGCGCGGGCCACGACGACGCGGAGCCTCAGACTGAGGGGCGGGGCGGGGCCTTGGGAAGCCGTGGGGCGGGGCGGGGGCGGGGCTTTAGGGCGGGGGTGTGTCTCGGGGGCTGGGGGAGGGGCCGTGACATCTCCGAGCCCGGCTTCTCCCCGGGTCCAGCCCCGCCCCACGGGGTGGGGCGAATCCCTTCCTGGCGCTGACACTGGGTGCGTGTCACCAGGAGACCCTCGGATCAGCACCAAGCCCTTGCTGTGCGTCCCTCCATCCCCGATGTCAGTGACCCCTAAAGCTGTTTAGTGGGCTTAGGTCACCATCCACCTAAGTCGCTTTCTGCCCCAGGACCCTCTGTGTCTTAGGGTCCCTGCGTGTGGGCCTGAGGAGGGTAGGAAGTATGGGGTGGGGCGGTTAAGCTAGGCCTGACCCATCCTAGGGCTTTTAAAAACAGCTTTATTGTGGTGTAATTGATATACAATAAACCACATTTTTAAATTTGATACGTTTTCGACGTTTGTATACACCCACCCGGGAAACCACCACCACAATCAACGCAGTAAATACCCCACTGCGCCTTGATCCTCCCTGCCCTCGTCCCCCATCACCAGGCAAGCGCTGACCTGCTGGCTGTCCCCAGAGACTCACATAAGTGCAATCACAGCAGGTACTGTTTTGTCTAGCTTCTCTCACTCAGCAAATGACTGAGCTGCCCCTGCTGATGTGTAGTCAGGGCATTCCTTTTAGTGCTGAGGACTGTCATTGTATGCGTGTTCCACGGTTTGCTCTCTGTTCGCCTGTTTGTGGACATTTGTGCTGTTTCCCGTTGCTAGCTATGACAAATGAAGTGAAACGGACATTGTGTGCAACCTTTGGGCAAATACTCTTCTTTCTCTTGGGTAAATCTCGGAATGGAATGAATGGCTGGATCACATGGTATCTGCATGCTTAACTTCAAAGAAACTGACAAAGTGACTGCACAGCTTTCCCACCAACAGTGTATACTCACACCTGTACCAGCATCTGGCACGCTCAGTGCTTTAGCGTTAGACACGCTAATAGGTGTTTACTGGTGTATCTCACGGTGGTGATGTTGATTTGAACCCTGTGACTCATGATGGTGGGCATCTTCTCATCTGTGTATTTGCCATTTATCTTCTTTAGGAAAGTGCTCTGTTCACATCTTTTACCTACTGTTCATTGAGTTGTTTCCTTATTGTTGAGTTTTGAGAGTTCTTTGTATATCTATCTGGATACAGGTCCTTTAGCAGATACATGATTTGTAAACATTTTCTCTGAGTCTGTGGAGTATCTTCATCCTCCTAGAAGTTTTTCAAAGAGCAGAAGTTTTTAATTTTGATGAGGTCCGTTTTATCAATTTTTTATTTTATGAATCACTCTTTTGTTGTCATATATAAAAAATCTTTGCCTAATTTAAAGTCAGAAGGGTTTTAAAGTTGAGGTTTTGCATTTTCGTCTCTATTATCCATTTTGAGTTAATTTTGGTATATGATATGAGATAGGAGTCTAAGTTTATTTTTTGTGCATACAGATATCCAGTGTTCCAGGACTGTTTGTTGTAAACCTCTGTTGATGGTGTGACTTGAGTGTCCTATGTTATCACTGATTTTCTGTCCACTTGCTCTATGAATTATTGAGAAAGGGCTGTTGGACTCTGACTGTGAGCATAGATTTGTCTGTTTCTCCTTGCAGTTCTATCACTTTTCTGCTCTGTGTATTTTGAAACCTGATATTGAGATTATTGTGTCCTCTTGATTAATTGGCCACTTCCTCATTATGAAATGATCCCCAGCTCCTTGCCTGGAACCCTGCTTTGTCCGACATTGACACAGCCCTCCAGCTGTCTTTTGATCAGGCTGGCATGGGATAGCTCCTCCCAACTTTCACTTTTTAAAAAAAGATTTTATTGGGGAAGGGGACAGGACTTTATTGGGGGACAGTGTGTACTTCCAGGATTTTTTCCAAGTCAAGTTGTTGTCCTTTTAATCGTAGTTGTGGAGGGCGCAGTTCAGCTCCAGGTCCAGTTGCTGTGGTTAGCTGCAGGGGGCACAGCCCACCATCCCTTGCGGGAGTCAAGGACTTGAACCGGCAACCTTGTGGTTGAGAGGATGTGCTCCAACCGACTGAGCCATCTGGGAGCTCAGTGGCAGCTCAGCTTTAGGTGCCATGTTCAATCTTAGTTGCAGGGGGTGGAGCCCACCATCCCTTACGGGAGTTGAACTGGCAACCTTGTGGTTGAGAGCCCACTGGCCCATGTGGGAATCGAACCAGCAGCCTTTGGAGTTAGGAGCATGGAGCTCCAATTGCCTGAGCCACCAGGCCGGACTCCCACCTTTCACTTTTGAGTGTCTTTATATCCTTCAGGATTTCCATAGCACCCAAGTATCTTCCTCAATATTTTGATTAAGTACAAAAGGAAAAGTAATAACTTTACAGTGGAGAAACCCAGCAGAAACCACCTTAGTATGTGACAAAAGATAATATCAGTAATAAGACAGAGAGACATCATGTAGCCCTTGATGCAATGGACTGAGAAAGACACAACCTCACTTCGAGGGTATTCTTGCCCAAAATGCACAATTTCCAGTCGTGAGAACACTTCAGACACACTCCGATTGAAAGACCTTTTACAAAGTGACTAATCAGTACACTTCAAGAATGAAGAAGTCGGGGCTGGCCCGGTGGTTCAGGCGGTTGGAGTGCCATGCTCCCAACTCTGAAGGCCGCCGGTTCGATTCCGAAGGCCGCCGGTTCAATTCCAACATGGGCCAATGAACTCTGCCTTCTACAGCTCAGATTGTGAACAACGGCTCTCCCTAGAGCTGAGCTTCTATGAGCAGCCAGAGGTTGGCATGTGCTGCCACCAGCTGCTGTGCTGCCATGGGGCTGCTGCTGCAGGCTACTGTGTGGCGCTGTGAGCGGCCGACCAACGACCGGCGACTGACTGCCTCAGCCAGGGGAGCGCAAGGCTCACAATACCAGCATGGGCCAGGGAGCTGTGTCCTACACAACTAGACTGAGAAACAACGGCTTGAACCGGAGTGGGGGGCGGTGAGACGGAAGAAAGAGGGGAGAAAAACAGAATGAAAAAGTCATAACAGACGAGAAATGCCTGAGTCACTGTTACAGATTGGAAAAGACTAAGGAGAAGTGACAACTCAATGCAGTGCAGAACCCTAGACTAGACAAGGACTTTAGTGAAAAAGCTAGTGACACTGAGTAAGGCTGGTGGCTTAGGGGACAGTATTCTTAACACATTGGTGGCACTGGGATAACTCGCATTTGACGTGACGGCTGCATGGTGAGGCTCCAGCCTGTCTGCCTCTGTTTCTTTCTCATTTGTTCTTCTGCTCTGTCCCTTGTCCTCTTTCCTTGCCTTCCTTCGGACTGAGTATCTTTGTGAATCCATTTTCTCTCCTTTCATGACTCCTGGCTGTAACTCTTCACTGTTATTTCAGTGGCTGCTTTAGGGAGTGGCATCCGGCTGCCTCTTCCTGTCCAATCATCCGCCAGGTCACACTGGACCTCTTCACCTGAGTAGCAGCCCGGCAGCCATGTGTTGCACCCATTGGGGCTGTGCGGTTGTCGTGCAGTTAATGTGCACGTGTGCAGGAACCCCACAATGCATTATTATTTCTGCCTTAAGCAGTCAGCTACCTTTTACAGAGACTAATATGGTGATCTGTGAAGCTGTTGGCAGGTTATTATATGGTAAAGAAGAGGTGCCAAAGGGGAGTCCCCACATTATGGAATGTTTTTAATATTTAAATTAAACATTATGTGGTTACCACCAAAAAGCACAGTGTGGATGGGGGAGTGGGAGGGGCCAGTCACACAGAGCTCACGCTGTGCAGTTCTGCTTGTGGGAGGTTCAAGAACAGGCAACACTTGTCAGTAGTGGAGGCCATGGTGGGGAGGGAGCTCGAGGGGCTCCTGGGGCTGCTGTGCTGGGCCTCATCTGCGTGCTGGTCAGCGCAAGTCAAACATCCATCGAGCAGCTGACAGCAAGATTTGTGCAGGTGGCTAGGTGTGCGCTCCTGACCGTGTGTGTGCTCCTAAACGTGTGCCCTGACTGAGTGTGCCCTGACTGAGTGTGTGCCCTGACCGAGTGTGTGCCCTGACTAAGTGTGTGCCCTGACCAAGTGTGCCCTGAGCGAGTGTGCCCTGAGCGAGTGTGTGCCCTGAGCAAGTGTGTGCCCTGACCAAGTGTGCCCTGACCAAGTGTGCCCTGAGCGAGTGTGCCCTGAGTGAGTGTGTGCCCTGAGCGAGTGTGTGCCCTGACCAAGTGTGCCCTGACCAAGTGTGCCCTGAGCGAGTGTGCACTCCGCCTCCGGAGCAGAGAACAGGACCTGCAGGTTTGCTGTTCTCGGGGATCCGCCTGTTACTGTGACTACATTGGTGATGGACACATCAGTTCCAGGTGCTCATGGGAAGCTGTGTGGTGAGCTGTGCTCTCGGTCCTCACAGATCTCACTGGTGCTGACATCAGAGTGTCCACAGCAGGTGCTGGCCACCAGCCAGGCCCAGGCCATGGGCCCTGCAAGAGCCTGGCTCACTGTCCACTCTAGACCACAGCCAGTGCTCTAAGAAACACCAGAAATATTCTAATGCCATCCTGGCCACATGGTTTGCCCACTGGAGCCACCCTCCAGACTGTAATTGGGCTCTGGGCTGGTGATCACGGCCCCAGGGATTAAACACAGCTGCTCTGGCTGCCTAATTGCTTCCCCATCAGGAAGGCCGTCCTGCTGGCAGGGTCAAGTGCGTCCCCCTGGGCACAAGGAGTGGCAGTCTGCACCATGCACAGGGCAGCATAAAGCAGGCAGATGAGTGACATGTCCCAGCGAGGCCTGGCCACGGCCTCCCCACGCAGAGCAACCACAGAGGCCTGGGACAGGCCTTCCTCTGGCAGCCGCCCTTCTAGGCGTGTGCTGGTCGCCTGCTCTCCCGCCCTCCCCTTCCACGTGCCCAGCTGGGCCCTCGGCTGTCCTGGCCTCCACACTGGCCCCACCTGCCCTCAGACAGCACCCCAGCCTGCCAGGTGCCACTGAGGGCAGCCAGCTCACAGGCAGGGTTGGAGCGGCACAAAGGGACAAGACAGAGGCAGCTGCCTGGGAGGACGTGCTCGCAGCATGGGAACCAAAACGGCATGGCTGGAACCCCTAAGAACCTTGTGGATGGATTGCCTTTGGCAAAATTGTCCCAGCAGCTTCGGCCAGCTGGAGCCTTCCCGGAATTCCTAGATCTCTCTGAATTCCTGGATCTCCTGAAATTCCTGGTTCTCTCTGCCAGATCTTGGAAACCTGGATTGGAAAACCAGAAGGAAGGCCGGAGATGGTTCCCTGTCCTGGCTCCCCAGGCACACAGGGCCTGTGGCCTTCTCTTGTGCCCTGATCATTCCTTCCCCGGCCACCTCGCAACAAACTGCCTCCCTCTCTTGGCTGCAGGGGATCCGAGGGCTGGTGGGGGAGGGAGGTTCATGTCTGTCCCCTCTACAGGCTGTACACACTCACACACATTCACACACACAGTCACACACACTCACACCCACACCCACACACATTCACACACAGTCACACACTCACACTCAGTCACACACACAGTCACACACACTCACAGTCACACTCACACCCCCACACACACATTCACACTCACAGTCACACACACTCACACTCAGTCACACACACACACACACACGCACACACACACACGCCAGAGCACTCCCTCTTCCTCTTGATCCAAGTTTTGTTAATTTTGTTGTTCTTTCTCAAGAGCCCATTTTTTCCATGCTGATTCTTATTTTCCTCTTTCCTTAAATTCTGCCTCAGCCCCTAGATTTATGTGGTCGCTGTTTCTTGAACTTCGTGAGTCCTAACCTCAGACAATTCACTTCCGGTCTTGTGATTTGTAAATAAGTGTATTTGAAGTTATGTGACCCTCGTAAAACTCTCCAGCCTCATACAGCAGGTTGTGACCCAGGACCCTCTCACGGTCTCGCTCTGATTTGCTCCCCAGGAAAGGTGCTGGTTGCAGGGGTGGGCAGGTGGAAGGACAGGTCTTCACAGGGTGTGGCGACTCCCTTGGCTTTCCCTAGCCTGTCTGTAATGCAGAGTCTCTGGTCCCGCTCCCCATATAAGAACGCGGGATATGGTGAGGCCAAAAAGGAACACCCACGGAGCCATAGTAGGGGAGTCACACCACTATAGTCTCGCTGGTGGCTGGGTTGGAGACACAGGAAGCAGGAGCCACATGATCAGCAACCTGCCATCCGCTTCTCTGCCAACCAACAACCCACTTGCTAACTGCAATCCGCCCTTGCTAGCTCAGCCACGGCAGTTATATTAGTGGGTAATGGCTAACTGGTAACAGCTGATGGCCAACTAGTCACAGCTGATGGCCGTCTACTACCCAAGCCAGCACCTCTCCACGTGAGGCCGAGAGCCTGGAAACTGCTCTCCTGGCTCTGTCCCCACACAGTCCCAATCACAGGATTGGCTTACCAGGGTCCCTGAGCAGCTGGAGGTGACCCTGGGGGTGCTGAGCAGAGTCTCAGGACAGCGTCTGCTCTCCCGACAGGCACTTCCCTCCCACACTAGTGCTCCTGCTGGGAAACGGGCCCCAAAGTGATCCCCGGAGCCTTGGGCAGGTTGTGCCCTGCTGGTGTCGCCTCCTCTTCCTCGGGGTTACCTAGGGGACTGGTCACTCTCGGTCCAAGTGTGCAGCGAGGACATAGACACCTGCATGCACTGTTCTCTTCCAATGGGTGTCCCCATTCTAATGCTACTGTTCTAAGGCCGTGACCAGAGAGTGGCCTGGGTGACAGAGCCGCCTGTGGGGAGTTGTGGAGACCCCCTGGATCGTGGTGTGTGCTCAGCCTTTGTGAATGTCACGTGTGTGTCTGGGAACTAAGTGTCTCTCCCGGGCCTTCTTGTTGTTGGGGTGGGTACAGAATCATGTACACAGAGTGCACATATGTATGGTTATGTGTGTGTCATGCATTTATGTTACACATCATTTATTATACAAATATCAATATATATTATCCTTGGATTGTACATATAAATTTATGTGCAGACGGTAATTTGTATGTATAGCATAAACATACACTTGTACACACATATGTGAAGGTATACACACATGCACACACAACACAAATGCACACACAGCATGGCCAGTCTTGTTAATTGCATTATTCAAATTCTACCCTATTTTCCTTTTGCTTCTTGATTCGATTTCTGAGATTCCTTGATTTCTGAGATTTCTGAGATTTCTGTGGATTTGCCAATTTCTCCTTGAGTTTCTAACTATTTTGCTTCATACACTTAAAAGCTCTGGTGTTAGGTGGATAGCAGTTCAGGAAAGTGCTGTCTTCATGAATTTGTATCTTTAGTGCAGACACTCCTCTGTGTCCTTAAAAGGGCAAGTCTGAGCCTTGAGCCTTCTGCTCTGCCATCCCTGTCTCCACACCTTTCTTTCTGGAAGCACCTGCCCGGCGCGTCTTGCCCATGTGGCCAGCTGTTACATCTCTTCTGTTTTAGGTGACAAAAAATAATAATAATAATAATAACAGAGAGAACAAGAGAAATTTGCTGGTTTTTATTTCAATATGAGAATCACAGTTTATATGTGTCATAATTACTGACATGTTTTGACTACTTCCTATCATTTTATTTTGTATTAACCGTCCTCTGATATTTTTTCTTTCCCTGAGTTGTTGTTCCATTGTTGTTGTCCCTCTGAGGGGTTAGAGCGTTACCCTATTTCTGTCCTAGGGTCGCCCAGACCTGAAGTACATTTTGTTTTGTCCTGGCACCACCCTGGTCAGTGTCCATTTCTTCTTCCCGACCTTCACCATGCTGGAGGCTGGCATGCAGTGCCCCCTGAGGCTGGCGGGACATTAATTCTAAGCTGCTGTTAACTTTTCTTTTCCCTTTATGTGTCACAATGATAAGACTTAGCCATACATTTTAATGCTTTCTTTGCTTACCATACGTGTGTGTGTGTGTGTGTGTGTATGTGTGTGTGTGTGTGCGTGTGTGTCCTTCCCAAATATTCTTATGTGGAACCCGTGACTCCCAGTGTGGCTGTATTTGGAGGTGGACCCCCTAAGGACAGAATGAGGTTAAATGAGGTCACGAGTGGAGCCCTGATCTGCCAGGACTGGTGTCCCCCGAGGACAGGCTGTGAGGACACCCAGCAGAGGCCTCACCAGAAACCACCGCTGAGGCACCGGGTCTGGACCTCCTGGCAGCGGTGTTGTTAGAGCAGCCCGAGCCAATATGGTTGCGTTTCCACGACTCATCTTTGAGACATTCTGCCAGAAAGGACACAAGTAACAGTTTCTCTGTGTCCTTACAAGTCGAAAACGTCTTTATTTGGTGCTGCCACTTGAATTCTAGTTTGGCTGGGTATATGAGTCTAGATAAAAACCAAGGCTCCAGGGCACCTGAGCACCTGCAGGTGGGGAGGCCAAGGTGGGGCTTGAGGACCATGATGGAGCCTGGGCCTCGGAGGCTGAAGAGCAGGGGGCAGGGCGGGGGGTGGTGTCAGAGCAGGAACCACAAGTTTGGCCTTTGGGTGCCTGCAGGGCGTCCACGGGGAGACGCCATGGGAGATGCCCTCAGGCCGGGGTGGGCAGAGGTTCCGGTGGCCCAGACACAGCCCCGACAGTGCACTGGTCTGGAACTAATTTGCGGGAAGTGCAGGAGCTGGCCAGGCTGTATGGGGCAGCAAACGGATGTCAGATTGAACAAGCTTCTTGGTCCTTAAAGCTTCTGGTTGATGCCGATGGTGTGTGAGTCCCTGACACCAAACAGGGCGCCCTTCCCCCGCCACCCAGACCCACCAGCCACTCCTCCCTGGGTTCACAAGGAGGGACAGAGCAGTGTGTGTGAGTCCCGGGGGCGTGCACAGGCAGGGACCCCCTGCACGTCCAGAGCAGGTCTGAGCACACCAGACCCTGACCCTGCTGAGGGGCTCAGCCCTGATGGTGAACCGGGCGGGGAACTGGGGTTCCCACGGTGCCCACCCCAGGCCAGGCGTGGGACCGAGTCAGGTCATAGTGGAGGCCCTCTGTGGGGCCTGGGCCCAAGGAAGAGGCCACAGGGGAACCCCAGCTCCCTGGGAGTCGCAGGCCTTGGGCTGATGCACCCATGACGACATGACCAGGAGGGAGTGGACTCCAGCTGAGGGCCGAGGCTGCCAGGAGGCTCCAGCCCCTCACCTGGCTGCCAGCCAGCTCAAAGAGGCAGCGATGACTGGCAGAGTTCCAGGAGCTGCTGTGTGACCGGAGCCAGCCTGTCCCCTGCCTCGGCCCCCTCTCAGAGTGCCTTGCTGCCTTCCACTTCACGAGCTCATCTGGCAGTTGAGTCCAGCTAGCCCTGAGGGGCGGTGGGTCCCCTCGCCTGCCGAGGTCCACGGCTGCATCGTGCGGCTTTAGTCTCTGAGGGGCCGGGGATGCACCAGCCTCGGCCTGAGCCCACGGTCAGTAGTAAGCCTCGTACAGAGCGGCCGCCTTCTGGAGGATGGTCTTGTGGGTGGGGGGCAGCGGGATGCGCCTGTCCACCACCTGCCATCGGATGGCCACCCGTGGGTCGCAGGTGTGCAGGTGCTGCAAAGACAAAGGCACATCCTGAGCCTCGGAGCCGCCCACCTCCACCCAGCCACCCCAGGCTTCTCCCCGGCCTCAGTCCTGGGCTCCGGGCCTTGCCACGGGCTGGCCTGGGCTTTATTCTTCTGTCACCAGGGAGCAAGGACGCCTGCTTGAGGCCCAACTCAGAAAACGCTGCAGCCCTGACTGTCCCAGAGTGAGACAGCGTCTCCTTATTCCGAGGTGTTCTCTCCTGCATAGGAAGCCCCGAGTTTTCTTCCCTAGAACCTCTCAGCCTCAGTTCTAGATTAGGGACACTCAGGATTGAGCTAAATACGGGGGACGGTATCCCCATAAAGGTGTATGAACACATCTCCCCTGATGCGAGCCTGAGGGGGCCCCAGGAGGACCCCATCCCAGGGTCCCCATCTAGCCCTGACTTGCTCCAGGCCCTGCTGGTGCCCTCTGGCCTCCCCTTAGTGCCCTCTGGGCACAACTCTGACCCCTGAAGCCCCCACACTTGGCCCCTGCCCGGAGCCCGTCAGACCCCTCCTGTACGACCCAAGTGCCCCTGCCTAGAGCCTGGGCCCAAGCCCCATACAGAGTCCAGCCTCTTTAGCTCGTCGCTCTGGTCTGGGAAGTGGACACTGATGGCTACTGTCTCGATCCAGGCGTTGTCCGTGTTCCGCGGGTCGTCCACGTAGCCTTTGTACACCTAGGGGGCAGGGCAGAGCGAGCCAGTCAGACGGGCCCTGAGCCCGCTGGCTTCCTTCCCGCGGGAGGGACCTCACCGTCCTCAAGCTCTATCCGGCCCTCAGACGCTCTGAGCACAGCTGCCCAGGGCACCCAAGCCCCCGGCCTGGCTCTCTCCCCGCCCTTCCAGCTGCTCCCAACAAGGCTTTCAGCCTTGACCAACACATTTCGGGGCGCACAGCCTCACTCGTCTCCTTCCTGGCTGCTGGCCTCTCATCGGACCCGCCGGGACTGTCCTTGGAAGGACTAAAACTAATAGCGGACCCTGAAGACATCACACTAAGTGACAGACGCCAGGCACCAAGGGCCATACACCGTGTGATCCCACCAACATGAATGTCCAGAAGGGTAAACCCAGACTCCGAGAGCACTCAGCGGTGAGCGGGGGGTGGGGTGGGGGGGTGGGGGGTGGGAAGGGAGTGGCCCCCAACGGGTGCGGCGTATCCTTCTGGGGTGATGGGAATGTTCCGGAACTGACAGAGGTGGCGGCCACACAGCACTGTCAATGTACTAAATGCCACCGAACAGTTCACTGTAAAATGGTTAATTTTATGCTGTTCAGACTTTACCTCAAGAAACAAACTGTTTTTACAAAGTACGGAAACGGGAGATGGCAGTGTCCCCCCAGGCAGCACACAGGACAAACCCCACGAAATGGCTGGGTTTATAGGTCAAAACCATCAGTGCCAGCCATGGCCTGGTTCATCCTAACACGTGGCAGAAAAAGGACTGGTGACAACTTAGATGCCACTTAGGGGACTGTTTAACCAAATCGTGGCACAAAATATATGTAGCCCACAAAACATTATGTAGTCGTGAGAAAGAACGAGGGAAATTTGTACGTATGGACCTAAAAATAGGACCACCGCAAACTAAGAGCAAAAACAAGGAACAGAGGAACGTCGCGTGCGGCTGTTGTGGGCTCCAGTGTGGACAGAGTAGGAGCTGTGCCCACACAGGCGGGAGGAAGCCAGCAGGCCATGGCACGGGGCGCCCCGCGTGGCTGTGCCGGCGGCTGGCTGTTCACTGTGTGTCCGGCTGCATTTGGGATGTCCTAGCAAACAGGTGCTGCTCTCGTAATGAATTAGAGATTCAATAAAGCAAACAGGCCTGACAAGTGCGGGTGGGCCCAGCTCGTGTCCCTGGGAGGCACGGACGCCGCGGGTCCCCCATGTGCCAGCTGTGCTCAGGACAAGAGTGAGTGTGGGAGGGGAATGGATACCAGGCCTGCCCAGGGTGGCAGCGCCCTAGGCCACCCCCGACTTAGAGAGGAGACGGCAAAGGGGAACATTCTGCTTCTCCCTGCAGCCCGAGGGGGCTCGGGACACACAGAAAGGCTGTCGTACCTCCGTGCCCTGCCTCAGCAGGTTCTCGAAGGGAGGCCAGAACTCTCTGCGGAGGATCTGCTTCAGGTTCCGAGGCAGCGTCTCTCCTGGTTCCTGGGAGCCCTGAGCAGGGAGGGAGGCGGAAGCAGGTGGGCAGGCCGTCCAGGGACTCACATCCCTGGCCACCTGCCCGGCATGGGCGGCCAGCCAGAGCCCTGGAGCCACAGGCGGACGAGCGTCTGGCGCCCTGGCTGTCTTGGGCCAGAGTGACGTTGCCCAGAGCCCAGTGCCCACGTCAGCCTGCTCGGCAGCGGGCGTGAGGCTGAAAGCACAGCCTTGGGAGAGGGCAGGCCAGGCACTGGTGCCTCCCGTGGCCTGGCCACCAGCCTGGCTGCCACCCGCTTAAGGACACAGACCCTGCGCCTGCACTCCCTGTCCCCTACCCATCTAGGGGACCCTGCTTGGTACTCAAAGTCCCTCACAGTCCACGTCATGTCCATTCTGGGCCCTCACGACACCCTGCCCCTCGGTAGCTGTGGCAGCTGGACCTCTGCAGGCTCAGCAGGCGCCCCTCAGGGCCCGACGCTCCAAGCTGCGGCCCCTGTGCTGAGGGCCCAGAGCCCTGGCAGCTGTGCTAGGGCCTGAAGACCTGCCAAGTACGTGGCTCTGTCATTAACAGCCAGGGACAGAGGCCAGAACTGTCCAGGCTGTAGTCGCAGGTGACTGGCGTTCGTTTGGTCAGTGGGTAGACAGGGCGAAGGACAAAGAGAATAGACAGACGGCTTGGTGGCTTACCCCTGGCAAGGCCCAGTGTTCTGAGAGGGGCTGCTTCACCAGCAGCACTTCCAGCACTTTCTTTATGCTCTTCCTGCAGACGGCTCCATCCTGGTTCCTCTTCCACCTGCATGGGGACCCAGCTGACACCTCTCCCCTCCCCTCCCGGGACCAGCTGTCTGTCTCTTTTCCTGAGGACCCACTCCCACTCCATGACAGCTGGCAGGGCTAGAACGGCCGGCTTCTGGGAGAGCAGTTTTCAGGGACCCGGGCGTTCCACACTGTGAGTCCGGAATCGTGGTGGAATTATGCGTGTTTTCTGTCTGTCCATGGAGGTGGGCCCTGGCTGCTCTGTCCCTCCTCCCGTGGGCTCTAAGGGAAGAGGACCCACTGGGAAGCACAGGCAGCCTCTGTGGGGGTGGGCAGCTGGCCTGGGACACTCCTCCCTGTGTGGACCCCACCGTGAGGCTGGTGCCAAACACGAGTGGTCCTCTGGGCAATCTGGGTGCACGGGGAAGGGCCCGGGAGTGAGTCCCTGTCGGGGCGTCCTCGTCACTGGCATACTCACCGAGTGACCACAGGCTGCAGCGTGTGATTGGGTCCAAAGCAGCTGAGGCTCCCGCACCCACGCAGCCCTGTGCGGCCCTTGGGGTTCCTGGGGCAGAGAGGGGTCTGCTCAGCCTGCCGCCTGCCACTGGGACAGCCAGCCCCTGGGGAGCCCAAGGGGTGAGGTGGGGGCTTCAAGTTGCATGGGGTCAGTTGGAAAACAAAGAGGTCTCCTTGGGAGCAAAAGTCTGGCCCTGCTGCAGACAAGCAAGGTGTTAAAGTGGCCATCCTGTGCCCCAGAGAGCATGTGACCGACCCAGGGCACCACACAGCAAGGGGGCAGCATGGGGTCAGGGCCAAGTACCCAGGGGCATCAGGGCCGCAGACAAGGGCCCCGCCAGGGTACCAGGCCCTGGCACACGGACTTGTCCTTCCTCCCCAAGCCTGGGAACTAACACAGGCCTGAGGTTTCCTGGCCGGGCAGTCCAACTCCTTCTACCCCACCAGGACCTATTCCAAATTACAGATTCTCACACTGGGGTGGGTTCATGTGAATTCACAGTAAAACAGGAAGAAGACATTCATCATCCATGTCTGACCTGCCGTTCTCAGCCCGCAGGTCTAACCCATCTGCTAGATCCTGGCACATCTTTTACACAGCCTCTCCCTGTTCCAGAACATTCCAGAGAGGCCCAGCACCACCTCCACCCTCAGGCCCCTCACTCCTGCCCACGTCCTGGCCATCTGTGGTCCCTCCCGATCCTTCCTGGGGGGGGGGGGCGGCTCCTTCACCTGGGGAACCCCCGGCTGGCACACAGTAGGCCTGCATGAGGGTGGGGTGGGCGAGCGGGGCGGCACTCACAGAGGGAGCCTGTCCTGAACCTCACAGCTGCCCTGCACGCCCCTGCAGCCCGTGGGGCTGTCCCCGGCGTTGGAGGTAATCCGGGACAGAGGCTACAGGGTGCTGGGAGGACACAAGCACTCACGTCCCCACAGGGGAAGCGGGCAGAGCAGTGTGATGACCACACCTGGGGAGGCCCCCCCACTGGGCCGCAGGTGCCCCAGCCACGCCCCCAGCGTGCCGGGCACCCTGTCCAGGCCGGAAGCAGACGCTGTGGGGCTCCCCGCGGTCACTGTGGAGTACTGGGGTCCCTCGCCCTCCCACTCTGGGCCGTGAGGACGGCACACTCACTTTGCCACGGGGTCCACCGAGGCCTGGCCCTTCCTCTCCTCTGTGTAAAACGGCGGGTTGTAGATGAGAAACTCTGTCTGCACAAAATCGAGGTTCTCCCCTCAGACTGTCTGCTTTTCCTCCAAGCGCTCACAGCTCAGGACCCCGAGAGCACCCCAAAGACAGCTCTGAGCTGGGGCCGACCTGAGACACTAGCCATGGGGGACCCAGCCAAGGGACTGGCGACAGAACTGGTGGGCTAAGGGAGTCTCCCCAGGACAGGCAAGGGGCTAAGCTGGGCACAGAGGTGAGAAGGATTCCGACTGGCAGGGACCAGGGAGGGAGCAGGTAATGAAAGCAACAGCCCGGAATGTTCCGGAAAGGCCAAAGACAAAGCCTGCGGGGGTGGGATGAGTGCTGTTATATCTGTCTCTGTCCCCCTGCTTCAATACTTCCACTCACCTGGCACGCACAGAAGGGGGCAGTGACCGTGCACTGGGGACAATGGGAGCTAGGGAAAGTGGGGTGACCGGAAACTCCCAGTGTGGGTCAGAGGCCCACCGGGTGGCTTGGGCTCAAGTCCAAGCTCCAGCACCTGCAGCTGTGTGGACGTGTGGCTCAGTTTCCTCCTCTGCTGCAGGCTAACCCGCCCCCTTGGGGCGGGACGGCTCCCTCACCCCCCAGCACTACCCACCCAGCCTGGACGGCACTCACCTCCCAGGGCACCTTCTCGTCAGGCACGGGGAAACGCAGGACGGGGGAGTTGGGGTAGAAGAGGTGCCGGGCATTCACGTGGGGGGCCTGGGTCAGGTCCTCTGCCTCCTGCCTGCCATCCAGCTCCAGGTCCTGCCTCTCCGAGGCCTTCTGGGGCGCTGGGGACAGCCACACCAGCCGTGGGCAAAGCCGGCCGGGCTCAGGCACTGAGCCCACAGGATGGCGCATCCTCTAGAGACCTTTCCCCCAAACTGGGCTGCCTCCCCTCCCCCAGCCCAGGTCCAACGCCAGCCCTGAAAGGACACCCTCCCTGGGGCCCCCAGCACTGCAGCCCTGGGAGGACAGAGATCTGGGGTCCAGCAATAAGCGTATACCCGGCCGACACCTGCCTCCCTGGGCAGCTACTGGCAGGGCTCTCGGTAACCAGTTGGGCTCACGGCCCTCACGGAAGCTCATCCAATGGAGGGGGCACCTCTGCTGTGGGGCCAGAGTTCCCCCAGAGGGTCCTCGTGCCCGGTTCTTGGCTGCCTGCCAAGTCAGCAGCACAGACTTGGCTTTCTGTCACCTAGTCCCCAAGGCTGGGTCTCATACACCTCCTCTGGGCAGCCAGGCCCATCAGACCTGGGCTCTGGAGGTGTCCCCTTTGCAGCATGAGACACAGGAAGAGGATGGGGTCCTGGGCCAGGTTTCCCGTTGGAAGTCCCCGCTAGGTCAAGTCAGGGGCGGGAGCCTCGGCTGCACTTGGCACGTGCATGGCAGCCTTCCTCCAGGCCCAGCAGCAGCCCCCGATGTCTGCCTCTCTCTGCTCCCCACAGAGCCCAGACTCAAAGTGCAGCCACCACTCACCCAGGGTGGGGGCGTCCTCTCCCGAGCCAAGGCCACCATCCCTCAAGGTCTTCACGATCCAGTGCAGCGCTCTGGCCGTCTGGGCCACCTGGAAGGCACATCCCAAGCAAGATGGGGTCAACACCGGCCCCACACAGCCTGCCTGCTCCCCGGGCAGCCCCCAACACCGCGAGGCCTGCTGGGAGGGCTGAGGACAGCCATGGGCCACTGTGATCTCACAGCCTCCTCCCGGGTTCCGGGCAGAGTCCTGTAACAGTGGTCATCTCAGGACAGGCCTGAGGAGGCCCAAGGAGGGGACCAGAGTTTATTCCCCAGACGGCCACGATGTGCCCACCTCACAGTGCAGTGTGTGTGTGTGGGGGGGGGGGGGCGGTTAAATTGCAGGGAAATCTTTGGAAGAACCCTCCGGAGGACATAAAAGGCGCCCCTTCCCATTGGGAGTGGCCGCCCTGGCATTCCCCACCTCCTTCTCCTGGTTGTTTTCCGGCATGCTCATTCTCAAAGCCACTGCACTGCTAGGGACCGGCCAGGCCCATCAGACCTGGGCCCCACACGCAGCCCTGCCTGGACCCACCTGCTCCTCCAAGGAGGACAGTCTCTGCTCCATGAAGCCCGACTGCTTCAGACGGTCCATTTCCAGCAGGTCCACCATGGTGTCCACCCTGGAAGAGGACACAGCTGAGCCCAGCTGGCCAGCCTTGCGGCCTGGACGGTGAGGAAACGGGGCCAGCTGGAAGGCGGGGGCCCCCATCAGCCTCAGCAGCTGGGCTCTGTGGCCTTCATTTCAGGCGTCTTCCTGTTCACTTGAAAGTACTGATAATGCATGTTTCTGTACAGAACGAACACTGCCTGCTGCCCTAGGGGGACGGTCTCGTAGCCAGTGGACGCCTCAGGCTCCACGGCCACTCTGCAGCCAGTGGGTAATGTTACTGTCACCATTTCACTGATGAGCCGAGAGAGGTATAGAAAGGCAAGTGGCTGTCTCTGAGGAGAGGGAGGGGCACACGCTCTTGGCTGCTCCCCATCCCGGGGCCCCAGGATGCCCCTCTCCATGGCCTGTGGGAACCTCCATGTCAGGGGCAGGAGCTGCCCTGACCACATGGCACCGTGTCCCCTCCTTCCTCCTGGCCCCCAGCGAGGCACACAGTGATAGCAGGACCCAGTGTCCCACGTCTAGTGCTCACAGGGCTGAGGGGTGGGGTGGAGAGAAGGGAGCAGACAGATCTATCCCCAACACTGACTGCAAAGTGGGGCAGGAGGAATGGAGAGTGGGAAGACCGTGCCGAGTGGGCTTGAGCGCGGGGTTGGGCCACCAAGGCCCTACAGGAGCTGCAGTGAGGCCGTGCACTGTCCACCCTCCAAGGCGTCCAGTCGGGCACCTGCAGCCCTTCTGCCCCTCCCCTACCCCACGTGGCCTCTCAGGGTCAGCTGATGGAGGGCCCAGTGCCCGTAGACGTGCAGGGGCTGCCACAGGGAGGTTCCCAGCCCCAGGTGAGCAGCCGCTGGGCGTCCCCCAGGTGGGCTCTGTCCGTAGGTGTGTCACAGCCACGGGTGCTGCACTCCTGCCCCCCACACCTGTGGCTGATGTCTTCCATCTTCCGCTCCGGCCTCTGCCTCTGCTGGTCCTGCTGGCTCTGCAGGTAACTCTCCTTCAGGTACATCTCCCAGGATAGGAGCACGGCCTCCTCATTCTTCTCCAGCTTGTTCTCTGTGTGGGGAACAGAGCGACCTGACTCCACGTGACGAGGACACATGAGGCCCGGCCCATTCGAGGGCCCCACCAGGAGGGGCTGCACCCGAAAGCAGGAGGAGCCCCCCCACCTCAAGGGGCTGGTGTGAGGCCAGTGGCCTGGCTCGTCTGCACTCTTCCCGAGTTTCCTGTCTTCCAGAAGCAGCCACCACACCCACCCCAAGCCCACGTCTGGCCCCCAAGACTCCTAAGAACGCGCTGTGGGGACGGCCAAGGGTCCAGCTTACTGAGCTGCTTGTGTCGCCTGGCAGGTATCTTGAGGACAACCCTCTTGATGAAGAGATGCAGATGGCTGAGGAGAATGAAAGGGGGCGGGGCCGGGGGCCGGCCCTGGTACTCCTCTATCAGACCGTGGCGCTGGAACTTCCAGATCTGGTCCGTGTGCTCCTGGACCTGCTCGAACGTGTAGCTGGTGGGAGGCAAGGAGCATGCCGGTCACATGAGATGGGGACACCGGCAAGAGTGACTGACGCCCATCTCACTGCCGGTGCCTGGTGACGGCCATGAAGAGCTGACACGCATTGCCCAGAAGGGCGATTCTAGAGGCACAAAGAGATGGTGGACTAGTCAGGCTCAGACTTGGGCGATTCCTGGGGGCCAAGGTGTGAACAAAGGAAGAAGACCTAGATCTGGCGGCTTATAAACCTCAGTAACGATAAAACAAAGCGGACACTTGTCATGAGACAGACGTCGTCCTGGCGTTGAACTCTAAAAGGAGCTTATCAGTTGAACCTGACAAACAGAAGGGACGGTGTCTTCAACAGCAGACAAGTTTACTGTCCGCACGTTCGTCTTGCATGGACCCTGGCAGCACCAAATTGAGATGGGCAGAGGCCGGCGGAGGGGAGGCCAGAGGTGCAGAAATGCGCTTGCTCTGCTTGCTACGAGGACAGAGCCCCTGCCCACTGGCCCCTTGTGGCCTCCGTGTCACAGTTGCAGCACACATTCAGGAACTGTCACATGAAATCAGAAAGTGACAACCTCAGCAACTTAGCTGATAAAAGGGGAAGAGAAATAGTGCCTGTCCAAACCCAGAATTAAAAAACTTCCACAAGGGTCACGGGTCCCATGGGCTCTTCTGCAGAGGCCAGAAAGGGCCTCAGGAGCTGGTGGACCAGCGGAGCTAGGGGTGGCTGTTGGCCTCCGCCATGCCACAGGCGGGCTGGCCCTGCACTCCTGTCTCCTTTGGGCTTCTTACACGAGAACAAATGCAGGTCACCCCACATTGTGAGAGCAGCAGTTTTACTGAGTGCTGACATGTATTCCTCCATATCCAGAGGTGACTTCAGACAGGGCACTGTCCCGCCCAGCCCGGCTCCCTCATCTGCAAAGTGGGAGGCCTGCTGAAAGCTTTCACCTTCAGGACCTTATTTCATGTTCACAAACAACAGGCAAAACAGTGTTTTCTGCAAGAGGACAGAGGCTGAGCAAAGCTAAATTGTATGTCCTGAGAGGCCTGGGTGCAAATCCAGCTGCCCCCTGCACGTGACTGTCCCCGGCCCCTCCAGGGAGGCTGATGTCCCTGTGAGGCACCCAGAGGTTCCACAGGCTGGTCCGTGACCATGGAGATGGAGTTCCCCCCTCTCCTGCTGCAGCCCCATTGACCCCAGGACCACGGAGGAGCAAGACTGAGCAGCCAGCCCCCCGTAGCGTCCCGCAGCACAGCCCACAGGCAGAAATGACTGGTGCCACTGTCCCCCCAACAGGAGTGCCCTGGACAGACACAGGGGCCAGAAGAACGGCCAGCATCATTCAGCCTGCGTTGAGCAAAGCACCTGAGAGCGACTGGGGCCTGAGTCCCGGGCTCCAGGGCTGCATGGTGGTGGTGACAGGAGTGGGCAGCGGTGACGGGGGCCACCCGGCCAGGGAGAGCCCCCACCCGCCTGGCACTCACTTGAACATGGCAATGAGCAGGTTGAGCAGCAGAATGTTGGTGAAGAGCAGGTACAGGCAGAGCAGGGTGACCGTCAGCCACTCAGGGAAAATGGGCTGGTGCCGCGTGGCGTCGCTTTCGGGGCACTTGGGCTTGTACGGATCAGTGCCATTGGGGCTGCAGCGGTCCAGGCTGAAGTCCACACCTAGCACGCAGTGGGGCCAGAGCAAAGGAGACAGGCAGTCACCAGCCGGGATGCCCTCGAGCCTGGACACCCGCAGGCCTGGGCTCCCGCGGGCCTGGACGCCCGCCCATCGGGGGACCTCCACTGCCAGCTCAGCCCCAGAGATAGCCCAAGGACAGCTGTCTGTCCACAGTTAGGCATCCTCTGCGGGCAGAAGGGTGGTGGCCAAGGGAAGCCCCACAAGCCAGGCCTCCTCTCCAGGCTGGCACGTGCCCCCGCCTAGGACCCAGCCGCTCCACCAGGCACTTCCTGGGCCCCAGGCAGGGGCTTGCACCAGGAGACACAGGCCCAAACCTGGAGAGCTCAATGTGGTGGGACAGAGCTCAAAATGAGAAAATTAACAACTATGGTGAAGAGACGGGGACATGAGGAAGGGAAGAGGTGTAGAGGTGACATGCTGACACGCACAGCAGGTGACCACAAGCCACAGTCCCGCCCTGGTAGAAAAGCAGAGGACATATCCAGCTTGTGCATGAAAAAAATCTCAAGGAAATACACTAGGTTGTGAATAGCAATTCACTCTGGGAGGTGGGGTTAGGAACAACACTTTTCTTTATACTTACCTTAAATTAAAAATGTTTTCAACGAGAATGTACTATTTTGTAATCAAATACATTTTTGAAAGTGTTATTAATTTTCTGATAAAAACTCACTATAATAGCTATAAATACCTATATTAAAATGAAGAGCTCAATAACGTAACCTTCCACTTTAGTGAACTAAAAAGAGAAAAGAAAACTAAACCCAAAGCAAGCAGAAGGAAAGAAATAACAAAGATCAGAATGCAAATAAATAAAACAAAAAAAATATATAAAAACAACAAAGACAATCAACAAAACCAAAATCTGGTTCCTGAAAAAGATCAACCAAATTACAACCCTTTAGCTCGAGTGATCAAGGGAGAACAAGAAAAGGCTCAAATGTCTAAAATCATAAATGAAAGAAAGGACATTACTACCAATCTTACAAAAATAAGAACTATAATAAAATATTACAAAAATATATGCTAACAAATTAGATAACTTAGAAAAATGGGCAAATTCCTAGAAAGACACAAACTACCACAAGTGACTGAAAAACAAACAGAAAACATAAATAGACCGACAACAAGAGACTGAATTAGTAATTTTAAAACTTGACAGAAAAGTGCAGGTCCAGATGGCTTCACTGGTGAATTCTACCAAATGGTTAAAAGAAGAATGAAAACCAATCCTTCACCGTGACTGAGAATACGGAGGCACAAGGAACAGAATTTTCTCCAAGTGGGAAACGGTCCCAAGCAATCCAGAGGGGACCCCGTCTGCGTGGCTTCCCTCCCACCCTCCCTCCTTCAGCTCCCACACTGGCCTTTGTAAGTAAATGGCATGGTCTTTGTTGTGGGGGGAGGAAGGGGAGCAATCCTTCACAAACTTTTCCAAAATATGAAAGAGGAGGGAATACTTCCTAAGTGATCCTGTGAGGCCAGCATTGCCCTGATACCAAAAGAAGACAAAACACTACAAGAAAAGAAAACTACCGACCAATACCTTTTGTGAATATAGATGTAAAACTCCCCTACAGCAGGCTAACAAACTAAACTCAGCAACGTATAAAAGGAATTCTATACCTTGACCACACGAGACCTATTCCAGGAAAGTAGAGTTGGTTTAACATCTGAAAAGCAATTAATACACCATATTAACAGCATAAAGAACAAAAACCATATGCACATTTCAATAGATGTAGAAAAAGCATTTGACAAAATCTTTCAAAAGAAAAACACTCAAGAACCTAGGAATAGAAAGAAATTTCTTCGACTGGATAAAGGATATTCACAAAAAACCCACAGCAAGCATCGTATCTAATAGTGAAAGATTGAAAGCTTTCCTGCTAAGATCAGCAACAGATACAGATGTTTGTTCTCAATCCTTCTGTTCAACATTGTACCGGACGTTCTAGCAGGATAATTAGTCAGGAAAAAGAGTAAAAGGAACCAGGTTGGGAAGGAATGTGTACAAGTGTCTCTGTCTGCAGATGACACGATCTCCCGCAGAGCAGACCCCAACGAGTCCACTTAAAACTATGGAAACTAATGAATCAGTTCAGCAAGGTTCCCAGATACAAGCTCCATATACAAAATACAATGTATTTCTATCCACTAGCAAGAAGCAATCCAGAAACAAAATTAATACAGTAATTCTAGATATGGCAGCATGACAAAGAATAAAACATTTTGGAATAAATCTAACAAAAGGACTGCCAGTTAGACACTGAAAACTACAAAATGTTACCGAAAGAAATTAAAGATCATGTTCACAGTCAAAATCCTAGATGCCTTTTTTGGAGAAATTGATTAAGCTGATCCCAAAATTCACATGGACCCAAAGGACCCAGAAGCCAAATCAATCTTGAAAAAGAAGACGTGAGTTGAAAGACTCACATTTCCCAGTGTTAAATCTTACTACACAGCTGCAGTAACCAAGGCAGTGTGGTCCCGACACAGGACAGGCGTAGCCATCAATGGAACAGAACTGAGAGCCTAGAGACAAACCCTTTCAATAATGGTCGACTGATTTGTGACAAAGGTGCTGAGACAAGTCAATGGGGAAACAACAGTTTTTTCAAAAAAAGATGCTGAAACAACTGGAATTTGCATGCAGAAGAACACTATTCACAAAAATTAATTTAAATAGATCGAAGACCTAAAGTAAGAGCTAACGCTATAAAACTTTTAGAATAACAGCATGGGAATAAATCTTCATGACTATGGTTAGGCAATGGATTCTTCGATATGCCACCAAAAGCACAAATTACAAAAAAGATTGATCAATTGAACTTCCTCAAAATTAAAACCTTTTGTGCTTCAAAGGACAACATAAAGAAAGTGAAAGGACAACCTAAGAATGCCAGCATATATTTACAAACCATATATATGGTAAGAGACTAGTATCCATATGTAAAAAACTCTTACACCTCAATAAAAAGACAAAAAACCCACTTGAAAAATGGGCAAAGGATAGGAATAGACATTTCTCCAAAGAAGACACACAAACAGCTCAGTAAGCATATGAAATGCTCAACAGCTGTCAGGTAAATGCAAACCCAAACCACAGCGACACGTAAATGCAAACCTAAACGCCAGCGGGATGGCTAGGATGAAAAAGTCAGACAGTAACAAGTGTTGGTGAGGATGTGGACAGGTCGGAACCCTCGTGCACGGCCGCCAGGATAAGGTGGTGCGGCTGCTGTCTGACAGTCTGGCAGTCAAAGTCAAACACCGAGTCACCAAGTGACCCAGCAGTTTCACTGTGAGGTATTCATCCAAGAGAAAAGAAAACACACGTTCACACAAACACTCCTAACTGTTCATCGCTACATTGTTCACAGTAGCCAAACACTAGAAACAACTCAAATGTTCTCTGCTTATGAATGAATGAAGAAACAAAATGTGGTCCATCCAGTGGAATACTGTGCAGCCACAAAAAAGGAACGCAGTTCTGATACTGCTACAGCATTGACGGATGTGGGAAACACTGTGCTAAGAAAAAGAAGACTGCATGGTACATTATTCAGGTTCTACACAATGTGCAGAAAGCCAAATTCTATAACGATGGAAAGTCAAGGGCTGGGGGGAATTGGGGTGACCACTAACGGGTGAGGGAGGTCTTCTAGGGGGAAGCAAATGTTCTAAATTTAGATTCTAAAATGAGTAAATAACGAAAAAGCTCAGTATACCAAAAGCGGTCTCTCCATCCAGAGAAGAAGGAAATGATTTCTGACCGTGGTGGAAGAGGACTAGGGTGGAATTAATGTTGGGAGGGGGTATCAGCTGGTGTCCCAGGCCACACCCTTAGCCCACCTACAGCTCCCAGCTCAGCAGCAGCTGCAAGGTACAGCTCAGTACCCTGCCCGGCCCGCACCCCAGCGGATGCCATCCCCCAAGGGGACCACGGTGCAGCCGCTCCTCTGCCCTGGGCACTCCGGAAGCTCCTGCCCCCAGGGCAGAGCTGAGCAAACAGGAAACACTACTGCCTGTCCAGTGCAATGAGGCGTCCAGTGCAATGAGGTGGCAGGACCTCTGCTGGGCGGGGCCTCCTCTGCCCACCCCTCCCCCCCCACCCGTCATAGGGCCACGCCCACCATCGATGTAGGCTGGGATCTGCCCGAAGATGGTGAGGTACGACTGGTACACGACCCCCCGGAAGATCCAGTCCACCCGGCTCTCGTTGTGGATGAGGATGGCCTGCTTGGCCACCCCGAAGGACACGACCCACACGGCCAGCAGGAAGAGGAAAAAGAAGACGTCCTTCATCTGCAGAGAGAGCAGGCACAGCTGCAGCCACGCATCCCACACGACCTGCAGGTGCTCAGAGCAGGAGTTCCGGGGAGACAGCCCTGGGGCTGCCCCACACTCTCAGGGGGTGTTGGGCACCCATGATGTGACCATGACCCTCAGAGGGCAGCAACATGAGCTTTAATGGGATAGGGAATGAGCTGTGGAGATCAGGGAAGGCTGCCGGGAAGAGGTGACATACAGGCAGAGACCTGAGAGGGGCTTGCCAGGATGTGGGAGCCCGGGGGCAAAGTGGGCGTGTGTTTAAGCCCCGGCGCATCTCACTTGCCACTGGCATCAGCCCCTCCCCCTTACCATCCGCTTCAGGATGATTATCTTGGGCCCCAGCGTCTTACTGACGGTGAAAATGTGCATCAGCCGAAGACAGAATATGATGAAATCCAGAGACAGGATGACGCGCCCGGTGTACAGCAATGATGGAATCAGCCTGGCCCGGGGCAGAGGCAGGGGCCTCAGCTCCCAGCTCCCAGGCCCTGTTCCTGGCCGCCTGCTCACCTGCCAGAGCCCATGTGTGGCTCCGGGGGTGGCGGGGGGTGGGGGTGGGTTCTCCATAAAGGTCCGGAAGCCCCGCCCCAGGCAGGGCAGCCAGCCGTGCCGGCATCCTGGGATAGGAGGCTGGGCAGGGTCCCTCACGTTTTGTGCAGAAAGGGGATCATGACATGGTGGCATGGGGACTGTGTCCATTATGCAGCCGTAATGGATAGTGGAGAGGCCAGGGCTATAGCAGGAGGGAGCCGCAGGGCTGGGACGACGCCTGTGCCCGTGGGCAGCCATCTGAGGTGACAGAGACCTCTCCATAGCCGTCCTCTGCTCCTCAGGCAGTCCTGAGTAGGCAGGGTCACCACTGGACAGACGATGCATTCGGAGGAATGAGCCCCAGGGTGGCCGGGACAGACCCCTGCAAGCGCCCTGAGGGCAGAGGGCCGCTCACCTGCAGGTCAGTCCTGCTATGAAGAGAAGGATGGCAGTGATGTCCAGTTTATTCCAGAAGTCACTGAAGTACAGCAGGGCCATCTTCACCAGCCCGCAACCGTCAGGGTCGTAGAGGAGCTGTGAGAGGATACGTTTGGCAGGCCTGGCCTGTGGTCACCCTTGTCTTACCCGCAGTAAAATGCTGGCTCCTTCCTGGAGAGCAAGCTGGGAGGAGACGGTTCTCACCGCCCCTGGGTCAGGAAGAGCTGGAGAGGTGACAGGTGACGCAGGAGGTGATGCCAGGCTCCTTCAGCGGCCTGGCCCCTGGCCCTGCCCAGTATGCAAATGTGTGTGCTGGGGAAGCCCCTCCCCGTCAGGAGCCAGCTAGCCTTCCTGCTTCCTGCAGCAGCCCCAAGAGGACGGTCAGACCCACGGAGTGAATAGGCAGCCCTGTGTGGCCTTCCTGTGCATCCATAAGACCCAGACAGCTGGGGGTGGGGCAGGCAGCCCCATGGGAACAAGCAGATCCCTTCTGGGAGGGGGGCAGACGCAGGGAGCAGGGCAGGCCTTGGGTCTGGGCTGCCCTTTGAGGCTGGGGCTCTGGCCTCTGTGGATGGGGTGTGGCTACAGGAGGCCAGGCCCCCAACCCCCCATACCCCAGACACAGCACCAGCCACCTGCACCTCCACCCTGGGATCTCAGACGGTGCCCAGGGCCCCACAGGCCATGGCCTTCAGGACACTGAGAGGACTGAGGGAAGGGCTGGGACGTACCTGCCGCAACTCCTCGCAGGCCAGGGAGAAGAGCCAGAGGTAGACGAGGCACTCGCACCTGGAGGGCGAGGGCTGGAAGTCCACCATGAGCACGTAGGCAAAGAGGCACAGGAAGCAGAAGTAGGACAGGATGTTGAGGTGGAAGATGACCACGGGCGCGTTGAAGAAGGCGCGCACGCGGGCCAGGCAGCAGGCCGCCTGCAGCCTCTTCTCCCTGGGGGCAAGTGCGGGGTGAGGCCAGAGGGTGCCCCAGGCCCCCGGCCCACGTGCTCAGCAGGGTCCCACATGTGCTCATGCCACATGGCTGGGAAGGGAGGACTCAGCCGGACAGGCAGCTACAACAGAGGGGCCCAGAGAGGGAGACTCCAAAGGAGCCCACAGCCTGGATCCATCAGGGCGATAACAAACGCTTGCGCCACGTGGGTGCTGGGGGGGACGGGGTACTCAGGGACATGGGGGATGGGTGGGCTGTGAGCATCACACAAGTGGGGTCCCTCCTGCTGCCTCTTGCCCGCACGCATCCCCCCCATTCCAGGCTCCAGGCACAATCGTGAGGATACGTGTGACGGTGCCCACGCCCCTCAGCCAGGCAGCACCTGAAGGAGACCAGGCCGGTGGTGAGCAGCGGGAAGAGCAGCATGCACAGGAGCACCCGCCAGAGCCCGTTGTCCACACAGAGCTGGCCCCACCACACCTTGGTCAGAAAGGCCTGCGGACAGAGGGGTCAGCTTCAGGGTGGCAGCCACCGCGCCCCCACCCTGAGCCCAGCTCTGCGCCCCGCCCGAGGGTGAGTGACTCCACACGCTTGAGCACAGTGCTCTCTGGGCCCCAACCCTGCAATGCGGTGGGTGGCAGCGGACGGCCCCGCCATCTGCCCGGTGAGGACGGCTGCACTGCCCCAAGGCCAGGGTGGAGAGGTGGGTGAAAAGCCAGATCCCGGCTCCAGGGCCCTCCTTCCTGGCTCTCCCCAGCTGGCCCCTGTGTGTGTGCTGGGAGGGTGGGTGACAGGCCTTTCCCCAGGTGTTCCCAGGCCTCAGCGTAGCGGCGCACGGCAGTGCTGCATGGACATGTGTGAAGCTGCTCGAGGAAGCAGCAGTTCCGAGGGCACCAGCCACACGCCAGGCCTCCGCTGGGCATGGAGCAGCTACCTGCCCTCAGCTCCAGGACAGGCTGCCCCTGCCCACACGTCCCCCCCGAGGCCCCAGGTGGGGGACTGCTGCCTGGCTCCTGGGGTCGCCCATGTAGGAACAGCCTGTGTGGAGGAGACCAACAGCCCTCGTGACCCACCGCCAGCTCGCACTTAGTGTCACTTCCCTTCTCTGCGAACAGGGAGGAAAGACGGTCTGTCGGGTCTGCAACATGTGACCCGATGGGCTAGGCACTGTCCCTGGGTCCCCGAGGGGCCCGAATGCATGAACATCTGTGCCAGCTGTAGGAGTGGGGGCTGCGTCCCAGCAGCTCCACATCTGCTCCTGAGGCCACACAGAAGGTCACCTGGACACCCCCGTGAGACATGAATTTCATGCCGTTGGCCTCCAGCGCCAGCTGCAGGCAGGTGGTCTTCCCCCAGGCCTCCGACACGCGGATGAGCAGTTTCTGCGCTCGCTCCTCATCCTTCCGGTAGCATTCGGTGAAGACCCCTGACAGAGGAGCAAGGTCCGTGTCACAGCAGTGGGGTCCCCATCACTGATGCCGGGGACAGTGTCAGAGAGCAGCCCCTCCAGATGACACAGCCTGGACAGGACGAGGGCTGAGACCGGGACGTGGACCCCAGGGTGACACATGGGCTGAGTGTGGTCCCAGCTCACCGATGGCTCTCTGCTCGTACTCGTCCGCGAGTGCCAGCGTGTCCTCGGAGCTGTCCATGTCCTCTTCTTCCCTCGAGAGCTCCTTGAGGATCTTGCTGCAGGCCAGGGCGGCGGCTATGCAGTCCTGGCTCTGAGGCACGGAAGCCACGGTGAGGACCAGGCAGGGTCCAGCCCGGGGACCCCACACCCTGCCTGAGGTGACAAAAGCAGAACCCTCGGAACCGCCCAAGCCGCTGGATGACCATTTGTGGTTTCTATCTAGATAAATCATTTAGGTCACCCCAAATCAACACATAAGCTCTTTCTGGGGCCCAGTCTCCTGCACAGACAGTGAGAGTGGTCTGGGGGCTAGGTGGCCGGCTTGCCCGCCCATAACATGGACTAAACACACCTGCCAGCACGAGCCCCAGAGCACCACAGCATCTGGTCCACCCCAGGTGTGGGGCTGAGGGTCAGAGAGCACCCAGTGGGAGAAGTGGGACTCATGCAAGTCCCCGTCCAGGTACAGGGTTCCCTGCCTCGGTGGTACTGCCAGTGCCAGGCACTGGAGGAGAGCCAAGAAAACCTCAGGGAAGGTTCTCGAAGCCCAGCCCAGAGGCACTGGGTCTGAGGGCAGCACCGGCCCAGCAAGAGGGTCTGGTGTCACAGCCTGGTGCTCTGCACTTTGCATCCCGAGCCCCGCGGTGCACAGCTGACCGAGGCCACAGTCAGGCTCCGCCCAGATGCTGACCCACCATATCCCTGGGGAGAGGGCGGATACCCCCCCAGAACCACCACCAGGCCGCTCTGCTGGTGACACTGAGGACTTTGGAAATGTCAGCACTGGAAAACAGGGGCCTCTCTGAGGAAAAATTACTTCCCCTTTAAGAGGAAAATGAGTTTGAACCGGGCTCAGGGCAGAGCAGCGGGCCTGCTCCCCATCCACATGGCAGGTCAGTCACCATCGAGGTCCCACCAGCCAATGAGGACGCACGTGGTCCCTCTGGGCATGGAAATGGCCCTGCAGCCTCTACTGAACAGGACGGCCACAGCCTGTGCACTGAGCACAGAGCCTGGGTGCCCAGGGAGGACTTGCCCAGAGAGCCTCCGCCTGTACAGAACGGCAGTTGTGGCTCACCTTTTCCAAGTTCTTTTCTTGCCTAAAGCCAAACCCTCTGATCTGCACGCTGGGTCCCCTGAGTTCCTCCCCCCATAGCCATGTGCCACCCCACCTGCTGTCCGTGCTGGGGTCTCTGGTCAGGCTCCCCGCTGGAGCCCTGTCACTGGTCTTCCATGGCCGTGCATCTGGTTACCTGAGCCCAAATGATTTCTGCCAGCTCCCGCCGGTTCTGGATGATGGCCCAAATGAGAAGGTCACGGACCGGGTCCACGGTGAAGGTGACACGGTCTGATGAATGCGGGTAGAGGGACTGGAGACACACCCCTTGCACCTGGAGAATAGCAGACAGTCACAGCCCCCCACCTAGGTCCCCACTAGCATCAGGTTTCCCAGGGGCGCTGGTGGGGGCACAGGTCCTGAGCACAGCCCCACACCTTCTCAGAACCTGTGTCCCTGGAGGGTTTGCCAGGTGACCTGCATTTTCAAAAATTCCCTAGGCAGTTCTCATGCACATGGGGGTTCCAAAGCTGTCACTCCATCTGGATGTAAAAACATCCAGAAAGCGGGTTACCAGCTAACTCTTGCACTAACATTTGTAGGTGCCGTTGCACAGCAAGCAGCTCAAGGGCCCTGAGTCTCCTATGATGGCATCAAAGCCTTTTCCTCTGAAGAAAAATTCTGTTTGTTACGAGACAGGGCTGTAAGCTTTGGGCCCACCAGTGTCGCCTGCAGAGTGGAGACCCTGGTTGCATGTGAGCATGTTACACAACCGATGTAGTGACACAAGAACCCAGGTTTGGTGGCTGGTCAGTGAGTACACACATCCTCAGACAGCCTGGGGACACGTCCCAGGGGCAGACAGCATGTGCCACACACATCACACAGAAAATCCCACTTTCTTTAATGAGTCATTTTGGAAATTTCCTGAAAGTTCACCTTTATAAATTAGTTTATCTTCTTACATTACAGGCGTGGTTAAGTGTGAGCTCCCATTGCGGACCTTCATAAGACATCCCAAAGGGGTATCTTAAATACGCTGGAATCAAAAAGCAAGGAACTGTGAATATAAAAAGCTGGGCCACAGACACGTCTTTCTCAGGCACAGCTTGCTTGGGACAATGAACAGGTTTGAAAACCTGAAAGAAGTGGATCATTTTCTAGCAGAGAAAAAGACAAAACTCAACCTAATCTTAGAACACACAGAAAACCTAAACAGAGAAATCCTTAGGAAAGAAACTGAGGAAGTTATCAGAGCTACTACCCCAAAGGCACCAGGCCCCGGTGGACGCCCAGGGAAGTTTGCTGAGCTTGTAAGAAGCAGTGAATTCCAGCCACATAAAATGTTCTGCAGCAGAGAGAGAAGGAAGGCTTCCAACAGATGTTACAAGGCTAACATAAACTTGATACCAGAACGTGACAAAGACAGCTCCAAAAATAAAACCGCAATCAAAGGCTTAAATATTCTCATGTAAAACCCCCGAAAATATTGTCAGTAGAATCCAGCATCATATTAAACACACATTACACTGCAATCAAGGTGAGAGTCAAAGCATGAATAAAAACCCTCCCCTCCTACTGCTGCAGCGCATGTGCTGAGCGCCTCACCCAGACGTGGGGGGATATTCTGACCTGGGTGAGCAGAAGTGGGGTCCTGGGCACCGGGGAGATCGCCTTCCATGCATAACCTTTTGTACTACTTGAAATGTTTAGGAAGGGCGAGTTATGGACTGAAGAGTGTGCCCCAAATTCCTGTTGGAGCCCCCTCCCCAAATGTGACTGTATTTGGGTCTCCAAGGAGGTGGCTGAGGTAAAATGGGGTCCTTAGGGTGGGACCCTGATCCAATAGGATTGTTGTCCAGGAAGAAGAAGACACACAGGTCGGCCTCCCCGCCACCCCGCCACACACACACAGGTGCCCCAGAGAAAGGCCTTACTTAAATCAGCCCTGCAGGCACCACGGCCCCGGGGTTCCCAGCCTCCAGAACTGTGAGCAATAAATGTCTGTTGTTCAAAAGCCCCCCAGCTATGGTGTCCTGTTATAGTCGCCTGAACTAAGAGAGAAACTAGTACTGAGAAGTGAGGGTGCTGGGGTTACAAAGACCTAAAAATGTGGAAGTGGCCTTAGAACCGGGTGATGGGGAGAGGCTGGAAGAGTTTAGAGGCGCAGGCTCAGAAAAGCTGAGGTTGCCACAAAGGGACTGTTGGCAGAAACAGGGACATCAAAGGTGATTCTGGAGAGGTCTCAGATGGAAACGAGGACCATGCCGCTGGAGACCGGAGGAAAGGGGACGGGGTTATAAAGCGGCAGAGAGCTCGGCTGCATGGTGTCCTAGTGTTTTGTGGACAGTAGGGCTTGTGAGCTATGATACCGGATACTTGGCTGAGGAGACTGCAAAGCAGAGTGTTGAAGGCGCAGCCTGTTTCTCCTGACTGCTTAACATAAACTGCGAGAGGAGAGATACACGGTAAAGGCATTTTCAAGCAAGAAGGAACCAGAACGTACAGATTTGCAAAGTCCTCAGCATGTCTATAACGCACAAAGCAGGAGAGCACATCTATAACGCACAAAGTTCTGGCGAGAGCACCAAGGCGTGCTGGCTGGAAAGCCGCTCGATACACAGATGCCGGATGTGGAGCCTGGAGTTAACCCGCCATCTCAGCAGAAGCCAGGGAGAGACAGGATTATAGCAGTGGAGACGCTGGCTCTGGGATGGCAGGGGACAGAACAAACGGGATGGGATGAAGGAGCCTGTGGGACTCTGAGTTTCCACAGAGCTGTGAAGCCATGAAGGTGTTACCTTTCAAGTGAAGGAGGGAAAACCCTGAAGGTCGTACAGGCCACCACAGGCCCATGGGCGAGGATGCTCAGCTTCATCTCCTTGGGCCAGGAGGCCACCCCCCACTGCCTAAGGGGCAAGGCCCAGTGCTACGGAGACCACAGGGGTGGCAGTGCTGCCCCCATGGCCCAAAGGCACATCCGGCTGCAGAGAATTACCTTGAGCCCCAGACCCACGGCATTTGCCCCGTTGGGTGTCAGGCTTGCTGGGACCGTGACCCCTGCCTCCTTCCCGACGTCTCCCTGAGCAGTGGGGATTCTGTCCTACGCCTGTCCCACCTCCATATTTGGGAAGCACATGGCTGGGCTGGTCTCACAGGTTCCCAGCTGAAGAGGCGTCGCCTCAGGAGGGATGTGCCGAGTCCCACCCCTGTCTGGTTTCAATGTGGCCTCGGGCTTTAGACTGTAGAGTGGATGCCGGGAGAGTGAAGCCCCTGGGGGCTGTTGGAATGAGTGCATGTGCTTTGCATTCGAGAAGGATGTGCATTTTGGGGGGACAGAAGATGGAATGTTACAGACTGAGCTGTGTCCTCCCAAATTCGTATGTTGAAGTCTTACCCCCATTGCAATAGGACCTTTACGGGGGGTGATGTAGGTTAGATGAGCTCACACTGTGGGACCTGGTCCAATAGGACTGGTGTCCTTAAAAGAAGAGAAGTGACACCAGCGCTGGCTCTGTGTCAGAGCACAGGCACACCAAGGACAGGCCGCAGAGACGGCAGCGTCTGCATATGGGCGGGAGAGGCCTCACCAGAAAGCAGCCCTGCAGGCACCTCCATGCTGGACTTCCAGCCTCCAGAGCTGTGAGAAAATACACTGTGTTGTGTAAGCCCCTCCCCGCACCCCACCCAGTCCGTGGCATTTTGTTAGGGCAGCTGAGCAGACGAGGACCGGGAGTGTGTTTTTTCTAATAAAAACACCAGCCACATTGTTTTAGAACATGCTAAGGACACGGCAGTGACCAGGCACGAGGCCAGGCCGGGCGGGGCCACGTTACCAGCACGCACGTTGAGTCTGACGTGGGGCCCAGGCAGGCACTGCGGCTGGTCACTGGAGCGGGGCCGGGGGTACAGTGGCTGCGTGAAGTCCCCCAGCAGCTCCCACAGTAGCTGGGTCACGTGGTGCATGAGCAGGGCAGGTGTCGGGGGCTCCTTGGCCAGCACCTTCTGCAGTTTGCAGTGGAACAGGCAGGCGGGGTCCAGGTGCTCGTACAGGTGCAGCAGCGTGTCCCAGGTGACCAAGTCCTGCAGCCGCACCCCGTTCTCCAGGAAGAGTTTCACAAACTCGGGCTTGTTGGAGATGAGGGCAGCCGTCATCATGGGGTGCAGCTCTGAAGGCTGAGAGAGAGGACTGTTGGCAGGGGGCTGCCCCTGGTCACCACCTCCTGTCATCCTGGCCTCAGTGCCCTCAGATGGGACAACTGCTGTCTGCAGTTCAGGGGGAAGGAAACTTGCCCAGGGCCGCCTTCCACCAAGGAAGGGGCTGCATCAGGAGGAGGCTACCTCCAGGGCCCGTCCTGCCTCCGTGGCACGACGCGCGTGGGCCCAGCCGGCCCACAACCAGAGCAGCCCCGAGAAGCCCTACCTTCCACTGCCGCTCATCCGTGAAGATCTCACTGCGGGCAATGTCCACGCGGTTCCACGCCACTGCCAGCTTCAGCTGGTGGTCCCAGTTCTCGTGCCCAAAGTGGTCACAGCTCTGAGAGGCTGCAGGTAAAAGCACAGTGCCCAGGGTTTCCACCTGAGGCTCAAAGCCACTTCTGGTCAGCACTGCTGCCATCTAATGGAGCCACAGAGCAGGGGCCCATCACCAGCCATAGCCTTTCTGTATTTTAATCGAATTACGTGCAGAGCTCAGCGGCAAACTGCTCCCCACGCACGCGCCTTCATAAGAGCACTTCTCCTGTTAGGATCAGGGACCACCTGGCTCCCCCAGCTCCCCAGCCCCACCCCCACCTCAGGTCCCAAAGACGGCACCTTTACGTTAACCTTCGAAAGTCATGGCCACAGAGCATCCCACTTCATTGTTGCCTTGACTGCAAAACCACCACCTCACCCAGGGTCTCAGCACAAGTGTTTTGCCCAACTCATTTCTGCTCTCTTTCTGCCTTAACATATTAAAACGTGGGTTGTTATTTGGAGAGGGAAAAGAAGAAACTCTGACCCTTACCTCACAGCACACACAGAATTAAGTGGCGTGGACCCTGGACCTAAGCTGACAGCTTCTACAGTGAGCAGAGGAAATATGCACCCATGGGACGGGCTGTGAAGAACATGAGCCAGAAAGGAACAAAACAGTACAATATGAGCCTTCTGCTCTTCAAGGACACCATGAGGGAGGCTGGCAGGCCACGCGCCGAGGACCCGGCTCACACATCTGGCAAAGGGCTTGTCCAGGGCTCCTATGACGCAAGGATAAGACGACAGGCACCCGAGCGAACATGGACCAACGGTCTGAAAGGCACTCCACCAACACGGCAGACAAACGGCCACCTCGCCCAGGGAGAGACACTCATCAACAGTCACCCGGAGGCCACACTGAGGTGTCACCTCATACCCACGAGGGTGGCCACAGTCTAAACGACAGATGGCACCACATGTTGGGGAGGCTGCACAGCGAGAGGTGAAACAGTGCCATCTTTCTGGAAAACAGTTTGGAAGTTTCTTATAAAGGTAAACATACACTCACCCTAAAGACCCAGTCATTCCACTCTCAGAGGTGCACCCAACAGAAAAAGAAGCAAATATCTGGGTTCAGAATAGCCACAAGCTGGAGGCCACCTAACTGTCCGACAACAGATGGAAAACAAATGGCGTGTGCTCACGATGCAGCACCACTCAGGACGCAGCACCACTCAGGACGCAGCACCACTCAGGATACAGCACCACTCAGGATGCACATCACTCAGGACGCAGCACCACTCACGGCAGCACCACTCAGGACGCAGCACCACTCAGGACGCAGCACCACTTAGGACGCAGCACCACTCAGGACACATCACCACTCAGGACGCAGCACCACTCACGGCAGCACCACTCAGGACGCAGCACAACTCAGGACGCAGCACCACTCAGGATACAGCACCACTCAGGATGCACATCACTCAGGACGCAGCACCACTCACGGCAGCACCACTCAGGACGCAGCACCACTCAGGACGCAGCACCACTTAGGACGCAGCACCACTCAGGACACATCACCACTCAGGACGCAGCACCACTCACGGCAGCACCACTCAGGACGCAGCACCACTCAGGACACATCACCACTCAGGACACATCACCACTCAGAATGCAGCACCACTCAGGACGCAGCACCACTCAGGACGCAGCACCACTCAGGACACATCACCACTCAGGATGCAGCACCACTCACGGCAACACCACTCAGGACACATCACCACTCAGGACACATCACCACTCAGAATGCAGCACCACTCAGGACACAGCACCACTCAGGACACAGCACCACTCAGGACGCAGCACCACTCAGGACACAGCACCACTCACGGCAGCACCACTCAGGACGCAGCACCACTCAGGACGCAGCACCACTCAGGGCGCAGCACCACTCAGGGCGCAGCACCACTCAGGACGCAGCACCACTCAGGGCGCAGCACCACTCAGGGCGCAGCACCACTCAGGATGCAGCACCACTCAGGATGCAGCACCACTCAGGGCGCAGCACCACTCAGGGCGCAGCACCACTCAGGACGCAGCACCACTCAGGACACAGCACCACTCACGGCAGCACCACTCAGGACGCAGCACCACTCAGGACGCAGCACCACTCAGGGCGCAGCACCACTCAGGACGCAGCACCACTCAGGACGCAGCACCACTCAGGACACAATACCCACTCAGCAGCAAAAAGAAACCGAGTTCTCATACAGAGGTGAACAACGTGGATGAATCTCAAAACCGCGGCACTGAACAGAAGAAGTGAGACACAAAACAAAATACAACATCTGGTTCCATTTACATGAAGTTCTAGAACATGTCATTGATCTGTAGTGACAGAAAGCAGATAAAGGGTCACCGGGGTGGAGTGGAGGGAGATTTGATGACATAGGGGCACGAGGGAACTTTCTGGGTGAGGGAATGGTCCTGTGTCTGGACTGTGGGGGGGACATGGGGTCCACACACACCTGTTAAAATTCACCCAGCAGTAAACTTAGAGTGGGGGTTACTACATATAAACGGTACCTCAGTGAAGTTGTTTGTATAAAGGTTATCACCGAAAAACCCCACACGTATTTATAACCACACGTGTCTTCACAGACACCCACAGAATTAAGAGGGAGCTCCTTTCCGAAACTCCAGGGGCCCACTCCCTTCTCCTGCGCAACCACTTACGACCAGTTATGCTGGATGTGAGTACGCTGTCTGTCTCCCGGGGCCCTCACAGTCTCTTTGTGCGCCCCCTGCACACGTGGGGTACCCACAGGCTGTCCTGCACAACCGAGCTGTGCCGAAGCATCTCCCTAAAACTTCTTACTGAGGATAGCAGAGTCCACGGTGCTCAGACCTTAACTGTAAAGCTCCACGACTTCCTACTGCGTCTACACCTGCGTGACTACCACCATTATCAGGACAGGAAGCACGCCGGCACCCAGGTGCGTGCACATGCCCTCGCTCCCCAGCCGCCCAGAAGTGACCACGACTACGGCGTTAGCTGGTCTGGCTCTGTGTGCAAACAGAGCACAGTACTTGCTGCCCAGGTACGTGGGGTCTATTCTGGGCCACGAGTAGGGTCCCCCTATAGTGCTGTGCACTGATGGTCAGGCCCAGTGTCCCCAAGGGCCCCTTGTCACCGCCTTCAAGGGTTTCCCCAGACAGGGGCTGCCTGGTCTCCCTCCTCTCGCTCCTTTGGCTGCTTCAGAGAAGAAGGCAGAGAAGAGACAGATGCTTCCACTGCCATCTGTGGGGGGAACCCCTTGGACCCGCCCGCACCCAGATATTCACACTTGGCTGTCTGGCCCTCGGCCACATGGTGAGTCAGCTCCTGGTCCCACCCCACAGAGGAGGGAGCCACTCTGTTGCTGAAGCAGCTCTTCCCAGCTCTCTGTCCCAGGAGACTCTCCCTAGACGAGGCCTTTACACGGAAGTCTCTAGTCTCAGTTTTAACCGGTTCACAGGTCAGAAGTTTCATGGGCCAGTGAGACGGGCGTGGAGTGGACGTACAGAAATAAAGGTAACGTTGGACAGGCCACCAGGGAAGCTTTCTGCTGTGCGTCAGGGTCAGCTGGGGGCCGTGTCCCTAGCTCAGGCGTGCGGACACCAGCAGGAAGGCGGGAGAAGAGGGAAGAGTAAAGAGTGTGCCCTGAGAGAGTGAGCCAGAGAGCAAAGGGCAGACGCAGGAGAAGCACCCGAGAGCTGTCTGTCACGAGGCCCCTCTGCGTCAGACTGGCCTGCCGGGGAGACAGGGAGTTCTAGCATGGGACCAAGTGTGGGGAGTCAGGAGTGGGCCTTCCACGCTTCTTTCTTCCTACCCTGAAATTTTATGAGGAGCTAGGATGGCCACAAAGGGTTAAATTAGTGTGGGCTGTGCTCAGATTTTATAAGAACATGAGGAAGGCGCCTGTACCGCAACATTGGTGATGGGCACCCACCTGCCAGCGGCCCCCTGACCGGGGTGTAGGACTCAGGGTCCCCACTTTGCCTGACCCTCACCTTTCAGCAAAGCCTGCAGGATAGCCATGTCCACATCATGCTGGCCGTCCTTGCCCTCCCGGAAGATGGTCAGCAGCTGCCGCCTCCGGACAATGTCTTGGATCTGCAACAGATATTCCCAAGTGAGGTACGCAGTGACGAGCGGGCCTCCGGCCCCCTCCCAGGGCACCCAGAGAATCAAAGCCAAGACACGGAACTAGAGCCCTGAGCACGCATCCTGCCTGCCTGTGTGGCCAGGGCCACCACCGTGCCTCCCCATGGCCTGGACAATGAAGATGAAAGTGCATAAGGGACAAATATGCAATGTTTGAGAGTGGTCTGTCGCGTAGAAAACGTAACCCAAGCGTAAAGAATGTTCACCTTACCCATGAGGCGATGTCTGCTGAACGCCCAGCATTGTTTAATATAAAATTTCTCTCCCTGGTCCTCCCATCTGGGCCCTGCTATTCCTCACCAATCTGCCTACCTGCTTACCTGCCTACCTACCTACTTATCCATCCATCCATCCATCCATCCATCCATCCATCCATCCATCCAGCCAGCCAGCCAACCAGCCAGCCATCCAGCCAGCCAGCCATCCAGCCAGCCAGCCAGCCATTACACATCCATCCATCACCTATCCATCCACCTACCTGTCCATCCATGAATGTATCTATCTATCCACATTATCTATCTGCCCACCCTTCCTATCTTCCTACTTACCTACCCTACCTACCTAGCTACCGTGTTCCCCCCAAAATAAAACTGTGTCTTATATTAATTTTTGCTCCAAAATACGCATTAGGGCTTATGTTCAGGGGATGTCATCCTGAAAAATCATGCTAGGGCTTATTTTCCGGTTAGGTCTTATTTTCGGGGAAACACGGTATATATCTATGTACCTATTCGCTCTATCACCTATCTGTCTGTCTGTCTGCCTGCCTGCCTACCTACCTACCTATCCATCTAGCAATTACATTGTTTCCTGGCTGCTACCAGTTGCCTGTACCAGTCGCTACTCCCCATAAGCCCTTCCATGGCTACCCAAAGCTTCAGACCCCTCCCTCACCCCCAGGCTGGCCACACCCAATCTTGCAGCGTGTTGCTCATGCTTCCGTAGGGACCACACCTCACCTAGCAGGTGCCTTCACACACCCACCTCCCCTTCTAAGACCCCAACCTTCCCCCTCCCTCGGGGTCCAGCTTTCACGTCAACTCCAAAATAGCCCCTGGTCTCCCCAGCCACCCAACCCCCCCAACCTCCAGGCAAAGTGTCTCCTGAACTTAACCAGCCCTTGGTTCGCATGATAGCAGCTATCATCTTGGGGGCACATATGTGCGGACACAAACGAAGTACGTTATACAGCTGACTTCATCCCGTCCTCCGAGTTTAACCATCATTGTCCGTATTTGACAAGCAGGAAGAGCAGTGCTGAGAGAGGGCAGATGTGCCCTCCAGACACACAGCTGCCTGGGGCTGGCTGTGAGCCCCCTGACGAGACCCCCACAGCTGGTATCCACGTGCACCAACGGCAGCGTCTGAGGGAAAAGACTGGCTGCTCACCTGCTGCCCATGTACTGCAGACCCATATGCTCCTTTGCTGTGTGAATCACTGCTCATGACCATGGAGCTGGGACCCCTTCCCCCACACGAGAGTGATGACGAGGGGTCACCCCCGTGGCACGGCTGAGACTGTGTTGTCTGGAGGCCATTTTCAGGGCCTCAACTCGGCAACGGACAGTGGATTGAAACGGGTGCCTTTTGACAACAGTGGGTTCAGTTCTGAGAACTGCTTGAATAATTTATACACTAACTGAGGAAAGGCCCTAGGGCTGGCCTGCCAATCCGAAATGGCTGGTAGGGAACGGAGGTGAAGCTCACAGCCCGGCCTGTGTTTTCACAAACTGACCTGACCTGGCAAAAGCAGTCTCACAGGACATCCATGTCTAATGAGGTCACCTGAGACCACAAGCGCTCGCCAGGCTGGGAAGCTAGGCTGCCTCCGGCTGCTGTCCAGCTGCAGTGCCCCTGCCGCTCACTCACGGCCTCAGCACCGGCCAGACCCCTGGCCTGCAGCCCAGCAGCTCCTGTCCCCAGAACAGCTGTGCCTCGCACCTGCACTGTCCCAGCCCGGGACCTGACGTTCAAGACCCACCCTCCCCGGGCAGGACCGCGTGCTGCCTCAGCAAAAGGCTGCCCGCCTGCCCTGTGCCCCTGGCCGGCTTGAAGCCCCCACCCTCTGCAGGCCACGCTGTGCCCACCCCAGGCCCGCCAGGCCTCCGTTTCTGGGTCCCTGTGCCCTGGTCCTTCTCACCTGGCTACCAGTGCCTGCGAGTCACCGTGCCTGGTGACCGACGTGCCTGCCTGCCTCACCTTTTTGGTCCACTCCACCATCATGCCTTCGGTGAACGTCTCAAACATCTCCTGGAAAAACACAGCCAGCTTCTGCTGAATCAGGGAGATGGTGATCTTGGAGATGGGCAGACCGGCCACCTGGGCAATGACGTCGGCCACGCGGCCTGAGCCCTCCACAACCACACAGGGCGTGCCGTGACTGATGGCGTTGTAGATGGTCTGCAAGGCGGGGATGCACCGTGAGCCAGGATGAGCCCGCCCCACTCTCACACTTCCTGAACTCTCCAGGGGGCTTAATGATGGGCCTGATGGGTTACCATGAAATTTACTGGAAATTCTGGCAGCGTGGCAGCACCCACTGCTCAAAGCAAGAGGGGGCCAGTCCTGGTGTGCTGCGGGGGGTGCGCCTGCCACACCGTCTCCTCCAGGCCTGTCACTCAACAGCGCCAGAGTGAGAGGACACAAGAGCGTCTCCAGAAAGACAAGGCATTGCCTGGGCTGGGGTCCTGCTCCCTTGTTGGGGCCCAGGGTGAGACCAGGATGACAAAGGGAGATCCCCGGGGACCCAAGGTGAGCTCAACTTCAGGAAGGGCCCCTAACCCCAGCAGAAGGATGCCTGTGTGTCAGGACGCAGTGTGGGTGCCATCTGTGAGACAACCGCGAGGAGGATTCTGCTAGGGGACCAAGTGGGGACCAGCTGTGTTCCCGTCCCCCAGGAGACCCCCAGAGCTCCATGTTAAACTCCTAGGATTAGTCAACATAAACGACATTTTCTATGCTCTCCCCGCAAATCTGCAGGCTGCCACATCATATACTGTCCTATAGCACAGAGACCATGAACAGTGACCGCACACGGTGGGGCAGGTCTGAATACAGGTCAAGGCCACTGAAGGAGGGCACCAGCCTATAGACCGCTGCTGGTCCCACGGGGCTGGGCAGGCCAAGGGCTTTTGCTTTCGGGGAGTCTGGGTGCAGGTTTATAGAAATCCCCCAGTCCTGGAAGCAGGGGGCCATCGGTCCATCCTTGCCACAGACCCTCTGGAGCCCCACTTACTGGCCAGGGCGCCCTTCCCCCACCTGGAGAGGGCCCTGCCACATGGTGGACCACCTTTGCTCCACCTCATGGGGGTCAAGCTCCTTGCCCTCCCTTGCCAGTGACCCACTGGGATGCTGGGAACAGCGCTCTGGGCCAATTGTCCCACCTACAGCAGGACTCGAACCCCAGGGGCCCGGCCCACACGGCCAGTACTCACCTGCAGTGTGCCGGGGCCCCCCTCCAGCACCACACAGACAATGGGGATCTTGATGGCCACGCCTAGGACGAAGCAGTGAGACCCAAATTGGGGGGCGCGGGGGCTCAGAATGCTCCACCCGCAGAGACCGCCCTGCCCGCCAGCTCCCACCTAATCACGAATCAGGTGGAAGCACCAGTTGGGAGGGCATCACAGGTGCTAAGCAGCTATTAAAGGCTCTGGGGGCAGGTGACCTGCTTGTTCCACATAAGTGAGCACACAGTGGAGAGCCCTGTGCCGTCTCCTCTCCCCACACCCGCTCGCCATGCTGCTCCCTTTCTGGGTGGGAGGGGAAGGTGTGCACTGTGGGCAGCAGGCAAGGCCAGGGCCCCAGCCGGTCACCACAGGCCACAGCGACCTGCTGGCTTCTGTCTGCAGCTGTTCCTGGTGTCTCAGGTCTGGCTCTGGGACACGTCGACCAGGTGGGCATAAGGCACCTGGTGGGCATGGGAGCACAGCAGGAACCTCAGGCCTACGTCGGACGTTCAGCCCCTGCCCTGAGCCAGGCGTCTTGTGAAGATGTCAGAAATGTCTTTCCCCGGGCAGCAAACTTTCTCCCCAAGTGCCAACACGGTCTCCCTGTGCCCACAGACTCGCACACCCCAACACTCCACCCAAGTTCTCAGTCAAAGCAGGGTGTTCAAAGTGTGGTCCCCAGGCCAGCAAGTCAGTGTCTCCTGGGAATAGAAAGGCAAGTTCCCGCCCACTCAGCCCTGCAGGGTACTCCGATGTTCCATGTGCCGCGGAGCTTAAACCTCTGCTCTCGCGATGCCCGACCAACCCGGCACAGAGCTGGACCCTCCCTCATCTCAGGCCCTCCCTCACCCTTCCTCACAGCATGTGCACAGCCTGTGTACTTGACCCCACTGCCCCAGAACCCATCCCGTCCCACCCACCAGGGCAGAGATGACAGGCCCCCATGGCCCACGTTCTTATCTCTGACCCATTGGTTACGTGACTACAAGATGGTCTCTGACCTGAGACTGAGCAGAAAAGCAGGGGCGTGCCCTGACTCCCTCGCTACTTACACGGGGTATGAGACGACCCCCCACCGAACAGATGTAAGGAAATCCACTTGTTCTGACCGTGCACCAGGCACCACCCATGCCTGTGGCGCATCCTGGCCACGGCCAGCTGCACCCCCATCCCGTGGCCGGCCCGGTCCCCCTGCCCGCAAAGCGCGCTCCCTCACCCCCTCCTTCCTTTGTCTGCTCCGAGATGAACTTCTCCAGCCTGGTCCTTAGCGGGATCTCCACCCCATAGCGGCCGTGGGTGCCGTCGTCCACCAGGATGAAGTGGGAGTGGTTGCTGTCCAGGCAGGTCAGGTGCCCTTGGCCTTCCTCGTCCATGATGTACTCGGCAGGGAAGCCGCCCTGGGGACAGTGGCCACAGAGGAGTCGGACACACAGATGGGAAGTTCTGCATCGTGAATGCTGGGAATGGGGGCCTCGAGGCTGCGAAGTGACCCCTGGAGACATCAGGTCCCAATCCCTGAAACCTGTGAATGTAACTATTCTGGAAAAAGGGTCTTTGCACATGCAGCGAAGTTAAGGATCTTAATATGGGAAGATTACCCTGCACTGTCCAGCTGGGTCCTAAATGCCGCCACAACAGTCCTTAAGAGAGAGAGGAACAGGGAGATTTGACTGCAGAAGAGAGGCCATGTGACCAGGAGGCAGAGACTGGGGTGACACGGCCACAAGCCAAGGCTGCCAGCAGCAGCCACGAGCTGGAAGAAGCAGATGGCTGCTCCCTACAGCCTCTGCAGGACGCACAGCCCTGCCATGAGCTGGAAGAGGCAGGACTGCTTTTCCCTACAGCCTCTGCAGGACGCACGGCCCTGCCACAACCTGGAAGAGGCAGGACCGCTTTTCCTTACAGCCTCTGCAGGACGCACGGCCCTGCCACCATCTTGATTTTGGCCAAGTGACATTGTGCTCGGAGTTCTGGCCCCAGAACAGTGAAACAGTAAGTTTCTGTCACTTTAAGCCACCCGGTGTGTGGTTATTTTCACAGTACCCAGGACTCAGACCCAGGAAGGTGGCTGCTGGACCAGCACACACAACCCGTGTTGTCCACGTAGGTGGCTGTCACCGGAAGTCTTCTGAATTCGAAATGGAGAGAAAATTAAAGAGTGGTCTTGGAGGTCAGCCCGTCTTTCCTGGCCTCACATTTCCACTCTGTGGAATGAGCTGTCCTTCCAGCTAAGCACGTCTGCGTCCAGCACAAAAGGAAGACAAAGGCAGCTGGCAGGCTGGCCACGTCACCAGCATCTGGGACTGACGAGAGGGGTCACCATCCCCAGGACATGGGCACAGGCTGCTGCTGCCCAGGAGGGGAAGGGCTGCCCCCACACTTCCCCACTCATGGCGCAGCTACGAGAAATCCCCCTCAGCACCCCTAGTGAGTCCCTCAAACTCTCCTGACTCTGGGATCTAAGTGGACGTGCGCTCATTATGCCAAATCTGCTGAATCCTTGAAAACTCTGATTCAGCGGATCAAACGATTTTTTCTAGCTCCAGTCTCCACATCAAGCAGTGGCTTCCCCTGTTACCCCAGTGAAAGGGGAACAGGACTGCTCTGTCTCCAGCCTTACACAGCTCATGCCGGTGAGGGCTGTCCACAGGCTGGGGGGACCTTTCAGTGCAGGGATTTAAGGGTGAAAGGTCAGGTTTTGCGAGCAGACAGTCTGGGTTCAATGTAACCCAGATGCTCGTCGCTGGGGAATCTCGGCCACGCCAGTTCCTTCTGTCAAGTCCATTTCTCACCTGTGTGGCTGTTAGGATGGCCAGTGGAGTCTCCCAGCCAACTCTTATGTGGACCCAAGCTGTCATTGGGAGGTAGGAAACCAGAGTCCAGACAAGTTAGCTACGTGTCCTGGGTCACCAGGACCTGCGGCGTGGGGACCTGAGCCCAGCTCTGCTGCGTCCCTGTCCAGCCCCTTCCCTCTGTTCTGCACTGACCCTGGTGCCCACTGCCGTCCCCGTAAGACCCCACATGCCACCTGCTCTGAGCCCGCCCCCTGCCCGGCTCGGGCCACGCACTCACCGTGGGGTGGACCAGGCCGTCGCGGTTGTGCACGGTGCCCCACGTGGCGATGCCAATGGTGACAACCTCACCTTTGTTGTAGCTGCTGCTCAGGCTGAAGTTATGCACAGCCTCGCCCACCTGCTTCATTACGCCGGTGTGGGTCCCCCCGGTGATAATCCAAGCTCCTGGGGGGATGGGCAGAGAGCTGAAGCGCACAGAGCCGGTATGACCCCCGCCACGCGCACGCCTGCCACCCGGGGCCCAGGAGCCTGTGCCGCTCAGGCCCGTTTCCACAGGGCCACCACTCAGGAGCTTCCAATCCCACGGTCAACTGTCACACACAGGTTTTTGCAGGAAGCCACACCTGACTGTCTTCCTGTTGCAGCTGCAGGAGCCCAGGAGCCCACCTGAGCAAGGAGGCGTAGGGACAGGGTCTACGGGCCATGAGCAGCCCAGTGGCAGCAGTAGGACGTGGAAGAAGGCGCTTCGGGCAGGCAAGGTTGGGGAGTCTGACCAGATGCTTCTCTGCTCGGCTGAGGGTGGCCTCGAGGCCAACCAGTCATAACATTCCAACTCTGCCTCACAGGGACCCACTCGCCCAGTGCTTCCTACGCAGCCTGCACATTGCTCCCAGGTCCCGGTGACCTGGGCCTCGTGTCCCTCGCCCACCCCTGACACACCTGTGGTCTGGGCCACCTGGACCCTCCCCCGCGACACACCTGTGGTCTGGGCCACCTTGATCAGGCCTCTGCGGAAGATGCTCTTCAGCTGGGGCTTCATGTTAAAGTCCTTGGCCCCGCCCGTGACTGAGATGAGGAGGCTGGGGACGTCCAGGCCCCAGTGCTGGATCATGAGCTGGTAGATCACGCTGGAGGGGGTGTCCTGGGAGACCCGGACATACTGCAAGGGAGTCAGGGGACAGCAGAGGAGCCCCCGTGTCAGGGCAGCCCAGACGGCCCCCAGAACCCCACCCAGCCGGGCGGGGCGATGCCTCACAGGACACCCTGGGTCTAGGTGCACGGAGTACAGGTGACAGTGCCCAGGCAGGATGTGGATAAAGAGAAGAGGGAGGGGAAGGCCGGAGACAGCCCCTCTTCCTCACACCCCGGCCTAGCTCCCAGCCACAGCACTGCCCGCTCGCCCGCTCCACTTCAGGAGCAGCCCAGCCTGACGCCCCCGTCTGCTCCCAGTCTCGCCGTAAGGGCTGCGCTGCCATTGTCTCCTCTGCTGTGGCACTGCACTCCTTCCTTGTCTCCTTCACCCAGTGCCGCCTCCCTCTTGGGTCCCCATCCTGGGTCCCCCCACTCTGGCCGTCACACGGGGGCAGTCGTCCTCAGCCTCTGGTCCAGACACTGCCCTCTGAGCCTCTTTCGTGTTACAGAAGACACCCCCCCAAACTCCTTGGGGACCCCTCGTCTCAGGAGAGAGACCCAGCCGGCATAGAATCGCCCTGCGAGCAGCTCAGACGGCCTGGACAGCACCTGACACGTGACGGCACTGATGCAGGTGGCTCTGGGGCCAGCATCCCCAGGACCCTCCTCGTTCCACCTCCTCAGGGACTCAGAGGAGTCGGGGGAAAGGCCACACCCAGCTGGTAAGAGGAGTGGGGGTTCCAGAAGCCCAGCACAGAAAGACGTGGCTCCACCAGACTCCATTCAGAGGCGGTGCCAAAGGGCTGTGACAGATCCTCCCGAAGCCTGGTTCAAATGCCGGGGGCGGGGCCCCCATTCAGCAGGTCTGGGTGAGGCCTGAGAATCTGCGTGGTGATGCTGAGCTCAGAGGCCCTGCTGGGACCCCACCCCGCACTGCCTGGCTACCCGGCATGGCTCTCCCCTTGGTCACCAGCCTCCGCGCTGGCCCCAAACCCCTTCCCACCACCTCACTGCCATTCCTGCAGCACCTGTGCCTGTGTCCTGTGTGTTCCCTGGCTCCTTCCCTGGCCCTGACAAAACGCCATCAGCCCCGCCCCGCCCTGCAGTATGCGAGGACACGGGCACGAGTGTCTCCTGCCAGCCCCGTGGAGCCCTGCCCGCCCCACCCTTTAGGCTGAAGGGGGCTCTGTGCCCCCAGGTTACAGCCAGCCTCCCATCCCCTCAGGAAGTCCCGCCACCGTGGGTCACCACTCGTGGGCTCTGGTCCACACTAAGCGACGGGGCGATGAAAACCCACCTTTCCCACCTTCTGGCCCAGGCCCGTGAAAACAATGTTGCCAAAGGCGTCCGTGGGCACCTCCTGGATGTGCTTTTTCGGGTCCCACTCATCCTGGGAGGCACGGGGCCTGATGGCCTCCTCCCGGTGCTGCTCGCGTGTGTAGCCACACTCGCATATCACCTTCCTGCAAAGACCCCTCGGTCACCACAGGCACCCAAGTGCCTGTCCTGCTCCCCACTGCGGGTGTCAGAGGCCAGTGGAGAGTCAGGTCTCGCACCCCCACCCGGCATGACAGGCACCGGCCACCGTGCCACTGGAGGCCACGTGGGGGCAGTAAGGAGGCACTCTGCCCAGCCACGCCAATCACACCTTGTTTAACTGGAAATCTAAGAATTCTTTAGATTCCTACTTTTTTTTAGCAATAAATGACCTACCTAGAAGACCAAAAAAAGTCTAAAACCAGATAAAACGGGAGCCAGACGATATCGGGGAAAGAAAACAGGTTTCCTGCTACTTTCCAAGTGGGTGATCTTAGGTGCATCTGAAACTCAGTTTCTCAACCGTTAAATGATGAAAAAAACACATCCCCTAGCCCCAGCTCCCCAGCCCTGCAAAATTCGTGAAAGTTAAACAAGGCTGGAGATAGAAAATAATTTACTCAATTATTTTGTTGATGCAAATTAACCATGCAGAGGACCAAGAATGATTAAGAGGCCACGTCCTGCCCCAAACCCAAGTACCCCTGGGCCCCTCAGCTGCCCTTTCCCCGCTCGCTCACAAAGTGGGTCCTTTGCTACATGTGTCTCCACTGCTCACGCAGCAGTTCCCGGGGCTGTGAGCACAGACCCGGCCCCTGCGGCCCCTCAGGCAGACACAGGCACTCTCAGACTTGCAGGGACTTTAGGGAACACCTCAATTTACGGTCCAAGGCAGGGAGGGAGGTCTCCAGGATGCGGGCCCCAGTTCTTGGTCTTGGCCCCAGGCTGCCTCAAATTTCCTCTTCTGTTTTTCTAACAGTCAGCCTACAACAGCTGCCTGCTTTCCTTCCTCTCTGGACCATCACCCTCTGATGAGGTTAGATCTTCAATCTATGTGGTGTTCCCAAGCCTGACACAATGCAGGAAGCTGTACTGAAACCACTGACCTAGAAATTAAACACAGAATTTGCTCCTGAACCTGCGACCTACATGGGCATAAACGGGAACACCTCCACAAACACCCGTGGGAGGAATGCGAGCTCCTGCAGTACCTTCTCCGCCATCCAGTCCCTTCCTGTGACGTGACAGAGCTGCTACAGGCTCTCTCTGTCTCACACACACATACTTCTCCACCGGTCCGGAGTTTAGAGGAAAGAACTGTCGGGTTTCAATGCCCCTAGAAACCAGATAACCTCAGTACGGTCTTCAAAATGTTTTTGAAACCAGTGATTCCTGTATGGGAAGCTTGTGTGTCCCAGGTTTCCTCTGAGGCCATTTTTATAAGTCTATTTGAAAACAACTAAGACTGGAGACCTCAATGCAAACTACTCAGCATATTGTCAGAACTCACAGTGGAACTGAAACTCTGATCATGCGTGAAGTATATTCAAGGTTACCGACATGAGGCTGTCAGCTGGAGCATGGTGGCAACTTCCTCTAACTCAAGGGTCTGTCCTAGGACCACTCAGTGGGAAATGAGGGCTCTCGTCTGAAGAGGAGCCAAGCCAGGCGTGAACCCCCACACATGCACAAGGCATTTTTAGGGACAACCCTTGGGGCGTCTCACAGGACCCCAGGAGCGACATTCTCGGGGTCCCACTTGATTCCTGTTGTAATAGTCTTCTATCTTGCCCGCAGAGGGCGTCCCTCCTCCCCTAGGATTCAGCAAATGTGAGCTGGATGCTGACTACGTGTCCAGCACAGGAAGCAATAAAGTGACTCTCCTTGCTCAGAGGTCACAGCTCAGAAAAGAGAACTACACTGAGTGTGGTAGGAGGGCGAGGTCACTCTCTGGGCAGCGGTCAAGGAGAGCTCCACTTGAGGTAGAGGTAGCGTCTGCAATAGCTTTGAAGGATAAGCAGGCGTTTCCCAGGTGACAAGAAGAAGTCCTGCGGGCTGCTGTGTGCTGCCGTAGACGGCCGTGAGCTTCCGTGGGCTGCCATGAGCTGCTGTGAGCAGCCAGCGGGTGACCAGTGACCCACTGCCTCAGCCGGGGGAGCGCAAGGCTCACAATACCAGCACGGGCCAGGGAGCTGTGTCCTACACAATTAGACTGAGAAACAACGGCTTGAACCGGAGTGGGGGGGGGAGGTGGAAGAAGGGGGGGAAGGAGAAGTCAGGGAAAGCATGGCCCATTTTGGCACAGCACAAACTAAAGTGTGACTAGAAGAGAAACGCAACTACAAATCTACAGTCTGTTCGTCTTCAAGGAACACCAACAAAGTAGCATTGTTGGGTCATAAAGTTGTTCTATTCTTAATTTCTTGAAGACCCTCCATGTTGTTTTCCACGGTGGCTGCACCAACCTGCAGTTGCACCAACAGTGCAGGACGGTCCCTTTTCTCCACGTCTGTCTTGTCAATGATGCCATTCTGCCAGGTGTGAGGTGACATCTCATTGGGGTTTTGAGTGCATTTCCCTGACGATTAGCGACATTGAGCATCTAGTGGCCATCTGTGTGTCTGCCTTGGAAAAGTGTTCAGGTCCTCTGCCCATTGTTTAATCAGCTTGTTTGTTTTTGCTGTTGAGCTGTACGCGTTCTTTATATGTTCTGGATGTTAGCCCCTCATCAGAGGTGCGTTTGCAAGTATCTTCTCCCATTTGGTTGGTGGCCTCTTTGTTTGTTGGTGGTTTCTTTTGCTGTGCAGACGCCTTTTAGTTTGATGTGCCCATTCATTTATTTTTTCTTTTACTTTCCTGTGAGACTGAGGTCCATAAGCTTAGTACCTATGTTTCGTATATACAATAGGATACGACTCAACCATAAAAAGATGAACTGTGACAATATGGATGGATCCTGAGAGTATCGTGCTAAGTGAAATAAATTCAGACAGAAAAGGACAAGAACCGTATGACTTCACTCATAGTGAGACAGAAAACAAAATGCAACAAACTAACAAACAAAACTAACAAACCCAAAATGCACAGATACAGACAACAGAACAGTAGTTACCAGAGAGGAAGGGGGTGGGGGGCGGACGAAGAGGGTAAAGGGGGTCAAATGGATGGTGACAGAAGAATGGACTTCGGGCAGTCAGCACACAACAGAGTATACAAATGTCATGTTATAACGCCGTACACCTGAAACTTATGTAATATCATTAACCAATATACTCAAAAAACTTAAAACGACTGGCGACGCCACTGAGGCTCACAGCTCAGGAACAGGAATGGGTGGCTTTCCTCCACAGCTGCCCGCAGGCTCCCCCAATTCATGGGCACCCCACTGGGGAGCCCGCAGCCCCAGAAGATGGTTCAGCACTTGGAGGCACAGTGGCCACTACTGCCCGTGGAGGCGGCCTTGGCGGCCCCACTGTCCCACAGGCTCCTGGGGGGACAGGCAGAGGCGATGCGGTGGGCCTTGGGGCAGGACAGGCCTGTCTCGACTTGGGGCCCTCCTCACTGAGGGGTCCAGGTTGCGGACGTCCCTGGGCCCTCCTCCCCCAGTCCTGGGGCCCACGACAGTCTGTTCCAGGGGGAAACAAGCTGCTCTCAAGGCCAGCTGCGTGAAGCCTGAACCAGTGGGTGGGTTCCAAGCACCGCTGTGCACCTACACCACGCACCGCAACTGCAAAGCAGGGTGGCTGAGACTCCTCCCCACGGCAAGCTCGTGGGGTAAATGGAATGCTCCCTGCAGCGCGGGCCTGTGCAGACTCGGGGTCTATCCCGGCGGAGGCCCTGGTCAATCTTGCTCTCACCAGCACTCCACGTGGGAACAGGGAAAGGGTCACTTACCCAGCATCAGACAGTTTGCAGCTTTCCACGAAGTACATGCATTCTTTCTTCTTGATATTTTCAGGAATCCATGAGCTGAGATTTTCTTGCTGAGGGTAAAAGAGGCACTGTGAGTCCCTCGGCAATGAAATCCAGTTCTCATCGCGGCACACCCCACATCTCTCTTAGACGCGTCCAGGGGCTTTCTTCAGAGAAGGGACACCTGAGCCCGCCCACGCAGGCTGAGGGTCACAGCCCCCTTGTGGAGGGCGCTCAGGTGTGGATTCAGGACAGTTTGAGGCAATGTGTGGGATCGCTTCCTCTGGGCCCTGTTTGAATGTGCACAACACTTCACAGTTTATATGTCAACACTGCCTTCCTGGGAACAACTCGGTGTGGTGAAAAGGCGGCAGAGAAGGGTCTGGACACCTGCCTTGGTCCTGGTGGGATGGCGGGCTGAGACACGCTCCTGCCCCCTGACACGGGACTGTGACATTCAGGCATGCCCGGTCCACAAAGCCGCGTCCAGGGCCTTCTGGGAAGCTGGCCCAGGACTTAGGCTGTGCTAGGGCCTTCCCAGTCAGAAAGGATGGGAAGTGATTACACAAAGATCAGGGATGACAGGTTTCCATGAGTCTGGCCCAGGACCAAGAACAGGAAGTGACTGTGAACCCACGGGCGGGGCAGGGGGGGCAGACATGGCCTCTACCATTCTCTCCCGTTCTCACTCCTCCAGGGCCTTCCTGGGATGCAGCCCCAGGACAGGACTCCCTGCCCAGCAGGAAACGCCCCTCCCTGTGGTCACTGGTCCCCATGAGGGTGCCAGGGGATCTGCCGCTGAGCCGCTGCCCCAGACGCCTACCTTCTCACAGCTGTTGACAACGTACTGCGACCTGTTCTTGTGCAGGCTGCTGCTGCTTCGCCAGAGGTTGGGGGCCGGGCCCAGGTCAGCCACCCTCCTGGGCTGCACCCCGAAGCCCTCCTCCTGCTTGGAGCCAGCTTTCATCAGGACTAAGGGCTCCAGGCGGTCTCCCGCCTCCCTCAGGACAGGCTTTGCTCGGGCTGGCTAGTTCCGGAAACACGTGGAGGGGGGTCGGGGCTGAAACAGATCAGAGGGGATGAGGCAGGTTCCTGTGTGCAGCCCCGCTGTCCGTCCGTCTGCAGAGCTCTGCCCCTGGCTGGGGCCCCGGGCCTTCTGGAAGCACAGCCACAGTCCCGGGCACCAGGCACCATTCTCAACGGTGACCACCTCAGCCACTGTGAAGGACCAGAGAAGCAGCTCCATCCCCACCCCTGCCACTCAGCCTGCAGCCGCCGCACCCAGGAGCTGGGGGCCATTGAGGCCAGTCACACGTGGCACGCACTCCACCACCCTCTCCATGCTTCCTCACATCTGCACTGCTTTCATTTTCCAAAAAGACCCCTCTCAGCACAAAGTAGGTTTCGGGGAGTGGCACAGCCCTGCACCCATGAGACAAGTCCCTACATGGACCCCTTTTCTCAAATCCTGTGTCCCCAGCCCAGATGCCACTGTGTCTATCACTGAGGCCGCCTGAGCATCATGACGAAACCCTCATTTACAAACCAGAAAAACAAATGAACGTGTGCAAATCCTGCTGCCTGCCCTGGAGCCATGATGCCTGCCATCACGTGTCATGATGTCACACCCAAGTCACTCCACAGTGTCACCCCAAGATGTCATCTACATGTCACCCCACAGTGACACCCCAAGATGTCATCCATGGAGTCACACTCCCCCACCAGGCGGCTCTGAAGGTGTGAAAGAGGGCCTCCTGGGGCAAGGGGCTCACAGGGTCTCACGTCCCATCCAGAGCCCCCTCCCAGCACACGAGGGTCACTCATGGACAGGCCTTTCCTTGCCCATTCATCCTGCTTCAATATGGGGTTGCTATGCTCTGGGGAGGGGTGGGGACCTGTCAGGAGTGAGGCACCCACCCAGCCCTTACCTGGCTTAGCTCAGTGCTAGGCACTTGCGGTTCAGTCACATGGTCGCTGACCTTAGGCAAATGCTCTCAGTGACACGCAGGCCGCTCACCTCTGCATCCTCGCTCCCTCCCTCCCCCTGTCCCATGGCCAGGCTCATGCCCAGACCCCAGACCTGCCCTCCCATGAAGGCACCTTGGTAAACAACACTGGTACCAGGAGTGGGTGCTGCTGTGACAAACCCCACAAATGTGGAAGTGGCTTTGGACCTGGGTGATGGGCAGAGGCTGGAAGAACTTGAAGGTGGTGTTGGAAAAAGCTCACGTTGTTATGGGTACAGTGCACAAGCCTGGGGGCATGCCTCCCTGCAACCAGATGTTTAAGGATGGGGGCCCCCAGAGCCTCGGGAGTATGACCTGGGCAGAGGACCACTGTGAGGGCAACGCCTAGCAGAGCTGTGGTGGGGGGTGGACAAGCCCAGACCCACAGAGCGTCCAGCATGCGATCCCAGCTGGGAGGAGCATCCGGTGGGCCTTAAGGTGTCAGGCTTGCCGGGACCAGGACCCCTGCCTCCTTCCCAGTGCCTCCCTGAGCAGTGGGGATTCTGTCCTACGCTTGTCCCATGTTGTATTTGGGAAGCACGTGGCTGGGCCGGTCTCACAGGTTCCCAGCTGAAGAGGCGTCGCCTCAGGAGGGATGTGCCCGAGTCCCACCCCTGTCTGATTTCAATGTGGCCTCGGGCTTTAGACTGTAGAGTGGATGCCGGGAGAGTGAAGCCCCTGGGGGTTGTTAGGATGAGTGCATGTGCTTTGCATTCGAGAAGGATGTGCATTTTGGGGGGGACAGAAGTAGAATGTATGGTCTGAATATGTTCCCCTAGAATTCATAACCCCCAAGGTGATGGTATTTGAAGGCGAGGCCTTTGGGAGAGAAGTCAGGAGGATGGGCCCTTCATGACTGGGATTCGTGCCCTTATAAAGGAGACCGCAGAGAGCTCCCTGCCACCTCTGCCATGTGACGTCACAAGCAGAAGTCTGAAACACAGAAGGGGCCTTCACCTGCCCTGCTGGCACCCTGAACTCAGACTTCCAGCCTCAGTAACTGTGAGAAACCAACTTCTGTTGTTTCCAGGTTCCTGCATTATAGGGACGGCAGGCTGAAAGACGCGACCCCTGGTGTAAACCATCCCCACCCTTGGCAAAAGACACCACGGCCAAACCAAATGAAATTCCTGGGCACAACTTTTTACGGCTGCCACAGGGATCCATAACCATGGGAGCTCACAAACAGGGGTTCCTCCTAACCCACCCACTCACCAGGAAATAGAGCAACGGACTTTAGATGCAGGTCTGGCAGAGGACACAGCAGCCAGATGCGGGTCTGGCAGGGGACACAGCAGCCAGGCGTGCACCCTCTACTTGTGTCAGCAGATAGCCGCTCCCTGCTGCCCCCTGCCGCTCCCGTCCCCTGTGTCTTCTGAACTGGCTGTGAAGGCACTTCCAGATTATAAACAGCTACACACCAGGAGCCAAGAAAGTAGCAGCTGACAGAAGTGGGCCCTGATTTTTGTGTGGGGTTCAGAGCAAGAGCCGGAGTCTGCTAAGTCTGATGTCTCCCAGTGGAGACTCTGCGCGGCAGGAGAGACGGTGCCCCCGCCCTGCCCTGTCGCAGCGCCCGCCCAGTCCCGCGCCCTGGCCTCCTCCCCCACCCACTGCACCGCAGCCCAACGCGTGCTCACTCCTGTGCCCACATCCCGACCCGTGAGCCTGCATTCACCCGAGTCCCAGCAGCGCCCTTGCTTGCGACCCTGCACCCGCAAGCGAGCCAGAGCCTACATCTTGCCATCCAGTGGCGCAAGCACACGAGCCCGCGCCCTTGGACCCCAGCGCCCGAACCGACCCCGCGCGCGCTCACACCCTGCACCCGGTCCTGCGACCTCGCTGCAGCATTCCGCTGTTGTCCACCCCCAGCCAGAGCGCGCACCTGCTCAGAGCGCCCCGCGCCGGTGTCACTCGCGCCGCTGCACAGGACGGCCGCCCTGGCCCTGCGGGGCTGCCTGCATCCCGTGCAAAGCGTGCGCCCCGTGCCGTCCCCCGCACTGCCCGCGTGGCCCGCAGCGCGCTCTGCGTCACCGCAGCCAGAAAGCAGCCGGAGAGCGCAGCCTGTGGCGTCCTGCGCCCGCGGAGAGAACCGAGGAGGAGCCGGGCAGGAGCCAGGCCTCCCCAGAGAACCCCAGACCGGCACTCATGTCGGTGTTTGCCTCCTGAGGGGCTAGTGGAGAATTTCTCGGTGAAACCCGCGGGGAAGGGGAGCAATGGAGTGGAGGAGCTGCCAGAGAGCAGGGCATGAGACCCAAATGGGCCTGGCGCTGGGTGAGCCACTCCGCCACCGGGCTTAGGACCCCTCCCCCACCTCCCGGAAAGACCCCTGCAGCTACCCTGACTCCACTACCGGCAGCACTGCCCTTCTCAGGAGGACTGGCAGAACTGACTTGACTCCTGAAAAGCTGACCGGCTTCCCCTAAAGGTCCACGCAGTTCTCTCACCCCACAAAGGCCGTCTGCCCTCTCCTTCCCCACTGCAGGCTCACAGCGCTCCACCGCCACTCCTGGGCCCTGCTCAAGTCCAGGCACGTGAAGAGTGTCCTGTGGCTTCTCGGATTTGGCCCAAGGGCTACTAGCTGACTCCTAACCGACCGGCCACCCTCTCATTTCCTCCCCAGGGCGCACTGACCTCGTGTCCAGAGTAGTCCTCTGGAAAGCCCCTCGCCTCCACCTGCCCTCAGAGAAGCCGCAGCTGTGCTGTGCGTCCACAGGCTGCGGATGTCCGGTCTCACTAGCCTGCCACCCGTGGGTCTCCGGCAGCTGTGGGGAAGGTGCCACAGCTTTATAGGGCAGCACTTAGTCGTTTATTCAAACACTTTGAGAGGCACAAAGTCAGGGCAGCCCCACTGCAGTCAGCAGCACAGAACTGAAGATGGGCAGCAGCGGGCGTCACAGGACGCAACAGCTGTCGCCTGCTGGGCCACACACTGCAGGGGCACAGCCCTCCACCATCCCCAGCTGCATTCTCAGAGCCCAAAAGCTAGCTCATGCCGGGTGGGTGCCCGCTGTGGGAGTGGGCTTGCTATGGCCACAACCCAGAGAGGGGTAAGACCCGCCAGTGTCAGCAGCTGCTTCAGACCCTCGTCCAGTGCACCTTCCCGGGCTGCCGTCTCATGTACTGTTTCCTCAGACGGCAATAATGGCAGAGCTGACCGACGTGCAGGTGCGGGCTGGCTTGTTCCCAGTGATCCCAGGTCCCCGTGGGAATGCCGTCTGAGGTGACGAGTTCAGGAGACAGGCTTTGGAAGAGGCATCTGTGCCCATGTCTCCCTGAGGGGCCCTCCCCTCCTAGAGAAGTGTCACTTGTTGCACAAGAAGGCCCAGTTCCGTCTACCAGGACAATTATGCAATTGCAAGAGCAATTATGAAATGTCCTTCCCATAAAATGGCATTTGACTGTAAAGCAGGAATGAAGCCCATTCTGGCCTTGAGGGAGGCTTGTTTCCAGCTCAGATAGACAATACACAGCAGAGGGCTTTTTCCCGGCATGGACATCGTGCCCAAGATATAAAGCCCATTGCTCTGGCAGCCAGAGGAAAACCGCAATCTGTGAGAAAGATGGCAGTCTGAGCACATGGCGTCAACACATTCTGGCCATGACTAACCCAGAGCAGCAAGGCTGTGGGCTCCTGGGGAAGGGGTGGCCTGGGGGTGCGGGGGTGGGGGGGGTGCCAGCATGCCAAAGTTACAGCGGGGCTGCAGACTTTCCTGTACGGGCCGGGCGGTAAACATTTCAGGTTTTACAGGCCCATGGTTTCTGTCCCAACTGCTCAACTCTGCCACTGCAGCCAGAAAGCAGCCATTGGCAAAATGTTAGTGGATGGATGTGGCTTTGTGCCAATAAAACTTGACAAAGTAGGCAGCGGTTGGGTCTCGCTGGTGGGCTGTGGTTGGCTGGCTCCTGGTCTCGAGAGAGCACCAAGAGATGTGGGCGTCATGCCTGGGGACACCGTTGTTTTTCTTCGTCCCTGAAGTCAACAGGTCATCTGATTCCAGAACCGTCTAATCCTAAAGCGCTGCCGGTAAAAAGTAAGTAAGAGCGATGGTGCTGCACAAGAGTGGAGACTGCAGACGCTCTCTTGGCTGCATGTCTGCTCTAACAGGTGGCACATTTCCATAGCGACTGTGATGCAGACTGAGCTGGAAACGCCCCCTCACCTGCACACTCGCTCAGGATACTGAGTTAAATCAGTAGATGCAGGCCGCTCTGCTCTCCTATGAGAATGTCCCGTGGTTTGCCCGAAGATCTGAAACACGTCTGCCGTCTGTCCTTCCCAACTTCTCAGCATCAGCCTCAGGGTCCTCGGAGGTCACCACGCATGCCCTCCTAGCCCAGGGACCATGCTAAGCTCCCCATGTCTGTTTGCTGTTCTCAAGACCTGATGTGGCAGGAAATGTCATCTGCACTTGTGAGGGAGCTGTGGCTCAGGGGAACTAAGGAACTTGCCCTCGCTCTCCCCTCCCCCCCTTTCCTCCCTCACCACTTACTCTGGGGAGGCCCTGAGAAGAATGAAGACCCTGCCCGCAGCTGCATGACTGGGCATCAGAAAGAAGATCCTGGCCCACAGCTTGTTTTCTCTCCTCCTGCAGGGCCCTCTGCTCTGTCACTGTCCAGCCCAAACCTTCCCGAGCCTTGGGGTCCTGATGCGCTGTGTGGTGGCCCTGGCTGAGGGCCAAGCAGTTAGGGCTTTGGGGACAGCAGGCCCCTTCCCTGGATCCTTGCTGCCCCCACCAAAGACGCAGGGGGCCCAGGATCCCACCCCCACCTCCGCGCCCCCTGCAGGCAATCTGACATGAGGAAGCCCCTCCCATCCCCCTATGGTCCCAGGGGCTTCAAAGGACCAGTAAGGAGGAGCTGCCATAGGTGTGCGTGCAGCCAATGCTGCTTCAGGAGTCCAGGGAGCCATGCTGGTCTGGGCACCTGGCATTGGCAGAAACGAAGCTCGTGGTTCAGCTGCGTCACAACTGGACTCAGTCAGCAAGGTCTTTAGAGATGCTGAATCATTATTTTTTTTTTTTTAAAGAGCAGAGACGATCCTATTGTGGCCAGGGCCACAATGACAACCCTGGGGCGCCAGCCACATGGGAATTCTGGGAACAGAGACCCAGAGGTCTCCTCTGCTGGAGGAGGGACGCCTCTGCTGAAATACAGCAGTTTTAGCAGGGGACTCAAGGAAGGGTTTGGTGGTCACCTGTCCCACAGCCACCATGGCCCAGCGGCAGCACTTTCCTCTTCTTCTCAGATGTCCCTCTGGGTCCCCTACCTTCTCAGGCTGGCCATCGGGCATTTTGCAGACAGCCACAACGATGGATTCAAGGTGGCATGGGACCCATGCCAGGCCAGTACCCAAACTTGCACCTGAGCCATTGGAAGAAAGCATTCTTTGTACTGGACGTGAGGTGTTGTCACACAGCAGCCTGGCAGACTGTCCCCCCATGTCTTTCCTTAAGGAAAGAAGAGTCTGTGAGACTGTGCATCTCTGGGACTGTGTATTTCTCTCTATTTAGTCTCCAAAAGAGGGTTTGCAGCCAATGACGAGTAAGATCCCCCACGGGGGGGGGGGCAACTCAAGCCAGGCAAATCCCATGGAGACCCCCAATGTGCTGCCTCAGAAAGATTTGGGAAGGGGCCTTGTCTCCCCTTCTCCCTGTCTGGGAAAAGCGGCTGCTGGCTCTGACTTTTCCCTCTCACTTAATTGGGAGAAAAGTCTTGAAAGTGATAAGATTAAACTCTCTCTGCTCGGCTCTGTGAAACAATTTCAACATGTGATGTATGTCCCTTAAAGGAGTTGCATTCCTCACCTCAAGGACTTTCTGCTTCGGCTGTTTGAAGGTCAACATAATTGGTTTGGGTTGTTTCTATAACGTGATAAGTGAGTCCCACAGACCGTGCCAAAAACACTGCTACTCCCTTGTATACTTATCAATAAAAACCTCCAGTCGGCTCAAATCTGGGCTCCAGCCTTTCAGAACTGTGAGACCCCTGGCCTTCTGAGATTTAACTGCATTAAGTCTCTGTATGTTTCTTTCTTAAAACTTAACCCAAAGCCGCCCCTTCTCACACCCTCACTGCCCGTGTTGCGCTGGACGCGACAGTGAGGCTCTTGGGCCGGGAGCCGAGGGTGAGGGGCATCTGGATGCGGTCACTGGTAGTGGGGGTGGGTAGAGACCCAGACCCTGCAGCAAGCCACGCTTGAGGCCCCCACCCTTGGCTTCTGGGTTATTTATGTGAGCCAAGGTTTCACTTTTGGTTTAAGTTTGGTTGCCCTTCTCCTGTCAGGGTTCGTTTAGGGAAGCAAAAGCCCTGTATTATGAAACACAAAATATGTTATAGCAATTCAGCTTGACAGCGGTGCGAGGGGCGCTGCAGACCTGCACATCCAAAAGGAGAAGCTGGAGAAGGGGGTCACTGAGCAGCCCCCAGGCAGGGAGGCGATGCCCAGGAGGAGTCTGCCAAGGAATGGGGAGTGGGAGGGGGCAGGGCAGCTGTCAAGAAGAGTAGCACACGACCCCGTCTCTCCCACGTCTGACCAGACGGCTTTCACGGGTCATGGCCGCTGCTACTTTCTCCTTCTAAAGCGCATAGCAGCTCCTCTCTGGGACAAGTCGCACTGGAGCTACGTGGGGATGGAGTTCTGGGAAAGGCACAGCAACACAGCCCAACCACCATGCAGAGTCTTCACTTCACAAATGTCATCAGAATCGCCAGGACCTTCAGCTGATTCGCACCCAACCACCCTGTCACCTAGAAGTGGCAGGGGTTTCACAGGTACCCACTTGAGCAAGCCTGTGCCCTCTTCCTCCCTTCCGTGTGGGGACCTGACAGGAGCCTGTCCTCACCCTCAGCTGACAAGAGAAGCAGATGTTTCCTGTCAGATGACCAGGCCACATGGACTCGGGGGAGTGGCTCCTGCTCCCTAGTGACTCCTCGGTTCAGGGAAATCACATGCCCTGAATGTGATTTGACCTTGACCTTCTCAGGGCAGACCTGCAGGGTCTCCACACCTCTTCCCTGGCCCCATCACCAACAAAAAACCCTCCAGGTGCAGCCCTCCCAGAGGGAGGCCCCAACCCCTTGGGTGTTATCAAGGGGCACAGGGCAGGTGCCACTTCTCGTGACTGGCAAGGCCACACCAGTCCAGGTAGAAGGGGGAGGGGCCATCTCAGCCAGGTGGGGTCAAGCCTGGGACGAGCAGGGCTAACAACACTAAAGCCCTCTTCCCATCAGCGACTGGCCCACTGGCATCCATCACAACATACAGTGCTCTGTCACATGCCTGCTCAGTTCCCCCAGAACCTAGCGCTGCACAGGCTTGCTTTTTTCCATCTGCCTGCAGTATCCTTCCACACCTTGGACAGTCTCTCTGGATGCTTCTGCATCACCTCTTGGCCCAGCCTGCTTTCCATAGGTCCTGGCAGCCCTTGCTTTGTCCCTGTCACTTGACACGGCTCTTCAGCTGGGACAGCCAGAGACCCTCTGCAAACTCAAACAGCCTGGGCCTGCCGGAAGCTTCTTGCCACTAGATGGGGCTGAGCCCCGGTGTCACTGGCATTTCTCTTAGCTCAAGCCTCATTAGTCAGATGGTCCTCTGCCTGCTTGCCGGTTAAGAACCTGGAACACATGCTCGGAGACGCCCTGTCCTCCCAAATCTTTTTTTTTTTTTTTTGGGGGGGGGAGGAAAGGGAACAGGATTTTATTGGGGAACAGTATGTACTTCCAGGACTTTTTTCCAAGTCAAGTTTTTGTCCTTTCAATTTTAGTTGTGGAGGGTGCCGTTCAGCTTCAAGTTGTTGTCCTTTCAGTCTTAGTTGCAGAGGGTGCAGCTCAGCTCCAGGTCCAGTTGCCGTTGCTAGTTGCAGGGGGCGCAGCCCACCATCCCTTGTGGGACTCGAGGAATTGAACTGGCAACCTTGTGGTTGAGAGCCCACTGGCCCATGTGGGAATCGAACCGGCAGCCTTCGGAGTTAGGAGCACGGAGCTCCAACCTCCTGAGCCACCGGGCCGGCCCTGCCCTCCCCAATCTTACATTGACCCAACAACCACTGATGGCCACCGAGCACCGAACCCTTCCCCATCCCCCAGCCCACAGGCCATCTGACTGCTGGAATGTCTCCTCCCTGTGATGGACCCAGTGTCCCTGCATGCCACCACCGAAACCTTGGCTTTTTGTGACTGTCGGCTTCCACCGTGAGAGCCACCCTCTCAGGCCCTGATACCTGGGACAGTTCTCCAGGAGGCCACTACGAATGCCAGTGTCTGTCTGACACCTGTGACTGGCACTGTTTGCGAGCTTGCCTTCCTCCTCCAAAGAACGCCAAAGTTCCCTGCTGCCTGAGGAGCCTCACACACCGCTTTTGGGCCATCTCACCCAGGCACCAATGAGAGGGCTCGGGCAAGAATCTGGTTGGTAACCCCCTCACAGCACCCTATGGCCCAGCAAGATACAGCCCACGGAACCACACAGGAAACAGCAGCAGTTGTTCATTAAAGTGGGAACATTTTCCTCCTTTTAGAATCCCCTAGATTGTCTTTATGATAAAAATGGCAAGGTTGGGCAGGATGGGAGCTCCCATAGCAAAATTCCACTCTAACCCACCAAATCACACCCCTCGCCATGCCATGAGCCTCTTATACAAGTAGGTCCTCTGCCAGTCTTGGGGGCCCGGGGCTTTGGATGTTGCTGTGACATCCTGGGAAAGCAATCTTTGACTTTTGTGTGGGGGGGGGGAAATTACCGTGACACTTGTTAAAATGGGAAGCAGGGCTTTATCCAAGACTATTGCCAAAGGGGACAGAGATTGGGCTCAACTCCAATACCAGGACAAGTGGGGCGCTATAGCCAAGGAGCAGAGTTGGGGGCCAGTGATGGGAAATTACTGACACTTCCAGGGCTGTGGACCTTGCTAAAGGCAGGTCAAGGTGACCAGAAACCACCTGGGGGTGGGGTGGGGGGAAGGACCTAATCAGACAAGGGAATGATGAGCCATCGAGGCTGGGGGTGACTTAGCAGGACCTTTGCTGAGACGGGGCTGGGGCGGCAAAGCCAGGACCCGGGCCTAGTGGAACCGAGGTCTCAGAGGAGGCTGAGCACGAAGTTTGGTCTTATCTCCGCTAACCCATCTGAGATCCCAATGCCTGTCTTAATGTAATTTGCAGCCCAAATAACCTTTAATTTCTAAAAGGTTTAAGTACTTGAGGTCTCTGCTGGGGCTGGCCCCCTGTCTTTAGCACCTGCCTCATTTTCTTAAATAACGGAAGGGAGGGAGAGGGAATCAACACGCCCTAGGGCTGCCCTGGATTTCCTATTTCAACAAGTTTAAACCGCTGTCATTCCCGTAGCTAAGAGAACACCTCTAACACCCGGGCTGGGGTTCGGAGCTGGGGGCTCGGGGCTCGGGGCTGGGGGCTCGGGGCTGGGGGCTGGGGGCTGGGGGCTCGGGGCTGGGGGCTCGGGGCTGGGGGCTCGGGGCTCGGGGCTGGGGGCTGGGGGCTCGGGGCTGGGGGCTCGGGGCTGGGGGCTCGGGGCTCGGCGCTCGGGGCTGGGGGCTCGGGGCTGGGGGCTCGGGGCTGGGGGCTGGGGGCTCGGGGCTGGGGGCTGGGGGCTCGGGGCTCGGCGCTCGGGGCTGGGGGCTCGGGGCTGGGGGCTGGGGGCTCGGGGCTCGGGGCTGGGGGCTCGGGGCTGGGGGCTCGGGGCTGGGGGCTGGGGGCTGGGGGCTGGGGGCTGGGGGCTCGGGGCTGGGGGCTGGGGGCTGGGGGCTGGGGGCTGGGGGCTCGGGGCTGGGGGCTCGGGGCTCGGGGCTCGGCGCTCGGGGCTGGGGGCTCGGGGCTCGGGGCTGGGGGCTCGGGGCTGGGGGCTCGGGGCTCGGCGCTCGGGGCTGGGGGCTCGGGGCTGGGGGCTGGGGGCTCGGGGCTCGGGGCTGGGGGCTGGGGGCTGGGGGCTCGGGGCTCGGGGCTCGGGGCTGGGGGCTCGGGGCTGGGGGCTCGGGGCTCGGGGCTGGGGGCTCGGGGCTGGGGGCTCGGGGCTGGGGGCTCGGGGCTCGGGGCTCGGGGCTGGGGGCTGGGGGCTCGGGGCTCGGGGCTGGGGGCTCGGGGCTGGGGGCTCGGGGCTCGGGGCTGGGGGCTCGGGGCTGGGGGCTCGGGGCTCGGCGCTCGGGGCTGGGGGCTCGGGGCTGGGGGCTCGGGGCTGGGGGCTCGGGGCTCGGGGCTCGGGGCTCAGGACTGTGGGTTGGGGGTTCGAAGACTGCGGCTGGGGCTGGAGCTCTGGACTTGGGGACGCGTCACCATCGCCGGTCGCCGCAGAATCACGTCAGAGCCGCGCCTCCCTACTCCGCGCATGCGCAGAACGGGGACCTTGGCCGGAGGGTCGAGGAAGGCGGAGCCACCGCGGGGTACGCGAGCCCACGCGGCTCCACTGCGCTCGCGCTTCTCCGCCCCCTCACCGGGAAGCCAATGGGCTCGCAGGGCCCGCCCCTAACGACGCGGGCCCCGCCCCCTGGAGACGCGCCGCCGAGGAGCGGAAATTCTCCAGGACAGCCGGCGGGTAGGGGGCCGGGCGGGGGTCTGGGGTCCCGGCGGCCCGCTGCCATGAAGCTGACGCGGAAGATGGTCCTGTCCCGGGCCAAGGCCTCGGAGCTGCACAGCGTGCGGAAACTCAACTGCTGGTAAGGCCCGGAGCCCCGGGGCCGTGCTCGCGCGTCCCGCTCCACTGCCCGCACCACTGCCCGGGGCCGGAGACCTATGCCCGGCACCGCGGCCCTGGGATGGGATCCAGATGCCTGTAGAGGAGCTGGTTGGGGTGGAAGGGGCACTTCCAGCCCAGCCTTCCCGGCCTCTGTCCCAGGCTGGCCTTCTGGGTCCCAAGGACCCACAGCCTCCGGGAGGTGCTGCCACAACCTCAGGTGGCCACTGGCAAAAGTCATTCCAGAGTTTTCACACACACACCCGGCACCCTTCCCATTGGTGGTATTTCAGGCACAGGCTCCAAACCTGCCATCGTTGCCTGAAACAATTAGAATTACCTTGAAGACTCATTGTGGGCTTCTAGATAGCGACAGTAGGGCAGATGGTTACCTCTGTGAAGGGTCTGGTTTCTGACACTGCCAGTGACCGGGAGCCACAGCTACTAACAAGGCGGGAGAGCAGGTGATTCACACCGTTTCTAGGGGAAGGAAAGAGCTGAGATGCTACAGCAGTGAGTCAGTAGTCCTTTTGGTAACTGAGTCCTGGGAGGGAGGAGCTCGCGGTCTGGGAGGTGACAGTGGGATCCAGGTGCTGTGGGGTCAGTGCAGGCTTCAAGGCATTAGGACTCACTGGGCCCAGGAAGGGCCAGAAGCATTTCCTGAGCTTCTGAAAGATGTGCGGGTGTTCCCTGGGGACTCGGGGCCAGGCCTCACGCGACACTGTGCACCGGGCTGTGGGGGGCGGGAAGGGGGTGCTCAGCCGAGAGCAGACCTTCCTCCCGCTAGTGTCCTGGTGTCAGCACATTGGCTGCCATATGGGAGCGCCACCTGTTCATTAAAAAGCCTCTTCCTCTGCCCTGGCACATGTGGTCATTGGCCACAACATCCCCGAATCTGTTTTCAGTAACCATTTCTTTGTTCTGTGGGGGGTGATGATACCTTCTCTAAGCAGGGAGAAACCACCACCCTATTTTGGGCTAGCGTTTGTTTCATAAGCTGCATGTTTACCCTGGAGCGTGGCCTCTTATAAAGACTCGCTTGTTTGTTTGCATCAGGAGGGAAGTGGTCCTGCTCCCAGAGCCTCGTGAATGAGTCCATTCTGTGTCCCCCGGTGGAGACGCCTCTGCTGCTCCTTAGCTGAGAGGCAGCCCTCAGGCACCAAACATGGGCCTGATTTTGTTGAGAATCAACCAGGGGACGATTTTTGGCACTTTTGTCAGTTATCTGGGCAAGCTTGCTTTTACTTTGTCTTTGAAATCATAGGATCTTAAAGTTTGTCGACATTTGTCATTAACGTTTGCAGTTTTTGATTTTAGTTTATGCATTCACCTTTAACAAAATTAAAGTATGTGTGTCTTTTCCTTCCCCAGGGGCAGCCGCCTCACAGATGTAAGTATTATGCTGACCATCTCCAAAGAGCCCTGACCGCCCCCCCCCCCACCCCCAGCTGTAGCCTCTTCACAGGGAATTGCTAAATTGACAGGACTGCACCCATTCATTTCAGGCCCTACTCCAGCACTTTGTTCATTTGGCAGTTGTTGTAAGGCAGAACCCTAAGAATCCCTTGTGTCCCAGCTTATCTGAAGTTCCTTTGGACGTTCTCGTGTCACTGAAAGGCTTCCATGTCCATGCAGGTCTCAGAAGAGGGGACAGAACCAAGCTCAGCCCCACTCTAACCTGGGGGACCAGGGGCTGGGTTGACTTTACAGAGAAGTACGCTCGGCTGGGGGAGGAGGCTCTCTGTGGGTTTCTGGACTTGAAGTCGATGAGGAGACGACTCCTCACTTGAGCTCTACCTGTCACGTCCAGCTTCACGCCCAGCCCATGGCAGGAAGAGATGGGGCCGGGGGAGGGGGAGGGGGGCAGCAGTGCATGGCCGAGGGAGCTGTGGGTCTGTGACTGGATGTCTTCTTTTCTCTCTGTCACTCCTAGAATGGATGTCCCCACCTGGCGCCGTTTGCGTGCCAGTCATTCGGTCTTATCTAGTTTTGTAACTTGAACTGTACCCTTCCTTAAAAACAAAGTTGCAAATGGGCTGTCCAGAAAAGCCGATTCCACCGCCTGCAGTAGCCAAAGGGCCGCACATTTAGCAGGACAAAACAGAAACATCACTGTGACAGAAAACAGATCCATTGCACACGGCAAGGCTTTGGCCTGACCATGAACTTGCTGTGGTCAGGGCCTGTGTGGCTCGGTGCCCGGCGAATGGCAGGCACGCAGATACCAGGGGCTGCACACTCAACAGCCTCACAGGTCAGGGAGCCTGAGCACCACCTGAGCTCCTCAGCACTCCTTGCTGCTCAATCAACAGTGTCAGTAGGGTCTGAGGTCCCAGTTTCAAGCCTATGTCCCATTTGGCCCAGCTGTGTTGGCAAGAAGAGACTTCCGTCCTCCTGTAGGTCAAGGACAGCAAGAATAAAGGGTGTCTGTCCAGCATAGTGGGTATTGAGGTCCCCTTACCTGATGTATTTTGGTGTCTTCTAAGATGAGAACTGCTTTCTCGATGGTCGGCAGCATCTGACGGCATTGATGTAGTTTTAAAAGTTTTCGAGAGAGCGCATGTTTCCCCTTCAGGCTGAGGTGTGGTTGCAGAGCGGCAGGCTGCGTGGAGCCCACATGCCTGTGTGTTCCGTGCGCGTGCAGCGGCCAGCGGCCTCGCCACGTAGGCCATGCAGGTGGAGTCCACTGCTCCCAACCTGTTTCTCTGCTTTGCTGATGGAGAGAAGTGATGCCACGATACCCGTGCCCAGCAGGGTCTGCAGCACACTCTTTCCTCCCTAGATCTCCATCTGCCGGGAAATGCCCAGCTTGGAAGTGATCACCCTCAGGTACTTGGATGCTGCTGTCGCTCTGTCACGGGCTGGAAAGAGGAGGAGAGCTTTCAGACCCCTCCTGCGATTGTGGCTTAAACAACCCGAAACCCCCAGGAGAGTGTGGGAGGGCCACTCACTCTCAGTCCCCGCCTGAGCTGCCCCCCTTTCTGGTGCACCCCGGGGGCCACCTCCTGCTCCATCCCTGCCCACCCTCGCAGTCCAGGGCTGCAGCCCCTCGTGGATGGCCACATCTGCCCCCAGTACCGCAGCCTTTCCTCACCTGCTTCCATCGCAGCCCGGAGCTCTGCTGGTTTCTTTGTATCCCATGATCTGTCATTCATAATTGTTAACTCTTGGAGTCATTGGTGTTTTAACAGACTGAGTGAACCAAATTCTGTCACTGGGATTGCAGGCATTGGGGAGCTTGGAGGGTCTGCCCCTGACTTCCTCCTGCCCACTCTGGACCCAGGGAGGCAGCCTAGGCTGGTGGGAGCCTGTTGCTATGATGCTGGGGTGGGTGTAAGATCCCTGTAAGTCTCCTGCAGGTCCCCATGTGTGAAATCTGACGGGCTTAAACTATAAGGAAGGCACACTGTCCCGGTTTGGCAGCTGAGAAGGTTCTGGAACTCACTGAGTGTTGTGGGCGTAGGCCCCAGCTCGTGTGCAGACCCCGTGACTTACCTTCCTGATCAAACGGCTGGCCACCCTGTTTGTCCTTCGCTAGCTCTGGGCGTTCTCTGCGCCTTCCAGGGCCGCCTTTGGGTCCCTGTGCTGCCCTCCGTGTGCTCACGGCAGCCCCAGCGCTGGCCGAGCCTGTCTGGTCGGTGAATGAATGACAGGGTTTAGAGCTGTGCCACCGGGGGAGGCTCAGACCTCTGTGCCTCAGTGTCCTTGTGGTGGCAGACAGCTCCCTGCGCTCTCTCCTCAGCGTCAACAGCGTGTCGACCCTGGAGCCCATGAGCCGGTGCCGGCAGCTGAGCGAGCTGTACCTGAGGAGAAACCGCATCTGCAGCCTGGACGAGCTCTTGTACCTGAAGGACCTGCCGCGCCTGCGTGTGCTGTGGCTGGCGGAGAACCCGTGCTGTGGCCCCGACCCCCACCTGTACCGCATGACCGTGCTGCGCGTCCTGCCACATCTGCACACGCTGGACAACCAGAGTGGGTGACCGGGCCGGGCACGGACACACAGCCCCACCTCTAGTCTTCCCGAGGAGCCCCGCTCTCTGCCTCCTTTCAGAATGTGTGCGGGACCCCGTTCCTTGGCGGGACCTCGGTGAACCTTCCACTGTCCGTTTGCCCTCCTCACTGTCCCTGCCTACTGGGCTCTCTGCCCCTTCCTTCCTGTTAGCACTGCACCAAACATGTCCACCGAGCAGTGTCACTGCTGGTCTCCGGGGACCCAGGGTGGCAGTGCCCCCGCCCCAGCCCTGGGTTACCTGGTGTCCCTCTTCTTGTTGGGTGCAGAGTGTCACCTGCACCTGTGCCCAGGGCACTGCGAGCTTCGTGCTCCCACCTCGCGAGTCCCACCCACACGAGGCCTCGCCTTTCTCTGGTCAGCCCCCCATTCTCAGTGTACTGCCTCCCAGTCTTACGCGCACAGTTACTTTCTCCCTGACGACCAATTTCAATACAGACAAGTTCCAGGGAAATCAGCCACATGTGAGAGAAATGGGATGAACGCTGTATTATTCTGTGCCTCTTTAATTTGAGGTTCTGAGTACAGTGGTACCTCAGGTTTCTAACGTCTCCGTTGACCAACATTTCGGTTTACAAACACCGTAAACCCGGAAGTAAATGCTTCAGTTTTCAAACACACCTCGGAAGTTGAACATGTCACGCGGCTTCCGCTGAGAGCAAGATCCTGAGGTGTAGCTGTCGGCTGTTTTCAAACGTTTCAGAACTCGAACGGATGGATTACGTTAGAAAACCGAGGTACCACTGTACTTGCGTTTGAGAAACACTGAAATTCAGATTCACAAGCAGTCATGGGCTACCTGCTGTGTGTCCAGCGGGAGCCAGGGTTGGGGACCTGGCCCTGTTCCCAGGCACTGGCCGTCGGGTGGACAAACACCCCTTTTCTAAGGCAGACTGTGCTAAATGCTGAGGTGCGTGGGGCCGGCGTGTGCTGAGGCCACTCATGCTTTTGTCCCCTCTCGTTCCCCCCGAAGCTGTGACTGAGGAGGAGCTGTCCCGAGCATTGATGGAGGGAGAGGACATCACGGCCCCCAGCAGACAGGGCACGGGGAATGGCCGGCCTGAGTTGTCTTACACCCAGAGCACCGTGAATGCCACTGCTGAGACCCAAGGGGACCTGCTGAGCTTTGGCGAGGAGGAGGCAAGGTGCGCCACCAGGCCTGTCACCATCCTCCCTCCGAGGAGAGTCCATGACCTGTGACCACCTCTGTGGGGAGGGAAGGGAGCCAGTGTCCACGGCCGCTCTTTCTCATCTGGCCCTCGGTGTCCAAGAGAAGGCCAGGGCATAGCGTGTGTGCAAGTGGGGAACCAGCCCTGCGTGGGGGTCAGAGGGCATGCAAGGGCAGCTGGGCTGGCAGAGGGAAAGCTGCAGTGCATCCTCCAGGAGCCTGTGGGGGACAGAGGGTAGCTTCTGGGGATAGTTCTCTGGTTGTCACAGACGTTTTTGAGCAGAAACTGAATGTGGGGAACGTAAACAGTTGTCCCAGTGGGGCCGCCAGGCTCAGTCCACTTAGCAGGCAAAGCCACCTTTTATTTTCCTGGGTTGTCACCCGCAGAGGCTGTCACAAGCATTGTTGCATTTAGTGCCCCCACCTGGACGCTGGGTAGGAGCTCGGGGTGCTGGAAGGCAGCCCCCAGGGGATCAGAGGGAAATGTGAAGTAGGACAATTAAGTTCGCAAACTCATCCTAGAAAAAAGTGCTACACACCTCATTGCTGAATATCACTATGGTCACCTTCGAAGTACTGCCCTTGGGAAGCTATGCATCAACTCCAGCGCCTAGTCCACCCTTCAAAGCCATTTTGGAACTCTTTTTCTGGAATGGTCATCAGAGCTGTCATCGTATTACCCTTGATGTCCTGAATGTCACCAAAATGTCTTCCTTTCAATATTTCCTTTATCTTTGGGTAAAGAAAGAAGTCACTGGGGGCCAGATCAGGTGAGTAGGGAGGGTGTTCCAATATAGTTATTTACTGGCTAAAAACTCCCTCACAGACAGTGCCGTGTGAGCTGGTGCATTGTCGTGATGCAAGAGCCATGAGCTGTTGGTGAAAAGTTCAGGTCGTCTGTTGCAGCCTTTCCAGCACTTCCAAATAGCAAACTTGGTTAGCTGTTTGTCCAGTTGGTACAAACTCATGAGTAATCCCTGTGATATCAAAAAAGGTCAGCAACATCGTTGCAACAAGTTCACAAACTTCATTGTCTGACGTCATAGGTGCTGGGGCAGCGGTTCTACCCTCCCGCCCTCGCGTCCAGTGCTCCTGTCACATGATGGGAGTTTCCCTGCATGCTCAGCGGACAAGGGGGGCCATTGTTAGCAGTCTCTCCTCGCTGTACTCCGAGGCTCTGGGGGCTGACCCTGCAGAAATGGGTCGTGCTCCTCGGCCCTCATACCGTCTTTGTCCCCCAGCAGCAGCGTCCAGGGGCAGCTTTGCCTGAAGCCCCCGGGCCGGGACCAGTTTCCTTCCTTCTCACAGAGGGAGGCTGTGAACAGTCACAAGAACAGGGTGAGTGTGATGGGGTGGCCGCCAGCTCCCTCTGCGCAGACTGGGGTTGTGTGGCTGAAGACACCCAGGGACTCACAAAGCCAGGCCCCAGGGGTGGGGAGCTCCAGTCTGGGTTCCTTCCCAAAAAATACTTCCTGAATTTTTATAGCAGAAACGATGACATATTGGCTCAAATGCAGATAGAAACTGGGTGCAGGCACACGGCCACACACACCATACAGACAAGCCCGTGTGCATCTGAGCATGTTACTGATGACCCGCTGTGTGACCAAGGACCAGTTACGCAGCATCTCGGGGCCTCCAGGCTGTGAGCATGAGATGAGTCGGTTGGTATGTAGGACGTCCCTGAGGCCGTGAGCACCACACCGGAGCTGTGGCTTCAGGCGGCCCGAGTCCCTGTCGTGTGGTCTGCTGTTGGTTGACCTGGAAGGCCCATCTCCGTGACATGGCGTGCTGCTGTCCAGGGCCCTGGGCGCGTCGTGGTGTGGGCAGCCTGGCCCGGCCGGGCATGGGGCTCAGCCAGGACTCTGTGTGTCCCCAGAACAACGTCCTGGCTGCTATCCTGCTGCTGCTGCAGGACCTGGACACCGAGGGGCTGGAGGCCGTGCACCAGACCGTGGTCAGCCGGCTGCAGGCCCTGCACAAGCAGGAGCTGCAGGACATGGAGTGACCTGGCGGGGACCCCAAGCTGCCAGGCCCTCCTCGGGCCCCCTGCTGAGGTCCCAGTGTCTTCCCGTGCACCTGGGAGGTGGAGGTGACCACCACAGACACAGCCTCCCCTGGACCCGGGCTGAGTCCCAGCATGTGGGCTGTGTCTTCAGGAGGCCTCAGGCCGCCCCGAGCTGTCACTGTGGACAGCAGTGGCTGTCGAGGCCAGCAGGGGCGTCGGGCGCTGGCTGGGCAGCCCCGCTGCTGTGCCCGCCTATCGCAGGACGTGAGGCTTGACTCAGCTCTCCCTAATAAACCTTTCCCAAAGCTCCACCTGGGAGAGGTTTCCTGTGCCAGACATGGCCTTGACCTTCTTTTTAAAGGTGAGAGCCGTTGCTCATGCGTGTTTTCCCTGGTCAGGCCTCTGACTCGCCCGTGCGGTGATTTCTGGACCACGGGAGCCTCCCAGAACCCTGGCCTTACAGACACGGGCTCCCCCTCGGATTCGGATTCACATCGGTGTATGCACAGCACAGCTGCCCCGGGGGATGCCTGGTTTGGCTGGCGGGCTGGAAGGCGCTCACCTGTTTAGGAGCCCGGCAGTGATGCAGGGTGTGTTTGTGCGGACCCTGCATGAGAAGCCTTGGAGGGACAGGCCTGCCGTGTCTGCCTGGGGACTCAGGTACAGCCACAGGTGAAGCAGCTGGAAACTTCCTCTGGGAAGAGTTGCAGGCCTTGCCGTGGTGCACAGGATCCAGGCGGTAATGCTGCAGCCCTGGGGGCCTTCCGAGTGCCCCCAAAAGCCAAGGATGTCTCCACATGGAAGGGGAGCAATATGATCTCCCAGCCATTAGGGAAAAGTCCCTTCTTACTGGTGTTGAAATGATGGGACTGGAGAGCAAGCCAGGATGTCCCGTCTGCCCCTTTCCCGTTGGGGCGGGAATGCCCACATCTCTGGGTGAGCTGAGGGTGTCAGCTTGTGGGACAGCCGCACGAACTGAAGGCATGACTTATCCACAGTGTGTGCATGGCCAGAGCCAGTGACAGAGTGACAGCTCCTAGAAGACCACAGCCCTCCTTCACGGCGGAGCCGCCATGGTGCAAACTGTTTTCACACCGTTGAAGGGCGCTGCACGCAGGGTTGGGGGAGCCTGGGATTGCTGGGGGCTTTGTCTGGGGCTCTTTTGTAGTTCACGGGAACAACGGGGTGAGCGCTGAGCTGTGGGAAGCAAAGGGGTGCTACATGAGGGCCCCCAGAAGGGCTGAGGGCCCATGTCTTCCCATAATTAGGGAGCTTGGACATTCTCAATAAAGCTGTGCCTTGGTTCCAACAAGCTGGGGTGGTCAGGTTGAATTGCGAACACCCCCTTCCCCCACCACCAGGTAGGCAGGACTCACACCAACTGCCCCCCAACCTGGTCACTCACTCGGGGACCCTTAGATGGAGCCCAGTGAGGGTGAGCTGCCTGCCTCAGCCCCTCCGCTCTTCACTGCCCCTCTTCCCATGGTCCCCCTGCCAAATCAGACTGTGAGCTCACTGGGCCCCACTCCTGGCCACCTGCTCACTCACTGCTCTGTGAAGCCCTCAAGATGGACCAAAGACAGACAGCATGTCCATCCATGGCCTCTGGTCTTTGCCAGGCACTTGACAGTGCCCACTCCAAACTCCCCACGTAACCCTGAAGCAAGGATTTCAGGTGCAGCGGGCCTTGGCATTACACCCTGTGTGTGTCCCATTAGCCCGTTTACACAGGAGGGGCCTCAGGCCCAGGAGGACACATCACTCACTCAGCCTGCCCCGGAACAGCCCCCACTCAGGGCAGCAGGGCAGACCCGAGGGCTCTGCTCCAGAAATGGGCACCCAGAAGCTGTCAGGCTCTTGGGCCAAAATGGTGAGGCTGGTGTGGGCCTCTGGTGCAGGGCTAGCCCCACCATGGCTGCTGTCCCTCTGGAGTGACCAAGGCTGCCTGCCAAGATCTGTGGGGACATGAAGGCAGCCCGAGGAACAAAAGGCCCCAGCCTGGTCCCTAGAGCCACTGAGCCAGCTTTGGCCCAACCAGGAGGCCCCCTGCCCAGGACCCCTGATGTGGCCAGGGCCTCCCCAAAAAGCCTCATGTGTCCCAGAACCTCGTCCCGAGCCCCTGAAGGTGCTGATGGCAGGAGTGCAGGCCGGGAGCAGGCCTGGCTAAGTGCCCAGGTAGCCACAGTTGGAAAAGAAAGAGGGTGCAGTGAGCTCAGGAGTCCCACCAAAGTGTGACCTGGTGTGGTCCAGGTTAACTGGTCCCCCAGGTGCCCCAGAACTTGTGGGGGATCAGCCCACAGCCCATGGTGGTGAAGCCTCTGGCCTCCTCCCCCTCCTCGATACCCACCCCCTCAAAGGGTCTTTACGGACCAGAGAACAGCTCTAGAGTCAACCCCCCTTCCGACCACCAGCCAGCCTACCGTCCCTAGAAGATTCCATGGGCCCTGCTTTCCACAGACTGATAGCACTCCACTGTCAGGGTGATTTTATTTCTAAAAAAGGTGACAAGCTCTGGTCAGCCACAGTGGCCAGTGCATACAGGAGCAGTCACAGCAAGGCCCATGGGGACACCCCCCCCTTGGCACAGAGACCTAGGTGCTGGACCCCAAGGACTGGTGAGGGTGAGGAGCCGGCAGGGGGACAGGCTCAGGCCATGCGGGCGGCTGAGGAGGAGGGGCAGTGGTGTCAAGACTCAGGTGCCCCACATCCCCCAAGGCTGGAAGGTGGGTGCCCGGGGTGTTCCGTCCCGGAGGAGAGCCCAGTGGGGAACAGGAAGTTGGGCAGTTCCGTCCTGTGAGCCGCTTGGAGCAGGGCCGAGAGGGCCGCAGCCTGCCTACTGCCGCCTGCCCGCAGGCTCCCAGCGGCGCAGCCCAGCGGCGCAGCCTCAGAAGCCCTTGTCGATGCTCAGCGTGCGGCGGGTGACGTGCTCCAGCTCCCCAGACACGTAGTCGGCCATGCTGATGCGGTAGTGGGCCAGCATTTTCAGCATCAGCCGGAGGTTCAGCCACCACTGCTCCCGGGGCATTCGATGCCTGGGGCGGGCGGGGTCAGGGGTCAGGGCGCCTCCTGGGGCCAGAGCCCCCACCAGGAGCACACCCCTCCTCTGAACCCTCGACCTGCCTGGCTCCTGCATGTGAGGGGCCCATGGCAGTGGCGTCTGGGGTCCCCGTCCCTCTGGGGCCTGCAGCCAGGAGGGCTCAGCACACTCGTGGGGACTCAGACCTGACGGTGCTGCTGGCCCGCCTCACCCCTGCGCTGTGCTGGCCTGCCTCACCCCTGCCCCGTCCCACACACCCACCTGGGAGCTGTGGGCCCAATGCTCCACCTGCCCTTCCCAGGGACTCACTCAAAGTCCGTATCCTTCTTGAGCTCAGTGACAGGGCTGAAGGCCACCACCTTCTTCCTCAGGCCGATCACACAGGCCGAGTCGGGGGAGTTGGCAAACACCCGCCCTGTGGACACAGGCACGTGCTGCAGCGCCATGCCCAGGCTGCAGCCAAGGGCAAGGTCAGGCTGGCCCACTGCCCCCCTACCATTGCGGTAGACAGCCCGGAGCTTCTCGGACATCCAGAGAATGGCCTTCACCCCGAGCTTGGTCCCGTAGTTCCGGTCGAAGGGGGTTGGAGCCCCACCCTGGAAATAGTGGGTGAGGCTAAGGTCCAGCCCCCAGGAGTCCCTAAACTTGGCCCCACTGTGACCTCAGGTGAGCCCTCCCGCCAGCTTCTGATACCCCATCCCCTCTGCCTGGAGCACTCCTGGCCCCTCTTTCCACCTCAAATCTGGCATAAAAGCAGAGGCTGGGCAGTAGGCTGACTAGTCACTGGATGGGGTGGCCTCCAAGGGCCCCTGCATCCAGCAGGCAGGCCCCACCACCAGTGAGCAAGGACCCTCTGGGAGTGGGGAGCTTTTGGGGTGCACACAACCCTCATGTCAGGTTGGGAAACCCCACAGATCCAGCTTCTTGCAGGGCCACCAGGAGGCTGAGAAGGGGAGGAGACGTGGAGGAGGTGGCCACAGGGGTGCGGCCCCACCCCTCCCAGCAGGGAGGCTTCAGTGGACAGGAGCCTGGTCTCCCCCCTGTGCGATGCAGTGCTGCTCCCTCCGGCCAGGGCGTGTGAGCATGAAGCAGCAATGACCCAGAGCCAGGTGCCCCAGAAGGACACGCACAGGAAGCCCTCATCCTGCCATGTCCTCCTGGGGCCCCTGGCTTGGGAACAGATGGAGGCAGGGCCCACAGGGGACGACCTTCCAGAATCCACAATGCCACACGCCGCACCTGCTGCAGGTGGCCCAGGACGTTGGTCCTACAGTCGAAAACTCCCTTCCCCTCAGAGGAGTAGAGGTTGTACAGAAACTCTGTGGTGTAGTGTTCATGGCACTTCTCATTTCTGGAAAGAGGAGCAGGAGGCCTGGCTTAAGTGGGAGCCTCTTGGGAACGCTGACCCCACCACCGCTCTCCAAAGCCCCCTGCACCTTGTTTGGTGCCCACCACGGCTTGGGCAGACCCTCGTCCCACCAGAGCCCAGGCCCGCCCACGGCCTCACCGAAGCACCAGGCCTCTCTGGATCTCCGTCTTCATCTTCTCCGTCATGTGCTCCACGTTGGCCTGCAGGGGCAAAGGACACGGTGAGCCAGCACTGCCCCCACCGCCGCTGGAAGGCAGGCTGCCTGGGAAGGAGTATTCCAGCCTAACCAACACCAGGGCCCACAGGTGATGGGGGGCCATGCAGGAGGGCGCTGGGAGGTGGGGCTGGACTGTGAAGCCACGGAAGCCACAACATAAACACGAGGCAAGACAATGCAGATGGGTCAGGGCACAGTGGTCACGGGCCAGGTCCCCTCACAGGCAGTGAGCCCCCAGCCTGCTGGGCCGAGGCTCCTTGGCCGGGCCCAGCCGCTGTGCCGGGCTGGCTCTCATGTGTTGTAGGAAGGAACGCACTCAGCTGCGCTGGGTGGTCTGCAGTAGCAGAAGGCTGAGGGCTCGGCTCACCTTTAAGTCCTGGATGTTGAAAGGGTCCTCAAAGATGTAGGCGGCGTCAGCCCCCACGGCAATGCCGGTCACGGTAGCCAGGTAGCCGCAATAGCCCCCCATGGTCTCCACAATGAACACACGGCGCTTGGTCCCCGAGGCCGACTGCTTGATGCGGTCACAGCTCTGGGGGGTCAGGAGTGGTCAGGGCCCTCCCCAGTGGGCCACAGGGAGCCGCTATGCTGCAAGGACCTGGTCTCTCTCCAAAGGTGACAGAGGTTGGGAGGAGGCCCGGGCAGTCTCACACCCCTCGTGCCCAGGGCTCTACAGCCCTCACCACAGGCTCTCCACAGACCACGCAGAATCAGGGTCCTCAACTGGGGAGATTCTGCCCCCGGGGGGACAGCGGGGGTGTCACTGGCATATCGTGGGGCAGAGGCCAGGGACACTGCTAGAGGGTCTCCCTGACGTGGGGCCCTCACGTCTCATCTGTGAACGGGGAAAGTCAATGCTGCCACTGTATGTCATTGTAAACAAGGGATCGGCAACATAACAAGTAACATGATGCTCTTGACAATGTGACCTGTATTAATAATCTTAACTCTGAATGAGTTTGAAAAGAATTGTAACATGAAATAGAAAATTGAGAAAAAGGAAATAACATAAGTAGGTTCCTGGGTTCTGAACCATGAAGTTAAATCCCAGATAACAGACAAATAACAAAGAGTAGGAAATAGCTGTAATGTCTGCCCAAGGGTCAACAGCCTACATATGTAAAGAGCACTTGCAAATAAAAAAGAAAACTTGTCAAGAGAAAAATGGGCAAATAATAAAAAAAGATAATTTAAAAGGAAAAAACCACCTCCCCTGTCACAGAGGCAAAGAACACAGGCCCACATTTGGGGCTGATGAGGGGCAGGCACCAAAGGCTCAGAGCAGCCACGAGCGACCCACAGCTGGTGGGGATGGCCAGGGATTCGAAGAAAGCCCTGAGGATCAGGGGATCTCTGGGTTGGGAGATTGAGGGGGTCTCCTTCAGTCCCCTGTTTGTTGTAGTCGTATTGTCTCCTTTCTCTACTGACACACAGAACCTGATGGGGCCCCACACAGAGGTCTGAGCCCCCAAGGGAAGCTGAGCTTTTGTGGGGTCAGAGAAGGGTGGGAAAGGGCTCGAGGGTGGAGAGTGCAGTGAGGAGGCCCCCAAGAGGCTCTGCTGGGGACACCCTGCTTGGGCTCCTGCGGGAATGGTCCTGCTCCTGGGACGCCCACGGAGGAGAACAGCTGTAATGACTGCCGGGTCCCCCCGAGCAATCACTCCCCAGGCCCATCTGGCAGCCTCGGTTCCCACCAGATCCACGGGTGACCACTTCCCTAGACGGAACCATGGTTCGCCGTCCACACCTCTACATTAGGACAATGAGTGGGCTCAGCCCTGACCGGAGTTATCCTCACGCTCTGTGACCCGAGCCACACCTCTGCCTGGCACCCATAAAGCTTCAAGGCACAGCCGGGTTCTGCCCACCCCGCAGACAGGCAGCCAGGTGGGCCCTACACCCTGTTGCACCCGAGGCAGCCCCCGGGCACCTACCACTGTGCTCTTTCCTCCCGTGTCCCGCCTCCTGGGGGCACACCGCAGCCACCCCACCCGCTGTGGCCAGCCCGAGTGGGCGGCAGGGGTCCTGGCGTCCTACCTCCATGGCGGCATTGACAGCGGTGTCGGAGCCCAGGCTGAAGTCGGTGCCTGGCACGTTGTTGCTGATGGTGGCTGGGACGACGCACATGACGATGCACAGCTCCTCGTAACAGCCCCTCGCCTCCACCAGCTGCAGCACCCCCTCGTAGGCCTGCGGGGACCAGGGGCTCAGGACCCAGTGGGGCTGGGGTGGTGGGGAAGGGGGGCTCCACCCCAGCTCTGCAGCCCCCATGGGCCAGGGAAAGTGGGATCCAAAGAGGACAGGAAGGAGGCCACCCCCTGCTCCCCTTCCCCGCCACCAGCACCTGGGCTTCCAGCTTTAATCTGAACAGTGAAGTTCAGAAAAAGGTGAAAACCCTCCAAAGCCAAATGCTCCTATCAGTCCACTGGCCTGTGGTAACCTCCCTGCACATGTGGTTCTGGAAGGGCAGAGGGAGCCGCTCTCGGGTCCCTTCCCCAAACTTTGTCCCCGGCGGTGGCCTCACCTCAAAGCCGCCGATGACCAGCAGGGCGTGGATGTTGTACGTGCGGATGTTCTCCACGATTTTCTCCATGTAGCTCCTGGGCAGCGTCCTACAGTGGGGAACAATCAGACCAGCATGTGGCCGGTGCAGACCACCAAGCCACTGTTCACACAGCCACGCTGCTCTGACCTGTCCCTGACCCGCCTCTAACCCGGGGACAACACAAGCCCCATGGGGGTGTTGTTGCAGGTTAGAGGCAGAAGCAGAAGCTCAGCACCCAGCCATGCGGCGGGGGGGCTGGCACCCACTCAGCATCCTCGCTGGCACTGGCCAGGTGATGGGGAGCCCCTCGCCTCTGCAGCCTGTGAGATCTCTGCAGGTGTGAGGCCGCTGAGCAGCCTTCCCCTACACACGTGGCCTCAGGGGAACCCTCAGTCAGGAAGTCCCAGGCAGGACGCCCTGTAGCCCGCTGTGGCAGGCTGCCAGCCAGAAGGGGTAACCTAGCCCGGGCCGGGCTGGTCCCCGTGCAGCCCCTGCTGAGCCCACACTCTGCATCTCCCACCCCAGCCGCCCACTGCTCACCTCTTGGTCCCCAGCATGGAGCCGCCACGCCCCAGCCAGCCGGCCACATCGTGCCAGCCCACTTCTTGCACCTGCAAGAGGGAGGCACAGCTGCAGAGGTGCAGGCCAGAGGTACTGGGCGATTCTCCCTCAGGTGCCGGACCTGTGCTCAGGGACAGCATGTACGCACGGGGACAGAGGCCATGCCAGTGCCGACCATCATGCCGCAGGTCTCAGGGCCCTGGGCAGGGCACAGCTAACCCCTCTCCCTCGTCCTCTGACCCGTTTTCTTCAGGGACCTGAACGGCCACTCCTTGCATTTCCACACGGAGTCCTCATTTGTTTGTGAGAAAGTCGGGGGTGGGTCATAAACCAGCCAATGCCCCACACGCCTGGCCACCGTGTACCTACCTGACCCTTGGCCAGGCCTTCGAAGCCGTCATGCACCACATACACGGTGTGGCCCTGGCAAATGCCGGAACGCACCGCCGAGCGCACTGCTGCATTCATGCCGGCTGCCGGGGCCCCCACGTTCAGGATGGCCAGAGAGAAGCTGGTCTTCAGAGAAGGAGACGAGAAAGGGTGTGAGCAGGGGGCTGCGGAGGGCCACTGACCTGACACAATCAGGATAGACAGTTTCCTGCCAGCCTGACGCCCTCGGGAGTGACAAATCTGTCTTCAGGACGCCACAAGCTTCTGGCAAAAAGTGAACGGGCTGCAGGGCAGGCCTGGCTCGTGAGACTGCAGGGCAGGCCACGGACTTCAGCAGGACTGGGTCCCCACGGGCCCAGCGCCCTCGTGGGGGCAGCAGTGAGGATTCAGGCCACAGTCCTAGCCTGCCTGGAAGCTCAGCAATCACCCCGCACTCAGGAGTCAGCAGCCAGCACCCCAAGTCCTCAGCGAGCGGCACTGATGCAGAGAGAGGGAGATCATGCTAAGCATGGGGCAGCAGGTGACACTACGAGGGCTTATCTACCCTGACGACATGTGATCTCCTCCACCTGGAACCAACGTGCAAAACTACTGACTGCCACTCTACACCCCTCTTGCATGTGTCCTTGCACCCCGGCCGGCACACCTCATTCCAGAGGCTCCGTGGCCACATGTGGCCAGGGGCTCCCCCAGTGGCGTGGCTGCAGTGGGTCCCGGAAAGAGCAGCCCTGCTGCCCAGAGGCTGTCACGCTCCTGCCAGTTCTGGGAGGGGACGTGCGGCCCACACTACAGCCAGTTCAGGGGCGGGGAGTGGGGTTGCCTGTCCCTCACTAGCTCCTGGGATAACAGGGGGGCTGGGGATGGGACACAAAAGGTGACACTGGTAGGGTGGTGAGCACCCCAGGCTGGAGACACACTGCAGGGTTCGCCTCAAAATGGTGGCAACATGAGTGACCACAGCCTCAGGCACTGACCAACCCCGAAGCCGCTGCCTTCTGTTGGCCACCCCATGGCCATGGCCCGGGCCCCACTGCCCAGCACTGTCTTGGGATCCTCTCCACGTCTGCCGGGGCTTCAGAAACGAGTCCTGTGCTCATCCTTATTTTGAAGATAGCCCGTTTCCCCAGTTTTTAGCCATCAGATCCCTTCTCTCCTGACTTAAATCTGTGGGCCTGACTTAATTTCCTGCCGCTGTCTCATAAGCATCCAGCCAGCATGACCTCCAGGCCCAGACATTGGCTGTTGGAGTCCCACAATGGTCAAGCAGAGGCCGAGCCCACGGCTCGGACCCCACACAGGAGGCAGGGTCTGGCCCAGCCGGACCCTGGTGGGCGGCAGGCAGAGTCTGCGGGCAGAGTCAGCAGCAGCAGTAACGACTGCACCAGCTCACCTTCTCCTTGGAGAGCTTGTGGTGCGCAAGCAGCTTGTAAATGTTCCAGTTGTTCTCAAAGCTCCTGGAAGGGAAGCAGTTGTGCATCGTGCCCCAAGCCCACGGCCACGCCCATGCCCACAGCCACACCCACAGACACGCCCACAATCACACCCACGGCTACGCCCACACCCATACCACTCAGCACAGCGCAGGCCTGCCCGCTGCTCCCAGGAGGGGGCTGACAAGGTGCGGCCCACCTCCCCAGTGTCATCACCACACACCCTGGCTGGGTGCCATAACGGTGGGAGACCCCATTGAAAACACGATCCCCACATCCTCTCAGCAAAGCCAGTGCCCGCACCCCGCCTGTCCTGGCTGGCAGCTCCTGTCCGGGCCTCGGCCCGCCCACTTCCTGCCTCAAGGACCGCTGGGCCCCCTCCTCCTGCACACTGCTTGGCCGCACACACGCAGAGGGAAGGGTTTCGGCAGGTGCAGTGTGCCATCCCTGCAGGTGTGCATGTTCCACGTGCCGTGAACCCCCAGCCCGCGAGGCCCTCACCTGCCGCGGAGCTGGATGGCCTCTTCAAACCTCTTCTCATCCATGGCCTTCTGCACCTCCTTTGTCTTAAAGGAAACAAAAAGCACAGCCTGGGGGAGGGGGCCTGGAGCCTGCACGGCTGCCCCGAGTCGCTGGGTCTGTCCCACACCTGCCAGGCAGCAGTCACTGCCAAGGACAGCAATCAGGAGGGCTGCTGAGGCCCAGAAGACCCCATCTGACCTGGCCACCAGGTCCTCCCCAGCCTCTGGGGGCCCAACGAGGGCCTGCCTGGTCCCCAGACCCACAGTCGACACCCCGCCTGCCCAGACAGGGCTGGTGGAAGTCGTGGCAGGAGGTTCTTCCAAGAGAAGTGTCAGCGTCTCCACCCACCCCCCACCCCTGGCTGCAGGGCCCCCCAACCTGTGGAGCCGGGGCCAGCGTCCCCACACTCAGCCTCTCGGCCTCTCGGCCCTCACCTCCCACTCCTCCTTCTGGCGGCTCCTGGTCCGGCCACACCCAATGTCCCCACACTGCCTGCCAGTTCACCCAGTGGCTCTAGCCAACCACTCCTCCTGCTCCCACTTTCCCACCAAATGCCCCCCTACCCAGTTGGCAAGGTGAGTCCACGGCCACCAGCTCCGGGAAGCTACATACCCTCAGCTTAACTCCCACCTCTCTTGGGGCTTGTTCCACCTGGAGCACATGCTCACACCCCCTCCCACCTGGAGGGCAATAGGCTTCAGATACCCTGAGGCCAGCTGGGGGTGGGGAGGGGCGGGTAATGCACTCAGACAGCCAGGACAGGAGGTGGCGATGTGTGTGTCGCCTGCTCCATGCGACACAGAGACGAGGTTGGCAGAGGGACCTTTGCAGGCAGCCTGCTGGGGCCCCGAGAGGCCTGGAAGGACAGGTGGTACTGGGGGGAAGGGGAGAGCCACAGAGGCCCCCGGGCACCTCCCTCGGGAGGCCATGTACTCACCACCTGCACGCACTCCATGAGGGGCAGCCGCACGGACTGGTTCCCGGAGAGGCTGACTACACAGGCTGGCGTGTCGGGCGTGGCCTCCAGCAGAGCCATCACCGCCTCCATGCCCATCTTGCTGCTCTAAGTGGAGAGCGGGGGGTTCAGGCAGGTGCAGCCCACCGCTCAACGTGCACACACATGCACGCACATACACACTTGCTTGGCCCCCCTCTGCTCTGGGGGCTGCACTGAGCCGGCCCCCACACCATGCGCTCGATGTCACTTTGCAGATGCACAGACCCTCAACTTCCAGAGCTCCCACACACACTGGCCGAAGTTTCTAGAACAAGTGGCACCAGAAACAGTGACTTACGATGACCACCATTCACAACAGTCACCCGGGCACCACTTCCCGGGTCTTGCACAACCCTGCCAGGACCGTGTGGTCCCGCACCTCAAGACAGCAGTGACATGCCTCGTCCATGGTCACTCAGCCCGATGGGGAAGGGCAGGGTTGGAGCCAGGTTTCTGGGGTTCTTTCCACTATGACAAGGCTTCTTGATTGGGGCTCGTTTATGTCACAACTTTCCTGGTGTGTGTGCAAATGATGGATGTGGGCTGCTAGGCTGGACCAGCTAAAACATTTAGGAACTGCCCTCTTTGGGGACAAATTACAAATGCAGGTCCTGGCCCTGCCAAGGGAGCAGACAGGTCTGCGGTCACCGTGCTCTGCTCAGTGACACGGTGAACGGGTCCCCTGCTCCAGCTGTGCCCGCAGATGGCACTCCCTGTGTCCTTGGGGCCTTCTGCCCGTGTTGGGAGCAAGGCAGGTCTGTGTCAGGAACAGCCTAGGAAGAAACTCCCTGTCCCCTTGGGAGCACCATGCTGACAGCTCACTGGGAAGGACGGGTTCCCTGAGCTCAGGCTTCTCTCCTGTGATGAGACACACTGTGGGGAGGTGTCCTATGGGAACTGGATTCAGGGACCAGCACAAAATGCTGTCTCTTTGGCCATGGGTAACACTGTCCTTTGTCTCACCCAAGCATTTCATGTCTTCCACCAGCATCCATGACACCAGCAGGCCAGCCTGCTCTCCTGCAAGCTGGGGAGACCCCAGCCCATCCCTGCTGCCCAGGCTTGATGGGGGGCCAGTGCTTGGCCCTGATGTCCCAGGCCCCTCAGAAGGCTCCCCGAGTGCACCCAAGGCCTCACATAGGATGTAAAGGTACCTGGCCAGGTGAGCAAGGCCCCTCTGGGAAGGCAGCGTCCCCGCTGCTGTGTGGGGCTGAGGAGACCACACACTGAGGCCTCCTGGGAAGGCTCCGGGCGGTACAGCAGCTGTGACTCACCGAGGGCCTCACTCCAGCAGTGGTCTGGGTGGTCCCCAGCCCCCACCCAGGGTGACCAGCCCTCACGTGGAGGTACTTTACCACCCATGGGGCCTCCCTGGTCCCTGACCCTGCCTCCATGTGGCTGCAACATGATTCCCACTTTGTAGAGGATGAGGGGGACCCAACAGTCATCACAATGACGATGGCACTGAGGCCAGAATCCAGCGGGGCCCCTCCCCAGCATATGGCTCCCCCAGGGTAAGAGCTATGGAGCCCAGGCTATGGGCCAGACTCAGACGCACGCACACTCACCCGCACACACATGCCCAGGACCAGAGCAATGCCCCACCTACCAGGATGCGGTCGAATGCTGAGGGGGTCCCTCCCCTCTGCACGTGGCCCAGCACAGTCACACGCGTGTCAAAGCCCAGCCTTTGGACCACCAGCTGCTCAATGGGAGACAGTAAGCGCCTCCCTGGGTTTGCTGCCCACCCCACTGTCCCGCCTCCCACAGGCCCCCAACCCTGGTCCTCCCCCATCCCATGTCCCGCTTCCGGAATTCTGGGGTGTCAGCACCCCAGGTCCCCAAAGAGCCAGCCCAAGGTTCATGCTCAGAGCATGTGAGTATGTGGATGTGTTTCTGTGTATATGTGGGTGTTTCCGTGTGACTGTGCACGTGTATCTGTGTGAGTGTGCAGATGTGTGTCTCCATGGGAGTGTGTGCACATGTGACTCCGGGTGTGTCTCCATGGGAGTGTGTGCACGTGTACGCCGTGTGTGTCTCCATGGGAATGTGTGGACGTGTGACTCCGTGTATGTCTCCATGGGAATGTGTGGACGTGTGACTCCGTGTGTGTCTCTATGGGAGTGTGTGGACGTGTGACTCCATGTGTGTCTCCATGGGAGTGTGTGGATGTGTGACTTCGTGTGTGTCTCCATGGGAGTGTGTGGACGTGTCTCCGTGTAAGGACAGACGTGTGTCTCCACGAGTGTGCACGGGTAGAGATGCCAGGAGGGCCTCGCCCTGCAGGGAACATGTTGTGAATGAAGACTGGAAACCAGAGGATGGGGGGCTCCGAACAGTTTTGGGGGCACACCTCGCCTCTGGGGCCAGGTCGTCTTGGGGACCCCTGGGTACATGCAGCCCACATCTGGTTATCACTGGGCATGAGGAAGCCCTCCAGGGCCTCCTGTCTGCAGGGAGGGGGGCCCAGCAAGAGCACTGAGGACTGGAGATAAAGGGGAGCCGCCCACGTGGCCAGGTCTGCTGGGGGCCCTTCCGCACTCACGTCCTTCACGTAGCGAGAGGAGATGGGCTTCCCTTTGCGGTCGATGGCGCCCTCGGCGATGATGATGATGTTTAGCCGGGACCCTCGGCTCCGCGTCTGGGTCACAGACACCCGGGCTCAGAGGCCAGCCTCAGACACCAGCCCCGACATGGCCGCCACCCTCCAGCCCTTGCTGGGGTCCACACCATGGGGCCCACAACCCATATGACTGGGGACATATGGGAAGGGCAGGCTGGGGGGTCTTTGCTGCAGGCCTGGGAAGTGGGGGGCATCAAAGGGACAAGGGGCCCTCAGGGCAGGGACCAGGCAAAGGGTTCAGGTGGCATTTGGGGTGTGACACTCCCATCCAGGCAGGAAGACACATGGTACCACAGCCTCCCCAGGACTAGGGGCTGGGAGCTGGGATGGAGGGGCAGAGGGACCCCCCCCAATAGGTCCTGTGGTGGCAGAGCCAGTCCTGCCAGCCACTAATCTGGGACACTGAGATCGCCTGAGCCTCTACTTTCTCGTCCTTAGAATGGGTGACCTCACAGAGCTGGCCAACAGCCACCTGTGCCTGTGGAGCAATTCCCCCTCCCTGGGGCTGTGGGAGGCTGAAAGGTGGCACCTAAGGGACCCACACGCCATGTATCAGTGGGGTGGGAAGGAATGCTCTCTGGGGCTTTTGAAGTGCTTTTCATGCCTTCACTTCTTTAAGGACCTGACACGCACATGGTGGGATTCACTCTGACCCACAAGCCACGTGACTAACCCACAGCATCTGCCTGAAGAGCCTCACAGGGTAAAATAGTCTCTGCACAATGTGGGCAGAACTGGGAGTGGAGGGCTGCCTGGAGGAGGTGGCACTGGTGCAGGTGAGGTGACGCCCAGAGATGGGGTTGCAGGGGGAGCAGAGGAGCCTGAGCCTCCCTTGCTGCAGCCCAGGAGGTAGGCAGGGCAGAGGGCAGCACCTGCACCTTACAGGTTGGTAAACTGAGGCTGAGGGAAGACCCAGAAGGGCCTGAGGCCTCACAGGGAGCAGAAAGAACCAGGGCGTGCCCACCCCAAGTCCAGGCCACTTCCAGGAAAGCCCAATCCTGAGTTCTCGGCGAATAAGCCAAGGCCAAGTTCAACCAAGAACCCCCAATACCGAGGCCCCTGCCTCGAATCCAGACGACAGGCCTCAAGACCCCTGATCTGAGGACGCCTCTCCTGGCTCAGCACCTCCCTCCCCCCAGCCCTGATCAGAGCCCTCCTGTCCACCACTGAACCCAGGCCTGGCAGAGGGGCCAACCGGCCCTAGTGCGGGGACCTTGGGGGTTCCCAGGGTAGCGTCTTCCTGCCCTGGCCAGAACCACCTCCCCAACTCCACCTTGAGGAGCCCGGAGAGAGCCATGTTCTGGGCACCCCAGATCCAGGCCCCCCTGTCATCTCTCCAGACAAGGCCTCAGTGCCCCAGCTGCCTCCCTGTCTGCTCCTGCCTCCACGGCCCACTCTGGGCCTCTCTGCTGGGGACACTGCTTCATGTCCCATCTCCCCATGCTCACGAGGCCACCTCCCCCAGCTCAGGGTCCGAGCTCACAGCCCCTAGGAAGCCAGCCTGACAATGTCCCTGCTCCTGCCCCTTCCCCCGTGTCAGTACTGACCACAGGGAGGTAGCCAGGGCAATGGCCCCGAGGGGTGAAAGGACTCCATTCAGGAGAGAACATGGGCATCTGGCCAGCCTCACCCGCTGGGCTCTACTCGGCCCTGCCCTTGGCTTTATTGAGGAAGGTTCTAGAAGCTGGTCCTGACCCTCAGCACCTCCCGGTGCCCTAGGCAGGGCTGGAAAGCCATCATTGGGGGGGGGGGGGGGAGTGTCCAGCAGTGGATGGGAGTGATGCCACCACCACAGTCACATGGGATAGGAATGCCATCACTGTTCCCCTCTGCCCTTGCTCCAGGCATGTCCACTGCGCCAGCACTGCACCCCTCCCCCATCCTCAATGGGTGCTGCTCCCAGGGGGACACCGGCAGATGCTTGTTGAGCCACAGTGAAGACAAATGGGTCAGAGCTGGCCACAAGCCCTGGGGACACTCCCGTGGGGACACCTGCCTCTGCACTGGTAGAGTGGCCTGCAGCGGGACCCTTGGCAGAAGACCCTGCCCACTCACCTCGCCCAGCCTCTCACACATGAAGTTTTCCCAGCCATCCTCAGGGGGCGACTCGGGGATGAACAGCCAGTCGGCCCCCGAGGCCAGGGCGGACACCAGGGCCAGGTACCTGGAGGGGCCATCTGCTCAGGGCCGGACCCAGGTCACTCTGAGCCCCGCCTCCTGTCCTTCTCCCTGTATCCCAGCCCCAGAGATGATGGATTCCTGCACCCCAGCCTTCATAGCCACAGCGTTAAATGTGCAGTGTTAAATGAGCCGTGCCAGGTGCCCAGAAGGCACCACGCCTGTCTGCTGCTCCCAGAAGCCCCGACTAGCCAGGGCAGCCCCCTGACCCCCCTTACCCGCTGCTCCCCAGAAGCCCCGACTAGCCAGGGCAGTCCCCTGACCCCCCTTACCCGCTGCTCCCCAGAAGCCCCGACTAGCCAGGGCAGCCCCCTGACCCCCCTTACCCGCTGCTCCCCAGAAGCCCCGACTAGCCAGGGCAGCCCCCTGACCCCCCTTACCCGCTGCTCCCCAGAAGCCCCGACTAGCCAGGGCAGCCCCCTGACCCCCCTTACCCGCTGCTCCCCAGAAGCCCCGACTAGCCAGGGCAGCCCCCTGACCCCCCTTACCCGCTGCTCCCCAGAAGCCCCGACTAGCCAGGGCAGCCCCCTGACCCCCCTTACCCACTGCTCCCCAGAAGCCCCGACTAGCCAGGGCAGCCCCCTGACCCCCCTTACCCGCTGCTCCCCAGAAGCCCCGACTAGCCAGGGCAGCCCCCTGACCCCCCTTACCCACTGCTCCCCAGAGGCCCCGACTAGCCAGGGCAGCCCTCTGACCCCCCCTTACCCGCAGTGCCGCCCCATCACCTCCAGCACGAAGGTCCTCTGGTGGCTGTGGACACGGAAAGGGCAGAAGGCGTTAGTGCCAGGCCTCTGTGAGCTGAGCTGTGCAGCTCGGCCTCATGGGCCAGCAGAAACAGTCTCCTACAATCCACAGGGACCAGGACACGCTGTTCACGCCCCATGTGTGCCCAAGTGACGCTGCGGACACAGGAGTAGCAGGACACACAGCCCTTCTCATTCCCAGGGCAGTCACGTGTCTGAGCAAAATGTGGCCTCAGGCTCCCAACCAGCCTTTGGGCTGGTTTTGGGCTCGTTTTCACTGACCTCCGCTCCTAAGGCTGACGGCCATTCACCTTGTGCAGGCCTGGCCACCACCAGCCATAAGCCCGAGGACCCCCAATGGGATGCACCATGGCCCAAGGCCCCTGCCGAGTGGTGGCCTCGCCCTTCACCAGGAGAACGGGATCCCCAGCTCGCTGGCCTAGAGGCCTGGCCGGGCCAGGGGGTCACAGGAGTCACGCACCTCTGGGCCGTGGTGGTGATGGCATCGATGACCTCCATGATGCGATGCAGGGCGGAGTCCGTGCCGATGGTCATGTCGGTGCCGCAGAAGTCGTTGTCAATGGAGCCCACCAGCCCGGCAATGTTCAGGTGCGAGTAGGTCTGAGCTGTGCTCTCCGAGATCTTACCTGGGAAGGAGCAGCCGGGCTGAGGCCCCACCAGCCACGCACCATCCCCCACCCCAGCCACCCCCAGGGAGGAGCCACCCCCTCCCAGGTCCTGCACAGGGAATCCCGAGGGCAGGGCAGGAGGCAGCTGAACCCAATGCCATCATGTAATGCAGCACCCTGACCCGGGGACCTCCAGTGCAGCTTTGGAGAGTTACCACGCCCCTCATTTCCGGGTGCCACACGAGTGGCACAGAACTGAACTCCAGGAGGTCACTTTTCAACTGGTGACCCTGGGACCGCGTCTTGTGTGTTACGTAACTTTAACTATTACGCTTCTCCCAACTGACAAAGTCTGTAAACCACATCTGGGAATCAATTACAGTTGGGACTCACCACACAGCCTGGGATGAGGCAGCCTGGGACGGCGGCCCGACATGCGTGGGTGTGCCTGACACTGCGTCCCAGAGGCTGGAGGTCAGACACTGATCGCACTGCCAACCAAACCCAGCCAACTGCTTCTGCAGCCACTGAGAGCCATCCTGACCCCAGCTGGGCAGCCAGCAGCCAGGCAGTGTCTCGCCGCCTCCTGTCGCCCTGCCTATTCCCACTGCCCGGCCGCAGAAAGACAGGTGCTGGGGCCTTCTCGCCGCCCCGCCCCCACCCCGAGCCGTCCGTCCGTGACCTGCTCCAGCGCTGACCCACCTTCCTTCACCAGTTCCTCCAGCAGGCTGCCCCACTCGCTGCGGAAGATGTTGGCCCCGGTGAGGCTGCCGTCCCCACCGATGACGCACAGGTTGCTGATGCCGCGCTGGACCAGGTTGTAGGCCGCTGCCAGGCGCCCCTCCCGTGTGGTGAAGGCCTTGCAGCGGGCACTGCCAATGATGGTGCCACCCTGTGCAACGGAGATAGGAGCCTTGGCTAACAAGGCAGCAGAGGGCCCTGCGGGACACTGGGGCGACCCGGTGCTGGGCAGCAGGGCCTGGTGGACCCGCAGAACTGAAAGGGCAAAGTCCAAGTCGTCCTCCAGAGCCTGTCCCACCTCCCTGGGTCTTTGTCCTCAAATACATGATGAGAAGGACAGTATCCACTGATGGGAAGCCCAACGAGGTAATGGAATGAGCAGGCACCACACACACACGCATGCTCACATGCTCACATACATGCTCACACATGCACATACACGTTCAAACACACATGCACAACACACACAAGCTCACACACGCACAAACTCACACACGTACACAATCTCACACACGTGCACTCATACACACACACACACACACACTTGAGGGCAGGCACACGTGCCCACGGGCTAGGCACCAACACCAGAAGCTCCCTAAGCCCCAAGGGCACCTGCCTGCAGCAGCTCAGGCCAACATTCACACAGCCCCTCCCCGTTCAGCTCTAGTTGGGCCCCCCGAGGACACTGCCAACTGCACCCCACCCCCCACCATGCTGCTCCTGGGACCCACCAGGCGGGGCCCCAGGCTGAAATGGGCCAGCCCAGGGGCACCACGCTCTAGACAGAGCCCAAACTCTCCCTCATCTGCCCCCACCAGTGCCCCTCGGGCTTCCCAATGGCTGTCCCGATCCCTCTACATGTCCACATCCACTGGATTGACCAGGGCCAGGGCAGCAAACCCACTCTGTCCCCCAGGAACAAGGAGAACTCACTCCATGAGCGATGGCTGCTCTGGGCAGGAGCAGCGGGCAGGCCCCTCAGGGTGGGCCATACCTGGGTGAGCCCTGCACCAGCTCACTGGGCACTGGGGTCCAGGCCGGCCGGCCCACTGCTCCTGCAGGCCTATTTGTGGCTAATATTGATGACTGCCCACTAGAATGAGCCAAGTGTCAGCTGGCGGCCTGGGATAAACAGGTGACAAGTGCCCGCACCACCGTCCCAGCTCTGTGGGAGGGCAAGGGTCTCCCCAGACACATGGCTCAAAGTCCACCATTCCTAGGAATCCTGGCCCCTCAGTAAGTTAGAGGGAGGCCTTGGTCGCTGGGAGGCTCAGGATGGTGATGACGGGGAGGCCAGGCAGAGGGATGGAGAGGCCACGCAGGCCACGCCGTGCCTTTTCCAAAGTGTCCCTCCTCCCCTGCACCCTTAGCTGGAACTGAGGGAACTCCCACGTGGAGATGTCCGAGGGCCATTACGACACCATGACCCCACGGCAGCCAGATGACAGGGTCAGCCTGGAGGCGAGCCTCTGTGGAACGTGGTGTGCTTCTCTGTGTGTGTCTTGTGTGTGTGTCTACATCTGTGTGTGTGCCCGTATCTCTGTATATCTCCTGTGCGAGCACACACGTGTGCTCCCATGCATGGAGAGCCTGCCACAGGCCTTACCAGCTGGATGATGTTAGAGACACTGAGCCAGTTGGCTGGCTTGATGTTGTCACCTCCTTCCACGAGGCCCTCGTAGCCCTGAAACCAAGGAGCACAGGCATGAGTCGGTGCCCCCAGCAGCCAGACTCTACCTGAGAGCGGGGCACTGGGAACCTGGCCAACCCCATGTGACAGGCAGCAGGCGATGGATCTGCCCGCCGAGGCCCCTACCCCAGGACCGTGGCTGGGGAAGCCGGGGTCGGCCAGCGGTCATGGGCTGTTGGGGAGAGACGAGGATGCCCAGACGGGCCTCTGGAACCCCAGTGCAGGGCTGGCAAGGCTGCGTGTTACAGAGTGTGACTCACACGGCAGAGTGCTCATGCCACACGTGGCCCATAGGTGTTCGCGAGCCATGCCCAGGTCACCGAGCCCAGATCAGAAACAGAAGCCCAGCACACAGGAGCCCTCTGGCTTTCCCAGGCCCGAGCCTCCCAGAGGAACGCACTGTCCTGCCTCCTAAGGGCGCCAATTAGATGTAGACATGACAGCAGTGTCCACTGTCTGTGTCTGGTGTCTGCAAGGTCCCATGTCGCCATGCCCAGCCTGTCTGCGGCACCACAGGCCACTGTGTGTGCACCAGTCACGATCCGTCCACAGAGATGGACATTTGGGAGGCCTCCTGTTTAGGGCTATTAGAAATAAGGCTGCCAAGCACGCACACACCTCCTGCTAGAGGGCTTCTGACCAAGGGGTGCATGCACGACCAAGGGGTGCATGCACAGCCAGCGGTGGCACCGCCACACAGCACCCACTATGCTTGTGCTGACCTCCTTGGCCACCAGCCTCATGGCCGGGCTCCTGGACACCACGCCACAGCGCTGGCCTGGGCTAGTCCTCATCCCAGCGGCTGCACGTCAGTCCCTGTAGGTGGTTCCATATTGAATTTCCCCAATGACCACACACACCTGATAATTAAGTTCACAAACTCATCCTAGAGAAAGTGCTCCATACCTCAGTGCTGAATATCACTATGGTAACCTTCCAAGCACTCCCCTTGGGAAACTGTGCACTGACACCAGCGCCTAGTCCACCCTTCAAAGCCATTTTGGAACTCTTTTTCTGGAATGGCCATCAGAGCTGCCATTGTATTACCCTTGATGTCCTGAATGTCATCAAAATGTCTTCCTTTCAATATTTCCTTTCTCTTCGGGTAAAGAAAGAAGTCATAGGGGTCAGATCAGCTGAGTAGGGAGGGTGTTCCAATACAGTTGTTTGTTTACTGGCTAAAATCTTCCTCACAGACAGTGCCGTGTGAGCTGGTGCATTGTCGTGATGCAAGAGCCATGAGCTGTTGGCGAAAAGTTCAGGTCATTTTCATCTAACTTTTTCACGCTGCCTTTTCAGCACTTCCAAATAGTAAACTTGGTTAACTGTTTGTCCAGTTGGTACAAACTCATAACGAATAACCCCTCTGTTATCAAAAAAGGTCAGCAACATCGTTTTGACTCTTGATCTGGACTGACGGAACTTTTTTGGTCGTGGAGAACTGGCTGACTTCCATTGTGCACTTTGACGCTTTGTTTCCGGGTCGTATTGTACACCCATGTTTCATCACCAGTGATAACACAGCCCAAAACATCGTCTGCCTCTCCAAAAGGTTGTGGCAAACTTCCACTCTCCTTTGCTTTTGTCATCGGTGGGCGCCTTTGGGACCATTTTTGCACACACCTTTCTCATGCCAAGCTTTTCAGTTAAGATTTTGCTGTTTCTCCATCGATGTTTATTGGTCTGCTGTGCTTCTCACAGTCAGCCTACGATTTTGACGCACAATTTGATGAATTTTTGCAATGTTTTCGTCAGTTCTGCTCGTTACTGGCTGCCCTGACCTGTCTTCATCCGCGATGCGTTCTCTCCCCTCAGAAAAATGTTTCATCTATTTGTGCTCTGCAGTTTTCTTCCTGGCATTATCCCCATCAACTTGGACTAACATATCGCTGATTTCACTTCCACTCTTGTCAAGTTTAAAGAAATTTAATGTTTGTTCGTTGCTCTAATTCAAGCTCAGACGTTCTCACGACAGCAGACAGAAACACGCAACAACAATAATGAACACCACTGAGCAAGACACCGCCACATGGCGACAGGAACACAGCTGTGGGACACTGATATACAGACCGAGGTTATGAAACCTTCCCGAGCTGTGTGTACAGCGCTGCCGATGGAAGCGCACGGTGGCAAGTTCGCGAACCTAATTGTCAGACCACACACTGCTTCCCTATGACACAAGCCACTGGCCGTCTGGACCACTTCTGTAAGGAGTGCCTGGGCAGGTGTCCAGATCATTTCCTCTGTACCGTGGCCTCCGCTTTCTTACTAGTAGGAGTTCTTCACACCGTCTGCATAGACGGCAGGTGCGTTTTATACACGATGGAAAGATGCTGCCAAGCACTCGTGCTGAGGTGAGCAGGGCTGCCTCCTCCGGGCAGCCCTCCATGCTCCTGCCTGCGGCTGGAGCCCAGCTTGGCTCTGGGAATCTACTCACCCTCCGCCTCCTCCCTTTGGGCCACCCTCACCCATGCTGTTCTGTCACGCAGGCCTGTAAGGTCCTGGGCAGTGAGGCCCTGGAGGGGTGGGCAAATGCTCCTGCCCCTGAGGGTAGAGGGAGGACTACACATGGGGAGTACAGTGAGGGCCCAGGGAGGGATGGTTCTCCAACTCAGGGCATGGTAGGTTCCCTCCCCAGCCCCCAGCCCACCCAGGCCCGGCCAGGTTGGAGGGGCAGGGGCCCACTCTGCAGGAACCGGAGCAAGGAGAAGGTTCTCAGGGCCACAGGAGGACTGAGGCCCCAGTCTGGGGACCACCAAGCAAACCACCTTCAACAGCTGGGGCCATGTCCCTCCCTCCCTACCCCCACACCCCCCACCTTTGGTCAGGAATTTGGCCACGAGGATATAAGCCAGCTCTGCCACCACCACCCCTGCACAGAAAAACAGGAAAATGGCCTGCAAACCCACAGCAGGCACTGTCCTTAGCAAGCAGCTACCAGATCAGGTGGATCTCAGTCTGCAAAAACCCAGGACCAGGCACAGAGCCCGAGCGCGGGTGGTGCCAGCCTGGCCCCTGCCCACTGTGCACCCAGCAGGCCCAAGAGACCCCAACCCGGTCAGTCAGCTCAGCTTGAATCAAAGTCTCACAGACACAACCCTCCTTTCCTAGCCTTGGAACCTTCTAGAATGTCTGCACACCACCCATTTTGTGTCACCTCTGCCCTCCCCCCCCCCCGCCCCAGGCCAGGCCCCCAGGCAGCCCCAGAATTGGCTGCTGGCCGAGTGCACTGCTGGCAGCTCTCCTGTATCAACTCTGATAGCTCCAGTCTGGGCTCCTGGATGAATAAAAGCCACCCCCGTTCACTGAGCCCCTCTCAGGGTCGGCTGTGAAAAGTGCTTTAAATCACAACACTGCATTAGCTCTTGTGTCCTAACACCATCCCACCCCATCCCCAGAGAAGCAACGGGTATCCCCACTTAACAGAAAAAGCAGCTGAGGGTCAGAAGGGTGAAGGGACACACCTGCCACAGGTGGACTTCAGCCAGGACTTGGACCCACCCCGCCCGTCTGGAGGCCACCGTCCACGAACCTAGGCCTCTCCTGGGACAGTCTCACCCTGTGCTCCACAGGTTCTAGGCCATTATCAGGGCGTGGGCCCCACCTGCCCAGCAGTTGAGATTGAGGAGACCTGCTTCCCAAAGACAACCTGGGGCTGGTCTGAGGGTCAGAGCCCTGCAGGGGAGGGGCCTGCAAACTGCTGCCAGGGGTTGGCTGTGCCCTGCCCAACCTGGGGCCAGGGGAAGGGACAGGGACAGCCCACAGGGCCAGGAGGGAGGCACTGGGTTAGCTACTTTCTGAGTAAAAAGTGAAAACAATGTAACACAGCAACACCAGAAAACCAGAAATTCATTGTGTGTGTGTGTGTGTGTGTGTCAGCCCCAATTGTGACACAGGGATTTGGGGGGTGGGTGAGGCAAAGGGGCACGCATGGTTTGAGTGTCAGGGTGCAGGAGGGTTGGGGATCAGAGGGGGACCTGGCCGGAGGACGATGGGTGGGGGCTGAGGTCCCAGGCCTCAGAGGAGGAGGGTAGCAGCTTCACACCATCCTGTCTCCCCAGGGACACAGTGCACCCCACAGGACCCAGGCGGGGTCCTCAACCCACCCCAGAGAGGGCCCCAGTCATCACCTGGTCGATCACTGTCCCACCGCCACGTCATCGTCCCCTCCCTCTGGGCCTGAGTCCAGGTTGAACAACTGACTGCTGTGGGACAGGGCAGGTGTCCCCTCTGCAGCCACCAGCGCCCCACCCCCAGCCCAGAGCCCACCAGCGTGGTGCCTGGACCCTGCCCAGCCTTACCTCATAGATGAGGAAGACCTTGGCTCCCACATAGATGCCCATGCGTGTCACAGCCCTGACGGCAGCATTCATACCTGCAAGGGAGTCAGGGTGACACTGTCAGTGCAGATGCACAGATGTCGGGGTCCAGGACCCCACCCTCTTCAGGGGGTGCCAAGCCAAGAGCAGAGCTCCAGCCCCAAATCACAGGGTGAAGACGAGTCATTTCAGCTTCTGAGCATTTGGAAATAAACTGCCCCAGAGATCAACCAGGAAAACTCCCACCAGAGTGTGGAGACCCGCTGGGCAAACATTACATGGGTTCCCTCCTCATTCCCTGCCGTGCTCCCCCCACAGCCCTGCTGTGCTCCCAAGCCACACCCTGGGGGCAGCTCAGGGAGCGTCCTGAGCACCGTGCCCCTAGCCCTGAGATCATACACCCTGAGGGTGGGCTCCATGAGTCAACCAGAGGGCAGTGTTCCCAGGGCCTGGGGGTTGGGGGGTCCACAGTCTCAGGCAGTGTAGCTGAGCACTCCAGCCACCCACAGCACACGCACAGGGGAGCCGCGAGGCTGGGGCCGCCACCCCTCTTCCCTGTTCCCCTAGTCTGGTCCCCTGTGCCTAGCAACTACCCTGCAGCACAGGCTTCCTGGAAAGATTGACATGTGGGAAAGGCTGCGAGCCCAGGAGATCTTCAGCCTCCTTCCTTCACAGCTGGTTCCAAGCCCACAGAGGGCAAGGTGTCTGCCCGAGCTCCCTCCACGAGATGCAACCAGAACGAAGCCCTCATAGCAGCCCCAAGAGAGGCACGGAGCACCAGAGGCGGACCTGCGTGCTGGTCCCCCTGCCACACTCTGAGAGTGTGATGGGGCCTCGCCTCTAGGTGACCAGATGGCCAGGGCTGCAGCTGCCATGGGCCTAGAGAATGCCCAGTCAGGTACGCTGGTCGGTGGCCCCGCACGGGCATGCCGGGCAGGCCCAGCCCCCACACTAATGCAAACCATCTTTCTCAAGAGTCCACACCACAAAAGACATCTGTGCCTTGGTACAAAAGGGGCAGGCAGGACTCCCCATGTCCTTAGAGAGGAAGAATGACCGCCTCAGTCACCCATTTAGGGTCTCATCCTATGATGCGAGGTCCAGGGCCAAGTCACATCCTGTGCTTGGCTCCCCCGAGGACCCCTCCTCCATCCCCCGCTTTCCTCCCAGCAGCTGAGCCTGAAGCATGCGAGTGTGCACATATCCTGTGACCTGTCCCTAAGCTTTCGAAAGCCTTTTCCCTGGAGGCCGGTGCCAATGGCAGTGTGGCCACACACCCCAGGAATCCCTGCCTTCCTGGTCCCTGAGCTTGTCGAGGTGGGCAGTACCCATCTGCCTGGGCGTCCTGCAGGAGCACCGTGGCTTCCGGGGTCCCTTGCCGCTTGTGTGGTCCACATGGTGACCCCAGCGTGGGGATTCTCGACCTTTACCCTGGTTACACGTCTCCGGCCTGGAAGGCAGGGCCCAGGGGCAAAGAGCAGGTCTCATGGGACAACGGAGAACTGCCCCGCACCTCAGGAAGAGCCAGTGGGCAGGCTCAGGGCACCAGCCGCCACGACAGCACATGGGCATTTGCAATATGCCCATTCTACGCCTGGGTGAGACGCCTGGGTCCCAGAGGCACAGCATGAAGGCACCCCGACTCCTCCTTGGGCACAGCGAGCCCCCCATCCCCACCCACAGCCGAGGCTCCAGCTGGCCACTGTCCAGGGGCTCCCGGCACAGGGGCACCCAGATGGCAGGGCAGGCAGAGCAGAGGCCCGCGGGACCTGAGATGGCCACACCTGCGGCTCCCACGCTGGACTTTAGCCAGAGAACCCCATTTCTAAAGAAATCATGAATGTCTCACATCCCCCAAATGCATGGAACTGGGGCTGCGGAGGTGGAAGTTGGCAGCAGGAGCCCAGGGGGCACCAACCCTCCCCAGACAGCTGGGCCGCCCCAGGACCGGGGTCTGAAGCTCACAAACCTGCTGCTTGAGGCCCCCTGCCCTCCCTGGCCTCGTGGGGTGGAGGGATGGAACAGCACATGTCCCTGCCCTCCCCCGATTCACACCCCATCAGGCCCTGTCCTGGCAGAGGTGTCGGGCGTCTCACTGGCCTTGGCCAGCCAGGGCAGTTCACCCTCCCACAGCCCGCCTCACTAGTGAGGCCACTCTGGGCCCACTGCAGTCTCAAGGTGCAAACCCCAGCTGGGGCAGGCAGGAGGGAGGCCAGCAGCCAGGGACAGGGTGAGGAGGGGGAGAGGGGAGAGGGCAGTGGCCACACATCCAGCCGGATGTCTCTCCGTCTCTCTGGTCACCCCATCTTGGCCAGCTGCTGCAGGGCTCAAGGGACCCCAGGGGTAGGGTACCATTTTCAGCTTCAAAGGACACATGACCACATTCAGTGAAAACTTGAATTTTAGCCCAGGAACCGGATGCCCTGGAGACGGCCATTGGAGGGTGTGGGTTCCTCTGTACACCTCACTGTAAGCTGCCTTCTTAAAAAGGCCTTTTTATAGCCCTTTAATCTGCTTTTCTTCCTCAAAATAAACACTAGGCTGGATCAGAAGAGTAGGCAGGAGAGCAGCTGCGTCTACCAGCTGAGGGAGCTCGTGACCCCTCACCCTTCCAACCGCAGGGAGATACAACCCATGACCTGTTGGAGGAAATCCACGGTGCCACCAAACTCATGTCTGAGGTTAACGCATTTGTGACTTTTCGTCACAATCAGCTCCCGGGAAAACAAATGTGCAAGAGAGTGGGGACCATGAGATGACACCAGGCTCAGCAGGACATTTCATTACCAGATGACATGTAGACATGAAACCTGGCTGGGACACAATGAGATGGGGTGGGGAGCGCGGGAGCTAAACCCTCACCTGCAAATACAGGATATCCACATCCTACCGATGAACCGGGAAAAAGCAGGACCTGTGTGTTACTTAGGCGCTGGGAGGTGTCGCCCTCCGGAGAGACTGAGGGTGCAATGGTGGGCGGGCCAGTCTCTCGTTACTTTGCACAAAGTACTGTGACCCCTGAACAACTGCCCTCCCTCACCTCACTGACACTTCCTGTGGCCACCAGGAAAGGACAGACCCCGAGCTGGCAAAGAATGCCACTTCCAGGCTGGCTGGAAGGAAACTGCCAGGTGGCCTTTTGACTCCTCCACTGTTTACATAAGGAGAAACCAAGGCCCTAGAGAAGTGCTTGGGTTGTCACAGAGGTGGTCAATGCCAGCCCTACCAGGACGTGGGTCTGGCCCTCCACTCCATCCGCTGGCTGGTTGGCATACATCCCAACAAATGCAGACCGCAGTGGCTGGGAGGGAAGTGCCCACTCACCCTGGCTGCCATCAGCCGTGGGCACACACGGGGGGCACACACGGGAGGGCCCATGTGGTGCCATCAGGTCTCTACGAGATCAGCCTTTATTTAGAAGGATGTGGGGGGGCGGGCGGCGGGGGGCCTGAAGGCAACCTGAGCACCCGCGTCTGGAGCTGGATCGCAGGAGCAGTGATGGTTAGAGAAGAGCTGGCTGGGGGCACGCCCACTGACTGATTCCAGAACTCACAACACAGAAAGGCTCCATTCTCCCACCATACCAGCTGGCCCTGCGTCTTCCTCCTCACATCTACCCAGCCCTAAACCGGGAAAGTCTGTACAGCCCCAACCAGAAACCATGGCGAACAGTTGTCTGCAGGTTGGCAGGAGTGAACAGGGGGGGAGCCAAGGTTGCCAGGGATCTGGGAAGTAGGGACCCTTGCAGCAAATGGCATGAAGTGAAGTGGTCCACAGTCAGCCAGCAGCTGCACTGACGACTGACGGCCACACTCCAGCCACATCAAGGGAGTGCTGCCTGTCTTGTGTGAGGCACCGAGGCCACAGCTGACAGGCTTTGCCCTGGGCTGGCCCACCTGCGCAGGCTGGCAGCACCCTCCCGGGCCCCTCAGCCACCCCCACCAATCCCCATCCTCTGTTCAACCTGTGCCAAGAAAGGACAGGTGCATGCCACCCCCAGGGCTTTTCCCCCTGACCTGAATGCGTGCCATTTGTCCTTCGGTTCTCCTAGTGCTGCTGTCTCCACTGTACAGACCAGATCCTGCGGTGAAGACCGGCCGCGCAGCAGCCATGGCAGTGGGGGCCTCACCGGCCTCTCTGCACGTCTGGCAAGGTGGTCCAGCCCTCCCAGGGTGACCTTTCCCGGGGTCTAATCTCACAGGACAGTACTTCCCTCAGGCCACCCTCCAAACCCACTCACCCCAGGCCTGACTCACTGGCCATGCTCTCGGGAGGGGAGGCAGCAAGTGCACTGGCCATGAGGGGCTGCGGATATGCAGCAGGGCACACTGCTTGCCAGCCAGGCCAGGCCCTGCAGGCTCAGCCCCAATCTGCCCTGGTAGGGAAGGGCCCCTCAGGGGAAGGCCCATCACAGGCGAGGACACTGAGTCTGACTCTTTCTGCCTGCCCAGACTTGTGAAAGCTCTTTCCGTTTCTGAGGGGAGATGCGGAGGTGTGTGTTGGTACTTTCTGATCTGGAGGCAGGCAGACGAAGCCCAGCTGTGCAGGCTCCATCCCTTCCAGTCCTGTTTCCTGGTCTACTGAGGTCTGTCCTGGGGTTCTGGAGCCCTCTGGCCATCCCAGGTGAGAGGCACGGGAGAGCCGAGTTCAGGACAAGACCAGGCTGCCAGAAGGGAGGCTGCTGGGACAGACATCCTCCCTCCCCCACCCCTCAGGGAGGGCACTTGCCCAGCTCTGCCAGGCCTCGGCTACAGGGTCCTGGGCAGGCCACCAGGAAGCCCCCCACCTCGGGCTTCCCCTGTACAACGGGGCTGAGAACAGGTCTGAGCCAAAGGAAACACCTCCCCAGGGCACCCTCTTCCCCACCAGGCCTCAAAGGAGACAGAGGGCTGTTCTGGGTCGGTCTGCCACCCCACTCCTGCCAGCCAGGATGGAGGGGGTAGGATGGGAGGGGTGCGGGCATCAGTGCCACGCTGGAGGCCATGATTGGGGGAAGCACAGGGTTCCCAGGTGCCTTTTAGAACCAGGAAGAGCCTGGCTCTCAGGTTCCGGAGGGACCTGCGTAGCTCAGCACGGCCTCCATGAAACAAGACTCCTGACACGTGCCATGCAAGGAGCGGCGCGGGGAGGGCCCGGGTCAGCAGGAGGGGCCACAGCGGCCAGTCCAGCGCCTGCCCCGCGCTACGTCCTCCAGCCACTGCCGGGGCGCAGACACACCCCCTGCAGGCGTGCGAGGGCGGGGCGCGGAGGCCGTGGCGTGCAGCACGTACGCGAGCGACCGGTGCGTCGGGGAGGGTCCCGGGTGGACAGGGTGGGTCTGGGACAGGCGGCGCCGTGTGCCAGGGGGAGCCGATGGCTGCGCGCTCCCAGGGCCCGGCCGAGGGTGGCGGGCGCGCGCAGAGGGTCCCGGGGACAGGTGGACGCCCCCCCGCCCCCCCCACCGGCAGACCCCGCACACTGCCCACCTTGCGCGTCGCCGCCGCTGGTCAACACGCCGATGGCCTTGCCGGCCCCGGACATCCGCAGCTTCTCCAGGTCCACGGTGGCCATTGCGGCGCGGAGTCGAGCCTCTCGCTCTCTGCCAGCGCCGCGGCGCGCGCTGTTGTCGATCCCGCCCTCGCCCCGCCCCGCCCCGCGCCGGCCCCGCCCCCCTTTGAGGTCACCGCTGCCCACGCGGGTAGGGCGGCTGCAGGTGGGATGCTGTGGTAGAGGGGTCCAGCGCCCCCGCTCCGAAAGTGCCCAAAGCTGTCCCCAAGGTCCCTGGGTCCCCGGGCTCATGTGGGTCGCCTGAACCCTCCATAACAGGCTGCCCAGCAAGCAGCGCACTACTGGGAATCTGCGACCTTGGCTGACCATGGGCAGCCGTTTTAAGTTTCTAAACCTGTTGGACCTAACAGAAACGTCCGTTCGCTGAGAGTGCATTTCATCGTCGTCCAGGTGTTCTTAAATCCACCCGAGGAGCTTTCCAAGGCCTTGGAAAGGGCCTGACCCTCGAAGGCATAGCCAAACGCGAGGCAGGACCCACGGACAGTCCTTTGCTGAAGGGACGCGCAGAATTTGTAATCCTAGGCCTGGAACAATTTTAACTTTGTTTTTCAAGTTCATTGCGGAAGCCGCAAGTCACCCTCACGCCCATTGGGCAGTGCTGGCCTTCCTGCTTTAGCTGAGGGTCCACTGAAAGGGGCCACTGGTTAAAATGCAGAATGGGATTAAGACGAACCCTAGCCGGCATTTATTTATTCATTACTTCGGTAAATATTTGCTGGCCCCTTGGAAAACTCTTGCACACCAGGCAGCGTTGAGGGGGGTGGGGGGGAACTGGGGCAGGACAGTGGCCTCTACCTTGGATGTTCAGGGGGGTCGCTCAGGCTGGGTGATGGAGACTTCTGAGCTAGGTTTCCGCCCCGCCCCTCCCCCCCATAGGGACCCAGTGTGGTCAGCAGAACAGACCCAGCCCTGGCAGACAGGGTGCCTGGTCACTGGTAGGAGAGTTCCCGTGAACCAAATCCAGGGCTGTGACAAAAGGCATCCACCCCTGGGAGCCCTGACTTCAGACTGCTTGTGGGGAAGGCCCAGACAGCTGCTTGGAGCCTTGGGGCTGGGAGGCGTGGCTAACCCTGAGCTGAGTGGTGACACCTGTGCGTTTGCTTTATGAACATTCAAGCTGATCACCTATGATTTGTGTAAGTCTCTTTATATGTAGTATGTTCTGATAAAATGTTTACTTAAAAAGATTCCACTGTCGGGGAGGGTGAGCGGCAGCCGGAGCTGTCAGTCAAAGAGGGCAGGGTTTCCTTTTCGGAAGGTGACTGAGTGCGGGCCCTCTGCTGTCCAGCTCGTACCCGTGGTTAGTAATTCTGGTGTACACTCACACCTCACTATGAAGGCAGAGCTCATGTAAAGCGTTCTTATCAGTAATAATTACGTAATAACTATAATGAAATAAAGAAGGCAAGTGTAATGCAGAGTCCCAGCTCCCGCTCCCCACACAAGGACACAGGGTATGGTGAGGCCAAAAAGGAACAACGGAGCCATAGACAGGGGAGTCATACCACTGTATGGCGGCGGGTTGAGACACAAAAGCAAACATCCACCAGTACCCCAATGAGGGGTCTTCCTGCACCCCCATCTCACTGGCAGTCGGGCGAGACACAGGAAGTAGTATCAACACGATCCATAATCCACATTCCACTTGCTAACCACACTTGCTAGCCGCAATCCGCCGTCCGCTTCTCTGCCAACCAACCAACCAACCCCTGAGTGTAGCCATGGCAGTTGTATCAGTGGCTAACAGCTAACTGCTTACAGCCGATGGCCATCTACTACCTGAGCCAGCACCTTTCCTCATGAGGTCGAGAGCCTGGAAACTGCTCGCTGGGACTCCATCCCTATAGCAAGAGAAAAATTTTTAAATATTTTTTCCCAAAAATACAATATTACATTTTGTAAAATATTTGGAAATAGTGGAGGAATGGGATTGGCAAGGAGAGGGGCGGGGCCCAGGAGATGGTGAGCGTGAATGCAGCCCACTTGCATTATTTAATGGTGACATGTACGGACGTAAGGAGGGACAAGTTCCGTGTCCGGACTAATTAGCATGAGTAAGGAACCACGTGTTACCCCTGGAGTAACTGATGTGCTGCTATGTTTTCTTGCTTTTCTTCTAGTTTTATTACGTGTGTGTGTGCCTGTGTATATTCTTAAAAATACACAGTTTTGTCATGAAAAGCTAAGTGGCAAATACAGTACGACTGGGCAAGGAAAGGCCACCAGAGCCTGTTGGATGGAAGCTCTCAGAGAAGACAAACAGTCTCTGGCTGTGATCTGGCCCATTTCCCTGAGAGCTCACGGCACAGGATACCTGGTGCCATGTAAGAAAGTACCCCCAAACATAGGGGCCCGAGACAGCAGGAAACATGTCTTATCTCATGGCTTCTGAGGGGCGGGGTTTGGGAGTGGCTCCTCTGGGTGAGTCTGGCTCTGGGTCTCTAACGGAGCAGCATCACTGGAGGCTCGACCGGGGTTGGAGGAGGTGCTTCTGGAATGGCACCTGTTCTCACAACGTGGCTTCCCCCAGAGTGAGCGACCAGACGAAAGCCACAACCTCAACTCAGGAGTCACACACGGCAGTCCAGCAGTTCTGTTCATGAGAAGCAAGCTCTTGAGTCCAGCCCACGCTGGAGGGGAGGGAGCAAAGCCCCACCGCTGGAAGAGACCAGTATCAAAGATGTGCCGACTTCTTTTAAAGCCCCCAGCAGCCCCTTCCGGGGAAGGTGTGAGCAAGGCCTGTCCAAGTCCTGGGGACACACCATGGACAGCAGGCTGGGGTGCGGGCAGGTCCGAGACGTTAGGTAGGCATACAGTCGGGGAGTGGGCAGAACCTCAGACCATGACAAGGAGGTTGGTTGAGCCTTGTTGTAGATGGTCTTGCTGGGCCATTTGTTCCATTGTCCTTTTAGATTGGTCAGAGTCCAGAATCTTCCTGTCCCTTGTCTAGAGCTGAAGGAAGAGATGGTGGGTCCCTCATTCAGCATTCTGCCTGTGGTCACCTGGCCACGCGCCTTCCCTGTGGTGCCCCTGCTGCAACTGTTTGTGGCATTGCCGGTGCAGACACTCTGCTTGCCACTCCAGAGAACAGATCTCCCGACCTCTGCAGGGGTGACAGAGGGGCGTGGGTTCCACCTGCTTCTCAGCTGGCTCTCCCGACCCCTCCACTGAGGTGGGGTCCCACCGGGCACGTGTACCGAGGCCTCAGAGCCACCCGACACTTGACCAGATGGGCATTTATGCCTGGAGAACTTCTAGAAGACTGTGGCATGTAACTTGGAGGAGCTCCCCGCCCACCTGTTCTGGCCTGGAGCTTGCCCCACCGGCTCATCCATCAGCCAAAAGGAAGACCTTCCCTGGGCTCCCACAACAGCCTCATCTGCCTGCCCCCAACTCCTGGCCTGTGGGTTACCAGGAGATGCAGGTGCTGCAGCCCAGGTACAGGGTCCCACAGCCAGCTGGCAGGGGACCTGCCCGGAGCATGGCACTCCTCTGGGCTCCTCACGGGGGAGTCGCTTGCGGGGCTCCTCTGGGAGGCAGGCGGCTGGACTTGGCTGGAAGCTGAATCTGGGGCTGGGAGCATGTGCCTGGAAGCCTGTTGTCTGGGGTTTGTCTTCGGCTCCTGGCTGCCTTTTCCATTTTGCTGTGGAGGATCAAGCAGGCACTTAAGTAGAGAGAGCAGGAAAATGGCCCCACGTCCCCTGCAGCCCCCACAAAGGTTTCCACTCTAGGCGAAGCATGGAAGGACACGCACACCTGGGGGTAGCGGCTCCAGTGGGGTCGCCGTGCAGTGATGGCTGGTTCTAGGGTGGTAACGGTGGAGAAGGGTCGGGTCTGTAAGATGTTTAGGAGGCCCAACCAAAGCGCCTGGGTGGGGGGGACGCTGGAGGGGCTGGGTCACTCTGGAGGGAGGGGCAGGCCAGCCAGGGCTGGAGGGCCTCTTTCTGGGGGTCCACATGGGAAGCCCACCCACTGCCCTGCCCCCCTGCACCCCTTTAGCTCTGGCTGGGTTGCTGCTCTGCCTGGTCCACCAGGCTACCCCTCTCGCCCTCTGCAATGAGGTCAGCTCCGCTGGAATGAGGTGAGCTGCTCACAGAGAACAGGGTACCCGGGTTCCACCTCTGAGGTAGGGAACACCACACTTGAATACGTGGAAGGACAAAGTGGTGTCCGTTCACCCACTCATTCATTCATTCATTCATTCATTCATTCATTCACTCATGCACTCATGGACAGCACTGCTGAGACCGGCAGGCCGGGCCTTGGGGCCGGTGGCAACTCCACCCAGCCCACGGGGCTCACGGCCCGGCCACTCTGCCCGTCTGCTCATGTGCACGGCTGGCAGCTGACTGTTGCTGTGAAGTGCATTTGCCTTTCGGAAGTCATGCTTGTTCCGTTACTGAGAACTTAATCAGAATGGCAGGACAACGTGCAGAGGACGAATAGCCTGGAATCCCCTCTGCCGCACACTGTGTGCATTGTTCAGCGTTTCCTTCCAATATGTACACATGTCCACATACATACTCATATCTATATGCATATGTGCATATTCTCTTTTTACGTATGTGCTCCCTCTCAGTGGCCTGTCCCTAGGATCCCTACTGGCTTCCCAGAGGGGACTCTCAGAGTCCCACGAGAATTAACGGAGGTGTGGTCTCTCCAAACTGTCCTCAGAGCAGCAGGTCAGCAGTCAAATGACAGGCATGTGAGGTGCACGTCCAGCCCAGCTCAGGTAACCAGCCAAGAGCCAGGCGGCTTCACTAGCTTGAGTCTAACTGCGTCCAGAGTATTGTCTTGTTCTGGGCGCCCACCCCCCATCCACAGACACACCGGCCCCTCCCAGCACGCTCTCACCCCCGCCCTTGTCCTGCCTTCTGCTTCACAGCGGTTATTACCCTGTCTGAGGCTACAGTCCTCTTGTGTGTGACCTGTCCCTCCACCGGAATATCCCTCCAGACCCCGTGCCTGGCAAAATGCTCAGCTTACAGAGGACCTACAGGAAGCTTTGTTGAGTGAATGAATGAGGGTGGCATGGACTGTGAAGCACCAAGGCAAGGAAATCTGAGCAGAGAGCACCATTGTGCAAAGGCCCTGGGGCAGGGAGGAGCTTGGACCTTTGAGGAACAGAGAGGGGCAGGGCACAGTGGGGCCAAAGGCAGAGGTGGGTGGGTCTCGGGCACAGGTGGCACCGGGCAGAGTGGGGTGTGATGTCTGTGTCTCATCTCGCTGTGACTCCTGTTCATGGCATTTCTCTGCTATTACGGCGAGTTCTTAGCCAGCCGGCTCAGCCTACACGTCAGGCACCAGAAACGCAGGGGTTCAAACATCCCAAAATAAACACACACCCCTGGAGAGCACGTCAAACCACACAAAAGTGACTTTAATTTCAGCACACATGCTGGCTCGTGTCACCGCAGACGGGCTGTGTTTACAAGCCAGTGTTGCCAGCACTTGGAATTTTCCAGGTCCTCTTGGCACTAACCTGGACACTTCCAGGGGTGCGGGAGTGCGTCCCCTGTCCCTCTCGGAGCAGAGTCACAATGAGCAGGAGCACTCAGGTCCACCCATGTGGGGGTGGGGCCTGCTCTCACTCAGCCCCTCCCCCTGCGCTGCGGTGGCCCCTCCCGTATCAGGAGGGGAAGGTGGGCGCCTCTGCCAGCGGGCGGGACATGCTCTGGATGGCCCACTGTAGGATGCCATCAAAGGAGTGCTGTGGGACAGAGCAGAGCGAGGGCGCTGGGGACCTGGGTCTGGGAAGGGCTGGAGGAGTGGACCTCCTGTCAAAAGAAGATGGGCCCCTAAAAGCCACATTTTCTTCCCAGAGATTCTAGTTGCTCGTCTTCGGGTCGAGGAGTGGCAGATCCACAAAGGGCCCAGGTTCGGGTGCCCACCCCACACTGGGGAAAGTCGTGGCCTCCGAGTTACGCTTTGGGGGCCATAGTGCTGGCTCTGCAGCCATGTCCAGGCCCTGGGACCTCTGGGCAGGCTAGAAGGGGGAGTGGCTCAGGGCTCCTTAGTGTGTTTGTACACTCAGGGCTCCTGCGCGTGTGCGGAGGGGTCAGCGCCATCCTGGAGTGTGTGGCCCTGTGCTGCATGGAGTGCCCGGGGCCAGGTGTCCTAGGCCCCTGGTGGTGGCTAGGGTGCTGGCTGCCCTGGGGCGGGAATGGGGGGAGCAGTACAGCAGGAGGAGAAGGGCAGGTGCAGGCCCAGCCAGGTGGTAGTTACCTCACTCAGGAGGGACTCCAGGTCATCCCGGTGCAGAACAGGCTCGTGACCAGAATCGTCCCCTGCCTGGAACCGAGGAAAGGGGAGGTCAGCCCAACTTGCACACCCCCGCTGGGATATCCCATGGCAACAGGGCTCCCCACAGAGGCAGCAGGAGCTGGGGGGGGGGGGGGCTGGTGCCAGGGCAGTGGGGGAGCTGCAGGTGCTTCTCTAGGGGGTGGGGGGGTGAGAACTGAATTCTAACACCTCGCTCCTTCTGGGGGTGGTGGGCACAGGCGAACTTGGGGCATGAGCAAGCTTGGGGTGGCCTGCCCAGGGCCCTGCACCTCAGGAAGCTGGCTGCCCCAGGCCCCCCAGGCCTGCCTGCCTCCACACACTGTGTGTGGCCCTCTGGGGAGTGGGAGGCAACTCAGAGAACCCTGCCACTGATGGAAAACGGAGGCCCAGAGAGGAAAGTGCCTGGTCCACTGCCAGCCACTCAACCAGCCAACAAGCATGGCCAGGGCCAGCCATGCCCTTGGGCGAGGGGCCAGAGCGGGCAATGAGGCTGCCACCAGGAGGGACAACAGAAGGCTGTTCTAAGTGGAACCCTGTGAAATTGCCAGGTTTGTAGCTCAGAACAGCCAAATGTCAGCACCTCCAGCTGGGTAGGCCTGATAAACACAGGCCCTGCCCAGGGCCCAGCAGCCCTAGGTGCTGGGATCAGGCGCACTGCCCCAGGTGTACAGAGGCCTCAGGAAAGGGTCTGGGGCCACACCCACAGGCATGTGACTACACCTTGGGAAGGGGGCCAGAAGAGGGGCAAGGGGGGGGGCCACTTTTTACTTCAAAATGGCATCACGTTTTACATCAAATGAAAAGAAAGGGGCCTTTGCTGTTACGAGAAAAGAACCCAGGTCTCAATAAAGCATCTTCTGGAGGGAGGCACCCCCTCCCTGGAGACCTCCGTGAAGGCTTCCTGGAGGAGAAGCCATGTCAGGGGGCTTGGGGACCCTGAGAGAGGCTTCCAGCCAGAGCAGGACTCCCGCAGCTGTGAGCCCCCCTCATGGGCGGGGCCTTGATGCAGTGTCTGGGGTACCCTGTCTCCCACACAGTGTGTCTGCGAGCCTCAGGCTCGGCTAAGAAGCAGGATGGGCATGGATGGGGTGAGGACTTGTCACCCCCATGGGGCCCCCAAAGATTCCTCTGGGGCAGGGACGTGGTCAGGAAGGCCTCTGTGTAGGGCAGCCAAGGCGAGCGATGCCACACTGTGGGGGCTCCTGACTGGGGACACACGGGACCCCACCCCTCCTCCAGGATGTGAGGGAGCCCTGGGTGACTCACTCACAGCTGGGGCCCTGGCCAAGTGAGGACCGAGAGTTTCTTCTCTCCAGGAACTCCTGGCACTGGATGGGGCAGGACGGGGTGGATGGGGGTGTGGACGGAGGAGGGGTTCTAGGGAAAGGAACCTCACAAGTGGTCTGATCCTCACTTCCTATCTGGGCAGGCCCTGGCGGGTAGTCTGGCCCCAGGCATCTAACTTCCTCAGCAAAAGGTTTATCTTTGCCTTAAGCAGCCCTGTCCCTCGTTCCTGTGTGTCTGGCTTCACACACCTTTGACATGCCTTTCAGACCCTCCTCCTAAGACTTAACCACCCTCCAGAGAGCAAATGAGCTTAACAACCTGTAACCCCACCTTGCGCTCTCCCGTCCCCATGTACCCTTCCTGACGGCACCGCCTTCATCTCAGATGCATAAAAGAAACTGCAATTGGCAGAAGCATTTATCTCAGTCTGTTGAGACCTTATTTCTGAGGCATATCTTCTGTTTACCTCCAATAAATTTTTATAAAAATTCTATACAGGTTTGGACTTTCTTACCTGGACAGGGGTGAAAGCAGACTCAGTGAGATTAGGCTGTGTGTGTGTGTGCGTGTGTGTGTCCCTCGGTCATCGCCTGCGCTTGCTCATCCCCAGTGCGGGGCTTCCCTCCGCTCGCTAGGTCACCCCACCCCTCACCGCTAGGTCACCCCACCCCTCACCGGGGCAGCAGAGCTCGGTGCACAGCACTCCCCGGGCTTGGGGAGCGGCGCTGGGGGCTAGAGAAGCTCTGGGCACAGACGTGCAGCCAACTTCCTATCACTACCGTTCAGGTGTGTTTCCTTTTTAAATACATTAACCAAAAAAAAGTCGACTTAAACAAAAACACTGCATATAAATAAGGACCACACGGTTGGGGATATAGTTCGAACCCGCGAAGCTGGAGCGGGAGCCTCCCCTCGAGATGGGCTCCCCCACCTCCCAACCCCACGTGGCCCTCCTTCCCCACGGCTGCACTGACCTTGGCAGGTCCCGGTGCCTGGCGCGCGGAGCTCGGGGCGGGCGCCCCCTCCCCTGGAGCCGGAGCCGGAGCAGGAGTCGGGGCGGGGTCTCCCGAGCAGGATCTGCAGCGCAGGACGGCCCTGCGCACAGAAGACAGGCTGCGGGCTGCCCGGGCTCGGCCAGGGGGCGTGGAGGGGTCTTTCCTGTAGCCGCGGGGGCCGCCCCCCCACCCCGCTTCCCCTGACGTCGCACTCACCCCGGCCTGGCCCCTGCGGGAAAGTGGCAGCGCCAGTGGAAGGCGGCAGCGCAGTGAGCGCACCGCAGCGCATCCGCGCCGTCCCCGCACACTCCGCACCGCGCGCCGGACGTGGGGCCCTGCAGAGCGGACACAGCTGTGACCCGGGGCTAGCAAAGGGGTGCAACCCACCCTGCGCCTTCTGCACCGCCCCAGGGACCCCACTGGGGCTGGACGTCGGGGAGGGGCGTTCGTAAGGCCCCGCGGTTTGGGGATCCAGCCTCAGGAAGTCAGGGGCGCCCTGCACCTTAGGGCTGCAGCCCAGAGAAACCAGGTGCCCCGACCCGCTCCCCCTTAGTGGGCCCCTTACCCCCTTTAGAGCTGGTCCATGAGTCCCCGGAATGGCCCGCCCCAAAGGAGGCGGGAGAAGCTGGGGGACCTGGGTGCTCTCCAACATCCCATCCCGGCTATTGTCCTGCCTCTTTTTGGGGTGGGGATTTCAGGAATGAGGAGAGAATGCCTCACCCCTGCTGGAATCCCTCCGGGAGCCCCCACCTTGTCCTGGGTGCTCCCCATAGCACCCAGCTGCGTGCCTCCCTCCAGCTTCTTCCCACCTGACGCCCCACGGCCAATCTGGCTGCTCTGTCATAGGCCTCCGTGGAGTCCTGCCCCCTCACCCCCATCAGACTCCTACCCACTTTCCCCGCGCCACTCTCCTGTTTCAGGTTTGCCTGACTGCCCTGCAGGCCCTGAGCTCCCCGAAACCAACTACCAGACCCCAGCCCCCTGACCTGCTGCTCCTCGGGGCCCACACATAGTAGGGGGCGCAGGGCCGAGGGGTCCAGCGTGGATAGGGGGGCCGCGGAAGGTGGGGCCAGCGGGTGCTTGTAGGTGACAGCAGTGTGCATCCCAGCTGGAGTCTCCTTGGGCAGTCCCCTCGCCTCCTCTCCTGCCGACCTGAGTCCCAGGATGACCTGGAATCAGAGTCAGTGCTTGTGGTGCGGCAGGGGGCCTATCCAGCACCACCCAGGGAGGTAGTGACTATTGGGGTCCTGGGAGGAACCCCACAGTGGGTCAGACAGGGCTTGGTAGTCTCAGCTCTGGTCATCAGCCTGCGACCCTTTCCCCATCTAAAGACAGGGTGCTCTGGGGCTTCCGGCTGTCAGAGTAAACCCAGGGTCTACACCCAGGCATGTGTCATAGCCTTCATGTTGTTGCTGCAACAGACACTGCAAACATTTGGGGAAACATTATCAGTGCCCAAAGTGCGTTCCCTGTGTTGGGCAGAGCCAAGGCCCCCAGTCAGAGCACTGAGAAACGGGCCATGTGGCTGGGCTGAAGTGAGGGTGCACTGCTCACTGGCTGGGGCAGGACTGACCCACAGGAGTGGCCAAAGGGCAGTATTCCAGGCAAGCAGAGAGCCTGGGGCTGGGCCTGTGCTTACCGGTGTCTCGGCAGGCAGCTCCGGGGGCCACGGCTGCTCGGCCCGGGGCAGGTCTCTCTGGACTCCTCCCTGGAGGCAGCTGGAGCACCTCCAGGTACCACTGCTCGTGTCACCAGCCAGGGGCATGCAGGGCAAGACAGGGGGACGATAGAGTCCCAAAGCCACAATGCAGGGGAGGCCTGAGGGCTCCTCCAGGTCACCCTTTCCTTTTACAGATGGGGAAACTGAGGCTCACGCAGGAAGTGGGCAGAGTCACAATGGAAGGGCCTGCCTGACCAGTCAGCAGGAGAGCCCAGAACGCCCAATATTTACCCCTGGTGGGGTGGCTCTCACCAGAGTGGTCAGTGTCCCCTTGAGTGCTCCTCTGATGAACCCCCAAACTGCCTAACACTGCACCTGCAGCAGCCATGCCTGGCTCTCACTGGCCTGGCCTGCAGGGGGGACTTGCTAGGTTGGGGTTTATATCCCGAGATCCACCTCCTTCCATAAGGGGGCGGGTGCCCAGCAGAAAGGAGCCCGTCATGTGCCAGAAGGAAGAGAATGGAAGAATGACAGATGATCAGGGCAGGGGAAGGGTGGGGGAAGCAGCATGACGACCCTGGTTGAACCCGATTGCTTTGTGCCAAAGCATCTGAGGCTCAGAGAGATGTGAGCAGGTCAAGGTCACACAGAAAGCAAGTGGGCAGGGCCAGGGCTGGACTCCACCCATGCTGTTCCCGCAGACCACCACGACCTGTGGGCACTGTTGGGGAGACAGGGCTCTGTCGGTGGGCCAGGGGAAGGGGCGCCAGGAGGCAGACTGGCCCTTGGGGTGCAGCCCTGTGGCCTCTGTGCTCCTCAACCCCGACTTGCGGTTGAACTGTGCTTGGGGTCGGGGGTCAGCTGCTTGCGGGAGATTAGCCCGCAGTGTGGGGTGAGATGGGGCAGGCTGGCCACTCTTTGCCTCGGGCCTCCATTCTGCTTTGCCACCCTCAGGGGCCTGTGGCCAGGCTGGAGGGGACACTGTGGTCACACAGGGAGGTGGATGGATGGAGCCCAGGCCCCAGCTCCACTGCCCAGTGACCTGAACCAAGCCCCCCCTCCCCACCAGTCTTCACTTCCCATCCGTAGACTGGAAAGGCTTCTGGGCGTCCTCCCACTCAGGGTCAGTGAGTAGAGGCCCCGCGAAGCCGGCGGATGGGCGGTGCGGAGGCTCACCTGGGAATCTCCCGGAGTGGTGGGGACAGGCAGGCCAGGTGGAAGGCCCGGGGGCAGCCGTCACAGCAGATGAGCTCCCCGCCGTCGCGGCACACTGCACACTCATCCTCGTTCTTCTGACACAGGAAGAGACGGCGTCCTCTGGGAGACGGGGGATGGGGCCACGCCCTCCCGAGAGCCCCAGAACAGCGCCCCTCTTGGCTGCTGCCTGCTCCTGGGGCCCCCCAGACCGCGTTCACCTCCACACATGTCCTGGTACATCCCTCTTGGGAAGAACAGGCTTTCTCGTGGGCACCTGTGCCCCAGGAGGTCCCTCAGCTGCACGCACACAGCCACGCTGCCCTTCCTCATGGGGCAGCAGCCGGGCAGGCCCGGTGCTGTTCCTGTTGGCCCAGCCACCTGCTGTCCCCTCCACACAAGCCCTCCTGCTGTGCCCTTGTCTGCGTGGCACCCACCATGCCCTCCTGGATGCTGCCTCCTCCAGAAGCCCCTGGGCTGCCAGGCTGGGCAGCCTTGCACAGCAATGAGCACACTCATGCCAGTCCCCTGGACCCCGCCAGCTGGGAGCAGGCCCGGGTGCCGCTGGCTCCTGGGTGCCTGGCTCAGCTCAGTGCCTGGGACGGTTCTGCCTCATTAAGAAACGGTGCTGGGAGCCCAAGGACGCGCTTGACACTTGGGCGCCTGGCTTTCAGCAGGGGCCACTGCTCCACCCATGGGCCAACTGTGAGACGAGGGACAGATGGCACCTGGACGAAACACCACGACTTTAAAAGCCCAGGAGGATTCACTCTCCTTGACTTATTTGAATTTTTAAAACTGCGTTATCAGAACAAGATACTATTAAAAAAAGAACTCCTCCCTGTGGAGAGAAGCCTAGGCCTTGTCCTGCAGTCTTTGGAGTGAGTGACCTGGACAAGCAGCCAAGTGGCAGGACCGGCGGAGGGGTCGTGGGGTGAGGGGCACCTCCGTGTCTGGGCGTTACCTGGTGGAGGTGGGGCTCGCTGGGGAGGGAAGGAGGGGCTGGGCCCCTGCCCTGCTGACCTGCCCTCGGGTCCCCTCCAGCCTGCAGGGGAGAAAAGAGGGTCACCAACAGGGGCTGCAGCCTGGCAGGGACCCCCATCCCCAGTAGAGCTCCTGGCCCAGCGGGGACGCTGCTGCTGTTCTGGGTGCTGGTGGAGGGGGCAGGACGGTGCCAAGGGGCCTCCCTGGGGGGGTTGGGACAACACTTACAGGGGAAGCAGCCTGGGTCCCCTTGGCTCGGACCAGGGTCTTCAGGCCACCACCACTGCGAGCCTTGTTCTTCCCCGCACCGGGGTCTTCAAACTTGCTGGGTGTGTAAACACCCCCAACCTGGATGCACTTCTGGGCACCACCTGGGAGGAGACACTGACTGGCTTGGCCGCCTGCCCAGCTGGCCCTGCTGGGCCGCACTGCAGGCCCCAGGCCCGTGGCCAGGTGAGCTCTGCACCTGGGTGCTTCTCCCCACCTGCCCCCACTCAGGTCTGGGGCCAGGGGCCTGGGCACAGGAGGGCTCTCTGCTGGGGGACTGTACTGGGTGAAGCATGTTTCCCCCAGATTCATGTCCTTGAAATATCAGAATGGGACTTTAGTTGCAGGTAGCGTCTTTGCAGATAGAATTAGTTAAGACAGGCTCACACTGAACCCTACGTCCAATGGCTGGTGTCTTTATGAGAAGAGATAACAGAAAGACAGATGGAAGACACCCTGTGACAATGGGGGCAGAGGCTGGAAACAGGCAACCAGGGAGCCAGCAGCCACCAGGAGCTGGGAGACGCAAGGAGATATTCTGCTCTCCAGTCTACCGTGGGAGCGTGGCTTTGCCGACACCTCGAATTTGGAATTTCTGTTGCTTTAAGTTGCTCAGTTTGAGGCAATTTGTCATAACAGCCCAGGGAACTAAGGTGGGGTCCTTGGGCCCATCCCTGGTGAGAGCCCAAGGCCCACAGCAGCTCCCAGGGCCAGCTGGTCCTCAGCAAAGCCAGCCGGAGCCCAGCACAGAGAGTGCAGGAAGGCGGTGCTGGGGTGCTACAGACTGTCCTGCCGAGAGAGTGGCCCCCCAGAGGGTCCGAGCAGCGCAGCCATGCCCGAAGACCAGACCCCGTGAGCAAGGACGTTCGTTCTCAGGGCGTGAGCGCAAGCTGGAAGGGCTCATCCAAGTGGACGGAAGTGATCCAGGATGCGGCCATGGACCGCTGGCCTCTCGGAAGTCCCCAGGCCTGCGCGTCCGGGAGCCGCTGCCCCCTTGCGGGCCCTCAGAGCCCTGCCCCTCCAGAGCCAGCAGAACCACTGGCTGCCCACTGTCCTGTCTGCTCTGGGGCCACCAGAGAGCTAAGGGGGTCATGGGCTCAGGGGGCTTGTGCCGTCTACCTGACTCAAACACCTGCTGGATGAGGATGCCCTCCACGGCCCCACGGGCTCCTGGGACGTCCCCAGAGGACACAGCCACAGCTCTCTGGACCGAAGCGGACATGGTCTGGATTCCTGGGGAAGGGAGCACCAGATGGTGGTCAGCAATTGGGGTGATGTCCCCTGAGCACCTCCTGTGTGGGGGCAGTGAGGACCGAGGGTCCAGGGCAATGGGATCCTTCTTTCCTTCCACTAGGGCAGGTCTCAGAGGAGGCCGGCCCCTCACACAGACAGGCAGAAAGCCCTGTGTCAGAGCAGAGAGAGTGTGAGGATGAGGGGTGAGGAGTGTGGTGTATGTGTATGTGTGTGATGTGTGTGTGAGTGTGTGTGTGATATGTGTGTGTGAGTATGTGTGTGTGATATGTGTGTGATATGTCTGTTGTGTGTGTGGTGTGTGTGTGTGTGATGTGTGTGATATGTGTGTGATATGTGTGGTATGTGTGTGATATGTCTGTGTGTGATGTGTGATGTGTGTGTGTGTGTTGTGTGTGTGGTGTGTGTGATATGTGTGTGTGAGTATGTGTGTGTGATATGTGTGTGATATGTATGTGTGATGTGTGTGTGTGATATGTGTGTGATATGTCTGTTGTGTGTGTGGTGTGTGTGTGTGATGTGTGTGTGCGGTGTGTGTGATATGTGTGGTGTGTGTGCTATGTCTGTTGTGTGTGATGTGTGTGTGTGATGTGTGTGATGTGTGTGTGTGTGATATGTGTGTGATATGTCTGTGTGTGATGTGTGTGTGTGTGTGCTGACTGAACGTGGCGGGCAGGATGAACAGGGCCCCCTAGGACATGGCCCCGGGGGCTGTGCAGGGAGGGAGCAGAATACCCAGGACCTGCTCCCAGGTCAGTACCCGGTGAGCACAGGAGGTCTCTGGTGTCCCGTGTCCCGGGGCAGGGAGGGGACCAAGGAGGCTTCTCTGGAGGAAGCAGAGTTGAGCTGGCCATTGGATGGGCACAGGAGAGGTGACCCAAGGCGTGCCCTCTTTCCCGGGTGTGGCTTTGGGGTGAGACTCCAGGGCAGCATGGTCCCAGGTGCCAGGACAGGCCCTTGGAGGGCAGGCCACAGGTGGAACCCCTGACCCTGGCCTAGGAGCAGGAGCCTGGGGCCTACTCACCGTTCCCCAGTGGGAGGCGCTGTGGCTCGGCAGCGGTCTCCGGCTTCTTGTGGGGCTTGGCCTTCGCTTGAGAGCCTGCAGGGGAGGTGCGGCTGCAGGCCCTCCTCTCTGCCAGGGCCAGTCCACAGGCAGGATGGAGAGTGGGGAGGGGTGTCTGCCCTGCTCCTGTGGGTTCCCTCGCTTCACTGGGCTCTGGTGTCCACATCAGTGAAAAGTGACACCCACCTGTCTACTTCATGGCCCCTGGGACAACATCCAGTGTGTGCAGTTAACACCCCCAGGGGACCTCTGCTGCCCCCACTAGGCTGGCTCTGGCTGATCTGGTGGGGCAGACGCTCCTGGAGCCAGCTGGAGGGCATGTGGTGGGGGCAGCGGCGGCCTTCCCGGGGTGGTCTGTGACCCAGCCGGCTCCTCAAATTGCATACCTGGGCTGGGGGCACCCCTTGGGGACAGGGCTGCCGGGGCCGTCCGCGGCTCCTCCAGGACCTTCCTCTTGGTGGGGGGTCTGGGCAGGGGCACTGCAGCCTTGGGGCCAACGGGCGGCTTTCTCCCCTTCCGGGGCTGGCTGAGGTCCACATCTGCAGGGCGTGAGAAGGAGCCGGGCCTGGCCTCCAGCCTTTGCCTCTTAAAACTCAAGGTGGTCCTGGGTGATGTGTAGGGGCTCCCTACCGCCCCCCAGACATACACACCCCTTCCCTTGTACAGTCCCGCCCGGCCCCAGCCCCCAGCCCCGCGCCCCCACCTTTAGGGAAGCTGTGTAGGATGGGCTGTAGCCGGGCGTATCTCTCCAGGTTGAAGTCCTTGAAGAGAACCCTCCAGAAGTCCAGGATGACGGCTGTGTCTCGGGTCAGGAGCCAGGAGAGGAGCGCGTGGAAGGCCTGTGGGCAGCCCTCCTTCTCTGTCAGACGCAGCGTCTCCTGAAGCAACAGCAGGAAGTGGGGGCCCTGCCTGGAGCCTCCCTGGTGCGCCGCCCTTCCTGCCACCTCTACTGGGGGACTGGAGGGCGGATGCCAACCCGAGCCCTGGGCACCGTGCCTGTCTCTTGGCTTGGGGCAGGCGTGGGAATAGCATGTGGGTGTTGGGGAGAGGGCGGCCCACTTGGAACTCATGTTAGGGGACCATGCTCCTGGCTTGGACAGAGGCTTGGGGACGCTGGGAGGGGCATTGCCGATCTGGGTTGGGGGCGGACCTGGAACTTGTCCTGGGACCTTCTCCTCAGCTGGTGATTGGGGCAGTGGGGACCCGGCCAGCTCTAACTCGGCTTGGAGATCGTCCCCCTGGCTCGTAGGTGGGGCAGGGAGGGGATAGCTAGGGTCATTGGGGGCGGCGGCGTGTCGGGGGTGGGAGAGTTGGGAGGGGCGGGGCTGGGGGCGGGTCCATCTGGAACTCAGCTTCCCCATCTACCCCCCCCCACCACCACCCCCAGCCCCGCTCCTGGGAGGGGGGAGGGGAAGGCTACCGGCGAGTGGGGTCTGGGTTGGGGCCCACCTGAAACTTGTCCTCGGGAACCACGTCGCGGTCGGCTAGCGCGTGCAGCAGCGGAAAGGCGCTGTCCACGGCCACGGCGATCTCAGTGCGGTGCAGCCTCAGGAGACGGCGCAAGGCCGCGTCCCCGCCCGCCCGGGCCTCTCCCGCCATCGCGGGGTCTGGAGCGTGGGTCTAGGGGCCCCCTTTCCCTGCCTGGGGCGCGGCCTCGGAGCGCCGGCGGACTTGTGGGATGTCTGGGCCGTGTCTGCCGCCTGGTCCTCGCGATCCCCAGCCCCGTCGGGCACCTGGGCCAGCGCACCTGGGCGGGCACTTCCGCGGAGCTGAGCGCTGCCGCTGCCGGGTGCCCTGTTATACTGGACTCCCCACGGAAAGAGCAAAGGCCGTGCTGCCCCAAAGCCAATCAGGCCCGGGGGCTTCCAGAGGGGCAGGACTGGGACTTCCCGTAACCGAGTGAGCCGGCCCATGCCCCACCTGCCAGCGGGTTGTTGGCCTTTCTTTGCTTTGTAAAGGAAACTTCTGAACCAACTCTCCCGGTCCCCGCACTCATGTGGACCAGGTCTCATGAAAGCAAAGCCACTTCATGTCACATCTAATGGCACCTGCTGGGCCAGCGGCTCTGAAACTCCCACACAAAGGCACCGAGGGGCACCGGGGCACGGTGCTGTGGCTTTAGGGGTGACCAGTGAATGTCGCCCCCGGCAGGCAGCTCAGCGTCCCTCTCCTTTGGGCATCCTCCTCCTCTAAGGTCACTGTGCACCTGGTAGGTTTTTTCCCCCCATTGGCTGAACTGACATTGGGAGACGCGTTAGCTGTAGGACGATGGTTTAAGGGGAATTTAAAACTGCCAGGAAGATCAGTCTTCCCTTTTTTACAGCGGTGAAACCCTTGCAGGTGTGCCTGTGCCATCGAGCTGGGACGGACCGCGGCCTGCGTCACCAGCTGCTTCAAGATTAGCGAAGAGGCTCCTGTAGAATTCCGGACTTTCCCGCAGGCGGGGTTTCCATGGCAGTCCCTTACTGCAGGTGCCCTGCCAGCCTGTGTGGAGGGGGCCCCCCGGCCACGGGCTGAGCCTCAGTTTCTCCATGAGGCACTGATGCAGCAATGAGCCTGCGCTTGGTAGGCCATCTCTAGCCTCTGTCCTCACCTGCAAGGCAGCAGGCAGGGTTATTTCATTTGTCAGGCACCACCCACAATGCATTCAGCAGTCCCTGTAATGACCACTTTGCAAACGCATGATTCAATTTCAGAACTGCCCTGTTGGGTCAGTGCTATTATTATCCCTGTTCTACAGATAAAGGCTGAGGCACAGAAAGGTTAAGGAACTTGACCAAAGTCACACAGCAAGCACACGGCCTTGGATGGGTGGTGTCTCGGTCCATGCTCACAGCACGCAGGACACTCCTGGGGTGCCCAGGTCATGTCACACATACCACATGCAAAGATGGGGAAATGCTTCCCGTGTGACGTACTCAGAGGTCAGGGAGGGGTGAGGTCCCAGTGGCAGGCAGGGACTAGAGGGGCCCCGCCCCTCAGCTGCTTGGCCTTGGCCCCTCAGAGGAGCCTGGACACTGTGAGCCTCTCCCTTTGCCCCAGACAGAGGCTTCAGTCTCTGTGGCTCCGCTGAAAGGGCTAGGCTCCCAGGAGTCAGGCTGACCTCAGGGGACTTGAAACACCAGCCAGGCCTCAGCTGGAGAAGCAGGTCAGGGGGACCCTGACCCCCGGCCCCTGAGGACTTCCCAGCTGGTGGAGCATCAGGGGAGTCCCAGTCTCCTGGTGACACTTTCCCCGGACTCGAGTGCCTCTTGGCCAGGTGACCCTCAGTTTCCCTGTGAGAGGTGCCCAACGTCACTAATCATCAGAGAAACGCAAATTGAAGCCAAATGAGATACCACCTCGCACCCACTGGAATGGCTATTACCAAAAAACAGAAAGTAACAAGTGTTGACGAGGACGCAGGGAGATTAGCACCCTCATACAATGGTGTAGCCATTGTGGAAAAAATGTGTGGCGGTTCCTCAGTAAGTGAAATGTAGAGCGACCATATGACCCACCGGCTCCACTCCCAGGTATATACGCAAAGGAACTGAAAACAGATGTTCAAACAAAAACGTGCACACGAATGCTCACAGCAGCACTGTCACAAGAGCCAATGAGTGGAAACAACCCAAGTGTCCATCTACAGAAGAATTGACAAGTAAAATGTGGTCCATCCATGCAATAGAGTATATTCAGCCATAAAAAGGAATGGAATTCTAATACACACTACAACTTGAAAACATTATGCTAAGTGAAGTAAGTCAGACATAAAAAGCCACATATTGTGTGGTTCCATTTCTATGAAAAACCCACACCAGACAAATCCATAGAGACAGAAAAGAGATTATTGGAGCTGGGGGAGGGGGAAAGGCGGGGTGACTGCTTAACGAGTATAGGGTTTCCATTTGGGGTGATGAATTTTAAACTTTCAAATAGTTAAAATGGTAAATTTTATGTTATGTATATTTTACCACAATACAGATTAATTAAGAAATCAGTTGGGCATATTTGTGTGGGTCTATTTCTAGGTTTTCAATTCCATTGGTCTACATGTCCATCCACCCATCCATCCATCCACCCACCAGTACCATCAAGCCTTGACTATTGTAACTCTATAAAAAAATCTCAAAACCTAGTAGACGAAGTCTTCCCGTTTTATTCTTCTTTTTCAAAATTGTTTCTGCTTTTCTAGTTCTTTTGATTTTCCAAATAAATTTTAGAATAAGCTTGTCTCTAACTATATGTTTCCCCGAAAATAAAACCGAGTCTTATATTAATTTTTGCTCCAAAAGATGCATTAGGGCTTATGTTCAGGGGATGTCATCCTGAAAAATCACGCTAGGCCTTATTTTCCAGTTAGGTCTTATTTTCGGGGAAACACAGTATATAAAATCTTGCTAGGATTTTGATAGGGATTACATTATATATCAATTTGGGGGAAATTGGGGACATTTCTATTATGTAGAATCTTCCAATCCATGAACATGGTATGTTTCTCCATTTAGTCAAAGCTTCACTGATTTCTTTCATCAGTGTTTTATAGTTTTCAGCACACAAGTCCTACACATTTTGTTAGACTTACACCTAACTAATTTTTTGAGCAAGTGTAAATAGATCTGTGATTCTAATTTTGGTGTCTATATGTTCATTGTTAGTATACAGAAATACAAATGATTGTTTGCATATTCATATTGTATCCTACAACCTTGCTGAACTCATTTTATTGGTTCTATGAGTGTTTTTGTTTTATTTTGTTATGGAGTCTCTGGGATTTTTGTACAAAGATAATCATGCTATCTGTCAATAGGAACAGTTGGATTTCTTCTTTTCCAATCTATATGCCTTTTGTTCCCTTTCCTTGCCTTATTGCAGTGGTGAGAACTTTCAGCACTGTTTGAATAAGAGAGATGAGAGTAAGATCTTGTTTCAGATCTTAGGTGGAAAGCTGGAAGCTTTTGGAGACGCTCTTTATCACGTATAGGAAGTCCCTTTCAATTTCTATTTTTATGAGTTTTTTGTTTTGTTCTTAATCACGAATGGGTGTTGCATCTTTGTCAGATGCTTTTCTGCATGGATTGATATAATCACGTGATTTTTTTTCTTTAACCTGTTAATACAGTAGATTACAGGGATTGATTTTTGAATATTGAACCAGCCTTGCATCCCTGGAACAAACCCCACTTCGTCATGGTGTATCATTCTTTTCATATAGTGTTGAACTTGGTTAGCTAATATTTTGTGAAGAAGTTTTGCATCTGTATTCACAAGGTATGTTAACCTGTAGTTATCTTTCTTGACACCGTGTACAGATGTCAGGGGGACTTTAGGCTCTGGCATGCTGGGAGAGCTAGCTGAAGATGTGGACTTGGAGGCCATCAGGCTGTTGGTGTCCTCAGACCCCGACCCGGGATAAGAGTGCAGGAGGGGAAGGGAAGCTGTCCCCGTGGCCACTCTGTCCCTGAGATGGAGGGTGACTGGGGGAGAGCGTGTGGGTTGTCAGCCAGAAAGCATCTAGGAGGGGAAGACTCAGCTGCATCTCGAAGGTCATGTCCTGTGAGGACTGAGGCCTGGCCCTCAAACAGCCGGTCTGAGGTTACTGGTGAGGCGTTTGAAGAGTGGAGTGCCTTCCAGAAAGAGTGGGGAGGGTGGCAGAGATGTGAGGGGCATGCCGTCTGTGAAGTGGCACTCTGAAATGGGGAGCAGACTCGGGAACAGCCCCAGCATATGTCACCCCTGGGAGGGACCCAACCCAGATGGGAAATTACCTGGTAGAGGAAAGAGAGAGGCCTGCAAGCCATGGCCTATTTTTCAAAATAGATTTAACTTTTTAATCTTTTAGAAAAGACTTTATTCTTTAGAGCAGTTTTAGGTTCACAGCACAACTGAGGGGAAAGTACAGAGGTTTCCCATACGCCCCCCCAACCCGCTCCCACGCGCACAGCCTCCCCCACCTTCAGCGTCCCCACCAAAGTGAGGCATTTGTTACAGTTGATGAACCTACAGTGACACGTCATTGTCACCCAAAATCTGTAGTTCACATTGGGGTCCTCTTGGTGTTGAACATTCGATGGGTTTGGACAGATGTATAATGACATGTGTCCATCACTGTAATAGCACACAGAATAGTTTCATTGCCCTAAAAATCCTCTGTGCTCTGCCTGTTCACTCGCCCTCCCCCCACCAGGAAGACACCTCTCAGCCCCATCCCAGATGTGGCCCAGTCAGCACCAGGGTTATAGCAGAAGCTCCCACTGCCGAGGGGGTTGAAAACAAAAACATGCCACAAACAGCTGGCACTCTGGAAAAGCCAGACGGAGAAACGCTGGGCATTAAACAAAGAGCAGGATCACAGGGCAGCTGGGGTCCTGGTAGGGGCTCCCCACGGAGGGCACCAGCTCCTGACTCAGTGAACAGGAGACAGACAGAGAAAGGATGGAAAGACTGGTAGTGTTGAATCTGGAATCGGATACTGTGCCTGAGCTGTGGAGGCCAAGGGCCCTGACCACCAGAACCGGAGCCGAGGGGACCAGCCCGGAGGCCTGGGAGCAACGTGCCACCTGACCTGCCTGTGGGCTGCCTGCGCCGGGGGCATCCAGCCTCAGGTCCTGAAAGACTCGGGCCAGCCCACCTGGCCACAGGCTGCATCCCTGCCCAGGCTCCTCCAGGGCCCGTCCCAGAGCAGTGTCCAGACATGCTTGTTGAGTGGACAAGAGGATGAGCCCTCGCCCAGCCAGGGACAAGGCAGCCAGCCCAGGGAATGCTGAAGGCCTACTACTGGGGAAGGTGAGACCCTTGAAGATAGGGACAGGGCCCTTGACAGTGCAAGAGCAGAAAACACATAGGGACTTTCCAGATCAAAGGGCCTCTGGCCAGCACCCGTGTACCAGTGTCCTGAGCCCCTCGCCCCAATTTTGTGGCCCTGAGCCCCAGAACAGAGCCTGGCCACTCAATGACTGCTGGGTGTCTGGGGCTGGGACCCTGGGCCCTGCAGGTTGTAGAAGCCTGTCCCAAGACCAGGGTTTTCTGGGGACATGCCTTCCAGAATGTACCCACCTGCTCCTGTCCTGCTCAATGTGCAGAGAACAAAAGAGAAGTGTGATCCACTCCAGGGTTAGAAGGCGTCCCGTGCAGATTATGTGTGAGGGGGGGAGGAGTGGGAACCCCCCAGGTGTCCCTTAATGGAGGCAGGTTGGAGGGCAAACATACCTCTCCATGGGTGAGGGATGGGCCATGTGCAGGGACCCACACGGTGTCTGTTATACGCTGCAAGTTCAATTGTTGTGAAGGAGGAAAAAAGGAAAACTTCTTTACCTGAAAGGATACGTGACAGGTATGAGGCCCAGGGCAGCAGCGGGCGACGGTGAGGGTCTCCCTGTTTAATCAAAAGTGGTTTGTATTTGAATCTTAATAACATGCACATTCATTAATTTCTGTACTGACATTGGAAATAAACTCTAATAGAAAATATGTACAATACCAATCAGACATCAAATAATTAGGAACACAAATAAGAAAAAATTTGCAGTAGCCACATTTCTAAAAAAGGAGAAAGAAATAAAAAGATACGCCATGTTCCTGAGAGAGACCCAAGATGGCGGGGCAGGTGAACACTGTGCTTATGTCCTTCTGTGAACACATTAAAAATACAACTAAAGTACAGAACAGTCAACCTGGAGAACCATCTGAAGTCTAGCCAAACAGAAGTCCTAAACCAAAAATGTAAGAAGCCACGTCAAAAATGGTAGGAGGAGAGGAGACTGGAACAGGCCTCCCTGTGGCAGTTGAGAATCAGGAGAAATATCTGGGCCAGAGTTTCCCCCGAAGAGGAGGGAGGGACCCCAGACCCCTACACCCGGCTCCCCAGCCCAGAGTACTGGTGCCAGGAAGAGGAACCCCCACATCTGGCTGTGAAAAACAGTGGGGATTCCAATCATTTAAGTGGGATGGAAGCTACAGGAAACCCAGCCGTCCCTCTTAAATGGCCTGAGCATAGACTCACTCATTCACTCACAGGCACACACCTTGGGCTCCAGTGGAAGGACAGTGATTCAGGGGCCCCGGAGACATATGGGGGGTCGGAGGGCAGACAGAGGAGTGTGTCCTGGAGGACAGTCAGCATTTCCCCTGTGAGAAATTCTCCTCCCGTGCAGCCAGCAGGCGGGCGCCATCTTGCCTGTGTTGAGCCCGCCCCCGACGCTTACAGCCAAACCTGAATCTGATTGGCCTGCTGAGCTCCACTGCTCTTTCCTGCTGACTCACTAGGATCCTGCCCACCCAACTCTCCTAGGGCCAGAGGCACTTTCTCTGGGAGCAGCCAGCTCCTCCCGCATTGCAATCTTTCTTGAAAAACTATCAGAATCCACGAGCTCCAGACAGCAGCAACTTGCCTCGGTGTGCTCTGAGACGTTTGCTGAGTAGCTCCAGGCTGAGCACTGGCACCAAACAAGCATCTACATTAACCTGGTGACCACAACTCTTCCCACTCTAGCGACTCCCTGAGACCCTGCCTCACTTAACTCAGGTACCACACAAGGTTTTATCAGTGGCTGAACCTTAAGGGAGCCGTCAGGTGGCAGCAGGCCTCCAGGTGTCATGGCTTTTTGCAGAGCTACCCCAGGCCCGGTACCCTTGGCAGCCATCCTGTGAAGAATGCACTAGAAGGAATCACCAACAGACTAGATGAAGCAGAGGACTGAATCAGCAATTTGGAAGACAAAGTAGCAGAAAACACCCAATTGGAACAACAAAAAGGAAAAAGAATCCAATAAATACGAGAATAGTTTAAGAGACCTCTGGGACAACATCAAGTGTAACAACAGTCTCATCATAGAGGTACCAGAAGGAGAAGAGAGAAAGCAAGGGATTGAGAACCTATTTGAAAAAATAATGACTGAAAACTTTCCTAATCTGGGGGGGGGGGGGGGGGAAAGGCATACAAGTCCAGGAAGCGCAGAGTCCCAAATAAGATAAACTCAAAGAGACCCACACCCAGACACATTATAATTAAAGTGGCAAAGGTTAAAGACAAAGAGAAAATCCTAAAAGAAGCAAGAGAAAGGCAACTAGTAACTTATAAGGGAGCTCCCATAAAATCGTCAGCTGATTTCTCAGCAGAAACTTTGCAGGTCTGAAGGGATTGGCAGGAAATAGTCCAAGTGCTGAAAAGTAAGGACCAACATTACACAACCTAGCAAAGCTGTCATTTAAAATCAAAGGACAGATAAAGAGCTTCCCAGACAAGAAAGAGCTAAAGGAATACCTCACCACCAAACCAGTATTACAAAGAATGTTAGAGAGACTTCTTTAAGATGGAAAATAAAATTATGAATAATAAAATGGCAGTAACTACATATCTGTCAACAATTACTTTCAATGTACATGGATCAACTGCTCCACTCAAAAGACACAGGAGGGCTGAATGGATAAGGAAACAAGACCCTTACATATGCCGCCTACAAGAGACTCACTTCAGATTGAAAGATACAGACTGAACGTAAAGAGATGGAAAATGTTGTTTCATGATAATGGGAACAAAACAAACAAATGAAAAATCTGGGGTAGCAATACTTATACCAGACAAAATAGACTTTAAAACAAAGGCTATAACAAGAGACAAAGAAGGACCCAGTACTCCCACTTCTGGGTAATTATCCAAAAAAACACAAAACACTACTTCGAGGGGACGTGTGCATCCATATGTTCACTGCAGCAGTGTTTCCAATGGCCAAGATGTGGAGGCAGCCTGGGTGTCCCTGAATGGATGAATGGGTACAGAGGAGGTGGTACATATGTACAGTGGAATATCGCTCGGCCAGGGAAGGGAATGGGTTCTTGCCATCTGCAGTGGCAACATGGATGGACCTGGAGGGTACTGTGCTGAGTGGAGTGTCAGACACAGAAAGACAGATGTAATGTGATTTTGCTTATACATGGAACCTAAGAAAAAATTAACAAACAAAACAGAAATAGACTCATAGATACAGTGAACATTTTGATAGTTGCCAGATGGGAGGGGGTTATGGGTGTGGGTGAAAGAAGGGGAAGGGATTAAGAAGTACAAATTGATTGTTACACAGTAGTCATGGGGATGCAGGGTACAGCATAAGGAATATAGTCAATAATATTGTAATGACGATGCATGGTGTCATATGGGGACTGGATTTGTTGGGACGATAGAGGGAGGGGGTTGGGGGACAGAGTGAAAAAGGTGAAAGGATTAAAGAGTACAGATTGGTAGTTACATAATAGTCATGGGGAGGTAAAGTAAAGCACAGGGAACATGGTCAATAACATGGTAATAACTATGTGTAGTGCCAGGTGGGTACTAGACTGGTCAGGGGATCACTTCTTAAATTATATAAATGTCTCACCACTGTGCTGTTCACCTGAAATTAATATAAAATAATATTGAACGTCAACTATAATTGAAAAATTAAAAAGGAGGGAAAGGTGAAGGGCAATAGGAGGTCCACATGTCAGGTATAAAACAAACAAGTCACGGGGATGTGACGTGCAGCGTGGGGAACACAGTCCATAACATCGTGACAGCTGGGACGGCGTCAGACGGTTGCTGGACTTCTCATGGGGATCACTGCTTTAGGTCTGTGAGTGTTGAATAACTATTGTATGTAACCCTGAAACTGATATAATATTGTATGTTAGCTATATTTTAATAAAAATATTTTTTAAAGCATTAAAAAAGATACACCATGTTCCTGGATTTAATTTCTTAGTTGTATTTTAAAAAGCCAGTTCTTTATTAATGAATTTATAAAGCTAATATTATTTCAATCAAATTAGTACAGGGGTTTTAGGATTTGCTTCTAATGCTCTTTTGGAAGACGAATGAACAAGACACTTGGAAGATATTTAAGTGTATTAAGAAGCTACAGTGAGAATGGCAGTGGGACTCCTGCAGACAGACACAGTTTGCTGGAGGGACATACAGAGCTCAGAGCGAGTCCAAGCACATCTGAGGATGTGTAATGAAATAAACACATCGTTTTGTGTGCATGTGGGAATGGATGGAGCCATCAACAAATGGCCTTGACACGAGGGACTAATCATTTACAAAAATCATGCCAAACACCAAAAAATATTCAGGCTAGAGTAAAGGTATCAGTTAAAAGAATGAAATAAAATGCCAAAATAAAGAAGAATGCTTACATCATCTTCGGGTGGAGAAGAAATTTTTAAGGATAACAGGGGAAGTAGAAACCATAAAGAAAAGACCAACTGATATGACTTAATAATGCAAGACATTTGTATATAAAAATATCATAAAATGCTAAAATGGATATGACGAGCTGAGGAAAATATTTGTGACATATATATGCACATTATGTAAGAGTTACTGTGTTTAATATATAAAGGGAGCTCTCAAATCAATAAGAAAAAGACAAATACTCAAGTTAAAAAACCAACAGAGAAGAGAGACTAATTTTCTTAAACGTTTTATCCCACAGCCTGTGGCATCAGGAGCTGGAATGTAGCCCCCCCATCACTGTCTACTTTGTGACTTTTGACTATCAAACTATGAAATGCATAACCTGTACACAGATGATGAAACCGGAATTTCACAGTGTTTAGAAACGTACCACATAGGGAGTATCTTTGCGAAAGTGGGTCTCTGGGACAGCAGGTTAAATATAAGAAGCAGATGTGTCATCGTGGCATTCTCGGGGACCTTCATGCAGTGATGTCACCGTGAACGCTCCCGGCCACTCCGGACTGGGTGATGTGGGGGAGAGGTACAGTTGTGGGACTGGGTGTCTTCAGGAATCTCAACAGCTGGACACCCTGCAGTCACCAGGTGTAGCCAGGAGAGGGGGCTGTCTGGCCATTTCTGTGGGTGGCACCGTCTGTTTTTGTGCTCACACATCAGGTGTGAAAGGGTCTTGTCTTTTTCCACTCACATTGTCACGGTCACAGAGGGGCCTTGTTTGAGGCGGGCTCTAGGATGTCATTGACAACCCCCCATGGCACACCAAAGACTGGCCCAGAGGCAGGCAGCTCCCAGCGACAGGGCTGCCTTCTCTCCATGTTTAAAGCATCACCTTCAATTGTGGTCCGGTCAGCGAGCCGCAGGCTGAGTGTGGGGAGGGCAGAAGCTGGGGGCCGCCGGACAAGAGCCCAAGCTCACTCTGCAGTCCTGTCTGGGTGAGGCCCAATGAAAGGGCCAGTTTTCTGGAGAAGAATGAATGCTCATCACTCATTCATTCATTCACCTGTGAAAGAATTTCCGCGGGACGCTACAGACAGCAGAGAAAGACTGAGTGAATGCCATTTCTGGTAAATGCCTGCTTTTCAGAGTACTGAGAGCACTGGGAGTTCCTTGGACCATGGCGCTGGTCAGAGGAGCCTTAAGTCAACCTTGGAAAGTTTTGCCAGAGGCACGAACGGGAAGTGATCCAGGTTTGGCGGGTCTCGAAAGTGGGCTAAATTGAGCTCTTTTGTGTTACTGGACTGGGTTGTCTGCTGGGATGTTTCCAAGGCTGGTCTCCGTGTGTTTTTATTCTAACTGACTAGTGAACTCTCCACTCTCTGCGTCCCCTGCCCGTAAACACAGCCCACCCCAACCCTCGGCAGCCTCGCCCACAGCTCGCTGCAGTTTGCTTGTCCTGAAGCAATTCCTCTGCTCTCCCCTCCCCAGGAAACTCACCTTCTTGAGCTGGCCTGGGTTTTCTTCTTTATTTAGGGCAACAAACCCAGCAAACATCACAAAACATTAGCACTCCTCACCCATGACCCTTAGGTGGTCACGTGACTTGATTTGGCCAATGAAACTGGGGTGAGTCACCACATTCCCTTCCTTTGCCCTGGCCAGACACTCCAGACAGAGGCGGGTTCTGTCCCGTCAGCTGGTACGCCCCACAGGGGACCCGGGACCACGAAGGTCAGGAAGAGAGGACCGGACACCAGCCTCTGTGTCTGAAACCCTGAGCCCAGGCTGTTTGCTGCTGCAGCCTCCCCAGCACCGTCTGTCACTCCCCAAAGGCTGCTTCAGGATGCTGGTCCCCATTGTCCCCTGGGCTGACATGTTCTCCCGCTGAGGCACATCACAGCACTGGCTGCCAGGCCCCTCTCTGCTTCATTTGCCGGAAAACCCTTTCCAGTTGCCTGGTGTGGGCCCCACAGACCATCCGGCAGGAATGCGAAGGACAGCAGGTGGGCTGAAGTGGCCTGGGGTGCCTGCCACCACTGCCAGGACCCAAGCATCGGCCCAGCAGGGCAACCTGGTCAGTACCCTGGCTGAACGTGGCCACCCCAGGCCCAGCTGGGTGACCACCAGCACCTGAACCCAACCGAGTTGTGGGTCACTCATCAGGCCAACCAGCAGAGGTTGTCATCTGAGGGTAACCACCAGGCCTGGTGGGACCTAATCACATGCTCACTGCAGCTGTGAGGGAGTGTCAGCAGGCCCTCCTGGCGCCCACGCCAGCCCCGAGGACATCCTGGCCGTGGGAAGGCTGGGATACACCCAAGAAGCTTCAGAGCCTGCTTCTCGGGGCACAGGGGGGCCAGGGTGCAGGGAGGCGGCTGCTCAGCAACAGGTCCTGTGGAGGTGGAGAAGCTGTGTTAGGTCCTGCCCTTTGTTCTGTGTGGGACCCTCCAGGTGTGTGGTCTGAGGCCTTCCTGGGGTGTTTGCCGAGGACAGGCGGCCAGAAGGTCAACCGGGGCCCAGGACCCATGGTTGGCACAGCAGCCTGAGGATCTCAGAGCCTGATCCTGGTGGTGGCCTTGGGAACTGAGCCAGTCACCAGGAGACCAGCTGCTCTGAGGCCTATTACAGACCCCCAGGGTCCCCTCTGTCCCCACTCCACTTGGCACTGGTCTCTGCCAAACTGCCGTGGGGCACACAGGGACCCTGAGACTCTGATGGGAAGGCCCCTGCCTGGGAGCATCCTGGAGCATCCTGAGGTGACAACTGAGCTTGTCATCTCACCCTGGGTGGAACCTCCCGTGAGCCCCCGCTCACACACTGCCAGGGCCGGGAGCTCCTGCCTGCCAGGCTGCCCTCCCTGCTGCACGGGTCCAACATGAGAACAGTGTCCCTTTGTGGAGCTGGAACTCGCCTTAGGACACCCACGTTCACCCCCTTCTGTCATCAGAAACGACAGACAGGGAAGGGCTCACTGCAGCTGTGTCGGTGCAGAAGGGCGGTGGTGGGGGTGACACTGGAGCCCATCAGACGACAGGGGGGCCTGCCCCCCACTCACACCTGGTCCCTGTGATCATTTCTAAGCTGGTGTCCTCCTTAAAAAAGCAAAGCGAAACCAAATAAAAGGAGGAGAAAGCAATTAAGACGATTTTACTTAAACATGGGGAAAATGAGTTCATTGTTGCCATCAACATTCTCTTCCTTCCACTTTAAAAGTTTTTTAAATAAACTATTTAAAATATGTATTCTAAAATATTTAAATATATTGTAAATATTCCATGCTCATGGGTAGGAAGAATTAATAGTTATAATGTCCACACAACCCAAAGCCATCTACAGATTTAATACAATCCCTATCAAAGTTCCAATGGCATTTTTCACAGAAATAGAGAAACAATCCTAAAATTTGTGTGGAACCATGAAAAACCTCAAATAGCCAAAGCATCCTGAGAAAGAACAACAAAGTGGGAAGCATCACACTTCCCGATTTCAAATTATACTACAAAGCTATAGTAATCAAAACAGTATGGGACAGGCATAAAAACACACACACACAGACCATGGAACAGAATAGAGAGCCCAGAAACATACTCACGCCCATGTGGTCAATTAATTTACGACAAAGCAGCCAAGAATATACATCAGGGAAGGGCATCTCTTCAGTAAATGGTGTTGGGAAAACTGGACAGCCACATGCAAAAAAATAAAAATGGACCACTATCTTACACCACACACAAAAACTCACGCAATATGGATTCAAGATTTGAATGTAAGACCTGAAACCATAAAACTCCTAGGAGAAAAAAATAGGTGGTAAGCTCCTTGGTGTAAGCCTTGGTAATGATTTTTTAAAATCTGACTCCAAAAGCAAAAGCAACAAAAGCAAAAATATACAAGTGGGACTACATTAAACTAAAAAGCTTCTCACAGTAAAGAAACCGTCAACAAAATGAAAAGGCAACCTCCTAAAAGGAAGAGATTTGCAAATCACTATCTGATGAGAAGCTGATACCCAAAACATATAAAGAACTCATACAACTCAATAGGAAAAAACCCAAACAATCCAATTTAAAAATGGGCAGAAGACCTGAATGGACATTTTTCCAAAGAGGACATACAGACGGCCAACGGACACATGAAAACATGCTCAATGTCACTAATCATCAGGGAAATGCAAGTCAAAACCACAATGAGGCATCACCACACCTATCAGAACGGCTCTTATCAAAAACACAAGAGATAACAAGGGCTGGTGAGGACGTGGAGAAAAGGGGCCCCTCGTGCACTGTTGGTGGGATTGCAAATTGGTGCGGCCGCTGTGGAAAACAGTATGGAGGGTCCTCAAAAAATTAGAACTAGAACTACCTTACGAGCCAGCAATGCCACTTCAGGGCAGTTATCTGAAGAAAATGAAAACACTAATTTGAAAAGATATACTCATCTCTATGTTCACTGCGGCATTATTTACAATACCCAAGATAAGGAAGCAACCTAAGTGTCCATCAATAGATGAATGAAGAACAGGTGGTACATGGATACAATGGAATATTACTCAGCCATGGAAGGAATCAAATATTACCATTTGCGACGTTGATGGATTAGAGAATATTATGTTATGTAAAATAAGTCAGACCGAGAGAGACAAATACCATATGATCTCACTTATTTGTGGAATCTAAAAATACCCCAAACCTGCGCTCATAGATACAGAGAACAGATAAGTGGTTCCCAGAGGTGGGGTGGAGGGGTGGGCAGAATGGGAGAAGGCGGCCAAAGGATACAAACCTTCAGCTGTAAAATAGATAAGTCCTGGGGGTGTAATGTGCAGCATCATGACTACACTTAATGACACTATAGTGCAAGAAAACTGTTTCAGAGCAGCTTTGTATTTACAGAAAATTTACAAAGCTAGTACAGAGTTTCCAAGAACCCCACACAGTTTCCTGTTAATAAAATCTGTTGGTCTGACACGTTTATTACAACTAATGAACCAGTGCTGACACATTATTAACTAAGCAAATAAGCCCCAGTTGGTTGAGATTTCCTTCACTGTCCCCTAACGTCCTTTTCCTCTCCCAGGTTCCACTGCACATTTATCATCGTGTCTCCTTGGGCTCCTCTTGGCCATGAGTTCTTCAGATTTTCTTTGCTTTTCATGACCTTGACAGTTAAGGAGTCCTGGAATTTTCCGGTGCTTTTCTCCTGGTTAGCGGTAGAGGTCAGTTTGTTGGGGAAAACCCCATCGCATCCCACACGGGGCACTTACCGTCCACCTGACTTATCACTGTTGATACTGGCCTTGAGCACCTGGAGGAGGCGACCAGCAGGTGTCTCACTGCCCAGTGACTCCCCTCACCTCACACTGCACTTTCCACAGGGAAGTCGCGGTCCAACCCACACCCAGGTGGGGAAGGAGGCGCTCATGCCCCCGGGGTCTCCCCCACTGTGCTCAGCACTGGATCTGGCCCAGGCCCTGGGGTACAGCCCCTGCCCAGGGGCCCTGCCCTGAGTCCCTTCCCAAGCCCTCCCTCCACCACCCCCACTGATGCCCTTCGGCCGATTCCACTGAAGTAAACACCCCCTTGCTCCTCTTCCCTCCCCCCTCACTTCCACCCCCACCGTGGACGCCCCCTCAGCTCCCTGAACCCCTGATGAACTCCCCCTCCCGGCCCCCGCCCCGCCTCCTTGAGCCCCACCCCCACCCCGACACAGCCCTCTCAGCCCCGCCCCTGAGTGCTCTGCCCCTCCCCCACCCGACTCCACACCCCACTCAGCAGCCCTCTGCTGACCCCCTTCACCTTCCACCCAGCGCCCCCTCACATGCAGGGCTGCACGCTCCGCCCCACCCCTGCCCGCCCCCGCACGTCTGGGGGAACCGTGCGCCCCCTCCTGCAGTGCTGCTCAGCCGCCCACACCCCGGTGGCCCCCAGTCCTTCCATCTGACGTGTTTCCTGCTGGTTTCTGGGAGGCTCCTTCCCCTGGTTCCATGGCCATCTCCTCCCCCGGGACCCTGAGCCTGGAGCCCCTGGACAGCTCGGACCCTGACCGGGCCAGGGCCCTGGACGAGGAGTCATGGCAGCCGCCCTGTGAGATCAGTGAGGCCCCTTCTGCTTCTCCCCAGGCTTCTGCTCCAGCAGGAGGCACCGCAGGCTAGGGTCTGGGGGACACTGTGGGAGGCGGGAGCGTGGGGGTGGCTGAGGGGCCCCCTGCTGTGGGTGGGCGCAGATGGAGGCAGGGGCTGCAGGGGGCCTCAGGTCCTCAGCCCCCCCCCTTTGTGGAAAGAAGACTATCTGAGCTTAAACTGTGACAGGGTCCTCGGTGGGAGGGACAAGACAGGGGCCACACCGAGATCCCTCGCCAGGTTGGCACTGACCACCAGCCTTCCTGCCACGTGGGGAGGAGTGGGTGTCAGTGTAGAAGGCGGGTGGGGCCAAGCTGGGTGGTGGGCTTCGTCCCCCATGCTGTGGGCCAGGGGCTCTCAGGCGAGGCCGAGGGGCCATTTTCTCCCTCTGCTTATGGGTGTCCTGTTTCCTGGGCGGCGTCCCCATGGTGGCTGCGTCAGTCCTGGACCCAGATGCAGAGTGCAGCACGGACGTCATCCTGGTGGGCTCCAGCGAGCTGTCGTGCCCCCCTTCACCAGGGCTCCGCAGAGGTGAGGGCTCACTCAGGTACTGGACCCATCACTTAGGATGCCAACCCCAGGCCTGGGCAACATCATTCAGACACCTGGCAGGGCCAGGAGGGCCCCACTCAGAGCCCCCCCCACCAAGCTCGGAAGTTGAACATGCCAGGAAAGGCAGAGGGGGGGTGGGGGTCCTCCGGCTCCTGTGACTTCAGAAAATCAACTGTGACGGACTTGTCAGCCGTCAAATGGCAGATTGGCAGAAGAAAGGGTCCACTTCTTAATTTTCTTTTCCAGATCTTATTGCATATGAAGTCAAGGTTAACCAGCGAGACATAGAAGGTGAGCGGTCGCACACCTGCCCACGCCTAGGTAAAGGGGGATGACAGCCAGCTCAGGAAAGGCTTGCTGCAGCCTCACCCAGGCGTCCATCCCCGGAAGGGGACAGCAACACTGCGGCTGCCCTGCTCATGTCCCCTCCACCACCCAGCCCCGAGGCGTCACTTAAGGTGTGCAGTTCAGTGGTTTTCAGAATGTTCACAGAGTTGTGCCACCATCCCCACAATCTAATTTGAGGACATTTTCATCACTACCCCCCAGAAAAACCACAGCCGTGTCACTCGCCATTCCTTACCCCCCTCTTTCTTTCAACATCAGGCAGCCATGGATCCACTTTCTTTCTCTATGGGCTTGCCTGTTCTGGATTCCTGGCCTTCCCATGTGCGTTTTAGGATGTGTGTTTTGTCAATTTCTGCAAACAAACAAACAAACAAACAAAAAACCCACTGTCTGGGCCAGTGGGGAGGTGTGCCAGTTTAGCAATTCACAGCCTTCTGAGCCATGAACACGGGACTCCTTATTTACTTGTATCTTTAATTTCTTTCATTGGTGTTTTGAGGTTTTCAGTGTATGGGTCTTGCGCTTCCTTTGTTAAATTCATTCCCAAGCTTGTCGCTCTGAGGGTGTCATGACTCACGTTGCACTCTGTCCCCCGTAGACCTGTGCATCTGCTGTGGAAGTTTCCAGGTGCATACCCAGCACCCTCTGTTTGAGGGAGGGATGTGTGCCCCGTGCAAGGTAAGCAGGGAGGTGAAGGGTGCGCGTGGAGGCCTCTCTTGGAGCAGAGGGGGCAGCAGTGGTGTTTGCCCCTCACCAAGGACAAGTTCCTGGACGGCTTCTTCTTGTACGACGAGGACGGGTACCAGTCCTACTGCTCCATCTGCTGTGCCGGAGAGACGCTGCTCGTCTGCGAGAACCCTGACTGCACCCGGTGAGGCCAGGAGCGCACAGGTGGGGTTGGGGGAGGGCCCAGGAGCCCAGGATGTTTCCCTCCTGCTCAGCCACACATCCCGCATCCCATCCCGGAGTACGAGGGACTTCCCCCCAAAAGGAGGGCTTTCTCCAAAGCTTTCAGTTCCCATCTCAAAAACTTCACTTGGTGTAGAGCTTTGACAAAGGTAGGTGGGGTGTCTAAAGGTTTGTGTTTTCAGTTTTTCCTCCTGTGATTGTTATGCCGAGACGTAGCTGCTCCGTCCATCAGGATGTAGGGTGTGAGGGAAGCCCTGCACCCGTGGGGCTGCGGGTCACGGCCAGGGGTTGGGGTGGGGGTGCAACAGGTTGGCAGGCACATTCATTCCCTGGTCCCCAGTGTGAGCACCATTCGTGGCCCCTCCCCTTCTGTCCTCAGGGGCCAGCCTTCTATTTGTAGCTCCTCCCTCCTCCCCGTGATCCTGCATTTCAATTTGCTGGGAGACCTTTACTGTTTCCACAGGCTGCAGGGTTGGGGGAAGACAGGTGGCTGAGGGGGTTCTTTGAAATTTATCATAAACAGCCTGCTGTCTTCCGCACATCACTTGGTGTCTGTCTCTCTAGGTCCCCAAGAGGGACTGGTCCCCCTTCCCTGGTCCGCAGCCTCACCTTCCCACCTGTGGGATGCTGACGGACAGGGCCAACTTTGTCTTTTCACACGAGCCTGGGTGTGGCTTCGATCGCCTGCACCAAAGCAAGGGGCAGGCTCCCTCTGCCAGCGGACAGCCAGCGGTGTCCCTGGTGGCTGGCTGAGGCCGTGTTGGCTCAGTCACTGGTTTTCTGCCTCACTGCAGGTGCTACTGCTTCGACTGTGTGGACGCCCTGGCAGGCCCAGGGACGGCGGGAACGGTCCAAGCCATGAGTCACTGGGTGTGCTTTCTTTGCCTGCCCTTCTCCTGCTGCGGGCTGCTGCGGCAGAGGCCCAAGTGGCGCGGGCGGCTGAAGGCCTTGTACGACCAGGAGTCGGTAAGGGGCCGCTCAGAGGACGGACAGCTGCCCGCGGGCCCAGCTTCACTGCTTTCCTCTGCGCACTAGCTGCAAAATGCCCACCTGCCCTGGTACACGACAAAGACGGGGCTGTGAGGCAAAAAACGGTTTCTCGCTTTCCTCTTTGATAGCAGGTCCCACCACGTGGTCTCTGTTTTGAATTACTTGCGCATGGCGGTTTTGTTCATTCCAAGCCTGGGACTGAGGTGTTTGTAGCAGGGAGGAGAGGGACTTGGCAGAGGTGTGCCGTCAATTCAGCAAGTAGGAGTGGACACCTGGGCGGCCAGCATGGATATGGGGCCTCGCAAAGATCAAGGCCAGGAGCCGGGAGCCAGGCAGGAGCTTCAGGCTCATCGACGTGGGATGGACTGTGTCCCCCAAAAGATCTGCCCAAGTCCTCACCTCTGGTGCCCGCGAACGTGACCTGTTTTGGAAAGAGGGTCTTTGCAGATGCAGTTGCATTAAAGGTCTTGCTATGTGGTCATCCTGGACTAGGGGGCCTGAAGTGCTGTGACTGGTGACATATAAGAGAGAGAACAGGAGATTGGGAGACAGAGACAGACAGAGAGAGGACGGCCAGGTGACGATGGGGGAGAGGTTGGAGCCCAGGGAGTGCGGGCACCTCACCTGGAGAAGCTGGCCAGAGGCCTGGGACAGAGCCTCGCTAGCCTCCAGACGGAGCCAGCCCTGCCGACGCGTCAGGCCTTCTAAATAAACTTGTGGTTTTAAGCCACACTGTTTATTTCCATTTGTTGTGGTTGCCCCAGGAAACTAAGACAGAAGGTGAGAGCGCTCGGAGAGCAAGCAGAGGAGAGCAGGGCCCCAGGGCCAGGACCGGTTCTGAGGACTGGAGCACGGCACTGCCGGGGGCCCCCCTTGGGGCACACGGGCGTGTGTGCTGTCCAGCCTCCCTGACACAGGCTGGGAGTGTGGACATGTTCATGACAACTTTTGCAGGCATCTTGATGGTGATTTTTGGAAAAGAGGCATATGTGCTCCTTAGAGAGCCTTCTCCTGGGGCCATTTAGTAGCAGAAACCGACTGTCTCAGTGTGGAGGGACCAGTGCTTGCACAGTGCAGGAGTTTCACCTCGAAAGAAAATGAAGTTGACATTCAGATATGGTGGTGATGCCGGCCCAGTGCCAGGCACAGAGGGCTCCGCTCAGCTCCTGCAGCTGCAGCAGGGGACAAGAACGTGTGTCCCTGTGTCATCAGAGCTGTGCCAGGGCGGCCCTGCCCGCCATCCCTTCCCACCTTCTCCAGTCAGCCAGGGCCACCTGTCCCCTGACCCCCAGACTCCCCTGATCATTCACTCACTGTCCCATCTCTCGAGCCCCAGGCACACTGGGGTCCCCTGCAAGTCTCCCAGGCAGGCAGCCCCTGGCTCAGGCCTGGTCTCTGGTAATCGGCAGTTGAATGTCTTGTTTGCTGGAGGCCAGGCACCCCAAAGTGCTCCCTCCTGGGGGCATGGGCTCGGGGGACCTGTTTCCCAAGTAGATCGACCCAGTCTCTTCTTGCGTGTCCTGGGGGGCGGGGTTGGCGGGCATCACCCACAGGCCTCCCTGGGGCCTCGGTCCTCAGTGTGGCTCCTTCACGGCTGAGTGCCGGGCACAGGTTCTTGGCGCAGTAGGTCTCAGTCCGCAGCCTGAGAAGGGCCTCCTGCTGGCAGCTTTCAGAGGTGCCAGGCGGCTTGGCCACATTCAGAGCCCCCAGGAAAAAGATGAAGGGGGTGAACCCTGCTGCTGCTTGCTTTCAGTGTCCCCAGAAGTGGGGCTCTCCCCAAGAAACATGAGGTTTCCTCCCAGAATGGGACTGTCTTCCCCCACGCTCAGGAAAAGCCCCTGGGTCTGCCTGCCCTTTACTGAGATGACCGGCTGGGGGCAGGCGGGGTCTTCTTGTGGTGCTGGGGGCAGGTGGGGTCCCAGGTGTGTCTGTTCATCAGAGAGACAGAATCCTCTGCTGGCCAGAAGGGGGCTCCATAACCAAGTCATCCTCAGAATGTCTTGTCTTTTTTTTTTTTTTTTTTTTAAATAGGAGAGTCCCCTTGAGATGTATAAAATTGTGCCTGTGTGGAAGAGAGAGCCAGTCCGGGTGTTGTCCCTTTTTGGGGATATCAGGAAAGGTGAGTGCGGTGACGCCAGAGGGCACACACTGATTGCACCTGCCGAGAGCGAGACCCACAGGGGCCCTGGGTGTGTGGGGTCTACAATGTTCCCAGCACCACACTCGATGAGTGGGGCAGCTCCAGGCAGCTGGGGCGGAGGGTCATTTCCAGGGGGGTGGGGGCGGGGGCGGGCGTGCAGGAGCCCTGGAGATCACTTCTTCAGAAGACGGGCCTTGGAAAGAACATGCACATGGCAGATACGAAATGCTGTTCCTGAGGGCGTGTGGCCAGGCTTTCTGCCCATGGCCACTGAGCACCAAGCCTACTTCAGACTCCTCTGCTCACCTGGCCACCTTCAGGGCTGCCCCTCTCGCTGGGGCTCCCGGCACCCTCACTCCTAGCGGGCCCTGGCTGCTACCTGCGGCACTCCAGCCCGGCTCAGGCGTCCTGCCCACTCGGGAGCCCAGGCACATCCCACCTGCCGGTGCCTTTGGAAACCATGGATTCTTCTGGGCCCAGCAGACTTGAGGAAAATCTATGAAAATACCCCTTAGTCTGGTACCAGATGGAATCAGGGGCCTGCCCCACTTCTGGCACTGTGCTGTGTGCCCGTGCAGTGCGGTCACAGCAGCCTCAGACACCATGTCACAGACGGACGAGGGCCTGAGACTCGCACAGAGTGGGCACTTCTTGAGCTGAAGGGACCCGGAGTCAGGCCGCAGCTGCCCTGCCTTCATCTCCAGCCAAGGACACATCTCTGAGTCCGATTTGTAAGGTCGTTCCTGGGCTCGGCTTCCCGTCCCCAGGCCACAGACTCTCAAGGCCATACGGAGCTCCAGCAGCCCACCCGCTGTGTCACACAGCCTGGCTGGGTGACATCAACATGGGATCTACCGCCCGCCCCGCAGATTCCCTAACCCAGAGGGTGACGTCAGCCCCAGAAGGCTGGGTTCACAACAAATTGCTTGCCTTTCTCAAATCTATATTCAAGGAGTTTGCTCACTCGGCTTCTAACACAGCAAATGCCTTCATCCTCGGTCCCCCGACATGTAAGGACAAAGTTTGCTCCTTAATGACAGATGGGTCTGCTGATCAGTCATTGGCCTTTTGATTCCATTTGGGGTCAAAGTCAACACTAGGCCTTCTGTGTCCTTATTTCTCCCGACCCAGAGCTGACGAGTTTGGGCTTTTTGGAAGATGGTTCTGGCACAGGAAGACTAAAACATCTCGATGATGTCACCAACATAGTGCGGAGGGACGTAAGTACAGCCTGTTTGTCCAGACGCCAAGATAAGAGCAGATGTGCAGGCAGTCCTGGGGGCTGCTGTGCGATGGGGGTGGGGCAGCCGGACGCTGCACAGCTCTGGCCCCAGCGAGGGTGGACTGGGGGTCTTGCAGGACTTGGCGCCCGCTGGCACCGTCGCTGGCTGTTCACCGCGCAGTGGGAGAGACGATAAGGGCATTTTCGTGGCCCCCATGCTGCCCACAGCCCAGAGCAGAGCGGTCAGCCCAGCCTGCTGTCCGATCTGGTGGATCCCAGGTGCCAGTGCCACCACCTGTGAGGGTGCTGCCCAGACGGGCTTAGGCCCTCCCTCCCCCAATGTAAAAGTGTTGCATCTTGAGCTCAATAAGCGCTGACTGAAAATAGCCTTTGAACAGTCATGAAATGTCCTGGCTCCCTTGAAGGCTAGTTCTGGATTGTGGCCTTGGAGAAAGTGCCTAAAATGGCTCCCCAGCACCCAGCTTGGGCTTTCACAGCAAGTACCATGGTTCCCAGAAGATAAGACTGAGCCAGGCCATCAGCTCTAATGCGTCTTTTGGAGCAAAAATTCATATAAGACCCAGTCTTATTTTACCGTATTTTGTGTCTTGGATCCCAGCCAATGCTCACCTCCTTCCCTGTCGGTACCTTTGCTGCCGTCAGGAAGCTGTGACAGATGGGGGCCCAGATGCCACGAGGAGCTGCTGTGACATGGAGAACATGCTGCAGGGGGCGTGGGAGGTTGGGGGTTGAACTCGGGATGCAGGCACTTGTTGTGACTTGGAGCAGCACGGGTCCACTCAGAAGCCAGTATTTAGGTTTTTCCACTAATTGCATTTTTAAGAAGAATGCCACAGGTGAGACGTGTCATTAACCAGAGTCCCTCACGTCCATCGCCCAGGAGAGGGGCATTGGACCACTTCTGTGACTGGAGACCTCCCTTTCCAGCTTCTGCTCAGGCGACTGAGTGGTCGTGTCTCATCGACCTCCAGCTCGGCCATGGAGTGACCGCTGACCGTGGCCGCTGTGTGGCCACTGCTCATGCTCCGAAAGGGGGCGTGCAACCTCACAGTCGGCGTCCAGCTGTGAGCTGCTGGCTGTCACGTCATGGGACACATTCTGTATTTTCCTGCGATACACAAAGTCCGCATGGATCCTGGGGAGTCAGTGTGCCCCCCTTCCCAGGAGTGGTTCTGTAGGGTCATGTCTGCCGCAAAGAAGTCACCTCGGTTCCCAGCTCTGAGGCGGCCGGACTCGCCTCAGACAGTGATAGCCAGCTACGAGCTCCCTGAGGCCGGTGGTGATCGAGGACACTGGTGGGTCTGACCCAGTGGGCCGCACTGCCTGCCCATGTTGCCGGGGTCCTGCGAGCCGACTGGGTCAGCCTTGGTGTGAATCAGGGGTTAGAGGTACAAGGTGCCACCGCTCGGCACGCAGAGCCTGCTGCTGGGACAGGCCGCCCACATCCTGCGTGGCCCCCAGTGCCCCCCCCCCGCCCCGTGTCCTGCAGGTGGAGCACTGGGGCCCATTCGACCTTGTGTATGGCTGCACACCGCACCCGGGCCAGGCCTGTGACCGCCCACCCGGTAAGAGCACCATCTCCCTCATCACAGGCCCCCTCTTCCCCCCACCCCCACCCCAGCCTCCTCAGGGACAGCGGAAATTGCAAATTGCCTGCACTTTTAAAGAGCAGCTTTTTTGTGGATAACTGGCGTGCACTGTCCATGTTCAGTGAGTACAGCATGGTGGGTTCTGACATGTCTCCCCATGACGCAGAAACACCTTGGCAGCCAGATAGGGCCTGCCCTTCCCAAGTCACCCCAGCCCGGGCCCCAGCCCCGCCCACCCTGTGCCCTGCATCGCTGCACCCGCCGGGCAGACCAGCGCACTGGCTGCTTGGTCCCCAGGCTGGCACCTGCTCCAGTTCCACCGCATCCTGCAGTACGCAAGGCCCCGGCAGGGCCGCCCACAGCCCTTCTTCTGGATGTTTGTGGACAACCTGCTGTTGAGCAAGGACGACCGCTCGGTTGCCACGCGCTTCCTGGAGGTGCGTGCAGGCGCAGTCTCGGGGTGCTGGCCCGGCCAGGCCTCCCCGGGGACACTTGGGCCTTTTCGGGGGGCGGCAATTCACTTACCGACCCCTCAGGCCTCAGAGTTCAGTTTGCAGGGCCCGTGAGGTTCATTCTGTGCCACGAGGGCCTTGGAGAGTGTTTCCTTCACGCTACACTCAGGATACTCCGCCACTGGGCTCCCCATCTGCTCACATGCACACACCTGCACGCGACACACCACACACAGTGGCTGAGGCCCGTGGCACTGTGGGGGCAGAGGTCACCATCAGGCCGCCCTGACCCCCAACCGCTGTCCCCACCCTCAGACAGACCCGGTGACTATCCAGGACGCCGTGCTCGTGTGGAGCAACATCCCGGCGGTGAGGAGGTACTTCCCGTGCCCTCCAGTCCTTGGGCGGGCGCAGGGACATTGGCCCAGTGAGGAAAAGGGAGTCTGAGGGGACGGGGAGCCCAGCCATGCCCAGTGGCCTCTGTGCCCAGGTCAGGGGCTGTGTCTGGTGGGCCTACAAGACAACCCCCCAAATTGCAGGCTCGCTCAGGGGAGGAGGGCCCCTGCACTCCAGGGCCCTTCTCCCAGGGGCCGCACGGATGTCATGAGCTCCTCACCTCAGGACTCTGCAGGCTTCCCTGCATCCTGACAAGAAAGCCCCACCCCCTGGTCCCTGGGCCTGGTACCCCTCCCAGCTTCGTGGAGCACAGCCCGCTGACACTCATCCATACTCAATGACACACAATCACATGCTCACACAAGCCACGCACAAGCCCTCACACTCGCTCACACCCACAGTGCACTGTGGCTGCACAGTACTTCTCTGTCTGGACGCCTGGCCTCGGCCTTCCTGTGGCCCCCTCCTTGGACATTCTCTGACTGTCCGTTCTCATGAACAGACTGCCCCCACACCCTCAGCCTCTGGGTTCGGCCAACCCCACGCCTCAGGCAGCCTTTCTGCTCTGAGAAATCTGCCCTGGCTCTGTCTCACTGTCCCTGTCCCTGTCACCCCGGCCTTGAGGGGCTGGCCGGCTTCTCCCCTTGTACCCCCACCCAGCATGATCCTGTGTGAACCATGGACAGCTGGGTCCTGTCTCCTCCCCACAGTGACCTTCTGGAGCCTCTTCCCACCCACCCACAGGCCCCCTTGCCAGGTCCACACCTGGGATCTGTGACAGGTGGGGCTGAGGTGAGGCAGCTTTCCAGGACGCTATCTCCATGGAGGCCTGGATGGTTCTTCTGTGGACAGCCCCATACGTTTGCCATCCTCCCCTGCCCACCAACCCCCCCACCACCTCCACTTGGCTCCCAGAAATGAAGGGCGGTTGCCCTTCAGGCGCCTGCTGTCTTACTAGTGAGGACAGAGACCCAGGCTTATGGGAGGCAGCCTTCCTGCTGAGATGCTGGGCAGCTACCCCAGGTGGTGCAGGCGGTGCCAGTGAGGGACCCTGCTTGTTTCTGCTGTCTCATGTGTGGTCTTTGCCTCTCAAAGGAAGTCCAGGAATGTCCCCTGACTCATTGGGTACCTGGGAGCATGAGATGGGGCTGCCGGGTGCCATGTCCGCGGGGCCTTGAGTCCCTTGAGTCCCATCAAATTGCAAGTTGGGGTCCCATGGTCTCCTCATCCACCCGCGCCACATGTAGGGCCTGAAGCATGGGCCACCACAGGACCCTTGGGGATGTGCTCTGACTGTTCTGGGTCTTGGGGGTATCAGAATTCCTTGGGGATGACGCGCGATGTGGTTTGTCCAGCCTTTGCCCTAAGTCCTGCCCCTTCTCTGTGGGTTTGCTCCGTGATGGCTGCTTCTCACTGAAAAGGGGGCTCATCCAGCTGGGCCAAGGGTCTGTCCTTGAGGTCTCTCTCTGCCTGCTTATTGCAGGACCAGCTCCTCCCTGGGGGAGGCGGGAGGTGTGGGGACCATTTTGTCCCCTACTGCCCTGGACACGGATGCTCCGGGCTCTTCAAAGGGTGTTTAACAGAGACCTCCGCACTGTCTGGCGAGATGCACCAGACAGCCTTCGGCCCTCCGCGCCCGCCATCCTCCCTGGCCTGGGGACACGTGGTGCACCACTGGTCACTGCTTCCTCTCTCCTTTGCAGCAGGCATTCGGCCCTGGTGCCTCAAGAGGAATTGTCCCTGCTGGCCTGGGACAGGCAAAGAGCAAAGTCCCCCACCCCAGGGCCAGCCAAGCTGGTGAAGAATTGTTTTCTCCCCCTGAGAGAATATTTCAAGTATTTTTCAGTGAACTCACTTCCCCTTTATAAATGAGTCATTATACTATGAAAGAAAAAAAAAAGACTTTTCTTAGAACAAAAACAACATTCCTGATGTCTCTTTTTTCCTCTTCAAATTATTATTTTAGTTGCATGACAGGACTTCCCATGGTTGCTACAGCCCCACCCTCCCTTTGGGTCTGACCCACCCACGTCCTTCCAAGGGAGGGGGTGAAGTGCCTGGCGTCAAACCATGGACAAAGCCCTGATGTCACGGTGTGTAGTGTGCTGCTGAAACGTTTGTGTGCCGGCTGAGAAGTTAAAAATACATTTTTGATGAGAGTTGTTGGTCGTTTTTGGTGTTTTGATGTATAAGCACAGCCTATATTCTGTGGGACTCGGGGGTGTGGGTGAGACAGACGAGCAAGAAACATTTTTACAAGCACGTGTCCCACGAGCTCCGTATGTGCACGGAGTGAAGCCGTCACACAATAGCTGTGATAGTTAAAACCAGTCACCCTCATGACAGCCACACGGGGCACCTCAAACCTCTGCACAGCATAGAATTTTGGGTGTGAGTACAGGAAGAACGGAACGAGAAGAGGTGCAGAGGCCAAGGTCGCCCCACTTCCAAAGTGTGTGACCTTCCTGTTTACGCTGGGCTAGAGCGTCGACGGAGCCGCCTTCCACACACAGGGACTGAATCCCAGAGGGATTTTTCCAGATTAGCCAGAAACCCCCAAAGGGATCTAGACTTAGAGCATGAAACACTCAACTTGTCCTGGGCATGACAGCGGGACCTGGGGACCCTCAGGTCCAGCGCTGGTGCCATTAGTGCTATGTAAGATGCTTTGTGGAAGAAAGGTGGGGCTAAAATTGCACCTTTTGAAGGTTTGTTAAAAAATGTTCTCAAGTAGAATAGAAGTTTGATGGTTAATTTCATGTATCAACTAGGGTGGGCCAGGGTCCCAAACGTTATTCTGGATGTTTCTGTGAAGGTGTTTTTTGAATGAGATTAACACTTAAGCCGGTGGACTTTGAGTAGATTGCCCTCCATAATGTGGGCGGGTGCTATCATCTGAATGTCTGTGCCCCCTCCCCCATTCATATGTTCTAATCTAACCCCCAGGGTGATGGTGTGAGGAGGCAGGGCCTTTGGGAGGTGACTCCAGAACGGGATCAGTGCCCGAATGAGAGACCCCTGCGAGCTCCCTGCCCCTTCTGACATGTGAGGGCACATGAAAAGTGTGCCAGCAGGAAGAGGGCCCCACCTGACTGGGCTGGCACCCTGATCTCACTCTGGCCCCCAGAGCTGTGGGAAATACACTTCTGTTGTTTATAAGCCCCGTGTGCGGTGTTGCTATAGCAGCCCAATGGGACCGACAGTGGGCCTCGTCCAAGCCCCTGAGGCCTGACTGGAGTGGAGGCTGCCCGGCTCCAGACCGTGTGTGGGCTCCCCTTCAGTGCTTTCCTGGGTCTCCAGCCCTGCACCTGCAGCTTTGGGGTATATCAGCCCCTATAACTGCATGAGCCACTTTTGTGAAGTAAATTCTCTCTATATACGTCCTGTTGGTTGTTTCTCTGGAGAGCCCCGGCTGAGGCAGGCATCCTCATCAAAGCGATGTGAACTTTCCCCTCTGATGCCACAGGTCCCATGTCCAGGGACTAGGTTAGCAAGATCGGTAATGAAACCGAGGCCCTGGGAGCCCCAGAAACATGGAGGGACATGGGCACAGCACATCCAGGTAGGCAAGACCTCGTTGGGAGGCCAAGCTCTGGATCCAAGCTGACCACAAAGACGTGCGCTCATGGCAGCAATTGACGGCACAAGGCGTGCTGACGGCTGTGCATTGGCAGGCTGACTGCAGACTGCTTCCACCCAAGGTAACCCATGCTGCGGGGCCCAGCCTAATAAGTGTCCCCTCCCACCAGGCTGGTCCCAAACAGGGCCCAGAGCCACTCAGAACAGCTTTCTGCTTTCAGTTCTCTCCCAAATACCTGCAGATTCCTCCTCTAAGTACTTACATGCCAGCCACAGAGCCCCCTCCACCCTGTCTGGGACTCCCTGTGGTTGGCTGAATAATAATCACCTCCAAAGGATGTCCCTGTCTTAATTCCTGGAACCTGTGAATGTCACCGCATATGGCAAAAAAGAACTTGGCCGATGTGATGGAATCAAGATGGAACATGGCCCTGGATTATCCAGGTGGGTCCTAAATGTGATCACCAGGGTCCTTATGGGAGGGGCAGAGGGAGCTGTGGCCTCATACAGAGGAGGCCGTGACCATGGAGATGGAGTGAGCAGCTTCGAGCCAGGGGACATCGGGGAGGGGGGACTCCAGGGGTGGAAGAGGCAGGAAGGTCCTCTCCTAGAGCCCTGGAGGAGTGTGGATTTCAGACTCCCAGCCTGCAGAACTTGCAAAAAATGCATTTCTGTTGTTTTACGCCACCAAGTTTGTGGTCATTAGTTACAGCACCCACAGGTGCCCTGAGAGAAAAGATGGGCTCCTGGGACCAGGGATCAGCCACTGATGCCTGTCACAGGCACATGGCTGTGGGGACCTCAGGGAGCTGCTGCAGGATAGCCGTGGGAGAGCCCAGGTTTCCAGCACCACGGTGCACCCTCTTGCTTCCACGTTTGCACTCAGAGCTCCGAGTGCCCGGCACGAATACAACTCCTACTTGGTTCCCTGCTCAGCCCAGACATTCCTGGAGGGGGCTGCTCCCTCCGCACCTTCCACTGCCTGAGAAACGTCCCTGCAGGAAGCGTGTGGAGTGTGTTGGTCTGTTTTTCCATTTGTCTTAGAGCTCTCCGTGTTTCTAACACACGTGCCGGCACTAGTGTGAGTGCTTTATGTGTGTTAAGTCACAAGAACCATGCACTCACTCAGCTGTGTTATGAGGAAGACACATAACTCTCACCACCTCACAAATGGGAAAATGCAGGCACAGAGGGGGTCATATAACGTGCCCGAGGTCACACACCTCCTGAGGATCAGAGCTGGGATTGGAAACCAGCACACATGTCTCCGGCCGAACTTCCTGGGGTTGGTCTTGGCGTCACTCCTGGCGGTGCCCCTTCACCCATGACCCCAGTCCCGCCTGGATGTCCCCTTCCCGGCCAGATGCACTGCCTGCTCAATGACCTGGGCCCAGAGTCCCCACTCTTGGGTGGGCCTGGAAGCAGCACTTGTCCTTGTGGGGTCCGGGGCGGGGGCTGCCCAGGAAGAAGAGCCTGGCCCCTTCCCCACCAGCCACAGCACCCGCCAGCTCTTCGGTGTCGGCCCCTTCAAGCCCCCTGCCTGCCCTGCGCCCCCCTGCCATGAGCAGTGCCCAGGTTGCATTGAAAGGCTGTGCTACTGGACGCACCTGACTGGGCACCTTCCCAACTCTACAAGAGCGGATACCCTCTGAGGGAGACTTTTACCAAGGGGGGGCTCTCCATTCCCCAGCACCCATTCCTCTCCAACAGTCCTTGAGATTGCATGTGGGGTCCACCACCCCCCACCCCGAATCCCCGCAGAGTGGGGATTCCCGTGGGAATCGGAGTAAAGCGGCAACCCATTAGTGTGGAGCACGGCCTTTCTCTGTCCAATCAGAGCGAATCTCGGACTTGAGGGCGGGGCTGGACGTGGGCAGGTGGGGGAGGTGGGGCGCACCTAGCCCGGCCTCCCTCCTCATCTGCGGGTAATGCGGAGGCTGGCCCTCTCCAAACGCGGTTCTTGGCCAGCTGCTGCCAACGCATGGGGAGACGAACCAAAGCCACCGACATCATGTCCCCTCCAGCCCCGCGGGGCCTGATAAGGTGGCCCCCCCCCTCCAGTGTACCCGGCTACATTTCTTCAAGCTGCGGCACTGGACTGCACTGGTTTTCTGGTTCCGAAAATGGAGTGCATCCTCAGACCACCCTCTGATTTGATTTATGCCCCCCCCACTGCTTTCCTAGCCAGATCTTACCTTTCATCCCGACCCCCGTCTCCTGTCCGCTTAGCGACGCCCCTCTCCCCCAAGTTCAGAGTGTCTGTTCCCTCACTGGACACTTGAACGGAGCCAGGTCCCTGGCCCTGCCCGCCCCGGTTAAAAGGGAGGGTGAACCCCGCTTGGCCTCTTTGAATGCCCCACCCCAGTCCCCCAGCGTGACGGGGAGGGGTGAAGCCCGGGCTTGAGAACCGCAAGCCCCCGCCCTCCTCAGCAGCATGTGTCCCCTCTCCCAGCCCGTCTCTTTCGCTACCTTGTCTTGTTTGCTCGTCCCCACAAGAATGGAAACTTCCGCGGGGCAGAGGTTCTGCCTTTCAAAAGGTTTTAACTGGGCTGCACGGAGGACATGGCCAGCGATGCCAGCCGGAGGGAGGTGGCAGGACTGTCAGAACCCCCTTGGCTCCGCCCTCACCAACACCTTGTCCCTCCTGCCCCCACATCAGCCCAGGCAGCAGGACACACACCCCTGCCTGCTCCAGGGGGACAAAAGCCTCCCGTCCTGAGCGGGGTGCCTGGGAGCGAAGGCCCTTTCTGGCGGCCTCTGCAGGGAGGGCACCCTATTCCCTTGTGGCCCCACCTCCCTCACCTCCTCGGCACGACCCCGGTGGGTGCAGGCAGGGAGGGGAGAACTGACTCAGCTGCGCCCCGCGGAGAGGGCTGGGCGGGGTGGAGGAAGGGAGCAAACGGCGCCTTAAAGCGCGCTCCGCGGCTCTGCGTAGCGCTTCCTAGACCAGAAAGCGAGAATGCCAGGTCTCTCCCGCCCAGCAAAAATGAAATGGTTTCCACGCGGCGGGCTTCGCGGAGCCTGTAAGACGCCAATTTGCTGCGGACATTGTATCGGATCCACACTGTATCGGAGAGCAAAGCTGGGGGGCAGGAGGGGGAGACCTAGGGCTGCACTGTACAGTGGAGCCTGCCTGCCTCCCCTCCTTCCTTCCATTCATTCATTCGTTCCTCAAGAGCCGTGGATCCTTCACTAGGAAGAGCTGGAGGTCCCGAGGGAGGGAGGGAGGGAGGGAGGGAGCCTAGGGCAGGGACACTGGGCCGCAGGGGCCCGAGGGCGCAGCGGGCAGGAGCCGGGCGCTTTGGGGGAGCGACTTTCTGGGCGACACTGGGGTGCGATTAGCCTCCCACGGCCACTCCAGCCCCGCCAGCCCCCCCGCAGCGCCCCTGGACGCCCTCCTCTCTGATACCACACCCCTCCCCGCTTTCCGGCACACCTACAGCACCCAGACCCGCGGCTCTGCGCCCGTCTGGGCCCGACTGGCACCCGCCAAGGAAGGGCCAACCTTTCCGGAGGCTGCTGCAGGCTGCGCTTCGGAGGCGCCCCGCCCGCGGCTGGGGGTGGGGGGTGGGGACAGGGGCGGGGCGTGGGCGGGAACCGGAGTCCGCTCACAGCCCCGCGACGCCATTCACACTTAAAGCCTCAGAGGGGCGGCGGGCGCGCAGTTGGAGCTGGGCTCTCGCGCTCCGAGGTTTCCGGCGGCCCCAGGTCTCCCGCGCTCCGAGGTCTGCGCCACCACCATGAGGCTAAGAAGGTGAAAGGCGGCGGGACTGGCCCTGAGGGAGCCAGGGGAGGAGTGGAGGCGCCACAGACGGGAGTGGGGTCCTAGGTGGCACCCAGTGCGCCTGGCGGCTGCGGCCGGGGACCTGCTCACGTCGCGCACAGCGGCGGGGATCTGCGCGGAGGGTCGGCCGCCGGAAGCGGGGCGGCTCGGGGCGGGGCCGGGGGCGCGCTGACCTACCGGCCGCGGGCCTCTGCCTAGGCGCGGCGCGGGGAGGGCCAGACGGGGCGGGCGGCGCTGCGTGGGTGTGCCTGGGGGCGGGGTCCCTGCGAAGGGAAGGGAAGGGCGAAGCTGGAAGCGGAGAAGACCAGCGCGCTCACTACCCCTTCCTCCACTTGCCCCCACGCCCCCGCCCCCAGGGGAGTGCCCCGAGTTGGAAGAATGACGGATATGGTGGCACTGTACCAAGGGCACACTTAGGTACCTCAAAGGCTGGCTGGTGCCCACCGTTTAAGGACACGCCCCCTCCCATACCCCTGGGATTTCCCCCGCCCCCATCAGCAGAGCCACACTGGGGAAGGTGGAGTTGCGTGGGTCCAGCCCACCCGCCCCCGTCTCCCGCCAGCCTGAGGGGCGGACGACCACTTTACTCCTAGGTTTTTGCCAAAATACCACCTTCAGAGACGTTGTAGGGTTAACAGACTTTGCCTCCCTTGATAAACTGATGAGGAACCTGGTCCCCACCACACAGCCCCAGACCCTGCCCACACCTGGGTCCTAGGCCCAGTCTTCCCAGTTAGAAATATAGGTGGGTGGTTAAGACGGTTCTGTTTCCTCAAGAGAAAAAAAAAAAGTACAAGAATGCCACAGCCACCAGCCGTGGTCCTGTCTGACCCCAGGAAGAGTGGGCTGGGGCCCAGGCAGGGGTTGTGGGCCTGGGGGTGGGCGGGGGAATGTCTGACAGCAGGGTTGGAGGAGCAAGGGGGAGGGTACCGAGAGGCCCACAGGCAGGCAGCCCCCAGGAGGGAGCAAACTGTAGCCCCTGCGAAAGCCCAGAGTGTGCCTAGAGGTCTTGGGGAGGCCCTGACAGGCACTTGTTCCCTGGACCCTGAGCAGGGTGGGCTCCATGGGAGACAAATGGGGGCCACAGAGCGGTTTGTGCAGCTTTGTGTTTTAGAAGCTTGCTGTGGCTTGGGATTGGCTGGAGGGGTCAGGACTGGAGACAGGTTATCACAGCTGTCCCCACAAACAGGAATGTGGCCCCAACAGGGACAGTGGGAGAGGACAGGCCTACCTGCAGGCTGTGGCCTCTGGGGGGTGAGGGGGAGTCCCTGGTGGCAAGGAATGTGCCTCCATGCAGTCAGATGACAGCTGTCGGGCCAGGCAGGGGTCTCTGTGGGTCCAGAGCTCAGGGACACGGCATTCTGGGAGGGCTGCAGGAGAGGTTAGCTAGGCTGAAGCATGCAGGGTGCAAAGGCCTCCAGCCGAGTCTTGGGCACAGGGGGGCTTCACGCGCCGGCTGGGAGAATTCACCGGATTTGGTTTCAGAACGAGCAGATTCATACAGAGGGTAGTCCTGCAGCCCTGACTGCCGCTGGGCATCTTATATCTGTCTCCCCAAAATATAAATGAAGCTCTTGCTGTAAATACCCTGAAAGTGTTTTTTCTGATTTCATGCCGTTTCTTGGAATCCATCCCCTGCATGGCTAGGCCACTGAGGGTCGCAGGCTGTGGCCTTGGCGTGTCTCTCACTACCCTGTCAGGCTTGGGAGCTGGCTGGGTGCTGGGGCTGCAGGCCCCTCGGGACTTGCTGTGTGTGTGTGTGGGCCGGGGGGGGCTGGTCCTGGCTCCTCTCCCTGAATCAGCACAGGAGCCCTGGGCATGGCTGGCTGGGGACTAATCACATTTCTGTGTTGGTTGTAACCCTATCCGGCTCCTGCCCATGGAAGCAGCCTGCGCTGTGCCAGCTGAAAGGCTGCAGGAAGCAGGTCTCATCTGCCTTTCTGGTTTCTTTCCAGCCCTGCACCGTTCCTCCTGCTGTTCAGTGGCCTGCTGGCCGATACTCTTGGTAAGCTCCAGGGGGGCTGTGGGAGGGCCACTGTGAAAGGCCAGCGTCAGCAGGGTCCTCGCCACAGCCCTTCTTCCTTTTCCAGGGGCCCCTCTGACAGAGCTGAGCCCCCAAGCCTGGGTCATGTTGGGACTGAAGGTCACAAAGGGGACACTTGACCAGAGGCCGTAATCCTTGTTTGATCGTGGGTTAAGATAGCTGGCGTACACTTCCTCCCAGTCGTCTGTCCCAGATGAGCTGGGAGCTTGCTGTTCTCCGGTCCCTTTGCCCCAGTCAGCCCTGGGGAGCCCCCAAAGCCACCAGCTTCCAGAAGAGCAAGCAACAGCGATGCATACTACAGCTGAGACCGAGGCCAGCTGAGCCTTGCAGCCCCAAGGGTGGCAGGTCAGGGGCCACGGCCACTTTCACTGCAGGCATCTGAGAGGGCGTACCGATGGTAAAGCCACTCTGGACACATGACACAGGATAACGCTGTTGAGAAACTGATGTTTTCTTGTAAATGTCTGCATTTAAAAAAAACAAAACACCTTTTTCAATTTAAATATAAACTCCCAAGAAGTAGCAGAAAGAGTGCAGTGCGTCCTGGGCGTCCCGTGTCCCGGGCCCTACTTCTCCCAGCGTTAGCCGCTTACATATTAACAGGAAACCAGCACTAGACAATACATCATAGGAGCTTACCGCACATGTCCGAATTGTTAAAATACTGCGTTCCTGCACGGATCGTATGGAGACATTAGTCTTCTACTGAAATGAGTCAGAACTGGTGTTTGAGTCTTGCCACCAAGAAGCTGCCCCCAACCTTCCCAGAAGAACTTTGCAGGCTAGGAGGCAAATTTTGTACTTTTTGGATCATTGCAGATATTCAGCAAGAAGAAGTCAGAGCAATGGTGGGCAGTGACGTCACACTCAAATGCATTTACACCAAAGAAGATAGTCTTGATTTAAAGGACCTTTATGTTTATTGGCAAATCAGTGCTGCTGACAAACCAACAATCGTGACTTACTACCTGTCTACGAACAACTCCACGGGCCATCACGATAACCAGTACAAGGACCGGGCCAAGGTGTCACTGGACAGCATGCAACGGGGAGACTTCTCTCTGCGTCTGTACAACGTCACCCCCCAAGACGAAGCAAAGTACGACTGCCTGGTGTTTTTGAAACTTATTAAGATTTTGCATGTTGTGGTGACGCTGCACGTGGCAGGTAAGCGCGGTGACCCTGACAGCTGACCTCAGCCCAGCCTTATGGTTGGAGGAAGCATTAACAAGACGGTTTCTGGCTCATTCACCTGTTTTTCCCCGTGAAGGAAATCCCAGCCTCAATTTAGCGGGCTTCTGCTTAACTGCAAGAAGCTGAACTGGTGGAAAAGCCATTCGACTCATAAGCGAGGTTCCCGTACGCTGACCACCAGGTTCACAGAAGCACTTTTAATCTTGCTCTTTGCCTTGAACTGTCCGACTCAACTCAGATTACGTTTTAAAAATAAAATTAGGAGGGAATGCCATGAGGCACTAAAAGAGATCAGAGTTTAGGAAGAAAATCAAAGTCAACCAAGTAGCTCAGGGCACAGTTTAGTGCAGCGATATGCTGTGTCCCTTTGGGGTGAATTGCAAGCTCTCCATGTCACTAGATTCAAATGAGGCCGGCCTCCTTGGAGCAGGGAGTGGGGCCACTCACTGCCCCCGGGCTCAGTAACCCCCACAATTGGGGGTGAGTGGGGGGGCAACTCTTAGGCAGAACAGGGCCAGTGCCCGCTGCCCAGACCGCAGCGCCAGTCCAACCTCCCTGCCAGGGCAGGGGCACGACGGACGACCTCCTATCGCCTGGCCCTGGGCACCACGTGCCACTCACCGCCCTTCCCCTCCCTTGCAGCAAACTACAGCATGCCGGTGGTCAGCGCCCCCAGCAGCGGCCCCCAGGGCGAGGAGCTCACCATCACGTGCACATCCACGGACGGCTACCCCTGGCCCAACGTGTACTGGATCAACAAGACGGATAACAGTCTGCTGGACAAGGCGCTGCAGAACAGCACGGTGTCTCGGAACGCGCGGGGCCTGTACGACGTGGTCAGCGTCCTGAGGATCCGCTGGGCGCCCAACGTGAACATCGACTGCTGCATCGAGAACGTGCTCCTGCTTCAGAACCTGACTGTCAGCAGCCAGGCGGAGCCGGGTAAGGCCGCTGCCCCGACCCAAGGCTGTGGGCCTGGGGTGACTTGGCAGAGCCTCTCAGGCAGAAGACAGTCCCTACAAGGTGACCTGTCAGCGGCATCAGAATGGTTGCTAGAAGGGAGAGGAGAGGACAGTCCAGTGTGACGATGACATCACTGCCTCTGTGGGGCAGGCAGGGGGCTGGGTGCTCAGCACACCACCTGACTTAACCTTCACTCACGGGTCAGTTTGGTGGCCCATTTCACACACAAGGGACTGAGGCTCTGAAAAGTTGTGTGACATTTCAGAAGCCCCAGGACTAGGCCGCGACAACGTCAGGGTCGAAGCCCATGCCTGCACGGCCCCCACTTTGGGCATGTGCCCCTTCAGAAGACCGGGCCCCCCACGATAGGGGGCCTCCCTGTGGAAGGGGCACAGACTAGTGACTCCTTTGCGAGGCCACGGGCTATCTGTGTCCCTGTCACCAGTGTTGAGATGTGGGGTCTGTGGGCCCTGCCAGCTGCAGGAAACGGCTGCCCACGACATAATCTACGGGACCCAGGGCACAATGGACAGAAGTGCAGGGCTCCTTGTTCAGGACCTGGAAGAGACCAGGACGGTGACAGCACACCATGACGCCAAGCACAGGCCCCAGTCACAGGCCATGACGCTGGCCCTGACTGCCAGGGACTCCTGCTGGATGACTGGACACCCTCCTTCCCCAAATCAGGGTGCAGCCATGTGACTCAGTGGTCACGGTCCCTGAGTCTGAACAGACCAGGACAGGACTGTACCGAAAAGCCCGCCTCTGACCACTGCCTCCCGGCCAGCGACCTCCCTGGCAAGCAGCCTGGGCAGCAGACGGCGGAGACCGGAAGGTTCTCCCAGGGTGGTGCTGTCACCCCAGCTGCGCTGTGGGATGAGCTGGGAGCCTCAAAAGCCCCGGTGCTCAGAGCCTTTGGATCAGCATGTGGGGGGCAGGGGGGGCTGCTCATGGGGACGGCTTTCCTATGTGCTGACAGACAAGTCCTGGATGAGGTCCTGGCGGTGGCAGCACCACTCAGAGGCGGTGCTGAAGGCCACTGGACTGTCCACTTTAAAATGGTGAATTTCATGTTATGTGAATTTAGCCTCGATCTTTTTTTAAAAGTCAGCAAAAAAGCTAGAAAAGAATTATTTTAAGTTAGATGTGAAAAGCCAGGAAGAAGCTGTGCTTCCCGCTGCGCCCCTCTGCAGGTGCGGCCTTAGAAAGGGCGGGCTGCGTGTCACACGTGTCACAGGCGGTGGGAGGAGTGACACCTGGAAGAAAGCCTTCCTCTCCGTCAGCCTTGTATTTTAAAAATCACAAAATGCCGTCAGGGAAGCTCTTAGGAAGTAATACTCCCTGTAGTGCTTTCTTGTTCAGGACGAAAAGGCCCCTTTGTTCCCTACCCTGTAAGTCTCAGGTTATTTTCCTCTTTCTCGTAGAAACATTATCGGGAACCAAAGACAGCATCACCAAGGGTTTAGGTGACAACCCCGAGGGGCGGACCCGAGCCGTGGTGGCCGGGCTTGCGGTGCTGGGCGTGGCTGTGGCGGTGGCCGCAGGCTGGGTGTGCAGGAGCAGGTGTCCACGCCACGGGACGTACGCAGGTACCGGGCGGTGTGGGCGGGTGGGCGGCGTTTACTTGGTGGGAGTGAGTGTTCTTGCCTTTCTCAAAATATTGAAATGCTCGGCGCAGAGTTGGTTTCGTTTGAAGTGTGGTTTTAATAGCCTTGCAGCTCTGCCGAAGCTCCCGGTGTGGCTGCTGGGGCTCCACTTTCCCGATACCGGCTCCCAGGTCTGGGGCGGGAAGGACAGACTCCAAATCAGATGGAGTTCATTTCTGGGGAAGCTAAACTGCCTTCAGTCCTAACAAGGCTGTCTGTTGAATTCCTGCCCAACTCATAGATGGACCCCGAAAGCCTGGATTTTGAGCGAGTACTGACAAGTAGCAGAACTCACATGGGGGCAGAAAAGCCCAGAGCCTGGGCACAAGGCAGTTTCCCCAGGTGGGCAGGTGTCGGCACAGGACCTAACCACGAAGCGGGGGGTCTTCCTGGGCCCCCAAGAGGGTGGGGGCAAAGTACGTGCCCACCCCAGGTGAGCCAGGGTAGGGAGTGTGCCCATAGCAGGGCCTTTCCTGGCAGAAGTGCCCACGTGCCACCTGGCGTTTCCGGTGTGTTGTCCATCATCTCAGAAGCACTGCCCAACCCCACGCCCTGCTGCCCGTCGGCCAGGCTGCGGAGGGCGCCTGAGTCGGGGGCACAGGGCGTCTCACACGCTCCCCACACTTCCTCCCAGAAAGTGTCTTCCCAGAAGCAGGGTGGCCTGGGAGCCCCTCGCCATGAGTGCGTTCCCGCCCCGAGCACTCAGGCCACTGGGGTCTTTACAGTGGCCCCTCCCCACGCTTTGCCGCCTGCCCTGAGCGCTTCTGGTTTGTTCCAGCAGGTGCCCAGCTGCAAGGCCGGAGCTGGAGCTCACTGGTGAGTTTGCCAAGAGGGCAGGAGGCTCGGGGACAAAGTGTGTCGGTCACCTGGGCCTGGGCGGCTTGGCAGCCACTTCCTCTGTGCTTGCCATCTGGCACGAGCTGTACTTGGTGACCAGGACGGAAATGCTTCCATTTTCCGAGACACTGAAACCCCCAGTGAAGGCACTTCCCATTGGCTACCTCCGGCATGTAGCTCTGTCCGTGTGGATACTTGCTGACATTGGCTCACGGAATTTTCCAAACACACACAGAAGCAGAGAGACTAGGACAATGACTGTGGCCCCACCGAGCCCCCACTGTCCATCACTGCCTCCCCCACACAGGGGCCCCTCACACTGAGTCCTGCGTAATAGAATAGCGCCCTGGGTTCCCTGGGGAAGGGGAGTACCCCACAGGTTCGTGAGCAAAGCTTCATGTGATTCCCCTCTCAATTTGGGAAAAACATTCCCCCACAGTCTCGAGTTTCCCACCGACACGTGCCTCTGGCTGTGAGGGGCTTTGCAGTCAGGCCAGCCCTCACGTGACACTTTAGGCAAATGACCGCACCTCTCCGAGCCTCATTTCCCCACTGATGGGAAGGGGTCATCCGGGGGAGGGTGTACCCTGGCGCCCAGAGCAGCCACCGTGAGTGGGCCCACCTGAGTAACAGGTCGCTTGACTGGCTGCAGGAGATGCACTCCGGGGGCCCCAAAACCTGGGCCTGCCTCGTCTCAGCCAAACGAAGCTGTTTGCAGGCAGCTGTCTTCAAACCCTTTGTTTCACCATCCTGAGTCTTGAGAAAATCAGTCTCTTTGCCTCCAAAATGAGATGTGCAGGTACAGTGTTTCACATCCCCCTCCCTTCTTTCCTCCCAAGGCCATGCGTGACGAGAACTGACCACCCAGGATGTGGACAGGGCTTCCGCAAGATGCCACCAACAGGGACATCACACGGCAGCTTGAAAACTGACTTGGGCAGACTGGTAGCAAAGGGAGGCCCTCGGTCCCCACCTGCAACATTACCAAGGTGTTCACGGACATGTGCCTCTGGCTGTCGGGGACATGCAGGGGCTTCCCCCCGGGTGAATGTGCCAGGTGCTGCCCTGGTCCTGGAGTGAAGCCCTGAAAGGGCCAGCAGTTCTGGGACACATCTGCCTCCAACTGAGCGGGAGTGCCACCTTTGCTGCCAGTCACGCAGCAGAAAGGGGCCTGGAGACGGCTCCTCCCCCAGCACCCCCAGCTCTTCTCAGCACCCAGACCAGCTGTGGCGAGGTGTTCTGAGAGCCGAGGGCGGGCGCTGGCCACAGAGTGAAGGTGGCCACACTCTTCGGACACGACCTCTGCTGGGTGGAGGTCCATCGCGGGTTTTGGAGGGTCCCCGTGATTGTGCACGGGTCTGTGTGTGCACGCACCCAAATGCAGGAAATGGTTACCACTGGAAGACTCCAGGATTGGCTTTCCTCCGGCACATTCACAAGGCTGGGAAGGAAGCCCGGCCTTGTCTGTTGTGGTGAAAAGCTAGGTTTCCCTCCTGCAGAAGCACAGTGGAGTTTCGAGAGAAGGCGTGCTGCTGGGAATGGAGAACACGCGTTTCCAGTGGACACGGGCTTGGAGAGGCGAGCACCCAAGTCCTTCAAATGGGGCCGTGGTGTGGATGGAGAGGGCATTCCGGGGGCGTGGCGCAGCGATTCCCTGGAGTGTAGGGTGGGCAGCTCCTTGCCACCCTGCATGGCACCTCCTGCCTGGCCACCCCGGGGACCTGCATGGTGTGATGAAGAGTCCGATGGAGACCTCAACTCAAACGCCGGGTTCCTCAGAGCCCTCCAGCCCCCCCACCCCCCGGTGATGGGAGATGGACAGTGGCCCTGGCCCTCCCTGGGCGGTTTCCATGGTGTTGCCTGGGATGAATTGAGTAGTTCAGTGTTTTCAGAAGGTTCTGCCAAGGAGTCTGCCAGGTAACCCAGATGTGCACACCCAGGAAAACAGGCCTGTGGTTCCACCATGGTCACTCGGCACTGATGGGCCCCAGACCCTGACTTGGAGCAGAAGTGACCACCAGTCTCCATGGTGAAGCACGTTCACACTTCGTACAAGAAATCGTTCGTTTGTCTTTGCGGCCAAAAGCCCTCAGATGGCTTTCAGCTGAGTGTGATGAGGGGCCCACACAGACTTTTAACATGAAAGCATTAGAAGACGCGTATCGGTCGTCCCTACAAGGACAGAAGGCTCACTAACTGGTACCTGGAGCCAAGCAGCACTGGGGTGCGGGAGAAGGGTGCAGTGCCCATCCTCTGAGCCCGAGAGCCTGGGCTCAGGGTCCCCTCCCGCCCCCCAGCCACACCCAGGCAGGATGGGGCAGCCACGTGGGGGCTGAGTCTGGTTGCAGCTTTTCCTACCAGGCGCCAGTGTCCTCAGGGAGGTGGCCGGGGCTGGCTCTCCTGTGTCTAGCATTTGCCCTGGGCTGGGGGAGGCCGTCCCACAGCCCCTCCTCCCACTGTGCTGACCTGGAGCTGGGGCTCCCGAGGGGAGGGCCGAGGGCCGAGGCCATGCTCTCCAGGCGCGGTGCCTGCTGGGCCCTCAGACCCTCAGCCACAGCGTGGCAGCCCCTCCCTGGCCTCCGGGAGGCAGCACGCATCCCCATCCTCAGCTTGCACTGGTACCACCCACCCCCTGCAGTCCGACTGTGGACTGGCTGAATGCCTCTGTTTGACCTCGGGTCCTGCAAACTCGATGTGAGAGAATACACGATGCAAGCTTTGTCCAGTGCTTGGTCAGCTCAGCTCGTCCTCATAGCAGGTCTGGGGCCCCTGCCTCGCCCTGTCAGTTCTCCCCCGGGGGGATCTCTGTCCCCCAGGGGACACTGAGCGAGACCTGGAGACATTTGAGTTGCCCTGTGGGTTGCTATTGGCCTTCGATGGGCAGAAGGCGGGGACACTGCTAAACTCCAAAGGCACCAGGGCCACTGCAGAAAAGTGTCCAGTGTGAGGGTGGGTCCTTGCCCTCCCAGGTCACTCTCGCCTCCCACCCCCATCTGCACTGGTCTCAGGAGGAGACACAGATTCACAGCAAATCCCAGGGGTTCCAGGTTGGGGCTGTCAACCTCCTCACCCAGCACAGTCGCTGGGGCTTGACGCCCTCCCTCCAGGCTGGGGTCTGCCCATCTCATCGCGCTCAGAGTCGGCCGGGTGGGCACAAGAACCTGGCCCTACTGTGGGGGTCAGTGCTGTTGGTGCCCGTAGCTCCTGCACATAGTAGGTGAGACCAAGGCTAGTGACAGGGTGACTGATCCCGGGGGCAGGAGGACAGGAAGGAAGCAGCTGCCTGAGTGACCTGAGCCCTCACTGCTCCCTGCGCCTGTTTCCTCTCCTGTAAGGCAAGGTGGCTGCAACCAAATTCTGCAGCTTGGACACTTACTGTGGCCGTGGCCACTATAGCCAGTCCGTTCTGCCCCACCCGGGCAGGCAGCTGGGGCTTTACAACACAGCCCTGGCCTGGGTCCAAGACGCTGGTCAGGGCAGCAGCCGGCTGCTCTGGGTCCCCTGGCCCCACGGCAGTGCATCTCAGCTTTATTTCCTTACAGAGAGCACAACTGCCCCCGAGACGGCAGCCATCTTATCTGACCTGGGAGATTCTATCCTTGGTGACTGACCACCCCCTCCCCCCATACACACACAGCCCAGAGGTCATCAGTGGCTGAAGGGGGGCAGTCTTAGCCCCTCCCCTGTGGTCTTCCTGGCTCACAGCAGCCTCTGCCTACCCTGTCCCCCTGCACCACCCCACGGTCAAAGGCTCCTGAGGACTGGGTCTGGGCCAGGAGCTGGCCAAGGTCGTCACTTCCTTCCTCCCTCAGCTCCGTGGCCCCCATGCCCTCCCTGCCCCCACCCTGGTCTGAGCATAGGGCCCTGCCCTCCCCTGGGAGTGTGACTCATGTCTCTAAGTCACTCAGTCCCTGACCCTGTGTCTGTCTTTCTACAACAGGTGCCAGAGCCACTAGGAGCAGCTGACCAGGAAAGGGGAGTGGGGGTTCCCCATTCCCCAGGCAGGGACTAGCTGTGAAGGGAGAGTGGTCTGCCAGGAGGCAGTGGGGGTCTGTATGCTGAGAGGCACCTGCTCGCCTACGTGAGGGAGCCGGTTTGTCACGTTTCTAATGTCCCAAATGAACTGACAGGGACCAGGGGACAGCCAGGACTCCTGCTCTCAGCACGTCCAGCGTGAGTCCCCCGCTCACCGTCTCCCTGACCCCAGGAAGTGACCAGGAGATGACAGGAACAAACACCGTGATTTGGCAAAATGCAACCTGAGGGCGCTGCCAGGCCCAGGACCCCAGGACTGCGACAGGGAGGGCCTCTGTGTGGGGGTCTGCAGAGGATGGGGGCACACCACGCTGCTGAGAGGGTCCTGGGCGGCTCAGAACAACAGAAGTCCATTGTCCCCCACTCTGCAGGCCGGAGGTCCAGACCCAGGTGTGGGCAGGGCTGGTTCCCTCGGGGGCTGAGGCAGGGCCTTTCGATGTCTCCTCCAGCCGTGCGAGACTTGAGGTGACCCTTGGTGTGGGGCTTCTGTCCTCCGCTGATAAGGACACCAGTCATTGCATTTAGGGCCCGGCCTAACCCAGGGTGACCTCAGCTTAACTAGTTCCATCTGCGGAGACCCTATATCTAATAAGGCCATATTCGGAGTCTCCAGGACATGAATTCTGGGGACCCTGTTGAACCCACTACAGCCCTAAGAAGAGGAGAGGAAGACGGAGAGATGGGGATGGTTGGCAGAAGGGAGGCCAGGGACCCGGACGCAGGCCTGCAGCCTGGCTGACGTCCAGACCTCACTCGGACACACTCCCAGCTCTGTGCCGACCTTTGGGTTCTCTGCTCCACGTGACGACTGCACAGACGGACGGCCCCATTCACACCTGCTGCGGGGACTGTGTGCCCCATGCCAGGCCCGCCTGTGGCCCAGCCCCACCCCGTGGCAGGAGTCCACGATTTCCACTGCACAGGGCTCTGGCCCGTGTCATCTCACCGTGATCTGGTTCAGCCAGTCTCTAACAGTGGGGACTCAGGTCGGGTGCAGGCAACATCTGAGCCTGTGAGGGTGGCCGGGAGGAAGCAGGCTTGTCTCGGCAAGCCAGCACAGCAGCCTGCAAAGGGGCAGCCCCAGCCAGCCCAGAACCCCCTCCTCTGGGCCCTCCTTGGGGCCCACGCCCCCTCCCCGCTAAGTCAGGCCCCTTTAGGTGCACGGGCAGCTTGACAGGACGGGCACTCTGTGGCAAGATCTCGGGGGGGCCGGAGGAAGCTGTGGACGGAGGACCAGGCTGGCGGACAGGGGACTCAGCGGCCAACCCTGGACATGTGACGGGGAAGACACAATGTGTGGCCCAGACCCCCAGTGAGGGGTGATGAGAGGCCGGTTCAGGCCCAGGAACTGCCAGAGCCGAGAGCCAGCACGTCGTCCCATTTAACCCTAAACACTGGCACTGCCCTTGGTGCCGGCCCACCCTCCCCACCGCCATCACAGCAAACCCTTCTTGTAAGGCCCGGGGCCAGCGGCCGACCTTGGCCCAGACAGAAGAGTCACTGATCGGATACCCTTCAGACTCCAAAGTCACGAGAGTTTCGAGCCACACTTTAGTTCTTAGGGGGAGGGGAAATCAGGTTTTAAAAAGATCACTTCCTGAAAAGAAGCGGGGAGGAGTGTGGATACGTTGTAGAGCCTTGAACCTGACCAGTTTCTTTCATTGAACTGTGAGTGGAGCATAGCAATCTGAGGGGGGCCAGAACTGTCACACGTCTTGGGGGACAGGCCTGGCCAGCCATGAAGAGTGCATTTGGGTCTAGGATGTCTAAACTTTGAAGATACAGCGATTTGTGCCCTAAAAGTGGTGCAATCTGTGTAGGGGGCCCCATAACTGGGCAACACCTGAGAAGAGCTTGAGGGGTCTCCCCTGCAAGGCTGTCAGGCCAGGGCGACACACACACTGGAGGGTGGCCTGCCACCACCACGTAGGGGCCTGTGGGCTCTGATCCCGCTCCCAGCTGCCCAGTGTGCACGGGAGCCCGTCAGGAACTTGCACGCTGCTCTCAGCGCTGGTCGTGCAGGGCTGTTTGCACAGACTTATCCAGCATCTGACTTCTGGAAAAGGCCATTTATCCCTACAGCCACATCAGAATCCTGCAAAATTTTCATTTTTATAACTGTGACGGGCCAGCCGCCACAGTTATCAAATTTTCATTTTTATAACTGTGACGGGCCAGCCGCCACGAGTCGATGGGTTCCCGAATGGGGGAGTGGGAATGAATAAAAGACACTCTCACATATGATGGCGATCGTGGACTTCAGTGATCCTGAAGACACTAAGTTTATTTTACTGCTCCCATATAAGCAGTTTGAGCACGTGCAAGTATGTATTAACATAACAAATGTAAATTCTTTAGCTTTCACATAGAGGATACAAAATTCACCGAAACTCTCACAAGTAATTATCTTATCAATTGCCCTGATAGGCATCAGCCTTCTGTGTCTGGGAATGGGCCGCTCCCACCAAATTCCTCAGCAGCTTACAAGCTCAAGCTCCCCTCAGGTGCAGGCAGAGACAATTGCCTCAGGGGGAGGAAACAGGTAGCATAAACCGAGCCATTCTGTAAAGCTCAGAGTTTCCTGTAACCATGGCTCCCCACAATAACTGACCGGGTTCTCTGTTATCTTCCAATAAAACCTACCCTCGTGAAAAAGGAGAAACTTCTGTGAGCCTCAGCAGACCCGTTTGTGAAGGAGGGGAGTTCATGTCACCGTCTGAGTTTAACGCATCCTCGGCGGGGCCAGGCAGGGATGGGACAGTCAAGGAAGGGAAGGAGCCAGGCTGGCGGGGTCAGGGGCTGGGGTCAGGATGGCGACAGAAGGCCTGCATTTTGTGTTTCAAAGGATAGTGACATCTCGCAACTTGGTGGGGGGGGGGGGGGGCTTGTTTGTAAACATTACTTATTGGTGGAACAAACCCAGGACTCCCTCACCCTCTACAATAAAGCATCCAGACAAAGTACTATAACGTGCAACAGTCAGGGGCACAGCAAAAGGATCCTGAATTCCAGGGCCCAGATCTGGGGCACCCACAGTGAGAGGGGCCCAGGGCGAGAGGGGCCCATGGTGAGGGTGTGCCCTTGGGAAAGGGGGGCCCCTGGCAAGAGGCACCCACAGTGGGAGGGGCCCAGGGGGAGAGGGGAACCATTCATACCCTGAGGAAGGGTTGTTCTGGAGGGTTTTCATCATAAATCCTGACACACACAAGGCAGAACTAGTGGCCTCAGCCTCAGTGTTCCGGTTCAAGGCTTCCTTGAGGTCACAGATTTATAGCCGGCGTCCTGCCTGGAAGTGGCTTCCCTCATCCTCGGAGAGAGCTGAGGCTGCCCACACGGAACTAAGTCCTGTGTGAGCATTTGCTTCCAGGCCAGGGTTCCAGGCTTGGGCAACCACTGTGCTGAGCCTCAGGACAGATGTGGGGGTGTGGGGGCTGCTCCACAGCCCTCCAACTGTCTTGCATGGTCCAGTCCGTGTGGCCTGAGGCGTCTCTGGAGAGAGCTTCAGCCAATAGCCGCAGGGAAAACGGCAATAAAACCCACCCCCTTAGAGGAAAAAGCAACAGACTGTTAGTTAAAATTACCTCCCAAATGTCCTCTCTGCCTTCAGGGCACAAAAGAGGAAGTGACTCTTTTGTAGCCCAAGAAGCAAAGTCGGAAAAGACTCTTAAGCATGTAGGTTCCCCAAATCTGGCCCTGCTTTCCTTCCAGAACCAAGGTATGAAGGCAGCTTGATGGCCATGGCTGGGCCAGGGCCAGAGACAGAGGGGCCAGCCAGGCTCCTGCACCTCGCTGTGGGGCCAGGGGACTCAGCCCCTTTTCAAAACGCAGGTGGTGCCCAGCGGGGGGGGGGGGTCTCCGTGAGGACAAATGTGAAGGGTGTGTGGTGTGTTGGAAAATGACAATGCTACAGGACGTTAGGTATGGTTCATCACCACCACCCTGTCCCTCCTGGACCAGCTTCCTCCGTGGGCGTGGGGGCCTGCCATCTGTGAGTGGGGGCAGAATTTTCAGATGCTGGAATGTGCTTGGGGGGGGGGAGAGCCAGACACTGTCCAGCCCACAGTCCCGCTCTGCTTGGGCTGGGCTGTTGAGAACCCCCACCCTGGGGCAGGGGGCTGGTGGGGGGAGGACCTGGAAGGCAGCCCGTGGTCCGAGCTGGGGACTGTGCCCCTCTGCCAGCTGGGACCAACTCCATGCGTGTGGCTCAGGAGAAATATGGCAATGACCTTCCCAGAGATTTGCAAGTTTCTGCTCTGAGCCACTGACTTCCTCTCTGACTCTGGGACTTTCAGAGTGGCTGCAGGTGTGGGGTACAGAGCTGAGACCATGGAGGCAGGGGACCCTGCTGTGCTCCTGCAGAAAAGGGTGCCGGGACTGCCCACTGTGAGTGGCCCAAGGGACGGTCTGTCCAGGGCCACCAGCCAGTCCCTATGAGCAGCCACACTCCAGGGTCTGTCCCCGTCGGGCCACAGGGGTGCCGTGAGCCTGTGCTTGTCAGGGGGTGGATCAGGGAGGACAGGCAGGGACGAAGCAGCCACGTTGGTTCGGTTTAGAGGGGAAAGCACGGCCAACCCAACGGCATGATTAGATAAATACACAAGCTAGTTTTTAAATTGTAGCAAATTCCGAAAAACCGGCAATTTTTTTTTCCTGGAAAAATTCCACAACAACCAGACTAGCTGCTCTTAGGCTCTCCTGGTGTCACCCCACGAAAAAGAACATCTTAGAGATTGTACCCAAACCCAGGGCCTGTGTCACAGGCCACCCCCAGCCCTCCCCTTCCCCGCTGGGCCCAGCCAACAGCGCCTCTCCCAGCTCCCTCTGGGAGGCGAGGCCTGCCCTGCTGAAGGCCTGGATCGCTGCAGGTGCTCACCCACTGGGTTGAACCGGTCACGCTCTGTCACTTGTGGGCATCAACACCCCCAGCCTTGAAAGCAAACCTCCTGCACTTAGTCTGTTGTGTCTTCCTAAAGCCACACCACAAATGGTGAGCATTTGCATGGCAGGCTGTCACAGCTCACTGCACTTTCACAATAACACTGTCATGCACATAGGACAGGCACGACCGCCCCCCCCAGTGGCTAGGAAGCTGAGGGGGACCAACCTGCCCGCACCCCCCTGCCCCCGTTGCTAAGGGCAGAATCTCCTGATTCCACATACTGGCCTCTGTCTGTGCACTGTGCCCATAATGCCCCCCGCAGCACCCCTGGGTGCCCCCCCCCCCCGTCCCAGGGTTAAATTTCTGGTCTGCACCCTGACATCACATGAGCACTGCCTGGGAGCTTTCAGCAAAGTTCCATTCCAGGCCCGGGTGTCGGAAGGTCTGGGTGGGCCCCAGGTGCCGGGTTTTCAAAGCTCCCCAGGTTGAGGACATCACGGGGCCCAGGGATGGCGACTCATCCGCAGCCTAATGGGGGCCTGGCCCTGGTTTACTGAAAGAAGAGGAGGTCCAGGGCATTGTGAGCCAAAGCCTGGGGGGCGCTCACCCCCGGGACCGAGCCTGTGCTGGGACCTGCCAGGGCCTTCCTCCTCAGCTGCTCCCAGGCTCCGCCTGCCCCTGGGTCCGGCTGGTGGAGCAGGTGGGGGTGGGGGGCTGTGATGAAATAGTCAGGGATCTCACATAGTGTCCTCAACGTCCATCCACGGTGTCGCAAATGGACACACCGCCTTCTTTTCTAAGGGTAATATTCCTTCATACCTATGACCACCTCTTCTTTATCCAGTTGTCTATTGATGGACACCCAGGCTGCCTCCATATCTGGCTATTGCAAGTAATGCTGCAATGAACATAGGGGTGCAGATATCGCTTCAAATTAATGTTTTGAATTTCTTCGGATAAATACCTAGAAGAAGCATTGCTGGGTCATAAGGTAGTTCTATTTTTAAGTTTTTGAGACACCTCCATACTGTTTTCCATAGTGGCTGCACCAATTTGCAGTCCCACCAACAGTGCATGAGGGGTCCCTTTTCTCCACGTCCTCGCCAGCACTTGTTGTTTGTTGATTTATTGATGATGTTGTTCTGACCAGAGTGAGGTGGTATCTCAGTGTGGCTCTGATTGCATTTCCCTGATGATTAGTGACACTGAGCATCTTTTCATACATCTATTGACCATCTGTGTGTCTTCTTTGGAGGAATGTATCATGCTACATGAAATAAGTCAGACAAAGAAGGACAAATACCGTATGATCTCACTTATGTGTGGAATCTAAAGAACAAAATAAGTGAGCAAACAAAACAAAACAGAATCAAACTCAGATACAGAACAAACTGATGATTGTCAGACGGGAGGCAGGTAGGGGGCATAAAAGCAGAAAGGAAGTAAAAAGTACAAACTTCCAGTTACCAGTTACAGACGAAGTCACGGGATGCTGGGTACAGTCCAGAAATACAGTCAGTAATTTGGTAATGATTCTGTGTGATGTCAGGTGGGGGCTGGGCTAATAGGAGGATCACTTCATATGTTACATAAATATCTAATCACTATGCTATACACCTGAAACTAATACAACATTGTATATCTACCATAATTAAAATATATTTGTAAAAAATTCGGGGATTTTGCAACCAGTTGTGAAGGGCTGGTGGCTTGCCCATGTCTGCGGTGGAAGTAAGGTGTCCATATGGCAGAAACTGGCATGCACACACACACATGAGGCTGGGCACACGGTGCCCTTCTGTCCTGAAGAGCCGCGGTAGCCTACACACATAATCCGCCCTGCTCTCTGACTGACACCCCACTCTTAGCTCAGGACCGCCTGCGAATGGTTCACCTGGATCTCTGCATTTCCTGTCCAAACTTCCCAACTGCTGCAATGCTGTTCTGTGCAAAACACGCATTTTCCCTAAATGACAGCCCTTTACACGGGACCGTGTTTACATGCAAGATCCAGGAATCAACTGTGTTTTTTTTTTCTTTTTGGACGGCTGCTTCCCACAGGACCACGCCTGACGCAGACCCCTCCTGGGGCGGTGGGCTCTCTCACAGGCTGGCCCCAGGAAACCCCCGAGGTGCATTGTTTGCTCCAGAAACAGGCCTCGCTCCTGGACACATCACTTTTGTGGCTTGATTTACAGCCGCTCCTTTTGATAAAGGGAATTTCCATCTGTGTTAAAAATTTTTTTAACAGCTTCTATTTTTAACACTCAGCTGAGGCCCCAAGTTTGTCCTTCTGAGGTCCTGGATCTAAGAGCGGTGCCTCCTCACAAAACAGTCCTGTCACAGTGCTCGGGGTGGCTTTCTGTTCATGCACTGATTCATCCAGTGTCCCTTCCTTCAACACGCACCCCCTCCCCGGTCCCCCGAAACGTTCTCTGAGGGACGTGGACCTGGCTGGAACTGCTCTAGGCGTTGGGATGTCAGTGAGCTTCCCAGAGTCAGAGACACGTGATAACTCAGACACCAGGGCTCCATAAAAATGGGGGATGGGACAGAGGGGGCCTTTCCTTTGCTTTCTGCAGAGGTTTCTCAGGAGGCGGTGTGTGTCCAAACCTATCCCCTATATCATTCATTCACTCATTCATTCATTCTGGGCACCGTGACTCCACGCCTCCCGCTGAAGAGCAGTGACCCGCTGGAGAGATGACACATAGTCAGACGTCAATTGTCTCCCAAGAAGTGGACCTGGGCCAAGGAACGTGCTGACGGAGAAACTGAAATATCCTTCCCGCTATGGCTGGGGGAGGTCTGCAGAGGAGGGGCTTTGGTGAGGCCCCTCTGTGGCTGGTCTTGTCGGTGGGGAGCAGGCCTGGGGCCCGCCTGGCCCATTCCCCAGGAAGAGCAGTGGTTAGGCTGATCTTGAGACTGGTGGGTTTCTTTGGAAAAGTAGAACATTTAGTACATTGATAAGGACGTCTCTCCATCGACAATGGGTGTTCCTCGTTTTCCCGCTCCTTGTTCCCAGTTCCGGTCATGTGTCGTTTTGCCCAAATCTGCAGCCCACTGTCCAAGGAGGCTCTTCCTGCTACAGGAGTCCCAGGTTATCTGGGCACCAGGTGGGGTGCGTGATGGGTGCCTGACAACTCCCTGTGGGGTTCGCCCCCCGAAGCATGACCTGTCTGCACGGGCTCCCTTGGGTGTCTGGTGCTGGCAGGGTGGGGCCGAGAGCAGGCATGTGTGTCGGGAAGGGCGCTACCGGGAACGAGGTGGCTGAGAGGTGCCCACCCTCTCCTGGCGCCCCCGCCACCAGCTGCTGGAAAGGTCCAGAATATCAGGTTCTCAGCCCTGGAAGAGCTGGGTTAACTGCTGTTGGGGATTGGTGGCTTGCCCGGCTCTGAGTCAGGGGTTAGAATTCCCACGTGGGGGGAGGATGGCGGGAGGAGGAAGCCTGAGCCTCTCTCTCAGGGTGAACAGGGCCTTGGGGAACGTTCTTCCAGAATCTGCTCCCAGACAGCTCCTGACATGACCTGACATGGCCAGCGCCCCTATTCTCCAGCCACAGAAGGCCTGTCCTCCCTACCCCCATGCGCCCTGCTTTGTGGCCCTGCCCTTCCCCCACTGGTCCTGCTCTGTGGTCCTGACCCGCCCTACACCAGCCCTGTTCTGTGGTCCTGCCCACCCCCCACTCACCAGCCCTGCTCTGTGGTCCTGAGCCCCCCACCGGCCCTGCTCTGTGGTAATGGAACAGACTAGATTTACGTCTTTTGACCTGGAGACATTTAAAACACAAGACTTGCACAGCATGCCCTGGAGAAGCCCTTGAGAACAGCACTGCTGGGGGCTTAGGGTTTGGCCCTGTGTGCGCAGGACGGCCCAGGACGTACGTGCAGGAGGACGCATGAGGAGACAGCATCCAGGTCGGCCTCCCAAGGTTGAGCCTCGGCTCTGCCTCCCTGGTCCAGTTTCACGCACTGTCCAGCTACACGGGGTGTTCCGGGCCCCCCTAAACTTACAGGTTCCTCACCTCCTGCAGAACAAGCCCGGGTCTCAGGCCCACAAGGCCTGAGTGCCCACTGCTCCATCCACCCTGCTCCATTGTCTCAGGCCACCCCTGACCCTCCGAGGGGCCTGCTCTCACCCACCGCGACTTCCTACCAAGCTGTCCCCTCCCCTGTCCTGCCTCTCCTCCGATGTCTACCCAGCTCCTAGGCGCCTCAGGACCCCCCGTGCCTCAGGACCCCCCTGGAAGCCCTATCTCCCCATCCAAGCCTTCTCCACACCCCAATGGTGACTGATGTGACAGGAGGCGGAGAGTGACAATTTGGGCCCCAGCAGGTCACCCAGGCCTGGCATCCTTCCTGGGCTGTGGGGTGGTGTGAGGAGCAGGTGAGGTACTGACTGAGCCCAGCGTGGCCTCAGTGGAACCCGACGTTCACTCTGCCCCTGCACGTCCCAGGAAAGAGGGCAGGAAGCTCACCAGAGGGGCCGGCAGGACCGGGTGGGGCCGAGAGCAGCTTCTTAGGGAAGGAGAGTGACCAGGGAAGGGAGACACAGACGGGGATGCAGGGCCCACTGAGCTGGGCTGGAAAGGGAGAAAAGTGGGTTCACGGGGGATATCCTGGAGAGGGTTGTCACGCACGGCAGCGGAGGTCACTGCACAGACAGGGTGGTGACAGCATGACATCCACCAGCTAAACATAGTCTAAGCAATTCAGCACAGGTTTTGTCTAGAGCAGGGCTTCTTGCTTAGCACCAGGGACATTTGGCCACGTCACTCTGTCCTGGCACCAGGAGCAGCATGCTGGCCTCACCCTCTGCGTGCCAGCAGCACGCGCCCCAGCAGTGACATCCCAAATGTCTGAGAATCATCCCAGGTGAGATCCTCGTGTAGCCCAAGCTGCACCCCCAGATAACGACAGTGTCTAAGCTGTCTGGTCCCCAGCCAGGCCACTGGTGGGTTTTCTGTCTTCCTGATGCTTGAGACAGTCTTGGGTACAAACACATCAGTGAATGAACGAATGAATGAATGAATGAATGAATGAATGAATGAATGAACGAACGAACGACCAACCAGCACAAAAACTAATGAGGGAGGGAGAGAGGAGTAAACATCTCCAGGTGACAGGTGGAGACAGGGAGACAGGTGACAAACGCTGTCTGTTTGCTGTTCTTCACCACAGGTCTCCCACCCGTACCCTGGAGCTGAATTTGCTGCCTAACTTTGGAAAACCCCTTCAAAAAAGTCTAGAAAAAGAGCAGGTGTACGGTTCATCTAGGGGAGGAAATAGCAAACAGTGGTGACGCATTAATGCTCGGGCAGCCACCTGCAAACAGCTGTGAAACGGGACCCTCTCTGCACAGATGGGGGTGGTACTACATCCCACCAGTCTCTGGAGTCGCTACTGCTGCCTTTATCAGTGTCATCCCTGATTTCAGCAGCCTGGGGGACAGCTGCCAGCGAGTGGGGGGGAGGGGCAGAGCCAATGAGATGCAGGAGAGCAAGAGGGCCATGGCCAGGAGACCTGCTGGGCTGACCAGCTGCAGCGCCGCAGCCATCTGGTTCCCTGCCACACCACTGAGGGAGCCCGGGGTGCAGGGACCTGCCCACCAGGTCTGGGCAGGGGACACATACCCGCCATTGGTCCTGGCATTGCCCTGGTATGAGGGGCCTGCAGTGACACCCTGGGGGCTGCCACAGTCAGAAAGCGCCCAGCCCCCCAGCACCAGCACCCCGGATGCACCCGTCCCGCCATTTCCTGAGGCCCCCGTGTGTGTCTCCTCCTCAGGCCCATATCCGGGGCCCCAGCAGACCTGAACAGAACTGCTCACGGGGTCACTTCCTTCAGGGTTCACGCTGATACGCCTCATGGAATGGAAGCTATTTCCCTGCAAGCACTGTGACTTTCTCTTTCCTAAATCATGAGGAAATGGTTGGAGCAAATGCTTGGACTGGCAGCCAAAAGATTGATTTTATGTCCGGAAGTTTCCACTTTGCAATCCCTAAACTATTCATGTTGAGATAATCTTCAGAAATACACATATAAAATGAATGCATGCCAACAGTTTTATTCAGCTTGGTTTCAGAGAGGCGATGGTCAGATGTCCCAGGTGGTTCAAAGGAGGAGTGTCAGGAGCCCGCACTCACAGGCACGAGGGCACGAGGGTGGGTTTCCATGCGGTGTCGGAGCTGGCCCTGCTGGGATGCGTCTCCAGAGCAAAGGTGGTGGTCACCACCGGACAGAAGTGACCTGTGGGCGCTAGTGTTTCCTGGGGCTGCTGTAACAAAGTGCCACAGAAAGGACGGTTCACGTGGAGGCCACAAGCCCTGGTCAGTGTCCGCAGGGCAGGATCCATCCAGAGGTGCTGAGGGAGGGTCCTTCCCACCTCTCCCAGCTCCTGGTGGCGTCCTTGGCTCCTGAGCACATCACTCTTGCCTCCACCTCCCCGTGGCTTTTTCCTCTGTGCCATGTGGCTTAGAAGTCCTTTCCTTTCTTTTGTAAGGTCACTAGATCTGGGATGGTTTGCCAAGAGCCTTAAATTAATTCCATCTGCAAAGACTGGTTTCCCTAATGAGGTCACACCCATAGGTGTGAGGGCTGAGGGCATAGACACGTCTCCTTGGGGGCCACTCTTCAACCCACTGTCTACAAATGAGCATTCCCCGTGTTGCTAGTGTTATCATGATTCAGAGTGTGGAAGCATTCCAAAGCAGAACAGGCTGGATCCCAACCCCACTACGAGTCACCACTCCCACTGGAGACGTGTCATCTCTGAATCCTTGTTGCTTCTTCCAAATTTCCTCACACTCAGGTCTCAAAAACCGTTTCCAGGCCCCAGATGACAGCCGTGTCTTTGTGCCCCTGGTCATCAGGGCCACAGACGCGAGACTGGGGGACCCGGTAAACTGTGTAATGGACACGGGATCTGCGGGTCTGTGGGACCCCGGGAGAGGTGTCTGCAGGAACCACGGGCCTGGGGCTGACACTTGGGCAGCCTCAGGGTATGGGGTGGGGTGGGATGGAGCGTGGGGATGGAACCTTGGGAAAGACCTGCACTGAGGGCCCGCCTTTCCCTATAGTCTTTCCTCGCTCCTTCGGCCTTCACCCTCCCTCTTTCCTAATCTCTCCTCTCAGGTGTTATTCCCACCAGCAAAGCCCAACCTTGCCCTGTCATCGTCCCCTCCCACAGTCCCTTCACTTGCAGAGGGTTCGTCTGCCTCAGGGCCTTTGCACTCACTACTCCCTCTCCTAACCTCCTCCCAGGAACCCTCGCATACACCTCCTCCCTCCAGCTGGTCTCTGCTCTGAGAGGCCTGGCTCCCCGACTCATCCCCCTTCCCCACAGCACTCACAGCCCACTGCATTCACCTCAGGGGCTCTGTGTCTCCACCCTACGTGTCCAGGGCCCAGAACGCCCCGCCCCGGAACCATCACAGTCACCACGGCAGGTGCCCAGCAAACAGTGGCTGTGGACGGACGAGTGACGAGCCCGCCTCCCTCCTTGCTGCTACAGCCACCCATCGGTCTGTCTCAAGTGCAGACCTGCTGGCCTGGGTGTGTCCCTGGGTCCCCTCTGCCTGGGGCACCTTCTGTCCTGTGGGCTCAGGTTTGTGCCAGATCCCCGGGCAGGACACCAGGAGTGCTAATGGCCCGGGGCCGACAGCTGGGGGCACAGCGGGCAGTGCCTCGGGTCTCGGACTGTCCCCTGGAGACCGCCTCCAGCTGCCTGCCCCTCCCATCCTGAGAGCCTCTCCTGTGGTCGAGGGGTTGGGGGCTCCCACAGAGAAGCCGCGCTGGGCAGCCTCCCCAAGGACCATGGACAGATGTGGACTGGGGTCTCTGAAGAATTCCAGGGATTTTTCAGGAGACCCACGAACGTTTCTCTTCCCCAAACGTGCACAGGAAACTCAGAAAGCCCCCAAGATTGGGGCCACTGGGATTTGTTTCAGAGAAACACACTGCAAGCCTGAACTCTGACCACAAGCAACGGTCACATCCCCCGAAGCCAGGCCGAGCCACAGGCCGCATGGTGGCCAGCACCTGCCTGGCTGAGCTCTGGTCAGCCTCTGTGGGCACTCCTGGGTGTCCGTTCCATGCTGCGGACTTACGGGGAGGGTGAGACAAAGCCTCTGTTCTCAGGTGCCCCTGGGCCCTCTCTTCAGGGGAGCCCCTCACAGTGCAGGGCCCCGGAAAGAAAGCAGGGGCACACCAGCAGGGCAGAGCCCTGGTGCCTCTGTTTGAAGAGGCCGTAGGGGCCTGGCAGGGGCCTGCTTTACAGGCGAGAGCCCGGTCTGAATGGAGCTCAGGGTGCGTTTCCAGGGATGACCTCTCCGTGTTAACTGATGTCGGCTCTAAAATTTCATCCCAGGAGGTGGGTCATTCTTGCATCTATTTTTAGAAAATTTGCTCTTCTGAGTCTTTGAGGGAAAACTTGTGTTGTCCAAATATGCTAAAAAATGACACCAAGAGTAAAAAGGTCATTACCAAGGGCTGGGTGGGGGACATGGGACAAACTTCCAGTTATAAGATGAATAAGTACTGGAATCGAATGCAAAGCATGGCGACAGTAGTTACTAAGATCGCATTGTACATGAGAAAGTCAAAGTGCAAAGGGAGTAGATTTATTTTATTTTATTTTATTGGGGAATATTGGGGGACAGTGTGTTTCTCCAGGGCCCATCAGCTCCCAGCTGTTGTCCTTCAATCTAGTTGTGGAGGGTGCAGCTCAGCTCCAAGTCCAGTCGCTGTTTTCAATCTTTAGTTGCAGGGGGTGCAGCCCACCATCTCACGTGGGAATTGAACCGGCAACCTTGTTGAGAGCTCGCGCTCTAATCAACTGAGCCATCCAACTGCCCCAAGGGAGTAGATCTTCAGTGGCTTAGCACAAAGAAGAAATGGTAACTATGTGAGGTGATGGCGGTGTCAGCTGATGCTATGTAAACGTATCAAACCAACATGCTGTACGGCTGAAACATACAGTATCATATGTCCATTAGAGCCCAATAGATGGCGGGGGAGGGATAAAACATCACAGCATGAAAAACAGATGACATGAAACGTCTCAGACTAAAATAAGTAAAGTGTTTCACCGCTTCTGCGATGAATTGATCGGGAGCCCGTGGCAAAGTTTTATTTCTGTTTGGCCAGAAAGAGAATCAGTGCCGTGAAAGCCCAGTCATGGAAGCTCCGTGGCAGAGACATGACAGAGAAGACAAGCCAGTTCCGTGACTGATGACCACCGTTAGACTAAAGTAACATAGATAAATAGAAGCCATTTCCTTTCTCACGGGTTTATTCGTGTGTGAGATTCGTATTTGCTTCACAGGCCAGGGTGGATAAGCTTTGTTTTCTTGTAAGCAGCAGCAGGAATGCTAACAATGACCCCAAACGCCACCACAAAGAACAGAATTCCTCTGGACTTTCACATTCTGGAAAAAAAAGTGGATCTTTGCTTCACTTCACTGCACCCTGTGTACAACCTCAGCTCTCCCAGCTGTTCGCAGACGCTGGCTGGCTGCTTTGGGGTTGGGGTGCTTCCTCGAGGTGTTAAGAGCTCCCCATCAGCTCCTCATGGTCCTGATTTGGAGTGCAAAGCACCCTGCATTGTGGCGGCCTCATTTTTGGGGGCCCCCGGGAACCCCAGTGATGGGAAGGAGAACGGGACTTCTCCTGCCTCCCCCCCACCGGCTCCCACCCGTGCAAAGGCCTTCCTGGCCCCCGTCCCAGGTCTCAGTCACTTCCTGGAGTGGCCACTCCGCATCCGGAAAGCCGGCTGCAGGCTACTTTTCTGGGCTACTTTGAACCCAGCTGCCCGGGCAGAGGGAAGTGATTTATGCTGATGCCAGAACTCAATGCTGAAACATCCTTACTACATAATTGCAATGAAAGTCGTGTTTGTTTTAGGTGTTAAGTTCTGGACCGAGGCCACTGTATTTGTTCAGACGTATCGGCCGCTGTTGCTGGGCTGCGACTTCAGCACTTACCTCTTGTTCGGATTTGGCTTTTCTTACATGTGGTCTCGTTATGTGTGTTTTCATACTTGCTTACAATGTTCTTGTTCTCACGCTGCTGAAGTGTATTTGATGGGAATTTGGATAACACAGTGTATTTGTTCGAATAAAACAACACAGATTTACGACCCAAAGGTGTGGGTCAGCAGGCCTGGTTCCTGCAGGGGGGCAGCCGGTGGGGGGGCCCATCTCCAGTCTCTAGAGGCTCCCGCAGTCCGTGACCCCTGGCCTCTGCCCCATCCTCAAAGCCAACAGGCAACACTCTCCCATCTCTGACCTGCCTGCCTCCTCCTTATGAGGGTCATCTGCCATCTCAAGACCCCTACCCACTGCCACAGTCCCTGTTACCCTGGAAGGACAACATAAGACCCTCACAGGGTCCGGGCCAGGACACAGCCCCCTGGGGGCCATTATTCAGCGAGTACAACTAGATTTTGTAGCCAAGTTTCCCAGTTCAATCGGAAACTACTTGAAGATGAAAAATGTAAAGAACAGCAGCGACGACACATGGAAGAGTTGGAAGTGGTGTCTCCCGGGCGGCGCAGGTGGGAGGTGTGAGGACACAGAGCAAAATGTGTTTCTATGAGCGCTTCCGATTTCCATTCCATTCCATTCCATTCCATTCCATTCCATTCCATTCCATTCCATTCCATTCCATTCCATTCCATTCCATTCCATTCCATTCCATTCCATTCCATTCCATTCCATTCCATTCCATTCCATTCCATTCCATTCCATTCCATTCCATTCCATTCCATTCCATTCCATTCCATTCCATTCCATTCCATTCCCTTCCCTCACTCCTTTTTCTTTCTTTTTAAACTAAGGGCAGTTATTACTTAATAACACTTCTTCAATTATTAAAAAACCCAAAAAGCAAAGGCTATGTCCCCTGTCCCTGGGTGCTGGCAGTCGGTGGAGACACACCTATACTTAATGCACCGCGATGCCTGATCATGTAGTGGGGGGGCAGGACGGCGGGGCTGGTGGCCTTCACACTGCGGCACAGGTAGCAGACAGGTGGCAGAGCTTCAACCCCCATAGGCTCTTTTCTGGAGATGACTGTCAGAGCAGTCTCTGGTCCCTGTCCTTGGGCCCAAGCTGGTACTGTGGTCGGAGAGCCAGGCGCAGGGGAGACCCCAAGTCACAGCACAGAGAGCACAGCACAAACACCAACTCCACAGACAGAGCCCCCAAGCTTCTCAGCTGCTCTCAATGCCCCCTGAGGGTGTGACTTGGGCCAGGGCCCCTGAAACCACGAGCGCGTGGGCACAGATTTCTGGCAGGGCCATGGCTTCGCTGTCCTGGGCAAAAGTCACATTTTACGCATCCTTCCAACAAAATGCACCTGTCGTCCCAGCCTGGGCTCCGGGCCAGCAGGGCAGGCGCCTCATGGACCCAGTTACTCTACTGAAGGCCCAGGGCAAGCCTGACCTTCGCCGTGACCGGAACCAAGCGCATTCACCTGACTGTGCACTTGATTCTTCTGTAATAATGTCCCAGAGCTGAACCCCAGAGTTCAGTTCACTCACAGTGCACACTCACTCACACATCCACACACACTCACACACATGCACACACATTCACACACGTCCACAATCACACACTCATACCCACTCATAATGCACACACACCTACACTCTCACACATTCACGCCCATCCTCACAATGCACACACACACTTACAATGCATACACCTACACACCCCCTCACACACCTACAATGCACATACGCTTACACACGCACACGCTCATACACAGTCACACAATCCACACACTCACACCTACACACACACACTCACACTCACACAGTTCACTAAAGAATTCCAGGCCTTGCATGTCCCTCTGTTTACAGAGCTTATCCGCACAGCTATGCCTCACACTACCTCGCTACAAACAAAGTGGGGACCAAGCGTGCCCGTGCTGGCTCGGCGTGCCCACGGTCTCTTCTGGGCGCATCAGTTAATGACATGTGATGTCTGTCACTCCCGCCTCGGTGGCTGCAGGGCTTGGACAGCATATGCTCCACGAATTACACCCCAGCACGTGTCCCTGAATTGACAAATGAAACCCAGCTGTTTCTGGGACAGAAAGTTCCCTTTGTCAATTGGTGTGACGAGAGGGAAGCGACATAGCAGACCTTCTCCATTCATCGGGGCACAAACTCTGCAGCTCTGTGTTTTTTGACAAAAATACATGGGAAGCACATAAAAGTCAGAAGTACTGAGCAAAAGTACTGAGCAATGAAATGAACAGACTTTCAAAATTTCCCAGCCTCTTGTGAACAGGCAGGGTTACACTCGGAGCCTCTACGTGTTACAGTGACCTGGAAACAAGGGGGAAGCCTTGGTTGGTGCCCCAGAAATCAAGAAGACAGTTAGGCAAGTGTCTGAGCCAATCCTTTGTAAACCAGACGAGAACGGACACCCTTCCTAAGTCGGCACCTGGCAGAACCTCACACGCCATTTGTTCTGTGCCTTCGGGCACTTACCTAGGGAAGAACCCAGGGCAAGAGGCGGGTAATTTGTAAACTGTTGCTGCTAGAAAACCCCTTTCCTTGTAGAAAATGAAGGCGGGGACAGAACTGGCGCCGAGCTGGGGTGGTTCTCGCCCCGAGACAGCTCATCTCTGGGGACACAACCGTAGGATGAGTGACGAGGGGCCTCAGCCCTCGTGGGGAGACGCTCCCCCAATCGGATCCGACTCTGCTGTGTGGTAACCACGCCTCTAAACGGCAGCACGTGCTGGTCGTGCTCACCCAATGCCCAGGAACTGCTGCAAGGCTCACAGCCCAGAGACACGTTTGAGCACTTACAGCCTATGGTCACAGCCAATAAAAGTGACTTCGAATTCCCACTAATTTGCATGTTTAGTTGTTGACAAATGAAAAGCAGAGCAAGAAAAGGCATAAAAATACACCGGGAGGGGCTCACTGGGCAGAGACGAATGACAATGCGCGGTCCACTCCGGCCCACACCTGAGGGTCCCGTGTGCACCGGCTGTCACCAGCCGCTGACAGGGATAAACATGATGGCAGGCGGAGCCCTTAACCTCAAGGGGTGTCCGCCCCAGCTGGGAAAGGAGGGCCTGACACCCTGACATGGCTGAGGGACTCTCTGGCCAGGAGGGACAGGAGATGGGAGGGCAGCCGGGAGTGGCCTCTCAGCAAGTCCACACACAGGCACACGTGGACACAGACACCCTCACACATGTGAGAACCAGGGATAAGCTGACATGGGGAGGCCACGGAGGGGGGTGTACAGCCAGGACCCAAGGCCAGCAGCACTGAGACCCCATCCCAGATGGCGACCATGGACAGACGGCATGAGGGGCCGCAGGGCTGCCATCACACTGCTGAGACTGGTGACTCCACAGTGAAAACAAGCCCGAAGTCACACACTCATCCACATGCACAGGGCCGTCAAGCTCGCTGGGAGCTCAGCGACAGCGACAGCGACAGACAACATCATGTTTACGGTGTCGGATTCCAATCGGGATTTTTATTGTCTTCAGCTGAGATTCATCATGTGGTTTTGGATGCCTGGGTCTGTCTCTAAGTGTGTTTACTTGCAAATCCAAGCCAAGGTTAAATAAATGATCTGAATTAAACATTCACTCTGCTTCAGCCCCACGGCCTGCCAGAAGCGCTGCCAGATGCAAAGCAAGACAAGAGCACAGGAAAATCTCCAGCGAAAAACATGCTGAAGTCTTCCTTTAAAAAGCCCCCAACATGTCCACATGCAGGAGAATGACGCTGGACACTCACCTGACACCACACGTGAACATTAACACAAACTATACCCACGTCCTCGATATAAGAGCTAAGACTAGAAACCTCTTAATAAAAAATGTAGGGGAAAAGCTTCACGACCTTGATTGGGCAATGATTTCTTGGATATGACCCCAAAAGTACAAGCAACAAAAGAAACACTAGATTAAATGAGATTGCAGCAAAATTAAAAACTCTTGTGCACCAAAGTATACAATCAACAGAGTGAAATGAAAAGACAACCCACAGAATGAGAGAAAATATTTGCAAGTCACATATCTGATAAGGGGCTAATGTCAGAATTATACAAAGAATCCCTAAAATTCAACAACAACAAAACAATCTTGATCTTAAAATGGGCGGAAAACTTGAGCAGGAATTTTTGCAAAGAAGATGTAAAAATGGGCAATAAACACATGAAGAAATGCTCAGCATCACTAACTGTCAGGGAAACACAACTCAAACCACGGTGGGACGGCACCTCACACCCACTAGGACGCTGTCATGAAAACAACAACAATAACAAACAAACAAAACAAAACTACAGGAAGTGCTGGCGAGGATGTGAAGAAAAGGGAACCCTTGTGCCCAGTTGTGGGGAATGGAAAATGGAGCAGCCCCTGTGGAAAGCAGTGTGGAAGGTCCTGCAAAAGTTAACATAGAATTATCGTATCACCTAGCAATTCCACGCCTGGGCACCCAACCCAAAGAAGTGAAAGCAGAGACTTGAACAGACATTTGCACACCCATGTTCACAGCAGCTCTATCGGAAGAGCCATCGGATGGAAGGAAACAACCCAAATGTCCATCAACGGATGAACAGATAAACAAAACGTGATCCATGCACATAACGGAGTATCACTCAGTCTGAAAAAGACAGGACATTCCGGCACCTGCTGCAGCACGGACGGACCTGGGGGACACTGCACCCTGTGAGACAAGCCAGTCACAAAGGACAAACCCTGTATATTCCACTCTGGCCAGGTGCCAATTTATGTCAAATTTATGGATACAAAAAGCAGAATGCTGGTTGCCAGTGGCTGAGGGAAGGGACACTGCTGAATGGGGACAGTTTCAGTTGGCGACGATGAGAAAGTCCTGGAGGCGGACGGTGGTGACGGCCGCACAAGAATGTGAGTGGACCAGGCGCTATTGGGCTGCGCACTTAAAACTGGTAAAATGGTAAATTTCGTGTTATATGTATTTTACAACAGTTAAAAAAATTAAGAGCCCAAACATAACTAAATGTGTTTTCATAATAAAAACACTAAGTTTTACCGCTCATTAAGTTCTTTACAGCGATCAAAATCAGCATTACACTGCACTGCATAGAAACAACAGAAAACAGAAACAACGCACCACTCAGCGGCTTCCCGTTAGCCGTGTAAGTGAAGTTTAGGAATAACCGCTATTTCCATTAGACTGTGATTTTAAGCTGGGAGACGTTAAATAATTTAAATTTGAAAAACAGTATTGGAATTTGTAAGTGGACTTGGTGTGTTATAAGCTTACTTTATTAGATAAATAAAAATAATTTCATGTTTGCGAAATTTGGTTTGTGTTGAAATGCTGAGAAAGAAAAACGAATACATTAGATTATAATTGAACTTGAAACACTGAGGGAATTTAACTTTCATAAAAAGTTGATCAACAGCGATCAACGTGAAGGCGCCGATCACCTGGGGAGGCTGGCAGGACCCAGGGTTGCTTTCTGAACTTGACTAACCAGCTGAACTAGTTTTCAAACAGTAAGATAAAGTCTAGTGAGGGATATTCCAGAGTGGTGAGGTGAGCTGTGCTGATTGAGACGTAATATTGGGAACAAATGTGTAGGAAATCTCAACGGCCTCCAAGCTGTCCACCATCACGTCTCCCTAAATGTCTCGATCGTCACTGCTGTGACAACACATCCCACTGTTTGCTTCCACAGTGAGAGGTTCTTTCGGCAACCGGTCACAGGAGAAGCTAGAGCCCGGCCAAAGGGAAACTGCGGCCCTGCCAGAGACATGCCGAGGGTGGTAGGCGGCCCAGGCTGGCAGCAGGCCTGCTCTGGGGCTTTCGGGAGGGTGCTGGAGGGTCAGGGCGAGCCCGTGAACGCAGGAAGAAAATGGGTGCTTTTCCCGCAAAAGAGAAATTACTGAAACCAGCCCTGGAAGAACGGGCACATCTGACTAGTCCAACTTCCGTTTTACAGTGATTTGAATCTTCCTGCCCACCTGATGGAGGAAGTGCCTCTATTTCAGATGGGAAACTGAGGCAGAGCTTGTCCACACTCAGACAACTAGCCACCCAGGGAACCAGGCTGTGGTTTGGGTTCCTGACCCCTCACCTGCCTGCTCACCTGCGACAGGTAAGAAGAGCACAGGGAGTTTGGGAGAGGCCCCACGCCTGGACCCCAGCTCCCCACCACCAGATTCCCGTGTGCACCTTTGTGGGTAGGGCTGTCCAGGCCCCAGGAGCAGAGGGAGGAGGAGCCGGGTGTTGGATTTTAGAGCTGGATGGGTGAGGGTCTTGTGTCTACAGGCCACCTGCCCTCCCCTAGGCCATCAGGCTTCAAAGTTGGGACAAGGGGCCCTGTACAGAGGTAAATTGGTTCCACAAGGGGCACATCTGGGTGGTGGGTGTTGACAGTGACCCCTGCTCTGGTTCCACACAGACTAGAACACTTCGTCCAAAGGCTCCCCAAAGTATAGACACAACCACATGGGCCTGCGAGCCAAAGTGTCCCCAAGCACACTGTCACTGTAACCCAGGCACGGCAGGCCTGGGGATGAAGAGCCTGCCTGGGGTCTCCTGGATGCTGATGTCTGTGGGGTTTTCAAAGGAAGGTGACAGCACCAAGGAGGGGCCAGGAGCCCTGGGACACAGGAATCCCGGTGTGGAGGGTGAGCCACGAGGGCAGCCAGGGACCAGACAGGGGACCTCAGCACCGTGACACAGGGGGCACACGGGGCCACAGGGGCTGAGTGGCTGGGGTGGCCGAGTCTGAGCGGCACGGGCTGCCCCAGGGGTCAGGGTCCAGGCTGGCACACGGGGAGGGTGGAAGAGGCAGCCGCAGGGCCGGCCCGCACTGGGCTTCAGGCCAGGGGGAAAAACCACAAGCATGAGAAGTCCCCCAGGGACATTCCCAGGCCCCTCCCTGCACCCCTGCCCCCAACCTGAGCAGCTGCAAACCAAACTGGCAAACACCGTCCACCAAGGAACTGAATGGCAGGAACAGAAGCAAAGGACGAGGGGTCAGGAAGAACCGCTGTCCCCGTGTGGGGGAAATGCCAGCCTCCACAAAACCCTAACTGTCCAAGAGGAGTAGAAGGAAAAATGAAACCAGCACAGAGCCGTTCAGTATTCTTTTCCATAAACCCAGGAAAACACAGCGCCTACTTGTGAAAAAAATTTCTGAAGGAAGAACACATAATTCATGCAGGCTGCTCTTTTCAGTCAATAAAATTTAAGAAATTCTTACTTGTAGGAAATTAAGGGCTGAGGAGTAGATGGGCTAGACTGAGGTGGGGTGTGAGTTTGAGGCAGGCCGAGGTAAGTGAGAACAGAGCAGGCGAACTAAGGAAATCACGCGGCACTAAGGAAAAGGTGCAGTGATGATTAAGGGACATTCGCAGACGAAAGCTGGAGGCTCGCCAGGTGGATGACTGATTTTGCAAATGAGGAGACGTGAATAACTGGAACAGAGACAATAACCAAAGATACAATAGAATAAACTTTCTTGAACCGAAGACAGATCTCAATCTCTTTAACAGAAGGGCTCACTGAGTATCAAGCAGAATTAATGAGTATTTTATATTAAAATATAAACTAGCCGACAAGCACGATGGCCCACAAACTCTGCTGGAACAGCAGAAGACAGTGAGGACAGCCAGTGTCACACTGCAAACCCAGGCTCTGTACCAGTCAGGCCAGGTCACTGCGGTGCCCTGCTGCATATCAGCTCCCTGCGGGCTCAGAAACTGTACAAAGAACATTCCTTTCCTGAAAAACCAACTCAAAAAATTATCCAGGCAAACAGGAGAGACTTAAAATCAAGATCCACAAATATGGAAGGGCAGGCAAGAAAAGGCGGACAGGGGGTGGAGATGACTGATGCTGGAGTGAAATCCAAGTAGAGTTTGTGAATAAAACCTGAAAATGACAAAAGAACTATCGCTAGAGCTGAAGGCTTCTTCACCTTATTAGGACCAATGGCTCTTTGGGGGTCATTGCCAAGGACACAAACATGTACACGGTGGGCAGAACCTGGGAGAGGGCTGGATGCCGTCCTGCCCGCAGCTGGCACGTCTCAGGGTCCCCTGCCCACGCCAGGGCCCTTCTGACACAGCTCCAGTAAGAACACCAGCCACCACCTGGCCCCACCGCCTGCACCCTCAGCTGGGCCGCCTGTCTCTGGCCTGGCCTGGCCCCACCTTCTTGTAATTTGCAGCTTCGTAACGTCCAGTCTCCTCCTTTCCCTCGTGTGGCAGGTAGGGTTCTCCAGAGAAGCAGAACCCAGGGGGATCGCTCTCTCCTGAGACGAGACCTAGACGTGTAGCCACACAGGGGTTTATTTTAAGGAACTGGCTCATGCGGATTGTGGAGCCTGGCAAGGCTGAACACTGCAGGGCAGGTCTGAGACCCAGGGCGGGGCCGTGCTGCAGCTCTGGTCTGAAGACTCTCTGGAGTCAGAGGGCCCTCCTCCCCAGGGAGCCTCATTCTGGCTGCTCCTGGGACCTTCAACTGATTTGGTGAGGCCCACCACACTACGGAGGATCATTTGCTTTCCTCAAACTACTGATTTCATGTTAATCGCGTCTGAAAACTATCTCCATGGCAACAGCCAGATTTCTTTGACCAGATATGTGAGTACCATGGCCCACCCAAATTGATACATAAAATTAACTATCATGCCTTGTCAAGCCTTTAAAAATTAAGTTTCTAAGAAAACGTAAGGACAGGTAAATATTTCCCTTTCCAGAGAACCGCCTAACCTTACCTCACACAACATGGGTTATTGCTACCACTTGTGTGTATATTTATTATTACATTTCACACATGTAAAGTTTCATTCTCAGTTACACAGTCAGGGGGAGGGAGCGGGACCACAACCGTATTCATCTGATCCTAATACTGTCATATTTCCATTCTACTTTCTTACGCTGAAGATTTGATAGCAAATTGCAGACACCATGCTATACCTCACGGAAATATTTCTGCATGCAGGTCTAAAAAATACAACTATTTCCCCACAACCAAATGACATCTTCACACTTCACAAAATCAAGAAGAATTCTTTCAGAATGTCTGATCTCCCCTAACTGCCAAAAATCTCTTCTCTAGCTGCATCTCCCAAGGAACACCCGACTGGGCCACGGGTGTAGGCGGTACTGCCCAGGGCATCCAGCCCCTGGCCACACACTTTCCCCACGACACTGGCCAGCTGGACGTGGGCCAGCTGTCCTGTAGAACGTGTAGTGTCTGGTTTGCTCGGTCACTGGTTTTCCAGTTGTTCCTGCAGCTGGAGGTTTGCTCTAAGGGCTTGATAGATTCAAGTGAAATATTTCTGGCAAGAGTGCCCCGTGGCCGATGTGAATTTTCAGCATCACCGTATCACAGGATGAGACATGAAATCCAGTTGTCGCCTTGAAGTGTGGCAAGGGTCAAGCCTCTGCCAGTGGTTTCAAATTAGGACACTGGAATTGGCTGGGTGACTTAAAGAACCCCCAAATCAGACCACTTCTTTCCAAAGGAAAACTTACATAATCCAATAACCAGACACGTAAATCTACAGTAACGTGTCTCGGCAACCTTCTGAAACTTCCCATTTCTCAGCCCATCTTGAAGAAAGTCGGTTTGGGTATCATGTCAGAGAAAATCAGTAGGGACTTCAGTCACGGGACTCTCATGCTACCCCGTGGATGCTGAGAGACCTTCCCACGGGCCCAGAGGCCCACCCAGGCTTTGTCACCCCGCTCGTCCCCACTCTGACGGCCACCTTGCCTGGGGTCCCACCCTCATTCCTGGGAGGCCCAGACCTGGACCCTTTGGTCTGTCCCTGTTCCTCTCAAGGTCCCACCGCCCCAGGCCAGCCTGGCCTGCGCATGTCATAACAGGCAGCTTGCAACCATTGGTAAAGAAACCCAAGTGCCACATTGAATGGAGAGGCAGGCACATGCAAACACCAGCCAGGCCCTGCTGTCACCTTCACCACTGTCAGCGTCACCTTCGTAGCCTCCGGCTCTGGAGCTGGCTGCTGAGTCCCACATGGGCTCTGCTGCTGCTGGGCCTGTCCCCTCACCATGAGAGGGGTGACAACATGACGAAGCGGGGCACTTTAGCTAATCACGTCCATGGGCAGCAGCCTTACCACTGCCCTCCTATGACCTCACGGGATCCCACGCCCACACTTGGGGATGTCACATCACCACAGGGCCTCTTCCCGTTGGCTAAATGATAACGGAGCAGGGACATGAAGGCTTGGCACCGCACCGCTGCCACCACTGGCTTCAATGCGTGCCACCATTTCTCCAGGCAGCTGCCCCACCTCTCAGGTCCCCCACATGACTGTCTTCATGTCACTCCATAAATCCCACCCTGGGTCACAGAGCCAGGAGCTCCAAACTCCACCCAAGACGAGGCAGCCCCCGAGGCCAGCACAACTCACCCCCGTGCACCCAGGCTGGGGAGGGGGGACAGAGACAGGCCAGCTGCGTCGCCAGGGGTGGCCAGGGAGCGGCACCAGTCTCTGTGAGCCAGGCTGCACCACAGGGAGCAGCTAGCCAGCTCTCCTGGGGGAAAGCCCTGCTTTGTTGCATTTGCCCATTTCCGTGGTGTGAATACACTCACACGTGACGTCACCGACATGGGCTGGGGAGCTGCCCGCCGGGTCCAGCTGAGCAGTGGAGGCTGCAGCTCAGGCAGGGTGGGTGCGAGGGGGCGTGACCAGCATCGGCAGGTCCAAGGCCCCAAGGGACCTATGAGTTCCGTGAGGACAAAAGCAGAGACCAGAGCCAAGGAGATGGGGCACAGCCCCTGGAACCTGACCTTCCATCTTCACGACTGATTTTTGGCTGCGTTCTGCTTACTGATTGCTCTGTAACCAACACCCCCAAACTTATTGGCTAAAACAAAAACAGTGATCTATTTAGCTCAGTGGCTGTGACTTGGCTCAGCAGGGCCAGCCATCCCTCCTCCGAAGGGCCGGGGCCAAACCCCTGCAGGCTGCACTCAAACCCGTGAAGGTGGGTGACCATGCACGTAAGGCTGCGCTGGACCTCCGAGAACCAGGGACTTGGACCAGTATGGGGGGGGGGGGACTTTCCCTCGTGCATCAGGAGCCAGCTGGACACCCATGCTGGCACAGAGCCCCATGACCCCATCAGGGACCCAGGGTCCTTGGTCTTTCTGTCCACATCCTGGGGGTGCCCACCCCTAAACGCAGTGTGTAACTGGGATGTATAGTCGATTGGACGGGCATATTTGCTGTGAACTAATCTATTAGCATTCTGCAAACATGGCTCAAGGGGTCACTGAAAAGGTCCACTGTGTGCCCAGCCTGAGTATGGCTGTCAGATGCTTCTGTGCTGGACTCTGATTCTGGAGCAAATGACCCAGATGCAGGGCAGTCTGGGCAGTGCAGTGGCAAGAGCCCAGTGGGCAGTGCCAGCTGTGGCCTCCTCACCAGGCCACCCTCCCTGGACCCAGGGCAGTCTGTGAGAGACCATACAGGCCACAGCACACACACAGAGGCACACGCACGTGCACGCACATACGCGGCACTGAGCACGGCAGTGAGGAGGGGGCTTCATTCTGACAGGCCCAGCATGAAGCACAGCCTGGGAGAGGAGGGGGGACCCGGGAGCCCCAGGCCAGGGTCGCGGTGGGCAGTGCCTGCTGGAGGAGGGCTAGCCTGGGCGTGAGCTCTGGATGAGCTGCCCACAGTGTGGACCTCGGACAGCAGCCTCACGGAGTGTGACCCCGACCCTGTGTTGGACAGAACCTCAGGTGACTTGTGCGCAATCACTTCTGAGATGCCCAGGAGTGGCCACGACTCTGGTTGAAGGGACAAGACAACCTCAGCAACTTGGTCAGCAAGGGGGCTTATGGGACAGACCTCCAGGATGCCGCCCCCGTGACCGTGGATCCTGGCGGCATGGTTGTCACCAGCTGACCTGCCACTGGTGACATGACCCGTGGCCTGGCCTCACCACACATGCTTTGGAGAGCACAGTTTCTCTGGCTGCAGCAGGAGGGAAAGTCAGGACTGGATGTGTGGTGCTAACCTGGAGACAGAGGGGCCACCAAGTAAGGACGGAGGGTGGCCTGTAGGAGCTGAGCACAGTCCCTGCCCAAAGGCAGCAGGAAGAGGCCCCCAGTCCTGCACCCAGGCACTGAGTTCTGCCAACAAGCTGGGTGAGCCTGGGCGGCCCCACGCTGGGCGTCCCTTGGTTTCAACCTGGTGGCCCCAACCATGCTGCACAGGTGCCCAAGGTTGACAGAGCAATAAATGGGGGCCTCTTTCCATTGACCGATTTATTTTTATGGTGGTAAAATATACATAACATAAAATGTACCACTTAAGCGATTTTCAAGTGCGCATTTCAGTGGCACTAAGTACATTCGCAGTGTTGTGCAGCCATCCCCACCTCTACGCAGCTCTAGGACCTTCCAGCCGCCCCAACTCGCTGCATAAACAGCGCCCCCAAACTAAGGTCTTTGAGGACACAGTCGGAGAAAGTAGGTTCGTCTCTGCCAGAGGCCATGGGAGCCCTGGGAAGTCCCTGCAGGATATTTCAGGTGGGCAGGGGGGGTCTGCTTCCTCAGGGCAAGCCCCTCCTGGGCTCACTTTCTCCTCGCCCACCAGTGCCCAGGGAAACTCCGCTCCCAGCCCAGTGCGACTGGATTTCAGGGGGACATTCAGGCACAGCGAGGAAGTGAGCATGACCTTTCTCTTGTCTCAAAGGTCCCCAGGCAAGTGCATGCTACCTGGTGGGGAAGGGTGATGGGTCAGCCCTGCTCCTGACCTGGGTACTGAGGGCCACAGGTCACCTTCTCCTGCGTCCCTGACATTCAGGCCGGCCCCTGTGCCCAGGAACGTCTGGGGGGGGGAGGGGGAGGGAGGGGCTGGCCTGCACTGGGCCTGTCTTTGGAGGGGGGTGGGCTGACAGGTCCCAGGCACCACCTCGGCTGCAGTGCTGGTTCCTGGGGTCCCCACGTCTTCCCCACACCTGTCACCTGGGGTGCTTCTGATCTGTGGGCCCCGTGACAGGGTCCACATACTCCTCCATGAGGAGTTCCTGCAAAACACAGCCTCTCTGACCAGACGTGGACCCGCCCGTCTGTCCAAGCGCAAGTGTGTAGGCTGTAATGAAAACACGTGAGAGCATGGCCCCACACGCGGCCCCACACGCGGCCCCACACGCGGCCCCCCCGCCTGTCCCCTCCCAAACCACATGGGCCTGAGGTGGGGTGCCGTGGGGGTGTTTGGGGTCCTCCTCTGACCACACCGAGACTCTGTCCCAGACTCTTCTTTCTCCCATCGAAGTAATTGGGAACGCAGTTAGCCAATTCCCTCCTCTCCCCCACCCACCGTCACATCTGCCAGCCTTAGCTTCCTCACTTAAAAAGTTCCCATTTTTGTAGGAAATGAAAACAAAGGTCGAGTCTCCGTAGGGGGCCTGGGCCTGGCGGGTGGCTGAGTGTAAGCTGGCACCCGGCCCTGGTTCCCTTCTCTCTCTGAACGTCTGTCTCATCTGTTACGTGGGGTGTAATGGCGCTTGCTTTATAAGGTTCTACAGAGGATCCCAGGGCCCAACCCCTGGCCCTTCCATCACGGCTCAGGAAACCTCACGTGCCATCCTCACACCTGGCATGGCGGTGCTGGGGGAAGGCTGTGAGTGCTGGCACAAGGCCCGTGTCCCTGTTAGGAAATGCTTGTACCGCAAGATCATGTCACAAATACAGGTGTGAGTGGCTGCTGCGAAAACAAATGACATTCTCTCTGGTCCTATCTCCATCTATGCACTTTGAGGGGAACTTGGGAAGTACTGAAGAACACAGGCCATGATCTAAAAATCACCCAGTCTGTGGCCAGCAACTGCCAGCGTGTTTGTGTTCCCTCCCGGTCTTTAACAAGACGAATGAATTAAAACAGAACCAACTGTGATAAATGACATTAGATGTGTGCCAGTCCTATGAAATACAGTAGCGGGAATCCACACTCATTTTTGGTCCCTGGGGATGTCACTCTAGCAGCACAAGCTGGGGACAGGGCAGGGAGGGCTGGGGGGATCCTTGACTAAGGAACAGGGCAGGCCGAGGGTCCCGGTGGGTGGGGACAGGTGTAGGTCGTGGCTGGCGGTTCCGTGGCCCGGTCTGTGCTGTGTCCCTGGTTGAGGGTGGGGCAGGCTGCAGGTGGTGGTAGTGGCTGAGGGTTCGGGTGCCCAGACTACAGGGCAGCCCCGACCCAAGTTCCAGCTCTCCCCATCCTCACCCCAGGGCCGGCCCTGCTGCCCCGAGAGCACCTTCTGACCCTAGGATGGACCTTTGGACCCTCGGGTGGGTCATGTCAGCAAACGCGGCTCACCAGTCCCCTGTGGGCAGATGCCCTTCCTTGCTGCCCCTGCACCAGGATGGGAGGGCACGTGCCCACCCACCCTCACTTAGCGCCAGGCACCTGCCAGGATGCAGACCCGCAGACGGTGCTGCCCCAGCCAAACCCTCTGCCTCCCCAGCACGGGCACCGAGCCTGGCGTCAGTGTGTCCCCAGGGGGCAGCCCCCCCACACACACACACTCGCGGCCCCACCAGCGCCCCGTCATTCAGACCCCAGACCCCAGCTCTTCTGGCTCACAGACCACTTCAGCATTTTGCTATTTTTAAACAACACACAATAAAAACGTGAGTTTAGGTTTTAAAAAGAGGTTGATTTTCTACCTGCATCTCATTCCAGATTTATTCAATAACATTTATACTAAATACAGACAAGACGAAGGAGCACCTCCTCTTGCCAACAAATCCATCGCGTACTTCACCTGTGTCGGCAAGTGTGCGCCGAGTGAGCACAGCCGCGGCGCCCTCCGACTCCTACGTGTCTGATTTGGGAAGGAGCCCAAACGGAGGCTGACGCTTCACCTCATGTGACAGCCGCACCGTGAGCACACCCTGCTCTCAGGAGCCGGTGTCTCAATTCTCGAATCACACAATTGAGAAGTTACCTGGCTGAAGACATGGGAGCAGCCTGGGTGTCCATCGACAGATGGATGGACAAAGAAGTGGTGGTCACAGGTAGGGTGGAGTATTACTCACCATAAAGAAGAATGAAATCTCGCCATTTGCAGCAACATGGATGGACCCAGACAACATTATGCTGAGTGAAATGAGTGAGACAGAGAAAGACAAACACCATGTGATCTCACTTATATGTGGAACCTAAAGAACAGAGTAAAGGAGCAAACAAAACAGAGACAGGCTCAGAGACACAGAGAACATTCTGACGGTTGCCAGCTGGGAGCGGGGCTGGAGGGGTGGCAGAAAAAGGTGAAGGGAGGAAGAGGTACAAATGTAGGTACACAGTAGTCCCAGGGACACAAAGCACAGCACAGGGACGACAGTCAGTAATGTGGAAACACCTGTGTGTGGGGCCCGGTGGGTGGCATGCTTATCGGAGGGATCACTTCTTAAGGTAATTAAATATCTAATCACCTAGAACTAATATAATATTGTACGTCAATGGTAATTGAAATAACCTTTTTAATTTTTAAAAATAGTCATGGGGATGTAAGGCACAGCAGAGGGAATATAATCAATAACATGGTAATAATTATGTGTGGTGCCAGGTGGGGACCAGACTTATTGGGGGGGGTCACTTCGTAAGTTACATAAATGTCTAACCAGCATTTGACACCCGAAACTAATATAATATTGAATGTCAACTGTAATTGAAATATAAACTTTAAATCATTTTCAAAATAAATTTTAAAAATTAAAAAAGAAGGCCCCTGGCTGGGGTTCATGTTTGAGTTCGGTCTCTAAAGGCCACGGGCGGCAGGGGCTGCAGCAGGCTGGCTGGTCTACAGCTCTCTGCGGAGTGTGGGGTCCTCGTGCAGAGGACAAGCCCCTGCCTGTCAGGCCTGGCGCGGAGCCTGGGCACGGGTCGCTCACCAGGGACAGCGAGGGCACAGTGACAACTCCATCAGGTTCACATGTTCCGTTGGCGGGCGAGTGAGTGAGCCCGGCCCCTTCTGTGCTGAGCCGGCGACCGCGACGCAGGATGGGGGTGGACGGCAGCATGTCGCCAAGGCTGTGTGTATGCAGACGCGGAAGAACCAATAAAGCTGTGTGTACATGTCCCAGGACACAAGAGTCAGCGTGCGAAGGGCCCGAGGTGCATGGGGGCAGGGCTGGGCAGGTGGACACTGCTGACAGCTTGACCCTGAGCAGGCTCATGGGAGCCACCCTCCAAGCACACGGGGTCCCCGATCGTTCCGCCCAAATTCTTCCCCATGTTCGGTATTTTCTAGAAATCAAGCACATGTTGCCCTAATCATGACGCGTGCCTTTGCAGGCCCAGTGGGAAGGCTGCCTGGCACGGGGCTGGTTTACCCACTGGATTCGGGACCAACACAAGGAGGGAACGCCTTCTCTGCCTGAGACTGGAGGCCAGTGTGGTCTGGCTGCCCGGCGTCCTCTGCCAGGAGCGTGGCACCTGCTTACCCACGGGACCAGAGCACGCAACCTGCCTGTAATTTGCCTCCGCGGTGTGCGCCCTGCTGCTGTGGTGAGCAGGACGGCAGAGGCACAGCCCACAGCGGGGAAGGTCCGGGGACCTGGGGCAGGGACCACAGTGGCTGGTGTGGATGGAAAACCAGTTACCTGACCCCAACCCTGTCATGACAACCTGAGGCTGCAGGTTTCAACGGGGAAACTGAGGCATGGCCAGGACGGGGAATCTCAGGCTGCCAGGCCTGGGTTCTGAGCACTGCAGCCCAGAGACATGCCACCTTCTAACCTCACTGATCGACAGTCCAGGGGCTGGGTCCCAAACTTGCCCGGACACCACTGAGGACACTCTGCTCGTGGCTAGACCTGGGGCTGCAAAGCGGGCCCCTCGTATAGGGCTGTTCTCTGTGCCAAGTGCTTTGATTGGCAGGGACGCCGCCCTCCACCCAGCTTGGTGCCACCGTATGTTTGTGCAAGAACAGCTCACTTCCTCCCACCCCGCCTGCCACTGGGTTTGGCTCCCACGTGGAGAAGCGAAAGTCAGGGCAAGTCCCGGGAGCTTCCCAGGAAAGTCCCAGCCGAGTTCCACTGTCTGCAGAAAGTTCCACCAGGCTCCTTTTAGCCCACGTTGGAATGGGGGTTTCTTCCTCCTGACAGTCTCACAGGCCTTACCTGCCTGACACGTGTCCTAACCCGGCCCTAATGCTGGCTGTCACCAGCTTGTCCTATAGCCTCACTGTACCTGGAGGACGTGAGGGGACCCCCACCCCCATGACTGGGGGCACCGAAACACTGCAGCATGTGCTATGCCTCTCCAGGCCTTTCTCGGGACGGTGTCTTCACACCAGTCTGCACCCCCTCGCATAGGAGAGCAGTGCAGCCATGTGAGCGAGACTGGAGACCCTCTCCCAGGAACCAGGGGCCGCTACAGAAAAGGGGACTAGAAGCAGCGATGTTTGGGGTGACAGGGAGATGACAGAACAGGAGGGTGTCCTGAGCTCTGGCCAGTGTGGGGGCCTTGGGGACCCCAGAAGCAAGGTGCATCCTCACGGTGTCCCCAGGGCCTCAGCTTCCCCATGGGGTCTTTAAGGCTCCCTGGTCCCAGCCCCTAATTTCAGCCTTCCAAGACACAGGTCTCTCATCTGGGATATTTCCCTTTGGTCTCTGCTCTGTCTGCAACTCTGAACAAGTCTGTACTGATCACCGACCTGCATCCAACAAGCCTGTAAAGTGCATCCTGAGTCAGGTCCCCTTGGCCCTGGGCTGAGCATGTCCTGGGAACGAGCCCTCCAGGCAGGGGGAACAGCCAGTGCAAAGGCCCTGGGGCACAGGGACTCGGACAGGGCAGAGTGGCTGAGCTCAGAGAGATCAGGTGTCAAGGCGGGGTGGCTGTGGCCTGGCGACACGGGCACTTTGAGGCTGGCAGAGTGAGACCTGACTCAGGCTCGGTGCCGCGCCTCCCCCAGCTCCTCTGATAAGGATGGGTCTCCCTTGCTGCTGGCTGACCTGGGTGACTCCACTTTCACCTGGGATTTCCCCGGGAGCTGTCTCTGTGGCAAGGAGCCTGACCAGGAAAGTCCCAGACCACAGACAAGGAGGAAAACCTCGCTCCAGGGCAGGCTCAGCAAGGCCAGGCCACAGTGCCCCCTCTGCAGGGGCTCCCAAGGCCCCTAGACATCTGGTTTCAGCTCTGGCGCTGGGACCCAAGGACCTGAAGATCACCTGGCCTCCCACTGATCTCCCTGCCTCTGTGCTGCCCAGCCCTCAATTACGCAGTGATATTCAAGGCGGCGGGTGTGGTCCAGGGACCGAGGCGGGGACAGCGGACTGCCCCCACCTGCCAGAGGTGGGCGTTGTGTAGTGGGCAGCCTGGGCCAGCAAGGAGCTCAGAGTAATGTGCTCTCCACGGAGCCCGGAAGTACTAGGTGAGGGTGGACCAGGGCAGCCTGTGGAGGTGTTAAGTGAGCCCCACTGGCCACGGCCCTCCCAGGGTGCTGGTGAGCCCCGCTCCCTCCCCAGCCCCAGAGCTCTCCGCTCTCATGGGCCCTCGGTGGGTGCCGCAAGAGAAAGTGGGGTGTCCTGCGGGCCCAGGTGTCCCCACCTTTTTCCTCCCCTCACGATGGTGACCTCTAGCCCAGGCAGGCCCATTTCACAAGGACAAGAACACAACTGTGAGACGTACACGGGACGCTGTGCAGTGTGTGCCCTTTGCAGGGGCCCCAACACGACCCCAACTGGCCACGCTCTCCCTGTTGGCCTCAGGGCATTGCCCTCTACGTTGGGGGCATCACCTTTACTGTGCCCCTTTGTTGACGCCCTGGAGCTGCCTCCCAGCCCTGCTCTGTCCATCAAAACACCCCCATTCAAGACCTTGCTGTGCTCCCACCCCAACACAGACTCCAGCCCAGGACGGCCCCTCCCTGGTGTCCACCTCCCACCCGTGCCCTTCATTCCATCTTGACCCAGTCGGCGAGCCCTGGGCGGAGAGTGGCATCGTCTCGTGGGCAGTGGTGATGGACTCCTGTCATTTGCACGTGAGCAAACCCCATCCCGTTCTGCGGCGTCCACTCTGCATAGCCTGGCCACGTCCTCACGTGGACACCGCCGTGCCCCTCACCTGCAGCCCTCACCTGTCCTGCCCCCACTCCCTCACCCCACCAAGGAGCTCCTTGCTCTCCCCATTTCACGGGTGAGCGAGGCCCACAGAGGTGGGCATCTTGCTCCGGGCCACACAGACAGAGGGTGGTGACCACTCAGGGTGAAGAATGGCCCTGCCAGCCCCCCTGTCCTTCGGGCCCAGCTGCCCAACCAGTGGGGATGCCCCCAAAGGGACGCATACAGCTTGGGAGGAGAAAGCCGGAGCCATGGGCGTGTTTCTGCTGACACTAAACCGGAAAACGGGGCCCCCAGATGCAGGTGGCTGGCGCTGGACCGGCAGCTCGGGGATGTGGAGCGCCAGCCCCAGTGGGCAGGAGAGCAGGACACAAGAAAGCTCAGGCCCTGCTCGGGCCAGATGCGCCATGCAGACCGCCCGGCAGTGACCCACGGGGCCACCGACTGCTCCTTTGGCTGGAGCCTGGCTGCAGGCACCTGGACAGCCCCCTGGCCTGGGGAGGTGGCGGAGACTCTAGTGGCGAGTGGTCACTGTCACCATGTGACCCTGCATGGGAGCTGGTGACAGGAGCAGGTGGAGCAGGTGCTGGGCCTCTGGGCCCTCGGGAGCCCCTCTCCTCATCGGGGGTGGGGGCTGGGTGAGCTATGGCACCTTAAAAGACATTCTCAAAATATTTCCAAGATTTGAAAGGAAAAAGTCTATGTGCAAAGCATTGTTTTCGGTACTTTGAGGAAACTGTTAAATTTCAAATATTCTTCAAACTGTTAACACACCCACTCAGAGAAGAGGATTTGCTAGCACCTTCTGAATGTGGGTTTCTGGCTGCACCTCAGGACAATCTCTGCCTCGAAAAGACCTGAGAGTCACACTGAGATTGTGGGCACCACTGAGTAATAAGGTGATGTTCTTAGAAACCGAGAGTTTCAGTATAAGTAACGGGGGACGTGGCTGTGCAACGAACGAGGTTAACCGTCCTCATACCGTGACGTTCGTCTGACATGGGGAGTCAATACACACTTTCACCTACTTGTATATATTTACTATACATTCTGCACCGTCTCCGGGCCAGGCCAATGGAGCAGGATAGAAACCACGGCACCAGCAGCTTCCGCTCTTGCCTGGGTCTGGTTTTGAAACGTCATCCCCTGCTACGTGGAAGCAGGAGGCACGATGGGCACACAGGGGAGGCCGCGGCCTGGCTCCTGCTGGAAGGAGCCCCTCTGAGCTTCAAACAGTCACGGCTGCAACTCGCTGCAACACTTCGCATGCTACGGAATGTTCTGAGGCTGCTGAGGGCGCCGTGCTCACACTGTCCTCCCCACACAAGTTTGCTAGTATTTAGTGTCCAACGCCTACAAAATGGCACATGAAAAATCATCCGTGTCGACACTGAGATAAAGTGGACATGCTGTGGGCGTGGGGGAGAGGGTGTGGGTGGGCGTTCTCTCTCTTACGCCTTGACCTTTTTATACACTTGCCAGTTCCCAAACACAGCCCCAGTTAGGATGGCTATTACATCAAAACAAGCGCAGAAACAAGCGTGGTGAGGAGGGGGCATCAAAACCCTCACGCAGTGTTGGAGGGGATGTAAAATGGTGCAGCTGCCATGGAAAACAGGATGGAGGTTCCTCAAAATATTAAAAATAGAAGTATCATATGACCCAGCAATTCCATTTTTGAATAGACACCCAAAGAAGTGAAAGCAGGGTCCTGAGATGTCTGCACAGCCACGTTCACACAGCACTGTGACAAGAGCTACCAGGTGGAAGCAGCCTGAGGGGCCACCGGTGGGTAGGTGGACAAGCGACTCTGGTCCATCATGCAAGGGGACATCACTCAGCCTTAAAAAGAAGGGCAGCTGGCACGCACCGCAGCACGGATGGACCTCATGCTGAAAGAAGCTAGTCACAAAAGGACAAATACTGCGATTCCACTTATAGGAGGTCCCCAGAGTCCTCACATTCAGACAGAAAGTAGGATTGGTGGGGGGTGGGGGGGCGAGTGGAGGGAAGCAGTTTCCGTTTGGGAAGATAGAAAGTTCTGGAGATGATGGAGGTGACGGTTGTCCAATAGTGTGAATACGCCTAATGGCACTGAGCCATACACAAAAACATGGTTAAGATGGTGGATTTTGTGGGCCGGCCCGGTCGTTCAGGCAGTTGGAGCTCCATGCTTCTAACTCCGAAGGCTGCCGGTTCGAATCCCACATGGGCCAGTGGGCTCTCAACCACAAGGTGGCCAGTTCGATTCCTCGAGTCCCGCAAGGGAAGGTGGGCAGCGCCCCCTGCAACTAACAATGGCAACTGGACCTGGAGCTGAGCTGCGCCCTCCACAACTAAGACTGAAAGGACAACAACTTGACTTAGAAAAAGCCCTGGAAATACACACTCTTCCCCAATAAAGTCCTGTTCCCCTTCCCCAATAAAATCTTTAAAAAAAAAAAAAAAAAAAAAAAAAAAGATGGTGAATTTCGTGTGATGTGTACTTTACCACAATTTTTTAAAAGGTGATATTGGTTCAGAAGTTCTCACAACAGAAGGCTGGGAAGCTGCCAGGGCTCTGAAGCACAGCTCCGGCAGCAGAGCTGCTCTCAGACCCCAGGAGAGCTCCCCACCACGTCACCCCTGCAGGTGTGGCCCGAGGTGCCTGCGGGTGGGGCAGAGGGAAGGGGAACTGCTGCCTGGCTGCTCCTGTCACTGGGCCACCACGGAGGGGACCAGCTTCCGCTCTGTTCTTGAGGCTGAAAGCTGCCCCCTCAGACATCCTGAAACTCAGGCCCCACCGGCCACCCGTGTCCCAGCGCCTCCTGAGACAGTGGCCTTCAGCTCCGAGAGGGACGACAGGTGGCCCAGGGCACACGCAGCTGCCCTGCTCTGGGCGCTCCCTCCACTTCTGTCCGGGGCAGGCTCCTCGCGCATCCCGTGGCCCATGCAGGCTCATCCCAAACCTGGAGGGGCTTGTGGGGCCGGGCAGGGGGTGCGGGACGAGGACAACCTGGCTTGAGTCAGCGCCAGCCTGGTGCCCAGCGAGGGGAGTGTGGTCAGCAGGGTGACACTCTCAGGGCATCGCTGCCCATCCCCCGCCTCCCTCCCAGCTGTCCACCCACAGGACTCACTCCAGCCCCACTGCCTCCTGGAAGTGGGGGTCTCTCCTGAGGCTGGGGAGACGGGGCTCTGTGGAGCAGCTCACTGAGAGCCCCCACTGCCCCACCACTTGCCCCTGGCTGACTTGGTCCCCCAAAGCTTCCCCCCCATTCTGGGGGGGACATCCTATCTCTTCTGGGGGTGACCAGCAACTTGCTGCTCCTGGAGTTGGAAGTGAGACAGAGAGGAGGCGGGTGTGGCTGGGCTGGCTGCTGGCTGGAGACGGGCAGGGGGTCAGAGTGGTACCCAGCACCGCGGAGGGTGACCGGATATGCAGGGACCAGGGCACTGGAGCTGCTGGAGGGACCAACACAGCGGGGGACCCTGGGAACTGGAGGGTCTGGTGCGTCCCCTCATGCTCCCCAGGCTCTCAGCCCGTGGCCCCACTATAGGGAGGCAGGGGCCCCCAGAGAGCAGCCCCGAGCCCCAGGATGCATGGCCGGGGCCACCAGCTTCCCAGAGTCACCACATGGCTCTGAGGGCAGGCGTCCTCGGTCACACCACAGACGGAGTTGGTGTGGGCCCTGGGGCCTGAATCCTTCAGGATGGGAGGCACTTCCTTGGCGCCTGCCTCCTGCAAACGGTTCCCTCTGCGTTTCCTCACGTCAGGGCGGAAGTGCAGATACTAAGGCCCGGCCACACGAGTCCCCGGCTCTGAGTACCAGGACGGGACGTGCTGGGGCTGGTCGTCAGTGTGTCCCCTCCGTGGTGGAGACTTGGGGCTGGATTTGAGAAGTTCCTGACCCCCACCTCAGGTCAGGGGTCAGGGCAGGAGCACCAGCCTCCAGGTCGTTCCTGTGAGAGCCCAGCCCCCTGCAGGGGCTGCACCATGGGTGCTTCTGGGAGCACTTCGTTCAGGCAGCAATAGAGGCCTTTCTTTCACAACAGAGGACAGCCTGCTGTCTAAGTTCCACACCTGGAGACAAACAGCTGGGCTGGCGCTGACAACATCACGAGGAACCGTCGGGAACCACAGCACTTGGCTCCCTCCCCCGGGCCTGGACGAGTGTGCCACCATTACACTCACACTGCCACCAAGCAAAGCTGCCAGGGCCCACGGGTCTGCAGCTCTGGCCGCCCTCCTTAGGCCTCTCCTGCCTGTGGCCTGGAGAACAGACAGGTCAGGGAGCTGCTCGCATCCTGCCTGTGGCCTCTGCGCCCTCTGTCGGACCGGAGTCACCGCCTCGGGGTCAGATCCTTGCCTGGTTCCAGAATGCACTGGAAGTGGCCCTCCCTTCTGGTGACTCAGGGACACTGCACCCCAAAGCTGACCATCCGGGAGCCGCTGGGTACCCGCCATCCTCAGCGTCAGGGCTGGGCCCAGCTTGGCCACAGCACACCAGTCTCTGCCTCCACGGGACGTGGTCTCCTCTCTCACAAGGGTTTCTTATCCGGATACTTGTCGTGGGTTCAGGGCTGACCCCGGTTACCCAGCATGCTCTCATCTTGAGATCCTTACTTGGGTCACATCTGCAGATCGTGCTTCCAAGAAGGTAATGTCCTGTGCTTCTGGATGCCTGTATCTTTTGAGGCCCCAATTCGCCCCACTCCAGCATCCCACAGAGAAGCAGCCGTGACTGGGCCGTGCCATGCAGACCCAGCGCCCTTGGGGGCATGGGGTCTTGGAGAGCCCCCCCAGATGACATAACACAATCAAGGGTTGATCAGTAGCTTGCGATGCCAACACCTGTACCTCAGGCCCTGGATAGTCTCCGGGGGTCAGTGACGGCCTTTGGGAGAGGCCTGGCACTCCCCGTGCGCCTGACACCTGCACAGGAAGGGCCGCCTGTCTGGGGTGTGTGCCTCGGCTGACACCTGGCCTTTGCTCCAAAGGGGGCGGAGCCTCAGTGTGCCTTCCTGGGCTGACCCAGCTTCCCCCGATCCCTGCGGCCACAGGACAGCACGGTCGGCTCCCTGGGGGCCACCTCTGCTGGGTTCTACCTCCCTCCGTGTCCAGCCTGGGTCACCAGGAAGCCCTCGGGCATGAGATGAGGGACATGACCAGCTCACAGCACCTCAGAACCAGTGCCAACTACCGGGCTTGGGACAGATGCTTACAAAAGAACTCGAGCTGCCTCGGGCGGCAGGGCTGGAGCCAGCCTGTAATTTATATCCCTGACTTCCCTGCCCAGTCTCGGGGAAGCCAGCTAAAGGTAACTTCTTCTGACACGTAGAATAGTGAATAAAGGTAGACTTCATTCAGAGCAACAAAATAGGGAGAGAAGTCAGCTCAGCTCCCAGGACAGCAGGGACAGTGGGGGCGTGTGGCCAGGCCTGGGTGTGGTGTGGGGGGCACTGAGAGGGGACGTCATGAGTGGGGGTCTGGCTCCCCAACCTGCAGAAGTCTTACTGAAGGCCAGCAGGGTGACCAGATACCTCCGGGGACACAGGGGCCGTGCAGTTTGATCAGCCATTGAGAGAGGTAACGTAGAGGTGGCATCTCTCCAAACGACTCAGCAGGATTCGGCCACAAGTGACCTGCAGAGCCCAACCCTGGAGCCCCAGGCTGAGGCCCGGTTGGCAGAGGGCACAGAGGAGCCCGGCTGAAGTCTGGTCAAGGAGGGGCTTTCACCAGCCCCAGTCACTGGGTCACAGTGCAAGGAGGAAGGGACATGTGGGGTCTGTCCCAGCCACCAGAGGCTAGGGAGGTGGGGGCGTGTGCAGGGAAGGGCACCCAGGAAGGAGAGTGGGGGACAAGGTGGGGTGGGGAGGGGCAGAGCCTGCCAGGAGAAAGTCTCCCAGGAGACGACCCCTAGGGCCAGGGCCTGGGGCAGCCACCTGGACCCCAGAGAGGCATAGGGAGCCCCAAAGCTCTGCGCATAAGAAAACCCAAGAACTTGTATGAATGTTCTGACCTCAGCGCGGAGGCAGCCGTGACAGACACTGTGACAGTGGATCCACGTGCCTGGGGTGGCCCTTGCCTGTGCATACACCACCTGCTATAGCTGAGCCTCGCCTGGCCCACGGGCCCGAGGCAGGTGAACCCACCTTCCCAGAAGCGGCCCCTCGTCAAGAGGCTGTCAAGTTCACATGCCCAGAACTGGCTGCTTTTAGACGATTACAAAGAAAGGGGGGCCTCCACCTACGAGGCAGTGAGCCCGTGTCAGTGGAGGGTGTGCTGTGTGGACTCCCACTCGAGGCCAGCGGCATGGCCGTGGCCGTAGTAGCCAGGGGGCAGGTTTCCCAGGAGAAGGCTTCTCTGCAGAAGCCCCCAAGAAGGCCCTGGAGTGTCCATCCTGGCTGACCCTCGCCGGGAGGGCCAAACACCATGACAGAACGGCTCACTCTGGGAACCTCTCTGCTGCAGTGTGGCTACACCAGTGTCCAGAACCTGGATTCTACAACCCACTTCTGAGAAAATACCCAGGGAAAAGGTCTCCAAGGACACAAAGTTCTTCTTTTCATCAGGAAAAACTGCCAACAACCAGCTGTCAATGGAGACGGGGTTTCACCTCAACGCCCTTGAGGCAACGCCACGGCCACAGCCTCCAGGTGCCCCGGGCTGCACTGGGCCAAGGGCTGTGACAGCAAGTGACTTTTCAAACACGCTAAGTTTCACACACAGAGAGTGACAGAAGTCTCTCAAACGCACTGCAGTGCAAGAACACCTGGGCTGCTGGGATCACAGGTGAGGCTTCTTTCCTTCCTTTTCTCATTTTCCAGAAATCTGGCTGTGCCACTTCCAGAAACAATGTACCTGAATATCAAAAGTACGGCCAGCTGCAGCTTAGCCCTAGGGAGGCCCCTGGGAAATCCTGCCCTCTGCTTTCCCACGCTGCAGTCACCGCTGGGCTCTTCCCCATGTTGGGGCAATTAAGGGCTTTTCCAAGGGGACCGTGCCCATCCAGGCAGCGCTCCCCCCTTGTAGCCCACAGACCCCCATCTCCCAGCTCAGGCTTCCAGGAGACCCCCAGGGGGCCTGCACAGCCTCAGACGTGGGGCATCGGGCCGCGCCCTTGTGACAGCAGCCGGTCCTGATGTTCTTGTAGTTGGCCTGGCCGGGGACCGGCAACACACTTCCTCACAGACCCAGGGGGACGCAGCTCATGTGCACATAGCCTAGCATTTGCTTTGGTTTCCTGGCCTTTGGCGTGGCTGGGATTGCAGGGCAAAGAGGGAAGGTCCATCAAATCAAGTGCTTATCTCACCAGGAAACATGCAGAATACTGTTTAATCTGGGCTCTCCATGGGGCAGGTGACACGTAAAAGTAACCATCACAGACAAGCTGCCGGGACGAAGGGCAGGCTGGGTGGGCCCTGCCTTCTGCCACTCGTGGGAGCCTGGCACCCCCCAGCCCCTGCCCTGAAGACACTGCAGCAGTGTCTCTCTCTCTCTCTCTCTCTCTCTCTCTCTCTCTCTCTCTCTCCCTCTCCCTCTCCCTCTCCCTCTCTAAGGTGACTCATTTGATAAACAACTGACATTTAGAGGCATTTAGCACCATCAATAAAAGCTGCTCTCTGGCTGGAAATCCCCCTCAGAATCCCCTACAAAGCTCCAGAGACCAACTTCCTCTCCCAGACAGAGCGAGGGCTGGGATGGTGTGTCACCTGCCAAGCTCCACCCAGAGCTGCTGGAGGGGTGACACTTGTGGCCCCTCCCAGTCCCCTCTGCCCTTTGGTGCCCTACCCCACTGCGGGGGGCAATCTGGGCACTGGCTCCAACTGGGCCTGCAGGCACTGGGGACCTGCGCCCCAGGACTGCTGGGTGGGTGGGGGAGGGGAGGAGGGGAGGGAAGGAAGCCCCGCCTGCCTGTCCCACAGGGAATCCTGAGGCTCAGTTACCCTCAGAGCCCCATGACCCACAAACTGGCCCTGCTTGCCTGGTCCACTCCTCACCTGTCTCCCTCACCTGTGTCCCTCCCCCACAAATCACTGATCCGTGTCAAGTGGCTTCTGGAGGACCAGCCTGCGACAGCCAGCTGGGAGCTGAGTCTCAGAAGCGGGACCCCTGTGGGCACAGTGGGGTCCCGGCCCAGGCCTGGCAGGGTGGCTGTGAGAGGAAGGTCTGGGAGTGCTTTGGGGACAGTGTGGCCGTCACCAGTGTATCCAGGCTCTGAGCGCCTGGGCACTGCTGTGTGCTCACAGATGGCCTCAGGCACGGACGGCCTGGTCCCAGCGCTCAGGGCAGAGCCGGGGTCTGAGGCCCAGGCGGCCTCTTCTTAAAGCTTTGTTCTGAATTTACAGGATCCAAAACCCACGTCTGCCCAGAGTGGACCAGCCTTACAGGCAGGGGGGCTGCTGGCTGGTGTGGCAGTGACTCGTGTGACCAGATGTCCTGGTGCTGGACTCTGCTGGTGGCCGCACAGCACGGTGACTGTCCTGCTGCTACTGGGCTGCACACGTAACGGCTTAAGTGGTGACTTGTTACGTCACCACAATAAGCATGCGTGTGCCCCAACGACCTCTCACATTGGAGAGATGCCAGCCCAGGCGAGGACCCCACGAGGCCGTCAGGGGGGTCCGAGGCGCCACCTTGTTCAGAGCCCCACCCAGGACAGGCTCTGCGCTGTCAACGGGGGCCGCCCTTTAGCCCAAGGCAGTTAATAGCCTCATCTCCAGCCTCCGCGTTGGCTTATGAAAACAAGATGGTTTTGAGGGCTTCACTGTGCCCCCCAGATCATATGCTGAAGCCCTGACCCCCAGCACTTCAGAACATGACTGTATGTAGAGATACGGCCTTTCCAGAGGTGACCAAAGTAAAGGGGGTTGTTGGGGGGAGTCCTTGATCGAATCTGACTGTGTCGTTATAAGATCAGACACACAGGGGCGACCCCGTGAGGACACGGGGAGGAAACCCCGTCTGCACGCCCAGGAGCGGCCTCAGCAGGAACAGCCCTGGGACACCTGGATCTCGGCCTCTGGCCTCCAGGACTGGGAAACAAATGTCTGTCACCTGAGCTGCCCTGTCTGTGGTATTTGTCACAGCTGCCCCAGGACCCAGCAGAGCTGGGTTCCTACTTTCCCCCAAACCATCCTTAAACGCTAGTAAGTGATGTCTCCCCAGGCCGGGAACAGTCAGTGTCCCTGTGGGACCCCAGGGCGGATGCTCATGACGCAGCCTGTGGTCAGAGCCCGCCGTGGATGCGGAGACTTCCGGTGCCATGTTTCAAAGAACTTCCTGTTTCGGGCCAGGTCAGAAGCACCATGAGAAAGAAGCTAATGAGAACGACGTCTGAACTCCTGCCATGTGACCTTAGCCCAGACCCGGAAGTGAAAGACGCATGATATCAGGGAACATCTGAAGAACGCTGATGGCTATGTTGTTTGGAGACAATTCCATCAGTTCTTTCCAAGCTCCCACAGACACAGCCCACGCCATGGGGGGGCTACCAGTACGTCCTGCGAGACCCTAACCAGCATGCAACCCGACACGAGGGGCGCGTTCCCCAAGGCCTGTGAGGATGGGGTGAACATCTTCAGACGCAGTCCAGCCTAAAGCCACAGCAGGGTAACCCCCACAGTGGCCTTACCCAGCGAGCCAGCCAGTCCCTCCAGCAGCGCCCTCTGCCCCGTGACGCTCACCTCCTGGGGGCACACAGGGCACAGCCAGGGGCCAGGCCTCTGCAGCGCAGGACAGGCCCAAGCTCCACCTGGGCAGGCGCGAGTTCACCTGCAGTTACAGACAACCTGTCCTCTATGGATGCTGAGGCCTGGGACCTGTCCTGCATCCCTGCCGCTCCATCTCGGTTCCTTCCCTTCACCACACACCTGCACGTGCAGGGCTCTGGGAGAGGCCCACGCTGTGTGGACAGACTTGGGGGGGGGAAGGCTCCTCTGGGCTGTTCCAGCCACTCGCTGCCTCCACGAGCACGGAGTCAGTCTGTCCCCCTCACAGCAGCGTGGAGCTGGGGGCTTGGGCACAACAGGGGCAAGAGCCCCGTGTATGGGGGGGTCAGCCAGAAGCACAGGCCCCCCAGTCAGGGAGTTAAGTGTGGGCAGCCCACTGGACAGGCCCCTAGCCCAGCATGGCGGGGCGGGTATGAGGTACCACCTGCCGTGTAACAAAGCAGCCCAACACCAATGGCCTAAAACCCCTCATTTCACTTGTTCATGGTTCCGAGCTAGCGATGTGCGTTGGTCTCCGGCTGCTCACGCACAGCAGTCATGCTGTGGCTGCCGGAGCTGTCAGACACTGTGAGACGGTGGGAGCGCACACCCAGCCCGCCACACACAGCGGTGCCCCTGGGACCCTGCTCCTGCCGCTGGGGCAGCACCTGGCTCGGGGCTCAGGACAGGGCTTGGGGACACTGCACGGCCAGCACAGCCCCCTCGGCACCCACCTATCCCTTTCTCAGCAAGGCTGCTGGCTTCAGAGCAGCAGACACGGGGGGGGGGGGGGGGGGGGGGCTTCCAGATCCCATAAGAACCAGCGAGGGCGTCCAAAGCCACATCCCCTTCTCATGAAAGTGCAACAGGAAGGGAATCGCATTGCAGCAACATGGACGAAGCTGGGCCCGAGTTCCAGAACTGTCTGCCCCATGGGGGTGGGGAGGGTGGGGAATCTCGCCCTCATTGTGGAGCAGGCTAATGGTGACGTGCCAAGAGGCCTGTCACAGTCAAACTGCAGAAAATCAAGGTGGCATCTTAAAAGAAGCCACAGAATCAAACAGCTGCTCTAGAGAGGGGCAGGTGAGAATGACATGACGTCTGCTCAGAAACCATGAAGGCAGAGCCAGGGGAGCAAAGTATCTCAAGTGCCGAGAAAAGACCCCCAGCCTAGAATTCTGGAGCCTGAAAAACCACCCTTCAAAGCGAAGGAGCGACTGGGTAAAAACACTGAGGGAGTCCGTTGCCAGGCTACCTGCCTTGCTCTTGAGAGACAAGGGGATGACACAGCTGAAACTAAGATCCACATAAAGAAAGGGAAACAACGACAATGGGCAAGTGAAGGAAAACAAGGTATTTTTCTTATTCTTTATCTCCAGACAGCAGTTTGTTCAAAACAGTAACAGCAGCCATGTAGCAACAATGACCATTTACATGGGAGAGAAATGAACAGTCAGCTCTGGGGAGAGACGGGGGACAGGCTGCTGGGGAGGGAGGGGTGTGAGGGGGGACAGCCTGCTCAGGGAAGGGAGGGGACAGCCTACTTGGAGAGGGAGGGGACAGCCTACTTGGAGAGGGAGGGGACAGCCTACTTGGAGAGGGAGGGGACAGCCTGCACCATGGGGGGGGGGGGCAGAATCCTTTGTAATCAGAACATACTCACATTACCCTGTACTACTATTATTTGAAAGTGGACTTGGATTGGTTGCACACTCTAGGGCAACCACTGAAAAAAGTAAAAAGTATAACTGATATGCTATGAGAGGAGAGAAAAATGGAATCATAAAATACTCAAAACCATAAGAGGCAGAAAAAGAGTGGAAGACAAAAACAGGAACAAGACCAGTGAATGGAAAACAGTAACAATATAGCAGACATTAATCCAACTATATCAAAAATCACTTTGAATGTTAATGGTCTAAATGCACCAATTAAAAGACAGAGATTGTCAGACCCAACTACATGTTATAAGAAATCCACTTTAAATATAAAGACACATTAAGATTACAAGTAAATGGGTGGAGGTATAGCATGTTAACACGAATCGCAAGAAAATGGAAATACCTGGGTTAATTTCAGACAGCAACTTTAGAACAAAGCAAGTTATGAGGGATAAAGGAGGGTATTCAGTACATAATGATAAAAGGGCCGACTCTCCAAGAAGACTTGTGTGTATCTAAAAACAGAAGAGTCGAACTACACGAGGCAAAAAGTGACAGCACTGCAAGGAGAAAACCCACTGCCGCAGGCAAAGACGTCTCAGACATGGGCAGTTCCAGCTGACAGACAGGTGGTGAGGGTGCTGATGAACTGAACAGCACCGTCAGTCACCTGGACACGCTTGACATCTACTGACAACTTCATCCAACAGCACTCTTCTCAAGCTCCGATGGAACATTCACCATGAGACCATATTCTGGGCCATAAACATACCTTAACACATTTAAAAGAATAGACACCACATAAATTAAACTAGAAATCAGTAACAGAAAGGTAACTGGAAAACCCTTAAGTACTTGGAGATTAAACAACACACTTCTAAATAACACAGGGGTCAAAGAAGACATCTTAAAACAAATTTAAAAATATTTTGAACTAAAGGAAAATGAAAATACAGTGGAACCTCAGTTTTCGAACATAATCTGTTCCGGAAGCCCATTTGAGTTCTGAAACATTCAAAAACGGAGGCACAGTTTCCTCATAGAAAGTAATGCAAAATGGATTAATCCGTTCCAGACCTTTAAAATCAACCGCTAAAACTGGAAATTTAGCATGAATTTTACTATCTAATGATACCACAGGTCCATAAAATTTACAGCGTTCGTAAACTGAAATGTTCATCAATGGAGACGTTCGAAAACTGAGGCACCACTGTACCACAATCAAAATTTGTGGGATGCAGAGAAAGGAGCACTCAGAGGGAAATTTACAGCATCGATACATACATTAAAAAAGAAAAAAGATCTAAAATCAATCACCTAAGCTTCTACCTCAGGAAACTAGAAGAACAAATTATAAGTCCTAAGCAAGAGGAAGAAATAATAAAAATTAGATCAATAATCAATGAAACTAAAAACAGGAAATATAGAAAAATCAATGAGACCAATAGCTGGTTCTTCTTTGAAAAGATCAGTAATACTGATAAGCCTCCATACAGGCTAAGAAAAAAAGAGAAAAGATACAAACTACTAATATCAGAAATGAAAGAGGAAACATCACTACAGATCCCACAGACACTAAAAAGATAATAAAGAAATACTGTGAATAACTCTACATTCACAAATTAACCTAGGTGAACTGGACCAATTCCTTGAAAGACATAATCTGTCAAAATTCACACAAGAAGACACACGATCTGAACTGGTTTATATCTATTACAAAAAACTGAATCAATAATTACATAACCACCCAAAACAGAAAGCACCAGGTCCAGATGGGTTCAGTGAATTCTACCAAACATTTAATGAAGAAATTATACCCATTCTTCCAGACGCTGGAAGCAGAGAGAATATAGTGGTACCTCGGTTTTCGAAACGTAATCTGTTCCGGAAGACCGTTTGAGTTCTGAAACGTTTGAAAACCAAGGCACGGTTTCCCCATAGAAAATAACGTAAAATGGATTAATCCGTTCCAGACCTTTAAAATCAACCCCTAAAACTGCAAATTTAGCATGAATTTTATTATCTTATGATACTATAGATCCATAAAATTTATGGCGTTCATAAACCAAAATGTTCGTCAATGGAGACGTTCGAAAACCGAGGTACCACTGTACTTCCTGACATGTTCCATGAGGCCAGAGGCCAGCATCACCCTGACAGCCAACCAAAGGCGTTACAAGGAAGCTATTGACCAATTAGCGCTCATGAACACAGATGCAAAAATCCTCAACAAAATATTAGCAAATCAAATCCCACCACAACCATGAGGGAATTATTCCAGGTGTGCAAGACTGGCTCAACATTTGAAAATCAATAAATGTAATCTATCACATCAACAGGCTAAACAAGAAGACTCACACGATCCTATCAATAGATGCACAAAAGCCCTCTGACAAAGTCCAACACCAATTTATGATCAAAATTCTCAGGAATATAGAAACAGAGGGCGAGGTGGCCGGTCAGCTCAGTTGGTTAGAGCGCGGTGCTAATAACACCAAGGTTGCCAGTTTGATCCCCGCATGGGCCACTGTGAGCTGTGCGCTTCTTAATAAATAAGTAAGTAAATAAATAAAATTTATATAAATAGAGGGCAACTTCCTTAACTCGATCAAGAAAAATCTAGGACAAACCTACAGCTAAAGTCATACTTGATGAGATGCTCAGAGTTTTCACACTAATACGCTCTTCAGTAGGTGAATGGACATAGCGTGATGCATCCAGACAGTGAAATGTTATTCAGCACTAAAAAGAAATGAGCCACGAAGCCATGAACAGACACGGGGAACCTTAAGTGCATATTATTACTAAGTGAAAGAAGCCCATCTGAGAAGGCGTCCAGTTCTGCGACATTCTGGAAAAGGCAGAACTGCGGAGACAGTGGGAGGTCAGGGGTCGCCAGGGGACAGAGGGAGGGGTGAGGAGGAGGAGCACAGAGGGTGCTCAGGGCAGTGACACGCTCTGTATGACACTGTGACAGTGGGCACACGTCACTGTACATCTGTCCGAACCCATGGGAGGCACAGCACCAAGAGGGGCCCCTGGTGTAAAGTGTGGGCCCTGGGTGATGACGACGTGTGTGTCACTGTAGGTCCATCAGTTGTAACAGAGGCCCCACCTGGTGGGGACACTGACAGTGGGGGAGTCTGTGCCTGTGGGGGGCGGTGTAAGGAATAGAAAATATGAAGGCCTGCCTGGGAACATTTGGGGATGTAAACTCTCACAGTGGCTGGGGTACGTGCTTGACCTTGGAAGGAATGGCTACCCTCCCAAGTACCAGGAAAACAACAGAATGAGGAGCCTGGCCTTTGCCTTAGCGCAGCTGGGCCGAGCTCCGATACATCTAATCTCGTACCAAGGACTGGCCCGGCTCCCAGCCAGATCCGAGACCAGTTCCTTGTGTTGCTAACACGTATGCTTATTGGCTCCTTGCCGGTGTTGTCAGTGAAGTCCTCAAAACCCCAGAAAAACCGAGGCGGGCGCAGCAGTAGTTGTTATTGTTCCCTGGCCGCCTCGGCTGCTGCAAGATATTCCGCCCGTGCTGATGACTCTACTTGACTAGGATTTTGCCCGTGCTGATGAAGGGCCAGTGCTGTTTCTATGACTCTAATTGACTGGGCCCTGGTGGTCTGATGATTTGCCTCCTTGCTTGTTAGTGGTATGATGATATATTCCCCTAATCTCTGTCTTGTCTTACTTACTTTCACTCTGTAATAAAACTCTTTAACCCCTTCATCCCGGCTTGTGGTGGTGTGACTTGTGTATCGGGCCTTGAAATTAAGTCTGTGCACAGCAATCGATAATACTTATCGATACAAATTGGCGTAGTCAGCAGGACACGCACGACCACCGAAACAAGGCCCCTGTTTAAAAAGAAAAGTGAGGTGACTTGTGTACCTTGTGATGTTCCCGGATGGGAAGATCCTCAGTTTGCTTCTCTGGCTAAGGAACGGGCAATAGGGATGGTTTAAGTGAAAACTGGGACGGCAAGTTACAGACTGCCGACCCCCCTCGGTTGCTCGAGGTATTGAGGACTGTTCCTGTAGAAAAGGGGGGAGGGGTATCGGTTGCCATAGCAAGGCGAGGATAGATTCTGCTTACTGCTTATCGCCGCATGTGTCAATGTGTTAATACCTTAATTGAAGAAAAATGTAATCTGCAAAAAGAATATTGATTCACAAGGCAGGATGGCCATGCTACAATGTCAGAACTATTGTCTAGGTGATCAGGCCTGTGGCTATCAAACGGCAGCTGAGAAAGCTGCTGTACGGTGTGCTCAATACAAATATAAGAAAAGGAGAGGTAGCGTGACTCCCCGTAAAGTGCACGCAGTGATTGCCTCGGCCAAGGCTGACTGGGACCCTGATAAATGGGACGGAGCTATTTGGGATGATACTGATGAGGTAGATTGGGGCGACGTGGAGGAGGAAGCCAGGAAACATGATGAGGAAAAACATCCCCCGGCTTTACAGGCTAAGCCTCTGCAGCATAGACAGGAGCGGATCTCTAATGGGCAGAGGGACTTTTTAGTAATTAATGAAGACTTCTCCCAACAAGAAATTAATGATATCTTATCCAAATTTTCCCAAAAATCGGGAGAGAAAGTGCTTGACTGGATGATTAGAATTGCTGATACTGGGTCAGGTGGCATTAATATAGATAGTGTGGATGCCCCTGCTTTATTACTATCTCTACAACCTTTGTTCAGACAGCCATCCGTGATCACCAACACGCGGGAGGTGCAATGACCACTTGATTAGCGCTAGCGGCCCGCGGATGTACAGCCCAATATGTACTGGCTGAGACACGGCCCTGGTACACCACAGGGATGGCACGCACTGTCTGAAGGGGGAGGCAATGAAAACTGCAGTCATGCTAGGACAGGCCGATCCCTATCTGACAGGCCCCATAACCGCCTACCATCGCAACCCAATTGTACGGACTGCCCCTCCTGCTTACAAGCACATAATGATGACTCTGCTATTAGCAGAGACTGGGCAACCAGTCGAGCAAATCTTAGAAATGATGTCAGAAGGAGGAGATATGGGAGAATGGAATAAGGAAAAGCAAAATGCCACTGACAATAGAGGAAAGCCCAATAATTTTGGTGGACCCAGCAACAGCAATCGGGTCCCCGAAAAGAAATGTTTCAAGCCTTATTAAAGGCCGGGATGAGCCTGGACAAACTGGATGGCATTTCTACTAAAGATATGTGGCAGCTGTACAAGTACAAAGTAAAGCGAGCCAACCGGGTAGAAGTCCAACAGGCTGAGACTGAATCCATTCCTCATGTGGTTCCTTCCCCCCTCTGCCCCACCTGCTGGGGCACCTGCTGGAATCTATCCCTTTGAGGATTTGAGTAAATTTGAATAGGATGGAGGCCAAGCTTCGGGTATCCCACAAATTAAGGAAATACACCGATGGGACTACCGCCCGCATGTACAAATAACACTACATTGGCAAAATGGGTCCACTACAGTGGCTAATGCACTTGTGGATACTGGAGCAGAGGCCTCTTTAATTTATGGGAACCCAGCCAAATTTAAAGGAACCCCAGTTACTATTTCAGGTCTTGGTGGCCATGAAATTCCAGCTAAACAAATTAAGGTGATAATGAGCATTGGCGATTTGCCCCGCTGAGAACATTCGGTGGTAGTGGTCCCTCTTCCTGAGTATATAATTGGCATTGATATTTTATGGGGACTGTCCCTTAAGCTACAAGACGGGACTTATCACTTTGCAACCAGAGCTTTGCAAATGCATTCTGTTACAGTAGGCAAATCACTCATTGACCCCATTCATCTCCCTGAGCCCACAAAGATTATCACGAGCAAACAATATCGTATCCTGGGTGGGCATAATGAAATAACTCAAACCATTAAAGACTATGTTAATGCTGGTGTAATAATTCCAACTACTTCAGCTTGGAACAATCCAATCTGGCCAGTAAGGAAGTCAGATGGGTCTTGGAGATGACAGTACATTATAGGGAGCTGAACAAGTCACTCCCCCACTGACTGCTGCCGTACCGGACACTATCACTTTGATTGAGCGTATTCAGTCTCATCCCCGTACTTTGTATGCTGCTATTGATCTGGCTAATGCTTTCTTTACTATTCCCATTGATCCATCCCAACGGGAACAATTTGCCTTCAGCTGGCAGGGGTGTCAATATACCTTTACTAGGTTGCCCTGAGGCTATAAACATAGCCCTACCATTTGCCATCGCCTGGTTGCTGAACATTTGGATGATTGTAACATTCTCCACCCCTCAGTTTTAATCACTCATTACATAGATGATATCCTAATCCAAGCTTCCACTGAAGATTCTGTAAGATATTGTTTAGAACAAATTGTAGAACATTTGAAAAAGAAAGGTTGGGAAATTAACCCCGACAAAATCCAGGGGCCAGCCCAGGAAGTCAAGTTCTTAGGAATACATTGGAATTTTGGGCATATGGCCGTCCTTCTAAAAGCCCGGCAGAAAATTTTAGACTTTGCAACACCCCAGAATAAGAAGGAGGCCCAAAAATTTATAGGCCTGTTTGGCTATTGGAGAAATCATATTCCTCATTTAGATCAGATTTTACAAACTCTGTATAGAGTTACTAGGAAAAAATATGAATTTGACTAGGGAGCTGAGCAGGATAAGGCATTTGAAGCAGCAAAAGCTGCAATCCAAGCAGCCTGAGATCTCTGGCCAATAAGAGAGGGACCCTTAGAATTAATGGTTACTGAGGACGCCGGGTATGCTAACTGGAGCTTATGGCAAAAGCAGGACGCCAAGCGCGTCCCTCTAGGGTTTTGGGCACGAAAATTACCAGAGGCTGGACAGAGTTATACTCCCTTTGAACAAGTTACTCGCTGCTTACTGGGCACTAACTAAAACTGAACAGTTAACAGTGGGACATGAGGTGGCCTTAGGGCCCCAAATTCCTATTATGCAGTGGAGTATGAGTGACCCAGTGTCCCATAAGATTGGACATGCCCAAGAGGCCAGTATTATTAAACGGAAATGGTATATACAAAATAGAGCCAAAACAGGCCCAGCTGGAATATTATCTCTCCCTGAGTTAGTTATTGAAGCCCCAATTACCAATGATGATTTCCAACCAATAGCCATTGAAAGAACTGAATCTCCTGTAGTATATAACCTGCATATAATTCCCTTTCTGCCGAACAAGAGGCATGCCTGGCTTACTGATGCCTCTGCCAAATATATCGGCAATGCTCGGCACTGGAAGGCTGTAGCCTATAACCCTGTCACCAAAATGGTGTTAGAGACTAGTGGGGAAGGGAAAAGTAGTCAGTTTGCTGAGCTGCAAGCCGCTTGTCAAGCTATAAACTTTAAAAAGGATGGACAGTGCCACATGTTCACTGACTCTTGGGCTGTGGCCAAAGGTCTGAGCACCTGGATGCCTAGATGGGAAAAGGACCGTTGGAAAATCGATGACAGGAGTTATGGGGTGCTGCTATATGGAAAGAAATTTGGGAAATTGCAAAGCCCACTAACCTCTCTGTGTTTCACGTAGATGCACATGCTAAGAAACCTCGGTGGAACGTGAGTATAATGCTGATATCTATATCGCCTCACAGCAATTGCTGAAGTAGAGTGTTCCACTCGTATAAGTGAAGAAACTCTGGCACTTGCCCGATGGATCCACCAAAAGACAGGACACGCTGGTTCCGCTGCTATGCACAGGTGGGCACAGGACAGAGGGATAAGTGTTCCTATGTGTGATTTAAAGAGCACTAAGGAACGATGCCCCACTTGCCAATTGGATGAAAAACGCCCTTTACCAAAAATAGTCACTGGAGAATTATTGCGGGGGCAGGCTCCAGCTCAAATTTGGCAAATTGATTATATTGGGCCCTTTCCCCCTCCAAAGGGTGTCGTTATATTTGTACCTGTGTAGACACTTATTCGGGAGTTCTGATTGCCTGTGCATACAAGCGTGCCACGCAGACTCTTGCTATTCTTACCCTACATTATGGAAACACCTCTACAAATTCAAAGTGATAATGGGTCCCATTTTAAAGGTAAAGAGATTACTGACTATTGTGAGAAAAACAACGTTCAGTAGATCTATCATATTCCCCATTATCCACAAGCAGCTGGTTTAATAGAGCGCATGAATGGTTGTTAAAAGAAAAATTACGCAGAATGGGCTCCATTGCTGGGCTCCATTCGTATTACAAGTGGAAAGATCATCGTTTTACAGCCCTGCAGCAACTCAATAATCGCGCTCTCAGTACAGGAGGTACTCCCTTATCTAGAATGATGACTCCCAATTTGCAAATACGAAGATCCATACTTTCCCAGCACTGCACTGGTGGGCAGTCCACCCCAATGCCCAAGCCCCATATGTGGGCACTACTGCATCTGCAGGGCATGATTTACATAATGTGGAAGAAATCTGGCCAGAGCCTAATACTAGCCAAACAGTCCCCACTGGAATTGGAATTCAAACTCCTAAGGGTTCTATGGTCAGATCGCTGCCAGGGCCAGCCTGGCACGGAAGGGAGTCCAAATCATGGCTGGAGCCACTGATGCAGACTATGTGGGAGAAATAAAGATGTTACTGCTTAATGTCTCAAAAGGAACCTTGCACTTTCTCCCAGGCACCAGGATCGCTCAGATATTGATCACTCCATGTGCCTCCACTGACTTTGGGAGAAGTTAGATACTCCTCCTAATGCCACCACATGATACGGAGGCTTTGGCTCAACAGATTATGTGGCTGGTACCAAAGTTTGGGCCAGAAAACACACCACTGACCCTCCGAGGGCCGAGGAGGTCATAGCCCTAGGAGACAACAATGTAATAGCTGTCATGTTCCCTGGGCAACATAAACCTGAAATGTAAAAACCAATTGTTTTTACGAAATTAGCTCCTGATTTATGGCGGCCTAGTCTGGGCCTGTTTCTGGTTGAAGCGTGGACCCCGGCACACCTGTGCAGCTCCTCCGTCATACAAGCCCAATCACATTCCATTGGAGATGGCGGAATAAAACTATCCCGCGCACACAAGATAACTACACCTGCAAAGAAAACCAACCATGTATTATAGCTAATGGAACTGTAAGAGCCACAAACCTCACCAGATGGATAGGAGATAACAACCCGTATCGTTTTGTCTTCTCTGGACCTCCACCCACTAATATAACTATTACTGCACATGTAAATAAGTCATGGTGGCAACAAAATTCCACTGATTTTTACAAAAGACCGGGATTAAATTGGAAACAACCCCACCAATGGGTTAATATAACAACAGGCCACCCGGCTGCCTATAACCGTATTTTTTCTGTACAGACTTCTCAATTTATCCTTTGTAGTAATGCAACCCCAATTGAAAATCGAACCATATGGGGAGATTTTCTCTGGCTTTCTGTTGCTCGGCCTCGAAATAACACTCCCCAACTTGTACGTGTACCCCGTACCTGTAGTAATGTTTCTGTTGCCGCTAGAAAACACCTAATCCATTTCCACATTTCATTTCCTGAGTTGCCTGATTATAACCGGCGCCACCGAGCCTGGTATGATACCCTTCTGGGTGGCCTCGGTTCTGGATTTGGTATTGCCAATTCAATAGACCTAGAAGACTAGGCCAGCCATCTTCGGCAGACCGGCTCAGATACAGCTGAGGCAGTCACCCTGAATGCACAATGGTTACCCACTACTATTACACCCCATTCTAATACCTTAAAATACCAACAATAAATGTTACAAATTTTCAAAACTACTAATATAGATATCTACATGGTGGAACTTAACATTAGCAAGTTGTTTGATTGGACTAGATGCTCCCTACAAGCGTTATATACCTTAATCCAAAAAGAAGCACAGCGCATACTAACAGAAGGAGACTCCTACATGTGGAGATCTATGTTCCCCATTCCAAAGGATGCTTGGATAGCAAACGTCAAGCCCAATGTTACGTGCACCTCTAGATGGTGTAGCGGCACTGTAACTTGTTACATACCCGTAATAACTAACCTGCTATGCTCTTTTCATGTTCTGCCCATTATCAAGGGTAATTATTTTTTATAGCCACGCATTGAAGGCACCCATATAGATAATAATAATAATAGTACTTATAAGCTTATAGATTGTATATCTACAGATAAAGGCTTTGCGTGTAATGGTTCATTTCGAATGATGGAACCCTGTTTACTATCTCATTCTGGTAATCTATGTACTCTAACGATTTTTCCCATAGCCAATTTCTCTGTCCTATATGAAATAGAGCCACAGCATATATGCCTTGCTAGCTCTAATGCTGCCGAACTAGCCGCCATGGGATTACCCTCCCCTTTCCCGGGATGTCTGCGGCATCTCGAGTTGCTCCACTGGAACGGGGATGTATTCTACTTAACGCCCGATCTAGAGGCTGATGTATCCCTTGCTTGGATCCCCCGGCGGCTACAGCCCCCTGCTACCTGTATACCCTTGTCCTTGGCTCGGATATTACAGAACTCTCAACTCTTGCAAAGCCACCTAGATCGTAATGCCCAGTCCCTCGCTGAACATCGGGTTATCACTACCATTATCAGTAATAAATCGAAGGGCCTCTCACATATTATAACCCAGGACTCCAATCATCATTGGTATGATTTTCTATTCACCAGCACAACTGCGCATAAGTGTGTTAATGCAATATTTACTCCCCTATTAATTATTGTGAGCATTTTACTGTTATTATGTGTATGCAACTGTTGGATGTACTGTCACGTACAAAAAGTTCACACTGCATTCATGTTTCAAAACCGCTATGTAAACTATGCTTATGCCCCCACACAGCCCTAGGGCCGAATTGTAAGGAATAGAAAATATGAAGGCCTGCCTGGGAACATTTGGGGATGTAAACTCTCACAGTGGCTGGGGTACGTGCTTGGCCTTGGAAGGAATGGCTACCCTCCCAAGGACCAGGAAAACAACAGAATGAGGAGCCTGGCCTTCACCTTAGCGCAGCTGGGCCGAGCTCCGATACATCTAATCTCGTACCAAGGACTGGCCCGGCTCCCAGCCAGATCCGAGACCAGTTCCTTGTGTTGCTGAGATGTATGCTTATTGGCTCCTTGCCGCTGTTGTCAGTGAAGTCCTCAAAACCCCAGAAAAACCGAGGCAGGCACGGTTGTTCCCCGGGCCGGCCGCCTCGGCTGCTGCAAGATATTCCACCCGTGCTGATGACTTTACTTGACTGGGATTTCACCCGTGCTGATGAAAGGCCGGTGATGTTTACTGCGCATGATGTTTCCCCCGTGTTGATGAAGGGCCGGTGCTGTTTCTACGACGCTAATTGACTGGGCCCTGGTGGTCTGATGATTTGCCTCCTCGCTTGTTAGTGGTATGATGATATATTCCCCTAATCTCTGTCTTGTCTTACTTACTTTCACTCTGTAATAAAACTCTTTAACCCCTTCATCCTGGCTTGTGGTGGTGTGACTTTGTATCGGGCCTTGAAATTAAGTCTGTGCACAGCAATCAATAATACTTAGCGATACGGGAGGGGGGGGTGTCAGGGTGTATTCGGGAAATCTCTGTACTTTCCCGTCAATTTTGCTGTGAACTTAAGACTGCTCTAAAAAAAATAGTCTATAAAAACCAAAAAAAGAGCTATGAGGGGAAGTCTTGCAGGAAAAGGAAGTCAAGGACGGGCAGAGTCTGCCCAGTGGTGGGGGTCGGCGAGGGGACCCCAACCCATCAGTGAGCCTCAGGGCTCCCAGCACCCACTGGCAGGTTCGTCTGGCCCACCACCCTCAGGGCTGCCACCTGGCCCTGGGTACACGGATGAAGCTGGTGCCTCTCTCCGGGAGCTCACCGGACACCCCCTACCTGCCATGGGTGTAATTACAGACAATGAGCTCACAGCAGCAGCTCAGGGGGCCCCTCCTGGGCCAGGGAGCACAGGAAGCCCTCTGCAGCTTGACACTGAAGCAAGGCGCCAGGAGCGAGGGGGCTGGGCTTTCCAGTTGGAAGGATAGGCGGGGTGGTGAAAAGGTGCCCGTGAAGGGGACCAGATGGGGGAAGGGAAGGTGCGAGGGATCTGGGGTCCAGGAGGGCTTCTGGAAGATGACAGCTCCTGCCCCTGGTGGAGGTGGCAAGGGAGGCTCATGGAGGCCACCCACCCTCCCCCCGCCAGGTGGGTCAACCTGGGAGCCTATGCCTGACTGCAGAGGACAGCTCTGCGGCGCCGCTCGTGGTGGCAGGGCCTGAGCCACAGGCTTGCACCACGGCCTGGAGTCCTGCTCCAGGAACCTCCAGGGACAGGCTGCCCGGGCTCGGCTGCAGCTCCGAGCCCATCACTCACCGCCATGCTGCCCCACGCCCCGCTGTCTTTGAACTTCCTGGCCACTCCCGCTGGGCCTCTGCACTGGCCACTCCTGTCTGGAACGTTTTGCACACACAGCCCCCTGCCTACTCTGCCTCTCGTCCTCGCTCAGATGGTGCCTTGCCCCCGCCCTGACCACCAGCTCCACCCGCTCTCCTTCCCAGCGTGTCCCCCACTGTCCATCGGCTCCATGGCCGACCTGCTCGTGTGTGCTGCATGAGTGCAGCTCATGTCGCCGGTGTCCCCTGGCTCTGGGCATGCAGTCAACGCTCAATTATTGTCAAATGAATAAATGACTGAATTTGTGTTCAGGCTGCTGGGGCCTCTTCAGGCTCCAACGTTTCAGATTACAGGGCCGGTCTTTCTGCCTGACCTGAACCCCAGGTTGGCCTTATGACAGAGACAGTCAGGGACCCACCTCCGAAGGGAGACACAAGGGTTACGTGGGCAGATACGAGTGCCGAGGGGCTCACGTGTGTCGGCTGTGCCATGGACCTTAGGGGGAACGCATGGGACAGGTGACAGCAGAGTGCCAAGCAGTGACACACAGATGCTACCCCTCCCTCCCTTTCTGTTCCCCTGCCTTTGGCCGGCTCACGGCGGTGAATTAGTGCGAGTGGTGACAGCCAGCCAGCCGCTGTTCCCCGAGCGCAGGCTCCACTTCCCTCCTGCCCCACACCACTTGCCATCGCCCGAGCCCGGGGGTGGCCAAGTGGGTGGAGGGGAGCTGGTGCTGCCCCACACACGGCTCAGTTCTGAGGGTGCTGTGGCTCTCGGTGGCCACTCACGGCCACTGCACCACACGCTCCTGCATGGCCATGCCCCTGGCATTTCCCAGAGACAATCACACACACTGATTCCAGATGAGCCGTGGATCTGAATGTGAAGGCACAACGGATGACACAGATGAGACGACGACGCGGAAAATGCCTTTGTGACCCGACGGGGGGAAACGTGTTCAACAGAACGACAAACACAAACCGGAAAGAGGGCAAACGAGCTGACATAAAACTAGCACTCTGCTCATCAGGAAAACGCTGCGAATGACGACGGGAGAGAACACGTGACCCACTTAACTGACGAAGGACGTGGAACAAGAACACACGTGACGCCAAACCCCGAGTGAGACAGGAAGACACGCGAGGGGCACGCCTGGCTCAGGGCCACCTCACCACCGAGGATCACCAAAGGCCAAAAAAGTCCGCAAAGGTGACCGGCCTCCGCGGGCATCCGGGACAAGACAGAAAAAAACACGGGGAACACCACCCACCCACTGGGGTTGGGGGATGACACAGATGGCCTGTCAGCGCCCAGCGCCAGCGCCCAGCAGGCTGGGGACAGCTGGACACTCGCACACATGCGCACGGACACAGGAAGGCTGCCTGGTGTCCTCCACCGAAGCTGCACACCCCAAAACAAGCAGCAAGATGCCATCGGGGTGCAGTGCAGAACACGGGCCTGCCCAGGGAGAAGCCCGCTTGGAGGTCTCCCATAATGGGGAGCCACACAGCGGGGGCTCCCTGAGATGCACCATGGCCTGTGCACGCGGCTCTGGATCCGAGCGGAGGCCCCAGGGGTGCCCTCACAGTGTGAACACTCACCGCGGTGCACACTTGTGATCAGTGCTCCCTTCCACATGTACGCACAAGTGCACATGTAACAATGTTTTAATCAACGAGTTTCTTAGGAAGGAGTCTTTACCTTCAGTCTCCTGACCTCCGCTGGGCCCTGCGAGGGCAGGGACAGGCCTGTCAAGGTGGCTCTTGCTTGTGGGGCCCCGCTGTGGTGCGACACAGGCCGGCCACCAGAGAATGCAGCTCCCGTGGAGGAAGGCCTGGAATGTCTGAGGCCGACAGGTGCAGGGGAACTGAAGGCCGGGGTGAGCTCGGGGTCGGCCATCACACCTGGGACACCAGCAGAAGCGTGCCCATTGCTTGGGGTCCCCAAGGGGTGGAGTGGGGGCACCCATCTCCATGCCCTGTGCCCCGGCCAGCACCGACACCGTGCACACTCAGCAGCCCAGCTGCATCCACCCAATGAAGCACCGACATTGCGCGTCCAGACAGACTGGGAGGGAGTGTGTTCCAGGGGGTGATGCCTGCTCACACGCAGGGGTTGCCCCGAAAGCCTCGGGAACAGAAACCATACACAGAGGTGAACATGGCAGAAGTTACTGCTCCTGCTCTACGCCCCGTGTGAGTCGCCATTCATGGCCTGGGACCAACCCGACAGTCACCACCCAGCAGGTCAACCACGCAGGCCGAGCGCCTGCGACTTCCCTTCCTTCCTGGGATTTAGAGAACTGAGATTAATTTCAGAAACCTCATTTACATTCCTCATCTGCCAGAGTCAGACCCGAAATGCAGCTGTCAGTGTCCATTTTCAAAAGGAGTTTATTGTTGGCCAAAGGGACGGCCTGATACCAAAAGCCCCACGATGTTTTAATTAGTATGTGTTTACTTCAGATTAGAGGCTCTTTCACTGTGAATAAGCATGTTCCTGGTTTCTGGTGACTACATTTACACACTGCAAATTACCTTCCCTTCCAAACACTAAGATTACAGAATCACCTCTCTACCTGATACTTTTCCTGAGAACGCTGAACCCTGATCTTAATTTCCAGGCTACACTGGGATCAAGTTGCTTGTACATCCCAAAGGCTGAGAGAAGTGCCAGCCGCCGCTCAGCCCACGAGGAGGGAAGGGGAGCTGAGTGGAGGGCGACACTGACACCCGCCTGCCCAAGCCCAAGCGCGCCACCAGCGCTCAGGTAGGAAACACCCACAGACTGAAGCAGAGAAATAAACTCCTGCGTGTTCAGGGCGGACGGGCCAACAGGCCACCAGCTGGCCTGGGGGACGAGGCGGCGCGCACGGCCAGGCGGCGTCACTTCCGGGCGAGCTCCAGCACCTTGGCCACCATGGCCCCGATGCCATCGTGGATGTGGTGCAGCTCGGTCTCGCACATGAAGGCCGGGGTGGTGACCACCTTGTTCTTCTGGTCCACATGCGCTTCGTGACACAAGTTAGGGAACGCATCAGCCAGCAAGCACGCGCTGGCCCCAGTGTGACTGGGGACGTTCTTCCCAGTGGATCTCAGCCCCCCTTTCTGCACCATCTGCACTACAGAACCAGCTGAGAACGTGGTCGGCACGTGCTCAAGAGGAAGCAGCCACTCACCATCTCTGCCAACAGGGCTGGCTTTGTGACACGCTGTCCAGCAGCGTGCCACATGGGACCCCGTGACGACCCTGAAGGCAGAAGCAGCTCCTGTTTTTCATTTAGATCAAGAAACTGACACTAAGAGAGCTCGTCCACACGGTCCAGCTGGGACCCACCTCAACGCAGCCTGAGCTCCTGCCCTGGGTCACACAGACCCTGGGAGGTGACAAAACTGGCCTCACCTCCATCTGTTCTCCATGGGGGAAGGGAACACATACACCTGAGACTGACGACAGAGCCACCTTCAGCACACAGACGCCCAAAGGGTGACGCGGTCATCTCTAGGACACCGTGCTGTGCCATTCCACTGACGTGGGGACCCTCCAGGCTTCGGGCGCTGTGCCTATCACACGTGTCAGCGGATACCCCCCGAGCCCCACAGTGCAGTTCTAGTTAACGGTTCTGTCTGCCTGAGGTGTCCCAAAGGCCAGAGGGCCCCCACCCCACGCCAGCCCGGCAGGAAAGGATATTGTCACACCCTTCACACAGTGCTTGGCGCCCAGCGCTTTGATGGCCTCTGCGGTCCCAGCATATGGCCACTTGCCACCTTCCTCCTGCTCATGGCCCACGGTGACCTCCACGCCACGGAGCACTTTGGCCGCGAGGACGGGGGCGATGCAGCACAAGCTGAAAGGGGAAGAACACGGTTAGCTCAGGACCGTGAGGGTGGACACCAGGCCAGGTGCGCAGCGGGGCAGCTTCCACCGGCCCTGAGGGGACCCTGTCCCCCGAACCTGGGCCACACACGGAGATGTGACCCACGAAGTCTGGGAAAGCCACTTGTGACCTGACCCTCAGATCGCTCCCCATGTGCTGGCGTCTCTGGGCACCAGGGGGCGGGGCAGGGCAGCTGGTGGAGAGGTGGCCATTTGGATGACAGCTGAGTCTCAGCTGCCCGATGTGCGCCAGGCCTCTCAACCTGCTGTCCAGGGGCACAGAGGCCACTCCCAGAGAAGGCAACAGATGACGGCGGCTGTCTCAGGCCCGAGATTTGAGGTGGTTTGTCACACAGCAGCAGGTCAGCACGGTGTGCTGACGGGCTGTGACCAGGGGCAGGCAGAGGCCCGGGATGCAGTCCCACCAGCAGCTCGTCTGGCCTGTGTGTGGAGGTGAGTGGATGCCCGGCAGCCCTGCCCTGCACTAGGGGAGCCAAGGTTCCCTCTCTGAGCAGAGCACCAAGCCCCACGACCCCCATGGGCAGGCCGTTCCCAGAGGGGCCCGTGCCAGGCTCTGCTCTTCCTCAGCGGCTCCCGACAGCAGCGCCTGAGCCCAGCTGCTCAGCCCAGAGAGCACGGGGGACGTCGGCACAGAAGCTCCAGCTGGCCACCCCACCATGCGCTGTCAGGGTCTGCTGTCCCCGCCTGGCGTCCATCCCCCTTCTCTCGTGTCTGCGTTTACTGCTGACCCTGAAGGCCCTGGGCTGACACAGCTGCAATAAGCCAGGAGAAACGCTGCCATACTCCCTCAGTGTCACAACAACAACTACACAACTTGTGTTTAGAAACCTGAGAGCAACTTTCCCTCAGCCACCAAACAGGCAGGAAGCGGCAGTGGCGTCTGGCACTGTCGGGGTTCAAAGGCACCCAGAAGCCTGGAGGGAGGGCCTGGAGGCCCTCGTTGGTTATTTGTGCAGCCACCTACCTAGGTCTGTGCCCCACACAGAAGCCCCTGCCCTGAGGGTCGGGGGCACACCCCTCGCCACTCCCCTGCACACTTCCCACAAGCAGGCAGAGGTGACTAGGGGAGAAGCTGGAATCTCAGGCAGGAAATTCTCCTCTGAGGTGCCAGCCGGCCGGAAAGGGTGACTGGCACGGCCAGGACAATGCCATCGCTTTTGGGAAGAGAAAGCCAAGGAAGGTGGCAGGAGGGACGAGGGAGCTTTGGATGTCACCGTCCCTGCCCACCCTGACCACTGGGGGCGACACGGGCCTCAGTTCTGTGGACCCCAATTCAGCTGAGAGGCCTGTTTAAGCGACAGCAGGTGTCCCAGCCAGGGGGCCAACCTGCTCAGCTTTTGTCCTGTCTGTTGTCCTTCTGGACCAGTCACAGGAAAGGGGCCACTGCCTCGGACACTTGCCACATAACTGTGGCTGCTCCAGGGACAGTGGCCCAGGAGGGACATGCAGCGTGGCCACTGCCCTCCACACAGTCCCCCGGCCGGGAGGACCCGGCAGGAGACCGCTCCCAGGACGGCAACTGGACAGGCCGCAGGTGAGTGACGACAGGTCTGAGATGCTGCCCATTGGCAGGGAGTGTGCTCTGCAGCCTGCCTCCCGCCCGGACGGAGGGTATTTGCCAGTAACACGGCAGCACGCAGTTCCCAGGAAGGAGCCTCAAGGCTCGTGGGCTCGGACGTCTGATGAGATCAGGTCTGACCACGGGGTCCCCATCGCAGGTCTCGGAGGCCCTCTCCTGGTTGCAGGTGTGACCAACCTCGCCCATCTGCCAGGACCAAGGACCATGGGCTGTGACATGAGCAATGGCTATGCCAACGAGCTTCAGGGTACAGAGAAGTGAGGGGACCCTAGCGTGCAGCTGGCCTCAGGATCCAGACCTTGGGCCATGACATGTGACCCACGTGCAACTCCATGAGGAAACGGGGCCGCCAGAGCGACACACAACAGGGGTGGTAGTTGCAGCAGCTACAGGGCTGCTGAGTGAGCATGGGAAGGTGGAGGCAGGGCGAGGGGTGCTGGTAAAGGTTGGGGGTCCGGGAAGGACTGACTGGGGAACCTTCTAGAAGCTGACAATCCCCTCTCCTTCCTGTTAAGTCATCACGAAAAATTACCATAACCACATGACCACAGAACTTTGAGCTGGAAGGCACCTGTGAAATTGCGTGAAACCCCCTCAGTTAAAATGAAGGGGCTGAAAATTTTCAAGACAAAACAGCGCAGAGCGGCAGCTCCCGGCTTGGAGCCACAAGCCACCGGCCATGGACTCCAGCCTCTCACCTTGTCCCACGGCCGGTCGGGCCCAAGCGAGGCCCAGTCTCACTTACCCGATGGGCTTCCCCGCCTTGTGGAACTCCTTCAGGACGCGCTCCACGTCTTTGTTGACTTTGCAGTCTTTCCCGTCCACGGCAAACGTGCTCCTACAGCAAGAAGAGGCTTCCTGACATCCCAGTCGATGGGCAGCTCCCCCCGCCCCCTGCCAGGGACCTTACGGGTGGTCCCATCAACTGCCCAGAACCTGATGTAATTGGCACGTGTGTGTTCACGCATGTGTACATGGCTTCTCATAGAATTATGTTTCTCTGTTTCTTTGAAAGAGAAAGAAGCACACAAAGGAGACCCCAGTGCAAACCAAGGCCATAGGCTCAGGCCGCGAGCCACACCCACGTGCTCCCAGCTCGGACACCAAGGAACAGGACATGCAATTGGCCTAAGACCCGTGACAGACGCTGCACTACACAAACAAAGGAAAGAAATGCAAACAAGACATCATCTTTCCCAGCAGAGCAAGAGCGGCTGAGGAGTCCGGAATGGTCTCCCCACCCAGTCTGCGGACACGCCTGCCTCCACCCTCTGGAAGGCAGCTAGGTGAGACCCACCAAATCTCAAGGCCCACCCCCTCTGCCAGGAGCTGTGCTGCGGGCTCCCCCCGCCACCCGTCATGGGTCCCACTCCTCCACCCAGGGCCCTTGCACGGCGCTGGCACAAAGGGCCAGGAAGCGTCTGGAGGTGACGGACGTTCACTATCCTGCCGTGATGCTATCAGTGTGTTCACACATCAAAATGGACGACTTTCCACTTTCAGCACGTGTTCGCCAACTATACGTCCGAAAGCTGAGACAAAGGAGAGGGCTGGCAATCACGTGCCCATCAGCGCTGGGTCGTCCACCCAGTGGGACCGTGAGCAGCTGTTAGACAATGACACGCCACACTGGTGAGTGTAAAGTAAGAAAGGACAACGTGCAGATCAGGGGGCTTAAGAGGCTACTGTCTGGGTCAATTTGTAAAACACCAAATACATGAATCTCACACAAAAGCTGGTAACAGTGCCAGCGAGGGAGCAGGGGTCCCAAGTAGGAGGAACGGGGAGACTCCCATCACTGCCACGTGCGTGCACGGCCCCCTAACGGCCCAGCAGCCACCGGACACCACAGACATGGGAGCTGGCCTTTCTTCTGGAAAGGTCGCGAGGGATGGGCTATGACCAGGGGCCGCAGCTTCCCCCAGATGTGCGTGGCGGCCCGGGGCACCGCGTGTCCTCCAGAGCTGACACGGACGCACCAACAACTGGCGCCCCTCCTGTCTGAGCCCCTAACGGGGACACAACCCAACAAATCCTCAAACGCCCTCACCCCAGGGGAGCTGCTGACAGTCAGGTCTGTGAATCCAGCTCATCCTTCCAAGAAAGAAACCGTGGTCATGCCGGAAATGAAAGCCCAGTTGACACGGACCGTTCTCTGCCATCTCCGCCAGGAGACTTGTGAAGGTGGCACTTGAAAGGCTGGTTTTCGGGATAGGCAGTGGATGTCAGGTGGGAGCAGGGCTCCCAGAGGCGTCAGGATACGGAGGGGCCGTGAGCAGTCAGACTTTAGGGAGCCTGCTGGCCGCTGACCCTCACTTCGGGGTGCAGGGTACCTGGACAGGCAGAGCCAACCAGGGGGTCACTGTGCCACTGCAGGGGGAATGAAAACAACCAAGCGGTCAACTGACCCCACAGGGTGAGCGGGGACGGTGGGTACAGGGACCCTGGCTGAGGCTGGAAGCCCACCAACCCCATCCCCTTGAATACGTGGGGCTTCTCATGGCCAGTGAGCGCAGGTAAGTGGCTCGGCTCTAAATCACACAATGTTCTCACATGACCCTCGGGCAGGCAGCTGGGAACGTGGGTCAGAAGGGGGAGGTTTGCTGATGAAACTCCTGGGGAGTACGGAACGGGGTGCAGAAGGGAGGAGACCACGAAGCGGCAGTGGGCACTTCCGACAGGGCTTGGAGAAGTCGCAGAGCACAGGGAGTGTCTAGGATGAGATGGGTACTGGACACCTGCGAAAGGTGTGAATAGCATCAGGTGTGAACAGCACCACGAGGAGCGAAGGGTGCGGGGCTGGGGTGGGGGGAGAGCCACACCCGCCTGGCCTGAGCGCAAAGGGGACAAAGGCATGAGGAACAACATGAGGAAGCAGATTCCTGAGCTGGAGCGCTGCCCAGAGCGGGGGCCTCAGTGGGGGTGGGGAGCACGGAGGCTGCAGCGCCCCCAGGACGGCCGAGGCAGCAAGAAGGCAAGCTTAGGGCTGGCTGCCTGCGGTCACAGCCAGGATTTTGTCACCAGAGAGGCCTGGGACAGAGGAACATTCTTATCTGCGACAAGGGGCTGATTTGCCAATCTGTTGTTTCCATCAAAACCCGTATAGTTGTCATGTGCCCTACACCGCGTGCTTATGCAGCCGTGACAGCTGTGTGGTGACCTGTCACTGCTGCAGCCCTGTGCCCACCACGGAGAGACGTGTTGGGACAGTGAGGCCGGCACAGTGTTTCCATGAAATGCACAGGAAGAAGAGACAGGAGTGACAGAAAGAGGCCTGAAACCCAAAGCACAGCACAGTGATGGCCTCCAGGGCTCCCATCCAGTTGCCATGGCAACAACCCAAAGGGCAAAGCAAGGAAGGGCTCCTTCCTCCAGTCAGGAGAGGTGACCGGAAAAGTAGTTTTCCATGCTGTGTGGCCTGTAGGAACACCTACAGGGACACGGTTGTGATGTGACGAGACCTAGCACGCTGTGGTTAGGTTGAGGGACCCACACCTGGGACAGCGGCCAGGTGCCAGGAGGGCTTAGAAAGGAGCAGAGGAAAACCCACATGTTGCTAAAATGCGACCAAAGCCTCACCCTACTAAGGTTCCCTGTCACAGCACTATGTGAATCGTTTGGACCTCAAGACCCCAGCAGTGGCCCATGTCACCACTTGGTCCCCATCTACCACAAAGCGCAAGGCTCCGAGCTCAAACACGCACAGGTTTTTGGCGGCTCCGAAGCCCCCAGGGAAGATGGCGGCGTCGTGGTTGGCGGCGCTGAGCTGGGCCAGGTCGGTGATCTTGCCGCGGGCAATCCTTGCCGACTCCGTCAGAACATTCCTGGAAAGAGCACAGAGAGACCAACAAGAGGTTCAGCGTGCAGGCGGGAGAACAGGCGGATGGAGCTCCCATGACAAGAGGACAGGCCGGTGGGCGTGCTCACACGTGAATTTCAGGTCGACACCTAGGAAAGGCGACAGAGCTACAGGCGCCTACGTCTACGCTCAGAACCCTTTAGATGGGCACTTGGCAACCCACGCCAAGTCAGCTGGAGCCTCCCGCATCAGCTGGGACCACGAGGAAGACAGAAACCCCAAGTGCCTGAAGCAGACCGCTGTTGTGCGGGAGACCCTGCTCGCTGCGCCATTTGTCATGCGAGGCGGCCTGCGGGCTCTCTCTCTGGTCCCGCTCCCCACACAAGAACACAGGATATGGCTAGGCCAAAAAGGAACACCCACAGAGCCATAGGTAGGGGAGTCATACCACTATAGTCTCACTGGAGGCTGGATCCACACGACCTGCAACCTGCTGTCCGCTTCTCTGCCTGTCAACCGACCCCTGCCAACCGACTGACCAATCAACGCAGCCGTGGCAATTATATCAGGGGCTAATTGGCTAACTGGTTACAGCTGAGGGTCAATTAGCCACAGCTGATGACCATCTACTACCCAAGCCAGCACCTTTCCACATGAGGCCGAGAGCCTGGAAACTGCTCTCTGGGACTCTGTCCCCATACTGCATTCACGCGGGGACCAGCTGGACAGCAGGTAGAGGTGGGACAGTTAGGAAGCTGCTGTGCGGGGTGCATGGGGCACCCCAGAATCTGCACAGCAGGAGCTTCTGCCACCCTCAGCCAGGGTCCCAGGCAGAAAAAGAGACCACAGGGCCCTGACTGGGACCCTCAGCCCTGTGGTTTCTGCCCCTTGCCCACCAGGCACTGTCTGGGAACCACAGCCTCCAGGGGCCGGACAGGAAGGAGACAGGACAGAAGGGGGACGCGGGTCTCAGAGCACATGCGGCCTCAGCAACACAAAGGCCTCCGGGAGCTACTCAAAGATGTGTGGGGTGCAGACAGGTGAACGAGGGGACAGCCTATGTGAGGTGCACACCGTCAGTCACAGAGAAGGCATGGAGCTCATTCAGCAGGGATTCCTTTGTGCGGGTGAGAGATGGCAGGGGAGGCTCCGTGACTGGCAACACTAGTGCAGGCCAGTCTGGAGGCAGCGCCTGGAGATGGACGTGCATCTCAACCGACTCGCCTCAGCTGAAACAAGTCTGCTCGCAGGTTCTCAGGGAGCTGCAACCCGCCCGTTCATGGCCACAAACACACACCTGCTTTCGCTCTCAGAAGGCTGCCCCTTGGTGTGGTCAATCACATGCATCTGAGGGATGTCAGGAGCGAAGATCTGGACCTCAGCGCCGCCGCGGCTCAGGTGCACCAGCGCCCTGCACAGGAGGAAATCAGACCAGGCTTTGAGACACGCCCAACCCAGCTTCACCTTTTAATGTGTTTTTTAAAACAAGACTTTAGCGGAATGCCAGGTGTGAATTCTATGTTAATATCCCACTTGCTTTGCAAAAATTTATGCTTGGCTTGCTAAAGACCCAAATGCTCACAACTGGAATTCATCGTCACTGAACTAGCGTCCAGAGACCAGCTGTTCCCCAAGGTCCCTTTACAAACCAGGCACAGGGAACAGTGGGACCAGCTGGTGTCACAACCTGGATATGTGGGTTCCCAGGCTGCTTTGGGGTGTCTTCCTCCTTCAGGCCAACTGATGTGGGGCTCAAGGGCTTGTGGGGGGCTTTGGGTCCTGACAGTAAGTTCAAGTCCTGGTTTCCCCCACTCTGCTGTCATGGAGGTGGGGACAGGGAGACATTCAGGTCTCCCTGAGGGCTCCTGTGTGCCAGGAACGCAATAACTCACCAGCCTGTCCCAGACTCGGTGCTGTCACTGTCCCCCTTTCAGAGGTGGAGGCCCGAGATATGTAACCTGGCAGAGCTGGGACCACGCTGGTACCCACTGGGGCTCTGCTCCTCATAACCTCGCAGGGCCCCCCAGGGAGCTCCACCTGTGCTGGGAGGTTCCCACCTGTTCCCAGCTACTCCTTGCCTGCTGTGCTCTGGTCCCCCCACTCGCAGAGGAAACTCTGCTAGCCTCTGCCACCCACCAGCTCTGCACACTCTCAAGTTAAGTCTTCGTCAGCGCCAACACCAGCGCAGCGGGCACCTCCTAGGCAGACGGGCTCGCGGCCGCGCACAGCCGCCAGCCTCAGGCTCCTGCGTGCGCATGAGGCCAGGAGCTGGGGGCGGGGAGGGGCGCGATCCCCAACCCCCACCTAACTGTCCCCTGGAACTCACTCTGAACTTGACAGCCCCTGCCGGTCCTGATCACAGGAAACTTTTTAAATAAAATAAATCAAAACAGGAACTGCTCAGCAACAGCCGACAGGTTACATCAGCGACGGTCGGGCCGTCTACAGCCAAAGGCTCTTGGATGCAAACCCGCGCTGGCGCTGACGCAGCGGAAGGAAAGCTACGGTTTCAAAACCCACGCAGCAGCTCGCAGTGTTTGTAACCCGTGGGTGTTCCCAGCAGCAGCAGGGAGCCCTGCAGCGCCATCCCCGGGGACAGCACGCGCGGGGCGCTCACTGTGGCCTCCGTGTGTTTCACGGGGTGACTTTACACTCTGCTGGGCCCCCCTGCGTCCTGTCAGCCCCTCCGCCTTGTGACGGGAAAGGTTTCCCCAACCGGCGCGGCCCGCACACCCCCCGTCCCCCTCCCCGGGCGCCCGGCCGAGGCGCTTACGCTGAGGCCTCGTGGAGCTCCGTCCCGTCGTAGACCCCGCACCCGGACAGCACCTGCGGGAGGAACGCGGGTCACGGAGGCCCACCCGCTGGGGGTTGCCTCGGGCGGGGGGAGCGTGGGTGCTGCGGCTTCGGGGGTGCCCAGCCTCGGGGACCTCGCCCCAAAGCCCCGCGGTCGTCACTCACCAGCGCGACCTTGGCCGCAGGGCGCGGCGCGGAGCCGTGGAGGGCCGCGCGCGGGGAGGGCGCTGGTTTGTGGGGCAGGAGGGGCCTCAGGCCGGGGAGCGGCGCGAATGTGGAGGCCGCCGCCAGCCGGGGAGCCACCAGGGCCCTGACAGCTGCCATGGCCGCGCCGGACAGCAGGGTCAGAAGGTCACACAGCGGAAGAACCTCGCGCTGACCGAGCCGCTCGCGCCTGCGCAGTCACCCCGTTCCCGCCCAACTCCCGCTAGCGCCGGTGGGCGGGGCGGCGCCTGCGCAGTCGCCGGGCGGTGCTCGCCTGAGCCCGCGTGGCCTGGGTGGTCCGGGCTCTCGGGCCGCGCCGCTTCTGGGGCTGCCCTGGCGCTGGCCCGCGCTCTCGCTCCGGCGGGCTCTGGGTCGCGCCGCAGTGTCCCCCGCACCGCCGCAGGGGGCCGCTGGCCAAGCCACTGCGCTGAAACGGAGTCCGGGAAATAACGTCAGTGCCGTCTCACCCGAAAAGTGATTCTCGAACAGCGAAGAGCCGGCGTCAGACGTCCGCGCCTCCGAGATGTCCATCTGTGTTCGCCTCGGGATCCGCGTGCGGTCCTCGCGTCGCTGCGGGTCGCCCTCCGCCTGCCGCGCCGTCACTCCGCCCACGTGGTCCCCTGGGCGTGCAGACCGCACGCGTGTCGCTGACACTGCCTGTCCTGGTGTCTCCTGTAAACTGCAGGCCCCCGAGGGGCTCCACCCGGACGGCGGCAGGGGGTGGCGCGTTTTTTCATCGAGAGCCCGTGAGGTCTGTTCTCTTCCAGCGACGCACCGCCCCTGATGCTCAGCGCGCGTCCATGCATCAGTCACGGCCAAACGCGGCGTTCTGCTTCCCTCGGGTACCGGCTGGAACTCGGACGTTCAAGGGAAAATCTCCGTATACGCGAGTCAGTTCACAGACAAGCGCCTGCATAGAAGCTTTGTTCTTTCCCTTCATTTACCAGTTTTCAATCTAAGGTTATTTGAAATAATTTGGGCAGTTGGAGACCACTGGTGACAGGCTGTGACTGCAGACACAGCCCAGGGCCAGCGCTCTGATATTCAAATTGTCCCATTTTTAAGACTTTTACAGTTAATCTCTGCAAGGAGACTCTCATGGGAAACAAATAAGATATTATAAAAATTATAACCAAAGAGCTTGAAAAGCTCCACTGTCCTTGTTCCTGAACTTGCATCCCTTACCTCTCCCATTCCCAAGAGCCCTTGTTTTCCCTGTAGCAGCCATCACGGGGGACCAGCTCGATGCCATGTTCAGAACCTCAGCTGGTGAGTGACAAGGCCGTGGGGCTAATGCTAACACACGAGGTGTGCTCCACTCTTAGCAAGAAAATGCTAGGATGCACATTCTAATTCAGTCTGGGAGCCATGACTGCCTCTCTACCAGGCCCCCTGGGGGCATTGCTCCTGCTGGCCTGGAGCCCTGGGCCTTGGCGGCTGCTCCGGGACCCCACCTGCAGAGCCCCACTCCCAGCTGTCTGTCACCTCTGGGGGCATCTACTCAGCTGCACTGCACTGTGCACATGTGAAACACTGGAAAGGCTGAGTTGAGGCTGGAATCCAGTCAAGTCATGAATGGGGACGTGAATGGACATGCCCAATGACACGGCCCGAGTTCTGCTGACCTGAGCACACACACTGTGGGTGACCGGACTCGGGTCAGACAACCCCCCCCCCCCCCCGCCCCGGGCGTGGGTGCAGTGGAGGGCTTTCCAGTTGGATGGTGGTGGTGGCAGCAGCTCCTGGTGCACTGTGTCACATGCATCCCCTCACCCCTCAAGCCGCACACAAGCCTAGGGAGATAGGCAGGTATCGCTCCATTTTCAGGTGAGCACGGGAGAGCTGGGTGCTGTCGCGTGACCTGTGGGTCCCACTTCCGATGATTGACAGGCTGGGGTCTGCTGGACATCAGGCCTGCACTGTTAGGGACGTACTGCACCTGGGTCTGCTAGGGTCCTGATCCATGGGGACCAGGTGCCTGGCTGTGGTGGAGGAACTGGTCACAGCCTCTCAGGGACCATTCCTGAGGGCACCACGGAGGGCAGCAGCCATGCTGCAACAGGTGCAGGCGAGCAAGCTCCCCAGGCCATCCAGTCCCAGCACCAGGGCTCCTGTGCAACTCTCCAAGGTCAGAGTCAAGCAGATGCTCTCTGTCCTGACCCTGTGTCTATTAGGGGACCGAGGGCTGGGGTGTGACAGGCCACTACCTGCCCTACCCCGCTCACCTGTCCTTCTGGCATGGAGGAGCCAGTAGGTGGGGGCCCTGATCCCCCTGCATGACAATCACACTCAGGAAAAAATGTTTCATTCCCAATTTAGACTTAAGCCATACTTACATGTTAGAAAACTCCATCTTTTCCAGTTTTATTATGAAAACTATATTAAAAATATAAACTTTCATACAAAGTTTGAGTCTATAAATAGGAAGCCATCTGCCTCTCTGAAAAGCGTTCTCAAAAGCAGATGCTCATCTTATTCACACCGTGGGGTCCCGGCCACGAGCCAGCCCGAGCTGTCCTGGACCAGTCAGCCTGCTCCATGGCGCTGCCCCCGCGTTTGGTCCTTACAGGAAGAGCAAGTCCTCGGTGACAGTGGTTCCAGAGCTCTCCCGCATGCCCTCCACTCACTTCCTGGGCCCAGGTAGCCGTGGTTCCACCTTCTCTGGGGTCTTCACCGAAACGAGTGGCACTGCAACGCAGCCAGCTCTACTCCAGCAGCCCGAGCCCGGCCCCGGCCCCGTCCCCGTCCCCAAGCAGGTGCAGACTGTCATTGTCATCGTCCTGCTCCTCCTCCTCACTCCGCGGCGGTTCCAAGGGGCGCTTCACGCCCCGCTGCTTGGACACAGCCAGAGCGTACTGCATGTTGTAGCGGTTCCAGTCACAGCTGTAAAGTGCAGAGCAGGCACCTGGGTAAGCGCGCCCGGTGTTTTCTACTCCACTGAGAACCCTGGCTCACCCGTCACCCACCACCTTCCCTGTGATCGAGAAAAACCAGCCAGGGCTGCATGAGCCCCCACCTGCCCCACATGTCTCCTCCTCTGGTCCCTGTCCCTGCCCCTGGGGACCCAGTGACTTCCTGACCCAGCCCTGGACCCGATCCAGATGGCTTCACCAGTCAGTTCCACCAGACACCTGAGGAAGCACCGGCCGTTTCAGAGAGCGGACAGGGACACTCATTCCCCACATTATCAGAATAAAGAGAAACTGCACAAGCGCTTCAATGTAGGAGACCCACGGTGACGACAAGGACAACAAGAACAGAGCACCTTCGTGGGCCTGGCAGCATAGCCACAGCCTCCCCCAAACCAGTACACAGCTGCCAGCTGTACCCCGACATCAGCATAAACCCCGAGACAATGAAGTCCAGGACCAATGCATTCACATGAACCCCAAACCAGGGCTCGATCTAACCAGAGGCCCTGGCCCATGGGACGGTTCTGAGTCCGGGAAGTGTCCGCAAGGGGAAGGCTCTTCCCGGGGTACGGCAGTGAACGCAGCCAGGATACTCGGGAAGAAAAGCCTCAGGGGGGAAGGGCTTGCTCTAGACTCAGAAAGGCTGAGAACCATGGGCCCCCAGGCCCAGACGCAGGCCTCTGTCTGTGGACACTGGGCTGACACAACAGGCAGAAACTCACCCTCGGTAACGGAGCTGGGCTGCTGGCCCCGCTCCTGACAACAGCACCTTGGACGCCACCTTTCTCCACTGGCCCAGGCAATGGTAGGGAGGGAGGGCCCCCAGGAGAGGACAAGCTGCGAGGACTTCCCGGGAGGGGCCAGAGAGCGCACGAACCACAAAGAAACTGCCCGGGGATGGGGGATGATGGCTCCTCCACTAGTCTAACTGTGGCAACCACTCACTGAGCGCTTTGTTTTCAACTCCAGGCCACAGGTGACGCCGGCCAAACGTGAGTCCCACTGTGGGGTGGGCCCGGCAGCGTTAGTTCACCAGCAGCAAGCGAACAAGCACGTGCAACAGCAGCACCTTTTGTCCCCAAGTCGGACGCAGACCTGGTGTGCAGCCAGCTGGCGAGGTGCCCCCCCCCCCCCCCGAGCACGCCAGGGACACGTACAGTTTGGAGACGGCGTCCAAGTGCTGCTGGATGCTCTTCTGCAGGAACTGAACGGCCGGCAGCAGCTTCCCCACCCTGGAACGGAGACGCCCTGAGTGCTGCACGTGCGTGTAAAGGCCCCCATCCCGCGGGTCAAGTTTCCCTTTCTGTCCACAAAGACCAGCAGGTGGAGCGAGGGGCAAAGCAGACGAACACGGGAAGCACACCGTACCTGGCCTTCAGCTTCTGCCCGTGCAGCATGAGCAGTTTCTGAGTCCACAGAAGGTAGAATTCTAGGTGGCGAGACACTTCAAAGGACGAAGCCAAAAACTCAAGCACTTTGTCCACGTACAAGTCAGGGAGAGAAGAGCTGACGACTTCAACTGGAAGAGGAGGAGTGGCCCAGGCTCACCGTGGAGGACCCACACCGGGAGGACCCACACCGGGAGGACCCACACCGTGGAGGACCCACACCGGGAGGACCCATACCGGGAGGCCCCACACCGGGAGGACCCACACCGGGAGGCCAGCCGAGGACCCCGTATGCCGGGGCGTCCACTACGGCAGGCCCAGCGCCCGCCCGCCCACCCGCCCGCCCGCCCCACTCACTCTCGTCCGGGGGCACCGACTCCAGGGCCTCCTGCAGCAGCTTCCTCTCGTTCAGCCGGAAAGCCATGAGCAGCGCCCTGGTGAAGTCCCGCTGGCGCAGGGCCGCACGGACCCGCCCAGGGGTGACGCTGGTATCCAGCTCGAAGGGGTCGAAGAGCAGCTGGGCATCCAGGGAGTAGATGAGGAGGCCCTCGGTGCTGGTGGCCGCCCAGCAGCGTCCTGCGAGGTGAAGTCAAGCGGCTCCTCAGCAGTGCTTCTCACCTTCCCCCTCATTCAGAGAACCCACTCCCATGGTCCCCGATGCGGCCACGGAAGGAGCATGGGGACGCCTTCCTCCTGCTCCTGCTGCAGACACCAGGTCCTCTCCAGAACGAGCGCCCGGGCCACTGGCACACATCCTCCCCGGCTGGCATGCACCAGGCAGGCCTAGCAAACCTTCTTGTCGAGGGCAGACACTTCCGGCCTCGCAGGCCATGTGATCCCTGTGGCACCATCTCAATTCCACCGTGGTGCCGGGACAAAATGTGCAAACCGGCTGGCGTGGCTGGTCTATAAGACTTTCCTCACAAAACTAGAGGGTCGCCGAAACTGCTCCCCAGCCAGTCCACACCCCGGCTCACAGCCGTACCATGTCATGTGCTGCTCTGGCCCTACTGCCTGTCACTCAGTCTGCTGCAGGCGATCAGCCACCGACGCTGAGACAAACCATGTGGTCTACAGACAGCACACAGCCACTGGTCCCAGGCCCTGGGGGCACTGACTCCGCCCCCAGCAGCCCCTCAGAGCCAGTCTGCTGGACACTCTCGATGGCGGGGGCAGGGCAGGGGAAACAAAGCACTTGGGGCAGACCAGGAGGCAGCCCCCCAGGACAGTCCCAACTGGCACACATGCAGGGCGCTCAGGGCAGGTACCCGCCTGCCTATATTCATGTGCGGCCTGTCTGACGTCACAGCTTTCAGAACCACCCTCCAGAGTGGATAAACACGCCCAGGTCCTACCTACGGGGACAGTGCAGCCCAGAGCCAGCCAGAAGCTCCGAGACCGAGCTCGTCCCTGGAGCAAAGGTGACAGGCCCGTCGTGCACACTGTGGGCCCCCACGCCCACCCCACCCCTTCCAGCACCAACAACCCGCTGCTTGGGGCTTACCAGTGGGAGAGAAGTGGAGCGAAGTCACCCTGATTTCAGGTTTGAAGTGACGAGAGCTCATGTCACCTGGAAACCAAAGGAACGACTCTCAGTTACAGGGCAGCACAACCCTTGCCACCCACCCGACAAGGGAGGGCCACTAGGGCTACTTGGCTGGCAGGGGTGGCTGTGGGCCCATTGTGAGCGGTAGTCCTGCCCTGGCCCTCGCGCCCCATCGCAGATGCAGCAGGTGAGCCCTGTGCCCAAGCCTCAGATGTGGCTTCACAGGCACCTCTGGCCTCCACGTTTGAGCCCTTGGAGTGGATGCGCCTGTGGGCTTCCAGCCTGGTGGGCAGATGACTCATTTCTCCCTGGAAGAGGTCCCCGCCCAGCCCAGGACTGGGAGGCAGGGTGGTTCCCGCCCCACCTGCCCACTGGTGCAATGCACCAGCCTCACGACTGCACATGGCAGCTCTGGAGTGGAGGCCCAGACTCCCTGGGCTCTGTCGTCACATGCATCCTTTCTGGCACTTACTGTCAAGTTAGCTTTCAAAGGAGAACACGTTCCCATGCATGAAATTCAGTGACACGAAGGTGACCCATGAGAAGTCAGTCTCCTTGCTGCCCAGCCCCACCCACCTGGAGCCCTTGCTAGAGCACTTTCTGTGCATGCCCCCCAGAAATACATTGCAGGGGGCTTTCAAGCTCGGGACGACCACTATGTGGGGCTGGGTCCATGTGGGTCCTGCAGACCCCGGGCCTCTCCACATTCAATACCCACAGCAACACACCCGCCAGGCTGTGACAATCAGAATGTCCGCAGCGGGGAGGGCCAGCGCTCTAACACTGAGGATGAGGGACCACGCTCCCGGTGCGGTCTCGAGGATGCACACAGTGCAGGGGGGTCGCCACGGGGTGCAGGGAGCGCTCGGGACCTGCACCAGCTCCGTCGGTCCTCCCCCAGCCAGGTGCTGAGGTGCCCTGGCTCCCGAGTGCATGGCAGGCCTCAGGTGCCCTGCGTGGGCATGAGCCAGGACTGGAATGAGGTGGCAGGTGGGTCAGCTGCCGCCAACACCGTGCCGTGTGGGCTTTTGGCTGTCCTTGTCCGTTCTCAACAGCCTACCTACGCCCACAGGGGGACATAAGGGCCTTCCGCTCACCTTTCCTGACTCCTGGCAATGGTACTGCGACTCCATTCTCCTCCCCAGCATCTTGGTCAATTAGTGCCAGGTTGCCAAACTCTGTCATTTTCCTTCGGTTCAAAAATTCCTAGAAAAGCAAAACCCCGGAAGTCGTCTCGCCATCAGGGGTGAGCAGGGCGCGTCTCCCCCTTTGCTGGTGTGCATACGCAATGGAGGAGACCCAGCTCTGTCTGGAACACGCACAGGACACACGGACCCCAAGAAGAGAGGGGCGCACATGGGGGACGTCTGCCAACACACGGCGGAGGCTGCTCCTGCAGCTGCCGTCTGCCAGGCCCATCCTGGCCGCGCATCCTCAGGAAATGCCGAGGACACGTTCCTCCAGAAACACTTGCCTCGTGCGCTCACAGCGTGACCCCAGGTGATAGCCCCTGAGTGGAGATGGAGCCCGGCACTCGCTCACCTCCATGGCGTCCAGAGACAAGTTGTGAGAGATCTCAAACTTCTTCCTCAGAATCTGCTCCCCGACGTGGTAGATGCACACGAACTTGGACCTCCCTCCAGCCAGGACACTCTGACCGTCGGCGGAGTAGCACAGAGTGGTAAAGGCCCTGATGCAGGGGGATAGCGGCTCAGTGACCACGCAGGGCCCGCAGACCGCGGCCCTCCCACCCACATTCCCCCACGGCTCATGGCCCAGACGCCTGCGGGCCCTGAACCTGCAGCTCAGAATGTCCAGTGCCCGCTCCCTGAGGCAGCAGCACGCCCACGTGGGGGGTGGGGACTGCAGCCTCCCACGGGCACGACCTCCGCACAGAAGGGCTGCCTGGCTCATCAGGGCATGTCCTTGTTGAAGTCAGAATGAAAAGGGGGCCACCCTCCCCGTGGCTGCTCACAGGGCCAGAAACCGGGCACCTACTATCCCACTTGCTCACAGGACTTGAGACAGTGACCTTGGGTCTTACAGCGGATTCTTTGATATGACACCAAAAGCACAAGCAACAGGAAAAAAAAATAGACCAACTGGGTGTCTTCGAAATAAAACCCTTTGTGTTTCAAAGGACATCAGCAAGGAAGTGAAGACGACCCACAGAAGGGGGGAGGTGTCTGCAATTCACATCCTGACGGGGTTTCCGATCTTGGACACATGGAGGGCTCTCGTGCCTCAACGACAGACGCCCCAACTAAAACAGGCAAATGCTCTGGAGACGCGCTTCTCCAAAGGCACATTCCAATGGCCAGTCCGCCCCCAAGATGCTCACGGACAGCGGCCGGGAGATGCACATCAGAACCGCGAATCCCGCCCACAGCCCCCGGAACAGCTATAACTTCCAACAGCAGACAGAAAGGCGTGCGGGGACGCCGGGGGATCTCAGAACCCTCCCACCCTGCATGGGAGATGACGCGGCCTCCTGGGACAAGTCTGGTGGTTCCTCAGGAACTGAAAGTCAGCCCACGATCGGTCTCCCAGGGACAGGCCTACGAACACTGAGCAGGGGCGTCCGCACTGCCGGTCCTCGAATGCTGCTCAGAGCAGCAGCGTTCACACAGCCCACCGAGTGCAAGCACACCGCAGCCTCCTACCCGCAAACCCCAACACAGCTTTGATGTGTCCTCTGGCAAACAGCTGACAGGCTCCTGGGCTCCGAGGGCAGGGCCCACGGCCCACGGCCCACGCCCCACACCCCACGCTGCTCCCACGAGGCACTCACTTCCCCTTGGCCGAGTGCTTGGCGGTGACCTTGTCCAGCTCCTTCCTGCCCGTCTTGAGGTCGTGCCTGCCCTCAATGGAGCCTGTTTGCACGGCATTCTCGGGGTCCCAGAAGGTGATCTGTGAGTTCAGCGTGGCCACAGCCAGCTCTGCACCATCAGGACGAAAGGTCACAGCCAGAGCTGGAAAGAGGTGCAGAATCAGGTCCTGAGGAAGACCCCGGGCTCCAGCACACGGGCCACAGCCTCGCTCGTCTTCACCACCAGCACGCTCCCTGACGGACAGCTGTGGGTGGGGTGGGGTGGGGATGGGGGCACACAAGCGCTCCCTGAGAAACTCCGCCCCTCTGGGGAGGCCCCGGGCCCCAGCACCAACAGCTCAGAGCCATGGCGGCTGCGCATGCAGAGGAGCAGGGGGGTCCAGGAGGGGCCACAGGATGGTCACAGGCAGGACTGGGCAGAGGCCAGCCTGGTGGGCGGCACGGCTGGGCAGAAGTAAGTCCACAGAGGTCACGGCAAAGGTTCTGATAGAACCATAGGGCCGACTGCAAACAGACAAGTGGTGGTGGAGGCCAGTGTGGAGGCTCCAGAGGCAGGACGCCGCCTGCTAAGAGCCTGGCTCAGAGCTGGGGGGACCGCAGGGAAGCAGAGAACCCCGCAGAGACCGGCAAGTTGTGCAGCTGGCAAACATGTCCGGTCTTTGCCATGACCAGTGACCTCTGCTGCAGCAGGGGAGAACAATCCCGACAAGACACCCACGCTCGGCCCGGCTGGGCACCGGGAAGCCACTCCCCGGATCGGGCGGCAGGGCCCACCCAGCCCGCCTCTCAGGGCCAGTGGCGAACCCACAGGCGAGCGCTGAGTGGCGGAAGCTGCAGCCCGGGCCCCGCTGCTCTCCTGCCCCTTGTCTCCCCAGCTAACACCAGGTGACATGACAGGGCAGCCCGCCCAGAGCTGCAGGGTCCTTGGGGATGCTGGGCTTACATCCAAACTCACAACCAAGACGGTGGGACGACACTGAGACCAGGCCTTCCACCCGCTCCCCCCCCCCCCCCCCGGCAGCTTACCGTCAGAGGTCAGCGCCAGCGTCTCTGTGGTCCTCCAGCTGTCCACCATGTCCCACAGCCGCACTGTCCTGTCCCAGGAAGCGCTGGCCAGGACCGACTTCATCGGATTAAAGCACAGACCACTGATGGGCCCCTCGTGGCCGGACAAGACCTACAGCGATTCAGAGGTTTAAGGGGTGAGAGCCTCGGGGGTGCTGTGCTGCACACTGGGGCGGGCACACACTGTGGCTGCCGAAACGGCCCGAGTGGCCGAGGCTGAGATGAGGGGACCGGGAGGGGGCCAGGCCAGGAAACACACGTCAACAGTGACCTCCGTCCCACTCGCGTCCTTAGGTCAGTTGGAGGTGCCCTCACTGTAGGTGGCGTGTGCCCCCCACCCCAGCCGGCCCCTTCCAGAGAGGCTCCCTCACCTCAAGCAGCCTGCCGGTCTGCATGGACCAGATAAAGATCTCAAAGGAGTCCTGGGCCCCGGCAGAAACAATCTCCCCGCTCGAGTCCACCGCCACACAGGAGAACTGGGTGGGCCGTGGGGACGTGAAGGTGCGGAAGTTCCGGTACCTGCAGGAAGGGAGGAGCAGGGTTGGCATCGCTGGCCGAGGTCCCGACCCTCATGTGTTCCCAGGGCCTGAGTGCTGGGGCTTCACCCCTGAGCTTCTGTCCACAGCACGTGCTTCCCAACTAGCTGGATCCCTCAGCCTCCCTCTCACAGCCCAGCAGAGGGACAACCTCTGAGCCATAACCTGAGCAGGAAAGTCACCTGTGAAGGTCAAAGGCCCTCACGGTCCCATCCATGGAAGAGGTCACAATGACGTAGCCGGTGGCGGTAAAGGTCACGCCGGTGACCCCGCTTGAGTGCTCCGTAAAAGTGATGAAGCAGAACCCGCTGAGAGTGTTCCAGACCTTGACCTGTGGCAGACAGCCAGGGAGGGTGGGTGGGCGATGGCCTGAGATCACATGCGTGCGCAGCCCCACCCAGGGACCCGCACATGCACGGAGGCCTGGAGAGGCCGCCTGCCCCATGTGTCCTCCTGCGGGCCCAGCGAGGAAGGGTGGGGCACTGTGTGGGGGGCCGTGTCACCCTGGGAGCTGCAGCAAGCACCCGCCTGGGGCTGAGGGTGGCAGCTGGCTCCGCAGACCCGTCAGCCAAGCAGCTGCATATCTACAGGACCCTGGGCCACAAACAGGGAGACACCTAAACCCTCTCCCTCAGACCCAGGGAAGTGTGTCAACACCCTTTGTCCAGCCCAGACACGGCAAGGTGCGCCCATGAGCTCTAGGCTGAACCACAGTGGGGCCTGGCCACAGGCCCGTGCCCCAGCACGCAGGACAGGCCAGGACAGGCCCCAGAGCTCCTCCCACGCAGGCCACGCACCCTTGCTGCTGACCAGACCGACCTTGCCGTCATCCCCGCCGGTCACGATGTACTGCCCATCGGGGGAGTAGGCCAGGGACACCATGCTGTTGAAGTGGCCCTGCTGCTTGAGCACGTAGGACTCGCTCTGCCACTCCCACACCAGCAGCTGGCCCAGTCCTGAGGAGCACACGGGCGGGATGCTGGGGACCCACTCACCACACCGACTGCCTGAGATTCCGGGTGGGCCCGTGTGGCCCTGACTCATGCTGGCACCATGACTGCCCGTCCCGCTGAGGGAGGAGTCGGCAGGGACACAGCGGCCCCGCCATGCAACCCGCCAGAGGAGCCTGTGTTCTGGAAGTCTCACTGACTGGTCCTCCACACACGAGCCACCCGCTGACTGCTCTGCTCACACAGGCCCCTGAAGGCATCGCCCAAGGCCAGGGGAGGCCCAGGCCCTGGAGGGACCACAGGCTGCATCCCAGGGCAGGAGCGCCATCCTGTTCTCACACAACCCGGCGGGAAGACGGACCTGAGCAGCCCAAGGCGATCCAGTCCCCAGAGCTGTTGATGGCGACGGACTCGATCCTCTGATCCGAGATGCTGAGCAGAGAGCAGGACCGGGTGAGCACAGGAAGAGCCTCCTGTCGTCACCCGCGCGGTGGCCGGGCAAGCAAGGACAGGGCCAGGTGCTCTGGCCTACCCACCTCTCCCCACCCCCTTCAATGAACCCAGCGCATTGAAAGCATCAGAAAATCCAGAGTGATGCCCTGTGTTCAAAACCCTGAGCCTGTCGTTTTGTGAAACCAGGTTTGATTTTCTCTATGTTCCCAAGATACAGAAGGGAAAAAACCAAAATGAAAAATAAAAACGATGTGACCCATACACGGGACTAGGGTTTCCAGGCGGGAATTCCCGCCCGTTTTCAGGAATTTTTTTCGCTTTCCTGTTTCCGAATCCCGAAATATAAACTGTTTTCTGTTCTCCACGATGAATCATTTCCACAAAGTGAAGCCCAATACTACCAGCCACCTGGGTTCAAGGAGCCGATCCTCCCGATTTCCCAACCAACTTGGAACAGAAAAGCGAAAAAACATTCCTGAGAACAGGCGGGAATTCCCACCCAAAACCCCAAACGCTAAATAGGAAAAATGTCTAAGAGATACATTGTGAGTATTATTTTATTTCCTATTGTGGGCATTACTAGGTTCAAGGAGCCGATTTTCCCGATAAACTTTTCTCGGGGTTCAGGAAAGAGAAAGCGAAAAAAATTCACGAGAATGGGTGAGAATTCCCTCCTGGAAACCTTACGTGGGACCAAAGCCCATGGGAGGGGACTACGTGTCCAAGATGGGGACGAGGGCAGCAACACCTGAATCCCCTCCAACCCACCTCCCACCTGGCTAGGCCAAAGGTGAGGGCAGGTGTCTGGGGAAGCCATCCAAGCAGCCACCCAGGACTCCTGGCCACTCCAGGGCCTGTGTTCAGGGCAGGCACGGCATAGCCTCTGTCCGCTCCCCTGCCAGCGCTTGAAGCTGCCACACAGAGCAGAGGTGCCCACCTCAGGGAGTGGATCAGGTTGAACTCTGGGAGCTCATGAAGGTGGAAGATTCCAGAAGCAAAACCAGTGACCAGGAGGTGGGTCTTCCTGTGATACGCTGCAGCTGTCAGATTGTTAAAGTCGCCTTCTTTATTGAAAAAGTACCTAATAAATGGGGAACAGCAGAGTTGTGGGAGGGGCCAGAGAGCCAGGCTGGTACAAGCCAGGCCTGGGACCCACAGGCCACAGGCCCTCACTCCATGCCAAACAGCGGCCCAGCTAGCCCGACCGCACTGTCTCTCGCTCCTCTGAGGATGACTCCCTATTTCCTCACGTCCGCAGCTCTCCTCTCCCAAAGCCCCCGGCCCCGTGCTCAGGACACGAGGCCCTCTCAGGTGGTCCCCAGGGATAAGCTCGCAGAGTCACAGCCTTGGTCTGTGCCTCTGAGCCTTCCCGCCCAGGTCTGTCTGCGGCAGGGGACCTACTTGGCCAGCCGTGAGTACTTCACTTTGCCCTGCTGCTCCCCCGCAGCCGGCGCGGCTTTCCCTCGGATGGTGGTCTCCCGCTCCCCCTCGTCCTCCTCCTCCTCCCTCTGCAGCAGGTCCGCCTTCCAGCCTGCGGGGGCTTTCAGCCGCAAGCCCTCAGGGGGGGTGTCACACTGCCACACACACAGGGCTCCGTCCTGGCTGAGCGTGTACAACTGCAAAGGAAAGCACACGGGTAGGCGTGGGCTGCCCTCACCCCCGGCCGCACCGACCGCAGGCAGCGTGACAAGAGCTTGTCTTGGCCTCAGCCGTTCCACCAAAGCCCCTGAGCACTGGGTCAGGCGACTCCCAAGTCAGCCAACAGCCATTGCTGATTTCCCAGCTGACCAGGAGGGTCCTCCAGGCGGGCCCAGCACCCCACTCACGGCTGTGACCCAGGATGCTATGGGACCAGGGGTTCTGGTGCAGGGACGTACGTCCAAGCTACTGCATTCAAAGAAGCAGGCCACGATGGCGTCCTTGTGTCCCCCCAGCGCATAGTAGATGAGGTTGTCCCAGCGCTCGGCCCCAAATACCCATGTAGACATGTCTTTGCTCCCGACCGCAAAGCACCTGCAGAGGAAACACAGCTCGTGCGGGGGGCTCCCAGCTGAGTGCCGCCCAAGCCCAGGGGGACGGGGGACGGGTCACAGGCACTGCCCACTTCCCTCCTATGTCTTCTGGGACCAGGAGCATCGGTGGACATGTGTCACTGTCCCTCCTTGAAAAGCAGTCCCTACGGAGGCATGTGGTGGGCAAAACCAACCACCGGCCTGCTGGGTGCTGCCTGGAGAACCTGCTCCTCACGCCTCCCTGAAGAGGCAGGAAGGCTCGGCCTTGGGGGGCCCACCCTACTCTGCAGCTTGCCCGAGGGTTGACACACTGCCTGGGGCCACGTCCCCCCACCGCTCTGTGGCCTGGCGTTCATGACAACAGCTGGTCCCATGTATTAATATAAAGCGGCAGCCACCGTCAGCCTCCCTACCACAGAATGCAGGGCAGCTGAGAAAAAGGCAGCTGCTCTCAGGTGCCTCTGGGGATGATTTGGGATAGGGACGGCGGCTGTGAAAGGATGGGCCAGGGCAACCCCAGCACCCACGTGGGAGAAGCCCACCAACGAACACACTGACCACGGCCCTCTAGACATTTGGTAGCGTGAACTTGGCCTCAGCGCACTGGCCAGAGCGCACCTCCTCAAGGACCAGATTCTGTTCCCCGGTCTCAGAGGTCAAGGCCAGGCTGCGTGGCCCTAACTCAATAGGAGCCCTCCCTGCACCCAGACCCCTCAAGTCTCAGGAGGGCCTTTCAGACGGAAACTTCGGGTGTGCCAAGGGGCTGGTGACAGGCGTCCTGACGGCCCCTCCCAGGCCTCACCGAGAGTCGTCTGTCCAGTCAATACATGTGGTCTCGTCGTAGGGCCCAAAGTAGGTTTTGTCCAGGACAAACGCGTTGAATTCTCGCTTCCTCCCAGGGGCGTGGTACATCTGAGCAATATTGCCTTTTGTGACGACAAATTTTCTGCAGCAGGAACGGGAGCAGTCAGCATTCAACACCAGTGAGCCCTGAGGCCAGCTCAGGGCCTTGGGCGGACGGCGCACCTGCTGAGGCCAGGTTCCTATGAGGCAAACCTGGGCACCTGCCTCTCCTTGGCCCCAAGGGGACCCAGGCCAAAGTAGGACAGATGCAGACCCAGGGAAGGGACCCATCCCGCGGTGCTGCCACACCTCAGCCCTAGGACAGGCCCCCTCAGGTACTCCCGCCAGTCTGGTCACCAAGGCCAGGACCAGCTCAGACAGCTCCGGGTGGAACTGAAAGGAAGACACCAACCCTGTGTGACAGGCACCAAGGAACGGCCTCCGCCTCGGATGCCGCGCTGGGGGTTTCTGAGTGTGGACGTGGATGGGGATCCGGTCAGCCCAGGGCTGAGCAACCTGGGAACAACCCTTTCCTTCGGGCCTTGGACCTGTCCCCACACAAGACCCGCCTCACTGGGACTTCCGAGTCGGGGGCTCCTTCACAGTCCCGCTATCTGGAGGCCATGACACCTGCTGTGAGCCAGGCCAGCCCTGGAGTGGCGGAGGGAGGGGTTGCGCCTGGGGCGCCCTGCAGGAGCCTGGACTCCGAGCCGTTACTGTCTGGCCGGCCCACACCAGGCCCTGGCACAGGCTCCCACAGTGACCCCACCAGGTCCACACGAGCCAGCGCCAGCCCTCCACAAAACGGCCCATCCTGAGCACACAGGCCATACCTGCCATCAGGGGAGAAGGAGACGCTGTGCACACAGCCCTTGAAGTGGAAGTGGTGCAGCACGGACCTGCACACCAGGCTGACCAGCAGCGCGTCGCCCCCTGCAGAAAGGGAGGAACGCGGTAATGGCCATTCGCCCCACACAGCTTAGCTGCATGCAGGTTCGCCTCTCACTGCAGCAGCACAGCTCTGGAAAGCGCCCCCACCCACCCACCACACACAGCCCCGCTCCCGCTTGAGGTCCAGGGCACACAGCCAGGGAGGAGCCCAGGCACGTCCACCCACCCCCACGCCTACACACCAGGGCTCCAGACATGGGAGCAACAGGGGTGCGGACCCAGCAGGATTTGGAGTCGGCCTCTTGTCACCCTGACGCCCATACCCACCCCCCAGCCAGTGCCACCAGTCACCACCCTGCACCACTGTCATCTCTGGGCTGAAGGCGTCACCTTCATCGACGATGATGGCGAGGCGGCCGTCTGGGGACAGCCCCACACACTTGATGTTGTACCGCGTGGCCAGGGGCAGAGTGTTGGACTTGTTGCTGAGACAAAAAGCAGAGCCGAGTGTTGGTGTCATGTCGTCAGACGGAGAGGCTGGGACCAGCAGCCCACCTGCCCCGCCTCATGCACCTCCTGTCCCCGGGAGCTCCTGGGCCAGAGCTCATCACTAATCCTTGCTCCTCGCTGGAGGGAAAGGAAATAAGGCAATGTCCCTGGACAAAGTTCTGGACAGCATGTTAAATAGCTTAAAAACAGGCTTTGGATGTGTCAGTTTTGCTTTTAGGATTGCATCCCAGGAAGACTAGGATGGCGTGAGAGACAAAGCCAGAAGCAAGCTCACTGCCCAATGGGAGGGATTAACTGCAAGGTCAGCTCACCCATCTAAAACTTTTTACAGAAATAGGAAAATGCGCAAAAATTGAAAAATAAGTAATATTAAAGACAAGTAACTATTAGGTTAGAGTCTAATTTTGTTATTTTTCCAATTTTTCTTCAATGAACGTGATTGTTACTGTAGAGAGCCCCTCTCAGATATCATTTAAACAAAACAGTGACAGTAATGACCATGCCAGCAGCCAGCCCTGGGCACACCCCACACAGGCACCGCTCTTGGGCTCTTTAGCAAAGGACTTGCAGAGAAGGCTCGTACTGTTGTCCCATCTTACAGACAGAAAAACTGAGGCCTGCAGAACAGGGCAGAAACCCACACAGTCTGTGACAGGAGGATCCCGCCCAGGCCACACAAGTCTGGGAGGTGGTGACAGCCCGTTCAGTCCTTCCCCTTATGAAAGTCACACGCTGGTTCGGGCACCCAAGCAGGCAGAAGTCACGTGCGGCAAGCACTGTGCTGAGAGCAGGAGTCCACGGCGGCTTCCATGCCCCCAGTGCCTGCTACACAATGAGCAGACACAGGACTTCTACCTTGAAGGTCACAGCGACCTGGACACACGCGGTTTAGCTGAGGAACGAGAACAAAGAGACTGGGCTCCACAGCCAGGTCCACTCCACATAGTCCTGTGGTCCCCTCGCTGGACTTAATTAACGAGTGAACCATTAAGAGGAAGTTGAGGAAGACGCCATCGATTTTTACCTGCCAACTACAATGACTGCTACTGTTAACGTCATTTTAGCGGACTTACTTTTTAAGGTCAAATACAGTGATTCTATTTCCCACAGGACTGATAACTGAATTTCCATCACACGTAAAATTTAAGTTTCCACACCGATAGACTGTCCCCAGCAAATTTGAAAACTGGAAAGAAAACAGAGCGTCAACTTCAGAAAAGGGCTACGTGAGGTCTCCAGTGCAGGAGATGGCACAGGGCCTGTGCAGGGCCCCTGACCATCCCGAGACACCTGCTGGGCACCTATGCGGCCCAGGCCTGAGCAAGAGCGCGGAAGACGGGTGAGTGCAACGCCCAGGGCCGAAGCCCTACCGAGTGGCAGGGAAAGCTGCACAGACAGGTGTCTGCCAGGGGAGGGAGGACAGGGCCCACGTCTCGGGGAGAGAACAGCTGCGGCAATGCAACAGCGAGCGCTCCGAGCGCCTCGTGGGCGCACGGCTTCCTGAGCAGAGTCGCCTGCCAGCGTCCTAGCAGTAACTCATTCATCGAGTCAGTCATCAAATGTGAGGTTCCCCGCACATCGCTCTGCGGGCACGGCCTCTGCCCTCGGTGCCCTCACAGCCCAGGCCCCGGAGGCGGGGCTACGGAGCGACGGAGCGTGTGGAGCTCGGTGAAGACACACACGCCAGCAGCAGGGGGAGGGGGGGAGAGGGAGGGAGGGGGAGAGGGGCGAGGGGAGAGGGAGGGGAGAGGGAGGGGGAGGGAGGGGGAGGGGGGAGGGGGGAGGGAGGGGGAGGGGGAGGGGGAGAGGGAGGAGGGAGGGAGGGGGAGGGGGAGAGGGAGGAGGGAGGGAGGGAGGGAGACGAGGGCAGCGCGACGTCGGGGCGCCCGCTCCCGCCGCCCCGCTCGTCCGCGCCCGCACACCTCCCGCGTCTGCGCGGCCTCTGGGAACCGGGATTGCAGACCCGGGCCCGCCGCTCCCGCCCCACTCAGGAGGCCACACGGTGAGGACAGGGCTGCCGGACGCCGAGCCCACCCAGGCCCCGTCCGCTGGCCGCCGAGCGAGCAGCAAAGCAACCGCCTCGCTGCCCTTGCCCCAGCCGGACTCCCCGTCGCTGAGGACGCTCACCTGGTACGCGAACTTCATCGCGGAGACAGCACGTGTCGCACCGCGCAGCCTCTGCGCCCGTCAGCCGGCGCGCAGCAACCACTTCCGGGGCGCCCCGCGACCTCCGCCACAGCGCCCCACGCGGCCCGGAGGCGCGGCGTCCCAGCCTGCGGGTCCGCCCACGCCCGCCCCGGGGCGGAGCCAGGGTCTCAGGCCCCGCCCACTCCCCCAGGGGCGGAGCCAGGGTCTCAGGCCCCGCCCGTCCCCGCCCCGAGGCGGAGCCTGAGCCCACGAGCCCCACCCCCCGCTGCCCCGGAGCCCAGCACCTACGCGGGGAGCTGGGCGGCGCATTCCGGGGAGGTTCTCGTCTTCACGGGCTTGGGCCGGGCTCGCCCTGCCGCCCGAGTACCGTTCATGCACTAAGGAGGATGCGAAGGTCCGACCCCGCGCTCTTTTAGTAGCTTCGGATTATGAAAGGGGGACCAAAAATAATGGGATTCTGAATCAACGTGGAAAACCACTCTTTCCCGAAGAAACTGTATCAGCGACGCTACCAACCATCACAGAGGCAGTTATAATACTTTGTCAAAGGTTAGGTTGGCAAATATGTCTACAAAAAAACTCTGAAACCTCTGACGACTCAAGTGTCTTCGTTCTCGTGAGCTACTGGGTAATAAACCATGAGAACAAATCCCTAATGCTCCCGCCAAAGTGACTCATCTACGTTTGGACTCGGAAACAAGGGTCAGGGAGAGAAAATAAGAAAAACTGTGTAACTCTGCACACTCAGTTTTCACCCCACAGCAAAAGAACCGAGTTCAAGTCAGCAAAGTTTCTTCTTAAAATGTGTATTTTCAGAATTATAATGCTTACATTTTAAACAATCTTAATACAATGCTTTTAGTCTAATATATTACAAAATAATGTGAAAAATGACTTTTATAGTAAACCATGAAAATGGGATACCTGCAGCATCAAAGTCACCGTGTCACATTTTCCAGTCACAGAATCCCAGCAAACCTGTATTAATTGTCTTACAGCCTGACATATGGGATTAATAAATTTAGAGAAGGGGGTATTTTCGTGAAAAACCTAATTTTAAAATCATATAGGATTTATTTTAAAGATCCCAGTTGACAGTAAAACATTTCCATCAGTCTAGTTTGTTCTTTTACATAAATATAACTTTTCATTTTATTTACACACCTGGAGTGTTCATTTTATTTTAGAACTCAATCTTATTTCAACACTAAAGGAAAACTGAATAGAAGCCTGTGTGTACCTTCGCTAAGACTTACTGATGCAGGAGTCTAATGCAGATCGGCCTGTGCTGACAATGGAACTGCAGGTAGAAGTCATTTTCAGATTAAATACAACAATTTTCACATTAGAATCAGAAGTTATAATTTTTCCAATCATAGGAGACCCCATGAAATTCACCAAAATTATAACTTATTTTCTTTTCCGTTTGTTAGTATTTACATGTTCCACACATATTTGTGAAATGGCTGCATATTCTGGTTTTTAGACGCACATTCAGTATCGGGCTTCACAATTATTTAACAGCTGCTACATCTTTATCAACAAAACCAGCTTGTCTCAAACGCATAAGCCTTATTTTAAACACAACGAAAATCAAATTACAGCTTTTTACTTGAAAACAACAAAGGACTTCAAGTTTTAGGTGGCATTCCTCTTCTGTGTAAAAAACAAAAACAAACAAAAAACCCCCGGACACTAATGTAACATATTGCAAGGGATCTTTTGGGTAATTAGAGGAAAAAAATAAACCTGGGATAAATTTGATTTCATTCAATTTCTGGACAAGAAGAAACCACCGTAAACATTTTTTATTTTCCCTTCATTTTTCCCCTCTAAACATAAATGTAATTAGAGAATTTCATTCTGGGATTAGAACACAAAAATCAAACAGAGATAAGGTAATTACTGAATCACAGTCCCCTTTCCAGAAAAAGAGGGAAAACTACATTACACGGAGGGAGGGTTTGTGCCCTTGGCTCCGAGGCTGACGACGTGGATTACAGACTTTTCCGACAGAAACCTCAAAAATCTCTTCCTTCACTGGACTTGGCAGATCTGCAGGACAAGCATCAATTTTTACAACAAAAGCAACTTCATTTAAAAAACCTGAAACAATCATTAGATTCTGAAGTTCTAATTTGCCTAACTAGTTGACCAAGTTTATTAGCTTTAAATTGCTCATAAGAAGATAAATTTCTGGAAAGTGTAAACAAACATTTATCTTCTTCCCACAATTCTCCGATTTCTATAAATGAAAAGGACGGGGGTTGGGGAGGGGAATCACACCACTTTTATCTGTTGGATGAGTTGAAAACACACAGAAGGGTGCCGCCTGCCGCCTGCTCCGCTGCGTGCCTACTGGTCTGACCTGCTTGCCACCCCACCCGCCTCCCCCTGCAGGGGAGAGGCCAGGGCAGTAACAGCTGCAGGGCGCTCCTTTTGTTCTAAGGCTCATGCATTTGAGGTTACCCATGAGGCCCCACCCTCAAGTGCAGTAACCTGGTCAAGTTCAATTCCAACCACACTGTCCCAGTGAATTAAGAGTTCTCTGTTTCATATGTACAAAAAGACATTGCTTTAGAGAGCTGGAAAAGGTTTAATACATACAACGCTTATTTACAAGCTGTGACTTTCACACCAATAAAAACAAACACATATTTATTTTGTCCTTAATTTTTGGTGCAACTTATACATAAACATTACATCAGTTAGTTTGTACTTTTTAAAATAATAAATCAACCATATGTACAATTAAATTTACAACCGAAAGCAAATGAATCCATTGGTATGGTATGACTGCAATTTAGTGGCCAGCAGGTACTATGCCAAGACTCTCAAACCCCTCCTACAACCAGACTAGAAATGCACTGAGAGGACCCCTCTAATTTTTACCTCAAAGGAACCTCGTAATTTCTAAGATTTAAGGTGCAAAAGAAAAATACTGATTATAGTTACAATTACATGTCAAGACTTTAAGTTTAAAAGTGAGAGAAAACACAACATATTAACCCCCACATATATGATAATTAAAATAAATATGTATTTAATTTCAAGTGCATATGATAATCAACATTATGAGGGAAAAAGCGTTCCAGAAACATTCATTCCTAAACTATTCCAGTGCCGGGCTGTTCTCTGCACCCTGCTCTAGTCCTTGAAGTACCTTTGAAATGGCTCTGGCTAATGGCTGCTCTGGCCCTCCCCATGTCACATCCCAAGGCACAGAAGGGGTTGTTCCCTCCCCACCCCACCTCTCAGCCCCACCCACCTGCCCTTAAAGGGTGTTATTCTAGAAAAGCACAACTAGATGAGCGGGGGCAAAGGACTGCGTTATCCCTTGGGGGCGGCCCTGTGCCCAGGAAGGCACACACGTGTCTCTACTCTAATAAGACCCTCCGCACAGAAGCAGCAGACTGAAAGGCCGCCCCGGTGAGAGCTGCCTGTAATGGCCTTTCACGCACACGGAGGGGGTGGGTAGGGAAATGGGCTGGGGCCAACGTGGAGGACAGCAGCTCGGGGACAGGGACATGAGAAACTAACACGAAACCTGACACCACAGATGACACACAAGACTCAGCTGGGACTCTGCTGAGCACTGTACACTGAGACTCGCTGAGGCTCCTGTGGGCAGGCAGAGTCCCCAAGTCCAGTCAGAGCCAGAAGGTCACAATCGAGTCAGGATCCCTTCAAGTGCACGCCCCCGGTCTGGGCGTGGTCATGTGACGCTGACTTCCAGGACATGGTCGTCTCCGCTGGGGACAACCAGGACCTGCGTGGCCGTGCTGGCGTTGCAGACCTGGCCGGGCGGCAGTGCCTGCAGCCGGGGCATAGGCAAGCCTTTGTGCTCGCTGCCGGGGGCCGCGTGCACGCTGCCCCTGCTCTTGACGCTGCTGCTGTCCAGCTGGTCATCCACATGCTTGTCCACTGACAGGCTGTCGTTTTCTATCCAGCTATCTGCAAAACGCACAGGAGGTGAGAGACGCAGGCCCCGGCCGTGGACCCCTCGCCCACCCGGGGAGGAGCACGCCGCCGGAGCTGACCTCCAGGGCGGCACATGCTGACCAGGCCAGCACTGCAGGGAAGTGTACACGTCCTCGGAGGGCTGCTCCGCAGAGCAGGTGCCCAAGGCCTAGAACCCGGGCGGGGCTCTGCTATGGGAAGCTGGTGCGGCCATGGGCTGTGTACGCAGGCCCAGCTGGGACACGGCGTGCCAGCTGTGCACGGAGCGCCCGCTCACCACACCAGTGAGGGGCCCTTACCAGCGTCCGCTTGTGAAGGGTACGCAGAGTGATGTGGGAGGTACTTGAAGAGTCTGACGTCGGGAAGGGGCAGGCGGCCGGCAAACAGCGGCATCACCTCCATGTGGACTCTGTGCGTGGCCTGTGCGGCCACAGGCATGGAGATGACGCCTGAGCTTTTGCCACACACTGCCCAGTTGCTGCTGTTGTCAACCACTGAAAGAGAGGAGGACCACGTTTACCCCGGGAAAGGGCACGCAGTGCTCAGACGCCAAAGTCACAGCACCCAGTCCCAGTCCCCAGGGGAGACGCGAAGCTGGGGCACACAGGCTGCCTCTGCTGCCTCGTCACGGCACCTTCCACTACAACACACACACCACACCTGAGATACACGTGCGGTGCACGGGCAACACCCTTCCCTCAAGTCAATAAAGGAACCAGGACTCAGCTCTCATTGGAAAGGACCTTGCACCCTTTGTGTACTGCTCCAAGGGCACAGCATGGCTGCTCTGGCTGTCACATGAGGCGTGGGCGTGGAACAGGCTGCTGGCGCCTGGTAACCGGCGGCACAGACCAGGGCGTCTGAATCCCCGCTGCTGCTCACACAGCATCTCCACGGGTGGGTAGATAAGCCACAGAACCTCTCCCAGAACGTCGGAGAGTCTCAATACACAGCAGATGCAGTCACTACCAGCAGCTGTAACACACAGCTGGGACGTACGTCAGTGTAACCGTTCCAAGGCAGGACACGCAGGACAGCAGAGGCCACAGCATCCCCGTGTCAGCACAAGGCGAGAACCCAGGAGCACATGAGCAGGGAAGAAGGGGTCGCAGAGGGCGGCATCCTGCAGATGGGACGGGGCGCCTCTGAAGACGAATGGCGCCGAGGACAAGCAGAGGTACGCAGAGGACAGACAGCGCCCGGGAAGGACACACCGGAGCCGCGTTCTGAGTGTGCTCCTCGGGGCACCCACGAGGTCCACGCCCTCCTCGCACTCCCGCCATCCTCAGTGTGTGGACACACGTGTGGTGGGAAAGCTGGGGCCCGCGCGGGAGCCGAGGTCCGCGTGCTTTTCACCACACGCAGCGCGGGGTGCTGGCCGCTCAGCTCTCTGTGACTCCACCAGCCGGGCTGCTCATCTGGGGTATTGGCAGACATTTTCTTGAAAATCAATGGCATGAGTCTGTCATTTCTAAGAAGTGGCCAATGACACAATTTGAAACTTGGATCCAAAATGAAAACTTTGGAAAATGTGCACTTGCCACTGTGAGCCTGACAGTGTCCCTGGAATGAGCTCAGGGTGAGCTTGAAGCAATGTGAGTTTGTGACAGTACACATGACAGGTGACAAGACTGGGAAGATCTGGTACCTCAGGAACCACGGTTCCCAGGTGACTGACACATGGTACCACCAGTGACAAGCCTTTCCAAATGCAAGAGATCAAAGTATTTAATGGAACAGATTTCACGTTGTAACCAGGCGGGAAAACACACCGCTTGTCAAGTCTGGCGAAGCATCAGAGAGCGTCCCCCGTTAGCTGAGAGCTGGTAAGTGTCCCCCCATCTCCAGCTACATGAACGTGAGGCCTGCGTGCTTCACGTGCTTCAAACGACAGGATACGTCAGCACAGCTCGGAGGCAGCCGGTGGGAAACTCAGTCGGCCGTGAGCAGGTTTGAAAGTGCACAACGGCACTCTTCGCCCCACGCTTCTGGTTTTGAAAACCAGCTCTGTTTCAGTAACAACATCATGCAACAGGCTGACTGCTACTCTAGGGAAGGAAATATACATGTATTTGGCTCCTCAATCGTTTTTTAGAGGATAAAAAACGAGAGCTGGTCCTGAGGGCGGCAGGCCCTGCGGGAGGGGGCCGTAGAGGGCTGTCCGGAGCCAGCTTGGGGGAGCAGGGGCCTTTGGGTGTGTGTGTGGGGGGGTCATGGTGGGGGTGGGAAAACAGGGAGCCGCAGTGAAAAGGGCCGGAGCCATGATTAGGACACCGGACGCTAAGCAACGGGGCTTGGACGTCGCCTCAGGGCGGAGCAAAGGGCAGCTCTCAGTGACAACGTGGGTTCAGCTCTGAGCCTGACAACGGCTTGATAATACCTGTTAGAAGAACGACTCCACAATAACCAGTTCACTTCTGGCGAGCCTAGAACCCCGTTACATAAGGAAACATTCCATGAGAGCTTTTAATTCTAGAACATTCTCTCTTTGGGCACAGTCACTTCAAGCACCGGATTAGCACAGCAGTTAGGGAAAGAAAGCCCCTCGACCTACCTTCATACATGAGCTTGGTGGAAAGATACTCGTCGGACTGTGTCAGTGCCTCATCCCTGTCGGCCTCCAGCAGGTCTGCGAGGCGCGTGACACATACCTCCAGGGCGCAGAGCGCACCTGTCCGACAGTGCTCCGTCCCCACAGGCGGCAGGATCTCGGCTTTCACGCTGTACAATGTCTGAGCGAGAGAGGGGACAAGAGGACAGAGACGTGTAAGTCTGAAGATAGGCTCCGTGAGGCACACACACGCGGTGCGGCCCCATCTGGAGGAGCGCAGAGGAAGCTGTCCTTCCAGCCCTGCACACTTCAGTACTATCGCTACAAAGCATGGCCGTTCTCTCACCAAAACACAGTGCCATTACACAACTAGCAAAATGATCACTAATTCCTCGGGCCCATCCAATACGGAGTCCATAACCAACTTTCTCCAGACTGCTTCCTTCTCCGTGACATCTTACCTGAGATTCACACCTATTCACACTTAACCAACATTTGCTCACCACCAGGGCAAAGACCCAAACCCGCACAGCCCCCACCTGCCACACGCTGGCCACTAACCAGACACCGGCCCCTCAGGCCAGGGCGTGCCTGCGGCCACAGCCTGCAGAGTCGCAAGCACCGGGAGGCCCCGATACCATTTCTCCAACACCCTGTGCCCTACAGTCTCCCCATCTCCCAGAGCCTTCTCTACGTGCCCCTCAGATAAGAGCCCCACCGGGCGTACCCGACACCCGCTCCTTTGGTTGGAACGGACCAACCCAGCCTTAGGGGAACCTCGAGGCACTCCGCCCACAGAGGCTAATAAAGGCGTGAGCCCCCATCCCCCCTATGTCTGCACCCCGCAGGACTGCCCCGTGTGGCCCCTCCAGGCCTGCCCGGTACCTCCTCCGGGACCTGTGAGTACTAAACCTGTCCACGTCAATCCCTCTTGTGGTCTCTTGTTGAACCGCAGCTCACCATCCGGCAACCTGGGCTCCGCTTAGTAAGTGTATTAATTTACCCAAGTCATGATGGATATATAAAGCAATTACAGCATAACTCGACTTACAAGTATTCTGTGGCTATTGTAAAATGCTCAAAGGAAAAAGATTTCGGAATTTTAAAAGCCTTCTGCCGAGATAACACGTTTTCATGGGACCAACAGGCTAAGCATTACGCCCAGATGGGCGTCAATCACTGACTGTCACATCTGTTTGGGGACGGCACAGACCTCCACCCACCTGACGGGGGCCGCATGGGATTTGACACAGCTCTCAGACAGAAAGTGCACAAACGAGGCCTGCACGTGCAGTGCAAAGGGACGCAAGCCCTGGATGGGTAGGGAGACGCCCGTGTCCTGGGAGACGCAGCGGTGGCAAGTGGATGAAGGACGGTGTCACCGCAAGGCCACTACTAGAGGCTGGGGGGAGTGTCCCACGCCTAAGAAGCTGGCGGCTGGAGCACACAGTCTGGATGGAATGTTTCTAAGCCCAGACGAGGAAGAGCGCAAATCCTGCTGAGAGCCTGGAAGGGCACAGTCACTCAGGATGCTGGGAGTGTGCTAAGGGTGTGTCCTTGACTCCGCCTTCGGGTCAGGGGACAGGGGCTGAGGGCACACAGAACCACAGAGAGCACTGACGTGCCTCCTGGCCTGACAGCTGCGCAGGCTGCAGCCTGAGTGTGAGCTCATTTCTGCAGGAGTGAACACTAAGGGCCAACTGATTTTCCACAAGGGTGCCAGACCATCCAATGGGGAAAGAAGTCTTTTCAACAAATGGTGTAGGGACACCTGAATAACCACATGGAAAGAATGAATTTGGACCCCCACCTGTCACCACACACAAGTCAACTCAAAATAGATCGCAGACCTACATGTAAGAGCTAAAACTATAAAACTCTTAGAAGAAAACACGGAAGGAAATCTACTTGACCCTGGGATAAGCAACGATTTCTTAGATCCTACACCAAAAGTACAAGCAATAAGAGACTGGTAAGTTGGACTTCATCAAAATTAAAAACTTTTTCAAAGAACACCATCAAGAAAGTGAAAATACAACCTGCAGAATGGGGAGAAATATTTGCAAATACATCTCTCTTGTAAGGGCCGGGTTCTAGAATTGCAAAGAACTCTTACAAGTCAGGAATAAAATGACAACGTTATTAAAAAACGGGCAAAGGACCTGAATAGACAGTTCTTAAAGGAGACACACAAATGACCGATAGGCACATGAGAAATGCTCACTATCAACAGGAAATGCAAGTCAAGACTGCGTGGACCACTTCACACTGCTGGGTGGTTATAATCAAAGGACAGCAAGTGTTGGTGAGGATGGGGAAACTGGAATCCTCATGCGTGGCTGGTGGGAACATAAAGTGAAGCATCTTTGAAGAATGGTTTAGCAGCTTCTCAAAAAGTTAAACAGTTACCATATGATCCAGCAACTCTACTAGGTATTTACCCAAGAAAACTGAATACATGTGTACATAAAAACTCGCACAAGGATTTTCACAGCAGTATTGCTCACAATAGCCCCAAAGTGGAAACCCAGACGTCAGCCACTGATAAATGGACAAACAAAATGAGGCCCATCCATACAGTGGAATATTATGCAGTCATAGAAAGGAATGGGTCCTGATATACACTACAAAATGAATAAAACTTGGAAACATTGGGCCCAGTGAAAAAAGCATCACAAAAAGATCACACATAATATGGTCCCATTTATATGACATGGTCAGGATAGTCAATCCCATAGACAGACCTGCCTCTAAAGTAGAGATCGCGGGATTGAGAAGAGGACGGAACGGGGAATGGCTGTCACTGGGGCACAAGGTTTCCTGTGGGACTGATGAGTGTTCTAGAACAAGACCACGGTCATAGCTGCCCCACTGTCATCACACTATGCTCACTCAACTGTCCCCTTCAAATGGGTGAACTCCATGGTATACAAATTATATCTCAATAAAGCTTTTTTGAAAAGTGGTATTCGGAGGCGGCCAGTCAGCTCAGTCGGTCAGAGCGCGGTGCTCTTAACAAGAAGGTTGCTGGGTCGATCCCCACATGGGCCACTGTGAGCTGCGCCCTCCACAAGTAGATTGAAACAGCTACTTGACTTGGAGCTGAGGGGTCCTGGAAAAACACATTTAAAATACTTTTTTTTAAAAAGTTAAAAAAAAAAAAAAAAAAAGCGGTATCCATATACCCGGCCTCAGAATGTCAGTTTTGAAAAGAACAATCCAGCAGACATTTTACGTTGGCCTGCACAAGGAAGACGTTTTCTATACTCTTAACGTGAAGCGGGAGCAAAACAGTCAGAAAAGTAACAGTGAAAACTGCTAACTAGTTAACAGTCATCTGCAGTAAGCGAACCGGATGACATTTCTGCAGACTTGACTGCGTGAATGACTTCCTGTCCAGCTGCTGCTAACGCATTGAAAGGTACCTGTGTGTTTACAAAAAGGCAAATTACACTACAACCATCATGCAACTCTAAACCGAGTAAGGGGAGTTAAATGAAACGGAAGGAGGTTTTGAAGACTGCTGATATCAAGAGCCAGCAACACAAACACCTTCGCAAAGAAAGTGTTGCTTGACAATTTCAGCAGTAAAGGGAAGAAAAGGAAATACCACAAAACTACAACTGATCACAGTTTAGGTTTGAACACTTACACATGGATGTTTTTCAATAAATACTGTAAATGTATTTTCTCTTATGATTTTCTCTTCTTTTCTCTAGCTTACTTTATGGTGAGAATACAGTATGTGATACATATAACATACAAAGTATGTGTTAATCAGCTAGGTATGTGATTGGGAAGGCTTCCAGGCAGTAGAAGGCTAGTGGTGATTAAGTTTTGGGGGAGTCACAAGTTATACGTGGATTTCCGACTGCACAGGGGGCTGGGGCCCAACCCCGAGTTGTCTCAAGGGTCAGTGGTGTTTACATTTTGACCCACCGACACAAAGTGCAATTATCTCACCAGAAGAACAAACACCATCTACTCACCTAACACAATGTACTAACTGTGCAGGTTACAAGAAAACCTTCCCAACACTGATCAAGTAAATTTCTATATTTTCAGTTTCTTTTAGAAAACTAAGACACGCTTTTATAATGTAATCCCCTATGTAGCAGCTAACGATCAAGATGAAATAGTTCCAGAACATTACTAAGTCAACAACGTTAGAGAAATGGGAGAAGCGATCAGGAGTCTTTGGTCTTTACAAACACTCACCTTAGAGCTGCCGGCTAGAGTGCACGAGTTAACATGGCACCTGAAAAGGGCCTGGGTTCAAATACAGCCAGTGAGTGACCAAACTACTCCCAAGTGTTAACTATTTTCCTTAATTGGCTGCTTCATTATACTGAAAGGTTGTGTCTGTCTGATGTTTTCAGATTATAAAGCCTATGAAACCACCTTTCATTCCCCCCACCCCCCACCAAAAATAATACAATACATACAAAAAAATTTTCCATGTGAAAGTCGTAAGTATAGGGCTTTAAGGAGACAGACAGCTGTGCTTCAGAAGCTGGGCAGAATCCCACGGAGAAGCGGCCATGCAGCGAAGGGGGAGGCTCTTGTGTCCACGTCAGCTCCCAGACGAAGAACACCGACTGCTGGCTGCAGATGTGCTGCAAGAGAGGCAGTTGTCATCGCACAGGGACAAAGCAAGACGCACACACGGGACAAAGCCAACACTCGGTCCCAGCAGCACTTCCTGCAAACGGAACGTGTGTGTGAGATGAAGAAGTGACCCCCCCGAGCCCTGCTTCTCATGTTACTGCGTGTGCCGCCCTAAGCCCTGCACCCGCACCCCTGCCCTTGGGTCCTGCCTGGCCTTGACTCTGAAGAAGACCGCACAGATTGGTAAAAAGGCTTTAACTTTTTATGATTCCACAAGCTTCACAGCATACGTAAGGAAGGGGAACTAGTATCTAGTATCCCATACATTTCCAAAATGGGAAATGCATCAACCCATTAGAAAGGTCACCTACGTCCATGCCAATTGCTCTGTACTTTAAGTTAAATGAGAAGCTAGTGCCACCTCACACATACAGTCACACGCCCAGCACAGCGACAGATGGGGCAGCATTTGAAATGGGTCCGTGGTTAGCTGGGAAAATCCTCAGACAATGCTAACGGCAGATACCCATTAAGAAAACCTTTGATCTTCTAAACACCCAGCATTTATAGTCTAAAAACACACATGACAAATGACAGAAAAAGCGAGGTCAGGAGTCAGCCGGCGTGAATATGACTATGACCCCTCACACCAACACCTGATTTCTTTCCAGGGCACAGGCGGAAAGGAACAGCCGCCACTTCCTGCCCACGTGTGACTCAGGAATAAGCCTGTAGTTACAGAAATCTGTGAGCAGAACAGGACAGGAGCAGAGCTAATTCCTCGAAGCTGACAAACAGCAATCCATTTCCTAACCTGCACCGCTCCCCTTGGCCACATGGCGGGGGGCAGGCGTGTACGTGGCAGTGTCACGTACGCGCTTGCTACCCGTCCCCAGTCCGCTCGCTCAGTATGGAGGACTCCATCTCAAACACTGCCATTTTCATCAAGACCCCGTGGCGACTCCGTCATTACCTCCTGCTCCGTCATTACACTGCTTTCTGCTGAGAGTTTACGCGCAAGTCGTGCCAGTGGTTACCTGCTGGGATGCCGTGTTCAGCGGTGCCAGCTGCAGGCTGGTGCTGTCCCCAGTATCGACGAGACGACTATCTGACAGCTCAAAGTCAAGTTCTGACAAATTCTGGACACACACTTGAACATACTTTCTAAAACAGAAAAACAAAAAACAGAATTTTGATACTTAAGAACTTTATTAAATATACTTTGGCTTTGTTAAGAAGACCCTCTCTGGGGAATTGAAGAAAACGACACAGTAAAATAAGAGCTGTAGTTGTCACACATACTCCTACTTTGATTTCACATGTAAAAGGGTCAGAAAATAGAGATCTTTCTAAGCAGGCCATTTGGAGGAAAAATGGATGACAGAATACTGTCTTTGCTACAGCGTCGTTACAGGATTGGAACTGCACTTCCTAAGCCTATAATTAACAGGCTGCGACACGGTCCACAGGAAGCGTGATTACTGGCATTGTTACGAGTCAGGACCCTCACGGAAAACCACGTGCAGGGCTCCCTTTCATTTCTGTTCCTTGTAAAGGGGAGTTTGGAAGCCAGGTTGGAAGCAACTCAGGTTCTGTTTAGAACTGCTGATGTTTTTAACCATGAGTATCTACAGTTCTCTCACTGTACCCTGAAGGGGGAAAGAAGCTGCTAGAATAATGTTCTACTCTAAGTACGGTTCTGACATTTTTCATTCCAAATTACCCAAATAGCAGCGGATGAAAGCAACGACAGGCCAGCCTCGCCCGAGCCAGTGGTCAGCGTGAGCACTGCCACACAGGGTGGGACACCCAGACACTGAGTGTCGCTTGGTGCAGTGACACAGGACACAGGGACAGTAACTACTGGCAAACTGCCAGCCTTTCCAAAGGCTGACTCTGAATCTACCCAGGCGTGTAGGGCAGCGGTTCTCCCCCGCTGACAATTTTGACCCCTCTCCCACCCCAAGGGACATCGGGCACTGTGTGGAGACATTTTGGGTTGTCACATAGTGGTGGGCAGGATGGGGAGTGCCACCGGCATAAAGTAGGGGAGCTGCTAACACCCCAGCGTTTGCAGGGCAGCCGCACAGCAAAGGCTTATGACCCAAAGCGTCAGGAGTGCAGGCCTGCTTGACCAGGCCTACTCTGGGGAAACCAGCAGTGCACAGGGAATGAGCTGAACAAACCCACGAGACGTGACCAGTCAGACGCAGAGTGGTGGACCCACTCGAGAACAGCCAACCCACGACGGTCAGTGGGGCCAGGGCTTGAAAAACAGGGGAGGGAGAAAAAGGGGTCCACAGTGACTCACACGGGACTGTGCTGGGACCTCCCACCCCACAAGCCAGCTGAGCAGTCCCCGCTGCGACAGCCGGGGAGATGCTAATGGACTGGGTGCTGCAGGACACCTGGGCTGGCCGTGAATCTGAACAGGGGGCCAGTGGCATCATGGTCACTGAGGCGAAGCCCTGCAGAGCAAGGTTCTCCGGGCAGAGCCTGGGCCAGAGCAGGCCGGGGGCCACGCCTCCCTTACCGGGTCCCAGCCGACAGCAGAGCGTGTGTGGTCCGGAAGGGGACGCTGAACGTCAGTGCGATGACGGTGGAGTAGATGGACCACGGGCAGTCGATGGACACCTGAGGGACCAGAAGGACACACACTCAGACGCTGGCCGACGGCACAGCCACCGCCACCAGCACCCAAGCTTGCAGTGGCCGCCAGTGTCCCACACGCTTCATGTCTTTACGATTCCTCTCTCAGAAAGAAAACCCCATTAAACATGTGCACACACACAGGAGGCCCGAAACTATTAACACATTCAATACATACAGAGACAGGAGACATGGGCGCGGGACTGGCAGAACACGCACGAGTCACCAGAACGGCTTCGATGGCTGCGGAGCAGACGCTACAGCAAGCGACACAAATCCCACCTCAGTCTCTCTCTCTCTCACACACACACACACACACACACACACACACACACACACAGCCAAACATTTTCACTGAGCAGGAGGTTATGACAAAACGCTGTTAGTCACGTATGTCCCGATGACACGCATCACTCATTAACCATTACAAAACTAATGAATATCCAAACACTGAATCCACGTGATGCTGAATACATAACTGAAAACCAATCCATTTGGGGCCACCGTGTGGACCAAGCTATTAACTCTCGTCAGGGCAGAAACCAGGCGTCACGCGTCACTTTATCTCCCCCAGGGAATAAATGAACACACTGAGTATGGAACGTTCGGTCACTCAGCATGACCCCCGGGACTCTGGACCAGATGAAGGGAAACGTCCCGAGGACTGAGAATGAATATTCTTCAGGTGTTGACTAGTCTGAAAGCCTGCGCCACAAACCTTTTTGAAACGACTGCTTTCTTAGCCTTTTATCCTACCACATCTGTGCACTTTTTAAAAATTAGTCACTTAAACTAAAAAAACAACAGAAACAAAAAACAGTTCACCCATTTCTCCCACCCACCAATCTATTTGTATCAATAAGCTGGCTTTTTTTTTCATTTGTTTCAGATTCCACATGTAAGTGAGATCATAGGGTATTTTGTCTTTCTCTGTCTCAGTCATTTCACTCAGCATAATGCCCTCAAGGTCCATCCACGTTGTTGCAAATGGCAGGATTTCATTCTTTTTTATGGCTGAGAAATATTCCTCCCCACCCCCGTGTGTGTGTGTGACAATTTCTTTATCCATCATTCCATCATTCATCGATGGACACTTAGATTGCTTCCACATCCTCCCAACTGTACGTAACACCGCAATGAACATAAATGCCTATGTCTTTCTGAATCAGTGTTTTTGTTTTCTTTGTATGAATACCCAGAAGTAGAATTGCTGGGTCACATGGCAGCTCTAGTTTCAATTTCTTGAGGAACCTCCACACTGTTTTCCATGATGGCTGCACCAATTTCCAATCTTACCCACAGTGCACGAGGGGTCCCATTTCTCAGCATCCTCGCCAGCACTTATCACTTGTCCTCTAGATGATGGCCACTCTGACAGGTGTGGGGTGGTACCTCACTGTGGTTTTGACTGCCTTTCCCTGATGATAGTGACATTGAGCATCTTTTCATGTGTCTATTGGCCGTCTGTGTGTCCTCTTTGGAAAACTCTATTCAGATCTGCAATTTTTTAATTGGATTGTTTGGTTTTTGCTATTGAATTATGTGAGTTCTTTATATACTCTGGATATCAGCCTCATCAGATTTACAAATATCTTCTCCCATTTAGTAGGTTGCCTCTTCATTTGTTGAGGATTTCTTTGCTGTGAGAAGCTTTTTAGTTTGATGTCGTCCCACTGTTTATTTTTTGTTGCTTTTGCTTTTAGCGTCAGAGTCAAAAAATCGTCGCTAAGGCTTACACCAAGGAGCTTACCACCTACGTTTTCTTCTAGGAGTTCTAGGTTTTAAATCTTGCATTCAAATCTTAATCCATGTTGACTGAATTTTTCTGTGTGGTTTAAGAGTGGTCCAGTTTTCCCAACACCATTTACTGAAGAGACTGTCCTTCCCCCATGGTATATCCCTGGCTGCTGTGTTGTAAATTAATTGACCATATATACATGGACTTACTTCTGGGATCCCTACTCTGTTCCATGGTCTGTGTGTGTATTCTCAAACAATTTGAATATTGTTGGTTCTATTTCTGTGAAAAATGTTATTGGAATTTTGACAGGAATTGCACTGAATCTGTATATTACTTTGGATAATATGGACATAATAATTCTTCCTACCTATGAGCACAGAATATCTTTCCACTCATTTGTGTCTTCTTTGCTGTCTTTGATTATTTCTTCTAGTTTTCAATATACACGTCTTTCATCTCCTTGGTTAAATTTACTCCTTAGGTATTTTATTCTTTTTGATGCAACTATAAATAGGATTGCTTTCTTAATTTTTCCTTCTCATAGTTCGTTATTCATGCATAGAAATGCAAGAGAGTTTAGTGTCCTGAATTTGTATCATGCAACTTGACTGAATTCATTTATTAGTTCTGTTTTTTGATGGGAGTCTTTAGGGTTTTCTATAAACAATAGCATATCACCTGCAAACAGTGAGCTTCACTTCTTCCTTTGTATTATTTTGTACGCTTTTATTTCTTTTTCTGTCCTGATTGCTCTGGCGGGACCATCTAATACTGTGTTGAGTAACAGTGGTGAGAGTGGGCGTCCTTGTCTTGTTCCTGATTTTAGGGGAAAAGCTTTCAGATTTTCACTGAGTATGTTAGTTGAGGGGTTGTCGTACATGGACTTTATTATAAAGTTGTTCTACGCTCACTTGGTTCAAAATTTTTATCGCAGATGTATGTTGAATTTTGTCAAATGCCTTTTCTGTATCTATTGAAACGATCGTATCATTTCAATGATGTGTATCACACTGAGTGATTGGTGGATTTGAACCTGCATCCCTGGAATAAACCCCTCCCCTCCTGATCATGGTGTATGATTGCTGAATCCAGTTTGCTAATACTCTGTTGTGGAGTTTTGCACCTGTGTTCATCAGGGATACAGGCCTATAATTTTCTTTCCTGTGGCATCCTTTTCTGATTTTGCTATCAGGGTAATGCTGGCATCGTAAAATGAATTTGGAAGCGTTCCCTACTCTTCAATGGTTTGGAACAGTTTGAGAAGGATTGGCATTAATGCTTCTTAGAATATTTGGTAGAATTCACCAGTGAAGCCATCTGGTCCTGGACTTTTGTTTATTGGGAGCTTTTTGATTGCTGATTCAGCCTCCTTACTAGTAATCGATCTGTTCAAATTTCCTATTACATCGTGGTTTAGTCTTGATAGGTTGTATATTCCTAGGAATGTGTTCTAGGTTGTCCAATTTATCAGTGTATAATTTTTCATAGTTGTCTTTTATGATCCTTTTTACTTCTGTGGTATCAACTGTAACATTTTCTCTTTTGTTTCTGATTTGAGTCCTCTTTTTTCTTGGTGAGTCTAAACGTTTGTCAATTTTCTCTTTTCAAAGAACCAGCTTAGTTTCATTGATCTTTCCTACTGTCTTTTTCAGTCTCTTGCATTTATTTCTGTTCAAATATTTGTCATTTCCTTCCTTCTACTAACTTTGGACTTTGTTCGTCATTTTCTTGTTCTTGGAGGTGAGAAATTTCTGACACTTTCCTTGTTTCTTAAGGTAGGCATTTATCGCTACAAACTACCCTCTTTAGCACTGCTTATGTTGCATCCCATAAATTTTCACATGTTACATTTCCATTTTCATTTGTCTTGGTATTTTTTGTTTTGATTTCTTCTTTGACCCAATGGTTATTCACTAGGCATGTTGTTTAATCTCCACACTATTTGCAAACTTTCCAGTTTTCTTCATGTAAGTAATTCCTAGTTTCATACCACGGTGGTCAGAAAGATGCCTGATATGATTTCAATCCTCTTAAATTTATGAAGACTTATTTTGTGCCCTGACATATCATCTATTTTAGAAATGTTCATGTGTACACGGATCCTCTGAATGGAATATTCTATAAATATCTGTTAAGTTCATCTGTTTAAGGCCAATATTTCCTTGCTGATTTTCTGTCGACCGAAACTCAATCAGTGGATTAATCAATCCACTGATGTGAGTGGGGTATTGAAATTCTCTACTGTTATTTTATTGCTGTCTATTTCTCCCTGTAGGTCTATTAATATTTGCTTTATATATTTAGGTGTCCTATGGAGGATGCATAACACTTATAAATGTTGTATCATCTTGTTGGGTTGACCCCTTTATCATTATGTAATGCCCATCTTTGTCTCTTTTCATTTAAGGTGATTACTGACAGCCACGTGCTTATTGCCCTTCTGTTAATTGTTTACTGGGGGGGGGGGCTGTTTTTGCAGTTTCCCTCTGTTCCTGTCTTCTCTTGCTCTCTCCCTTTGTGGTCTGATGACTTCCTTTAGTGGTATGTTTATATGCCTTTCTCTTTACCTTTTGTGTCTTTACTATATAGGTGGTTACCACGAGGCTTATATGTAATCACTTAGATCTGTAACAGTCTATTAACTTGGTAAGTTTACTTGGTAAGTTTACTATATCGGTGGTTACCATGAGGCTTATATGTAATCACTTAGATCTATAACAGTCTATTTAAACTTAGTAACTAAGTTTGATCCCACCGTAAAGCTCAGCATTACTACTCTCCTCGCCCCCAAGTTTTCTGTATTTGAGGTCGTATTTTACATCTTTTTATCTTGCGTTTCCCTTAACTAATTATTGTAATCATAGTTATTTTAACTGCTTCTGTGTTTTAACCTTCATACTAGTTTTGTAAGGGATTAATCCAATACTTTTACTATATGTTTACTTTTCCAATGAGATTTATTCTTTCATGTGTTCTTGTTACTAATTAGTGTCCTTTTCTCATATTAAGAAGTACCTTTGATATATCTTGTAAGGCCATTTAGTGGTGATGAACTCCTTTAGCTTTCGCTTGTCTGGTGAACTATCCTTCAAGTCTGATTGATAACTTTGCTGGGTAGAGTATTCTTGACTGGCAGTTTTATTTTTCTTTCAGCACTTTGAATACGAGTGTGCAGTGACACTCCTTTCTGGCCAGCAGTTTATGCTGAGCAATCTGACAGTCTTATGGGGGTTCCCTTGTGTATAACACGTTGTTCTTTTTTTGCTGCTTCATAGATTCTCTCCTTGTCTTTCACTTTTGGCTCTTTAATTGTAATATGTCTCGGTGTGGGTCTCCTTGGGTTCATTTTACTTGGAACTCTCTGGGCTTCCTGGATCTGGATGTCTGTTCCCCAGGTTAGGGAGGTTTTCGGCCATTATTTCTTCAAGTAACATCTCCACCCCTTTCTCTTCTCCTTCTGGGAGCCACATCATGAGAATGTTAGTCTGTTTGATGTTGTTCTAAACGTTCCTTAAACTTTCACCACTTCCTTTCATTCTCCCCTAAGTCCCTTAACCTTTCCTCCCTTTCTCTCATTCTCTTTCCTTTTTGCGGCTCTGACTAGGTGAGTTCCACGGCCTTGTCTTCAAGTTCACGCGTCCTATCTTCTGCTCCATCTAGTCTGCCCCTGAAACCCTCTGGTGTATTTTTCAGTCACACTAGTGTTTTTTAGCTCTGTGACTTCTATTTGCCACTTTCTTATACTTCTCGTCTTGGTTGAAGATCTTTACTCATCCATCTTTCCCCCCAGTTCCGTGAGCATCTCTATGACCACTGCTTTGCACTCGTTGTCAGGTGGATGACTGATCTCTGTTTCATTAAGGCTTTTCTTGTTCTTTCATCTGCAACGTATTCCTCTGTTTCTTCACTTACTTGACCCTCTGTGTTGGTTTCTATGCAGTAGATGAAACAACTACTTCTCCCGTCTTGAAGGTGTGGCCTCGTGTAGGAGGTGAACCTGTCGTTCAACTCTGCCTCCGCTCTTGGTTGTCTCACAAAGCTCTGCCCTTGTCCAAGCAGCCTGTTCTGTTTTTAATAGCTCCCAGCGACTGAGGATGTGACAAGATCTGTCATTGTCCCCAAGAGGAGGATCTCAGCACCTAGATTCGGGCTGACTGGAAGCCAGACCCTCAGGCAGCAGCTTTCTAAAGGGTGCACATATACCCAGCCTGGGGGACCACAGGCGTCCACTTGTACACTTGGGCTGTTGAGAAGCCTTCAGAACTGGTATCTGTGCTACAAGAAACAGACACCCCTGGAAAAAGCACAACGCTAGCAACACATCCCATGAGCTGATGGGCTGTGGGTCTAGGAGCAAAGTCATGGATCTCTCAAATAATGTCAGTAAATACCAGCACCGAAGGAGAGCCTTTTCCTCGCTAAGCTTCCTGTGACGCTACAGTGGTAGAAAAAGAAGCCCACCAAGACTCAGAACTCCCTCCAGACTAGTCACCAGGACAAATGGACTATACACCCAAAGTTACCTCCCCCTAAGCAAACACACTCTCTTACAATAAACTGTCCTTCCCTCGAGTTGGGATGGAAAGGTTGATATGTTTGTCTCTAACATGTACCCCTTAGCTAAAAAGGGGCGATTCACAGATATAAGTGCTAAACCCAATGAGAGCTCGTGGTACAGGAACTGAAAATCTGCCACTTCCACAGAAGTCATCTCTTATGCACTGTCTGCAGGACAGGCAGAGGCTGACACCACAGGCTGAGCAGTTCCAGCTCCTCCTTACTTTGTGGTCCGTGGTAGCCATGCGGTGGCCAGCTTTCTGTGCGTCCTTATGCTTCCTCTGGGGCTCTGGCATCCCCAGCGTGTTGCTCTCCCCTCCAGTTACTGGAGCCGAAGGCAGAGAGAGAACTTCCAGTTCGAATTCGATCACGTGGTACGCAGGCGCAGCCGGCAGGCTGATGCTCGTGACCTTGTCAGACGACTGTACCCGGAGGGACGCGTCAGAAGCCTTTTCTAGGAAAGATAGAAAAAGTCACTTCTAACACATACCCTCCGTTTCCTTGTTCTTTCCTCTTCTAGCAGGCGATAGACCCAGCACTGAAGTTCCGGCCCAACTCCTGCTGCTCCTATGTGTGTACAACAGTGTGCCTAGGATTAAGGTGGGCGGAAGAGACAGGAAAATCAGGAACAAAACCCCCTAAGACGGAGTGACTCTGCAGGAAAGCCAGTCGGTAACAGCCCAGAGAACTGTCATTGTGCTCAGTCTGAAGACAGAAAAGGGACACCTCCTGTGTGTCCCATCCAAGTACCGTGTGTGTCCCCAGTACATCAAACCACCGGACCAGCTCCCACCAGAAGGGGAGCAGCGTGCTGCCCTCAGACCTCATGGCCGGGGTTCGGGGGAGATGGGACTCTTTCAGGGCTTCCGGCCAGTGCCTAAGAGGCTCACTGACTTTTGCTTCTTGGCGAGGGACTTTGGGGAGGGATGAAGAAGGCTGGGGGTTGGCAGGGCACCACTGTCAGTACCACGGGGCCATGAGGTACATGCACAGCTCTCGGTCTTCCCCCCAGTGTAGCGCCCCATCCAGGGGCAGGGTCACAGTCCACCTACAGGCGGGAAGCTGCCTCGAAAGAGTCGCAGGGAAAAGCAGGCCTTAGACGCCACCTGAGGAGGACAGGCAAGACAGGCCCCTTCCACCCACACGGTGCATGACAACGCTGAGAGCCCACCTTTCCTAGGTGACTGGTGCCTCACCTCTTGTGTTGGAATAGATCACTGCTCTGTTCTCAGCATGACACAGGATGAGCATGGCTTCCGCATTACTGAGCTGGAGACTGTCCCCGTTTTTCACTGTATAATGGCCAGTAGTGACAGTGAACTTGACCTTCTGAGGAATACCAGCCAAAAGGCTGTCTAAAGGGAAAAAGACAACAATTAGCATCACTTCAACCAAAAGTACCGATGGAGGCCCCTATGAGGTGAGAAGGGCACTGTTTCTCCTGGTAGAAAAGATCTGTTCACTTTAGATACCCCACAAATTTCCAGTCTCCATGCCCCCACCCTCACTGTTCATCTCAATTACATGGACCGCAGGGCTGAGGGGCTCTTGCTGGGAACAAGAGAATCTGGGAGCCCGAAGGGTCTTCTCACCATCTTGGTTAGGAGTTAGGGATCACGGTGGCAACCGTGTCCATGAGGGGCTCAAATGTCACCTGCCAAGAAGTTAGTAAGAGAGAATCAGATAAGGGGACTCAAGAACAGTTCAGTGAAACGGAAGGTGCCAGAGCTATTCAGAACTTTCTCTGGCTTTTCCAGGTTAGGCCTTTGGTGTAGAGACAGCTTGTAAAAGCTATGGCTGCTGGTTTCTCCTACGTGGACATGAGCTGAGGTGTCTAAGAATCCCGCTCCAGGGAAGACAGAAGGAAGAAGGCAGAGAAAGAAAGGAGAAGGAATGGAGGCAGAGGGATGGGAAGGCCTGTGGCAAGAAGGGAGCGAGGGGCTGTGGAGCGGCGGCGTGAGCACGGCCGGGCGTCTCACGGGGCCTTTTCCAGGTCCTGAGGAGAGCAAAGCCCAGCCTGCTCACAAAAGGCTCCGTGACAGAACCATCTGGAAGAAGAACCATCTGGAAGAAGAACCATCTGAGAAGCTGACTGCTGTGTTCAGTAACTGAGGGCTGTCCGGTCCTGGTAGCCACGGGAGAGAAGTAAAAGCAGAAAAACGGAGCATGCAGAGAGTAAACAGAATAAATGCTTTCCTTGATTTTTTTCTCAAATGGAGGAAAAAGGCCAATAAATACATTATTCCAGCCTGAATAACTGCAACATTCACTCATTATTGTTTTAATTAAGTGACGTGTGGCCTTAATTTGTATATACCAATTCCATCTGACTTAACAAGGATAGCAGCTTTGAATTTCTCACATGCCATGCTACATGCTAAAGGGTCAAGTTTAATCAACATTTTCAAAAGAAAAGACTTCTGATCAGAGTATTGAATATAACGACATCTAGGACTTAGCCTTTGAAATGGAACTCCCTGAAATGGAAATCATACTTACTTATTAAGTTCTCTGCAGCAGGCATTACCTAATACCTCATTTCTCTTATTTTCAGATACACCATGTTTCTTAAACATGGAAGTCAGCAATTACAGGACAGCAAATATTCGATGACCAGAAGGGCCACCGCCAGTGAGGTCCCAGGCACTCCCTCACAGAGGGGCCTGGCTACAATGCAGTGAAGTCTGACGGCGCAGACAGCCTTCCCTCGCGTGACCCCTCTGTGAGAGGGTGAGGTGCCCCGGAACCAATCCCAGCTCCCGCGGCCACTCACCGGCCAGCGGCTCCACGCGCAGCTGCGGCTCCTGGCAGTACACGTCGTACTGTAGCAGGGGGTAGATGTGGGGGAGGACGAAGCAGAGCGGGCCCAGGGAGGCGCAGAGCTGCCGCAGCGTGTATGTCCCCGGCTCCTTGGCCTACGGTCAAAACCAAGCATTTGCAGTGGACACACCTGCTTGTCATTATGGGCTTCCTACGAGAAGGCCACACCACGAGTTCGCTGAAATGACCGCCCTCCCGCCCTCCCTCCTGCTCTGCTTCACGTGGACACGCTGCTCAGACGAGCCCGCAGACCCTCAGCCGGCGCCTTTCTGCGTGACTGATGCTTACACTTGACTTCACGCTTCTAATAACGCATTTTCAACTTACTAACTTTATTTGGTGTATTTTCTTCGGTAAAGATATTTAATGGAGCCGCTTAGCAGGAGCTTGGAGACCTGCTCTAAGACTAGACTAACATGTGACAAACAGCTGGACTTTGCTGCAGCCACGTCCTCCTCGGCCAGTGGGACTCAGAGGACACACTGCTGCATCCGAGAAAGACCTGTGTCGCAGTGGGTCAGAAGCCACTGTCTGACACGCAGCCACAAACGGCACACAGTTTAATGTAAAAGTGTGCCATCTTCTTCGAAATTTCATTCTAACAAATGAGGGTGCATTTTAATACCAAGGGAAAAAAATCTCAATCCAGTGAGAACACAAATAATCAGCTATGTGAAGAAGTTCACTCGCAATTTTTCGACTACCTTGAAACTGCGTAAGAGTTTTTAAATGTCAGTCTACTTTTGTTTCAGGAGAACAAAGCAGGGGCGCTGGCTCCTGGCACCCCACCCACACACACCTGCGTCCTGAACGTTATGACGTTGGCCCCGGGCTGCAGGGTCACGGCACTGCACTTCAGCACGTGGGCCCCGTCGTCTATGGCCACAGCGGGGGGCACGTCCAGGGGGGGGCCGCTCTCCTGCCGTCTCAGGAGCATGTGAACATTCTTGCAGATGATGCCTGTCGAGCTCAGCGAGTTATCGGAAGGGCTTCTCTCAAACGTCTCGTACAGCTCCAGCGCGGGCGAGCTGCTCGGGGCTGCAGGGAACGGCGGGCTCTCCGGGGGGAAGTGAACGATCCCGTTGGACGTCTTGTGCTTGGTGAGCCACTCAGCCGTCTTCCGGTAGTTGTTCTTCTCGATGCTGAAATGGACGCTGATGGCCAGCTGCTCCACGCGGACCGGGATGGGCATCTGGCTGCACAGCGTTATGTCCAAGGCCAACACGCCGCCCACGTGCACCACGGCGTTGGACGGGGTGAAGCGGAGATCTCTCAGGAATGCAAACGACTGCATGGGGAGGACGACTTTGTCACCTGCAAAGGCACATGTCCCCGTGTGACTTCCCCTGGCACACTGGCAGAAGACACACAGGCAGGGCCTTGCGGACTGTCGGGCCAGCTGGAGGAGGAGCAACACAGAAGCAAGAGCAAAGATGTTCGAGAGAGAGAGCCTCACATCCCACACACCAGAGCGGCTGTGTCAAATGCAGAACACGACACATGCCTGGGTGACGCCTGGAAATCAAAACCACTGGAGAAATTAAGGTTTCCAAGTTCTGTTTCAGCAAACCTAAGAGAAATACAGGTCCACTAACTCCTCAACTTCAAAACAAAATTTACAAATAGTCCAACTCCTAGAGCTGTTTCAAGGAATTCCACCACTTTCTACCTACATAAAGAAATTCCTGAGTGAACATGCCCACGCCCGCCCTCCCAATACCTGGGAACAAACCCAGCTGTCTGCCAGCCCACAGAGCGGGGGACCCTGCTTCCCGGACTCCTGAGAGCAAGGGAGGCCCCAAGCCCCAGTGTCACTAAGGGGAGAAGAACCCACGGTCCTCTCTGACCTCTTTCCTACAAGCACCTGGTTTGTCCAGAAAACCCACAAGGCTGGAGGACTGACCAGTAATAGTGATTAAACACCAATCAACTGAAGGATTCGCTGAGCCCGATGCTATAAAATTACAAGAAAACAGTGGACAAGCGCAGACTATCTTACTCACGCAGAGATGCCCAAGGAACGTTGGCAGGAAAGGCGTAACTGCGTAGTGTCACATGCCACACATAGCACATGTGGCACACGGCTCTATCAATGACCAGTTCGGGCACACTACAGAATCTAAACAAAACAACAAAATGCCCCTGACACACCCATCCAAGTGGCCTGATTTGAATGCAATACAGCAGGGGTCATGATCATTACCATGTCATCTGAAGCCCAAACCTAGGAAAACACTGGCTTTCAGTGGTTAGTAAGCGGCACAGACTGAACTATGTTCCCTCAGTTGAAGCCCTAACCGCCCCCCTCTCCTGCCACATAAGGACAAATCAGAGGCCTCATCAGAAACCAACCCTACTGCGCCCTGATCTCAGACGAGCAGCCTCCAGACTGTGAGAAAACAAATGCCTGTTGTTTAAGCTGCAGCTTGCGGCCTTTTGTCGGGGCCACCGAGCTGACTAAGGCAGTAACTATTGTAAATAGCACTCTTCTGGATAAACTGAACTCGAGGAGCTGGGTGTACGACCTATTTAACCTTCCCAGCTGCATCAGCCATAAAGTACAGAGGCCCAGACATCCGGCCTGAACCTAAGCCTTACAAATCTCCCTCCCACTGGATGCTCCATGAGGAAACAACAAATCCCAGAAGGTGGCACCATCTGAGACAACCGGATTGTGTCTGTAAAATGTCAGTGTCTTACAACCCAAGTCACACAACTGATGGAAGAAATAAACATACTGTGGTCCATCCACACGATGAAATAGTATTATTCAGCCATAAAAAAGAATGACATACCGACAGGCTACAACATGAATGAATCTTGGAAACAACACTATGCTGAGTGAAATAAGCCGGTCATAAAAAAATCATGTTGTTTGATTCATTTACATGAAATACCCAGAATCGCTACCTAGAAAGTGGACTCTGGTGATGGCTGCACATAGCTGCAAATACATGAAAAGTCACTGAACTGTACACTCAAACCAGCGAATTACATGGCCTGTGAATTCTCTCTCAATAACGCTGGCTTGTTAAAAAAAAGGTCAGTGTCTGGAGAACAAGAAAAAGAGGCGGGAAGAACTATTCTAAGTTAAAAGAGAACTGAAATACAATCAACTATGATATGTAGTTCCTGATTAGACTCTATTGCAAATAATGGAGAAAAACCGTTTTTGAGACAATGAGATTTTAATTTGGGCTACTGAGTAGCTGATGTTAGAACCTTGCGGATCTGGGCATGGCTGGGGACAGCCCTGTTCTCAGAAGGTACATGTTACACTGTTTCAGGGTTAGGGTTACACATGGGCTGGGGTTGCTTCCAAGTTCAACAAAAAGAAAAAAGTAAAAAGAAAGAAACAAGGTTTCTGGTTCAATCCCCACATGGGCCACTGCGCCCTCCATAACTACATTGAAATAACTACTTGACTTGGAGCTGGTAGGTCCTGGAAAAACACACATAAAAAAAAGAAAAAAGAAACAGACACATGTTTGCTGCACACAGTCAAATGTTACTAGTTGTTGAATCTAGGTGGTTAGTGTATGTTATACATTGTGTTACTTTTTACTTTTCTATGATATTTGAAAATTCTCCTAATCAAAAGTTTTAACAATTAGTCTTACCTGGGCTGTCTGGCTGTCTGCTGGCAAAATTGAGTATCTCTTGGCAGAAGTATTTCCGTTCCTCTTCCGTTAAATGAGGATCGCTGGCCAAAAGGCTGCTGGTCTGCAGGTAGCTGGAGTGGGAGTCAAGGCACTTGCAGGGAGGGCCTACACCCAGGGCGCTGCTGTGCTAACAGCAACTACAGGCCCCCCCGGACGTTCACAGTGCAGCCCACCTGTTTTTTTAAAGCTACTAGGAACTCCCAAAGGGATCAAATACATGGAGTAGACACTTAGCTTACACTTAACACGGTACATGTGTGCAGGTAGGCTTTTTGTCTCCTAATTATTGGGTGCTTCTTAAACACGCTTTTGTGGGCATTGGTGCTGTTCAAACAGAAAGCGGTTTTCCTAGCTCACTGACATACTACACTGAAAGGATACTTCTCAATTTGTCCGAGGTGTTTGTGACATTCGGCCAGTTGCTTCCTCGTGTGTGTGACAGGTAATGCCCAACCCTCAGCCAGGTAATTCTTCAGTGCTCCTTCAAGGTAGATTTCCGCCTTTTGAGGAGACTTTTTCTTCCTTGCAAATCAACAAACAGAAACTTTCATTATGGTTCATCATCCACAGACTCGGACGTACTCTTTCCCACACACCCTCCGCCCTTCACCCCCCCCAACCCCCACGACCTTTGTACCATCTGCAGACGTCCTCTGCCCCCTGCCCTGGTGTGACAGAGCACGACGTCAGTGGCACAGACTGAGGACCGGGCTCACGGCGACACCCCATAGTTTGCCTGGCGTCATACACTAGCCAGAGAACTTTCACAGCTGAATCTCAGGATCTGGAAGTGAGGGCCGCACTCACTGTTTCAAGCTGACACATAAAGACCCCAAGGGCAAAAGAAGGAAGGATTTGTCCACAGGCACATGGCCAGTTAGCAAGGAAGCTACGACACCAGGGCCCAGTGCCACCTACCTACTGAAGACAGGAAAACAGATGCAGTCTATGTGGCCCAACTGAGAGGGCAGCTCGGGTCAACTCTGCAACTCAGGCGAACAGACTTACAGAGAACTACGGAGAATTTAAGGAGCAACACTTCTCACCCAGGAGAGGATTTGCACTCCCAATTTAAAGCTGCAAGATGTTCAGCATGGAACACAGTTTAAAGCACCATCAGGGAGAGCTTGCCAAAGCCTTGGACAGCATGGCTCCCCTGACCCTCCCCGAAGCTGGACCACCGAGTCACCGAAGGCTAACTCTAAACAGGCCCCTTGGAAGGCAGCCTGGTGCTCACCACCTTGCTCTTGAAGCAATGACGTTTCTCAAACTCTCAAATCAATAAGTTCTAAACCTGCCCAACTGCATGTTAGTTTTTCTGCACTTCTATGGTCCTCTCCTACCCCTCCGCCATTAAAGCGGCCCGAACCGTCAGTACTTCTTCATAAGTACCTCTAGCTGAAGATTCTTACTTCCTGCAGACCCTGCACCATCCAGCCCTGGAGATGGAGGCTGGTGGTCACCCAGCCGGACTATGGCCCAGCTGGACCCAGGCCGGCGTCTTCCCACTGTAGCTCCTGGCCTCAGAATGGACTGGTGTTAGGGGGCTGCACGGACAGCACCTAAGATGGGCTTCTTTGCTCCATTTACTACTAACTTACTCCGGAGATCACGGGATGGGGCTCATGAGAACCAAATGCTCGCCCTGGCTCTGCCGTTAACAAGCTGTGACACCTGAATTGGTACCTGATTCTGTATCTATGTAAATGCTTTCAAGTCTTTTATTTATGCTTATGAGTTAAAAGCGTAACTCTAGAAATCAATAATGATACCCATATGAAAAATAATACCCTGGAATACGATAATCAGTTTTGTTGAATTTATGATGAACTTGCAATGACGAAGAGTTCTTGGCCTATGAAGATGCATGAATATCGTAAATTTGTTACCACTACATAAAATTTCTTGTACCTTGTATCTGTTCTTGTGTTTTATAATTATTTGTTACATAAAATTTCTTGTACCATAACATGTTAAAAAGTAAATGCTAAAATTTCTTTATAACACAAAACACAGGTACCTAAATGTAAGCAAATAAAAATTTGAATTAAAAAAATTAAAACAAAAGATTTTTTTCCCCTGAAAGTTTGGGCCCAAAATGTGGGTGTGCATTATCCACGGGAGCGCATTATACAGGGCAAAATCCAATATATCTCTCTCTAATGCTTTTAAACAGAAATTACACTGCTGGCGGGGTTTCTTTTCTTCTATAGGCCGCTTTATCAAACACACAAGAAATACACTACGTCTGGAGTCTTTTCTGTGGACTCTGACTCCAAAGCTGGAGCTACACTGGGAAACGTCCCCTGCATGTGTACACACCGTCATGTAATCACGGGTCCCCCTCTCACAGACATAACACAAGTGGTTACTTTACATCCCTGGCCTCCAGGCTTTCAATCGTCCAGGGGGTACTTCATACAGACCAGAGCAAATGCTACAGAACAAAATATTTAAGAACCTACATCCCAATTTAGCTGTCACTGGACGTAGCTTCTTCAATATTTCTTCATAATTCTTTAATTAAATAAATGTAATCATCCTACCACATATATTACACATAATACCTACATATAAACATTACATATTATATATAAGTTCATTATATTAATTTAATTAAATAAAAGAAACAGAAAGATCCATAAGAGCTACCGTGTTTCCCCGAAAATAAGACCTAACTGGAAAATAAACCCGAGCATGATTTTTCAGGATGACATCCCCTAAACATAAGCCCTAATGTGTCTTTTGGAGCAAAAATTAATATAATACCCGGTCTTACTTTCGGGGAAACGGTATTAAAAGTAATAGCTGAAAATATTTCCATTTGGTTTTCAGAAATTGAACAGAAAAATGATGACGAGTGGTTAGCAGATGCTGCGTTTTTCATGCTACACATCTATGTTCACCCCATACTAATTCCATACATGACACACCTTCTCTTACTACACATGGGAAATGTTTGAAATGCAAAGAAAAGTTCAAAGTCAATTACATGTAAAACTCAGCCAGATCCTTTCCAACGAACTTAGCAGATCGAATCCTCCCAATACTCGTGTACATTTCAATGGTAGCATGCGACAGGTCCTGTGGGAAAGGAAAACAAACACGTAATTCTGTACTTTCATTTCAATGCTAGACAAACCCCACATTTATTTACCCAAATGTGAAGCAAAAGACTTATGAATATAACATTATTTTTTACTTTGTTTCTACTTTTTATGGCATATGTAATTTATACAAAGTCGTTAACTTGTACATAAAATTATGAAGCATAATAAAAGAAATATGAACTCAGCAGGCACAGAATATTTAACTTTTCAAAGTACTTTCCATATGTGGGTAACATTTCTCATATTTTTCTCACTCTTTGGGTAACAGGGACAAACTATGAGAGGCTGCTATGCAATACTCTTGCATTGACCGTAACTCAGGTACGGCCGACTCACCGAACTTCTACCTACACTGCTTTCGACGGTCTCTCGCAAATGTAAATCCTTTAAAATCGGGCACAATAGCTCTATTCAAGTCCAAACTATTCCTCTGTCCATAGAAAACCATTCCTTATCCTCTCTTACAATTTCCGTTCTACTGAATGAGCCATAAATACCATTCTGAATAAAACTATAAATACCCGAGGATGCTTTGATGTCTCCTAGGGCACCGTGAATACTAATAAACATTTGAAGATCAACAACTACTGCAGGTGTGACCCCCGACTCCCCAGGGCACCAACGAAACTGCAAGGCCGACTAGCAGGAGGTCCCCACCCCAGCTCATTCCCAAGGAGGAAGGTCAGCAGTCACCAAGTGTCCTAGAGTCGGATTTTCTGTCAAGGGCAGATGGGGAACATGAAATACTTACTAAGTAGTGTTTTTCAAAAGCTTCTACTGATGACAATGCTTCTTTGAGTTTCTTGTAAGGACTCTGAGCTGTGTTGGCTTAAACAGAAAGAAATAAGAGTCCTTACTCATTTTCATTACGTCCAGTCATGTGAGCTTACGTTGCCCCTCACCTGCCGCAGGTGGACAGATGACTTCATGTGACACTTGAGGAAATTACACACAGCCATGCTGGCCGAAACTGCATAATTACCTATATTCTTGTCCAATTAATATATGCATGAAATAGTCTCCCCCTACATGTAATACTTTTAGTTTTGACTGAGATCAGAATTTGTAAAAGTATTATAATATAAATCCTCCAATGAATTAAATTACTGCAAAAATGATCTGAGGTGGTCTCAAATATTACACATTTCCCCTTTCAAATGTAGTCGATTTAGTGGGGTCCTTTCAGTTCTTCAGGTATTCTTTACTTTAGCACCTGTTTTCCTAAATCAGACTCATCCCTGTACTCGCACCTAAGAGAACCAGCAACGCTCCTTTCAACATGCTTTATTCCCTAGGAGTAACTCACTGAGTGAAAGGGCTTGTCTGGCCATATTGTTAGAAAAGCAGACCATCTGCAATTCCCAGGGAGACTGGTGCATTTAAATGTCGCATGGGCTGTAAGTCATGATCAGCTCATCTAAGCCTAGGAAGCTCAAACACATTTTTAAGAGTCCTTTCGACAAGTCCTTAAACTATTTCTAACATTTTTTTATGTTACTAAGAGGTAAAATACCCTGCATATTAATCTGGTCAGCTAATAATGAGTATAATTTCCCAAACAGTAACTGCAGTGTTAGAACCTGAGTCACAGGTGCCAAGTTACAAGCGACAATTTTATTTCTTTCTTTCCTTCTTTCTTTCTTTTTTTAAGGCGGGCGCAGCTCACAGTGGGCCATGTAGGGATTGAACCAGCAACCTTGGTGTTATTCGCACCAGGCTCTAACCAACAGAGCTAACCGCACCCTAATTTCATTACTTTCCACTGTACCACCTGCAGAGGTTCATCTCGGAAAGTACCTGTTTCAGGTCGCTCAGCTCCCAAACCCGCCAAAAGATTGACTGTCCTATCGAGGTCTTCTGAGTTAGGGCCTTTTTCTGACACAAGTCCACACAGGTAGCCCAAGGACTTCAGCTGTTGAGATAAACCCACAATTTCAATTAATTTGCCATAAGAGTCAGCAGAGACTATGAATTTAAATATAAAAATTAAAATCTAACTGAATTCTAGAAGAAATTTAGCTTTCCGGTCTAACTGATTCTCATCTGTACATGCAACTATATCAGACGCATACATTCCACACAATAATTCTCAGAGTGGTTCTGAGGCCGGTGCTTCTCAGCCTGCACCCTTCACCTGCCGACACTCTCCCAAGCTCTGAAGGTCTCACACTGGTCTGCACCCCATGACCCCCATCCCACAGCCTACCCTGCTGCACCCATGGGGCAACCATCAGTCACTTAAACAGAAGCCACCGGCATTTCTACACGCTTCCCTTTGCGCCCCATTCCTGCCGGCAAACCACAGCTGTAGCACAGACACCTGAGTAAAGCGATACTTCAGGGACCATTCCTTTAGTCCACGATTGCCTCGAGCCACGCCCGAAAGTAACCAGAACTGTGCAAGGAGTCCCCAGTGCACACGTCTGCGAATGGCTTCCTCTGCCGGCCCCGACGGCTCAGCCCACAGTGCCCGCACACCCAGACTACCTTGGCCGTGGCGTAGCTCCACAAACCCACGGTGTGGCCGATGTTCGAGTCCATCTGTGCCCGGTCACAGCAGCCTTCTATCCTCTGCAGCACCTCCAGGCAGCTCAGGAACACCCAGCAGTCCAGCGCGCCGGGCGTGACCGACACCTGCACGGGAAGAGCGGGCGCGTGACGAACGCGCTGCACAGGGCACCCAACCCTGCTCGCTACAGCCTCCCCGTCCAAGCAGCCACCGTCTAAAGGTGCTGGCACCCGCCAAACTACAGCAGAGGAAAGGGGACCGTAATAATCGTTATACCCGGGCACCTATGGAGAGGAAAGGCATGACCTAGGTCCAACTATGTGATTTGGTCTTGTATTTGGATGCTGACGAGTGACTTGACAGGGCGGTAACTTCAGAAATAGATTTTTAAGCCTTGTGAAGAAAGCGGGCCTATAAAAGGCCACTATCATCCTTTTCTCTAAGTGTGACAACTGGTCACACCCCACTTTGAAGAGCACACATTACGGAGGAAGTGAAGACCTCAGATGACTTCAAAAAAGGCCATACGTAATCCTAGAAATCAGGATACTAGGTAGATGTTAGATGACATTTAGGATTTTCTGTTAGTGTTTTAGGTGTGATCATGTTTGTAAAAGGGGGCTCAGAGATACGCACTGAACCACTTACACACAAATAAAGCACGACGTTTAGGATTTTCCTGAAAAATCATCCAGGGGAAAGCGGACAGGGACAGAGATGACCTGAGTAAGAGACTAGCGGCATGCTGGCTGGTGATGGGCACCCATAATTCGTTATGTTATCGTCTCTACTTTTGTATGTATTGCCACTAAAAACATGCCGTTCCATTAAAAAAATAATAAAACAACTGTGGCATTATGCAAAAGCATTTACTGAACACGATCGAGTCTAATAACTAAGAGGCACTTGTGGCCACATTTTAGCATCTCTGAAACAGGAATGTGTGTCACAATCTACGGCATCTTCATACTCACAGCTGACAGTGCTGACTACACATGTGGCACTCACATCATGGGGTATCTTACAACTGCGCCCCAGTCCGGATGAGACGGTAACTGGTTTATTCAAAATGGGAACCTAGAAGGTAATTCTCCGACAGCTGACGAGGGAAGAGCTGCACAATGCTGATGAAACTGATTCAACACACCATGAGCGCAAATAAAAGGACCTGGAACCAACTGGAAAGAACCAGAGTGCCATTAAATGTTCCTATAAAAGCTGGATTGCCCGGTCTCTGAAAAATGAGAAACTATTCAGATCCTTTGAAAGATCAGCACAGAAAACAATTATATGGTCCAGACAGAGCTGGTCACAGGACGCAGCTTTGGGACCCGGGACAGAACACGTCCCTCCCTCCCTAGTCAACCCAGGGCGGGCTCTGAGGGGGCTGGCATCGCCGAGGGTCCTCCTGGTTCCCAGGGGCCAGGCGACCTGGGTACTTTGGCCTCACAAGACACTATCACACAGGTACCAAGCCTGTGGAGACCTGCTCACAGGCCACGTCCCAAAGCTTACGGTGGTTCCGTGCAGGGAGGATGGGGGATGCACACCGAGCAGGGCTGTCCACAGCGCTTAGGTTTAAGAGTCTTCCGACTCAGACGACTCCAAGGGAACCCAGGAGTCACAGCAGGAAGCCCTGTGAAGGGACAACCGGCGACTGCTGGTATGAGCGGCCAGGTGCAGGCCGGCTGGTTTCCACGACCAGGGCCCCCACACACCTGGGCGCCAGGCTGCTCTCCAAGCCCTGCGAGAGTGACAGCAACAGAGAACAGCGAGGGACCCTAGGGCACATCTGCGTGCGTGGGAAGAATCGCAGTCACACGCCATGATGGAACAGTAGGCTACTTTGTGGAAAGATTACAGAACAGATGTTTTCTTGGTGTGTTTGTTTTCTGCAAAGAGCCAGTCCCACTGGAGTAAGTTCGAAGAAAAGCAGGTAAAAAGCACCACTGTCCAGCAGCAGCAGCTTCTCTAGGGGTAAAAAGGCAGAACTAGTGGCAGCCCCTGGCTGCTACTGAAACGTCCCCTCCCAGGCTGGGGGAGGGCACAGCCAGCACGAGGGCACGCTGACACAGGCGCTGCTGGGGGCTCCAGCCGCTGTCCACACGCGGTGGTGGCTTCACAAACTGAAACCTGAAGCTGCCTGCCAGGCCTGCCCAGTGGGAAGCCACGGCATGCGCTGCTTCCAGCACACGGCAGGCTCAGCAACAACACTGCCGAGTGCCCGTTTGCAGATACTTGTGTGGCTTCTTCCATTCCCTGTCATACACCGGTTTAAATGTCAGTTTTCACTGGAGGACACCTGCACGTTAACCAGCAGGTCATATGGCATCTTGTGACACCTCTGATCTGTCACTTCCTGGTGACATTTACCTCTTACGTTGCCACTCACTGTGTGTCCGTCTTAGCTGCCAACCAGAGCCCAGTCCCCCAAAGAAACCAGCTACCCTGTTTCCTCTCCACACATTTCAGAGGCCTGGCGGAGCCGGGCTCCACACAGCACAACTTTGGCTGTGGCTCATCATTTATGTAAAATATTATAGTAATACTTTTTTTCACGGCTTTAAAAACTAAGTTCCAAAATACACACCGTGAGGTGTGTAAAGGGCAGAAATCCTAAGTTTACAGCTCACTGAAGTTTTACATCTGTCACCACCACTCAAATCAAGAAATGACCATTTCCATTATTCTAGAAGTTTCCCTCGGGCCCCTTTTCCCAGTTATGACCTAGCACCCGAAAGCAGCCCCTATTCTGTCACCAGCAATGCCTTCTGCCTGACTTGAGCTTCATACAGTCACACAGGCGAGCCCTACTGCACGTGGCACCCTCGTGGGGTGCCCTTGGGACTGTCAGCAGCTTGCTCTGCTCCCCTGCAGGCATCAGGCCTTCCCGATACGTGCGACTCATTCACCCACCCCTGCCCATGGACGTTCGGGCTGTCCCCAGGGCTTGTGCTCCGGGTACAACGGTGTGACTGTCACCCGTGTGGGGAGGGAGCCTTCTCAGGCCCCCACGAGCCAGGCCCCTGTGCTTGGAGCTCGGGCAGCACCGGTGCCCCTCCCCAGGGTGCCTGCTCGTGCCGCCTCGTGGCCCACTCTCCTCTAGCGGCTGCACAGGGCAGGGAGGGGCCGCAGCAGGTGTCCCTAGTCTCCCGTCCAGATGCAGGCGGCCAGTCAGCCATGCTGCGCAGGGGCAGTCGCACCAGCTTTCTCTACTCCCAGAAATTCCCATCAGAGCAGCGGCTGGGTCACAGGCACCTCTGCCCTTCCACTTATCTGCCCGTGGGACTCACTCCTCCCTAGGAACGGGGTAGCTGGGTCACAGGACAGGCATGTGCGTACTAGGCTTTCGGAGACACCGCCAAAGGGTTTTCCCAGGTGGTTTTCCAAATCTACATGTGTTATCACCAAACCCAGGTTCCGATGCTCCTGTATCCTCACCAATGTTTGGAACTGTCCATCTTTTTAAAGACTACTTTATCCATTAAGGGAAAGTTTGAAAATTTTTTAAAAGTCCAATAAACCTTGGGAAAGAGTGGTTGTTCTGCAGCCCTGGTACCAAGTAACCACTAGAACAGGTGTAAACCTGTGCAAATGACAGCGAGCTCACCTCGGAGCCAACCCAGGAGCGTCGGCCCCTGGCCCGAGGGGCAGCCGACGTGGGACCTCCATGTTCGACAAACACGCCAGCAGTGCCAAGTGACCTACATGGGTCACCCAGGAGCCACATGTCTGCGGACAGATGCAGCCTGCATCCCTGAGAGCCGCCAGCCCAGAACCCACATCCAGGTCACCCAAATCCAACAAAGAGTGAGCCTGCACTGGGCTCGGAAGGCCGAGCGTACCCGGCAAAGCTCTGGGCTGTCATGTTCCTGGCACCAGGTGGTGTGCTCAGCGACTCTTGACAATTCACAGTCCCTAATGAAAAGGATGCTGAGACTTTTCCAGACTTCGGGGCTAACGTCTTAATCGTCACCTAATTTCTTAATCTACATTCTTTAGTTTTCCTAAAGCCCCCACCTCTCCCAACAACGGTATTATTAAACAGCAAAAGCTGTTTCACCACTTTCAAAGCCTAAAAGGAAAGGCATTCTTTCTATTCTTTCTTCTGTTAAACCTGTGTTTCTTACATAATCTGAATACTGAAAACCACAGCGTCCCAGGTGAACCCCAACACGCCCACCCCCACTGGAGGAGCACAGCTGCAGCAGCCCCCACTCGGAGCTCCCTGCCAGTCTCCAGCCCCCTCGCAAACCCAGCACTGGCCAGACCTGCACAACAGACCGTTTTGCTTAATCTTGAACTTCGCATACGTGGAAACAAAACATGTGCATTCTGTGTGTGACTTCCTTGGCTGCACTTGACATTGGGGAGGTCCACCCACCACGAGGTGTCCGTGGTCCTGCTCATTGCATCCTGGGGCGTGATGGACAGTTGGGTTATTTCCAGTTTCTAGAAACTATGAATAATGCTGCACGAGCACTGCACTTGCCTTTGGGGACACACACGGATGTGTTTCTATCTACACCAGGGGTACATGTATGTTACGCTCCCACAGACACTGCCAAACAATTTTCCAAAGTGGCGACACCAATCCCTCCACCAATGAACATGGTCCAGCGTGTCCACCCTCCCACTAGCATCTGCTGTCCAGCCATCCTGGGGGGGAAGGAGGTAGCATTCCACTGTGGCTTTCGTTTGCACGGCACTGATCAGCGAGACTGAGCATCTTTCCATGTGCTCACTGGTCAGTGCACAGTGCTCGCTGGTCACTGCACATGTGCTCACTGGTCACTGCACATGTGCTCACTGGTCACTGCACAGTGCTCAGTGGTCACTGCACAGTGTTCACTGGTCAGTGCACATGCTCGCTGGTCATTGCACAGCACTCACTGGTCACTGCATACCTCCTTTTCCTATTTTTCTACAGATTTGTCAGTGTTTCCTAAGTGACAGGTTAGTTCTTGTGCATTCTGGATCCGAGTCCTTCCTGACCTCACATCCTGCAGACCCCCCTTTGCCCCTCCCACCCCCCATTTGCCTCTTACTCCCTCAGGGGCATCTCCTGGGAAGAGAAGGGCTCACTTCCAGTTTATCACCCTCTTCCTTCCTCCATGCTTGCTGCCTGCGTGCTGATGAATACCTGCTACCCTCAAGACCATGATCTCTCCCTCCCACCTTATCTTCTAGAAGTTTTCTTGTTTCATCTTTCAAATTCAGATCAAAACTCCACCTGAAATTAACTGTGCATGGTGGGAGATCAAGACTTATTTTTACATACAGATATTCAGTTGACTCCGAACCATGTAGTCACTGAATAAATTTTTCTCTAATCCGTTTATTTATAACAGACACGATTAAGTGTGGGGACAGCGTCCACGCAGGGAAGGAGCAAGATGACCACGACCATTTCGCTCAGACGAGAGCCGGGTGTGCCGAGCAGGGGGCGACACGAAGCTCCGGGAAGCCGTGCCCCCCGGACAGCCATGCCACCTCCCCCCGGACAGCCATGCCACCTCCTCCTGGCACGTCCTCTTTCTGGCCTAAGGGTAACAGCCAGCTCTTTCCATGCCCTTCCGCGGTGGCCAGAGGTCTGACAGGACCCAGGCGACAAGCTGTGTGCTGGGAGAGCTGACGAGAGGCCATGGGCGAGCGGGACACCACCAGAATGGACTGGGCTCACCGGAGCGAGAAGGGATCCAGGGTCGGACAGCGGAGGGAAAGGCATCATTACCCCTACTCCGCTGGATGTCCCCGCTGGCCTCCCAGATGCGCTCTCCACACTCTCCCCCTGCTGTCCTATGTGATGCCTCAAGGGGCCCCCTGGCCTCCAGCTTCCAGAGTGCCCTGGGGAGATGGGAGGGAGGGAGGGATGGAGGGGCTGCCCTGCTGCCCTGTTGCCTCCTTCCCCGGGACCACTGGCCCCTCGCTGCGCCCTCAAGGCCACTTGCTCTGCTGGCTGCCAGCCATGCTCTGACTAGTCAATCTTCAAAGGCAAAAAGCAGAATTTGAGAAAGAGTCTCAAGTCCTTGCATTTGTGACAGGCTGGGCGAAGCACAAAAGGGGCTGGCTGGGCACCACTCTCTGTGGCTCCCACACCTGTGCCACGCTGTGCAGCGCTGCCTGATGAGCCCTCCTGGGCTTATCCCAAGTTCAGTGCCAAGTGTGACCTCCGTGGGCTGTAACACACACCCCACCGCCCCCAGTCCACTAACCAGACGACCTCTCTAGGTCGGGCCAGCTCTCCAAGCACACGTGAACGGACGCTTGTCCAGTGAACAAACGGCTGCCTCACAGCCTCCGTCTGCACAGCAAGATCGGAGCAGCCAGAGCAATGACCGAAACGTGCTCGGCTACAGGCAGCCGAAAGGATGTTATTTCAAGGTGGAAAATGTTCTTTTTCCTCACGTGCCTGATTAGATGTCTAAGGCAAGAAAAATAGTTTGCTAAAAACTCTTAAATTCTTGGGTTTGTGACTCAGTGGGGCTAGGCAGTTCTTTAGAAATTAACTAAAATGATTTCTCTCCGTTTGGGTTAAAAACATGTTGACATTTCTTGAGATGGTTTTGAACCAGGCGTTGAGCCTATTATTTAGTATTGTAGGCACATAAAAGAAGAGTCACTGCTTTATGAAAGACAATCCCTCCCAATGGCTTAGCTGATCCAGTAACGTTATCTCCTCTAAGACGCTGGTGACTGCGCCCCTCCCCTCGGGAGCACGTGTGTGGGCCCGGACAGCTGGCTGGGGAGCTGCTTCTGGGACGACTTACGGAGACCACTCTCCTCAGGTGTGAAGGGTACTAGACCACTCACTCGGAGAATCCTCTGAAATGAATGTAACGTTCTGTATGTGCTCGTGTGCATTTTTCTGGGTAAGGAGGTCGCTGAAACAAAATGGTGGGCACCCAGGCGAGAGGCATGAGGTTCCTGAGCGCCCTGTGGTGTTTAGAGTCCACAGGCAGGAGAAGAGCTCGGGAGCCCTTCTGCTCTCCAAGGGCAGTGCTTCCTCCCTCCAGGTAGGCAACGTGAGGCCTCACTGGGCTTGCCTTCACACACAAAGCACACGCGCAGGCACACTGGGCCTTCCCTGAAACTCCGTGCTGCGGACCCCGTGGCACAGCCTGCCGTGCGTGCCACACAGTGAGCAACGAGGGCAGTTCTGACAGAACGGGGCCTGGGGCTGCACGCCCACCCGGGGCGAGTCAGCTTTACCAGTGGAGACCAACTCCCACGGAACTAGCTTCAGTCCACCAGGAAACTGACCTAGGAGGCTAGCCTCGGGCCGACATGCTCTCACTGCACCACGCAGAGAGCAGCTTACTTCGCAGCCATTCACTCATCACTGTCGGGAGTGCCTGTGCAAGTAACACGCTGCGAAGCAAGGGCATTCAGGAAGATGACCGCTGCCTATGCAGCCCGCTCAGGGCCTGGGAGGTTGCGGTCGGGGCAGTGGGGACACGCGGAAGGGGCGCGTGGGGAGGGCGACTCACGTCCAGCAGCTTCAGCTCCTGCACACAGCTGTGCAGCAGCTCCAGGGCGCGCTGCGCCACCTCCCACGGCCGCTGCAGGAAGAGCAGCAGGGTGCACTGGCGAGAAAACAGGTAGCTGCGCAGGTCCAACAGCGTGGCTTCCTGCCTCTGGATCAGCTCGCGCTTCTCCATGTCTATGGGCTTCCGGAGGACCAGTCCGTTCCAGCTCTTCACCGGCTGGCAGAAAAAAGTCAGCCAGTTGGCACCATCTAGACAAACACACATCATGAAAGGCGCTGACTACAGTCCTTCCCCTTCACCTTCCAGGCTCGTGCGCAGGACGATGGCGCGTCGGCACCAACGGGCAGCTGACGCCCTGGCTCCTCCCTGACCACTGGCCCTCCCCTTCGGGTCGGCGTGGAGCAGGCTAGGGGCTCCGGGCCAGGCAGTCACCCCAAGCCCCCCGCAGGACTCGGCACTGATGATGAGTGCAGAGTAACACGGCCGAGGCCTTGGCACGCCGCCGTACTGTGCCAGGCGTTGTGCACAGTGACAGACTGAGGGCTCAGGGAGCTCGAAGGCGGGGTGCGAGGCCTGGCGGGCGTGGGCGGAGCACTGTTTCCCTGCGCCCGAGGGCGGCCTGCTCATGCGGCCACGCTGAGCGTTTGGTCCCCCTCACCTCACACTCCACCATACTCTGCTGTCCCTAACTGCACCGTGTTGGGCAGCAAGAAGGGACAGCAGGCGCAGCAGCAGGAGCACCGGGGATATTCTTGTGGGGAAAATCTCCAGCGAGGCTCCCGGTTTTAACTTACAACCCCAACACCCAAATATTATCTTAAGACAACATAAGAATCTACAATAACAAGTCATTCAATTTTTATGAAAGAAAATTCCAATCTATTTTCCTCACTTCCAAAGCAATGTCATATCCATTTCATTCTATGCTCACGTCAGAAGGACCCAATGCTGGCGTCTAACGCCACGGAATGTCTGAGTGCCACCTACAACCCCCAGCATGCGCTCCGGTCTTGACCCTACACTCCGAGCTGACAGGGCGCACACCAAGGGCAGGGCCAGTCCACCCCCCGGAGTCCCGGCCCTCAGGATGCTCCTGGCTCACCCTCACCTGCCGTTCAGGTCTCTGTGCCAATGCCAGCTGCGCGGACACCCTCCAGGACTGTCCTAAAATTAAACAGCACCTACCGCCTCCCTCCCCCCTTCCCTGTATCTTTTCCTGCAGCCGGCTCTTATTCTATTACCACCTAACTTTACGTTAATATTTATCTTTCTGGGGCTGCTTCCCCTTCACGTAAACTCTATGAAGGGAGGGATTTTGTTTAATTCCCCACGGTATTTAGAACGGTGCCTGGTGCACAGTGGGTTCCCCACAAGTATCTATGGAATGAAGGACCAAAAACGAACAACCTTATCATTCAGCTGCAAAACTTGGTCCAGGCTCACTTCTGGATTTTAAATGGCCCCAGATTTATTTTAAAACTGAGAGAACAAAGAAATCTTGGAATGTGGAAGATTATTTAAAAGATATATGTGTATAAAACAAATATGCAAAATATAGGAAATGTAACTTGACCTCTTCTAAATTTTTAAAAATGTAATTAGTAAATACTTTGCTTTGGTTGTATGTTTACATTCGTGCCTTAGCAAAGTCAGAGCTCCAAACCCGGAGGCAGTGAGACCCAGTTTGGAGTGAGACTCGGCGGTGACACCTCATCCTCACGTCCAGAGCATGCGCAGCGCCTGGGCCCGGGCAGACTGGCCCAGGACCTCAGCTGCCCGGGTTTGCTGGCAGACTCTGGTTCTCTGACATGACTCTTTTCTTCGGACACCATGACAAGGGTTCTCTCAAAAAGAACACCAACAAAGACGTCTATTACAGCCCCACTGTGGTGTGAAGAGTGGCAACAACCCAAATGCCCAACACCAGGTGTGGCTGATAAACTAGGAGCCCACAATGCGAAGCCCAGGCAGTCGGGGACACAAGTGACTGAGACCCTCGCCCACTAACGGGCGAGACGCCTGCGATGGGCCGCAACAGGAACAACAGGCTGCAGACAAACATCCACAGAGAGGATGCGTGTCCATCAAAGAATCAACCAAAAAACAGTGAGGGCGATTAGAAACGTTTTCTTTGTATATGGTTTCACTGCGCTAATCCTGCACTTTTAAAAGAATTTAAGAAATCATCTGAAAGTTTCAAAGAAAGATGAGCACCCATTACAACGGTGTCATATACAGCTCAGTGCAATGAGCACTCAGATACTACAAAGACGACCTCCCCACAGGAGTCAAATTCCCCACTAAGCTGTAGCAATGACACTACAGGTGAAAAGCAACTACTTAGGACTTAAGATTCTTCCGAAAGTCAAAGTGACTAATTCTTAACTCTTGTTCATTTCCTAGTGGAACCGTGGGAATATTTCCTATATAATTTACGTAAAAGCAGTAACAAAAGATGACTGAATCCTGTGGTGAATAAATGGCAGCTGCCATACTATTGAAAAGTGGGGGAACCACTGTGACAAGGACTTGCGCCCGAGATGTCAGCACTCACCACCAGCGCCGAAGTTGACCACGTACTGCGAGAAGAGGGCGTCCAGCTCGTCATACTGCACTAGCGCGTCTTCGAACTGCTGCAGCATCTCAAACACAAACGCAAGCTCCTCCTGTTCACCCAGGAAGTCCAAAAACACAAACACAAATCAACTTTCTGAAACACGATATAGAAACAGCCCTAGAGATGACACCAGAGAAAGGCACGCGGCGTTGACTGATGCGTGGACTGTGCTAGTAAGAGCCAGCGTGATGACACGTCACCGTTTACACAGGCACAGAGGACCAAACGAAGCAGGCGGCCAGGAGCGCTGGGAAGCTCCAGGACCTGTCAGCAGCACGGGACAGTCACCCTCCAGTCCCTTGTGCTTCCCTTGCCATCTCAGACACACGTTTATAACTGGAATTCTTCTGTGGAACAGCTGGGCCTTCGCCTCCATTTACTCATTTAACCGCTAGTTCTTTCTGTCCATGTAGACTCGTGGGCATTCAGTTTACTCCCTGGGTTAAAATCCGATTCTGTCCTTTATGTTGTGGCACAAAACTGGTCCAGCTTTGGCCACGGAGGCTCCTTTAGGCGCTGCTTCTGTCCCTCTGACAGCCTCCCATCTTTTCTTGTGCACTTCCTTACTTGCTGGTTCTACAAGATATTCCGGGTCCATCCTGTCTTTTCCCGGGCACCAGCCCTGGAATCAGCCACTTTTACAAGAAGCCCTGGCACCTTAGTGGACAATGGAGTCTAGAAACCAAGATCTCGGCACTAGGTGTGCTCATTACAATTGAGGTGTCATTTTCTTCTAGGTTCTGTCAGAGGACACAGCAAGAAAATGTATGTATATGATTGTGTACTAACCCTCACACACACATGCCCCTATATTTCTGAATTAACTTATCCATCCATCCATCTATCCATCCATCATCCACCCATTTATCCATCCATCCACACACTCATCCATTAATCTATCCATCATCCACCCATTCATCACCCACGCATCCATCCATCCATTAGTCTGTCCATCAATCCATCCACCCACACATCCATCCACTAGTCCGTCCGTCTGTCTGTCCATCCATCCACCCATCCCATCCATCCATCCATCTACCCACACATCCATCCATCCATCCATCCATTAGTCTGTCCATCAATCCATCCACCCACACATCCATCCACTAGTCCGTCCGTCCGTCCATCCATCCATCCATCCATCCATCCATCCATCTACCCACACATCCATCCATCCATCCATCCATTAGTCTGTCCATCAATCCATCCACCCACACATCCATCCACTAGTCCGTCCGTCCGTCCATCCATCCATCCATCCATCCACCCACCCACCCATCCCATCCCATCCATCCATCCATTAGTCTACCCGTCCATCCACCATCCATCTACCTACCCATCCAAACATCCACCAAACCACGGGTTCACAACGATACCTCAGATTCCAATCCAACACCAGCGGTTTCATTTAGACCCTCCCCCTTTTCCTTTTTTGTTTAATAAGCTCGAAGGGTGAAGAGACAGGCCCTCTGAAGGGTCTGCAGCAGGCCAATCATACGGGAAGTTCCCTCATGTGGAGCAAACCATCCAAATACACTACAGCATAAGCATCAGAACAAGAGATGAACTCCGCAACGTGCAGAGTTGGTTTCTATTCGTCCCAAGTGCAGTTCTGTCAGTAACTGAAACACAGCGCCATTTAAACGTGAAACCCATGGTGACGAAGGACAAGGAACCCTAAGGGCAACATTCTTGTCCCTGTGCAGAGTCAGGAAGGCCCCCTCGTCCCCGAAGCACACTATCACACATCCCTGTGTTCACTTACACCTTTCCTTCTTCAAACAGAAGCAGGGCTGTCACAGACAACAGCTGTAAAAACTAGACACGTTCAACAACAGCAAAGAACTAGCATGAGACTGTCTGGTACTGGAGCCCAAGGTCACGACCCAGTGCGGCGGCCGCGCCCCTGCGAAGTCAGGCCCTGTCGCGAGCCAGGCAGCGGGGCCCCTGCCCGTCAGGCCGGCACCACTGCTCGGGCGCCTCTGGACAATGGAGTCTAGAAACCAAGATCTCGACACTAGGTGTGCTCATTACACCTAGTGTTGGCCTGCGACACCAACAGCCAGCACCACGCTGAGGACAAGGTCATCTCGTCAAGGGCGAGATGCCAAGCTGAGGCAGCAGGGAGTTGATGACAGCCACTCAGGGGACCACCTCTGGCCCTCTGCTTGATGAGCCAAGAGACTGAAACGTCTGTTAGCTACGCTGTTCCCCCAAAATAAGACAGAGCCGGACAATCAGTTCTAATACATCTTTTGGAGCAAAAATTAATATAAGACCCGGTACTTACATTATATCATTATATCATATCATATCATATTACACCTGGTCTTATAGTAAAATAAGACCGGGTCTTATATTAACTTTTGCTTCAAAAGACGCATTAGAGCTGACTGTCCGGCTAAGTCTTATTTTCAGGGAAACACGGTAGTACATTGTCTCTTGGTTTTAAAAACTATGCCAATTAGAATCACCACAGAGAGCCGCCTTACTTAGAGACTTAGAGAGAGAGAGAGAGAGAGAGAGAGAGAGAGAGAGAGAGAGAGAGAGAGAGACAGAGAGAGAGAGAGAGAGAGAGAGAGAGAGAGAAACTGCCTAGCTCCATCTCAGTCAAGTACCTGAACCATGAAATATTCACAGAAGCTCCAGCCAGGCTCGGTCCTCTTCTCCCTCAAGGTTCTCATGTCATCCTCAAACTTGCCTAGGTTTTTGGTAAACGACATAAGAAGCAATGTCCTGAGTTTGGTCAGGAAGGCGTTCCAGGATTCCTGAGTTCGAGAAGAGTCCTTTAGGGGGTCGGAGAGCACGACGCACCTGCGGAGACACGGACGGACTACCTGGGAAATACTCTCCAAGCACAGCCCCACTGCCCCGCTGTGCCATCCTCCGGAGTGTAAACAACTGCCTCCCTCCACGCTTTCCTTCCCTCCGTCCCTCCCTCCCTCCTTCTCTCATTAACTGGTGAAAGAATCAGGCGAGCAGTGAGAAATCAGATTAGGAAAAGGTTAACACCACATGAGCAGTAAGTGCTATTCCAAGGAGACGCTCCAGAACGGACTGGAAAGGAGGAGAGGGTTACAAGCTTCGACTCCGACTCTGGGTTCTCTGTACAAAAGGTGACCATGTCACACTCACTTCTTAAACCTTATTTCCCCTGCCCCCCTTCAAAAGTCTCTTTTGGTTCCATGACAGGATAAAATTTAAATTTCTGAACATGGCATATGAGGACCCCTACAACTGGGTCCCACTCAGTCTTCTTTAATCCTTACGATCTCAGTTCAGCTTCGCATGCTCTTCCCTTTCCATCGAGCACGTTCCTACTCACACTTCACAACCCAGCTCAGCTGACCCGTCCTCACAACCCTCCCGCCACCATCACGCCCCAGGGCTTGTCCCCTGGGCCCGTGATTACACCCCTAACCCAGTAAGCGCCACGCTGTCAACACCTCCTCTCTTTGTAGGCCTGTCTCTCCCCCCAGACTGTGAGCTCCTCCAGAGCAGGGCGAGTAAATGATAAATAAATAAAGGCTTAGGAGAACAGGCCTAACATGGAGGCACGATACGTTTCTCTACACAAAGACTGCATCTGTGGTGGGAAAGCATCAGAGGCTTAACACTGCAAGAGAGTCCAGTGGATCTGGAAACGACAACGTATCCATCCAACAGGCTGGGCAAGGCAACTTTCTTCCCTTTAATAATTTAGAAAGACGACGAATCAATCTGAACTCAGAAATAATTTTACAATATTAATGCTCTGAGCCCCAACATGTGTCCTCAGTTAAGTCTACCTGCTTGACCAGCGACAGGACCAGATCCTCAGTTTCCTCTCCCTGTACCCCTCACTCACACCCTTGCACGAAGGGCTAACTAGGGAACAACACGCCACTGGACAGAGGGGAGCAGCGCACGGTCTAGGTGACTCTCAGGTGGGCAATCAGCACACGGAGAAAATGCAAAACTCAGGAGCTGACTTCAATTCCAGTCACTCCACCCCCCTGCACACTGTTCCTTCTGCTGAGAGACAGAGGGGTCCAGCCAGCTCACTCCTGAGCCCCCCCAAAAGACTGCCATGTATTTAGTCACCATCTGAGCGGTTAGGAGCTACGGCTCAGCGGTTCCTCCTTCCGGCCCTCTCCAGGACTGGAGTTCCAGGTTACTCCCGACAAGACACAGGAGAGCCCCCCTACCTCCAGGGGTGGGTGGGAAAGGAAACGGACACCGACAGCAACCCCCGAAACAGTGTTTTCCTCAGTGACCGGGTTCTTATCACTCGGACCCTATACTCATCATTATCTCTACCCCGTATTTATGTCCTTCAACTTTTGCTGCTTCTAGACCTTTTGATAATTAAAAAGCACGATGTTTCAGAAATTCCCATCAAGCCTAGATGGTTAACTCGGAAAGGGAGAGCCCCAAACAGCTGCTCAAGTCAGGGGAGGTGGGGGCCAATCGGGAGAAGAGCAGCGTCTCAGGGTCCTGGCTGCTCGGCCGTCCTGGGCAGCTGCTCAGAGGCGCAGTGTCACCAGGAGCTGCAGGCTGGGATCTCCGCCAGTCAGGGGACAACTAACAAGGCAACCCTCTGACTCAGGCATACTTACCCACTGCCTGAAATGCACCAAACTGTTACCAAGCAATTTTCCTTTTAGGGATTTACCCTAAGGACGCATACAGTATCAGAGCTAGAGAGATCTTCATAACATTGTTGTTTATAATATTAAGTCAGCAATAACTTACAAGCCCAGCAGAGGACTGTATAGATAAGTTATAGTACACTGGTAACTACAGAATATTAGAAACTCACCAACAATAATGGTGTAGGAATACACTGTAGGAAAAATTGTCACAATGTATTTAGGGGAAAAGGCAGGTATAAAACATTACGCATAATACATTACACATATGTCTGCAAGTCCGAAAGATACATATCAAATATTACAAGTTAATATCTATTTTCTTTTTGCTCATTACCTTTTTCAAATACTTCTACAATGAACATGTAAATATTTATAATCAGAAATTAGAAAAACAGTAAGCCACTTTAAGACCAGGTTCCAATATCCCCAACAGCAGAAACGACACAGTCTAATAAAACAATTGTCAATACGGATGCTACTAAACTCAAATTTATGAAAATCTGACCCAGCTTTTTACATTAAGAAACATAGACTTGTCCAAGGTGGCTTTTCAAACTAACGAAAATCAAAATGTTAGGAGGCATGTTTAAATACTGAAGATAAAATGCTAAAAATTTCAGTAAGTTAAATTTTACAGATAGTCATTAAAATCAAGTTAGTTTTAAATGGGCTCACCAGAAACATACTTTTGGCAACTAGATAAAAATACATAACTTAAAAGTAATCAACAGGTACTTTGAAAAATGTATTACAGAATTTGAACATTTCACAATGTTAGACTACTACACTCCATTAATACCAACTTATTTACCTACTAAAATCCCCAATAAATATGATGTCTTTTGTTATATTAAAAGCACTCCAAGGCCACTTTGTTTGGTTTTCATTCGTCCGTGCTGGCCCATCCTCCCCTGGCCCCTCCAGGGCTGTGGCAACCTGCCCTTCCTGCTCTGGAGAACACACTCGGTCATGGCTCACCCTTGGAATTCCTTTCGAATGTGTGAATAAGAGACCTTAGAAAAAAATCCCACAAGTCCAGATTGCATGAACTTTTTCTAATATAAACCATCAGATCAACAAAGTATAAACAAGGCACGTTTGGACACTCCTGAAAAGGAAACCCACGTGTGGCGTCCCCGGAAGAGCTGTGCATTCACTGCGTGGCCTGACACAGGCACAGCACGGAACCAGGCAGCCACGTGGCAGTGTGGGTGGTGCCCAGGCCTCACCCCCGGGCGCCCCTAACTCCACTCCTTGGCACCCTTTCCCCTCAGCCCCGCAGCTGCATTCTCAGGGCAGCTCACCAGGCTCCGGCCGTACACCCTGAACCCTCTGTCTGAGGACATGCGACCGTAGTGACCCCAGGTGTGATCACCTGGGTGTGAAGCAAGGTCTATCTCTGCCACTGGATCACGTGGTACCAGAGCGGGGACCAGCTCCCCACTGCACCCCAGGGCCTGGGTGAGCTAAAGTGCTAAAGTCTGAGATACACATGAAAACTGTCCGGGCGTTAAGCAACATGCTGGTCGGCACGGCTGGAAACGGCACACTGACAGAGGAAGTGAGCCACCCCCAAGAGTGCAGGGCCCAGGCAGGGAAAGTCGGAGGGGAAAGTCGGTCCACGAACAGCGTGACCGCCAAAGCGTCAGCTGTCCCTTCCCAGTTTCTGAAGGAGATGAGTCAGCAGTTTGTAACTTCTGCTTTTAGGAACTCTCACTAGGTGTTCAAAAGGTCAACGAACAAAACAGAGGGTCCCAAAGATAAGACCTTGAAGGAATCCTGCTTTTCACAAGGCCTGCAAGACTCCTCAAAGGCCCCCCTAGGCGAACACCCCTTACCCATCTTCAGAAAAGGGACCCAGTGTACGGCCACTCCCACGGTCACTGACCCACAGGACCTCTCCCGGGCAGGGCACTGCACAGACCAGGACCTCCGTGCCGGAACGGCCTGGTCCTCTCTTCAGTGCCCCATCACGTGCTCAAGTGGCAGCCATATGAGTCGCTGACTACCCAGAGGCCAGTAATCTGTCCCATCCAGACAGCAGCCCAAGGAGATAAAATTAAAGATGCACTTACCTGTCACTCTGTTTATTACAAAAATCATTTCTTATTTTGTCCACAATAGAAGTTCGGGGCAGGATGTTGGTTTTGTTTTTTTTCTTGGCATCATTTTCAACGACCACTATTAGCCAGTCCACAGAGCTATGAGCTTTCAGAATATTTTGCCACTTGGTAAGGTCGTCTTTGACTGTAGCTTTATACACTTCAGTGTCCTAAAAATAAATAAGTCACTGTGAAAGCAAGTTAATCAATCCCTTCGTTATACGGCAAACTGTGTCTAATCACAGGGAACACAGCGGTGTCCGGCTTGGGGATGGGGACGCTCCAGGGGACGTCCCGCACCGAGCCACGGCCACAGGCACTCTGGGCAGGCTCAGCGCCACCCCACGGGGCACAGTACCCCCGAAGCCCTTCCAGGGTCACAGAGGAAGACACTGAGTCAGGGAGCTCAGGAGTTTGTCGACAGTGACCCAGGCGGCTTGGTGAGTGGGACTTTAAAACCCAGGCCTGCGTGGGCAAAGGCGCCGCACCCAAGCCCCGCAGGAGTCTCAGCCAGGCGTGTGCCCTGCCGGGGGAGGAGGGGTGGCCTCCTAGAGTTGCAGGCTGCCTGGCAGCGCGGGGCCCAGGGCAGCCCCCCAGCTCTCTGAGCCCCAGAGCCACTCCAACCTCAATGCCACTCGTAGGCCACATCAGGGGCAAGGAAGCTTCAGATGCAAACCCAAGCAAAGAAGGCAAGTGAGGGCTTCCTGAAAGTTGTTCTGCTTCACGTGGATGGATCGACAGGGGAAACATCGTGGTCCTAAAGAGCAGGGCTGCTTCTGACTCTGAGCAGCCTGCCAAGAGGGCAGCACAGCCAGCCTCCCAGAGGCCGGGGAGTCCAGCCCCATCTCTTCGGGGAGAAGCAGGGAAACAAGCTTCCCTCGCTACCTGTTCCTCTGCTTACAAGGGCCCTTGGCTCTGTAAACCCACTTAGAAAACCACAGACCAAGATGCTGAAATCCTTTCAAAAGTAGGCACTTCAAAACCTTTGTCAACTATAATAGCTACAGCTTAAATATACACTTTCGCCTCTTTTACTGGAAGATTCCTTATTATCTTGGCCACATTCTGTATAGATTTTTCAGTCTCTCTGGAATAACACTCATGCAGACATACCAGATCAGACAATTAAGTTCACCAACTTGTTGCAACAATGTTGCTAACCTTTTTTGGTATCAGAAACTGGACAGTTAACCACGTTTACTATTTGGAAGTGGTGAAAAAGTTAGACAACCTGAACTTTTCGCCAACAATTTGTGGCTCTTGCATCACGACAATGCACCAGCTCACACGGCTCGGTCTGTGAGGGAGTTTTTAGCCAGTAAACAAATAACTGTATTGGAACGCCCTCCCTGATCACCTGATCTGGTCCCCAGTGACTTCTTTCTTTACCCGAAGATAAAGGAAATATGGAAAGGAAAACATTTGATGATATTCAGGACATCAAGGGTAATACGATGACAGCTCTGATGGCCATTCCAGAAAAAGAGTTCCAAAGTTGCTTTGAAGGGTGGACTAGGTGCTGATGTTGGTGTATAGCTTCCCAAGGGGAGCACTTCCAAGGTGACTGTAGTCATATTCAGCAATGGGGTGTGTAGCACGTTTTCTAGGATGAGTTCGCAAGCTTAATTATCCGACCTCGTATATGAATGCGACCGATCCACGAGCAAGTGAAACCTCAAATTCTGTACCCAGTCCTTCTTTTGGTTTAATTAATGAGTGAAAAGTTCCAAAATAACTTTCAGCCTAAATTTAAAAACTGTAGGTCCTCATTTAAATTAGAAGCAAATACAACCTGAAAAGATCTTTGGCTTAAAAATTACGAGGAAAAGCATCTTGCAAAACTCGATCTTCTGTGACTTGCTACCCTCACACTACACGCTGCATATTCCCCACAGACTGGCCGTTTTTAGGACTTGCAGTGCAGACTTCACAACGCTGGTGTTCTGTCGGAACCCTAAGAGCCCAAATGCATCATCACCCATCTGACGGTGAAACCAAAGGCCATGACCGGCAGCCACAGGCCCCAGCAGCTTCTATCGAAGGGCAGACCCAAACCACAAGGCTCCACTGGCCAAGCGGCCGTGAAGAGCCCCGAGCCCCAGGGCCTGTCTCCAGGCACCCTCCACCCGCCCCCTGCTCTCCGCACTGGGGAGGAGACAGCTGGTTCCGAGCCCTCTGCTCTGCGTGGGCCGTTTGCAGGGACTCAGAGGAGCTGTCGCTGAGGAGCAGGTAGGACAGAGCTCCCGGAGCTCTGGGGCAAAGCAGGAGCACAGTCTGACCCATCACAGGTGACAGTGAGCAAATGGGGACAGTCCTCGGTAGACTTGGTGGCTCTTCAGAAGAGGAGCCCAGGTGAGCCAGTGAGGTTAAGGGTCTCTCAGGAAAACAAAGCTAATGGAGGAAAAACCCATGAGCAGCGAGGGCAGGGAGGGCCCCTGTGCTGGGGGCGGGGAGGGCAGCTTTGCGGGCAGCAGCTGCGCCCAGGAATCACAGTCAAGCAGGGTGAGCAGGGCATCACGGAGCAAGATGTGGGACCCCACGTGAGACAATGAGGGACCAGGGCGGGGGTGGCACGGGGTGTCTGGGGCTAAGCAGGGCGGGGCTCCCTGTGGGTGAGCTGGCCTGGGGCTGTGGGCAGGGGGAGTGAGGAGCAGATGGTCCAGCAGAGCATCTGCCCAGAGCAGGGCGCACCGCGATGTGGGGGCAGGATGCGGGGACAGGAGGAAGCGTGCCTGCTGGCAGCGACTCTTCACATGAGCCAACATAAGGAGGATAGTGCCAGGCTTCCCGTGTCGGAGAAGGGAGGACAGCTGCATCAACCCTGTGGTTAGGACGGGAATGGGGTGTGTGTGTGTGTGTGTGTGTGTGCACACGAGTGTACATGCATACACATATAGCTACAGAAGGAAATACAGATGTGGGGGCATGTGTGGGTGACATACATGTGCATATACACATACGTGTGCTCTCCACCTCTATCCACTGAGAGGGCTCAACAGCAGAGAGCACGCGTGGCTCCAGATCTTGGTTTCTAAATATAATTTTCCACTAAAAGGCCCAGGGTTTTTTGGAGAAACAGCTGACCCCAGGGTTCAGGCTGAGAAAGGACAAGATGACCCTGAAACCCCTGTGTTAGGGAGTACTCAGAGAATGAGGACATTTCAGAAGGTCACAGAAGCCAAATCGGGGACAATCTGAGCATTACAATAAGTAATGACAGCAATGGATTATACTCCAAAAACTAGAAATCAATGAGTGCATTCTGCCATCTATCAATGAACAGACAAGAGGAAGTGACAGGGACCAGACTGACACACCACCTGAAACAATCTCCCCACTCCTATCCCCAAAAAGAAAACATGAATCAAGGGTTTCCAAGACCATGGACACCAGGCAGCGAAGGACAGTGAACCCCAGGACAGAAACAAGCGTGGCACCCCACGAGGGGCACAGCTGACTGCCTGGGGGTTTCCAAACCACAGTGCGGCGGGGGCTGAGGCAGAGCCGGGCAGACTCCCCGCGTGGAGGAGGCAGAGCTGAGGAGTCCTGGGAAGTGAAGGCAGTTGACTTCCCAGGAGGTCAGATTACCAGAGGGGAGGGCAGGGCAGCATGACAGACCCTGGCCACGTGCAGAAGGCCCTCGAGAATTCGGCAGGGAACTGACCGGCACGTGCAGGTAGGCACTGCCCAGGGCGTGGAGAGAGCCATCAGACAAGACCAGACACCCCCCCGGGGGCCGGGAGCAGTACCTAATCTCACAGGCCAGACAGGAAAACTTCCTAATTCACAGGGCACTGGGTCCAGAACTCAGGAAGTAAGAAATCATTGGTCTGAAACTGGCCACTGCTCCGGACCCACCAAATCATAAAAGCAATTTCTAAAAGGATCAAACTTAGTAAGTAACTTGGTTAAACAAACCTCAAGAAAATTTCTAGGATCACAAAAATGCCAGCACCAAACAAGATAAAATTCACAATGTCTGGCATCCATTAAGAAAAACTCCCACTTGTATTACAGGGCCGCAATAATCAAAACAGCATGGTATTGGCAGAAAAAGACACATAGACCAATGGAATAGAATTGAGAACCCAGAAATAAAACCACATAAATATGGACAGATAATTTTTGACAAAGAAGCTAAAAACATACAATGGAGGAAAGACAGCCTCTTCGATAAATGGTGCTGGGAGAATTGGATAGCCACGTGCAAAAGAATGAAACTGGACTGCTATTTGTCACCATGTACCAAAGTTAATTCAAAATGGATCAAAGACTTAAGCATAAGACCTGACACAATACACTGCATAGAAGAAAGCATAGGTACTAAACTTATGGACCTTGGGTTCAAAGAGCATTTTATGAATTTGACTCCTAAGGCAATGGAAGTAAAAGCTAAAATAAACGAATGGGACTATATGAAACTTAAAAGCTTCTGCACAGCAAAAGAAACCATCGACAAAATAAAGAGGCCACCAACTGAAGGGGAGAAGATTTTTGCAAATAGTGCCTCCGATAAGGGGCTAATATCCAGAATATACAAGGAACTCATGCAACTCAACAACAAAAAAACAAACAACCCAATTGAAAAATGGGCAGAGGACTTGAAGAGACATTTCTCCAAAGAGGACATACAAATGGCAAATAGACATATGAAAAAATGCTCAACATCACTAATCATCAGAGAAATGCAAATCAAAACCACAATGAGATATCACCTCACCCCAGTCAGAATGGCTATCATCAACAAGACAAATAGTAACAAGGGTTGGAGAGGCTGTGGAGAAAAAGGAACCCTCATACACTGTTGGTGGGAATGCAGACTGGTGCAGCCACTATGGAAGGCGGTGTGGAGGTTCCTCAAAAAATTACGAATAGAATTACCATATGACCCAGCAATCCCTCTCCTGGGTATCTACCCAAAAAATCTGAAAACATTTATACATAAAGACACGTGTGCTCCAATGTTCACTGCAGCTTTGTTTACAGTGGCCAAGACATGGAAACAACCAAAACGTCCTTCGATAGATGAATGGATAAAGAAGTTGTGGTATATATACACAATGGAATACTATTCGGCGGTAAGAAAAGATGATATAGGAACATTTGTGACAACATGGATGGATCTTGAGAGAGTAATGCTGAGCGAAATAAGTCAGACAGAAAAAGCAGAGAACCATGTGATTTCACTGATATGTGGTATATAAACCAAAAACAACAAAAGAACAAGACAAACAAATGAAAAACAGAAACTCATAGACACAGACAATAGTTTAGTGGTTACCAGAGGGTAAGGGGGGTGGGGGGTGGGAGATGAGGGTAAGGGGGATCAACTATATGGTGATTGAAGGAGAACTGACTCTGGGTGGTGAACACACAATGGGATTTGTAGATGATGTAATACAGAATTGTACACCTGAAATCTATGTAATTTTACTAACAACTGTCACCCCAATAAATTTAATTTAAAAAAAAATAGCTCACTATTTGTTGAAGTCAGGCATTTGACCTTTCCAGATTTAATTGATGATATTCATATTCTGTATAGCCTTCAGGATAAAATTCAATCTTTTTTGTTTGATGTGCAAAATCTTTTGTGAATCTTAACTACAGTATATCCTTTCCAGCTTCCTAAACTCCATCCATACAGCTTGCACTTCTCCATTGAACATACCTATGCTATTAAAATTTTTCTTTCTTTTGGCAAAAAAAAAAAAGAATATATGGTCCATAATAAGTAGAAAAATCAATCAGTAGAAATAGACTCAGGAAGGACACAGACAATAGAACTAGTAGACAAAGCCACTAACAGTTATTGTAACCACAGTTCATATGCTCAAGAAGGCAGAGGGAAGACTGGTGTCAGGCAGAAACGCGGAATCTGGTATGTTCAGGAGGAGGAGGAGGGGAGCACGCACACAGGACTCGTGAAGATGAAAACCGTGAAGCTGCCGAGACACACATTGCGTGGGAGTAAGAACAGATTAGATGCTGCAGAAGAAATGACCAGTTAACTCGAAGACATAGAAACAGAAATTACCCAAATGAAACACAGAGCAAATGACCGATAAAGCATCAGTGAGCTGTAGAACTTCAAGTAGCCAAATATACAAGGTAACTAGAGTCCCCAGAGGAGAGGAGAAAAATGGGGGAACAGAAAAAATATCTGAAGAAATAATGACCAAAAATGTTAGATATTTGATGAAAATTATACATTTAGAAAGCCCAAAACAATCCAAGCACAGAAACATGAAAACTACAGCAAGGCATAGCATAATCAAACTGTCTAAAACCAGTGATAAAGAAAAAAAAATTCGTAAGCCGCCAAAAAGAAAAGACACTTTATGTACAAAGACCAAAAAAAATTTTCTCATGGGTAACCATGGAAATCAAGATAGTGGAGCAACATCTTTTAAGTGCTGAAAGAAAAAAAAAGAACTTTCCATCTAGAATTCTATAGCCAGCGAAACATTCTCCCAAAATAAAGGCAAAATAAAGACTTTCTTGGAGCTCGTCGCCAACAGCCTGCCCTACAAAGCGTAGAGGAAGTCCCTCGGGCAGAAGGACATGAACCCGATTGAAAATCTGGACGCACACAAAGGAATGGGGGGGGGGGGGCTGGAAAGGTAGCTGTGAGGGCGAATACCAAACCTGTTTCCTTCCTCTGCTCTCTCTGCAACACAACTGACTGCTGAAATCATAACAGCTCCACAACACCAAAGGCTGGGAGGCGGCCAGAAGCACACTGTGTGCCAGGTAGTACAAGGTGACTTGAAGGCAGGAAGTGACAAGTGACAGACGTGTACTATAAGCCCTAAAGCACCACAGCAGGTCCTCCAATAGTGTAGTTTTGTTCAACGCCATTAAGTTATGACACTGCCAAGGTGTCACAGGCACCTAACTCTTGTTTATACCCAGCAGCCTGCGGTCAGGCTGGTTCCTTAGGTGCCATTTCGCTGCAGTTCCACCAGCCTGAGAAGGATGGTAGGTGAGAACTAACTGCACTGAAATAAGACGGAGCTTTACTTTGAAATCTCAAATCCTAAACATTATCACCTTGCTCTAGGAAACTTAATAGGTAATAATCAAGACTAACCCAAACTGAGAAACAATAAAACCCTGAAACAACAACAAGAAAAACACAGGCCCCCTATTAGAAAATGCAATTGGAAGGAAAAAAAGAACACCTCGTTCAGAATGCCCACGAAACTCTCTCTAGTAGCAACCCAGACACTTGGTGGGTAGCTGGTTTGCGCCCCCTGGTGTCCGCTGTCAGGTTTGAGGCTGGAGCAAGGCTGTGTGTGCTGGCAGACCGGGGCGGGCGGCCTTCGCAAAGGGCCACTTGAATTCCTCACAGAACGGTAGCTGGGCTCTAAAGCAAGCATCTTAAGAGGACTGGCAGAAGATATATAGTCTCAAAAGACAGTGTCCCTTCTCCCAGTCCGAGACCCACCCAGCTTCCACAAGTGGAAACGCAGACTTGGCCTCTCATGGAAGGATGTCCCGGCCATGCACAGAAGAGCGGAGAGACGGTGCACACTGGTCCAGCCATCTTTGGAAAATAAAATTTGTACAGCTAACAATCGGATTCTAAAACCCATATGGCAGAGAAAATGCATACTAGCCAAGAGCTGTATTTTAAAAGAACAGATATCAATACGTATTACAGAAGTCTAATAGTTATAAGTCTGACCCTCACACGGATCAGACAATGATCAGAACGGAAGTGTCCGGAATACTGGACACATTTGCAACAAGTGAGAAAAAGACAATTATGAAATGATGTTAGGCCAATTAGCAACCAATTTAGACTACAAAGGTAGGCCCCAAATCCTCACAGCTCCTACCATACACAAAAACTACTTGAAGCTGTACAGATCAAAATATAAAACACAAATTATAAAATTATTGAAAGAAAATATAGGAGAAAATCAGTTATCTTCAGACAGACAAGGCTTCCCCAAACATGATACACTCCTCAGAAACCATTTTTTAAATGACACATCTGATTCCATAAAAATTGCACTAATTACAAATACCTATGCACTAAATAATACATCAAACCACCTGTACAAAACAGAAACTACAGAAGATGCAAGAGAAACAGAAACACATCTATAAGGGACAGCTTTAACATACCGCCGTCAGTTAAAGATGGGACAAGGGGACAAATCACTAAGACTTAAATGGCCTAAGCAACATAACCAGTAAGATAGCTCTTACGAATACATACTTAACATTATAATCAGAAAACAGAGAAACTACATTCTCAAACACAAGGAGCATCCATAAAAACTGATCATTTATTAGGAGCAGCACTCGGGAGGGGACGGCTGATGCCAGGACAAGGCCGGCAGAGAAAAAAATAAGCTTCATAAAACAGAAATATTATAAACAACACTCTCTGATCATAATGCAATAAAATTAGAAATTTAAAAATGAAAAACTTTTGAACTTTCTGTAAATTAAAAGCTTTCTGTTAAACTACTGGATGAAAAGGGCAATATAATCAGAAAACAGAGAATTTCTGAAAAATAATGATAGAACACTGGGATATATTTAAGTTCACGTCTTCAAAGATATCAATAAAAATGTAAAAATGAAAATAAATGCATTCTCAAAAAAAACAAGAAAAAGAACAAAGGAAACTATAAGAAACAAAGGAAAGAAATAAGAAAAATGAAAGCAGAAATTAAATTAAATAGAAAACAGATGAACAGTACATCAGGTTAATGAATAAAAACCCTGATTCCCTGGGGGGAAGAAGCAACAAACTACTAGCTAACTTAACCAAGGAGGAAAAGGAGAACATACAAACACTCAAAGGAAGAAACAACAATGGGCAAACACCTATTGACACAGAGCGTATTTTAAGTCAAAAGAAGACCACACTCCTCAATGAAAATAAATCTTAAAACTTAACTGCAATATGTCATTTCTAAGAAAAATCGTTTTATCAAAATGTACAAATGGCTTAAACAGACCAATTTCCATGGGAGGGATACAGAAAGTGATCAAAGGAACCATCCTACGGGAAGTACCAGGCCCAGATGGTTTCACAAGAGAATGCCATCAAACCTCAGAGACCAGGGCTACATAAATTGTTTAAGAAATAGAAAATTAAGAAAACATTTCCAATTTCTTTTTATGAATCAAGTATAACATTGATACCCACACCAGATAAAGATAGCACAAAAAATGTTATAGACCAATCACTTATGAATATAGATGCAAAATTCCTAAATAAAGTGGACACAAAACCACATTAAGAAAATAATACTTTGACCAAGTGGGATTTCTACCAGGAAAGCAAGTATGGCTCAATAAGAAACCCATTCATATAACTCAACATATTAGTAGATCTGAGCAGAAGAAATCATCTGATCATCTCCACTGAGTCTGAAAAAGACTTTAAAAACTTCAATGATGTATTCCTAATAAAACCCCGAGAGAACAGGGATGGCTGGCACTTCCTTCATACGCTCACAACTTCACCTGACTCGTGCAGCCAGCATCTTACCTAACGAGGAACCCACTGAAGTCAGGGACCCGCAAAGACGCCCACTATCCCCACTGCTATTTAATAATGTCTCACAACAGAGCACACAATCTGAGGCATGAGAAGAGGGAAGTCTTCTGATGCCACGATAGGATATCTGGAAAACCCTAGTGGGGCATGGAGAATCCATGATAAAACCAACTCACACAATAAAAGAATTCGGCAAGGTTAACATGAAAAAATCAACAGCCTTCATCTACACACAAGACAACCAAGTAGGAGATACAATGGGAGACAGAGACCTCGTTTTACAATAGCAACAACGAAGTGAAATACTTAGAAGTAAATTGAACAAGAACTGTTTCGAATCTCCAGTGACGTATGAAACACACCTGACAGACACAGAAGCAGACCTCCCCCCACAGGGGAAAGACACCCGTCTGTGCTAGAAGATCTCAGCATCACGGCATGGATCTGCACGTGACGCTTTATCAATTTCCTGTGGTCCCAATAAAAATACCAAAAAGCTTCTGTTGGGAGCTAAGCAATTTGACACTGAAGTTTACATGGAAAAACGAATGGGCAAGAGCGCCTAGGAAAACACGGACAGGACGTGAAGCCTGCGGGAGGACGGCAGAGCAGCGCTTGGTGGGGTAGCGGATGCCAGGAGAAGGCGGCAGGGCTCAGAAACACTCAGACAGAGCACACGAGCCGGTGTGCATGACCCTCTCGCCACATCTGGGACACCCTGACTGTAGCACACTACACAAAAACCAAGGCAGGCGCTTTCCTGGAGGATTCTGGCTGCTACCCTTGGGGCGGGGTGCTTGCAAGCCTTCTAAGGGCTGGGGGCTGGGTGGGGACAGAAGGAGGCCCCCTGGGGGTGGCTTATTAGTCCAGAGGGGAAAACAGGGCTGCAGCATGGAGAAACCAGCATGGAGAAGCAACTCTAACAGCACCACTGAGGGACTGGACAGAGATGTTACCAGGCCCGGGGCGGCCCTCGCCAGGCCTGCCCGAGGTGGGCCCCTGGCTGCACCAGGACAGGTTCCCACCCCCGTGATGAGAACGCCTCCCGGGCCTGAACCACTCCCACAGACACGACGGCTGTGCTGCCACCTGCCCGCCCTCTGGGAGTCTGGGACTTGGGGACGTGCCGAGGAGAGGTGCCGGGGGACCAGCCCCATCACTGATGAGCTCCCTGCAGACGACCCCTCACACATGCTGTCACACGCCTTGCTGGGCAGAGGGAAAAGGTGCCCGGGGTGAAGCCCAGGGAAACCAGGCGTGAGCTCGGAGTCCTTTCTCAAACTAGAAACGCTCCTTCCGCTTCCTCAGATTCAGGCTGCATTCTCACAATAGGCAACGACTTACAGATGCTGAGTATTGTTAATTGTCTGTCTGCTTAGAGTCAAAATGGACAGGAAGAAATGACCCGCAGAATTTTCTGTTGGTACCTGACAGATGAACTGTGTCGAGAATGAGAAGAGTCTGTCTGGATTTGTGAACACACACATGCAGGGAGCGAGGAAAGGCCACATGCCCAGGGCAGCAGCTTCACTCGCCAGCGGGCCAGTCACGAGGCCCCTACAATGCAGGTCATGGTGAGCAGGAGAGCAGGCCGCGCCCGCAGGTCCACAGCCCAGTGAGTCAAACGAGGGTGATGGGTAACTGCCGTGCTGCTGGGCACACGGGCTCAGAAAAACGGAGCTAAAGACAACCGATGCCAGTGGCTGCTGGGGTGCAGAGACCCAGGTCCCAACCAGTCGGAACCCCAGGAGGAAGCCTTATCGGGGGCCCGCCGCCAGTGCCACACACCGGCCCAGGGCAGAATATGCGACAAAGCCATACGTTCGGCTGAGGAACGGAGGAAAGAGGAGAAAACCCAAGTAAAGTGCATCAAAAAGTCCATCTGAAAACGTAGTTGTCTTAACAAACCCTAGGCCAGTGAGTTCTTAGCTCTATTCCGAGACATGCCAACGTAACTGCCCCTAAATGGTACTTACGCAGCATTCTGTCCAATAAATATGCAGGAAGGGGAACGTAAGCAGAGCTTTGTTTCCTTCCTTGGGCAGCAGTTCCTCTTTGAATTGAACAAAGTTGGATTCTAGGTGAATCATCTTTGGAGCCCGCCCGTAGGACCTATAAACAATTTTAAAAAGTCACTGAGAAAAGCAACTACAGAACGTTCAGCAGAAAGAGGGAAAGAAAAAAGGAAAAAAAAAGAAAAAAGCAACAATAATTTAATCATTTCCATGAGTTCAGAAGTACAAATAGAATATTAACCCTGAATCATAACTGTAATAGCCTGTCCAGAAAGATTCTATAAATTACTTATAAACATAGTTCACATTTACATGTCAAAGCTGCCCCCATAAAATCTTTCATTTTACTCAATGATATCTGCACAGTAATATTCTCTCTAACCAGGGCAATTTGCAACAATCCAGACTTCTGAGAAAAATGGACCATACTTGGGGTGTCACTCAATCTGGAAGTCACTATAAAAGCAGTTTACCAGATGACAAAAGCGCAGTTTGAAACTACGAAAGCTGTAAAGTGCACTAACACTTTTGTGACACCCTGTATTATCCAGAAAGGGGGTTGTCTGGTGAAAGGGAACAGGTTTCTGTTCGCAGCACAAATAAAACAGTGGTAACACCCCCCTTTCCTCAACCCCAGGGGAAACCACACAGAGAAGTCCCACAAGCTACAAACATCCCATCCAAGGCTATCAGAGGGTACGGATGCAATTCTGCTATACTTCTAAAAATAAATCACGCCCCACGTGTCTTTTCTCCACACCTTTATTTCCCACCTCTAGTGGCTGTGTCTCCATGTCAGGAGTGTCCGTGTTTGTCGAGCTGACATCAGCCTTGTTGCGCACGAGCGTGCTCAGGCCTGAGCTTGTCTCTGTCCTACTGGCAGGCTCCTACTTTTCCTGCCCTTCATGACATTAATCACGGTTCCTTTTTCCCTCCTTTTCCTCTGCTGGTTGGAAAGTTTAATCATCTATTTCTATTCTGAGGTTGGTTACACTTTTATTTTTATATGCACAAACTTCAATTTTATTTCAAAGTCTAAAGTAAATGTGTATCCTCCCTGAATAAGACAAGAAAGACAGTATACTTTCTTCTCTCTGCTTTCTTCCACACATCTGGGATTTCAGATTTTTTTCATTTTTAAAAGGATTGATTCCTTAACTTCCACAAAATGTTGCGTATGACTTGTTTGCTGGCAGCTGCTTCTTTCGTCTTGTGAACTCTGGTTTCGTTTTTCTTCTTGAGATACATCCTTTCATTATTATTTCAGACACGGTGGTGAGGTGTCTGATCACGTGTCTAAGAAAGTTATTCAACTGTCTCCATGCCGTGGCAAGCAGTAAACAGAATATTCGAATGTGGCTTTGTGCAGCCAGAAGTGACAGGTCAGGGTCCCCGCCCGTCCTGGGCCCCAGCTGGCCATCCCCCACCCCCCAGGGGAACAAGGTCTCCCAGCTCCCTCTCGGTCAGCCCCCCAAGGAAGGCTCTGATACAGTCTTCCCACTCGTGCGAGTCTTTTCCCTTAGTACTCTGAGACTCTTCCTGAATATTCTATTTTATGCTGCATTTTAAATGTTGTGAGAGACTGCTAATTTGATATTCCTTGTCTCTGTTTTCTCAGCACGGCTTTCTGTTTGCTGTTTTGCTGTATTCCGCTAGACCCCAGCAGGCTCCTGTGAGCTCTGATTCACTTCTGGGAAAATCTTGACATTGGTTCTTCAAATACTGCCTGTCTTCCAGTCTCTCTGTTCCCTCCTGGAAATGGCCATTAGAGGGCTCCTGACACTTCTGGGTCTACCCTCCACACCTCAGCTTTTTTTCCATGCTCTCCACCTCCAGCTCGTAGCATTAAACTCCAGCAGCTCATGGCTCAGTCTTCCAACTCACTACTTTGCTCCTCAGCTACGCAGCTGTTCACTGCACCGACTGAAGTTTCTGCCTCAACTATTTTTTATCACCAAGATCTAATCAGTTCACTTTAAATTTTTATCCAAGTAATAGTTTTCACAAACACGCATTCCACAAGCAGGTGCGTACCCCACCCTTCTCCACCTCCCCACATATTGGTCCCCTACAGCTACTGTAACAATTTCCACAAACCCTGGAGTTTAAAACCACATTCTCTTACAGCTCCAGGGCCCAAGATTGAAGCCCCGGTGTCGGCAGGGCGGCGCGGCCCCGCTCGCTCCTTGCCTCTCCCACCCTCTGAGCCTTGGTGGTGGACACATCACTCCAACCTCTGCCTCCCCCCTCACGTGTCTTCTTTCCTGTGTCATCCAAGGACACGTCATTGCACGTAGGCCCACCACAATCCAGGAGGACCTCATCCTGGGAGCCCTAACTTGCTGGATCTGCAAAGACCTCTATTCCAGATGAGGTCCCATTCCCAGGTTCCAGACGGGCCTACCCTTTGGAGGCCACAATTCAGCCCACAGCATCTCCCCAAGTGCTTTAATTTCAGACATGCTCTCCCACTGTCTGTGATGGCAGATGCAGTCTGTCTGTCTGTCCATCCTGCTCTCCCGCCCCCTCCCGACAGCTGTCACGTTTAGACTGTCCCTAGTCCACGTTTCCCTTAGGATTACACGCAGGAGCTGCTCACTACAGGCCACGCAGCGCCCTCTGGTTACAGCAGCTTTCTGGCGTCACTTTTCTTCTTCACGGCACTTCTCATTTTCTTAGCTGTCAGTGTCACCATTTTTAAACCTTCCGAAGCTCTCCAACAGAACCGTAAGCTGTGTGCTACCCACACAGCCAGGTACCAGGCAATCGACCAGTCCCTTTCCTCGGTGACGTCGCTCAGGAGCCCACGTCCTCCTGCTCTAAGCAGGGATGCGTCTGTGTCCTAAATTCGATGAAGCACCTCCTCCGCATGTTTCCTGGAGAAGGGGGCGTGGTAGGTCTTAGATCCGGGGCCCTCCGCTCTCCCCTGAGAAGAATTCTCTGCTCTTGCCTGGGGAGCACGCATGTGGCACAGGGTCCTTGGACCTGAGCTGTACGCTATTCAGCTCGACCTGCTGGTTTCAGAACAGCACTTCTCCCTGCTTTCTGCAGTGCTCGCATCCAAGGCTCTAGAACTTCTCTGTCTCCAGAAAGAGCCCCCAGGTTCCCAAAGTGGCAGACAACAGCGGTCGCTTTCTCTCTCTCTCTCTCTCTCTCTCTCTCTCACGCACACACAGCACTAGGGGCCCTGTGTCTAACGGCTCCCTGCCATGACCTCGGCCACCACCCTCTGCAGCCTGGTCTTGCCCTCCCCTAAAGGCCCACAGTCCTGTCACCTGCCAGGAACGCGCCTGCTCCCTAGGAAGCCACACTGCAGGTGCACGGGCTCGGCTTTCTCTTCCGACTCCTCCATCTTTCCTGCTTCTACCACAAAGGTGCCCACATCTGTGCCACCCTCACCTCCACCCCCTTCCTCTGTCCTTGTGCATTTGGGCCTCTTTGGGCCTTTTTCTCATTTAGAGCTTTCAGGAAGGTGAAGGATGAATACAGACATTGAATCTCTGTAGCTTTTCTGTTTCACTTTTTTCCTCATAACCCCCTTTCTTGTTTCATGGCCACACTTGTTTTGCTTTTATCTTTCTGAATGTTTCAATAACGTATGCTTATTTGAAACCCTTTTCAATGACTCCATTCCTTCAGGCATTAACTTCCCTATTTGCTGCACTGTCTTCCCTTGCTCACAGCATTGGGCCGCCTCGAAGGTTGAGCGATTTTCTGTAAGAGAATTCTCTCCCTTTCTGTACACTATTTATATTAAACGTTAGTAATTAAATACATTCCTGTAACACAACCATCGGGCTCAAAAATGACCCGAGAGTCAACAGAGACCCTGAGTGAGTCAACCCCAGGAAACCACACTAATCCTCCTGTGGTACAAACTGGTGGTCAGAAAGGGACAGTGGCCAAGAACCAGAACTACTGAGCAGAAGTAACAACAGGACATTTTTTATCCACCTTGGCTAAAATCAGATTATCTGTATGAACAAATCAAAATCCAAATGTTTTCTAAAAGTAACACCTTACCACAAGTGAGTTTTCCAGTAAGACGATTCAGTCAATGACTCCCTCTGAACAAGTCACCGGACAGACACCACACACAGCAGGGCGCCTGGTGGCTGCCGGCGCTGGTCTCCTAACTCTTACCAAAGGGCTTTCTGTGACTTTCTCAGCCTCCAGAAAGCACGCGGAGCGAACGCAGGGTGCAGGGAGGTCTGGGACAGACCGCAGACCGAGGCCACGTCCTCGGCTTTACCGAGGGGCCTGAGTGAGTGGCGGCTCCTCGCACACGCCTGTCCTTCCTTGAAGACAGTCTGGTGAGCCTGAAGCGTCAGGTGGCACCGCCATAAAAGCAGGCCTGTGACACAAAGGAGCCGTCGTGTTCCTACCACCCTGTGTCTTGTTAAGGAAGTCACCATGTCCCTGAAGGAGTAAGGCTGAAGGTTGTGTGGGACGCCCTTCAGCTTCTCCACGTTCCACTGCAGAACTTCCGCCTTAACTGACCACTGGGCTTCCTCACAGAAACGGGGGAGGGGAAAGGAAGAGCAGCCAAGAAGCAAGCAAACATACCTTCTCCACTCCATAGGCTCTCTCGGGAGCTGCTGCGAAAGCGTCGGGTAGACAGAGGCGAATAAGTTCTGATCTCCAGCAGCTGCAACAGGAACAACGAGAAATCCAGTTGAGACAGTTTTAGGTAAATCGAGGCAAAATGGGCTCTACATGTTATTAAATTGCTAATTTTAGACAATTTTATATGTAGTAAAACGGTATCAGGAAACAAGATTGTCTCTTAAGGGCCGTCCCGGTGGCTCAGGCGGTTGGAGCTCCGTGCTCCTAACTCCAAAGGCTGCCGGGTCGATTCCCACAGGGGCCAGTGGGCTCTCAACCACAAGGTTGCCGGTTCGATTCCTTGAGTCCCGCAAGGGATGGTGGGCTCTGCCCCCTGCAACTAAGATTGAACACGGCACCTTGAGCTGAGCTCCCTGATGACTCAGTTGGTTGGAGTGCGGGCTCTCAACCACAAGGTGGTCAGTTCAATTCCTCGACTCCCACAAGGGATGGTGGGCTGCGCCCCCTGCAACTAGCAACGGCAACTGGACCTGGAGCTGAGCTGCACTCTCCACAACTAAGACTGAAAGGACAACAACTTGACTTGGAAAAAAGTCCTAGAAGTTCACATTGTTCCCCAATAAAGTCCTGTTCCCCGTCCCCAATAAAATCTTTAAAAAAAAAAAAAAAAAAAAAAGATTGTCTCTTAAATAACTGGTCTCTACAAAACCTGGCACTTAGCATACTTGATCTAACTTGACCCTCAGGACACCTCCATGAGGCAGGTGTGATTTCCCCACAAGGAGAATGAGGGGTAAGGAAAGTGGGAGAGATGGCACCGGCTCACCCCACCCGCTTTGTCCCTGAGTCTGCTCCACAGCCACTGTTTTCTTCAACTTCAAGGGCACAGCCAGAAAATTCGAGGCAGAAAAGGAAACGCGGAGAAGTGCACGTGAACTTCTTCACCAAAACAAACTTAATATGCATGCAAATGCCGATAGGAGCTAACATTCACGGGACACTCTCTGCGCACATACCACGCAATACCACACAAAACACCTGCCAAGCAGCGTCACACTCAGCCCTCACAGCGGCGCCTAGGACGCAAGGACGACACCACCCATTTCAGAGAAGGAAGGTGAGGCCTGAGAGTCAAGGTGCTGAGAGCGCGCAGCCAGCGAGCGAGTCCACGTGTGTCTGACTCGACACTGCACACTTAGCTCTTTCGTGGTCGCTTTAGCAGAACTGAAAACTCCATTTAGCTGTCATGAAATGCTGGTATAACCGTATTATCCTTAAACTACAAAGAACCTTTGTAATACAGGTGACTCAAATTCTTATATTCAGAGGATCCTCTAACTTTATGCAAAATCATTTTCCAAATTGCTTTTCTATTGATCTTAAAAAAAGCATTGGGAATTCACCTGGGCCCTTAACACATTTGTTTATCTTGCTATCATGAACTAAAAGAAACAAACACAAACCGCCTCCAAACCCCGTAACAATATAACAGCAGCCAGCCACTGCAGAGAGCAAGGAGGTCTCTGGGCGGCTGAGTGGTGGCAACGGGCGGTGGGGCTGGGGACACAGACGCTGACGGCCTGGCCACCTGGCTCCCATCTCAACCCAAGAGCTTGGGGGACCATTTACCCTTCTTAGGCCTCAAGGACCAGCTGTGAAATGGGGAGATAAGAATACCTCCCCAGCAGGGCTGTGTGAGGGTTAAATGAGTCAACACAAATAAATAACCTTGAACAAGGCCTAACACCAGGTAAATACTTCATAAGGCTACTGTTACATTGTTTGCCCAAATGAAAACAATGTTTATGTTTTAACTTATTTTCCATCCTGTTCATTTATTCGGTAGTCATCTTAGAAATCATTAAAATAAGAAAGTCTTTAGTTAGCTTAGATTTCTTATCTGTGACTACCAATTTCTGTCGCCTCTTTAAAAGGTTCCAAGATTAATAGAAACCACTACCCTTGATGACTCTCTTATTTATATCGCAAGAAAGAGAGAAGGTAGCTTATCATTAGGGCTACCATATAATTAATCACCCAAACATTTGAGAATGAGAAGGTTAATATTAATCAACAAAATAGATTTACCATGAAGAGAATTACACCTTATGAGTGTGTGCAGTTGCATTTTTCCCCTATTGTTTTCTAGATAGCCAAAAATATGGTACTTTCTCTCAGATACAATATCATTTCTTTACAAGTTTATTAATCACGATGGTTAGAAAAAGATCAAATAGGAAAACTGTAGAATATAACAATGAAATTCTTTCAGTGATTTAAAAAAACTGTTTTGGTGTATGTTATATAACATTATAATTTATTGAGTGATGAATCTGGTTATTAAATACTAATCGTTATAAAAGTGTGACCATAATAGTTTTGGATAAAGAGACTCTGTGTACAAACCTAGGACTCTCGGGAGAATTATAACTACCGTAGAAAAGAGATCTGAATCACATGTCACAGCTGGGCAGCTAGGAATTTAAGTTCGCGTTAAAGATTATGCATAAAAAATAACTCCATGTGAATTTTTTCCACCAAGAGGAATTTCATTTTCCATTAAAAATAATTTGAAACTGGGGGAAAAACATCACTACCCTTGGCTTTCTCCTTTCACTTGGTTCGCCACAGTCTCACATAAACGCCCAATTAACACATGTACACAGAGTAAGCAAAGGGAAATGCCTGTACCCGTAAGCTATCTCCCACAGGAAACCCAGTTATACAGTAAAGCCTGTCTACTGGAGACTACATGGTAACAATTTTTCTTACATTCTATCATGGAATAAATCTTCAATTTGTGTCCAAAAATGTAATTTAAAAATATTACAGGTTAATTAGCACATCTCTCAGGGCAAAGATGTCATTTGACAATAACTGGGGAGTTAACATGTTATGAATTGTGCCCCGCCCACCCCATCCCCAAATTCACGTTAAACCGTATTTGGAAAGAAAGCCTGGAAGGCAGTGATTAAGTCACAACAGGTCTGTAGGGTGGACCCTGACCCAACCTGCCCGGTGTCCTTGTATAGAGAGAAAGTGTGGGCACACTGAGACCCCAGGGGGGTGACAAGGCCCTGTGAGGACCCAGCAATAAGGCAGCCCTCCGCATGCCAAGGCGGGAGCCCTCCGTCCGAAGCAACCCTGGCCACATGTTGATCTTGGACTTCCAGCCACCAGAACTGTGAGAAAATAAGTTTCTGCTGTTTAAGCCGCCCGGTGTGTGGTATTTTCTTATGACAGCCCTGCAAACTAATAAGTTCCCTAATTTACCTCTGAAGGTCAATTCTTTTCACCTGCTGAAGCTCTGCACTGATTGAACAAGAATGAAGAAAAGCCACCATGATTTTCTCAGAATACATAGCTATTATTAATTATAATACTCTTAAATCTTTCTACCAAGTGTCATAAAAATTAGAAATGCCTTTGAAAATGGGCTATCCAGAGCCAGAGCATGTAGCAAAGACAGGAAAGGGCTTAGGTGTATGTGGGGACAGAGCCCCAGAAAGTAGTTTACAGGCTCTCGGCCTCACGTGGAGGGGTGCTGGCTCGGGTGGTGGATGGCCGTCAGCTGTGGCTGATTGGCCGTCGGCTGTGGCCGGTTGGCCGATTGGCCGCTGGTATAACTGCTGCGGCTACAAAGGAGAGCCGAGGAGTCGAGCAGAGCCGAAGAGGAGGGCCGAGAGAGAGGAACAGAGTCGAGGAGAGCGGAGGAGTCGTCGGTCGGTCGGTTGGCAGAAAAGCGGACGGCAGGTCGCGCGTAAGGTGGGCCCAGCCTCCAGTGAGACCATAGTGATATGACTCCCCTACCTACGGCTCCGTGGGTGTTCCTTTTCGGCCTCACCATGTCCTGCGTTCTTGTGTGGGGAGCGGGACCAGAGACCCCGCAGGCCACCCCGCCCAACAAATGGCGGACAGAGCAGGGTCTCCCGCACGACAGTGTAAAACCCCAAAAGAATGAAATCTCAGCTTATATGACAGGTAATTAAGTTAACATCGTAGACTTGTAGCTTCCCAAAATAGCCCAACCACTAAGTAGAAAGTCATTAGAGCTCTGAGGTCTGAACCGTAAGACAGAGCAACAACTTCCAGGCTGTTTTTAGCTTAATCCCCAGGGCAACAGCCGCAGGAGAAACACCAGCAAGGATTCAATGGTTAGAAAATAGCTGCTGAAGGCAAAAAGAGGCTTAAGATCGACGAGCCCACGTTCAGAGAACGCCGTTCAGAAAATTGCTGTCTATTTTTCTGACTCAGGCTTTTACAAGAGTCAACTCAGACTATTACAAACACTAAGATCTTTTTGCGGGGGGGGGGCGGGGGGGGCGGGGCAGGAAGCGGGAGACTTATCCAAATAGTTAATTAATGAGAGTACCTCAAAGCGCACTTCCATGACCACAGACGTCCCTCCCTGTACACGTGGTCTACAAACATGCTACCGGTTCTCACCACAAACCACGACACACAGAGACGTGAGGACACCGCGGCCCCGGACCCACAGGCAGCTGCGGGGCACGGGACCATCTGGGGCGTCCCCTGCCTCTCTGAGGATCGGTGCCTGGCAGGAGGGTGGCCGAGCAGGCGGCACAGCAGGCACTGCACTGTGACTGGCGCTTCAGGGACGGCCACCTGGCTCTGAAGGGAGGGACGTGGGCACTGTGTGTGCAGCACCTGCCCCGCGGCTGAGGACGGCCCAGCTCGGACACCCCTCAAGAAAGGCAGGCAGCGCCCAGTGTTTCTGATAATATGAACCTGTGCCCTTATTTACGCTGGTTGTAAACGGCTTTTGTCACATGCAGTCAGACGACTGTCACAGGCCTTCACTGTTTCCTGAATTATTACTGCACACGCTGGGATTTTTACAAGCATGTAGCCATGTCTTAATCGCGCAATTTACATTTTTTTATGTTAAAAGCAAGTAAGTTACACTCAAAACTAATATAAAATAATACTGAATGTCAACTGTAATTGAAAAATAAAAAACTTAAAAAGCAGATAAGAACTAACTAAACATGGGAAAAAATAATTTAAAAAGATGATTTCAGTGATTTAAGCATAAATGGGTCATATTTCAATGAACTGCTTAACATTTCCTTAAAAATCTTTAAAACAGAAGGACTTGGGAACTAAATTATAGAGCAAATAATCAATAACTTATATCAGTATTAAAAAGACACTAACACTTGTCCAATTTACAAAACAGAAATAACTAGATACAGTTGTATCATTTAGCTATCGTGTCTCCAACAATGAGACAATAAGCAACTCTAGTCCTCAAAGAAGTCAATTATCACTGAAAATAGACACCTGCAGGCGCCGCCATCTACTGAGACCCAGGGCGCTGTCACCAGGAGAGTCCGACCCGAGCTGAGTGAAGGACCTGACAGATAGAGATGCGCTGCTGCTGCAAGAGCCACGTGAGCAGGCGTCACAGCTGTCGTCAGCCACACGGCATTTGTCTTACTAAGAGCCAGGGAAGCGTCACTCCCAATCATTTTATGCGCTAACCTTTCATTCTAGGGCCCACCAGGACTGTAAAGTCGGTTCCTTAGTGTCAAAGCATTTTAAAATTCAGATTCTGAATTCTTAACAGTCATTGCAGCCAGAACAGAATGGATAATATGCAGAGGACTCGAGGACGTCCTGCTCTGTGTGAAAATGCGCAGACAAGACCTGCAGCCAGGACCGCGCTGCTGAAATTCTGTCCACACCAGCCCCCCAAAGGGTGTTCCCTCTGCACTTCCGGGATACAGGCCAACTACACTAAAGGCACATATTCTCTTTCCCCTAAGAGAACACGTTTGCTACCTGTGATGAAAAAGTACATGTACTGTTGTTAGTGTTCCTCTAGTGTCTACGCAGGAACTTTAAAAAGATTCGAGGGCTCAGCTATGACATAAGATTGAACCTGGCACAACACAATCCACAGCAACAGTAGCGTAAACTACCAAGTGTGGTTTCAATGCTCGAGTTATAAATTATGCCTCGGGGAAACGGAAGTACCCTCAGTTGAGACGGACAGCGTTTTCATACTTGCAAAATCATTACTTCCTATGACTTTTTTTCCCCAGACATGTGCTAAGGGCATTCAGAAATTTCTATACTCATCCTGCTCCCAGAATCTGTGACTAGGTTACATTACCCAGCAAAGGAGAACTGAGGCTGCAGGTGGACTAAGGTTGCTGCTCATCAGCTGACCTTAAATAAAGAGATTCTTCTGGATCATCAGATGGGCCCACTGTCCTCACAAGGGTCCTACAGTGGGGAAGCGGGAGGCCGAAGAGCCAGAACCAAAGAGATGGCACCACCAAGACGACTGAACTGGTCACTGCTGGTTTTAAAGATGGAGGAGGAGCCACAAGCCAAGGAAAGTGGGCGCCTCTAGAAGCCGGAAAAGGCAGGAAACAGATTCTCCCCAGAGCCTGCAGGGGGAACCAGCCCTGCTAACACCCAGATTTCAGCCCAAGGAGACCCACCCCAGACTCCGACCCTGAGAACGCTAAGAGAAGACGTTTGTGCTGTGTTAAGGCACTAAATCTGTGTAACTGGTTACAGCGGCCCCAGGAACTAAAAACTATGAGAAGTATATGAAAGACTTCAAGGGGAAAAATAAAAGCACTTAAGTTGCAATCTCTGCAATAGCTGTGATTTGATGATACAGGAGGGCTTCCGAAGCTCCAGAGGGTTAGGCCCCAGCTGAGCGCCGACGGGAGTCCAGAGGGGCCACCTGTGTACTGTGCATACCCGATAGCACGTGGACGGGCACGCCGGAGCATGGCACTGTCACCCTGAACCCCGACACCAGCCCAAGGGAAGAGCCGCTCCACACGTGGGAACCGAGGCACCAGACCGCCCCTGCCTGGCCCGAGGTGGGCGGCTCCTGAGCTGGGAGCCGGGACAGACGCACCCAGCAGCGGGCTGCAGGCTGCGGGCTGGGCAGGGGGCTCCGGGCTCGGCAGCTTCTGCATTTCTCACTTTTACGGTTTGCTGTTACCCTGCAGTGGCTGTGGTGACACCGCTCAGCTGAAAATACAGGCTCCAGAAGCCCCTCCACCAGCAGAGTGACATTTCTGTCATCTGCTGTCCACGGTAACCAATCCTTACACACACAGAGCTGTGAAGGTCTTAACACAAAAGTATAAAGGAAACTGTACCCAGGAGAAGCGGCAGAGAAACAGAATGTTCGGCCAACTGGCAGCTGACGTACAGCTTTCCTCATACTGACACCAGGTATTTTCAAGATCAGTATTTTTACTTGGAAACTTATACTGGGTAAAAGACCTTAAACAAAGGTTTCAAACATTTGTTGATGCTCTCACACGGCATGATTTTTCTTCACAATCTTTAGTATAATCTCAGTTAAAGGGCAATCGTAACTCGTCCAATTCGACACATGTCACATTTCATCGTGAATTGTTGAAGACTTCCGGATTATCTTAGCCTGGCAACAAGAAGGCTGCCTCCAGCTACTGTATCTGCTGGGCGGTGTCTTCCTTGAAAAGGGTCCAACTTACCCCGTGGGGCTCCACAGGCTGCCCAGAGTAACGGGTGGGAAGACGAGGGGGGTGGACTGCAGCTCAACTCAGACGCAAGCTCTGGTAAGAGGAACTTGGATTTGGAGGCCGGTCTCCCACATCTGAGGACCACCTACGAGGTCTGGAGACTGCAGAGTCGGGTGGCTGCCCGAGGACGACCTAGTTCAAGGCCCTCTCAAGCAAGAGGAGCTGTGATTCCACTTCTGAAGAAAAAAGTCAAGGGGAATAATAATTTTTCTAACTTTTGCTTTATAGAAAACTTGGCAGAAAAGGCTGTTCTTTCAGCAAGCCGCACTCCTGCTTCGGGCGGCAGCTCACTCCTATTTGAAGCACGTTGAGAAGAGAGCACTATCTGTAACCCTACGACTGTACGTGCTTGCCCACAGAGCAGACAGTAATTTCTCAACAGAAACAGATTTGGCAGAACAGACTTTCAAATGGACGATAAAAATGGCCAAGGTCACAAACTGGGAAGTCATTTCAGCCTGTTCAATGATGCGTAAAGCAGTATTTGCTATAATTTATGCCTAACGTCAATGCAGTAATAAAAATTAATTAATGCTTCAAGCTGGCAGCTTTTTCATGGGGAAAACTAATCAAATGCACACTCCCAGACTAGGGAAACCTCCCGGACTAGGGAAACCTCCCGGCACTTTTCCGTGGGGGTTGGGGTGGGGAGTGAAGGTTCATGAAAGAACAAGAGAAATCCAGCTGTTGTCCAGACTACAGGAGCAGAAAACCAGGCTAGTCAGTCTGTGCCCTAAAATGACCAGGCACCTGATCCCCATTTCTACCCACAAACATTGCCCTCCCTTTACTGGGAGGCACGCATGTGAGAAGAAAGCAATGAACCCTCCCACAGCTCTGCACCGCAGAGGCCGAATTTAAAGAAAAGCAACTCCTCCCGAGGTCATGATGGGATCGCCTTCACTTGGCCGTCACTTTTGGGCTTGAAAAAGTGTGACTTGAAACCACAACTCGGTATATCCTGCCATTTCATCACTGGCTTTCTTTCACGGCATGCCTACTCACGTGGCCTCCTGACCCTTCTGTGACACGCTGTGACATGCGCGCTTCCCACTCTGCTCTGCCCACTCTCCCCTCTCCCAGTCTGTAGTTACCAGCCCTGGGAGGTGTGATCAGTGGGGGGAAGGACACATTTTCTTAGTGTTCAGCAAGCTCTGTGCTGTGGGAGTCTGCAGAGGAGGAGCTACAGCCCACACACGGACTGGCCACAAGGTTCTAAGTCCCCAAGTCTTTTTCTTTTTCAACAGGAAAGATGATTAGCACACATGCCAAGTGTTAAGGGGTCTGAACAACACGTGGAACCAGAGGGAGAAGTCAGCTTCCCTAGCACTCAGAGACCAAACTAGACTTAAAATCGGAGAGTTTAAACAGAAAAAGAAAGATTGGATAAATGCATCTAAATGTAAGAATACTGAAGAATGAGCCTCTAAACGTTTGTATATTTTTAAATAAAATAAATATATAGGACGATTGTAGCAGTTTGAACCCTAGCATTTGCAAGTTCAAGAAGAGACCCTGAGGGCTCCAGGCCAGCCCCTGCCGGGGGCTGGGGGGCGTTGCCCAGAAGGCTCCCAGACTGCCCTGCCCCCACATTTCATTTCCCTTCACCTCCTTCAAGTCTAGGTTCAAAGATCACTTTCTCCACCAGGCGAGGCAGGGCGGGGCGCACCATCACGGAGAGGAATTCCACAGCCCAGCAGCCCTGCAGGCCTCTACCCCAACAGGTACAGCGGCGGACGGAAAGGCCGACATGCTGACACGGGCGTCTGGGACAGTGGGCCGCAGACCAGCCACCTAAAGGAATGACCAGCGGGGTTCTGCGGGGCCGCCGCGGGGAGGACAGACCTCTGGACTTCAGTGGCGCGTGCGCCAGGTAACGCTGAGGGGAAAAGCGGGTGGGGAAGCGTGTGCGGTTTGCAAGCTCTTATCTAAGAAAGGGAAATACCAACGTGCATGAATTTTTTTTATGGAAGGAGAATATTTAGGTAAGGGAAGGAGTGGGTAGGAAAGACAGGGATATATGCTAGATTGCTTTCAAACGCATCTTGTTTGATAGATTTGATTTTGAAAGCATGAAATTATTTTTATATAATTATAAAACTAAATTTTAAAACAACTTTCCCTACATGTCAGGAAAAATAAGACAAATGCAGTTAAATGTATACTCAGTAGTACAACCAGAGACAGGAAACGTGCCAAGGGACTTGAAACCTACAGTCACTGACTTCAGCCTGGTGGGATAACCCCCATGCGGCCCAGAACTACAGCCGCCAGTGTGATGGGCGCTCACGCTCCTCCTGCGGGTGGCAGAGTGGAAGTGTCCTATGCATCTGTTGGGGGTTGGCAGAAATGCAGAGTCCCAGGCCAGCAGACCTGCTGAATCAGACACGTAGTGGCGCCTGGTGGCAGGATCTAATGTCCTGCCCCTGGGGACTGCGACATGGCTCTAACTCTGTCATCCCCAAGTACCCCGGAGAACAGCAAGAAAGAAAATACGGAACACAGAGCAGCTCGTGAAAACCCCGAAGTTCTGCTTTTGAACCGAAAAGGTCAGTGTGGACTTAGGGTGCGCGCTAACTTTCAATTCCTAGCTCTGTCCCCAGAAAAGGCCCAGCACGAGGAATCAGGGACCTTGCAGGAATGGCGCACTCGGGGTCTGGGGCAGGGAACGTACCCATGAGTCTGGGACACCTTGTCAAAGCAGCCAGCCAAGAAACGAACAAGCATTCCTATGATTCAGAAGCCACCTGGCAACGAGGGAGCTACTCGCTCATCAGTAGGACCCCAACTGCAACAGGCAGGAAGAAGTCAGGGGTGTTTCAACCCTTTCGTTCATAATGATACTAAAAGGAGCTACTGATCATCAGCGAGGGACACTAGCAAACCAGCTCGTTTTGAAAACAGCTACGAAAAGGCCATGAATCAAGCAGTTTGTCTGCCTTCCCTGTAGGAACTCCACCACTGGGTAACCAATACTATCAACATACGTATGTACACACGTGTGCACACGTATACACACACACTCTCTCCTGTACAGAAATGTTTCACCGAATAAGTGAAGAAGAAATGGTAAAATTAGAATACCACCGTTTTGCAACCCTTAGGGAGCTGATGCGAGAATAAATGGCTGCAAAGGTCACAAAGAGCCCCCCAGACACTGCTCACGCTGGCCAGAGAACACACCAGTACTATGAAATGGTCTTGCCAGAAAAGTCCAACCTGAATCTGATGGAGCCTCTGGCTCCAACCACCACTTTCCAGGAAACTCAGGCAGAGGATTCTTTACAAGGACCATACAAGACGCAGCTGGCAAAGTCCGGGGCAGGCGTGGGGGAACTCTACCACAGGACAGTCAACCTGGGTCTTCAACAAACTGCAGGGAACGAAAGGCAGGTGGAGGGCAAACCAAGATTTTAAGAGACTGAAAATACTGATCTAAAAAAGTATTTGGGTACTAATTAATTCAAAGAGTTTTTTAAAAGATATTTTAAACAATGGAAATATAAACACTGAATATTTGATATCAGGGATTTTTTTTTTTTTTTGGTGTTATAAAGAAGTCCCATCTTTTAGAGACACGCACTGTCTTAGCTCAGGTGACCATGACTGAAGGTCAAAGACAGAGGGGCTTCAACAGCACAAACGCATTTCCTCCCAGAGCTGGAGGCTGGCAGTCAGGATCAAGGGGCCGGCATCCATCCGGCTCCTGCTGAGGCCGTCTCTCCTGGCTTGCTGATGGCCCCCCGCACTGTGCGCTCGCGTGGCCGTCCCTTGGTGTGCACAGGTGCTTAAGGCCACTGATCACATCATGAGGGCCCCACCTTGGTGACCTAATCGAATCCTGATCACCTCCCAACGGATCCCTCCTCCAAATACCATCACACTGTGGGGGGTAGGGTTTCAACACATGAACGGGGGGAGGGGAGCAACAAAAACATTCAGTCCATATATATATTTCTGGGTAAGTTACGTAAAGCCTGAGATCTTCCTCAAAATAATATAGGATCAGAGTGAATGAGGGATATAGAGAAGCAAGATTGGCCAACTCACCAATTGCTGAAGTTGGGTGAGAGGTTTACAGGGTTTCTTTACACTACTGTCTATTTTTATACATAGTTGCAAGTTTCCATAAACAAATGTTTGAAATGATACAACTCCCCCATTTCTCTTCTCCCTTTCTCTTCCTTTTTCCCCACAGCATTTACTATCTACTATATTATGTAATTTACTGGTTACATATACTGTCTGTCTCCTTTTGCTAGAATGCAAGCTCTAAGAGGGCTGGGGTCTTTGCTCAAGGACATCACCCAAGCACCTGCAACGGTGCCCGGCACGGGGCACGCTGATCCGCACTCTGCCCGGCACGGGGCACGCTGATCCGCACTCTGCCCGGCACGGGGCACGCTGATCCGCACTCTGCCCGGCACGGGGCACGCTGATCCGCACTCTGCCCGGCACGGGGCACGCTGATCCGCACTCTGCCCGGCACGGGGCACGCTGATCCGCACTCTGCCCGGCACGGGGCACGCTGATCCGCACTCTGCCCGGCACGGGGCACGCTGATCCGCACTCTGCCCGGCACGGGGCACGCTGATCCGCACTCTGCCCGGCAGGGGCACGCTGATCCGCACTCTGCCCGGCACGGGGCACGCTGATCCGCACTCTGCCCGGCACGGGGCACGCTGATCCGCACTCTGCCCGGCACGGGGCACGCTGATCCGCACTCTGCCCGGCACGGGGCACGCTGATCCGCACTCTGCCCGGCACGGGGCACGCTGATCCGCACTCTGCCCGACACGGGACACGCTGATCCGTACTCTGCCCGGCACGGGGCACGCTGATCCGCACTCTGCCCGGCACGGGGCACGCTGATCCGTACTCTGCCCAGCACAGGACACGCTGATCCGTACTCTGCCTGACACGGGACACGCTGATCCGTACTCTGCCTGGCACGGGACACGCTGATCCGTACTGACTCGTGAATCCTACCCGACTCCTTCAGGTCCTAGATAAGCCAGGGCCCCTTAGGACAGGATATCCTGCAGCAGAAGGAATGACAGTGCTGGGAGGCAGAATGCGCTCTCAGAATATGAACATAATTTTAGATTATACTAAAAATTTCTAGTGTAGCTGACTTAGTCAGTTTTTAGATTGCTGAACTAAAGGAAGTGATATTTTTATTTTACTTAACTCCATGGGAAAGACTTTCCCTGAGGGCTAATTTGAAGGAAAACCACCCCTTCCATGTGGGCAGAGAGTGGGTTACTCCCCCACTGCTTGTAACTCGTGGTAGAGGGGAGCCAGCCACCTTGGTGCTGGTCGCTGCGCTGCCAAACACTGAGGACCCTGGTCAGACCCAGGAAATCGCCCTCAGGTCGCCACCTTCCTACTGACCCTGACAGCCCTTCCGGAGCCCCCTCCACCCCCATGCTTAGAAACTCACTACCAATCCAGCAGAACTGAAAGTGCCCCTCAGGGGCGCTACAGATTCAGGACAAAACTACTACCAAAAGGGCTTACTGTTCGTTCCAAGGCCGTACCAAAAAATTCAGCTCTGAAACTGATGCAATGACTTCTATGCTCAATACATCTGTCAGGACAAATGTCCAGACGTACAACACTCCTGGTGAGACCAAGGCCTAAACCTGTTGTCAGTTTATCATTTCTCTGCTCATGTTTTAAAAAATGAGGGGCTACACACACAAGGGGCTAAAATAATATCGAGGAAGGAAATATCATGTAAGTTACACGTGCAAGAAGCCAAATAAAGGCATTTATGTCTCTGAGAGAAGTAGAGATTGTTGAAAAGGCTCATCTTTTTCTAAGAGATCATCCCATCTTGTGTCAACTTCTGGAGCCCAAATTCTAGATGCCAAGGAATCGTTCCCTCAGCCAGCAGAGCGAGGACAGAAGAAGATGGAAGAAGGGATATAAAAACGAAAGACTAGATGGGTGCGGGCCAATAGCAGATACTGTGGTGAAGGGGTTGAACAGGGCCCAAAAGATGTGTCCACATCCTGATCCCCGGAACCTGTGAATGGGACCTTATTTGGAAAAGGGTCTTTGTAAATGTCGTTAAGTTCAGGATCTCAAATGAGATCATTCCAGACCATCTGATAAGAGACAGAAGAGAAAACACAGGGCGAGAGAAGACCTTGTGAAGACGAGGCAGAGATCAGAGCAATGAACGCGGCTACAAGCCAAGGAACGCCAAGGATTTCTGGGAGCGGGGACAGGCGGGAAGGACCCGCCCCGCGACCCTCTGGAGGAGCGCAGCCCTGCGGACACCTCGATTTCAACGTCTGGTCTGCAGAACTGCGAGAGAACACATATCTGCTATGTTAAGCCATCCAGTTTCTGGTAAGTTGTTACAGCAGCCCTAGAAAAAACTAACACATATGGTACAAAATACAAAAATGGAAAGCACATTTGTTTCCTGGTGCTATTCCAATTCATCTTTTAGACGTGTTTTTGCCCATGCCTCTTAAATGTCAAAGTAAACACAGATGAACAGGTATTCTGAAGAGGCCCACTCACCAATAAGCATATAAAGAGACTCACTAATCATTATATGCTAATCGTGGGCTTGACAAATAGTTCTTAGATGTGATACCAAAAGCACAACCCATGAGGAAAAAAACTGGTAACTTCATCAAAATTAAAAATGTCTGCACTTCAAAAGACACCATTAAGAAAATTAAGACAACCAAAGAAGGGGAGAAAATATGTGCAAACCATGTATCTAATAAAGAACGTGTATCCAGAAAATATAATGAACTCTTACAACACAATGACAATCTAATTTAAAAAGGGGCCAAAGATTTGAACAAACATTTCACTAAAGGAGACATACAAATGGCCAACGAGAACAAGCAAAGATGCCCAATGTCACTAGCCACTAGGGAAATGCCAATTAAAACCACAGTCTCACTGCTTCAGGCCCCAGGACGGCTGTGATCGAAAAGACAGACAAGTATTGGTGAGGACGTGGAGAAACTGGGACCCTCAGACAGCGCTGGGGGAGCTGAGCAGAGCAGCCACTCAGGAAAGCACCGGGGCAGTTCTTAGAAAGTCAGGCATCAGCTTACCATCCAGCTCTTAGGAACCACTCCACGAACAGGAAAACACATGTCCACACACAGATACACATGCAGACCCAGGTTGGAAACAATCCCAATGTCACTGGTGACGGATACACAAGAGGCGGCCGGTCCGTCCTTCCAGTGAAACGCTCCCCAGCAATAAATGGGACAAACGATCAACGATGCAACACGGATGAACCTCAGAATCAGTGCTGAGTGCAAGCCAGACACAAGACTGCGTAGTACGTGACTGCATCTGTGCAAAACATCCAGAAAACGCGGATTTATAGGCAGAAAGTGGATCGGTGGCTGCCTCTGCCTCGGTAGAAGGGATTAATCGCTAACAAGTACGAGGGGACTTCCTGGGTGATGCAAATGTTCTAGAGCTGAACTATGGCCATGGCTGCACAACTCTAAAAATATACTAACAAAGAACTGTACGCTTGCAATGGATAGATTTTATAGTCCATGGAATAAAGCTCAATCAAGCTGTTTAAAAAAAAAATGATGGTAGGTCAGCCGGATGGCTCAGTTGGTTAGAGCGCGAGCCCTTAACAACAAGGTTGCGGGTTCAATTCCCACATGGGATGGTGGGCTGCGCCCCCTGCAACTAAGATTGAAAACGGAGACTGGCCTTGGAGCTGAGCTGCGCCCTCCACAACTAGATTGAAGGACAATGACTTGGAGCTGATGGGTCCTGGAAACACACACTGTTCCCCACTCATTCCCCAATAAAAATTTAAAAAAAAAAAAAAGAAAGAAAGAAATAATGGTAGTTTTCTCCCCATCCATCCAGACTGGCAAAAACTGAGTCCCACTGTGTGGCACACATAAGTGGGTGTGGCTTTTCACAGCGTGATCCAGAAGCAGTTTTCAAACTTGAACCTGCTCTCGAACCTTCTGACCCAGCAAGTCCACTTCCAGATTCCATTCTTTACAATAAAAATGCGCTCCTGTTTTATTTATGCATTTTAAGGTGTAAAGTTTCATTTTGAAAAGTTACAGATGTATCTTCTTTCAAGGCTGCATCCAAATGCCGGGGTTGACAGTCCCCAACCTAAATGTGCACTTCAGAAGCTGGACCAGTGGCCCGGGAACGTCTTGGCCCGGCCACGTCTTGGCCCGGCGGTGGTGACGCCTGCTGACGTGCAGTGCAGGAAGTGCACCTGAGCACAAGCAGAGGGCCACACCAGACAGCGAGTCAGCGTCACTTCTGTCACTGCGTTGACGTGTTTCCTCAGTTCAAAAACTCTCAACAGAGAATGTTCCAGTATATGAAAACAAACAAACAAACAACTAAGCGTATAGCAGTTTACCTAAAAACAGGTCTGAATGAGGAGCATCCAAACTCTACAAGCATTTTCTACAAAGCTGTTTTAGCTTCATAAAAACATGTATTTAAAGAAAACAACTGGATGCCATCACAAGCTTCTAACTTATGGAAGCGTTAAATGACCTACAGCAGTTTTTCCCTTAGAGGAATGCGGACTTGTTTGCTTATTTATTTATTTACTCCACAAACTTTTACTGACCAGCTACTTTGTGCAAATACATTCCAGATGCTGAAAACACAGCCATGAACAAAACAGATGAAGTTCCTGCAATTCTGAACCTCACACTCTAGTCTGCAGGCGGCCTGGGATCAGGGTGCAGAGAGACAATGACCCAAGAAAAAACATTAATGTTAGGGGTGCTGAGCCAAGGAGACTGAACAATGTCAAAGGGAGGCTCACCAGGAAGTGGGGTGCGGGGGTGGCATGGAGCAGGCCCCAGGGCAGGGAAGGGAACACGGAGGGACCGCAGAGCCACGCAGGTACTGCGGAGCCAAGCCGCAAAGGCCGCAGTGGGTGTGGGCACAGCCAGAGCCGCTGTTGGGGGCCAGGGGGCTAGACGTCACAGTCAGGGTCATGGAGGGTCTCGCAGCCCCCAGAAAGGTCTGTGAATGCTGCGACTTCTCTTTCAGTCGGATCACTCTCCTCCCCACTGAGGGTTAGCTTCAAGGGCCTGGGTAGAAATGGGGAGGCCAGCGGGGAGACCGCTGGAGTCACCCTGGGATGGATGAAGGTGCTGGGCTTGGGGGAGCAGCAGTAAAGGTGGGGAGAAGCGGATGAATTCTAAATAAACTTCAGTCAAAATGCTGTTTGCTGACTGAATGTCAGCTGTAAGAGAAAAAGGGGAGTTGGGAATGATCCAAAGTCATCGATGTTTAATTTAAAAACCAAATATTTTCTGAGACCAAAATACTGTCAGCACATTGAAAATTCATGTTGAGAGCAGTTACAGGTTTGATTAGGGTAGAAGAAAGGAAAGACAGAGGCAAGGTGAGCAATAAGGAGAGAAAGCCACGGACGGCTCTGAGGCAAACACAATAGGCTGTTCAGAAAGAGGTGTGTCTTGGAGTTGAAGGGGTTCAGAATGAGTCACCCCAAGATGTGCCTCTCTGGCACGTGGATTATTTTGAGCTGAAGGCTCGTGAGAAACTTTCACCTCGCCCTTAAATTAGAGGCCTTGCTCATAATAAGACCCAGCACCAGAAATCACCTTCTGGCCCTACCCGCAGGGCGGGGCAAACTAGTAATGACTGGACATCTGCTCTTATCGCCTGCACTGACCTTCCTCCCCTCTGGAGCCCCAATGAGCTTCCTTCACCCTGAGCTCAGAATGTCACAGACACCTCGTTGCTTCTTTCTGTCTCTGAACCTTTCACATATGTGGGGTCTTGACTCTCCCATGCATGTGGGGTTCCATACGTATGTATGTAATTAAATTTGGTCATTTTCTCTTATTAATCTGCCTCATGTCGATTATCAGACCAGCCGGAAGAGTCTAGAAGAGCAAGGGAAAGTTTCCTCCTCCCCCACAGAGTATTTAAGGCCATGCAGTTTTTCCCACCACCTCTGGCCTGTCATTTAGATCTGAAGCCACCAGGCAAGAGCAGAAGGAACAGACGTCTGTGCCCAAGTGGTCCCTGTGAGACCACACACACTAAATCGTGCAACTCATAAAAAGACACTGTCAACTGGCAAAAGGCTTCTCGTACACAGACGTCTTCTTAAGTCGATCACTGCGTCTCCGATGAGAGACGACCACCTTAGCCGGTCCCATCTCACTGCGGGGACCACACCACCGCGCTGTCAGCTCCGTTCAGCCTCGCGTGCCATGTCCGCCCGTATCTGGTGCTTCAGGTTCATCAGCACTTTAAAAACAATCAGCCTCTTGCATCTCATTTGCATAAACCAAATTTTACTTTAGCAGGAACGCTTCAGAAACCCCTCATCTTGCAAATTAGGAATGTGAGCTGACGTTCAAATAGAAGAGGAAGCTTTTCACTTCTAAACTATCGGTTCAAATCCACCGCAGAAGCTGGGATACTGTGCTAATAACACGGGTTCCCAAACGGTGCACCCAGGAGCCTCAGGACCAGCAAGCCCACGAGGCCCAGGAGACAGTTTAAATCTAGGAGGAAACAGCAACGCTGGAGATGAACCAGACCACTCCAGGTATTCTCAGTACCAATACTAGGTCATGGTCCACTCCTTTCCGTGATGTCATTATCATCACTAAGCAGGGTGGATGGTGGGATAAAAGGCAAGTACCCCCCCAACACACACACACACACACACACACACACACACACACACACACAATCAGGGAGGGCAGCAGTGTTCAATCTGACTCTCAGGTTAGAGAAGTGGTGCCGGCCCAGCAGGTGTAACCGCCCATGAGTGTGTCACTGTGGTTATCTAACAATGAAATAAACATTTTTCTTCCAAATTATGTGTATTATTTTTTTCAAATAACTACTGTTACAAGATAATCCTTAATAAAATTATTTGGACCTAACGACTTACTAACTGGAATGATTAAGTATTCCTCTCGTCCTAGTGGTGTCATGAAAACATTACTGAGACGCTAAGGCCACCATGAACAGAGGAAGTTTAGGACTCTGTCCTTAGTTCTAACTTGGCTGCACGTTGCTCACCTTCTGCGTGCTTCGCAGTATTCATTCTTTTAACCCCTATTAGATGGGTACGATCATGATCCCTATTCCACAGGTGCGGACGAGGCTGTGACACCCTAGGTCACCCAGGTCAGACCTGGCTGTTTTTACCCAGACACAGGTAGAAACGACATAAAGCGAAGTAGCACATCTGGTAGTGCCTTCAGCCCCTGCCCTCCGAACACACCCCATGGAACGACGGAGGTCCCTAAGGAGAAACGTTTCTCCCACTTCTCAATCGCTGATTTGCTATTGATTTAAAAATTCGATATGGACCAAGACCTGCATTTATATGCATCGATTTAAAAAAAACAAAACGACATTTTAAGTTACTTTTCGGTAATGAAACTGAGACGGTGTTAAATCACAAGCACCATCCTTTCCGGCTCGGTGGAAAACTGTCATGTGCAAATTTAAAAACTAAGCTACAGGGGAAAGCAAAACAAACTCCACCCAGGTACAAAGCACTGCGGAGCTGCTCAGTTTTGTTGCCTTTTTTCCCCTTTTCAAAATGTACGTAGGATCTGGAACTGCAGATAGATTTGGAAAAAAGAAAGAGGCAACACAAGATGTGACTGGTGAGAACAGAGCATTTGGATGGAGTGTGGCTGTTTTCAGATACTACACAACTGCGTGCTGACAGGATGTACTACTCTCGGTTTGATGCTGACGGTCAACAAAGGAAAGTCACAAATCACTGAATTACAATCACTTTGTCCACGAAGGAGAGCTGGAAAAGGGACATATCTTTCCCAACATACCCTTGGATCAGAAACCTAAGACTTTATTTTAAAGCAAAGAATTGACCCAGTGGTTGAAAAAATATCTAAGCTGAAACTTAAATTTAGATCAAATGGATCTGCTGGATTTGTTTCAGTTTCAGTGTGCATTTTTCATGATTAATAAATTATACTCTAGGTATTCCAATTGCTATGATTAGGTCATTCATCACCCAACGCTGTCATGTCACTAGTACCACGAGCTGTTCCGCGGACATCCGTCAGGTACCTTGCAGGCACCTCTCCAGGTTTACAAGCTTAGCTAGTCCTGGGCCTAAGCAGACCCCGCTGAGGCAGACCCTGCAGCAGGGGCAGTTAGCAGCAGGCTCCGAAACCTTCTATTAAGGATCGAAGGCCGTTAAAACTCGTAGGGAGCTTCAGAATATCACTAAAATAATTCAGCAAGGTTTCCAAGTAATAATGACTTCTATGTCCCCCTCATCTCTGGGGACTTTCCATTCTTCTCATGGCCACATATAAACAGCTCCTAAATTTACATGAACCAGTTACATTCTACATTCTTCTCAGAAAGGTCTACGCACAATTCATTTTCACTTAAAGTAATACATTCTAAGTTCTATGAAAAAAACTGACAACAAGCATGAGCTCTGCTCTGTCAGATGAACAAGCAGAGACCTCCTGAGGGCACAATGGCTGGGTGAGCAGTCAAGGAGGAGACGTAAATGGACTTCGGAGAACAAAGTGCTGCACACTGAGAGCGCCACATAATATCAAAAAGTGTGAATAAAACACCCGGATGGATTTTTTTAAAGCAATCTTCCCGCTACCTGTCTGTGCTCCTCCCTTAGACCAGCTCCTCCCTCCAAAGCACGTGCAGCTGAAAGAAGGAAGGAGAGGCTGAAACGGAAGCAGCACGAGCACAGCACGGAGCCTCAGCCGATGCACAAAACGGCACGGCCCGTGTGAACTCTGCAGGCAGCCTTTCTAAAAGTTAGTCTGTAACTTGGAAAGGGACCTTTTCATTTTTTCAAGCCACCTGTCTCTGGAAGTTTATGAAGCCACTTTTTTCCCGGAGACGCCAAGGAATGAAAGGTTGTGCCTTTTCAGACGGCGTCAGTGCAGGCAGCGCGTGCTCAGGTTCTAACCGGGGGACCGCCACCAACGTACGTCTGTAGGAAAGGAAACTGTCCCTCAGCCGTCTGTCACGCATGTGTGGGTGACAGCAGACGTTAAACACGGCCTACTTACTGGGCCTCACGAATCCAAGGACGCGTTAGGACCTGGTCTTCAGAAATGTGTTGACACAACACCTAGAGGAACGTGCTATTAAAAGGTGAGCTAAGGCGGACAACCAGAGGTGACTAGATCTGTGGCTGCTCCCGCAAGCAGTATTTATGCCGCACTCACAACACGCAGGCCACCTGGGGAGAGGTTTCAGGGGCCCTCCCTTGGGCACGCAGAACCTGGCCCGCGTGGTCCCTGTGCCCTGAGGGGTCAGAAAGCATCTGGGAGGACTCAGCAGGGTCTCCTGGTCAGCTCCAGGCACCTGTGCCGTCGGACTCAAGGTGCAGAGTTGTGAGAAACACTCCCACTTACAAGCATTGGGGGGACGGGGACAGCCATTGCTGAACTTTGCAAGTGTCCAAAGTGAGATGGAAGCATCCAGTTCCCTAAGAAAGTTCGTCGTCCACAGACGAAGCAACAAACAAACTTCACATGCACCCTTTCTCAGGACTGACGACGGGGAGCCTGCAAGGACCGTGTCCGCGGAGAAAACGGACACAGGACAGTCCTCTAAGGCCCCGGTGCCCACGTTTTGCTGTAAAAACTGCTTCCTCTCAGGGCATGGAGGGCCATGTGAAAAATAAGTTGAGGACACAGGATACTATCAAAGCTCAAAACGCCTGAGTTTGAAACACGTCTCTGCAGCTCATCAAAATGTCAGCCAGCGTTTCAGCACTTCCCATACACTCACTGTTCTGGTTTTTAAAGAATTTAATTCTGAAGTCACGACTGTAAAAACTAGAGGCAATTTTTTTCTGTACCAGAAAAACACTTCCTCTGGGTGTGCAAAACCGTGGCAAAAACCCCACGCCTCCCAGACAGGAAGGCGCCGGTCCAGTCCCGAGCGTGGACTCGCGAGCGGGAGCCCGGCCAACCTTCACGGCGCCGTCTGTAAAATGGGTTCTCGTCTGTCCCCGGCCGGGCGGGCGCGGGCCTGCGGGGGACTCGGGGAGGGGCCCCGCGCGTGTCGCGGCCCCGGCCCGTCCGCGGAGCGCTCGAGCCGTGCACGCGCGGTTCTGCGGGGCTCGGACGGGTCGCCGGCGCCGTTCACCGCGCAGCACTTCCCTGAAGTACAAACGCACGTCTTCTAACACGGAAAACGCACGCAAACTTCGTCCCCGCTCCAAGTGGCGACGCACGAGGGCCCGCCCCGGACCCGGAGCGGCGCCCCGGGGAGCACGGCCGCCCGCGGGAGGACGGCTGCCTCCGGGCCGGGCCGAGCGGCGGAGCCTGGGGGCCGGGCCGGCGCACGGCGTCCCCCTGCCCCGTCCTCGCCCTCCGTTCTGGGCGCGCCGCCCGCCCGCCCGGGACGTGGGGCAACTGCACACAACGGCCGGGGACCGGGGTTGCGGCGGGGTCGGAGGGCGCCCCCGGCGGGGTCGGAGGTCAATCGCGGGGTCGGAGGCCCCGCCGCAGCCCCGGCCACACCTCCATCCAGGAAGCATCCAGGCCGGGGCGCCGCGGCCGGGCAGCGGGGGCCGAGGGGCCGGCGAGCCTGGACCGGGCTGCCCGCCGCCGCCGCCGCCGCCGCCCCCTCCCGCGCCGCCGGGCACTCACAGGTGACGATAGGCTTGTTCTCCATGGTGTAGATCACCGGCGGCAGCAGCTCCTCAGGGGCGTCCATGGGCGTCCGGCGTCACCGGCCCGGCCCCCCGCGCCCCATGGGCAGTCCCGAGGCCGCACCCGGCCACCCCGAGCCTGAGCGGCGCCGCCGGCCGCGAGAGCGACGCCCGGCCGGCCGAGCGAGGCAGCTCCCGAGCCGGCCGCCCGCTGCTGCCGGCTGCATCCACTTCCGGTGCCGGCGCTGCTGCGATACCGCTTCCGGGGCGCGCGGCTTAAAGGGGAGGGCGTCCAGCCGGCCTTGGCGCTGCCCTCCGACGGAAAGGCGGCCGGCGGCGCGGCGAGCGGGGAGGGAAGGCCGGCCGCGGACGCGAGCGGGGAGGTCCCTGCAGAGGTTCCCTCGGAGCCAAAGCAGCGCGCGGGCCGGCCGTGGGGGGCGGCGGCCACCCGCGTGGGTTGCACGGCTGGGAGCTGCCCCCGAGACTGGGGTCCTCCTGGGGTGGCCTGGGCGCCTGGCCTGGGAGCGGCAGCGACGCCGCGGGGCTCCCAAGACATCTCCCCTCCCGGAGTGCAGGATGCCCAGGGCGGGTGCACGCGGCCGAGGGGGCTGCCGACACCACCACACACGCACCCCCACCGCACCTGGTGGCACAGGTGGGAGGCTGGCCCTGCGGCCCCAGCTCCACCTCGCAGATTCCCCGGGCAGGGAACCTGGCAGCACGGGGGTCACTGACAATGGCATGTGGACATGGGGCTGACGCCAGGGTCGCTGACAAGGACCTGTGGATGCAGGGACAGCGGGGGAGGGGGTCACTGACAACAGCATGTGGACACAGGCACACAGTTTCTCACTGTGGGAGCTTGTGGGGATGACCTAGCCTTGCGATTTTTTACCAAACGCAGGATGCCGGGGGCGGAATCAGTGAAGACACCGGATTAATTCCTGCCACCGTGCGGAATGGCCGTTAGTCCTTGTGAAACCCTGGGTCTTGTATTTCTCGTTACAGGTCTTACGAAGTAGTGTTGCTGCCATAAAGTAGAACAAGATTTACTATCTTCTCACTACAACCACAGACCCCACAGCACCCCAGTGCCTCCTCCAGGATCACCTCCAAGGCCAACTTGCAACAAACCCAGATCACTGGAATGAAGCACCTCTCTCTGACCTGCCACTCCTGTTAGCACTGGTTTCCGGTGTCCATAACAGTAACATTTTGAAACTAGGCGCTGTGCGTGCCCAACCTCCTCCTCTCCTGCCCCAGTACCCAGCTGCATAGAGCCTTCCCTGTGGGGTACACATTTTGGGAACAGCACAAAATGAAATCTTACTTTTAACTACTTATAAGCTTCTTGTGTAAGGAAAGTATGTTTGAGGTAACTATTGCAAATGAAAAAGTAAATGTACGTGTGAAAGAGTTTTGAGTGTGAACACTGCTGCTAAGTGTGTGTGGGTAGTGTGTGGTGCACTATAGCTGGGAGAGGGGGAGACGCTCAGAGTTAGGACAGAGGGAGCCCATGAGGAGGTAGGCAGAGGTGGGGAGCCAGGTGTATGTGGGGGGCCCTGTCAGGTCTTGGCTTTGCCAGGAAGAGGCTCTTACAGAGTCCAGAACGGCACAAAGACTAGAGGCCAGTCAGGGCTCCAGGACAGACCTGGTGGATACCTCATTAACACCCAGTTCAGCTGAGACATTATATTATGGACCATGCGCCCAGGGCTCAGCCAACTTTACCCGTGAAGGCCTAGGTAAGTATTTTAGGCTTGAGGGCCACTACAGTTTCTCTCCTGTTTTTCTTTGGGATTTTTCTTAAAGATTTTATTGGGGAAGGGGAACAGGACTTTATTGGGGAACAATGTGTACTTCCAGGATTTTTTCCAAGTCAAGTTGTTGTCCTTTCAATCTTAGTTGTGGAGGGTTCTGTTCAGCTTCAAGTTGTTGTCCTTTCAATCTTAGTTGCGGAGGGCGCAGCTCAGCTCCAGGTCCAGTTGCCGTTGCTAATTGCAGGGGCGCAGCCCACCATCCCTTGCGGGAGTCGAACCAGCAACCTTGTGGTTGAGAGGACGTGTTCCAACCAACTGAGCCATCCAGGAGCTCAGCGGCAGCTCAGCTCAAGGTGCCGTGTTCAATCTTAGTTGCAGGGGGCGCTGCCCACCATCCCTTGCGGGACTCGAGGAATTGAACTGGCAACCTTGTGGTTGAGAGCCCACTGGCCCATGTGGGACTCGAACCAGCAACCTTTGGAATTGGGAGCACGGAGCTCCAACTGCCTGAGCCACCGGGCCGGCCCCTCTTTGGGATCTTTTAAAAACAATTATTTAAAAATATAAAAACTATTCTTAGTTCAAAGGGCATACAAAAACAGGTCACGGCCAAGATGTGGCCTGTGAGCCATCCCTAACCCCTGCCCTAAAGTAAGGCCATGCTGGCCCGACCTTAACGAAGGGTACAGCAAAGCCTGGACAAGATCTACAAGAGAGAGTTTGAGCGTTGAATCCTGCCAAGTTGGGGACACCTTGGACATTCCTCAGATGCAGCCTAACAAAGCATAAAACCAAACCTATACAAGGTCAAGTTGATAAAGACAGTGATTGAACCACCAGCTACAACAAGTCAAGACTCTTCTGTGGAAAATGATTGACAGTCTATACTACTTATGATTTACCAATGTCCAATATACACTAAAAATGTACTAGAAATGAAAAACTGGAAAGTATAAACCATAGTCAAGTAAAAAAGCAGTCAATAGAAACCAACCCTCAGATGGCCCAAATGTATTTCCAGATAAAGACTATAAAACAGCTATATAATAAATACGTTCAAAGAATTAAATGAAAATGTGGTTTTAATCATTAAAGAGATAGGGACTCAACAGAGTAATAGGAAGTATTAAAAAATGGAAATTCAAGAGCTGAAATTACAACTGAAATGAAAATTTCACTACATTGGCTTAACAGCAGATTGGAAATAGCAGGAGTCAATGATATTCAAGACAGATCAATACAGATTCTTTAATCTGAAGAAGAGAAAAAAGATTGAAGAAAAATGAACAGAGCCTTACATACCTGTGGGACAATATAGAATGGCCTAACACATGTAACGAGAGTCCCAGAAGGAAAAGAGAGTGAGAATAGGGCAGAAATTTTATTTGAAAAAATAATGCCCCAAAATCCACAAATTTGATGAAAAACATTGATTTACAGATCAAGAAATTCAGCCAAACCTCAGAATATGTACAAAGTCACATACAGGCACATCACAATCAAACTGCTGAAAACCATAAAGAGAAATTACTGAAAGCAGCCAGCAAAGAAAGACATGTTACCTTCACAGAAGTAATGATAAGAATTTCTACTGACTTCTTGTCAGACACAATGTCTGAGCCAGAAGACAGTGGCATAAACCAACAAAGTGCTGGGGCAGACAGGTGGCCCAGTTGGTTGGAGCGTAAGCCCTGGGCAGTGGGGCTGCCAGTTCGGTTCCCGCATGGGCCCAGCGAGCTGTGCCCTCCGCAACTAGAGTGAAGTCATTGAGCTGCCGCTGAGCTGGATGGCTCGGTTGGAGTGCGTCCTCTCAACCACAAGGTTGCTGGTTCGACTCCTGCAAGGGATGGTGGGCTGCGCCCCCTGCAACTAACAACGGCAACGGGACCTAGAGCTGAGCTGCGCCCTCCACAACTAAGATTGAAAGGACAACAACTTGAAGCTGAGCTGCACCCTCCACAACTAAGATTGAAAGGACAACAACTTGACTTGGAAAAGTCCTGGAAGTACACTGTTCCCCAATAAAGTCCTGTTAAAAAAAATTTTTTTTAAAAAACCAATAAAGTGCAGAATTTTGAAAACTTAGCCCAAAACTCCATGTCCAGCAAAAATGAAATGAGAGCAGATAAAGATTTTTTCAGATAAAGTTCAGAGAACCTGTGGCCAGCAGGCAGGTACTACAAGAAATGCTGAAGAATGTTCTTCAGGGTAACAGGAAATGATACCAGATGCAAAGTTACACGGACAGGAAGGAAGGGATAGCCCTGGAAACGGGCAACAGGTGAGTAAACGTAAGTTGTTATGCTTTACTTTCTTGCCATAATTTCCGCAAGAGACAGTCATACATAGTAAGTTTGTGTGATGGTTTTAAAATGTGTGTAAAACTAAAAGGCATAACGACAGTAGCTCAAAGGGCGGGGCGATCGAGGACTCATGCAATGGCAGTCTGCTATATTTGTGAAATGGGGAATGTCACATGTGAAGTGAGAAGTAGGCATTGAGAAGACTGCAGTAAGACAATATTGACGGAAATGGAATTTGATATAAGGATACATGTACCCAGCCCTAGAGCAAAACCACTGAAAATAATAATAAAAAGGGTTTGGCTAAGAAGCCAGTAGAAGAATAAAATGGAAGAATATAAAATATTTGATTAATACAAAAGAAGGCGAGAAAGGAACAACAGAAGAACACAAGTCAGAAAGGACCAAAGCAAATGGCCAGTCATCACATGAAAAGATGTTCAGTGTCCATCAGATATCAGGGAAATGCAAATTAAAGTGATAGTGACATGTCACTTCACATCTACTCAAATAGCTAAAATAAAAATAATCAACAACAACAAACGCTTGATGATACCAAATGTAGTCTCCAAGCCCAGACCTCCATGTCTTTAGGCTGTTCTCTCAGAGACGTCGTCCTGAGACTGAGAAAACAGACACGAAAAACCCTTCCTGACGATGTACACACCGTGTCCCAGCCCCACGGGCCAGCTCGGTGTGGAAGCGTTTTCTTTCTGGAGGGGAGGCAGGGCAGGGCACAGCTCTCCGATCCATTCCAGGCAACACTCAGGCTTGTGAAAAGGAAGGGGACTTGGGCTATTTTCTCTCTGAGCAGAACCATCAGAGAGCCTTGGGAATTTTGGAAATGCTTGAATTCAGCACAAATCCTGGTTTAGCAATTCCATTTAATAATGGCAAAAATGGTGGCATTGCTATTAATCGATGTCCCTTCTTTTTTCAGATCCTTTTGTCCTGAGATAGCATTTGCTTTTTTTAAAGGTTGCTGGAACTTGAGCCCAAATAGCCTTTCCTGGTAGCCCATTACATTGTGTCCAGGATGCAAAGAGCCTGTTAAATTATGTATTGGGACATTGTGTATGCTTGCTGGGTCTAAAGGGAGGCACCCAGGTTTTGCTCTGCCCCACTGCTCAGGCCCTCTCCACAGGGGGCTGGGCCAAAAATAAAGAGCGGTGAGCCAGCAGATGTTCCCAGCAGGTTTATTTGTAGTGACCAAAACCTGCAAACAATCCAGATGTCCTGTGACAGGTGGCTAGTTAGGCAAACTGGTCCACCCAGACCATGGAACCCTACACAGCAATAAGGACTGAGCGACTGATACATGCAACCACCTGGATGGATCTTTATAGAACGATGCTAAAGGAAAAAATCCAACTCCAAAGGGCCATATATTGTGTGACTCCATTAATGGAACACTCTTGAAATGACGAAATTACAGAATGGAGGTGAGAGTAGTGGTTGGTGGGGGTTAAGGTGGGGTGGGTGGGAGGAGAGAGAGTGTGGCCACAGGAGGGCGGCTGAGGGACCCGTGCGCAGATGGCACGGTCTGTGTCTGGACGTGTCAGTGCCCACATCCTCCATGTGATACTAAACTAGAGTCGTGCGAGATGTCACCACTGGGGGTCTGGGTAGAGGCCACATAGGATCTCTCTGACTGCTGCACGGGAAGCTACAATTATTCAAAATAAAAGTTTAATAAAAAAAATAAACCAACTGAGTGAAGTGGTACCACGTGAGTCACCTGCCCCTCTGTTTAAGGGCACCTCACACCCCGAGGTGTTTAGGGGCAGCACTGCCCTGGGCCTCCGGGTCAGCGGTCATCTTACATGCATTTCATGTGTACATTTAACCAAGACTTCCAAAAACAATATCCTCAGGTGAGGAAACAGTCCACAAAAAGGCAGATAGAGGTAGTAATTATGTAATAATGTGGGGAAATAATCGACCTCATGAATAATCCAAGAAATACCACATACACTTTCCTTCTTTCTTTTTTTGCTAAACTAACAAGAACTTGGGAGGAAACGAAAGCGAGAAGAGCCAGGCAGGTGAGGGCGCAGTCAGACAGGCAGACAGCAGGCGGACGGTGCCCCATTCCACCTGAGTTGCCATCTTTTTAAAAGGCGGTAACACCCTTTTGTCCTCTGACCCAGCAACTCCACTTGTGGGTCTTAAGGAGAGTCTCTCCCAAACCTTTATGGATAAAAACACAGCATCAGCCAAAAACTGGAAACAACCTAAAATAAGTACCAAGAACTGTGTTACATAAATTATGCCATGTCCACTTGACATGTTACATCACCATCGGAACGGTGTTTGGAAAGGGTTTCTGATTTTCTGCAACACGCGATACCTGGATCAGAACACCTTTTACCTTGCAGTGACAGTGGTTGCTATGGTTTACCTGTCGCAATTGGAGTGCTCACCTTTGGGGAACTTTGCCCAGCTGGAAGGATTGTAGAGGCCGGGAATTGAACAGGTTGAAAGTTATGCTTTAGCAAAGGAGAATGCAGCAGTCAGCACCGGCCTATAATCTTATCTGAAACTGGGATATCTTTAGGCCTTTGGACCTTTTTAAAAGTATTTTGAGCATTTCAGAAGGAATAAACATTGGCTTTTGAAAAGCAAAAAAAAAAAAAAGAAAAGTCTTAGGAGAAAATGAAGATGTGATATGATCACAAGTACATAAAAGCAAAAACCTCTTTTAAAAGAGAGTGGAAGGAACGCATCAAAATGCTGGCAGTGGCTCTCCTGGACTGGAAACGACTTTTTCCCTCTTTTTCCCACCACTGTATTCTCCACTTACCTGGATGGAGCCCAGCTGTCTGCAAAAAGGGCACACCCCGAGGTTAGGTAGCAGATTCTAGCCGGGGACTTGGATTCTAAATAGGTCCTCACTTCTCTCCTGAGTCTCAACTCTCTCATCTGAAAGCAGGGCTCCTAACAGAATGTCCCCCTCCAAAACATGGTCCCCACAGAATTCCTGTGAGAAGGGATTTCTAGCTCCAGCTCACACACGGGGAGGTGGATGTACAGACAGGGTTAAGTGCTTGCCCCGTGACAGCTTGGCAAGCAGACCCCTGGGGCCCCGCCACACCAGGGACACGGTGAGCCCCTTGCTCATGTGGGCTTGAAGCCAGGGCACAGGGAGGCAGTGCTGCTGTTACTGTCCTGTTTTCAGGAGCAGGGGGCACTGTGGGTAAAGGGCTCAGCCAGGGTGTGACCAGGCCCAGGTGGCCTCTTGGCCTCAGGGAGGCACTCAGCACGCTGCTAACCACCGCTGTCTTTGTGTACTGTTCTCATAAAGAACCCACACGCCCCACCTATACAGGACTGGAGGCTCTTCCCAGGTTTCATTCTGCATTATGTGACTTAAATAATTAGCCATGATGAAATGAAACCTGGAGCTGTGGCTGGCATTTCTGGACATTCTGTTCACTGTGCCTATCTATTTTTAGGTCAGTTGCCTTTTTTCTTGGCTTGCTCACAGCCTGGATTCTCACTCTCTCCTGTCAAGCTGAGGTTATCACTCCGGACCCCACCTCCCACCCCCACCAAGACGCCTGTCCATGCCCAAGCATATCCCTGTCCTGTCCCTGCTCACCGGGGGTGGGAGGTGGGGTCCGGAGTGACCATCTTGCTGGAGGCCCTCATCTGTCCTTCACCACTCTTTCTGAGCTGTTCTCAAGCCCAAGGAGCCACCCCCATCCTGGTGGCGGGAGCCAGTTGTGGCCTGGCTTAGCCATTGGAGCAGGGCCAATGCTTCTTGTGCCAGTCCTGGCATATCTAATACCGGGGTGACGGGTAGAAGAGGAGGGTGGAAGGGAAGGGCCGGTTAAGGGCTGAGCCAACCAGGATGCCGGCTTCCAAGGCACCAACACTTCACTGGAAAAGGCGGAAGGGTGGTATTGCCAGCCCAGGTTTCCACGTGTCTCTTCCCACCTAAGCGGCACCATGAAAACTGTCCAGTCACAGCATCTGTGTGGTACATGAAGACCAGCTATGTTGGATGCCCCAGGCCACTTGCCCTCAGCTCACTCTGATTCGACTGCAATGGGGCAGCCAGGCACTGGAAAGGTCCCACCTCTGGGACGTTCAGGGCCTCCACTTTCCTGCCCCAGGCCCAGGCCCTTCTCCAGGGGCCCAGAGCGACCCGGCAGGCAGTGCCGGGGAATTGGCACCTCAGGTTGTCCTGCACCCAGTCGGTGGGTAAATGTGCCAGCCCCCCCTTGCTCAGAGCGCATCGTGCATGGCTTCTGATAGGCCCGGTGCGGCTGAGGCACAGAGATAACCAGCTCATGACGGGCACGGTCGTGGCTCCTTGGCCTCTTCTCCTCACCCTCCCCACGCCCCTGCCCCCTCCTTGGGGCCACCTGCACCCAAGTCCTTGCTCACTCACCTAAGATGCAGCAGGCAGTGCCGGATGTGGTTCTGAGCCCAAGCGCGCTGCACAGCCCCCACCCCAAGAGGGGTACCCATGGTTGCCTGACAGCCTAAAACAGATGCGTCCATGGCCGAGTTACTGAACATCAATGGCTCATGTATTATCTCAATGCTAAGTGTTTAACATGCTCCTCAGAACTTGGCTGGCTCAGGACCACATGTAATAAATGCTTTGTTTTGAATGTTCTGAGTATTTGATGGTTATTAATAGAAATTCCAGTTTCTCCCTGCATCCTTTCAGGGATCTGGGAGCAATGTGTGAAGGCTGCAGCTCTGAGGGTCTGGCTGGCTGTCCTGGCCAAGCCACCGCGGGCCTCGGCCCAGGTCCATGGGGACTGAAGGCCTCCCTCAGCGGTCAGTCAGCCCAAGGGGTCCTGGCAGGATGACCAGGAGCTCCAGACCAAAGATGACAGACAGCTGTGGAGCTGGGCTGGCACGCTCCTGGCGGGAAGGGAGGCCTGCCTCAGCCCAGGGCTGCCTCACCCTCCTGGGGCGCGGATGTGTCCACCCACCGGAAGCTCCCCGAGCCCCGTACTGTTGGGATGTTACGGAGGCTTCCTCTCCTAGGCATGATGGACCATCACCTCCATCTCCAGCCCCTCTGCCCTCTGGAGGGTGGGGGCGGGGCTGGGAGGTTCCAGCTTCTAATCAGGGCTTGGTTCTTCTGGTGACAGCCCTCATCCAGGAGCCACCCAGGTCCCCTCATTGGGATAAAGGAGGCGACCAGTGCTCTTACCACCTAGGACATTCCAAGGGTTTTAGGAGCTCTGTCTGGGGGAAATAGGCGAGGGAGGGCCAGGGGCTGCGTTCTGGACTCCAGCTCCTCACCCCTGCTGGCAGGATCCCCTCCAAACCCGACAATCATGTGGCTCCCCGGGAGGCGGGCGCCATGTGTAGCGCACTCGCCAAGCACCCCAAGCCTCACTGTGAGCCACAGCTCCACCTCCGTCAGCACCAAGCCTTTTGCTGGTCAAGGGGGCACCGCAGGTTGGGCCCCCTTCCCACTGTTTTCCAGTTGGGGGCAGCAGCAGAGGGTTTGAGCAGGAGTGGCGACAATTCACGCCTGCTCGGCTGTCTTCAGCACTCAAGGTCGCATCCCAAGATGCACAGTGTCTGCGTTGTGTCCGGACGGCAGGGTCACTGGAGGTGGCAGCCATCTCCCTGTCTTGTAGAAGGGTGGAGGGTACATCTGATGGCCTTGGGCTGGCCCCATGGGTCAGATTTCTTATGAAGTCCTGGGCAGGTGGACGTTGTCAGAAGGCGTTACCAGGAAGTGAGACCCTGTAAAACAAGGTCTGTGGGGAATCTGTGTTCCAGCACCTTGCTGGTCCTCAGCAGCGACTGAAGTCCCGGCAGAAGCTGGATGAAAGAAACCCCAGGGCAGGCGTGCGGCACCTTCAGTCAGCCTGGGCAGAGGCGCACCCCAGCTCTGCAGCTGCCAGCACCCTGAATCGCTTTAGGACTGACCCCTGGCACACAGTCTGGGCTCATGTTCCTCCATGACAGGAGGCAGACAGAAGGAGAGCCCCCCCTCAAGCTGCACCCCTGGGGGGCCCTTAGATCTTGCAATAGCTTTGCAAACAGTCTGGACACCCCTGGCTAGAACTGCTTTCCCCTCCCCCTACCGCAGTCCCCCTTTAAGGTCATTTAGCGTTTGCTTGTCTCCAAACTCACCCCCAGGCTCCTGCACACACCTTCTGGTTCAGAATGCTCTGGGGTCCCCAGGAGCCCCTCTTCTGACTCCTAGGGCCTCACCTCACACTCTGGGCCTGTGGGGCCGGGGGTCGGGGCTGCAACAGTGCTGGGTCTTGCCTTGGACGGAGCAGTCATCTCTCGCCACAGGCTTACACACCCTGTTTGGCAAGACATCCTTCTAGAAGGCACTTTGAGGGACTCACTAGACTCCACAGAGTGATCTCAGGGGGTCAGGCTCCACTCCACATGGCGGGGGAACCCCTCCAGTTACATGCAGGATTCTCCCTGGGGGGACTGAAAACACCCCATACTTCCTACGTCACACGTTCCATACATTCCATACTTTCTGTCCACTTCCCACAAAACCTGCCCCCAGTATATGTTCCTGTGGGTGTAACGTTCTCCCCACTCCCTGGTGGGGCTGCAGCTGGATCAAGTGACATGGTGAGCTCCACTGAGATGTCACAAGACAATCTATTTCTTCCCCTTCCCCTTCTTCTTTGAGGTGTGTACACGTGTGTAAGACATGTGTACATGCATGTGGGTGCATGTGTAGATACGTGTGTGCATGCAAGTGTGTGCCCACATGGGTTTGTGTGCACGTGGTATACACATGCGGTTTTTGCACGTGTTATGTATGGGCACATGTGTGCATGTGCATGGATGCATGGGTGCGTGCAGGTGTGAAGTGCACACGTGTATGTGCGTGCTCACACACACTTCTCATCACGTCAGGTGGCTGGGGGCTGACTCTTACATACCAAGTGCCCCCAGCAGAGTCAGAAGTAGGCGGGCCCCAGAATTAAGCTGGGCCCGTCGCCTGGGTGTCCCAATGTCTGTGACTTGGGTGGGGGGGTCCAAGGGTGTCTTCCACACCACTTGTGTCTGCTCGTGGACACTCATTCCCAGCGGACGAGTGCATGAGTGAAGCACAGCTGAGTGTGTAGGACACGAGGGTCGGACCCTTCGGCTTCACCTCCGGCACCACATCACCCAACTCCCACACCTCTGTGCGTCGGTGTGCACGTGCGGGCACACGGGGCATGTGTGCGTGTCACCTGCTGGTACATATATGCTCTGACCTCAAGATGTATTTTTAAAAATAAGTCATGCTACATGTAGGACTTTCCAGAAGGCCATCTGAGCTGGTCTTTCCAGTTCTCAGGCTGAGCTGAGCGTGGATACAGGCCCTGCCCACTCCCACCAGTGCCGCTGGAACCAGACGGCACACAGCAGAGAAGCGTGTCACCACGGCGGCGGTTCCCAGAGCATAAGTGACACCTGGGTTCTTTGAGCTTCATTTATTTTCCGCAGACAAATGAGACCCTGAATAGCTCTTGGTTCTAACAAGAGTTCTTTTCTTGATAAGAGAAAGGGGTCCTTAGTTTTCTCCACAGAATGAATTTTTTACAAAAGAATACTTGGTGATGCACACATGCCTGTGTGGAAACCCGTTTGTCCTTGATGGCTTTTATACCCATTTTGAGGCAGTCATTTCGCACGTTTTTGCACCAACTGATTTGCTCCCTGGCTTTCGCCAGATGGTGGCGCTCCTCATCCACGTCCCCTCCATAGGCAACGGGAATGAAAAGGAGAGGCTTGCAAAGCGCACAGGAGCTGCCAGTGCAGGTGACAACCCCACAGGCCAGGAAGTGCCCGAGGTCCTTATCTTCCCCTGGGGAAAATCTACGCAGACTAGAAACAAAGGAACAGAAGGAGGCAGACAGTCACTTTCGCTTATACTGGGGATATTTTATCCCTCTCTTTCATAGCAGCAATTTTAATAAACAAGTATGATGCCTGCAGCATTTTATCTACAAAATACCGCCACTCAGGCAGGGCTCACGCACGCCCGTGTACAAAATGGTCTTCACAGAGCATGGCAAACACAGTCAGTTTTTTGGGACACAGGCTTTTAAGGTCTAAGTGAGCTCCCCCCACCAGCCTCCTATAGACCAAAAATACCGCTAGACTCAACTCCATAAAGCTTGTGAGTAGCAAACTTGTAAAAATGAAGTGTACAAAAGGGAACGTCCGTATAACATATTTGCACCCTGTATACAATGTATCACCCCTTGAAACTGGCCAACGGTCAAGTATGGCAGATTGTCAACAATAGAAAAAGACCCCAATGTCTGTCACGTGCATGTGAGTCAATGGTTTGTGTGGTTTTCCAAAGAGATTTTCATTTACAGTGACAGCACTTGCTAACAGACCTTTGTGATCCATGATCCGTTTGTGATCCATTACTTGCTGGCGGTCTTTGTGGTTCAGAAGCCAGATCTTCATGATTAATGATTAATGATTAATTTACGATACAGTACTTGCTGATGATCTTGGTGATTAAGACGCCAGTTGAGTTTCCTGGCATTTAGGCAAGTAACATTTGATTGTCACAACGTACAATTCTGAGACAATAAATACAAGTAGATCAGATGCATTTCTTCATTGTATCAAGTAACTCCAGTTTAATTTAATACAATTTAGTGCATTTCAGTATCTCATTCACAGTTTGACTTCTGTCCAAATACTTTTACAACAAAAAGTTAAGAAACTGAAAGTGTACGAGAAAAGAAAACTCCAGGTGAACTTGTTATTAAAAAGCTTAAAAATTTAAAGCAATTCAATTGTCTTTGAGAAGACTGCGCGGCTGCCGCTGGGGCTGACTGATTTCAGCTTCTGCGGTAACTTCCTCCCGGGTTCCCTGAAAGTGACCTTGTTCTTTTAGTTCCCGAGTGGTTTGTAAGAATGCCATTTTCACTGAATCAGGTAGCGGCAAATGCTTGTGCTAAAACTTAATTCACATGTGTCCACCCCCTCAATCAGGCAGAACACAGTGTGACATCTTCTACCCCAAAACTGCCCCTGTGTTTTTGCGTTCTGGCCCTGATATGCAAGAATGTGAAAGCCGAATGTCCGCATGCACCCTGGCAGCCCCATGCAGGGTTTGGGACAAAGCGTGGCAGGTCCCAGTGGGTGGCACCCAGCCCAGGCCCAGGTGTTTGGAGAGGCTGGCCTAGGCTTTAGGAGCTAACTCACTAGACAAAAGGGCAGGCAGGTGGACGGAGGGGGTGCTGTCTCCAGAGAGAAGGCAGGCGGGCATGACGGCCCACTGTTTCGACCGTAAGCCTGGTTACATGGCAGGCGGGCAGATTGGAAGCCGCGTCACACCACTGAACGCTGAGTGTTGCATGCCGGGGGAAGCATGCACTACTGGTGAGAAAGTCGCAGCAGGGGTCACTCACGGGGATGAATAATTCAGCTGCAAGAAGTCAGCTGGGCTGAAAAGATTCTATTTGGCTTGTCCTATGGGCGTCTCGGGTGGACACAAAGCAACATGCAGAGAGTTCCTTATTCTTCGCCTCAAATCTGCCCCAAATCAGTCGTCACATGGGCGTGGGCATGGCCGCATGCGACTGGGCGCACACTTCTCTGCAGATCGGCTTCACGCTCAATAACCCAACGGGGTAAGGGAAGTCCTCCTGCACGGTGCACGGAGGGCGCGACAGGCACGGGCGAGAGGGTTCAGAGCGGAGGACCACACCTGCGTCCGTCTCACAAGGTGCTACTGACATTGCCGTTTTATGCCACTTAGCGGTGTGCGCACTCAGCTCATCTCCTAACCAGACTGTGCTTCTTGAGGGCGGGGACGGCAGAGCACCTCCAACAGTGCTGTGCATCTAAGGTCTGTCACCACGTACCAGTGACCAGTGCCACTGCTTTCTCTGTGTTCAAACTTTGTCAGTGGGCAGCCATTTCAAACCCTCCACTAGGCTCCAATGTGTAGAAAAAGAGGCATAAAGAAAGTGTTCACGGGTTTTTGACACATGTTCCCTCAGACCAGCCCAGCCTTTCTCCGGCGTCTGCTCACTTCCACACAGTGGGTCATTCATTGCTCCCAGTGGTACCTGAAAGACCCTAGAGAGGGAAACAGTCTCCAGGTGCCGGCAGCGGCTACAGAATCACCATGGAAGACCACAGGCACCTCAGAAGCCCCTGGAACTCCCCAGAGGGGGCCCCAAATCTGTGGCCCTTTCCCCAGCCAGACACACAGGGAGGGCCCACAAGCGAAACTCCACTCACTGGGCAGGGGGGACACAAGCGTAGAAGGTGACAAAGGACACAGAAAATGGGGTCTGACAGTGGAGCCTGGGCCTGATGAGAAACATGCGACCATTGGTCCTCCAGGCTCGGAGCTCAGTCTGTCCATCACTCATGGAAGGGACCTTCTCTGTGCATCCCAGCAGGAGCGGGGCTGGCTCTGGAGGCACACTGCGAGCACCAGAGCCTGCCCAGCAGCGATAGTCAGCAAACAACCCCCCCACAGAGGGTCAGCAAACACCTCCCCCAGCAGAGGGTCAGCAAACACCTCCCGCAGCAGAGGGTCAGCAAACACCTCTCTCAGCAGAGGGTCAGCAAACACCTCCCCCCACAGAGGGTCAGCAAACACCTCCCCCAGCAGCAAAGATCAGCAAACACCTCCCCCCACAGAGGGTCAGCAAACACCTCCCCCCACAGAGGGTCAGCAAACACCTCCCCCAATAGAGGGTCAGCAAACACCTCCCCCCACAGAGGGTCAGCAAACACCTCCCCCAGCAGAGGGTCAGCAAACACCTCCCCCAATAGAGGGTCAGCAAACACCTCCCCCAGCAGAGGGTCAGCAAACACCTCCCCCAATAGAGGGTCAGCAAACACCTCCCCCAGCAGCAAAGATCAGCAAACACCTCCCCCAGCAGCAAAGATCAGCAAACACCTTCCCCAACAGAGGGTCAGCAAACACCTCCCCCAGCAGCAAAGATCAGCAAACACTTCCCCCAGCAGAGGGTCAGCAAACACCTCCTCTCCCTTGCCAGACCCAGGGCTACATGTGGAGGGCACCCTGGACTCCAGGCCTAGAATGCACACTGGCGACTGACTCGCATGGCCTGTCCAAATACTCATCCTGAACCTGACACGACAACATCAGCGACACATGCAGCTCAGTAGTGGGGTGTAAAGGAAAATAATAAAGAAAAGCACTATTCTGAAAGGAAAAAAAAAAAAAAAAGAAAGCCCGAACATTCATGGCGTAGTTTTTATTGCTCCCAAAGGGCTCCGTGTTCAATGCATGAGCTGATCCGTGTTAAATCAGAAGGAATCACTGAGATTTAAAACCTACACCCTTGTCTCAGTCTCCATTTACAGAGGAGCCCGCACCGACTAGACACAGAATTCACATACTATGTGTTCATTTTAAGCGGAGGGAACTTATCTGGGCAACAAGGACTAACTAAGTGGTTAATTTAGTTGTTAAAGATCTAAATTTGCATTTTCTGGGTAACGTGTCTGCTTGGTAGTACCCTTCCACCTTTTTCCTTTAAGACTTAAGTGTTAGTGACTTAGCCAATGACATAGATAAACACACATAAAGACAGATGAGCAGAATGTCCTGTGAAGACAAAGAAACCCTAAGGTAGCTGCTCACCCCAGGGGGAGCGGACAGATAGCCTTCAAGGGCAGAGGCAGGCACTCCTGAAACAAAAGCATTTTAAAGCTGTTTTGTTTTAGCCTCACAAGGAATTGTGTTTACCCACCCTAGCTTGTGGGGCACTTTTCTGCAGCGGTCCCTCCGTCAGTTACCACACCTAAAATTCAGCAGTGTCATTGTTATAAAGAATTATGCCATCCGATAAATCTTCCCAAAACACTTAGGGCCAATGCGTAATTATTTTTCCAATTTAGTTTATAATTTTGTGCATGCTTCTATCCCCCATTGTTTTCCTAGAAAATTCAACCTGCCTCTACTCAGAATGCTGGTTACAGTGTATCAGAGAGAACACTCATTATTTTTCTTCCCCTTGCTAAAAAACATGAAGGGAATGTGACTTTAAAAAACCAAGTTGAAAGTCTAAGGAGAAAGTCCACTGCAGGTGGGTTTACAGTGGAATGACAGCTGAGCCACGTGGGGGTGGGGGGAGAGGGGGAGGCCTGTGTGTAGCATGTCCCCACTCCTCCTGCCCCAGGCCCTGGGTGCATTAAACACACCTCCATCTGCAGAATAAATGCCTCCCACTAGTGCTGCGGCCAAAGGGACACTGTGAGGACATAAGACAAGCTCGGAGAACCCCTGCGGCAGGAGTGGAGTAGGAACTAGCTGCCTGCTGGGCATGCCAGACGGAGAGGCCACCGGCCGCTCAGAGCCTGGCAGGCCCTCCCAGGGGACACACGTGCCTGCCTGGGGGAGGGAGGGTGGCAGGGAGGGTGGAAGTCTCACCACCTCTAAACTTGAGAGCCATCAACTATAAAAATAAAATCTCTACAAGCAAACAAGCTCTGTGCTAAGTCTCCAACCGCCTTTAGAAGACAGAGGTTTGAGGGTGACATTCCTTTTTAAGAAGCCTCCACGAGTCCCAGGGACTGTGGGCAGGGGTCTCGCTCCAGCACACTCAGCGCCTCTGGGCTCCCTGTCGCTGGGGGCAAGGGCGCCTGCCCAGCCTGGCCTCTGCAGCTGCCAGCCCAGGGACTGCTGTCCCTTGGCTGCAGGGAAAAGGAATGGAGACTGGGCGGGCAGGAACACTACGTTCCACCAGTTCTCAGGTATTTACGCCCAGGATCGGGTGGGACATGGGGCGGGGCTCCAGTCCATGTGACATCCAGTGTGTGCTTATCACCAAGACATCTTTCTCCATGGTGCCCCCAGCCCACCCTCTGGAAGCAAAGGTGCAGGTCACATTGGGGGCTGGGGACCCTGTGACATCGTTCCCAGCAGGACAGGGGAAGAATCCTCAAGGGAGTTTGCTGAGGGTGCAGGGGAAGAGGCGAGGGGCTTGGGCGCGTTCCCAAAATCACAGATAAAAAACAAAACAGGGCCTAAGTTTAAGAAGAGAAAGCGTCAGAGGCTCTCTCTGGCCAGCAGCATCTTTGAGAGATGGCTCAGGTGAGACCAGTCCCCCAGAAGCCACCCCCCAGGGCAGACACTGCCCTCCTCACAGCTCTCCCAGGTGGCACACGGGCGCTGCAGGTGCGCTGCGACGGGCTCCATCCTGCAGGCCTTCTGATTTCTTTACTCTTGGCTCAAGTTTATTGGTTAATATTAGTCACCAGTTAATAAGAAAAATAGTTTCTAAGTGTCTGTTTCTCCGCTCTGAGTGTTGCTGTTTCTAGTTGAGTTAACTGGGTGCCAGGTTATGCGTGTTCCATCACAGCCACTAATTAGTCCTTTTTCTTAAATTCTTGGTTTCCGTAGCTGGAGCCTTTTTCTATTTCAGTTACTCCTATTAGTCGGCGGACTCCAAAGGAAGCTTTAAAACAGGAGAAAGGCGAGGTTAGACGACCGCTTTGCCATCAACTGGAGAGTTCGTTATTGGGGGGATGCTCGACCTCTGGCCTCCGACTTCCTGTGGGGGTGGCAGGCCAGCCCACGCCCCTCCTCCCTCACCCGCTCAGCCTGTCCCCACAGAGCAGATGGCCTCCACAACGGAGTGGCCAGGGCCTGCTCTCCGAGGCCTGAGAGGCTCTGGTTGGATGCCCGACTCCAGGACGCCTCGAGGCCCAACCTTGAGCTGTGTGATCGTCCACTCCTTACCTGCCCCAACAAAGCCCAGGAACGTCAGGATCAGGAGGGGAGAGCCACTCGCAAAGACGCCCAAGGCGAAGCTGAACAGAGGCGACAGCAGGACAGTGGCCCAGAACAGGAAGTTCAGGAGCGTCCACGGCCGGCGGGCAGGTTTGAACTGCTCCCCTGGGAACACGCCCTCCTGGTTATACATCTCCTGCAAGGCGTCCTGTAAAAATCCACAGAAGAGTGGGGTCTCGACTCGCTGTCCTCTTAACACGAGGGAGCGTGCTGACAGTGAAACACAGCCACCTGCACAAGTGTCACACATCAAGCGGATGAACCGTGCACTGCAGGCAGGGAATGAGGCTTGCGGGACCTTCATGGAGAACCTTGGCTGCGTGTATGGGAAGCTTGAAAGGGTACAGACCTTCTGACCTGGCACGTTTCCCAGGAAAATAATGAGTCTGTGCCTGGTAGATGGGCACTGTCACCCCATCACTCATCATCTAAGGGCGGGGGGTAGGGGGGTGTGACTTGCTGGGTGATACCCACAGAAAGTTATTTCACTCTTCCTTCCTCCATTCCTGTAGGCTAATGACCACGGAGAGAGGAGCTGGGGAAGACGTGGGGAAGGTGACACTGTCAGGGGACCGTCAACCGTGGGACAGGGACGTGTTGTAAACACCAAGCACGCACTGGCTGAGAAAGGGGACACCTAACAGAACAGACGTGTCCACGGCCACCACACAGGATGTGTTAACAAGGGGTGCACTGCCGATATCTACGTACCATAAGGTCCCATTTAAACAAACACTAGGTATGACTGTAGACATTTGAACAGGACCACGCTTAGGAAGCTGGAACCCCAGTGACACATACCGCAGTCTGCTTTTTTCACACATTATTTTCTAGAGTCAGTTATGTTGGTTGCTAATATGTAGTTCATTTATTTTAACCGAATCCCAGCAAATGAATATGCATATACACTGTATCTATTTCCTCATACGCTTTTAGGTTACTTCTCATTTCCTGGTAAATTAATACTGCTATGAGCAAACATCACTTTGTGTCAGTTTCAGACTTTAAAACCTGACCCAGATTCAGAGAGCTATTCTCCTTCACAACCTCGCGCACACATCATCTGCCCAGCTATTTACATGATGTGTATGTCCTATTTCTTTTTAATTCAGGTTTCTGTTTTCTTCTGTAGAGTGACGTTGTTCTTGGAAATGATACGTTTTTATCTAAGTTTCCAAATGTGTGAGCATAAAGCTAGTCCTACTGCTTGCACATTATTTTCACTGCCTGTTCTTTGGTTGAGTTCCTTTTTTTATTCTTGTTCTCTTGTAATTAGTCAGTCTTGCCCAAGGTTTTCTATTTTGTAATATTTTTAAAGAAATAATTTACGCTATTTTTATTCTTTTCTTTGTTCTACTCTCTCTGCATTTATTTTGAGTGTGCGCGTACACACGTATGCATGTATAGCGTACGTGTATGTAAGTGTGTGTGTATGTGTATGATTATTAAGAGAATAAAACGTGTAAGACTTTAGAAGAGACTCTGATACAGAGTAAGAGATATGACCAATTCCTTTGTGGGCAGTATGTCTTTTCTCTCTGGTTATTTATTCTTTTTCTTTTAAATTAAAGTTTATTAGGGTGACAATTGTTAGTAAATGGTTATTTATTCTCAGATCATCTTCTTGTCTATGGTGTTCTGCAATTTCATTGCCAAGTGGGCGTAAGTATCTGTTTTTTAAAACTTTTACTTATTTTAAGTGTGTTTTTCCAGGACCCATCAGCTCCAAGTCAAGTAGTTGTTTCAATGTAGTTGTGGAGGGCGCAGCTCACAGTGGCCTGTATGGGGATGGAACCGGCAACCTTGTTGTTAAGAGCACCGCGCTCTGACCAGCTGAGCTAACAGGCTGCCCCGGTGAGTTTATTTTTATTTATCCTATCCCAGACTTGTATTTCTTGAACCTGATGAAATCCACGTTAGCCAATTCTACAAGTTTTACAGGTCTCATCCCTGAAGCGGCTCCTCACCCCTCTTTCTACTTCCTCGTTCTGGGCCTTCTAACGGTTATCGATTGGGCCTCTCAGTCTGTGCTTGGTGTCTTTTGACTTTCCTTTCATAGGTATACTTCCTCTGTGCTGCATTCTGAGCAGTTTCTCCTAAATCTTACAGTTTACTAATTCTCTCTTCCGCTGTATCTCATGTGCTATTTCCCCTGTTAAGATTTTACTGGCAGTGACTATATTTCTTATGCCCATAAATCCTGCCTGGTTTTTCTCAAATCTGACTCATTTTTTCCTAGGTCTTGCTCTTCTCTTTTCAGTTCTTTCTTTGGTGCTTACTCATTTCAAACATACTAATTTTAGTTTCTGCGTGATTGTCTCAGTAGCTGAGGCTGTTGGAGGATTTAACTATTGCCTGTTTGCCTGTCGTGGAGCCCCCGGTGGATGCCGGCTCTGCGCTCATCTCCAGCAGAATTTTATCTGAGGACATATTGGGCAGCTTAGGCCCGCAGTCATGTTCTTCCAGTTTTGCACGTACTTCTCGCAGGATCTCTAGAGAGATTTGCCTGGAACCACTTTTTATGTTGATATTTTGTCTTTTTTCTTTTTGAACTATGTTGTCGTTGTGTAAATGCAAACCACAAACCTGTCTGCTGTCACACTTGTGATTATGAATTACCAGGGGGACCTTTTTGAAACCAAGAGAAGGAAGCTTCAGAGTAATTTCCCTGTGCTGGCAGGCACATGCCTTTTCAGTTTAACCTTTGTGAGGGTGGAAGTCTCAGAGGGGCCCAGCTTTATGTAGAGTTTTCAGTTCTAACTTCTGCCTTGAATGAAGTCAAACCTTTACCTTCTTTCTCCAGGTAGGCATTAAGACTCAAGACTTTGGGGTAAGGGGAACAGCAAACTCCACCAGGAGGGGATGGCAGTGGCAGCCCACAGGCTTATCCTGGGTTTTCAGTCACATCTCCTTTTTTTTTTCGATTCCCTAGAGATTTCCCTTATTTTTTTGAGAGCTCATCAATGCATTTCAAGGGTATTTGTTATTACTGGAAGGATTTTCTGATTATCTAAACCTTCCACAACACTGAAAACAAAACTCTAGTGTCCTGTATGTTTGTGTATCTAAAATAAACTGGAAGCAAGAGTCAAGGGTGAGGTGTACTATGGGAAAAGAAATGGGGCTGGGTGTGGTCTTAAGAATCTTTTTATGTCATCTGTATTGTGTCTCATAATCATACACACACATATATACATCTATTATATAGCTATACTTTCTTTTACATGAAAAAATGAAACAAATGTGATAAAATGTTATCAGCCAGGGTTATACAACCATTATGTTACCCTTTATACTTTTCTCTAGTTCGTTAATAAAAAAGCTAAGAAAAAAGGATTAGAAATAAGTATTTGATAACTGCACAGCACTTCTGACTCCAGAGGAAGTCACCAGGCCAGCTCCTGCCCCCTCAGCTGCCCCTTGAGACCGCTTCCTGAGGGGGAAAGCTGTGTGCCTTTACCTTCTCCTGGTAGAGTTTATGAAGCCATTGAGCCGCTCCCTGTTCATCCAGCGGGATCTCTTCCAGAGGAAATCTCCTGTTTTATGAAGAAGATTGAAAGCAAAGTCAATAACTAGATGCCATCAAACTGCAAACGGGGGTAAAAACTCGTGCATCACGGTTACTTGCTGGCCTGCTTCTGCTATCCAATCTCACTCTCAATTTCCAAAAACACACAAACATCAAAGTAATGTCCTCGGGCACTCTCCCAGAGTGCCATGCGGGTGACCTGGGGCTCTGTGGGACTGCAGGAGCCCGGAGGGGAGGGGGGCCAGAGACACAGCTACGGTCATGGGATAGCATTTCACGTGGGCTACCCACAGGCAGAGCAATGAGCAGATCATGTCCCCGGCTCCACCATGAAGGGTGATCATTTATTAGCTTCAGCAGGAGTTTTGGTCTCTCCTAATAGTTCATCCTTTGGAAATAATCAACGCAGACTGTCTTTCATTAGGCAAAGAAAATTATGTATTTCACAAATGAAATCTACTTGCTTCAAACGTGGAAAGCAATAGAGATTTAGAACTTTAATCTCAGTTAATGAACACCTGACCGGTTAAGACACTAATTTATTTATAAACCTGATCACCAGCCGGATTACCAGCCCCACCAGCTGAAGGTGTCGACCTGCTAAGACTGGCCAGACAAGAGCCACCTCCACGGCAGCTGTAGTACCTGAAAATTGCCAGCAGAGGGCGCCAAGCACCCACATGCGCTAGAGTAACCGGCGGGATGAGGGTCCTCAGAGGGGTGGGGCCCACCTGGGGGGGCCCACAGTGAGAGGATGGCCAGGGGGCGTTTCCATGGCCTGACTAAACCTCCACCCTTTAAGGTATTTTGAAATTTTTGCTCTAAAAATCGAGAACTTTGGTTTGTGTGGGTTGTGCCTAACCATCTTCACCACATTCAAAACTAAAACAGACTAGAAGCACCCACGCTACCGGACTCCGGAGGGAGGAGGCTCAGACGGGGTTCGTCCAGGACACATGAAGCCTAAAGGCTTCCAACCCCCGGCTGTCCTCCCTGACTTCATATACATAGTGTGCGTGTCACACGCAGGGTCTGTGCATCCGCCACAGGCACTATGAAATACATACAATAAGAATTTACAAGGAGATAAAAATAAACACAAATGAGCATCTATTTCCTGGACTTGACTCAAGCTACCTTAGGGTCACTGGCCAGCAGGAGCCTCAGGCCACTGTCACCAAAGCCCTTGGCCTTGTCCAGCCTCAGGCCCCGGTCACTTCACCCGCAGAGGACAGGGAAGGAGACAAAGCCCCCTGGGCTGTGAGAGCCTCGTGCATTGGATGACAAGTATGCTTTGACCCATTGGAATTCTGCTTTTACTCTACACTCAATAAGTAACACCAAACAGGCAGCTGGAGCTGTTACAAGTTCTAAGACTGTACCTATTCACATAAGATTAGATAAAACCTCACCCCACGTTTTCTGTGGCAAAGGGGGAATGACCGCTGAAAGCACATGTCCTCTGCAACTGGGACCACTGTTCCCGCGGAAGTGCCGTGCAGCCTGGTGGGGTGGCCAGGGCACCGACCTCAAGCTGGGCCAGTGGCCTCCCCCGGCCCCACAACCTCTGACCCCGGGCAGCCGAGACTGTCTGACCACACCCAGCTCATACTACGCAGGACAAGAGCAGGACCTGCCTCCAAGTCCTGTGAGGGTGACAGACAGCGAGGGCAAGGGCTGACACAGAGCCCACCACGGCCATCACCGTCCTGGACAACATCAGGTGTTCTAGTCGGAGCCACAGCCAGGGGGAGGCTGGCCTGGCTTCTCCGTGCCGCTGTCAGGACCACCCAGGGCCCCAGAGAGATCTCCCAGTCCCCAGTGGGCACACTGCGCCAGGGCTGCTGGAGACCTCAGGGCAGGCCTCCTGGGCTTCCCCTGCCCCAGGATGGCACAAGAGACCCTGCCCTACGCTAAGCCAGTCCACCGCAAGCTTCAGAAGGAAAAAACCGCCTGCTTGTTATTTATGTTCACACAACGATTCCTGGAGTTTCCTATCGTGTGCCTAGAAATGGGTGGTGGTGTTTTAAAACATACAGACTGAAGTTCTCAAGACTGAAACGGAGAGGGCCTCTCAGAGTCTTCGCAGGACTCACTGATCAGGATGGACACCACGCCGGTGGGGGGCGGATGGCAGACATGGGCGGAAGGGCTTGCCTCTCTGAGCACATTGGCATGACAGGGAGACCTGCACGTTCAACCAGGAGGACCCAGACAGGAGACGAGCCGCATGGCCTGCGGCTCTGCCCTGAGCTGGAAGCAGCGTCACAACACCATTTCATTAATAGAGGGGTCCCCAGATGGCTTTAAGTAGACAGATTTTTGGGGTGGATTATGTTTATGAGCCAGAGAAACCTGGAGACAAAGTGTGGCAGTGAGACATGCAGCCACCATTTGGGTGGGACTGCCCTTGCCACTGACCTTGACCCTGTGTTACAGAAATGAGGGCTGCTCTCCATGGGAGGTCGTGCCTGCATCTCAGGACAAAGCCTCGGGCTCTGCAGTGGACACCTGGACACCTCACTCTTGTCTCACTGGCACCAGGAACCACTCAGGATGGAACCTAACATGGACCCTCCTCCCTCTAACCCTCTTCCTTTCAGACGCAGATCCCTCAAATTCTGGGGCTGAAATCACCAGTGCCAGCAAAAGTCACGTAAGTGCAGCTTCCAGCCAGAAGGTTCCGTGGGAGAGCCTGCACTGCAGCCTCTGCATAGATCTGGGGGAAAGGTCAGCCCGGGAGTCCACCAGCCACGTGACTGCGGTCCCCAGGGAACCCCACACCCTGTCGGACTTGAGCAAGGTCTGGGAAGTGAACTGTTCAGGGGGGTGCATACCGCCTTCCCCCGCCCATGGCACTGAGCACATGTGTGTGTCTCACCAGCGACTGCCCCTCAGAAACCTGGTTCTCTGCTCCCTCCAGCTGCCCCGCCCATCTCTAGCCTCCTGCTTTGCATACAGCAAGCACTCAATCCACGCTCAGTGCATAGTCAACAGGAGTCGTTTCTGATACTCTGAGGACATTTTAACGGCTTTATCAGGCCCCTCCTCTGACTGAGTTTCCCTTTTTGGGTGGTCAGGGCCCCCAAGGCCACCCCACAGTTCTGCATTAACCAGCTCCTGTGTCCCTCCAGCAGGACGACCCTGAACATACGAGCCTGCTGTGGTGGAGCCTGCCGGGCTCAGCCCCAGGGTCGCCAGGAGCCAGAGCCTGAGTGCCACTGAGGTCAGCTGTGGCTCTGACCCTCCCTTCTCTCCCGGGCGGTCTGCAAGCCACAGACCTAACTTGTCCTACACCCTGAACAAAGGAACACGGAGCCCCCTAAGCCGAGGCAGCTGTCCTCCGCCCTGTGGAAATCCTAGTCACTGACCAAGTTTTAGCTCAGCCTCTTTCAAAACGCCCCTGTGCTCCCTCCAGCGGGAGGGGCCACTCCTCCCCAGACCATCTGGAACATGCGGCCGACACCTCACGGCTGCTCGTTCACTTGGCACGACAGCCAGTGGTTCCCGTGTCTGTCCCCATGTCTGCCCTGCTGGGTGGTGGGACTTGGGGCACCTTCACGTGGGGACAGCCCAGGAGGTTGGAGGGGCCACATGTCAGGGCTGGGACATGGGAGGGGGCCGGGCAGGGCGGGTGCCCCCGGGCTCTGAGCTCACCTCACACACATGTCCGCCTCATACTTCTTTCCGTAGAGGATCCCCAGCAAAGACGGGTTCTTGTGCCCCCGGAAATTCAGCGTGACGTCGTACACGGCTGCAACTGTGGGGGGGTAAGGGTGAGCCAGGCCGTCAGCCTCGCCCGCGCAGGGCCAAGGGGGGCTTTTCTTTGGATTCTTGTCTTTAAGTTGGTCGTTCAGCTGATCCCCACTAGTGTGCTCACTGACCAGTGTGCCTTTCAGCCATCTGGCTGCTTTCTAATCATGTGTCCTGTGTGTTCTCGGCCCCTTTTTTCTATCTTGCTTTTGGGCTCATTAGACATTGTTTTTCCTTTATAAGATCTTCCGTTATATACTTTTAAAATTATTTCAGCATTTCCATTAACTAGCATTTTATCACCTCGAAAATGACACGAGCATTACAACATGTCAACTCCACTTACTGGGGTCTCTCTTTCCAGCCCTAAGCTTACATGTGACTCACTCGTGTAGGTTTTGACCGTTTCCCTTTCTGGCTTCGCACGGAGCCCAGGGCATGGTGGCGTCCCGCTGGCAGGGGCGGGGGCCCTTACCTGTCCCACGCAGGCACTGCACGGCGGTGGTGAAGCCCTTGGTGCGGGGCAGCAGGTGGTACTTGAGGACAGGCAGCCCCTTGGAGACGGCCACCTCCATGCTGACACGGTGTTTCTTCTCCGTGAAGCGCGTGCCCTCACAGTACAGGAGAAACTAGGACACAAACATGGGGACACTGCATCGTCCAGGTGGGAACTCACGCCCTGAGGGGCTCAGCCGTCTCCCTCACGTGCGGCCTTGACTGGCAGCAAAACATTTGCAGCCTCATTTGTAGAAATGACAGCAGCACTCTAGTGACAAGCACGTGGCAGGGTCTGAAGTATTATTTTACTTTCAGGCTGCAACCCGCACTCTACCACACAAATGCCCTCACCGAACAGTTAATAGCATTGCACTTATCTCAAAGGATGCAAAAGAGAACTTTCCAGAAGGGAGGTACCATGAAGTTCCCTGGGCAGAAGCCTTCTGGTCAGTGAGTGGACAACACATGAGAGGTGGAAACAGTAAATAAGGAGCCAGCTCTCAAAGGACTGTCACAAACCAGAAGGAAGGAGCAGACAGAGGAGCAGGAGAGTCACACTGACTGACCCCGATAATTTTGGCCACTGTCCATCAAACCCACCCGAGGGGCTTGGAAACCCGCCGAGCCCCCAGGCCCTGCTGCTGTTACAGGTGGGGGTCACTGCCCTGTGCTTCTGCTATGACTGACGGCCAGACAGACTTGCTCAGACCTGGAGCTCACTGGTTCGCCCCGAAACTTGCCTCCAAGGAAGACCCTCCCTGCAGAGGGGGCTCAGGCTGGGCACCAGTGGGGCACCTACACTCACCTCTTCGGGAGCCCCTCTGCTGAGCGGGAAGGAACCCACCTCCCTCCCTCCCGGCACCCTGAGTCCGGCTTGGGTCTCGGCTTGAGTCTCGACTGGGGCCGTGAAGGCAGGTGTCCCCGAGCCCAGCCCCGAGGGCCGGCCCCACTGCCAGCCTGCCCACCCGTGACGCGGTGGTGGGATGGCCTCCCCGAGCGTGTGCGGCGAAGCAGGGACTCACCCACATGTACTCAGGGTAGTCGGCCAGGCGCCGCAGCCCCCCGATCACCGTGTCCCGGTCCTCCTCCCACTTGCGCTTGCAGAACACGATCTCCAGGAAGTACCACGTCCAGCCGATGAGCGGCACGTACAGCAGCTCCCTCTTGGCCAGCACCTTGGAGCTCTGGGGGGAGGGGACAGCAGATGGCGCACCAGGCCGCGAGGCCCCTCGGGACGCCCCGGGACTGCCCTGCTGTGTGTGGCCTTCGTTGTCAGTGGGGGCTTGCTGACACTGAGTGTGACGCTGGGGACAAGCTGGCCCTGAGGACACAGGCACGCGTCTGTCCACAGAGGAGGAAGGCAAGGCACGGGCCTGGTGGGAGGGTGGAGGCCCAGGACAAGCCTCCTGACTGGCTGCCAGGCCCCGGCCTTCCTGAGGGTAAGGCCGCCATATACAGGCGTTCACTCCTCAGCCTGGCTCAGGGTGGTGACATTTCACTGGGGCGCCTAGCTCACCCAGGGAGCTTCAGGGACTCACAGACTAGTAAGTAAAGACTGAGCGGAAAAGCGGGAACAACCCATCTCAGGAGAGGGGCACCTACATATGAGGCACCCTTGTCAGCCACACGTTCAGACTCATAGCTCAGTGGACCGGGGGCTAAAACCCCAGGGAGTCACGCCAGCACCTTCCTGGGACGCCCACATTGCTCATCCCCAGAGCCCTTCCAGAACCCCTACATCACACCCCCAGTGCCCTCCCGGGACCCCACGTCACCCACCCCACACCCTCCCGGGACCCCATGTCACTCAGCCCACACCCTCCCAGGACCCCACATCACCCACCCCACACCCTCCCGGGACCCCACGTCACCCACCCCACACCCACCCCACACCCTCCCGGGACCCCACGTCACCCACCCCACACCCTCCCGGGATCCCACGTCACCCAGCCCACACCCTCCCGGGACCCCACGTCACCCAGCCCACACCCTCCCGGGACCCCACGTCACCCACCCCACACCCTCCCGGGACCCCACGTCACCCACCCCACACCCTCCCGGGATCCCACGTCACCCAGCCCACACCCTCCCGGGACCCCACGTCACTCAGCCCACACACTCCCGGGACCCCACGCCACTCACCCCCAGCACACCAAACCGCTCGCACATGGTCCACCCGCAGAGGAAGTCGATCTCATAGTTGTGATTCAGGATGATGACGACGTGCTCCTTCCCGAAGCGCTCCATCGTGGCCTGGTCGGTGAAGAGGGTGCAGTCGGTGCAGGACCACCACTCCAGCAGCATGACCAGCTCTGCGGGCAAAGGGGAGGGGGTGTCAGCGGCTCAGGCCCACCCAGCCCTCCCTCCCCAGGGGGCACAGGCCAGGCCCCAGCTCTGACGCAGGTGGGACTCGTCCAGTATTGTCACCCAGACTGGGCTTTGCTGCTAGAAATGGCTTTTGCTGGTTTATAGTTAATAAAGTAAGTTTTCCTAATTTATTTTGTAGGGTGTCAGATGGACACTTGTCTCATTAGGGAGACCACTTCATGGACGGTATAGGTGCCTGACCTCTGCACTGTACACCTGAAACAGAAGCTGAACAATACTGAATGTCAACTATAATTTAATATATATATAGTCACAGGATGTGGAGGACAGCACAGAGAATAGAGTCAGTGGAACTGTAACAGCTACGTATATACGATGTCAGAGGGGTAGTAGGTTGGGGGAGGCGGTTATCACTTGTGAGGGGTGTAAATGTCTAACTAGTACATTGTTTTGTACACGTGAAACTAGTACAAAAAAAAGTCAGGGGAGAAGACAAAAATAAAACTTCCAGGAAGACGAGAAAGTGGCAGAGGAAATGGAGGAAAACCAGCATTTTAGACAAATATCTTTATTGTGTGTCCAGGTATGACTGCCACGTGTGCTGTGGTTTGATGGAATACCACGCATGTCATTCACGGAGTGGGGGGAGAGGGTGGGTTCGGGCCCACAGCCAGCCCCGGGCTCCACGGTCAGCGGTGTCATGCCTACCATGGCCAGGTGTCCTGAGGAGGGTGACCTCGCAGAGCAGGAAGCAGTGCTCAGGCTCAGGAGTGACACAGCACCACCCCGCTATGTGTGTGCTGGACCCCCACCCACCCATTTCCCGAGGGGCAGCCCTTGCGGGTGGGGGCCAGGGAACGCTGATGGGGCAGCATAGCCCAGCACTTAGAGACTGGGCTCTGAGCCTCAGTTTCCCCATTTACAGAAAGGAGCTAACAGCGGCTTCCTCACAGGGCAGCTGGGCAGACTAAATGAGACACAGCCTGTGACCTTAACAGCCGAGAACACGGCCTCTGGGGTCTCAACCTCCCCTTCTACACAAGCTGGGAACCGGACAGAAGGTCCATCTCAGACAACGCCTGAACACTCACATGTCCTTTCTACCTGATGGGCCGTCAGAGGAGAAGCCATAAAGCGGTCAGTTGACCATAGCACCATCGAGGGACCAGAGAGGGCCCGGAGGGGATGCAGGGTCAAGAGAAAGGCCACTCCGCAGAGGCAAACTCAGCACCTACAATGAACCTGTTAGCCTGGCCGCGTCCATCCAACATTCCAGTGCACTGAGTAAAGGAGCAGGGACTCAAAAACAGACGGATCTGAGCAGACGTTCTCCAAAGCTAATTCCCAGGAGGCCGACAATCACATGAAAAGATGACCAATGTCATCAGCCATCAGGGAAATGCAAACCAAACCCTTCGTACCCACCAGGACGCTGTCGTCAACAGATGGGCAACGGCAAGTGCTGGCAAGACGGGAGCAACTGGACCCCCACACGCTGCTGGTGGGAATGTCAAACGGAGCAGCCGCTTTGGAAAACAGTCCCAAAGACAGAGCTACCAGATGACCTGGCAATGCCACTACTAGGTATATGCCCACGAGAGATGAAAACAGACATCCACCCTAAAACCTGTGCACGAATGTTCACGGCAGTATTATTCACATGGCCAAAAGTGGAAATAACCCAACTGTCCATCAGCTGATGACGGAGTGGGTAACAGTGTGTATCCATATGGGGTGCTATTATTCAGCCATAACAGGAATGGGGTTCTGACACCTGCTACAATGTAGACCAGCCTCGGAACCATCACTGAGTGAAAGAGGTCACTCACAGGGGACCACACCTGGTAGAATTCTGTTTGCATGAAATGTATAGACATGGCAAATCCATAGAAACAGGAAGTCGACTAAATGCCAGGGGCTAGGAAAGGGAGGAATGGGTGACTAGTTACTAGTTAATGGTACACAGTTTCTTTGGAGGCTAAAAATGTTCTAAAATTAGATGATGGAGGGCCGGCCTGGTGGCTCAGGTGGTTGGAGCTCCGTGCTCCTAATTCCGAAGGCTGTCAGTTCGATTCCCACATGGGCCAGTGGGCTCTTAACCACAAGGTTGCCAGTTCGACTCCTCGACTCCCACAAAGGATGGCGGGCAGCGCCCCCTGCAATTAACAATGGCAACTGGACCTGAAGCTGAGCTGCGCCCTCCACAACTAAGACTGAAAGGACAACAACTTGACTTGGAAAAAGTCCTAGAAGTACACACTGTTCCCCAATAAAGTCATGTTCCCCTTCCCCAATAAAATCTTTAAAAAAAATAAAAATAAAATTAGATGGTGGAGATGGCTGTACAATGCCAGGAATATGCAGATGTAAAAAATCTGCATTTCAGTGAACTCTTGTAGTTCAAAGCCCCGTTGTTCAGGCTCGACAGTATTTTCACTGATGCTGGGAATCTGCTGTGTGGAGGGCCGCCTTCGGTTTCGGTTACTCACGGATTCCCCACAGCGTGGGGTTGGGCACCTCCGTGTCAGCGGCAGGCGCAGCTTCGGAAGCAGAGCTCGAGCACGTATAAGCAACACGGCACACCCATCGCACAGCAGCCCCGTCCGCTACGAGTGTGGCCACTTCAGGTCCTCACGTGAGTTGGGCCATGCGGAATTGTCCTGTGGCCAGCTCGTTTCCCTTGGCACCACGTCCTCCAGAGTGGCCCGTGCTGCCAGCGTGGCAGGCTCGCCTGCTTCTTTCAGGCTGGATAATAGTCACCGAATGGACACACCATGTCTGCTCATCCACTCGCCCGTCGGTGGACAGATGTCGTTCCTGCATCCTGGCTGCAATGAGCGTGCCGCTGCCTCCCGGCTCCGTCAGTTCTGAATGTTTTCTCATTGACCTACCGACTTAGCAATCACAGGGCGGTGACTGTAGCTCACTGGACGAGAGCCTGGACTCTGACGCCGGCAGGCTGCCCTGATCCCCAGGACGGCCCTGACCAGCTGTGCAGCCTCTGCTGTCAGAGGGGCTGTCACTGCCCCACCCGCAGGGAGGGCTGAGGGTGCCCAGGCCGGACAATGCTCTCAGGAGCAGCTCTGACGCAGGCAAACGCTCAGTCGGTGTGGACTTTGGCCGGCCTTGTGTGACACAGGCGGACACACAGAAACCCCGGATGAGGCAGGGATGGTGTGAGGCTGCCTGTGGAATTTTCTAAAAGGTATTGTTCACAACCATTTCTTCGCTGAGGCATGATATCCGTGCCTCGCTCACCCTGGCGCTTCGGCTGTGTGCAAAGGGCCCTGGCGTCCATGACTGCATCTCAGAGGTCACCTGTAGGTCATGTTGCTGGAAACCAAGCGAGGCTCAGAACAGCCACCTGCTGCGCTAAGCATGCCCCCCACAAGGCCACGCCGGGCCCTCAATGCCGAGCGCTAACGGGTATAGGCCACAGCAGACACCCCAACGGCACTCGACCAGGTGGACACAGGACTACCATCAAAACTCGTGCTTTATCCTGAGGTGCTCACGGCGTCGGGAAGCCCGTGCTTTGCTGCTACAGTTAAGGCATCTTTGGGTCGCTGCCACCATTGGGCCAGCAGCCAGGACGCAGGGGCTTTCACGGAGGGAAGTGTCATCTGTGACTGCAGGTGGAAACCCTGCAACCGAGCACAGGGACACACGGATGGTGTTCCCACAAGCAGCTTCCCGTCCGACAGCTTGCTTACCTGGGCCAGTGCTCAAGACCTGCACCGTTCTGATCAGGCCTGAGAATCTGGCCCAGGTGTAGGCCTGCGAGGAGGAAGGGACTACAGACAGACAGACACGGATAAACGCCCCGCAGATGTTCTAAGGAGAACAAGGGCCCTTTCCATCCTGTGGCAGCGGTGGGGTGGCCCGTTCTGCTGACTGCGAGACACATGGGTCCCGCTGGATGGTCACTGACAGCTGCCAGGCCTCACATCCACAATCACCTTGCCGTCAATATGGGGAATATTCTGAATCAGGAGGTTGGCTGCTTGGTGCCTGGGCCCACATGAATTTCTTTTTGTGATTTCCTCATTCAGATAGATGCTTGGCCTTACACACAACAAGCTGGCCATTTTATGCACATTTCAACCACTGATTTTTAAAAAATCAGAATTGGCCTAATAATAATAATCATTGACCGAGCCTTGCTGTATACATACTCTATGCATTCGTTTAATTTTTATAATACAGCAGGGAGCTAGGAGCCTGTATCTGTGTTTTACAGATAAGAAGGGGTAAAGCCTGGGTCCAGGCCAGCAGGGGGCCAGGCCGCCTGACTCCACACCTGTGCCGTTAGCACGGCCACTCCACGGCCAGACAACAGCCGCACTGGAACGGGCTCAGGGTGGGCGGCGAGAAGGCCAGGTGTCAGAACGAGAACAGGATGTATGTGCACAGCCGAAGGGTTATTGATACAATAACGTGCCTCTAGCCCTCACTGTATGCCCGCAGAATTGGGGAGAAGCTCCCACTTAGCTCAAATTTGAGAAGGACTCTCACTCACATATTTAAGAAATAAACTTAAGTGGAGAATGTCCCCAAATTCAACACATCACTTGGGGGGAATTCCACAAGCATGTGGGTTCAGGGGACAGGAGCAGGCTGGTGCTTTCCGTGGATATCTGCGTCCCTTCCAAACACTGGGGGATGCTATGTTAATCTTAATTTCAACTTTGCGTTTTTTCTACTTACTTACTTTTACTTTACTTATTTACTTTTCTCATGCATGTGCTTTTTTTCTTTCTTGCACTTAAAAAAAAGTGAATTGGTTTCTCCTTCTTTAATGCATCTTTTCCTACTAGTTTGGGGGTTATGTTTGCTTTGTCTGTTTTCCAACTCAGTCAACGAGGTCTCAGATTGAGATGGCCACTCTTCTAAAAATCAGAACGTGGATCACCTCATTCCTTCCACACAGGCTGCCCAGGGTCCAGTCCTGGGTGTTTTCAGCCTCACGAACTGGGCATTACTATTATTTTTTACGACGGTTTAAATGTACCTACTTGCCAATCTCTCTGGCTGCCATTCTTTCATGAAACTCAGACCGTACCTGTGTGATAGGACACATTTTGCACTCTGGGTGCTCTCACGCTTTGTTTTTTTTCACCTCAGGCTGTCTTTATCTCACTCTTGTTTGAGAAGTCACCTTACCGAATCTGGGATCCTGGGCTGACGGTCACTGACCCCCAAGAGGCTGAAGGGACCCCGTCTCTGGCTCCGATTACCGCCGTCAATCTGTCAACCTTCGCAGGCTCTAGCTCTGCTCTCCGGGTATTTTGAGGACCATCTCGTTGGTTCTGATGGTTGTGATTTCACGGAGGCATCTAAGTGTAGATTTCTGTTCACTCACCCTGCTTGCTGTACCTCTGCCTCCAGAGCTACAGAATCACGTTTTTCATCAGTTCAGGAGGATCGTCAGTCATCGTTGCGTCCACGGTTGCCTCTCCTCACCCTCTCCTTCCGGGACAGGTGTCCAAGACCTAGTCACAGACCTTCTCATTCTCTCTGGACATCTTCCCCCCCCTTCTTCCACCTCCCCCACCCCCTTCCAGTTCAAGCCGCTGTCTCTCAGTCTAGTTGTGTAGGACACAGCTCCCTGGCCCAGGCTGGTGTTATGAGCCTTGTGCTCCCCCGGCTGAGGCAGTCGGTTGCTGGTTGTTGGTCGGTCGCTCATAGCAGCTCACGGCAGCTCTTGCCGGCTGCCGGCCACTCACAATGGCTGCCAGCCAATCACGCTGGTCACCAGCCACTCACGCTGGCCACCAACCGCTCCTGGCAGCACACGGCAGCATAGCAGCCCACAGCAGCTCACGACAGACCACAGCAGCTGTTTATGGCCACCCAGCTCCAGGGAGACCTGTTGTTCACAATCTTAGCTGTAGAGGGTGCAGCTCACTGGCCCATGTGGGAATTGAACCGGTGACCTTAGCATTAGGAGCACAGCGTTCCAAGCTGGAACGTTCCACCTGGCCGGCCCTCCGGGTATCTTTTAACTTCTATGCCGTATTTTCGCCTTGTCACTCCCCCCACTCTCTGGGCGATTTCTTCAGATTTATGTCCAGTTGGCCCATTCTCTCACTGGCTGTCTAATCTGATGGAAAATTTATTCACTAAGTTTTTATTAATAAAAAAATCCAACAATTACAATTTTTACTTACAGACGTTCCATTTGGTTCTTTTTCAAATTTGGTCCCTTTTGGTGGTCTTTTGTCTAAATCTATTCTTGCATGTTTGCTCTTCCTGACTGTGAGTTCCTATTTGATCTGTCTAAATCTGTGGGATTCTTTGGACCTGTGACATACTCTCCCAGAGTGTATTTCTGTGCTGAGCCCTCGGGAACGGCTGACCAGTCCCCCTCCGACCATCTCTCAGGAGTCCTGCTTTATAATCAGTTCTCTCGCGCACAGCTGGCCAAGCGGGGGTTTCTGAAAAGCAATGCCGATATCCCATCTCAGCCCCCGCTTTTTCAACAGGGATGAGGGTGGGCTGAGAGATTTCCTTTACTTATTATGAACCCAGCAGTGCATTTAAAGTGGGCTTTATCCAGGATTTAGCTGTTTTGTAGTATTTTAACTCCAGAATACAGCTGGAAGTGGAGCCTGTAATTTAGGTTTTATTAATTAGTATTTGCCCTTTTGGGGTGCACTCATCGTACCCAGTTGTACTCACATAGAACTCATCTGTATGTTTTATATTGTATGATTTCTAATTCTCAATTCCCATTCACATACACAAGGTAGCCTTTCATTTAGGAGGGAAAAAAACCCTGGGAACTGAAGCTATTGCTACACGTTTAAGGCAAGCTAAAGCAAAGGGCCAGGCTGCTGGTGTTTTCAGAGGCAGCGGGAAATCACATGCATACAAGCTTATCTAGTATATGTATGATATACTATGATGTATTTTATATATATATATATATATATATATATATATATATATATATATATATAACATGATACAATGTGATACAATGTAACAAAATATAACACAACATATAATATAATGTATTGACACCAACGGCCTCGGCCTCCTCAGTACTATTTTTTTACCAGCTCCTGACCTGGGAGGGGTAACGGAGACACCATTTCCCTCGTGACATAAAACATATTTATTTCCTTATAAAACAAACATGTTCTTATGCTAAAAAGCAGCACAACAGTAGGAAGTAAAAAGTGAAAGTCCTTCCATCCTCCACTTCCTGGACAGTTTTCTTTCTTGTTTGTCCTATCGGCATTTTCTGTGCATGTACAGCTACACACACGTGCAGACACATCACACACACGTGGTCTCTACAAATAGGCAAGTGGCACCACACGAGGTCCTTTGTTGTACACCTTCCTTTCTCACTTAAGTGTGTTCTGAAGCTGGGTGTCTGTCAGTGGAGACGGACCGCCTTGTTTCCTTACTGGAGTGTGGGGCCGCTTCGGGCGAGCACCATGTGACCAGTATGTGTTCACGAGTACGTCCACTGCTGCAGGCTGGTGCTAACGTGAAAACGGTGTGCAGAGGACGTCTGCATGATTGTGCCTTTGCAGACATCTCTCTGGTTACATTCCCATTTTGTGGAAGAATCAGGTCAACAGACACAATGGCGGGAGCTGCCACTGGCTCCTGGCACTGACCTTGGACACGTGCGTGCCCAGTGGCAGAGCTCACCGGGGCGTTGTGCCAGTTCTCAGCGCGTCCACCTGACCGGCAGAGACGAGTTCACATGCACAGGTAAGGTACAGACACACACGTCTAGTTCAGAGGGAGAGTGCTTTTCTTTCAGAGACAGACACCGAAATATTCACGAGTGAAATGACAGGCCACCGGAGGGGAGATTCACCGCCCTCAATGTGGGTGGCTGGGGGACAGTGAATCAGGACTGGCCACGTACTGGCAGCTAGTTAGGGCTAGTAATGGAGGCCCGAGTTCATGACTATTTGTTTCCAAATGTCCCAAGCACCACGTTAAATCATGTGACATTGCCACCTCTATGGGTCAATGGTCAAGTGTGAGGATGTCACGTGGTTCGATCTAGTGACGCACTTTGGGGTGAGCGTGTCTCCTGTGTGGAGTAAACGGCTGGCCCCCTGAGCACCCCTCCCCTGCCACGCGCGGCCCGGGCGGTACTCACGGCTCCAGAGCGAGTAGGCGAGGCGACAGTTCAGCCGGCGGTAAAGCTGCTTGTTCACGGGCCAGAGGACGAGTGTGCACAGCTGGACACAGTTGATGATCAGCCCACTCACCACAAAGACGAACCCGATGAGCACGTGCACGATGAACTGGGTCTTCAGCCAGGCGAGCAGGCCCATGGTCGTGCTCAGTAGCGAGAGCAAGGTCCTTCACTGAGAACAGCCGTCCTGGAAGGGACAGCAACAGCGCTTAGGAGGAGTGCCAAGGGCCCAGGGCCCAGCGCTGCAGGTGGAGGGAGGAGAAACCCACGGCCCTCGCACCAGAGCCCCAGATCTGCAGTGCCAAGGGCAAGGAGCTTTCCTCCTGCAAGTGACACAGGGCATACGGGTGACCCGACACACACGCCCTTCTTAGCTGTGTCGTGCACACTCACCCACACACCTGCATACACGTGCACACCACACCCCACACACAACACACACACACACCCAGATGGTATATAAGAGAAGAAAGGACTAGAAGAAATACACCCAAATATTAATACTGATTATCTCTAAGTGAAGGCATTATGGGTAATTTTTCGACGATCTCATTTAAAAGATCAAAGCTGCACATGAAATCTTTTAAGCTAAAAGGTTTTTGTTTTCGTTTCTAATACAAAAGTGGTGACTCACCCAAGAACGTAACGGGTGTTTCTCCGTTTCCTTCAACATGAATTTCTTAGTTTCAAAGGGGAAGCTAGAGCTGCCATTCCATGGTTGTACCTGCTCAGGGAGCTGCCCCACAATTCCCCTTGTGAGGCGAGAAACACCGGAAGCCAGGATTCAAACCCTGGCCAGTTCAGAGCTGGCATGTGACATTGCAGTGCCACCCCGCACTGAGCCCTGCAAACCGGGTCCTTTGGGGTCGGGTGGAGCTGGCCCTGGGACAGCTGCACAGGCTCCCTCAGCCCCCCCAGGGCAAGGGACCGGCCGCCCACTGCTCAATATTCCTGTGCCAGAAACGGTGTGGCGTGACTCCCCAGACTGAGTCATAAAAGGGTCCCTTGCCTGGCTGGCCCTGGGGGAAGCCAGCTGCCATGGGAGGCCACTCGAGCAGGAGGTCCCTGATGTGGAATGAGCCGAGGCCTCGCGCCAGACGAGGGGGCCTCCGTGGAAGCTGACCCTCCAGGCCCAGTCAAGCCGCCATGAGTGACGTGGACCCACCTGCCAGCTGTGTCTGAAGTGGTGACCCCGAGAAGCTGAGGATAATGGAGGTGTAGCATTGCCACCATGTGTTGGGGTCATTCGGTACACAGCGTGAGGAAATGAATTCATTACTCTTGCAAGTTAGTGTCACTGACACTCTCTGAACACAAAGGGAAGAAAACCCAACAGGGAGAGCAAAGCCACCTGTCAGGTGTGGGACCGTTCTGGGGCCACTGCAAACCCCCCATGCACTAGCTCCTGTCTCCCACACACCCCGCGTGTGGGCACCACTATTGCTGCAGTTGACAGGTGAGCAAATGGAAGCACAGAGAGGTCAAGAGATGTGTTCAGGGTCACACAGTAAGTAGCAGTAGGAACGGTGGTGAGAGCCGAGTTCACGTGCTCTCCGTGGCGCCCTCCATGGGCAGGGCCCCTCCACAAGGCAGAGTCTCAAACACGCCGGCCAGGAGAGCCCTGAGGCCGGCTTCTTTGGGGCGCTGCTGATGGTGGCTTTGACCAGTCCTGATGCTGCCGCCCGTCATCTGGCACCCAGCCTGGCACCCTGTAGGCTCTCTGCACCCCAAAGCCGCAGGAGACCGAGCTCTACCCTCACCCCTACCATCCCAGGTCAGGCACATGGCTTCACCATGTGGGCCAGAATAACCAGGGTCCCCAAAAGCCAGCTCCAACACTGGCACATCAGCTGCCCCAGGTTCTATGCCAGACCTGCTGACTCCATTGCTAGGGCACGAAGTATAAGAATCTGATTTCAAATCAGGTTCATCGAGTATAATTCACACACCATTCAGAGGCACTGACTGGGTACGCAGATGATGACCGCTCTGAAGCCACCGCTGCAACCCAAACAAAGGCCTTTACATCACCCCTCCCCGTCACCCCACCCCAGGCCCCACAGCGGCACTCCACTTTCTGACACCAGGCCCATCTTCCATTTCTAGAGCTTCATCAGCCCAGTCCCATGGCATCTGCCTGGTGGCCTTCTATGGCGTGGACCCCGTCTGTGCATCCCCCTGCCGGTGGCACCGGGGGTCTGTGGCCTGCGGCATCACGCGGAGGCCATTGTGCCTGTGTGCTCGAACGCAGGCTTTCACTCAGGAACCCATTTCACTGCTGTCCAGTGCTGTGAAGCGGTCCCTGGTAGGTCCCCTAAATCTGGAAAATCCATCCACAAAAGCCCCAGAGAGCTGTGCCACTCTCTCAGCCCACGTTTCTCAGACCCGGCCACGCGCCCCAACGCTGCTCTCTGGAACGCGCTCCCGATGTCTCCGGTCCAGTGGCTTCCGTGGCCCAAGCCCCTGGGGCCGCGTGGGAGACCTGACAAGGGCTGGCTGGCGTGGAGCTCCCTAACGACCGCCCCCCTTCTGGATGAGCCATGTTCACCACCTCCCCATCGGTCCAGAAGCTTCTTCCCTGCGTGGTTGCAGCTGCCCTTGGCTGTGTGTTTCTGTTGAATCAAATGTTCCCATGTTACCACTCGGCACCATAATGACCGAAATACATCTCAAGTGTCAACAGGCAAGTTGCGGGGGAAGATGAACCACCTGAGACGGTCCTGCCCGCTTTCTGCCAGGCTCCCCAGCAGGAATCCTGGAGGGACTGTGCCCTCTTCCCACACGCCTCCCTGCTGCTGACCTCCTGCCTCGGCTGTCCATGCCCCAGATGTGGGGTCGCTGGCTTCGTCGCTCACTGTGGGGCCCCGTCCTAAGGAATGTCAGCCAGCTGATGTTCAGGGGCCCTCCCTGAACCCCACAAAAGCATCCAGGGCCAGCCATGTGCTTGGACGTCGCCGCCTCTTGGCCCAGCATGTGGCCCCGCCGGCCAGACTGCCCTGACCACACACCACACGCGCTAACTTCACAGACCTTTGACAACAGCGGGCGCCCTGCCTCCCCTTCTGGAAAGGTGGTGGCAGGAAGACGCCCTGCTCCCCATATAGCCACGCCCTCACCAGCCTCTCCCCGAGGCCCGACGCTGGCAGAGCAGGAAGGCGTCGGGAAGGGGCCTCGACTCAGCAGTTCCCTGGAGCACTGGCTTCTGTGCCCCTTAAAATAATTTTTAACTTAACGACACAAACACGATGCTTCAAAACGGCAGCAACACAGATGGGGCCATTCCCGATGGCAGTGTGAGCTTTCAGAAAACACGCAGGCCAGTCCAGTGTAGGAGTGTGTCTCTAACACATAAGTTCTGAGGTGTGATGACGCAGACGTCCGAGGCTCCTTCCCCCATCCCCTCACCACCCCAAGGGCAACCACTGCTATTCCTTAATGTTTGCTTATATCCCGAGCAAGATATTGTCAAGATTTGAACTTAAGTCTTCTGTGATTTGCTGTTTTTGCTCAATCTTGTTTCTAAAACTCCTCAAGTGGCAAGTAGCTGCAGCTCGTGTCTATTGCTAGACAGGAGCCCAGTGTGGGAATGACCCACTGTGGGGCCCGGCGTCTCCCAGGGACAAGCGGGCTATTCATAGCCTCTGTTGTGATGAAAGCACTGCTGGGACCGTCCCCGGGCTGCGGTCCTTGGGCGACACACTGTGCCCATCTGAACTTTTCTAGATGATGCTAAACTTTCCGAGGGGATGCCACCAACTTCCATTCCCACCACGAGAATGTAATCAGACTTCATTTTAGTCCAATCTAATGTAAAATGGTATTGATAATAATGGTAACTTATACAGTATTTCCTGACGATTAAGACATCATATTCCAATATCTCAGGTTCTCGGGCTCTAAACCACACTGTTACAGACGGGGAAACTGAGGACCCCAGGGGCATCAGCTCAGGATGGGCGAGACCACAGCGAGCCTTTGGCCACCAACTGCTCCTGACGCGTGAAGACAAGGGTTCCCTTGAGAAAAGGCCTGGAAGCTAGCTCTCTGCCTGCTCCCATCACCTGCTTACACAGGACAACCTGGGTAGGTAAGGCCCCTGCGCCCAGAAGATGTCACCCAGAGAGAAGAGCCACATCAAGGCTGGAAGGAGGGATAGCCGGCCCAGCCCAGGCACATGGCGCCTTCTCCTTAGTGCTACAGTGGGGAGGAAACCCAGGCCCGCGTCTGAGTCCCCTCAGTAGGTAACAGGCTTAGCTTGTTCCAGGAGCCGGGTAGCTGCACAGCCTGGTCCCGAGGGCGAGGCAGCTGCCTCCTGGGTTTGTGGCCCCTGTACCAGCCGCCAGGACCCCACCTTCTCAGGGCAGGGGACGAGCTGTATGCTCACTCTTCCCAAAGGGAGATGGACACAGGATGGTGTCACTACCTCAGGGACAAAAGGGACAGAACAGGCTGCTGGCAAATGAGAGAGGGGAAGTGAGCCAGATGGCTCAGCGAGACTGTGCTAAAAACAGTTCCAGGGCAGGTAAGCCTCACAGAGCAGCAACTAGCCTCACAGGGGACTCGAGTGGTGCCCACTGCCACAGAGACAGGGCTTGGGGAAGCCAGCCAGATTCCGGGGTCAGAGGGACTGGGGACCCAAACCAGACCCACCTCCCAGCGCCAGTGCCACGAGGAGCGGAGCTGTCGGTGGTTCTGGCACTCGGTCGCCCAGGCGCTTCTGCTGCTAATTCTGCACTCGAGGCTCCTGCCACCCAGCGGGTCCTGCTCAGGCCGGGAGGCGAGGGGAGGAGCAGGAGCCAGGACCATGGACAAGCGAGCGCCCGCCTCACCACCGTCACGGGAGGGTCCGGCCTGCCAGCTGCGCTCTGCTCCAGACACTTTCAGACCTGACTCTGGCACTTCATTATGGGGCAGTTATGCCCCCCAAAATATATGTTGGGGTCCTAATCCCAGCCTCTCAGAACGTGGCTGTATGTGAAAATATGGTCTTTACAAGGTAATCAAGTTAAATGAGGTCATCAGGGTGGGCCCTAATCCCACAGATGGGGTCCTTATGAGAAGAGGAGATCGGGACACACACACACAGAGGGACGAGCACGTGAGGACACAGGGAGCAGACGGTGTCTGCACGCCCAGGACACAGGCCGCAGGAGGTACCAGCCCTGGGACACCGGGATCTCGGCCTCTGGCCTCCGGGCTGTGAGGGAATAAATGTCTGTTGTTTAAGTGCCCCGGCCTGTGGGACTCTGTCACAGTAGCCCTAGCAAATGAGTCCACTTTTATAAACATTCAGCCTTGTTCCCAGACCCCTTACTCGTAGAAGTGCACAGGCCCCTCCCACAGCGTGTGTGAACTTGGCCCCGATGTCCGGGTGGCCCAGAGCCTGCCAGTGGACCCCAGCCTGGCCTCACCGTGCTCAAGGGCGGACCCACCCTGCCTCACAGGCCATCACCAGACACCCATGGGGCCCTCTCTCACCAGCACTGGTCTCTCTTCCTCAAGAACTAGCCCGTCAGATGGTCTGATCTTCAGAAAACCTCCCTAGACACCCCTTCATCTTTGTGGAACCACCATCTTTTTAACAAAGCCTTTCCACTGAGACGGAAATTGAGGTCACAAGTCCACCATCCTCTACACTATCCAGAGTGCTGGCCAGGCGTGTCCATTTCTCCACTCACCTATACCTGCCCTTCTACTCACCCACTCACCCATCCATCCACCCACCCATCCATCTGTCCACCCACCCATCCACCCACCTACCTACCTATCCATCCATCCACCCACCTACCCACCTATCCACCCACCCATCCACCCACCTACCCACCTATCCATCCACCCATCCACCCACCTACCCACCTATCCACCCACCCATCCACCCACCTACCCACCTATCCATCCATCCACCCACCTACCCACCTATCCACCCACCCATCCACCCACCTACCCACCTATCCATCCACCCATCCATTATCCCCCCATCCATCCATCCATCCATCCATCTATCCACCCACCCAACCACCCACCCACCCGTCCATCACCCACCCAGATGTGAGTGCCTACATTTGCGGAGTGCAGCGCAGACCTGCTCTGCTATGAGGTGGAAGGGCTGTGCTGGCTCCAGGCTGCACAGGGGAGACTGGGGTGAGCCCTCGATTTTCAGTTTGTGTGTAGATAGTCATTTCCAAGTCAGGATACACTATAGGAGAAAGTCTACAGATAGGACTGACTATTGGAAACAAAGCATAGTAGACACATAGTATTACCTCAAATATTCTAAAAGTATCTAAAGTAATTTAGGTGTCAATGTATACTGTTTAGAACACAGGTGAGAACCAGGAATAAACCCCCAATGCTTTCAGAGCAGCCAGAGCAGGCGTCTCAAAGCACTGGCCTCACGGGAGGGCCGCCAGCTCCGTGATCAGCTCCTCCCTGTTCTTGCTGTAAACACCGCTCGGACCTCGGACCAGCGGGACTGGGTGGGGTCCTGGCCCACAGCCAAACAGAAGAAGCAGATGAGCGAGGCGGGGGAAGCAGACGCTGGGGGCAGACATCCTGCTGACAGCAGCACAGAGGGCAGCAAGGCAGGCCACCTCAGACAGCACCACCTGAGAGGGTGTCCAGTGCTGGCAGCAGGTTTGCAGGCCCTGCCCTGGACGACATCACGAATGAGCTCATAATACAGAACTGTTGTAACCACAGCGCTGAGGCAAAGGGCTGTAGCCTGTTCTCCGTGCTATTTAAGAAGGCTCGAAAGCAGGGAAGGGGTTTTACGAGTCCAACTAAAATTTTAGATTAGATGAGCACAGGCCTATTTTTGAGGTTTAAAGGGGCTTCTGTTCTTAGGCAAACTCACTCACAGGAAACACTTTATCTTTTAATAAGGCTGAAAATGGGGCATACTTCTTTGTTAATTATCATCTGTTGCCAGTCCAACCTCCTCAGCATTTGGAATCACTGAGAAGTCGAAAACTTGAAAAGAAGTAAAAGCATCGCTATGTGCCGATGGCAGGGTTGGGTCCTACAGACCCGAGAAACCGCCGCAGCCAAAACGCTGCCGTAAATCATCAGCAATTACAGGAATGTTGAAAGGAATCAAATTAACACAATATACAGAAATCAGCATTCTAATAATGGTCAATAACTAGCCCTAACTGAAGTAATGAGAAGGGACGAAGACAAATTTTATGTCTTTCTGACTCGCCAGTTCCAGGCCACTGACCCCAGGTGGCCACTGGGACCGTGGAACAGCCTAGGAAGCCATGCCCTGAAGACGGGCGAGCCCCCAGCAGCCTGGGAGCTCTGTCACATGGTCACCTGGGGCCAGGCTGCTGGCAGCTCTGCTCCTCGTGGTCATTTAGGCCCCAGGCTGCCAGACACCCCCGGCTTCAGTACAGGGCTTCCGAGGTTGCTCTGCTGTCCCCCTCTAGCAGATAGAAGGGAGAATTGGAAGTCGAGGACGAGGGATTTCCTCTAAAGCAAGAGGGAGGCAAGCCAGAGTTCAAGTGCTTAGTGACCAGGAAGATGAGGACACATGGTCCCATCACATGTCCAGGCAGCCAGGGGAGGGTGGCCCAGTGGGCACACCACGTGAACACACAAAAACAGAATGTATAATGGAGGACAGAGTGTTTACATTGCAATAAAAAAGACAAAATAGCTAATCACAAACTTCAGAAGAAACAAACAAAGCCCATGCAAAGAAACGTTGGAACATCGTGAGAAATACAAAAGCAGAACTCAACAAACGGGAAAACGCTGTGCCATTGGCGGCCATCACTGCCCTCCCCGTACTCTTGCACGCCCTTTGCAAAGCAGTGCTGCCACCCTTCCCATCCAGACATGGAGCAGGCTCTGGCCTGTCCCCTGGGCTGGCTTTAGGGCTCGTCCCGCTGTGGATGCGGTGGGAGTGATGTCATACGACTCCCAAGCCTGGCCCGTCAGAGGACTTGCAGCTTCCCAACACACCTCCCCAGGGCCCCCAAGTGAGGAAGCTGGGGCAGCGTGCCCCGAGCAGGCTGCCTGAGTGACCGCAGCTGAGCCCAGCCCACCCAAACTGCTGACCCACAGGACTGTGAGCCAACAAAATGGCGGCTACTTTCATTGCTACATTTTGAGGTGGTTTGTTTGGCAGTAATACATAAAGGATTCACAAATCACTCATTCTAAGTTAATTTATAAAGGTAATTGAACCCTAATTAAAATACCTCACCCCCAGAACTAGACATGCAGAGTCTACAGTTCATATGGAAAAACAAACAGGAAAGAAAAGCCAGGAAAACCATGAGAAAGAACCAAGGAACAGCCCTACGAGAGATCACAACACACTACAAAGCCTCGATAATTACTTCTGCAGCAGGTGGTCACTGGCCTATGAACCGACAAGCAGACCAGTGAGACGACCAAAGGTGGACAGTGTGCAGACCATGGGAGGCCGTGTGGACTCCCTGGCGCCTGGGGCATGCGTGGCCTGGCAGCTGCTGGGACTTGGAATCCAGGAGGGCTGAGCACAGCTACAGGCTAAGAACAACAGGTCCCATGCAGACACACCAGGCAACTTTGTACTTCTATTGTATTTAAATGCTGTGACAGTAAAGAGAATACAGAGGTTGCTTAAGTTGTTACTGGGCTGTGGGACTCTCCCAGCATTACACATTTTCTCCACCAGCAGGTAATGCAGGTACAGGGAAATGACACAGCAAAGCCACCCCTTGGCCTCAATTACAGAACTCCACTTCTGTAGCAGGCAGTCACTGAGGAGAGCACTGCCGTTGTAGGGGTGCACGTCCCTGGCTCTCAGGAGGGGAGCCCCAGCCTCTGATCTCAGCCATAAAGGGAACCCCACCCCTCTCCAAGAGACTGACTCAGGGAGGGGCTTGTGGCCCAGTTCCGGGCAGTGGGACATCAGGGAGGACTCTGCAGGGGCTGCCAGAAGGCGTCTGCTCTCCTAAGCAGCTGCCCCCTTCAAGAGGCAAACAGGACGAGAGCCGAGGTGTTTAAACCACCGTTTCTGTTACTTGCAGCCCAAACCCCTCGTAATGCACCATCATCGCTGCTGTCACTGCTGTTCCCACAGGTCTGGCATGTGACAGCTTGCTAAATGGATGACTCACACCTACTACACATACATTTGTGGCAAATGGCAGCACGGCTCCTGAATCTCATACCACTCAAAAGTCACTACACCGCCTCAGTGCAACGCCTCAGTGCAAGTTTCGTGGAAGAACAATGTTACAGAAGCGCCCATGCAGCCCTTTGCCCAACAACAGTCATCCGAGAATCTTGAAGTCCTGGGAAACGTGCGATGGGCCAGTCTGCTGGGCAGGGGCTGACGATGCCTGGAGGAGGAAGTGACTGTGGCCTCAGTAAGCAGGAGAATGCCGACACTTCTAGATCTCACTGGAGACATGTGGTCGAGGGCAGACGAACAACTCTGGGCTTCCCGGGAGCCACGTGCAGCCAGCGTCCATCCTGCACAGGCCACTGGAGGGGCCACATGCATCAAAGTGTCCTTGAGGCCCCAGGCCACCTCCAAAGGAGGTGAGGCGCTCCCCAGGCACCACGGGCCAACATCAAGGTGGTAAAATGCTGTCATTTCCCCAGGAGTCTGTTCCTGGCTCTGTGTCCACTGTGAAAACTGCAGAACCCTGGCAGGAGGGGGCGCTGCACAAAGTGCTGAGGCCTGTTCCAAGCTCTGGACAGTGGAGGTATGGGGTAGGACTGTGGGGACACAGAAGGCCACCAGGCGAGAAGGCGGCTGGCCAAGCACCTCCAGGGCCCCATTCACACCCCACCTACCCCAGTTCTCTGAGCCCCAGAATCTTTTGTCTTTTTGAGGCTGTTCTGATGGTTTTACAGGTTTGCGGCTTGCGTAGTGGCGATATTTCCTGTGGGAGAGGACGATTGTAGGTGGGAGGGGTGTGAAAAGCTCCTGGGGCCTGATGACTGCACAATACAAGTCTCCTGGCCTGCAGGATACAGAGGGTGCTGCTCAAGGCAGCTGGTGGCGCCAGAGCACAAGCATGCTCTCCAATGGGGGCCGACTATGGGGATCGCGTGTCAGAGTACACACATATGCACACATGCACGTGCACGCACACACGCATATATACATGTGCATGTACACACACGTATGCATACATACACGTGTACTCACACACGCACACACACGTGTATGAACACATACACGTGCACGCACACACGCATACACACATGTGCATGTACACATGTATGCACACATACACGTGCACTCACATGCATACACATATACACTGCATGTACACACGTATGCACACATACACATGCATGCACACACATATACACATGTGCATGTACACACATATGCACACATGCACGTGCACACACATATATACATGTGCATGTACACACATATGCACACAGTGCACTCACACACACGCACATATACACATGTGCATGTACACAAGCATATGCACACATACACGTGCACTCACACGCACACACACATGCACACATACATGTGCACTCACACGCACACACATATACACATGTGCATGCACACACATATGCACACATACACGTGCACTTACACGCATACACACATATACATGTGCCTTACACACACACACATATGCGCACGTGCACTCACACACGCACACATGCATACACATGTATGCACTCATGCACAAAAAAACAGTCACAGTTGAGTTGACTCAGACATAACTTTGTGACAATGAACTGCTGATTATAATAATGACACTTTACTCTTACAGAAACAGAGGTGTCTGCTCTATAATTATTAAATAAATTGGTTGCTGATGGACTTTTCTACATGTACAATATATCTCACAACTTAAACAGTTGTATCGGAGCCCTGATTTCTTTCCCCTTGGGAATGCAGACAGCCTGTCACTTCCACCCTTACAACAAGAATAAAGCTAGACAAACTGCAAGTTCATGACTTTTCTTGGCCCCATCAGAGATCTGAGGTCAAAGGCCACCCGGAAGTCTGGGGCGAGACGTGCGCCTGCAGCACTGAGCCCTCGGTTTCCTGGGGCAGACGGATGCTGCTAAGGGGATTTCAGCTGAAACAGCTGAGGCCAGGTGAGGCGGCATGACTGGGACAGTGTGAGGTCCCAGAGCTGCTGTGGGGGGAGGTCTCACCCTCCTGCAGCCCTTTTCCCCAAGACGCCCCCCACCTGGCATCACAGGGTTGCCTGGGAAGAGTCCTGTGAAAGCTTCTCCCACACAAACCCTAGAACGCGGAGGAACTTAACAGTGTTTTTATAATGAGCACAAACCTTAAAGGGTGAACAAAGCCACTTACAAGTTTTTCATCTTTGCCATTAAAGAGGCAACATGACTCACGTCCTTAAAAAACAGATTTTAAAAACGGTTGGGATTCAAAATGGAATAAACTAACTGGGTTTTGAATACCCACCCTTGGCCTCTGCTCACAGCTGCAGAAGAGACCCCACATGTCACTGCAGCCCCCAACCCAGAAAAGGTCCATCTTATCCCAAGTCACGGAAGGAGGGTCACCTGTCAGCTGGCAGTCTGTCTCTTACTTGAGCTTCCTGTCTGAATATAAACTCAGAGCATTTCAGATACACAAATGCTTTGAAGCAAAGGACAGTTTCCAAAAACATGAATCAGACCCAGGAAGTAGAATGTGAAGTGAGAGTGAAATAAAGTCTGCCATCAGTGACACAGTGGACCAGCCTTCTTTGGGGTGGCGGCAGTTCACAAGTGTGAGAGTGCCACCTGGCCAGCGATCGAATGGCGGTGCGGCCCCCGGCCTGGAAACCAGACCCTGCCCTCTTCCTCACTTCCGACCCATCGTTACCCTCCTCAGACTGGAAACAAGAAAGGTCTGCATGGGCGAGGGGGGGCATGAACAGTTCAAGGCCACAGCGTACCTCCACATCCGACACCAACTCTAGGACTGGCCCAGCCTTGCCCCATGCTGCTCTGTCCCCACTTTGTCACTGGGGTTGCAGTTTCAAGGACACACAACACAGCCTATAATGTCTACTTTGAATTGCAGCCACAAGATTTAACAGAAGCAACAAGGAACCCTCCCTGTCCCCCCTCGGCACTGGTGCGGGGGAGCGGGTGCCAAGGTCAGAAGTGACTCCCCGCCCCCCTGCTTGCTGCCCCCCGTGATGAGAGCTCCTGTCCCTTCCAAGTCTGTCTCTCCAGTAAAACTGGGGAACTCTAATGGAGTCTGGGAAGACGCTGCGGGCAGCCCACCTCTGCCTGTCCCCACTGGCTCCCACCCTGCTGTGAAGGTACGCCATGATTGTAAATAGACAGGGGTGCACCCCTTCCTCAGGCTTTCTCTCGTCCTGCTCTCCCCAAGTCCCCAAGCGCTCACAACAAACCCCTTTCATTCTCCAGTGCATCCCTAACAGGGCCGCTGCCAGCGGGCATCTGAGGACATGCCCACGATGCCAGTGCCCCCACCCCAGTGTCTCCCCTGGGGACCTTGAGATGTTGGAAGAGAAGGAATCAGAGGCGTCCTGGGCCCTGGAAGGAACGCGTCCCTGCGACCCTGTCAGGGAACCCACTTAGGGAGGACGGCTACCCTCCCACAAGCAGCTGTGCCTGCACCGTCCTTCCTTAAAAGTCAGAGAAAACCCACAGCAACCAGCGTGCTGCCGTTCTTCCCCTCCCCCACCCCAGTGACCCCGCAGAGCTGGCAGTGGGGACAGCGGCAGGGATCTGGCCCCTTACCTGCCTTTTCTCCTTCCTTCCCTCTCCTCTGCTCGGGTCCCAGGCAACCAGGGCCGGAGCTGGGAGTGCTGCCAAGGGACTCGGCCAGCAGGACACAAGGACAGGGCAGGGACGGGCCATGCCCACTCGGCCGGCTCCTCCCAAGCACAGACATACCCATTGGCTGGCAACCTGTGAGGGCGAGGGGCTGAGTGCGACTCTGGGGCGTCTGGTCACAGGAGCGGACTGGGCACAGGCGTCTGCCAAGTGGGTGAAATGTTAGGGAATGGGCGCCGCGGGGTTGCAGCGTATTTTCACAGTTGGCACTGAGGTCGACGCTGGTTACAGAAGAATGGGGTGAGAGTGGAAGGCTGACAAATCTTGGGAAGACAGGAAACGTTAAGGTTCAAACTCAGCTCGGCGCCCCCTTTGCTAAGTGGCCCCCTAGCCCCTCCCTGGGTGGCCCTGGGCACAGCCTGTTTCCACTGCCCCATTCACAAGGGACGCCGAACTCGACCAGAAATGGTGACACAACACAATCACACACAGGAACCTTGCTCTGCGTGTCCTCTCAACCTTGACCCTAAATGCAGCTGTTCTGTGACACTGCCTTTACTAACGTGCGAATGTGCTGTCACGCTGGTCCCCACACTAGCATCCTCTCCCCAGCACGACCCACCAGCACGGCCCTCATTTTACATGCCAGACAGTTCCTCTGCGAGCCACAGCTGCCTATGCCAGGCACGGGCTCCCAGGTGCAGGCCCTTCCTTCCCCTTCAGGCTGGCACAGGGACGGAGGCCGCCCCACAGGACTCAGAAGCCCAGGAGCTACTCCGAGGCTGACCACCGTGGGCCTGGCCCCAGGGGTGGGGGACGAAGGCCACTAACCGACACTGAGCATGCAGCCTCCTGGCCTGGGTTTTTCTCCTCATTCTGAGCCATCAAGAGCACTTCAGGGGGATGAAGAAGAGACGCGATTAATTATACTTCCTCTCTTCCCACTGGAGAGCAAGCATAGGGCATCCTTGGTCTGGAACCCAATACTCAGAAAGTGTCGCACTGGAACCGAGAGACACCCTGGGGGCGGGGGGTCTCCAAGAACTAGAAGCCGCGACCCGGCCCTTCAGAGGCCACGTTCACAGCCTCCCTGACCTGTTGCACGGGATGGCGCCCGGGACTTTGAGAAACGTGTGGTGAATGAGCGGTGATTGGGTTCATTCCACCAACGTCTACTAAATACCAACAAATGCACAGGCGAGGCCCCCATGGCCTCCACAGTGACCGTGCACGGCACTGCTGTGTTGGCTGAGGGCACATGGCACATGGCACCTGGCACCCAGTCACCACAGCGCTCCTTTCTATTTCTGTGAAGGAACTGGCCGAGGTCACCCCAGAGACATGCACGTCCCTTTGTGACAGCCATAGTGCTGCCGAGCACAGAATCTGCTCACTGAGGGCCCAGCAGCCAGCTGGAGGCTCAACGTGTCTGTCCCCAAAAACCGACCCACCACACGGTCCTCCAGGTCACACTGAATTAGCCGGGCCAGCAGGGCCCATAGGTTCCAGGAGCTTCCAGGGCATACTGTGAGCACAGCTGAATGGTACCCAGTGTATGCCTTCGTAACTCTGGAGATGCCTCAAGTCTTCAAACCCTACAAATAACTTACTGCCTTAAGATCTAGAGCTACAAAAAGGGTGAATTCACTTTTGCCATCAGCTGAGAAAAATAACGTGAAATGACAGCTCTGAGGAGACGCGTCTCGTCTGCATGGCCGTCGGGCACAACGTGCTCCAAACTCAAACGCCCTCATCCTTCAGCCCCGAGGTACAACGCTAACGATCCTGCGGAAACCAGAAGAGGGTGGAGGAGGAATGTCTAAGGACTGTCACTGTGTTAGTTACGAATGACCCCCCCAAAATCGGAGACAGGAGGGGCAAGCCCGGGAAACCCAGCAGAGCCAGCTGCTGGCGCGTCAGCCCTCGGCATCAAGCTGCGTGGGGAGCTCCGTGACAAGCGCACGGCACACTCCACACTGCAGGCTGACGAGGGGACACGCATCGCTACCACACACACCCCCCGAGGACCTGAGCTAAAGTGTGATGGTGCCGACCTCTGGTAACAAAGGAACGTGGATTTGGGGGGCACTTTTTTCTGTTTTTCGTTTACATTTTTTAGCTTGAAACGATGATCACTTATATAATTATAAAAATGTTTTCAACAACTGAAAGGCATCCTTGAAGTTAAAAACAGCTTTAGGGAATCATTTACAACAGGTAACAATGAGAATATTCTGACACCAACACTTTTTCAGTTGACCGTTCGCCTGGCCCAAATCAGCAGGACTGCCCACAGGCCCCCGAGAGACGACGACGCTTGTCCGGTGCCCGCGAGTCGGGTGTGGTTTGTCATGCGGGATGGCGACTGATACCAGCTGCTGGCTACCCTCCAAGTTTATCTTCTGATAGAACTGCACTTTCTGCTAGACAGGCATTCTGCCACCAAGCAACATGACAGATTCGTAGAAGTGACACCTCCCTTGGAAAAGCTTTCAAAGCCTACCTGGAGAGGGGATGAAGGACGCAGAACAGGGCATGTGTAAGGCACCTGGAACTCGACCAACGTGGGCATGTTGGCTCTGCCACTAAGAGGCAGATTATCTGTTGCACTATTTTTAAGGATTTCTTAGATTAAATGAAACTAAAAAGTCATATTTTGCTGGCTCCAGGAGAGTATTCGATTAAATGGTCAACAAAAGACACTTCCAGATTCCATCAAGGTTTGGGAGACCTGCCCGAGAGTTCTACCATCCCAATCAATCTTTCAAAAATACAAGAGAGCTTCTAACTAAAAAATGCCAATAATTTAGGAATAATTTTGCAACACTAAAACATTTTAATTGCTTTTAGTTTTTAATTCCGTCTAATTGGCACAGAAACTCCAAGCTCTCCATCTCACGTTTGGCACTGCTGTTGGAAAATCATATCAGGGTGAAACACTCGTGGCCACTTTGCATGAAGTACCCCGCACACTGTCCGGTCCCCCAGGAAAATGCCCCCGAAATTACCTCTCTCTCTAAGTGGTACTTTCCTCTTTCCTCCGTAACTGCCTCACTCCCGTCACACTGATTTCCCTGAGTTGTAACGGGCCTCCTGACTGAGCCAAGACAACAACACTTTCCCACACGAGGCACCCTCCACGCCACACCGCCCATCTGCAGCAGGCAGTGTAGCCACAGCGGGCATGACTGGGCTGTGGGCTCACGCCCAGCAGCGTGTGGGCTGGCAGTTACGCTGGCCTTGTTATCAGGGAACAATTTAAAGAAGTACACTTAGATTTTATGGCCCAGTGTGTGTATTGTAAGTCTTGCTACAGCGCCACATCTGAAAGAAGTTACCGGTGACTTTGTCGAGTGAAAAGAAAAGCGGTCGGCAAGCGATGCGTGCGTGGGAGTCTGAACCAGCGTTTTCTCACATGTCATAGGTGGTCTGGGACCATACACCACAGCTGAAGTAGGGCTTCCTGAGAACACATGGCTCCATCCTGGGCACTGTGCCGAGGCGGCAGCTGCAGACAGACCTGCCGGGGAGGGGCTGAGCCGCCACACGCCCCACTGCGACCTTAGCGCTCCGTCAGACTTCCCCTCAGAGCCGGTCTCCGCTCCCGCAGCCCCTCGCCAGTGATGGGAGGAATTGCCACGGGAAGTCCTCGCTGCAGAGATGCCGTGCTGTTGGCAGGTGTCAGTGCCAGGGCCGCGGTCATCCGGGGATCCACCCAGGAAAGCTGCCTCCCACAGGCGTTTCTGCATTGTCAGTGTTAGTGGAAACCAAGGTCTATATTATCTGCAGCTCCCAGCACCCCCACGGAGACCAGGAGCATCTCCTTGAAGTGTTCACAAGTTTACAAAGTCGTGGCAGCATCTTTACCAGAGTGGAAGTCCTCCCGGCCCCTGGGATATGGAACAGAACTGAGTCTGGGCTCCAGTCAGCGTCGGTCGCAGCTGGGGCAGAAGACAAGTGCCAGGCCAGAGTGGGGGGCAGGGGACTGGGGAACACGGTGGCTGAGAAGCCAGTGCAGACCCAGAGAACCAAGACCTCACCATTTGCTCCCAGTTCTGAGTGTTGGACTCTCAGATAGCGACTCAGAAGCGTGTGGCAGGGGTGGCCTGACGCCTCCAGTCAGATCACAGCTAACTTCAAGAATGTTCTGTGAACAGGGTCTCTACCCATTTGTGGATCGAGGACTACTTAGTGGCTGGGACAAGCGCTAGGAGAGGAAACGTCTGAGAACAGCCTAGAAAACCAGCACACACCTCCCCTGGTGACGCAGGCGACGTCCTTCTCGGGTCAGCTCTGACCAGCACCACCAGGCCCGGCAGGGCCAGCAGCCGGCGCCTCTCCCTGCCTCACTGGCCATCGGTAACGGCAGAAGTGGCGGAGGGCCCTCACTCCCAACACACCTGCCTCCTGCCCCAGGTGCCCAAGGATGGCACCACGTGGGAGGCGGCCTGCGGGCAGTGGTCCTTCACTCTCAAAAGTGTCCTCAAGTTTATGATAAAGTGTCCGCTCCTCCTGTGGGGGCCTGGGGACCTCCTTGCCAACAGCTGCCCCACCTACACCTCCCACTCACAGAGGCCGAGGCCCCTTTAAGTAGGGCCAAGTCTTCTTCCCTTACCCGGGCTAATGCCTCCCCCAAGCCCTACACGAGCGCTTCTCTTTTGGTCTGCGTAATTCTCTTTGTAAATTGTACCGATCATGTATACATAAGATCTAAGAAGCAAATACCTCTGGGGCTTAAGTTCATCCTAAGAAGTAAATGACTACAGAGTTTGGGAGGAAGGGGGCCCTGAGCTCCTGAGGGGCAGGAAAAGGTCTGATGGCCTTGCAGCCTGCAGACCCCTCCTCATCACCACAAGTGGAAGCAGCATCCATCGGAGCTACAGGAGAGAGAGCTTCCAGGTCAGAGGACAGAATTTGCACCCCAACCAAGTACGTTCAAGGAAACAAAAGTAATCCAAGATGGAACCTCCAGAAGGCCAATGTCTCTTCACAGGAAACTATGCGTTCTCCAGCTCTAGCAAATAAAGTTAGTAACCCGGCTGTTGTCGGGTTCCCCATGGCCACCCGACAACAGCCACCATCAGGTGGGTACCAGCCTGTGTGGTGCCATTAGTATCTGCCCACATACAAGGGTTGTCACATACAGGGAGGGCCAACGTCCCATTTCACAGATGGAAACTGGAGGCCCCATTACAACCTCAGGAGGGGCTGGCTGGAACTGAGCCTCTGGATCCCCACCCGTGTGGCGCGTGACACCTTGGCGATTCCCCACACACGTTCACGTCAAGAGCTGACATGCACTCTGGTCACAACTGCCAGAGGGTGGCATGTGACTCACTGTGAAGCAGCTCATCACTTATGGGTACAACAGGGCGGCGTCCCTTTGATGGAAACCACCGCGTTTCTGCTCAATTGACAGCCCGCGTGTCAGCAGCTTCAGCAGCACCCGCCCTGGGGAGACGTGAGCTGAGGCGAGAGCCATGGGGACGTGCGCAGTGTGAGGGGCCTAAATCTACAGAAGCATCTTCCAGAACATTCCAAACAAAAGAGCGTTCCCTAAAGGGCAGGATAATCCCCAAAGGGCCCTCGAGAGGTGGGGAGCAGACGGGCTGTGCTCGAGAAGTAACTGGCTTCCCACCTACCACGAGGGTCCCACTGGGGGTGGGACAGTTGGTGGGCAGGTGGGACAGAGGGGAAGAGCCTCAGCTCCTGGAAGCCCCCCCCCAGGACGGCCCAGCCCCGGGCACAGCCACGCTCACCAGTACAAGTAATAGGCCACAGCCACGGCCACCAGGGCAGCGCAAACCCCTGAGAACAGGCAGGTCGAGTAGCTGGCCAGCATCTTGTCCCGAGTGCTTCTGAGAGCAGGGAGAAGGCGGGCAGCGTGAGTGGGTGTCACCTTTGGCCCGAGGACAAGGAGGAGGGATTATGACCACAAATCTTGGAGACCAACTCAAGTGAAAACAGGACCCTGAAGCCGCGCGTGAAACATGGGCTTTCCTCAGCCGCTGTGGGGGCTGCCGGGCACCCACTAATCCAATAAGCGGCTTTCGGTGCCAGCTGCTGCGGGCAGGTGGCATCGGGGTCAGGCAGGGGGAAGGTCAACGTGCCCTGCCCAGCCCCTGACCCTGGATGGCGGACCTGACACTGCACACTGTCCCCCCTCACCTGTCAGAAGCCGACGGACCCCGACTGCACAACCCCACAGCCACGTGGGCGAGCCAGTGAGGCGGCCCCGAAAGGCCAGCAAGCGATGGGCAGACATCCTGTCTTTGGGGCCATCAGTTCCCTTGTCCAGAGCAGAGCTGCCCAGCTCCCCACCAGACGGGCCAGATGTGACCCCCAGTTCCAACTCCAGGCCCTTGGGCCAAGACGGCTCCAGGCAACGCCGTGCGGAGAATGGTGGGAAGAGTGACACCTTATTCTCCAGAAAACAGGGGTGAATAGACTGGACAAGTGAACGAGCAGACACGTGAAGGTCTGTTCCCTCCCACATCTCCCCAGCCTGAGACAGACTCTGTATGAAGAAACTAAGACGCGAAAAAGCCATCCAGGGAGAGTCATGTCACCCCGAGAAACCTGCTGCCGGTGCAGAAAGCCCCCCAACAGACACATGGAGCAGGAAGGGTTGCTTTGGGAGCGTATCTCGAGGGTTCTCCAGCCAATGTATCTTATTTCAGGGTTATCACACTGTACGGAGGTGACATGAAAAGTCATTGCTTTGTGTACCTTCCCTGGCACATGACACAAAAGACCAGCTTCCAAGCAGGCAACAGGCAGGCTCCCCATTCCTACCCCACCTGGCTATGGCCCACGGGCCCAGGGCGCCACCCTGCGCCCGGTGGGGAGGGCTCACAGCTGGGAAAGCCTGACCCCACCCCTGCGCTCCACAGCGGGTCTGCAGTGTGGCCTGGGGGCTGGCCCTGGGTTCTCTGGACAGTGAAGGCCCCTCCACAGTTACACCCTGGCCTCAGGGCCAACAAGCCATCAGGAGAGGAAGCAGGTCAGAACTCCTTCCTCTACTCGGGCCTCTGGGAATGGGCTTCCAAGCACTGCCCTGAGCATCACCTTGCTGGCTAAGGCTTTCCGGGTCCCGAGTCCCCAAAGTAGATGGAGGGGCAGCTGACCTGGGAGGACTGGCTTTTAAATAGCCGTGCCTGCTCTCCTGGGACACGAGCAGGCTCTCGTCTGAGAGCCTGAGAAACAGGCCAATCTCCCAGGCTTTCGGGCCTCTGCCTTTCTAATAAATCAGGGAAAGAAACCATCCTCTCACAGACAGCGGCTCAGCGATCTACCGCACAAAACCATCCCGAAGTGATAGCAGCAGCCTTAAGGGTCCGGGGACCCCTCGGTGCATCTGAGCCTCAGGGACACTGGCCCTCGAGGCTGAGCTGGGCGCAGGGCCTCTCTCAGGTCTCACGAAGGTGGCAGGTGTGCACAGAGCTCTGGGGTGCTGGGGGTGGAGGGCAGAGGGGCCGACAGGCCACACCTGAGCCACCCCACTCCCCATCACTCCCAGTTTCCCACGCTGGGCACACAGCCGGCCCCAGCATGGTGGTCGGTTCTCGGGCGGAGGAGGCCCTGGCTCTCATCCTCGCTCTGGACTGTGGACCACAGAGCCTTCAGTGGCTCTTTGTCACCGAAAGAGTCCCTTCTCTCCCGATGACACTGCAAGAGGCCGAAACGCCCAGGTTCTGTGTTGGCCGCTGTGACCACCCTGGCGAGGGTGCACGCACCGCCTCAGGCAGCGACTGGGCCCCAATCCCAGCACCTGCCCCCACTTCCGAGCTGAGCCTCAGTTTACTGTAAACTGGGAATAATCAGTCTACCTACATCAATGGGTGGTGGTGACATTTAAGGGATTGCTACAGGGAAAGCACCTGGAAAAATGCCTGACGTGGTAAACGCCCCAAATGGGGAGCCTTTCCTGAACCAGTGCCCTGGAGGAGACAGGCCGGCAGAGGTGAAAAGACACACCTGAGAATTCTCTCCAGGCCAAGCAGAACCGAGACTGAACCCCTAACCTGTGTTTGGCTCTATCACCTGTAAGGATTGCTGAGTTCATCGTCGCTTTTCATCATGCTTTTTACGTTATTTGTGTCAAATGCAGCAAACCTAGCCTGTTGAGAATCTTGGCTTTATCTATTTTGAAATAAAGGTTGGCATAGGAATTTTACCCAAATCCTCTTCCGGCAGTGTTTCTGCTGAGTGGAAACTCCCCGCAGGCTCCTGACGGCCGCGTGTCCGGCTGGTCAGTGCTCAGGCCCCGCCACCCGAGGGTCCCGTCGCCCCCTGCCTGAGAACTCCACACGGGCCGATGTCACTCCTGCCTCTGGATTACTACGCGGTTTCGTTCCCCACGTCTCTTACTTAAGGTTAAAGAAAACAAAGCGAATTTGAACATATTACACAAGGAAATGTCACAAGGATATAATATCTCTAGATGACTTCCCTGGACCTGAAAATTAATGATTTATGATAAATATGAAAAGAGAAGAGCAGGAGTGTGCTGACAGACTCTTCTGGTGGTTTCCTCAGAGCAGCCATGCGAAAGGTATGTTTTAAAAACTGAAGAAAACCTTTCTGTAGACTAAGTAAGTTTTCTCATAAAATTTCCACATTCCCTTTCTCCCACAACTGAGAGAAACTCAAGGTATAATCAATTACTCCTGCTTAGCTAGTAGTAACTATCCGACCATCAGACATGGGGAAATACGAATGACAAATAGGAACCTGTCATCATTATGTAGTTTTGAAAAGTTCTGTTACCCCGCTGACACCTCCATGTCCAGCGGAGGACCCCATCTGTCAGCCATCGGGGTCCCCGAGGCCACAGGCGAAGCACAGCCCCTAGAGAGCCATGCGCTGCCCATGCAGCATCTGCCAAGAGCTACCAGCCCTGCCCTGGAAACAAGGAGCCAACCAGCACTGAACATAAAATACAGCCTCAGAGCGTGACCCCCAGGGAGGGACGTGAAGCTAAGCGACCAGGGGAGGGCAGGTGGGCGGGCACCTGGGTGGCAGGAGAGAGAGCTTCGCTCTCCCTGCAGGAACTGTGCAGAGACAGACACACAATCCCCTCTGCGTGCCCCCAGGGAAGGGGCAGGGGGATGTGGGACAGCCCAGTTCCCGCCTGCACCGGACCTGAGCACCCGGCTCTGCAGCCCTCGTCCCATCGGCCACCTCCCTTCCCCAGGTGGGAGCCCCAGTGTGTGCAGGTCAGAGCTCCGACCTGGCCCCCTTCCTGCCAGCCTCCCCTCCCAGTCCTGGCCCTCAAGGGTGGATCCCATCTGGAAACATCCCAGAACTGGGTGCAGACGGCCCGAGTTAACCGGGAGGGCTGAGGTCGGAGGCTGCAGAGTCCACACAGAAACCAAGAACAGCCATGCCGGCCATGCCCAGGCACAGTGGTGACAGATCAGGGAGACCACACCCAGACAGGCTGGTGACGGGTGCAGGAGACCACGCCAAACATGCAGGTGACAACCAGGTAAGCCACACCAAAGCAGTGCTAAGTGACGGGTACGGCATGTGAATTTATCCATCTAATGACCATGACAGCTGGGCTCTCTGGATACTGCTGCCAACTCCAGATAAGTTCTGCACAAAGTCACCAAATAACTGGCAGACCCACGAGTTCTACCAGGTTTCACAGATGCTGGGGACCCTGGTGCGACCAGTCCAACCCAGACCCCCAGCAATGACTCCTGGCTTACTGCGTCGGCAGCAGTCCCCAGACGTCAGGGCAGCCTGGACTTTTTCCCCACTTCTCCATATCTCAGGCTCTTATTAATTCATAATCACACTCTTCCCAGTTTCCCCAAAGGCACTGTGCCACTTCCTGCTGTCCTGGGCCTCTATAATGTGGAACCTGCCTAAACCCGCAGAAGGGCAGCGACAGGTGGTGACTTCCAAAAGGAAAGAAGCTGCGGAAGTCATCACTGTGCTTTGTGCCCCGGGCTTTCCGCACTCACTAAACACGCTGGTCCCAGGCAGCAGAGGCTCTCATACACCGGCCGACTGCATTTATTAGGTTAATGAGATGCTGCTAGCCCACTGGGAACGCGCCCTCTCACCCGCCTGTTTATCCACACTTGAGCGCACACTAGAACGGAGAGAACCCTCCGGACGCCAGCCACACGCTGCTGGACCACCAACAGGGAGGACAGTTGCTGAACGCACTCACTCGCGACCCCCAGCCCCACGGCCTCACTGGGCTCTGCAGCTGACGGTGTCATGCTCACCCCTCATTCTTACGCCCAGGGCGTCCGCCCCACTGACCGCTTGGACACGGAGCTCCTGGTGCTTTCCGGCGGCCTTGGAAATGGCACGAGTTCCTTGCGCTTTCTCCTCTGGTCTCAGGAAGAAGCAGGAGAGGCACAGTCTGCAGCCCAAGCGTGTCCCAGAGAAGCTTTCTCCAGGCCTGCTCACATCCACACTGTTCTGGGAGCACGACCAAGGCCTGTGTCCCTTTCCACTGGGACCCTTCCTCAGACGCACAGCGGTGGTGCCTGCGGGAGGCAGGCGGTTTGTATGCCACACCTCAACCAATCTGCCCTTCCACAGCTTTAAATATACAAGAAAATACGGAAATAACAAAAGTGAAGCCCCCCCAGGTGGAAAGGCACTTTGCTTTGAGTCACTCGGGGTAAATGAAATGCAGTGGCAGAGGCTCCAGGGAGGAGTCTGGTGCTTGCAGGGACCAGCTGACACAGTGTCCTCCCAACCCACACCGCAACACTCCACCAACGGGTTACTATGCAAACCAAACACAAGTAAACAGCCTGAGGTGTGAGCCCAGAGAGGCCAGCGGCCAAGTTCTGAGTGCTCTGAGGTCAGAAACTCTGTGCCAGGCGCTGTCTGTGCAGCTTGCAGCCACTTCACGAACGCAGGCCACGCACAGATGTTGCCGGCAGCAGGTGTCCTGGGGTAATGCTGCCACGAGGGGGGGGGGGGAGGGCTCACCTGTTAAGGGCGAAGAGGTGAGGACGCTCTTCAAAGACACAGGGTGCCTGTAAAGCCTTCCAAGGACATGAGACGGGCTCCCCGGCCCTCGGTGAGCCCAGATAATGGGAACATTAAAAACTGATCTTTTCAAGGCTGCACGTCAGGGCAGCGACAGTCCAGTGGAAGATGAGGGTGAGGAAGATGGGTACACACGGCTGAGGCTCCTGCGAGAACTGCCTGGTAGTCATTCAGAAGCAAAACACTGTGCAGCCAAGTACAGGCTGGGCCGCAGACAGGCTGCAGCTCACCGTGAACCCGTCTCAGCAACTGCCCTCCTGCTGGCCAGCACCTTCAGCCTTACTCAGCCCAGAACAAAACTCCTGCCCGGAATGCAATTGTTACACAAAACATGGTTTCAGGCAGATGTGAAACCTGTTAGAACAATTATCACGATGCTTCAAATTCACGGAAGTCAGCTTCTTTATTCTTAACCATTTCAACTAAAATCACTGTTAAAATTTCTATCACACCTTCGGGCTAAGTGATCGGCCACAGCAGCCGGGGGCTCCCCCTTCCTAGGCTGAGTTGTACCGACCTACACCACTCGCTTGGGTCTACACCACCCGCCCGGGTCTACACGACAGGCCCAGGTATACACCACCCACCCAGGTCTACAGCACCCGCCTGGGTCTACACCACCTGCCTGGGTCTACAGCACCCGCCTGGGTCTACACCATCTGCCCGGGTCTACAGCACCCACCCAAGTCTACAACACATGACCAAGTCTGCACCACACGCCCGGGTCCACACTACCCACCCACGTCCACACCACCCGCCCAGGTCTATACCACCTACCCAGGTCCACACCACCCACCCGGGTCCACACCACCCGCCTGGATCCACACCACCCTCTCAGGTCTACACCACCCGCCCGGGTCTACACCACCCGCCCGGGTCCACACCACCCACCCAGGTCTACACCATCTGCCCAGATCCACACCACCTGCCCGGGTCTACACCACCCGCCCGGGTCTACACCACCCACCCAGATCCACACCACATGCCCAAACCGCCTGCAGAAGGCTTTGCTCTCCCCAGTCAGCCGAGTGGCTAGTCCATGCTTCTGCTGCATTGCAAGGGGCTGGCAGTGCCCGGCTGGCTCAGCTGCCCAGCGCACATCAGGCCCCGGGGACACATCAGAACACAGCAGGATGGACGTGGGCCGTGTCCACCCCAGCTCCCTGGAGAGGGAGCCTGGGTTCTGGAATTTCAGGCAGGACGTTCTAACACTACCTGGAGTTCATTGTTCTGTCACTAGTGCCCCCGCATGCGTGCTGGTCACCGCCACTGGGCGTGGATGTCCTGACGGCTCTGTGTGCAACAGCTCACTCACTTGTCCCAGCACTCTTAGGGGGCAGGCACTCCTATGAGCCTCATCTTACAGGTGAGGAAACTAAGGTGCAGAGAGGTTAAGCAACTTGCCCAGAGTCACACAGAAAGCGAGTAAGCATCAGAATCAGGATTCTAACCCAGGCCGTCTAACCGCAAAACCACCACTTCTATAAACAGGAACCGTGTCCTGAACAGCCAAGAAGCAAAATCGAACAAAAATGCTCTGGAAATGCCCCCTCCCTCATCTCTGCTGAAAAGAAGAGAACACTTGAGCCTCGCCACTGGGGAGGGGCCTTCTATGGTTTCTGAAAGGAGGCGTGTGCCAGAGGAAAGGAGATTAAAGAAGCAGCTTTGTTTCACTACCTTCTAAAATCAGGTCTGAGTGGATCAGCGTAAAACTTCAAAGCCCCTCTCTCCACCTGGGACACTGCGAGCCGCAGCCACTCACCACCTGGTGCAGACCCGCTACTCAGAGTCAGCAGCACCTGACTCTGTGTTTTCAAAAAGATTTTGTAACTAATGAGATTTTGTGAGTTAGCAGAGAGTAATACATTCTTGCTGTAAAAATTTCAAGCCGTCAAGAGAGGACCCTTCCACGGCCAGGGCTCGTGGAGTGGCGTCCGCTCCGCTGAAGAGGTCGACTCAGACGCCGCCACACGTGGTGATGTTGGGTGACTCTATACATGGATTTGCTCACTCAATGCTCTACGCCGTGGACTGCATATTTGTGTCCCCCCACATTCATATGTTCAAACCAAAGGCCCCATGGGGTGTTACTGGAGGTGGGGCTTCTGGGAGGTGCCTAGATCATGAGGGTGAGCCTCCAAAAATGGACCTGTGTCCTTACACGAGAGACCTGAGAGGCCCCTCGCCCCTCCCACCCTGTGAGGACACAGCAAGAAGGCACCATGCGTGGACCACAGCAGGTCTCACCAGACACCTGCGCCTTGTGCTTGGACTTCCAGCCTCCAGAACTACGAGAAATCAACGTCTGTTTTTAAATGTCACCCAGTCTATGGTGTTCTGTTATAGCACCCTGACCAGAAGAAGACACGGGGAAGTCTTTTGGATCATGCAAACCTCTCCTTACAGCGAGAAGCAGTAAATACGACATGAGCACACACCATCTGGGTTCAAATCCTGGCCTCTCCACCCCTAAGCTGTGTGACCTTGAGAAAGGTACTAAACCTCTCTGAGCCTCCAATTCCTCATCTGTAGAGTGGGGGTAAGGTTGCTACATCCCCAGGTTATGAGGGTTAAATGAGTGGGTTGTATGAAGCAGTGAGTCAAGGGTCTGTGGGTGCTGTTATCGTTACTATCACTTTCATTCCTGGGAAATCAGCTGCAGGGTATTTATTTCATTGTAGCGATATACTAAAAAGTATGTCACCATTCTCCTATTGAGGATATTTGGATCAGGTGCCCAACCTGTGGTGTAACAACTTGACGCTGGGCCATCCCCTCGGACCCCTTGACACGGATCGAATGGCGTGCGGCACCTGGCGGTTTGGGTGCTGGCCTGTGTCAAGCTGGGATCCATTTCTGCTTAAGCCTCAGTAGCCTTCTCGCGCAGGGTTTGCTCCCCCCATTTCCACACTGGGGAGTCCTGCCGGGTGACTGCACGATGCTGGATAAGCCTCTGGGCTCCCAGCCCCACCGCACGGCCCCACCGGAGCCCTGCCGGCTTCCCTCTCACCAGCTCTGTGAGTAACAACGGGGGCGCACCCTTCACCTTGGGGCGTGAGCAAGTGTGTGCAACACCATGCGAGTTACTGCCCAAACCGGCCAAGCTCCTTCTGGGAACAGGAGAAGCTTCCAGCTGTGTAGAGTTTCCCATAGGTGGACCCACCTCCGGGTCTCCCACTCCACTTTTTAGCCTCAAAGATGAGGATGGCGCGAGGTCCCGTGGGATCAACCGTGACGCCCCAGCCACCAGTGCTCAGCCCGTCGCTGTGGCGCAGCGTGGTGGGCAGGGGGCAATTACGTGGCTGGGTGTGGAATTACCGACCTGCCGACTGACACGTCAGCATTTTCCCAGGGGAAGCAAACCAATTTTTTTAACCTTATGGAAAAAGGCTCAAGACAGAAAAAGTAAAGAGAAACCACCTGTAGCCAGCGACCATGACCACACCTTGCAGGCTCCCCAACAGTGACCTTACCTAGGGCGGGGGAGGGCCAGCTGCCACCCTGCTCTCCCAGGTCCTGTCCAGCTCCCTGTGCCACCTTCCGTCTTCTCTCCACACTGCCACCTCCACCTCAGCCCAGTCTCCTCCAACTTTAAATAAAGGACTGAAAGCTGAGCCGGTGTTGTCAAACCGGCTGGGGTTGGGCACAGCCCAGATCTTTCCGGCTTCCCCCACTTGGCTCCCAGCTGGGTGCACCAGCGTGGGCTACACCTGGCTTGTAGGGACAACCATATGACAAGGGACAACCGTGTGACAGACGGGGCTGTGAAGTGGACCTGCAGAACAAGGTCTCCGCACCTTCACTCAGTCAGTGTGTAGAAAATATCTAATGGAGACAATTTCTACAACGCAAATTCACAAAATGGCAATTTCCCGAAAGGACTCACGCGCAAGAGGCTTTTCTGATGCCTGGCTTCTAGTTTGGCCCTTTGCCATGTCAGCCTTAACACCTGGCCTTCGTCTGAGTCTGATTTTTTCGACAAAAATTTATTTAGATTTCAAAATAAGAAGATAATATAAATTTTAAATGCTTAGACAAATTTCATTCTAAGCAATGAAACAGATCTAGCAAGAAAAAATATGAAAGAGAAGCAAAGTCTTTCCCTCATGTCATGAGCATGATATACAATCCTTGTTATATCTTTTAGTTCCAGAGTTAGTATAAGCCCCAATTCATGCCCACAGACCCCAAAGGTAATTCTGTCGCAGCAGATCGTGGTCTGTATGCCACACCTGCCATCAAGGTCATGCTGAGTCCCTGGTGGGCAGGGATGTGCGAGACCCCGACAGCCAGAGGGCGTTTCCTGGGCCTCCTGACCGTCCAACACAGTGTGGACCAGGCACACCAAGGTCTCAGGTAGAAAGGACACCATGAAAATCCATGCACTGACGTTCAAGAGAGACTGGGTCCCCTGTGCTGATAATACCCGTGGCTCAGAGAGCTGAGGTTTCGTGCTCAGAAGCCCAGGTAAGAAAGCCGGATCGATTTTATCTTAGAAAATGGGGATATATATGTCTATAATCTTCAAAAGAGTGAGAACCGAAAAGCCCTCAGGCCTCCAGGAGAGTTTCCTGGTCTGACCAGCCGGGTGGGTTTCTGGCCCGTCCCTAGGAGGTGTCATCAGTGGGCCTGCAGGGCACCCATCTCAGGCCCTTCCCTGCTCCAGCAGCTCGGGCTCAGGGCGCTCGGACGCAGCTTGGGACCCAGGGGAGGAAGTCTAAAGTCCTGTACTTTTGAAAATGGGTAGAATTATCTTCATAACCTTTAAAAGAGAATGCAAGCAAGAAACAAGTGTAAGGACCACCTCCATTAAAAAGTTCCCTAGCAAGGAACCCTCGCTGGGAAAGCCACGCCCCAAACAGGGAGCTGGGATGTCACTGTCACCGTGAGTGGTGGCCCTTCCCTGAGAGCTCCTTACTGCACGTACGGCCATTGAAAAACAGCTTGGAATTGATGAGAAAGACAATTCCTTAAAGCCACTGTGGAGACCAGACATTCTTCAAACTAAACGTAGAACCTTCCAGAGAACGTCCACGTCAAATTGTTAGAGGATCTGGTTTGGGTAGCCAGGAACTGAGGACGGAAAATAAACACCGAACAGAAGGCAGCGGCCCCTGTCCTGCAGGACCAGGCCTGAGGCTGGGAGGGAGGATGGTGAACGACACCCCTAATGAGGGCCAGCACCCAGCGCATTGCTCCCTGCGGGGCCAGGTCTCCCTCACCTGGAGCTGGTCCCTCGCCCCATCTGCATCGTGTTCCTGAGAATCCCACCTTCTGTACAACCACAGATGGAAAATAACGGGTCTTCTGAGAGAAGGAGTGGCCAGGCGGCCACCGTGCACTTGTGACCAAGAACCTGACAAACAGCAGTGCAGGGGCCTGTCCAGGTCCCCGGGAACAAGCGTCCAGAACAAACAAGATGAAAAAGATGAACAGAGATTCTGCCTCTTTGTTTTAATTAAGGGGTTGCTCTGTGGCAGGGGTGGAGGGGGGTTCTGAAGACAAGAGCACCATGCAGCGGTGGGGTAGACACCCCGCAACAGCAGTTCCAGATGGGCCCGTGGCCAGAGAGCCGAGTGGGGGGCACAGCATAGGCTGAATGGGTCCTGGGCCACGAGGGGTGTGCTGGGCCATGTGGGTGCACGGGGTTCTGAGGGGTGCGCTGGGCCATGTGGGATGCCCTGGGCCCCGTGGGGTGTGTTGGGCTCTGAGGGGTGCCCTGGGCCATGTGGGGTGCCCTGGGTTCCTAGAGGTGCGCTGGGTCCCATGGCATGTGCTGTCTGTACCTGGCGTGTGGTCGCTGCTCCATGGAGGAGCAGACAAAAGGTGCCGGGAGAAGCTGTCTGCCACCTAGAACGCCCTCATTTCCCAGTGAGTGTGACCGTTTGCACCTCCCATTTTTCTGGAAAGGGGAGGAAGTGCAGCCCGAACCCACTAGTGGCAGAGCTGGGAGCAGAGTGCAGATCTGCTCTTTGCATTAAATCCCACTGCTTTCCCGTACAAGGCTCCCAGGACACTGAATGACACAGGGGACAGGACAATGAGAAGGGGCCAAAAGGCTCTCCTGTTTGGAGAAAAGACGGGCTACTTTAGGAAGAAGATGCTGGACCTTGCTCAAAACACTGTAGGTCCCGGCTGTGGGCTGCTGGGCCTTCTGGGGGGGCCCCTTGGGCACTTCACCCCCCCCACACAGTCCTGCCTGCAGCAGTCAGCAGCCCGGGGGTCCGCCGGGCCCAGCTGCACCCGCAGCCCAGTGCTTACACATGCGTGTGCCTGGATCAACACAAAAGGGCCCCAGAAATCCCACCAACATGAACAAACCCGCTGTGAACAGGGGTCCTGAGTCACACGTCAGCGACACTGGCAGTGTCGCCTCCCCTCTTGCACCATACGCAGGCTTTCTGTGGGGAGGGAGCCCCATGGCTCTCCTGTGCACCTTCCCAGGACACCAGACGGCCAGGAACCTGCTCCCAGGGCTCTTCCTGCCCCTCTGTGCTGGAAAGGTGCCTTCCCTCATGAGCACACGCCCACTGTAAATGGCCCCCTTTTCTGCGCCGGAGTCCAAGCCCTCCAGCTCCCACGTGGGCCCCTTCACCTTGGGCACCCTCAGCCCACCCTTTGGTGTTTGATCTAAGGAGTGGGCTGTGACCCCACGTGGTTGAACTTGCATTTTCTGACCACTGGGAGATCACGCCCAGCCCTCCGGTCACCTCTCGGGGACGGCTGCTCACACACTGTCCACTGAGAACGTGCTGACCTGCCGTCAGCTCCTCCTTCCAGGGCCCCCAGCCTGCAGAGTGTCCGTCCTTGGACTCTCCTGCCCGAGGATCCCGGGTATCGCTCTGCCACACAGGTACACCCATCCCACACTGGGGCTCAGAATCAGGAAGGCCGGGCTGCTGGACATTTAACCCACGTTCCTCAACAGATCAGTGAAAAGCTGACATTTTCACCTCTCCCAATTCCAAACCAGACAGGGAGGTGGGGGTCGCTCAGCAGCCCCTATAAACAACCAGTTTTGCTCCACGGTGTCCTGTCATTTAATAGCTGCTCAGGCTCACCCAGCACTCTGAGCGCACTAAACGCAGCACCTTTTCTAGCGTCTTTCCAAATCACATCACAAACCAAGTTTCACTGGAGAGTATCCGCTTGGCGCAGACTTTGTGCACTGTCTTCGTGTCAGGCTTCCTGGGTGACTCTGATCTTGATGGCGAGTTTGGCACAGTTTTGCAGAACCTTCCATCCTGCCATGTGCAGCGGCCTCCAGTTGGCGGTCTGAGCCTTCCATCCAGACCAGGGAGGAGACAGTGCCTGGGGCTCTTGTGGCCTCGTGATGTAGGGGACGCTGCGGCTCAGGCAGAGGCCAACCTTCAGTCTGCCTTGCTCTGCGTCAAGAAGCTGTGTACTTGCTGCCCTCTCTGGGCCCAGCTTCCTAGAAGGCTGCGGCCACTGTGTTGCCTCCCTCCTCCTACCTCGGCTCCTCTCACCAGCAGGGCACCTCCATGCCGGCCCCTGGTTCCAGCATGAGCTGGCCATGAGTGTCTGCTTCTATGGCAGAGCAGCTGGGACCCTGCACTTCCCTAGGCGGGCCTCCAGGTGGCGCCTCCACAGCCCCCAGCCTGGGCCCTTCCCATGCTCAGCACTTCAGTTCTGGTTCCGGCCCGCAAGGGATACTTACCTTGTTTCTGAGATCAGATACTCTGTTGCTTTGGTTTCCTTGAGAGGCGGGTGTGACTTCCCCCATTTTACCTGCCACAGGTGAGCGGGTGCTCGCCAAGCCAGCTTCACTGACAGGTGTCAAGCGCTCTCTATAGACAGTGGAGGCTCCCTGATGTGGCTCCCCTGACCCACAAGGACCCCCAGAGCTGATGGCACACCTCCCACTGCCTCTAGCAGCTCACCTTCAGCTCCCTCTAGCTCCAAGTTCAGAAGAACCATTGTCAGTGCCCAGACCCGCTGTGCAGCCACTGTGTCTGCAGCTGCGGAACTGAATTAAAGAACACGGAGGCAGGGGACAGTGCAGAGCTGGAAGCAGAAGGAGTCGCTCCTGCTGACATCAGGCTGAATCCTCTGGGAATACTTGTGAGTACAAGGAGCTGCCGATCAAACCACGTGAGGGAAGGGACGACTGTCGGATCGCAAGGATTCTGCCCCGAGTCTGGGGCGGCTGCACAAGCTCTCTGCTCTGCAGAGAAGCCAGTCCACTCAACCAGGTGGACAATGATCGCGACAGCCACCGAGCATGGGCTGCACTGTGCAGGCTCCTCACAGGGGTCCGAGCAGGCATGTGCTGACCACCGCAGGGCTGACTCAAGCCCCCCAGCACCCCCCCCACCGCTGCTCCTCCGCCCGTGGCCACAAGACCTAGGCTCTAAGATCCCTCCCTGCATGGGCTTTTCCGGTGACCCGACCTGGCAAGGCCATCAGCACGCTCTCGTGGGAGTGCGGGCGCGGCCTGCTGACCAGTGCCCCACGTGGCCACACCTGCTCCTGGATACGGGCAGACCCACATCTACGGTGCTCTGCACCCCCGTCCCACTACAGGTCCTGGCAGCAACAGTAACCACACATCTGATTGTGAAATGAACAGACTGACAGCGGTCTAGTTGAGTCTTTACAGAAAAGGGCCTTTGTTGCGATCCCAGCCCTCGCTGGCAGCCCTTGGCTCTGCCACACACAAGAGTCCTCTCACTCACCCAAACCACCTGCGGAAGCCAGCACACAGCTCCCATCAGAGAAAAGCTTTTCACCTCCTGCCGCGCAGGCCCAAGGTGGGGCCTGTGCCAAACCCTGTGGACACCTGGCCTGGCCGTCGGCCCATCCACTCCGGGTCACGCAGGACCACTGGGCAAGGCACCAGGTCTCACCACACGAACACCCACACCCATCGATTTCAACTCCCCAGAAACTAAACCACGAGCAGGACCACAGAGAACCCCTCTCTCTTAAATGTCGGGGGACTTCTTTTGCAGCATAAAACCCACCACACCCAAGAACTTTCTGGTTAAGTCCCTTCTCTCGCAGGCATGGTCCCCGTGCACGGGCCTGTCCTCAGAACCCAACCAGCACCCCTCGGGCACCCATGGAAGGCTGTACCTCCCGTCCCACCACACGGACCTGAACACACACTCGCCCTTCAGAACCGCGTCCTCCTGCCACCTGTGTGAACCTGATGGCCGTCCAAAAAGAAACAGCTTGTCCGGGCAGCAAAGGCAGGGTGACAGCCGCCTTCCCTCTCAACTAGTATGTGACTTAAGAACTCTCCAGATTTCACAAGCACGGGAGAGCAGAGGAAACGCACTTTGCAAGCAGGGTCTGTCCCAGGCAGAGGTTGACAGATAACACTCAACGGGCGGCTCCAAGAAAGAAAGCGATTCATGTGACAAGCTCAGTGCTCAGGTACCCGCATTAAAACACTGGAAAAAGTAAAACTACTCTGAATAATGTATTCTATTTAACCTCATTCAGCCAAAACGTCAATGTGCCAGCAACGTTAAAGGGAGTTGATGGGACGTCCTGTGTCACCTGTCACCTGGGTCCTTGTGGTCCACAAGTTCATGTGTGTGTGACTCTCAGGGCCTGTCAGGTCGGCTTGTCAGCTCTAAGGGCTCACAGCACACGTGAGCCGTGATTCTGCGTTTTCAGTCACTTGTGGGACGTTCGTGGCAGACAAAGCCTTTGACCACCCTGGCGGGGAGACACTAGAGACGCAGGAATCATGCTGCCGAAGCCACCTGTGGACTGCGGTGCAGGCGCTGAGGTGGGTGGGCTGACAGGGGCGGAGAGAGGTCAGACATATACAGGCCTGGCCTCTGGGCTTCTGCGGAAGGAAGCTCACAGGGTGAGCGGCTCCGAATCCCCACCTGAGCGGGTCAGGGTGGGGGCAGCCCTAGGCCTGTAACCTCTTTAGCGAAAGGTTTCCAGCCAGTCCATCGTCCTTGTTCACATACCTGTGAATAACCGAAATAGCCATGGGAGGGGTGCTAACCCTCAGAGAGCACAGAAGCCTGTGGACGACCCCGTAATCCGATCCCCGACTCGCTTTTCCCCTTCCTTGTAATCTTCCTTACATCCCCTCCTTAGTCTCACATGCATAAAAGAAGCTGCCAAACGGCCCTTCTCCAGAGCATTGGAGATCTTCTCCCCACGTTGTCAGTTTCGCTGCTATAAACACTTATAAAAATTCTCTACAGGTCTGGGCGCTTCTTACATGGAGTTTAGCTCCGGGTGAGGATGGACAGACACGAGGCACATTAAGGGGGATGGGATGCTTTTCAGGGCAGGCTGGGGGGGGGGGGGGTTGGTCCTGGATTAAGAACATCCCACTGTTGTCTGTGGCCAGAGCGGAGGGAGCGTCAGACCCACAGAGGGTGCAGACTCGGGCGGGGCCCATGGGGTCTGAGACGTGCTGCTCTGAACCCCACTCTCTCCTGCCCACTACTGGGGCCTCATCCCGGCCGTACCACGCCCTTACCTGTGGGCTTCCTGGGCCAGAGCGGCAGGGCTCTTGTCCCCCCAGGCCCTCCCAGTGGGGAGGCAGGAGCTATAGGGAGGCAGGAGCTCGCAGCCAGAGTCTTTCTCACCCCTGACCTAAGCTGTCCGCATGCCAGGAAGGTGGGCGGTGGCAGCAGCCAGGAGCGGGCGTGGGACAAGCGCTTCAAGGTCCAGGGGACAGGTCCGGCTGCCCACGCGCAGCTGGACAGCCACCAATTGAGGTGGCTGAGCGATTAGGGAGGAATCCTGCTTGAGGCTGTCGACTTGTCCTTTGTCTTATTTTCAAAGAAACTGAAAGCTCAGACCTGACCAGCCCCCACGCGGAAGAACAGAAATGCAAGTCGACAGTTGCAGAACTACCAATGTGTATAGCGTGCGACGAAGAGGGAAGCAAGAAGGAATGGACCTGTCACATTCAGGTCCAAGGTCAAGGCTAGGCCGGTTTCTGGAATGCTGACTGTCCCGGGAAGTGGCAGGAAGGGGGTGGCTGCTCTAGGGGTTCAGAAAGGGCCTCTGTGTTAGGAGGGTTGTTCTGAAGGCAAGCAAGACCCTGTAGGCTCCAAACAAACTTCTGTCCCCACCCCCAACTACCTAGAAGAAATGAATTAGGGACCTTGCCTATTATAAGAGCTATCAGCAGAAATAACCTTTCTTTGACCTCTCTACAGGGCAGGGCAAACTACTAATCACTGGACATCTGCTCTTCTATCGTCCTGCAGTGACCCTCTGAAGCCTCAGGCACCTTACCTCACCCTGAGCTCAGGATGTCATGTACCCCTCATTTCCCCTGTCTCTGAACCTCTCATGTATGTGGGTTCTAGGACGATGTACGTATTAAATTTGGTCATTTTCTCTTGCTAATCTGTCTCGTGACTGTTCACTTATTAGACCAGCTGGAGGAACCTTGAGGGTAGAGAGAAGTTTGTTCCTCCCCTGCACTGCCAGTCCAGCACTCACTGTCACTTGCTTCTGTACCAAAAGGACGGACACTCTGTCGGGCAGACACAGCCTCAGTCAACAAGATAAGGTCCCAGCTCCCCTGCAGCCTGGACAGCTGTGTCCGGCCATGGACAGGGAGGAAAGCCAGTGGGTGGAGCACGGGGACAAGTCTTCAAAAGGAAACTGCCCAGCTGTGCCCTTATCCCGCCTGCGTGGGCTGCAGATGAAATGGCAAGGCAGGAGCAGCCTCCTTGAGACCAGCAAGCCGTCACGGGGAGGACAGAGCTGCGACTGACAGGGACATCAGAGGGAAGCCGGGGACATCGGGCTGTCTCACTGGTAATGGGAGAACAGCTGACCTGCAGATTTGTTACCGCACGTGGCTGAACCTGCTCCTAACAGACGTGGAACTCTGCAATTCACAATCGGGGAGGACTCCCCTGAGCTGTTACGGCGGCCCCCGCTCATGCTCATGGACACAGAGCTCCAGGCTCCTGGCTTCCGCCATCCCCATTTCAATCCCAACGTCTTGTCCTTGCAGCACGAGGACGAGTCTACACGGGAACCAGCCGCAGGTCTGGGCTTCTGTCCGCGGAGGCCACGCAGGCTGCGTGCATCCCGCAGGGCCGGGTGCCACTGGTCCCCCTCCCACCTTCTCGGACGCACCCCTGCTCTCCTCACACCAGTGTAAACACCATAATCGCACAGCTGGTTTTCTTGGGGACACACTCGCCCCTGAGCACTGGGAGGGAAAGCAGAGGCCCCCGTGGGAACAGACGGGCTCACCGACCAGGGTCCAGCCCACGTGCGCAGAGCACCCAGGGTCCCTCCCCGTCCTGCGTTTGCCCCAGGGTCTCTTCTCCGGGCTCAGGGCCTTCCCGAGGGCCACGCGGGGACTCTGTCAGAGCAGCGAGGTGCAAACGCCAGCACGGTGCTGCACGTGCCCAGAAAATGCGGGTCTGAAAACACTGTGAAGCCAAAGTTCTGATTCTAAGGCCTGTACACGATTTGGGAAGAAAGCAGAGCCAGCAGTGAGCTTTAGCTAAGTCAGCTGTGCATCCCTGTGGTGTAAGGTAGACATTCCTATAGATTAACAGGTAACGGGTGCAATTCCAGACAAGGCAGGACACCAAGGAAAAGGGTGGTGAATGATGGTGATCCGGAGCAGGTCCAAGTATGTTAGTAACCACGTAAAGAGAAACAGCAGTTAAAAACCCAGCTGTCTGCTCCATTTACAAGAAACACAGCTCACACAGTGTGTCACAGGAAGAAAGGAACCAAGTCGAAGGAAAAGACATACAAACATGTGCAAAAACAAAACAAAACACTGGAGTGAAAAATAAGATGGTGAACTAGACTTGAAGGCAGGAGGTCTGGGAGAGGCAAGCAGGGCTGGGACACACAACAAGCGGCTCCGTTTGCCATGCATCCGAACCTGTGCCCACGACAGAGCTGGACACACATGAGGCTGAGCTGCGAGGTGTTTACCTGGAGAAGGAAGCATCAGTCGCGAGAGCTGACCGTACAGCACGTGAGCGTTCAATGCTGTGACAACCAACCAGCACGTGGGGTGGGCTGGCAGGGAGGTGGCAGAGAACAAGTCACGGGCACTTCAAGGGAGCAGAGTGGAAATGACAGCGGGGCCTGACAACATGGGCCAGAGACGCTCAGGTGTGCGTGAAGTGCAGAGCTGGTGCTGGGGCGGTACGGGGCATTTCACTGTCGCCGTCAGCAGAGAAACAACAGGCGTTATTCAAAGGAGAGGACGCAGGATTTGATAGAAAGATACTCGCATTAGGTTCGCATCAGGTAACCACCAAGACAAAACACACACTTCCTCAGCTACGTCAGGTCACCACACCAAACACAGCACAAACCAAACAACCGGAAAGGGAAGGACAGAGGCCACACGCCCTGTGAGAGAGTCTGCAAATGGCACGTGGACACACATTTTATCTCTGACCCTGCAAACACACAAACACACGGAGCCTATCGATCACCTGAGGCAGGTGGAGATCACCTACTGAAAAAGAGAAATACTTGACAAAACAAAACCCACTCTGCTAGATATCAGAGAAATACCTCAAACAACGCAATTCAGCAGAGTTGAAAATAGTGAATAAATGTATACGGGGAAATGCCAAAAAGAAAAATAGGCCTCAAACGCTTGATATCAGACAATATAAAATACCAGGCCAAGCGCCATGAAATGAGACAAAGCAGAAACATGGATGATGCTGGCAACTAAAGTTCTTAAAGAAGATATCATGCCTATGTACCAAAGAACCCAGCAGCTTGTTTCATAAAGCAGAAACAATGGATGTCATGCAAACCAATCAAAGCAGGCTGGTGACAGGAAAGGTTGATACATCTCTCCCAACCCAAGGCAGAACAAGGGGTTGGGAGCTACAAACAGCTACAGAAGACACGGCAGGATGAACACAGTGCAGCTGCAGGACAGCCAGGCTGCATGTGATGAGAGGGACACACCTCCTGAGAGTCATCACAGAAACACTCACCAACAGTGTCCATATAACGGGGGTGCCAAAACAATGTATACACGTGACTTGCATTCATCTTTTGCTGTCGGTATATTTTGAATATTACAATTTTAATACAGTTTTTTCCTTTCTTAAAGTATGCATACATTTTTTTGGCACCCTCTATAGATCAACAGCAGGGTTTCTCAACTGTGGCACAGCTGACATTTTGGGCCAGATCATTCTCTGTAGTGGTCCTGGGCACCGTAGGACATGTAGCAGCATCCTAGGCCCCTACCCACTAGAAGCCAGTAGCAACACTCCCCATCACCAGTTGCATCAACTAAAAACATCTCCTGACACTGTAAATGTGCCCTAGTGGGGGTCACCCCTAGCTGAGAACCACAATAGATACAACTCACAAAAAACAGAGGCTCTGTGCAGTCCTCAGTCATTTTTTAAAAGTGTAAAGAGACCAAAACTTTGAGAACCACTGCTCTTTACTTACAAAGATAAACACAAATTCCTTTAAAAATTAGCAAACAGAATCTAACAGCACACTAAAAAGACAATGATACGTTATGACCAAGTGGGGTTTGCTCCAGGAATGCAAGGATGGTTTTATGGTAGGAAATCTACCGTGTTTCCCCAAATATAAGACCTAGCTGGACCGTCAGCTCTAATGTGTCTTTTGGAGGAAAAATTAATATAAGATCCAGTATTACATTATATTGTATTATATTATATTATATAAGACCTGGTGTTATATAAGACCCAGTATTATGTTATATTATACTTGGTATTATATTATATTTATATTATATTATAAAAACCTGGTATTATTATATTATATTATATTATATTATATTATATTATATTATATTATACCCGGTCTTATTTATATTATATAAGACCCAGTCTTATGTTATAGTAAAATAAGACCAGGTCTTATATTAACTTTTGCTCCAAAAGACGCATTAGAGCTGATGGTCTGGCTAGGTCTTATTTTCAGGGAAACATGGTATTAATAAAATTCATTGTATTTCTTTTAAAAGAATGCTGGATTTAACAAAATGCACCCTCACTTCCTGATAACAACACTCCCTAAAGTCGAGGCAATTTAGAATAGCATGTACACTCATCACATGCTTCCCCGAAGGTGCCGTGCTGGCTCCAGACTCTCCTGTGACAACAGGAGACAGTGACAACCTCTGGGCCCCGAAGTCCCATCGCTGTAAGGGACAAACACCGGAGGCGCTGCAGGAATCAGTAGGCGTGACCCCCACAGGGAACACGCATAATAAATACATACCAGCAACCTGACTCCAGCCACGAGGATAAAAAAAAAACACAGGAAAAAATCGTGAGCAGATTTGGTTTCTACCCGGAAACAGGAACAGCTTACTACAGAAAATCAATTAACCTAATTATTGACAGTAAGAGAAAAAAGAAGGAAAACAACACGGTCGTTCCCGTGGATTGGAGAGCGCAGAGGGGAAGTTCCGCATGTGCCAGGGACCTGCCGGGGGACTTACTGCCGCCCGGCGACGGCAAGTCGGAAAGTAAGGACTTCACAGAGGAGGGCACGCTGTGGTCACCGTGATGGACAGGCCCGGACACGCCGGGAACCAGGTCCCGGGGCTCAGCAGCGCCACCTTCCGCCAGGTCTGCCCGGCGGCCAGCGCGCGTCCTGGCAGAAGCTCACTCTGGAGGCACAAGACAGCACAGGGCGCGAAAAACGAGCAGGGGCATCGCGTGCGTGACACTGACGCAGGTGCCGGGCCTGCTGGGACTCGCCATGGGGCCTTGGCGCCCCCCCTTCAGCGTCGGGGTGCACCGCGGGCGGGGCTCGGTCCTGGGCTTCCCACGGACTCGCCTCCTGGCTTCAGCCCACGCGCAAGCGAGGGGGCGAAGACGGCAGACGCTGCCTGTGACCCTGCTCCCCCCACAGGAACCCTCGGTACGAAGCCCGCACCGGCACACGTGCTGCTGCTAAGAGGCACGGCCAGCAGGAGGCGCTTCAACCTTTCGTTCTAGTCACCAAGAGGCAAGGAGCTGCCACGCCGGCTGCGTCTGTGACACACGCCTGGGCCCCGACCGGCGGCCTGGGGGCCAAGCAGAGTGGGGGGGCCACAGCCCGCTGCAGCTTCGGCTCCATGCTCGGAGGAACGCACCGGTGACACAATCCACAACGGGAACCTGCATGCACACAACCTACTTCATGGGCGTCCCAGAGGGAGGAACACAGTGTGGAACGTTCTAGAAAACAGATGCTCCTTGGTGGGAAAGCAGCCTGGCCCAGGCCACTGTCCCTGAGGAGGCTCCTCCACCCCTACCAGCTTACTGACAGCACCAGCCAGAGACAGAAGGGACAGCCACTTCCCCCGCAGCAGGAGGCAGAGTCCCCCCTCCTGCAGGTTGAGAACCTGGGCCCCGCGGGGCTTACTAACACCACAGCGCCTCAGGGCCATCGTCACCCTCTTCACAGACACTGTCTCCACTGCGTCACCCGATCCCAGCAGCCCCTCAATTCGGGAACAAGTGTGCCAGTTCCACACGCTTTCCGAGCCGTGCACACACATGTCAGTCTCGGAAGCACACGCTGGTCCTAACAGTGATAATGCGGGGCTCTGAAACTATCACACACGTGTACATACAAGTAGGGCCATGCACACGCTTTAGAACACGCGTAACAGAGGATGTTACATTTTTGAAGTGAGGTAGGTCTATGTGTCCGAAAAGACTTCCAGACAAGTTACGTCAAGCTGCCCAGATGTATGCGGTGACACGGAAGCACGTTTGTAGAAGCTCTGTGCACGTATGTCTGTTCTGACGTGTGCTTTTACAAGCTCAGTAAAACTTGTAAAAACACAAACCATTTACAGGAGTTCCCTCCAAGCAAAAGAGTGGATCTGGGATTTTGATTATTTATTGGATTTGGTTCTGTGTTTAATTTTGACAAGCATGTGTCACTTTTAATAATTAAAATTTAAATATTAAGAAAGAAATGTCCTTGCTTGCTTAGTAAGCCCCAACCTTTTGTCTCTATGGTGTAACGACAGTCTAACTATCCTCAACACTGGTAAGATTTGTTTTTTAAGGAAAAAAGCTTATGTTGCAGGAAACGTGCCTTCTCTGGACACAAGCTGGCTGGTCAAAGTCCGAGCCTTTGCCCGGCCCCTACACTACGTTGAGAGCAAACAGAACCTCCCCACCCGGCGGGCACAGGGGACTCGCCGCCCACCTGAGCTTGCAGCTATGCCGGCACCTCCCCAAGGGGGCCCTGGACTGCGGCTCCCAGTACACGTGGTCTGGGGGCCACAGCGGTGAGCGGTCTGTGGTGGCCTCCGCTCCCCGGGGGACTCACAGCACATGGCAGCTCTGCCGCCATGGACAAAACCACAGGCCCACAGAAAGAGGCAGGGGACACAAAGCCTCTCCAGCTGAAGTCCGGGGCTTCCCCTCCTTCCAGAATTCACAAAACAGCGGATCCCAGAAACAGAGGCGCTGCCGATCTTCACCAGGAAAGACCAAAACATCACATACCTGCGTCACCTTCCTCAGAAAGTCTTCCGGGTCTCCTGAAGGTCCCGTCCTGGTCACCCTGAGAGCAGAGACGCACGGGCACCCTGGGACTTGCTCTGCACCCTCACCCTCAGGAGACCTGACCCCACGGGTGGCTGTCAGGGAGATTCTGTTGGGCAGCAGACTGAACTCTCAGGGACTGCGAGGGGTTCCTCTGCTGACGCCGAATCGTTCCCTCCTGCTGCAAAGAGCAATGTCCACGGCCCGCCTGGAAGGAGGAAGCCAGGTGCCTGAACACCAGGCAGAGGGAGGAGAGGAGCCTGTGAGATGAACTCCCAGGAAAGGCCCTTTCCAGTGTCCGCACATAAGAACGAGTAAGGCCAGCCTTAAGGTCACCTTAGAACTCGGAAGAGAGGTTGTGGAAAACAAGTGTGAGCTAAAGTTGCAATAACAGCTACATAGGAGAGCTTATCGGTCCTACCATTTGTCAGTGAAGGGGCCACACAGCAAAGGGACCACATATGCCACCCACCCCAGAGGCCATGCCGAGCGGCGTTCCCAGGAGGACTCCAGCCCCAGAGCCTTCAGGAGTCTACAGAATGGACTCTGGCCGGCTAAGCGCGTCCCACTCCTGGGCAGCAGCACGACACACCGGCCAGCGCAGTGTCTACCAGGGCACCAGGACCCGGCAGGGACAGGACAGACACACACCCATCCTCAGGGGCCGCTTGGCATGAGCGCAGCTGAACACTCATCCTGAGCCTGTGTCCTCATCTGAAAAACACAAATGGTAAGATTTCCTCCACGTGTGTGGGAAGAGAATGGCACGCGGGATTCTGAGAGTGCGGGGCCCAGCACCCACATGCATCGTCACCGTCGTGACAGTTTTCCCAAGTGACTGGACCAAGTTACAGCCCCCACGATGGGTGAGCGCCCACTGTCTGTTTCTCATTTTAGCCCGTCCGCTGCTGCACAGACACCACATCTGTGGTTTTTTATTTCCATCCCTCTGATGACTACGTTGCTCACCTTTCCAGATGTTCATTACACCCTTGGACATCATGTTTTGAGAGGCGCTGGTCGAGTCATACACAAGTGTTCTGCGTTATTTCCGGACTGACGATTACCCGCTTGTCAATCGTATGGGGTAGGGGCTGTAGCACAGTATTATCTGGTGGTTTTGCTGCTTCTTTCCTGCCTCTGGAAAGAGGTCAATTGTGCACACGCAACTGACGGCCTCCCACTGTGTGAATGTGAGTTCTGGACTGGGCGCTCGTTATGAGTCTGATCTGCTCCCCCCACCTGCCCCCGTGGCTATGACTAGTCCTAAAAAGCACAATGTCTCCAACTTGCCATTCCTCTTCTTCCCGGTCTTTTCCAGGCCCTCGATTGTTACAGAACTTGGAGGTCCCCATCCCCAGAGATGCGGGAGAGAGAACCGATTTCTGTCTGCAACCTCCCAAGCTCAGTTTTTCTCGGAGAGGCCGGGCTGATGACTAGTGCCTCTCGGCCACTCTCCCCAGAAACCAGCCATCGTGGGGCGCACATCGTGGAGCCTGCTGTGCACAGTGCAATGTGCCTCACAGATTGCAGGCTCTTGGTGCCACTCACAGCCCCTGACACCGTCACAGGCTGCACCCTCGTGAGGGACAGAAGCCCCTGAGCCCTGGCCATAGTCCAGCCATTGGCAGATGACAAGCACGGGAAGGGAACACACTGAGCCCAGCCTCAGGATACAGCATAGCTTGATTTTCCTTTTCACACAATAGTAGCTGCAATAATTTAACTATAAGCTGTGTATTCAATCAATAATGAGCAAAAACAGCAAATAAACGTTAGTTAACTCAGAATGTTGGCGAAGAGATGCTCAGAGTACGCGTTAGCTGGGAGCTGCCGTGTGTGTCACACTTATGTTACCAGTTATCAAATAAGCACTCCGAACAAAATACTGAATTCTAAAGCGACACTTGCTTGGTTCACATATTTAAGCGACATTATTTTAAACAAGTCATGATTATAAAGATAAAAAGTGTGAGACTGACGACGGGTTGCATCAATCCCACTCATATCCCGAAAGTTGTTTTGTTTTTACCAAACAGTAGCTACCAGCACACTGTGTGCTGGAATTATTACACAGGAGCTTGAGCTGCCTGCCACCCCCCCCCACCCCCACCCCGGAACTGGGAGCTATGAGTTACAACCGTAGACTTTCAGACCCGGTGCCTGGGGTGCCCGAGCGCTTTACAGAACCCATGTCTCCAGGCCCCAGGAAACTCCAGCAGGAGGCGCTTAGCACCAGGAGCCTGCAGCCCCTCACCTACCAGCAGATCCTGAGGGCAAAGTGGGCAGAGGGGAGGTGGGCAGCCTGGAGCCGAAAAGGAGGGTCCCCACTGCCAGGACCCAGGTCAACGGAGGACAGGAGAGGGGTCCTGGGTCACTGGAGGCCACTGTGCGATGGCCTGAGGACAGACAGCCCTCAGGCCCGACAAACCAGGCACCCCCACCCACCCCTATTTGGTGCTCTCGCAGGGGAGCACCTTACAGGAGCTGACGGCCCGATGGCTAACAGGGCCTTCCTGCTCGTGGCACACATGCACACAGACTTGGGGGCACACATCACCCCAAGTGTCTAAACTGGACAGTTACATCCACCTTACAGAGACGCCCGGACTCCAGCTCAGCGGGGGTGACACCCACTGCTGTGCCCCCGAGGACACTCTGGGCCCAGCAGCAGTTTTCAGCTCGGCCCCTCAGTTCATCCCCCCAGGAGTGAACAGAAGGGGAGACCACACACCTGAACTTTTTTATTTGGATTTGGACGAATGAGAACTGATTCGTAAATATCCTTGGGCTGTAAGAAAACTTCAAAGTGTATGTCCCTTTAAGAAAATCAATCGACACGCACGAAGGCCCAACTGTGCCCCACAAGGTCCCTTCAATGTCACTGAAGCTGGCGCAGGCAGCCTGGCTCTCAGGGCACACGGACTTCATCGGCTGCCAGCAAGAGCCAGGCCTAGGTCATAGGGATGGGACCCACTGCGGACTGCTGCAGGGAGCACACACACACACATATGCACGCACACACACCACACACAACACACATGCCCCCCACACCCCCCACTCACCTCCTTCTCCTAATACACACACTCACACACTACACATACACACCCACACGCCCGTGCACACTCACATGCATGCACGCACAGATGCACGTGCACGCACACACACACACCGCTCACCTCCTTCTCCTGACTTACCCAGGCACAGGGTCAGCAGGGCCAGCGCGAGCAATGGTGCTTCGAGGCTTCCAACCTGAAGGCCTGGAAGTGAAAGGCACAAACACGTGTACTTACACAGTGACCAACTCCTGCACGTCAGGGAAACTGACGATTGTGAATGACCTTTATTTCCCCGTGAACTGCAGAGTCCACAAACCTCAGCACCACCAGGCATGTGCCTATTCGGGGCCTTTCTGAGCCGATACTTCCCACTCCTGATAAGGAGACCCCAAGACAGACTCACAAACCAACACACCCCAGGAAGGGCCGCAAGCCAACTGCAGCCTCCCTACAGGCCCCCAGGACCAGCTGAAGGCGGCCGCCTTCCCGTGGGCCGTGCCAGGAGGAACCCCGCAGCCCCCAGGCCTCCGGCTCTGCGCTTCCCTGCACAGCGACTATGCCCAACCTCATCTGCACTCTCGCTCCCGCCCAAACCCACTAACCCTGCACACCGGGCTCCCCTCCAGGCCGCCAGCCTGTGATCCACAAAGAAACCCCAGGCCTACTGGCCAGTTTTGGTCCTTGCTTCTGCTTGCTTCAAATTGTGGTAAAACACACATAAAACCCAGCATTTAACCATCGCTAAGTGTACAGTGCGGTGGCATTAGGCAGATCACACTGTTGTGTAAGCATCACCACCGTCCAGCTCCAGAACTTTCCATGTTCCAAACTGAACTCTGCTCCCGTCAAACACTAGCTCCCCACCCCGCCCCCCATCATCCACTTTCTGTGTCTATGAATGTGACGACTCTAGGGACCTTGTATCAGTGGGGTCACACAGGATCTGTCCTCCAGCTGCATCTGTGTTTGAGCACGTGTCAGATGTCCTTCCTTTTTCAAACTGAATGACATTCCATTGTACACATACATTTTTCTTCTATAAATCTAAGAGTTGTATCTTTCACGTTTAGGTCTGTGACCCATTTTGTGTTTATTTTACAATGGGATGAAGTAGGGCAAAGGTGCATTGTTTTTTGTTTGTTTGTTTTGTAGTTGATATGTTGTTTATTAATAAAAGCAATTATAAGTAGTCACTTTCTATAAGTCATGTAAATCAAATTATTAAACATAAACTCCCACTTTAAATTTTTAACGACAATTAAGAATTCAGAGTCACTGGGGTAGGGTAATCTGTCATGCAGTGCCTTACTTTCATGAAAACAAAACTCTTTCTGCTAACTTTGACACAACTTGATCCAGTATTTCATTTTCTTAAAAATTGATGTTTTTCTAGGCTTTGTGGAGCCATTTTAAGTACATTTTCATTTGAGACGTGATATTGTCCACTAGTGACCGATATTATCCAGGTGAAATACATCTTGAAAGCTATAAAATGTTCAGCAAGATAGCCGGCAGATGCATATTTTTGCTGCAAACATGCCTCAACTTCAGCAGGATTCACAGCAGACAGAGAAAGTAAGTTAAAGTCTCCATCCTCTAATCCCACAAAGAAGAAGGAAATCTTACCATTTGCAACGATATGGATGGACCTAGAGAACATTATACTAAGTGAAATAAGTCAGACAGAGAACGACAAATACCATATGATCTCACGTCTATGTGGAATCTAAAGATCAGAATAAATGAACAAACTAATCAGAAAGGTGCATTGTGTTTGCATACGAGTGTGCAATTGTCCTGGCACCATTTGTTGAAAATACTGTCACTTCCTCATTGAATTATGTTGGCACTTCTGTTGGAAATTGACTGACTGTAAGTGTGTGGGTTTGTTTCTGGAATCTAGTCCACCCACTTATCTTCACATACAACTTTTTGCCAGTTCCACGGTGCCTAGATGATTGTAGCAATAGAGAAAGTCTTCAAACCAGGTCGTCATTTGTTGTCTCTTCAAAATTATTCTGGCTGCTCTAGGTCCTTGGATTTCCATGTAAAGTTTTAAATAAGCTTGTAAGTTTCTACCAAAAAACCTTGCCAGGGTTTTGATTGTGATTACACTGAATCTACATCTCACTTTTGGTAAAACTGACATGCTAGTCACATTGGGTCTTCTGGTTCAGTAACATAGTACGGCTCCCCGTTTATTAGGTCTTCTTCAATTTCTCTTGGCACATTTTTTGGTTATATTTCTCCCTAAGAATTTCATATTTTTTATGGATTGTAAATGGTGTTTTATTACAGCTTTTATTGTTTGGTGTTAGTCTGTAGAAATAAAATTCATTTTGTTATATTGACCTGTATCCTGTAAACTCACTAAACTCACCTATTAGTTCTAGTAGCTTTTTTGTGGATCTCTTAGATTTGCCACATAGACCATCATGCCACCAGCGAACAAAGACAATTCCACTTCTCTTTTCTGTTCTGTATGTCTTTTATTGCTTTTCTTGTCTTATTTTTCCAGTATAATGCTAAATAAAAGTGGTGAGAGCAGACATGCTTGTCATGCTCCCAGTCTTAGAAGGAAAGCTTTCAGTCTTTCATCATCGACATTAGCTACAGGTTTTTCATAGGGCCCTTTATTAGATCGAGGAAGTTCACTTTTATTCTCGTTTGCGGAGATTTTATTCTTTTTACCATGAATGAGTATTGTTTGTCAAATGATTTTTCCTCTACGATGATTTAGTCATATGGCTTTTCTTTTTCTTTCTTTTTTTTTTTTGTCTGTTAATATAGTAAATTATAATGATTGATTTTGAATGTTAAACCAATCTTGCATTCCTGGGATAAATCCTACTTGGTTATGACGTAGTCTTCTTTTTACATATTGCTGGATTTGATTTGCTAAAATTTTCTAATTCATGAATGGTTGTTCATGAGGGATATTGGTTCATAAGCTTTGTCTGGTTTTGGTATCAGGAAATGCTGGCCTCATGAAATGAGAAGTGTCCCCTCCTATTCTCATTCCTGGAGGACTTTGTGTAGAATTAATATGTTCCTTCCTTAAATGTCTGATAGAATTCATCAATGAACTCATCTGGGCCAAGAGTGTTATTTGTTGGGAGGTGTTTATATACAAATTCAATTTTTTTTTTAGAGATACAGGGTTATTCAGGTTATTTATTTTCATTTTAATAAGTTTTAGTGATTTGTATCTTTTTAGGAATTTCTCCATTTCATCTATATTGTAAAATTTCCTGGCATAAAGTTTTTCATAATATCCCCTTACCAGTATTTTCACATCTGTAGAATGTATAGTGACTTCTCATCTCTTATTTCTGATTTTAGTAGTTTTTCTTCTCTCTCTTTTTTTCTGATCAGTCTAACTAGGAGTTTGTCGATTTTAATGATCTTTCCAAAGAATCAACTTTTGGTTTCATTGATTTTTTTTTCCTGTTTGTTTTCTATTTCATTGCTTTCTGCTCTTTCTTTCCTTTGTTTACTTTTTCTTAAGGTTGAAGCTTAAATCATTAATTGGAGAACAGTTTTATGTTCTAATATAATCCTTATGCTATGAATTTCTCTCTGAGCTCTGTTTTACCTGCATTCCATAAATTCTGATACAGTATGTTTTAACTTTCACTCAGTTCAAACTGTCTAATTTCCCTGTGAATTCCTCTGACCCATGGGCTATTTAAAAATGCGTTTATTTAGTTTCCAAATATTTGGGATTTTTTCCAGCTATTTTTCAATTACTGATTTCTAGTTTAATTCTCTGTTGGTCAGAGAATATGCTTTGCATATTTTCAGTCCTCTTTCATTTATTGAGATTTGTCTTATGGCCCAGAATACAGTCTGGTGTATCCTGGTGAACAATCCATGTGCACTTGTAAAGGATGTGTATTCTGCTGTTGTTGGAGACATTGTGTTCTGTAAACATCAATCAGGTCAAAATAGCTGGTGGTATTGTTCAAGCCCATCACATCTGTACTGATTTGCTGTGTACTTGTTTTGTTAATTATTGAAAGAGGAGTGTTGAAATCTCCAACTACAATTGTGAGTGTCCATTTCTCCTTTCAGTTCTATCAGTTTTTGCTACATGTATTTTGTAAGTCTGTTATTAAGTGCATATTTAATATGTTATGTTCTCTTAATGATCTGACCCCTGTATGATCAGTATAAAATGTCGTTCTTATTCCTGGAAATATTCCTTGTCCTGAAATCTAACTCATCTGATAGTAACATATCTAATTGCATATGCTGATTCATGTTTGCATGGTGTATCTTTTTCCAACCTTTTACTTTGAACCTCTCTGTACCTTTATATTTAATGTGGATAGCACTTTTATGTAACTTTTTTTATCTGACCTGACACTCTTGACAAAATGCCTTTTATTTGGATTTTTCAGGCCATCCACATTTGATGAGATTGTTGATGTGGTTCAATTTAAATCTATCATTTTTCTAACCGTCCTACCTAGATTGGTTTTTTATTTATTAACTTTTTTTTTGGTCTTCTTCTGGATTAGTGATTTTTTTTTAATGATTCCATTTTATTTACATTATTGGCTTACTAGCTATACCTCTTTGCCGTTTTTTTTAACAGTTGTCCTAGGGCTTACTATATATATCTTTAGTATATCACTGTCTACCTTCCAATAATGTTATAACACATCACATGTATTTTAAGAACTTTATAATAGTTTCCATTTTCTCATTCATAGACTTTGGGCTGTCAAACCTCTTACTTCTACATATAAACTCCACAAAACATTATTACTTTTACTTTGAACTGTAAATTATTTTATAGGGCTTTTTAAAATGAGAGGACAAAGCCTGCATTTCTACTATGCTTTATTTTTTCGATCCAAATTTCCATGTGGTGCGTTTTCCTTGTCCCTGGAGGGCCTCCTCTGTATTTCCTAGAGTGCATGTCTGCTGCTGATAAATTCTCTCAGCTTCTGAGTGTCTGAAAAAGTCTGGTGGGTTGTGTTTTTTTTTCGGTTGTTTGTTTTTTTTGGGGTTTTTTTTTGGCCTTCCTTTGGAAAGATATTCTGTTGCATATGAATCAGCATATGCAAAGTGGGTATGTTATTATCAGACAAGTTAGATTTCAGGACAAGGAATATTTCCAGGAATAAGAATATTTTATACTGATCATACAGGGGTCAGTTCATTAAGAGAACATAACATATTAAAGGTCTTTTCATTTCAATATGTTAAAGATGTTCCTCCATCATCTTCTGGATCGCACAGCTTCTGATGAGAAGTCTGCGGTAATTTCATCTTTGTTCCTCTGTATATAGTAGGTTTTTGCCTCTGGCTGCTCTTCAGACTTCCAGAAAATTGCTTATGATGTGCATTGGTATGTCTTCATGTTTCTTCTGCTTGGGATCTGTTGAGCTTCTTGGAAATAAGTTTTCATTAAATTTGGGAAAGTTTTAGCCATTATTTTATTAAATCATACATACCTCTTTTCTAGAATTCAATATCATACATGTTATTCCTCCTGATGTGGGCTCGCCAGTGCTCTGTTCCATTTTGTTTGCTTGTTTGTTTTTCTTCCTCTCTTTTTTCTGTGCTTCATTTCAGAAAGTTTCTAGTGCTATGTCTTTGAGAATCCTCATCTTGTCTTTGCAATGTCTGAGCTACGAATCCCATTCCGGTGCATTTTCCTCTCTAGAAGACATATTTGGGTCTTTTTCGATCTTCCATTTTCTCCTCATTTTGTTCATGTTTTCTCTGCCATTGAACACCTGGAGCATTTTACCATCATGTCTGCTAATTCTACCACCTGGATAGACATGAACGCAACAGGATCTATTTCTAACGGTTGATTTTCCTCCTCTGCTGGGTTACATTTTCCCCTGATTTGTACGGCAAGGAATCTTTGGTTGGCTCCCAGATATTGCCAGCATGACGTTGTTGGAGGCTGAGTTTTGCTGCAGTCCTTTAAATACTGTTAGGCTTTGTTCGGGGATGTAGTTAACTTATTTAGAATCATTTGATCTTTTCAAGACTGCTTAAACTTTCTTTAGGTGAGATGTGAACAGGCTGGCATCTAAGGCTAAGGTGTGACTCCACCCATACCTTCCAAATCAGGAGGTCTTCCCACCCGGCTGGTGAGAACACAGACTTCATTGCCAGCCCTGTGGGAACCACAGGGATTGTTCCATCCTTCCCAGGGCTCCTTCCCCTGACGGTGGCGGCGTTTGCACACACGTGCATAGAGCAGTACTACAGCGGCCCCTCCTCCGCCCCAGAGCTCTTTCCCAATCCCATGCTCTCCAGTGCTGTTCTCCATAAATTCTAGGCTTCGTCAAGTCCCTTAACGCCACGCTCTGTCTCCACTGGTCTTGGGCTCTCCCTGTGCTCAGCTGGACACTGTGGGCAATGAGCTGGGAGGCCAGGGGCTCCCTGCCATTGGTCCCTCTCACAGGGACCACTGGCCAGCACTTCCGTTGTGTAGTGTCTGAACTCTGCAGCCTCACATACTTTTGTTTGGTTTCCAGTTGTTTAAGGTAGAATGTGAAATTTAGTCCCTCTCATCCCATCTTGGCTAGAAGTGGATGTTGGAATCTTGCATTTTTAATTCAATTTTTCACTACTCCAAAGTGGGCCTCTCTAATGGATCGGACTGATGTGTCTTGTACCGGAAGCACTGATCTGTAAATCTGAAGCACAACGCCAGTTGCCAGAAAAGGCCTGACTACCGCACAGCTAATCTAAAGCCATCCCTTGAAAAGAACAAAGGCATTTACCTCTTCCTTTCTTCTCTCAGATCACTTACTGTAACGAAAGCATCTCATTAAAAGCACATTTGCTATTTTAGATGCGACCTCGGACTGATTGCCTGCCCACGCTCATCCTCAACGGCAAGCCTGCAGCTAATTAGCAGAGACAAGGCAGTACCCAAACGGTACCCGTGTGCCGAAAGCACCTCTGACACAAGGCCCTTCCTCTCAATCAATTCTTCTTCCAAACTCCCTCAATAAGGGCAAGAATCTCACTCACACTCAGTCACCAATAACTCACCACTTCAGTCACCTCTTCTCCTGAACCTACCTAGGGCTGGGGCAGAAGAAGCTGCATAGGAAAAGTCATATTTGGGCATCTCAAGAGATGACCAGTGATTCCGCAGCACAGGGCGGGGGGGGGGGGGGGGGGACATCCAGTCAGGGGCAGGTGAGCAGAGAGGCTACAACTCAAAACAGGAAGGCATGTCTTAGAAGCACAGGTGTTCCACTCCTGTGGCCCCGCGAGCATGTGGGCTGCAGAGCCCTCCTTGCGGACAACAATCAGGTGTCCCCTCGCAAGGCATTCAGTCACGACTCGCTCAGATTCGTCAGAGATCTTTCTATATCCTGGAGAAAAGGCCCTTGTCAGAGATGTAACTTGCAAATATTTTCTCCCATCTGTGGGTTGTCTTTTCACTTTCTTTATGGCGTCCTATGAAGCACAAAAGTTTTTAATTTTGATCTTAAAAGCAGCCAGAGAAAAAGGCAGATTACCTTCAAAGGAATGACAGCTTGACAATTACTTCTCAGCATTTAAAGGGTGTCAAAGACCAGTGCATGATCTCACCAACCCTCCAGAAGGACCTGCCTAGTAGGACCAGGGGACTAAAACCACTCCAGAGAACAGAGGTGGGCAGGGCCTGCCACCAGCAGCACCTACCTGGAGGAGTTTCTAACGCACGGCCGCTCCAAGCAGGAAAAGGTGGTCTCACGTGGGAAGTGAGAGAAGCAGAAAGACCAGAGACAGTAGCAAATATGTCTACAAACCTAAAGCAGAAAAGAATACTAATAAGGCAGCAGCAGCATCCTGCGAGGTTAAAAACTTAAGCATAAAGAACATATGAGCTGGAAGGGGGAGTGTCGGGTATTCTCAGGTCACCCAAAGAATACAGTACGAGTTAGTCTTACATTTCTGATATGGAAGAATCCTGGAATTTCTGGGAAAACCATCTGAAGAACAGAAAGAGGCTATAACCTCCAAACTGGTAGAGGGGGAGAAAAACGAAAGGATCAACCATCAACCCAAAAAGAGCAAGAAATGAGAAGGAAAGGGAAAAACCAGCAGATAAATCAGCAAAATGTGAGATGGTGGATTTAAACTCCAATGTATCAGTAATTACAGTTAAAGTAAACAAGATAAAAGCTTTGGTTAAAAAAGTTTTTGTCAGACTTAAAATTTAAAAAAAGGCTGTCAAACTTCAATTTAAAAAACTTCAATCATATGCTGTTTACAAGACACATCTTAAGACATAAAGATACAGAGAAGTTAAAAATAAAAGAACAGAAAGAGGCGCACAAGACACACAGTAACCAAACGTAGCTGAGTCAGGTGATGAATTTCAGACAAAGGCTGAAAACCTTGGAAGAGAAAGGTCACTTCATAATGATAACACCTCAACCAAAGGAAGATATGACAATTTAAAAACTGTGTCACTAACAACATAGCTCCAAACATATAAAGCAAAACCTGATGGCAGTGCAGGAATAAATATGCAAACCCAGTGACGACAAGAGCTTCTATCAGGCCTCTCCCGGTAATTGATAGAACACGCAGATACAAGAAATCAATAAGGATACAGGAGTCGGAAAACACTTTCCAGAAGGGGCCAGATAGTAAATATTTTATATTTTTCAGGCCAAATGGTCTGTATCACAACTTCTCAAGCCTGCCGTAGAGCAGAACAGCCAGAGACAGTTACGTAGGAGATGGGTGTGCTGTGAGCCCACAAAACCCTGTTTAGGAAAAGAGGTGACAAGCCCACTGAATGCAGAAGGTTCGAGCAACATGCTTAAGAAATTTAAGGAACCTACACAAAACATACAATCTTTTCAAAGACACATGGAACATCTCCAAAACTTGATGCTGTGCTGGGCCACAAAGCAAGGAATCAGTCAGAGTGTATTTTTCAACCCCAACGTGTTGAAGCTTAAAAAGAACAAAGGCAGCAACAAAAGATATTCGGGAAAAAATCTCCATGTGTTTGGAAATTCGAAACAGTTATCAACAATCAAAAAAATAAATCAATTAGATATTAGAAAATCCACTAAGTGGAACAGTAACAAAAATATGTTGTATCACAACTGACAGGCTGCAGCCAAACCAGCTCCTAAAGGGCTCGAAGGTTATACTGAAGCGCAGAGCAGGAAATCTTAAAAAGCTGAAAACAAATGGCATAAAACATAACTCAAGAAGTTAGAAAACAAAAAGGAAATGAAAAAGGAAATAATTTAAAAAGCAGAAATTAATGTAATAAAAAACAAAGAAAGTCACAAAGTGGGCTCTTTGAAAGGTTCGATAAAGTTGACAGTTGTGACGAGAGAGATCTAGACAGACAGAGGAGGCATCAGCGACGTCAGAAAGGGGCACACGCGACGCTCAGAACAAGAGGGTGCTGTGAACAGCTTTGCAGCAATACAGGTAAAAATGTAGCTAACAGGACAGAAGCCTAGGAAGAATATCTGACAAAAAGATACTAAGAAGATACAGAAAACCCAAAGAACACTGTAACCTTTAAAACACAGAATGGGGAGGGCCCACAGCCCCGCCTGTGCCCTGGCCTGTGGCTGCCCCCACCTGGGGGCATCTGGGCTGCCTGGCCAGAGTGTGGCCTCACACCGACAGACCCACCATCCTCCAAAGTGGATGGTACCGTCTCCCACCAAATCAGCTTGCGGAAGAAACGGGCAGTTGTTAGCACAGAAACAAATTAGACTGAAAGGTGTTTCTTCAAGAACCAACTAGGAGCACGGGCATGGAGAGCCAGTCGCAATGACTGACAAGCCCTGCGGGGTGGCCCTGCAGGGCTCAGGGGACACTGAACTCACTCATGTCCGCTAACTGTCCCACTGCCGTGTGTGGTCATTGGGCTGAGGCAAATCCTTGCCATTCAGTAAAACCAGTGCTTCCAAGAAAACAACATCTCATGGGGGTGAACGCTATTATTTTTGAAAAAAGGATAAAGCATCGTTGTTAGCTGAATTATTAAAGGTAATGGGGAGAGGGGACAGCAGAGACAAAGAAACAACATATACAGCAGATGCTGACGTGTGCGGTGGAATTCTGACGCAGGCTCACGTCCACACTCCAGGCCGAGTCGGTCGTCGCTGTCCCTCAGATGCCAGCACCAGGCCCAGCTTAACCATCTTTGGGCAGCGGGCCGCCTGGAGCCCCCAGCAGGAGCCTGGGCCATGACAGGACACTCAGGCGACACGCGGGACAGAGGGTGACCACTATGGGTCGTTCAGAGTAGAAAAGAACGTGCACGCTGAGAAACTGCCAAGAGTGTGGGAAGAATGAAGAGATACAGGACGCTAGAGCGTCACGTTTCATAATGTTCATCTGAAACCAGAGAGCTGGTTGCAAAAAGCTGGATTACTGAGAAAGGCATTACCTACAGCCAGCAGTTTTCATGACACAGAAAGAGGGGCAGAGAGCTGGGGGAGGGGCTGTCCATGGGACCTGCTCTCCCCCACTCCAGAGACTATTCTGGGACGTCCATGGAGGCGCTATGTGCTCTGGCGAGAGGTGGCCCCGCTAGGCAAAGGGGCATGTTTTAGGGGACAGATACCTTCTCCTGTGGCCAAAAGACCCAGCCCTAAAGCCAGCTGATGAGAAGAAAGTCCCCAGGACCCAGTGGTCCCTCCCGGAGGCAGCTGAGAGGAGGACAGGTGGGCAGACTGCTCCCCTGGGTCCCACAGGTCCGAGCTGCAGTGACTGTGCGTGCAGCACCCACGGGGGCAGGATGGCCCAGATCAGAAGGCCTAGCAACTTGAAATCCTGGTGTGGACAAGCTAAGAAATCCATTTCTGTGCTAAAGGATATTCCACGATATTTATTAACGTCAAACACACCAGGTGGTTAGCATTTGCCAGACCCTATACTAAGCATTTCACGTGTATCAACTGCACTTAAAAGGGACATGTGGGTCCAGCAGGGTAGAGGCTGACACATCAGACCACCCCCATTTACTGCTGGGGGCGCAGGGCCCAAAGATGGGGGGCTGGCCCAAGCTCGCAAAGCGCCTCCCTGACCAGGCTGCTTAGAATCGCGAGGCCCTGTCCAGTGGAAACAGCCGGGAGCCACAGACAAGAGCATCTGCAACTTTAAATTTTCTGGTCGCCGTATTAAAAAGTGAAAAGAAACAGGCCAAAACAATACGGTAATACATTTACTGAACCCGCTGTACCCTAAATGTTATCATGCCGGCATCTAATCAGCATAGACGCATTCTAAGGCCTGTCTCAGGCTGTTGCGCATGCTCTGACCTCTGACCTCGTGTGCAGGCTCCAATGCCTCACCCTCTCTGAGGGCTGTTCCCCGCCCCCACCCCCCCACCCCCCACCCCCCCACCCCCCCACCCCCACCCCAGTCTCCTCCTTCCATTTACATGTTACGAATTTCAGAAGCTTTTAGTTTCACCAACTCTTTGGCTTCAGTCTATAGGGGTTCATTCCTCCCCTGGATGGTACATCAGGGGGCTCAGTGTTTTACATGTTTTCATATTTCTTCATTAATTTAAAAAAAGAAGCTAACCCATCCCTGGAAATACAATCTAATCACAAATTACAAAATAAAAATTATGACAAAATTAGTAAATACTTCCAATATTCCATCTTTTCTGTGAATTTTGGAAGGAGAAGAAGAAATTGATTCCTTTCTGGAAATAAGCACCTGATAAATGACCAAGTACAGTTAGTAATTATCATCACCTCCTTTTCAATTCTCTGTTTCCTAAAAAGTTCTTATTTACAAGCTTCTCTCTTATTTATAGTCTGTGTCTCTCAGTGAGTGCCTGTCTGTCTCTGAGTGTGTCTCTGAGTCTGTCTCTCTGTCTGTCTCTGTCTCTCTCTCTGTCTCTCTGTCTCTTTCTCCGTCTCTCTCTTCCTGCTCCCCTACGCCTATGCCAGGATCACCCCCATAATCAAACCACCAGCCTGGTAACAAATCTTTCTTGCTTTGCACAGTTAACATACTGCTACTTATCACATGTGTCAAATTAAACACAGTGTCAAATAAAGCTTTTCTGAAATGCTCAGGTGACAGCTGTCTGCTCAGCCCTGTTGTGCTCAGATGGGCTGGGTGTCTCTCTCTACCTACATGCTGTGTCATTATTTGGGGGAAAGTACATGAACGGGAATAAAAAGAGTAACTGGCAAAGTTGAGGTTATAAAACAAACCTGTCCACATAAACGTGATGGTAAAGTTTGAAATTTATTTTCAAAAAGCCACAGATGTATATGTGAGCCCCACCTCCTCCAACACACACACACACACACACACACACACACACGACAATAAACAAACTTCTGAGAAAAGGGAGAGTATCCCCTCTGGGCCCATTAGCATCCTGACAACAAAGCAGATGGTCCCACCTCACTAGAAGCCTAAAACCGAACTCGCAGCTCTAGACAATTAGGGCGCCTTGCAAATTCCCCACGTACCCTTCTTCGGGAATTCCAACAGCCCTCAGACACTCGGCAGCCTAAGCACACGCGACCAGGGGACAAGGGGCCTTACCTGTTCCCGCCAGTCGGACACCCAAGTGCCACACAGTGAGCTCAGCAGCTGGCAGCCGCTGCTCCTCTCAGACTGGCGGCTTTGAGGGAGGGGAAAGATGCTCCTCTCGGGTTTACGGAGCCAAGAAATGATTCAGCAACAAGGAAGACGAAAAGTCGGCACCGAAAGGCAGTGCTGGACGGTGACAACAGACAGCCCGCTGGGTGCCGGCTACTCCAGCAGCTCAGGCGAACGCACCAGCCTCCACCGTGTTCCGCAAACGCGCCAGGACCTGGTGGGATGGTCCACGGTAACACCTCCATGCTTCTCCAAGAACAAACACTAACAGGGATGGACAAAAGCCACCCCTTCTTCACCCACACCCAAGGGGAAGCAGCAAGGCCAGCGTGAGGATGACAGGCCCAGGCCCTGGTTAGATGCCCCAGGGCTCACGACCAGTCTCGGGCGACCGTGCAGAGGTCAGCCCTTTCCTGTCCCTGCTCCCTGCTCAGCGCGGCGCTCACCGATCTCAGCCACTCCTTTCTAGGTGCTCGCGTCCCAGAGCAGGCCGGCAGGCACTCACCACACACCGCCACGTGTCCCGTCACGTCTGCCCCACGCATGCAGTACGTTGTGTACGCACACCTCTTCGCAAAGCGCCTTCACCCGTCATCTTTTCTAATCCTCAGTAACACCAAGGGAGGGAGAGAAGGGAAGTCACCTGCTGCGAGCTCTTGTCACCCTTGATCTCGGCTGCGAGCCCGGAGGAAAGACCGGTCACCTGCCACCGATTTTCACTACTGAATTGATTACGCTATTATCTAGACCACAGTGAGATGTGGCAACACGAAATCTTAGCACACTGGATTTCAAAACCAGAAAATAAATGGAAATGAAAAACTACTGAGCACCTAGAACAGGGTCATTATTTCAGGAACCACTGGGGTGAGTGGATGCAGTGTGACCCTTTCCAGGGCGAGCTGGCAATGTGGACCTCAAGTCGTGTAAACACACAGGCCCTCTGCTCAGAATTGGCCTCGAGGGGTGGCCTGGAGCGGAGCCGTCCCAGCGTGGCCATCGTGTTTGGGGCAGGGACGGAGCCAGCCTCAACATCCGTCAGCACGCTGGCTGTATACACCTCCATCCACACGTGGAGTCAGGTGCCACCCTCATGGTCCTTACCCAGTGACAAGGGCAAATGACAAAGGTCAGCCGTGCACCGTGAGCTAAGAAGGCAGGCTGCAGAGAGGAGAGAGCACTCGAGAAGGGAGTCCACCTGTGTGTTCAGTGTGTGTGCACCCACATTCACACGGGGCGGGGGCGGGGGCGGGTCTCCCAGCAGGGGCATAGCCACCACCACGGGGAAGGATGAGAGGGAACTCCCCAGGCAGCGGGGGAAGGAAGTCCAAGGGGAAGGTGAGCAACAGTCCAGGCCAACGTGCTCACTGAAGGAGCCAGAAGCCCGGCTGTGGCGGCAGCGAGAGGACGAGGGGGCATCAGTGGGACGTCACCGCAGGGGATTGGAACAGGAGCGTGGCAGGACCGAATGTGGGCTGTTGACATACGATTTCGGATGAGCTGTAGGGGACGGGTTTGATGGGAGCGGAAGTGGGCGCGGAGGCCATCAGGGGTAGGGGGCGGCCCGAGTGTGGCCTCTCGGAGGAGGGGGGTGAGCACATGACATGGGAGGTGGGATCAGGGAGGATCAACCAGTGGCCAGCGGGGGACGGTGTGAGGGGGTCACAGGCCGTGCCTCGGGGTCTGGCTTGGACACCAGTGGGCAGTGACTTCACTGCAGGAGACGGGAAGAAGGCTTGTGGGTGCCAGAAGAAGGGACAGGCACGGGCCCACGCAATGGGTACCCGACCTGAGAGGAGCTGCAGAGAAGTACGTGGGCCTGGGGTCAGGAGCCAGCTCTGCAGAGGAGGCAGAGGGGTGGGGCTGCAGCTCACAGGAAATGAAACAGGGGGGCTGGAGGGCCAGAGCGCGAGGCCGCCTCAGGCGGAGCCGCGAGAACACCTGTCAGACTCTAATGGCCTTTCCCTTTGCATTTATTTCCTAGTTTTGACATCTGACATACTAAGAGGCAAGAAACATCTCCCCCAAAATCATGCCCTTTAATTACGATCAAACACCTTTAAAAACCATGGCCTTTATCATTGCTATATGCCATGTACTGCCTAAGTATCATAGTTCGTCAGCTACCAAAAAACCCTGTTTAAATGGTGACCTAATCTGCAGAGGCTACGATGGCAGACATCACCTCCGTTGTATGGATGACAGAAGACGACAGGAAGGGAAGTTCACTGAAGACAAATCTCAGTGTGAAAGGAGACACGTTTTGCAATGTTGCCTCACACTGGTTAAAGCACTGCTCCTGACATGCTGGGGGTGCAGGGACTTCCTGGCTTTGGCCCCGAGGTCACATTTGTCGTCCATAAGGCAGTTTTACACCAGGTTAACACTTTCTCCAAGTTAACTCGGTCCCTTAGGTTACCTCAATCCATGACATTCCTTTAACTTGCATTATTGTAGCTAACTTTCATTACCTACATCAGGATGTGTAGAGTTTCACCCGCCCATTAGCAATTTCTTCAATCTCAGAGTTTTATTTTGGGGTCATTTCTCTCCTTTGTCAAGTGTATCTTCAGAAGTCCCCTTTGTGAGTCCAGAGAATGAACCTCAAATGGTACCAGACCAGCCCCACTACTGAGCTCCTCGCAGAAGCAGAGCCACTCCAGGCAATCGACACACAAAGCTCATTCGAACATAAGCCCACGACACAAAATTACACAGCACACAAGAAACCAGCTCCAGGGAACGAGAGGCAGCAGAACAAGCAGTGGAATTCAACCCTCAAAAAATCGGACTTTGGTATTATATTTGGTATTATTATTATGGTGGTATCATTAGTTTTCATACGTAAAATAAGCATGTTTAGAGAGAAAAGAGGAAACTGAACGAACACCACGCAAAAGAAGGGGCAGATTTGGAAAGAACCAAAGAGAACTTTTAAGAATGAAAAATATAATCATTGAGATAAAAAGTTGAATGAGCAGGTTAAATAGCAGATTAGACAGAGAGGAAGACAGAGCTGGAAAACGAAGAGAAAGCCGAAGAAATTCACGAGAATTCAGAAGGGGAGAAAAATGACTAAAACACATGGACAAGCGTTTAACAGGCTTGAAGGATGGTGTAATTCAAGCATAAAGTAGGAGCAAAATTCAACAAAGCAGTGACTGAAATTCTTCCAGAACTGCTGCAAGACACAAACCTTGATCTTCAGGAAGCACATGGAATCCATCCCAAGATAAATAAAAGAAAGTCACTCCAGAGAAGCCACAGGGAAACTGAGGAACACCAGAGGGAAGGAGACCATAATGGCCTCCAGGGAGAAGGCTCACTACTGACACAGGACAGACACCTGAACTGACAGTGGCTGCCTGGTGGCAGCAACAGACGCCGGGAGACGGTGACGTGATACAATTCACGTCTCAAAACAGAGTCAGTGCCATACAGACCATGTCCTCTGTCCGTAAGGCAGCTGAGGTTAAAAATATAAACCCAAACCCCCATAGATCCAGAAAATAAAGTTGTCTTCTACGTCACTCATGGGTCACAGAAGAATCATATCAGGAAATTTTAAATGCTTAGAACTCAACAATGAAAATGCTACATGCCAAAATATACTGCACAGCAGAACCAAGGATGGAAAGTTACAGCCTTAAATGCTTATGACAGAAATAAAGTGTAGAAAATTAAGAAACTGCACTTAGAAAAAATGAAAAAAAGTTCAGCTTTCAGTTCAATAACCTAGAAAAAGAACAGCAGAATAAACTCAAGGAACATGCAAGACAATAACGGCAATGAAAGCAGAAATTAATGACAGAAAACAGAGACTATGGACGTGGTCTGCAAAACTGAAAGCTGGCTGTGAGAACAGTAATAAAATAGATAAACCTCTGCTGAGATGACTCAAGGATAAGAGAAGAGCAAAAGCAATTTTCGGAACAAAAACGTTAGACACAGTAGAGGTTTAGTGATGACCTTTGTTGTAAGAAGCTAACGACTTTAATGAAATGGACAGTGCAGCACACAGCTGTGAGGTGACCCCAGGATTCACGCCCTTGTGGGTCCCCTCCCCTTGAGGGTGGGCTGGACCTAGTGGCTGGTTTCCAACAAAAGCAATACCGTAACGTAAGGGACGGTCACTGCCAAGATGAGGTTTTAAGTCTCTCTCTCCCTAACCTCCCTCCCGCCCCCGCCCCACCTCTTTCGTGCTTACATGCCCTGATGAGCAGGTTGCCATGTTGGGGAGGCCCCAGAACCCTGACAACAACGCATGAGTGAACCTGGGCAGGGCCCCTTCCCCACGGAGCCTTCAGATAGGACCGCAGTCCCCGTGACACTCATGGTAGCCCGTGACAGGCTGGAGCCTGAGGGCCCAGCAGTTGGGCCCACGTTCCCAGACCACAGAAACAGTGAGGGGACAAGTACCGTTGTTTAAAGCCGACAAAACCGGCATCATTTCTTACACAGCAACAAGTAACCAGTGCAGATGACTCCCTGGAAAAACAAGTCACCAAGTCTCGAGCAAACGGGGGAGACCTGAGCAGATCTGCAGCCATTCAGGAAATCAACGCGCACGAATCCAGGCTCAGGCTCAGAAACGGCACAAGAACCGTGTCGGCCTGACGTGAGCTCCGTCACACAACAGGAGCGGTAACGCTACCCAACCCAGACCCTGCGACCCCGAGCCCAGAGGACGACAGCAGAATAAAGGACAGTTCTAAGCCAAGCTCACTTCTGAACAGAAGTGCAAAAAATTCTAAACCAATGTTAACAAACCAAAAACAGTAATGTGATACTAAATAATACATCATGGCCGAGATGGGACGTTTCCAGAAAAGCAAGGACACCTGCTCGTACGTCACCAAATTAACAGGTAAAAGAAGAAAATCATACAGAGACCAATGCATGCAGAAAAAGTCTTGGATAAAACAACACTTCCTGCAAAATAGTCTCAGAAACAGTGAACTTGATTAACCTGCAAGGGGGGGTGGTATCCAGAGAAATATAAGCAGTGTCTTTTTTTGTAACTTCACTGGTTTAAATGAGTAGCATATTCCGAGGCAACACGCTCACAGCCATAGCCCCTCCCAGCTGTACCTCCCTCTCCTCTGAGTGCCGGCTTATTTCTTGAGTCTCCTCCCCGTGTGCCATCATTGCAATGCACGAAATTTGAAGAGAAGGCGCTGCCCTCCTCCACCTTACACACAGCTTCACGACCTCTCTTCCTCAGCAGGGCTCCTGCAGGAAATAATAGCATTGCCGGTTTTTAAGGGGCAGAGCATCCAGGTCTGTGGGCATCTCCTGGTTTATCCAACAGCGCCAGAGACAGACCCTTGGGTTGCTGCCAGTGCCAAAATGCAGAGCCCTGCCTGTCGTCTCAACTGCCAAGGTGTGCTGGAGCAGGAGCCGCAGGAGACTGGCTGCCAGACCAAAGGACACACGCCCTGGTCGCTCCGTGATGGTGAGGACCCCCTCCCCCCACAGCAGCTGCACCCTTCCCCTCCCTCCACAACCTCCTGGGCACAACACATCCCGCTGAGGGAGGCCACACACCATGTTTTGAGGAGAGACACGTTCCTACCCCCTTTCACCCCGAGCTGTGGCCAACCATCCATTAGAGTTCACCAGCGCACCCCAAAACATGCTAATTGCCACCGTGTGGTCTGTCTGCCACCTCAATTCCCAGCCACAGAGTCAGGCTCCTTCTGATCTCCCCAGAAGGGCTCCGACGGGCCTGAAGGCCGTATGGCCGAACACAGGGTGGCCCCAATTTCTTTCCTGAGACCCTTTCACGTGTGACGGTACCCGTCACTGGAGCAGAGTCACAGGCCACCTGCTTTTCTTTCCTTGACAGGCGACCATCTCTCAGCCGCCCACGGAGGTCTCACTGCAGAGGTCTCTGTGTGGCCCTTCTGGGTCAGCTCCCTACTGAGGAGAACTTCCCGGAGCGGCAGTGCGAACAGCCGTCAGCTGCACCATCTGGCCTCCTGACGGTGCAATGCTGGGTCCACCGGTGACACGTGAGTTAAATTCCTGCCTGTCTTCTGTATCTGTCATCTTTAACTCTTTTATCAAACTTTTAATATAAGTATAATATACACACATCTTATCTGCATAGGATCAACTCTCAAACCAAAAACACCAGTGTAGGAGGCCGGGTGAAAAAGGGGAAGGGATTAAGAAGTACAGATTGGTAGTTACAGAATAGTCATGGGGATGTAAAGCAAAGCACAGGGAATACAGTCAATAACATTGTGATTGTGTGAGACGGTGTCAGACGGCGCTGGACTTCTCATGGTGGTCACTTCTTTAGGTCTATGAGTGTTGAATAACTATTGTATGTACCCCTGAAACTGATATAATGTTACATGTTAGCTATGTTTTTATTAAAAATCTTTGAGGAAAACACCCATGTAAACAACACCTGAATCAACACAGGCAGAGTCCCCAGGCGCCTCCAAGGCCCACACGCTCCCTTCCGCTCCCTCCTGGAACCATGTCCGACTCAGGCAGCACGGCTGGGGTCACCTGCTGCTGTGCTTCGTGCCCGTGGGCCCGTGGGCACAGCTGCCTGTGCTGGCCACGCTTCGTTCCCTGTCCCAGCGTGTGAATGCACCACGAGTTCTTTCTTCGTTTTGTTACGAGCCAGGCACATAAGGCACCTCCAGGCTCGTCCCACCATCGGTGCTGCTGTGGCCGCTGGGCCGCTGGCTCCAGACTGCACACTGGGCACAGGCCTGCACGTGAAACAGCCTCCTTTGCAGATCCGGCCGCGTGGCCTCGGAGCGCTCTTCTCATCCTGGCCACGCAGGTGGGCAGGCCGGCACCTGGCCGTGGCTGTCCTTTTGCATGTCCCAGATGACCCACGAGGTCAGTCTTTAACCTCTTTATTTCCCTTTGCATCTGTTTGCCTCTGACCCGGGAGGAGGAATGGGGACTCACAGCGTCTGTGTCTGTGCCAGCGCGACAGGGCAAACCGGCAGCATCACTTCCGTATAGTCGGGAAGGAGACAAAAACGCCCTGGCCCACTTCCATGCAGCACACGGGAAGGAAAAACACGAGAGGCACAGGGAGGAAGCAAACGCCCGCCATTCCCAGGCAAGGGGATATTTGCACAGAAAACCCCCAAATCTACAAGCTGACGAGAAACACACACTGGGAAGCTGACTGGCTACAGAGTCGATACGCCAAAGCCACCACATTTCTGCACAACACCAACAAAGAGTTGGACATTGTTTTAAATAAAAATGAATTTTAAAAACAACACTTACAAAAGCACCAAAAATAATGGGGGCGCTTGGGAAGAAATGTAACCACAGAGTCCAAGCCAGTATGTGGAATATGACAGAGTCTCAGTGAAAGGTCTCCATTAACAGAGACACGCTTGCTTACAGCGGGAAGACTGACTTCTCAAGGAGGAAAAATTCCCCTCAAACGGGTCTACACAGTCAATGCAATTTCAATCAAAATCCTGACAAAGATTTTCATGAAACTTGACAAGCTGATTTTGACACACAGAAAAGCGAACAGCAAGGGCGGCCCGGGGTCTGCAGACTCGGGAGGGACGTCCAGACAGCAAGACAGGGACAGCTGGGTGGTTACGCCACAGCCAAGCAGACACACTGGCCAGGGGGACGGGCAGTAGACAGAGGGGCCGGGACACACAGCGCAGCATCAGGACACTGGTTCTCCACATGGGGACAGGAGGAGCCCAGCTCCCTACTGCTTACCAGACACAGGGGGAGTGAGGGTTTCAGTGTGGCGAGCAAACTTAGGACTTCGACCAGAAAATACAGGTGAGTACACTTGCGACCCCAGGGTAGGGAACGGCTTCTCGGCAACACTCAAAAGGCATACCCGTAACAGGACAAAAGAGGGATGAATTGTACATTAAATTGAGAATTTCTATTCTTCAAAATAAAGTGAAAAGACATGACTGGGAAAGGCATGTGGTACACACATTAGCAACTAGATACATAAGAAAATGTGCCATATACAACTACATGTAGGAATAAATAAGAAAAGGACATGACCCAATAAGAAAAGGGGTGGAGTCCACAGAGGAGGAAACACGGATGAGACTATAAGGAGTCAGGAAACACAAATCAAGGCCACAATCAGAAACATTTTGGGGGTGGCCGGTCAGCTCAGTTGGTCAGAGCGCGGTGCTCTTAACACCAGGTTTGCCGGTTGGATCCCCACATGGGCCACTGTGAGCTGCGCCCTCCACACCTAGATTGAAACAACTGCTTGACTTGGAGCTGAGGGGTCCTGGAAAAACAAGGAAGGGAGGGAGGGAGGGAGGGAGGGAGGGAGGGAGGGAGGGAGGGAGGGAGGGAGGGAGGGGGAGGGGAGAGAGGGAGGGAGGGAGGGGGAGGGGAGAGAGGGAGGGAGAGGGAGGGAGGGAGGGAAGGAAGGAAGGAAGGAAGGAAGGAAGGAAGGAAGGAAGGAAGGAAGGAAGGAAGGAAGGAACATTTTGCATTCATCCTATTTGCAAAAATTAACAACAACATCAAGCACTGAAGTGCACGTGGGTCTGCCTTACACACTGCTGGTGGCTGTGTAGCTTGGGACAGTCGTCTGGGAAACAGCCCCGAGTCACCCTGTGAATCCTAAGATGCCTGTACCTACCGCCCGGTGTTCCCCTCGGAGCAGGCACGAGGGCCCTGTGTGATGCCACATGTGCACCCAGAGAAAGGGACACAGAACGTCCCATTGAAACAGATAAGGTTAGGAGGCCCTCCTGTAAATGTACAGACACGTCCTGCAAACATTACTCCCAGACCCCATCTTCACACAGATCCTAGGAGCGCCTGCTAAGGCCGGAGACACGCGGTGTTCCCTGGTTTCCTGACTGACAGACGTCCTCTTGGTACCCTCTTCTCTGTCCTCCCCATGTCATCACAGATCCCCCGTCCTGTTTCCAGCAGCCGTGCATGAGGGGGGATGGACAATTCTTTGGTTTTCGTCTGCACATAAAGTCTTGGGTTTCTGTTATTTGTTTCCTGCTTCTCTTGCATGCGTTTTGGAAGTGCCGGTTTTATCCTCATTTAATTAGCTCAGTTACTTTATTTCAAAAATTAAATCGATAGTTTAAACAAGAGGTTGTAAAAATAGTGGCCCACAGGCTGAATTCAAGCAGGAATGTCTTTGATTTGCCTGCGCAGCCTGTTAAAAATAAACAGCCGCATATAAAAATCCAGATTTCTGGCTTACCACAGCAGACAAAAGACTTATGAATTCTGGTCCTGTGCCCATGGGGTCGTGGTGGCTGTGGGTCAGTCAGGGGTCAGGTGAGTGAGGCCCAGAAAAGGTGCTCAGTCGTCACTCAAGTTTGCACAACCATCGTTGCTGTGTCACTGGCTTGCTTTCCTGCCTGGCCCCTGTCAGAAGTTTACAACTTTCACATAGAGCTGTGTTCACCAAAAAAGAAACGTTTATACCCAATGGCTCCCTAAAACGTAAAGGAAAGACGTGAAAGGTACAAAGCAGTTAGGGCTCTGGGAAAAAGCTTTGCAAGCTGGGAGCTGGAACCCAACTGCAGGCTTCCAGTGCATTTTCTAACAAATACCCTAGAATGTAAGTTACAGTAGTGTGCACCTCGAGTTAGAAAACTGAGAATAACCTCTACACTGGCACGTGTGCTCTGATCTCTGTCGCCATTGGCAGCCCCCGCTTCTCTATTGCCAGACACTCACCCTTTCGGACACACCAGTTCACAACCAGTCACAGCGAAGGGGCCTGAGCGACAGCTGAAGGAGACCTGCTGTGACCACGGGGCCTTTTCTAAAACTAAACCCAAACACTACCCAGGCCATGCACCTGTTAACAAATGGGACCATTTCTACTGTGTCCTTCTGTTTTTGTGGATTACCAAATCACGAAAGCTTGTCTCAGGCAGTCACGGAGCTTCACCACTCAGACCCCCATCAAGAGAGGACCTGCCACACAGCGGGAGGGGCGCCGACATCCTCCAGGACCCCAACACAGGGGCAAGCTGAGGCCACACTCCGGCCGGACACCTCGGTGGGGGCACACATGCCAGCCTGGACCCGAGAGACATAAGGCTCCTGGGTGGGAGCACGTTGGCCTGAAGGCCCCAGGCGGAGGCTCCGCCCAGTCCCCTGTCTCCTCTCACAAGTGTCACAGCAGCCGGTCTGAGGGCTCTCACCTCCTCCCGCCCCTGCCTGCAGCCTCCACAGCACTTCTCCCTATCACCCCGCTGGCACTTGTCACCTTGACACCTGCTCCCTGCATAACCCAAACTGATGCAATCTTAACAATTTGACTTCTGTCTTCTGTTAGCAAAAATCACTGCTATCGAACCGTATATTGCAAAGCTCACCGAATGAGTAATTTCTGACTGTAAGGATGACGTGTCTCCCTAGTAAGAAGCACATTCATTCATTCAGTCACTCAGTCACTCCACTAGACGAGGACAACCGTGTGCATTAGAAGTCAGCCTGTGAGAAACCACCCAGCCACCAGCAAGCGTGTTCTTCATCGATACTGATCAATAGGCAGCTCTTGGTTTTAGTCCTAGTACGTGCATAAGGACAGGCTGAGCACAGTGAACTTGCAGACACTGAAGTTATGCTCTTCCCAATGCAATGTCCTGTCTGGCTGATTCAGTCATTTCAGATGGGGATTTCTGACCCCTGTCCGCCAAGTGTAGCCGTCTGCAAGTGAGAAGTTTTTAAATGAATGCTTCTGTGAAGCCAGTCACTCTATTTCTAAAATGGAAATTTTTTACATATTGAATTTTCTGACCAGGAAGGTAGTTCAGGCGCCATCAGACCTTGTTTGAAATCTGCACTCACCCTTTGCTCACTGGCCAAGTTTGGCCATCTCAGTTTCTCCATCTGTGTAATGGGGCAATACCACTGTCCTCACAGGGTTGTTTTGAGAGCTAAGCAGCAAAATGAGCACAGAGAACGCCTGACGGAGGTGCAATCACTGTCGCTGTTATCATGGAAACAAGACGAAAGCCTAAGTTACGCAGCAGGGGACACATTTATTGTCAGTGTGTACTTATAAAGTTTTCAGGTCAGCAGAGGACATGAGGAAGAGAGAAAGCCGCCACCTCTGGCGCTCAGAATTCAGCCCCCCACCTGGGCTGCACCCATCAGGGAGCAATGGTTCTGGGCAGGTCTTTCCTGGTCGCAGCTTTTACTACTGCTCATGGTAGAATCCATCACTACTGTTCTTTACTACAGATTTCATTCCCCACCCGCTTTCAGAAAGGGACCCAGATGGTCCACATGAATGATGCACGGTCTCCCGAGCCACCCGGGGACAGGATGGGCTGGCCTCTTGGCTGCGGGCGTGCCGCTCCCACCATGAGCACCCAGCTTCAGCTTGGGATCCTGTGTCACACAAAGCACTCGACCAGGAAGACCCGCCCGCACGTGCTCAAGGACGCATGTTTCTTTCACTTTGGTAACACTCGCATCTCACAGGTTCCCTGTCTGCGACCCTTCTGGCCACAGCGGAAAAGACATGGCCAGCTTAACCACAGCGCGGGGCCTGCTAAAGACATCTTCGGCCCTGCAGCGAGAACTTGAACCGACTTTCCCCTCCACTCCACACCTCACCTCCAAAACAAACAGCCGCCAAAGGTTATCAGTGTTTCACTTTTTCCTCACTTTGCTTGATAAAGATAATCAAATGCGGTGAATTCTTCTGAATAACCAGGTAAAAGACTGGCAGAGGCTGAACCACTAATATGTTTGCCTAAAACGCAGCATTTTAAAATTAGGAATGTAGGATTAACTTTAAAATGACCACTAAGGGTTTTAGGAACGACAGATTAAGTCACAGCCACGGCTTTACAATGTAAAACAACTCATTTAAAACTTCAAGCATTCTTGGGTTAACCAAAGGAAAATCTGTAACATTTCCCAGCAACTGTCTTACAAACTTCAGTTAATCTTATTGTAACATAAATTTTTTAATGAGACTAAGTAATAAAGATCTCAGTCATACCCGAAAAGACCGTGGCCAGTTTAACCAGTTCGTCCTTCAGGAAGAAACAAATGTAACCAATTGATCCCATGCTTTGCTGTCAGTGATACATCAGCCAGTCCCAACTGGTAACAGTAAAATATCAGAGTTTTTGACAAGGCCAGAGAGGACGGAGAGGATGGGAGCCGAAGCCACTGCTCTTGCCGAGGGTGCATTCTGAGGGCAACACGGGGTGAACTGCTAATAGTGAGGGGCTGGGCACCCCTTTGGTCTCCTGAGCCACGTCAGGCTGAAAGGCAAAGGCAGGTGCATCTCAGGGGTCCCGTACGACGGGACAAATGAACCAGGCCCTTCCCCACAAAACCCCAGTAAAGGTGGCTCTTCCAAACACAACCTCTGTTTTCCATTTTCCCCGTTTGTGAGGATTTCGTCATTTCCCTTCTATCTCTAATTTGACCAGAGATAAAAGTTATGGACTTTTCGCAGACTGATTGGTCTGAGAAGGTGGAGCTGAGTTTAATCCTGGCCACCCCGATCTGTGCCCTAACCTTCGGCAGGTAACTGAACCTCTCTGTTTTTGGGGGCCACTCTTTCACAAGGTCAAAGTTCGAGCAGACATAACACGTCAAGGGTTAACCCAGTGTATCAGGACCTACCTCAAATTAATGTGGGAAGCAGCTGCGAAAAGCAAAGCTGTCACTTTGGTGGATGTGCTTTTTCTAACGTCCAAAATGAAACTACTTCCAGTTTGCCTCGCCAGCCCGGGCACACAGATGTGTATACAGACCCAGGGCTCCTGTGAGCAGGCAAGTGGGCCAGCCCAGGGGTGGCCGCACCCTCCCTGCAGGCTGCCCCCAGAATCAGGGCTCTGCAATTCAAGGACCCTCCTGCACCTTCCTTCACCATTCACTGTGAGCTACGTCAGCCCTGCTCTGGCACATTCTTCAGGCAACAGCTAAGACTCAGGCTTCTTGGCCAGAGATGCCCAGGTCTGGCCCCAAAAGTGGGGTGAACAGCGGGCTCCAGCCAAGCACAGCCACTCCACATACACATGAAGTCAGGTTCAAAACGTTAAGGCACCTACACCCTCCAAAGTCAAGGAGAGGCTCTGTGCACCCCGAATGGCAATGACACGTAGCTTCTTTTTTAAACAATGTAATCAAGACATCCCTACAGAGTCACTGAGAAATGGATACAGAAGTGAGCTGTAACAGGCTAACTCTGAAACTTTAAGGGGGCTGGGGGGGGTGGGGAGGGGACAGAATAGAGGGGCAGAGAACATTGAGGAAGTGAGGGAAGTGATCAAATTGGAGAATGCTCAGAATCTGACGAGATCTCTCAAGAAGCTTCTAAATGCAGAAAACTGTGATTAGCAATCCCTGAATGAGTCTAGTCAGCCTGCAGAGCTGTAGTTTCAAACATGTAGGCATCTTCCGGGTGAGCTGCAAAAGCACCGCCGGTGGGCACCAGCTCACCAGCCATGGATGTGGGTTCTCTGGGATGGTTTTCACTTTTGATATAAGTGGCCATTTCTCAGTCCAGCTTGTTTCAAGAAAAACTGCCCTTATTTTTCCTCCTCATAGGATTATATTTCCTACGAAAAGGAACCCAACTGCTCAAGTATTCTCTTAGACAAGACTTCATATTGTGCAAAAAGAAAAGGTCTAAGAAGCCATTTATAAAAGCATTTTTCCCTATTGCATTGAACTTCTCTCAAAGTTTTAAAAAACTGCATAATTTTTCAAGGTAGCTTCAATTACTAATAACCCTCCTTTCCTGAGGACCTGGGGATCAAAGGCCTCAGGGCCCGGTGGGTGGCCCTGGGGTGGAGCCGGCTTCCTTCTGATGGCGCTTGGATTATGGATCCATCACCTGACTGTCACCGTGGAAATTCACAGCCAGCCTTTGGTCCAAACGCCAAAGCCAAAGCTGAAAACTCAGCGCACCTGTCCCCTGCAGTCCACCGGCAGCCCTCCGCAGGGTCCCGGGCCGCCGCGTGCGGGGTCGGGGGCGCCACGCGGATTCCGAGTCCCCAGCGCCCCCGACACCGGGCGGCGGTGCACTGCGTCCGCGGTGAAGCAGAGGGGCCCCAGCAAAGTCCCGAGAGAAGGGAGGAGGTGGCGCGCCCTCCCTTGGCCCCGCCGCCGGGCCTCTCCTGGGGCGACCCCTCCCGGGGCCCAGCGCACCAGGCCGCAGCGGCTGGCGGAGGGCAGGCGGGGATGTGGCCTGGGCCTCGGCGGGACAAGACCCTGGTGAGACCAGGAGGGGGGATCCAGGCCCACGGACCCCCAGCCCCCGTCCTCCCGCAGGCCCCGTGCCTGGCGGCGCTCAGCCGGGCCACTGCGGAGGAGGCCGGGGCTGGGAGGGGCGACCTCCGGCGGTGGGATGGAGGGTGGGAGCCGACCTCCGGCGGCGGCGGGGTGGGAGATGGGGGCAGACCTCGGGCGGCGGGGCGGGGGCCGACCTCGGGCTGGGGGATGGGGGCCCGACCTCGGCGGGGGCCGCGCCGCTCACCTGCTCGTCGCGCTGTTGGCCCCGGCGTTGCCTCCGGGCCGCTCCGGCCTGCGCTCCGGCCCTGGGCGGCCGGCCCTGCGTCGGGCCTCAGCGAGTGCGGCGCCCGCCGCCCCCGGCCCCCATCCCCCCCGCCCGGCCCGCCGCCCTCCGCCTTCGGCCGCGCCGCCCCGCCACTTCCTGTGCGCGCCGATCCCACAGTTCCGCTGGCGCGCGGGGCGGGAGACACGCGGGGGGTGGGACACGAGACACGCTGGGGCGGGGGGGGGGACGGGACACACACAGGGGACACACGCGGGGGTAACGGGGACACGTGGCGTGACGGGACACGCGGGGAGGACACGCGGGGGGCACGGGACACGTTGGGAGGCAGAGGAACACACGGGGGGGGAGAGGGGACACGTGGTGTAACGGGGACGGGAACGTGGAGGACAGGTGCACGCGGGAGGGGCCTGGTGGGGTGACAAGGGGACACAGGGGTAGGACCGCGGGGGGTGGGGAAGGGGTTGGCGGGCGGGTCGCTGGCAGCGAAGGGACGAGGCCGGGTCCTGGTAACCGACACGCAGGCAGCAGGACCGGTGGGAGCCCTGCGGCGGGGCACGTGGGAGGCCGGACCAACTGGGTCCGAGGAGGCGCGGGATTGGAGGCTCAGAGAGTGGACTGGACGTAGGGCCATAGGGCCGCAGGGCCGGGGGCACAGCCTGGTACGCGGCGGGGTCTGGGTAAATGGGGGCAGAGGACAGCCCCACCTGCAGTGCGGACCCGCCTGGACTCCCCCGTCTTCCTGGTGGAACCACATGTGGGCTCTGAGGGTGTTTCCCGGTGGTCCCGCCCCGCTTCCTGGTCTTCTCTGGGGGTCATCGCAGGGGTGGGGTCACCGTGAGGAGCATCCTGGGAGCCTTGCTCCGCGAGAGGATCGCGTTTCAGACCCACGGGCAGCGCCCTGTGACTTATTTATAGTTGGCACCAGCTGGCTGCATTGTACGGTTTTCTGACCCTGTAGGAAGTTTCCCGAAGTGAGGGGAGGCGATGGTCCTGAACTGGCCTCGCTAGCTCTGCCCCTCGTCTGCCGTCACTGACTGCGATAGGCTCCTGGCAGAGCGGCTCGCAACCCCAAGGGGCACCTGCCAGGTGGCTGAGCCTGGGAACCGCCGAGGGAGCAAGCCAGGCAGAACTGCCCTGAGGCTGCGTTGTTTGCAGAGGGTCATTTCCACTCTTTCTCTACTTGACACCTGGGGGTGACCCAACGCCTGCTCAGGTCCTCAGGTCCACCTAGACCTCTGAGGGTGGATGAGTTTCATCTGAAAGCTGTTTAAAATACCAGGTGCTTTTAGTGCCCACTGTGTCTGGTTTTAATCTTCCTCAAATTATTTTAGAAAACAACTAGACTAAAAAATAATAAACATGCGTGTACCTGCTCTACTCACAATTCCCTCATTCTTCAAAAAGGAGTTATGGTTCGCAGTGTTCGTGACAATTTAATGTTTGTAACACCTTGGACCCTGCACTGCCACTTCCAGTCACGTGTGGTGCAGATAAATCCCCACAGGCACCTGTGGAAGTGTATACAGAATGTTCTGGCTTACAGGATAGAATTACAAAAGACCTGAGAACAACCAATACAGCCTAGTTAAATAAAGTCCAGAACATTCATTTAATATTTTTAATTTAAAACACCAGCACATTTTAATGTGGTAATTCTATATATGTTGATATTACGTAATCTCGAAGTTTTGTTAAATTAAAAATAAAGAGAAGATGCAGAGTGATGGGTATACAATGTTCCCTTTTCTACATTAAAAAGCATGTGCATTTACATGTCCAGAAAACTCCTCGAAGGATAAACATGAGTCTTATTGGCTGGGCAAGGGTAGGGAGACATTGTATGCTAGGTGCTGATGTTTAAGTTTATCTTATGCACACATTTTATTACGTGTTAAAAATTAATTAAAATGAACCTCATCGTTTAGATATTAGATGGCCCCTGAATAGTTATTTGAGCTTTTAGATCAGCTCAAAATACTGTATGTCTCAACAGCGTAAAACGTCATCCGTACAAGCTGATCTTTATTTAGTTAGAATCTTTGATCACTCACGCCTGAGCTGAGCAGGAATTTGCCTCTGAAAAAGCTCATCTGAACATATGAGCGGAGTAAACATGTCAATGAAACTTGGCGGTCAGCAACCAGCCCTCAACCTGCGGGGCTCAGGTTGATGGAAGAAGTGGTCCTCGCTCAGGTTTATTGAGAGCTTATACATGTGTGCATTATTTCCCCTACTTACGAAGACAAGCCTGTGGGCAGAAACTATTGGCATCCCGTTTTACCTTTGTGGAAACTGAGGCACAGCAAAGCTGCACAGCTTCCCCACAGGAAACAGCGGGCAGCACAGCCCACAGCCTGGCCACAGACCCTGAGTCGGCCAGTGCCCGAACTTCCTGGGCAACTGGACACAGACATCAGACCGTCGCCACTGCCCAGGGAAACTCGGAGCCAGCCTGTGACCTTGGTCAAGGTCATTACCCTTCAGGTCTCGGTTTCCTTTTCTGTAAAACAAGGAGTTTTCGACCCCAGACTTCCCTGATCCCCAAGAGTCCCTGGGGCTGATATAGGCATTTTTAACAGTCTACTAGGAGAACTTTATATATCTACCCAAGACGTAAACATTACGAAAACTAAAGATAACTCCAGCACACTAATGCTGGTCTCAAATGGATAGATGTTATATGTTTTGGATTAATACATAATAGGAAAACAATGATAAATGCAGTTTTTTCAAGAGACAAATTATTTTAAACATAGTCTTCTACAAGGGCAAAAATCAGACACTGGAGACCCCAGCACTGAGAGCTGCCCTCGAGGTGATGTTAAGAAACCCGACCAGCCTGAAGGGGCTAAATCAGACACGACTGTTGACATCTACCAGACATCCCAGGGTCAGCTGAGAGCACAGGAGTGGCGGGGACTGGAGAGAAGCTGGCCTGATCAGCCTAGAGGTCAAAGTCACGGTCACAAGCACAGATGAAGCCAGCACCCAGCCAAGGACAGACCAGCACGTGGGGAGGCCGTGGGTGCAGGCGTAAGGCCCTGGCTTGAACCCGGGCTCCCCCTGCACTAGCTGTGAGGGCGGGGGCATTACTGAGCACGTGCCCCTCTCTGCCCAGAGTAACTGCTATACGTGGCTGTGTGGTCAGGACTGGGGACCTGTGGCCTGAGCCCCGGGCCTGCTTCAGTGACAGCCACTGCCCTGGCAGCTGTGGACTGCCATCAGCATTCTTCTAGTGCATTCCGCGGAAGCGTGGGGGTGCCAGTGAGCAAGGGCAGCAGGCCTGAGGGCAGGCCGGGGGCAGAGATGGGGAGATAAGAACGCGCTGTGGGGTGCAGCCTGAGGCCCTCCTCCCCATGCAACCCCAGCCAGTCACAGCAGGTGGGGCACTGGGGCCAACACCCCTCACAGGCGACCTTTGCTCCAAGCCTCAGCCTGCTGCACGGAGGCCTGAGGCTCTGCGTGCCTTTGCCTTTCACAGGCGTTGCAACAGCACCCCCACCGCCAAGCTCCTTGCACCCTAACCCTACTCTGTGTACTCCCTGGAGCCCCCACCAGACACAGCAGGCCTGCAAAACAGACCTTCCCGCTTATAAATGCTGCTTGACCAGGCCCTCCAGGGCTGCACCCCAACTCTGCAGACAGAAGTGGGCCTGTGCAGGCGCTCGGTCCTCTGACCCAGTCTCTAAATGAGTCAAGTGTTCAAGGCCCCTTGTAAAGGTGGGAGCCACTGCCCGGCACAGGCTCTGTCCACGGAAGCGGGGGGGGGGGGGGGGGGGCGGGGGGGACAGGAAACACACAGCGAGTGACCTCTCCAAGGACGGTCTCCCTTCTTCCCACGCTCGCCCCCACCCTACATACACTCAAGCAAAAACGTTCATTTTTTTTCCTTGTACCAAATCATATCTCAAATGTTCTCTGGGATTAAAAAAAAAAAAAGTACATGCTGTTTCTAAAAATTCACCTGTTCAGATTTGGTATTGCTGACGTGTGAGGCCGCTAACCCAGCCCACAGGCCCCCGGCCGCGGAATTCCTGAGAAATAGGGAAAGGACTTACTCAACGACTGCGTTACTGAGATCAAGGAAATGCTTCCAGAAAAAAACTCCCCCCGACGGCCGTTAGTATGAAGGAGACAGTAACGCCATAGCTGGCGAGGGGGTCGGGGTGGGTGCCTGTTAAATGCCACAGGCATAGACACTTAGGCAGAGGTGCAACATCCTGACGTGGTTTTTTTTTTTTAAATTTTATTGAGGAATATTGGGGAACAGTGTGTTTCTCCAGGGCCCATCAGCTCCCAGCTGTTGTCCTTCAATCTAGTTGTGGAGGGAGCAGCTCAGCGCCAAGTCCAGTCGCCGTTTTCAATCTTTAGTTACAGGGGGCACAGCCCACCATCCCATGTGGGAATTGAACCAGCAACCTTGTTGAGAGCTTGCGCTCTAACCAACTGAGACATCTAGCCGCCCTGATATGATTTAACTATATCTTACATTTAATTACAAAAGCTTATGCTTTTGAAAGTTAGAGAACATATTCCTGGTGATGGTGACAAAAGCCAGCGCTGGCAGCCTGTCCTGATGTGGGTCTAAGTTCTCTTCACTTACTCCCCCCAACACCACCAGGAGACAGGGATTGCTGTTACCTGTTCTTGGGGGAGGAAACTGGGCCTATCAAAACCTTCCGCTGCCTGAGAACTGGTTTTGTCTTATGAATAATTTGAATAAAAGTAGGGAGGGGAGAGGTGCGTGCTTTGGGAAAAACTCCGCTGCTGAGAGCAAGCCAGCCATGGCTTACCGTGAGAGCTCAGTGAGAGAACTGCTGCCTCAGTGCCCCTTTCAGCCCTGTCACGCCCCATACAGCTGACTCCTGGTCCCCCAGAAGGATGCCTGCTCCGACACTGGGTCACTCCCCTTCTCTCCAGGCCCAGCAGGCCTCTGGCTCCTTCTGCAGCCCCCTCCCTGCCTGGACCCACAGCTTCACCGCGTGGGACCTGGGTGTGCCTGACCTCTGCAGGAAAACGGGAATCAGAATTCCTAGTGCAGAGTTGTCGTGAGGGTGAAATGAGACACGGCTGTGAAGTATGCACCAGTGTCAATGCCAAGAGACCTGAACGGACACCAGCCGCCCCCCCGCCCCCATCCCAGGCCTCTCCCCTCAAGCCTCCTCCGCTCCAGGCTGTGAGCCCCCTCCCCCCTGCACGCCGGAATGAGAGTGGGTTATGGGGTCTTCAGAGGAAGCTCCATCCTAGGGTCCAGCAGACCCCAGGTCATGTCACTATGAGGACCAACCCAGCTGAGGCCGCACAAACACCAGGCAATCGATCAGCAAACCCCAATTAATAAAATAGCAGGTAGATGCCAAGAATCAAGCCATCTGATAGCAGACACAGCCTAATGGAGAGCTCGTGGTTTCAATGACGTTCTGCCCTGAAGAAGACGAGGTTTGGATTTCTCAGATCTCCCAGTGGCCCAGCTGCGCGGGCCAGACGCCTGTGTGTCCAACAGCTCCCCTGGACCAGGGAACATGGAGCCTGCCCAGGGGGCACCGCCCTCCCTGCTCTGGCCCTGCCTGGGCGCCCGGCGGGACCTGCCCGGGGCTGCCTCCCACCGCCTCCGTCCATCACTTGCTGGGCTCGCTGCAGGCCTTTGCCTGTCGGCACTCAGAAAGCAAGGACCTGATGGAAGGAGAACTGACTCTGGGTGGTGAACACACAATGGGATTTATAGATGATGTAATACAGAATTGTACACCTGAAATCTATGTAATTTTACTAACAATTGTCACCCCAATAAATTTTAAAAATAAATTAAAAAAAAAAAAAAAAAGAAAGCAAGGACCAGTGTGAATCGAGTACCTGCTCCCAAACAGGTTGGTGCCTTTCCAGGTGCCAGGCCCGTGGGGGGCACCTGGACCGCCTCCTGGCTGGACCTGTTCCCAGGACACTGGACCAGGGTCCACGCCTCCAGCACTTGCTGAATCCCTGTATCCAAGTGCCTGTCACCACTGGCCCCATCGCCATCAGACATCTCCGCTGCGCAAAGCCACATGGTGAGGGCCACCTCGTTTCACATTTCCTCAGTGGTGGCCTTCAGGCATCTGGCCCACCCGCCACCTTGGGAGCAGGCGCCACTGCCCCCTGTGCCACTGACACAAGCAGCCCTGGTGACACTTGCTGTGCCCCTGATACAAGCAGCCCTGGTGACACTCGGCTCCTCCCATTGAGGGGCGGGCTCCTCCCCCATGACCCTGACCCTGGGCAGCCCTTGGATTTGCTTTGGCCAGTGGTCCTGCAGCAAAGGTAGAGCAAGACATGGCTGTGAAGAAAGCCATTGAGCTGTACGCTTAAAACGGCCAAAACGACACATTAGCTTACATATATTTGACCACAATTAAAAACCAATGAATAAATTACTTTTTTAAAAAAGTGGCTTTAAAAGGCCTTGCCTACGGGGTTGGTTGCCTTCAGAACCCTGGGATGCCAGCGTCTGAACGGCCAGCCATGGATGCCAAGAGGCACATGGCCAGGCCCCCGTCACCACAGCCACAACCACCAGTCATGAGAGTGAGGCCGCTGACCACCAGCGGACTTCAGAGCCTAGCGAACCAGCCGAACCAGCAGAAGAACTGCCCAGCTGAGCCCAGACTAACTGCCAGCCCCAGAATCAAGAGCTGAATAAATGGTTATTTTAAGCCACTCAGTTTCATGGTGGCTTGTCACACAGCCATAGATAACAGATACCCAGCCAACCTCCCTGCCTCCGCCAGCTCACAGAGACAGCGCTCAGCACGCTCTCCTTCCAAGGCTGATGGGCCACCTGGAGCTAATGTCTTAGTTTCCACGAGTAAAGAAACATTCCTAGTTATTTTACAGCTGTGACAAGCTGATGTGCTTCTAGTGTTCCTAGCAATACACATTTTGCTACCTTGTGTTACCCTAACAAGAAATGAAACCAGTGGTGTTCATTATTTATCCTAACTCCACTGGGAGGCTGCTTGAGTCATGACTCTGAGAATTGTCATCTTCCAGAAACGATGGAGGGAGCTTCCGACTGAGCTAGATTTTCAGAACACGGTGAACTAAATTACCATAACTCTGTAACAGTTCTGCATTAGAAACGATAAAATTGGGAACTGGGGTGGGTTTCTACTCACTGTAGAACACAGCAGGACCATAGACTCCCTTCCTGCTCATGCAGCCCTCCCCCCATCAGCTGTAGACGGAAATCCTGCCAGGCGAGGCCTGGAGCACACACTCCGTGACACTCAGTGACACTCGGTGACTGTGTGCTGTCTGCACAGCACCCAGCCCAGAACTGGGGACAAGGTCACCTCAAGGTGGCGTCTGCCCCCAAGGCGGGTCCAGTCCCGTTGGGATACTTGCACCTCTTGTCCTAGAGCCATACCCAAGGGTGGCTTGAGCAGCCCAGCTCAAAGCAGATGCAAATGAAAGGCAGCCCTTGGCTCTGTTTCAGATGATAAATGACAGGGTACCCCCCTCCATGGCGTCTCCCACCCTGCGCCTCTGTCCCCACCTGCTGCCATCACTCCTACCTCAGTTTCTGTGATGGCCATTTGGTCTTCCCTGCACGTTCCATTGCAGCCTGTCTGCGTGCAGCCCATGTGCTGCGGCTGGACTCACCTTCCCCAGGTGCAGGCTGGGCCCCTTCACGCCCAGAAGCCTTCGGTGCCTGGGCGCAGGTGACACCCCTCACCCTGGTGGTCCAGGCTCTCCAGGCTGAAGGTCCCAGAACCCGGAAGCTGAGGGAGGCTTGAGTGCGATGCTTCATCTGGGAGTTTCCACGCCAGGGCAGCTGGAGGGAGGAAAAGGAAGTGAGACCTGGAGGGGCCGTGAGGGGCCGTGAGCTGTGGGTGCATCCCACGCCGGCCGCTGTGTCTGCTGCTGAATTAGGTTGCCTCCGACGGGACAGCATGGGCCTGAGGCAGTCCACAGAATTAGGAAGGGGAGGGCATGGACCCCTGCATGCCTGCCTGTCCCCAGAGCAGAGGTCACCAGATCCTGGGTGTCGGCTGCAGCCACAGAGCCGCTTCACAAAGGTCGCACATTTGTGGGGACTCGGTACACTCCCAACCTGGGACACCCTGATGGTCAGTGTCTACCCAGAGCTCCCGGAACTGGAGCCTGCGCCCCAGGTCACCCCCAGCTCTGCCCCATCTTGCCTCCTCCATCTCCCTTCGCAGGTGTGGGCCCTGACGCAGCTGCAGCTGCGGTGAACACAACTCAGCTAAGTCTGAAGCATGTCCGCACATTTCAGATGTGGAAGCCGTGACCCCATGACATCAAAATGTGGCTGTGTTTGGAGATGGGCCTTTACAGAGGTGAGCAAGTTAGAGTGCAGTCACTGGGTGGGCCTGATCCCAAGTGACAGGTGTCCTTGTGGGAAGGCAGATAAGGACAGACACACAGGGACGAGCACGTGAGGACACAGGGAGCAGACACCATCTGCACACCCAGGAGCAGCCTCAACAGGAACAGCCCTGGGACACCTGGATCTCAGCCTCCGGCCTCCAGAGCTGTGTCTGCTGCTTGCACTGCCTGGTCTGTGGTGTCTTGTTAGGCAGCCCCAGCAAACAAACGTGGTGACATTCAACCTCCCCAAACCCCCGCTTCCTGCCCCATTGAATGGCTCTGCCCACCAGTCGGGCAGCCAGCCTGCCTTCTGTCCGCTGTGCTCAGTGGGCGCCTCGCCCCCTGCAGGTTCCCTCATTTCTCCGCAGAGCACGTGTTCACTGAGCGCCTACAGACAGCTGGACCTGCACAGAACCTGGAGGGCAAGGCCGTGGGCAGCAGCCCCTCAGGCCCCGTTGCAGGACAGGCAGGGGAACGGGATCAGGTCTACGTGCTGTCATTGTCCCACTCTGTGATCCTCACTCTGTGACCGAATGGTTATGCACTGACCCTCAAAATGCTCTCCCCAGTGAAAACTCACCCTCCCCACTGTTCAATGTCACGTTCAACACCCATCAGGGGAGGGTCTGGCACTGCCCCACCTGCCCGGGTACCCAGCGGTCAACCTCACACACACCTTTCTGGCATGGTGTTGCCGCTTACTGCAAATTCCTGAGTAAATAAAATTGCTGAGGGGGTGTTTAACACACCCAAGGACTATTTTCAAGCAATTTAGAAGCAATTTCCTCGCAGAAATTAACATGCTAATTATGAATAATGATGATCTATTAACTAAAATAATCAACACCGTTATACTGGTCTGAGCTCGTGTTGGTGTCTGAGGCAAGAAAACCGCGTGCTGCAGACATCGGCCGAGTGGGTGAGCGGGCCCTGGTCTCCCCGCTGACCCACAGGTTTCACTGACTCACTCAGGGCCCCTCCAGAGTCCTCCAGGCAGGCAGCGCAGGCCCTCCGTCCTCTCCTCCCTCCTGGCTCCAGCAAGAATTAATGTGTGTCCCCCTGAAAATGCACTCCTCAGAGTTCAGCAACCCGCTTCCACCCTGTCTGGGCCAGTCTCCCGGGTTTGAATCCTGGCTCTGTAACTTACAGCTGTGTGACCTTAGCAGGTTTCCTAACCTCTCTGTGCCTCAGTTTTTTCATTTCAAATGGGGATAATAAAAGTACCTACCTCTTAGGGGAGTGCTGTGAAGACCAAGAGAGATGATGTCAGCGGGGCCATACAGAGCGCCTGGCGTGGGGTAGGTGTCTGTGGGCAGCGCGTGGGGTGGCGCAGTGACCACCTCTGTCTGCTCTTCCTCCTCACATGCATCCTGGAATGTCCAGGGTTATTTTTATGATTTTAACTATGCGTGTACCTGTTCAACTCCATAAAGCAGCGGTTCTAAAAAGCCGGACCCCACACCAGCCCAACAGCAAGACCCAGGCACTAGGCAGAGAGTTCCCCCACCTCGCCCCAGACCTGCTGAATCAGAGACCCCGGTGGTCTGTGTTTGCACAAAGCCGCCGGGGGTTTCACCCCATGCTCGAGTTGGAGGCTCGACCTTAAAAAATAAAAACAAATTCAGCCACCTAGGCTGTAGGGTTGCATAAGAAAAGGAAACAGAAATGCCTGCCCTTTCTCTTCCTTTACCAATCGTGATGGTCTCTTTCTTATCACGGCGGGCCACACTCACCCAGCTCTGACCTGAGCCACCACCATGCCCAGGGTGCACCCTGTGGCTGCCATAACCAAGTGCCACAGACGGAGCTGTCAGCAACGTTTTCTCCCCTTTCTGGAGGCTGCAAGTCAGAGATAAGGTGTTGGCAGGGCTGGCTCCCTCTGCCCCAGGCCTCTGCCCCGGCTTCTGGGGGTTCCTAGCTTGTAGAAGCATCGCCCTGATGTCTGCCTCCATCTTCACATGGCGTCCCCGTGTGTCTGTGTCCGCATGTCCCCTTTTCATAAGACACAGTCACACTGGGTTGGGGCCCACCCTGGGTTGGGGCCCACCCTACTCCAGTGTGACCTCTTGTTAAGTAAGGACACCTGTGACCACCCTGTTTCCAGGACATCTGAGCAGCTCTGACCTCGAACAGACGCCATGAACAGCCACCAGTGGACATGACCTGACCTAAGGGCCCGCTGTGAGGTGCCAGGCGCTAAGACTTTGGTGTACGAATTGCAGGAGGACACAGTTCAACTCATCACCCAGGAAAACCCACCTGTCAGACTAATGTCTAGACCGAGATGGCACACAGACCCCCTTACCTTACGCATGAGCTGTCCAGGGTTTCTGACCTGTACACGTGGACACCGGTTCCTGGCTGACCTGGAGCAGAGCAGGAGCTCGCTGCCTGCTGAGAAGGGCCCGGTCTCCTGGGCACAGGCCGGGCTGGGCATGATGCCCCCTCATTGGCACACGGCCTGGGAGTGGCCTGACCTCCATTCCCACCTGGCTCCCGTGAGCAGGTAACAGCACACCCACCCACCTGAAGCAGGGCTGTTCCCTGACTCAGCGCTTACCTGCACTGGCTTGCTGCCCCAAAGCCTCGCCCAGCCCACTGTGAGCGTTTGTCCCGATGGGAGGGCACGTTCCGTTTTATCATGAGGCTCGACATGAAAGGGTGTTTGTTTTACAGAACTTACAACATGGTTTACAAACTGCCTGTAGCTAAATAAGATCACAGGTATGTTTAATATTTGCTCTCGCGGACACCACTACTTTTAAAGGAATTAATGCCACTTGTAAGGTCAGAGGAGCGGACATGGCAGTAACCAGTAGCCATTTGCTAGGCTGCCTCACATCCAGCTGTGACCTGAAAATGTTTTCATAAGGGGAGTGAAGAGGCCTCCACCCTGACCTGTGTGTGTATGTCCCTGTCACATACGGGCATGAGGCAATGGAAGGACCAGTTTCTGAAGGTGAGTGAGGTCATGCCCCATGGGTGGCTGTTCGTGATGTCCATTCAAGGTCAGAGCTGCTCAGACATCCTGGGGCCATGTTGGGGTCGTGGCCCTGTGGCCCCAACTCAGCCCCTTGGGGGCTGAGTTGGGGGTTCCACTTGGGGGTGTGTTTCAGGAAGACAACACCAGAATTCATAGGCTCACAGGGGAAAGGGACGAACTCAAGACCCTCCCCTCAAGGGTGCCCCCTCGGCTGGGGCACTGTTCCTGTAGATGCCCCCCTCATCTCTGTTGACCCTTCCCTCCACCCCTTTGCCTGGCCGGCCAATCTGGCCCCCAGACCCGCTACAGGGCTGCAGTCCTGATGGATGGCAGCCTGCCTGGGTACCAACCTGGGAGCCCTTTGAGGGCCATGTTCCCTCTCGGCAGCCCCAGCAGCCCTTACGGTAATTCGGGCCCAGGAGCACATTCACCTCCAGGCCGAGGAGATTCCTGACAAGACATACGTGGCCCATCAAGACCCCAGCTTTGTGCTTGTGCAGCCAAGACCCAGCCTGAGTAGCACCAGGGCACAGGGGCAGTGGCTCAGCCTAGACAGGGCGCCAAGGAAATCACAGGGAAAGATGGCGGGCCCTGGTGTAGACAGGGGGAAGCCTCAGACGAGGGAGCTGCAGGGACAAGCACAGAGCCAGGCCACAGGGTGCAGGCCCACCTGAGGCCTGAGAGAGCCACCAACCAGGAGGCCGCCCCGGGCTGTGGCCAGAGCAAGACGGTCAGCACCCCCAGAGCGGGAACTTCGGGAAACATGTTTGCATCACACCACTGCTTCCTTCCTCCTTCCTTAGCTGATTCAGCTGTTTACTGTTTCAATTCAGCTGACCTTGAGGTAAAGGGACAGGCGTACAGGATAAGCCTAGCTGTGCTTCTCTATTCCCGGGAATGTTTGGGGGATGGGGATGGGGTCGGGATATGCCAGAGACAACTACCTGAGGTACAAATGTCCTGGGGCAGCTGTAACAAAGCCCCACACACCAGGCAGCTTAGAACAGCTGAACTTTATCCTGACAGGTGCTGGCAGCCAGGAGTCTGAGAGCAGTTTCCTGAGGTGAGACCCAGATGTGTCAGGGCCATGGCCCCCAGGAGGCTGGGGGGCTGGTCCTTCCTGCCTCTTCCAGCCTCTGTGGCTCCAGGCGTCGCTGGCTGTGGCCCCATCACCCCACCTCTGCCTCTACAGTCACAAGGTTTCTCCCTGCGTCCGTGTCATCACTCAGCCTCCACACCAGGATGCTGCTCATTGGATCCGGGCCACCCTGTTCCAGGCTGACCTCAACTGATGGCGTCTGCAGGGACCCCATTTCCAAATAAGGTCACAGTCACAGGTCCAGAGGTCAGGACTTCACCCCTTTTTGGGGACTCAATTCAACCCCCAATACCTGACAAGCCGCGGGGCAGATGAGATCGTCACCCCAGGCCTGGCTTTGTTACTCAGGTGCCACGTCTGCTCACAGGACCCACAAATACACAAGGGCATAGAATCCCAGGGCTTCGGGCCCAAGACACGGGCTTCCTCTCCGGCTCCTCTGTTCTAGATTCCTGGCTAAGCAGCTGAAACACTTCACAACGGGGAGGGCTGGATGGGGCCAGCTTAGCAGACTCACCGTGCCACGCCCACAACACGCCAGGTGAGGACCCACACAGGCCAGCAGACTCGCAGGCCGGGTCCTTTGCATGGAGCTTCCCTGAGAAGCGAGGTTTCCACATCTGGGCCCCCCTCCATCCCAGCTGACCTCCCCTACCAGTACCAGGCGCTGGCACCATCCCCACTGGGTGAGAGGCCTCCCTGGCCACCTCCCCTGGCCCTACCACCAGTTCTGTGACCTGCGCCTGGCATTCTCGGAGGTGGTCCATACCCCTGGGTCTCTGACCCCAGGTCCCAGGCCGCTGCCTGTCTGTCAACTCTCTGGGCTGCACCTGTGTGATCCTGTGCGCCCCCCCCCCCACACACACACACAGTGGCGTTTGGGATTCTGTGTTATCCTCAGACACAGGTTATGTGAGCAGAGACCGGCTGCAGGCCTTGCCCTGAGTGGGACACACGGCCCTGGTGCCCTCAGCAGGGACACAGCCGACGCTGGATGGGGACGGGCATTCCCCAGGGACCACAGGCCCTTTGAGTTCAGCCATGGACTTAGTAAGCGTCGCCTTGTTCCTGCAGCTTGCTGTAACAAACGTTTCTTTTCGATTCAAGGACAGCTGTTGGATTGAGGTTCATTCTGGCCCTCAGAGAGCGGAATCCCACAGGAACGCACACAGGGCAACAGACCAAACAGACACACTCACTGGATGACATCAGCCCCCACCCCGAGAGATCCATCCATGTACATTAACAGAGAGGGGGCAGCAGGAAGGGGGTCACTGACTCTGGATTAAATCTGTCGGCGTCACTTCAAATATCATTTAATATTTCACATTTCAAAATCTCTGAGGCACGGGGTTGAACACAGAAAACAAGTATCCAAATGAAATGTGTGCATGATGCCATTTGTGGAAAAAAGCTCAAGCTGCATCACACAAACGTCCTCTGTGCCTACAGCCATCGCTACCCAGACACACGGCGAGCTGTCCCAGGCTGGAGGGAAGAGCTCGGGACCGGGAAGGCCTGCTCTGTCACCGCGTTTCCTTCCATCCTGACCACATCATTACACAGGACGCTCCGCCAGTGAAAGGCACACAGCTGAGGGCCGGGAGGGTCGGAGAGGGGGGCTCCCTGAGCAGGTGGGGGCGCCCCCCCCACCACGTGGCCACACTCACCAACACAGGAACTAGCTCCCTGATCTTTCCGTTTTCACTTTTAAATTTTTACAAGGAGAGTTCATTTCTGTACCACTTGGATAATTAAAAATTATTTTTTAAAATCCACAGCATTTTGAAAAGTGAAAACAATCACAAAACCAAAAAGAAAAGGTGCAAAAGAAGCATATGAAGAAAGTGTCTCTATTCGAGAAAGCGTTTAGAATGAGAGCCGAGGTAGCCAGGCAGCTCTTGGCTGGACGTTTCCAGGCAGCCAAGGCAGAAAGAGTCACCAGCAAGGGGGCCGATGTGTGTTTCTACCGACATAAGGGAAATATTCATCTAAAGAGAAAAAAAAGTCTCTCCTGGAATTGAATCAGGAAGCCCCTGGAGGAAAGACAAGTGACCTGGGGGTCTCAGTCACATCTGTAAAATGAGGGGCTGCACCGGACGTTGAGGACCCTTTCCTATGGGTCCCACCTGCACTCTGACAGTGGGAAGCCTGGGGTTACCAAGGCCGGGAGGGCGCAGAGGTGCCTCACAGACCCCAAGGGCTCAACCCCGTGAGGACAGGACCAGTCGTCCAGATACATGTTTGGCGAGCTGGGGCTGCATGTGACGACGTGAGCACACGCCTCTCACACAAATGCTATGAGTAGGTCTCATTTTTTAAATGATTACTGCCATGCTCCCATTTTACAGGCGAGGAAACTAAGGCTCAAAAGTTGACACAGCCTGCCTAAAATCTCACAACAAGCGAGTGGCCAAACCAGGACCACTTGCGCCCAGGCTGTGTGACCAGGCACACATTTTCCACCGACACACGCTTGCACACCTCTTTCTCTGCACTTCGGGCTCTCGGGGGGTCTCCCTCTCTGGGGCACCCCGTTAGTCTACAGTTCTGGAAGGCAGCACCTACCTTGGCCTTGGCTGCTGCGCTGACACCAGGGCCAGCTCATGAGAGATTCTCAAGCAACGTTCATGGATTCAAATCCACACCAGCAACCAACATCCTGCAGCCACAGGAAGTCCCACAGCCCAGAGAAGACAGAGACCCGGGCCAGCCCGAGGGTGCCCTGACTGCACGACCGGAAGGTGCAGAGGGAGCAAACGCATCCACAGGGAGAGGGTGGCGCTGGGGCAGCTCTGACGTCTCAGTGACAGGGGCCCACAGGTCTCTTCCCCACACCTGTCACCCTTGGTGGTCCTGGTGACAGAGTAGAGCAGCCCTTCTGCTTTGTCACCTCGCCCATGACAGGGACCGTCACCACTGCCCAGAATGGAGCAGGGAGACGCAGCAAAATACATTATAAAGTGCGTAAGTCAGTGGTGTAAGAGCCGTAACAGTGCTGTGTGACCATCACCACTGTCTAGTTCCAGAACTTTCTCATGAAGCAGTCATCTCCCAGCCCCTCCCCCAGTCCTGACAACCACCATCTGCTTCTTCTCTGTGGATTTGCTTGTTCTGGGCATTTCATAGAAGTGGAATCATTCAGTATCTGTCCTTCTGTGTCTGGCTTCTGTCACATAGCATCATGTTTTCAGGGTTTAACCAATAAAAACACAGGACATGTACTTCAGCTGGAATTTCTGATGAACCACAAATGGATTTTTAGTACAAGTATGCCTCAAATACCGCCTGGGTCAAGCTTACAGTAAGAGACTCCTCGTGGCACTGGGAAGCCTGCCTCTTGGCTGGGCCCTTCCCACATCAGATCAGGTTTCTGTCACCTGCAAAGCTCAGGGACGCGCTGATGTCCCGTGCGAGCACCTGAGCTTCGTCACAAGGCCTACCTAGTCAGGTAACACCACCTGAAGCAACCCCTATATCCGTGTCTCCAGCTGAAGCTTTGCCCTCCACATGCCCACCCCCAGGCTGAGGCCAGTGTACCACAGCAGCACGGACTTGGAACAGATTGAAAGAAAGAGGTGGGAGTCTCTCCTACACCCGACGCCAGGTGGCTACTCTGACCCTCAGTGTCCTCATCTCCAGGACAGGAATGACACACCGCGGCCCCTTTGAAGGTGGCCGGGCTCGGAATGTGCACACCCTCTGGAAACAGTGACCGACGTAATATGCTGCTATTATTACTACTTCTACATTCCAATCTCCTGTTTCAAATAATCCCCGGGACACAAATAAACACACTTAAAATATATGGGGAAATGATGAACCTAAAAGAATCTCTGATCCTCAGGAAGCACATCAGCATTCAGCAACGGGGCTGCAAACAGCGCTTTGAACTCGGGACAAGGTGTGGCTCAACCCCGCCAGCAACCGAGCTAGAAACAGGCTGGGCTGTGCCCAGCGGAGGGGACACTGGCTGGGAAACGACATCCTCAGGGCTGAGAACCAGCACTTGTGGGAGCAGGTATTTCCGGTTCCTGTGGAGAGCGGGTTCTGCGCAGCAGTCTGATCAGGTCTGAACAGGCGCAGACCATGGATGCAGAGAAAGAGATAAGGGGCCACGGGGACAGCTCATCAAGCGGCTGGGTCCCCCTGTGAGGAGCAGTGCAGTCCGGGGTCGTTCTGTGTCCCGTGATGGAACAGGGCAAGGTCCCGAGAGAGAGAGAACCTGCTGGGGAAGGGCTGCGTTTCTCAGGGTCTGCGCTCGCTCCGGGGGTCTTTGGGGCCCTCGCAGCAGATCCCAGTGTGTTGTCCAAGATGCAGCAGAGGCCAAGGTCACGAGGGGACAGACAGAGTCAGGAGGCCTCAGAGAGCGGTGGACCTGCTGGGCCCTGGTGGGCTTGTGGGCGGAGGCCCAGCCGGGGAGGAGGGACTGCTGTCCCCACCGGCTTGAGGGACCTCAGCCAGGGCAGCCCCTGTCTCGGGACTACGTTCCTCGTTTGAATAAAAGGAAGCAGAAATAGGAACGTTAGAGGATTCTAGAAGACCGAAAAGCCCCTGTCTGAGAGCAAGGTCTTGGGGCCGGCGCCGTGAAACCTGAGCTCACGGAGAGCGAGTCATGCCTTGGTGCCTGCTTTCCAGGCGACTGAAGAGCTTATCCACCCAAACAACCCGAAAACAGCAGCCAGGAGGGGTACCAGGCAGACTGCTCCCGGAGCCTGGAAGTGGGGAGAAGGTTCCTGGAGCAGCAGTGCTCAGGCCCACACACAAGAGCTCGGTGCCCACACCCTTCTGCCACCTCGACCTGAAGCCAGCAGGTCCCTGAGCCCCCAGGGCAGGCTTGGGACCGGAGCAGGCACGGACCCTTGCACCCATCCATCGGTCTCTGCTCCACTTCCGGGCATGTCGGCATGAGGTTCTAGAAGCCTGTCTTCTCATAGTACAAACTGCCACTCTGCCAGTAATGGCATTTTCGATTTCCAACCACAGCGGTCTCATTGGTGAAGATGCCTGGCGTACACTAGGGGTTTTCCGACGGCCAGTAGCCTGGGGCCCCAGTGACTCAGCAAGGGCAGACTCCTGCCATCACCAGGGGCCCGTGCTGGGAAATCCCGCATTGCCTGCTGGGAGTGCTGGGCTCCCTTGCTCTGAACTTCCAGGACTCTGGCAGGCCACTCACTTCCTTTGTTCCCCCACCTTGCAGAGCAAGTGACATCTGTTAGCGGATGTGCCAGGTCAGGCCCTCCAGCTCCCAGGTGCGGTCACGCCCCCGCCTCCTGCCACCCTGAAGGCACTGCCCGTCCCTGCCCCGCTGGGTGGTCCCTGAGCCCCCTGCTACACCTTCCCCTCTTGCCCCCACCCCCGCCTGCCCCTGAAGACAGGTCGACAGACATTCTGTCCCACATCCAGCATCGATCCAGCTCGATGCTCAGACAACAGTGGACAAATGGGTGAGTAAAACAAAATGAAAAAGTCTATAAAAAAACCCAAACAGTGGCTACCCTTAGAAACTGAGAACAGGTGTGTGGGACATTTTTTTCCCAATAAACATGGGTTAATTTAATAATAAAACTCAAAAATGAAAATCCAATGACACTTTCTGCACTAGAGAAAAATGGAAGCTGTACACACTGCCTGCTAATTTGCAGACCGCGCGTGCCAGGGGCCACGCCCCCACACCCGCACGGCGGTGGCCTAGAGTGGTCAGGAGTGATGGACCCCTCCCCCCAGTCTAGCCTCCACCTTCTTGTATTAACAGCTGTGACAACTTGGGCTAAACACAAATTACTGCCAAGCACGAGTTTGGGAGGGTCCAAGGATTTTGGCGAATCCTGCTGCCCCTCAGCCCAACTCTATGGCCGCAGAGATTTGATCCCAGAAACAAGAACTGGGGGGAACGTCCCCGAATTGCTGCGGCAGGTCCCCATCCATCTGGCCCACGTGGCAGGATCAGACCATCCTCCAGCAAACACTACACACTGCTCTGTGGGCCAGCAGGGCTGCGGCCAGGATTGGGGGCACAGATCAGCCCTCGCGGAGCTCGCATTTTTATGGGGAGAGAGACAAAAAGCTTAGTTACAAACTGGTCAGTGCCATGAGCAAAACAACTAGGGGCTAAGAAAAGCGGACCGAACAGGGGAGCCTCCTTCGAAGGGCATGTGACGAAGGCTGCCGGCTGCCTGTCCAACATCCACTCTCCCCTCCTCCCTTTTAACACAACCCCAGCATTGGTGGTGCCACCATGACCACAGCTCTAAAAATGTTTCTGAGCTCCCCTTGCAATGGGGTTTGCCAGTGAGAGATAACTGATGGGCTAGACGTCCAGAAAAGTTTCTTAACGAGAACTGCCTCAGCTGAGAATGCTCTCTTCCGCCATCCATTCTTTCTTCCTGCCTGGGATATGGTTGTGATGGTTGGAGCTTCAGTGCCGTTTGTGACATGACCTTCCCAGTGTTTGGGAAACCAACATTTAAACAGCAGGTACATTCTAAAGCCACATACTGGACTTTTGATTCTAAAACCTATATTCTCCAATTTCTCCAACCCCTTCCCTTCAACACACACACACACACACACACACACACAGCTGAGCTGGCGAACAGGGGTCTTTCATGTTAGGAGGGCTGGCTGTGGGATGGAAGGCCCGTGATGCAGGGAAGGTCCTTGCCCAGGTGAGCCTGGCACTAAGCAGAGGGCGCAGACACACCAGATGACAGCAATTCTTATTCTACTGACAGCTCTAAAATAAAATTCTCCATTCTTCTCTGTGACTGTGACCAGATAAAATTACACAGTACCAGCAACTTATAAATAGAAAAAAAATAGATGGGGAGAAATGAGCAGATCAAGCCATAAACCATCAGGAGAAGTGAGAGGATGGAGCGTGCTCCGCTGGTTCTCCTTTCCGTTGGCTAGCCCGGAAGCTGGAATTCTCTGGGCTCTGCATCTGCTGTGTGGCCCCTGCTGAGCCTCTGGCTCCATCTGTCTCACGTCAGCTGAACCCGAGGTGAAAAACGCAAAGCACTGCACTCCGGATTGTCACCTGCACTGTGACAGTCTGCATGGGACGCTGCGTCCGAACAGTGATACAATTCAGGAGACACGCAGGCTCTTTGATGGTCTGTGTTGGGCGGACGCCACGTTCCTGCAGTGGATGCAGGGAGGGCCCCACAGAGAGCAGCCCCCAGGCCGTCCCCGGGGGAGCGTGCAGTGGGGACAAGAGGCGCACAGCCAGCGTCTGCTTCTTTTTCTTTTCTGTGACGTTAGCGCCTGTCGATGTCCATCGCTGAGACCCTTTCGTTCATTACGGGTTGCCCAAAGGTGTCACTGGGAACCCGCTTCCGTCTGTTTCCTTTTGCTCTAAAGAGAAACTCACCTTCATCACCTTTCCTACTACCTCAGGCGGGGACGGTCTGGGGGCATCCAGACAGGAAGGTCAACGCATGACCTTGGCCTCGGGAGAGAATGAGCCGGGCCCTGGCATCCTAGAGGAGCTGGCAGCGAAGGGCTTCTCCGGTGTCATTATGCCACACGAGTGATGGTGTGATTCGTGCCCTGTGGCTGCTTCCTCACTCATTCCTATCCCGTGCTGACCAGGGTCGGTGCAGCCAGCAAACACGGTCCCCTAGGAGTGGACAGACGCTAACGCTGCACTCAGGTCAGTGTCCATGTTGGACCTGCCCTCAAATCAGCATCATCACTGGCACAGGGTGACGAAAGTGGTGGGGACGAAGCACAGGGTGGGCAGGCGCTCGGCGGTCCAAGGAGTGGTGGCACACCTGTCCCTGCCTCGTCCTTCCTTTCCTGGCTTTGACACGAGGCTAATCTCTGCTGCCATTTCATCTCATGCTCTTTGCTCTGGGATACAGGGCAGGGTGGGGCTTCCGGGTTGTGGCGAGACCCACCCCTTCTGCCCCAGGCACGTGGACGCTGGCCAGGGTTTTGAAATAAAATGCTGAGCTCTGCAGGCCTTAAGATAGGGCACGGATTACGCAAGGGGCGCTGCGGTTCTCCAAACCCTTGTCTCCCCACCTAGGATGTGAGTCCTGGAAACAGGAGCCTGGCACACAGGGGGCCCTCGGCTGAGGCCGGCCAGGGGTGCCCATGGGGTGGGCAGGTTCACACTGCTAGTTGCTGCCGCCAGCAGCTTTACAGAGGTGTACCCCACCCTCCCAGCTGCTGATTGCGCAGCAGGCCCTGCCACGGGCCCCCACCCTGTTCCAGACACGTGGGCACAGGCTCAGGAACACCACATACGTTGAGCATTCTCATCGAGTTTCCACCCCGCCACCATGGCCAGGGACTGATTGAGGGGGGAGGATGTCCCAAAAGACTGGCCCCAGCCCCAAGATGGGCCCAACCCCGGGGCTCGGCTGTGCTCCCGTGGGACCAGGCAGCAGCTGGCGTCCAGCCAGGCCACCCCTCCTCTGGAAGCTGTGCGACGGGCCAGCCGTCACGAGTCGATGGGTTCCCGAATGGGGGAGTGGGAATGAATAAAAGACACTCTCACATATGATGGCGATCGCGGAACTTCAGTGATCCTGAAGACCCTAAGTTTATTTTACTGCACCCATATAAGCAGTTTGAGCACGTGCAAGTATGTATTAACATAACAAATGTAAATTCTTTAGCTTTCACATAGAGGATACAAAATTCACCGAAACTCACAAGTAATTATCTTATCAATTGCCCTGATAGGCATCAGCCTTCTGTGTCTGGGAATGGGCCGCTCCCACCAAATTCCTCAGCAGCTTACAAGCTCAAGCTCCCCTCAGGTGCAGGCAGAGACAAGTGCCTCAGCGGGAGGAAACAGGTAGCATAAACCGAGCCATTCTGCAAAGCTCAGAGTTTCCTGTAACCATGGCTCCCCACAAAGCTGCGTCGGCCACCTGGGTGAGAACCCATCACAGGCTCTGAGGGTCACCCCCGCGATGACCCCCGACCTGCCACACGCAAACTGTGGGTCCACATCCCCCTGGGCCGCATCTGCTCAGCCAAAGGTCATGAAGAAAAGGGGCCCGTTCACAGCAACTAGACACCTGGACCACTGGGCAGGCACTGCCCCAGGCGCCCCACCCCCACCCCCGGCTCCGGGCTGAGCGCAGCCCCCGCCCCCACCCCCGTGCTCCCTCCGTCCCAGAATGGTCCCAGCCCTGGAGGGCAGCAGCTTCCAGGCAGCTCCTTCGCAGCTGGGCGACGGCTGAAATGGGCCTGGACAGCCACGTCTCCCCCCAAGGGACGGCCGGGCCTGGCTCCTAGCTCTCATCGGGAGAAAACGCATGCCCTGACGGGAACTGGCTAAAAAGGAATTCCTTCCCAAGGGACATGAACGTTATCAAGTCTCACCAGGCCTTCAGCGGCTTCATGACACCGTGGAAATGCTCACCCTCACGTCACTTTCAAACAGGCACAAAAGTCAGCCAGGCCGGGTGGAGGGGCAGGCGGTCGGGGTCTGGGGACGAAGGGACATTTCGGGAGAGCCAGACACGGCCTGCCCACAATCTAGTCATCAGTTACGTGCAGACTAGTCTGAGCGCCAGCTGCTCCTCAGTGTGACGACGTCCCCACTTTGCCGGTTTTAGTCCAAGAAAAGGTGAAGACAGGTTTCCTGCCTGGAAATCCTCAGGTGGGAGATGGCGACAGTCCGACCACTGTCACCTGCCCAGCACCTCCATTCACTGTGGCAGCGTGTGGCCCCTTCCTCTGACCGGCGGGTGGGTCAGGCAGCGTGGCCCGTCCACGTGAGCCTCCGTGGGGGTGACCCAGGGCACAGGGGCCCCAGGAACGGCTGCCCAGCTGGGGTCCCCTGTGGCCAGCACTTCCAGAACTCTCAGGCGGGCGGCGAGCACCAATGGATTCCACCCTGTTCAGGCCCGTGTGCTGTCTGCTGTTGGCTGAAGCGTTCTGAATCACGACAGCCCCACTGTGGAAATTCAAGCACATCTAGGGTGCCTGCCCGGGAAGATGCCACGACAGTAACCATTCTTACGACCACTGTCCAGCTGTGAGAAAACTTCCAGGGCAGCTGACCTGGAAGACCCGTTTACTTGGAAACCACAAAGCTGAGAAGGGGAGCACACGAGGAGCCGACCTGCCTGCTCTCAGGGGTGACCAGGGTGGGCTGTCGGTGTCACCGAATTTGTGTCTGCTCCTCTCCCCAGGAAGGGAGAACAGGGAATAGAACCTCAGGACTGGGAGGAGTGGGGTTTCGGGTAAACGTGAATGAAGCAGCATTTTGATTGGTGTGAAGTGAAGGGGACAGGCCAGGGCCCCGGGGCCACAGGGGCAGGCGAGGGGGGCTGGGGTGCAGAGGCTGGGAACACAGGCTCAGCCCCTGCACGTAGCCTGTCCCTCCAGCCGGGAAGCTCAGCTCCAGCGGGTGGTGGGCAAGGAGCCAGTGCAGGAGTCCACCTAGCACACTCCATGGAAAGCACAGGGCCGGCCTCAGGCTGTGCCTTCCCAGGGACAGCTGGGTCACACGCTCGCTGTCTCCGGGTGACGTGGGCCCGCACCCAGCAGACAGGGCAGCAAACAGGCCCGGGCATGGTTTGTCCTACACTCGACACGACCTCCCACCTGCTCCCGCTGGCCCAGCCAGGGCTAGACGCCCTGTTTGGTCAGCCCAGCCCCTGGCCTCAGGGCACTGCGGGTGGCAGGCAGGGCAGACCTGGGGTATTGCAGGGGGAGGGTAAGCAGAGAAGTGTTGACCCTAAGGCAGGGGCAGCAGGGTTGTAGGTCAAGGTGAGGAGATGGGATGACCTTGAACCTCCCTCCCTACCCCCCACCCCCGCCTCACGATGCATCCCTTCCCAAACACCCACACGTGGCGCTGTGAGAACAGGCCCGTCTGCAGCATTTCAGAGTGTACACATCTGGCTGGTCATCAGCTCAAAGCAAAGCTCAGAAAGGGACGGTGCCAAGTGAAATCATAGCACCAGGCGGCTGGATTTCAGAGGGAGACCACAGAACTGCTAGGACAGCAGCTGCGGTGGCCGACCAGCTCCAGCTCCCATAGCTACATCCTGTGTGGGCAATGAAACCGCCCCAGCTTAGAGGTAAGCAGCCCCCTTTAGTGCAGTCTCCCCGCCTGCCCACTGCTGGGTCGGCTGGCAGGCCTGTTCTCTTCGCAGCAGAAAAGTCCACTTGGGGAAACACTCCCATCCTAGACTTACTGGTCCTTCCGGACTGCAGGCCGGGACCTGGACGGCTCAGGCGGCACCTGGGCCTGCTGCTGAGGTCCTCCCCTGGCAGGCAGGCTGGGGCTGCCGCATGGACCCCACTGGGCCCTCCCCGCCTCCTGCTGGCACGGGCACAGGATGGGCTCTCCTTTACCCACCCCTCCCCTGCCACCAGCGGTCCAAGCCTCGACATGGACGGCCTGGAGGTTGGGGCTCCTGTGTCTTGCTGCCCATGTAACTTCCGGGCCAAGGACGAGGGAACAGTCCCTTGCTGCCAGATCTTAAGTGGTTAAGAAGCTATTTTTGGAAGGCAGTGTGTGAAAGGGCAGAGCTCCCCAAAACACTGGTCTGAGTGTCCCAACCGGGCTGCTGGCAGGACCGCCCCCAAATCCACCCTCCAAGCCATGACTAGAGGGACAGGTCCAAAGCCCCCTGGCTGGCCACTCCTAGCGAACCATGGAGGGCACACAGACCTGTCACCTCCTGCCCCGCCACAAACGAGCCCCTGCCACACAGCCTGCACAACTCCCCACCCACTACACCTCACTGTGGAATGAACGCAGGCAGCCTGACTCAAGCCCAGTCAGAGGGGCCGGAGGCCTCTTGCCCTAACAAAGCACGGGACGCTGGGGGAATGGCGGGCCTTGTTAGAGCAGAACCGCCTGACGTCTCCCACGGGCCCAACAGGTACAATCTGAGCATTCAAATAAGTGACAGTGATACATTGTAACCCACAGGAGAAAACAGGAAAACTCAGGCCACTAATGTGATAAATCAGTGACTAAATGAAGTGTGAGAGAAACGACCCTCCCCCCACTCTGCAGCAGGTCGTGGCCTGAGCAGACATGGGGGCCACACAGCACCCGAGTCTAGGGAGAGGCACCCTCAGAACCACCAGTGGGGGTGTTCTGTCTGGTCCTGAGTGTTAGGACGGGGGACCTGGTGCAGATGGACGGCCGCTAGACATGGGATCCAGGTGTGATTCCGAACGGGGAGAGGACAGCCCTGAACAGGCCTGTGGGTGAGACCGCAGGTGGGCCTGTGCTATTTGGACTTGTGGTTAAGAGAAGGTCTTCACTGTAGGCAATGCACCCTCCAGTGCCCAGGGTGATGGGCAGCAAGGCAGCAGCCTTACAGGGCGTGGGGGAAACACTGCACTTGCGCGTTTTCTGTAAGCCTGAGGATTTGGAAGGAAAAGCAACAGTGCCCTTGTGCTCGCTGTGCTGGCCGGGAGGTGAAGGCCCGCCTCCTGGGCCCCGCGGGGTGGGCGCCCCTGAACAGGGACAGGCGGGATCCCTGACACCACCACAGGCTTACAGGTTCGACCAGTGAGCAGGTACCTGAAGCTGCGCCCACGTGCAGGTCACACCCACAGGGGCCCCCAGCCCGCAGGCGGGAATGTGAAGTGGTGCGGCCGCGTGGGACAGTGGCAGTTCTTCAAACGACACACGGTCACCTGCTGGCGCCTGGCACAGCACTCCTCCGACACACGGCCGAGAAGGGAAGCGTGTCCAGCGCTGTTCAGTCCCTAGCACTGGGCAAAGGGGAGGGGGGACCCCCGTGGGCAGACGGACAAAGGACAGTGTGGTCCATCCGCACCACGGCGTCACCAGCCATAGACGCACAAGCTGCCATGTTGCCGGAGGCTGCAAACCTGCTGAGGGCCGGAGCCAGACACGAGGGCCACACACTGTACGACTCCATTTATTCCGAAATCCAAATCGGGAAGTGTAGAGACAGAAAGTGGATCAGAGGTTGGCACGGGCTGGGAGGTGACGGCTAAAGACACCAGGTGTCTTTTGGGGGTGAAACATTCTAAACTGGCAGTGGTGATGGTGCCACAACTCTGCATGTACTAAGCGTGTAGATTGTCCAGCGTGTGAGCTGTATCTCAGTAAAGCTCTTTGAAGAGAACACACGGGAGAATACACTCCATGCCACCTTCTGAACTCCGCTTTCCTGGGGGACGGCGGTTGGGGTCACGTTCAACGTCCTCTTACAGTTTCACCCCTTTGCCAGTGAGACCGTTTCCCGATGGGGGAGAAGCGCTGCCCATCAGACACAGTGGCCTGCAGTCCCCAGCGGCTGAGGGGTGGGCGGTGGGCACCCACAGTTACAGTGGGAGAAAACGTGGTTAAATATGCGGAGGCTGGGATTCTGGAGGGGGGGTGGTAACAAAAGCGGGTGGCACTGATCTGCCAGCGAAGGGCCCTGGTTTAGGAACAGCAGTCAGGTATGCCCCTCCCGCCCCGAAATCTCTACAATACAGCTGTTTCCTTTATGACCAAGGGATGTCAACAGACAACAAAGCCCCCCCCCCCACACACACAGAGAATGGCGCCAACAGAACCCTGCCTCCTGGGGTCCCTGCCAGGGAAAGGGGGGGCTCTGAGTCAGCCAGGTCACTGCACCCATGCTGAGCTCTGGCCACCAGCAACTGGGGCTAGATGTCCTTGTAAGTAAGCGGCTTTGGGGAAAGAGAACTGTGAACTCCAGCCGACTCTGCCGCTGCGCCCCAGGCCACCACCCGTCACCAGCTGGACCGAAAGAATGTTCACAGATTGCTGGCTCCCCACGTGCAAGCTGTGCAGCTGGGCTTTGGGGACTGGGGTTCAGATCAAGCCTCTGGGGGGTCCTCTCTAGGTCGGGCCTCGCGCTGGGCTCACCCACACACCTCCACCCAGCAGCGTTGGCCGGGGTGCCCGTGGAACACAGGATGTGGACTAAACCGAGACTGTCACCTGTGGAACCCTCAGCCATGGCTGCAGCACTGCCTGGAAGCCACTGGGCGCCCACACGGCGCTGTCACGGCCCCATTTCCCTTCTCACTGAGACTCTGGGGCCAGGTCCCGCTCCCAGCACAGCCACTCCAGTGAGCACCCCTCAGCGCCCAGCCAGGCAGACACAGTGCTGGCACTTAAGGCAGGAGGAGCACGGCGGGTCTGCCCACTGAACATCGGATCCGGTCTGCCTCCGTGTCCCAGGAGACACCCTTCCGGCCTCAGGCACTTTAACCCCAAGTAATAGGGGCCAACACCACCCACGGCTGACACCAAACACCAATTTATATTGTGGGGAGCAACAGAGCCTGGCCAGACACCCCCTGCCAGCACTCTGAGTCCTTGCAGATTTTGTTTGAGAAACATATAACCAGCCTTTTTTCCACAAAAAAGGGTACAAAATATAAACACTGCTCGGAAAGCGGCACCTGTGTAAGCACATGGGTCAGGACGGCTGTTGCTAAGAACACACAGGTTTTACTCCCGGCCACCCGCCTGTGGCCAGGGCGCAGCCAGGGAAGGAGGGCAGGGGAGGGCAGCCATGGGAGCTGCAAGTCTGAGGCCCCGCCTGCCCGAGGACACACTGGTCTGGTGACCTTCTGACCATGTCGGGGTGTGGGGAACGTGGCCCACCTGTCCTGCACTCTCACGCACAGGGCGCAGACCAGGAGCCGTGGAGATAGCACGTCCCTGCCTGGGCTGGGCCCAGCGGATGTCACTTGTTTTCCTGTGTCCGCTTCTTTTTCACCTCTGGCTCCTGGCAGCCAGTCACCTTTGCTCTGGCCCCTGCCCGAGGTCGCCGCTGCCTCCTATGAGCCCCTCTCCTGCCTTGGGCCCGGGTCTGCTCTTGGGGCACAGTGGGGCCCGTGGCCACGTCCTGCCTCGTCCTCCGGGACCCAGCGCTCGGGTCTGCACGCAGGTCCTCCTGTCCATCTCTCCCTGAAACAGCAAGAGCACATGAATGAGGCACCAAGTAGGCCAGGTGACAGGAACACAGCACAGTCTTCAGCAAGGGCTGTCACACTCTCACCACGTGTGTGGACCAGCTGGGGAGAGGAGGAGGGAGGAAAGGCTCTGGGAGCAAGGAGAGCACAGCGCGGGGAACAGATCCTGGAAGCACCCTGAGCAGGAACGATGGGTCAAAACCCACCAGACACACAGGTCAAGGACAGAAAAGGGTCAGAGAGCGGCTGCCCAGACCGCAGCTGCAGACGGGAGGCCCGGCTGCATGAGGCAGCCACACTGCTGGAGGCGGGGAGGAGGGCTATGCACCTGGAGCCCGGCATGTCCCGTCCAAACCACCAGGCCCACCTGTCTTGTTGTGCAGCCGGCATTTGGGCAGACGCCTCTTGGTCCTCCGGCCCCGCCTCCCTTCTTGGAGCTTCCTCGCAGCCTTTTCTGGAATGTCCTCCTCAGGGAAGAGGCCTAAGGACCGAGGCAGATGATCAGGGCTGAGGGCAGGCCTGGTTTTGTGTGCGTGTCCCACTTCCCCTGCCCCAAGCTTCATGCAAGGAGACCCCATGTGACACCCGCCACGGCTCAAGTGGCTCGAGTCAGTCAGCACGACACACGGAGGAGCCGGCTCCTGGAGCATTCATGACACATCACGGCCCACTTCCTAAAAACACTTATGTGGGAAAGGACGACACCTTATGGGACAATGCTGGTGACCTGTATTGTAATGGGGTTCGAGTGACACGGGTCTGCACTGGCCAAACCCACCCGAGGCAGTGCTCGTGCATTTCACTGTATGCGAATTCCACCTAAAAAAGACTGGACTTTAGCTCACGATGAGCATGAAGCACTTCGCGTACGGTCTCATGGAAGAGCCGGGCCCGATGGGTAGGGAGGTGACATACAAGGACAGTCAAGCGTTGATGGCAGAGTCGAGGTGGTGGGTACAATGGTCCTCACAATACAACCTTTCAACTGTGCCACCCACGTAAAAACTGTGACGAAATGTCAGGGGAAAGGCTACATCTGCACTCACCGACCTTCCAGAAAACCGTCTTTCAGTAAAAGCCACCCCAGCTCCATCAGCCCTGCACCAAGATGTCTGCAGCCCAGCAGCCTTAGCAGCCCGGGAACTTTAACCAAAAATGCAGACTCTCGGGCCCCACCTGCCCTGGACCCAGCGCTGACCCAACATGAGCCACAGAACCCTCGCCCGCCTGTGTCCCAGGCACTGCAGCCCCTGCAGACGATGCGTTCTGCAGCCCACGCCCTCCCAGGAACCTTCCACTCGGGCGGTCTCAGTGCGCAGCCCTGGGCTCACCTTCCGCGAGGTCCTGCAACCTGGAAGAGTGAGAGACGGTCACTCACACAGAAGGCGGCTCTGTCCTCCCATGCCCGCTGCCCTAGGCAGGGCCCCCCAACCTGAGCCCCGAAGCCGTCGGCTGCCCTCCCGCCTGTGTGAACCCACTTAGACAGGGAGGGGGCAACCCCAGAGCCGTGGGAAGGACAGGCCTTTAGAGAAACGTACTTTCGGATGACCTTGTAGAGTCGCTTCCTATTCGGGGACGGGGTGTCCTGCTGACCGGCCACTTCAAACAGCCTGTTGGCCACAGCCTCATAGTCGAACTGTGGCACAAAGACACCGGGGGGGGGGGGGGGGGCCGCCGTCAGTCAGCGTCCAGGCTGCATGATGGGAACCCAGCAGAGAAGCACAGGACACACCCTGACGTCCCCCTGACATCCCCTCAGCCGAGGGTACCGTCTATAGCATGGGGCAGCAGACACATTCCAGGGCAGTGCCACCCAGCAGAAACGTGAGGGGCCACAAGGCGAGGCCCCGCAACTTTAAATCATCTGGTAGCCACGTTAAAACAAGTAAAATTGGTTTTGATCAATTTCATTTAACCGATGACTAAAATCCTACTAATTGCACAAGTAATCAATATTTAAAACCTATTGGTAAGTGCTGTACACTCCCCAGGAGGCGGCCGGGCAGACTTGGGGGGCGACGAGTGGCGAGGCCTCTGAGACCAGTCGCCCGGCCCCAGCCCTGTTTATCAAGGCCTCCTGCTCTGTAAGCACGGGGTCCCCCAAGTCTCAGCCGGACGGCTGCCGTCCCTGCTCATGGCACCTCCTCCCCTCCAGACCCGCCGGCCCCCCAAGTTGGCAGCGCATCAGAAGGCAGAGGCTGAGAGCGCAGCCCAGGAGTCCAGGCCACGTACCTGGAGGACAGGGCCAGCGCTGTCCTCGTCACCTCTGGCTTGCTCCTCACCCAGGTCCACTGCAGCCCCACGGGAGGAGCCTAGAACGAGAGAACACACACGTGGCATGGCAGGCCTCCAACACCACACCTGAGAGCCAACAGCCCTCCTGCCAGGGCCCTCCACCTGGTAGAGTGCACAGGTGGAGGCTGGGGGAGCCCACAGCACGAGACAGGCTCACACACATGCCTGGAAACAAGGGGGACGTCCCAGAGGACGTGGCCTTATGGAGTGGAAGTAAGAGGGAACTACGAGTGGGCATCTTAAGCAGTGAACGCAGCGTCACAAGTTCCAGAAGGAGGAAGAACTGGTGCAGCCAGAGCGGGACTGAGGGACCTTGGGGACAATGCTCAGATCACTTGGGGCTCTGATGTCACTGCCTACAGGCGTGCATGGCAGGGAATGAGGACAGTGGCCATAGGCAGGCCCGCGGCCCGGCAGGGGACTCCTGGGTCTGCCTGTGTGGGGTGACTCAGGTCCTGGGAGTGGGAGGGGAAGGGAGGGACAGGAGATGCAGGATGGCAGAAAATGGGGGCGGAGGGGGGCTGACTAACAAGACAGCTGGGAGCAGGCAACGCAGGTGTGAGGAGCTGGAGGAGGGAGCAATTACCCCGGAATTGATGGTGAGTGACATTCCACAAGACCACTCAGGGGGAAAGGTCAGGCTCAACAAAGTGCTGGGCAACGGGACACCCACATGCAAAAGAATGAATCTGGACCCTTCCAAACACCACATATAAAACTTAACTCGAAATGGATCAAGATCCTAAACTTAGGACCTAAAACAATAAAACTCTCAATAGAAAACAAGACAAAAGCTTCACAACATTGGACTTGGCCATGCTTTCTTGGATGTGACGCCAAAGGCACAGGAAACGTGAGAACAAACAGACAAACTGGACTTCATGAAAATTGAAAAACGTCTCTCAAAAGACTCAACGGAGTGAAAATGCAGCTCACAGAAGAGGGGAAGCTATCTGCAAATCAGGTGTCTGATAAGGGATGTGGGTCCTGGATGCACATAGAACCCCTAAAACTCAGCAGCACAACAATCCGACTGGAAAATGGGCCGAGGACTCGAATAAGAAGCTGTACAAATGGCCAACACGCCCGTGAAAACTGCTCCTCGTCGCTCGTCACTAGGGAAAAGCAACCTAAACGCGCGAGATACCACCTCACACGCATCAGCATGGCCGTCGGCATCAAGACGAGCACTAACAAGTGCGGCGAGGACGTGGAGAAAAGGGAGCCTCGTGCACTGATGGGGGGATGTAAAGTGGGGTAGGTGCTGTGGAAACAGCGAGACATTCCCACCCCCTGCCCCAGCAATCCCGTTTCTGGGCACACGCCGGAAACACCTGCCGTGGGGTCTGGCTGAGAGGCATCGCACGCCGTGTTCGCAGCGGCGTGACTCACATGACTCTCAAGGGCTGAGGCGCGGAGGCAGCCAGGCGGCCATGCACGGCCAGCGGCATGTGGTCTGTGTGGTGGGGCACCACTCAGCCTCAAACAGGGACAGAATCCCGACACCTGCTACGACATCGATGGCCCTGGAGGACGTGACGCTGAGTAGAGTAAGTCACAGACGGCAAGTTCTGCCTGACCCACTGACCTGACGTCCCAGAGCAGGGACAGCAAGGGTCGGGGCTGGGGGAGGGACTGGGCAGCTAGCGTTTGATGGATGACAAGTTCCACTTCGCAGAGATGGACAGCTCTGGAGAAGGCGGTGGTTACACAACAGCGTGAACGCACCTAATGCCGCTGAGCTGTGCACTTACAAGTAGTTAAAACAGTAAACTTTGTCATGTGTACTTGCTACAAAGAGTCAGAGGCAAACAGGAGTTCTGAAGCTGCCACAGCCACACGACACTGTACCCAGGCACTGCACGGGCCACCCAGCAGAATGGGACACCCAAGGGCAGCTGCAGTCCCGCGAGGACCCACGTCAGCACCGAGACGGCGACCAGATACCATCGCTGCTAAAGCACCACCGGACGTGCCCCCTAAACCCTTCAGTGGGACAAGCACTCCAGGCACATTCCCTTCATTTGTTCCTTCATTCATTCACTCATCTGGAAATGCATTCATTCACCCACTTATCTAGACTCTCGGCCGCTACGTCAGCCGTGGCTCTCAGCACTGGAGACGCAGCTGTGGTCAGGAGTTCCCTGTTCTGTGGAGCCGACCTCCAGGGGGGAAGATGGCCCAGGATGATGAACACGTGACTTATATCACTGATCTGTGCCAGGAAGTGAGGCTGCACTTCAAACAGGGTGGTCAGAGCAGGACCCCCAGTGACGGCAGAGACGGGCGGGGAGGGCTGAGCGGGCAGCCCAGGGCGGGAGAGGAGGGTCAGAGAGGAGCTGGGGGAGTCAGGACAGAGGCCTTGGAGCAAGAGCTGGAGTGAGTGACACATGCTTGTTTTTCAAGGACAGATTGGGGCGAGGGCAGAAACAAGAGGTCCCAGCAGGAGCGCTGCGGGCTCGGTCCAGGGCAGGTGCCACAGAGGTGGCAGGCACGTCAAGTGGGACGCCCAGCGATCCTCACCTCTAGTTGGCTTCTCACACAGCTCGCCCGGCTCCTGCTCGTTACCCTCCGACAGGTCCTCCGCCCCCATTTCATTCATTAGGTCCTCGATAGCAAACGGGGCCTGTTCCACAATCGTTTCAAAGATGCTGCGCGTGATGTTGTGCAAAACCAGGGAGCTGAAGGGACAGCGGGCACGGGGCAGGCCGTCAGTCGGGCCCGAAAAGACAACGGGCACGGGGCAGGCCGTCAGTCGGGCCCGAAAAGACAACGGGCACGGGGCAGGCCGTCAGGCGCGCTGGGGGCAACAGAGGCCAAGTGCTGCGCCCACCACCCAACAGCCTGGCCCCTCATGGGGTTGGGTCATGCGGACACAAGGGAACAGCAGCTTCCCAAACACAGTCCCCCAAAAGCTCAGTGCAGAAGAGGCCAGCGGAGGGTGCCCGGGCCACTTACTCCTTCGTCTGGGCGGCGATTCTGCAGAAAGGCTCGATGAACTTGAGGTTCTGGTCCGCCGTCAGCTATGGGGATGCAGGAGCTAGGTCAGGCCCAGGTTCCCAGACCCCGGGGAGAAGCTGGGCCACCCCGCCTCTCACCTCGTCTGCGCCCACTTTGGCCAGCTCCTCCAGGAAGATTTCGATGAAGTGGCTCTTCACCCCATTGGGGGCCTGGCTGTCGGGGTGCAGGATCTCCGTCATCAGCAGTGCCAGCAGCTGTTCCATGTGCCTGAGGAAAGAAGCGGGCAAGTACAGCAGCAGCCACGACAGCACCGCACACTGCTCCTATGGAAGCGGCGGGCTCTGACAGGAACATGATGGCAGGCAGGTACCCCGCCTCCCACACGCCCACTTCCACACCCACAGTCCATTCCAGCAGAAAAGACCCACACAATTCCAGACTTAGGTGACCGAGCCAGCACCTGAACACACGGCATGACTGAGGTTTGGCTACAACACACAGGATGTGTAAACATCACACAGGCCTCCCCTCCATCCTCGAGACAAGTGGGGGAAGGCTTGGTGTGACAGGAGGCTGCCTCTGCGTCTCACGTCCCTTCCTGCTGTCCTCGTGGGTGCTGCTCGCTCAGGAAGGCAGGACAGAACGAACTCCAAGACAAAGGACGGAGGCCACAGAGCGGGGACGGGCTGGCCCCCAGATCCCGCTGCACTGAATACACGGCCCGTGAAGGTCACAACAGACCTCTTCCCGCATGGCATGTTGGTTTCCAGGGTCCCAGGGGCCGGGCTCCCAGGTCAGGGACCAGCCTGCAGGGGTCTAGATGCATGAACTCCTAGGTGCCTGATGACACATCTCCATCCCCGAGCGGTCACTGTGTTCTCTTTAAGAAGCTGCCCGAATGACGTGGGTGCACGGCTACTGGGGCACCCACCGGATAGGCAAAGAAAGAGGCCGCTTGGGAGAAAGGACCCGGGGCCAGTGCAGGTGCCAGAGCTCCCCTCCCCGCTCGGAGGCTGGTGACAAGGCTGACAGACGTCTACCAAAAACAAAGCAGTTCCACTTGCTGCATCAGAGCAGAGAAAGGCTACAAGAGTAATCACACCAGCAGCTCTGGTCGCCCCACAAAGGGAGGTTATCGATTTCTCCACAACGATCACTGTGCTGAATTACTAGTAACACTGAGGGTGAGACTACTTTCAAACCAACACAAATTATCTGAAACAAAACCGTCCCTTGACACTTAGTTCCGCTTCAGTCACCAGCTACCCACCAGGTAACCCACAGCCCACGGTCCTGAAACGAGTGAGACGCCCCCACGCCCACCTCAAGGTCCTCATGGGGATTGAAGGACGAAAACCACTGGAAACCAGAGGCACTCCCGCCCTAACATGAAGCCACCCTAGGAATTCTCAACTTAGAGACGTTCAGGTAACTCAAGTCCCACTCCTCCTGGTCATTTTCATGCGGGGAAAGTGAGCCAGGAGCAGGAACTACTAACCTAACTGTTGTCCCAATGATGAGCAGTGCCAGCAAGCCCGGGGCCGCAGCTGACCTCACATCTGGGGACTAGGGTTAGTGTCCACGTACTTGACATAAGCCCTTTGAATGTACACTTTGTAATAACAAGTCAATTCAAAAAGCAAGTTTCTAAGCCCGTCCCCTCGCTGCCCTCAAAGTGATGCAGGCGCAGAACAGACACAGGAGGTCACTGTCAGTGAAACAAAAGGCAGCCTGCAGATACCATGTCTCATCCGACGCCACTTTTGTACCATCAATGAAACATCTGAAAATTATCTGTTGGGGTTAAAATGGCTTTTTAATGTCTTATAAGTTTTCTGCGTTCTTTATATGAGCTCACATCACTCTCACAATTAAAAAAAATTACAAAGGAAATTTTAAATTAATTAAACCAATTTTTAAATGTGGACATTCCAAACGCCCCGGAGGTCTGGAAACCGGCTGCCCAGGCCTGGATGCAGCGGCCCTCCCGCCGCTGCTCGGTCCCAGGGTCCTCCAGGAGGGGCGGGGAAGGGCAGCGGGAAGAGCTAAGAGCCGAGGACTGCTCAGCGCCAGTAGAAACACAGGCCACTGGCCATTTGGGGGGACAGATTACCCCACTACAAGCACCCAAGTCAAAAGTGAGAAGTTGGGGCGAATAAAGTATTTCTAGAACTGGGAGCAACTACCACTGATAATATAGCTAAACACAGTAACACACAACATACGTCATAATGACTCACATGCTGACTCACAGAACGCACCACTGAAGTTGAAAGCAAACGTTTCCGTGAACACACGCAAACCACAATTTTAAAAATGCCTTCACTTTAAGCACCATCGTCACCCTTTTGTGGAAAGGCTGACATCACTTTATGACAAATAATTAAGAGAGAAACACGTGAACCCAACCCCCCGGGACACAAATCCGGACTCGCCCGTGAGCAGTCAGGACACGCTGTGACACAGACCTTTCTTCCCACCGCCGTGCTTTCAGGGCCTTCAAGGACTCGTTCAGGACCATCCGCATGAGCTGGGGCACAAAAGGAGACCCGTTAGTGGGGGCACAGCCCGGGCGGCCCGACATCCCCTCTGCCCGTGGTCACGTGTGGCCCAAACGCACGCAGGCTCCCAGAGGATGAAACGTGGACAGGACACCAAGCCCTCGGGACCTGGCCCGGAGGACGCGCTGCTGCACAGGGCTCAGAAGCCCCGACTCCCCAAGCGCACCCGGAAGTCAGGCTCACAGAGGACACAGGTGGCAATGGCAGCACCGTCAACAGCAGCTGAGCCAGACTGGTCCCCATTTCAGGAGGGAGAACGGGATGCGGCAAACGTCCCCCACAGGAGGCAGAGCGCCCCGAATAGCCAGGTCTGGAAACTGAGAGACCACTCCGAACTCCCCCAGGAACTTGTCCCCCAGCAGAGAGCGGAAGGTTGGCTTCCTGCAATCCAGGGGTAAAGTCTCCCCCAAGCCTCACTGTTAAACCAAACCCCAACACCTGCCCACAGTGCCCCACTTCTCTACAAGGGCTCACAGCATTTGTGGCCCGGTGTCATGCCCACAGAAGGGTCCAGTGGTGAACAAAGGCAACAGAGGGCAGGACAGAGCAGACATGGCGGCCAGGATGCCCGTCCCCAGGACACCAGAGGCTGTTTCCCATCACCCGTGCCTGCAGTGCCTTCAAGAGGGTGGGCCTTTGTGGGGGGCTGTGCTGCTGAACATGCTCCCATGGGGACATGGGAAATGGGCCTCAAAACGCCCCAGAATCCACGCTACCGAAGGGCCCAGAGACTGCACTCAGGGCACAGTGCACTGACACCCGTAGGAAGCCCCATGGCTTGTCACCTGTACTCTGGGACCTGCAAAGCCTGGGCCCTGGCGCCGCTCACGGCCCCACGTGCCTGGCGTCCATCTTCCTTCCACCCTCAGCTCCCTGCCTGGCCCGCCAGCTGACATGATGCAGTGCCACATAACCCTGGCCACGGCTGAGCAGGTGGATGGTCTGAGTGGCAGATCACAAGTCACTGCAGCCCTGAGGGGACCTGTCCTCACCCCGTTCCATGTGCCCACTGGTCAACTGCTCTCTTTATCTGGGACCATCCTAGGTCTGAGGGGACACACTGTAGTAACAAGCCTGCGGGAGAGGGGACGAGGGCGGGCAGCAAGATACCGAGTGTAAAAACCAGTTCTTCCTGCGTCTGAGGGCAAGTCTAAGCCAAATTCACAGGCAAGCCCCACAGAGAGGACAAAACAGGGATTCTGCACAACCGTCACGTGACTGCCCTCGCCCAGAGGCAGCCGTCTTCAGGGGCGGGCAGCCCCCTCCATCTTGGGCACACGCTCATCGGCTCAGCTTCCACAGCTGGGAAGCAATGGCTTCACCACTGAGTCTCCCAGGAGGGCAACTGTGACCGTCCCCTGAACCAAGAGTCTGTGCGGTGTCTCAGGACTGTTTCTTTGCCCGTCACCAGCCCTCAGCCTGGACAAACACCGTAGGCCCAGGCACGCCTGACCTAGGCCTCGGCTCTCCTCACGCACACCGGGCGCAGGGTCAGTCACAGGGTGGCTGCACTGCCCAGAGGCCCTCACCTCCACCCATCAAGGCGGGGGGCTCAGAGGCCAGTCCACTCCCTCCCTCCCTCCCGACTCCGCAGGGCAGCACGCCAGGGTGCCGCCTGGGGAGCCCACGGGGGCATGAGGCCGCCCCCTCACCATGTAGAACTTGTCCAGGCGCAGTCTGTCAATGCCCGTCCACTCGCGATTCATCGTCTGCCAGAAGGTCTGAAGGAACAGGTGCTCTGGAGAGGAAGAAGGCCAGGAGTCATAGAGGAACATGGAGGCCACTTGGGGACGCGAGGTGCGCCAGTGTCAGGAAATGCCGTCAGGACATCGTGGCAGCCCAACTTGGGGTTCTCGGCCGAGAGGCGGCACCACGAATATGGCTTAGAAACGGGGCTGGGCGGGACCTCAGGGAGGAAAGCAGAGCTCACCTCCAACTCCAAACGCAGCCACATCCTCTGAAGAACAGGCGCAAAGAGCAAAGCCACCAGCAAGAGCGGCGGCTGCTCGGGCCACTTCCCCAGGCTCTCGGTACCCACCCCCTTGACTGGGCTTGGCCCTGCCTGCCACCCAGGCCTGACCTCGCTTAGGCCCGAGAGAGGCACTAACACAATCAAGCACAAAACCCTCCCGATAATGACTATGCCAGATTCAGGGTGCTATGGCTGAGCTGTGTCCCCCCAACTCCTATGTGAAAGCCCTAACCCCCTACCTTGGAATACAACTTTATTTGCACATAGGGTCTTTAATGAGGTGATTACTAAGATAAAATGAGTTCACTGGGTGGGTCCTAATCCAATCTGACTGGCGTCCTTTTGAGAAGGGACCAGGACACAGACACACAGAGGGACGGCCATGCAAGGACCAGGGAGGACACTGCTGTCTACATGCTCAGGAAAGGCCGCGGGAAGAAGCCACCCTGGGACACCTTGACCTCGGACGCACGTCCGCTGTTCCTGGTTAGCCATCAGCCACCAATAGAACTGCTGTGGCTATGCCAGCGGGTGGGTGGGTCGGTTGGCAGAGAAGCGGATGGCAGACTGCGGATCATGTGGCTCCTGCTTCCTGTGTCTCCAACCCAGCCGCCAGTGAGAATATAGTGGTGTGACTCCCCTATCTATGGCTCCGTGGGTGTTCCTTTTTGGTGTCACCATACTGTGTCCACCTGCTGAGAGTGGGAGCGGGACCCAGAGACACTGCATGACAGTGACATCTCCCCCACTGATCACTGCAGGGCAGTTAGAGACCCTCCCAGGTGAGAAAGCAGCTCCTTGCCCACCCGCGCACCCCCTAACTGATTCCTTTACCCACAAGTCTATCTGAACTAAACCTACCCACGTAACGTAAGCATGCCATTGTGCACGCCAGTGACCCTGCCAGGCCTGGGCTGCCCTCGGGGCAGTGGACGGAGGTCAAAATGCTGGTGCCCAGGCCCCGCCCTCAGAGCTGGATTTAACGAGACCAGAGTCTGGACGTCAAGATTTCTACAGACTCCAAACTGACTCCAATGAACAGGCAGCAGGGTTGGTAACTACTGATCCTGGTCAGGACAAAAACCAGTTAGGAAAACGCGGAGGAACCTCACAACTGTCAGGCGAAATTCAGCCAAGCAGCTTGGTAGCACTGTGAGCTTTCTGTTTCACTTTAAATACAAGATATAGCCCTTTAGACTTCTGAGCTGAGTATATTTAGTTGACCTGTGTCCCACGCTTACGCGCCAGCAGACACCGGCTAGAACGGGGGCCTCAGAAGCCAAGCCTTCGGCATGTGGTCGCTGACTGACGCTCAGCGACCTGGCCTTACAAAAGGACTTCGCCATGGCGAGGATACTCACGGGCCTCGGCAGTCTGGAAAGCATGGATGAGCTGGGAAACGGTCCTTCCTAATTCCTCCTGTGCAGGAAACAGTAAAACACTCCCTGAGTCACTGAAGAAATGTGGTCTTACAACTGACAGCAGAAAGGCCAACACACTCAATTGTCCACTCGTCACACAAGAACCGGCTTCCACTGGCTTGTTCAGCCCAGTGGGCGAGGTTTGCAAGTTACACCTGTGCTGTGAAAGGGCCCCCCTAGAGCCAGGCCAACGGGCCCTCCCAACAAGGGCAGTCACTGTCCTCACGACCACGGCTGAGCCACAAGCAAGAGGCTGACAATCAAAGGAGGGGTGGGACAGGCAGGGTAGGGCAGGACAGAGCGGGGGCTTTGGGACGTGCAGCCACCTGCCTGGCAGAGAGGGCCAAGCAGACCCCTGTGAGTCCCTCACTGCCTGCATTCCTTGACTGTCACGGGCCAAGCATTACTAGTGCACTTGCGAAACACAATCCCACAGCCTCCCCCAAGGGTCTCTGGTTTAGCAGGCGCGGAAGACAGCACAGGAATCTGCCTTTCAAATACCTCCCCCACCACCCAGGATAGCCTAAGGAAGGGTAAACAATTCCCCCTCTGAGAAACCCCCTCGTGCTCTGCCGGTGGGGCTGTGCACGGGAGCAGTCGCTACGGACAACACCATGGAGGGTCTTCGGGAAATTAAGAATAGAATTATGACCCAGCAATCCCTCTCCTGGGGATCTACCCCAAACTCTGAAACATTTATCCATAACGATATATGTACCCCTATCTTCACTGCAGCATTATTCACGGTGGCCGAGACATGGAAATAACCAAACTGCCCTTTGATAGATGATTGGATAAAAAAGATGTGGTACGTATATACAATGGAACATTACTCAGCCATAAAAAAGACGAAATACTGCCATTTGTGACAACATGGATGGATCTTGAGATTATCGTGCTAAATGAAGTAAGTTAGATGGAAAAAAGTCGAGAACCATACGACTTTACTCATGTGTGGGATATAAAACTGAAAGCAACCAGTGAACAAGACAAACAAGCAAAAACTCATAGATACAGACAACAGTTTAATGGTTACCAGAGGGTAAGGGGTGGGGGGTGATAGAAGAAGGGAAAGGGGTCAAACATACGGTGATGGAAGGAGAACTGACTCTGGGTGAACACACAATGCAATAAATATGTAGATGACGTAATACAGAATTGTACAGTTGAAACCCCTATCATTTTACTAACCAATGTCACCCCAATAAATAAAAATTTTTTAAACAATGAAAAAATAAATAAAAAGGAGTATTTTAGGGCAGTGAAACTACTCTGTAAGACACTGAAATGATGGCGCCATGTCATTAGACATTTGTCCAAACCCATAGAACACATGTCCTGATGGAAACTGTGGACTCTGGGTCATGATGACGTGTCAAGGTAGGTTCACCGATTGCACCAAACGTACCACCTGGTGGGGACGTTGACAACAGAGGTGGCTGTGCCTGTGTGGGGGCGGGGTGTATGGCAAATCTCTGTACTTCCCCTGAATTTTATAGTGAATTAAAACTGCTCTAAAAAATAACGTCTATTTTTTAAGAAGACAATACAAAATGGCTTCAGGAGAAATCTGTGTCTCAGAAGACTTGGACCCTCTCCGTCGGTTTCCATCATTTCAGGGCTCAGTTTGCAATCTCTCACAAACACAAGACAGGTAACCCAGGTGTCACCCACAGGATGACCTGCACTACTGGCAGTCACCTGTGTAGCTGTGGTGCTCAACTCAGCACGTGTAAGACGTACCCTAACCAAACGCCCTGGTATCTGGCCAAAAAAACCAGAAAGGCACTGGAGCTATAAAACATCTCCCGGCATCTTCAGCCATATTACAATCCGGCCCCAGCACACGCCTATCTGCCCTCCTGCCAACACTGCTGCTCCGTTTCTGTGGCTGCTTCCCACACTCACCTGGAGGAGTGGCTTGTCCTGCATCCACATACAATAAAACAGTCCTTTCCACACCTTCAGCAGCTCGTCATGAGTGAAACCACCTGCACCAAAAAACAGCAACACTCAGACAAAGTGACCCCAACTTTTTAGTGCCAGGAACGAAGCCAGAGCAATGTGACTGCCTGAACAAGACCAAAGTCCTACTACTGTAAAGATACATGGCCCTCCCCTCTGCAGCCATCCTAACTCAGAACCCACTGGGCCTGCGGCTGTAGGGACGCCCCCCAGGTAACTGACATTTCGTGCGTTCAATAAACACTGAGAATCTACAATGTCAGGCACTGTACTCCATTTGTGGAGATTCAAAATTGAGTGAGTTGCCATTTCCTGCGCTGGATGACGGCTGCACAGGTGAATTTGGTGATAATTCATCCAGTGTTATACCTGGGGTTTGTGCACTTTTCTGTACTATACTTCATTTTAAAAAGTTAACTTGTCATGATAGTAAGGGAGGAAGACAAAAAAAAAAAAAATCCCTCGAAATATTGACTGCGTTCCTAACCACGTGTCTGGCACCCTATTCGCCAGCAGGGTCCTCAGCCTGCAGCTAATCACCCGGGGAGCTTCCTGACACAGACCGACGACCTCGCATCCAATTGCGGATTCGGCGGGATGGGATGGGCCCAGACATTCGCATTTCTAACAAACGTCCCGGTGCCGCTGACGCAGCTGATGGGGACCCGCACGTTGAGGACCAAGAAGCATTTCTCTGCCCTCGCGAAGCGTACCCTACAGCGACACTCAAACGACAACCTAATCACTGCACAAGGAGGATTACACAGCGACAAATGCCACGGGCGGGGGGGGCAGCGGGAAGCACCGCCCGGAGGCCCGCCCCGCCACGTGGAGGCTCCACGCCGCTCGGAGGCCACCGGCCGCGACCGCTGCCGCTCCCCGGGGCCCCGAGGCGCCGCCAGGCCCGGCCCCCGAGGCGCCGCCAGGCCCGGCCCCCGAGGCGCCGCCAGGCCCGGCCCCCGAGGCGCCTCCCGCCAGGCCCGGCCCCCGAGGCGCCGCGCGCCCACACCCGCCCGCCGAGCGCCCACCTGCCGCCCGCTGAGTCCTGGCGACGATGTATTTCCGGAGCTTCCTCACCGCGCGGTCCCGGGTCACCTGCTCGTTCCCCGCCAGGCGCTGCGCCAGCTGGATCTCAGGGGGCAGCTGCACGCGTGGAACCATGGCGACCGCTGCCGAGACCCCTGCGGCCACAGACCCACCGCTTCGCTCGGGCGCGCGTGTGACGTCACACAGCGCGCCGGTCTCCGCCGGGCACGCTGCGCGGCGTGATGCGCATGCGCCGGCCTGCCAGGCCTGCAGGCCTGCGCCGCGTAGTGGCCAGTCCCCGCAATGACAGCGCTGGACAGTTATTAAAAGGAGGTTATTAAGCGTGTGCCTGCTTTTGGGGGGGGCTGTAGTTCAATCTGGATGACGAGAAACGGCTCTTGTTTAGCACAGAATGCCAGCGAGCTCAGGCGGAAGGAATGGTAGAATTGCAGAAATTCCTGTGCAGCCCCCAGTGAATCTTTGATTCAGGCGAAGGTCATCAGAAAGCAGCACAAGGGCTGGAAAAAGGTGACCCGGGACGAGTTTTGCACATGTAGCCCAGATGGCCTGCCACCGCGGGCAGCGTACCTCCACTTTCCCCGTCCCGCGCAACTGCATCACCTGGGGGCAGTCTAGCCTGACCCTCATCCAGCCTTTAGGTCTGCTCCCCGCTCTCAGGACACAGAGGGAGACTGGGACCGGTGCGCTAGAAGACAATCACCACGTTGGGGCTGGGACAGTCCACAGGACAGCTGTCCTGATCGCTTCACAAAGTGAATGCCATCGACGAAGGAATGAATGAATGCATGTGAAGGAGGGGAATGCAATACACAAATCTTGAGTGGATCCTGGTTCAAAGGAAAAGCTGTAAGTCCTTTGGGGGGCAATTGAGAAAGCTTACATATATAGACTAGATGTTATGTTATAGTGTGATTATATTAGGTGTGATAATGTAGCGTTTATATTTATGCAAAATGGGCTCAGCAGACTTTTTCTGTGAAGGGCCACATGTCAGGGAACGTCAAGACCAAGTTTGTTCATTTGCTAGGAGGACACAGGACTATGATGTGTTATGGCAAAAGGATACAAAGCAAAATCAGCACAGGGAAAAGGCATGTGGAGTGAGCCCAGGGGAGACCAGGAAGAAGCGTCCAGAATCCTCTCCAGGTAGAGTCACACAGGCTGCGCTCATCTCCCCAGCAAGGAGCTGTGACAACTCAAAGGCGAGATGTCGACTACATGGGAGCAAAGTGGAGAAACACAGGCTTGTTGTACATGGGTGGGTACGGGATAGTTAATATGTAACATTTACAGTACATAGAGATGGCATGAGGGCAACAAGACAACAGTTAGGGGTTTCGGGTCATCCACCTGTGACAAGGTGGTTATGCCTCCAAGGGATGTGAATAAGAAAATTATTCTAACTTTTCAAAGGTGAGTTTTCCTAGATGCATAAGAACAACGCACAGAGCTTACTTACGATAAAGACTGATCTTTTACTAAGGAAGCTATGAGTCTTGGATGTGACTACCCACCATGACCTGCCCTGCTAGGAATTTATGATCAGATCACCCTGTGAGGTTACTTTCAGTCACTGAGCTTGTCAGGCTCACTCAATTATGAATGAACTGTAGGGATCTTTCCTTCCCCTCCTCCCAGGGCTCAACCACACCTGGCCTCCCACCCTTCCCTGAAGTTACAGAACAGGCTCTGCCTTGGCAGGTACCTGAAAGGCTTGCCTCCCACACACCTGCTCATGGGCCCCTCCCAGTGGGGATCGGTACTGGGCCTCCAGGGGACGGCCAAGGCTGGGTGTGCTCCTGCAGTCAGCACCCAGTGATCGGAAAGGCCAGCATCCAGTGAGGTGCAGCTCTGGCCGGAAGGCTGCAGCTGGAGTGCCACCCTCAGCCCAGCATGAGTCATCTCATCACTGGACTCCTTTGTGACTATCCACCTACGTCAATCCTTCATTGTGTCCCTGGGTCACATGCTGGTGACATCCAGAGTGGCCAGCACAAGGGGGGAGGGGTGCTGGGCTGGGCCTTACAGATGAGGGGTGCAAGGTGGTCGAATGTGCTTGGGAGTGAGGCCAGGCAGGGCCTGATCCTGGACTCCAGGACATGCTGGCAGCCCCCGTCTCTGTCCCCAGCACCTCCTGGTGCCTGCTGGGCACAGGCTTCTCCCCGCTCTGCCCTCCGTTGCTCTTAGGTCCAGCGTCCCACTTGTCTCCAGGTTGTCCCCCCACGTCCACCCCACATCCTGCCATGCACGGGGCCAGGGCCATCGAAGGGTTCCTCTAGGGCCCAGGCCCATCTCCACCTGGGGTGACTCCTGCTGTCTTCTGCAGGGCCCAGGCCCACCCCTGCCCCAAGCAGTGACCTCTGATTTACCCTTCAGGGCCACACCCACCCCAGTGCCCAAGCAGACCCCTACCACATGCAGGGCCATGCCCATCCATGTAGGGCCTGCCTCCAATGTCCCCTGCAATGCCCTGTAGGGGAGGAAAAGATTTTCCCTTCTTCCCTTCTAGGTTCTTTGGATGGTCTAATAATTAAATTGACATAGGCCAGATTAACAGAAGAAAAACAAATTTAATTTCATACATAGGGAGCCTCATAAAAATGAGACCCAAAGGCTGAGGTCTATAGCTGTCCATCGTTAAGGGCCTGGATGGGGGTCTGCTGCTTCCTGGGGAGGACGGAGCTCACAGGAAGATGGGGAGAGCAGGTGTTTGGTAACCAGATGTCTGCCCTGCCAGCAGGGGTCTTTTTTCAGATAAGCGTGTTATCTCTGATAATTCGCTCTTTCTGGACCAGGCCCCCTATCTACATGCTTTTAGGCAATTAAGGGAGAGGTGAAAGTTTTTCCAGAATTTCTGGGTCTTGACTGTCTTCAGCTCAAAATCATCCACATGCCAAAGTGGCACATTCTGGGGTGGCCTGTTCTGAACCCCTTCAGCCCACGCACACCCCCAGGAGCTCCGACTCCTGACCACCCCCACCGCCCTCACCCCAGGCGGAGACGAGAGACGCCCCCCATCCTCCAGGGCTCACACTGACCCCTCGCTTCCCCAGCTCCTGACTCCCGGGCCACGAAGACCAACACCAAACCCCGGGTGGGGGGTGACACGCGCTACAACACACCGTCCTTGATCCCCAGAGGTGCCCCCTCGCGGGGGTCTCAGGTAGCGCACTGCACCCGCCCCGCATCCATTCCCCGCAAAGGGGGCAGCCCGCGCCCCCCCGGCCCCGCCCACGCGTCCCCAAGGCGCGGTTCCCCCGCCCCCTCCCGCCCTCCCGTCACGTGACCTGGACAAGTAAAGGCGGAGGCCACCGCGCTCGGGAGCCGCAATCGCAGTCCGCTGCTCTGTGCCCGCTGCTCCGCTTCCGCTGCCCCGACACAGGCGCTGCCAAGATGATGTGCGGAGGTTGCTCCAGCACCAAGCCCGCCACGGCCGAGATCCAGGCCGTCGCGGACAAGGTAGGCCCTTCCGGGTCCTCCTGAGCCCAGGGTCGGTGCGGCCCTGTCCGCAGAGTGACGGCGCCCGCCCGGAAGCCGCGCTGAAATGCGCGTGGGGCGCTGGGCTCGGGACGCAGCCTGTGCGTTGCCGACGCGGCCTCGGGCGGGTCAGGGGCTGCGCGCGCTGAGGCGCTGAGACGGGAGGGGCGTGGTGTGCTTGCCCTCAGGTCCATCGGGGGGAAACCGAGCCCAGGTGGTGGAGCAGGTGGGGTAGATGTGAGCAGCCATTGGACCTGGGGGAAGCGCATGCATGGTCCTAAACTTCCCCTCTACTCTGGTACTCTGTGTACGTTTGCGGTGACCCCCAAAGAAACGTCGTAAAACAGAAAACAACAGAAACCAGGCTGCCGTGCAGAGGCCGGGCTCGGTTCAGACCCTGGTCAGCACTTGACTCCCGGCCTGGATTTCCTGGTCTGTAAAGTGGGCACCGCCTAGGTTCCTGCACAGAAGGTTCTGGGGAAGGTGGAATGGTCCAGCCAGCCCTACCTGTCTTCACGGGTCAGCAAAGGCCACCCCTTTACAGGTGGGGGTTCAGGCCACATGGAAGCTGGGGTTCTGAGTGAGAAGAGGAAAACTAAAACCTTTCTCCGGTAACTCTCCTCCCTGCTGCTGCTTCTGGACCCAAAGGCATGCAGCCAGCCCTGCGTCCTTGCTCGGTGGTTTGGACCACCTGACCACAGTGAAGGGTGTGAATCAGTCCCAGGAGACTTTGAAAATGAGAAATTTGCAAAGAGTATGTGGTGAGTCAGCCTGAGTGGTGGTGCCTGGGGCCATCCCCACAGCCACTCAGAGCCCAGCTAGCATTACTGTTCCTGGTTTTCAGGCCTATGAAACTCCTCACTTGTCACGCGAACTTTGAACGTGCATACCCTCATTCAGGAGAGAGACTGGCTGTCTCAGGCCCCTTTGTGAGTTTGGCGTCTATCACTTGAGATTGATATGGAACAGGGCAGTTGTCATGGCTACTAGGGGGCAGTTATTGAAGCTGGATATTTGCTGGTGGCAGGGACACTGTCTTGTGGCTGTTTGCACTGACTGCTCTGCAAGCACTCTAGGTTGCAGGTAAGGAGAACAGAGGTGAGAGACTGAGCCCCGGCCAGGAGGACGTCACTCATGCCCGTTCTGTAATCCCAGCCTCAGGAGTGCCCACTGGTCCTATCCTTGGCCTTCCCTGGCCCTCTGCCCCGCTCTGGTCTCCTGAGGGCCGGTCACTGACAGCTTCCTAACTGACCTGGGCCTTCTGCGCCCCCCTGGGCGCTCGCCCAGCCCAGCTTTCTCCTGGTCAGCAGCAGCATCAGTGCACTGCTACCCGCAGGCAGTGGCCTGGCCTTCGAGGCCGCCACGTGCCTGATCCCACTGTCTGCATCTGGGTTTCTCACAGAGCCTTGCAGACGGCCAGGGCTTTCCTGCCTCCACTCCTGAAAAAGGCAAAGAGGGAGGCGATGCCTCCCCAGAGCCCTGGGTGGGTCTGGAGGTGTCACTCACCCCGTAGGCATTGTCCGTTGTCTGCAGGGTCAGGTCTCTGCAGGCTAAGCACGGTCCTGCAGGTTGAGTATTCAGACACAGGTAAGTCTGCAGGGATCGCAGTGCTAGGGCGTGGGGGTGGGGATGGCAGAGGAGTGGCCGGACCCAGCCTGCCCTCTCCCCTCCTGACCCTGCCTCCTGTCCTTGGCTGCTCAGACTCCAGGCTCCTCTCCATTCTTATCCCAGGAAGGGTCCCTTCCCAAAGATGCCAGAGGCCACACAGCCTTTTCTCAGTGGCCGGTGACTCACTTGTGAGTAATCCAGCCTGCTTCCTGCAGGGCTTTAACTAAAGCTGGTAACCCTCTTGGACCGGTTGTGTCAGGTTCTGTCACTCCCACTGTCAGTGGCCCCAGTGCCCACCAGTTACCCTGAGGCCTTGGAATGAGATTAGATTTTAAATTAAGAAAAAGAAAAAGGCAAACGTGCTCTCCTCTTCTTCCACAAAGATGCTCAGTTTCTCAGAGGCCAAGACCCTGGAAAACAGGATTGAACCACAAGTGCGGTGACTGTTGGACACGCGGTCGGGACCAGCCTCTGTGCACAGGCCTGGGGTCCTCTGTGCAAAGGACATCGTCTAAAAATGCAGCATAAGGAATAGAGTCAGTGGAGTTGTAACAGCTACGTAGTAGGTTGGAGGAGGGGGTTATCACTTTGTGGGGGGTGTAAATGTCTAACTATTACATTGTTTTGTACACCTGAAACTAATAAGAAAAGTAAAAAATGAAATAAGTAAAAAATGAAAATGCAGGAAAGCGCTTCTGACCTGCAAAGCACTGTATCTGCTGCCCGATGTGTTGCAGACCTTAGGTCTCAGGGCCCAGGAGGAAAGTTAAAGAGAAGGAAGGCACATACACAAGAAGGAAGATTAAATCTAAACTTAAACTTAGTTTAACATTTTTAAATGTTTTATATTTTAATTTTTTAAGAAAGTTTATTGGGGTGACAATTGTTAGTAAAGTTACATAGATTTCAGGTGTACAATTCTGTAATACATCATCTATAAATCCCATTGTGTGTTCACCACCCTAGATTTTAATTTTAAAAGAGGCATTTAAAAACTACACACAGTCTTTCAAATGACCTGTTTGCAGGTTAAGTAAACAGAAAAGCAGGGAGTAACCTTGCACATAGTGTCATAATGAGGAAAAGGTAAAAATTTCCCTTGCCTAGAAAAGCGGGCAAGTGGTATACTGAAATTGTAGCTTTGGAATCTGGTAGAATTAAGAACTTGTTTGCTGTACTTTATCCTGAGAGCAAGGTTTAACAAACTTCCTTGGTCACAAAGGATAGTCGTGGTATAGAAAACGTCTGAAAGGTGGACGTTAGAATTGCTGGTAACATTTACAGTGAGATAGGAGCTCATGTCAGTTACTGTGCAGGAAAAAAGCCATTGAGTTTTTCCCTCTGTCCCCTCCCCCAGGTGAAGTCCCAGCTGGAGGAGAAGGCAAACAAGAAGTACACCCTTTTTAAGGCTGTGGAGTACAAGAGCCAGCTGGTCGCGGGGATGAACTACTTCATCAAGGTGGGGTCTCAGCCACGCAGGAGGGTCTGCCCTGAAGTGGGTGCTCGTGCAGACGTGGGTGGTGGGGGCTTGTGGGTTCCAAGAGGGGTGCTCGAAGGGGGGGTCCTGTAGCAGCCCCCAGCTTCAGGAGGTTTGTGGCCCTCCAAAGTGAGTGTGCACATGTGCCATCCTCCATGGAGGAAGGACCAAGCCTTTGGGGCAACCGAGGGCGTCCACGCACCAGCACCTCTCAGCCTGCCGGAAGGTCTCAGGATGCACCTGCCCCCTCACGTGATGCCCTTTGCAGGTTCAGGTGGATAATGACAACTTCGTACACATCCGAGTGTTTGAAAGTCTGCCGCACGAGAACAAGCCGCTGGCCTTGCACGACTACCAGGCCGACAAGACCAAGGAGGACGAGCTGGCGTACTTCTAGCTGCCGATTGTGAAGCAGCCCGTCGTCCCCGCGGGTCTCTGTCCCCTGCACGCACGCTTCTGGAATCACACATGAACGTCGTCTCTACGCTGTGCTACTTGCAGTGGAGGGGGCATCACGCACCTGTCTTGCATCTCTGTTCCTGACTTTCATGATGTTGATTTTCTTCCCAATCAATGGTCTTAACTAAATTGCTTTCAAAGGGGGCTTATATTATCTCTAAATACATATATTTTTACGTCTTTGCAAATTTTCTCCTTTGTTTTGGATTTTTTTTCTTTACCTGAAACAATAATCATAATGTAAAGTGTCCAGACATGTTTATAAACTTCTTCCATGGCCATGCCCAGGCCAGAGCCGGCGGGACCCCCTTCCCCCTGAGCAGCAGAGCCCAGCCAGGTTGCCCACGGTCACAGGAAGTGGGTGGTAGACCCAGGATTCCAGGCGTCTGTCCGACTACAGGCCGGCAGGCTGTTGCCTTGACTCTGTGTCCTGCATCCAGGCCCTGGTTCCCCACCACCACCCCGTAAATGGATCCGAGTAGACCCGCTCCTAGACCATTCGCTGCGCTCAGGCTCAGTCACATGCTTTATGCTCTCGGAGAGACTCCCAGATGCAGTGACGCTGCAGGTAACAGAGGTGCTCCTGCAAACTCCTGTGTGTCTGCCCTGAGTGCCATGCCTGGAGGGCTCTCCTGAGCTCACCACTGAGCCGCAGGTGCTCAAAACCAGGCAGGGGGCATGTCTGGTTTAAGAATTCTTTTGGTTTCAACAAAGGGTGCCTGCCCACCCATGAAGCAAGTCCCATGGTGGGTTGGTTGGTTGGTTGGAAACAGAATTAGGAAGACTGTCTGCGATATTGTAAGAATGACGACGGGTAAGATTTGTGTGTGGCTCAGGGTCAAGGTAGAAAATGTGTTTCTGAGGGTTGACATTGGTCTGATGTTCCTGCACCCCCTGGCCTCTGCAGCGTGGGGCACTTTGTGCCAGGATCGGGCCGTCAGGTCATGAGGTAATGAGTGTGGAAGGGCCTGATGGGCATGCAGAGCCTTGAAAGTGGCAAGAAGAGAACTGAGTAACGAGCTGTGCGCAGCCTGCTGCCTTTCCACGCGCTGAAGGATAAAACACCTCTGTGCCGTGCTCTTGGTCTTGGCAAACAGTCCAGCAATTTTGCACTCAAGACCTAATGTAGTCTCCACCTGGGAACTTCCAGTGACCGGTGGGGGGATGGCCTTGTGGGTGCCAAGCAGGGCCACTGGCCCGTGCCCTGCAGGCAGGGAGCCCCCTGGAGGCAGCTGTTACTGCCAGTGGAGACAGAGTGACCGCTTCATGGGTGTGGCCTGTCTTCCTGGGGTGACATGAGTGGCGGTTGCACAACATCGTGAAAGCACTAAGTGCCGCTGAGCCTTGCTCTTGAAGATGGTTACATGTGTGCCCTGTGAACTTGACCTCAAGAACTCAGCACAGTAAACCAGAGCCAGCTTGGGGGGCCCCTTGGCAGAGGGTTTGAGGGACACATGCTGGACTGCAGCTCTTCCATCTGCCCCCTGGCCCAGCCTCTCCTCTGCCCGCCCTGGGCGCTCACCCACGGGCACACCCTTGCCCTCTGGCCCCCGCTGCTCACTGCAGGGTCCACCTGGGGGGTCTGGTCAGTGCCCTCCCTGCGACAGCACTGTTTTCTGGGTTCTGGTAACTGGCCCGCCAGTTAGTCCTCGCGCCAGTCTGGCCGTGGCTCCCCTTCCCTCCGTGTCCCGACGCGGGTGCTAACCACCCTTCCCTCTCCCCGCTTGTCAACGGCCCCTTTACTAAGTGCTCCTTGAGTTACCTGTCAGAGTGACTCGAGCACCAAGAAGACAGTGGCAGAGGGACCCGCCCCACCAGAGTCACAGGCCCTAATTGTCAAGCTCTCAGACCGGCTGGTCCCAGACACCTCTGGCCGAGCAGGTAGGCACCTTCCCGAGCCTGGCCTGTCCTCAGCGCCCTCCCTCCACCTAGAAGTCTCCGGAACTTGACTTCTCCCAAAGCCCGAGGCCTGTGATGCTGAGGTCCTGTCCTAATGGTCAGATGTGCATTAGCTGGAGACGGGAACATATAACAGACACCACCTGTGCACTGGGGCTGGTGTGACGGGGCCATCGGTCCCCCTTTCTGGTGGATACTGGGGGGCCCTCACTCTGCTGCCTGGAAGTGGCATTATGGCACATGTCTGTCCTCGCAAACACGGGACATGGCTCCGGCATGCAATGGCTAGAAGACAACTAGAATTCTAGAGCAATGGGTGAATTCCTTCCTTTACAGCCTGGGTGTGGAAAAAAGCTTTTAGTCTTTGATTCAGAATCCAGTGACAGTAGAAGAGCGCGACTGTAGAGACGGGTAAAAGAGCGTCCACGTGGCAGGAGCAGCAGCGCAAAGTCTCAAGTCAGCTGACAAACCGACAAAACACACGCAATTTATATCCCAGATGAGGGGTTAATAGCTGCAACGTACGACAACTTGTAAAAGTGGGGAGAAAGGGATGAAAAATTCTATAGTAAACGGGCAAGGACCAGAACAGACAATTCACAACAAACACATAACCACGTGTCCACTGAACACTCACTCACAGAAGTGCAGAGTAGGCCTCGCCGAGATCCGCTTTCTGTCCTGTTTGCCGTGCTAACCACCCTGGGGGCCAGCTGTGGGGACGTGGCCTCCTGTGTTCGCTTGTGAAATGCAAAACGTCGCCACCCTGTGCGAGGACCTGGGTGACCTCTCGAGACCGCACATGAACAGCCCTTCCAGCTGGCCTGTAACCAGGACTGTGGGGGTTTGTTTTGGTCACTTGCCTCTCCCCTTGACCAGCGTGCAGTGTCCGCAGTGGCTGGCACCTGGTGGGTGTTTGACAAGTGGCCGGATGTGAGGAGGATGGCATCCTCGCCTAATTCAGGGCTCTCCCTTGTAGGCACATTGTCCCCATCTCAGCTCTGTGTGCCTTCTGAGCCTGCCACCTGGACCTGTCCCCAGGCTTCACACCAACGCCCAACCCAGCGGGGCCACAGCTGCCCTGAGGCTCGGCACACACCTCAGAAGCCCAGGGGTGCCAGCTCCACGGGGGGAACTTTGGCCCATTAGAGGAGCTGGTTCCCACAGCTCCTCCAGGGACGCCTATGGGACCCAGCAGCCCAGTGGGTCTCCCGGACAGCCAGCTAGGTCACACACCGCCAAACCCTTCCCTCTCCCTCCCTGCCTCACCCACTTTCCTGTCCTCATCCCGCACCCCTGGAATGGCACCCTGTACACTGCAGCCGAAAGCTCAGGCCCCAGCTCTTTCCCAGGACCCAGACTGTGAAAGCCCTGAGCCAGGGGTCTCAGGATGGGGCCGAACTTGCGGCTGGGCTTCTCGCCTTACAGGAAGCCTGCACGAGTCCTCTCCAGGCCTGAGGTTCAAGTGCTGTGCGTGACATTGGCTCCGAGCCTCAGGTGACGGGGCAGCACTCGCTCGCCCCACTGTGCCCCACCAAGCATACGGCAGGTTAAAAATGCCCCCCCCACACACACACACAAATCCCCGTCCAGTGCCTGGAACCTGTGACTGTGACCTCACAGGGCACAGCGGACTTTGCGGATGCGACCAATAGTCTTGAGAGGGGGACGTGATCCTGGGTGATCTGGGGGCACGATAGCATCACAGGGTCTCTGCAAGAGGGAGGTGGCAGGGTCAGTGTCAGAGACCAAAGGGGCAGCACGAGCCGAAGGATGCAGGCGCCTTGAGCAGCCAGAAAAGGCAGGGAACAGATTCTCCCCGGAGCCTCCAGGGGGGGCCAACCCTGCCCACCCATGAGTCTTCCAACCTCCAGACTAAACATGACAAACCTGTGCTGTGGAAGCTAGTTTGTGAAAATGGTACAGCAGCCACAGAAACCCCTCTGCGAGCGGTGGGCTTCCGGGCCAGGGCCTTGCCGGCCAGCTAAGGGGCATCAGGTGGTCAGAGTGGATTCGAGAACTGGTCAGAGAGGCTCCGGACACAATGCAGATCCCACATCCTCCCACCCTCTCCATGCCTTTGTCAGAGACTGGAGGTGACCTGAGGGCTTATCTACAGAGGCGTGGGTGAGAGGACAGTACCTGTGGGCAAGGAGGACCGGCGTGGGCACCACCCAAGTGTGAAGGAACTGGAACCTAGAGGGGCAGTGACACATTGTCAGTGACAGAAGCTGGTGCTCAGAACGTGCCAGGGAGGCTCTTGCAGGACCCCAACAGCCCAGCGTAAGGACCAGCCCACAGGACGGAGAGCAGAGCAGCTCAGATGGGGAGGGGACGAGGGCCAGGGAGAGGGAATGACAGGTCCTTTCTTGAGGGGCGTGTAAGGACGTGGTGTCTAGCAGTGAGCACTGCCTGGTTAACGTGGTTTAGGGGCGGCACAGGTGGTTAACAGAAGGGAACCCTGTGGGGAAAAGCCACCATCACACCTGAACACAATCACCATGAAAATATTTATTTGTGAGAATCAGCAGTCGCCAGGACCCGCAGGCAGGCCTCTACAACAGACACTTCACAAACATGTCCACGCGTGGGGGCAGGGCGGTTGCCACAGGCTAATGGAACTGCCTGAACCTCACAGAGACATCTCCCCTCACAGCCCGGACCCAGGGGCGATGTGCGTTGTCCCAAGGCTGCATCACACCCCGACACGCTTCCAAAATCCAAGCTCGTTTCCAGGAAGGGCAAGGCCAGCATTAGTGGGCCTGAGTCGTCAGCACCTCAGTCTTTCTGTTGGTCCAGTTTTACAGTCATCGGTTGAAATGCCAACTAAAATTCTAAATTGGAATGTATGCAGCTAACATTAAAAGCATTCAAACACCACCATCCTACAAGGAGAATTCATTTCCAGTTCCCCCAATACTAACACCTACCCCTCCCTCCAGTCACCAAGACAAGGGTCCCAGCACGGGCTCCATGTGGCACTAACAGGAAGGCTGGCCCTTGCTCTCAGGTGTCGGAGCAGATCTGCAGGCCAGCGGTGCCCCAGGCCAGGGAGAGTGGCCCATGGCTTCAGGAAACCATCTCCTACCAGAATGGGCCTCCTGTGGCACAAAGACTGGCACTTGCCCCCAGTGGTGTGGGGCGGGGGTGGGGGGCAGGCTGCGGCTGGGGGCTTCGTTCCGTCTGACGACCCTGGAGCTCAGGGACCCCCACCGAGGCTCATCCATGGGGGGGGCAGCGATGGATGGGGAGCCCGCTTTCAGCACGAGGCTCCTCTCGGCTTGGACGGTGGGAAAGCTTTGAAAACACCTGTTGACTTGGCCAGTCGTTAAAAAGAAAATTCTAGAGAGAACTTTCCATTAATACAAAGTTTAAAAATATTCTCTAAGTCTGGCCTAAAGTTCCTCATTCAATTCTTTTTTATAAACAGAATGCATACATTGTGCTGAGTACAAACCTCTAATGAAAAGCAGGACTGCAAAGACATGTTTTTTAATCACTTACACAGAAAATATTTTGTACCAAGAATAAACTGCAGATGTCCACAGGAAGACACACGATGAGAACCCACAATTTTAGGAATTGGAGTCGTGCCTTGTGGCAGCACGCCCTGGTGGCGGTTTCCCGGTGGGGGTTCCTCAGTGGGGGTGATGGGTGATGCTGGGATGGGCCTCTAGAGCTGGGGGATGGGGCACACACAGGCCCCCCACTCCCACTCAGAGGCACAGACTGCAAGTCTGGTTCCCATCAATGGACAGAAAGACTTCCACACTAAAGAAACACCCCCTAGAAGGGGGCACTGATGTTTGCAATCTACCAGGGTGAGGGGCCAGAGACCCCTGACTGCCTGTCACTCTCCTCCTGTGCCCTCGCGATGCCCCTGCAGGCAGAGGCTGCAGACGTGGCTGGATGCTGAAACCACAGAACTGCCTCTAAAAACACACAGGATCTCATGATGCTCTTCTCACCAGCAGTCCTGCCAGCCACCTGATTCCGCACGTCACAAAGTGGCTGTGGCACAGGCATACCAACCGTGCACACAGCTCCAAGGACACACGGGTGTGGACTCTGCATCACTGAGGCAAGGCCAGTGTGACAGTGTGTGTTGGCAGACCTGCAGATAATAGGTGTCTCCTGGGGGAATGCCAGCCATCCAGACCAACGAGGCCCAAATTCAAGGCTGCCCTGGCGAGGGGCAGTGGCCCTGGCTCCCCAGAGTGGCCCTCCCCAGACGGGGGTCCTTCTGAGCACCCACACAGCTCGTACATCTGACCCACTCCCTCTGGCGGCATGGGAGCTGGCTCTCCAGATATCAGCGCAGAGCCGCACAGCGAGATGGGAATGCGAGCCCCTGCAGACTAAGAGGTGGGCTGAGCAGCAGTGCCCCGTCTGGGGACCACACGGCTCCCACCCAGACTCCGGAAGCCAGGACCACTCACAGCACCCCCATCTGTACACGATCCACTGTGCTCACTCACAAACTCCCTTCCCCTCCTTCTGGCCCAGGGGGGTACTGGGGGGCGGGAGGCTCCAGAGATGACCCCCGTCCCCCCCGTTAGTGTCCATGGAGGCTGGAGAGACCAGGAAGGCGGCTGAGAAGGAAGACAGGGATTGCTGGCTATTCTGGCATTGAACATAGCCCAGTCACATGGTCACAGACATCTCTGATTCACAGATGGGGACCCCGACACCCCAAGCAGGTGGTCCCATCCAAGGGCAGGAAAAGGCATGCGTGCATGGGGGTCCACTGGCCAGACCACTGGCCAGACGCTCTCACCTCCTCTTTTGTACATTTCAACTGAGGAGTGAACATGAGGTTCAAGCAGGAAATCCACAATCCCAGGCCCGTCTGCCGCATCCCAGATGGGCCTGCAGCAGCAGCATTTGGAGTTTCTTTCGTCACCGTGGATGGTGGCAGTGGGGAGGTGACTTTTCCAACAGGACTCAGGCATCGCGGTATAGGCCGCACGCTCTGGCGCTCTCAACACTCAAAACACCCTCCCTGACTCATCAGTGCAGGTCCATTGGAAAATTAAACGTTTTAAAAACTGGTTTTAACAAGTGTAAGAACAGGACAGCAAAGCAGCATTTTCACCATCACTGACACATACTGCAAAAATAACACAGGCTAACACAATCACCTCAGCAGGGCTTGGTGATGACTTAAGAAAAAGGGATATTTTGTAATTCATCTTTGACGTCTACAGGAGGTTTGAAAAACTGGTAAGTACTGACACCTACACGCTGACACCAGGCGGCTCCAAGCCCATCTACCTCCCGTGTTAACACACGTTATCATTTTGCATGTTACTAAACGACAGAAAGTGAAAACAAAGATTAATTCTAATTTGGACCCAAACTGTACCAGAAACTACTGCCAACGAGGCTGGGGGACTTCTGGGTAGGACATTCTACACAGAGAATGCCGGGGGCCTCCGCTGTTGTCACCACAGATGGGACACGTGCAGGTAGAAACCAGCCTACGACAGCACAGGCTCAGCGACAGAGAGGGAACGGGGGACACGCCTCCCAGCTGCTGTCTCGGGAGCCCTGATTTCCTTTTCTCAGTTCACAGGGCTCAGCCACCTCCCCTCCCCATGGCTTTCCAGCAGTCAGAGGACAGAGGAGAAAGTCGGATCACCACCCCTGTCTACAGAAGCCTTACAGGTGGAATAATTCTCATCATTCTATGCTTAACAAAGGGAAGTGAAAGGATTAAATCTAAGGCGGGGCCAAGCCTCTGAAATAAAGCTAAGGAACCAAGAATGGAGCAGCGTTTGCTGAGTGTCTCCGCTCAGGTTCGCTGCGTGCACGGAGCAAGCCTAACTCCCCAAACCGTATTTTCCGGGTGGGTTTTCACCACCTCATGGAAAATAGACACATTTAGGTTCTTTCCCAGGTTCTATACTGGCTCTCAATATTAAAACAAAAAAGAAGGAAAGAAAAGGCTTTTCTCATTGCCGTCTCCCCAGATCTACTTGGCAGTGTTTTTCATTATAGGTGCTGGGCAGGCCCAGGGCCCTGCCTGGGTGACTCTGGCTGGTTCCCACGAAACCAGGAAACATGACAGGGACACAGATGCCCTGACCCTGTGCACACGCTGCTGGGAGCGCTACTGCGTGAGAATTAAGACATTCAGGAGTGAGCAGAGTGGGAAGACAGCGGGAGGGTGCCGTGGATTTGGGGGCGTGGCTTCTCTTCTTTTCAGGGCGTTTTCTACAGTAAGAATGCACTACTGGAGAGGTGTGCGGGCTCCGGGGAGGGCCTGCCTGTGGGCACAGAGCCGTGGGGGGGGACAGGGCTGCCCTCACAATGATTTCCCAGGGGCCACATCTGGGCCCCTATGTTCTATAGTCTCCCTGTCCCCTCCAGGCTGTGGGCTCCTGAGAGAGGCAAACCTCTGCACCCCCAGAGTGGGGGGTGGGTGCTGAGATCAAGGCAGGCTGAATCTGTCAGGATGGACACCCCTGTCTGCAGCCATGCCTGGGGGACCTCAAAATTCTGGGTAAGGGGGGCCAAGGAGGTCACGCTGGCCGTGGACAACTGGACTAGTGCCAGGGCCTCGGGGTGAAATGTGCCCACAGTGGGGGACCAGGCTTCTCTGAGCCCTGGGGCAGAGCCTGGCCCTCTGGTCTCTGCAAGAGTAGGCGTGGCCTGCAGCCTGGCAGCCTGACCCACAGGGTAGGCGTAGGGACCAGCCAGAGTCACCACGGCGCTGGGCCTGCACAGCCCACCTCTGCCCTCTCTACCTGTCTGGACACTAACTCTGTGACACGATGCGTTTGTCACCAGCAGCAGGTGGCAAACACATAGTGCTTAACCTGTTGTACCACAAACGAGGTGAGTTTTCCAAAAGGAGCCCAACGTGGCATGTTCCCATAGGCGCCCTTGGCCGCACACCAGCCCTCTCTTTACTGGCCTCCGTGCATCGCTCAGCAGGTCCCTAGGGACACTTGTGGGTCACAGAGTGGTCCCGCTGAGATGTGCAGACCGACTTGAATTTTCAGGGTCCTGGAAAGGTCCCTGCCAAAGTGACTGTGCAGGCCTGTGTGTCTGGGCCAGCAGGCATTAACCTGTCCACAGGTGAAACAGAAGCAGAATATCTGAAATGCCCAGGGACCTGCTGAGGAGCAAAGTAAGAAACAAAAATCCTGAAGCAGAGGAAAGGTCAGAATGACAATAAAGGTAATTGGCATAATTCATCTGAATGCAAACGGTTAACACCAAACTTGTTCTCAGAGATGCAGAGACACAGGCCCACCCACCCCCGGCCCAGGCCACACGGTGGGAGCCAATGTGACTCTCTTGGGGGAAGCAGCCCCTCCCACCACATACCCCAAGATGGGCAGGACACCCCTGAGAGAGTGGCCACAGAGCTGGTTTTCCAGGTAGGTCCAGGAGCCTTCGGGGTGGTGGTGGGGGTGGGGCAGGGGGGGCTGGGTTTCCAAATAACAAATTTGAGATTGATTTGTTATTTTCAAAAAGCATGACCAGCACATTTTCACAATTAAGACCAGTTGAGGCTGGACACTCACGAAAGAAAAGAAAATATCAAGTTTCGGTCACAGCGCTAAGGCAGACGTTACATTTTTCACAGGGATGGAGACGGAGACACGGCCGCTGTGTCGGGAGGCACGCACACACGAGGCCTCACAGCACTGTGGCCTGGACGACAATCTCCGGGTTCTCGATGTCCCTTTTGCTCTGGACCATCCGCAGCTCCAGCTGCGCCGGGCTGGGCTTCCGTCCTCCCCCAGCCTGGGCTGCGGAACGGAGAAAGTGGAGAAAGCGGTAGTGACGGGTGCAGAGCAGGGAGAAGGCTGAGCCTGGAGTTCCCAGTCGACACGGGAGCTCCACGCCGCTGCCACTGCCCCATTTTTTAAATGCCAAGGGCCAGGGGAGCCACGGGAACCCCACCCACAGCAGAAGGGTCACTCCCTCGACAGTCGAGCAGGTGCTGACCCCTCCCTCCCACCGCTCTGCCCGAGGCCCCCGAAGGCAGCAGGCGCTCGGGGAGGCACAGGCGTCCCACGGGCCTCGTGGGCGGTACCTTTTGCACACTTGATGGTCCGCTGTAGGACATGGTGCATGGCTGACACGGTCTTCTCACAGGCCACCTGCAGGGAGGACGAACAACTGTGCCCCAGCACCTCTGCTGCCCGCAGCTGCCTGGGAGAGCACGGTCTCCACCCTGAGTCACCAGGGCGCTGGCTCTGCCATCACATGCTCCCCAACCAGCTGGACCCACCCCAGCGTGGGACAGCCCATCCCTGGAGAGCTGAGCAGATGCCTGCACACTAAATTAACTGCCCCCTCTGGACCACAGGCAACTGTGGGGAGGGGCTGTGACACCGACGGCCAACACTGCCTGGCATGTAGTGGGTGCTTAGTCAGAGCTTCTGAAATGAGTTAGTGATAAAGAATCTACATGGGAAAGAGCCCCTGCCCAAAGTCAGCCAAAGTCACTCTCAGGCAGACTCGGGGCTCAGCAGGCCCTGGGGGTGCATGTGGAACTCCCTCTGACTCCCAGACCCAGGGCACTCCGAACCCAGGTTTGGCCTTGGGCAGCCCAGCAGCGAGGCCTTCTCTGGTACCAAGGTACCACTGCCTGGACCAGACAGAGGTCCTGCTGCCTCCAATCAAACTGGCAGGCCTGCACGCGAGGGAGGTGGGACGGGTGGGGGGAGCCTGCCAGGGGACTGCACGTTTCAGCGGCCTGGTAGGTGAGAGGGGAAGGGCCCCAGCACCAGCTGTGCATTGCACAAACAGGGGGCCCAACACCCAACCTAGTTGATATGTTTGGGAGGCCGGGCCCTTGGGGGAAATGGGGCCCCCCCTGGTGCCCTGCAGAGACAGCTTTAGGGGAATCCATTTCCAGATCCCGACCTCCAAATTCTTCCTTGAGGGGACCCAACAAGAAGGCGAGCAGCGGTGGACATGGGACACCACCCAGACGTGGGACGTGGGGTGCTGGAGCCCATGCCTGAGCGCTGTCCACCCTGTTCCCCCCAGCTCATGATACCCCTCGTCCCCTTCCTGGTCTTTGGATGTGGTAACCAGCTCCCCACAGAGGCACAGGAGACCAGGCGCGGCAGGAGGGGCACGTCCTGCTGACCTTGAGATTGTTGGGGTGCTTATGCGTCCACGCCAGGAGCATGGCGGCGAAGAGGTCGCCTGTGCCCACGAAGACGGCGTCCACCTTGCGCATCTCCATGCAGATCCGCTCCGTCACCACGGAGCCGTCGGGGTGCCCTGGGGGGACAGCACAGCTGGCTGGGACCCCAGACCCTCGGCCAGCACAGGGCCAGCCCTAGGCCTGGGCGCCTCCTGCCTGCTCCTCCCCTGCTCTGCACCTGGGGCTCGTCACTCATGGGGGCTCACTCAGGTAGAACTCGGGGCTCAGGTGCTACCCGGGGCCGCAATGCCCCACAGCAGCTGCCCTACCCCAGGGGAGAAAGTGGCAGAGTGAAGGCCCAGAGGACTAGTCAGGATGGCGCTGCTATGCAGCTGACAATGAGGGCCTGGCACACATGATATGATGTGATGTGATGTGGAGGAAGCAGGAGTGACGAGGGCGCCTCGTCCTCCAGGACTGTGAACTTCTTGAAGTGTGTGAGTGTGAGTGTGTGTGTGAGTGTGTGTGCCTGTTCTTGCACACAGCTGCAGAGGGAGCCTGCGGGGCTGCTCTCTGGGGCAGCGGGTGTGACCCCAGGCTCCTGTCACTTTAATGTGGTGCAGAGAACACCACCCCAGGTGGTATTTGCATGATTAAACAGTGGGCACAGCAGAGCATGAAGCGCCTTCCCAGTGAGGTCTGCACAGCTGCCCGCTCTATGGGAGGTGAGGCATGTGGACACCTGGACCCGGGGACCCTGCCTCCAGCCGGGTGTCCCTCATGACCCCCACGTTAGAGGGTGTTATCTTCACACCGCCAGCACCGCCATGGCATCCAGGCTGCTCGGCGACCATGGGTGAGGTGTCAGCACCCGGATTCATGGAAATCCTTCCAGTTTCTAAAAGTCCCATCTTTCATGGCGGGGTGATAAGCGTTCAGGAAATTGGCTAACTGCTGAGTAAGGCATGATTTTTTATTGAACCCAAAACCTTCACGGAAGCCTCAAGGGGCCACGATGACGTAAAGGTGATGGGAGCCCAGTGCTGGGGCAGGGCGGCTGAGGCGGGGTGCCAGGGGCGGGGAGGGGCTTACGAATCCTCTGGCTCCCCAGTGCGATCAGGTAGTCACTGCCCCGCGGGGAGGGCAGGTCGGAGCTGGTGATGACCACGGTGTCGGGGCCCATCGAGTGCAGCACATCCATCACCTGCAGCGGAGCAGGGAGCACGTCAGCCACGCCTCCTCACCCATGACCCCTGACCCCGTGAACCCAAATAGCCAGGCAGACTGGCAGTCGATCCTGGGATGTGCTCTCACAGGATTTGGCTGATGGGCCCGGAGACAACAGAGTAGAGGTCTTGGGAACCCGCCCTGAGTGGCCCATGCCCGTCCAGTGCCCGTCTAGTGACAGCTTTGCAGAACGACAACTTTGCCAGCTTAGCGCCGCTGTGCCCATTCCCTCTGGCGTGAAGTCTGAGGGTATGCGCCTGCTGGCTCCCACCTGCAGCCTACTGGTGTCTGCCTACGGGAGGAAGGTACCAACCAGGCTGGGCCGGCTGTCCTTCCCCATCTGGGTCCACACACAGCAACAACCAAACAACCACGGCTCCCACCTCCCGTCCATTCTGGGAAACCACGCATTCATTAATTCATTTGTTCAACAAACACCTACTGCCATGTCCTCAGCAATACACCAGGGGCTCAGAGGCCCCAGGGCGCCATCCCAGTTCGGAGCAAGGCCCTCAGAGCAGGAGGAGGGCCCCCCGCCTCGTTCCCTGCCATGGAACTCTACTGTGTGGCCACCCCGGTCAGCTCAGACAACGCCTGCTATCGTGAGCAGGGCAGACAGTGGATTAACCCAGACCTGACAAGCACAAAGCTGCGGGTGACCAACCAAGTGCAGAAGGAAACTTACAACACGTCCCCGGCCCTGCAGGCTGGCTGCCTGGGAGCTGGGATGCTGGCCACTTGGGCTGCCTGTCTCGCATTCCCACGGAGATGCAGCTGTCCCCTCCCCACCGCGGGCTGTGCCGCCTGTCCCCTCCCCACTGCGGGCAGTGCCACCTGTCCCATACCAGGCCCTGGAAGGTCCCCTTACCGCTAATGCTTCTTCCTGGCTGTGGATCTTTCTGCCACTCAGTAACCTGGAAGACAGGCAGGCAGAGAGATGAGATGTCACATCCTGGGTCCTGCCTGTAACATTCCCAAAGCTACAGCAGCACTGGTGCCCCCGCCCCAATGCCCGCAGGGAACGATCTCAGAGCCTGCTGGCCACACGGGCCATCATGGACCAGGTGGCCACTGTGACATGTCTGGGGACCAGTCAAGAGTAAACTTTACTTTTAAACGGGGACTCTCACACATCACGGGTGTGCTGAGGTTCTAGCCTGTGGTTAACGTGTACATGTAACAACAATGAAGGACCACAGCACGTGGTGCCCTTTGTGACCCCCAGCACGGCACAGGCACCAGCAAGGGCGAACCATGTCCACGGGAAGTAAGAGCTGCAAGTGGCTAGTGTACCCATTCATGAGCCCACCGAAGGTTAGGGTCCTCAGGTGAGTCATCGTCCCTGGGAAGGACCGGCGTGGGGCAGGGAAACCCGGGCCCCATGTGCCCCCACCCTGACTTTAAAGAGCGGCCTTGAAAACAGAGGGGACCGAGCTGATGGTCCAGCAGAGCCAAACAGTGACAGAGACGAACCCACTTGGGCGCTCAGCTGCAACCCCACGGCATCAGGAAACACCCCTTCCCCCCTGGGCACCTGGTTCTTCCAGCCATCAGGTAAGGTCGTGCAATCCAAGAAAGGCCCTTGGAAACCCAGTACCGGGCAGCAGGGCCGTGGGCTGTGTCAGCCATATGCCAGAGCACCTCTTCCCCCTTAGTGGCCCCAAGGCCCCTGCTGTTCAGGAAAACAGCTGGGGGTCAGCACGGTCACCAGCAGGGAGTCGCAGTAAAATAACGACCCCCTGCTGTTATTGATGGATATAAGCCAGGTGGGTCCAGGGCGCCTTGTCAGCCTGGCTTGCAGGGGTGCAGGCAGCTACCTGACACAGGGAAGGTGCCAGATTTCCCCTCCCCCGAGGGAGGACATTCCAGGGAGGTGAATGCAATGCCCAGAGGGGAAGTGGTCGGGAAGCTCCCTGCACAGGCTCTGTGGCTGCCTGTGGGTGGTCTGCAGCTGTAACTGGTTTAAGTGACTTACTCAGCCTCGAACTGGTTGGGAGTTATGATGTCTGCGACTGGCACAACCTTCTCTTTGTAAACAGGAAGGAGGTCCTCTGGGACGTACTGAAGGAAAGGAGATGGGGACACAGGCTGACGCACACAGAGGAGGAGGAGGAACTGGGGACACTCCCAGTCAGAGCCCCTCGGTAAGACCGGCAGCGAGAGTGGGCAGCCGGTGCCGACCCAAAGGGCTGCAAGGGCTCCTGGGGGAGGGCTGGGCGAGGCCCCGCCTCCTCTAAGACCCTCCGCCTCCAGGAAGGCCCCGGGGTGACTTCACCAGCGGCGCTCTGCCTCCCCTGTGTCCCAGGGCCGGGTCCCTAAGCTATGGCCTGGGAGCGATTGTAACATTTTGTAACGGTTGAGGGACAAAGTCAAAAGAAGAACACTTTGTAACACATGGAAATGAGAGGAAACTCAAAATGTGTCCATACATGAAATTTTATCAGCAAACAGTCATGTCTGTTCGTTTGTAAATTTTTTGGCTGCTTTTGGCTACAACAGGGACATGTGGCCCTAAGATATCGACTCTCTGGCCTTTTACGGAAAGCCTCGTCTACCAGCCATGCTTCTCCCTGGAAGGGGGTCCTGCCTCCCCTGGGAGCAGCGTCCACCCAGGCAGAGCAGCGTGTCCTGCTTTTGCGCTGACGGCCTCAGCGGCACTTAAATATGCACAGAATGACTAACCATAGAGCCTTCGCTGTTCCACTTGTCACCCATCACCGGATCGCACACTGCGGAGGGACAAAGGGAATCTTATCAGCAAAAGCTACAGCCAATGAGAAGAGCCCTCAACACTATTTTTGCTGGTAAACTTCGCCAGCCCCCAAAAGCTTGGGAAAATCAGCCTCCTAGTCTTATGCCTGTTACCTGGCGTTTGGCATTTTGTCGTCCAGGCCGCCCCGTGGCATTCCCCACCCCCCCAGAGTTGGGGGCATCACATACACCCCAACTGCAGTGCCGAGCAGCCTGACCTTCGCACACTGACACTGATTAGAGCACGCTTAGCCCTGCGTCTCTCACACGCCCCACGCAGACGCCCGCCCACGCCAGAGGTCTGAAGGCTCACATTCCCAGAGGCCCAGCGCAGACTCACAGGCTGGGGGAGCAGAGGGGTGCGCAGAGGAAGGAGGCTAAGCGCCCCCCCAGCCTGGGTCCGACCCCACTCCAGTGGGTGACAGCCCAGCGCCTACCGTACACCAGCCGTGAGTTCTGCTGCTTCAGCTCCCGCACAATGTCCACCACCATGGCCAGGAAGGACTTGTCCCTTGTGTACCCTGTGGGCACGAGATCAGGCCACCCTCATAAAACAAAGGCTTGACCGGCAAAGGAGAAAGCAGTGCCATGAAAACCACCCCGCCCCACCCCACACAACGGCCGGCAGGTCTCAGGTCCGGCAGCCAGGTTGAGGGTGAAGTGTCCCCAACAACTGGTCAGTGAGGGGCACTGGGCGCTTCCCAAAAGAAACGTTAAGTCTTAGAGGAAAGGAAGAATCCACGGGTCACCGCTGTGCGGGGGATTTTTTCTTCTGTCCTTTCCACTTCAATAAGAAGCACATCACTTTTAACCATGTATAGAAACACAAACAAGTACTTAAAAAAAATTTTTTTTATACCAGTGGTGTGTGTGTGTGAGACCAACACACTGTTTCCCCAAAAATAAGACCTAGCCAGACAATCAGCTCTAATGTGTCTTTTGGAGCAAACATTAATAAAAGATCTGGTCTTATCATTATATAAGACCCGGTCTTATATTATATTAAAATGAGACCGGGTCTTATATTAATGTTTGCTCCAAAAGACGCATTAGAGCTGATGGTCTGGCTAATCTTATTTTCGGGGAAAGAGGGTAGCAGGTGGCAGTGCTGCTTAGCTGGGTATTTTCACGCCCGACCCCACCTGTCTCCACCCTCGGGCACTGGAGCCCCAGTGCGGCCCCAGAAGTGTGACTTGGCACGGCCAGGGCAGTGTTCACCCGAGGGGGCACAGCATGGCTAGGGCGCCCAGGCCATGCTACCAGGGATGGCCGGCACTAGGCGGTCGCTAGCTCTTGGCGGCAGTGCCGCCCCTCCTTGAAGGAGGCAGGCGCCAGAGGCGAGGCCGGGTGGGCGCTGGGGGCAGCCCGAGCCCGCGGGGCCCTTACCCGTGAGCACGTAGTCGTACTTATTCACGTCATTCAGCTTCAGACCTTCGTACAGCTCGTGCAGCTCATTGGAGTTCAGCACTTGGCCTTTCCAGTGGGCGTAGCCTGTGTTGGGGGGGGCACAACACTCAGGGCCTGGGCACACGGGCGACAGCGTCACCAATAGCCGCCGCCGCCCAACGCCCACTCACCCTCGAGGACACTGCCGGATGATCCCTTCCCCATGGGCTGACACAGGGACTAAATGAGAACACCCAGGCATGGTGCTTTGGTGGGTGCTCCTAACTCCGTGTGGGTGACCCCAAAAGCACAGCTGGCCCTAACACGGTCTGGTCACTACCGATAGCAGGGGTCCCACTCCCACTGCCAGTTCCTCTGGAATTAACCCAAAGTGACGAGGGCGTCAGCTCTCCAGGCCAGCCTATGGACACCTGTGGAACCTGTGTCTCACTGGCAGCACACAGGAGGGGACGCTTGGGAAGGGACATGCCAGGCCCACGAAGCTGCAGAACCTCTCCCTGTTTTTAGTGGGGGCACCTGGGGACATCCCTCCACGTCACAGTCACTTGCTTTGCCAGCTTTTACTGTGCACGTTTCCCCATCCAGGCCGTTGTTTGCTCACTGTCACCTGGGCCCTCTGGTAGGTCGGAGCGCCTCACACCCTAGCGCCCACAAGGTTGAGATCAGGGTTTCCGGGCGGGAATTCCTGCCCGTTCTCAGGAAATTTTTTCACTTTCCCGTTCCCGAATCCAAAGATATAAACTGTTTTCTGTTCTCCACGATGAATTGTTTCCACAAAGTGACGGCTGATACTACCAACCACCTGGGTTCAAGGAGCTGATTTTCCTGATTTCCCGACCAACTTTTCTTGGGATTCAGGAACAGGAAAGTGAAGAAAATTCACGAGAATGGGCGGGAATAACCCTAGTTGAGATGCAGCCAAAGAAAGTCTTGGATCAAATCCTGATGTGAATTAGAAACAGGCCCCAGTGCTCAACCTGCTCTCGGCCTCTGACAGGTACCAGGTGAAGCGTTCCCTCTAGGCAGACAGACGCGTGGCATCCTGGGGACCTCCTGCCACATGGGACCCCTGTCCACAGAGCCTCCGATGGCGGTAGGGCAATGGCTTGGCTTTCACAGGGGCAGGGCCACACCATGGACAGCAAGGTCACCTGTGAGAATGCCTCCTGGCATCCCCTGTGCCACAGGAAGCCCTCCAGTGTACGTGCTTCCAAGCAGGTACGTAAAACTCTCGAGAGAGCATCCTATTGCCCTCCATAGAGACCACGGGGTGGGGGTCGGGGCTGCCTCAGACCCTTGCATGGCGGCCTGTGTGCACGAGGGAGCCGTCCTGAGGAAGCGTGTCTGAACGAAGGCGATTCCGCAGGGGCTGGTGTGGCCTCAGGAGTCCCCAGTGCGTTCCGTGGGGGGCACCAGCGGGAACTAATGCAGGAGGGTTTGACTGACCCCATTAACTGGGTGCCGTCAGGATCAGGAGGTTGGGAGGGTGAGTGTCAGCCTAGCCACCCTCCCCCCTCCCACGCAGGGCTGCCCACTCCAGCTCGTGTCCTCTAGGAGCTGGTGCTCTGGCTGAGCCCCGGGCAGGTGTGTGCTCAAGGAAGGCAGGGCTGCCACAAAATCCCTCAGACCCAGGGTGAGGACAGTGGTCCTTCCTGCCTCCTTCTGCCCAGGTTGGGCTTATCTCCACTGCACATGCAGGATGCTGGTGTCCTGGGCCTGCTGTGACAAAGTGCCACACACCAGTCGGCTCCAACAACAGTCCTGGAGGCCGGAGGCCGAGATCACGTGCAGGCAGGGCTGCTTCTCCCGAGGCCGCTCTCCTTGGGGTGCAGACGGCCTTCTTCTCCCGTGTGTGGGTCTGTGTCCTAATCTCCTCCTCTTACAGGGACGGCAGCATGTTGGACCCGTCTCAACGACCTCGTTTGACTTGAATCCCTTCTCCAAAGGCCCCACCTCCAAACACAGTCAGTTTCTGAGGCGCTGGGCATTAGGACCTTTGGGGGGACACAATTCAGGCTAGACAGGCAGTGGCGAAGGTGAGACACAGGGCCCCGAGGCCTGCATCACAGCGAGCAGAGCAGAGCACGGCCCTCCATGAGACAGCTTCCTAACCCCCAGGATGCTCGGTCCCACACCTTTCAGTACCCCCTGCCCAGCTGCACCCTCGCCGCTCGTCAGGGGCCCTCGCATCCTCTGTCCAACCCATCAACTCATGGATGAGAAAATAAATTCTGCGGAGGCCAAGCCATGGACCCTGACGGATGTAGTTCTGCAGGAAGCCAGAGCGGGCGCAGTGGTCTCGTCCCAGCCAGCCGCCAGGCGGCCCCTGGCTGCATGTCCTCAGCTGGTGCCTGCCCCAGCTCCAAGGCTCTGTGTGCCCACACCAGCCACCCCTGCTCCAGGGGCATCACCAGCAGGCCAGACCATTGGTCACACCGTAAACTCCAAGTGCCGGGACAGCGAGGCTGCCCTGTCCTCCGACCTCCAGCCCCACCAGGTTCTCCAGATGCTGCTTGGGGCTCAAGGAGACCTTGCTGACGAGCAGCGTAAGAACACTGGGTGGGCAGGGGCAGCGGCTGCTTCACAGCCTGCAGCTGCCTGGAGGGGGTGGCCCTGCCCGCCGGGGTAGAGCCTGGAAGACGGGGGAAGTTGTGCAGAAGCCATCCTGAGACAGTCTCTTCCGAAAGACCTGCTTGTCTGGGAGCATGGGGTCCCCATCATTCGCAGAACTGACGAGAGGTTCCCAGGTTGCACAATGAGCTTCATGCTGACACCTGGTCTTCCTCTGGGAGTTTGGAATTTGGGGGCGTGCCAGGCAGAGGTGTCATGTGACCAGCACCCAATAAAAACCCCGGGCGCCACGTCTCCAACAAGCTCCAGGAAGTTGACATCTCCCACGTGTTGTCATAGCTCCTGGCTGGGGAGCGTCCTGTGCGACTCCCGGGACAGGCTCTGCAGATTGTGCCTTGTGTCCCCGAGTTCTCCCCAGGCGCCTTTTCCCTGTGCTGATGTCGTGCTGTGGCTTTCACCAAAATAAATCACAGGCACTGGGCCCTGGGAGTCCTCTCGGTGAATTGCTGGGCCTGCTCCCACAACCCCTTTCAGCGCCCAAAGCCTCCCTACCCTCAACCCACACATCTTTCGTGATGTACCTAGACCCTCCCTGGGCTTGGTCTGAAACACAAATTCTCTGCCAAGTCAGAATCCTGGCGGGGGTTGGGGGGTTGGGTGGGCGGCAGTGCTCAGTTTCTTCAGGCCCCAGGCGACTCTTAGACACCCACAGATTTGAGAAGCAGTGATCTAGAGCAGGGGTCAGCAAACTGGCTGGTAGGCTGGGTATGGCCAGGCCCCTGTTGGGTGTACAGCCTGCAGGCAAGAGCAAGCATCACATTTTTAAATGGTTGGAAAAGAAACAAAAGCAATGCCTTAAGACTTGTGCAAATTACATGAAATTCAATTTTCAGTGTCCATAAATGGAGTTGAAGTTTTATTGAAAGCCCCACGCCTTTGCACACGGTCTCCGGAAGCTGCGTGCTTCTGCAGCACAGAGGTTTATTCCTGTCCCTTCACAGGAAGGCGCCAGCCCTGCTGCAGGACACCTGCTCACCCAGGAAGCCGGGCTCTCTGGCTTCCATCTTAAGAGTGATTTCAGACTCAATGCGATCCCACGTGACACCCACTAGAATAGCTAGATGACAAATCACAACAACAGCAAAAAAGACAAATAGTGACAGGTGCTGGTGAGGATGTGGAGAAACGAGCCCTCACACATCGTTGGTGGGGATGCAAAATGACGCAACCAGTTCGAAAAAGTCTTAAAACGATTAAACAGCATTACTACCTGACCCAGCAATTCTGCTCCTATGCATACAGTGGAGAAAATCGAAACACATCCACACAAGCACATGGGGACCAATGTTCACAGCAACACGAGTCATAACCCCCATGTCATCAATGGATGCGTGGGTACAAACGCGGCAGACACACGGGGGGAATAGTACTCGGCCATGAAAAGGAATGACGCTCTCTGGACAACATGGATGAGCCTTGGAAACATTAGCTCAGCGAAAGAAAACATCCTAAAGGGCCAGAGCGCCTGATTCCACGTATGAAATGTCCAGAACGGGCAAATCCACAGGTGGCAGGTAGACTGGTTGTCGCCAGCGGCTGGGGGAGGGGCGTGGGAGGCACAGCGAATGGGCACAGGTACCTTGGTACGGTTTCCACTGGGGCAATGACAGGGTCTGGAAATACAGTGGTAATGGTTGACAAGGGTGAATTCATTCTATAGTATGTAAATATCTTAATAAATATATTTTTGGGCCCCCACGCCGCCCTGGCCAGGCCCCAGGAGACAAGCAGGCATGGGCACCAGTGTTCAGAAGCCACCACAGTAACTGGTATTGCTCAGGTGTCCCAGCGCGTGACCATGGGGACATGGGGACACTGGCTGAGCAGGGTGTGGTTGAGCTCTCGAGGCCAGCGTGAGCTGAGTACTCAGTGCACAGTAGGACCACACAGTGGAAATCACACACCAGCGAGGCCTTTGCCGGGCATCCTGGGAAGCCCAGCACTGGACAGGAACACTCGCAAATGGGGACCGTCCTGCTAGCGGGGGAGTCACACACAGCTCTTGCCACACGTCTTTTGCGCAGCACAGAGATGCTTGATGGAGGTGAGTGCGGGGGGGACAAGGGGGGATAAAGTGCCTCTGTTCTTCTTTTAAAAATAGTAAAAAATATCAAGTACTTTTGTTTCATGTCCTAAGCCCAGGACAGAACAGACAGGTCACTGTGGGCGTCCTACACTCACAGCAGGTGATATGGCTCCCCAGGAGTGGGGGGCCGTGTGGCCATGTGGGGGCACCTGAGTCACATGTCCTAACCACCAGCTCCCATGGCTCCCCAGGTGCCAGGTGCCACATGCCACACTGCCATGGGGGCTGGGTTTGAGAGACAGGCCAGCCTCACTTCTGAGCAGCAGCGTGTGGGAAGGGGTGAGCGGGAGAGGGAGGGAGAAAGGGGTCCACGGGCTCAGGGGCCCAGTGAGGCCTCACCTGGCTACACCAGGTGGGGTGGGGTGGGTGGGGGGATGTGGCACCTGAGCCACCGCGGTGGCCTTGGGAGGGCGCCCCCGGGAAGTCCCCCGAATAGTCTGCAGACAGGTGCCTGTGGGCCCCCCAGCACTGGCACAGTCACTGAGGCAGCTGCCTGAGGGGCCCCGCGACAGGCAGGCCCGCTTGGCATCTGGAGGAGGCTGGGTGGGGGCACGAGGTCTTTCCTACCCGGGGCCTCCCAGGGAACCCGAGGAGCCCAGAAGGCCCCAGCACCCCGGAAGCCGTGGAAGCCCCTCCCCTCACCCCGGAGTCTGACAGAAGGGTGACAGGGGCTTCTGAGCGGGGTCTTCGCTTGTTTTGAGCTAATGCTGATTATGGCACAATATGCTATTCACCAGTAAGTTCAACACTGTCATTTAGTGTCCGAGCCAGTTTGGCTCACCTACTTTAAAAAAGGAGAGAGAAACAAAGGAGGGCGGTTAAAACAGCCAATAAAAATGTGGGATTCAGGGAACTTCGCTGTGTCCACTGCCACTTTCTGGGACTCCTCCACCTTTTGGGGCACCCAGCATCCTCGGTAGAACGAAGGCAGGAAAGGCCTTTCAGTGAGAACTGTACCTTTTCATCAAGCACGCATGTGCCTCTTCTCCCCCGCCCCAATGCATGACTTATATCACCCCCGTCCCTTCCAAGAAAAATCACACCCAGGAGAATATGGGCTTCCTGAGGGCTGAGGCAGGGGCAGCCTTCCATGGGTCCTGCTGGCACCCTGCTAGGCGGTTCCGGGAAGTTCTGTGCCTGGAAGTTCCACCTGGGTTCAGAGTAACCCCAGAAGAGGTGACATGTGGACAGTTCCAAGAACTGGGGCGGCTTCGTCCTCCTGCCTCAGGCTGTGTGGGGAGCTTGGGGCTCGTCCCCCACAGTGAGGGCCTTCCAAGGGCACTGACCCCCACACACCAGTGAGCCAGCAATCCTGCTTCAAGGCATCTGTGACCAGAAATCCTCGGGGTCCCCGTGCATTGAGAGATGCCCACACGTGCTCCCCCAGGCACTAGTTTCTAATAAAGAAAGTCAGCGGCTCCCTCACATCTACCTGCAGCGTGGGGGGGGCCTCATGTGGCCATGGCGCCACCTGGTGGACGACAAGGGCATGAGCAGGAGCGTGCAGAGCATGGCAGGGCCCCAGAGTAGGTGCTGGGATCACCGTCCCTGTTTTTCAGAGGAGGAAACTGAGGCACCACCTGCCCCGGTTATGCCACCTGCCCCCGGTCAGCCAGAGCAAAGACACAGAGCCGAGACTCAGAGGCACAGCCCACACCTGCAGACAGGCAGGCCCCAGCCCTCAGCCTCCCGTGCCCGGCGGCCTTTGCAGGGCGACACCTCCGGCTTGGTTTCCCCATCTATCAGATGGGGACCCCCCATGTTTCTAAAGGGCCATTTCTCACACCCACACTCAGCTGAGCCAGTGCCTCACCTGTGTGGTTTGAAAACTGGACAGAATTCACAGCGTCGATCTCAAACCCCAAAACCTGCAATACAGAGAGGACAAATGTAAGAGAGCGGGCCAGGCTCGCGATGACCCCAGCAGGTGCCTGACACCAGCCTGGGCGCCAGCGTGGAGGAGGAGAGCCCCGTGGCGCAGGGACCAGAAGGGTGTCCCCGAGTCAGGCTCGGCGTCCACACTTTTGGTGGTGTGCCTGCCTGGCAACGGACTGTGTTCACCGCTTTATGCAGCAAATGTGTTGGGGAGCCACCAGCCCAAAGGACCAAGACTCAGAGGCCACTCCCCACCTGCTGGGATGCAAGGCCCTTGTTATCACTTCTGGAAATCCCAGCGAACGGACTGGAAAGAAACCCAGGAGGCCTCCGTCTGTCTGAGCAGGAAACAGGGCTGTGAAGCCTGAAGTCCCCACCCTGTGAGGAGCGAAGGCCATGGTTCCTTCCCCACGAGCCGGGCTTACAGACCCTCCATTGTTCCGTCAGCTGCAGAGAAAGTAGGCACCCAGCCCAGAGCCAAAGGTCCCCTGAGAACAGTCACCGCCACAAACCCACTCATGGACAAGGGACGTGCGGACGTTTCCCAGAACTGCGGCAGCTCCATCCTCGTGCCACCTGAGCCAGCCTTGCTGCCCTTGGGCCGACCGGGGGTCCTCCGCCATCATGGCTCAGCCCCTCAGCGAGGCCAGGAGGAGCAGTTCTGGAGCGGGGGGGCGGGGGGAGTTCTGTTGCCAAGGGAACCACAGCACGACTATTGCAAATTCACTTACAGCACACAAAACAGGTGACTGCATAAAAGCAGCTACCACTGTGGTAAAAGCCAAGCACAGAAACAGTGGGAGCACTTTGCTAATGAAACAGAAGGAAAGGTTATGTCTAAGTGGCCAGGACAGCTACACAATCCCACGTTGACAGTTTGCTCGAGACATGGAGAGAGCTGGACTGATCTTTTTCTTTTCCTTTTTTTTTTTTTTTTAAGATTTTTATTGGGGAAGGGGAGCAGGACTTTATTGGGGAACAGTGTGTACTTCCGGCACTTTTTCCAAGTCAAGCTGTTGTCCTTTCAGTCTTAGTTGTGGAGGGCTGCTGGTTCGATTCCCACGTGGGCCAGCGAGCTGCACCCTCTGCAACTAGAATGAAGTCAATGAGCTGCACTCAGCTCCCAGGCGACCAGATGGCTCAGTTGGCTGGCGTGACCTTTCTTTGTGCAAATGTTTACAGTGCACAGAACTTAATGAGGACATGCTGATCTGACACACACACACACACACACACACACATACACACCCCACACAATATTTCTTCATGTTCTGCTCCCTTGCACCCTGCTCTAGACCCTAGGCCTGGCCTCCAGCCCACCCCAGAGGGCACCTGCCAGGCCGCCCAAGGGCCACCACACTCCAAGGAGCTACACACAAGCAGGGAAGCCCGGAGCCATGAGGGAAGTGCAAGGACAGTGCCCTGCCTGGGGTGAGAAGTTGAAGACACGTGTGGGCTCAACTCTAACGCAGGAGACGTGGCCGTGCCCGGACAGGGCAATGAGTGAGGGCACAGGCCCAGGAGCGGGAAGCCTGGGAAATCAACCCCAGGACTGTAGTTCAGCTGGCCCACTGACCTTTAGCCCTCTCCCTCCACCCCCCTAATGAGGACAAAGGACGTTTCTGTAACACTGATCCACAAGACAAAGAAAGGGAGCAGACAGCAGCAAACTGTGAAGTAGCCCAGACAGACACTTCACACGCAGTCAGATTAAAATCTCAGCTCCTATAAGGGGCAGAGAGAGCGAGAAGTGAGCTACCTCACCTGCACAACCTCCCGGAGACAGTGTGAGAGACAGAGAGTGTGTGTCTGAGAGAAAAGAGAGGGACAGGAGGACGAAACCAAGGGCAAGGCTGGCCCCAGTGGCCACCCTCCATAATCCCCAAGGGCTTCCAGCCCCGGGCCCTTCTGCTGTGGCCACCTGGTCTTCTGAGTACCAACAACTTCCCACACTCTCTTCCCTCTTCAACTGACAACATCAAACCACTTCCAAGTCTCACCTAATGTTCAAAACAGGCCAAACTGTGGTGCGGGCGATGGGAAGTGGCTGCCTCCAGGAAGGGGGGGCAGTGATGGGAAGTGGGAGCCTGCTCACTGCTCACAGTGTATTTCTTTGTGTGGGTGGCCGCTACGCAGACGTGTTTCACTCTGTGAGGTCACTGAGCTACACACTTAGGATGTGCATTCACAAGTCTTTCTAAACATTTTAAGCCAGTTATCATCAGGACTTCAAGTAATAAAAAAAATCAAGTCATATTAATCTAAAATTACAATGGGCATTCTGCAAACTTCCTTGCCTGGTTTCAGGGCCTCCTGGACACAGATAGCTCATAGTGTTTCAGATCCTTTAAAATTCTAATCAACTCTGAAGAAACAGATTTGAAGCAGCAAGAACACCGGTCCCAGATATCCTGCCAAAATATCTGTTCTGTCGCTTCTGGATGTGGGTACTTAATCCTTGAGAGCTGGAGAACTGCAAGTCGTTATGTTCTGCTTTGATGTGACAGAGAGCCCTAAGCCCCCGGCTGGTGTCTCATTTCAAATACCATGAGCCACGTGGGCTTGTTAATTTGAGGGCACCCATCAAAGCTGTGTGCAGGGCTGAGTGGGACCCAGCAGAAAGAGTGAAGAGAGCCCCGCCTCCGAGAGGGAGCCCCTGGCCCCAGAGAAAGGACCTCTTGTTCAAATTCAGACTTCAGCTCAAACCCACCCTTTGTGCTGGGCCCTGTGGCGTCACCCCCTGCTTTGCCAGTGGCTCTCCTGGGCATGGCCAGCAGGGAGAGACCAGGGGAGGGGCAGGGCTTTCTCCCAGCAGCTGTCTGTCCTGGCGGTGACAGGCCTTCCCCGGTGGTGGCAGCGGCAGCCACACTGGCTTTCTGTCATTCGCAGACGTAAGCCCCCTCACCTGCCCCTCCCAGCCCCTTTGCCTAGCTTTAAGTTCCAGGCACCCAGCCTCCTCTCTGGCCCAGTGTCAGCTGCTAGATGGCAGCAGGTGCGTCCCCCTCTATAGCGACTTTCTCTGCTGTCCTGACCCCTGGTTCAACAACTGTGACAATGATTGCTCTGGTTTCTGCTTCTGGACTGGCCCCTGCCTGATACACTGCGTGTCCCTGATACCCCCCAGGGACACACTGATTCTTGGGTGCAGTGCAGTGTCATACCCCCCACCCCACCCTCCCACACACACGCTGAGCGGCCTGGTTCTCCCGTGTTTGCCTCTGGCCCGGCATGCGGGGCAGATCCGAGTTCCTGTCCCTTGAAGCCTCCACAGAAGTCACATGACATGGGAACGACCAAGACGCCTCATGGCACCACCGCCCAACAGGACCACCCTGTCTGTATCAGGCCAATCGATGAGACAGCACTGCTGGTCCCTGTGTTCTCATGGGTGAGAATCACGTTGTTTTACAGTGAACGGGCTCAGAGGGCCTTGGGGTGCCTGTGGGGCGCAGCCCTGCACAAACCCATCCGAGTGTGGGTGGGACCTGTGATGTCATCATGCCCCGCGGCCAGCGGCAGGGTCCCCAGGTGAGTCTGATCTAAGCACAGTGCCCGTCAGAGGCAGGGACTTTTAGGCTGATGGTCAGAGGCAATGAGAACAATGTGAAAGGACTCATGCCTGTCATGGGCTGCGAGGATGGGGGCCACGTGATGACGACGCAACCGTGCACGTCAGTGTCACATACAGCATTGTTACAAGCCGCGTCGGAAGGCGTACGTGTGCACGAAGTCCATGCCTCACCATTCCTTAATCAGCTCACTGCACTGCACCCTCAGCTGGGCTCTGGGGCTTTCGCGTCTGCTGATCTACAGAAGGGACGCCACTCTCCCAGCTCAAGCTGGCGGTTCACAGGCAGCCAGGGAAGGACTTATGCCACAGCCTCCACACCCCCAGCCAGTCTGTCAACATTTACCAGCACACAGTAAACAGATGTAAACAGACTCATTGTAAGAAAAACTAGGAAGAACTGACTAGTTCAGCCTGGGTGGCATGGGAAGGAAGGCCTTGCAAGAGAAGGGGGCACCACTTCTGCCAACCCTCCTGCAGCTGCTCACCCTCCCCCAGCACTGCCCTCCTTCTGCCTGGTGCCTCCCCCAGTCAGGGGCCAGGTGCCCCTAGAATTTACGCCAGGGCCCCACCTCTGCTGCTCAAGAGCTCCCACTCCTTGCCTATGAGCCTCCACACCACCATTCCCCAGGCCCCTTCGCTGACCCCCAGATTTGCTAAACCCCAACCTTCGAGGGCCTCCCACTGCCTGTGAGAGGAAGCCAGACCCCGTGTCCCACCAGCAGGCCCAACGCCCCCCCACAGCCTTATCTCCATTCTGATTCCACGCTGCAGCTGCAGGGCCGCTGGCCACTTCCTGTATGCCACTTCCTGTATGCCACTTCCTGTATACCGAAAAGCTATAAAACCTCTGTGAGCGCCTCTCCTTCCCCGGAACTCATGGGGTTTTCAGGGCTTTGGGGCTCCCCCACCCATCATGAGCCCCAGAATGAGTCCACCATGCCATGTGCCTCTGAATGAAGGATGGCAGAGGCCAAAGCCCCAGCCTCAATTCCACTGGCAAATGCATCCCACTTCAGAGAAACTCGGGGCCACAGCAGAGAAGTCTGCCCCGACTGAGTGTGTCACCCCTCCACTCTGGCTGCTGAGAAAGCCTGGCTACACGATGACCACATCTGTACAACTCAGCTGAGACAGGGGTCTCAGACCTGAGGGGAGCCACTGACATTCACAGCCAGCCAAAATCGAGGCACTGCTGGCAAGGTCCCTGCATGGGACACTCTGCCTGTCAATATGAATCTACGCCTGGCACGCGGCAGGAGCACTTGATCTGCTGAAGAAGTGGAGACGATGTGGAGACAGTATGTACGAAGCACTGGTCCCTGCCCAGAGAGGAGGCAGCTCAGGTGGCCTCGTTCTGGGACCCACAACGAGCCCAGGCCAGTGAGCCATCCTGGAGCTGACTCCAGCCTCCGAGCCCTGCCAGCGAGCCAGGAAACACTGGCAATAGCTGAAAGACATGTGTACCAGGGGAGAGCGCTTCCCTCTGCAGTCACGGAGCCACAAGAGCAATGACAGCAGGACACAGGACAGCATCAGGGTGTCAGTCCACGCAGGTTCCCATCTTCGGCCCGGATACAGACCTCAGCCCACCTTTCCAGGCACAGCTCTCCCCAAGGACAGCCGCACGTGCTGGGGAGCTGAAGCAGCGCTGGCAGGTGACGCAGGCTCCCAGGGCCTCCCGCCCACCTCTGGGCTGCATCATCCACCCTCTGTTCTGACAGGTAGGCAGACAAGGTTCTCGGTGAGCCCTCATCACAGCAGGAGAGGGGACATGATGGAATGTTCCGGCCCTGCTTCACTGCCCACCCGCCCAGACCACCCTGGTTCCTCTAGGGGAAGAGATTTGTGTTGGGCAGCAAGAGGGCGCTCTGGTGCCAAGACCAGTCACTGTGGCTGGTTGTGCAAGACCCTTAGCACTTCCACAGGAAATCAGAATTCGGAAAGAGGACAGGAGAGTGTCATGTGAATGCTGTCACCCTCATCAATCTCACGCCAAGTGCCTGCCCTGTGTCCCACCACCACCTATTATCAGTCACCCCTACAATCAGCTCAACACACACCCACCTTCCCCTGATCTCCACGGGAACTGCTCCTGCAAATGGGCCTGCCCCCACCCAGAAGCAGCCTCCCCGACTTGCTTGCTGTAGGGCCCACATGAGCGCCCTGGCCCCAGCGTCCTCACAGCCCTGGACGCCATCACTTAGGACCAGCCCTGCATCCAGCACATGCACACCAGCGCAATGCACCCCTCCCCCAGCTTCTGGGCTCACTGTGCTCAGTGCCAGAAGGGCACCAGCCAGGTCTGTACAGGGTCTGCATGCTAAGTCAGGTTCGGCTGGGTGCTGGGCTGCAGTGCAAAGCCCTGAGAGGGGTCTCATCCCAATCTCCTTGTGGCCCCCGGGTAATATGGGGACCAGGGAGGCTGGGCTGCTCTGGGTGGCCCATGTCCCCACGCCTCCTTCCTTTCTCCTAGGGAAATTCCATTGATTCTGTTCCATAGCGTCCCTCTTCCAGACCACTCTGCGAGTAGAACTGGCTGATTCCAATTCAAAGGCTCTGTGTGGGCATCGTGCACCAGGGGACCACCAAGCCCATGAGCCGCAAAGGTCGTCAGCTCTCATGTCACGGAAGCTCCTGCTGGCAGATGTGCCCTCCCCTTCCAGAGAGGGCAGCACTGCCCTGTGAGGGGTCACTTAAACACAAGGGCCCACACAGAGCACAGCAGCACTGCACGGCACAATCACACACACAGATGCACCCACACGTGCACAAATGAACACCCATGCCCACATGTACCCACATGTGCAGATACATGCTACACATTATGCACATGCCCACACATGCACCCACACGTGCAGATGCACACACATGCCCACATATGCAGGCACACATGCACCCACACGTGCAGATGCACACACATGCCCACATATGCAGGCACACATGCAGGCACACATGCAGATGCCCACACATGCCCACACATGCAGGCACACATGCACCCACACATGCAGATGCACACACATGCCCACACATGCAGGCACACATGCACCCACACGTGCAGATGCACACACATGCCCACACATGCAGGCACACATGCACCCACACGTGCAGATGCACACACATGCAGGCACACATGCAGGCACACATGCACCCACACGTGCAGATGCACACACATGCCCACACATGCACCCACAGGTGCAGATGCACGTCCACACATGCACCCACACGTGCAGATGCACACACATGCCCACACAGGCACGGTGAGAAGGAGATGAGAAAATGGGACAAATTAAGGTCTTGCTTTTTCCCCCATGGCAGGCAAAGAGAAACAGAAATCAGTCCCAAACGAAGAGATTTAGAAATCAAGATTTAAGCAATTCTAGACTTTCTTGCAGAAACAGCAAAAACAACATCCACGTCCCAGGACTGCACCCAGCTGGATTCTGGAGGGAAACGAGGCCGATCACACCCAGCACAGCGGGAAGCAGCAGATCTGTGCGGCCTGCACAGCACGCAGGAACCTTCCGGAGACGCTCAGAACTGTTCCAAATGTGGTGCGTCACTCCAAGGGAATGGACAACTGCAGCGTGCGGTGGGAAGGAAACACGCTTTTCGCGGCAGCTCTTCTACAGTTTGCTAATGATGTGTCACCGTGGAAAACGTTAAGACAGAAACAAAGTCTTTTAAAGGGCAAGGTGACATTCTGCCAGTATCATCTGAATGCAGTTCTGCTGGAAAAGAGGCCCTTTCAACCCTAGGAATTCTAAGGACAAAATGCAAAGATCCTCAAAAGGACTATCAAGAGATCCTCTGAAGGTCACCTTGCCACCCAGGGGTTTCTTAAAGGTGAGAGGGTGGACGTAGCTCCGTGTGGCCCTGAAGCGACCCCTTGGGACCCAGTGGTGACTCCAGAACCTGGATGGAGCCACCCACAGGAATAACAGGCCCGGTCCCCACAGCTCTGCAGCGTCTGCTCTGCTCGAGCAGCGGGGCCCAGCCCTCCTGCGGGGCCCTGAACTCTGCCCCAGCTCCTACAGCCACGTCACTTGGCAGGTCCGGGGCTAGAATCTTGGTTTCCAGGCCATGCCCACCAGCCAGCCTCTTCCTGCACAGACAGGCCAGGGCTCAAAGGATGAGGCTGACGTCCACAGGTCCTGGCCTGAGCAGTCCCCCTGAATCTCTTCTGGGCCTCCTGTGGTCGTCTTCCTGTCTCGGCGACTCGGCATTTAAATGGGATTCAAGCTAAGGCTACCTACCTCCTCTGTCACTGGTCACATTAACATGTTTCCCATGGCCACTAACGTGTACTTTGGACTTGAGCCCGGAAACAAATCCAAAAGCAGGGTCAAGATTCTGCCCCCTTCCCTTTTGTTAAAGGATTTTCTCTGCTCGGGAAGGTGGCTACCTGTCTGAGATGGTGAACGGTGTGCTTTGTGGACCTGGCAAAAAGCAGTTTGGGAGCCCCGGCCATGAAGCCCAGACTCACAAGTATGTGCCACGCTCACCACGGAGCTGCAGGAGCTCCCAGAACTGGCCCTCAGTGCGTGGGCACCTTGGGCCGAGCTCCATCCAGGGGGCACCCCAGTGGCCAGGCACCATCTGATTGTCACGAGGACTATTCTCACTGAGAAAGGAAAGGGTGTTTGGCTGCTCCAACTTGGCCAGTAAGCGAGGAAATAGTGAATTCCTCACCCAGGCCTTCCGTGGGGCTGGCCACCTCTATTTCCAACAGTTCCGATTAAAAAGGTAAATGATTACCCAAGGCAATGCCCGGTCTTTCTACATCCTGACAAAAGTTAAACAAGAATTGCTTCTCGCTCCCGCTCCAGGACTCGTGGCTCCAGGTGCTCGACGCCCACCTCACCTGGACATTCTGACACAAAGCTTCATCCTTGAGGGCACATATCACGGAAACCGCTGGCGCATCGCTGCACTTGCCCTCGTCCTCGCCGTGGGCTGCCCCTCACTTCCTGACGTCAGACGCAGCTTCAGGGCTTCCTGGGGCTCTGCTCCCGGGCCCGTCCTCACGGGGCCCAGGTGAAAACTCCTTTCTTAAATCTATAAGGTTCTTTTCGTTGACATCACTTTGCAGGGGACGCTTACAAAGGCTCAGAAGGCAGGGCCAGATCCCTGAGCTGGGACTCCAAGACCAGGGGACACCAGGTCCGTCCCCACAGGTGGCCTGTCCACCCCCCACCACACGCATTTTCATCTCTCTGAGTAGCATGAAGGCAAACCTGTGAATCCCAGCCAGAGCCCATCCTCTCCAGTCATTTCCAAGTTCTCTCTCCACACCCAGCCGTGTGCAGGAGCTGCCTTTGGAGTCAGTCTCCAGCTATAGGGCGTCGGTCAAAATTCAGAATGGAGTGCTCCCCTCTGAGTGGCTCTGGGTGTAAGGGATGCCTCCCTCCTGTGGTCAGTGGGCCATTGCCACCCATCTGCCTTCTTGTTCCTGCTCCAGACATGGGGGTGGGGAGCAAAGTGCCTGCACAGGACCCTGGGGACCATCAGGCAGTACTGCCAGATTGTGCTACAGGAGGTCTGGGCCGAAGCAAGCCTGCACAGACTGGTCAAGGAAGCACTAGTAGACAAGTGGAGAAAGTGTCCAGTGACCTAAGAAATTTCTGGAAACTTCTTGTTCTGCGCTGAATCGTGTCCCCCAAATCCATATGTTCAAGCCCTGACCTCCAGCACCTCAGAATGGGACCTCATTGGAAGATAGGGCCTTTACAGAGGTTAAACAAGGTCATTGCGCAGGCCCTGATCCAACACAACTGGTGTCTGCATAAGAGGAAGCGATCAGGACACAGACACACAGAGACGACCACGTGAGGACACAGAGCAGACGCCGTCTGCACACCCAGGAGCAGCCTCAGCAGGAACAGCCCTGGGACACCTGGATCTCAGCCTCCGGTCTCCAGAGCTAGGAGGGAATAACCGTATTTGAGCCCCTTGTCTGGCGCCCGAGCTGACTAACAGTTGTTTGAGGCCCAGTTTTGAGGGAGCATGTTTTGAGGACCACCATCCCTGGCTTTCTCCCTGACCTCAGCTCTCTCCAACCCCCAAATTATATTATTTCTGTAATTAGAAGCAAGAGATAATTAAGGCAAAGGACTGAGGGATGGAAGTGCGGACTCAACCCTCATCCACGGCTGACAAAGGTCCCAGCCTCCGCGGGTGCCCCAGTCATGCCTGGGTGCCACCGTGCTCTGCCCTTCATTGGTCTTTCTGCCTAAGGAGACATGAGCAAAGCACCCCGGGCACTGCTGGCCGTCCTCAGTTGTGTCTGCCCCCATCTCCCCTGGTTCTCAAAGAAGCCGTGAAGAAGCAACGTCATGCCCGTTCCCCAGACAAGGTACCGGAACCAGAGGGCCCGTATGGAAGGTGCCCTCTTCATGGTCATCGCCTGAAAGCAGGGCCCCTGCTTTTTGGGCACCCGCCCTGCCATGCTCAAGGGGAGGAAGTGTTGGGCTGGATTAAATCAGAGACAGAGGGAGCACCCCATCCATGACAGGCAGGAAATGACACGACTCCCACCCCCAGCCTATGTGCCACAAGCCCCAGGACATTCACCTACAATAAGGATGCTGGCTCTGGGGAGACCCAGGTAAAAACCGCAGCTCTGTCCTTACGAGCCCCTTCCCTCAAGTAACTAGAAAAGGATGGTTTGGGTGTGGAAGTTGAGGGCACATGCCTGGGAGTTCAGAAATAAGGGACATCATTGCAGGACCCTGGTGGGCAGAGGAAGGGAACAGCTGCCCAGTGGAAAGAGAAAGAAGGGAGTGGCCACAGGTGGGTGGGGAGGGGGCATGGGGCAGAGGGCACAGCGTGGCCAGCACGGAGCTGCACATGTCTGCCAAGGGCTGTTCCCATGACTCCTTGGCCCTGGCTGGGCTGGGGCTGCTCCTGCCATTGGGGCAGCTGGCTGAGGCTGTTCTCAGAGCGCTTCTGGTCCCACCTTCCTAGGCGGCTCCTGCTTTGCTCCAAGGACCCTGCAGCTCCACACCCCTCAGCAGTGCCACCCAGGTGAGTCTACCTGCCAAGCCTCCTCTCCCCCCACAAGCTGGGGGTGAGCAGGCATGCTGGAGCAGTGGCCAGGAGTGGGAGCTGGAGGCAGCCGCAGGCATGCACCCTGACTACCCCCATGGGTCTGCCCTCTGCTGGCCACAACAGGAGGGCCAAGGACCAGCCCTGGGTGCAGGTGCTGGCTCGCACATCGGGGGCAGGAGGTCATTTTGAACTTGAACCCTCCTATCTGTCCTCCCTCGAGTCTCTGCTCCACTGTTTCCTCCTCAGCTGTCGGCAGGGCAGCCGCAGGTCGGCCCTCAAATTCTACTGAGCAACAGCTCCAGCCCCACCTGTAGTACTTCCAGCCCCCCTGCACTCTGCAGGCCGTTTGCTGTGGCTGGTGGCCCTCTGGGTCCTGTGGTGCCCAGCATGCTCAGCAGGGGCCCTGGGACCTGCCATACGTGCTCCTTGCTGTAACACTGGGCCCACGCTGGGCAGTCCAGGAGGGCAACCATCTTGCCAGAACACCCAGTGCTCCTGTGGGGCCCAAGGCAAGGAAGGCCCAGGCCCCCTGGTGTTGCTTCTGGCCCAGGTGACACTGCACCACACCTAGGCCTCCTCCTGCCCCTCCAAGGGCCACCCAGCCAGAACCTTGGGGCAGTAACAGGAAGCAGTGGGTGCCCAGCCAACGAGTCCGGAGGAGGTGGGGGTGAGCCCCTCAGCCAGGAGTTGGGGGAGGAGGTGGGAGGGAAGGCCGCGGGGACGCCAGCATGGGAAGGCTGACATATTTAAAGAGCGTCTTCTAAAGCAAACGCTGCGCGGCCCTGCACTGGTCTCTGGGCTGTGCTTCGGGGCCAGCACCTGCAGATAGGCCTTCTCTGTCGCACCCCCTCCAGCGACCACCTCCCGGAAGGGTCGGCCGCAGTGGGGGGCCCACCCTCGCCGGCGGGGCCTCACTGACCGCGAGCTGCCTCCGCGTCTTCCCTCCCCGCTTCCTGACCCAAGACCTGAATGGGGCGCCCAGCAGGTGAGCACGGCAAACACCTGCCCTTCCAGTCTCCTCCTTCGCTCCGCGGCAGGGTCTCGGCTCGCTGGATTCCCCGGCCCCTGCACTGCATCTTCTCGCCCCCAGGGAGCCGGGACCGCCGGGGCCGAGCGGCAGGGGGCTGCGGGTGGGCACGGCTCGCTCGGGGGCTTCATCTCAATTCAGCGCCCCCGCCCAGCCCACCCGCAGGGGCCCGCCACGTGCTCCCGGCCCGCGTCGGGGACCCTGCGCGCCAGACCGCACCTGCGGCTGCCTCGGTGGCCCGGCCAAGGTCACGCGGGCCGGCGGTGGCCACCCAGCTGCGGGCCCGCACGGCCGGGCGCGGGGACGCCGCGGGTTATGCAAGCGTACCTGCAGCGGAAACGTGGCCGCCCGGTTGCCCACGTAGCCGCGGACGACGTGGCTCTGGATGGAGAGCACGCGGCACTCCTGCTCCATGCCGGCCTGGCGGGCGGCGCGGGGCCGGGCGCGGCAGCGTCTCCCCGCTCGCGGGCCTCAGGCTCCGCTCCGGCCCGGCTCCGCGCAGGCGCTCGGCTAGGACGCCAGACCTCAGTGCTGACGGGAACCTGCCGGTCCCGCGCTGCGCCGGGGCGGGGCGGGGCGGGGCATCACACAGGCCCCGCCCCCGCCCCTCCCCCCCCAGGACAGGGTGACTCGAAACCGCACCCCACACCCGCCGTTCCCTACCCTCTCCCCCTCGGTGACCCACGTCACTCTGCGCTCCTGGCACGTGGGCGGGAGCAGCCATCCCCCAAATACTGGGTTTGCCGGTGTAATGTTACCCAGGGAGGGCGCTGCAGCGTCGCTCATTCATTCCAGTCTTTGATTCATTCATTGATTAACTCGCGCCTCACGTCCGCGGACTCTGCGCCCAGTCTCTCCCGGCCACTAGCCCAGCCGCAGGACAGCCATGCAGGAAATGCGCAGGCTCGGCTCCGCGAGAGTGGACACTGGCCGGGTGACCGCAGAAACAGGCGAGGCTGGAGGTGACCGGACCACTCTCCCACGGCCCCCGGGCGCGCGCAGTGCTGGGTCCCCACTCCAGAGGTGTCAGGGCCGCCGTGCCCCCTGTAGAGAATCGGATCCACACCCGCCGCTCAGACATCGGGGCCCGGCGCGTAGATCCACCAGCCCCGTGCCCGCCCAAGGACCAAGGACCCAGGCCCTCCCCTTCCGCCGCGGCGCGCTCGCCTATGGAACGCGGAGCTGACCGACGCGCACGGCGCTAGGGCCGGCGGGGACCTGGCGTCCCCCCAAGAGGCCTGGGGGTGGGGCGGACACCTCCGCAGTCCCCTGAAACCCAGCCCTTCAACCCACCATGTGGGGGGCCCACGCGCCTCAGGGTGCCCCGGCTGGGTCACGTGGCCCGTGCCCACGCAAGCCACGCCGTCTCCACGTTCAGATATCTGCCTTCCACCGGTGGGGCCAGCCCCGCCATGACCCCTACCCTTCACGTCCCACTCCCACCCTCCGCCACCGCTGAGCGGCTCTCTGCGGCTTGCCCTGGCCACCCCCCACGCACGCCCCTGGTTCACACCTCCAGACGTGTGATTTGGGTCCCTTGTGGTGACTCAAGACAGCTTGTTGAAACATCTGCAGCCTGGGGAGGCGGCCGGTGCGGCCAGTAGGCCGGTGCCGCCACCGCCAGGAAGGAGCGCTGTGCCATCGCTGTCCAGGTTTTGAAGAGGACATATATGTAGCTAATAATCGTGAGTAAATAATAGCTAACATTTACTGAGCACTTACTGTGGGCGAGGCGCATTCCACACATTTAATCTTGTTAGAAAAACAAAACGTAACCATGTGACGATCTAATTGCATTTACCAAGCCATTTCTGAGCCTGGCCGCAGCCCGATGCAGCAGCGAGAAGGAGCCCCAAGGGGCTGTACAAAGTGGAACTGGCGGAAACTAAGACGTTAACACTGGGTTACTTCAGGCAAGGACACCTTCCCTAGGGCGAGGGCCCAGGTTTTATCAGGCAGATTACCTTCCTAGCATGCAGCAGTGATTTCCAGACTGATTGGTTTAAAATTCCACTCCTGGGAGAGGCTGAACTACAATTATGTTAGTTACTAACTTTTGTTTGGGTGACTGGCTTAGCATGAGTGACTCCATTTTGGATGTTGTTTCTTGTCTTTTTTTTAATAGTCTTTATAACTGTCTTATACAGTAGGGGTTAAGGTACCAGCTAGTGATGGCCCTGCTGGTGAGAGCCCCTGGCATTCACGGTGGCCGGCGGCACCAGCCACTGGCCTTACTGCCCTTTTCTCATGCCTACTCTGTGAAGTCAATGGCCCTTGGCTCTCGGGAGGACTGATGAATCCCTCTGTCTCTGCAGCTGATCTCACCTCCTCCTGACCTTGATCTGTTTCACCCAGGTCCCTTCCTCTCCCTGAACAAGCCTCACAAGCACACTGCCCCATCCTTAGTCCCCCCCACACACACACCACTGTGTTGGCCCAGGAATGGATTTACAAAGCACTCAGAAGGGGAAAGGGCCTCCCCACCTGTGGGCTCTGGAACCCTCTTCCTTGACAGAGGGCCCAGGTAGCTGGAGGTCAAAACCCTGACAATGGCATTTTGGTGAATTTACTTTTCCTTGGACTTTTGGATCTTGGTTCCTCATTCCCAATACCTGTGGTCCCCACGCTGGTCACAGGAGTCACCTGGGGAACCTGGTAAAGTAGCCCGGCTCAGTCCTTCCCATCTCACTGAGTCGGGCCCCTGTACTCTCAGCTCTCCCAGTGCTTCTAAGACTAAAGTTTAAGAGGCACTGTCTAGGCATCTGAGCTAATTTGGTATTTTTATGAGCACTGTCAACTGCCAATAATTACCAGTCCAAGAACGAACCTCCTTCCTTGATGGATCAGATAGTGAAGGCCTTTCAGAAACTGTCAGTTTGTTGGCCAGACAGGTGATGGGTCGGCTGCCTCAGCTCTGCATTGGAGTCGTGGGTTGGTGGGGCGAGTGCAGAGCCCGGTAGGACCCCTCCCCCTCATTCCCATATCCCCCAGGCTGTGGGACTAACTGTCCCTAACTGGGCAGATGCTCTGCAGGGGCAGCCCCCTGATTAGCAAGCATTGGAGGGGCGGTGTCTCTTAGTCAGTGCACCCCAGATGCCCGAGCATCAAGAATACAGAAAAATAAGAAAATGTAGTTAGTTCACTGGGGTGAGCTCCGGAAGCACACTGCCCAGGTTGGAGTCCAGCTCCTTCGGTGGCCACGTCACCTTGCAGTGACAAGTCAGATGGAGAAATAGTAATAATATTGCCGTCAAAGGGATGCTGAGGGGACCCCGCAGACTGACCTCATAGAGACTGAGAACAGGGTCTGACTTGAGGGCTCAGTAGTTCCCTCTTCATTCTGGTGGGACAGAAGCTGTTGAAAATTCCCCTGTCACTCATGAGTGATGGGTGGACTCCAAGCCGCCATTTTTAAGCCATGAAGAACCTAGTTCGAAATCCTTCCATCTTTAGCAAGTGGCTCCATCCTCTTGGGAACAGTCTTTTGGACATTTCCCAGTTCCAGAATCTTTGTTAACTGGCAACAGCTGAGTCTGAAGCCTGGAATTATTATTATTAATTGTTATTATTATTGCTGCTGTTGTTATAGAATTGCCTTTTTTGCTTTCCTCTTGGGAATAGCCTTTTTTTTTTTTTTTTTTTTTTGAAACTTTAAAGCACTTTGGGCCAGTGTCTTCAGAAACACTAGAGAATCCTCTAGATTCTTTCCTGAGCTGTCTCAGTGCAGTTTGACTTTTTAATCCTCAAATATGTTTGTCTGGTTTTTGAGGCTCACCTTGCAGTCCTCGGGTCAGCAACCTGGCCCCGTGACTCTCCCTGATGTTTGTCTGATCTCACAGGTGCCACGTGAAACAGCTCCACGTGAAACAGCAGCTATTGTGTATCTGCAGAGTTACACAATACATGGTAAGTGCTCAAGAAGTATTACTGACTATAAAATATAAGTTTCAGCTTAAGCCCAAGAGGGGCCATCACTGCTCACAGTCCCCCACCCAAAGAAATAACCTTGAACCTCAGCCTCTATTCCTAACCAGCGTTTATTGGGAGTATTTCCTCTCTCTCCTTAGTGATTGATACTTTAATTAAGAAAGGATTCAAAATCTGGGCCAACAGCTGAGAATTTTAGACCCTCAAGGGGCCTGGTGGGACAAGTTACTGAACAAGAAAGAAAAGAGGGCAAGGGAGGGAATTCTCTCTTTTGCCGTGAATTCCTCGTTCATGGGAGCATCTGGATTTTCCTCTTGACTAACCACAAGCAAAGTTTGTTGACCCAGGTGGTTTGGGATTAACTTCCTGCTGCTTTTCTTACTGCACATTGTACCCCCAGAGCTCCTTCAATACCAAGCACTGTTTCTCTAGTTGTGGGAGAAACTGGAGTTATAGAAAACTTGGAAAGGTTAGGTACAGCTTTCTGGTCTTTCTGTGCACATCTGTCTGATTTTACACAATACATGGTAAGTGCTCAAGAAATATACTGAATATAAAATATGCAACTTGTATATTGTATCATGTATATAGATATCGTGTATATACTTGGATTGTATTATATTGTGTATATACGAGGTCAGACAATTAAGTTTGTGAACTCATCCTAGAAAAAGTGCTACATACCTCATTGCTGAATATCACTATGGTCACCTTCGAAGTACTCCCCTTGGGAAGCTATGCACCGATGCCAGCGCCTAGTCCACCCTTCAAAGCAATTTTGGGGACAGCCAGATGGCTCAGTTGGTTAGAATGCAAGCTCTCAACAACAAGGTTGCCAGTTTGATTCCTGCATGGGATGGTGGACTGTACTCCCTGCAACCAAGATTGAAAACGGTGACTGGACTTGGAGCAGAGCTGCGCCCTTCACAACTAGATTGAAGGACAACGACTTGGAGCTGATGGGCCCTAGAGAAATGAACTGTTCCCAAATATTCCCCAATAAAATTTTTTTTTTAAAAAAAGCAATTTTGGAAGTTTTTTTCTGGAATGGCCACCAGAGCTGTTGTCACATTACCCTTTTTTTGATGACTCCTGAATGTCATTAAAATGCCTTCCTTTCAATATTGCCTTTCTCTTCAGGTAAAGAAAGAAGTCACTGGGGGCCAGATCAGGTGATCAGGGAGGCTGTTCCAATACAGTTATTTGTTTACTGGCTAAAAACTCCCTCACAGTCAGTGCCGTGTGAGCTGGTGCATTGTCGTGATGCAAGAGCCATGAATTGTTGGCGAAAAGTTCAGGTCGTCTAACTTTTTCATGCAGCCTTTTCAGCACTTCCAAATAGTAAACTTGGTTAGCTGTTTGTCCAGTTGGTACAAATTCATAATGAATAATGAATACTCCCTCTGATATCAAAAAAGGTTAGCAACATCTTTGGAACAAGTTCGCGAACTTAATTGTCAGACCTCATACACGATATTATATTTTTATACCTTCCGCATGTCCTCTAATGTTTCTCTGTGGTATTTCATGGCTGTATTCTTTCCATCACATTGAGTTACAAGAATATCTCAAACTATTCCCCTATTGTTGTGTAGTTACATTGTTTCTAGCTTTCACTGTTACAAATATTTCACTGGACTTACTTGTAAGACAATCTTTGTGTGCATTTTTTGTTTCTTTCTTAGTATAAATAATGAAGTGGAATGATAGGAAAAAGAATAGTTTACATATTTAGATTCTTAACATATATTCCAAATTATACTGCAGGAAAAGTGTATAGTTGACAGTCCTGTCAGCAGCTGATGAAAATTTTAGCACAGCCTCAGTCAGGACTAGGTATCTATATTTTTAAAGAATTCTTGAAAACTGGCAAACAAAAAACACACGAGACATTTTCAGATATGACCTTGTGGAACTTCTCCCTAGGGTTCTAAGGAAGTTACATATGCAAATAAAAGAGATTCATCTAACTATAGAAGCTGGATTTTTAGAGGTAGACCGTCTTCTGTTTGCTCCTGAAGTCACGCCAATCAGGCCAGTCCTTCTCAGCCCAGGGCTGACCTGGACCTCATCAAGCAGCATCAGGGGCCAGGAGAGCCCCTGACTCACACCCTCAGCACCCGCGCGCCTCATAACAGACTGCGCAAGCCCAAGGTGTGCCCTCAGCTCACCAGCACCTCATCTGGAAGACAGGGTAATAACAACATCCCTCTCCCCACGTTCTTGTAGGAATCACGCATTTACACACGGGGCACACACAACAAATGCTGGCGATTAATAAAACCGGCTTTTCCCACCAGACTGTAACTCCATTAGCGGGGGACCAGAGCTGTCCTGCACCCCAACATCAACACTGTCACTTAATAAATGTTGGAGGGAGGGAGGGAGGGAGGGATGAATGGGTGGGTGGATGGATAACTCAATCAACCGGTGAAAAAAAGGCAATTTCTCTAAAAATTACACATAAAACTACCATATGATGCAGCAATTCTACTTTTGTGTGTGGACCAAAAAGAATTAGAAGCAGGGACTCAAACAAATATTTGTATACCTATGTTCCATTATAGCATTACCATAATGGCCAAACGGTGGGAACAACCCAAATATTCATCAAGGCATGAATGGATAAGGAAAATGTGGTGAATACATGCAATGGAATGTTACTGAGCCTTAGAAAGGAAGGCGGTTCTGACATCCTACCACATGGATGAACCTTGAGGACATCATGCTCAGTGACATGAGGCAGTCACAGAAGGGCAAGTACTGCGTGGTTCCACTTACATGAGGTGCTTAGATTAATGGAAATCATAGAGACAGGAAGCAGAATGATGGTTACCAGGGGCTAGAGATGGTGGGTGGGAATAGGGAATTATTGTTTAGTGGGGATAGTTTCAGTTTTACAAGACGAAACGTAGTGACAGTGGGGATGGTTTCACATGATGAATGTGAACCGTAGGAAGGAGGGATACTCGGTGGACACAGGGGATGTTTAGGGCAGTGACACGCTTCTGGGTGATACTGCAATGGGGGACGCATGTCAACCATTTGTCAAACTCCACAGAACATACACCACCAAGAGTGAGCCCTGTGTACACTATGGACTTTAGATAGTAATAATGTTATAATTCTGGTTCATCACTTGTAACAAATGTGCTACACTGACTCCAGACGTTAACAGTAGGGAAGCTGCAGGGAGGAGGGTGTATGGGAACTCTTATCTGTCAGCTTTTCTATACACTTAAAATGTTTCTAAAAAATAAGATCTATACATTTAAAAGAATACAAATGTATAAAGAAAAATCACGTTTAATTCGATGACCCATTGGTAACATTTTGATGCAAATCTAGAATTTTTATTTTATTAATTTTTTTTAAAGAGTTAGAGACTCAGGGCTGGCTCAGTGGCTCAGGTGGTTGGAGCGCCATGCTCCTAAGGCCGAGGTTGCCGGTTCGATTCCCACATGGGCCAGTGAGTTGCGCCCTCTACAGCTAAGATTGTGAACAACGGCTCTTCCTGGAGCTGGGCTGCGGTGAGCAGCCAGAGGTTGGCATGAGCTGCCTGCCATGTCCTGCCGTGAGCTGCTGTGAACAGCCAACCAACAACCGACGACTGACTGCCTCAGCAGGGGGGAGCACAAGGCTCATAACACCAGCACTGGCCAGGGAGCTGTGTCCTACACAACTAGACTGAGAAACAACGGCTTGAACCAGAGTGGGGAGGGGAGCGGAAGAAGGGGGGGAAAAGAGTAAGAGAATCAGGTTGCTTGTGCTATTTCACAACCTGCCATTTTCATTAACATACGATGGCGCACCTCTACTTACGTCCATTAAGCTGATTCTACATTGTCGTTTTTCATGACGGTAATTCACTCCGGTATATGGATAGTTTTTTCTTCAGCAAACCCCAGTCTCAGTTCACGGAAGTTTCTTCAGTAGAGTCTCATGTAAACCGCCACTGGCTCAGGTGGACGGGGTGGCGGGGGAGCTGTGGCTGCGGCTCCAGGTCCCTAGAGAAGGGAGTCGACTGGTTCCTCCACCCAGCTCCTCTCTGTGCTTGTAGCAGGAGTGCTGGCAAGCCCAGCCGCTTCTAATGTTTGCAGACATATTTTTTGATTGAGAGAGGGGAGGCAAAGAAGGGGGCCTTTGCCCAATGCCTTAAAAAAACTGTCATGTCAACAAAAAGACACAGTGTAGATTTAAGAAAGGTGTTTTCTCTGGGCCCCGTGAGGACGGGCCCGGGAGCAGAGCCCCAGGAAGCCCTGAAGCAGCGTCTGACGTCAGGAAGTGAGGGGCGGCCCACGGCGAGGACGAGGGCAAGTGCAGCGATGCGCCAGCGGTTTCCGTGATATGTGCCCTCAAGGATGAAGCTTTGTGTCAGAATGTCCAGGTGAGGTGGGCGTCGAGCACCTGGAGCCACGAGTCCTGGAGCGGGAGCGAGAAGCAATTCTTGTTTAACTTTTGTCAGGATGTAGAAAGACCGGGCATTGCCTTGGGTAATCATTTACCTTTTTAATCGGAACTGTTGGAAATAGAGGTGGCCAGCCCCACGGAAGGCCTGGGTGAGGAATTCACTGTTTCCTCGGTTACTGGCCAAGTTGGAGCAACCAGACACCCTTTCCTTTCTCAGTCACATAAACACACCTGAATTGCACCTGAGCTCATACTCTATTCTTTGTAGCGTTTTTATTAGCAAATTTCAACACATGATCACATGTCCGTCATTTAAGATAAAGCTGCTGGGTTCAACGGTGTTAAAAACAAACAGCACTGCCAGCATTGTTGTGGGGAAGAAAAGCGATGTCTTTTCACTAATAGAAAGTCAGTTATTGGGGGAAAATATGAGTGTCGGTGCCCCTGCCACTGCAGTCATTAAGGTCGGTGACATTTGCCAGGATGCTGCAAGCTGTGGTGGCAACAAATGGTGCCCACCAGAAGGTGCCCATAAAATGGAATTGAAATCCAGGAGCTGCCAGTGGGGTACATTTTCAACTGTATTCTTAAAACACGAGGTGGAGAAATAATTATAGGATTTGAAGATTGATGGGCCAGAGCCTTAGTCACCAGGCAGTGACTAATGCCAGGAAGAATTGCAGCCACATTTAGACAGGAATTCAGAAAGGCAGCGAGTTCCCGGAACACAAGGCATGACAGAGCCTCCCCTAAACCCACAGGCGCCTGGCACTCAGTTCATTCGCTGTTGCTGGCTCTGTTCAGGGACCCAGAGTGACCTGCCTCCTAAGAGGGAAACGCACCACCATCACCCACAGAGAAGGGGGTCTGCTGCCTTCCCTGGGGCAGTTCTGGGATAAACGGCCCAAAGCCTGAGGCCCCACCCTCCAGGGCCCCAGGCCAACCCAGTCCTCAGGGTCCCTGGAAACACCTCTCTTCTGGTGGATGTTCCCAGAGGAAGGTCAGAGGGTGGCGCTGTGGTGTGATAAACCGCAAGAGACTGGCCCTTGAAGCAGGTCCCCACTGGATGCCCTCACCTGTCACTTCCCTGAGCCCGTGTGAGCCCGTCGTGCTGTCCCTCAGCCAGTCCCATTCCTAAGTGGAGTGGGGACAAGCCCTGCCTGCTGCTCAGCTTCCAGCCTTTCTCAGAAGGGAGGAAAAGGTGGCCTGGGAGATGGCACTGACCAGAGAGAGGCGGTCACTCCCTGGGAGTCACTTGTTTCCTTCCCGTTTCTCCAGACCTCCCTGGGCAACCAGAAAACTGCCTGCACCCCCCTTCCCCCAACCTGCTGAACTCAGGCCTCTGGCCTGTCCTTTGCCTACTGCTGGGCCACCAACCTCAGCTCGGTCTGCCCAAAGCTCTTCCTTCAGAGGTCCTTGAGTGTCCCCAGGACAAAGCCCAAACCCTCCACGTCATCTGCATGGTCCTCCCTGACCTGGCCCCACCTCTGCATCCTTGGCTGTAAGGTGCCCTCACCTGTCCTCGGAGCACTGGGCTGGGGCTGGTCCGTGACACGTGCTGTCAGTGAAGGTCACCAGGTGTTGCAGACTGTCCACGAAAAAAGGCTGCAAAATAGCTCATTAATAATTTTTGACATTGATTACATGTGGAAATGGTAATATTTTGGGTAAATGAAATGTATTATTAAAATTGGTTTCACCTGTTTCTTTGTCTTTTTCCCCCCCTTCTTCCACCTCCCCCCACTCCAGTTCAAGCCGCTGTCTCTCAGTCTAGTTGTGTAGGACACAGCTCCCTGGCCCGTGCTGGTATTGTGAGCCTTGCGCTCCCCTGGCTGGGTCACCGGCTGGAGTTCTCACGGCAGCCCAGCTCCAGGGAGAGCTGTCCTTCACAATCTTAGCCGAGAGGGCGAAGCTCACTGGCCCATGTGGGAATCAAACCGGCGACCTCGGCGTTAGGAGCACAGCGCTCCAACTACCTGAGCCACCGGGCCGGCCCCTTCTTTGTCCTTTTAATGTGGATACTGAACAATTAATTGCGAGTGACAGCTGCGTGGCTGGGGTAGCATTTCTGCAGGGCAGTGCTGGTTACTCCCCTTCCATCTCATGGTGCCTCTCATAGGAGACGCCTCACAGGGGACGTGGAGCAGCCGGTCGGCTTTCACACCCTGGTGCCTGGCACTCTCTGGGCAAAGGTACCCAAGGAGAGAGCACCTTTCTCCAGAGTGGGCGTGGGGGTGTCAGCAGCGGGGTGGGGTGGGGGCAAGGATGGGGCTCTCCTGATCCCACTGCGGGTTACACGTGGCTGGGTGGCTGGCAGAGAGGGTAGCTGGGCATTCTCCCGCCTTTCTGAACCCCTGGCAGGTCACTACAGAATGTGCAGACCAGTGTCAGACCTGGTTCCCGCAGGGTTTGCAGGCTCGGAAAACAGACCAAAGCCATCATTGGCCTGCATTCGTGTTGTTTTTAAACAAAACTTTGACTTGGCTTATGTTTCATTTATAGAAAAGTGATATCATTGGGGCGTTGGTAAAATAACAGAGTTTATTCCGGGGTTCTGTCCACTCGCTGGACTAGAGCCACACGTCTGCCTTCTGACCCCTGACCAAGAGGAAAGGTTATGACCCCTGCTAGCCCATCCCCAGGGTGATCACAGCCTACCCGTGGGCCATAGGGTCAAAGTTAGACACACTCTTCAAAAATGCAATGTCATGAGAAAAAATAAGGGAGGTTCTACGATAAGAGAAACTTTAGCCACGATAAAGAAATGCACTGTGTTCCTTGGTTATTTCCTGGTTAAGAAAAATGTGTTTGGGGACAACTGGGGCAGATCTGACCGTGAACTTGTGGGAGGAGGGTTGGATTTGGCGTGGCTACAGGGCTGTGCTTGGAGAGGAGGACGTCACTCATTGGCAATGCAGGCTGGTGTCTGGGGACAAACTGTCACGTTGTCTGAACTTTACTGAGGGTTCAGTCAGAACGCACACACACTGGAGCACGGCAAAGGTTAACACCACTTCACTCGACACTACGGTCTGTGGGTGTGTGTGCTCTGCTTTTATGTTCGTTCAAAGTGAAAGGCGAGGCTGCGGGGCCTGGCGGGCTCCTCCCGCCTGGACCTCCAGGGCACCCAGCCAAGGGAAACCCCTTTGGTTTGGTGGTTGCAGCTGCAGTCAATTCAATGCAGCAAAATTTACTGAGGGCCAATTTGTGTGGAGGGTGGTGCAAAGGCTCTGGCCTTTGGGCCAGTGTGTCCCCACTTGCTGTGCCCATTTAGTGGCTCTGGGCAGCCTGTTGCTGGCCACGGCCCACTGCCAGAGCACATCCATCTCTGCAGACTCGGGAGTGGGATCAGTGCCCGGCTTGGACACACGTGAGCGGAGGTCTGGGCAAGGCCCCGGCTTCTCCAAGCCTCATTTCCTTGTCTGTGGGCAGGACTCATCAGATTTTCCTTCTGGGAAACTGGGGGGGGCATCTGTCAATCACAGTCTGGCAGAAGCTCCTGCAGCTCCCAGGGCCAGGGAGACAGGCTGTCTGCTCTGAGTTGCCGAGTCCCCTTGTCCAAGATCTAAAAGGTGCGTAGACACGGCACCTACAGCAGCCCCTCCCCAGCCCCCCCGTAGCTATGGAAGCATGAAGGAAAACGTTCCTCTGTGGCTGCTGGGTCTACGTGGCATGGCCCTTCCACGCCAGGGAGATGGGAGAAGATGGAGACTGGCACTCGGCTGCTCAGCCCATGGGAGCAGTTCTAGAAAGCAGAGCTGTGGGCCCCTGGGTGCAGCCCGGCCCCACCGCCAGACGCCCGCTGTTCCTACTGAGCCTCTGTATTGAATAAGTGCTTCTGTGTGTGGTGAGCCCTCGATCAATCTCCAGACTTTGAAAGGCTATCTTTGCTAATTTGACCAGCACATCAGATGTCTCTCATGGGCAGAGCATTCCAAGCTCCTTGCACTGCCACCTTGAATCCCCACTTCTCGTTGCTCTTCAAATTCCCTGAACATGTACTGGCCTCAGAGCCCTTGCACGCGAGGTTCCTTCTGCTTGTGATACCTTCTCCAGATGCCCTCATGATTCACTTTCCAACCTTTTTTGGTCTCTGTTCAAATGCTGCCTTCTTTTAAACAAACAACCCTTGCCAGCAGAGTCAGGTAAATTATGGGGGAAATAAAAAAAATAAAAATTAAAATATTGATTGTTCAATTTAATATTCTTTCCATCGCTTAATAAAACTGGCAACAGCTTCCAGCGGTCTTTATACTTCTTTGTGCTTTAAGTTCAGCAGAAACTTAAAAGGGAACCACATCTGTGAAGTCTGACAGCAATCTGTACAGAACTGTCCCAGGGCGTGTGTGTGGGGGGGGGCAGCTGTCACTCACAGGTCAGCACCAGAGCCCAGTGCAGCTGCCTTTTCCCTGGGTTACGTCCCCATCTGGCGTTCCTGTCCCACCATTTGTCGTCTCCACGGCCTTTGTCTGTTGACAGCTGTGTGTGCAGCGTGTCGTACAGGAGGGTGTTTGGTACAGCAAGCACTTGCTGAGTGAGTGTGTAGACGAAACACAGTCAGTGACGAGGGAGAAAGAGCCATTTGGCAACATGTCTTCTCGGGAGGTGGCACCTGTCACATGCAAGGCTGTTCTCTGCCGAGCACCACATGAGAGTGTGGGAAGCGGGGAAGACGGCTGAGCGCCATGGGGGCTGGAAAGAGCTGGAGGCTGCGCACCTGGGGTGGGGTCTGGGCGCCCGTGCGGGCATGGCTGGGAGCCAGCTGTCAGCCGAAGGCTCCGAGCGGCAGGTGTGGACATGGTGGGTGACAATCGCTCTGAAAAATGCCGTGTCCAGTGTGCCCTTAGGTTTATGGAGGGAGGGGCTGTAGCCCCACCCCAACCTTCAGGTCAGGCTTGTTCCCAGCGCCTGTAGTGTCTTAGGGAGGGCGCAGGCTGAGGCCCTGTGCCCACATTTGGGGTGAGGGGACAGAGGACACGATCCAGCGTGGGGTCTGTGACAACAGAAGCCCTCTGGGATGTTGCATTCCCCCCAGGGTGTGGACTGGTGGCCCCAGCTACCACTGGAGCCACATTTGAGACCGAAACCTAAAAGCCCATTGTTAGGGACCGGACGCACACAGGTATGTTCATGTAACGAGCGCTGTGCGGTCCCAGCGGAGGCCGGGCCTTGCTGGGCTTCCAGCTGGCAGTGGTCAGGTCCCTGGGATGAGCTGGGGACTCCAGCCAGGACGATGCCGTACCCTGCACGCGTTACGCCCGGCCCCCACCCCAGGAAGACTGGCCCAGTACTCGCTTGCTGGCTCTGCGTAGTGGATGCACGATGGGACATGTTTCCAAACCTTCCTGACCGACACCTATACCTACACCGTCACAGCTCCCAGAGGCGCAGTTTTGTGCAATGACAGTCAATACCCAACACAAATCTGAGGGCAGAGAGGTTTGTTTTTAATTGAACTTGGCTTTGATGAGAACTGACACAAATTGGTCATAAACAAAGTCCTTGCCAGCAGTCAGGTAAATTCAGAGAAAACACAAAACTCAGAAGACGGACTCAAGCTCACATTCTTTCCAGCAACAACAACTGCTCTATACTCTCCGTTGTGCTTTCAGTTCAGCACAAGTTAGAAAGGGCAACACCTTGTAAGGTGTGGCACCGAAGTGTACAGATGGCGCCGTACAAAACCCCTCAGATCACCAGCATCAGATTATCTTCTTTTTTGGGCTGCCAAGTCCCCTCGGCAGTTGTACCTAAGAAAATAACGCGCATCAAGTAGAAAACGGGTATTCTAAATACACTTTCTTTACGTGAGACACCTTGTTGTGCGTATAATCAGAATTTTAAAAAATTGTTTTCTTTCTTTGTAGCCAAAATTTAGGCATTAAAAACAAGCCACAGCAAACCTACCGAACTCACCGACGAGGTGGAGTCAGTGAGGAGTGAGGAGAGAAGGACAGAGGGGCCCAAGTCACACTGTCACTTCAGGGCCCGAGTGCACAGGCTGGTGTCAGCTGGAGGTGCTTGTACGGGATATTCTGCGGTGCCACAGGGGACAGTGATACAACGGGGAAAGGTCACGGCGCTCATCAGGAGGACACGGGCCGCTTTCGCCCCAGAATGTCCTGCTAAGACAACATTGTTGGCTTATGGGGCCCGTTTGGCATAAAGACCCCTCATCTTTTAAGCTGAAATTAAAGTTGTTAGAAAAATAATTTGACCAAGGATAATGAAACTCTTTTTTAAATGAAAAGTTAAACATATTTCACTACTTAACTCTCTTCACGCTGTCAGGTCTGGTTTCGGACGTGGTTTAAGCACATACTGATCACAGGACACTAAAGCCATGCGCACAACGCACTGCCTCCTTACGAGGACTGGCTGGCAGCACAAGACACGTTTTCATGGCCTATCCTGACAAACCAGTTACGGGGCAGACGAAGGGCACGGCTCCCTGTCCTTGACCCAGGGCCCAACGGGCCCAGACTGTTCAGTGAGGTTCGCAGAAGCCACCCTGGTTATGTGATTAAGGAAACCAGAGTCAGCTCCTCGACACCCACTGTGTGGGGGCTTTCACTCCTAGGAGGCCCGAGATCCCTGAGCGGAAAAGGGTCTGGGGGAGCACGGGGCACCTAGGAGGTGACTACAGGCCCCCAAGTCACAACTCCTCCTTCAGGTCTGCAAAGTTATTGCGTAAACTCAAGAAAGAGCCGAGCTCCACTGGCTTTCCTGCCTTGAGCCTGTGGCTTGTCCCTCACTGCGATTTGGGGCAGACGTGGCCCCCCAAGCAAGGTGGGTGCACAGACAGTGCTACTTTCCCCCAACTGAAGTCTGTGTGCCTTCCATTCCCCATCTCTTGTAATTAACTGAAATTAGAACTTTATAAAAATCTGTGAGTGCAAGCTTCAATATTTCAGACATAAGGTAGCTATGAACAAATAAATATGCACAAACAATTCTTAAAGGTTGCTTATTTGTGCCTCCGAGTGGCAGCTCAGGTCTGTAGACACTGCCGCCACGCCTCTGGAGATCTAAGGTGGGAGATCTGCTTCTGTGGACGCCAGTCATTTACTTAGGTCGCTGGCTCAAAGGTTTATGGGTAAAGGGCAACCAGAACACAAGGACATGGGAAGATGAGTGGGCCGCCTGGCTGGAGTCCGGTGACAGCCAGGGGACACTTGCTGCTCTCCCCGTGAAGACACCTGGGGCTGGCTGAGGTAGAACGCAGGGCAGGCCCCAGGCCCGGGCTCTGCTCTCCCGCCCCACCCGCACGTCCAGCCCAGCTGAGCGCACGGACACAGGCCGGCACTGCTGACTCGCAGAACAGAGCCCCACGCCATGCACATGCCAGGCGCCGCACAGCGTGGGAACACTGCCCTCCACGCTTTTCAGGACAAAGACGGTTAGACAGCAGACAACCAGCAAGCCAGCCAGCAGGCAGACCCACTTCCGAGCACGCAGGTGCACACGCGGGCAGCTGACAACGCTAATGCCAGGCGCTCGCCCTGCCACACTTGGGGTGTCCTGAGGTTCCCCAGAATGTGGACCCCTGGAGGGCTCCAGCACACTTGATGTTTGCCGCAAAGGCTTCAACCATGATGCCCACATCCCCCGCCGGAAGGGACAGCCGAGCAGCAGCGTTGCAGCTCACACCGACCCTCGGACATACAATCCATGGGAATTTATAAAACAATAAAAAAGGCCCCACCTTTGCCCAGCTATAATTTAGAAAGTATTCTGTACAAAAGCAGATTAAAAAGGGACCTACGACTGCCCTAGAAGAAGTCCATAGCTGTTGGCCTTCTCTTCGGCGTGGCACTCAGCGGCTTCTTGAGCCCCAGGATGGTGCTGGCGGGGGAGCAGGTGGGCGTCTTCAGCACTCCGTGCAGCGGCCTCTGCTCGGGGTTGAAGGCCACGCGGGAGGGGCCTGTGGGACTGACCAGGATGCTCTTGTCCGTCTTCCTGAATTCTGCCCAATGGAAGCGAGTGAGGCCACACGTTAATGGGGGCCTCGTCCGTGCTATCAGCCTGTCTACCTGGGGTCCTGCCTTGGTGCCATCCCCAGCTCAGCTCCCAACATAGGCCCTGCAAAGGCCCGGCCCTGAGGGCTCTGAGGACATGGAGGTCACTAACCAGGCCGCTTCCCACGGAGGGCGTTACTCTTCCAAGGAAAATGCCCGGAGGGCCCCATGGACAGAGGGAAGCACCAGGTGGGGTGGGGGAGTTTATGGGACATGGACAGTCAGTGACGCCAAGGTTTAGAGGGTCGCAGGAGCCCTTCCTTCTGGGTCTGCTCCTCCTCCCACCTCCAGGGTGAGCCGGCTGTCCATCCTGATGGCCACTCACCTGCACACGAGCGTGCGTGCACACGCACACACACATGCACGCACACACACTGACACCGACACACATGCACGCACATGCATGCGCGCACACATACACAGACACACGCACGCACACACAGACACACACTCATGCACGCACTCACATACGCAGACACACACGCACAAACACGAATGCACGCACTCACTGACACACACGCACACACTGACACACACGCACACACACTGACATATACGCACACACACTCACACTGACTCACTCACGCACCCAGTTACTTGTCCCTGAAGAGAGTCAAGTCTTAAACTCATCATATACTTTTAAAACCATTGGTCTCCTTTGAAAAACAACACAGTGACTTGTACCAGCGTTAAAAGCCCCGAGACAAGATGTCCCTGTTTCCCTTCTCTGGGCAGGATAGTCCAGATGTAGGTAGGGGCGGCCATAGCTGACAGGCGAGGTGGTTACAGTACTCCAGGCAGGTGGGTGTGGGAAGACAGCCTCCAGAAGCCCCAGGAACCTTGCCCCCGGCCACCCCACTCCGCTCAGCCAGGGGCCACCTCTGCCCTGGGACAGCTGCGGCTGCACGAAGCCTGGCACTCACCTGCAGTCATGTTTCTGTTCAACCCAAAGGTGACCTTCTTGGAGCTGGACGGTGTCTTGCTGAGCTGCAGAAGGAAGAAAACTGTAACCGGAGGAGTAAGACAGAGGCCGAGATGCCGGAGTCCCTGAGCACTCAGCTGCCTGCCAGCCGCGGGGCCTCCATGTCCGCCTGTGGGCTCATCAGGACGGCGCTGGCGCCCGGCCCAGCATCTGAAGCGCGTCTGCAGGTGGACGCGCCAGTCCTGACGGGCAGGCAGCACCAGCACCGCTCTGCAGTGCCGCCCGGTGGCTGGTTGCGGGAGGCAGGGAGAGTGCAATCACCATGTTTGAAACCTCCCACGTTACAGGACGAAGTTCACCAATGAAACGTTATAAGCGAGTCCCAGTCATTTTGTCCCCGAGTTCTGAAGTTTTAACTTGTAAATGCATTGATTAGACTACACCTATAATGGGATTGAACTTCCGTGGGTAATGATTTGCATTTCCCAATCTTTTGTGCACCAGAACTCCAAATTGATTCAAACATTCTAACAATTCATCAAAATTAACTAAGCTGGTTCCTAGCTGAAAAACTTTTGGGAGCTGACCCATTTTGCATTATGAAGCACTTTCTCAAATCCCTCCCGGAACCCAACGTTTCTGTGTGAATCCCATAATTCTGCCTTATACCATTTTCGCTTTAACATCAACATTCTATGAGAGGAACGTGGCTTCTGTAAGCCTGGTGTCCTTTAGCAAATGTCCCCAAAGTATCGTGTGTGTAAGTGTGAACACAGGCAATGCTCCCTGCTGGGTCAAGGCTACTTAAATGGTACCTGCTTCCTTCTCAAAATGCCCACCCACCTGGTGGCCTCTCCAGCAGGGACAGCCCAGGCACCTGTCCCCACACCTCCACCGAGACCGTTACCTTGCACAGGCACACCCAGACCAGCCTCCCGTGTGCCTCCGTCTGCACTTGCCCCACCTTCTGGCGGCCCGTGGCGGGGCCAACCCTTTCCTTCACGACCCCCCACCCAGTCTCCCAGAATAGTGCCCACCCTCACCCACCGTGACGGGGGCAGCACTAGCTCCTTCTACCACCCTGAGCACCCAGCAGTGTCCTTGGCAGGCCCTCCCCCGTCCCTGCCCGCCCCCACCACCCGTTTCTCCCTCTCTCCTATTCCTGTGAATTCTGAGATGGGGCTCTCCGATCCGCTGCTGCAGAACGCGTCATGACCACACCTGAAGAACCCTCACCAACCCTTTGGGGTGGCTGCAGAGCAGCAGACCCGGCTCCTCGAGCAGGACCCCGCGTGCGTGGACAGGGGCAGCGGTGCGCCCCGGGCCTGTCCGGCATGGCGCGCGTGCGTATACCTGCACGGTGAGGCTTCCAGAGGCTGGGGAGGTGCTGCTCTTCACTTTTCTGCAGAACAGGGGCTTTGGTAAGAAAGGAGTTTGGTCAAACTTCACAAAATCATTCTCCGTCTTCGGCTTCTTCCTCTTCAAAGGGCTGAAGGGGCCACTGCTCCCCTGTGTGAGGAAGGGGCGAGATGACGGGAGGTCACACACAGAGCCCACTGTGTGGCACCCCCACAGGAAGCGAAAATAAAATGATGGGCGTACAGACACAACCGGGGGTGAGGCCAAAGATCGCAGAGTGTCAGACGAGATGCTTTTATCAGCTGAGACAACGCCGCACACCTGCTTTCTGGAACTGGGTCTGCAAACACCTTTGCCATCAGAGTGCAGACTTCACGCACAAACCACCACCTCTCCACCTGGGCACTGTAGCAACAGGCCCAGTGCTTGCCTGTTTTCAGCCACAGGAAGCCGTCTTTATTTGTCTTCCAACTCAGGTCCCATGTTCTGAAGACTTCCCCCTTCACAGACCATCTACAGCCAAGCGCCACTTAATGATGGGGCCATGTTCTGAGAAATGAACTGAGGCAAGCTCGTCATGTGCAAGCGCTGCAGGGACACTCACGCAAGCCGAGACCACAGCCTGCCACACGCCCAGGCTATGGGGCAGCGCCATGCTCCTGGGTGATGAGCCTACACAGCATGTCACTGGGCACTGTAGGCAGTTGTCACACAACGGCAAGTATGTGTGTATCTGAGCATAGAAAAGGCACAGTAAAAATATGGTCTGAAAGATGAAAAAACGGCATCTGTACAGGGCACCTACATGAATGGAGCCAGCAGGACCGGAAGCTGCTCTGGAGAGCAAGTGAGTGTGAGTGTGAGTGTGTGAGTATGACGGCTGGACATCACACCACCGTAGACTTCATATACACTGGACACTCAGGAGACGCTGCGTTCATAAATAATATTTTTCTTTCTTCTATAAATTAACCTCATCTTACTGTAACTTTTTTACTTCATACACTTAAAAAATTTTAAACTTTTCAACTCCTGTGATAACACTTAGCTTAAAACATAAACATGTATGGCTGTACAAAAAGATTCTTTCCTTATATCCTGATTCTGTTTTTTTCTATTAAAATTTTTTCTCTGTTTTTAAACCTTTTTGTTAAAAACTACGACAAACAAACACACGAACCTCGGCCTCCACAGGGTCAGGGGTCAGGGTCAGGGTCACTAATCCCACTGCCTTCCACCTCCACACCTTGTCCCAGGGGAAGGGCTTCAGGGGCCATGCCGTGTGCAGCTGTCATCTGTGACAATGCCTTTTTCCAGAGAAAGCGCTAGGACGTTTGGATGGCTATGACGTCACTAGGCCACAGGAAGTGTTCAGCTCCATTTTAACCTCACGGGACTAAGGGTGTATAGATGGTCTGCTGTGGACTGAAACTGCTATGCACGCGACTGAACTCAATTTCTCATTTCTGATCAACGACACCACTGTTCGTTGACAGTGTGGCATGAGACAGCACGAGTGACATCCTGGCTAGCTTCTGCAGGTCCATTCCCAGCAGATAAAGAACGTTCATTGGGTGTTTTATAAAAGCCCTGCTCTAGTTCTGGGACCCTGGGGTCTGGGGAACCTGGTGCTGCTACCTTGGCAGCCTGCTGCCTTTCCTGAGCAGAACCCACCGGGCAGACCCAGGAGCCCGCCCCCTCCACCCCCCCAGCAGACATACAAGACACATCGCCCCTTCTGGGAGGAAAAACCTCTCGTGACTGTGACTTATTTAGCAACCATTCCAATCTTCTGAGAGGCTGCAGGGGGCAGAGAAATGAGACACAAAGAAGGAATTTTCTGATATTCTTAAAGAAAGATCGTCAAATGAGAGTGAAGGGTGGAGGCTGCAGAGCCAAGGGAAGGTGACACAGCTCGTCAGGGAAAGGTCTAGGATTAGAGTGAACTGCCTGAATTCCAGTGAGTGTGCTGCTTTCCCTAGCTAAGACTTTGTATGGCCAGAACCCGACTCAGCTAACCACGCAGGGATCCGTTAGAAAAGCGTGAAAGCAGCGTTTGGCCAAGGCCACCCAAGTTCCCCTCAGTGAAGAAAGGACTCATGTCACAGCCACTGCAAAACAGCACGTGCAAATACAAGTGCTGGACGGGGGTGAGCAAGTCTGTGTGCAAAGGGTCGCTGTGGAGTGACAGCAGCCAAGGACAGCGTGAGAATGTGCCAGTGGGCTATATGCCCACCATGAGTGCAGACGCAGCGGTCAGAGTGGAGGCTGTGGCCAGCGAGCCGGAGCCTGGCTCTCGGTCACATAGGGCTCTGGGCAGCCACCTGCAAAAAAAGTCTTTTCACTAAAAGGATGACAGAGAACTTGGGCCCAGCATTGGCCATGAGTTGAAGAAAAATAAGACCAGCATTTGATGGAGACACTTGTCTGCCTGTCTATACCACAGGGCAGTGTGCCTGCCTTGGCCATGGGGACAATTCTCCCAGCTTGCTGTGGCCTCAGAGTGAGTACCCTGGTGGAGTGAGGAGAAGGTTGATGACAACTGTCTCGGCCACCGAGATGGGTCACCTGCTGATTTCCTTGTTGGTAAAGATTGTGATGAAGCACGACTGCTCCTTAGGCCGGAGGTCTGACCTGCCCCCCTCCAGCCCTGAACCCGGCCGTCTTACCAGAGCCTGGACGAGCTTGACTTCGGATTCCAACACTTGGTTGTGTTCTACCAAGTTCAAGTTCAACATGTCTTTCATTCTCTTCCTCTTCTTGAAAATGGCAGTTTTCTGAGTGGACAGGTCGTGGAGGTCAATATTGCTGGGCTCCCCCTTCCTTTTCTTCAGTCTCCTGCCCTGGGGAGGGGTGGCCGGGCAATCCCCTCTGTCCGCTGGGCTCACTGGAGGGCTCTCCTGCCCGGGCGGGGGCCAAGCCAGTGTGGACGGGCTGCTGCCATTGACTAGCGGAGCCCCGAGTTTCCGCTTCCGCTTCAGGGCTGGGGCTCCATCGGCTGGGGAAGCTTGGGGGGCAGGCACCCAAGCATGCCCACTACTGGGGCCACCTTGAGACAAGTCCTCCAGAGGTGACCCTGCTGACTCTGTGTTCTCTCCCTGGACCCTCAGGCTCCTCTTCCGGTGTCGTTTCTTCCTACTCTGCATGGGGGAGCTTGAAGGGGGGTGCTCCCAGCCGCTCAGCTCCTGAGAGTTGGGAGCGGCTGCTGCCTCCAGCACAACCACACTCAGCTTCTGGGCTCCTCCCGGAACTGCTTCTGGCTCACTGTCCCCATTCTGTTCGGGGGACACGGCTTTGACCTCGGACCCTAAACGTTCAGGCTGGAGGTGGTTCTTCTTCTTTTTCCGTTTCCTCTTCCGAGTATCAACTTCACGCTCCTCTTCCTCAACAAGGAAGAACTTGTTTCCTAGAAAGACATACAGTGTAACCAGGTGCCCCAACGCCATGCAGCTAGCGGGTCTGGCAGGTTATTTCGGGGCCATTAAGTGGCTGACAGGAGTCTCCCGTTTTACCACCAAGAAGGGTCCAGCCCTTCGCGATGCACTTGAGCCCATTTCTCCCTTTTCTCAACTGTAATTAGAAACCTTCCTCATGCCTCTTTTAACATAAATGGGATTGGGATATATTCAGATTCCCACTAATTTGGAAGGCAAAACGCACAGACCTAGGGTGGTACGCAAACAAATGTCCCACAGGGTAGTTTATACCCAGCATCTCCACATCCTCACGGCCCCAGAGGTGCCTCCAGGAGTCAACAAAGGCTTTCCGTTTAGGGGACGTGGGTGCCACAGAAAATCAGACCCTCGGAAACAACCTTTACTTTTCAGGAGTTAAAAGTGACAGCTTGTGTCTGTGATGCTTTACGAAGACATCTCTCTGGGTCCCCAGCGCTGCCTGCGTCTTCCACGTGTCTCGCCGCTTCCAAGCTTTGCGCTTACCTTTCTCTTTTTCTGCACTGGTTTTCTCCAGAAGTCTGGTTCCTCTTTTCTTCTGCCTTCGACTCATAGCTTGATCAGCTTGATGGGCAGAAACGTCCTCAGCAAAATGGACCTGAGGTATAGTGCCTGCTGGACACCACAGCACACTGTCAGCTTCCCGAGACCCTCACCACTGGCCCCAGGGACCAAAGAGCCACACCCCTCCCACATCAGGGAGGCAGTTTTCACATCACTTCTGCCCCCCCCCCCCCCCCCCCCCAGTTCCTCACTACCTCTCCAACCCAAACCTCAAAGCTCTGAGTGAGGAATTTGACTTAAGACAACTCTGTGGCTTTCTTGCAAGGCAAGGGACAACCTCGGGCGACATCACCTCCAATTCAATCCCAGGGGCTGGGCAGTGCCACCCACATGCCAGCCAGGTCTGCACACCCCAGTGGCCCCACCGATTTGCTCAAATGTAACCAAATTTACAGACAGCAGCTTTCCCCAGGGGACAACTGAGATAAATCCCCTACCCCGCCCCTGGGGTCTGGCCCTTGCCCTGGCACTGGCAGGGAGGGACAGCTTCGCGTCTGGCTCAGCTTGGGTCCCTGGGATGGGGTGGCGAAAGAAGGCCCGCCATTGTGCTTCTTCCCAGGGCTTCTGCTCAGCTGAGCAGCGAGTGGGTAACTGATGGTCTCTCCAAGGTAAAGACGACTATTTCCTGTGTTTCCAATGTCTTTCAATCTGGCTTTGTCACATTTGGCGTAAATGCCTCAGTGGCCCGTATCTGGTAAGAACGTCCTCAGTTCTAACCCTCACATGTCCTCACCTTCAGAGATATGCTGGAACCTGAAAGAGAAAACAGAAGTTCATGTAGCAACCCCTTCTTTCCGTCTCCTATAAACATGTGCGCGGAACTCTGAAAACACGCGGTACAGGTAATTCACGTTCTTTTTCTTCTAGAAGGGGAAGCTAAAGAGGTGGTGTGATGTGAAGGCCAAAGTCGCCCTCGGCATCATCTGTCTCCCCAGGACTCGCTGCTGCTCTGAAGAGTCTGTCCAATGAAGCTGAAGAAATCACGCTCTTCTTGTCTCGTGGCTTCTTAGGGCCGAGACGGCTCAGGTCTCTGCCTCTGCCCAGCTCTCCTCTCCACTCACCAAGTGGAGAGATGCCAAGTGCGGGTTTGGTCCCTGCGATTCTGTGCGTCAGGACACAAAGGAAGTGTGGGCAGGTGTGGGGACTCGGGGGCAGGGCCCGGGGGAGCGGACACGGAAGAGTCTGGGCCCAGTGCTGCACCTGGCGGCTGTGACCTTGTGCAAGCCGGTGACCTTCCCTCCCTACACCCAAGTGGGGAAATCACAGAAGCCGCCTTACGGGGGAGCTTGTGTGACGGGCTCAGAGCAGTGCCCGCTCTCATGGAGGGTGACCCAGGCAGCTGCTGTACGTCAGCGATCCCAGCACCACAGGGCTCTGTGCTGAGCTACGGTGTGGCCACGATGACACCGAGAGCACGGCAGCAGCGCACTGGGAGGAGGGAGTGGGGCAGACGGCTACACCAGGCAACTCCTGAGCGGGACAGTCACCGTGCAATTCCTCGGCCTATTCACGTCCGACATTAGCACCAGATTGCTTGTACATCAGCAGGAAACAGCTAAGTGTGAGGAAGGCTGCACTGGAAGAATGGAACTTGAGGGACATTTCAGTTTATATATGTAGATTGTGTTGCTATGAATAAAAACAGGTGATAAGCATGGTGACAGCTGTCCTACACCATGAGATAAATGAAAGGGCTGGACCTGAACGTGAATGAGAAGCAAGCAGGACCCTCTCACCCTCTCACTTACTTTTTGATTAGTTTGGAGAGACGTTTCCTGTTGAAGGGTGGGATGTTTCTCCGGTTGGTTATTTCCAGGAGTCGGTTAGCAACGGCCTGATAGTCAAACTGTGTGAGAAGAAAAATGAATGTAAGCCCTCAGCAAAGCCTCCGCTGACCTAGGAGAACCCAGCGGAGTGGGTTCTGGAAGCTCTCGGCAGAGGGCCATCTGGACAGCGTGTTCTACGACCTGGCAAACGTTAGACCTCTGAAAAACCCGTCTACTTCTCCTTGGAAGAAGCCAGCTATAATTCTCTATCCTCAAAAAAAAAAAAAAAAAAAAAAAAAAAAAAAAAAAATTGTGGTAAAATATACTACATGAAATTTACTTGGGTGTGTACCTTTGTAAATTTAATCTAAATGTCCAGTTTGCATTTGGTAACATAGTAAACTTTATTTGAAAAGTACCACTGAGCTGGCTTTGCTATATGGAATAGAACAGATCTTACAAATTCGAGCCAAAATAAAGACTGACGTCTTTTAAAATTCCATCATATCAAATTTCTTTCTCCAATAAGCTCATTCAGTGACGGCAGTCACTGAGGGGATGAAAAGGATTTGACACATCAGGCCTTAGAGTTTAATTAGCTCCGATTCAAATTCCCAGTTAGCCAGGCCAGTCCACAGCAAATCTACATTCTATAAAAAGCAACAACTGCCACCAACCTGGAGAAGTGGCCCAGTGTCCTCCAAGTTCCCACCGTCGTCTCTCTCACCTCCATCGTGGATTCCGTCTTTTGTGGAGTGGTATTTGCCCTGTGCTATGAAAACACATCCAAAGACAAAACTCTTCAATTACACAGTGATGACATGACTAGTTCCAAAGAAGCCACCATCTACTTAGGTGTCCCTCAGTGAAAAAGAAAATTCTGTAAAGAGAAAAACCATGCAAATATAATTTCCCAAAGATGTTTTGGTGTTTTAGTCCCTGGATGTGAAAGGAATCTGAGCCTTAGTAGCCACACATCATGCCCTTCATTCCATTGTGAAGCCTCCACTGCCTTCAATGCTGCCTGGCCAACCCGTCCTTCCCGTCAGATGGTGGCCTGGACGGCAAGCTCCCGGGTCAGCGCTCAGGTAGTGGGGCAGGTGCCGTGAGCTCTGGCCTGCGAGGAGCCGCCTCGGCAGCCTGTGGCTAATTCCAGACAGCTTAGGGCCGTGGTAAGTGTCCGGAGCGGTACACTAACTTCACGGAGCAGCCTCAGGAGACACAAGCTAATATCAACACAACTTTTAACATTTAAAACATAATTTATAGAGCACTAAAGCCCATGAAAAAGCAGATAGAAATCACTAATGACAACACGCCACTTTTCAGAATTGGGCTGTTTCTGGACTCCTGTGAGCGCGTTAGCGGTGTGAGCCCGTTAGCGGTGTGAGCGTGTTAGCGATGTGAGCGTGTTAGCGGTGTGAGCCCGTTAGCGGTGTGAGCGTGTTAGCGATGTGAGCGTGTTAGCGGTGTGAGCCCGTTAGCGGTGTAAGCGTGTTAGTGGTGTGAGCCCGTTAGCGGTGTGAGCGTGTTAGCGGTGTGAGCCCGATAGCGGTGTGAGCGCGTTAGCGGTGTGAGCACGTTAGCGGTGTGAGCTTGTTAGCGGTGTGAGCGCGTTAGCGGTGTGAGCTTGTTAGCGGTGTGAGCCCGTTAGCGGTGTGAGCGTGTTAGTGGTGTGAGCCCATTAGCGGTGTGAGCGTGTTAGCAGTGTGAGCCCGTTAGCGGTGTGAGCCCGTTAGCGGTGTGAGCCCGATAGCGGTGTGAGCGCGTTAGCGGTGTGAGCGCGTTAGCGGTGTGAGCTTGTTAGCGGTGTGAGCCCGTTAGCGGTGTGAGCGTGTTAGTGGTGTGAGCCCGTTAGCGGTGTGAGCGTGTTAGCAGTGTGAGCCCGTTAGCGGTGTAAGCCCGTTAGCGGTGTGAGCCCGTTAGCGGTGTGAGCTTGTTAGCAGCGGTGTGAGCCCGTTAGTGGTGTGAGCGTGTTAGTGGTATGAGCCCGTTAGCGGTGTGAGCTCGTTAGTGGTGTGGCCTCAGGGCACAACCAGAGGGGACAGCAGGGCCCATGCTGACCAGGTGATCCTGAAACATCCTGAGCGGAACTGGGACAACTGTGGAGGCGCTCGCAGAACAGTGAGACAAACGTGGTGACGGGGAGGGATCCACATACAGCTGTCACTGCCACACAACATTTGCTCAGGGTTTTTATTTTAGTTAATCCATCACTTACATGGAATTTAAAATTAAAATGTTCCTTCCTTTTTTTTTTTAAAGACTTTTGTCTTTTACTGATTAAAAAATATATGCTCAATGTAGAAAATTTAGAAAAACAGACAAAAATATAGAGAAAATCACCCCAAATTCTGCTACCTAGGGCTAACTATTAACATTTTGATATATATCCTTCCAGAGTTTTTAAGGCATGCATAAATGTTAAAACAAACCAGGCTCCTTCTACATCGAGTTTTATGTCCTGCTTTAAAAACCATTACCAAGCTTCGTCTGGTCATTATTTTTGAGAACTCTGCCTGTCGATGGCTACGTCACAGGGTAAGCGTGGGTGGACCCTGACCATTCACCCCAAGCTGGGCACCAAGGCACCGTAAACCACTGCCACAGCTTTATGGGCCTGCACTTTAAACGCACGCTCTCTGCACAATTGCACGGGTATAAAACAGCGCCGAGAACGATGTCAGTCCACAGTGGGCATTTAAACACCCAAAGAAAAAGAATGCTGAAGAAACGCAGAGGTCAGAGGGCTAGCTATAGAAACAAGTGTGCATTCACACTAAGTGCATTCGATGTCCCACCAAGAACTTTCTGCCGTCTGTGTCTGCATCATGATGTTTACAGACACGAAGAAGCCAAAACGACAAAAACAAAATCCAAAGCAGCAGCAACAAGGAGACTGTCCCGCCTTCTGGGAGATCCAGAACTGTGTGTGAGACGCAGCACCCTGAGACCTGGGATCCTCCCCAGGGGCCCCCCGGACAGGCACAGGGTGTCCAAGGCAGAGCCATCTGTGATGAATTTCAGGTTACAGTGAGCCCCAGCAAACGTATTCAAGTGTCTGTTTGATGAGGACTTTACCTACAAAGAGAAAGGCTATTCAGGGAAGTTTTCTTACCCGTCTTCTTTTTACTGAATGTTTTCGTCCATGTCACCTCGTTTTCAGATGTCTCTTCTTCAAAGAGGTTGCTGTCATCCACTTTAATCTTCTGTTCCTCCACTGTCTCTTCAGGTTCAAGTGGAGACTGATCTACAATGACTTCAAAAACACCCCTAGCTATAGTCTGCACCACTGTATGGCTGGGGGGAAGCAGAGCAAAGAGGATGCGATTAAAACCCACGGTGTGGACCTCGTTAGCTAAGGCAGGTAGAGGGAGGGCTAAGGAGCAGGGCAGGACCAGCACACGTCCACGTGGGCCTTCCAGGACCCGGGGAGGGGCCAGCGGGTGCGCACTCCCCCGCAGCTGCAAGGAGCCGGCCCAGTGTCTGTGACGGAAGCAGGGGGACCATGGGGGACGAACTCCCTGTGTGGAGGGCGTTAAACGGCCAAGCAAGAAGAGCCGGATCATGGCTCAAAGCTTCCAATGTCCTGCCGATGGGACTTAAGAGATTGGCTGTCCTCGGCTGGACAACCATCCCAGTTTGACGTGTCACTCTTCCCAACACGAAACAACCCCCTGCCCCACTTACATACCAACTGAAGCAATAAAAACAAACATGGGAATCACTTACTCCTTAGTCTTGGCAACAATTTTGCAGAATGGATCAATAAACTTGAGATTCTGATCTGCCAAAAGCTGTAATTTAGAAATAAAATAGGAAAAAAAAATAAGGGAAAAAAGCCTTTTCTCCTTCGTGACGTGTCCTTGAAAGAGGAAACAGTTGCTCTTTTCACATAGCTTGAGTCAGTCCGAGTGACACTTATCTCACAATGCCCCAAAACACTGCATGAATTACCCAGACGCCCAGAGCCAGGCCAAAGGTCGCAGCTGCCCTCCAGCCACGAGGGCACCTTGAGGTGGTGAGCAGAGAACAGCGCCCACTCCGACCGACAGCTCCAGGCCCCCTCCTCCATGGAGCAGGTCGGTACGGACACTACCAGAGGCTGAGATGAAGCGATTATGTTTTTATACAACACTTAGACTTTCTTTTACTTAAAAAAAACCACTTGTTCACTGCAGAACACTTGTGAAAGAAAGAAGTAAACGCTGCTCACAATCCCAAATCAGATAATCACTTGCACGCTAAGGCATGTGTGTTCCCTCTGCAGCCCTTGTCTATTCGTATGCGAATGTCTACTTAAAAAAGTCAGACCTTCTGCGCAGCTGCCTGCTCCCTTTCCTACTGCTTTTACAAACTCAGGATCCTGCGCATTTCCTCATGTTGGGTTCTTTACTGCACTAGGTAGGTGGCTTTCAATAGTTTCCTAAGGAAGACTCCATGCACTTCCCTAGGGCACGAACCCGTGTCGCTGTGTCCATTAGCTGCAGAGGACATTCTTGGCCGGGCAAGGATGGTATGAAAGACAGGGCGACCCAATGCATGCTCGGCTATTGCCAGCAACAGACCACCTTCCACGGCCAGCTCACAGGGCACCCGAAGAAGAGCCGACGCCTGTGCATGCCAGCTGTGGCCCCACCCCACCGCTGCTGGCACAGCAGCCTGCCGCTTACCTCTTTCCCTCCCACTTTGGACAGTTCATCCAGGTAAACGTCAATGAGGTGGAATTTCACTCCGTTAGGAGACTGACTCTCAGGATGCAGGACTTCCTTCATCAAGACACTAAGAAGGAGCTGGACTCGGCTAAAGAAAACAACACACGTGGCCGTTAACGGCAGCGCACCAACACTTCTTGCCCCTATGGAGATGTGACTTTCAGCCTCGTGCTACGCTGCACGGCAAGCTGGGGAGGCCAAGACAGTTTTACGAGGCAAGAAGCGCCACTGAGATCAGTATAAAGTGCCAATCGGCACGTGTGCTCAGCTCTTGCATTCCTCCACTGGATTTGAAGTTCCGTATGGAGAAGGACGTTTTGCTTCTCAGAGTTCAAAAGAGACCAGGCAAGTCATACCTGACTAACTGAGAGGCTTGAAAAACACTGTTTCATTAAGAGTTTTAAGGCCACCAAGTGCTAAGCTCGATCGTTTACCAACCTTTCTTCCCAGCCATCCTGCTTCAGGGCCTCAAAGGACTGCCTCAGGACCAGGCGGATCAGCTAGAGACAGACACACGTGTATTACAAAGGGAGAGCAAGAAACGCTGGTCAGCTCAGCAGAACGAGGGGACCAAGGATACTGGTTTAGCCTGGATCCCGCAAGTGACAAAATACCCGCAATAACCGTATTTAACTTCTAGATCATAAGTGTTAACCAAAGCCCCCCAAACTCATCCCCGACAGCGGGAGAGACGACACATGTCCAAGGCCGTCCAACGCTCACTGGCTTTCCTCACGCTGAGCCTGGGACCACAGTGCTTCACAAACAACTGTCCCAGCGTGTGGAGCTGCTAACATGCTCCTGCACACGCGCAGCTGCAGTGACTTGGGGTGGGGCGGGGGGCGCGCTGACCTTACCATCTGGTATCTGTCCAGGCGCGGCGTGTCCATCTCTGTCCACTCTCGATTCATCGTTTGCCAGAAGGTCTGAATGAACAGGTGCTCTGCAGCAAAAAGGCTTTGTTTTGAAATGGTTGGTTTCAGGTGAACATATTACCAGATAGCAAGAAGGCATCGGCGAGAAACAAACTAGGACGATTTGTCATTTACTTTTCTCAAGAATTCTTGGGTAGCGAGACAGTTTGATCAATCATTAAATGTGCTCAATAATTGCTTTTACATGTAAGTAAAAGCATATTCTAGTGACAGGAAGACTGGTCATAGCGTAATGCTCAGCCAGTATGCTCTCTGCGCACTCTTTTTATCCACTGCAAAGCCATGTTTCTAGTAAAATCAAAAGATTTCCTGGGCCACGTCCATGGGCCTTTTCTGCCCACCTGTACCTAACAACCCAAAGCCAGTGATGCTGATGGGCACCTGGGCGGTCCATGGAGAAACTCTGCTTTTTGTTTCATGTGCAGTGTCACTGGGTGAGCTATAAAAAACATTCTACATTTTTCTTCTGAGCCACGAAGCCAACACCTTTTTGCCCAAAAGTAATTTTTGACTTTTTTTGTTTTTTTGCTTCACTTTTTGCACAAATCGTTCTTGATACATGAAAGCTGATACTACATTCCATGTGTAGCATCCTGTTTGTTATGTCGGCTGGGACCCTGCTCAAGTCCAGACAACCATGGGGAGCAATTAAGGCCATGAGGACACTTTTCTTCTTGGGAGCGGTAAGCAAAACAAACTACTTCTGCTGTCTCTTTCTTCCTTTGTAAGTAACCAAAGCCTGAATGTCCCAGAAATAATTTCTCCTTTTGTTTGTTCTTTCTGGTAGAGGGATTACTTTATAGTTTATATATTAGCAGTGATGACTTTATATGGCTCTAGTCTCGACGAGGATAAACCCGGCCCCCAGAGGTTGCTGCAAACACTGGCATATGCATATACAGCTTCTAGGAGTGTTAAATAACTCAGATGTTGGAGATTCTGGAAGGTTATTATTTCTTAAGACACTTTTCGGAAATCTCTGAGATGCCAAATACGACACTCCACAAGACACCTCCTTCCCATCTAACAGAGTCAGGATGTCAGCTTAGCATAGCTTCCCCCCAGGACCAGTTTGTCGCCTGATATCTACGCACTGGTAGCCAGCCCCAGGTTCATGTGAAACTAGCCCACTGGAAAACGGAAGCGTGGAAGCAAGGAGAAGAAACAACACGGACCACATATCCTAGGCAAGTTACCAAATCAGACGAACGAGGAAGTTTTGAGAGTCATGAAAAGATCAGGACTTACGGGCCTCTGAGTTGTTAACAACATGGATGAGTTGGGAAATAGTGTTCGCTAGTTCCTCCTGCAAAGGTGGGGTTGGGGAGAAACATCGGGGTTATTTTGTGGCAGCACTGAGATGACAGCATCACGGCCTGCACCTCCTCCCGTATCTGTAGGGGAGTACGAATCTGTACTTCTGTTTGCAGTGTCACTTCCACTAAGAAGTGTGCACCTGAATATCTGAATTTTATCCAATGTGAAACCCCCGCTTTCAATGGACTACTGTCCCAGCTTAATATGCCTCTGAGGTTTAAGACGCATGTTGAAAAAAGTATGTCTAGTTATCTGTTCAAATGACCTACAGACAAAATGAATTAGCTGTCAACTCCTGGCTTTCAAAATATACCAAAACTTAAATTGAGACTTTCTCCTAATCCCCCCTAATAACGGAAACACAGGTGCCCCAGCAGGGGGTGGTCAGCGGCAGTGAGCCGCTGGGACTCTGACCATGGGGCTCAGTGTGTGGAACCAGAAAGCCGCCCCCAGGAGTGCTCAGAGGATGCTGGGCAGCACTGGTCAACGGCGCCCTCCCAGGCTCTGTCCGGGCAAAGTGCCACCAGAAGAGTGTGTCCAACTCAGCGGCAGCACGCTCATCTGTGCCGAGAACTCAGCGGTCTACGCAGACACCCGCCTTGGGGAGTGTCAACCAAAGAACTGTATGAGCAACATAAGAAAGGACCGATCGTCGTGGGTGTTACCTGCAGTTCCCGGGGCTGCAAGTCTCCCTCACCCAGTTTAAATCAACTCCCGGACTTGAAAACGATGTTCCTGTGTGTGTTTTCCCTCCACTAACGCTGTTGGCTGTTACTTTTGAATGTGATTTAAAAATATTTTTGCCCTGTTATCCTACTCAAAATATGTTCCGCGGAGTAAAAGCAACACATCAGAGCGAGTTATCACACGGCTTGGGGGAAGTGGCCAAGTCACGCATTAAAACCCAGACAAGTCAAATCTGCCTGCGACATTTTACACATGGGTGGGATTCAAATGGCATTTCAAGGCTTACCCCTCTGCTCTGCTTTTGCACATCAGAACAAAGCTCTTAAACAGTGAAAACCATTTTCTTACTAGTTGTGCTGGGGCCCAGGTGCCCACGCACACCTGTGCCGACCTCAGGGCGGGAGCAGTGAGCCCCTGGCCCTGCCCGGCCCGGCGGCTGCCAAGGCGCAGGCACCCACGTAACCGGCAGAGAGGGGCCCAGGGCACTCCGAGGACTTTAAGACTAGTGCCGTGGCATTTCTGACCACAAAGAAAAGGAAACAGAAACTTCAAAATAAGCAACGTAAAACCTATCATGGAACTAGGACTCTGTGACAGAGAAATAATGAATCTTTAATTTATGTCTATTTTTCATTATTTGAAAAAGGAATTAACCTCAATGCTTGGACACTGCACCCCATTCCATATGACAGAGGTGACGCAGGGCACATTAGGGGACAGACACAGCGTGAAACGAGCAAGCCTCCTATCCATCTCTGCCCAAATCCAGCCACGTGACAAAGGGAACTCTGTTACCTGCAGCGGGGGGTCATCCTGCACCCACATGCAGTAGAAGAGCCCTTTCCATATTTTCAGAAGTTCTTCTTGACTGAAACCGCCTAGAGGGCAAAACAGCACAAAAATCTTATTTTAGAGTCCTCACAGTTTCTTTCTTGAAGTTTAAAAATGCCACATAAACAGTGAAAATACCACATACAAGGTCTGACAACTAAGTTTGCGGACCCATCTTAGAAAAAGCACTACATACCTCATTGCTAAATATCACTACAGTCACCTTGGAAGTACTCCCCTTGGGAAGTTATGCACCGACGCCAGCACCCAGTCCACCCTTCAAAGCAATTTTGGAACTTTTTCTGGAATGGCCATCAGAGCTGTTGTTTTACCCTTGATGTCCTGAATGTCATCAAAATGCTTCCTTTCAATATTTCCTTTCTCTTTGGGTAAAGAAGGAAGTCATTGGGGGCCAGGTCAGGTGAGTAGGGAGGGTGTTCCAATACAGTTATTTGTTTACTGGCTAAAAACTCCCTCATGGACAGTGCCGTGTGAGCTGGTGCATTGTCGTGATGCAAGAGCCACAAATTGTTGGCGAAAAGTTCAGGTTGTCTCACTTTTTCATGCAGCCTTTTCAGCACTTCCAAATAGTCAACTTGGTTAACTGTTTGCCCAGTTGGTACAAATTCATAATGAATGATCCCTCTGATATTAAAAAAGGTCAGCAACAGCACTGCAACAAGTCTGCGAACTTAACTATCAGACCTCGTACGTTTTCATTGTTTCACCTGCAAATGCTTTTTTTTCTTTATTGAAGCATCGCTACAAAAGCAACACACAGAAATGACGCAGTTTTACCAGCTGTGGGGCAGGGCGAGTGGTGGCCTGTTCTCATTATCCAAGTCGCGTAGGAAGCCAATGTCATCACAACGGAAAACGCACGTAGCGGTCATGAACAACATGAACCCCCCCAAGGGCCTCCCTCTGCACATCATTTTCATTGCTCTTGCAAAGTCAAATCACAAATCTGAGAAAAGACGCAGGATTTGCTGAAGTCCCAGATAAGTAGCCCCCGGGAAACTGGCAAAGCTTGGGGACATTTCTGCTAAGGTGACTCTTTTGAGGCTCCTGCAATGAGGTCACACCTGGCTGTACCGGCATCTCCCTCCCTGCCAGTTACGCTTTTCACTTCATTTTATTTTCAGTCTTGCGTTAAGTGGCACCACCTTGGTTAGTCTCGTTCTGACTCATTATTGAAGCTCTCGCTCTCGGCCTGTACCACCCACGACCAAGGCACAAGTCACGCACAGGCTTCCATTCTCCTGGGTCGACCCCACGTGTCATGGAATCATTAATTGCTGAGTGACATAAAGAATTATAAAACGAGGTAAGTGTACACTCCGGGAGTGTCCAAGCCCGTGGAGAACAGACAGAACCCGCAAGTCTCAATGCATCTTACCACCAATGGTCTTGATCACTCTCTCAGGAGGAGACAGTAGGAAAAACCGTTCGGAGCAGCAGAACAGGATCAACTAGGAGAACGCAAACGAGTGTATGTGTGGACCAATGTGATCTCGGTGCCCCGGAAGGTCATTAAAAGGGGACAGACGGCTCCGTTTGATGGACTGAAGTTTATTTAGGGTTCAGCCTTTCTAGGTACTGATTTCCAAGTCACCAAACACCTTTCTTACGGTACCAGTTTTATTACGGTGCATTTTGGTTCTTTGTGGGATGTTCTCACTTAGAAGCAATACACCAGAAACTATAGTAAAATTAGTTTATTTAAGTGCATTTCCTCTAGAGGTCGGGCAAGCGTCTCACCGATTGGTTTTCCTCCCCTCCTGCTGCATGTGGGAAGCTTCCTACCGAGAACGCACACAACTAGAGTGAGCGATAAACCCAAGGGCAGGCACTGAGCCAACTGCGGCCATGGCCACAGTCACTGTCACTGGGCCTGCGCGGATGTTCACTCACCTTAAGGCTAATGAACTGGTGGATCCAGGCAAGGGTCACCAATGGTGACATTAGATGAAAAATAATCAAGGAACTTTAAAATGGACAAACCAGACCACCAACACCCAAACCCACGGATGTATCTCAACTCACAAAGGCCAACAACTATTCATTAGACGCCGCATGCAATGCAACAGGGAGCACACAGCACCACCTGCTAAGTCTTCTTACAAAAACAAAAAAGCTAATGTAGGGGTTCAGAATGAGTCACCCCAAGATGTGCCTCTCTGGCACGTGGATTATTTTGAGCTGAAGGCTCATGAGAAACTTTCACCTCGCCCTTAAATTAGAGGCCTTGCTCATAATAAGACCCAGCACCAGAAATCACCTTCTGGCCCTACCCGCAGGGCGGGGCAAACTAGTAATGACTGGACATCTGCTCTTATCGCCTGCACTGACCTTCCTCCCCTCTGAAGCCCCAATGAGCTTCCTTCACCCTGAGCTCAGAATGTCACAGACACCTCGTTTCTTCTTTCTGTCTCTGAACCTCTCCTGTATGTGGGGTCTCTGACTCTCTCATGGATGTGGGGTTTCCATGCATATGTGTGTAATTAATTTTTTTTGTTGTTAATCTGTTTCAGGTCGATTTAATTATTAGACCAGCCAGAAGAACACTGAAGGGTAAAGTTTTCTCCCCTGCACTAACTTGCATCTTATCAGATCTATTGATACCAGTTCGCAGGAAATACAGGGGACACAGGAATATGTCAAAGGAGACCAAGGGATGTAGTAAGCAAAATCCCCAAGGTGGGAAATTACAGGATGAATGACCCAGTTTCTCTAACACATAAATTGCAAGGAAAAGAAAAGATAGGTAAGAACTGTTAGAAGTCTTAGCAGACATAGCAACCAAATGCAATGGGTGGGTCTTGCTTAGATTCTGATTTGTCATAAAAAATTTACGAAATGATGGGAAAACCTCAACAGCCTGGGTATTTCATATTAAGATTTTTTTAAAAAGGTGTGATAACGGCACTGTGGTTACGTTAAAAAGAGTCCTTATCTTTTAGAGACACATACTGAGTATCTGGAAATGAGATGACTGGGCTTTGCCTCACAAGGATTTAGTGGGCAGGAGGCAGTGGGCAGATCAGACAGACTGGCCAGGTATGGATAAACACCGGAGTATAGTAGCGAATAGGCTTTTTGTGTGTTTGATAGTCCTGAATTAAAAAAAGAAAACCACTACATGAATGTTATCATGAGCTCTTTCCTCTTTTTGTTTAAAAAACTTCATCCTGAAATTCGAAAAGCACGAACATGATGAAGTGTTAAAATGACATTGGCTTCTGCACGATGCTCGGTACTGGGCCCTCCTCTCGCTTTTACAGGGCAGCTATGCCGCCCTCCCTGCAGCGCTGCCCACCTTTAAGGCAGGGTCTGTGGAAGGAGGCAGTGGTCCGGGCGGGACTCACCCACACGAGGGACGAAGCGAGCTGAGCTTACGCCAAATCGGCACGAAGTCCCTTAGCTACAGGGCTGGTTCAGAGTGGACAGACGACCCCACCGCAGACCAAGACCCTCTTCTCAGGCTTGAGGAGACTGGAAGAGAGGACAGTTCGTGCCTGCACTCAGCCACCTTCCCACACGACGGGGAGCCTGTGAGAATGAAACCAACCGGGGGTAGCAGAGCTGGCTATGGACAAAAGCTGGGTTCTGGGGCCTCCAGTGGGGCACCTGCATGAAGCTGTGCTCCAGGTCTTTCCTTTAAAACTAGTGTGGCCTGGCTGTGTTGTCAAGTTGCAACTGAGAGTCCTAAATGATAAAAACACATTTTTATTGCAAAAAATTCATCTACTACACCAACAGTTGTACAATCAAAAGTTCCTGTTCACTGCCTCCCAAAGGGATCATTGTTACCTGCCCGATGTGTCAGATCGCTCCTACACACTATGTGACACAGAAATGTAATTGCGTGCGCGTGTGTAACCTAAATAGCATCACATGTTCCACATATTCTGTATTCTGGCCGTTTCCCTTAAAAACAGCAGTGTATATTTGTCTCTAGATGGCTCTTCCAAGGGCACCCGCCCATCAAACCAACCCTCAGTGATAATCTGACGTACCCAGTATCTTGGGACAACCCAGGTGTGCACTAGGCCACATGATGATGTGCTTCTGTAATGCTCGACAGATTTTGACACAGTCAGTGTGACATCCTGGCCAGTGGGCAGGAAAGGGAATTGGACGTGAAAGCATATTCTGCTTCATCCTACGGGAGACAACAAAGTACAGTGGAAACAACCCTGGGTCAGGCCTCAGTTTGCTACTTACTAGCTGTGCAGTATTAGAAAACTCACTAACCTCTGGGCCTGTTTCCTCACATATATGTGAGGTTTGTGGTTAAGGCCAAATAAGAGCACATTTGTAAGAGCAAAGCACTATTCGATTTGTGGGTATGATGATTGTCTTGTGTTCTCTACCCACAGGCTCTGGAAGCTCTTTTCCCTTTTAAAACATCTGTTTTCAACATATTTACAGAAATCACTTGCTTTCACCCAGTAATTTAGCTGGTAAAAACAAGTCACCAATTTTTGAAACATTAAAAGCAAACAAATTTCCCTTATTCAATGTCTTTCAAAACTTTGAAGGTGAAGTACACGTCTCTAGTTTTGTTCCAGTTGCTTCTTGACCTGTCTTTTCTTCTGGGGGTTGAATTTCTTAAATTTAACAACCAAGTTTCTGCCAATATAGGCTTAGTTCAAAACGACCGAGGTGAAAAGAAAGTGAGACGTGGATACAGGAAATACCAACAAGCTTTGAAGTGAGAAAATTCACCTGTTCTCACCACCAAGGAGCCCAGGAACTGTTTCAGGAGGGGGTGGAGTGTATATTCAAACCCATACCTGTGTCACAACAGCTGCAGCTCCTGGTTATTATAACTGGGTCGAGAGACCCCCTAGCTATCGTATGAAAAACACTAATTTCCCCCATTACTATCACTGAATCTGAGCCCCACCAACTGTAAGATGTAGTTATTTTATGTGCCACGAAATGAAAGCAAGAATGCAAATGAAACTGTCACAAAGTTAATTAAGATAAATCCTAATTTTAGCAGGTGTTAAAGTTGCAGAATCGATCAAATAGGCAGGGAGTGTTGTCTGTTTAGTTCACTGCTGATCACCAGTGCCACCAACAGTGTGCGCAGTGAGAAGAGCACACAACAGGCACTCCATGCCCGACGCCACAGACCTGGATGAGTAAATAAGGACACGTGGGCCAGCCCGAGGAAAACCATGGACAGCGACAGAGACCATTCCATGACCACACACTCAGCACCCATGGTGAAAGCACGCTGAGGTGCTGTGAGCAGCACAAGGGTTTCTCATTCAGTCTGGTTGTGTAGGACACAGCTCCCTGGGCCATGCTGGTGTTAGGAAAGTTGCGCTCCCCTGGCTGAGGCAGTCGGTCACCGGTCGGCTGCTCATAGCAGCTCTGGCCGGCCGCTCACGCTGGCCACCGGCGGCCCCTGGCAGCCCACAGCAGCCCAGCTCCAGGGAGAACTGTTGTTCACAACCTTAGCTGTAGAGGGTGCAGCTCACTGGCCCAGGTGGGAATTGAACCGGGGATCTTGGTGTTAGGAGCACGGCGCTCCAACCACCTGAGCCACCGGGCCGGCCTCTCATTTGTTTCTAACATCACAAAGCTGTCTGTGCTGCTGGAGGACCGCTATATGTATCTGTTAGTGTAAACTTTAGATTTCCTAAGACAACATGCAAAAAAAAAAAATTTGACGTTGTCAATGAGATTAAATGCCAGGCCAAGTACATCTAAACTTGTGTTTCTATTTTGATCGAGTACAGCTATGGCAGAGATCATGTTAATTTTGTCCCACCATCACTGTCTATGACGTTTACTTTGCAGTCGCTTTCCTGAAGACCCATTATACTCTGTGCAATGAACAAGAGATACCAGATGAGTAACTGTGGGTGTTTGGGGCGCTAAGCAGACAGGGCCCCTGGGCATGACAGAAAGGCAACGGCTGCAAGTGTTTGCATGAGCATTTCAGACCCTGGACGTGTTCAGCAAAGGGGTTTGAGCAACAGGCTGTCTGGCTGTCTCAGCACCATATGTACTGCATCTGGCCTTCTGTTCTTGTAAATAGCCAGGACCCCATTTGCCTGGATGTGCTTCCACTTTCAGCTAAGAAAACAGACGGAAGCTTACAGTGTTTTGGGGGAAAAGTGACACATTAACAGATAATTAACAAGCAATGCAGCTAAGTGCTACAATAGACACAAACTGCATATTCCAGAATCCTAGAGGAGTGGGGGTGAGATGACAGAGAAAGTGATGCTGAATATTGGGAGTGGGTCAGGGGTGGAAGTCTTTTCAGCATCAACAGAAGCAAGGCAGACACGTGATAAATGGGGTATCGTACACTAGGACCCAGGAATGCTTTGCTGCCAATGGAACAAGAAGCTGGCACGTAGGGGATGAGCTGGGAACAGGCTAGGGAAACAGATGACCTGAAGACTAGGCATCCCGGAAGGTGGGGACGCCAGGTCAGTAGCACGGCTGAGCTACAAGTAGCTAAGGTCGGGCTAGAAATTTAGGTTTAAGAACCTTCAGTGTGTCTGGGGTACCTGAAACCATGAGAGTAAATGAAGTCTGTCAGGGAGACCCCTAACAAAACTGAAGCCAGGAAACTTTGGTCTTCATTCCTCTTACTAGCAGAATTCTCATAAAATTGTATTTTCTTTTCCGAGTGGTCTTTTGTGATTTCTCTTCAAAATAAACTAACAAAGTCAGTACTGGCGGGGGATGATACCCATTCTTTCAAGTAACCTCTAAATATGTTAGGAATTAAACCACACGATATCTCAGTGCAGCAGAAAGCACTTTAGGCGTGCGTTGGGATCTACAGGACACATTCTGCACCCGGCAAAGGCAACCCTTCAATGGCCCCCCACTGCAACGCCCGGGGGCCCGGGCGAATGACTCCATTTTCAACTTGATGCCCCACCCCCCTCCCCGCTCCGACTCACGCTCGTCCAGCCATTCCTCCCGCCTCCGTTCGAATCTGTGGGCCTCCCCGCAGAGAGGCCTTCCTGGCCCAGCTTGTGCAGAGGAGCGCCCTGCTTCCCTGATCCCCAAGGCCTCACTACGCTCCTCAATCTCGGCGTTAGTTACCTCGCCGCGCCCTCCGCCCCAGCTTCACCAGCACGAATTCTTCGATAGGAATTGTCTTCTCTCCTGTAACTGCAGCCCCGAAAGGCGTCGTTCCAATGACGGCGCGCATCAACGAGGAGCACGGCATAAGCCAGGCTGAGCCTAGCACGCGACGCACAGGGCCGGGGCGGGACAGACGGGGTCCGTTCTCAGCTTCCCCACCCACCGTGACCTTCCGCAGGCTCCCTAACCCCTGCGGGCCTCAGTCCCTCCGCCGTAAACCCAGACTGGACCCGGCAGGAAGCGGTTCCCACGGCGCGCACACACAGAAGCACGCGGCAGGCGCCAGTCCGTGCCCGACGTTTCCTCGCTCTCCGGCGGCTCGGCCCAGGCCCGGCCTTCAGCCCCGACCCGGCCGCCATGTGGCGGGGCTAGCCGCCGGGCGCCCACCTGTCTCCCTCTGCGTCTTCACGCTGATGTACTGGCGCAGCTTCCTCACGGCCCGGTCCCGGATGCCCTTCTCGTGGGACGCCAGCCGCTGAGCGAACTGGATCTCGGCGGGCTGCATGGCGGGGGCCCTCGCGCCCGCTGGAGCATCCCCGGCCGCAGCCCCCGGCGCCTCTGCCTCGCGCCGCGCGGCTGCCCCGGCCACGGCTGCGCAGACGGCGGCGGGGGCGGGGCGGGGGCGGGGCGGCGCGCGGGGTGATGGCGTCACACAGGCGCCGCGCAGCGCGGCTCGCAGCGCGTTCTGGGAGCGAGCGCCGCGGGGCCCGGCAGGTGGCGTGCGGCCCCGTGGCGTCACGCCTTCGCTCCTCCGCGGTCCTTCGGTCACCGAAAGTCAGCGCCGTTGACAGCGAGGTTGGCCAGGCTCGGGTCTTGGCCAGGAACAGTCGGATGGCCGATTGCAAATGGTCCAGAATCTTTAGGCACATTCACAAAACCCCCCATTTACCCGGCAGGCAGCCCACGAAGTACACGGCACCGCGTTCTTAACTGTACTCAGACCGCCGCGGCGGGTGGCCTCGGGGAGAAGGCTCGTCCTCGGGTCCTTGGCGGGACGGTGGGGCGGCCCCACTGAGAGGGCTCCGCGGCCAGCGGAGGCGGCACCCCCGAGGTCCCCGGCGTCTGGTCCCGGTGCTGGGCAGGGCCGGGGCGGGCAGGGTAGGTGCAGGCGGGAGCCGGGGTTTGGAGCGCGTCGCGCTCAGGCCTGGAGAGCACGCCCTGCAGGGAATCGGCGCCGTCGGCTTCCTGCGGGTTTCAGGGACGGACGAAGTCCTCCTTGCGCAGTAACCGGTACATTTCAACCTACAGGCTGCACCGGACTTGGCGAACCCAGTGGGCCTCCTGGGGCGAGCGAACGGACTAGGTGATGTCCCCACGCTCACGGAGGTCGTTTCAGCTTAGGCAGCTGGTCGGACTGATGTTCCCGGGGGCGGGGGCAGACTTCCCGAGGACCCTGTTGTCACAGCGCCGGGACCCCCGCTCCAGGAGCGTGGAGCGTGGGCAGCGTGGCCGCGGGCGCCGCGGGGGCTGGGTCCCTGGCCGGCATCGCCCTTCCTCTAGCGGCTCGCCAAGCAGGGAAGGCCCGATGCTGTTACTGCACTTGACATTCACACCTGGGTCTTACTGTCTCTCCACCTCGCAGTAACAAGTCGAAAACCCCCGCTGAGCCAGGAGAGCTGCCGCGGATCCAGGGAGTCCCCCCTGGTTCGTGGGTTGCGAGCCGGCGCGCACCGCGGCTTGGGCCTCGTCGCTCGCCACACCCGGGCATGGCCGCAGTTTGGCGCTGCTTCCCGCGCTTTCCGGCGTGAGCGGGGTCAGAGGGCGCGCACGCCGCGCAGGCGCAGGGAGCCGCAGGCGCAGGGAGCGGAGCCGGGCGTGGTGGCCATGGGCGAAGCCGGGGGCGCCGAGGAGGCCCGCAGGGTGAGTGAGCAGGCCGGTGTCCGTGCCGCCGCCGTGTGCTTCCCCGCGCGGTCCTGAGGCCCGTGTGGGCCTCGCCTGGTGCGCGCAGGACCGGCCCTGGGCCCGTCAGCACCGCGTGGCCTGGGCCGGGTGCGGCGGGGCGGCCCTCCTCCGAAACCGGGTGCGGGTCCGGGCGGCCGCACCGTGCGGCGGTGGGCGCTCCGGGCGGTGACGGCGGTGCTGCTCGCCGTCCGAAGCCTGGCGTCCCCGGCCCACGAGGCTGCGATGCTGGTGTCGGGCTTCTGTCTGTAGGAGGGTCAGGGTTCCCGTCGTCAGCGCCGCGGCACGTGACGTGGGAGGCGGAGCCAGCCCCGCACTCAGGTCTCGCTGTGTCCCGGTTACGGCGGCGCTTGGAGAAGCCACCCGGCCTCCCTGTGCCTCCCATTCTGGCCTGGACACCCCTGAAGGGTTGTGGCGGACACCACACGAGAGGCGAGCCGAGGCCTGGCGCTGCGGGGAGGAATTTGGTGAAACTCCCTTCCTCCTGACTAGCGGGGCGCTGACACGTGCGGGAAAGACGCTGGCGCTTTGTGTGGCTTTGCGGCGCCGGCGTCGTGCGCGCCTGAAAACGCGGCTGCCGTTTGGCAGGCGGGGCTGCTGCTCTAAGGTGTGGTTCGCGCAGCGCAGGGCGTTGGGCAAAGACCTGCTTCGGAAGCTGTGGACATGACAGGCGTTGCGAGGAGGCGAGCTGGCGCGCGGCTGGTCTGCGTGACCTGGAGAGAAACGCACTCGTCTTCAGATCCGCTTGTTCTTCTAGCGCGTGGGAGCCAAAGAAGAGTATGTGCAAGTCAGAAAGAAGGACCTGGACCGCCTGACGACGGAAGTGATGCAGCTGCGGGACTTCCTGCCCCGAGTCCTAAGCGGGGACGCGTTGGAAAGCGCCCAGAAACTAAAGGTTGTAGAAAAAAGTGAGTTTCGCTTCACCTCTCACAGCCCTAATGCTAGCGAGCGACCTGGTCCAGCGGGTTTACGTTGCGTGGATGCCTGCGAGGTAACAGTAAATAACCTGCAGGGAACAGTTACAGTCCTTAGTGACGTTTGGGAGAATCGTAAGGGAGGGAGGCGCTCAAGTGAGTAATTGGGGTTTTGTCGGAGGGTTTTGTTGGAGGGCTGCTAGCTTTCTGAAGTATCTGTCACCAGCTTCTCTTTCTGTCCACCTGTCTTCCTCGGCAGAACTTCCTCCTTTTATAATGGAAAGTTCTAAGACGTTCTTACTGGTGTAAGTTAAGGGCCTTGCCTTGTGGAAACCTTGCATGGAGGCAAATGTGTCTGTAGACGTGGCTGGATGTGGGTTTACTTGTCTCTGGGTTGATGGACGGGTCAGCTTCTAGCCCCGATTTGAGGTCAGCCTTGCCAGGACACGCCCAGTGCCCACCCAGACTGGAGATTTGAGCTGAGCCATCATGTCGCATATCAGTCTAGGAGCCGATGGAAGTTCTTGGCGGTGTTCCGGGATTGACTCAGCAATTGCCTAATTGAGGCTGAATTACAATTAAATCAGTCTTCAGCGTTTCAGGCTAATTCGCCACAGTGAGTTGGACTGTTTGCTGTTCCCCCTAGGAAAGGTGCAGCTGGGGGGCCTGGGTTGTGTTTCCAGCACTAGTCCAGACAAGAAGGCATCTTCCCAGTACACGTTTCTGGTTTGTGCAAATGCGTCTGCTCAAGGGGCAGCCATATCGAGTGAGGAGGGAGAATGCTCATGGCCACCATAGCTCCCTGCCCTGTTTATCCTCTTCGGAATCCTCGCATCTGCTGTCCTCTGCTCTGGGAGGTGGACTCCCCCACACCGCTAGCACTGGCTCCCTCGCTGACTGCCAGGAGGGCTCACTAATGGAAGGCGTCAGTGGGTGGAGAGAGGTTGGCTGTTTCTTCCTGCTCCCTCTGCAGCTGTGACCCCCCCCCCCCCCGGGGGCCTTCCCCACAGTCTCAGCTCTCACTGGGCTCCACTAACACTGTTTTCTCTGCTCATTCCTTCAGCTGGAGGGCTGTTGCTTGTCACTCTGCCGGGTGGTTATGTTTCTCACTGCAGAGTAACAGACTGGCAGTCTACAAAACACATCAGGGTCTCATGGGTGATAAGCCTGAGTCAGTCTTTGGAGGTCAGTCCTCTACTGAAGTCAAATTGTGCTTGTAAAATGAGAGCCACAAACGAATCTGGGGGACTTGGTCAAGGTTAGACTTCAGGAGATCTTGTTCCGCACTCCCTGGCCTTCCCCACAGGTGTCTTGGGCCACTTCTCAGTCTCCTTTGCTGATCACCCTTCTCTGCAGCATCCTGTTAGCCAGTGGAGACTCAGCCCTGGGCCCCCTTCTCCCCTCATCTGTGCACACACAGCGTCAGTTACCACCTGGGTGCCAGTGGCTCCTGGATGTAGCTGTAGCTCAAACCTCTCCTCCAGGCTCAGAACCCTGACTAAGTCCTACTTGGCGTTTCTTCCCATGTGTTTCATAATCACTTCAAATTCTAATTGTCTCGTCTTAGCCTAATCAGTCTATGACTATCAGGAAGGACCTACAGTCTCACAAGGTCAAGTTTATGGCTCATGGCAGGGAGGGAGACCACCCACCAGAGGAACTGGGCATCTTGCCGACAGAGGAAAGGATGGAGCTGCTCTAGGCTTTGGGGCAGGGTGGAGTCCAGCTGAAGTGCAGGGGAAGCTGTGTTTCTGTGGCTCCAGGCAAAGGAGGGCTGCATCAGGGGTCAGCATCAGGTCTCCCTGCAGTGGACGCAGGTCCCGTTTCCTGGAAAACTACAAAATTGAGGTAGATGTGGAATTTAGTGCCTGCAAATCCTTGTTTGAGGTTCTGTGGCTCCTGGAAGCCATGCTGCTGCCCTGTGTCACAGTGCCTTTGGTCCCACAGGCGAGAGGAGGATGTGTCCTTCTTCCTGGTGTAAGCAAAATTTCTGATAGCGGGGATTTTACAGACTAAGCTTTCTCTGAATAAGAAACCACTCACGAAAGAAGGGATCACGATGACGCTTACAGTACAGTGTGTCCTTGGGAGAAATATTGTTTCCTGTTAACTTGGCAGCTGGCTTCATGTGTGTCTGTTATCCCAGCCCGACAAACTGCAGGACAGTTTCACTTTCTCAGAGCAAGCTGGTTTTTACTTTCTCGTGGCTGACTCATGACATCCGTCCCTCCACCCCACCGAAAACTGGCTGCCTGAGCCTCCGCAGGGTACCGACGTTCCGATGAGGAGCCCAGGATCCTCCTTGCTCCCACCTCCTGCTCACCGTTCAGCCCCCACCTGTCTATCAGAACGTCCTAGAGGTTTCCTGTCATGGACACGTTCTAAGTCCGTCAGCCTGCCGCCATTGGCACTGCCACCACCCAAGTCCAGGCCCCTCTCATTTCGCCTGAATCTCTGCCCCTGGCACTGTCCACTCATTGGCCACTCTCCAGTCTGTTTTATACCCTGTAGCCAAGTAATTTTTAACAATTCAGTCTGATTATTCATTCCCCGGCTTACGTCTTCAATGGCTTCTCCTTGCTCTTAGGGTAAAGACCAAATACCAAAGAGAACACCCACCAAAACCCATGATCACTCAAAAACCTAAACAGAACTGTGCCGTGGTCTTGAAAGGCTGTGTCATTGGGCTCAGCCTCAGGCCCTGTCTCACTTCCTTATTGGGCAGCCCGGACATGTGTGTCCCTTTTGTCAGAGCGCCCTGCACGGTTACCTCAGACAAAATGGTTTATTCCCATCTTATGGGACAAGTCTGTTCTCTGTGCCGGGCTGAATACTTGGTCCCGGGGGGCCCCCACCCTCCTAAAGTGGTGTCCTCTGAAGCTGGATCTGCTACAGGAAACCGAGTGTTAAAGGAAGGATCCAAGTGGATTGTGGTGGTGGTGGAGGTTTCACCGGGAACTTGGAACTTCAGCTGGCCCTTGGAGACGTCTGCTCTGGCCTGAGGCCTGACTAAGGCCTCTTCCCCAACCCACCTTCTGTTTTTAGTTTTGGTTAAGTAACAAGAAAAAGATAGAAGTCGCAGAGATAAGGAGTTGCAAAAGTCAAGATTTCTTAAACAGCTCACCTTGCGATATCAGGATGCTTTTCATTTAAACTGATGTTGAAGCTTGAAATCAGAGGGGTGAGATATTTTTGTTTCACAATTAAGTCACAAGGTCTAATCCTTGCCTTAATTGACAAGTGTTCATTTTGGAGAGAGATGATGAAAAGGCTATTGCTTGTTTAAATCTCCATTGTCTTATAGAAAATACCTTTCAAATGCATTATGTTGCATTTGAGATGTTAAATGGTGTAATTTGAAAACAACTTGAGGGCCGGCCAGTGGCTCAGGTGGTTGGAGCACTGTGCTCCTAACAGCGAGGTCGCTGGTTCGATTCCTACCTGGTTGCTGTGAGCAGCCAGAGGTGGCGTGTGCTGCCGTTGGCCAGCGTGAGTGGCTGACAGCCAGCGTGAGCAGCCATAAGCTTGCAGTCTCATTTCTGACATTTAAAAAGCTGCAACGTTGGTTTTAATGTGTTAAAATTTATTTGTTTATTTAGGTGTGTTTTCATGGTAACACTGTGAAGTACCCTTGTTTGTCTACTGAGCGTCAGCAGTGAGTACAAACCAGCACAGGCGTGACGTCCTGGAGGGAGGTTTGACTAATACACTTTCTTTACCAGTGAAAAAAAGTTACTTTGTGTAGTTTCAAATGGACACCCGCCCCTGACCTCGGTCGGCACGGTCCGGTACAGCTCCTGTGCTGGTGAAGGTGGACAACCCATGCTGCTCGCCTCTGGTGTAAAACAGCCTCTACTGTATGTGGCCAACTGACCCCCTTATTTAGCATCAATTAGTTGTGTAATGATTTTCCACTTGGTTGTTTTTTATTTTAGTTCCCTGCTGAAATCCTCTTGGTGCCCATTTTCTGGAGCATATTGTTTAGTTGTTTTAAACTCTGAGTCTGTCAGTCCAATACCTGGATCACCCCTTGGCCGGCTTTTCTCACCTAAGTCTCCTCTGGGTCGTCCTGGTCATTTTTTGTTGGGTAATGGACTTGCTGAATGAAAACTTGTAGAGGCTCTGGATAAATATTTTCCTCCGGCAAGGATTTCTTTCCTCTGGCTTCTGCCGGTCAATCAGGGTCGAGTCCGAGTGGGTCACCTTCGTCCGTCAGGGCTTGCGCTCATTCACGCTGGTTCCAGCCATACTTCCAGCTGGCCGATTTCTAGTTCATTCTCCCTCCAGGGCTTTTAGTCCTACAGCAGGGTCCAGCTGAGGGCCCCTCCATCTTGGCAGGCTCCGACCTTCAGCCTTGGTCTCTGCAGCCCCACGAGGCTGATGGGAGCGCTGCTGGTGCCGTGGCCTGCGCTCTTCAGTCCGCTGGTGTCGGCGCCTCCCTGCGCTGCTCCCACACAGGGCTGGTGCTGGCGGGGAGCAATGGCTCTGGGGGCGTCCATTGTCCTCTGCTCGCTCCTTCTCTAGGGTCATGAGCCACCCCAAGCTGCTGTCCTGTAGCTCCCCAGCCGAGGGAGGAGACTGGGCGGCTCTGCTTAGCTTTGCTGCCTCTTACCCCGAGCTGCTTTGGAACATGCCTGTGCTTCCGGCAGGGCGGGCTGCAGAGCTGGGCCCTCTTCTCAAGGCCTGTGTGACTTGGTCGCTTTCACAGCCCTTCGAATGATTTTTGTTTATTTACAGTCTGTCTTTCTAGTTATTCTTGGTGGGAAAATTGATCTGCTACATCACGATCCTAGCTGGAAATGGAAGTCCTATGTATGTTGTGATTTTTAAATGTAAAAGTATACTGTAATGTCATGCAGAACGGATAGGCAATGGGGAGTTTTCAAACTAAAGGGGGCTGAAGCTACGTGACATTTCAATGCAATACCTGGCCCTGGAAGGAAGAAGATGTTATAGAGGGCAACTTGGGTCATTTGACAAAATTTGAATGTCAGTGGTAGGTTAGACAAAGGTATTAATACTAATTTTTCTGAAGTTGACAACTGTATGTAGTGGGTGTGTAAGATGTTATCCCTATTCTTAGGAAGTATTCACTGAAGTATTTAGGAATGAAGGGTTTTCATATATGTAACTTTACCCTCAACTGGTTCAGAAAAATATATCACGTGTGTTTGAGTGTGCTACAGACGTGAGCAAATGTGACATGTTGGTGAGTCTGGGTAAAGGGCACGTGGGTATTCTTCGCATTGGTTTTGTTCATACAACATTTTATAAGTTTGAAATGATTTCCAGATAAAAAAATAAATGGAAATACGAATTAAATGTTTACAGAACTGTAAGTGTTCCTGATTTAGCAGTGGGGTTGAAAACCACTATGATAATACGTGATTTCTAACGTGTCTGTGGGGTGTTTTGAGATTAAGTTCTCAAGAGTTTGACATTAGTTAGAACGGGGGGGGGCTCCTTTTCAGCTGGGAAGAATTATTATTTCCGGTCTGTAGAAATACGAACTAGACAGACAGTCATGAGGCACAGATAGAGTGGGACAAACGAGTGAGTGCCAAGAAGAAATGATTTCATTTGACCAAAAGTTACTGTGGCTCAAATGAGATAAGATCAGAATGTATCACATCCGTGTCTCGGCAGGAAACTAAAGGGAGAAATGAAGAATGTAATGAAGAGAGGACGACAGAGCTGTGGGTGGGGTTCGGGGAACCAGCAGGAGGCTGGCAAAGCCCCAGGAACTAGAAGGGGGGGGTGCCATGGTTCCACCCCCCCGCCCCAGGCCTGAAGGAGTGGCAGGAGGACTTCCAGCCTCGCAGGAGGGTGGGTGCTGGCAGGGCCACAGCCTCCATCGGAAGGTGGAGCCACTGCTGCCTTGAGGCAGTGGGGAAGTCAGGGACCCGGCTTCAGTCTCCTCTGCGTTTCCTGCAGGGCCCGCCACTCCCCAGATCCAGCAGGAAGCTGGAAGCAAGGGCGGCCGGCTGCTGTGTGTGTTGGCTTCAACCTCTTGGGGACACATCAGGGCGGAGAGTGGACCTAAAGGGCACGTGGAGACGGTCCAGAAAGAATACGGGACTGGGAGAGAAGGACACAGATTTACAGGCCTTATGGACAGAGGAGGTGGAAAGGTGGCCAAGAGAGGCTGGAGACAGACAGTGTTTGAGTAAATTACTCCCCGTCATAAACATATTTGTGTTTATGTGCCAATAAATGAAAAGCAACATTCGCTGACTCTGGTTTGGGAAATACTTGAACAGAATTCATATGCATTCAACAAAACCGAGCTTAGATTGTTGTGATGATGTTTGTTTTCAAGTCTTTCTGTGAATTTAGTTGATAAATCAATCCAGTAGTTACACGCTTGGTATCTGTCAGGCACAGCTAGGTCATGTGGGGATATAAAAAGGGTAAGATCTGAACCTTTCCCTTGATAATTTAAGGTAGACTGAGCTGCTCTAACATGCAGGTGTGAAAAGCTAGTGAGAGGAGGTAATGCCTGGTACATTGGCAGCACAAATTCCTGTTAGTCACACGTTTTCTTCATCGTGTGAAAGATTACTCCAGTGGCCTTTACGTTAGGAAAAGAAGCGTGGCTGTGGAAGCAGATTTTTGGCAGTGTAGGAAAAAAAAAAAAGCTATTTCCGTGTTCTGGCTCCAAACCCCCACCCTGCCCTCTTTGGTTTGTTTTAGAAATTTGACAGCTAATTAAATTGTTGTTGTGCTGGCTTAGAATGGGCCTTGGGATTTCAAATGCATTTAAGCTCCTTAACTGAAGTGGGTTTTTTTTCCTTCCCATGAAACTTGGAATATTCTCATTTTTTCACTCCCCCCCCCCCCCACTCCGGTTCAAGCCGCTGTCTCTCAGTCTAGTTGTGTAGGACACGGCTCCCTGGCCCGTGCTGGTATTGTGAGCCTTGGCTACCCGGCCGAGGCAGTCGGTTGGCTGCTCACAGCAGCTCACGGCAGCTGTCGCCGGCTGCCATCCACTCAGGGCAGCACACGGCAGCCCACAGCAGCTCTCACCGACCTCCGGCTGCTCAGAGCCTCCCAGCTCCAGGAAGTGCCTTTGTTCACAATGTTAGCTGTAGAAGGCACAGCTCACTGGCCCATGTGGGAGTCGAACTGGCGACCTTGGCGTTAGGGGCAGGGTACGCCAACCACCTGAGCCACTGGGCTGGCCCTTTTTTTCTTTTTCAACTTATATTTTCGACAGGCTGCCTCTGGCCCCCAGGTGGGAGGTGATTAAGGTAAAACGAGGTCTGTAGTTGGGCCCTCATGCAGTATGACGGGTGCCCTTGTACAAGGGGGGATCTGGACACTGAGACAGACGCACACAGGGAAGGTAACGTGAAGAGACGGGAAGGCCAAGTGCAGGCCGAGGCAGGCTGGACTTGTGCTGCCACACACCTAGGAGCCCTGGGGCTCCAGCAGCAGGGAGAGGCGGGAAGAGCCCTCCCCGATGGGCTTCAGGGGGCACATGGCCTGCCAGCACCTGGATTTCCAACTTGTAGCATTCAGATTTCTGTTCTAAGCTACCCACTCCCACTTTTCAAAAGTTCACGTTATGACACTTCGCCCATATGAAAGATCTACATTAGTTAGCACTTGTTTTCACTAACCGAAAGAAATCCGAAGACGATTTTTGCTTTTGTGAAGAAAGGCCAAAAGTGTTTGCAGAGAACTGTTAGAGAGGCAGCGGCGCTGGGAGTGGGGAGAGCCGCCCTGCCCAGCTCCTTTCCTGCCACTGCCCTCAGCATCTCAGCATCAGGACACAGGGCTTTCAACTGTGTCAGCGTCGTGCGCTTTACCTCATTTTATTTGTGCATCCGTTAGCAAGATGTGCCGTAAGGGAATTGCTTCCTCGCTTTACGCCATCTCGGCTTGTGGGGGTTTCATAGGAACGCTCTACTTGCAGACAGCGAGGGATGCCTGTACTGGTGACGGCAGCCACAGCAAAGGAATGCACCCTCCACATCTCAGCTCGTAGTAAAGATGGAATCCGTCAGCAGCTAGTTCTAAATTCTTAGTGATAAGAAGGTAAAAGTTAATGGCTATTAAAAAGCCTTTATTTGAGGCCCTTTCCTTAGCTATTTTGGTCAAAAGCAAGTATTTTCATGTAAATGTGAACTAACTGGCAATTTATTTCAACATGCCCGGTGTTAAAGAGAGGAGAAATTGATCCCTTTTATATAGTTTAAATTTCTTTGATTAGTGTTTTCATTTATAACTCTCTGTATCCTGCCTGTATATAGTTCTCTGTACCCTTCCTGTGAATAAGCTGAGATACTTTCTCATGTCAGTGAAACTGTCAAAGGGTTATGAATTTCAGAAGACACACGGGTGTGGAAGTGGCCTGTGATTCAGGTGGTTCTGTCTGTTGGTCGTCTAGACCACCCTTCATTCAGTTAACCATGAAATGGAGATTTCTCCTTCACTTTAAATGCTAAAGATTAGCAATTGAAATACAGTGTAGGCTGGGTGGCAGCCCCCTTCCGTGTTCTAACACTGAGGATGGGTAAGAAAATGTCCTGACTATATGTAATGTATCATTTACTGTTCAGATGTCTGTCTCTGAAAAAAATTGCAAAAGTAATATTCTCATTAAAAAAGAATGAGACATGTAATCCAAGCAGCCATGTTTTTATTCAAAGATTAGCAGAAGGAATGTATAAAGAAGTGAATTTCGTTTATGTGACAAATATTTATAAAGTGCCTACTACATACCAGGTACTGTGCTAGGCATTTGGGATGTGTTAGGAAACGAAACATGGAAACCCGTGCTCTCAAGGTGTTTTCGGTGGCAGGCACGCTGTGGGCCAAGTTGCAAATGCAAGGTGCGACTTTTGTCAGGAGAGGTGGCTGAGGCGGAACCTGCGCGGTGCTGCCGTCCGGCCACCAGGCGGAGGCCTCGCACTGCGGAAAGTGCCACTGCGTCCCGGCCGGAGAGCCTGCGGTGGGTGGCGTGGCTTCTGGCTTCCGTGGGGCAGCCCTGGCAGTGGATGTTTTGACCCTGTCCTTTTGTTACGTTGACTCACAGTAAGGTCCTATACGGCTGTACAGAGGGAGAGATTACGGAATTCCCTAAACCAAACAGTCTTTGGGGTGGTCAGAATGAATTCCTACAGATTTTTACACATAATAAGGCTTGTAGAGTTTTCATTTCCTATCTTCTTGACTGTGTTTGAGTAATATGCAGTTCAATGATAGAAAAAAATATAAAAGTTAATTGCAAAACATTTACACCTTCTTAATTTTGTCTTTTTTCATTTTGTTTCCTTTTGTCTGTGGCCATATGCAGTTCATAGTTCATATATAATTATAAGTAACGTGAATAATATGTATGTTTCCATTTAATATTGTTACAAAAGGCAACTGGTAGTTTTCCAGGCTTCACACTTGATTGATAGTTGATTTCTTCTGTGGCCAGGATTTGTGGGACACAGTAAAGAATTCCAGTGAAAGTCATGTTGTGGTTTCTATGTCGTAAAAAGGCAGAAAGAAACTGAAGGGAGAGGAAATAGTCCCACGTTACTTCACCCTCTTTCTCAGAAACACCTTTGAAGGGAAGCTGCCAGCCAGTTTCATAACCTCTCGCTGTCTGAATATTGAGCTGTAGCTTCTAATCTTCCTTCCAGGGCCAAGGGTCTCTGGGCAGCGTGGAGACTTCCTTTATTCTCAGAGCCTGGGGATGCCTGCGTTGTTCTTGGCAGTGCCCCTGAACTTCACGTGTGGGCTTCCTCTTGTCCTCTCGGAGACCCCTCGGTTACAAAGCCGCAGCCTTTTCCCTAAGGCATTGTAGGAAGTGTGTGCAGGCCCCATTCCCTAGGCGGGGTCAGGTTCCATTCCCAGGGGTCTGCTCTCTGAACTCTCACCGCCCTCCGTGCTTCCGCCCTTGCGCATTCCCTAGGCCAGCTGGCTGGCTTCCCTCGGGCGCTGTGCACAATTTACGTAGTGAGTGATGAGAGACCAGGCCGTTGTCCCGAAGCTGCGTCGTCCTCACTGTCTGTTCCCAGACAGCAGCATCAGCCTCGCCTGGGACTTGTGAGCGTGGAGAGTGTCAGGCCCTCAGTCCTGCTGAGCAGAAACAGGACGGGCCCCCAGGGGCGTCTAATGCACACTGAGGTCTGAGCACCACTGTCCTTACTGCAGTCAGAGAAGTGACACTGTCAGGTCCGAGCACAGCTGCCGCTCACGTCTCCCGATCTGTTAGCATAAAGGTGACAATTCCTCAGTCCTGCAAGTCAAGGCACTGAACGTTTTAGTTACGTATTTCTTTGCTTTTTGAATGTCAGTATTTCTGCAGCGTAATACTTTAAAATGGCAATCTTTTTATTTCAAATTCACTCACATGGATGTCTTTGGGATTTTTGTTGGCCGTTTGCATCATCATGTAAAGGAATATGGTGGAGAGGAAGGACTCCACAGGCCCCGCGTCCCCTGTGGCCTTTTCTTGTGTCTGTCACCGTTGTTCTCACTCTTGCACTGACTCTGCAGCTGTCCCCATTGAGTCAGTCTGCCAGTTGGTGAGACGAGCTCTGTGAGTCAGCCCGGCTGGCACTGTCTCCTCACTGAGCTGCTTTCTGCTTTTTATGGAGCAGATACAGTCTGTGCCATGAGACAGTCGGGCTTCTCAGCCCTGCCTCCAGTCCTTTAAATACACACTTCCTTAAAGCCTCGAGTACGAGTCTGGCAGTAGAGTGAGGTCCTAAACACACAAAGCAGAAAACCACGAAAAAAGTGCTTTTTACTATGGGCTAAAAACTAATCAAAACTTACAAAGCAGGACTTTTAGAATATTGGTTACTCAAGGGCTGGTTACGCACATACCGCTACGTCAGAAGTCGGTACAGGTTTTCCAAGAGTAGATGGAGCAAAATGGGTGCTTCCAAGATTAGTGATTTGAAATATTGAGATTTATGTCTCTGTCTTCTAGACTTGGAAAGGAAGGAGCAAGAGTTGGAACAGCTGAGAATGGACTGTGAGCACTTCCGAGCCCGCCTGGAGACGGTGCAGGCTGACAGCATGCGAGAGAAGAAGGTGCGGTCCGGCGCCCGCAGACTGCTGCCTGGAACGCCCGCGTCCTGGCCGTGGCCACGGAGGGGCAGCGGTAGCCTTCTGAGCCTTTAGGTCTCAAGATGGCATTTTTAACTATGTATTCTGATAGGTTTGGAAAGGCGTTGAACACTTGCATTCTATAACCATTTAATGTGGAGATTATTTACTGGGTCCAGCCTTTTAATAGTCACTGTTAATTTTTAGGTTTAAAAGACCATTCTGAAACATAAACAATCATAATATACGAATCTTGAAATAAATATCGTGCACATAATTTATAATCAGAGATATATTAAATCAGAAACATTTGTAATTAATTTAGGGGATAATTTACTGATATTTTAGAAATAACCAATTTCATTTTAATATTAGGACAAACTAATACTATTTCTTAAAAATTACACATAATTTTCACTTTTTGTATGGAAAAATTATTTCTTCTCTTGTAAAACTAGAAGTATTCTTCCACGTCTGGTAAAATTTGGATCTTGAATGTATTTTCATTTTTGACTGCTAGCGCGAGAATTGTCCTAGTAATGGCTGCCAATCAGCATCGTTCCCCATTTGCGGGCAGGGGGTCGGCAGCCGGCGGTGCAGCGTGCGTCTCCCAGCACAGCTGGGTCTGCAGGTTCTGCTGATCTGCGGGAATGGCAGGAGCTGGTCCAGACCCACTGCCTGTGTGCTAAGCTTCGTTTCATGCTGTCTTCTCATGGGACGGAGTTCTGAATGTTTGTGGCTACAAAGAGGTTTTCCAAAACTGATGGAAACTTCTAGGCTTTAATACTGAGCAAGTGGCAAATGTTAAGGAAAGAGTTTCAGTCTGAAAATTCAGTTAGGTGGAGTAGCACATATTGAAAGGTGAAATTTCAGCTTTGTCATTCTATTTAGATCATGATAAACTAAAATGGAATCCGTTGGTTCATTTATTCCTTAGATTGCTGAGACGTCTTGTTAAGGTTGAGGCTTAAATTGCGCAGAATTGTAGATTTCTGTTTTTATAATTGATAAGCATAAGAGAAATGCCTGTTTTGCTGGCATGTTAGATGTACTATTGAAAAATAAGCCATTCTGGTAAAGTGCCTGCATAAGAGGATGAAATGGCCATGGAAAAGCAGCGTCCCATCACCAATATGTCACTGCCCTCATACCTGACCTTAAAGTGAGACTGTTTTAAGTCCAGCTGTTCCCAGTGATGTTTCCTGTTACATCGTCCCGCCAATGTACCACTGACGCGAGCCCTGCACGTTTGTGTGACACAGCAGTGTCTTTTGCCACTGGCAGCTGCCTTTTCTGCGGTCCTGTCCTGCTGCACAGATCACGAACCAGACTCTGGAAGCTTATGTAAGGGTGAGGAGCCATGAAAGACTCCAGGGACTAAACCCTGGGAATGCTTCAGTATGGGTAACAGCCGTTAGGGAAAGGCGGAAGTTACTGAATCCAGTGTGTAAGAAAAGACAGATAATAAAGCACGGACTCAAAATCAGGAAGACGTGTGTTGGATGAGCAGCAGCGCCCAAGCCCCTGGAGAATGGCGACTGGAAGCAGGAAAGCTTGGTTTATGATCTTGGTCGAGATGTGTCCTCAGCGATGATTGAGTCAGATCCATGGAGGAGGCCGTTGGAGGCGATGACAGCCTTGGTGTGACCTAAGGGACTGGCCCCGAGAGTCCTGGCAAAGCAGCAAGAGCCCAGCTTTCATGGAGGAGTGAAACTGCCGGAGGGGATGTGGGTTCCTTCTTGGAGAACTGTGCTGTCACTGGAAGGTTAGATGAGCCTTCGCACAAAGCCCGAGCCGGCGGAGCTGTCTCCGTGCCTGGCTTTGCCGTGTGTGAACGGTTCCAGGCGGCAGGCAGCGTCCGTGTTCTCCTTTGGACCAGGCCTTTCGGCTGTGCACCTGTGGTTTCTCCTCGCTGTGTTGTCTTACGGCGTGCACCTTTCACAGCCAGCAAACCAATTAAAACAGAGACCGCCAGTTTTTGTTACATATATTTTTGTTAGGAAAGAGTTACTTTTTACGGTAATCAAAGGGAAGTTGTTGCAACATTGTCCACACACCACTGCCATAAAGCAAATATTGCAGTAAAGCGAATCACAAGTTATTTCATTTCCCAGTGCACATAAAAGTTATGTTTCCACTATACTGTGGTCTGTTAAGCCTGCAGTAGCATTATGTCCCAAACAAAAATCAATGTTAAGGTATATAACCTTAAGTAAACGTACTTTATTGCTAAGAAACGCTCGCCATCACCTGAGCCTTCGGCGAGTTGTAGTCCTTTTGCTAGTGGAGGTCAGCCTGGGTGTTGACAGCTTCTGACTTCCCAGGGTGGTTACTGCCGGCTGCTCTACTTTACTTGCCCTGTTCTCACCTCTCTAAAAGGAGAACCTAGAATATCGGATATACTTGAACTGTGTGGGCCACTGAGCTACTTGTACTTCGGAATAAATTAACTATGTTTTTATGTTTCTAAGTTTATCTCTGATTAAGTGAGGAAATACTGTCACCTTCTAAGGGAATTTCGGGTAACAAGGAATAGTGATGCTGGTGGGGGTGGTCGGGAGGGTAGGAAGCCCCGCGTCACCCAGGACCCACCTGGAGCTGAACCGTAGGAGCGCATGGTGGTCAGAGGGACATTGGGAGGACAGTTCATGGCCTCTCTCTTCGGGAAGGTTGTCACTTTGTTCAGGTGTCCCCGTTGGTGCTGGTCCTGGATTTAGCTACTTGGGACCTGAGATGCCTCATGTTTTCATTGACTTAAGGAAGGTGAAGTCAAGTCTTTGGTGGTATTTATAAACTAATGCAGGAGGGTGTGCTTTTCTAAGGGGGTTAATTTTACCCCTGAAGTTAATTTTTAAATATGATTGTGGCTCTCTTAAGGTGTGGTTTTCATTTGCGAACTGTTTTCTGTAATTCTGTGCGCATTTCTTTCCTTTAAAAATATCTGGAGAGAAAACGAGATACTTTGAAGTTGAATTCTGTCCATCTTTCTGACTTTGTTTTGACACCAGGAGAAGCTGGCTCTGCGGCAGCAGCTGAGTGAGGTGAAGCAGCAGCTCCTGCAGCAGGCCGAGTACTGCACCGAGATGGGCGCCGCAGCCTGCACGCTGCTCTGGGGCGTGTCCAGCAGTGAGGAGGCCGTCAGAGCCATTCTGGGAGGGGTAAGCGGGAGCCGCGGGTGTCTGCAGGGCGCTGACACAGCGCACCCATCCCTTCCCTCACCCAGCGGTTCTGGAATACCGTAGGTGTGGGGGTGCTGTAACCTGGTGCTCTGGGGGTATGAAAAACAAATGCCAGGAGATGCCTTCTCTCCCAGACGCTGGATGGTATTAGTGGCAGTAGTACCACCCCCGGATTGTGGCTCGGCACTGTGTGTGTGTAACTGAGTTTAAAGTGCTCTTACACACGTCACCCATTGGGCAGTGTAATAGTTAACGGATCGGATGTTATGTGTCACTTGACATACACATTAGTGTGCGTGCACATACACACGCACACACACACCCCCACCAAGGAGCTTCGCAGAGGAAGAGACGGGCCTTGATGAACTTGAATAGGCAGTAACGGCTGAGAACGGGGTGGCCAGCTCACGAGGACAGAAATAGCATCATCAGAGGCACAGAGTGAGAGGTCTGACATTTGTTTTAGGGACAGTTGGCAGAGTGGAGGCTTGTCTGGTAAAGGCGGAGGGAGATGAGGCTGACCAGGACGGGTGGGATGCGATTTTGGAGGACTGTCGGCACAGTCTGGTTTTACCCAGTAGGCGGGAGGCCTGGGTTCTTAAGGGTTTCTCAGTACGAGGGAAAGGACGGGAGGGGAGTGTGGGGAAGGTTACCCTGGCAGTGAGAGCACGTGTTAGGAGCTGTGGGGCGGGGGCTGCAGAGCACACAGGAAGCCTCATTCGAAGTGCAGTGGCTCGGGTGGAGGGAGCTGGCTCTGCAGGGGGTGGAAGGAAAGGAGAGCCTGGCAACGGGGGCGGGTGCGGCCGTGCAGCTGGCCTCCACGGCCGGCAGAATGAAGGAACCGGCGAAGACTGAGGTTTGCCCTGGGCGTGTGTGTCGGGGACGGGAAGCCAGGAGGACCATGTTTGGCGGGAGGCTGGTAATAAATTCCTTATCACCTATAAACGTGAAGATTGTGTTTGGCTTTAGGCGGAGAGACTAAGTGTATTTTACAGAGTTTATTGACTTTTCTGAGCCATATTACACACCATAAAATCCACAGATTCGTGCATGTATGGCTCAGGGGTAGTTAGCTAAGGTGCAGGGTTGTAGCCGTGACCACAGAGCAGTCCTAGCGTGTCTCCGGGCAGCTCCTTGTGCCCTGGGTCAGTGCCTCGGTTTTCCAACAGGGTCTCAGAGCCCCACGGAGGTGCCACAAACCTGGAAATACTTTTGCCAAGTGACGAAGTTTTAAAGTGCCACACAAGCCTGTCCACCAGCTTTACCTCGTTTACTTTTGAGATTTCAGTTCAGATTTTATTTGAAAAGCAGTTCTGCCAGAGGTTTGAAAATCTCTGGTTTCATGCCTAGAACAAATAGAGAACACATTTTTCTAGTGTAATTTTGTGTGAATTCGTCCGAGTACTTCCAGCATTGTGTGAATTTTGCGCTGTTTCCCATACTCATATTTTTATTTTACTCTTGGCTTTAGGCTTCAGGGTAATTTTTCTCCTAGTAGTCCTATTTACGTCTAGTGAAGTAAAAGCTTTTTTTCCTGACCTTTTCAGTAGAAACTTTTAATGAAGGAATCTATTTTCAAATCTTGCTTCTGTAATTAACACTGGAGTCTTCTGCACCTTGTACTTTTCAAATGTTTTCATGCTGGTATCTGTGAAAGGGTGATACTTCCATTTCCACACTTGCAGGATAAAGCTTTGAAGTTTTTCAGCATCACTGGTCAAACAATGGAGAGTTTTGTGAAGTCGCTGGATGGAGACGTCAAGGAGCTCAGTTCTGATGAGAATCAGTTTGTTTTTGCTTTGGCGGGAATCGTAACAAGTAAGTCATTCTTTCCAGACTAGTGAGTGTTTGCAGTGTGTTCTGGAGCGGTGATTGCAGTCAGGTGTGTGGGCATAAACATCTCTCGGCACCGTCTCAGACCCCTGTGCTGCTCACCCTGGGGAGTCGGGGGTAGGTCCCAGGTGTGTGTGGTGACACATCCTGCCTGGGGATTCTGGTCCACGCGGTGTTGGGGAGCGAGCACCGGCCTTAGGAAGCACGGGGTGAGGGGACATTTCCCTTCAGTCTGCGTTAAAACGAAGTCAGAACCAAACTGTGTGTTGACGTACTTGTCACTTGGCGACCTCGTCACTTTATTAACATCTAGTCAAGGAAAAGTCCAAGCTGAGCTCAGCTAAGCTCTTGCTGCTGTTGTGAGGCAATAATTAAAGATTTCAGACCTAAACTGTCTCCTTAGTAAATGTCTCCCCAAGGTAATAGGTGTAGTTGTGACAGAATTCTGCAGCCAAACCGCGGTAAAGGACAAAGCCAGCTAACTAGCGGCGCTCTCAGCACAGGAGGTGGCACGTACCGGTGAGACGCAGGGCTCTTCGTTCTGAAGGCAGCGGAAGAGTTAAGTGCATTGCTAGGGGTTGTTTTCTCACGTTGCTCTTCGTGTCTGCTGTGTGTCTTCAGACAATTCCCTGCTGTTAAAGAGAGAGGACATTTTGTTGTTCCTGGGGGTGTCATCCTTCACCTCCTGACAGCCTGATGAGGGAGATCCTGTGTGACCGCAGTCCTTTCCTAATCCTTTAAGAATTGGTGACACTTCTTCTGGGCAGATGGGAGACCACGTGGTGTCCAGGCCAGGCCTGGCTTAACCCAGCCCTTAAATCTGCTGCAGGACGGCCTCGTCGTGTGCTTTCCCCATAGCACCTTCAGCGGGACGCTTGCATTGCTCTCCCTTTTAAAATTGTTCTAAGGTCTTTCTTCAAACAAAGGCATTTGCAAATTCGATGAGTAGATTTTCTGCTATTTGCTGGTGACGCCAGAGGTCTATGACACATGCGATTTGTCATTCTGCTGAGCTGTGAACTTGAGCTGCCTGACTTGCCGCGGGCGTGTGGCAGTGAGGCTTGGCCAGCGGGCAGAGCCAGCCGGTTGCTCAGCATTCACGCGCACCCTGGCTTTGTTTCTGCTGCTGGGGGGGCTCACACGGGAACTCTCAGGGTTGGGAAGTGGGCAGTTGGGTTTTCACTTCCATGTTGATGAATTTACTAGGAACATTACTGACTGGGGAGAGGGGAGGGGGGTTACTGAAGTGCTCCTCTGCAGAGGCGTGGGGGGCTCATGCGTCTCAGATACCAAGACCTTCTTCTGTGGGGAGTAGGCAGTGCCGCAGAGACCTGGGGTAGCTGTCCTCTAAAACAGGGTCCTTTTTAAAGTTTACATACAGGAAAGATCCTTTACAGGTCTTTCCTTCACTTTTTTGTCCTTCTGCAGTTTTGACAAATGCATCGTCACCAGCCCCACAGCTGGGATGTGGAGCAGTTCCATCACCTCCCCAGACCTCCTCCATATCTCCCCACCCCTTCCTTTTCCCCATCAGCTGTGGCTACCACGCTGATCTGGCACGTTGTTAAAACTTGTAGCTGAACTTTCCTTGCTGGCTCGTCTGGCTTCCGGCGTCTGCCCTGGGCAAGCAGGTGCCTTCAGGCCCCGCGAGTCCACTTCCCAGGGTGTGAGTTCTCTGGACCTTCTGTTCCTCACCTGCCTGATGGCTCACGTTGTTGTGAATCTCCTGCTGAGCTGCGCTAGGGTGACTGCACCGTGTAAACCAAGGTGCTGATCCACCGGGGGGGGGGGGGGGCTGATTGTCCTCGGTGACCTGTATGAGGACGAATGGGGCACGTGGTTCAGCAGCAGTCCTGTGAAGGCTAGCTTGCTTACCTTGCAAGTGGAACACTTAGTTTTCTAACTGCTTTTTCTGCTTTTGATGATTTGAAAGTCACAATTGTGCTCCTTTATTGTGGGTTTATTCTTTCAAACTATATTAGGTAATGATTACAGAATCAGCATGACTTTTTGATTGTTGATTATTTGTGGGCAGAACTGGATCCAGCTTCTCACTCATGGACGCAGTCGTCTCACTAGGTCTGTCGCAGAGATCCCTCGTGTCAGCGACCTTCCCCTGGCCCCATGCTTCCTGCGGCTCTGTTCCCCCACACGCTCCCACTAACACGGGGAAGCCTGCGGGCGTGGGGACCGAGGCCCAGTGTCCAGCCTGGCTTCCGCCACTCACTAGCCCCGTGTTCTTGGGTCTGTGACTGTTGATTTCATCTTCTGAGAAGAGAGTCTTAGACCCCAGATGACAACTGAGGTCTTCCCAGCCCTGGGCTTGTGTGGTTCTGCACAGTTCCGGGCCTTGACTGGGGGTCGTCTTGTGTCACCCAGTGAAAATCTGCAGTGGAGTCAGTGGGCGGGCCTCTGGTGGTGTTTACTTCTTAGTTATTACAGATAATGCTGCTGTGAACATTCACGTACAAGTTTCTGTGTGAACATGTTGTTGGTACCCTTGGGCATATACCTAGGAATGGAATTGTGGGGTCACATGGCAGCTCTTTGTTTAACTTTTTGAGAAACAGCCTGTTTTCCACAGCAGCTGTACCCTTTTCCATCCTGGTGGCTGCTTTTTCCCGTGTCTTCAGAATAGTCTACCTTCGTGTGTGTGTGTGTGGGTGGGTGGGTGGGTGGGTGGTGGCGGTGCTTGGTCCTTTGAGCTCTAGGAGCGGTCCTCGGGCTGTCTAGACCCTCAGCAATGCTGTTACACCTCCTTGATAGCGAGCGTGGCTTGTAGAGAACTGGTTTTCAGTTTGTTCACTGGTCACTGTGATTTCATCCTGTTTCTGTCTCTGGATCATTGGCTGAACCAGCTGTCAGGACAATGGCTGAGAGTAGCACGCAAGACTCAAGCAATAGACATGCACAAGTGTAACTCGTGGCACCGTGAGAAGGAAGACCCCTGGACCCAAGACCCAAGTGACTTCATGAGCAGCACGATATTGTGCTTTCCACATTAGGGTAAGGCCGCTCAACAAACAGCAGTGCGGCCAGCTTTGGACTGGGAGCATCTGCTACAGGATCTCTTCTGGCACCGCACTTCTGGAACTGTGGAGATACGGGGGCATTACGCTCTCTGGCACCAGACATGTAATGACTTGCCGGGCTGAGGGTATTACCTGATGTACTGTTGTACGAGGAGGAGAAAGGGACGTTATTCCATGAGCAGTTCATTGACTAGAAGGAACGTGCTGGGTGTTTTCAGTTAGCAGTTGGGATGGCATTGCTGGTGCTGCCGTCACGCTCAGAGGACACGCCTGTGCACGGACCACAAAGGACAGCCCACGAACGAGGCTAGAAGACCATCACATACAGCTGAGCAGCAGTTGCCGTGGCACAAGGAGGCAGTAAGCCTTGTCTTCTGGATCAGGACAGGCCCTGAGAGGCCGGGGGTCTTTGATGCACGCGTGTCTTTGCATTAACGTCTTGAGAACACGTTTGTCAGCCTCAGCACCAGCGTCCTCTGGCGTGGGGGCCACCTGTGCGTTGCCTGAGGTTAGCAGCAGCCCTGGGCTCTACCCGTTACAGCAGCAACCCCTAGTGTGACGACCACAAGTCTTCAGACCTTGCAGGAAGTCTCCGCGGGACACAGCATCCTTTCCTGCCACTTCGAGAACCGCCGCCCTAGAACACGGTCACCTTTCATGCACACGGGACCATCATGACAACCTGGGGTATCAGAGGTCATTGTTGAGAGAGAATTTGAGACCACACAAGGCTTTTTGGTTCCTGTGTTCCATGGGCATGTTTTTTACATGTTGGATTTAGTCCAGTCATGTGGAGGGCTTGCTAGTTCAGAAAAACTTGGTATCTGTTACCGACACTGTCCGGTTACTCACAGAAGTTCTCTTCATTAGCTTTCAGTGATTGGTCATGGACCATTTGTAGCCTCTCCTTAGATAATGGCCTTCCTTCAGTGGGCAGGCGGAGGGCCCACATCATGAAGTGTTGCTTTGTGGGGCTAGAGCGTCTCCTTAGCAGCTCGCGTTCCTTTAGCTTAGTGAGGAGCAGACAGTCAGCCTTAGTTAGAGCTGTCCCGAGTAGTGGGACCTGCTGGGTCAGAGGGGCCCCCCAGGCTCCGTGTGTCCTTAAATCTGGGAGTCGGACTTGAGGGGGCAGGCTGGGACTTCAGTGACTCCCTGGGGACGTAGCTCTGGGTGAAGGCAACTCTGCGGAATAGGACACTCAGGAAACCTGAGCCCTGCTCTGTTCCTGTGAGGAATTTGGCTTCGGGTGGGATGGAGGGAGGATGCTGATTTCGCTGGGCACCGCAACAGAATGGAGTATCGTTATCTGTGACTTGTTCACAGGCCTTGGACAAACGCTTACCGCCCACCTTTAGGCTTTTTGAAAACAGGTGACATCAGGCGATGGCAGGGCCCGGAACAAGGGATTACTGGTCCTTTTCCACTAGCTGTTCACAGTTGGCCTACAGCGCCTGTGTTTTAGCTCGAGCGGATTGAAGAAGTTGAGGTCAAGATGTAGGAGCATCATCTGGACTCTTGGCTTTTGCTCCAATTACTTGACTGGCCATAGAATTTTTTCCCGTAGGGGTTCTGAGACCATGGTTAATTTTTGGTTCCTTCTTGACTCGTACATGATGTGGGCAACTTAATATTCAGATTGGCTATAATTTGTACATAGGAGAATTTCCTGGGACTTACAAAAATCATCCTCCTGTAGTTCCTTTTCTTTGTCGGCTCTATTTGCAAAATAAATCACTGTCCATTGAACTTGGCGGGTTGTGTTGCGGAGGAGGAGGGAGTGTCTCTCTGATAATGGGCCCAGAGTACCTACCAGTTACGGTCATGGGTCTGGAGAAGGAAGAGATGCCGGAGTCTGCCTTTCCTGAGAGTGCAGTCGGGTGCTAGGAGCCAGCCCAGAGAACAGGAACTGTACTTTGGCTGAGCCGTAGGAAAGCTGGGGCCTTTCGCTTGGAGCTGTTTTCTTCATGGCGGGTCGCCAGGTGACAGCATGTGGCTGGAAGGGACACCATGTCACCGTATACCTGACCGTTTATGCCGCTGTGACTGGGCCTCCTGACCGTGGAGTGTGCTCACACCACAGTGCAAACTCATCTAACCTGGCGGAGGCCGGTTCTGCGGTGAAGGCAGGGGCAGGTCGTAAGCGATCTGGGAAAGTGTCCCAAGAGTCTCTGTACAGAGCGGGCCCGCAGCAGCACAGGACAGTAGCCTGTCTGCCTCCCTGGCCCTCGGCACAGCGTGCTGCTCTCTGATCTGACTTGTCGCTGCACGAGCCCCGTCATCCACAGGAGGGGAGAAACTGAGTTCTGGGGGCCACTTCCCCTCCCGCTCTGAGGGGTTTCACAAGTGGTGCACATTTGACAACTGAATAATGGAGTTGGTGAGAAACTACCACAGCAAACGCAAAGAAACCAAAACCAAACAACAAAATGGTCACAATATTAACATCGAGGAAACCTGCTTGTGTTTCTTTCAAAAACGATGGTGCAGTGTTAGCGCTGCAGGTGAGAGGTTAACAGAACACAGGTCGGATGAGCAGTTGAGACTGAGTTGCCCACTGGCCATGGAAATTGTGTCCCTGTTGTTATTAGTGCTGTGACTGCTATTACAGAGTTGCTGAGGTAGAGGAATACATCTGCAACTCACCAACTTAAGGTAGACAGTTACGTGTACTCGTGCATCCATCCCCACAATCAATTTAAAAAAGTTTTCATCAGCCCCCCAAACACCCCTGCTGACCTTAGCCCTCGCTCCTCAGTCCTGCCATTGCCCCAGCTCTAGAGCAACCCCTGATCTACTTACTGTCCTTATAGATTGGCCTGTTCTGGACATTGCAGATAATGGAGTCGTGCACTGCATGGGCTTTTGTGACTGGCTTCTGTCACTTAACACAGTGTTCTCAGGTAGCAGTGCTTCATTTTCATGGCCCAGTGACACTCCAGTGCACGGCGACAGCACATTTATCCACCCAGCCATCCATCCATCTGTCCATCAGTGGACGTTTCGCTTGTTTCTACTTTTTGGCTATTGTGAGTAATGATGCTATGAATATTTGTGTACAAGTTTTTGTGTGGACATAGTCTTTGTTTCTCGTGGCTATAGAGCAGAGAGTGGAATTGCTGGGTCATATGGGTGGCTTAACCCTTTGGGAAACTGTCAGGCCCTTTTCCACAGTGGCGGCACCGTTTTCCATTCCCACCAGCAATGTATGCGGGCTTCCGTGTCTCCACTTCCTCGCCAACACTGTTTTTTAAATTACCTTGTGATTATAGGTGTCTCGTTGTGGTTATGACGTGCGTGTTCCTGATGGCTAATGCTGTTGAGCCTTTTCATGTACTTATTGGTCATTTGTGTGTCTTCTTTGGAGAAGTCTTTAAACAGACATTTAAAATGGAGTTATTTGTCTTATTATTATTGAGTGGTAATAGTTCTTTGTATATTCTAGATACCAGGCCCTTACCAGATACATGATACGCAAAAATTTTCTCTGATTCCATCACTTGTCCAAGGATACTTTGATAAGTATCCTTCGAAATATAAAATTTTTAAATTTTGGTGATATCCAGTATATTTTTGGTGATATCCCATATATTTTTTCTTTAGTTGCCTGCAATTTTGGTGTCATATCTAAGGAGCCATAACCATCCAAGATTATGGAGATTTGCTCCTGCGTTTTTCTTCTAAGAGTTTTATAGTTTTAGCCCCTACATTTAGATCTTGGATCCACTCTGAGTTAAGTTTTACATATGGTGTAAGGTGTAGGGAACCAACTATTTCTTTGCATAAACATCGAGTTGCCCCAGCATTGTTTGTTGCGAAGATAATTCTTTTCTCTGTTCAAATTTTCTTGACACCCTTGTTGAAAATCAGTGTATCATAAATGTGAGGGTTTATTTCTGACTCTCAGTTCTACCATTGATCTGTATGTGTGTCATCATGCCAGTATCCCGTTGTTTCTACTGCTGAAAATAAGACAGAAGTATTACAACTTAAAGCAAAAGTGTCATACATAATACATTTCAACTCTTTTCATCTTTAGCAGTACACATAATTGATGCCAGATTCATTGTTTAAATTATTACTAGGGTAACTTATAGAAATAATTTTAATAAAAAGTGAATCTAAAAAAAGTAAGTAAATTTTAACAGAAAATAAGCCAGCCATCCTTTATAGTCCTAGAGTTGACACATAAGCACCCCAGACAGATTGACAAACACTGGAGCTGTCTGTTTAGGAAGTTATCCACATTTATTTTATTTCATAGGTTTTTCTTTATTATTTATATTCAGTGAAATGCAGGTTTGGCATTTGCTATCACAATACTGGACACGATATGGACTGCATTTACTAGTCAGTTTGTTGGGTGTTATTGCCGGGTAGGATGCACTAAATGTTTGCTCTGTAGTTGTTTCTTCCGAGACGTAGTAATGACGTCCCTGTTATCTACTGCTGTGTAAATGGCCACCCCAAGACTTCAAGTCTTTAAACAACAGCCGTCATTTATTTTGATGACAAATCTGCAGTTTGCCTAGAGTTGGCAGGCGGATTTGCTGCCGCTCTGCAGTATCTGGGCCCTGGCTGGAGTGACTCATGTTGTGGAGGGATGACAGCTGGGGCCAGCGGGGTGTCTGGCTCTAGTCATGTCGTCTCAGGGCTTCTCTTTCTGTGGTCTCTGTATCACTGCAGCCTCAGGGTTGTCACAGGGCTTTCCTGCCTCAGGCCTCTGGGATCGGGTGGCAAGGGACCACAGGGGGAGCCAGCAGACTCCTTCCTGTTTTGCATTGTCAGTCACGCAGCAGCGCTCTGCTGGGTACACGTGAGTCACAGGGCAGGGGGGACTCTGCATCCAGAGGATGGGTCGTTGGAAAACCATCTCTGGAATCTAGTTACCAACGTTTGTAGCTAGAATGTATGTTTTCCTGTGGGGTTCCAGTATGTGGTCAACCGTAGTTGCACAAAGAATGTTTCCCCTGAGAAACTTCTTTCAAATGGCTTTTTAGGAGTTTATGATGCCAAATGCTTTCAGCTTTGTTTCTCCCCCAAACTTGAAAATAATAGTTACCAGGTTCAAATTCATTGGACAAGGAAGGTAAGTTCCTGTCAGTGAAGAGTCTTGTGTTCAGGAAAGTTACAGCTATCGTGAGTTATATACCACATAACACAGCACCAACTTTTGAGGCAGAAATCCTGGAAAGACAAGCAGAAATGGGAAAACAAACCTGTTAGATTTTAATACACGTCTCTCGATCCTTCTCAGCTCAGGGCCACAAAAATAAATAGGGGTGCCTAGGATCTGATTCCATCATGATCTGGGAGCCGTCAGGTTACAGTTCATCAGAGAAGGACCAGTAAGCCATGAAATTCGTCCTCCAGCCTTGATAATTCTTAGCAAAATAAAAAGAGAAAACACATCTTTAACTTCGTAACAGCACCCCCAGGATCATCCAGCCGACACCCACTTAGCTGTGATTACTTGAACCATTTCCACTCGAGTCGGAGGACGGTGCTACTTACTGCCGGCTCTGGCCCCGGGGCCACCGTGAGTCATGCTTATCACTAGACCCAGCCGAGACCGACGTACCGACACGGCACGTAGTCCTGGGCTCAGCGGTGTGTCCTTGCAGGTGTCTGGGAATGTGGAGGAGCCAGGGTGAGCTGCACGGGCCCTGGGGAGCCGTGGGATTACTTGGTCTGCTCTGCGGCCTCAGGTGTGAAGAGACGCGGCCCTTGCTGGCCACAATACGATGTCCAGTTGAGGAGAAAAGATTTCCCGAGTCAGTTTTCACGTTGTCTTTGATCTCAGGATTTCCGCTTAGCCCTGTGGTTCATAGTCATTAGGAGTTTGCTCCCAGGGCTGAGTGGGTTTAGCGTCTCTGGTTCCAAATAAAGAAGTCTGCCCCCACCTTGTTTGGAGCCAGATCCGCAACCGTTAATCTGTGCCCCTGCCATCCTGGGGTTGGCTGCAGGCACTGTCCCTCACCAGGTGTTTGCTAACCACAGACGGCGTTCCACTGCTGTGATGTCGGTACCTCTTTCCAGGGGGCTGTCGGCTCTGTGCTCAGCACCATTTGCTTATGCCCCACCCCAGTTTTCCGTGTTTTCATTGGGTCTGCTAGGAGAAAAACAGCAATACTCCATTGCGCGCAAACTTTCCTAGCTTCTGAAGTTACAGAGATTGTGACACTTTGTGTCGTCCTTCTGTTGCAGATGTGGCCGCAGTGGCCTGTGGCCGCGAGTTCCTGGTCAGCTCCAGTCAGGTGCTACTGGACACGATGCTGCAGCTTCTGGGGGACCTGAAGCCGGGACAGTGCACCAAGCTCAAAGTGTACGGTGACAGTGAGAACGCGGCCGTGCTCTGCACGTGCGTGCGAGGGCGCGGTCCGGGCCTCCTCCGAGGGACGCAGTTAATCTGGCAATGGTTGTAACAAAACAGCAGGACCAAGCTTTTGGGGAGTTAAGGGACGCACTGTCTATCCAATACCATTTCAGAAAAGTGATACAAACAGAAGGGCCATTCTCACCATGGAGTAATCAGTGCACCCCAGATGCTGTCCTGCGATACTTCAGGGTTGTAATAACCACCTCTACATGACCTTACACAAGTATTTCTCATGGCAGCACCCCACTTCCAGGCACCCAAATCAGTGTTCACTTACTGTTGCTGTGTAACAGATGACCACTAACTTTGTGGCTGAAAAAGCACTGACTGCACAGTTCTGTAGGTCTGAGTGGGCTTCACTGGTTCTCCGGCGAGGGTCTCAGGGCAAAAGCGAGGTGCCGTCCAGGGCTGGGCTCTTCTGGAGGCTCTGGGCAAGAATCTGCTTTGGGTGTGTTCAGGGTGCTGGCAGAATCCGGTTCCCTGCGTTTGTCGGGCTCAGGTCCCTGTTTCCTTGCCGGCTGTCAGCTGGGGACCACTTTCAGCTTCCACGGCTGACTGGTTTCCTTTTCACACGACCCCACCTCATCTCCAAACCCCTGGAGCTCACTGAGTCCTCTTGCACTTGGAACCTCTCTGACTTCCTTTTCTGCTACCGGTCAGAGGAAACTGTCTGCTTCTGCTGGGCTCGTGGGTTAGAGTAGGCAGAACTGGATCGACTCCTTTGATTAATTCAGTCCACTGATGGATAACCTTGCTCATATCTGCAGTCTCTGTGCTGTGTCACATACAGGGGTGTGATGTGGGTACAGTCCCAGGGATCAGGGCGGGAAATCGTGGGACTGCGGGGACACCACTCGCTCACAGTGCTTGCTTTTCTCCTGGGAGCATTTTACACTGGCCGCCTTGCAGTCTTTGTCGGGTACTGCCATCACCTGTCCTTCGGTGTCTCCTGGTGGGCTTCTCCCACGTGAGCTGGTATGCTTCCTGTTTCTTTGGATGCTGAGCGATTTTGGGCGGCCTCCCACATCTGAATACTATGTTTGCGACCCTGGGTCTTACTTAATTTCATGGAAAATGTTGATGTTTTGTTGTAGAGTCAACCTGGCTGGGTTCAGCTCGCCGGTTCGGACCCGCCTTCTCTGTGTGGTGGTTTCAGGGTCATTCCACCTTCAGGAAGCCTTTGCAGTGCTACCGGGTCTGCCTCGTGTGCCCCCTGAGGCCAGCGTGTCACTCTGTGATAGTTGCCATTGTACTTCTCAGAGTTTGGATCTGCTGTTGGGATCAGATCCATGCATTCACAGCCTGGGGGGAGGCGAGGAGTTCCTAACAGCCTCGGGGGCGGGGGTCACTGTCTTGGGCTTATAACTCTCTGCGGTGTCCTTGGTACTTGCCGGTTCCCCGGGGCTCCCCTTTCAGCTCTTCCCCTGGACCTCTGTGTCACGCTGCTGCAGCTGTGCCCACGTGCAGGGCCAAGCAGCGGAGCTCAGAGGTCACAGCTCTCCCAGTGGTGAGCTGGACAGTCCCCAGGGAGCCTGAGTTCTCCGGGGAACCCGCTGCCGGCATGGTCACTGCCGGGGACCCCCCTTCGGCTCCTCAAGTCTTGTCCTGGTGCTCTTTTCTGGGGGGGGCTGGTGCCACTCCTGGGTTTGAGGGCCAAGTGGTTGTTTTCCCAATCTGCCTGCTGCTGTTTTCTTTTCGGGGTCTCCCATGGCTTTTCCGTGTGTTCTGTTCGGTATCTGTAGCTGCTGTGTTCAGGGGCGGGGTCTGTTTACTCCGTCTCACCAGCTCCAGCCTCTCCGCTCCATTTGGGAGCTTCATACTACAAAGTGTGTGTACGCGAGCGGTACGTGTAATACAGTGTAACCCAAGTTCCTAGTTTTGTATAGATTTTTACAAGTTGTTTCTGGATGTAGTTAGCTCCTATTAAGTTTCTTCGTCAAAGAAGATGAACCATTTGGGTTTTCTTTTCCCTGACTGATGGACATGTAGGTTATTTTCAGGTTTTACTCCACAAGCAGTGCCGTGCACATCTTGGACGAATGCTCCTTGCGAGCCTGTGGGAGCGCCCCCTGGACTTTCCCCAGCAGTGGAATCTGACAAGTAGGTCTAGCACATTTGTGGTTATGTACGCTACGCCAGGTTGGTCCCCACAGCACACGCTTCCACCAGCCGACACCGGGGTTGTGCTTTCCCACACCCTCAGCAACACCTCACGCTGTGTTCATTTATATAAAGAATTTCTGTACTGTCTGTTGATCTCTGTCTGCTTGTGTGTCTGTACATTAGGTGACCAGTGAGGTTGAGACTTTTCTCACGTTCACAACATTTGAGATTTCCCTGTGATTTACCTGTTCATGTCTGTTGCCCATTTTCTATTGGGTTGTAGTTTTCATAATGATTTGCTGCTGTTTCTAATGTGTTTTGGATACTAAGCCAGTGTCTCTGTCGCTTCTGAGGTCTGTACAAGGTCAGTGTTTATGGGCCAGCTAACCCGCTCCTCCAGCAGCTCCTGCACGGAGTTCTGCGTCTTTGTGCCCTGATTAGCTCCTGTCCATTGCATTGGGAGACCGGGGGGATGGGCTTCAGAGAGATCCGCTTCCTTTCTTGGCAGTCTTGCGTCTGACCGCTGAGCAGAGCCCACGTACAGACAGCCTCAGACCCACTCAGGACCTCTGCTCGCACCAGGCTGCAGCGGGTCTCTCACTCTGCCTGCCTTCTGCTAGGCATGCCGTTTGTTCATGTTCTTCTCGCTGCTAACTCCCACCCGGAGTCCGCTGGAGCCAGGACCTGTCTTGTCCTATAAGTAAACTGTCTTTTCTTGTTGGCCTCTCCGTGCCTTGACTGTAACTTGCGCCTTTTTTATGCTCTTTTTTTCTTTAATAAATAAGTGCTCACTAATAGCTTTTGGTGAGAACCTACTGTGTGTCGTTAGTTTGAGGTGCCTTATGTATCTTATAATACGATAACAGTACCTGTCGCACAGAGAAATGGTGATATTCCAGTGAGTGACAGGCACATAAAGGGTTTGGGCTCAAAGTAATCAATAAAGGGTCATTGAGAATCCATTACACATAACACACGGTGGGTTTCTGTGGGTTTTCCTGTCTTTGCCGCCTCCGTGACCAGAGGCTACTCATTTCAACAGCTGGGTGCCTCAGACCTGAGTCTTTTAAAAGACTTTTGGTGTTTTTTAGAGCAGTGTAAGTTTCACAACAAAATTGAGAGGAAGAGAAAGGTTTCCCACATAGCCCTGTCCCTGCACATGCACAGGCTTCCCCATTTCAGCGTCCTCCAGCAGAATGCGACGTGTAAAATCGATGAACCTACATGGACATGTCATTATCACCCAAATTCCAAAGTTTGGAGTGTCCTCTTGGTGTTGTACGTTCAGTGTATTTGCACAAGTGTATCATGGCGTGTGTTCATCATCATGATACCGTACAGAGTGTTTTCACTGCGGTAACAATCCTTTGTGTTCACCTAGTCCTCTCTTTCCTCGCCCCTGGCGACCCCTGACCTCCCACTGTCTCCGCAGTTCTGCCTTTTCCAGAATGTCACAGAACTGGACGCCTTCTCAGATGGGCTTCTTTCACTTAGTAATAATATGCACTTAAGGTGCCCCCGTGTCAGTTCATGGCTTCGTGGCTCATTTCTCTTTCTCACTGAATAACAGCCCATCGCCTGGATGGACCAGTTTATACATCACCCACGGACGGGCATCCGGGTGGGTCCAGGTTTGGCCGTCATGAATAAAGCTGCTGTAAACGTCCGTGGGCAGGTTTTGTGTGGACGTAAGTTTGCAGCAACTTTGGGTCAATAGCAAGTAGTGTGATCGCTGGGTCCTATGATGAGAGGACGCCACTTTGGTAAGAAACCACCCACTGTCCTCCTGTGGCTGCACCACCTGCCGTCCCACCGGCAGTGAGTGAGACTTCCTGTGGGGCCACGTCCTCGCCGCGCCTGGTACTGTGAGTGTCCCGGGTGGGGGCCATTCTGGTGGGTGTGTGCTGCTGTCCCGTCGTTTGTACTTGCATTTTCCTGGTGACGTGTGATGGGAGCATCTTCACGTGCTTGTTTGTCACCTGCGTGCCCTCTTCGGGGAGGTGCCTGTTAAGGTCTGCGGCTCAGTTTTTAATCGGGTTGTCTGTTTTCTTATCGTGTCGTGTTTTGTATATTTTGGGTAACAGTCCGTTTATCAGGTATTTCATTTGCAGGTATTTTTTCCGAGTCTGTGGCTTATCTTCTTTCTCTTGACATTGTCTTTTGCAGAGCAGAAGGTTTGAATTTTAATGAAGACTAGCTTATCAATAATTTTTTTCACGGATTGTGTCTTTGGTGTTGTATCTAAAATGGCATCACCATAGCCACCGTCATCTAGGCTTTCGCCTATGTTATTTTCTAGGAGTTTTATAGTTTTGCATTTTACATTTAGGTCTGTGATCCACTTTGAGTTAGTTTCTGTAAAGGGTTTAGGGTCTGTGTTTAGGTTCCTTTTTGTTGCCTGTGGGTGTCAGTGGTTCCAGCACCCTTTGTTGGAGAGACCATCTGGCCTCCGTTGCACCTTTGTCAAAGGTCAGTTGACTGTGTTTATGTGGATCTATTTTTAGGCTTTCTGTTCTGTTCCGTTGACCTATCTGTCTGTTCTTTTGCCACTGTCTTGATTGCTGTAGCTTTAGAGTAAGTCGACGTTGGGTAGTGGCCGTCCTCTCCAATGTTGGGTTGGCTCTGCTGGGTCTTCTACCTCTCCGTATAAATCATTTTGATAAAATCCATAAAATAACTTACTGGAATTTTGATTGGGAGTGCAATGAATCTATAGATCAAATTGGGAAGAACTGACATCTTGACAGTATTGCGTCTTCCTATCCACCAACGTGGAATGTCTCCCTGTTTATTTAGTTCTTTGATTTCGTTTATCAGCATTTTGTAGTTTTCCTCATATAGGTCTTACATATGTTTTGTTAGATTTATCCCTGAATATTTCATTTTTGGGTGGTAACGTAAATGGTATTGTGTTTTTAATTTCAAATTCCACTTGTACATTAGTGGTGTGTCGGAAAACAATGACTTACGTATTTACCTCGTATCCTGCTTCCTTGCTATAATCTACTGGTTCCAGGAGGGTTTTTTTTTGTTGATTCTGGTGCTCAGCAAATGTTGCTCATTGAGCAAGTGAGATGCGAATATTCACTTTCTGGGTTATGTTTGTTGTTAAAGTTGTTTTAAATGCACAGAGTGTCACCGTGCATTTGCATGCCCTGACTCCTCCTTCACAGAAGGAGTGACTTAAATGCCCATTGAAAGAAACCCAACATGGTTGGGTTTCTAAACAGTTTCCAATCAAAATTTTAGTTTTACCCGGAAACACCAGGACCCTTGAGCACAAATGTAATAGCAGCCATATTGGTAATAGTACGTACTGGGAAATCACCTACACTCTGTCAGCTGGAGAATAGATTGTGATCAATTTATATATTGGGACACGTCAGTGAAAATCTGTTAGAGCAAAACAAGTCAACGTGGAACTGTCTCACCATGGTGTGGATGGAAGATTACATCCAGACTGCCGCTGATACAAACATGGCAGGTTCTGGACACATTTGTAAAAGTTATAGAACTGCTTGGCTGTGTCACATACCGAGTGGCAGTAGTGGTCCCTGCTCCCTGAAATCCATGATCCAAGTTCACACAGGGGATTTGACTGCGGGGATAAGGTTTCCTTTCTTCACCAGAGGCGGGTAGCATTGTTCTTTGTACCTGGTGTGTCTTCACTGTGCATAGTTGATACAAATCCATCTGCAGATGCTTGACAAGGGTTCCATACGGCGTGGACCACAGCCTGGGAAGCTCTGGCTATGGGGCTGGGCCCAGCATCTGCACCGAGCGTGTGGAACAGTCACGCGCTGCTCTCGGAAGTCGCTGGGCCTCGAGCCGCGGGCCTCCGCGTGTCGCGGTTGGTCAGAGGCCTGCATTGCTCTGCACTTGCTTCTCCTGTAACACACAGCTTCTGTGGAATTTTACTGCTCATTGGTCCTTAGAATTAATTACTCGATGGTGCTAATTTGGTACTTAGATTTTAGCTGGTTTTGGATGACTGGCTTGTGGTTTTTTTGTTTCTGATGGGTGAAGGGGACATCACAGTAGGCCTTTTAATTTCTTTTTTGCCTTTTTTGCCTTTTTGTTTCTCTGGTTGGTTTTGAAGTACTGGGTGTGTTTATTCTTTGTTAGTTGTCATTTCTTTTAAGACAAAGAATGAAGTAGTTTAGTTGTGTCCCCTTTACTTTTAGTGCCTCAGCCTGAGGTCAGGCTGTGAGGAGGGCTTTCTGGCTTCTCACCTGGAGAACCTGTTCCGGCCCAGGCCCGGTACGTCCAGGTGAAGGGAGTGTCCTTCATTGAAGGAGCGTGACCTGTGTGCTTTCGTAGCACTTCAAGTCCACCAGTACCTTTCACCTTGCCTTCAGTGCTTTTGTGGTCAGTGTCACATGTCCCTAAGGTTCTCGGCTGCAGAACTTGGGAGGCTGCTCTTTTGAGCCCATTGGTCCATTTGTAAGGAATCTTCCGCTTGGGCTTGGGGTGGGCAGCACAACTTGCCTGCTTCCTGTCACTGGAACGAGAGTGACACCCCCAGGACTCCAGTGCTTTGCAGGTGGCATTGCTCTTAGTGTCTCAGCACGAGAAGGGCAAATTGACTGGCGGTGGGAAACATGATGTTATTATTTACAAAATGTATTTTTGGTTGGAATAGCAATGTTGGAACCGAAGGCATTTGCATAGGAAACTCATTAGGGTTTGTTGTTTGCAAAATCCTCTTGAGACGTCGGAGAAGCCTGGCCCTCTGTGAGATGTAGCCTGGCGATGACACGGGGTCTCACGTGGTGCCATGGACGTCACATTATGTTTATCCCATCTTAGCTTTTAAGGAAGGCTGATTTTGACCAAATATAAAATTTTAAAGATATTTGGCAATTTGTGAGTCATTTTTGACACCTTAAAATTAAATGTAGTCATTGGAGAATTTCAAATATACACATTTTCTGGAACTTTCCCCATATTACAGTTACCACCTAGATGTTAACTTTGCCTATTAAGATCTAGAGAAAATTGGCTTCTCTTATTTTCATGCTCTAAAGCAGAGGTTAGCAGACTTTTTCTGTACAGGACCCATTAGAGAATCCGTTAGGCTCTGTGGGCCGTAGGCGCTTTGCGGTGGCCCAGTCCTGCTGGTGTGGTGTGAAAGCAGCATGGACTAGACATTTAACGGGAAGGAGTACCGGCTGTCTGTGTTGGTGCTCTAAAGAAGGAACTTTTCTCATTTTGGGACACTGGCTTAGAGGCCTCAGAAAATTGTAGTTAGGATGCTGAATTTTCCTTGTGAATGTGACATTTGAATAGTCCTTAATAACTCATGAAACAGGTTGCTGGTGAATGGGTTCTGGATGTGTGTAAAAATTGTCAGGCAGACTTGAAATGCTGTGCAGTTTGAGCTCATGTTGTGGCCTGTGGTTGGTGTGTGTGTGTGTGCGAGCTTCACAACATGAGCACGGGCCCGCCCCAGGGCTGTGCTGGGATCCTTGTGACTCTAGCACTGCCTCGACTTTGCAAATGCTTCCAGGGAGCGTGAGCGTTGTCTCCGCGTACGTGCCCTTCTGTGGCTCTCAAGCCCCGCGAGTCCACTCTCCATGTTTACACTGAGTACTCACTGTGTCCCCGCACAGGCCAGCCCGTGCTGCTCTAAAGACCAGCGAGCCATGGGGCTTGATTTGACAAATGACGCTTAGTGGAGAAGCCAGCTGTTTTCACAGAAAATACAGTAAAAGTTTTCCATGGCGTGTGCGTGTGCACGTGTGTGTCTGTGTGTGTGCGTGTGTGTGCGTGTGTGTGCATGCGCCAGCACTTAGTCCCTTTTGAATGGACTGATTTTCCGTTTGCCTCAGGCTTTATTATGTCTTGGCATGGCACTGCTCCTATCCGATCTTTATTTAAAGTGTTGATACATTGGTTGTTACGGAATTTTTGCAGTAGTTTTGATTTTTAAAAAATTTGCATTGCAATATGTTTAAAAATCTTGGTGACTGAGCATTTGGCATCTCTTAAATTTGCACCCCAAGAAAGTGCCTTACTCTCCTCCCCCCAGTTAAATATCCGATCGTATACCGGCCGTAGCAGGAGAGACGCTGTGGGTCTGGACTCTTGTCTGTTCCTGGAGAGAACTGATGTTTGTCTTCGCGGATACTCAGCTTCATCCAACCCCTCGACTCGGTCTCCCCTGAGAAGGCCGACAGCCAGAACCGGTGCCTCATCCCCGGCTGTGCCAGTGCTCTGGCCACTGGGCTTCTAGTAGCAGGTCACAGAGCCAGCCGCTGCACGCCCAGTGGGTTTCGCTCGTTTTAGTGCTTCCTTTGTTCTGCTGTCAGCCTTGCCGGTGGCCTCTTTCCTCGCTTCGCTCTGTTGGATGCCGTTCCTTTAGCTTTGTTTCCTGTGTGGTTCTCCTTTCCCATGTGTCAGTTGCCTTTGAGCTTCACAACTTGATTATTACAGTTTTCATTTTTGTAAGTTCTACCAGGTTCTCTTTTGAAGTGCCTGGTCATTTCTAATACTCAGTAGATCCTTGATTATGTTTTTAATTTCTTTTTGAATTATTTATACCTGTTAAACACACCCAATTTTTATTCTGAAATTTATACTTGTATTTATTTAATTCTGGCTCTGGTTGGTCCTTTGTGCTGTTGCTTATGTTGTTTTTCCTGTGTTTTGTGATTTCTGTTATGAACTCACACTTTGTTGGTTCTTGAAGACCAGATTGAGGGGCCTTTTCTTTAAGAGAATGTTTGTTTACTTTGGCCAGGCCGCTGGAGGAGCTCCGATTCCTGGTCTGCGTTGTGTTGAAATTACTGGCTTGTGGATCCTCAGACCATACAAAAGGTAGGGACTTAGCCAAGCTTGAAAGTTCACTTTTTTCTCGGCTTTCTGTAGGAGTCTGTGATCTGAGTCGGTCTTGTGTTGCTCCGAGCCTTTTCCTTCTGTCCGTCTGCATGGAGCCACTAATACTCAAGCTCGGTGCTTCTGGAAAATAATTATCTGTAGCGCTTACCTCCCTGAATTTGTGCTTTCACACAGTTCCTGATCAGAGGTGTTTTCCCTTCATTTCTGGAAAGTTCATCCGTTCTTTTAAGGGTTTCTGAACTATTTGTATAACATTTCTTATGGCTTTGCAATGTGAAGTTTTGGGGATCTTGGTAGTCTATGGATTGTCACAAACAATCCTACATTCCCCATTTCCATCAGACTCTATATTGCCAGTTTGGTCCGTTCCCAAGACCGCCTGTAAAATCCTGTTTAATACCGCACCCTGTGTTGTTGGTTGTTAGGGATGGTTGGAGGTGTGGCGCTCTCCATCCCTCGTGCTGTGGATTAAACAGGCCTGACTAGCTGCCCACACGTCACTCAATGAAAACACAGGATGAAATTTTAAACAGCTGACCTGCACTTTCAGAGTGCAGTGTACTTGTGAATTAAGGGTTTCCTGTATATCAGTGCAGGGTTAGTCATAAGAGAATGACTCCATGAATAGGGTTGGGGTTTCCTGTCTGCGTTTGTGACTTGATGATGGGAGCCTATACAGGTAGCGAGTGGCCCCTGCCATGAAGGACCCCTCCGTGTGTGTGCGCAGGTCCTGCTTGGGGGGAGGGGGGGAACGTGGCGGCCACACGCCGACACACTTTCTCTTGTGACCCAGGTTAATGCTGATGACGCTGTACAACGTGAGCATCAACTTGAAGGGCTTGGAGTACATCAGCCAGAGCCCCGGCTTCCTCCCGCTGCTGTGGTGGCTCCTGAGTGGTAAGGAGGGGTCCCCCCCACGCCCCCTCATCCAGCGCACATCCTGTTCCCGAGGCCGGGGAGGGGGTCCCATATTAGGAATTAGTGTCCATTGTCCCAACCTGTTACCATTTCTTTAAAGAAAGTTCAAATGCTAGAAAACGCAGGGGTGTGCTAAGGTATTTCTAGTTCTGTTTCATAGTATTGCTTTCAATTGAGTTATGAATCTGCGACACAGAAAAGTGATGAGACACCTGGTACATGTCGCTGAGCTGTCCTGTTCTCTGAGCACAGGACAGAATAAAGGTGTTGTCTGTGGCTCTGAGTATCAGGGAAGGAGAAGTCCCAGTGGAAAGGGACGTGGGGACAAGGAAGCTGGAGAGATGCTGTAACTCGGAGGGTTTTGTGTATATACACACACATACACACACTGTACAGAGAATACGTAATTATACGCGATGTTTGTGTTTTATACATGTGAAGCGTGTGTGTGTCCTTTTTGTTTCCTTTGAAATAAAAGCTGTCCTTACTGTTTTACTTTCTCTTCTAAGTATTTTGCAGTTCCACGTGAATTTGAGAATCAGCATGTCACTTTTTACCAAAAAAAAAAAAAAAAAAAATTCCTGTTGGGATTTTTATTTGGGATTGTGTTGAATCAACAGTTCGTTTTGGGGACAGTTGTCATTTTAGCAATGTTGTCTCTCCCAGTCCATGAACACAATATATATATGGCTATTTTTTGGATGCTTTGGGAGACGGGTCTCATGGATCTTTACAGCTTGAGAGCAGACGACCTGACCTTTGCCTGGCTCTGCTTGTGTAGTGAACACCCTTAGAATACAGATAATGGAGTAAGTATAGTGCTTCCCTCCAGGGCCAACGTCAGGCAGGCGTACCACCCATTACGAAAGGTTTGGGCTGCCTGAGCTTGGGGCGCCTTTCCTGTAACGCAGAGCACGGCATGTGCACAGCCCTGTCCGTGAGCACAGCATTGGGTCTCGAAGCGACGCAAAGGCCCTCTCTGCATGTGGCTGTTACTGTTGAGTAGACAGGTTTTTGTCTCAGACTCAGAAGTCCCATGTCTTGTGCCAGCACCCACGAAACTGCTGCAGGCTGACTCGTTAGCATGGCGAGAGCCCTGGACCTGCCGTCGTTCAGCGCAGGCGGAGGGCGCTGTGTTTACATTGCGTACCACTCCTACACACCAGGGTTGAACACTTGACCAAATAGCTTATTTCTCTTGAGAATGTGAACTAAGACCCACATTCTCAGAAGTGGATCCTGGACTTGACCTCCAAGGTAACTCTCCAGGCTGATTGTCATGGGCCCCTTGCAAGCAGACAGTGCCAGCTGGAGGGTGCGGGGCTGCTCAGAGGGAGAGAATAATTCAATAAGAATGCCCGCGACTTCTTTCTTCCTTTCTTGTTTAAAAAATTCATTTATTTTTCATTACAATTGACATGCAGCATTAATTTCAGGTGTATGACATGGTGATTAGACATTTAAATACCTTACAAAGGGATCACCCCGATAATTCTACTGCCCGTCTGTCACTGTACATACCGTGTTTCCCCGAAAACAAGACCTAACCGGAAAATAGGCCCTAGCATGATTTTTCAGGATGACTTCCCCCTGAACATAAGCCCCCATGCGTCTTTTGGAGCAAAAATTAATGTAAGACCCGGTCTTATGTTCGGGGAAACACGGTAGTTAATACGATGCTAACTTATCCTTGGGCTGTACCTTGTACCCTCATGACTTGTTCTGTAACTGGAAGGTTCTACTTCTTAATCGCCTTCCCCTTTCTCCCCTTGCCCCACCCCACTGAATACTACTTTTTGAGTGTCAGTCAATTTTAAGTGTTTTACATATACTCTCAGATTTATTTCTCTAAATAGTGTTATAAAGTAAGTGTTATGATTTCTGTTTTTTTGATGAAGAAACTGAGGCACAGAGAGGTAGAGTCACTTGCTTAAGGTTAGACACGTGGGTTCCAGGGCCCATCTGGCCACTCGCTGGGCTGCTCCTGCGCAGGAAGCGCTGCAGGGATGGGAGCCTTGTCCTGGGTACCTGCCTAGAGGCCGCTTGGCCGGGCCTCAGAGAAGAGGTCCTGAAAGCCCGAGCCCGCCTGTTCCTGCTAGCTCGCCTTCTGTCAGGTGTTTGCTTTCTCCTAGGAAGAGGGCCTGGGCTAAGTATTCTCTGGCCCGTCCAGCTCTCTCGCGCTTGGAATTTTCCTGGGCTGAGTGGAAGTTGTTCCGAGTTTCACTGTAACTCAGGCAGCTCCCCAGGCAGGTATGGGCTCCCCATCAGAAGAGTGCCCGTTCTGACACCCACTGGACAGGCCGCTCTTTGGCCACGCAGCTGTACCACTCAGACCGGGGTCTTGGACAGTTGGGTGGGGGTGAAGTGGATTCAGTGCACCTGTTGTCAGTGGGGCACCTGGCTCTCTTGTCTGTGAGGACAGTTACGGCTCTTTGGACACAGTGAGCACAGCTCAAACCCTAGTATAGCTTTGGAAGGTCATGTGACAGGGTATCTTTAGAGTTACTTGTTACCACAGTCAGCCAAAAACAAAGTCTGTCCCGCACAGGATGTTTGACCCCTGGATTATGTGGAGAATTACCTTAAAAATTGAAATCTGTTACAGAATTTGGTGTATATTTTAGGAAGGTGTGTGTATTTTACTATTGAGTAGGAAAATAGGAACAAAACCAGTTCCCTGCAAAATAACGTGCTTCGTGGTGTTTGGTGCTGGTGGTGAGATTGTTTTCAGAATTCTAGGTTATAATCACTACCTAGGGCTATGAGAGAATGTCCAAACTTTGGATTTGTGAGATCCAGACTGCAATCGCAGCTCTCCTGCTTGGGAACCTAGCTGACCTTTTAAGATCGCTCTTCTCTGACCTGTATGTAAATGGACATTTCTACCCCAAGGATTTTAATGTTTATTAAAAGACAGTAGTGCCTGGGCCAACACCTAGTATAGTGGGTGTTAAGTACGCATGAGTTTCCCCTTTTGTTTCTAAACTAAGTCTTCCATGCCAGAATGAAAGCTCATTTCCTTTTATTTCATTTGACCTAAAGGTGGCAAATTCCTTTCAAATATCCGGACTCCTCTGATCCAGAGTCATAGGACCAGTTGCTATTAATCATCCCTGACTAAATAATCTCATTTCCTTTAACCTTTGCTGGATATCATTTTCCTTTCCTTTATGCAGCTATGTGGCTGGCTTTTCCCCAGGCATTCCCCGCATTCTTCACGTTCCTCTTAAACCGCAGAACTGGCAAAGAACTCGAGCATATAGCCGATGAGGACAGAGGGTGTTGGCATGATGACCACATGTGGTGTGACCATGAATGTAAACCAGTGTTACGATGGCACTTTAACAGTAGTGCTGCCATTCCTACTGTGTTTACAGGGTTGAATAGGCACGTCGGCATTTGCATCCCATCTCACGCTTACTTGGTTTGGCTAATATGAAACATTCATCATGTCTACCAACTTTGTATCTCCAGCCCAGACCTCTCCCCTGAACTCCTGACATATATCCAGCCATCTACTTGACATCTCCACGTGGACGTCTAGTAGACGCTCAGACTCAGTGTGTTCAGCTGACGTTCCTAATCTTCCTGCACACTCACGTCTGCCTGCGGCCTTCCCAACCTCAGTTGATTGCAACCTTATTTTTCCTATTTCTGAGGCCTTTAAAAGCCTCAGAGTGGTTCTTGTCGCCTTTTCTTCTTATACCCACATCTAATCTGTTGGGAAATCTCGAAGGCTCGGTTTTAAGTTACGTCCAGAATCTGACCACCATCAACCACTGCCACCTGGTTTTGAGCCTCTGTCATCTTCTTTGTGGAGAACTTCATAGCCTCCTGCAGATCTCCCCACAGTCCACCCTGCCGGCCAGGAATTGGGAGCCAGGGGTATGATGGGAGAGGTTCCAGACCAACTCTCCTACTGAAAACAGTCAAAATGTTCCTCTGAGCTAGAAAAAAAGTAATTGTACCCAGAGCACAAAAGCAAAGTGAAAGTGGGATGCCAGAGAGGTTAACAGAACTGAGCTTAATCCATGCTCTGAGGGCATTTGTCAGATTTGACCTTCAGTTTCCATGGCTTCACGGGGTGGGACGGGAAACAAAGCCCAGGTTCCACACAACCCAGTAGCCTAACAGGGGACTCCCAAATGTATTCACGAACAGTGTAAAGGTAAGCTGACAATTCTCCTCCAACCCTTGGGGACTACAGGAAAATTGCTGGTGTTGACCTTTGGCTCTGAGCAAAGTGGAGGGAAAATCTCTGAGAAGGCATAACCGCAAGCTAATTCTCATGCAGCTTGGAAGCCTACATTCAAACAACCTGGGATGTCCCCATTTAGAGAACAGTGCAGATCCTTTCTGGAGGATTCTTTGACTTCAACCAGGTTCTTTAAAAAAATTCTTGCAGATAAGGTTCCAAGGGCTTGAGCTCACAAATTAAAAATCACAGAAAGCATGGGAAACATTATTAATGAAATCATAGGTTGGTATCGTCAGACTATTCATCATCAGAAGAATTACCAGGCCGACATAAAATAAGGACATTTAATGTGTTTAGAGAAATAAAAGGGGTTAATATATGAGTAAAGAGTAAGAGATTATAGAAATGACCAGGGAGGTCTAAAAAGGATGAAATATTATTTCTGGAAATGAACAGTATAATAATTGCAATTGCAAATTTATTATAGAGCTTTAACAGCAGATTATACGTAGTTGAAGAGATGATTAAATTGATACAGACAGATCTGAAGAAATGGTCCAGGATGAGGCACAGACACACAGGGATGGAAAATAAGAGCAGCTGAAGGACATAGAGGAGAGGCTGAGAACTTAACATACGACTAATCAGAGTCCTGGGAAGAGGAGCGAGTGATTGGGACAGAAGTAACAGTCAACAAGAGAATGGCTGAGAAGTTCCCCAAGCTCGTTTACTTGACTTGAGAAGTCCACCCAATGCAAACAGGATAAATGAAATCTACACTTACACACAGTAATGAAAACTACAGAATAGTAAGGCTAGAGGAGATCTTGAAGCAGGCAGACAGGAAACGTGTACTTTCGAAGGGATGACATTTAGACCGACAGTTGATGCCTTAACAACAACAGTGCAATATGTTAAAGCTGAGAGAAAATAACTGTCAATCTGAGTTTATATGCCTCCTACCCATCAACAAATATCTCTCAAGAACAAGGATGAAATAAAGACATTTCAGACAAAAACCGACTCACCGATAGACCTTCCCAATAGCGGGTTCTAAAGGTGCCTGCAGGAGTGTGGTCTCAGATGGACAGTGTGAGAGGCGAGTCGGAACCATCCGAGTAGCGACTGTAGAGTCTAAGTAAACATCAGCTTTATGAGGCGAAACACGCAGAAAACTGCGGCGATAGCGTCAGCCACCAGGAGAAGCCCAGCAGATGCCCCGGGACGGGGATGGGCATGATTACGGCCTTGTGAGGCCCGGGTCTCAGGAGGACAGCAAAACTAAGGGTTAATTTCAGACTCTTATGGTTAGTATGCAAGTTAAAATTCCTAGGGTAACACAGACATAGTGGAAATAGAACATCCACCTATAACATGAATACAGGATAAAATGGAATGTGAGAATAATTCAAAAGATGGCAAGAAGGAGAAAGTGAAACAAAAGATAAAGTGGATGCAATAAATCCAATTGTATGTGCAGTTATTATAACTGTAAATAGACTAAATGACCCAGTTAAAAGACAGCAATGTCAGATTGGATTAAAGCAATCACCCAGTTCTATGTTGTTTATAAGAGAGCCATCTAAAACATGAGAATACCAGGAGTGAAAGGAAAAGCGTACCAGGATATAACATTTCTAAACTTGTATCTTCACTTCCTGATACAGTATCAAAATGGATACAACAAAAATGAAAACTGTGTAAGAAGAAGTTCACAAATTCCCCATGATCAGGGAGATTTTAGCACTTAGTACTGGGTAAAAAAGACCAAAGTCTCAATAAGGCCACGAATGATGTGGAAAACACAGCCGGTTTGCACTACTGGGTGCATAGAACACTCCCAACTATATTTGTTTCAAGCACACGTGGAACATTTACAAAAGTGACAATTTTCTGGGCTGTAAAGATAGTCTCAACAAATTTCAGATGATCAGAATCACGTGGAATATCTTTGACCACAATAATAGTGAAGATGGAAATCAGTAATAAAAAGAGAATTGGTAAAATCCCGCATGTAGAAATTAACCCATGAGTAAACAAAATCATAGAAATCAGATATTTGGAATTGAATAATAAAAATGTAACATAAAATGGTAAAATATATCTACATCGGTATTTAGTAGAAAGTTTATTGGTTTGAATGTGTATATTAAAAAGGAGAAAGCAGAAAATTAATGAGATAAACACCTACCATAAGAACTTGAAATAAAAAAAAGAAATGGAAACAACCCAAATAAAGTATAAGGAAGCAAATAATGAAGAAAAAAGTATAAATGGATTTTAGTGCACAGGTTTAACAACAGATTTGAGCTGGCAGTAGGAAGAATCTGCAAGCTTAAAGCTCAATAGGGGTTATCTGGTCTCAAGAACAGAAGCAAAAAAAATGAAGAAAAATGATCAAAGCTCAGAGACCTGTGGGACATGATCAAGCATACCAACGTAGGCATAGTAAGAGTCTAAAGGAAATATGAGAGAAAAGAACGGAAAAATATTTGAAGAAATAACGTCTGAAAACTTAACTTTGATGGAAAACAGTCAGTACATCAAGGAAATATTGTGTACTCCTAGTAGGATAAATACAAAGAGATCTACATCTAGACTCATAGTCAAACTGTTAAAACTTAAGGCAAAGAGAACATCTTGAAATCAGCAAGAGAAAAACATGTGCAAGGGAACCACACCAAGACTAACAGCTCACTGCTCATCAGAAACAGTGGTCATAAAGCAGAAGGACGATGTCTTCAAAGTTCTGAAAGAAGAGACCGTCTGCCAAGAATCCTATGTCCAGCTAAACTATTCTTTAAAAGAGAGGGCAAAATATATTCCTGGATCAACAAAGACCGAGAGATTTCTTTGTTAGTAGACCTTCTTTACAAGACAGGAAGTTCTTAAGCTGGAAGAAAATGACACCAGAGGATAAGTCTAATCCAGACATACCGGGAGAGGCCACCTTGCCAAGTGCCGAGAGTGACACTCGGAGAGGGCTGGTGCTTCAGAGGTACTTTCTGTTGAAACTGTTGTTTGAAAGACTTCTTGTAAGAATGAAAGATTGTCTCTCATTCCTGGGTATTGATCCAAAAGAACTGACAACAAGATCTTGAGTATTTGCACCCCCGTGTCCATGGTAGCGTTACCCACAACCGCCAAGACAAGGAAGCAACCTAAGTGTCCATCCGTGGATGCCCGGACGAAGGACACGTGCTCTCCACATGCAATGAGATGCTACTCAGCCTTAAGGAAGGACAGTCTGACACAGGCCACAACGTGGATGCACCTGGAAAAGGACATGATGCGCCATGAAACTAGCTAGTCGCTGAAAGACACATACTACAGGATTCAACTGATATGTGGTATCTAAGGTAATAAGACTCAGAAAGCAGACTGATGGTTGCCCGTGGCTGGGGGAGGGAGAAACGAGCACTGGGCACGGCGTCCCATCCTCCTCCTGTACTGCACACTTCAACACGGTGAACGGGGTCCGCGTACCTTTGGTGTTTTACCCAGACACAGAATGAAAGGTGTTGTTTTGCTCCGCCCTCCCGTGGCACCTTGTACCTCGCTGGCCGAATGGACTTGTCAGCTGACTGCTGTCCTCTGTCTGCTCCCCTGCCATCTGCTTGTGTGCTGTGTGTCCCTCTGCTCAGAAACATGGCACTCCTCTTAGAAGTCCGACTTCCGCACCCCCTCCTCACCGCGCCCTCTGCTCACTCCTGGCCCAGTGCAGAGTGAGTTTGGGGGTGAGCGCTGACAGCCTGTGCTCAGGGCTGAATCCTGCTCTCTGGTGGCTGTAGGACTGGCAGGACGCTGTCCCACCTGTGGAGGGGCTTGTGGAGCTCGTCGTGTCGGGTGCCCTGCACGGGAGTGCTGGACACAGAGAAGCCCATGGAAGGACGGGTGTTCCCAGTCCTGGTCTCCCGCTCAGGGACTCTGCACAGCGTCCCATATGCCTGCCCCTGTCCCTGCCCCCACCTCCACAACTGTGACACTCCATCCTGCTGTCCACCTTTCCGATGCCAGCCTGTCTCAAAGGCTCAGCTCAGGCTGTGCTTCCTAGGAGCTTTCTGCTGCTGCTTTGGGCTCCCATTTTACTTAGAGACAGTTGAATGTAACATTTTCTTGTTTCATAGATGCCAGTTACCTCCAATGAGATTGTGCATTTCTTTTTGGTGGGAACGACATCCTAGGTTTCTTTGAAATTCCTGTTATCAGAGCCCTGACTCCCCCAGCGCCCCCGGCTGCAGCGTCAGTTCTGCCCACTGTACCAGAGGTCCTGTGCAGCTTGGCACCTGCTCAGAGATCGTGTCTGGGGTGTCGCAGCCGAGCTACCCTGACGGTAGCGTCCACCCCGCTTTCCGCCTGGTTTCTTGCCTCAGTCCTTCACCGGGCTGAGCCCTGACTGGTTCTGGGAGGATCTTCTGATTCCATGCCACCTTTCCCGAGCCCCTGGGTCTTGTTGCCACAGCCTGCAGGCAGTTAGGGCTCCGCAGCTCTGGCTAACGTGGCCTGAAGGCTCCCAGCTTGACCCTCGGGTCAGTCACCCAGCTTAGACTAAGACCCAAGTCCCGACCTAATCGGTGGTGGCCTGATGGGTCTGTGGGCTGGGAAGTGTAGCCCTGACCTAGTTTCTGGGGGTTGTTGCCCTGGTGTGCTCAGTGTGCTCCTGCCTTCTGCCCTGACCATTGGTCAACAACAGACTTGGCACTGCCACACGGATGGGCTCAGTGCTGGGCGTGCGAGCTGAGCGGCACCACGTCTTCCTCTGGGAGCCTTCTGGCTGGAGCTTGTGAAAGAGCGTATTTCCGCCCTCTTTGGGCCATGGGACTGCCCGGTGTGACCACGGAGCCACCTGGACAAAGGCTGTTGGTGCCATCAGTCTCTGAGGCCATCACAAGTGCTGACACGAGACGCCAGGGGGAATCCTCGTCTGCAGCCGGCTTCACCCTGTCTTTTCCAAGGCTTGGTTGCTCAGCTTTCCTTCAGATTTGGAGTTACTCCAGCGTCTGCTACGAATAACTCCTCTGGTTTTTCTTAAGGTAGTGTAAGCGTCATTTTCCTTTCGGGGCCCTGTGCCTCCCTCTCCCACCCACACCTGACCCCGCTTCACCTTCTGTCATCTTCTGACGTGCTGCATAATTTCCCGACTGTGCTGTTTGTTGTTCGTCATGTCTTCTACCCTGGAAAGGAAGCTCCAAGCGGTGGAGCTTGGTTTGGTTCACAGATGCGTCCCAGGCACCTGTAACTAACACAGGAGGTGCTCAGAGTGCGTGTCAGGTGAATGAATGAAAGATTCTGTTGTCTGGTCTCAGAGATGAAGAGCATTCCTTGGAATTTGGTTATACCACAGAGCACGTTTGGTTTTGGTTACGTGTATTTGGGTTACACGCACAGAAAGGCTGAGCGTTTTGTATGCTAGTGAAGGTTTCGTTACGTATCTTCAGGGCTCCCGTCAGGTATGTGGTATTACAGGAGCGCTATATACGTTACGATTCTAAAAAGCTGTGTCTTAACGACAGGGACAGTGGTGATACCCACTCCATCAAAAACAGAATATTTCACGTAAGGTCTTTATTTACAAAGGTTTTCAATGTTTTATTAATTAATGTTTTATTATGTTGGTCAGGTATTTCTCCTGATACTTTAGCATTAGCACAGTATTCAGGCTGTTGGTGCAACAGTGTCGTCTTTGTCTTTTAAAAAAACAAAACTCTCAAACATTATTGACTTGAAACTTGTCCTTTAGAAGGTCACAGAGGACAGAGAAGTCAGCCTGTCCTCAGGAGATGATGGGGCCGTTCTCTCTGATCAACCAAAGCTTACATAACAGTTTTATCAAAAAACAATCTAAATGTTTGATTTTCAGCTGTTGATAGAATTGATGGTCGAATGACACTTCATATCTTGGGGATGTCAGAAAGCCTCTGCTTTACACACATCAAGTCCAACAATCTAGAATTTACTGCGGTCTGATCCAGGTTTAGTGAACTCATAGGCACAATTTAGAAAGGGGAGTTAGTTTATTTGGGAAATGGGTTTGATGTGGGGCATGTTAAGTTTGTGGTAATAGTAAAAAACCCTAAATACACACACACACACACACACACACACACACACACACACACACACACACAGAGGGTGCCAAAGTAATATATATACATTTTAAGAAAGGAAAAAACTGCATTAAAATTACACTGATGGTAACCATTTTGAGCACCTCTTGTAATTGCAGAAGTCAAATATGACTTGTATTCATCTTTCGTTATTGGTATATTATTACAATTTTAAAACAGTTTTGTATACATTACATATATTTTTAATCATACAGTTTTAATACTATACACACACACATATATAAAATATCATTTTTTTAATGGAACTATCCAAAGTCAGTGGAGATGAGAAACTTAGAGTTCGTGACAGGCCAGAGGCATGAGTCTCATTATTAAGGAAATGCAAAGCAGAGCGACAGGAAACATCGAGAATGTCAGGCAGCTGAGGCTGGCTTGCATGGGGCTAGAGGCAGAGGCCTGAGCCGAGGAGGAGGTTCCCCAGGTGCCCCGAGTTCCAGTTCGACTTTGAGAGGCGAGCCTGGTGGCAGAGGATAGATCTTGCCCCTCTTCTGCAGTCTCCTAGCTTGTGGCTCTGGTGAGTTCCTTAAATTCTGTGACACTTGGGCTTGTCATCTACAGAATAGAAATACAAATACTGTTTCAGTCTGCCACAAAGGGAGGCCATGAGAATTGAGTGGAACAGTAAATGGAAATGTTTTGTAAATGGAAAAAAGGAGAAAATAGTTTTTTGAGAAGAAGAGAGTCCAGGAGTGTCAGGAATAGCTTGGAGATCAAGAAAACAGAAATTGACTTGAAAAGGAGAAAAGACTGTGACCGGAGACTCATCGGGGATCTTTGAAGAGGTCTTGTGTAGACAATTGAGTAGAGAATTACGACCAAGGGAGACTTCAGGAGGGAGTGGGAGAGAAGAAGAAGTGAGGTAGTGTTGGGTGGGGGTGGGCTTTGCTAGTGGCAGAGTTTGTGTCTTTGTATCTAAGGCTAATCAGGTTCTAATTTTCAAGTTTTCAATTTCAAATAGAAAAATAATTAAAAAGAAGAATTAGTATATCTTACTTCAAAACAACTGTGACCTTAACATTTTCTTGGACTAGGAGTTATTTTCTGTTACAGCTCATCTTTAAATGGTGACTTCTTTTCTGCCCTAAAAGTAGGTTACTACAAGGTGATTTTCTGCTTAATTTTCGGTGGTTTGTTTTAATGTAGGCCAGTAATAGAATAATTTTTATAATAATTCTTTATGAATTCTTCATTATTGTTTAAAAAAAGATAATATTCTTCATTAACTCACTGACGAAAGATCCAGTACTAGGGTTATTGTGCTTTATGAGATTATTAAACCTCAGCTAATGAAATTTCCCCATGACTTGTAAGCCTTCCAGCTTTGAACACATTCTACTGATGACATTTGGTTATGTAACATCTGAGAAGCCATTTTTATTCGGAAGTCAAAAGAAACCCTACAGAAGATGAAAATCGGGGAGTTTAAATGTTTGTCACACATCTGTTAAGTTACATTTCTTGGACAACAGTGTCACAGTGTAAGCGCCTAAGTGGTATAAACACCTTGGCTGCCCCGAGGTGACATGGTCTCAGAAGAGGTGTTGGCTGGGCCTGGGGGTACACAGCGGGGCACCCTCAAATCTTGCCTGCTCACCCTCCAGCAGAATCCTGCCAGGCCCAGATGCTTATGCAGAGCAGACACGTTGCCACGGCACCGGGAGGCCACTGTGACTTTCACCCGGGAGCAGCACAGAAGGCAGGGACCCCCCCCACCCCTGACACACACACCCATTTAATCTGGGAAGCTGCCCCTTAGGGTCCTGCTTGCTTTACGTGCAGCTTACAGGATTCTTCAAAGTCGTCTGCGACAGTGGGGACAGATAGTGCTCTGAGATTATTATCCCCATGTTGCGTGACGTGAAATTGTCACTCAACGATGCTGAGAGCGACCCAGTGCCTAAGCCCCTGGCAGCTTGGCTGCGGAACCGCACTGCTGTTCCTCCGTGACCGATTGTGTCTGTGCGTACAGGACCCCGGACGGTGATCCAGCTCCCTGTCTCCTCCTCGTATCTAACTCGGGGCCTCACTCTCCCTTTCATGGCCCGTATGACTGCAAGAAGGAGACCCTAGCTTCCAGTAGGGGCTCTTGTAAAAAAAGAAAACAAAAACATACACGTGCACACTCACGCGTGACCGATACGTCAGCGTGGCTCCCCAGCGCTGAAGACGGTACCATGACTGATTGGGACTGGAGCTGGCATCAGGGTTATCACCCTTCTCCAGGTCACACGGATGTGGAAGGCAGGGTTAGGCAGTCATGGCCATCCTGTCACTGTGCCAGTCAGGCCGTGGCATCCAGCCCACAGTCACTGGGACGGAGGGGGCCGCGCGAGATAAGTGGGGCCACCCAGACCCCAGGGTGATGGAGAGCTTCCCCCTTACTGGATGTGACCAAGGACGTGTGTAGCCCTGTGGGCCCGTTGCCTCTCACTGTGAGTGACGCTGTGGAGGGCAGAGCGGAGAGAAAGGGCCCCGAGCTTTGATGATGGTGTCGGGCCGTTGAATGCAGCCCTGTTTCTGCCCCTGGTAGGAGTAATAAATGCTACTTCTCTCCAGGGCCACTCGACTAGGAAGTGTGGCGCATAGTGGCGCTAATTGAAAGGCAAGTTTTCTTAAAAAAAAATTTTATTTTTCAATTATGATTGACATACAGTATTGTTAGTTTTAGGAGTACAACGTAGTGATTAGACATTTATATAGCTTAACGAAGTGATCACCCCATAAGTGCAGTCCCCACCTGGCACCATACATACTGTATTTTGCCGTGTATAATGTGCACCCATGTTTTTGGCCCAAACTTTCAGGGGGAAAATAATCTTTTGTTTTAATTTTTTAATTCAAATTTTTATCTGTTTACATTTAGGTACTTGATTTTGTATTATAAAGGATTTTTAACATTTATTTTTTAACATATTATGGTATAAGAAATTTTATATAACAGATAATTACGAAACACAAGAACAGATACAACATACAAAAAATTTTGTGTGCCGGTATCAAATTTACAATATTTATGCATCATAGAAGGCCAAGAACTCTTCATCGTTGCAAGTTCATCGTAAGTTCAACAAAACTGATTATCATATTTCAGGGCATTATTTTGCATATGGATATCGTTATTGATTTCTAGGGTTACGCTTTTTACTCAGAAGCATAAATAAAAGAATTAAAAACATTTATATAGATACGGAATTAGTATGACCCATGTATAATACGCACCCTTATTTTTCCCTCACAAATTTGGGCAAAAAAGTACGCTTTATACACAGCAAAATATGGTAATTATTACAGTATTGTTGACTATATTCCCTGTGCTGTGATTTACATCCCTGTAACTGTTTTTATAACTGGTAACTTGCACATTTTAACTCCTTCCCCCTTTTCAGCTAGTCCCCTGAACCCCCTCCTATCTGGCAAGCATTAGAATATTCTCTGTATCTATGAGTTTGTTTCTGTTTCGTTTGTTCATTTATTTTGTTTTTTAGATTCCACATATAAGTGAGATCATACGGTATTGAATGCTGTGGAAAGCCATGAGTTTGTAGAACAAGTGGCCAATCCTCAACTTCTTTTCCATCTAGAAATTTAAGCCACTCAGCTCCAGGCCCAGGAGGATGGTCTCGCATCAGAGGTTGATACCATTACATACGATTGGACTTGGGAATTTGGAGATGACTTTTGAGTTATGATTTAAATGTCCTTCGGACCTACCAGTGTCTTTCATTTTGCCCTGATCTTGGCTACGCTTTTCACTATGGACAGGAAGAGAGCTGCCGTTAGGAATTTTCGGATTCTGTGGCAGGATCCTATCAGCCCACTCCTTCATCCTCCTGAGTCAGTGAGGATGAACTTCTTATTTACTCGGCAGGGTAATGTGACAGCAGACTTCCATTTTCTTTTGGCCTGAGAGATTTTTCCCCAACGTAAAAATGCAGTGATGTGTGTGAAAGCACTTTGTAAGCGGTAAATTGCTAGTCAAATTAAGTTATTTTTATCATCATCTCCTTCTGGAAAGAATGAGGCTGTCAGAGGGTGGCCAGTATTACAGTTTCTCCTGCAGTAGTTGGACATAAACCCCCATCTTGTAGCTGGAGAGAGACATTTTCTAGAGGGCCAGGTGGATGGGAGCTGGAGGCCAGGTGGATGGGAGCCGGAGGCCCAGGTGGAGGGCCCGCACAGGTGCAATGCTCATGGCAGGTTCCTGACTTTTCTCCGGAAATGGGTGGTCTTTGGAATAAGTTGCTCTCATTTTCAGTGTGAAGGGCCTGTACTCAGCACCTGGAAAGATGCGATGTCACGTGTCTGAACGAGGCACTGTGTCTTCATATACTGGGACCTTTTGGCTGAGCACCGATTACCAGGATTGTGATAAAAACACATTGTAACCTTTGAAAAATACCAAACCCTGTAGGTCCAAACATTTTGAGTTCTGATTCTTAAATCAGAAAGAAAATAGGAACGGGCTGTTTTCAAAGCACAGTGGGAACTCCGTTAGCAGTGAGGAGGGAAGGCAGGCCCGCCGCTCCGGCACAGCCGTCCATCACCCTCGCAGCAGCGGCTCCGCAGTCTGAGCAGCATCTGCTGCCTGGTGTCGCTGGCCCTCCATTGTCACCCCCAAGCAGGAGAGAAGGGGAAGCAGCTCCCAGATTTCCTTGTTTCAGCAGCCCAAGGGGCTGAGGAGGGGCAAGGAGGGTGTCTCCCCGCAGAGGGACCCAGCTCGGTGCCAGGTTGCTGGCCGCCTCCCTGAGACAGGTTACCCGAGGAACTCGGGGGTCTTTGAGGGGGGTGGGATGGGTGTATATGTTGGGGTGGGGGAGGATTGACCCACAGCTTTTGAGTTTCCAGGCCTTTTACACTCACGGCGACATGTGTTACAGCCCAGATGGGCCGTGTTGTACGTGTCCCCGAGCGCTTGAAAAGAATGTGTATTCCGCTTTTGTTGGGTGGTGTGTTCTGGAAACGGCTGACTTTCATGGTTGGCAACATTGTTTAGGTCTGTCTATCATGGTTTTCTGTCTACTCGTCCTGTCAGTTACCCAGAGAGGGATGTCCGAATCCTCGATCATCGCTTTCTTCCTGTCAGTTCTGTCAGTTTTCATTTCGTGTGTTTTGAAGCTCTGTTACCAAGTGCGCACTCATTAGGGTACGTGTTCCCTTAATGAATTGACTCCCTTGTCATTACAGAATGTCATTCCGTAGTCCTGTAATCGGACGTCCTCTGAATTCCCCGTCTCCTGATTCCCCTGCAGCCACTGCAGCTTTCTTCTGATGAGTGTTAGTGTGTATACACATATATACACACTATATACACACGTATATAAAATATTAAAAATATATTCCCATCCTTTTACACTACTCGTGTCTTTATATGCAAATGTGTCTTTTGTGCAAACAACATGTAGCTGTTGGGCCTTGTGTTTTTAAAATGAATCTGACAATCTCTACATTTTAACTGTAGTATTTAGATCATTTACGTTTAACGTGATTGTTAACTTGGTGGGTTTAGCTGTCCTCTTGCTAGTTCTTTTCTACTTGGCCTATCTGTTCTTTGTTCTTTTTTCTCTTCATCGTGTGCTGCTTTTCCGATTAGTTGAGCACCAGTTTGTGATTCTGCTTGATCTCTGTTGTTGGCTTATTAGCTGTTTCTTTTGTTTTTAAACAGTGTTGTTTTCCTGGTTCCTCTGGCCTGAGCACAGTCGTCTTTAGAACACCCCACACCACTCAGGCCTTGGGGGCGGCTTCCTTTCCCCTCCCCCATCCTTTGGTCATTGTAGTCACACATGTATCAGAAAACCTCAAAATGCATTTTAATTATTTGTGCTTTAAGCAGCTACTGTTTAAAGAGACTGAAAAGATATAAAGCGAAACACCCAGGTGTTCACCATTTCTAATGCTCAGCGTCCGTTGTGCAGACGGAGCCCGTGTTCACTGGTGCCTTTTCCTTCTGCTGCAGAGCCCTCCACATCCCTCAGGGGCGAGGCTGTGGGTGCAGCATTCTCTCGGTTGGTTTGCCCCACAAAGTGTTCACTCCCCATTCTTTTTGGAAGACAACTTGCTGGGTGCCGAATGGCAGGTTCTATCTCCCATAACTTGAACGGTGTTGCCCCATCTCTGTGGCCCACACGCGTGGTTTCTTACCTTTGTTTCTCTCTGTGCAACGTGATTTTCCTCGTTGCTTTTGAGAGCTGCTCTACCACTGGTGTTCAGCCCTTTAACTATGATGTTCCCTGGCGTAGTGTATCTTCTTGGATCTGTAGGTTGATAGTTTACCTCAGACTTGGACGTTTTTGGCTGTTACTTCTTCCCAATTTGTTTATGTCCCCCCTCCTCTTCCCCCAGGGCTTCAGTGACATGCTGGATGTTGTCCCATGGGCCACTGGCGCTTTTGTGTGTTGTTTTGCTTTCGATCTTTTTGCTCTTTATTGAGGGCAAAAGTCTAGTGAAGAAAATTAGAGTGTGAGGGGATTTGGAAGCTTCATGTGCTCCTTGGGCTTACGGCCCTCATTCTCCTCAGAAAGCAGTTAGCAGCGGCTGTGTGTGCTCACGACTCTTTCCCCACATTGTGTCATCCCAGTAGGGAAACCAACGTATGAGTATTTGCTGGCACAAACTCCCATATTTAAAATTTACTACCCATAGACTAAAGTTCATGGAAAACCAAACCACAAGGTAATTCTTGGAAAGCTCTTTCAGCTAAGATGCGTAAATTCTGTCAGGCTTGGGGTACGTGGCAGTTCTGATGGCTGAAGGGGGCACCATAGCCAAACAGAGTTCCAGTGGCCACACTTGCGGAGTACCTGCTCTGCCTGGCACATGCTTTTGTGTGTTCCCTCGTGTTCTCTGTAAGCCTCCCGAGATGGGTGTGCTTCCGGCTTATGAATGAGGAAGCTGAGCCTGGGAGGACGTGAGTGCCTGGCGTGGCAAGGCCAGTTAGCGAGGACCGAGTTTGGTGGCCTCATCCCGACTCTCTGGCTACAGACCCTCTGCCTGAGCTCACACGTCTCCTCCTGGGCCCTGCTGAATTTGTGAATTACACCCACAGTTCACTTGGAGTGTAAAAGTGGCATATTGCCTCCATTTAACAGGTGATACACCTTCCTGAGGAGTCAGTTTGCCAGTGGTCTCTCTGTTGCTGTTACTGACATCTACTTATTTTAATGCATTTTGATACACGTTGAAGTGGAGCTAGTTTGGTTGTGACGCAGGCTCTGCATGTGTATTGGGCTGGCTCATCTGCCACACAAGTGATTCTAGAAAAGGAGCACATTCTCGTTGGGCCAAGTCACACCTTCCCAGTTCCCTCTGCATGTGATCTGCTGTCTAGAGTATCGTGTTGAAAAGTGGAGAAGAGATTTTGGAAGGCGGGGAAGAGAGGAATCGGTTGCCAGAGTGTAATTCAGAAACAGATGCACTAACGCAAGAAGCCAAGGCAGGGGGTTTTCATTTGTAAAAGTGGAAGTGATGGCATCTCTTTGGGTTTTGGAAAGAAAAATTAGACACGTAAAGTCGCCTGCCTCCTCTGCCAAGTCCCAAGCATCTCGCCGTGCGCTAGTGGTTAATGCATTCTGTTCCCAGACCTTCCCAGTCCGACATGAAGCCACTCGGGGGCCTTTCCAGACACCCTGTCCCCTGGGCTGATCTTTCCTCCCCAGTGTCCCATGGTGGCAGTTACTCATGTTGGCACTTTCTTCTCTGTTGCTTGTTAATGGCCCGGAACTCTTATTGAAAGCCCCTAACTAGGCAAGAGACTAGAGACTAGATGTATTTCTTTCATCTCCCAAAAAGTCCACTGCTGCCGCTTGGCGTCCCCCTGCAGACCCTGCTGCTGAGCTGTGAGCCCTCCCTGTCCCCGTGGCGGCGGGTGCCATGGGCGGGCTGGACCGCAGCCTGGAGGGCACCCGGACAGCCCATTTGTGACAAGTATCCATCGAGCTCCGAGCCCTCATGCGACCTCAGGTTCAGCATGAACAGACGGAGTTCTTCCCTCATGGGACTTACCTTCAGCTGGAGAGACTGGGAACTCTCAGGCAGATGGCGGAGCTCATATGATGCAGATGAGGACGGCACGGCATGAGGGGATAGAGAGTGACGCCAGGGGCTGCTGTCCAGGTATTTGAGTGGAGCCCTGCGTGAAGCAAAGGACAGCTGTGAGATGTGTGAGCAAAGCGTCACGGGCCGAGGACGGGCTGTGGGAAGGCCTGGTGGCAGCCACGGGCAATGAGAATGGCAGTGGGAAAGGCCAGGGCAGCTGGAGGTGCTGCGGGCCGTCCGGGCCACCGCCTGGGGGCCTGTAGACGGCCGAGAGGACGACGCTTGGCATACGCTGAGCAGGCAGGCCCTGGGCTGCTGGGCGGTCGGCTTCCCAAACTCGCTCCGGCTGCTGTGGGGGGACTGCGAGGAGGCCAGGCGGTTGCAGGGGTTCAGGTGGGAGGTTGTGGCAGCCCAACCAGGCGGCAGCGGCGACAGTGCATGAGGTGACCAGATTGGAGGGGCGAGGCGCGTGAGGGAGGGTGGCCCAGGGCGCCGCCAGGGTCTGGGCGGAGTAGCTGGGTCAGTGTGTGGGGGGCTGTTGGGAGGACGGGGAGGAGCACGGAGAGTGGAGTTTAGTTTGGTGCCTGTTAGGTTTGAGGCCCCTGTTCCACATTCAGAGGGAGGTGTAGAGAACCCTGGATTCGTGAGCTGGCGTTCGAGGAGCAGATGGCGTTGGCGACAGCTCTGAACACTGTTGTGTAGACGGCATTTCTGCGCCTGCCCGTGGATTACGTCACTTGGGAGTGAGAGGGCTGAAGACTGAGCCTGGGGACAGTGCGACATTTTCCGTGTGGGAAGGAGAGGAGGAGGAAGCACAGGAGACGCACAGAGAAGCAAGAGGAGGCGGGAGGACAGCCCGGAGGAGGCAGCGTCCTCGAGGGCCCGGGGAAAACAGTTTCCTGAGCCGTGGGCTGGGGTCGAGCGGGGCCAGCTGTGTGCGTGCCGGGAGGGGAGGCCTAACGTAGGGCTGCTCGGTCCCCTCCCCCGTCAGCCCATCCGTGTGGGGTGACGAATGTGCGTGCAGTTCAGGGTCAGGGTCCTGATGCGCGCACGGGCTCTGAATGTCGGCATGGCACTGATGTTTGCGTGTGGCCCACAGACAGGCTCTGAAGGCGCTTCCAGAAACGGGCCCGTAGAGCTCAGTCCATGGTGCTGGTGGGTGTGTGTGGAGCTTGGGAAGGGGCACGAGGGAGGGGGCACAGGGTGGCCTTGGACCTGCCTTCCTGTCAGAGGGCGAGGGTTGCGCGTGTCAGGGCAGCACACAGCAGCTTTAGGGAGAATCCTTGCAGTTCTGCTTGTGTTCCAAGAACCACAATTTAAAAATTCCTAATCATTTTATTGAAATATGGTCGCGTCCTAACCTTCCAGTGTGGATTGTCCCCCAATCTCTGCAGAGTGATGGTAACAAGTATTGCCTGCCACGCACGGTGGGGCGCCTGGGGCCAGCCGGAAGCCCCCCACCTGGGGTTGGGCCTGCAGTGGGCAGGCGTGAAGTCGGCTGGCCCACGCAGCAGAGCTGGCGGCCCTCAGCTGCCTAGCATGGCGGCGACCCTTATGTGGGCCCAGCTCTAGGCACAGTTCCTTCCTGCTGCTGCTGCTGGTGACACATGTGACAGCTGTGTGCTCTTCAGGGCCTTTGTCTGTGACAGACACTGGTGACAGAGCCCAGAGCTGTGGAGGACGTCACCCGGAAGGCGCTCTGATCACCTCGTCCAGTTGCCTTCCTGGTTTACAGCTGTTGGTGCCCTGTTGGGTCATGTCCCTTCCCCACTCCCAGGTGACTTACGCACCAAGCACCTGCCTTTGGGGGGGACACGCACGATGCTCTGATTCCATGTCTGTCCAAGGGCTTTGTGAGGGGGGCCCCACATGTCAGGACGGGACAACATGCATTGAGAAGTAGGAGAAGCCCGGCCAAATATTACCTTGTGTGGTTTGCCTGAGTTCGAATAGTGAAATCATGCTGGTGTGATTTTCAAGGACAGGCGAACAATCTATGGTGATGAAATCAGGACATCAGTTGTTCGTGGGTAGGGACTGCCTCGGGGGGAGGGCCTGAGGGGACTTTTCGGTGCGGAAATGTTCTCTGACTTGTCAGCACTGGGTTTGGTACGAGTATGGCTGTCCCATTTGTCCGTTTCATCCTCGTTTTGACAAGACCATCCAAGAAAAATGTTGCTTTTCATGTAATTTTACATGATGTATAATAAGTAATCCCTATCTCTTGGGTCAGTCTTTTCCAGTTGGAGTGACGTGTAGAAGCTTGTCCCCCTTTATCTTTTCCCATTTGTTCTACAGTTGCCTGGAACATTCCCCGATATACACTGAGAACCGCGTCAGACACTGGAATTATGTTTGCTGCAGCCAACAAGCGTAACTTAGAGAACTTACGAGGAGAAGCAGGCTGCTGTGTGTACCTTGTTTTTATTCTTTCCATTGTTGTTTCTTGATGTTCAGAGATTTTTTTTTTTTTTTAGTAAATTTTATTGGGGGAAGATTGGGGAACAGTGTGTTTCCCCAGCACCCATCAGCTCCAAGTCGTTGTCCTTCAGTCTAGTTGTGGAGGGCGCAGCTCAGCTCCAAGGCCAGTCGCCGTTTTCAATCTTTAGTTGCAGGGGGCACTAAATCAATCATCCCATGCGGGAATTGAACCTTGTTGTTAAGAGCTTACTCTCTAACCAACTGAGCCATCCGGCCGCCCCAGAGATTTATTCTTTTATCATGTCCTTTCTGTTTCAAGAACTTTCTTTAGCTCTTCTTGCTTCTGTTTCTTCTTTTAGATTTACGGAAAAGTTGCACAAATTGTAGGTAGAGGACCCCTCACCTAGCTTCCCCTAGTGTTAACAGCTCACGTAACCAGGGTAGTTACTGAAACAGGTAAGTAACTGGCACGCTATTAGCTAATCTTCAGCCCTAATCTGAATTTTGTCAGTTTTCCCACTGATCTCCTTTTTTCTAACAGCAGCTTTGTTGAGATAACTCACATACCGTGAAATTCAGCCATTTAGAGTGTATAACTCAATAGCTCTTAGTGTATTCACAGAGTTGTACAACCATCACACCACCGGATTTTAGAATATTCTTATCACTACCATAGAAACCCCCACACCCGTCAGCACTCCCCATTCTATTCACGCAGCACCTCGCAGCCATCAATCTGCTTTCTGTCTCTGGATTTAGCCATTCTGCGCAATTCATAAAATTGGAATTTTATAATCTGCGGCCTGTTGTGGCTGCCTTCTTTAGCATGTTCTCAAGGATCCTCCATGTTGTAGCGTGTGTCAGTAGTTCATCCCTTCTCATTGCCAAATGTTCCTTTGTGTAGATGACCACATTTTGTTCACCCATTCCTCACTGAGGCCATTTGGGTTTTTCCACTTTTGAGCTGTGTTATGAATTATCAAATTAACACTTACTAAGCGGAGCCCAGGTTGCCGGATGGTGAGCTGCGGTTCAACAAGAGACCACAAGGGGGATTGAAGTGGACAGGTTTAGTACTCACAGGTCCCGGAGGAGGTACCGGGCAGGCCTGGAGGGGCCACATGGGGCAGTCCTGCGGGGTGCAGACATAGGGGGGGATGGGGGCTCACGCCTTTATTAGCCTCTGTGGGCGGAGTGCCTTGAGGTTCCCCTAAGGCTGGGTTGGTCCGTTCCAACCAAAGGAGCGGGTGTTGGGTACGCCCGGCGGGGGTCTTATCTGAGGGGCACCTAGGGAAGGCTCTGGGAGATGGGGAGACTGTAGGGCACAGGGTGTTGGAGAAGTGGTATTGGGGCCTCTCAGTGCTTGCGACTCTGCAGGCTGTGGCTGCGGGCACGCCCTGGCCTGAGGGGCCCGTGTCAGGTTAGCGTCCCTGCTGGCTGCTGAGCCAAACGAAATGGAAGCCCAGGCAGCAGTAAGTACCAGGGCGTCAGGCAGCTGTGAACACCTGTACAAGTTTGTGTGGGGTCCAGCCGTTCTTTTAGAGCAGGTCGGCTCACGGCAGCAGCTCCTAATTTTCTTTCATGTGAGAATGCCTACATTTCCTTTCATTTCTGAAGGACATTTTCTCTGCGTACAGGATTCTGAGTTGACAGTTCTTATTCTTTTAACATGTGGAAAATATTGTGTCACTTCCTTCTGGCCTCCATGGTTTCTGATGAGAAATCCAGTATCATTGAATTGTTTTTTTCATGTAGGTAAGGTGTCGTTTCTCTCTTGCTGCTTTCAAGATTTTTTCTTTGTCTTTAGTTTTCAGAAGTTTGGCTTTGATGTGTCTTGGCACAGATTTCTCGAGGTCTGTCCCACTTGGCATTTGCCCAACTTCTGGGATCTATAGGTTTGTGTCTGTTGCCAAGTCAGGTAAAATCTCAGCCATTATTTCTTAGGGTATTTTCCAGCCCTGCTGACTTTCCCTCTCGCTCCAGAACTGCAGTGAAATGAATGTTAGATTTTTTTTATAGCCCCCTGGGCGCAGAGGCTCTGTTCATTTTCTTTTTCACGCTGTTTTCTCTCTGTCTTTCAGGTCGGGTAGTTTCTGTCGTCCTGTCTTCTAGTTCACTGATTCTTTCCTCTGACCCCTCTATTCTGTCTTTATCAAGTTTTTTAAAATTTCAGTTATTGCATTTTTCAGTTCTATTTCCATTCTGTTCTTTTTATCTTCTGTTTCTTCGATGAGACTTTGTATTTTTTCATTTGTTTCTAGCATGTTATGGTGGCGGCTTAAAAACTTGTCGGATGATCCTACTATCTGTGTCACGTCTGTGTTGAGTTTCTCATTGCAGTTGCTTCACCTTCTCTAAACCCATAATTGAGCCATCTGTTGGAATGTTCTCAGTCTCAAGTAATGAGGTCTTCCATGTTGTTTTCAAAGAAACTGTGCAGTTGTAACTCAGAGTTTGCTGAGCTGTGGCCCAAGCAGGCCTGAGGTTAGTGTTGGTCTCCCACCTGTACAGTGTGGGCGTGCATGCACTTGCCATTCCCTCATCTGTGTCCCTTCCGGTGCTGTCACCGAGCTGACCATTTCCTTATGATGATGTCACCGTGAGCTGTTCCTGTTGGCTGCACCCTTGACTACCTGAGGCTCACTTGTGACCTCTAGCGGCTTGTCTGACTTGGCCCTTTTTGGAGGGCTGCACCGCTGTCTCTGAAGCGTGTTTGCTCTGCAGTTTCCTTATCGTTTGTATTCCGTCAGCCTTAGCCACATAAAATACTGTCTTGTCATTCATTCCACAAATATTTACTGCATTGGGGAGACAGTGATGGGTGAGACAGACAGGACCTTGCTTTCCTGAAGCTTTCAGTCTAGTGGGGGTGCAGAGAGGATTACTTCAGAGAATAAATGGTATTCAGGGAATTAAAACAGGGTGATGGGTGACAGGGTGAGTGGGTAATGACATTGGTGGTCAGCGAAGGACTCTGAGGAGAGAACATTTAAGCTGAAATTTGATTTTTTGGAGTTTCTATCTCTGTTTATGTTAACCTTTTGTTCTTGCATTAGAGCCTGTTATAGGCTGAACTGTTGAAAATTCACATGGTAAAGCCCTAACCTACTCAGTAGCTCAGGGACTGTATTTGGAAATAGGGCCTTTAAAGAAGTAATTAAGTTATATCATATGATGTCACTTATATGTGGACTCTAAAGAATAGAATAAATGAGCACACTAATCAGAAACAGTCTCAGAGACATAGAGGAAAATCTGAGGGTTGCTAGATGGGCGGGGGGTGGAGACGAGGGAGAAGGGGAAGGGATTAGGAAGCACAATCGGTAACCACAACATTGCCACGGGGATACGAAAGACAGTCTGGGGAATATAATTAATGACAAACATTTGGTAGGGTATCTGATGGACACTTGTCTCATTAGGGACACCACTTCATGGACGGGTAGGTACCTGACCACTGCACTGTACACCTGAAGCTGAACAATACCGAATGTCAACTATAATTGAATATATGTATGGTCACGGGACGTGGAGGACAGCACAGAGAACAGTCAGTGGAACTGTAACAGCTACGTATATACCATGTCAGAGGGGTAGTAGGTTGGGGGAGGGGGCTTATCACTTTGGGGGGGGTGTAAATGTCTAACATTGTTTTGTACACCTGAAACTAAAAAAAAAAAAAAAGAACTAAATAAGTTAAAACGAGGCCGTTGCAGCAGATCCTAACCCAATCTGACAGGTTTTCTCATGAGAAGAGATGAGGACACAGGAGAGATATTGGGCGGGTGTGTGAGCACAGAGAAAGGCCATCTGCACCCCCTGATACCTTGATCTTGAACGTTCAGCCTCCAGAACTGTGAGAAAATAAATGTCTGTTGTATAAGCCACCCCATCTGTGGTATTTTGTTTTGGCAGCCTGAGCTGGCCAATACAGAGCCCTTAGCAGATGAATCATAGTTCTTTAAATTCCCTGTCTGATAATTACAAAATATTTGTCATATCTCAGGGTGCACTTTATTATTTTCCTTTTGCATGTTTTAGGTGTTTATTTGCTCCTTTAAATATATATATATATATATATTTTAATACATGAAAGCTCTGATAACTAATTTGGGACCTTTGTTCTTTTCCGCTACGAGCATTTAATGCTATTTTCCCCCCTTCTGAGTACTGTTTAACTGCACCCAGAGATTTTGATAATGTTGTGTTTTCATTTCATTCACAATATTGCCCAGTTTCCCTTATGACTTCCTTTTTGATCCATAGATTACTTAAAAGTGTGTTGTTTTATTTCCAAATATTTGGGGATTTTTCAGATGTTTTTCTGTTACTTATTTTGTATATCTGTTATTCCTAATTTAATCCCTTCAGATCACAGAATGTACTTTGAATTCTTTTAAATGTCAGTTAGGTCCAGTTGGCTGATAGTATAGTTCAGAGATTCTATATCCTTACTGATTTTCTTTCTTCCTTTCCTTAAATCAATAATGGAAATAAGAGAGTTAGTTTCCAGCTCTAATTATGAACTTGCTTATTTGCCCTTAGAGTTCTATCATGTTGTGCTTTGTAGCCATCGAAGCTGTGTTGTTAGGCACATATGTAATTCATCCTGTGATGTGTTTTTAATTATGCAAAGTCCCTCCTTATTCCTGGGAATATTTCTTGTTTTTTGTTATTAAGATTAATTTTATTGATTTCTTTTTACCTTTTTAAAATGTGGCTACTAGAAATTTTTTTTTAATTTATTGGGGTGACAGTTGTTAGTAAAATTACATAGATTTCAGGTGTACAATTCTGTATGTAATATTTCTTGTTCTGAAGTCTACTTTGTTAGATGTAATATAGACCCTGCAGCCTTTTTTTAGTGTTTGCATGGCATATTTATAAAATTATTTTTTAACCTATGTCTTTATATTTATCTTGGGTATCTTGTACACAATGTATGGTTGGGTCTTGCTGTTGTATGTGTTCTCTCTCTTTTTTTTTTTTGCCATCCTTATTTTTTATTAATTTTATTGGGGTGACAATTGTTAGTAAAATTACATAGATTTCAGGTGTACAATTCTGTATTACATCATCTATAAATCCCATTGTGTGTTTACCACCCAGGGTCAGTTCTCCTTCCATCACCATATATTTGACCCCCTTACCCTCATCTCCCACCCCCCACCCCCCTTACCCTCTGGTAACCACTAAACTATTGTCTGTGTCTATGAGTTTTTGTTTCTCATTTATTTGTCTTGTTCTTTTGTTGTTTTTGGCTTCTATACCACATATCAGTGAAATCATATGGTTCTCTGCTTTTTCAATGCTCTCTCTCTCTTTTAATCAGTGTATTTATACTGTTTAATGTATATAGAAAGATATATGGAAATATTTCTAGTTGTTTCTTTGTCATCTTTTTTGTCTGCTGTTGGATTATTTTAATATTCTGTTTTATCTGCACTGTTGGCTTACCATTTACATTTTAAGAACTCTTTTATAGTATTTGCCCTAGGGTTTACAATACAATCTTTAATTAATCATAGTTAATTAAATATTTTTAATTACGAAATTAAAAATCTTTAAATAAAATTATAAAATTAAAAATTTTTAATTAATATTATCCTATTTCAGGTGTACTATAAGAATCCTAAAACAGTGTTTTCCCATCTATTAATCATACTGAGTTCAAATTCCTTTTCTGATTGTTCCTTCTCTGGTTCGTCTCTGAGTCTGGCTCTATTGATTATCATTTCACTGTGGGCTTTTTGTTTCCCTGGCTTTGTCGTCATAATTTCTGATTGAATGTTGGACATTGTGTGTAAGGCAGTACTGTGTATGTGTGGGGTGGGGTCCAGCAAACTTTTCCTGTAATGGGTCAGGTAGTAAATATTTTGAGTTTAGAGAGCCACATATGGTTTCTGTTGCACATTATTCTGCTGTTTTTCTTTTTTAAATAACTCTTTACAATATTAAAGCCACTCTTAGCTCACAGCTTGCACAGAAATAGGCCATGGGCTGCATTTGGTCTCTGGGCCATAGTGTACCGACCTCTATAGGAGAGAATGCGGTAAATAGTGTTTACTCCTGAAAATGGCCATAGCTCTTGTTTGTGTTGAGCTGGGGTTGGTTTGGTTGTTGCGGTGGTTACCTTCTGTGCACCACTAGCTTCAAATTCCTCTAACCTTTTCTTGTGCTGAGGGTGCAGATCCACGCAAAAAAAAAAAAAAAAAAATGAAATTGGACCGCTTTCTTGCACCATCTTCAAAAATAAACTCAAAATGGATTAAAGACTTAAACAGACCTGAAACCATAAAACTTTTTGAAGAAAACATAGGCAGTAAACTCTCTGCCATTGCTCTTAGTAATATCATTTTGGATATAGTTCCTTGGACAAGGGCAACAAAAGCAAAAATAAACAGTGAGACTACACCTAATTAAAAAGTTTTTGCACAGCAAAAGAAACCAACAAAATGAGAAGACAGCCTACTGAATGGGAGAAAGAAGATAGTCACCCTATAAGGAGTTAATATTCAAAATATATTAGGAACTCATTCAACTTAACACCAAAAAACACACAACCAATCCAATTAAAAAATGGGCAGAGGACCTGGATAGGCATTTCTCCAAAGAGGACACTGAGATGAGCAACAGGCACATGAAAGGGTGCTCAGCATCACTAATCACCAGGGAGACACAAGTCAGAACCACAATGCACCATCATCTCCCTCCTGTCAGAATGGCCTCAATAAATCAACAAGTAAGTGTAGGCAAGGACGTAGACAAAAGGGAACCCTCATGCACTGTTGGTGGGATTGCAGATTGGTGCAGCCACTATGGAAGGCAGTATGGAGGGGCCTCAAAAATTAAAAATAGAACCTTATGTATGACCTAGCAATGCCATTTCTGGGCATTTATCCAAAGAAATCCAAAACACTAATTCGAAAAGATACATGCACCCCTATGTTAATTGCAGATATGGAAGCAACGTGAGTGTCTGTCACTAGATGATTGGCTGAAAAGAGGGAGTGTGTATATAGTATGGAATATGGCTGAGCAATAAAAAGGAAGGCAGTCCTGCCATTTGTGACAACGTGCACGGACCTGGAGCGCGTTGTGCTGAGTGAGAAAAGTCAGACTGAGAGACACAAATACTGCATAATTTCACTCATTTGTGGAATCTAAGGGAAAAACCCCCTAAAACAAATGAGTAAACAGAACTAAAACAGACCCATAGATACAGAGAGCAAGCTGATGGTTGACAAAGGGGCAGGGCTGGGGGAGTGAAGAAAGGAAAATACTGAGATCTGACTGAGCTGGGTGATGAGTACATGGAGGTTAGTTATATTATTCTATATTTTTATGTATGCCTTATTTTATAATTTCTAAAGGCTTCATTACGAACATGTAAAATAAGGATTTTGGTATCAAAAAAAGTCTCACTGGAGGCTCTTAAAAAAGGAATTTTATGGCAGCATTGTTTGTAACAGCATAAATCAAGAAGCCACCCCAAAATGTTCATCAGTGGAAGAGTGAACAATAAATTGTAACCAATTCATGCAATGGAATGAATGGGAAATGGATGAGCTACAGTTTCTGTTATCAGTTCAGGTGAATCTCTAAAGTTGAGTGAAACTGCTGGTTACAAGCAATATTACATACAAGCCAAAAAAGAAAAAACAGTGAAGATGCCAGTTCTCTCCCAGACTGGTATCCCTGTTTTACTGCAATTTCAATCCAAATCCCAGCAAAATTGTTAATAGTGGGAGACAAAGTTATTCTAGAATTTATATGAAAAACGAAGGAATTGGAATAGATAAAACCAGCTTGATAAAGAAAAATAAAATTGAAGGATTACTATTAAAAAAACCCCAAACACAAAAATGCCCCAGTTCCTCCAGCTTTTCCTGTGCTGAGGGTGGGGACCAAATTGCCAGAGTGCCTTCCTTCGTGTCCTGCTCCACCCTTAGCTGTGGCCTTCCCTTGGGGTCTGTCCCTTCGTGTCCTTCCACCCTTTGCCCGTCCCTCTGCCGTAGGGTCTTCTGGCTGCTGGGTGTTTGCTGAGCTCCTGGTGGAAGGCGGAGGGCGGAGGGCCCAGCCTCTGGTGTTGGGTTCCGCTCCTGTCCACCTTCTCCGGCTGGTGGGGCTTTCCTAGCGATCCTTCCCTCCTCCCTGTGGCAGCCACAGCTCCCAGTGTCTCAGCGAGGTCTCGGACATCAAGAAGTGACACTGTTTCTGGGTCAGCTCGTACTTTTCTAAACTGTCAGATCTGTCCTTCAGAAAGGCCAGGAACGCGTGAGGGGCGATTCGGCCCCAGGATTTCCGAAGTTTTATTCTAACCCAAGTGTTACCTCTTCCCCCTAGATCCCGACGCAGAGGTGTGTCTTCATGTGTTGCGACTTATCCAGTCGGTGGTTCTGGAACCGGAAGTCTTCTCCAAGTCGGCGTCCGAGTTCCGGAGCTCCCTGCCCCTGCAGCGGATCCTGGCCATGGCCCAGAGCCGCAACCCCCGCCTGCAGGCCGTGGCCCAGGAGCTCCTGGAGGACCTGCGTGCCCTGGAGCAGCACCATGCGTAGGGGCGCTTGGCGTGTCCCTTCCCCTCCCAGGTCCCCACTTAGCAGCATCCTGAAACCGTCCCCAGTGCCACGTGTTACAGATGGTCAGCTGTGCTTGGCTAGAGAGGAACGTGAATTGGTATGTGTCTCCAGACTGCCTCCGGGTTAGTCTTGCCAGGGGAGCCTGGGAAAGGATCCATGCGTCTGCGCGGCGCCAGCTGTGCCTGGAAGAGGCCTCGGCGCCCCTGCTACAGGCGGGGCCTTTCCGAGGCCTCTGGGCGCCCCTCTTATCCCCCCAAGTGGGAGATTCAGTTACCACCTCCTCCATCGGTCAGCACTTTTCTGAGATCCATTTCCCTGTGAAACAGTTCACTCTCTCTCTAGTAGTTCTAAGTAGTCCCCCAAATGCAAGGTTAGTTACATTTAAACCTCTTGGTAAACCTGCTGTTTCAGATGACTTTGGACATTTTAGTTCTGCATTTTTGTGCCTCTTTTATTTTTGAATAAAGAAAGAAGAGTCACTGATGTGCTCCACCCGTTGTTTTCTGAAATAGTACAAGCGTGAGGTTAGGAGGACGTACATGACCCGCACGTACTCGGCTGGTGGGAAAGCCTCTCCTTCCGTTGTTCTGGGCCCTTTGACTGTAAACTCGGAACGAAGTGCAGTTTTTCGTGTAACAGGCAGCGTGCAGAGGGCCTCAGACATTAGAGCTCGTGCCGGTGTGTGTGCCGGGCTCCCCTGACCACGGCATCTTGTCTGCAGCCAGGCCAGGGGCCGGGGACAGGAGGCCACACTTCAGGCCTTGTGGCCCCTCTGTGTGTGCGAGTGGCGGTCCCATCAGCATCGTCCTTCAGGCCACATCAGGGAACGCGCTCGCGCCTTTCTCTGCTGCTTCCTTCCATGCCGCCGCCCTTAGGCCCCGGCCCTCCTGTAAGAGCCAAAGCAAAGGCACGGTCCCCTCGCAGTGGCGGCCTCACATTCCTCTCAGCCGCTTCTGCTGTGTGGCCTTTTAGAATAAGTTCATTCTCTTTTAAGTAGACGTTTACAGGCAACGTGCAGCACGGCTGAGGCTGAACGAGGAGCGTAGAGTAAGGCACAGCTGCTTGAATTTCACGAGCCAACATGTCGTGAAACACTAGCTCATCAGCCAGGGAAATGTTGTAAGAGGCGATGTAAAATTCATGGAGGCAGCATGGGTCCATCTGCTGTGCGACGCTGTCGGTCCTGCTCACGGGCGATGAAACGGGGGTGTTGTCTGTCTGCACTTTTCCTCGCGTGCTGTCATTTTCCTTTTGCCGGTTTGAAAAGGTAATGGGAGCTAGACTAGCGTCATTAGTCCGCTGCCTCTAGACACACAGTGTCCTTTTCCTGCTGAAGTGGATCAGAGGCGGGGAGGGGGAAATGAAATTGGGCCAGGCCTGTGAAGATCACACAGTCGAGCTAATTCGTAGACGGGTGTGATTAAGAAGGATGAGTTTTCCTACTAACTTTGAAGTGCTAAGGATCGCAAGAGTGCTCATGAAAACTCTTCTAGGAAGAAACACGTGACAAATTCATGTTTAAATGTATGTCACAGGAAAAGTAGTGAAGGCCAATTTTAAGGAGTGACTAGCCTTTCAAATAATTCTCTTCATGTGAAGGTCAAGGCGAAAACATAGGTTCTTTTTTGTGTGTCTTTTGGCATCTACAGATCTAAAGGAAATGCAATTTAAAAAGGATGCATAAAAGCATGTACTTGGCAGTGTTTGAAGTCTCTTATAAATTTTAAAATCAGAAACAAAAGCAGTAAAATGGTACATGTTTTTTAAAATTAATTTTTAAAGAATTGTTCTTATATAAGTTCAGGAAGTCTTTTTCTCCTTGGTGCTGTCAGTTTTCGTGTAAAGGTGTGAAACCTGCCAGGCCCACAGTGAGACCTCACTCCCCCGCCCCCCCCCCCCCCACAGGTGATCCCAGCAGGCCTCTTGCCCCTGGCTCTGTTACCAATCTCACCTGTTTCCCGTGAAGCCCTGTCTGCTCATGGCATGAACTGGGAGCAGCCTAGTGTTACAAGGACTCTCCCCATCACAGATATTTGCACAGCCCTGTGTCTTTCACTTGCTTCAGAGGATTTTCAAATTAGAGCGCCGAGCATAGCATTGCAAGTCTGTGACCTGGAGAAAGTCGGCCCAGGCTGGAAACCAGGCCATGGGCAAGGAGGGACTTCCGTAAAGGTTGTAAATGTGCCCAGTACACGGATTCTGCCACACCTGCCATTAGCTATATTGCTGTGACATTAATGTGAGTGGAAACGGTTGACAACTACTTTTGTAGACTTAACTATGTTCCTTAAGTTCTGAAGGTGAAGTTTGTCCTATTTTTTTTAATTGATTGATTGATTGATTGATTGATTTTTTTAGGATGTAGGTGCTTAGACTACCTCAGAAGGACTTCTCTGACGAGTATATGGTCTCGGGCGAAGACCCGGTTACAGTGTAGGACGCAGTATAGGATACAGCATCCTTTAGGGGGCACAAGGTCAGGGTGCTGTGAACACACCCATTCAGGAGCCTTTAGATACCTTCCCAGTCCAGGCTCAGGTGGGCAGGGAGGTGACAGCTCGCACACCTCCACCCCACGGGGCTCGTGTCTAAGACCCACGCTGTCTGCGCTCAGGGAGCCCACTGCAGCGTGTCTGCAGGTGCAGAATGACGTGTGGAATGAGGAGTCCTTTGAATGTGCTCGTGCACGGCACACCTTGCAGACGGCTACTGCTTCCTCTTGTTATTTGTAATTTTCCAAGTTTTCAGATATTGTAGCAAAATTTGCCACATACGCATAAATGGTAAACATAAAGTTTATCATTTTAGCCACTTTTAAGTGTGGAATTCAGTAGCATTCAGTAGATTCACAGTGTTGTCTAACCATCACCACTATCATTTTCCAGAACTTTGTCATATCAAACCTGGTAGCCATGAAACACTGACTTCCCGTTGCTCCGCTGCCCCCTCCCAGCCCTGGTGCCCTGTTGTACTTGTCTCCGTGAATTTGACTATGGACTTCACGTACGTGCACTCACACGACGTTTGTCCTTCTGGGCCTGGCTCCTTTCAGCACAGTGGCTCAAAGGGTCACTCATGTGGGAACGCGTAGCAGGACTCCAGCCCTTTCTGTGGCTCAGTGACATCCCTTGTAGCTGTGCCACCTGTTGCTCCTCCGTTACCAGTTGGTGGACACGTGGGTGGCTCCCACCTGTTGGCTGTCGGGAGTGACGCTGCAGGGAACATGGTGTGCGTGTCTGTTTGAGTCCCTGCTGTCCAGTCCTTTGGGTGTAAACCTAACTGGGACATGGCTGGTTCCCAGGGTAATTCTGTGTCTAACTGTTAGAGAAACAGTTTTCCACAGTGGCTGCACCATTTTGCATTTTCACCAGCGGCTGTGCTCCAGGCTTCCAATTTTCTCTACCTCCTCGCCAGCTCTTACTTTGTTTTTTTCCTTGATTCTAGCTGTCCTCGTGGGTGTGGAGTCTCATTGTGGTTTTGGGTTGCGCTTCCCCGCTGACCAATGATGCTGAGCATTTTCCATGTACTTACTGGTCATTTCTGTGTCTTTGCAGAAACATCCACTGCAGTCCTTTGCCCATTTTTATTGCGTTGTTTGTCTTTTGCTGGTGAGTTACAAGAGTTCTTCATATATTCTGGGTATTAACTTCTTATCAGACGGATGATTTTCAAATGTTTCCTCCCGTCCTGTGGGTTGTCTCTGCACTCTGTGGATAGTGTCCTTTGACGTACAAAAGTTTTAAATTTTCATCAAGTCCGACAGTCTGTTTTCTCTTTTGTTGCTTGTGCGTTTGGTGTTATATCCAAGACATGACTGTCACATTCACAGTCATCATTATTTCCCCCATGTTTTCTTCTAAGAGTTTTCTATTTTTCTCTCTTCCGTTTAGGTCTTTGATCCATTTTGAGTTAATTTTTGTATGTGGTCCAACTTCATTCTTTTGCCTGTGGGTGGCCAGTTTTCCCAGCACCATTTGTTGAATTTTGTAATTGTCATTTGGAAATATTATTATAGGCATGATTTTCAAAATGCAACGATTCACGTACCTTATACTCGTCATATTTTAAAAATACCTGGTCTGCTTCATGAATGGCCTCTACCGTGAGGGTTTGAAGTTGTGCCCAGTGGAGCTCCCTGAGCTGCTGCCCACCCTGCTGGGTATTTAATGTCCGTAGAACACACCTACTGCCAAGTGACTGCCCAAAAATGACTCCTGCTCATCGAGTTTATTACAGTTTTTAATCGGCGGCGTATTTGCAGCTCAGCTTTTCAATATGAATGGGCTTAAGCGACTGTCACACTGAGCTATCTGGGACAAGAGTCCTGCAGCACGTTTGGGGTACGTTTGAAGACTGCAGCTGGTGTGCAGGCGGGGCCACAGGAAACACTGCGGGGTTTGGTCCGTGTGATGACAGACGGTTGGAGAGCTGGGGCTGGAGCAACATCTGATTTATATTTTAAAATATAAAAAAGCCACTCCAGTGTGAGGTAATTAGGTGGCCATGCCCTCTGACTTTATCCTGGGGGTCTTCTGCCAGCCCCAGTCCTGGAGCGCAGGAGTCTGACACTCCAAGGCCAGTGGAACGAGCCTGTGCCCAGGCTCAGGCCCCGTCTGCCTGGATGACCCTGGGCCAGCTCCTGTACTCTCAGCTGGCAGCCTGCCACTCGCCACGTCCGGGTCCCAGGCGCCCTGTGTGGGTTCTCGCTGATGGACCTCGCACCTGCCTGGCTGCCTTGCGCGTGTGTCATCGTGCAGAGCACGGGCAGTGCAGAGGTGACAGGGCCTGCCGCGGTGGAGGGGTAGAGTGCCTGCTTGGTGCCAGCCCCGGGCGGCCTGTGCCGCTCTCAGCAACGCACCCCTCTTTCTGTTGTCCCCCGTCTGCTCTGCTCGACTGCAGACCGAGGACAGTGGCTCTTAGCTATTGTACAGGCAGGAGATAGACTTCTGTACACAGAAATGCACGTAAGCTCACGTGTGCAGCTGCTGTAGTTTCTGGGAGTTTGTGGGGACCCGTCAGCTGGGCAGGACCACTTGCCTTGCACGTGAGAATCACCCCGTTGAATTCCTGTGGCCTGATGGGGTGCCCTGCACATAACGAGGCTCTCAGAGTGTCGTGATTTCTGTGAAATCGAAGGGTCTCCCAGTAACGCCAGCCTGTAGCTGGACGGGAGACATCTAGTGTCCGGAGGGGGTCTGGGCCCGTCCACTGGCACCGGCTTGGTCCGCACAGCCTCTTGCCGCAGGCGAGGGGTGAGCCCCGCGACGGGCAGCTGCCTGCCCCAGTGACTGAGCTGCGATTCAAATCTGCGTCCCTCTTCAGGAGCCCTCAGTCACACTGTGATGTCACCTCTGCCTCCTCGGGTGTCCTGCCTCACCTGTGCTCACTTGTCCTCCTGACCAGAGCCTGCAGGGGTGGTGATTAGGGTTTAAATTCCTCTGGCACCCTCTTTGGCCAGCAGGCGCTGGGTACCACCAGCAGGGCCGTGGGATCATAGAGGCAGGAGAGGGAGGGGAGGGCAGTGGCCAGATGTCCCCAGGTAGCAATTGTGCCCAGCCCTGCGTGGTGCTGCTCCACGGCAGGCTCCTGTGGCTGCCTGGTCACACGGTGACACTTAGGGAGCGAGGGGCAGACGTAGATCAATCAGTCTACTCAGCAGTAGTAAAGACGTTGATTTTTAAAAGGTTCTGTTAATATTTACTCCGTCTCAAGGAGCTGATTGTCCAGTGTCTCTCTCGCCTTTGCCTAGAATAACAGTGTTTCTCTCTTTCAGTCTTTCTCTGAGATCCACTCCAGGCCAGGAAGCCAGCTCCAGACGACCAGGCCTGGGAATGAATGACTGGCATGGACCCTGTGCCCGGTTCAGGGCCACGGGGCAGAGGAAGAGGGGACCCCTGCGGGAACGCTGCTGCTTTTTCTCTCCTTGCTCTTGAGCTAAGTGCTGACGGGAGACATGCAGGGCAGCTGAAGCATGGGGGCTGTCACTTAGAGCCGAGGGAGCAGGTCCTGTGTTGGCATGAGTCACAGAAAGCACGTTTCCCAGGACCTGGGCCTGGCCCCCAGCCCCCAGCTGCTCCCTGAGGGGAGCGTTTTCACCACAGTCTTGACAGAGCACGTCGCCGCACCCGTGCTGCCTCTGGACGATGCACTGACCACTTCTTGATGAATCACTGTCCTCTCCACCCGCCAGGGAAGGGAGTTTTCCAGAATCTTGGCACTGCACTATTTGAACACACTTCCTCCAGTTGGGAGAGGGGGAGGCAGTTTCTGCGTGGGCATGACTGGTTGTGGGGGCAGGGGCACGTGTTGGCCGGATGTGGTGCAGGTTTGGTTCTGACTGGGCACCGGGGGTGGGAAGGCCATTCTGGCCCAGCTGAGCTGTGTCCTGTGTGACGAAGCCGGGGCTTGTGCTGTGTCTGTGCGGTGTGGCCATGAGGGACTCTTGTCTCTTCAGGTCCTCCTGGTCTGCAGGAAGGGGCGCTTGAGGGTCCTTGGGGGTGCCCCGCCCAGTGCCTGTTCTGGAGGGTTTACCCCTGGGTGGAAGGGGCACCAGCCTCCAGCTTCTTCTGGGCCCGGCACCCCCTTACTTCTCTCCCATCTCACTTCTCACCCATCGCGACTCCACCAGGGCCCTGGCTCCCTGGGAGTGCAGGAGGGAAAGGCCTTCACTGGGCAGCGGCCTGCCCGCGCGAGTCCTCCACGGCGAGGCCCTGGGCTCCTGCATTAACGCTTCTCTGGGGCGCGCATATCCCTGGACGGCCAGGGCAGCCAGGCTGCAGCCACAACTGCGGCTTTCCTGTGGCCTGGCTCTTGCTGCCAAGCTGCCCCTCCCTTCCTCCCTCTCTCCCCACATACTCAGCAGCACGGGGTCTCCCGCCACCCCTCCCACACCCCCAGAAACCTTCCTCCTGAATCAGGCGTGGACATAGTGCAGGTCTTTGTACTGTCCCTGGCAGGTCAGTGAGTGGCTACAGCCATAGGCCTTGTCTGTCTCTGTGTGTGTGTGTGCCTGTGCGTGTGCATCTTTGCATACATGCGTGTGCACCTGCGTGGGGCTGTCAGACCTTCCTTCAGTGCTAAACCTGCATCTTGGCTCTGGTCCAGCCAGGTTACCCTGTTATATGTGTTCTCCAAGCCCATGAAATCTTGGTGGGAATTTGGCCACAAATAAGAAAATCAAAGGCTCCGTGTACAGACTTTTTTCCAGGAGTGGAGGGAGGCGCATAAAAGAATAAACACCGAGAGGCAGCAGCGTCCTGGGAGCCGGTCGTGCAGGGCATGGCCTCAGCCCTGTCCTCAAGCAGACGGCGCAGAGAGGGGCGCTGGGTCACTGCCCCTCATTCCTGTGTCCTGACTGAATGGACCGGTCCGAAAGGGGGGTTATTTTCTATGTGATGTTTGGGCAAACATTTCCTGCACGCAGCTAAGGGAAGCCATAGTAAGGTTGTCCAGGGCGGACGGGGCCCTCTGCCGAGGGGGCTGGACTAGGGTGCAGACGGGACATCCCTCCTGTGCCCTCAGTCTGTCCCCACGTTGGACGGGGCTGGGTTTATGTGCCGCAGGATTCCCGATGGGCCCGGGTGGTGCGTTTTGCCCTGATGATACCCGCGTTTTGGGGATGTGTATTGGTGTTTGACTGTTTTTGGCTGTAGACCGAGTGTACTGTGCTCAGACATTTGGTCAGGCCGAAGTAGGCAGTGACGGGACAGAGGCCCTCTCTGAGCCCTGAAGGACAAACCAGAAACTCCCTGTCCTGTGACCTAAAGCCCCTGCCTTAATATTGTTTTCTCCGCTGTGCTGGAAAAACTCCCATTCCTGGAAGTTGCCGGGAGGAAGGCCTCTCCAAAGGTCAGCGGAGGTGGAGTCACAAGGGACATGAATGGACCAGGTCCCCTGCCGGAGGCAGCTTCGGGATAAGGGGTCCCTGTCTGAGCGGCCCAGCCTCCTCCCTGCTCCCATCATGCCCCGTTGACGTCATCAGCACGAGAGACTCAAAGCGAGGAACAAAACTGCCTGTACTCTGGGCTCCTGATGCTATCGTGTCCGTAGGAAGCCCGGGCCGAGCTCTGGGCAGGTGCACGGCCTTCCTGTTTGTCCTGCAGTGAGTCACAGGTTCTGGGCCAAGAGCCCTCGTCTGCCCAACCTGCATCCCTGGCTGCTGCAGCCGTGGCGCTGGCACGAAGGGCACTTCAGGCCGCAAGTGGCTGTCTTTGCAAGCCCTGCCCTCGGTGGCACAGGCATCTGCTTTTCCCAGTCCTGGAACACTGTGGTCTGGGCTACACTTTGCAGTGTAGAAGGAAGCCGTGTGCTTGTGCCTGGAGGAGGGGCCTGGCCTGAGCCCCTTGCTGGGTGAAGGGGCCACGTTCATGCTTCGGGGTTCCCGGGGACTGAAGAATGTGCACAGCAAGAAACGCCACCAAAGCTCGACTTGTTTCTGTTCTTCGCGAGTCCGCATGTGCTGGCTTTGGGGCCGGGGCTCAATTGAATTATCACAACAGTCTCTGAGTAAGGCATTCCTCATGGCCCCACCATGGCTGCTGGCCGGCCAGGCTCCCCACGAGGCCCAGCCCCTCGGCCTGAAGCAGCACGCTCTCGCCAGGCCACGTACTGTGTGTCCAGAGCCCCACCTGGAGCGGGGGTCTGGGGCTCTGGGCTGGTCCCCCATCTCAACAGAGGAGAGCATATTCCCACAGTCACTGACTTCCATGGACCTGCCCCCGTCCATGACGTGACCGTTTTTCATTCTTATAGCCACTCACCTGTCAGGGCAGTAGCACAGAGGGGCAGGCCTCGTGGAGGAGCTGAGCTGGGAGTTCCCATACGAATCAGCTTTCACTCTGACTTTGAGACATGTCTCCTGCTTCGCTCCCCAGTTTTCATGTTTTCCCTGATTGCATTTAGTGTGGGCTCCCGTTAAAATCTGTGTGCATTTCCTTAGTGCGCCCCAAGGACACGGGACAGGACGCCAAAGGCAGGTGACGCTGCCAGGGCGAGCCTGTCCTGATGCAGGTCCCCGAGGAGGCTGGACAAGGTGGCCCGGCCACACTGCTGGCCTTTGACCTGCACCTGGCAGTGTGGACGTGTCTGAGACTCACCTGGCTCTCCGTGGCTGCCCAGTGTCTCACAAGTCTCCCTCTGAGGGGGCAGCTAGGTGAAAGGCTAGCAGGGCTTCGCAGAGACTCTAGCCCAGGGCCTTTCCCCTGTGACCCCGAGCTGCTATCTCTGTGGGGCGAGGATCTGAGGTCTGGACCCGGCTCACCTTCACTCCAGCCTCTGCTCTCCACAGGTGTGGCCTGTCCTTCACCCTCCTCTGCCCGGGCACCTCAGACAGGGCCCTGGGGTGCGGGCCCACCTGGTCAGCACCCTGGGCAGGGCTCATTCTGGCCGGGGCAGATGGTGCTGGGCTGCATTCTCCCCGCTCCTCAGAGGGTAGGCCTGCATGTTTGGGTCCCCCCAGATTCAAATGAAGCACTAACCCCAGTGTGATGGTGTTAGGAGGTGAGAGGTCAGGAGAGCGAGCCCTGGTGGTGGGGCAGTGCCCTTGTGGGACGAGACCAGGGATGATCTCTGCCTCCCACGTGAGGACACAGCAAGGAGGAAGTGCCGTCTGTGAACCAGGAAGTGGGCCCTCAGCAGACGTTGCATCTGCTTGCTTCCTGGCAGCAGAAGGTTCTGGCACCACGCTACCCATGACCAGCCTCTCTCTGAGCTGTGCCCTTCCTGGAGACAAACGTCACCAAGGCCTGCTCTTCCTAGAAGGCTGGTTACTAGAATTTTCCTGCAGGCCACATCCCTTCTTGGGAATCCGTCAGGAGACCTGAGTGTGTGTCTGCATCAACATTTGCTTGGTCCTGGCATCTGGTTTCACACCTGGGATTACAGACGCCTTCTGAGTTAGCAGTGGAGGGCTGTTGCCACATGTTAGGGTCCATGTCGCGACACCCTGCTCCTCACGTTCCATGGTCCAGGGCTGCCTGGCCCTGCAGGGCGTCTGACCCGGAGGCGGAGGGAGGCCACCTGGGGCTGAGTTGTGGTCCTGGCCCAGGATAGTCTAAGCGAGGGGTCTGGAGGGGCGCGTGGGGAACAGCTGAGTCCTCGGCAGGGAGAGGGCGCTGCTCCCAGGAGTCCCTGGTTCTGGAGGACGTCTGGTGCCGGGCGGGCAGGTGTGTGCATAGGACTATGCGTGTGCGTGCACGTGTGCAAGTGTACATGCCCATATGCATGCATGTGTGTGCGTGTACGTGTGGATGTGTGCACACATGCTTGTGTGTGCATGTGAGTGTGCATGCCTGTGTGTGCACACGCTTTCCACACCCAGGGCTTTCTCTACCCAGAAGCCACCTGGATCTTTTAAACATAAATCAGACCACGTCATTCCTTTGCGTAGACTTCTTCAGTGACTCCTGTGGCACGTGAGTGTGCAAGCCCACCTGTCCCGTCCGGAGCCACCGCTCCCGGCACGGCTCCTGCTGCTTATTTGGGTTTTGCCTCATCCCTGGTGAGAAGGGGCCTGTCTCCTGGCCTCTCTCCCAGCTCCTGGGGCAGCACCTGACACATGGTGACACGCAGTAAGTGTCAGGGCCCCTGCAGTCCAGGACGCTGCCTGTCAGCCCCTCTAGTTGGACCTGTCCAGACCTGTCCATGCTTGTGCCACAATGGGGACAGAGCTGGGACCTGAGGGAGGAAGAACTGAGCCTCTGACGGGTCCAAGTTGCCCACACTGTGCCACACCTGCCCGGGCTCCCATCCCTACTGGGGACCCCACATTTGCTGCCCCTGTATTTTGTACCCACGTGTGAACCTTCTAGAACGCAGAGCGTGGATGGCAGAGCATCCCTGAAGGCTGGCCGGTCCGGGCCCCCTCCTCTCCCCTGCCCATCGTGGGAGGCTGATAAAAGGCTGGAGCGAGACTGAAGCTTTTCTTCTCCCGTGGCTCTCCCGCCTCCTTCCTGGGGCCCAGATTCGTCCTCTGCTCACCGGTAGGCACCTGAGGTCTCTGGGGTGCTGTGGGGCTCAGCCTCAGAGGGTGGTGTTTGGTGTGTCCCACACCAGCCGCACCTCCTGAATGTGGCTGCAAACGTGTGTGTCCCCGGGTGTTGGCTGATGTGGAGACCAGCTGGCCGGGGCCTGGTGAGCCTGGAAGCGCTGTCTCTTCGAGATTGCCACGTCATGCCACCAAGGCTCTGCGGAAACCCGCAGTGAGACCCCGGTTTCCCTCCACTTAACCTCGCGTGTCCCCAGCCTGCCCTGTTCTGTGTGTGGTGACCTGGGAATTGCTGGCTAGCCCAGACCTTTAGTGTATAGGAAACCGGCCCAGGGACTTGCAGAGTCATGACACTCATACGAAAGTCATGACATGAGTGACGCAAGACGAACTCGGATCTAGTCAGCTGATGTGGGGCCAGGACTCGGTGCCAGGATGGTGAGAACACCTGTGCCCGGCTGTGCAGGGCGCCTGTGACATGGGGACAGTGCGAGGCTGAAGGGGTCAGTGTGACGGGAAGTGCCGTGCAGGTCGGCAGGCTCCTGTCAGTGGAAAGCCTCCCACTCAGAAGGGCTGGGCACCGAGGGGCGTCCCCGTCCTGCAGCCTCAGGGGCCACCTTCACCCCCTCCCACCCCGGCAGGTCAGCCCATGTCTGAGGAGAGCTGTTGTCTCTCCCTGTCCTGCTCCCAGAGGGACGCTGCAACTTTCTTAGAAGACACAAAGGAAGAAGGCTCGAGAAGGATCTTTGGAAGCCAAGAATTGCTCACAGGTGGACGTGCTGGGCTCACAGGAGGCGCCTGTGGGGGGCGGGGACCAGCTCACAATCGCTGTGGGAGCCTGACCCTTTGGTGGCTCAGCCATACTTGTGTGTGTGCACCATCGAGGGGGACGTGGCCTTGTCCCCTGCCTCCCCTTCCAGGACTGCTGTCCCCCAGCCTCCCCGCCTTCACAGGTTTTCTGTGTGGACCCAGCTGAACCTTCCTCCAGGTGGTTATCAGACGGGTGGTTGTCAGGGTGACGAGGGGGCTTTTCTAGGAAATGAGCTGGGTGCTGCCCCGAGGCTGGTGTCAGCCCAGCACAGCCAGCGCCCTGGGCCCCGCCTGGCACTCAGGAAGCTACACTAGTGTGACTGCCCGAGGAAGGCCAGTGGGCAGGGCGGGCCCTTCCAGGGGGCACTGCTCACACGGGAGAGAGGGGTTGTGAATAGGCCTCGGGTCTCTTCGGGGGCCAGCTACCCACATGCCCACCAGAGCGACACATGTCCTCAGCCTGGGAGGCACGACAGGGCAGCCAGTCCAAACACCGGATGCACTCCAGCCCTGCAGAGGGGGGTGGGAGTGTTGAATCACTGAGTCCCCGAACTTTCTGAGAGGCGCTGGGAGAAAGGCAGTGAGTCAGGAAGAAGGGTCGCACGGCGGTAACTCAGTAGAGCCCGAAGGACGCTGCTCCCTCTGCCGCGTCTGTGTCTGGCTGCGGCTTCACCAGGCGCCATCGAGGGTGTCCACAGAGCACGGTGGCCGTGGAGACCGGTGCTCAATGGCAGCTGGGAGGCAAACCCAGGGGAAATCACAGTTCCTGATGGCTGCTCGGCTCTCAGGTGCACAGCTGTGTCTATGAACTGGGACGAATGGGAGGGAAGCCACGCAGAAGCAATGGGGGCTCAGAGCCCCAGGTTCTCAGCTCCAGCTGTCTGAGCTGGACCCCGGATCCGAGGCCTCGAACCATCTACCCTTCTGTCCTGGGCACCGACGTGAATTCACGTAACTCAGCAGTGACAGGATTATGTCTGGTCTTCATGGAAGGTGACGCTGCACAGACCCCCAGCCTGAGGGCAGAGGGGACGTGTGGTGAGCCTGGTAGTTGGGGACAACCCCACACAGACCAGGCCCTGCAGGCCTCAGTGTAAAGACACAGACCTGCTTGTCAGAGCAGTTAAAGCTTCAATGGCCCGTTAGCTCCCGGGGTGCGGGCCCCATGTGGAGACGGATTCCTGAGTCTCACTGTTAGGGTGACAGACTTCTTCCCTTTACCAACTCCAGCACTTCGGTTTGGGGTCGGCTGTCGGCCGGGCAAGGCCCCTGAGCCCAGGTGAGGCCCAGCAGAGACCCTCCCCGGTGCTCTGCTGGGCTGTGCCTGCCTCTGATGTCACAGCACCCTGAGTGGTCGGCAGCCCTGAGTCACCGTCATGGGCTCGAAACCATGTTTCGAAAGTGTCCGGTGAATCCTGTGTAGCTAAGTGTGAGTGTGTGTACGCACGTGTGACTGGGTGCCTGAGCTTGTGTAGGAGTGTGTGGCTCTCAGCTGTGGCTTCTCCTGCACCGCCTGACTCTGGGCGCCAGGTGGGCCTGGGCACGTTATGGGTGGAAAGCGTGGTGAGGACGGGTCTCCAACACTCAAATGGAGGGGCACAGCGAAGCCCGTATGCTTGACGTCTGCTGAGCGCTCAGCGCCAGGCACTGCCTGACCTTCGCCCCATCCTTGTTTCTGTTCCCGTCTATCTCACGTTTCTTGGAGGTGCGGCGGTCAACAGCCCAGGTTCCCGTGTGGGGAGACTGAGGCTCAGAGACATGAAGAGCCGTGTCCTGAGACCATGACAGTCCAGAGGTGGAGACAGGGTGTGGACGCTGAGTTGCAGCCACACGACGGACAAATGCTGTGAAAATGGCACGTGCGGAGGGCAGTGGGGACGGGGAGGGCCCAGTCTGCTGACACCCCCGGCAGTGTGCTCTGTGAGGGCAGGGGCCCCGCTAATCCTGGGCACCAGCAGCGGTCTGAGTGTCCCGTGGTCACGGCCTCCTGACCACAGGTGAAGCTGAGTGTGTGCCAGGCCTCAGCTTCTGGTGTCCTGTTCATGCTCCGGGTGTGTCCGAGGGGACCAGCCATGTCTGCCGGTAGCAGCTCTGGGGACACCCTCACCTGCCGTCACGTTTGTGGACTGGCCAAGCCGAGGTCACTCACCTTCTCTGTTACTGTGGCTGAGTCTCCACGAGCCAGGCTGAGGTTGCAGCACAGAAATACTCTGTTCAGCCAGCAGTAGGGGTCCCTGAGCCAGACGCCCTGCCTGTTGCCCCAGCTGTGTGTGTGCTGACTCGGGCCGTGCCCAGGCTAGGCTCACGGGTCCCCCGTGGGTGGTCAATTCACTTGCTTTCCCGCTGGCACCTGCCTGTGAGGGGCTGTCCTACCTCCAGGCAGCTCTGACCTGTAAGGCAGGTCCAGGCTGAGGCACGACTGGGGTCCCCCTGGGCCGCCTGGTCACCTCTGTCTGTCTCAGTGTGCCCTCTGTCCTGCACACTCTCAGGAATCAGTACACGCTGGCCCCTGACTCCTGGGAACTCTTGTCCAGCTCGGGCCACTGAGGGAACCCTGGCCATTTGGGGCCCAGCTCATGTTTGTTTGATTTGTTTTGGGGGGCTCCCTTGAGGCCTCTCACTCTTTGTGAGATGCCCCAAAGAGGTGTCCTTTCCAAGGTGTAGCTGTCACCAGGCAGGAGGGCCTCTCGGGGTGCCAGGTCTCTCCCGAAGGAAATACCACCAGGCAGGTGGGAGTAGGAGAGGGTGGGGCTGCCCTGAAGGCTCCTGGAGAAAACAGTGGGTGAGTATCCATGCAGGACGGGAGCGGAATTCATAACAGGACAGGAAGCTGTCACCACAGAGGGCAGGACTGACGCCTCCTGAGAGCTTCCCAACTGAGAACAGACTTTATCAAAACCATCTGAAAGGAAGGTGAAAGGCACACAGGACAGGAGTTCGCAGCACTGACCACCGACAGGATCAGTACCTACAAACCAGCGAGGAGAAGAGGAACAGCCCATGGGAAAATGGGCTCCTGGCACGAGCAGTCGGTTGACCAACAAGCTGGGGGAGACAGTCCATCTTACGCCTGGGCAGGGAGCGCGTGTTAACCCACCAGTGCATGGGTGTCAGGGGACCTGAGCATTCGGGTGTGAGGGGCCGTGGGGCCATGGTCCAGTGCTGGACGGAGAGAGCGGTTCCCACCGGCAGGATTGACTGGGCAGCGCATGCGTCAGGAACGTACGGTTCAGCGGAGAGGGCCCCAAGACCCTCCCCAGGCACTCGCGAAGGTTGTCAGGCACAAATGTACATGTGGCAGAACTAAGAGAGCGGGGCTGATGGGCACAGTTCTGGGCAGAGGTGCCGGTGGGGCAGGGCAGGGGCAGAGGACGGTCACCGAGCTGTGGGTGTCCTGTCCCTGTGGAGTGGGGGCTCCACAGTGCTCACCAGCATTAAAACTTAATGAAGACAAAATATTAGTTACTGTCCTTGGAATGTCCTTACGGGGGCACATGGTAAATGTGCCTTGAAATGGGTCTGTTCTCCTGGTTTCCATGGCAAAGGGCCAAGGGGAGGGGGAGGGGAGGGCAGTGTCCCCACAGACCAGTCTTCATATGCTGCCCCTCTGTCCTCACTGCTCCCCAGCTGCCACTCCAGGCGCGAGGGCAGGCAGCCCTGCTTCCAGGTCTCAGGCAGCGGTACTCAGGACACTGAAGTCCTGTGTCTGTCTTCTGCCCTCCACCCCCAGGGACTCCTGATGACAGTGGACACCCAGTTCTGGCCTGAGCCTCTCCCTTGGGCCAGTGACCTTGGCACGGCAGCCATGCCGTGCGCCCTTGAGCGTCTCACAGAGCCAGGAGTGAGGGCAGGCCTTAGCTCGGTTACCCTGCATCCTCCTGACCACTGCGTGTGGATGCTGTCACCGGCCCACATTACAGGGGGCTGGAGGGCACACTGACGGCGTGTGAACGCCAGCACGCACCCATCCCCCGCACGAGGCTGCTCTCTCTCCTCTCCTCTCCCCCATGTACCCCTTGTGGGGTGTAGCCTGGCCCGGCCATAGCCTCTGTGACAGGTGCGTGCACAGGTGCAGCCAGTGGTGAGTCACGGGGCCACAAAGTTCTGCAAACTCTTGGCGGTGCTGTCTGGAAAGTTCCAGAGAGCCCACTGGGGGAGTTTGCTCTTGGGTCCTTGGCAGGTCCAGGAGGGGAGGGGAGACTTGTCCCTGGCTGTGGTTGGGGAGCCTGAGGTTTGGTGGGGCACGGCCTGCCGGAGGGCAGCAGGTCCAGAGCTCTCCCTGCTAGGGAAGGCCCGTGATTCCACTGTGCTCCGTGCCAGTTCTGGGAACACAGGAAAGGGGGGAGCGCTCTGCTTCCTGAGGAAGTCTCTTCAGGAAACACGCTGAGCCCCGGGGAGCCCAGATCCAGTGCTGGGAGCAAACCTGGACGAGGTCGGGCTGCGGCCTAGCTGTGCAGAGGCGATGGAGCAGGGACAGCCCTGGACGAGCCCTGCAGCCTCCCCGTCTGCTGGGAGCCACACTCCGGCCAGGACAAGCCTGAGCTGCCGGCAGCAGACCTCCTAGAATTGGTCCAGGCCCGGGGCTGGTGCCCTGCTGAGCTTTCCAGAAAACACCAGCTCACGATGGTTTGCTGATCCCCTGGTTTCTAACAGAAAGATCAAATCCAGCCTCCGGCCCGGCCTGTGATAGATCCATCCTCTCTCAGGGAGAGCCGGGTGGGGTCAGAACCCCTCCCCCTGGCCAGGGTCCTCAGGCAGGACCTGCAGCCCCAGCAGGCCTGTCACCTGCAAGATGAGGCTGAGCCACACCTGGTCTCTGGCCCTGGGGCCCCAGGGCAGCAAAGCTGTGGGTGGGAAGGGGCTACACCCCAGGCTCCTGGGGGGGTGGTGCCTGTGGTTACTGACACCCCGAGCAGTGCACCCAGCAGCCCGGCTGGGGGGACGGAGCTGGCGTGGGGCTGTGCAGGGGCGGCTCTCAGAGATTTGCCCTGAGCGTGTCCTTGCTGTGGTACCTGTTGTCCCCAAGCAGTTGTCCTTTGGTCAATGTCTGGGGGACCCTGGGACAAGGCGAGGGGCCTCTGGCAGCTGTGGGCTCGCACCTGCTGGGGGCCGAGACAGGAGAGCTAGACTTGGATGAAGGTTGAGGGGAGCCTTAGGGCACCGCAGTTTGCACGAGAAGGGGGTGCTGGGTGGAGGGAGACGGGGCCCCTGGGAGCACAGGGCTTGCCACACCCCCTGATCAGCTGAGTGGGGGTGCCAGGACCTGGGGACTTGGCCTCTCTCAGGGCAGCCACGAGTCTTCCTGCTGCCTCAGCTGTTCTTGCCTCCGCTCCCCTTCTGTCCTTTGCTCGCCCCGGCCGTGGTGGCACTGGGGTGGAGCCGGACATGGCAGAATCAGGTGGGGATGGAGATGACAAGTGAACAAGTCACTAAGGAAGATGCTGCCACTGGATAAAAGCTGCCAAGGGCAGGACAATGCCAGGGAGGGGGCTGAAGACTGCCAGCCCACGGAGACAATGGTCCCCAGGCAGGAGAAAGCCAGGTGCATGGGGACAGACCAGCGGCCTGCAGGGCTGAGGGGTCTTTGGATGGTACAGGGGTCCGAGCTCACTACAGCCCTCGTCTGTTAGCAGGTGCTCAGTCACTGGGAAGGGAGCGACCTCTTCCATGTGCGACTGGCAGTGGTGACCTGGGAGTGTGACCGGGGAGGTGAAGGTGGCTGTCCTCCCTGGGGAACCAGGTCCAGTAACACGCAGACCCACCTTCCCCCATCGGAGGCTCCCAGGAATGGGAGCCAGGGTGGCCACTTGGCCTTCCAGGGCCCAGAGCCCCTGGCGGGAGTTATAAATGGACGGGAGTGGCTGTGGCCACAGTGACCAGACTGATTGCCCCTGAGGCAGCCCTGGCTGGCGCCAAGAACCCCCCGTGTCCCCTACTTGCCCTCTCGGGAATGAGGAGGCCTTTTAAGGGCATTTTTGGGCCAGCACCTCCATCACTGACTGTCATACTGGCTGACGTGCTGTCCCTGAGCCGCTGTGCAGACACAGGAAGCTGTCCCCGGCTGGCTGGCAGACAGCATGCCCCTCTCGTCCCCACGTGCCGTCTCCGTTTGGATGGGAGGAGACATACAGGACGTGACCTGGAGCTGCTGCCCCAGTGTTGGGGGGTGGCCACAGTAGTGACATGTCCGGCGAAGCCTGGGCTTCTGGTGGCGAGTGGGGCATCTGTCTGGATCCTGGGGAGGGGAGGGCCAGGGCCCTGTGACCCTCTGTGCAGTATGCTGGCCTCTCATTAGATTCAGGATGTCCCAGCTCCCCTTCCTTGCCTGGATTTGGGCTACTTTCAAAGCCTGCAGCTCCTGTCCCTGCAGAAGGCCCTAAGGCAGGAGGCAGAGTCTGGGGAGACTCACGCTGGACCCACGCTGGACCCACCCAGGGCCTCAGGTCAGGTTTGTGGGGTGGGGGGCTGGCTGGAGAGAGACGAGGTCTCAGGAAGCCTGGGAAAGCAGCCCTCCATGTTGCCAGGCTCCCCAACAGGGCCCCCCTTAGCCAGGCCCCACGGGGTTGGGGGAGGTCGCCCCTCGCCACAGCAGGGGTCCGTGCCTGGGCCCTGCATGCTGGGATAGCAGGGGATACTCTCCAGACCAGCTGTTGAGCCACCTGGCAGGCAGGTGTGTCCTGGGAGAGGTTCCTCAGAAAAGGTAATGCAGACTCAACCCCAGGACTGGCAGTTTGGGTCCCTGCCTCCCCCAGTCTCGTTGCTCACCCAGGGGCTCCTCCACCATGGCCACCATTTTCCTTGTAGGTCTGCTCCCTGAGGGCATGCCTGGGGGCCCAGCCTGCAGCAGGTCTGGAACACGTGCTTGCTCCCTGGGCCCGGAGGTGCGGGCAGCACGCTGCATCTGTTCTCGGCTCTGCCTGGGCCAGACACCAGGAAGGGAGGCTGCATTCCTGCCCCAACGAGCTTACAGGCTAGGGCCCCGCCCTGCGCTCACAGAGGCCAGAGCTCGAGGGGGAGCAGGCTGGCACTGCAGCGTCCACACGGCCAGGCAGGTGGCTGAGCTGGGTCCTGGGGCTGAATGTGCCTAACGAGCCATCTGCCTGGGCACAGGCTGGCACCCGGCTCTTTTACTGTATCTGTAAGGATGAGGTTTCAGCCTGACAGCGGGCGTCTATGAAAAGCCCACAGCGCACACTGTGCTTCAGTATGAAAGCCTGGCTGCTTCTCTCCCTATACGTGGCTAGAGCCACTTTGACAAAGTCCCACAAAGTGAGCAGCTTAAATGGCAGATTAGTTCCCTCACAGTCTTGAGGCCAGAAGTGCAAGGTCATGGTATCGGCAGGGCTGGTCCTTCTGAGGCTGACGGACGACGTGCTCTCCCCCAGCTTCTGCTGGTTTGCTGGCGGTCTTGGGGTTCCTTGTCAAGCTTGTTTCCCAAGGCAGTGAAGGTGGTTCTTCCCCCCTGCCCCCGGATGCAGTTATGGCCCTGGGAGTGCATCCTGCTGGGCTGGGAGACAAACCCGGAGGGTGGGTGTGGGGCTTCAGAGGCCCCAGAGATCGCTGGGTACAGGGAGGCTCTCCACCTCCCCGGCAGGTGTCCACAGAGAGCACAGAGCAGCACCCCACCTGGCCCACACTGCTGGCCCCCACTTTGTGCCCACCGCCCGGCTGAGGAAGGAAGGGCTGTGTGCACAGGCCCAGAAACCTGCCATTGACTTGCAAATGGCTCCAGTGCAAACATAGCTACCGTTTCCCAAAGACAGAGCCAGCGTCCCCAAGGTCAGTGAGTCCCTACTCGGGAGGAGGCCGGCCCCCCATGGGGAGCTGCGGAGGTGGGTGCTGCTTCTCCCCTTACCTGCCCGGGCCCTGCGGGGCCATGAGATTCTGTGGCTCTGGTTGTGTTGATGGGACCCTGTCCTTAGCAGTACCCTCCCAAGGGTTGGCCAGACTGTCGCAAAATGGACATTTAGGGGAGCGCCCGGCTATGAAATGGGGTTGAGTCTGCACACAACAGACAGGCTCTGGGCAGGGGTGGGGAGGAATGCTACTGGCACACAGAAAAGTCTGGAAGATTCAGCCAGTGAGGTATTTAAGCCAGACAATCTGCCGTCTGCTGAGGGCTGGCAAGGGTCTGGACACCTGGCATAGTGGTCAAGGCCAGCTGGCAGACGGGCTGCAGGTGGGCAGGCCCTGGCAGGGGCCACCTAAGGATCATTGCCCATCAGCAGAGTTGCTCTGACCCCGCAAATGTGTCTCCCACAGGCTTTGGGGTCAGGAGTCACCGTCTGGCCGTGCCTGTCCTTGAGCAGAGATCTGATTCTCATGCCTCAGGCTGAGATGGAAAGGAGCCGTGCAGGCGTGCTGGCCACGGGGGCAGCTCTGTCCCTTTGAAGCTTCAAACAAGGCCTGGCCCCTGGCCTGGCCATCGCCATCAGGCTTTGGAACCAGAAGGAAAGCCCCACCCTTGGCCCAAGGTTTTCCTGCTCTTTGAAAGGATCTCAATTCCAGAGTCCTGCCCTTGGAAGTTTTTGGAATCAGCCTGTCCCCTTCACCCTCTCCTGCCCCAGAAGTACCCAAGGGGTGGTGGGAATTGAAGTGAGCAGGGTGGGTAGTTTGTACGTCCCCCGAAAGCTCTGGTGATCTGGCACCAGAGCCCGCGGCGGGGTCCGTCTGCGTGTTCTATAACAGCGAGCGGAGGCGCCTGGCCTCTGGGAAGCAGAACACAGCTCCACTGAGCCCTCGTCTGAACTCCAAGCAGAACCGGGTTTGGGCCCCGCAGATAAAACGGGCCAGACGTGCAGTGGGGCGGCATGGAGACTGGTGTCCTGCTCACTCGTGGGGCACAGCCCTGGCAGTGGGGACACAGTGTCCTGCCGGGGCCACTCACACGGGGCTGTCTGTGTGTGCAGCTCGTGTGCAGACAGCTGCAGGGTCCCCACAGCGCCTGCAGGGGCTTCCTGCCTGCCCTGGCCGGGGCTGTGCATGGTGCATTTCTCAGCTGCACGTAGATGTGGTGGGAGGCAAGCTGCAGTGAGCTCTGCGTGGGGGCTGCAGTGCAGTGCCGCCCGGCCCAGGGGCAGCCCCTTCCCTGCGAGGCCCTGGTCTGCTGCCCGTTGTTTCGTTTCACAGGCATCTCATGTGGAACCTTGGGGACCAGAGTCTAGCAGCTTCCACACACGTTGGTGCCATCTGAGCCCGGAGGCTCTCTGGCCACCGAACTGCGTGTCTGTAGGTGATGCACGGTGGGCTGGGCCTCCCACCCCAGCTCTGGAACGCCTATGGTCCCCTCGTGCCCACATCTGGAGTAGCTCAGCCCCTCCCAGCCTCTGGGGGCTTGTGACTCTCATCCAAGTCCTCCTTCGGGGCTGCGTGAGCCCCTTTCTGAGGCCCCTTCTCATCGAAGGTAAAGGCACTTTCTCTCTCTCTCCCAGCCCAGAGCCACACCCAGTGCCACTGCTGGTTCCCGTTCTGAGCCTTCAGGGGACCCGGGCCTGGCTGGCGGGTACCCTAGGCCTGGACACATGTCCAGGCACGTCCTGGCCCTGCCAAGCGCCAAAAGCCATTTTAACAGAAGAGATGGAGGCACAGCGCCTGGCACTTCCCAAGGTCACAAGGCCATGGAGGGTCTCTCCCCCGCTGTTAGAGACGGGATCTGCCCCTGGGAGGGACGTGGGGGGAGTGGTGGAGCCCCCCCCGCAGCCACACCCCAGATCCCACCAGCCCTTGTCACCCCAGCTCAGTGCTTGAATTCCGCACATTCTGGCCCCAGTGCTGAGAACTCCACACGCACTCTGTACACACATGTGCGTGTATGCGTGTTGTGCACACACTCAGGCTGTGTCCATATACACACCGTGTCCTCACCTGGGTAGACACGTGTGTGTGCGTGCGCCCTGTTTATATACACTGTGGCAGTGGGTTCTGAGACAGCAGTGGCACTGGGGCCTGAGGACCTGAGTCCCTGGTGGCATGCCTGCCTTCTGCCAGGCTGTCAGCAAGTCCGCCCTGCTGCCCCTGGGGCACCCGGCGTCCCGGGCCCTGCTGGCCACCCCCTCCCTGTGCACACAGCTCCTTCTCTGGTGTCTCGCTGCAGCTCAGACCCCCGCGGCTCCCGCACCTGCTCGTCCCTCTTCCCCACCTCGTTTCTTATTTCCAGTGTGAGAAGTTAGAAAAGTGCAGTGAAGATAACAGCCGCTCCCCTCATTTCTACCCCAGGAATGAGCAGCCACCACGTGTCGTCGCCTTGCTCCCGGGCTTGTCTGCTGTCCGCTAACAGCCGGTGCCATGGGAGGGCGGGGGGCGGTCCTCCTGTCCTGGGCCTCAGCCTCCCCTTGGTGCCCCACTGGCTGTGGGGGCTGGAGGTGGCAGGTGTGTGGTGAGCAGAGCCCCTGCCGTGTTGGGCAGAGGCTGTGGGACCTTCGTGTGGCAGCAGGAGCCACTTCACTGGAAAGGCACCGCTCCTGCCCCTGCCCCCGACCGTCACCGTACACGAGGCTCAGGCCACACCGCTGAGGTGACAGTGCAGCACCGCTGGTAAGACCCAGGGTGGGGTCCTGGGCAGGGCCATGCAGTGGGCCTCGGGTGTGAGCGTGTGTGTGGCGTGTGGTATGTGGTTTGTGTGTGGTGTGTGTGTGGTATTGTGTGGTATGTGTGGCATGTGGCACATGGTATATGTGGTACATGGTGTGTGTGTGTGGGATGTGTGTGTGTGTGTGGTATGTGGTGTGTATGTGATGTGTGTGATGTGTGCGTGTGGTATGTGGTGTGTGTGTGTGGGATGTGGTGTGTGTGGGGGATGTGTGTGTGTGGGATGTGTGTGTGTCGTACGTGGTATGTGGTGTGTGGTGGTGTGCGGTGTGTGGTGTGGAGCGGGGCGGCCTGGCTCCGTGGACGGTGTGGTGGCGCAGAGCAGTTGGTTGGTGTTACAAAGCTGATTCCTGCACAGTCTGACACAGTCCAGACAACCTTCTGTACATGCCGGCCACTGGCCCCAGCCTGAGAGGACCCAGTTTGGGGAAAAGAAATTAATCTGGGTGAAATCACACTACTCTTCATTGGTTCTGCATTCCCAAAAAAACTCAGAAAAGCCAGCAGGCAAGCTTCAATGGGTCCCCTGGGGACCCTGACAGGCCGTGACGGAGCCTCAGGAGGTCCCAGCTGCTGGGGTGGGAGGAGGCCCTGGGCTCCGGAAGGAAGGCTGCAGGCGGCTCACAAGCCCCAGCACATTCCTGAGGTTCAGTGGGTGACATGGGAAGGTCACTGTCTGGTGAGGAGGCTGGGCCACTGACCCAGCGGCTGCCCTGCGTCAGTCCTGGCTGGTGGCATCTATCCACCTCTCCCACAATACCAGCCTCCCCTCGCCTCCCTGTGCCTGGCCGTGTCCGGAGCTGCCCTTGGGGCTGCAGGGAACAGGACGTGCCCCTTCCTGGAGGCCACTCCACTCCCCCAGGACGGACAAGGCCAGGCGGTCTGAAGGCGCCCGTGAAATGCCCTCTGGCCTCCAGTTCTGCTGCCCGCCCTTGGGTGTCTCCACCCGAAGCACACAGAGGCGTTTCTGTGTGGTTGGTCAGAGATGGTGAAGGGCAGACCCCTCCCTGCGATGAGGTGGGCTCCAGGGCCCTGGGGTGTGGCTGCTGGCTGTGCACCCACCACCAGGTGAGAGCCATCACGGGCCACTTCTGTGTCATGGGCTGTTGTAGGAAGGACGGTTGATGGGATGCTGCTAGGCCGGCCCCCTCCATGGAGACAGCCAGCAGGGAGGAGTACGGCCTCTCAGCCTCTCTGTGCAAAAAAGCCCCAAGTGGGGACATGGCCAGGCCTTGAGAGTGTGGGGTGCAGAGTCCAAACGCACAGTAGGAGCAAGCATGCACCTGGTGGGACCACGCACACAGGAGTATGTGCACAGTAGGAAGAAGCATATACCCGGGAGGGGCAAATGCACAGTAGGAACATGTGCACAGTGGGAGCTGGCGCACAGTGGGAGCTGGCGCACAGTGGGAGCTGGCGCACAGTGGGAGCTGGCCCGAGGCCCAGCACTGGGCAGCAACGCCTCCTGGCAGCAGGTCTAGCACCAAGCTGACTGTCCCCCAGCACCGTGAGTCTCCAGTGGCAGCTGTGGCAGGAAGTTTGGAGTTGCCTTGCCCTCGGCAGAATCAGCATTGGTGGGAAGACCCCAGCCCGAGGAGGCCTCAGGGAAGTGTGGTCTGGGGCAGGGAGGTGGGAGGATTCAGGGCCTACCCTCTTCCTGTTCCTATCTGTGTAGGTTTTCAGAGCCGAGTCCTAGCAGACAAATGCTGCAAGGGCTCAGATGGGCTCTGGGAATGCGATAGGGGGACTGAAGGGTGGCACTGGGCAGTGCAGGATGGGTGGGGGTGCAAGTGAGAGAAAGAGTGGCTGTTCTCGAGAATCCGCGACTACAAAGAAAGAAAGAAGGGGACTGGGGAATGGGGCAGCCAGGGGGTGTGGCGGCCGAGGAGGGACAGACTGGCTGGCAGTCCTCTGTGTCTGCAGACAGCAGGGGAGAAGGCAGGAAGGGGAGGACAGCTCCTGGGGACAGGCCCTCTCTGCTGGTCCCAGCGCTGGGCGGGAGCTTCTGCAGTGGATGCACGGCCAGGTGTGACCAGACAGGAGGGGGCCAAGTGCCTGATGAGGGAGGCCCAGAGGGAAGCGGGAGCATCATGACCTCCACAAACACTGGGCTATGCGACTGTTTAATCCACACAACCACTCTGAGAGGGGGAACTGAGGCACAGAGAGGGTGAAGGACTCACCTGAGGTCACACAGCTAGCAGAGGTGGAACAACTGGGATCCCACCACACTCTTGACTTCTGCTCTCTGCTGTGTCTTCAGAATGAGATCGATTCGCTAAAGCCATGTGCCCAGAATGAGATGGGCCCATGCGATCTATTAGGTGAATCCCCGAGAGTGTCCCCAGAGGTTTCTCTTTCTGGCTGTTTTCTAGCAGATGTGCATTGGTCCAGCTGGACGGTCTTCTTCTAATGTGCCCTTGGCCCCGGCTAAGCTGTTTGGCTGGAGTGCTGAGCCCCTACTCCTGACCCTGCTCCTGCTAGCAACGGCTACAGACACTGGCCAGGCCAGGCTTAAAATATTTGTCTCAAGGTTTGGGTACATGGATCACTTAGGGAATTGATTTTCAGCAAACTGGTCAGTCAAGGTCATTGTGTTAATTGGCTTTCAGAGGATTGATTTCCCATATCTTGATCCAAACTGTTTCCCAGGAAGCCCCAAAGTGCTTGCATGGGTCTGCGAGGATGCCAGAGAGAAGCGAGGTCTTTGGAGGGTCCCAACAAGCATCCACGGGGGCTCTGTGGGCTTCCTGGGCTGTTCCCTGAGCCAAGGGCAGAGGTCATAGGCCCGTGGCCACCTGGCGTGGAAGAGCTGCCCAGAGGGTAGCAGGCACCCAGCTGGCTCACCACCCCGCTCTGGGGCCCCAGGCTCTCTCCCTGGGGCCTCCTGGGGCTGCAGAGGGGGGCCGCCTCCCCTCTCAGCTTCTCTACCTGCAGCCTGGCCCACCCTCGCTCCCCTCCTCTCCCTGGCACACCTGCTTTTCAGCCAATGAGTCCTTGCCCTGGTTGGACCTGAGTCTTTTCTCCCGGGATGTGTGTGTGCATGTCCCGGTCTTCCACGTCTATGAAGGGAGTCAGCGGTCAGCATGGAGCTTGCTCAGGGCCGCACCGTGCATCAGAGCCTCCGAAACAGACTCCATTGGCCCTTGCTCCACACTCTATGCCCCCCCCCCCCCACCTTTGCAGCGCTCTTCCGGGCTGCGAGCTCTGTAAGGGCGGCAGGTGTCAGGGAAAGAGGAGAGGTCTTTAGCTGCAGCACCACCTTCCCCAGAAAGGTCTGTGGGATCATCCCTCAACTGCTGTCCCCCCTCCCCCACAGCCTGTGGTCTGAGGACCGGCTACAGCGCCCGCATCGTGGGTGGAAACATGTCCTCACTCGCACAGTGGCCCTGGCAGGCCAGCCTTCAGTTCCAGGGCTACCACTTGTGCGGGGGCTCCATCATCACCCCCCTGTGGATTGTCACCGCTGCCCACTGTGTTTATGAGTGAGTATGGGAACTCACCTTCCACAGACTCGTCCGGTCCAGCCGCGTTGGGAGGCGATGGATTTGGGTGGTCAGCAGCAGGTCCAGACCACATCGTCACAAGTAGTGTCCACGTGGAGGGACCCTCCCTCCTCACCGTGGATCCATCACCGTCGGCTGGTATATCTTAGACCTGCAGCTCTTACAGAAAAGATAGAAAGAGGAGGAAGGAAGCTCTCACACAGGAGGAAACCCACTACATAACGGTCTGAGATCTCCCTAAGATCACCCTTAGATCTTGCTAATCACAGCGGACCATGTTGTGGCCGAGAGGGCGAGAGACAGTGCAGGGCTGGGCTGGCTTCAGGCTCCAGCCTGCAGGACGCCATGGTGGTGGGGGTAGGGGGTGAGCAGAGACAAGGCCAGGCCGAGAAACCAGAGACCTGCAGATGGCGGCAGGTTACGTGGGGCTGACGGCTGACTGGCGGAGGCTACACAATTCGTAGAAAAAATGGAGAGCGAGACAAAAAGAAGCAAAAGCAGAAACCTAATAACAAAACAAGAAACTCCTCAAACTATTGCAAACCCAAATCTAGAAACACAGGGAGATTTTGTATGTTAAGAAACAGTCTTGGTCACACAACTCTGAGTGTATTAAATGTCACTGAATTGTACATTTTAAAATGGTTACTTTTATGTTTTATAAATTTCACCTTAATTTAAAAAGAAAAAAAGAGCCACGAAAACCCATACTCAGAGCATGAATTCATTCCAGATGGGGTCACGTTAATGGAAGTGCCTAATAAAAAATCTTAATCTGTGATACTCAAAAGAAACGAATGGAAGGACTACATCCATTCAAAGAAAGTGAGAAATCAAATCGGCAGACACTGAGCAAAGTATGAAAATGGGAAATCTTAGAGATGAAAAATGTGCTCACTGAGCCAAGCATCCCAGAGGATGGATGGGAGCGAGTCCATGATGCAAAGAGGGTCAGTGATACAGGAGACAGAGCTCAGTGACCCGCCCAGAGTGCAAAGCAGAAAAGAGACAACGGCTTAGGTGTGTGCGCATGTGCAGGGGAGAAAATGGACGGTACGCCTAAGCGGGACCCCGACAGAGGAGCAGGATGGGAAGGGACGGTAGTGAAGAAGCGCCCAGAATGCAGGCACACGACATGTGCAGTGAAAGTGCAGCCCAGCGGAGAGCACGGGAGAGCCCTGAATTTGTCCAGATTCTTAGATGCAACAAGAAGAATCCATTCTCGCCCTTCTGGCGTAGAGGGATGTGTTCAGGGGTGTAGACCACTCTCAGAAACACCAGGAGGACCCAAGAGACAGAAAGCGCGAGCCCCAGGCCCCCAGCCTGGACCCGGGGCCGCCGAGAGTAGGGTCAGCGTCCTAGACACACATCCAGAAGGTACCAGGAATGAAGAGAGACTGCTGGAGGCCACCGGACAGAAGAGGAGAATCATTTGCTGAGGAAGAAGAGAGGGCGGAGGCAGGAGCTGTGGTGGGAAGGCGGTGACCTTGACAGTGGTCTGTCGGTTGTGCAGGGATCCTGCCAGGTGGGTGGATGGTGCCAGCCCTGCTCAGAAGCTATGTGGTGACACCACAGAGTCTGTGACCGAGAACAGCGGGTGAAGCTGTTGGATAAAGGCACACGGGTGTGGCCGCTGCTCAACTAATCATCGCCTAGAGAAGGGCTGCTGGGTGGTTTAGAGAAGTAAAGCGAAATTTCTAGGCAACAACACGAAGATGTGGACGAGGTAGGAAAGAGGGGCGGCCCCATGGGGAGCAGGAGCAGTGCCCCCCCCCCCCCGAGGCCCAGGCTCCCTTCCGTGCTGACGGGTCTGGAGGACGCAGACACCCCTTTGTCTGCTGTCCACATTCTGGGACGTGGCCGTGGAGCCCGGGAGATGGTCAGGAGGGCTGAGCCCTTTGTCCTTTGGGGTCTCAGCCTGCTGACAGGAACGACCCGGAGGCCAGAGCCCTGGGTGACACTGGGGGCGGCGTGACCTGGGCAGGGCCAGGAGGATGCTGGGAGCACTTGTCAGCCAGCCTTGGGCTGTGGCCTGCAGGTGGCGGTCCAGCCACCAGGCAGAGGACAGGCCTAGTTCTCCCAGGAGGGCAGGGTGACGTGCGTGATGCGTGCAGCGTGGGTGGCAGCCCTCCAGAACACTCACCTCTGCTCCCTCAGTGGGGAGCTGGCAGTTCCACAGCCCCGGGCAGCTGCCCGGCCAGGGCTTGTCCCAGGAAACTGGTGCAGAGACGAGGGCAGAAGGACTCTCCCTCCCTGGGAATGCGGGTGCCCTGCCCCCTCCCTCTGTACCCTGGTCTTGGGTGAGGTGCAGCACTGAGCAGCCTGGGTGTGGGCGGGTCCAGCTCGGAGGCTGGGCTCTTTCCCTGGAAGGTGCGTCACCTCCTCTAATCCAGGCTGGGACAACAGCAAGCCTGACCCTGAAGATGGGGGCCTACGAGGTCACATGGCTGGCCCTGCAGGTTCACGCAAGGGCTGTCTGATGACCACCAATGGTGTGTCTGGCCCTGCGCCCCCGGCTTGGCCTGGGCCCTGCAGGTGACAGCCGGTCAGAGCCCACAGGATGGCTGGTGCAGACCTGGTCCTGGAGCCAGCCCCTCCACCCATACCTGGGGCCCAGGTGGGGAAGTGACCTGTGGGACACGGAGGAGGTTGCCAGTGACTCAAACGCAGGCGGGCCCAAGGGCTCAGTGTGTGACAAATGTCAGAGGTCCCCAGGGCTTGACCCTCAGCTTGGAGGGAAAGGCCCTGGTCACCAGACGCCAGGTCAGTGGGTCTCCTCACTTAAGGACTTGGAGTGACAGCAGAACCTGACCCCTCACAAGGTCACCATGGTCACCTCCTCAGCCCTCAACCCCTCTGTCCTTTCTCCCGCCTGCTGGCCCCCTAGCTCCCCTAGGGAATGTCCACCCTGGACAGTGGCTTCTGGGGGCACGCCAGGCCTGCATTCCCGGGATGCTGGGGACCCTCCCGTGTCCTCAGCCGCTCAGCCCCTGCCCGTTCCCAGGCACCCGGTTTCAGGAGAGCAGGAGAGGCTGTGGTCAAGCTCCCCCACTGACTGACTGGCCCCAGACAGGCCATCCACTCCTTGAGCCAGGCTTTCCTGCTGCCTCCTTGGGGGCCATGGGCAGCCAGCGCAGGCAGAGACTGGTGGCTTTGAAGCCCTGCATGGGGAGGCCCTGGTTTTGTTCTTTCTATGGCGTGGTCTGGGCAAGCGCCTCTACCTCCAACCCGCCCCCCACCTGCCTCGCAAGGCTGTTGTGGGCAGTGGTGGGGCGTCTGGAGGCGCTGCCTTCTCCTCCTCCACGAAGCCCCCAGGAGCCGAGAGGTGAGGGCACACGAGCCTGTCCGGTCGGTCAGTGCAAACACTGGGCTGTGTCCCAGCATGCCCATCTGCTGTCCCCTCTGCCATCTCTGGTTTAGGGTGGAAACGGACCCATCGCTGCCCTTCACCAGGGGCGTCCTCCTTCGTGAAGGGGGCCCACTCCAGAAAGAAAGCTGCAGAGGAGTCGACAGCCGGCTGCCGGTCCTGACTTAAGGGGGTCACAGTCCAGATAGCCCTCCCTTCCCTCTGCCTCTGCACAGGGGACCCACACACTCTGCCAGGTCCCACGTGGCCCCATCCACACCGCGAGGCTCTCTCAGTGGGACTGGGGGCCTCATCTCCCTGCGGGGTCGCTGGCTGCCCGAGCGTTCCCCCCACGCTCAGCCTTGACATCTCAGCAGAGCTGTGGCCTGTAGGACTAGTCTTCCTAAAACAGCACAGGTGAGTTCCCAGGCCAGCCTGGAGCTGCAAGTGGGCGGGGCTTTCATCCGCTTGCCAGAGGCTTCCGGGTGACACAGACTTCACTTCCATCAATCCTTCCAGAAATGAGGTGGCTGCATGGATGTTCCCTGCACCTAGACACAGCATGTGGGCGTGGCCCGTCGGCTGCAGAACCAGCGTGTCTCACACTCCCCACCGAGTCTGCACAGGTTTCCTGGGTGGCCATGCGAGTCTGTGGCGCTCCTGCCCAGAGCCCCAGCTGTATCCACTGCTGCCGTCCTGAGGCCGGATGACGTCCTTAGGTGCCCAGATGAGAGGGACTTGATATGGCTGAAGCCCTGGACCCCTTGGTCCCAGTTGACTTGCAAGCTCCACGTTAGAGAGTAGCACTGCAGGAGGTGGGGGCTGAGGGGAGTAATGACAATAAGAATAAGAATACAACCACAGTGGACGGTGTTTTCCGTGTGGACAAGGCTGCCTGGGGCCAGGGACCCCTGCCCTGTCCCTGAGATCCTGGCACACATACTCAGGCCACATCTGCTTAGGGACCTGCTGGTTTAGAATGAAGGACAGCAGCGGTTTTCTTGGGGAGTCGGCAGGTTTTGTCCTCCGCTGTGGGCCTGCCCTGCTTGTTCCTCAAACCGCAGGTGTGACGTTAACATCCTCGTAGTCGGAACCGCACACAGCTCCCAGGACCACGTTTTCGGGCAAACGACGGGTTCTGTGTTTTGACAAACGATTAAGATGAATGCTGAAAACTTTTCTTTCTAGAACAATTTTCCTGTCATGAGAATATTAAGTTGAACCCTAATATTTTTAAGTAGGACTATTTGGGGGAGGAGACCCACGGAGGCCAGAGGGTCGAGGTGCAGATGGAGAAGCTGCCCGGCAGCGTGGGGGCCCCTGAGCTCTCCGTCCTCCCTGCTGGGGGCCACCACGTGCCTCCCGGCTCCTCTGGGGCAAGGCCTGTGCATGGCCTTTTCCTTGGGCTTCTTATCGGTTCATTGGTCCATTTAGGTAATGACACTTCCTGCCGGTTAATCGCAGCCAAAATGAAGTCAGCTCCCCACATACGTGGCCAGAGGGTTACAGAAGACTTCCTATTTGGGGAATAAAAATGAACGAGGCCTGGGATTGGTCAGGAAGTGGAAAGCCCTGGTTTCCGGTGTAGCTTAGGAGAGGATACACAGGGGACATGGCCCCTGAATGCAGCTGAGTGCACACGTAAGAGCGTGGCCTCCCTGGGTGGAAGGGCCCATCCCAAGCAGGCAGGCTCCCCCCTTCTCCCCCAGCGCTGACGTCCTTGCCCCGAAGACCATGCTGGACAATGGGGAGACCTGGGCCAATGCTTTCCTGGGAGGCTAGTTGGGAAGCCTGGCCCTGGCAAAGGGACCCCCACCACCACTGCCCACAGTATCCCGAGACCCCTGGTGCTATATTGGCTCCTGCCCGACCCACCCCTTCCTGGTGTGCCGGGGTCACTGCCCACTTAACCTGTCCTGGAATCCTGTCTCAGCATCTGCCCTGGGAGACCGACCCATGCATTCCTGCTCTTGCCCCACCATCTCCTGTTTGGCCTCTCTGTGGTCCCCTCACCCCAAAGCATTATGGTCCAGGGCAGAGGGTGGCCTGCCTTCGGCCAAGCCTCTAGTTGTTCTCTGATTGTGGGGTTGCAGGCAGGGGCAGGAAGGCAGAGATGGGAAGGGGGGGACATCAGGAGGCTAGAGCAGGCTGGGCCCTCAGAACACTGACCGGTCCGAGTGTTAGGGAGCGACTTTGGCCAGTGCCCTAGAGAGCCATGCACCCCCCAGGCCTGGGACAACAGAGGCTGCTGCTTACATAAAGCTCTCCTCACGTAACCAGCATGAAGATACATGAAAAGCCGGGCAAGTCAAAACAACTGTGCCGGGCGGGGGAAGCCACAGGGACAAACACCGGGAGGGTGGTGAGTAACCAGTCGGAAAGCCCCAGGCTCTGGCAGGAAAGGGACTCTGGGTGGGGTGGCCCTGGAAGAGAAAGTGGTGGGACAGACAGACGCAGAGGCCACCGCTGGCTCCCAGGGCCAGGCTGGGTTCCCGGACCGTCAGCCTGCGGGTTCCAAGCCTCCATGACACCCCCACCCACACGCAGCCCTGCTCCTCTCCCCTGGCAGCCCGCCCTACCCTGCTGCCTCCTCACACTGGGCACAGTGCTCTCGGCACCCGCTGACCCCCCCACCCTTTGGCTAGAAATACCCCTTTTTAAAAACATGCCCAGGTCCTACCAATTCTTCCTCTCTGTACAATGGGAGCTATTGTAGCTTATCCCCTGGCTTGCGCTTTTGTGATTTTTCTTATTAATCAGCCTTTGCTTTTAAAAATTATTGCTGTTTATACCCTTTGATTTAGCTTTTACTCCGAACACGATTACAGGCTTCATACATGTATCCACACACGCAGGTGTGACATTGTTTCTCCCGCGGATTGTGACGTCAGTCGTGAACCAAAACACCGTTTCCAGGTCCTGTCTACTCCTCCCTGAGTCGCTACAGACCCACAGCAAGCACACAGGAAAACCACTCAGATGGGATCTCGTGTCAACTGACCTCTAGTTGTCGGAACTCAGGGACTGGAAGGACTCTGATCATTTCTGAATGATCCTTCAGTGTCACACTGTCACGATTGGCCATCCCAAACCTAAGAACCAAATGGATGTGAATTCCTTGCCCTCCGAACTCTCTTGCCCAGGCTCAGGGACCAGAGTTAGACAGCACAGGGTTTCCGTCCTTCTGCATCCGCGTGTGGTCAGCAGTGGGGTCAGAACGTGTCACGGAGATTCCAGCTGCAGCTCCTTCTGTCCCAACCACAGTCTCGAGTGTGACAGTCACACTGGTATCACTTCTACAGGGCTGTGGCCAGGCAGGAACATGCAGAGATTTTGCCTTGAATTCTGGTTCTGGCCCTTCATTCCCTTTACATGACTTTTCCGGCCTGTAAAGTTGTAAACGTTGTATCTGTTTTTTTAGGATTCTTGTACAGAATGAAAATAAGGTGTGGAGAGTGGCTGGCATATGTCATAGGCACTGGATGCATGACCGGTACCACTGTCACTTTCATCAGTGTTCTTAACCTTCTCCTTCAGGCTGCAGGCCTGGTACCTGCCTGGCGTGTGCGCCGGCCCCACTTTCACCTGGAGTCAGGGCCTGCTGGGTAATCCAGGATGATTTCAACCAGAGCCTAACTCGGTCACATCTGCAGAGACCCTCCTTCCAAGGAAGGTCATGTGCACAGGTTCAGGGGGCAGGATGTAGACATGTTTTGGGAGACCATCGTTCAGCCCACTGCAGTTGCCACAGGAAGGTCACCCCTAATCTCCTGACTCCACTGTGAGCACAGAGAGGCCCCTACAGGCGGCAGGCTTGTTGAAACGGGCACGTTTGGGGCAGACCTGGCAGGGCCGGGTGTGGCCTCCCCCAGCGCGGCCGCCACCCAGAACCCGCCCCAGACATGCAGCCACCCACACACCCACTTGAGTTCCTTCCCTCCACCCCAGCTCTCTCCCTCTGCCTCCCCAGCCCCAGGCCATATCTACCAACTTCCCTCAGGAGGATCTCGGTGGCATTTCTCTCCCTGGGGTGCAGAGCCTCATGCAGACCCCTACCTCGTCCCCCGATTTCTCTGACAGCGGCTGAGCCACCTCCTCTGGCCCGGTGCCCGGGCTGGGAGAGCAGGGGGTACCTAGGCCCACTCTGAGTCTCAGAAGCTGTGAGGGTCACTGGGCACAGAAATGGGGGTAGAAAGATGGGGAAGCGTCCCAGAATCCCCTCAGAAACCCGAGGGCCTTAATCCAGTGCCTGTTCCACCCCGGCATCAGCCTCCAGCCCCTCCACAGGCCCCTGATGCCAGAGCCTTCTGGCCCATCTCTCTCTCCTGCTCTTATAGGACCTCAGAGCTCGGGCCCAGCCCCAGGCTTAATGGGGAAACTGAGGCAGCGGAGGCTGCTTTGCTTTGTTCTTTGTTCCTCGGGTGGGGGCTACCCTGGCGTTGCTCCTCCAGTTCTCACCAGCATGGTTCTCCCTGGGGGGGGAGCTGGGTGCTCCCCGTGGCCCCGGCCTTGTCTCTGTGGCTGTCCCAGGAAGGCAGATGAATAAAAATAGCCCCATCTGGCTAAGCCACAGGCCTCTTTTCTGGGAAGCTGGGCCCCCTCTTCCGGCGTCCCGGGACGCAGCCCCCAGACACGCAGTGGTCAGTGCTGGTCCCCGCTGGCCCAGCTGGCTGAGCTGGCCGGGCTGCCTTCAGCTGCTGCACACCCCTGTGAGGCCGCTGGCCCTCCTGCTGTCTCTGGGGACCTGGTGGGGCGTGGAACACGTGCTCTACGGCCTTACACTGTTCCTTTTTAGAGCAGTATTTTTACCCAGGCCATCCAGCCCCCCTCACCAAGAGGCCCTGCAGTGGGAGCTGGGGGGCGGGGAGTGTCCAGCCTTGGCCTGCAGACTGGAGCACACTATCCAGCCTATGGGTAGAGACGCCCCCCTGCAACCCCAGGAAGGGGCCTCTCAGCCCCATCTTCCTTTTACAGCCAGAAGTGAGTGGTCAGACAAGGAATCTTCTTAGGGGTCCCGTAAAATGACCCAGAATGGAAAATAGAGGTGCTTGCAGGAGCTCTGGGGCCAGCTGAGCAGACCGCACCACCCCTGTCCCCCAGCCCACGGTGGGGGCTGCTTTTCCACCAGGAGGATGAGAGGGACCCTGCCTGGGGCAAGGGGTGCCCCCAGGGCAGTGCCGCCAATGACCCCGACATGCCTGAACAGCACCTCCCGCTGTGATCGCTGTCCCAGAACGGAGGCTCAAATGTCACACGTAGTCCCCAGATTTAACGTTTAGGGTTAGAACTGCTCACTGCTCATCTCCCCCCTCTCTGGTCCCTGTTCCAGAACTCCCTCTCGTCCCCTACCCAGCGATTCTCCTGATACTGTGATTGGTGGTTCACTGGGTTTCTAATAAACACCTGCCGTAACTGCTGTGAACTTCAGCTTGGCATATTTAGACCATTTTCCTTCAGTGTGACATCAGTATAACTGTCTTTAGTCTGTCATTTTACTACTCACTGTATCCCCTCTGGTTTTTCTTCCTTGGGTTCTCTTTTCCTGCTTTCTTATTTCTATAATTTGGCATATTCCATTTTAACTTATCTATTGGGTTTTGGGCTATATCTCTCTGGATTTTTTTAGTGGTAGCTTCACGATTGCAATATACTAACCCCAACTCTCACAGTTTCCTTAGAGTTCATATTTTTAATTTCAAATAAAGTGGAGAAGCCATATAACCACAGAGATTCCCCACCCCACCCCCACCCCCGCTTCCTTTTTAAAAGATATCATCCCACTGTCTTTTGGCCATCATGTTCGTTTTACAAAATTTTTGTTTGTGTGTATGTGTGTGATGTTTTAACATTTTTTGCACTTTTTAATTTGCACCTGATTTCTTTTTAATTAATAGACTTTTGAAAAGAATAGATTTCGGTTCACAGAAAAATCCAGCAGAAAGTACACAGGGGTTCTATACACTCCCTCTGTCCTGCTCAGTTCCCCTTAGTAACATTGCATTAGCAGTTATACTCGTTACAATAGACACCCAGGTTGCTACACTGTTATTATTAACTATAGTTCATAGTTTCCCTCAGGGCTCACTCTGGTGTTGTACATGCTACGAGTTTTGATAAATCATGATGAGACATATCCATCATTACACTATCATGCAGAGGAGTTTCACCGCCCTAAACATCCCTGCCCTCCACCTGCCTCTCTCAACCCCTAGCAACCTTTTTTTCTGTCTCTATAGTTTTCCCTTTCCCAGAATGTTGCAGAGTTGGAATCATACATGTGCAGCTTTTTCAGACTGACTTCTTTAATTTATCAATGTGCATCCAAGCTTCCCCCTGTCTCTTTGTGGTCTCTGTGGTTTTTGATGAGACATTAGATTATATGTCATGTAACATTTTTTTCAAGCTGCTTTCAATATTTTTTCCATTATTCTTGTTTTTTTTTGTTTGTTTGTTTGTTTTTAGCAGATTGTTTGTGATGTGTCTGGGCAAGGTTTTCTTTGCATTTAGCCTGTTTTGAATTTGTTTAGCTTGTTGAAACTGTACATGTATGTATATCTTTCCCCAAATTTGGGACTTTTCTGCTATTATTTCTTCAAATATTTTTTGGCCCCAATATTTCCCTCCTCTCTTCTGGGACTTTAATGACATGAATGTTAGGCCTTTTGATATTGTCCCATAGGTCCCTGAAGCGCTGTTCATTTTGGTTTTTTTTTTTTGGTCTTATTTTCCTGTCTTGTTGTTTAGATTGGAAAATTTGTATCAATCTGTCTGTAAGTTCATTGATTCTGTCTTCTGTCATTGCCATATTGCTATGAAGCCCATCCCCCCATTTTTTTTTTTCAATTTCAGATATTATGTCTTTCAGTTCTAAAATTTATTTAGTTCTTTTTTGGGTTTCTATTTCTCTACTGATAGTTTCTATCTTTCCATTCATTTCAAGTATATTTTCCTTTACAACATGGAGCATGGTTATGACACGTCCTTTGAAGTCCTTGTCAGATGATCCCAGCATCCGGTCGTCATTGATTGCCTTTCTCTGGACAATTTGTGTGATTCCTCGTATGTCAAGTAATTTTGGATTGTATTCTGGACCTTGCAAATGCTGTGTTGTGTAGACTCTGGGTCTTGTTAAAATCATCTGGGATAGTGTTGTTGTTGTTGTTGTTTGAAGCACGCATCGGTCCAGCCAGGTCAGACCCCAGTTCTGTGTCACCTTCTGTGGGCCGTGGCCTCCATCTCGGTTTAGCTCTCAGGGCCTTTGCAATGCTCTGTGGGTCAGCCCAGCAGTGAGCCCAGGACCTGAGCAGGTTCGTACACAGAACCAAGAATCCTCTCCTCCAGCTCTCTGCTCCAGGATTCCTCCCACAATATTCAACCCACAGGGACCCCCTTTTATGCTTCCTCTGTCCAGAAAGATAGGCGTACCTTTCAGAGTTGTGGCTGCCTGGGCTGCCGCTGCTGTGACACACTGAGATGTGCGGACTAGTAGCCCACATTGAATGCACAAAGCCATTTTACAATAATTTCAGGCTACCAAACTCAGGTGCATAAGAAGTATAACTGTCGTCTTCAGAAAATCAGTGTGACCGGTATTTGAAACCCTCCATTCCTACTGATGTGAAGAAATGTCATCTTAATAAAATCTGGGAAAACTACGTTATTCGTATCTTAAATCATTACATGTAGGATTTTCTCTTCCCCGTCTTCCTGGTGAAGTGTGATACACAGGATGGTCAGTGGGTGACTCTGGTGAGTTTCTAGGGTGCCTGTAAACAGCTGTGGGAGGGGCTGCCGTGGTTCTACCTTCCAACAATCAGCTCTGGAGGCAACTCTGTGTGTGTGGCGGGGGGGGGGGGGGGGCGGCTACTCCAGCTTCGGGGAGTTTGACTCCAGTGGCAAAGCTGCCCTGGTGACCACAGAAGCCATTGTCATACTCTCTGTGGGGTCTCTCTGCCCCTCCCAAAGTGCCCTAAGAACGGAGCACAGTGGGCTGGCCAGGTGTGGCCTCTGGAGGACCACCAGGTGTGTCCACCTGTGCCCTAAGCCTGATACCCCTCATGGGCTGGCAGCTGGGGGCCTGCGGGCACCCCATTGCCAACCTGTCTTTGTGGGTTCCATCTCGCACTGTGGTATGGTTGTGGGGTTTGGGCAAGCCCATCATTTGTCCTGGATCTGGGGGACAGTGTCAAGGCTATAACTGGTGTCTGTCCCTGTGATCTGCCTGTCCTTGATTTGTGTGTGTGTTAATAGAAATCACTTTGTGGTTAAGTAGCCAGCCTCGTTTCCTGCTCAAGTCTTCCCACACCATGGGGCCTCCCGGAACACTGATCCCATCTCTGGCTTCATGCACGGCCTGGCACGTGGGAGTTCCCAAGGGGCTGGCCCGCAAGCCAGGTCCAGGGCGCCATGCTCCAGCCAGCTGGCCTATTGGGAGCCTCAGGGATGTTTCTGTCATCATGGACACTAAACAGTGTTGGGGGTGCTGATGGGGATTCAGAAGTTGAGCTCCAGGTGGCAATAAGAAGGGGACCGTGGGGCCTAACTCAGAAACACACAAACCTGCACAGTTGTGTGAATATCATTCCTCCCTCAGAGGGAGGAGGAAATAGACAGTAAAATGCAGAAAGAGTGTCGTGCGGGAGACCCTGCTCGCTGCGCCATTTGTCGTGCGGGAGACCCTGCTCGCTGCGCCATCTTTCAGGCGGGGCGGCCTGCGGGGTCTCTGCTCCCGCTCCCCACACAAGAATGCAGGATATGGTGAGGCCGAAAAGGAACACCCACGGAGCCACAGGTAGGGGAGCCATACCACTATGGTCTCACTGGAGGCTGGGCCCACCGGACGCGTGACCTGCCGTCTGCCTTTCCGCCAACCGACCGACTGACCGACGACTCCTCCGCTCTCCTCGACTCTGTTCCTCTCTCTCGGCCCTCCTCTTCCGCTCTCTTCGGCTCTGCTCGGCTCTCCTTCGTAGCCGCAGCAGTTATACCAGCGGCCAATCGGCCAACCGGCCACAGCCGACGGCCAATCAGCCACAGCCGACGGCCATTCACCACCTGAGCCAGTACCCCTTCACATGAGGCCGAGAGCCTGTAAACTACTCTCTGGGGCTCTGTCCCCACAAAGAGTGACAGGAAGGACCAGGCAGCAGACATGATATGCGTTTGTTTGCAGGGAGGTGAGGCAGCCTGGTGGGCTCTGTGCGCGACTGGGGGGCAGTGAGTCTGTAGAGGCAGGGTCCAGGTGAGGCCGTGGCCCAGGGGGGTGTCTCCACAGGACTGTTTTGCTGCCTGGGAGGGTGGAGCTGGTCTGGCTGAGCCACACGGCATGTTGCAGACAGATGGTGAGAACGTGGCGTCCATGGGAAACCTCGGAGGCTGGGGATCTTGATCTGGGGTGCAGGCTCAGCTTTCCTCTTGGCAGAGGAAACTCAAGGGAACACCAACTGCCAGCACAATGGGAGGAAAGTCTGTTTCCTTTCCTTTCTTAGGCGGGAAAAGTTGAAGTCCCAGCAGAGAAGACCCCCCCTTCCCCCTGCAGGAGGGTACAGAGGATGCCGGCTGGGGGCCAGTTACAGCAGGAGGTGTGGGGGGGACACCAAGGCGGGGGGGGGGCGGGGGGGGAGCTACACTGGCTTCTGATGATGCTCATCCAGCTCAGGTGCAGGGCAGGGCTGGGCTGGGAGCAGGGGTGAGGGGGGCACACGGAGGTGGGTCTGTGGATCTCAGGGAGAGCAAGGGTCAGGGGGTTTGAGTGGATGTGCACGTGCGTGTGTGTGTATGTGTGCGTGTGTATGTGTGTGTGCACGTGTGTGCGCGTGTGTGAGTGTGTGCATGTGTATGTGTGCGTGTGTGTGTTGTGTGTGTGTACATGAGTGTGGGAGTGGATACCTGGGGAGGTGCTGGGCGCTCAGCCCCTGTCTTCAGTCCCTCCATGAAGACGCAGAGATTAGATCCCCCATTCCAAATACTAAGTTCAGGCAAAGGGGATTAATTCCCCAGTGGCTGGAAACCTGGAGTTTAGCCCTGAAATTGTGTTTTGAGAATTTAGAGGGAAGGCACTGAAACTCTTAAAAAGTCTATTTAATGCAGGGATTTAGTTAAGAAAAAAAAATGGGAGCACTTCAGGGGATGGCCTGAGGTCAAGGTCAGCATGTGGGTCAGCATGTGGGTGTTTCCGGCCCTGAGCAATCAGCCCAGAGCTCTGGGATGTTCTGGATTCCTGTGTATCAGCGAGGCCTGCTGCTTTCTGCCTGAGCCAGGGAGCAGGACTGGCAGATTTAAGGGACTTCTGAACAGGGATTGAAACCACAGGGTGTGTCCCTCACTGAGCCTCGCAGGTGGCTGTGCCTGGAAATGTCCCTGGAATGGGGGAGGGGCGCTCCCACCTTTGCTGTGCTTCCAGTGCCCGTCTGGCAAGCCCAGCGCCCGGCAGCCCAGGGCCATTTCTCTGAGATCTTTAACAGAAACCCTGGCCCTGGAACCTGATGGAGATGGACATGGGTGCCCCGCTGGAATGAAGCCGGAGCTGCAGGCCTCACATCTCAGCCGGCTGCTTCCAGAGCCGCGTGCCATAGGTGCCAAAGGACCAAATGATTTACGGACGATGAGGTCACACTCGGTTAAACACACCAGTCAGCATTCTTAAGAGTGTTTGGACGTATCCAAGGCTGACCATGCATGGACTTTGTGCTTTTACATCAGGAAATGTGCTTTTATATTTCGCCCTTTGGATGAAATTTGTGATTCCCGGTATTCCTAAAACTTTTGAGTTTTTAAATTCTGGAAAAGTGACCACTGGGCGCCTCCCTTGCAGCTCAGTGGAAATGCCTGCTGTGGAAGTCAGTGTTTCATGCACGTCCGAGCAGAACAATCAGAAGAGAACCCAGGATTCTGTCTGTGAGTGGAGGAGATAAGAGGGTCTGGGGCGACGCTTGGTCACCCCTGTGGTTTCCCTTGGGGGTTTGTTTGGATGTGGTGTCGGGAGCTTTAGTCCCCAACTCTCTGTTGGCAAGTAATTTCTAAAAAGAGTAACTGGAAATGCAGCCCTGGCACTCCTGTCCTGTTGGAGACGCAGCCCCCTGACCCTGGGGGAACGCTGGCAGAACATCACGGTCACAGGCAGAGGGTCAGAGCTGGCTGGGGACCAAGGGAGCATCCTGGGGGCTCAGCTGCCACCTGCTCACAGGGACAGGGCTGCCAGCCGTCCTGGAACTCAGTGTGTGAGGACAGCGCGGCCTGGGGCCAATGAGGGCAAGACCCTTGGTGCTGCTCTGCCGGGTGGGTTTTCCAGAAAGCTTTCCAGGCTTTTGTGACGGTTAGGGACTGAACGTGGTGTTCCCCAAATTCTTACGTGGGAACCTCAATCCCAATGTGATGGGATTTGGAGGTGAGCTTGTGTGAGGTGAGTGGGTCCTCAGGGTGGGGCCATCATTAGTGGGATCCTTGCCCTTATGAGAAGAGACACGACAGAGAGCTGGCTTCTCTCTCCACCACATGGGGATGCACTGAGAAGATGGCCGTCGACAAGCCGATAGGCTCTCACCAGACCCCGGATGGGCCAGAGCCTTGATCTGGGACGTCCAGCTTCCAGAACTGTGAGAAATAAATATTTCTGTTTGAGCCGCCCAGGCTGTGGGATTTTTGGTGTAGACGCCCGAGCTGAATGATACAACAGTCGCGTTCTTTAACAATAACAAGTATTAGCGCACACACTGCCAACATATGAATGTATATTTATCTAGCATACTAAAATATTATAAATATTATAAAATACAGACATCTTAAACACTTAAAAAAGATGAGCTACAAAATAACCGCAATGGAAGTGTTAATATTTTCTCTCTGTGCAGCCCTGCGTGCCAAAGCCTCCCTTCCCTGGTCTAGGAGGAGCTTGCTTTCGGCCCGTTGGTAATTTTTTGTCATGTGTTCTAGACTATTTATTATGATCCTTTTCAAATATCAATATCAGAGGGAAGAGTATCACGGCCAATCTTACTTGATCTGTAGTCCCCTTCCCCACCACACCTCCTTCCTCTCTGGCTTCTTCTTTTTTTTAAATAAATTGTATTGGGGACTATTAGGGAACAGTGTGTTTCTCCAGGGCCATCAGCTCCAAGTCGTTGTCCTTCGGTCTAGTTGTGGAGGGCACAGCTCACTGGCCCACGTGGGGATTGAACCGGCGACCCTGTTGTTCAGGGCTCGCACTCTTACCACCTGAGCCATCCGGCCGCCCCCTCTCTGGCTTCTTTTAAAGGAATTCCCTAGTCCTCACTTCATCAGAAAATGCTTCTGTAGGCACTTGTAGAGAACACCCACCTTTCGGAGTTGGTTTCTTCGAATAGAAAGTCCACAGCTCGATTTGACTCTGAAGCCTCTTTTGAACTCTTGGTTTCCTCTTGCCCCTCCCCGTCCCCTTCCCCCTCATTCCTTCTCCCCCTATTGTCACTCATTGGTTGAAGACACCTGGTCATTTGTCCAGTAGAATTTCCTACATTCTGGGTTTTGCTGATTGTGCCCCTGCAGTGGCAGTTACCAGTTCCTCTGTCCCTGAGTTTCCCATAAACTGTGAACCACAGGCTTAATCAGATTCCAGTGTGGGGAGGGCAAGGACCGGGAGGCGTCCTTGGAGGTGGTGTGTTCTCCCCTTAGGAGACCTTTGCGCTGTTGCCCTCGAGAACGTCAGCTTGAGCAGCTGCAGCAGAACCGTGCGGTGACGGTTTCCATCACTTTCCTCCCGGGGACCTCCCCCGCCTTTCGGGGTCATTGCCTCGCTCCATTATTTTATTAGTCTTTTTTCAATTGAGATTTAATTGACATAACACTATATTAGTTTCAGGTGTACAACATCATGATGTGATATTTGTATATATTGTGAAATGATCACAATAGGTCTGGTTAACATCCATCACCACACAGATACAATTTATCAGGCTGTTTAATGAGCTAAGGCAGAAACTGGGTCACGAGGAGGCTGGCTCCTCAAGGACAGCAGGGTGGCCCTGCCATCGCCAGCAGGACGACACCTTCTTGGACCTCAGGCGGGTTTGTAACTGGAAGCTGGGCTGGTTTCAATGTATCCATGAGAATACAGAGTTCACATAGCAGAGGGCTGGCCTGGGTGTCCTCCCCAGATACCCAGGAGGGAGCAGACCTGGTGCCCGGAGCCACCCCGAGTTACTCCTCTCCGTGCGGCGGGAAGCTGCTGGCCACCGGCCACCCTGTGTGAGTCGAGGACACAGCCACTCAGATCGCTGTTTGGAAGGCCTCACTCTCCTGGAATCCTGGCTGAGAAAAAGTAGGCTAAAGGAGAGCTCTCGTGGGAATATATATAGGAACGTGGGGCTGCATGCTTAGAAAAATGAATTTACTCAGATACACGGGTGTGGGGACAGAGCCAGGAGTGCAGTTTCTAGGTTCTCGGCCTCACGTAGAAAGGTGCTGGCTTGGGTAGTAAATGGCCATCAACTGTGATTGGATGGCCATCAGCTGTGGCCAGTTGGCCGTCAGCTGTAACCAGTGAGCCATTGGCCACTAATATAACTGCTGTGGCTACGCCAGCAGAAAATGGGGGCTAGCAAGAAGATGGTGGCTGAGCTAGCAAGAGCAGATTGCAGTTAGCAAGTGAGGTTGGTTGGCAGAGAGTAGTAGACGGTGGAGTGTGGATTGCGATAGTGTGGCTCCTGCTGCCTGTGTCTCCACCCCAGCCGCCAGTGAGAATATAGTGGTATGACTCCCCTATCTATGGCTCCGTGGGTGTTCCTTTTTGGCCTCACCATGTCCTGCGTTCTCATGTGGGGAGCGGGAGCTGAGATCCCCCATGAGTCCCTGCATAACAATGGGCCTCAGGCAGGAAAGGGGGAGCAGCTTCCTACCCAGTCACCATTGTCAAGGGGAGAGTTCCCCATGGCCCCCTTCGCTGGAGGCACTAAGGGCTGCAGGGGCGAGGCAGTGCGGGCTGTGAGTGGGTGCACTCAGCAGGACTCAGCCCTGGCGCCAGGCTTACCGTGGGCACGGAGCTCCAGTGGGCAGACTGGGGGGACATGGCTCCCCCACCTTAACTCACGGTCCTCGTCAGCTCCCGAAGGCCCAGAGTGAAGTTCACCAAGGACGCTCCAAACACGCCTTACGAAAGGGCCGGCTCCGGGAGCCTTCGTCATCCCTGCTCCTGTGAATCACGACGCCGGTGCCACGAAACCAAGCAGTGATTTGTCACAGTGAATGTGAGCAAACAGGCCCCAGCCCGGAGCCCCCAGCCTGCTCACAGGCCAGCCCCTCCACTGTACGGAGCCTGGCACGGCCAGGTGTGGGGCACTGTCTGCAGGGCCCCTCCACGGGACTCAGAGAGGCCGTTGGTAACCTACAAAAGTTAAATTTGTTCAGAATGGCCACTGCCTGACTCTCTTCCGCCTTCATTTAAGTAGACCTAATTCCTTCAACTCAGATGGGAAAGTACAGATTCCCACATTTCTCCCCCGCCCCCCCCCCCCCACAGGGCCCCTTATTTACAGCTTGCACTGGCTTCTTACGATTGATAAGCCAATGCTGATACTTTGTTGTTAACTAAGGTCCATAGCTTACATCGGGTTCACTCTTTGGGGTGTGTACTCTATGGGTTTTGACAAACATACAATGACACGTGTCATCACATGATCACACAGAACGCTGACAGTGCCCTGCACATCCCCTGCGCTCTGCCTATTCCCTCCTCCCCCAGCCCTGGCAACCACTGAGATGGTTCCTCTCTCCACCTTCTTGCCTTTTCTAGATTGTCATACTGCAGGAATCACACATACGCAGCTGGCCTGATTCTTTGAAAATGTCACATGTGTGACATTCTCGAGCCAGGCAGCACCACCCAGGCTCCTGAGCTGTTTCTCTTCTCTTGCACATGAGTCTGCACGAACCAGTCCTGCTTTTTCTCAGGCAGTGGGGCCAGTGCATGGAGGGATTTTCTTCTCAGGATTCGAGGAGGGTAGGCTGCAGAGGCCTCTGTCTCCTTCTAGGACAGATGAAGAGGGGGTGAGAGGCGGCGCCTTCCCCAGGGCCAGTGGTTCTCCAGGCGGGAGCTCTCAGCACTGTAGGTCATCCAGGGCTGTGATCAGGCAGCCCCCCACCCCGCGGCCTTTTGCTCTAGCTCGGGCAGGTCCTGAACTCCACGCTCTGCTAGGAGACACGCTGTGCGGGTGTCTGTCTGTCTGTCCATCGGTTACACGTTTTCAAAGTTGGCTCATTCTCCAGCAAACCCTGAGGAGGAGTGTCTTTCCTCTCCCGCTGTACAGAGGAGCACACAGAGGCGGGAGACTTGGCCGTAGGCCACAAAGCTGGGCAGACTTTTTGGATGTAAAACCCAAAGGGTCCTGGGCTTCTGGAACTCCCTTGGGTCATGTGTGGTCACAGGGGCTAGCGGGCACCCAGGCGTCCTTGCATACAGTGGGGCCGTCTTAGTCCCTCGTGCCTGTAGTACCCCCAGCAGGATTAAAGGGCAGGGCCCTGAGCAGGCAGCCAGTTACTGAAAGGCGCCTCCACTTGCATTCCTGAGGTGAGGAGCTTCCTAACACACAACCCCCATTAGGGACCCCTGGGTGAGTGCTATGCTTTCTCAGGTGAGGCACCCTCCCCACACTGCCCGGTGCCCCACATGGTAAGTCTTGGCACTAATCACAGCTCCTCTAAGAAGTCTTGGCACCTGATATTTGACCTTGGGCTGTTGTGTGACCTTGGCCAAGTTGTGTGCCGTTGTGTGAACCTGGGAGGGGTGAGGGAGACTTTCATGTTCATAGTCAGAAAGAGGGTCCACGGCTGGCTTGGTGCACGGCCAGGCCACAATGATGCCCTCTGGAACTTGTCCCCATGACCTGGATGAACCCTAGACACACATTCAGGAATGCCAGCCAGGAGGTGGAAGGTACAATCAGGTGGAGTGAGTGTCCCTGTGCCCACTCCCTGGACAGTGTCCACCCAAGGCTGTGGGCTGGACGCTTCCTCCTACTGGCTGAGATACCCCAGGAATTGGCCCGGGACGCCTTGGAGTCAGGTCTCGGGAGCCCGGGGGTGGGAGGGCTTTGGGAAATGGGCACTTCTCTGGGAGGTGCTGAGGGCTGTCGAGGAGATGAGCTCAGGGGGCGGAGGGGCAATGCTTCACGGCACCAGGCTTGGCCCTGGGCTCCGAGCTGAGGGAGCGGCAGCGGGAATAAAGAGCCTGTGGGTGCAGTCACTTGAGGCACAAAGAATGTCCAGCTGCAATGTGCCAGGCGTGTCCACAACGCTGGATGCCCTGGGCAAGGGCTGGGGGCCTGGGCGTGACGAGATCTGAGGCCTGGCCAGGCCTCTGAAATGACTGGGACCGGCACTGTGGCCGGCAGGTGGAGGTGACATTCGTCTCGACCCTAACAGCCCTGCCCTGGTGGCTAGGCCTTGTTTCCTTGCTCTTCGCCTTGTCCCAACAGAGTGGGACCACCGTGCGTGGCACTGACGTGGTCCTCACAGCCTGTGGGGACTGGGTGGGAATCTGCAGGGCGCCCGACCCATCCTCCGGTGCTGTCCCTTAAGCCTTCCTCAGGCGGCCTTCCCAGGGCAGCATCTGAGAGAGAAGGCGCTGGCACAGCCACCCAGGCAGGGGGTGGGCACAGGACGCTCCCCTCCGCGGTGCCTTAGGGCCCTGTGTAAGCAAAATGACCCTCACAAAGGAAGTTCTTATTTCTGTACAGAAAGCGTGTGTCTGTGGCTGGAGTGACAACTGGCGGTGGCTTGTAGCCATTGGGTCACCTCTTTCCCTCCCATCCAGGGGCTTGTGCAGGTGGGCCCCAGCTGCTCCTGCTGCGTCAGGGCTGGGTGGTGCTCAGTCACTGTCCTGGCCTCTGGCATGACGCAGTTTTCAGGGGACCGTGTCCTAGAGGCCTGGCTGTCTCCTCGCTGCAGCATCACGACCCCAGGTCCATCATGGACAGGCTGGCAGGTGCCCCTCAGGCCTGGCTTGTGCCCCCTCCCTCGCCACACACACTCCTGCTGACGCCCTGACCTTGGGCTTCTGGCCCCCAGACAGAGAATCATTTCTGTTGTTTAAGCCTCTCTCCTCTCTGGTGATTTGTCAGGTGGCCCCAGACCCCTCCTGCAGGCCCTCCCCCCACCTCCTTTGTCCAGGAAGCCTCTCCAGTGCCCATGGCCCTGACAGGCCGTCCCCAGGGCCCTATGTTCAGGCTCCAAATTCCTCGTGGGGACCTGTGCCAGGTACGATGCGCTGCTCCCAGAAGAACGATCTGAAAGGGGAGCTTCCACGCACGCAACAAACAACAGACACCAGCCAGGGGACAATTTCTGGGAGCTCTGCGTCTCCGACTGGGAAGCCTTGATGGAAAAATTGCCCAATGGATGAGCCTGGAGGAGCGGTTCTCAGGGAAATGCCGTTAACCCCGGGGTCTGGTGGCAAAGCTGCCGCGCACGCACAGCTCGGAACTCCATGGAGCCGCGGGAGCTCGGCTCTTCTTCGCAGGCGCTCAGACAGCTGGCGACCCTTCCATACACCTCCACGCTCTTCCGTGCCAGCTGCCACACTTGGGTCTGTCCCTGTAGGTTGTGTCCACCTCTGCGGTCCTCAGGGGAGAATCGGTAGGCAGGCCCCTGGCTCCTGGGGGTCCTGCAGCCCCTGCCAAGGCCCTGCTGTGGCCCCTCCTGGATGGAGTCCTTTGGCTTCCCGGTCAGAGGGCCCTGCCTGCCCGAGGCCTCGCAACACCTCTGGCTGCCCCGGGCAGCCACATGCCCCCACCACTCCAGAAGAGATGTGGACGGCGGCGGTCCTGGTTGGTGGGGCACAGGCTCCATGCACCTCGGGGCATGGAAAGGTGCTGTTTGCAGACCTCTGCCCCGAAGCAGGCCAGCCCAGGGCAAGTATGCCTCTTTGTGCCTGGCTGTGGGGCTCCAGGCCTCAGCACAGAAAGGGGCCGACACCTGCTCCATGCTGTCTCCAGAGTTTGCCCGTGTGGGGCCTGGTCACTGGCAGAGGGTGCCTGTCCTGAGAGCTGGGTTAGGCCCAGTGGGTCTCCTGGGACCCCTAGTGATGGAACGTGACCTGGCGAGTATGAACGGGGTCTGCACTTGAAACAGTGAGGAGGCCCAGGATTCTTAGTTCTGCTTTGCATGGTTTATGTTAGGGCCCTGGGGAAGTGTCCACGACCCTCCCAGGACACACGCGTCTCTATAAGGATGTGCCTGAGAACAGAATGTGTCATAGGCAGCAGCCAAAATAGTGTCGTGTCAGTCTCTCTGGGTTTTGCTGTCCTCCCTGGGAGCCCCTTTCCTTGCAGCCATGGCCCAGGTCCCCAAGAGGGGATGCCCCCACATGGGTCCTAGTCTGAGCTCAGGTTCAGGGAGGTGAGACGGGGACACAGGGCAGCCTGTTGAGAGAGCTGTTGGGTCACGTCGGGCCGCAGTGCGGTTGCTAAGTTGGGTGCATGTGGTTAGAGCTGAGGGAGCATGCTCCCTCCTGGCCTGAAGTCTGGGTTCCCCATGGGACACCCCACAGCTCTAGCACAGCACTTGGCACGTGGTGGAAGTGCTCAGGCCCTAACCATTCACTCCTGGGCCAGCAGGGCACTGTGACTGAGCACATTAACCACAGTGACAGTCTTCCTCTCAAAGGGTCACTACCTCTCCCTCCAGGGTCCTGAGGTCTCGTCCTGCTGTCCTGCCAATTGCTTTGATGGCTCCTCCTCACCAGGAAGATGTCAGAGGAAGAAAATGGTCAAGACCAAGCCAGTTCCCCTGGCTGGGCAGGGGGAAGGGTCAGTTTAGGGATAGACTCAACAGACAGTGAATGGGGCGGTTCAGGAAGGCTGCCTTGAAGCTCACTCCTGGGCGCCTGGGCAGGAAGCATGGAGTGATGCAGCAGAGTGAGGAGGCGTTTGTCAAGCTCTGAAGAAGGGGGGTTTAGGGGGCTCCCGGACTTTCTGGAAAGTTCAGGACAGCCCCCCAGGGTAGCCACAGCAGCAGGTCTCCCCTCCCCGGCCCCAGCTCTGCAGTGGTCATAAGTGAGCAAGAAAAGCATGGAACCCCAAGTATGAATTAAATGCACAGCCCAGACCCACCTGCAATGGCCACGAAGGGAGGAGGTAGGCGCCGAAGGGGGGTGGAGAGGCTGCTGGGTCTTGGGGACGTTCAACCTGCGGGGCTGAAGAGCCCCACTCAGGACAGATGGATGGGCTTTGAACCCCTCAGGGCTGCTCCGTCTTGATGTGAGTCCAGGTGCCTGACAGTCCCCACCCCAAGGGGGAGAGATGAGGTTAGCCGAGGGGAGCAAATAAATGGCCCTTCGATGGGAGTTGGGGTCACAAAGGACGAGGGGGACAGAGAACCGGCAGCAGAGATCAGACACAGGCAGGGCAGCAGGTCTCGCTGACCAGACCTCAGGGGCACCGGGAAGCACCCCTCCCCCACGCATGCAGCATTATCAGGGGCTTTCTGCAAAGCCAGCACCAAGCTGTCGTCATCATGGCACCTGCAGCACAGGGGCCCCAAGTTAGCTGTTGACACCCCAATCCCCACAGCAGCGAGGCAGGCAGCCCCCACAGCAGCCCTCTGGTGGGTGGGAGGCTCATGGACCTGGGAAAGGTCCCATAGCAGCCCGGACCTCACCCCCAGGGGGGCCGGGGTGGCAGAGCTTGTAAGGAATAGAATATATGAAGGTCTGCCTGGGAACATTTGGGGATGTAAACTCTCACAGTGGCTGGGGTACGTGCTTGGCCTTGGAAAGATTGGCTACCCTCCCAAGGGCCAAGAAAATATTTACAGGATGTGGAGCCTGGCCTTCGCCTGGGCGCAGGTGGGCCGAGCTCCGATACATCTAATCTCATACCAAGGACTGGCCCCGGCTCCCAGCCAGATCTGAGACCAGTTCCTTGTGTTGCTGAGACGTATGCTTATTGGCTCCTTGCCGCTGTTGTTAGTGAAGTCCTTAAAACCCCAGAAAAACCGAGGCAGGCACAGTTGTTCCCCGGGCCGGCCGCCTCGGCTGCTGCAAGATATTCCACCCGTGTTGATGACTTTACTTGACTGGGATTTCGCCCGTGCTGATGAAAGGCCGGTGCTGTTTTGTGTCACGATGTTTCGCCCGTGCTGTTGAAAGGCCGGTGCTGTTTCTACGACGCTAATTGACTGGGCCCTGGTGGTATGATGATTTGCCTCCTTGCTTGTTAGTGGTATGATGATATATCCCCCTAATCTCTGTCTTGTCTTACTTACTTTCACTCTGTAATAAAACTCTTTAACCCCTTCATCCCGGCTTGCAGTGGTGTGTCTTGTGTATCGGGCCTTGAAATTAAGTCTGTGCACAGCAATCGATAATAGTTAGCGATACAGAGCTAGAGCTCAGAACTTGGGGACCAGGCTCCTCAGACGGCCGTGACAGCCAGCCTGGGGCCCCTGTGGAGGGGTCGCCTTCCCTTCTGATCACATGGGGTGGGGGGTGCACAAGGCCATGGCCCTCAGACAGCACCCCCTGCGTCTGCTGTGTTTGGGGCCCTTGAGATGAATCACCTGCCTTTTCCAATTAGACTGTTCCTTGATTTCAGGAATGTTTCTTCTTTACCCGACAGTGGAGCTGATTTTCAAGTGGAAAGGGGAGCTCATTTGGTAAATTGCTGACGCTGGCTGGTGGGTGCGTTCCAGGAGCTGAGAGCAGCTCCAGTCAAACTCTGAGAGCTGAGGAAGCGCCTCCTCCCCGGGCCGGGGGACGTGGGGGGGGCGCCTGTGATGCCCGAGGCTGGGTGGGGTGACCCTTCCCACCTGCAGACGGCAGCGGCATGTGGCAGGCGATTGAACCCAGAGCTGATGGCGCGGCTGGTGCAATCAGGCCTCCTCTGACTATTTAAGGAGCCCCAGGCTGCTTGAAAAGCCCTGAAGTAGAAAGGCCTGCCGTGGAAGATAAGGAAGCTGCCACGGGTCCCAGCTCCCAGGAGTCTGTTATCGGCGCAGACACTGAAGGCTTGTGGCTCCATCGAGGCTGTTGACACAGAGAAAACCCTGGCGGTTCTGCTAAAGGCCCGTGGCTGACGAGTGAGCCAGTTTCGTTTGTGTTGCTCTGTACGACTGGACGCTGACCTACTGGCACTATGTAATGCTCATAATTTCATTGTCACTGCAGCTCAGAGGCAGAGGACATTGCTTCCCCAATTACACAGGTGGGGAAAGTGAGTCTCAGGGGCGAACACCTGTGCCAGGTTCTCAGCTGGTGGGCACACCTCAGAGCTTGTGGCTGAGCTGGGCCCACGGCAGGGAAGAGGCACGTCCATGGGGGTGGGGGCCTTCACACCTGGCCCTGTCTCTCCCCCATAATCCCTCCAGCATCCCATGACTTTCCTGTCCCTGAGTCATCTGTCCCCATATCTCCCCACCTCTCTGCCCCTTGACTCCTGGTTGTCCCCTCGCCTGGCCCAGCTGCCTTCCTTTTCTTCCACCTGGAGAAGAAGGGTCACTGGGACTCCAGGAGTGTGCTCTGCAGCTTCCCTGTGCCCTGAGTCCATCTCCTCAGCCATCAGGCAGTGTGGGAACTGTCCCCCAGGGGCTGTGGGCACCCTATAGGCACAGCTGTGCTTCCTGTCCCTGGAGCCCTGAGCCATCAGCACCACCTGGCACCTCCACACACACAGCTGACACTTGGCCCCTGGGGTAGCTCAGGCACCTCTTCTGCCAGGAGCCATGGGGTGGGGGGCTCAGGAGCGAGGCTGCCAGGGCTGTGTCACCTCCACTTGATGGCTTGCTCGTTTGAGCCTCCCAGAGAAGACTCCCGAGGTAAAACCAACGGCCCCCTGGCAGGTCCTGGAAAGTCTGCTTGCTGGCTCACGTTAGCGTCTTCAAGGTTGGTTTTGCTTCTGGAAAATTCACACCCGTGTTTTCAAATTGAGGTGTAACTTCCATACCATGACACACATAAGTCTTAAGTGTCCATCTCAGTTCATTTTCACACGTGTCTGCACCTGCGTAACCATAGTTGTGTAACAGGTCAATGTAGACGCCGTCCCAGCTCCTGAGAGCCCCTGGTGACCCCGCGTCCCCCCACCCCCGTCACCCTCCCCCATGGCTCACCACTCCTCTGAGCTCTATCCGGCCAGTTCTGTTCTTGAACATCACGTAAACGGGAACTCGCTTTCAGTCAGTGCCACGGCCGCTCCCGCCGTCCACGCAGCTTCGGCCGCAGAGTTGCCTCGTTCTTCCCGCGGTGGTGGAGCCAGCAGACCGCCGCGCATTCAGCCCCTCTGTGGAGGGGGCCGTCTAGGCGGATTCCAGCTCTGAGTGAGGCTGAGGACTGCGGCTGCTCGGACGTCCCAGCACGCAGCTGTCTGTGGATATGACGCTCGTTTCTGTTGGATACACGCTAGCCATGGGGTGCAGGGTCTTGGGGGGCATCCGTTCACCCCCACCAGCAGGACAAGTGAATCCCAGGGAGATACGTGGTATCGTTGTCTTTTTAATCTCAGCCAGTCTAGCAGGCTTGTTGGAAAGTTGTGGACCACCCATCAGCTCCATTAGGCATAGAGGGTTTGGTAGGGAGCTTTTCCAGAGCTTTCCATCGCTGTCGAGCTGCTGGTGATGGAAATTGCCATGCCAGAGCAACAAGGAGCCAAACCCTGGATGGAGCCCCTCCCTTCTTCCCTCCAAGAGGCCAGACCCGCTCAGGGTGAGCTCCAGGGGCAGGAAGCGGGTGGTGAGCCCCAGTCCTGCTGGCAGGCATAGCGAGCTCCTGAGCGGCCGGATGTTGGGCAGGGCCTTTGGAAATACAGGGGACAGAGCTAGGGGATTAGTGGGGCTGGGTCGTGGCCAGCGGCGGGGGTGGAGAGAGATAGGATAGGATGACAGGTGACACGCTTTGTGCAGTGAGGGGATGTGGAGGGATTATGGGCCCTGCAGGATGGAAGCGTTGGCCGTGTGGTTCCGGCAGCCATCCCACCAGAATGTGCTGGAAAATAAGCAGAGGTGTGATGTCACACTGGGAAGAGGGCGAAGGGAAGAAATACAGCGCCCCCTTCCCCGCTGAGGTCGTGACAGTGAGCACAGAGGATGCTGCCCCCGTCTTGCCAGCCAGGGGCAGTTCCTGCGCACCCCGTCCCTTTGCGGGTGTCTGGGGCACTCAGACAGCGGCTCCAGGGGTGTGGGCAGACCCGGGATGTTTATGAAACTGCCCACAGCTGACTGCTCTCTGCGGACACCCAAAGCAGACCCCTTGAGAGGCTGGCTCTGCATCAGCTGCTGCATGGTGGCTGACCCTCCCTGTGACATGAGGGGGACACGGGCGAGGGTGCCCAGCAAGGGCACCAGGTCCCACAAAGTCCCATGGAAGGCAATGCTGGGCCCGTGTGCAGGGATTGCTGGGCCGTGTAGCTCACACCGTGGGGTCCTTTGGGGCCAAGGGGATGGGAGTGTCTACACTCGCAGCACATCAGTCAGGGCAAGGCTGCCCCTGGGCATGGGCGTAGGGATGGCCAGGCCCTCTTCTTTCTGTGTGCGCAGGATTTTATAATGTGGGTTTTATTCTTATTCAGTATGGTGAGGCCAACAGATCAGGAGGCCACGGCCCCTGCAAAGAGAGCTTGTTCCTCAGAGATCCCAGGAGAAAGGAGCTAGCTTATAGGCCTTGCCAGGAAGTGCATGGCCCCGCGGTAGTTAGGATGGGCCATGGCCTGGAGGTGGGCATGTGGGCTCTGGGTGGGTGGGCTTGCATATGGAAGGCAGCTCATGGGCTGAGTCTTTTACTGTCTCTAGGAATAGGACAGCCCTGGGAAGGCCCGTCCTGCCAGGGTCAACAGGCCACAGATGTCAAAGCATGAGGTACAGAGCAGAGCGTGTGGTTATCACACACAGTGAGCGCTGGGAGCAGGAGCTGGGAGTGGCCAGAGGGGCAGAGTCCAGGCCTGGAGGCGTTGGGCTTGTGCAGCCCAGCTCAGGAAGGCCATGCTGAAAAGGACATTTGGTGCCAAACCCAGGCCTGGTTTTGCCTCAGTCATTTTTCAGGTCTGCTGGGAAAACAGCACAGAAGGAAGGGGTAGCCTGAATTCCTTCCACTGGATCCGAGGGACCTTGCTGACAAGAGGCCCTGACTCCTGGGTGATCAATGAGAAAGTTGATACACGTCAGAGCCAGCCCCCAGGTTCACACATCACTCTGCACTTGGAAAGAACTTTCTGGAGATGCAATTCCTCCTCCCAGTCTTGCCCACAGCCCTGCAGTGTGGGACTTGGGTGCTCTCCCCTGTTCCTGTGCAGAAGGAGCCAGTCTTGGGGGAGGAGGGCAGAGGCATCTGCAGGAAGCTGGGAGCCCTTCCATGTCCCACCTCAGGGCTGGGGAGAGTGTGGGCCCCTTCCCCTCCGGCCCTGCCTGGCCACTGCCTGGTCACCACAGGTCCCAGCGCAGCGGCAAGGCCATCCTAGCTCTTGTCTTCTGTTGACACGCTGGCTCGTTCATGTTAATTTTTTTGAAAGTCGTTACAGAGAGAAGAGCTTTCAAAATAGAGACACAGATATCCTGTTGCAAGGGCCTGGAGTCTTGGGGGTTAGCCTGGGCCTGGACATCCCCAGGGGTGCCTTCCCTGGCACAGCAGCTGGCATCCGGTGGAGATACTGGTGAAAGAAGCCAGAAGGGACTGACAGATGCCACGTCAGCACTCTGTGAGCCCCTGCTGTGGCCTGGCCCACTTGGGGCCTCGAGGACACCAGTGTCAGAATGGAGTTTCCTTTCTCAGAGGGAAGGTCTGGGTAGACGGGGACGAGACAGGGGCCTGAGAGTGGCTGCTGGTCGGTAAGAGGCTGCACTGTTTACTTTAGTGTTGAGGAGAAGAAAAGCACAATGGCCTTATCGGTGCCAGTTGGGCCGCGGGACGCAGTTCTGCAGTGGTGTGAGAGCAGGCCCGTCAAAGACAAGATGGAGCTCGTTCCCCCCCCCCCCCCCCCGCGGACTGGAGGGCCGGGTGTGGGCACCCCGCTCCTCTTGGGGTTCCAGCCTGCCCCCCGAGCCAGTGGTACCTCCTCTCGCTGCCAGAACCTGGATGACAGTGACACACCCACCTGCTCGTGGGGGCTGCCCGCCGTCTGCACGTGCTGCTCGAGACAAAATCCACCAGCAGGCCGTCAGGACGGCAGATCCACACATGATTAGATCTGAGATGATGAGGGCAGAGGAGCTGGGAAGGGCCTGCATTTATTCCTCGATTGTCCTCTTCCTGTACTCGCTGGCGCCTCAGCCCCGAAGAGAAATGTGGAGTCTTCCCCCTTCACTGAAAACAAGATACAACACGACTTCAAGCTGACAGACTACAAGCTGACAGAAGAGGGAATTCCCAGCAGCTGTCCTATTGAAGCCCACCTGTCGCCCATGTTGTCATGGGCTGTGTCCTTGGAAGCCCTGACCCCCCCACCCCAGTCCTCGGAATGTGAGTGGGTTTGGAGATGGGCCTTTACAGAGGTGATTATGGTTAAATGAGGCCATTAGGGCAGGCTGTGATCCACTAGGACTGGTGTCCTTGTCAGAGGAGGCCAGGACACAGACACACAGAGGGACAACCACGTGAGGGCACAGGGAGCAGGCGGCATCCACACCCAGCCCTCTCCGGTCCCACGGGCACCTAGCTGGGGGTGGGACCCCATCTGCTGTGACTGGTGTCAGGAAAGCCGCATTTAAAAGAGTGTTTATTGATCAGGCTAGATTGGAAGGAATCCTTTGGCAACAATGGTGCAAAGAAGATCAGTCCTCAGGAACTTGCATTTTATTTAAATTCGGATTTTAATATATCAGGTTTCCTGAGGCTGCAGGATGGTCACGCTGGGGGAGCTGCAGGCGTGGCTGGTGGGACTTCCCGGGTCACTGCATGGACGCCTTGGTGTGGTCCCCTCGAGACCAGGGCTGTGGCTGGTGGGAGCTTTTCAGCTGCATCAGATCAAGTCCTAATAGGACCCCCAGTCCGCTCTCTGATTAAATCAGCCATTTGTTGTGACTGAAGTTATTTCCAACGTGATCTAAATAAGGTGGGGTTCATGGGCTCTGCTCTGAGAGGAGGGGAGCAAACACTGGGCGACGTCACAGGGTGACTGGAGCCTGTGCTGTGACACAGCTGGGATCCAATGACAAGTCTGAGGACAAAGGGCTCACTGTGCCTCTAGAAGTCCCCTCTCTCCCCGTCCTCTCCCTCCCCACCCTGAACTCTGACTACTGTTTCTTCACGCTGCTGAGCCAACCACGTGAACGAGCAGTGTCTTCATTCTTCACATGGTCGCCCACCCCAGGCTCCAAACGCGCTAGAACTGGAAGGAAAGGAGACGGCCTGGGTGTCTGCCCCGGGGGGCTCCTGTGGTGCTCAGAGCTGTCACCTCGGTCAGACCAAGTTTGGGTGACCCAAAGGGCAAGGGCTTGGGTGAGGGGAGCCTACTTGGAGGTGATCTCAGGAAGCCCAGTGGGGGTGGGAAGGGAAGATGCTCTGCTGACTGTTGGCTGCCATGGGCATCGAGGTCGCTGGGAGGGGTGGAGGGCACCCACTGCCCAATGCGCACGGGGCAAGGAGGCTGAGGATTTACCCACTACGTCCCGGCCCTGTCGGTCGCACTTTGCTCTCGGGGTGTCAGACAGTCCCTGAGAATGCCCCAGGCAGGGGCAGAGGCCAAAGAAAATGACTTTCTTGTGCCCCAGAAGCCTGTGTGTGAACCTGTCGTCTGCGATGGCTGCGGCCTGCCCGTCACCGGGACACACACTCTATGACTCAGGTTCAAGGCTGGCATTCAGGAGGGCGTGGCCAGTGCCTCCAGAACTGGGACGAGGGCAGTGACCGGCCGTCCCTGTGTGAAATGAGCATGGACCCAATGACCCCGGCAGAAGTGGCCAGGCCCCAGCTCCTGCGGGAAACTGCGTGGTGTCAGGTCACAGCAGGGGTTTGGGAGGACACACCTGGGGTTCTGACGGCAGGTTGTCGGGGGGCGGGCTGGTCACCTGCTGGGAACCTGGTCCTCAGCCTCAGTGGCTACCCTGCAGATGAGTGCCCCCACAAGGACATGGCCCTGCTGTTCTCCCAGGACACTGGTCAGTTTAGAAGAAAGCGGCGCTTGCTACACTACACGGGTCTGTCTGTGCTGTAGTTACCTTGGTTGGGCCTGGGATGGGTCAGGTTGAGATCTTTTTCAGGCCCCTTCTGAGCCCCCTGTGGGGAGAGGCCTGGGCAGGAAGCCTGGCCCCGTGGGCCCCTACTCTCCACTCTGACTCTCTCCTTGCCGGCTCTCGCTCGGCCTCAGACCCCATTCCTTCTCCTGCCTCCAGCCTGGGCCCCTCAGACCCACGCCCTGGGCTCGGCCTTCCTGTTACAGCAGCCCAGAGCCTCCCGGGGCGCTCACATCCCTCAGCTGACAGGCGGGGGTGTCTTTGGGCCTGGGTGTGGCCACGGTTGTCCTCACTGGCCTTTCCTGCAAGGTGGAGACCCTACCCCGCTCCAGCCCCAAGCCCAGCCCGCTTCCAGCAGCCAGGGGACTGTGCCGTCGGTGGGCGGGCAAGCGGCCAGCTGGTGGCTGCTCAGTTGGCTGACCTGGTCCTAATGGGCCTCAGGACCACGGGCTTCCTGGCAGGAAGCACGGCCAGCAGGCCCGAGAGGCAGTCTCCTGTGCAAATTGCCACAGTGTGTTTACCCGGGTCAGCCCAGTGTACGCTGGCACCACTTCTGTCACGCCGGCCGTGAGGCCTGCGGCGATGCCAGGTGGCTGGGAAGGGAAGTGGGAAATGGTGCCGGGGCGGGACAGGAGGGGGTGCAGAGGGAGCTGCGAGCACGCATGTGAGGGTGTGTGTGTGTGCAGCTGCGTACGTGGGGATGGGTGTGAGAATGTGTGTTTGGGAGCATGTGTTTGGGTCCATATCGACCCTGAAGGGCCTACAAACAATTTTCTGATTTGTGGGGTTACGTGAAGTCCCTAGAGAAAGAAAATTAAATCACATGTACTGAATAAAATAAAATTACAGGAAGGCAGGATCCCCGAATCAAACACGGGAACTCCCATTGCTGCTCTGTGTCAGCTTGACCCCCTTCCTCCCTGAGCCTGGAGGCCCCAGGACAAAGCACAAGGTTGCAGGGAGCTGTCATATTCCCTGTCAAGGCCAAGTCCCCCAAGAAATTGGTGACCCCCAGCAGCCTTGGGGGGGCAGCAGGAGGGGTGTATGGGGGTGGCAGTCCCTTCTCTCCTGGCCCTGACCCAGCCCCATGGCCAGCAGCAGGGGCGCTGCACAGAGCACTCTGGCAGGGCTGCCTCCCCAGGGTGGGGGAAGGGCACGTGGCTCTCTGCCTGACCCCTGAGCTGGGACATCCCTTCTCCTCCTGCCCTTGGACTCAGACCAGGATGTAGAACGTGGTCACCCCTGGTTCTCAGGCCTTCACACTCAGACTGAAGTCACCACTGGCTGTCTTGGGTCTCCAGCTTACAGACAGCAGACCTCAGGACTTGTTAGCTCCCATAATCCTGTTAGTGGATTCCTCACAATAGATCCACCTACGTATCACCTATCACCTATCTATCTATGTATCTGTGTATCTATCTATCTATCTATCTAGCATCTAGCATCTATCTAATCTCTCTGTCTGTCTACCTACCTATTTACCTACCTATTGGTCCTATTGGTTCTATTTTCTGGAGAACCCTGACTAATACAGCACCTACTTTTTTGGGTGCTCCCATCTGACATGACCCTCTCTCCATTGTTCACGCTCTGTGACCCCTGGCTCCCATGGTCCTTTCAAGTCACCTCCCATGTGCTTCTGTTAGCTCTGATGATACCTTCCTGGGCAGGGGCTGTGAAGGGGACAGGATTGGACCCCTGTAGTGTAGCCAGAGCTGGCCTGCACCTTGAGGGGTGGCGGGGACCCTGCATGCTCTCCAGGTCACCTCCTCCAGAGTAGGGAGTGGAGGCACGATCCAGGCAGAACTTGGGCCACAGCTGCCCCTGTGACCGTCCCACACCCCTCACTGCTCTCCCTGCCTCAGGCCTGGCCCCAATGTGCTCCTTCCTGCCACCTGTGCAGAAGAAACGTGTCCTCCCAGGCCCACAGCTGAGCAGCCCTCTTACCAGGAAGCTCCACGGTGCTATTACTAAGGAGACATCACTTGGAACCCTGATGGTGAACGGGGACCTCAAGGAGTTATCAGGGACCCCTGCCCACAGAGTTTTAGAATCCACCCCTTGGAAAGGACAAGAGAGAAGGGAGGGGAAGGCAGGGGGCAGGCCAGGGGCGGGAAGGGTGGTGCCAGGAGCCGGACCTCGGGCCCCTCTGGTCCCAGGGCCCGCCTGAGAGCTCCTTCTAGGCAGGCGGTGACAGCCTCTGGGAGGGTCAGGCCCCTGTCCTCTTCACCTTTCATCCTTAGCCCAGTCACAGGAAAATGAGTTCAAAGTTACACTCCTTTATCACAGGTGTTAAGATTGAGTGGGGACTTGAGACCTCCTCCTGCAGGAGTAGCCTGCATTCTTCTCTTTTGTTGCACAACCGGAGACTTTGATAGGCACAGCCATGCTTTTATTAGGTGCAGTAACAATTTCTTTGCTTTAGCGTTCATCTGTGACATCTAGACTAATGAAGATAAACTCTTAAATGCCAGTTCAGTTACTGAAGTACCAGCCACAGGTTTCTTCCGCTTCTGCTGATGGCTGGCTCTGTTCACACTCAGAGAACGTGGTCTGATGGAATCCCTGACAACGTTATCATGCAATGATACCACAGAGCAAGAGTGCCGTGGTAGTGACAGCCCAAAAGGCAGCATTTGGTGTCCAGGAAAAACCCCACAAAGACAAATGTGAGGAAAATATGTGTAATAAAGACACAAAGGACTAGTACCCTTTATATATAAAGAGTTCCCAGAGGAAATAAGAAAAGCATTCACCCTACTGGGACATCAGGGATGATCTTCCCCTACAGCCTGGGGAGGGGCACAGCCCTGGGACACCTGGATCCCGAATCCTGGCCTCCGGACCTGGGAGAATACATTGCTGGTGTTTGAAGCCCTCTGTGTTTTGATGCTTTGTTACAATGGCCCCAGGAAACAAATACAGAGACTATTTCCACCTCTGCAATTAGCAAAAATATTTTCTAAATGAAAATGCTTACATGATGGCCAGGTTTAAAGTCAGGAGTCACCTCGTAGCTTGGTAGCATGTACCCAAGGCTATAAGAGCATTTCTTCTCTTTAACGTGGTAATTTCATTTTTAAGGTTTTATCCTGACAAACATTTCATGTAAGAATGAAGGTATTTGGAAAAGGTGCTCACGATAACACTGCTTATGGTAATGTGTAAAAGCAACAAATGTCTAAAAATTGCAGAAAGGTTAAATAAGTGGAAATGTTAAATATATGTTTGACATAATGAAATAGTCGACAATTAAATAATGTCTTTAAATCAAACATGACACGGAAATTCTGTTTATGTACATAGGAAAAAACAGGGTATAAAACTATTCATATTCATAGGGTATAATCCAAATTTATTTTTAAAATACTTGTAACATATTTATATAACTAGAAAAATATACCAAAACAATAATAGTGGTGATATCTGGGTGGTAGAATTATAGATTATCTTAACTTTATTGTTTATTATTTCTTACAGATTCTTCATATATATATATATATATATATATATATATATATATATATATATTTCTTATAATGGTATATATTCAATTTTATGATCAGGAAAAAGTTTTAGAATTCCAAATCATTACTGTGTTGACTTTTGATTGAAATAATGTGGCAGTAACAATCTTTGAAAACTCCAAGATGTAATAATGATACCCAATGGAGACCACAAAACTTACTGCGGGTGAAGTAGTAAAACAACTTAAATTCTGTAACAAAGACCCAAGTAGGGGTGGGTGTTTCTCCTGAAACACCGAGGAAGACAGCAAACAATGAGGAACAAAGCAAACACGTGACTACTTCCCAAAACCCTCCAGGGCTTGGCCAAGCCAGAGAACCTGTCTCAATCTAAGTTTTAACACGAAGTGATTTTTTTGGTTGGGGGACCCCTCGTGCTCTACCCTTTTAATTGTTGCCTTTCTTCTTTCCCCCCATTTATCCCCTAACCTGTGAGTGTTGGAGTCGGGAGGGACAATGACCCAGAGAGGAGTGCCTGGGTCCCCCAGGGTGGCCTGACCTGCTCTAGGTCACCAATTGGAACAAGGCTGGGATTTGCCTCCCCAACTCCCCAGCTCACACTGTGACCGAGTGTCCCTGCCTGAAGGAGAAGTCCCACCTCACTGTCCAAGGACAGAAGTGTCACCTAGCCAGGCCTCCGACGTCTTCGCCCAGAGTTATGTGACAAGCTGACCACACCTCCCTGCCCCTGCAAACTTGTGTGGAAAGCCCCTTGAGTTCTCCACAGACTCCGTGCATTTAGGATCAGGCCTAGCTGAGGGGTGACGCTCTGCTTTAATAATTCACTGTCCCCACCCAGCTCCCCTCTGAGGCTTTGCCAGTGTGGGTGGGGCCCGGTGGGTTCACTGGGCCACTGACGGGAAGGTGGGCACCACCTGGGGAGGACAGGCTCGCCCCTGACCACGCGGGACTCTGGGCCAGCTGAGCACTGCTGGGTGTCCACCTTCGCCCTTGAGGCAATGGACACTGTCCCCAATCTACAGGCCAGACCAGGGAGGTCCTGGCTGGGCTCCCGTTGCAGTGCTGGTCCCGGCAGTGCCAACTGCCTCCCCAGGACTTAGTCACCCTGGTCACCTTGCGCAGGAGAGGGGCAGCTCCCCGAAAGACACCAGGTGGGCTGGGTGGGCCAGCATGTCTCAGGCCGAGCTACTGGTTCTCAGCCCCAGGGCTTGAGGGCGTGGTCCCCTTCAGGTCTCCCTCCTCCAGGGTCCAACCCAGGGGCATCTGTGGGACTGCAGGGCTCCCAGTAACCCTTTGGGGAGAGCTCCCCTCTGTGGGGGGGTGACTGCTGGGGCCACTGCCAGACCAACGGACCAAAGGATGGGGGTGGGACTGGAGCCCCTCCACCCACTCCACCTCAGGGGGACGCTCCTTGACACCCATACCTACTCATAGTCACGTGACCTGAATGAACACTGCCCATGAGGCTGACCAGTCAGGTTGACCAGGCAGGCTGGGCTCCCAGTGGGTTTGGCTGCTGCCTGGGCTGGGACCTCTGATGGTGAGGACAGGTTGTCCTGCCTTGGGCTCTGGCTCCTGGTCTGTCCTTGTCTGGCAGCCTGTGATCTGCTGCCCCCATGCCTTTACACTGAAAAGTATTCTACCTTCAAGTCCCCACAGCCACCAGCCAGTCCATGGGATGCTCAAGGCCTATAACCCCAAAAATGTTCATTTCCCTTTTTGTCAGTGGAGTCAGTCCTAGGGGGTCCCAAAGCAGGGACACAGCTCTGACCACAGCCAGAGCCAAGCACACGTGCGTATGCACACACACACACACACACACACGCCACACACACACACACACACGGGCACACACATGCACACACACGGCAGCCCCCACACACACTACACACACACGCACACACACACACACACACACACCGGCACATATAGACACACACATGCACACACACGAGCACACACACGGCAGTCCCCCCACATGCACACACACACACAGAGGCACCACCACACATGCACACACACGGGCACACACAGACACACAGAGACACACACATGGACACACACACATGAGCATCCACACACATGCACACACAGGCACCCCCCACACACACACGGGCACACACATACAGACACGCACACATACGGGCACCCACACCGCCCACATGTCTGTTCCCTAACTGTGTGAGTGCGGCTCTCCTCTGAAAGAAGCATGTTACCTGGGGTGGAGGGAAGGGCTTTGGGTTTTCCTGTCCCATTTGACTTTTGCACAAGAACATGACCATGAGGCACAGATGTAACTGACAATAGAAGTAAAAGACCATGTGTCAAAGCCCCAACTCCAAGCTGGCCGCCCCTGTGGTTGGTCTTTCTGCAGCTCTGTGGGTTCCAGCCCTCAGGTTGGACAAACCCGCCGTGTGTTAGGTTCAGAGCCGGCAGGCAGGCTGCACAGGCAGCCAATGTCCACCCAGAGAGCACCTGCCCGGTCTGCCTGGGTCACAGAGGTGGCCTCTGGTTTCTAAGGGTGGGGGTGGGGGGCTGCCAGGTGGTCCTGTGGTGTTTTAGGCTCTTGCTGGACCCTTGCACCAGGCTTTTAAAAATTGTTTTTATTATGGTAAAATATATATAACATAAAATGTACCATTTTAACCACTTTTAAATGGCCAGTTCTGTGGCATTTAATTCATTCACATTGCTGTCTACTGTTTACCACCATCCAGCTCGGAATTTCTAACTCAATCCGAACAGAGACTGTGTCCCCGTTAAACACTAACTCCCCCTCCCCACCCCCTGCAACCACTGTTCTAATGTCTCTGAATTTGACCATTCTCAGAATCTCATGTAATCGTGGACTCAATAGGCTATGTGTCCTTTTGGGACTGGCTGTTGCAGCAGGTGTCAGAATGTCTTTCCTTTTTAAGGCTGAGCAATAGCCCGTCGTATGGACGGACCACATTTGTTTCTCTATTCCTGTCGATGGACACCTGGGTTGTTTCCCTCTCTGGCTGCAGTGAATACAGCTGGGTGAACAGGTGTGCAAGTATGTGTTCAAGTCTCTGCTTTCACTTCTCTTGGGTCTCTGTCCAAAAGTGGGGTCGCTGCGTCGTAGGGTAGCTCATATTGAAGTTTTTGAGGGACCTCCATACTGTTCTCCAGCGTGGCTGCCCCATTTTACATTCCAACCAACAGGGCACAGGGTTCCAACTTCACAGCCTTGCCCACACTTGTTATTTTCATTTTAAAAAAAATAATAGCCATCTTGATGGGTGGTTTTGTGGACATGGCTTTCTCATGGTGATGGAGAGGAGACCGTGGTTGGGGCTCCCAGGAACACAGGGCTAAGACAGTGGGAGCTGGGCTGTAAGCCAGCCTCGGAGTTGACAAAGCCCAGGTTCGTTCATTGGCCAGCGGCTCCTGACAGTCCCAGGTCCTGGGAGCCAGCTCTGGGCCGCTGGCCATGGGTAACGAGGGAACACGGATCTTTCAACCAGTGTTCCGAAGTCAGCTGGGACTCTGCGTGGTATTTACAGGCACGGCAGAGCATGGGCTTCCTGAGAGGGCCCGAGATTTCCTTTCTAGATGGAAGCAGCACTGCAGAGGGCTGGGCATGCCCGGCCTCTGTGCTTCCTATTTGTTTAGGTGCTTACATTTCTTTTGGATTCTGTATAGATCCCATCACATTGCATCATCACATAACATCTCACATCTGCTGTGGGACATTGCCAAAGGATACCCGAGACGGCCCACCCCATCTTCTGTGCACCGGAACACCGGTTCTGAGAACAGGTTTGGGGATCTGAGAAGTCTGTTTCCAGTCTTGGTGGCCCAGATCCTGAACCTGCCCTGCTGATTTTGCATCTGTGGTTTCTTTGTGAGAAGAAGGTTCTAGAAATTTGCTTCCAGGCCTTCAAGTGACCCAGAGACTCCTGGCCCTGAGGTGGGGCTGGTTGGACCTTCTTCCTGGTCCAGCTGGTCCCAAGAGGCCCTGCCCACCTTACAACTCACACCTTATTCTAAGCAGTTTTTAATTGAGCTGGGCTATACAAGAAAAGTGTACTCCCCTCCCCACCCCCCCAAACTTTTGTTCTTTCTGGTTTAGCAGAGACCACCTACAGCTTTGATGAGGGTGTGCTAGTGCCCCTGGGCTCTGTCCCACTTTGTCCCACGTCCTCTATCATCGCATGGCCCATTAGTTGTCACAATGTCCCTGTTATTACAGGGCGCTTGCCCTGGGGACTAATTCATGGTCGTTTTTATTAGTTGATGATGATGCTGTCTTTGCCTCCTTGTGACGTAAATCTCTGTGTGTGTGTCTTTTAAAACAAATAACAACAATACCGAAAGCCATGGAAACTAGGTCAGAAAGAATGAGAACACCTTTGCAGACTGTACTGAAAAGCTGGACGCTGAGCAAGGAGGTACGGTGTGTCCTTCTGGGCCATCAGAGACCTCTGCGTCACCTTGGCAACAGGGTATGAGGCGCTCTTCTGTGGTAGCCAGGGGCATCTGGGAGCCCCTCCGAGTCTGAGATTCCACGCCTGGCCCCGAGAGCCCACCCCCTTCCTCAGGGGCTGGGCTGTCCTGAACGGGCTGGTCCAGCTGTCCTGCCTTGACCCGGATGCTCTCAGAGAAGCAAGTCTTCTGGACAGCACGGGAGGAGAGGCCCCTCTGAGTGACCAAGACGTTGGCTGGCTCGGAGGAGGAGGATGAGGAGGGGTTAAATGGGACGGGACAGCCACTCCCATAACGAATTCCAGGCAGAGGACTAAAACTCACAGTTCTAATGACCACTTAATGACCTGGCAAGATGCTTCCTCAGTGTGGCTGGGGAAAAGGCAGGATGTAATCATGTACCGGGAAAGACTGGTGGGGAGCACCATGCCGTCAACAGCATTCCTTACCTGTGCTTTCTGTTTTCACCTTTACATAGTTTCTAAATTTTTTACTGAACGTTTCCTACTGATTTTTATACTGAGAAAAACAAAGTGCTTTATAAGAAAAGACCACTCTGCTGAGGGAGCGTTTCCTCTTGTTCCCACTTAATGTCGCTGAAAGTTATCCATCTAGAAGCCGCAGAGAGAGCCATATCCCAGCCTCCCTGTCATTGCCAGTTCCTTCCTTAGCCCTGCCGGGGGAACCGGGGTCAGGGTGGGGTGGTGGGGGGCATCCCCTGCGTCTCCACCAAGGTCTGGAGTTGACAAACTGCTTAAACTTCCTGAGCCACCAGGACCTCCCACAATGGAAGTGTCGCTCTGGACCAGGTTCCCTGCCAGGCCGACACCCCCAGCCCCTTTTCCCCCCATTACCACCCTCTCCTGGCAGAGCCCTAACCCTGGTGAAGCCCAGATACCCACTGTGTCACACCGTCCTCACCCAAGCACCTTCAGAGAAAAATCACACAGCCATTTGGGCAATAAATTGCCCGTGGACATCGGACAATGTTGACTATTTCCACCACTCTTGGAGCTGGTCCCATCTCTTCTGTCCTCTCCTTCCCCCTGAGCCAACCCACCACACCTCATGCCCTGTGTCCATGCCCTCTGCCTTCTCTCCTGGGAAACAGCAGAAGTCCCCACGCTGTCTCCTTAACTAGATGACAACCCTTGAGAGAAGGCATCTTGTCTGTTCCCTTCCCACTTTGCGGCACACAGTAGGTGCTTCATGAGCCTGGGTGGACACCTGGTGGCGATTCCCTCAGCATGCCCTCGGGACCTGCACCTTCCCATCCCTCTTTGTCCCTGCTAGAGTACTGTCTGTCACAATTCAAGGCAGTCCCAAGCTTCCTTTCACTGCCTGGTGCAGTTCTTGCAAAGTTCCTGTGAAGAGTAGAAACTCACATATTTTTTGAATAATTGAATAGTAATAAAAAAATACATAGTTTATCGTGCCTGATGCCAGTGGATGCCCTGGAGACAATGAGAGCCCCCACGTAGAAGTCTAGCATCTCCCAGAAGGAATCGGGGTGCTCTGTGTAGCCCCTGAGGAAAGCCCAGAAGAAAGGCTGTGGCCAGCCCCGGGCCCCACTCTGGGGCCCCTGACCCTGCTCCCAGGTCTGCACGAGGCCAGAGCAACCCAGAGGATTCCGCTCTGTGATGTGGAAGGAGCTGAAACTTTTCTCCCTGATTGCGTGGCACCACCAGTAAAATAGTGCAAAACTGGCATTTTAAGCACGCTGCTCCTTCTACCTGAGGTTTCCAGCTGGTTTACTCTGGGGCTGCAGGCAGGACAAGTGACCACACCCCACCTGGTTTCTTAATGCTGCTTTTCTGAAAGGAGCTCCCACACTGAGTGCTGATGCATCTATTTTGGGCCCTTGGTGAGTCACTGCTGCTCACCTGTCTCCATCCTGCAGCTCCACCCCCAGCTTCCTTTAAGACAGCTGTCTTCAGAACATGGGTTCAGGAGACAGACACCTTATGTCCTCTTGGGTCCTCAGGCACGGTATCAGCTACCGACCTGCTGTAATATCAGGCACCCCCATCAGTCCATCAGTGACTGCTCACTGTGACAGAAGCAGACATGGGAAGTAGAAACCCTAGAACTTTGCAGTTGGAAGGGCCAGTAGTCCGTGAATAGCAAGTTTCTGTTGGTGTGTGTGTGTGTGTGTGAGTGAGTGTGTTTGTGAAAGCCAAAATGTTGGAATTCTGCCCTGCCTGTCCTGTGGCTGCCTCTCCGGACCCCCCAGGTCCCCCACCCCAGTCCCAATGTCCCCAGGACCAGGATTCCCCAGGGCCTGGACTGAGGGGTGTGGGCATCACCGAGGCAGTCACAGAGCAAACGCACCCCAGAGCAGTGGGACGCAGGAGATGATGGCAAAGTAGGTGCTCCATTGGGTGGTGCTAACGCTGGCCAGTGTCCAGCTGGCCAGTTCCCCTGGACTCCTGACAACCTGTGAACGTCTGGGCCATCCACTGAGGGTTAGCGCTTTCCTCTCACCTGCTGGACCCCACGTTTTGGGCTGCAATTCCCTGACAGTGCACTCATGTCTATTGAGCATGTCTGTGCCAAGCTCTGCAAACATAGCGGGTGGCAGAAGGCTGCCAGTCAGCCGAGCTTGACCTGAGATGGTTGGGCTGACGCCGCTGTAAGTAAACCAGGCAAAACCAGATGAAACACAGCCAAGAGGACAGAGAAGGCCTGGGGTTTCTGGGAGGAGAGTGTCAACAAAGAAAAGCACCTTGTCTTACTCTTGGTGATGGGGAAAGTCATCTTGAAAGGGGCCTGCTGTCCCACCACATTTAGTTACAGAGGGGAGTAGGTTTAGAGCACACGTGGCACGGGCTGGCTCACTCACTCCTTTGTGTACGTGTGCTGCCTTCCAGCCTGGCTCTCCATATTGATTGATTGATTTGGAGGATTTTATGGGCTGCCCATTCTCAGTGTCTTTGGGTGCCTGAAATCCAGAACACTGCAATTGCAAGAGCGGCTAAAGAAATTCCAAATGGAAAAGAAAACTGACTTACTGTTTCTCCCAAATCTACAATGATATACAGAAGGGAGCATTCTCACAGACTTTGAGAGTATTTCCTCCATTATGTTAAGTGGAGACTTTCCTGAATAATTTGATTACGTCTGTAGATGCTCATGCAATGTACTTTTCCCCCCTCGAAACGTGTGCAAAGCGTAGAGACTAGAAATCTGAAAAGAAATCAAAGATTCTGGAAGGAAGTACAGCTTCCAGGGGCCAAGGATGCAAACAACCAAAGACACTCAACTCAAGCAGAGGTCGGTGGGGGCAGATTCACCACGGTAGGTACCGGGAGCCCACTGGGCGACATGACACCATTAGAGGTCAGCCTCTTCCTCCGCCCTGCCTGCATTCATCAAGAGCAGCCTCCCACGCGGGGCTGGGGAATGGCCATAGCCTGGCGCAGGGCTGTTCAGGAAGGGTCAGGTCAAGTGCACCTGGGTCCAGCGACCCTCTCTGGGGAGGCAGTTCCAGCTCTTTTGGCTGCAGTTTTTAAGCAGCGGGGACAAACTGTTTCCAAACTGCCGGCCAGGTGTTTGCAAACACCTCACACTTTTCAAAAGTCTTGGGCTTGCCCTTCGGTATGTAGGTGGGAGGGGGCCCAAGAGCTCGAAAGCTCTTGAGTCACAGAATAAAGGACAGCAGCTGAGTGCATTCAGGTCTCTGGTGTGTTTACTCTGCGTCTTACTCTCCTAGGAACAGGTAGATTTGAGGGGCCCCAGAAGGAGACAAAAGCGGTTGTAAACTATTCAGCTGGAAGGAAGTAGAAATATTCCCATAAATTCTCACTGGAAAACTCGGGACAGATAATGAGGGCACTTTTGAAAGACTAAGGAAAACTTTGGGACTATTAGTGTCTTTGAAAGGCCTTTTAAGACAAACTGACCCACAAACCACTGGCCAGGGAGGGGGTGATTGGGAAATATTTGGTCCCACTGGCGATCGAGCACATCTGACTCCGCCCGGTGCCCTGGCCAGGCCAGTCACGGCTCCAGGCAACTGCACACGCACACACGCAGCCTCCCCTCCACCATGTTGCCCAGTGTTGTGTCCATTCTGCTTAACTCTCGTTCCCCATCTCCTTCTGTGAAATGGTACTTTTATTCAGCAGAAGGAAAAATGAAGCTAGGCTGGACGCAGAATTGAAATTCCCAAACTGCTGCCTTCTTAATGTTTAAAAAATACAGGTCGCCACACCCTGTATTTTCCCTTAGACAATTTTTTATTTGTTTGTTTAGAAAATGTTTATTTTTTTGATAAGGCATAAAGAATATAAAGTGAGCAGTGATGCCAACAGAAATTGTCCCCTGCTGCCATTTTCATCCTGTCCCCCTCTCCCCTCTAGTGCAGGTCAGCCCACCGCTGCCCTGCAGCTCTGGGGACACAGAACGTGGGCCAGGTGGGATAAAAGTAACAAAAGCCATGAGGCCTGCAAACTGTGTACTCTCGCCAAGGGGTGAAGTCCCCGCCCACTGTTGACCCTACCCATTGGCCCTGCCAGGAGGGGCCATTCCCCCAAGGACAGGGTCCTTTCCTCTGTCTGGGACAGAGCGCCTGGCCCATGTTCAGTGGACATTTTTCGGATGAACCCACAAGAAAAAGACCCATCACGCACTGAATTGAGGGCATTGCCAACTGGTCTTCCCAGTATTCTGGTCCCAAGAACCTGAGACTCTGAAGGCCCTGTTGGGTGGAGTCCACTTCCACCTGGCCCTCTGGCAACAAGCCCACTTCAGCCCGTCTTCCTCTCTCCACCCTGCTAGGTTCCAAAGTAAATCCATCATAAAGGACCCAGACCTTCCACAATCAGCTGGCTTCTGACAGCGTATCTGACGGAGAATTGGCAGGGCCAGCCCCAGTCTGGGGTTTCCACTCCAGCTGGGGGGTCTGCAGCACCCTGGGGTCTGCGGCCCGCGGGGGATGTACCCCCCCCACACCAATGCCCTGTGCTCAGTTGCCAGAGATGCTCACCAATTTTCCTGGGTTTGTCTCTAACTTGCTGAACGATAGAGATTCACACAGAACAAGAGTAATCAAAGTTCGGGGGCCCCAAGGTCCTGGGGTGTGTCGCTGCAGAGGGTCCCCGGCTGTGGGCAGCCCCTCTCTGGGAAGGGGCGACCCAATTTGGGGTGTGGGAGCCGGCGTGCTGTCACGTGGCACCGCTGTATGGCCCCACTCAGCGAGTTTGTGAAGTTTCCCTAACCCCACCTGCTACTTTTCCTTATAGAGGCTTCAAGGCTGAGAACTTCAGAACGAAATTGGGGGACAGATGGGACCTGTACCCCGATAGCCGGGACCGTGGAGTAGGGGTCCAAACAGGACCCAGCTGTACTGCATTTCCAGGGTTTTCGGAACCGCCCTAGACCCAAGCCTTTTGGGTGGGTGCGAGAAGAGGGGGCACGCTCCAAGGAGGCCGTGTGAGAGTGTGCAGGCGGAAAGTGTGCCCAGGAAACACAAGGATTAATCGGCCTGCAGCGTCCACAGCATCCGGTAGGGGGCGCGCGCCGGCGGGAACGCGGGCGCGGGCGGACCTCCGCGGGCCTTAGGCGCCCGGCGCCTCTGACGTCACCGCCCCGCGGTAGCCAGGGCAACGGCCTCATCAGCGCGCGCGTCAGAGCCGCCAGTCTCTTGGCAACGGCCCGATCTCCCGCTCTCCCTCCGCTTGGCGCTGGGCCGCGCGTCGCTCTGGCGTCAAAGCGACGTCAATGGGGATGTATCAATCCAGCGCGGCGGCGGGGCGGGCCTGGCGGAGGCGGGCTGGGGGCGGGGCCGGACCAGGCCGGGGGCGGGGCCTGGGCGGGGCTGCCGGGGCCGGGGCGGGGCGGGGCGGTGGCGCGTGCGGCGGGTTGCGCCGCGCGGCCTCAGAGCTGACATGCGGCGCGGCCCGGCTGGCGGCGGCAGAGGCGACCGGAGCAGCAGGCAGCCGAACAGCGCGAGCGAACGAGCGGTCGGCGGGGGCTGCGGGGCGAGCGGCGTCCCGGCCTCGGAGCCCCGGGGGTGGCGGAGGTGAGGCAGCAGGCGGCGCTCGGGTCTCCGGTGGCCCCGCGGGTGCGCGCGGGGGGGTCGGGGCCGGGACGCCGCTCGCCCCTCGGTCGCCAGCTCCCTTTTGTTTTGGGGCGGCGGGAGCGGGTTCCCGCCCCGCTGGCCTGGGGTCCGGGGTTCCGGGCAGAGCCGACCGCAGGCGGTGGGGGCGGCGGGAGCGTGTCCGCGCGCCCCGCGGGGCAAGGGACTCCAGGGTTGGGACGGAACCGACCGCGGACGGCGTGCACGCTCCGCGGGTTCGGATGGAGCCTGGCGGCGGGGGCGGGTCCACACGCCCCACGGGGCTAAGCGGGTCCCGGGGACCGGAGTGGAGCCGACCTCGGGCGGCGGGGGCGGGGTGCACCCCGCGGAGGGTTCGGTTCGAGTCGGGACGGGTCGGGCCACGGCGGGGGCGGGTGTGGGGTCGGGGTTCGGCGCTGAGCGCTGCCGGCGTCCGTAGGTGCCCGGAGCCATGGTGATCATGTCTGAGTTCAGCGCGGCCCCAGCGGGCGCCAGCCAGGGCCAGCAGAAGCCCCTCCGGGTGGGCTTTTACGACATTGAGCGGACCCTGGGCAAGGGCAATTTCGCGGTGGTGAAGCTGGCCCGGCATCGAGTCACCAAAACGCAGGTGCGTGGGGTGGCAGGGCCGGCCTGGGGTGGACCCTGCTGGGCGCAGCCAGCCGGGTGGGATCCCTGTCCGCAGGGTCTAGCGATGTCGTAAGGTCTGAACGCTGACAGCTTTTAGTCTGGTAAAGAAAAGAAGCTCCTTATGTTATGATTCTGCATAATGTGTATGAACATTAAAGGGTAAAGACCAAGTATTAAAGGATAATATTAATGATGACTTTGGTTATTCCCCCCCCCCCAACTTTTTGTGACCTCTTGGAGATATAAAGTATTTTAGAAATTAACCTGCAAAAAGCGAAAATTAGGTTAAGTGAGAGGTTTGGTTGTTTTTTTTAAACAGAATATCCTTTTTCTTGTAAAAATCTGTAGGTTGCAATAAAAATAATCGATAAAACACGCCTAGATTCAAGCAATTTGGAGAAAATATACCGTGAGGTTCAGATCATGAAGCTTCTGAATCACCCGCATATCATAAAGCTTTACCAGGTAAGCGCCAGTGTGCCTTTCCCTGTCACTTCTGGCAAGTGTATTATTTCTTATTTCCGACAACGTAAGTGTGCAGTTTCGGAAGGTTGCTCTTCTCTTTGTGTGGATGTGGGAGTCCAGGAGTTGGTTGTATAAGGTCAATAGATTAGTTTCTGTAAGTGGTGCAGAGGTATTCACAGCTGTTTTCTTGCTTTTGGGTCATAATCGCTTCATGAACATTTTACTTAGTATTGTAATTTGTCCAGTGTTGAATGTGTTGAGGTCAGTGTTACTCTTACTGTGAAGACAAACAAGCAGATCTGTGTGTTGCCACAAGTCGGGCATTTAGGGTAGAACATATTCAAGTGAAACTAGACACTTCCGCCTCTGCAGATAATTATTAAACTTACAAACCAGCTGCTCTTACTAGTTTTCATTAATTTATCTTTGCAAAGGCAGCAGTAAGCATTTGTCTTCCCCTTTTAAAACTCTTCATCAAAAACGGAGAGATGAGAATACGTTTGCCCTGGTGAAAGCAAGGTTGTCATTTAATCCACGTTAAGAACAGGCCTCACCCTGTCCGTCTTTTGGTTTGTTTTGGGCCTTTATTTTTGTTCTGTTGAAACTAATAAATTGCGTCTTTGGAAAATAAGTGCTGGTTTAATTAGGACAGCAAAGCGATCTGTTACTTAGCTGACCACTTCTGTAAAGATGAAATCCAGCCTCGTTCAGGAGAATAAGTCCTTTGCTCGATGTTATGTCCAGTTGTGTTGACTGGAGGTTCCTTTGGATGACTCTCACAAAACCCTGAGAGTCTGAAATGAATATGGGACAGTGTGTGCATTTGTGCTGTTGGCAGGGCTAGGTGTACAGTGAGGTAGGACGAGACGGTAGTTGAAATGATCCCACGCAAGGCTCTTCTCTGTTAAAATGAAGGTAGAAGTGGAGTCGTCGGGGCTGTGTTTCCAGAATGACAGTTTACTCAGCGCTGTTAATGCAGCAGTCGCGTCAGGTGCTCTCTGGTTCGTGTTTTGTTTCTGTTGTCATTTGTAAGTTGCCGTCTGGAGAAGAAGTTTCCTCCCCGGTCACTGATGTCAGTGCCTGAGACATGTGCCTGTTTCCGCAGGAGTGGGCTGACCCCTGTCTGTTTCTGGCTGTGCTGAAAGGATGAGCCAGAGCATGGCTTCCCCGCTGGCCCATTGTGTGGACTAACCCAGTTAGCGATCCCCTGGCCCACGGGATCCAAGTCGGTCTTTTCTGGGGTGAATTTTCTCATTGCTCTGTGGGCTGCTTTAACCATTTGGAGACATATGATGCAGTGGGACAGCAAGGATGGTGATTAGCCTGGTTTTGGCGCTGGCGTCTGATTTTCATCCAGCTAGCCCAGGCCCAGAACCTTGGTGAGGCACTAAACTCTTTCCGTGTGGTTTTTTTTTTAAACTTAACACACATTCGCTTTCATTCTTTTTCTGTCACTTTTTTCATTGAGAAATGGGGTGAACAGTGGTTGTCTTACTCGCCACTCTGTTATACACATTGAGCACAAGGGCAGTGAAAATTCTAGCCGAACTGTTTGGTGTTCAGGTTTCTTTCTAGATTTACAGCTCAAAGCAGTTGTTTTCCAAGTACCTTTTTTAAAGGAGTAATTCTGAAACCTGAAGGAGTCTTTTTCTGCAAGAATGTATTATTTTTCTGCCTCCCTCAGAACTGGTTTAGAATATACAGATAGTAATTACACTTCTTTCGCTACCAAAGGTCTGAATTTTTCTTTGTTTTTCAGTTATGTTTTAAACTCTTTAAAACATTTTCTTCAAAGTGAAATAAAACTCTCGATCAATAAGGAATCTTTAAGGTGTACTTGACATGGGCTGTTGCTGTTGACGCTGCTGAGCAGATTGCAGTACAAAGAGCAGACTGTTGTAGCTCACCTGGCAAAGCTGGCTTCTCGTGGCCTAATTAATGATGTCACTAACGCATGGGGGGTGGCGGGGGGGCAGTATTTGCTATCTGTGATTCAGCTGTGCTGGCCTTTGGCTGGAATCATTTGTTGCACGCTCGGCTTCTAGAAGAAAGCCATAGCAGAACTCTGGAAGTCGTTTTTACTTCAGTAGCCTCCAGAGTCCTCTAGGGGGGTGAGGCAAAGTGAGTTATTTGTTTTTTAATATTTATTTTACATTTGTATTTATATTTATTTCCTATGATATAGGAGAATTCTAAACCTTTTTTTTTTTTTTTTTTTTGAGAGCAAAGAAATACCAGGCTAGGCAGTCTAGTGAGGAATTCACCTCTGATTTTTAAATTCTTGTTTTGAATAGGAATCCCCTTATTTCTTTCGTTACTGTCGAAGTTTTTCTTTACTTTCCAAAAATTATGAAGGTACTCATCCCAGAGAAGTTAACAGTTGACTGGGGTTCAGGTGGAATATTTATACCGTTGGTATGCTTCCTTTTTGTGTGGTTAAATGTCATGTCTTTATTTTTGTAGGTTATGGAAACAAAGGATATGCTTTATATTGTCACTGAATTTGCAAAAAATGGAGAAATGTTCGGTAAGCCACACTTAGTTTTAGTATCTGTTGACGGCAAATGGTACTGACTTCGCGGGTACTGCTTGTCTCATGTTGGGGTGTACCTGCTATACAGTTCTGCAGCATTCCTCAGTGTGCCCGAGACATGGGCCGGGCTAGCAGGTGTGGGAGCTCGAGCTTTGTTTTGTCGCTCCTCAGATTACTTGACTTCCAATGGGCACCTAAGCGAGGACGAAGCCCGGAAGAAGTTCTGGCAGATTCTGTCGGCCGTGGAGTACTGCCACAGCCATCACATTGTGCACCGGGACCTCAAGACCGAGAACCTCCTGCTGGACGGCAACATGGACATCAAGCTGGCAGGTAGGGGGTCACGCTGCACCCAGGAAGTACCGTCCTGGTGGGGTGGGGCGGCGGCGTGTGCGCTTTGTACGCACACCTGTGAAGCCACGGCCCCTGCTGTTTGCACCGTAACTTCATCACCTGTTTCTTTGTCTCTCAGACTTTGGATTTGGGAATTTCTATAAGTCGGGAGAGCCTCTGTCCACGTGGTGTGGGAGCCCCCCGTACGCAGCCCCAGAAGTCTTCGAGGGGAAGGAGTACGAAGGCCCCCAGCTGGACATCTGGGTAGGAACCCGCGTGTGCAGTGCGTGTTAGATGCTAAGCAGTGAGGGCGAGCGGGCTCTGACTGTGCTGTGTGGTCGTTGGCAGAGCCTGGGAGTCGTGCTGTACGTCCTCGTCTGCGGGTCCCTGCCCTTCGACGGGCCCAGCCTGCCCGCTCTGAGGCAGCGGGTGCTGGAGGGCCGCTTCCGCATCCCCTTCTTCATGTCTCGAGGTAGGTGTGAGGCGTGAGCTGAGCCTCCTGAGCGGGCTGGGCGTGGAGCGCGATGGGAGTTTTGGAGGAGGAGGGGGAGGACGCATTCATTTCCTGAAATGCCTGCTTGACTGTCTTCTGAGTCTGCCATTGGGTTTCTGAGTCAGGCCTGTATTACGCGGGGTGTTTACCTGTGAGAGAAACCCAACCCACGCTGTGTTTTCAGTGCCCTACTTAGGCCTGGCAGGTCCCTTCCTGCAAGGGCGTCTCCCGGAGGGCCGGCTGAAGGCCTGCTCTCTGGAGTCCCTGCCCAGTGCCCCGTCCCTGTGTCTCACCCACTCTGCACACGTGCTTTTCTCCATTCAGTAAAGACGTGAGACCCGCTGGCCGCTAACACGTGTGGCCACAGCAGAATGGGGAGTCTAAGTGGTCTCTGCGGGGACCACTTGGGAGGACTGTGTCCCCACAGAGGCCCATCCCTCAGTCGTGGGGCTCTGTCTGGTGACAGGTCTGAGCCGATGGCACAGGCCAGCACTCTTTAGGATGGTCATTTGTCCGTTTCCCCGCATCATGGGAGCCTCGTGCCCTGCGGGGCTGCTGTGGGACTGGGTGGGCCGTGGGGGAGGGCACCGCGCCACCCGCGCCGCCGGGTCTCAGGATGCCTGCCCCACCCCCCAGACTGCGAGACGCTGATCCGGCGCATGCTGGTGGTGGAGCCGGGCAAACGCATCACCCTGGCCCAGATCCGGCAGCACCGCTGGATGCAAGCCCATCCCCGCCCGCCGCCCGCCTGCCCTGCGCTCAGCTACAGCTCCAACCTGGGAGACTACGACGAGCAAGTGCTGGGCATCATGCAGACGCTCGGCGTGGACCGGCAGAGGACTGTGGAGGTGAGCACAGCGCCCTCCCTGCGCCTGGTCTTGGTGGGAGAGGCCTTCCTGGGGGCAGGCGCGGCCGTGTCAGAGAGCAGACGCTCTCCAGTCAGGCTAAAATGGGAACATGGGCTAATTTAAGGGCCAGCTAGTCCACACCTCTAAAAGATATTCTCGGCCACCCAAGAATAACCCTGGGAATGGCCCCGTCAGGGAGCCTCAGCGACTCAAGGAGATGTCCCAGGGCGCCGCCTGCCCGCGGGAGGCCTGCTTCTCCGCCATCTCCTCTGGCCTGGCTCTGACCCGCTTCTCTGCCTGTCGCAGTCCCTGCAGAACAGCAGCTATAACCACTTTGCGGCTATTTATTACCTCCTCCTGGAGCGGCTGAAGGAGTACCGCAGCCCCCCCCAGTCGTCCCGACCCCGCCTGGCCCGGCCGCAGAGGCCCAGAAGCTCTGATCACAGCTGCCTGGAGGTGAGGGGGCTCCTTCTAAAGCCCCACCCTTGTCTCTGCCTTGGATTTCGTCCCCAGGTTAGGGATCCCTCGCTCAGACATGCTGGGGGGTGAGACGCAGGATGAGCCTGCTGGGCCCCAGGTCCCAGCACACACGACCCATTAAGCCCTGACGGGGTTCCCCTGTGAGCCTCGGATCAGAAGCTGCACGGAGAAGGGGGGGTGCTGATGCTCTGCTGGGGGTCAGGTCTGTCCTGTGGCCACTTGTTCCTAACTGTCCCTCATGCTGGCCTCTCCATGCTCCTCTTGGTCACCTTCAACCAGCGTGGCCTCAGGGAGAGCGCATGTGTCCTGAGCCCAGGCAGCTAGTGGCTGCCACCTGTTAATGCCAGAGCAAGCCAGCATGGTCTTTTCTCGCGATGTCGCGGTTGTCCCCAGAGCCAGCTGCCTGATGGCCCCGTCCTCGTCTGCCGACCCACAGGTGCCTCAGGAAGGCCTCCCCAGTGACGCTTTCCGATCCTCCCTGCTCTGCCCGCAGCCCCAGACCTTGGGGCAGGTCGAAATGGACTGTGACCTGCACAGCTCACTCCAGGTGTGTGAGCATCTGCGCTGTGTGGCGTCGGGGGTGGGGGCTCGGCTGGTTCCCGGCCGCAGGGACGGCCCCTGCACCGGCTCTCACAGAGCCCCAGGCTCACTGGTTTGTGTCCGTCCTTCACAGCCCTTGCTCTTCCCCATGGATGCCAACTGCAGTGGAGTGTTCTGGCATCGCTCGGCCTCCCCCAGCAGCCCACTGGACACCGCCATCAGCGAGGAGGTCCAGCCGGGCGCGGAGGCGGAGCGGGAGGCACAGAGGCCCCTGCCCAGCAGTACGGGCCGGAGGCACACGCTGGCCGAGGTCTCCACCCTCTCCCCATGCGCCACTCCGTGTAAGTGTCCCGTGGGCAGGCGCGTGGCCGCTGAGCGGGGTTATAGTCAGGGCTGCGCAGGGCTGATGCCAAACGCACCTGTTCTGCTTATCCACCTCTTGTGGTTACATCCCCCAGCTCCGCCATTGGTTTAACCCCAAAGGCCAAAGGGTTACGCTTAGACACTCCTGTGGTGGTTTGGTGATGGGGACAGTGTGCCGGGAGGGCAGGTTCTCAGCCTGGGCCCCTCTGTGTCCTGGGTCAGCGCCCGGATCAGCTGCAGCCGACTGTAAAGCCTCCCCATTCTGGTGGCCTCTGGCCATCACAGACTGCCACACCCCCAGCACAGCTGTCTGTCCCCGTCAGCGGGCTGTGAGGATCGCCTTGGGGGCTTAGTGTCGCTGCAGTGGGCGTGCAGAGGGGCCGGAGTCAGTTATTCTCCTGTGAAAACTGGCGGCGCCTTGGGTGTGTTGGCTGTGGGGAGCGTGGGGAGCCCCCCTCAAGAACACCCCGCTCCCTCTGCAGGTATCATCATCTCCTCCTCCCCAACAAGCCCTTCCGAAGGCACCAGCTCTGACAGCTGTCTTACCTCAGCCGGCGACAGCCCCGGGGGGCTCAGTGGCCGCTTGGCCGCTCAGGGGCTGGTGGGCACCTGCTCCCCCCTCAGACTGGCCTCGCCGCTGCTGGGGGCCCAGTCTGCCACCCCAGTGCTGCAGGCTCAGGGGGCCCTGGGAGGAGCTGCCCTGCTCCCCGTCAGCTTCCAGGAAGGCCGGAGGGCTTCAGATACCTCGCTCACTCAAGGTGACTTCCCCTTTCGGTCTCACTTCCACCTTCCCCAGGAGATGCTGTGTGTGGCCCTGGAGGACATCACTTTGTCCTTGATGGCAGGGGTCCCCCCATCCTCTAGCCGGGTCGGGGTAGAGCAGCATTACTCCCTGGGGAGGCTGCAGTGCTGCCCCCGTTCTAGACAGCCTGGTCTCTGAGACAGTCATCGGCCTCTAGTGGCTATTTTGTAAAGGCCCGAGACACTCGGAGACCAGGCAGCAGCTCCTGCCTGCAGGAGCGATGGGGTCAGGGAGGGATCCCTCCCCTTAGCTGCCTGGGCATCTCCCCCCAACCCAGGGCTTGGGGGGGTCTCACCCCCTCCCTGGTCCTGTGGCACTGATCGCACCCTTATTCCATGAAGGGTCTATTGTCTGCTCAGGCGCACGCCTGTTTGGTGTTGGAACTACTGCCCCAAACCAAACCCCAAAAGAAGAAGACTTCCCAGCCTTAGGGAGGGGTGGGTGGTTTGTCACAAGTGATCGGATGCCCAGCAAGCACCCTGAGCCCTGCAGGAAAGCATCCTAGTCCTCGTATCTACCACCTCTGTGTTGCCCATGCCTCCTCCCTGCTCCCCGCCCCACCTGTGTGGAAGCCCTGCACTGCGGGGCCAGGTCCATAGGCTTCTTCACCCACCTCCCCCCAGGCCTGAAAGCCTTCCGGCAGCAGCTGAGGAAGAACGCAAGGACCAAAGGGTTTCTGGGGCTGAACAAGATCAAGGGGCTGGCTCGCCAGGTGTGCCAGCCGTCTGCCAGCCGGGCCACGCGAGGTGGCCTGAGTGCCTTCCAGCTGCCTGCGCAGAGCCTGGGCGTGCACGGCGGTGGGGCTGGCAGCCGCGAGGGCAGAGGCCTGCTGGAAGAGGTGCTGCACCAACAGAGGTACGCCCGCTCGGCGCAGGCGCCTGCACGAGGAGGTTTCCTCCTAAGCTCCCCCTTCTCCATGGAGTCAGATGAGCACGCTTCCCTGCCCCCAAGTGCAGACCTGTGGGGCCTTGTTCCCCGCAGGTGGTGGCAGAGGTGGGGAGCCGTCAGGTTTTGTCACTTTGAAGCCTGTAAGGGGGATGGATGGGGGCAGTGAGTAAAAATGTCACATCTGGTTGGCATCTCTGAGCTGCCACAAAAGCACGCCGGAGAATGGAAATGTCAGGAATTGCTCAGGGGATTAGTCACACAGCACTGCGTGTTCTGAGCAGCTTCAGCCAGCAGTTTCACGGGGCGTGGACACCGATAGTGTCTGAACCTGGCCGGGTGGAACATGCCAGAAGCAGCAAGCAGAGCTGATAGTGACCTGTGCCTTCCCCGTTCCCTTGTCTCCCTCCAGGTTGCTCCAGTTACAGCACCACCCGGCAGGCCTGCCCAGCTGCCCGCAGGCCCCCCAGCCACCCCCGGCCCCTCTGGTCCTGGCCCCCTGCGACAGTGCCCTCCTTGTGTCAGGACTCCAAAAGGAGCTGGGGCTGGCGCCCTGCCCGCTGCTGCCGCCCCACATCGTCCAGGCTGGGGTCTCCCCAGTAGCCTCGGCAGCCCAGCTCCTGGATGCCCACCTACGCATCAGCACGGCCTCGGTCCCCCTCCCCGCCACCACACCCCTGCAGCCACACTTTGCCATGCTGCCGCCAGGTTTCAACCCCATGGGGCTGCCGCAGGGGGACTGCGAGATGGAGGACCTGACCGCCGGCCAGCTGGGCACCTTCGTCCTGGTGCAGTGAGGAACACGGGTCGCTGCCCTCCGCCCCAAATGGGCCGCTGACTCCTCGAAGCAATAATCTGAGTATGTGAAGACGTTTCCGGACTCAAAGCCAATAACTTCTGAGAAGCAAAACAAGCAATACGTTGGTGTTTTGGCTTTTTAGTTTATATTTTGTTTCATTTTCTTCTTGCACTGAGCGGCTGTTAACATGAGTCAGGACTGGACAGTTTCTAAAGAAGAATAATGAGGGTGTGTCATGGGGCGGGCAGATGGGGGGGAGGAGGGAGCAGGTGAGAGCTGGATGACGGCTGGCTCAGCAAATTGGCTTGGGGCCACTGGTGGCAGGAGGGGCCCAGGGACCAGGGATTCCCTGGTCCATGGGCACGGCAGGTCACGAGCATTGCATTGGGCAAAACACGGTGTGAGCCCTATGCATGCAGACGACCTATGTGTGTGTGTGTGCGCGTTGAGTGGTATCGTGTTTTTTTTAGTTAACAGTTACCCACTTCCGGAAACACTTAGGCTTCAAATGAAAGCTGTGAACTTTCTGCTTTATGTATCGGTTTTTAAAAAGCTCTAAGGCCAGCCCAGGAGAAGATAATCTACAAATTCTCGGACTTCTCTCCCCTGAAGTCAGTACCCACAGGATCATTATACCTTCTTTTTTAGATGAGAAGTTTTATAAACTGCTCAAGAGTTGGTTTCCAGGATTCTTCGGAAGAACCTCAAAAGGGCGGGCGGGCTGGCTGCGGGGCACTCCAGCCGGGCACTTGCTCAGCCGGAGGAGTTTCCTCCTGCTGCCCGTCTGATTTCCGCTGCTAATTAAGTTTTTATGCATTTCATTATCAGGGTCCAAAAAGAACAGCTGACTGGGGAATGTGCAATATGGAGACCTGGGCCTGGGAGGAACAGATAGTAAAGGGTCATGCTAGTGGCTGGCCTGCTCCCACTGGGTGGCAGCCCACGGGCAGCCCAACCTTACCCAGGCCCCTGGTTAGGCTTTCGTTCACAGAAGTGAAATGACAGGTCAGGTCAGTATTGTTCAAGCTTTGCTCCTTTTTTTTTTTAAGCAAATACTGTATATGTATATAAATAGGAGACAAATAGACACTACTTATTTTTTATATTTTTTACTACACCTTTGTGTTCCCAGTTTAAATTCCCCTCTGGTAACATTGCAAGGCGCTGACACCAGGTCCATAGAGGAGGGAGACAAGGTGCGTCTTTACCTGGCAGGTAGACTCAGGTGGTGGCTCGTGGGTCAGAGGCCTCTGGAGGGAGAGGAGGGTCGTCCCTGCACACCCCTGCACCGGTCAGCACGGCCCTTTACCTCCAGGTGCCTTCCGTTCACTTGGCTCTTACACCCTTCAGTATTACACAGGTAACCACGGGGGAAGGTGGGCATTCATCAAAGCCAAAGATGGCCCGCTTTTCTGGAGGGTGGGCAGGCGGGCGGCCCCTGTGGCTGCATTTGCCGAGCTCGCTGCTGCTGTCCCTCCTGCACTGGCTGCTTCAAGGATTGGGCAATGGGCTGGCCTGGCTGCCTGACCACAGGCACCACCCGAGCCTCCCACTGACTGGTGAGGAAGGTTGGGGCGGAGCGAGGCCGAGCCCCTTCCCACGGAAGCAGCACGCGGCCCACTACAGCCCGGTCCCCTCTCACACGGCTGTTCTAATGCCAGAGATCAAAGGCCTCAGAACATGACAAGCACTTTATCCTTTCACAGTTTCTTTCTCGTTGCCGTAAGTCGAGTTGTGTGTCTTGTTTTCAGGTATGCGTGGTGTGTTTCCTGGGTCTCCCCACAGTGCTCTGCTCGGACGGATGCAATAGCCTGTTGAGAGGCACTCGCGTCTGAGCAAGGTGTCTGTGGGTGGGTTTTGTTTTTTACTGTAACTGAGTTAATTATTTTATTTCTTACGTTAACATGAGAAATGTATGCCAAATGATTAGTGGATGTCTGTTTTTTAATTTAATATTTAAATAAAATATTTGGGGGGAAAAAACGTCGGCTTTTCCCTCAGTTCATCTCTGTGGAAGTGCCTTCCTTCCGAGCCGCTTCAGTAAGAGGGCACGTCCTCCAGGTGGATTGGCAGGTCAGGTGGCAGTTTTAATTAGTTTCCGGTATACAAAACAGTACTAGTAGGACATTTACGCCCCTCACAAAGTGATAACCCCCCACACTCAATCTATTACCCCTCTGACACCGTATATACGTACCTGTTACAATTCCATTGACTCCATTTCCTACGCTGTACTCCACATCCTGTGACCAAACATATAATTTAATACATATATTAAGTTATAGTTGACATTATTGTTCAGCTTCAGGTGTACAGTGCAGCGATCAGGCATCTACATCATCCCGGAGGTGGTCTCCCTAATGGGACACATGTCCGTCGGATACCCTACAACATCTTTACAACATTGTTGATTGCATTCCACAAACTGACTTTCGTATCCCTGTGGCCATCTGTGGTTACCGACTGTGCTTTCTCATCCCCTCACCTTCTCCCTCGTCTCCACCCTCCTCCCATCTAGCAACCTTCAGTTTTTCCTTTATGTCTCAGACTGTTTCTGATTAGTGTGTTCATTCTATTCTTTAGAGTCCACACATGTAAGTGAGATCATATGGTATTTGTCTTTCTCTGTCTGACTTATTTCACTTAACATATTGTTCTCTAGGTCCATCCATGTTGTTGCAAATGGTAAGATTTCACTCTTCTTTATGGCCGAGGCGTTTCAGGATTTAAAGGAGAGGGTCTGGTGCCAACTGCTGCATTCAGCCTCACTGCCAACAAGTCACGGCAACCCAACAGCAGGTGTAACCCCCCTTGCCGCCCCTTGCCCAGTGGTGGTGGGCAGCTCCAGGGTCTGCATGGGAGGGACAGCCAGAGGCTGCATTGGGGTGTGCGCCCGGCCTGCTGGTTCCCACGCTCCCTCTGGGGTGGGGGCAGGCTCTGCTAATCCGCTGAGCGTCTGACACCCAGGTTCTTTGCAGCTGGTCCTTCCTTCCCAGGGCTCCGTGTACTCTTCACCATGTTCTCAGAATCCGCTCATAAATCAAGGATTAACAAAGGCTCATAGCCGGACTATTTCCTGGTCTCTGAACATGGGCTTTGCGACTTCCTCGCAGTAGAGCAGATGCGGCTGCCGAAAGAACAAAGCATCTTCCTTCTGCACCTGCAAATAGTTTTTGGTTACAGAAGGTGTTCCTCGACCTCTTCACACCTGTGAGGATGGCCAGCACGAAAAATGGTGGAGAAATTGGAGCCCTGGTGGGGAACAGACGGCTGTTCCTTAAGTGAAACAGAAACAACAGATTGTCCAGCAACCCCGCAGGGCACAGAGGAATTGAAAGCAGGGACTCGAGCAAACGCTTGCACACACATTCATGGCAGCGCTTTCCACAGTAGCCAAGGGGTGGAAGCCACCCACGTGTCCATTGACTGATAACTGGATAACAAATATGGTCCGTTCTCACAGGGAGTGTTATTCAGCCCTAAAGAGGAAGGACCTTCTGATACACGGTTTCACATGAATCCTGGATGCTGTACAATTTCCTTACACGAGGCCCCTAAAGCAGTCAGATTCGTAGAGACAGGCAGTAGATGGTGGGCAGAGTCTCAGTGTGGGGAGATGCACGTTTCCAGACATGATGGTGGTGATGGCCACACAACAATGTGAATGAACTATACACTTAACAGTGGTTACGCTGCTGAATTTTGTGTGTTTTACCACCATGAAAAGAAAAATGATCTTTCGGGGGAGATGCCTAGAGACGGACAGTAGCTCCTTGTGCAGCGCCAGGCCCGGGGCGCGGGGCGAGTGCAGTGAGGGGAGGACGCAGGGTGGGCCACTGGAGTCCCATCCACAGGAACCCCTTGGAGACTCAGGATGTGTTTCCATGGCCTGGGAATGACAGTGTCCAGTGTTGCTTCCGTGCGGCAACCTCATGGTCGGTCGTGGGGAGGAGGCCCCAGCAAACGCCGCCTGTTTGGGCAGTTAGGGCTGCTGGCTTGAGAACAGAGTTACACCGTCCCACGTCACAAGCTGTGACTCCCGGGGACTGAGGAGCTGTGAAGCGGCTGTGACAGGAAGGCCAATCAGACCACACACCCCCGAGAAAAGCTCAGCAACCCCCAGGGGACGTCCCTGCTGGGCCTCTCGTTCCCTGGCTTGTGCGTGGCCCAGCCAGGGAGCTGGCTCAGAGCACTCGGCCCCTGGTCACCACGCCTGAGCACAGGGCCCGGGCTCTGTGGTGTTTGCTGTGGAAAAGACTAAGGGGAATCTCAGGTTGCTGAGTGGGACGTAGTCTTGTAAACTAGGAAGAACTTGAGGCGTGTGTATCTTGGCTCCCCAACTTGGTGGTCCGCTCCTGTGGGCCCATCAGGACACATCTGACACCAGGATCACTGAGCCCGGGCCTGTGAGGCTCCCCAGCGAATCGCCCGTGGTCACCTGCTCGGTGGTTCTTCTGGCCCTCGCAACAGTATTATCATCATTATTGTTACCATAGGACCTTCAGGTCTGCATTGGAGGCCTGTGCAGGGGCTGCTCGGAGACCTTGTGGGCGCTAGGACAAGGTCCCAGCCAGGCTCACTGGTCTGTTCACGATCCGTCTCCCATCTCCCATCCCACAGATGAATAGGCCAGCGTGGCCGCACGTGAAAGGACCCTCTGGGACCTGCCCTGTCAACATTTCTGTGGATGGGCGCAGCTGCTGGGGTGTGTCACAGGATGTTGACACTGGATGCGTCTGCTCCTGTTGGGTGTGGCAAGGCTGAGCGTGCTTTGGCATATCCCCGAGCCACATTCACACATCCGAGTGGTGGGCACTTGTGGGCTCTGAGAGTCTTTTTTCTCCCGGTCCCTCTGGGGAGGGTCCAGGTATAGCCTGAAGCAGTGAGTGCTGCAGACCAAGTGTCTTCTTGAGTCCTTGCTGATGCAGCTGCAGCCAAGCCCAGAGAGCCCCACGCACAAAGCACGTGGCCTAAGCAGGTGGCCTCTGGTGTCAGGCACACCTGGGGTCGGTCCCTGCCCTGCAGCTTCCTCATCCTGTGACAGTGGACAGTGACCGCGCAGAGCTGGCTTTCTTGTTTTCCAGGTGGCGCACAGGACAATGCAATCTACTTCTCAGGGCTATGCAAACAGAACCCCCACAAGGACCACTGAGCAGAGCGCCTGGCATCAGTGAGCATGCTGTGGACACAGTGGGACCTGCTGTGCCCTCGCAGCCAGGAGGGCAGCTGTCCACGAGGGAAGAAGCATCAGTGCAGCAGGTTGCTGGTCTCAGAGCTGGGCTTGCAAACGCTGACTCCTCCCACAGGAGGTAGGAGACCTTTAGTAACCCTGCCTGGGTGCCTCCGTGGGTTGCTGTCACCCAGAGCTGGTAGCACTTCTGCTGCTGGGCCACGGGGTCATGTCTGTTAGTGCATACCCTGCTTTCAGGAGCAAGTCCTTCTGGGTGTACAGAAACCAGGCAGCTCAGGAATAAGACCGGCTTCTGTGGGTGGGGCATGGGGACAGTGTGCACAGGCTGTGAGGGAAGTTCCAGGCCGGAGATGAGGCTCATCTCAGAGGCAGGAACCGAATCTGACTTAAGAGGAACTGACTTGTTTGGGGCAGAAGAGGATATGTTGGCCTATTGGGTTTCTGTGGTCAGGGGCAGGGCACACATCCACCCGGTGCATGACCCTTGACCTTGGTGAGGGGTCCCCTGCAAGAACATAACCAGGGTGGAGAGTGCTTCCAGGGCCCCCTAAGGTTCCCAAGGCCTGGCTCTGTGGGCTACTGTCCAGGCTTAGAGGAAAGAACAGGAACCCAGGGACCTGGAATGTGGGCTCAGGGCTGTGCAGCTGGCAGGCCAGTGGAGGGGTGCGGGGGGAAGGAGGAAGAGAGGGCTGGGCGGGCCGAGAGCTTGAGCGAACGTGTGCAACTCCTGGGGGAACTCCCAGGGTCTCAGTTTGACTCACTCCTCCTTAATGATCATTCTTTCACTTATTTGAATGTGATTCCTGTAAGAAATAGAAAGGACTTAAGTATCCCTCAGGAAGCCCGGCTGGCCAGAGTGTTCTGTCCCTTTCACCTTGAAAGGCTGTGTGGTAGATGAAGGTCATGGACTCCAGGCCTGCCCGCGTACCTGCACGTTTTTCATTTTGTTTTGTTTTTTTGTTAAATCTGAAGGGGAAGGTATCTTCCTTCCTTCATGGAGTGCATCCCCTTCCAGCAAGCCAGGGGTCAAGTGAGAGGCCCAGGGCTCTCAGGTCCCACTGGATTGAGGACCAAAGTCTATGAGGGACACAGGGCATGTGAGACCCCCCACAGGAACAGCGCACCCCAGACCAAATCAGCCTGCCGAGCTGTGACTGACAAACAGTAAAATGCACCTATCGTAATATAGTTCAATGAACTTTTACGACAGACCGACCTGTGTGATGTGGCCACCCCTGGAACTAACACAGAGAATGTTTCTGTCACCAGAAGGCCGTCCAGGCCCTTTGCAGAGCAACCTTCCCGCTCTCTGGGCCCCAGGCAGCTGATGGCCTGCTTTCTGTCACTGTGGGTTACTTTGCATTTTCTAGAATTTCCTACGAAAGGTCACACAGTGTGCCTGGCTTCTTTCATCGGCATAATTATGTGGAGACTCATCCAGGTGTTGCCTGTGTCACTGGTTCCGTCCTTTTCACTGCTACGTGGTGTTCCAGCGTGTGGACGACCAGACGTTGTTTACCCATCACCTGCTGATGGGCGCGTGGGCCGTTGCTGGTTTGGGACCCACAAGGACGCTGCTGTGAACATTTGTGTGAGTCTCTGTGTGGTCGTGCTTCATTCCTCTTGGGTGATGGAGGTGGAAGCAGACTGGCTGCATCGGGTGGCGTGATAGCTGTGAACTTTATAAGAAGCTGCCACACTGTTACCCAGAGGGGCTGCACCAGCTCACATCCCGCCCACTGGGTGCGGGCGTTCCAGTTGCTCCACGTCCTCACCAGCACTTGATAGTGTCCGTCTTTCAAATTCCAGCCATTTTAAGTTTATTTTTCGTACGTGTGTGGGTACAAATAGATGTACACACATGCATGTATACATATGTGGTGTCTACACACATGCATACACACATATGTGTATACACAAATATCTTGTACACATATATATGTATGCACACACACACAATATTTCTATCTGTGGCTTGCCTTTCATTTGAAGAGTAGAGTTGTAGGTTTTATATCTTATAAAGTCCAACTTACTATTTTATCTTTTATGGTTAGTGCTAGCTGTGTCCTGTCTAAGAAATCTCTGCCTACCCCATCGTGGACTCTGTTCCCTCCTAGAGGATTTATTCTTTTAGCTTTTATATCCACATCTATGATCCACTTTGAGATTCTTTGAGATAGCAGTTAGCTGTGTCTTAATTATTCCATTTTGTCTCCACGCCTCCCCCCTGCCCACTGCCCGCTGGCCGGACTGTGGACACATCAGGGGGGTTGAGGACTTCATCGAAGCTGCCTGCTTTTATCATGTTTTCTAGAGCAGTGATCTCAAAAGATTTCTTTTTATGATAACAGCAATAATGACAAAAGTTTGAAAACCACGCAGCCTGGATTGACAGATGTGGAGATAGAGATTTAGTGAGGACCAGTGAGTCCGCTTTTCCATGAGCTCCGAGCCTGGCACAAAGGCCACCTGGCTCATCTATAGGCCTTCACGTCTCCACACAGGGCAGCGAGCTGGTCTCTGTGGAGGGAGGCTGACTCCCTGCCAGTATGCACCTGGCCAGGCTGTAACCCCTCCGTCCCCTCTCTTCTTCTGCCTGCCGCCTGCCACACAGATAACAGCAGCACATGCCCCAGGTTGTCTGAGGACCAGTGAGGGCAGACACAGGTGGAACGTGGAGCAGGGGACGCCAGCAACATGAGCTGCTGCTGTTTGTCATTAAGAAGCTTGTCCCTGTCATTTGCCACCTGGATGCCAATGTGTGTTTCAACTCCTGCCGGTGGGGAAGGTGGAGCCGCATGCTTGTGGCTGGTGTTTCAGCCCGGGCCAGCTGAGCCTGGCTCCCAGCTCTGGTCCCTGGACATGCTGTCCATCTCCTCTTGCTGGGCAACCACAAGCCCCTGAAGAGCAAGTGAGGGAGAGAAGGGGATTCTGGGGTGGGGCCAACCATTCAAATGGGCACAGGGTCACCACGTGTGGATCACTTGGGCCTCCGAGATACAGAGCCTCCAAAGGCAAGCCAGGGCCAGCCAAGCTGCTGACAAGCTCTGCTACCGGCGGGACTCCCTGGGTGGAGGCTGATAGATGGATGACGGGGACAGGGGCCCAGCTGGCAGGGCTTGGAGTCCTGCTGGCCACCACCTGGGAGCTCTCCTGACACCTGGGGCTCCTGGAGGCTCTGCCCACTTCCTCCCGCGCTCCGAGTTGCAGGCAGGCTGTGCTGTGGCATTCCGGGCCAGTGCATTGAGGACATTTAATGGGCGAGTTCCCTCTCTGTATGGGGTATAATTAATTTTCCTGAAATAGGCATGACAGCTCAATGATCTTTGCTTGTCTGAGTCAGGCGGTGATTATCTCATGGGCACATGTGCCCGCGGCGACTGGGAACTCAGGGTGCCCACAGCTCCCAGCTTTGCTGGCTGGTGCAGGAGAGAGTTCAGGGGCAGGCCAGAGGTGGGGGCACCGCCCACCACAGCTATGCTGCCCACAGGCTGCAGGGCCAACAAGCACAGGCAGTCCCCAGGTGCTGGGTGACGCCAAGAGTGGCGTGGCACGTCACAGGGCTGGTGGCTGGGGAGGGGGTCAGTAAAGCTTGGATGGGGCTGCCCTCTGTGAATGGAGAGCAAAGCTGGGTCCTGTGGGGGGAAGAGGGGACGCACCCCAGTAGGGCGGCAGGAGAAAGGCCCCCTGGACCCAGTGAGGTCAGGGCTGCTTCAGCCTTGCCCTGGGCATGGCCGGTAGCGAGCGGTCAGAGCGGGCCTCAGAGGAGCAGGTAGAGCTGACATGTGAGGCCCCTGTGCCGAGGTATTGTGGGGTTCCCTCTGCCCTCGCTGGGGTCTCCTGATGGCAGCTGGTGGGGAACAGCACCTGCAGAGGAGGGAGTGGCTGTCCTCGCACCGGGAAGCAGGTGCTGGTATGGACGGTGGACACAGTGTCTCCGGCTGCAGGAGGTGTGGGCTGTGGGCCCCTTCTGCAGGGGGCACCCCCCACAGGCAGGGCCAGGTAGGCTGCACCTTCTCCCCCTTCCATTCCTGGGGCTCCTCATCTGAGCTCAGAATGCCCGGAGCCTCACCTGTCGGGGAGGCTAGAAGCAAAGAGGCTTTGTCCCTGCAGAGTTGCAGAGAGGAAACTGAGACTTCAGAGATTCACGGTGGAGGGGAGCTGAGGGCCTGTCTGGCAGAACACGGGGCCACCGCCCCTCTTCCTTCCCTTTGTTGGGGCTGGAGGTTCTGCGGCCAGCGTGACAGCACGCCTCAGAGCCTCTAATGCTCCCCCAGGTTGTCTCCCGCTTGGTCCACTTCACAGATGGAGACACTGGAGGTGAGGTCCCTCGTCCCAGGTCACAGGTGGTGAACGGCAGAGTGCCCTCACACCCTGCGGCCAGACCCAGAGGTACCCTAGACAGTGACAGGACTCTGCAGCCTCCCCGTGGTGGACACCCCGTGTCCTTTGCCATCACTGCCTTCTGCAGCACCTCCCCCACCACCTCCAGGAGATGCTGCCTAGAGCAGGAGTGGAGTCAACACAGGCCCCCAGAGGGAGGTGAGCCCCCGTTTTTGAGAGGGTTTCCATTCGTGCTTTCTTTGTAAGAAGGAGGGTATTGTGGGTTGTACTCTGTCACCCAAAATGACATGTTGAAGTCCTAACCCCTGTACCTGAGAGTGTGTCCTTATTTGGACATTGAGTATTTGCAGATGTAAACAAGTTAAGCTGAGGTCCCTAGGATGGGCCCTAAACCCAACAGGCCTGGTTTCCTCATAAGAAGAGGTAAATTTGGACACACACGGAGGGAAGAAGCCATGTGAAGACAGAGGCAGAGACTGGGGAGCTGCTTCCACAAGCCAAGGGGTGCCTGGGGCCCCAAGAAGCTGCAAGAGCTGGAAGAGGCAAGCAGGACCTTCCCTGGAGCCTCTGGAGGGAGTGTGGCCCTGCTGGCATATTGATTTGGGGCTTCCAGACTCCAGACCTGGGAGAGAATACATTTCTGTCGCTCTAGACGCCCCCCCCCGCCCCCCCCCCAGTCTGTGGTATTTGATACAGCAGCAACGGGACAGTGCTACAGAGGACAGGCCAGGCCAGTTCCTGTCTCTGAAGGGGAAGAACCCACGGCCTGGTCACAAGGTGTCCTGGTGGGGAGCACGTGCAGTGGCCATGCCTCCTCCCCTTTGTGCTGTGGCTGCTCCCGGATGTGCCCTCTCCCTACCCTCTCTGCCCCGCAGCTGGTGGAACATGAGCACTGCCATCTTTGGAGACACCGGCCTTTTGGGGTAGGCAGAGGGGGTGGGAAACAGGAAACATGACGCCCCCCCCCTCGGGAAGCCTGGCCTCTTTAACCCCAGATCTCAGAGGGAAGTGAGATCCCGCCCACATGGCACATCCACGCTTTCCTGTGGGATGGGGTCAAGATGTGCCCAGCTGTGTGTCCAGAGACCAGACTCCAGTGGGGACACAGGCACCCCTCCTGCTGGACTGCCCCCTGTGGTGCTGTCTGCCTGTGAGGCCAGGCTTCAGGGGTCTCCCTCTGGGCTGGCCGGGACCTCAGTCACCCGCCTGGAGGGGCAGCCTTGCTCCCAGGGCCCGGGGCTAAGGGACCAAGGGAGCAGCCGGCCGGCAGGCAAGGGCCACCCTGCAGGGTTGGGGGCAGCTGGGCCAGTGCCGGGCCTATGGAGGGTGGAGCGAAGGTGGGGAGACTGGTACAGGCCTGGTGAGGAGGTTCTGGGGGGGTGGGCTATGTTGGGGCCAGCACTGTCCCAGTGGCTACAGCAGGGCTGGGTGTGGGGCTGCGGTGAGGGGCTCATCCTGGCATGCCCGCTGCACAGCCTCACGCACCTCCCTGCGGCTGGGGTGCAGGCTGCTGAGGGGCACTTGTCCTGGTCTGCTGGGGCACCCCAGTGGCTGTATTGGGGAGAACTGGGAAGGGGCCTGCCCCCCACCATCTCCTAGCCTTGCACCAAGGGTGTGGGGCTGGTGCAGTCTGGGCCTGGGCGCGGCTGTGAGGAGTGAGCTGTACTGTTCCAGCAGCTAGACTTTGGGCCCCAACGATGGCCGTTTCCTGGCCCTGAGGCCCAGCACCTTTAGGGACCAGTGGGACCTCTCTTGACTTGTCTTTAGGAAGAACACCAAGTCCCCAAAGCTCCCACTGCTGCCTCCCTGATGAGGACCCCTCCTGGGCCAGGGCAGGTGGTCTTCCCTCCCTGGGAAAAGGGAACTGAGAGCACAGAGGGACGTGGTCTGCCCCCAGGCGGGCAGAGCAAGTGCAGGGCAGAGAGTCCTAGGGCTCTCTATGCGGAAGGGGCAGCGGACCTGGCCTGGTCGTGGTTCTAGAAAGGACAGGGCCCTGCCCGCACACAGCGAGTTCCTGGACACACGGGAAAGCCGCTCAGCGCCGGGAAAAGCCTGTGGGGGCATCTCAGGGCATCACCCCGTATCAGGCTCCTCTTGTGGGGTGGGGCTCCCACTTCAGAGCAGCCAGCAGAGACCTGGGAGCAGGTGGTGCTGCCTGGGGCAGGGCGTGGGCACCCCACTCCTGCCCCACGGAATCTACTCATCCGCAGTTCACAGAGGGTAGGAGCAGGGAGGGGACGAAGCGATGGGCCAGGACAGGGGACAGGGGCACGCCGAGTGGGTCTGGCTCCTCTGGGCCTCGGGGCGGGGGTGGGGGGGGCTGCTTGCTCCAGAGGAGCCAGAACACGGTCACTACTCCTCCCCAGGGAAGGCCCCTTCCACATGTTCCGCCAGCTCAGGACAGTGGGAGGCACCCCTCTGGAGGTGGCAGGCATGTAGCTTGTGCCACAGGTTGGGGACAGCAAGACAGTCCCCAGGAAAGGACTGCGGGGAGCCAGCGGGGAAGCTGAGGCCCGGAGCAGGAGCTGCTGTAGAGTCACCAGCAGCCAGGCCCGGCAGGGGCACACCTTGGGGTGACAGGCCTAGGCAGCAGGCCCTGCCGCACGGCCACGACAGGGCGCTGGATGCCTGTGCAGGGGAGTGAGCACCTGCTGTTTGCACACACTGGCACACACGCACGTGTGCACAGACCAGGGTGCAGGCAGGCACAGGAACCCACTGTTCCCTGCCCTGACTCAGCCCCCACAACAGACTTGAAGAACAAACATTTGTCCCCTGCTGCAGCGCAGGAAGCTGAGGTTTGAGAGGCTCGGTGACTCAGACGAAGCCCAGCTCACCAGTTGGTGCAGCAGCTCAGGTGCCTGAGGGCGGGCAGCAGCGCTGTTGACCCACAGGTCAGGTGGGTGAGCCCCTGGCAGGAGACGGGCATCGCGTGCTGGTCAGCCTGACCGCAGGGAGAGGTGACTACAGGGGACAAGTGACCACAGAGGGAGAGGAGGCCACAAGGGAGGGGTGACCACAGGGAAGAGGTGACTACAGGGGAGAGCTGGTCACAGCAGTCAATGCCCACCCCCCAGAGCAGGATGAGACAGCAGGCCTCCATGGGAGGGGGCAGAGGAGTGGACCCCCACCCCGCGTCCTGTATGCGGGCACCGCCATGGACAGGGCCTTTCTTTCCTCCGCGTCTATGGGCTGAGCGACTGCAACTCCGAATTCTCAGTGCCTTGGTTCCTTCTGCCACGGGCCAGAGGTCTCACCATCAGCAAGGGCTTCTGCTGCCTCACCCCCCCTCCACCCGTGCATAGCCATGGGGCCGCCTGTGGTTCTGGGGGTCCTGGCCACTCATGAGAGCCAAGCTGATGTCACCCGTGCCAGCTGTGCTGAGAGCTGTGCTTGTCTCGCAATGACAGAGTGGACATGTGTGGAATGCTGCTGCATGCATGTGTGCATGTGTGTTTGTGTGCTTGTGTGTATGCATGTGCGTACATGTGTATGTGTGTGTATGCATGTGCATGTGTGTGTGTGTTCCTGAGTCTGAGCTTCTGTTGTAACAGGAAAAATGCAACATGGTGGCAACAGAGCAAAGTGTCTTGGAAGGGGCTGCAGGCCCTGCCGGGCTGAGGGTCTATATCACATTTGACCCGAGGAAGCCGAGGGGGGGGTGACCACTGAGGCCAGCACCAGCTTTGCTCCAGAAATCAGATCAGTGCCGGCTTTCTCTTTCCTGGTCCAGTGGCTCCTGTGCATCCAGGCAGAAGCAATGAAAGTTTACTGCAAATTGGGTTCCTGGTAGCCTTAGTTTGTCGTCAAATATTATGCCCCAAAGACGGCCCCTGTGGGGAACAGAGCCGCCAGCGGCCAGTGCCTGGAGGGCCAGTTCGGCCATCCCGTGGTTCCTGGGCTTCTCTCCGTTAGGCCTTGGGGCCGAGATTCTGGCCACCTGTGCCTGCCTCCCTGTCCAGTGGGGCCACAAGCGGACATCTCTCTGGCTCTGGGCAAAGCTCAGTCCTGGTCTCGTTGGGTGTGAGCTCGGCTGACTTTCTGCACACATGTTACTCTGTTTTTGTGTAAACATGGGTCCTCTGCAGGTGTTATTTCAACCTTGGCTTTGAAACTTAGGTGACCTGTTCTTTGCTTATTTGGGGGGATAGACACAAACCAAATGCAGGGACCCAGCAGCCGTGACACACATGCAGAATTTCCCAGGCTGGCCTACCTGTCCAGATGCTTCTGGGAGTGGGGGCTGCAGCCCTGGCCTGGGAGGCTCTGCCGGCCGGCGGGGCCCCACCCAGGTCCCTGCTGCCTGGGGCTGCCGTGGTGGAAGTGCTCACTCTTACCCTTGGTTCCTGCTCAGCGAAGCCCCTCCCGCCCCTGGGAGGTGGGGGCCTCCAGATGGTCTCCCTGTGCTTAGTCTGTTCCAGCTCCCAGGCCTGTCCTGGCGTGGCTCTGTGAGATCCGAACACTTTAGTCTAACAAGACAATGACTAGAATCCCACACATCGTCCTTTCTTGCCCTGACTGACTCTGCTTCAGAAGCTGAAGGCCAGCTCGCTCGTGACCTTGGTCTTAGGACATCTGACTAACTGGCGCCAAGGCCCACACTAGGCATTGGGTTCACCCTACACGGGGGGCCGTGGGGAGCCCCCTGCAGCCTCCCTGGGGTGCTGAGCCGGGCCTATGCCCCATCCTACAGTACCAGCCAGCCCTAGAAATAGGCCAGGGTGGCCGCTGAGGCTTGGAACCTACATTCTGTAAGTCAGGGCTGCCCCAGGCCCAGGAGATCTAAGGAGGCATGAGGGTGAGAGGGTCTGCCCGCGACACACCTTGTGGGGCCCGGCACCCCGTGTTCAAAAGGGCACCGACAGGCGCTGTGTTCCCTGAATTCCATCGCACGGCTGGGGGAAGCTGCAGGCTGAGGATTTGTCAGCAAATGGCGTCTGCTGGCTGTGAAGTGTTTACTCCCCTGCCTGCCCCAGCACTGAATGCAGCTGTGCTACCACACAGTCCTGTGCTCGCTGCTTTCCTGTACCTGGCCTGCACCCCGCCACCCCCTGCTCGTACCCAGCCCACGGGTCATCTCGATTCTTGCAGGGTCGACCCTGTGCGCCCCACTCAAGACCTGGCCCTGCCTTCCTCTTGTTTGCTCAGCACCTCGCACGCCCCTCCCTGAGCGCCTGGCACGCTAGCCTGCAGTTTCCACATGAATGTTGCTCTCCCTGCGTTAGTTAGCACTCTCCTGGTGCAAAATCCCAATTCCAATGGCTGTCAGTGGAAAGGGAGTTATTGGCTACCATTACCTACTCCACCTGGAGGCAGCTTCAGTGGCGGCTAGATCCAGGCGCTTACGTGATGGCCTCAAGGCTCCCTCTCTCCATGTCTTGGCTCTGCTTGTCTTTGACTGACTTCATTCCGGTGTCAACTCTCTCCCGCATGGGCTGGGAGTGGCAATCCCACATTTGCCACCTACCAAGCTGCAGCCCCAGTGGGAAGAGGCTGACTTTCCAGCCACTCTGCAGACAAGTCCCAGAGGGGGTCGTACGGTGTGGCTTAGGTCACGTGAACATTGCAGAGCCACCCACTGTTGCTGGCAGAGGAGGGATGCAGCTATCCTTATAACTGGATAGGGTCAGCCCCATAGAAAAGAGAGGTTTGCTGCCTGGCAAAGGTGGGAGGGAGGCTGGGCAGTGTCCACACCTCCCCAGCTGAATGGGTGACCTCCTTGCAGGAGGGTTGTGCATTTTAGCCTTCTCTGTATCCCCAGCCCCGGCATGATGCCTGGCACGTAGGTGGGTACTGACTGCCACCCTGCCCTTAGGGACTCTTTGACCAGAGAGAGTAGAGCATGTGGATTGTGGAAAAATTGTAAGGTGACAATAGTCATCTTTGGGAAGACTCTTGGCCTCCAATGTCTTGGCTCTTCCTTTACTGCTGGCCTCAAGCTAAAACACTAGACCTTGCAGCAGAACCGACTAGGCAGGGGTGGGGTGGGGTGGGGGGGGCCTTTCCTTGCCCTTGAAGCCCTTCTCACAGTTATCACATTGCCTAACCCCAAATCAAAACCTGTGGCCTGCAAGGCACACTTTGGAAACAGCAGGACAGCAAATGTGAAACGGAAGCTGGACACTGCTTGTCATGTCATCCCAGGCAGGACACTCAAATGCAGCCTTGGCAGAGAGGCAGAGCCTGGAGCTCCTGGATCCAGCCATGCCTGAAGCCACCTTTGGTGATGCAGTTATGTAAACCAACAAAAATCACTTTTTAACTTAAGTTAATCTGAACTGGTGTCCCAAATTACCATGTACCAGAATCTGGATAAGGGAATTAGATCTTTGTGAGAATATAAATTCAAACATCTTCCACTGACTACACAGCTGTTGACAGGACCACCCTGCTCCCAGCGTGGGTAGTGATGACAAATGGGTCTGGTTCCCAATGAGTGGTGTGTTTCCTTGGCCTCCCCCATCACCTGGGGCCGACGCTTCCAAAGCCCTCCCTCCCCAACGACCAGGAGGGGCTTTCTGCTTTGCAGACGCTACTGGGACCCTTGCCCAATGCAGGGGTTCAGTACGAGAGATGGCCAAGATATCCCAGGTCTGATCTGCCGTTGACCGCAGGAAATAGTGAAGCCTCAGAATGCGACATTCGCTCAGGTTTTCTGGTTCACTGTGTCTCTCAGTATTTCCTTTGTAACTTCCTTTGTCTTTATTCTCTGTTTTATTCACCAAGCTTAAAATTAGCTCCCTAAAATGCAAACAAATGCATTCATAGTAGCTGTAATTGTTCCTCTTAAAATTCTCCAAGTGGTGTAAGTCATTGCAGAAAAAGCAGGAAGGCCACAATGCACGTACGTGCTGTCTCTGTGTACACCATGGATTGCAGAGCCTATAGTCGCCGTGAGCAGAAAACTTTTTTTATTTTGGTCAATTGCGGCTTTCCCTCATGCTGTCAATCCCTACCCCCTGCCCCTTGCCCCCCCCCCCCCCCAGCCCTTGTGCAGACCCTGCTGGTCACTTTGGGTCTGAAGCACCCCTCTCACATCCCTCTCACTGCTTTCTCTCCCTCCTGGCGGTTAGCTGGTGTCTCTCAATGCTTGGGCTGGGGACGCAGGCGAGTTTGCCCTCCCCCAGTGAGCCACCGACTCTGATGCCTCTGCTTCCCCAGCCCCACCACAGGCTGGGGTGGGGAGGAGGCCTCCGGTCAACCATGCTGGGTTCTCATGCATGAAGCCCTGCACGGAGGACCTCTTAGCGCACGTACATGTGTGTACACACGCACGCGTGTGCGTTGCGTATGTATGTTGTGTGGGTGGTGTGTGCATGTTTGTGTGTGCATATGTGCATGCATGTGTGGGGTGCGTGTGTGTGTGTGTGTGTGGGGTGTGTGTGTGTGTGTGTGTCTGCGTGGAGGGTGTCAGCAGGGGTTGCTTAGTACCGCTGCCATTTTCCACTTTCGTCCCTGATTCCAGGGTTGCAGCAGAAGCTCCACCCTGCCTGTCACAGCCAGCTTCCAAGATAGCACCAGTGGTCTTCACTCCTTGTGTTCACCCCCTTGTGGAGTCCCCTCCCACGCTGTACCTGGGTTGGTCTGTGCCACAGGCAGTGACACCCAAGGCTAGGTCCCAAATGACACTGGTTTCTACCGAGCTCTCTCTTGGATCACGTGCTCTGGGGGAGGCCGGCTGCCCTGTTGTGAGGACACTCAAGCCGCTCTCTGGAGACACACGTGTGGCTGACATCTTGGCTGCAACCTCGTTTTCACCGATAAACCCAGTGAAAACGACCCAGCTCCTCCCAGGTCCATGACCACAGAGACTGAGATAATAAATGTCGTTTTAGGATGCTAAGTGTTGGGGGTCCTCTGTTACACAGCAGTAGACACCCCTTTCCCCTGTGTGTGAGCCCACATGCACATGTATGTGTGTATATGTGGACGTGCATATTCGTGTGTGTGTGTATATCCCACCAGCACAGAGGGATTTCCTACCGCTGTGACTGACGGTTTCAGAGGTCAGTGCCTGCCCCCCACCCAGGTCTAGGGGCAGACAAGGCACCCCTGGGTAAGGCGGACACCCCTAACCTGCCTTACTTCCCAAGGCGTGTCTACACTCCTGCAAATGTCCCTTTGTGAAAGGCACCGCAAATGACCCAATTTGAATGTACGTCTATTTCCTGTTGGGCCCATACCTGGCACCCCTCTCCCCCACACCACCCCTGTCAAAACACGGCCAACTGCCGACAGAAGGGACCTTCCCAGCTAGAAGTCTGGAGCAACTTTCATGTATCCCTCAGGCTTATCCTCAGCAGCCCTGGCGACTGGTGACTCTTAATAAAGACGATGCAGTTGGCAGCACCGACAGGTTTTTGCTTTATTACTAACGGTCAACCTCTAAAAGAATTCCTCAAAGGTGCAAGGCGCTAGAAAATGCTGCCCAGTTCAATGGTTACCCACTTAGCCTCTCCTGGTGCCCTGGGGTCTGGGAGACAGGGCTCTGACAGGAGGGTGGATTCCCGCTGGGCTCTGGGAAATTCCAAAGAAGGGACTTCCTTTCCTCACCCCTGGAGCTGTGTTCAGAGGGAAGGAAGGGCTGGAAGCCAGCGCTCTTCCTGGCAGGGATTCCCTCCCCACTGTCTGCTCCCACACCTGGGCTGTCGCCATGGAAACCCTGGAGGGGCTTATGCCTGAGGAATGGGGGAGGGGGCGTGAGGGGCACGTGTGGCCATTGCAGGTCTGCTCTCCCTGGGCTGGCCGCTGCCCTGGGCAGTGACCAGGCAGTGCTGGGGACGCCTGGAGGCTTCTGAGGCAGGAGAGCCTGAGGGTTGGGGTGGGTCCTCCCAGAAAGGGGCCTGGGGGCCCTGTCACGGGCAGCACTGGCCACAGTGACCCCTCATCCCAGATGGCCCTGCTCTCCAGTACTCATGTGGGCCTCCCATCAGGCTGGCCCTGGGCCCGGGTGCCCCCAGGGCAGGACACTCTATCTGGTTTGAGCAAGTCCCTGCCGTGTTGTCTGGCGTCCGGGTCTCACTGAATCACATTTCAGGGTGTCAACACGAATGGTGTAATTTGAAGCAGGTCTGTGGACCGCTCAATCCCAGACCTGCAAAGTGCAGGGGACACTTTCTCCTCATTGTCTCTGCAAGTTATCCCCAAGCCTGATGCTGGGGGCTTGTTATTACGTTTTATAAATAGACAAGGGGCAGCAACTGCTCCCCCCGGGGGGGGGCTGTGTTAGGGGCTTCTTCTTGTCAACCACCCCCCCAGTCCTGATCTCGCTTTACGATTGGGCTTAACAAATGAGTGGCTCTTCTGGAGTCGCCCTGCTTCAGCAATGCCATCTGCCCGGGCTCTGAAGCAAGTAAGCGGGCTCCATCCAGCTCCGAGCCCGGGCTCCCAAGGGATGGGATGAGCCGGGGCCCAGACAGCACTTCAGCACACCTTGTGTTTCCTTTCAGTGTCTTCTCTTTGGCCTCTTGTCTGATGCTTCTCTGTCCGCTGGGTCCCAGGACGGTGTAGGTGGCAGATGGAAGGGACGACATGGCAGCAAGGCAGGCTGTATCCACGACAGCAGCAGCCAACAAGCACTGGCTGCCCTTGAGCGGCAGCTGAGTCTGTGGGGTGTCCGGACCCCTCCCAGCTCTCCACTCTGTCCTGTGCAGGGCTGCCCAGGCTTGGGTAGTCCAGGCAACACCGCCCCCCAACACACACACACACACACACACACACACACACACACACACGCACACTCCAGAAGAAGCTGCATGTGGGGCCTGGGGCTGGGACAGCTCCCCAGCTTCCTAGGGAGGATATCTGAGTGTCTCCTCCGCCTCTGCACCCCACTGCGTATGATGGAATTCTCCGTTCCCACCCCTCCCTCAACCTCCCCATCTCAGCAAACACCACCATTTACTAGGATTCTCAAGCCAAATCTAGAAGAGTCTGGAACTTGCCCAAAGCCTCCATGGGGTGAGTGGCCAAACAAGAGTTTTCAGTTCTTGACCACCTGGGAGAGTCAACATGCAAACCCAGATTTCCAGCTCCCCTCAGAAAATGGGAAAATCTAGAAACGTTTACATTTGCACAACTGTGAGTGGCAGCGTTTGAAGAGGGCGAGTGAGGACGAGGGGCCCAGCACGCATGGCAGCACCTCCCAAACGCACGGCAGCACCTCCCAAACGCACCCCAGGGGCCCCAGATGGGAAGGCCGCAGAGCTCACCCCGGCCAGGTCACGGCTGAGGCTGAGTCCTGGCAGCTCTGAATGGACTGAAGGGAAAGAGTAGCTGGTCAGCCTGGTGCCACCAGCCTGGGCGTCCATCTCACGTGCCCAAGTCTCCCCTCTTCCCAGCTTTGCTTGACTCCCCGGGTCCAAGATCCAGCTTTTAAAGAAGTAAGTTCTGCAGAGACCTTCTCACTTTCCTGAAAGGTGGGTGCCAGACTCCCAGCTCCAGGTAGACAAGAGGGGTCCTGGAAGCAGAAGCAGAAAGTGGTCCCAGGCCAGGCAAGCGCTCCCCACACACACACCATCGGGGTGACTCCCCCGGGATCCCCCAGGTCCCTGGCGGCCTCACCCCCTTGCCTCTCACCAGGCCCTTCCACCCCAGCTCCCACTCCCCATCCCCCATTGCCGTCCCCTTTGGCCCTGAATGGCTTCCCTGTCCCTGCCACCTCCCTCCTGGGCTGGGCCTGTTCTCCTTCACCTCCCCAGGGCTGGGCTAGGGGACAGGGAGCAAGGAGCCTGGAACTGCCATCTGGTCCCTGATGTGGATTCCCTGTGGGACACAATGACCTCATTGCCTGGTAGGGGGAAAGGGGAGGGGGAATTAATATCCATATCCACTAGGGGAAAACGAAGAGACAACCTTAAAAACAAAACAAAAACTCCTACCCCCAGAAATATTCCCAATTTCCTAAATCACAGAAGCCAGCTGTCTTCTTAGTCCCTGAATCCTTGAGTGGATTACCATGGTCCTTTGCTTCTCAAGGGCAGTGGACTTCACATCCCCACCTCTGAGAAGCTCCTTCTGACCTGTGTCCACGTGTGTATTGGCTTGGAAGGGTTACCAAGGTGCTCTGGCCACTCCTCTGCCACCCTGGGCAGCCACCATGGGCTCCTTAGCAGAAATGGTCTCAGCGTGCATCCCGTGAGTGTTCAGCAGCTGCCTGGGGCGTCCACCATGCTCCAGGCACCCCCGGGGTGCTGGGGGTGCACTGACACGCCAGGCCAGGACGGCCCCATACAGCATTTACAGACCACCCAGGGGACACACATGTCAGGCAGAGTTAAGCAGATGCCCCTATTGTTGTGGGAATGCCGTGGAGGAGCCCCCATCTCTGTGTGTTGCATGCCCCTGGTTCCCCCATGCAACCATTCCTCGGGAGATGGCCGGAGCTGCTCTCGTGGCTCTAAGCATTCCACAGAGGAGCGTTTTCCTGGATTACCAGTTCCCCGGTTTGGCTAATCCCAACAGTGATTTCTGGAAGGAAAGCCTCTGTGCTGAAAGAAATCTGGGGATTCACAGCGCACATGAGCATATTAAAGGCTCTGAGAAGTCCTGCAGTTAGAAACACATGTGATTCTGTTTGCCTTACACTTATGAATAGAATACTTTTAGTTTGTTTAATGTCACATTTTGACATCCCTCGGGATAAGCTTTATGTAATTGTGCCCTCGGGTCACATGGCCGAGGAACAGCCACAGTGGGCGCCTGTGAGGACAGAACACTGCCCAAAGCCCAAGTGAGGGCCTCGCATGTGTCAGACCTGACACGTTATCACTGCAATGAACCCTCGTAGATATGGTAGATTTGTCTTCACTCCCCTGCCAACAGCCAGAATGGCCCACTGAATCATGCATGATTCATTAATCTTAATTAAAATGCAAATGTATTGCCAACCTTTTCTGACAATTAAAGCCCATTGTGGGAATATGCTTAAAGCTTCCAGGATGATGTTTCTTTTGCTGAAGCAAAACAGCTGACTCTCGGCTTTGCCTGTAGTGGTCCTATTGGTGGATTCACAGCAAGGATGGGCTGGTTACACCTCCCGCACGCACGCACACGCACACCCTGGGCAATGTAGGTCCAGCTATGCCCTGAGCTGCGTCTTACTCAGTGGTACCAGGCCCCCGGATCCCGATTTGGCAAGCGAGGAAAGAACAAATGAGGGAGTAACTTCCGGCAGGAAAGAGCGGTCTTCCCTTTTAGCTTCTCTTCAAAAACTTCAAGTGGGTCAGAAGCACTGTCAGGGTTCCTGCAATCGCCCTTCTGGAAAGAACCAGCCCTGAGCAATTAGGCCAGTCCGTGAGCCAGAGGAGGTTGGAGAGGGGGTGACAGGAACAAGCTCCCTTCCCTGAGCTCACGGGGGTGCTGACTGGGCAGAAGTAGAGCCCCCATTTCGTGCACATGAGCCCCGGCTGCGGTCCCTGAAGCTCCCCTAAGGGTGTGCGAGGATCCGGGGCATCTGCCCAAGAAGCGGGTGCATTTTCCAGAGAAATGGAGCTGGACCTATGCACTGCCCACCCAGTTTCGGAGCTAGGTTGGGGGATGGGTGAAAAGGGTGAAGGGAGTAAGTACAAAGTGCCAGATGTAAAAACAACCACAGGATGGGGCGGCCAGATGGCTCAGTTGGTTAGAGCACAAGCTCTAAACAACAGGGTCGCTGGTTCGATTCCCACATGGGACGGTGGGCTGCACCCCCTGCGACTAAAGATTGAAAATGGCAACTGGACTTGGAGCTGAGCTGCACCCTCCACAACTAGATTGAAGGACAACGACTTGGAGCTGATGGGCCCTGGAGAAACACACTGTCCCCCAATATTCCCCAATAAAATTTGTTTAAAAAAACCCACCAAACAACAAAACAGTCATGGGGATGTAAAGTACAGCACAGGGAATATAGTCAATAATGTGGTAATTACTATGGATGGTGCCAGGTGGGGACCAGACTTACCGAGGGGATCACTTCATGAGTTATCTAAATGTCTAACCACTATGCTGTGCACCTGAAACTAATATAATATTGTGTGTCAACTGTAATTGGAAAATAAATTAATTTTAAAAAAAGAAAAAGAAGAAAATGATGACTTAAAAAGATGGGCAGTGTCTTGAGAACAAATCATGTAATCACTCTTGAGAGATGTTTGCAAAGATTCAAAAGTTAAAATATATATATGGTATTTTATTAATGAACATAAATTTAAATTTTTAGGGAAAGATGCATTTTGAAGGACTTTCAGGCATATGCTTTTTTAAAAAAATAAACGTTATTTTTATAGAGCAGTTTTAGGTTCCCAGCAAAACTGAATAGAAGACAGAGATTTCCCATACACTCCCCACAACACGCACAGCCTCCCCCACCGTCAGTGTCCCCACCAAGTGGAGCGTCTGTTACAACTGATGAACCTACAGTGACACATCGTCGTCACCCAAAGCCCACACTGTGTTCGGCCACTCTTGGTGCTGTGCCTTCTGTGGGTTTGGACAGATGTACAGTGATGTGTGGCCACCATTATAGCATCACACAGAGTAGTTTCACTGCCCTAAACATCTCTGTGCTCCCACTACTCATCCTGACCTCTCCTCCAAACCCCTGGCGCCCCCTGAGCTTTCTGCTGTCTCCATAGTTTAGACGCTTGCTTTTAAGTGAAGCCGTTGACCTGACGATACATGAAAGCCGTCAAGAACAGGAAAAACCACAGGCAAGCAGAAACGGTGTGGGCATGCGTGCTGGGGCAGTGGGTGGGCTCCCCCTGCAATGCTGTGCAGCCCTGGGTCGTGCCTGACTGGCACATGAGGCAGGGGTCCTGTGTCTATGGGTGGCCCCCACAATCTGCAGCGTCTGACTCACAGGAAATGCAACCAATCTTCCCTGGACAAGGGGGATACCCAATTCTGGAGCCCGCTGAACTGGGCTCAGGCCCTGCCTGGGTGCTGACTAGCTGTGTGCCAGTGGCCGGCCAAGGGCACTTCTACCAATGGGGGCCCAGGGCAGCCTTGGCACCCCCACTCTTCATCAGTCACCTCTTGGCCAGTTGCCATGGAGCCCCACTGGCACAGCAGCCTGTCCGCCCACAGGACAGCTCAGCCAGGGGCCAGCCTGACCCTCACTCGCTGCTCTGTCTCTTCACATCCTGTTCCCCCTCCGCTTTGGCTGTTACTGGGCCTTGAGGTCCGGTGGCTGGACTAGGGGAGGGGCTGGCGCCAGGCCTGGAAATTCCTCCATCCTCTGAATTCTTACAGTGCAGAGAGGACTCTGCCGGTTTCCCCATAGCCCGCAGGTGGTCGTCCAGGGGGTTTCCTCGGTCTGCTGGGCTCTGGAGGCCCACACCCTTGGTCAGGCCCCTGGCCGTGCCCAGGGCTGGGTTGGGCCTTGTGAAGCGGGCACCTGCTTCTTCCAGCCAGCAGCGGGGACCAGGGCCTTGGCAGCTGGCAGGGCCTCTCCCGGGTCAGGACCCCAAGGTGCGTTCGCTTGTTTCAAGGCATCTCTGGGCCACACTCCCAGTGTCACTGTCCTCAGGTTATGGCCCTTCTGACCCACAGCAACCAACCTGGTGACAACAGAGAGGAGAGGAAGCGAGACAGGAGGGGAGGCAGGCCTTGCGTAGGCCACGTTCTCAACGTGTTGTCATCTCAGGCGTGGGGGCTCCCTGAAGGGGTGCTGGGCCCTTTGTCCCTCCCTAGGACCAGCAGGTGACTCGTGAGGGAGCTCCCAGCCACGCCTCCACGCAGTGACCGTCAGGATGCAGGAATGTGGGATGCGGGTGGGCCGGTCCATGACCCAAACAGCCCCGTCTTGTGAGCACACTGAGCCCCCCCGCAGGCCGTGCCCTCAGGGGTGACGGCTGCCTTCTAGGCTTCCTCCTTCCAGCTGTCATAGGGGAGGGCCCGTCAGGCTAGGGGAAGCTGAGCTGGCCTCTGTCACCCAGAAGTGGGAGGACGCCTGGCTGTTTGCGGGCTTCCTGACTCCTGTATGACCAGCACCCCACTCCTCCTCCCCTCAGGATATAGGACAGGCCAGCAGCTCTGCAGGGGCTTCTTTGGGCACAGCCACCAGAAAATCCCAGGTCTTCCTGTAGCTGCGGTCTCAGAGGACGTTTTCTCTGAGCACTGATGTACCACAGGGAGCCACCGTCTGGCTACACTTGCTGCTGGGGACACACATTTTGCACGGTTGCCATCTGATGGGACAGGGTCAACCAGCGTGAAATGAGGAGGGATGGGGCAGGGGGGCATTTTAAGGCCCTGCTCACTGTTGGTTCTGTCCCACTGGAAGCAGACACGCTGTGCCGGGGGCCCTCGAGCCGCACGCCTGCTTAGCTGGTGTCATGGATGAGAGGGAGTCAGAAATGAGGTCCTGACAGGTGACACGAGAGCAGAGGGAAACCGCCTGGACTGAGGACACAGAGGCCTTTGGCCCAGGAAGCAAGTCTAGAAAATCGTGGCAAAGATGGATAGCAAGGGAAGGCCAATACCTCCCGATGTGCCCAGGGTGAGCCGGCAACCAGCGGACCCCAGGCAGGTCCAGCGGCGGTGTGCTGGCCGCCATATGTATTCGCAAGGTCCTCCTTTATCCCAAGGGGCGCGGCTTGGACCATAAATGACAGGGCCGCCCAGGTCACGCTCCACCATAAACATGATTCCAGGGGATTGCTTCCCCTCGAGAAACCTGACATGCAAAATCCCATCTTCCTAAACAAGGAAAATAGGAAAAAGGGACTCACTTTCCTAGGACTTTTTTTTTTTTTTCCAGAAAAGAACACCTGTAATTTGCCAGAACACCGAAAGCCACTTGCCTGAGTGCATGTACTGTGTGATTTGCTCTTTCAAACTGAGACAGTGTTTTAGGAACACGTCCAGCCCATGAATGAACCCTTTTGTCCTCCGGGAGCCCCCAAAGGCAGCAGGGGCGGCTGGCTGGGAGCAAGTGCCCATGTGGCTCCTTTGGGGCGTGGAGCCCGTCACTCAGGAAGTAGCCCCTGGGGGAGGGGTGTGGGGGAGCTGCACCCTGCTTGCAGCCTGTGACACTGGTGAAGTCCTCTGGGCAGTTGACGTGGGGAGCGAGGGTGACGCTGTGTGTGACGACAGACATACTCGTCGTGAAATGTGACACTAGAGGGAAGAAGGCCTGTGAGAAAGTACACGAGGAGAGAGATCCTCTGGACATTTTTATTTTCCCCTGGAAAACAAGCCGACCCTTCTGAGCCGTGATTCAGAGTCCCACGCTGCGCCTAAATTAAGCAGCTGGGGTGGGTGACATCTGCCTGCCCACCACAGGGCCCCAGGTGGCAGGGCGCTCTCCCTCCAAGGAAGACAGAGAGGGCTTATGGACAGGCTGGGGAAATTAGGGAGCCACAAATTAATGACTCCTCTGTTGTCCTGTGCGAGAGGGACAGAAGGGAGCCGGACTCCAGCTCTGCAGACTGCACTCCAGCCGCTGCCCGCCTGCTGGCCAGGAGGGAGCCGTCTGGCGGGGCTGGGTTTGCTACCTTTCATGCAAGGCCAAAGGAATCAATAAAGGCCAAGGCCGGCTAGTGCTGTAATCCTTTCTGACCTCCCCACCCCCGCCCCACGCCCACTCTTGGCTAAAAGTTAAGCAGCTGGTCTGATTTAGTCGTCACGGCGGAGTGTGCCCGCATGTTATACATGTATTGTCACCTGAATGCACACAGGACCAGTCCCAGGCTGGTATAAACAGAGGCTGTGGGGAACTGGACCCGCCGGGCTGCACTGTGGGCTCAGAGTGTCATTCCGGAACCCACATCCCCCTGCACCCCCACCCCAGCCCGCTCTCCTGAACATGGACATTAGAACTCAAGACGGCCAGACCCTCCATTGTCCCACCCTGAGGGACAGGGCCACCACCCAAACCAGCGTGACCAACCACATCTGCACGGTTTGGGAACTACAAACAATGAACGAGCAGGGCTGCTGGGCGGCCATGGGTGTGCTGTGTTTGCTCACACGCAGAAGGTTTTTAAAGAGGCCACTTTGTGCAGACAAACTCTCGCCCTTGATCTCTGCAGGACAGAGGTGGTCAGGGCGTGCCTGGCCCCAGACACAGCTGGTTCCATCACAGTCGTGTGGTACCACTTTTGTTCTAACTCAAGGGGAAATGGCATCTCTCTGTCTTTGTGTCCTGCGCATTGGAAGCAACGGTGGAAAGTGCACCTGCTGTACAATGCTCAGGTGTGGGAGTGTTCCGAGCTTCCCTTCCACTCTGCTCGGTGCTGTGCAAAGGGCACATGTGAGCCAGAACTTTCCAGAGCTGTGAGGAGGGTCTGTGGGCAGGCGGGGCCCAGCCCATCAGGAGAGGAAGAGATTCAAAGCCACATCGGGCGTTTCATTTATACATCATGGGTCTGTAAGACGGGGAGGGTGGGTAAGTGTTGGGTCTGCCTCAGGGTCTCCAAGGAGACCACGGTGGTGCAACGGACTTGTGAACTGTAGGGCCCTGTGCAAATGCTGGCTGTGAATTGCTGCTCGAGTTTGTAACTATGCCAGAGACGCCAGACTACGCAGGGCTGCAGGCAGCTTTCCTTGTTGGCCTGGGCCTGAGTAAGACTCCATGAGCGTGGGTTAGAGGATGGTTACGTGGAGACCAGAATCGTCATTGTCACGTCACCATCACACCTGGGCCCACCCTGGTGCTCTGGTGATTAGGAGTGGTGGTGAGTGGCAGGTCTGGGACCTGGGGGAATAGGAACCATGTGCTATGCCTGAGCATTGCCGTGAATGACAGCCGGGACAGACCGCTGGCTACCCCTGAGGGGCTCCCATGTGGGCCTGGCAGAGGTCTGATTTAGTCGTCACGGCGGAGTGTGCCCTCATGTTATAGGGGAGAAAACTGGGGCGCAGAGAGCTAGACGAACCTGCACACTGTGAATGAATGCTGCTAAGAGGTGGCGCTGAGACGGCTTGCACTGGGCCATGCGGTCTGCGGCTTCCAGACGCCCGTGTGTGTCACACCTGAGGCCCATGGTGCTTTCTTTCAGTGAGGTTGGCTGGACCTCACTTTTCAGGACTAGCAGCTTCTTTTGTAGAAGCCACAGACCTTGCACACACACCACAGCACAGTAGGCGGTCAGGGAAGCTGGGCGGCTGCCCGTGTTGCCTGGGAATGTCTTTTCTTTCCTTCTGCACCTTGCAGTGGGAGCCCAAGGAGTCCACGCTGTCATCCAGAGGCTGAGTCACATCACCGGGGTAAAGCTGCAGGAACTCTCACACTGTCAGACACCCGAGCCCTGCAGTGGCTGACTGTTTACAGGGCCACCAGACATGGTCTCCGCTGAGAATAGGGTGGGAGTGAGGGGACCCCTGCCAGCAGCCAGTGATGGGAAAGGTTGGGGAGACAGGGCCCAGCCAGGCACACAACTCACTTTTGGGGGAGCTGGGAGGTCTGATGTGCAGGTACCTCAGCGAAGACAACAGCGTCTGTGCCTTACCTGGGAGTGGTGTCTGGTCCTCACCCAGAGGCCACGGCCCTGGATGCCCCTGGGGCTGTACTCTGTCACTCTGAGTTCCTGCTCTCATCCTCCGGGAACTCCAGCCTCCCTGCCCTGAGCGCCCCGGGAGCGGTTATGCACCATAGGCTCTCCTTCTCTGTGGGCAGTAACCCCATCACCCCTTCAGGACTCACAACGTCAAGAAAGTACGAAGACCCATGTCCCACTTTAAAGTACCTAGCTGAAAGGCAAACACTAGCGTCAGCATGTTGCAGCGAAATCCACGTCTTGAAAGCTAGTGATTTTTGTACACAATTAACAATCCGATACTTGGATCTAGAGTGGGCCTCCTGCGGGCAGCCCACAGCTGGCTAAGTTCTAGAGTTCTAGGTCTTACCAGGCCCAGACGTTCAGGGCTGCTGCACTTCACACTGGCACGTTCATGGACCCAAATCGATTGTATTTCCTAGGAAAGGAGTTCACGCTTTTGCTAATGCCTGTCTCCCCAGCATGAGACAACCGCTGAAGGAGACAGAGCGAGCCGAGTGTAGGTGCCATTTGGAGAATGCCTGGGCAGAGGAGTCTCCGCCATGAGCGGAGTTTGGTCTCGGCTTTCCACAAAGTGCTATGTGCCCTGGGTCCATCACTTCGCCTTGAGGGCGTCTGCTCCTTGGGGACCCTCATGTCCAGACGCTAAACTGACATCATCCTGCTCAGAGACAGTGATCAGTTGCTTTCCCACAGAGCTGGGGCTGGTTGTGCCAGCTGGAGCATCCCTGGGCAAGGCAGTGGGTGCTGTTGGCTCCCCCCTTCACCAGGCCTAGCACCCACGCCTCGCAGTACCTGCTGGGGCTCACAGCTGCCAGGCTGTGGAACGGAGTCCTCTCCACAGTACCGCTCACACTCAGCCCCGTGCGACCAGGTCGAAGCTGTCTTTAGCACACGTCTGAGCTTAGCCGTCTTCCCTGTCCAGCCTCTCTCCCTTCCCCCGCATTAGTGCACATGTGTGGCCATAACAACATGGCACTGACGTGGGTGCTTCAGCGAAAGACAGTTATTTTCTCACGACCTGGAGGCTGGAAGTCCGAGGTCCAGCTGCTGCTCGTGTTGGCTGCTCTGAGGCCCTGCTCCTACGACAGCGTCCTCTCCCTGTTCCCCCCTCGGTCTTGTCTCTGTGCTCTGCACCCCGGGACACCCCTCTGTGTGTCCTAATCTCTTCCCGTAAGGACACCAACCCAGTAGAATCCGGGCCCACTCTCACCACCTCATTCTTATGGAATTACCTCTGTAAAGTCTCATCTCCAAATACAGTGGCATTCTGAGGTGTTGGGGGCTAGGACCCCAACATAGGAATTTGTGGGGACATAATTCAGCCCGTAACACTTGGGGATGAGATCCCCCCATAAGTCACTCTCACAAGAATCTCTGTCTCAGGCTTTGCTTCTGGGGAACCCGGCCTGAAACTGGACCCACCCAGCTCCCTGCTCCCAAAGAAAGGAGGGGCCTGCCTTGGTGAGAGTGGGGTAGGTCTGCCATCTGCGCTGAGGGGCCTCGTGGGGAACCCAGCTGCTGGCACTCCTGGGGGTCAGAGAGGACTGCAAGTCTGCAAGAGGGGCGTGGGGGCCAAGTTATTCATTCTTTTGAGTATTTTAAAATGCGGCTTTGTTCAGAAACTGCCCCACTGTGTCCTTTTGTTAACTGAAGTGTAAGATTTCTTCAAACAATAATTGGAGCCATTTAACAATATAAATAATTTGTACTTAATTTGGTCGATAGACACCATTTCTTATTCCTGGAAACTCAGAGGAACAAAATAATTATAAATGACAAGAATGGAGACAGATCACTGCAGGTCTGATCTGGCTTCTTCTTCAGGCTGGCGTTGAAGACGGCCTGCGGGCGGGCGGTGGGGGATGGGGTGGGGGTGGGGGACCCGCTTCAGGCCCAGCCAAGGACAAGGGAGTGGGTGTCCGGTCCTCCTAGCCCCACCTGACTCTACATGGGACTACAAACGATTTAATTTACCTCTCCACTGTTCCATCTGTGAAGCAGAGCTCAGAAAGCCTGCCACGGGAGGCTGTGCAGACAGATACTTCTGTTTTCCAGTAACCTCCCTGCCCGAGATGAAGACATCAGTGCTTGTGGCTCATGCTGAGCAAGCACGGAGTGGACTCAGATCTTCAGGACACCTTCCCGTGTCTCTCTCCTTGTCCCTTGGGCCAGTGGAAGAACTGACTGGATGGGAACAATGTATCTGATGTTAGAGACACAATGATGCCTGGTCCCTGTGAAATAGATACTGTGCAGGCCCCGCCCCCACGCCCACAATGCCACGGTGTGTGGCCTCTGGTCCAGCCATGGTTTGACCTTCCTTTTCTTTAGGGGACTTCTCGTTCTCAAAGGCAGCATGGGGGTTAAGTGGGGATTCAGCTTTGGGTGTAAGACCAAGCCAGCATTGCTAGTTTCTTTTTTATTTTCAAATTAAGGAATGTTTGACAATTAAAAATACACACACACACACACACACACACACACACACACACACACACGGGCTGCCAAAAAAATGTATGCACATTTTAAGAAAGGGAAAAAAAGTATTAAAATTACTCTGATGATAACCACTTTGAGCACCTCTTGCAATTGCAGAAGTCAAAAGTGACTTGTATTCGGGCCGGCCCGGTGGCTCAGGCGGTTAGAGCTCCATGCTCCTAACTCCGAAGGCTGCCGGTTCGATTCCCACATGGGCCAGTGGGCTCTCAACCACAAGGTTGCCAGTTCAATTCCTCGAGTCCCGCAAGGGATGGTGGGCAGTGCCCCCTGCAACTAAGATTGAACACGGCACCTTGAGCTGAGCTGCCGCTGAGCTCCCGGATGGCTCAGGTGGTTGGAGCGCATCCTCTCAACCACAAGGTGGCCAGTTCGACTCCCTCAGGGGATGGTGGGCTGTGCCCCCTGCAACTAGCAACGGCAACTGGACGTGTAGCTGAGCTGCACCCTCCACAACTAAGACTGAAAGGACAACAACTTGAAGCTGAATAGCACCCTCCACAACTAAGATTGAAAGGATAACTTGACTTGGGAAAAAAAAAGTCCTGGAAGTACACACGTTCCCTAATAAAAAAGTCCTGTTCCCCTTCCCTAATTTAAAAAAAAAAACTAAAAAAAAAAAGTGACTTGTATTCATCTGTTGTTATCGGTATATATTGAGCACTACAATTTAAATAGTTTTTTTCTTTCTTAAAATGTGTCTGCATATTTTTGGCACTCTCTGTATGTGGTGTACAATTTGATGATTTGATATATATATACATTGTGAAATAAAAACCATAAATAAGCTAATTAACATATCTGTCACCTCAGATAGGTTCCCTCGCTCTCTCCCTTCCTCCCTTCCTTTTGAATTTGAGATCTTCTCTCTTATTTGAATTTGCTGGTCAAGGATTCTGTCCATGGGCTAAACTGAGACCCTTGGACAACCGGGCAGTGAGAGCCTTCACACCCATGGCTGTTCTCGCACACTGTTCCTGAGGTCATGGAGTGGTGTGTCTCAGCTGTGTCAGAGGGATGGAGCCGACTGGTTCGGCACTGCATGGTGTCTGCTTTCCCATCCCCGCCCCGGGCCCCCTTTCACTAAGTGTTCTGCCCTCACCTGATTCAAGGAGGACGTCCATCTCGCTTTGTCAGGAGACATGGCTGATACGTATTCACTTAATGATATGAGAAGGTTTTCTTCTTCTGCCCCTGTGAGGCACACCCTACTACTTTGAACTTCCGGTCTGCCTGGTCATCTTTTAAAATGAGTGCAAAACAGCCTTCAGAAAAAGGAATGCTTTCCTTGTGGAATGCCCTTATCTTGAATACCTGAATTTCAAGGGACTTTTATATATTCATATGCTCAAGGGTCACAGCTCTGCTGTTTGTTCATTATTGAATGTGCCGTAAATGAAGGCTTTTTTGAATCTCACAATTAAAGTGAGATTTGTCCACATCCAAGTTGGGGGGGGTGCGGTGCGGGGGAGATCTTAGCAAATTTCAAGTACACAATAAAATATCATTGACTACAGTCATGTGTTACACGGTAGGTCTCCAGAACTTGTTCATCTTGCGTAACTGCAGCTTTGTACCCCTTGGTCAATATCTGCCTGTATTTCCCTCCCTGCGTTCTGCTCTCGGCTTCAATGAGTTCGACTATTTTAGATTCCACATAGAAGTGAGGTCGCACGGTATTTGTCTTTCTGTGACGGGCTTGTTTCACTTAGCATGATGACTTCCAGGTCCATCTGGGTCACAAATGGCAGAATTTCTTTCTTTTTTAAGGCTGAATAGTATTCCAGTGTGTGTGTGTGTGTGTGCGCGTGTGTGTGCACGTGTGTGTGCGTGTGTGTGTGCGTGCGTGTGTGTGTGTGTGTGTGTGTCCCATGTCATTATCTAGTTGTCCTTCATTGGACATGGAGGTTGTTTCCATATCTTGACTATTGTGAATAATGCTGAAATGAACAAGAAGGTGCAAATAGCTCTTGGAGATCCTGATTTTATTTCCTTTGGATAAATATTCAGAAGTAGGATTGCTGGATCATGCGGTGGTTCTCTTTTTAATTTCTGAGGAGCCTCCATGCTGTTTTCTGTAAGGCTGCACCAATATCTGCATTCTCACCAACAGTGGAAGGGTTCTCTTTTCTCCACTTCCTCAATGACACTTGTCATCTATCTTTTGTCTTTCTAATAATAGCCATTCTGACAGGTGTGTGGTGACATCTCATTGTGGTTTCAACTTGCATTTCCCTGATGATTAGTGAGGTTGAGCACAATTTCATGTACCTCCTGGCATAGGTCTTCTTTGGGGAAATGTTTTTTCAGGTCCTTTGCCTGTTTTAAAATTAGGTTGTTTATTTACTTTTTGCTGATTCACGGTATGAGTTCCTTATATATGTTGGTTAGTAACCCTTTGCCAGATACATAGTTTGCAAATGTTTTTCTCCCATTCCTTAGGTTGCATTTTCACTCTGCGGATGGTTTCCTTTGCCGTTCAGAATTGCTTTAGTTTGGTGTAATCTCATTTGTTTGTTTTTGCTTTGTTACCTGTATTTTTAGTGTCATATTAAAAAAATCCTTTCTCAGACCATTATCAAGATTTTTTTTTTCTTATGTTTCATTTTACTAGTTTTACAGTTTCAGGTCGTACATTTGTCTCTAACCCATTTAGTTGGATTTTGTATATGATGTGAGATAAGGGCCCAATTTCATTCTTCTGCATGTGGATGTCCAATGTTCTGAGCACCATCTATTAAAGAGACGATTCTTTCCCCATTTTGTGTTCTTGGCCCCCTTGTTGAAGATGGGTTGGCCACATGTGCCTGGATTTATTTCTGGGCTCTCTATTCTGTTCCATTGGTTTATACATCTGTTTTTATGCCACTTTCAGACTGTTTGGGTTACTATAGATTTGCAGTAAATTTTGAAATCAGAAAGTATGATGCCTCCGGCTTTGTTCTTTTTGCTCAAGATTGCTTTGGCTATGCTGTGTCTTTTGTGTTTCCACGTGAATTTTAGAATTGTTATTTGTATTTCTGTAAGGAATGCCACTGGGGTTTTGACAGGGATGGTATTGAGTTTGATCACTTGGGGTAGTACAGACATTTTAACCTCAATTCTTCCAGTCCATGAGCGCGAGATGTCGCTCCATTAACCTGTGTCTCAAAGTCCCTTCATCAATGTTGTATCGCTTTCATTGCACACATATCTCCTCTTTGGTTGAGTTTATTCCTATTTCATTCTTTTTTGTTGCTATTGTAAATGGCATTGTCTTAATTTCCCTTCTGGCTGGTTCATTGTGTATAAATCTATGGTTGGTTTTTGTATGTTGATTGTACACTCTGCAACGTTACTGAATTCATTTATTAGTCCTGACAGACTTTGTCGTTGTTGTCTTTAGGGTTTTTTACATACATGATTTTCTTACTTGTAAATAGAGATAATTTTACTTATTTTTTGATAGGGGTGCCGTATATTTCTTATTCTTGTATAATTGCTCTGGCTAGGACTTCTAGTACTATGTTGAAAAGAAGGGGCCAGAGTGTGTATTCTTGCTTTATATCATATCTTAAAGGGAAAACTTTTTTTCCCCTACTTATTATAACATTTGCTTTGGGCTTCTCATAGAGGGCCTTTACTGTATTGAGATAAGACCCTCCTATACCTATTTTGTTGAGAGTTTTAATCATGAAAGGGTATTGCACTTTGTCAAATGTTTTTCCTGCATCTATTGAGGTGAACATGTAGAGTTTTTTTCTTTCATTTTGTTAATGTGGTGTCTCACATTGATTGATTTGCGTATGTTGAACCACCCTTGCCTACTTGAGATAAATCCCACTTGGTCATGGTGTACGAGTCTCTTAATATGCCGCAGAATTTGGTTTTCTAGCATTTGATTAAGGGTTTTTGCATCTGTGTTCATCAGGGATACTGGCCTATAGCTTTCTTTTCTTGTAGTGTCTTTGTCTGGTTTTGGTATCAGGGTAATGCTGGCCTCATAAAATGAGTTTGGAAGTGTTCTCTCTTCTTCTAGTTTTTGGCAGAGTTTAAGAAGAATTGGTATTAATTCGTCTTTGAGTGTTTGGTAGAATTCACCTGTGAGCCATCAGTTCCTTTTCTTGGTTGGGGGATTTCTGATTACTGACTCAATCTCTTTATTTGTTGCTCATCTGTTGAGGCTTTCCATTTCGTCCTGATTAAGCTTTGGTAGGTTGTATGTTTCTAGGAATTTATCCAGTTCTTCTTGGTTATTCAGTTTATTGGCAAATGATTGCTCCTAATAGTCCCTTAGGATCCGTTTTATTTCTGACTCCTCCGCTGTAATGTTTCCTCTTTCACTCGGATTTTACCTATTTAGTCTTTTCCCTCTTTTTCTTAGTTAATCTAGCTAAGACTTTATTGATTTTTATCTTTTAAAAGACCCAACTCTTAGTTTTTAAATTTTTTTTCTATTTTTTGTTGCTTATTTAATTTATTTCTGCTCTATTCTTTATTATTTCCTTCCTTCTGCTAACATTTGGGCTTAGGTTTTTTGGGTTTTTTTCAGTCCCCTGAGGTTTAATCAAGTTAGGTTTTATATTTGAGATCTTTCTTCTTCTTCTTCTTTTTTTAATGTGTGTGTTCATCTCTATAAACTTCTCTCTTATTACTGCTTTTGCTGCATCACATACATTTGGGAATGTTGTGTTTTCATTTTCATTTGTCTTAAGGTGCTTTTTAAATTCCTTTAGAGTTCCTTTTTGATCCAGTTGTTATTCAAGAGTGTGTTGTTTATTCCCATATATTTGTGAATTTCCCCCTTTTCTTGCCATTATTGATTTCTAGTTTCATCCACTGTGGTCAGGAAAGATACCTGGTATGATTTCAATTTTGTTAAATTTGTTAAGATTTGTTTCATGACCTGACATGTGATCTAGCTTACAGAATGTCCGTGTGTGCTTGAAAAGATTGTGTCTTCTGCTGCTGATGGATGGAAAATTCTATGTGTTTCAGTCAGGTCCACTTGGTCCATAGTGTTGTTCAACTTAGCTGTTTCTTTATTGATTTTCTGTCTGGATATTCTATCCAGTATTGTAACTGGGGTATTGAAGCCCCTTATTATTATAGTATTGCTGTCTATTCCTGCTTTCAGATCTGTCAATCTCTGTTTTATGTATTGAGGTGTTCTTATGTTGGGTGCATATATATTTGTAATTGTTAGATCTTCCTGTTGAGTTGATTCTTTTATCGTTATATAATGACCTTCTTTGTCTCCAAAGAGAGCTTTAGACTTAAAGTCTAGTCTGATATAAGCATAGCCATGCCTGCTTTCTTTTGGTTACCATTTACTTGAAATATCTTTTCCATCCCTTCACTGTGCGTATCTTTAATTCTAAAGTGAGTCTCTCATAGACAGAATATCACTGGATCTGGTCCTACAGAGCTATATACAGCCACTGTATACTTCTTTACTGATGGGTTTAATCCATTTATATTTAGGTAATTATTTATATGTGAGGACTTACTATCGCCATTTTGTTCATTATTTTCTGTTTGTCTTTTAGTATCTTTGTTCCTCTCTTCCTTTCTTGTTGTCTTCTGTTTTTATATGATAATTTTTGTAGTGATTTGCTTTGGTTTTGTTCCCTTTATCTTTTGTGTATCTATTATAGGTTTTTGTCTTTGTGGTTAGCACAAGATTTGCATAAAATCTTGTAGTTATAATCTTTAATATTCCATTGATAACAACTTTCCTTCAATCACATACAAAAAAAATTTCCCTTCTGTTCCCCCCACACACGCTCTTTGTGTTCTTATAAACAGAGTTTGCTTCTTTCTATAGTCTGTATCCATTAACAAAGTTTCCTATACTGACTTATATTAGGGTAAAGGTAATTAGTGCACTTTTACAGTGTTACATTAATCTATATATGTATGTATATTTACTTTTACCTGTGAGACTTGTGTTTTTTCTATGCTTTCACGTTGCATGTTTATTTCAATTTGAAGAACTTCCTTAAGTATTTCTTGTAAGGCAGGTCTAGTGGTGATGAACACCCTCAGTTTTTGCTTGTCTTGGAAGCATTTTATCTCTCCTTCATGTTTAAAGAATAATATTTCTGGGTATCATATTTTTGGTTAGCAGGTTTGTTGTTGTTTTTCTCAGTACTTTGATGATATCGTTCCACTCTCAAGTGGCCTGCTTAGAAATCTGCTGCTAGTCATATAGGGGTTCCTTTGTATGTGACAAGTTGCTTTCTCTTGCTGCTTTCAAAATTCTCTCTTTATTCTTGACTTTTGACGATTTGATTATAATGTGACTTTGTGTGGTCTTCTTTGGGTTGATTCTTTTTGAGGACTTTTGAGCTTCATAAGTCTAGATGTCCACTTGCCTCACAAGATTTGGGAAGTTTTCAGCCATTATTTCTTTAAATAAGTTTTCTGCCCTTTTCTCCCTCTCTTCTCCTTATGGGACTCCCATAATGTGTATATTAGTCCTCTTATTGTGTCACAAAAATCCCATAGGCTTTCTTCACTCTTTTTCATTCCTTTTTCTATTTTCCCTTCTGACTGGATAATTTCAAATGACCTGCCTTTGAGTTTGCAGATTTTTCCTTTTGCTTGATGGAGTCTGCTGTTGAAGCTCTCTGTTTCACTTTTTATTTTAGTCATTGTATTCTTCAGCTCCAGAATTTCTGTTTTTTAAATGATTTCTTTTTGTTGACCTTATTTTATTTCAGTATTGTTTTCCTGATTTCATGGAGCTGTGTTCTTTGCAGCTCATTCAGCTTCCTTCAAACAGTTATTTTAAATTCTTTGTCACGCAGTTCATAGATCTCCATTTCTTTGGGGTCGTTTACTAGAGAATTATTGTGCTCCTTTGCTGGTATCATGTTTTCTTGATTTTTCATGTTTCTTGTAGACTTGTGTTGAGGTCTGTGCATTTGAGAGCTGAGTTACCTCCTCCAGACTTTACAGACTGACTTCAGTGGGGAAAGACCTTCACCTACAGGTGACTGTGAGGGCACCATCTGAGTGAGGTGTGACAAATCCAGCACTTGCAGATGGGGGGGGGGGGGTGGAGTACAAACAGAGATTCTGACTTCATGAAAGACAGAACAATGCCTGAGTCTGAAGCATGTGAGTGTGCAGGCAGGGTTCCAAGGTGTGTGCACAGTTGCAGGAGGTGGGTGACGGCTACAGCCCCAGGTGGGTGGCAAGGCACAGTGATGGTTCTTCTTCTGGGATGGGGCAGTGCAGCTCACTCCCTCTCTGGGGTGGTGGGTGGGTTGCAGCAGCATAGACTCCAGGTGGCTCTGTCAGCTGTTTCAGCATTGGCAAAGACTGTGGTTGTCCTTGGTATTGAAAGCTGCAGGTGTCCACAGCCATGTTTGGGAGGTCATGCCAAGGAGATGTCTTTTGGTGCTGAGGTCTGCCAGGTGGGTGATGCAGGTGAAATGTTTGTTATGCTTTTCTATGCTGTCATTCTTGGTGTTTGTGCTCATCTGGGTTTCTGAACCTTCTTTATTATACTCTGGAGCTTTCCCAGAGTTATTTTCTTCAGTACATCGTTGTTTAGTCATTGTTTTCTATTTTGTTTTTGTTTGTTTGTTTAGGGGGATGAGCATTAGGACCTCCTCGTCTGCCAACTTGCTTATGTCACCTCACTAATTTCTTTTTAAGTGGGTTATTCTTTAAATTAGTAAATTCTCTGTGTGTGTGTGTGTTTAATTAATAGTGATTAGTGTTGCAACTCATTTATTTGGGGACAGACTCCTATTTGTGTGAGGTCTGCCCAGTGCCTTATTATTTGGGCCAGGAAAGACATATGCAACTATGAAACTGCTAGAAAATGAATTTTAGTATTGAAGATTTGCTGTGTTTGTTTTCTGTGTTTAAAGTGCAGAGTCTAAGAGTTTGCTAAGAGTTTGTTTTCTTAGAGACTAGCACTATTGATCTACAGCCAGATTTCCAGACTCTAATGCAGTTGATAAATTTCTAGAAGTGACATTAACCCAGGCTGCCCCTTTGAAGTGTGTGCCCGGGACCAGGGAAGGCTGGGCCACCGGCATGCAGAGTCAGCCATAGGACCTGTCTGTACCTCGTGGAGGAGGCCATGTGGCCAGCGTCAGAAAGGGCCTAGGAAGAAGGGCTTTCCAGCCTACTGTGCCAGCCATGACAGCAGTGGGCACTGAGCTGATGGGAAGGGAAGGAGAGGCCTCTGCACAGAAAACAAGCAAGTCAGGAGCACAGAGAGACATCTGGAGGGGCTTTCAACAAGGTTCACTAAAGCTTTCAACAAAGAAACATCAAACACAGATTTCAGCAAATAATCCACAGTCAAGGTGCACACACTTTCGAAATAAAAAATACAAAACGTCCCATTTTGTTAAGGCACAGTGGTCAGTCTATGGTCGTGGAGCTCTCCCTGGAGCCCATGGCAGCCTGTCCTTCACCGTGTCTGGCGTCCACGGCTGCTCAAGGCCCCAGCCGCTCTGACCTCCCTGCTGGCGATCGATGGCGTGGGCAGATCAGCTTCCCAGCTGCTGTGTGGCCTGTCCCCTCGGGGCTGGGACATCAGTGCTGCCTGCACACTGCCCTGAGGGGCTCTGCTGGACTCCTCTGGCTGGCTGGGGGTGGCACCAACACACAGGAGCAGCGTCCCCAGCTGCCAGTGTGAGACTTTGAAGTGGGTCCCGGCGGTCGGCTCTGCAGGGCAGCCCTGCTGGCCTGTCATTAGGCACATCCGCTCTTGGCAGCAACTACTCATTACGGCCAAATAAGCAGGCACGCTCGCCAGCCCCCGGACAACCTTCCTGGGGCCTCCGGTCTTTTCTGAAATCATTTCCTCAAATTTCATTCTTCAAACAAAAAGCACATTTTATACATATTGGTGGAGTGGCACACACTTTAAAGTTCTAAAGCACCACGGGTACATATTCAGGGAGGTCCTCCCTTCCTCTCACTCCCCCTCCCGCAGACAAGAGTGTGGCCATGGGGTGTGTATCCCTCCCCCGACCACAGGCTCCTGCACCGTCCGACCCCCTTTATTCAGAGCTGTGGTGTGCTTGCCTACACTTGGTTTCTCAGATAATCCTGCGTGTCAGAGCCCTTCTCCACTGTGAAGTGGCGGGTAACCATCGTAGGTTGAGTCCCCGAGTTTGCTGTTAAAAATAAGGCTGCAACACAGCCCTCAGCCAGGTGTCACTGCGCGTGTGGGCCCGAGGGTCTGCAGGGCACAGGCCCACAGGTGGCGGTGCAAGGCATGGCGCTGGCAGCTGTGTTTGCAGGAGGAAGGGGTAGTGGCCTGCGGGCAGGACCACAGGACTCACTCTGGCTGCACCTGGCCTGGGCGCTCCCTCACTGAGTGGCGTGTGGATGCACTGAGGGCAGCAGGCAGGGTCTTGTCAGAAAAACTAACAGAGGGGCTTTAACACCAAGAACCGGCTACCTGGGTGCTGGAAGAGAGGATGGAGCAGGTGGGGCTTCAAGGGGGAGAGGCAGAGGGGGTTCCCGGGAGCCAGGGGTGGCTCTCGGCCCCCTGAACCTGTGCTTCCTGCTGTTAGAGTTGAGCTGCTGTTGGTTCTGGGTGTGCTGATGAGGGGCCACCTTGAGCAGGGTGGGGACAAGATCTCAGTGGCCACTGATGCAAACTCCAAGAGGGAAGAGTCGTGCTTTTGTCGGTGCTCGCTGGCTGTGCCATGGGCAGGGCCGACCGAGCAGTTGAGGGCACGAGCTCTTGCAGTCCCCTGCCTCCTCGGAAGCCAGGCCCAGACAGCGGGAATGAGGGGAGAGCAGAGAGGTGCTGGGTGCACGGCCCAGCGTGGGTGGAAGCCACTTCTGTCTGGCTGACCTGTTGACCTTGGCGTGACTGTGGATGGGCCCATTGGCTCTGGCCCAGCACGTCAGAGGCCTTGAGGCCACCTGGGTCTGCCCCGGCCTGAATACCCTGCGTCCTCGTGCTGCCAGTCTCTGTGCTCACCGTTGTCATCTCACGTCACCTGTGCTGGGTCGGCCACTCCTTGTTCTGGGGTCCTTCATCACCATCCAGGGAATGTGCCCAAACTGGGTTCCTCTCCAAGATTCATTTCTGAGGACGGCGTGAGCATCAAATGCTGTCGCCGGAGCCCTCCCAGGTGGCCCTCCTGCAGTCTGTCCCGGATCGGCCACCTCCGTGACTTCCTCCAAGTCCCACCCCTGGCTCAGTGATCAACTGTCCCGGTGTGCTGGGGACTTGCCTGGTTTCGGCATTCAAAGCTCTGTATCCCCTCCATCCCGGAGAAACAGGAACGGCTGGTCACCTACTGCCAACAGTCCGATCTTCCCCTCAGCACCCCGAGCCACCGAGGACCCCCACGTCTCCATGCCCCACCTCTGAGCCCGGCCTGAGTGGGTGTCTGTCCCATAGCCCCGAAGGTCTTGGACAATCCTGGTTCAATGCGATCTATAGCCTGGCACCTCTGGAGTTGGCACGGATGCTGGGAGGGGTGTCAGCAGGCTTTCCTGCATGACCACCTGTGATGGAGTGCGTGGCGGGATGGACCTGTCACTGCTGGCTCTGTCTGGAAAAGGCAGTGGTGTGTGAGTGTGTGTGTGTGTGTGTGTGTGAGACAGGAAGCAGGGAGGGACAGACAGTGAAACAGAAAGAGAAGGGAGGGAGAAGGGAGGGAAAAAGAGGAGAGAGCGGAAGAAGGAGGAAAAGGGAGGGGAAGGGGGAAAGAGAAAGGGCGAGACGTAAGTTTGGCAGTGAAGGGAATCACGCTGGGATTACATCCTGAGGTGACCCAGATATCTCCTGTGTCCAGAACACGCCTCGATTCAGCCATGGCCTCCAGGAGGTCAGTTAAAGGACCAGAGAACTCAAACCTTTATTAATATTTGTTCAGGTATTTAAAGTCACAGTCATTATGTATGGGACCTTGTTTAGAAATTATGGCCAAACACACTTTTGCTAATCGTATCCGACTCATTGCATATACACATATTCGTGTATGTAATAAAAACTATGATGCTGGAAATTTGAACACCCAAAGAAGCGAGGGTCTAAAGGACTCCCTTGCTCTGGGTCCCCTCAACGGCTCAGGGCAGGTTGGTGGCACAGGCTTGGCTGCTGCTTCCGCCTGACCCAGTGCTCTCCGGAATATTCTGCCAGTCAAGCCACGACGTGGAAGGAGCCAGGCTTCCAGGTCTGCATTTCATGATTCCCAGGAGCTGTTCCCTCTCTCCTGACCCCAGACTCGGGCGTCTGCCCTTTAGGACTTGCCTTGTGCATGTGTGAAAGCAGGGGCCACCAGGCTCACATTCCAAAATGATGGCATGTCCAGCCCTCCCCCCAGGAAGGCCAGAGTGAGTCAGCGGTGCCATGTGGCATCCGGGGACTTGCCACCGGGCCTTGGTTTCCCTGAGAGGGTCAGGGAGGTCACCCTCTCTCCGCTGCTGCGTTTGCACACCACGTCTGCCTCCATCAGGACCACTGGGTCCTATCAAGAGGACTGGCATGGCCAGGCTCCAACTCAGCCAGCCCTTCCCCAGGGAAGCCCTGCACGTCAGGGTGCCCTGGCGGGCAGGGCGGAGGCCTCACCTCCCGGGGGCTCCCACAGCCCCTGGGCTCCAATCAGTGGACGTCAGAAGAGGCTGCAGCATCCGGCCTTGCCACACATCATTGATCTGACGTGTAGGGCGGCTTCCCCTCAAGCCTTTGCCTGATTTCCTTTAGGGACAACAAAAAGCTCTGTCTTAGAGAAGCGATGCTTTAATCGAAGAAATTGAGCTTTTATGCATGTGTCTGCCAACTGCATCCTTGCCGGAAGATGTTTCAGACCCTTGTCAGGTTAACTGGTGGCTCCCAGCAGGTTGTGGCTGGGAGGTGAAGGCGTTGACGCAAACGTCAGTAGGGAAAACGCAAGTGTTAAACCGGTTTCCTGTCCTGGAACATTTGGGGATTTCACCACACGTCACAGTTCTGACAGCCGCCTGGGCCTTTGGAATATCCTGGCTGGCTGCCAGCTCCTTGGGCTCATCCTGGTACAGCGACAGGCGGCCCATGCGGCTTCAGCAGCTGGAGGGGTGAGGGCAGACGAGGGCCATGAATCACAGCTGCCCCAAGACGAGGGCTTCAGGCGTGAGTGGAGACCTGCCGGCAGGGCCCTGAGCACACACAGGAGACAAGGCCATCCCAGGGCCACGGCGTTTGGTCTGGCCCCCGACCCCGCCGGGCATGGCAGCACCGCCGTGCACTGCACAGAGCTGCTTCACAGTGAGCTCTGGGCCCCGCGTCCTCTGTGTGGCCCTCCTCCAGGCAGAACGAGGCCAGCTAAAGGGTTTGGGAGGCTGCAGAAAACAAAATCCCAACTCAAGGTAACGTAACAGAGGGAGTTGGTTGGGAATCCTGCCTGGGCAGGTGTTCTCACCACCTCTCTGCCCTCTCCCGCCCCACTCCTTTCCTGGTGAAGCCGCTTTCTCTCCTCCTGCAGGAGCCTGGGAAAGGGGGTCCTGGCCACAGCACCCCATGGTCTGTGTGTTGGTCCAGCTTAGAGACCTCAGGGAAACAAGAGGAACGAGAGCCCCTTCTTGCCACATCCAAGGATGCCTGCCGTTCCCCTCCCCCCCCCCGCCCCCCGTGCTCCTGGGCACTCACTCCTGGGCCAGTCCTATTAGCCAGGGGGCGGGTTGTGTACAAGACCCCGGGCTCCATGTGGGATGGGTTCTGAGACTTGCAGCTCCCAGGACCACTTAGAGTCAGGCTATGCCTGCGCCGCAGAGGGACAGGATGCTGCTGGGGCCAGGGGCTTGTTCCACGGGGCTGACAGCAATCGACCCCAACCCAGCCTCTGCTGCCACATGCCACATGCACTTCGGCAAGTCTCTTCCCGCCTCTGGGTCTGTCACCTCATCTATAAATGGGAGCGTTAGGTGGGATCAGAGTGGCCAACGATGGCCCAAATCTGGCCTGTTCGTGTCTGACCCACGGTCTGAGAATGGTTTGAACATTTTTAAATGGCTGGAAAAAGAAGAAGATACGGCATGCGGAAATTATGTAAAATTCACATTTCAGTGTCCATGAGTAAAGTTTTATTGACACCCTGCCACAACCACTCATTGGCGTGTGTCATCTATGGGAGATTTTGAGATACAATGGCAGAGCGAGTGGTTGCAGCACAGACTGTGTGGCCATGGCCTCTAAAATAGTTAACTTCTGTCCCTTTCCAGAAACCGTGTGCAGACCCTGGGCAAGTCAGTGCTTCCCACACTTCCGCCTTCACAGACCTCAGCAAGGTGTTAGCTGGGTCCAAGACGTGCACAGTGCCTTTCATTCTGTCTGCTGGAGGCTGAACGGCTACTGAGTCAGCCTTGCCCATAAGTAGTCAAGTCCCACAACCACGGTTTTGAGGCTCTGCATTTTTTCTAAAATGCACTAAAATCGATACATGATTTTTAAAAAGCAGACACTACATCCTGCCCTGCCCTGGAAGAAAGGGGTCTAAAAGGAGTGAAACTCTCCTGCATTCTTCATGGAGAGAAAAGTAAGACCTCACTTTCTGAGAGTCCCGGCTGGTGGGAACGTGAGCAACTTGGTGCCCAACGGTGGGGACAGGAAGTCTGCTTCTCTGATGAGTCACTTGTGCACTGGGGACACTGAGAGAAGTCTGGGGTATCTGGGTCATGTGTTTTGTTGGTGTGGGGCCAGCCCTGCCTTCCCAGTTGGATCCTGGAGGGACCAGTAGGGTTGCGGTTCCAGTCATGCAGCCTGGGCTGGGGTGCCGTGGGTTCTTGGTGGGAGATGGTGGAGGGTGGGGGGTCAGGATATGGCCTTCAATGACCCCTAGGACGCCCAGGCTCAGACCACTCCAGGCCCTCGTCTTCCTGCTCCTCTTGCCTGTTGTAAGGAAGTTCCCCCCAAAACAGACAGGGGACAATGGCGTTGCCACCCCTGAGGGGTGAGATAATCCAGCGAGGAGACAGCCTTCCAACGCCTCGATGTGGTCTGGGAGCCACCGGACCATGGGACAAGGAGAGATCCCATCTCAGGAATGTTCACTCAGTTTCTGTCTTGGCCCAGAGTGCAGAGAGCAGACGTCAGAGCGTCGAGGACAGAGCCAAGTGTCACCGTTGTTCCTGGAGGGGGGACCGCACCCATAGCAGGCCAGGAAGCAAACGCTAGCAGGAGGCGCTGCATCGGAGCAGATGGGGGCCAATGTGCCCCCCCCCCCCGGAAGCTGTCTGCCTCCGGAGCTTGGTTTCACGGATGGAGTGTCCTTCCACGTGTCCTTGGACAAACAGCCCCCAAGGGCCCCAGGGCAGTGACTGCTCACTCTCTGGCCCTCGTGTCGCTTAGAACATTCTCTGGGCCTCCCGCTCCGCCATCTTCCAGCCCCAGCCCCACTCAGCTCCAAGCCTAGGATGGGTGGCTGCCCATCGGAGGAGACAGGGGTGTTCTCCCACCTCAGTCTCAGGCCAGGGGCTCCTGCAACCCTCCCTCCCCAGGTGCCCTGGCTTCCAGAACGTTCAGACAGGTGGAGGCAGAGGGCGGGGTTGGTTTTCCCCAGAACCACCCAGAGAAGCTTTTCCTTCCACCATTTAGAAAGGGCACCAGTGTGTACACTGCACTTAAAGGATAACTTCTGATTATTTTCTTAATGGAAGAGCAAATATTTACGTCTTGTAAACTAAAGGGCAGGTTGGAACATGTGGGAATACTGACTGGGGCACTGCCACAGCGGCTTGACAGGGAGTGGGCAGGAAAACAGAAAGTGTTGGCAGCGCTGGGCCTTGCTCAGTTCAAAGGAACAGAAGAAACAGCCCCCCTCTGTCAGGGGGTGCACGGGTGGGCGGCCCAGTCTCTGTCAGCGGAGCGGGGGACGGGGTGGCGCAGTGCCTCCCGACTGCCTTTCCTGTCTGGAAAAGTAGGCGTGGGATGAAAGGGAGGGGGTCCTTACACCTCTGGACGACTCTGCAAAACTTTCCCCACCCAGCCCCTACCCCACTTGCACATGACGGCCACCAGCCCAGCCACGTGGATGGCGTGACCGCTGGCCGACTGCCCATGGGCTGATGCAGCCTTTGCCAATTGTTTAGGTTATTAAAACAAAACAAAGCAAAAGCCAGCTTCAACCCGAAGCGCAGAAAGAGGGACGCGGAAGGGGGGCGGGAGGAATGCTGTGCCTGCTGAGAACAGCCCCTTTGTGAGGAGCCCCAGGTGCCCGCGGCCCAGGTGGGCGGCTGTGCAGCTAGGCAAGGCTGGCCCCACCTGGGGACTCTGCTCTGGCGGCCCGAGGACACGGGGCTGCCCAGGAGGCTTGCAGAGCCCCCCGCCCCTGGAGCCGGGGTCCCAGTCCAGGGCCTGCACCCACACTCAGAGGAACCCCAGCCAGCAGGGGGTCTCCTGCGAGGCCCCAGCAGCCTCAGTCTGCCTGTCTGCTTGTCCGCCTCCCTGACTCGCACTGCCGCCCGCTGTTCTGGGTGTTTCCACCCTCAGCTCCGGACCGCACCTCGACTGTCCGAATGGAAAAGGGCCCACAGATGCCTAGGTGTCATTGTCCTCAGCTCCTTTCTTACTCACCCGCTTGAACCTGCCAACTGACCCTGAGTGGCTGCCTCGCTGTCACCCTCTCACGTGGCCCTTCTCAGCCCCTGAACACCCTGCTCTTCTGCATTCTCTGAGCCCTGGGCAGAGGGTTGTGGTCTTGGCTGCACAGTGTGTGTGTATGTTGGGGGGGCAGAAAGAGAGGAGAGGAGGGTCCTTGTGTGGTGCAGGAAGTGGTCAAAATCCTGAAAAGTGCCCTGTCGATTACAGCAAGTGCTGACCTGGAAATGGAGAGCAGCTGAACCCACCGTGTGTGAGTGTGTGTTTGCATACGTGTGCAGTTGTGTGCATGTGAGTCATGTGTGCATGTTTGTGTGCACGTGTACATGTATGCTGTTGTGAGTATATGTGTGCACTTGTGTGTATGTGTGTACATGCATGCTGTGTGTTTACACAAGTGTGCATTTGTGTGCACATGAGCTATGTGCATGCATGCGTGTGTGTACATGTATGCTGTGTGTTTGCACATGTATGCATTTGTGTGCGCATGAGCTATGTGTGTGTGCACATACATGTGCACACATGTGTGAGTACATGTGAGTATGTGTGCACGTGTATTTAAGGAAGAACAGAACACTGGTAGGCTGGCAGAGTATGCCTGTAGGGCCGGTGGCCTTTTCCAGGGCAGTCCTGGTTCCTGGGACAGCTCTCGTCTGGAGGGGCCTGGGAGTGTGCTCTCAGTCCTCATGACCACCACGCCCAGCTCCCCCTTCCCTCTGACAAGCACATGATGTGTGCCTCGTGTCTGTGAGCCACTCCGATCTGTGAGGATCTGTGAAAGGTGAGACTCCACCAGCCATCCGGAGGCCAAGGGAGGCCCAGCTGTAGCTGCTCTGGGTGGCGGCCATTCAAGCCGCGGGTGTAAGGAGACCCAGAGGAAACAGAACCCGACCCTGTGTGACGGCACAGAGGCTGGCCTGTCTCCTGCCCTTTCCGCCCGGGGGTGGGTCCACCTGGCCTGACTTCCTCCCATGCTTCCAGTGCCACTCCAGTAAATAGCCATGAGCAGGGCGAAGGGCCCCAGGCACCCTCTGGGTGGGGAGAGGAGGCAGGCTGTGGCCTGGTAGACGGAATCTGGGGCTCCACAGGGAGCTGTGAGAGTAGCTGGCTGTCCTTGACCTCCAAGGAGCCACACACGCCACGCTGGCCTCCATTTAAAGAACAGCTGATTATCTCAAATGCCAGGCCTCACACTGGAGCCCGCTGCTGCCCCCACCCCTCTCTCTGTGGCCCGCAGGGCCACTGGCTCAGCGGCTGAGCGGGTGGCAGCTGCTTGGGGAGCTGGAAGCTTTTGATTTGCGTCAGTGCTGAGCTGGCCAGGAGGGGCCTTCTCGCTGGGTGCCTGGCAGCTGCATGGAGCCACAGTAACATCACAGCTCTGGGGTTCTGGCCCTACTGGCCCGGGGGGTCTCGGGGGAGAGGCTGCTGCACAGTCACCTGAGTGCTGCCTGCTGAGCTGACCCCTGCCTCCCTGCGGCTGGGCAGTTCAGGCAAGGGTTTCTGGAAGCAGTTTCCATGATGCAAGCATCCAGGGTCAGGCAGGAGGAGGGAGCGGAGGCCAGTTGTCTCCCCCTAGGGGGCTCAGGACGCTCCCAGGAGCAGTGTCTTGCACCCTGTGCTCATGGGAGGACTCCAGCTAACTGAGGGACTTGGCAGGGGCCTGGCCACTATGACAAACCTACAATTTCACTCAGATGAAAGGGTCCTCAGGGGAGCCTGACAGCAAACACAGCTGCGAGAAGTGTGCTTCTAGTGTCTTTTCCTTGGTGCTCCGTGGACCCAGGGTGGGCTCAGCGTTTTCCCGGGTGGAGAGAGCCCCATCCATCCATCCGTCCGAGTGGAGCTGTGGAACCCCGCTGCTTGTATACGTCCTTCTGTGGCCCTCCCAGCCCTCCCCTCCTCACTGACCCTTCCCACTCCGGCCAGAAGCAAGTCTGCGTCACCACAGGGCTGCGGCACTTGATTCTTGCACAGGGCTTCCAAAAAGGTGCCCCACAGCTCCCCTCAACCCACTCTGAGCTGAAGCAAGCTGGGGTGTTCTCCTGTCACTCGGCCCAGGCACATTCCAGGACGCCCCCTAACAACAGAATACCCCCAACTCCTCCTGGCAGAGAGCACCCTTGACAGCCTGAACCCCACCACCATCTGCTCTTGTCTGCACACACCCTCTGCTCCTCGGCCCGACACCCCATGAGTGTCAGTGGTGCCTCAGTTTACCTACACGAGTGCTTCCTGCCTCCGAGCAGCAGGTCCATGTAACCTGCCTCCCCTTGCTCCCTAGCACAGGGTGTCCTGCGCCCTCAGCCCTGGGGCAGGAGGTGTCATCACCATGGGCCGCCCCACAGCTGCCTGGAAGTGAAGCCCCATGTGCCGTCGTCACAGCCAAGTGGCGGCTGAGTCCCGAGCACGTAGGACACACAGCCCCGCGGACTTACACGTCTCACTCCTGAGGCTCGTCCTTCTCTCTGCAGCTCGCTGTGTCCTTGCTCACAGTGAGCCTACAGGAATCAGGTCGCAGCGGTGCTCGGGGATCCCACCCCACCCCACCCCTGCCCAGGGACCACCCAGGCCCAACATGGAATCAGTTAGGGGCCTTACACCCCAAGGGAACATTCAGACTCTTCACACGTGGGGCCACTGGCCTCAGGGCTCCATCGCCTGGGTTTCCCTGGGGCCCAGCACCAGAGCCTGAACTCGGGGTGCGAGGCTTCCCTGGTTCCCCTCACTGACACCCCCAGGCCAGGGGCTGCCCAACTGGGGGGCCAGTTTGACTGCCTATCCCAGGGAGCGGGTGTTTGTGCCCTGTGAGGGCAGGAAGAAGGGAAGGGAAGACCCGATTGCCATCTACCATGTTCCTGAAAAGCCCTTGACGTGGGCAGACGTGTCCCAGATAGGGTTTGAATGGGGCAGAGCTCTGGTTTGGGGAATGGTGGGGCCACGCTCTGCTCCCTCCCCTCTGTGCCATTGTGCAGGCTGTGTCTGAGGACCTTCCCTCTCCAGCTCCCGCACACAACCCTATTGTGGGGGAGCTCTGAGTTCAGTCACCAGTGTGTCCCTAACTCTGAGCATCCTGGGTATACCGTTTCCTGGGGCGGCAGTAACAAATCACTACAAATTGGGTGGGTTAAACCACAAGCATTCAGTCTCTCACTGTTCTGGAGCCCAGAAATCTAAAATCAAGGTGTCAGCAGAGCTGGTTCCATCCGAGTCTCTCGGGGAGGGTCTGCCCCAGGTCTCTGTCCCAGATTGTGGGGGAGGCCAGCAGCCCTTGGCATCCCTTGGCTTGTAGATGAATCAGCAGGTCCCTGCCTATGTCTTCATGTGGCCCTCCCGTCTGTGGCCTCCCTCTCCAGTTAGTGGGTTTGGGGCCCGTGCTGATCCAAGGCGGTCTTGCCGCCATCCTGACCTCGATCACATTTGCAAAGGCCCTTGTTCCACATAAGGTCACATTCACGGGTCTGGTTTGTCATCTTTCAGGGGCCACCATGCAGCCCACTATACTAGGTTAGCAGGGAGAACTGTCCCCTCTTGAATATGAGTTCATCTAACTGTCCCAACAGGGGGACCAGGAAACAGGTCAGAGGATGAAGGCTGGCACAGGCCAAGCTTGGCAGGGGTGCCCCCCGACCTGTGCGTGGCTTCAGGAGGGCTCCCCTCTGCCTGCTGCCCCAGCTCTGCTGCCTATCGATTGCCCTGTGACCTATGGGAAGCTTTGGCTTGCTAAGGGCCAGAGGCTGTCCTGGCTCTTTCTGGCCAGCAGTGATGTGGGGCTGGAAGCTGACCTCTGAGCCACTTAGGACAGAGCCACACTTCAGGATGACAAGGAGGCCTTGCCAAATGCTGCACCATCACCATGACCTGCCCTGGGCCAACAGGGCTGGCTGAGCGAGGCTCTCCCAGCTGGTCAGTCATCAGCCGAGATGGCTTGGAGCAGGGCAGAACCCCCTAACCCACTCCAAACCACCTGCTGGGTTCATGCCCCCCCCCCTTCTTGAGGCTGCAGGCCCCGAAGTCTGAACAGGCGAGGCAGCTTCTGCCTGACCCTAGGTGACTCATGGTCAAGGCCTCCTGGGTGGGTGGATGTGACCCGGCTGAGAGGAGTTGGGAAAGGCCTCTGGCCACAAGTACGGTAGCTGCACCCGTGCTAGGCTTCCAGCCCCTACGATGCAGTGGGTGGGGAGGGCCTTGGGGTCCACACCCTGGAAACACTGGGGGACAGGCTGGCTATGGGAGAGTAGGTGGGGACACCTGCCACCCAGGAGAGACCAGGATGGGCTGTCTGGGGGGTCCCCTCCCTCTTTCCTGTAAGGCTATGTGGAGCAGGAGGCCTCCCCCCAGCCTTGGTGTGGCTGGGCCATCCCTGGGAGTCTGGGGAGGGGGGAGGATGGACACACATTCACCCTTAGGCCTGGGAATTCAGGGAGTGGCCCTCGGTGACAAGAGCCCCCCGGCACTCCTAGAAGAGGAGCGGGGAGCCTGGAGCCATGACCTGAGGCATGAGGGAGGAGGCAGGCGAGTCAGAATGGGACAGGTGGGCCTGGGGCCTGGGGCAGGGGGGTGCCTGACCTACGGCGGGGGGCTGGGAGCTGCAGAGGGACAGGGCTCCGGTCCAGCGGGTCTGTGTGTGGAACCCCCGCGCCTGGCCCCCTGGGGCCAGAACTCAGGTTTAAAATCCCCTGTACACGGAACGCTTAGTGGGCCCACTCAACAGAACCAGTGGTCCCGCGTCGGTGGCGGCTCTGTGTGGGAGGGTCCCTCTGGCCGGACAGGATGATGGAGACAGGGACCCCACAGCTTCAGCAGCTACTACAGACACCGCCCCTCACCCCAGACCTCCCTGGGCTTGTGGACACAGGTCAAGAATGTCCACATCCTCCTCCCGTGGATTCCTGTTCCTCAGCAGGGCTCAGCAGAGCTGGGGGCTAGGCCCAGGGAAGCCAGGGTGCCAGCGACCAGGCTTTGGCCCAGAGCCGACCTGATCTTTGCATTTTGAGGGGGTTGGAGGAGGCGGGGTGGGGAATGACCTTGAACGCACTGCTTGGCCCCGTGGCACGAGGGTGGACCCAGCACCTTCACCTCTCTGATAAGGACACGTAGGTGTATAGGACTGCCATGGGCTCCGTGCTCTACCTGGGCTGCACTCCTGGCCGTGGTGCTTGTATCCACCATCCTGTCCTATAGGTGAGGGGACCCAGGCCCAGAGGAGTCTGTCCCTTGCCCCCCCAACCACGGCCCCGTGTGGCCCCTGCCCGGCCCTGTGCTCCAGGGCTCCCCTTTCCCTGTGCATGTCCACGGCTGTGTGAAGGCACCGTGCTGGCCGCTCAGAGGCTGAAGGAGCCGTGGGTTTCTGGGCGGCTTCCCAGAGCTCAGCAAGACTCAGCGCTTCCTCCCTCAGGCTCAGGCTCTCCCAGGCCCAGGAAGGGCTGGCTGGGGCCTCTCGTGGGTCCGTCCTTGCCCTCCTGCTTGGGGTAAGGGATCTGCAGCCCCAAAACTGGGAGGAAAGAGGAGATTTTCAGGGTCACCTCAGTCTGCAGAGGAGGACATCGGCTCACAGACCTGGACCTTCCCAGCCCCCGCCCTGGGTATGGACCCTGGCTGGCCCTCGGGCGCTCTGTGCCCTTGGGTCATCCGTGATGTCCATTTTGTGGTGTGGATGATGTTGTAGATTGATTGTGTCCCCCAAAGAGATACGTCCACAGCCTCACCCCGTCACCTGTAGGTGTCACCTTACTTGGAAATAGGGTCTTTGCAGATGTCACCAAGTTAAGATGAAGTCAGACTGGAGTGGGATGGGCCGTGAGTCCATTGAGAGTGTCCTTATAAGAGAGAAGGACTCAGACACACAGGGAAGGCCATGTGAGGACGGATGCAGAGATCCGGGTGACGCCTCTACAGACCAAAGAGCGCCAAGAACTTCCGGCCACACCAGAGCCTAGGAGAGAGGCTGGGACGGTCCCCTGGAGCTTTCTGTGGGAGCAGGGCCCTGCCCACACCTTGATTCCAGACGTCAGGACTCCAGAACTGTGAGGAGGAATTTCTGTGGCTTAAGCCACCGAGTGTGTGGTGCTTTCTGTGGCAGCCCGGGGCCATGACACAGCCGGACAGATCCGAGGAGGCAGCTGCCTCCACGTGGGGCTCTCCTGCTTCCTGGTCAGGGTGAGCCTGGCAGGACGTGAGAGGGCACCAATGTGGGTCCAGCTGCAGACTAACCACCAGTCTGGACCTGCTGGCCGTGACCACTGCCCGCGTCCCTCCACGTCCTCCTCTGCCCCCAATGGGCCCTCACCAGGCGCCTTCCCTCTGCACCTGAGTCCAAGCCCTCTGCTCCCGCTCTCCACAGAGACCACTGCCCAGCACCCTGCTCCCCCCATATTGCACCTGCGTCCCCAAACTTCCCCATCCTGATGTCCAGAAAATGCTCATCTTTGCAGGGTGCTCTGGTGACCAGGGATGGCTGGGTATCCTAGGGCTTCTTGATGCGAGGTCTATCCAGCCTGTGCTTCATACCGAGCCCAGGGCCAGATTCAATCAATGTCTCCGTTCACCTGTAACCTATTTGGGCTGCAAGAGCGGGACGCTCTGGTGTGCGTCATAAGCCCATGTGTTTGGTCATCTTGGGAGAGACAAGGCTCCCTTCTCCCATCTCCCCAGCCTGTCCCCTCTCACCCTCCCCATGCCTGCAGCTCAGGCCCCACTGCCCACCCCACAGGCTTCCCCACTCCCTGTTGCCCCAGCAACAAGCTGTAACCCACATGAGTGGACAAACCAGAGTCCTGAGCACACGTCGGGGAAGGAAGGAGCTGGCCCTGACCGTGGGGGTGCTGTCCCATGCATAGCACATGCGTGGAGGGCCCTGGTGTGTTCTCTTGCTTAATTGTCCCAGCCCATCACCGAGGGTATTAATCTCCTCGAGACTCAGGTGGGGAGTCCCAGGCTCAGCCAGGTTGTAACTGCATCCTGGTCACACACCAGGGAGGGCAGATTGGAGACGCCCACACGGGTAGTTGCTTAGCGCGAGAGTTCCTGTGGCTGCTATAACAAACGCCCACAAGCTCAGTGGCTTCACACACAGATGTGTTCTCTTGCAGTCAGTCTCAGGGGTCAGAGGTCTCTATGGGTCTCACGGGGCTAAAGTGAAGGTGTGGGTGGACCGGTTCCCTCTGGCAGTTCCCTTCCCCTCCCAGCTTCTCGAGACACCCACACCCCTTGGTTCGTGGCCCCTCCTGCATTCAAAGCAGCAGCTGAGGTTTTCTGGTGTTGCTTCTCTCTGACATTAACGCTTCTCCACTTAAGGGCCTCTGAGCACCCTGGGCCAGAAAAGCAGGGAATTCTTCCCATTTTGGGGGTAGGGTTGGGCTCCCCGAATTCTCCTTTGCCGCAAAGGTAACATATTCGGTTTCCAGAATTAGGATGTGGACAGCTCTGGGGCCAGTTCTGCCCACTCAGAGAGGGTCTTGGTCGCTCTGTCACTCTGCCCACGCCATCTTGGCTGACCTCTAAGGACTCATGCATGCTGTCTGACCTTGCCAAGGACACAGGCTCCTCACCACGCCTTCTCCCCTCACTCACCTTGTTCACGGCGCCGGGCCCAGGGCGGCCCCGGGAGGATCGGGTGGCCACGGCACAGGCTGCCCATTGTGAGTCAGCGGGTGGGTCCCTGGGAGCCTGGCAGGCTTGCGGCTGGCATCCTCCTGTCCTGGTAAACAGGCCTTTGTTTGGGTGGCTGGGCCCCCGCCCTGCCCTACGCTGGCCAAGATTAGGCAGACTCCACTGCCTGCTGACTGGGTGAGGGCACTGTCATTTAGTCACCCTGCCGGCCAGGGCCGTGAGCTGCCCCCAGCACCCGATAGATAGCACGATACCTGAATCCGAAGGCTCTGGGAGGGGTGAGCAGAGCTGCAGGCGGGAGACGGCACACCTCCCGGGAGCACGTTGTGAAGCATCGATTGGTGTGGAGGACAAAGCAAGAAGTGAGTGGATTCTGTTTGAAATGAAAACCTGAGACACCAAAGAAACGGGGGTTTTGTCGTGGATACTTGTGGCCTCTCCCAGGTCTCTGGAAGCAGGGTTGATGGCTTCCGTGGGGAGGGCTGTGCCTACGGAAAGGCTGAGGCCCTGACAATGAAAGTTATGGCCAGCAGGAGCAGGGACATGGTGGCTGTTACTGTCACTGTCACCAAGGAAAGAGAAAGGAGGGGGAGGGAGACCGTGTGGCAGAGTCCATGGGGGGAGTGAGAGTGATGGAAGAGGCGGTTACACCAAGGGTTGGATCTGGAAGGAAACGAGGACCCGCAGGCCTGGGAAGAGGCCAGGAGCCCAGAGGAAGTGAAACAAGGTCTCTACCCCAGGCCAGCCCCTCCCCCCAGGTGGGTTCTGCACCACAAACTTCTATTTTGTTCCTGCAGCATCTGTGCAGTGGAGCCAATTTCCACCTTGTCCTGGGATCGTACTCCGTCCAGGAGCCAGGAGCCCCTCTCTGATGAGTCTGGAGTCCCTGGGGCTCAGGAATGGGACAGCAAAGGAGCCCAGAAACCTGATGTGGACACGGCCTGTCCTGCTCTGATGACCCTCTGAGTGGGCTGGTCACCCTCCTCGGCTCCTCTGGAATCCAGGGGATGGGAGAAGCTGAGGGACGGGCTCAGTGGCCCCCCATAGAGATGCCCTCCCCATAGAGGGCTGGCTGTGTTTGCGAGGTCATGAGTTCTAAGTGGAGGCTTTAAGATGGGAACCAGGACGGTGGGTGGGGGTGGGAGGCAAGCAAGGGAGCTGCTTTTGTAAACACAGAAAAGGGCAGAGCAGGGGGCCGAAGAGGCAGCCAGGGAGGGACGGGAAGGCAGAGGAGGCCAGCAGAGACAAGGGGGCTTTAGCCCAGAAGAAAGAGGAGCAACTTTGCACTTCCCCACCCCCCGGCCCCAGAGGCAGGCCATGCCCCTGACCTCCACCTCGGTGCCCAGGCACAGGCCCTGCCGGAAGCTGCGGTGGGGCCAGCCTTGTAGAGGTGCTGCTGGGACTCCCCACAGGTGTGCGCCGTGCCTGGCACACCACAGACTGACATGGCTTGGAGTCAGGCAGGAAACAGATGGCTCACTCATGGGGTGGGGGGACCAAAGAAATTTGATAATGAAAAGCATTTTCAGGAGTGAAGAAAACAAGCAGAGCTGCTGAGGCAGGGGACTTGAGAGCAGGAGCCATGGCCATTCTGGGCCGGGAGGGCAGTGAAGGAAAGTTGTTCCCAGAGCGAGGACCAGGCCCCAGGAAGGGCCACCTGGCAGGACCCGTGCTCCTGGAGAGACACGCCACTGCAGGAATGTGGCAGAGCCAGGCTGGTGAAGAACAGTGCCCCTCCCATCTGCCTTCTTCCATGTAACGTCCTCCTCCGCTTCCCATTGGCTAAGTCCCAGCTGGAAGTCAGAGGGTGAGGGAACCAGGTGGTAAAGTTACCCACCTGGTGGCCAGCGTCCTGGAGCACAGTGTAGGCAGGGCAGAGAGGGATGGAGAAAGTATGTGGGGCAAACAGAAACATCCAGTCATTACCCCCCAAACAGTAATGACTAGAAGGTGAGGCTGATGGGGGTGGTGGTGGTGGTGATGGTGGTGATGGTGCTATGATGATGTCCCCAGTGACGGAGAAGGGGTAAGCCCTTTTCTGGAACCAGCTTATAGCATTTTGCTATCTACTTTCAGGTCAGCAACCTAAGCTCCAATTTTCCTTTTGCAACACTGCACAAATCATCCCCCATCCTCCCCACCCCCATCCAGGCTGGCTGCGCATGGACCAAGAGGGCCACCTGACCACAGGAAATTACTGCTGGCCTAAAGAGTCCTGTCAGCCATGAGCGCACCACCTAGCCACTATTCCCGCTGACCAGCAATGCATCCCTGTCCCTTCCTGAACCACTAGGCACAGATCACACTTCCTGTGCCCATGGCTGACCCCTGTTCATTTGGGTTACTTATTTCCCCAGGCCCCAAACAGGCTCCTCACAGGAAGTGGCCTCTGAAGGCAGGGGTGCTGCCCTTCACCGAGGTCCCTCCTGCCCCTGCCCGTCCAGATGCCCACCCACCCAGGAGATGGTGACTTCCTTTTCTTGCTCTCCACCCTCCCCTTGGCCAATGAGTACCTTTTCTGCCCACTGCAGGGGATGTGGGAGTGTGAGAATGTGAGTCCCAGGAAGGAACGTGCCAGCTACCGGCTGAGCATCCATGCCCACCCCTGCAGCAGCGTGCCCTCTCCTCCCTTCCCTCTGAGGGCCTGGTGGCACACATTCCAAGTCTACATGGCAGAGCCCTTTCTGACCCTGGATTCTTTCTGCATGAGTTCACTTGGTCACTTTTTAAACCAGACTTAAATACAAACACACTCACACAGAAATACTCATATGTGTGTGTGACATGCTCGTACGCACATATACACAGCACACTCACACATTCATATAACACTCACATGCACATTCACACATTCATGTAACACACACAACACACTCACAAATACACACACATACACACACACACACAGCAGCTCCTTTTACCACCCTGAGGGCTATGTGCAGCCCCCACTGGGATGTGGTGGCAAAGGGGGGACTCACCTTGTCACATCTTACTGCATTACAGGACCTCGGCCACAGGAGCAGCGTCACTTTCAGACACTGTCCCCACATGGCGATCGGGGCTTTGGGAGGGGCTTGGAGGGGCCTAGCCTGCAGTGGGCGTTGGGTTAGTGCCGCCCTTCAGGAGAACTTAGAACAGCTCACATCCCGACCCTACACCATGAGAATAGTCCTCCAAGGGGCATAGTGGAGGTGCCATATAAATGTTTGCATGACCTCGGCATGGGTCTCCAAACTAAAGACACTCTCCATGATAGTAAACCATCTCTGTGACTCCTGGATGCCTCCCTCCAACCCAACACCCTGTCCTGGACTCCAGACTAGTAGTCCTGCTTCCTGGGTTCAGACATCTGGTAGACCTGCTTCCTCCACTTGAACATCTGGTAGACCAAGAGACAGCTCTCCCCGCCTCTCACTGCTACAGCAGCCCCTGTCCTTCCAGTTGTTCAGATGGAATCCCAGTTCTCCTCATTCCGGGAAAAACTAATGTTTCTTAGCCAGAATTTCAAACTGAAACCCTTCTCAAGACTTCCAAGGCTGGCTACATCCAGGATCTGCCCACTTCACCACCTTGCTGGAGCGCCCAGTAGGCTCCCACTGGTTTCCCTGCCACCGTTGCCCCCACCTGTCCTCCACTTGGCAGCCAAGGGAGCCTAGAAAAACATGTGGGAGATGTGTCCACTCCACTCCAATTGCCTCACTCAAGAAAACGTAACTGGAAGTGTGACCCCCACCCAGACAGTCCCCTTCCTCCTGCCCTGCCTTTTCATGGCGTGTAGCACTGCCTAATCTATATTAATTCACCTCATTCTCTTTGTGCTGCTTTTCTGTCTTCCCACACTAGGCACAAGGTCCTTGCAGGCGCGGTTTGTCTGTTTTGCCATAAGATGAGGAGAAGGACGATGGAGTGCCTCCCCCAGGCCCAGCCCACAGGAGGTGCTTAGTAAATATTTGCTAAGCAAACGCATGCACAAATGCATTTCTATTTCCAGACCCAGCCGGGCGCCAGGACCCAGAAACAGGCAGGTCTGCAGAGGAGAAGAAAGGCCTGACTTGAAAGTCTTGAGAAAGGTTTCAATTTGAAATGCTGGCTAAGAAACATTAGTTTTTCCTCTTTAAATCTCCTGCAGCCTCCTGCATACCTCCTGCCTGCCAGGTTTTATGAGCAGCTGATCTGACAGGCGGGGTTAGGGACTGGTTTCGAGGTGGGGGTGGAGGGCTGAGGCCCCAGCCTGTGCCTGCAGCTGCTCCATTTCCAAATGCCTGCAATTCTGGAATTGACCGGCTGACAACTGCCCCCCTTTAAGCTGGCCACCCAGTCGGAGTGGGGGGCTGCCTGCCACAGGCTTCAACATTCTCCTGAGAGCTGGAGAGCCGTGGGTGCTGGCCCTGGTGGCCAGAGGCCAACCCTGTAGCAGTGGTGGCCCCCGAGTGTGCCTCCTCCCTGTGGAGAGGCAGCTTGGCCTGGCCACCCTCACTGTCACACGCCTGCTCACTCAGGCCACTCCATGAGTCACGAGGCAGATTTTCCATTAGCGTCAAACGCATGTGGACCCTGACCTGCCGCTGATGGGAGCAGGAGAAGGAACTGGCTTTAGACAAGTTGCGTGCCTGGGGTGGGTCACGCTGGGGCCAGACCCCCACACTCCCTCAGTAAGGGGGGTGGGAATGGACCTTCGGGGGTAGGCCCTGCACTTGTGCACACCCCTCTGTCATCTGTCTGTCTGCCACATGCACGGACCCCTCCACGGAGGTGAGCAATCCAGCCAGAATGGTACAAGACAGGGGGAGCTGCTGATTATGGACTTCTACAACCCAAACATTAATTGAATGCCTCCTGGGTTCCTGGCACTGTGTGCTGTGGGACCCCCTGGGCAGGAGGAAGTGGGCGATGCTGCCAGCGTGAGATGGCAGGGGCCTGAGAAGCAGGAACATTCTACCAGGACTGATGTCAGAAGCACGCACGGGGCATCAGCTGCTTCTGGTTCTCCCCTCCCCAGACACAGGCCCGTCTTCACCTGGTAACAACACCCCTCTCTGCTTTCCTTTACTGCAAGCTCCGTGCCCATCTTACCGGGCACAGTGGCTTTTGTTGTGTTTGCAGCCTCAGTATCCCCAGAATAATCACGTGATGTGGCTGAGGTCACACAACCCAAGGCCAGCCAAGGAGAGGACTGTCTTTCCCCAGCCACAGAAATCAGTTTGGGAACGGGAATGTGACCTCAGTCCCAACAGAGTCCTGCCCAGGATTTTGCTGGACCCTCCAAGTTGGGAGTTCCAAGGACGCCCTAAACCTAGTGCTCCTGGGTCATTTGCCTGAGAACAAACCCAACACAGGAAAAATAAGTTTAATCTGATTAAGATGGTGCCCAGTGATGTCTTTTGAGCTCCTGGATTCAGCTGTGCCTGAAGCCCATCCACCCTACACATTCTAGTTAAGTCAACCAGCAAACTCCCTTCCTTTCAGAAATGAGTTGTGTCCTTTGCAAACAAAAAGAAACCTGAGCAATGCAATTCTTATTGAAACGGGGTTCTCTGGACTTTTCTGGGGGAGCAAACTAATGGTGGGGTGCTGGTAAGACAAAGCCTTCCTGTCCCTTACTATGGGAGAAGGGGTCTCAGATTTGGGCAGCTTCATGCCCAACCCACCGTGTCCCTGGGCTGCTCTCCACCATGGCCCACATAGGCTGGTCTGCCAGCAGGCAGGACCTTTTGCTGACAGCCCTGGCCCTGGGCAGCTGTGTTTCCAGCATCGGGTCCCCCTTTCCTCCATGGCTGCCCATCCCCATCACCCATCACAGAAGTGGGTGACAGAACGCTCTGCACATGCTGTGGCCGAAGGGTGGGCTCAGTCTGAGTCCCCAGGTCCCTCTCCGCACCCCGCCCCCACGTACCACCCCTCCCCGAGGGTCAGCCTGGCAGGGGTGCCCACAGCATATACTGCAAGTCCTGCTGCTATTGATGGTGACAGACAGAAATCAGGCTTCAGCTGCAGACAGATGAGCTGCCACCCACTTCACCACCTCTTCACCCCACTGGAGGCAAACGCATGACCCCTTTGGAACCTCATGCCCAGGACACAGTGGAGGGACCTGTGCCAGGGCTGCTGTGCCAGCCGCCTGCCACACAGTGCCCGGTGTGGGGTCCTGCCTGACGTAGTGTGGGACCTGGGATGCAGGTGGCCCCCCTCCTTCCCTTGGTCACCCACTGCCTGGGGGACGCTGCATGGCAAAGGCATCACGAGGGCAGTGGCTGGACTGCCCTGAAAAGAAGGGTCTGGCTTCATGGCCGAGAGAAAGGGGGTCACAGTGGAGACAGTTCAAACAAGAACGCCTAGGGGACTGTTTACATGATAGCGTGTTAGCGCCTGCCATCCTGAACAGACACGATGAGCTGGACCAGGGGTGCTGCCGGGGCTCTGGGACTCCCCTGAACGGCCTGGCCTGACGGTAAAGCAGAGAGAGCCAGAGGCAGCAGCTGTTCACCAGCCAAGCAGGGTGGGCTGCCGGGAGGAGAGGCAGGGCTCACGGAGGCCTGTGTAGCCCTGGGGGGGGTCTTCAGCAAAGCAGGCCCCCACAGCCAGGCTCAGGCGGCCTGGAAGCGGAGGAGGGGCTCTGGGCAGTGTCCTCGCTCTGCCGGTGCCTTCCTCACACCCAGGTGTCCTCCAGCCCACCTCCCCCGGCCTAGCTGAGCTGTTCTCTAAAACGTCTTTGCAAGGAACTACAAAGGACAAGTATCAAAGAATTAATTACGGAACCTAGGGGCAGCATGACGATAGCTATTTCCAAACCAGGGGAGCCTAGTCCCCAGAATTCCCATGACAGCGGTGACAACCTGTGCAGGTCTGAGGCATCGCGTGGAGGGGCCTGCACAGCCTTACTCGTACGTCCTCACCTGCCGCTGCTCCTCCCGCGCCCCCACCACCACGTGCGTCCGGGACATCTGGGATGGACCCAGCCACAAGGGAGCGGATCCCACCTGGGTGGGCAAACGGCACAGGTGCCCCTTGGGGCTTTCCTGCTGGGCGGGGAAATGACCACCGGTGACGGACGGGAGGTGCAGCTGCTGGCGGTCAGTGCCTGAGGGAGCACAGGGGAACGGCTGGTGGCTGGCTGTGTTGCTTGACTCAGCTGGGCAGCCCGTCTCCTCCTCACAAGAACCGGACCACGTGTGGTGGTGTCCAGTGTGCGGGTACGAGCTGCTCTCCTTGCTCTGGCTCCTCTGTGGACAGCGATTACATGGGCCTGTCAGGCAGCTGACACTGACTTCCTCCATCCTAATTCTGTGGCTTCCTGTGGACAGATGTGGACAGGTAACAACACCTGCCTGCAGGCCTGGGGCGGACCGATCACATGTGTCCAAAGACAGCTGACAAGTTGTGTGACAGGTGGAAGCAGGGAGTGGCACTGGAGGAGGGTGCTGGTGACGTGGTGAGCGGGGTTAGGGGCGGGCAGGTGGGGGGGTGCACAAATCGGGAGGACGCTGGTGGGGAGAGGAAAGTGAGCGCGGGGCCGGACGGTGAGCCTGGCTTTGGACATGCTGAGTCTGTGGTGTCGGGCCCCCCGGAGAGAGTGTCCCACAAGACCAGTGGTGAACCCAGAGTCTGGGGCTCACAGGATGGGCCTGAGTTGGTGGGTGCTGAGGACACTTCCGCCTTCACACTGGTTACCAGCCTGGCCCTGCTGATCAAATTCTCTGCATCGTTTCTGCAATGTTTATGGAAATACAATTTTGTCCGGGAGATTCACGTGCAACTGAGAATCTTTTAATGTCTGTTTACAGTCACCATTCTGCTGGAACGTTTACAAGCTTCCTGGGTGTCGACTGCAGCTGGGCGGTGTCCGTCAGCACAGGGCTCTGGGTGTCTGTTTCTGTGATTCGAGGGCCATTTAATTTGGGATAGTCCTCTGGATCCAGAGCAGAAAGAGACCTCAGAGATTAGCCCATCTCTATCAGTGTCCTGGGGTGGCCATAACAAAGTGCCACACACTGGGTGACCTAAACGATCGAAATTCATTGTGGTCTGGAGGCCAGAGGTCCGAGATCAAGGTATCAGCCAGGCTGCCCTCCCTTCCTCGTCTCTTCCAGCTTCTGGTCGTTCACGGGAGTCCTTGGCTTTCCTCACTGTGTGGCAGCACCACTCCAATTTGCCTTCTTATCGTCAGATGGCCTCCCTGTGTCTACGTGTGCCCTCTTTTTATCAGGACACCAGTCACTGGATTAGGACACACCCTCCTCCATCCTGGCCTTATCTTAAGATGATTACACTTGCAAAGACCCTATTTCCAAATAAGGTCACTGTTTTCCATAGTGGCCGCACCAATTTGCAATCCCACCAACAGTGCACGAGGGGCCCCTTTTCTCCACGTCCTCACCAGCCCTTGTTATCTCTTGTGTTTTTGATAACAGCCGTTCTGATAGGTGTGGGGTGATACCTCATTGTGGTTTTGACTTGCATTTCCCTGATGATTAGTGATGTTGAACATTTTTTCATGTGTCTGTTGGCCATCTGTGTGTCCTCTTTGGAAAAATGTCCATTCAGATCTTCTGTCCATTTTTAATTGGATTGTTTGGGTTTTTTTGCTATTGAGTTGTATGAGTTCTTTATATACTTTGGATATCAGCCTCTCATCAGATTTACAAATATCTTCTCATATTTAGTAGGTTGCCTTTTCATTTGTTGATGGTTTCTTTGCCGTGAGAACCTTTGAGTTTCATGTAGTCCCACTGTTTATTTTTCCTTCTGTTGCTTTTGCTTTTGGTGTCAGAGTCAAACAATTATTGTCAAGGAGCTCACCACCAATGTTTCCTCCTAGGAGTTTTATGGTTTCAGGTCTTACATTCAAGTCTTTAATCTATTTTGAGTGAATTTTTCTGTCTGGTGTAAGACAGGGTTCCAGTTTCATTCCTTTGCATGTGTCTGTCCAGTTTTCCCAACACCATTTACTGAAGAGATACCCTTCCCTGATGTATATTCCTGGCTGCTTTGTCGTAAATTAATTGACCATATATGTGTGGGTTTATTTCTGGGCTCTCTATTTATTCTGTCGCATTGGTCTATGTGTCTGTTTTTATGCCTGTCCCATGCTGTTTTAATTACTATAGTTCTGTAATGTAGTTTGAAATCTGGAAGTTATGATGCCTCCAACTTTCTTCTTCTTTCTCAAGATTGCTTTCACTATTTGGGGTCTTTTATGGTCCGTATAAATTTTAATCCTGGCCCCAACTAGAAGCCCGAACCCCATTATGAGCACCCAGGAGGCTGCAGTCAGACCAGGGGGTTGGGGCCCACTGGATGCTGCTCATGGATGGCCTCCCCGCCCCACAGGCCACCCTTGTCTCTGCGAGGCTGGGGAGCAGGTCACTGGGGGGCCTTCTCCAAGAGTCAGGAGGGGCTAGAGGTTGGAGGGGCCAGAGTCCTGGCATACTCACACCCCAGCAGGGTGGTTTGGGGGTGTTGCTGAACCCCTGTGTGTATTTCCTCGGCCTAAAGCTGAGCTAATGGCAGGGCCTTCTCCTGCTGGGGTGTGAGAGGTCACCAAGCAGTGTGTAGGAAGCCCCAAGACATGTCCCCACCCTGACACTGGTGAACGGGACTTATACTGAATGTGATTCCGTGAAGGACCTGGAAACGGCAGGATGCGCGTATCCTGGGTTCACCACGGGAGCCCTACGTGCCATCACACGTGCCCCCATCGAAGGAGGCAGAGGGAGGTTTCACCGCCTGCAGGAAGTGGCCAGGGACCCCAGAGGCCAAGCCAGGGAATGCCGGTGGAAGGACGGAGGGACCCCTGCAACCTCCGCAGGGAGCTCGGCCTGCCCACACCTGGCCTCCAGAACTGGGAGAAAATACGTTTGTTTCTGTTGTCGTAAGCCCCCCAGTTTGTGGCATTTTGTTGTGGCAGCCCCACGACACTCATACAAGCTTGTGGCTCGAATGACTCCTATGCAAATACAAGAGGAAGGGCCACTGGTCATTCTGAGAGAAGCGGGCAACAGCAGCTTGCTCTGTTTTAGCTTCGCGGTTCAGCGAGCGCCATCTGCCCTCTCAGTGTGCAGAGGTCTTAGGGGGAAGGGTGATGTTTTGTTACAGGAGGGGCCCGGGGATACGGGAGGGGCCCGGGGATGGCTGCTTTAAACCTGGGGCAAAACAGTGCAGCCCCACAAGACCCAGGGCCAGGGATGGCCAACAAAGAACACAATCAACTTGTCCTTGGGAAGGAGACATTTAACATGGAGCCCCTGGCTCAGCTAAGGTCACAGGGCTTGTCCCCGGGCATTCTCCTGGGACCCACCCTCCCAGGACCACCCACTGCCCCACGTGTGCCACCCCAGGCCCAGTGGCCGCTTGTGTGGGAGCAGGATGCCACCACTCTCTTCCAGCTCAGACGAGCTGGGGGTCTTTCATGGACCCGTACCCCTGCTGACCGGAAGTCGGTCTAGCGCTCACTCACAGGCAGTGGTGAGAGGGCTTTACCCTCCATCCTCCTTGAGTGTCACCCACCCTGGACAGTCCTCCCTGACCATCCCATCTGAACCTGCACCAATCACTGCCCTTCGTCACACCCTTGAGATGCTCTGCCCAGTGCTTGTCAGGCGGGCAGTGTGTGGAGTGGTCAGGGTGTGTGCACAGGGTCCCGGGTGCCCAGCTTCAAGTCTGGCCCCTGTGCAAACTTGGCAAAGCTGCCTGACTTCTCTGTGCCTGTCTTATGTCTGTAACTGAGGACTGTGGTTGTCCCTGCTGCACAGGGTGGTTTAGGGAGGTAAGGAGCTTAGAACAGCATCAGCGAAAGGCAGTGCAGCAGGCGCAGTCACAGAAAGGTCTGCCTTGCTCTAGACCGTGAACTTGCTGAGAGCAAGGACCACTGCACCCCAGCACCCCACTCAAATGTCTGTGCTGAAGAAGTGGGTGAATGGATGAAGGATCTGGTCTTGTGCATCCCAGCCCTACTACATGGCCCTCCCCCTGGAGGTACAGAGAACAACTTGGAAAATGCAGCCTTCCAGACCCCCGAAGGGCCTTGGGCAGGGCCCTGGAGTGTGTGTTTAAAAGCTCCCACCTGACACTGATGTTTGGGCAGACCCACTGCGCACCCCAAGTGGGCCAGCGTTTTGAGGTCACTATCCTAGTGTGATGCCAGTGGATGTAGAGGACAGGCCTGGCCTCCAGCCCTGGGGCACGTGCTTATCCCTTAAATGGCTGGAGAGTGGCCGTGTGGTCAGGAAGCCTGTGGAACAGGAGCAGGCACCAGGACGAGCAGGGCACCCTCTCCCCAGCCTTCCCTATCTCCTGCGCGGTTCCGGGTCTGGGCTTCCAACACAGCAGCACCCGTGGGGGTTCCTCGTGAGCCTGGGAGACCCCGGCCCATCTGGGCCATGGTACAGTTGGTTTGGGTAAGCAGCCAAGAAAATAGAGGGACATTACAGAACACAGAGCGAAGTGACGGGCCTGTGCTCCCAGCTGTCCTTCTCAGGCCGTCTCCCCCAGGGCAGCAGGGAAACTGTCCAGCTCCACAGGCGACTTGCTATCTTAATGAGTGACATGTGGCTGCCAGGCAGCCAAGCTGGCTGGCTGCAGTGCAAAGCCAGAGAACAAAGCAGGCCATTAAAAAGCAATCCAGAAGCATTTACCCGCAGCCCTAGGCAGGGAGCTGGAGCTGAGGCAGGCAGAGTGCTGTCTGGGCAGCTTACCCAGGTCTGTTTCCTTGTTCGTCGGCTGCCCCAGGGACTGTACTTGGAGGGCCTGAGGGGCGGGGAGCCAACCGGACTGGACCTGACCTAGTCCCAGCAGTGAGAGGTCACAACCCAAGGAGGAAATGACTCCTACTGCTGTCAAGGTCCCTCGCTTGGTAGAAGCTCCAAGACCCCTTCCCACTCTCAGCTCCCTCCCCTTTCCTCCATCGCCTCATTCATTCATTCATTCATTCACTCATCAGAGCTCAGTGAGCTGTCAGATTCTGGGGACACAGCAGAGAACGAGCCATCGTCCCTGTCCCCACACAGCTGACAGTCCAGACCAGGGACTGGAAACCCAGATGACCTCAGGAGCCCGTCGGGGATGCAAGTCAGGGAAGGGGATGACGTATGAGAAAACAACAGAAGGAGCAGCATGGTGTGTGACAGTGTCCCTCGACTTCAGGGAGTGTTACCCCTCAGATAGTCCAGACAACGCACCCCAGCATTAGAGGCAGGGTCTGTCTGCAGATCAAAGTCTGCTGTTCTCTGATGGGGCGATGGGGCAGATTGACCCTGGACACCCCTGGACGCATCTCTGGCCTTGTTTTCTGGAGAAAGGGGGAAGGGGGACCAGTGTTCTCCCAGAACCTTCCGGCTGTTGGCATTGCTCGACCTCTGCTCTAGTTGCTGGTCTGGGACCTGGCTCAGCCTGCAGCCCTGAGCCGCATGTGGGCTCCTGAGTCGTGTGCGCTGGTCGTGTGCACTGCATCTGGGCTCCTGAGTCATGTGCACTGGTCACCCGCCCACCCCCCTCTGCTGTCACCTGTGTTCCTGTGGGCCTTGCCAGGCTGCACCACCTCCAATGTCTGGAGGGCCTTCCTGTGGCGCCCGTTAGGGGAGAGAGGGCAGAGACAGGTTGAGTCTGAAAAGAAAAGACGCTGGGGAGTCTCTGTGCCCTGGGACTTGGAGACCCTGCCAGTCTGCCCTTCTCTTGGAAAACTTGCTTGTATTATTTTTTGACTCATGTGAAGTAGAGAAGGTAAGACTGCCTCTGATGCATGTTATGGTCTCCTTGAGCAGAGCTGATGGGGTAGAGACATGTCCTGTTGGGCTTCCATGGACGTGAAAAAGAAATGTGCTCTTCTGCAGTTGGGGTGGGGAGGGGGCTGCAATAACTTAAACGAAAGGCTGCTGCTTTTTAAAAAAATAAAATCTAAAAAATCACATCCTGAGAATCTGGAGACAGATGATTGCTATCTGAGGTTCAGCAGGCCAATGTCATCCTCGCCGGTATCTCACCATAGTCTTGACCTTTCCCTCATTGATGCAAGATGGCTGCTGTGGTTTCTGGGGAGGGCTAGTGTGTGGAGGAAAGAGGAAAGAAGGCTCGTCTCAGGGAAGCCAAAGCTCACCCAGGGACCTCCTCATAGGCCTTTGGGGCTCACTGGCCAGAACGTGTCAGTGGAGGAGCAGAGGGAATGCCGCGGCTCCCACGTGCATCCCACCAACACGCCAGGGCTCTGCTCTCCTCCCTCGGTGCGTCACCACCCATGTCTCTTCTTGACACAAATTAAGTCCATGAGACTGAACCTCATACAGATTGGAGCGCTGACTCATCTCCGGTGCCATCATCATGCAGGACACGTGGCCTGCTTGGCCCCAGACCTGGGTCAGCGGAAAACAGTGGCAGGCCTGTCCCTCGACCTGCTGTGCAACTTTGGGCCACTTCTAACCTCCCCGAGCCTCAGCTCCCAACTGCACAGTGGGGGTAACCAGACTACAAACAGGGATGTTCTATTTCCTCGGTTCTGAGATGCTGTCACTGTTACACACACCATCAGTTTAAAATCAGCTGTTGTGGGGGAAACTGTTGTAAAAAGCTTCCTAATTTCAGTAATGCTAGAATGTAAAAAATATCAGAAAATTAGGGCAACCGCAGGCCACGAGCAGCACCTACTGCCTGGGGCACATGGGGTTCCCAGGGGCTGGACCGCACTGCAGCCGCTTCCTGGCTGGTGATCTCTGTGCCTCAGTTTCCTCATCTGTTAAAGGGGGGGTGACAGCAGTGCTTCATGTCCAGACCACACACCAGCCCTCGGCCCGCTGATACACGGTACATGTCCTTTGGCACCATGCCCCAGGGGTCACACTGGGGCTCCCCGAGTATCGGCCATAGCTCTCCCCTCAGTCTTTCTGAGGAAGTGTGACATGGCCCAGCTCAGAGACAAGAAGCCTGGTCCCTGGGAAGGGTCCTTCTGGGGTGCAGCGCTTCTAAGCACCTGCTACTGGTAACGACCCCAGCCAGGGCCCCACGCGCCAGTTCTGGGGTGGGGCTACTGTGACAGTTCTGAGGGACGTGAAGGCCTGGTGGTCTCTGTCCTCTATCAGGGGAAGTCACTGGAAGGCTGATGTCACAGCTGCGAACCGGGCCTCTCTCCACCTGCCCTCGGAGAAGTGGGCTCAGAAAACAAGGCCAGGATGGCTGCAGCCGGGAACAGGGTGGTGAGGAAAGCAGGCCTCGGCTGAGTGGGGTGCTGGGCACTCTGGAGCCCAAAGCTCCCCATCCGAAACAGGGGTGCCTCCAAAGTCAGGAATGTTAGAGGACACAGTGCCACTCAAGCAGCAGGGTAACCAGGGGCAGGAAGACGAGGAGTGACCTAACAGGGGTAGGGGGGACAGTGGGGACACTGAATTGTCACCCGACTGCAGGGTGGACTAAGGGAGTGACCGCATCCCACAGTAGTGGCCCAGGAGCCTGGGGCACGAGCAAGACCCTGGGGTGGGTTCTCATGGGACCAGGTGGCTGGGTCACAGGCAGTGGAGCTCTTAACACCGCCTTCCATCAGTGGGGTGTGTGAGGGTCCTGGGGCAGCCGTGACAGCTGCACAGGCCGGGCGGCTTAAACAACAGACATTTATGGTCTCACGGTTCTGCAGGCCAGAAGTCCGGGTCCAGGTGTGGGCGGGGAGCACCCTTGGAGGCTGTGGGACTCTGCTCCCTGCCTCTGCAAGCTTCCGGCAGCCCAGGGCTTCCTTGCAGATCGCTGTCTTCTCCCTGTGTCTTCACATTGCCTTCTCTCTTTGTGTGCCTGTCTGTGTCCAAATGTCCCCTTTGTACAAGGACACAGGCCTATCAGATTAGAACCCACCCCCATGGCCTCATCTTAACTTGGTCGTCTGCAAAAACCCTCTTTCCAAATGTGATCATATTCACACGTCCCAGGGGTTAAAAGTTCAGCTCCTTTTGGGGACACAATTCAACACACGACTTGGGGGACAGTGTGGGAGGCTGCCAGGCCACCTGTCGGGAGCGGCATGAGTCTTCTCCTAGAATGCGTCCGTGTGCTGTGGCTTCTCCTGACGCCCCCCCCCCCCACCCCCAGCCCAAGCCTGGCCCTCCCTCTGAAGCCGCGCATGACCATAAACTGGCATTTCGTTTTACGAGCTGGAAACTTAACACAAATCCTTCCTGCTACTTAAATGTCTGTATGAGGACCCGGAAGGACGAGCACATTTTTTTCCCTGTTTCACACTGAGCTGATTCAAGTGGGCATGTTGCCAGGGTGAGCATTAACTGCGAGACTTCTCCCCACCTCGGGAAAACGCATAATAATTTCACATCCTTCTCCATCTGGCCAAGCGCAGCCCCGAATGTTCTGATGAGGAGCCAGGGGGCACAGTCTCCGGGTTTCCTCCAGGGGGCGGAGATTTCTGGAAATGCGTAGAGCAGACTCTGAAAGCATTAGGGGCTCGCACTCCCCTGGATGTATTTTATTGTTTTAATATATAAATTGGTTCTTTTACAGAATGAGCCACAAATCTCATGATGCTTCCTGTTCTGTGCAGGAGCTCTAATTACTTGCTATTTTGTAAGCGCCTTTAGAATTACATTTCAATCCTCCCGAGGCCCCGTCATGAAAGAGCTTCTTAGAACTGCAGGGCTTTCCCTCTAGGATTTGTCCCCTTCGCTGCTGGGGAGGTGAGGACACACATGGCTCCTCGCCGCCTTCAGCATTTGCAGCTCAAATGGAATGTGTCTGCAGATGACATCTGTCTGTAGGTGCATCGTTGGGTTTGCAGACCTTGGAGAGCAAGGACAGTGTCACCACCCAGTCATGCGTGGGACAGTGACATCATCTCACGATTGCGTCACGTCGCCAGGCCCAGCGCAGGTAAAGGGCCTGCTCCCACCTGCCCAGGTGTGCAGAGAAAGGATCTCAGCAGTGCTGGCAAGGGGCCGCAGAGCAGGCTGAGCCTTCTGGAAGCCCCTGGCCACAGAGAAATAGCCGAGGGCTGTGGTTCCTCTCTGCTCCCCAGTTTTGGTCACCTCCTAAGGCCTTGTGTCTGTCCTTTATGACCTTCTGCCAGCTCTGCACAATCCTTGGCTGTTAAATATCTCAAGAATGCCAGGGAGTGAATCTCGCTGCCGGGCAAGACACCCCTCCATCTGGAACTTATTAGAAAGAGTTCTGCGACCTGGCAGAGGGGTGTGGAGAGGAGTGTCTGCTGAGGGGAGCTAGGCTCATAAAACCCTGGAATTGGAGGAGACCCTGGGAGGGCAGGGGAGGGGCAGGCGTTAGCATGGGTGGCAGGTCACCTTGAGGTCAGCCAGCAACCAATGGCCCCTGCCTCCTGACCCCACACCCCACACCCAGACTCTCAACGTCAGCTCAGCAAACAAATGCTAAGTGAGGGCTGCCTGTGGTTTGCTGGCTGGCAGTCTCGCCTGCCTCCGGGAGGGACAGGGAGAGGGAAAGTGGTGACTCATGCACTTGGGAATCTCACGCTGTAGATTAGCAGGTGATGTCAGAGCTGGAGGGCGCCATTATTCCCTGGGCTCTCACTGAGCACCGGCAACCACGAGATGCAGAAAAGACTCCCACTCCCCCAATAGCCTTTCCATCCTCTCCGTCAGTCATAAGAACCGCAACTTGTCATTGGCCTTGGGGCCACTGGATACTCTAGGATGGTCTCATGTGAAGACCCCTAATTACATCTGCAAAGGCCCCTTTCCCAGGTAAGGTCACACCGAAGGATTCCAGGATGTGATGTGGGCACAGCTTTGGGGCAGCAGCGGCCTGTCCCTGTGGGTGATCACAAACCATACACACGCCCTTGGAGGGGGACTTCCAGACCCTGAGGTCTCCCGCCAGCCCGGGGAAGCCCCGGAGGCTCCCGGGCTCCTTCCCTCGGCTCTGAAGCCTCTTGACCTTGTGTGTCCAGGTGCCACGTATGGCTGCACAGTTGGGTCCTGCCTCCTGGCCTGGCCACGTGGGGTCAGCCACCGACCTGTGCTGGTGGCTCAGACTGAAACACGCAGGTCCTCGTGGGCATTTCCTCCACACCCAGCTCCATCTCGCCACCCCTGCCCTGAGCTCTGCACAGCTGCTGCTCTCAGAGTCCCACCTCCCCTTCGCCCGGGAGGGGCTTCTGACCCCTTGGGAACCTCTGGAGGCCTGGGCCCCTCTCATTTGCGTGCTCACCCAGCACACTCGTCCTCACTCCCTCTTCAGTGCTGTTCTCCCTCTGCTGTGCCCAAGCCTGTTCCTCCCTCACCCTCCCGCCCCTCTGGGGTCTGCTCGCGACCCCACAGGCCTCTCCCTGGGAGCAGCTGAGTGGAGGGGTAAGAACCCCGACTTGAGTCCAGCTGGCCGGGATTGCTGCCCCCACTGACCACTGTGAGCAGGCCCCATGCAGAGAGCGCTCTGAGCTCCGGTCCCTGACGTGGAGAGAAAGGAGCTCAGCCCATGTCACCAGGTGGTTGTGCAAATGGACGAAACAACTGCTCAGGAGGCGCTCGGCGGGTTGGCAGCCCGTGTCCCCTGTGGTGGCTGGGCCATCATTAGTGGACACCCAGCAGCCGCCCAGACTCTAAGGCAAAAGGTGCCAAACTCACTGTCCGAGTGGTGGATGGAATCATGGTCCAAACCAGGAGCCTCGGGTCCCCTGATAAGTCACCCCGGACGAACACTGGACGCTTTCTCAGTGTCCCCTTCCTATCACCATCCTGTCCCATTTTCTCCCTGTCCCCTCAGCCTCCCTCTGTAGTTTGTACCCATTGCCAACCATTCCCTCTGCGGCTGTGCAAAGGGACATTCTCACCTAAGCCACCGTAAGACTCTTCCTCTTCCTGGCCTGGTCTCCCTCCTCCCCTCCTGCTTCTCAGCGCCTGAGGTGCCTGGTGACAAACACTCAGGACCATGTGTGGGGACCACTGCTGGGAGGGAGCCCCGCGGGAGGTCCAGCCCCGCGGCTGCTGGCTCACATGGCCCCTCTCAGCCCAGGCTGCAGCCACCCCCTGCCTGTCATTTCCTGGACACACTCAGCCGTCTGAAAAGCCTGCCTCGCTGCCATGCTGCCCTCCTTCTGTGACCAGATAACTCCTACTGACCTCAGAACTCAGCTCAGTTTTATAATCAGCAAAGAAAATTTGTACATATTTTTAAAACAACTCAGCTCAAGACCTGCCTCTTTCTGGATGCCTCTCCCACTGTGCACCCTGCTACCCTGCAAGCCTGTTTCCACCCCACCCCCACACAAGCTCCTAGGGTGGTCACCCAACTTTGCAGCCCTCTGTGCCTTAGAAATCTTCCTGCCACCTGCGCCATGTCTCTGAAACAAGCAGAGTTCCACTCAGGTGGTCCAACTGAAGAGCTCTAAGGGGAGAAACTGGAGGGGAAACGCCCGAAGGTGGCAGCAGCCGAAGCGATACCCCCTCTCCCCCAACACACACAGCCCGGGTTCCGGGACAGGGCCCCAAGCCCAGGGACGACTGGGGACCATCACTGTGGCAGCCCTTCTCCTCCCTCTCACCCTCTGACCTCTTGCAGGTCCTCCCAGCAGCCAAAGCCCAAGGGGGAGAGGGGTCACCCTGCAAGGCGCCTAGGTGATGGGGTCCAAGGAAGTGACCTCTGGGGATACAGAGCAGGCAGAAGGAAGTAGAACAGGAGCACACACTCACTTTCTTCTGGAGAATGATGAGGGCAGGGGGAGGCCACCCCACTAAGGAGGTTGTGTGTGCAGTTCCTGGCTTTTCTGACGAATGAGAACACACACGGCCTTTGCCATGGTGAGGCAGACTTGCCATCAGGCTGAGAGAGGCCCCGGGCAGCAGGGCTGCAGGCTCTGCACCCCACCTCTCAGGGAGATATGGGCTCCTCTGATTGCTTCCCACCCCCTTTTGCTGGGGTTCCACTGGGAGAGGCTGAGGAAACCTCTAGTGCCTTTGTAGGGGGCTGCGTTCCATGGGCAGACGAAGGTCTCAGGTTCCCTGATTCCTAACTGTGTGCCCTCTCTGACAGCACAGGAGGTTCCCGGCTCCAGCCAGGCCAGCTCCCAGGAGTCCCTTTAGAGCAGGAGTCTGGCAGTGTGCTGTGATCCAGCCACGCCGTGCCAGGGGATTCCATCCTGCCGACAAGGGCTCCCGCGATCGTGAGCATCAGCCCTGTCACCATTATAATTACTGCTCGGCTCTATGGGTTTGGGCCCCCTGTTAGTTGGTCTGTAAATCCTTGTGCAGGAAAGGGCATCTGCCCATTGCCAAGCAGGGCCTGGGCTGGGGAAGGATGCAGGGACACAGTGACCTATCACCGTCCTGCTGTCAGCCCACTGTCTTTCCCTTTCAGGAAAGGAGAGAACATGGAACCACAACAGGTGGGAAACTGGGAAACAGACCTGAGTTCAGAAGAGGATGAGGAAAACGCAGCTGGGCCCCCCAGGGCCAAGCCTTCTTGCAGGGGCACGGAGACCTCCCACGTGGCACCATCCTCCCTTGGGCCGCCGGTCTGACCTGGCCGTGGCCGTGTGCTGAAGGCAGAGGTCATGTAACCAGCCCCCAGGAGGACCATTGCACTCCATCGTGGTGAGATGGCCAGCCATCAAAATGGACCAGGTTCTGTCTGGTGGAAGGGTCCACCCAGAAGCGTCCATGCTCCTCTCAAAGTCACAGGGCCTGAGGCCTCCTCTGGAAGGGCTCATATCCTCACAGGCTTTAAGTCTCCTCCCAAATCTCTAAGCCCTGTCCTGACACTCAGGTGACCGGCTGGTTTACGTCAGGGCTTCTCATTCAGTGCTACTAACATCGAGCCAGAAACTCCTTGGTTGGGGCAGTCCTGTGCACTGGAGGACACCGAGGGCTGTCCTGACCTCCCCACGGATGCTCACCGCACAGCCCCCAAGATGTGACACCTGCAGACATTGCCAATGTCCCCTGAGTCCCTGTGGCCGGCTGAGAAGCTCTGGTAGACAGAGTCCTGGCCCCTTCCATACCCCAAGTCTGCGGGTTCTGGGACATGTGGGGGTGGGCAGGAGCAGAAGCAATGTGAATGAGACAGGAGGGAGAAGGCAGTGGGGGGCAGGGGCAGGCAGGAGGGGGTGTGTCCTCAGGGCAAATGAGGAAGGGTGCAGATCAGAGAGGCGGGGCTGCACCAGAAAAGTCCCTCACAGAAGTGATTTGAATAGTGCTCAGAAGGTTTGCATAGAACGGTTTGCATCCGAATGACCCAAGCTTTTGAACTGGCAGGCTCTTGGGGTCCTGCTGGTAAAAGAAAGCTGTCGTGAGGCAAAGCTGGGGTAGGGGGAGTTGAGTCCCGGGCCAGAAAAGGACCAGGCTTGTCCTGGAACCATGGGGGGTGGGGGGGTTGTTGCTGGCCACTGGTTCCCTCACCAGCTGTCTCCCCGCCATGGTGCACACGGCCTCCCTCCCTGGAGTCCGAGCCTACGAGTTCTGGAGGAGCCCCAGCTGTGTGCGCTGGTCCCGTGTGGTGCACAGCACCGCCCAGCTGCCGCTAAGCTGACCTGCTGCTTCTGGACCTGTCCTCCGACTCTATCTCCTCGGAAGCTCAATCTTTGACCTTACCTCATAAACTCATGAGTTCTGGGGTCACATGAACGTGGGAAGCCCTGAGAAATGGAGTGCTTTGTGTGTGGCGTCTGAGGCTGCTGTGTGAGGAGAGGCATGGCCATCCTAGGGGACGTCCTTCCAGGCTGGGGCGCCCCTGGACAGCCCCTGGAAGGGCCCACGAGCCTGCAGGCAGCGGCCCACCCTTAGCTAGTGCGCCCACCTGCAGGGAGAGGCCCATCTCCTTCCCAAGGCGGAGCCAGCACAGAGCCTGCACGCACCCCCCACACCGAGCCCTCCCCAGGGGTAGCATGGACGGTCTATGCAGCACTGTCTGACGACCCAGACACTGTACAAGAAGCAGTGCCCGTTTCCCACTGCTACCTGCTTAACTTCCTCCTTCATTTCATAAACAGAGTCCCCAAAACAGCTGTTCTCCCAGCTCCGGATCTCCAGAAACTGAGATCATTCCATGAGCTGACATGCATGAACAAGGACTAGCATGTGAGGTGTAAGAAACCTACCATGGCCAGTTCCCTTGTGGTGGCCTTACGGTGGGGCCTGGCGCTGACCGCAGCAGGCATGGCTTCCCTGCCGTTGCAGTGGCCTTACTTTCAAAGTACATCTTAAAGGTCTCATTTCAATATCACCAACAATACATCAGAGGTGGAAATAAAGATGTGTGGGCGTCTCAGAATGTGTAGCGTTTTCATCTCCTGATTGGAATGTGCATGAGGATGTTTGTAATCATTATGGAAGGCCCGCAGGGAGGATGGCAGGTGAAGGGGAGGGGAGGGGAGGGGAGGGGAGGGGTGAGGCGGGGAGGGGAGGGGCGAGGTGGGGAGGGGAGCTCCGCTAGGTTAGGGAGCTAGAGTCTCAGCTGGACCCCTGCAGCCATTTCATGGCTGCCTGTCCTCCCTTAGGTCAGTATGTATTTATCGACAAGTGGAGGGGTGATTGGCCAGCCCCTGGGCCCATGTTAATCACCGCTGTGCACTGTCAGCATTATTAGCATCCAGCGGCCACCAGTAGGCAGAGGCCCAAGCCCCTCACCAATACATGGCCCCCTGTAAGGTGAGTGTCAAGCTTGCCAGGCTCCGCTACAGCTGCTCCATTCAAAGGCAGCTTCCCGCGAGAGCCCCTGCCCACAGCTGCCAGTGGCCACTGTGCACCCTGCACCTGGGCACGGCCTCTGGGGTTCCAGGCCCCAGGGCAGAGCCGCAGGTGGCACAGGGCTTGCCCCAGGGCTCCCCCATCAGTCAGACTGAGGGGTCCCCCTTCCTGCCGCTCAGCCTGGAAACACCCAGGCCTCCCCCTCCTGCACTGAGCTATGTCTCTGCAGGGCAGATGCTCAGGCTTCCTCTGAAGGAGGCTGGTTTATCCCGAGGGCTGGGGGGTGGGCAGAGGGCTGCTCCTCCTTTAGGGACGTCCCCTCACTCTCCTACCCCAGCCCTGCCCTGGCTGCCCAAGGCCTTAGATCCCAGCATATTGGTGTCCGGTCCTCATGGTCCGAGGCGGAGTGGCTGGCATTGTCCTCTATGGTCTGGCTTGTCCAAGTCTGGACCCCAAATGTGGGGGTTTAAGACAGCATCACCGTGGTGGGGGCACCCTATTTTGCTATGGCTGGATGGTGAAGACAGGTCTGCCTGGTTGGGGGTGGACAGAGCAGCTGTCCCACAGGCCTTACTAATCAGGGACTCCCCCGCCCTCCCCCCTCCAAAAATAAGACAAGAAGAGCTGACTCTGGGGCACAGGAGTTTTCCACGCCAGCTGAGTCGATGTGCAAGGGCTGCCAGGTCCCGGCTGTGGCGGTGCCCTTCCCTTTTCTCGGGCAGGGTCATTTGCATTCCTGAGTACAGTGTGTTCAGTTTCTGTCCTGCCTGGCCCTGTACTCAGCAGAACCAGTTCTGGAGGGTGTGGTTCTGGTCTGTGACAGCCGGTCCCAGGGAGCCCCAGGAAGCCCGGCCCAGGGAGAGCATCAGGGGCCAGGGCCCCCAGACCCGTGGGGGAGCTGGCCACCCTCCAAGGCTCAGCAAATGCCCCGGCCTCCCCAGGTGGGAGAGGAGGCGACGGACACCATGGCTCACGGTCACCTTGGATGCCACCTGTCACCCTGCACACCCAACTGGCACAATGCTTTTATTAATAACAATATGCATTCATTAGGCCCCTCCCTTCTCTGTGCCAGGCAGTTCGCAGGCAATCAGGCACGCTTGCATCTATTTTAAACATGAGAATGCACTTTACACACACCCCTATCTGGGAGCATGTCCCACTTGCCTTTGGTTGCCCAGGGGTGCAAGCGCCTGAGGTGCTGGAGCTGACCTCTGTGCTGGGAGCTCCCCAAGATGCTGTCAGGACTTCTCAGGGTCTGGAGATCCTTCTGGAAGGCCAGGCTGTCACCTCTGGAGCTATGGTGCTGAGCTTGTGTTGGGTGGCCGTCTGAGCCTGCCTTCAGGGGCCTCCACCGTGGCACTGGTGGGAGGGAGGAAGGAGGTGCCCTCGACGGCCCCCCCACACACACACACTTCAGCAATGCAGGCTCCCTGGGGAGTGAGCTTGCTTCAACCCCTCAGGTCCATCAGGCAGAACTGACTGCCCACGCAATGAAAACCCACTCAGGGCGCGGTGGCAGGGACCTGGCTCTAGCCTTCCCTGTGAGGGGTTGGGATGGGGCTCCTTGGTGAATGGGCTGTGAACAGGTGGGCAGAGTAGGCAGAGCCTCCACAGAGAACAGGGTCTGACCCCGTTCACACTCACGGGGCAGGGCCTGTCCATGAGCTGGTGGAGGGTTCCGGTGCTGCCCCACACCCCCTCCAGGTCTCCTCTTCTTCCGCTGCAAGAAAAGCCCAAGTTCAGCCCTCAGGAGTTCCGACTGGCTTCCCCAGGTTTATGCAGGTGCATTTGGAAGGTGGCCCTGGACACTCCATGCAGACCCCGCCTGGACTGGACCCCAGACCCCACTGGCCAGGGCTCAAGTCTCGGCGTCTGTCCTCACAGAGGCTCACCAAGCAGTGCCTTTGATCCAGCCGCTCATCTCTCAGGTCCCGGAACCTGCAGCAACCTGCACAGCAGACAGTCCCTCCGTCCCCAACATCATGCCAACCCCTGCCCCTCGTCCTCAGAAAGTCAGAGATGGGCGGCCCGTGTGGCATGGGGCTGGCACACCTGTGTTGACGTTCCCCTGGGGTGCTGCTGAAAAACGGCCAGCATAGGCCATGCCTGGGTGACTGGTCATCGAGGACCAAGCCACAGGCCGCACCCCCACAGCCCACTCTCTGCGTTTTGGCCCAGTCTGGCTCCTAAACGGGGGGGGGGGGACCACTTTGCCATCTGCTGTGGGTTGAACCATATTCCTCCCAAAAGATACGTCCACATCCTAACCTCTGGTACCTGTGACCTTATTTGGAAATAGAGTCGGTTGGAGATGTAATGAGCTAGGATGAGGTCAGACTGGAGTAGAGTGGGTCCTAATCCAGTGTGGCTGGTGTCCTGACAAGGAGAAGAGACAGAGAGACAGACAGGGAGAGGCAGCCACGCAGGGATGGAGCCGGAGGTCAGAGTGATGTGTCTACAAGCCAAGGGACGCCGAGGAGCCAGGAGATGTGGCTCCGATTGTCCCCAGGTCTTTCCGAGGGAGCACGGTCTGTTGACACTTTGATTTAGAACTTCCATCCTCCAGAACTGTGAGAGAACAATTCACGTTGTTTTAAGCCCCCAGTCTGTGGTCCTGTATTACGGCAGCCCCAGGACACTAATATGCCATCATTTATGTCCAGTCCTGATACCAGCTGGCCCTGGGAGGGGCCTCAGGGAGGACTCTCTATTCTTCCCTCCCTCCCCTCCCCTACCTACTCCCCCAAACTTCCCTGACTGGCCACAGTTCCTCCAGCAACCATCAGTGCACTCATGGAAACTTTCTGAGCCCCTGCCATGTAAGTGTCCCAGACCTGAACCTCGTCCCCCCAGGCCTGGAGGGGACCATAAACGCCACAGAGCTTTCTAACAACAGGCTGCAATGGAGCCCCAAGCCAGGACTTGAGGGAGCCTAGCAGCTCTGTCCCAAACACCCCCCTCCTGCCTCCTCCTGCTGGTCTCCTGGCAGAGTTCACCATGGAGACCCTTTTAGACGTCACTGCCCAGTGTGGTCTCCTCTGACCCTTCCCTCCACAGCTGGACCTGCCTCCTCTCTGCTCCCAGGACGCCACTCCACCCCTGGCACCACTCCTCTCTCACCCCGACCAGGTGCCCTATGCCATCCGTGGGGCAGGGATTTGTAAGTGTCCCATGCCCCCATGGCATGAAAAGGGGACAGGACTCGCTGGGAGGAAAAAGACAGAGACTAGCCAGGAGCTCAGTATGGAGACCACGACAGGGACGTGAGCCCTGACGGGCGGCTGCTGCCTGTGTGCGTCACCAGAGCAGGCAGATGAAAGGCGGAGAGTAAGCAGACACACTCAGGAGACAGGAGGGAGAGGCCGCAGGGAGGAAGGCGTTCTCTGCCGGGAGAACCACCACCTGGCCGGGCACAGGAAGTTCTTGGGGCTGGAGGAAGGGGAGGCAGGGTCCCTGGGTTAGAGAGGGGTTGGTGAGCCCCGGGGACACACAGGGGGGCCTCCTGCTGGGGCAGGCCCTTCCCTACACACATGCCAGGCCCCCGCCCTGCTGCACGCCCCCAGCAGACTCCCGAGGATGTGGGCCCTGTGCCCCCCCAGGTCCTCTGTGCACCTTCCAGGCTGTACAGGATCTGCCCCCGCCCCCCGCCCACACACACACCGTTCATCGCCCAGCTCGCCCCTCACACCCCTACAATCACGTTGGCTCAACCCATGCCTGGCTGGGCACCTGCTCTGCCCTCTGCTCAGAGGGTGTCCAGGTGCCAGCTCGCCTCCCGGGGCCGCCCTGACCACCCCACCCCCTCACTCACTGTCCCCAGCCCTGCACTTGCCCTCCCTCCCTTCTTATTACTTGACTGTGCACATGGCTGATGGTCTCTCTCCCTGGGAGCTAAGCCCCAGGAGGTTGGAGACGGCTGCGGTGCCTGGTGCGGCTCCAGGGCCAGGCACATGGGGACCCTCATCAAAGCTTGTTGAGCAGACAAACGAATGGATGAGTAGATGAACGAGCAAATCTGCCTCCAGTGAAAACTGCCGTCACAGGAAGCCCGTCAACCAGCGGCAACAGCAGGCAGAGGCCACTCCCGTGACCCCTCCTCTCCTCTCCTGGAAGAGGCCTGGACGACAGCCCTCCCAGGCCTCTGCACCCTGGGAAAGCCCAGTGAGGCCCTGAGGAGTCCCTCACCTGTAACGCTGGCCATTACACCTGCCCACCTAACTAGAGGGGCCTGGGGGACACGGCCACCAGACCAGTAATGAGACGCACCCCGTTCCTGAGCACGTTTTCTGCAGCTCCTGGGAACGGGTGATTACAGCTCTGTGCTAGTTACAACCCCTGCGTATGGAACCCCCATACCTGCGCCCAGGAAAGCCAGCGCTCCAGGTGACTCACCAGCAGGTCCTTCAGATGGCTTCGCTTGGAACTTTCCATAGCTCGGACTTTTGCTCATTCTAACGGGCCTTCCCTCCACCGAGCCCAAATCCCTAACTGGCCCCGACAGCAGAACGTGTACGGATGGACGTGGCTGCACGTCGTCCTTCTGTTTCCCGTTGCTCATCCTTCCTGACTCTCCCGAAAGCCCCGGCAGGAACGCAGTCGGTCTGAACCATTTTTCCAGTGTCGTCTGGCTTGTCATCTGCTGCAGGCAGAGCAGGCCGTGCTTGTGCGTCCCAGCTGACGTTTGGACTGGCTTCTTCGGGGGCCTGGCCATCTCTCTTTTTCTGGTGTGGTTTCTCTTCCTCCCCCTACCTACAGGCCCTGCTCCTGGTCTCTGTCCCCCAGGTGGTCACAGTGTGTGTCACAGGGGACACGGTGAGGCCCTGTGAGCAGCCAGACTCTGGAACCAGAGCACGACCCACCTCTCCCACTCTCCTGGACATGGCGGGGACTCCCACAGAGGGTGGGGGCAGCTCCCGAGTACTCAGTGCCATTGGCAGACTTTCGTCTCTCGGCCCCCAGATGGGGCCTCTCCTCAGTGCTCAGGAACAGGGACCCCTGGTCCACTCAGCAACTGATGGAGACCCCCTGGCTTCTCAGGGCACCCAGGCCAGGCAGGCTAAGGGACCAGGCCACGTGGGCATCACAGCCTCACAGGCAAAGGACCCCACACACTGGCAGGAACAAACTAGCCCCTCTGTCTGCCCTTTGGCACGTAAGGCCCCAAAACATGTCTTATCGATATTGCCACTTAGTAACTGATTCCTAGGAAAAGCCGAATAAAATCCACTAACACAGACACTGGGCTCATTCTGCCCCCAGCACAGACTAACCAGTGGCACACGGGGGCAAGCAGGAGGGAGGCAGGACCCCATGGTCACCTGATGCTGACTCTCTGCCTGTGGGACTCACCAGGGCTCTGCCGGCCCCTCCCCTGGGGTGCTGGCTGGGACTGGCCATGCCCAGTGCTCCTGGAGCAGAACCACGCATGTGTTTTCGAAACAGTTGCCACGGTACTTCTAACAGCAGCAAAACTCGCTAATATTTATCTTTCTAAAGTACATTTTCAAATATGCACAGGAAAAGTTCTAAGTGTGTAGAAATGTGGTTCGCGGCCCTTCAGAAATGGCGTGCCACACTTCAAGCACCAGAGTCCCATGAGAGGTGACACTGGTGGTGGCTGTCACTATTCAACACCTACTGTCTTAGTCTGCTGGGGCCATCGTGACAAAGTGCCACAGGCTAGGGGCTCAAACCCCAGCGTCACGCTTTCACCGTCTGGAGGCTGGAGGCCGACATCCAGGAGTCCCAGAGCTGCTTCCTCCTGCGGCCCCTCCTGGGGGTGTAGACGCCGTCTCCTCCCTGTGTCCTCACATGGCCGTTCCTCTGTATGTGTCTGTGTCCTCACCTCTACCTCTTATAAGGACGCCAGTCCTACTGGATCAGAACCCACCCTAATGACCTCATTTAGCCTCAGTCACCTCTGTGAAAGCTCCATCTCCAAGTCCAGCCGCTTTCTGAGGACTGGGCGGTGGGGGGAGGCTAAGGACTTCAGCACGGGGCTGGGGGTGGGCACAACTCCGCCCATGACTCCTGCTGCGCTCCTGCCAAAGCTCTGCACCTGTCAGCCTGTGGGAGCCTCTCAACTATCGGGCCCCCACTTACTGAGGCCGGGCCATCGCCATAGCTTTTCCAAATGCAGGTCGTGTTACCGCAAGTCTCTGTTCCACAGTCATTGCCTCGTGAGAGGAATCTCCTCTCGGCAGCTGCGTCTCCTAACATTATTCACAATGATGGCCTGTTAGACACTGGCCGTGCTCAGACACTCCCCGTGAGTCAGGGGAACGACAGAACTTCTGATGCAAAGCAGACACGGGGCCTGTCCCAAGCTCTGATTTGAAAGGGGCCGTGCATGCACAGGCCCCGACAGGCTGCTCTGCGTCCACTCCTGTGTCCCTCGCCCTGTCCCAGGGTCTTCCAGCCTGGTTTCTGGGACCTTTCACCCCAACCTCAAGGAGAGTTTCAGAATTCTCCAAATGAAATGCTCTCTTGCTTGGGGAGAGGGTAGGGGTCAGGGGTGATGGGTTGTTTGGCAAAATTATGAAGAGTTTGAGCAATGCAACATTTGGTCTATGCCAGTGTTTCCCAAACCTACCAGCAGTAGCTCAGGAAATATCACACATGCACAAATTATAGTTGATGGCCCAAAACAATGGTGTCCATGAAAAACATTGCTGCAAGAAATGATCAAAATCAGATTAAACACAAAAATGTGTATTTGGAGGTTAATAAAGGCCGAGATACAGACACACACATGTACACATGTATGCACGTACATACACAGAGGCACACACGCACACACACGTACACACCCACCCTGCACACCCACCCCCGTGGACACCTGGTTTGAGTATGAGCCACAGACATTGGGCAGATCCTGTCACCACTGGGGAGATGGTGGGTTCTTGGGGACCCCACAGCCGGCAGGCTAAGGCAGCGAGGCCCAGTGGCAGAGCAGTGCGGGGTGGGCTCAGAGACGGAGCTGGCACGGCAACCATGGCAGGCATGGCGCGGCAGAGACCACACTTCAACGTCAGCACAGGGCTGCAGGGGTGAGGGGCCCTGGCAGGTGTGTGGAAGGAGAAAGTGACGCCATCAAGGGGCACTCATGTCCACTGAGCCGAGGGAGCAGCCGAGGGTGTGCCGTCCTCCCCAGTCTGCAGGACCATGTGCCAAGCTGTGTTTGCACAGGAAACCTCCAGCAGGCGAGGCTGCGGCATCAAGCAACTTTTGGGTGGAGTGGGAAGTCTGGGCATGGCTCGGTCCCCACATCCATCACGCAAATGACTCACCTCATCAATTTCTCTGAGTCCAAACCAGAAACAGGTAAGGGACCCGCCTCCCACCCATAGCAGTCACCTGACAAAAGGTTCTTCCTGCCAACACAAAGCCATGTCCCCGGGAATGGGACGTGGGAGTCGGGCCAAACCAAGAATTGGAACTCACTCTGGCCCAGTACAGCTTCAGGTGCCTCCCAGGACGAGCTGTCCCTGCCTCCATCCCCAGTAGACACCGCTCTGCAGAATTATCGTGGCAGCAGCTGACTGACAAGGCTGTATCCACATCACGCGCTGTTGCCCACCAGGTCCCTCCTCGCGGGCTGGAAGGCTCAGACGGACCCTGGCCCTGATGAAGTCTGGGGCCTTCCGTGGTTCTCCTCTTTTGGTTTTTATTTCCCCAGGGACAAGGCCCTACTCACTTCCTGCTGAGCTCTCCTAGGGAAGAAAATGCAGGCAAACTCCCCATATCATGTGACTTTGCCTTAGGCACCTCAAGTCCCAAAGCCTTCCAACATCAGCAGTTGTCATTGAAACCCCAAGTTTGAAAACACTCCAAGCCACTGAAAATCAGGTGGCTGAGTGCCAGGCTCTCTGGGGCGGCTCCCCTCCCCCACCTGGGGACCACTGAGCCACTGGCCAGGCTCCGAGGCAGGGGTCGTACGCTGCAGACGTCAGCACGCTCTGCTCAACCTCCCTCCACCAACTGGCAGGGGCCACAGCACCTGTGTCACCTCTCCCAGCTCTTGCTGCTCACAGGTTGTGAGGCTAAAAAAAGCAGCATGTTCTCCCCACACGGGCTGCACTGCCACCAGCTCTGACATCTCTGACTGCTGGTTTGTTTCAGATAACAAGTTCACAAAGCGTTGCTCCTACACTCCAGGCCCCCAGGCGCACAGCGACACAGGGCCAGGCATACGCACACACGGGCAGTCACGTAGCAAGAGAAGGCAGCCGAGCCTTCGTGGGAAGGCAGCCGAGCCTGGAGATCCGGGGCCGTCTCCCCAGGGGCCTCTGGAATGTGCTGTCCACAGGGCAGTGACGGAACTTGGCTTCCTGTGGGACAGCCAGGCCTGTGCGCTGGAATTTAGAACACCACAGGAGCACCCGAGGGGCCCCAGATACGTGAGGAGGCTCAGGCGGCTGGGGCAGGAGGGGACCCGGTCCTAGGCCCTCTCTGCCCTCAGGAGAGGGTCCCTCCTGCCACCTATACTCTCCTGCCCCTTTCCCTCCCTTATCAGCCACTGGACACCACAGGCTGTCAGGGCCTCAGTTTTTGCACCAGTAGAATGGGACAACTCCAGCACCCCTCCGAGACGTCAGGAAAGGAAGTAAGGAAACGGTGCAAGTGCCAGGCAGGTAGGAGGTTGTCCACGTGGCCCCCCTGGGGGGTTTTATGTTCATGTCTATCTCTCGTCCTAGCACCAAACGCTTCCGCCCCACTAACCATCAGCTGCCTGTGGGGTGGCAGTGATGGGAGGGAGGCAACCCCAGGCCCTGGGATGTCACTCCCGGATGCTGCACATCGACTCACACCTCCCGGGGCCCTGAGAGGACCCTAGGCCCTGAGTGAGCGGTGCGCAGGCCAGCCCCCCACCCGGTGAGGAAGACAGTGTCAGGTGAGGAGGCCCCAGCTCCCACGGAGGGCCCAGCCACGTGTGCTCGGGCGTCTGATGGCTGGAGGCCAGGGCCATGTTGGACCTTAAGCTGACGGCCTCCTCGTGAACTAGGACAGGGGTACAGCAGGATACAAGAAGCCAGGCCCCCATATCAATGAACACCCACTAGGCTGGGACTTCCTGCTTCCAAATTTACTTCATGTGAGAGGATAACAGACTATCTCGTTCTTTCAGAAGACAGGTTTGCTAGCTGTCAGCCTATGACGGCTCAGTGTGAACGCATCACCACACAGCAGTGGCCAGCACGGTCAGATCTGTGGGTGCGCCTGTAGGCTCACGGACACGTCTCTAAACACTGCGGTGCTGGGCTGCAGCTATACCCCCTGGGGTCACCCAACGTGCCCGGAGATGTGTGTGTGAACACTGCAAAAGGCCTATTTCCCTCAGACTCCAGGGTCTCACTTTCGATGTGAAACCACCATCCACCTGAGGTTGGGCCAAAAGTAAATATATTTCAAGAGTTTAAATAAAAACTCCTTCTAGTGCGGTAGAATTGTTGGAAAGAAGTATTTTTTAAAATAACAATAAACAGACGTTAAGTGGGTCTAGGGGAGGCGGTCAAGCCCGAGGAGGAAGGAAGGGGTGCGCAGGTTGGCCTGACGGGTGGCGGCCTGGACGCCTTCCTTCCAGCCACCTGGGGAGGTGACAAGACTTCTGGGGTGAGCTGGCCAAGGATCCGAGGGTCCGTTCACCAGGCTTTGGGGCCTAAAGCCACAGAATGAGGTGATATGGGGGGCCCAGGGCTGTGCGCACGCCCGACGTGCTACCCCAAACCTGTGAGTAGATGTGAGACCTGCCCCTCCTCAGCGTGGCTCTGAAGATACCAGGAGAGGCAGGAAGCCGTGGCCAAAGCTGGCGATCGGCCAGGACTGGCTTACTGAGGTAGAGGGTGCCTGCCCAGCTGGGAGCGCCTACTGCCAGCCTTAGGGCATGATGCCCACGTCAGAATGGGGGACAAGTGCACCTGACTGAAGAAGCCGCCCCCCACGGGCACTTCTGAGGGCTATCACCCAGAACTGTCTGCTCCCAGCACAGGTTGGCCTGAGTGGGGTGGGAGCGGGTCTGAGGGACCCTCACCTAGAAGGGTGGTGGGTGTGTTGGTGTGTATGGTGGTTATATGCGAGCATGGGGGGGAGGGTGTAAATGTGTCAGTCAGCGTGTGTCAGTGGTGTGCAGGGGTGCACATGAGCCAGAGCAGGTGAGGGTGTGTGTGAGCGTGTGCTGGTATGTGTGTGAGCAGGAATGTATATCATGTGTGCGTGTGCATGCTTCTCCCCAGATACAGAGGCTGTGATGCAGCCCAGCTTAACCCTCTGGCCAGCTGGTCCTGTGGACAACAGCCTGCACCCCTAACACCGAGGGCTGAGGGCCCCCCCAGAGCCCCTGGGGTCCATAGCCCATCACCAGAGCTGCCATTGAACAAAACGCTCCCATGCCATCTCTACCGATGGGCATTTCAACTGCTTTTTCAGACTTGTCTGTGTCCCCACAACTCCCACTGGGAGAATTTCTAGCCCCTCGGTGGCCGGCTGGGTGGGCCCAGGTTCCTGAGAAGCAGCAAGGCCAGTCCATAGCACAGAGAGAGGACCCCAGCCCCTGTGCCCAGGGCTCCCTCCTGCCTCTGCTGGTCCCCACACAGCTGCTCTTCCCCACGTCTGCCCACTATGCACCGTCTACACCAGAGAGGAGGCTGGCATCAGCCAGCAGGCCTGTGGTGGGAGCTGGGCCAGCTTCTCCCAGGGGCTCCGGGAGCCCTCAGTCCTGTCCCCTCAGCCACAGGGTCCAGAGTCACCCGAGAGCGATCTGTCACGGGGTGAACAGACGCAGGGGCCATTGCAGGAAGGCAGAGCCCTGCCCACGCCTCTGCTGAGGCCCCAAGCCCAGGTGCAGGGGGACAGCCATCCTTCCCAGCCCCACCCGGAGGCGTCTGGGGGCCTCTCCCTCCCTGAAATTGAGATCGGGTCCGGAGGTCCAGGGCAGAGCAGGCGTGAGAGCCCAGATCCCCAGGAAAGGCAGCAGGCTGGGTGGGGAAGCAGCAGGGATGGCTGTAGCTTGCGATGGCAGGGCTGGGGAGGGACACCTATGTCTGCAGGAAGCCCGCGTGCAGAGCAGGTAGCAGCCTCTCCACCGGTGTGCTTGGCAGGGATGTGAGTGTACGTGTCAGCACAGGGGGAGGGGAGGAACCTTGTAGGATTAGTGGGACTGTTCCAGCCACCACACCCTTTAACCAACCCCCACCCCCACTCCCAACTACATAAAGAGTGACTCAGCTCGGGGACATTGTCATGCGGGAGACCCTGCTCGCTGCGCCATTTGTCACGTAGGGCGGCATGCGAGGTCTCTAGTCCAGCTCCCCACATAACGCAGGATATGGTGAGGCCAAAAAGGAACACACAAGGAGCCATTGGTAGGGGAGTCATACCACTATATTCTCTCTGGCGGCACTATACTCTCACTGGAGGCTGGATCCACACTGTCCGCAAACCGCCATCCACGCTTGCCAGCCCAGCCACCATCTTCTTGCTAGCCCCATTCTTTTTTCTCTTCTCCCTGCTAGCGTAGCCACAGCAGTTATATTAGTGGCCAATGACTCACTGGTTACAGCTGACGGCCAACTAGCCACAGCTGATGGCCATCCCATCACAGTTGATGGCCATTTACTACCTGAGCCAGCACCTTTCCACGTGAGGCCGAGAGCCTGGAAACTACTTTCTGGGGCTCTGCCCCCACAGACAGAAAGCACGGGCCATCCATGCATCAGGGAAGGGACACTGCCAGGACCAGGTGGGCATCCCGACCCTCAGGCCCCTGCCCATATCCCCCACCTCATGGCGGATGTGTTCCTGACCTCAGGACAGGGTTTGAGGGGACGCTGGAGCCTCTGGGTGCGGCAGAGAGGCTGAGAGGGTCCCAGTAGCTGGGGTCCAGGGGTCCTATATCTGATAATTTGTGCGAACAAGGTGACTCAGGATGGGACTGGCCACACGAGAAAGACTAAACGTGATTAGACCCAGTGTTGTCAGCCTATCCTCTGGCGGGGCACTGAGTTTCAGCACCTGGGAGATGATTCCATCACGCCTGCCTGAGGACACCTGGTAAAAGCTCTGGGCCCTGAAGCTCCATGAGCATCGGGATTGGAGTCCTCGCAGGATTGTCACACGTGGATGTGCCTGGAGCTGGGCCTCGCCTAATATGTCGCATTCATTTTCTGCTTCCTTCTTTTTTTTTTTGGGGGGGGGGTAAAGAGAACAGGACTTTATTGGGGAACAGTGTGTACTTCCAGGACTTTTTTCCAAGTCAAGTTGTTGTCCTTTCAATCTTAGTTGTGGAGGGTGCCGTTCAGCTCCAGGTCCAGTTGCCATTTCTAGTTGCAGGGGGCAGAGCCCACCATCCCTTGCGGGACTCGAGGAATTGAACTGACCACCTTGTGGTTGAGAGCCCACTGGCCCATGTGGGAATCGAACCTGCAGCCTTTGGAGTTAGGAGCACGGTGCTCTAACCGCCTGAGCCACCCGGAAGGTCGTGCCAGGAGACCAGCTACTGAGAGGGAACGCTGGAGCAGCCCAAAGGCCCCACCACTTCTGGTCACGGGGATGTGTGCCCTGGCATGTGCAACACCCATGCGTGCTTTCTTCATTTTTAATACACACATTCAAACTAATAAATTTTCTACTAAATCCTGACTTAGATGCATTTCACCATTTTTACATGTTAATATTTTTATTTTTCAGTTCAAAATATCTGATTTCTATTATGATTTCTTCTACAGACTTCATTTCTACACGTGGGATTTTACTGACTCCTTTTTTGTTACTGATTTCCAGCTTCACAGTATTGTGGTTAAAGAAGATGATTCTGATCATCTGAAATTTGTTGAGACTTTAGCTCAGAAAATGTCTCTCCTTTGGCGGGCTCTGACATCTGACCTTTTGTTTGTACTGGCTTTTTGCTCCAATCATAATTATAGTACTTTGCTTACTTCTGTGAGTTGTTCTGGTGAATTACAAAGCCTGAGAGTCACGGGGACTCCTGAACTTGTAGCAGCCAGCTGCTCAGAAGTGAGGGTGGCCCTGGAGACCCTGAACTGGTGTCTGAAGCAGGGGACAGTGCCTTTAACCTTGAGTTTGGCCAACTTCAGGTCATACCAGCAAAAGACTTGTATCCAGAATAACAAACTCTCAGAAATCAACGAGGAAAAAGAAACAAAAAAAAAACCCAACCCTGACAACCTAATTTTCAATAAATGAGGGAAAGACTTGAGAAACCACTTGCTCCAACAGGCTATACAAATGGCCAATAAACATATGAAAGAGTGCTCAAGGCCATCTGTCACCAGGGCCATGCCAATTATTATAAGGACACGTGATTATAAGCACTACACGCCCTCCCCACCAGAATGGCTGAAATGTAAATAAAGGCCTTGGGGAAATGGAACTCCATTGCATTGCTGAGTGTAAAAATGGTGCAATTACTTTAGAAAATCGCTAGCCAATATCTATCACAGCTTCACATACAAACATCCTATGACCCAGGAACCCCCTCCTGGGTAAATACCTGAAAGAACTTTGTCCCATTGTCAGTGCAGAGTTGAATGGACAAACTGCATATTCATACAGGAAACTACTGCACAGCAAGGCACTGGGAAGAACAAGGCACCGGGCTGTCAGTGTGCTCGGGCTCACATGATAGGACGCTGAGCACAGACCCCAGAGATACACGCCGTGTGGTTGCATGTGCATACCCGCTGACACTCCAGATTAGGTGGAACTAACCTACGTCATGGAGATCGGGGAGTAATTACCTGGTATGGACCGGAAGGTGCCCAGGGAGCCACGGGGTCACTGGAGGTATTTGGCACCTTGGTCTGGGGGTGGCTACACAGAAGTGGCTGCATTTTACAGACACGGCTGCATCTGTCCCTCCCATCCCACAAGGCTGCTACAATGTGACCTTGAGACGCCCCCCTCCCAGTGGCGAGGTCTACACCCCTTCCCTTTGAACATGAGCGCACCTTGTGAGTCCTCTACCAACAGAGCAGCGTGGGACCTTCCTCCATGTGCACTTTCTTTAGGGGACCCAGTGCCACACTGTGAGGAAATCCAAGCCACCCCGAGGAAAGACCACGTGGAGTGGCCACAACCCAGCTGAGGTCCAGCCAGCATCAACCAAAAGACGGAGGGCGGTCTGCAATGGAGCACATACTGCAAGGAGCACATCCAGCCCTTGGTCTGCCCCAGCCTCCAGCTCCTTGCAGACTTCACGAAGCTGAGACAAGCTGTTCCGGATGCTCAGCCGGTCTGGGGACCCCCAGAGCCCCAAGCATTTGAAGGCTTGGAGAGGTTTGTGAGGCAGACTGGTGGCTGGTCTGGGGCACACATTTATTATAACTAATTGAAACGTACCCTAAGGTCTGGGCACTTTGCTACGTGCACGTTACAACTCAATTAAAAAATAAAAACATCCAAACCCTTCTGAAGACTAAAAAGAAGGAGGTGGAGGTGCCTGCCAGTTGAAAAGGCTGCTTATAAAGCTGTAATCAAGTGTGAGTGTGGGATTGGCTCAGGAACAGTCAAACTGACCGAAGGAACAGAATGTAGAAATACACCCATGCATCACGGACTTTGATAAGAAGGGAAGTGGGGCGCTGTGCCCCTGGGGAGAGTCATTCAATAAATGAGGCAGGAAAAGCACAGGACAAAGAACCAGGTCCTTTCTTCACACCACACCCACAGAGCATGTCCAAAAGGATTAAGAAAGGAAACATCAAAAGCAAAAGTTTAAAACTGTAAAAGAAAATACAGGTGGAAATCTCCGTGACCTCGGGATGAAAAAGGATTTCCAAATCGAGACCAATCGAAACCTTAACAGCATGAAAGGACTCCATTAAAATCATCCAACTCCACCTTCGTGAAGGTGACAAGACAAGCTTCAGACTGGGAGATAATATTCACTGCACACAAGACCAGCAAAAGCCTAATGTCAAGAACTGACAGAGGACTCTGAGGACCCCACAAAGCAAACAGCCCAACAGAAAAATGTGCAGAGGTCAAAAGCAGGCATTCCCAGACGAGCAAACACGGCCTGTGACCACGCAGCGACCTCGTTCTCAGGGACACGACTCAGGACAAGATACAATTTTGCACACATTGGATGGACCAAAAAAATTTTTTTCTTAATAATCCCAAATGTTGGAGAGGATGTGGGTCAACAGAACTCTTACACTTTTTCCATCCGTGCAACTCTTTTGCAAAACAGCCATTATCTTGTCAAGTTAAAATTTTACATTCCCATGATCCAAATGCCACTCCTAGCTATCCATCCAAGAGGGACCCGGAAGGTCGTGCCAGGAGACCAGCTACTGAGAGGGAACGCTGGAGCAGCCCAAAGGCCCCACCACTTCTGGTCACGGGGATGTGTGCCCTGGCATGTGCAACACCCATGCGTGCTTCCTCTAAAATGGGGACAGCAGCAAGCAGCAGCAGTGGCCTCAGGTGGCTGTGCTCAGAGGGACAGGGAGGCAGGCCCCGTCTGGCTCCCACGGGAGAGCCTCCGCACACAGTGAGGACACTGGGCAGAGGGGAGGCCAGTGTCTGACTCCAAGAGGACAGATGAGCAGAGGATTAAGCCGGGAAAATGGACCATAGAGGAAGCCGCCAGCAGGAAGCCAGGTGGCTCTGTCTTGCACCAGCAGGTGGGATGCCTCCCTCTGCTTCCTCTCTCGCCTTCGCAGATCAAAGGCAGGCTTGCTGGGTCTTGCTGCTGGGAGTGGGCGGGTGGGCAGGAAGAGGAACCGTGCTCTGAAAAGTGTCTCTTTTTTTCCAAAATTTGACTTCAATATATTTTTAAATCACAAAATAAGATTATATATATTCCCTGACAAAAGGTAAGAAAGTTAAAAATCCATGTCAAATCAAGTTCAAGCCCAATTACTTAGATAGTTGATAAGAAAATCCTCCTCAAACGACAATTGAGCCAACAGGAAATTGAAAGATATTTAATATGCAATTTCATACCATTTGTAAAATGAAATCCTACATATCAAAGCTTGGTGAATATGGCCAACATAATAGAGGGAAACTCACAGCTATAAATGTTTGTGTTGTTAAATAAGGAAGAATGAAAATACATTACTATTATTATTTTTTATTAGCTTCAGGTGTATGAAACAATGTAATAGTTATACATTTATCATTTGTATCCCTCACAAAGTGACAACCCCCCTCCCCCACCCACTACCCCTCTGACATCACATACAGCCATTACATTTCCACTGTCTCTGTTCCTAATGCTGTGCTCCGCTTCCTGTAAATACATATATACATATACATACATATATAATTATAGGTGACATTCATTATTGTTCAGCTTCAGCTTCAGGTGTACAGTGCAGTGATCAGGCATCTACATTATCCCTTGAGTGGTCTCCCTAATAGGACAAGTGTCCATCAGACACCCTACAAAATCTTTACAACCTTGTTGATTATATTCCCCAAACTGCCTTTCGTATCCCCGTGGCAAAATGGACAGGCAAGTCATGTTTGGGAAGCACCTTCTGCAGAAGGTAGAACCTCTCAGCGAGTAGGACATCCGGGGTCGAGATGAAAGTCTTTTTGTATGAATGTTACAGCTGCTTCCGACCTGAGCGTCTGTCCCCTCCCCACCCCACCCCCCAGAGGCCTGGAAACTGCAAAGGGAACAACGGGGACGTCCCACCAGGAAGACATTGCCCTCCTCCAGACCAGGGCCGGCCAAGAAGTCTCTGCTTCCGGCCTGTTGCGGTGGGGCTGCCACCCAAGGAAAGGGAAGAAGTTCCCAACCTCAGAGGTTCAGGTCAACACACCAGAAACGAGCTGCCTGAGGTGATGGAAGAGCTCCCGGGGGAGCTGCTTCCTCTGGGAGGAACACACGGTCAGAGGGAAGCAGGCAGAAATCACCCGAACCCCAGGGAGCGCGGCCGGGACCACTGCGTCTTCTCCAGATGTGATTTCTATGAACATGCTCTGAGCCAAGGAAAGAATCGCTGCTTCAAAAGTGAGTGGACTTGGCCTGTCGGCACCCACACTCCAGACTCTGGTTGAATCATTTCTGAAAACTGGACAAATGCCCCCTATACATGGGCCTACACCTGAAATCCTGCATTTAGTTACATCTTTAAAGAGCCTTGCCATATCAATTTCTGTTTCGGTTATCTATTACTCAGTCAATAATGAATGACCCCAAAACTCAGTGACTTAGAAGAAAATCCAACCATTTATTGTCCTTCAGAATTCCATGGGCTTATTTGGGGCTTCTCTTTATGGTGCCACTGGGGTGCAGAGATGGTTGCAAGGTCCACAATAGCCTCACTCAGCATGGCTGCAAGTTGGGGCTGGCTGGTAGCCTGGGCAGGGCCGTTTGCTGGGGTCCCTGGCTCTCCACTGGTTCTGAGAAGCCTTATTTGAAGCCAAAGCAAGTCACTGGGGCGGCTGGAGTTCAGGAGGAGAATCAAGCTCCACCCCTTGATGTGACAGCAGCGTGTGTGCCCGGGAGGAAGGGGACTGTGGGATGCCACGCCTACCAGCACTGTGGTCTTGTCAGTCAGTGGCCATGTCTGTCCAGCGCCAACTTGCCCTTTTTAGGAACTTTGTTCTTTAGTATTTTTTCAGTTGAGGTGTAGTTTTTGTACAATAAGCAGCGCCCGCTTAAACTGTACAAATTAGTGAGTTTGACAGATGTCTACACCTATAAATCCACCACCACAGTCAAGACACAGAGCATTTCTATCACTCCCAAAGTTTCCCTGTGCCCCCGTGCAGCCCATGAGCCCCCACCACCACTCCACCATTGCCCCAGGCCACCACTGCTCTGCTTTTTGTTGGTGGGGGTGTGCCAGTCTAAATGTTTTGGAGGCAATAAGCCAATCGCTACCAGACTCTCCATGACCACCTCTCCTCCCCAGCTCACTGGCCTGCCCCTTGGGAACACCCAAACAGGCCCCTGCCCCAGGGCCTTTGCAGGTGCCGTGCCCTTTGCTGGATGGCTCTTCCTCCAGGTGGCTGCCTCCTCACTTCCCTCAGGTCTGTGCCCAAGTGTCACACTGTCAGGAGGCCTTCCCCATCCTATGTCAAATGGTCACCTGCCCTCTGGACACCATCTCCCTGTGCATCACCGCATGTGTCTGGCATACCTGGTTTCACACATTTGCTTGCCCTTGTGGAAAGCTCCGGGACAGTCAGCCTAGTCTGTCGGGCTTACTGCTCTGAAATAGCAACTCAGCTCCCTGCCTCCAGCCCACAGGCAGGTGGGGGCTGGTGAATGCTTCAGGCAGCCAATCCACATCTATCCCAGTGCCTGCCATGTGCATTGAAACAAAAACACCACAGAGGGAGCTGCACAGAAAGAGCCCGGAGGGGAGCTGAAGAGGCAGGTTGGCTGCTCAGTCTCGCAGCCAACTGTGTCACAGCCGGCCTGGAACCAGGGCACCTGAGTCCAGGCTGCAGGTTCTCTGCCCCCCCCCACACACTCCCCCGAGTGAGGGGCAGGACCAGACTCTGGACCCAGACTGCCTGGGCTCAAATCCAGCTCTGTGTGAGCCGGGGTGCCGTGCTTAACCTCTCTGCACCTGCAAAATGGAAACAGTAACAGTGGCCACCTCATGAAGTGCGCGAGGGTCCAGAGGTCATAGCTGTGAGAGTTAGAAACGGCCTGGATGTGTTGTCAGTGTTAGACAAGCCTGGTGGGAGTTGGGGGGACACAAAGACAGAAGGTGGCAGGAAGCTGAAGTCACCCAAAGGGGTGACTGGGGGACTGGGGCCCACAGACCCACCCCACCGCTGCCTTTGGGCCTGAACTGGAATCAATCACTGCCCACCCCCCTTGTCGGCCTGTTCATCCTCCACCTCTCTGCCCTGCACCCCCCAAAAGGGGGCACAGGTTGATGGGTACACGGTGGCACCTAGATCAATAGACAGACAATACGAAACAGCGCATACTGCTGAGAGCAATTACCAGCCCGGAGAGCAAGGCTGTAACAGAGCAAGTGGATGGTGAACGTGAAGTTCCTTCCAGCGGGAAAGGGTTCCCACAGTCTCCACACTCACTCCGCTAACTGCCATCCTCGGTGACCGGACTGAAAGGAGCTGGGCCACGGCTGTCCTCAATGGCACCTAGGACCCCAGGTGACAGAAGCCCTTCTATTTCATAAGGACCTTAGTGAGAGATTTCTCCTCCAACCCTTCACACAAATTTACACGTTAGTCTATTTTTACATGAGTTACGGAGCTGTCTTCTCACGTTCATTGATGGGGAACATTTCCCTACGATTGGTATTTCTACTTAGGGCAGGGTCGAGTGCTGTCCTGCCTGGAAAAAAGGGCTCTACCTGAAGCCATAAACTGAGGCCTTGGGGTCTCCCTGGGATAAAGCCAGATAAGTGTGACATGGGCTCGGTTACTTCCGCAGGCCACACCTCCATCTCGAAGGAGCCTCAACCTGCCGCTGGTGGGATGGCGATGAGGACGGAGGCAGAGGTTCGGGCGCTGCACACCCAGTGCGGTGCTGGGATCACAGTGCTCATACCCTGCGGCCAGTGGCCCCGTCCACAGTGTCGGGGTCAGAAAGGGCGGCCCCGGCTGGCTAGGTCTGGCAGCACGTTTTCACATCTACCTCATTTATAGTGTCCTGAACACACACATGAGGCTTCTGGGGCGCCACAGCAAGAAGTGGGCACGATACCTCCAAGGACTTTATTCAGATTTCACCAGTGTCACGCAGACTCATGTTTGTGTGTGTGTGACTTTGGTTCCATGCAACTCGAGCACACGTGTAACCTCATGTGACCACAGTGTCCCATCACAAAGATCCCTCATGCTGCCCCACTGCAGCCACAGCACACACACTCCCCACCCCTAAGTCCTGGCACCCACTAACCTGTCCTCCACCCTATGATTTTCTCACCTCATAAGTGCAGTAGAAATGCAATCAGACAGCACATGAGCTCTGACATGGGCCCTTTCCACTCAGCACGGTTCTCTGAAGACCCACGCACGTGGGTGTGTGGCTCGTGGGTCGTTCCTGTTCATGTGTCCCACGCTGTGCCTGGGCCACGCTTAGTTCAGCCGTCGGCCTGTCGAAGGACATCTGAGTTGTTTCCAATTTGGGGCGATGATGAATGAAGCTGCTAGAAACAGTCGTGTACGTGTCTTTGTGTGAACAAATGTCTTCATTTCCCAGGGACAAATGCAGATGTCTCGTTTTGTAACAAACACCCAGAGTGGCTGCTCCAGTCCCCCGGCCGTGTGGGAGGGATCCAGCGTTTGGGGGGCGGGCACTGCCGTGTCCCAGCCACTCTGCGGCTGTGTCGTTCTACCTCATGTGGCCTGGGTTCGTGTCTCCCTGATGGCTAAGGATGCAGCCCATCTCTTCATGGGCTTGCTTGCCGTCTGCGTCTCCTCTTTGGTGAAATGTGTGCTCATGTCTTTTGCCTGTGTCCTAACGGGACAGTCTGCGTTTTTACTGTTAAGTTTGAGAGCTCTCCGTGTAGCCCAGGCACTAGTTGTTTGTAGGGTTTGCAAATGTGTTCTCCCGTCTATCTTTCCATCCCCTTCACAAGATCTTCCTCAAAGCATAAGCTTTTAATTATGATGAATCCGGCTTGTCACTTTTTCCTTTTATGGATCATACTTTTGGAGTCAAGTCTAAGAGCTCTTCACCTAAACTCAGATCCTGAAGATTTTCTCCTGAAAGTTTTATAGTTTTGTGTTTTACACTTAATTCGTGGTCCCTAAAGTTAATTTTTTGTTTAAGGCTCCTTTTCTGCCCAGGAATACAGCTGGTCGGCACCATTTGCTGAAAGCCTGTCCTCCATCCACTGAGCTGCTCTGCACCTCTGCCTACAATCAGTGGGTGGGTTTCTGGGGTGTCCGCGTGGTTCCATCGACCTCTGTGTCTGTCCCTCTGCCAACGCCTCCCCGTCTGGGTCACTGTCATTTCACAGCAAGCCTTAACACAGGGTGGCGTGCCTTCTGGATTTTGAACCCTACGTGTGTGTTACCCATCCACATGTGAGAAAATAAACATTTCTGATTAATAAAATCAAGATGTGGGGACTGTTCTATTCTCATAGCTTTTGCCTTTTCCTTCAACAGCTGCCAGCGAGGAGGGGTGTTCCCATGAAGAGTATTTGAGGATGAATTGAGCCCAATTGCAAGTGTGCTACTTAGGTTTTACCTTTGGGAAGACAGATCACAGAGGGAGAAGGGAACAGGGCATTTTCCACAGAACTGACCAGGCAGATGGCAGCTCAGGAGCCTGAAGCTGCCTAGGGACTCTGCCCCGTCTGAACGAGATGCACTTGGGGACAGGAGCAGCTCAGTGTGGGCAATGCTGGCTTCTCTGCCGAGGCAGGGCAGCCACCAAGGGGTAGCCTTGGGGCACAGAGGGCTATTTTGGGGTTCATGGTCTACCTGGCTGCCCAGTTCACAGCCTCTGTGGCGAAACGGGCAGGTTCCCCCATGAGCTCAGGTCTGGGGCTGACCACTCATAAATCAAAATGAGGGAACAGCTGGTTGCTAAGCTACCGCTTTGTTCCTGGCTCCATTCAATATTAGAGAACCTCAGCCGTTATCTGTCCTCCTTTTCCATCAAACAATCATGTAAAGAGAATCCTTAAGTAAACGCAGATAGAGAAGACAGGAGCCTTTGATACCTTCTAAGGTTGGCTCAGCTGTATTTCAGAAAGTCCAGGAAAGTTAAGATGCAGGTTGAAAGCTTTGTTCATCGCAGGTGCCCAGGCTCCCTGCCTGAGCTTGCTGTCTTGCTGTCTGAGGAGTGACAGACGCTGCGCTAAACACCGGCCAAGGTGGACCAGCACCTCTGCTCCCAGCTAAAGGGCCGCCCACCTCGGACACACTGCTCCCACCAGTGTGGAAGCAACCTGGGCTTGGACCACCCAGGTAGGACCTGCAGGGGAGCTTTCAAAACCCCAGCACCCGGGCTGTACCCCAGACAAGTCCGTCAGAACTCCTGGGGTGCTCCCAGTGCAGCAAGCCTGAGAGCCACTGCGCTAGGGTTCCAGGGAGAAAGGGGAGGTGTGAGGATGCTCCCAGCTCAGCCGTAGAGACCGTGCTGGGCCAGGTGGGGAGATGAAGTCAACTCCATGTATGAAAGCGACAAGAGCAAACGCACAAAGCTGAGAATACCTGTATTCGTTTCCTAGGACTTCCAAAACAAGTTACTGCAACCTTGGCAGCTCAGAACAACAGGAATTGATTCTCTCCCAGTGGCCTTGTCTCTCACATGGCCTTGTCCCCCGTGTGCCGTCTGATTTCCCTCTGCTTCTCTCTTAGAAGGCACACGGCGTGGCACTGGGGGCCACCTGCTAACCCAGGATAAACTCCCCCTCTCTAGACCCGTAACTCAATCACCTCCTTTGCCATCGAAGCTGACGGTTGTAGGCATTAGGACACGGACACGCCTTTTGGGGACACCTCCCAGCCCCTGTGAGACCCAAACCGCTCCGGGGAGTATGACGGGTCAGAGAAGCCCAGCTGGCCAGCTCGTCCCAGGCAGGGCTGTGGGGGCCTTGAATTCTGGGCTAAGGAACATGGGCTACTGTCCTGGTCCGGGACGGGAGGACAGACGGTCAGACCTAAGGCCTGCTCAGGGGTGCGCGGGGGTTCCGGGGGGCTGGGGTTGTGCAGAGCCCAAGCGCTGGCCATCGGGACTGGGGGCAGATGCACTATTAAGTAATTTTTAATAAATCCTGATATTATATTTTGAATAACACAATTGGCTGGTATCTGAGTTTTATGAGCTAACAGATGATTCCTTGAATATAAACATTATATGCCGGAATTTCTGAAACCTTATTTCGACATTTATGTAATAGAGACTCACCCAATGGAAGCGTCACCTCTGAGAGGCCCAGCCAGACTCCGTTCCAAGGGGTTTCTGTCACTGACGGCCCTAAAAGGCCCGTGGACGACAGCCATCCGCAGAGATGACGAAGGCCAAGCATCTCATTTCCTGACCGTCAGAGGACTTGAAACCTCTGCACTGTTTTAGCTCAAATTATCTTCCTGCCCTGGGACGTGATAGGGCTTCGAGCTACATCATCAACTATTTACGGAGAGAAGCAGGAAAGCTGTGCTCTCCCACTTACCGGCTGATTGCACAGAGGTGCAAACATAACACATAAACTGCTTGTTCAAGAGTCGTAGGTATGTAGTATGTACAGGGCCGTGTGTGACATTCAGCATCTCTATGAACTTCAATTTGCAGCAAAAAGCTGAGTCCCTACCTGCCCGGCAGTCGCCCCAGCTTCCCACGTGAACCACCACAACGGTGAGTTTTCGGCAGCAGGTGAGGAATGGGGAACCACACAGACAGAGGAGGAGAGCAGCTGCCTGCTTCCCAGGCGAGGGGACCCCGCCACCCATCTCGTCCACTGCCACCCTCATCACATGACATTTATAGGAAGAATATGGGGGGGAGGGGCCGGCAGAGTAAGTGAAGGCAGGACTGTGCAGAAAAACGTTGCCTTCCTTCTGTTCTGGTCTCCTGCCGGACATCCCCACGCCTGCCGGTCTTCAGCTGTCCGAAGCCTTGCCCTCGGCCCCACTTCCCCCTCACACCCTTTGCGTCACATGTCGTCTCCTTTCCCTCGTCACCCAGACCCTCTTTCCTTCACTGCTAATGATGGGGGTGAGGAACTCAATCTGCTCGTGTGACGGGTGTGGACCCAGCCCTCCCTCTACTTCCTGGGGACGCCGCTGCCCGCGTGGTGATGGTCACACGTGAAGTATCGGGCTGAGGTGTGGGAAGAACTGCCTTTAACCCTGACGTCACGCCGCGCTGCGGCCCCAGAAGGGAGGTGCTTTTAAAGGGACCCATTTGTGAGCAGAAGGATGAGAAGGGCTGGGGCCGGGGAGGAGGCTCATCATAAACAACCAAATGAACTGGCATCTCCAGGGGCCACAGGCCTACGGGGTTCGGCAGGGCCTCCCTCTCAGAGGTGACACGTCCATTTCATGAGTCTTTAGTTTATAAAAACCAAATGCAGATCAGGACTCTGATCCCGCTGTATAATGACGGTGGCACCGATGGAGCACCCATTGTCAGCACCGTTCTGAGGTCTTCGTGGGATCTGCCACTTAATACAATGAAACCAAAGGCAGTCTTCCTTCTCCAAATACTTACTGCAGGGGCTGAGCGTCAGTCCAGGTGTTGGTGGCACCGCTCCAATCAAACCGGAACGCCTGCAGCCTGTCGCCTGCGTTCCAGGGCAGCCCGACAAACAAGTGCTGTTGGTGGGGACCACGATGGACGACCTCTCTTGCAGACCCGTGAGGGTCTCAGAAAGCACAGTTCCACATGAGACCCTCGGGAGACTTTTGCAGTCTGAGGCTGGAACAGGTTAGGCGGGGCCCAAAACTGCATTTGGAGTTAACACACGTCTCTGAGCCTCAATTTTCTCATCTGTGAAGTGGGAACTGCAACAGAACCTGATTTATGTGTTGTGGTGAGCTAGTCAATGAAATAGAGTAAACAAAACGCTTTGCAGAGTGAAACCAAAGCCGGCGGTGCCAGGACTGGGACCCTCACTCCGTGATGCGCAGAACGTGGAAGGGCCGGCCAGAGCCTCAGTATCTGGGGAGCAAAATTTTTCCTAAAGCCACTCCACTCCAGCAGACATCAGCTTATGTCTCCTGGCCAGACCGCGGCCTCGGGACCACCTCCAGCTGCCAAAGAGGCAGGAAAGTGAGTAACTAGTTTCCAGCTTCTGTAGCTGGTGCTAGAGAGAAGGTGGTGATGGCTTTAGGGACTCACCCAACAGAAACACCCCAAGTGCAAAACCATCTCGGCTGCCAATGTTCACCTTTCAGCCCCCAACTCACTCAATCCAGGGTCCTTAGAAACTGGACGACAGTTGGGGTTTTGCCTTCCCCCCGGGCTAACATTAGCTGACATACAGTCTAATCCATGCAGCTGCAGCAAACACTGACCTTTTGCTCCGGGGGGAAGTTCAGGGTTAGCTTCCCGACAGCCTCTGGTCACAATACCTTTGTCAATCGATCAATACATGACCTTGTACGGTGTGTACTTCTATATAAAGACACCTTGTTTCCTGTGTATTGTTGATGCATGAACTTGAACCCGGCCAACAGCTCTTTAACTCCCGCCTGAAGGAAGGTGGTCTATCACCCGTGTTTTCTCTGCAGGGCACAGCCCCGCCTTCTTGCCCTTAGGACTCCCAGCCCTTCTGCACTACGCTGAGGGCCATTTAATACAGCAAAATCACGGACAAAAAGCACAAAAATGCTAATTTTAAAAAAAGCACCCAAGTGGCCCTGACTGGAAAGGACACTGTTTGCAGCATCAGAGCTGAGACCAGAAGGCAGAGTGTCAACCTGGGAATGGGGGCATCAGCCACTCAAATTTGTCACCTCTGCGCATACCCAAGAATGGCTGCAATTGGTTTTGGAGTTACAAATGAATTTTAGCAAATGGATGAATTCACAAACACGGAATTGACAAATAATGGGGGTCAACCGCCTGGCTCTCCCTCCCGTCAGACTCCCGCCTTCAGATCTCCTTACAGAGGCAGCTGGAGGAGTCGGGGGACAGAAGCCTACACACAGGAGGGGCTCAGCCGAGGCCCCCATCCTCGCCAAGGAAGCAGTGGCTGGAGACAGCGGTTGTCTCTCCTGTTACGTCATCTCCACTCTCGATAAATAGTTTTCATTCCCTGTGCTCTGCTTTACTAACTAGTGTGCGCTTATAGCTGGGGCTCGGTAGACGGCACTGGGGCGGTTTCTTCAACAGCTTGGTGCCTCTAGCAGGAAGGAGACCAGGATGGGCCCTGGGGAGCCACTTCCCTCCACCCTCAGCCCCGCCAGGCAGAGTCGTAGCATGAAAGTGTAGAAAAGGGTAAAGGGGGTCAAATATATGGTGATAGAAGGAGATTTGACTTTGGGTTACTGTCTGGTAACCATGAGAATATGGATGGATACTGAAAACATGCTAAGCAAAATAAGTCAGACAGAGAAAGTTGCGAGCCATACGATTTCACCCTTCAGAACTGCAGGGGAGAGCAGTGACCTGTGTCAGAGAGCTTCGTCTGTCCGCAACTACAAACCAACTTCCGGGGAAACGCTCCATGTTCTAGTGAGGAAATGCGACGGAAGGAATGCCGAGCCCACCTTTGGACTCAACAGAATGATGAGATGCATGAATGCAGCCTGGCCTGGCCTGGGAAAGACGGACCCTGCCATCGGGGCTGAGAGAGGTCCACGTTTCTGTGACCACACGCCATGCTGACAGAGCTGGGAGGCTGGGACCCTTGTCCGTCCTGGACCTTACTCCAAGGAAACCTCCCCAAAGTCACAGGGTAGTCAGGAGGATGGCTTTAGACAGTCCCTCATGGCAGGGGACAGTGGGAACGGCCCCAGGTGTCAGAGGGACAGCTAGACACACGAATTGGGGCACAGTCAGTCAGCATCTGCTGCAGCCAATACAATGAGCCTCCTAGAAACACTGGACCAGCCACAAGGACCAAGTGAAGAATGGAGGAAGGGCTCACACTTGTGCCCACACCGTGACAGCAGCCGGCATCCCCACGGAGGCTCGGGTGAGGCCGCAGAGAAAAGCAGGGACTGTGTAAACGTAAGCTGGCATTGGTATTATTTTTAAAACAAAAACTGTTGGCATAAACCTTTTGTTTGGGGGTTTGGAGTACGTGTGGCTGTCGGTCTGAGTTCAGCCTCGTGACATCCTCCCGCAACCCCTTCCAGTTACAGCGCGGGCAGTAATCCCCAGCTGTCAAGCAAGCAAGCTATGTCCTAACTGTGTCACAGGGCCACCTCGGTCTTGCTGACACCATTTCTTTGCTCTGCAAACTCCTTGCCACAGGCAGGAAAGAGCTTCACTCGGTGTGTCACAAGCTCCAAACGGGCTGTATCCAACTGAACAGGGTGAGTTCCAGGCAGCGGATTCTTCCATTCAGGAAGACGTGGGCAGTGGAGGAGGGCACCCCGGGGGAAGCCAAGTGCCGCCAATTTTGGGGACAGCTACAGCCATCTGCCTGAGAGGGAGACAATGGAATTTCCCGGAATCTGCACAAACAACGCAACTTGAGGATAAGAGGAAAAGTACCTTTTCCCTTCCAGAGAATTCAAACTGTGACACTCTGGCCCAGATGAAGGCTTTCCCCAATGGACTTGGAAGGACTTTTCAGGCTGCACCCTGCCATCTGAAGTGACCACAGGCCTGGGTCCTGGACACCGGAGTGGTCAGCCGTGTGCTCCCAGGCCCGTGGACGACTCTGTCCCTAACGCAGTCTCCAGGAGCCGCCCCCAGCCTCCTTGTCTGCCCCTCCAGTGTGTGGTGTGGGGGGACTGCCAGCTTCCGGGCAGGGAGGAGGTGGCACCTGCCGCAGGGAGCAGGGGACATGCATCTCATTTCTGGGGACAGCTGCCTCTGCCCCTCAGCTTTCAGTCACGGCACTGACCCAGACAGACCCCGCAGGGAGCGTCCTGGGAGTGGAGCCGGCCCTGGAGGTTCTATTCCTGGGGTCTGACTGCGTGTGACTCACGTCATCGCGGCACCGATCATAAAACGGGACGTGACTCATCGACACTCACACTGGCCCTGGGCTCCGGCCCCACCTGCTGGGCTCTCCATCTTGCACCCAGGCCCCCACTCAGGCCCCGGGTGCACAGAGAGGCCGACAAGCTATTACCAGGGCCAAAACAACAACACCGTGGAGCTGCTGGAGGAAGGGCGTCCTCGTGATGAGGCAGAGACTGTCTTCTGCCTGTCTCTGTAGGGTGAGAAGGGGCTGGCCTTGCCATCACCCCCCACCACAAGTTTCAGCAGCCCTGCCCTCTGATTTCCAGCTGAAACACCAGACTCCTACTTCTGGTAGGGGAGAGGGGGCGGGGCCAACCTCCAGGGGTCCTGCACCAAAGGGCCCAGGAGCTAACTGACCCCCTCCACCCCCTCTGCGAAGCTCCACACTCCCTCCGCCCCATGGAGTAAACGTGCTTGTCCTCCAAAGTCTGGTGCAGCCAAGGGGTACCCCGTCCCCAGGTGTGGGATGCATCCCCCTGTATGATTGTCTGGGGTGGGCCGTGGTGCTCTCTGCTGCTAAAGTGCCGTCCCCAGAGGGCTCTAGGCCCCCACCTCCCCCAGGTGCACTACTGACAGTGGGCGCTCCAGTCAGGAGCTCAGGATCTTGGGCGACAGGTGGAATAGCCGCGGGATTCATTCATTCATTCACACATTTCTTGGTGATACCTCTGGAGCCTGCAGGGGGCTCAGGACAGCATCCACTCTTTATTCCCTGAGGGGTGGGCCATGTGGGCCTGAGACCCTTTAGAGCAGCTGCCTTACTGAATATTGTTACCAACTCCTGTCGGAAACCAAAAGAGACTGCCCGCCTGCCAGGGCGGCCATGTCCTTTCCAGATCCTCTGGTCATCTCCCAAGTCCCGTGGCCCAAACCAAGCTCCGAGAGAGCCAGCTACCACCCCACCAGGCCCCAGGCCGGACACGAGACAGAGCCCACAGCCAGCCCGACCAGACTCCAGACCCACCTGTTGCACAGGACTCTTGCCACCCCAAGACTTTGCCCCCAGCCAAGGAAGTGTCTTCTGAGATCCCCTTTCTTCCTCCATCCCTCCCTCCCTACTCATTAGCAGGTGGCCAGGTGAAGGGGCCTCACAGGGTGGGAGGTTAGGAGAGGCCAGTGTTACCTCCAGCTGTGGGAAGGAGGCCCCGTCTCTGCATAAACTGACATTTAAAATGGGCCGCTAGAGACCTCTCTGCGGTTGCTGAGCTGCTTGTACAGGGTCTCTGGCGAGGCATGAGTCTGAAGGAAGGGTCGCCCACAGACTGCATAGCCGATGAAGCAAGGAGAGAATGCACGGGGGTGAAGTCATTCCACTAACTAGGCTTAGCCTGGGGGTGGGGGTGGGGGCGAGCATCTTTCCCATCTTCCCGCCACCCTCACTTCTTCCTGGAATTAAGTGTGAGGTGCCACTTGGCAGGAAAGTATTTGATCAACAGAAACGTCCGTAAGACGGGAATAGAGGTGGAAGGTGAGTATACAATCAGGAGAAAACTCATTGAACTTAAATGTGGATTTGATTAAACTCAGCCTGGAGCGGAAATGCTAGAAAGTGAAAGAAAACAAAGCAGACCTAAGGCCTATAATGTTTAGGGGGAAAGTACACAAAATAAAAGAAAGGCAATGACCCTTGGAATTTCTGGCTCATTCTCTAGATTCCAGGCCAACAGTGGTTTTCCCAACAAACAAACGGGGCACATCCAGGGCCCAGGGCCTCCACAGCCGAGTTCCCGTGGCTGCTGGGACAGACACCCCACAACTTTGTTTTAAATGCATTCCCTGAGGGGAAGCCTTAGATTCCACAGAGCTGGGGAATCATCAGACTCTGATATCAGCCCCTAGCTCTCAGAAAGAGAAGCCAAGAAACTAAGAAAGCAGAGGGAAAGAGGAGAAAGGGGAATAATAATAAAGAATTTTTTAAAAGCGGGGAGTACTGGGAAACGTAAATGTCATCTCTCATCAAGTGAGTAAATTCAACTGACAATAAAGTCATAAGCGAAGACTTTTAGAGTAACATTTGCCTTCAGGTGGGGTCACGGCTCATATGGGAAGAGGACGGAGTGTTCGATGCCTGAAGGTACAGGTTGTGCTGCTGTAAATAGAGACCCCAAGTCCAGTAGCATAGTTAAGCAAGACAGAGATTTCTCCTTCAGAAGAAACACACGTCCTGGTGTTTGCTCCGGTGCACATAAGGCCTGGACTCCTTCCATCTTGTAGCTCTGCCATCCTCACAAAGCAGTTGCTCCTTTCTTCATGTCTAGTTTTCAGGCAGCTGGAAGCAGCAAAGGGGAGGGGAGGCACAGTCTCCACCTTTACAGGCCCATTCTGGAAATTGGATTTACTCCTTCTACTCAGCCCAGGTGGCCATGCCCGGCTTCAGGAGACGGTGGGAGGTGTTGTGATTGGGGCGGCCATGCATCCAGAAAGGGAGGGTGGACACTGGGTCCATGAGAAAGCTGTTTCCTGTGCCACTGTGCCCAGGTCAGTCCCCTGCAGGGTGGGTGCCCAGTATGTGGCCGTATGACAGCTGTTCACTTCTGCTCACTTGTACTTAAGCAAACAGTATTTACCAAGAAGTAATTAATTCCTTCTCCCCTTAAGCAAAGATGATTAAACTCCACTAGAAGCAAAGAATATTGATGTTCTAACTGACCCTGGAAGCTTGTTGGCTGGGCAGTGGACACTCTCAGGGTTTTCCCACAGACCCAGCCCTGTGGTTTCCTATTCGACCCCTCAGAAAGCAGGGTCCCCAGCCCCATCCCCAGGACCCCATGAGCGCCCAGAGCCCCGAACATGCCCGGAGGCCCCAAATGCTGCAGTGCGATGCAGCTGGCGTGTGGCCCCCTGGGACAGCTCTGGGAACCTATGTGCTCAAGCCCTCTGCCAAGTATAGCTCCTAATGACAGATAACGACAGGCTGGCTGCCTGGGAACGGGGGTCTCAAGGCACCTAACTGGCAGCAGCTGAAAAGAAATTAATGACAGTGTCTGAAAAGATTGCAGCCCATCCCCCACCTTGGCGCGTTGTGGGAACTTGTCATTTTCTTTTGCTTCTGAGTTGAAGGATCAATTTAGAAAATTGCAGCCAAAAGAATCTCACCATCGAGTCACTGAAAGTCACCTCCCCTCTGAGAAGCCTCCTCCACAGGGCCCAACAGCGTCACCAGCCCCCAGCCCACCGCCCTCCTGACATGGGACCCTTTGTTGTGGCAAATGGTTTGCAAATAGCGGCCTAGCCTTCCATGGGACCCAGAGGGAGGGAGCCAATGCCGCCTCCTCCAGGGTCACAGGATTCCAGGGCTTCCCCTAAGCGGGTGGTTGCAACTTTAGGAGCCCAGGTGGCCCTGGACGTCCCCAAGCTGCCAAGGCTTCTGAAACTGAGCAGCTTGGAGAGTGTGAAAATGAGCAGGCCCTGGAAGGAATACCCCCAAAAATGGTGCTTGTGGGACCGGGGCACTCTCATCCTGGTGGCCCCCAAGAAGCAAGTCTAAGAGTCCTGGGTGGAAACGAGAGGCCAGAACTGGGACTCCCAGGTAGCTGTGCTTGGAGAAGACCGGCCAAGCACTCACCCTGCAGGGGACGGATGGGTCACCTGCCCTGCAGGACATCCCAGCGTTTCTCCCCAAGATCAAGTCCAATAGGCCTGTGTCTCCAGCACCACCCCTTGCTCCCCAAATTAAGCCCATGCACCTGTCTCATCTGAACAGATTTACTGGTCATGTCTGCAGGGAAATGAGGACGCCATGACAAATAACACGCCCAGGGCAGTAAAAAAATTCCAGAATATTCCAAAGTGAACCAATGTAACCTGAAGGCCCGGGGAGTGTCTTTCTCATCTAAGGGACAAGAGAATCGCTATGGTCAGTAGGAGGGGGAAATAGTTGGCCGAATGAGCAGTGAAGTGAGTTCCGGAAGGACAAGGACCCCAGCCCAGCCCAGCCGTCTCGACTGCAGCTCCACTGGGCAACAGAGTTGTCGGAGAAGCAGGCGACCGCTGCTGCAGAAAGAGCCGCGAGGTGCTCAGCATCGTTGGCTGCACGCCTGCAACGGGCTGGGCTTTGGTGCATTAACTCAGTCATCCCACCAGTTGACATGGCAGGTGACGCCCTCCCTACTCAGAGACAATGTCACAGGCATGAGGAAGGCACAGGCCGTGTGGACAGTTTGGGCAACTTGCAAAGTCCCATTCACCCGCACAAGAGACAGGAAAAGAAAAACTTGACAAACGTTCTAAAATGGGCAGCTACATTTCCCTCTTCATCCATCTGAACTTTTTCTAACCCTTCTAAACTGGCAAGTTGCTTTTCTTCACCGGCCAAGCTCACGCTGCAAAGGGACAAAGGACACGGAGGCTCCCTGAGCTCCCGGCTTCCCACCATGGGGCTGCTACGTGCTGCTTTCCTCCAGACCCACAGAAGACTTCTCCCCAGCCACCCCACTCCCTCAGCGAATAATAAAGACCATCAGCAGGAGACAAAGTAGAACAAAAGACACTTGATTTCCTCAGGGGGCTCAGTCAGCCTGCTTGCAGGAGGGAGATGAAAACACCTGCCTGTGACAAGCCCATCAGCGAGCATGAGGGCCGATGAGCTCCAGAGCCTGTGAGGGGGCCTCCAGGGCAGGAGGCCGGGCAGAACCAAGCAGACGAGGCCTTTGGCACGGTTGCTGACACGGGTCACCTGAGTGCCACATACAATCCCCTGAAGCCGACCTTGTCTGCCTTGGGGAGGCCTGGACCCCAGCAGAGGGGCCCACGGGGTCGTGGCCTCTGAGCTCACCCAACAGCCCCATCCTGCAGCCTAGGAGTCCACCTGTATCACACACAGGTGCTATTTACAGGCGCCAGAATTGGGTAGTCGTTACCCCAACACCAGCATTCCTCTCCACCTGACGGCACGCAACCTGGATGCCACCTGAGCTCTGCCTACTTTTGAAGATCCAGCTGCTGCTGAAGCTGAGTCCCCCTGGGTGACGCATGCGCCCCTCCCTGGGGACAACTCTGCCTGCTCTTTCCCAGGAGCCAACACCTGGAGGGCACAGGAGACAGGTGGTAGCCATGGTCCCTGAAGCCCGAGCCTCCTCCACTGATTCATTCAGTCATTTGGGGGTCAAATCAGAGGCCTACGGAAAAGTCACAAGTTCCCAACACAAACGAGCATTTTAGAGGGGGTGCTGTCTGAGAGAGAGACAGAGAGAGACAGAGAAAGAGAGAGAGGAAAGCAGAGTGAACTAAAATCGGGGAACTATCTCCCCAGAGAAGAATTTGAAAACCCAAAGACAAAGAGTTATGTGCACATGAACTCAAGAAAAAGCTTTCTCCTTCAGAAGACAGAGAGCTCAGCCCACCTTGCAGAGCCCAAGAAAGGCAAGTGTCCTTTCTCCCAAATAGTAAGTGCATTTGTAAAAGAGTTGCTCTCCCAATTTAATCATGCATTCTCAAGCGCATTCGAGGCCCTAGTGGGCTCCCACCCTGGCCCGCCCTGCACTGGTCTGAGGCCAGCATGAGAGTCCGCACCATGGCTGCTGTGTGGCCATCCTGTGGCTGTCCAGTGACTCACTGACAAGGTTTGATCAAGTGCCTCCCATTTGTCAGTGATGATTTGATTTAATCTAAGTGAGGAAAGTTTTCCTGCCTCGTAAGTTCTCTTGGGTGCCATCGACACCACCCTGCCGCGTGATGGCCTTATTTTGCAGTGAAGATTGTTTTCCTTATAATTCCAGGACCCCAGAGTCTGCTGAGCAAGCAGTGGGTGTTCCTTTTTCTGAATGCACGTAGATTTTATGAACAATAGGGAGGGTGGCGTGCCCAGACAAACACATCTGTGAGTTAGAGGCCCGAGGCGTGAAAACTCTACTGGGAGGAACGCAAACGATGAAGGGGTTTGATTGATTGGAAATCACCACGGGCTGCACAAGATTTGACTTTCTGTGGGTGGGTATTGACTTTCATTTTCTTCTTAAGGAAACTGCTCAGACTCAGCTTCTGCCTTCTCCCCAACACGGCTTTTTTAAAATCTCTGTTTTCCCCCTTAGCAGGGTCACAGGTGCTGAGGTTGAATGAAGACTCTAATCCATGGCTGTTCCCAACCCTGCCCCTGCCAGAGGCAGATGAGCGTGGTGATGGGGCTGACAGACTGTCTGCCAAGGCAGAGCTGGCCGAGCTCGCCTCCCATTAATTGAATACACACTACTGAACACCGCCCTGTGCCAAGCCCCAGGCACAGGAGGATAAACCCTGTCACTCCAAGCTTTCGGGGGAAGTGAGACACATCAGGGCACTCCCTGCAGCATTGCTGGGGTGGGAGAATTGCTGCAGGGACACCCAGGTGGGGGGCTGAGCCAGGCGCCCGAAACTCAGACACCCGGGAAGACACAGAGGGAAGGGCCCCGGCCTAGGAAGCTCTGGGCATGAGGAGAGTGGGCTGGAGGCGCCAGGACGGGGGACACAAAGGCCGCTGAGGGTCAGGGTTTTGTCCGGAGGACGGCTGTGAGCCTCTCCACATTTTGAACGAGGTGTGGCCTTCTCACAACGTGAAGAATGGGTGGGCAGGGACCAGCCTGGAGGTGGATAGAGGAGCGTGTTGCTAGTTCAGACGAGAGGTGACTGAGATCTGCGCTAAAGCAAAGGTGTTAGGGATGGAGAGAGGAGACCAGCGGCCAACAGAGAAGACCGGGGCCTCAAGCAGAGAGGGAAGAAGAGTCATGGAACTGAGTGCCTGTTAGGTTCATGCTGGAGTCACCCCCACTCCCACTCCTGCTCATGGTAGATTTTTCATGTTTAAACGGGCTCCACTGAGCTCAAAAGTTAAACACGTTGGGGATCCTGAAAGAGAATAGAAATTCTCAACAGGAATCAGAAATTGAAGCCACAGACTCAGCCAGTGGATAGGCAATAAGCAAAAAGGCAAAAAGTAGCCAGTGGATACCCCATCCCCAGCCAGGGGGCTGGGCGAGCCAGCCTTGCTGCAAGGACCAAGATGCTTACAGGGCTGGACTGGTGTGGGGCTTCTCTGCCAGTAAATGGGGGCCCAAAAGAAGCTGGTACCTGCAGGGGACAGAGATAGCTGTGCCACCAGAAGCACAGCCACCTTAGCCATGGCATTGCAACCCCCCCTGGGAGGAAATCCCAGCTTGGAGATGTCAGACCTGGTTGTGAATGTGAACCCATTATAGGTAGCTGCAAAAGTACCCACACGGGGGTGAGCAAGGTGGTGGTGGGGGCAAGGTGGGGCCAAATAAAACAGAAAACACCTACTCAAGATGAACTTACAAAGTATACCCTCAGACACATTAGAAAAACTAATGCTATAAAGCCCAAACAATATGCTCAATAAATGGGAGAAATGAAGCCACAAAGCAGTCAAAAGAGACATTACAACATTATATATGTGTGAAATCCTCAGAGATTACACAACAGCCAAGAAGACTGTCAGTTAAGAACAAAAGAATATAGGGAAGAAGCAATTTAAAATGCTAGAAATAAAAATTATAGCCACGAAATTTTTAAAAATCTCAATGGGTAAAATCAGTGTTACACAGAAGCATAAATCGTTAGTGAATTGGAAGTTAGCAGTGAGGAACTGACCAAGAAAACAATACAGAGATGCTAAGAAAGGGAAATATGAAAGAAAAGTTAGAAGACATGGAAGCCAGAGGAGAAGATTCATCACATGCCTACTGGAAAGTCCAATAGCAGAAAATACAGGAAATTGCAGCTGCACTGAGATTCTGTGGTACATTTTGAGGTAATGGCTCAGAACTTTTCAGAATTGAAGTCATGAATACTCAGATAGATGGTACATCAAGTGCCAGACAGGATAAATAAGTAAAACAAACAAAAATCTCAAAAGCTACTAGGGAGAAAGATTTCCTACGAAGAAAATGGTTAAGCTACCAACAGACTTGTCATAAAAAACAAGAGATGCCAGAAGACTTGGAAGTGACATCTCCAAAAGGCTGGGTGAAAAATACTGTCAATCTAGAGTTTTATGAGGTCTGACAATTAAGTTCACGAACTCATCCTAGAAAAAATGCTACATACTCCATTTCTGAATATCGCTACGGTCACCTTCAAAGTACTCCCTTGGGAAGCTATGCACCAATGCCAGCGCCTAGTCCACCCTTCAAAGCAATTTTGGAACTCTTTTTCTGGAATGGCCATCAGAGCTGTTGTCGTATTACCCTTGATGTCCTGAATGTCATCAAAATGTCTTCCTTTCAATATTTCCTTTATCTTCAGGCAAAGAAGTCACTGGGGGCCAGATCAGGTGAGTAAGGAGGGTGTTCCAATACAGTAACTTGTTTACTGGCCAAAAACTCCCTCACAGACAGTGACATGTGAGCTGGTGCATTGTCGTGATGCAAGAGCTCCTTCAGGACCATTTTTGCACACACCTTTCTCATGCCAAGATTTTCAGTTAAGATTTTCCTAACTGTTTCTCTATCAATGTTTACCTGGTCTACTATGCTTTTCACAGTCAGCCAATGATTTTAACACACAATTCAGTGAATTTTTGCAATGTTTTTGTCAGCTGGCAAGTTCGCCAACTTAATTATCAGACCTCACATGCCCAGCTAAACTGTGCTTCACAATGAGGATATACAAAAGTCTTTCAGAAAAACAAAGATGAGACGTGTTTATTTTTCACAGATACTCAGCGAAAGTCCACAGAATGGACTCCAAAACCCTGGAACAGCTCAAGAGTTGTATGTAGCAGTACCATGGAGGGTGGGGTGAGCTAATACAGGGCGTTTGGTTGAAAGTGTGGAGGTCTCCTTCCAGGCCCCACACCAGGCATTTCCCCACAAGACTCTGCAGTTTCACTATCTGAAAGATTAAAGCATTAGCTCTCTGCACCCAGGAACATCAAGTACAGAGATATCAGGAGTGAGGTGCAGGGCCGAAAACGGGGGGATTCAGTGGAAGCTTACATAGTGATGTGATGGTTAATTTTATGTGTCTCCTTGACTGGACTAAGAGATGCCCAGTGACTGGTAAAATATTATTCTGAGTGTGTCTGTGAGGGTGTTTCTGGAAGAGACTGGCACCTGGATGGGTAGGCTGAGTAAAGCAGACCGGCCTCCCCTATGTGGGCGGGCACCACCCAGTCCGTGAGCACCCAGATAGAATAAAAAGATGGAGGAGGGGTGGATTTGCTCTCTTTTTACTTGAGTTGGGATTTCCATCTTCTCTGACCCTTGAGGCTGGCTGCAGAAATACTGAGAACTGTTTTTGGTGTTTTCCTTGGGACCCCTTAGAAAAGGAACTAGAGAAGCTGCAAGCAGATGAATAAATTGACCACAGATGTATAGTAAGCACCTGCCCACACCAGACCTCCAGGAAGGCCAACTGGTTTTAGCAAGAGGCCCTGAGTCCAGGAAGAGGGGAACACATCGGGGTGTGGTCCCCGAGAATAGAGGCCAAGTCGTGTCCAGAGCAGAACAAATGAGGGAGTGGGCCAGAGCTGCCTCTAACTCTAATTCAACCTGTGCTCTTGAGCTTTTTATGTGAACTTCTTTACTCCCTTTCAAAAACACAAGCGTCAAATGTGACAGCAAGCCCATGACTCGACTTACATGGGATGAGTTGGGATTCCCACTGGATACGTCTCATTTCTGAGTACAGTGACCTAGGTCTGTGGTGACCATACACCCACCACAGTGCTTTCTATTTCTAGGATTAAAGAGCTTTCTTCTGAGGGAGTAGATCCTCGTAGAGCCACTTTCAGGAAAGTCTGACCAGCTGACGACTGCTGGACATCAGCCTGCAGCCATGGCCCCAGCTAATGAAAGGTGACCGTGCACCAGCCCTGCCAGGGGGCCGAGCTTCAGGCCCATGGTCCTTGACCTGACCCTTCTCCTCCAGTTGACTGGACTAGAGTGGACACCTGACCAGAATAATGCATCTCCGTGCTTGTCAGTGGCCGGTGGGACGGCCTGCCAGGAAAATAACTCCTTTACTTAACAAATATGAACTAATACACATCCAATGAACAAGACATTTAGTAGTGAGAGCTGAGACACCAATGTACTTAAAGACATGAGCCATGAGTTAAATCCAGGGCCCTGAAGCACAGGGCCATGAGGGGCTATTGTCTGTTGAAGTTACAAGTAAGTGAGCAGCATAAGACAGAAAAATGGGAACCACTACACGGTGGGTAGTGCATGGAGACAGTGCAGCCCCACGGAGCTGATGGCAGCCTCGGTGATGGCAGCGCCTCACTGTGGAGTCCCCGGGGCTGCCCCAGGGCCGTGCACCATTCGGGCATTTCCTCTCCCTCCTCCTGCTCCCTGACCACCCACTGCACCCCCAGCCAGGACGCCTGGCCTCTGTCTGCCTCCATGACCCACCCTCCTGTTTGCCCAGACACCCATTTCTCCATGGGGCGAGCAGTCTTCAGCAGGGAAGGAGCGTCCGGCTTTCCTTGGAGAGGTAACCGGAGATGGCACAGAGGGACCCGAGCACTGCTGAGCTCCACTGAAGTCAAGTCCCTTTCCATCATCACTGAGTTGTGATCCACCCCCTTTCCTTCACGCACGAAGGTTAAACCAAGGCTTACCCCCAAGGTGAACCCAACAGAAGACGGTCCCCAAGGCCCTGGCCACCAGAAATCCCGACTCACCCAGGACAGACAGGCCTCAGCAAGGAGCTCCATTTCAAGATGTTTGTTTTATTGGCATCAAGCTTCCAGAGTCCTGCCCTGACAAGCTACCCATGGGAGCCAGCCGGAGCCTGTCCCAGGGCATTAGCCACGGAGGGAAAGCAGCCTGAAAACAGTAAGCAGAACCAAACTGGAGGTCTGCAAGGGGAAGGCTGGCCTTGGGCAAACGCACAGATCCAGGGTGTCTAACCCTCCCCATGGAAGCAGCAACTAGAAGCAGCCAGGCCCAGGCCCAGACCTCGCCAGCACCCCCCTGCCATGTCCCTCCGACTGGCATGACTGCTGCTATAGGTGAAGGGGCCCTCCTGGCCCTCGGCAGGTGGACAGGCTCCCTGCTCTCCTCCCCTCCTCCCCATAGCATGAATGCACGCCCGAATCTCCCCAAAATTCATCAGCCTCAGGCTCCTGCTGAGACCCGAATGTCACTATCAGTCACGTGCAGCTTGACGAGGAGCTAGTTGGTCCCCACACCCACCCTGAGCCAGATGAGGGGATCTGAGAAAGGGAGAGGTGGAGTCCGGGGTGCAGGGGTGTCAATCTGACCTCCAGGGGTGCAGGGCTTTGCATGGAAGGCAAGGACACATGGATTCCTGAGTTCTTCAGGTGGCGCAGGGGACCCTGAGAAGAGCCAGCTCTGCATCGCCTGGGGCAGGGCCCAGGACAGGAGAAGGCCTTTGACAGGCGTCAAACAGAAAACAAACGTGGTGGACTTAGGTGAGGAGAGACCTTATTCAAGGGTATTGCGGGGGGGGGGGGGGGGGGGGGGGCACTATGGTGACAGGGAGACGTCCCCACCGTGGTACCTGCAAGCCCCCTCTGAGGGGTGGGAGGAGGCGTGACCAAGGCCAGAAGGAACCTGGGGGGACGGGGGTGTAGCAGAGAGGGCCTGGACGGGTTTGGCTCAGCCTGGACCTGTGCATTTGCAGGCTCCTTGGGGCCAAATCATTGAGATCTTCTAGAAGGGATAGAAGCTTATACAATTCTGAGAAATTGAGCAAAGTCTGAGCAGCCTGGCTGCGCCTCAGGAAGCAAAGCTGAAGATCCTGGGATCCAGATTTGAAAGCAGACAGGTGAGGATGGAGCCCCAGGCCCCTGCTGCAGGTGGGTCCTGTGGGTTAAACGATGTCCCCAAATTCACACAGTGACTGTGGAGGGGCCCATGAGGAGGTGGTGAAGGTTAAATTAGTTTATAAGGCTGGCGCCCTCTGGAGAAGAGGAACAGACCAGAGCCCTCGGCCATGTGAGGACACAGCCAGTCAGGAAGCAGGGCCTTGATCTTGGACTTGCAGCCTCCTGAACTGTGAGAAATCGCTGTCTGGGATTTGAGTCTCTCTGTCTGATAATTTGTTACTGTGGTCTGAGCTAAGACTGAGGGGAGGGGCAAGAGGGAGCGTCCTCAGCTGGTGATGGCAGCGCTCTTGGACAAGGGTCTGCTCCCCAGGACCCTTCCCCACACCACCCACCATCGCCACTGTTCTCGGAGGACCCCAGAGCCAAGCGGTGGCCCTGGCCACTGCAGGAAGGGGCAGAGCGCGTCAGGTCTGCAGCCTGAGCTCAGCGCCCGTTCGCTCCCAGACGCCGGGATAATTCTCAGGAGACAGAGCTGTGCGCTCTGGGTGGGGGGAGGCCGGTGCCCCCGGCAGGATGACTGATGGAAAGAGGAGCCCGAGGCAGGACTCACTCCACAAGCAAGGCACGAGTGCCCAGTGCTGCCCTCCTTACGCACCCACTTGCGCAAAACGGAACTGGGTGGCAGGTTTATACAGTAGACAAATTAGCACTTCCCACATTAGCATAGGACTAATTGCTGTGGGGAGGGAATTTATGGCTAATGACTCAAAGGTGTAAAAGAAAACATTTAAGGCACTGCTAACATTTTGCAAAGGCATAGCTCACCGATTCCCCCACCTGCCACGCCAGCTTCCCTTGGCTGCTGGTAATTATGGGAAAGAGCCCAAAGTGGGGGTCACGCATGCTCCCTGTGATGGAGGTGAGGTCACCTCCTCCACCCCACACGTGAACACGGTGCCCTGGTGTCAACACCGCCCCCCCCACTCTCCCTCCTGCCAACCCCGCTCCTGTTGCCCACTCGCCTTACACATCATGACTCTCGTTGGACCTGACGTCAGTGTTCCTGCCACCACACCCCCCTCCCTTTTTACTCAATGATGTGACGTAAGCAAAGTGACATCTGAAAATTCAGGCTTCAAAGAAAACTCCTCCCATTCACCAAAGGTCTGTAACAGACGCCTCAACACAAGCTCCTGCATCTCACGTCTCGCACTGACTGACAGGGGTGGTCTGGACAGCAGCCCCCATGGCACCTCCAAAAATCAAAGCATCGTGCACGCCCTGCCCTGGGGCTCTGGGCAGTAACAGGGGTGTCACCGTCCTGTGCACAGGTGCCACCTGTGTTTAGTGTTCACAAAAAAGGGAGGGAGACAGGGAGGGAGGAAGGGAGGGAGGGAGGGAGGGAGGGAGGGAGGAGGGGAGGGAGGGAGGAAGGAGATATGACCACAGAGGGTGCACAGGTGGTTTCTAAGGTTCTGGTGAATGTTCTATTTCTTAATCTGGAGAGAGGCTGCATTAGCTTTTAAAAATACATCTAGAATGTATATATTCCTCTTTATGTACAGGTGACTCTTGAACAACACGGGGGTTGAGGTGTCAACCCCCCCAAACTGCAGTCAAAAACCCACCCAAAACTTAACTACAGTCATCCCTTGGCATCCAAGGGGGATTGGTTCCAGGCCCCCGTGAATACCCAAATCCTTGGATGCTCAAGGCCCTTATTTATGTAAAAGCGTGTAGAGAAATGCGCACAGTCAGCCCTCCACACCCACTGGGGCAAAACCCAGGGACAAGGAGGGCCGACTGTGTATTTATTGAAAAAGAATCCGGGTCTAAGTGGAGTCACGCAGTTGAAACCCATGTTGTCCAAGGGTCAGCTATACTGTATATTTCACAATAAAAAATTTAACCTGTTTTAAATCACAGAAACATTTGGAAAAAACAGTAGTGAGGGGAGAATTTGTATTTACACAGTATCTATAGATGCAGAATAACTAAAGCACAGTGGTTTTCGTGCGGAAATGGACTGTATACCAGAATTAAAATGAGCACAGAAAGTTCTGGGGAAAGAATATGGCATGATTACTTTTTCTTTTATGGCCCAAAAGAGCTCAAGAAACAGAGCTGGGTTTTGCTCGATTTTTTGGCAAAAGTGGTGAAATGCCATGGGCTTGCTGAGGGAGGTTGGCACGCGCCCTCTGTGAGGATCAAGACCCCCCCAGACCTGGCTGTGGCACGAGGAATTCTGCCAAGTTCCCCACAGGGATGGAAGCAAGTGATCTAATTCATTTGGTGACCAGAGAGGTTGGAGGGGCCCCTCTGGCCAACTTCTGCAGAGGGTGGGAGAGATTAAGGGGTCGGGGGAAGAATAGGGGGACACTGGCCGCTCTCAAAAATAGCCTCCTTGAAAAAAACATAAAAAAGGAAGATGGTAAGACCGTGCCTTAAACATCAGGGAATGAAAGTACCTTTCCTGTTTGTTTGGTTCCCTGCCCCACTGTTTAGTCCTACAGACGAGAGGGTCCAAGCCCAGCATGAGCCTTGAGGAATTTGGTCAATGGCCAGGCTCCACGTTTGCCAAACTCCAAGGCCATGACCTGCAGGGAGAACTGCATTGTACACCATGATCCAGTCCGTGCTGTCTGTGTATGACACTGAAATAACAGGGTCATGAAACAGTGCCACTGTCACTCCACTCCACTTTTTTAAAAGAATGCTGGTGGCAGTCCACTAAATTCTTTGCCTAACCCAGTCAATAGCATGTGACCACAGCTTGAAAATTATGGTCCATCTAAAGGTTTTCAACGGGGGGCCCATGGACGGGCTTCCAGGAGCTTACGAGCCTGCCAGAGAGTGTGTGTATTGTGTTTGTGTGTGTGTGTGTGTGTGCACATGTGTGCTGTGTGCATGTGGCATTTGTGTGTGAGCATGTGTGCATATGCATGTGTGTGTGCGTGTGTCTGTGTGTGTGCATGTGTACGTGTGAGTGTGTGCACTTCTCCTGGAAACGAGTCCATGCTCTCCGATCACATTATCACAGGTACCCTTAGTCCTCTGAACCTGCCACAGTCCATATGTCACAGACGAGGAAACAGGTCCAAGGAGGCCCACAGTGACTCGGGGCCAAACCAAAGAAGAAATCCCACCTCTTGACTCTTACTCAAGGCTGAGCCCAGTCCCTTCTGAGGTGCCCAGTGAGTCCGTGGTCACCTGTGTCACCGGAAGGGGAGCCAGGACTGTTTTGTTTGTCCCTAGCAGACTGCACTTTGCTCCCCTGTCCCGAGGGTTGGTTGTGCACTGACCATATCTGCCAGGCTACTCCCACCCTGGGACCCTGCACAGCGGCAAGAACAGCAGCCCAGGTGGGCTACAAGCTGGGGAGGGTTCTACAAGTGAGCCCTGACTCATGAAAGAGCTGAGAAACCGGCCCTGAGCCCAGCACCCTCTGTAACTTTGAGCGTCACTAGCACTGTGAACACTGCAAGGACCCACAGTGATGGGGACAGCTCCCATCCCAGCAGGGGTCAGAGCAGGACAGAAACAGAGCTGCAGACTGATGATGCAAAGGACTGAAGTAATAAATAAAGCACGAGGCGCTTGCAGGACCAAGGATGACAGTGTGGTCCCAGCTTGGAGAAGTAAGCACGTTGGCACAGGAGGCCCACAGTAAGGAACCCCCATGGGCAGAATTCACCAGGCTGTGAATATTTTAACAGGTCTTCACAGCAAACAGCACTGGTTACCTGAACCCTGAGTACCTACTGCAGCAGGAGTGGCTGATTAATGATTAACGGACCACAGAGTACCGGGTCCTAGTCCCAATAGAACTGCTGGCTCCTGGCTGCAGAATTAAAGCTCTAAGTTGAATTCCAGCTTTGCCCTGGCCCAGTGACCTTAGCCTCTGAGAACCCATTTCCTGGGATGTGGAATGGTGACAATGACACCTCTCTCCTCGGACTGTTCAAGGCCTGGCATGGGGCCAGCACTCAGGATCAGTGTACATCATTCCCCTCTCCCCTCCACTGGGCCTCCTCCAGGCAGGACCGCGGGAGACAGCAGAAGGCCCAGGCCTGCTACCTGGCTGGTCCCATTGAATTCTTTTGATCCCACAGGAACACCCTTCATAAAACCTGAGGTCAGGCCATCATAAGCATTAAATTGTATCTGCCTCTGGGTGACACAATGTATTACTTCACTTTCATACCTGTGTGCCAGGTGGGACACGGTCAGGTGCAAGTAATAGAAAAGCTGACCCCACTGGCTCAGGCAGGACAGGGAGTCAGAGGGAGAGAAAAGGCAGGCACAGCTCTGTCAAGGTCTGGCTCCACTTCTCTAAGGTGCCCCAGCTCAGCTCTCTCCACGTGTGGGTTCTATCCTCACGATGGAGGCCAGGTGGCTATAGCAAGCCAGGTCCATATGTGATCATGCCCAAGAAAGAGGGAGAAAGGTCCCCTCTGGACGTGATCTTCAAGGGCAAGTTGGAACCCCAGCACACCCTTCCTGCAGCTCACAGGGCTGGACTGACGACCCTGTCCTGACCCAGCCCTTTATCCAGGGAAATGCCAGGTGCACCCCTAACTCCCTCCCCGTTCCTGAGTGACACAAAAACCTGGCCCACTTCTGACCAATGTTCTAGGTCTTTTAAAAAACCATCACATAGAAAGTCCTTTGGTGAAAGTCTGTTGTTAGGAAACTCTTGGTTTTTTTTGTATCTGCAATATCTTCATTTTGCTATTGGTCTTGAATGGTAGTTTAGCTGGGTATAGTATTCTAGGTTAATGGTTTTTTTCTGTCAGTACAAATATAGTAGTCTCTGTTTACTGTCTGTATAATTAACACTCACTTTATTTCAGCACATAGCACATTTCATTCCATTTCAGAGCTTTTGATGAAAAGTCCAAGATATTTACCAAGTTTCTCTCACCTGGTGAGACATGAACCCCAAATTCTGTCTTCCCATCACTGGCCAAATGCTAAACTTTGGACAGCTCTTTCCACCCTCCAGCTGTCACTTCTTCCTGGTCTTTCTGGTGTCTTGCTCTGCAAATGCACACTTCAGGGATCAGGCCCAAAGGATCTGAGGGAAAATTATATTTAGGGGCATCTCCCTATGTGGCTTTACTGAGATTTCTTCCTAAATTTCCAGACATTGCAGCAACTCCAAACTCTAGCCTCTGACCTCTCACCCCAACAAGACTACTGCCTTCTGCTTGAACTTCATCCTACTGTGGGGTCTGGAGAGGGGGCCCGCAGAAGAAAAGCAGGCGAAGTGGGGCTCCCTCCTTTCAGAGTTAATACACCTCTAGGGTTTTTTTCTCCTGTTCTGTGTCACTTTCCAATGCCTTCAAATACGCATTGTTTCTATTTTGTCTGAAGTACATAATCAGCAGAAAGTTTAGTGAAACAAAACTTTCTCTGAAACTAAACTTTCTCTGGAAGTCCTTGGTCAAGTTTATTTAACCTAAAGTGGTACCATGTGTCACTTCATCAGAGTTGCATGGACTCTGTGCTCTCAGGACAGTGCCTGGCATGGCACACCTTCAGGACTCACATGAAACCTTCCCTCATGTCTTTCCTTCCAGCTCCTGTTGTTTCCCTCTCAATGCCCAGTGCTTGGAAACAACCAGCATGTCTCCTGGGAAATGAGGAATGGGGCAAGAAGCATTTTATATAAAGAAAAGATAACCCACGGAGAAACAGATCTGCTAAAACATAGTCACATGGCCGAAAGCTTCCAGGTCTTCCAAGAATAAAACATAGCGCCCGGCTACACATCTACAGGAGCACAAGGGACCCAGAGCAAGTGGACATCCATCCCCAAAGGCAAATTAGTCTGTTCCGTGCAGAAGACGCTGCCAACCGTTTTCTCATCTCCACTTATCATGAACTTGGTACGTCTTGGGTCTGATCGCTCCAGGGTCCCAGGTTTCCCAATTTGTCTGTCCCAGTGTACAGACGATACCATAGATCTCTGCAGCCATGGCAGTAACCTTGGAGGACAACTTAGGACAGGATCCTATCTCAGCAGGGTCTGTGTTGTGTGGTGTTATTATTACCATTGCTGCGGTTGTAACCTCTATTTACCTGCTGCAGGATGATAGACACAGGAAATGATGAAAACTGTTCCTTGTGTACTTGATAATTAGCTACAGTAACCTGTATATGTGGGGTTTTTCTTCCACCTCCAAATTCCATCCCAGGAAAAAATGTTTCCTTGGATTCAGTCCAACCCTCCACTAGCAAGATGGTTAACATGGCCAATTCCCCAGCCATGCTTGTGGCAGGTGCATACATGTGCAGGCCACAGGGAGGTCCCTAAGACACCTGCTCTGGTGGCCCCTTCAGCCACAGGTGTGTACACCCTTGGGGACTCAGAGAAAGGCTGCTTGTTGAGTTATCTGGAAATAAGTGTGATCCATGGAACTTAGTTGAGTTCTGAGATCAGAGGACACACATACATCGTGATACCATCACAGGGAGACTGAATACCCACAGCTCAGCTGGGCTTCTCCTCCCTGTATCTACCCCAACTGGCGGGCACCAAGGATGTCTTGCTACCACTCTCAGACATTAGAAAGCCATGGAGGCCTCACCTGAGAGCCCGCCTGGACTGCACAAAGGGGAGCTCAGCCCTCCAGCACTGCTGTGTGCAGTGACCTTGAGGGCAGGAGAAGAGAAGGGAAAGTCAAAACACAGGAAGGCATGAAACAAAGCCCTTCCATCAGACGGGGAAGTTAAGGAAAAAATACACTGAAACTATGAGGAAAGACAACAAAAGGACCACATCAGCGATGGGAATGGGGTGTTCTGGATGTCCAAAGGATGGGGTCACAGAGAACGGAGAAATGTGGGATGGGTCCTCTCCCTGTCCCAAATGACAACTGCCCTCTCGGCATCCCAGATGTGGCTTTGGTCTTGACCGTGACTCTAGGTCATAGGACCCAGGCAAGGAATTGGACGCCAGCTGCACAGCTGCACATGGCCCCGTTCCACATGAGTGCCTGGGCTCATGTAATCACTGGGTCCTCTTTGCTGGTGTGTCCCTCACCTCTGGATTCTCCCAGATGGTTAACACCTAGAGCACCATCTGGATGCAGTCTGTGCCTTTGAGACTTCACCCAGCACGGCACCACACACCAACGGAGCCCAACAATTCTTCCCAAAAATGGATGACCATGGATTCAGGGCCCTGACCGCTCTATCTGCAGCAAGTTTAGCCAAAATAGCCACCCCCAGCTTAAAACATTGTGGGGTTCTATGTTCTGTTATCACTCAAAGGCTGACCAAGGAAAATCTCCAGACTGGCAGTAAGAACATTTCTACCCATTCGATTTGGGGAACGAAAACAGCAGGGAAGTATCTTTTCTTGGTTTTTCTAAGCAACCTCAGAAAACTAGAAAATGTAGCTGAAATAATTCCCCCTTTTAAAAGCTCATTCATGGAGAGCCCACTGTCTTCATCTGACTGCCTCAATAAGCAGTCAGCTGGGGTACGGGCACTCCCCCCTTCCAAGTGGTCCTTACCGCTGCCATTTGCATCTAATTTGCCAAAAACCTCCAACTGCATTTGCATGTTTTTCCATCTAATTTAGCCTGGTCACAATTAGGAGCAGGTGCAGCTCCAACAGGCAATTTGAAGGATCGGCCAGGTCCCGCCAGGGGGGCACAGGATTCATTTAAAAGGTTTTGCCCGACTGTGGTTGGCACGACTCATGCAGCAAGTCTGTCCGCACACAGAGTGAGAACACAGCACGTGCACCACTGTGGTTGTCCCCATCGTCACCTCGTCGGCGCACTGGGAGCCAAGGACCCTGAGGAACGACAAGTATACCACCACAGGGATGTTTCTGCCCTCCGTGAGTTCAGTCGGGGTCCCTAAATGCCACTGCTGGTCATGAAGCCATGTATGCATGCACTGAACCGTCCCCAGGGCCCTGGGGCTGCTGCACTGACCTGGCACCAGAGCCGTCACTGCAAGGCCTGAAAGCACCTGCCGGCTGACCCAACATCCCACCAGGGCGCAAGGAGACCCCAGTGTCAGCAGCAGGACAAGCTGGAAGTTCAGCAAACAGACTGAAGCTGGACGGAGGCCACAGTCAGACTCGGCTTTGGCACCTGTGATGTGACTGGTGGGGCAGCCACAGCCTGTGCTCACACCACCCTGCATTTAACTGCAGGCACCACTGCCAATGGAACCAGCTACATAGAGCAGTTGTTATAGTTCCCCCACCGTGACGGGGTCCCAGCGCCCTCTTGTTGCTCCTCTTGCATCTGTCAGAGGAGACAGCCCCTGACAGCCTCCTTTCCACAAAGGCACCCTGATGGGGTCCTTCACCTAGCAAGTGTGCATGTTCCAGTGGACCAGCAGAGGTCCAAGCCAGAACCCCTGGCTGACGCAGAAATGGGGGACCAGAGGGAGCACAGCCCAGAGGCCCCTAGCTGCGCCACTGAGATGGGAGGCCTACCCCTGGATGCCTCCCACAGGGAAAGGGACCCACCATGGTGGGCCCTCAAATAACTTTTCCAGATGGCTGCTGATACAGCTTGCCTTTGTGTCAGCCTCCTCACTCCCAACTGCCCTGCCTTCCTCACAGCCTTCCCTCCTTGCTGTGTGGGCTTCACCTGACACCCCAGCCCTGAGACACACACAGATACACACACACACACCTCACACCACACACACACCTCACACCACACACACGCGCACAGATACACACACACACACCACACACGCGCACAGATACACACACACGCACAGATACACACACACACCACACACACACATGCACAGATACACACACACGCACAGATACACACACATGGCCAGCTACCTGTGCTCTGGTCTGATACTCTCTGCCTTGTGAGTCCTAATGATCCTCTACCATCTCCAACACCCCTGGGCAGCCCAGTCCTCCCTGGTCCTCCTGACTCACTGTTCCACCTCAGGGAGCCACGGTTCTGACGGGCCTGCCCAGCATGTAGAATGCAGCCACCTAACCTTCAAGAAGCCCACACGATCCCTGCTGGGAGATGGAATTCAGAATCCTCCCTCCATTCTACCACCACCTCCTTCTTCCTCATCTCCACCTACCCCACACCCCATCCGCGATCAATCTGTGGTCAGATTTGGTAGAAATCAGTCTTTGGGCCTACTGTCTCTTTTGCACTCCCTTTTTGCGCCCTGGACGATGCATAGACCACCAAAGGAGTATTAAGCATTTAGGCAGTCTGACCTAGCAATCATGGCGACGATGGTTATGATAACCATGATGATGGTAATTGTGGTGATAATGATAGTGGTGGTGGTGGTGGTGGTGGTGGTGGAGGTGGTGGAGGTGGTGGAGGTGGTGGAGGTGGTGATGGTGGTGATGGTGATGGTGGTGGTGGTGGTGGTGGAGGTGGTGGAGGTGGTGGTGGTGGTGGTGGTGGTGGTGGTGATGGTGGTGGTGGTGATGGTGGTGATGGTGGTGGTGGAGGTGGTGGAGGTGGTGGTGGTGGTGGTGGTGGTGGAGGTGGTGGAGGTGGTGATGGTGGTGATGGTGGTGGTGGAGGTGGTGGTGGTGGAGGTGGTGGAGGTGGTGGAGGTGGTGGTGGTGGTGGTGGTGGTGGTGGTGGTGGTGGTGATGGTGGTGGTGGTGGTGGTGGAGGTGGTGGAGGTGGTGGAGGTGGTGGTGGTGGTGGTGGTGGTGGTGGAGGTGGTGGAGGTGGTGGTGGTGGTGATGGTGGTGGTGGTGGTGGTGGTGGAGGTGGTGGAGGTGGTGGTGGTGGTGGTGGTGGTGGAGGTGGTGGAGGTGGTGATGGTGGTGATGGTGATGGTGGTGGTGGTGGTGGTGGAGGTGGTGGAGGTGGTGGTGGTGGTGGTGGTGGTGGTGATGGTGGTGGTGGTGGTGATGGTGGTGGTGGTGGTGGTGGTGGTGGTGGAGGTGGTGGTGGTGGTGGTGGTGGTGGTGGTGGTGGAGGTGGTGGAGGTGGTGGTGGTGGTGGTGGTGGTGGAGGTGGTGGAGGTGGTGATGGTGGTGATGGTGATGGTGGTGGTGGTGGTGGTGGAGGTGGTGGAGGTGGTGATGGTGGTGATGGTGGTGATGGTGGTGATGGTGGTGATGGTGATTTCAAAGGTGTATTAACTTATATGCACAGAAACAATGGACCGGGCTGGCTTAAGGCAAAGATAAACTGTTTATTAAGAACTCATATGCCTGGGTCATGACTACCTACCATGACCTGCCCAGTTAAGAATTTTTGATCAGTTTACTTTGTCAGGTTACTTTCCATCACTGGATTTATCATTTTTATTCCAGAATCCCTTTTTCATCTACCATGGTGATAATGGTGGTGGTAGTGATGATGATAATGGTTACAGTAATGATAGTGATGGTGATAACAATGTTAGTAATGATGGTGGTGATGGTGATGATGATGGTGGTGGTGATGGTGATGGTGATGATGATGGTGGTGGTGATGGTGATGGTGGTGATGATGGTGATGGTGATGATGTTGTTACAATTCATTGAGAACTTATTCTGGGCCAAGTAATAAGTACACCAATTGTTTTACATCCTCTTTTAATCTTTAAAACAATTATATGAGACAGACATTATTAAGCCCATGTCACAGAAAAGAAAACACAGACTTAGGAGAGCTTTGACAGCATTCCAAAGTCCCATACCTAGCAATGATGGAACACCGGCCTGTCTGCCTCAAAGCGCATGTTCATGCCACCACCCCCACTCAGCTAAATGGAAAGAGACCAGGAAATTTCCTTTAGGATCCAAAAGAGGGGGAGCCCTGCAGCACGCTCCTGGGGAAAACGTGGATGATTGCAAGGTGGCCCCTCCATCAGTGCCCTCTAGTGCCCTGGGCCTTCCAGGATTCTCGGCAAGGAATCACATTCTTAGTTTCCCGTGGCTCCTCATCTGCCAATGCCCATGGAACCATTTGATCCAGAGACCCTGCCCTGCCTGCCCCTGCCCTGCCTCCACTCCACGGTGCACTGCGCTCGCTTTCTTTTTCTTTTAATTGAGACACAATCGTCATATAACGATGTGTAAGTGTAAGGTGTAAGTGTAAGGTGTTGATTTGACATTTACACGCTTCGATGTGCTCGCCACTGTGGTGTTAGCTAACGCCTCCATCACGTCACATACTTATGATTTTTTTGCAGTAAGACCTCGTCTCTTAGCAACTTTGAGTTTATAACCCAGTGTTGTAGACCACAATCACTGTGCTGAGCTTTCCATCTCCAGGACTTATTTATCCACTAGTTGCAAGTTTGTACCTGCTGGGCTTTCAAAGGCTGCAGCTCTAAACCCATGTTGGTCACCCCTCGGAAGGGGCGGGGGCTCAGAGCTGCCAGGGTGGAGCACAACAGCAGGCACATTCTCTCTCACAGCTGGTTTCCTGGGCTCTCTCCTTCCTTTTTTTTTATTTCTTTGTCTGTTCCTTTTATCTGAAGAGAGGACAGGAAAGCTTCAGGGGTGTCTGACCCAGCAGCCCCACCCCTTCCCCAAGTTCTGGGGTGTCAGTGCCCAGGTGCACAGCCCTACCCTCTGTCTGTAGGCAGGGCTCCAGGACCACCTGGAGAACCACACCCTTCCCCACATCCCTCCGTGCGTCCTGGGCATTATGAAGGGGATCCACCTGGTTAGATACAGGGGAAGGTCCTGAGGGGAGTTCACACTACTGGGGGTGGGTGGTATCTGTGTGAAAGGGTGATGGGGCAGCCCACAGAGCAGAACGGCCGTCCACAACCTCCTCACCAACCCCTAATACTGAGGGACCCCACCCATAACCCACTTCAGAGAAAAGAAGCTAGCAAGAACCTGAGGGTGCTGCCCTCATGGCAGCAGCCAGTGCTGAGTGCCCCAGGCCCCCACAGCTGGGCACTTAGGGGCTGACCCATCATCCACATATGGCAGTCTCACCCAGTGGGGCAAGTCCAGGTGCCTGAGCCGTGGGTGGGGGTATCAGCCATGCGCTGCACGGGGGCTCCCAAAGGGCAGGGACCAATAGGCCCGTTCCCCTCCCCCCTGACATGCACACTCAGCTCTGAGCCAGAGCAAGGCCCAGAAGGGGAGGCCTTGGCCCAAGAACCCACCTTGAAAGCCGCCCCCAGGGCCCGCTGTGGGGTCCCCAGGGGTACTGAAGGCCCTGCTGGTGGGAGACTGGGGGCAATCTCAGTAAGACCCAATGGGGTGGGGCTGGTGAGCCATCTGGGACAATGCTCCCCACTTCATGCCCACGTGTTCAACTGTGCCCTCTTCTCCCCCCCCCCCCCACGCCCTGCCATCCACTGGCCACACATGTTGTGGCCACACACAGATCATTGTGGACAGAGCACCTGCAGGCCTCTGGCCAACAGTGACAAACAGAGCGGAGATGAGACGTGCTGGAACCAGGCCGCAGGCTTCTGAGCCCAGCCCAGCCGGGGTCCCGGCCAGTGGCAAACCCCTCCACCCAGCTGCACTCCAAGTCCACAGGTACCTTGAAAGGGAAAATCCACCCTGTGCTTCCCAAACACAGAACTCTCCTGTTATAACCAGCATGGGGCAAGTCAGAGGGAGGGAGTGTCTGGAAAGTCCCGGACAAATGACTTCACGATATGGAGTCACAGTTGCAGTGCCCCCGAGGCAGGGAGAAATGTCACGCATGGCTGGGCTACCAGCTCAGCTGTAAAAACAAAGGAGGGGGAGGTGATAAGGGCCCATCTCTCTGCATGGAGAGGTGAAAAGAGCCCAGCGGTGGTGGACTGTGGCCTCAGTGTCCCAGGCCTTCCTGTATCAGACATTCTGCAGTGTCACTTTGCAGTTCCTCCATCAGGAGGTGCAGTCTACCCCCTTCCCTTTGCTGGCATTGCAACTGCTTTGGCCAATAGGAGACAAAGTGACGGTGGCAAGCTCCAAGCCGAGACCTCCAGAGACCCTGAGCACTTCAGTCCCTCTCTTGGAACTGACCTGGACCATGAGAACCTGCCCGGGCTGACTGCTAGAGGAAGAGAGACGAGGCAGAGCCAAGACAGGCAGAAGCACATGAGGGAGCCCAGCCACGACTCGCAGAACCACCAAGCTGACTCCAAGTGAACTCCTGCAAAATCATGGGCTACATAAATTGTCTTGTTTGGACTCTGTTTAATTTGTTACACAGCAGTAGCTAACTGTTACAAGCAGCTTCCTGAGAGTCCATTCTGGGACCAAAGATGATCTAGGAAGGCAGCATAACGAAATGTCCAGAGATGGAGTTGCCAGCCTGCCCTATGGATACTACAGTCATATTTCCCAACAGAAAGGCTGGGGCTTTTACAAGAGTACTTGCTATGAGTGTGGGCACACAATCTTGAAGAGTGGCAATGCCCAAGCCCTCAGCTCTGACCTAGAAATGATTGGAACTGCCATTTACCAAGCCCCTTTTACATGCTCAGACAACAGTGGGAACCCAATAAACATGTTGGAGTGGATGGCCATTGGGGAGAGCAGGCCTAGTGGCTCAGTTCTTAGAGGAAAGGAGTTGGGACTCCGGGACAGTGTCCCCTCACTTCTGCCTGATTACTGCAATGTGCAGGCTGCTGCATGTTCCCTTTGCTCCCTGAGGATAGAGAAGGGTGTCTAGAGACCACCAAGCACCAACTGCCACCGCTGGGAAACCCCCAGGGTGGGCCTGTGCATGGGGGTTGGGTCACATTCCCTCAGTAGAAGTCACAAGGGCCCTGCTGTGCTTTTCCAGAGCCAATTCTTCAAGGGAGATCCCTCCACCCCACTTCCCCCTCCCCAGACAGTCACAGTGACCCCCACCTCCCAGGCAGACCAATGAGATAATACAACCAAGCGCCCCTCAGGGCACTGACCGACGGGTGCTACTTTTCTTTCCTCTGCTTCAGGGCAGAGTCCCTTTCTTAGGAGGAGGCACTGAAAATGAAGGGATGTCCTTAAAGCCTCCTGTGAGGTCAAACAGGGTCAACCAGAATTGAAGCCCTCCCCCCAGTGTCAGAGACAACGCTGCTACAAGCTGCTGAGATTTAGGGCACGTGTGTCATGCAGCACTGCTGCCAGAGTGGGTGCTGGGGAGGTCCCCTGTCCACCCGCACCCTGGGTCTGATTAAAGTATCGCTTTCCATTTATGCCGCACCGGCCCCCCTCCTCCCCCACCTCCTTTCCTGTCCCAGCAGAACAGCTTCCAAGAACAAGGACCAGCCTCCCCACACCCAGGCCAGCCCACAGTGCAGTGAATGTGCAATAAATCATTGATGAATGATGCACAGGTGACTGAGTGAGCGAACCCACAGACTGCCCTCCGGCAGACCCCATTATCCACAGCGTGAGCTGTGTGGAGCGACCAACACACATGTTCCTCAGTGGCCCAAGCCCTGTGTGTACTGAGCGTGCCGGGCCTTCTGCACACGGGCTCACAGAACACTCACAAGCATAGCTCAACCTTGAGGGGGACTCACAGGCCGGGGACACTCCATGGGACAACCAGGCATCAGCCATTCCTGGCACAGAGCTCAGAAGGAGGTCTGGTCACTGTCATTAGAAGTGCATTTCAACCCAGGGGACACACACACATCTACGCATTCACATGTGTGCACATGCACACACACACGTAGAGAGGTGTGCTATGCACGCACACACAACCATGTGTGCTCATGCATGTGTGTTTGCACATGTGCATCAAGGTGACACACACACACACACGTGGCACACAACACAGACACTCACGTGCACACACACACAGGATCCCAGGCCCCGGGGACGGCGCCTCGGTGGACGTGAAGGTGTGGCACCACCTGCCCCTACTGAATGTTGCATGTGTCGGTGGCCTTCAGCCCCTGCTTTGGTAAACCTAAGGCAGATCTGTGACAACTCTGCTGAGCAACAATCAGCACGGATCTTGGCAACCTGGGGCTCAGGTGACCCTATCAGGTGACTTGGCTTTTTCTGCAGAGAGCTCCTCATGTGGCTTTTCAACATACAGTGCATGCCTGTGTCCAGTGACAAACCCGCATCTGGGCCAGGCTGACGGGAGGAGGCTGAGGACAGGACGTGAATAAGGGACTGAGTTTACAGGACTCGCAGGACTGGTGTCTGCCCACTGTCTCCTCGGGTCCTGGATTACAGGGGTCCTAGGACAAGAGAAAGTGCCGGGAAGGCCATGAAGTTATACCAGCTTTGCCTCTGTGGCAGGTGAAAGTGCAGGTGAGCCCAGAGAACTAAGCCTGGTCCCCAGAACTTCCTACCACCCCGATCTGCACTCCCCCTGCGTTGACCTAAGGCATCCCCCCCCCCAGTCCTAATCTATCACCATTGCCCTGTACAGTTCTATCTGGTCCCCCAACAACCCCAGACTGGGCATCGGGGGTCCCACTGGTCAGATGAAAGACTGATGCCCAGAGAGACTACACAACATGGCCATGTGCCAGCGCTGGGGTGGCTTGGGCTGGGCTGTTTTCAGAGTCACCCATCCTGGAACGGGGGTTATCATGTCGCTGTCACAGTGACATTCAGTGAGATCAGGCTCCGTGGGTAGGACCCCTTCCTCTGCGCGAGGCCATGACCTTACCCGGGAGCGGGTGACCTTGGAGTGGGTGAAAGAGGGGGGGAGGTACAGGGAAGAGGCTGCTTATGCCACCAGGGAAGGCCAGGATGTGGGAAATCCGCTGGAGGAGCGGGGCGTGCGCCCCCTCCTTCCCCGGGGTTTGGAAACTCTACACAGGGCTGGGTATGGGACCCCTGGTGCCAGGAGCGCTGCGACAGGACCTGGACCGCCCCCGCCACCTGCCCCCGCAGGGATGTGCGTAAACGGAGTGTGGCTGACGCCGGCAGCCAGCGCAACCGCCTGCTGGGGAAGGCGATTTGCCGGAAGGGCGGGGAGAAGGCGCCCCCACCCCCGCCCCTCTCAAGACCACTCGGAGCTCCAGTGCTGGCGAGAAAAGCCAGTCTCCCCAGAGGGCGTGGAGGAAATGGAAATGTGCGTCCCTGCTTAGTCGCCACCCCCTCCAGACCTTCTCTTGCCCCCCCCCCCAGTACTGCCTGGTTCTGCGGTGCCTGTTTCTTGGGCTGTGAAGTGGGTTATCAGTCCAGCTTCTCCGTGGGGCCATTGGTTCTAGCGTCAAAGCTGCTGTGGCTTGCTATAAGCTGGTTCCCCGCTGTGGGCTCCATGCCTTCTCCTACTTTGTACCCCAACTTCCCCCAGACAGGAGTGATTTTGGAAGGCGCACAGCTCAGGTGTCAGGGTGCCCTGTGGTTACCCTCTTGATCTCTACTCGGGGCATCTGCCCCATCCAGCCCCCACCCCCTCATTCCTCCTGGCTCCAGCCCTGCCTTCATCTGCCCTGGCCGGGGCGCCCTGGAACCTGGGACCAGCTGCAGGAAGGAACTATAGAACCTCGGAGATCCGACCCCCCAGGGGCTCTGGGTCCACAGCTAGCACCCCTGCTCAGTATGTGGAGCCGGCGGGGTTCCAGCTCTGCCCACACAGAATAGTCACCCTGCACCAGGCCCAAACTCAGGCTCTTTCTGATACCAGTCCAGGTGCCCGGCCCCTGGCCACACCGCCTTCTCCCCAGCGGGCAGGGCTCCAGCTCCAGCTGTCCCTCTACTCTACCAGCAGTGCAGGAGAGGGTCTGGCCCGCAGGAAGCTGTGTGCCAACTGCCAGGCTCGGTTAACACCAAGATAAAGAACACATTAAAGAACATTTACTGAATTTTAAAATGATGAAATTCATTAAACTCACTGCTTTTGATTTGTCACTTTCAAACTCCATTTAAGTGTTGTCACCCTTCCCCCTTTTGAAGGACAAAGCAAGAGTCTGTTCACTCCTGAACAGCTTCTTTCCTTGAGAGGCCTCGGAGTCAGCCTTCCTGCTGACAGTGACCTTGGACGTGCTCAAGGTCACCCACTTCTAAGGCATGTGATCCCAGCTCTGAGATGGAATGTGGCTTGTCTGTTCCCAGGGAACCCCCTGGGAAAGGCCTTACTGGGAAAGGCCTTACCTGGGCAGCAGATGGGGAGTGACGAGGAGGGCCTGGTGCCACCATCTCAGTACTGGGGAGCCTTCGGCTGTGGGGATGAGTCATCTCTTTCAGCCTTTGTTTTCCTTTTCTGTGAAATGGGCTAGTAACACCCATTTCTTGGGCAGAGTTCTGAGACTAGCAAGTACAGTCACCTGGAGGGCTTGTTACAACCCGGCCCCATCAGGCATTTTGGTAGGGGTGCCAGATTCAGAAACGACGGCTGGCGGTGAGAACCACAGCTGTAGATCGTCGGGAAGGTCAAATCATGTGTGAACAAGGGCCCTGTAGGCACAGCTTCGGGGGGGGGGGGATCAGCGTGGGTCCCATGGGCTAGGCAGGGACCATGATGGTCATCAGCCTCAGCCCGGAGCACTTCAGATTGCTGCAATGGGCAGGGAGAGGGCAGCAGTGAAACCCAGATCTCCCCTTGGGGGAGGAGGCTCTATCCTAAGTCTGGCCCTGAAAACCAGCCAGAAAGCAGGATCCACCTCCTTCTGTCCCCTAAATGCTGCGGCCTTTCCTTCTCAAATGCTCCTCCTCCAACTCAGAGATGCCCCCAAAGACTATCTGTCCTTAAACTACCTTTCACTTTTCTCCGTCACACCCAGAAAATGTTCTTTCCAACTCCCCCAGACCTGCCTAACCCAGCAAAGTGTTAGGGAAAAAAATCAGGCTCCTCCTCTAATTCACACTCAAGAGTGAGTGGTTGATGGGCATCGCCAAAACCTGCCAATTAACCTAAATGCCCCTCTGATTGGCAGAAAAGTAAAATTTCCACCAGCCAAACCGTGGTCCTTGATCCTGTCTGTACGTTAAAATCACCTGAAGGTTTTACAGCATCCCTGCCAAGGCCCAGCCAAACTATTTCCAGATGGGGTAGGGGTGACATAGGATCAGCAGTTTTAAAAGCCTCCCAAGTATTTGATGTCCCTCCAGGGTTGAGAAGCACTGAGTTGGGGGAAAGTTTATGCAGTGGCGGGACAGCGGGGACCTGGGGGAGCTGTTCTTTCAGGGCCAGTTACAAGGACTGTGCAGCTTCGTGCATTGAGCATGGCACCATCTCTAACCACTACCACATCCACCCATGCAGGGCGGCCTGCGGGGTCTCTGCTCCCGCTCCCCACATAAGAACACAGGACATGGTGAGGCCAAAAAGGAACACCCACGGAGCTATAGATAGGGGAGTCATACAACTATAGTCTTGCTGGCAGCTGGGTTGGAGACACAGGGAGCAAACATGTGCCTGTACCCCAATAAGGGGTCCTCTTGCACCCTAGCCCCGCCAGCGGCAGGGTGAGACACAGAAAGTAGGATCCACATGATCCGCAATCTGCCATCCGCTTCTCTGCCTGTCGACCAACCAACACGGCCACAGCAGCCACGTCAGTGGCCAATGGCTCACTGGTTACAGCTGACGGCCAACCAGTCACAGCCGATGGCCATCCACCACCCGAGCCAGCACCTTTCCACGTGAGGCCAAGAGCCTGAAAACTGCTCTCTGGGGCTCTGTCCCCACACACCCATCTATCCATCCATCCATCCATGCATCCATCCACCCACCCATCCACCCACCCATCCATCCATCTATCCATCCATTCATCCATTCCACAATATTTATGGAGCGCCTACTCCCCTACTCCATGCCAGGCTCTGTCCAAGGCCCTGGAGGAGACAGACCTACCTGAGGCCCTCATGGGGCTTATGTCCTACTAGGAGGGGCCTGGTAGGCAGCTACACCTGGACATAAGATCTGTCAGAGCACATATGTGAGAAGGCTCCCAGGAGGGGTGCTGCCTCAGGGAAGGCCCCTCCAGCAAGCGGGCTGGGGCCAGGCAATAGGGAGCTGTGCACAAGAGCCAGAGGGAAATGCATGTGCAAAGGTCCTGGGGCAGGAGCCTGACAGGGACAGGGTGGCTGGGGCACAGTGTGAACAGTCTGAGCTAAGCTCACGGAGACCTTGCAAGCCCGAGCTGAGGCTTTCTTTCTCCTCAGACTCAGACAGGGCCATGGGACGATGTTGGGCCCACTCGTGTTTAGCAATACTCAATGGTTCCTTGAACAAACACTTTCACAGTGTTCGCAGTGTTCCAGCAGCTCTTCTAGGCGTTCGGATCTGTTCTCGGATCTATGAGCTTCTGTTGGATCTGAGTTCTGATACTGAGACCATGGAGGGTGAGTTTAGAGAGCAAGCGTCACTTCACAGCATTACGTGGGTGCCCACGCGTCAACACAGATTGACAGCTACCCTTCTTAGCTGCTGGGTGGAGACTGGGTGCTGGGAGGGCCAGGGTGAAGGAGGCTCCCCGGGGTGGTGTCATGGTCCCACCTGACACATGCTAAAACTGAGGCAAGAAGACCAAAGCTCCAAGCTACGACTTCGCCCAGACCCACCGGCCTCAAAGGCAAGGACCCCCACTCTCCTGCTCCCACCATGTCCTTACTGAGGGTGCCCCAGTCCCTGCCTCCAGCCCCCACCTCTCCTGTCGCAAGGGCCAACCGCACAGACTGACCCAGCAACTAACAGTCCATTGTCCCCTGGGTGACAGACCCCCTCCCCCAACCATCGCCAACCCACCAGGCACAAAGCTCAGCTGTGGAGCCAACTCCCAGGAGGGCTGGGGGGGGGAGAGAGGGGAAGCCAGAGTGGGTGGGGCTGCCCAGACAGGAAATATGGAAGCTGCAGTGTAGCCACTGTCCTAAGTCTCCAGGGCCACAACTTCCGCCACCGCCTTCCCTTTCAGAATGACCGGGGAAGGAGGCCACAGAGTTGCTGAGTGAAGCTCCCAGCCCTTTCTTAGTCGGGGCTTTCCCAGCTGGCACTTTTGGGGGTGTCCAGGGCTACTCCCTCCTTGCAGTCAGGCCCCCACCCCTCACCCCTACTGGGTGGGGCCACAGGGATTTCTCCCCAGACCCAGGGCTGAGGTCATCTACCCCCATCAAGTTCAGAGAAAAGACCTGGCCTAACAAACCGGGCCGTTCAGAAGGAGCCCCATAGGGACAGCAAGGGCCCCACAATGCTCCCCTCTGCCTCTTAGCAGCTAGGTGTGACCCAGAAGTTTCCGTCCTCTCCAAATGTCAACTGGGGTCTGTAAGGCGAAGCTGGAAAGAGCAATGGCCTCCCAGGCTGGAGCTTAGGGAACAGGGATCACAGGCATGGAAAGAGCTGGCCAGACGCAGGTCAGCCCAGGACCCCCAGCCCCTGGCAGCTCTCCCGGCCCCGCCAGACGCAGGTCAGCCCAGGACCCTCAGCCCCTGGCTGCTCTCCCGGCCCCGCCCCTCCCCCAGCTCCTGCCGGAGGATCGTCGAGGTGGGGGCAGGGCTCCAGACAGGTGTGTGAGCCCCCACTTGCACAGCCTTCCCCCAGGGCTGCCCTGCCAGGCCCTGACAGCCCCATCCCCATTGCGTGGTCTGAGAAAGCAGAGCCCACTGGGTACTAGAGCAGGGCTCACGAGGTGCTGCACAAAGTCCAGCCCTGTGGACCTGCCTGTGACTGTGTCCTCCACCTCCGCTCGCACCCCGGGGGCTGGTTAGGAAGGCGTGCGGCAGCCCCCCTCCGTCAGACCTTACAGTCACAGAAGGGCCCAGCCCACGTGCACATTCACCTGCATGTTCAAGAGGCTGCTGCTCAAAGATGAAGCAGCTTAAATTCAGAAGTGCAAGCCCGGGGCCGAGGGTGAGGAAGGGGCCCAGGCCCGAGAAGCAGCCGAGCAGCCCGGCACCTTCATTCCAGGGGAGCGCAGCGCCACATGGCCAGTCACCTGCAGGCTCGCTGGCCTGAACACAGAAGGAGGCTTCTGTGGTCAGATCCTCATGACTCCCTCCCGAGGGGCCTCCTTGGAGCCCCTGCCCAGCTGGACCGGCCTCTGCCTCCTCCTCAGGCAGACAGCCCACCCTGCAGGGACTTCTTGGCTCTGCTTTGCAGGGGGACGGTGACCGGCCATGCTCTCCTCCTGGCCCAGAACCTTCTGTCTGCACCCACAGGCTGAGCCCTCGGACAGAGGCCCCGGCTGCTGCCCCTGGAACCCAGGTGGGCACCACAGCAGAGTCCTGCCTGGGCACACCAGGCCCAGGGTCCCAGCTTGGACCACGGTGCTGGGCGTCCCCCTGGCTCTGTCACTCCCAGGTTCATAGGCCTTCCCTGCTCAACTTCTGGGCCTCCCGTGATCCCCGAGGGCTGGCGTGGTGCACGGCAATGGGCTTCATGGTTAAAACCAGCCGGCAAAGCCTCAGGGCCCAGCGTGCAATGGTAGAGTCCCATTGTGGGGCGGGTCCCACAGCGGGGAGGGACCCAGCACCAACTCACCCCAGAATGGCACCCACGGTCTGAGAGTTTATGAACAGAGACTGAGGGTGGGGCATTTCAAGAAGCTGGGTGGTGTGCCCTGTCCCCGGTCGGGGGGGGGGACCCAGAGGCCCCTTGGTCTGCCCTGACCCCCTCAGCCCCTGGCTGTCCCTTAGCCTCCCTGCCCTCCTGGTGCCCAGGGCCCGGTCAAGGCTTCCTTTTGCACATGGCCCTGTGGGCTTGGTGCCCTGAGCAAGGTTCGCCGTCCAGGTCTGTCCTGCTGGCAGGGTGGCATCCTGTTCCCCGAGTGGCACCCAGTGTCCTGGTTCTGGGATCAGTATGTGGGGCACTTCCAGGTCGGGTCAGCAGCTGCCCCATGAGTCTGTTAATAGGTGAATCATTGATGGACCTTGGATGTTGGGTCATCTGTGGGCGGCAACTGTGCATTGCCATAGAAACGTCTGGAACAGAAACACAGGTCTCTGAGTGTTTAGAATGCAGGCTCGGCTCTCAGAGCCAGGAGCGCCCCCCCCCCCCCACACCTCCAGTGGATGCCAGTGGATGTGTCCAAACCCAGCTTAAGCAGAGGTGCCACCACTCGCTGTGACCAAGCATGTGGGCGGCCGTTCTTGTTGGGGTTCACCAAATGCATCACAAACCACTCACTTCCATGTATCACAAAACCCAGGGCCCCCACAGCTCCCCCACGAAGGGGCCGTAGGAACCTTGGCCTGCACCTCACGGGCAGTGATTCCCACCCCGGTGAACCCGGCCAGAGGCCACGTCATGCTCCTAGCCCCGGCCTCCTCCCCTCTGGCTCTACGTTTCTGGGTCTCAGTTTCTTCATCTTTAAAATGACCTGGCGTCGGTCCTGCTGCCCTCTGAGGCTTCCTTCAAGGAACAAGCACAGTGGTGTGTATTTGCCATCCTGGCAGGTGAAGGCAAGACACTGGTGACAGGCCTAGTGGAGGGTAGAGGACTGGCTCTCAAAGGACACGTCTAAGGTCCAAGCAATGGGACCTTTGAATGTGACCTTATTTGGAAAAAGTGTCTTTGCAGATTAAATTACCGTAAGGATGGAGATCGTCACCCTGGATTATGTCCTTATAAAACGAGAAGAGCCACAGAGACACACAGAGGGCGAAGGAAGCCATGTGGCCATGGAGGCCGATGCAGCCCCAAGCGGAGGATGCCTGCAGCCCCAGGAGCTGGAAGATGCAGGAAGGACCCACCCCCACCCCCACCCCCACCCCCACCCCAGCGCCCTCAGAGGGAGCACGGCCCTATCCACACCTGCTATCAGACTTTTGGCCTCTGACTAAATTTCTGTTGATGAAGTTGCCCAGTGTGTGGTCATCTGTTCCAGCCGCCCCAGGACACCAATGCTGCCTGCCGTCCACAGGCTGCCCATCCCAGGAAACACGTGTTACTACGGCCACAGTGAGAGAGTGAGGGCCGGACTCAGGAGGAGACAGCTGGGATTCACATCCCTCCGCCCCTAGGAGGGCCACGTGTCCTCAGACCTCGCATTTAATTCGGTTTTTCACAGGAAACAGGCAGAAGCGCAGCAGCCTCCTGTGGGTCCCCACGGAAGGAGCCCAGGCCTGGGGTCCCAGCACAGACCTCACACTGAACCCCAACATCAGCATGTCGGTGTCAGAAAGAAACCGGCCTCCAGCCCTTCAGGAACTGCGCCCCCTTCCGGCACGTCTGAAAGCCGTTGCCAGGCCAGCACGGGGCGTCCGCGGCCCTGCAGCCATGTGGGTGGGGCCTGAGGGGGTCCTGTCTCCCACCTGGGTCCTCGGGGTCTGGAAGGTCTCCCCGCCCCGTGTCCCCAGTTAGTGATTTACAAACCCGCCTTTAAATGCCAGCAGGGCCCCATCTGCTTTGGAAACCTTTGCTTTTGAGCCACATTTATTTATTTGTGTTGATTTCTGGCTCCTGGGGGTGTAAAGGCAAAGTGCTCACTGACTTGGGCTCCGGGTAGCTGACAGCTCTGAGGAATAAGGAGCTGCCCCTGCTCCTCGCAGCCCTCCTTCCCAGTGACCTTGGGGTGCCCTTGAGCACAGGCCCCACACTGTCTCTTGCCAGCCCTGAGCACTGTAAAGTAAGCAGGGGCCCCCAGCAGCACAGAACGTCAGGTCTCCCTCAAAGCACACGATGTGAAGCTCTGCGGACCAGCACTCAGGGGAGGCTCCTCCTCGAAGTGGAGAAACAGGTAGGAAGCGTCTGTGTGACTGTGTCTTTCGAGTTCAAGTACAATCAGACACAGAAGGAAGCCAGTGCAATGAGAGGCAGGAATGGAGCCTGGAGCTTGCCTGTGACTGTTGCAGGATATGTATGTGTATGTGAACACATGTATATGTGTGCGGTGTGTGTGTGTACGGCACTGTGTGCATGTGTGTGCCATTGTGTGCATGTGTTACTATACATGTGCACATGTATGCATGTATGTATTGTGTTGTGCGTTGCCTGTGTGTTTGAGTGTGTGTGTGTTGCACTGCATGTGTGTCGTGTGTGCGTGCAGATGTTCCATTCTGTTCTGCACACATGGGCATGGAGGCTACCACCTCTCCTGCGCCTGCAAACTCAATCCGCGATTATGGAGGAAATCTCACAGCAGCAGAGCCTCCCAGCCCGGCACCCCAGAGGCTGGGGAGCTGTCCTGACAGGTGCCACATGGGGGCTGCAGCCCTTGACCCGGCCACCTCCTCTTTCAGCCCCAAACCCATGGGGCTCCCTTTTCCGTGCCCCCTTCCATTCTGAAGACTAGGCTGGTGTTGGGTGGAAGGCTTGCCCTGCCCTGCCCTCTGGAAGCCTCGTCCCAGCCTGTCCCTCAGATCCTGGGCTCATTGTGCCTTTCCCTTGAAACTTTGGTCTGACACGTGTGTATAAGCCTCAGGGTCTCGGCCTGGTCCCAGGGAGTCACATGTAACATCTGGGTGGCAGGACCTTTCACCCCGTGACCTCACCACCTGTGCCAGGCTCCAGGGCTGCCTGCCAGGGCCGCTTCCCCACCCCGCCCTGACCCACATAGGCCTCCATGGCCATGACAGGACAGGAAGCTGCTCTGGGAGCAGGGGAGGCCGGTGGCCCGGGAGGGCTGATGTACTATGTCACTCTGCACGGGGGACCTGCCAGAGCCGCAGGACCCCAGCACAGTGCTGACCTCCCTTGCAGTGATTTCTTCTTTTCCAAGTGATTTTTACAAACAAGCAAATGAGACAAAAGCTGCTCATTGTAAAGAAATACTGCTGGCTCCCTGTGTGGCTTTTTGTGTCTCCCCATTCCAGTCTCCTGCGCTGGACGGACACTGCTCCCTGGGGTCAGCGTGGGTCGCACAGAGCTCCCGCCAGGCCCTCTGCAGATGTGTGTTGAGGGCTGCTTCCCGCTGGCTGGCCCCGTGAAGGTGACCTTAGAAACAAACTGGTGCCTCCTGCCTGTGAGGTCTCGGCGGCCAAGGCAAGGCCTCTGCTGCCACCTGGTGGTGAGACTGGACTAGCAGGGGATTATGAGCCGGATGCTTCTGGGGAGTGTCCTGCCCACCACCCTCGTAAACTGGTGAGGAGGGGAATCTAGTCCTCAGAGGGGTTACTAAGGCTGCCTGAGGTCACACAGCAAGTCTCCAGTGGAACAGGAGCTGCCTGGCTTCCTCAGTGACTCCTGACTCACAGGTGAGGGGTGACGCTGATGCCCACCCATGGAGGGGTTCAGAGTCCTGCCCCTGAGGGCAGGTGGACCGGTCGGGTCCTGGCCAGGCCGGCACCAAGTGTCTGAGCTTCAGAGCCCGGATCTCCCCCCAACAGTGGAGGCCCTTGAAGGCTGCTAGGCAGGCCACATTGGGGTGGCCAAGTTCCAGTGTGGTGGGCAGGGCGCCTGGCACACAGTAGGTGCTCAGTTAATGCTTTTCCTGCTGCTGATGCTCATACTCAAAGTGAAACTGAGGTTCCAGGAAGGGACGTGGCTCCTTCTGGCTCCAGGGCCACGTAACTACATTCAAGTCCCATGTTGGGAGGGGTGAGAGATCTAGAAGCAAGACTCTGGGACGGGAGAGGCAGCTTTGGGGAGACCTCTCCCCCTTCACTCACCCACCCACAGAGGCGGCCGCTGTTATTCCAGCGTCATCCACGCTTGCCTGGTGTGGACATTTCCACAGGGGCGAGGACCCTTGTTTAGCTGGGGGCCAGACCCAGAGAGAGAAAAAGAGATACAAGGAGTGTGGTGTGTGTGTGTGTGCGTGTGTGTGTGTGTGTGTGTGTGCGTGTGCGTGTGTGCGTGTGTGTGTGTGTGCGTGTGCGTGTGTGTGTGTGCTGCTTTCTACTTAAAATTGAAATGCTAGCGCAGGGTTTCACTGCGTGTTGAACAGGGACCACTTCTGGAAATTCTCTCGTGCGTCCTCCTCTTTTGGTGTCATTTCTCCCGGGAGGAGGAGTGTGGGTGCCACCCCAGGACTGTGTGCTGGGCTCCATCACAGTCCCCAGGGCCCAGCCTCCGTTCCCCTGCAGAGAGCCCTTCGCACAGCCTGACAACACGGGCAGAGCCTGTCTGGCCACAGCACCTGCCACTTTCCACACCTGGAGGCCGCATCTGGCCACTCACCTCGCCCTCTCTGTGGTCACTGTGCAGCCGTCAGGGCCCCTGGCTGAGCAACCTGCCCCTCCAACCCCATGGAGGCTGCAGGCCCCCAGGCGCCTGCCCTCCCCATCTCGGGGAAGCTGGGCAGACTGCAAGTCCTCTGCTCTTAATGGGGGACAGTCAGCGCTGGTCTCCCAGCCCCCGAGGACCCTCACAGGGGGAAGCAGACTGAGGGGTGCCTGCCACACGGGGAGCCAGGCAGACTGAGGGGTGCCTGCCACACGGGAGCCAGGGCTTGCTGCCTAGCAGAGGTGGACACGCTCTGAACACACTGGACGTCCATGTCTCATCCCTTAGGCACCGATGGGGCAGGACCCTTAAAGGGCAGCCCAAGGGGGAGAAGACCCCCAAGGAGGCCAGGTCAGGAGGCCGAGGCCGCGCCTGGCACCCCAGTCCCCACACAGGGCTGGAGGAGGGAGCCCAGTGGTCTCCCTGCACGTCCCCCCCCCTTTCCTCCTCTCTCCATCCCCCGAAAACTCTCCCCTTCCTGCAAAGCCTGGTGGAGGGAGGCACTTGGGACTGGGAACACAGAAGTGACCCAGTCACTTAGAGATGGGACAGGAGCAGGCAGACCTTCGTGCCCTGCCCCCTTGCACCCCAATACGAGCCACGTCACCCCTTCTCCACTGCTCTCCAGACCTCTCCGATGGAGACAGCACGGCCACCAGACAGCACGTTGCTTGTGTCACCTGCTCTTTATTGACTGCCACGGACTGCATTCTCATGGGTGACCAGATGCCCCAAGAGTGACACTACAGAGAGGAAGGGTGGTCTGAGAGAAGCAGGCCGCCGACGGCCCGAGCACATGGAGCCTCGACAGGGTGTCACAGACACGTGGGCAGGCATGCACTCGGCCCTGAGACAGGCGCCCACGGGAGGGCCAGATGCACCTGGCTGGCCCTCGACACCCAGGGGTCACCCAGGCATGTTCTTCTTCTGACCTCACAGTCAGCTAAGACTAGCCTGCATCCCCCGGAAGCATGAGACTGTTGTCTCAAGAAACCGGGGTGGCTGTCACTCCCACCAGCTGGCTGGTGTTGGGGTTCGAGTCACCCTAAGGTCACAGCACCTCAGGCCGAGGTCCCGAGCCCTCCAGGCTACTCTCTCAGAGAAGAAGAAAAGGAAACGAAAAAGCAGAAAGCAAAGGAAGACAAATGCCCCACTTTCTAGGGCCCCCCCATGGATAGGTTGCGGGGGCAGCAGCGGGTGGCAGCCAAGGCTGGGGCCGAGCTTAGGACAAGGGTGCAGAACTGGGCTTCTCCACCCGAGTCACGGGGATGTCTTGCTCGCTGTGGCCGGTATCCACACCGGACGGGACCTTGGGGCCAGAGAAGGTCAGCATGCCGTCGGCAGACAGGGAGCAGGAGAGTGCTGACTGGTCCACGTTGGAAGGCAGGCGGTAGCGGCGATGAAACTCACGGGAGATGTAGCCGTGGTCGTCCTGGGCAGGGCGGGGGAGGGCGCTGTCAGAGACACAGCCGCGCTGGCCCCACGTGGAGAAGGGCCCCAGGCGCCACGATGCCCTGCCAGGGTGGGTGAGGGCGGGAGGGCTGGGCCTGTCAGGGCTCCTGCTGAGGTTTCCCAGCTGGCCTCCCGCCTCCACCTCCCTGCACAGCCGCCCTGGCCTGCCCGGGGCCACTCTGCTATGCAGTTAGCTCTTCCGTCTAACTTCACTCTGAAATCTCGTGAACGCTGCTGTTCCTGGCCCTGGGTCAGGGTTACTCTTTAACTGTGACCCCACAGACCACTCAGGCTTCAGTGAGGGTCCCTGCGGTCCATCTAAGGGGGTCAGAAGCCACACCTGAGCCCAAGAGCGCACACTTCTCCTGGAAGATCCACTCTAGATTCAGCCCCTGGGCCAATCCTCTCCTTGCCCAGGACGGGCCAAGGCGGGGAGGAGTGTCTGGGCTAAAGCATCACGTGGCCTCTGTGTCTGTAGCCGCCGGGGTGGCAGGGCACAGACACGGAGCTGGAGCCCCCACCCCCACCCCACACCTCCAACCATTGAAGAAAGGCCTGGTGTCTGGCCACGGCCACAAAACTTCAGACTCTGCCAGCTTCGCACCCTTAGTCCCCTGGCCCATCCTCATCACACGGGGACGTCACATGCCAGCCGCCAGCCACAGGCTCTCCCCCGCTCTGCCTGACACCTGCCTCCACCAGCTCCAGTGCCCCGGCTCCCTCACAGTCGCCACCTGCCTTGTCCCAGCTGTGGTACCTGAGCCTGGCCGTGCCACCTGCCAACTCGAGATAATGGGCCGCTGGTCGCAAAGGACCGCTGAGAGGTGACTGTGTCAACACACCCAAAGTGTTTGGAGTGTCCATAAATGCCAGCTACACTGTTGTCACAGCCCACCCTCCAAAGCTGGACTCATGTGACAACCGCTGTGTGATTGGAGCTTGCCACCCTGGCGCTCGGCGTTTCCAGGGCTCATCCCTAATCCCACCCGTCACGCAGGCCATCTGGACGAGCGAGGGACAGCCCCAGCCATCCCCCATGCCACCAGGCAGGCAGAGGGCTCAGGAGCGGTCTCCCTGTCAATGGGAGGCAGCTACACTTAGGTGGACGTGGTGTCCATTCCAGAGGCGCCTGGATCCGTCGGTGGCCAGTGTCCTTCTCGCCGGCTGAAGGGCCCGGGAAGGCAGCCGTCCCTCACCTGCCGCTCATTATGCTTGCCGTGGATTTCCACGAAGTCCTCCAGCACCTTCACAGTCAGGTCCTCTGGAGAGAAGTGCTTCACGTCCAGGAAAATGACAAACTTGTCACGGTCGGATCGGACCTGAAACCCAGACGCTCGTGTGGGTCTCCCGGGGTCATGGCTCAGGGACTGAGGGAGCTGGCCGTGGTCCCTGCGGGGCTGACCAGAGTGCCCGTGTGGACAACAGAAACTGAACAGAACCTGTGGTCACTGCTCAGACCTCTCCTTCACACACCCCAGGACAGAGTCCCAGGGACCCTTGACTGGGGGCTGTGTGGACACTCGACTGACAATCAGAACCTGGGGCTTCAAGGCAGTGGTGTCTGTTGATGCCTGGTTGGTGAAGGTTTGACTGGCTGGTTATAGGTTGGGTGACTGGTTGTAGGTTGGTTGGCTCATTAGGAGTTGGTTACAGATTGGCTAGTTGGTTAGTGTTAGTTGGCTGGTTGGTTATAGGTTGGCTCGTTGGTTAGGGGCTAGCTGGCTTGCTGGCTTGACCTAGTTGGACTAAGCCCGCTGCCCTCACTTCCCTTCATCTCTCCATCAACAACCAGGATGGCTGTGCCTGGCAGCCTGCACGCTGCTGCCAGCTGCATTGCACAGGAAGTTTTTCCCCACGCCTCTCCTCACTTCACTTGCTCCAAAAACAGTTTAGGCCCTCTTGGCCCCTGGAAGGGATTGGCGTTGTGTCTGCTCTGGCCAGGCCTGTTTGTAGGCAGTGGGAGAGACGTAGGCCCTCCGGAACTCTGGGCCTGAGGTCAGTCTCAGCTCAGGGAGGAAAGGCTGGTGGCTCCCGTTGCTTTCCCTTTGGCCTGGCCTTGGGCACGTGGGCAGACGTGGGACCAGCCACTCTCTGCAGTTCAGGGCAGAGGCTCTCCTCTGGGGACCTCGGGCAGCAAGCCCCCCACCCGCGCTTCTGCTGGAAGGGAAGAGGGATGGCCGCTGGATACACAGCTCACGCCTGTTATTGAACTTGCCTTGGTGGGGTTGCTCTTGGGGCTTCCAGGATGTGGTTGGTGCATTACAAACCACATATCGGTCATGAGCTGATGGGAGGAAAAGACAGCAGTCGGGCTCTGGCGGGCTCCCTCCCCAACCCCTGCCTGGAGGCACGGGAGGGCTCTGCGTGGAGGTAGGAATGGTTGGGGTGAGGCGAGAGTGGCCCCGTGCTGTCACCATCTGCTCCACGAAAGGAGACGAGAGCCCAGAGCACGGGGTGCCGCTCTGCCCTCAGAAAGGCCGCTGGCCCTCCAGCCACGCTTGGCCCTGCCTCTGACCAGCCAGCCTTACCTCGGAGACGCCGGAGTCCAGCACGGTGCGGAAGAGGGACTGGCGGTAGTGGGGGCTGATGGTGGAGGACAGGAAGGGCAGCAGGTCGTACTCAAAGAAGCCCTCACCGAAAAACTGGTCAAACAGCCGGCTGGGGTAGAATGGGCCCAGCGTGCGTCTGAACCAGGGGTGCTGGATGGCAATGTCCATGGTGGTGCTGCAGGGAGCCAGGCTGGCGGCGACTCAGGCGGGGCCTCTGGGCAGCGCGCTGGGCAGCTGGGGAGCTGGGGCGCGGGCCCTGCCTATATACGCCTAGGGCAGAATGCAGGCATTAGGGGATTCATCCGGAAAGCGTGTGCTCATGAGGGGGGCTGCCCAGTCAGCAGAAATGTGGCCGGGGCTGAGCGCTCGCCACTGCCAGCCCCAAGCACTGACCCGCACGGAGTGATGGATGCCAGGAGGACAGCAGCCCCAAGGAGCATCCCTCTGCGTGGCTCTGTCCCCACTCGCCTAGGGGACAGTGAAGACTCGTGTCCCAAGAGCTGTGTGCAGGGATGGGGCCAGCTTTCTGCCAATGTGGTCATATGTGACCCCACGGTCTCCCTACCAGTGGGCACTCACACTCACACCACAGGCAAGGAAACTGAGGCACAGAGGCTGGGCAAGTGGTCCCCAAACCTCACAGCTACTAGGTGAGGGTGCACCGTTTTTCAGAACAGCATTACCTCTATTACTTTTCCTGATAAGAAAAATTCTACGTATTTGTAAAAATACGGGAAAGACAGACAATACTAAGCAATAAAAAGCTCCCATCATTTCAGCACCCGGGGTCCCGGTTGCAGGGTCTGTGTGTGTCCAGACAAGCAGGCAGGTTTGGTTTTACAAACATGGAACCCGCCCCCTGGGCTCTCCCCATGCGCTCACCTGGCCTTGTCCCTCCTGGGCGCAACGACACCATGGTCCTTTAACCAGGCGCCCCTGTGGGACCTGCACTCATCCATTGGTCACTGCTGTACGCAAGGCCTGGCTACTTCTCGGCTCCTCTCTCTGGGGCCCTGTCCAGTTATTGCTCAGCACGCATTCCCAGAGCGGACCTGCCACCCACCAGTTTTCAGGTTTTGATGTTTTCCAGTAGCTTGGCCTCTGGACAGCAGTGCACTTACACCCACCCACAGCGTCAGAAATGCCTGTTCCCACACCCCTAAAATAAGCTAGCTTCTTTTTAATGCACAATCCAGACAGTGAGAAGTTCCTGTTCATCCTCCTACCTCCCCAGTGCATGCCAGGCTTGTGGAATGCGTGTACCCTCAGAGCACCCAGGGATCTTTGCTAATTCATCTCCAGCCCCTGGACTTAGCTGGTCAGGAAAGAACACATTTATCTAGTATTTAAGAAAAAAAAATTTTTTTTTTTAGAAAACTTTTCTTTGGGGGGGAGGGGAACAGGACTTTATTGGGGAACAGTGTGTACTTCCAGGCCTTTTTTCCAAGTCAAGTTGTTGTCCTTTCAATCTTAGTTGTGGAGGGTGCCGTTCAGCTTCAAGTTGTTGTCCTTTCAGTCTTAGTTGTGGAGGGCGCAGCTCAGCTCCAGGTCTAGTTGCCGTTTCTAGTTGCAGGGGGTGCAGCCCACCATCACTTGCGGGAGTCGAACCAGCAACCTTGTGGTTGAGAGGATGCGCTCCAACCAACCGAGCCATCCGGGAGCTCAGCGGCAGCTCAGCTCAAGGTGCGGTGTTCAATCTTACTTGCAGGGGGCGCAGCCCACCATCCCTTGCGGAATTCGGAGGAGTTGAACCAGCAACCTTGTGGTTGAGAGCCCACTGGCCCATGTGGGAATCGAACCGGCAGCCTTTGGAGTTAGGAGCATGGAGCTCTAACCACCTGAGCCACCGGGCCGGCCCCTAAGCAAAATTTTATGTGACACATCTAAGATGGAATAGGTGTTAAAAGTGGGAATTTCAGAGTGTCCCTGACACATCTCCTCCCTAACCAGTGGTGCTTGGTAGCAAACCCTCCCTCCTGCATTTCTGAGCACCTACTGTGTGACTAGCACAGGCCAGGTGGTAAAGGGCCTTGGAAAATCTGGAAATGCCACCCTAGATGGCAGGTCGCAACATCCGCCAGTTCATAGACCAGGAAAGTGGGGTTAGGATGTTTAACCCGCGTGCCCAGGTCACTAGCCTTGGAGGAGGGGAGGGGCTTCAGTGCAAGCTCCCACCCAGGCTGGGGGTCAGCATGGGAGCAGCGGTGCGGGCTGCATGGTGTCTGGTCGCAGTCGGGCTGCCAGCTCCTGGGCACAGGGAACGGGGAGGAAGGGGCACACATGTCCAGCTAGCTGGGTCCTTGGTGGAGAGGGTCCCGCAGGGCCAGGTGTGTGACCGGCGCTGGGCAGAGCCACCCTGGAGCTCGAGACAGAAGGAAAGTCGGTGGTGCTAATCCTGTCTTTATTTTGATGTTTTGTTCATCGCAGATATTTTTTTTTGCATTTGTTTTGATTTTTAAAAACATTGCATTAAGAGATGATTTATCCTGATGACTGAGTATTTCTGGTGTCCCCTGACATTTGGCACTGAGGGGGGTGCCTTGTTCTCCTCACCCTACACCTGGCCCCCGTATGGTCATTCAAACAGGCTGGGATTGCAGGCAGGGACCGAGGCTGAGGTGCCAACCTGGTGCTGGGCACAACATTGTCCTATGGGCTAACGGCTCGGGGGCCGAGTGTCTGCCGACGTCCTTCAGGCATGCAGGGTGCCCACGCTGTCACCCGCACCCCTTTCACGCCTGCCCCCTCGTGGGTTTGGGACTCCATGTGCTGTGGGCTGGCAGGCACCTGCCACAGAGCTGGCCAAGCCTGCAGGGGTGGCCCTCAGAGTGAGCCGCAGTGAGAGACTGCACAGTGTACCGTGAGGCCCCTGGATGAGGGGAGCGGATGGCCACAGAGCCCTCGGCCGCCATTCAAACAGAGATGCATTCACTTGCAGTTTGGAGCTCAGAAACCTACAAGGGGTCTCACTGGGCTCAAATAGAGGGGTCGTCAGGCTGGTTCCTTCTGGGGGTTTCAGGGGAAAATCCATTTCTGCCTGTTCTAGCTTCCGGAAACTTCCTGCATCCCTCTACTCTCGCGTTCCCTTCCTCCATCTTCAAAGGCAGCAAAGGTGGGTGGAGTCTTTGTTGCATCACACCCCTCTGGCTGTCCCCCTCCTGCCGCCCTCTACAAGCAGCCTGTGATTATTGGGCTGAGCCACACAACCCAGGCCCTTCTCGCCCTCTTAAGTTCCGCTATGTTAAGGAACCTATTGTCCCCATTGCCACATAAGGAAACACACTCTCAGGTTCTAGAATTGGGACACGGGAGGCCGTTATTCCTCAGGCCACAGGGAGGGACGCCTCGTGATATCTGGTAATCGGAGGGACCCTCAACTTCCAGAAAGGCCAGCTAATGGTGACCAATAGCAGCTCACATTGCTCAAATCCATGACCTCATTCAGTTCAACTTACATCTTGGCCAGTTGTCCGAGGCTGTCCCATTTCATCTCCGGGTTTGCTGACCTCTCCTATAGGCCAGACTGTGGGGCACTTTGCCCCAGAGGGTGCTGCCTTGAAAAACGTCTTCCTTCATGGATCCAGCCTGGTTGAGTCCTGCTTACGCACCACACACTGAAGCGGTCCCTGCTTCTGTGGAGCTGACATTCTCGGGGTTAGAGACAAACGTGCCACAACAGGTGGCAAGGAGCACTTTGCAGAAAACAGATCGGGATACAGGATGGGGAGTGACGGGGCCACAGAACCCGGAACCCGCCTCCACGCAGCCAGCCCCCCACCAGCCTGGATTCTGGGAACACAAGGTCCTTTAGCTCCGGGCCTGTGTTCCTCCTTGAATTCACGTTGAAGACGCCACTTCAAAGCCACAACTGTACCAAAGGTGAGGGAAGGAGCCTGGCCACGCGCTATGGGGTGTGGTGTCTGCAGAGATTCAAAACAATCGTAAAACCAACTGAAGGTCCGGAACCAACTAAAGTTCTGTGTACTTTTCATTATCCTCTGCACTGTCGGTTCTAAATAACGCCCCTGCAAAATACCCCTCCGCCTTGTTACTCTAAGTTCTCAGCAATTGAAGTATAAAGAACATAACCCATTCTCCTTATTCTCAGTAGTTCTGTTCTATGAAGTTGCCGTGGCCCCCGAATTAGGAAATATGGACCATCGCTCCCGAGGGAAATACAGGGTCAGGTCCCGTAAGCCTCTGGTCACAACAGTTGTGTCAACTGATCGATAAATAACCTCGGAGGATGTGTGTTTCTGTTTAAAGACACCTAACTTAATAGAAGGTGTTGATTCATTAACACTGAACGGCACTCGCTCACAGCTGAGAAGTGGTGCTAACACACGTCTGTGCTCCATGGGGCACGTCACAGCCTTTGAGCGCTTAGGGCACAAGACAGCTCTTGAGCATTACGCTGTGGGGGCATCTGAGACATGAAATCACCACCACCACCAAAAATAAAAGCACAGAAGTGGGGAAAACGTGGCACTACACAGACCATGGGAAGGACACCGGCTGACAGTGAAACTGTGGCGGGATGTCCCCAGTGGGTGACAGTTTTCACCTCTCTGCCCCTCTGGTCAGTGCATGACTGTGAAAGGGCTGAGTATTGACTTGGGGTCACAAATAAATTTTAGAGAGTAGGTGTTATGGACTGAACTGAGACCCCAAAAATTCATATGTGGGCATCCTAACCCCCAGTGCCCCAGAATGTGGCCATATTCAGAGGTTAATCCTTTAAAGAGGTGTTTAAGGTAAAATGAGGTCAGTAGGGTGGGCCCTGACCCAGTAGGACTGCTGTCCTTATGAGAAGGGCGACCGGGACACACAGAGGGACGAGCACGTGGGGACACAGGGAGGAGACGGAGTCTGCACGCCCAGGACACAGGCCGCAGGCGGTACCAGCCCTGGGACACCTGGATCTCGGCCTCCGGCCTCCAAGTTGGAGAGAATAAACTCACGTTGTTGAAACCAGCCTGTCTGTTTGCCGTGCAGCAGCAGCCCGCACAGACCATGGGACAGACTAATGCTGTAAGCAAATTCGCCAGCACGAGATGCACAAATGATGAGGGACAACTGCGTTTACGTACTCTCCAAGTTGGCGGAGCTCTCCTTCTTCTCCTTTTGTAAACACCGGTGATGTGGAGTCATCCAGAGAACGCCCGGGGCCTGGGCTCCAGGAGTCGGCCCTGGAGGAGGTTTCAAAGGCTGGGGACTGGTCAGGGTCACGGCAGGTCCTTGCCTCCTGCCCCTGTGGTCAGATGTATTTCCTGCTTAAATAGGAGATTTCAAATCAACGATGGCAGCCCGTGTGAAGACTCAGAGCTGGAGTTATTTCGGTTCTGTAATTCTCTGTGACTTCCTGGTACTGTTATTGGGTGTTTAAAATTTAAAGCTGTGAAACCAAGTGCAAACTACGAGGTGTAGCATTTCAGTGCAAACATTAGTTCGTGTGTGAACTATTTCACTGAATTCAAATAACTCTAAGATTGAAATGTGTTCTTCTTTTTCACTGTTAATTGTTTTAAAGAACAGGATTCGGTTTCGCACGATTATACTGGAAATAAGTTTGTCCTATGGAGGAGGGAGTGTTCAAAAAGTGGTCGGTGGCCTGGTCTGGGTGTCAACTGCACGAGGTACACTGCTGGCCTTGGGTTCCTCCCTGCTATTCGCTGGCATCCAGAGCTCCTTGCAATCCTACAAGAGTGGACGGGACTGCATGGCCCAAGGCAGGAGTCCCCACTGCAGGACCAGGGAGACAGAAGTGACAGGGCCGCCTTTGTGAACTACCCTGGGGCAGACCCTGGCTCCGAGCCCTTGACTTTCTGTATTGGCTTGAACGCTGAGGACCACACAGCTCCAGGAACACCCCTCGCTGCAGGCAGCCCCTCTGTTTCTTATTTCCAAATGGAAAAGCAGACTTTGACGAGAAGCTTTTGTAAGAAGGTCTTTGTAAACTAAGGTTTTAAAAGAGGATGGATAGGAGCTTTGGAACCTGCGATTTTTATTTTATTTTAAGTAACACTTTTATTATAAAAGTGATACATGGTTGCAGAATTTGGACAATACAAATAAATCTGAAAGTGGGGGGAAGTGCCCAGAATCCTCCCACATCCTGGGTATTCAGTAAAGGCTGTCTCAGGGGACGTGGCGAGTCCTTACCATGTTGCTATTTCTTAGGATCCTGGGGACCAATGAAAAGGTGGGTGCAAGAGAAGGCGGAGCCACAAAATCCCAGTGCACCAGGCACTATGGAGGGTTGGGCCCGGCTGAGGACACACCGGGCGGCTGGGGTCTTGGCTGCCAGGCCCCAAGCTCGGCCACCTGTCCTCTCGGTGGCCGGTGCCCCAGCCTCAGATTGGTGACAAAACTCCGCTGCCTTTGCACTGAGAGGTGAGTCCAGTCACCCCAGGCCCTGTCACCCCCTGGACCTCGGACTCCTGCTTTGTGCCAGTCCTAGCGGCCATGACAGGCTGTGTTCTGACGGTCTATCCCTCTGGCCTGTCCTAGAGACCCCAACAGAGGTCTTCACACCTGGCCCAGCCATGGCACATGTAAGGTCCCAGAGCTGACCCCGGGGCCACCTCCAGGGCAGACAGGGGAGCCAAGGAAGTGCACTGTGGACCTCTGACTTCTGGGCCGGGCCTGTGTGGGGAAAGGCAGGGGCGCCCTGGAGCTCCCACCCCAGGGTGGGGACCAGGCCCAAGGTGGCTTCTGAGTGAGGAGGGTGGCGCTCACTCAGTCACAGAGCGGCCCCAGGCTGCTACTGCCAGCGGTGCCTCTGAGCGGCTCTCTCCTCCCCAGGGACTGTGGGGATGCAGCCAACCTTGGCCCACGTGTGCCATCACTTGCCATGCCTTAGCCCCAGCCAGTTTCCCTGGAGAGCGGCCATCGCCCTCCACCTGTGCACCAGACAGAGCCAGAGAGAGCTGTCTGTGTGTGTGGCTGGCCCCGAGGCCGGCCCCTACCCGACTCAATCTGCCGCTTTAGCCTGAGAAGCAGGTTAGCTGGCCTGGGGTGGGGGTGGGGGGCCTGCAAAGCCAGCTGCCCCTGCCAAGAGGTGAATGGGGCAGGCAACTGGGGTGACCATGAGGTGACCATGTGGCACCAGGCCTGGGGCTCTGTGAGGCCGAGGGGTTCTGTGCGTGCAGACGGTTAATCCTCACGCGCCCTGAAGAGCCTCTGGTCTCACCACCCCCACTGCTGCCCAGAGGAGACCAAGGCCCAGAGGCCAAGAGCTGCCCTGGCTGCAAAGGCACTGCGGCCCCTGACCCCACCCGGGGCGTCTGCAACCCAGCGCATTTCCTTCAGCCCAGGGTGTCTGGCAGGCATTATAGGTTGAAGAGAAAAAGGAGAAATTTCCTAAAAATCAAAGAAAAGAGTATATCTCTCCTATAACCAAGAAAAGAAATTGAATCCAGAGGTGACCCCGTTTATTCAAGACACCTGTTGAGGTCCTGCCATGCCCATGAGAAGCACAGAGGCCACCCACGAATTGGAGGGACAGTGCTGCCTGCATGGCACCTTTGTCCCGCGGGGATTCAGGCTGACACAAGCGCGTGACACCGAGGCAGGGAGAGGAGGGTTCCCCAAGGGGATCAACGAGCTGGGGGCCAAAGGGCAGCAGATGTGATTATGGGCTCAAGACAGGGTCCTGGGGTGAAGGAACCAGACAGACAGGTGGGGAGAGTTGTGGCTGCCAAGGCAGGCCCCTGGCTGGTTGTGTCTGTGTGTGTGTGTGTGTGTGTGTGTGTGTGTGTGTGCGTGTATCTGTGTGTGGGGAGGGGGATGTGCCTGTGTGCGGTGTGTATGTGTGTCTGTGTGTGCGGTGTGTACGTGTGTCTGTCTGTGTGGTGTGTACATGTGTCTGTGTGTGTGGTGTGTACGCGTGTCTGTGTGTGTGGTGTGTACATGTGTCTGTGTGTGTGGTGTGCATGTGTGTCTGTGTGTCTCTGTGTGCCGTGTGTGTCTGCATGTGTGGTGTGTACATGTGTCTGTGTGTGTGGTGTGCCTGTGTGTGTGTGTCTCTGTGTGCCGTGTGTGTGTTTGGGAGTGTGAGCCACAGTTCCTGAGATCATCTTTCTCTACGATCTAGACAGATGGGGACCTGTCAGGAATTTTCGTCAAGCCCTTGCAAAGCCCTGGGTCGGCAGGAAATGTGGCCTTGAGGACGAGCTCCCAGATGCACCATCCGCTCTCACATTGTTTCTGAGGCCCCGCTTAAGCCTGTTGCCAGCAGTTTGGCATTCTGTTGGCGTGAGCTGAATGCCGGCCCTTTCCACACAAAGGCCCGTATTTGCTTCCTCTGCAGGATTCCCAGGACGCTAGCAGCCTGCCAGCAAAGGCACAAAGCCCGGGCACCCCGACTTTTCACCTCACAGCCCAACAGGGCTAACCCACAAATCCACACTATGTGGCTGCCGGGCATTGTTGTGGGTCAGCGGGAATGTGTCCAGCTAAGTCTGTGCCCTGACTCTCCGTGAGTTCGGGAGGCTGCGTGCACAGCCCACTGCTGACCCCACCACAGCCCTCAGAAAGGAGCAGGAGGCCGGCCAGGTCACCCCAGCAGCAATGTGAAAGTACTTAATGCCACCGACTATATACTTTAAAAAGGGCACAAACACCAAATTTTATGTCTCATATATTTTACCACAATTTTTTAAAAAACTGACCATCGTAGGCTGTGACTAGGGTAAATGTGCATACCTGGAGACTACCCAGGAGATGTGACAAATGTCACCTGGAGGCCGAGAAGGTGCCCCGACCCCTCAGGAGTGGCTGTGGCCAAAGTCATTTCCAACTAGCAAACTGCGGAGCTGTTTTCAGGCCGGATCTTGGCTCCGAGCACAGTGCCGTGCACAGCAGCCCCAGGCTGTCCCTGTCCCCCCCTCCCAAGTATAGCCACAGCTGCCACTCCAGCTGCAGAAACTGAAAGAATGGCACAAGGCTCATTTCCAGCTCTCCTTCCCGTTTTTAACTATCTGTCGTGGTCGGCAGAGGGATGGCCCCCCAAGACGTCTGCGCCCTAATCCTCAGAACCTGCAAATCTGCTACTTGATGTGGCAGAAGGGACGCTGCAGCTCTGATTAGGCTTCGGGAGCTGGGCTCAGTGTCGCCCTGGGGTCCTCGTGAGGGAAAGAGGAAGGCAGGAGGGCTGGAGAAAGGGATGTGACAAGGAAAACAGGTGGGAGGGGTGCAGGCCACGAGTTAAGGAATGTGGTGCCTCTGGAGGCTGGAAATGGTGAGGATGCTCTTCTAGGGCCTTTGAAGGAGGCAAACCTGTCAACACCTTGATTTGCACCTAGTGACACACAAGCTCCACTGTAAGACAACACATTTGTGTTGTTCCAAGACATTAAGTTTGGGGCAATTTGTTACAGCAGCCACAGGAAACCAATGCCGTTCTGTGAAATAGAGTGTTAATTCAGACCCCACTCCCACTTCGTGCATTTGGCCAACATCCCTGTCTGCAGGGCTGTGGGACAGCCGGAAGGGACCTCGGTCACGTTGAGGGTTCTGTCGCCAGAATCGTAAGAAGCACAGTCAGGAGTGGTCTCCACATACTTCATAAGAATGTTAACTTTGAAAATCATCGAAGTAGATTTAAAAGGCAATCGGACCAAAATTCGGACTAACCTGAAGACAAGCAGAATTCACTGATACCATCTAAACTGGCGCCAACACAGTTGGTGAATGCCGCCCACCTGCCGTACCCTGCTGACCGCCTGCCCTTTTCAGCCGACTCAAAGCTCCTGAACCCTCCTCCTGGGGAAGAATCTTGCATAAGGTCTCTGCATCTCTTCATCCCCCAAACACCCCACCCGCAGACTGCCCCAGCTGCCCTTCCTAAACCCAGAGACCTGGCGCCCGTCTCCTTCAGCCAGGGGGGCTGGCGGTGCTAGCACAGGCTGCTACGTGACTGCCACTTCCAAGGAGGCAGACAGTGACCTAAGGGGCCTCCAGGAGGCTATTGGGTCACACCTGGATACGCTGGACGAAGGGATGATTCACGTCCTGGCCGCAGCACAGCAGGACGGCTCGAGATTTCATCACACTGCTCAGAACAGCACGCAACTGAAAACTTATGAATTGTTTATTTCTGGAATTTTCCTTTTAATACTTTCAGATTACCATTGGCCGTGAATAACTGACACCATGGATAAGGGAGGGTAACCATGCTTTTCAAAAGACATTCAGAAACGGAATGTGTGGAGCAGTTGGGCAGAAACAATAAAATGTTGGTTTTCTTCCACTTCAGCTTATCTGCAGTGAAGTTGTGAAAGGGACTATCCAACCGGCAGAGAACACTTCTTGGGTTACCAACATATGTTTGTTTGCATCGTGGGACACAGGGACATGCCATTCGCCCTTCACACCTGTGGCTTCTTCCAGTCACAACCAGCTTTATCCTGACTCAGCCTGGGCTTTGCAGCTTGAAACCGCTGCCTACACCATCCTCGACCATTCTAATGCCTTTCTAGAAACAGAGCACAGTACCCAGCTGCCTTGTCCGCACTGAAGGCTGCGTCAGACTAAGATCTACCAGTATCATCTTCAGATGTGTCCTGATCGGAGGTGTTTCTACCACAGAGATTCAGATTGTTTTAGACCATGACGCCTCTTAAATTTCCACAGCCAACCTTCTGAATATTCATACTCACCTTTAAAGAGAAAGCATGAAAGCATGTAACATCCAGTAGTTGCTAACAGACACCGCTCAAGGTGATCCAGGCAGCCTTCTGCTTTGTTGTTGTGGTTTGCTAAGAGGTAGTCCACAGACAGCAAAAGTTCCAAAACCAGGAGCGTACACTACAGTCTACACTCACCTGAGCTAGCACCAAATAAGACTTCAATTCTCTCATGCCCAGAATTATGGTCTGAAAGCCTGGCCATCAGGTTTGCCTTTTAAAAATGTATGGATAGAATTTCCAGTCAAGATGGTGGAGTAGGTAAATGCTGTGCTCACCTTGTCTTATGACCACATCTAAATTACCACTAAACACAAAACAACCATCATTGAGAATTGCCTGAAGTCTGGCTGAACTGAAGCCCTACAACTATGGACATACAGAGGAAGTCACCTCAAGACTGGTAGGAGGGGCAGAGATGCAGAACGGGCTGGTCCCACACCTGTGTGTGACCATTAAAAATCAGGAGGGACAGCTCAGCTGTGCAGATCACCCCGCTGAGGAGTAAGGATGTCCCAGACCCTCCCCAGCCCAGGGTTTCAGTGCTTGGGAGTGAAGTCCCATAATTTCTGGTTGTATAACCAGCAGAGATTGGGGCTGAGTGAGACGAGGGTGGCTGGAGTCCGAGGTGATTCTCTTAAAAGGCCCATGCACAGACTTACCTGATGATGGACTCACTGGCTCTGAGCTCCAGTGTTGGGATAGCAGCTTAAAAGGCGCCAGGAACACATGGAGAGGAACTGAGTTGTCTGGCTGCAGGCTGAGGGCTGAAGGGGAGCATTGTCCCAGGAAGAGGAGCTGGTAGAAGCCATTGTTTCTTTGTTGAGCCCTCCCCTGCCCTGCGTGCAGATGTGTGTGCGCAGACATCATATCTGAGTCTCCATCTGACTGGCTATCAGTTTTCATCTGCCCCGCCCTACTGGTTCCCTGAGACCATGCTCCACCCAACTTTCAAGCCCACCCAAGCCACCTTCAGTGGCTTTTTTGTACAAACTGCCTGCCTTGGCTCATGCTGCACACTTTCCTAAAATCTCTCAAAGGTTCACACACCCCAAACAAGCAGCATCTGGTTTGGGCATGTCCTGTACCTCTGGCTGAGCAGCCCCAAGCCCAGCACTAGCAGCAGCCAGCCTTGGTTCATGGCTTGGTCTCTCAAGATACCTCTAAGCACAGTGCAGGCAGCAGCCATCTCTGGATTGCTTTGTGGCTCATGCCAGGTGGCCCCAGGCAGGGCACAGACTGCAGCACGTCCTCTCCCAGGAGGCCCCGGGGCTGGCAGTCCCAGTGGCCAGCTTCAGACTGAGCCAAAGCATCACCTGGTCACCTCCAAGGACCACACACCCCGTGGGCAGGCTGGGCAGGAACCAGAGCCCTGCTAAAGTGAGTCCTGCTCTGCAGGGTCAGACCCTGCACCACAGCTCCTCCACTATAGTCATGACCAGTCCTCACAACCAATCAGCCTGAGGGTCAGTCCCTCCTACTGATGTGCAAACAACAACCAAGGCTCAACTATAACAGGAGGGCACACACAACCCACACAAAGAACACACCTGGAGCACCCAGCTCTGGTGACCAGGGAAACTGTACCACTGGGTCCCACAGCACCTACTACATAAGGCCATAAGGCCACTCTGCTAAGACCAGGAGGCATAGCAGCACTATGTAGACACAAACACAGGGAGGCAGCCAAAATGGGGAGACAAAGAAACATGTCCCAAATAATAAAACAGAACAAAGCTCCAGAAAAAGAATTAAACAAAATGGAGACAAGCAATCTACCAGGTGCAGAGTTCCAAACACTGGTTATAAGGATGTTCAATGATCTCAGGGAGAACTTCAATAAAGAGATAAAAAACATAAAAATGGAGATAGAAAACATTAAAAAAGAACCAGTCAGAAATAAATAATACAATAACTGAAATGAAGAACACATTACAGAAATCAACATATTAGATGAAGCAGAGAATTGACTCAGTGATTTGGAAGACAAGGTAGCAGAAAACATTCAATCATAACAACAAAAAGAACCCCCGAAAATGAGGAGAGTTTAAGGGGCCTCTGGGACAACACCAAGCATACCAACATTCACATCAAAGGGGTACCAGAAGGAGGAGAGAGAGAGAGCAAGAAATTAAAATCCTATTTGAAGAAATAGTGACTGAAAATTTCCTTAAACTGGCAAAGGAAATAGATATACAAGCCCAGGAAGCACAGAGAGTCCCAAACAAGATGAACCCAAACAGGCCCACACCAAGACACATCATAATTAAAATGCCAAAGATTAAAGACAAAAAGAGAATCTTAGAAGCAGCAAAAGAAAAGCAGTTAGTTACCTACAAGGGAACTCCCGTAAGTCAATAAGCTGATTTCTCAACAGAAACTTTGCAGGCCAGAAGGGAGTGGCAGGAAATATTCAACATGATGAAAAGCAAGGACCTACAACCAAGATTACTCTACCCAGCAAAACAATCATTTAGAATCAAAGGACAGATAAAGAGCTTCCCAGACAAGAAAAAGCTAAAGGAGTTCATCACCACCAACCCAGTATTACAAGGAATGTTAGAGGGACTTCTTTAAGACAAAAAATAAATAATAAAAAATATGACTAATAAAATGGCAATAACTACATATCTATCAACAATTACTTTCAATGTAAATGGATTAAATGCTCCAATCAAAAACATAGGGTGGCTGAATGGATAAGAAAACAAGACCTTTACATATGCTGCCTACAAAAGACTCACTTCAGATCAAAAGACACACAAAGACTAAAAGTAAAGCAATGGAGAAAAGATATTTCATGAAAATGGAAACAAACAAACAAACAAAGCTGTGGTAGCAATAAACTTTAAAACAAAGGCTATAACAAGAGACAAAGAAGGACCCAGTAATCCCACCTCTGGGTATTTATCTAAAGAAACCCAAAACACTACTTCAAGGGGACGTGTGCATCCATATGTTCACTGCAGCACTGTTTCCAACGGCCAAGATGTGGAGGCAGCCTGGGTGTCCCTGAATGGATGAATGGGTACAGAGGAGCAGGTACATATGTACAGTGGAATATCGCTCGGCCAGGGAAGGGAATGGGTTCTTACCATCTGCAGCGGCAACATGGATGGACCTGGAGGGTACTGTGCTGAGTGGAGTGTCAGACACAGAAAGACAGATGCAATATGATCTCACTTATATGTGGAATCTAAAGAAAAACAAACAAACAAAACAGAAACAAACTCACAGAAACAGAGAACATTTTGATGGTTACCAGACAGGAGGGGGCTGGGAATGGGTGAAAGACGGGAAAGGTTAAGAAGTACAAACTGGTTGTTACAAAGTAGTCGTGGGGTGTAAGGAAGATGTTGAAGAAAATTTGCCTTCATTGGTTGATGTGAGCTTTTGTCTATTAGCTTTTGTCTGTTCCTGTATGTGAGGTGATTTCTGTGCTGTGATCAGGGGTTGAGTAAATTCCCCCTTTGGTCTCATTCTCCAGAGCAGGGGAGACATGAGATGATGTTTGCTGTTCTGTCTGTGCTGTGAGGTCATGGTTAGCTTAGGGTTAAAGAAATTCTTGATCAGGGGTTGAGAGAATTCCCTCTTTGTTCTGTCTGTTTCGCCCACGTCAGCAGATGAAGTGAAGCAGTAGCTAAGTTATATCAGGACGACGTGACCGGCACGTTGCCAGGCTTTGGAAGACCTTGGGCTCATGGTCCCAAGCAGGAACAGTAGATATTGCTTGTCCGGATGAACTAGCCCTTCAGCTGGATAAGTAATATATTTTCTTTTTTTTTTTACCATTGACTGTCGGACCCTCCCGGAACTGGCTATTCCTTGAGAGGGGAGGCAGGAACACAAAAAAACTTGACTCTGGGGTGCATCTAAAGAGATATATAAGACAGACCTCAGGTGGATTGATTGATTGATTGATGTTTCAAGACATTGCTATTCAGAAGATTTGCTGTTTCAGGACTGCTTTTCAGGATTGGATTGTTTCAGAGTAAGAGATCAGAACTTGTCTCAATGGACAGTAGAGACTTTCGTTGGTGAATTGTCATCATTCTAGCATCTTTGGGAACTTGCATGCAGCTTGCAGCTTGCAGTTATCAAAAGACTTCCTAACTTACAACAACAACAACAGCAGCAGCAGCAGCAGCAGCAGCATTCTTGGGAACTAGCGAGCAGCGGTGGGAGACGCCTGAGTGTCTCTCAGCTACAGACCAGGCAAGGTTTTGATTTACGACTTTTCCAGTGCTGTTCCCCCTCTCCCCTACCCCCACCCACAGTTCGGTGAGCTTTTGGCATCTACTGTAATACTTACTATCCTTTAAAGCTTATTACTGCTTTTGGATACTCCTTATTGATGTGTATTTAGCCAAGTGATTTTTGATCAATAGTAAACAAGTGCTGGGATCTCTTAAACTTATAAGTATGTGCACTCCTCTGACATGACATTGTTATCAATGTATATAGTTTAGTCTTAACCACCTTTACTTTCTGTCATTAGCACATTCTATTAATTGCGTTTTACTATTGCATATTGCTAAATAGATTAGATATTGCCAAATAAATTCATTAGCTCCACTCTAGCGTGTGTCCCCCCCCCCCGTTTCCCCCCGCTCATCATTACATGGGGATGTAGGGTACAGCATAAAGAATATAGTCAATGAAATTGTAATAACTATGTGTGATGTCAGATGGGGACTAGATCTGTTGGGGTGATAGAGGGAGGGGGTTGGGGGACAGAGTGAAAAGGTGAAGGCATTAAGAATACAAATTGGTAGTTACAACATAGTCATGTGGATGTAAAGCACAGGGAATATAGTCAATAACATGGTAATAACCATGTGTAGTGCCAGGTGGGTACTAGTCAGAGGGTCACTTCTTAAATTATATAAATGTCTAACCACTGTACTGTACACCTAAAATTAATATAAAATAATATTGAATGTCAACTGTAATTGAAAAATTAAAAGGGGGGTGAGATAAAGAAGAATAAGAGGTCCACATTTCAGGTATAAAACAAACAAGTCATGGGGATGTAAAGTACAGCGTGGGGAACATAGTCAATAATATTGTGACAGCTGGGACGGTGTCAGACGGTTGCTGGACTTATCGTGGTGATCACTGCTTTAGGTGTATGTGTTGAATAACTATTGTGAACACCTGAAACTTATATTGTATGCTAGCTATATTTTAATAAAAATCTTTTTTAAATGTATGGATAATTAAAACCTGAGACTAAATAATATTGCTTCCTAAAGTGTTGCTCGGAAAAAAAAAAAATCAGTCCTTCCTGCTGTACCTGAGCTGTGAGCTGTTTCAGGACCAACAAACCACTCCTTGGCATGTGCTAGCATCTTCACCGCCAAGACCACTCAATCCTGGGGAGCAGCTCCTTCTTCCCCTCCCCCAGCAGTGTTTTCCATTTCTCAATGGGTCGTGGGCATCACCCATACCATCAAACTTCAACTGCTTGCTTGATTTCCTGAGTCATATGTCACGGTGTTTCCAAATTCACTGCCTTTCCACTATTACTGAGGACAGTTTCAATATGCCTCAGTCACAGCAAGCCATCGGGTGCCTTTAACAATGTTTGGTGCATTCATAGTGCAATTGAACCCAAAGTCACAAAAGGAAAAACAAATTTTAGAAGTTAAACCACACACATTGTGGGCAACCAGCAGAGGTGCCTGTACCATTGGGAGCACTTGGCCACAACACCTCAGGTCAGGTCGCATTTTACAGCAACCGGAATCTTGGCACCAAACTTATAGAAAAAAACCTTTCCGTTTTCAGAGCTTTTTGCATTTCCGAATTATAGATAAGGGACTGTGGGTCTTTTCTACCAGAGAATCAAAGAAAAGATAGAACCAGGCTCTTCAAAGACCCCACAGTCTAATAGGAGAGAGATGTGAACATCCGGTTAGGGCGCAGTTGAACAATGAAAGTAGCTATTGTTTAGTGAGCACCTACTAAGTACCAAGCTCTGCACCACTCTCCAGCGTAGGTGCTACTGATCCCATTAACAAATAGAAATTGAGTCCAGAGTTCATAACCAAGTACTATAAACTGAATGCTTATGGTCCCCCCAAAATGTATGTGTTAAATTCTACCCCCAAGTGTGGTGGTGTTGGAGGTGGGCCTTTGGGAGGTGAGTAGGTCACAAGGGCAGAGGCCTCGTGAATGGGGTTAGTGCCCTTGTAAGAGACCCCGGAGGGGCATTGTCCCTTTCTCCAGGTGATGACACAGCAAGAAGACAGCTGCCTATGAACCAGGAAGCAGACACCAGACCTGCCAGCACCTTGATCTGGGACTTCCAGCCACCAGGACTGTGAAAAATAAATGTCTGTTGTTTACAAGCTGCCCAGTCTGTGGTGTTTTGTTACAGCAGCCTGAGCTCAAACAATAGTGTAAGGACCGCTGCAGGGATGCAGGGCACCAAGGCCAGGCCCAGTGCAGGAAGGACACAGAGATGGTTGAGCGAAGCCAGAAATTAGAATGTATGTGAGAGTAAGGGAGCCAGAAACCCAAGGACAACCCACATGGGCAGATGGTATGGATGACTGACATTCACTAAATGCTGGAGCAGGAGGTCTGGAGGTGAGAAGAAGAGAAAGTGAGATCAGCTGGAGGCACGTTACCTCAAGGTGGCTGGCAGACTTCTAAGCGGAGACCTGTCTTCCCAGTTTGTGTCTGTGCAGCTGCCTCAGTCTGGCATATCAGATATGCTCCCAAAATAACGGATGGATGGATGGATGGATGGATGGATGGATGGATGGATGGATGGATGGATGGATGGATGGGTGTATGGATGGATGGATGGATGGATGGATGGATGGATGGATGGATGGATGGATGGGTGTATGGATGGATGGATGGATGGATGGATGGGTGTATGGATGGAGGAATGATTCTAGTGGGCCTGGTTCTAGTAACCACACTAATTCCTTGTGATGGACCTCAGTTCAGGCCCCATACATAGATTCATCCCTGCTTTCTGCCACTGCTCCCAGGGATGCCACAGCTGACACACTATTTTCAGCTTCCAACTCTTCAGCAGTCATCCTCCCTAGACCGTGTCCTGATGCTGCACCCTCCAGACATGATACCACCTGCAGGGCTGGCATCTGTCTTGTCACTTATCTGCTCTCACCTCAGAGTCCCTGCTCTTCCTAAGAGGTGTTTCTTGTTTGCTGACCCAGCACTTCCACAGGTGGGGGATGCTCTGTTGTCAAGAGATGCTGTTCTAACTGGTGAATTCATCCCAATGCTGGCCCTCAGCATACAGCCCCCTCCTGGCCAAGATGACCCTGGTCCTGCCCTGTGGCCCACTTCTCAGCCATATCTTGCTGCCCTCTCTGCTATGACAGCTACTGTTGAGACTGTCTGGTCCCTGGGCTTCCCAAATCTGGCTCTCTTCCTCCAGATGTCATTGTCCAGTCTCCTCTGGGGGATCCTGCTGCAGCCCCCACATGCTGCTGCCCCCAGGGGCTCTGGCCCTTGATCTGCTCCCTCGATTCTTGGAGTTTGTTGTGTGTAGGTTTAATATGATTTCAAAGCCACTTGTCTATGACTTAAGTGAAGGTGTTTTAATCCTCTTGTTTATGACAAAAAACAAAAAAAGTTGCTTTGATACAAGTACGAAGTAAGATGTCATCATTCCACATCTGTTGTCATTGATAAGCAGTCAGTAGCCCAGCTGCTGGGGGCCCCGCTGGGAGTCTGTTGATAAGAGCAAGTGGAGAAGCCACTATGGCCAGGGGACATCGCCACTGTAAATACTGCGAGTCTGTGAGGCCCATTGCAAGTTTCGGTTTGGGTGAGGGGACCCCTCCCTAGTAACCTAAAAACTCTCCGAAGACCTTTGGGGCATTGCTCCTGGACAGTGGTGATAAACCACACAGGAGCCCCGTGAAAGAGATCAGCCACCTACCAACACTGGCATCTTCGTTCCCTAGCAACATGCTCTACCAACAGGGGACTTTTAGGCTGGCAGCTGGAAATCAGCTTCTGGTTGGTCGCTGACTCCCTGAGCATTTCCTCCTATAAAAGGGTACACCTGATATGAAATTTGCACTTTATTCCTTCAACTCCCTTGCCTGAAACAGACTCAGTTTCTGGGCATAACTTTTACTGCCTCCCAAAACAAAATCAAAGCAGGGGTCTTAACTATCAGGCAACATCCAGGACCCTGGAGGGCCTACGAGCCCTCTTAACTTTGTAGGCTAAGACCCCTTTGGGAATCTGACAAAATGATGGGCTATGCACCCCCAGGAAAACACCTGTGCCAGGGTCCCACACATATTTATACGTGTTAACTCTGTACTTATTAATGAATCCAAATGTGCCACTCCGCCAGGGCCGATCCCCTGAACTTAAATGCAGACACACTTGTGTTGTCCAATCCAGGGGCCACTGGCCACGTGTAGCTGCCTAAGTTTAAATCTAAATTAATTAAAATAAAATAAACTCGGTGTCTTCATCATACTAGCCGCATTTCAATGCTCAATAGCCACGTGCCAGTGGCCACCCTATCATTGGACAGTGCAGACATAGAGCGTACCCGCCATCATGGAACCTGCTATCCTATCATTGGATAGTGCAGACATAGAGAGTACCCGCCATCACGGAACCTGCTATCCTATCATTGGACAGTGCAGACATAGAGCGTACCCGCCATCACGGAACCTTCTATCCTATCATTGGACAGTGCAGACATAGAGCGTACCCGCCATCACGGAACCTTCTATCCTATCATCGGACAGTGCAGACATAGAGCGTACCCGCCATCACGGAACCTGCTATCCTATCATCGGACAGTGCAGACATAGAGCGTACCCGCCATCACGGAACCTTCTATCCTATCATTGGACAGTGCAGACATAGAGCGTACCCGCCATCACGGAACCTGCTATCCTATCATCGGACAGTGCAGACATAGAGAGTACCCGCCATCACGGAACCTGCTATCCTATCATCGGACAGTGCAGACATAGAGAGTACCCGCCATCACGGAACCTGCTATCCTATCATTGGACAGTGCAGACATAGAGAGTACCCGCCATCACGGAACCTTCTATCCTATCATCGGACAGTGCAGACATAGAGAGTACCCGCCATCACGGAACCTTCTATCCTATCATTGGACAGTGCAGACATAGAGCGTACCCGCCATCACGGAACCTGCTATCCTATCATCGGACAGTGCAGACATAGAGCGCACCCGCCATCACGGAACTTTCTATTGCACAGTCTGATATATACAAATGGTGGCCACTCACTCCACTCGAATGTCTGACCGGCGTTCACACCATGCTGTATTAGTCAGCACTGCTACTGTGACAACCCTCGTCTCAGTGGCTTACAAACGTGTGTCTTCCCGGCTTCCTTGCCTGCAGGGCAGCTGGGCCAGCTGATTTGGGCTGCTCCCCGGCCTTCTCATTCAGGCCCAGACTGCAGGGCGGCAGACGCTTGGAACCTGCTCTTTCAGGTGAGGCTTACATTACCCGCTCACATTCCATGGGTCAAAGTGAGGTGCAGGGCCAGCCCAAGCAGTGGACAGGTCACGACACGTCCTCTAACCATGGTGACCCAGGGGCAGGCGGGAATGGCAGGCTGTGAACAAATAACACCATCGCCCAGAGGCCAGAACTGCCCTCCGAGCAGCTCCTCCTCAGCCATTTCCTGCCTTAGCAGGTGCCAAAGCTGCCCTTGGCCACTCAGGGAACAGTCTAGAAGCACATGCCATGACCTTGACAATCCACGTCACTGCCCCGCCAGGAACACAGAGGCAACAATGGTGACCCCCACTCAGGCAGCAGAGGGGTACAGCAACGTGGAGTGTGGCGTCACTGGGGGGTGGGGTGGGGGCCCACTGCGCAGCCACAGCAAGGTGAGCAGGCTCCTCCCCAGACCAGTGTCACAGAGCGAACTCGGAGCCCGGCTCTCCAGCCCTCCCAGCAATGGGATGAATTATCCAGCTTCCTTTTAAAACCCCCTTTCCAAAGAAATGTATCCCTCACAGTACGGGAGGCTGGAAGTCTGAGATCAGGGGGTCCCAGGCTGGTTTCTTCTGAGGGTTAGTGGCATCCTCTCCCCGTGTCCTCACAAGGCCGTCCCTCTGTGTGTCTGTGCCCTACTCTCCTCTTCTCATAAGGACGCCAGTCAGATGGGACTAGGCCCATTCTAACAGCCTCATTTTAACCAAAACAGCTCTATGGAGACCGTACCTCCAACTGCAGTCACATTCTGAGGTGCTGGGAGTCAGAGCTGCAACATACGAATTTAGGGGGACACAGTTGGGCCATCACAGCAGCAGTGGTCAGTTTCTGCAGCCTGCGCCCAGGATTCTGACCACAGCCTCTGCCACCGCAGCCGGAAGTCAGGCCCCGTCATTCCGCACCAACAAAACCCCTTTAACCACCGTCTCCCCTCTGGTCTTGTCACCCTCAAATTCAAGCAGGACTCTGATGACGTCCCCCCACACACACCGAGATTCTCGGCTCTGATTGTTCCAACACGGCTAAGGACCGCGGGGAGAGCCGTTGCGGATGCAAATAAGGTTGCAGATCACCTTCCGACAGGGAGGTTTTCCTGGGTCGCCCAGGTGGGCCCAGCCTGGGAAAGGGAGCCCTTAAAATGGCCGAGCCCCGCGCTGCGCTCGTCCTGAGACCGGGGTCAGCCGGGGGCTCCCCATACACTTTCCCCCACCTGCGAGTGCGGTGGAGAAGGGGTCTTCACCGAGGAAAGGTTCGAAAGACGGTGGGGGTCCCCCAGGGAAGGTGCGGGGACGGAGGGGCGCCTGCACCTCTCCGAGCTCCGCTGACTCAGCCTGAAGCGACTACGTACAAAAGCCCCTCACCCGCCGCCTTCCCCCGCGGCCGCGGTTTGCGCGCTCCGCTTCCCCGGGCGGGGGTCGGGGGAGGGGGCGCGGAGCCAGGACCCGCCGGCAGAGGGCGCGCGGGCCCCCGAATGGAGGGGGCGGTGCCGCCCGCGCGCGCCAATCCCCGCCCACAGGCAGGCAACGTCTCGCCCGATTGGGCAGCGCCGACAGGCCGTCGGGGCGGGACGAGCGTCGTCGCGTCCGGGTGACGTCTCTCGCGGGCGTCGGGCAGGGTCGGCGGCGTCGGCAGCACTGGCGGCGGCGGCGGCGGCGGCGGCGGCGGCGGCGGGTGGGAAATGGCGGAGTACTTGGCCTCCATCTTCGGCACCGAGAAAGACAAGTGAGTGAGCGCCTCCCGCCGGGGCTCGGGCCGGGGAGGCGGCGGGAGCGGCGTCCGGCCCCGGCGGCTGCAGGAAGCCCGCGCGTGGGGGGAGGGGCGGGCGGCCCTTCCGGCCTCGGAGCCGCGCGCCGCCGCCGCCTCGTGGGCGCTCTGGCGGGAGGCGATGGGCGCGGGCGGGCGGCGCGGCCTTCCCTGCCCGGCGCTCCGCGTCCGTCGGCCATCGGGCCCGCGGCGCTCGGAGGCCGCCGTGAATGGTGCCGGCGCTGTCGGCGTCACCAGGTCCCTGCAGCGTGGGCGCCTGCTGTGCCAGGAGGGCTCCGAGGCCAGTGCTGCCGGGTTGCGTCCTCAGATAACGTGGGGCCCAACCACTGGGCTTTATTCGCTTAACGTGCCTCTTGCGCGTCTGAGTGGGGTCGGCCGGTCGTAAAGACATTGATGTGGAAAAGTGTCGTGGGACCCTGAGTTAACTAACCATGAACGACGCCTGCGTTCAGACACCTGCATGTGCAACATACGAGAAGACAGGTGGTTTTTTTCTTTTTGTTACGGTTGCTCGCCTTCCCTAGTCAATTGTTGGGTTAAAAATTAACATTTTAACTCTGACTTTGCCACCTTCGCCTTGATTCCCAGCGCGCTGACTGAAATGTAGTCTCAAGGAAATGTGGTCAGGCAATTAGAGAATGATTCTTACTTTGAAACCCTGAAGACTAAGCGTCTGGCTTAATTTACTCTGAATAAGCCATCATTTGGGGTTCTTCAGGTCTTGGGTCGCGCTCGGGCGAGTGTGTGTTTTTAACGGTAAGTCTCTAAGCTTGTCAGAGGTAACGTCTTAACACCACTTTTTCAAACACTGTTTGAATTGTTTCTCTTTTCCAGGATGCAGCCTCTCGTGTAAAATGCCTTCCTTTACACGTGGCAGCGTCTCCTGTGTTGTTTGGGGGGGGGGGGGTACTTTTCTTCCCAGCAAAACTCACAAGGCACGATCATCAGTCTTAGTCACTTGGGTGTCAACCCAAAGCCAATCTCTGGGGACTCAGAGGTGGATAAAATTTGGATCTTGTTCTCAAGGAGGGAGGGGGTGCGTGTCATGTCAAGGGTAACTAGTGAAATGTGTTAAACGCTGTGGAGGACGCTGCACCCGATGCTGTAGATGCTGCAGGTCGCAGGGCACAGCAGGGTCCCGCCTGTGCAGTGGCCTCGCATGACTGGTGGCTGTGCTGCAGAAGGAGGCTGAGAACACGCAGGGTGATTTCCCTCCTCTTCCTGCGTTAGTGTGGGCTGTGACTTGGGCCTCGCGCACTGTTTTTTCCTTGTTCTTGTAAAAAGTTCTATCAGGTGGCGTCTTCACTGTTACTCTGCAAAGCTCTTACTTCAGGGGTTCATTCCAATAACTTATGACCTATGTTGTAAAAGTCATGGGTTTAATTCAAGAAATTTGCTTATTTTGTCTACGTTATTCATAACATCATTTCAGGAAGACTTGTGGGGTTTTAGTTTCCAGGAAACAAAATCAACTCGTAAAAAATGAAGATGATTTCTACTTTTTTTTTCAAACTAGAAGTAAAATGTAGGTCTCTACCAATCTAAAATATTTAACTAATGATGCATTTGAAGTTACGAACATTTTCTAAACCCAAGCATAGGGATAGCCTTTCTAATACCTTCTGTGATAGCAAATCACCTTTCCTTTCGCATTTTTTCATTTTATTTGGGTAGTTTAAACAGCAGATCACCAAAGTTTATGCTAGAAAAGTTTTGACTAATATACTGAACTCTAACTGGGCATCAGGAAATGAAAGCTACCTCTGGAAGTATAGGAATAAGGATTTGAATTATATGGAATGGTTGAGTATTCCTTGCATAGATGGGTTTTGCCCATTCTTAGATTTTTGCAATAAGCTCTTCCGTTTTCAGGTGACTCTGAAGATAAAATGCTATATACTCAAGTTAGGTGAGCTAAGACCTGTAAGTTTGCAGACATATGTAGCAGTATAATCACTTTCCTCCTCGAAGTTCAGACTTTTCTGACTATTGCTACCTAATAATACATCAGTGGCTGGTCAGTCTTCATGGCCCATCAGATTTCACTGAGGCCCTTCGACCTTAACTCCGGATTGGGGTTGACTGTCTAAATATATGGCACTTGCTAAAAATAATGTACCTACAGGGTAACCTTCCTTCCACCTCTGCATGTCTAAATTTGAATGAGACCCATCTAGTAAGGTTTCATAGTTCATCACAGATCTGCTCAGCTTCCTAGCATTGCTGTCACGCTGGCTGGATTGCTGGTTTTGATTTGATCGGGACCATCCAAGTATTTGAACAGTATTGAGGGAGGGTTTTGCAATCGGCACTGAACGTACAGGTTGAGTTCCCCCAGTAGCTTGTCTTCAGGGTATTGAAGCCAGAATTATTTACTTCAGACTTGCGTTTGGAAATTTCCTTGTTGGTCTGGTTTGGTGGGTGAGAGAACCTGGACTTTGTTTTCTGTTTTATTTAGATAATGGTTGTGTTTAAAGAGTACTGTGTATGAAGCACACATGCATTATATCTGATTCTCGGAACAGTGCCGGCTTGGCATTTTCCTCATGTTACATGTGGTTCCTGAGACGCTGAGAGGTGGGTAGGGGGGCGTGTCCAGGTACAGGCAGCTGGAGTCAGAATCTTGACCCTCACTACACTCTTGTCGACCGAGCGGGCACTGCATCGCAGGAGGCTGAAGAACAGATACGTTTTACGTTACAGTTAGTTTCAGACTGATCTTTCAGTAAAAGAGAACAATAGAGCAGAGAAAGAAGAAGGGATTTGAAGAAGGAGAGTTAGCATGCCCTTCATTGAAAGAGTCTCGCATGTTTATAGAGGGGCAAATTGAGGCTAAGTCGTCCTAAAATATTGTCAGGAAGGGGACGGTAAGTGCCACCAATAAAAAACGACATGCCTGTGTTTTTACGAAGTGAAAGAAAAGTAGTTTGATAGCATGGATTATGTTTTTCCATCTGTTTGATCTTTTCTCATCAAAATAATCCACTCTTATTTTCCCTTACAGAGTCAACTGTTCATTTTATTTCAAAATTGGAGCATGTCGTCATGGGGACAGATGCTCTCGGTTGCACAATAAACCGACCTTTAGCCAGGTTTGTTTCTTTTTTTTTTTTTTTCTTTTCTTCTGCTTTCATGTAAATTGTCAAAAGTTGATGTACTTTACAGAAGCAGTTAATTTCCATATATTAGGCGGGTTATTTTGTTCTCTGTTTGTTGCATTTTCCATTTGTGTTCATAAGTGAGTGTGTTCTTTCATTCCAGTGAGGAGGAGGCAGGTCTGAGAGCACCACCATTCCCTGTTGTCACTAAAGAAGCCTGTTAAGGTTTTTAGTGTTTGCCCGTGACTGTGGCCAGTCTTTGCTGCCTCGCCACCCACCCTGCATTCTAACAGACGTGGGTCCGGGAGGCAGCCTCTTCCAGCCACGCACGTGCAGAGTGGGCTTTCTGCTCTTGGCTCTCTCCAGACAGTAGTGGTGGACGGAGCCCTCTTACAGGAGAGGCTGGCGTGGCTGCCCGCAGACCCATGGTGCCAGGCATCCGGGTTCTCCCTCCCTGGTTGTGCCCCTTCTGTTAGCGCCGCAGTCAGGGAAGCGGCAAGTTGCCTCACGGCACAGAAACATTAAACGTGAAACTTAACATTAGAAGATGGGCATTTACTTCAATTATTCGTAGCCAGTCTAGTCGATTAATTGAGAGAGGCCTGTTATCTTGGGCTTGGGTCTGCTGAGTTCAGTTCAATCAAAAATTAGGGGTTTTGATGGTTTATTTGGTGAATTGAAGAAAAGGCAAGTGGCACACTGTGCCTCAGTGACCACTGATGAGTTAAAGGGAGAAAGACTTGTAAGAGGGACAGAAAACACCCCCATGTTGACCAGAGTGTTTGGAATTTGAAAAATCTATATTTCAGTCTTTCCAGACTGAGGGCTGTTGAGATCCTTCTAACCGCCCATGAAGTCTGAATGTGCATCCTCTGAACCATGGGGTAACTATTGTGTCTGGCTTCTGGAAGCTGCCAGACTGCTTTGAGCTCATCTTTCTGTTCACATGTTTTAAACTTCTAACACAACAGAAATTTATGTTTTCTACAATTATGTAGGAAAGTCAGCCCTTTGATATAAGAAAAAGACATTATTATTTTCTAATTTAAGCCAATAAAAAACCCCACAATTTAATTTGTTTTCAGAAGTGGGGTGACAGCTTCCTTTCCCCCATTATTCCTGATCACCAAGTGGTTAGTATGATAAAAATATCTTTGAATACCTTTGAGCATGCCTCGAATTTCAGAATATTGGAGAACTTGCTTTAAATTTTGTTTATTGTAATTTTTTTAGTGCTTTCATTTATTAAGTAAATCTCGCCACTAAGCCAGTGGCCATAGCTCGGGCAGTAACCAAGCATCTTAAGTGTCCACTGCGTTTTTTGATTTTGGGTGGTTACTTACAGATGCACCAAGTGTTGGGCTGAGAGGGGAATTGTGCAATTACACAGTTTTCTTTAAGCTACCCAGACACACATGGCTGTTTTCTTTCTGAATCATTGATTACCTCAGGATGTTAATGTGAAGCTTAATTTGAGTACTTTGGATCAAGACAATGATTCCATTAAAGTTTGGGGGGTCGGTTATATGTGTTAACTGGAGCATCTTGTTTTAGTTTAATTGGCTGGTTTTAGGTCATCGTAACCACCCCTGATTTTAACGGAACTGCATTGCCCCTTTAAGTGAAGCCTCTTTCACTAAACAGCCGTGCCAGATTACCTGAGTGAGACCTGACATGAATTTTCCTGTTGAGTAATTGGGCTTCGTATAGCTTTTCGTCAGAGTTGTCACACACTGGTAGTTCCAGTGGGGAATAGATAGGTCAGCTTTGGGAAACATCAGCCCCGAGATGAGTTGACTCAGGGCAGTGCTCAGTGGCTTGGGGAAGGTGCCGGGCCCTGAGTGGAGGGTCTGCGTGTCACGTGTGTGTGGTCCGGCTGTTGGACGTTCTCCCAGGTGGGTGGCCCGGCAGCAGTGGCACACAGCCACTCCCCTTGAAACGTAACTAGAAGTGGAACTGGCTGGTTTTGTAAAACCACTTACAAAACTGTTTTGGACACATGTTGAAACTGAACATTTATTTTTCTAAATCAGGTGTTTCATTTGTTCAGCTTGTAAATAATGTAGCATAATTGAGTGTGGGTTTCTTTTTGAGCTTCTTACAGTGATGTGGACGTTAAGATTCATGTACTATATTAGCCTACTAACTTAAACATGGTTTGTTTTTTCAGACAACTTGATTTTAAGAAGAACGGTACAATGTAAGGTTTCAAGTCTGCCTGATCCAGTTTAAAGCACAAGGGCTAAAAGGATTTTTTTCCCTTAAAAGAAGGATCGGAAAAGAGCAAATGTTTTAAGCTATTGTATTATGTAAACAGAGATCCCACCCAGAAAATGTAACTGTGCTAGGTGTCTGTGACAGTTAGGAAACCCATTTGGTGTGCCTGTTTCCTACGAGACCAGAGAGCTGATGGACTGCATACAGTTGGGTTATGCATTCGGTTTAAAAAGTGATTTTGTATGGACAACGTGATTATAATGTGAATTTTTTGACTTCTTAGTGTCTGCTAGCTTAAAGTGTGAGAAAATGTTAATGTTCTATTATTTATCTTGTAGAAAACACTTTAATAATGTGGGACCACTCAGAATAACTGTAATTTCTTCTTGGTTGCTGGCTGACTTGACCTAAGTCACTGCTCAAACTCTGTTTTCATAATATGATGGTTTGGGTGAACTCTTCGGAAAAACTAGTGTCTGACTTGCGGGAAGCAAACAAGCGTTGAGCCATTTGCAAACAAGTTGTCTCTTTGCAATTGTCTAATATATGCACAGCAGCCAGTAGAATTCCCCTTTTTATTTTTTTTTCCCCGCAGACCATCTTGATTCAAAACATCTATCGTAACCCCCAAAACAGTGCACAGACGGCTGACGGCTCACACTGTAAGTCCCACAGTTGGAGAAATTCTTTTAAAACAATGGTGCTAAAGAGCCCACTCTTAATTGAGACAAACAACGTTGGCTTCTGAGCTGCTGACATAGAGCTGTTGCAAACAGGACAAGGTGGTGGAACTCCTTGGCATATACAGCAAGCACTTAATACTTGCCTGCGCTCCAGCGGCTGTCCTGGGCAAGGTCACGGGCTGGCTTTCTTCCCTTGGTTGACACTTGTTAACGGGAGAGGGTCCATCCATGTGACATTCGCATGTTACCAGCCGATCACTGGCCTTCACAGTGACGGAACCCCGGGCACTTATTAAGTTCTTTCTGTAAAATCAATCTTAGGAGTATTTAGGAATCGATAACGGTAAGTTGCCCGATAAGTGTGGCTTTTATTTCACCATTATAATTTTTCCTCTAGGGAGTGGAGATTTCATGATATGTAATTATTGTATTTCTCTAATACAATAATTTTGTCATCGTTTACACAGGTGCTTTTCTTTCTCAGTTGTCCATTAAAAGTTTTCTGTAACATCTGAGAATGTTTTGATGGTAGCCTGCCAAGTTATTTGCACTCTTAACTGGCTTGGAACTTGGAGATGGAGTCTTGACGTTCTGCGAGCAGAAATACAATGCTGGCATATCATGGGATCTCTGCACTGCAGTGTAGGGCTCCGAGACAGCCATCAGCTAAGGAAACGTCTCTGCTCGAAAGAAATAACTTCCTCTTTTTTCAGCACTGAGTCTTGACTGAAGCGACCACCACAGGAAGCCGGTTAAGTGTTTACATTTAATTTTCCATAATATAAAGTTGTTGCGTTTTGTATTTCAGACCATTGCCCTCTTGAACATTTACCGTAACCCTCAAAACTCTTCCCAGTCTGCTGACGGTTTGCGCTGTAAGTTCATACAAGTTCCTTCCCCGTCCCCTGGGCTTGCGTGTCAGAGCTCAGCGTCCACTCCACCTGGTCTGCCGCTGTAGTGTCAAGGACCACTTCCACTAGAGGTGGCGGGAGCTTTTGTCCCACTGACCCCATGGAAACCTCTGCTGGACGTTGGAACTCCTGGCCACTTGTTTAAGAGGAAGAAAAGGAGTGCAGAGGGCGCCCTTTGCAGTCGCTTGGAGCTGCTGCTCTTTCTCTGGATGGTTGCCGTCACCCCATCCCAGGGAGCGCACGCGCCTCAAATGCCCAGTGTGTGCTTCTCTTGCGAGAGCAGCAGTGTTGGAAAGCTTTTCCCCCTTTAAAAAACAAACTCCTGAAATTACTTTTCAGATTTTATTTGTTAGGTTTTCCCCCTTAAACGCCATTCTTGAGCTCATGCTTTAATTGTGAGGGCGTTGTCCTGAGAGTGTTTCCCAGGTGCGGGGCCTCCGAGTTGCGTGGATCCCCGCATTTCCCCAGAACCAGCCTATGCCAACTCAGGTTTTAACCAGGGTACTTTACGTAAATACCTCCACCTTCAGGAGCTAGCTCCCTCCGTTAGGGAAATACAGGGTGCTTGGTGGGCAGTAGATCCAGATGGGCATTCAGTAGACAGTACCGGTTCTTCCTGTATTGGCAAATATATATGATCTACGAATATTGTATTTGCTGCGGGGTAGAGAACAAGGTACATGTTAGTGTCATGGGGAAGTTCACAACTGAAACTGAAATTTTAGAGCCCTCGAGCTGAAGAACCCATGTAGTCACCTGTGGATGAATTGGACGTCCTGGGCTCGCAGTAGACTCAAGGGTCCGAACCACAGGGCGGGTGCTTCTCACCCACCAGTCTGTTTGAAAGCTGGACACACAGACAGAAGGCGCGATCAGACCTACATGCAGTGCCCCGCTGGCCCGGAGCCCCTCCATTTGTGGGTGACCTGCACGGGGTGGAATGGTCATGGCAGCGCTCGTCCTGGCCCCACCTGGGGAGGCCTCCCGGTTACCGCCCATTTCCTCAGGGAGGGGCTGTCTTGTCAGGTTTTCCTGCCGAGACACTAAACTTTTTCCTGTGCTAGTACTGACCTGATAGTGGAGAATTTTTTCCCAAATCTGATGGTAGCAGGATTGACTTGGGAGCCCTCGGTTTAAAATAGCTAGTTTTTGGGTTTTTAAAGAAGTGAAATGATTAGGTGGAGGAAAATCTTTATATGTCGACTGAATTAAATAATTTCTGTACCAACCCTGCCCTGGGGTAAATGAGTGAAAAGTAGGTGACGGAGTAACAACACTTCATAATTCTTTGCCCTGCTTGTTTACTTGCGGACTGCGGGTGCTTTACTGGCAAAAGAATGTTGTGTTAGTTTTCTTTGTGTCTTTATTTGCGATTCACAGTGCTGTTATGCGTATGCTACAAAAGAAAAGTCTGGCTATACTGAATATTCCAGTTCTGGGGTCCAGATTGTACAAATTAAAGGAAGTTCTGATTCAGCATTTTAAGAAGAAAACCAATTTAAGTTGATAAACCTGAAATATTTGACAACAGACCCTTCCAATAAAATTTCAACCGGCTAGGTTCATCAGTTTCCTAAAATAAATGGTTCTTTTGAACATGACCCATCTGTAGAAAAAAAAACTTTCTATGCTTGGGTTAAACTTAAATAATGAATCCCAGTTTAAGAATGTTTCTATAAGAAAACTGGGTGTTTTTTAAGTTGTGTTTAAAATATATTAAGTCATATAAATAATTTTTTAGTTGATTAGTTTTTAATCACTCATTTCTGCCTTTCAAGTAGTTTTGATTGACTCAAATATTTTAAACAGAAGGTAAAACACGCCCACTATCAAGCATTTTCAAATGCGAGCTTGCCAGAAATTACTGAAATGTAATACTCCGTGTTATATGTAACACTGGGAGTGCCATGAATGCAGCTCGTATTTTAACCTCCACCCAACTCAGTTCTGCTCTGATTTGGAGTGTGTAGGTATGTTCTGTCTGTCCTCACGGTTCTGATGGGGACAGCAAGTGAGTTTAAGCACTGCGACTAGCCCTTTGCAATGGGCCTCGCTCTTCTGGTTTCTCCTTGGGGGGAGATCTGCTCACGCTAGCTTTTCAGTTGGGGCAGGCTCTCAAGAGCAGTCGCTGTTCCTGCATTCATTAAGTTTGGGGTTCTAAAGTGAGGTGGATTCCTGGGAAGTGAAAAATAACTAAAATGCGGGGAGGGTGCCCCACCACCATTCACATGGGTTAGAAAGTGAACTGAAATCACTCAGAATCGAAAGATTGAAGGTCTTGTCCTTAAAGATAAAAATGCTTTCAAGAGAGCTTAGAAACTGCTGTAAGGCAGCCGTCTGCACAGAGAGCCCTGCGCCACAGCTCAGATGCCCTCGGTGGGTGGCACCAGATGAGGCCACCAGTTCCAAGAGCGTGGCCTGTGGAAATAATGATTGAAGACTGAGCTGGCCCTCCTAGAAGCTTCTCGGGCCTTCCTGGGCTCCCTGGTGTAGCCATTTGGAACATCAACTTAATGACACGCCAGCTTTGTGATTTCCCAGATTTAGGTTAAGAAAACTCTAAAATTGGGTAGAGACGATAATGCGTATGGCGTGTAAACTTGCAAAATTACCCACAGAAGGGGTGTGATTTCACGTAGTGCATGTGAATTAACAGAGAAGAAACTTGAAGAAAATAGTTTGGGAATATAAAATAAGAATGCTTTCTTCAACAAAGCTTTGAACTTTCCCGTGATCCAAAGAGCATTCAAAATACTGGAATTGAACTTGGTGACTATCCTACTGAGTATGGTCGTTTGGGTTTTAATCGCATCAATATTTTATAGCATTAATTCTGTGTGGCTGGTAATCAGAGTAGTCAGGACATAAGCTTGTAATCACTCGCCCCAATGCAGCTTTCATTTTAATAAAGGGGGAAACACCAATGTGATTACTGGGCCTCTATTTGAAACCTTAAAAGGAAGAAATTTTTCATTTAAAAAATTTTTAAGTTGAGAGTCAACCTTCTTCTCACTTTCTGAAAATGTGGCCCTTGGATGCCAATTAAAACTTGTGCTTTTCGTAGCCAGAGTTGAGGCTCATCAGGGCGTTTAAGTCTCGCCACACTTGACGATTGTACCAGTTGGCTGTGGTGCAGTCTGCTCAGTGCTTCGGTAGGACGCAGCCTTGTCGGGTTCTCTAGATAAGCTGGTGTGTCACGGTGGCAGGTTGATGTAAGCACGAGAGTTCGCGGTCGCCGTCCCTGCGCTAACCAGTGAGGTCTCTGTTGTTGACAGGTGCTGTGAGCGACGTTGAGATGCAGGAACACTATGATGAGTTTTTTGAGGTGAGATACTGAGTATTTGACACTGATAGGCCTGGTCGCCTTCTCTGTTTGGGAGGGATGAAAACTTCCCCATTGATAAAAACACTCCAGCATGAGTCCTGGAGTTACTCTGTCACCTTTCATGTAATGACCCTTACACCACTGTCCCTCCTTCAGGAGGTCTTTACAGAAATGGAGGAGAAGTACGGCGAGGTCGAGGAGATGAATGTCTGTGATAACCTTGGAGACCACCTGGTCGGAAACGTGTACGTGAAGGTAGGCGCAAGATGCCAGTGGGGTTCTCTCCCGACTGGCTGTGAACAAGGGATGAGGAAAGCTCGCCTGTTGTTCTAGCTGTTAACCTTGAACTTGCCACTGCTTGGTGTACTGTTTGAATCCCGGTGCTCCAGCTGTAGCTTGGGTGGGAGCAGGAGGGCTGGGTGGGTTTTAGTGAAACTGGCTGCCTGCACAGATCATTACATTTACTCTTTTACCAATTGAATTGCAAAACCAAGGCAACGTTTGGCATGACCTTGGACCATGACAACGTTATCTAATCGTTAAATCGCTGTACAGCTTGATTCTGCCTTAATTACCTTACCTGCGTGAGCACACGACATATTTGGATCAGTCATTGGAAAGGTGCGGTGAAGGTGGGTGGCAAGCATTTTTGTTGCGTCTCCTCAGTTTCGCCGTGAAGAAGACGCGGAGAAGGCCGTGATTGACTTGAACAACCGCTGGTTCAACGGACAGCCCATCCATGCTGAGCTGTCCCCGGTGACTGACTTCCGAGAAGCCTGCTGCCGCCAGTATGAAATGGGGTAGGTGTGGGCAGCCTGGCTGCTGGGGGCGCGTGTGGAGAAAGGGCTGTGCGCACGAGCGCAGGGTGACCGTTGTCTGGTTCTTCCCCCAGAGAGTGTACGCGGGGCGGCTTCTGCAACTTCATGCACCTGAAGCCAATCTCCAGAGAGCTCCGGCGGGAGCTGTACGGGCGCCGGCGCAAGAAGTGAGTGGTCGAGTGTCTGCCCTGACGCTCGGGTCTGGGTGGTGTGTGTGTTTTGTTCCAGACGATTTGCAAGCCAAACTTGGCGTACATGTCATTTCTGTTCTCTCCAAGGCGCTGCTTGGAATGTAGTGCCTGTTTGAAATAGAAAACGTGCTCTTTGAAGAATATTCGTGTGCCCACCTTCCTACTTAAGCAGAGGTCCAACCTCGGTAACTCAGCGAGGGAACGGCCGAGTGGGAAACCGTGCAAACTCGTTCGTGTGTGCAGTTTTATTCTCTTAGCTGGGGGTCGTAACCTCCTTTGTATACTGCATATTTCCACTGGGGCTTCTTGGGTTTTGTTGGTTTGGGCGCATTTCTTGGCCTTGCCCCTGCAGACCACCAGCAGAATGGAGTATGGTCATAGCTGTCTGGTTGTGGTGTTTAAATGCAGCCGGTCGTTTCACAGGACAGAGGCCAGATATCGGAGGGTGGAATGCGGCGCTTTTCCTCCAGACGTGGAGTTTCGCCCCCAGAGTGGCTCTCATCCCTCTCCTGTTAAACGTACATTAGCAATGCAGACATGCTTGGTATTCTGTCCTGTTGGCAACAAAAAGAAGCATGGGAGGCAAAGAGTCCTGCCCACCCCCTGAAATCAGCCTGACGGACACCATCGCTCAGTTGTAAGGTGCCCTTTGCCCTGGCACTAACGTCTGGGGTCAGGGCACAGCCTACAGTGCGGCTTGCAGTTAAATGGGCCACTCTTGTCTTTGTGTTAGTGTCATCAGTTGGATGAGGTACAGTATTTGAAAGTGTCAGTCGCTGTGGTTTCATGTCACATGTTTGGGTTTGGATGCCAACGTGTTGTTTTTTTCCCTTGGTTGCAGGCATCGATCGAGGTCCCGGTCCCGCGAGCGTCGCTCCAGGTCTAGAGACCGTGGCCGCGGTGGTGGTGGCGGCGGCGGCGGCGGGGGACGGGAGCGTGACAGGAGGCGCTCCAGAGACCGGGAACGATCGGGGCGATTCTGAGCCGTGCCGTTTTTACCGTATGTCTGCTAGAAAGTGTTGTAGTTGATGACCAAACAAGTTCATAATGGGAATTTTTTTTAAAAAACAACAAAAAAAAACAAAGATGGGTTTCTGAATAAAATTTGTAGTGATACAGTAGTTTTGGTGTGACTTTTTTCTTGTGGAATGTCTTTACATCTCTCTTCCTTTACAGACCTGCACATCCTCAGTGCTGACCTGAGGCTCAATGTCCATCAGTCACTTTGGGTAGAAATGACGCCATATTCAACTTAAGGATCTGAAATAAAACACCTGCCAGTTGCGGGAAAATTCACATGGGAAAAGTTTAAATCTGTTTCTTAGCTGCATATTAACAGGTAATGCAGACTTTCTCTCCCGAGGCTGAGTAGACGGGGGTAGATGGCCTGTGAGGTCCCTTTACTTACTAGTCAGTAATACGTGCTTACGCGTCAGTCTAGACACTGCACCCTCCTCTCCTGGGAGAGGGGCTGGGCGTCTGGCGTGGGTGCCGCTTCGTCACAGAAGTGCAATACTGGATTTAGAGGGTCACTCGTACCCCAGTATCCCTCGGTGTTCTCTCAGTACCCTGGGTGGAAGCTGGGGGTGGCCCAGACTGGCCCAAGGAGAGTACCAGCCCTCATCTGCTGAGTGGCCCGGGGAGGGTACCAGCCCTCATCTGCTGCCCCTCCATGGCCCCTCCTAGTTCATGGCAGACAGCTGGCTGCCACCCAAGAAGGTATTGAACAGGTGACAAGCATGCGAAAACTAAGCCCAGGGCCGCCCTGCAGCCAAGGCTGAGCCTTCACACCCCTCCATCCTGTCTCCCGTGATGGTCGGTCCCACTGTCCAGGGACGTGCCCGCAACAGCTGTGCAGATCAAATGGGAACAACGCCAGCACTCTAACTGCAGGAACTGCACCTGTCCTCCCACGTCAAATTCAAAGTTCAGAGACGAAGCCCAAGGTCTCTTCTTACATAATGGAAGCTTCTCCATCACACAGTCCTGAGGCCAACCAGCTGGCTGCCTTCCCATGCCACGTTCCAGGACAGGCCTGAAAATGTGGCCCGTCAGGAGAGGTCCCCAGCTCAGGGGTCTGCCAGCCAGCAAGCGAGGTCGCTCACTACCCGTCCCTGGTGGTGGGGTCCGTTTGGCTGGATGACTCATGCAGGTGGCTCAGTATGGCTCTTAGGGAGGGGACCGACCCTCTGTCCCTGGGGGACTGAAGGCAAGCATAAGAGCTCTCAGCCCCCAGACGGGCCCTGTCTCAGGACAGACGTGCTCAGAAGACGCCGGGCACATCCAGTGCACTTGGCCCACTTGCAGCTGGAGAGGCCTTGGGGAGCACGCTGAGACCTCCTGCAGCGGGACCGTAGACTCAGAAAACCCCCACCTGAGGCAGGAGGCAAAGATTGAGGCACCTGCTTCAAATCCCAGGCGTTTGTTTTTTTTTTGTTTAACAAGTTGAATCATATGAAATTGCCATTTTTTATAGGTCAGTGAAGATCAAACAGCAAGTGCATGTGGTTCAACCTAACATCCCAAGATTGGGCCGGTTGCCACTGCACGAGGGGCAGGTGGGGAGAGCAGAGGCAGGAGTCGAATCCTGGCTGTGCCGTTCACTAGCTGGAGACTCGACCCTTGTGTGTCGTCTTCCTCTAAGGAGCACCCACCTTTTATGATATTTAAGAGACTCCATTCGGTAGTACAGTTGGTGCTTAGGCCAGTGTCTGGCGTGTGCGCAGTGAGTGCTCAGTAATGGTTACTTGTTAGTAGGAAAAGTACTAGTAACTGCCGGTAAGAGATGGGTAGTGAGGACAGCAGAGGGGTAAGTAGCCACCCTAATAGGTTTGTTTTACAAAGAGAAGATTTGACACAGTGTAAACAGTTACCGACTGCAAAACTGATACTCTAAAGGTGATGAAATAAAGTAAACCTAAATAGACACCCCACGTTCATGGGCCTGGAGTCTTACTCCCCAAATCAAATACTGAGGAATAAATGTACCTGAGGAAGTGTGCGACTTGTGCACTGAAAACTAGAAAGCATTGCTGAGAGAAATCGAAGACCGAAGTAGTGGAATGCCTTCCCGAGTTCACAGATGAGAGGATTTGATATTGTAGGATGGCACTTCCCCACGGCAGTCTGCTGACTCAGTGCCCCCGTCACAATCCTAACAGCCTGTCTGCAGAAATGGAAAAGCTGACCCTAAAATTTGTGTGGAATCGAAGGGACCCCAAATAGCCAACACAATCTTTTAAAAGAACAAAGTTGGAAGAGTTGCACTTCCTCATTTCAAAACTTGGTGCCAAGTTAATTTAGTGCAAAGTTAAAGCAGTAACTGTGTCACAGGCACAAGAAAAGCATGTAGATCAATGGAGTCAAACTGAGGGTCCAGACGGTACCAAGACCAGTCAAAGGGAAGAGAAGGGTGTCTCCAACTAGTGTGCTGGTCACCTACAAGCAAAAGGATGAAGGTGGGTTCGTACCTCACACCATATACAAAACAGTACCTCAAAATGGATCAAAAATAAGAATTAAAACCATAAAACTCGTTGAAGAAAAATGGGGGTAATCCTTGGTGACCTTGGATTTGGCAATGGTTTCTTAGATATATATATGTACCAAAAGCACAAGCAACAAAAGAAAAATAAATGCTAGTTCATCAAAGTTGAAAGTGTTTTGCACCAAAGCCACTATCAAGAAAGTGAAAAGACACCCCACCAAATGGGAGAAAATAATCTGCAAATCCTATCTCTGAGAAGGGTCTAGTATCCAGAATATATAAAGAACTCAAATTCAGCAACAAAAAAGACAAATGCCCAATTTCAAAATGGGCAAAGGACTGGAATTGACATTTCTCCAAAGACACAAATGACCAGCAAGCTCATGAAAAACAACATCATTTGTCACCAGGGAGATGCAAATCCAAACCACAGTCAGCTCCCGCTTGGCACCCACACGGATGGCTGTGATGCAAAAAAGTGACAGCAAGTGGAGGGGTGCCTGCGGACAAATTGGAACTGTCCTGTGTTGCTGGAGGGGTGCAGTGGGGCAGTCTGTGGTTCCTCCACAAGTTAAACGCCGTGTGACCCCTCAGTTCCACTCCCAGCGGTGCACCCAAAAGCACCGACATGTCCACACAAACTATACCTGTGTCTTCATCCACAGAAACATTCACAATGGCCAAAAGGTGGAAACAACATAAATGTCCATCGCTGATGATGGATAAATAAAATGTGGCGTGCCCACACGATAACACTTTCGACAGTGAACAATGAAGGTACTGACACGTTACAACATGGGTGAACCTTAAAACCCACCAAGTGAAGGAAGCCAGTCACAAAGGGCACCACATGATAGGATTCCATTTACATGAACTTTCCAGAACAGGCAACCTGGAGAGAGAGAAAGTAGACTGGTGGTTGCCAGAGCTGGGAGTGGGGAAGGATCGATGTGGGGGTGATGGCTAAGGGGTGTGGGGTTTCTATGGTGATGAGAATCTTCTGAAACTGACTCTGGTGGTGGTCACACACTCTGGACGTACTAAAGCCACTGAAATGTGCACTTGAGTGGGTGAGTTGTGTGGTGTGTGGATCGTGTCCACACACCTGAGATTGCCTGAGACCTAGAACTGGGGGTGGGAAAGGGTGGCAGGCTGCACCTCCGGCTGTTGCTTTGTCACCTGTGGCTGCGGGGCGTTGCCTCCCACTGTCCCGCACTTGGCAGACCCAGCGGCCAGCCCTGCATATCCCAGGCACCTGCCAATTCCTGGGCTGCAGACCTGCCCGCTGGCCCTGGGGACTCAGGGCAGCGGCAGCTGTCTCCTCCACAGCAGAACTTAATTCCCTCCCAGTCCTGGAGACCGGACATCCTCAGGGCTGGCGTCTCCTGAGGCCTCTCTCCTTGACTTGCAGATGGCGGCCTTCTTTCTGCGTCTTCATGCTCCTCCTTCAGTTCAAGCTTCTTACGAGGACACCATGTTAGGCGCGGCCGGAGGAATGAGACGGGAGACCAAGACTGGTCTATTAGAATGTATTGGGCATGTTTGAGCGGCGGGAGGTCAGGTGAGAGCGGAGGGAAAAGATCATAACTTCCCCGAGCAAAGAGGGATGGAGATTTATAGGAGGGTGTAAACGAGGCTGATCCCCCTTCAGTGCTCTGGGGGCTCTCATTGCCTTGTCCAAGCCCTCCAGCTCCACGTTCAAGCCCCTAGGCCGCCGTCTGGACCGCCCAGACCCACTGATCATAAACCTCTGGGAGACAAACACAAGGCAGCAGGTGCAAAGTGCAAAGCAAGACAAGATGGCTTTTAGCATAAGATGCTTTCTATATTCCAGGCGGCTTCTCCAGGCCTAAGACAAATACAAGCCGGCAGGTACAAGGTATAAGATGGCTTTTAGGATAAGGTTTCTGCCCCTGGCTTCAGCATGGCCTAACACACGAGTCACGCTGGCCTTGGCCTGCTATGGACTCCCCCCCCCCCCCCCCCCCCCGTGATGGTGTTTGGAGGTGGGGCCTTTGGGTGCTGAGAGTTCATGAGATGGCGCTGTCTGGTAGAGTCGTGCCCTTAAGACAGGACAGGAAAGAGCTTGCCCTCCCCCACCTGACAATTGTTCAATAAGGAGGACAGTTTCAGACTATTGCCTGGAATAGGCAGGGAGCTGGGGCTCGGCTCTGACTACAACAGAGGCAGCTGGGGAGTCACAGCTGAGGGGCAGAGTGGGTGTCATCAGGACTGGACAGCCTTGCTAAAATGACCTGACAGGATCCTTGCTAAGGAGGTGGGGGTGGGGTGGGGGCTTCTTTCTAAACGGACTTAGCAGGATTCTTGCTAAAACTGAACTAGGCAGTCCCAAGACAAGCGGGGGTGGGAGTCGGGGGGCTGGTGGTGAGGAGGGCGCAGAGGAACCCGACCCAAGTGGGGTCCAGGAGAGTCTGAGTCGCCCTAATGGCCTCGTTCTCACTTAGTCACCTCTCTAAAGCCTTTACCTACAAATATAGTTACATTTGTAGGTATGGGGGTTGGGACTGCCACAGGTGCCTTTTGGGAGGATGAAAGCCAGCCCATAAGAAGGACCCGTTGGAAAAATGTCCGCTGCCAAGACGGGCAGGGAAAATCAAGAGGAGCCTGAAACATCTTGTGCCAAAAGCAGGTGCGCAAAGAACAACACGGAAATGACAAAAAGACACAGGATCCAGTTGGAGTCCTGACCTGGGGCCATGTGGGCATCAAAACAATGGCAGTAAAAGAGTATAATCTGTTTAGTATGGCAACACTCCACGAATCCGGGCCGGCCCGGTGGCTCAATCGGTTAGAGCGCAAGCTCTTAACAAGGTTGCTGGTTCGATTCCCGCATGGGATGGTGGGCTGCGCCCCCTGCAACTCAAGATTGAAAACAACAACTGGACTTGGAGCTGAGCTGCGCCCTCCACACCTAGACTGAAGGACAACGACTTGGAGCTGATGAGCCCTGGAGAAACACACTGTTCCCCAATATTCCCCAATAAAAATTTAAAAATTAAAAAAAAAACCTCCATGAATCCACATGACATAAATAAAAACATCAAGTAGTGGTTTATCTAGGGCTGGAGGGGGCAGGGGCAGTGACTGCTAGTGGGCACCGGGTTTCTTTTTGGAGGGACAAGCATGTTTAAATTGTGATGGTTGCACAACTCCATGAATACTAAATATTGTGTGTATACTAAAAACCATTGGATTGTGTGCTTTTAATGGTAAAATGTGTGTGCTTCTTATACAAGGATCAGTGAATCCACACTGGTATATTATTTATAAATAAGAGAATAAATGAGGGGGGGAGAAGAAAAACTCTGTCATAGTGGAATGCCAAATAATAAATACAGAAGGAATGATGGGGTTAGAAAAATCACCTCTTGACCACCATTTCAGTGGAAATTGATTCAGATACAAGTCCTCAATGAAAGCTGAAAGTAGCAAGTGACAGTTTGAGAATAGGGTATTTACGCAGTTTCAGAGTATCTCCGCACAAGACACTTATTAATTACAAAGAGCAAACATAGTAACTTTATAGTAGAGAGACCAAGTGTTCAAAGTTAATGCCAGAGAAGGGACCAGATTGCACACATCCCTGAGGGAACAAATGTAACAAAAGTGTTACAGTTGCCAAATCTGGATGAAGGGCCTCTGGGAAGTCTTTGTACTATTCTTGCCACTTTTCTGACAGTCTGAAATTGAGTCAATTTTTTTTTTTTAATTTTAGTACTTGGGCTGCTGTAACGAAGTACCACAAACTTGGCTGCCTTAAAACCACACAAATTTACTGTCTCTCACAGTTCTTGAGGCCAGGGTCCAAACTCAAGGTGTCTCAGGGCCTTGCTCCCTCTGAGGACTGGGGGCCAAGGGGTGAGGGGTCTATCCTGCCTCTTCTAGCTTCTCTGGATCTTGTGCCTGCGTGAGTCCAATCTCTGCCTCTGTGGTCCCACAGCCTTCTCCTCTCTGTGTGTTTGTCCAAATTTCCCTTTTCGTATAAGGACACCAGTATAACTTCATGTGAAGTTGATTATATCCTCAAAGACCCTATTTCCAAATAAGGTCACACCAATTCCAGAGGTTAGTAAAAGTTTAACATTTAGGAATCCGGGTGAGTATCTGGGAATTCTTTGCCACTTTTGTGACAGTCTGACATTATGCCAACATAAAATAATGCGGAGCACGATCAGAAACTCCTTGCTGAGGGCTCATGTCACTGAGGCTGAAGTCCAGATGCTGGCCCACAGCCCTGAGGCCCCTGCGCCCCCCTCCCACCCTCTCTGACCACTGGGGCTCCTGGCTGCAGCCATGCTGACCTTCCTACCAACCTTCGGGGTTCTTGGATACCCTAAGCTGGTTGCTTCCCCGGCCATTTGCAGTGGCTGTTTCAGGCCAGAACATTTCCTCCCCCAGAACAAGAGGTAGGTCCTCAGATTTCTGTCCCACGTCACCTGTCCCAGCTTCCAACAAGGTGATCTAAGACTAGCTCCCCTTTGCGTCTCTACCTCGTTGTTATAAATTGCTGTGTGGTTGAGCCCCCTTCCCTAGAATAGAAACACTGCGGGGGCAGAGGCATTGCTCCCTTGAGTTGAGCTCTGTTTCCCGGGCCTGGGACAAGTGCCAACAGGTGGCCACCGCTTGCTAACTAATTGTGGATGGAGGGAGCCCAGGCACAGGTGTCAGCAGAGTAACCGAATGAGTCCACCTGTGGCCAAACCTGACGCACGGCCCTTGACTAGTGGGTCACTACAGGTCTGGGGAAACTCAGGGTGAGAGGTTCTCCATTCAGCCCGCGGGGCCCCACAGCACAGTCGTTGGGAATTTTGTCAGCTGTGGCCTCCCTGGGGCCGCCTTGAGCCCCTCCTGGCCTGCAGCCCCTGCGTCCTTTGATGAAGACAGCCTGCATGACATCTGTTCTAAGCAGCTTTTGTGACTTCTGGCCAAGTCTCACGTGAGCTCCGGTTCCTTGCCCGGCCAGTGGACGCCCCCCGGGCTCCGCACTTAGACAACGAGGGCAGGAAATGTACATCCTGACAACGCCGCCCGCCGCGGTCCATCCAGAGCCCGGGTACTCGCCCCAGCTTTAGGCTCCTGGGTCCCGCTACCAGACGACACGAGCGCAGAGTCGCCAGGCCTTGGGGACCATGGCCAGCGTGAGGGGACCCGGTGGGCGGGACATCTGCTGAGGCTCACCTTCAGGGCCTTACCAGTCCTTCCGTCTCCAGACTGCACGTTTTAAAACTCAACAAATGGTTACAACACCGCGCGGAGCGGGCAATTAACCAAGTAAAACGGCGTCCGGACATCAGGTACCGAGCTCCGCCCAAGCACTGGAGGCCATGGGTCTGAGGGGAGGGCCGGGATCGGAGCAGGAGGGCCGGGGCCCCGGCTCGCAGTTGCGTCAACGGGGAGTGGGGGATGGGAACGGGGCAGCGCGGGGGCAGGGGTCCGTCCTAATGCCGGACAGTGCGGGTGGGGTGGGGGCAGGGTTCCCGGGGTGGATGGGGTCTGGGCTGTGGCGCGGTTCTGGGACAGGCGCAGGGTGGGTTCCAGACTCGCGGGGCGGCAGTGAGGGTGGGATGGGAGGGGCGGGGCCCAGCCCACGGCCAGTGGGGGTGGGGCGGGGGCGGGGCAGCGCGAGGACCGGCCGGGCGTGTAGGCGGCCCGGCGCTCAGCGCCTCGGGATTGGCCAGGCGTCGGCCCTCCGCCCCCGCCTCTCAGCCAATCGCCTTCCAGCCAGTCTCCGCCGCGGGGTCCTCCTAAGGTCCGCCAGCCCCGGTTGCGTTTTCGCCCCGCAGCTGTTCGGCCACCACTCGCCGCCCCGGGACGCGCCCTGTCCGTCCCCCTCCCGCGCCCGGTCCAGGTGAGCGCCGCCGGGCCCCGTTCCGCCCCACCCCCGGGCGGAGGGATCGGCTGGGGTCCCGGGCCGCCCACCCTCCGCTGCGGTTGCGTCAGCCGCACCTGCACGCGGCGGAGCTGGGCGGGCGCCCGGGACCCTTCCCCCGCCCGCAAGTCCCGACCATCGAGAAGCCGGGGTTTCGGTCCACGAGGCGGAGCGGACGCGGGGCCGCGCGCCTGAGAGCTTGGAGCTGGGACCCGGGAGGGAATTTGGGAGAGGTGCGCTGTAATGGTGGCGACCGTTGATTTTTCGCGGCATTTTGCATGGAAAATGGCTGTTTCTTAAGCTGTTCTCTTCCGCCGCTTGTGTGGGGTGTGGGTAAATATTGAGAGAGCTGCGGGGACCGCCTCCAAAGCGGATGCCCGCTGAGCACGCTCTCCGGTTGGGGAGGGGCGGAAACGCAAAACTTTTAGCCTCCGGATTACGTCGGAGTGTTTACCCCAAACTGTGTCCCCAAGTGCCCTCCCGAAGGCCGACGACCGGGCGGTGCCCACATTCACTGTAGGGTTTCCGTCTCCCCCATGGAAGCTCCCACTTTAAAAGGAGTTTACTGCCGTTCGCACGCTTGACTCTAGCCCCCTCCGGGCGACTGGTGCAGCGTGCAGGGTGTGGGGCTGCCCTCGGGGGCGTCGTGATCCCGGGACGGTCGTGCGGTTTAAGGTGCGGCGGGCGGGGCCAGGTGAGCCCGCCCCCCCAGGATGCACGGGTGTGGGCCCGCAGGGCGCTCAGGGGCGGCCAGAGCCGGCGGGTTCGAACTGTAGCCAAGCAAGAGTCCCAGAGAGAGCCTTTGGGTTCTGCAGACCAGGTCGGTTTCCATCCGTGTTCCCAGCAGCCCCTTACCTTGTCGGAGTTGGTCCCGGGTGGAGAAAGCCGCCAGGAAGGAGGCGCCCAGCTGCCTGTTTTCAGCCGCAGGATCTCGGTCGGATTGTGGCCAGTGGCGCAACCCTGCGCGTGCCCACCCCCCAGGGCGTTGCCCCGCTGTCCAAGTCTGATGGGGAGGGAGGTCCACGACTGGGGAGCTTCTGCGAGATGGAAGAATCACCCCTCGACAGGCAACTTTGGCGACTGGGGGCGCATGACAGAGGGAAGGCTTTGCTCCCCTTACAGCGGGGGCTTGACGAAATATTCCATTGTATGGATAGACCACGTTTGCATATTCGTCCTCTGATGGGCACTTGTTGTGTTTCCACAGTTTGGCTGTTGTGACTAGTGCTGTTGTGAATGTGGTATGCAAATACCTGCTTCCGTTTTTCTGGATAGATGTGAGGGGGTGGGATTGCGGGGTCACGTGGTAGTTGTACGGTTCACCTTTTGAGAAACCGGCAAAGTCGCCCACAGCACCTGGTGCCTGCGAGTCTGTGCCTGTACTTGCTGAGCTGTCTGGATGAGTGGCGTCCCACGCCCGGAGGGGCCGATGGGCAGACCTTCCCCGCAGCATGAAAGCAGGCTCCCCTGCAGTGTTTGGAAAGGGCCTGAGCTGCATCTGCTCTCCACCCCTGACAGATCACAGCATGCCTTCCGAGACCCCCCAAGCAGAAGGGCTGGCAGGGTGCCCCCACCTGTCAGAGGCTCACTCCGAGAAAGGCAGCCTGCAGCAGGTGCCCGCCGGGGCCCAGGACGCCAGGGAGTGCCTGTGGATCAGCCCCGATACGCCCAGCAGGTGCTCCTGGAAGCTGGGCAGGCCCGTCACCGACTCGCCTCATCACCACACTGCCTTGTAAGTCCCTGCTCAGGGTCACGGGACCCTCCACTCTTCCCTGAGGGGAGGAGCGTGTTACCTGGAGGCCATAGAGCCCTGTGGCTGTGACCCTCCCCCTTGTAAGCGCTGCAGGGCGGGGGTGGAGGGACCTTTTCAGATGAGCCACCAAGGCTTGTCACGCTGCTGCCCAGCGCCTAGGTCGGTGCCCAAAAAGAGTAGATGCTGAATACGTCAGTGGAGGTGCCCCTGTCACACACTGTGAATGAGGTAGAGAGGAGCTTTCTAACGCGGGTCCTGATTGCACACTCGTGTTTGAGGTGAAGGTGTATTTTTTCAGCAGCTAGGATCATACCTGCACCTTTCCACTTAACTGAGTTGTAAACATTTTTCCCAGTCATGAAATACTTTTCTATAGTGGGTTCTTTTGTGGTTGGACAGAGACTGTTGTACGAATAAACCATCCTTTTTAAAGCCCTCTATGGGGTATTCAGGTGTTTGCAATTATCTCGTTATGAGTAACTGCAGTAGAAAACACTATGCATTCATGTAGTCAGTGCACTTTTGTTGAGCACCTGCTGTATTTTGTGCCCTGGTCTAGGTGTAGGGGATCTAGCAGGTGCAAAGAAAAGACACAGAAACCCCTGACCTGCGGAGAAACTGAAATCGAGCTAACTGAATTTTAGGATTATTTCCTGAGTAGGATCTCCCGGAAGTAGAATAAGTGAGTGGGAGACTTGTCTTTTAGATGCTTGATTCTTGTTTTGTGTACACGTTTCTGATTATTGATTTTTACACCAGGACAGGAGTGGGAAGGGGGGTGCACTCCTCAGTGGGGCCAATCGATAGATAGAAATGGAAAGTTACAAACCCAGGAGCTCCAAACATTAGATTTATCTCAGTGCTGGAGGTCAGTTGGTCACTGGCCAAACAGGATGACCTTCAGGGCCAAAACAAACCAGAGCAGTGGGTAAAAGCTGGAGCGAAGCTGGGGTGTGGCTGCTGGGGGTGGGGTTGGGGAGGGGGCCAGCAGGGAAGAGACAGACTCCCCGTCTGTGTCCTGAGTGGAAAGGACGCTCTCCTTTCCTGGTTGTCCGACAGCACCCCACCTCCTGGCCTGATCACCCCTCGTTAAAAGCCCCAAAGGGGCAGCTGGCCCATCCTGAGCCCTGTACCATTTGTCCCAGTTATGAGGGAGGACACTAGACCAAGGTCCCCTGGGGGAGACAGGCCTAGAGGGTTCTGATGGTGAGAACACATGGGGTGATCAGACAGAGGGTGACCTGGGGGGTGGCTTGGGGAGAACCTTGGAGCGGGCACCTGCATACGCAGAAGGTACTACAAGTGGGTATCTGGGGAGGGGGTTCCAGATGGATCTGAGGTGGGGGAGCTTAGAAAGAGGGCCAGAGTGGGAGCAGCAGAGTAAAGGGAGGGCGTGGGGTCAGGCAGGGATTGGGGTTTATTCTAAGATGCTGTGGGGTGGTCCTCCTGGAGGCCTCTTGTGCTGTCAAAGTGAAAACAATTAAGAGGAGATGACTCCAGGGCCGTCCCTCGTCAGTTCTTTCCCTGGGCTCCTGTCCTGACCTCAGGCAGCATTCTCAGGTGACTGAGTCAGGAACCCCGAGTTCTCTGCCTGCCCTGGTGGGGGGTGGGCCTTGACCTCCTGGCTGCCACAACCACTGCTGGGAAGGGGCCACCCACCAGCCCTCTAGTACTCCCCCACATGAGGGGGCAGGTGTTTCCTCTGTCTGGCCTTCACTTTAACTAGTGAGTGAATCAACCCCCCTGGTGTGGCCCCGAGGACCTAACCTGCAAGCTGGGGTCAGGAGCTCTTTGCCCCCAGCCCAGGCTCTCCTCCCCCTGTCCTGCCTCCAGCGTGGTTATGCCTCCAGCGTGGTTAGGGGTGACCCTTTTAGCTCCTTGCCACATTGGAAGTAGCTCGTCTGTGTGGCCGAGTCTTTCCCTCCTTCCCCCCCCCCCCATAGAATGCAGCATTCCTTATCTGTCTCAGGACCCCCTGGGGGGCAGGGCCGCCAGGCGGCAGGCGGGGTGTCTGACAGTCCCAGCGGTGGTGACAGGCTCACTAAAGATGAAGGACCACAGAGTGGCACGTTAAGGGCGCAGGAGGCTGTTGGGGCTCAGGTCAGTTGTGTCTATTCCTGGATGGATATTTGGGGAGCGTGTCCTTGGCACATGGCACTGGTCCCTGAGGGTGAGGGGGGAAACACCCCGGCGGCCACTCAGGGAATGCCTGTTTCATGGTTTGCACCCACCCTAATGCTGCCTGTCATCAGCTTGTCAGGTGGAGAATTGCTGGGGAAAGGGAGCCAGTCACTGGAATGTGAAGGGAGACAGTTACCCATGAAAAGGAAACCCCCCTCTGGGCCTGGAGGTCCTCTGGGGGAATCGTGACCCTGGTCTCAAGGACAAAAATGGTCACCCTGAGGTCTGTTCTTTGTCTTGAGCGTCGCGCTTCACCCACCTGTGCCTGACACTTTGGGGGTGATGCCGGGGGCTGTTTGCAGTCACTGTCACTGCCTGGTGGTGAGGCAGTCCCAGGGGGTCTCTGCTCTGGGGTTGGCACCCGTTTTTTTGATCAAAGAGAAAAGGAGGAGGCACCCCAGGTGTCAGATGCTGAGCGATGACAGGAATTGAAGTCCCCAGTAAAGCCTTTCTGAAAGGATGGACCGGACCTGTTTCGAACTTAGTGTTTGTTTATTTTAACTTTATTTGGAAATTAACCTTGGCAAGTTGCAAAAACAGTACATAGATGTCCAGTGTCCCCTCTACCCCACTGTCCATTGACGACATGTTCTGTTATCACAGTGCATTTTCAAACCCAGGACGTGACATTGATGCAGCTGTGCACTCAACTGCAGACATTTATTTCATAGGTTTTCAGGGGTGTGTGTGTGTGTGTGTGTGTGTGTGTGTGTGACCTTAGGTCCTTTGTGTACATTTATGTGATCACCACCCAGGACCCTCGTCAAAGCCAGTCCTTTTATTTATTTTTTTGATTTATTTAAAACAATGTGCTGGATTGCCAAGGCTGGTACTATTTCATTTTGTTTTGCTGAATAATTGTGGGCTCCTCTATTTTAGGGCAAAGTCTCCCAAAATCTTGCCAGATATCCTGAAGAAAATTGGGGATACCCCCATGGTGAGAATCAACAAGATTGGGAAGAACTTCGGCCTGAAGTGTGAGCTCCGTGAGTACCTCCTGCTGCACTTGGCCCAGCAGCGGCTGTGTGTCTGGGGGTGCAGGTGGTGAAACCCTCGAAACCCTCGTGGGGGACTAAGGAATGACTAAGACCTTGTCAGATAGGATCAGGAAGGATAGGTGATAGGGTCATGTGCCGGGGGTGACCGAGAGGGCCGCTCTGGAGCTGGTGGGCAGCGAGGTGACCTGAGAGCGAAGGAGGCAGCGTGTGGCGCCCCAGGAAGCGTGTGCAGGCAGAGGTCGCAAGAAGGAGAGTGACCTCATCCAGCCCTTACAGGGGTGGCCCAGCTCCCAGGAGCAGAGTGCGGTCATCTGTCTTAGGTTCTTCTGGGGAGGAGTAGACACACTGCCTGCTGGGCCATGTGACAACAGGACAGTTTTTGTAATGAGGGTCTCAGTCACCAGCTGGGCAGGAATGGTTGTCTCATTGTTTAGCAGGTTTTGTAGGGACAGACAGTCCCTACAAAACATTTACAAGATAAGTGGGAATGGGCCTTGTCCTAGGTAAACACGGGGGTCCTCCCGAGAGTCTTGGCTGTCATTTGGGGAAGGGGCTGCTTTGCAAGAAGGTTTCCAGGAATATGAGAGGGTGGGGGATTTCCTCCCTATCACAGTCTCCAGGCAGAGCCCAAGTAGAGCCCACCTTGTCACGGAGGAAACAGCAGCTGCAGAGGCCCTGGGGGGTTTCTGGTGTGGGGGGAGGCTGTGAGCCGGGGGAGGAGGGGGCGGGGCTTGAGGTGGGACGGGCAGCATGTGGTCGCATCACCGTGGGGACAGCAGAACCTTCTGCCCTCCTCTCCTCTGGGGCAAGACTTCTCTAAGAAAGTCAAGGTCAGTGCACACTCCCGGGCTCTGCAGGGGTGCTGGGGTCACCTCGGAACAGCCAGGATAGTGGAGGCCACTGACCAGTACCCAGCTGATACAGGTCTGCCTCGTCTCAGTGACCCCACTGTACGTTCTCGTGTGTCCGTTTTACTGCTGGACAAACGGGATGGCCTTCCCGTGGGGCTAGTTAGATTTAGGTAATGAAACAATTCAAGTGTGAGACCCGGAAGGGTCCTGGGGTGCAGGCCTGCTCTGCGGTCAGGTGTTTGGGGGCCCCTGACTACCACGCACGTGCACATGGACACACCACATACACGGGCCCAGCAGGGGCCTCTCCTGGCTCTAGGAACAGCCTTAGAGCAGAAGTGGGATTTCAGAAACCAGGACACACTAGGTTGGAGGTGATTCTCGGGGTGTCATAGGTTGGCCTGGGGTCCTCAGATCCCGTTGGGTACAGCGCCTGCCCTTTCTACAAACACCATGTATTTGTAAGAGATGGGCGGGCGTCCTCCCATCAGGAAAGATCTGACCCAAGGACTGGTGCAGCCAAGGACAGCATGTTGGGTGGGGAGAGCCCTAGGGAGAAGGTGTGTCCGAGGGGAGGAGGACGGTGAGGCAGGTGGAGGGTCTGCAGGTCTGTCAGCTGGGGTGTGATTGGGGGTGTGGCTGGCAGGGCCTCTGGGTATGGCCGGGCATTATGGGTAGTTGCCCCCCGCGTGCCCAGCAAGTCGCTGCGGGACTGGCTGCCTGTCGGAGGGGGTGTGACTCCGGCCCATCCACCCAGCGGGGCTCCTGGGCATGACTCTGTCTCGTCCCCTCAGTGGGAGGGGCATGTCCTCCAGCTGTGCTGGCGGGTGGGAGTGAAGGGGGCGGTTTACTGCGCCAGCAAAGGCCAGGCCCACGGCTGCGTTGGGTGCGTCAGGTTGTGGGGCCGGCGAGGATGTCGGGGGTGGGCCTTGCCCCTCCTGACGCGCCCCTGGTTGCCAGTGGCCAAGTGCGAGTTCTTCAACGCGGGCGGCAGCGTGAAAGACCGGATCAGCCTGCGCATGGTGGAGGAGGCCGAGCGCTCGGGGACGCTGAAGCCGGGGGACACCATCATCGAGCCCACATCCGGGAACACAGGTGCGTGCTGGGATACGCCAGGGTCCCCTGGCCGCGGTGGCCCGCCGCTGCACATGCTGGCCTGGCCGGGCCGCTTCCCCGTCCGTGTGCTCGCCCGGACGCCGCCTGCAGCTGCGTGTTGCACCCCATTGCCGACCCCTTGCCCTCTGGCCTGCACTGATGACATGGGTCACTCACACGAGCAGTTCCGCCTGGCAGTAAGATTTTAGTGGCCGAGCGCTGCAGTGACAAATACCACAGATGGCAGCTGAGTCAACATACATTTATTCCCTCACTGTCTGGAGGGTGAAGTCCAGGGGGTGGGCACAGTGCTTCTTCCTGCAGCCTCCTGGGTGTGTGGACGCTGTCTGCTCTGTGTCCTCAGGTGGCCGTCCCTCTGTGAGTGTCTGTGTCCCCATCTCTTCTCAGACGGACTCCAGACAGATGGGAGCAGGGCCCACCCCAGTGACCTCACTTTACCTTTATCGTCTCTTTAAAGACCCTGTCTCCCCATACAGTCACACTCTGAGGTGATGTCAGTTAACACTGTTAATTTGGGGGAACACAGTTCAGCCCCTAACATTGCCATCTGACCCCCCGAAATGCACATCCTTCTCGAATGCAAAGCACATGCACCCATCCCAACAGCCCCCAGGGGCTTCACTCTCTAGGCATCCACTCTACAGTCTAAAGCCCGAGGCCGCATCGAAATCAGACAGGGGTGGGACTCGGGCACATCCCTCCTGAGGCGACGCCTCTCCAGCTGGGAACCTGTGAGACCAGCCCAGCCATGTGCTTCCCAAATATGGAGGCGGGACAGGCGTAGGACAGAATCCCCACTGCTCAGGGAGACGGCGGGAAGGAGGCAGGGGTCACGGTCCCGGCAAGCCTGAAACCCAGTGGGGCAAATGCCGTGGGTCTGAAGGCTCAAAATAATTTTCTGCAGCCAGATGCTGTGTCCTCAGGACAGTGGCCCTGACCCTGTGGGAACCAGGGAGGAGGCCGCCTTGCCCCCAGGCCTGTGCCCTCAGGGCTGTGGCGGGAGTGGCCACCCTGCCAGCCTCTCCCCACCCTCAGGGCCTTTCTCTCCTCCTGGAAGGGTCACCTGTGCTCAGAGTGAGCTCCATAGCATTTGCTCTCTGCTGTGGTCGTTACTGTCACCTCCCTTGGCGCCCAGGACATGGTGTGGGTGCCCGGGGAAAGCTGGAGGCATTGGGGTTTGTGTTTGTGCCCTCACTTTTCCTTGCCTTTCAGCCTCCTCGTTCTCTCAACCCGGGATCCCAGCCCGGGCTGCAGGGCAAGGGACTGACCCGTGTGCTGTCCGCAGGGATCGGGCTGGCCCTGGCCGCCGCGGTGAAGGGCTACCGCTGCATCATCGTGATGCCGGAGAAGATGAGCACGGAGAAGGTAGGCCGCCAGGCGGTGCAGGGGCGGGGCCGTGTGGGTGCCGGGCCTGGCGGGGGGGTGAAGGCGCCTGTCCTCTGCAGGTGGATGTCCTGCGGGCCCTGGGGGCTGAGATTGTGAGGACGCCCACCAACGCCAGGTTCGACTCCCCAGAGTCGCATGTGGGTGTGGCGTGGAGGCTGAGGAATGAGATCCCCAATTCTCACATCCTGGACCAGGTGAGGCTCAGGGTGTGTGCGGGCTGACGTGGGCTGCTCCTGGGGTCTCTCGGGGTGTGGGGTGGTGGCGCACATGCAACAGGAGTGGGGCACAAAGGTGCCTGACACGCTGGCACGTGGCCGCTGGCTTCTCCCAACCGGTAGGACCTCCAGCGAGCAGCTGGCTGACGGGCTGAGCCTTTGCCTCTGCTGACTGTGCCAGCTTCAGGCTCAGCTTGGCACACTGGGTGGGAATGCCCGAGCTGACGACCTGGGAGCTCTCTGCCGGCGTAAAACGCGTAAAAACCTTTTTATGGGAAGCTCTTCTGTCTCACTCATTTCGCTTCTTGGTTAAATTCGGGAATCGCATCTTCTGAAGAGCTGAGGTGACTGTTTTGGGTCTGTTGAGGCTCCTAGAACTGCCTGTGCCAGTGGCCCCTCTTCCCTAAGCCACTGGCATTCTCTGGCTTGCACTGGTCTGTTTGCCTGATGCCCTCTGGCTGCCGCCGTTTTGGTGCCGTTGACCTTCACTCATGTGCCCTCTGTGCTCCCCACATGCAGTACCGCAACGCCAACAACCCCCTCGCTCACTACGACAGCACCGCCGAGGAGATCCTGCAGCAGTGTGATGGTGGGTACTTCACCCTAACCTCCTGTCCACCTGCACCACCGCTCTGCCTGGTGGCCTGGGAACGCACAGGTCACTTACCAGCTCCTTGGTAAACTCCTCTTCATCCTTCAAAAACCAGACCAAATGTCCCCTCTGAAATGCTTTCCAGAGTGTTTCCTTAGAGTGGTTTCCTCCCTCTGTTGTGCTCTCTTGGATTTTGTGTGTGCCTCTGCTAAACACCAAATATATCATGCAGTCGTATTTGTCTACCCAGCAGTCTGTCCTCCCGAGCTGCAGGACCTGAGTGTAGGGAGCGAGTGCCCCGGCTGGTGGTGCTGGCTCACAGCTGGGGCTTCACGTTGCTCAGTGGCGACTGGGCATCAGGCCCCAACTTGGTATTGAATTCCACAGTCTCTGTGCCTGGGGTGGTGATGCCAGAGGTTAGCTTGCTGTCTGTATGGACGGGAGGCTCCCTGGAGCCCTTCCACGCAGCCAGAGCCAAGGCCCACAGGGCTCTGGTGTTTTCTGATGGACTGAGGTTTTAGGGGGTTGCTGCTGGGCAGCTGGCACCCTGGCTTCCTGTTTGGAGGTGGTGTTGGCCGTGGCTTCAGTGTCACCTCATTCAATGCCCAGAAGCCAGGCAGCGAAGTCCAGGCATTTGCTCGCCAGGTTTTGGGGGTGAGAATTCTATCACTCAGCAAAAGCAATGTGCTGCCTCGGCTCGGTGGCCCGCTCGGACTTGTCTGCAGGAGGCCTGGGCTGGCGCTCGGCAGCGGGCGAGCCCAGCGGGTTTCTGAGCCCGGCCCGAGTGTTTGACTCTGTCTGCTTTATTGCTCAGTTCACTTACATCATCCAAAACCAACAGCATAAGTAGGTGCGTCGTGGAGAGCACCTGGGCCCCATCCGCCCAGGCAGCCAGCACGTCTGTCCTGCCCACGCTTCCAGACGGGCTTACGGAGTTGTACCAAAGAGGGCTTCGGTGGCCACGTGCCCTTTGGCAAAGACTTTACTGAAGCTCACTGCATCCCTGTGACTGAATGCTTCTTAAAGATGAAGGGCGGTGATGAGAGGCTGTGGAAATTTGAGAAGTTTCTCTTTTGACCTTTTTGATAGCCTGCCTTCATCTTGGTTGAGTGCGTCTTCACTTACTATCAGAATGTTCTCCCTGATGCGGCTTTTCCCCTCTCAGGGAAACTGGACATGCTGGTGGCTTCAGCGGGCACAGGCGGCACCATCACGGGCATTGCCAGGAAGCTAAAGGAGCAGTGCCCTGGGTGCAAAGTGAGTGAGCAGGGCTGCGGGGCCCTCGGGCCAAACCCAGCGACCCACCACCTAGGTGCTCAAATGAGCTGAAGGTGGGAGTGGATTTGGGTGGCCCCTAAGGACCATTAAGAAGCTCTGAGCTCTTGTGTTTGGATCCTGTGACCACTCCACCTGGGAAGGGCACTGGATTTGGAGTTGCAAGTGGGCCGGGGGGGGGGAGGGCTTGTGGGGAGAGCGGCTGGTCACGCTGAGCCCACTCCCTCTGATGCTCCCCTGTCGTCCAGAGGTCACTGCCCAGCACCTGGGGCTGCGCAGGAGGGGCTCCCCTGGGAAACCCTTCCCCAGCCGTGCCCTTGAGCAGTGATCTCCCCTGCGGGCACAGGCTTTCTGTGGACACATCAGTAGGGTGGTCTGGGCCACTCTGCGAGCCAGGGACGTCCACGTGGGGTTTGCCAGACGCCAGCGCTCACATGGCTCCTCCGCAGATTATCGGGGTGGACCCTGAAGGCTCCATCCTCGCAGAGCCCGAGGAGCTGAACCAGACGGAGCTGACTGCCTACGAGGTGGAAGGCATCGGCTACGACTTCCTCCCCACGGTGCTGGACCGGACGGTAGGTGGGGCCGCGGTGATGTTGGCAGCCCCTGGGTGTCGCCCGTTAGCCGCTCACGTGTCAGCTCGCCCGCTGAGCACAGGAGCCGGCCTGGCTTTCCTCCAGCGCCTGTACAAGCAGGGAGAGGCTGCGTAGTCGCGAAGTCAAGACTAGCCACCACGGCACAGTACCCCACTGTGCTGTGACCCCGCTGGGCCTGGCCGCCCAGGCCCAGCTCTGGGTGGTGTGCACAGACCAGGCCCCTGCCAGGGTCGGGGAGCCGGAGAACAAGGCGGAGGCCGTCTGCTGCTGACACGCCGTGGGCCCTCACCCACCCTGCGCACCATCCCCGTCCTCCCTGCAGGTGGTGGACAAGTGGTTCAAGAGCAATGATGAGGAGGCCTTCGCGTTCGCGCGCATGCTGATCGCACAGGAGGGGCTGCTGTGTGGTGAGTGGTGGGCAGGCTGCCCGGGCACCTGGGCTCCCAGTGCAGGCGCGTGGCGCCATCCTCATGCTGAGGCTGTGTAGCGGCCGTGGCCGCGCTTCTCCTGGCGCCGTCCGCCTGCCCGGGCCATTAGGAGGTCGCCTGCCTGCCTCCCGAAGGGCCTGCCACTCCGCACTGGCTGGAGCTCTGGGCCAGTGTCCAGGGTCTGGGCTCCCTGTGGCCCACGTGTCTTGTTTTCTGTGTGATGGCCTCGCTGAGAACCTGGGAAGGACAGGAGCTTGAAATGCGAGGGCTGGGGACACAGGAGCCCTGAGAGCATGACCAGCAGAGTTGGCCGTGGGGCCGGTGGCCTGCGGGATGTCCCTGCAGCACTGTTGTGCACTTGTGTTTGGGGCCAGAGCTCTCAGGACCCTTGGGGTTTTCAGTCAAGACCAGCATTGTCCTTGGGGTGGGGGCTCCCCATCGATGGGGGTCTGAGACAGGACAAGGCTCCTGCCAGCTCACTTTCCTCTGGAGGCCTGGGGCCTGTCCAGGATCCCTTAGGTCTCAGGGGACTGACTTACGTGCAGAGAAGGGACACCCTCACCCACGTTAGAACTCCTGTGTGGGGAAATAACACGCAGTCATTTGAAATGTGCCTGCCCTGTGTCGCGTCACCTTGGGGGTGGGATAGAGGAAATGGGCCCCCACTTAGAGATTGGAAGCAAGCCCCTTTCAATTGAAAAGGAATTTCCAAAATGTCCTGTGAAGGAAGTTTTCTCTTCATAATCGTTGGACTTGGTGCCAGGCCTCCCCTGGTCCCGGTTTTCAGTGGGTGACAAGTGAGCATTCAATGCTGGAAGGGGGGCCTCCTCGGTGGCCACATGGCACTTCCATGAGCTCAGCCCAGCGGGGCCATGGGGGCCACCTCTCAGCACCCACCCTCTGGCTCTAACTCGGCGGCTCTTTGTAAAGCGGGAACTGCGGCACCGGCCTAGTGGGTGGCTCTGCGTGGTCAGTGGCATGACACTGTGCTGGGTGCCCTCAGCAAGGCTGTCCCTGTGCTTGGTCTCAGTCTCTGGGGCGTTTGCCTGGGGGCTCAGGCCCACAGTGGCACTTTCCCCAGCACGGCCCCCACCCTGGCTCAGAGGAACCCCGATTGCTCGGGGTCCTTGTGTTTCCATGATAAGGGTTCAGTTGTGAGACCCTGAGCAGGTGGGATACTCAGTGGTGCCAGAGAATGGGGGTGGACAGTGAGAAGTGGGGTCGCTGCCAGCACCCTGAATCCAGCTCCTCTCCCCAGAGGCAGCCACTGTTGATGGTTTCCCACAGATCCTTCCGGAACATTTCAGTGTGTGCTCGTGCTCCCCCTCCCCCCTCCCCCCTCCCCCGTCACTCTGACACAGGGTCTGACTCTGGCCCTCGGCAGGTGGCAGCTCAGGCAGTGCGATGTCGGTGGCCGTGAAGGCTGCCCAGGAGCTGCAGGAGGGCCAGCGCTGTGTGGTGATTCTGCCCGACTCTGTCCGGAACTACATGTGAGACCCTCCTTCCTCCTCTCCTGTCCCCCCGCTGGCACCGCCTTGCGTCCCACTGGGTGTCCCCTGCCAGCTGACAGCGGGGGGGGGGGGGGGTCCCAGCGGGCACTGAGCTCTGCTCCACCTCCTGGGCCAGGGCCCCCCCCACGTCACGGCTCATGATTTCTCGGCCTAACTGCCTCATCTGGGTCTTCTAGATGCGTTTAAAGTCCACGCAGGTCCCCAGCAGCCACCAAAGCCTGGTGTGGAGGCTTGGACCCTGGGTGGGTTGGGGACGTCACTCAGGGGGGCTGACAGCAGGGCCCCCGGCAGAACCTGTGCTCTGAGCCCCTTCCTTCTGCCCTGGTGGGCAGGTGCCCCAGCGACACGCAGTCCCATGGGGTCTTTCCCAGCCTGTCCCTGGAGCTGCAGACATGGGGTCTGTGCTGGTCCCGCGGGGTCTGGGGGTGGTACTGGGCTGCGAGAAGCAAGCCCCTTGGTGTGGGCACAGGCAGTGCTGACACCCTTTCTCTGGCCCTACCGACCTCATGATGCCCGTAGGTCCAAGTTCCTGAGTGACAGGTGGATGCTCCAGAAGGGCTTCCTGAAGGAGGACCTCGCGGTGAAGAAGCCCTGGTGAGGCTGTCCAGGCCACCCGTGCCGTCCCACGCTTGGCTGTCGTCCCCGTCGTCTCCCTGTGTGCTGCCGCCCTTTGCAAGCGTGTGTTCTGAACTCCCGCTGCCCGGCTCACGGCCGTCCCTGCCCCCTCTTCCCTCAGGTGGTGGCACCACAGGGTCCAGGAGCTGAACCTGTCGGCCCCGCTGACGGTACTGCCCACGGTCACCTGTGAGCACACCATCCAGATTCTCCGGGAGAAAGGCTTTGACCAGGCGCCCGTCGTCGATGAATCGGGGTCAGTCTCAGCCACACCCCAGGACAGGGCCACCGAGTGGCCTGCTGGCCTTGGCCACTTTGCATAGAAATGTCCAGAGCATTGGACTGCCGGAGCAGGGGGCTGGCCACAGCGACCCTTTGGGTCTTACCGCTAGTGTCCTTCACCTCCCCCTCAGTGTGAACACGGGAGGCAGGAGACAGAGGTGGCCTTGCTCTGAGGACATGTCTAACAGTGGCAGGCATCCAGTTCTGGGATTGTCCCATTTCTAGCACCCAAAGTCCCATGTCCCAGGACACCGCTGCTGCTCACCCATGACTCCTGTCAGCCAGAAGTACCCAGAGGGCTCATTGCTTTATTGTCTGCCCGGGTGGGACGGGCACCTCCAGGGCAGGGCATTTGGTCACCGCTGTCTTCCTGCCACGTGTGGGCACTTAGCACATTTGGCCAAAGACCGCATGGCTGGTGAGGGAGGGGCGGCTGCGGGCATATTCTGGCGAGGGGTCAGGGGAGGGTGCTGTATTGACCGCCCTCCCCCGCTTCCCAGGGTGATCCTTGGGATGGTGACCCTGGGGAACATGCTGTCATACCTGCTCGCTGGGAAGGTGCAGCCAGCAGACCAGGTTCGCAGAGTCCTCTACAAGCAGTTCAAACAGGTATGGGCTCTGCAGCTAGAGCAGTGGGTGCTGACACCCAGCTCTGTTCTTGAAAGCGGGGTACGGAGTGAGCTGCTTCGGGTGTCAGATGGCTGCACCCCCATTGAACCGTACATCAGAATTCACCCCAGCTTTGCAAACGGGAAAGCCCAGGTGGGGAGATGCCCTGTTGGTGAGGGCGCGTCTGCCCACCGTGTTTTGGCCACGCCTGGGGTCAGCAGCCAGCCCAGAGACCATCGTCTCAGCTGACGAGCATCTGGCAGTCTGCTCCGTCTCCTGCCACCAGGCCCTCTTTTCCTGTGCAGCATTCATTTAAGAATGCCTGGCACGCCTAGTTATGTACTAAGAACCAGAATGTTCTGGGAGAAATACCGTGTTGCCCCTTGTGTGCTGGGGCTGGTCGTTCTGAGACAAAGGTGGCCACTGTCTGACGGGTCTGGGCAGAGCTGACTGGATGCACTTTCAGTGTCCCTGAGGGCCATGCCGTCGGGTCAGCTCATATCCCTGGGTCAGGTTCCACCCCTGCTTTCTCCGACTGCCCGGTGAGGGGGACTAACCCCAACCTAGGAATGAACTTGACCTTCCTCTTTACGCGTCACACACTGTCACACACTCTCACAGACACACAACTGAAATGTCACCAGAATCTGTATATTCTCGCTGTTTGCAGCCCTGTGGCCATTGCCTGTGTCTCACCCCTTCTCCTGTAACTCCCCAAAAGTGGAGAGGCCGCAGGGGACTGGGCCACCCAAATCTTGCAGGTCTCCAGCACTTTTTAACAAGCTGAGGGGGGGTGTAGTGAGCTCGTTCCGTTTTCTCTGTTCTTCCCTTAACCTTGTCTTTGAAATTCCTGAACATATAACACCAGAAAAGACCTTTGAAAATGGAACTATGGCCTCACATGAGTTCAACCCGTTGCCCCAAGCCAGATTCCCCAAGGAGAGGCATTTCTGTCCTCACCTGAGTGCAGCTGCCGGCCGCGCCCTCTGACACGTGGGGTGCCTGCCAGCAGACTTTGACCAGTCCCCCGGGGGCCAGGGAGCCACAGCATGACTTCTGAAAGAACAGGGAAACAGCGACTGGGGCCATTTTAGGCGTCCTGCCCATAGCAAACGTCCCCTTTCCAGCTCCCGGGCTGAGAGAGGGGCCCCACGGTCGTCCCCACCCATTTCTAGGGTCTTCCCTGAGACGAGCTGTGCCAGGTGCCACTGCAGGCCGGTCACTGGAGATGGGGGAGGGGGCCCAGGCAGCCTTTTCCAAGTGGGGGGGCTACACGTGGACCCACCTAGCCTGGGCAGAAGGGAGCAGGGCAGGGTCTGACACGCGGGGCCTCTGGGTCAGCTGGTGGCGACTTGACCGAGTGGGATGACGACCAGGAGAGGAGCCACCATGGTCAGCCTCCCTCCTCCACCCGGGGAGGACCGAGGTCAGTGCCTCGACTGTTGTCCCCGACTGCCACTTAACTGACTCCTGGGCCTTCTCCTTTCCGCATTCCCCAAACTCCCTTCCGATGACGCTGCGGGTGAATGCAGTTGTACTTATCTTTGAAAGCTAGACCCTCAGTGCCTTTTTTTCTTTTTTATTAGAAGACCCATGATTTGTCTGTGGAGCAGGTAGCACAAAGCGGGTCCCCCATTCCCCTCCCCCTCCCAGATGATGGCGTTTGGCACTGGTGGTTGCATTTCTTACCATTGTTGGCCAGCATTACCGGGTCACTAACTGAAGTCCCACGTTTATGTGAAGGATTGACCTGTGTTCTAAAGCCCTGTGGCTGTGACAAGTGTAGTGACATGTGCCCATGATAGCGTCTGGATGACACTGTGTATGGCCCTGTGTCCCGTGTTCTTCCTGTTTTTCTCTCCCTACCCCCCACCAACCCCGGCAGCCTCTGAGCTCTTTCTGAGTTTTGCCTTTTCCAGAATGTCCCGGAGTTGGAAATTCGGTGGCTGCCTTTCCTTCACTTAGTGATATGTAGGGAGCCTTCTTCCACGTCTTTCCGTGGGTAGATAGCTCATCCGAGTGTCTTTCTCGGTGCGTCACGTCGCCCTCCGATTTCTGCATTGGTTTTAAATCAGCAAATGGCTACAGAAGAACCTCCTGGAGCGATGCCAGGCCTCTCCTGTTGCCTCACGCTCCTTTCCGCGGAGGGCCTGCTGGGATGCCCAGTGGGCACTGATCGTGGCTTCCCTTCCAGATCCGCCTGACCGACCCGCTGGGCAAGCTGTCGCACATCCTGGAGATGGACCACTTCGCCCTGGTGGTCCACGAGCAGATCCAGTGTAAGTGGGTGGGGCGAAGCCAGAGCTCCGTCCCAGGCTTCCTTGCACATGCGCTTTGCTCGGGTTCGCAGCGAGGCCCTGCTCCCCTGTATTCGCTGGGGAGTCCTGGCGCTGTCAGCCACCCCCAGGCTTGGGCACGGATCTCAGAGGGACCCCTGTGTGGGTGAGACCCGGGTGCCCGCCAGGGCGAGGGTTGTAGAAATAAGAATTGGGAGCACCCTGGAACCGTCCTCTCCCCCCACAGCTGAGGGCCGAGTCTAACCCCTCTCCCGTCCTTGGCTCCACAGCGCAGGACCAGGCCTTGGCAGGAGTGGTTGGGGGGCCTGCAGGTATGTACGCCCGTCTCGGAAATGGCTCTGCAGTCAGAACTGTGGCTCCGAGGGCCGTGGAGAGTGTCCAGGGTCCCAGACCCCCAGGTGCAGGTGGGAGGGTCCTCCGCTTCCTCCCACATTTACTCCTATTTGAACATTTCCAAAATAGGGGTATGAATTCCAATTTCAGGGTCTATAAATAAAGTGTCCTTGGACACAGCTATGCCTGACACTGCTGTTGTCAGGGCTGCAGGGTTGTGACAGACTGGCACTGGCTATGCCCGAACCGAGCCTCCCAGGGGTCTGCAGGGCCACTCTCCAAAGTGCCCCTTTGCCTAGAAGTCCCTGAAATGCTGGTAGCTGGTCTCCAGGCTCCCCTTGATTTTTTGAGGTGCTCAGAGTAGGCCAGCATGGTGCCCAGCCCCGTGTGTCCCCCACCCCTACCCTAGGGACAGATGGCTGTGGAGGTGCTGAGATGGGGCCTGGAGGATGCAATGTAACCTGGGCCCCTCAGCTCTGTAACCTGGCCCTCTGTGCACTTTACAACAGCTGTCGGGGCCCTCCAGAGAACTGACAGGATGTGTGTACAGAGAGAAAGATCTGTCATAGGAAGTGGCTCACGTGATTAGGCTGGCGAGGCCCAACACCTGTAGGGTGGTGGGCAGGCCTGAGACCTGGGAAGAGCCAATGTTTCAGTTTAAGTCCAAAGACAGGAAAGGTTCCCTTTTACTTGGGGAGCCATCAGCCTTTTTGTTCTATTCAGGCCTTCAACTGATTGGACGAGGCCCACCCACACTGGGGAGGGCAATCTGCTTTGCTCAGTCTGCCAATTCAAATGATCTCATCCAGAAACACCCAAGGAATGTCTCAGTGAATCTGGGCTCTCTGGCCCAGTCAAGTTGACACATGTATTTAACCACCTCAACATCCTTCTCTGCCCTTAGCAGGCCAGGGCCAGCACTGATTCTAAGCCTGAGAGCAAAGCATGGGTTTAAAGATGATCACAGGCCAGAGATGTGAGCCAGTGCAGCTCGTGGGTGTGAGTGGTGTTGGAATGTACTTCTTTGGGCACCTAGGCAGACCCACAGGCTGCTGTGAATCGGCAAGGCCCTCGGGCATCTGACCACTGGGCATGGCTGAGAGGTCAGCAGCTGCTCTCTGTGGCTTCGCCCAGACGACTCCTGAGGGGAAAAGATGGCATCTGTTGTTGGGCTCCCACCGCACACAGGTGCCTGTAGGCACTGGGACAGGCTGAGGGCTGCAGTTTGGGGCTCAGCCCCCGCCAGCCCGTGTGGCCGTGCCTTTAGCCTGCTGCTTTCTTCCCTCCTCAGACCACAGTCACGGGAAATCCAGTCAGAAGCAGACGGTGTTTGGGGTTGTCACTGCCATTGACCTGCTGAACTTCGTGGCTGCCCAGGAGCGGGACCAGAAGACGAGCAAGTCAGCAAGTGCCTTGGAACCCAGAGCCGGCGGGGCTGCAGCCCAGCTCTGAGTCCCCCTGCCACCTGCCGTCGTGCTTTCGTGAACACTGACGAACAAGTACAGTGCTGCTTCACCACCTTACGCTGGGCATTGCTCAGTCCTGCAGGGAGCAAGGAACAGGTGTAGGATGCTTAGCCCGGGGCCAGCGGCAGTGGTACAGCTTACCTTTTAGAAACACCTGGGACCTAAAGGAATCTGATTTAGTAGATTAGATGTGCTTTTCTTTAACTTTCTCTTAAAATGTTTCAACAAGACAATCTTATTAAAAGAGAACCCATGCAACGACTGGGGCAGAGTGGACATTAGCAGAAGGGAGTGTCTTCTCCAGAGAAGAATCCAGAATGGGAGTAGCAGAAAGGAGTTCGGGAAGCGTGGGGGCAGGTCAGGGACCTGCTCACGGCCGTGTTGTCTGCTTGGGGCTCGGCTGGTTAGAGCGGCTTGAGTGTTTGGGGGGTTTTAAATTGTGGTGAAATTCACATTCCTAAAATGAACAAATTTTAAATGTACAATTCAGTGGCATTTATGACATTCACAATGTTGTACAGCCACCACCTCCATCAAGCTCCAAATTGTTGTCATTCATCACCCCCTTAGGCAGTCACTCCCCCCTCCTCTCCTGGCAAACACTAACCTGCTTTCTGTCTATGGATTTTACCTATTGGGGTTATTTCAGATAAATGGGAATCATACAATCTGTGACCATTGTGTCTGGTTTATTTCACTTAACTCAATGTTTTCAAGGTTCGTTTGCATTGTAGCAGGTGTCAGACTCCATTCCTCTATGGCTGAATTCTGTTCCATTGCGTGGATGGACCTCATTTTGTTTGTCCATCACCAGGTGACGGACATTTAGGTTGTTTCCACTCTGGCTGTTGTAAACTGTGATGCTGTATTTGTTTGAATGACTGTTATTTTGTGTATAACAATCATTCGTTATTTTGTGTATATACCTAGGACTGGAATTGCTGGGTCATGTGCTAATTCTATGGTTAATTTTTTAAGGAACTGCCAAACTGGAATCCACAGTGGTTGTACCATTTTACATTCCCACCAGTAATGCATGAAGATTCCGATTTCTCTGTGTCCTCACCAACACTTATTTTCCTTTTTTATTTTTTGCCATGATAGTGGGTGTGGCCTAGCATCTGGTGGTTTTCATGTGTATTTCCCTAATGACCAATGATATCGGGCTTCCGTTCATGAGCTTCTTGGGCATTTGTATGTTTTCTTTGGAGAAAAGTCTATTCAAGTTCTTTGTCCATTTTAAAATTGGGTTTTTTTGTTGTTCCATGGTAGGAGCTCTTTATGTATTCTGGATGCTCGAGCCTTATAGAATTAAGATTTGCAAATATCTTCTCCCATTCTGTTGGGTGTCTTTTCCCTTTCTTGATAATGAACCTTGGTGCACAACAGTTTTTAATTTTGATGGAGTCCAATTTATCTATTCTTTTCTTTTGTTATGTTTTTGGAATTATATCTAAGAACTCCTTGCCAAACCCGAAGTCATGAAAATTTGTCCCTATTTTCTTCTAAGAGCTCACTGATCCATTTTGAGTTCCCTTTTATACGTGCTGGGAGGTAGGGGGTCCAGCTTCATTCTTTTCTATGTGGATGTCCATTTGTTGGAGAGATGTTCTTTCCCTGTTGACTGGTCTCGCTGGAGGTCAGTTGGCCGTAGACGCCCAGGTTTATTCCTGGACTCGCAGCTCTGTTCCACTGGTCTGTATGTGTGTCCTACGCCTTTGAAGTCAGGGAGTGCAAATCCTCCGTCTTCATTCACTTTCAATATGTTTCTCGTACTTGGAATTCTTTCAGCTTCTTGGATTCAATATTTGATTAGTAATAGCTCCAGAAAGAAAAAAAGGAACTAATTCAAAAAATTCCCAAAAGACACAATTTTGCAGATTGAGAGAGCCCACCCAGTTCCCAGCACAATGGATGGAGAAAGACCCACAGGGCAACATCATCATGAAATGTTAGATCACTTGGGACAAGAAGACCCCACAGAAGCTTCCAGAGGTGCCTGGGGAAACCCAGCTCATGTGGAAAGTCTCGGGAATGAGACAGGCAGCCAACTTCTCCATCTCCACGTGGAGGCTGGGAGATGAGAGAGGAGCCTGAGAACATCCAAGAGGAGAAGGGGTGCCGCCCAGAACCCTTGACGCCGCACACTCCCTCACCAGTGGAGGGGGTGTGGACGTCTACACTGAGGCAAGTGGCCTCCTCGCCCAGGAAAGCACTGGAAGGTGCACCCCGCCTAAATGAGGAAGTGAAACAAGGAAGAGGTCATGGAGGGCACTCCCCAGAAGGACGGGGAAGGGAGATCCCAGGACAACGGCCGGGCAGACAGACTGCAATAGAAAGCTGAGGAGTGATGCCCCAAGGCGGGAGGAAACATCATCAGAGGTCTGCGGAGGCGCTGCGACTAAGCGAGGAGTGACGGCTGCTTCATCATAACCGTCTAAAGTGAATATCGATGTACCTCAAATTACTGCAAAACTATTGGGAGGATCGGACAATAGAAGTATATTCACACAGTGGGAAGGGGCACGTGAGCAAGACGAATGTTGTCTTCCACAAAAGGACCTTCCTACATAATATCTACACTTGAAGAACAGCAGCATAGGCACGTTTGGGGAAATACGCCCATTTCTGGGCATGTGGACTCCACTTTGGCCTCTACTGTTCTACAAAAAAAAAAATCCGGCATTCAATCACAAATTATGAGACACAGAACAAGGGGAAAACAACCCACTGTCAAAAGAGATGTGCTGCCCCGGACATCTCTGTGGGGACCCCACGTGACCCTGAGTGCTCTGGCCGAGGCCGCAGGACCAGAGCACAGCGCAATTTCCTTCAGCGCCGGCAGCTAGGACTCCAGGGTGGCTGTGCCAGTGACACAGCCGCTAGCAGCAGCAGGCTCCCACTTCCACAGATACACGATGCCCCTTCCCAAGTTTTGCCTGAGAAATTGGTTTTAATTTATGCCTCTGTGATTATGGGGGCGCAGCACTTCTTCAAATGCTGGTTGGCCTTTGGGGTTTTCCTTATATCCAGTGAATATCCTGTCCTTTTTCTCTTGATAGCCAGTCTTTTTCTTGTTGATGTGCAGGAATCCCCCCTTAATCCTAAGTCAGCTTTTGCTGTTAAAAGAGGGAAAAGGACGTGTCAGGCTGTCACCCGTTGGTGTCCACGGTGTCCTTCACTGAACAGGAGCCCGTCCTCTGGGTCTGGCCAAACCCACCGAAGCTTCGCCCTCTCACCTACGCACGTGGGGTCTTCAAAGGTCGTCCTCACCCCAAGCAACAAAGGCAAGCTCCACATCATCTCCTGTTACCCGATACGGCCTCTGTCCTTACCCCTTCTCTGCACTGCTCTTCTCAAAGCCACCAGGTGCCTCCAGCCACGGCTGCTCCTGGAAACGCAGCTTTCCTGGCTTCTCTGGCTCAATTCAGTCGACCATTTCCTCCAGCCCCTGGCTGTTCTCTGGCACAACCTTCTGGTTTGCAAACTCGGGGCTACACTAATACGGCCAGAGCATAAACCACTAAGGGATTCACAGCTTACTCTGACATGGATGCTGTGTAGAGATCATATCAGAAAAAAACGAGGTGACATACAGCAAAATGTTTTAAAAATATACCTGATTTTATCTACCAGCCATTTCCTAAAACCGTCTAAGCAACTAAAGCTATCAACATCATTAAAAGTTTCCTTTCAAATGCGGTGGGATAAGAGAATGGCATCATTGGCTTTTACAGGCTGAAGTCTTAGGTTCATTTAAATCATGAGAGAAAAAACAAACCTCTGTGCAAGATAATGCCTTCCACATACTATCTGTATGTAAAATACCTACTAAGTTATTCAGTTAACAACACTAACTAGTCCTCTATAGACTAACGAGGGCAGAGCTGCACAAGACCTTGCTGGGACCCTCTGCAGAGCCAGCCCTGGCCTGGGCCGCATGATGGACAGCCGGCCCGGGCCCACAGGCCCGCCTCCCAGACCAGCGCGCACTGTGGTAAGTCACGTGTATCTAGACGATACAGTGCTCTAGTTTCGCAAATTTCAGTTAGAAAATAGCACACCCATCCTAGGTCTCAATGAAGGTTTAAGAGGACCAAATTGTAAAAAGGGCAAAAATCGTTTATGCTAAGAATTTCTTCTTAGAGTGTATCCGGCAACGCATGTAGGCCAAACATAATCTACGTTATTAAGGACATCTGCAAAATGCAACAAAATGTGAACACTAAACATTTAATCCAACTGTATTTCTTATTTTCAGGATTTGCTGGATCATTACTTATTTACTCATCTCTCTCTAGAGACCAGAATTCCACTAGTCATAAATAGTACTTTTGAACTAGAATAAACCATATAAACCAATTTCTTCCCTTTTATTAAACAAAGCACTGAAAGCCTGGAGGTGCCGGTCAAGGGCTGGGCCGAGGTCTCACCTGGTTAAAATTCAGGCCCACCCTCTCACCTCTGACCTACAGAGTTGGAGAGAGAACATAGTGACTCACTTTCTATCAAATCAAAGAGAACTTTTCCTGAAACAATACACTTCACAGATGGGAGCTAAACCTCCAGCAAGATTGACAATTTTAGGTGCACTTTTAAAAAACACTTGAGTCTGCTGACTCACGGTGGCCTCGAAGCATACAGTTGGAGCACAAAGTCCATACACTGGACCACAAAGAAGACACCGCTCTGGACTTGTCCCAGCGCCCCTCTCCAGGGCGTCCAGCGACAGCCTCAGTTACATGACCCATGAAAGTCGATGCCTCACTGATGAATCATTTTCTTCTCATTAATGTCAAAGAAATTAGATTTATGATAAAATACAATAAAAAAGCAAATAAAAACATTCCAATTTTTCCCTGGAAAACCAAGGACTAACTGAAGTAATCTACGATTCTTGAAAAACGAATGGCTCTGGAGGCTGCCGTGCAGTGCAATTCTCATTTTTAAAATGTACAGGGGTCACTATGGACCCTAAGTGTCACCAGCAAACACGTCAACAATCCGAATGTTTTACTTGAAACAGAAAAGCAGCTTGTGGTGACATGAGCTTTAGAAAATAAAACATCCATAAGGCTTGTTTCTATTTTTAATTTTTCTGCTTTGATAAACCAATTGCTTCACAAAAATCCCTTTTAAAGACAACAATCCAAGAAAACATATTGTTACAGTATTCACATTTTAAAGATTGTCAGTTCATAGACCAAACAACTAAAACAAAGGAAGATTGCTGAGTAATTTCTGTCACTAACTGCCAGAGATGGGCCTTTCACACCTTCCGAGTATGTGTAGTTTGTCTAAAAGAAAAAAGTGCTCCAACACTTTGTCACACAGGTCAGAGTCGGGTCACCCGACAGGTGACACAGAACAGACTCCCGAAGCCCCAGGGGTGAGATTTGAGCTTCGCTGCTCTGTGGTCTGAACAAGCTGGTGCCACGCTCACTCACTCTCCTTTGCACGTGGAGAGATGCTTACACCTGCTGAGCTACCTGGAACCAAAAGACAGAGCTGGGTGCGTCCTTCAGGGGGCTCGCTGGGCTTGGCAAAGCCGGTGCTGGTGCCGCTACCTGCGGTCAGCTGAGCAGCGTGTGCACCAGCGTGCTGCCCTCGGGGCTCAAAACACATTCAAAAGCGTCCTTCATGATCAGGAAAGAACCTAACAAGAACGAAGTCCGATCAGATCTGCTTGGTGACAACGAAAGCACAGTGGGCTGTACTCTACAGATTCTCTCAGATGTCCGAGGGCAGAAAAATGGGTATTCATAAGGTGCAAACTGACAGCAAATGTGCTGGGCGGCGGTTTAGCAACCTTGACAGCTTGCTGCGTCAGGTGGTCGGTCGGGTGGTTACTGGGGAGAGGTTAAAGGAACCTCAGGCTACGTGCACAGGTGTCCTCTCTCTAAATGACCTTTACCCTAGTCTGAATGCAGCAACACCCTGGAACTTAAGGACACCCACTTGGGCTGCAGGGCACACGCCAATGTCACCGGGCACAGAAGGTGGAGTCTCAGGCCAGCTGGGGGGGGGACAACCCCGACATGGCCCTGCACCCAAACTGACACAGATTGTGCGGCCTCAGCTAACCACTGGCTGCTCCAGTGGGCTTGGCTTCTGCTGGGGGAAGGCCTGTGAGGAGCCACGTTCTGAGAATGTTTTCACGAACCTGAAGGGAGGGGAGGGAGGAGAGGACGGGGGGCTGGCTGGCTTCCACAGGTCCTGCTCTGAAGAAATCCAACAGTCTGAAGTAAAGCTAAAATGATCTTTCACACTTGTGTAGACTTAAAATATTAAAAACTTTTATAAATAAGGAATTCAATAGCTGCTTAAGAATGTTCTTCTCTCCTTAAAAGAGTTGATAGTCAAGTTTTTCTTTTTAAAGCTGAAATGTTTTAAAAGAAATGTCTATTATTTCTTGCTGTCTTCTAGGTTATCTAAGAAGGACTTTCCTAGGATTAACTTTAATTAATAAATTTTGAAGGAGAAGTCAGTCCCAGAAAAAATTCTGCACTAGCTCAAAATATCCCTCAAAGTAACCTGGGTCCAGAACTCATTACTATTGTTGAATCGCAAGAACTGGTGACCTTCCCAACCATGAAACCATCCGTTAGAGACACGCCGAGCGTCGGGCACCCCAGTTAAGATTATATAAAGCCCTTCTCTACGAAACAAGGTGCCCCGTTTCCTCAGAGAAAAAGCCTCACCCACAAGTGAACAGATGAAAACCAACCAACCCAAGCAAACAAAACCAGTCTGCGTTTTTGGTTCCTCTTGTCACCAGGAAATGGGACTCCTAACACTATTCCGAATCCCATGGGAGCGAGTCAGGGGCGGGCTCGGGGAATTCCAGAGCAACGTGTACGGGGAGAAAGCGTGGACCCCGGGACTGAGCCACGCGTGTACCCCACACGAGAATCCGTGTCACTCCATCAGCACCATCCCACGCGTTTGTCACTTCACGGATAACTGTCAATTATGTGACGAAGTGAATGTTCGTTATATCCTAGCTCTGAGCCAGTGGGATAGAGAACATTTTATATTAGTTTATAATAAACATTCTATGCATAACATGGCTGACTAAAAAATTCTAAAACAATACACAGCTGACATGGTATAGTCACCATCGAACTGTAGTCAAATTTAAATTAGACTGAAATATGTATGGTAAGAGCTTTTAACTGATTACTGGCTACCATTTCACTTAACTTACCTAAGTTCTATGTAGCAAATATCTTTAGATACATGTTTAGATCAAGTGTAAAATGCAATCTGAGCATTTACTTAGAAACCAAAATTTGAAGATATCAAAATTTCATTAAATAGTTGTTTCTTTTATAGTAGTAAATGCAAAGTACTACCCTAGCTGACTTAGGGCAAGTTCATTAAATTTGGTCAATTCAGAACACTCCAAATGGAAATAGTAAGCATGTAGGGTTTCTTCTCTAGAAATTTCATCCTCAATATAGTCATAGTCCAATTCATAACGAATTTATAAAAATAGCTTTTTATCCAATAATTCCAGCAAGGTAAAAATAGGAGTTTCTTTTTATAGATAGCAAACGAAACAGGCTCACTGAATAGGAGAGAACTTGAACGTGTTTAGATTGCTGTGCATTTGCCACGAAGTCACTCCGTTTGTTGTCGTGCTGTCATCCACCTCGCACCGGCAGCAGCTTCTTTCAAATCCATGGGCTACACAAACAGATCAGCCCACTGAGACCTGCTTTAACCACGGAACTCAATGAAAACTGCATAATTTTTTAGAAAATGGCAACACTATTCCTTCAGCTAATGAGGGGCTCACAGGGGTGTTTGTCATTCATCACATTTTTAGCGTTAAACCTTTAAAGAATTTCCTTGAAGCCCCCCGCCCCCCGCACACGCACGCACACACACAACGTGAGAGAACTCGCCGCTCTGCACAGACGCTCCCAAAGCTCACCGTGAAATACAAAAGTGCACGCTTCTATATCTACATATAAAACAGGGTAGAAACAAAACCGTGTAAAACGTTTGCTGTGCAAACTGTCGAAAGCCAGGCCCGCCGCCGGGTCCTGGCCGCCGGTCCTACTGCAGGGAGTCGCTGTTCTCCAGGACCAGCCCGCTGATGTGGGCGGGGGTGAGCGCGGCCCCGCCGGCCCCCGGGCTGTCGACCGACTCGTCCTCGCTCTGCTCCGCCATCATGACGTGCTGCACCGCCAGGGTGGCCCCGTCCGAGGACAGGGACTGGAGGCTGTCCACATTCATGCTCACAGGCGTGCTGATGGTCACCACGGCGCCTGCGGCAGAGTGGGGTGGTCACGAATCAGAGGCGCTCGTGTGGGAAGATGCCTTGTCCCCTAGCTGAGTGCTGTTTGCTCATCTGACCTCATGTTAAGACCCCGTGTGGCTCTGGGATGTGGCCTCTGCCCTTGGAAACCAAGTGCCACAAAGGGAACAAGAGAGACCAGAGAAGGCGGGAGAAAGGCCAAGATGGACGTAACTGGAGAAGCAAAGCAGAGGGAACACAATCGGAGCAGGGAAGACCAATCTGAAAGGGGAAACAAGAAAGCTGGGATGTGCCAAGCCCTGTCCATCTTGGGAACTGGAGGTGGCATGTGTTCACTTGTAAAAATCTCCAGATGTATTAACCAGTGGTGAAAGCAAGAGGAGACACCATTACAGGCTATGTTCATGTCTGGGGAAAAGGCTCACTCATGTCTGTGCACAGAATACCACATCACATGCGCGCTGGGGGCGTGGACAGGACACGGCGATAAGGGTCGTTCGTCTCGAGAAGAACAGATGTCGGGATGAAGGAAAGCTCTGTTTCCACTGCATATTCTTATTTGCACTTCTTCCCTAATAGATACATACTGCCTTTTCCAAAGGAGGTGGAAGGGAGGAGAGCGAGACAGAGAGAGAGAAATAATACCATTCTAGTTATTGGATGAAAAGAGAAAACAAAAAATGGTTTGAATATGAATGTAGGATCACTACATATCAAAACCCACACGATGAAGCCAGAGCTTTAAACGCACAGGCCACGACTCGAGGGATTAGGTGGAAACAAAATAAGCATGATTCATGGCCCACTGTGACGGGCCCATCCCAAGCCCCGGGCCAGCACGGCTGGGGAAGGACTGAGCACAGTGTCCAGGGCTGAGAGCCACACTGGACACAGCCAGTGCACGGGCCCAGGGGGCGCTCTCAAGGTCTTGCTCGATTGTGGGGGGCAAAGAGCCTGGAACACGGCACTGCTGGGCTCAGAGAACAAGAAGGAATCCCAAAGGCCCAAGAGGATCAGACTGTCCTGACGGACTGAGCCCCAGAGCCGCGCTCAGGAAGACCTGTGGTCGTTCCCAGTCCCTGGCCCCAGCCAGAGATCCCCGGGCACAGCAACGGGCAGAGAACAGTCCAGAATGAGGAGAAAACGCATCAGTGGGAACCGACCAGAACTGACGGGACAGAATCAACAGATGGGCCCCAAGGAGGTATTGCGACTGTTCTCTCTGTGCTCGGCACTTAAGGAGACCCATGAGAGACATCCAAGACTCACGTGGAACTCCTAGAGACAAAAGCTACATGTGTAACGTGAGAAGCCCGCCGCGGGGGCTGGAGAAGATTCAACACAGCACAAGAAAGAGACTGAAGCTGACGGGTGGGGATAGGAACGATCCGCGGAGAAACAGAAAAGAATCCAAACCTGAAAGAGCGTCTGTAACTGTGTCACTTTTAACCACCTACCATGCAGGCAGTAGGGATCCTGAAGGGGTGGGGCGGGGGGGGGAAGACAAAATATATTTGAAGAAATAACAGCCCAAACTTTCCTAACTTAGTAACAGCGCGCTGCTGAGTGAAAAAAGATGGAGAATGAAAAAGTGAGAACGAGATGGTAACACCGTTGGTATACGTTTAAAAATACATGCACACAAACCAGAAAGATGCACCTTAAACATGTCGGAGGGGTGGCCTGTGACTGGGGAGAGAGGGACGGGTCAAAGCGGATAAGCAAAAGTGAGACACAGGCTGAAGGGACTAAAAGGGAAAGACGCAAAGGGCCAGGTGTGAAAATGCGACAATGCCACACTCTGCCCCGAGTGCGAGGGAAGAGAAAGGTGGGAAGGAGCCAGGACAGGGCAGTCGCCGCTGGGTCTTGGGTGTGGATTGTGTCTCATGCTGAGTGTTGTCTGGTCCCTAGCACTGGCGCCCCTTCCACACTGGCACCCAGAATGACACGTCCATAGCTAAGGCCTTTCTCACGCCTCAGATGCAAAACCAGGCAACTGCACACACTTCACGTTCCCTACACTCCCAGATGCAGCGGTCAATTGCGGCCTTTCGTGCCGACGTCTCATCACCACCCTGTAGTGTTACCGCGCGCACCCTGGGCCAGCCCGTACCTTCCGACATGGCAAGGTCACCGGACGTTGGCTGTGCGGCTCCTGACGCGATGGAGTCGGGCCAAAACCTCTGAACTGGCCTGTTCTGAGCAGTTTTCTTCTTTGTTTTTGGAGTTTCAGAACAACTTGAATCCAACATGGGCTGAAGAATCCGTCTTCTAGCGTTGATGAACCTACACATCGGGGCCAACAAAGGAACAGCTGTCAGCACAGCGGCCTCTGGGAAGGCCTGTGCAGGAGCAACAAGGGCCTCTAGGGAACGAGCTGCTTTAGGACCGCCCGAGCCGGTCGGAAAAGCTCCGACGCCAGCCCAGCAGACACTGACGCCAGGCACACGTCCATTAGCCACGTGTCCAGCGGGTTTTAAAACCGCTCACTGGTCTAAGACCACCTCCTCCTTCCCATCACCCCTTCTCCACTTTGATTTAGTCCACCTTTGTGAAGGTGATAGTCATCATGCAGTGTGGACACTGGCAGGTGTGCCTGTGACATCACTTTCTCTCAGGGAGACACAGGTTACAACGGCACCACCCGTCCCACGTGGCCTCGCTGTGCGTCCCTGAGGACAAGGCCCAACCTTGGAGCATGCAGTCGCTGGCTCCATCCTGACCACTGAGCGTGGACTCAGGCAGGAGTCCCTCTTTTCCAAAGACTATTCTGAGTGGGGAGCTACTTCTTAGATGGGGAAGTCACGAGTCACCCAACTGCCCTAGACATGCAGCTAGCACCGGGATAAAATCAAATGGATTTCTGCTGCTCTTTGAGACTGAGGGCCACATAGAGAGCCGCAAAAGCGCTCGAGCAGCAAGCAAGGCAGAATGTGCTTTCACAGAAACAGATCCGGCAGTAAGTTTTAAAGATGGGGAGAAAGACTGCTTTCCTTAATTCCCAGCCCTCCCAGGACCCTGGCTGTTGCCTCCCACTGTGGGAAAGCAGGAGGGCGAGGCAGTGATTCGCCCGCAGTGTCTGGAGGGCCCAGAAAACGGCTCCTGTGCCCATCCGTCTATACCCCATGACCTGTGGTGGCAGGAGAGCCACAGCTGTCCCGCAGAGCTGACTCACATCAGCCTGACCCAGGACAGAAAACCATACCCACCAAGCCTGGGGAGCTGTTCTGTCGTTTGGTCTCAGGATTCCGAGGGACAGACAGAGAGAACCAACCTCTTGCTAGTCTCTTGTGCTAACCCACTGAAAGCTGAGCTCGGGATGGCCGGGCAGCACGTCCTGCGTGGAGCAGAGGTCAAATCTGTCTGTCAGGGCGTGGCAGCTTCTCTTTTGAGGCCCACATGCAAAACGACAGACTAGAAGTAGACTGACTCTAAGACTGCTTCACGTTAAAATCTGAAGACTCGAGAACATGTAAAACTGCATGTGGACACATCTGATAACAATGACAGCCGCCCCAGAGCCTCACTCAGAGTGCATCTTCGGTCCCTGTGGCACAAGCACGACCTGAACCAGGAGACCTCACGACAGCCCGCAGCGCCCCTGGCTCCAGCGGCATCTTGGACAGAAGCCCGCTGTTGCTGCCTCACCCTTCTGCAAAGCTGCTACGAGGCAGAGGCATAAGCTAACGAGGGCTGTGCTCAGCCTCAGTCCCAGATATAACTTTTGCGAATATAAGAGTAAAGAAAAAGTCACAAAGAGTAAAAGTAGCTACAAATAGTAATTAAAAGATTTTGGAAATTTTAGAATTTATGAAAGTCATGTTATTAAACTGTTAGTAATTTTAAAAGGTAAAAGTTGATGTTAAACCTTCTAGATAAGACAATCCTGTGACCAACACAGAGTAGCAAGTCAGGGAACATGAGGAAGTCAATAAACAAAGAAAAGTCAGCTGAGGGCTGAATGGTGACAGAAGCATCAGGAGACCAAAGAAGTAACTGTCAGCATTCACCCTCCAATCAATCAATCAACCAATCAATCACTGTCATGACTAAACCAAAACACAAGTGTCAACACAAGAGCACACGAGAGAACTACTGGGACACACTAGGATGTCACAACAGCACAGCAGCAATAACGTGCAACTGAGGTTTCTGTTAACAGTTTACTTAAAAAGATTTATCAAGTATATGGTGATGGAAGGAGAACTGACTCTGGGTGGTGAACACACAATGAGATTTATAGATGATGTAATACAGAATTGTACACCTGAAATCTATGTAATTTTACTAACAATTGTCACCCCAATAAATTAAAAAAAAAAAAAAGAAAGAGAGAGAGCGATTTAGCAGGAAATAATTCAAATAGCATGGTCTATTGTTGCTCCCCAAACCAAAACTGACGGCTCAGAGGCAGGACAATGCAACTAGTCAGCACAGTGCCACGCGTGCCTCCTGTGTGTGTATCTGCGTAACTCAGGGGGCTTATCAGTTATATGGGGACTTCCCTGACCTTCCATTTTAAATTGTACCAGTTAAAATAAGATAACCATGTTCACAAGTGGTAGAATTCGTGCTTTCTTTTCTTTCACACGTGCCAATTTTATTAAGCTAAAATCATTTCCTACGCCTGAATCATAAGTAAATAAAAATGAAAGTCATGGCTAGAGACAAAATTAAGTGCTGAGGGGAAAAGCCGTGGTCAGGGCCCAGGCGTCCTCAGTCAGGTGTGCCACAGATCTAGGCCAGGAGGTTTCCTTAATAAAGGAACACTGTCCTGGGAGGCTCCCTCTCAGCACCCTGGCCGCGGGGAAGGCCACACATGGGCGGCTGAGGGTTGTCACCCCCAATCATAGCTGACGAAGGGTTTGAAAGGTGGGAGGCTGCCGAGGGGCCACCAGAGGTCAGGACTGCTCATCTCGGCCATCCAGCGCCCTTCTAGAGAAGCTCAGCCACGAACACATCCCATTTCTGACTGACCGTGGGGGCCTGGGGTTAGTAAGGCAACAGAGAAACACATTTCTAATCAGGCACATAGGACGGACGCAGGCAAGAAGCCCACAGGGAGGTGCTGGTCATTCAACATGCAAGTTCAAAGTGTGTGCTGGTTTATTCTTAAGTGGCTTGCCACGGATTCCAGCACTCTGACCAGTCTTGCTGGGTGAAAGAACTCGTTCGTCTATGTGCAACCAAATGTCACTATTTCCACGTGTTCTGTGAAGTGGACCAGCACAGTTCTAGAAAGCGAGCACGTCTTACCAGTTGTTCACTTGGAGTAGTGTCAAATTTGTCTGAGCAGCAATCTGTTTTTTCTCATCTTCTGTTGGGTAGGGATGCTAAAAATAAAAAGCGTCACCGTGAACTTCAGCTTTTAAAGAGGAACCGAGATTATCAGATAAAACAGGCATATAGTAATCATTTGTAAATAACTGACAAGTATCCAGGCTGCTTTTGGTGAAAACCTAACTTTAGTCTTGTGACTTTTTAGAAATGCCCCAAACAGCATGAAGTCTTTCTCCTGGCTGCCCGAGACCTCCCGGGAGGTGCAGCAGCAGCTGGGGAAAGCACAGGCAGTGTGGTCAGAGTCAGGCTCTGATGGGGACAATGGCCCAGCACCGCCACTGGGCTGTCACGTCCGGGCACTGTCCGGGCACCTGAGATGGTCCAGGGTTTCTGTGTCTATTTACTGACGCATAACTCATGAACCATAAACTGCATCCATTTAAAGTGGACAAATGGTTGAGTCTGACCCACGAAACCTCTGCCCCAGCGAGGCCCGCCCTGCACATTCTACAGTAATGCCCTGATTCCTCACGAGCATGCTCTGAGACAGACACTGTCGTCACCTCAGTTTTACCGATGAGGAAACTGAGGCACGGAGTTTATAAGCTCCCCCGACCTTACAGCTGGTTAAACAGGGGTGGCAGGAAAGGGGCCAGGCAGGCTGCTCCAGGCCCGTCACTTGGGGTGACATGTCTCTATCATGGGTACCTCGAGAAGAAATGGACACTGGGATGGACTCGTGTCCTCTACAGCTTTCAGGGACCGTCTCTGCTAGGCTAACGGAGGCCTGGGGTCGGGCTGGGGGGGCGTCTGTTATATCCCTCTTCCTTTTACATACGATTAAAACATTTCACTGTAAAAAACAGAATTAAACCAGAAGTAAATCTCAGAATTCACAGAAGTACCGAAGGAAACTAATTTCTGTCTATAGTAATAATTTCTCCACAGCTGATTACTGCCGCCATGTAGAAACCAGCAAGACATTCACTCTAAAATCTACATGCACCAACGTCTCTTATGTCGGACCAACCCGAACCCCAGAGCGTGAGGAAGCAAAGTCAGGTGTGGGGTTATCTGGCCTTTACCTGACGAGACCACTCAGGACACTGGCAGTCACTGCCTGTGACAGTGATCAGGAACAGTGTCAGGCTGATCGCAGGGGCTTCTGTATCTTTGAACCCCCTGGCAGTAACTCAGCTGATTCCACACGCGAGCATATGGCCCCGAAGTACAGGTTTTGGAAACAGAAACATGCCATTGCCCTTTAAAAAGCTCATGAAATAAAGAGGGGGCAGGAAACCTAAGTACACAAATGGGAAAACAAACAGAAAAACCCAAAATGCTGCCCTCGAGTATCAGGAAAGCTACAAGGAGAGGATAGTATTTCAGAGAAATGAGGGCACGAGGAGACAGAAAATGCTTCTCAGGAGGAAAAGTGGTATTTTAACCGAGACTACTAGCAGGGCTACTGTTTTAGACATTATTAACACGTTAAAGGAAACGTAACGGGAAACGACCCAATCCCCCCACTGACTGGTGCATGTTCCAGTCACTACATTACAGGTTTATTTACGGCTGGTAACAATCACAACATATTTCAAAGCACGTCTGCCCTACTACTCACTTCCTTCCATCTACCTGAGGCTTCTGATGCTCACAGCCCCGTTTACCTTGTTAACTAGTTGTATGATATTCCATCCGATTGATACGTTCTAATCCACACACCAACTAGTTTCTCGTTAGTAAATGAACACCACTGTACCATTTTATTCATCAAATCTTTCACTGTCTGGAGAATCTTTTCAGGACAAATTTCTAGACGCGGCCACAGTTCCCTGTCCAGACATATTACCAGCCCTGCTGGCGGGAGCAGCTCCGTGGACGACAGACAGCAGAGGAGGGAGAAGCTCGGGGCTCCTTCAGGGTCACCCCCTCAGGACTGCTCAGTGACATCACCTGCCGACTCAAAGCTGGGAGCCAGTCTCCCGGGTCCCTACTCCTCAGAGGAGCCCAATGCCAACCAGAGGCCGGGGGGCAAGCAACAGTGACAAGGGCCAAACCCAGAGGGAGGCGAGACGGCTGAGCCAGGGTGCTGGGGCTCACACTCAGGGTGAGGATGGACACAGGCACCAAGGGACCAATACAAGCTTTGGACGCAGATGGCGGGCACCAAGAAAGGGTGAGGGCAGAGGAAGGGCCTGGGGAGACGCCTCAGCCGACAGCCTCAGCACCGGGATGGAGACAAGAATGGGCCTGGAGAGGACGCGGCCAGTAGCCAAAGGCATGAGCAGATAACGAGGGCAGGGAGGAGAGGGGCAGACGGGGGACAAGCGAGCCCCGCGCTCAGGGACAGCCCGGGGGCAGGGCTGCTGAAGGAGCAGGCGGCCGCACGCACGCAGAGAAAACCTCAGGGAGCGCTGGCTGGACAGCTGGTTCTCATGAACCGCGCACGGGGCAGCCGCCTGCTAGACTCCTTTCCTGTGTCCCCCGGACCTCAGGAATGGCCTCGGCACCTGCGCCCCGGCAGGCTCTTCCCACGGCCCCGACACGCCTGCCACGCAGAAGTCCCTGTCCTCGCCCGCTGCTCACCGCCGCCCTGGTCAGCCCTGACCCTGGCCGCCAGGCTGAATGGCACTGCCAGAAGCCACTCTGGGTCACACACTTCCCCTGAAGTTAGTAGCCTGAGGTCTGAGGGACTCAACGTGGTAATGAGCTCATCTGTCCCGTTAACTCCATCAGCAAGTGTGTGCTTCCCAAGACAGGGCGTCTTCGCGGAGAGGACGGCCCGGACCCCGCTGAGGAAGTGAGGTGCTGACAGACGGGGTGTGACGGCGCCGCTGCTGGCCAGTGCCATCTCAAGGTCAGCAGGCCGTCTGCAGCCCTGGCCACGCCCAGCTGCCCCGCTCTCCCTCCGACCTTAGCACAGCGTCCTTAAAAATCCAACATAGGAAATAGCGCTCTTTTCTGAGGTTTTGCCCAAAAGCCTCGTCTTCCCCCTTCCCCCTGACCTCCCTCACCAGTCACCCCACGGGAGCCTCCCCCACGTACACGCAGACAGTTCACGCAAGCTGAACGAGTCCCTTTTCACCAGGAGCCTCCTCATTTAAGTTTCTTGAAGTGACGTCCTCATTTTTTGGTAACCCTCCCCTCTGTCCCACGCTGAACCCACTAGGGACAGTTAAAAAATACAGATACTTCAAACCAGGCCTCCTGGCCCAGACAGTCAGGTCCCGGGGGGCCTGGGTACCCGCGCAGCCGCCCTTACCCCAATGTGCTGGAACAGCCAGGACCGCATCACGCTGGTGGCGTGCTTCGGCAGGACCCCCCTCTTATTCTTCGAGGAGCCATCATCTTGATGCAAGATGCTCAGGTCTTGGTTTAACTGTAACTGAAGCTTTGAAACAATTGAAAACTCATGTTAGAAAGCACAGAAAATTATGATGCATCCTAGCAGTCACGCCCTCAGATGGAGCAAACCACCATGGACCGCAGGGATAAACGGCTGGTTTCCAGCAGAGCCACACACACTGCTGCGCTGTCAGGGCTAGTGCCTGGGCTACGGGTCCTTCCGCTCTGTAACCACTTCCTCTAGTGTCTCAGCTATGCAGGGCCCTCTCCCGGTGGGCAGATGCGATGGACGCCAAGAGGGCCTGAGGCGTCCTGGGGCACCCTGAGGCGCGCACCCTCACACGGGGGAGCCCCGCGCCCTCTCCCTCCACCTGTGCTCATCTCGCGTCTCGCTTCCTCTAGAAATGGACGTGATAAAATCCGAGCTCCTATCCTACAAGCGATTTCAGGCAGCTCCTGAGAACGTCTTCAATATGAATAAGGGTTGTAAGAAATAAGACTGCTGGGGAAAGGGGAGGGAGAGATCAACGAAATCTCATTCCCCTGGTTACTTCTCGTTTTCTCAAATAAATGTTTTTAAGTGGGTTTGTCCTACAAGTATAATTAAAGATGCTTCTGTAGAAATGCCATAGGAAGAGAGTCCAAACCCTGCCACTTCGGACACACGCTACTGGGTCAGCACGTGCCCCACAATGGCAGGGACTGGTCCTGGGGGCAGGCCGGACGGCATGGGAGCCAGTCCATGCCTGCCCCCACCGCCCCCCCACCGCCCTCCCACCAGCCCCCACACTGCCCAGTTCACCCGTGATGCCAACCACCAGAGTGACAACAGGCGGCGGCGTCATCACCACCTTGCTTGATAAAACCAACCCTGAGGCTTCTGACCCAACAACATAGCAGTTCTCACTGGTAAGCTACTCACCCTAATTACGGAAGCACGAGAACCCAAACTTTGGCCAAAAAGGAGGGAAAAAAGCCCAGAGCTGCCCACATAGCTATGACAGGATTGTTATTGTCACGGACAGGCGTTACAGCTTTGTAAGAACACCCAGCCCTGCCACTCTGGAAGCAGTAACAACAGGGAGGACAGGCCAGGTGACCAGCGCAGAGGCAGCTCACCAGCCCAGGAAGCAAGGGCGTCATGCTCACCAGCCTGCCGAAGGGCTGGTGTTCTACTGACATAATCCAAACTCGGTCTGTTTGTAATTGAAACCAGTAAGCTTTGTGAGAAAACTCAGATAAGTAGGAAACTTCCATCTCCAACAACAGGACGAGTGAAGCTCTAATGGTGAGTAAGGCATCTGATGAGAATGTTTCCCTCTCACAACAGCTCACTTTACTCCTGGGTAGCCCTGCAAACGGGGCCCTGCTTTATGTTCTCAGCGACTATAGATGAGAAGCTACGGGAACAGGAAGGCGGCTGGGGACCCAGGGACAGCGCAGGGGCCTAGCCCCACCCCCACTGCTGTGTCCGAGGCCCGTGTGTGCCCAGGTGACCTCTGCCCCCCCCTCCCATTGGCAGCCACTGCCCCGCCCCAGCGAGACTGTCCAGTGAAACTTTTTCTGAAGTTAAAAGTAGAAATCCTGGCTTCACACGCCAGCCTGCTCATGTCTGATCTGCTGTCTGAAGCAGGAAAACGCCCCCGTCCCCAAGGGGGGTCCCAAAGTTGCTCATAGGGTACAGAGAACACCTGTGCAGACCAAAGACAAGCAGCTGCCAGACAGAAGGAATTGATGCGTTCAAATAAGAACGGACAACAGAAACACTGTCACTGACTTAAACCCAGCTACATGTGACACACGTGTGTGTGTGTGTGTGTGTGTGTGTGTGTGTGTGTGTGTGGTGTGTCCCCACAACTTAGAGGGTTCTGGCAGACCATCGAGTCTGTCTTATTTTCCCAAAGACTTAGGGACCCTGAGCAGAGAGGGTAGGACCTTCCCAAGGTCACGATGTGTCATAGCATTTGCAGCTCTGTCGCTTCTGCCTGCAAAGCTGTCCCCATGCTCTGGCAGCTGGTGTCCCCCAGCAGGTGGGCTGTCGGGAGGACAGCAGACGAGCCTTCTTGGAGCAGGGCCCCACTGGGCAGTGAGGAGAGGGGAAGGGGAACCCTCTCTCAAGGGTCTCTCCGGGGTGTGGCAGTGCCTCACCCAAGTGGCTGGACACCATGAGAACCAGCCCTCCTCTGGCTCAGCAGGGGCACAGCAGAAAAGTCAGAGGCCAAGCTTGGCCAACACACACCAGAGGTGGGGGCAGCTGGGTGTGGTCTGAGAAGCCGCTGTGGCCCTGCTGTGACACAGGGGGAGCCCGTCTACGCGGCCCCACATTTCCTGACATGGAGACAGCTACACAATCCAACGTCAAGCCAGACAACCCTGGCTGCTTGAGGGGAGGTATAATGCACAGCTTTTTTCCTGCTTCTTTAGACTCTTCTGAACTTCGCAACTTTTATACAATAAAGGTGATGAAGAGTTAAAAAGAAAACCAAAACAGTGACCTGCAGATTGACTGACGATGGCTACATGGAAGCAAGTCTGAGACAAGCATCTTCACACAGAGGGAACGGCTCAAGTCTGGCTCAACCTGTGTCCCCATCTGTGCAACACTCCCCCTCCCCTCCCCCCGAACCCTTCCAAAGGAAGGGTACACGCACCTGGGAGTTCTGGATCCTTATTGTACCAGGGGACAGCGCCTGTGTCACTACTTGACCTTGAGGAGTCACAACTGTGACAGGCTGATAAACTGTGCCACCTCAAAAAGGAAGAAAAAAATTAAATTACATTCAAATGTCAGTGATTTAAAAAACCAATCTTCTCAATATACAATGGAAGGAATAAAAACTGTAGTTTGAGAAGCTTTTTACTTCATTTCAAATGACCAACACTTTGCTCGCTGATTTGTGCTCAGGCCCATGGGGGGGGCACTGTGCCCACGGGCAGCCCTGTGCCCCTTAGAGGCAGACAGGCGGCATAGGGCACGGTCGGCTCCGAGGTTGCACCCTCTTCCTTCTGCTTGCCTCTGTTTTCTACTCTCCCCAGTTAGCACGTATCAAAGGACCTGGCCATAGGCATTAAATGGCAACTTACTACAGTTATTTTTTTGATTAAATGTGCTTTATTTCCCGGTGGAGGATTCCCTTTGTGCTGTCCTGTGGGGTTTTTTGGGGAAATCTCTCTCCCTCCTTACGTGCCCCGTCCCATTTTCATGGTGGTCGTGTGCTAGGGAATGCTCAAGTGTGTCCCCTTCCTGGGGTAGTTCTTATTACACAAGTAACACCGAGACTAAGATTGCATTTTTATGTGCTTGTCATCAATTAAGGACGCAACTTAAGATTTTCCAGGTGCTGCTAAGAGCACAATTAAAAAACGTTATTCGAAAATTAGAATTGGGTTTTGCTTTATAGTTCCAACTCCTATATAAAACCTTGCTTCCCAGTATGTTTTGGTAGGGAACACAATTTGCATCAAGTGTTTGTTACTGAGAATTAACAAGAAACAAGCACTCGAGAGCTGTCGATGTTGGCACTCCTCTTAGGGAACTGTTATTGACTAAAAATTATAGAGGGAGCCAGAAAATGTACACACATTTTAAGAAAGGTAAAAACTATTAAAATTGGAATAATATATACTGGTAACAACAGATGAACACAAGTCACGTGTGACGTCTGCAATGCATCCAGACACTGCTGATGATGGTGAACTCCTGCTTGAGCAACGCTGACCAGTGTCCACGTGTACACATGTTCAGCACCCCCGGTATTTATACATGTCTCCGTTCTACTATAAAGGACTTCTGCAAAAGCTCCAGGGAAAGGTGTCCCTTTTCCCATTGCCGTACCTGCCACGGTTGCCATGGTTACGTTTCCCTGTTGCAGTGCGGAGGCTGGCACCACGATTCCCTGGGGGCTGAGGGTGCCGGTGATGGCACTTTGAATCTGCTGTAGGTCAGAAACACACCAGGAAGGGATTCTTAGAAAACAGAACACCCGTGTTCACAACTTCAAAACAAGCAGTTTAATGGCCTCAGAAGTACAGGAAAGATGCTTGAGGCAAAGAGCACAGTCAGATGACAAGCCTTCCACAAAGCACGCTTTGCGTATCTGGAAACCGAGAGATGCAAAGCTGGCTGAATATTAAACATGACGATCAGTACCGAGACATTAGCTTCAGTTTGGCTTCCAACATACTATCTTTCATCTCATGACATGTTAACCACACGTTAAGGTCCCGGAGGTATGACTCAGAGACCAGAACTCCCTAATACCATCGCACCCCTTTCCATTCGGTGTGGCTCAGACTCTTGATTTTCTAAGAACCGAAGCCTCCTGGACAGGACGAGTATTTTCAGAAGATGATGCCACAGGATGGGGAGGTTCAGGGCGGTGCAGGGTCAGCCCCGCACCCACACAGCTCCGCACTGCCCTAACTGCAGCACTGCGCCCATCTGAGCCCCGCCTCCCTGTGTGCTCATGTGTGTGGAGTGCGGGGGCTGGGCCTGGCTTGCAGCACGCTCCATGGAAATGTTTGTAAACACCACATCAAAGATTCTACTCATCAGAAGTTAGATCAAATGGGCGAATTCACCCACTGACCGTGATGGCTGGATTGGTGGTTGGCAAGGGAACAGATCTCCGCACCTGGCATCTAGCATGGGGTCTGGCACACGCAGGCACCCATATATTTGAGCAGTTACGTAGCATAAGTGGTTATCATCCAGAGACGACTACTCTGTGGGTTAGTAGTGAGCTTACAATGTGCATGTGTAAGTGCTGGCAGGTACACGTAAAGTCTGCCACATTGGTCAAAGTAAAAGTAGAGCCATCCAAATTAATAATTCAAGCTCCCATATCAAGAACCCAGACAGGTGGCCGGTTAGCTGAATTGGCTAGAGCATGGTGCTGGTAGCACCAAGGTTGCTGGTTCAATCCCTTCATGGGCCACTGTGAGCTGTGCCCTCCAAAAACAAAAAGAAAAAAAGAACCTAGAGAAAGAGGAACAAGATAAAACCAAAGCAAGCAAAAGGAAGGAAATAATAAAGATCAAAGCAGATAACAATGAAACTAAAAAAACAACAGAAAACAAAATCAATGAAAAAAGAGCAGCATTCTTTGAAAAGATCGATACATTGATAAACCTCTAGTAAGACTAACAGAAAAGAAGACTAGTAAGACTAACAGAGACAAACTACCGATATCAGGAATGAAATAGGAGACATCACTACAGACCCCACAGACATCAAAAGGCAAAAAGGGAATACTTCGAACAACTCGACACACATAAATTTGACATTGTAGACAAAATCCAACACGAAGTAGATAATATGACCAGCCCTATAACTATTAAGGAAACTGAATTCGTAATTTAGAAACCTTCAAAAAAGAAATCTCCAGGTCGAGGTAGTGTCACTGAAGAATTCCATCAAACATTTAGAGGAAAATTAATACCGATTCTGATAATCTCTCCCAGAAAATGGAAGAGAGGGAACTATTCTCCAAATTGTTTTTTGAAGCTTGTATTATCTTGACATCAAACCTAGACAAAGACTGTTCCAGAAAAGATAACTACAGGCCAATATCCCTCAATATAGACACAAAAATTGCTTCACAAAATATTGCCAAACAGAATTCAGGAATCCATACAAAAAGAATTATGTGCCCTGACCAAGCGGAGTTTATTCCAGGAATGCAAGGATTGTTCAATATTCAAAAAAAAAAAAAAAAAAAAAATCAAGTAATGTAATCTAACTTATTAACAGGCAAAAGAAGAAAAATCACATAATCAGGGGCAGTTGGATGGCTCAGTGGTTAGAGCGTGAGCTCTCAACAACAAGGTTGCCAGTTCAATTCCCGCTTGGAATGGTGGGCTGCGCCCCCTGCAACTAAAGATTGAAAACGTCAATTGCACTTGGAGCTGATCTGCGCCCTCCACAACTAGATTGAAGGACAGCAACTTGGAGCTGATGGGCCCTGGAGAAACACACTGTTCCCCAATATTCCCCAATAAAATTTTTTAAAAATTACATAATCATATTAATCCACGCAGGGAAAGCATTTGAGAAAATTCAACATAATAAAAACTCTCAGAAAAATAAGAATAGAGGGAATTTCACCTTGATAAAGGACATCTAGGGAAAAAATACCATTGAAATTAAAAATAATAGTGAAAGCCAAACACTTTTCCCATAAGACTGTGAAAAAGCAAAGGATGCCTGCTGTCACCAATCCTATTCAGGATAGTACTGGACGGTCTCGCTAATGCAATAAGGGAAGAAAAGGAAATAAAAAGCATATAGATCAGAAAGGAAGAACTAGATCTGTCCCTATTTGCAGATGACATGATTGAATAGGTAGAAAATCCTAAAGAATCTATAAAAAGGACCTTCTAGAACCAATAAGTGAGTTCAACAGGGTCATAGGATACAAGAAAAACATTTAAAAAATCAAGTGTGTTTCTGGGGCAGCTGGATGGTTCAGTTGGTTAGAGCGCGAGCTCTCAACCACAAGGTTGCCAGTTCAATTCCCACATGGGATGGTGGACTGCGCCCCCCACAACTAAGACTGAACTTGGAGCTGAGCTGCACCCTCCACAACTAGACTGAAGGACAACGACTTGACTTGGAGCTGATGGGCCCAGAGAAACACACTGTTCCCCAATATTCCCCCAAATAAATAAATAAATAAAAATCAAGTGTGTTTCTATATATTGGCAAAGTTAATACCACTTTACAATTGCTCAAAAAATAAAATACTTGGGAATAATGCTAAACCACATGTGTAAAACTTACATGTTGAAAACTGTAAAACTCTGATGAAAGAAATCATAGAATAAATAAATGGTGTAAGTAAACATACCATGTTTGTGAACTGGAAGAGTTAACATAGTAAAGATGTCAAGTCTCCCTAAAATAATACATAGGTTTAATGCAATTCCTACCAAAATCTCGCTAACATTTTTTTTAGACAAGATTATTCTAAAAGTTATATGAAAAGGCAAAGGAACTAGAAATAGCTAAAATGTTTTGAAAAAAATAAAGTGGGAGGAATCAGTCTGTCCAATTTTGAGATTTATTATACAGCTATAGTAATCAAGACTATATCGTATAAATACATAGATCAATGGAACAGAACAAAGGACACAGAAATAGACCCTATAAATATGCCCAACCGATTTGTGACAAAGGTGCGAAAGCAGTTTAATGTAAGAAGGACAGCCTTTTAAACAAATGATGCTAGAGCAACTGGCACCTCCAGAGGCACACAAATGAAACTCAGCCTAAACCCTCACACTTCATACAAAGGTTAACTCACAATGAGTCATGGATTTACAAGTGTAAAACATAAAACTTTCAGGAAAAAATAAGAAAATCTTGGGGACCTCCGGGGATAGGCAAAGAGCTCTCATATTTGACACGGAAAGCATGACTCATGAAAGGAAAAGTTAATAAACAGGATTGTCAATATTTAAAAATGTCGAATAGAGTCTAGAAATAAATCCTCACTGATACGATCACTTAATGTACAACAAAGGAGGCAAGGATGAAGAATGGGGGAAAGACAGTCTCTTCAATAAACGGTACTGGGAAAACGGAACAGACACACGCAAAAAGATGACACTGGACCACTTTCTCACACCATCAACAAAAATAAACTCAAAACAGATTAAAGAGGGCTGGCCCAGTGGCTCAGGTGGTTGGAGCTCCGTGCTCCTAACTCCTAAGGCTGCCGGTTCGATTCCCACAGGGGCCAGTGGGCTCTCAACCACAAGGTTGCCAGTTCAATTCCTCGAGTCCCGCAAGGGATGGTGGGCAGCGCCCCCTGCAACTAAAATTGAACACGGCACCTTGAGCTGAGCTGCCTCCCGGGTGGCTCAGTTGGTTGGAGTGCGTCCTCTCAACCACAAGGTTGCCAGTTCGATTCCTCGAGTCCCGCAAGGGATGGTGGGCTGCACCCCCTGCAATTAGCAACGGCAACTGGACCTGGAGCTGAGCTGCGCCCTCCACAACTGAGACTGAAAGCACAACAACTTGACTTGGAAAAAAGTCCTGAAAGTTCACAGTGTTCCCCAATAAAGTCCTGTTCCCCTTCCAAAAAAAAATGGATTAAAGACTTATATGTAAGACCCGAAACCATAAAATCCCTAGAAGCAAACGTAGGCAGTAAACTCTCTGACATCACTTTTAGCAATATCTTTTTGGATCTGTCTCCTCAGGCAAAGGAAACAAAATTAAAAATAAACAAATGGGACGACATGAAACTAAAGCCTTTTTGCAAAGCGAAGGAAACCATCAACAAAATGAAAAGACGACATACTAAATGGGAGAAGACAGTAATTAGAAAATGGGCAAGAGACACGAGCAGACATTCTCGCAAAGAGGATGTACAGATGGTAAAGAAGCCCACACAAAGACGGTCAGTATCATTAGCCATCAGGGAGATGCAAAGCACACCCACAGCACAGTGTGACCGCACACGACCAGAACGGCTAAAACGTAATCGTAGTTCAACATGAAGGAACCTTGAGGACATTACAATGGGTGAAAGAAGCCAAACACAAAAGGACAAATGTGGTATGATGTCCCTCAGATATGGTCTCTAGTCGTCAAATCCAAAGAAACAGACAGTCAATGGTGGTGCCAGGGGTTGGGGGAGGGCAGAACGGGGAGCCAGTGTTTTAGTTTGGGAAGATGGAAAGTTCTGGAGATAGATGGTTGGTGATGGCTGTACAACAGTGTGAATGTGCTTATAACCACTGAACGGGGCACTTAAAAAACAGTTAGGATGGTAAATTTTATGATACGTGCATATTACCACAATTTTTAAAAATATATGCTAAAAAAAGAAAAAAAGCCAGAAATGGCTGGAACTTATCCTCCAGAAACATGGGGTCCAGGGCACAGATCAGGGCCTCGCTGCATTCAGTACATAAAGCCAGGGGAGCTGTCTGTCTGTCTGTCTGTCTGAAGAGATCTCTCCCAGCCCGGGCCGAGGTCAGAGACCAGGAGGACGGTTGAGCAGGACAGCCATGAAGGCAGCCCCGCGACACTGCTGAAAGGGTTGGTGGCCTTGGGAACCAACACTTCCACCCTCACCGGTGTTACAATAACCAGGAAGTAGAGCGGGACCCAAACATAAATACCTGGGACTGGACAGGGGAGTACGGGCTTCCAGGTTCTCCACTCAGGAGAGTCTCACTGTTCATTTTTGTTTTTAGACAAGCAATGTATCGACTGCAGAAGTCTTTGCAGAGTTCGTTGACCTTTTCCAGCTCGAGAAGATGAATACGCAAAACCTGGATGGCTTTTACCATCTAGAAGCAGAGAAAATGAAGACTTTCAGGCGAGAAAAGGCAGCATCGTGCTAAGTTATAATGATCACCGTATAACAGTTCTTAGTTATCAGCCTGAACACTGTGCAGCCACTGCCATCTGTGCTGCAGAAGTGGAATGGCATCAGACATCACACAAAATGGCAAATCATTCCAGCCCCCCTGACCCGTGGTTTGGCATTTCGACTCCATCTGCTGTGCAGACAAAAGGGACATTTCTGGTGCCGACCTCGGCAAGTCCAGTGCCAGGACCAGCCAGCCTCACCGACTCGCACCTACCCCTCATTCTGCTCCTGGTTCTTCCTCCATGAACGAGGAGGAATCTGTACCCACCTCATGGCAAGTCTTAACTTTGATGAAGTTCATCTTATCACCTCTGCCTTTTATGGACATGCTTTTGCTGTCAAGCCTAAGAACCCTTTGCCTAGGCCTAGATTAGCCCTAGACATTGAAGATTTTCTCCTACGATTTTTCTCAGTGTTACAGTTTTACATTAAGTCACTGAGTCTGGGGTAATTTGTCCCACAGCAGTAGCTAACTGACAGTGATAACCTGCCTGCAAATCCACAACCCAAAGCTCAGGTCCTTCCTGTGACCTTGGTGTGGCAATTCCCACGAATCTGTGGGATGAACCACTGGTAACAAGGATTGCCGAGCATCAAGCTTTGCTGTGACAGCAGTCAGGAGAGCCTTGTCCCTGCCAGCCTGGGACCACTCTGGCTGCTCTCGCTCCTGCTCCCCACTCACTGATGGCAGAGAGAGCTTCTGATCCTCAGCCCAAAGGTGCAGGTGCTATTAGCCCCATTCAAAGATGAGGAAACAGACTCAAAGTTAGACAACTCAACTATCAAATCTGTAAGGGCTGAATATGTAATAACACATTTTTAAAAAATAACTAAGACCTGGACAATGTATTCAGGAAAGGTCCCAAGACTCCAGCCCACTGAGAAGGGCCCTGATGGGGTTTGGTTTGGAAGCCGGCAGGCTCTAGCAGAAACCCAGTGCAGGTGCGTGCCCAAGACCCGGCTGACTGTGCTCCAGGAGACGGAGGGGCACCATTCCCAGGGGTTCAGCAGTGATGTTAACTCCACAGAGAACCCTGAATCTTAGAGCCCGGGACCAGGAGGAGGGCACTCACAGAAGGACCTCGGAGGCAGTGGGGGCCTCATGCCCTTCGGTAAGCCTGTCCCTGCTGTGTGCCCATGGGCCTTTCCATCTCATAAGCTTGTCACCCCCACAAATCAGTGTGAGCCTCCACACAGAGCTGTCCTGGAAAACCATCATGGGTCCATGATCAGGGGAAAGCCAGGTGCTGAAGCTGGGCAGACATGCTGCCTGAGAAGGAAAGCAGGAGAGCATGCCAGCCCTAAGACACCTGTACCAATGTTTAGGGGAGAAGAGAACCCCCATCCACGAGGACACAGGCTCAAACCAGCTTCTCTGGTTATCACAGCAAAGCGCAACTAGAGAAGGCCAGAAGCCATTTGTCACACACACGCTAAAGGAAGTCAGTTCATGAACTGGACGGTTCTCCCCTTCAGCAGACCTATAAACGGTCTGCAGCTCTAACCGGAAGTTTAAAATTTGTTGAACAGAATTTAAGTTCAGAAGACATAAAAAATAAAAACATTTATTTTACTCACTAAATTGTCAGTTTCCGGGTCTTCACAAAAGAAGGGTTTTCCTTCCTTCTCTTGCTTCCTTACAAAATTTTCAATATCCACATCGAAACTGGCAGAAGTTGTGCCTTCCGAGCCCTGCGTGGATTGTTCACATTTTTCAAACAACAAAGCTAATAATGGAAATAGTGGATGCCTGGGGGAAAGAAAAACAGAAAACACGGACATTGTACATTTGCATGAGAATGTTTTGGGATGTATGTACGTGGGGTTATTTGTTGAGATATAATTCACTCAAAGTGTACAGTTCAATGGTTTTTAGCACACCCACGGTCAGTGTCAGGACACTGTCATCACCCCAGAAGAAACCAGGTGCCCTGAGCAGTCACTCTCCACTTTAGCCCCAAGCCCAGACCCAGGCCACCATGAATCTACTTTCTGTCTCTATAAATTTGCCGTTAGAATGGGACATTTCATATAAACAGAAATCATACAACGTGTGGCCTTTCGTGTCTGGCTTCTTTCACTTAGCATGATGTTTTCAAGGCTCATCAATGCTGTAACAACCATCAGTACCTCATTCCTTTTTATGGCCGAATAATATTCCACTGTATGGATATACCAGTTTTACAGTTTTAAATCCTACATTTAGGTCTATAATACGTTTTGAGTATTTTTTTTTTTTTAACTTTTATTTACTTTAAGAGTAAGTTTTTCCAGGACCCATCAGCTCCAAGACAAGTAGTTGTTTCAATCTAGTTGTGGAGGGCACAGCTCGTAGTGGCCCAGGTGGGGATGGAACCGGCAACCTTGCTGTTAAGAGCACCGCGCTCTGACCAGCTGAGCTAACAGGCTGCCCCTTGAGTAAACTTTTGTATAAAATGTGAGAGTAGGTCAAGACTCTTTTTTTCTGCCTGTAGATGTCTGATTGTTCCAACACCATTTGTCAGAAAGTCCACCTTTTCTCCACTGAAGTGTTTCTGCACCTCTGCCAAAGGTCAAATGAATGACATTTGAGTAGAGTTATTTCTGGGCTCTATCTGTGGCATTGGTCCACAAGTCTAACCCTTTAATAATATCACAATGTCTTAATTACTGTAAGACAGCGATTCTTAAAATCAAATAGGCTGATTCCTTCAACTTTTATTCGTTTTCAAAATTGTTTTAGCTGATCTAGCTCTTTTGACTTCCATACAAAATTTAGAATTAATGTGTATATATGTACAGAAATATCCTGCTAAAACTTAATTAGAACTACATTAAGTCTGTACAGGAGGATTCTAGGAGAACTGCCGTCTTCACTACGTTAGTCTTCCGATTCATGAACATGGTATGTCCTGCCATTTACTTAGGTTTACTGTCATTGCAGCAGCAGCATTTTATAGTCTTCAACATAAAGGTTCTGCATGTGTTTTGTGAGGTTTACACCTAAATTTTTTTTGGAGCTCTTATAAATGTATTTTCTTTCTAATTTCGGTTTCCAATTGTATGTTACTGGTATAGAAACAGAATTTGTTTCTGTGTGTTGCACTTGTAACCTGTGACCTTATTAAAGTCACTTATTTAGTCCTGGAAGTTTTCTGGTAGCTACTGGGATCTTCTATGTAGACAGTCATGTCTTCTGTACACAGAGCCAGTTCTGTTTCTGTTATTGAGCTCTGAATAGTGAACTAGTCTTGCATTCCCGGGATAAACTCCACTTGGTCACTACATACCATGTTTCCCCGAAAATAAGACCTAGCTGGACAATCAGCTCTAATGAGTCTTTAAGCAAAAATTAATATAAGACCCAGTCCTATTATTTTTTGTTGTTGGATTCAATTTGCTAATATTTTTATGTCTAAATTCATGAGGGATAGTTATCCGTACTTTCGTTTGTATGGCTTTGTTATCAGTGATGCTAAGTTTGTAAAACGAATTGGGAAGCATTCTCATCTCTTTTCTATAAGAGATTGTATAGACTTGCTGCTTTTTGCTTCTTTATAATATTGGTAAAATTCTCCAGGAAAACTACCTGGGCCTGAAGATTATTTTTTGTGAGGTCAATTAAAATGCAGATTTATATTCCAAAACTTTTTTTAAAAGATCTTAGGAATAACCTCTTACACTGGGAAACCTCAGCTCAGCAGTTCCTACATCACACCTCACCGCTGCCCAGCTAACAGCTCCAATGCCCCACTTAACAAGGTTTTCTGCTCTTGCTGTTCCTCTTAACCCCACAGGCTTTGCGACCCCGTTACCTATAAATGGCTTGTTTGTCTGCATCCATGGGCGTCTGGGACCCCACAGGTGGAGGGCTCACTCCTTCCACATCAGGTTCAGAGCAGTTAGGGTCCTGCTCCGTTTTTAACTCTGTTACTACTTGCATCTGTGAAAGGGGGAGGCGAATTTGTTACTGAACAGGAAACAAACTGCTACTCACTATTCCATTCTCAAACAGGAATACAGTGGCAATGGTCAACTGCCATCTCCCCAACTGGCAACAATACAAACACGTGTCACCCACAAGCTCCTTTGAATTTCATTATGAAATGGCTCAAACAGAGATCAAATTTCCAAACCGTTTAAACACGAGGTTTGACACCTGTGAAATCCTTATGATTTTCCAAATCACACACACTGTCCACCGCTGAAGGGCACCGGGATATACGCAATCTGGCTGCCTGTTTCTACCTTATCACACCACACTGATAACGCGACAATAAGACAAGGATAAGCAAGCAGTCCAAGCCCTTCTTATCTTATCACAAGCCACTCAGACCCAATATGCTACATGTGCGACAGGGCTGAAATTCTCCCATCCACCCTTAAACTTCGGGAATACATAAACATAAAGCTTTTTTAAATCACTGTATTCAGAAAGCAAAGACCAGCTGTGTTTAAAGAAACAGTATTAAACATAAAAGGAAGTCTTCAAGATGTTATCATTTAAATTGCTTTAAACTAGCTATGTTATTTGGAAGTTAGGTAAAAAGTATTTAAATCCTTAAACATAAAGAATTCTGTTTACAGAAATAAACAAAATCGCTGCAGTAAACTTGCAATTACCCATGAGCAGATTACCCCCCACCTGCCGCTCCCAGCTGCCATGCCTCTGGCCCTCGAGGAAGCAGCATGTTGGGGGCGGGGGGATCCCCAGGCAATACGAGAGCCTGCTGTGGCCCTGCCATGAGCCCCCCTTGACACCGAGGGCTGTGGGAAGCCGAGGGAAGTCCTGCAGGCCTGCACTCGGGCCTTGGGAAATTCCCAAGAAAATATGATTTGGGGCAGACAAAACTACTGGCAATCTGGGTGTCACTGAGGAAATAATGTGAACAATCCTAGAGCTGAGCCTTCTGAGAGCAGCACCATACAGTAGCTAATTTAGCATAACACACTAAAACTGAACCAGTAACCTCACGGGAGTGAAGTATTACTATACGAGCAGCAGGACGACGGATGGTAACGAAAGTGCAGAATAAAACTCCGGCTCTCACTTGTTGCCCATCTTGATAGCTGTCTATGCTTAATGTCTGTGTTGCCATCATGGTTCATGAGTTTTACTATAAAGCATCAAATCATCTTGACTCAAAAGCAAGTGGTGTCTGCAAAAAAGCAGAAAAGCATGAGTTAATCATTAGAGTGCAGTTTTTGGCCCCCTAACACCCAGCATCCATATAATTTTTTAAAGATGTATTTTTACACAGAGAGAAAAACCCATCCTAACCGTGCTACCAGCCAAATCCCACTTGGCATCCCCCCACCTACTCGGTGACCATGGGTTTGTTCTTGCACCCGGGCCTCATGTGCTGTCACATTTTCCAGCCATTTGGATTTATTCATTCATTCACTCAACAAGTGTCCAGTGCATGTCCACACATGCAGGACGCTGTTCTGGGGGGCGGGGGGCCTGCTTTCCCGGGCAGACAGGCCAGGAGGAGTGGGTAATAAATAAGAGGAAAGTCAGAGCGTGACGGGCTCCCCTGCTGGGTGACAGTGGCCCCTGGCAGTGAGACCTCAAGAACGTGACCCAAGGACTGCTGAGACCGGGAGACTGGACCTTCAGCAGAAGACAGAGACATGCCCCAGGAAGGAGCGGGCACCTTTTTAGCATGTCTATGTAACACAAAGATGGGAACCATGGCTTGTTTACCTGTCAACACACAAACAGGTAAATGTCAGAAGGTGATGAAAGGAGGGAACCAGGCGGGGACAGAGAGACAGTGAATGACTCAGGGAGACACGGGACCGGCAAGGAGCAAGCTGCCTGTGACACCTGAGGCAGAAGAGCCGGCAGTGCCAGCTGCGTGGCTGAGCAGAGGGGTGGACGACGGGGGTAGGGTGAGGGGCTGGGAGACGTGGGACCAAGTCACACAGACTCTCATGGGCCGCAGTGAGCACTGGGGGTATTCCTGGGAGGGTGCAAGCAGAAGGGTAACATGGCTCATGCCTGCGGAGGGTCCCTGTGGTTGTGCAAAGGGCCGGCTACGTGACTGGGGCACACGCAGAGGCAGGGGTCGTGTGGACGAGGAGAGCCAGGAGCACAGGGCTTGCAGATGGCCTGGGGCGGGGGAGGGAGCGGGCTCAGGGTTCCCACCTGAGCCACTGGCAGTGCAGAGCCACATGTCCCGGCGAGAGGCAGACAGTGAGGAGCCCGTCCTGTGGCCTGGGAGGAGAAAGCAAGAGTCAGGACATTTTCGGTTTAAGAGCTTCTCCAAAATCCAAGAGGGAATTCTGAACCAATGAGTCTGGTCCAAAAATACACATTCAGTAATCATCAGGGGGTGGTTAGTACATCTAGAGGGGCGAACTGTGTCCCCCAAGATATGCCCAAGTCCTAACCTCAGTCTCTGCGAACGGGACCTTATCTGGAACAGGGTCTTTACAGATGTAATTATTACGGATCTCGGAATGAGGTCTTCCTGGATTGAGGGAGGTCCTGGAGCCCATGACTGGTGTCCTTTCAGAGCGGGGAGAGGAAGATGTGACAGAGGGGATGGCTGTGAATCAGGCAGACTGGGGCATGCCCAGAGCCAGCAGGTGGCAGAAGGCTTGAGCCTCCAGAGTAAGCGTGGTCCCCACACCAAGGTGTGGCCACTGGGACCCGAGAGAATCTATTCCTGTTGTGTCTGTCCACCCAGTGAGTGGCACTTGGTTATGGCAGCCCTAAAGCAGTCGGCAAGGCCACCAGACTGGGGAGACCACCCAAGAAGAGAGAGGAGGTGGGCCATGCAAGACGGCTGGGAAGATGGGGACCCACACAGAATGAGAGGCAGCCAGCGGGACAGGAGTAGGAAGAACCAAGTGCTGCCACCCACGCCAAGGGAGGAGGAGGACAGAGGGGGGTGTCAGCCATGTTCAGGCAGCTGAGGGTGCAGCAGGAGAAAGGCTGAGCCCGGCCGGGAGGGGAGAGGAACACCTGCCCGCTGGGCCAGGAGAGAACTGGTGTCAGATGCAAGTGTGAACAAACCACCTCCATGTCCGTGTCCTTTCCCCGCTGTGACTTTGACCAACCCCACCACCCTCAGTAAGCTTATCAAATGATGATCTCTGTCCCCTAAAACGTAACCTAAGTACTTCTGTTAGTGACAGTGGGGGTGACAACGGAGACGAATATCCCACTGGTGACACTGGTCGACCAGCAGGAGGTATGGCCCCTGGGGCTATGGCGTTCTTTGTCCTTTGCCTTGTCAATCCTTAGTACCTACGTCATATGACAAAGTCAGTACCACAACAGTCGTCCTGAGTAGGGAATGATTTGTGCAGAACTGATGGGTCTGCTCTGGCGGACCTTCCCAGGGTAGATTACCCCGTTCTAAATTCTGTGCTATTCTGTGCAGTTGCCTGCTTCGTCCTGCAGTCTGAGAGTGCCTTGTCCTGTGGTGTCCGTTACACCTTTGCCCCACATGGGACAGCAGCACTTGGCAACCCCAGCGCTGGGAAGGAGCTAGTGTAGTCGTCATGACGTTGCTTTCTGTCCCCGGAATCCCCAATCTTGAGACAGAGGCCCCACACACCTGCCATGAGCACCTCCCAATGGTCTCCACCTTGAACAAGCCCTGCCCTCCTGCCTGCGCCCTGCCCTGCCCCGCCCCCCACCAGCGCCCACACCTCGCCACAACAGGAGCCCGTGGGGGCCTCGTCTTGCCCCCCTTCCCTCCACGTTTCCAAACCACCCTGGCCCATCAAGCCCCTGGGTGGACACCGCCCTCCCACAGCAGCCCCCACCACCACCCCTCCCCCACTCTGAGTGTGGACACAAAGGATGGCCACCTGTAGTTGCCCCGCAGGCCGCCTTGTCACCCAGCCTGGTCGTTCTGCCCAAACGCTCTGGCCTTCTCCGTGCACAGCCACCTGCCAACCACGAGTCGCCACCCATACCACCTTCCTCACGGTCTTCCCAGGGGCTCACCCCACCCACGGGTACATCTCTCCTGGGCCCCACACACACCTTACTCAGCCCTGTGCTGTCTCAGTGGTTTATTTCCACTACACGTCCCTTAAGGCTCGAGGGCGCGTCCCACTGCGTCCCCAGCACAGTCGGATACAAAGCAGATGCCACGTGAAAACCGGCGTCTAAAGGAAGGACTCCTAAGCTCGACCTGGCGCTTGCCACCAATGCAGCACATGTCGGACTCAGGGGTCACACCAGCTCGGTCACCCTCCTGCCGGAGAGGTGCCAGAACTCCTGCTGCGCTCTGGTCCACTGCTAGTTTCTATCACTGGTATTCACATACCGTGTTTCCCTGAAAATAAGACCAGGTCTTATATTAGTTTGTGCTCCAAAAGACACATTAGGGCTTATGTTCAGGGGATGCCATCCTGAAAAATCATACTAGGGCTTATTTTCTGGTGAGGTCTTATTTTCGGGGAAACACGGAAGTTGCTGGAAGGAAAGCTACAAAGGCCAGGCTCTGTGCTGAGTCAGCCTTTGCCTGCAGACAGCAGAACAGCTGCTGGCTGCCAGCCCTGGTCCAACAGACAGGTACTGAGGAACGGAAGAGGCTTTGCAGGGTGATCCGAGTTTCCAGTCTACTTACACACACACGTACATGCACACATGTATGTCACATGTCTGCATACACACGCACACATAGTGTGTGTGCAGATACACACATGCACACCCACACTCCCATGTCCACAAATGCCTGTGTGCACTGCATGTGCGTGTACACACATGCATGTGCATGCATCCACTGCACACATACACGCACACACACACACATACATACTCGCAAATGGAGAAAACCTTCTTCCTCGTTCAGTGACTATCTGACTATCTGTATAAAAGGCAGACTTTGAAAGTAACTCCCTGTCACCACAACTTTCTCTCCAGGCCGTAGAGACAGAGTGGTGCGTGCGGGAGGAAAGGTGCATCTGTTGGGGTTTCTTCCACCCGTGCTATTTGTCTAACCCCCACCTGCAGTAAGGACGTGACAGCCTCACCTACTGCAAAGACACCCAAGGCGGCAGACCCACCTGGGAAATGGGGGGGTCAACACAGCACGTGGCACTCGGCTCATGGGAGCCGTTTTCTCAGGGCTGCACAGGGAGGATGGAGGCTTCTCTCCACCAGCCGTCTGTGCACTCTGACAATCTCAGACCATTCAAAATGCAAAAGAAAATATTTTCTAAAACTCTCATTCAAACAACAGCTACACTAAAGGAAAAGACACGGCCTTCCCCTCCGTGGACGAGCCCCTTCCTGACCAGGCTGGACAGTCAGCCGTGAGCTTCCACTGCCAGCTGCACTGGTGGACGTCCTCTAGGGTACGGCCCCACGCTAACTGCGATGCTGCAGTGGACAGTTCTGCATCAAGGTCACGCAGTCCACAAGCATCGGTGTCAGGAGTCTGCATGCACGCACCCACTGGTGTCACACTTACACTGGTTTCTGCAGACACACTACATTCCAAACCGCTGCAACTAAACCAACGACAGCACAAGCATGGAGAGGCAGACGACAGGACAGCCACAGCGAGGGCCGTCTCTCAGCTGCGAGGCCCTTCTCCAGGGCTGTTTTCAAGGTCGCACCATGCGGCTCTCTGAGCGAACCTGGCTGCAGGAGGGGGAACAACAAGCAGGCGTGGGAGGGAGGTCAGCACCCTGGGGGGGGACACTCACGGACACTAGATACCTGCCCCTCATTCCGTCGCCCGCAGGGACTCAGGTGTGAGAACTGGCACTGATCAGATGCCTCGAGTCTCCTGCGGGTACCAGCATTCTGGCACCGATGCGACGTTCCAGGGAGAAGCAGAAGCACAGAGGACACACGGCAGCACTGAGCCCACGCGGCCTTCCTGCCCCTACACGTAAGAGCCCATTACCGGGAGCTCAAGTCCGAAACCGCTCTTCCTGCCACTGAGGGCCAGGACAGCTTTCACTTTGCTTAGGCTTGAAGTCACAAACACGCCTGACGGGCGGGACGCTGGCAAGGACTTCAACCTAGAGCTCCCTGCAATAATCAAGTGACTTTAAATTGGAGAGGTTACTTCCTTGGGTTCTTTTTTAGTTAAAGGTTAAATGTGCAGATTTTTTTAAAGATTGGGAGAGTGCTCTAGTTTGAAAAGAAACATAAATATATGGCAGAGAAATGTAGGGCTCTTAGTGACAGAGGATAGAGCAAGAAATAGGGAAAAGGAAAGGCCAGAATGAATCCTTGCTGTTGGATGGAAGCAAGAGGTGTCAGTATGTGTTCATGGTTTTTAACATACACAGATATTTGGAAAGATACATAGATGTGTGTGCCTCACACATATGCACGCATGTATAGGCACACATGTATAGATACACATGTAAAGACACACGCATGAAAAAACATACTCTCCTGGCTCTGTCCACTGAGAGGGCCTCGACGCAATGGTGCCCAGTAGCAACAGGCACTAAACACCTATATTTTGGTTGATAAATATTCTCAATAAAAAGCATCAGGGCCCCTCAGAGAAGTGGCTGGTCTGATTCCAGGCCTGGGTCACATAAAATAGAAGATGAGCCTGAATGGTGCGCCACAAATCATGGGCATATGTCAAAAGGACAGACACACCAGCTTGCAGGAGCCCTCAGGGGCCAAATCTGGGGCAATCTGAGCAACAAACTGATGGTAACTGGGAATAAAATAAGAATCCACAAGTCCATACTTGTATAAGTACATAAGCAAATAAGCAAATGGGGGGGGAGGGAAAGCTCTAAGATCTGTAGAGCTCCGACGATGCAGAGGTGAGGCTGGAATTCCGTCCACCAGCACGTGGTCACTGCTTCCGGCAGGAAGCCTCGTGGATGTCACTACTGGCCAGTGGGAGCATGAGGAGAAATGGGAAGGAACGTGGTGTCAGGAGACCCACAAGATCCTGTTACTTATAAGGGAAAACAGTGACGTCACAGTGAAGACGCCTGGCAGAAAACACCTTCACCGAAAGGTAAAAAACCACATCATCGGTCGTGAGACAAGCGAACGTGATGGGCCTCCCAAAAAGGACACAGAATGGAACTTGCGGGCAGACCTGCCCAATCCTGAGGCCGAGCCCATAAACCAAAATAGAAAAGGTGAGGGCCGGCCCGGTGGCTCAGGCGGTTAGAGCTCCATGCTCCTAACTCCGAAGGCTGCCAGTTCGATTCCCACAGGGGCCAGTGGGCTCTCAACCACAAGGTTGCCGGTTCGATTCCTCGACTCCCGCAAGGGATGGTGGGCAGCGCCCCCTGCAACTAAAATTCAACACGGCACCTTGAGCTGAGCTGCCGCTGAGCTCCCGGATGGCTCAGAGGGTTGGAGCGCATCCTCTCAACCACAAGGTTGCCAGTTCGACTCTCGCAAGGGATGGTGGGCTGTGCCCCCTGCAACTAGCAATGGCAACTGGACCTGGAGCTGAGCTGCGCCCTCCACAACTGAGATTGAAAGGATAACAACTTGACTTGGAAAAAAGGCCTGGAAGTATACACTGTTCCCCAATAAAGTCCTGTTCCCCTTCCCCAATAAAATCTTTAAAAAAAAAAAAAAAATAGAAAAGGTGAGGGAACTGTTCTGGGTTAAGAGACTAAAGAACAACAATCAAATGCAGTGCGTGATCCTGGTTAAAAAAACAAGCTATTAAAGACAGTTTAGGCAACTCTGGGCAGCACTGTGGGGATCCGAAGCTGGTATGAGCCAGCATGAGAGACGGAGGTTACTGATGGTGTGACGACGCCACCTGTCCGTGGAAACATCTTTGTTTAGAGGAGCAAGGGCTGAGATGTTTCAGGGTATGGTCATGGTACCCCGTTTCCTGTAAACGGACAAGAACATACACACAACTAAACCAACCGTGGCCGAGTCAACAACTGTTGAATGGAGGTGGTGGGGGGATCCCAGTCCTGCTCTTTCAACTTCTGTGTGTTTCAAAATGCCCATAATAAATATTGGGGGTAAATCAGAATTTTATTTCAAAACCGTATAGACTTGCATTCCTTCTCTATCAAAACCAGTTAAAATTTCAATATCTGGGGTGGGCCCAGTGGCTCAGGCGGTTAGAGCTCCATGCTCCTAACTCCAAAGGCTGCCGGTTCGAGTCCCATATGGGCCAGTGGGCTCTCAACCACAAGGTTGCCAGTTCAATTCCTCGACTCCTGCAAGGGATGGTGGGCTCTGCCCTCTGCAACTAAGACTGAACACGGCACCTTGAGCTGAGCTGCCGCTGAGCACCTGGATGACTGGGTTGGAATGCGTCCTCTCAACCACAAGGTTGCCAGTTCGACTCCCGCAAGGGATGGTGGGCTGCACCCCCTGCAACTAGCAATGGCAACTGGACCTGGAGCTGAGCTGCGCCCTCCACAACTAAGACTGAAAGGACAACAACTTGAAGCTGAGCTGCGCCCTCCAGAACTAAGATTGAAAGGACAACAACTTGACTTGGAAAAAAGTCCTGTAAGTAAACACTGTTCCCCAATAAAGTCCTGTTCCCCTTCCCCAATAAAATCTGGGGGGGGAAAGTATAAAAAAAAAAATTTCAGTATCTGACATAAATTGATACAACTGTTCTAAAGGAAAATTTTTACATTTGTCTGAGAACCTTTGAAAATATATGCTTTCTCTACAATGGAAGACCATGTGAGGAATTTTAAAAAAGCAACTCTACGTAACTAACGTCTGCTGTTGAGCAAAAAATAGGGGCCGAGTACCGAAGTGACCCGCATTCCTACAGGACCCGAAGCAGCCGAGGGGAGCGGCCAGCAGATGGCGCCACCTGCTCCACCGGCTGCGAGGCCGCGCAGACGCCGCAGGCAGCGCCACCGCCCAGACGGTCTGCTGGCAATTTCGTTGCTCTTCTCAGAGTCCACGCTCCAGCACGACACACCCCACCGACTGGTCCCCGCCAGCAGGCAGGCAAACAGCCCCCCGCGGAATTCACGGGCTCGTCCCGCACGATCCCTGGGTTTGGAAGCGGGCGTTCTGCTCCCGGCCACCGTCTCAATCTGCTCGGCGACAGGCCCCAGACAGAACCCGGCCAGACTGAGCGACGCCGATCGTTCCCCGGGAAACACGTGAAAGGACCCCACCCAAGGGCGGTGGTCGTCAGCCTCACCTTTGATTTTGACCATCTGTTTTTAGTAGGCGTTACCCGAAAACCAAAGGCGATCTTGAGATTAGAAACGATCCCCATTACACAAAACAAGCCCGCTACACAAAAAGTAAATATTATGTTCAAACTCAAACAAGTGTCTTAATTCTCAACGTCACATGGGGCTCTGAAATCTACATGGAGGAGCTGCCAACCCAACGTACTTCTGATACCATGGAGTTCAAGGGTTAGACATAGTTTCTGTCCACTTTATTTCTACAAGTTTCACCCAGTAAAAAAAGGACACATCATTTAATGATATTGTCACTTTGGTGCCCTTTCAAGAGTTCCAGCCAGACTGACACAAATGAGAACACACAACTTTCCAATCTTCACGTACAGAAATATTAACTCACTAGTAATTAAAGAAATACTAACTTTAAAATAATACCTTTCATCTAGAATCATTACATTTAAAGCAACAGTCCCACAGATTGCCCGCAAAGGCGAAGTACGACTTGGGACTCGGAAGGAAACCTAGGACTCTCCAACTGCGTGACTGGTTTGGAAGCCACGGGGACGTCTGTACAGTTAGCCAGGCAGAAATGTCCTATTCTGCTCACAGCGTCCTAATGGCATATGCAGCGTTCCTGGCGTGGCCTAAAGGAGACAGACATGAACGACGGGCCGAATCTAAGAGGCCGGCGTGTTACTGTTTCCCAGCCTCCCACAGAGTCCAGGCTGACTGGAAGAAGGGATGTTTTCCAGAAAAGAACCAGATACAAACGGATTGGCTGAATCCCTCCCGTGGTGACATCTTTGCTGCTCAGGCCAGATGGGTGAATCTGGGAGGGTTCCAGCTGGGGAAGAAGTCAGTAGAGACCAGAAAAGAAGACCACTATGTGCGGCTCAGAGGGCAAAGGAGGGGGTCTTGTCAGCTGCTCCTCATCTCTCCTTCCAGCCACAACTCTCCAGCCAACGCCGGTCCCCAAGTGAGAACCCATAGTTGTCTGAGATGACTTAATTATTGCCTAAGTGCTATCTTTAAGCCCTGTTGGAAGATTTAGATTTTAATAGTGTTGTGTTCAGCTTCAGAATAATCTATGTATTTGACATTTAAGGTGTTTGTAGTATTTAATTTGGCAAGCTAATCTTAGGTTTTAACTTTGATTCTAATTTAAACTGTATAACTGAGTTACTGATTTTATTTTATTTTTTAAATTAGTTTCAGGTGTACAAAACAATGTATTAGTTATACATTTCACCCCTCATAAAGTGATAACCCCCCGCCCCCAATCTACTACACCTCTGACATCGTATATAGGTGTTACAATACCACTGACTACATTCCCTATATTATACTCCACATCCTGTGACTATACATATATTTAATTATAGTTGACATTCAGTATTATTCAGCTTCTGTTTCAGGTGTGCAGTGCAGAGGTCAGGCACTGAGTTACTGATTTTAGACATGATTTCCTTCTTAGTGACAAGGTGGAGAGAAATATACAAGGACTAAACTTCTCTTTATCTATGCGAGTGTATCGCCTGCCGGGCACGACTCTAGGTACTGGGATTACAGGGTGAACAGAACCAGCTGCTGACCACGAAGCCCCCTCCCGGGCAGGCAGGGCTGGAGGCTGGAGAACATGAGATGATTCACTGTGTGCACAGCTTCTAATCATTAGACCTATGTGAGAACGTTCTACTTGTCTGGTCAGATAAGGTGCTTAAATGAAAATCAAATCTAAACTTAAAACGAGGGTTCAAATGTGTTAAGAGAATTAAGTTGTGAAAGGGACTGATTCAAAATGGTATATTTAGTCGGGTCGCCTTGAGTTGATCGAAGTCTGTCTGAAAGGTAAAGGTTAAATTTACTGTACTTATAAAGAGAATAAAATCTGTAAATTCTACATGAAAGCATAAAGGAGGGAAAAAAAAAAACAGGCCTGTAACTTTGTAGCCTTAATAAATGTTGATTTTAAAATAACCTCAAATAATCTTTCCTGTGCTCAAAAGCCTCATTTGAAAGAGCATTGAAAACTCATGGCAATTATTATCCACATTAATACAAAATGGAAACAGAACTACATGTCATCCGTAGGGGACAGTGAAAGCAGTTACAGTTACCCATCACCAATCACCCACGTGACTTCAATCCAAGAGGGTGTGGGAACGGCTGGCAGTGCCTGGGGAGAGAGGCGGGGCACAGTTTGCTGCTCTTTTGACCTGCCCTCCATTCAGTCCACAGATTTACTGAAGGTCTTCTCGGGGCAGAGCTCTCAGTGCTGGGCTGGGGGTGGAGCAGCAAACAAAACCAGAAACAGCTTTGTAACAAGCTGGGGAAGTCGGATGGATTCATTTAGGCAGGAGACACTCTGTGATGCCAGTCCTGCCAGCCAGAGCCGGCGTCCTCTCCAACCTCCTTCATTAAGTTTAATGGCTTCTCTGTGAAGGTCTCCTGTACTGGCTTGTGGTTAGATTGATTCCCAAACATTTCACGGCTTTTCTTGCTACTGTCAGGAAATAGCTCCTTGTCATTGGCCTTTCTGGTGTCCTGCTGGGTGAGAATCGCCCCCAGTCTGTGAGGACTAAGCCGTACCCGCCAACGCTGCTGGGCCTGCCTGCTGTCCCAGCAGGTTACGGAGAGTCTGCCTGTTTTCCTTGGTACATGTCATTATCTATAAATCTTGCAGCTGCAATGTCAATCAAGATTCCTGTTGTTTTGAGAAACCCAAAAAACCTATTCTAAGATGTACATGGAGGAATCAGGTCCACGAAAAGCTAAGTTACCCTTAAAAGATTTCAGACTATTCTACAAGACCACGGTAACAACAAAAAGTGGTAATGACACAAGAACAGGTTAACAGGCCCACAGAAGAAATAAAACATTAGACTTGCCAGGGCTTGAAGAAAAACTGCCAAAAAGCCATCAAGCATTGGGATTTGATGCTTTTAGAAAGATCGCTCTGAACTCACTTTCTGCAAAGTGCTGGTGGAACAGGTGTGGGTGCTGCTCCCCAAGCCCATCGCACGCACGCGTGGTCAACTGTGTGTCCCCTTGTTTGAACATGGCCACGCTGACTGGGTGGCCTGGGCGGGGGGAAGCAGAAGCACTTGCAAGCTACAGTCTCTAGAGGTTTGGGAGAACGCTGTGGCAAAGCTCTGCGTCACAGTCCTGTTTATAGAGCCCACGTCAGAGCAGAGATGCAGAGAATTTGTTCCGGGAGGTCCAGCCTTCCTTTCGTCCTGTCAGTATCACAACAGGGCTGCGAGCGCAGGGAGGGGAAATGAGGGAAGAAGTCTCTTCTGAGTCTCCCACGGCAAGACCAACACGAAGCACTTTGAAAAATCTGAGCTGACCCTAGTGACTCCCTTAGAACCTTGAGAATGCAGCAGAGGGGGTGTGGGACTCCAGGGCGGGGCCATCTGTGTCAGGCAGCTTCCGCCTTGTTTGCTGCAACACTCCCTCCTGAAGCCCTGAGCCCCATGTAAGACGCCTGACTGCCCACAAGTGCCCGGTGCTGTGAGGAAGCCCAGGTCACGTGGAGTCCACACAGGGAGGCTGCTCTCACTCCCACCAACAGGCAGCGACGACTTCCAGATTTGAGAACATTCTTCCCAAAGACTCCGGCCTCCCCCATCAGGCCACCCCAGCCGCGCATCTTCCCAGCCGAGGACCCACACATTGCAGAGCAGACACGGGTCATTCCCACTGCCCTCTTTCCAAATTCCTGGCTGACAAATCCGTAAGCGTCATAAAAGGGTTGTTTCATGCCACTAACAGGGTAACTGGGTTTCCACTGGCCTAGTTGCATCCAGAACTCTCTAGCAGAGGCTTCATAACACTCTCCTCTCATTACTGATGAGGAAACAGAGGCACAAAGGGGTAAATGTGCTGTGAGAGCACCCGGCCTGGCTCTGACGCCCTGCCACGTCTTCTACACATGATCTCTGACAATACAAGAACCGATTCTACGATACCTGCAAAACTCGTAAGGAAACCAGGGCAGTATTTGATGATGTTACACTTTGATGCCTACAAATGTTAATTCCATCAATTCAAGCTACGAATGATGGTGTCATTCAAAATGGGAAACACTAATGCAGAGGACAGATGAAGAAGGGGATTAACGCATCTGGTGAACCCGACGAAGGTCGTGGCCCGGACGTAATGTTCCCGCCGCACACACGTGCCTCTGCTCTGCAAACCTTACTGAGTCTCAAGGTGACAGCAGGTGCTTAGGAGTAGAAGGGGCCTCTCCGGTAACAGTCAAGGTTTGGAAGTCAGGCATCTCCAAAGCACCGTAACATAAATTACTGAAAAGGAATGGCTCCCTCGGGCCCAGTCAACACGCACAAGAAATACAAAATGCAGCACATGTGCCTTGATAGGCTCTGCACGACTCTGGACCCTCCCCTGGAGCACGTAAGGGTTACACGCTGGGCAACAAAGACCCCGACTGCAAGTGTGAAGATGATTTTCCAGAATTTCCCTCGGAGAAGTCACGAGCTTTGATTCAACAACTAAGAAACAATCAGCTCACTTACTGAAGAGGGGGTGAAGCGCCCCATCATGCCTCCATCTTCTGAACCCCCAGCAGTGCCTCGGGACCGGTCTCCATGGTCATTCTTCGTACCCCACACCACCCCCAAGCCCACTCCCCACGCTGCAGCCCCAGTGATGGGCTTTCTTAAGGCTCGCTTTGTGCTGGGTCCCTAGCTTCTCCAACAGTGACCAGTGAGGCTGTTTTAGTACATTGTGATCTCATGGGTTTGAACACGTTAAAAATAAGGAGTGTTTTATATGTATATGTATTTTTTGATGTTCCAAATTATCCCGCCTTGGCCAATGCAAGCCCCTCCAGTTAGCCCTGGAGCCTTTCACACTAGTAATTCTTGGAGTTTTCTTGCTATCAGAACCGAGACACTCCAGGCTCACCTTGTTCATTTTACGCGCCTAACCCAGACACGGCCCTTCATCCAGGCGGCTCCGACTCCTTACGGCAGGTAAGGCCAGGTAGAGACCACAATCTGGGTGCTCTGTGTGCTCACTGCTAACTGCTACTGGCAGGTCACTGTTTCTAGGCCTTTCCAATGGACAGAGACAGGAAATATTTTTTCATAAACATTGTTTAAAAACAAGTTAACTGACATCTGCGATTCAAACTTGGGATTACAGAGTATTTACTTAAGTGCTTTGATTTCATATTTGTGTATCTTTTCTCTTACCCTGAAAATCTTGTTTCCTAACGACAGTAACATAATGACTTATTTACCACACAAGATTATTTATATACACAGTTTCAAAATGACAATATGAACATTATTACTGAGTTCTAAAAACTGTGTAAGATTTCTTTGCAGTTCCTTTTTTAGGATTTATCCCACTAGGACGGATGTACAATTCCATTTGTTTTGCAGTCATTTGAGATAATTCTTCTCTGTGTAGTTAAGCCACAAACTTAATATCTAGAATTAGAGTCCTCTGATTTATTTTGCTTTTAATTTTTAGATACTAGTGTCCTCCCACCCCATTTTGACTTAATTTAAACTATATGAAACATTCATATGGTTCCATGAATCAAAACTATGTATGTTTGGGGCGGCCGGTTAGCTCAGCTGGTCAGAGCGCGGTGCTCTTAACAAGAAGGTTGCCAGTTGGATCCCCACATGGGCCACTGTGAGCTGCGCCCTCCACAACTAGATTGAAACAACTACTTGACTTGGAGCTGATGTGTCCTGGAAAAACACACTTAAAAACAAACAAAACTATGTATGTTCAAAAACCCAATTATAGCCCTGTCCCCTCCCTCCTTAACACGGAACCCCATTTTTACTAGTCTGGGATTTAATCTTTCTTTTTTTATTGTAAGCAAATCGTCATACACCTCTCATACAGATAAAAGTGCAGAGCCTTACTTTTCTTCACTAACTGTACCCTAAAGATGCTTCACAAGCAGGCTAGCGACCACTTTCACTGCCGTTTAGAGCTGCAGAGTTCGTACTCTAAGGTGCAGACTTACCACAGCTGACTTAACCCGTCCCCTACTGTGGACATGGGCACGTTTCCAAGCCCTTCAAGGGATCTTCTGGAAACCTAGATCTGCTCATGACACACCCACTCCAAGCCCTTCAGGGATTCCTAGTGCCTGCAAGATACAGATCGTACATCGTAACAGCCAATGACAGCCGGGCGTGGCTGGGGCCGTCCCTCCTGTCCTCCCTCCTTCCCGCCCCCATCCCCCACGTCACTCCATTCTTTCTACTGCAGTTACACTAGGCCCTTCCAGAGTCTTGGGAGCCCATGTCTCCCCCCCCCCCCCCCACACACACACACACAGCCTCTGAACACACTGCCCCACCTCCACCTGGAGCGGGCTTCCTATTCCACCCCCTCACCCACCCCTGCTCTGACTCTTCACATCAGTCACCCCCACCTTAGGAGTGCTGTCCCTGCGCCTCAGAGCAAAACAGGCTCCCTCTTACAGGCCTTACAATGGTCGGAACTTTTCATTGTTTTGGATGGACCTTTGGTGACCTTGTTGCCTTTAGGACTTCCTGGCAGGCAGGAACGCATCTGGTTCTGTTCACCGGTATATTCTCAGCCACTATCACAGTGTTTGGTCCACGGCAGGTGCTCAATCATTTTCTGTTTAGTGAATGGTTGTTACAGTTTACACAGCACAGGAATCGTCTGATCCATGACCTAACTCACCCATTGGTGCCTTTTTAAAGAGAGAACATTTCGACTACTTTCTCAATTTCATCCAGAGCTGCTGGTCTGTGCAGGTTTTTGACCTTCCAGGTAAATTCTGCTCATTTCTGTAGAAACCATTCACAGCTCTTCAAATTTACTGCCATCAAATTGAACGTGGTGTGTTAGTTGTAAAATCTTCTTATCTGCAGTTACCTCTCATTTGTAAATAGTGTGTTCTCACGTCTTCTTAATCAGATTTGCAAAAAGCAAAAACATTAGCCTCTATTTTGTTTAACTTTCTTTTCCTGGTTTCTTGAGCTGGAAGCTGAATTCACTTTTCTTGCTCTCTAACAAACACATTTAAGGCACACACTGTCTCCTAAGAACGGTTTGGCTTCATCCCATGAGCTGTGGTATATGGCGCCCTGTCATCCATTTATAGAGTCTGAAAAGTTTTCCATCTCCTCTAATGCAAGACATATAAAGAAAGGGGTCTTAACATTTGCAGGGAGGTATTCTTAGCTCTGCACTCACTCTTTGGTTCTAATTAGGTTGCACTGTGGCCTGAGAATGTGGTCTATAGGATTTATTTTTCGAAACTTGGGTTTTTCTGTGGCTTATTGTGTGGCCAGTTTCTGTTAAATGTCTTTGAAGAGTGTCTACTTTATTTGTTAGGCACAAATTTCTGTATATATTAATTAAATCTTTTGTATCAGTGGTTCAGCTGGAGATGATTTGGCCCCAGGGGACACTGGCATTCAATGTCCACAAACACTCCTGGTCATCCCCACGAGGGAGAGGGGCTGCTACTGGTGTCCGGTGCAGCAGAGCCCAGGGACGCTGCCAACATGCCCAGTGCCCAGGACAGCTTCCGAACGAGTGATCCGGGCCCGAGACAGGGCCCGGCTGAGACGCCCGCCCCACGCCCTTTCTTCTCTTGCTCTGCTTATGAAGTTACTCTAGCTACTCCCCCAATGGGTACAACTGTCAACTTCTGTTTCTATCAACCTTTATGTCACGTATTTCCACAATTTGTTTCTAGTTCATGATTATTAACGGTACCTTGAGTGGTAAGACTTGCTCCTGCAGTGCTTTTCACCTCGCTTAGCTGTGTCCGGTGTTAACACGGCTAAGCCTGCTCTTTGGTAGGGCTGATCGTTTCCCATCCCTTCGTTTCCCACCTTCCTGTGTTAGATGTATCACTTATTTACAGAACTGAGCGAGATCTCATTCTGTCCCTAACTATGGAGTGTTTGTCACCTGGGAGACTTAACCCTTTTGCATTGTGGTCACTGATACGTGTGGGCTTGCTTGTCCATGTCACCTTCTATTAGTTGTTGTTTTTCAGTACACTCAGCCAGCTCCCTTGTTTTCTTCTTTCTCCTCCCATGTGGAAATGATGACCTTCTTCATGGCTCTACTTTCCCCTCTGGCTTTGGGAGTTACCATCCCATGTTCAGGGTTCTGCTGGTTACCCTCACACCACCTGACACCCACACCCACCCGTGTCCACAGTCCTTGCTCTGTCAGTGACACGGAAAGGCACGTCCAGTGGACACTTGAACGTGCGCCCTTGAGTGGCAGGGCTGGCACTTCTCTGTCTTTGTAGGCTCAGGCCAGTGAGCACACAACAATCTGGGAAGGCAAATACATCCGGAATCATTTTAGAACTTGTTTTTAAACCCTAAATTTCAGGGCATTTAAAGGTTACACTTTCTTGTCTGTGGGTTTCACTTAGCTGTGATGCTTCATTCCCAATCAATGCCACGGAACCTGGGTAACACCATAAAGAAGCACGCAGACACGCACATGTAAGACTCTGCAGTCTTCAATGTGTGCTGTGCAGCCTCCTTTCAGTGGGGACCTTCTGAAACTTAGCAAAGCATCTTAGAGCAACTGTTTTTGAACATCTGATTATTTTGATTAGTCAAGAATTCAGATAATTTTAATGACATCCTATCAAGGATACAGCTACAAAGAGAAAATATTTAAATGTTTTGTTTGTACTATAATTGTCACTTTCAAAAGAGATGTGAAGACAAAAAAAAAAGTGGGGGGATTCTAGAAAGAAAGAAGAGGCCTGATAAGCCAAAGACCAGGGAGGACCCCAGCCCAGCCCCCTTCCCTGGCCCCCGCCCCCCCCCCACGAGCACCGAGGAGCACCCCGCACTCCCCGAGCGCGGCCTAAAGGAGGGGCCGTGCCGGAGGAGCCCTCCTTGCTTTCCCAGTGGCATCTGGTCTCGGCACAAGTGCTACTGGACAAGGCGGCGCCCACACAGAAGAGCTGGACTTTACACCCCGACCTCATCAGCAAAGCGGGCTTCCCAGTGCTCAGATGCCAAAACGGGGGAAACAACAGAGCAACGGGGAAAAGGGAACTGGTCTCTGAAGCAAAGATTTCTAGATTGAGCTGTCCGTGTTATTCACATGGATTCCTTTATGATTCTAATTACCATTGAAGAGCTATTTACATGGGCTATTTTTACACAGATGAGGCTACAATCTGGTCATAGAAAGGTACAGTCCACTGAGGGAAGTACCCTCCCTGCCCCTTTTATCATCCCGATTTTCCCAGCAGTCATGCTGTTTGATTCCAGACCCATGTGGATGGTTTCAGCTGAGACTGAGGGAAGAGGCCTGCAAACTTCTCTGTCAAGGGCCAGCTGGTAAAGACTTTAGGCTTTGTGGCCACATGCTGTCTCTATCAGTCCCTTTTTTCCTTTACAACGCGTCACATATGGCTCTCGGGCCATACAAGAGCTGGCCGCAGTGGCACGTGGCCCACAAGCCTCGAGTTTGCCACCTCCTGGCCCAAAGCAGAGCTGTCCAGACAGGTTCAGACCTCCTTTCAACCCAAAATTTGCTCCGGGAACTCTATTGTAGGACATCAGGTCTGGCGTTTTCCCTCTACCACCCAGCCCAGCGAGCAGCGGGCAGCTCCACCCTCGCAAGCTGCCACTCCCAGCAGCGGGCTTGCTTTCCCAGCGGCAGCGCGCGCTGCTGTCCAAAGCGGCTGCAATGAGGAGCGCGATCGATCCCACCACAGAAACGCGGGCAACGTGAGGGTGATGCCAGCTTCCGTGTCTGGGGAAGACAGCGGGGTCTGATGCGGGGGAAGGACTGGAGACAGCCAGGGCCACGAGACACTTACTTGCAAAGTGTGTCTCTCTCCAGATGTTCCTTTTAGTTACTAGTCTCCCCAAAACATTTCATTTGTGATCTTTTTGCAAAGTAAACACGCTGACTAACAAAGAAGGCTGTCAAGGAATCTAAGAAAACTGTCAAAATTCTGTATTAAAAAAAAGAGAGCTTTTCCAGGATGCCTTTTAGGACACTACCTGTCATCACTAGAGTTCAATGTCGTGTCACTCACCCACCCACCCCCGCCCCCCCTCCCATTTTCTGCCCTGGCTTCACAACCCCTACTCCAGCCAAGGTTTCTGTCAATAACACTTCTGAACAAAACATTTGTCAAGAAACCACTTTATTTTTCAAACAAGGTTTGGGAGGTACTACTAGAAGCTACATATTCAAATAAAATCATAGATCTCACATTTTGTTAAAACAAAGTCTGTTCAGAAAATATATTTTCAAGCCAAAAGTCCACCTATCTTTTCCACTAAAGACACAGCAAAACTCTAACCACCAAGGTGTTTTAATGAATTTAGAATCTCGTCTAGTAAACGCTGAGCTGGATGGTCTCTTACACCTGGTAGAATTTAAATTCACAGCACAGCTTTGTTTTTAAGACCATGAATATCACTGGCATATTTAAAAACTGACACTCCAAACTTTCATGATGTACTTGTTATTAAGGGTCAATAAGTATGTTGTATGAAAAATAGGAACCCCAATCCTTTGAAGCAAGGGCCTTTTTATGGGGACCATCTTTCTTCCCAGGGCACTGTCTGCGCTGGGCAGAGCACCCTAGAAATGGGCCCAGCAGCAGTACTGACTAAGCTTGTGAGCCCTGCGGATGATAAAATAAATACAGAAAACATCAAAACCACAGTGCTCAAAAGGCTCTCAAACAGCAGGCAGGGACATAAAATATTAAGAAAAATAGAATCACAAAACTGAAGCGATCTTAAATTTTTTAAATGAGAAACACATGGATTATGTAAATATAGGAAAACATACATAATAATGCTGGTTAAAAATACAACACAAAATAGCTTAACTGATTAATTGATAAAAATGTATGCATATCCCATTAAACTCGACACAATACATTTTAGGAACTGCTGCTCTAGAGCAGTAGTTCTGAACCAGGGTGATTTTTGTGCCCCGGGGGACATTTGGCAGTATCTGAAGACACGTTTTGCTTTTACAAGCAGGGGTGGAGGTCCCACTGGCATCTAGTAGGTAGGGACCAGAATGCTGCAAAATCTTAGGACAGCCTCCGGGCACAGAAGTATCTAGTCAGACGTCAACAGTGCTGCGGCTTGGAGCTACTGTCCTGGAGGATCCCGTATTTCCACTTACGCTGCAGCAAATTTTGCTGAAATGTGTGTGTGTGTGTGTGTGTGTGTATGTAAACATATAACTAAATTTAGAAGAACACAAAGTCAAATTCCTCATTTTCTAATGCAAAAAAATGTAAACCTTGATAAAATGTCTCAGACAACATATAACATATTGAGCTTATCAAGGTTTCCTTAAGGCATTATTTTTGCAAAAATCTGATCAGTCTGTTCTGGAAACTCTGATCGCAGTACCTACCAATCCACAGTCCCTTCTGAGTGACCCAACCCCACTGCAGACACTGCTGAAAGGGGGCGGCTGTGCAGATGGCAGGAGCCCACCCCTCCCTGGGGGAAGGACAAGGCAGCCCCTAGGCCGGGGTCAGTGGCCGGGAGGGGTGGAGGGAGAGACCTCGCTCACTGTCCCTGGGGTGTGCTCTGGGAAACAGGAAGACAGGAGGACCAAACTGTGAGAAAGGAACATGCGATGGCCAGTGTATAGGAGGACCCGGTGGGGAGAGATGGTCAAGGGCGCTCCTGGGAGGGCCAAGAGCCCAGGTGGGCAGCCCGACCCCCCAGGGCCACACCGCAGCCCTGCTGGTCCCTGCAAACCCACCAGATTCCAACTCTCCTTCTTCCTGGGGAACCCCAAACCCCTGGACTTGAAGTCAGCCTGCTCCCTGCTATCCTGAGGCCTGACTGAAACAGCCCATCGTTCTGGAAGCACAAGTCAGACGGCAAACAAGCATTTCTACCAAACACACCAGCAACCCCCGCACCTCACTGCTTTACTTGGCCAGAGGCTGCCTTTGGGTCATGGGGTCACCCTGAGCAGAAACAGTCTCCCAGGACTGAAGCCCCATCAATCCACAGTGGGCGGCTTATCCTAAGGGCACAGAAGGCCGGGCCTGGGGCCTGGGGCCTGGGGCCTGGGGGCTGGACCTGTGCGCATGACCCAATCCTATCATTTGAGACCCAAGGCAGTAAAATGAAGCCCTCAGCCTCCCAACCTGGTCCATCAGTAGTTTTCAAGGTTTTGAAAAAGCTGTAGAACCTTTCCTCCAAGGAATCCTAGATAGTTAAGCTGCTGTGTCCCCTCTGCTCCCCTCCCCTGGACGGTGCTTGAAACCACCTTGTCAGGCAAAACGTGTGCTGTGACATGGCTGGCCCTGTGGGAGCAAGCTCCCCAGACACCATGACCAGACACGGGGCGGCTAGCACTCTGCACGCACTCCGGTGGGAGGACACAGGAGCCTCATTTGACGCCTTTGCAGCCAGGCCTTCCCACCAAATGACATGCCAACCAGCCCTCGGATGTTTATTGTAAGGATTTCCAGACTGAACATTTTCTACACTGAATTTCCACTTTCTGTGTTGAAGCTGAGCAGTTTGCAACCCCAAAATATGCCCCTTTGGGATACTGATTATTTTACGTTGGTTAACTTGAGGAAACGGCAGACCTGGAAGCAGCTCTGAAAACCCAGAAGTCCCGTTTGTAAAGGACAATGACAGCTGTAAGGGTATCTCTATCTGTAAGGGGCAGTGGGGAAGGCTCCACCTAACCCTACATGACAATCTTACCTGTCTCCTGTGCTTTTCCGGGTCACCTCCCACTAACCCCCCCCCCCCCCAACACCATCTTCTGTCTTTAGCAGAACGTGGTACTTAAGACGACTGGCTTCCACCATGTTGCTTCCTCAGTGTTGCTGGGTCTCTCCCATACATACAGGAAGTATACATGTTATTCAACTTTAGTTTTTCTCCTGCTCACCTGTCCTGTGTTAATTTGATCGCTAGCCTGGCCAGAGAACCTGAAGGGTAGAGGATAACGTCCCTCCCCAAGAGCTCGCACCAGACAGAAGGGTAACCTGTCCAGCTGTGAGTCCTCACACGGGTAAGACAGCAGCACGTGTCTCTTGCAGCTTCCCTCACCCTCACCCTCACCCTCACCCCAACCCTTGCCCTCAATGACCCCGGACGGCCAAGCTTTGAGTTCCCTTATCTGCACTGTTTTTATTTCCTCGTCCCCCTTCACTATGGGGACAATCATTTGAGGAAGGCAAACAGGGGCGCATACACACTCCTACTAATGGACAGGCTGAGAGTAAAGCAACTTCTAGTGCAGAGGTGAACTTGGTCTCTGACCTGAATGAGAAAAAATGTCCCATTTTTATTTGTAATGACCTTAGTCTGATTAAGCAGTCAATCAATGAAGGGAGACATTAAATTCCACAATTAGCAGTGTCTGTGGCTTCTTCACCAACAGAAACCACAAATATTTCCACAAAGCATTCGAGTGGCTTCAGAAACCTGTCAGTTATGCTTATCACCGCCCAAGGGATTCTAGAGCAGTGATGTCTGTTACACATGAGCTAATAAAGGGCACGTGGGGACCTTATCTCCAGTTTGGGTCAGTGTTTGGATAACTATTTCAGTATAATGGGCTCCTGATCCTGTTTTATCTAAAGCGTTTTCATGGGGCGCCAGAGGCCAGGTGGCGCACAGGACCCCCGGGGTGCATGCCTCCTTAGCACTTCCAGGTTTCCTTCTAAACAGTTTCAAACAGCTGAACAATTTGCAACAAAGTGGAAGTTGTAAATACAAAGTTACTACTCAGATGTAGCACTTTTGCAAAGTTACAATACACTGATACAAATGTAAGTAGATGTAAACTAGAGGACAGGGACCCCAACAAAATGCCTTTGCAGCCACGTCATTAACAGGCAACCTGCTGACACCTACTTCACCAGCACAAAATGCTCATCTTTCACGTCCTGTTCCACCCACCACGTTCCATCAATCCCAACGCCCACTTTCAAATCTCTGCCGTCGGGGCCTCCTTCCCTTGAGACGGCAAGAAAGCACCGTCCCCACCTGGCGTCGTATTGCAGGACGGTTCCTTGTAGATTCAATCACACACTGTAACTAGACGATCCACACATCACTCTCCACTCAGTAAATTAAGGAAAAGTGATGAAGGCAGATCGGAGTCTGCCGTCTTCCAAACCAATACACCGGATCCGAGCGCGTCACCAGTGACACCGGCAAACGTTTCTACATTCACTTCAATTCTTCCTTATAATGTTTAAAACACACTGTATAAAATATAATGTAACTTATTACAATATGACGTAGAAATACATGCAATACTTAACCTCTTTTCACTTTATCAGGAAAAACCACAGTTATGCCCAACTAAAGGTGAGGGTCTCGTTCACCCTCCGGTGGAAAGCACTCACTTCCCAGGGAAAAGCCAGCTTCATGGACGCCCATTTCTTACCATCTCAATCATTAAGTTACAGCGCCCACCCGCCGGTCAGACACCCAGGGCGGCCGCAAACGCGCGCCCCGTGCACACGTGCCCCGCCCGCATGTCCCCCGCCCGCACCGCGGGCTCCGCCGCCAGCGCACGGCCCAAGGCGACTCAGGCGCCCGCCGCACGGGAAACCGAGGAAAACCTAAGGGGCTGCCCCGGAGCCGCCGCCGGGGCATGTCCAGAGCTGCGGGCGAACGAGCATGAAGCGAAGCGGACTCAACTGTTCCTAATTGTTCTCAAGTGACTCACGACTTGTTCCTACGGGAACGTGAAGTTCCCGACAGCGCTCGGCCGTGCCCCGCACTGCCAGGCCCCATTTCCAATCAGCCGTTTATGAGACGCGACATCTCCCTAATCTAACTTAGTCCCGAAAACCGGCACCCCGGCCACGCATCGCGAAGCCCAGACACCCCGTCAGGGCCCAGCCCCCAGGGGGCTCCGGGGACCCCGCCCAGCGGACCTCCGCGGCCACCGGGACCCGCACAGCCCGAGGCGCGCGGGCGTCGCCCGGGGCACGCCCCCTCCAGCAGCCCCGCCCGCCATCTTCCCGCCTCCGGTCCCGCGGAGCAGCCCCGGCGGCTGCCGCACCAACCGCGGGGCTGGCGCGCCCCTCACGCCTGGCCCCGCCCCCACGCCCCTCACGCCAGCCCCGCCCCCGCCCGCGCGCCCCCGCGCCCCGGCCCCGCACCGCCCCCACCCGCGCGCCCCCGCGCCCTCAGCCCCCGCCCCCGCCCGCGCAGGGGCGCGCGCCGCGCTCTGTGAGGGACGGTTAGGAGCGCGCGCCTCACAGCGGGCCCCGCGCGGCGGCGGCGGCGGCGGCGGCACCCGCGGCAGCGGCGGCGCCTTCCAGAAATTTCCGCGTCCGTAAAACCACACTGAGAAACAAGCTGGGCGCGCCCCCGCGGCGGCCCGGAGGACAGCGCCCCTCCCCGCGGCCTTGGTTCCCCTCCCCCACCCGCGCCCCCTCCCCGCCCCCTGCCCTGGGCGGCGGGTCTGGCGCGGCCCTCCCGGGCGGCGGCGGCGGCCCACTGAGACCCGGGCGGTGGCGGCGGGGCGGCGGCCACGGCGCCGGCGGGCCGGCGTGATTGATAGGGACGGGGCGGCGGAGCGGCGGCGGCGGCGGAGCGGTTGAGTGACAGCTTACCTGGGTGCCAATCTTCATCACACTGACAAGCGGCTGCAGCAATCGGGACCCGCAGTGCCGCGCCCGCGTCCAACCGTCACGCCGACGCTGGGCCACGCGACACAGCCTCGCTCAATGGGAGGAGGGCGACGCCGACGCGCGCCGCATCAATATTCAGAGCGGGGGCGGGGCCTGCCGGGCCCGTGCCCTGCCCAGTCCCTGCGCCTCAGCGGCGTGGGGCGGAGCCTGCACTCTGGGGGTGGGGAGCGGGGAGGGGGCGGCTGGCAGCCGGCTCCGCCTCCGCATGGCGCCCGATCCAGGCCCCGCCTCTAGCCGACTGCGATTCCCGCCTCCTGACTATGCAGCTGGAGGCGTAACCTGGGCGCGCGCCACGCCCCCTCCGCTCCCTCTCCTGCGGCGGGGAGAGATTTGTGGAGCCGGCTCGGGTGGGCGGAACCATCCGCCACTGCCCCGTGGGGAAGGCGGGCCGTACCATCGCGGGAGGAGGCGCCGGCACCTCTCCGCGCGCCGGGCGGCTGGCGGGCGCGGGACGATCTCGGCCGCCCTGGGAGGCCCCCCGAGGCTGGGCCGCGTGGGCGTCCGCGGCTTATCCTCCCAGTCTGCGCGCGCCGCCTTTGTGTGCGGCCCCGCGGCAGCCCCTCGCCTCCTTCCCGGTGGGAGCGAGCCCGGGCCGCACAGCCGGTGCTCACGGGTGCCCCGCGCCGCGGCGGCAGGTGTGCTCGGCGCCCGCGGTCGCTGCCCAGCCCCGGGCTCCGTGTGTCCCGGGGCGCCTGTCCCACCCGTCGCTGCCGGCGCCCTGTCCGGCGCTCTGCCCTTAGCACACCTGTCCCCCAGGTAACCCTCGCAGGCCCGGTCGGCGGGTGAAGTGGCCTTCCGTGGGGAAACACGGAAAACGTGGTGTGGGTTTCAAGGTGGACTTCCCGAGACGCCCTGTACCCGCACGTTCCGCACGTGGCCCTGCCCTCCGAGACGTTAGGGGCAGGTATCACGTTCCCCAGTGGAGAGACGGTCCGCCTGGCCCTTCATTTTCGCAGAAACAGTCCCACCGGGTGATCGCTGCACGCAGTCCGTAGACTCCTTCGAAAAGGGCCGCTTGGCAGGCGCCCCGGGTCGGGAACGTGTGGCTGGAGGGGGCCTGGGGTCCCTCCTGTCGTGAACAGCCTGGGAGGACATTGCTCTACTCTCGGCTGCACAAACGCCATGAAGCCACAGGCACAGGCTGTGTGGCCCTGCAAAACTACGTTTTCCAGAGAGTTGTAGCAGGGACTGGGTGTGGGGAGACCAGTGAGTGACGAAGGGGGGTGGAAAGATGGAGGGGGACACCAGAAACTTGGAAATGGAAATGCAAGGTCCTTATTCAAAAGTTAGTAAGAGTTTTAAGACGGGGACGGCAGAAACTTAAATCAAGTGTGGGCCCTCCTGAGCCTGGGAGCCTGTGTGGCTGCACTGGTCCCACATGATCCCAGCCCCCCAGGCCATGGTCGGAAGCTTCTGGTTCCCATCGAGTGTGTAAGGCAGCAGGGCTTTCGGACCTGGGAGGACCTGGGTGTATGAGGTCACCTGAGAGCCCTGTTCAAGTCACAAGCAGACTGGGCGGAGGCCCTGCCACCACCATATATGATTGGGCCTCTGTGCTCAGGTCTGCTCTGCCTGTCTGTACCCCCTGACATGTCGCCCATCCTTCCCTTCTTTTCACCGTACTATCTCAGAAAAAAAGAGAAAGGGCTTGCAGCACCATCAGTAATCACTCCAGGTTTTGTGGCCCTGAGGCTCACACATAGGAAAAACAATTCAAAATTAGGTAGGTGTGGGGCCTTTGCCTCCACCTAGTGTTGCCCACCAGGTGGCTTCTTAACAGAAAAAGAACATTTGTATGTAAACAGCATTCCGTTTTGAATTTCTTTCCTAAAGAGTTGTTACTATTTACCCAAGAACCGTGTTTAGGTGTGTGAAATAAAAAACCCCATGAACCTATTCATAGATGTACCCAGATGACAGCAGGTACCGTCAGGAGAGGAGGTGCGGGAGGAGGGCACCTGGGTGGGGACAGTCAGGCAGGCGGAGTTCTGTTTTGATAGAAGCCACAAGGAAAGGCAGAAAACTCTGCTAAGGTGCTAGCCAGCCTGATGGAGCCCACGCAGCCTGTCTCAGGATCGTGGGGGGTGTAAAAGAAAGATAAACGTGGACCCTGCCTGGCAGAGCTTCCAATCCAGTGTGCAGTGGAAGATGGACAGAGCCCTCGGCAACTGGCTGGCTGTTGGCTGGAGGTCACGTTCAGTTTCTTGCCACTGGGACCTCTCTATTGAGGAGCTCACTACATGGCAGCTTGCTTCGTCCAAGCGGCCAAGGACTAGAGTCTGCTAGGAAGACACAAGTTACCATCTTATATGAAGTAACCCCAGAGGTGACATTGCATCACCTTTGCCTGTTCTGTTAGTTAGAAGCAAGCCACAGGTCCAGCCACTGAAAGAAAGGCAGGGGATCCCACGAAGACCTGAACACCAGGAGGAGAGGGTCACTAGGGACCATCTCAGAGCCTGCCCACACGAGGCATTTTCTTTTTCTGTGTAGAAGAGACCGTTGTATAGTCAAGAGCCCTGGGCCGGTGGCCCAAAGTCCTGGGTGTGAAGCCTGGCTTTACCACGTAGCATGTGAATTTAAATGAGGCCATTTCATCTCCCTGAGATCCAGTGTCCTTCATCTTCAGTGGGGACAGCGGTACATCTCTGGGGGGGCTATGCAGAGGAGGAAATGAGGCAGCTTATGGAAACATCTCCGCACAGTAGGAGCCTGTGCCAACCTCAGGCCAGGGAAGGGGGACCCACAATTCTTTATATTTAAGCCTGGGTTTTCTCAAGAGAAGAATGCCAACAGTGGCATCCCTGAAGTTCAAGATCAGGGAGAGACTGCCCCACCGGCCACACTCCCCGCTCAAGGACCGCAGCCAGGAAACAGCATCCCCCCCCAAGTTCAGGTTCACCAATATAAAATCATGCCAACCAAAGACAGAGTCCTGTCACCTTGACAGGCAGTCGACATGTGGCAGGTATCCTACCGAACTAGCTCACTAAATGGGGGAACTGGAAAGATGCTGCAACCAGTTCAAAGGAAAACGTGAACAGATACGTTTATGGGTCAAGAGTATTGGAACGAGCTGGCAAAATGCTCTGGGTGGGAGCACGGGGCATGAGGTGAGGGTCGTCCCTCACCACGCGTTTCATGTTCATGTCCATAAACAAAAGTGATTTGCCTCATCACCCGTTCTCTACAACTTCGATTGTAAAATAGAGGCAGTGAGGAGCTAGAATCAGGTGGCCCAGCAGGGTGAGCTCTAAGGAATGCAGTTTCCCACTGGGCACACCCAATAATCCTTTCTGTGTAGTCTGCGTGAGTCTCCTGACACCAGGTATATTACATTGCTAGAGCCGCCAGAACAAAGCACCACAAACTGAGCCGCTTAAACAGCAGAGATTCATTCTCCTCTGGAGGCCTAAAGTCCAAGATCAAGCTGTGGGCAGGGCTGGTCCCTTCTGAGGCTGAGGGAGGATCTTTCCCTAGCAGCTGGTGGTTGGCTGGCCATCTTTGGCATTCCTTGTCCTGTAGAAGCCTCACCCCAATCTCTGCCTTTATCGTCACATGGTGTCTTGTCTCCCTGTGTGCCTCTCTGTGTCCAAATTTCCCATTTTTATAAGGACACCAGTCATACTGGGTAGGGTCCATGCCAATGACCTCATTGTAACGTCTCCAAATACAGTCACATTCTGAGGTCCTGAGGGTTAGGACTCAACATCTGAATTTGGGGGTGACACAATTTTGGGGTGACCTAACATGAGGAAATCCGAAGCCCAGAACACAGCTGGCCAGGCAGGACTGTGAGGGGGAGCCTGGAGCCTGCGCGCTGGTGGCAGTGATCACAGTGCACCGGGTCCTAGCAGCATGAGTTATCACGGGGTCCCCTCCCCATCCACAGTCAGCAGAGGCCGGGGCCGTGCTTGCTCACTGCAGATCCATACCAGGCCCCTCCTGGCAGGGGGCTCCCACCTGGTTATGCGGCTTACCTGGCGTGTCTCTCCATCAGTGACTTCAGATCTGCTCATTAGTAAAACGTTTATTGAGGATTCACTCGGGAGGGCACTGGGCTGGGCCCCTGGGCTGCAATACTTGCCTGCTAGCCAGGCATGCCCACCAGAAAAAAACAGCTAATAATATAGACACTGCAGTGGACGAATACCAGGTCCTGGCTGTGCCCTGAAGCACTGGCTTCAGATAACTTTCCCAGTGAAAGCGTTGGTCCCAACCACCTACCCCAGGACAGTTGTGTCCATGGCAGAAGCTTCTCTCTGGGTCTCCCATTTCATGCAGTTGCATCTTCCCGGTCTCAGTTGCAAGGTCACACCACAGAGCTGCCCAGATGTCAGGTAGATGACAAGGCCCTGAAGCTGGCCTGTGACACTTGTGTTGCTCCTGAGGAAAGATGAAGGGGTTAGTCCTGCAAGTGGCAGAGTGACTGTGATGCTTTCTTGCTGCCAACAACTTTTCAAAGCAAACTGCTGCCTTCATTGCCCGTGTGATTGGGCCAAGTTTCTAAGTTAGGCTCATAGTCAAGAGGCATTGTCTGTGATGTCATTTTTGTAAAAATCTGTTTCTCATTGAAGTTACAAAAGTAACAACAACAAAAGCCTTCAGAGAGCCTCACTGACTTTGTTGGTTTGCCCTATACACTGCCGCCCAATGTGGGAGGTCCCAGGAGCGACGGTGGACAAAGCCCACCTCTGCCTGAAGCTTCCAGTCAGGTGTGCACCACTTGCTGGTCTGAGAACTGGGACCAAGAAGCAGTATCGAACTTCTCTTTGTAGTTTGTTATGAAGAGTGATCCAATTCCTCGAAGGCCCCCTGGCTTTCCTCACTTAGCATGACGTCCTCCAGGTTCCTCCATGCTGTAGCAGGTGTCAGGATTTCCTTCCTATTTACGGCTGAGTAGTATTCCATTGTTGGCATTACATTGCTGGCTATATTCCAGTTTGCTTAATTATTCATCTGCAGACAGACACTTCGGTTATTTCCACCCCTTGGCTATTGTGAATAAGGCAGCCATGAACATGGCTGCACACATTCGAGTCCCTGCTTTCAATTCTCTTAGGTATGTGCTGAATCATACGGTGATTTTTAAGTTGCGGGGGTGGGAAACTGTCATATCATCTTCCACAGCAGCTCTACCATCTCACATTCCCACCAGCAGTGCCCAAGGGTTTTGGTTTCTCCCCGCTCTTGCCCACACTTGTTGTTTTCTATTGTTCTGTTGTTTTCTCATTCCGGTGCAGCTGAGGCTGTTGGCGATGATTTTTAAGACCCTTCGGTTCCAAGTTTCCTTAGCTATGTTTCTCCCCCTCCTACCTTCTGAAATACTCACGAGGTTAAATTTATAAGGTAAGGAATTTTCTAAACATGAAGAATTGGGAAGTTTAGACTTACATTCCCCTGGAGCTCTTGGAATGAGTCCCTTTGCACCACCATGAACTGTCCCGGTGGAGACTGCCACGTCACACTTCACAGCTGGCTTTGGGTTCCTGAAAGCGTACGGTGTTAGGAATGAAAACTAAGAGATTGTTTTAAAAGACCTTCATTAATTTATTTAAAGTTATGGTACGAAACTTATTCCATGTTATTCTACGACAACATAAATAACATTTTATGAAAAAGAATTACTTTCAAAAAATTAGACAAGTGGACTTGTTTTCCATTTGGGGGGAGCTCTTTAATATCTACACAGCTTGCTAGAAAACACCTATGTTCTTATATCTGCTCCTGTGCTCAGCCTGTTGTGATCTAATGTTTTAGTTGACGTGTGTGAAGAGAATTTGGCCTGGCCGAGATATGTAGTAGGAAAATGGAAGGGCATTTACATAGATACTCCACCCAAACTGACCCGTGGCTGTTTCTCAAAGGTCCTTTGCAGTGTGGATTCTGACACCACATCAGTGAACTTTCTGTACTGCTGGACTGAAACCCACTGGTCTCCTGGGCACTTCAAATGGGCCTATTACCCACACGTGACTTTGTAACATGGCCATTTGGTCGTTTGGAAAATATGAATTCACTGAATTATGCAAATATTCTAAATGTTGACACATTTCACTAGACAATATTCAAAAATCACAGTTGCAAATATCACCACCTGCCTCATCAGAGAAGTCTTTAAGGGTTGTGCAGAGATCAAATTCGTGACAAGTCCAGGACTTCCAGAATTCTAATTTTTACTGGAAACTCAAATTTCATCACTGAAAGCAAACACTGTCCATTGGTTTCTTTGAAGTGACTAACTCACTTTGTTCATTTTTAAGAAAATACCTGCCAAGTACCGCGAAGCCTGTCCCTTGTTCTTTCAGGTCAAAAAGGTGTTTCACGAAAAACAACACCTAAGTCAGCTCAGTCGTAGCAGGGCTCTTCCTCCCGGCGGCTGCTGGACTTGGGTCTGCAGAGAAGAACTGAATGTGTCCTTTCCATTTCCTTGCACAGAATATTAAAAAGTTGCATACTCAGTGGTCAAGACTTCATCAGATTAATAAATGCTGCTCCGTCAAGGACATTCGTAGTGAAACTCCTTTTTTACGGCAAGTGCCTGGTGATGGAGGGCACAGTGACAAGCAGTAGAATTGGGTATCACGGCCTTGATCCAGACAGGCAGAGGGCCCCACGGTTCTGCCCACTGTTGTGTTTTTGCCAGCACTGCAAATGCCACTGTGAAAAGCCAAGTAACGCCTTCGTATTGTTATAAAATGGTTTTGACCAGACAGATTCCCTGAATGGGTCTTGGGGGGTCTTCAGACCCATGGACCACGCTTTGAGAGTCGCTCGTTAGATTTTAATGTCACACAGAAGACGGCAGTTCTTCGAATTGATTTCTAATTAGTTATCCTGCAAGGTCTCTTTGTATGGTTTTCTTTTCCTCATTTACATCTCTCGTTTGCTTATTAATTCGTCATTGAGAGCCGACAGGGTGCCAGCTCCCGTGCTGGGTTTCTATGCTAAGTGCAAGCTCACCTACTTTTTGTTCTGATTGGAGTTTCGTTTTTATACACTACTCCAGGGTCTCGCACACCTCACGCCAGGAACTGTTCAAATGCTGTCATATAGTGCATGCTCCAAGAATTCTCCAAATTACTCAATTCTATAATCCGATAAAAAGCCTTCAGAGACACCATTTCTTGATGAGGTCAGTGAGCCGTGGACACACGATAACCCCCATCCGGACAGAGCCAGCCAGCAAGTACACTCAGGTACCAAGGAATTTAAAAGGATGTAAGTCACACAAAGCATGTCCTCCCACCACAGAGAATTAAACTACAAATCAATCGCAGAAAGATAACTGGAAAATCCCCAAATATTTGGAAGCAATAAAACAGACTTGTGGTAAAATACACGTATCATGAAGTTTGCCATTTTGACCATTTGTGAGCGTACAACCCCACGACCTTGAACTCACTGACAGTGCTGTGCTGCGTCCCCACCATCCATCCATCCACAGAGCTCTCTCCTCTGGGAAGCAGGGGCTCTGTCGGACATCGGTCCCCACTGCCTGTCCCCCAGCCCCTGGGAGTCACTGCTCTGCCCTTTGTCGCTGTGAATCCTCTAGGCACCTCACCTGAGTGGAATCATGCAGTGTTTGTCCTTTTGTGACTGGCTTATTTCACTTGGCATGCTGTCCTCAGGGTTCATCCATGTTGTGACATGGGTCAGAATTTCCTTCCCTTTTAAGGCTGAATGATAACTCTGTTGAGAGAGAGAGAGAGAGAGAGAGACAGAGAGAGAGAGAGAGAGAGAGAGAGAATATTTCTTGACTAGGTCAACGAACGGTTGAAACCGATAACCACTGGCAGGATGGAGCAAGTCACAGTGGAGGACACCAAACTGCACAACAGGCGGCTTGGGGTTTGGGGCAGACAGCGGGCTGGCGTTGAGCCAGCTGTGCGTAGCTCCCCTTGTGCGTGTGTGGGGGGGCTGCTAACATGCTCAGACAGGCTGAGGAAGCGCAGGAAGCTATGTAGCACCATGAGGGAGTGCCACAGCCCTGGGAGCGGGCTCAGCTGTGTGGGGCAGATGGTGTCTCCTGAGCTTTGGCACCTCGATGGTCCGTTTTATGTGTCAGCTGGCTGAGCTAGCGCAGCCAGTGCTGTGGCTAAACACAAATCTAGATGTTGCTGGGAGGGTAGTTTCCTAGATGTGATTAACCTTCGAATCAGTGGGCTCTTGAGAAAAGCAGGGTGTCCTCCACAACGTGGGTGGGCCTCACCCAGTCAGCTGAAGGCCGGGGAAGAGACTGAGGTCCCTGGAAGAGGCGGGGCTTCCACCAGGAGACAGACCACTGCAACATCAGCTCTTACCAGTATATCCCGCCTGCCCGCCCACCCAGCCAATTTCAGCCTCGACAGCACCCTCAATGGCACAACGCACTCCCTAAACTCAATCTCTCTCTCTCTCTCTCTCTCTCTCTCTCTCTCTCTCTCTCTCTCTCTCTCTCTTCATATGTGTGTGTGTGTGTGTGTGTGTGTGTGTGTGTGTGTGTGTTTCTCCACTCTACTGGTTCTGTTTCTCTGGAGAACCCTAAGACAGTACGCTTTCCATCTCTATTTAGACCCTTATAGTGGCATATTGAAGCCATCAGAAGAGCAGACGTGTTTCATTGATTTACTGCACGGTTTCCTCCTTCCCTGCTATGGATGGCCAAGGCCTCCATGGATGACGCTGGAAGGCCGGGTTAGGTACTCCGCCCACAGTTCCCCTAGGGAGTTATGCAGTTGAGGGAGCCACTGAAACGTGCTGTCAAGTCCTGTCCTGCTTCCTAGCTGTGCAAAGCTGTCAGAGTCCTTGGGAAGGTTGCCCTCTTGCCCTCTCAGGCCCCCCGGGGCTTGGACACTCCCACCTGGAGGGGCTCCAGCCACGCCTGGCTGAGGAGGAGTGGGGGGACGGAGAGGCAGGGGTTTGGCTGCGGGCCCCTCTCCCACCTCCTTGCCGGCCAGCTGGCCACAACTGGCCTTTGTAGGGCCTCAGATCTGCTGTGGCCCCATCTGGAGAGACCCACCCAAGATAACGCCCAAGAGAAAGGGGCGGAGCTGGCACCCTGCCCTCCTGCCCTGGGGACAGCACAAAGTTAGCACCAAAAGGAGCAGCAAGCTAAAAAAAAGTTCTTTTTCTTCTTGGCCCCTCATTCTTCACTGTTTTCCTAAACTTGCTGAAATGAATGTTTGCCATCTTTTGAGACGTCAGAGAACAGTTTCATTTTCTGCGGCATATTTTCAACGAGGAAAGAGTTTCGTTTTGTGCAGCACGTATTTTCAGAGGGAGAGAGAGAGAGAGAGAGAACAAAGCCTGGGCTGGACCTTCTGGGCGGCTGTGTGATCTCTCTCGCTGCCTATCAGACTGGACGGTACTTCTGTTCCGCTGCGTCAACGTGTATTTGTCTACAAATAAATGCACTCTTGTTATGTGCAGATATTAATCAGGATCACTGGAAAGATTAAAGAATAAACTGGTTACCAGGAAACAGAATGTGCTCACAAATTCCAGAGCCAGAAGGAATCTCCCCAGGTCCTTGTACGGGGAGAAAATTGTCCGGACAAGTTTCAGGCTCCCTTCAGCCCCACTGTGCCTTGAAGGCAGATCATGGCTGTCCTCCCAGCACTGGGTGTCTCCTTTCCCTACTTTCAATATGAACAAGGAACACAAACTCTTGCCTAATAAGGATCTTTAGAAGGCTTGTTTAGCAACGAGATGGAATCACTTATAATTAGCTTAAGTTTGGGTAATTATGTACGAAAGTTTTCCAAGTTTTCTTTTAAAAGTATTTCTTACTCCAAGATTTCCCTGTGACCCCATTTTACACCATCTGGTTACCCCATGAGCAAAGGGTTTGCTAACAAAGATACGCTTCCCCTTCCGTCTCGTTTCCATCACCAGCACCCCTGAATTCCCGAAGACCTCTCTGTATACTCATGTTTGTTCTACGTCTTACAAAAATTAGGGAGTCCTTGAGCTACAGAATAATTTGGGACACTTTTTTTTTTACTTTCAGAAAGATCCACATTGCCTTTTTTTCATGATTTTCACCCCTTGAGTTGTGGATGTCATCTGTGAGGCACAAGGACTGAAACTCTGTGCACTCCCCCCCCCCCCCAAGCCGGCACCTTGTCTGTGAGACAAACTCAGGTCCAGATCTTGGAGGCATGTTATTGACATAATGATGAGGCATTCTGTTCCTTTCTGAGGTTTTTACACCAGATCTAGTACTAGTCTTTAGCTAATTTTCTTTATACTATCATAGAAAGATCAAGGGTTTGTGGGAAGCCACCAATATGTCTTCTCAAACGCACGTCTTCCAGGCAGGGCCAAGTTTGTTGATGACTTCCACGGCACAGACTTCTATGCTCTATCATCGTTCTACGTGACTCCCACTGCATTTCCCGTAACACAGCCTTTGTGCTGCCACTGGCAGTTTCCTCAACATAGTGGCTTCTCCCGTTGGCTCACTGATACCCCAAACTCAATAAACCACCCGTTACTGGGTGTTGGGCTGGTGGAAATTAACCAGCTTCTGCAGCAGCGTATTTTTGTTCTGTGTACTCACCTGCCTCTGGGAACTAGTGATTTATAAATAAAAATGTATTATTTATCATTTAGGAGACTGGAAATATTGTGCATCTGGAACTCCGGAAATAAATTGTCAGCCACCGAGCAATATACTTTTGATACATTGTAGATTTATTTGATGCATCACCAGTTTGCCCAGATGGGCCTCCAGTTGTCATATGAAGACTGATCCTCTGGGAGGATTTGATGCTGTGAAAGTTTTATCTCCCTCTTTCACGGCCATTCTTCCCCTGGGTCCCCATCTATTTTCTGTCTCCTTGTCAACAACACTTAAGTGTGATGCAATCATTTGAGGGCTACAGGGTAGTAACTCAGGCTTGTGTTTACGTAGCATCTCCAAGGAGCCAGAGGTGCTCTAAGGACAGTGCTCGGGTCGCCGCGCTCTGGTGCGGGAGACCAGGGCAGGTGTCATTATTTTCTAGCCTTTTCATTTTGGACATTTTCACACGCACAGAAGTAGAGAGAAGAGTACGATGAATCTCTGTGTGCTTATCACTCAGCTTTAAAACTATTAACATTTTCCAATTTTATTTCATCTGTTTTCCATCCTTTTTTCGCCCCTTAAGTCGTTTAAACAAATCCCAGGCATCATGTTATTTCACTGCAGTGTGAGCAAGTGTTATTAATTCTGTTTTATGGGAAAGTAGAGATGCTGAAAAGTTAAGAATCTCACCCAAAAGGACACACCGAGGCGGTGGGGAAGGAAGCTACCAGAAGTGGATTTTTTCCATCCTAACATTGCTCTTGCAAGCAAAAGCAGACGATGTCCCCAAATGGTTTCTTTAGTCACACAGAGAGCGTGTCAGCAACTACACAATGTCAGTGGTGGGAACAACATGCAAACAGACTAATCACATAGATAGAGTTGTCTCAGCCTGTAACTATTTAAATAAGTTAAAAGAATTTACTTCCTGAAACTACAAGTCAGTCCCTTTAAAGAATAACTAGGAAGCTAAATCCCCAAAGTGACATTGACTCAGAAGAATGCTATTTAAAATCCAAACATATGGTGTCAGAGTGAATCCGTGCGCAACCTTTGGTCAACTGTGACTCTAGCAATACTTGCTTTTGTTGTTGCGGAGGCGATACCAGCATTCCTGCGAGGAGAATTTGCAGCAAATGCTGCCTCCCGCTAAGATGTCCTGAATGTCTGGGGCCTTCTCCTGAGAACTTTATGAGCTTTGGGTACCTGGTCTGCCAAGAGAACATTGCCAGACACGTTACCACCCTCTGCTGTCCCCACAAAGGATGGCTCTTGGGGCAGCTCTCAGGGATGATTTGGAGTTTCCTTTGGTCCCTTGTGGTGCTGCTGGGAAGCTGTTGCACATCAAAGAATTTGGCCAGTCTCTGCGCCGCCCCCCCAGGAGGCCTCTAACTCCTCCCACCACACCTGAGCTTATACTGACCAGGTGTCATGGCAGCCCCCAGGTAGCTTCTGGGTGGGGGCCCATCATACCAGAAAGACCATCCAGGGGTTCAGAGGATTGGAACTTTCAGCCAAGAGGTATCAGCCAGACCCCTTGACCTCCGGGGGGAGGGTACAGAGATTGAGTTCAATCACGTGACCAGTGACCAGTGATTCAGTCAGGCCTCTGTAATAAACCCCGATAAGAATTCCAGACACTGGAAGCCCATATGAGCTTCCTGGTTGGGGTGGCACGTAAGGGCATGGAGGCTGTGCATTCGAGGCTGACCCTGTTTGTCCCTTCTTTGGACGGGGCGGGTCCTGATTTTATCCTTTATTTATTTTATTTTTTTTACAGATTTCATTGGGGAACAGGACTTTATTGGGGAACAGTGTGTACTTACTTCCAGGACTTTTTTCCAAGTCAAGTTGTTGTCCTTTCAGTCTTAGTTGTGGAGGGTGCAGCTCAGCTCCAGGTCCAGTTGCTGTTGCTAGTTGCAGGGGGTGCAGCCCACCATCCCTTGCGGGAGTCGAACTGGCAACCTTGTGGTTGAGAGCCCACTGGGCCATGTGGTAATCAAACCGGCAGCCTTCGGAGTTAGGAGCACGAAGCTCCCACCATTTGAGTCACCAGGCCGGCCCCTGTATCCTTTATGATAGAACTACAGATTTCAGAATAGTGCTCTCCTGAGTTCTGTGAGTCGTTCTAGCAAATGATTGAACTGGAGGAGTCATTGGAACCCTCGAATTTATAGCCAGTTGGTTAGAAGCACCAGTGGCCTGGAACCCCTACAATTTGGCTGGTGCATGGAGTGAGGGCAGTCTTTTGGGTGCCGTGCCCTCCACATACGGGTCTGTACTGACCCCGGGAGCTGCTGTCAGGATGACATGACTCAGCCAGCACACTCACCTTGGAGCCGTACGTACCTGGTGTCGGTCGGTCCTGCACCCACCCCCAGATCTCAGCACAGCGCCTGGATTCCACGGGCCTCTCCCCTTGGCCACGCGGATGATGCAGAGTCCCAGGCCACTCTCCGAGGGACGGTCACAAATAGACAGCTGCTCTAGCGTTTTTCTGTGTCACCGCTTATGTTTTAAAACAGTCGTATTAGATTTTATTATCAAATCACACACACATTGCTAAAAGCACAAATATAGAAGCAAATAAATAAAAATATAGAAGCCAATGAATGAAAACACACTCAGTGTCGTCAGAGGTGCCCGCTGTCCCCGGGAAGAGGTGTTCCCTTGCAGACTCTTTTCAAGGAGTTCCTACCATGTTAAGGAAAAAGCTGGCCCTTCCCACAGGGAAGGCAGAGGTGCTGGCCCCTCCAGGTCCCCTTCCCTCCTGCCTCCTGCTCTGTGCCCTGAGGGCCAGCTGCACAGGTGGCTCCGGCAGCTCCCTGCTTCTGGCTTCCAGGGGGGCTGGCCAATGGAGGCGCTGTGAGAATTCAGAGGGTAGCAGGAAAGTGGGGGGTGTTATGTTTGGGTCACCATGGGTCAGGTCCCTCCCACTACTGCCAGTTTCATGCAGTCCCCTGCCTCCCAGTTTCTGGGAGCTGCTCCCTCTCTTGCCCTGCAGCGTCCCTTGGCCGTAGCTTGGAGCCAGCTCCCATGTAGTGTCCTCAGATCGCTGCATCCGTGTGCTTTTTGCATTCCGCGGGCCCTGGCCAGTGCACTGGAATGGGGAGGAGGCAGTAGGAAGCACCTGTGACCTCTGGGAGCAGCCACCACCTGCCTAGCACCAAGGGTTGTCTTGGGGACACCCAGGTGGTTCTGGTCAAACCAAGTCCAGGTGAGAAGGGATGGGCCAGTCAAGGTCACTGAAGAGAGAAGGCAGAGGCTGGTAACTTGCCCTGGCGGGTCAGGCCATCCACGCTACAGACCGGCTGTGCGCCAGGGGTGGTGAGGCCCTCTGTTCCTGTGGGAACAGCTTTCAGTGGCCCGAGGTCTCCCACGTTTAAGACCTGGAAAAGCCACATCGTGAGCAGAAGTAACAGCGAACGCTGGCGAGGGCTTGGGTGACTCGCCACTCCCGGGCATCTCAGGTTATCACAGGACAGGCGACGCTAAGCGAGGAATGACACAGTGTTACCGGGGTGACATGGGCTGCGCCTGCATCACTGCAACGCCCCAAAACAGTTTCTCAAAGTCTGGTCCTGTGCCACCTGTCTCCGAGTCACTGGCATTGGTCCGAAATACAGACCATTGGCACCGACAACCATGACCTTACCTGGGCTCCAGGAAATGGCGACCTTGAGACTCCCCCACTTTCCCATGCAATTTAGATAAGACTTGCTGTCTGCTCTTTCCCACGACTCCCATAGGACTCACAGAAGATACCTTTTATACACAGACCCTCCTCCCCCAATTTCCTGTTGTTTGTCTCACGACTGCCTAGCTGAGCATAGAGCTGTCCCCTGAAACCAGCTAGACACGGAGATGAGCATATTCCATTCAGCTAACTGACCAAGACGGCGCTTGGCGAATGACACTGACGTCAAAAGTACCCTGCATGTGATTACTCTGTCCCCTCCCTGTAAAAGTCCAAGGTGAGACCACCCTTGGCAAGACCCTGGTCTTTGGGTGGGGCCTCTCCTCCCGCAGCGTGAATAAAATCAGTCTCCTCACTTGTTTCTTTGGTCCTGAGCTCCCACCCAAGACCACTAAGTCAGGAGTCAGCATTTTCGCTAACACCCTTGGTGATTCCTATCGGGTCCAGTTTGAGCAGCTGGGCCCTGGAGGCTGGTGTGATGGGGGACATCACGAGGGCTGCGTGGTCGAACTCTGACAAACACTCCCTGCGCTAGCCGGTGAAGGTGTGGTGGAAGCTTTGTGGGTGCTGGTGGGGGGCTCGGTGGCGGAATTCGCTCTTCCAATTGCAGTTCTGTCCTCGAGCTTGTATTCCCAGCCGCTCTGCTTTGACCTGGGGGAAAAAGCAGATTTTGTCAATAGAAACAGATTTCTGTAAATCAATGCTAAGAATTTTGAGATCAATTCATTGCTTTTTGAAAGCAGCTCCAAAACAGCTTTCTTAACATGCAGGGGTCCAGCCTCCTTCATCACCAGCCTGCCCCATTCAGCCTTTTATTGGTTTGTCATCATCACGCCTGCTGACAATGAATGATCTCCTCCCAGGGAGTCTCACAAGAACCGGGAGTCCTTGCCAAAATCCTTTGGCACAAACTCCGCTCTGAGTCAGAGCCTCGGGCCATTAGTGAGGAAGGAACAGCTGCAAGGGCTGTGCATCTGTGAGTCATTTGAAAATTTTATGATGAATAAAAACTCTCCACTACACAGACTTATCCATTATGTATTAACCTAATACCTCTACAATTACACCGCCACCCAGCTCCTTCTGTTGAGTACATTTTTTTCTGATGACACTCTAACGCCAATAATAAATCCAAATATCTAAAACGTTGACTATCCAGTAACATGACATAAAATTCCCTACTTTCTACGTGGTCAGATCCTCAGTGGCAATAATAATAAATACAGTCTGCACGGAAAGCAGAAGAGAGACGTGGAAACCCCCAGGATTGTAAGAGCACAGAAAGAGAATTAGGGGTTTTAGATTAAACAACCAAAAGATTGAAACAAACAGAAAAACAGTACATTAAAGATGCTAAAAAATAAGCCTTTTAAAAATAGTTCAAGCACCATAAGCTGTTGAAGCTGCCCCCTGCGGGTAGATGACCTTAGTTTGCAACTGTGTATCTGGCGGTGCAATCAGGTTGCTTTAAAGGACCCAGAGGCAGAGTGAAAAGGGAGGAAGATGGAAACTGAAAGCCAGGAGAAAGAAAAGGAGCTGCTGAGTACCATTCAGGCCGCGCAGCAGGGCTCATCCCTGCCAGGAACCTTGGGGAGAGGGGTGGCGGCTGTAAATGTTCAACGACACCCTAAATTACCTTGTGGTATGGGGGTGCCGCCTCCCCTCCCCTTCCTGTGTCTGATCTCAGGTGGGGCCTCCAGCTTGCCAGTGTCTAGGTCAGCTCTGGGGATGCCTTTCCCCCTTTACTTCTTTATCCCCTTTTCCACCAACGCCATAGTTTAAAAATTCCCTCAGAAAACAGCTTTTGGTGTCATGAAGCTTTGCCCATTTCCATGCACTAAACTCGCATTTTTATTTTGTATCAGAACATCCTTTCTCTTCTGATTTCTTCTAATTCCGGCGGCAGTGACTTGCCATATGTTCTAAGGAAGACAGTGCATTACTTTGGCTTCCCTTCCTGGCTGGGAGCTGCGGGTGATATATTTTAAGCCCCACATTTAAAAATAAAAACCTTGGCAAGGCTTCTGATGAACGAAAAACAGCAAGATATACTTGTAACCTAGGCTCCGATTCGTTTGGATTTTGTAAGATTTCAAAGCCATGGCTTAAAAGAAAGGAAGAAACAAAGGCTGGCGGGTGCAAGGTGCAGAGGCTGGACCTGACTCCTGAGTGTGGGTCCCAGTCCTGCGTGGGGCCAGCCTCCTAGGACAGAGCGTGGCCAGCCCGGGAGCTGCAATGTGACCCAGGGCCTCTGGGCGGCTCTCACCAAAGGAGTCCAGGTGGTCGCTCAGGGCTCCACTACCCAGGGAATGCAAAGGGGCTGCCCTCCTTTCTCTTTTCTGCGTCTGCAAGCTGGTTGCCTGTTTTGGATGTTCGACTGGCATGCTGTCCCTGGCTATGTCCTGTCCCCTGATTTCTAGGCTGGGGGTTCAGGAGGCAGGGATAACAGAAGAGACATTTTTAATCCCATTTGCTAAGAAGAGTTGCTTCTTAACTGAAGCCCAAACAGCCCACTTTCTGGGACTGCCCTTTCACGGTCTCCACCCTCCACTGGACCCCAAACCAGCCCTCCACCCGCCATGGCCGAGGAGTGCAACTCACTTTCCCTGTCTCACTCCCAGCATCACTCAGGTAGTACTTGATTTGTGAGAGTCCAGCCTTGCCTAAAAGAAAGGTGTTTAGGGGTGGCCACTTAGCTCAGTGGGTTAGAGCGTGGTGCTAATAACACCAAGGTTGCCGATTCGATCGCCACAAGGGCCACTGAGCTGTGCCCTCCTTATAAAAAAAAAAGGTGTTTATTGTAGGCTGTGGGTGGCAGACACTGCCCAGGCCCCGTGCTCTTGGGCACGGCTGGTGCTGGGGGAAGCTGGCGGTCACGGAAGGAAGGCTCGTGTGTCACCCACCCTGGAGCCTCCCTGTGTGCACCGTCTCAGGGGTGCATCCTGCAAAGGACCACTCCCACGTTGGAGGAAGCCCTGCTGATCCAGGTACCAAGACCCCATGGGCGAGCTTCCGTCTTCCCTGGTCTTGTGGCTCTACCTCTGTGTAGAACAAACTGGGGCGCACATGACGACTTGGCCCACGTTGGCACGCTGCACATTTGGGGAAGGATTGAGAACCGTGGTTACCGGGGGCGATGCATTTTCCACCTCTGATGAGGGAGAAAGGAGGGGGGTCCTCAGATAGTAGAGCAGAGAGAGGTAAGAACCCTGAGGAGGGGCACCCTGTTTCATCCAGGGGACAACTTTTTTTTTAAAAGATTTTATTGGGGAAGGGGAACAGGACTTTATTGGGGAATAGTGTGTACTTCCAGGACTTTTTTCCAAGTCAAGTTGTTGTCCTTTCAATCTTAGTTGTGGAGGGCGCAGCTCAGCTCCAGGCCCGTTGTTAGTTGCAGGGAGCACAGCCCACCATCCCCTGCGGGAGTCTAACCGGCAACCTTGTGGTTGAGAGCCCGCGCTCCAACCAACTGAGCCATCCGGGAGCTCAGCGGCAGCTCAGCGGCAGCTCAGCGGCAGCTCAGCGGCAGCTCAGCGGCAGCTCAGCGGCAGCTCAGCGGCAGCTCAGCTCAAGGTGCCATGTTCAATCTTAGTTGCAGGGGCTGGAGCCCACCATCCCTTGCAGGACTCAAGGAGTTGAACCGGCAACCTTGTGGTTGAGAGCCCACTGGCCCATGTGGGAATCGAGCCAGCAGCCTTCGGAGTTAAGAGCATGGAGCTCTAACCGCCTGAGCCACCGGGCCGGTCCCAGGGGACAACTTTTGGCGAGTCCAAGACCTCACCTCACTGTCTGTCTCTCACGTAACTCGAATACTCAGTATTTGCAGGAAGCACGCTGGGAACGCCAGCCCAGAGGTGTCTTCTGCTCTTGTTGCCACAAGGAAGCATGTGGCGTGTGGCCAGTGCTTTCACTGACAGGTCTCAGTTGCAGATTTTGTGTGATTTCAGGAAGACAGGGAGAAGTCCACACTCACTTCCGACCAAGGTAACACCCTGAAGTAAAAGGAACAGTATTGGAGACAATTGGATGTTTGTGAGTTCCTCCACTTGTGGGAAAACAGCCACTGGTTTTTGCCAAAACGATACTACAAATCCGTACTCTATTTTCACATGGGGCAATCTCACCTGCTGTCACTTGTCAACGGTGTCACTCATTCCTTCTCCCTGTACAAATTAGATTTAGATGAACTTAATGGGAAGTGCTGTGGCTTTTAGTGTAAAGATGCCCTTGGCCATCATCAAGGCACGTGTGCAAGCCCGACACCACTGCCCGGAGCTGGACTCCCCCTGCAACCCAGGAGACAGGCTTCAGGACTCACCCCCTGCCCCGGGGCTGGTGGGGGTCCAGACAAGTCTTCACAGGGTCACGTGTTGTCAAATTTGCAAACATCAGTTATTTTGATCACAGTCACTTACGACCACAGCCTCTTTCCGCTCCGGTGCCCGCGTCATATGTCCGTCCTGCCGGGCGTTGTTGGCTGGGGGCATGTTGGGGCCTGGCAGGAGGACACCAAGTTTGGGTTTAGTGGGACACATTTATGGCTTCACACTGACTCCTTGTGTGACCAGGGATCGCTGTCTCTGTGCAAATGCCTACTTCCCACTGGGCTGCCCCAGGCACGCTGCCCCAAAGGCGCTGACCAGAGGGTATGAACATGAACAGGCAACACGATCACATACATGTGCTATGACCACGTGACACAATAATGAACCTGGGATATAATCATGAACATGTGATGCGACCATGAACCGTGTGACATGATCGTGAAACTATGATGATCGTGAACATGTGATTTGACTGGGACCATGTGACACGACTGAACATGTGACATGACTGGACATGTGACATGACAATGGATATGTGATATGATCAAGAAACGCTGAGATGACCTGGAATGTGTAACATGACTAGGAACATGTAACATGACCACAAGCGTATGTATGAACATGAGCTATGGCAACAAACATGTGACCCAGCTACAAACGTGATGTGACAATCAACATGAAATACGACCATGCCCTGAGATACTTGGCACCAGAAGTCGGCGGAGGAGGAGGGGAGGGAGATTTTGAAATTCACAAAGCCAGAGCTAGTTGGTGGAAAATTCTTTCAATCATGAAAAATTGTACACACAGGATTTGGTTCCCACGTGTACCTAGACAGATGGAATCTCTCTCCTGTCAGGCACGTACAGCATGTGAGATTAAACAGAGGCTTGGCGTTTTCTTTTGTAATGGGAGCCACGTGAAATAAAATGCACCAGAATTTCTGTGTTTGAAGCAGCAGCATGAACAGCAATGCGGACAGCTGTGTGTGAAGGCACATAGTTTATGTATCTAAACTATCAAAGAACAAATTTTGACCAACCATGCAGGGGAAAGACTGAATTATCTTTATATTCTAACAAAATAGTAATAAAAAATTGTCAAGTGAAAAGGTAATGGAAAGTTTTGCAGCCAAAAGGTTTTTTTTTTTTTTATTAATTGCCTGACACATATGGAGGTCAAGCAGTTAATAAAAATATCATGTTATTTTTCTGGATTTGTGAGGTTTATGGTATGTACCAGCTTTTGTAATTTGTAAACTTTTTCTTCTCCTTCTAAATAATATGCACTTTCATACCTAACTTTGAATTAATAATCCTGTATTTTTTTTTGTGAAAAAGAGCTCTTCTAATTCTATAAGCTTTAGGCCCCACAAGCTCAAATTCATCCCCAATAGTTCTCTGTACTTTCTCTTTTTCTTTTTTGTAGCTGTTAATTCTCATCGAACTTTTCTAGCCTTAAATAATGTTCATTCATGGCTACAGAAACTAATTGCAAAGAATAGTTCCAATATATCTCACTAAGAGATGCACGTCCAATAAAGTTTTACTTTTTAAGTTTAGAAGTGATCGTAAAAATATGACTAAATAGATTAATAAGATTTGTAAAGAAAGGCTTTAAGGAAAATTAGATTAAATAAGATTGAATATTAAACATGTTTTCAAGCTTTGATTTAAAAAATTTTGTTTAAATTTCCCCCCTCCCTTGTTCCACCTCCCCTCCCACCTCCACCCCCTCCCCACTCCGGTTCAAGCCGTTGTTTCTCTGTCTAGTTGTGTAGGACACAGCTCCCTGGCCCATGCTGGTATTATGAGCCTTGGCTCCCACGGTTGACTCAGTCGGTCGCAGGTAGTTGGTGGGCCACTCACAGCAGCTCACCGGCAGCCCAGCTCCAGGGAGAGCTGTTGTTCACAATCCTCGCTGTAGAGGGCGCAGCTCACTGGCCCATGTGGGAATCGCGTTAGGAGCACAGCGCTCCAAGCACCTGAGCCACCAGGCCGGCCCTACATTTTAAAATAAATTTAAAACGTTTTAAAATATCAACTTAAAAAGTCTTTTCTGTATGAGAATCTGTCCGACATAAAGGGACTTAATTTGACACTAAAAATACAAAGCATTACATTATACATTAAATTATTAAATTTAACAGATAAAAAGAAATTGAAGTAAAAAATGAAAGGATTTCTAAACTTCAGATAAACTTTTTTTCCCAAAAGACACCGGTTCCTAGTCAATTCCACTAGAATCAAGCAGCAGACTGAGAACCGTGGGGGCGTCATGGCTCTTGGAGTCCAGCTTCATTTTTGACAGCGCCACCCACTTGCTCTGAAAGATGAGCTGGGTCCCTCTTGGCTGCCTCCCTGCCCCCCGGCGCCTGGCTCCAAAGACTAGGCTTGGATGATTTTTACGATTTTTACTTCATCGTTCTGTCTCAGTTCCATATGCAAACACACCATTCTGTGGCCTTTTACTGGGGCTCTTCAACTCCTGAGTGTTAACGTTAATTATTTCCTAGTAGGCAGGGTTGCATCGGCTAGTTTTTCTCCCACGAAGGGCTCGTAGGTGATATATTCTCTCAGAAAGGCAGCTGGAGGACAGACAAAAGTGAGATCACCAAGGTGAGATGTCCTAACAAATGGAAAAGAGAGACTCATGGTTATTATCAGAGCACCTTGCTCTTATGCTTCTAAGCCTGAAGAGAATATATACTCACCCACACTCGGGACAAAAGTTATTTATCAGATGAGCAAACGTCAGAAACCAATACTTCCTGTTGGCAAGGGTGTGAGGGGGTAGGTGCATTCCTAAACTGCTGGAAAGACTAATCTGGATTGACCTTTCAGGAGGCGGGTGGCTGTCTGTGAGAATCGCCGAGAGCTACCTGGCAGCCCAGCCCAGGAGCCACCTTGAGTGCAGCACGATGCTCTGCCTGGGGGAACTGCAGTGACCTGCTTCCTCCGTCTCCAGCGTCTTCCTTCCCAACTTTATTCTCCATAGGATTGGTTTCGGCAATTCTTGTTATTTCCCAAGCACTTGACAAGTTAGAGCAGGTTCATGAACTTCCACGTGCCCTTCACCCAGTCTCAACAATTACCCACATTATAACTTTATCACCTCTCATGCTGCTAACCCCTTCCGCCCTTGTTTGTCAGAGTATTCCAAACAAATTATCAGTTTGGTTGTTTTCGTAAACCAGAATAGCTAAATTCTCTTCCTGCGGGGTAGAGCCTGTCACAGACTAAATGTTTGTGTCCCTCAGAATTCATATATTGAGGCCCTAGTCCCCAGTGCGATGGTATTAGGAGAAAGCAGCCGTCTGCAAGCCAGGAAGATCGTCCTCACCAGGAAACAAATCGCCAGCACCTTGGTCTTGGACTTCCAGCCTTGCCTGGGAGATGGTAGACTTGTTGTTTAAGCCACTCGCTGTGTATTTTGATTGGCAGCCTGAGCTGACTGACACAAGCCACAGGATTCAGCCCCGACACTTACTCAGGCTAGTGTGTCCCCTCTCACACGGAGCCCCCAGCGACGTCGAAAGACTTACGTTTCCAACTGCCGTTTCAGAGTCCAGGCCTTGCATGTACCCATCCTGATGCCCTGAAGACCTCCAGGGCCCCCTCCACCTTCCCACTGTATGTCTGGCAAATTCCTGTCTCACTTTTCAAATCCGGGTGAGACAGCACGTCCCACACAGCCTTCTCTGACGACCACGCACCTTCATCTCTTCCCCAGTCAGTCCACTTCTGCTCTTACCCTTCTGCCAGGGGACGCAGCACGCTACCTCGCGATGCTCTTCACACACCTCTCCTTTCCATCCTTGGGAGACGCTGCCTTCATCGGCTTTGAATCCACGCCCCAGCCCAGGCCTGGCTTTCAGGAAACATTTAGTGTTTATCACAGGCCGGTAAGAGTGAAAATTGCTCTGGAAGGAACATCATTTTAGCTGTTAATTTTTTATTCCTGGCATTGTTTCAGATCCTTCTAGAATAAGGGCAAGAAGAAGGAACAGGGAAGAAGGGTCAGGGGAGGAAGGCGGTAGAACCAGCGGACCTCACACCTGAAATACACCACTTCCTTAGTCTTCTCTCTGGGCAGCCTGTTCACGGAATTCAGTGATCTGTGGCGACCCCTTTAATACTGGGGTCAACAACCTGCACCCCTCAAATAAACCCTGCTCTCTGCCTATTTTGTAAGACTCACAAGCTCAGAATGATTTTAACATTTTTAAAGGGTTAAAAAAAATTGTGCAATACTGACTGTATATATGTGGCAAAGCCAAAAATATTTACTATCTGGCCCCTTACAGAAAAAGTTCACCTCCTCCTGCTGTCACAGAGCACGTGGATTCCAGCATTTAGCTCCCCTGCACCATCCCGCAGGGCACAGTGAATTCCATGGTCGCTGAACTCATTGCACAGCCCTCGGATTGTGTCCTGGTCCTCATGCGAGGTGTGGGGCAGGGTCACGTAGCACTGGGTGGCAAGCTGGGAGCTGCCGAGCAGCCCCAGGTGCTGAGCGCAGGTTGAGGACAGAAACTGTTACAATACAAAGCACGTGCCTGGCAGCAGCATCAGAAAACCCTCCAAGCGTGTGCTGATTTTCAGTTATTAGCCAGCTGTCAGTAAACCTCAGGGCCAGAACCCGTAGTAAGCAGGGGCTGGACTTACGGTTTACACACACTCTCCTCCAGTCCCCAGGGATTTATGTGACGGGGGTAAGAGAACACACACCCAGGGAGATGTTCGGGTGACAGGAAAAATATAAAAGGACATAACTGTGTACCTTATTTAACTCAAATCTCACGGCAATGAAAACAAGTGTGTTCATGAGTCACACGATTCGTCAGATTTGCTTCTCAAAAGCCATCGTGAGGAGACAATACGAAATACAGAATGAGTTATAGTCACACAGCTGTTTCTGGTAGCACTCCTCAGAACATAGGAAATAACAGACCCCAAAACGGCATGGTGGGCAGCCATTGTGTTGCCACCAGATGGGGACAAGGAGTCAGGAGCGACTGTGGGCCCAGAACGCAGACCGCCTGGCACAGCCCATTGTTGTTTCTCAAACCTCTTCAGTGGGCGGAGGAGAGGGGACCCAAGTCCCAGGGAAAACGCCACGCAAATTATATTCACATCCATTTTTATACAAAAAGAACTTCAGCTCTGTGGCGTTCGCAGTCCAGGGAAGTGCACCGTGTGGCTTCATATCCTATTTCCCCTGCTACCCGGCCCACGTACCATCGACATCACAGGGGTTCTGTGGGCCTGTTTGACAAACAGGCTATGGAACGGAAAAAACCCAGGAGGATAAAAGTGTATGTACATTATACGATTACGTCTAAAACCACCACCCCTGGGGAAACACGTAAAATGCCAGTGGTAGCTGAGTTACCACGGTGGGCTTTAGGTAATCACTATTTTCCATTTTCTTTCTGATAATGTGGTCTCAGTAGTTTTCTAATAAAAATGTGATTTAGAAGAATCTTGCTGAGTCCCTAAGCCTCTTGGGTGGCAAGAAAAATCTGAGGCAATCACCATGCTATTGGCAATACTGTTTTGAACTTTGGTATGCTTACTTGGACTAATTTTAATAAATGTAGGATAATAGAAGTGGGGGATCATGCTATACATCCAGTGTACTGTTTGCTGTAAGTGGACTGGAGGCCAAAGACCAGAATTCATATGAAATGAAGCCCATGAAGAGGGAAGCGTGGGGACAAAGCCAAACATGAAACTGTCCTGTGTACACAGATGTCCTCCTTCAGGCTGGGACATGTGGCCTGAATGGATGGCCCAAATCTCACCTCTGGATTTCTTCTGAGTTCCCGGAATCTGCAGCAGTCTCATCTAGATTTGTGTTTTCTCCAAGGGGCCTGCTTACTTCGTCCCCACAGGGTGCCCAGTGCACAGACCCGCTCCGGCTACGCCCAGGTGCCTAACATTTTCAGCGATGGAAACTCAGTCGGCCAAGTCTGCTGCGGCCGTCTAGAAACAAAAAGCTATAGCTGGACCCTAAAAAATGTCCACCCTCCCCAATCCCACCACTGACAAGTTCTGAGTTTACATCAAATACCTCATTCAAGTGCACAGCAATTGTTCCTTCTCTGATAATAAAATGCTGATTTATTAGAACTTCTTTGCAAAGCAGTCGTTAAAATTAACAAAACTCCTACTTCTAATTTATCAAGAACTAGGTCTATAAAATTAGAAGTCACTGTTCCATTTGTCAGCACCTAGCTGGAAACCCACATTAATGCTGAAATGACCAGGGGCTCAACACAGAACCACTGCGAGAAAGCCCCTACATTCCCTCATTTTATGGGTGTCCAGTGAGCCCTAACTTTGAAGAAAAACTCCTTGCACACAGATGTTTTCCTAAACCCAGGCTGAATAAATGCCCAGCAGTAGTGTTACTAGTTCACCATTTGCTGTGAGGGTGTAAAGGGAAAGCAGCTGCACACGCCAGGCCTCGAGGCTGGAGCGGACTTTATTTTCGCAGGCAAGGGTGCAGCAGACGATGTGAGGGTGGCCTGCAAGCCGGGCTCTCAGTGGCGAGGTGACTCTCGTCCGGAAGAGGGCTGAGGCAGCCTGAACTTGGAGAGGTGCAGGTTTAGGTCTGTGAAGGTGTACGGGGTGTACTCATGATGCTGCAGGTTCTTGTAGGAGGTGTTGTCGAACGGCTCGGGGGGCACGGCGGCCTGCGCAGGCTCTGTGGGGGAACACACGCATGAGCTTTGGAACAAGAACGGCCTTCTGTGCAACCCACACCCCAGGCACTCTCCGTACCCCGACCTGGCATGAGCAAGGTTCTAACCAGAAAAGAAAAGCTGCGGAAGCAACAGCATCTTCAAAAGCAAAAGGAAGGAATTAGCTGAAAGTTTCTTCTAAGACATGCAACCCGCAGGACGTAGGGAATGGAACGGTGGTTACAACGCGTCTTAACATTGCCCCCCGTGGATCCTTTCCAATCGCAGCCCTGGGGCTCCCAGAACATTATGGAGGGACTTTCGGGTCATGTACAGATGCAGAAGAAAAATGAGATCTATTAGAATCTGTCTAAAACAGAAACAAACATTTTATAGAAGAAAAATTTCAAAAGCAGAGGCTAAGTCTCTGAATACAAAAGAATTAGATAAACTCCAACTGTTTTAATAATAACAACACAGTTAAGGGGGGATGGAAATGAGATGCATAGTTTTTAACTTTTTTGAAAAAGTTGTTGCTATACTTTAGACTAAAAAGTACTACTTTAGCTTTATTTCTTTAAGTGGGAAAAAGAATTGAGATCCATACACCTAGACATTTGGTACTGAAAACTGAAGTGTGTGGTTGAAGCAAAAGAAAACCTGCTCTCCTGTAGTGGGGGCCACGTAAAATGACGCGGAATAAAGGTCGCGTGGGATGACGGCTAAGGTTTGGGTTACGTCCCTACTGGCCCTAACTTGTCACTGGAGCTCTCTCAACTTCTACTCAGGATGCACAAGAGAACTTACATGCATTTCCCACTATCTGAATTCATACCAAAAGTTTTCGTTGCTGTTGTATTACACAAAAATGATCTCTTATTTAAAGAGCTGCCATCTTTCCAATCTCAGTGAGTGGAGTGTCTCCGATGTTTGTGGCGACACCACAACGCAAGCATTATTAAGTTGGTACAGAAGGCGACACAGAGAAGGGACACGTGGTCTAGAGAACTTATCAAAACCGGTCCACCGGCAAGGCACGGAGCCACCTGGACGTGGTGACACTCAGTCCCCCACAGACACAGCCCCTGCGCTCCTAGGACCCTCGTTAGCCTCCAAAGGGCAAGGAGAATACTGGAAAAATCCCACATTCATGAAAAATTGGAAGCACATTGTTTTCAAGAGGGTTTGCGATCTGAAGCCCCCAATTCTCTGTGTTTTCTCCTGGAGGCTCTGGCATTCCTCTCCCATGTCCAGCAGCGTGACTGAAACAGGAGGTCAGTAAGGCACTTGTCGAGGTCTTGAGGAGTCTGGTAAGCACTGGCACTTGTGTGTTAACGACAGATGGAGAAAATGGAGGGGAGAAAACACACAAATGCTGTCAACATAACACAAACAGTGACAATAATCGCCAGGTAACATCAATTGGGCACAGGGGTGGCTTTAAAAGAATGAAGAGCAGACAGGAAGGGGCTGGGTTAGTAATGCATTTGAAAGACGTCTCGGAGAGCCACAGATCCTGAAACTGGGGACCTCCTTCCCTGTTCTGCTGTGACCTTCCTAAAACACATTGTGTTTTATAAAGTTCACTGCACAAGAAAATGGTAACATAAAAGGAATAAATGTTTCCCTTTAAAAATCTGAGGTAGCCAAAAAGCCCTTCATAAAAATTCAGAACAGAAAACTAAAGTGCCCACCGTGTTTGCCAGGTAAGGGAGAAGGAAGCACCCAGAGAGGACTTGGCCAGTCCATGCTGCCTCCAGCCACTTCCGACTAAGTCCTAAAATGCGGGTTCCCTTAGGCATGAGGACGCTCAGAGCGATCAGGGCAGCTGACCTGAGGGCATGAGACCAATGTGGCTACTGCCCTCCCCCCACGGGACTCAGACAGGACCCCCTCTGCTCAGTGCGCTGCAAGTTCAGGAAGTGGACACTGGCACACCCTCGAAAGTGAAAGGTGCTGCTGTTACACCGCCAGTTTTCAGGATTATCCCGCTTCCGGGACAGCCAAGAGGGCCAATAAATCACAGCTAATACACTGCGCATGTTTCAGGGGTCTGTGTACGAAGCGTGTACTACTCGTAATTAGGACAGCCGCCTCTGCTTAGCGGAGGGGGTCCTGGGCTGCGCGGCTGCTCTGACTAACGGTCACACTTGCTGGTACCCTACAGGTGTCCAGTGTAACCACCCAAGGACAAGGAGAGCGCTCGACAGTCGAGGCATGTACCCTGGGCGCCGGCCTGCTCGTCCACCGTGCTCGCCGAGGCCTCCGTGGTTTCGCTCTTGGCCTCAAGCTTTAGTGCTGCCGTCTTTTCCTCCAAAACGTCTTTATTACCAACAGGAACTGGCTTCAGATGTTTTATTGGTACCTGATCTTCCAAAATCTCTTCTTTAGCCTTCAGGATTCCTTCTGTTACCTGCTTCCCCAAGCTCTCTTTTTGGAAGAGGGGAAAAGCCACGTCCCCATCAGACTCCGGGATGCGGTCTCCGGGACGTCCCTCCCTGGTCTCAGGAGGAGTCGCTTGCAGCTGTCCTCCTGCGGCGGTTTTTTCTGTCAGTCGCGGGGACACCGGGCTGCCATTCAGTTGTGCAGATAATCCCGACTTCGTATGGTCAGATGCGATTTTTTTAACTTCAAATGGCTCTTGGTTCTCTTTCTCTATTTTATTTAACCTAACTACTTTCTGCAGCTTTTTTTCCTTTACATTTTGCACCAGAAACTCTTCATCTACTTGTAACTTGGGTACCATGGGTTTTGGTTCAGCATCTTTTCTGTCCTTTAATGGCTTGGTGGGGGTCCCCTTCTTCTTCGTCTGACGGGGCTTCTCTGGAGAGCTGAGGTCCAGATGTGGCTGTGGGGACCAGGCCTTCTCTTTTGTTGATATTGAAGTTTGGGGCGCTTTGTTTTCAAAGGCACGGGAGGCCCCTGGTTTTGGAACCATTCCTTGGCCTTTGCTCGTCACCTGAGAATCAACTTGGGAGCTAGCCTCCTCCTCGTCGGACTCTGAATCTGAGGAGCTGGACGAAGACGAAGACGAAGACGAAGGCGAGCTGCCCGGGCCTCTCCTGCTCTTCTCAAGAGCTTCGGAACCGGAGCCCTGCTTTCTGAATGAAGGTGGAACTTTCTGAGGAAACTCTACCAAAGTCTTTCTTGACAAAAACGTTGGAACCCCTGCATCTGTGACCTGCAGGTTGTCACTGGGGTCAGGGCCAGCTACCGTCCCACCGCGATTCACCAGTGACGAGCAAGAACCGGGAGAACTTAAGTGTTTAGATAATTCGGCAGCTGCTGGGGTGGTTAGTAGCTTGCCCTTCTTGTTTGGTTCCACTACATCTAGGAAACGGCATAAAGAGGAATATGATTTTTAATATTTAGTAAAACAATCTAAATTCATCACAGCACAGACATTTCATCATATACCAACTTGTTATTTGTATCTTCCACGTAATCATCCTCAGACACGTTCTACGGAAACCCACTCTTTAGTGAAAGCCACGCCACAAGAGAACAGGAAGAAATGTAGATGATTTTCTCTGGAACTGGAAAATTTAAAAGCGGGGACTTTTAACAACAGGAGTGACAAACTTGTTTCTATTTTTCACAAGAGAGCTTCTTTGATGATAATTATTTTTAAACTATTATTTCATCCAAATTTAAGATCAAGTATGATAAAAGACATTTTCAGATGACTTCAATAGTCATCTTTACAATTACAAATGTATAATTTGAAAATTACAAATGTATAATTTTTTAGATGTCTCAAAAACTGGTACTTCTCAAATATTAAAAAAGTTATCCATGTCGTATGAACTTGAGCTTTCTGAACAAAGCAGCAAAGCAAAAGCAGAGACAAGAGCCTGGTGGGCTGGGTGTGCACATACACGTGTTTGGGGGTCGGGGATGATGGAGTGCAAGTGTAGCTGCTCTGAGAGGAAGAAAGGCTTCCAAATCACAAGCCACCTGGGGATTTCTTCAGCCAAAGAAAGCAAAAGGATTGCAAGGCCAAAAATGTCTAAAATAATTTAATGTCATATACACATCGTTGGACACAACAGGTTTTAAACTGTAAAAAATAAATAAATAGAATAGTGCTAACACAAAAGCCTTATATTTTGTAGTCAATTAGGAAAACATGAAATCATATAGCCCATTGATTAGAGCTAATTCCAATTTTTTTCAGGCGGTAAATCTTCTCTAATCATACAGATTAGAAGAAAAATAAAGGATAAGTTTTTATAAATTAAAATTACTTTTCAAATCTAAAGCAAAATTTAAAAAATATTACAAATGATCAAACTCTAAACCCAATTTTCATTAAGTCTAGGAGTCTATTTTCTGCTGTCTTACACTAAAAAGATTTCAGTCCTACTTCTCTAAAGTGGAAAGAAATGCATCCCTAGCTTTACTTTCTTAACAGTCCAAAACGTTTTAATTGTTTTCTGAACTCAGGGACTTGCATAAAACAGAATGACAGAAAATGATCAAAGAAAATGGAGGAACAGCCAAAAAGCAGGTATGGACCAGGGAGGTTCACGAGCAACGTGCGGGGGCAGGACTGAACAGCTAGAGCGTGGGAGACTTCCAAACTGTCACCTCTCCACCTTCCCCACCACCTCATCCCGCCAATGCCTGGTCCTATGGCTTCGTGCCAGCCCAGACCCAGCACTCTGACCCCCCAAGCGGGTGCAGACGCAGGTAACTCTCAGAACCCACGGCGCTCCAGGACCATGGTGAACAGAGAAACGAGGTAAAGAAGCGCATACCCTTGAACGCTCCCTTCTGTCTCTCTAAACCATATTTGATGCACCTCAGAAACTCCAACGGCAAGGTGTAAGATGTGCTGGCCTCAAAACCCCGACAGCCTCTCACCTGGGTCATTAATCCACTTTTATGTTGAGCATAAACTTTTCAAGTATGAAAAATTAACTTAGGCAACTCAACATCAAAACCCCCGAACAATCCAATGAAAAAATGGGCAGAGGACCTGAACAGGCATTTCTCCAAAGAGGACACAGATGGCCAATAGGTATATGAAAAGAGCTCAATGTCATTTATTATCTGAGAACCACAATGAGACATCACTCGTCAGAATTGCTGTTATCAAAAGAGAATTACAAGTGTTGGTGAGGATGTGGAGAGAAGGGACCCCTCGTGCACTGTTGATGGGAATGTAAATTGGTGCAGCCGCTGTGGAAAACAGTGTGGAGGGTCCTCAAAAAATTAAAAACAGAGCTGCCATATGATCCAGCAATTCCACTTCTGGGTGTTTATCCAAAGAAAAATGAAAACACTAATTTGAAAAGCTATCTGCACCCCTGTGTTCATTCAGCATTATGTACAATGGCCAAGATATGGAAGCAACCTAAGTGTCCACTGATAAACGATTGGATACGAAGATGTGGTACATACACAAAATAGAACATTACTCAGCCATAAAAAAGAATGAAATCTTGCCATTTGCAACATGGACGGACATAGAGGACATTATGCGACGTGAAATAAGTCATACAAAGACCAATACTGTATAATTTCACTTATCTGAGGACTCTAAAAAAGAAAACAAACAAACAAACAAAATGAAACAAACTCATAGACACCGAGAACAAACTGATGGTTGCCAGAGGGGAGCGGGGTAGAGTGCTAGGAGGAAAAGGAGTCAAAAAAAGGCAAAACTTAACATAAGGCTTATCTTAGAAAGGCTGCTTTGAATAGAAAAATTTTCCTGAATTTTCCAAAATTTGTTGTGCAGATTTTAAAAATTGTAAATAAGTTATTCAAACCACATTATAGGTTAATGTATCACCTACTGAAAATGGAAAGAAAATTTCAGATGGGATTAACAATAACATAATTTAGAAATTCTGTCTGGAAAAGAAACTTCTGGCATACGAAGTAAGAACGTTGTGCAGTTGCCCATCGTGCTAAGCTGCTGGGCGCGTCCCCGGGGAGGCCAGCACACTGACCCACAGTTGCGCACGCTGCTTTTCAGCGAGAGCCAATCTCTGGCCTGCTGCAGCTCACCAGCGAGCGTCCTCCGTGCGACTCAGAGGAAGCTTGCCACAGTGACCTGGAGCTGCCACCACTAAGTAACTGCTGCCCCGAAGTGCCAGCGCCCAGGCCAGGTCTGCACTCAGTAGTGCGGAAAGAGGTCCCTGGAAGATGGCCCTGTTATGTCGAAGAGCAATGGCTCACACTTTGAATGTCAGCATGACTTTACCTACTTGTTTTCATGAAATCTCCTATGTCTGTCTGGAGGCAGCATGCCGATCTACTCTGACAAAGCTGTAGTTTGGTAGTGACTTTCCTTGAAAGACCAATATAGCAAAACACACCCACCACTGGCAGGTTCAACCGGGCAACGTGCCCCTGCGGGCACAGAGCATTTGTGTCTTGCGCTTACCAATCCCTGACACTTCGGGGGAAATGCTGACGCCTGCACACATCAATTCAGAAGTATTCTTTCTTTTTCTTCACACAGGGGTTACTATTTTTTAACTCTGAGATACACATGTAACGTGCATTATAGAGAGTGTAGTTCTGAAAACCGCGCACCTTTGATTCGCAGGCACGTGCACGCACCACACCTCTCACCCCGTCTCACATGGACCCAGCAAGGTGGGCACGAGGGAACCAGGACCCAGGTGGCCTGCAGGGCCTGTCATGTCCAGAGGCAGAAGCTACATGACCTTAAGGCTACCTCCCGGCTCAGTGTCCCCTCCGCATAACTGCACCCATCACTGTCACGGGATGAAGCGTCCATTTCCACTCCCACACGAGTACATTTCTGAAAAGGGGAACCTTTGGCTCTGCCCTGATATTTTAAAATTCATTCATCCAATTTCATAAACCTATGAAGTATGATTGCAGATATAAGACGAAAACTCACAAGGGCAAGAATAATACTAGCAACAAAACTCAACTGCTCATTCATCAGTAAACACTGAAAGAACGTCAGAAACATGCCAGACACAACACAAAATTTTACTGACATTCTGTAAACATGGTTTAGGGGTGATAATGGTATTATGTTTATGTCAAAAAGAAAAGAAAAGAAAAATCCTTGTGTTTAAGATACCTATTTAAAAACTCATGGATTAAAAGAAAAAAGAGAACCCTAGATTTAAAAATGAGGCAGATACAGGACAGAATTAAATACTGTTCCTGTCGAAATCAGGCCTCCCGTCCAAGGGGCCGAAGACGCCACCAGGGAGGTGCGTCTCCCAGTGGGGACCCATGGCGTGTGAAGACAGCGGGCTGGCACTCTCAAGCGAGTGCCAACTTCTTATAACCCACCAATGTTTTTGTGTACAGACCAAAGAGGGACAAAACAAAAGAATCTAAACACTTTCAAACTGAGGAAATGGTGTTACGATAAAAATAAGACAAATTCAAATGATCACTCTAAATCCCCAATGAAGCTGATACATGTGCAACGAAACTGCACATATTACATGTGTTAAGTTTTAAGTTATCTAAGGCTTCATCAATTAAGACTAAATGCAATGGACCTGTATTATAATCCATTATTAATAATGAGCGTGGAGTAAAAGGAGACTGTTGCATTTCCTATTTTCCTTCAATGAGGATATGCTACATTGGTATTCAGGGAGGGAAAGTAAAAACTCGATAAAAGTCAAAATGACTATGGAAAGAGTTGGAAACAGGTCAGACATCACATGCTCCATTAACGTGAGTAATAATGAGAAATGGTGCCTGCTCTTAACTCTCTGCAGTCACAAAATGATGCTTGCAATCCTGGAGTGTGGCCGAGCAAAGCCTGAGAAACCATAGATCAGTCTCAAAACACTGAAAAAAGTCACAATCAGGGGAAGAAAAACAAGGTGGGATTCACAGCTACCTCCCGGGAGTACAGGGTCTGTTGTAGGGCCATCTAAATGCCACCGAGCCTTTATACTCTGCATCCATTGCTACAAATCAGAGTTTGGCATTTAGAAAACAGGGACAGAACCAGGTCAGGGCTAAATGTTGAGTCAAAGACTGTTACAGTACTGACGTGTTTGGTCTAAACTCTGTTACAGATCTTATGTCTGATTACAATCTGGATGCTGCTGGAAAGGAGGAACCCTAAATTACACTGCTAGTAAAACTTCTTTCTATGTGTGGCAAGCTGACTGATTTATTACTTTGCGTTCTTCTCCCCTAGCGACTACCATTAAATCTTACTTTTTGGTGGACTTTGCTTCTTAGGATTTGGTGGCTGTTCCTTGTCACTCTTTCCTGATTCTGTGGAGAGAGAAACTGCAGGAGCAAGTCCTCGAACCATTCGTCCTTCTAGGAGCATAGTCTGACAACAAAATGAACAAATATGGGTATTTTAGAATAATACCATTTACAATAGCTATTACTACATACAAATACCATATATTATTATTACATATGAATGTTTTGGATTCTTATAGCATATTTCTAATGGTTATTACAATTTCACAACATGTGCATTATGGAAATTGTGGAAAATACAAAAAAGCTGCAAGAAAAAAAGCACCTGAGTTCAAGGACAGTCGCTATTGACATTTGGGTACTTCTCCAACCAGACCTTCTCCTGTGCACACTTTTTTGTAGTCTCCAATTACCTATTAACCTACCAAATACTATGATTCTTTTTATAAAATGTTTTCGTATACTTAGAAAGTAAATTAGAATAAATACTATCTGGCAATTAAAAATGATGTAGATAAAAAAATCATTGCTTCAAAATTGTTTACAGTCTACCATACACAAGTGGCAAACATTTTAGAAACTGTTAATTCACTCAGCATATATTCACGACGGCCTACTGTGTGCTGAGCACTGTTCTAGATGTTCCACGGAGAACGGAGGGGCCTATCGTGAAGGGGAAAAGAGTTACTTTTTATGTCAACAGATTTCCCCGCTGCGCTTTATTTTGCAATGAATAGTTACTGCCTTGTAATCAGAGCTCCTTGTAACGGTAAATGTAGTGAAGTGGCCTTAGCTTTTACATACGGAGAAAGAAAGCCCTTCTTTCTTCCCTTTTCATAGACGAGGTAATGTGAACTGGCTTCTCAGTATCTGCCCAACAAGTCATCGGGTCAGCCAGGCTCCCAGACGCTCCCTCTTCCCTCTCCCGCTCGATGAGACGCCGTCCTGAGCGGTTCTGACAGAGCGCGGCGGCCTGCGACACCTGGGCGCCCACACCTGTCCGTGCCCCCCCCCACGCCGCAGGCTCGCCAGGAGATTCGGCCCAGCGGGCGCGCGTCCGGGGTCGGGGGTCTGCTCGCCCGCCCCTGTCCCGCCCCGAGCCCTCTCCTCCGCCCGGGAGCCGGGTCAGTGCCCCCACCAGGGCGGCCGGAGTTGGCCGTCCGGGCTGCGCTCGTCGTCCGGGCTCTAAGCTGGCTCCCTGGCGCTGGCCCGGCTCCCCTTTACCTTCAGAACCCAGGCTCGTCCTTGCCGCAGCAGGAGGGCCGCCATCGCGGTGACTCCGGGGCGGGCCGGGCAGGGAAGAGGTCGCACCCGGACAGACGCGGCCGCTGCGCGCGCACCACCGCCGGGAGGCCCGCCCCCCTGAGCTAGGGCACCAATCACAGGCTGGGACAGGAGCAGGCGGGGGACGCGGCCGCTGCGCGCGCACCACCGCCGGGAGGCCCGCCCCCCTGAGCTAGGGCGCCAATCACAGGCTGGGACAGGAGCAGGCGGGGGACGCGGCCAATGCGCGCGCACCACCATCTGAGCGCCTGTCCTCTGGACCCAGGGCGCAAGGCAGGGGGTCCTGCGCACGCGCCCCAGTCTCCCCCGGCTCTTTGCGCACCTCGGGGCCACGTCCGAGGGTAGAGCCGCCAATCACTGGCGGGTGGTTCGCGCCGTCCGGGGTGCTCGGCGCGGCGGCACAGGGTCGCTAGTGTGGCTATTGCGAGGGTCGCCTCCTGTCAGTGTGCGGAGGGGCACCCCGACGTCTGCCTGCCGTGCCCCTACCTAGGAGCACAGACTTCACACGGCGCCCGGGGCCTTTCTGGCCCTGGCTGAGAGTCCTTCTGTCTGGGGGCTTGATGGCCCTCGGCATGTTGTCAGCTTCGCACCAAGCGCCCGGCCTCCCTCGCTGCCACCCGCTGCGTGAGGTCAGACCCCATCCTCCGTCTGCGTGGTTACCTGGGGTCACCCTGCTCGCTGACCCTCCTGCAGGGCGAGCTCAGGCGGGAGGATGCGCTTTGGGCCTTGACAACACTTACACCGGAGCCAGGGGATGAGAGACACAAGCTTTTCTTCACCTGACGTTGCAAAGATTTTCCCCAGTTAGGCATAATCATGGAGTAGACGTACTTAGGAGTGGCTTCCTGTCCCCCCGCTGATCGTGCCTCCCAGCCCCGAACCCTGCCAGCCCAGTGCCCTTCTTTCATCCTATATGAACGTTGCCACGCGTCCAACTTCACCCGGCTAACAGCTGGAGACTCATTCGACGGAAGATAAACAGGTCCCCCAGACCCTTACCAAAGGGGATCGAGCGAATGCAATGGGGGAGGCAAGATAACAGCCTCGGGTCTTAGGGTAATAATGAGAAAGGAGTCCTTTGTCCTGCAGGGAGAAGGAAGAAAACGTGCTAATAGAATTATCCTTTGCCCAAATTAACTCTGTTGTCGCAGGGGAAAGCTCACACTTGTTTTTGTGAGTGTGCTTGCTTTGCAGGTGATTAAGAAAAGAGAAGGTGATGAGCCACAGCTGCCACTTGGGGATCCTGATGTGGAACTGGGATGTCCACATGGCTCTCGGGAGCCCCCAGTGTTGCCTGCCTCCTTCCCCCCCAAAAGCAGGGCACAGTCAGCTAAAGGTAGCCATCTGGCTAGAGTCTTAAGACTCAAGAACAAACAAAATGCGATGGGGTATGGTCACCAGCCAGAGTGGGTTTAGGAGGGGCAGGTATGGTTGAGGGGAGCCCTGGGGAGGAAGAGACCCTGTGAGAAGAGGGGAGTCGAGTCATCTTAGTGGTTTTCAAATAAGCAACGTAAGGTTATACATGTGAAGGTAACTATGGCAACAACCTGTAAGACTAATGCCTAAACCTGACCCGCTCAAGACCTACTAGGAAGCTACTGCAGTCAGGCGGGGCGGGGAGGACCAGGCTGCACGCACTATTCCTTGTTAGCCAAAGGGAAAAGAAACCTCAGGTCAAGTACAAGAGGGAAATACAAAGTGCAACAGAAAAGTCAAAGAAGCAGAGGCCAAAGAAAGGCCCAGTGATTTCAGGAGTATTTGAGGAGAGAGGTTTGTATCGTATTTTCCAGTCAGCTGAAAAACTAGATTGTGCCGACAGCAGGGGTTGGTCCTCTAATCACTAATGCTCTGTTCAGAGTCTTCCCGCCGGCTGCCATCATCTCTGCCTGGAGCTCTAGCAAGTACCAACGCAGCATTTTTCAACCAAACCTTGTAGGAAGTTGGCTTAAGTGGAGCCATTTTAAAATGGAGTCAGGGCAACCATTCCAGAGGAGCTGGTTTGCATAGCGCTATCCTTGAACCTTTGGAATATTTGAACCGGGCAAAATACCTTCGGACAGAGTCAGAGCAGCATTGTCTTCCAAACAACTGTTTGTAAAGCTAACAGGAAAGCAGACCGCCTGGCCACGGGCCTGCAAATTAAGGACATTCTTTAGACTCAGTAAACAGCTGTGTGTAGCTAAAGAATAACTGAGCTTATACAAACTCCAATGCAGACTCCTTCCTTCTAGTCATGACATTATTTCCCTTCCTTTTCTTGTAAAAACCCCTTGACTTCAGCCCCATAATCAGAACACTATTTGGGCTTCTGCCTGAATCAGTGCTTCACGAATAACTATTCTTTGACCTCAAATAAACATTTATTGCCTCTCACTTTGGCTTTGTATTTTCAGCTTAACATAAATCTCAAAAACTTGTATTTGTCTATATTCTTTTATTAATCACCTAAAGTTTTATAGAAACTACCAGAAATCCTCCCTTATGTCTCCCAAGGGTGCATTAAACTTCTTTTTAAGATAACTAGATAACTGGAACACCACTTGGACCCCAACCATGAACTTGAAGGTGTTTGGGTCAAAGAAGAAAATAAAAATACCTGGATCACATCATCTGAACGAACGCCCGCCCTAGCTCTGTATTTTTGTCTAACGTGTATATTCTTTTTAAGGCCCAAAGGGAATGTATTACGCCATTATCCTATGTAAATTAATACAATTTAATTATGTGTTTTAAATTAAGATATTCTGTTTTACAAAGCTTTCAATAACATTGGCTTTAAAATGTTGTTTAGGATAACCATACATAGTATGCTTTACTAAGTCAGATAACTGTCTTTTAATAAAAGAATAAAAACTGGTAGCTCAGCATACAGGAAAAGTAAATTTAAAAGCTTTTTTAATTTTGTCAAGAAGAAATAAGGAAAGTTAAAGGGAAATTGGGTGTACCTAAAACTGTTTTAAAACACATGTAATGACTTCTCTTTCTGGCAGTATTTGCCCCCTAGTTACGAAAAACTCTTGGGCTACAGCACATTAGGCAATTCTGGGCAAAATATTACAAGAACAATTTCAATGACCGATTCTGTCCACTTGTCCAGTTCAGTTTTCTGTTGTCTGCTGGCTCTTGTTCATGATCGCTGTGCAGTGGTCCCCCTGAAGCTCATGTACATCTGGGCTCTTAGCTGTGGGAATTCCCAAGCCTGGGTTGAGTGGACATTTCCTTCTGAGTGGATTTGCTTTTCGCGTCCGCCAGGATCTTCTGAGTCCTTCCCATCTGGGTCTAGTGTGATCGTTTTTTTTTTTCTTCATAGTTTGGAATGTCCTGGACCACAGGAAGTGTGAGTCCCTAGGGATCAAACAACAGAGACAAGAAACCACAAGAAGCTCCACCTGCCCTGCGAGCATTTGCTGATCTCAAGTGAGCCAAAGCCTTGGTTTAACTGACGTCTGGAGAATAGGAGACAAGACAGTGGACCCACGAACCCTTGAGAGTGGGCTGGAGAGCAACAGAGGAAGCCCACACAGAGCTTCCACTCACTGACACCGTGAACCTGGGCAAAGCCACCTGCTACCAAAGAAAGGCCACAGGAAATGCATCTATCTCAGCCGGGCACTGCGTGGGGGAATGTTTCAAGGCCTACTGTCTCTCGAGTTTGGGGTTAAACACCCCCCCCACACACACACACCACACACACACACACACACACACCACATACCCTTCCCCACACACCACACACACACCTCTTCCCATGACCCAGGACATTCCAAGCTATTTCCATTAAAATTAAAATTTCTGTTTAGTCAAAGGTACTATAAAAGTTAAAAGACAAACCACAAACTGAGAAGTAACTTAATTTGCAAAGAATTAGTATCCAGAGTACACAGTTTCCTACTCATTAAACAAGAACAAGCTGCCCAAAAAAATAGATAGTAGCTGCCTCTGGAGGCTGGGGGGCTGGAATATCGCTGACACTGAGGGGAGTCCCAAGGCTTCAGTTCTATCAGTAATTTGTATTTCTTCAGGTGTATTGTAGGTACACGAGGGTTTGCTATCTTGTACATTTTTGGTTAAGTATTAAGTACTTCATAGTACATTTTGATGAGTAAAAAAACCACAAATATTTCATTTAGTGCCTCTCAAAGTTATATGATCATTTTAGATGCCCACTTTTTAATGGAAAGATGGAGATTCCAATAACACTACCAGAAATCTATCTTCTGTGCACTGAAATGACGAACAGTTTTGTCCAGCAGGATCGTGTGCACGTGAGCCTATATAACCCAGCTCTCCATCATTTCGGATGGTCCGCCTGGTGGTGGCACAAAACTGGCACCCAGCTTTGAAGATCTGCCTTCATGTGTGTCCCACCTCGCCAGGTGGATTGTTGCTGGAGACTTTCCAACTCCTAACGGCCAAATGTCATTACCAAGCAAGGGCGAGCAGAGTAGCTGAGCGCTGCCACTGAGTAAGCAGTCAATTGTTAGAACACCACTGTCCTCAACATGAAAATGTATGTTGTCTTAGTTTGCTAGGTCTGCCATAACAAAGTGCCACTACCGGGCAGCTTAAGACAACAGGAAAGTATTGAGCTGCAGTTCTGGTTTCCTACATCAATCAAGGTGTCAGGAGGGCCACTAGACTCTGGGTAGAACCCTTCCTGCCTGGCCTCTGCCAGCTTTCGTGGTGGCCAGCCATCTTTGGTGGTTCGTAGCTGCATCAATCAGTCCACGGCTTGCACTGTGGTTACTGTGCCAAGCCCTCCATTGGTTCTCCCTTGCAATGATTTCTATGCGACTCTCCTGCTTTGCTCCTGCCCCTTCTTCCCCTCCCTGCCCCCAACCTTGCGTCCTTTGTTCTGTGATACACAGACTCTCCTCCATTTTCTGCCTCCATGAAAGCTTCTTTACCTCACTGCCTGTAAGGAAGCCCAGCTGTGCCCCAAGCATTCGTTTTGCCAGCTGCCTTTCAGTCTTGGTGTAAATTCATCCTTGAGTCTAACAGGAAGTGGGGTTCCAATGCCTCCTGCCTATCATCCCTTCACTCTCAGGTAAAAAGAGCTGCTCCTTTAAGACAGTCGATTAGTTATTCTATGTATTTACTTAGCAAATGTTGATTGAGCACTCACTGACATAATTTGTGTTAGGTATTGTGCTGCAAGCTGGGACAACAGTGACCTGCAAAATTAGGCATCAGTCCCTGTCCTCGTGGCACTTGTAGTCTGGAGACAGACATGAAACAAATGGTGCTGTGAATGCAGATAATGGAAGGTCAGGAAAGCCTGGCGTGATTAAGTGATGACTCCACTGGGGTGAAACTGGGTGATTGGAATTAATGAGGGACAGTAGAGAGATGGGGCTGTGGGGAGAACATTTCAGGCAGGAAGGCGAGCATGTGCTAAGGTCCTGTGGTTGGTAAGAGCATGTGCAATTAACTGGAGGGGCAGTCCCGGCTGGAACAGAGAATGAACTGGGCCTGGCAGGGAACGAGGCCGCAGAGCAGGTGGGAGCCAGACCACCTGTAGTTTCACAGAGAGTCATTAAGATTTGGTCTTTGTCTGGAGAGCACTGAGAAGCCACTTGGTTTAAATATGGGGAGGAAATGACCAGATTTGTGTACCGGGAAGATCGCTCTGGCTTTAGAGTGGAAAGTGGGTCCGCGGGGAACTGGGAAGATGTGGACAGCAGCGAGCTGTGGGATCGCTGTGGTTGGGATTATGGTAGAGACCACGGAGATGGAGAGAAGGGGTGTCCAGGGGGGGATTTAAGTGAGCAGAGGAACAGTGCATAATATGGGGGCCTCGTGTCCTGAGGAACCATCTATGTGTCACTGGTGATCGGCGATGCCACTCCATGAGCAAAAGGACACGGGAAACGGGCCGTGTCTCGAGTTGAAAGATAGCGCTGCAGGAGCCTTAAGCGCACAGGACGCGAGGGCCCACCCCGGCGACCTTAGCTCTGAGCCCACGTCCTGGTCCCGGATCTGAACCCAAACCCTCTCATTTCTTGAAGGACTATTTACTGAGAACCTAACAGGTGGGTGCCAGGCGGACCAAGCAGACGAGCTGCAGCGCGAGAGAGACCCGGCACCGCCCCTACGTCGTCCGGAGGGAAGGACCGACACTAAGCAAGCGTCACCACGTGTGCCCGTGTGTCATCCCGACAGATGTGGGCCGCGGCCGCGCCGGAGCCGTCAGGAGACACCGGACTCAGCCGGGAGGGGGCAGAGCCGGCGTCCCCGCCCGCAGGGCCCGCGCTTCCGCCGGGACGGGCGTGGACGCGCCACCTCGCGGCGACCGCGCGGACGTCACTGCCCCGCGCCGCCCGGACTCGGCGTCGGCGGAGCACGTGGGGGGCGCAGGGCCGACTCATGGCGAGTCCCGCGGGGCTGGCGCTGCGCGGGCAGGCGCTGGCGGTGCGGGGCGGCAGCCGCTTCCTGGTCACCTCCACTGCGAGCAGGTGAGGGCTCTGCGCTCGGAGCGGGGCCTGGCGACCCCGATCCCCTGCGCCGCCGGCGCTGCGTCCGTGCCGGGTGACGCCTGGAGATCCCGCTGCTGCCTTCCGGGGCCGGCCGCGTGCCCGCGCCCCGGAGCGTCCGCCCGCCGTGGCCCCCGCGCCCCGGAGCGTCCGCCCGCCGTGGCCCCCCGCGCCCCGCCCCGCGCGCCCCCGCCGCCCGCCGGTGCCCTGCCCACCCCTGGCCGGTCTGCGGCGCCCTCGGTCGGACTTGGGGCGCCGGGAGGGCGGGCGGGCCCGGGCCGGTGGGCGACGTAGGCTAGGTCGGGGCCAGTGCTTACAAATCAGTGCATCTTGTTTCTTAGTTTGGGTGAGACAGAGGTTTTCTGTACCTCGAAGGTGATAGAAGTGCCAGTGACGTCATACTGTGCAAGTATTTTGTGGCTAGAATTTTTTATTTGGATTCATTTTCTTTAATGTATAAATCTATTTGGGTTTTCTATTTCTTTTTTTTAATTAAAGTTTAGTGAGGTGACAGTTGTTAGTAAAGTTACATAGATTTCAGGTGTGCAATTCTGTATTACATCATCTACAAATCCCATTGTGTGTTCATCACCCAGAGTCAGTTCTCCTTCCGTCACCATACATTTGATCCCCCTTACCCTCATCTCCCACCCCCCACCCCCCTTACCCTCTGGTAACCACTAAACTATTGTCTGTGTCTATGAGTTTTTGTTTCTCATTTGTTTGTCTTGTTCTTTTGTTGTTTGTGGTTCATATGCCACATATCAGTGAAATCACATGGTTCTCTGCTGGGTTTTCTATTTCTTGAACCATTTTTGGTAATTGGTATCTTTTTCCAGGTAATTGTCTGTCTCATTTTTCAAATGTATAGTTTAATATACAGGTTAATATACAGAGTTCAAAGCTTTAGACGGAGAGCCAGTCATCTGTCTCAGGTGTGCAGTCCACACCTGCCCTGGGGCGTAGGGAGGGAGCCAGTTCCTGGCCTTCCTGGTGAGACGTTTTTACTCTGGGGAACTTGCTGGGACTGACTGAGCTCCTGGCGCACTCCTCCGCCTCTGTCTCCTGGCTGTGGTGCCTGACCCCTCTTCCTCGTTTGCATCTGTCGACCTTGCCCTACTTGCCCTTCAGGCTCCTTGGTCTTACGGACCGTACACCACCATTCCCCAGAGTCTGCAGCTTGTACCTCCCTGGTGGCCCTTCACATGGTTCTGCTTTTGCTTTTCCTAATTTCCTGCTCCTTCCTTATCGTTTCCCAGTGTGTACATAGTGCCCGGGATTTTGAAATCAGGAAATGTTTGTTGCTTGGGTCCTCTTGACCCAGGAGCCTCATGAATGTTAGTACTGGTCAGGCTGGGCTCCAAGTCGTTGTCCTTCAATCTAGTTGTGGAGGGCGCAGCTCACTGGCCCATGTGGGAATCGAACCCACAGCCCTGTTGTTCAGAGCTCGCACTCTAACCAACTGAGCCAACTGGCCACCTCCTCCCCAGGGTTTTGGTTCCCTCATAGTTGAAACAGGACATGCCGGACAAGTGTGCTGAGTACTTTGTTAGCGTTTAGTTTCAGAAATCCAGTTTGATGTAAAATTTAGATTTCATAAAACCTGTCATCCCAGATTGTTTTAGATGCCCCGGTATCTTAACACATGCCACAGGGAGACATGATCTGCTTGCTTCTGTCTTGCCTTTTGAGGAAATCTAGTGGCAGGCACAGTTTCTGACGGGGAGGACGACTCCTCTTTCCACGCTGCAGTGTTCGGTGCAAAAAGAGTTTAGAGTACAGTCACTTTAGAGGTTGCAGATTTGTACAAGATGCCTTCCCCATGCCAGGCACTGGAGGTGGGTGGGAGAAAAGAGAGCGAAGAGAGCTTAGGGTCTGATGGAGAAGGTGGGTGATTCCTGTTTTGGTAAATGCTTGGCAGCCATGGGAGCTTTTTTGGGTAGATGAGACATGCTTATAAACAGGAAATGGCAGTTTTAAATTTGGGTGCAAAAATCCACTGAAAACAATATCAAACACAGTTTCTTTTAACAATCATCTTGCATTGATATTCTCGTGCCTGAAGGAATAATATACGCATATTATTTCCTGTTGAGTTTTTGTCCTCATTTATTTTACTTAGCTGATTTTTTTGTACAGAACCACGTCAGTGTGTATGGCAGATCTAAATAGGAGATTAAGCAAATAAAGCTCCCTGAGACCGTTCCCGGAAATATAGTACCTAGACAATTTCTTGTCGGGGCCAGGACTCTTAATTTAATGAGTATGCAAATATTTTTCTGCTCCAGGAAAAAAAGGAAATGAGCATTTTTATTAACAAAGTGCTTCTTTAAAACAGTCTGTTGTTTTTCTTTAGTGATGATGACATCCTCTTCACATATGATTGCAGCTCTGCAGAAAAGAAGCCACAGGAAAATAAAGGGTGAGATGATGGGGAGGCCTCTTGAGGTCCTGATCTTGGTTTGACTAATGGGACTTGCTAGCCTAAGACGGAAAGCGTTGCCTTCCCACTGCATTCTTCATTTCTTTTGACCTTGCTGTGTGGATGAACCAGGTACCACCTCAGAAAAGAAATGTGGAACTCATTTTCAAGTTAGGCATTAGGAGCATCAGGTCTTTTCTAAATATTTTGAATTAGTTTCTGTCAGTGATGCTTTTATTGGCACCTTTAAGTAATGCAATCAATTTTAAATTCATTGGGAGCAGTTATGTGAAATTAACTTTCGCTAATCGAAAGGTAAGAAAAGCAGAGTGCGATGGTTTTGTGTGGTGGGTTTCTTTAGTAGAGCTGGTCTTGTGGCTCGGTTTATTTTAAAAAATATGATTTAATCCCTACCTCTGGTCTTCGTTCATGTCTGTGGGGGAGTTGGCCGTGTGGCCTCTGAGGGGTCTTCCCGCTTAGCTCTGTGGATTCTGGTGTGTATGTTGAGAGATTTCTCTGTTAGATTTTATCTTGAAAAATTAGGCTGTTTTGAACCTCCCCTTAATATGTCTTATATTTTGGCTGCTTGAACCTCACGGCATGTTCTATTTCTTCTTGCAATATAACAGAACAAGGCTGGCCTGGAATCCCGCAGCCTTAATTTTTCAGGTAAGTCCTAACTGTTCTCTCTTCTTCAGGGAGGACGGACAGCCCGTGGATAAGGGGAGTGACACGATCCTGGCGTCCACCTTCTCCCAGTCGGGCAGCTATTTTGCTTTAACCGATGACAGTAAGCGTCTGATTCTTTTCCGTACAAAACCATGGCAATGTCTGAGTGTCAGGTATGAAATGCTAACGTTGAATAATTACGATGTTGAACGCACAGCTTACACTTGCTTGCCAATAACAATAGTGACGAAACCGTCAAGCAACTAACACAGCGCCGCTTACGTGCCCGGCACTGTTTTTAGTGCTTTCCGTGTGTGTGTGACCTGCTTTAATCCTCATGATGGGCCTGTCATGGGACAGGGGCCTTGTTCTCCCCACGCCCACTGGCCAGGAGTCCGGGAGCCGAGCCAGTCAGTCAGCTTAGAAAGGGTCAAACTGGGCCCCGAACCTGGTCACTCTGGCTCCAGAGGCGGTGCCCTGGCCACTGTGCCAGCCTGCTTTCCAAACAGTGTCGTTCCCGCTTTGCGGTGGTGGCAGAAATAAAGGTCGGTGTGTACGCTGAGAGTGTGGGGATTTGTGTAAGTGAAGGCGTCTGTGCCACAGCTGTAATTCAGTGGGATTTCGTGTGAGTGAGTGCGCTTATTTCTAAGTATCTGAGAACAGACGGGAGCGCAGCGTGGCTCGGGGAGGACGGTAGGCACACAGCAAGAGCACAGGGCCGGGGCGTCGGCGGCCCTCTTCACCACAGCCCTGGAGCCGCTCCTCTGCCTGACGCAGTCCTGGTCTGACTCTGCCACCTCCTGACAGGAGATTTGGGGAGCCTCACTTCCCGAGAGCCCCCGTGTCTCCTCAGCCCCGTTTAGGCGAGGACGTGGGTGATGCTGACACAGGCGCCGGGCAGATGTCAGTGTCTGTCGGCTCTGACAGTGTCCTCTGTGCAAGTTCCCTGTTTCCTGAAGAGGGTGAAGAGCTCTGCTGTGACACTGATGGAAACACCCGCACGGGCTGCCCGTCCCCTCATTCCCGCCTCCCTGAGGCTGCAAGGTTTAACGGTCCCTGATAAGCAGAGACAAACACGCGCAGGTGATAATGTTTGAATCTCTAAGCAACCCAGCTTAAGAAATTCCCCTTTGTAGCTGGCTCACACCTGTTTGGGGACAGCTATGCCCTTTAGAGATTTACTTCATCTTGTTTTCTAAGAGAAGAGTAAAATGCCAAATTCCCGGAGGCATCAAAAGCAAGGAATGCCCACTCAGCCCTCTGCCGCAGTCAGCTTAAAAATAAAGTCTTAAAAATATTTTTATCTAATGTGCATTTTCATATGTCAAATAGGCAATGGATGCCCATGATTTAAGAGCGGAAAAGACAAAACAATGAGAAGGCTATGCAGTGAAATGTAAATCTCGCTCCACCCCCCTTTCCAGGTCCCTCCCCACAGGCAGTCAGGTTTCCCAGAAGGACTTAAGTGTGTGTTGCCACGTGTACAGGTCATAACTGACGACGAATGGCTTCTTGCAGCTGACTACGGTGAAGTCACCTCATCCTCAGCTTGGAAGGCCCGTTAGGCAGCACCTTTTTGCCAGAATAGCCTGAACGTTAGCAGCTAGTTAGAACACAGAAGATGTTGAGTGCTTTCCGGATGTGGGGTCTGGAGGGTTCTGCCTGGAGCTTCTCTGACCTTGAGGGGTCCTTGCAGTTGGCCTTGGCTTTGAGTTGCTTCCACAAGCTGTGGGGAAGAGGTAGGGACGTGAGTACAGGAAGCAAGCTGGTGACAGCAGGAACAGAGATGGCAGCTGTCTTAGTCTGCTCGGGCGTCCATAACAAACTCCACAGGGTGAAACACGTGTTTATTTTGTACAGTTCTGGAGCTGGGCGTCTGAGATCGAGTCGTCGGCAGGGCTGGCTTGTCTGGAGGCCTCGCCCTTGGCTTATAGATGGCTGTCCTGTTGCTGCCGGTCACATGGCCGTCCGTCTGTGCCATGCCCCTGGTGTCTCTGTACCCCCAAATTTCCTCCTGTGAGGACACCAGTCGTCTTGGATTAGGGCCAAACAACCTCATTTAACCATAATCACCTCTCAAGGCCCTCTTTCCAAATACAGCCACATTCTGAGGTATGGGGAGGGATCGGATTCCAGCATAGGCACTTTGGGGACATAGTTTGGTCCATAATAGTTCATCTTACCTTTCTGACACTGGCTGCTGAGTTTGTCTCTAGAGCTTCCATAGGTTCTATCAGATTCTTAAAAGGGAGTTGGCCCCAACAGATGGAAATCAAATGATCTGAAGGAATCTGGTGGGAGTTCTTTGGCTCGAGTAAAGGCTGTCTGGCCAGACACATGCTTCTGGAATGTACACGTGGCCAGGAGCCAGCGGGTACCTGGGGGAGGTGCAGACGGGGGCGGGGCTGGAGTCTGCGATGGTGACCAGCTCCCAGGCCGTGGCAGCACCACCAGCTGGGGACGGCAGCACGATGCCGTAGAGCTGATTGTCCCCCAGGATGTCGTGGATCTGAAGGTCACCGTCAGGTTGGTGGGGCACTTAGGCTGGAGCAGAGGAGACCTGGTGACATCTGGGCCTGAAGGGTGTGTCGGAGGCCATTTGATAGAATCGTCAGTGCTAAGGGACTGACGCCTTAGACACTGGAGAGGGGACGTGTCTGCAGCTCCGTGTTATGGCCGCAGTGCTTTCAGCCGGCGCCATGGAGGGACATTTTTCACTTGCGTTTCACTTGTTTCACTATTTTAAAAAGCGCTTCAGTGAATTGTCATATATAAATGTCATAAATGTCGCTTATCGGTAGAAGTCCCCAAAATGGGTTGCCAGGTCCAAGGTAAGGGCACTAGCCGAGGTGGAGACTCCCAGGCTGCCTTCTGAGGGGCTGGCTGTCTGCCTCCCCCCACCCCCCAGCACAGGGTGGTGTCACACCTGACGGTTTCCGAGTCTGATAGAAGGAAGTTGGCATCCTGTATACTTCATCACGAGCGAGGGCCAGCGAACTTTATCCTTCACAACCCCGTGTCTTGTGAGCTGGCTTCCCCATGTGGGTCCCTTTCTCGTTTGGTCATGATTAGGGAACGTACACTCCTCCATGTGTTGTAGGTGGTCCATCCACACCAGTTACTTTCACACGGCCTTGGCCTTCAGTAAGGAGCAGTGTGTACAGAAGCCGCTCAGGGCCGCACTCGCCTTGCAGGCAGCTTCTCAAAGACCTGTGGTCTCAGTCCACGTAACGATGTACTGGGTGGGGCCTGACCTACTCCCGGGTGTCCCAGTGTCTGCTGGTCGATGAGATCGGGGAAATTGTGGGCAGGTCTTTGGATCCCCCTGGAGTACGGTGCATCCTACCGGAATTTACAGCTCTTTCCAGCTGCTGCCTCCTTACCGTGGCTGCTTTTAAAACTTCACCTTGGAGGGTTTGGAGGAAAAACTGAGATGGAAATTGGGGGCAGCAATGGTTCTTTTTAAGGTAACAGTTTAGAATGACAAAGGGCAGAGAACCTGTGAACTGAGCAGGTCAGAGAGACTTCAGGCCTGGAACCAAGGCTAAAACGAGGTTTTCGGAACCAAAAATGAGGATACTGGTGTGACGTGATGTTTTCTATTTTGATGTGTGCATTTATTAGTGAGTAACCTTGCACACAAAGTCGCACCATTTCATAAAATGTGTGTATTAAAGTAACAGAAGCCTCTGGAAAAGGCAGAGCCCCTGGAAATCAGGTCTGGTTTGTTTTACCTGTGGGGTCTGCAGATGGGGAGTTGCTGCTGGCATGTGTGGAGTGGGGGGGCCTGGTGTCAGGGCCTGGCGGGGGGCAGGGCCCCCACACGCTCAATCTTGTTGAACAAATGGGGCTCTCTGGAGGTGGGTATGGGGGCACCAGCTGGGCGTGTTTCAGGGTTCACCTCTGGGGGGCTCCCCTCACTGGCAGAGGGGAGGGGCAGGCCGGCCCTGGGGGCCTGAGGACCCACTGGGCTGTGAACCCCATCACTGTGGAGGGAGGGGACAGTGCTGAGACCGTGCAGAGGCTGAAGATTGGGGGGGGCTCTGCCGCTGCCCCTGGGGCAACATGGCTGCCCACTGGCCGATGACCTGCCCCCCTTCTGCAACCTGTCTCTCCGGACCCGAACCCCCAAACCTGTTCTGTACTGAGCCCCATCCTAGAATCGTTGCCAGGCTGACTTTAGCCTGAGCAGCTGGAAGTCCCCAGCTGGCACAAGACAAAGGGACTAGATATGAGGCCGTTTCTGTTCCGAGCTGGGTGGGAGCGGTGCTGTGGGGCGGGCAGTGGGTGAGCCCCTTGGAATGAGGCCCAGTGCTCCTGGAGGAGTGTCCCGGCGGCTCCCGCAGGGCGCTGTGGCCTGCTGTCACAGCTGCTTCATTGGCCCGTTAGAGCGCGTGCGTGCCTGCGTGTGGCTGGCACCACACAGGCCACTCGCTGTTGAAAGCACGGCGCTCGGGGAATTCTGTGACCCTTACCCCAGCTCGATGGTCTCGTCACTGTGTTCTCCGTGTTTATGCTTCTCTCTGCAGCCCCACTGGCGCGGAGTGGAGGAGGTCCAGCCGCGACCTGCTGGCTGACGCCTGCGAGGCCTCCCCCCGGCCTTTTCTGTCCTTTTGTCCTTTCGCTCCTGAGTAGTGCTGGGTCCTGTTTGGTCCTCATGTGGGGGACATACTTCCTACAAGCATTAGTTTCTATGTCGAGCTGACATCTGGAGTTCCAGCTGGCCTGAGCTGGGTGCCGTCTGCACAGATATTAGCTCTTTATTGGGAAAGGGGGTCCACTGCCACCCCCTCGGGGGCCAGGAAAGCAGGGACTGCCTGTCTTCTGTGAGGAGGCCTAAGTGTGGACACATGGGACGTGTGTGTGTGTGAGGCGATGGCACAGCTTGAATCTGATGCAGAAAGGAGAGTCCAGGCACCTGCCTATAAGGGGACACCTGCTACTTGGGAGGGATTCCAGTAGAACTGAGGGGTGGGGACCGGAGGCGGCAGCATGAGTCCTGCCCCCTGGAGGAGCCGGTGTGGCCGTGGGCCTGTATCGGTGCCCTCGGGGCCTGAGCTGGGCTTTGTTTCTCGCTCTGATACCGTTCCTGAACCAGCTGCAGAGGTCACAGACCTGAGTCCGGATCAAGGACTTGAACTTGTGAGCCTGCCCATTGAGACCGAGCTGGGACTCAGCCCTCTGGCGGGCCTGCCTCCAGAGAGGCCCGACAGAAGGGTGCCGTGTGTCTCGCCCCAGCTCTCAGTATCGGGGACCCCATCTCGGGTGTTGTGCACGCGCCGCATGTGGGGTTCCTGGCCCACCTCGGCACAGCGGGGCGTGGGTTGGCCCTGAGGGTGGGGGTGCAGTGTGGCTCGCAGGTACTGGATGGGAAGCTGCCAGGAGGCCCCGGGTGGGGGTTCCTGTGGCTTTGGTGCTTTATGCGGCCGCTGTCGTCACCCCAGATGTGCCGTCGAGGTGCTGGGGCCAGGAGCAGCCCCCCTGACATTGTATGTGACAGTCTTCGCACATACAGTGAGGGTGAGGGGATTTCGTACGGAACGTGTCGCTCCCCCCTCCCAGAGTCTGCCGTGCGGAGCACAGTGTTTGAGTCTCTCCCGCCTCCTAGGAGCGTGGTGAGGAGATGCACGGCCCTGACGTTCACAGCCTCCGAGGACAAGGTCTTGGTGGCAGACAAGTCTGGGGACGTTTACTCCTTTTCGGTGCTCGAGCCCCACGGATGCGGCAAGCTTGAACTTGGGCACCTGTCCATGTTGCTGGATGTGGTAGGTGCACGGAGGGCTGAGCTCGGGGGGTCGGGCAGGGGTCGCACCAGGGTCTGGGTGGGTGTGGGGTCTCCGGAAGCAGGGCTGTGAGCAGGACAGCTGGAATTTGGTAGGTGAAGCCGACGGCACGGTGAGTTAGGAGGGGGCTGGCTGGTTCCGGACTGGAGGGTCAGCCCAGGTCTGGGACACAAGGTGGAGGGGGTGGGAAGAGCAGGCACAGTCACGAGGCCTGAGCTCGTCCCCCGTGCTCATGGGCATCACCTCAGTTTCCTCCCGCCCCCTGAGCCAGGAGCTGTCCCACCGGAGGCACCGAGAGGCCCAGTGGAGGCTGAGCTGCAGCCACTGGCTGCTGGAGTTGGGGTGGATCCCCTTGGGGATACTTAGGAACAAGAGGGGAAAGACAGGTCACCAGGACTTGGTGACCGGCTGGACATGTGGAATAGGAGGAGGGGGGGATCCGGCGTGCAGGAGCGGGGAGAGGTGGGTGGCAGTCAGGAGACGCGCGTAGGAGCTGCGGGTCCGTGTGGACGAGGAACGGGATGCAGGCGAGGGGCTGCAGGGCGGGAGGCGGGGGAGCTGGCTCTGGCCTCCCACGAGCGCCCTGCGCTTTCTCACCCGGCACACAGGCCGTGAGTCCGGATGACCGCTTCGTGCTCACCGCCGACCGGGACGAGAAGATCCGCGTGAGCTGGGCCCTGGCACCGCACAGCATTGAGTCCTTCTGCCTGGGGCACACTGAGTGAGTCTCCTGCTCGCTCCCCGCCCGCCCTCCGGCCTCCCAGGGAGGAAGTTCAGGCTGACAGCACAGGGTGGCCCCTTCCGTTGGGAAGCTGGCGTCTGCGTGACCCTGGGCCTCGGGGAGTGGGGACCGTCCGTGTGCAGCTTCCCGTTGAGGCCAGGGCCCACAGCTGGCCAGCCCCATTGCACGCAGCCGTCAGAACCTCCTTCCTCTACGTGTGTTGGGGACAGTTTCCTCGTTGGTCCTGAGGTCTCCGTGTGGGGTCTGCCTGCAGGAGCCCATGTGCATGCAGCTGAGAGGTCTGTCACCCCCCATCCATGGTGCCCGGAGGCTTGTTCTGGAATACCCCCTCTTTCTCAGTGTAGACACCTGGCGGAGCCCAGCAGTGGTCAGCAGTCACTAGGTGGTGTGCTGAGGACGAGGGACATCCTTCAGTAGTTTCACCTGCCCGAGAATTAAATAGCCTCCGGCCCCAGGCAGTTGGCACTTACTCTGTGATGTCTGACTTCTGTGAGTGAGCTCTGTCAGCAGCTGGGGTTTGATGTTCTGAAGGGAGGCGTTTCTGAGGAAGACCCTCTCCTCGGGCAGAAGCCTCATTGTCGTGTGCACAGAGGAAAAGCACTGTGCGGGGCTGAATTGTTTTCAGATACATTATTTGAGACCTTGGAAGACATTGGAGGGATTTCATAGAATTCTGGGATGGCTTCTGTTTCCTTGTTTTGAATGGAATATAAAAATTGGCCTTTAAGAAGGTCACTCAGCTTGTACCTGTGACAGCTTGTTTTGGCTTTCTTCAGTTCTCTGGCAGTCCAGCACTTCTTACATCCTGCAAGCCCTCGGCTCCTGGCACTGTCTCGCTGGGGTCTTTACTGCTCTGGACCCCACCTGGCACACTCCTGTCTCAGGGCCTTTGCACGTGCCGTTTCCACTGATGGGCACTTCCCCACAGGACCCCACAGCTCTGGGCATTCCTTCACTCCCTTGGCTTTCTGCCACCTGCCTTCTCAGGAAGCACCCCCTCCCTCCGTCCCCTCTGTTCTGTGCTTTTCTACAGCCTGCAGGTGGTCAGTCTGAAGTGAGGCCGGCCCTTTAGTGTAAAACACCTGACTTCAGAGACTTAGAATGAAAACGGATGTAAATATGGCTCATTATTTGTTACACTGATTGCAGATTTAAATGATATCTTGGATACATGGTATGGAACTTCATTTCACCCGTCTGTTTAGTTTTTTGACATGCTCACTAGTAGCAAATCTGAGCAGACACCGGTGCTGAGCTGCTGCTGGCCACTCGAGGCTCGGGCCATGCCTGGCACGTAGCTGGTGCTCGGGAGATGTGTCAGTGAGTGAGTGACAAATCATCAGTGGCTCATAAGAATCTCTAACACCTGGGGAAGGCCTGGTTTCCGCTTTCTTCCTGCTGAGAGTTTGAGGTGACTGACACTCCGGCTGCATCGACCTGCAATGTGGGCTTCTCCCTTTCTGAGCTTCTGAGATTAGAGCCCTGAGCGCCCTCGGGAAGGCTGCCCGGTGGGGGTCCTGGGAGCCTGTGTGTTAGTGATCCGACATGCAATGGGGTGGAGAGTGCGTGACGAGTTCCCGACCCGAGCCGGGTGTCTGAGGACAGGTGGTAGCTCGTGCTGCCTGGGGCCAAGGCACAGCAGGGATGACTCTGGCTCCGGGCAGTGTTGTCTCCTCCACCCCCCACTGGCCTCCGTGTCTCACCCCGGGGGCCCGCCCTCATGGACCTTCAGGAGGTGTCTCCAGGCAGCTCAGAGGGGCCCAGACACTCGATCTTTCTGGCAGGTGTGGCTGGGGAGCGCTTCTGGACCTGGGGGCCGCGCTTGCTTAGAGGCTCTTGTGTTTTTGGGGCTCCGAGAGTGGCTTCCTATGGCATCCACGAGGACACACCAGTGACGGGTCACGCGGTGCCGTGTTTGTTGGAGGGCGGGTGTGGGCCCCGCTCACTGAGCTCCTCCTGTGCTGTAGGTTTGTGAGCCGTATCTGTGTGGTGCCTGGACATCCCGAGCTGCTTCTGTCCTCGTCCGGGGTAAGTGCGTGGCTCCCCACGCGCCCTTCCAGGTCCCTCAGCGGGTGGGTCCCCCGCAAGGAGATTGTCTTGTTCCCTGTGGTGGCTCAGAAGTCAGCGTGTCCTTTTGTACCAGCTGTCCTCCACTAGATGGTGCTTGTTTTCTGTGCTGTGGAGCTGGGTGTGAGTGTGTAAGTGTGTGTGTGTGTGTGTGTGTGTGTGTGGCTACAGCACATGTGCAGGGAGTCCGTTCTGAGGGCTGTCATTATATCAGTAATTGTGATCCCAATGAAAGCAGCTGATAAGACGCCCTTTCTGAGTCCTAGACGGACCTGGGTTCCATCACCACTGCTGCGACACACTCAGAAACCCCACGTGTTTCCCCTTGTGCGAATGCGCGATCACCTATGTGCACATGTGTGTATGTGTATGTGCACACATGCATGTGTATGCACACATGTGTATGCATGCACATTTGTATATGTACATGTGTGCATATTTGGCCTAAGTGCAGCGATGTCTGACCTGGTGGTGACATCAGGTTGTCTCGTGCCCTTTGCCCATTTCTCCGTGCAGGGGTCACCCGTTTTCCTGAATGATTTGCATGAGCTCTTTAGAGCAGAGAGCTGCATTGGGGAAGGTGCTCTGGCCATTGCTGAGTCCTGTACCGACGACCTGGGGGAAGCCTGGATCCTGGGGTGGGGGTGTCGTGTTCCCTGAGAGGCGTGCTGACTGGTCTTTGTTTGCAGGATTGCACTCTGAGGCTCTGGGAATACCGACACGGCCGAGAGCTGCACTGCTGTCACCTGCCCAGCCTGCAGGAGCCGGCGGAGCCCTGGGGCGACAAGGTAACCCCGAGTTGGTCTCTGCTTTGTGGGGAGGCTGGCAGAACTCCTGGGATCCTGTGGAAAAAACAGTCTTACATTGGCAGTGTTTCTTTGCTTGGTGCAGACTTTATTGTAGCTTGGGGGAAATTGTGTATTTCAGATTCTGAAGGCACCTAGTCTTGTGAGGGGAAATAATTTATATCTTAACCACATTTGCATTCGAGCGACTAATTTATAGAAAGGCCTCTAATCCGCTTAGAAATGGAAAAAACAGTGGAGCTGGAGCCAAGAGCTTTGCTGTGGGTTTATGAGCCAGGCAGCGGGCTGAGCACCCACCCCAGCATTCTCTGTTGTCCGTCATGGAGTAATTTCATGACCCCCAGGTCAGGTCACTTGGGCCTTCAGTTGGCAAGGGGATTTTTTTGGGGAAGGTGTGGGCGGCCTTTTGGGGTGCGCAGGATTCTGTGCCTGTGGGCACCCAGCTCTGAGGCATCCTGCGAGGCCAGGGTCTGGGTTAGTCACACGTGGACGGCCCCACCGGCTTCCCCGGGCCTGCTGGGGAGGGCAGGGTCTGCCATCATGTCTACTCGGGCCTGCAGAGCTGGCCCCAGGGTTGGTGATGAGCAGGATGCCCTCTGCCTGTCCCCAGGGGCGCTGTGCACTTTCCCCTGCAGTCCCCACGTGGCACCTGCCAGCCCTTGGGAACTCGGCTTTCCCACGTGTCTCACAAGACCTGGGTGTGAAGTGAAGGGCTTGTCTGCCTGGTCCTCAGCTTGGCTTCTCGTTTCCCTGGTTTACCCGGAGACCACCCTGGGCAGCCGCCCTCATGGGGCCTCAAAGCAGGCAGACCAGGCCTGACGCAGGCCAGGGCCCCAAGGAACCAGCCGAGCTGGTGCAGGGGGCTCCTGGTGCCTTGCCTTCAGGCCATAACCAACCTGATTTGTTCTGGTAACTTCTTTGCTTCCTTGTGCCTTTACTTAACCCGATGCCCGGGGGTGGCGAGGTTCATGGGAGCCTCTTCTAAGGGTGAGGGGAACACGTGGGGGAGAGGGGACCACGTCCAGCCTCTCGGGTGCCTTGCTCCCCGCCCTGGATCCCCTGTGTGGGCCAGGCTGGGTGAGTGGCAGGCCCTTCCCTCTGCCCTTCTCTGGACTGGTGTCCAATGTTTCCGCCGCTGGGCGTGTGGGTGCAGCAGGCAGTTACGTCTGCACTGAAGTCTCCTGCTTCCCCTGCTGTTCTCTGTTCCCTCTTGTCCTTGCTTTGTGACCAAGTCTGCTGGCTTTGGAGACATCCCATGTCTGGAGGCAGGGCCAGAGCCATGGAGGGCGTTTACCTTCTGCCCCGCACGTTGGAGCTCCTGTGACGTGGGCGGCCAGCCCTCTCCTTCCTTTTCCCTCACTGGTTTCCAGAAGGCGCAGGCTCTGCCTTTTTTCTCCCTGGAGCACCTGTGAGGACTGTCAGTCCTGCAGTGTTTGCTCTCAGTGGGAACAGAATGGTCCTGTGTCGGGTCCCTGACGTGCTGTTAAGCTGTGCTTCTCCTTCCAGAGGTTTGCCGCATCCAGGATCACGTACTGGGGCCGGGAGAGCTGCGTGGCGCTGCTGTGTGACTGGTAAGCGCGCAGCTTCTGGTTCCCGCAAGCCCGGGAGGGAGGGAGCGACTGCAGACATAGTGCCACTGGCCACGTGGTCTGCCTTCTGAATCCGGAGGCTTGAGCGACGCTGTTGGGGTTCACTTCCTGAGGGTGCTGTGGCGTGTGGGTGTGGGTTCCTTTATGCGGCCATTCTCTTGCATGCCATTTAAATCCACCAGCTTAACGGATCAACATGACCTCCAACTGGTCTTCTGTGTGTCATCGAATCCCACCCAAGGGCACTGCCTCAGTCAGTGCCACCCAAGGGCCGGTCACGCAGGGCCACCCGAGGCCTGGTGGTTGATGGGACGGACTCAGGCGCATGAGCCACCCAGCTGTTCCCCTGAGCACCTGTTGTGCTCTCTAAACTTCTTACTTGCCCTCGTGACCAGTCTTAGGAGGGAGTCTTAGTTTGTCTTAGAAATAGGATGCAGCTTCAGGGAGGGTGAAAGTGCTGGCTGCTGCCCCGCATGCGGGTGGGACGGTCTACACTCTTCCTGTTTGTCCTGTGTTGCTTGTCTTTGCTGCATAACAAGCTGCCCCAGTTTAGTGACGCGAACGCTCCATATCTCAGCCTGTGGCTCAGGCAGCTGGAGCCGCTTGGCTGGGTGCTCCTGGCTCAGTCTCCCTGTGGTGGCAGCCAGCACGTTGGCGAGCGCCGCGTCTGCTCGCACGGGGCAGCCCTGGGGCTGGGTGATGCCCCCGGGCCTATGGGAGTGGTGACGAGTCTACTTTCTTTCCTCCTGGGAAGTATTCCTGTGCTCTACATCTTCCAGCTTGATGTCCCCAGACAGCAGCTGGTTTACAAGCAGCAGCTGTCCTTCCAGCACAGAGTGTGGGACATTGCTTTCGAGGAGACCCAGGGGCTGTGGGTGCTGCAGGACTGCCAGGAAGCCCCCCTTGTGCTCTGCAGGCCCGAGGATGGCCAATGGCAGGTGAGACGTGTGTCCCCTGAGCCTGGAGTGGGGGTGGGGGCGTGGGGCAATAGCTGTCACCCCTTTCAGCTTGATCACGTGTTGGTGCCAGAGGTGTATCCTGGGATGTGGTTGTAGGGCTTGTGACCTGGGAGAAGGGAGCTGGGATGCCAGGCCAGATTGTCCAGTGTCGTGAAGCCTGCAGTGGACTTTTGGGGGATTGCCGTCGTTGGCATGTTTTCTCCGTGACTGTCCCAGTCAGCCTGGGTGTTTAGTAGAGAAGCCGACACTTGGTGTGTGCTCCTAACCTTTGCAGGTTTAGCATGGCCTCCCGGGGCCGTGGTCCCATGGTCAGGAGCCCCAGGTGCACTGGAAGGCGTGTGGGCTGGGGGCAGACCCCGCACCTGCTCTGAGTTGGCTTGCTTACCTGTAAAGTGGGGACGTCATCTGCTTCCTGTCCCGTGAGACAGCCTTGGGGAGAGCCCACGCAGAGCACGCCAAAGCCCTTTGCATACTGTCCTGTCCTTCACAGACGCTCACCTGACTGAGTGCTCTGCAGATGCCCCTGAAACTTTCAGGACTTTTATCGGAAAAGTGGCAGTGAATGCCACCAGCTGGTACCTGTCAGGTGTGCCAGGCTCCTTAGATAAAGTCCCACGTGATGAGCCAGCACCTGAAACGCCAGCAGCCCTTGGGTCATGGCCTTTTATCCTGACGAGATGTGGTGGGAACAGCATGCAGCTTCACCTGGTCTTCACATAGAGATTTATGGGTCCCCTTCCCCGGCCCCATAGCCCGGGCCCCTCAGCATGTCTGCCCATTATTGTGCCAGCAGCCCCTTCTGATCCCAATTTTCCATTTGCCTCTCAGTCTGTTCCTGAAAATGCCGCAGTGAAGAAAGTCTGCGCTCACCTTCGCGGGAACTGGGCCATGCTTGAAGGTGAGGATGCGTGGCCCGCCTTTCGGGGTGACTTCCGACCGCAGCCGTGCACAGGAGATTCTAGAGTGAGACACGTAATAGGAAGCTGTGAGGACACAGGATGTGGGGGGGGCGTGTCCCTGTTGGGGCACCAAGGAGGTAACCACACCAGGCACAAAGGCTGGGTGTGACTTGGTGTCAGGACTCCATGTCGGGGATCCGTGTCGGGGATCCGTGTCGGGGGTCCGTGTCAGGGATCCGTGTCGGGGATCCATGTCGGGGATCCGTGTCGGGGATCCATGTCGGGGGTCCGTGTCGGGGGTCCGTGTCGGCGGTCCGTGTCGGGGATCCGTGTTGGAGCAGTTGAGCTGTGTGGGAACTGGAGTCACAGTCGCCTCTGCCTTCAGGGCTGGGTGTTAGAAGTCCCCAGATGGGGTGGGAGCCACTCCCAGTCCCCAACTGGTGGCGCTGAGCAACTCCACAGTGTGTGCAGTTTCCCGGCTAGGAAGTCAGGCGTGAGGACAACCTGTGGGGCCACCCAGGGTCCCCATGGCCCAATGGGGTCCTAATAGGAACACCAGGCTGAGGGAAGGGAGAGAGCAGAGGAAAGAAGGCAGGTCACCCCACAAGTTGCCACGTTCCACGAGGAGGGAGCGGGGGCCCATCAGTCAGGGCCACGTGAGTGCTGAGTCCTGTCGGACGTTAGGGCGGTGAGACCCCCTGTCTGCGCTGGGGAGAGGGCAGGCCCTGATTCACAGCCCCTGGCTGTTCCCTTCGCTTCTCTTGGGCAGAGACTTGAAGCAACAGTGTCTGGAGGGTGTTTGTAACCTGGTACTGGAATTCCGGTGCCTTCGTCCAAACAAATCATTGCCCAACTCACTGCTCAGAGCCAGACGGCACCCCCTCCGCCGTAGAGGTCGGCTCCTCGGAGCTCTGGAGAGATGCCAACATGAGCATTTTGTTCACAGGAGCAGCGAAGCAGCATCTGGGGGACAGTGTCCTTGTGGGGACTTGTTGGCTTTGTGTCCCAGGGTTAACTCCCAACCAACTTGCTTTTAAAAGTGGCTCTAAGGCAGGACTGTTTGGGCCAGGGGTGCGGGGGTGGGGGACACACAGCAGTACTAACAGGCCGCTCCCTGCCTGGGCTTGTGACGTCCTGAGGGTCACCTCATTCAGGGCCAGGCCCTCACTGTGCTTGCTGTCCTGAGAAGTTTACGGTGCAGGTGGGGGCAGAGAGCACAGAGGAAGCGAGCTGACCTTGACAGTCACAGGAGGGCGGGAGAGCTGAGGGAGTGGGGACGGCACAGCACGCGTGTGGGCACAGGTGTTTGTCACTGATGGGCCTGTGGCGTTTCCCACCAGGTGAGGTGGTCTCAGGCACAGCCGACTTTTGTCGTTCATTAGAGGCGAGTCCAAGGTCCAGCCAGTGTGGCCACCTTGAAGAAGGTGCCACCAGTCCACAGAGAACTCCATGTGGTCACGGGGTCACTTCCCTGTTGCAGGGGGGGCCTCGGCGGCCCAGCGGATCCGCCAGAGGCAGCGTCCCAAGTCACCGTCCAACTGGCATGTGTTCTTGTCCCTCCCGCACAGGCTCCTCTGGTGCGGACGACGGCTTCAGCAGTCTCTACAAGGCCACCTTCGACCACGTGACCACTTACCTGAAGAAGAAGGAGGAGAGGCTGCAGCAGCAGCAGCAGAAGCGACGCAGGGATCTGCCGTCCGGGCCCAACGGGCAGGCCAAGAGGGTGAGGGCCGGCCAGGCGTCCCGCAGCTGCCCGTCCTAGGCACGTACGCCTCCCGGCCTCGGAAAGCAAAGCAGACTTCACTCGTCCCCTCCCTGCCAGCGGCTGCCTGTAAGAAGGAAATGGGACATCACTGTCCACTTACTCTTGGTGGCAGTGGGGTCCACACCAGCTCATTGGACAGTGGCCTCCTGGGGCTGTCCCCACAGTTGGACGGTGCCCGGGCTCCAGAACATTCTGTCGCTGAGCAGAGGCTCTTCTGCTGGCGTTCTGAGCAGCTTTCTGGTTGAAGGGAAGCTGGATGGGTGTCAGCTTAATGGAGGCCCCCTGGCGAGCTGCTCTGTGCCTGGGAGCACTTGACCTTCAGACTGGAGGACGCCACATACTCTGGGCGTTGTCCTCCAGGGGAAATCCCTGAGCAGACGTTTCTACGCCAGTGAGAGAGACGTTTTCTTCTTGTTCCTGTCGTCTTGCCCTCTGGCTGCTGCTCGCCACGCCATGTGGGGCCCTTGAAACCTACAGAATTAAGTGCTCAGCTCCTTTCTCAGCCCTGGCCTTGTGCCACGTCCCCGTCCCCATGCCGCGAGTGGCCCCGTCTGGTTAGCACAGCTGCAGGAGGCCCAGTGTGGAGCCCTCGTGGACAGCGCTGGCGAGAGGGACTTTCCGGGTGAGGATGTCACCGGCAGGACTGAATCGTGCCGGGAAGTGTCTGGGACGTTATGTGTATTTATTATCTTAGTTTCAGTTTCGGGCATGTGTCACAGCGAACAGGGGTATCGGCCGAATTCTAATCACCGATCAATAAAGGTGAGCTTTTAGTACCTTCTGGAAATGTTTATCAGCAACATGTGGAACTAATTTTAAAGTACACTGAGCAAAACCGTTTTGATGAGTGTACTGTTTGTGACGGAAACGTTCGCTTTTTGATTTGAGGAAAAGAGTTGTTTAGTGTGGGGCTTCATGGGGTGCTTGGAAGCAGATCGTTTCGTGTATCAAAAGGTGGATCCTTAACATTGCTCCTAAGTGCCTTGTTTTAAACGTTTGTCTGAAAACTGCTGTTTGTGATGTGCTGAGAGTCGGGGTGGGCGAGACTAGTTTAAGAGCAAAGGGACAGAGTGGCGATGCCCAGAATGGAGGGGGTGCTGGGGTACAGGGTGGGCGTGGCACCCAGGGCATGTGCCCGGGCCGTGGTCCTGTGGGAGGAACCTGACCTTGTTGGTACTGGCCCAGGGAGCATTCTCATGAATAATCTGCTTTGAAATTCTTGGTTTTCGGAGAAGTTTCGGTTTGGTGTTGTCAATGTCTTAGCTTAAGATGGCTCAGCAAACTGTCCTGCAGGCCAGATTGCCAAATCCTGTGAGTTAATGGTTTTTACAGTTTTGAATGGTTGAAGAAAACCAAAAGAAAAATAATACTTCATGATACATGAAAATCATACGCAATTCAAATTCCAGTGTCTGTAAAATGTTGGCGCAGCCGCGCCTGTTTGTTCTGGTCTGTGGCCTGTGCCACCACAGCAGAGGGTAGCTGACCGGAGTCCATGGGCTTGCACAGTCTGAGATGCGTGTTATCTGGCCCTTAGAGAAATGTTTGTCAACCCCTATTTAAGATCCCTTTTAAATTAATGTATTTTAAAAATTAACTGGTTCATTTGTTTGGGGAAAAAAACGCAAAATCCTATTCTTCCTGTGGTCACATCGACCTTTCCCACCAAACATTCACTGTCCCCTGGGGCAGGCGGGGCAGCTGTCCTGGTCATTCCAGCCCACGCTAAGAGGGAGCCCCGGGTGAGCCGGAGTGCCTAAGGTGGGTCCTTTTCACCTCACAGTACACGGGGTGCCCTGAGTCACGGCCCGGAGACCAGAGCAGAGAGGAGTTCGGAGGGACCACAGTCAAATTCCTCATTCTTACCAAGGTCATGTGACAGACACCAAGTTCTGTTGGCCGACGGACAGTGACAGCGGTCCACTCTGCCCCTTTCTCCCACATCCCCCTTCCTTCTCCCTGGCTGGGCAAGTCAGTCTCCATTTGCCACTCAGATGCGTTTGTTCCCCTTCTGCCCAGGACAAGGGGCTCCCAGAGGGTGTGGCCAGGGGAGCCAAGCAGCAGTGGGGGGATTGGAAAAAGGGGTACAGTGCCCCCCGCCTCTGCAGTGTCCTTCCTGCGGGTGCGTCCCACAGGGCTGCAGCCTCCTGGGGCTCTGGCCTCACTGGTCCCAGGGGTGTAATGGCTTCCTCCTTGGCCCTGAAGCCCTGTCCACGTCCTGGGGTTACTCCTTCCATTAAAGGCTCTGACAAATCTGAGGTGATAGGAGACGTATTCTTGGGGGACCCTGACTGATTAAACTAGTCCTTACATGCCCTCAGTTGTCTCAGAAATTTCTTTTCCGGTTGGTTTGAACCCAGACCCGTATAAAGGGTTTTGCAGCCGTTAACTCTTCCCCTGGAACAGTAGTGTCCCCACTTCCTTCGTGACTGACTTGTTGAGAAGAACGGGTCCACTGCCATCTCCTGATTCACAAAGCAGTTTATTGATTGAAGTTTCGCCTGTGGACCTACTGTGGGAGCTGAGGACTTGGTTTTCTTACACACACCCCTAATTTTATTTTTCTCCCATTTTCCTTTTTTTGGGAGGAGGGTTCTAAATGTTTACTTTGGGGGAGATTCCTTGGGCTTTGTTCCAACTCACTGATTTTTAAAAATTTGGTTATCATTATTTGTTAATTCTAAGCATTTTAGTTCTTATTTTGATTTCCACTGCTGTATACAACTGGAATGTCACCAACTGAACACTTGGGTAACTCCCCACCAGAAACAGGACATTGACTGAAAGTTGAGAGGTCCCCCAAGTTCCTTCCGGTCATCGAGACCCTCTCCCAGGTGAAGGCGGCTGACTCAACACATTAGCTTTTCTCTTGTTGCTTGTGGCCTCTTTGGGTGAGATTCGTCTACATTGTTGCATTGGTTGTAGAATCATTGTCATTGCAACATAGTATTGCTTTAGGTGGCAACCCCACCATGTATCCAGTGTGTATCCATCCTACTGTCAACTGGCCTTTGAGTGTTTCCAAACTGGCTGCCAGTGACCATTCTGCCCTGCCTTTTGGAGCACAGGGAAACGTTTCACTTGTCTCCTGAGCAGTGGAGCTGCCGGCTCACAGTCATGTTTAGCTTGGATGCTGCTGCCTGTCCTTGTGAATTCTAACCCCACCTCACGACGTCAGATTTGGTACATTCCCATGCTCAGCAGTTGAGGTTTTGATAATGTTTCATTTTGCAAAGGCACAAACTTGGAGAAATGGGCTGGTATGTGGGAGCCAGTGAACTGTCCGCCTGGCGTCCAGACTCAAACATGATCCTGCTTTCGGTAAGGTCACCATAAGAACAGCGTGGGTCACCCACTCTAGGGGATGCCAGCCACAAGGCCCTGCAACCACTCACGCAGCCTGTGAAGAGCTGGACTCCTGCCAAAAGCCAGTGACTGACGGCCTGGACTGAGCTGTCTTGGGAGAGCTGCTTTCTAATACAAATATAGAACACTCTAGAATCTTTCCTGCATCACCATTTCCTCAAGCCTGTATGTGTTGACATGTGTATTTCTTTGTAACTTCCCTTGTGATTTCTTTGATCTATGGGCTATTTGGAAACGTGGTGTAAATTCCAGACATTTGACTTTTTTCTTCAGATTTCTTGTGTCACTGGTTTTAATTCCATTGTGGTCTCAGAATATACATTGATTTCATTCCTTTTAGATTTGTTGAGCTTTAATGCTCCACAAATCCCATGGTTATTTCACGTGCCCTAGAAAAGGGTGTATGTGTTCTGAGTTGTTGGCTGGAGGAGTGACGTGGATTAGGTCACGTCAGCGACCCTGTTGCCATGTCGGCTCAGACACCAGCACCGTCTGCCTTCTTTTCGTGCACGTCCATCACTTACTGAAAACAGTACTTCAGTGTCTAACTAATTGGATTTGTCTGGTTGTCCATTGTCCTAGTGATTTGGCCTCATGGATTTAACCTGATATTAGGCACACGCACACTTAGGACTGTTATGTCATCTTGAGGAGCGACCCCTCTTCATCCTGCAGGACCTCTCTTTGTGTCCCGCTCGTTCTGTTGTGAAGTATCGATTACGGGACGGCTCCGGCTTCCTTTTCATGAGGGTTAGTGTGGACTCTTTCTTTCTAACGTACGTATGCATTTATATTTAAAGTGCATTTTCTTTTGCAGAGAGTACCTCTTTTTTTATCCCCCCAAAATTGAATTTCAATGGAAATACAGCTTGAGCCACATACGTAATTGAAAGTGTTCTATTAGTCACTTTGAAAAGTTTTTAAAAAGCAGATGAAATTAATTTTGAGAATACAATTCATTTAACCCGGTATAGCAAAAACTGTTTCAACATGTAATCGCTATAAAACTATTCATGAGCTAGTGTATGTTCTATTTTTAACCCTAATTGTGCTCATGTGTCCAGTTCCCTCTTTTCAGGCGCTCTGTCCCCAGTTCGAGTGGCCTTGGCCTCTGAATTCCAGTGTTCATCTCTTCGGGGGGTGGTCAGGCTCCTTTTGGGCTTGTCTTCCCTGAGCTGCACCCAGAATCCCTTCCCGACAAAGCTCTCCTAGGGCGTCTGTCTCTCTCAGGGGCCGCTGCCCTGCACCGCCAGCTTCCCAGTTGGTTTGGGCGGACGGGGATCCCGGACCATCGTCTCCGTGGGCGGAAGCACAGGTCCTTGCAGTTTGAATTTATGTTTATATTGTGATAAGTGAGTGAGGGTGCCTCTTTGAACTGTCAAGTCTCCTCAGTGTTTCTTGGGGGAGAGGGGCTGATTTGAAGGCGATCTTTCTAGCCCTTCACCTGTTACATGAATTGCAAGTTTTCCCTGTTTGATTCTTGGTGTTTTGAATGTATAATACAAATTTTTCCATAGTCAAAGATACCTGTCTTTTTATTGATGATTTCTAGGTATTGTATTATATTCAGAAAGGTTTTTCTCCACTCTTTCCTCCTTTGAAATGGAGAAGAAGTGGGACTCAGGACAGAAACAGGTACCCCTGCCGGACGTCAGGCGGTGATGAGAGGCTGACCGGAAACAAACGTGAGGGAAGATTGTGGTTTCCATGTCAAAAGCCAGTTAGTTTTTTTCCCCCCAAGCCTTGCTTTTTACCCATGAAATGGAAGTAAAGGGGCTCTCTAGGATTCACAGTGGGATTTGTCCATCTTTGAAGCAGAATATTAATTTGGTATTGTTTCACTGGTTCCAATTTCATGACAAAGAAATGAAAGAACCAAAATAATAGCTCTGTTTTTATGGCTCTTCTGGGCTGTTGTTTGCTGGCTTCACGGGAGAGGGAAGGTGTGTGGAGGGAGAAGAGCTCGCGAGAGGACCTGGCAGGATGGGCGGGAACAGGCACCCGTGTCCTGCGGAATGGGCAGCGTGGGTCAGGCTGAGCAGGGATGGCGACAGGAGGAGAGTTCCTGCAATTCCAGGGGCCGATCCTCTGTGAGTCGGTCCTCGGAGGCCACTGGCTCATACAGATCGTTAGCCAGAGAAATCGAAATGATGTGGGACGTGTGTCGCGTGTCTGTCCTTTTACAAAATATTCTGATGAAAGAATGCAGAGGTTTTCAGGACCGTCGCAAACGTGGCCCATGTGGCTTGTTCCGCAAAGCAAACAAGGCAGACCCTGGCGTTGACTGAAGATCACGTGATCATCGCCTCCATTCTGTAGCTTTCTCGGTCTGACTCGGGGAGCGGAGACAGCAGGTCGCTCTGCCCGGTTACACCTGCCAGATAGTCTGGCTTTACAGCCCGGCGCAGTCAGGGTCCCCCTGCAGCTGATCCTGGTGTGAAACCTGCTTTGAACTTGAACTAAGTTAAATATTCAAAGGTCCCTAAAGCCACTACCACAGATGGAACTAAGCGGGACTGTTGTATACTAGGTGCTTGTGGGAAAGCCATTCACCAGGTTGGGTTAAATAGGGACAACAGTGATACAGGTCAGTGCACGGCGTTGTCCCCAGGGCCACGTGGCCCCGGGGGACTTGCAAAGACCAGCTGGCACCGACTCGCCCTGACGTGGTCCAGGGTGTAGCAAAGGAAGGAACGCGTCTGGGTTCCTCGTGGGAAACGAGCTCACTATTAGACACACCAGGTAAAGACAGTACATGAGTGACATTGTCACCGCTGTCACTCATGAAACATCGGTGCAAACACACTGAACAGCGGCCAGAATCCAGCCCCACGTTACAGAAACAATACAGCACGACCGGCTGGGATGGATCCTAAGAATGAAAGGTTTGTTCCATGTGAGCCAATCTGTTAGTATCATGTATCTTATTAACACGTTTAAGGGAAAAACTCATACACTCATCACTGGAGATACCAGTCTTTTATAAAACTCAATATCCGTCATAAAAATAAGAAATGGGAAATGAGGGATACTTTCTTTTCAAAAAGTGGTGGTAAAAAGTACATCACATAAAATTGACCATTTAGGCCATTTTTAAGTGTACAGTTCAGTGGCATTAAGTACATTCAGTTGTTTGCAGCCACATGAGGGCTCCATTTTTATTTTTATTTTATTTTATTGGGGAATATTGGGGAACAGTGTATTCTCCAGGGCCCATCAGCTCCAAGTAGTTGTCCTTCAATCTAGCTGTGGAGGGCGCAGCTCAGCTCCAGGTCCTGTTGCCGTTTTCAATCTTTAGTTGCAGGGGGCGCAGCCCTCCATCCCATGCAGGAATTGAACCAGCAACCTTGTTGTTGAGAGCTCGCGCTCCAACCAACTGAGCCATCCGGCTGACCCCCCCATCCATCTTGACCTGATAAAAGCTATATACCTCGGTGCCCAAGCCCGGGTCTTCCTTGATGAAGAGACCATGGCGTTGCCACGGAGATCAGCAACAGGGCACTCCTGCCTCTGTACCCTCCCCCACGGCACCAGAGGTACAAGCCAGGGTGGCCACACAAGAGGAACCAACTAACATGACAGGGCGGAGAAGCAAAGCCATCCCTGTTTGCAGAGGACGTGATAGCACATCTGCAAAACCCGAGTGAATCGATGCTCAGACTCAATAAAGGAAATACCGGGTCTGGAGACTAGTTACCATCACGTCAGTAGCCTCCGTCTACACAGGCAACACACAGACGATGGAGTAGTGGAGACAGTTCCATTTACAGCAGCAACAAATACTGCTTAGGAACACGTTGAACGAGAAATGCGTATACGTCTACAAGGGAAAGTTTAAAACGGTCTTGAAAGATACAAAAGTAGGTGAACAAATGGAAGGACATCTCTGCCCTGGATGGACGACTAAACTCTGGTTACATCAGGTCCCCCTAATTGATAAATTCAAAGCAGCCCCAATAAAAATATTGTCTATTTTATGGAGTTAGGCAATTTGATACTGAAGTTCATATGGAAAAAGAAACATAAAAACCAACCAGGAAAACACAGCAACTGGGGGTTCTCCTCCGACTAGCAGTAACACACACCCTCAGTCCCTGTGGTTAAAACCATGGCACAGGCCTGTGCATAGACAGAGCGGTGGAATAGAAAGGAAAATGCAGAGCAGCCCCGAGTATATAGAGAAGCTTAGTGTATAACAAGGTGCGTCTCGAGTCTCTGGACACAGGTGAATCACACACACACACAGAGAACGGTGGTGGGACAACTGGGTTGCCATTTGGAAAAAGTTAAAATTAGATCCATATCTCACTTCATACAAGAATGAAATCTAAATACATTAAGAAGTAAAAAATGAAACCACAAGTACTAAGAGAAAATACAGATGGATTCCTTGTTAACTTCCGTGTAGGGAGTCTATTACTCAAAATCCAGAGACAATAAGAAAAAGATCAATACATTTGTCTATAGACAAAAATTTTTTGCACGACAGAAAGCACCATGAACAAAATAAAAACAGGGCTGACAAACGGGGAGGAAACACTCGCAAAATATAACACAGTAAAGAGCTACCTCTTTGTCTATCCCTCTGTAATATCGCGAACATACAAAGAGCTCTTTTAAAAAACTGGAGACAGGGTGGCCGGATGGCTCAGCTGGTTAGAGCACAAGCTCTGCACAACAGGGTTGCCGGTTCAATTCCCACATGGGCCAGTGAGCTGCGCCCTCCACAACTAGATTGAAGACAACGAGCTGCCGCTGAGCTGCCAGAGGGGCGGCCGGATGGCTCAGTTGGTTAGAGTGTGAGCTCTTAAAAACAAGGTTGCTGGTTCAATTCCCACATGGGCCAGTGAGCTGCACCCTCCACAACTAGATTGAAGACAAGGAGCTGCCGCTGAGCTGCCAGAGGTGCGGCCGCAATGGCTCAGTTGGTTAGAGTGCAGGCTCTTAACAACAAGGTTGCCAGTTCAATTCCCGCATGGGATGGTGGGCTGCGCCCCCTGCAACTAAAGATTGAAAACGACGACTGGACTTGGAGCTGAGCTGCGCCCTCCACAGCTTCATTGAGATTGAAGGACAACGACTTGGAGCTGATGGGCCTTGGAGAGACACACTGTTTCCCCAATATTCCCCAATTTAAAAAAACAAACTAAAAACAACTGAGAGACAAAGGACCAAAAAACCAAACCATATGGAGAAAAGGGAAAAAGACATGAATAAATACTTCTCAAAAATGACCCTCAAGTGTATGAAAAAATTTTCCAAGTTGCTTATAGCTAGAGAACTGCAAATTAAAATGACAATAAAAAACTATTTCTCACTTAGCAGATTGCCAAAAACTTAAATAAAATGACGACACACTCAGTGGGTGGGTGAGGCTGTGGGGAAACAGGCCCGCGTACATTGCTGGAGGGGAATTTGGCAATACCTATCAAAACTAATCATACACTCATCTTTTGTGCCTCCCTCCCACCTTTGGGGTCTACCCTGAAGACATATCCCACAATATGAAAATGCACACCCGTAAGTTTAATTACTGAGCACAATTTGTCATTGGAAATTGTTGGCAACCACGTGAGTGCCCACAGGGGCGAGGTTAAGTGAACTCGGTCACACTGCACGGTGGGGCAGCTAGAGCAGCCTGCAGCTGTGACGATGGCCGGAGGGTCTGTGCGCCCAGCACAGGGATGCAGGACCTACTGTTACGTGTCAGGCCAACGTGCACAAGTGTCTATAGCACGTCACCTCCATGTAGGAAAGATGGGACAGAAGGAAACACACAGGCATCTGCTCATTTGTGCAAAAGAAAAACAGCAAGAAAAACCAGACACTGAAGACAGCCGTCGGTTCCCTGCAGGGTGTGGGTGGGACTGGGATGGGAAGAAGGGGGCAGAGAAGCGGAGAGGCAGGGATGGGGCAACGTTTTCCCAAGGGTATTGTTTTTGTAATTTTGGAACCACAGTAACATACCCCAAAATCAACCAACAAACCAGAACGTGGGGGAAATCCCAAATGCAATACAGACCGTCTCAAATGAACCTGTCTCTTATACATGAGAAACTGAAGCCCTCCTGAAGGGGGTGGGGAAGAAAAGAACCCACTTAAGTCACTTTGAAAACAATATTTTGACTGGGTCCTCTAACGACAAAAAGAACCAGACAAAATACTGTCCTTTAGATAGTAAACTTGTTTCCCACGGGGTGTGGGTGAGCAGTACTGAAATTGCTTTATGTGCACATTGGGATTGAGTAAGTACCCAGGGCACGAGCAGGCCAGGGTCCTCACTGTCAGAGAAGGAAGTCAGGACAAGGAGAGAAGGGTTATCAGGAGCCGGTAATGTGGGAACAGGGTTGGAGGATCAGTGTGAAGCGACGGTTTTCGTACATGAATATACAGATAGACACAGAAATCAGTGCCCGGGTGTGCGTGTGCTGGGGTTCGTCTAGACACACGTTCCAGCTCTTTTTGCTCAAAGACAATGACACCCCAGTCACAATGAGTTCACTTGTCACCCAAATTTTGGTTTTTAAGCACCACTCTCCAATATGGGCAGTACCTTGTTTTATGGTGCTCCACAGAGGTTGTGTTTTTCACAAATGGAAGGCAGGACTCTACCAATGAAAAAGATTGTGAGTCACGTTTGCAGTCCTCGCTTTATTGGGTGGTGTGGGATGGAAGCTGCAGCATCTCTGAGGCGTGTCTGCCTGCGACACCAGGCGTCCTCGGAGAAGTGGGCGGTTCCTGGGCTGGTGCAGGAAAACTACAAGCTGAGCCTAGGGCATTGTGTGGAGCCAGAACATAAGGACGTGCTCAGAAAAGAGGGGATACTTGTTGAAAGAACGTGGGAACCAACCTAACCTGACGGGTCCCAAGGGCCAAAGCTGGAGCAGTCTGAGCAAGAAAATAAGTGAGGGTACAATTGGATGATGGCCCAAAGCATAACATAAACACCCACCTACATAAATAAATCGCTGAATGAATGAATGAATGAACGGTGGAGAAGGGACGGTTCTTCCTTACACAGGAATCCCGATTAATAACCGTAAAAGGGGGGATTGAAATACAAAATCACCACTAGGCAAACGCCACAGACGTAATTGTCACTGGCAAGACCCACTGATATTTGGGGAGCAACAGGATATCTGCGCAGCGTCAGGGCAACTCCGCTAAGATACTTGTTACTTGCAAAGAGAAAACGACGCCTTTACATGGGAAAACCCAGCAGACACTATGTAGCCCAGAGACCATCAGTCTCCCCAGTGACCTGACTTGTGGACCCATGTCCCCCTGGTGTGCACTGAGGGGACTCGCCGTCATGGCCGTGGGGCTCCTGCTGACACGTGGACAGAACCCACGAGATGACGTCACGCAAACCCACACGGAGACAGCCTGTCGTGCTCACCCTTCGGAGGCGTCAGGGCCACAGAGAAAGGACAGACTGAGGGACAGTCTCCGCGTGCAGGAGGCCGGGACCAGCGGCTCGGGGCGGTGTGGGAGCCTGGGCTGGGTCCTGGAGCAGGAAGAGGATGCCGCTGGGAGCGCGTTTTGAATCATGGGCAACACCTGGCCTGTTAGTGTGTCTGTGGGAATGGCTGGCAGAGGGAGCCATTGCTAAGCTAGGAGACGGGAGGGTGGCAGGCGGCCAGGCCAGGGGACAGTGAGAGGGGTGGGGCTGCCTTCCTGCCTCTGGGTCGGTTGCACTTGGGGTGCGGGCTTATGTACACACAGTAAGATGGAGGGTCCCAGATGCTGTCGGTGAGCACGACAGGTGTGTGTGCCACCACCCTCATTCTAATCCAGAAGCACAGTGTGTCCACACGCCCGAGACTTACCTTGGGCTCCTGACAATCAGCGCCCCCAGCACCAGGCCTGGACCAGGACGAGCGGGTCCCCAGGCCTCAGGGGCAGGTCGACAGGTTTAGCAAAGAAACATGCTTCAGTGACTCTGCCCACTCTTTGAAGTGCCCGCCTCAGAATTTTCTACATCCCTCTGGTGCGTGGGAAAGGCTGAGCCCCATTCTCCTCTTTCAGGGCACTCTCTGACTCTCTGCACCCCTACTTGCAAGGGTCAGATTCAGCTGTGTGTGTGTGTGTGCGTGTGTGTGTGTGTGTGTGTACACGTGTGCCTGCCTTTGCTCACCCTTCCGTGTCCCAGCTGCTCTCCCAATGAGACACACCATCCTGCCTTCTCCTCCGACCTTCTCTTCCTGAGCATGGGGTCGGGCAATGGGGTCGGGCGATGCCCAGGTCATCATGGGGAACCTGCAGAGGTGGGGCTGGGGCCCTGGCGCAGAGCTCATGTTATTTAGGCCGCGCAGCAGCCTGAGGAGGGGGAGAGCACCTGAGAACTGGTTCTGTGCTGCGTCTCTCTCAGAGCTTCTCATGCCTGCGAGGTGTGTTCCCGTCCTGCCTCCTGAGCCCCTGGCACTCCCCACATCTGCGGGCACCCTGTCCCCCTCTCATGGTAGAGACAGCGGCATCTGAGATCAGCAGGTCAGCAGGTGTCGGTTGGGAAGCCTGTGCAGGGGTGGGGGAGTGGGGGTGGAGGGGCTGCGTGCCCTCGCTGAGCAATGTGCTCCTGGCTTCTCACTCAGAACAGCCTGTGCCCACGAAATCCTGCTCACCAACTCTTTCTATTTTTGTTTGCTAACCTGGAAATGTAGATTTACAGTCTGCTGGGGAGACAGACTGCCTGTTAGCCAGTGGGCCCACATCACAAGTGTGCAGCCCACATTTGTGACATACAGCTCATCGCCATCTCTCGCTGTCTAACTGGGAGACAGACGTCAGCAGCCCCGGGAACCCCTCCCCTCGGGTCCCTGTGCCTGCTCCCTCCACCCCCTGGTGACCAGCCTTCCTCGGACACCAGTGATTGATAGCTTTTGCCTGTTTTGACCTTGGAATGTGAAGAATCACTCAGTATCTTCTCCTTGTGTCTGGCTTCTCCGGTTTACATCTCCATGTGACAGTCACCAGGCTGTTCTGTTTTCAGCTTTGGGCCTTGGCGTCTGTGCTGCTATTCCCGTGTGTGTCCTGCTTGATGAGCACCTATGCATATCTTTCCAAGTGTGAGAGTTCAGTCACAGCATGAATGAATGAATCAATGAGTGATCTGGAATCAGAATTTCAAGTGGAAAAGTTTGGGAACTCCTGTTCAGTTCCTAAGTTTCACGTGACGTTGGGCTGATTTGGCTCGTCCCTGTGACCGGCGCAGGGCCCAGTTATCATCCATCGACACCTGGTTCTCGGCAGCGGGACCATAGTGGGCTGGTGCCATCAGTTGTGACAGGTAACGCTTTTGAAAACAGCTCTGAGGGCTTCAGATTTGGGGGAGAGTGATTCTGAGCCCTTGAGGGCTGTTTCCATGGAGATAGGAAGAAAAGCAGTATTTCCCGAGTACCACTGACCGGCTGCTCACCATGGGAGGTGTTTTCATGGCTCGTTCTGCTGAGTTTTCACAACAGTTGTTCTTATCACACTCTGCAGCTCAGGCGCTGGCTCAGGGACTTGCCTGGTGACGCTGCAGGTGCCACTGGTTTGCCCACTGCCAAGTCCAACTCTTCCCATGGGCTAGATCGCTGTCTCCTGGAGATAAGACACTTTGCTTTGATTTTCCATCCCTGAGCCTGCAGCCACCCCCACAGCAGGCGTTCAGTTATGTGGGGGGCACGGGGAGACGTTGCCGCAGGAAGCACCCTGCCCCAGTGAGGGTGCTGCCCCTCCTGCAGCCCCTCACACGGGGTCCAACTGAATTAGTAAGGGGAGGGCCAGGGGGGAGCTGAGGCTTTATGAATTTCCTCCTGTATTTGGGCTTTACATATTTTGCAAACATTTACTTAGCGGCTCATGGGTTCAAAGTTTGTCTGTCTTTCCTGAGAAACTGTTCCTTCACTGCTGACCCAGGACGTTCACTGTCCTCAGTAATGCTCTTTGCCTCATGCGTTTTTACTTGGTATCAAAATGGCAGCATCAGCTGGCTTTTGGCTGACGCTTTCTTGGTGTATTTCCCCCAACCCTTTCCTGAAGCCTCCCCACTTTACTATATTTTAGGTATGTCTTTTGTAAATGGCAAATGGCTGGATTTTTTCCCTTCTAGTCTGAGAAATCTGCCTTATAACTGACAAGCCCAATACATTTCTGTGACGTCTCATTGCTGGCACCTTTGCCCGAGGGGTACCTGTCCTGTCTGTTGAAGGTGCTTTCTTTCTGTTGACTGCCTCCACCATCTTTCCGTTGGCTCTATTGCATTTCTTACCCACTCCCCTCTCCGCTCCACGGTTTTGTGTGCGGTAGACTCTCTTTCTCCTCTTTCTCTTTCATCAGGTGTCACAGCCTGATGAAACAGAGGACATTGTGATGGAAGGGAGCTGTGCTGCAATAACTAACTCTCTGCCGGTGACTCATCACTCGATCCCGCACAGCCTGGGTCCAAACCTGGATGAGGAGGGATGACAGCCCTCAGGAGGGGCTGTGGTGATGACATGGACGCGTGTGGCCGGGCGCAGCTTCCACCAGCTTCTCCCGCCTCACAGCTAGGACAGGGGCAGTTTCTTCTGCTTCCCCTCGAGTCAGCCCTGATCTCTGGGCTGGGGTGGGCCGGTCTGGGGAGCCCACGGGAGTGTGTGGATGTGAACGAACCCACTTGGTGACTGTTTCTCCGGCATAATCTCCCTGGGGGAGGGAACAAATGGCTCAGGTGGCAAGATCATGATAAAATGAAGACGGGAGTTTATAGTTAAGAAACTGGTACAGTTTAGTGAGATGCATGCACAGCAGCATGTAGAAAGACGGATGTTTCTCCTTGGTAACGGAATCCTGAATAGCTGCACACATTGCTGCTCAGTCGGTGGATGGTGTTTCCCAAACGCTGGAGGAAATGTCGCATCCTGCCCTTTTTCCTGGAACGCAGTCATGGTGGCTGGTGCTCCAGCAGTCATATTAGCACATGAGGATGGTGGCACAGGAAGATGCTTGTTTAATAAACACGTACAAAAACTTGTGGGTCAGGTCTTGCTTTGAATATTTTACAAATATTAACTCATGTCATCCTCATAGCAACCTCTGCTGTTCTCAGGTTCACTTCCCCGCAGCCCCAAAGCAGCTGACCAAGCCACAGGTCAGAGGAAACATGCACCATGCACCCCACACTGGCGTCCCCTTGTCATGTTGGCTGTCCCCATATCACCTTCTGTTTTCATCTTCTCTGCTCCTGCCTATCTTCAGATGTGAAATTTAAGTTCATTTGATACTTAAGTTCATATTCATTTTTTTTCTCTTGCCTGATTTCTGCCCTAGTCCCCTGTTTGTGGCTTTCCGAACCCTCCCATTTACTGTTGGAAGACAAAAATAAAATCTTAAAAGTATGTAGAGAGAAATGCTAAGTGACCCATCTGGCAATTATAGACTGACAGCTGACATCTCAAAAGCAATAAAGGCAGCTACAAGGTAGTGGAAAACTCAAAATGCTGAGAAAAAGAAATAACTGCCAACCCAGGCTTGGTAAACTTGGTTAAATTATTTTTCCTAAAGTAGGGTGAAATAAAGACATTTTCAAACAAGCAAAAACAAAAGGCATTTACCATGAAAGGAACTTTATAGCCAGAGGAAGGAAGCTGAGAGACAAAGGAATTGGAACGTGTGGGTGAATAGAAACAAGTATTGACTGTGAATATATAATAATAATAATAATAATAATAATAATAGTAAAAAACATCTGATTTGGGCTATTAACTCACCAAGGTAGACCCCAAAACGCTGGGTAACAATGACACACAAACAAAAGGGCACAATTGGAGTTAAATCCTAAGATATTTGCATTTTGTAGTAGGTAGAGTTAGAAATTAAGACTTTGTTCATCTAACTATACAGTTGAAAATGTAAATGGCACCAGTAAAAGACTAGAAATAGAATAAGTATATAACTCTCAAATATAGACAGGGAAAAAAGTGAAACGAAAAAATCTTAATCTAGAAAATGAGGAAAAAGCACAGAGAGGCACTGGGAAAGCCTGAGGCTGGTGCTGTGGGGGCCATTGCCCCGCCCTCACCCAGCGCCCTCCTCACGAGGCCCCTTCCACCTAGTCAGCAGTTTCCCCATGAATCCACCACCGGCTTAGTGCACACATGCAGTCCTGACCCTTCCTGGCAGGTGCGGTGCTTGTTTCACGTTGATAGACGTGACCAGAGAACTAACTCCCATTACATTGTCAATGATGTGTTCGCTCATCAACCTTTTTTATTTTAACCATTAAAAAGCTTCCAATCCAATACTTCCCTATTCCTTTTCTAATCTTCTTGCTTCCAACTGTGCAGTGAAAGCAGGACCAGGCACACTTTCCTTGTTCCCTGGGGATTTCCATTTCCCCACTTCCCAGAAGGATTAGAAGGTGCTTCGTGTTTTTTTGGTGAGTTGGAAGTCACCACAGGAAGTGGCTCTCTCCCTCCCGTTTTGCATTTTAGCAATGGACGCATCCTTAATGGAGAGAAGTCACTTTCTGGTGGAGGAATTTCTGTGGGAGACGTGACAGGAGGACCCGGCTGCTTGGGTGGGGAGTGGGATCTCATTGCGGGGGTGGGGCAGGGGGGTGGGGGGCAGCCGTGCAGATGGGCTGTAGGTAAGGACCCTGCCCAGTGACCAGGAGAGCATCTCCTAACCCATTCCCAGAAGCTGAGAAAACCCCAGGGAAGGCAAGGCGAGGCGAGTATGTGTGTGTGTGTGTGTGCACAGTGTGTGTACTCGTGTGCACCCAGGTGTTCACAGCATCTGGACCCTTCACCAGGGACGGAATTACACCTAATGGTCGCTCTCATTTCCTGAGCACTTTGCATGCGTTTGGTGGAAAGCTACCTCATCCCCCGCCCCCACCCATGCTGGAAAGGCTCTGAAGCCATGTCTTTGTCCCTTTCTTGCCCCGGCAACTGGCTGCCAAGAGCCCTGTCTTCAAAGCACGCTCAGTCTCCAATGTGCAGAAAGGACCTGTCTCCATGCACTTCTTCAGAACGGTCTGTCTCTCCTGCACTCAGTGATTTTTTCAGCTCGTGTTCCATTTCTTCGTGTCCAGAGGATATAACTTACCCACTTCAAAGTGAGCAATTCCCGTGAAGTGCAGTCAATGCTCCAGCCCTTGAGACCTCTCCAGGCTTGGCCGAGGGCTGGCCAATCCCGCAGGAAAGCCCCCTTCCATCCGATGGGCTTTTGATGGAACTCTCCTTGCTCTTAGGCAATCACTAAAAGTCAGTTCTCTGAAGAGCTAATTTGCCAAGTGACCGACTCCAAAGAATTGATTATTTCTTGGCACTAATTCGTTTTACTTGAACAGTTTTCAATTTGTGTTCCTATCAGCGTATGCAGCCTGCTCCTTCTTTCCGCCTCAGCGCCTGGAGGTGGAGGGACTTGGGGGGTCGGGGTGGGGAGGCACTGGGAGGACATTTTATGGCTTGACTATGAAGAGTTCTGATCAACCAGTTCTTTATCAAAGTAATGGTCATAAAATAAATACTTTATACTGAAGAATAAATTCAAGACGATAGTCAGTGTTGTGTTTTCTGTACATATGCTTATTTTTTTCTTATGGATTTATTCTTCCACTTTTTCAATCTGAAGGTGTGAAAGAGGTTGCCAGTTGCCTGTCCAGTATCCATGCCCCCTTTTCTCTTTAACAGAAGGACTTAATTTTTTTTGCAGGGGTGGGGGCTCATTGTACCCAGTAAAAATCACATTTCCCTGCCTCCCTGAAGATAGGAAGGGCTGGAGGCATGTAAGCAAATTTATCTGGGTGGAGCCTCATTTGAAAAGTCTTGTAAAGAGACTCATCTGGGAGGCATGCTCTTTGCCCTTCTGCTCACTTCCTTCTTTCTGCTTGGAATGTGGTCACAATGGCTGGATCTGCAGTCGCCGTATTGGGACCATGAGGTGACCTTGATGATGAATGCTGAGCAACTAAATATACAAATAGACAATGGCCAGACCATATATAAAAATAGAACTGTATCCCACAAGCTGCAGCCACCTGCCCAGGAAGAAAGCCGTTATCTCTGTTAACCAGCCCAGGGAGCCAGCCTGTTGTTAGTCAGCCGTGTAGGAATTCAGACTGCTGTCTCTAGTGTCCAGTTCAGGAGGCCAAATGATAACACCGTAACAGGTGGAGACGTCCACGCTGCTTTCTCAGTAATCAACAGAACGTGTAGCTGGAACTCCTTGGGCCTGGAAATCAGTGCCTGTCGTCTTTTGCAGGCCTAGCGTGGGGGCTGGACCATCTGGTCAGGAGCCGGCTGGTTTGGGTTTATTGTTGCCATGGTTATCTCAATGCCACAGACTTCTAGTTCCTCCAGCTGTGGGCTGCAGCAGCCTCATGGTGAGAGTGGGGACTGAGTGCTCGAGGGCTCTTCTCAGGGTTCCTGTGCCCCTCAGCTTCTAGCTGTCCCTGCATGTCTGCCCCACGGATGGGGTCCCTCTCCAAGCTCTTACCCGTCCCTGAGAACCACTCGGATCTTTGCTGATGCCCCTCCCTCAGCAGTTCAGTCGTTTGCTAGTAAAGAGGGTTTGGGAAGCCTGTGGGGCTTCCCTTCTCAGGAGCTGCTGGTCACCTCATGCCCACCCGTGCCACTCAGGGCTCTCTCAGGCCTCCTCCTGGTTCCTAGTCTTTCTCGTCAGCAGCCAGGAGGGGCCCATGGCCGAGAGCTTGCAAGTAGGTTCAAACTCCCCTTACTTATGGGACCCTTAGCTTTTCTCAATTGTCATACTAACTAGTCTTTAAGAATTTCTTACAATTTAGCTGAATCTTTCTTGTCCATTTGTCTGGTGATCACCTCTTTGTTCTGTGCCACGTCAGAGATGAAATAGTTCTCTCTCTCTCCCTCTCTCTCTTTCCTTAAAGGGACTTGTTCCTTTTTGGAATTCAGATTGCTTTGTGACTCATCTCTCCGATGGTTTTGAGTATTATTCAACTTTTATTGTTGTTAGTGTGGGAGAGATATGTTCTTTGAAGCTTTCTGCTTTCTAAGTGGAAATGGAAGTGTCTGTTGTTTTATTTTATTTTTTTTTTGCAGCCCAATCTTAACTAATTCATTCTGTGAGCCCATTTTCAGTGGGAATTTCCACCGTAGGAGTCCTGGGTAATGGCAGTAGCCCTCGGGTCTGTACATCGTATGATGAGGCCACAGTAGGAAAGAGAAGACACAGAATATTGGGTCACTGAGGAAAGTCCCAATGCTGGGGACAGGGTTACAGAACCCAGTATCTTAGAACTAGCAAGGGCAGGCAGCTGTGGCAGCCCTGAGGTCGGGAAGGGTAAGGGAGGAAACCTTCTGGGATCCAGAGAGAGTGGTTGCATGTAGAACACTGGTGGGAACTGTGGCTCTCAGTGAAAGATCTCAGCTAATTTGTGAAACGTAAAACAAGCAAGGATCTTGAAGAACTCAACACCACCAACAACCAACTAATCAGCATTCACAGAACACTCCACCCAACAACAGCACAGAACTCATGCTTTTCAAATGTCCATGGAACACACCAAGAGAGATGGCATCACAAAGCCTAAAACACATCTCAACACATTAAACAGAACTGAGATCATGCAGAGTGTATTCTTTGACCACAGTGGAATCAAACTTGGTACCAAATAACAGAAAACTAACAGGAAAATCTCCCAACAGTTGAAACTAAACAACACACTTTCAAAATAATCCATGGATCAAAGAGGAAGGCTAAAGGGAAATAGAAAATATGTTGGACTGAATGAAAATACAACATATCAAATTTAGCTATGAAACACAGCTAAAGCAGGGTTGAGAGGGAAATTCATAGCACCAAATGTTTATATTAGAAGACAGGGGGAACAAATCTCAAATCAATAATCTAGGCTTTATCCTCAACAAAAAGAAGAACAAAATAAACCCAACACAAACAGAAGGAAGGAAATAATCAAGAGGAGATCAATGAAATTGAAAACAGAAAAATAATAGAGATGGTTAATGAAACAAAGGTCTGGTTCTTTGAAAAGATCAATAAACTTCTAGCAAGATTGACAAAGCTGCAAAGAGAGATACACAAATTACCAAAATCAGAGATGAAAGAGGGAACATCCTACAGACCTTGCAGACATAAAAAGGCTAATCAGAGAATACTTCAAGTAATTCCACATATATACATTTTACAACTTAGATGAAATGGACCAATTCTTTGAAAAGTACAAAGTAGCAAACTCACCTATTACGAAATAGATAATTTGAATCGCTCTATGACTATTAAGGAAATTGAATCAGTAATTAAAACACTCGCTCCCCTTAATACAAAAATTATATTTCTATAGACTAGCAACACCCATATGGACACTAATTAAAAATACAATGCCATTTATAATCATTAAAACAAAAAGAAATACTTCATTGTAAATCTAATAAAATAGGACTTGTATGCTGAAAACTACAAAATACTGATGAAAGAAATACAGATCTGAATAAATGGAGAGATTTACCATGTTCATGGATTGGAAGACTCAACATAGTAAAGATGTCAATTCTCCCAAAATTGAAGCACATATTTAAGGTCATTTCTATTAAAACCCCAGCCAGATTTTACAGATACAGAAAAGATTATTCTGAAATTTATATGGAAAGGTAAAGAAACTAGAATAGCTAACTATTTCTTGAAAAAAGAAGATAAGATAGGAGAAATCAGTCAACCTGATTTTACAAACTATTGTGTAGCTACAGTGATCAAAACTGTGTGATATTATAGAAGGACAGACAGAGAGATCAGTGAAGAGCACAACACGGAACCCAGAGATAGACCCACGCAAATATGTCCAACTGCTTTTTGACCAATGTGCAAACGCAGTTCAACGGAGGAAGGACAGCCTTGTCAACACATGGTACATCCAGAGGCAAAAAGCTGCACCTCATCCAAGACCTCACACTTTGTATAAAGTTAACTCAAGGTGGACTGTGGATTAAAATGCAAAACTGTAAGAGTTTTAGAAAAGAAAAGGAAAGAAAATCTTCAGGATCTAGAGCTAGGTAGATAGTTTTTAGACCTGACATCAAAAGTAAGATTGTTAAAAGGAAAAGTTGATACAATGGATTTTATCAAAATTAAAAATGTTTGCTCAGTGAAAGATGCCATAAGAGAATGAAAAGACAAGCTACGGACTGGGAGAAAATATTTGCAAACCACACATCTGACAGAGGACTGGTATCTAAAATATACGAAGAACTTCCAAAACTCAGCAGTAAAAAAAGTAAAACAACAACAAAAAACCCAAACACACATTTTACCAGTGAGGATGCGTAGATTACATCTTTTCAGACATTCAACATCTTAGTCACCACGCAAATCAAAGCCACATGGGCTATTATGGAACACCTATCAGAATGGCTAGAATAAAACAGCTGCGCCCTCCACAGTGAAAACACCAAAAACGAATGAAAGTGGGGAGAAACTGGATCATTCGTACATTGCTGGTGGAAAAGTAAAATGGCACAGCCACTCTGGAAAATGGTTTGACAGCTTCTTAGAAAGTAAACAAACAATTGCCATGTCACCTAGTGAGTACCCGGGTAGGCCTGCATCCAGAGAGATGAGAGGTCATATTCATACGATACTCCTTGGTGACTGTTCACAGCAGCCTTATTCAGAACAGCCCCGAACTGGAATCAGCTCAGATGCCCTCCAGCTGGTAAGTAGCTAAACCCATGGTCCACCCACACTGTGGAACACTACGCAGCAATCAAACGGAAGAGATTCCTGATCCACAGGAAGTTCCAGAGAATGATGCTGAAGGAAAAAGCCAATCACCAAAAAGTCACATATTGTGTGACTCCATTAATAGAACATTCCTGAAATGACGACATTACAGAATGGAGGTGAGAGTAGTGGTTGGTGGGGGTTAAGGTGGGCTGGGGTGGGAGGAGAGAGAGTGTGGCCACAGGAGGGCAGCTGAGGGACCCGTGCGCGGATGTCACGGTCTGTGTCTGGACGTGTCAGTGCCCACATCCTCCATGTGATACTAAACTAGAGTCGTGCGAGATGTCACCACTGGGGGGCAGGGTAGAGGCCACATAGGATCGCTGACTGCTGCACGGGAAGCTACAATTATTCAAAATAAAAAGTTTAATTAAAAAAAAAAATCATTTTCTTGGTTATAACATGAGACCCATCGAAGAGAGTTTAATCTCTTAGACTTGCACATGTTTCCTGAGCACCCCAGGGCTGTGAGAACTCCCCTGTTCGGCAAACCACTTCCGAACCCTTTTGGCCGTTCCAGGTACTGCTGACCCAGCCCAGCCCTGGCAGCCCAGGCAGGTCTCAGACTTGGGCATGAAAATGGGAGTCTGACAAGGGTCACTCCGGAGAAAACAGTTCTCTTGTTGGCCCTGCATGGTGCTTTCTAGATTTGGGCATGGTGGGGACATTCTGTGAGGCGGGAGGGTGTCCCAGGGTAGGGATTTAAAAGAACAGCTCCCCAAGAAGCAGTGCTCCTTAGATGTGATCAATTGCCCTGGGAGCAAGCAGTCTCTCCTCATCCTCCTTGTGGGCACAGCAGGTGATAAATGGTTTCACCAACCAGGCAGCGGACAGCAAGGATGCTACCGCTGATAAATAAGATATGCAGACCTCATGGGTTTGCATGACCGCACACCTCTCCCCAGGGGCCGCTTGACACCATCAGCTTCTTGTTCATCAGCAGCGGTTGGTGACAACTGTGTAAGGACGGGTGACAACAGTTTCTGATAGAAATGCTTGCAGCAGCAAAGGGCTGCTTTTGCCACTGAAAGGACCCTTGCTCGTCAGGAAAAAAAGAACACCCCTTTCCCTTTCTGCAATAATGTTAATATTCGCCCTCCCCCCATCTCTTTCTTTATGCCCATTGATTTCTGAACAAAGCAGATGCATTTTTCCTAAAGAAATACACTGAGAATCTACGTAGTTGAAGTGGTGGACAGTGGTTTGGCACAGTGGATCATAGAACCCCACAGGCTTTCTCCCTGGGGGCTCTCATAAAATCCTATCAGAAGTGAGAAGTGTGTGTGTGTGTGTGTGTGTGTGTGTGTGTGTGTATGTGTGTGTGTGTGGAGCTGCCACTCCCTGCATCTTCCTGTTTCTCTTTGTCACTCAGGGTGTCATGCAGGGTCTCAGCTCCAGCTCCCCGCATAACAATGCAGGACATGGTGAGGCCAAAAAGGAACACCCACGGAGCCATGGATGGGGGGTTCATACCACTATAGTCTCACTGGCGGCTGGGAGGCTGGGATGGAGACACAGGAAGCAGGAGCCACACGATCCACAATCTGCCATCTGCTTCTCTGGCAACCGACCCCACTTGCTAACTGCAACCCGCACTTGCTAGCTCAGCCACGGCAGTTATATCAGTGGCCAATGGCTAACTGGTAACAGCTGAAGGCCAACTAGTCACAGCTGATGGCCATCTACTACCTGAGCCAGCACCTTTCCACGCAAGGCCGAGGGCCTGGAAACTGCTCTCCTGGCTCTGTCCCCACAACCTTCCAAGCTTCCTTTACGCCAATTTTAATGCAATGCTAACGGTAGTAACCCTTTCAGCTGAAAACATGAGCACTAAACTCACTAATTTTACTAGGTTAGCTGTATACACAGTCCAAGTATTTGCCATTTAATAGTTCGTTCATTCGTCTGCTCATTCATGCATTCACGCATTCATCAAGCATGCTTGAGCACTTCTTGCCCACACCGGGCTGGCCACCAAGAAGGCAGAGAATTTACCGTCCCTCGAGTTTACTGGTGCCCGTCCTCATCCACCCCAGCTTGCTCCGGTATTTTCTTGCAATCCCGATGGAGGCAGCTCATCTGTCAGAGGTCAGCTGTTTAAATGAAGATTTAAAAAAAATTTTTTGGGGGGTGTATATTGGGGAACAGTGTGTTTTTCCAGGACCCATCAGCTCCAGGTCAAGTCATTGTTTTCAGTCTAGTTGTGGAGGGCGTGGCTCACTGGCCCATGTGGGAATCGAACTGGCAATCTCGGTGTTATGAGCCCTGCTCTCTAACCACTGAGCAAACCAGCTGCCCCAAGAGGATGTTTTTTAAAGCTTCTTACTCCTTACTGGGTGTTTTCCAATTATAACTCATGTGCTGACGTGACCCTGGTGGAATGTCTGTCTGACACATTTGTGCCTGTCAGGCAGGTGAGGGGAGGCTTCCAGGTTCATGGGCAAGGTTAGGTTTTGCAGGTGCCCAATAGAAGGAAAAGAGCAGGCTGTTATTTAATAGACAAGTTTAACCCCCAGGGTGATTCCCACAAACTCCTCACTTAATCTCACCGGGTTCAAATGGCACGATTGATTCTGAGTAAATAAACACCTAATTATGACCATCAGTGCTGATTCAATCAAGCCCCAAACACCTGCCCCCTAATCATTCAGGTCAGCCCGGAAGGACCCCAGATGTCCCCAGTCCCTGGGAAGCATTAGGACAGCAGAGCAGCATAGGGTCTCCAGGAGTGACTGCGGGATGAACCAAAGTGTGGCTGCTTTTTCCCTTATGGGGTGGGGTTTCTCCGACAATAAATATAAAGAAAAACAGTGTCGCCTGCTTGTAGGTTAGAAACGTGACTGTCCCCATGTACAGGGCCTGTGTTCACAGCCTCTCGTCTGTGACCTGGCCTGACCTCTGAGCCTCAGGCCATCGGTGCTGCTTTTGGGGCCAGGAGAGCCCATCAAAATACAGTGTTGTCCATGGTCACCTTCTGATTAAACAGTGGCTCCTGCTCATTGTGGAAGGTGTGGCAAGCACGCCAGAAAATCATCCCTTTAACCTCAGCCCTTGTAACTTCAGAAATACGCTTCCGTGAAATATCTGTTGTTGACATTTTTTTCTCCAACAAAATTAGGATCGGACTGTATAGACTATTTTCTGTCCACTTTGCTCAATCTAACATTATCTAATGAACATTTTGCAATGAAATGTAATGCCCTGGAAACACGATGTTTGCTTTGGCTGCAGCCTGTTGCCCCCTATGGATGTGCTGGTTTACTTGATATTTCTCCCACCTGTAAGACGCCGTGACTATTACCTTGGAGTTAGTGCCTGAAAACGCCAAATACCCTTTGAACTTCTCAGAACATGGAGTGACTCTGCCCTCCCATCATTTTGAAGGTCAAATATGACATTTCCCAGGAGCCCTTAGGGGCGTAGGTCCTTGCCCTCTTGAAGATATTTGAATGATGTGCCTTCTGCAAGCTTATCGTTTAAACATTCTTTGCAGTTTTGTTAGACGCCTCTGAGCTTGGTGCAATAACTACATATAAAACCTGGCGAGGCAAAACAATACCAGAGGCAAGAAAATCATCTTTTACCCTCTCACAGGCGGGCAGGTGGAGCGCAGTGCTTTCCCTGACTTCCCGTGGTTGGGACAAGTGGATCCCATCCACGCTGGGGGACAGCTGACAATGGAGTCCACAGCGGATCTGGGGCAGTTGCTCCAAAGACCACACAGACGCCTTCAAGAGCTTTATAAGCTGAGCAACTTCGATGGCGGTTCTAGGGCACGGCCTCAGAACGTCACCAGCATTTCAGCTGCTCTGCACCGGGTTGGCGGGCGGCATGCCTCCACCCCTGAAGTCAGGTAACTCTTGGAAAGCCTAGAATGGGGGTGGGCGCCTTGTGGGGGCAGAGGAGTCAAAACAGGCCTCTGGAGGAGCTTGAAGAATGACTGCAGCTGTGTTTTAAACCACGGTCTTCCTTGCTCTGGTATATGACAAAAAATGGCCATAAACATTTTGTCACTGCTGTCATGGAGTCCATTTTCCCACCCCTTAAGTCCAGGCTTGACCAAGTGACGTGCTGTGGTTCCCAGGATGTAATAAACGTGCTGCACAGCAAGACTTGCATAGTGACAAAGCACGGGGGCTTATGCTGGTGTTGCTGGGTCGTTGCCACCAGGAGAATGAGCCATGTTTTCCTGCCACACAATTACACATGTGGCTGAAATTCCAACTGACATCAACCGGCTTCCAGACACGTAGGTGACACCATCCAGAGCAACAGCTCCAGCAGGGCTGGACCAGACCAACAGTCCTGCCCTGTCAACCCACAACCATGAGAAATAATACACGTCGTTTCTCCAGGTCACTGAGTTTCAGGGTGGCTAACGGACACGCTCCACAGCCAGGGGGCTGAAGGCAACACTCCGGCTTTCAGTGTGACTGAGCAGATGATCATAATTTGTCTTCCTGGATTTACCTTTCTACCATCCTTTTCCTTCTCACCCATTTCTGTCGGTTCTCCCTTTTGGCTCACTTTGCACCCAGTGCCCGGTCCTCCCTGAGAGACCCCACCAGCCCTTCTCTGTGTCTGCCTCGTACCCTGAGCCGGCCATTGTTCTGTTCCCACAGTTGCCTGCCTCCTGCCTTCCTCACATCCTGGCTCATTTGGGGAAGCCTGAACAAAAGAAAAAAATATCCCCAAATAACGGGGCCACAGCCCTCCCCAAGGCAGGAGTTGTTGGTCAGTGATGGCCTCTGCAAGGATGCTGGAGGCCACGGACCGATGGGGACAGGCTTCTGAGGGACCTGACGCTGGTGGAGAGCTGAGAGCTGGGTTTAATGCTCCCCACGGCCAGAGGGTAGCAATCGACAGACGGGAAGGCTAAGACTATGATGCTGTGAGGGGGTGGACAGCGTCCCTCTGAAAGGGTCCTAACTCCTGGCACCTGAGACTGGGAGCTTATTTGGAAATAGGGCCTTTGCAGATGTCATCAAGTTGAGGCCATATGGATTAGAGTGAGCCCCAAATCCAGTGACTGGTGTCCTGATACAAAGAAAGACATTTGGACACAGAGACACACAGGGGAGGAGTCTACATGGCAGTGGAGGCAGAGATTGGGGGGAGGCGGCCATAAGCCAAGGAACCCCCGGGATTGCTGCAGTCACCAGGACTGGGAAGAGGTGATGAAGGACCCTCCCCGGGAGCCCTCAGAGGGCCCTGCTGACACCTTGATTTTGGATTTCTGGCCTCCAGAACTGGGAGAGGATGAAGTTCTGTTGTCTGAAGCCACCAAGCTTGTGCTACTTTGTTATGGCAGCCACAGGACACTGATACAGAAGGTGTGTGCTCACACAATCGGCGAGGAGAGAAATCCAGAAGCATTCAACCCCCGTCCTGCTAGACTCTTTCCAGAACAGGTGGCCTCTGGATGACCCTCCTTTCTTGTGGCAGAAACTGGGCAGCACAGGGGAAAGGAGCAGCCTTGCCTGGGGGCCAGTCGAGGGGATGCCTGCCAGGGTCCCCTTTCAGGATGGATGGGTCTGCCCAGATGAGCAGGCCATACTTGAACAGGAGGAACATTTCTGTGACGTCCTTCCCCACTGGTACACGGTGGTCGGCGTACTACCTACGTTAGGTCGGTGGGCAGGCTTGGTGCATGGAGCCGGCGGACGACTCCATGGCACTGGGCGCCGTGTGCCACGCTGCCAGCCATTCCCTCCAGGTCGATTAGCACCCAGGGGACACACGTCAGCTACGTCCCAGGTGTCCAGGCAGCAGTGAGAACAGGCCGACCGGTCAGCACACCACACGGCTTAACCTTGCCTTCCGCCCCATTGTAACTGGCACGCTGGATGCACTTTCAATGTTTTGTAAAATTACTTTTAAGGGAAACAGCAGACATTCCTGCAGAGCTCTCGTGGCCACGAGAAATGGTCAGCTGCTGGATGGCACGTCTCGCTCGCTGCTCCGCGAGGGACCCACTGTCCACCTCGGCCACCTCTCCCTCACACCTGTCACTTTGTTCCTTAGCGAAGCCCAAGTGTTCCTTGTTTTTTCCCGTTCGCTGCCAGGTCTGAGGAACCGAGCGAAGGATGAACACCTACTACCTTGTCATCCTTCAACTTCCTTCCTCTCGGCGGCAGGGAGGCTCGATGAGTCATAAATACACACACACACACACTCATACACTCAGTGTCCCTGTCCCCCCGTCCCCACCACACACTCTGCAGGATGTGTTTTTTCTCGGACATGATTCTTTGGGTTAGCGACCACAACTCAGATGCATTCATTTGGCAAATATCTGAGCTCCTAATACGTGCCAGTCACCAGGGTCGGCCCTGGGGTGCACGGGGTCCTGGGAAATTACTTTTTGCTGGGTGCCCAGCTATACCATGAAAAAGCTGGGTACAGCCTCCCTTTGTGGGCTCAGTGCCACCCAGAAAGTCCCCAGTGCTTGTCCCTAAAACGAAGGCAGGAAGAAAAGGGCAGCTTTCTCCCCTGAGGCAGATGCCCTCAACGGCACTGAGGCACCTCGGCTCCTTTTCTCACCTGCGAGGTAAATGTTCAGTTCCCACCCCCCAGGAAATGGGCGCCCTGTGGTGAGTCTGTGTCCCGCGGGGACACGCGCTGCCTCCAGGGTGACCGGGCGGCCTCAGCTCCCCACCAATGGCCCCCTCGCAGCTCACAAACACAGGACACGCACGTCCTTGCGCCCCGGGCTCTGGTCTGACATTTAATGTGGAATTTACACGGATGCACGTGTCACGTCTCACTGGGCAGGCGCCCTGGAGTACATCTGTGAAAAAGCGGAGTGTCCCTGTCTCCACACGAGGACGGACGGAGGACGTCTGGGGTTTATCACATGCACCAGAGAAAAAGTGCAGCACCCATTTCTGTATAAGAATATATTATTTAAAAGGCAGTTTAAAAATAAAAATTATGTACAGCATCATGAGTTTTTTTTTTGCATCACTGAACAAAACGATTCTTAGAAAACGTGGTTGTGTGGTGCCAGGCGCTGGGGTCAGCTCATCCCCGCGTGGCTTTCACAACGTCCGACTGGGCTGGGTCCAGAACACCCGCGGACGCTCCGCTTCCTTCAGGCATGGTCTGCGGGGACGCAAAATGACAACTGGTTTGTTTCTGTTGGGATTGAAATGTGCAGGCGATATTACAAATGTCATAGGACTAGACACAGACTATGTGTGAAAAATGAGGCATTGGACATATTGTTGGACACGTGTAGGCAAAATAAAACCATTTTGATCCCTCTTCCACGCCATTCAAAAATATGAGCTGACTTCAAAATGAAAAGCCAGCATTTTCTAAGCGCTTCTTACATACAAGGTCTCTGCTCATTCACTGGCTGCAACCACCACAGAAATGGTCTCACTGCCTCTGCTTCAGAGATGACGGCTGAGGCTCAGAGAGGTTGAGACGCCTGCACCCATCACTCAGCTAGTAATCAGCAAAGCTGGTGCTCAAAGCTTGGTTTGTGGGGTGCGGCTGCCTCTGTGCCTCTTACACAACCCAGCCCAGTTTCTCGTGCTGGGCACCTGGAATGTGATATAAACCGAGACTCTCTCTAGTGACCCATCAGGCACGTGTGTGGTGTAATCTTATTATTCGGGGCGGATGGGCTGGTCTGCCTTCTGCACGGGCTGAAGGAATGGCTCAAGCCAGCAAGTGGGCAGGGACATGTTTACAGACATGCAGGCAAACGCTTTCTTGGTGAAAAGCTTTGAAAACCTGCTCTCCCTTTTAAGTGGTACACGTGCTACTTATTGACCTTCGCTTATTAACTAACGCATGTCCCTGTTCCTTCAGAGCCTGATTCTAATTATTACAAGCAAGCAATAGAAGTTTCACTTATTTAAAAATATTCTGTATTCAGATTTCCTCCTTCCCTCTCTCCCCCCAGATCCCAATTTTAGCTGGAATTATTGTATCACTGAGACTCAAGGTGGAAGATCGTTACCTTCACTTTTTTTCCCGTCTCGGCTTTTCTCCCTGGACTTGTCGGAGCCCTCACGTGTCAGGCCCTTAGTCTTCTTCTGCAACCAGGACAGAGCACAAAGAAGACACAAGTCAGGCTTCAGGGGACAAGAGGGAGTGCCCTGCGTATCTGCTCAAGAGCTCCCTGTTGACCGAACACATTAAAATGTGGAGTGGAGACTGCTGCCTCCAACCTTGGCGCGCCCAAGCACACGCGTGTGAGCTTTGCAGACACAGCTGTACGCAAGACCAGCTGCCCCGTCATGGGGGGCCTCACCCCCGAGGCTGCTGTCTGGCGCTTGGATGACGAGCTCACACTGGCTGCAGTGGACACAGCCCCCAGGGGGTGCCCTGGCGGTGGTGAGCATGGACTCCATGGCCCCTGCGCCTTTGCTGGTCTGTCCTTTCTGGGGTCAGGAAGGCACCTGGAGGATCCCAGTGGCCCCCACTGGGCAGCGGGGCTGGGACTCGGACACATAACGCCTTTATCACGATGGCTCCCGGACAGCCGAGGACAGTCAGGGCCCCACCGCTCTCCTGGTGGGGACCAGCCAGGGGGACACCTCTTCTTATCTCTGTAGTATTTGCTCTTAGGCTGATGGAGTTTCAGGACCTGTCTGTGACCTTCTGGGAGACTCTAACTAGAGGGGCTGGGATTTCCAGTCTAGACTGTCACTGGGCTCATAGCACCTACACTGTGTCGGGCAGTGTACACAAAGTAGGCAGAGGGAGATGCGCGCGACACGATGTGCCTGGAAGGGAGCGCAGCGCTCAGCGAGGTACGGTGGGAGTTCTTGGCAGCGAAGACGGTAAGGACACCGCACGGGGAGGCCCTGGATACAGTGAGTGATGAGCAAGCAGTATTTTGAGGGGCACAGCAGGTTGGGGATGGTGGGACCAGCCAAGGCCAGGTGGGGCACAGCGTTTGGCAGCAGGGAGATGGCTGCAGCTGCATGGGGCCCCCGGACAGAGGGGGGTGGGAGAGTGGACCCAGGGGAGGCCAAATTCCAGGTGGCTGGAGGTCAGGCCAGCGATGTGCTCAGGGGCCCCAAGAGGCAGGGGGCACACCCTGGGGTCCTGCCAGACCAACTCGTGGGCCTTTGCGGAAAGCCTCTCCCCTAGTTCTGAGCCTGTGAACTGCACCTTCTGAGAACAGTATCCATCCCCAGAGCTCCTGAAAGCCAGGCCCGGTCTGTCTCCCTGACCCCTGGGAGGGGCCGAGCAGCCACGGGTCAGGGTCTGTGGCCTGGAGCTAGGACGTGGGTGGAGGCTTCGCCCAGGCTGGGGGAGCGTCTCTTTCCACCACCCTAATTGCTGAACAAGGTCAGCCTCGGGGCAGGAGGACGAAAGGCCATCGTGGGGCCTGGGTGCTGCTCGGAGGGATCGGGAGGCTGTGGGTGCTGACACCCTTGGTCACATCTGGGTGGCACCCTGTATCACACATCTAACTATATCACATGCCTAATTGGATTGACCTGGCCTGGCTTTGGGCTGAGAACGAGCCCCTGCCCAGAGGGGCCGCCAGAGTGGTGCCAGCACACGGCGCGAGTCTGCCCATGTCACCTGCTCGCCCTCGGGAGGTCACACTTTCTCGGCCGCACAGCCGTTTACCTCTTTCATGGCGTCATCTATTTGCTTCAGTTCCTCATAACGGTCCCTGGATTCCCACAGGGGCTGCAGCATGATTTCCTCAACCACAGGGAAGAGCTGCAGAGAGACAGATTCACTTAGTCCCCAATTGAAGGCGACGGAAAACGTTTGGGAAAATGGGTGTCAGGTCCTGTGTCTCAGAGATCACACAGGAAATCTGCCTCCATCCCACTGGCGCTTCTGGAGCCCCCAGGGTCACGGCCTGCAGCCAAATCCAAGGTGACCGAGGTTCTGAAGTCCTTTGATCAATGACTCCTGGATCTGCCACCCGCCCACCCATCCCCAGGGTCCCTGCTGTCTCATGCTTTTCACAGGGACCTGGGAGAAGCCACTGCCTTCCCTCTCTTGCCTCTCGCATCCTTCTGGCTGTCCATGCTGCAGTTTCCCACTGTCCAAATGCCAAGCTCACCCACTAGGCCCCTGACAGCCCCAGAGGCCGGAGGAGGGAGGCCATTCTCGAGGCGTGGCTGCGCGCCCTTGACCTCCACTCACACCTGCCCGGCAGCCCGGTGGTGCAGGTCTGCCCTCCTTCCTGTCCACCTAGCGGATAGTCACTTGTCTCTGAGACTTGGCTCATCGGGGCTCCTCTCTGTGGAGCCTGGTGAACACCGCCCTCCAACACCCCCACTGCAGGGCGGCCAGAGCCCTGGAGCAGCCCCCACTGGCCTGCAGTAAAGGCACCGCAGTTTGTGGAGGGAGGGAATGCCATGTGCAGGAAGGCAGCTCCCTACGTGCAGAGAAGGAACAGCGCTATGGGGTTTCAGGAAGGGTGTGCTGAGGCGGTTCTGGAAGGTTGGTGGAAGGCATGGAGTGGAGGCCGGCGCCCCAGGAGAAGGAAGGAAGGGCCCAGAGGGGAAGGGTGGAAGAAAGGCGAGAGCCAGGAGCTGTGGGCTGTCCTGCAAGACAGAAGTGCCAGGGAGGGCGGGGACCATGGCCCTGTGTTGGAGCAGTGGGGAGCCATGGAAGGTTCAGGAGAGAGGTGGGGACAGTCTGCTCCCTGGAGGTGAACCTGGCTGTGTGCTGGGTGGAGTGGGGCGAGACAGGTGGGCACCGGTTTGCAGGTTCTCTGAAGGTGAAGGTGAGAGGAGCTGGCTGTGACCTGGGAGTGAGTGCGGGGGTGGTTCCGAGATACTGTGGAAGGAGGTCTCCACAGGAGGCAGCAGGCTGGCCGGGGGCCAAGGAAGGGGACGCTGAAGGCTCTGTGGCCGTGCTGCTGGGTGACAGCTCAGAGGGGCAGGAGGGGACGACATGCCACTGTGAAGGTGGAGAGGGGCTTCCGGGGGGTGTCGGGCAGGCAGCACAGCTCAAGGGAGTGCTTGTGTGAGCGTGTGCACGCACGTGTGCACATGTGTATTTCTCACTGTCGTGTCACCCAGGTGGGGTGACGGTCACTCACCTTGGTCACTGTTTCAAACATGGGGATCAGGACAAACTTGATGAACCCAATTTGGGCCGTGGCTTTGGTCACTTTGTCCCTGTCCATGAAAGGGGCCACAGGAAGGCCTTCTGACTTCTCGCGGTCGCTCTGTGGGGATGCAGCAGATGGCAACGTTAACGACAGAAACAGCCATGGAAGGTGGGGGACTTTGAGGGGCACTGTCCTTCGAGGAAGAGAAAAAGCTAATATGCCACAACCCACCAAACCGCTCTGCATTACGTAAATCAGGATTAACAAGGACGGATGATAACACCTTACGTGCTAACGGGGGCGTCTGCTGGGCATGCAGAGCCATGCAGTGAGGACAGAGTGGAGGGGACAGGCAGAGGCTAATTAAGTGTGTCACAGGGATGCCCAGTGACAGAGGGGGCTTGTAGAGCACCTCCTGCCCGTGTTCTCTTGGGGCTCATGAAGTCGTGGAGGTGAGTGGCTTATCATCCTTCCTGGCGTTTTCGTTCGGCTGGCCTGGCTTTCTGTCTCCACGCTTCCACAGGCTACAACTGTAGGCTGACCTGCGTGGTCCCCCCACCTGGGGGCCCCTCCTGCAGTTCTGTTTCTTGACCTTCAGGCATTGGCCTGCCGCCTCTGCCACTAATAGTGGCTCAATTAGTGGTAACAGGTGGCAGCTTTACAACCTCAGCGTTCCCAGGTTGTAACTCTTTCACGCCTCAGATTACAACCTATTTCACTTTTTATTTTATTACTTTTGTTTTATTTTATTTTATTTACTTTTTATTTTATTAAGGAGGGCGCAGCTCACAATGACCCATGTGGGGATCGAACTGGCAACCTTGGTGTTATTAGCGCCACGCTCTAACCAACTGAGCTGACTGGCCATCCCCCCCATTTCACTTTTGATGTGCACCTGCTCTGAAGGCTTTCTGGACGTTGGAGACACTTCGATGGCCCTATGCTAGTCCCCCTGGGACGTTCTGCAAGGTTCAGACATGGACCCTGCTTATGGGACTAAGAAGAGCGCTAGGAGGCTTGACTGCTGTGCATAAAATACTCTTACCTGCATAAAATACTCTTCCAATAAGCAGTCTACCCAAGGCTCTGCGACGTCCATCGGGCGCACCTCGTTAGAGATGTCACAGCATTTTATCAAAATCATCTTCAGCTGGAAGAAGATGTGTGGGGTCAGCCAGCAGGACACGGACCAGAACCCACTGCTACCTGGGCTGGACAGGTCAGTTGCTACCTGGGCTGGACAGGTCAGTTGCTACCTGGGCTGGACTGGGTGCCCCAGGAGGAGAAGCCGGCGGGTGGGCAGGGCTGGCCCCTCCACGGTGGGGCAGGGTCACCTGTGGTGGGTGCCCTGGTGGTCTGCATCTAGACGCTCAGCCTCACTGGGGAGAATGGGAGCGTCACTGCACCCCACAGGCTCAGAACCTTTCCTTGGAGGGGCCACGAGTTGTCGAATAGCCCATTTAACACACAGGCATTCTGTCACACGAACTACACTTTGTAAAGTTCAAAAGTATCTTCTTGATTATGGAAGACACACAAAAGGCACAGAGCAGCACCGTGAGTGAGGGAGAGAGTGAAGAAACGAAGTGGAGACATTACAGTCAAGCTGCTAAATTACTAAAAATCAAATAGGTTGAGGCAGGAGGAATAGAACCCTGTCGGCTCTATTCCTGTTCTCATGAGCCTGGAACTTACACTTGTGAAAACTCCAGTCCCATGTCGATGCGGGACACACACCAGATCCCCACATAACCCTCCTGCTCTGAAGGTGTGGAATGTTCATGCATGTGGGCCACTGGACGTGACCAGGCCACCTGGCACCCATCCTCCAGACCGCCTGGCACCCATCCTCCAGACCGCCTGGCACCCATCCTCCAGACCGCCTGGCACCCATCCTCCGGACCCCCTGGCATCCATCCTCCAGGCCACCTGGCATCTGACTGATACCGTTAGGACTGATTCTGGGGCTCAGAAGGCAGGACTGATTCTTCTCGAGAATGTACCTTTTGCTGCCAGAACTCAGCTTTTCTTTCTTCTTTGGGACACTTCTGGGTTTTTGCTTAGCTGTGTTTCTGGTTTGCAAACCCTAAGACCCTTGAGTAAATCTTTATCATTTATTTGTAGCCAAAGCTTTCAGATACCTTTTGAGTTTGACACAGAAGCAGAGATTAAAAGGGTAATGAAGGTGGGTAGTGCTGGGATCCCCTGAGCGACATGTTAGAAATACAGGGTGAAGGGGACCCTCATGTGAAAGCAAGGAGGACATGGCTTCGGCACCCCAGCCCTCACATGGGAATGGAACCGCAGTGCTGCCTGATGCCATGGGAGTCCACTGGGCAGAACTCGGACTCCTCCTGCCCCCTCCAGCCCAGAGTGAGCGAAACTGCACAAATGTCAGGTGGCATTGGCTTCTGCCGTCTGCTCCCAAGCCCGGTGGCTCCCGTGTCAGCCGGGGCTGTCTGCCGGGTCCCTGTGCACCTTCTGCCTGTGTCCCCGGTCCAAGCCACTGTCTGCAGAGGCCTCCTCTTCCCTGCTTCTGATGCTTCTGATGCATGAGTGTGGTCCTTCCAGGGCCTGCCCTGCCCCTCCTCTAGCTTCCTGGCCACCCCAGCCCCAGATGGTGGCCCCACAGCACCTTCTGTGTGTGCTGTGTCCCAGCTGGGTGCATTACTCGTCCTCCCAGGACACTGACTCCCTCTCAGCCTGGTGAGGTTGGGCACATAGTGGGTCTTTCAGATGGCAACTTGTTAGGCCAGAGTGCTTCTACCTGAACTAGCCAGGTGAGTGCCTTCGGGACTGGCTATAGAGGGCTGGCACCAGGCGGCCTTGCCTCGCTCCAGGCACCAATGACTGCCACCTGGAGTTGCCAGTGTTTGGGGTCAAGGTGTTGGATGCCATCAGGGTCTGGGGCTGACTCAGCGTGGAGGTGCCCCTGGACACATGGACTGTGGGCCCCCAATCTGCCTGGGCTGGTCCTCCAGAGGGGATAGGCTGGGGAACGTGACTTGGCAAAGCACGGCTGTATTCAGCTCAATGTCTGGCACATTAGCCGAAACTCCAGGAGACGGCTGCCCTTTAGTCCTTCCCTCCTCGCCCTGCCCTATCGTTTCCTGGGAACTGAGCCAGGCCTGTCTCGTCTCCTCTGAGGAGTCGGGCAATTTAGGGCTCTGCCTGGCAGGCCTCTCGGGGACGTTGCCCCCGACACCGGGTGTGGGGCCAGCCAGCGCACCACCGTCCTGGAGGCAGCTTTAGCAAGGCTTCAGGCCCCGGCCACTCGGTCCCTGAGTTGCCCTCCCAGAGGCTGGTATTCAGTGTGATTTTTGGGGCTGTGCTATTAAGGAAGAGACCATTTTATTCTCAGGAAACCAGACAAGATGAATTTCTTTCACCCACTTATCACCTTCAAATAGAATGGGAAGGAGAATGGAGAAGGAAGGAGAGTTCTAGCAGGACAGGGGCCTGCAGGCAGCTTTCCCGGAAGACTGGTGACTGAAACCCGCTCCAGGGACCCCTCGCTCCTAGGCCAGGCTAGGGATTTTGGCTTTTTGGTTTGCAGTCTGAGCTGCAGGGGAGGATTCACCCACCGCACAGCCCTCTCCACCAGGAGAGGCAAAACCGACCTACTTACAAGGGTCATGTGCTCCTCGTTGCTGTAGTCAAAATTCTCCATTTTTTCTTTAAAGGAATCCACGATCTCTGCGTGCCTCGCCATGTCAGTGGCCAGGATCAACGTGATCATCCCCTGAGCGGTGAGAGAGCAAAGTGTTAACACGGGGCAGCACCCCAACAATTCCTCAGCGAGCCCCGACGGTGTCCTGAGTCCTCTGCACATTTCATTTCATTTCGTTCTCGTGCCAACGCTGTGTGTGTGCCTCAAAATCACTGCCCTCACTTTTAAGACAGAAACTGAGACTTGAAAAGGCTGGGGACCTGCCCAGGCCAGTGTGACAGTGGATGGCTGGGGTTCCAGCCCAGGTGGGTGCCGTGCTGTGTCCGTGGGGGAGCAGCAGCCACGCCCAGGCCTGTCAGGACAAGTCACCTGTGGACGGCAGGCTCGGCCAAGGACAAATCTTTCCCTCACCCATAATCTGGATAGATATATGGTTTGTTCCTTCCAGATCTTGTTGGAGGTCAATGACCGCTTTTCCATGGGTATTTTTTCCTATTATCTAATCTGTATGTAATTATATGTGCATATACTGCTTGAGAATGATCAAAGTCTGATTATATATAATAGCGTTCTTCTAGTAACAATGTTGTAAAGGAGGAGACAATGGGGTTTTAAATATAAATGTTTTATTACCTTGCTAATTGAATATTGGCTTAGAAGAAGTAACATAATTCAAAACCATAACCAAATCTCCATCTGTCCACTCATCCACCTATCAATTTATCCATCCATCCATCCATCCATCATCCATCCATCCTTCCTTCCTTCCTTCCTTCCTTCCTTCCTTCCTTCCTTCCATCCATCCACCCACCCACAACTCATCCACCCACCCACCTATTCCACAAACATTTATGGAACACACCTCTGGGCTGGGTTTGATGTTCAACCTTTCCAAGAAAATAAAACCACAAGCATCAAATGCAGAACTCAAATCAGTCAACGAAGATAATTTCAAATGTATTTTGGGGGGCGGGGGGCCATGACTGGCATTTTGAATCGGGCAGTTTCCTTGTAATGATTTAACTGTAACAGCGAAGGATTTATGCCCATGAAGAGTTCACCCTCAAAATATTCAAGGACAAAATATTAAAAATTGGGACACCTGATTTTACCCTCAGAAAAAGTCACATTTTAGCGTTAAAATGTGTGAGGCAGGACAAGTGCTGGGTGACCCATGGCAGATAGCACAAGGACAGTCCCGTCTGTGGGTGGCTGCTCCTCCCGGGAGGCACCTCCTTCCCGGTGGGCAGTGCTGGGAGGTGCTCCACCAGGGGGCGAGTCACACGCGGAGGGGGCATCAGCTGCTCTGATTCTCCAGGCCACATTCCTGGTCACTGGGCAGCCACTGGTCGTCAGGATGCACCCCCTTCCCGACGTCAGGGAAAGGTTCCTGAGGGTCTATCAGAACAGCCATGGTGGTGATGGTGGGGTTCCATAAACACGGGGAGAGGCCAGAAAGCCTGAGATAAGGGGAGGGGAATCGGTGTGAGTCAGTAGTGACAGTGACTAAGCATTTCGCTCTGAACTTCCTGGACGCCTGGACAAGCGATGCTTTATGAAGCTGCTTCTGATAAAGCGAAGCTTATCAGTCCTCCCGGGGGAGACGGGTTTCCCCAGCACTGGGTTCTAGACCCTTTATGAGGTACATCTTGAAGCGAGGCCACGGAGACATCCGATGGGGGACGTCTTCATCGTGAAGCGGCCGAATATGGGTCCCCAGACACTGCGATGGCTCCTGTCCAAGTGCCCTCAGTGCCACACGCAGACTAGGTGACATAGGAGAACACAGAGGTGTTCTCTCATGGTTCTGGAGTCTGAAACCAAGGTGTCGCAGGGCCTGCTCCCTCTATGGGCTCCAGGGGAGGGTCCCTCCTGCCTCTGCCCACTTCTCATGGCCCCAGGTGGTCCTTGGCTGGTGGCCACATCACTCCAGTCTCTGCCTCTGCCATCACCTGGCCTTCTCCTCCATGTGTCTGTGTCTCTGCCTCTTCTATCTCTTACAGGGACACTTGCCATTGGATGGACGGCCCAGCTGCATAGTCCAAGCTCATCTTGTCTAAGAGATCATACTTAAGTGCGACTGCAAAGACCCTTTCTCCAAATAAGGTCCTCTTCACAGGGTCTGGGGCAGGAGGTGGACATACTTTTTTTGTGGGGCTACCATTTAACCCGCTACATTCTTCCAAGAGATCACCCTGATATCTTTCCTCCCCTGGAAACATAAGGGGTGGAGCAGAGTCGTGTCCAGTGGGACCTCCTGTGTGGAAGGAGGGCATTATTTTTGGTGACTTGTAAGTGTCTGCCTCAGGACAGACGGCCGCTCTCACCTCTCCCAACATGCCGCGAGGAGCAGTAAGGTTTCTTATGTAAAGTGAGCAAGTGGGGCTGACTGGGTCATAGTGACAGGGGACAGCAGCTGGGGGCTCGGGGACAGTGGTCAGGGCTGTTAGGTTGGATACAGCAGGGGTGTCTGCGTTCCCTGGGCAGTCACTTAACCTCCGGAAGCCTCTCCCCTTGGGCCTCAAGACGGAGAAAAGACTGATCTCAAAGGTTAAGTTCAAGTGCGTGTGTGAAGTACTGGGCAGTGGGTCCCGCGTACTCACGCCAAGGGCGTGCATCTCTTCCTGGGGTGCTACTCGGCCTTGGAGCAGGTGGGAAGGAGGGCTGGTTCCTAGGACCCCTGGTGGGCACTGCAGTGACCGGGAGCTGCTGGGAGCCTCAGCCCCAGAGAGGGGGTGCTCTGGCGGCCGTGCTGCCCCAGACACCCTCCCTGTGCAGCCAGACGCCCTCACCCCGCACACCTGTCTGAGCTGCTTGAAGCCGTCTGGCTGCAGGTTGGAGAGGATGTTGCACTCGGGCTGTGCGAGGATCTGGAAGGCCACGGCGCAGTGGTGGTTCTCCAGGGGCGAGATGTCGTTGTACCGGATGGCCAGCTCCGTGCGCGCGTTGATCTGGTACCTGGATGGGGGGAGGGGAGCCTCAGGAGCCCAAGCGCGGGGCCCCAGCGGTACGGGCTGCCTGCAGGGGCCGGAGGACAAGCTGCCGTGGGGCTGGTGAAGCGACTGCACTGCCCGTTCCAGACACTCACGTCTCCTGGCTCCCTGCTGCCCCTCTAACTAGATGGTCCCAAGTTTTCACAGCCCTACCGGGTACATACCACCAGTGAATCTCAACTTCTCCCTGTTACGGCACCCTGAAGGTGGGCAGCCTTCCGTTATGGCACCTTGCAAACAATTTCAGTGCATGCAAAAGGCAGGCCCTTGGGAGGGAAATCAGGATGCATTTCTATGTCAGATGCTGTGGTCAGGGTCCCTTTGCTGCACGTCACCGTGACTGTGCAATGAGGGAACGGGTGCCCTTGGGCTGCCCCAGCTTGGAATCCACTCTGGTCCCGACACGTGGTGGCAAGGTTCTCGGGGATATTTCAGGTCATGACGCATACAGTAAAACTTGATACACAAATACACAAGTTGGGTAGAGAGAAGCGATGCGTCACTAGGCACACAAACCAATGCCACACAGCCGGGACTTTGGCAGTTAGGTGGGGTGGAACGCTGTGCCTTCGCCACCTCCCCTGCACCCCCCTCCAGGTGGGAGTGGGTCAGCCTTCCAGCAAAGCCCCATGGCTGGCCGTGGGCCTCTCCCATGCCTGCTCAGTCCTAGCCCTGACTCGCTCCTGTTGGGCACAGGCTGGGGAGGCTGCCTGCTGACCTGTCCACACGCAGGCACCAGGCCCTGCCTCAGGGACAGGGAGGCTCTAGTACCCCAGGGCTCTGCCCACAGATGTGCAGCCTGGAGCCAGACAGACGAGGGTATGGTTATGTTGAAGGGTCCTGGCCTGCGGAGGCCGGAGGCCCTGGACAGAGCCCCGAAGTGGGGAGCTGTGTCCTAGGAGGTGGTGCAGGGGGCTCGGAGGCGTCTGCTGACAGCTCCGACGTGGGACTGGGCTGGGTGTTGAGTTGAACCGAGTGTCATTTACAAGGAAAATACACTGTGCACGTACGTGTTGTTGTACCCTGGATGGTCCAGGTCGTGGCAGATGGCTGCAGTCATGAGGATTAAGATATCCATCTGGGAGAACTTCTCCTGGGTCAGAGAGAGGGTGGGGTGGTGGGAGGTGAGTGATGTGGCAGGGCGCCGCCCCTCCAGCCCCCCGCCTGGTGGGAGAGGACCCGACCCGCGCTGCGCGCTCTGGGGTGGGGGGAGGAGGAGCCTGGCTGTGGGGCGGCACAGACTACACAGGCTGAGGTGGCTCGGGGGGGGGGGGGGGGGGGGGGGGTCCCAGGGCTGCGCCCGCGCGGAGACCCACCTGGAGCCCGCACAGCCAGATCATGCTGTACATCATCTGCGTGACGCAGAAGCAGTGCCGGAAGTTGTGGAAAGGGTTGTGCCGGTAATTGTCGTGCACGCAGAGCTGCGAGACAGAGGGTTGCCAGTGTGGGCGCTGCTGCCCACCCCCTCTCCAAGCTCCCAGGACACCTCGCTAGCTGTTTCGGGCGCTCCCTGCCCCATCCTCGTCCAAACCCGAGGCCAAGAACACTTGTGTGTTGCTGCAGGTCAGGACGAGGTGGCTACACGGTGGCCCCGGGGGCAGGGGTGGGGAAGGGCTCCTCCAGGCTTCACCCTGGGCTCGAGGCCTTAGCTGCCCCCAGAGGGCGTCTGAGGAGCCAGGGACATGAAGCTGGGGGGTGAGCTGGGGGGCATTATGTGAGGGGTCCTGTGTCTCCAGTCACCACCAAACCTTCAACAGGCTTTTAATGTTTGGTTCTGAGCAATATTTTGTTTAGAAAAAAGATCTGCTGCTAAACACACACTCACACACACATACACTTCCCCACATGCACACACTCACTCATACACGCTCACACGTGTACACCCCACAAACATGCACACACGTACACACTCATACACCTCCCCACATGTACACACTCATGTACACGCAAATATGTGTACTCCTCAAAACCTACACACGTGCACTCACATGCATGCAGACATGTACACACAGAATGCACACATGAATACACACATGAACACACACATGTACAGCCCCACAAACACGCACACACGTGCACTCATACATGCACACACACACACATGCACGCACACAGATACACACTTACACACGCTGCTGCTTTAGAGCACACTGCTTCACTTGTCCCTCCCTGGTCCTCGCCATGTTCTTGCTCACCAGAGCAGGGGCGCAGGGGCGGAGTGTGTGGTGGGGACAGACTGGCTGGCCGTCCTGGGGGACCTCTCATGGAGGCCCAGCACCTTCAGGAAGGTGCCCAGATGGTCACTCCCCTGTCACTGGACGGAAGTGTGTCTGACGGGGGCCAGCGGGGCCTGCACTTACCAGCCACCGCTTGAGCGTGACGGGGTTCATGCCGAAGTCCCTGACCAGGCCGAGGTCGTGGTACATGTGCTCCAGGCAGCTCAGCATCTGCAGGCACAGGAGCAGGGCATGACCAACAGTGCGTGGCTCACGGGGCCACCGCCATCCCAGAGATGCCCACGGGGCAGGTGGGCAGCTTTTCGGGCCGGTCTCCAGAGGATGAACCTCCCCTCCCGGGGTCCCTGAGAGTGAAGCCTGTTGCCTGGGGGATTCAGGATGTGGGGCCTGAAAGAGCAGCAGGGGTTCAGAAGGCAACGGAATTCTGGGCAATGCACAGTGAGGCACTGGGTGAGAGGGGACACTGTGCCCAAAGGACCGTGTCAGGAATGGTTTATTTCCACACACGAGACAGCCTCAGTGGGTCAGCATCACAGCTGAGGTTCTGGGACGCGGTCCCTCCAATGCAGACCTGAGAATGGCATCTCACAGGCAGAAAGGCCGGCCCCCACTTCCCTGAGCCCAGGGCACAAATGGGCTCTGACAATTAACCTCTCAGACTCGCCTCACTGTGCCCCTTTGGGGCCTGCTGGGACCTGAGACACCTTTTAATGTGTTACCTGTGGTGTCCCAAAGATACACCCGTTCTGGTTTCCCAAACCTGATTTCACTGACTGTCTTCTAAAGAAACCCCTGCTCAACTTGAAATAGATTTTTGTTTTCAGTCCCAGAGAGGATTTATTGTCACTGCTGTGATCTATTTAAATACTGCTCAGAGCTTTGGAGCTAATTAAACTAGGGAAGAAAGATTAAATGATTTTTAATCGACGAGAGCTTGACAAAGTTTGGCTCTCTGGGAAAGCATGTCTTGGAGAGAGCCCAGAGGCACGGAGATCTGCAAAGCAGGGACAATTGAGAGGTCCCCTGGGGGTGCCGGGCATGACATCAGCGAGCGCCCCTCCCCCCGGGGCCACACCCCCGTGCCTGCCTCTGGCACATCCGCCAGCTGTCTAGTGCCTGCCAGGCAGGGCAGCTTCTCAGGACCAGAGGGCTGCAGCCTGTCGCCCCCGCCCCCCGCCCCCCCAGCCATGTGCTACTGCTCGGAGCAACGCCGATGAGCTGAATGAAATGTCTGCTGTGAAATCGGAGTCAAGAGCTGGAGATGACAGGCAGACGAAACCATCTGGTGCCACTTTTGCGACATCGGTGCCAGGTCTGGGGCAGGGCTGATGTGTCTGCATCTGTTCCCGCCCTGGCCGCCCCGACACTGCAGCGGCTCCCGCTCGGGAGGCAGGACTATGGGGAGTGTGGAGGGTGCAGGTGAAGAGCAGGAGGCCCAGCCTGGACGCCTGGTGCTCAGGAGAGCGGCTCTTCCCAGCCCCGGGGTGGGCTCTGACCGGGATGAGGGCAGCGTGAAGTCATCGACTCCTGGCCTGTGATGGGGGAAATGGGGCTGGGCCCCGTGATGCTGGGCACACAGCACCCCTGCTGGGAGGGAGAGAAGGGAACCACCACCACCAGGGGCCAACGGCTTCAGGGAGTGAGCTGCTTTGTGGGCGGCCACATGCTGTTTTGGGGGGCCAGGTTGGCTGTTGAAGTTTTCAGGTATGACCTTCGTTGTTCATCTTTTCCATCCATGGTCTAAAATTCATGGCATCCCCAGATTTGCCAGAGCCCGGGGTTTCTGCTCTGGTCTGTCACCTCAAGCAGCTGGATACTTTCTGGGAGCAACAGGACCCCTCCCCAGTTTGTCAGTGCCGTTGAGATGTGCTGGGGGAAGAAGCCCCAGGCCGGGAGACAGCCACCCAGAGGCCGACCCCGCCTGCAGGGACTGGCTTGCTCCTCTCTCACTGGCCCTGATGGCTGTGCCACCTACACCCCATGTGTTGGAGGGCAGGGAGGCGGCCTTCTCACTGTGAATGCACGAGGCCTCCAACTTTTCAACGTGAGGGCACAAAGCCCAGTGCCCAGAGGAGACAGCAACGGCAGGGGAGTGCCCAGAGGAGACAGCAACGGCAGGGGAGTGCCCAGAGGAGACAGCAACGGCAGGGGGTGCCCGCTGCCTCGCAGGTGCTTTGTCACCAGGGGGCTGAAGTCAAAACGAAGTCGGGGAGTGATTTTTCCAGATGTCTCCAGTGGTGGTGCTTGTCCACTTGCTGGAAGCAGAAAGTGCTAAGCCACTCTGTTGAGTCCACTTGCCCGTGGACAGGCCAGCCTGGGGCCCGTGTCCAGTGGGGCTGCTGAGACCAGAGGTGGTCATATGTTTCGAAGCGCTACTTCTCGTCCGTCCGGGTCACGCTGCCTCCCACACCCCGTCCTTTACCGACCGTGCATTGATCTGCAGGTGATGGCTGCACTGCAAATGCCTCCTGCTCCGTAGTATCCACGCTCCCCTCCTGCACGCTACTTGGTGGCTGGAGATTTTGGAACACGTGTCATCTGGTTCAATGCTGGCCATGGGACAATCCCGCAGACACAGGCCAGCTCTTCTCAGGGTGGCGGGGGAGGGGTGGAGGCGGGATCAGTGCGTTCCCTCGCTGGAGAGCGTGAATGACAGCATGAGTGCGGTTCACTCAGGACACTGCTGGCCCCAGATGCCCATGACTGTGACCTTGCCGGTGGATGCTCAGCGTGCACAGTCCCCACTCCCGCCATCTGCAGGGATGTCACCGTTCTCCTCTCGTCCAGGTGGGTGGGCAGCCTTGCCGCACGTCTGTGTTTCCAAAAAGCTGGAAAGAGTCTGTAGATTTTGGTGGTCTGATGTCCACGATGAGGGACTTTTTGTTTTCTTGGGGTTCGGATAGACAGGGTTACGACTGATACAATTAGGTCACTAGACCAAACAAACAAACAAACAGAATTTCCTTCTTTGTGCTTTCTCAGCAAGGTGGAAATTTTCCAGCAGTCGCTAGCTGCAGGAAATGCCTTGTAGCCCCAGATCCTGTGTGTGTCGGGCCACGCAGCTGCCTCTCCCAGCACGACTCTCCATCAAAGCCCATTTCTGGGGAGATATTTCTCCACAGCATGGGGGGTCTGTGGGCACAGCAGTTGGCCACCTGAGAGGGTATGTTTGGGGTCAGCAGATGCCCCCTGGGGACTCACAACACTCTCTGCAGAGGGTGCTCTGTGGGGGGGTTAGTGCCAACCGGGGTTCCCGGCCCCAGCACTTGGCCGCCTGCTCCTGACAAGCCCTTCCTGAGTTACGTCTCCTGGGCCGCCCTGACTTTAGTTAAGAGCCAGTTTAACTAAAACCTGGAGAATCAAGTTTAAAAAACCAGAAAGAACAGAGAGGAGAAAGTCACGGGAAAGGGCGACAGGGGCACTCGCATCAGGCTCAGCGGTGCTGGAATGGGGGAGGCCCTGCACTCACCTCGTTGGGCTCCCAAAGCCACACATCGAAGGTCGGCTTGCGCAGGGCCTCTATGGTCTCCGGCGAGAGCAGGTACTGGGTGGAAAGGGCAGGAGGCAGCGTGAGCCAGGCTCTGGGGCGGGGCCTCTGTGCTGAGACAGAGCTGGCAACCTCACGTGCTCAGTGGAGGTTCTCTCCACTTTCCCCTGTTCCCTCTCAAGGGCACCTCCAAGAATTCTGGAAAGGGCAAGCTCTAGGCATGGGCCTCCATCCATGGTCGCCTGACGCAGGTGAGAGCACAGGCACGAGGAAAGGCTGTGGTGTAACAGAAGAGCCCCACCTCTTCCTTGTGGCATCTGTTACGTGACTGTACACATTTGCCAAAGTTCACAGCACACTGACCTACAGAAGGTGAACTACCCCGTGTAAATTACATTGAAAACAAATACAATGAAGTGAAGTCAAGGGAAAAATTTAACTTGGTATACATGCTAATACTGCTTCAGAAGCGATGGGGAGTTTCTTTTTTGGGGAACCCATCCCTGGCTTGGCTGTGGGCGCAAACAGCACAGCTTGCTGAGGGGGCTGAAGGGCCCAGGCGGGTTCTAGGGGGCAGCAGAGTTTGAGTTAAATCCTGACAGGAAACAAGCTGCGGTTTAGGCATAAAACAGTCACGATGTTTCAGGATTAGATATTGTCACCGCCCAGGTCTTTCTGTGTATTTATTTTTTAGAAAGGAACTGCAATAGAGGACTGACACCTGTTATTTTGGACCTAGGCTGGGCCTTGTGACTCCTGGGGCCAAATCAAGAGAGATTTGGGTCACGTTTTCCTACGGGAAAGGCACGAGTGTCCATCTGAAAACCTGGGACAAAGTGTGGGACCCCGGCCACTGGGGTTTCGTTCAAGAGTGCTGCAAATCAGCGGCCAAGGTTCTGCTCACTCGCCAAGGGACGGCACTGTCCAGGCAGGCGGCCCTTCTTCTGTAGTTGTTTGAGGGCCCCCCCACCCCCGAATTCCCAGGGCATTGCTGCTTTAACAACGGCCCGGAGTCTCTTGTAACAAATCTTTTGTGACAGAAAAGAAAAATGTCTCATAATTATTGTGTACTGCTCAGGACAGGAGAGCTAATGAAGCAGATTGTTAAACACGTACTTAAAAGTGTAGCTATTATCTCCTGGCCCAGTAAGCTATGTTCTGGGACCACTTTTGCTAAACAAATGTCAAAGAGAAGAATATTCTGCCTAAGAATAACAGGGAAGCATAACAAGCTTGTTCCACAGCCCAGGGATGGGGTGGGAGCTGTTTCTGCAAACATGCGGACAGCAGGCGCCCGGCCAGGAGGTGGGGGGTGAGGGGGTGAGGGGCCTGTGCCCTGGGCGTGTGGATAGGAGCTGCTGTTTCTTTGGAGGCCCAATTTCATCTCACCTTGGGGTACGTGGGGACATCTCGCCGAGGAGTCAACTTCTTGTTGTTATCCAAGAAACTGTACTTACAGGGACAGCTGGTCCTACAGGGGAAAAGCAAAGATTAGCCTGGCGCTGCCCCTTCCGACTTGGTGCCCGCGTGGGCAGGGGACTGTGGGGACCTCCGCAGAGAAAAACAAACGAACAAAAAACCCCAAGCCAAACCCACACACTCCTTTGGTCTTATCTGTTATGGGAGAATAAGTCGTAAAGCCGGTGACGTCTCATTGCTAACCCCCCAGGGACCCTGCTGCATCTCCGAAGATAATATTTGGTTCTTGGAAACATGCCATCTTCAGCACAGGTAAGCGTCTAAAAATCTTTTGTTTTTTAATGATACAAGTAAAACATTTTCATTCTAAAAAAAATTCAAATAGCTCCGGAGTAGATAAAGTAAAATTAAAAAAAAAAATCAAGTCCCCACTTCCACTTCTTTCCTTTAAATCTCACATCCTGGAAATAGCTCCTGTTAAGTCTGGGGAATCTTCCAGAATTTCCTGGGCGTGGACATACACGAACGGCCCCCTCGTACTTTTAAACAAAGACAGAATTGTACGAACTCATTCTGTTGCAACTTGTTTTGTTCAATTCATACACCCCAAACTCACTGGGCGTAGCTTCCCAGAGCTCAGTTTCGTTAAAAACAAACCCTCCTCCAGTGCTCCTGGGGATGGCTGCAGCATATCAGCCATCTGGTCACCAGGACGGGCTTTCGGGGCGTCCCCCATGTTCCCCATTGCATACATGTTGACAGATGCATTTGCTATCTGGCTCTGTTTCTGTCACCACTCAATGTCAAGGTGTCCCATGTAAGAACAGACCCAAAGGAGCCAGGTGTGTCCTGGCGGGAAAGCCACCTTCTGATATTGGGCAGAGTGTGCTGGCTGTGGGATCGTACCTGGGGCCCCGACGTAGGGGGCTGTCCCAGGAGATCTGGCCATTCCACGGCCCCCTCCCCACTGGGGACCTTAACTTTCTTGGATGTGAACATTCTCTCCATCCTCCCTGTGATGGGGAGCACGACGGAGGGGTCTGCACCCCCTTGTTTGAGATTCCCTGGCTGGCGCGCAGCAGAAGTGCGTGTGGTTTTGTTAATGACGCTCCACCTTCTGGGAGAGCCATTTAATACCATCTATAGTAACAGCCATAAAGAATTCATATTCTTTAAGCCCGTGCATCTACTCTGGGGAATTTAAGATAAGAATGAGGCACGAGCAAACAGCTCAATGCACAAAAGTATTCACCACCGCGTTATCTGTCGTTGCAAAAACACCGAACCCAATGAGAAGCCACCTAAATGTCCCCAAGTGGGAACTAATTTAAACCATTACGATTCATTGACAAGAAAGACCTGCTGTGTGATCGTGACTATAATGTGAAGTGAGGGAATTTTAGGTGAAAAGGGAGAAAGAAACGTTGCATTCAGTATGTACTGAAAGGGAATGCTAAATATTTACCAAAGCACTAGGTAAAAAGAACACATTTGGTGGGTGAAAAGTGAGTGCTAGACTGGCCTTCTGGAAAAAGCTGGAGGTGGGTTAAAGTTCGATCCATTTATGGCTCAGAATACTGTAAGTGAAAAAAGATGACAACACAGTATTTCTTAGTTGTTTTCCAAAACTAGACACCTATACACAAAGAATCACCTGGAAAGCTCAGTGCCCACATTTCACCTGGGGGTGTTCTGCTGCTGCCATTACTGACGATTCAGTACCGTCTGATGGTTTTACAAGGAGGCTGTGCTACCTGCAAACTCAGAATAATAAATCGATTTCCTTTTTGAAGAGAGCCTTCAGTGTTATTTTCAGGGCACGCTGCTATTCCTCCCTCAGCCAGACACTTGTCAAAACCATCAGAGTTGCTAGGGACAGCTTCCCATGAGTGTGGGGATTTAACAAAACAGTCCAAAATGGACCAATAAAAGGTACCAACCAAATGACTGCCACTGTCATCCTGTAACCGAGAAATCCCATTTACACATTTCTGAGCGACGATGAACTTGGTCTGTGCACTTAAGACAACAGATAGCATCATCATGACCTCTTTTCTGCTTTTAACCTCTTCTGCAGAAACATCCATGCACGTGCTGGCTAGGTAAGTTGTGTGCCTTTCCCAGGAGGGCTGTGGAAGCCTTCACCACGCAAGATGGTTTGAGTGCTGGAATCCAGCAGCTTCCTCCAAAATCCCAGTGCTGGGAGCATCTGCTGGGTGCCCGGCGACTCCTGCCAGGGCCTCCCCACCTCAGCCAGGCGCCCCGCCTGCTCCCTCTGCACCCTGTTGCCATGGGAACCAGCACCCTCCAGCTGACAGAGCAGCTGGCATGGTGCCTTTTCTTTTCCTTTTATTTAGGGCTCATTTTTGCTTTCATTTCCTGGGCTCCCAGCCTCCCCTCCCCTGGCTCAGTCCAGCGGTCAAAGCCATTTGTTTGGGATGAAGTGAGGCTACAGACCCCCAGAGCCCTCAGATGCCACCACATTCCTGCAGCCTCCCCACCAGAAGTCAGCCAGCAAGCTCCACCCTGTGCCCTCAACTCGAGCAGGGAACTGGACCTCTTTCCTCATGGGAGAAAAAAATCCGTGTGTCTCAGGGTAGCGCAGCCTGTCCTGGGGGTGTCTCTGAGCGCCCCCAGGCCTGACGGCTATCCGTTTTAGCTACTCCTGGAGAGGCAAAGGCTGTCTGGGGCATGCAAACCCTTGGCCGGGGCTGCCGTGGGTGCTGTTGGTGCGTGGTGTGCTCGCTCATTAGCCACTGGGGGGGTACACGGTGGGGCTCAACCGTCCAGGCACCTTTGTTCTCTCTGCGTGCCCAGGGGCTTGACACCTCTGGAAAGAGCTGCTCACAGGTGCCACCTCTCCCTGGCACTCCAGGGAAGTCACATGGAACAAGCCTGGCCCCAGGGACCTAAAATGCTTCATGGCGCTCCTGTATGATGACAGTGGGGCCCTCCATCAGCACAGACAGAAGGGGCAGCGCACAGGGCTCTTGCTCTCCATCGGGGTTTATTTCCCCATGAAGACAAGGGAAGGGCTGTCCTTTCGGGCACAGAAGGGGCTGCTGGGCTCCTGGACCAGGGCCCTGTGGAGACTGGGACGGGTCCTCTCTGTGCTGCCAGCGATGCTGGGGACTTTCTTCCTGTTCTGTTTGTGACTGAAGAGCCACAGTTACTCATCTCTCACCTACATGGGATGCTGTGAAAACTGTCTGCTGAGAATGTCGCCTCTAAGACTGGTTAGGGCATCGGGAGCCTTCCTTTTGGATTATGGCGCCATGAGCTCTAAAACATGCTTTTGGGGGAGCACAGAAGAGGCCTGAATTACTCAGAGGAGCCTGGGGGCTCACCCTGCCCCACAGGGGCGTCTGTAGATGACGGCTTGTCTCTCGGGCCTGGTTGGTTTCCTCCCATGTGCTCTAAAATTGGGGTGGTTGTGGGTTGAGCTGTGTCCCCCAAAGTCACATGTTGAAGTCCCAGCCCCCCGTACCTGTGAAGGTGACTTCATTTGTAAATAGGGTTGTTACAGGTGTAATGAGTTAAGGTGAGATCATACTGGAGTAGGGTGGCGCTGCTCCAATATGACCTGCGTCCTTTTAAAAAGGGGACATGTGGACACACACAAGGGGGTTGGGGGGGGTAGGGAAGACGGAGGCAGAGATCAGGGTGATGTCACTACAATCTAGGGAACCCCAAGGACAGCCAGCAGCCAGCTGAGGCTGGGAGAGGCGGGGGGACACACTTCCCCCCAGAGCCTTTGGCGGGGTGAGGCCTTACCGATACCTTGATTTCAGACTCGTGGCCTCCAGAACTGTGACAGACTAAGTTTCTATCGTTTTCAGCCCCTCAGTTTGTGGTGCTTTGTCATAGGAAACTAATACAACTTGGACAAAATTTTGTTTTGTCCTTTGAACTTGACCAGAGGACCAGGGCACGCCAGAAAGCCCAGCAGTCCCACTGCCACCCTGCCTGGACTACAGAATGGGAAGGAGGTGGAGGAGCGAGGGTGCCTCAGACATGCAAGCCGGTGGCATTTGGCCACTGAGAAGGGAGACAGGCTGCAAACGCCTCCTGCACATGCTCTGTGGGTTCCGTGAAGGCAGCCTGTTTGTGGGTGAGGTGACGCCCACAGAGACAAGAAGGAAGCTGAGGGGACACCATTGCAGCCCAAGAGACATACCCTCTGGGCTGAGAGGTTTCGCTCGGGAGCCCTCAGTGTCAGGCTGGAGACTAGAACTTGAGTTTTAATCCTCTTCCCCTCGATGCTGGACGATGCTGGACACACACCCCTTCTGAGACAGCATGCCCCACCTAGCCCTGGGCTGAGGGCAACTGTGTCAGGGGCTCCTGGGGTACGTAACCCAGTGGGCACCACGCCCGGCCACCCCCTTGCCACAGCAGACATGGCCCTTGGCCATGGCAGCCACTCTGAGGCCAGCAGCTAAGCACAGCCAGCATAGCCTGGAGAATTGGGCAACAGGACTGGCCACAGGGTGGAGGCCGAGCAGGTGTCAGCTGGGCACAGGCACAACCAGAGGGCTGAGCTGAGCCCTGCAGGTCCTGAGCCGAGAGTGTCGCCATGACAAGGGTCACTTCAGGTCTGGGTGTCCTTCCAGATGCCGAGCCAGGTCTCAGGCTTGGGGGTCCAGCTCCTCAGCTGGCCCAGGGCAACTCCAGGACTCTTACTAGGTCACATGGAGGACTGTCCCCTGTCCCATACGGAAAGCACCTCCCACCATAAATGACAAAGGTGAATTATTCACTCAGTTTTCTGTGGTCGCAAACTCCTCTGCCCTGACCTCCCCAAATCAAATGGAATGAGACACCCCAAAATCCAAATTCGCTGCCGTGAGTGTGACATAAACGTGGCTTGCTCCTGACGGACACACGTGAACGGGGCTCTGAGCCCCTCAGTCTCTCCCCGAGCCCACCCCGAGGCTGGCCAGCCCGGCCGGACTCTGAGGGGACTGACCCGCGACCACCGGCTTTCCATTGCCCCCTGCCCTGGAGGACCCTCCATCACAACCTGTGGAGCCATACCCCTCACTCCGCAGGTTGCGCTGTGTTTTAAAACTGGGGAGAGATTGCCTAGCTGTTAGGTGTCTCTTCGTAAGACAGTTGAGTGCATTTACACAGGACTGTCCTCAGGTTCATTTGACCCCACTGAATGCTGTGAGGCCCTGCTGCGACCCCAGCAGCATGTGGGGGGCATGGCGTTCGGGGGGTGACGGGCCACATTGTAACCACGTGTCTCCTGGATGTGACTCTGGCGTGAAGAGAAGCAGGAGCAGGTGAGGGGTGGGGCTGGGCCCTGTCAGCAGAGCCCTCGGCCCAGCCGCACACGGGTACGGCTCACGGCCGTGCGGTCCCTCAGCCTCGACAACTGCTGTGACCCTGGTTCGGTAGAGGGGTCTACGGTCAAGGGGGTGTGAGGAAGCCTGTGTGTCTTTTTCATGAATGTCGGCTCCGCAGGGGCACGTGTGGACAGACCCTTGGTTCCCCGGTTCAAGTGAGTTCTGCATCCGGGTGAGCCACAGGCCTTTCTCCCCGACCTGCTGCTCTGGTTGTGGGGACGTCCACCAGGGAGTGGGACCTGTGGGGCACCAGGACGCTTGTCCCCTGAAAGCCAAGCGCATTTTCCTTTTATTGTCCCCTTTGTTAAAAACTGCAGTCACCTTCTTTCAGTCTGGCTAAGCTGATCCTAACACTTTGATCTGCAGGAGGGCTACTCCCCCTGAGATGCAGTCAGCTTCCTAACCTCCATCCGCCAGGACCTCTCTCCTATGACGAGTGAGCTGTGCGATTGAAAAGCAAATCCCAAGCAGAGCAGGGCGGCCTCCAGACTGCTCCCACCCTGCCGGGGGCCGGATCACACGGCTCCAAACTTCAGACTTGCTTTTGGGAAAACAAAGCCCATACCCCCCACCCCCAGCCCCATGGCCCCTCTGAGCTCTCCCCTGGCCCGTCTCCTGGCTCATTCAGTTCAGACCTTACCTGTTGCTTCTGGCTGCCAGCTCCTCTCTCATCTTTTTAATGTCACTCTTGCATTTCTCAATCTCCACCACTTTTAGTCCTTCCACTGGGGACAAAGAGAAACAAGGGGGTTACCATGGATACACAGGGAGGACCTCGCAAGGCTGGTAACGGGGGCTAGCTGGAGGCTGCCATGTTGCTGGGAGGACAGCTGGCTCAGTGCAGTGGTTCCCCCCTGCCCAGGCTGTGACATTCAGATCCCGCCAGCCCCCACCCCATTCAGCTCGGCCACAACCCACGCTGACATCTCAGGCCTCTTCCAAGCGTGAGCTGTCGCCCGCATCTGTGTGTTTCTATAGGGCAAGCCCTTTCTCCCTGCTCCTTGAATCTTGACTTTCCTTGCACCCACTTCTGGCTCTCTCTCTCCATACCCCTAAACACCAGCTGAGGACACGGAACAAAGAAGTCTATTATCCAAAAGAAAAGGGGGAAATGTGGCCCCAGGGTATTAAAATGCAACGGAAGGCTCAGTGGGCAAAACCACAGCCTTGCCAGCAAGGACGACAATTTCATTAGCCTGAAAGCTTTGCACTTGAAGGTCCTCCCTGGAGCCCTTCACCAGGAGGAAGTATGGATTTGAAATGGATTTGAGCAGCCGCTTCGGATGAGTAGAACCCGGGCTGTGTGGCATTCCTGGAGACCCACGGCACAAGCGTGCCCGGAAAGCCAGGGCTCAGCTTTCATCAAAGGATGAGGTGGGGCTTACGCCTCCAAGCCCGTGCGACTTCCAGCTGGTCACACTGGCTGGCTGCACAGGGGCCTGGAAACGCTGCCACCAGGCAGGCAGCCTGGGAAAGGCTTTCAGATTTGACTCATTCATCAGAAATAAAAAGATTGGCTTTGTCACTCTGCCATCACACCTCAATTTTTGTGCAAAAAGATACGCCTCGCAATGCTACTCAATTCCCCTTCTTATCAAGCGTGGCTCTGAATACGGCTAAAAATAAATGCGGATGACTTCTACTGAAAACAAAGTGACTCAGTGACTTCAGCAGTTCTTCCCACCCCGCCAGAGCACATGCTGGGGGACACTGGCTAAGGGCAGCGCCCCAGGCAGGAGGGCTGGAACCATAACCTCCCTGGGAGGTTTCCTAAATACCCCAGGGTCAGGGGCCAAGTGGGGCCAAGGCTACGCGAAAACATGGCTTCTTTCTGCCCAAAGTGAGCAGACTCTGAGGATCTGATACTCAAATCTGGTCCTGGTGACATGCTTCTGTGCCACACCGGGGACACCGTCCCTCCTACCAGGACTGGGGACCGAAACACGGGGTCTTAAGTGCAAGTGGCCGGAGCCTGCGAGGTGGCTCTCAGTGGCCGGTGCCACATGCACTGCCACTGGGGAAATTTGGGAGCTGATGCTGGGTGCGTTTCTGCTCCCTCACTAGGAGCCCACTGTAATGTGGAGTGGGGTGTCCTTGGCTGTTCCTTGTGTCACAGACACCGTGAAGAAGTCACTACTGAAAGCCACAGGTCCTCTTCCAGGAAAAGGCACACGGGCACACACCGTTCGCGGTTTGTATTTGGACGGGAGGACGCTGCAGGCATCCCGGACCTCGGTCCACACTGCAGGACCTCACCCCAGGCCGGAGAGGACCACAGGGCGTCTGCCAGGAGGACGCTGACATCAGCAAACGGTAGATTCAAAACCAGTGACAAGAAGCTCAGTTTTACTGACACAAGGAAGGCAGAAAATTCCAGAAAGTGAATAGATCTGGAGGAGAGCCCTGGCATGTGGTGTAGACTTTGATCCAAGAAGTGAGCAGATTGGGGAAGAGATGAAGTGTGTGGTGTAGAGTCCACAGGGGAGAGCCTGTGCCCTGCCATTCAACGTCCTGGTTACGTTATTATGTTGCAAACATCATTTTATACAAAGTAACATATGACTGTTGCAGAAAACAGAGGGAATAAGGAGAATCTTAAAGAAGAGTATTTGATAATTTATCTATGATCCCATTGGGCCAGACACAACCCATTTCATACTATATACACTGGCAGGCTTCCTTGTAGGCATTGCTCTCCCACCGCCTTGCATTCTAAACATCTGCCTATCTACCTATCCGTTCTTAATTTTCGAAAGACAAAGCGGGGATCATGTTACTTTTTCTGTTTTCTCCTCTTCGTTTTTTCCATTCTCAGTAAGGCAAGGGCACTGGGTGTGTTAGCAGCCGCCTCCTGGCTCACGGTGCTTGGTGAGTGTGTAATGTTTGTATCGCTCTTCGACTTGGCTCAGACTCCCTGGCCATTTACTGAGCGTGATATTAATATTAAGCCTTTTGGGAGACACAATATAATATCACTAATTTGCATCCCAGGGATTCAGAATTCATGGCAATTATGTTTATGAAGAGCTTGGTTGCTAAGGAACTTGCTAGTGTGTAACAAGATGGCAAAAGTCATGCATTCATCGGTGGACGAGAAAAACCACTCTTCCTGGGATTAAGGAGCAGGATGCCGGGGAGCAGGGCCCAGACGGTGGCTGAGCGGCTCCTGCTTCCCAGTCCTTTCCTGGACGGGGCTGCTTTTAGAGAAGATTCCACAGCGCACATCCCGGGCCGGCTCCAGCCCAGCCTGCCCCCCCCCACCCCCCAGAGGAGGGAGAAAGACCCCGCCCCTACTCCCTACCCAACCGGGGGACTCGAGTTGAGACTGGACGTCAGTTTCATACATGCGCCCTCTTACTCGTCCATTTTGAACTTTGAACGTAGGTGGGCACACATCAGGGCTCCAAAGGAAAGCAGAAGCACCCTAACCCTCCCAGCACTGGGGGCCCCGGTTCATTCTCCCCGACCAGGCGGCCCAGGTAGGCGGACTGGCCGCATGAGCGCATCTGGAAACCCAGCTGTCCCCTCTCGGAGTTTAGAGGTGGTTCTATAGGCCTCTGCAAGTCAGAGGCCCCCGTGAGGGAGAACCCTTAAGAATGAGGGACAGTGGCTTTGGGGACAGGCAGGAGCAGCAGAACAGGGCCCGGGGGCAGCTGTCTGCCTGGCCTCCACTGGCCTATCTGGGGTCACGTAAGAGGCCGCAGAGGGCCGGGCCGGGGAGGCCCTCCTTTGGCTGCCAAGTGAATGCAAGATGTTTAAAGACACGTGAGTCGTGTTTCAACACTTCCTCCAAGGACTTTGGTAAAGAATTTGCATAAAGCACATTTCCCAAGTGACAGAGAAAAATGAGCTTTGGTTTCAGCTTTGCATCTCATGAATTGTTTGCATTACCCACGGGGCCAGTTCTCCTTGTGTTTAGGGTTTGGTCCAGGCCCCGGGCACAGGACAAAGGCTGGACGGGAGCAGGATGTGTGCTGTGTGTGTGTGTGCTGTGCGTGTGAGTATGTGTGTGCATGTGTTTATGTGTGTGTGCTGTGTGCTATGTGTGTGTGTGCTGTGTGTGCTTTGTGTGCATGTATGTGTTTATATGTGTGTGTATGAGTGTCTATATCTGGCCTGGGGCCAGGGGGGCAGTCATGCTCCTGGCAGCCTCCCTGGCCACCGGCCCAGGCCAGCTTGCTCTGGCAGCTGTGCAGAGTCAGGACTGACCTGAGTAGCCGGCATGACCTTTTCCCCAAGTGATATGCATGAGAGGTCCAGCTGCAGGACCCCTGTCCTCAAAAGGACTCCCCTCTGCTCTTCCACATCTTTGGGGTAAGGCACTGCTCTCTCTGGTGGTGGCTCTCGGGAACTCATACCCCCTGGGACTTAGCACAGGACAGGCAACCCTGCCACCTCCGTGCCAGTATAGAGGCTGCTGGAGACTGGAGGTGGCAGCCAGAAGCGCCAGGAGGGGGCCAGTCCAAAGCCAGGTGGAGTCAAGGAGGATGAGAGCCCATCTGAACTGTGCGACCTCCTGGGGGTGTGAACCTACATGGCCATGTTCCTGAAGGGAGGGGGGCAGCTAGGAGGGGGAGAGCCGGGGGCTGGTGGGGGCAGAAGCCCCAAAGTAGGGCTGTGGGGCGAACCCACTGCCAAGCCCACAACTTGCGGACTGTTCCTTCCTCCCTATTCCCAAGAAAGGTAAGTTCCCTAAACCTCATTCCTGCGTGCCTGGGTCTCAGTGCTAGAAATGAGCACAACTAGTTAAAACACTGGTCATTTTGAATTATGCATCCAGCCTGAGCTCGGAGGGCAAACAGGTGATACCTCTTCCAGGTAACCTATATGCATGTGCAGGATGTCTGGGATTTACCCAAGGACCCGGTGGGCAGATGCCTTCCCTCTGACGAGCAAGCAGTTCCGGAGAATTCCGGGCTCAAAGAGGCCAGGGGAGAAGATCATATGGGCTGCATCGTTCAATGGTCCTCAATTCACACACCACGTGAAGGCAAAATAAAGTCTTCTTGGCCTGATCTTGTCTCCATGGCCAGACGCCGGAAGCCACTCAAACTGAGGTCACCGTAGTTCTCTGTGCGAGTTCTGAAAATCCCTTACTGGCCTCTTCAACTTGCCTGTTTGCAAGTAACGGTGGGCGGTGGGCGTTGGAGCTGGCTTCTGTGTGGGCAGAGGGTGGGAGGAGCAGAGGGACCTGGAGGAGAGGGGGCAGTGCCGAGGTACCCACTGGCCCCGGGGCATCTGCTCACCAGGTGGTGACTGTGACTTTCCTCTCTGTAAATACAGGCGGGGACTCGGCAGCGAACGTTTTTCATTTTCTACGTTCTTTTCCACGTCTGGAGAATTCCTTGCTCTGGGGGGCTTGATGGGAAGTTGAGCTTGCCTCCCAAATGCTCACTGTAGTGGCTTGAACTGGGTCGCCCCAAAAGATGTGCTCACATCCTAAGCCCCGGAACCTGTGAGTGGGACCTTATTTAGAAAAAGATTTTCGGCATACATCTCAAGACGAAAGCATTCTGGAATAGGGTGGGCCCTGAACCCAAAGTCAGACGTCCCTATAAGAGACAGGCAGATGGGACTGGGGACGAGACACGGGGGAGAAGGCCCCGTGAAGATGGAGGCAGTTTGGAGTGATTTGGCCACAAGCCAAGGGAGGCTGGCAACCACCAGAAGCTAGAAGAGGCCTGGAGCAGATTCCCCCTCAGAGCTTCCAGAAGAAACTGACCCTGCAGACGTCTTCATCTAAGACTCCGGCCTCCGGAACTGTGGGAGAACACATTTCTGTTTGTGGTATTTGTCACGGCAGCCACAGGACACATGCATTTCTCTGGCCTCCCTTGCAGCGAGGGTGTGGGCACACAGCTCCTCTCTGTCCAGACTTTGCACCTGCACCAGTACCTGGCTGTGTGCAGCCGTGCCCATGGGGCTGTAGGCGGCTGGGCACAGAGTGCCAGGTGCTGGGGCAGGCACCGCACATCTGGGGCTCAGGTGCACAGCCTGCCACCCTCACGGCGTCAGCTCTGCGTGGGATTTGGAGCATTCTCCCTGCTGCAGAAACACCGAGCCCCGTTCCTGAGTCCTCCTGGTGACCCTGGGAGCTCCCCCAAAACCTTTAGGAAAAACCCCTTGTCTGTTCAATGCGGCCACAACCAGTGTCTGTGGCTGTAGTTGCGAGGCATGCTTTCTAATCTACATTCTCGGGTCTCCTGGTGGGGGGCCCCCAGCCAGGCGTGGAGAAAGGTGACATGTCACAGAAGGGCAGGCAGCAGGCAGTGAGAGCAGCCCTCCAGGATCCTGGTCCTGGTCCCAGTTTTATCTATATTTCTAATTTGCTGGATGAACTTGGCAGATCACTTAATCTCTTTGTGGCTTCTCCATCATCACTGGGGAAAGCAAAACTGTTTTGAAGGTCGAATGACGGCAAGGATTTTAAAAATGTCAACGTACTTTGTAAAGCATGACTATATGAACCACGTTTCCGGTGACTTAGGAGAACTGGCTTTTGTATCATCCTGAATTTTTTTCCTTGAAAACAATCCAAGCAATTCAAACAAGACATGAGAAGTGACATTCAGTGAGTCCTTGTGAACAGGAATTGGCCGCATGGTGTTTGGTGACGCCCCAGCCCTGCTGGCCTCAGGTCTGCGTTTGGTTTACCCATCCCTCCAGTTAATGGACATGGTGCCGTGGACCGTTCACCTTTGCCTTGACATTGACAGAGAGCCTTCTGCCTTGGGGGTCGGATGGGAAGTTGTAACGCACGTGGGTTCAAGCACTCGCCTTATTTGCAGATGAAGACACAGAGGACACATGACTAGATACTGTCCTCCGCCCCGAAGTTTAGCTGGGGCGTCACTGAATCAAGACTTGAATCGACTGTCCTATGCTCATTAGAGTTTTTCTGCTTTCCTTTACGGAGACTGGAAACCACAGAGAATGGTTTAGTAGACATGTTCCCAAAAAGCAGACCACAGCGTGCGGTCAGCGCGTCCCCACTTATGTACGAAGAGACACACACTTATTACTCAGCAGGAGATCCTGTCCAGAGAGGTCGAAATCTGGGGGGCCTCCCGTTTTTATTCTGTGCCCCCCTGCTCGGAAAGGCTGTTTCCAGGCGCTGTTCTGTGGAACGTGTCACCCTGTACGTGCGGTGCTACTTTGAAAGTGCCTCGGTGAGGCCCCGTCCTAGCCTTTGTCAGAATCAACGTTTAGGCATTTCACAAAGAAAACACATCACACTTCCCGTCCCTCTGCACCACGAGCTTATTAGTTAATTTACACAGAGGTAAGAAGACATCTAAGCAGAAAGGAAACACAAGATTCACTCACATTCGACGCGTTTCTCCAGCACTGCCAAGTGACTGGCAACCTCTGCTTTCAGTTCGTTGATTTTAAATGCTCTAGGAGTGAAAATAAGAGGAGACAAGAAGTAACTCATAAGATTCTCAAAGTTAAAGTGGGTCCATCAAACAGCTGTTGAGCCACTGCCACGGGGGAGGTGTGCAGGTAGGCTGGTGAGGGGGGACACGAGAACGCTCCCAGTTGCTTTTAAGGAACTCACAGTGTGTGGGGGTGGGAGGAGGAAAGAGACACACCCTCAGACTATCTAGAGGGTGTGGTTTCCAAGCCTGAGGTGCTGGTGGGGATGTCTCCTCCCCGTACCTGGGAGTGAGCAGTACCTGGGAGTGAACAGCTGGGTCCTCTGCTCACAGCCCTGCCCCCTGCCCCCTGGGCACACACCACCTTCAGGGGACCTGGTGTGACCTCTCCTGGCTCCAACCCATTCAAGCAAACAATTCTTAAGCTTTAAGGAAGTGCCACCACATGGCCTCCCCCCACCGGAGTTACCCCGGCAGTGAAATAAGTGAGAAGAGGCAAGTAAGGCCAGATAACCCGGAATGAAAAGGCCCCACATCTACACAGGATCTCTGTGACAAAGCTTATTTCAAACGGTGTCAATTCTTGTAGGTTGAATTTGGAGTCCCAGAAGAGCCAGCCAGTACAGAAAACTCTTGGCAAACATGAGCCCTCATTCGAATGAGCCCCCTTCCATGGTCTTAGGTGTAAGGTGAGTGTTTCCTGGACCCCACCCGGCTGCTCAGTTACAGAAGTCACAGAAGGGTCGCGTGGGGAAGGCAGCTCCTCCAGGTTAAGTGTCTGCGACCAAGACAGCCTCAAACGAAGAGGCCCGTTGTCATTAGAAGAACAAGCACCTATCTTTGGAGATTATGATTTAGAAGAGTCTGTACCTGGAGAACTGCTCTGCAACCTGGGTCAGCACGGTCTGGACTAATTCTTCTTTATCTACAGACCAAAACAGAAAGACAGATGGAAAAAGGGAAGGGTCTCCGGGTCCCCTTGGGCCTGAATCCACCGCTATGGCTGTGTGGCCCTGAGGTTGCGGTGAGGAGTGGCCTGCCATACTGGAGGCAAGCTCTTGCCCGGTCAGCACCCCAAGGCCTCTCCTGCCCACCCGCAAGAGCGTTTTCCCTCTTGGACGGCTCCAGGCCACCAACCTGTCTCTTATCTCTCTCTCTCTCTCTCTCTCTCTCTCTCTCTCTCTCTCTCTCTCTCTCTTTCGGCAGAATGGCCTCCCATTGTCGGCACCAGCTGTAAAAGCAGGCAGGACTGGGTCTCCACACAGGGGAAGCCTGATTCGTTTTATGGGCCAATTACTACGACAAAGTAAGTCCAGGACATATTTCAAGTGCAGAACAGAGTGTTCTCATGGCGGGTCCAGAGAGGGGAAGCAGGCCAAGGTCTGTCCCTTTGTTGCCTGGCACGCACACCGGGCTGGGCGGCTGGTTTTACAAGGCGCAGGTCCCAGGCTGCATGAAACCTGCCTGGTTTCCTGTTTCCTGACTGGCCCAGTGCCGGGTACCTCGGGGCAGGTGTGGACGCTCACTGACTTGTCCTTTCCAGCAGGACTGTGCTCCTGGGAGGGGGTGGCTCCAGCTGGCCATTAGACACCCCCCCAACACTGAGCACTTAGTGCTGACTTCATGTCACTGGTGCTGACGCTACGCGTCACCCTCCAGTAAAACCAAAAGAAACCTGCCCACACACACACAAAGTCTCAACAATCCAATTTGGCAAAGGGGCTCAAAAGCTAGAAATGTTCAAATGCTCGGAGTTAGGGTCTCCGTTTCTAGGAGATACTCATGTAGTACACAGAGGTGGCCATCACAATATTTTTTCACATAGTGAAAACTGTAACAACCTATATATCCATCAAATGGGTATAAATAACTGACGGCATATCTCTACTGTGGAATCACATTCTGCTGTTAGAATATCCTGGAAAACGCTCACATCTATTGTTAAAGCAATAAAATACATTGTAAAACAGTAATACAGGGTGGTCCTATTTTTGAAAACATTGCAGGATACACTCCGATATAATAACAGTAGTTATTTTTAGTTGTAAGATGATATGGAAATTTTATTTTCTTATATTTGCTTCTCTATATCTTACACATTTCTATAACGAATATGTTAATTTGTTTAAAAAAATTGATCAATCTAAATTAAACTTTTTAGACCTCATCCCTTCACCTCCAAATGAAAGGGGAAATCGGATGACCCAAGGTTCCCTCTGGCTTTAGCATTCTGTGATTTGATGAGAAGAAAAATGACATTTTGTTACATCTTTTGAAGTTATAAGAGTAAAAATGTCACCAGGAAACTTTCGCAGAACTGTGTGTTGAGCTGTGTTGACCCGAGGCGCTAGGTTTCAGAGAGGCCCATACCTACCAGGGAAGAAAAACGGGGACCCCAATGACAAGAACCACCAGGGAGCCCTCCTTGGTGAATTGGCAGGATTTACATCACTTCTTCTGAAGTCTTTCGCAAAGGAATGCATCACATAGCCTTCAAGAGTTAATGATCTCAAAGTCTTGAGATAAATTTAGAAGGCCATCAAACAGTTGACATATATAGACTAGCCCACTGAGTAACAGTGGAACACACATTTCTTTCAGGTGTCTATGAAGCACGTACCAAGACAGACCATATCCTGGACCATACAGAAAACCTCAACAAATTAAAAAAAAATTGAAACCTTATAGCGTATGTTTTCCGACCATAAGAGAATCAAACTAGTAATCAATAACAGAACTATAGACGGAAAATCTCCAAACACTTCGAACTAAACAGAACACTTGTAAGCAAGCCATGGATCAAAGAGGAAGTCTCAAGGGAAATTTAAAAAGATGTTAAACTGAGTGAAAATGAAAATATAACACATCAAAATTTAGCCATAGGACACAGCTGAAGCAATGCTGAGAGGGACAGTTATAGCACTGAATGCTTACTTTAGAAGAGAGAAAAAAAATGTCAACACAGTAATCTAAGAAAAAGAAGAACAAAATAAACCCACAACAATAAGAGCAGGAAGGACGCAAATGATGAAGAGCAGAAATCAATAAAATAGAAAATGAAAAAACAATGTAGAAAATCAATGAAAGAAATAGTTGGTTATTTAAAAATATCAATAAATTGACAAATCTCTAACAAGACTGTCACAGAAACACAAAGAGAAGACACAGAGCACCAATATCAGAAAGAAAAGAAGGAACATCACTACAGACCCCGCAGTTATCGAAAGGATAGTGAGGAAACACTGCAAACAACTTTATACACATGCATTTGACATCTTAGATGAAAATGGACCAATTCCTAGGAAAGCATGAACTACTATATCCATTCAATACGAAATAGTTAATTTGAGCAGCCTGTAAGTATTGAGGAAATTGAGTTTCTAATTTAAAAAAAGAAATTTCCAGGTGCACATGGTATCACTGGAGAATTCCACCAAACACTTGAAGAAGAATTAACACAATTCTAAATGATTTCTTCCAGAAAATAGAAGAGGAGGAAACACTTCCTGACTCATTTTATAAAGAGAATATTAACTTGATACCACATCCAAAGGCAACAAAAAAAGCACTACAGACCAGCGTTCTTCATGACTATAGACGCGGAAGTCCTTAACGAAATAGGAGCAAATAGAATTCAGCAATACACACAAAAAATTATACATTGCGATCAAGTGGGGTTTATCCGAGGGATGCAGGGCTCATTCACTGTTCAAAAACCGACCCATGTGATCCACTATAATAACAGCCTAAACCTAAAGAATAAAAAAACTCATCTAATAATACGTATCAATGAATTCATAAAAAGCACTTGAAAAAAATTCCAGGGCCGGCCCGGTGGCTCAGGCTGTTAGAGCTCCGTGCTCCTAACTCCGAAGGCTACCGGTTCGATTCCCACATGGGCCTGTGGGCTCTCAACCACAAGGTTGCCAGTTCAATTCCTTGAGTCCCGCAAGGGATGGTGGGCTCTGCCCCCTGCAACTAAGATTGAACACGGCACCTTGAGCTGAGCTGCCTCCCGGATGGCTCAGTTGTTGGTTGGAGCGCGGGCTCTCAACCACAAGGTTGCCAGTTCAATTCCTCGACTCCCGCAAGGGATGGTGGGCAGCGCCCCCTGCAACTAAAATTGAACACGGCACCTTGAGCTGAGCTGCCGCTGCGCTCCCGGATGGCTCAGTTGGTTGGAGCCTGTCCTCTCAACCACAAGGTTGCTGGTTCGACTCCCGCAAGGGTTGGTGGGCTGTGCCCCCTGCAACTAGCAATGGCAACTGGACCTGGAGCTGACCTGCGCCCTCCACAACTAAGACTGAAAGAACAACTTGAAGCTGAACATAACACCCCACAACTAAGATTGAAAGGACAATTTGACCATTGTTCCCCAATAAAGTCCTGTTCCCCTTCCCCAATAAAAAAAAAAAAAATCTTAAAAAAAAAAAAAAAATTCCACACCTGTTCCTGATAAAACCCTCAGGAAAATAGGAATGGAGGGGACCGTCTTCCAGCTGATAAAGAACAACCACAAAAACCCCACCGCTAACATTATACTTACTGGTGAATGACGGGCTGCTTCTTGCCTGAGACTGTGACAGAGAAAGGATCTGCCCTCGCTAGTCTCCTCCGACACAGAGCTGGAAGGTCTAGCCAGCGCAACAAGGCAAGAACAGGAAGTAAAAGGCATGCAGACCAGGAAGGAAGAAATAAACTGTCCCTGTTTGCAGATGACATAATTGTCTACACAGAAAATTCCAAGGGATGCACAGGAACCCTTTTAGACTAGTAAGTGAGTTCAGCAAGGTCACGCGATACAAGATAAACAGATACGACTGTATTTACATATACTAGCAATGACCATCCAGACACTGAAATTAAAATCACAATACCACGGACAAACACTTAAACAAAGGTCAGGCATAAATATAGCAAAGCATATGCTGAAGCTGTACACTGAAAACCACAAAACACTGATTGAAGAAATCAAAGATATACATAAATGCAGAGACACACCCTATTCACGGGTTGGAAGACTCAACATAGGAAAGCTGTCAATTCCCCCACATCGATAGACAGGTTTAACTCATTGCCTATGAAAACCCCAGAATAATTTTTTTGTAGAAACAGACAAGATTTTCTAACATTGATGTGGAAATGCAAAGAAACTAGAATAGCTAACACAGTTTTGAAAAAGACGGTGAGATGGGAAGACTCAGTCTCTCTGATTTTAAGACCTATTATTATGTAGCTACAGTGACTAAGATGGGGCGACACTGGCAGAGGGACGGATACAGAGCCCAGTGGAACACAACAGAGAACTCAGAGTCATCCCCACACAAATGGCCTGATTTTTAAAAAAATAAGTTTTATTGGGGAATATTGGGGAACAGTGTGTTTCTCCAGGGCCCGTCAGCTCCACGTTGTCCTTCAGTCTAGTTGTGGAGGGCGCAGCTCACTGGCCCATGTGGGAATCGAACCTGCAACCTGTTGTTCAGAGCTCACGCTCTAACTAACTGAGCCATCCGGCCGCCTCTGCCCTACTGATTTTTGACCAACGTGCAAAAGCAGTTCAATGGAGGAAGGGCAGCACCTTTTCAACAAGCGGTGCTGAAGCAATTGAATATTCAGAAGTAGAAAAATGAGCCTTGACCTAAACCTCACAGTTTATGTAAAAATTAACGCAAAATATAAAACCATAACACTTTTAGAAAAAAATAGGAGAAAATCTGCAGGACCTAAGTCTGGGCAGGACATTCTTAGACTTGACACCAAAACCACAATCCATAAAAGGAAAAACTGATCCACTGGACTTCATCAAAATTAAAGCTTTTGCTCTGAGAAAGATCCTGTTAAAAGGATGAAAACATAAGCTCCAGTCGGGGAGAAACTGTTTGCCAACCACGTGTCTGACAAAGACTTGAATGTAGAATATGATGGTAACTGTCAAAACCCAACAGCACCAAACAAAACAACCCAATTTGAAAATGGGCGACACTAGCAGACATTTTACTGAAGAGAACAAATTGATGAAAAATATGGACACGAAAAGATACTGAGCCTCATTAGCTGTTAGGAAATGCAAATTAAAACCACGGTGAGGTATCACTGCACCTTTGACTAAAATGAAAAACAGTGACAACCCCAAATGCTGGTAGAGATGGGTAGAAGCTGGATCACCACACATTGCCAGGGGAAATGGCGTGGCAGCTTCGTTTTTAATCATTAAGTAGACTCCAGATTTATTTGGATTCTCCACTAATGACCTTTTTCTGTTCCAGGATGGTTTGGCAGCTTCTTAAAAAAACTTAATATATAACTACCATATGACTTAGCAATTGTACTCCAGAGCAGAGAAATGAAAATGTGTGTTCACAACACGAAAAGCTGTACATGGTGTTCTGAGCAGCTTCATTTGCAATAGCCCCAAATTGGAGACAACCCAGACGCCCTTCAGTGGGGAACAGACAGACAAACTGGTCCATCCACCCCAGGGACATGACGCAGCAATGAAAAGGTTCCACCAATACAGCAACCACCTGTGTGAATTTCCAGAGAATGATGCTAAGTGATAAACGTCATTCCCAAAGTTACCTAATGTATGGCTGCATTTATGGAATGTTCTTGAAATGACAGAATTACAGAATGGGGATGAGAGTAGTGCTTGGTGGGAGAGAAGGTGGGGCTGGGTGGGAGGAAGAGGGTGTGGCCACAGGAGGGCAGCTGAGGGACCCCTGTGTGGATGGCACGGTCTGTGTCTGGACCGTATCCCTGCCAACAGTCTGGCTATGGTTTCTCACCAGTTTCCAAAGATGTCACATTGTGGGGAAATTGGAAAAGTCTACATGGGCGCTCTCTGTATTTTTCCTTACAACTGTGTGTGAATCTGTAATTGTTATAAAATAAAGAGTTACATAAAACATTTCATAGATAGAATGGGACAAAGTAGTTCAGGAGGAATTTTCCTTTGGACTTTTGAGGTGGGAGCCTTTGAGCATTATGGGATTTTAATGCCTAAATGGCATGTCCAACCCAAGCAGTAAGCATGCTTTTTGTGACTTCATCGCATACCTTCTCTCCTCCCGGCTCAGGCCACGGGGCAGACATTCGTACTCTGGCCCATGTCACAGTTACACCTCAGCCTATGTGCCCCGTGCCAACCTACCCGCTGTTTCCAGAAAGGGCCCAGGTGCAGAGCTGAGCTTCCAGCGAGAAGGACCCGGGCACCACTGCACAGGTCTTGGGCTCACACGCCTTCTTATAACACACCATCTGCATTCCTTCGCAAGGGGGCAGGAGCAAACATGCTTTTATCATAAAGGCCACCCCCCACGCCCCCAGAGCCAGACCAGGAAAGAACCACCTCCCCTTCCACGCCTCACTGCAATTCCTGCATCGGCCACTGCTTCCTCCCAGGGGGTTCCAGAACTTAGAAATGAACTGTGCTTTTGTGCGCAAAGCACTAGGGACAGGGCCTGGTGAGCGCTGACTGACTTAGCTCTGGCCCTTCTATTACATGACTCAGGGTCGCCGACAGCGATTACATCATTAAGTGTCACCGACGTCACTAAGGGTCCCCGACACCCTTTCTTGCTTTCAGTACCTCCCCCCTCTGAGTTCCTAGTCTCTGGGGTGACAGGCAGAGCTCCGGGTGCACCACCTCCAGGTGGAGAAGTGACAGCATCCTGCCTGCAATGTCTCAAATGTGCCCTTCACTCCCTCAGCGCCTCTGGAACCCTCAGATAGCCCTGAACCCCTGGATTTAGGGGCAACAAGCAGTTTTCAGTGGCAAGTGTTTATCGTTCCCAACCTATCAGGAAAAAACTGTTATTATGTAGGAAACCCTTTTTTCTTCTCGAAGCTGCATGGTGCATATTGAATTTTTAAAATTAAAGCACATTCAAGTAATTTTGTTTTCAGAATTTCTTAATAGCTTTAAGGATAAAGCAGCAACCAGGGGTGCTGGCAATTCAGGGTCGGACATGACTGGGTCTCTGGGGTCCCTCTGGACCTGGATGTGTATTAGGAAATAGGGAGAATGGAAATAAGATTCTGAGAGATGGGACGTCAGCACGAACTACAGCTGATCACACAGACGGAAGCCCAGCAAGGACCAGCCATGTTCACGGGCCACCTCCACGTTCTCCAGAGGAAACCGGTTCACAAGAACAGCTGGCGTGCATTCTAGTCGTGTCCCCGAGCCTGGGCCCTCAGCGGACTTCAGGGGCGCTGCTCCATGCTCACTAAGCGCATGACATAAGCTTAGTACCGACGGCTTTAATACAGGCTAAAGATTCGGCCCCCGCAAAGGATCCCAGATGATGACAGAGGATTCCGGGGGCTGGTCATCAGCCTCTTTGAGTCTGGGCTGCTGTTCACCTGCTTACACCTGGACTGGCCTAAGTTAGCTGGTGTGGGGTGCTTGTCCACGGGCCTCTTGGGTGACAGGCACCAATGGGCAAGTGCTGGGGCTGGCAGAGTCTCACACACTAGAGGAGTTTAGTTTAGTTTAGCTCCAGGGCAGTCTCGGAGGCTGGCAGAGGCTGGGTCTAGTTTTTAGGGGCTGACACATCAGTCCAGCTTCGGGCCATGAGCCTGCACTGGAGTGGCCTCAGGACCTGGCCCCTGGGGCAGGACCAAGGGGGCTGGGGCAACCTAAGCCCTGGAGGTGACTGTGGAGTTGTCTCCTGCGGTTGGTGGGCAGGACGGCCCCGCCCAGGCAGTGTTTCCCCAGCTGCAATCCTGTGACCCAGCAGATCACTCCTCCCTGCTGGCCAGAGGCTGTCAACCGACCCCACCTTTGGCCACTAAGGACAGTTCAAGGAACCCGCCTCTGCTTCTCCCACCCCTTCCGGGAATTGTTTACTTGTCTCAGACAAACCTTGAGTGTCCCCAGCACAGAAGGACATAAAAATCTGGCTCCACTGATCCACAGGACAGATCAGTTTAACGTGACGCCCTACGGCGGATGGCCGGCCAGCTGTTCCACATATCTCGTCAGCTTGTGCAGAGCAGGTCGTAACCATGACACCATCCTACTGTCCTCTGCACCTGAGCTGCTCCGGGTGCCCTATCTTGCTCCCCTGGGGCAAAGGAACGCAAGCTCAGTCCCAGTAGGACGCTGGGCCCCCCACCTGCGCCCTGAGGGATGATGGCAGACATGGCGGCACGGGCATCTGGACCCGAGCTTCTGGCCCCTCAGTGGTGCCACAAACAACACCCGGTGGGCACGCGTGGGGTGCCTGCCGTGGCGCTCCCCTTCGCTCCCCTCTCTCTTGATACGGGCAGCGGTGGCATGGCTCCACGGCGGTTTCCATGCTATTGAACGGTGCATGGAACCGTGTTTCACCGCAGTGCCACCTGAAGCGGAGACGCTGAGCAACCCCCAAGAAATATGTACGTAACAGGTACTCTCCGAAAGCAGTAAAAAAAGCCCCAAACTGTCCCTTCAGGAAGAGGTCCCTTACTTTGCATGAGGGAAAAGAACCCACATTGCTTGGCCCCAAAGACAGACACCCCTGAGGCCCTGAGGACTGGCGGGGGGGAGTGCATTTATTTCTGCTTTTGTCCAGGGCTATGACTAGGAAGGGCTGGCATGCCCCATCTGACTCGCCCTCCCCTCCTTCCTGGGGTATCATCACTTCGCTTCCAGGAAGTAAGAGGGGCACACTCACCAGTCCCACTTGCGCTCTCCCGGCCCCTCCAGCCGGTCGAGGACATTCTAGCCCAGGGTACAGTCATCGGCAATTCACTGTTTATGAACCTCATAAAACACATGCGGAATGAGGACGTCTCCTTTATAACCCAGGAGCACAATAAACCTATGTTATTAACAGTGACCTCACCTTGCTCCTTAAAGGCACAGGGGCCCTTTCCATGGTCTGCCCTATGGAGAAATCACTCGTTTATCGGAAGCCAAAGGGATGGATGTCCCAGGTGACCTGTGGTGGGACTGTGGCTGGATGCTGTGAGCCTGTCAGATGTAACCAAGAAAGCAAAGTAGACCGGAGGATGTCAGGAGCACGTGTGACGTGTTGGAGGGTATCTCGCACCTGTGGGGGCTGGGCTGTGTGTGGGACCACCGCAGGGATCGGATGGGGCTTTCCCTTTTGCGTTTAGGGGAGGGGAACTTCCTGTCTGCAGTTTAAGTCTGACTTCAGAGGTTTGGGCACAGCTCTCCCTATGCCCTTCTCTCCTGCTCAGGTCTAGTTTGTAAGCAGAAAGTACCTGCCTGGAAGGGGAGTGGCCGCTGGGACAGCTGGCAAGGAGATTTTCCTTTATTGTTTTACAGATTGCAACAACCGTAACAACATTTATTGGGCTCTATTCCGTTCCAGGCGCTGTTCTAAGTGGTTTGCATTTGTGGATCATTTATTAAGGCCCGGAACTCCCGGAGTGGCTGTGTGAGCTCCAGAAAAAGCCATGTCCCAGCACGGCCAAGTCAGGTTCCCACGTAGGGCCACAGAGACGGGCTGGTGGCACTCGCCAGGGGAAAGGTATCCTGCACACACTCTTACCCCACGGTGACGAGGTGCACATTCAGGGAGAAGGGCGTGGGTGCCACACGCCCCGGGAATGCCCCCCGGTGAACGAGAATTTGGGAACAAGCAGCTGATCGGACGTGCTATTTGGACTTTGTCTGTTCTGACAGCCTGTGTACCTCACTGTGACCCCACAACCCCTGGGGAAGTTTAATTACAGTGATGACAAAGGGGCTCAGCTCTGGTTCACCACGTCTGGGCTTTGACGGTGTGTCCAGTGACCCCACAAGACTCGTTTTGGGGAGAATGGTGTCAGGATAAAATCCAACAAACAAATGGATTACGGTACCAATGACAGGACTTTTGCAAAAATCTCTTAAAGGCTGAGACTTTTTTTGCAAATCTAAGGTCTATTCCATCTGTGGACTTAACATGTTGCACACAGTTGTAGAGGCTGTAGCAAGATAAATTAAAAAGTAAACCCTTAGATGACACAGATGTTGACAGGAGCAGAAGGAGCCGTTAATGCCGCAATTATAAGTGCATCCAAGGACTAAAGAAAAATATGTTAGCAAACGGTAAACAGATGGGGGACCTCAAGAGAGAAATCTATGAAAAAGAATCAAATGAAAATTGGAGAGTTTAAAAATACGTCTAAAATAAAAAAATTCATGAAGGGGCTTAGAGCAGTTTGGAGTCAGCAGAAGAATCAGGTCAACAGAAACTATCTAATCTGAAGAGAAGAAAGAAAAAAGATTAAAAAACAATAGAGGCAGTCACTTGAAGACAACAGCAAACTTTCTCACACACAGGTAACTAGGGTCTCAGAATGAGAGGTGAGATAGGATGGTGTATAAAATACATTTGAAAAAACAGTAGCTGAAAATTCTACAAATTTGGTGAAAACACAATTTGATGGACCACGAAAGCTCAATGACCACCGAGCTGAATAAATAAAAAGAAAACCAGGGCTCCACACAGCAGAGTCAAACTGCTGAAACCCAACAATAAAGGAAAAACACCTTGAAAAAAGCCAGAGGAAAATGACACATTCCATGCAGGGGAATCATGATAAAATAAAAGCTGATTTCATTAGAAACAGTGCAAGACAGAAAGAAATGAATCAACACCTTTAAACGTCTTTTAGGAAACAAAACTGTGAATGCAGAATTCTATTCCCTGAAAAACCATCTTTGAGAAGGAAGGCAAAATCCAGACATGCTCAGATAAGCCAACGTGGAGGAATTAGTCACCAGCAGTTCTGCACGGCAAGAAGCGTTAAAAGAAAAAACAAACTCTTCAGGCTGAAGGGACATAACACCAGTTAGAAGTTGGGGTCTACAGGGAGAAATCAAAGCACCAGAAAGGGCAAATGTGTCGGTAACTATAAAAGATTATCTTCAAGTTTCTTCTCATAATGTCTTCGAAAGACAACTGGCTGCTTAAAGCAATTCTTAAAGCAAAAATTGTAATATTGAACGGTGTTGTTTATAATGTGTGCAGAGTGTCTTAGTCCGTTGGGGCTGGTCTAACAGAATCCCATAGACAGACTGGATTAAACAACACAGATGTATTTTCTCACAGTTCTGGAGGCTGAAAGTCCAAGGCCAAGGTGCCTGCAGATTCCGTGTCTGGTGAGGGCCCACTTCCTGGTGTCCCACGTGACCGGGGCGGGGAGGGGTGGAGGAGCTCTCTGGGGCCTCGTTTATAATGGCACTAATCCCGTTTATGAGGGCTCCACCCACATGACGAAGTCCCACTCCCTCCAAATACCATGACATTGGGTGTTAGGAGTTTGACATTTGAATTTTGGGAGCACACAAACATTCACTCTGTAGCACAGATATAAAATATATGGCACAACAGTTGTGGGGGAGGGGCAAGTGAAATTATATTGCTGCAAGTCCTTACTTTTAATGTGAAGTGGTACAATATTAATTCCAAATAGACTAAAAACTTAAGGATGATTTTAAAATGGGGAAAAGATCTGAAAGACAGTTCAACAGAAGAATGTATACAGATGGCAAATAAGCACATGAAAAGATCATGTCATTAAGGGAATTATAAATTAAAACAATGAGATACCACTGGATGCCTATTAGAAAGATGAAAATCCAAAACACTGACAACACCAGATGCTGGTGAGGACGCGGAGTCACAGGAACCCTCATTTACTGCCGGTGGGAATGCAAAATGGAACGGCTACTCTGGAAGACAGTCTGCTGGTTTCTTACAAAACCAAACGTACTCTGTCCACATGATCCAGCAGTCACGCTCCTTGGTATTTACCCAATGGAAGTGAAAACTCACTTCCACACAAAAACTTCCACACAATATGTACAGCATCTGTGCTCATAATTGCCAAAACTTTGAAGCAACCAAGATGTCCTTCAGAAGGTGAATGGATAGTAAAATGTGATCCATCCAGACAATGAAGTGTTATTCAATAACACTAAAAAGAAATGAGCTATGAAGCCATGAAAAGGAATGGAGGAATCTGAAAAGCATATGAATAAATGAAAGAAGCCAATCTGAAAAGGCTACATACTGTATGATTCCAACTGTACGCATTCTGGGAAAGGCAAAACTACGGAGACAGTAAAAAGATCAGGGGTTTGGGGGAAGGGAGGGAGGAACAGGTGGGGCACAGAGGACTTTTAGGGCGGTAAAACTATTATATTTGACATTACAGTGGTAGAAGCATGTCATTACCCACAGACTGTACAACACGAAGAGTGACCCTAATGTCAACTGTGGTCTTTGGCTAATAATGACATGTCAAGGTCATATAACAAGGGTATAATTCTAATGCAGGATGTTGATGGTGGGAGAGGCTGAGTGAGTGCATGGGGAGGGAATATGTGGGAAATGTCTGTACTTTTTACTCAATTTTGCTGTGAACCTAAAATTGCCCTAAAACTAAAGTCTATAATTAAAGAAAAAGGGTGCATCGTGTAATACCTAGAACAACCAACTAAAACTAATGATAAAAAGTATACCAAAAGAGCCTATAGAAGCAATAAAATGGAATATTAAAATGTACCCAATTAACCCAAGAGAAGGCAGAACAGAAGGAACAGGAAACAAAACCGAGATCAATAAAAAACAAATAGCAACATGGTAGACCTACCCTCAGCCATACCAATAAATATATTACATGTATATGGACATAGGAAGAAACATTACATAACATAAAATTACATTACATAAACTCTTTCACGTAACATAAGACTATTTTATGTAATGTAACTGAAAACAGAAAAAAGGAGAACACCCAACATGTTTTACAGGGCCACCTTAAACCCAACATCAAAACATGACAAAGACATTACAACAAAAAATAGTTACAGACCAACATCCCACTTGAACATAGACACAATAATCCTTAACATGTTGTTAGTAAATCAAATCTGGCAACGTATAAAAAGAGAATACATTTTATATCAGGGTAGAGGTACTGTATACCCTTGGTTAAATTTATTCCTAAGTGTTTTCCTAGGAATACTGCCCCGAAATACAAGTACAGTTATCCCAGGAAAGCAAAGTTCTTTTAACATTTCAAAATCAGTCAACACAATTCACTATTTTAACAGAATAAAGGGGGAAAATCATACGATCATTTCAGTAGATGCAGAAAGAACATATGACAAAACCCAGCACTTATTTATGATAAAAACCATTAGAAAACTAGGAATAAAAAGAAACTCCTAAATCCATCTCATTAGAAGCAGAAAAATCATCTGATACAATTTAACAAAAATTTTGTCAAAGAACATTGGACAAAAAGCATTTACCAAATGAAGAGAAGAGGATTTCCTCAACCTGAGGAAAGTCATTGCCAAAGATACTGGTGGCCCACATCAGACTCCGTGGTGGAAGAGTGGACGTATGTCCTCTAAGGCTGGAATGACATGAGGACGTCTGCTCACCTTCATTTAATTGTATTGGAGGGTCAACTAGCACAGCGAGACAAGTAAAATAAATAAAAACCAAAGAGATTGGGATGCAAGATGTAAAACTGTATTATCAGAAGATATGATTGTCTCTATGGAAAATCCTAGGAATCTGCAAAATAAGTACCAGAACTAATAAATAAATGTCAGAAGATTCTATGTCAACATACAAAAATCTGTTGCATTTTTATAAACTAGCAGCAAACACATGGAAAATTAAACTAAGATCCCATTTACAATAACACCAGAAAACAGAAAATGCTGGGGAATAAATTTAACAAAAAATATATGCAGGACCTCAACTCTGAAAGCTGTAGAACTTTGCTGAGTGGAGGGGTGTACCATGTTCATGGATTGGAAAATTCCATTTGTTGTTCCCAAATTAATTAAATTAAATTAACATATTGAATATAATTCCAATCAATGCTATTTATAATTAAGAATCAACTTGTCAATTTAAAAACATTGGCAAAGTGATTCTTAATCCTAAAATTTGTAGGGAAAAGAAAAGGACCCATATAACCCAAACAACTGAAAAAGAAGCACAAATGTGGAAGACTACCTGATTTCAAGCTCTAGCAATTAAGCCAGTGTGGTATTGGTGTCGGGACAGACAAACAGATCAGTGAAAGAATAGAGTCTACAAAGAGATGTACATGTAGAAAAAAATAACTTTCAACAAAGGTGCCAAGGTGATTCAGTAGAAAATGAAAGTCTATTTAACAAGTGTTGCTATAACAGCTGGATATATGTGTGGGGGGAAAATAAAAGATTGTCAACCCCTACCTCACACCACACACAAAATTAATTTTAAAAGGACCACAGATTAAAATATAACAGCTATGAAATACAAAAACACAAAAAATGAAAAACATAAAAGAAAAACTTGTTAAGTTAGACTTCATCAAATTGAAAACTTCTGCTCATGAAATGTCCTCATTAAGAGAATGAAAAAGGCAAGTCATAAACCAGGAAATGCAATATTTGCCAAATATATACCTGACCAATGAATTATATCCAGAATATACAGTTTCTTGCAAACCAGTGATAAAAAATAATGCAAACCAGTTTAAACAATGAGCAAAATATTCAGAACAGACATTACCCAAAGTAAGATATTCAAGTAGCCAATAAGCACATTAAAAATATGCTCAACAATCATTGTCATCCAAAGAAATGCACATTAAAACCATAATGAAATATGATTTTATACCTACTTGAATGTCTCAGATTTGAAACACTGAGCATGCCTGGTTCTGGGGTGGCTGTGGGTCACTCACACATGCTGGTGGGAGTATGGAATGGCACAACCACTCAGGAAAACAGTGTGGCAGTTTCTTATAAAGTTAAACATGCACTTATCATAGGAACCAGCAACATCCTCCTAGGTACTACCCAAGATAACTGATAAGACCATCATAAGACCCGACAACGCTTACAGTAGCTTACGGTCACCCCAAACTGGGAATCACCCAAATGTCCATCAATAGGAGAGTTAATGAACAAGCTATGGCATACTCACGAAATGGAAAAGTACTCGCAATACAAAAGTATATGGACGACACGCACGAATCTTAAAAACATGATTCTGATTGGTACATTCCAGACAAGATGGCACAATAGGTAAATGTTGTGCTCACCTCCTCTCATGACCACATCAAAATTACAACTAACTACAGAACAACCATCATTGAGAATAGCATGGAGTCTGGCTGAATCAAAGCCCTACAACTAAGGACATAGAGAAGAAGCCATGTCCAGATTGGTAGCAGCAGCAGAGGCGCGGAACGGCTGGTCCCACACCTGTGTGTGACCATTAAAAATCTGAAGGGATATCTCGGCTGCAGAGGACTTCTCCCCAGAGGAGTAAGGGGTCACACCAGGCTATCCAGCCCAGGCTTCCTGTGCTGGGGAGAGAAGTCCCTATAATTTCTGGCTGTGAAAACCAGCGGAGATTGTGGCTGAGTGAGACAGAGGCAGCTGTAGCCCCAGGCACTCCTCTTAAAGGGAGCACGCAAGGACTTACTCACCAATGGAATCACTGGCTGTGAGCTCCAGTGCTGGGCCAGCAGCTGGAGGGGCGACAGGGACATACGAGGGGATATTGAGTTGTCTGGCTTTGGGACAGGGGCTGGAGGGGCAGGTTTCTCCTGATGGAGATGCTGGCAGAAGCCATTGTTCCTTTGCTGAGTCCTGCCCCTCCCAGTGTGCAGACGCAGGTGGCCACCAGATCTGAGTCTCCATCAACCTGGCTGACACCATTGGCTCACTATGCCCTGGTGATTTTAGACCACACCCCACCCAGCTTTTGGGCACACCCAAGCCGATTCCAGTGGCTTTTTCGTACAAACTGTCTGCCTTGGCTCATGCTGCATACTTTTCTAGGGTCTCTCAAAGGTTAGTGGAACCCAGACAAGCATCATCTGGTTTTGGAATGTCCCGTACCTCTGGCTGAGCTGCCCTAAGCCTGGCATTAGTGGCAGCTAGCCTTGGTTCATTGCTTGGCCTCTCAAGGCACTTCCAAGTGTGGCATAGGAGGTGGCCATCTGTGCATTGCTTTGTGGCTCCTGTTGGGTGGCCCAGAGCAGGGCAGCAGGATGGGGCACGGTCTGTGGCTAAACTTGGCCTGCAGCAGGTCCCCTCCCAGGTGGCTCTGGGGCTGGTATGCCCAGTGGCCAGCTTCAAAATGAGTTGGAGCATCACCCAGTCACCTCCCAGGACGACACACCCAAAGGGGCAGATTGGGAAGATACCAGAGTCCTGCTGAGGCAGATCCTGCTCTGTAAGATCAGCCCCCACACAACAACTTCTCTACTATAGTGAAGGCCAGTCCTCACAACCAGTGAGCCTGAGGGTCAGTCCCTCACAATGAGTGCAAATAACAACCAAGGCTCAACTATAAGAGGAGGGCACACACAACCCACACAAGGGACACATCTGGAGTGTGTAGCTCAAGTGACCAGGGAGACTGTGCCAGTGGGCCCCAGAGCACACCTACTAAATAAGGCCACTCTACTAAGACCAGGAGACATAGCAGCCCTACCTAATACATAGAAACAAACACAGGCAGGCAGCCAAAATGGGAAGACAAAGAAACATGTCCAAAATAAAAGAACAGAACAAAGCTCCATAAAAAGAACTTAACAAAATGGAGACAAGCAATTTACCAGACACAGAGTTTAAAACACTGGTTATAAGGATGCTCAGTGATCTCAGGGAGAACTTCAACACAGAGATAGGAAACATAAAAATGGGGATAGGAAAAAAACCCCCACAGCAGTCAGAAATAAAGAATACAATAACTGAAATGAAGAATCATTAGAGGAAATCAATAGTAGATTAGATGAAGCAGAAGATCAAATCAGTGATTTTTGAATAGAAGGTAGCAGAAAACACCCAATCAGAACAGCAAAAACAAAAACAAAAAAATCCAAAAGAACAAGGAGAGTTTATGGGGCCTCTGAGACAACATCAAGTGTACTAACATCCGCATCATAGGGGTCCCAGCAGGAGAAGAGAGAGAATTCATGAATAATAAAATGGCAATAGCTACATATCTATCAACAACTACTTTCAATGTAAATGGATTAAATGCTCCAATCAAAAGATGAGGGGCTCAATGGGTAAGAAAAAAAGACTATTATATATGCTACCTATAAGAGACTCGCTTCAGATCAAAAGACACAGACTGATAGTAAAGGGATAAGAAAAAGATATTTCATGAAAATGGAAACAAACAAACAAAAATCTGGGATAGCAATACTTATACCAGACAAAATAAGCTTTAAAACAAAGACTATAACAAGAGACAAAGAAGGACCCAGTAATCTCACTTCTGGGTATTTACCTGAAGAAACCCAAAATGCTGCTACGAGGGGACGTGTGCATCCATAAGTTCATTGCAGCAGTGTTTACAATGGCCAAGGTGTGGAGGCAGCCTGGGTGTCCATCCAGGGAAGAATGGATAAAGAAGATGTGGTACATATATACAGTGGAATATTACGCAGCCATAAAAAGAATGAAATCTTGCCGTCTGCAACAACGTGGATGGATCTAGAGGCTATTGTGCTAAGTATAGTAAGTCAGACGGTAAAAGACAAATGTCATATGACTTCACTTATAAGTGGACTCTAAACAACAAGACAAACAAAACAGGAATAAACTCATAGATACATTTTGGTAGTTAGATGGGATGGGCGTTGGGGGTAAAAAAGGGGGAGGGATTAAGAAGTACAAATTGGTTGTTATACAGTAGTCATGGGATGTAGGGTGCAGCATAAGGAATAGAGTCAATATTATTCTAATAGCTATGTATGGTGTCAGATGGGTACTAGATCTATTGGGATGATAGATGGTGGGGGGTTGGAGGCAGGGTGAAAAGGTGAAGGGGTTGAAAAGCACAAATTGGTAGTTACAAAATAGTCATGAGGATATAAAGTACAGCATAGGGAACATAGTCAATAATATGGTGATAATTATGTATAATGTCAGGTGGGTACTAGACTAGTCAGGGGGATCACTTCTTATATTGTATAAATATCTAACCACTATGCAGTATACCTGAAGTTAATATAAAATAATATTGAATGTCAACTCTAACTGAAAAATTAAAAGGGGGGGTGAAATAAAGAATAAGAGGTTCAAAGTTCCAGATATAAAACAAGTAAAGTCATGGGGATGTAATGTACAGCATAGGGAACATAGTCAATAACACTGCGATAACGTGGGACTGTGTCAGGTGGTTGCTGGACTTAGGGTGAGCACTTCTTTCTTTGGCACGGGGAATATAATCAATGATATGGTAATAACTATATAGTGCCAGGTGGGTACTGTTGAATAACTATGATGTACACCTAATGAAACTAATATAATATTGTATGTTAGTTATATTTTAATTTTAAAAATCTTAAAAAAATAACCATGGCACTGAGCGCAAGAGTCCATTCACCCAGGAGCATACCTGATGATTCCTTCACGATTCCTTCTCATGAAAGTCAAGAGCAGGAGAAAGCAACCTGTGGTAACGGAAGTCAAGGCCAGGCTTCCGGGTGGTGTGTGCCGACTGACTGGAAAGGAGCACAGGAAACTTTCCTGGGGTGATGGGAATGGCATGCCCTCTCTCTCGATGTGGGGGAGGGGGTTACACACAAGCGCACTTTCATCAGAGCAGGCTGTGCCTTTCCCTGTGCAGTTAGACGGGGCACCGATCCCCGACGAGTGTGTGGGGGGTCTGCCGGGTCCTCCCTGGAGGCAGGGAGAGCACTGTGAATGTTTGCTGCCTGAAGGTGCGTACAGTAATGTTCACACGTCATCGTCTTCACTCTCCTAGCTTCTGTAGTCATGACACACAGATTCTGGTGTTACTGTCAGCCGCCCACGTCGCTGGCAGGGACAGGCTGGGTGCTGCTGGCTGCGGTGGCTCCAGCACCCCGAAGGGAGCATGAACACACAATTCCATGAAACTCCAGAAAACAGAATGGAGTGAGCCCTCAGGCATCACGGGAGAATGGTTCATTTTCATGTTATATTCTGCACCCTTTTGGTTTTACCACTGAATGCAGGTCTGGATGACTAAGGCAATGATTATAACGCTGTGTGCAATGGAACCGCACTAAAAATAGAGAATAATAAGAAGCAGTATTATTTCTCATAAACAACATGCTGATGCTCACATTTCAAGCGTTAACGTGACTTGCAAATGAAAACGCGCTGGCAGGAGCCCTGCGGTTTCAGGCCCTGGGAAGGCAATCCTCTCCTATTCAAATGGGCAGTTCCAGGGACATAACTTCAGCCATTCAGAAATGCCCTCTGGGTTGGCTGAAACGACAGCTATCATTTGCTGTGTGCACTTACCCAGTGGCAGGCACTGTGCTGAGCATTTTGCATACATCACTTCACTTCTCCTCAGAAGAACCATGCGAGCTGTGTGTTCCCGCCCCTATTCCAAGGGGAATTGAAGTGCAGGGGGGATTAGGCGCTTTCTGGGCCATTGCACTCACTGACAAGTGACTGAGGGCAGAGGGGTGGCCCTCCGTCCTTCTCCTCCCAGTCCCCTCGTCAACAGGTCTTAGGCTGGGTCCCCAAAAGCAGACCCGGAGACGAGGAGTTGGGTGCCAGCAGTTCTCAGGAAACCCTGGGAGGCAAGGAAGGGAAGAAAGCGTGCAGAGGGGAGTCAGTGAGACAGTTACGCTGGGGCAGCTGCAGCTCATGGCTCTGGGGTCCCTCTGAGCAACTGTGTAGATGACACTGGAGAACTGTCCCACCACTGGACAAGGAAGCCTGCATCTGTCCACCAGTTCTCTCTCTCGCCAGGACTGTCGCGGGGCAGACACCCTCTGCACAGGGGAAGCGCTCAGGTAGGTGGGGGACTCAGCCTGGCACATTTAGAAGAAATGTTCTTTACTGTTCCTCCACTCAAAATGTCATGACGCTGAGATATTAACATGACCCTTTGTGCTCTGCAGTGCCGTTTGTCATCAAACCCCTTTGTGGCTCCTAGGATCTCAGGTTTGGGGGGGACTGCAGAGGCCCGAGGCTCAGCCACCTGCTGGGCACCCCATGAGGATCTGAACACCTAGCCCTTCACCCCAAGTCCTGCGGGAGGTGGAGTTCAGTCCTCAAGACCCCCAGTTCTACTCACACTGGCTCCAGCTTTTAAGTTCTTCCCCTTAAAGGGCCGCAAACCATCTTCCATTGGACTTAGTTAGACCCCAAAGTTATACAGAATCCCCTTTATTCTTCCTCCAGCGACAATCTTGTCAATATCTGAGCATGGGTGCCCCACTCCCAGCCTTCCTTTCCGGAAGCCCTTTGTGTTGCACCCATCTATGCTCAAGGGCTTCCTGTCCCAGCTCCTCTGTTCTGGATGGTGTCAGGTCACCAGCGACCATCTTTTTTCTTCCAGAATTCTGTTCCTGAGTGACGGGTCTCAGGGCTCAGTCCTTGGTCCCTCCTGCTTCCCTCCCACCTCCAGCTCACCAAGCACCAAGGCTACAAACATGCTCCTTGCTGACTTGCCAAGTCACATCCCCAGCTGAGGGGGAGCCCCAGCTCCTCTCCACACGTCTAGTCAACAGTGATGTCCGACAGTCAAACCATGGCCAACACACCCAAAACTGAGCAACCCCTTCCTCCCTGCACTGGTGCCACCCTCAGCTCGCGTCCTCGTGCGGGTGCCATTCCATCCATTCCAAGCTCAGGCTGGGCCCCGGAGGCTTCTTCCACTCCTTTCTTTCGTGTCCCACATCTAGTCGGGAAATAAGCTTGGCTCTTCCTGCAGAACATGCTAGAAGCTGACCATTCCTCACCACCTCCACTGCACCCGCCTCCTCCTCCGACAGGAGCTACTGCGTGGCCTCCTCGTGGACCTTCAGGTCCCACGTGGTCTGCCCCCAGCACCCCCAACTCATCTCTCAATGTTTGAGCCCCAAATAGCCAGAGTGGAGAATGCTTGGGGGGCCTCCAGGGGTCCAAGGGAGGCCCCTGAAGGATCACATCTTAGCAGTGGGACCTAACTATGCTGGAAGTAAGGGTCTTCTACATTCATCCAAGCAAAGCTTAAAAACAGGTCTCAAAGGCATCAAACTGATTTGCAAGTAACTTAACTGCTTGCCCAGGAGAGAACCCACGCTCTTTGTGGGAGACTCGAAATCCAGATGATCAACAACGTAACACAAAATGCAAACATGGATCTACACAAAGAAATGAAGAAAAAGTATAAGTGACTATTGAAAGCAAAAAGTGAAAACAACGGCCTATGGCGTGTTCTACATATTTTGAAGTACGATGTATGACATGCAGCACAAAGAATGTGGTGGGAGAAACGAGAGCACACAGTTCTGAAATTCTTACATTACTGAGAAGTGGTGTAACGTAATTTAAAGGTAGACTATGATAGTTGATGATGCACACTGTAAAACCCAGAGCAACCACAAGAAAGAAAACAAAGAAGTATAGCTCATAAACCAAGTATAGAGAAAAAATAGAATTTAAGAAATGCTCAGGGTTCAACTGACATGAGAAAAGTATCAAAACAGAATGAATGAGACAAATAGAAAATGAGTAGCAAAGAAATGGGTTTAAACCCAACCATATTTATAATTCTATTTAGTGTAAATGGTTAAAAAACTCCAATTAACAAGGTGGAAGTGCCAGACTTGATAAAAGCTGCCTGTAAGAAATCCACTACAAACACGAAGACACAGATACACTAAAGGTAAAAGGATGGAGCAGATAGAAGAGACGAGCACCGCACATGCGGAAGCTGGAGGGGTGACACTGATGTGAGATAACGTAGACTTTAAACAAGGATAGTACCTAGGACAAAGGGCAAATTTCACAAGGATAAAGGGGTTGATCCCTCAAGAAGACACAACAATTCTAAGTACGTGTGTTCCCAATAGTAGAGATTGAAAATGCACGAAGCCAGAACTGAGAGAACTGGGGAAAGAAGTAGATGTGTCCACAATATGGTTGGCTATTTCAATACTCACCTTTCAGTCATCGATAGAGAAAGTACAAAAATAGTAAAGCTACAGGAAGCTTGAAGCACACTATCAACTAACTGGACCTAATTGACATTTACAGAACATTCCACCAGGAACAGCAGAACACCCCATGTGTTCTTTCCCCAAATCCACACCCCTCCCCACCCCGGGTGGTCACGAGAAAAACATCAGACAAAGCCAGATTGGGGAATGTTCTACAGACTTTTCTAGACTGTCAAGTTCATGACGAACAAGGAAAGTCTGAGAAACTGTAAGAGCAGAGAAGCCTGGGGAGACAGAATGAGTATATGCAATGTGGGGACGTGGACTGGATCCTGGAACAGAAAAGGTACATCAGGAGAAAACTGATAAAATCCAAATACAGTATAGGGTTTGGTTAATAACAATGTAAAAAAAAAAAAAATAAAAAATAAAATATATATATATATTATTAAATCAAGGGCTTAGTAAGCCTTTTATGTTAAAAAGGTATTTTTATACAAGAAAAAGTTAGAACTCATTTTTTATTCTAACATTTACTATCAAGAGAAATAAGGGTTTTCATAAAGAGCTATGCAAATCCTGAAAAAGATTTAAAGCAATCAGTGCTCACATGTAAACATTATCACTAAACATGAGAAACCGAGGCACACAGATGCCAGAGCCTCACACCATCTAGCATGGTACGGTGGCTTCAAAATTCTATTCTGTAGCCACCAATCTTACAAAAATTAAAATTGAATTAACATTAAAATCCAAAAGGGAAAATAAACCTCAATTCTGCCTCACACCACACACAAAAAATTAATTCAAAATGGATCACAGATCTAAATGCAAAGGCTAAATCTATAAAAGTGCTAGAAGAAAACATAGGAGAAAACTTCACAACTATGGGATAAACTAAGTCGTCTTAGAGAGGACACACAAAGCACGAACCATAAAAGAACAAAATCGGCAAACTAAAATTTCTGCTCATTCAGAGACACCAATAAGACAATGCAAAGGCAAGCTGCAGACTGGGAGAAAATATTTACAATATGTATCTGACAAAGGGTGTGCACCCCAAATATATCAGGGACACTGACAACTCAATAATAAGAAGGGAAGCAAGCCACTGCCACCAAAGCCACCAAATCAGAAAGGATGTGAACAGATACTGCATAAAAGAACAATTATGAATGGTCAGTAAGTCCAGACTTCCCATCATTAATCACTAGGGAAACACAGATTAAAACCGAATGCAATTCCACTACACACCCATTAGCATGGATAAAACATAAAAAAGACTGACACTAGCCAGTACTGGTGACGACGGTGGAGCCACTGGACCGCTCACACACTGTGCATGGAAGTGCAAAATGCTTGCCCGTGAAAGCTCACAGCAGCCCCAAACTGAGACAGCAGCTGACTGGATACACAAGCTGTGGTCCAGCCCCACCACGGAACATGACTCAGCAATAGAAAGATGATACACTGACACACACAACACACAGACGAGTCTCAGAAAGAGTACACACACCGTGAATTTCTTCTATCTGATACTCTTGAAAAGACAAATCTCACCTACAGTGTCTGAAAGCAGGTCGGCTGCTGACAGCAGGAGGTGAGGAAGGGGAGGTTAATGAAAAGGGGAACAAGAGAACTTTTCCAGGTGACATCAGTGTTGTGTGTCTTGGTTTGGGTGGTAATTACAAGGGTGTGTACATTTTCCAAAGCTCATCAAAATATAAACTCCAATGGGAGCATTTTATTATGCATAAGTCACACATACGGAAGAGTCACAGAAGAGCTGGAGCAAAGGGGATTTTAACCAAACAGCACCACGGGCTGTCTAAGGCATCCTGCGGCTGGGCGTTACAAATGGCCCACCTTTGTGGCTCAGTCTGAAGAGGCAGGACAGGCACTGACCCCAGAAGACCAGAGTGGACTGTCGCCCGTGTCTGCTAAGTCCTTGGGGGTGGGGGGCTGAGCTGTCACAGGCTGAGTGCAAGGTTGTCTGTGCAGTGGCACATGGCGTTAGATCCTGTAATAAACAGTATGAGGCTTTCGATGCTAATGCTTAACTAATTTACAATCAATCACGCCTGGAGCTTTCTTTTTTTTCCTTTTAATTTTTCAAATGACAGAAGGGACTTACCAGAGAGTTGCTTGACGGCCACAGGTCTCACTTTGTAGGGAGTGCTGCAAGAGAGAAGGCAGTCCTCTGTGAGATGCCGGCAAAGATGCTCGCGGCATGTCTGCTCTGCGAGATAAGCGCCAGGTGAATTAGAATTCACAGGATTAGTTTCTTGGGCTGTTCTGATCTCCCTCGCGCAGAAGAATTCCAAACACTTTAACTCTATCATTTAAACAACGAACTTCCCTATAATGTTCACATTGGTCAATAACACAGATGTTGTCATTGCTACCCCAGGTGTGGAATCCTGCTGGGAACGGCAGACTTCCGGGACGGCCATGTCCATCCTGGCCGGACCGGGGCGGGCATGCTCTCTTGCCTTTGCTTGGCTTGAGCTCCTGGTGGCTGCATCTCCCAAGTGCGCAAGAGAGGGTGGTGGCAATGATTCAGTCGAAAATGCACTGGCATCTCAGCAATGCCACCCACAGGAATCATGAGACCCAGAGAAGATGGGGAAAGGTACTGGTGACACTTAGGATGGATGAAAGGTTAGTCCCTGAGGTGCAGGGACCTCCAGCGAAGGGGCAGGAAAAGACAATTCAGCCAATGGAAAATAGGCAAAGAATAGGAGCTAATAATGGAAGGAAGGAAGGAAGGAAGCGAGGGAGGAAGGGAGGGAGGGAGGGAGGGAGGGAGGGAGGGAGGGAGGGAGGAAGAAGAGGGAGGGAGGGAGGAACGGAGGAAGGGAGGAAGGAAGGAAGGAAGGCTAACCTTAAGAGATGCTATTTCTACTCCCAACAAGAGCAGTGCTGCAAGAGCACAGGGAGACAGGCTCTCACAAGCTTTGCTGGTGTGAGTGTGGGTTGCCATGACCTTGGGGAAAGCAAGTTGGAAATACCAACTAGGATTTAAAATACATAATCCTGTGTGGGTCCTAGAACAAATGAAGTCTGACACACGACTGGAGGCCAAAATGACACCACTGAAGCCGTCCTACTTCAGGCACATCAGAAGGCAGGGTTCTCTGGAGAAGCAAAAATGCCAGGAAAAACAGGAGGTAGCAGGAAAAGTGGGTACCAAGCCTGAGCTGGGTTGACTCCATAAAGAAGCCACAGGCTGAGCGTATAGGAGCAGGCTGAGGAAGGGACACTGGGAAGTCACTCATTCGTGGGGCCCCCAGGAGTCAGCTGACTCAGCGGCTCGTAGCAACAATAATCCTTTGCCTCAGCACATGAAGTTGGGAACAAATGAAACATAGCCCATGGCGTTATCTGCAGATGGCATCTGTCCACGGCATCCATCTGTCCACGGCGTCCGTCTGTCCACAGCGTCCGTCTGTCCACAGCGTCCATCTGTCCACGGCGTCCGTCTGTCCACGGCGTCCGTCTGTCCACCCCTTCTACACATTTTGCACTGAGTGCTCACTGTAATTTACTCGTGATGTCACAGTGAACAGGACAAAAATGCTCCTTCCCTCATGGAATTGCCATTCCACATTCAAGTGCACATCGAAAAGACGTGTATTACCGCTGTTTGCATGGCTGGCACCAGAAATACCTGTCACACAGCAAGTTATAGAGTCACATGTAAAGGATGGGCTGAGTCCGAGAGACGGAGCGCAGAAAGTCTGAGGGTTCACACACGCCAAACTGTTCACAGTGGTGAAATAGGGTGATACACGCTTTAATGGGTTAAGGGCCACAGGCAAAATGTTTACAGTTTAAAACACTGACGAAGTCTAACAGTAAAAATTGCGGGGCACTTGGGTGATGGACAGACAACTCCATGGTGGTCCAGACTGCCTGCCGCCCCCACCCCACCCAGGGATTCCTCTCCCACAGAGAAGTGAGGCCACACCTTCACATCTCCCAGGAGAGTGTCCTGCTCCTGCTCAGGAAAAGGCCCTGCTTCGAAAGGTCTCTGGAGTCAGTAATTTAACACTTGGGCTCATTTCTGTCATAATGGTGTTTGGGTCCTGGCAGATCAGGTAACGTCTTGTTTAGAAACCATGTGGGTTTGCAGTTGGCCATCCGAGCAGGAGGTGCTCCTCGATCCTTCCTCCTGACTCTAAACAGTCCTGTTGGCTCCATGATTGAATGAAGTCCTGGCTCGGTATAAACTGAGCAGCCCCTCATCACTCTCTTCTTAACAGCAAAACTCCTATAAAACCACTGTCTCTTTAAAAGGGATAAATGTGCCTGGAATTTTGAAGGTGTTTGTCTTTTTCCAAACGGTAACTGCGTGGGCTCGAAGTCCTCCTCAAATACGTAATGGGGAGACCTGCTAGGCCCTGGGGGCTTTTCTCCTGGGCCGAGGGCATGGCCGGTAAGCCACGCTCACAACGCCCAGCCACTCCATCCACTAGAGCCCTACCTGGGTGACAAGCTGGCTGAAACGGGCAACAAAAGGAGCGTCTGTAGTGACACGCGTGCCAGCTCACTCTGGCCCTCATGCCCTGCCTCACGCCCCACGTTTTCTCAGGCTATGTGAGTGTCTCTCTCCTGTCCGATGAGCACCTGGAAGCAGTCGTGGCAGAAACGGGTGGGTGGACTTGTCAAGAGGGAACGCCTTTGTCAGCTGGGCACCGTGGGATCCAGAATAGCCCCACGCAGAAGAGAGGTTGGACCAGGTGGCTCAAAGTCCCTCCGAGCGTTAGCTGAACAAAGTTGTCTGTTCATATATTTGATCGGGGTGCTTGGTCATCAATCACCTTTCTTACCAGTCCCGAGAGTGGACGCCATTCAGCCCAGGGTTATGCCACAGCCCCCCACTGTGGGTCAGTGCGTCGCAGGTTATTTAAAATGTGGGTCTGAATGTTCACTGACCAGACAGAACAGCCGGGAGGCCTGGGAAGAGTGAGGGAACCCCCAGTGGCCTCCTGCCATCGGGAATTCAGCCGGCCCACAGAGGAGGGAAGTGCTCAGGTGTCTGTGCAAAGGGAGTGACACATCTGTGCAAGGCGTATAGGGACTCATGCGGTCAGTGGACCTGGAGACCAGTGTTCTAAGGTGGATTTGGGCCAGACATTTGGATGGCGGAGTCTGCACAAAGTGCTGTGTCTAATGAGCACTGGAGAACGCTGTGCCGGGCACGATGGATGACAGCTGTGTTGGAGGCTGATTCTTCTGGAATGTGGACAGGACTCGATGAGGGGTAACTGGAGGCCTAAGCCAGGAGTCTGTGCATCGGGAACCCAGACAGGAGATACGACGGTTTCAACTGGGGGTCGGCTGAGGCAAACAAAGGTGTTAAGGCAAGAGGTATCTTGAAGAAAGACTCAGAAGGGGCAGCTGGTGCCCCATGTCTGATCAGTGTCAGGGTGGTCACAGTCAAGGGCCCTCAGAATTTGGAGGCGAGATCACGAAACCCCACCTGGTGAGCGGGGAGAATCTGAGCATGGTGGACGATGCCCGTCACTGGCAGGCCAGCCCTTCCCACCAGGTGGGTCCTACACCTGGGGCTGGGGGATGAGGCGATGACAAGGTCACGCCAAGAGGCTCAAAGTGTCTTCAGAAGCGGAGGAAGCTAGAGGGACACAAGCTGACCCACTGCTTGTCAGGAAGCAACAAACTTCATCTAGCACTTTTCAAGAGGGGAAAACCCTGTGTCTGGGAGATGTGACTGGTCACTGGTGGGCTGAGCTCTAACCTGGGGTCAAGAGGATTTTCTTGGGTTTTGCACACTTTACGTCAGGGGTTCTCGCCTGGACTGCATGGGGAGCTTTACAAATCCCTCAAAACTGAGCATTTAATTAGTCCCAACAGGGGTCTGGGCCCCCGTGCCTTTTTGAAGCTCCCTGGTGGTTTTAATCTGCAGCCAAGGCTGAAAGTCACTGGGTTAGCTGGACTCATTTACGTTGCATGTTTACAGTGGACGGGACCTCCCATGGCAGCTGGAGATGGGGAACTGGAGAGCAGATGGGGAACTGGGAGCAGATGGCGAGGGCCTAGCTGGGGCTCTCAGCCGTGACTCGCGAGCTCGCTCAGGGAGGAATGGTGAGCAGGCTGAGAAGGACACCCTGAGAGCACCGCCTGTTACAGGCTGAGAGTGGGAAGTAGATGGAGACGGGAGAGAGTCCAATGGAGGAGGCAGGACCCCAGATGGGAAAGGTCACACCTCAAATACAGGACAGAGCATGGGGCTGAGGGTGGAGAAAAAGCCCAGCGGTCACCATCCTGGAACCTGCAGAAATGCCAATTCTGGCCCCACCCCAGACCCTGAGGATCAGAGTGTGAGAGGTACTCTATTACAAGCCCCCAACCCCACCCAATGGTGCCGGCCACCTGCTGGCTTAGGGGCTGGTGACTTTTGAGGGGACAACCCATAGCTCTGTAAAGAGAAAGTGGTAGAACCCTCACAAAGCAGGGCTTCCCACCCTCTGACCACGGCCATCGGGCAGGTATGTCTCTGTGGGGGGTCGTCCTGTGCCGCACCCTGCTTACTGCCCACTGGGTGCCCGTACCACCCCCTTTCCCTGCTTGTGACAGCCAAAATGTCTCCAGACATCGCCAGATGTCCCCTGGGGAACAAAACTGCCCCCCGTTGGGAAGTGCTGGCACAGAATCAAGTACCAAACCAGATTAATGAGTGACAAAGTTTGAATAGACAAAGTCTTCAGACAGACTGTTTCAACTGAATTCAGGAAAAAATCAGCTTCGTTCAACCAGAGACCAGCTTGCTCTGACGAGGCACTGGTTTGAGTGGAACCTCCCCTCTGATGAGATCATTCTAGTCTGTGGACAGCAGGATGACAGGTCACTCGCAACTTTCCTTCTGAAGTGAGCACTGGTGGAGTCTTCAGGGAGCCAACTAGCACAGCACCTACCAGGTAGCTGGGAGCCCATAATCAGAGCGAGAGTGTGGGGGCAGAAGCTCCTGACTGGGGGGAATTTGGGCCGACTGATGGGCGCAGCGAGAGGGGAGGCCTGGCTGAGGCGGCCAGGTGCACGGGGAAGGACAGTGCCGGCCACATTCCCCGAGGACTGTACCTTCCCCAGGGCGTATCCAACCAGCTCCCTGCATCAATGCCTCACTCGTCCTGGGACAGGGATTCTGCACCCTGCCTGGTGTGGATGGCTGGCAGGCTGGCTTCTGGGGGCAGGAGGAAGAACAGGTGCTCACCCGTGGGCGCTCAGGTGTGCACGCACCTGGGGTGGGGTGAACCTCCAGTGGAGGTCCCAGGGCACCCGTCACGGGGACCCCACATATTTCCCAGCTGTCATTAGGGAGCCGTGGGCGCTCCAGTCTCTGGGGCATGTGAGGGTCTGCCTGGGGCCGGCTTTCTCCTGCGGACTCGGAATAGCTGACGTGGCTCGGTCAGTGGGACAACCCAATGACCAGATTAACACATGTCCCTGGGAGGGGTGTTCAGGGAGAAACAGGAGCCACAGACAGGGCTCCCGAGGGGGCACCCCCACACCCGATCACGCTCCTGCTCCCTGGCCTCACAGAGACACAGAGAAACTCTGCCTCACCCAGCTGAAAATACGAAGTGGGGACTGCAGGGGACGTTGCAGGCTGCTGGGCGAGGAGGCAGGTCAGCAGGGCAAGGGCCCGACTCAGCGTCTTGTCCTTGTTTCTTCCTGCCGCACAGCCAGGCTTTACCCATTGCACTCATATTCACAAACGGTTTACTGCCGACCCGTTTGTTTTCCAGGTCTCTCCAGGTCACAGCCCTCCAGGCCCCAGCTTCTTCCCTCGCCCTGGGCAGAGATGAGTCCTGTGGGCAGCATTTATCAACACCAGCAGGTGGCAGTGGGTAAATGCCACTGTCCCCCAGGGGTTCTGGTCAGGGCATGTCCTGCAGCCCTTCCTGAAGTGGACAGCGGGATGGTTAATGCAGGGTCTGGGCGCTTGGCTCCACTACTAATCACTCAGCCTCTGCGCCTCAGTTTCCCCTCTGTGACTTGGTAATAATACCAGTGCGTCCTCACAGGGTTCTTGCTGGGAACGGAGCATGGAGCCCTGGGCACGCTTACAACTGTCACTATCTTGGAAAGCGACTCGTTCTGCCTGCAAAGGAACCAGCCGACTCAAGCCCCCTTCACGGTCCCTCCCACATCTACCTCCCATCTTTGATTTAAATTCAGATTTTCCTACAGCAGTAAACCATGAAAACAACCGTAGGGACCCTCACGTGGGTGTGGGAAAAGTCAGACATGAGAACAGGAGCGGACAAAGCGGCCAGCTGCTTACCGTTCAGAATTCGCGGGCATGGTGGGGTCAATGGACACCATGGCGTCGTCCGAGGTCAGCAGGGAGATGGTTGTGTTCCTGGAAGACATGCCAGGTCAGGGCCTTCCCCCGCGACGGTCTCCCTCAGGGAGACCTGCACGGGCCTCGAACGCACGCACGAGGGCCCACAGCCAGGAGGACCCTCCCCCAGACACAACACTCATTTGTCAACTTGGTGGAATGGCCGTCTAGTCCTAAATGCTTTGTAGACGGCTGAGTAATTTAAAACAGGAATTGGAGAAAGTCTAATTTATTGAGTGGGGAGTTTAAAACCTGGGGTAAAAGAGAAAGAAACATTTGTATTGGCCGGTGATGAATTCAGTTTGCCTTCCTACTCCACTTCCTGTGGGAGTTCCCCTAAACGGGCACGCATCTCTCCTATGAAATAGTTTCAAGTGGGTGAGTTTTGCTCCAACTCTCATCTTAGGGGTCCCCCATGAGAGCTACTGCCTCGACCACGTTACGTAAGCTGTCTGGTCTTCAGTTGTGTATTTTAAAAACCTGTGCAATGGGGGTGACACCGAAATCCCAGGGTTGTTCTAAAGAATAATATCTACATTTTTCAGCACGGTGCTTAATAGAAGATGCCCCATCGGTGGGCTCTTCTTGCTGCTACAAACAGCCATTTGCGGTAATGTCAGGCACGTCATTTCATCTCCTGCATCCCCCTCTCACCGGTCTGTGAGACTATTGTCCTCGTCCCTCATCTTCCTTCACCCGGATCCTGACTCTAAAGGTAGCCGCCACGCCAAGGCAATTCCGGATCACGCTATAATCGGGCAGTTAGGACAGAAAATCAGCTCGCTCGAACAAACTCTTGGTTTCGGAAAACAACTATGATGGAATTCTGATGCTGTAAGATGGATCACTGGTCCTGTCCACTCATTTGAGTCCGTGTTTTCTCAAACATTGATCTGTGATGACGCCCTAACCCCATGCGAAGATAGAAAAGACACTTGCTGAACCCTTTGGAGATGGGGTCCAAAGCGAAACACAGCCACCCTTCTTTATCCTTTCTCCAAAAGCAAATGAATATATGATAGAAAAATAAAAACGCTTAAGATGGTAGTTTCTGCCTAGGTGTGGCCCTGGTGTTTCCCACTGCATACACACGTGGTGCCGGCGAGTGGGCAGCGGCAGCTGTGGCGGGAACCTGCAGGGATTATCCACCGATTTCAAAGAGCTCCCACGGCAAAGGAGCCTGCTGGCCCTTCCTCTCCTCTCATCCCTCCTCCTCGAGACCCGCCCTCCCCAGGTGCCTTCCTGTCCCAGTGAACTAGAAAGCATGGAGGCAGCATGGCGCCTTCCGGCAGGGACGGGGCTGCACCACTCACCGGGGCAGGCCGGTGGCGATGCAGAAGAGGTCCATGATGTCGCTGGAGTTGCAGTACTTGCTAAAGACCACCTGCAAGACAGAAGACACAGTCCATGGGAGGGGCAGGAGCGGGCAACTGGTTTCCATGGTGACGTGAGGGCCTCGAGCTGCCTCTCTGACCCCAACCTGTAGGTTTATTTTAAGAGAAAAGAATGTCACCGTGGGCACTGGAATGTTACACATACATTGTTCCATTTAGTTCCATTTAGACAGGTTGTGACAAATTCATTTTCCTGTTCACTGAAAAGGGTTGCGAGCAACAAAGGTACCACCCAGGTAAACACCCCTGCAGGTGACGTGGCTGCGACATGCCCATCATTGGTGATATTTGATGCACTGATTGACAACCTTGGTTAATGATGTCACATTGCAGGGAGTCCCCAATGACCTCGTGGGGACCATTATTAAAAATTTTTTTAAAGGTCTTTAGCTTAAAAAAAAAATTGCCTTTTAGGATTTGGGAGCTGGTGGGCATGGTGGGGTCGATGGACACCATGGCGACTAAATCAAAGAAGGAATCATGGAGAAAAGGGCTCTGATGTGAGTCACCATCTTTGCAGTAAAAGCAACTGCACACGAGGTGCCACGACCTGGCTGCCTGCCCGGCCGACGGGAGAGGACGCATTGGCATCAGTATCTTCTGTCCAAGGGGTCCCGAGTCCCTCCCTGGGAGGGGCTTCATGTACAGTGAGGGGGGGGGCTCCAAGGCTGGACAGCGCGTGGACAGTCCATGCAAAGCCCCCATTTTCATCACAGTGGGTGCTGTCCTTCCGCGTCGCCCTCTTGCTCTCGGCATGGGCCCCAGGGAGTGCGCAAGCCTGAGCCGGTGGCTACTTCAGTGCCCAGGGCACCATTTTCCCGCTAAGATCAGTTTGCATCTTCCTGTATTGGAAACAGTTAAATATAGCACGCAGGTATTTCCCCCATAAACTCAGCCTGTGACTAACACCACTTCCTGTGTGCTGCTGGCCTGGCAGCGCTGAGGTGACGTCACCCTCGGTGACAGGGCCATTAGTCTGCACTGTCCACCCGACTGCCACTGTCCTGGCTCAGCCCTGGACCCTGGCAGTGGCCTCTGCTTGGGTTGCCACTTCTGGTCTCGCCCCAGCGCTGGGCCTTGGTTTCTAGAACTCAGACCTGGTGGTGTCACATGAAAAGGTCCACTTTGTTGCCCGGGCACGTGAGGCTCCAGGGTTTGTGCCTTCTAGCCTGAGTCCTCTCCCAGCTCCGATCCCCGGCCTTCCTTCCAGTCCACGGATGCCCCCACCCCTGGCCCTCTGCTCCTGCCACTGCTCTGAGGTCCCCCCTCCCCTTCCTATTGCTCTCTCCTTGTATCTGGCATCAGGAGTTAGTGGCAGCCTTTCCCCAACGCCCTGACCACACTGCCAGAGCAGTCTTGCCTTTGACTGTGTGTCAGGCCTGCGTTTTCTGACAGCACGCCCCCAGCGGCCTCTAGCACAGGCCATGACATCACAGATCACACCCGGCTTTTCTGGCTGTGCCTTGGGGACGGATGTGTGGGACGGCTGGGCTGGGTCCTGGCCACTCCCACTGACCGGGACCATTTCTGACTTTCCCATCCTGAACTTCGATGACGTTCCTTTCCATTGAGTGGACTGAAGTCCTGTATCCTGGGTGGGCTGGGTGGCCTGCCTCAGCCCAGGAGAACGTCAACTATTGTAGTCCTTCAAGGCAGATGTGACACCTTTATAAAGGTCCCCGCTCCTGGAGGGGCTCAAGTGCACACAGGCGCTATACGCCTAGTGGGGGACCTGTCTCAGCCCCTCAGAGTTCTGGGGGTGGGGGCGACTCAGAGGATTTCTTTCCAGTCTCATCTGGCAAGACAGCTTCTAACCATGGACTTTGGGGGGCTTGACTGAAGGAGACACATCAACAACAGCACGTCAAAAGGTGAGGGGGCTCCTTATGCAGTCATAGCCTCTTATGACTGGGGCCTCCCTGACTTTGCCAGAGGGAAGGGACTATGTCAAGAGCGCCCCGCCCTCAGGTGGGGCTTTCTCACGCTAGGCGCTGGGAAGACATGTGGGAGGCAGGCTGCCAGGCGGGGGTCATGGCACTCAGCCTTTGACCTCTGTGGCCTGAGAGTGCTACTCAGCTTCTTTATGTTTTAATTTGATGTTCCTTGTTGCTGTCACTCACAGGTGGCTTGTTTTATTCGAACACTTGCCTGGAGGTTCTGCGATCAGCTGGAGGCCAGTTGGTGACTCCATTGAAGGACCACCTCAGACCCCCAGAGAAAGGGACCCCTGGGGACAGGGCTTCCACGGCCTCGCTTGGACAATGTTCAGACTGGTCCAGTGGGCGGATCGGGATTTCCAGAACTCTCTTACTTGAAAAACAGCTTCATGAGATCGCGTAGCCGAGACCCCGTGGCAGGTCGAGTCACACAGGACGGAACAGATGCAGGCGGCCCGTGGTGGCGGGCGCGTCTGCAGTGCTGCTGACAATGTTTCAATCTTCGATTTTCCGGGTGGACAGGAAGCTCTCACTTTCTTCTTAAGCTACTTGTAACTCTTACCAACCTACTAGATTCTTTTGTAACCTGAAATGAAACATTTGTAACTGACATCTGATTTTTACTGTCTTCCTCCCTTGATTCAGAAACTTTTGGTAAGTTTTTACTTTTCATGGCAATGTACCAATGTACCATGTTTCCCTGAAAATAAGACCTACCCAGACCATCAGCCCTAATGCGTCTTTTGGAGCAAAAATTAATATAAGACCCGGTCTTATTTTACTATAATATAAAACCAGGTCTTATATTAATTTTTGCTCCAAAAGACGCATTAGAGCTGATGGTCCGGCTAGGTCTTAATTTCGGGGAAACACGGTAGGTATCTGCGAAGTTTCCATGAGAATCTGTCCTCCTTTTTACCAGGAAATAATCAGGGAAAGAGGTTTGCAACCAATTTCCTCCCTGACTCCAGTGTGACTGCAATCTTGTAAGGATTGTAAGGAGCCCAATGGGACCACAGGAGCAGGTGTTTGCAGAACCCTCCCTGAGGGTCTGACCTGGAACCTGGCCCTCAGCCTCCCGCCTGCCAGGTGAGAAGAAGGGCACCCATTGGCAGCACGGGGGACTGGGAATACTCTGGGGACAAGAGATGAGTTCACCCAAATTTGTAAGAGAATCTTGAGCTTGCCTTTCTAGCCTCGGGATAGCAGGTAATGGAAGCCTTAAAAAGTCCAATTACAAAGGCTTCCAGCGAGGCAAACTCAAGAGGGGCCCTATGACTGGTGACACTCTTGCTGCCCTGTACAAGCTACCCAGCTACACCCAGTGAGGCCAGCCTTATTCTGCGGTCCAGAATAATCTTTCTTTGAGGATGTTTTGGACAACAGGCTGGGAAGCTGGGAGGCAATGTGGAATAAGCAGAAAGGATTAATTACATGGAAACGCATGTTCTGCATATAAGTGTGTGGATGTTTGATTTCTCCTTTGAAGTGGTTGTAGCACCTTACCAGCAGGTGAGAGGGGTGAGAAGCACGTGGGCCCTTGTGGGGAAGTGCTGGGACAGTGACATCTTTGCAGAGGGTCAGGAGCTGCTTGGGACCAGACCAGCTATTGCGGCTGCGGGAAACTGGCCCCCATAGCTTGGTTGGCCCGGGCAGAACCCCCACTCCTCAGGCAGTCTTATGAGGACGGCACAGGATTTCTGTTCACATGTTGAATCATTTTGCAAATCCTTTAGTCTTTAGCCAGAAACAAAGAGCACCAAAACAGGGAGGAGGGGAGATGGACGGTCAAATAAATTTTAAAATGAGATCTGGAGGCAGCAAGATTAATGAAAAACTAAAGCGTCTGTATTGCCATCCAACTTGAGGCAAATCGGGGCTGGAGATCATGAGTGAGGACGGCAGGTCACCCCAACTCTTCAGTGGTTTGACTGACAGCCGTGGTATTGGAACGAGACCAGACAAACCGATGAGGACTCGGAGGCCGGATATTGCACTTCCCTTCTATTCAGCTGGGCCTGTGAAAGTCCAGGGAACCTCCTGCTGCTCTCATCACAGAGGATCTGACACTCAGCGAGTGTGACCCCAGGCCCAGCCCCGGGCTAAGGGATCTCCATGAGGAAACTGAGGCAGAGAGAGCTGTAAAGCCGCCCCCCCCCCCGGCCCAGCCAGCGAGTGGCAGTCAGGCTCACACCCCAGGCACCACTGCTCAGGGCACACACCTGAGCTCCGCGTCCACGACACCAAGTGTCTGCCCGCCTCTGGATGTCTGTACTAAACCCGCCCCCTTCTCGCAATGGTGCTGTGGCCGGAGCGCGGGTCTGACGCTTGTCCCTGCCAGGTACTCCTGTCCACTGCCTTCTGTTTCACTGCGTCCCCCACCCCACGGGCAAGACGGGAACCACCTGCAGCCTCGGGTTGCCACTGTGTAAATGGGTTGCTCACCTCACCTGCCTCTCAGGCCGTGACGAACAACATGTGAGGGAGCGTATTTGAACGGAATCACTCGGGACACTGCTGTGTGAACATGCAGTTCAGCGTCATGCGTCTCAGTTGGCCATGAATCTCACGGTCCCTGCTGCCTCTAAAACCCTGATTCTGGATGCAAGTCTCCAGGGGTCTCCGCGTTGCCAAATGCACCCAGAATGACTTCTGGCCACATTTTGTTCGGTATCCAATTTTATTTTAGTACAAATTCAAATTTACAATCTACAGGGCTTCCAGAGCTAGAAGAAAGAATGTCTAACCCAGCTCCTCTATTTCCTATTTCCACTGCTTCCTGGGGGAGGCGCTGCCCTTGACTCTGGCAAGGCAGGAATGGAGGCCTGAGCACCGCCCACTGCTCAGCTGCACACGCACATGGGCTCCGCTCAGGGTTGGGACTGGCCTTGATCTGTCCCTATTGGCCAACTAGGGCTGTGGTCAGGGCTGTATCCTCCACCCCAGTTGCTGATAGAGTAGACCTGCCCTTACAGGTGGGGTTTAGGAGAGACCCAGGGCGCTGCAGTGGCCAGCGCACACCCCTGACAGCTTGGGGGCGCCTCCGGCAGTTGGCTGTGCAGGACACTCCCCCCCGCTGGACATAACCCCATTCCTGGTGATCATCCCCCCACCACGGCCTGACCGATGACTGTCTGGCCAGTATCCAGTCACCTTTCCTCATGGGAACTTTTACTAAATGATTCAGAGCCGATGGCAACTAGGGTCACAGGGAGTCCATCCTGGGCTGACCATTCCAGGCCACCCAGACAAATGAGCAGCAGCCCCTGAGAAGGGACGAGGGGGAGGGCAGGAGGGGAGCAGAGAGCGGTGAGCCCAGGACCCCCCAGCTTCCTGGCACCTGGATCCTGGGGCTTTGTTCTAGGGAGTCGCAGTGGCCTTACCGCAGCCTATCAGTGAGCCCCCACCCCACGTCCATTGAGACCCGTGCAAACCGAGGCCTTCCTGAACTGGTATAAGAATGTTTCTGGGTATCAAAAGCACTTTGACCAAACCCATTTAGAAAAACAGGGCTGGTAATTATGGAGCAGATGCCAGAGGGCTGCCAAACCCATGTCCAGCTGGGCTAAGGAGACTGGGCAGGGCAGTTTCTACAGGCCTGGGAGTGGAGTGACTTCTTTTTGATTCTGAGTCCAGAGACCTGGGACCTGATTCTATTGATGAAGTGCCCAGAGAGTCTGTGTTCCTTTTCTCCCCTCTGGACGCCTCATTCAGAGGCTCCTGGAGGGCAGGGTGCAGAAAGGGGCCCCTCCAGTCCCTGTTACCCAGCCACACATTGTGCCGTTTCGAGCCAGAAGGCAGGAAGACGGACGGGTCTCCAGGCCGCCGGGCAGCTCCAGATAATCGAGTTTGCGTGTTATGAGGTTGGGCGGAGAAAGATTTGATCACCTCTGGGCAGGAGCATCTGAGGGCGCTCTGTGGTCTTCCTATAAACCACTGCGCAGAGTTAAAGGGCCTCCAGGTTCCCTGGAAACTCTCCACCGGGAAACGTGGCTGCGTCTTTCAGTACAAGATGTGCAGTGAGGGTTGGGAAGGGCACCGCGAAGGGAGAGGAGACGAGAGTGAAGGATGAGCTGGCTGAACGCTCTGGAGAGGAAACAGGATTTCAATGTCGTGAGCCTGACAGGGACAGAGGACACAGGAAGAAGACAGCACAGACATGGGGCGGGGGAGGGGCTCCCGGCCGCAGCAAGACCAACGAGGCACTGAGGCGTTCACCCACAGGCGGCGGCTTCGCCTGTGCCAGGCCTTCCCGAGAAGGTTCTTCCACCGACTGGCACTGGGGCTTCCTCACATTCAGCCTGGACCTCTCCTGGGTCACCGCACAGTGTTTTTGTGAATCTGAAACGCGTGGGAATAAAGCCCCACTTTCCAGTTTGTAGGGACTGGTCCAGTGAGATCTCTCCGGTGACCAGTCCTTCAATCCAGCAGCAGATTCTGCCGTGGGGGAAGCTGGCCGGACTGTGACGCAGGCAGGTGTCCCGAAGCTCAGGTTCCACCACTGCCTCTCGCGAGGGAAGGGACCTCCGACTCCACTCCCAGCTCCTCTGTGCGTCCCTGACCTTGGAATGCAGCAGGCCCAGCGCCTGCTTTCACGTCCACCCTGGCCAGCCTCACTACAGATGCTCACGGCTGCCACCCCGCCTGTTTTCAGACATGGAGGCCACGTTGGTCCGTGCGCCTGGGGCCAGGCTGGGTGCTGAGCAGCAGGCACTGTCTTCCATTTCTGCCAGACACCAGGTCTGGCTTTTGGAGCGTGCACTTAGGATGCATGCGTGCTCCCGTACACGGCGACTTAAAATTCACCCATGAATTCACATACGTGAAGACGTTTTAAAAGAAAGCTTTGAGAAGAGCTGGTCTTATGTCCACAATCTATTCTTTTCCTTCTTGCCTTCTCCTTTTTCAGGGTGGCTGACCAAGGAGCCGCTGGGGGGAGAACCGCCCAGAGCTGGGCCTCCGTGGTGCCAGGCGCACAGGGCAGGACCATAGGGAAGGGGAGAGGGCAGCCCGCAGGGGGCTCAGCTATAGAGGGACTGGGCAGGAGTGCCCGAGAAAGCAGGGGTGTGGGCTCCACATAGAAACATGACTCTCATTCACCCTGCCTTTGGGGCATCTATTCAGTCCAAATGTGGTTGGCTGTGACCAATGAGGAAGTTATTCCTCCTTTAGAGCTGAAAGGAGTTGGGGGAAGGGACTTGGGGGAGGGGGGGTCGTGATAGCAGCAGAGGAACGCAAACAGCAGAGGGGTAGCCAAGCACCCCCTCTGAGCACCCCAGGCTCTGTGTCCCCTGTTCTTCCACACCGACTGGGAAGCAGACCCCCAGTTCAGTTTTCTATTTCTATTTGAATAGAAATTCTTTGCAGCTGCTGAGAACACTTCTTGCTGCATTTGTCAAATTCTACTTTGGATTGGCACGAAGTCAATGACCCCTAGAAGTTGTGGGTTTCTCACACAGATATTTGTAGGGCTACGTGATGAAATGCTCCCAACCCAGGACAAAGACAATAACTGAATGGCAGTTTAGGTTTGGGTTGAGTTTTGCAGGCTAGGGAAGACCAAAACCACAACTATCACAGAGGAGTTCATTACGTGGGGCCAGGCAAGGTGGGGGATGGAGGGAGGTGCCCTGCAAGGGAGCAGCGGCCTCTGAATTCTCTCAGGGAGCCCCGATACGAGCTTCTTCACCAGGGAGACGATCTCACCAAGCTGGTGTGGCTTGATTCCCTTTCAAACTCACAGACAACGTCTGTGTTACTGTTCGAATTCATGAACAACTGTCTGTGTCATGCTGTTGGGGGCTGTTGTAAAACACGCAGTGCTGTTCATTGTCTCGCTGGTATCGCTTACACAAGCTGTGAGACGTTCTAGTCAATCACCTGAGCGACAGTTTCACAGCGTTTCTTTGACGCTGGAGTAATCATTCTGGAGCAAAATGCTCCACCTCAGAATTCTCCTACAGTCTTTCCCCGGGTGATTTTAAATGGTTACAGGGGAAGGTGACAGCCAGGTCCCAGAGGCAGATGCTGCGCCAAAGCATCTTAAACCTCAGCATTACACATCCTCCGACTTTTATTTACTCTTGTACCTTGACCACCATGTTGATTCATGATCAATGTCACCCTGACGTCAGAAATCTCCACCCAACCCAAGTAAGGGCACTGACTTCTACAAAGAGCCACACTGGCCTCCAAGAAACCGAAGGCCAGTGATCAAATTGCTCCAAGTGAAAAAGGGGTGGATGGCCAAAATCTGGAAGCAACCCAGACGCCCTTCAACGGGCGACTGTTAAACACGCTGCAGTCGGTACCGGCCGTGAAGCACTGCTCAGCAAGGAAGACGAAAGAACTACTGACCCACCCACCCACTGCCATGGGCCTCCAGGGGTCTAAGCTGAGTGAATAAACGCCAACGCCAAAAGGTTACACCCTGTTTGATTCCATTCAGATGACACTCCTGCAATGACAAAATTATAGAGATGGAGAGCAGGTTGGTGTTTGCGGAGTTAGGGACGCGTGAGTCGTGGGGGTGGGGAAGGTGGGTGTGGTTTCAAAAGGGACAGAACTGTTCTGTATCGAGATGGTAGTGGAGGACACGAAGACCTATGCCTGCGATGGAACCATCTAGAACTGAATCCACGCACTCACACGGGCACAGCACAGGAGGCCTGAGGAGCGTGGTGGCTCGTCCCACCGGCAACATAACATTCTGGTCGGGACACTGCACTGTCGCTTGCAAGACGTCACCACCAGGGGAACCTGAGTGAAGGGACATAGGTCTCTCCATAGTATTTCTAACAACACATGAATCCACAATAATCCCCAAGAGCTTATCTGAAATAAGGTGATGGCACAAACTCGTCTGGGATGTGAGGGGGATGCTTTGAGGAATGTATGCCCACATAGCCCTGGTGGGAGGTGGTGTGGCAGTACGCGTGCCCTCTGACCCAGAATCCCATTTCTAGGTTCTTTTTTCCCCCCCTTCTTCCGCCTCCCCCACCCCCCACTCCGGTTCAAGCCATTGTTTCTCAGTCTAGTTGTGTAGGACACAGCTCCCTGGCCGGTGCTGGTGTTAGGAGCCTTGTGCTCCCCCAGCTGAGGAAGTTGTTCGCTGGTTGTCAGTCAGCCGCTCACAGCAGCTCTCGCTGGCTGGCTGGCCACTCACGCTGGCCACCGGCTGCAGATGGCAGCACACGGTAGCCCACGGCAGCACACAGCAGCCCACGCCAACCTCCGGCTGCTCACAGCGGCCCAGCTCCAGGGAGAGCTGTTGTTCACAATCTTAACTGTAGAGGGCGCAGCTCACTGGCCCATGTGGGAATCGAACCGCAACCAGGGTGTTGGGAGCAGGGCCCTCCCACCACCTGAGTCACCGGGCCAGCCCAGGAATTGCTCTTAAGGAAATAATAATAACAAACATAATAACAAGGCATTTATTAAGTATCAGGCACCATTCTGGGTGCTTTCCATAAATCAGTTTATCTTCATGGTAAGCCCATCCCTTCCCAGGTTCCCGCCCAAACCACTGTCCTATGCTGTCACTCTGCCAGTAAAGACACATTGCTAGGGACGTGCCTCTTCTTTATTAATTGCATGGGATTAAGCTAAATATCTCACAAAGGATGAAATTATTACATTTTAGTAAGTCTCCATGATGGAATATTCTATAGGCATTAAGATCACGTTTTTGAAGACTATTTCATGCTATATGGGAAATGCTGCTGATGTAATGCTGAGTGAAAGTGACCAGGATAAAAAATTATGCAAAGAAAGAAACACACAGGCGCCTGTCCACGCACACACACGCGCTCACTCACAGGAGAAAACAGCAGTGGGACAGGTCCTGAAGTGTTAGCAGTCTCGTCTTCCTGGTGTGATAATGGGTTATTTCATTGCTGTTTGTATATTGCTCTGCGTTTTTCAAATATTCTGCAATGAACACGCAGGGCTTTTATAACCAAGAGAGTATTTCCGTGGACCTCGCTGTGGAGCCCGGGGAATCAATAACTGAGCAAGCTCACGGAGGGTCCCTCCAAGGAGCGCGCTCACAGCCATCCCATCGAACTCTTCAGAGAGAAAAAAGGCCTTTACCATTGTTATTTGGAAAGAGTACTATTTGGCATTAAGCCAAGCAGATGAGAAAATTAAACAACAGTTCACCAGAGGACAGAATTCAGAATTTAAATAGCACTTAGCCAGGAGTGGGGGGAACGTGTGCATGAGAGGGAGGCACCAGGAGTGAATCAGAGAGGAGGGGGAGGGGCAAAGACAGTGGCAGAACCGGGGTGGGGGTGGGGAGGGGGCGGAATCACATGATGGAGAGCAAAGACCAAGCCAGGTGCCTCCTGGGAGGGACCCAGGGGGAAGGTTCTGGGCTGGCCACAGGTACGGGCACACAGGCCGAACAAAGACCAAGGGAACCTGAGGCCCTGCAGACAGAAGGGGGGGAGGGGAGACGCTGCTCCCACCCGCACAGTCACTCTGGGTCCTGAGATGCAGCCCAGAGGCAGGCCTCACTCCCCCTAGAGAAAAAGGACTCCTGTTAAAGAATTTCTAAAGCTCCAAACCTTATCCCAATGCCCCTCAGATCCATTCATCTTCAAAACCCCACTGAAGTGAGCTTTTTGAGGGGCTGCAGTGAGCTTGGGCCAGACAGCAGGGGGAAGCCACACCTAGACTCCCAGAAGGGGGTTCTGTAGACCAGTGCTGCCCGGGGGCATGTGATGAGGTGAGAGTGGCCCTGGCAGCACTGGGTTCAGACCTACTTCCTTTACGGAGATCTACTTAAACTCCTTTCCACACTAATTACAAAGCAACACTCAGCTGTAGTAACTTAAATATCAATGCATTCTAGGAGGGACATGTTATCTTAGGGCCCAGGTCCATTCAGTCGGTACCCGCGAGACAGCCCACGACCACCCAAGTGTTTCGTAGATGCCTGCTGGCTGGCGAGTCGCGGGGCCACACTGCCCAGGTATTCAAGCCCGTCCATGTTCCCAGAATGGTGCAGCCCAGGGCCCAACTCAGGCAGTGTTTGGGGGGCTGGGGGGTCGGCAAAACAAACAATGCTGATGCCGTGAGGCGTGGCTCTCGCCCTGAAGCCCCAATTCCAAAGGTGGTGCTCACACAAGGACACTCTGTTCCCACTGATCCTCTAGTGGGTGCTCCAGATTTGAATTTATAGGATAAACGGGGACTGACGCACGTCACTTAACAGTTTATATAAACTTTATATATTAGAATTGCATGTAAAATGATGAGAAAAAAACAGTTCAGTTGCTAAAATGGTGCAAGTCACTGCACTAACTCTTTGACATCGGGGCAGAGAGGGGCCTGGAAATGAGGACAGTCAGCAGAGTGAGCTTGGTGAACGGCTGCTCTTACTCTTAGCTGCTCCCTGCCATTCCAGCTGTCTCACTCACACCGCCAGGATCACCCCGCCGGACGTTGGTGCTGTGCACTGCTCCAGGCACAAGCAGGGGAGAGGGCTGGGTAGGGAGGAGTCAGAGATGTGAGTTCACTTTCAGCCCCTCCTGTACCAGCTTGGCCCAGAGCGGCTTAATCTTTCTGAGGCTCTGATTCTTCATCTGCAAAGTGAGGAAAATCCTACCTCACCCACGGAGTGCTAGGATTCAGTGTGACATACAGAAGGCCTGGTATACATTAAGTGACAAGTTAATGGCAGCTGATTACAGGAGGGGCCCCTTGAAATGCTTCCTCGGGGTGGGAGACTCCTCCTTGACCCCTCAAAGGCCATTTGCACAAGTAAGATGCACTGAGAATGTACAGCCTTAGCTTCAACATGTGGGTGTTTCGGTAGAGTATGGGACAGAAGGATGTCTCTCTAACTGACCTTCCTGTATTGTCAGCCACATCCAACTATATCCAAATTGCAATGACACCCGGGTCATGTCCGTACAAGTGTGCATTAGTTACTAGGGTCACCAGGCAGGATTTAACAAAAAAAGCTGATAGGCTAAATGATCAATTTGACCTTACTCTGGTTAATGTTAGTTTTCTCTTCCATTAAATATGGAAGGAAGTCTTTGGAAGACGAGGTCCTTGTGGGCAGGACTGGGCCAGTTCCTTCGCATCCCAACAGTGAGCGTAGGATCTATCAGATCAGAGAAAGTATCCTCCTGTGTGAACGGAGTTGATGCTGAATTTTGTGTCTGCTGGTTTTATGTTCTACCACTAATAATGCCAATGCCACTATGACCACTATCATCTCCACCATCACTGCCATAATCATCACCATCACCACCATCATCACCATCATCATCACCACCACCACCACCACCATCGCCACCATCACCACCATCAACATCAACAAACACACCATCATCACCACCACCATCGCCTCTACCACCATCACCACCATCAGTCACCACCACCACCACCTAACAGGATTCAGCCCACACTTGGGCCAGAACCTGAGCCAAGTGCCTTACAAGCCCTATGACCTTGGTCCTTGTAAGAACCTCATAAGCTTGGTGACATCATCATTCCATCACAGATGAGGACTCTGAGCCACAGTGAGAAAAGCAGCTTGCTTGGCCTGGTCAGTGTGGTCCAGGGTGCAACTCGGACCCACCTGGCTCCAAGCCCAGAGATTCGTGCTATACCTGAAATCAGACTTTTAGTGGAGGTCTGCATGGGAAGTAGAAGTGGTCTCTTTGCCTATTTGCCACTGTCACTCCCTGTATTCTCTGTTTGTCTCATTTGCAAATTACAGACACTGCCTTCTGCTTGCATAGTTGGAATGACTATTGATGTGGGCCCTCCTCCCAGAGGAAAGCAAACCAATTCAAATTCCCTTTCTTTTGTCTATCAGACCATGGCTTGCTTTTTATAGCTTTTATAAACTATTAAGCTTTTATACAAGCGTCTATAAGCTTTCATAAGGCTTTGTCTGCCACAAACCAGAGCATTTCAGTCTGCCTCCTGGACCTCGTGCTCCAGCTCTAGGAATTAGAACCCAGCCAGACCAGCCCATGGAACAGCCAAACTCCAACCCACAGTGAATTCACAACTTTTCTATCTTTGGGTGAGTTAAAAAGTGAATTTCCATTACCTTTTGGGCACTCGAGAATTCCAAGTGTTTAACATATAAAACAAGTTAAAAAGAGACCAAGATCAAAATCCCATAGTTTTGTGTTATTACTCAAGAAATAAACACATGTTCACTAAAGAAAACATTGTACACTATCTACCCAGCTACCTATGTATATCTGCAATTCATCTGCAACTCACCTCTGATTATAAATTATATATAATTGTCCACTGTGGTGCCCCTTATTTTTAGAACACTTAACATTGATATCACATTAAGAATGGATTATAGTTACAAGCAACTATACACCAACAAATTAGACGACATGGAAGAAATGGATAACTTTCTAGAAGCACACAAACTTCCAAGGCTGAATCAAGAAGAAACGGAAAACCTGAATAGACTGATTACTATCAGTAAATTGAAGCAGTTATCAATAAGCTCCCAACAAACAAAAGCCTGAACCAGATGGCTTCACAGGTGAATTTTACCAAACATTGAAAAAAGAATTATCATCTATTCTCCTCAAACTATTCCAAAAAATCCACAAGGAGGGAAGGCTCCCAAACTCTTTTTACGAGGCCAATATCATCCTGATCCCCAAAACAGACAAAGACATTACAAAAAAAGAAAACCACAGGCCAACATCCCTAATGAACATAGATGAAAAAATCCTCAACAAAATATTAGCAAATTGAATTCAGCAACATATTAAAAAGATCATACACCACGATCAAGTGGGACTCATTCCTGGTTTGCAAGGTTGGTTCACTATCTACAAATCAATTAATGTGATACACCATATTAACAAAATGAAAAATAAAAATCATATGGTCCTGTCAATAGATACAGAAAAGGCATTTGACAAAATCTAGCAGTCATTTATGATAAAAACTCTTAGCAAAGTGGGAATAGAGGGATCATATTTCAACATAATAAAGATCATATATCATAAACCCACAGTTAACATCATACTCAATGGGGAAAAGATAAAACCATTCCCCTTAAGATCAGGAACAAGGCAAGGTTACCCACTTTCACCACTTTTATTCAATATAGTTCTGGAAGTTCTAGCCACAGCAATCAAACAAGAAAAAGAAATAAAAGGCATCCAATTGGAAGGAGGAAGTAAAATTGTCATTATATGCAGATGTCATGATATTATACATAGAGAACCCCAAAGACTCCACCAAAAACTATTAAAACTAATAAATGAATTTAGTAAAGTAGTGGGATACAAAATTAATATTCAGAAATCAGTTGCATTTGTGTACACTAATAACAAACGATCAGAAAGAGAAATTAAGAAAACAATCCCATTTACAACTGCTTCAAAAACAATAAAATACTTAGGAATAAATTTAACCAAAGAAGTAAAAGACTTGTACTCAGAAAATTATAAGACACTGAAAAGAGAAATTAAAGAAGATAGAAATAGATGGAAACACATACCATGCTCATGGATAGGAATAATTAATATTGTTAAAACGTCCATACTACCTAAGGCAATATATAGATTCAATGCAATCCCTATCAAATTACCAATGGCATTTTTCACAGAAATAGAACATATAATCCTAAAATTTATATGGAAACATAAAAGACCCCGAATAGCCATGGCAATCTTGAGAAATAAGAACAAAGTGGGAGGTGTCATCAAATCATACTATAATCAAAACAGCATGGCATTGGCATGAAAACAGACACACAGATCAACGGAACAGAATAGCGAGCCCAGAAATAAATCCATGTCTATATGGTAATTTAGTCTATGATAATGGAAGCAAGAATTTTTACATTGGGGTAAAGACAGTCTATTCAATAAATGGTGCTGGGAAAACTGGACAGACACATGTAAAAAAATGAAACTGGACCACCTGCTTACACCATATACGAGAATAAATTCAAAATGGATTAAAGATTAAAATGTAAGATCCAAAACCATAAAACTCCTAGAAGAAAATATGGGAAGTAAAAAAAAAAAAAACAAGAAAGAAAATATAGGAAGTAAATTTGCAGACATTACCCTTAGCAATATTTTTACTGATATATCCCCTTGGGGAAGGAAAGCAAAAGAAACAATAAATATATGGGATTACACCAAACTAAAAAGTTTTTTTCACAGCAAAGGAAATCATTAATAAAACAAAAAGGCATCCTATTGAATGGGAGAAGATATTTGCCAATGATACATCTGACAAAGGGTTAATATCCGAAATTTATAGAAAACTCATACAACTCAACACCAAAAAAACCCAAACAACCCAATTAAAAAATAGGCAGAGGACATGAAGAGACATTTCTCTAAAGAGGACATACAGATGGTCAACAGACATGAAAAAATGCTCAACATCACTAATCATTAGAGAAATGCAAATAAAAACCACAATGAGATATCACCTCACTCCGGTCAGAATGGCTATCATCAATAAATCAACAAAGAGCAAGTGCTAGCGAGGATGTGGAGAAAAGGGAACCCTTGTGCACTGTCGGTGAGATTGCAGATTGGTACAGCCACTATGGAAAACTGTATACAGAGGTATCTCAAAAAATTGAAAATGGAACTACCTCACGACCCAGCAATTCCACTCTTGGGTGTCTATCTAGAGAAATCCAAAACACTAATTCGAAAAAACATATGTACCCCTATGTTTATTGCAGTGCTATTCACAATAGCCAAGACATGGAAACAACAGAAATGGATTAAGAAACTACGGTACATTTATACAATGGAGTACTACTCAGCCATAAAAAAGAATGAAATCTTACCATTTGCAACAACATGGATGGACCTAGAGAACATTATGTTAAGTGAAATAAGTCAGACAGAGAAAGACAAATACCATATGATCTCACTTATATGTGGAATCTAAAGAATAGAATAAATGAGCAAACTAAACAGAAATAGTCTCAGAGATGTAGAGGAAAAGCTGAGGGTTGCTAGATGGGAGGGGGTTGGGGATGGGGGAGAAGGTGTAGGGATTAGAAGGTACAGATTGGTGGCCACAATATTGCCACAGGGATATGAAAGACAGTTTGGGAATATAATCAATAATGTTGTAAAGATTTTGTAGGGGGTCAGAGGGGCACATGTCTTATTAAGGAGACCACTTCATGGACCATGTAGATGCCTGATCACTGCACTGTACACCTGAAGCTGAGTAATACTGAATGTCAACTACAATTACATATGTAATATATATATAGTCACGGGATGTAAAGTACAGCATAGGGAATAGAGTCAAGGGAATTGTAACAGCTACGTACGATGTCAGAAGGGTAGTAGACTGGGGGTGGGGGGTTATCACTTTGTGGGGCGGTTTCTGTACCCAGCCCGAGAGACGCTCGCATGCCGAGCAAACCCACGGGCAGACTTCTTTCTCCAAGGAGAGGCACGGCCACGCAGTGTTTTGTGGCCTCACCGGAAGCTGGCCTCCCAATTCAACTCCCAGCTCTGTCTCTCACGGACTTGGGGACTGTGGGCAAATTCCTTATTCTCTTCATCGCATATTTTCCTAATCTGCACAGAGGGAAGATACCAGTAGCCTCTATAAAATACTTACAAAGATACCCTACGTGCTGAGCACTATACGACGTCTGCGAGGCAGATGCTACCCTTGCTTTACAGATGTGGCTACTGAAGCCCCAGATCATGCAGCCAGCCCACAGCGCCGCAGAGGCGAACCCCAGCCTGCGGGTTCCAGGGCAGCTGGATAAGCAACGAAGGTGGTGGTGGTGGTGGGGGGGGGTTGGGTTGGCGTTCTGGAGGGCTCCACGGCCTCCCAAGGTTCATCTCTCTATCACGCACCTTCTCCGGGGTCCAGCACACAGGAGACCCTCAATAAACATCTGTTAGGTGAAAGGATCTAAGAAGCACATTTGCTTAACATGGATTAATTTAATCAAATTGTACAGCAAAATGTGGTGGGGAGTAGAGAGCTATCTAAGACCCCACCCAGAACATGCAGCTGGCAGGCAGGGGAGGCAGTGATGTGAACAACACACACGAAAATAAGGGCAGGTTTGACAGATGCTGTGAGAGGGCTGACAGGAGCGGGGAGGCGACAGGAGCAGGGTGGCCTAAAGCAGGAGGGGACGGGAAGGTGTGGCCTCCTCGCTTTGCCCACCCACACCCCAGACCAACGACCCTGCTGGGGGAGGATGCAGCGATCATGAGAGCCTGGATCATGCAGCCTGTGGAGCCAAGGACATGTGGTGTGAGCTGAGGCTAGAAATGTATTTACAAGGAAATGGCTAAGAGCCCTGTGGCCCCTGAATAATGCCCATGCCCCAAAGACACCCAGGAGGCTGTGAACGTCACCTTACGATCGCCAAAGTCTCTGTAGATGTGGGCAGGTTAAGGATCTTGATATGAGGTTATGCTGGATTGTCTGGGTGGGCCCCTAAAGATGACCACAGAGTCACCGGGGAGGCACAGGGAAGGCTGACAACACACACACAGGAGAAGGCTGGGATCGTCTCTGCAGGTGATGGGGGTCCTTTAAGCTGTGTGCGGCACGAGCGGATATTGGGACCACACTTCAGGAGGGGCCAGCAAGAGATGGATTGAAGGCTCACGAGCAGGTCAGAGGCTGCACCCCCCACCCCCACCCAGAGCTTATGTGGGTCTGGGTGGGAGCAGGGAGGCTGGAGGGGACAGCCTGGGAACTCAGGGGAATTCCTGTCCTGGTTGAGGGTGTTCCTTACAGGACGCAGCTACCCAGACCGTGTGCACACGCCCTCCGGCTCCCAGGGCTGGGCGGGACGTCTGGGCCCACTGCCTACCCCTGCGTCTGCCTCAGGCCCCTCTGCACAGAACCCGTTTGTCAGGGCTGACCCACTCACCGCTCCTGTCTTCTTTCTGGGTTGCTTTTTTTTGTTGTTTTCACTTCTGGTGTCTGAGGCCAGTCTCCACTGTCATAAATAATGGATCACAGGGGATTGAAAATGCAAAGAGCAAGAAGCCAAGAGCACAAGAAACGTGCCGAGCTGGAGCTCACTCCGGAGGGCTGTGTTATGGGTGGAGGCTCTGAAGGGGTCTCTCGGGTTACAATTTGCTTTACACCTTGAGCTCAGAGTCAAACAGGCAACTGTGGGTGCACGGCCTTCGCATTGCCCCTCATGGCGCCCTTGCCCTGCTCTTCTACTCACTTCTCCCCTGGGCCCGACATGGCTCTGTCGCATCAGGCTCCACTGTGGTCCCTGGGGTCAGAGTCCCTTGCACCTGTGGGGGGGAGGGTGGAAGAGGAGGTGCTGGGGAGCAGCTGGGCCACAGCCCCTCAGGGACCATCCATGGGGAGCCCTCTCCCAACATGCAGCCCCTGCAGCCCTGTCTCAAGGTGGGATGTGAGAACGGCGGACGCTGGACAAGGATGAAAAGACGCAGAAGAAACCGTGTGACAGCGAGACCTGAGACAGGAAGGAGGAAAGGACCCTGCCCCAGCTCAGACCCAGGGAGCGCCGCTGGCCTGGTAAGCAAGCGTCATGGAGAGGGAACTGAGGCTCACACGGGCACCCTGTCAGCAGTGGCCATCACAATCGGGGGCCCTGGAGAAAGGCTGTGGGTTCGCTGGCTGTGTGGACGGGGCAGCCCAAGGAGCGTCCACCTGCAGTGGGGAGAAGACCATCCTTCCTCCCTCCATTGCGCCCTCTTTTTCCTTTCCTTTTTTCACTTGCAATTTCATTAGAAAAATTGAACTTGGTTTTCCTGCCAGAAAAGAAATGTCTCAGAGCGTGGGCGACAGGGGCCTCGAACTGGTCCAACTTGGTTCCACGCCTGCCGCTGCGGTGGCTGGAGCGGCCTTCCCACTGTCCTGGGTGTTGTCCAGGCCGAGTCTGCCAGACGGGAAACCTTGCTGCCGCCTCTGTAGCTGCTACACGCACCCCCCAAGATCGGGGTTTCTGCTCAATGCCATCGGACTTTGTGGTGGCTGGTCACTGTGACAGAAGCTCAGCCCGGGCAGTGCCATCCTGAGACCAGCATCATACTGTTGGCACGGCCCACGTCACCAGCACCCGTGTCACAGCGTGTCCAGGCCACGACGCCCAGGCAGCCTTCCTTGCTGAACCGAAGAACCTCTCTCGGGCCCACCATGTTCAGTTTGATGCGTGGGCTCCCAGCAGTTGGCTGAAAGCCGCTAACCCCGGGAGCTTTCTTCCAGAAGCCAAGCCTGGCACGTCAGAGGGGCAGGTGGGAGCTAGAGGCGCCTCACGGCCGTTCTGTGTCTGGACCCGATTGGCTCTGGGTTTCCTCTCAAGGCTGCCGACCTATCATCTGGAGGACGCACAGTGGGTTCATCGCAGGGGCTGAGACTGAATCAGGAAGCCCAGACCAGTGGGACCTGGAGCATTCCAGGAAGCCTGGCACCCAGCGGTGGCCCCGGCTACTCCAGGAGACCCAGGGTCCCCAAGCCCTGCAGAGGTCTGTGCTTTGGGGAAAGGCCTGGGAGGGAAGGTGCTGAGCGGAGAACTAGTTGGAAAAAATGGGCTATGGGGCTTGGCACCCTGTATCACATCTGGGTGATATGCTGGGGTGCAGGGAGTGGGGGTGGCTGGGCGGAAGGAGGCCTCGACATGTCTGCAGGTCAGAATATCAGTCTGTGTCGGCCGGCACGTCCGCGCACACTCTCCAGGCTCATTCGTGGGAAGCCCTCAGAATCCGCCACGATTCTAAGGGGCAACACTTCAGGCACCTGCAGGTGTTACTCTGGGAAGAGCCCTCCGCCTGCCCCGCCCACCAGGTGCCTCGTCACCTGCCAGACGCTCTGCTGAGCCTCGTCATCCACGCATCACGTCTCAGGTCCCTGAAGCTGTGGCCCTTCCATCCCCTTGTCAGCACGGTGCCACCCAGGGCTGCTCAGAGAAGTATTTGTGGAGGAAACTCCTACACGGCCCCATTTTCAACTTGGCCACAGGCAGCTCCTCTGTGGACTCTCGTTCCTTGGACTATTCCAGGCCGTCTGCCAGGAGGGCACAGATGCCATCTCCCATCTCTGCTGCTTGGGGCTCAAACATGTCGGGACCATGGCGGCGTGTCCTGGCGGCTCAGGGGGTGTCTTAAGTCCGAAGGAGTCCAAATGGCCATGCAGTCATTGGCCACCTCTGCAGTCACATGTCCCAGCACTTCCTGAATAGCTTCTAGGCTTTGGATGTTATTAATTGTGATGGTAAACATTCCAGGCTTGCATGACATGCTGCACTGACAGATGTCAGAGCACGATGACCACTAATTGTGAAACTTTAACCACCACTCACATCGTAAATCTCCCCGTGTGAAACTTACATAACCACGAATGAAAACCATTTGGGTGCTGTTTCCCAAAGCACTTTAGAAACGGTGGGAGCAACAGACATGGGACAGATGCGGTCGCCAGCCACACCCAGCTGCTTCTGTCGACAGCGCTCTGTGTTAGCTGTTCTTGCAATTGTAAGCCTAGGTGGAGAGATTATTAAAGATCTCCAGATAATGCCGCATGTACTCCCTCCTCTTCTGTTACATGTAAGGCCATAAAAGTTTTTGTAGAATCCCAAAGGCAGAAGCTGCGAGGATAAAGAGTCTGAATCACCGGGTTCCATTAACTGCTGTGCTTACAAAATAAATTAGCGCAATGTGCCACTGGCCCCCAAGGTGACTGAACCCCATCTGGACAGACAGTGCCCTGGTCACCCTAAAGCTGTCATTTGGTGGCAGCTTTTCCTGACGGCAGTGCTCTGGGCTAAACCAAGGAGCGCTTGACAATGACGAATGCCACCAACTCCTGCCATTCCACGGTTGGCTCTTTGTTCCCCCAAAACCCCCTCAGCCGGGCAGCTGTCTGAGGTGGCATATGGGGGACCTGTGGGGGACGTGTGGCCAGCAACCAAGTGACACACACAGCAGAGTGCTCCTGGGCCGTGATGGACAGTGAGTGGCCAGGCAAGCCTTCTCTGAGCACAGCTTGTTTTAGCAGCAAGGCTGATGTCCCTTGCTAAGTACTGTGCCATCACTGCCACCACCACCTCCTCCAGCAGAACAAATGACCCTGCAGCCTGGGGACCATGCCTACACGGAGTGGTCACCCTCGCTCCCTCCTCATGGCAGCCCCACCTCTGAAAGGGTTGGAGGAGAAATGAAGGGCATTTGTGGTCTTTTTTTTTTGGGTGGGAAGAATGCGGGAACGAGGGCACATTGGGGGCTCATCTGGGAAGCACAGCCGCACGCAGTCACTGAGCTGGAAGCGCTGTGGGCTGGCCGGCCTTCCACCCCACAGAGTGGGCCACCTGGACACCTGGCCCTGTGCTGGAGCCATGGCGGGGTGCCCAGTGGCCACCGGCCAACTTGTGAGCATGAGGCTACCAGTCTCAGTGAGTCTTCCTCAACCAGACATTCAGCTGTCCTGAATCGACAACACGGATAAATAAATGACAAACAAATAAAAACAACCACGACTTTAGCCCCTGACAGCAGATGACATACATTCACACACTGAATCACAGTCCTTTGAGGCAGATGCTCCCTTCGCCCCACTTCGCAGACGGAGACCCCAAAGCACGTAAGCAGCCTGCACACACGCCGGGTCCAAATGCAGACAGGCTTGCTCCAGAACCCTGCTCTCGACCCTGCACCACGTTCCTGGTGACTGAACAGAGTGCAGCTGAACCTGAAAAGCATGTCCTCCTGTCCCCGCCTGTGACACGTCACATGTCACAGACTACACCACACACCACCCTCCTAGACGAACAACTACGCCTGGGAAATGGGGAGGGCTGCAGGGAACCCAAAATTTGTCAGAAGACACAAGGATACACCGTTGTAAACTGAGGAAATGAGAATGGAAGTGACTGAGGTTTAAAAAATATCGGGCAGATTCGCTGACGGCTGGACAGACAAACAGAACGTGTATAAACACACCATAGAAAGGTATTCAGCCTTAAAATGGAAGGACATTCTGACGCCTGTGCCAACACGAAGGAACCTAGAGGACATGGTGCTGAGTGAAGTAAGCTGGTCACAGAAGGACAAATACTGTGTGATCACCTCACAGGAGGTTCCTGGAGGCGTCACATCCATAGGCACAGGAAGTGGATGGTGGGGCCAGGGGCTGGGAGGGGGAGGGGAAGCTAGTGTTGAACGGGGACTGAGTTTCAGTCGGGGAGATGAAAAGTTCTGGAGGTGGATGGTTCTGATGGTTGTGCAACAATGTGAGTGTGCTTAATGCCACTGATCTGTACGCTCAGAAGTGGTTACGATGGTAACATTTTGTGCTATGTGTATTTTACTACAGTTTAAAATGGTGGAAAAAATGTTAGCAGGGAATCTAAAGCAAAGTGAATAAAACATTTGGCTGTAATTGCATCCAGACCAAGTTTCCAGGGGTGCTTCGCGTTTCTGCTGTGGGCAAATGCTCTTGTGGGACGAGCAGCTTTGGGAAACAAGGACACGGTGTGGGGGTGGGGGTGGGGGGAGTGACAAGCAGACGGGGATGGGGCTGAGGCAAATAACCCGATGGTCACCTGCAGAGATATTTCCTGACATAGGAAATGTCTGGAACCCTCCACGGCAGCTGAGTGCATCTGCGTGGTGACCCACCACGACGGTGAACCTATGTGCCCAGGGACAGGTGCGTGCACTTTTTCACTCCCAAAGGCCGGTCTCTAGGTGTGCACTACCTTAGAATATATTGTTTTCTCAGAAAGATTCAGAACTTTGGAAATGCAGCCCCTGACCCACAGAAGCAGGAGGCAGCAGCCTGGCGAGCTGAGCAGGAGGCTGTGTACGGTTCCATGTCGAGCTCAGCCACTAGCTGCCCAGCTGGGTTCCACAGAGTAGGAGTGCGTGTGCCCAGCTGTGGGTGTCTAAGTGGCCAGCTCTCGTCACACTGCCTGTCTGGCCCGGGGGGCAAGTGGGGGACAAGGGGGACTCCTTCACCGGGGCAGGACCAGCTGGTGGGCTGCTGCTGTCTTGTCAGGTGGACACTTGAGGTCCCTGTGTCTCTGGGAACTCTCTTAGCCCTCTTGACCAAAGACCTCCCCCAGTCCCCAAAAGTGTGGCCTGTTGGGTCGCCCGCAGCCGGGGGAGCGGGTGACTGGATGGAGATCGTTCAGTTTATGCCACTTATTGTAGGAGAGATGGAGGATGGCATGCCAGCTACCCCACAGGCAGCAAACCGAGGACAGGGGTGCTGGGACCCAGCCTGCAGTGACCCAAGGCTACCCGCTGGCCCAGTCCCTGCTGCCCCCTGCCTGTTGCTGGCACCGAGACCCCCGGCTGCTTCCCTGTTTCACCCGTTTGCATGTCGTTCACACCAGTGGGTCCGACGTGCACGTCCTGGCCCTCCCTCTGCCCTGGCTTTCCTTCCCTGATGACCAGAGCTGTATTCTGCACGTCTCTGAGGCCAGGCAGCCCCTCAGTGCCCAAAGGCTGAGGCTACTGGACCCCGTCGTCTCAGGGTGGAAGTGCCCCCATTCCAATACGAGAGTAGCCTCTGCCAAGTCAGAGGTGAAGATGCCCTGGGCAGTGGGACCCAAGGTCTTGGGGTCCTTGGCACTGCCTCCCTCTCTGTGCTTCAGTCACAGTGGGCTCCCAGAGATGCAAAACAAGGGACAACAAGTCACCTGCCATCGCTTCTTCCAGAGTCTGCATTGGCAGGTCCGGGGCGGGGGAGGGGCTGAGGCGTGGGGAGGGGCCATGCTGTGCCCAGGCCAAGGACAGGACAGGTTTACTGAGCCTCCCCATGTGACGAGCACTTTTCGGGTATTACTTAGTGCCATCTGCAGTCACCCCACAGGGGGCACCACCACTGTACCTACTTCATCTAGGACAAGGTAACGTCCCTTGGGCTTCCCAGCTGGCAAGTGGCAGAGCAGGGCACTGCGAGGCTGTCTGTCCCAGCACCATGGCCTCCACCGCTCCGCGTGACTACCAAGAGAGGTCTCCTTGTGATTATCTGTCACTCTGATGACATCAGTGGGGTTCAAGGCTCTAGCCATCCCCCTCCAGGGGCCTCCAGGGGTCGGACATGTCCGGTTTAAGTGGCCTTCAGACCAGGGCAAGAGAGGGGGAGGGAGGCCCCCTGACGTCTCGGCGTCCTTGATACGACAGCACCTGCTGTGGCATAGCAGGCAGTCAGGCTGATTTACTTCAATGGCTGATCTACTTGTTAGAAAAGAGACTGAAATAGAGACGCTTATTAATTGTCACAGCCCAGCTCTGACGCCACTAGAGACAGAGAGGTCATCGCAAGCCAGGGTTCGGGCTGGGAATCAAAATGTCCTGCTCTTCTCCCCATCACCACTGGCCCCACTTCTGTTTCCACACTGGAAACCAACCCCAAAAGGGTGTGGGATCACCCCCTTCTCCAACTTCCCTTGGTTGCAATTTGGCTTATTTTACCATTTCAATATCTGTTTAAAGATCTTAAGTTGCAAACATTTAAAGGAAGATAAATGGACATTGCTGACGACGGCCAGGGTTGGGGGTGTCACCGTCACCTGGCAGGCATGAGGGGAGCAGACAGGTACTCCAGAGCCCAGAGAGCTCTCGATGGCTCTGCCTGGCCCTAGGCAAGGACCCTGCCAGTGAGCAGAAGGACGCTCTGAGCAGAGGGCCAAGCAGGTACGCAGGTGTTATGAGGAAAGGAAACTTTCATGGGGCTTTGCCAGGTGGCAGGACAGACACATTCCAGGAGGGGAAAGGTGCCCGTGGGCCAGGGAGGCAACCACACCAGACAGTCAGTCTTGCCCATACTAGGCTTCTCACCAAACCCAAGTCCAAGGTCAGGCGAGGGGCATCTCACAAAGGCTTCCTGCTGCCACACTGGGAAGGTCAGCAAATACACACCCGGAGGAGCCACCAGGCAGGAGCCCCTCGGACTCCCCAGCACCGAGCGCACGGTCCCACCAAGCCCAGGCACCCCAGCTGAGCGCACCTTTCTCTGTGCACAGGTGGGAGAAAGGAGCAGGGGCCGAGGCCGGGGTTCCCGGGCCAGGGGACGCTGTGGAAAGGAACAAGCAAGCCCTGGTCACAGACAAGACACCTCAGCTTCCAGAGTGGAGTCCTCCGGCGCAGGGTCCCCAGCTCTCCGGGGGTGGGGACCTGGCTCCCTCTCCCTTCTCCTTCACCTGGTACCAAGAGGTGCCAGGTCAACCCGGAGTATGAGGTGAGTGAGAGGTGACCTTTCTCCAGCTTGGAAACCCCAACCGATTCGGCTCTCAACCAGGGTTACAAATCCCAACAGTGTCAACAGCAAAGGGAGAGGGTACCGAACAAGGCCAAGAATGAGTGACAGACATTGCAGGGATGGCACAGCTTTCAGGACCATGGCCCACCTCCTCCCCTACTTGTCTCAGTTAAATGGCATCTATGGGACACAGAGAGAGAGCACCCACAGTGCCATCCTGTTCCAGCAGCGTTCCGGCTCTGTTTACATGATCTCGGTTACTCTGAGAGACTGAGGTGACTCTCCCACTTTACAGACAAGCAGGATAGCTCAGAGCACCCAAGGGACTTGCCCATGATCGTAGAAAGTGGTGGCACCCTCGCAACATCAGATCTGGCCCCTCCCGAGGCCACGGCCTCCCTCCTGAATGCCCAAGGTCATCCAGGGCCACCTGCAGGGCTGTTTTCCTGGCGATCACCCCAACCTTGGGTGTGTCACCTGTAAAAAACCACCCTGCCAACAATGACAGCAGAGCCTGCCAGGCGCGGTGCTCCCCTCCTGCCCTCTGGAACCTCTCTTCCACTTTTCACCCATTTCCAATCATGTTTCTCGAGGAGACCTTTGGGAAGTTCTTGGGAAGGATCTGTCACTTCTGACCTGGTGACAGTGTCTCATCTCACCTCTTTCAAACGATAAAAAGGCCGATCTTTGCTACTTCTCATCTGGTAGGGCAGAAGACGTGTGCCTGTGTATGTGTGTGCATGTTTGCACTTTTGTGTGTGTGTGTGGTATGTGTATGCTTGTGCGTCTGTGTCTATTGTGTGTGCATGTTGTGTGTGCACGCTGAGCAGGACAGTACTGAGCCGTTTGTCCCTCCCCACACTGCTGTGTCGTACAGGTGCCCGGTCCTGGAGTTAGAGACCTGGGTGTGGTCCTGCCTCTGCCATTGACCAACTGCCCGGGGCTGATGACATGAAGGGGCTGACCAGCTGCCCAAGCAGATGCTTCCTGTTCCCTGTTATCTGATTCTACTAAAGTGCAGCATCGTGAAGGAAGGGCAGCCTGTGCTTCTCATTTCACCGGGATCAAGCCGGGGATGGGGTGAGAGTGAGGGGGCTTGTTGACAAGTCTATCAGCACAGGCAGCGGCACATCTGAGCCCCGGGAGCCCCAGACCTACAGAACACCTCCTCTGTGCCTGTAGGGCATCCCTCCCAGGCTCCCCAGCTGGGGTGCTCCTGGAGAAGAGCTAGGGGAAACTGTTCAGCTGATGTTTGGAAGGTGGCCTCACTCTGGCTTTTCCCTGTGGGGGGTCTCGGGGCAGCTAAAGAGAGCCCTTCTCTAAGCGAGCTCAGTGATTGTCCCTCTCTGCCAATCAGAAGCAGGGGTCAGGACTCTCTGGACCCATGCCAGGGGCTTAGAAGGGGAGGGGCCATCAACATGGGGGGCCTGCTCTGGATCTGGATGCCTTTCCTATGAAATTCAAGTTGGTTAGGGACAATGGACATTTGGTGGGCTTCATATCTCCAGAGAAGGGCTGGTCCAGCGGGCCACCTAGTCCTTCTGTAGGTCCCCTAGTCTCTCTGCAGGGGCCCAGGAGGTAGAGCAGCCCAGGTCACCCTCTCTGCAGTCAGAGCTGACCACCTGCGGGGACCGGGGACACGCAGCTGGAGCAGCCCTTGCGGTGCCAGCCCCGCCCCCCAGCACCTGCTCCTGGGCCAGGAAGCAGCGCGGGTCCTCGCAGCGGGCGGCTTGCGAGGGCGCCCCCCATGGGCAGGGGCCCTGTCTCGCAGGTCTGCCTACAGGCTTCTGGGGGTCTTTCAGCCGGAAATGAAAAGGTTAATGTACCAGCTTCCGAACGTACAAACTCAGCCTAATCAGATGTGTTACAAAGAAAGCTCTGCCCATGAAATGGAAAAAAACCCCTGCGAGGCCCCCCTCCCACGGTGGGCCGGCCGGTTCGTGGGGGACACCTGCCCCGCAGAGCCCCGCCACCCCTGGACGAAGTTGTCGGAGGCCACAGCCCAGACAGGGACGCGCGGACGCACGGACGACGGTCCCCTACTCCCGCCTGGTCCCCCACCCCGCCGCCGCCGCCGCCGCCGCGACCCCCGCTGTCACCCGGGGAGGAGCCCCCGCGGCGGGCTCGCACAGCGGGGTCGCGCGCCGGGAGGGGCCCTGTGGCTTCCGGGGGAGAATGGGAAGGGGGTTACCTTCTGAATGCGTCCATCGATGTCCAAGTAGATGGCCTTGGGCCGGTAGCTGGAGGAGCCGGACCCCATCTTGCGCCGAGCGGCTGCACTTGGACTTTTTACTGTACTTTCTCGACGCCAGCGCCGCGAGGAGGGCGGGGCGTGGGAGGGAGGCGGGGGCGGGCGGCGGGGACGAGGGACCAGCCAACCAGAGCGCCGCCGCCTCCGCCGGCTGGCGCGTCTCCTCCCTCGCTCCTTCCCGCCGCCTCCCCCTTTCTCCCTCCCCCCTTCACTCCGTTCTCCCCGCTTCCCACATTTGAGGCACGCTCTCCTCTTCTTCCGCTGGACTCCAGTCGCCTCGGGGACAGGGCCAAGTGGGCAGCCTGTCTCCAAGTGCCCTCTGGACAAGTGCCCAGAGCTAGCGACACCCTCTGGCAGCAGGGCTGGTCTCCTCCCCATGTGACCAGACTCCCATAGCGACCTCCGCCGGTGGACACGCAGGCCTCAGCAAGCACCTGGCGGGCCTGGCGCCCTGAGCTATTTGTGGTCGCGACCCAAGCCCAAACACCACTTAGCAGAGAAGAATCTCCCCAGTAGGTCCCCCTCCCCTGCTGTGACCGAGCCCTCCTGTAATGTGAACAGGAAACGGGAAAAGTTCCTTCTCATTCATGCACATCCGTCCCCTAACTTTTCTGTACATTCTAGGGAGTGACAGCCTCTTCCAGCTGCACCAGGAGCTGAAATGGCAATTTTATTTCTGTCTTTAATGTAGCCGAGCGTTAGGACGACCCAGCCACCAGCTCTTTGCTGGTTTCAGCACTGTTCTGTCCCCACCCCTCTGTTAGCTGCCACAGGGAGTGTGGGAAAAGCAGGAGGGGGAAAGGAGGGGTTTCAGCAGATGTGACCTGCAGATCACAGTGGGGGCTGCCTTTGGTTCCGGTTCCACAATTCTCTTGGGGCTCTCGCGGTGGGAAGCATTGGAGGGGAGGGTGAGTGGACCTCAGTGCCTGTTACTTTGGGAGGCGGTGTCCGGCTTGTTTCCTTCTGAGTGAATCCCAAGCCACTGCCTTCCATCTGTTGAATGTCTGGGTTTTGCTGCTCGAGAGAGTTCCTGGTGCACACAGGCTCCTGTCTCCCCCAGGCCTGCCTGAGCTGGGCTGACCACTGCCATGGCTCAGCCATTCCCTTTCTCTTCCCGGCCATCTGGCCTCCACCTGGCACACTGTCACTGGCTCTCCAGACTTCCTCGGGGCCTCCTGGAGCTCCGGGGAAGGTGGGCTCAGCATCTTCAGGTGAAGCGTCTTCCTCAGCCTTCGGACAGCCCCGCACGTGTCACTTCATGTCCCTTGCCTGCTCATGGGGGCTCTCAAAGGATGATGATGCTTTGCCCTTGCCTGCAGCTCAGTGAATGGACCATGTCAGACCTGGGCACCACGAGACTTGCTTTGCAAGTGACTGGGGGTGAAAAGGGAGCAGCCAGGAGGCCTTTGAAGAGCGTGTGGGGAGGTGACCCCAGCTTGGTGGTTACAGTTGGCCCCCTGGTTCAGAGCTGTGATAATGTGTCCCCAGAAATGGGAGCGAGCGCTAGTATTACGGTTCAACGCTGTTGTTGAATGTCCTGATGCTATTTTGTCGAATCCAGCGACTGATTTGTGGGGCTGGTGTACTGCCTGGCGTGGGAATCTCACCGCCTGGCAGATGGCTCATTAGCTTGATGCTTCTTTATTCTCCATGTGTTATTGTCATCTGACCCAGGCCTCTCGAATCATCTCCTTCTAGCGCCCTGGAAAGACGAGTGCCCTCACACAGTGTGCGTCTCTGCAGAGCCATCTCCCCGCTGACGGACTGTGTGACTGGTCCCACGAGCGGTGGGCCTTACGCCACCTGGCCCGTTCTGTATTCAGAAGAATAACCACTGCCATAGGTGTGTGACAGACTAGATTGCTCTACGGATATCCAACCAATGACACAGCAGTCCTTGCCCAGCCAGACCCCAACGGGCCACGGTGGCTCTTGCCTCCATCAGCACTGTCCCTACAGCGTGTCGGGGCTGTTCTGGCACTGAGTACCCACTGGAGAGCTCAGAAACAAAGCCCCCGGCCTGGAGGAGCCGGGCTGAGAGTGGGAGACAGACAAGATGGGATAAACAAACATGACATGTAGCGTGTTGGATAATCATTAGTGCGAAGGAGGAGAGTCGTGCAGAAGCGAAGGCAGTGTGGATGGAGGGGACGGTCGCAGGGGGCAGAGGGGCTCTGCAGTGTGAGGTCAGAGAGGGGACGGGTGGCAGGTCCTGCGAGGGCCACACAAGCGACTTGGCTTTACCCGGTCAGGTGTGGCCCACGCAGGAGGATGAGCAGAGGCCGAAGGGGCCCACTCATGTTCTAACAGGATCATCCCGCTCTGGGTGGGCAAGGCACGAGAGGGGGAGGCTGCAGCCAGGAGACCACTGACAAGGCTGCCGCAATAATCTTTGCAAAGTGACAGTGGTGAGAAGTGGTTGGATTCTAAATCCCAGGGTTCGAGTCTCTCATGTCTGCTCATTTCTTAGGCTGCTGTTATTTCTGGTTTTTGCTCTCTTTCCCTTTCCTATAATGTGATTCTGCCTAAACTGATGCTGCCTCATCCTGACCGGCCCTGCAGTAAGATTCCGGGACCCTCCCCTCCCTTGGGAGCCCACCTGGCGTCCTTGACTTTCATTCTTGGTCCCAGCGTGGCCACCAGGAATGCAGCCAATGTAGGTTCCCAGAATCAAGATAAAAACAAAAGAAACCGCCTGCCTCTGTCAGGTGGGCAGGGGGCTGGAATGAGGAGCTGGTGGGGAGCAGGAGGCCTGTGGGTCTGTGGGAACTTGGTGACTAAGGGGCAAAGCCAGTCCTGGGGAAGTTCCAGGGAGGGAAGTTTCCAGCCATCTGGGGCTGTGGATGTGAGATCCTGTCCACCCGAATCTCATGGACAGGAGTGGGTGAGGTGGGGAGAGGTGGGGTGGGGGAGGGGTGGAGGTGAAGGAGTTTGTGGACGAAAAAAGGGGTTCTATGGACAGGAAGCTGACAGGGTGACCTGATCGTTCATTCCTATCTGGGCAGGCCCTGGCGGGTAGTCCGCCCCAGGCATCTAACTTCCTTAGTAAAAGGCTTGTCTTTGCCTTAAGCAGCCCTGTCCGTTGTTTCTGTGCATCTAGGTTAACACACCTTTGACATAAGCAGTAACCATCTTCAAGAGAGCCCAGAATCTGGTTAACTCTCCTGTAATCCCATCCCCACCTCACCTTCTCCCACCTGCATCCTTCATGTCATCTTCCTGACGTTTCCTCCTTAATCTCAAATGCATCAAAGAAACTGCAAAACTGTTATTATTCTCAGGAGCTTTTGAGATCTTGCTCTCCGACATATGTCGTCAGATTCGCTCATATAAACACTTATAAAAATTCTCTACAGGTCTGGATGTTTCTCAAATCGATAAGTTCCTGGAGGTGCAAAGCTGCTGGGCTCCTGAGATCAGAGCTGGGTCCGAGATAACCACACCGCGTCAACTTTAGTGCATTTGATTCACACACACACACTCTTCTTTCTCTCTATGGGTTTGGCAATTACAAAATTGTTCCCAGTTGTAAAGATTTCAAACAATGTACTAGAAAAGTCAAAGTCCCATCCAGGTCCTTCTTAGACATTGTCCTGTGGGTCTCTGACATGCGTGCTCTCTAATCTGTTTAGATAAGATACTCTATGTGACGGGTGTTGAGATTTCCCCAGTATTTTTTGGTTGTAAATGGTGTGAAAAAACAAAACAAACCACCCCCACGTATATCCTTTGGTAGTTGTGTGGCTATACTGTAGTACCAATTCTTAGAAGTAAGATTTCGGGATAGAAGTGCACGCACATTTAAACTTTTGATTTTACCAAGTTGCCCTGCATAACGGTAAGGGATCTGAGCACCCACGTCCAACGTGTGCGGATTAATGTGGGGGTTCCCACCAACAAGCAATTCTCAGACACCAGCTGGACGTCCTACAATTCAACTCAGTCCTGACACCACCTACCCGTAGGTAGGGTCAGATCCCACGGGCCAAGGGCTCAGTCCCACAAGACCGCCTCCTTCCCTGTCAGGTGCCCCCCGCAAGCCCACCTGCACTTCTGATTGATGGGCTATAGATGGGAGGTTCTCGATTAATTTGCTAGAACGGCTCCCAGAACTCAGAGAAACAAGTGACTTACCGCATTACTGGTGCATTACAGAAGGATGTAACTCAGGACGGGCAGATGCACAGGGCAAGGTGTGAGGAAAGGGCACAGAGCTCCCGAGCCCTCTCCAGGGTGCCCCTCGCCCTGAATGTCCACGTGATCACCAACCTGGAAGCTCTTTGAACCCCATCCTTTTGGGGTGATTTTGGAGGCTTCAATACACAGGGACGATTGATTAACTCATTGGCCATTGGCGATTGACTCAACCTCCCACCTCTCTCCCTCCCCACAGACGGGGATGCGACAGAAAGTTCCAAGGTTGGTTCCCCCCGAAACCTGCTCCCGTCCTTAGGTGACTTAAATGCTTTCCAAAAGTCACCTCATTAACAGAAACTCAGGTGAGGTTGAAAGGGGTTTGTTACAAATATCAAGACACCTTTATCTCTCTGATCCCTTAGATAATTCCCAGGGTTTTAGGAGCTCTGTGCCAGAAATGGGACGAAGACAAAACATGTATCTCTTATTATCAATCACAGCATCACACATGGCTATGCCAGCTTATGCTCCCACCCTCAAGAAATGAGTGCCTTTCCACCACTCTTTGAATTAAGCAGGACTTAACACTGTTTATATTTTCCAGTCTAATAAACAGGGAGCTCTCTTGTTTTAAGTTGCATTTCTATGTTTGTGAGTGAGATGAGACTCTCTCCTGTTTGTGGCCATTCGTGTTTCTCCAGTGAATCCACATTCTTTGCTCTTTATTCTATTATCAATTTAAACCAGCGGCTTCTGTACAAAAGATAATAACCTTTGACTCTCACATATTTACAAATATTTTCTCCAAGCCGGGGCTAACCTTTTAACTCTGTTCACATCTTCATAATGTGGCTGAACATGTTTAAGTAATCAAAACCCAGCACTTCTCCTGTAGGCATTCTGGATGGCTTGTCGGCTTAAAAGGGGGGATATCATTTATAATAGAAAAATTTAAAAAGAGAAAAAGAGAAAGAAAGAAGTGACCTAAATTTCCAAGGGTGGGACTGACTAATTAAGTTGTGGCACATTTGTTGAAGGGAAGATCAGGGACACTAATTATGACAAGTCTATAGAGACCGAGAAAATTCCAGTAACGTCAGTGACAAAGTAGGATGCACAGAGCACTTAGGCCCTGGCCGTTCATCCAGGAGCACAGCCTTGTGTCAGCACACGCCCCGTGCCAGGAGGGGACCACATATGGCAGACCCAGCCCTGCTCCAGGGTTTGCAGACGTGTGAAGCTCCGTGAAAGCTGGGAGAGGATTGAACCAATCGGGGAAGAGACTGTGAAATGGATATATTGTGTGGTGGGGTTCTAGGCGTTTTTTCCAAAACATTTTTCTAATGCTGTGCTGTTATTTTTGGCATAAAATTGGGAAAAGAGGAAGTGTTAAAGTGATAAAATTAGCATGGATGGGGCAGTTTCGTTACCCTCCTCCCCCCATTCTTAGAAGTGGCTGGATAGGAAAGAACACATCTGCTTTATAAGGGTGGCACTCTGACCCTGTAGGGCTGAGCAGGGACTCGAGTCACAGCTGTGGCGTGGAGTCACCTGCTTATGAGAGCCCTCAGCTGGCCCCCCCTTCCTGGGGTCAGCGACTGCCTTTGTGCGAAGCTGGTGGGTCAGTCCCTCTTTCTTCCTCTCTCTTTCCATTTTGCGGCCTCCTGCTGGTCCCCTGCTTCCTGCCATCCTCATGCGTGTGTCCCGGATTTTCCTCTGTCCCTGTCATTTCCCTGACAGCCTCCCTGAGGACTTCCCATTGCCTCCCAGCGTGGCACACCAGGCATCTACTGTCTGCCCGTCCTTCTCAGTCCCCACCCTCTGAAGACACCAGACACTCACTGTCACAGCCATGGTTTTGCACCTTGTTTCATCCGAGAAAATGTCCCATTTCTCTCCTCCCTGTGGTCACCTCTTCTTCAAGATACATTAAGGAGTCACCTATACGGTGCCATCTTCTCTGAGCCCCAGATCTCTGGATGGGGGTGGGGGTTCCTCCGTTGGGTCCCTGAGACCAGGCACCTCTCTCAATCCCCGCCTTGTGGCCCTGGACGATGTAGGAGTCCTCCTGAGCCTGGGGTGGGGGTGACAACAGCTGGCCCAGAGCACTCTGAAGGTTAGTCGGGAGCCTGGGGTGAGGCGGGAGAATCGTCAGCCCAGGGCCTGGCACAGACTGGGCGCGCGGGCTGTTTCATGGTGGCTCTGGTGAGGCCCGCCCGGCAGCACTGCGGTGGCACTCACCCCTGCGCTGTAACCACCCCGTCCTCCCGCTAAATTATGACCTTGTGAAGGGAGACTGAGTCCTGGGGTCTTCCTGCCAGGGGCCGGCCCGCCACCCGGAGCTGAGTGGCCGCCATGTCCCATCAGTGAGTGACTGTGATTTAGCAGCCAGCTGCACAAAGCTCGTGGCCTGCGCTGGATGTTTGACCTTGGCTTAATTAGCGTTAAACTGGACACAGTCCCAGCCCCCTTGGGCTACAATGGTTTTTCTGAGTTTCTGAGAAGAAAGGGCTGCTTCATGCTGACCCCGAGAGGCCCCTGCCTCACCCAGACCCCCCATGAGGAACGCGTACCCTGGCTGCTCACTGGGAGCTGGAGCCCCTGCCAGACCACTGCCGCCTGCACGGCAGGCAGCCGGGCTCCAGTGCAGCTGAGTGGCGGCTCAGCCGGGGACGGGCGGCTGCCTGCCCTGTCCCGGCACAGCCACGCGCCACACTCTCCAACATCTTTCCACCAAGGCTTGACGCGCCTCTAACTCATCTTCCCTGTGGTCTGTTGCAAGGACCAGCGCTAACCGTGGCTGCTGTCACACTGCAGGACCACAAACGGGCTTGCCACGTGCAAAGGCTTTGCAGCGACCGGGGCCGGCTGGCCCCTCAGGCCAGTTCACCCATTAGGAACTCTGAGGTCATCTGAGCGTGACTGACAGACATGCTGGGGTGGGGGTGGGGGGTGGACGTGTGTCTCAAGGCCCTTTGGCTGCAGAAAGACCCCAACTCTCTCCAGAACACTGTCCCCTGTGACCAGAAGGTGGGCAGCGTGGGAAAGCTCATTCCAGTTCACAGAGCTGCTGCGTTAATTGTGAGTGGAACAAAGAACGACATCATAGATTGAACAAGGCTCCAAGTATGACAAAGTGGGGTGATGTGGGGGTTTGAATACACTGGGCCTGTTGGCCTGCGGAGGGATTCTAACACCTGCCACCGGAAGCGGCGGCTTACCAACCAGCCCTCATTTCTGTGATCAGCTCACTTCCTGCCCATCATCTAAAATTCTTTGGCAAGGGGGGAAGAGGCCTCCCACCAGACACGGACCCAACAGGCTGATTCCTTTTCATTAGGGCTTCTGGGGCGCATACTGGGAGAGCGAGGTAGGCGTCCAGGTCTGTTCCCAGGATTGTACGTCAGCGTGCAGGCTGCTCCAAGAACCAAGGGCCCTCCTGCTTGGCTCAGTAGTGAGCCTGCCGTCGTCTGTGGAATCAACTGCACACTGGTGAGCTCATTTCCAGACATAGGAACAAAAGCCTGACTCTTATGCAGACCTGTACCCGATGACTTGCTAACAGCCTACATCCATAGGTCCTGGCCTTCCAACCTCATCGCAGGCTTCTTAAAGATGGAGGCTGTGTTCCATTTATTTTGGTGGCCTCCTCAGTGCTTCGAACGCTTTAAAAATATACCAAATGCTAGTTTTAGGGGCCAGAGCTGGTGATATTTTAGTGAAAAGAAATGCTTCCATAAACTCCAAGTTCGACTGTGGCCATGCCTCTTGTAAATTCGTGGTTCATTTCTTGAGTGCCTGCCTGTCCAAGTGTGCAGGAAGTGCCTGGTCTTGTTTCCTGATAGAGACCCTCACGCTCCCATGTGCCCCAAACCCCAAGGGTTTATGAAGGTCAAGGGGAGGGGCCTCTGAATCCTTCCGGAAGGGAGAGACTGGGGCTCCCATCAGCCCACTGCTTCCACTGCTTCCCAGAGAAACAAGTAGGAAATAAACCCAAAGTGCCCTCCTCCAATACGTGTGCTGCACTGTGCTCCGTAAGTTGCAGACGACACAGAAGAGAGATTTCAAGAGTCAGAAAGTCCTGCTCCTTTTTTTCTTCTTTCTTAGCCATTGAAGCCATTACTGCTGTTTGCGGATTTAAATAATTTGGGTCTGAGGACCATGTGACATGGGTGATGCTTCAATGCCATCACTTGGGCATCCCCCTGACAGTGGCTTTAGGGACCAGTGCCCCGGACACACAGCAGTCAGCCGCCTTCCCTCGAAAGAGTCCCTCTTGTCTGTGACATTCGTGACTGCAGCTCTGCTGGGGTCACAACCACTGGAGTCGGCTCTCATCACAATCCCCGGCCTCCAGGGGTTTTCTCCCTCCTGCTTGCTCTCTCATTCTCGCTCTGGTCCCCTGGACTGCCCTGCTGCGTTCCTCCCCATGCGCTGGGCCCTGGTGAGAGGCTCTGGAATCCAGTCCCAGACACCCCCGCCCTGGCTTCTGGGCCGTGCCCACTCTCACCACCCCGCACCCCTAGGTGAGGAAAAGCACTTTTCTTGGCCAGTTCAGACCAGAAGAGACTGGAATTTTCCAAAGAAACTTCTACTGAAGAATTAGGTGAGGTGGGACATGGAGGGAGTGACAGGATTTGCCAGAGTTTGGAAACATGAGATTGTGATGGCCTGTTTCTGACCAGACATCATGAAGGCCAGCCATGGAGCTGGTGAACTGACAGGACCCACCGGACCGTCCAACCTCTAGGCCCGGCCCAAATTCAGACACTAATAAGCAAGTGCTCACTGAGCAGGGGTCAGGTGAAGCAATGAGCCAGGAGCTGGGAGCTGGGGTTGGGGCAAACCTATGTGCAGCTGGGCCCCGCTCTGATGAGCTCACAGGCAGACAGAAAAGGAAGCTATGTAAGGAAAAGCCGGTGCTCCATCTCCCCTCACCCGCACTGCACATATACACACAGTACAATAAGCGCTGTCTCTAGGAGAGGTTTGCACAAAGCTCTGTCAGTAAATAAGTACAAACCTGGGACTTATATTCTGGTGGGGAGATAGACAACAAACATCCAGTTGGTGTTTGTATTCTGGTGGGGAGATAGACAATAAACAAAAATATATAATGCCGGCGTAGAGATATGATCTATAAAAATAAAAATAAAGCTGAAGAGGATAGAGGATTCTTTAGGCTGCTATTTTAGGTATTGTGGTCACGGAAGGCATGATGGAGGAGGTGACATTTGAGCAGAGACATGAATCAATTGAAGGAGGAGTCTTGTTTGAAATCCAGGCTGAGGGAGCAGCAGCAGGGAAGGCCAGAGGCAGCCAGCACTGGGTCAGGGAGACGGTGGAGAAGAGGCAGAAGCAGCCAGGGATCAGAGTGGGCTGGGTGTGTAGGCTTTGGAGTTTTACTCTAGGTGTGATGAAAGCCACCGGAGGATCGAAAGCTGTGGAGTGACGTGAGTTGACTTGGATGCAGGTGACATGTGTAAGGAGGCCAGGCCGACTATTATAGTGGCCGGACCAGTCCTGGGTTCTGGTCAGCTGGGGTCTGAGTCCAGCTCTTACTTGCTGGCAACACTGGATAGATTCTTACCTGTGCTAAGCCTCAGTTTTCTGCTCTGTAAAATGGGCTAATCGGACGTGTGCAAGGATCAGTGGTATAAGGTATATAAAGCCCTTAGCCACACACAGCAGACTTTTCCCTTGACTTTCCTCTTCTCTTACTTGCCTCTTTTCTGCTTTCTGATACATGAATAGACGTTCAGAGTGCTGTGTCAGAGCCCTGTGGTTGGCTTTCAGTATAACAAGCAGTAAATTGCAGTTGCCATGGCAGCTGTAACTTTTTTCCCCTTGGGAGCATAGGTTTAAGAATTGCTGAAGAGGCCCCATTAGAGCACGTTAAACATTCTAACAAATCTCTGCTGCCATATCGGGGTGGGTGGCAGCTTCCGTCCTGTGACAGCTCCAGGTAATGGCATTCCAGCTGTTGGGAGGGGATGCTAGGGCCAGCTTTGGTCTTTAATGAGAGTCACCTGGGACACAGCGTGACCTTCCAGGCACGGAGCCCGTCCTGCTGACCATCAGAGCACATGCTGGGTTCCCACGTGCGCACAGAACCATCCCTTTTCAAAGGCTATCTCCCCCGGCGATCAGCGTCCACATTTATGTGACACTGGTACACGAGTAGCTGTGTCAGTGTGGTTATGAAACACACCTGGAGGGTCGTCACTGTTGTTGTTTAGACATAAATTGCCGCACCTTCTTCTTGTAAGCAGGATGGTGGGAGATCTAACACCCTGCCAGAGCAACTTTAAATTGTCCTCTCAGGGCCAGCGGGCATCAGCCACTAATCAGGTGATAGGACAGGGGAGTTCAGCCATGTGCACAGAAAAGTTTGCTGCTTTGGAAGAAAACAGACTGGAGCTTTTCATCTCTGAGGGACCACATACAAATTTTTGATGATGCAAGACGTGGCTCCCAAATTTCTTTCTAAAACAGGAGCAGCGAACATCGCTTATCCCTGGGGGGTATTAGAACCTTTTATATGCAAGTAGTGGAATCTGTATTCACATGTAAGCAATGCTTTGACTCATAGCTAAATAGTCCAGCAGTGGAGCCGGCATTAGATGCAAGTGGATCCAGGGTCTTAATCTGTCTGTCTCCCCTCCCTCCATTGGGCTGTCCCCATGTGGCCAAGGTCATGGCTGGCTGGCTGCCAAGAACTCACATCCCACCAGCCCTGTAACCAAAGCAGAGTAACTTCCTGAGAACTGGGTGAGAAATTCTCTGGAGAAAACCCTGGGAGGCCAGACTAGGTCCAACATGAGTCGCTTCAGTGGGTGCCCTGATGGGTCATGTCCAGTGCAATAATATTCGTGTCACAAGCTTGATATGCTCTTTCTCTCTCTCTCTCTCTCTCTTTCTCTCCATATATATATATATATATATATATATATATATATATATATATTTTTATATTTATATATATATATATATTTATATATATTTTATATATATATATATATTTTTTTTTTTTAAACAAAATTTTTATTTTAGATTGGTTTTAGGTTTGCAGAAAAACTGCACAGATCGTACCCAGAGTTCTCACATATCCCACACGCGTCTCCCCTCTCATTCCCATCTACCTGTGGGTGGTACACTTGTCACGATTAATGAACCGATATTGATACACTGCCCTTAACTAAAGCCCATGGCTTACCAGATGTTCTTGGCTTTCCCCTGATGTCCAGGCCTCAGTTTTCTGTCCCAGGTCCCCACCCAGGAAACCACGTTACTTTCAGTCGTCATGTCTCCTTCGGCTCCTCCTGGCTGTGACAATTTCTCAGACTTCCTGGTTTTTGATGACCAGGACAGTTTGATGAGTGCTGGTCGGCTGTTTTGTGAGATGTCCCTCAACTGGGATTTTGCTGACGTTTTTCTCATGATGAGACGGGTGGGATTGGGGGAGGAAGGTCGCAGAGGTGCAGTGCCCTTCTCACCACACCACATGCCGTCAGCATGACTTGTCCCTGTTGATGTTGACCGTGGCCATAATCTTCCGTGTGAGTCCAGAGTCCATCACTGGCATATAAAAGGTTCTCACACCGCCCAGGGGTAAGCGATGTTCGCGGGTCCTGTTTTAGAAAGGAAGGACATTTGGGGGACTGTGTCTTGCATATTGGGTACCTCAGAGATGAAGCGCTCAAGTCTGTTTTCTTCTGAAGCAGCAAACTTGACCTGGCAGAGGTTGTGTTTGCCAGGTTTCTCTCTGTAAAGTTACTCTTTCCCCGTCCACAGTGTCATCTTGGAAGGAGATGCTCGCACAGCCCACAGCTGAGGAGACGAGGGCCGCTCCCCTCCGGGAGGGCACAGTATCTGCATAACTTCTGAATTCTTCTGCCTGGGAAACTTGTCTCTTCTCCCCAATGGATTTATTTATTTAAATGAGCCACATGAATCCACATGGATTCGTATCCGTGTGGACTCATGAGTGTTTATTTTATTCTTGGGCTGTAATCCAATACTACTTTATTTATTTTGTTGCTCAAATTGTTCCAGTTTGGCCATTGGGAGCCCTTTCAGTTGGGCCTGTGTCCCTTTGACATTCATCCATCATGGGATTTTTCTCTTCTCGCCTCCCCTCCCCTCCTCTCCCCTCAGTTTCCCTCCCCTCAGCTCCTCTCCCCTCCTCTCCCCTCAGTTTCCCTCCCCTCGCCTCCCCTCCCCTCCTCTCCCCTCAGTTTCCCTCCCCTCAGCTCCTCTCCCCTCCGCTCCCCTTTCTTCTCCGCTCTCTTTTTTTAGCACTTCCCTACTTTCTGGCACCACAAGGCACTCCGGGCTCATCTGGCATATTTTCTGCCCTCGTCCCAGAATCAGCCACTTCTCCGGGAGCCCCATCTCCTTTTACTGGAGAATGAGATTAGAAGCCAACATCTGATGCCAGGTGTGCTCATTGCCACCGGGTATTGTTGCTTCCAGACCCTGTCAGCTGACAGCGCAAGAAAATATGTGCATATGCTGACTTGTGTATATGCACCTATCTGTAACTGTTTCCACCTATAACCTCTGTATCCATATGAGGTCAAATGTGGTCGTACTGGCATCTTCAGCTCTAACCCATCACCACACGAGTCATTCAGTCTCTCCTCCTGCTTATCTGTTACCCCATTTCCCCAGGGAGAGAGCTGGCTCCCACCACCCACAGTCCCTTACTTAGTTGAACGTGCCACCCATGTGTACTGTTGTTTGGAGAGCAGTTGGGGGTAGATGGCCTCAGGGTCTGGCCACCTGGATGCAGAGGTGAGGAGGGCACAGGAGGACACCTGAACCTGCAGCTTCCAGCCGGGGAGTCTGGCTGGGTAGCCAGGGGACTGCTGTGCTCCCAGCTCTGGGACCGTGGCCACAGAGCAGTCCAGGCTCCCTGACCTCGATGGAGGCTGAGGCCTTGCAGTGTTCGAAGAGTAAGCTTTTGCCATGAAATTCATGGACAATTGAGCTGCTTCTCTGCAGAATGTTCAGTAAGGGCACTGGACAGACGTGCATTTCCTCCTCCCCTCACGGGCAGAGTGTGGGGGCTGCAGAGAGACACGCAGGAAGGATGTTTTCACAAGCCGTGCGTGTGTGGGAGGCAAGCAGCACACACAGTACGACAAACCATCAAAGGCTGCAAGAGAATAAATTAGGACACGGAGAGAGGACCTGTCAGCCCAGCCAGAGAAGCTCTTAAACCCAGGGAGGACACATGAGGAACAAAGACGCCACATGCTGACAGAGGAAGTTAATGCGAATTAAGCAGTGAACCTTTGGCAACTTCAAAGCAGAATGTTGAAAGGCAGCCATCTCTTGCCCTTCGTCCAAAGTGACCTGAACCTTTGAGAAGCCCCCAGCCTGAGCCAGGCAGCTAGGGCAGAACCCCGGGAGCCCGCTTGATGAAAGTGATGGCGTCAGGAAATTCTTTGCCATGGGGTCTGCTCCTGGAACAGGGTCTCCCAGGATGGCCCTGAAGCCCTTCCTGTCCCTTTGCCCTCCCTGGATGGCTGGGTATGTGGGTTTGGAGCTGCCCTGCTGGCTGTGACTGTCCAGCTCTGGCCAAGAGCCCCTCTGTCTGTGCCCTGTGGGTCAGCAGAGCTGGCCTGAGCATTTTGCTCAAAAGTAGCCCAACACCAACCACTGGGGAGTGTAGGAAGCCCCCATATAACCTGACCCTGATACCGATTTCCCGTTGACACACAAGCTGTCATTGTCCCCCACACCTCTCCCTGCGCAGCTGTATAGCCCCTCATTGTCACGTGTTCCTTTCCCTATAATGAGACGCCCGGTACTTCTCATCAGACTTTGCAAGTGAGATCACAGAGTGACCGTGAGAGCTCTGGGAAGGTGGTGTGGGTCACCAGGGGCGTCTTTCCTCACGTGCGAAATCCTGTTCATGAGCCCGTTTAGCACCAGTGGGCAGCTCTCTTCTGGGCCTGCAGACTGCTCTCATCCCACCTACAAACACACAGCCTCCAAGACCTAGGAGTCTCATCATGGGGCCTAAGAAAATGCACGGTCCCTCCGTATTTTTATCATTTTGCAACCCAGATTAATTCTCCTAAGAGATGCTGTTACCGGGCATGTGGGTTTGATGTAATTATGTGCATGGTGGAAATAATACCAGCCCACGCTCCCAATTAATGCCATTATTTGTCCTGCGTGACAGGTGGGTTTTATACACTGGCCTTCCAGTCCCTTTCCAGCTTTAATAAAAAGAGAAGAAAATGGTGTGTGAGACGGCATAAAACTGGAAATAGCAAGCCACTTTGGAAAATCACGCAAGGCTTCCTTTACTGAGTGTGGTGTGTGTAGCGGGTTATTAATACGTTACACAATAGCGCATGATTATGGTATTAGTTTTACAAGACAAGAAAAGAACCACTCGCTGCAGTCAAAGAGTTAGTCAGCTGGCGGATTTGTCACTGTCGAATAAGTATCTAGTTATCCGACTGAATGTAAACCTTTCCAGTGACTGAGTGGGTGTTCTGTGGCCAGCGCTCTAATGAATCATTGTTAAATCTACTTAGCTCCCTCGCAGAGGAAGGAGAAAGCTGTCCTACGTAAACAAAATGGAAACCAGAGAACATGCTCTAGAGTTCTCTGTGTTCTAGTCTTCGCTTTAACCCAGGGGCAAACAAGAAAAGCTGCTACAGTCAACGGTCCTGCCCGCTGCTGTGTGGGTGCAGACGTGTTCACCTTGGGCCCTGGGTCAGTGGCAGAGCGGCCTGGCGTCGGTGAGGAGACGGGCCATGGTGACTATAAGAGGCAAAGCTTTCTTGGTCCATGGCACTTGCATCTGGGTCCCTGTGTGTGTTTCTATGTTCAAACTCCGAGAAAAGAGCCAGGGGAGGAGTTACAGATGAGGTTAATGTATGAATGATGGATGGATGGATGCCTGGACGTATGTGTGTATCACAGACACACGCCCATATGTATGCATGTATGTGTACACGGATGCTTTGATGGATACACGGATTTACGGTTGGATAGGTGGGTGACAGATGGACGCACGGATGAGGGATGCACGGACGTATGTATTAGGTTGGTGCAAAAGTCATTGCGGTTTTTGCTATTTTTAACCTTTTAAACCGCAATGACTTTTGCACCAAATTAATATGCATCATGGATGCTGAGATGTGTGTATGTGTGTGTGTATGTGTGCACGGATGTGTGCACGGATGTGTGCACGGATGTGTGCACGGATGTGTGCATGGATGCTTTCTCGGATGTTTGGGAGAATGAAAAATAAATAGATGTTTGGTTTGGGGGAGAGAAATGCCAGCACGTTTGGTCACAGAGTAAGTGGACACACGTTCACTGGGTACTCATTTTGCTTCAGGTCTTAGGAGCACAGGCTTTCTGCTTGCGTGAGGGTTACCTTGTAGGGCGTGGGGACCACTGTGGCTGGCAGAGCACCAGGAAGGCCTCTGAGGAGCTGGCATCTGACTTGCACTTGACTGTGAGAAGGCATCAGGCTTGAGCAGGTGGGGAACAACAGTGGTAGAAACGGCCTGGTGACCGTGTGCAGGTTCCCAAAGGCCTGAGGGCTGTAATGTGACGGGGCAGCCCCTGCAGGTCCATCTGCTTCCCATGCAGGGATGGGTGGCTCGCACATCAAACTGCCCCGGCCGTGGCCCCGAGGGTGCCACAAACAGAGTAGAGGCCAGGCTTCCTGGGGTAGTGGTGGTGTCCTGTCCTCAGAATGTGACATACACAAGGAAGCCTGAGAAATTGGGGTCACTGCACAGTCCTCGGTGGGGAAGGCAATTTTACGTAAAAACACGCTGAGGTGACATAGGCAATTTTATGTAAAAACACGCTGAAGTGACACAGGCAATTTTACATAAAAACACACCGAGGTGACACAGACAATTTTACGTAAAAACACGCTGAGGTGACACAGGCAATTTTACGTAAAAACACGCTGAGGTGACACAGGCAATTTTACGTAAAAACACGCTGAGGTGATACAGGCAATTTTACGTAAAAACACGCTGAGGTGACACAGGCAATTTTATGTAAAAATACGCTGAGGTGACACAGGCAATTTTACGTAAAAACACGCTGAGGTGGCATAGGCAATTTTACGTAAAAACATGCTGAGGTGGCACATGCAATTTTATGGAAAAACACGCTGAGGTCACCTGAGTTGAGTTGAATAGCTTTCAATGCTGAGTTGCTTCTCTGCTGGATTTGTAACGTCTAGGTCAATGCCTGCCTTTTGGTTTTATAAATTGGTTCCCAGATGTCAGCACAAAAAGATCCTGGAAAGTGAATATTGTAGGTGGGGCTGGGCATCCTGTCATGGTGACCCTGTTGTGGTGACCTGCTTCGAGGCTCCCGAGTTTGTATAGACTTAGGTCCCAGAGGGCACTTAGGTCCCCAGAGGGTTCACTTAGGTTCCCAGAAGGCACTTAGGTCACCAGAGGGTTCACTTAGATCCCCAGAGGGCACTTAGGTCCCCAGAGGGTTCAATTAGGTCCCCAGAGGGCACTTAGTTTCCCAGAGGGTTCACTTAGGTCCCCAGGGGGTTCACATAGGTCCCCAGGGGGCACTTAGGTCCCCAGAGGGTTCAATTAGGTCCCAGAGGGCACTTAGGTCCCCAGAGGGTTCACTTAGGTTCCCAGAAGGCACTTAGGTCCCCAGAGGGTTCACTTAGATCCCCAGAGGGCACTTAGGTCCCCAGAGGGTTCAATTAGGTCCCCAGAGGGCACTTAGGTCCCCAGAGGGTTCACTTAGGTTCCCAGAAGGCACTTAGGTCCCCAGAGGGTTCACTTAGATCCCCAGAGGGCACTTAGGTCCCCAGAGGGTTCAATTAGGTCCCCAGAGGGCACTTAGGTCCCCAGAGGGCACTTAGGTCCCCAGAGAGCTCACAGCCTCACTGTGACCCGGGGCTCCAATGACAGGTGTAGTGTCTGTGGGCTGAATGGCAGTCCCTTCAAAAGGCGTGTCTCCCCTGGGCCGCGAATGCGACCTTATTGGGAAAAGTGTCTTTGCAGATGGAATCAAGCTGAAGATCTGCACTGAGAACATCCTGCATGAGGGCGGGTCTCACATCCAATGGCAGATGTCCTTATGGGGAGGGGGACATGGAGACACGGGGGGGGGGGCATGTGAAGGTGAGGCAGAGACTGGAGTGACGCATCTATAAGCCAAGGGACGCCAAGGACGGCGGGTGACCAGCAGAGCCTGAGACAGGCGCTCCTCGAGCTCCAGAAGGAACCAGCCCTGCGTGGTCCCTTCATTTTGGACTTCTGGCCTCGAGAACTGTGAGAGGATGAATTTCTGCTGTTTTGAACCACCAAGACTGTGGTGTCAGGGCAGCCTTGGGGAGCCCAATTCAGTGTGTAAAGAGTTGTGAAAACCCAACTCTTGTTTATGACTTCAGTATCACCTTCACAGAGAAAAATGCATCCTAGGGGCATGATGGGAACCTAAAGCGCTTCTTTTTTCTGCTTCACCTGCCACCTGCTCTGTGGACTCAGGCAAGGCCGTCTTCTTTCCAAACCAGGCTGCTTCCTGGGGCGAGAGGGGGAGGTGAGGATGGCCCTTTCCCTTTCAGACCCCAGCCTGGTGTGAACAGAGGAGAGACGCCTGAGCCGAGGGTGGGGCACCCAGTGGGCCTGGGACAGAGGGGACAGAGCGCAGGGGGAAGCAAGCACACATCAGTGCGGGAAGACTGTCCAGATGCTTCCCCCTCCCGCCAACGCTGCACCAAAGAGGTCAAGACAGACAGGAAGGAGAGTTTCCGAGCTGGAAGGAGCCAGGCTCGCATCCGGGGACCAGTGCCAGTGACAGCTGGGGTCCCTGGCGCGAAGGGCCCCGGCAAGGACGCCTCGCTGACCCTCCGGCCTGTGGCCACCACAGTGGACGTCCTCCACCAACCCAATTCGCAGTCATGGAGGTCAAACTGAGACGCGTTTTTCTGCGTCTCCTTCTCCGGCTCTTCCTCCTGGGTCTCAGACTCTCAGTACCATCTGCCTCTGTGCTGTGACTTTGAAAGCTCACATTTCATTGCAGGGACCTTTAAACACAATGGGAAGACTTGACCTGTCAGCCTTTCAGGAACAGCCCTGCTTGTAAGACGAGACAGACCTGTGCCGAGGGGCTGCCACCGGCACTGAGATACAATCGGCACCTGGGCTTGCTTTGGAGAACATCCTGTGGGACTCAAAAGACCTCTTTCTGAAGACTCCTTCACTGCGTGCCTGCATTTCTTCCGTAACTGCACTGACCACCAGACTGTAGGTTCTGAGGACAGGGACGTGGTCAGTCCCGATTGCTGCTGGGCCCGGCCTTCTAAATGGTATCCTCTCAATAGACATGGGTTGAATGACTAATAAATAAAACACACAAAAAAGTGGACAAATAATTCAGGGACCCTAGACAGCAAAGTAGAGCTCGAATGGAAACCTTGAGTCTACAGAGCGGAGAACGACTGGGAACTTGGTGGCACACAGGAAACTCCTTGTCAACCTCCTCCTTTTAAACACCCTCCTCACCCACTGTTCTTGTTTTACAATCAGGGAAACTGAGGTCAGGGAGGTGATGGAACCGTCCATGGGAACACAGCATGTGCGTGGGAAGTGAGATTCGAACCCAGCGTCCTCCAACCAGAGCTTGGCTCCGTCAGCCGGCCCAGGAAAGCGTGACTGGAAGGGAATACCTGGGCGCAGAGGTACAGCTGGGAGATGCTTTGGGAACTCGGGGCATGAGGGACAGAAACTCTAGGATGGTTTTGGGTTATTTTAAGGGCACACCTGTGGGTTCTATGGGGGGCCGAGTGGCCCCCAAGAGAAGGTGGAAGCTGAATCATCAGCAAGTGCTGAGTGAGAACCATCTGGCTGCCGGGAGGAAGCTGGTGGTCTGAACACGGCTCCTGGGGATGGTCCTTGAGCCGGGTTGGGGGGGTGGGGGGTGTGGGGGGTGGGGGGGAGTGGGGGGCTGGGGGGGTGCAAAGGTACTGGTAAGAGGCTGCGAGAGTGGCAGAGCTGGACGTTTGGGGGTGATGTCACAGCACTGGAGGGGAGGGGACCTTTGGCAGGAGGGGAGGGATATAATGGTGGCATCTACGTGGTCCTGTGTCTTAGAGAAAGAAGAAGAAGTGTGTAGCACCCACAGAAATGGGGCTGCACACGGGGAACTGGCCCTCACCCACACCACCTTGTTTAAGGGAGAATGGCACACACTTTCAAGTGGTCTGATGGGCTTAAGCTTGGGAGGGAGGAAGTGTGGGCTGCCCTCTGGGACCTACTGGCCAAGGTGTGGGAGACGATGGTCCCCAAGGGGGTGAGGCATTGGCACCAAGCGCTCTCTGAGCCCGAAGGAGCTTTCTCCCAATCACAACACAAACACGGGCTTTACAGCAAACAGACAGGTCCAATATCCAAAAACAAAACAGTCCACTGCCTGAAGACCCACATATAAGATGGCTGCGCTGCTCCTGAGCGGGGTGGTGAGGCCGCTTCACGGCCCAGGGGAGGTCGCCTGCCCAGTTGCTCTCTGGCGGAGGTGACCTGCCTTCCGCATGATTTCCCAACTTCAGAGGGCGAAGTGCATTGACCAGGACATAGATGTAAATGCTGGATTCAGGGTGAGGCTCTGCAGACGGCCCCTCCAGCTCGGCCACCCTACGCCTTCCCCATAAGCATACAGCCTCCTCGCCTGGGCCTGGGGAACGGTGTCTGGCCCTGTGCTGTGTACCCCGTCCCCCAAGCAGGCTTCTGCAACGCACCCATCCCTCCAGTTGACGCGCTCATGTCCCAAAGTCCCATTTATTCCCTCCCTGCGCGCTCCTCATTTCAGACCACACAGCAGGAGCCCTCCCCCCCGAGGCACAGAACGAAGCCTGGGCCCCACCCTAGACCAAAAGAATCAGCATCTCTGAGGATCTGTGTTCTTAAAGAGCCCCCAGATGGGTGCTGAGACACTGCGTTGCAGAGAGCCTCCTGAGTGCTGCAGTCAGAAACCAACGGCGTGCAGTTTTGGGGCTGGGGCTGGTGAGGAGTGGGCCCCTTGAAGTGTGGGTCCCAGCCTCCGCAGCAAGGCTTAGTGGGACAGCCCCATTCCCTCTGCCTTGATCCGGATTATGCCGGCTGCTGACGACCATATGAAAGGATGGACAGGGAGGCTGCAAAGATGAGGACCCTAGCAGAGACCACGCATCTCGACAGCGCCCAAAGCAGACGTGCTCTCATTAGCTACCGTTCAGTAGCTAATCTGAGTCATTAGCCAGCTGCCCCTAAATTAGTCTGTGCATATCTGTGTGCATCCCAGGGAAGCAGTGACTGACAGCTTGTCCCCAAACGGAAATGCAGATGACAGGAGCTTCATCAAAATAGAAAAGGCAGTATTTTTAAGACCCCACACGTGGAGCACAGCTTGCCCTGAAATGAAGTCAGCGTGGCCTTGAATCAGTGAGGTGAGCTGTGGAAACGTGACTCAGCAGTACCGAAGGACCGGCTGGTAGCAGCGCACTCCTCTCTGTGGGGGTCCCCCACTCTGATGGGGTTACCCCTGGTGGGCGGGGACTGTGTCTTATCCATCCCCCGTGATCTCCACAGCAGCCAGCGTGACGTCAGACACAACGGCAATGATTTTGGGGGCGTGAGTGGGTGTTGGCAATGAGTGAGTAACGCCAGTGACGTCTGGGAGGTAGAAGATGAAACCAGCCTCCAGGAGGCCAGCGGAGGCAAAGCTCACCGGACACTGAAAGATGCCTGCTGCCCCTGCCAACCAGGGAGAGACACAGGCATTTCTAACCTGGCGGAAATCCAGCCCATGCTAAGTTCAGTCCTCGGAAAGCAAGAACACGAGAGAGGAGGCAAGTCACGTCTTCAACAGGAGCGGGCGCCTCACAATGGCTAATCCTGAATCCAGGACCCCTAAGCCATGCCCTTGTGAAGGATGACAGCAGACAGGCAAAGGTGCCATTGTTCACTCACTCATTCACTCAGCACCTTTATTTTGAATGTCAGTAGGTGCTGGGCACTGAGCTGGGCCCCAGCGACCCAGGGTGAGTGACCACAGCTTGCCCTCCTAGAGGTCACAGTGTAGCATGGAGACAGACAATTCCAACTTCACGGGAAGAACTGAGATGGTACATGAGGGGCACGGAGAGCCCGCGGGGAAGCACAGACCCTGCCCACATCCAGTGGGCGAGGATGGGAGTGGTCCTCCCACTCTGGAGCGTCCTGACCTCTTAGCATCCTGACTAAATGGTGCTGATTTTAGAAGGGCGGTGGGAGGGAGGCCTGGGGGTGGGGGTGTATGTCTTCAGAGCACCCATGCAGAACCAAATACCACAGAATCGTCAGAGTATCGGACTCCTGGTTTATGGTGAAGTAGAGTAAAACATCTGCCTTCTCCGGAACAACTCAGAATGCCTCTGAGTCTTGGGCAACAACCACAGGTGGGCTTTTCTTGGTTCCTGCCACTCACCTACAGTGTAAGTTGCTTGAGGGTGGTGACCGGATCTTTCATGACCAGCTCAGTCATCTTTACTACCTAACCCATGTCTTGCTTACAACTAGGTGCCCAGTCGATTGTGGGTCCTCGGGGGAGCGTCATACCCCGGCCGCGCGTCTTAGGCTGGGACACGTGCAGCTGCCTTTTTAAATGTCTTTGTGCTTCAACGGCAGACAGTTTCTTATTTTTAGCTTTGAATTGCATTTCATTGGAAAACGAATACAAAAGAGGGTGGTCTAAAACGTGGAGGTGCTTAAACTTGTCCGTCTGGAGGCTGGTGCCTTGGAAAAGAGGTTTCCACATTTGCCCCTGAGATTTGGTTTTTCCAGCTGCTTTCTGCTGCCAGAACCAGCGCCTTGTCACCTTTCTGAAGTCAGGAGGCAGGTCCATCTGTCAGTCATGACACAGAACACAAAAGTACGGAAATAGAAAAGACGATTTGACTCAAGGGCACGGCCGTGTCCTACAGCACGATTTTCAGGGAGGTTTCGCGCTAACACTTCTCAACTCAAGTTGCCAATCACTCTGGTGGGCACGGCCTCATCCGTCTTCACCTTTAGACTCCTCTGGACAAAGATGAGGGCTTTCTAGAATATCTGCTTTGAATGAATCATGTTCACGTTGGGCACTCCCACCACAGGCCACCCACTGTGACAACAGGCCGCGTCCCAGCGCTGTTCCTACGAGAACAATAGACGGTGTGGACCTCTGGCAGCGGGGACAAGGTAGGGCCAGTCCTTGGAGGCTCAGGCGCAGTTTCCCCTGATTTCAGAAGTCTGAGTGAGTAAATGGGCCCACTTGAGGGTTTTGCTTACAGACACTGAATTCCGTACTGGGTAGGAGGCCCTGCTGTTTCAAAGACAAGCACTTAAAATGACTCTAAATGGTGTTTTTCCTGGACCCACATGGCGAGAAGTGAGCTGAGCAGAGCGAGAGCTGGTCTGTGGGCGTGGAGGGTACTCCCCCCGCGGACGGGTCTTGCAGCCCCTGCAGGCTCTCCAGGTAGGTTCCCGGTGGGCAAACCCACTGTAGTTTGCCACTTAAGTCCTTCAGTGTCCTTTGTGAAAGTTCTTTGAGGGGTAGTGTCTTGTGGAACACGCAGGCCTTCATGCTCTGAAAGTAATGAGCTGCCGGAGAGTTGCGAGAGGGGGCATCGTGTGTAAAACAGGCCATGATTTGCGCGTGGATAGCAGTTTGGGACATAGTCCGTTTCTTGTCTTTTAACAGACGTGGCAGCTTCCCTCTTTCTGAGGACAAAAACAGTCAATCGCAAGAAGACTCCTCGGTGACAGAAACCTCTTTAATGAATTCAGATACTCGCCCTCGTGGCACAGCCACCTCTGGACACACTGTCCTCACTGCAGCCCTATCCTTACACGGCTCCTGCAGCCCTCTGGGTAAGGGCCACACGCCCACATGCCACCTCCAGGCAGCCCCCCAGCTTCATCCTCGCGGGTGACTGTCCTCACCAGCCTGTGTTTGCTGTACTTGTCGATTTACAGTGACACTGGGCGTGGGAGAAACGTGATGCCCCAGGGTATCCCATGGGTGCCAAACACTCCTCCCCTCACGTGTGTCACCAGCCCTACGCCTCCAGACGAGCAGGGGCAGTTATTCCTGCCGGCTCGGTGCCTCTCTGCCCGGTGGTCTGCTGGCATGAGGAGTTGCTGCCACCTGGCCTGTTTCTCTGGGATCCTGTTGTCAGCATCACCTCTTTCCTATTATTGCCGCGGAGCCGATGGCTGAAAGGGCGCCACCCAACGTCAGCCCCGCCAAGCCAAGGACGGCCACCACCCTTATGGTGTCCCCTCATGGGTGCGTTTCTGGGATTCCTAGAAAAAGTCACCAAAGACTTTTAAATATTTGCAATGGAAAGAGGTCTTTCCGATCAGTAGACGAACTCTGCAGAGCTGGGGCGGGGGCTGGGAGTAAGCAGTGTCCGTGGGCAGTGACCAAGTGGAAACACCCCCGCTGGCCTCACCAGGGAGCCCACACAGCCCCAGGAAAGCACGACGTGACGTCATCCTTTATCGATCAACCGGAAAAGGTTAAGGAGAAGTTTGGAAATTCTACGCTTGCAGGCAGCTGGCAAGGCCTCCACGCCTCTCAGTGTCCGTCTGATTCACGGAGCCTTTTCTTTCCGCTAAGTCTCTGTCATTCTGTTCCTTTCACGGCTGCCCTGTAGGGAGCTTTGCTGCTTCTCATTCACAAAACAGTTTCATTTCTTGTGCGCCCATGCCGTGTGGAAGCAGACGCCTGCTGCCTGTCACACTGCAGGACCACCGGGGACGCGCAGAGAATGTTCCCTGAGCAACTAGAAACATTATTAGTGACCAGTGCAAAGTCGAGCTTGGCTGTGTGTGCCCATGCGTGTACATGCATGCGTGTGTGTATGAGGGATCAAGCCCGGCTCTGGGACAGGGAGCCAGGGAGGGGGACGGAAGGGGGTGCAGGGAGGGCCCCAGGAGGTCTCGTCTGGGCTCTGCTCCCTACTTCCTTCGACTTCTGGGCAAATCGCTGAGTCAGCTTTTGCAGCTGAGGTGCCTAAATTCCCTTTCAGCCCAGGTCTCAGTTTCTGTGACCCGCAGGGGTAGGACAAGCTTTTGCTGTGGAAGGGCTGGTCCGGGCATAGGTGCGGAGCCTGCCCTGTGAGTGAGGACAGACAAGGTCAGTGCCTGAACCTGCCCTCTGTCCATGTGACACCATCCTTCTGGACGCCTGTGGAGTCTGCCAAGCTGTGTTCAGAAGCCAAACCGTCAGGGAGAAACTTTGTCCAGATCTGCAGAGGGTCATAAATATCAAATGTATCCTCATCCCTGTAAAGCCCAGAGAAGTCCCTTTTGGGAAAAGAAAAATTCCAAAGCCTGGTTGTCCAAGACAAGACCCTTGGTGAATATCGCTTTCTACAGCCAGGAACGGGGTTTCCCACAGAAGAGCAGGCAGTGCCCAGGGGCGGGCCGGACTTGGACCGGTGGCCCTGGGCTGGCAGCCTGGGACCCTGCCAGGACTCCCGCTTCTGTGAGCCTGCTTTCTTCACTTGGGAATTGGGGAAAGCCGCACTGACCGCGCAGGGGTGTGGGAGCCCAGCTCAGCTCTCTGTGAGGAGCGGAATTGCTCTGACCCTGACCCCTTTCATTACATGGGCTCCTCTTGTGACTACAACAAACTCGGAAGCTTTTCTGTTTTGTAGAAAAACAGCACAACGGAATTGTCTGTGAAAGGAATGCGTGGGCAACCGAATCCTGCAAGGAATGCAAACTTGACTTTGTTTTGCAACTGATAATAAAAAAGGAAAGAGAAAAGCAGCAGTTCTGTAAAACCTGCACATACGTGATTCAGGCAAAGATTTTAAAATATATGAGGCCAGAGAGCCCCTGCCTCACAGACGCCAGTTTATAAATACTCGTAAATACAAGTAGTCCAGGAGTGAATGGCAGCCCCTGTCCTTGCCTGTCCCCCGTCTCCCGTCACTGGTCCCTCCTGACACAACACCGACGCCACTCCACCCCAGAGCCGGTGGAAAACTATCCAGACTTGGAACTTGAGAGATTCCTCGGATGCAGAATTGGAGGTGGGCAGGCAGGACGGAACCAAGTACAGACTCCTCAGTGACCTTCGTGTACTCTCTCCCCCAGGTCGCTTCACCAGCTTTCCCTGCAGGCTTTGCCTCCACTGCCACCTCTGCTGCCTGAGCTAATGGACTCATCGGTCACAACCGGTGCCTCTGCGGAAACGCGAAGCACAAGTGGGCAGGGTGATGGTGTGTACTGGTCATAGCAGCTTCCTCCTGTCCTCACCTCTGAGCTGAGGTGGCCTGCAAAGAAGGAATTTGAGATTTTATCATCATGGAGGATGATGAGATGAACTGGGGACAGGCTGGATGAGACTGTCCCATGGGCAGTGGGGACCCCAGGGAGGCACAGGGTGCCTGGAGGCCAGTGCTCAGAACACAGAGAGGGGCAGGCAAGTGCCGAAGGCAGACGGTACGGAGGCAGGCACATGCCACGGCCTCCTCCTGTAGTTCTCCCGCCTGCAGCCCTGATGCCACGACCCAGACCTCAGACCCCTCCCGCGGCCTCGGTGCTTGGGCGCACGCGGGGCTCTTGAGGGCTGTCCTGTCCTGTTTGGGACACACACTCTGAACTCCAGAGAAGTCACTCACAGATGAACTTTGGGACGCGACCTACTTGGAGTTCTGGATAAGCCTGTACTTAAGTGTCAGAACTTTTTAGAAAGCTTTGACCAGACTTGCAAAGACGTAACCCTGTACTTCCCCTGGGAGCCGCACTCAGGCTGGCTAATTCCGCATTCTTCATCACACACAAGCACTGCAGACAAGGGGAGCTGACTGGTTTCTTGCAGGTGTTCTGTTTCTTGGTGGTGCCATCCTGTTAAAAACACAGTTGGCTCCTGACTGCAGTTACGGGCGCGAGAACTACGGGCCGCGCGAGCCTGCAACGCGTAGACGGGGCAGCCCTCGCCCCAGCCTCTCTCCCTGCGTCCACCTGAAATGATTCCCTGGGTGCCGCCCTGATCCAGTGAGAGGTTTCGGAAATGGATGAGGCCACGGCTTGATTTCATTCTTGAAAATGGCTGGGTTAGTTGGCAACCACTGCTTTGGGCGAGCCTCCGTTTTCTCTCTTTGCGGTTGGTGTTGGAGAAGCTTCTTTCTAATCCTGCAAGCTCCTGAATTTGTTAGCTCTGTATCCCCTTTCATCCCTGCTTATAAGCCAGAGAATTATTCTCTGAGCTCATCTTTTTCTCATAACATCTTGCCAACAGAATCCAACACACACTCCTAAACCCAGCTTCCCGCCACTTCCCCCAGAGCTAGTTTCCTGAGGCATAAGAAGAGCTGCCTCCCACGGACTCACAGGTCACAGTGCTACTAAATGCGTCACCACTGCCTCCCGAGAGCCACCATCTTCCGGTCTCTGATAAGTTTCCTCACTGCCCTCCCACCAGTCCTTCTGTCTTGGAGGTTACATGGCTGGGACCACTGGGGACCGTCGGGAATCGTAGGGACGGGCAGCGACTCTGCTTCACATCTAAGCCAGACTCACCGAGCAATCAGCTTTTCACACGTTGCCAGCCGCCATGGTCGAGGGAGAAGAGCTCTGGAGGGTCACGACTGGGAAATCTTCCATCCCAGAAGGGATACACGTCACCCCACTCATAGTATGTTGGCCAGACGAGGCAGGGGGCTGGCAGTGCCATCGCTGCTTGTGCTGAGAAGGGTCATGAGCTGGCAATAATTGGCAGAAAACGCTAATGACCACTGCAGAGGACGAGAAATGGGAGGACTTCGGAGGGGCTCAGGGAATGGGCGCATTCTCAGCCGGTTTGCAGCACCCGGGGCCCAGATGAGAAGCCCCGCCGAGCGGGCTTGCCAAGATGGTCAGGTCGGTCCCTGCTCTGGCTCATGCTGGCTGCACACGATGGGACTGTGAGACCCCGAACCTTGGCACACACCTGGTCGTGAACCCGAAAGCCCTTTGCGCTCCCTCTGCCACCCTCTGCGCGTCCTAATTCCAGGAACAGGTCCTGGGTTTTTGTTCCAGCTTCATTTGGAAGCCCTGGAAATGCTCAATCTCCGCTGCTCCCCACACAGCGCTTACAAATGGTTTGGGCACCTTTGGAGGAGAGCTGGGTCTGTCCCGGAGGGTGTCAATAACGTGATCAGTTTGTCACCGAGTTGAAAGCCCTCCAGTGGGTCCTGGTCCCCATCAAATCCCGCCCCCGGTGCTTCGAGTCACAGGCACTGGGACGGTTTTCTTGCATTTCACATCATCTGGAGGCACTGGTTTATCGTTTCCCCTCCTTGCTATTCTAGAGACACCCACTTCTCGCGTCATACTGAAGTTTCTGTAAATAAAGTTAGCAGCAACTTGAGTTCTTACTCATTTCTCTTCCCTTCCAACACCAGGCGACTGGATCTGCCCAATCCTGTGCTGAGGACATGCGTGAAGGTCGAGGTGACCTGGGTCCTTCCTGTCACTCACGCACAGCCTCTGTGTCGGTCCCGGTGGCACACAGGTGGGGTGAGCGGCCAAGGTGGGGCTCTCTCCTTCCCCTCGTGGGCTCGGTCCCAGGCAGGCCCGTGGCCCAGGAGGCGCCCAGCTCTGCTTCTGGCGAGACGGCTCTGTGGAGTCGCTGACCTCTTGGGGGCTTTGATGTCTTCGCCTGGCCGGTGGAGAACAGTTTGCTGTTTGCTCCCACAGAATGAGGCAGGTCCAGGCAGGGAAGTAGTTTGGGGTGCAACGACAGGATTTTAGAATTTGCTTAAAAACACACAACATTATAAGAGGAAAACGAGACTGCAGCGGCAGGTAGAGATGAAATGGGGATGGCACAGGCTGCTAACCGCGGAGTCAGGTGACAGGCGTGTGGCGCGTAACACGTTACCGTGTCTATTTCTGCATATGCATGAAAATTCCCATCATAAGTGTAGAAACCCCACAAAACAAAATGACAAGGGAACCTGGCTTGCTCGGGCCTCTCGGGTCAGAGCTGGGCCTCCTCGCCTGGCGGGGGAAAGGACAGATGGACGGTGAGCGGCAGACTCGGGCCGAGGCTGACCTTGCTCAGACACAAAAGGTCGAGGGGGCTCGAGCCTGGTGACCTCCCTGGATGGACCTGAGGGCCTTTGTTTCTTTATTAAAAGGAGGGGTGACAGGCTTCACAAGAAGCAACGGGGAGAATGGGTGGTGACTGAGTGTGAAGGAGCTTCCCCATGTTGGAGCTGGTCAAATATCGGGGGGGGGGGGGTCATCCTCCCTCCATGCTCGGGTCGGTCCCCTTCCCCAGCTCCCTCTGGTTCCCCACGTGTCCCCTTGCCTAGGTGCTGAGCTGACACAAAGAGCCTGCCCTTCAGTTCCTTGTACCACGTTAAATTCAATGAGAAACAATCGGACCCTCTGACAGCCCAACCCTGAGGGGGACCCCAGGGGGCCTGCTGGGCCTGGGTGCCCAGGCGTGGGACGGGGGCACATCGGAGCGGGCCAGCTCCTCCCAGCAGAGCACGTCCCTGGAGCTGGGCGTGCCACCCCCCCCCTTCCTCCTGTGAACCGGCGCTCGGAAGCCCTCTTGTGGCAGCAAAGGAAGAATCTAGGCTGCAGAACAAAGGGAAACAAAAGCAGGGACTCAGCCTTTCAGACCCCCAGGCAGTTGGCCTCCCCTGAGGCCACCACCCTCCGACTGCGGGGCCCCGGGTTTTCCGCAGACTATGGTGCAGACCCCGGCTGGACACTGCGGCACCACGGTGCCCACCGCAGGGTCTGCAGCGATGGCACTGGTCACAGAGCGAGGCTGGCCGCCTGTGCTGCAGGGCACGAGGCACGCGGTGGCTGCGAGCAGCACTGCAGAGACCAGGGGCACCTATAGCGTGCCTGGCGTGGGCGCTCGCACAGGATGGGGCGGAAAGCACAGACCGGTGGCCAACACACCTGTGTCTGGGCTCCCCTGTGCCTCTCGCTTTGGGCCTCAGTTTCCTCAACTGTCAAGTGACCTCTGAAGTCGCCGTCAGCTCTGACATTGTGATTATCTGACCAAAACTGAACCTGTTACTGTTCCACCCAGAACTGGCTTTCCTGCTGACCCTCTCATTTCTGAGGCTGCTGTCGCCTGTTCAACAATTCCCCAGCTTCACGCCACCCCCCGCTTCCAGTATCTGCACCAGAGCCTCTGCTCCGAGGGCCCTGCCCAGCACCACCCCCATCCCTGAGCCCATCACGGACCTCTGCACCCACCTCGGATCCAGCGTGGCGCTCCTGGCCTCTCCCGCCCTCCATCGTCCCTCCTCCCTGTGGCTCTGCTTGTCAGGAGAACCCCAGTCTTGTTAAAATCCCTGGCTCGGCAAGGACTTCCCCTGCGTGGTCTGCACCACCGTGTCCCCGAGTCCTCTGCGTGGTGTCCCCTCCGGGAGGCCGCCTTGTATAAAATGCCCTGCCCTTCGCTTGTTCTGCTTGTTTCTCCCCAGGACTGGCCTCCTTGAAACGGCCTGCTTGCTTGTAGCTTGTTTCCGTCTGTTGCCGCAGGAGGGCAGGGGCTGCTCACCTGTCACTGCTGGGCCACAGGTGTGATGCTGAATGAGTGACACCAGTCCACCAGTCAGATTTGAAATCGTTGACTCCAGGCACCTGACAGGTGTCTTCGTGGGCTTCAAGGGCAGGGCCTTGTAGAGCTGGTGACACCTGATGTCACTGAGGGTGTGGCAGCAGGGCTGCATTCACGGAGCCACTGCGTCATCTCCTAGAAAATGTACTCAAAGCACAACCATCCCAGCAAACAGCAACCGTGCATAGAGTGCTTCTCTGCTTCCTAGCATGACCCCCTGCTTTTAAAAGTGAGGCCTGTCTAGTGTAAGACATGTAACCAATATGGGGGTGTTTATAAGCCAGGGTTCTAAGAGAGAAACAGCCGGTAGGGGAATCTCACACACGCGTCCCCGGACTCCGGTACGCAGCTGCCGCCGCAGGCGGGACTGACATCCCCGGGGGGCCACCTCTGGGGCAGGGCCTGCTCTGGGGTCCGCGGGCAGCTCCTCCTCCTCAGGGAAACCTCGGTTCTGCTCTGAGGGCCTCACTGACTGAGCCAGGCCCACCCAGGGCAGCAAAGATAATCCATCGCCTTCACTTGGTCAGATGATTGAGGGTGGGCGGTCACCACGGCGACCAGGTGCCTCTGAGTCACACCTGGAGTCGTGTTTGACTCTACACCTGGGCACGACAGCCCAGCCAAGCTGACAGAAAACTCCCCATCACAGACATGAACAAAGCCCGGAAGGTTCTCTGCAAACCCGAGAGAAGACCAGCGGCCCAGTAGGAAATGGGCAGAGACTGTAAAGAGGATGGCAGGAAGAGGGGACCCGCGTGGCCGACAGGCCCCGGGAGTCACTCGCCCTCCCTGGCTGCATTAGATGAACCCATCAAGGTCAGAATGTGTTTACTTCTAAGGGCAGGGAGGCCCGGGACTACTTCTGGGGGGCTGGTACAGTCTCTCTTGCCCCGACACCGGTTACACAGTTTCTGAACTGTACACAGAGGCTACAGGGGGCTCCTGGGCCAGGACCTGGCTCAGGGACGTGTGGAGAGGATACCACCCCAGCACTGTCTTGGGGTCGCACACGGCGATTGAGTCAGTACTGTGGTTCCTGCCCTTTGAGCAGGTCGCTGCTTCTCAGGGTCACCTGAGCACCCAGGTTTCCTGGTGCAGACACAGCCGACGTGTCTATACTATACTTATGGTTGCTTTAGAGTGGCCTCTTTCTACTTATTACAAAACAAAGTTACTTCATGGGTACAGGTGTCCCTCGGGGACCAGAGAGAGGTGGCGTTTGCACAGCACTGTGACTGCACTAAATGCCACTGTCATGTACACTTGAAAACAGTTAAGGACATGCTGTGTACATTTTACCTCAGTGAAAACATAAAGCACTCGAGAGCAGGAGCAGCTGCATGGCTTCCGGGGCCACCCAACGCCTTCTGACGGCCTCGAGGACATTTTGGGGAGTGGGTGCCACTGCTGCAGACCCTGCATGTCCTCAGGCCTCGGGCACAGTGACTTCATAGAAGCACATTGGATTTTTCTGGGCTCCGCTCCATGTGCATCAAACCCCAAGCGCCTGCGAGGACGGGGTGCGGCTTCTAACAAATTACAGAATATCTAATTTGGGCTCATGGGAGAACTTCCACGAGGGGCAGGGCCTCCTTGGTCATTGACACTCAGGAGGAAGGCGACAGGATCCCAGGCTCTGCCATGCCCAGTCAGCTGTCATTAACAGTCATGACGTCCGGCTCACTGACCCTCCTGGACGGCAGCTGAGCCTCCCACAACTCCCCCTCGTGCCTTGCTCCGGGTGTGACCGTAGTGTCAGTGTGTCCGGGAGGAGGCTGGGACCGTGCAGAGGTCAGGGGGTTCTGTGTGGGCACGAGCTCCGTCCCCTCTTCCCCTGGGATTGCTGTGGAGCCGAGCTGCCCAGCCCAGCCCTGTCCCAGGACGCCTGCTCCCGCCGTCTCGGCTGCCGACTGCTGTCCACAGTGTGTGCAGTGCCCACCGAGCTGGCTCCCAGCGAGTTCTGAGGGCGGCGCTCCTGCCCTGTTGTGGATCGCTTTAGATGGCCATGGCTGTCACTGTTTCAGGGTTGGGCTTCATGTCTGTCACACATGCCAGCTCCTTCATTCTGTTTTGTGTGTGACAGAGTCTGGCTCCCAGCTGAAGGTTCCCACTGCGCTCAGGACGTCTTCTCAGAGGGACCTGGCAAAGGGGCTCTCCCTCGGTTAGCATCCCTCTGCAGTGGCCGGGAGGAACGGCCCGGGGTGGGGACAAGGCCAGCTGTCCTTACCCACAGTTCCTTCGAAGCATATCAGACAGTATGAGCCTTCAGGGGACAATGACACCAAGCTGACTGGTGAAAGGATAACCTAAAGGAATTGATGGCTGGAGTCAGACAGCGGGGCTGGCCCTGCTTTCAGACGGCTTTGAAGGGGGAGCTCAGAAACACGCACTTGTTCTTTAGTGGGTGGGCCACTCTGGAACACACTGCACAAGGAAGTCCACCTGGCAGTTCCCCTAAACTGGCTGCAGAGTATGGGGGGGCCCTACCAGGCAAGGCGACCAGGTGGCCCATCCTCCCCCACGCCAGCCCTCCAGCCCAGCCCTGTCTGGCCAGCAGGACTGCCTCACGGGACACGACCAGAGCAGTCCCGTCTGGGGACTGAATGCTCTGCAGTTGCCGAGTTGAACATCAGCCTTGCACTTGTGCTTTGTCAGTGAAGTTGGTGGGACAGTGGAGCATTGCGGGGGGCGGGGGGGGGGGGACAGAGCCCCAGCTCCCCTGTGATCCTGCCTCCTTCTGCCTCCTCCAGCGGGAGAAAGGAACACATTTTATATTTCAGTACCTTGAACAGCACTTTCCCCTGCGTTTTGAAGGAGGGGCCCACGTTTCCATTTGGCTCTGGGCCCTGGTGCAGAAACAAGCCTGCGGACAGACGGACAGACGGACTGCCAGGCCCCTGGGCCCGGAAGTCAGCTGCCGAGGCTCCTGTTACCTCATGAGCAGGTAGGCAGACTGGAGCACCTGCCAACTCCTACGGCAAGCTGGCAGGGCTTTTCTTGAATCTAACAATAAAAAATTAGGACTTGTGTTTGTTTTTCAGTTCCTTTTTCCTAGCAATTTATTTTTATTGGATTTTATAGTTGGCAGTTGGAGGGGTGGTTCCGGGTTTTTCACTTTGAGGGTGCTTCTCATTACCCGAGCTGTTTCCGGGACAATGTTTTGTTCCTTTGTGATTGGAGGGCTGTGGTCCCACCTTAGCTCTTTCACTGGTCCTGTCACCAGCTTGCATTTCAATCATCCTGGGCATTTTGTCCTGATTTCAGTAGGAAAGTCTTAGTGACACACAAATTCATGAGAGGCAAAGTCAAATTTCCATATGAATGCAAGAATCTCAGCTACTGCTCCGGATGAAATGAAGTGTTTTTATATTCAAATCATAGGTCATGATGAAATCTTCCATTCACGGATCAAGAATGTGCTTCAGCTAAATGGCTGTAAAAAACAGCTGTGTGTACTCATTTTCAAAGAGGGTCAACTCCCCACTTCTAAGGGCGCCCTTGGTCCTTCAGCGTCTCCTCAGGGTCCCCACAGCAGGGTCCCCACAGCAGGCTCCTGGCAGCCTGTCCCTGTGCAAGGGCGTGGGAGATTGCCTTCTTTAGTCCCCATTTGGGGAAAACGACAATCACCAACCACCTCAAACTGCCTGTCGCTAAACCACAGGACATGGTGGCTATTCTTTGGGGAAGGCGCAAAATGAAGTGGATCTACTAACTCCTGCCCTGGGCATCTGAGCGTTCGGGCCCCAGGGCACAGCGGACTCCAAACATTTACTAAAGGAACACTGTGCACTACCCTCCCTTTGTTGACACGATTTAATTTGCCAAGGGAACACCTAGGATGGAGGCTGCGTGGTGAGCTAGGGGCCTGCAGCTTTGACCCCTGGGGCTGGGCGGGAGGGGTGCTGAAAGCCAGGGGCAGGAAAACGGAGGGCTGCCCTCGCGAACAAAGGCAAGCAAACACGGGATGCAAAGCAGCAACCTGGGAGCTGGATGAAGTGTGTAAAAAGCTGTAAATGTGTCAGTAACTTCTGTTACTAAGGAAACAGCAAGCCTGCTTGTGAGGACAACTGCCAGCCAGACCTGCCTCCTGTGGCCCTTCCCTAGAGAGGCGCAAGAGCCCTGGTGGGAGTGAGGGGGCTGCGGCCGCAGGCCGGACCACTGCCCTTCCTGCGCGGTGAAGGGGGACAGCAGGACTCTCTCAGCACACAGAAAGTGTTCACACGGCATTTGGCTCCCAGAAAAATGTGCATCATGCAGACTTTGAAGACGCTTGTTTCTAACAAGTTTGAAAGCCCGCTCTCCACTGTGCGATTTCAAGTGCAGCCCTGCTCCTCCCGTGTTTGACATTTGTGGTCAAGGACAGACCTTGGGATATTCGTTGAATGACATGATTTGCAAAATCGGCAGATGCTGTGTTGCTGGGGCCTGGGCTCAGCCTCGGTGGCCACCTGGGGGGCCCGGTTCCGGGAAGGGCAGCCCTTCTCTGCTGGAACCGGTCTCAGCTTCCGGCTGCAAAACCACTGACTGTGTCCCACTCCAGAAAACCAAGAACACGCAGTTCTATCCAGAAGTTTTCTTTTTTTAAAATAATGGAAACATGAGCAGGAGTAATCACCATTCTGCTTGAGTTTTTTACATTTTATTTCAAAGGGTGGATGTTTGCTAGGCAGCAACTGAGGGGACGGTGGCCAGAGAACAATGGCTCTGTCTTAATAAATAACCAAACGCCGGTCTGTTGCTACCCTTCGGCAACATCGCACACATCCTAAACAAACAATGCACACTGCCGCGCAGCTAAGGATGGGCCCAGGTGTCTGCGTGTCAGGGAGTGCAACACATTCCACACTGGGGACCGTCCACTCCCAGCCCCCCCCCCCCCCAGGCACCAGCAGCGTCATGGCCCTTGGAGCAGGGACCACAGGAATATCGGGGTGTTCTGGGGCTGGCCTTCCGGTGCCCGCGACCCACGCAGGCCGAGACGGCTTCACCACCACGCACTCTCACAGTGGTTTCCCTGGGCCCGGGTAGGGGGAGGAAGCGCCAGCAGTCTTCAGGTGACGTGACAAGTCCAGGGCCTCTGCGTTTCTGATCCAGCTGTCAGCTCTCTTGTCCTTTGGGAGCCTGGCTGTTAGCTGGCTGCTATGTCACACGCGCTGCCGTACACTGTCTTCCACACGGCGCGTTCAGACGACATCAGGGTCCCCACCGAGCCGCCCTCACCCGGTGCTAGCACTCGATGCTGAAGTACCTGAGATGCCGAGGGCACCTGCACGCCTCACAGCGGCCCAGTCGCCCCCACAGGCCGGGGGCAGCTGCCAGTGCCCTGCCAGGCGCCTGCTCGTCAGCCCGGGCGCGCCCACGGCCGAAAGCACGTCCCAGGACTTCTCACTGCTACCCTGGCCCCACGGCGCTAACTAGTACCGGGAGCTCTCAAGGTGTCTTCTGTGTCTTCTAGGTAGGTGCGAAAGGCAAGAGTAAATCATTCTTTTTAACACAGGATCCTTTATTTGAACTTTCCCTTGAAAGACAGTTTGTGAAGGACGGGCCCAGCCTCCCTCCACAGGACCCCAGGGGTCAGTGTTCCTTAAACCTGAAAGAAAAGGACAGAATGGCAGCTGCTTACACAGCCAGCAGCCAGCAGAGGACAGATACTGAATCTCCGCCAAATGCACAAACCCCACAGAGCGCCAGCCCCCCTCCCTTATGCCAGGGTCTCCCTGACCCCACCCCACAGCTTCGAGGGGACCGAGGGGAGAGCAGAGGAGACAGGAGGGGACAGGAGGCCAGGCAAAGCTCTGGGGCTATGATCTGGAGGAAAGCCGAGCTCATGGAGAACAAAGGGGGCCAGTCCCTCAGTCTCCCACTCAGACACTGAGGAGAGGTGGCCACGAGCACACCCCCAGGAAGTCACTAGGAAGGGAAACAGGAGTGTGAGCAGACAGGCAGTGAGGGGCAGCCACGAGCCGAGCCGTCTTTCCTTCCTTCTTTTAGGAACAGCAGGTGCAGAAGGCAAATAAGCCAGAGCGACATTCTCAAGCTGCACTTTAATTACGGGGAGAGGGGCCCCTGGGGGACTTACGGAACTTGGTCCCCCGTCGCCAACCCTGAGCAGCTCAGCTCCTTGTGTATGAGGCGGATCAGGAACTGCACCCAGAACAAAGACAAGACCACCTGTGACTGCAGCAGGCACGCTGAGTGATGGGGACACGCCTGCTATCACCGTGAAGACCCCAGCCCTTCCCCCACTGAAACCCACCTGCCTGTGGCTCCCCCACAGCACACACCAGGGGTCTGCCCCACGGAGACACTTCTTCAGAACATAAAAGACTTGCCTAAAGAAGAGCAGCGGGAGCCCCCTCCCCGCCCCCCAAGCTGGCACAGCCAGCCTGAGGCCTGGCCCTGAGTCACTACGGAGGACGGGCTCCCGGAAACAGGCTGTCAGGACAGACTTCAGCCTGAATGACCCCCGCTGCAAGTCATGGTTAAAACGAAATAAGTCCTGTCCTAACATGTCCAGACTGGAAACAGACAGAAAATAAAGACAAGGTGACCCACAACCACGGTGACGTGGTGGGGAGGACTGGGGAGCTGCCAGGTGACTGAGAGTCGGGTCAGCTTCATCAGCCATCAGCGCTGGGAGCCGACCAGGCTGTCACTGGAACAGCCGTGTTTTACGAGGAAGCGTCTAGAGAGCGCCTGGCCCCGCCGAACCCGGAGTCACTGAGCCGCTGTCGGGCTCACCCAGGGACAACTAACTGCAGGTCCCCTGGTTGAGCTCCTCTTCACGGTCCTTTTCATGCTAAAAGGGCTCAGAACCAGTTCGCAAGTCCAGACTGATGACTGAGTGCCACCCTAAATTTATCTGCTTTTGTGTGTTTGAGGCTGTGAATCTAGTCTTTCCCCAACCGTGACACCGGCCCCCCAGAAAAGTGCCCCCCCCCCCACGGAAGGCAATGCCCTGGGGCTTTGAAACGGGTTCCTGAGGAAAGCCCTGGTTCTGGGGGCCCACGTCTTAGAGGCCGGGGGCCTCCATCCCAGGAGGGACCTGTGGCCCAGGAGGTCCTTGGCGGGGGGGTGAGGGGGTTGCTGGAGGAGGGTTTTCAGGGCCGACTTAAAACCCGGGCAGCTACGTGGGACCGAGCCTCAGTGAGAACCCTCGAAGCAGACATGCTCATTTTCTCAGATGCTGAAGGTTCAAGTAGGAGCTTCAAAGTCCCTCGAACCCCACCTATGAGCGCAGGCTAAGGAGAACAGGTATTTCTCCTGCAGGTAAGACGCGTGCCAGCCACTCTGCCTGACCCGGGGGAGTGTTCCCACAGGTGCAGTGATAAAGGCAGCACGTGGGACATGTCAGGTGCCCAAGGTAGTGTTGGCGGCAACAGTGGCATTTTTGTTAGATAAATCGAGCCCTGTGAATTTGAACCCCACCTTCAACTACAAGCATGGCCTGCTGAGTTTGAGGTGGTATCTCATGAACATGAATTCTACCAGGTCCCAGATGTGGAAAGTGTTAGTAGGAAGATGCCTATGATTATAAAGAGCACATCGTTAAGAGAAAAGAGGAGCAATTATCTGCCGTGCCACCTGCGGGGATGGCGTAAGTTGTAAACAGCAGCAGAAATTCTGCGTCAGGACAAACATCAACTTCTAAAACGAGACAACAGTTCTGGTCTGTGCACACGGTTCCCAACGGAGGGACCTGCCAGCGATAGGCATTGGCCAATGGCTGGGGCCCGGTGTGACGTGAGCTGGAGAGGCTAGGCCTTGGATGTGAGCAAGACCACTGGTGCCACGGCCAGGCCCACAGCCCCCCCGGGGACAAGTCAGGGGCTCCTGCCCCTGGTCTCTACCATCCTGCCAGCAACTCGAGCCATGGAGGGACCTGCTTTGCTTTGGACCTCTGTTAAGCCAGAACGAGAAAGGGTCTTGGACTGGACCATTTACACAAGTTGGCATATGTCCCAGGCCCAACTCCCTGCGGGCAGCAGGAGTCCCTGGGAAAAGGTGCCACCAGAGATGCTCATGAAAGGTCACTTGGATGAGAAGCCAGACGACTTACCAGTAAGGCGCAGGCGTCTGCAAACATGAGCATGTAGAACACGTTGTTCCATCCAGACGGGGAGATGAGCCCGGCGAGCAAAGGGCCCAGGGCCGCACCTGAAATGAGGCAAGCGGCACACAGGGTGCTGTGTGAGGAGAAGTCTGCAACGTGACTCAAGTACCCACGCCCAAAGGCTACGCAGAACGGTGCTCACGCCCTCACTCATAAGGAAAAGCACAGGAAAACAGTGACATCTCATTCCCACCCATCAGGTGGGTCGGGGGTATAAAACTTAACAGTTGTAGGCAGCGCTGAGGGCATGACTGGCACCTTTTTCTAGAAGCAAATCTAACAGTATTTATTGACATTAAAATAATTATAAAGAGCACATGCTTTTGATCCAATAATCTCATTAAAATTTTTTATTATGAAGATCTGAATCTAATGCTATAAAATATTATTTGGGAAAGTGTGGGTAAGGTTTGTACGTTCTAGTACTGTATCGGCGTTAATTTCCTGATTCTGCTCACTGTCCTGTGGTTATGTCAGGGAATTCCTTGTTTTTAGGGAACACCTACTCACGCCATCTTTATTGGAAAATGGGCAGCGTGTCTGCAATGTACTCCTAAGAGGCTCAGGAAAAACATGTATAGTGTACAAATGTGTGCTTATGTGTGTGTGTTACAAATATGTGTGTGTGACAGAAAGGCAGATAGTAAAACAAATACAGTAAATGTGAATACTTTGTACTTGTTTGCAGCTTTTCTTAAGACTGAAATTATGTGAAAATAATTTTTGTCAAAATAACTGTTTATGTCAAAATAATTGTAAAGAACTGTAAAAACAGAAGAAAGCAAATACTCCGCAAGATGCCCAAAGGTGCCCGTGAAGCGTGCCTGCCGCTTGTCTGGCGGAATCTTTTCCTACACGCGCCTGGAGCAAGTTGTGATCCGTGTGTCGGTGGCTGATTGTTTGGCGTGGGAAGCAGGAAGCATTCACACCAAAGCATGAACTGAGGTTTGAGCTCAGACAGAAGGGTTCCCGGGCTTTCCTACTTTACGTACTGATGTTCTTTCAAGTATTTACAAAGAGCACTTACTACTTTTATAACCTGAGAAGCAACTGTATGGTTAAGTCTCAGAAGAATTTTGAGGTAAACGTGGCAGATTGCTCTATGCCTCTCAAACACCACAAAATGGACCCTAATTGAACTGGACAATTATAAACCCACAAAGAGAAGGGCAGATGAGAGAAGGCACCGTCCTGGAGGATGGAATTTGAAGGGCACGACAGCTGATACAGGTACCAGTTTCCTTGCTCTAGAGGGGGACGCAGGGTCTCCCTGCTCAGAGCCGGCTGCCCAAGCGCAGGAGGCAGGGGAGGTGGGGAGGGAGAAGGGGAGTGGGTGGTGAGCCTTGTATAAGGCACTGTTCCCTGTCGTCCCTGCACCCTCCTCTGATGCCAGGTTTCTCCTCCTCAACGTCACTACTCTGGTGGCCCCCTCCCCGCCCTAGGAGAGCAGCAGCTTAACTTCTGGAGAATCTGAACCAGAGCTCTGGGCCCGGGGACACCAAGGACAGTGTAGGGCAAGCATGAGGCCCCAGCTGAGCCCAGGGAAGCAGGAGGCCACCAGCTCCCGCCCAGCAGCCGCCCACCTGTCCGCCTGCCCACACGATGACAGAATGCAGGCAGCCAGGCCCACACCCCCGTGGGCACTGGGGGCGTCTCCTCTAGACCCCAGGAGGATCCCACTACCTGAAGACCAGCAGTTCACACACCCTCCCATACGGAAAGGGCTTCTGATATGTGCATTGTGGCCCATTCTTAACTGTGAATATATGAGGGACAACCAAGATCCAGCTGTGTCTGAGGGAGGCTCAGTAAGCTGCAAGGAGGGGAACCTGCGGGGAATAAAGAAACTGGGGACAAGGAAATTCCCAGAGAACTAACAGAAGACTAAGTTGGACCACGGAAACTCCTGCTTTGTATCTGAAAACCAATTCAGTATCAGCAGTCACGCTGGACTCAGTCTAACACACACTGCAGCCAGGAAACAGGAGTGGGATGCACTAACGGGCAGAAAAACCCTAATGAAGACTCAATGATGAGAGCCAAAATGAAAAGTTCAGTGCAAAGCTTGGAAAGTCAGGAACATCTCTGAGAAAGTAGAACAGATACAGGTAGGAAGGGAAAAAAGAAAATTGAAGGATTAATCCAGAAAGTTCAACATCTGAATGATAAGTTTTCCAGGAAGAAAATACAGAGATAATAGTAGGGGAAACTTATATATATATATAAAAAACAAACCAAAAAACAGAGCCCAGTTTCTCAGAGATGAGGACATGTGTGTCCAGACTGAGTGGTCCCAGGACATAGGGGTGGGGGGGGAGGAGGTTTCCAAGGGAAAACCAGAGGTCAGAGAGGAAGGCCCGGGCCAAGGCCCCCAGTGGGCTTCTCCACTTGACAAGGGAAGCTAGAAGGTGCTGCAAACTGGAAGGAAAAGGGCTGTCAACCTCGAATTCTGTATCGACAAACTATCCATCAAGTGAGAGCAGAATCCAGACACCACAGACTTTCCAGTTCTCAAAACCCCCCTCCCATGAGCCACTGCTCAGGAAGCTACTAGAAGACTTCTTCCAGCGAGGAGAGGTAAACACGGGATCTAGAAAGCAGCGCGATGTGGGCAGGAGAAGAGAGAGACGTGTCTGTCTGCCCACAGGAGGTGCTGAAAGCTGTTGGGAGCCTGGAGCACAGGGAGGTGTGTGCACAGGCTGACCATGGAAAGGTGCCACGACAGAGGGGGTCTCGTGGGCAATAGTGGAGAACGGTGACAACTGCAATAGCAACTTAAACACAAGGACAAACGAGGCATTCGTTAGTTTGGGGGAAAACAAAAATTTGCATATTAGGGGTGTATAATTAAAGCCATTTCTTGGCTCAAGCGGGCACGACAGTAACACAGCCGGGTAATTGTTGAGGCTGGGAGAGGGAGTATGTGGGGTGTAAAAGAAGCCCCTACTCCCCATCTTTCCTACAGGGGGACAGTAGACTCTGTCCCAAAACGAATGAATGAAGAAACGTGAATGTGCGTGCAGGGAGGGTCAGCAAGGACTGCTGAAAGCGAGGCTGCGGGCACCGCTATTTGCATAGGGCAGGCCTATTCAGCTTCTAAAGTTACGGTATGCTTTTCTTTGATAAAACAAAAATTAACTTGAACAAATTCAGGGCTCTAACTTCTCTGCATAAACCAGGCAGAAGGGACAAGCCACGCTCCCACTGGGATGCGATTCTAAGCACGGAACAGTTGAACTTGTCATTGGAACCGTGTGGCCACTGTGGGGGGGGCGGATACCGACATAGGTACAGTCAGTCCAGCTTTGCGTCCACAGAAACCAGTATTTACAGCATTTAATAAACATCCAGGAAGCTGTCTGGTGAGCGGATGTTTTGCTAGACAGTGTGCATTTCCACTCAGGCCTTTCTGTTTCTGTCTAGTTGGGTAGCATTGACGGAGAGAAATAATGATGGAGAGCAGTGGTGGGCAAGCGTGTGCCGTTTCCATGGCGACTGCTTCCTGGGGCCCCAGCGAACGGGAGCAGCAGGGCCTGCAATTCCAAGTCCCTGTCAGGCCTCTGGGTGTGGGTGTGACGCCCACCGCGGTCAGCACGTAGCATGCTCAGTGAAGAGTCCTCCGTGAGGGGACGGCACTCAGAGCCGTGCTGTGGTTTCTCCTACGCAGCTCAGGGCTCCCCGCCCCTTTACAGGTGTAGCATCGCCCCCTCAGCCAGGTACTTCCCTCGTTCTGAGAGAAGATCAAGAGGAGTATGTTTCTCCGCCTAATTCGCACCTGCCCTCTTTTCCAGCTCCCACCGCCTGCTTGGTGCTTCACACTGGGAGCTGGCCTGACTCACAAGGGCCTCCGGGGCAGCAGGCAGAGCGGCTGTTCAGTCCCAGTTCATGGGAAGCGCTCTGCCCAGCAGTCCTGACTTCTGACTGAGAGAGCCTTCCAGGCTGGGAAGTTTCCCTGAGTGCTGCGTGAGCCGGGAGAGTGGCAGCCATGCCACCCCGCAGATGCCCGTCATGGGGCACAGCACCCGCCTCCCTTTTCCTAGACATGACTGCAGGCCCCAAGAGGTACCCGAGGGGAATGGTCTCACTTTTACATAAACATCAGATGTGACCCCTAATGCCATCCAGCAAATTCAAAGTCACCCCTGGATCCAGCAAAATGAAGGAACCAATGAAGACAAAAGTGGGGCAGGCATGGCTTTGCAGAATGCAACAAGCTTGGGCCTGGCCTTCTGCACAACGGACCAGGCCTGGTGTGTCTCTGAATAAGCAGGGATTGCCAGTAAGCAGCTGCTGGAGCCCCTGGGAGAAGCTGCAGGCTGAGGGCAGGTAGCCAGTCTCTCTGAGCCCTCCCCTCACTGCCTGGTCCCGCCTGCGAGTCCAGGTGGCTCAGAGCAGCCAGGAGGTTCGAGGTCATGCAGCCTAGGTAGCTGCAAGATCTTTGGGCAGGGAGCCATCAGTGCGCGTGCTCCTTGCACAAAGGCTCCAGAAAGGTCAAGGGCTTTGCTGTCAGCCTTCCGACGGGCTGGGGAGACTAGGCTTGGCGGGTTACCAGTTCCCGCCTGTGCACCTCTGAGGGATGAGCTGCTATGTTAGCGCCTTGCTTTCCTCCAGGATATGCTACTGAATTCTGTCCAAGAACCTTAATGAGGCCGGTAGCACTCAGAGTCCTGTGTGCTTTGGGACCCATTAGTTTTCCTGTCATCTAGATTTAAATAAGAGCCTGTCCTTGAGATGACAGTGATAAACAGTCACTGAACCGGTGCACCATGGGTCATCGTTTGCCAACTGACATCTTAAATGAAAACCTGCGTTCTTTCAGATGGAAACTAGTTCCAACCAGCCACACGCCCATATCATCTCTGGAACCATCTCACCAAAGAGGATTGAGTGCCACACACCCACATCCCCTGGGTTTGCATGTGCTTCTGACCCACATATTTTAAGAAGGCCAGCTGATCCTAAAACCACCAAAGCAATTGGAACCCGTGGCATTTGTTAATTAGGACGGGACAATGTGGTTCCCTCATGACCGCAATTAACCTGTAGAGCTAAAACTATGCACGTACCTACAGACCCAGTCCCGTCGATGATGGCGGTCACGGTGGAGAGGGCGTGGGAGTTTCCTTTTAGACTTTTATGAGTCCCCTGAAGACAGGGAAAAACAAGTGTGAAGCATGTCCCAGCAGCATCAGTGCAACAAGTAAACCTACACCTTCCACTTGACAATTAATGCAAATAACTTTGCAAAGCAATTCAAAATGTGGGATACATTCCATTAGAAAATTTAAACTCCACTCCATCCCAAACTTATCTTGCAAAAGCAGGCAAAGTGTCAGGGGTTTTTAAAAGTCAAAAATCATCAGAAACACTGTTGAAGCGTATTCTAGTTTAAAGAACTCTTAGAATTCTCTCCAAATAAACAAATATTCAGCACAATGAACACCTTCCCCGAGGCACCACACCAACCAACACGGAAGATAAAAAGATGAACGGCACTGGTGCCCCATCCCTAAACTGTGCCAGCGTTAATTAATGTCCACTTCCCCGTTTCTGGATTCTAGGGATTTCTGTGACTCGTGCCAGATGGCTCTGCAGTATCGAAAACCAGCCGACTCATGGCCAGTGCCAGGGAGAATGGGGAAGAGGGCAGGACCCAAGAGACCAACGCAGGGGCTCAAGTCCAAGTGATAGGTCAACAGGAGCTCTGGTTTGCAAAAAGCCACCCATATAAGGTGGGGAGAAAATCACAAACTGAGGACAATAAAAGGAAAAAAAGATGAATCAGGAATTAGTGCCTGGACGCCTAAAATGACAAAACAAATCAAAGCTTTTCAAAGTAAATACTGAGAACACGTACCTACGTGTATAATATGAACTAAAGCATACACGCAAAGCGATAATCATCCATAATCCACATTTTCTGGAGTCTGGGAAGGAAGTGAAAGCTGCTCCTCTGCCCTCTGACCCCACGGGGCAGACCACTTCTACTGGTCTGCTGTGGACCTTTCTGGGACGTTCTGTGCTCACGCAGACAGCAGCATGGACATGCTTCGTAACGGCGGTCTGAAGAGCCCTCTCTCTACACCAAGGAGGGCCTGGTGGGCAGGGGGTGCGCTGGGGCAGACGAAGGTGACAAGAGCTCACCCTTAGTGCCCCTTTGCTCTGCTTCTCTCTGCTGAGCTGGGGACAGGGCCACTGGGTCCCCGAGGTGCCTAGGGCTGTCAGGTAGCCACAGGTGTGGCCCTGAGGGCAGGTGCGGGGCTGCAGGCCGGGCTTACTGTGCTTTCTAACCAGGAGAATGAGCTGGAGGCTGTGGTGCTGGCACGATTCTAGAAGAGGGCAGGGCCGTTGGAGCCAGCAGGAAGGTTCCCGGGACTCAGGAGCTGGCCCAGCCATCCTGCCCACGAGTGTCAACTTCCGGGGAAGTGCTTTTGGTTTTAAATGACCTAGGAATGTTAGACAGGCCCAGATTCACAGAAAAGTTACCCACTTCCCTGTGTTAATTCACATTGTTATGCTGTATTAGTTGTAACTAAATACCCAATAGGGATGCAGCATTAACTAAAATCTACACTTTATTCAGACTCCCTTGGTTTTAATCTAATGTCTGTCCCAGGACGCCATCCAGAACACCACATGACATTTAGTCACTGAGTCTCCTTAGGCTCTGCTCGGCTGTGACGGTTTCCCAGACTTTCCTTGTTTCTGATGACCTTGACAGTTTGAGGAGTAGAATGTTCCTTTACTGGAATTTGTCTGATGCTTTTCTCATGATTAGATGGGGGTGTGGGTTTTGGGGAGAAAAACTAGAGATGAAGTGCCATTTTGGTCACGTCATACCAAGAGCACGTATATAAACACGACTCATCACTGTTGGTGTTGACCTTGACCACCTGGCAGAGGTCGTGTCTGGCAGGTTTCTCCATGCTACACTTCCCTTCCCCCTCCACACTGTCCTCTGTGGAAGGAGGTGACACGCACAGCCCCCAGCTGAGGAACGGGAGGCGCACTCCCCTCCTGGAGGGCACAGCATCTGCATAACTTCTTCTGTTCAGGAAACGACTCTTCTCTCCATTATTTATGGACACTACTTCTTAAAAGGGGATTTTGTATTTTAGTGTCATGTTCCCTTCAGATACCCATAGCTGCCGTGTGACCTGTCTTTCCTGTCAGGTAGATGAGAGTGGGCTGCCTCCTCTGGGGTTGGACTGGGGTCTCTGTGCTCGGGAGTCACGTGGCCCCTTGTCAGTAGAGCAGCCCCTTCCTCCAGGAAGAATGGTCAGCCATCCCTGTGGGCCCCAAGGCCATGGGTGATTCCTGCCACCATGGAGTGGCATTTACCATCCTGCACATTAACTATTTCTGTACCACATGGCTTCCTCTTGGGAACATGGCCTCCCAGGGTCGGGACCCCATCTGGCTCATCTGCAGTCCCCACACCAGCAGGGGGCCGGGTCCAGAGTGGGGGACACAGGGAGGAGCCAACTCACTCTGTCGTGGCCTGGGGCAGACCCTCAGGTGTATGGCCACCAGCCCATGGGGCCACGTGAGGGCAGCACAGAGGAGCGAGCCAGAGCACTGGCCTGAGACCTCAGACGAGCCCTTCCATCTCACCTCAGCCCTTGCTTATCGAATGTGGCTGCCATCTCCTCCCTGTATTTGCTTAGAAAACTCTAAACAGCATAAATACCAGTCATCTTAAAAAAAAAGTGCTTATATAAACATGCATCTTCCTAATAGAGACCATCACTGTCACGAATGGAAGAGGTGACCCGCACGGCCAGCATTTGGCCCCTGGCTCTGCGCCGAGACGAGCAGTCACTCACCAGGTCGGCGGAGACAGCGGTGGTGATGAGCGCGTACGGCCCACTGACCAGGGCGCCGCTGAGCAGCAGCATGGCTGTGGGAACGGAAACCAGAGGGGTTTAGTGAGCAGAACCTCGGCAAGCCCTAGGAGGGCACCCTGGTGTCACGCACGGGTCCTGGCCTGAGCTGGATGTGGGCAGGTGCTGGGAGGGCGGAGCACACATCCCTCAGCTGGCAACTGCCCGGGCGAGCGTCATACATGCCTTTCTTTAGACTCGCCCTGAGATGTGTTTTGTGAGCCCAGCCACACCTCCCCAACGATTCAGGCCGTGTTCGGACCTGGAACTCCGTTTCCTCCACTCAGTGGGCAGCAGCTGCTGACACACGGAGAAGGGGCGAGAAACCTGGCGTACGAGTGCAGACGTGACCCGGGTGAGCAAATGCTCCCTGCCGTCTGTGTCGGCCCTCAGCAGCCACAGCCCTCTGTGCAGCGTTAAGGACCTCCTCTCGACACCCACAGCCGCTGCCGGTGGCCCCCAGGGAAGCCTGGAGCCCCGGCACAGCCGAGTTCCCCCAGGCAGGACAACCACACCTACTTCTGAAACTCACAGTTGCTTTCCTAGACTGTCCTCTAGGCTCCCTTTCCTAAACGATCTTCTGGGTTGACATTCCTCTGCGCAGAAGCTTTTGGACTGAGAGGTCACAGAAAACTCAGTGATCCCCCCGTCAGCAACCTGCGTTCGGGGTAACTCTCAGTGGGATCACACACAGCGTCCACCCCTTCTCATCCCCACTGCTGGCTTGTTGGGACAGAGACGGTATTTACTGGGCATGAGAGCCATAGTGTGAGAGTGCTGACTGCAGGAAGTTAAAAATAGCCCTGCAGTATTATGTAACCGCCCCAATGGCGGGCAACAGGAGCCCGTGGGGCGGGGACGGGCTGGGAGCCTGACCCGCCCAGCTCTGCCCAGCTCTCACCTGCCAAGGGTGCAGCCTGCTGCCTTCCAGGTGACATCTGGCATCCGCGAGTGGCTCCTTGCCACTGGGCACACAAGGCTTCTCACTGCCCCAGACCAGCTGGCCTGTACCCTCCCACACCTGCAGATGGTCAGGCCTTATGCCCAGAGCAGGAGTTCCCATGGGCCCCACCCAAAGAGGGACACGGGACTATTTTAATTTAACACTCCATATGCTCCAGTTACACCAGCTAAATGCTCCTTTGCTAATTTTTTATTTCATTTCACTAAGTCATGCGGTCAAAAAGCATGTGAGAGAAAAGAGGGAAAGGCCTCGTGGACTCACCTATGGTGGCCTCCAGACCCATTTTGCTGACAGTGGAGAATACGTAGAGCTGTGAACAGGTGAAAACAGTGGTTTACTACAAGTAGCTGGAAGGCTGCCCGGGAATCTGTATTTCTGAAAAGCCAGGAGGTGACTCCTAGGCAGCCAACCAGAGAGGGGACAGCTCTAAAACACAACGAAGGCCACGCTGCCCTAGGTAGGTGGGCTGAAGACAGGTGTCCATGGTGTGGCCAGCCCAGAGGCTGTGGCCTTGTCCCAGACACGCGGGGCCTGGTTCTGCTCAATGGCTGGGGACCCCGCGGGCACCCTCCTCTCTGAGCTCCGGCAGAAGCGCTGGGGGGGGGGGGCAGTGCTCCCTGAGCTTGGAGTCTAACCGCTTCCTGCTCAGGCCATCCGCTTCCACAGCTGTGCCCAAGGACATGGGGGTCACGAGGCATGGGGGCCACACACAGTCAGCTCTTTGGCAAAGGTTCTTTGGGTGTCTATAGTGGGCAACACCCATGCCTCCACAATGACTGAAAAGCAGGCCTGGTTTTGGGGACAGTCACAGCCCAGTGGAGTGGCAAACGGGCAAATGCAAGTCAATGAGTAATAATATGTGTGAATTGTTGTAAAAACAGCAATGACGTAACAATGCTTCACTTAATGCTCACATTTCTGGACAAGGAAACTGAGGCACAGAGGGAAGGCCACCTGCCTGAGCCATGCACTACTAAACTGCAAAGCAGGATGAGCCCACTGATGGTCATGATGGGCGGGGAGGCTGGGAAGATGCCAGGACCCCACAGATCAGCAGGAGGCTGTTGGGGGAGCGAAGGGGGCAGGGGTGAGGCAGGTGGGGGCCCAGGCTGAATGAGAGGCGGAGGGCAGTTGGCGACCTCACGGGGAAGCTGGGGTTCTGCAGACTCGCGCGGTGTGCGACGGGGTATTTTGAGGCCATGAGCCATGCACGGAGCAGCCGGGGCCGGGCGGACAGGCGGGCGAGCGTTTGCTGGCGGGGAGGGGCGTGGCTGTTCCTGGGGGGGGGGGGGCAGGCTCACCGTGGGCGCTGCGAGCAGCAGCATGAGGCCGCAGGTGGAGGCCCTCTTCTTCAGTCGATCTGAGATGACGCCTGCCAGGATCCCACCTACAATGCAGAGGGGTGGGTCCTGAGGTGCTCGCATCCCCGGCAACGCCTCACGGAGAGGAAGCAGAACAGTTACCGCAGCAAGAAGAAAGGGGCTCCTTGTCCAGTCCCTTCCCACATCCCCATTAGCAGGAAGCTGCCTCAGCAACGCCTGACGACTGAACACGCCTATGAGGCTGTGGTCAGACGTGAGTGACCCGGAGGGCAGCTCCCAGTGAGACAGCGGGGAGTCTTGGGTCTGGTTTTAGGCGGGTCCCACAGCTAGTCTGTCGCCTACTGTGAGGTGTGCACCTGACTCTGGCGCGTTCAGAATCAGGGCCCAGGATGCAGGGGAAAAGGGATGTCCACTCAGGTGACATGACATCCTGGGGCACATATCCGCCTCTCAGGAATATGTCACCTCTAAGAGATGCCGGGCCCCAGGTGTTCGGACGCCATCCTTAGTGTTTTGTGGTGGAGGACGGGCGGGGGTGGGCTCACCGAAGATCCCGCCCACGTCAAACAAGGTGGACAGCTCCCCCGCCTTCTTGGCATCCAGGTGATCTACGGAAACGACCAGAGTGTCACTGTGGGGACGATCTCACTCCACATCCTTGTTCCATAAGCATGATTTAAACTGAGCAGCAACTAGAGAACTCAGACGGACAGAAAACAAGCAGTCCAGCACGGGGAGACAACAGGAAGGATGAAAACGAAACACTCTTAGCCCCAAAGGGGACGTGCCCGCCGAGTCTAACTAGTACCTGACCTTTGACTCAGTGTAGCCAGAGGTACACGCTGCACAGGACAGAAGTGCGGTGACTGGCAGGGGAGGACGCTCAGAGCCCCCACAACTCCTTCCTGCCTCCCCTTCCCTCCCCCTCCACAGGCCCTGTCCCTGCTAACATGGACTGTCCCCTTGCTGCCTCTCCAACTTCCGTCCCTGTGAAATTCAGCCCCCCCCCCCCCCGCGCTTATCCTGATGTCACTGCTGGGAACACGTGGCCTGTACTCTGCAAACCCTACATTCCACATTTCTCCTCTGTCGCAGTCACCAGAGACCCCATCTCAGGGGACACCCAGAGGCTCCTTGACCATCCCCCATCCTGCCCACCCCCTGCCCCTTTCAGCCGAGGCTGTGGCCCCTGCACTCAGGAACTGCTGGGCCCTCCTCGTCGTTCTGTCATCACGCAGCACGTACGGCAGTGCACACGACTACTGAGCTGGCACATCCGGTCACAACCTATGGCTTCAGCCCTGCTGGACTTTGGAAATAGGACAAACTCACTAGAATTAGAGCTCATCTCCAAGAAGCAATTTGCAGGTCAGATTATGAAGCCTTTATTTTCTCAGATCCCCAAGGCCTCCATTTCTGCTCACCAGCTGCTGTGACCCAAAGTCCAGTGTAGCCTAAATTTAAAGGCAGGCTGCCCCAGAATAGCGAGACCCTCATGGAACTGGTAACCACAGCCGGGATATAACATGTCGGACCTTTAAAGCCATCAGGGCTGCTATCATGGCAACAAAACGTGCATATCTGAATTCGCTTTTTGTCTATACATTTCGACTAATCATGTCGTTTGATTCAAAAGTGTGTCTCTTAAAGTGCCTGGCATCACGCGTGCTTTCTCTTTCAAAGACTATGGAAACCAGCAGGTGAAAGGGCATTCGCTCCAGCCACTGCCCAGAACTGAGCATCTGTACTTCGCGACAGACACTCACCGACATTTGTGATGTAGAGAGGGAGCCAAAAGAGGAACGTGTAGCTGACGAGCTTCGCGAAGAGCAAACACAGGGAGAACTCTATCACCCCCTGAAAGAGAGAGTCACCGGTTTACGTAAACATGCGAGAATCTCCAACGAACTGATTTCAGAAACGGCCTGCAGCTCTGGTCTGCCATTAGCACCTCCAGATGTGGCAGAGGGGACATGTGGCGCACGGCGTGAGGTCACCGGACAACTGCCCAATAGACTGTCAGAGCACATGGCTACCTTATAAGATTGAAACCCAGCGTCCTTCCTTCAGATTGGTCAGTAAGTATGCACTGCTCTGATTCTCACACCATGGCTGAAAACTTAGCTACTAAAGACCTCTGGCAGTAGGGGACAGGCGTCTGGTTGCTGTATATAATGGCTGTTTCTTTCTGCCCTGAAACAGAAAACACTGCAAATGACAGTGACCGGAAACACATAGAACCAACAATTCTGACCATTCTGGGAGACATACAGGCCAGGGCACCCTGCCTGCGACTAACAATGTGGGTGCTGGGAAAACGGTACAGGGCTGGCTGAGGAGCCCAACGTTGAGTGTGTGGCTGCTGTGACGTGCCTGTCAGTGTCCACGTTAGGCTGGGTTTCAGAGGGCAGTGGCACTTGTGAGGCAATTCCAGGTACCACCTGGGCAGTCTGAGTGACAAACTGGTCCCACTGAGTCCTGGTCCCCCTTCCCCTCTCCCCAAATCGCATTGTACGTGCACAGGGACTCCCGTCACGGGGTGAAGAACACGCCACTCCACTGAGTGCCTCTGAGACACCCGCGTCAGTGTCCCCACGGTGGGCCCCCCAGCATGAGGATGTGTGTGCCTTCCTGGGCCCATGACTAAGTGTCTCATTCAATCCTCAGAACAACAGTAAAGATGACGCCAGCCATTGGCCCGTATTGCGGACCCAGGAAAGGAGGTTCAGAGTGGCTCACACACTTGTCCGGGACACACAGCTCGTCTGTGGCAGGACCTGGACGAGCCAGGCCAGGGCTCTGAGCTTCTTCTCCCCACAACCTCACTTGTACTTTCATAACCAGTGTGCACCCTACTCTCAGCAAAAGTATTTGGGGCAGCTACACACTAAGATACAACAGAAAGGTTACTAGTAGTTATTAATAACACAATTTAAAAATAACTTTCTATTTAAAACCAGCATCCTACAGGCCAGCCCACAGAGCTCTTCAAGGACTCTGGTTACCAGGCCTGGGCTCGGCAGCTCCAGGCGGGTAGCAGCCCTGGTCTCAGGGGCGCTGGCAGCACTTCCTGTTCTACAGCAGCTCTCCTGACCTCCTTCATTTGTGATCTGTTCTGTGGGTTCTGGGTGCAGTGTTTACGTCCCAGCCCACACAATCCCAAAGGGGCCTCTGGGTCGGGGCCCCGCTGTGCCTCCTCACGGGGACCCCTCAGCGAGACGGGGCTGTCTGTGTGAGCGCCACACCTGCTCCTGGGAGTGTGAGCACCCCCGGCCCAGAGCCCAGATGGGTGCCAGCGTGCTGCACAGGCCTGGCTGTCCTACCCACGTGGGCACGGCTTGCTCTTCCCCCTCCAGCTGCCCAGATTCTGTCTGCGGGAGCCCAGGAATTTAACACAAGGAAACGCTAAAGCAGGAAGAGCTCTCATCACTGCACACTCCCCGCCACCCACCGGCCCTGTCTTAAATAATCTTCTCCCTGATCTCCTTCACATCCTGTCACATACAGGTGGCCCGGCCAGCAGGCACGACACAGGCCTGGTAGCTCAGAGTCAGGGCCAGCTGCTTCACCACGCCCCAGCACACCTGATTTTAAATAAAGAACAAGCCCGGGTTCTGTGGACTGTTGCCTTTCTGTCTCCACCGGTGGCCCGTTGTCCTTTCCCTGGGTCCCTGCACACCCTCCTTCCGTGAGCACCGGAGGCCAAACAGACCAGGTTGGTGCTCCTAAAAGCACTTTAAAGGGTACAGAGAATGGAGCAGGCTCCCCCAGGCCACAGAACACAAGGAGGTGACAGTGACACAGTGAGGAGGACAGTGCCTCCCGGGGGCTCACCCTCGGGCCAGGCAGGGAGCGCAGCGGGGAGGCCTGAGCCCCAGGGCGCGAGGCCAGAGGAGCCAGCTTTTCCGGTTTTGCAGGTGCAGATGGGAGGCTGATTTGTCTATGAAATTTCTGAATTTCTAAACGGAGACAGCCAATTTCAAAACCTTTTAAACATAGTATGAGGCGAACAGAAGCTGCAGCCTCGCTCAGTGCTGCCTGCACGCAGCCTCGGTTCCTGCTGTAAATTCCTGACGCACGCATCACACAATCATGACGGCTCTTTTTAAACTTGGTTACCCACACGCCAGCTTCCTTTCACAGGGGACGCACAGAGGACCCCTCTGGAAACTCTTCCCAGGCACATGTACTCACGGGAATTTTCAAGGCCCCAGTGAAGCTGATGGCAGCCATGCCACTGCCGCCATCGGCCGGGAGGACAGCGTGGTTCTGATGGGCGGGCCGCTTTCCATCTGGCAACAGCAAGCACTGCATCTCCGGATCCTGGGGCGAGGACCATTGAAAAGAAGAAAGAAGAGAAAAGGTCACCAGTTCACGGGTTGAAGCGAGGCCAGAATTCCTAACGACAAAGTTGCCCCACCACAAGTCCTGGGGACATGCTGTCCTGGGCAATATTCTCACCGTGGTCATCGCTTTAGCATCATTACATCCACATGGTTTTAGGAAATGCTAACTGAACATGCAAAACCCTTTGACCCAGCAATTCTAGGATCTATTTGCAAAAATAATTTGAAAAATGAAGAACTACTTATACAATAGAATGCATGTCACACCACCACTGAGGAAAATCGGTAAAGTACATTCATATAAATGACATATCTTGCAGGAGTTAAAAACAATTTGTAGATTTGAATGACATGGAAAAATGCTTCTGACACGTTAAATAATAAAACCACTCAAAACTGCGTTTTCATCATGATGGCAAGGAAGGTTGACGTCGGTATCTGAGTAGCCAGGTAACCACAGGACGTAGTTATAGCAATAAAGAAGCTGAATTCTAAACTGGGAATGATTATTGCCAAGCTGTGGAATTAGGTGTAACTTTTATGAAAATGTCAGTACATTCTTTACATGATCTGTACTTTTTGAGTTCAAAAGGAACATATGTTATCAGAAAAAAGATTATTTTAAGATTCATAAACCAATTCTGACACTTTGTAAATTCTGATCCTGGACGTTCCCAAAGGACGTTTGCATTATTAAAGTAAAAACAGTGGACCCAGCTCGGGGTGGGGTTCCAAGTCAGAGCAAGGATGATCTAGAATGTTCCTCATGAGTGAACTGTGAAGTTCAAGGGTTTACAAAGAAATGTTTGTGTGTTTCAGACCTTCCCCCAAATCAAACAGCTTTTATTGCATTCATCTCTTTGCGGTGTATGTGGTTGGATTCAAAATGCAGTTAAATCAAAAAAAGAAAAAGAAAATGGTAATGCATTGTCATACCTGTCTCTCGAAATTTAGAATGCCCTTCCGGTGAAAACAGAACTTTGGGAAAGCGGGTGGTGGCGACAGCAAGGGCAGCCCTGCACAGGCAGGAGGTCCCCAGCACTGAGAGGCCGCGGGGTGGGGGTGGGGGTGGGTGGGGGGGGCTGGCCTGGGGAGGAATGCACTCACGGACAGCCTCCCCCTCCCCAATGCTAACTCCACACAAGGGCATGAGAACGGGGACAACGATTTGAGTTTGGAAAGAAACCTTTCTCTCCTGAATCACACTAGCTGTCCAGTTAGGAGACTAAATGAATAGTTCTCAACCCTGGAGTCTCCTGGGACTGGGAGCAACCGGGGTGGCCAGGCTGTACCCCGGACCCAGCACAGCAGTCCCTGGGCAGGCCCCCAAGAGGCCAAGCCAGGGTCAAGGCTGAGAACTGCAGGACCTCACAAAGTTGTTAACACTAAGTAGGCTGACCTGTCTAAGTGGATGAAATGCAGCCAGATAGAGAATAAGTAGAGTGAAAAACTTCTGCTTAGCCAGGGGAGTGCCTCTGACTGAGACAGGCATTGCAGGTCCCGCATAGGAACCTGTGTGGTCACACCCCTGGGCCACCCCCTCGGCCCTCCCTGTTTTGTAAGGTGCTTCCGGGACCACTGGGCGGGGTTAACGTGCAGACCCACCCTCTGCTCTGTAACCAGTGAGGAGCCACTCCACCATACGGTGGGAACTCTCCATGTAGAGAACAGGCCTCCTGCCCACCCCCACTCATCTCTTATGCACAGTCCGGGGGCTCCCAGCCACCCAATTCCAGTCGTTTGCAGTGTCTGGAGGAGATGGGGAGAGGGGAGGTCATGGCAGGGTTTCCAAAACAAACCAGGAAGCACGGGTGCCTCCTCCTTATACAGCTAACAGCAGAGCACCCAGTGGACAGACACGGATGCTGTGTCTGGTGCCCCCACGGGCTCTGACGCATCAGCCCTCGAGGGGCTGGAGTCGCTTCAGCCAGGCAGCCCACTCTCAGGCTTACACTTTCGAAGAGCAGACGGGCTCCACACGGTCCTAGCACCACCGTGGGATGGACTGCTCCCACCTAACCACGCGTCCACACCTGCCCTGGTGCTTCTGCAGCTACACTGTGGAAAGGCCCTCTTCCCACAGGAATTCCAGGGCATCCCGCTGGTCTGAAAGGTGGCACAACCTTCAGCATTAAGATGGCCGCTGTTGCCTCAAAGGAAAAAGCAAGTCTTCAATAGTAATGGGAGAGGAATTATAGCCACTTGGACTCTGGTTAACACCTGATGCTCTGGGCAGAATATTTTTGTTCCTCCAAAATTCACATGTTGAACCCCAATCTCTACTGTGATGGTATTTGGAGGTGGGGCCTTCGGTCCTGCTAGTGGAGCCCTCTTGGTGGGGTTACTGCCCCACCACGAGAGACAGCAGGGAGCTGGCCCTCTCTCTGCCCTCCTGCCATCTGCGAGCCAGGGAGGGGCCCTAACCAGATCCAGGTCTGCGGGGTACTTTGACCTTAGACTTCCCAGCCTCCCCAAGGAAGTGTCTGAAATGGGAGAAACAGATGGTTTTTGGGTAAGCCCCCTAGTCTACGGTATTATTGTTATAGCAACCCAAACTAAGACACCTGATCTTTTTCAACATAAACTCAGAAGTGAGCAGGTTTTAACACATTTCAGTTGAATTACTCCTACCTACACTCGCCCTAAAATCTAAGGAACAAGATGCACGAGACATTATTTTTCCATCTTCCATTATTTCAACCACCACAAATAAATTTCCTTAGGCAATAAAGAAGAAAAAAAATGTAAGTCTGTTTAGTACATTTTTCCTTTAAGCTATTTGATTTGAAAAGAAAACAGCGTATAGTTTCGATGCTTAAAACCAAATCTAAAACGCCCGTGCCTCGGTGTGGCAGCCAAGCAGAAGTGATGTGAGGAATGTCTAGGGGTCTCCTGAAAAAGGGGGGTGAAGACCCAGGCACCAGCGGTGACCACTAGGCTGCATCGCAGCCTCCCCACTTCCCAGAGGGGCCAGGCAGGTAACTCAGCATCCCAGTGCCTCAATTTCCTCTGTAAACCAGGAGAGAAACGGTGGAAGGCTGAAAGATGACTTTATGTTATCACTTGGTCCCACCTCATATGCCCTGCACTCCCTCTACCTGAAAGCCCCTTGGCTCAGGTACGTGCAGACTCGCTGCTCACCTTCTTCACAGCTCTAATCAGTGCCACCTGCTTTGAGGGGGCTCCCAACACCAGGCCTGAACTAGTGCCTACGTACCCCTCTCTCAGCGGGCTCTGTCTTCCTGGCATTTAGCAGCTGCAGGCGGCTTGTTTTCTGTCTGTCCACCCCCTCCCAGGTGGGCTCCCCTGTAGGCATGATGGGACTGACAGCGCAGCCCAGCCTGGAGCAGCGCCTGCCACACTGAGTGCTGCAAACAGCTTTGAATGAATGAGTGAATGAATGAATGAATGACTTAAATTTGATGAAAAGTTTAAAGTAAGCTGCGCCTACCATCCAAAGAAAGCTAACAAGGGTAAACTCAGGTTTTACTAAAGAAACACCAGACCCCATTTCATGAGGACAGAGGACCCTGACTTCCTGCTGCGCGGTATCTGTGAGACTCACCAGGGGCTTCTTCTCGGAGGGTAAGGCTTGCTTCTGCAGTCTAAACCTGTGCATGCCATTCTCGTAGCTTTTTGAGTGCTGGAAGGAGAGAATTTAATTAGAGCAATTACTGAATCAACAGCCAGAAATCACACCAAACTTCACTACAGCAAGGATACTTAACTATCTTCCCCAAAAAGGTACCAAGGGAAAAAAGACAAATGATTAAAATAAAACAAAGGGCTAATGAATTTAATCTTAAAGCTCCAGACTATCAGGTAACAGAAGGTGAAAATAAAACTCTTCCTTGAAGAATAATCCAGACCCAGGTGTACGGTCAGCGGTTTTTAGTTCCCAGTCCCGTGACCGTCACCAGTTCTATAACATTCTGGTCATCCTTGGAAAAGAAACCATCCACATCAGCACGCACTCCTCTTTCCTCTCACGTGCACCCAGCCCTGGAAACCAGTAAATGTGCTTTCTGACTCGGTTTTCCTGCTCTGGACATGTCATACAAGTGGAATCATACCACGTGACCTTTCATGACTGGCTTCTTTTACTCAGCTGTGTTTCACGGTTCATCCGTGCTGTAGTGGGGGTCAGCGCTTCATTCCTATTTATTGTTGTCTTTTTATTACTGAGTTGTAAGAGCTCTTTGTATAGTCTAGATACAAGTCCCTTATCAGACATATGATTTGGACTATTTTATCCCATCTGTGGGTTGTCTTTTCACTTTCTTGATGGTGTCCTTGGAAGCATAAAAGTTTTAAATCCAGATGAAGTCCAATTTATGTATTTTTTCTTCCATGCCTTGTGCTTTTGGTAGCAAATCTAAGAAGCCTTGACCTAATTCAAAGTCATGAAGATATACGCCTACATTTTCTTCTAAGAGTTTTATAGTTTTAGCTTTTACATTTAGATCTTTGATCCATCTTACTTTTCATGAGTGCTAAGAAGGGGTCTAAATACATTCTTTGTATGGGGATATCCAGTTGTTCCAGCACTATAGGTGAAAAGATTATCCTTTCCCAACTGAGTGGTCTTGGCACCCTTGTCAAAAATCAACTGACCATAATGGAATGTTTACTTCTGGACTCTCAGTTCTCTCTCATTGGTCTGTATGTCCACCATTATGACAGTAACACAATCTCAATCACTGTAGCTTTGTAGTAAGTTTTGAAATCAGGAAGTGTGAGTCCTTCAACTTTGTTCTTTTTCAAGATTGTTTTGGCTGTTCTGGATCCCTTGAATTTCCATAAGAATTCTACGATCAGCTTGTCAATTTCTGTCACGCCAGCTATGGTTTTGACACAGATTGTACTGAATCTATAGTCAATTTCGGGAATATTCCCATCTTAATATTGTCCTTCAATCAGTGAACATGGGATTTTTTTTCATTGATTTAGGTCTTTAATTTCTTTCAACAATGTTTTGTAGTTCTCAACGTATAAGTCTTGCACTTCCTCAATTAAATTTATTCCTAAGTATCTTATTCTTTTTAATGCTATTGCAAATGAGATTTTCTTAACTTCATTTTCAGATTGTTCATTGTTAATGTATAGAAATACAGTGGATTTCTTTTTTTTAAACTTAGTTTTTTTTTTTTTTTTTTTTTAAATTGGGGAATATTGGGGAACAGTGTGTTTTTCTAGGGCCCAATCAGCTCCAAGTCGTTGTCCTTCAATTTAGTTGTGGATGGTGCAGCTCAGCTCCAAGTCCAGTCGCCGTTTTCAGTCTTTAGTTGCAGGGGGCGCAGCCAACCATCCCATGTGAGAATTGAACTGGCACCTTTGTTGTTGAGAGCTTGCACTCTAACCGACTGAGCCATCTGGCCGCCCCTAGAAATACAGTTGATTTCTGTATACTTATCTTTATCCTGCAACCTTGCTGACTTGTTAATTAGCTCTAATAGTTTTTTTGTGGACTATTTAGGCTTTTTAAAGATCATGTTATCTGCAAACAGAGGTACTTTTATTTCTTCTCATCCAATCTGCCTGCCTTTTATTTCATTTTCTTGCCTAACTGCCTGGCTAGAACCTCCTGTGCAACGTTAAATAGACATGGCAAGAGCAAGTACCCTTGTCTCATTCCTGATCTTAGGAAGAAGCATCCAGTCTTTCACCATCAAGTGTGATATCCGCTGCGGGGTTTTACAGACGTCCTTTATCTTATTGAGGCAGTTCTCCTCTACGCCTAGTTTGTTGAGTGTTTTATCACAAAGGATGTTTGATTTTGTCAAATGCTTTTTCTGCTTCTATTGAGATGATCACATTTCTGTCCTTTAATCTACTCACCTGGTGTATTGCATTGATTGATTTTTCAGATGTTAAAACAATTATGTGTTCCTTGGATAAATCCCATTCGATCATGGCATATATCCATTTTATATGTTTCTGGATGAGGTTCGCTAGTATTTTGTTGAGGAATTTTACATCTTATTCATAAGAGATACTGGTCTATCGTTTTGATTTCTTTGGATGTCTTTGTCTTCTTTTGCTATCAGAATAATACGTTATGAGTGGAAAGTGTTCTCTTTTATTTTTTGGAAGAGTCTGTGAATAATTGGTACTAATTCTTCTTTAAATGTTTGGAAGAATTCATCAATGAAACCATCGGGTCCTGGGCTTTTGTATTAAATTTTTAAAGGCATAATTCAATTCTTTCCTTGTTATAGGTCTATTCAGATTTTCTCTTTTCTTGAGTCATTCTGGGTAGTTTATGTCTTTCCAGGAATTTTTCCATTTTTCTGAGTTATCTAATTTATTAGCATACAGCTGTCCCTTATCATTGTTTTTATTTCTGTAAAATTGGTAGTGATGTCTCCTCTCTCATTCCAGACTTTGGTAATTTGAGTCCACTGTCTTTTTCTTGATCAGTCTAGCTAAGCGGGGAGAGAAAAGAGGAAGAGGAGACACTTCTGCGGGGCACTTGGGGACCACAGAGCTCAGTGGGCCGGTCTGCTCTCCGGTACTTCTGAAGATTCGCTCTCTCCCCAAAGCCCCTGCACACTCAGTGCCTATGTCCATGCCCAGATGTCGTCCCAGGGTGGCAGGTGAGCGCTGAAGTTCTCCCCAGTTCCAGAGGTGGTTGGTCCTTGCATCTCTAAGCTATTCTACAGCACGACAGAAAATTGGATAAGCAGACATTGAAATTCATGCTCATGGCAGGAAAATGGCTTTTAAAACATTTAGAAATATCAACTAGAATTAAAAAGAATCATATGATGTTAATCTTCCTAAAGGCAGTGATTTTCAGAATTGATTTTGTTTCCTTATTTTTGTAAGGTACCAGAATCCTTCAAGTTAATTGTATTCAAAAGTTCAAAGTGTTAACAAATGGATCCAACCAGAACCCTTGGACTTCCTCTCTGGCACAATGGCAGGTGCTGTTTTGGGAGCAGCTGGGCATTTGGCAGAGAGCCCGATGGAGTCCTGCCCTCAGAACTCTCTCACCCGCTAGAAGGGGAGACAGCGGTAAGAGGCAAACTGGATTTTACGCTGAGGAAACTGGGGAGCTGCCGGAGTCTGTAAGCAAGGCAGTGCCATGCTCTGACTTCTGTTTCAGGAAAATGTTTCCAGGTGAAGTGTGAAGAACAGATTTTAGAGAAACAAAAGAGGATTGTTTTAGTAGACTGACTAGTGGCTCAGGGAGAGATGATGGCAACCTGGATCAGAGCAGTGGAGGTGACGAGAGGGTTTGTATCCCATCCCCACACCGCCAACACGCACAGACACACACACACACATATATATACACACACACACACACACACACACACACACACACACACAGAAATGATGGTTCTGGCAGTACATGGACGGGCTGAAGGAAGGAGGGGCTGGGATGACTGCTCCAGACTGGCTTGTCCATGGGGTGGACAGGGCTCCCTGAGACGGGGATGCCAGGGACCTACCACGTTTCTGGGGTGAAATAAAGAGACCTATTCTGGTTGTGTTAAGTTAGAGAACAAACAGATGTCTCTGTGGGGTTGTCAGGTGGGTGTGGGATCTACGAGCGTGGAGCCCAGGGGCGAGGGCCAGGCTGGCACATCAGTGGGACACTCAACATGAACCCACACGGGGCTGGACGAGATCTCTGACATGAAAGAATGGATGAGGAAGAGGGGGCCGGGCCCCAGGCCAGGGTGTCCCACATCTGGGGGCCTGGCAGAGGAGGGGGCCAGCAAAGCCCTGTGCAGGCATGGCCATTGTGGTGTCTAGAAGGCCAAGAAAGAGCATCTCGGGGAGGGAGGGGCAGCTGCCCTGTCTCATGCTGCTGACAGGTCAAGTGGGGTAAGGCCAGAGCACTGACGACATGTGGCCGGATGCTGCTGCTGTTTCGGTGGAACGGTGGAGGCCTGGGGAGGGCTGAGGAGCCATGCAAGGGAAGTCAGGGAGGGAATAGCTCGTGGGATCAGCTCTAAGGTGAGCAGGTAAGCAGGGACACAGGTATGAAGGTAACAGAGGCTTCCTCCAAGGTGGGTGACGCCATGTGCTGGAGTGACCCAGGACAGGGGGACTGACTGCAGGAGCACGGTCCCACGGCCCTGACGGGGGAGGGCTGGCCGGCTGGGCAGGGCATCTCACTGAGTGATGGGGGAAAGGCAGAGCCGGCTGTGGATGCCGGCGGGTATGTGCCCTTTGTGGCCGCTGATCTGCTCAACGACCCAGACCGCAGGGTCATTCGTCAGCTGAGCACGAACATAGGTGAGAGGAGAGGTGGCAGTGGGCACTGACCAGGGGAAAGGTGGCCAGTGTGCTGAGCGGTGCTGATGGCCCACCGACACGTGTGGGTAGCAGTTTAAAGTGACATCAGCCAGCTCACCTTTGCATCTTTCTGCAGTCACACAGTGTCATCTGTCCAGGGGAAAGCCAGGAAGGCCCCAGTCCTCGTGAGGCTGGGCCAGCCCGCAGCCTCTGGACCCCCTTGCACAGGAAGTCCCCAACCAGACTGCAGTCATTAGGCCTTTTCTAAAACTGCCGATATTTTGAGGGTGGGACCATGTCCACACTTTGTTACCCCTTACTGCACAGACAGGACCAGGCTAGTGACAGTCATTAGCCACGTGGCAGATGACCCACCATCCAAGAAGACACAGGAAGCAGAGAGCGAGTCCTTACCGCCACCAGGCTGGACGAGCAGGCGACGTCCTTCGGATCTGAAACACCAAAAGTGCAGCAACGTGTGAACCCAGGGCTGGGTGATTCCACCAACACAAGAAGTTAAACTAGAACAAGACCCATCAAGACCCATCTGATAGTTGTGCTCCATTAGCAGCAATTTAAGAAAAAAGACAAGGCCCGAGGAGGCATGTCTCTTGGACTGAGGGATAGCGCGGTCATCCCACTAAGAACCCACAGCGCCCCTCCCTCCCTCAGTCCCCAGGAATGTTTAGTCCCCGTGGACTGTGGGGGGCATGGTGGGGAAGGCAGGAAACTGCCACCCAGAAACCCAGGTCGTCAGGCACGTGAAGACCGCAATATGGGGAAGTTACGTGTGACACAGAAATAAGCCGAGCACGTACACACTACAGTGACAAGCCATGTAAAATACATTTGACGAGGTAGCAGAAGGAAACATATAAACAGAAAAAGTGTATTAGAGTAAGGTTACGAATAGCATTTGCGATGAGTTGTTTAATGTTATGGAATTAGAAATAAAAAACGACTGCGGATAAAACGGCTACCTTGCTATAGAACAAAACGCCTTTTATCTAAATGCAAGGAAGGAAGGATACGTGAAGAGTAACAAGATCAGAAGCTGGGCTCCTTCCGTCTTATTACTTAAAAATTACTCTAGTGTGAATTGGGCACCAACGGCCACACTCACGCCCACGAGGAGCGGGGGGAAGCAACCCCACTTCTGCTGCAGAACCCAGAGCCGCCTTTAAACAGCTTTATTCCCTCCCCACCACCCAGATCCTGGTCTTTATATAACTTTTGATAAAACAGTTTAACTGCCTTGAAACAAACTCCCCACAGCTGAGCTCCTTCCGGTGTGACACAGAGGGTGACCCCCGTGGACGGCCTCGCTGAGTACTTGCTACCGGACTGGAGGCCCCTCCACGCCCAGCCTGTGAGGGGCGGCAGGGACAGCACTGGTGGCCCCAATGGCTCACTTGAGACATGCGGTCACCCCTTAAAGTGATGGCAGCTGCCCACCCATGTGGTCTTCTCCAGCCACGCAGACCCCCAAGGGTCAGTCAGGAGGCCTCCCTGCTGAGGCGTGGCCAGTCCCCCCACACCTCGCTGCTGGTCACAAGGGGACAGCACCTGAAGCCTTCGCTGCCCACCCATGGTCAGCGAGCAGGGATGGCAAGGGAGCAGAAATAAAGCAGCAAGAAGCACGCGGAACGTGTCTCCCCTGTCTGCAAAGGGACTTCTGCTCTCGGACACAGCATTTGCTTGTCATTACTCACAGCTGGCTTTCGTCATTCATACTTGTTGCCTCCCTGTCACAAGGGGAATGAATGTGACAGCGAGTCCCTCAGCAGAGGGTCTGATGGTCTGAGTTTTGTTCTGCTGTGGAGGACAGCAAGTCACCCTCAGATGGACATGCCCTGTGTCCACACTGCACTTGGGCTGGCAGGTGCCAGTGGACCACGGAGAGAGGCCTCACTGACACGAGCGGCCAAAGCGGGTCCAGAGCCTGCAAACCAGGCTCACTCTGCCCCCAGAGACTCATGGATACAGGGCCCAGCATGAGGTCAAGTCAGGGCTATAGGACACTTCCGCCTCTTCTGCTGAGAGTGGCCGGAGGGGCCACCTCAGAGGCCTAACATACCGGGGAGCACACGGGAGCCCCGTCAAAGCCATGTGCGAGAACCCCTCAGACCTCGGCCCAGAGCCCGTGCCCATGAGGACTGGCTCCCTGTCCATTTAATCAGGAGGAAACAGGGCGGGAAAGGCTCCTGTAACCGGTGACAGTGGCCCAGAAGACACAGTGCATGGTGCTTCTCAGATGCTTCTTAAAGAAGAGTTCTCCCAGCCCCTCGGCAGCGCCCCCCACGCCCCTCAGAAGCCACGGGGTGGGCTGGGGCGGGGGCTCAGCGGGAAGGAGGCTCTCGTTTCATTCCGAAAGACCAAACACAGCTTCCTTGTTCTGGGAAAGCCTGCCCCGAGCAGGCACAGGCCCGTGAGCATGACGGAGCTGAGGGGACGGGCACTGAGACCCCGAGCAGGCCAGCAAGCCAGCTCGTGCCCACTGCACACATCCCACGTCACTGCACTCCCTCCACTTGCTCCTCCCCCACAACCCGCCTCTTAGCACTTGAGGAAGAGAATAATAGGCCCTGTGGACTCTAGACCTAGGGCAGACCGTACCCAGGGGCCCCTGCACTGGGGAAGAGCACGTGTGTTGTTGTCCAGGTGACTCGTGTGTAAGGAGCACCCTGGAGAGCCCAGGTGACAAAGCTCCAGGTGCTGGGGAGCCAGCCTGGAGGAAAACAGGTGACACGGTGACCTTTCCCAGAACTCTGGTGACACTCAAGCTACAGTTAAATGCCACAGGTTGGCACGTTGGTAAGGGAGTCAAAATACCACCGCATCCCCTTCTGTTTAGCAATTCACTTGTTTTGGCCATTTTGAGACATTGCTAAAAGCTGACTGGCCCTGGAGAACAGGGGAGGGAGCAGCAGCTCCGTCCCTGCAGTGGGCGTCGGAATTCCTGGAGGCTGACTTCCATCTCACCGCAGACCAGGCCGGCCCGAGAGCCTCCTATCTGCTTGGCGAGAAGGGGAGCATTTAAAAAATCAAAAGCTTCACTTTAGCAATGGGAAAACGAAGTGAGGAACTGAATATGCCTTCACTTCGTGGACGATGAAGCTGGCAGCTTGAACGTGCAGCTCAGCTGCGCTCCACTGACCAGCACGACGGGCTAGCGGCCTTGTGGGTAGCCTTCCCTGGAGTCCACAGGAGGCAGCCACCTCGCACCGATGACTTTGTCTTGCTTTCAGCCAAATCAAAGATGTAAATGCCAATAAAGCCCAGAGCCGGCGGGGCTGGGAGGCCCCGGCACGGCCCCACTTCTCTGTCTTCAGCATAACTGAGAATCCTTGTCCTGTTGGAGCTCTGTTTTAAAAGTTAATTCCAAATTCAATTCAAACAAAAGTTTGGTATTGAGTCTAGACCGGAACCAGTGATTTGATTTTCTCACAGAACACTCGCCAGCTAATCAAGACACATGCTCTTCGGTTACGCCGTGCTTTTACAACGCTGTCCCAGGTATACTTATCAGAAAGCAAACAAGCTGACAATCACATTTCAATGGGCGGCAGCAAGACACGGGCGAGCGGGTGCCAGGTCCATGGCCCTGGACATGTGCGACGTGGCAGGCCTGAGTCTGACACGCCCAAACCCGGACAACCACACGCCTGGGAGCACAGGGTGGAAGGAATGTCAACAGCGGTTACTCTAGAAATCAGGAAACGGCCGCAAGTACAGCACAGCCAGGGGAGTCTACACCTGCAGAAGGTAGTCTGCCTGGTGAGGGGGACCCCGCGCCACCACACCTGCCCAGGACGCAGCAGAGCCCGGCCCCTTCACAACTCACCCCAAAGCCCTCGGGGCCCTTCTCCCAGGCCCCGGGTACTCACGTTCGATGAGAAAAAGAAAGCACACGATCCCCATGGCGGCCACGATGGCCCCAGGCACGATGAAGGACAGGCCCCAGCACGTGGACACCCAGTAGCCAGCAATCAAGGACCCCAAAATGTTTCCCACGGAGGTGTGGGAATTCCAGACCCCCATAATCAAACCTCGCCTGCAACACAACAAGACACAAGGCAGCAGATGATGTCGAGAAGCTTAAACGGCCAGTTGTGTAGCACACACCAGTGAGAGCAACACGTAGGAGCTAGTCCAGGACTTCAGGGGTGAGGCGGCCACTTCCGCACGATGGAGGCAGGACTGGATGTGCTGACAAGGGAGCTGGGCTTCCCTTCACCTGGGAGGTGTGTGTCATCACACACCTCGGAACGTCTGTATTTGTGATTAAAACGAGGAAGGAGGCCCTTTCCTGAAATTCTGGGAAGGCCCCAAACTTAAATCTGTGCCTCTGTAATCTAAATTCGATCCTTTGATGAAATACCCCATTAACCAAAGCTCGGGCTGGCCCGCTGGAGGAATGAATGCAGGACAGCAGCTGCCCAGGCTTCGGGGGCTGGTCCTCGCGTCCGTCTCTGCATCGTGGTTAGCGTCTCCCACGCTTCTGAGCCTTGGGCCTGGCCCAGGGCTGAGTGTCACACAGACCTTACAACGGCATCTGGCCTGCAGTCAGGTCACCAGAGGCTGGGTGCACCTCTGCCCCCCACTTCGTGTGCCTCTAAGTCTTGTTTTTAATGTAGCTTCTGAGTCAAAAGGCCTGGGGCGGGCGTCTGACCTCCACACTTCCCCAGTTCCCGGGAGGCCAGGCAAGGCCACTGCCAGTCAGCTGCACAGAAGGTCACAGCCTCGACCCTGCTCGCTGCAGGGAGGGCATCTCCCAGGACAAAGCTACCGGAATTTCAGAATATCAAGTCCTAGAAATTTCAATCATCTCATTTCATAGAATAAACTAGTTAAAGTGCTTTTTTTGTTCTGCAATAAATCTAAAGAAAAACTAAAGTCTTTTAAAAAATATTTTAAAAAATCAATGCTGCTGGAAACAGGGCCGCCTTTTCTCACCTGCCTTTTCCAAACCAGTTGCCGAGGCAGGTGACGACGCTGGGCCAGCCGGTGGTCTGCACCAGTCCGTTGATGATCTGTGTCAGAGGACAAAAGGGAGGGCTCACCGGCAGGAACACTCACAGCCAGAGCCTGCCCTCAGCGGGGCTCCCAGAAGCTCCCTCTGCTCGCTGCTTGGGACGTGTGTGAGCACAGCTGGGACTCTCACAAAAAGAAGGGCAGGCCCTATTTGATGTGAGCCTCAACAGCCAAGGATGTATTTTAAACTACATACGAGTACATATACATATACTCGTATATATAATTACAAATGTAATACATAGCTATTGTGAAAATTTTAGAATAAGCAGAGGAAAGAAAATCACTTGTTAGGAGATGAACTACTGTTAACAGCTTGGGGTCACGCTTTTCAGTCTCTTTCTAATCTAAAACTTCATAAAAAGAGAAAACGTTTCTTTTTATAGAACTAAGATTGTACCGTAAGTATGGCTTGTAAATTGCACGCTTTCACTGCTTATGTCCTGAGGAAGGTCCTATTGTTGGTTAACCTCTGAACCAACTTGGCCTTGGCCTAGCGCCTGGAAAAACCGTTTCTCCACTTTTCTAGAGGACCCTGAGCTTACGATTTAGGAAGAGACTTAGGAAGTGTGTTGGCCAGTGGGTTTGTGTCAGGGGCAAGCTTACAAGGCACCATGAAACAAGGTCCAGCCTAGCGCCTCCTACCCCCCCACCCCCACCCCCAGGGATGGACCAGCTCTCCAGGAGACTGTCGGGGGCGCCGCTGGTCTGGCCTCAGGGCCGGCCAGGCGTGGCCTCCCCTCCAGGAACATGCTGGGATTCTAGGAAATCGATTTTTCCCCTTCCTTCTAATTTTCTATGAAGTGTGAATCACTTTGGTAATTAAAACAACCAAACTTTTTCAAGTCCTATGGCAACATTTTTCAAAGTGAATTCCATGCAACACCCCCCTAGGCTATCTGGAGTGCCTCAGAAGTTGGACTCATTATTTCAAGGGATTTTCCATTTCTGGTCAATATTTATCCACAGAGCTGCTGGGACGCAGAGTGGCTGAGCGTTCTAGTAAGAGCGAGGCCCAGCTGGAAGGGCGAAGACACAGGGCCCGTCTGGGCCTTCACCCCCACCTTCCAGCACCCTCAGGCCCCCCTTTCCTCCCACTGACCACCTCCAACTCCGTCCCACTGCTGACGACGCCCAAGTCCTCCCTTCCTCCTGCCCTCGCGACACCCCACATCCCTCCTGAGTGGTCCGATCTGTCACAGGACAGAACATCTCAAACTAAGACTCTTTAGGAGGCAACTCCTGAAGCTAAGGGAAACCTCGTGGCTGCTGGAATTTCCGAGAAGAGAGGAGTGCTCTCTCCTCGGAAATTCCAGCAGCCGTGAATTACATGCCAGCGCTGACCCTGACGTTGGCCAGGACACAGGTCTGCCCCCTCCCGCCCGCTCCCATCACCGGCTACCTTCTCCCTTGGCAGAGTCAGGGGTCTGTGACATAAACACCCATTCCAACTCATCACGGAAACCCCGTATGTGCTGAGCCACGGACCCAGACCTTACCTGAGTTACCACGTAGAATCCAAAACTATGGATATTGTAGAAATACCCTAACCCAAAGAGGGCAGTGAAGGCGCCACTGGCCAGCATCCCAAATGTCAGGTAATACCTAATCGGCAGGCGCTCCCCTATTATGCCACTGAGGACACAGAAAAAAGAAAGACAAATATGAAAAAACAAACACACCCACAATGTACATGACCCCGCGGCTTCTTTCCAGTTAGAATTCCAAACACCACAGTTTCTAAGAAGATCTAATCATGACTATTTCCCACTAGAGCATTTATTAGCCAGAAATTGGCAACTGGCAACATCTTTTAAGACTTTCTATTTCTAGTAAAAGTCACTAACTATCAAATAATGAACCTCAAACACCGCGGGTTCCACACAAAACCTTTTCCTGCCGGGAGGAGGGATCACCTGTGACCATGAACAAGCCACCGGGTCCCCACACTGTCATTAAGTCACCACATTAGCACGTGAGCTGGCTGAGCTCTGCCAGCTACCCCCGGCCACAGAACTGGGATCTGGTTTAAAGATGGGATTTCCTTTAGGGTAAGGTCTGAAGTACGGGGGTAGCGCCGCCGTGCTCCTTTTGAACAGCAACACGACTCGATACAGAGTCGGCATCTTGGGAGAATTCCCTCCTAAGCTGCCTGGGGGCTCAACCTGAGACCAGTGTGGGTTACGTCCAGGTCCATGGTGGTGCTGGTGAGGAGGAAAAGTCGTGTTTCCTACTAGAGCGCATACTTAACAGGCTTTTACACCCCACGGCCCCCAGTGCCATAGGGAGTACATGCTGGACTGCCTTATGGGAAATGCCAGTGTGGAGCAACTTGACCTTGCAACTTACTAATGAATAAAGAAATCACAAGTGATCGCGAGCCTTTTGCAATCATTAAAAACTCTACAGGTCTCATTTTCTTCTACATATCCTTCTAGGAGTCAGATAAACACCAAGCATCATGCAGAATGAAACCTGTCTGCCCATGAACAGCACTCGGGAACCATCTCCAAATTTCTGGTTTTCAAGAGCCAGAGAACTTCTCTTTCTGAATTCACCAAATAAAAAAGATCGGCCTGCTATCACACACATGACCTTTTAAGCACTAAAACAGAGGAACCCCTTGAAAATTACAAGTAACATTCAGGTCACATTTTAAGCTGAGTAGAAGCTGATCACATACAAACTCAAGCAGAGCATTCTGGAGAGAAACGAGTTATCTCCTCCCACGTGCTCACTTCTGAGATGAGGACACATGTCCCAGAGGGGCTGGCTGACCTGCCCAAGGTCACAGAACAAGTGGCAGAGTCAGATGGGCCTCTTGAGAGCTAGTGCCATGGGCTAGGGCTGAGAAGCGCTCTCCTGTGCGTTTCCTGCTTGCTGTACAACACTGGGTCCCAATCTGGTCTCTACTTACGAGTTTTAAAAGAAAAGCCTGATGCAATGGACACCCTTCCACACTGTATCAGACTCAGCCTCTAAAGGCCACACCGCACCTGCTGGGACCTGCCAGGAGCGATCTGGACTAAGGAAGGTGCCCACAGGCTCTAGTTTAACCCGTGTGTCATGATGTCACTAAAAGGCCACGGAAGGAGCAGCGCATGCCCTTGTTACAGTCAGGAGTTGAGTGTGGCTTTCACAGCAGACAGGATTTCAGAACCCCCGCTGGCGAGCTGCATGAAACCTTCTAAATAGGCAACACTAAAACCACTCCTGACATCCGGCTGGGTTCTCTGTGGTGCGGGGCTGTCCTGTGGGCGGCAGCGTACTTAGCAGCTCCCCGGTCTCTGCCCACCAGATGCCAGGGCCACCCCTTCTCCAGTGATGACAACCAAAAATGTCTCTAGATATCATTCCCTATTTCTTAGGGGGACAAAATCACTCCCAGCTGAGAACAACATTTAATACTGTTTTCTAGTAACGAGAGAAACATACTCCAACACTTGGGTCTTTCTGTGCTACAGGTTACTGGTGTCCAGTGAGAACACAGCGTTTAGAACGTAAGTCTTACTCCTCAGGCTGGCACGCAGCTAGTGGCCAGGTTGCCAGCCACGCCCTAGAAGCCTCAGGCTAGGCCATGCTTGTCTTCACTCGGGCTCACGTTCTGTCATGCGCCACATGCCTCGGGCTCCTGAGTCCAGTATCATCCATGTGCGTGCACTCAGACAAGTGCTGTAGCAGTACGCAAGTATGCAGCTACAACGAAGGGAAACCATCGTCTCCATCCGCAGAACTGCCTGGCTGGGCAACACACACACACACACACACACACACACACACACACACACACACGGCACTGGGCTGGGGTGGGGCCCAGGTCTGGATGATGCCACACTCGGGGGGGGGGGGCGGGGGAATGGTCTCAGGAAAGAGGCTGAACAGTCACAGGATCCCCAAGCTTCTGGAATCTCTAAAGATCTCCATCTGAGCAAAACCCTCTTAGGCCGAAGGGCTTAGTCTCTATTATTTTGCTTTTTGTTTTAAACCTGGCTGGACTGACACAGTACCAGTATTTGATCTGCCAACAGTATGTGCTGTTACCCACATCACACTTACTACCTTCCCCCGTCAGTTCAAGACCAGGATCAGGAAGGGCCGGGAACAAGCACACGTAACAGATGCTGGGCGGGGGCCACATGCCGGCACCGTGCCAAGCGTCCTGTGTGCACTCACGCATTTAATCCCCACCACAAGCCCATGGGGTGGGAATTACTATTACCCCCATTTGCAAAGGGAAAACTGAGGTCCAAAGCAGTACAGTGAGCTGCCCCGGCCACACGAGCAGGTTGTGGGGACCGGGATTCAGATCCCAGCAGTGTGTCTGCAGCCACGCCCCAGCCACCAGCCGCACAGCCTGCGCAGTCAGGTGAGGAGCTCTGCGTGGGCCGAGCAGGACGTCCAGGTGGACACGTCCAGCATGGCACACGCAAGCAGATGGCAGCCCTGGGACCAGAGACGAGGATGCGCTCGGCTGAGCATCATGGGAGCTGCCAGGACCGTCCCTGAGTGACCACAGCCTGGCAGGGTTCACAGTGCATCCCAAACCCCGGGGCCAGGAGAGCCATCCAGGGATGGCACCCTGCTCAGCGGCCTACCCGGGTCGTGTAACTGCGCTGCTTCGGGGCCGCAGTCCCGCCTGCACAGACAAGCACCACATGTGGGCTCGCATTTATCCCGCCTCTGAGAAGAGACTGCCGGTGGGCCCCATCCCACGCGCCCGGGCCCGGAGCCCTCCGCGCTGGCGAGGGGCTCGCACACGAAGCAGACCCACCTCAGGTACATGCCGATGGCGTACGCACACAGGAAGGAGTAGTCCAGGGCCCCGAGCAGCTGCTGGTAGTTGTCCTGGTCTGCAGGTGAAAAGCGACAGGCGACGGTGAGTGGTGCTGTGTTCACTAGACGTCAGGGTACGGTCTGGAGCGGGCAGCAAAACACGAGACATCTGCCCTCTGAGTGCGGCCGTGTGCTCACGAGCAGGTACACAGAAGCACGGCGCACGTCTTCTGTTCACTTCTCAGCAAAGGGACAGGAAGCCACTGCACTCAGTCAGGCAGTCAGGAAACCTACCTTATTCGATTGATAAAACCCACGGAGAGCACGGGTTTCTTTATTCTGTTGCATGTTAAACTGGCTTTTCCTCCGCGCCCTGTGTAGGCCAGCCCCCACCAGGCCTCTGTGGTCTCTCTCCTTCCCACCCCCGGCCCCGTTTCTGCTCTGCAAGCCTTGACTTCCAGCTCTAATGTGAAATGCAAATTGTCTTCAGCAGATCTCCCCGCCAGGAGAATCTCTGTCCAGGTGGCAAGAGCCCTACACACAGGCCCTGCAGACACAGCGGCTGAGCTGTGAGCACTGTGGCAGGAGAGCTGTACCCGGGCAGTTACACTCGAGGACGTCATCACTGCCGCAGAAACTGGCAAGGCTGGAAGAGTCCCGCGAGGCCGTGGGAGAAGCCCGCAGGGGCCGCCCACTTCAGTGACTGGACAGTCACGGGTGGACTGATGGAGAACTCACCGAACGGGGCCCAGCCGCAGTCAGTCTCATTGCCTGGGAGCTGGGGAGGGGGCGTGTCACTGGCTTTTTGGCTCTGGCTGTTGAACCTGAGTTCACCCTCGTTTGCAGAAGCACAGTACCTGTGCAGCTCACCCTGCAACATCCATGGGGAGGACAGAAGTCAGAGAGAAGCACACTCAGGTGACGGTCGCAGAGGAAGAAGGGTCAGCAGAGTAAGCGGCCCCTCCTGTAGCCTCCCCAGGGCAGCCTGTGCACAGGCCCCACCGTGCCTGCCGGGCTCTCTGGCAGCCCCACACCTGAGCACACACATAGCACACACAAGCACACGCAGAGCCGCCCAAGAAACTGCTCAGAGCAGCTCTGTAGCCGAAAGCTGACTGCCGTCGTCCTCAGACCACCTGCCCAGGGCGGACGAATGGGGGCATCTTGCTGGATTTATACAGCTGACGACTGCACAGCAATACAAGAGAGCAAGTCTCAGGTCTGTGTGACAGCGACGACGACTCTCAGAAACAAAACAAGCCTCACAAAGGAGCAACCACGGCAGGATTCCACTTAGGAGGGTCAAGACCAGGGAAGTGAATCCGTGGTGACCTTGGTGAGAAGCACAGTCAGCTGGAGGAGGGTAAGGATGGGGAGACAGGGCAAGAGGAGCCTGCTGGGAGCTGGAAAGGGGCAAGACCTCAACCCAGGTGATCATTTCCTGGGTGAGCATCTAAATATTTGTCCTGGCATGGCACCCGGGACTCGGCCGCTCTGTGGTCAAATGGCTGTGTCACCACCGCTGAGCTGTTCTGCTGTCATTTAAACATCACCCTAAAAGCCTAGCCAATGGCTCTGCTTTATAAATTCAGAATAGCTCAGAGCTGGTCCTCCCAGCGGGGGCTTTGTGGTGTGGTGAGTGGCCCCGTCTGCCCCTGCCTGTGCTCAGCTCACACTCCACCAGGCTGACCCTGAGCTCAAGGCAGGGATGCTGGGCAGGGCTCGCGGCCCTTCCTATGGGCATACAGCTGGCATTTCCAGTATTTCCCCATTCACCTGATTTTATACTTCCTCCTCTGCCTTCAGAAGTCAGGTGTCTATGCTCACCTTTCCTGCTGCTGCTCATGGAAGCCCAGCTGGCCAGACCTGGGGCACACTGGGACCACCCTGCTCAGCCCTACTAAGAAAGCCACAGGCAGACGGGAGAGGACCTGCCCAGGCTGAGAGGGGCCCACAAGCCAGGCTGGAGTGAGCCGGGCAGCCCACACACATCACACACAGAAGTGAGGGAAAAGCAGTGTTGCAGACACTGCATCAAACAAAATGTGACATCCTGTCTCATCACCTAATACTCCCAGGGAGGAACCATCCATGGGAAATATAGGAGATTAGAGCTGATCTCTTTTTGTTTCGTAAAGAAGCAGCAAAGCCTTTGTTTTGTTTAATGCTATGAGAAGAGGCAGCCTAGCCTCCTGGTCGTGGACTCGGGCTCTGAGCTGGGAACCTGACGCCCTGTGCTGCTTCCGACCTCGGCCAAGTCATGTGAACTCCCGCCCATTGGTTATGCAGCCGGTACAGTGCGGCCAGCCCAGCGCTGCCACAGAGACGACCTGTCACAGTCTCACCACACTGCCTCTGTCCCAACACCGGCCCTCCGGCCCCGGGCTGGTGGCTTCACGGTGAAGCTAATGCTCCAAGCTTCCAAGATCAATCCTGAACCCCCAGGAGGCTCCGAGGACTCTTGTTCCTTTAATGCCACGCGCTCCTGAGGCTCTTCCACAGCCTCTTCCGTTTTTATGAGCTGCCTCATCTTCAGCTCTGTGTGTATTTCCCCAACCAGGAGGACAAGTACTGGGTTTAAATCTACGGTGGCTGCTCACTGGTCCTCACTTTAGAGTCACGGGCCAGGGGGAGGAGTGTTAAGGCCCACTGTCGCTTTTCTCGTCCTTATCTTCTTTTTAAAACCCGTATTTCAAAAGGTCTGCAAACTTGCTATTAAAACTTGGTATGGCAAAAAAGTGAGACCTTCGCAAGCGCCTTGAAGGGCATGGCAATTTCCTGCTTCCTAGGAGTCAGAGGAATTTCAGAGGCTGCTGAGTACACGCATGACGCCTGCCATCCCCGGGAGTTACTGGAGGGAGGGAGCAGGGCCTGTCCACAGAAGGGACAGCCTTGGCGTCGCCTCTCCCCCCAGCCTGAGACTTAGGGGCAGATGACCAGCGCCCAGCCACTCACAGGAGTCATGGTCAGCAGTTACAGTCCTAGACCTGTGTCCTTGCCAGTGACTAGAGAGTGAGGGAGGGGCCATAAGCTATAAATGAGCTGTCTTTGGCCCTGGGCAACTCCTTGCTCTTCCTACAATAGAGTCAAAAGCCATTCAAGCCTGTTGACAGTCTATAGACAAAATGATGTCAGAGTCAGAAAACTCTCCTGCTTTTCCCCACGTTCTACCCGGCTGGTACGCTGGCCTGTCCGCTGTACTCGTCTTTACGCAAAGTCTAGGTAAATGCCTGCTCAACAGCTTCCTGCCCGGAAAGTCTGTGTTCCAGGGATAAGGGAGAACCACCACCACAGACAGACTCAGAAGCAAATCAAATCATCGTAGAAGCAATTTGGGAACAATTTAAGGTTGGATATTTTGGAGGGAACATTCACACAAGACAGAATAAATATTTAATTAAGCTTCAGAATGCCGAAACTGTCAACTAATGTGACTGAAAGTATACTACCTCTAAAATTACAAATCCTAAAAACATTTTAAAGATTTTAATTTCAGGAAAGAATAACTAAAATCCAAAGCAGCAAAATAACTTCCTTCTATACAATCCATTTCCTCCTTTGTTCTTAGCCCCTCACTCTCCCTCCCCCAAACTGCCCCTTAACAGCTAGTCCTTGCAGAGATTACAGGCAGGATAGGAAATGACGTGTTTTATGATTCTTACCTTAACTATGCTGATAGGCTTTCGAGATAAGTGGAAACTTGCATACAGCAAAAATGTCAGAATAAACGTGAAGGCTCTATACCTGAAACACAAAGCAGTGGTAGGAAATGGTACCCAATAATGAGACGCATGAAGAATATGACTATATTCTTAAATTTCCTTATGCTGTGCAGTATTCATTCAGTCCTGTCAATTATCAACCCTATTTATAATATTGCTACAATATTACATTAAAAAAAACTTGCCACTTTTGCTGCCCAAATCGAAACTATTTAAACATTCACTAAAAAAAATTATAATCAAAGAAAATCTGGGACTCAGAAGATGAACGCATGTTTACAAAGCACACGAAAAGGAAGATTTAGTTTGAAACAAAATTAAGGGCAAGTTTCTTGTAAGTCTGCTATCCTGGGCATCTAAGATCGTATTTATTTTTTACTTTTCAGCTTCTGTGTAACTTTTCAGAAGGACACAAGCCAGGAAGAAGCATAAATACCTCACTGACCCCGTGAGGAAAACTCCGTGATGCTGACAAGCTATGAGTAAGGCCGATGACATAAAAACACTGGCCCGAAGCCCTGCTGCTCTTTCTGGCTTATGAGACAAGCAGTGCAAGGGGGAAGTGCTGAAATATGTGGGAGTCTAAAGGAAAGAAGATACTTGAATAAGAAGATAAAAGTTCGTTCCAGGCTAGAAGTTTGAACCACGTTACAGAGACATTTCTTAAGGGAAGAAAATAGGTCAGGAGGAAAAAGTATTTGGCAAGAGATGAAGACAGGACTCCCACGAGAAAGGCGGTCCTCGGTGTGGGGGGCCCAGCCCCGCATCCTCGGTGTGGGGGGGCCCAGCCCCACATCCTGGAAAGACTTTGGCTTTTAAGCTGAGTGGTGGCTCCAGTGGTAATTCCTCAAGGCAGAGGCTGCTGGTTAGAACAGAGAAAGGCTGGCCCAAGTTCCCCGGGCCCTTGGTGACACTGGGACCCTCCTCCGGTCTCACCGTTACATTTTCAATGTTGTGGTTTCCTCTTCAAGGGCAGCCTTCCATGAATAACACAAAGAATCCCGGGGGGGGGGGGCTATTTCTCTGGACATTAGTGGTCAAACAAATATTTCCAGATTAAAAAAAAATCAAGATGCTATTTAAGGTGGAGAAAAAAGGGGTGGTGGGACCATGGGGCTGAAACCTACAGCCAACCACCAGGATAACCGTGCCTGAGGGAAAGGAAAACACCAACCGACTTCCAGGCACTCAGTACCTGCGTGGGAAACGACTGAAGAAATGCCCCCATGCTCTCCTCTTCATCAAGGAGACACACACCTTTCTAGGACTCTGTTTTCCAAGCTGCCAAAGACCAGATAGGAAAAAAGTGAACCCATAGAAAAACGAGTGTGTAATTTATGCCAAAGAACAAAGGTCACGCAGGTACCGTGGGTTTGTTATGAAGTCCAGCCTCCGTCCTGGTGTTTCTGAAAACTGTCAGGTGGAGAACAGAAGCTCCTATGCGCCGTAAGTTGCCGGCACAGGAAGCTTCTAGGCCACTGGAACGCTGTGAGCCCTCAATATCCAAACTCCCAGCCCACAGGGAGATTCGCTGGTCACTCACATCCTCACTGGACATAAATGACTAGGGCGAGTGCAGTCTGTGGGGGGCCCTGACTGCCCCCAGTGGGTACAGGGCCCCTTTTTCCAATCTCCATAAGGGAGTATTTTGAAAAAGTTCTCAGACTGAGTTACCCCCACAGCTCCCAATCAGCTGAAGAGAAGGCGGAGCCCTCGAGAACGCCACATACCACCTCTGACAGGTGTGCAATTGACCAGGAGGATCTGAATGTCGCAATTACCCAGCTAAGGAAGATTTTGAGAACGTGGCTCTGCTTAAATGGCCCTTGGTTCTGCTCTCTACTCTGTACCCACACATAAATAGACCACTCTATAAATGTTCTATTTTTATTAAATATATTAGCATTTATAAAATAGAATAAATAACCCAGAAATACATAACCCTCCGTAAACTATGTCTGCAGAGCCCGGGGGCCCTAACATACCTGCCTTCTTAGATGCTCGAGGCTGTCCAGGTTATCAGAATCTAGTGGCCATCCCAGGGTCTCCGCCCCTCCCTGCCTGCCCCCCTCCCTGGGCCTCCACCCCCTCCCTGGCCGGCCCCCTCCCAGCCTGGCCCCCTCCTCTATCCAGCAGTTGGGCAGTGGCGCTCCCCAGTGGGCACAGGTGGCCCCAGGACTGCCTGGCTGGGGGATGCCCCCTGAGCACCGTGGGCCACAGAGGGTACAACATGTTTCTGGGCTCCACTGAATTGTCAGCTCGGTTTTGTGCGGAAGTGGAATACCCTGATGCACCCACCCTTTGGGGAAGGTGACTGCCCACAGGTTGCCAGGATGGTCTAAGGACCTTTTACTCCTGCGGGATTATCCCGGGTCAAGGCTCTAACGTCCTAAACGACCTTCCCGAATCCTCTGCCCACTTTGTGATTCTCTTCTCCTTTTCTTTCTTCCTTTATCACTTATGATGCCAGGATTTCAGACGGGGCTTATGTCCGTTCATCCATCTCCCACAGGTAGAATACTGCCCTCCCACATTCACACCTATCTCCGAGTCTCAGAATGTGACCTTATTTAGACGTGACCAGGGAAGCTGCGGTCCTACTTAACTCGCGCACGACCTCAAATCAATGAGATGCGAAATCCAGGGACTGATGCCCTCGTAAAGGCCACGTGAGGACACAGGGACAGACCGGGAGGCAGGCCATGTGACAGAGGCACAGCCAGACGAGGACGGCCAGGGAGCACCAGAGGCTGCGAAGGCCAGGAAGCGCCTTTCCCCGGAGCCCAGTGGGAGCCCGGCCCTACGACACCTCCACCTCAGACTCCGGCATCCCCAGCAGTCAGAACCAGTCCCTGCTCACACACGCAGACTCTGTTACAGCAGCCCTAGCAAACTAATAGCACCCACTACTTGCGGCGTTTTGTGTGACATTTAGGCTTCTGAATACTAAACAAATACAATTACAAATGAATTTTCCAATCCTTTCCTTCGTCAGTGTTCCACTTCCTCTTGGCAGTTCTGTCTACCTGTTGCATTGCTTGTGTCTACCACTACACACTACAACAGCGGCGCCTGGGCTAACCCCACGTTTCCATCTCGGCAACGACAGCGTGGGGCAATGTGCTCCTTGGAGGCCTCCTCAGAAGTGGTCGCGAATGTGGCATGTTACCCAGTGAGCAGCAGCTGCTCCGAGCTGAGACTCGTGCAGAATATTTCCTCATTTGAGTGCTGTTCATCTCTGTCACATGTGAATCAGGAAAACACACAGGCTTTAGGTGGCAGTTTCTGAGCAGTATGAGCTGGCACAGAAGTTAGCCACAGACAGCCTTAGCTCCGAGACGACGACACCACGTGGCTGCGATGCGAGTCCCCAGGGAGCACCCTGCTGAGGGGTTACCTCCACATCACCCCCAGGAAGGCTGCTCTATCAGGAACCACCAAGGAACAGCTGGAAACGCTGAGATGACGTAGGGAACCGGCTCCTCCCACTTTCCCCCAAGTGTGTGTCCCCTGATGACGCGGCACTGCTGATGGTGACAGGATGGCGAGCTGGCGCTCTGCTGTGGGAGGAGCTGGGCTGTCTCCTGTCTCCTGCTCAGGCACGTACTGAGTTACAGCCGCATGGACTCCCTTGGTTCTGATTTATCCAGCGGGCTATGATCCATTACTGGTATCGCTTATTTTAAATCTCCCATCACCTCAGGTTTGGACAGTGAGAAGCCCTCATTTTAAAGCACGTCCTTATTTTCTGGCACCAGATGTCCCAGGCTCCTACTTTCCCTGCCCTGGTGCTGACATCAACCCAGGCTCTGAAGATGCCGGGTTTGTTCAGCGAGAAACGGAACGAGGAAGCCTGACCGGCACAGGGGTGCTCACGGCTGTGGGGTGTTGTTGCTCCCAGGACCTCGTGGTGGGTAGGGATGGGGCATTTTACACACACACACGCACGCACGCACACGCACGCACACACACGCACACACAACATACACACACGTCACATACCACACACAACTATACATACCTCCTTCCCCCTGCTTGCCCTCCAGTCCTTGATCTCTTTAGTTCCAATCCAATACCACACGGTCCATTCAGCCCCACCCCCATATTTGTAACTCCTTCACCATCAGTGAGAAGCGGTCTCCCTTCTGGGATATTCCTGACAAAAATGCATAATCAGAATCGAATCACAAGGAAATACTAGACACCCCCAAAACAAAAGACAGTCTATAAAAAAATGGCTTATGCCCTTCAAAAACATCAAGGTCAGAAAAGACAAAGAAAGGCCAAGAAACATTTCCAGATGAAAGGAGACTAAACCCACAGGACAACTAAGTGCAACATCTGATCTCGGACTGGGTCCTGGGCCAGGGCAAAGCTAGCACACACTGGACATCTGACACAGTTTTGAACACGGACCGTGGATTAGACAATAGCACTGGATCAGTGTTAAATTTCCTGACTTTCATCTTGTGTGTAGTTACATGAGAACAGCTTATTCACAGGAAATGCACACTGAAGTGTTTAGAAATAGAAGGGCGTGAGATCAGCAGCGTACACTCAAATGGTTCAGGAAAAAAATGTGTACACATGTACACACATGCACACACACGCACACATACGTACACACACGCACACGTACACACACACATACACACGCACACATACGTACACACATGTACACACATGCACACGCGCACACACATGTACACACACGTACACACACGCACACATACATACACATATACACACGTACACACACACACACACACACACACACACACACACACACCTGGAGAAACCAATGAGACGCAATGATAAGAAGCTGTCGGCCAGGTGAGCCCAGGCCCCACAGCAAGACGAGGCGCATTGTAACAGTCCCTCTGCCCTAGGCCCACTCTACTCAAGATGCAAAGTCCCAGGAGACACCAGGAAATGGCCTGAGGTCCCATCCTGCCTCCTGCTGGGCCTGCGCGGTCCAGGAAGCTCATGGGAATGGACCTCGAGGCCTCTGTCAGCCGCCATGATGGGACAGGAAGTCCTGAGACTCACCTACTTATCCCAACTGCACCCAAAGGAGGAAAGTCAGTTCCCAAACGGAAATCAAAGTGCTGCTAGAAACAGGCAGGTGTGCTGGACAGAAAAACAAACTTTGCAGGAATGTTAAAGCCAATCTCTTCTCTCACAGCTAAGAAAGGTTATATAACTCTTAAAGGCCAAAGAGCAAGTTGGAGGCAGAGATGGAACAGAATTAAGGAAAACACTCTATAGCCTGGCCTCCCAAAGTGTGGCCAATGCTCTGACAGCATCACCAGGGAAATGCAGACTCTCAGGCGCCCGCCCAAACTACTGAGTCAGAATCTGCATTTTAACAAGTTCTTGGGGTGATTCACACACAAGGCAGTTTGAGAAGCAGTGCTCTACCTTTGTAGGTCTCAACCTTAAAAAAAAAGAATTTGTGACATACAGTTCTGTGTAGCATTCTTATAATTTTCTTCTGTGTTTTAAAATTGTATCAAAATAAAGAAGCTAAACACCCCCAAAATACAAGGTAAGTGTTTAAACACTTGTGGCTAGATTAGCAGTAGACCTGAAATGAATGAACGAGGGACTGCTCTGGAAAGAAGGAGGCGTCTGAGGTCACACCTGAGACCTGGTGGGGGCTCTACCAACCAGCAGGGGCCCGACAGGCTGCAAAGGTGTGGAGGCCACAAGTGGGTTGATGTGATGGTCCGGAAAGGCCACTATGGCATAAAAATTATTTTGAGCAGAAAGCATTTGAGTTCCTGAAATTTCTTTTCTGCCCAAAAGCAGAGCCTCCCGAAAGAACTCAGTTGTAACTTTCTTCCTGGGAGCGATGAGGGGAGATGGACTCTTCTTATCAGAAATGAGAATTGTGCACACCGTACCTAAACAGACACTGTCACAACACTATCATATCTCACATCTATTCCCCTAAGGGTGCACCTACTTTTCTAAAAAGTCATCTGTTTTCCCACAAGTCCCCCCACTCCATTAAGAGGGTCTCTAAGCCCCAAATTCTAACAGCCCCTTTGAGTCACATTTTTCTGTGAGCTTCCATACATATGTGATCAGTTTAATTTGCATGCCCCAATTACTGAACCTAAGAGGGTAGAGGAAAACTTTTTCCTTCCCCACCGAGATCAGCAAAGGAGAGAAACCACTGAGAGTGTGGGTTAGAGGCCAGAGAGCTGGGCTCCAGACTCTGCCCTCACGCTTCTGCCCAGAAGCGTGGGATTCATGAGCAACGTGAGAAGGAATCTCAGAGCTGCTCAGGAATACAGTGCTGCTCTGGTCTGCGTATTTCATTTCCTCTCTGGAAGATCTGCCCCAGTGAGGCCACTCACTGGAGCTCCGAGTGAATATACTTATTTTACCCACAGCTATTTTATAATCCCTCCAGTAGTCAGCGGTCATTTCTTGGTGGGAACCATGATTATTACAGAAACCACTGAAGACCACGAAGGGTCCAAACACTATCTGTCACTGCCAGAACCAAAGACAGAGGGCAACTCGGCGGTGTTCCTGGTCATAGCTTCCAACAAGCAATCCAACAGTTCCGGGGAGGCCAGTATCCATGTGTGTTTTACCGTGAAGCTGGGGAGACAGCTGGCCACATGGTGGTCCCCACCTGCACGTGGCACCACCCGGAGACCAAAGTTGCTGGGACTTACCACTGATCCCGGGAGAATGAGACCAGGAAGCGGATGCCAGTGGGGAGTGGAGCCATTTACACACAGACCGTGCGCTCCAGTCACGGAATCCGTCCTTCATATAGAGGCTGTTAAACCTGGTTCCAAGTGGTCCTCTGTTGCCCCTGGACTCACACAGCCTGGAAAGCGAGACGTCCTCTTAGGTCTAGCAGGAGTCCTCTCTTCCTTCTCGCAGAGGCTCAGCTCTCTACAAGAAGAAGGAGGAGTTGAGAATTCAGGTGTTCTGATAATGGCGCCATGGAGTCCCTGGCAGAAATAACTCCCTGGATGGCTGCTACCCAGCCCAGATCAAAGCCTTCCCTGACGAGGGGCTCTAGGTGGCAGGAGAGCGTCTGCCCTGGGGGCATCTGTTCAAAGAGCCCTGAAATGATTTGCACAGGATGCTCTGATGAGGTAGAAAAGAGCCACTTAGCTCCTCTCCATCTGGAAGGCTTCCACGGAGGAAGCCATCGCCCTTGCCCGCAACACGACTGAACTAACACTGCCGTTCCCACGAAGCACTACTGCGTGCCCAGTGCTCACAGCATGTGCTCAACTTCCAAAGCAGCTGGGACTCCAGACGTGTTCAGGCCCATCCACGAGGACCAGGCCACATTGGAGCCACTGTCACAGAGAGGAACGTAGGCCTGGGCCAGATGGCAGGTCATCAAATCAATCATGTAACTGTGGCTGTGCAACTGAACTGAAATGCATCGAATGCTGTGGGAGTGAACTTCGGCGCCTACCTGCTTCTTCATTTCTCATCTCCTGTGGTCACTTCAGAGGCCACGGGAAATGACCCCATTGTGAAGTCAGGGCTACAGGCGGAGCAAGACAGGAAAGAATCGGCAGGGAGGCCTGAGCCCCGCAAGGGGCCTGGCACACAGGCCTGCTTTCCTGCCCCAAGGCCGACGTCACAGCTTGTCTTATTTTTCAGTTGTTCTTCTACACGTGGTAGCAGGAATCTTTTGGACCAATGAGTTAAATAAGACCATTCCCAGTGTATACAGGACCGTGGATTGTCCTGTCTTACACTTATTTAAAATTCACAGGTTATACACTTTTTAAAAAGAAAGCTACTTTTGAGTAAACATTAATCTTGATTTAAGAAGCTGACATTTATTTAATGTCTTCAAACAACTTCCGTGCGATAACAGACGTCACAGCACATAGTTCAGATGTAGAGGGCTGAAACTCTATTCACAAGTGCCCGTGTCTTCCCAATTAGAAGGGATTCCCTCCCCCACTTCATTCCTGTCCTCCCTCCAGAGTGAGCTGTTTCAATGACTTTTCTTTATACCACTTTTGGAAAAAAATTTTAAATCTTTGGTGAACGCTGATCCCAGAAACCCTCCCCCTCCATCTTGTCTCAGGGAGGCAGTGGAGAAGCCCCCTGTGCTCCAGCCGGAGCGACATCTCTGTCCCCACCAGCCTGGCTCCAGAGCCCACCAGGGCCTTCACTGTATTACACAGCCTCAGCTGCTCATTTCTCCTGGAGCGTCACCTGGCCCCACAGCTGACCTTGGGCTCCCTCACCTTCTGCAGCTAAAAAACAGGGAGGATGACACCTACGTTTTAGGGCTGTTATAGGAGGAAATGAGAACCCGAGGAAAGCACTCAGCAGCAGCCTGGCACTTAGCAGAGGGTCAGTAAACAGCCGCTGGTGTTATTCTCACGGTAAATTCAGGAGAGGAAGGGACTGCAGGGGACTGCTGTGTCCCATCCCCTGGGTCAGAACCCAGCACACAGCAAGTGCTCAAGAGATGTGGGGAATGAATTTCCACAATTTTTCAAAATCGTTTTTGCTCAAATCTCTATATTTAAAAAATGTTAGTAAAGTTCTGCTCCAAATGAGTGGACTTCTGTTTGGGCTTAAATATACTTCAAGAAACAAGTCTGCGACAATGACTTCAGAGTAAAGGATTTGGTTTAACTTTTACAACGGAAGGCCAGAATGCAACATCTTCCTGAGTGAACACACTGCTTCTCTCAGCTTGTCTGGAAATAGTCTCCTGCCATCTAAGGAATCCATCAATCAACCTCAATTCAATTCTGGCAAAACCCGAAACAGCAAAAATCCAGAAGGCACTGGAAAATCAGCATGAAAGAAAACTCAATTTTCTTTTAAAACAGTGTGGGCTCTTCTGCCTGTGAAACAGGTGAGAGCAAGTGCTATAAATTCTCAAAGTACAATTAAGACGTGCACAGATCGTGATTTTACACGTGGGATGTTCGGAGCTCAGTGTAATGAGGCCTCCCCCTGCAAAGCCAGGCCGTGCTTTGGAAACCATCCCGTGAGAGCTGGTGCAGACCTCTGAGGTCCTCAGGGAGGACTCCGTGCCTCGCGTGAGCCCACGGCCACCCTGGGAGAGGCAGCGTGCTCACTTCTGGGCAGAACAATGAGGTCAGTGGCTGGCCCCTGGCAAGCGGACGCTGCGGGGACAATTCAGGTTCGTCCAGTTTCCCTCTGTCCCCTCCTCCCGCCCACCCCCACCACACACGGCAGCAGAACTGGATCAAATCACGTGGTTTAAACCTTGTTCGGGGCACACAGCCCAAGTACATAAGAAGATATACTTTTTTTTTTTTAAATGTCTGTTAATAGGCGCCCCTGGAACCTACAAGGAAAAGCGTCAGAATATCGGGTTTCATTCTACTGTCAGAGAGGCGACTTGGGAACCAGCCCTTCAGAGCATCTCTAAGAAAACCTTCCGCCACAGCCCAACCTAGTCACCCATGACAGAATGACCCGAGGGAAATATGCACTCTCGAGCCCCACCCTCCAACTCCACACAGGGTGATCTGTGCAGCCTAGAAAGTTCCGCATACTCTTCAGAGACAAAAATAATGAGACTCAAAAGTAAGTAATGGCCAGAGTATTACTGAAAGGGCCTTTCCACAACTAAGCACAACTAAGCATTTGTTGTAAATAATCAAAGCAGCCCCAGGCATATTTTAAATCATCTACTTAAAGACCAAGTTTTAAAAGTGGATCTTATTTCAAGGCAAAGGTGGGTGGGAAATGCATGTCTTCTGAGAAAGAGGAAACAACTTCCTTTCCAGGAAACAAACACACCCGCTTTCTATGGCTAGTGCTTTGAAGGCTCTATTCAATATTTAGGATGCATGCCAGTGGCCACTCTCTCTTCCCCTCGGCTTCAATACGAAAGGGAGTCCTCCCTCCGCACCACCAACAATCAGGACCTCAGAGGCGTCTGCACCAACCAGCACCTGCCAATGCAGTTCCAACACACTGTGGGGGAAACTCGGGGGCTGGAGGCCAGGACTTCAAGCTTGATCTCAGAGGAGGTTAACGCCAGAGCCCCGGGCGGGGGGTGAGGGCGGGCCGGGCAGGAATCTAAGCTAGTTTCCCACGTTTTCAAACCACCTCACACAATTTAAGTTCAAGGGCAGGCGGGCACTTTCCAGGCAGTGAGCTCTGGGAGACTGAAGGAAAGATTGCCTTAGGATTCCACCTTTAGAAATTCAAACCTGGGGGTGGGGTAAGGGGCTCTCCAGTGCACTCCATTCAAATGCAAATCCTGATGGTTCACCCGGTCACCAGCATAAGCAGCAAGAGGCTGGGAGGGCAGGATGATGGCAGCTAGAGGTAAAACGAGCCCAAAGGTGGTGGCCGGCGACTGGTGGACTTTCCTGGGCTTTAAGACCTACAAATACAGAAGGTCACAGGCATCGCTCGCGTTGGCTAGGAGGCTCAAGGGCTCCGGGAACCAGCTGCTCAACAGACAAACAACCCGAAGGCCCAGGGTGCTGACGTGCCAGCCTCCCGGGTGGCTTTTTGTGCTGGCTCCTCCCCAGCGACTGATCCGCGGAGGAGGAGGACCCGGCGGGCATGCCCACAGCCACATCACGCGGCGGACAGTGCGCGGGTCTCCTCCTGCGGGATCCCTAGACCCCCGGCTGTCACGGCCGGTGGGGTGGGTGGGGAGGGGACCTGGCAGGACAGCTCAGCTCGTCCCTGCCCGGGCTCCAGTGGGCGCTGCCAGCCCAGCCCCGCTCCCCTGCCTCCACTTCCTGGGAATGCCGTGCCACCCGGTGCCGGACGCCGGCAGGGGCGTCCGCTACTGCTCTAGACCCTTCATTCGGAAGACTTCCCTAAAGCTGGGAGAGCTCGACACCGCCTGGCCCCGGCCAAAGACAAAAACAAAGACGGGCGGAGGGGGAGCAGCGCGCAGGGACCCGGCCCGGACGGGCACTGTACCCTCCAGCACGGGCAGCGGGCGCCCCCGCCTGTCGCTCACGGTGGCAGGTGCCGCGAGGCTGCGCCAGCAGAGTCCGGATTCCCCACAGGTGCGGGCGGTGGGGAGGGGTCCTTGTGACACTTCCCAGCGCCAGTCCCCGTCCCCGCGTCTCACCTGTGCCGCCCAGGCCCACGCAACGCAGCCTGGCCGGGTGGCCGGGCCTCCGTGGGCTCTTCCTGCTCTCGACTTCCTGGGGCGGCGCGGAGGCCCCGCGGCCCTTTCACTTTCCTGTGGCCGCGGGGCGCCCGGCGGGCGGCTCGGCCCCTCCCCTTCCCGCTCCTCCGCTCCCCGGTTCTCCCGCAGGCCCCGGAGCGCGCTAGGGTCCCAAACGGCCATGGGGGCGCCCCCGCGCGGAGTGGCGCCGCCTGCCCGCCTGCCTGCCAGCTGTTGAGGCCGCGGTCATTGGTCCGCTCAGGATTCTTCGCGGCCATCCTGTGCCTTGCACCTGCCGCCCAGCGGGCGCACGGCATTTACTGATACGTTCTCCACAGGCCACGCCCGAGCTCCCCACGGGCCCTTTGTCCTCGAGGTAGGTCTTACCAACAGGAACAAAGCCAGGCGTCCCCCAGGAAGGACCAGTGCTAAAGAGGGCCTGCCTGCTTCGGCCACCCACCTCCCTTCCTACCGCCCCATCTCCAGGGTGAGAATCACGAAACTAGCATTCTGTTCGGTGACAATGGGGACCACGAGGCTACGTTGAACCATCTTTTATCACACCTGTGTGCACGCGTGACACACGCAGCTCACACGGCTGTGCTGGGGAAGCCCAGCCTGGCCCCGTCACTTGGCCCAGTCACCCAGCATCGCTGGTGCCCTCACAGACAGTTCCCATGTCACCAGGAACAATCGCTCTCTGAATCCCATGCTCACTTCTGGCCCAAATTTGACCTCGGGCAGCCTGGGAGAAAGGCCCGAATTGAGACCGGCCTAGGAGAACCTGCAGAACCCTCATAGTAGACACACGGCATCCAAACTCAAGCCAGGAGCCCAGCCCCCAGGAGAGCACCTTTCAAGAAAAGCCAAACGAAGCAGAAAGTACATTTGACAAATGAAATTCCAGAAGGAAGGCTGCCCCTAGTTTAAACAATTCTTAAGGCTAAAACCAATCCAAGGCCGGGCCATAGATGCCCAGAAATGTCTGTGCGGACAGTGACCTGGGCCTCTGGCGGGCACCACGCCCTACGCTGCCCAGCACTCCCCTCACGCCAGCCTGGGAAGGCTGCCCCCTCCCTGCCAGGCCCTACAGTTTGCCCCGGGGGCTGTTGTGTTTCCAGAACACCTTGGCATCTTTTTCCGTTTGCTGAATTGGGTTGCATCAAGTACACCTCTCAGGCTTTCGAGAAGTGTTCTCCATGCAGAAAGGTAAGCTGCCAGCCTCACTGTGGCCCTAATGTGCAGCCACAGGACACCTGCGGGGTCCCCTCATCCTGCAAGGGAGCTGGTCCAGGCCTCTGGGCTTCTCTCCCTTTGGGGTGGTCTCTTTCTGCCGACCTCCTGTCTGCCGGTTCCTTCTCCTCCCTTTCCTAACACTCCATTCCTGGTGAGCCCCAAACCAGTCCAGTCGGCCCCCAGCCCCCTCCTTTGGGGCCCTGCAGAAACTGCTCAGGGCTCCTCTCTCACTAACCTGGGGCATCAGCCTCCCCAGTTCCAAGCTCTCCCTCATGCAACCCACTCTCTGGCTGTCTCACACCGCCCTTCTAAAGGCCTAACCCACCCGTGCGTCTTTCTGCCCATGGCTGCTGGTTTCCAAGATGCGTGCTTTCTCCTACATTGGTATTTCTGCCTTGGTCCTCCTGACCCCAGCCTGGCATAGTGAGCTCAAACTTGGGGGCCCAGGTCAAATATTTCCCTGTTCTCTCAGGCAGTCTTCACTGCATTTTTGGGGCGCGGCAGACACCTCCGGATCCTGACATATCACAATGAGTTAGGACTAGTTATCTCTAAACCCATCTCCTGGCCCCTAGACATGGGTTGGAGGCCTTCTCGAGGTCATGACCACTCCGAGGGCACTGATCCACGTTTGCAAACTGCATGAATGGATGTGGTGTGACAGTACAGGGTATCCCAACATTTTTCACATTTTTTCACGGAGAAAATGATAATCTTTGTATGGCACCCTAGGGAAAACCAGAAGGGACTTATCATATTTGCTTAAAAATATTAATCTTCTATAAAATGTTAATTTTATATTAATCTCTTATATGATTGTAAGAAACATTTAAAATGTGTTGGAGGAGCTAGTAAATTTGTGTAAAACTCCCAAATAAAACAGCTCACATTCTGAAGTGAAAAACTGATTGCTCTGATGAACACATCAAGTTTTGTGCTTGAAACGATAGCACACAAGTTCAGGCCAGAGAGGGCAACTGGGACGCCAAGATTGAGACACTTTGTTCCTGCAACTAATGATAACTTTAAAGCCATTTTTCATAATCACACAAATTTTACAACAGTTGAAATGATATTTAAAGAATCTAACAAGCCTTCCTTTTCTTTCACTGACATGTAAGATTGAAATTTCTTGTGAGAGTCGAATGCATTTCCAATCCAGCTAAACTTCACATCCAGTACTTTAAATCACGACCAAGCATGCCAGGCCCAGGGAGGTGTGTCCTTGGGCTGCCGCTGACTCAGATCCGGCCAGGGCTCCAGAGAGATGAGGCCAGATGCCCAGACTCGCACTGCCTGGGCGGGACCCTGCTTCAACACCAAACTTCCATGCTGGCTTTGGATTTGTTTTGATTTTATTTCAGTAAGAGAGGAACAGCTGAAATCAGAGGCACGCACACTCTTATCCAACAAATATTCATTGGGTGCCTCTAGAGGCCAGCCCTATGCCAGCCTGGATGCCTTGCGGAGTCAACAAGGGACCTTGCCTTTGCAGAGTTCACAGTGCAAGACGCAGGTGGCAGGAATAGGTGGTCCACTCAAATGGAAACTGATGTGAAGGTCAGGAAGGGGCTATATTCATTTCCTAGGGCTGCTCTCTCAAAGGCCTTCAAACCAGGTGGCTTAAAACACTGGCAATTGACGGGTCAGGAGGCCAGAAACCTGAGCTCAAGAAGCTGGCCGGCCCCGCTCCCTCCGATGGCCCCGGGAACAACCCGCTACAGTCTTCCCTTAGCTACTGGTGTTGCTGGCAATCCTGATGCTCGTTGGCTTGTCGGTGCATCGCTCCAATCCGCCTGTCCTCACGTGGCCTTCTTCCTGTGTCTTCACATCGTCTTCCATCGGTGTGTCTCCAGCCATGTCTCCCCCTCATGAGACACAGTCACAGTGGACTTGGGGTGCACTCTACTCCAAAAGCCTTCAACTTCACTAATTACATCTGCAACTAACTACCCTATTTCCAAAGACGATCACATTCTCAAGTTCTGGGAAAGAAATGGATTTTTTTGTTTTCTTTTGGGGGGTGGGGCACTATTTAACCCAATAAAGGGCCACTGCGTAAGTTTTAGCAGGGTGCAGGGAAATTAACAAAAGTGCACTCCAGGCTGGCAACACCAGGAAGTTGTTAAGTCATTAGCACCCTAAGCCTCAGGCTGCAGAGGGCACTGCTAGACAGAAGGGGCTTTGGTAGGAATGCAGCTGCCTTCACATTACAGCCCAGCAGGGAAGGGGTGCAGGTAAACAACCCCACCTCTCCTCCTGCCCTCCCCTGACCCAACCCAAGACAGGTGGAGGCCCAGGGGCCACACTGTGGCCCCAGGAGGCACTAGGACAGGTGTGGCCCTCCCCGTAAGTGAAGACCGCAGACAGGTAGCCAGCAAGCCCAGCACTGTGTTACATGTTACAACAGAAGACACACGGGGTGCAAGAGAGGGTCACCTGACCCAGGCTAGCTGGTCATGGCAAGTGACATCTCAGGAGCATACGAGGAACTGGCCAAGGGCACAGAAGGGAGGGGACACAGCATGTTGTCACAACAGAAGCCGAAGGCCAGATTGGGTGTCAGAGATGGTGCAGGTAATGAGAGGGCGCAGAGGGGATGAGGGGAGGACAATACAGCCCGAGATTTCGGCCATGGGGAGCACCGACTGGAGACAGGTCTAGGAGGTGAGAGAAAGGAGGCAAGGGAGAGGGAGGAGCCAGGACGACCCCCAGGCGCCCGGCTTGGGTAGCTAAGTGGATGGGGGCGTCTTCATGGAGAGAGGGAACACGCAAAGGCCAACCAGACTGGGGGGTGGGCTGAGGCGAGGACTTTACTTGCTCTTGTTGAGTGTGGGGTTCCTGGGGGGCCTCTCAGTGGAGCTGTTGACCGGGGCTGGATGTGTGGTCTGGAGTCTGAAAGAATCCTAGGCCGGCGAGCGAGGCCTGCTATGGACAGCAATTGACAGCCAGGGAGTAGAAAGCTTGCCTGGGCAGGAGACTAGACTGAACCCCAGAGTGCTAACATTTCAGGGCCAGGCAGGGAGGAGGGGCTGGAAGCCAGGGATGGATTGGTGGGAAAAGCCAGGAGAATGTGTTGTCCCAGAAGCCCAAGGAAAGCAGTGTTTCCAGAAGGGGAGAGAGCGGTCCACAGAATCAGATGCTGCGAAGATGTCAGTGTTTGCTGGCTTCACCCAGAAGCTCATGGCTGACACTTCCATGCGGGTGGGGTGGGCGGGCAGACTGCTGTGGGTGAGGATTGAGTAGGGAGTGAGGAAGACGAGGCAGCACGGAGCAGAGCACCATTTCAGGAAGGGAAGAGACAGCAGGGCCCAAAGCTGGAGAGGGTCTTGGGAAGGAGAAGGGTATTTGTAAAACACGGGCATTTTCAAGCCTATGCAGCAGGTGAGAGAACGCTGCAGTGAAACGCATGTACCCATAACCCAGCTGCATCAATTATCAACACACGGCTGATTTTGTTTCCTCTGTTTTGACTTCACTTCCTGCCCCAGGATCATTTGGCAGCACATGACAGACATAGTATCTCTTCTGTAAAGTTTTATCTGTATCTGTAAAAGATATGGTTTTAAACACAACCACAAAACCATCGTCATGGCTGTGCCAAACCAGAACAATCCATGACAGCATCAAGTGTCCAGCCTGTGTCCTCACTTCCCTGACTGTCCTATAAGTGTTCTGGCTCTTGGTTTTGTTTGTTTTAAACGGGGATCCAGACAGTCCACAGGTGTGTTGTTTGACATGTCTCCTCATCTGGAAACTTCCCGGCCTGTCTCTCTCTGCCCCAGCTGCTGGTTGCCGTTGTTGTTATGGAGGCAGGTCACTTGTCTGTTTTCTACACGCTGCCTTGTGCAGACTCCGCCTTCATGCTGTGGTCTAAACGTTCTTTTGCCCCCAGCACTTCCTGAAGTTGGCAGTGAGGTGTAGAGACCTGATCAGATTTGGTAGGTTCGAGGCAGGCACACAGCGTCTGGGCATCTCGTCCTGCGGTCTGAGTGTTCCTTCTCTAAGTTCACTGATTCTTTAGAAGTCAGAACTCACAGAAGGGAAATTGTGGTGGCCTAATTCCACTCTCCCGTCTTTACCAGCGTACTTCTGTAACAAGAAACTTCCCTTTGTCATGTATCTAGTTTACTCTGAGGTAGTTTGTACAGGAAAGGCAGGATAAATTCGGAATAATGCCTTCCTTTGTCACTTTTCGAAATGAGTTGGTTTTCTAGTATTCTTCAAAAGTCATCAGTGTGTTTTGCTACATGCACTGGGGACTGAGTCACAGCTGGTGGGTGGTGACCCACTGAGTACGCTTCTTACTGAATCTCATTTGCCTGCCTTTGGCCAGTGGGAGCCTCTTCTCAGGGTCTGGAGTCCTTCTGACACGACCCTGGCACCTTTGAGTGTCACTGCTTTCTAGTGTGACAAGCTATTCTGAGCTCATCTCACCCAGTTCCTGCCCCAGACCTGGAAGCAGCCGTCTTTCCTAGGAGGCCAGGTCCTGAAGAAGCAGGAGAGGACAGGAGTTGGTACGTACAGGAGAGAGGCTCTCACTCAAGGACACATGTCCCTTCACAGGCAGAAAGACAAGGGATCCAAAGCGTGTGTGGAGAAACGAGCTGAGGATGGAGAAGGGACAGTGCTTAGGCAGAGGCATTTTAGAGGCGGAAGGCCCCAGGTGAGAGCTCTCATCTGTGTTCTCGTTGTCACAGAAGGTGAAGACTGTCGCTGAAAGTGAAGAGGGAGGAAGTGACCTCTGGTGTTTGCGGAAATCTGGAGGAATGAGGGTAACCACTGGGAACCCTAACGAGAGGACAGCAGCTGTTGCCAGGCGATGAGCTGGAAGGAAACGAGTGAATTTCTATTGGCGCCGATCTGTGTGACGGTGTGTGTGTCTGGGAGCCCAAGTGGGTGCTGGACAAACGGGTGGGCAGAACCCACCGGAAGGGAGGCTTTGCCATCCGCCCAACTTGCAGTGAAGACTCACTCCTTTTCCCTGCTCTTAAGCAAGAGGCAATGTGACACCTACTGGAAAGCTTGGTCATTCATGTGAGAGAAGCTCTAAGAGCTAGAACCTTCTAAGTGCAAAAGAAGCCCTGTGCTAGGAGCCAGGGTTGTGATGAGAAATGAGTTTTGAAAAGGACGTCTGTGCAGGAGCTCGGCCTCTCCGGGGAAACCGCGAGGTGTGGCGAAGAGGCCGTCCAGGAGAGGACAGAAGCTCCAGCCGGGCCAAGGTGGGCGCAAGGGTAGGCCCTGCCTATCGGGAGCTTGGAGGACCGTGGGCCTCAGAGCCCGAGAAAATGCCTCAAGCTTGGAAAGCACAAACGCATCACCCATTATTTGAGAGATAAGGAAAGGTGAAATCAGAACCTGTTTGCTTAATGTGGATAATTTTCTCCACGGATAGAAAAGCAAGAGTTGCAGCAGTGTGGGCGCTAACCGCTGAGCCGGGAGAGCTCTGTTCAATGCTGCTGGTAACAACAGAATGAAGAGCATCCCGCTGTGAAGCGTGGCCCACGTTCCAGGCAGACCGGAGTCCATGTGCCAGGGAGCTGGGGCCCCATCGATTGTGAGGCGTGGGCCTGCCGGGTCCTGCGCAAGCCCAGAGAGGAGCTGTCCAGGCCTGCTGGCTCCTCAGGCTGCACCAGCCTGACTGGCTCATGTATGGGAGCTCCGTCTCCCCCAAGGGCTCCCCTCCTGGGTGGGGAAGGGAAGGGCCCAGGCAGGTGCCTTGAACACAGTTAGAGAGGATTAGAGAGTCTCCCTGGCTACATCAGCTGGTCCCACTGGGTCAGGAGTGGGAGGGGGTGTCAGAGAGCTAGGGCTCATCTCCACAACAAGAGGTCTGAACCCACCAAAAAGTCAGCGTGCTCAGTCTTTAGAAATAGGGAGGGGCGCCCGGGTGGGGGTTGGGGGGAGGCCAAGAGTGGAAGGCAGTGGCCTCTGGGCTGCAGGATGAGGAACGAAGGGACAGAACTGTGTCTTTCAGTACTGTTTGATTTTAAACTACCGGTGTGCATTGTCAAATAAAATAAAAATTAATGTAAAAAAAGAGAAGGCTATGCTTAGCTTAGGCAATGGCTTGTTGGTGGTAGGATTGTCGACCCTGCGATACCTGAGTTTGGGACACATTTCCAAGTGTCCTGAAATCATATGGAGGAAACGGCTCATTTACACGGGTGGGCTTGGCCAACTGCCTGCAGAAGACAGGGTGAGCCAATGTCCTTGCTCTGGATCCTTGACCCTGATCCTAGAAGAGATGTTTCTTCCCTTTCCTGTGTACGTGGGTAAGGCGTATGGTCCCTGAGACGGCCCCCCTCCCAGTGCCTTTGCAGGGAACTGGAGCCAATTGGCTGTGGGCTGCTGGAGGGGCTGGCACTGAACTGGGACTTACATCCCCGCCAGGCAAGCTCCCCTCCGGGCTCATGTGCTGCCTGAGTCCGTCTGCTGTACATGCCCCTTCATTTTCAGCCTCCAGGTAGTTATCGGGTCAGGAACGTGGAAATAGAAGCTGACCCATCACCCAAGGAGTCACTCCCTCAGTGGAGCTTGGCAGATGAATGTGGTAAGCATGACGGGAAGTTTTACAAGGTTTTCTGCAAGGCTCAACACTCTCCAGCCCAGGCGTGGTTTGGTCAAGTATATGGCTTATGTTGAGGGGCTGTACTTAAGGCTCCCTCTGGGCCTGTATTTGATGATTTCTGAAGACGAGGTACTTTTATTAGGAACAATATGCGGACTAATAAGCCTGGTGGGTGGTAACAGCCACTGCTCATGTTCTCGCACCAAACCTAGTGGTCTGCTTACTATGGTGCCCATCTTTTCTCAGCCAGCATGGAGTCTGGGCAGGTCTGGCCTCGCATGGTGAGGCTCTTTGCCCAAGCAGCAGAATCCACCATACTCACCAGGGGGCGGACAGTGCACGAAGCCACTGCCCCCTAATGACCTCAGCACTCACTGTGGCCACAGGTAGGCTGGGCCCAGGACTCTGCCAAGTAGCTATGTTTTCTAGTTCACTAACTGTTTAACTTCTGTGGTTGAAACCATTTGTTTTCGGTCCTTTCTAAAAATAGACTTGTGTAACTCAGTAATAGATGTGATTTATTGGCTATGGCATTTTTTCTTTACTGTCCCTTAAAGTCACCTTTTTCAACACCAGTCACGAGTCCACAGTGCACAGCGGTCTAGGAGAAAAGGTTGGGATCTGGAATCTGAAGACGTGGGTTCAAATCCTGATTCCACACTTACTGGTGGGGGACCCTGGGATGTCACTTTACTCTCCTGAGCACTGGTTTCCCCACTGTGCCTCCCTGGGACTGACGTGAGGGTGAAAGAGGTAATGCGTTAGGATGTGGCCTCTACGAGGGCAGAGAGTTCTACCTGCTTTGCGCACTGGTGAGCCCATATCATCTGGAATCAAGCTGGCACGTTGCAGGTGCTCAATAAGTCTGTGCTGTCGAGTGACGGGTCACAAACGTCCTTCAGACTGTGAGTCAGTGCACAGAGGCTGGGGCTACTCTAATCCCTGGGAAGCGCAGCAAGTTATTCCGATCATGTGATGATTCTCGGACATGTCGGGAGCTGGGCTAAGAGAGCCTTTTCGTCAGCTTATCTTGTTGATTTGCCGTTTCCTTCTAAAAACGGAGTTTGACTCCCTGCCCCCTCATCTCTAATCTAAATCCTGTTAAGGTTTGGTTAGGTGGCAGGAAGTTAATAGAGGTTTTTAAACCAAATATGCCTATAAAATCTGAGCTATCTGCAGCTGACAAACTATCATCTGACTGTACTAAGGGAACTAATCAAAGGAATGAACTGGTGAAGTGAGATTATTTTCACCAAACTGACCTTGCTTATAAATGTCTATTTTCACATTTCCATTCTCGTTCAATGGGGGCACTTTAAGGGTCCCTGCACGGAGACCCTGTACCCAGTGCGACAGATAATGGCACTACGCTGATGAGTTCTGGCATTGCCTGGAGGGGGTTGCCAGGGGCCTGGCCTGGCCCAAAGCAGATCCCAGCCTGGTTCTTTTCCATGCCAGGTCTCAGGGCTCAGATGGCGCAGGTGCCAGTCCCAGGAAAGCTAACACTACCAGCCTGGTTTAAAATTTCCTGGCTGTCAGGAAGGAGGGAGGGAAACGATTCACTTAGCTCTCCTGCCAGCTGCAGTTGGTCCACAACCACTAAGGGCTTGTCCTAGCAGCTCGAGCCTCCTGGGGAGGACAGAAAGACGGCAAACAAGAGGCATGTCGGAGCCATAAGAGGAGGGGCCAGAGCTGGGGAAGGGCTTCAGGTGGGCCTCCCAGAGTACCGCTGAATGAGGTACCCAGAAAAGACAGCTGAAACAGCGTTTTCTTAATAACATACTGGAGTAGAATATCCTTAAGTAATGCGCCCCCCCCCCCAATCTGTATTAAACATTTCCATTCACTCTTTTATCGAACCTTGATTAGAGTCAAGATAATTCTGGTATATCTTTAAGGTAAAACACTATTCAGTCTTTTAAAACACTTTTGAAGAAGTTTTCACATGTTTACCACATAATGAAGGGTATGTGGTCGTGGCAAGTGACAAATAAAACCAAGTACAAGTCCATATGCATTTGAAAAGCCTAGAAGGGTTCACACCAAAATGCCAGCATCGGCTGTGTCTGGAGGTGAGGTGACAGGGCTTCACTTTCTTCTTTCTACTTTATTGCATTTTCCTAACTTGCCAAGGGCATTTAGTAATTTCAGTACTGTGAGCCTCACTAAGTGTCAGGCTCTGTGCAAGACTGTGGGGGCCAAAGCCCTGGGGGCGCTTAGGGAGGTTAACCTGGAAACACAAGTCACAAATGCGCAAGGAGTGCGACAGAAGTACAACCAGAGGGATGGTAAGAAGGGGCCCGAAGCAGTTAGGACAGGTGTCCCGGGGAAGGTATCAGAGTTGAAGACTTGCTCAGCAGGGAGAAAAACAGGGGAACCACGTACACAGGGAGATGAGGGTGCCCTGAGGGGAAAGGATCTAAGTAACTAGTAGTGAATGTAGATGAAGAATAAACCTGGGTGGGGGGCGAGGGTGGGGAAAGGCCCTTATGCTCCAAATAATCAAGGAAATACAAAGTAAAGGCAGCAGGAGACGCTGCTGTGCGCATCAAGTTAGCAAGGAGGAACAGGACTTACACTAGTTGAGGCGGCAGGGAGTCCCTCACTGGCCTCGAGCGGGCGGCAGCCGTCCTAGGGCCACGCGGTACGTGGTTAGTGCTCCGCTCCGGCCCAGCACCTCCTCAGTCTGTATGACTGCACTCTCGACTTGGACCTGAGATGAGGGCAGAGATCGATGCATCAGATGTTCACTGTCACTCCATTCGCTCACTCATGTCTGTATTCCGGGGAGTGGGCTCACAGGTGTTCCACTGCATTACTTTGCTATATCACTGCCACATGCATCAAATACTATATAACCATGATTTAAAAACCCGAGTTAAATATATACAGTACATTTCTATAGCAGCTGGCATTTCCAGACCATTTACATCCTCATTATCTCATTTGATCCTCATGACCTTCCCGCAAGTTGGGCAGGGCGAGCCTTATTCTGAGAAAAGAGGGCACACGTCAGCTTGCAGCCGCCTCCCGTCCCTTCCTTGGAGAACCTGGTCCATTTCTGGAAGGTGCAATGTTAAAGCAGAACCCACCTTACATATGCACTAGGAGGGGAAAGTGACATCCGTTTTAGGATGGGGAACTAACATGTAGCCATCAGGCATCATAGTTTGGGTAATTATTTTAACAGTATGGATTAATGTTGAATTTATCCCAAATGGGTCTTTAGTTTTTTTCCTCATTTCCTCATAGCCCCCCCTAGTATATGACCTAAGGACACAGCACACTCTGTTGTAGTTATTTAGATAATGTACTGAGAGCGCCCTGGAAAATGGAAAATGATTTAAGAATAAAAAAAACAGGATCGTAAACCAGAAGAATAAAGGAATAAAAAATTCATGCACTTTTTTTCTTTTTTACGTGTTGCATAAATAGTATCTAGCATTCAATTTCATGAGCATACGTTAACTGAGCACTTACTATGTGCTGGGCACTGTGTTATGTGGTGGGAGAGGGGAGCACACGTGAGCTACAGATGGTTTCTACCCTTGGGTTGCTGTCCAACACGAAATTCAAGTCTGCCCAATTTCCTGACAGCTCATCTCCACCCTGGCTGACTCCACCAGCCAGTCCACCCCACTGGTGTGATACATCACTAAAGAATCCCACTTCCTGGGTGGAAAAGAATTTGTTTTTCTCTCTTGAGCACAGCATTCTCAATCCTTCCATTAAACCAAATATCTCAGGTTGGTGTGTGTGTGTGTATCTGGTTATTTCCTCCTTGTTGGTTGCCATTTTTATAAGAGACATAACCTTGAACAGTTAAAATACTTACACTTAAGAATCTGCATGTCTGTATATGTCTAGAAACTTCAGTCTCCTCCCACCCTCATGTGTATTAGTATTAATGTTTAAAGCATGAGCATTAAACATCATCTGTTCATCACAGACTAACTTCTGATTGTCACAAACAGTTACCTGGCTGAACCATCTTTGGCAGCTTGATCCTCTTCAGGAAGAAATAACGATTGAAAATGAGTCAAAACCGTTGTCAAAAGTTCCCCACAGACCTATTGATAGACAAAAGGTGGTTAGCTTACCATGTGAGTGACAACAGTACAATTATTAATAATAATAGCTAACAGTTACTAAGCGCCAGGCGCTGGGCTAAGCTCATTATAAATATCTTATGTAGACCTCACAACAGCGCCAGTTAACTATGATTTCCATTTTACAGATGGGTAAGTTGACTTCAGAAAGAAGTAAACAGAACTAGGATTCCAACCTTGGTTCTGACTCCTACCCACTAGATGCCATAAAAACTCTGTTTCAAAAATTCATTAAATTTATCGGGGTGATATTGGTTAATAAGATTATGTTTCAAGTGTACAACATTATAATACATAATGTGTACACTGCATTGTGTGCTCATCACCCAAAGTTTAGTCTCTTTCCATCACATTTGACCCCCTTTACCCTAAAAACTTTTTAAAAAAGAAGTTGTAATTCCTGTCTTTTTGATATCTAGTTATATATATACCTATTACATGTACATACATAGTAGTTAAATTTGCAAGAATACAAATATTTTAACAATCTCAAATTTCCACAGGAAAGATGGGCCTGAATTCATTTTGTTGCAAGTCCCTGTTTTGTATCTGAGCAGCTGCTAGAAACTTAAAAAACAAAACAAAACACGCTGTTTGCATTTTTCTGATCTCCCTAAGTTCTTAAAGGCCCTTGCTCTGCACTGTCCTGGGAAGCGCAGAAGAGACGGGCTCAGGCCTTCAGCCGTCGCCATGGCAACTGCCAGGCTGCCCCTGACTGCAGCTTGGAGGTGTGGCACAAAGGTGTGGCACACAGGAAGGGGACCCCAGGAGGGCTTCCAGGGCACCTCCGAACCCGGGGGGTCCCATCGTAGAAGCAGGAGGCACCCTCACCAGGGCCTCTGCGCAGACGCACCACGGCCGGCCAGCACCGAGCTTCTTGACTCGTTTCGTACTGGGGGTCAGAGGCGTGGGTAGGGAGGTGGGTCTCTCTCATTCATAGTTAAGAAAGGCAAGAAAATAATTTCTCATTGGGGAAACGGACCTTGGCGGAACCGTGGGCACGCACCCTGCCCACTCACCTGGGGCCCTGCCGCCTGCACCAGCCCTTCTCCATGAACAGCGGCATCTGCGCGAGGCCCTGCTGGGGGATGATGGGAAATCCCTCCTGGGGGATGATGGGAAATCCCTCCTGGGGGATGATGGGAAATCCCTGCTGGGGGATGATGGGAAATCCCTGCTGGGGGATGATGGGAAGTGCACGTTTTTACGAGGTGGGAGAGGATTTCCTCCTTGTTTCCAGGGAAGAAACCCTTCTGGTGATATCCTCCCCTTTTTGCCTCTCATTCCCCGGAAGAAAGCAGGAAGATGAGATAAGCGAATGTTTTGAGGGCCTTCAGAGTTTGAAAGCACTGCTCTGTGATGACCAAGCACTTCCGGGTCACCCAGGGGTAGGAGGTCAGGCAGCCTGGAGCTGCAAGGAATCAACTTGGCCTGATGGAGTCTTGCTGGGACTCCCCAGGTCTCTCAGAGGGAAAGAGCGGGTGAGGCTCTGTGCCTGACCTGAGCTGGGAGCTGGGGCGCAGCCTCCTTCTGGAAGCGCAGTTGGGATCTGGCCCAGTGGCTGCTGTGGGAGGCTGGGGAGTGGTCCTTTTGGTGACCCCGTCTTGCTTTATTTGGACGATTGCTAACCCTGGAGTGCAGGGAATTTACTGTAGGTTCACTGAGAGGGTTTTTGGGGACAAACTATGACTAATTTACGTGGGACATAACAAAAATTGTAAATTTTAGGGCACCCAGCTGCTACTGATGTGATTTAGAACAGCGTTTGCTTACGCCTCTTTCTGGTCCTTTGGATCTAAGGCTTATTGAGCTAGAGCTTCTCTGCTCGGTAGATGGTGTACGGCCCCTTCCAGCAAACTGGAGTTATTATTCCTTTACATCAGCGATCTGGGCGCAGGAGAGGGTCGTGAGGAACAGTGAGGGCTCTTGAGTCAAAAGACTTGGTTTGAATCCCATTGGCTGTATGAGCTTGAACAGTGACTTCGTCTCTTTCCTTAGCTGTATGAAGGGGAAATGACTGTGAGCATGTAGCAAGGTAATCATATGAAACTGAAAACATACCAAAACGGTCAAAACTTAGCAGACATTAGTTACTGTCATCCTTAAAGCAAATTTGAAAGTTACTTTTCTGATGCTTTTATATGCAAAAAGCTAACATTTATTTGCGTGTTCTGGTTACCATTCCAGATTTCTCACATTGAAAATATTTTTGATGTTTTATTATATAAAGACATGCTCAATTATAGTAAATGTGGCAAATGCCAAGTTTAAAGAAGGAAATAATGATCCACTATTCCAAGCTCCTTACTTTTCCCCCCAAGAAAAATTGTTAAATTTTGGTGTTTATAGTCTTTTTATCTTTGCAACCAATAAAAAAATATGATTATAAGGTCTTGTGTCTTAATTTGCTTGTAAATTGTTTCTTTCTTCAGTAAGTGATGTGTTTGGGCCTGAGATTTGGTTAAGATTGAGCCTTCCTTTATGAAATTGTTTCTGAGGGAAGTTCTGCGTGGTATGTGTGTTCAGGAGGATCTGTGGATTATTCACCTTGTGGATTTGGCAACCGTAATGCTGCCAGCAGGATCAAACTCTGTTACGTTTTTCAGCCACTCCCCCATCTCCCTCAGCAACAACAAACAATGAACCTTGGAGTGGGTGTGAGGGGAACTTGCTATTAATGATATGTGATTTCTTTGTAATATCTTCATTGTTATCATAATAAATAACAATACATTAATAAAATACCGTCCTTGATCCCCGTGGAAGCTCTTTAAGATTGGTAAGGCTTACTCTACCCAGTTTACAGAATAGGAAACAGACTCAGAGGGCAGGTGAGTTATATGGGGGAGGAAAAATAATTTTCTCTCTACCCTTTTAAGTTCTGGCTGGTCTAATAACCAAATTAACATGGAACAGATTAACAGGAGAAAATAACCAAATTTATTACATATGTACATACGGGGGCTCCTTAAGAATATGGGACCTGAGAGTAGGCAATTCACAGTTAGAGAAGGAGGAGCAAACATTTGGTACACAAATTCCTGCCGGGCCACCCAGAAACAATGGGACACAGAGGGGAGACTCACAAACAGACTTTACAGGTTCCTCCGTCTGCCACATTTAGTTCATATTATGCAAAAGTGATCTCCCTTCCTTTAAACAGGTATGTCTATTTGAATTCCTTTAGGGAGGTAAGGGGGAGAATCCAAGTTTCTTTCTGTGTCTTCTGTTTCTTAAAAATAACCAGCTCACTGTAGTCAATATCCCAAACAGGCATGTTTTGGGTGGCAAACTCTGCTTCTTACCGGTTGCTGAGGTGACCAAAGCTAATAAGCCATGGGGACCCAGAATTAAAACTTGGCCATTCTGGCTCTAGGTGAGTATTGTTTTCACCAATCAATGTTGACTTTAAGACCTGCTTTCCCTCCATTTAGATAAATTATTTTGAATACTTAAATATTAGATTTAAAGAAATAAAACGATTGGGTTATGCTTATTGTTGAAGGTATTAAATCTCAAAAGCAATTAAAAGCACCAAACAATATTTAGATCTAATTTTATAACTTGCACAAACACACTAGAAATTGGATATACACATGTACGATGGCCAGACCTATATAAAAACAGAACTCTGAGGCACAGTCCGCAGCAACCTGCCCAGGAAACCAACCTGTTATCTCCAGTAACCATCCTAGAAAGCCAACCTGCTGTAAATCAGACTTGTAGGAAGTCAGTCTGCTATCGCCACCAACTGATCCGGGAACAAACAATAACCCTGTAACAACCGGCTTCCAGTGGCCAGGACCTGATTAATAACTGAGAGTTTTCTAACTTTTGTCTGAAGTTCCAACTTAGGACGGAGCAGAGAAAGCTGAATTTGCACACTAACTGATCACACAGGCCCCCCACCCCCAGCTAACCAGCCCACAGCTTCAGGACACAGCCTCCAACCAGGGCTCACCCAGAGCTGTCCCTTTGTCCACTACGAAGCCTTCCCGCCCTTCTGCCTGCAACTCTCTGCCAAATGCAATCATGGTGGCTGACAGTCATTGCTTGTTCTCATTTAGATTTTTATTTATTTATTTCCACACACAAAATAGATTCCTTCAAAAAAGACATAAAGAAAGAAAGGCCTCGACCATATTTCCATCTCACTAAGGATGCAAAGGCCCATATGGACTGAATTTCGCTGGCTTGGTTGAGCAGCATACTGTGTGTAAACACTTTTCTGGGTTCTGTAGGGGAGACAGAGATGAGGAAGGCATGGCTACTGAGTATACAGACATCAGAGAACCACCCAGATGACCTGAGACAGAACTTGTCTCGTGTGTGATGAAGGTGATGCAAGGAACTGTGGGAGTTAAGAGACAGACAGCCCATCTAACTCGGAGGATCCATAGAAGCTGCAGGAAGGTGTCAAATATGCAGAGTAAAAAATTACAAATACAGAGAAATGTGGTTAATATATACTAATAAGATACACCCCTTAGATTTAAAATTTGCATGTTGTTATCCTCAGACCTTTAAAATAGAGATAGATGGGTGATGGCTAGATGATACATAGAGTTGAAGGCCTTCCTTCTTCTCCAAGTCCCATTCTCCTCTCCCTTCCTGAGGGCGCCCTTAGGACTTTGGAGCTTTTCTGGGAAGTGGCCGCTAGCAGTCTTTGAAGAATGGCTGTGATTTTTGATAGGCAGAGCTGGGACAAGGAAGGCATTTCAGGGGCAGGGTATGGCGCGGGCAGAGGCATAGAAGTGGGACAGCGCCTGTGCTTCGGTTTTGTGTGAAGCATGTAACAAGTACAGGAAGGGGATGGTGGCCATGAGGCTGAGAAGATGCCTGGGGCCTTGAACAGGGAGACACTGAATGCCAGCGAATGAGAGGTCTGCACCCGGGTTTCTAAGTGGATGACGAGTGTGAGGTGGCTAAGAGGGCCAAAAGCTGGAGCCAGAGGGGCAAGTTAGGGGCTATTGCCAGCATTTACGGAGGGAGTAAGAAGGCCTGGATGGGGGTGATGACAGAGGAACTGGGAAGATGATGAGTAGGCAGTGTCAGATGTCTAGAACAGACTGTCAGATGACAGGAGGAGGGGCCCATTAGTGGGTGAAAATGAGTGTGAATGTGTGCGTGTATGTGTAGTGTGTGTATGCATTGTCTGTGGACACGTATCTCCTAAGAGTTCAGAGCTGCCTCCTTGAGTAAGGAGGAAATGTTTACAAACACCAATAAAGATCTCGGCGGACACATCTCTATGGACAGAAGGGTTGGAAGAGCCCAGAAAGGTGAGGAGGAGCAGGCAGGCCCCCCCCCCCCCACCAGCAGAAGCCGAGGGGCGGGGTCAGAAGTGGTAGTGCCCAGCATCCCGCAGGGGTGAAGCCCTCTCTAGGGCTGGCCTGACTCTCTTTTTGCGCCCCTCCCCTTTAGGGCCCTGATCCAAACAAAGGTGGCTCCTCGTTCACGCATCACTCAGCAGCCGACTAAAGGGTTTCTAGCGGCCATCTACATGGCGTCCTGGTTGGAGAGCTGCTGGGTACCAAGTCCGTCCCAGGCCCCACCTCCGCCCCTTCCCGTTGCTATGACAGCATACGAAGGCTGCCAGGGCTCCTCCCTAAGCCTCCTGCCTCTCCCACATCCAGGCCACGCCTCCTCTTCCCGGGCGGTGATTGGTGGATGCGTCCCGTTGCTATGACAGCACTCGTAGGCTGCCAGGGGCTCCTCCCGGCTCCTTCCCATCCCTCCGCCCCCTGGGGGAATGAGGCGGGTCTGGCCGCGTTTCCATGGCGACGGCGGACGCGGCGGGGCGGGCCGCGAGTACCTACCCACTAGAGACTCGTCGGCGGCGGCTGGCATCGAAGCTGGGGCGAGGCCATGTCGGACCTGGGCTCAGAGGAGTTAGAGGAGGAGGGAGAGAACGATCTTGGGGTAAGAGCTCCGGGTGAGGGAGGGTCTTTCCCGGGTGCGCGGTGGCGGGCGGATCCCCGGTTGCCGAGTTGGGGGAGTCACAGTTCACCCCGGAGGCCCAGCCAGGGACGAGGACCACGCCGGCCACCGCGGGCGCTGCGTCCTGGAAGTTGGTGGTGAAAGGTGACACGTTATGACGTCGGCTTGCCGCATCCTTTCTCGCTCTGCCCCCTCCCCATCCCGCCTCCCATTAAAGGCAAAGATTTCCAAGTCAAAGGCTTCGGAAGCATCCTCCTCCCCGCTGTTACGCTCCGTTCGGGCAGTTTTCCTGGATGGCTGGGTCATCCCAGCTGCCACACTATATTATGCCATATAATCATTTCGGTAATGGAGCTCGGCTCCTTAGGATTGATGGATGAAGGAAAGCTGCTTCCTGGGAGCCTTCAAGAAATACTGAGGCAGTCTCAGCTTCCATGACGGCTTCCTGAAGGTATTACCATATAGGTGTGTCATCCCATGTGCTTTCTTCACTCTTGTTGGGGACTGACCCAGGCTGCTGGAATTAGTCCCTGGTTTAGACAGCAGAGAGGAGGCAAGGGGATGCACAGCCAGTGAGGTGAGCTGGGCTCGGTGTGGGCATTACGCACTGCCCACACTAACCTCCCTGAGTCAGAGGCGACCATTTCCTGGCAGATAGGGTGGAACCTCCACCTCTATGTGTATGCAGGGTTCAGAGTTGAGATAGTTTCAGAATTAACTGAAAACCTAGTACCTCGGCAGAGATGCCGTTGTGACTGCTCTGTGACTCGGTCTCCCAGCCTAGCCTCTTCCTGCTGCTCTGCCACTCCAGGAGCACCTCTATGCATTGAAGCCACCTGGCCACCAGGGAGAGCCGGAAGTGCCCGGGACCTCCATGTTCCAGGCAGCCAGCAGCTAGCGCTAACCAGCAGGACACCCTGCATTGATCCACACTCCAGAATTCCCTGAGCCATGAGGTCGAATCTGGGACATCACCGGACGTCGCTCACACTTAGCAGCCTCCACTTTCATGTCTGTCTCCCTGCCTGCCTACACTTACTGGTTTCTCCTTTAAGGGAGCACCTTTTTTAAAAAGTCAATTGCTCAGGGTCTGCTTCTGGGGAAAACCAACCTACCACACCTGCCCAGTAAGCTTTCTAGTTTGTCTCCTCAAATGGCTCCACTGATGTGTAACTTTTTAGTGCCCAAGGATATGTCGCCCAGGTGTGGTTACCTATGTCACCTGTAAGCCTGGGCCGAGGATGGGGAGGATTCGATGGAATGCTATTTGTAAGAAGCTTAGTGTATGGTTGGCGCTTAAAAATTAGCAGCTGTAACTATCCTGACTTCTTTTGCCAGGAATACGAAGGGGATCGGAACGAGGCAGGTGAAAGGCATGGCCATGGGAAAGCGAGACTGCCCAATGGGGACACATACGAGGGGGACTATGAACACGGTAAAAGACATGGCCAGGTCAGAATGGGTGACTTGAGCGGGTAGTTTTCTCTATTTAATAGTCTATTAGTGAGTATTAACTTCAGGAATGATATGAATCCTATAACCAATGTGTTTCAGGGGATCTACAAATTTAAAAATGGTGCTCGATACATTGGAGAATATGTTAAAAACAAAAAGCACGGTCAAGGCACTTTTATATACCCAGATGGATCGAGATACGAAGGTACAATGTTCTCACAAAGTGGATTTTTGCGTTACATAGGTCTTCTTTCGGGACTGAACGTACCTGTGGAAAGTGAGATAAAGGAGAAAGCTTAAAGTTCTCCAGATGAGTCAGTCACTCAACACAACCCTTGCTCCAGCATTGACAGGGTTGATGCAGCCGCCAGAAAGCCTGGAGATCATGGGAAGTGTGACGTCCCTGTGACAAGCGCTTTGTCTTCTGTGACCCGCGTTACTGAGCAGCAAATGTGAGGGAGGCTGCTGGGCGAGCACAGGCTTCCGGGTGTGGGTTGCGCCCATGATGTTAGATGCTCTGTAGCGTTTGTCTCCTTGACGTTGGTCTTGCTGTTTCCGTTTCTGACGGGCCTCTTTTTTAATGAGCACACTGTTTGTTTAGACCTGGTGGTGCCTCCACTGATGGCCTCCTGTAAGGGAGGCGGTCTGCCTTGTTAAACGGTGTCCTGATCTCTGCCACAGTTCTTTCCATGCCAATGTCATGTCTCAGGAAGGTTCTTGTTCCCTTATTTCCAAGAAGCCTACTGCTGCCCCAGGCACCTAATCACCTGGTGTGCCTACAGTGTTAGTCTAATCCCAACAAGGGAAGAAGGAAGTTCTGAACCTGGGAAGAGAGACAAGTGGGCCGTGGATGTGAGCCTTCGGAAACTGTGTGCAAAATTCTACGTCCTGGGCTTCTTTTCTGGGAAGACAGTTATCTAGTTTTCATCAGATTTCCAAAAAGGGACACCCAGTGGTTCCCTGCGAGTCCCCAGCGTGCCCAGGCTCAACGGAGGCACAGGGTGCAGCACAGTGTCCCAGTCTGACTGAGAAGCCCAGGAGCAAGCGGAGGCTGCGGTGGGGTGGGGGGGTGGGGGGGGTGGGGGGGATGGGCCGGGGGGGAGGGGAGTGGCTGAGGGACGGTCCTGGGTTTGTGGGCGACCTGAGCAGAGGCAGGGAAGCAAGGGTGCTTAGGGGGTGGGGATGAGGTTGGAGGGGTGAGTGGGGAGATGGAGGGCCAATGAGGGCTATGGGGGGGGGGCGCGGCGAAGCATCACTCTCCATGCTGGCCCTGTGGCCTGCCAAATGGAACATGTTTAACAATGAAGTTGTGCAGAAACGAGATGGGAGGACTTGAAGTTGGCTTTTCTGGAAGCTCTCAGATGGCAGGAGCTGGAGGAAGACATGAACGCCTGGCTGTTGGGGTGCTTGTGGAGAAGAGAGCATCATGAGGAACCAGACACATGGGGTTTTCTTTCTCAGTCCCGCTGTGTGGCCTTGGGCACTGTGCCTGTCCTCTCTGGTTGTTGGGTGCTGCGTCTGTAAAGCCGTGTTTCGGTCATTACACACCCCACATGAGGTGGCGATGTAAAGCCCCCAGCTGGTGGGTCCCCACAAATGCTAGCTCCCTTCTCTTCCACGTTTCTCTGAGCCAGCAGTGGGGGAGGGGCAGCACAGCAAACCAGTGACCAACCCACGTTTTAGATGCGGGGAGAGGATCTTGTTCCCCTTCATCTTGTTAGGGCTTTTAATTTACAATGTTCTTTAATCCCCAGAGCCAGCCGGAGAGCCAGGGGGAGGAACATGGGATGGAGTCACATATGCAGAGCTTTGTAACTGACAGGTGCTCTCCCAGAGGAAAACCCAAACCCAGCCGCCAACCAACTAACCAACCCACCAACTGCAGGTTGAAAATAAACGTAGTTGAAAAAAACTTCAGTTGACAAAATTGAGAATGATGAGAAAGTACAGGATTAGGGGTAGAAAGATTTGGAAAACAAAAAGTTAGGTGCAAATTTAAAGCAACAGTAATAAAGTTTCTAAATGGCACTTACTTCAAAAGATAGAATCTGACTCATGGCCGTTGACGGCCAGCTCCAGGAGGTGACCTTTCTCTCTCCTGTGTACCTTCCTCAGTTCTGCACGGCTTCCTGGATAATAACCTGATGATAATTATTATAGTAATTACAGGAGTTATAATCGGATTGTAATCTGCTGGGCAGAGTCTAACAAGTTGTTAAGTAAACTGGGACTTCTAACAGAGTTTGCTTGCCAGTCCTCACCGGCTTGGAATTTAATGCCTTTTTGCAATTTAATTTTTTTCTTTCACGTTTAAAAAATTTTTACAGACTCCTTAATATATTGCTCTTGCCTCACTACGCTGGAGATCAGCTCCCGCGGTCAAGAGAAGAGGCTGTGATCGTTTTATCATCGTCTTTTGTTGGGAAGACACCAACTGATGTGTTTCAGCGAAGTCTGCACCAGGGCTGTGCGGGCGTCACCCGCGATGGCTCACAGCCAGTCCTGCAGTGTCTGTCCCCTAACTCCATGCAGAACTGGACACTGGCCACAGTGGGGATATTAATATCACAGAAATTGGCAAGTGCTACAAATCAGGGCTGCTTCTTACTTTTTTTTTTTTTAAAGGAGGGCGCAGCTCAAAGTGGCCCATGCGGGGATCAAACCGGCAAACTTAGTGTTAGTAGCAACATACTCTAACCAACTGAGCTACTGGCTGCCCCGACTTACTTGTTTTTTTAACTGGTAATTTACCAGGACATCACTGCCCCCTGAAATCCAGACAAGTCCTCTAGGACTCCCGCACACGCTGCATACCCTCGCGGCTGGGCGAGGCCCAGCGGTGACCGCGCTCAGTGTGGGGCTCATGCTCCTGTTGTCCGTCACACATCACACCACGGAACCCCGTCCTCTTCCTCAATGGCTACCAATGGCTGCCACCTCCTCTCCATGAATTTGTGGTAAATAGGCCTTTTGTCTGGGCTGTTGCCCACTTTTTCTGCTGCCTCACTCTGAGCTCTGTGGATGCCTGTGTGTCTGCCGTCCCCAGACTGAGTGGGGGTCCTGGCGGCCCCGCTGTCTGCACAACTGCTTGTCTGTCTCCCAAAGTGCTCAGGCCCTCATAGGACCCACCGATGGAGGAAATATGTAGACGTTCCCTTTTGTGGACAAACTTTGGGGCTTAGCCACGTAAACACGTATTTCTTGGAGAATTAACATATTCTCAGCATGCTGCGTATTCTTTATCTTCATGCAGAAGCAGATCCAGTGTTTGGATAAGTCAGAAGTTTACGCAAGTTTGGGGGCGCTCTTTAAGAAAAATAATACAAAGTCGATATAGAAGTAGATTTTTATTTGTAATGAGAAATCAAAAAAAATAAAAAATTGAAAATACCACAAACATCACAAAATCTGGGGAAATAACATGAATTTTTAAAAATTCATGTCTGACACAAGCCTTTCCCCTACTTTTGTTGGCTAGTAATGGAACGTCTCTCTAGTTGACAACAATTTTGTCGTATTTTCTATAGAGAAAGTAGAGAACTTTATCTTTTCTCCTTCATCAACAAATTGATCGAAATTCCTATTTTTATTTTTCATTGTCTAGAAAAGTGTCATTCAGCATAACAACTTATTGGCAACACAGTGTTCCAATTTTAGGGTAGTTGTCAACTTTGGGAACTTCTATCAAGGTTCTTTCATATGTGAGCTGTGAGATTTGAGGACATCCTGGGTTTTCAGTGCATGGCTAGTTTATACCTCTTCACTGACAACATTCATGAACTCGCTGTTATGTTATGCATTTTATGACAGCTTTGCCAATTTCAGTATTTCTTATCAAGCCAGCAAGAAGTGAGCAGGGCCCCGCGTGGAGGTGAGTGTGTGAGGACAGTCCGGTGAGGGAGGGGTCCACGCAGAGGCCTGGCTGGCAAAGTCACGACGTCCGTTGGCAGGAAGCTGTGTGCGGTGGGGCTGTGCTGGGTGGCTGGGCTGGAAAGGTGCATTGGGGCCAGGTGGAAAGGTGGGGAATGGACTGGAATGCTGGCAAGTGGCTGAGGACAACCCATCAAGCCTGGAAGTGGTGGCTGGATCACTAAACACACGCAAGCAAAAATGTGGCGTTGGGACCGCGGGCATAGGGCAGACAAGCGCTGGTCTGAGTCCTCGCTGGGCTGCTGACCCACTGTGACACCTGCTGTCGACACACATGGCAGAGTGTGGCCCCCATACACACACCACTCCCTGCCGACTGGCCAGAGGGAAGTCAGAGTAGAGAGACAGCAGTGAAAAGCACCCTCCCTTCTTCTCACCTGGGCTTGCTGTTGTGTCGTCCCTTCCAGGGGAGTGGGCGAGTGACCTAAGGCACGGCCACGGCGTGTACTACTACGTCAACAATGACACCTACACCGGAGAGTGGCTTGCTCACCAAAGGTTCGGTTCTCTCTTTAGTCCTATAGACTGATTCATGCAATAATATGACGATGTCTCATGGAGAAACAAAATCCTGACAAAAGTGCACAAACCCGCTCTGCCAGGCAGTTCAAATCCTCACGGCTTTCCCATGTGCCTGCTGGATGACGCACTACCGGGCGGAGGCGACCCCCAGCGGGAGGGTACGGGGTCCTTTACCCCTGCGCCCCGGGGGTGAGGACACAGAAGAACCTTCTGGGGGACTGAGCCTCAGCTCCCAGGAGCGCTGCCTCTTCCCGGGGAGAACCAGCTGGTCTGCAGGAAGGTCCCGGCCACCGCAGGCGATGCCCGCCCCTGCCCGGGCACACCGAGAGGGGGCGTGCTTTGATTGGGCGGCAATAGAAGCCAGTGGCTTGTGGGCCCGCATCGACCTAGGCCACCCTCAGTGGACATGCCTGTCTTATACACGCGGAGGTTTCCCCTGCTGCGTGGAAATGCACTTGGCTCCCTGTCTTAAGCAGGCACGGCCAAGGCACCTATGTCTACGCGGAGACCGGCAGCAAGTACGTGGGGACCTGGGTGAACGGACAGCAGGAGGGCGCAGCCCAGCTCATCCACCTGAACCATAGGTACCAGGGCAAGTTCGTGAACAAACACGTAAGTCCGGGGGAAGCGGTGCTCGCCAGGGAGACGCATGATCGCCTCCTCCCCGGGCTGTGTAGTCCAGGGAACAGAAAACACTAAAAACTCAGGGAAACCCTCCGATCCCCTCGGAATACGGGAAATGGGGCGGCTTGGCCCTCTCAGCATCCGGACACCCACAGAGGGCAGAGAGCCCGTTTCTCTGCATCTGTCAAGTCCCTCTCTCCCAGCTGTGGCCTGTCACGTCCTCTTAACACGGGGGCGCCTTGACCTCCGTTGTGTGTGCTCCTTCTCACGGGTGAATCAGACATGGTCCTTGTTTGTCTGGAAAGGGATGTGGGGGTCTGACTTTCCTTCCCCTGGGGGGCGCGAGGCGGGCACCGGGGAGGAAGACCACACCCGGGCCAGGTGTGGGGCGGGGCGAGGCATCCGGTCTGAGGCCCCCAGTTTGCGGTACCCACGGTCGGTCATCTCTGTTGGGAGGACTCGGTGGCTTCCCATGTCCTTCTTGTCCAAGCCCTGGGAGGATTCAGAGAGACCCCGACTAACTCAGAACCTACCACCCCAGCATTTGTTGCAGCCCTGGTCAGGGGATTAGCAGACACTTTCCCTGAAGAAAGAGTTTGCTGAGGGAATTAAAGGTGTTAGAAGTTGGCACAGGGAACACTTAACTGCTTTAGTGAAGTAGGCTCGGCCCCTCTAAGAACTCAGTTTTCATTTATGTGTATAATTCATGCCCTAATTACAGATTCTCCTTTCCGTCTTGGTAAAACAGCATGCTCTCCTCAAATGCACACGTTGTATGTATAATTCCCAGTTAAATTCTCATGGGATAGTTTTCGGCATGACGAGGTGGGTGGCGGGAAAGTGAATTTGACACAAGTTAACTTGGAGGAATCAATGAAAGCGAGACCCCAGACTGATCTGAAGAATGAGAGCCCAGGCGGAGGCTTCGTTCTGCTAGTGGTAAAAACTTTCAAGTTATACAAATACTACACAAGTACATTCCAGCTGTAGACTCTCGAATCCCCCCACCCCGAGCTCCAGCCTCCCTACTCCCTGCAGTGTGTCCCCCCCCACGTCTTCCTGTGCATCGTGTAGGCACGTGCTTACACATACAGCTTATATAGAACTATAGTGTGGGGGGTTTAATTACAGAAATAAGGACACACTACACCAGGACACAAAAACATGCACACAGAGACGTCTTCCATCCTTTTGTACACTTGGGAGCACTTACGTAGGCTGGATACCGGAATTGCTGAATCTACACATATTGCTATTTTAAATCATGGCTGATACCGCCGATTGTCCTAAAAAGCTATGCCAGTTTATATACCCTGGCTAGCAGAATATCAGAGTCTCTTTTCACATGTTCTCACCAACACTAGATATTATTGGTCTTTAACACTTTTTGCAAATCTGATGGGTAAAAAAATGTCATGTCATTGTTTGAATAGTCACTTCCCTGGTTCCTAGTGAGGTCCGGTGTCTTTACACTTTTACTGCTGGTTTGATTTTCTTCCTCAGGGAATGACCTGTTTACGTCCTTGCTGACAAGTTATTCAAACATACTAGAAAGCTGCAATAATTAAAACCACGTGCTACCGGAATAGAGATATACAGATCCATGAAACAGAAAGTCTAGAGACAGGTGGAAGTGCATGTAATAATTTAGCACGCAATAACGGTGTCATTTCAAATTAATGAGGAAATGATGGGAAGAAGTCAAGCAATGGGGCAGGGACAACTTGGTACCTATTTGGGAGAAAAATAAAATCAGAATTTGCCTTCCAGCATATAGATAAAGATACTTTCTAGAACTAAAGGTTTAAATGCAAATAAGAAAAAAATCACAGATAGAAAAATAGGTGAATATTTATTAACTTTGAGGAAATAAACTTTCTGAACAGAAATATGATACAAAGGAAAAACCAAGATATTTTTGCTTGATAAAAATAATCCCTCACAGATTAGAAAATACTATAAAGAAAATTTAAGAAATACATGACAAATGGAGTTAGGACATATGCCACATTTAATATGTGAAGTACTTATATCAGTCAATGTGATTTAAATGGTCAAAATGTTGAAAGAAATTCAACCTGCCTAATAACTTAAAAGATGTGACTTAAAATGATGAGGTCTCATTTATATATATATATAAAAATGTAAAGATGGAGCAAAATGTTAATGCTCAGAAAAAACAGGGTTTGAGGACAAGAGGACTCTTAAAATGCTATCATGGGAATAAAAATTAGTAAAGCTTCTTCTGGTGTCTCTCTCTCTCTCTCTCTCTCTATATATATATATATATATATATACATATATATTTATATTTATATATTTATTTATATATACAGAGGGTGCCCCACAAATGTGTACACATTTTAAGAAAGGAAAATACTATATTAAAATTACGCTGATGGGAACCACTTTGAGCACCTCTTGTTATTGCAGAAGTTAAACATGACTTGTATTCATCTTTTGTTATCGGTATATATTGAATATTATAATTTTAATAGTTTTTCCTTTCTTAAAATGTGTGTACATATTTTTGGCACCCTCTGTGTGTGTGTGTGTGTGTGTGTGTGTGTGTGTGTGTATTTTTTTTTCTTTTGTCCAGAAATTCTACTTCTGATAATTTACCCTGAGGAAAATATCGAGTGTACATACAGTTTTAACCCAGAACATACGTGTTTGCTGTAGAAGTCTTTGTCAAAGAAAAGTGTCAGCATGCCAAATATCAACAATAGTAAATGAGTAAAATAGATTGTAATTCTCAGATGAAAGAAAACGCCAAGCTGACAACAGTATTGTGGAAGAATGTTTGTAAACATGGGAAGTCATTCGTGCCATATTTCTAAGTAAAAATAGAGTAGGAGTCAGCATGTGTGATTACGATCAGATTTCTATTAAAAAACTTCTGTCCTAGAAACAAGGTTACAGAGACCACATCAAAATGTTACTAATAGCTCTATCTCTAGTTAGTTTTCTGGAGGGTGTTGACTTAGTGACATTTTTGTAACAAATACGTTACTTTCGTAAAGAGGTAAAATGTAGTTAAAGTGAAAAAAAAAAAAACCCAAAAAACCCAAAATAGGCCCTACACTTTGCAATTCCATTAGCCATTAGTTCATAAAAGCATTCTTTGGTCCATATTGGACGTCCCCCAGTTACATGATGTGGGTAGGTTTTTATGGGGATGACGTTTCTAAACCATTTTGTACCTTCTGTTGGGTGTTGCCACTCAAAGGTGACGTGCTTCTTGGTCTTCCTTCTGTTGCAGCCTTTTGGCCCTGGGAAGTACGTGTTTGATATTGGATGTGAGCAGCACGGGGAGTATCGTCTTACAGATGTGGTAAGTGGCAGAAGGTAGATGGTTTCCTACACGTGTAGGCGAAAGAGCTGCTCAGTGACGTGGATGCCAGGGACTGGCAAGGTGAGAAGTTACGCCAGCACTTGGGGACTTCTGCATTTTCATTTTATTTCTTCACTTGCATGTGCTGATCTGGAACTCAATTGCCAGAATTAAACGATGTTATTTTATAGTTATTGTTGAAGTTTCGACCTAGTTTTCGTCCAGAGGAAGCAGCTAATACTGAGCTGGATGGCTCTGAATAGTTATGTCCCAGAAGTGGCACCTGAAATCTGTCACCATGCTGTCACCAAATTCATTGAATAACGCAGTGTTTCAGGAATATGGCTGCACCTCTTATAATGTTCTCTTTTTGTTCCTTTACAATACTTAACATTAATATTAGTGCTAAATTGATATTCCTGGTTAATATTAAAATTACCCTGTTGTGTTGTCATTAGGCATTCAAATGTGTGTGTGTGTGTGTGTGTGTGTGTGTGTGTGTGTGTGTGTGGTGTTGGGGAGGGATGTCTGCGTCTGTATTCCTGTCGTTATTGTCTGACCAAGGCCTGTAGATAATTGGCAATTTAGTAAAATACCTTGGCCCCCCTGCCCAGCACCACCCACACCCCCAGGACACCTCCCGCCAGGACGCCACCGCAGGGCTCCCCCATTGCCCTGGCAGGCCCTGGGCCCCCCTCTTTTCCTGTGGTTTTCCACTTCCTTCCTGTCACTTGGCCACAGAATAGCCCATGATTCCCCACGGTCTTCGAGTAGAGGTCCACCCTCTGTGACCAGACTCTCCCGTGGGCTCACATGACCCGTCCCCTCGACCTTTCCCCTGCTTTGCTCCGCTTTGTTTTGCTCCCCTGACGTGAGTCGTGGTCAGGTCATGCTCCCAGTCAATCATAAAATAGGAAATGGCCAAAATGCTTGATTTTGTTGCTAAAAATAAGGCCCCTCCCTTTCCTGGGCATCAATTCTTCCTGAATCCTGGGTTGTCTAGTCTGAATGTGAGGGGGGTTCCCAGAAGTCACGTGGGACATGTCATCTTCCCACGCGGTTCTACACCCAGCGTGTGTGTGTGTAACCACCTGCAATCGTAGTCAAGAACTTAACACATGGCGACCAGCTTTCTTGTTAACTGTGACAGTGACGTAGTTGGTGCCTTTGCTGGGTTCTCCCTGGGACTCTGAAGGAAACTGTCTGCTAAGTTCATCGCACCGCCACTAGTAACAAATCTAGCCTTCGTGGTCTTATTGGTGATGGAGCTGTTATTAATATTTTCACTTGTGCAGTGATGAAAAGTAAAACACATGAAGTATTTGGAAGTTTTAGGCTCTCCTGGACAAAGTTACCGGAAGTCAGTGTTTCAGGGCGATGAGAAGAAGGTACGAGGAACACGAATAACACCTAAGGGGCCAATACTGATGGAAGCCCCCAGCACTGTCCCTAGTCAGGAGTAAACCCAGGAACTGACACACACGGCCTGAGAGCTTTTGTGCACGGTCACCATTGCGTGACGCTCAGACTGTGGTGGAACAGAAAAGCCCGGATGTTCTCTTTGGCTCAATAAGGGGAACACGTGCCCTGTAGAGAAGGGGTGGGGAACTGTAGCCCGCTGGCCACACCTGGCCACAGCCTGTTCTGTTTTTGTTCAATTGTGGTAAAATACATATAACATAAAATTTGCCATTTTAATCATTTTTAAGTGTCCAGTCCAGTGGCGTTAAGTACATTCACGATATTCAGCAACCATCACCACCATCTGTCCCTTTCCATCTTCCCAAACTGAAACTCTGTCCCCATTAAACAGTTGCTCTCATCGCCCCCAACCCCAGCCCCTGGCACCGTCTGACCTACTTTCTATCTCTGAATTTGCCCGTCCTGGATACTTTATATAAGAGGAATCATACAGTATCTGTCCTTTTGCATCTGGATTGCTTCACTTAGTATAATGTTTTCAAGGTTTGTCCATGCTGTGGCAGGTGTCAGAATTTCCTTCTTTTTATGGCTGAATAATGTTCCACTGATGGACTTGGGTTGTTTCCACCTTTTGGCTACTGTGACTATTGCTGCAGTGGATACTGGTGACAAGAATCTGGCTGAGTCCCTGTTTTCAGTTTTTCTGGGCGTATACCTAGAATTGAAATTGCTGGGTCATATGATACTCTATGTTTGGCTTTTTGAGGAACCGACAGATGTTTTCACAGCAGCTGTACCATTTTACACGGTTCTCCCTCCTGTTGCTGCAGACAGGTTTTACTGGAGCCCAGCCACGCTGATTCATTTACCTACCACCTGTGGCTGTTTCCGACTATAGCGGCAAGGTCACTGGTTGCTGCAGACACCGGATGGCCGGCAAAGCCCAAAGTAATTGATAGAAGAGTGTCCTGATGTTAGCTAGCTCTAGAACAATGCTTTTCAAAGTACGGGTTGCAACCTGTTCACAAGTCACAATATTCATTTAGTGGATTGTGAGAAACATTTCAAAAAGTGAAATGGGATAAAATAGAGATTTCTAGTGAATTTTGGTAACAGGGCCAAGCACGTGACTTTCGCTTCAGGTGAGGCGGGTGGTGGGGGGGTCGTGATGAGCTGGGATTTCCTCCTGTGGGCTGCAGCGTTGGGAAGCAGCTGGTCTGGAATCCCATTCTTTGCCCAGTAATTCTCGGGACTGGAGCTTTAGTATCCATGCCCTCTGATATGTTATAGGGTCATCTTAGCACGGGGTTAGGCCTTTTCTTATGCTGATATCAGCTTCCTTATGTGTAAAGAATCTTAGAGCAGGGGAAAATGTGGCTGAGCCAGGGAGACGGGCGTTTCATCTCGGTCATTTCTTAGCCGGTCCCCGCAGCTGGGAAGTGCATGTCGGATGCTGTCCTGGAATCAGCAGGGACAGCGTTCCACTGCACTTTTCATTTCTCGTCCGCGTTCCTTTGAGGTCCACTTTCAGTCATTAGTTCATCCCCTGGAGAGTTGGCAGTTGATCTGATCACGGAGTCGTGTTACAAAAATGCTCAAATGCAATTGAAGACTGGCCCTTTCGCCCCTGACTTTAAGTATCCCACACGGACTTCACACACATGTTGGTAAATTCACATCTTAAAACTTGAAATAGGAAAGAGGAGAAGAGGAAGAGGAGGAGGAGACATTAGTAACCGTCACTCCAAAATGGAGAGCTACCAAAATCACCGAATTGGCCTTGTGGACACCGACCCTCCCTGAGGAGCTGCCGCCCACGGAGGGACCAGGCTCCGAAGAGGCCCCGGCCGTGGAGGGCGCTGCCGTGGAGGGTAAGGCGCCTGTGGGGACCCAGCCCTGCACAGCCTGTGCACTGGCTGTGGGCCCGGCTCCCTGGGAAGCAACACTGGGTCCCTCCGTGTGCAGGGTGCTATTAGGGGGAACCTTTGGGGTCCGAGCCTCCCAGCGTGGAAAGGGTGTTATCACCATGACTTAAGCCCTTAGCAAACTTGGCTGATTCCATGGGAAGCTCCGGAGCGAACATGTCCCTTGCATCCCCTCACCTTGGTCAGTGATTGGCTGTGGGCGTGACCCGGGGCAAGGCAGCTGACAGCAGCTGGGTGACAGACAAGCCCTTCCCTGAAGAAGGGTCTGGACAGCACTCGTCCACGCGTATCGCAGTGGTCGTCCTGAGTAGTCAGACTGCCTGGGACGTCGAAGGAGGCTACACTGCGTGCACGTGGCTGAAAAGCCAGCTCCAGTGGCCTCCGTGAAGGAACGCTACTGCCAATTCATTGGCTCACACAACTGGAGAGGGCAGGGTGGGGACAGCCTCAGGCCGCAGACAGCCTCAGCCTCTGGTCTCTGCTCTCATGGGCCCTGGCTCTGCTCTCCTCCCGTTGGACACAAGTCCTCACTGACTTCCTTGATTGTCACCCAATCAGTGCAAGAGCCCTGGGCAACAGAGTGCTTCTCTTTCTCAGTGTGGCTGCCAGAGCCCTTGGGAAGTAGTCACCATCCCTGAACCAGACGCTGAGACTGGGGACAGGACACTCTGTTGGCCAGGCCTGGGATGGAGCTGGGTGACCAGCTGTGGGGGAGGGTCCCCGAGGGGGGTCCCCCCGCGGGAGAAGTGGGGGAGAAGTGGGGTGCTGCTTTCAGCAGGAGGGAGAGTGGGTACCGCCCAGGTGAGGAAGCGGCCTCCCACTGCCACACAGGCCGCGGGCCACCCAACGCCATTTTCCTTGGTTCCGTCTCAGGTGGGGAAGAGTCTGTGGAGGAGGTCCAGCCTCTGATGGATGTGTCAGAGGGGGAGATGGATTTCCTGAGGCCTGGAGAGGAAGAAGGAGATGTCTTCGGGCAGGAGAGCCGTGAGAACGTTCCAGAGGAGTTACACTATGACACCATAGACCAGGGTGAGCCTGAGCTCTGGGGGAACAGGAGGGAAGGGAGGACACACACGCACACTGGGATGGTCTCTGCCCTTTGACGTAGCCCAGCCTCGGGCCAGGTCTGAGGGACTGGGCGGAAGTCTCAGAGGACCATCTATGCACTCATGTCATAGGAATGTTGTCCCTGCAAACCTCCCATGATGACAAGGACAGTGGGTGCCCTGTGTGCTCTCTCACCCTCTGCCCTTTGCTAATCTCCATTTCTACCAGGAGAGCAGGCCTCAGGCTGCACAATCCCATCAGAAATGGATAGCATGGTTTTATTTTATTACATGGTTTACCGTGGCCGATCACAGGCGTGTGTTAGGAGCTGGCAGTGTTCAGAACCAGCCCTTTATAAGTGAGTTTAAATGTACCATTCATCGAGAAGCTTCTGCCTCTGCTGGTCCTGGGACAGAGGTGTGACTTCAAGTCTGCTTGGGGCTTCTGGTCCTGGAATCTTTAAAAACCTCTCCCTGAGGCTGAGGGTGTGGCCAGAAAGCTCAGAGAGGGTTCCCTTCTTTCAAACAATTTCCTGAATCTGATGTGAAGCGGACACCTTGGTGGAGAGGTGACCGGTGGTCCAGGAACAACTTGGCGTATGAGGTCCCTGGGCATGGGGCCCTGTGCAGCTTAGTTCGTCTCTGCTGTAAACTAAGAGCAAGTATTTTTCCCTTTCTTTTGAAAATAGTACCTGAAATGAATCACGTAAAACCATTTTCTGTCTAAAAGCTCTAAGCACACACAGAGTTGGGCTTTCGTCAGCAGTGTGGTCCTAAGTACGTAGTAACACACCAAAGAATCGTGCGTCCAGCGCTGTGTGGCCTCGGATTGAGGGCCTGCGCCCCGAAACCTGGCCTCACTGGTTGGCGGCTGGTGACCTCTCCTCCTGCCCTCCCTTCGTCCCTCATTTTCATAATGCAGACGAGGATGACCCCTCAGAGGCACAGTGCCGTGGGTTCTGTGAGGACGGGGTGGGCTCCCGTCCCAGCAACACCTAAACTGCACAGAGGTGCTCCGTGCGAGGAAGTTCTGGGCATGTCCTGTCCCCTGTGGGACCGACAGAAAGCTCACGGGACATCAGTGACTTGACTGCCATGTAGTCACATGTACCTGCTGTGTGACCACTGGGCACAGGAGAGGTGCAGGACTCACCTGGGCAGCATTGGGAAGTATTTCTGACAGGGGGCACCTCCAGGTGAGTTGAGAAGGCTGAGAGGTGGCAGAATGGGCGAAACCAGGAGAGCAGTATCACCCAGACTAGGAGGAGAATCTGAAGGTAGAAAGGGTAGGGAGCCGGGCAAGGTCCCTGTCTGATGGCCTTCCCTTGCTTCGTCTATTGCTGGTACCAAAAGAAAAACTATAAAAGTCTGTATAAGATAAAAATTAACATTCCATGTTTGCCTGATAAATGTTAATATTTCCATGATTTATTGCAAAAGATTTGTTAGCAAATAAAGAATTTTAAAATAGAAAAACATTAATATCAAATATACTCATGTATCCCTTCTCTTCCCAGAAAATATTAATTTTGAAGAAGATGAAACTAGACAGTTCGATCCTCTAGAGTGAGTCGGGGCCCAGAGAACGGGACCGTGTCATCCAGACGCCTTCTCCTGCTACAGTTACACTAATCAGCCACTAACCTTTCTTATTTCGCTGTTTGTTAAAATGGTTTACAGTTGCAAATAAATGTCTTGCTCTCCTTTGTTTACGAGATGGCGTCTGCTGCAAGTTCTTTAAATGAAAAATTACCAGGTTATTGTAGGCTCTGGTGTTGCAGTGCTGTTTTGCCGGATAAAGAAAACTGTCAAACAACCGCAACGCTACAGAAGATGGTGCTGGAAGCAGACTTCTGACTGAGCTTGCAGAGTAATTAGATACTGTACATCATCTCAAATCTCCCTCAAGAGAGCTAGGAAAACACCTCCACAACAGGAATTCCTGGGTGCAATCCTCCTTAAACACAACTTCATAAATATACTCCAGGCTCCGGTAAGAAACCAGCAGCTGCCCTTGGAGGGCGGGCCCTTTCCATGGCTTTAGCATGTCTGCGAGGACTTCGGGGCTCCCTGACGGGGGTCTCTGCCGATGGCCGAGGGGCAGGGCTGCCCACAGGCATGGCTTTGGCCTGTGTGTTCACTCTTCAGGCCTCCCAGTGGGCTGGAGGCAACACCTTCACCTAACACCTAGAACACCTTCACATTTCTTGGGTACCGGCCCATCCCGGCCCCTCCCTTCTGTCCCCCGCACAAGTTCAGTCCCCAGCGTTGAAAAGCCACAAGTTCCTGGAGCAGCCCTTGCCTCCCATCTCACCACCTCCGCTTTACCCATCTTCCTCTGTCCCCAGAGTCACTCAGAGGGCAAGTGACTTTAATTCCCCCCAACTGTCCTTCGTGGCTGGTCTGCCCAACCCTGGGTCATGCAGCGCATGCAGTTTTTATGTCTCTCAGCATGAGGCCTCTCGAAGAACAAAATGTGATGAACATACACAGTTTCTGGGTTGCTTTAAGGAAAAGCACACAGCATCATGAATAGGAAATCACATTCAAACATCTATTTAGAATAAAGAAAGAAATTTTTAAAAACGACAAACTAAAAAGGTGACACAGTCACAAACCGCACACCATGAAGAAAGGCACCAGAATATTGCTATTAACTCGCTGCCTAACACAGCTCCTTATACTTCTTTCTCTACATTTTTTCCAGCCTACTTTTGCCTGCCTCCTCCTGTGCCAACAATTTTGAAATATTTTCTCCAGGGAGGTGAACACGATGATTACGATTGTTCCTTTAGCTTATCATTTAGCTTACTGATTGTGGAGCGGCATAAAACATTTATCTTCACACTCTGACATTCCACTGCTCACAAAACCACTCCAGGACGTGCAGGGCACACAGGCATCCCGGTAAGTCCTCCTGCTCGTGAGTCCCATCAGAAATTGGATGTGTTGTCGCCTCAGGTTGCCGAGCTGAGATGGTCTGCTTGATCGGGCTTCAGCGAGGAGGGGCCCCCACACCGTACTTGGCTGAGGATTGAAATCACCCCACTCACTATGGTGCTGGATCGGGGGGGGGGGGGAATCCAGGCTGAGATTTGACCTTTGACCCCACACCTGTTTGTCAAATGGTGGTAACTTATCAAAACGGATGGCAGGAGTATTTCTGGAAGCTCTTCCAGAACAGCTAGCAATAAGGGGGCTACGTGTGGAAGTTACTGCAAACCACATACATATTCAACCAACCCAAACGCTAACTCTACTCATAATTCCACTTACACAGTGCTCCCTTGAATGTATTCTAAAAATGCCCCCAGTCTAGTGCCACTCCTCACGAGGACACGTGACTGAATGAGTCAGAGAGAAAAGAGACAGAGCACTTAGGGGATTATGGTTAAAATACTTCACGTCTGCAAAATACACAAAAGCCCGTAAGTGTGTGCCCACATGTCAGGGTCTTGGAAGGGCCTCAGGCTGGTGAGTGAACTTGGCACATAGTCACTCTTGCAACCCTCTGAGGCAGTGTCCACACACACAAGTGACAGCAGACCAAGGCGGAACGTGCCTAAGAGCAATGGGGTCCTTCAGACAAACCTGCCCTGGAGGTTCAGAGGCAGACTGCTCAGTGGGCTGGACAGCTGGGAGAGCTCCCTGGAGGAGGCGGGCTAGACTGGGTGTAGGAGTACACATTGCTTTGCAAACCTACCTTTTACTTTCAAAACTTTGTTTATGGTGCTTTGTAAAATGCAGACTTAAACCTGTTTTAGTTGAACGTACCTATTTCTCCTTTTATAGATCAGGGTTTCTGTGTCATGCTTACAAAGAACTTCCACCACTCGATAATTTTTTGAAATTCTTACATGCTGTCTTCTAGTAGTTTCACAATTTCATTTTTTTTTTTTTACATTTAGATCTTTGATTGTGTGTGTGTGTGTGTGTGTGTGTGTGTGTGTGTGTGTGTGTGTGTGTAACGAGTGAAGAATGATTCTGACTTATTCCCCAGATGGCGGCACTATTATCCCAACACCACTGACTTAACCATCTAACTCCCCCAGCCCTTCCATCACCTGCTTTACCACACGTGAACACCCACACATTTTAGGGCCATTCCTGGTGTTTCTATTTATACCTCTGACGCCTCTGTCCAAAATCCAGAGCGACTGCCACACTGTTTTAATTGCTGTAGCTCTAGAACGTGTCATAATCCCGTTCTTCTTTTTGGAATTTGTTAGTTATTCCTGGATGTCTGTTTTTCCACATGCACTTTAGAATCCACTCATCTTTCCCTAAAGAATATTTCTCAAGATTTTAATTCAATGGTGATCACTTTGTGGATTAATTTAGGGAGATGTCATCTTTGTGATGTTGAATCTTTTTACGTGAGAACATGGGCTGCCTGTCCGGCCATCCAGTCTTCTTCTGTGCCCCCCAATGGGATGGGAAAGTTCTCATGACTTCCTGTAATGGCACTCCTAGGCATCTTGTGTTTTGTTGTCATTGCCATGAAATGGCACATTTTCTGTCATCACATCTCCTGATGACATTGGCATGAACAAACGCTGTTGATGTCTGAACTTTACTCATGAACTCAGCCACGTGGCTGAATTCTCTTCTCAGGGCACGAGAATGTCGTTTGATTTCCTTGAGGTTCCAGGTTTGTGGTGCTGGCATCTGCAAACACTGACAACAGGCTTTCGATGCATCGGCAGGAGGGAGAGTGGGGGTGGGGGAGGTTGTCTCTGTTTCCCACCTGCACCACCACGGCTCCTTGGGCTGATTCGGGGCCCTGAAGAAGTGGGCGGGAACAGTAAGAGCTGTTTGTAGGACTGTGAGGCCCGAGACTAGGTGACAAAGTGGCTCAGATGGAGGAGAGCCCCCAGCCTGGGTCTGCTTTGAGAACACTGGAGGCTCTGGGAGCAGAGGGCGGTGACTCTGCTGGGTGCTTGCCTTGCACCCCCAGGTTGGGGAAGCCACCAGAGCCCTCTTGTGTAAGGGGCTGGAAAGGGCAATGGACTCTGGGGGACGCTCGGGGGCTGTGTCCAATGGCCTCCTTCTGGAGCACTGTGAGCCCCCCCGGGGGGGGTTCCCAGAAGCACTTGAGGTGGGGGACAGAGGAGCTTTGCAGCAAATGTCAACAGACCTCGTTCGTCCCGGGGCTGGGAGCCGGAGGACATCTGGGCGACCCGTGTTCTTGCCTTTCCCTTTGGGGAGTCAGAGTTTTGTTTAATGTTTGAAATAAGCGCCACATGAGTCAGGAGAGGTCGTGTACGGATCTGGGCATTTGTAGCAGGCTCCCTTGGTGGTGCCATTTATGAAATGCCTCTGCTGAGCCGCACGGCCTGACCAGCCCAGAGCTGTACATTTTTGTGTTTATATCTGTTTTTCATGTGCTGTGTGAGTGTCCTTGGGCTGCCATGACAAAGCACCACAGACCAGGCAGCTTAAATAACAGATACTTACGTTCTCACCACCTGGAGGCTGGAAGTCCAGGTCAGTGTGTGGGCAGGTTGGCTTCTGTGGGCAGGTTGGCTTCTCCACAGGCCTTGCTCCTGCGCGTGTAGATGGCCACCTTCTCCCTGTGCCCTCATGTGGTCGTCCCTGTGTGTCCGTGTCCTCATCTCCTCTTCTTTTAAGGACAGCAGTCAGTCAGATAGGGTCAGGACCCAGCCAGTAACCTCATTTTACTTTAATCCCCTCTTCCCCCACCTTCTTCCGCCTGCCTCCCCCCAACTCCAGTTCAAATCTTTGTTTCTCAGTCTAGCTGTGTAGGACACAGCTCCCTGGCCTGTGCTGGTGTTATAAGCCTTATGCTCCACGCTCTCCCGAGGCAGTCAGTTGCCAGTCGTCGGTCAGCCGCTCACAGCAGCTCATGGCAGCTCTCGCCAGCTGCCGGCCGCCCAAGGTAGCCCACGGCAGCACACAGCAGCCCACGGCAGCCCAGCTCCAAGGAGAGCCATTGTTCACCGTCGTAGCTGTAGAGGGCGTAGCTCACTGACCCATGTGGGAGCCGAACTGGTGACCTCAGTGTTAGGAGCACGGCGCTCCAACCACCTGAGCCACCAGGCTGGCCCCCTTAATCCCCTCTTTAAGGCCCATTTACAAATACAGTTGCACTCTGAGGTCCTGGGGGTCAGGACTTCAACATATGAATTTGGGGACACACACAATTCAGCCCATAAAATTCGCCAACATGACTCAGATAGAAAACATCTCAGATGAAGTTGTAAAGTAAGACTTGCTCCATGGACACTTACGATGACCCCTTTCCCCAGATAAGTCTAGGAGACGGCTGGCCAGGTTTGTTTTATAAGCCCACAGGTGAGGACATGGAAGAAATGATGTCGGTGGGCAGCTGGGGGTGGGCGGCAGTGGTGACAGAACGTCCGTTTCCAGAGGACGGTAGCAGGGGTCAGAGTCCGCTTGTGAACACCCGAGGGCCAGCACAGGAGAGGAGGAGCGTGGTCAGGAATCTGTCTTTAGTTTTTGGTTTCTTGTTCGCGCAGAGGGTTGGAAACCTAACCACGTAGTGACGAACTTCCGTAGGTGCTTCCGTCTCGGCCCTTCTCCAGCACCGTTCCGTTTCCAGGACTGTCCTTACGGTAAGGTTCCTTCTGGAAGCTAAGGGTGATCGAACTGGGCTTCTCTGTCATCTCAGAAGAACGGGGGTCTTGTCAGAGCGACAATTATAGGACATAAAGAGAGTGGTGTTTCTTGCACACTTGACCTCAAGATCTGAGATTCAAACACAGCCCAGTGTCCCTTCCTTGCATGGGTCATTCTCTGCCCCTCTCATGACCCGGGTGTGAGACCCAGAAGCCTCAGCCCCAAGAAAGTGAATCCAGACATCTGTGGACCACTCCAAAGCAGTGACCGCTATTTAAATTGCATTAGCTTGATATGCAAAGTTTTTATTCATCATCATAAATGCTAAGGTTGGTATGGCCCCAGGGTGTCCAGCAGAGCAAACAGAGGGCCTGGGGGGCGGGCAGCACCTCCAACCTCCCCGGTGCCCTACCTCTGAGCACTGGGGTGACTTTCTTTTCCTTCAGCAGGGATGGGGTGAGGACACTCCTGGGGAGACCTGGACCAACTCCTTGGAGTTGGAGGCGCCCCTGTACTCACGCCAGCCGGCCACACTTCCCTGTGCTGGGGGTCCCTCCTGGTTTCTCTGTCCCCGTGCAAAGCCTACCTTCCGCCTTCACTTGATCAAAAAGGGGAAAAGGAAAAGCTAACAAAGACCTGCACCAAGGGGGGTGGGTCTCAAATCCTTACAACTGGCCCCCATGAAAGCAACCCCAAAGTGTGGGGATGTGGAGGCTCAGGCGTGGCCCCCAAAGGCATCCCCATTACTGTCCCCAGACCTGTGAAGGTGTGCAAGGCCATTTTGCTGATGGGATGACGTTTAGGACCTTGAGATGGGGAGACTGTCCTGAATTATCGGGTGAGCCCAATATCATCACAGGAGACTTTACAAAAGGGAGACAGGAGGGTCAGAAGCAGGAGGGGATGGGACCAGAGAGAGATTTGAAGATTTGACACCACTGCTTTTGAAGATGGAGGAAGGTGCTATGAGACAAAGAAAGCAGGAGCCACCAAAAGTGGAAAATGCAAGGAAACAAAGTCTCCCATGGGAACACAGCCTGTTGACCTGCATTAGAACTGGTGGCCTCCAGAACCGAAATAGAACAAATAGTGTGTGTGTGTGTGTGTGTGTGTGTGTGCGCGCGCGCGTTAAAATTTATGTTGTCTTTACCACTCTGCTGTGATTTGTTAAAGCAGCAACAGGAAACAAATACCCGGAAGCTGGTAGGTGGTTTCTTTTCCATTTTATTAACTGTTCTACCTTTTTCAGCCAGTGTGGACATAGGCAAAGAGTGATTGAAATAGAAAAAGGGAAAAACGGTTGGGAACTTGATGAATAATAACAAACGTAGCCTTTTGGTGTGTGTGTGTGTGTGTGTGTGTGTGTGTGTGTGTGTGTGTGTGTGTATTGGGTCTTTAACTCCTGAAAACCAGAGGCACAGTTCCTCATTTCCCACCAGGCCACATAGCAGACACACACGCTACAAGGTGGCATCCTGCAGCCAAACCCATGGGGTCAGATGGCGGTTACAGAGGTGAAAACGATGGCAGACTCTCTGAAATCTAAAAGTGCATTTTGTGTTTCTGCAAATCGCATTAGGTGAGACCGAGATAACTCCAGAATCCCAGTACTCACAGCCTCCACACGAGGCTTCCCTCCTCGTCGTGCAGTTGTCAAACACACAGGGAGCTCTCAGTTGCCCGGAATCCAGTTCTTCCAGTTAAACGCCGAGTTGGAGCCATGGGTCAGTGTCTTCACAGGAGGGGCCACCAACTCCCACTTTCCTCCCTCCTTATTTTCTTCGCAGAAGCACATTCCCAGAGAGGGGATCTACAACAGAGTTGAGTCACATCACTATTTATACCAGGTCAATCAATTTGAGACCCACTCTAAAGCCAAATGACAGGTATTCCCACCCCTTGGAGGCTGCATTGCTGTCTTGACACCTAACACAGCAGTTGTCAGCGGGAACAGGCCCCCAGGCCAGTGAGAAATGCCTGCCGACGTTGTTGTTTGCCACTGGGGTGCTACTGGCTTCCAGTGGGTGGAGGCCAGGGGGCTGCCAACACCCCACAATGTCCAGGCTGTCCCCACAACAGACTTATCGGTGCTGAGGCTGAGAACCCTGTGAACTGATTCAAGAGTGGCTTATATTCTCGAATTTAGCATCACAAGAAGATACAGGTGTTGAGTTTTCAGGCGCCCCAAAAAACTACAAAGTAAAACTTTAGACGATTCCTTCATCTGTAAAATGAATGTGTTGGAGTAGATCTTTGTTCTTAAGGCTTATTTTTATTTACGTGTTCTGTTTTCCTTTTTCTCTCTCTCTCTTTTGAATGTCTAGAAATTCCTTGGCCCCTGAAACTTACGAGAATTCCACGCGGGGGGTGAGGGGGATCCCAGTGGATGCTGCTATTGGCTCAGGGACGACTCTCCCCTTCGGTTTGGAGAGGCTGGGGTGTGTGTGATGGGTTGCTGAGGGGCAGGCCCCTGGCTGGAAAGCCCTCGGTTGGGCAGAGCCCCTGATCAATTTCTGGGGCAAGCCCAGGGTATTTGGGGAATGAGGTGGGGTGGACACCAGCTTCTCAGCATAAAAGGTCTCAAGAGTTTGGGAATTCAAGGCTGGCATCTTGAGAGGGAAGGCCGAGGGTCCGGGAGTGGGTGGGAATTTGGTCACATGCCATCTCAGGCAGCACCTGGCGTGTGCAGTCCTGCCATCGTGTGGATGACAGGGAAGCCCAGGAGACCTGGGGATGAGGGAAGGGGTGCAGAAATATAAGCGGGCAGCATACAGGAGCTGGCAGCTCAGCCTCTTGTGGGTGGGAGACAGTAACGTTTGCGGAAGCAACGACAACACTTAGGGAGCAGGTGGTACTGGGGCCGACCAGGAGAACCCCCCAGAAAAATCTATATGAACATCTCCCAGCCGAGCCTGAGGTGGTGGCTCAGGAACCTGAGGGTCAGGCATATCTGGGTCATAATTGGGGACCTCACAGAAACACTTTGGAGGGAACTTTTTCTGCTCATGTCCAGAGGAAACTGGAACAGCACAGAGCAGGCCCAGGAGCCCCCTGATGACAGCAGCTCACACACAGAAACTCTGTTTCTCTCCTACCCAGGTAAGGGAGGAATGTACTTCCTCTGGCAGGAAATGAGGGGGCTCAGAAAGCCAAGTGCTTTGTGCAGGCACAGGGCTGATGTTGGCCGGCTGGGCCAGGGGTCTGTTCCTCTGCAGACCCCAGAGCCCTCAGGGGCTTGGTGACACCTTGCTGCCCACACCTGGGACAAGCTAGTGGTGGCCTGCAGTGGTCCTGTGACAATTTTGTGTGAAGGAACCAGATAAGGGACGCTCTCCTATGACATGTGTCATCTATACCACTGAACTCCCAGCCTCAAGGTCATTGGTCAATTAATTGGTCAGTTTGATAAAAAGATGAGGGCAGAAAGCAAGTTGGCCCTGGGTGATTTTCGGGGCTGGGGCAGGCGCAAGGGGTGAGTCTGAGTTTCTGGGTCTGCCTGCCTCGATTCCTTTTATCGGCCAGATGAAAGCAACCTCTGCTTGCTGAGTGATACTCCACAGTTTGTCCAAAGTTATCTTTCTTTATGCATCTATCACCTGTTTGTTTTTTCTGTAATTGTTTATACAGCCCCGGCCCAGCACCGGGCACTCTGGCAGCTACAAAAAGGTTTTGTGTGTTTCATGGCTGGATGGCTCCAAAGGCAAGAGGGTGGGGTAGCTTTCTTCCCCACCCAGGGCTCCAGAGCAAGCCCGCCCAGGCGCTGTCCTTTCGCTTCTTATCGCTTTCTCTTTCCTGGACCACTTGCTCAACTATTGGAGTTGCAAGGAGTTATGCGAACCGACGTCTAAAAAGGTCTGTTATATTTTTTAGACGATCTTGGCAGCAAAGTTGCCATGCGATGATAAAGCTGACAAAGCTCTCCCACCGGCCGTCTGCCCACAGCGGCCCTCTGTCCAGGGGCAGGTGGGTCCCTGCTGCCCTGGGCTGCCAGGACAGTAGTTTGCGTTCTGAGAAGGGAGTGTAACGACCCTCTGTCCTCAGGCTGCCCCAGAGAGAAAGGGTGGGCACCTACCTTTCTCACCAGCTGGGCGAAGTCGGCAGAGTCTCGGGGTGGCAGCCGGAGGAGGGGGCGAATGCAGGAGTCCAGCGCCGAGCCGTGGCCCACGATGAGGGTGACGCCCACTGCAGAAAACAGAACAGCTTACGGTCCAAGCAGGCACGGAGCGGGCCTTTGATTAGACCGAGGGTCCGCAAAGCTGTTGGGGTAAAACTAGCTCACGGTGTCCCAGAGCCTCCACAGGCGCCCGGGCAGGAAGAAGATGTGGTTGGTAATTGCTCGGAAGCACTCGCGGTCACACTCGGGAAATACTCGCTCGTCCTAGCAGCCCTGCCTGTCGCTGTGTGCGGTTCTCCGGCGCGCATGGCATCTCAGGCAGGAGGACTGGGAGCGGGGGTGGTGCGGGATGGGGGCAGCACCTGCCCCTGGGCTTCATTCATGATGGGACCTGCCCTGCTCTGAGCTGCCAGCAGCCATCTGACGTGCCACCTCTTGTAGGGGGTGGTGGTGGCTGCCACCAGCTCTGATCTAATTGGCTTGAGAATTATCAGCCAGTTGATCCCCATGAGCCTGCTGCTGTCTCACTTTGGGTAAGGACATCCAGAGTCCACGGGCTCAGGGAGTCTCCCTCAGGTGACAGCTAAAACCAGGCGAAGCAGAACGGGGTGGGGCGGGAGGGGAAAGGTTTAATCCCGGGTGAGTCCGCAGGTGGCTTGGCTGGACTCACTGGCTCCACCTAGAGGAGGAAATCGGAACGGAGCGCTTCCTTTGAGGGCCACATTGACACAGAGCAGTTCCTCTCTTAAGGTGACTGACTATAAATTCTCCAACGTGACACCCACACTGAAGCCCCCACCTGCTTTTCCTGTGTCATTTCCCAGTAATTTCCTATTCATGTGTTTGGCCTCCAAACTCATGGTTGGTTGTCAGGGTGCTGTGGGGGAGGGGACAGTGGGGACACAGGTTTGGCTCCTGGCCTGTGCTCTCCAGCAGGGTGACTCCCGCACTGCAGGCCTCTCAGCGCCTGTGAGATTCAAAGTCCCGCGGTGTCAGCGGAGGTGGCATTTCAGACCCCACAGGAAGGCATGGTGTTAACAAGTAATGTCTGCGGAGGGCCCACCTGAGCCCGGGGATCGGTCGGTGTAGCGCTCGCCCTCCAGCCCAGCAGACTTGTCCACGTAGACCCACAGCCCTTGCCCCCCTGCCCTGTTCATGCTCTGCCTCCCAGTCCTCCTTGTTCAGAGCTTGTGCTGCGTTGTGAGACCCCGCCTACGGGCCACGGCTCGGACAGAGGAGCTGTGTTTCCTGCAGCAGTGCGCACACACAGTGTTTAGTAGACACCAGAGTTGAGAGCAACGGTCCTGCACCCAAGTTCCGGAAGATCCTGGGAGTGCAAAGGGCGGAGGGCCTTGGAAAAGCTGGGGGTCGGGGCTTGAAACAAGACAGCCAGAAGGTGTGGGCTGGGTGAGGCCCTGAAAGGGCGTGAAAGGCTCTCATTTCATTTTCTGTCCTCGGACGTCCTGTGGTCATAACTGTGAGCAACTGAGTTTGATAATTAATCAAATGCCAGTAAAGGGTGGTTTCCAAAAGTATGTCCCCTGAGAGCTGATCAGTCAAAAGAGGCCACGCAATCCAGCGTCAGGACCAGGTGTGCTGGCCACAGCAAGGTGTGGGTCTCTTGCCACAGGATGTCTCAGAGCGTGTCCCCCTGGTGCACTGGGGACGCTCCAGAAGGGGGCCAGGTGCTCAGCTCCTCCCCGCGTTCCTCGTCAGCAGAATTCTTCATCTCTGAGCATGTCTGGGACGAGGGACCAAAGAACACAGGTGGGGGAAGCGGGCCAGGTGGGCTCCTACCAACTCCGAGACTCTTGCTCATATTATGTAACATTCCTACTATCCCAGACGCTTGTGCCCCTTTCCCCAACACAGTTAAACTCCTTGAGGGCAGAGCGTGTGTTTTCCTCACTCGGATTCCCCCTGAGGTTTTGTTTGGTGTCTGACACATTGCTGATATTCAATACACCCTTGCCGACTTAAGTTTTATGGGATTGGCTTCTAACTTTTTACTATGGACATTTCAAAGATGCACGCAAGACGGGTCTGATGAGTCGGCACATACGCATACCCGAGCTCCGACCGTTGTCTGCGTTGCCCAGCTTGTATCTGTTCTCTATCCCTCCCCCTCCCCCCTGCATTTTATTTTAGGACATGTCGCAACATCACACCATCCCACAGAATACACCTCGGTTTGCGTCTCCATATGAGAAGGACTTTTCATTCTTACAAAACCATCCTCCCATTATCACATGTAACAAAATTAACAAAGTTGCTTAAATATGTCCCTGTTCCAATTTCTCTATACAGATGTTTTGTTCCCGCTGTCCTTCAAGGCTGACCTGGCATTTAGTTGTTCCGTTCCTAGTCTCTCTGTTTCCTAGAATCTGGCACGGGTGGTTTGTGTTGACCCTGCTGTCCTGGGTCCCTTCGGCTCAGAACTGGAGTCCCAGAGCCTGGATGGCGGGGAGTATGTGTCTCTGTGTCCCATCACTGCAGAGGCAGCTGTTGCTGGGGAGTGGGGTGGGGGAGGCTGGGCTTCACTAGGTTCACAAATGGGTCCCTTTCCGTCCCACAGGTAAGAGCCTAACCTCCAGGGGCCGCTCGCCCGAGCGTGGTGGAGGCACTTACCGTCTTGTGGGCAGCAGCTGACGATATGTTCTACGCTCACCGCACACCTGTCCACGTACTCGTCGTAGCTCTCGGCTGGCATGAGGGAGGCAAGGGGGAACGCAGGCCTGCGGGAAAAGAGGGAGAACGGCTGCCACCCTGGCCTGCGGCGGGGGCGGGGGGTGGTAAGGACTGCGCTGCGGGCAGCTGGGAGAAGGACACGGTCTCTGAGATGGCTGTGCCTCAGGCAGGGCTCACGGTGGGCAGTGAGGCCCCAGCTTTGTGCTCAGAATGGGCAGAGGGCTGGTGTCCACGCTGCAGCACGCATTCTCACTGAACGACGGGTTTTGTGATGGCGAAGACTCAGCCCGGGGAGAGAATGACAGAGTCTCCCTTTGACCAAACTCTAGTCAGGCTTCCGGGGAGACCTCTACTCAAGAGGCCCCACAGGGTGTGTCCTGCTCGAGCCACTTTGAGCAAGAATCCTGCCAAGTCGGTTTGGCCAGAACCCCTGACCCTGGGTATCTGATCCTTCCTGATATCTGAGCAAAGTCTGCACCCTTCCCCCACCCCGGCCCCCCAGGTGATGTGATGTCTGATCACCCTGGACTGCCTGTAGCAAGAATCCTGTTAGGTCAGTTTGGCGAGAATTCTACTGTCTCAGAAAATTTCCATCCATCAACCCCACAACTGCTCACCGGCTTCAAATCCCCACTTCTGCCCTTATAGTATTTGGAGTCAAGTTCAATCTCTCCCACCTACTGCAAACCCCCACTGCAGCGGCCCCTCCTCACGGTTTTAGCAAGAACTAGGAAACCCGGGCAGCAGATTACGGGAGGACTGCGTACCTGTAATCAGTGCTGACGTTGAAATTCGCCTCCTTCAGCTCATCCAGGGTCATGAGCGTTGGGGTGGTTTTGCCGGCCTCCCATTTCGTCCATTCGTAGATTCCAGGTTCCACTTTGATCTTCATTTTTTTTTCCAGCTTGAGCTCTGTAGTCAACAGAATACAAGTGTTTCTCTTCAGTGTCCTCTTTGGCTTTATGCACGTAAATCTTTTCCCCGGTCTAAATAATACCTTTCATAAGCTGGGATTATTTTTTCTTGGCAAATATTGTTTGTGAACACCCACAGTGAGTGCTATTTCTGAGACAAAAACTACCAGATAGTTGGAAGGTATCAGAGGAGTGGTGACCTTCTGTCCATCAGGAAGGGACAGACTCCCAGGAGCTGGAAGGTGTCAGCCAGGCTCAGCCTGGCTCATCCTGGCCGCCCAGTGTGTCTCTACAGCTGGACCAACCCCAGGCCTCATCCCTGGGTCAAGAATGAGACTCCCCAAGAAACACTTGCCCAACCCAATGATCCACTGAAAAGATGCAGCCGGTCTCAGAGCATGTTAGTCACATGGGAGCACCATCCTGATACACACAGTAGACTGCGCAAAAGCGGAAGGGTGAAAGGAAGCCATCTTCTGGAACATTCTGACTCCTCCCAGCTGACCCTTCCCATCCATGCATTTTAAACCTTGACCTATTAAAGTAAGGCCATTTCTTTTTGAGTTTTTTGGGAAAAAGACCTTAATGCTTTTATTTGAAATGGAAAAAATGACGTTGAACATAAATGCTGGCAGCAGAATCAGTTCCTAAGTCAATGGAATGGGTTCCTGTGCGAGTGTGCTTAGAAAGGAGAGTGCCAGCGGGCTAACTGGACTCCCGAGCGCTCCCCCAGCCTGGGAAAGACTGGTGGCCACTGTGACGAGATCACATGAAGGCACAGTTGGGAGAGTTTCCCAAAGGACGTTGGCCACTCTTTCTCTTGAGGACATTTTGTAGGCCACTGTTCCGTGGGTCCCGCTTTGGGAAACAGTCTGTCTGGATGTTCAGTGGCACGGTATTGAAATAAAGCTTAGCATGTTAGCATCTCAGATGTCATTCTGAGAAAGAGGTTGTCATGTTTGAGGACCAATAGAGAAGGCTCAGTACCCTGGCTTTTCTGGAATGAGCACAGGATTTGTAAACTTATGCCCTTGAACAGGCATAAGCACCACCACCACCACCACCATCCCCTACATATAAGAGTAAAAGTCAATGTGAGATCATGTAAAAGAGGTTGACGTTATCACTGTCAGAAAACGTTTTTAGAACCTTTAATTTTATATGCAAGAAACCTAAACAACGGAAATCAGAAAAATAGTCACAAAATTGGAACAAACGTGTTAATAATGAAGAACCATGAAAGATGACAAAAGTGGGACAAAAGTTACGTAAAATGTTTTTGACGCTCAGTCATTCTCTTGCTAGGAAGGCTGGACAAAGGGCTATTCTTTACCTTCTTATTTATGTGTTGTCACCATGGTGAGAGAAAGGGAATGGAAGATTGAGGTCATTGCCGGAAAGACACCTTATGACTTAAGAATGACATCAGCAGCGACCTTCAAGAGCTGGCCTGGCCGGACACAGGATATCTCCACTACGTCACCCCAGCTCATTAGGGGGCAGCCAGCCAAAGGCGGAAATGCGTGGTTTTGAAGGTTAGTGGGAATGTAGCAGTCTCTTGGGTGGGTTAGAACAAAAAAAGCTCATTAAATGTCAGGAATAAAAGGCAGGGTGAGGGAGACAGGAAATTCAGGAACTAATCTCTCACCTTTCATCATGTTATTTGTATGTGTTTCTGTCTTTGTTCACTTCTGATTTGTTGTTGGATTCATTAGTAATATGTTGATCCTGAGCAATCCAGGGATAAAATGACTTCATGTCTGTTTTGCTTAATTCCATCCTATTTATTAAGAGTTATTCTCAGATTGAAAGCTTAGAACGAATACAGCCCAGCAGGGCTTACCCAGCTCTGAGCGGAGCCCCTGCCTTCGTATTGCCATTGGGTTGTCCCTACTGTCCTCAGCACTGGAGGAACCGTTTTGCATTTCTTGTGCTTCCTGAACACCTGAGGGGGGTGGGGCCCTCTGATCTGACACAGAAATGGGGAGTCTGACAACGTGGGACCATGTTTCCTGGGTGGCGGGGTCACTGGCCTGACAAAGCCTCCTTCTCTCGGTCTCTGTACCCCCAACACTGGAGTGTACGGCTCTGAAACACCAAGGGGAGTGATTGCATTAGTGCGTGTGTGAGTGTGAGCGTGTGTGCGAGTGAGTGTGGAGGGGACGAGTTGTCTTAGGAAGCTTTGATTTGGCCTTAGGCCTAGAACATCTGCCGACGTGCCACACTGGACTGGGGACTTATTGGGCCCTTATGTGGTTTTTCTAGAAAGCTGACATTGTTCTCCAACCTGCTCCTGGCCCACTCAGCTGATAGCCCCGAGGAACAGAGCGTCAGAACGACTTACATGTGAACCCCCAGTACCAGGTGAGACGACTCGGTGTGCCTAAGTCTTAGCGACCTGAAAGAGGGGCTCGGGGTCTGCTGTCGCGCAGGTGAGAAATTACAAACAAGGGATGGCTGCAAGGCTGCCTCCGAGTTCTAGATGTGTGGAAGGTGGACTGCGAACACTCTGTGCTGATAAAATGGACTTTTATCCCTCACAAAATTGGAGACGGGATCACGATACAGCAAGTTTGTGAGAACAGGGGAGAGGAATGGGTCGGCTAAGGGGGTGAGCAGACCCAAGAAAGGACCAGTTGACTACTGGCCGGACTCCCTCCTGTGCACCCAGGCTCGGGAGGGGACTTCGCCAGAGCTGCCCCCATGCGGGTACAGGAGATGGAGAAGACACAGGGGGCCGGCGGTGGTACACGTGCTGGTTGGATCCCTTGTTATTCCAACAGCTCCTCCCGTGAAGATTTTAGCCCCAGCTCACTGTCCGCTCTGACAGGGCTGCAGGCACAATGCTTGGCGACACCGTCATCTGCCAGATGCCTCAGCCAGCCTCTGCTCCCTGTCCCCCTCCTCCAGTGACGTGCCTTCCTCCCTGACCTTGATCTTCTCATTACCAGCTGCTACAACCCCTTTCTCAGCTCAGTGTCAAAGGGCTCTGTCTCCAACCAGCCCTCCTTTCTTTGAGGCTTCCTCTCTGGTCCCCTAACTCTAGCCCCAGGGATTTACCCCAGGAATTTACCCCACGAACTCACCCCTTTTGTCTACATTCACCTCCCCTGGGTCCTAACTCCCACGTCACCCAGCTTAAGATCCAGGGCCAAGGTTCATTGTCCTTTTGTTGTGCCCTCAGCTTCTCACGCCCTCTCTTGCTTCGTTGCTCTCACTTCTCAAACCCGTCCAGAGTGAGATCCAGCCGTCCACCTGCTCCCCGTCGGCACCCGGAGGAAAGCCCCACGCTCAGCTGATGGCTCTCAGCGTAAAGCTGTGCTCCCCGACCTCAAGTGGGCGCTTTGTGGTGCCCAGTGGCCAGCCTATATTTTCTCGGCCATGTCCTGGCGCCTGTCCCTGATAACCATGTCATACCTTCAGCGTGCCTCAGGTCTCCAGCAGCCCTCCTCTTTCTCACTTCAGCTAGTGACCCGACCCCTATGCTACGTCTGCGTCCATGTGCTTTCCCTGAGACCTGCCACTGTGGCGGGCCGGCCCCAGCTCCTGCACATGAGTTCCCCACTTGCTCTTCCCCACACAAGCGGGGGCAGGGAGAGGTCCAGCGGGAGGAGCGGCAGCGAAGCCTCCAGAACGGGCTGCCGTTCTCAGGCAGGAGCGGCTTTCTTCCTGCAGGTGGAAACTGCACAAGCTGTGCTGGTGGCTGCCCAGCACACATCAGCCCTTGGTGGCGCTGGACAGCTCCCAGCAGTGCTTCCCTCACTCCCAGGAGCCTCCTGTTTTGGATTTAGGAGGACCACAGCCGTTCCCAGCTCTCTGGATTTCTGAATGCCCCTCCCCAGAAGTTTCTCTAAAAATACATGGCAGAAGCTGCCAAAGACAGATGGTGCAGTGACAGGCCCCTGGCACTCAGTTACAAGCCTGGTGTTCAGAAATGTGAAGGGGCTCAGTGCCGGCTCACAGTTCTCAGATGGCTGGTCCGTAACTGTCTCGTGACTTATGTAGCCATTCACCGCCATTCATTAAATTCTCACCTCCACTCATTTCCCTCTCCCCTTGGAGCCACTCATGAGTTCTCACTGACCTTCCAGGATATGTTTGGCTGTCTGCACACAGCGGAGGGCTGGGGAGGTGAAGACGGAGGTGATTTGGATGCCGCTGCTCAGTAGTGCTTCTCCTGGAAAAAATCAGGTGGGAAAATGCCTCTGAATAAATGTAGCCTCCTGTGGTGGCAACCCCGACAGGTGGCTTCCCAGCTGAGGTAGGCAGGACCTTAAGTGCCCCCAAGATTTCCACCCCGTGCTCTACACACTCTGTACAATCCCCTGGAGGGGGTGGAAGCAGCGAATCTGTGAGATGGTGGCCCTGTGATTATGTCATGTTCAATGGCAGAAGGGAGGTTACCACAGGTGAGCCCATTAAAAGCAGAGAATTTTTTCTGGCCATCACAGAAGTCAGAAAGACTCAAAGGCAGAGGGATTCAACATGCAAGAAACTCTCCTGTTGGCGTCCCAGATCCCGGGGCGTGTGGTACAGGGTATGGAGGTCTCTCGGAACCGACCATGGCCCTGCACTGACAGCGGCGAGGGAACGAGGACTTCAGTCCAAGGCGCTGACTTCTCCCACCGCCTGATGCGTTTGGAACTGCTTCTGAGAGCCTCCAGGTGGGAACCCAGCCAGCGACTGTGATTTCAGGTTTCGAGGCTCCGGGCAGGAAACCCGCCACACTGAGCCTGCAGGACTGTGAGCCGACACATGGGCGTTCTGTTAAGTTCGTTCTGCAGCGATGGAAAACCACCTGAGGCTCAAGGAAGCATGAGCCTGTGTACCACATACCCTCTTGCCACATGAGAGGACCTGATCTTTGGGGAAGGGGATCTCTTCAGAATAAAAACGCCATGGTACCAAAGTCAGGAGGTTTTGGTGGATGCTGTCATTGGCTGAACTGTGTGCCCCCAAATCATACTCTGGAGTCCTAACCCCCAGTGCCTCAGAGTATGACCTTATTTGGAGACAGGGTCTTTACAGAGGAGATGCAGTTCAGATGAGGTCATTAGCATGGCTCTAACAATCTGACTGGTGTCCTTATGAAAAGGGAAATCTGGACACAGAGACGTGCGTAGAGGGAGAAGACGCCGTGCACAGCCCCGGAGAGAGGCCGGGAGCAGGTTCTCCCTTTGACCTCAGAAGAAACACCCTTCCCGCACCCTCATCTCCCCACAGCTGTAAATTTCTGGGGAGACAACACATTTCTGGCGATTCAGCCACTCTATCTGTGGCATTTGTTATGGCAGCCCCAGGAAACAAATAGAGAAGCTGACATTTGCCAACGTACACCGAGGGTGCCAAAAAATGTATACACATGACTTGTATTCATCTTTTGTTATCAGTATATATTGAGTATTACAATTTTAATACACTTTTTTCCTTTTTACAAATGTGTATACATCTTTTTGGCACCCTCTGTATACCCATTCAAAGATACTCCCAGAGACACACACAGGACTGTGCAAACATGCAGGTGAGGATCTAGGCATGAAAACACAGAGCGGCGAAGGTCTTTTACAGAAGGGACACACACATGCACGCAGACAGGACAGACCAGGGTGCTGCGGAAGAAGGAGCCGAGGCAGGGCCGTGGGGAGCTGCTCACAATGACCTATGGGAGTCCCAACTGTGTCACCCTTCACAGCTCCACGTCCAGGGACCTCACATCAGTGACCTTGAAACCAGCCATGGTGTGAGCACAGCATTTCCACCAGTGAAATCAGCACGCACCACAGATCAGGGCCGCCCCGCCCGCCTGCCAGAGAGCTGGTGACCAAGTGTCACAGCACGAGTGAGGAAGCAGCAGCAAGGCCTCCAGCGAGTTCCTTCAGTACCAGCTGTGTGACTTGGGAAGACCAAGCACCTTCCTGATTCTCGATTCGAGTTCCTTCATTCATAAAACGAAGACCACATGAACTCAAGGGCCAATTCTGTTCCAAAGTCAGTCATGTGCAACCAACAGAAAACAAAGGCCCAGAGTGACAGATTTTGAAATCAAATCAAAGAGGGGATGTTGTTCTTCCTTTCTTAGATGACAGCGTCGGTGCAGAGCGGTCATTATTCCTTCCCTTCCCTCCCCACTCTTTCCATGCCTTTCGTTCCTCCCGACTCCCCCAACCGTCCATTCCTGGGTCAAATCTCTGCGATTCCACTTACTAGCTGGGTGACCTTGGGCAACTTACGTAACCTCTGTGTGCCCCAGCTTCCTCAATCAGCAGAGAGGGGGTAATGCTAATTCTGACCTCCAGGGTACGTGCCGAAGGACCAACGTGCATTAGTGATAATCATTGCTACAATTATCGCTGCTATTCCTACTAGAATGACCTGCAAACGTACCTGCCGTTCTGGACTGGAAAATTCCACAAGACGATAACGGTGGATCATTTTCAAAGTCTTTGATGCTGTTGCCCCGTCTAGGCAGACTGCAAGGGAAGTTCAGATCTGGCCGGTAGTATTTCCCTGAAGCATAGACATGTACCAGACATTCAGTTCTCGTGTTAATGCATATTTGTCCCGTAACCTCCCCCCTCCAAGGGCAAGACCCACATTATAAGCATGGTTCTCATTTAAATTTTCATCCACTGTGTTGTTTTTCTCAAACGTGCTCTGTGACGTGGATTCAATTTGAGGAGAAAATGCTGCTCTACTGCACATACATTTCTTCAAATACAGAAAATGTAGGTTTCAGCCCCAGGAATCCTGAGACTCTGTCTTCCTCTAACCCTTCCTGAAGATTCACTCGCACAATTTTTCTGATTAAGAACCAAGTGTCTCCATGACTGACTGAGCTTCCCCTGATAAGCATCTCAAGTCGACATTAATTAATTAGGTGAAATTGGACCCTTCCCAAAGCTTAAGTGTGTCACGTTGCCTACAGGGACAGAGTACGTATGGCAGAGACGCCCCTGCCTTGTGCTGGAGTCAATTGCTTGAGAAGGGACTGGAAATCTGGTGGATTCACTGGAACTGCCCCCACCCACCCCTCCAGAGGCTGCGAAGCACCACCCTGAGCTCTAATCTGACACCACCAGGTATTGGTCATGTGACTAGAGGCAAATGACTCTGTCTCCTTTATTAGTAAAAGGGGAGATGATAGAGTTGTTGAAATGAATCAGTGAGCTAATGGCCAGAGCCTGGCTCAAGGAAGTCCTCAGGAAGTGGCAGGTCTGAGCTCATTACCAATGTGTCGATTACCCCGCCGAAGACAGCACACCACGGGAAGCCCTCACACCCCCCAAGTGACCCCCAAACCTCCCGGTGCAGCAGGTCCCCGCAGCCCAGCTGACTTCCCTGAGGCCTGCAGACATCACATGGCAGGCTGTGACCATGCAATACCAGCCCCCCCGCCTTTCACAAACGCAGAGGGAGGCAGTCAGCTATTTTGCATGCCTTGTTTTTTAGTTTCCATGCATGATTTCTCTGGAAGCTCCCTCCCTGGAAATTCCATCGGCAGAGACTTTATCTGAACCATCAGCTTTAAAGAGCTTTATTCAATGCTAACATATTAGCTGTGTTCACTGGAAAAGGGGGTATTTGTGTTTTTTTCAAAGAGAAGTTCCATCGGTTGTGTCTCATTCTCAAAGGCATTTGTGATCCAAAGGGTGTCAACCAGCTCCATGGAGGAGTCTTGCCTTCAGGGACACTTTACCTGTGGTCGCAGCGAGGGGCACAGAGCAGAGCTCAGAAGAAGACAGGGTGTGGGGCAGGGTTATGTTCTGACGGGAGTGGAGTGTATAGGATAGAGGTGCTCTGGGTCAGCACTGCTGGGATGTAAGGGGCCATGTGAGGGTGTGGGTGCTTGAGGCAGAGTGAGCAGAAACCAGGAGGAAAACTGGAATCAGAGGAGAGGCCAGCAGCACCCCAAATGCCCCCTTGTACCGATTAAACAGTGCAACCTACAACGTGCAGACAAACTAGACTGTCAGTATTCACTTGACCAAGGGATCCACCAAAGCTTCCTTTAAGCTGGTAATTTCCAGTGCCTTCAAATATTCTCCCTGATCGGTCACTTGAGCTTGTGTCTGGATAGCCAAATACTCTTCCTCATATCCACCTGTTGTCCTGTTGTTTCCTCTTCGAGACTTTGTGTCCCTGCCTGGCCTTGTTTCGTAGACACCATAACACTACATCTGAGGGTTCTGGAAGTACTGTGTTCCCCCGAAAATAAGACCTAGACTAACCATCAGTTCTAATGGGTCTTTCGGAGCAAAAATTAATATAAGATTCGGTATTATATGATAGTATAGTATAGTATAGTATAGTATAGTATAGTATACCCGGTCTTATACTAATTTTTGCTCCAAAAGACGCATTAGAGCTGATGGTCCGGCTAGGTCTATTTTCGGGGAAACACGGTATGTCAGGTCATGATGTGATCTGCTCAAAATTTTTCTGGTATGTGCTGGTCATCTGCCAACAGTTTTCCCTAGTCATTTACCCCTTTTTTGACTTGCTGGGCCACTGGAGGGATCCCAAAGGACCCGACTAGCCCAGCTGCTATGCATGGACTTGATCACTGTGCTTGTCCACTCCTTGGCTGAGAAGTTGTGGCTTTCCCTGAGGGCCGAGCGCTGGCCCAGAGGTGGCCCAGCAGCACAGGGACTGGCTCGCGGGGAGGTTGTACTTCCAAGCACGGTCCTTAGTTCTTGGCATCCTGAGGGGTAAGGTGGGGGTAGGCAAGACATATGTTCAAAAATACACCTGACATGACAGGGAAATGACCACTGCAGTGACGATTAGCTTGGAGAGACAGAGTGACGAGACTGAGAGGTAGGGTAAGCGCCAGCAGCTGAGGGCTCAGAGACCGCAGTTAGTCACGTTGACTTGCTTGAAAGTCACTGTTGCACTCGCTAACCACATATCATGTGTGGGCTGCTGAGTAAGCAGGACTGTCCATGTGTCACACAAGCAGACCTGCTTACCACTGAAACCAACACCTTCATCTCCCTCAAAGCACTTGAGGTCAGATACGCACAGATAGCACATGTGCTCAAACGCGTACATGTACGGCCTGTGCAGGGACGTGCAGCGTGTACCCATCCTACATACACAGTCTATGCGGAGTCACTCTAAAGAGTGGCACCATGGGGAGTGTGGCTCAGAAGCCTGAGAAGTGATCTCACGGGTCAGACTTATCTTGCTTTTGTGTGTAGACTTGGCCAGGACGTTACCTACCATCAGGAGTGGAGCACTGCTGCAGCCATGACTTGCCGAAGATTTGATCCACCCTCTCCCCATGGCGTACCACCAACACGCTTTTCCTCAGGATTGTGCCCTGAGATGGAGGAAAGAAAGTGAAGTCGGGGTAAGCAACAGACATGCCATAAACACTCCATCAGCAGAGAAGCCCAGCCAAACATCGCTCAAGTGTGCAATGGAACATCCATATTAGATGTCTTCTAGACGCATCTCTCCTCGTCACCCAACAGCTGGCCGAGCAATGGAATCCCTTCCTTCCTGTTCAGTAGCTACAGCCCAGTTCACCGACATCATGACAGTGCAACAGGACGAGGACTTGCAGGTGGAAGCCTCCTACTTCCTTGCCACTCTTTATTTCCTGGGCAGTATACACAGGAAATGAAAAGAAACAGCAGTGCCTGAACCATGGCACATCAACTTTTCTACTCTCCTGTCTCTCGTCCAAGTCCTTATCCTGTCTTAGTCCATTCCGGCTGCTCCAACGGAATACCACAGATTGGGTGGCTTATAAACAACAGACATTTATCTCTCCTTGTTCTAGAGGCTGGAAGACTCAGGGTGCCAGAGGTCAGGGAGCCAGCACGGTCAGGGGAGGGCCCTCTCCTGGGTTGCCAACTTCTCACCATGCCCTCACATGGTGGAATGGGTGAGGGGGCTCTCTGGAGTCTCCTTTATAAGGGCCCTAAGCCCTTCATAAGGGCTCCACCTCAGGACTGAAGCATCTCCACAGGCCTCACCTCCTAACCATCACCTTGGGCATATGGACAAGGCAAAGCGAGTATCACGATTCTCTTACTGGAGTCTGCAGCTGTTTGGTTCTGATGCAAACACCCATCCCCTGGGCAGAGCTGCAAGGGGAAGCTTGTCTTGTTACCTTACAATTTTGAAGTGTCGTTGCACAGGGCCTGTCCATGCTGACACCAGGATGCCTTCCCCTCCAGGAACGAGTGTTAAAGCATCCCTTCCCATTCCCTTGTTCCTACTTGATCAGCAGGTAGGTTGCAAGGCATGCACGTGCTCCCCACCGCGACTGCGTACTGACCATCTCAAAGTACCACCAATGCATTGCGCTGAGGCGTTGGATCTGGGGCATTTTCTTCCCTGGAAGAGCCCAGCGCATTTCAACTTTGAAATGCAGAGCTTGGCAGCAGGAATATTAAAATCCAGTGAACGGTCGGTCCATGGGAAGGGGATGGACTGAGCCCAAGTTCACAGCACAACAGGGCTGTGTTGACTCTGGTCATTAGGTTTGGTATGTGTTTCCTAGGGCTGCTATGACCGAGTTCCACCAACTGGGCAGCTTACAACAAAAACGCATCCTCTCACAGTTCCGGAGGCCAGAATTCCGAAGTTAGGGTGTCAACAGGGCCGTTCGTGCTCCCTCAGGGGCTCCAGAGGATTGTCCCTCCTGCCTCTTCCAGCTCCTGGCAGCCCCAGCAATCCTTGGCTTGTGGACACATTGCCCCAGTCTGTCCCCACGCTCACATGGTCTCATCCTTGTTTGTCTGTGTCGTCTCCTCTTGTGTGGATCAAATCCCTCTGTTTCCCTCTCATGAGGACAATTGTGATTAGATTCAGGGCCCACAGGATAATGCAGATGTATAGAGCATCAATTACGAACACAAAATGGACTCGAATCATTCCGATATCTGTGTCAGTCAGAGCGACAGTCATGCCAGAGCCTCCCGTGAAAGCTCACCCAGTGAGCGCCTGACCGGGTAACTCCAGACACAGGGTGGAGTGTGACCACCTGGACACTTTATGTGACTGCAGGTGGGGGCACCACACCCAGTCTCGGGCATAAGACCAGAGCTCTCTGATGGCTCCTCGCTCAGGCCTCCCCTGACGAGCTGACAGCCGCACCTGCACTCGTCCCAGATGGAGCCCCTGAAACCTCACGTCCTGACCGTCTCACCAGCCTGACCCGACGCGCGACAAAACGCACACCAGCGCCTCGGGACTCTCGCTGAACACAGGACTCTCTCTCATGCTTCTTTCCTAAGACTCTGTTTGCCTCGCCCAACCCCTACAGCTTGCACACCTGTGGGAGCCTCCTGTGTGGAATCACTCCGCCTTGACTATTGGGGACTGTGCTCCGGACGAAGCCTTGGTTAATGCCCGTGGGAAACCGAGTAGCAGGACTGGATCCAGGCTTTATTCTCATAGTCTGACGTTGTGGAAAGACACACATGTGTGAGACTGCTCTTTGACAGCCGCGTCCCGCTCACAACACCAGAATAATCTCCCATCAAGATCTCCATTCAGTCCCATAGGCAAAGGCCCCTTTTCCTTATAAAGTAACAATCCTAGTTCCAGGGATGAGGGCCTCCTGTCTTTGGGGCCTTTATTCAGCCCATCGTCCCAAACCTGATGCCACAGTGTTCCTTTCTTGCTATACAGAAGGGGCAAACTCGGACCAGGCGAGGAGGGTTTTCATGCATTTAAAGCACCAGTGGGTTTAGCTACAGGCCAAGCAACAAGCTAAGCCTTTCATTCCAGATTCTCCCCCTCCATCAACCTAGAAAGCGGGGCAGAGCCTCAAGGAGGCCCCCGTTCCAGCCTGCTCTCTGACTGTCCACCTAGCAGGGCAAGTCCAGCCTCCGGAGCCTGGGAAGCTTGGGGGTGGGGAACCCTGTTTTTGTCTCTCTGTGGCTGGCAGTTCTCTGGCTCGTGGTCAGTGCCTCCTCTTCCCCGGGCCATTATCTCTAACTGAAGACCTGGCTCAAGGGGACGTCCCATTGCTGTCCCAGCACCCAGTGTCTTGTGTTCAGCTCTTGTCTGGCCCGAGCGCACTCCAGCCTGGAGGCAGCCTCTGGGGGGAATGGATTCTTGGAGATGGAGGGTGAATTTTGGATTTAGGGTGATTCAGTCATGGGTCTCCATTAGGACCCTCATTAGGTCATCCAGCGAGATTTACTGGCCAGGCCCCGAGCCCTGGGACCCAGGAAGGAGCCCGACACTGTGGTCCTGCTGTTTGGGCAGCAACAGTCTCTCAGCCTTGAGGGCCTGGCCTGCGGTGGACATTCAACATCCCGTCTCATGTAATTCTTGAAACAGCCCAGTGTGGGGGGTGCTTATCTATATGCTCCCCACAAGTCTCTGTCTTCAGACCTGTAAGATGGGGATGCAGGGGGACTAATGCCTCCTGTGCCGCTTGGGGTGGCTGAGATGAAATCCTCACGTAATGTGTGAGGTACATAGTGGAGACGTGGAGGGATGGCTCATACAGGCCCTGGAGGCATTGCCACGTAACTGGGGACCAGCCAGGGGCCAGCTGCAGGTGCCACCCTGCCCCCGGGGTTCCTTGTAAGGAAGAGCTGTGGCCTCAGACCAGAGAGGGCCAGCCTGCCTGCCCAGACAGCATCAGGGATGCTGTGGTACCTGTTTGCTTTTGGGGAGGTACCCTGCCAGCAGCCTTCACCCCCTGGGTGTGCCCCATGCAGGTGGCAAGTCTCAGGGGCCCCTGCGGTGACCCTGGCCTTGGTCCTGAGGCTGCCGGCCCCCAAGCTACTGAGCACCAGCCTCCTCATCTCTCCCAGCCTTGACTTTAAAGATCAGAAACTCCATCCAAGGGGGAGGGGACTCCTTAGGGTCACCCCGCTTGCTAAGGAGAGAATCAGGATTCTGGGCAGGGCTGTGTCCCTGTCGGTCCCCTGCCCCCTGAGCTACAAATAGGTGCTGTGCTGCCTGTTCTTGCAGACTCTTCAGGTGCCCGGGAGCCCCCAGGCCAGTTCACAGCCATGGGAGTGGGGGTGGGGTGGGGAGGGGCGGAGCCGCCGCTGCGCTCTGGGGCAGAGGCTGTGTGTCTATACAACACCGACCCTGCGAGGCTGTGTCTACACAGACTTACGGGAAAGGGTGGTGCTGCTTAGCTCATGGGACAGGAAAGGGACTCCATCACCTGTAAAGCCTGAATGCTGCCCATGCTCCTGGGCCTTGGTGGAGGATGCACTTCCCCATTTCGTCTGCTGCTGGTATCACCGTCCTTTCTGGAGTTCAAGTCCACGGCTAGACTGAAGGTGTACATCCTGTGGGAGAAGAAGCGAGATGCTGTCATGGTGACGGTGGGAAGCACCTGGTCCCCCATGTGGTCACGATGGCCCTATCAGGTCACTGTGAGACGAACTGAAACGGCGAAAAAGCTCAGTGCTCAGCACAGAGGAACTCTCCAGTAAATGGGGGTTTGTCACCATGTCACCAGCTGTGATGGCTCACCTGGGTCCCCCCAAATTCATATGTTGAAGTTCTAACCTCTGGCACCTTAGAGTGTGACCTTATTTGGAGAGGGGGTCTTTAAAGAGGTGATTAAGGTAAAGTGAGGTCCCTGGGGTGGGCCCTGCTCCAATCTGACTGGTGTCCTTCTGAGAAGCGGACATGGGGACACGGACATGCACACACGGATGACCATGTGAGGACACAGGGTCTGTAAGCCCAGGAGAGAGGCCTCGGAGAAACCAGCCTGCCCTCACCTTGATCTTGGGCTCCCAGCCTCCAGCACCCAGACTGTGAGAGCTCAGGTTTGTGCTGTTTCCCCGCCCCGCCTGGTGCCTTGTGATGGTTGGCGGCCCGAGCAGACTAGTATAGCATCCTCTTAGGGTCACCGTCTATGGTGGCTGGAGGTAGGTGTGATTGGGATGCAGGAATGAATCAGCAGGGAGTTGACGTGCTGAGAGCGATGGAAACACACAGGAAAGGGGCTGAGGCCCTCGTGGGAGGGTGGGTAAAACAGCACCTCAGGAGTCGCCAGCCATGAGGAAACCGCGACCTGTCCAGCGAGCGGAGAAAGGTGCATGGTGTGGGCAGGTGCTCAGGGGCTATGGGACGACCAAGGACAAAGATCACAGCAGACTGTGGGGACTCCAGGACACCAGGGGAGGGGGTGACGCCCTAAATGAGCAGGTCTGGAAGGAGGGCAGGGGATGGGCAGGAGGAGATTGACGGAGGAACAGAGAGTCTGTTGTCACACCTCCTCCCAGAACAAGCAAAATCGTGGTCCCCTGGGAAAATTCATTTTGTAAAAGGAAAGGTCGTCTTTATCAACTCTATTTAAAATAATCGACAATCAGGTTAGAGAAATGGGGCGGTGCCTGGAGAGGAAAATGGGAGAAAGGAAATTGGGCTTGATTTTGTTTCTAAGATAATAGCATGTTTGTTTGCTGCCAGGAAGGATTGGGGGGGTTTCAGGAATGGTCATTGGGGACTGTGAGGGGCCCTCGGAGGGCACAGGCTGCCCAGGAGGGGTGGGAGGCAGGCGCCAGGGTGGCTGCCCTGGGCCAGGAGTGAGTGTGCCTCACGGCCTGATGATGGAGAAGGGTGCCTGGGACACAAGCTGTAGGTGGGGGCATGCAGGCCAGAGCTCGTGGACACCCTTCACCCGAAGAAGACAGTACATGGCCTCCTAGTTCAATGAAAAGTCAGACACAAGTCACCTGGTGGGCAGATGGGCCCAAAGGCTGTGTCCAGGCCCCCAGGCCAGCTGGTTGGAGGCACAGAGAAAGAGGAAGGACAGGTGACCTGATCACATGGGGGAATGGCAGGGCACATGGTCTGTGCTACTATTTCCTGAAAAGCGTTCTTCTCATCTGGCTCTTTGGGTTGTTGTATTCTTTATGCTTTTTTTAACACGCAGAAACCTTAAGTTTTAAGGATTTAGTAATCATTGTTAACGACAGTTCTAAGTCTCTCTCTTTAAGATTCTTTCTATCGCTTCTGTGCTTTCAAAACTCCCCCCAGTCCAGAAGTCAGAAATACATTCATGTAAACTGCCTTCTATTTTTAAATCATTTTCTTTTTTTTGGTTATCTTGGCTTTGTCAGGAGCTGATTTCCACGCACAATGCGAGGGCATGTACAGTACCATTTCTTTGATGCCCATTTCTGTCCTTCTGTCTGATGCACCATTAGCTGTAAACCCCCACCAGGCCAGGCCTCCAGCTCCATTATCCATCCTGTTCCACTGACCTGTTTTTACCTCTTTCCCTCGAGCCAGCACCGTACTATTGATTTGTAACATGGTTTTAACATCTGGTTAAAGATGTTTAAAAAGATGTTAAAGAGAGGAGACTATCTCCTCTCGTTATTTTTATTTTTTTTCGAAGTGTTCTCAACTCTTCTCCTGTTTATTTTTCCAGGTAAACTTTTCAGTCACTCACTGAAGTTCCAGCAAATGATCCCACAGAGGGTTTTCCTGGAATTTCATTAAACCTGGAAATGACTCCGGGAGGCACTGATATATTTACATGGTTCATTTTTTTTTTTTATCATGAACATGCTGTGTTTCTACTTTTTCAGCCAATTTGTTTGCATTGCTCTCATAGAGGCTTCCTGACCCCAGATGCTCAGGAAGCGGCTAGCTCCCCAAGCCTCCATCCTGAGACACCAAGGAGACACAGAGGTGGGGGCATCTTAGGGGCGTCCAACCTGCATCTCATGGGCCCACAGCCTCAGGGCACCTGTTCTCACCTCCACCATCACACGCCCTAGACCATTTGTCACCAGTGTGGTGTTTTGTTTTAATGTAGTTCTTGTCTGTAAGTTGTATCTTCTCTCTTCGTGTTGTTGCCTGTCCTGGTTTGAGCTGCAAACTCCCACGGGTGAGGACCAGGTCAAACAGACCGACTTTGTTCATATGAAATGTGAGCTTTAGTTGATCGTAAGCAGACCCATAACCCTGATACTACATTCGAACCATTGACATTTCCCTCTTCAAACGAGCACACTCTCAGTAGTGGAGGCACTATTCGTAGTCTCCGATTGACACAGGAAATGTGGGTTGGTTTCCTCTTCCTGGAGGCGAGGTGGGGACACCCGCACCCTGCTTGTGGCTCAGTGTAGAGAGCAAACCTGTTATCTATAAATAACATCTGTGAAGGTTACAGTTAGGCACAAAACTGTATATTTTCTTGCTGGTCTTTCAAATGAAATACAATCAAGATTATGATGGCAAGGTTGGCAATGAGAAGAGAAAGGAAAGAACTTAGCATTTCATCATTTCTGTTTTTCTCTTTGACTTAAGAGAAAGGTCACCTTACACCGTAGAAAGAGATGGGTTTAAATTCTCACTGGCTTTTAAAAGGGGCACAGCTGCAGTCCGGCTGTGGGGTTCTACGGTGACGTCCCTATAGGACTTTGCTGAGGCCACCATAACAAGGTACCACAGACGGGCGGGATAAACAACACATTTGTTCTCTCACAGTTCTGGAGGGTAGAAGTCCAAGATCAAGCTGTCGGCAGGGCTGGTTTCTCCGAAGGCCTCTTCCCTGGGCTTGTCAGTAGCCGTCTTTTCCCTGTGTCCTCACGTGCTTGTCCCTCTGTGTATATCTGTGTCCAGATCCCCTCTGATAAGGACACCAGTCAGATGGGACTAGGGCCCACTCTAACAGCATCAAGTTAACCAAGTCTCCTCTGTAAAGGCCCATCTCCAACCATAGTCACATTCTCAGGTGCCGGGGCTCAGGGCTCCACCATGTGGATTTGGGGAGGACACAGTTCAGCCCAGAATAATACGTTTATTATTGTTAAGCTACTTGCCACCAGCTCATGCTGTGGTTTTGGAAAGTTCCTGGGCTTGTACAGCTTGAGTGTTGGAAATGGTCTCCTCTTCTCTAGCAGATGACAAAACATTCCCTAAGCACCACCATTCAAGCTTCTCTGCCCTCGCTTCCTCAATTATGCTGTATACATTCAATATGGAGAGTTGAAAACCGCTGTGACTCAACAATATGCTCCATTGTCACCACCACTTTGGTCACCACTCAGCCTTTTCTTCATAGTAATGGATGAATATCGTCACGTGAATGACTGTTGAGGGCCCCCCAAGTCCCGGAACCCCCGGCATACAGGCTGCGCTCGTTGGACTGGTGACAGGTGACTGACGTTTTAGTTGCTCAGCAATGAGCCCCATGGCAGCAAACTCACACCCAGCAGTGTGTCCCCTCAGGCGGGGGGACACTCATCCCCGTGTAGTTGCACACCTGTCCTGGGCGCTGTTCTTGCTGCCTGGGTTCCAAAGCCAAGGGCCAGCCCTGTGGCTGAAGCTGGAGGGGGTGTTCACCTGTCAGCCATAGCTGAGCTACACTTTGAACTGTGCCATTGGATCACATTTTCCACTACTCATCATGTTAGTGACATGCCAAGGCATTGAAGGACCATTTTCTAATTTAAAAACCTTTAAGCGTTTAACAAAGCCCATTTGGGGCAGCTTTAAAGGACTTAGTCAGGATACCTGAGTTGGACAGCACCTGAGTCTGAGTTATTTGCCATTCTGGCCCATAATCACCTGTCACAGTTCGTCTCACTGCTTCTCCAGTGAAGATGGGGGTGCTTGCAAAACACAGCCAAGCAGACACCGCACAGCCTCGCCAGTACTTATTTTTCTCTCCTTGTGTTGCAATTTTTCTTAATACTTCTTAATTCCTAAGGTAAACTTGTCTCCAGGAAGAATCGTCCCAGAAATGTCAGGCTTAAAGGCTGGAATGGTTATGTTGGTGACAGGTGGCCCACAGATTAATTGTGAAGCAAAAACTGTAAGCCACAAACTCATCTTTTACAGCCTTCACTGCGCTGTTCTAGACACATCCAGGTTTGCCAATCGCCTGGTGACAGTGAAGACCCTCTGTCCTGAGCAGGGAGTGGAGGTCCTGCTGCAGCGGGGGCTGTAGGGGGGCCCCATGCCGCTGGGAACTCAGATGGTCAGCTGGGGGTCAGCAGCATCTCCGCAAACACTGCATTAGGCCAGATGGGGATGTAGTTGGTTCTAAAAGGAAACAGTGCTTCCTTAACTGTGTGACGTCACCCAGCGCCCCCAGCCCTCCCGAGGTGGAGTGTTCTCTGTTCTCCAAGAGGAGGCTGGTATTTGATTATCTCTGTAGTCCCTGGGGGCACCAACATACTGTGAGTTTTGCTGGCTCAGAGGACCCGTGGCCATTTATGCTTTGCCAGAAAAACTGGTCTCCCTGCATCGCAGACGGCTGTAATCGTGCGGTGGAAGCCGTGGCCCTGCTCACACTTGGAGCCAGGACCTCACGCTGTGCATCCTGTGTACACACCTCAGCCGGGGCCGTCTGACTTCTCCCTCTTTTACTCGATTTCTTTATATTATTTTCTTTACATTCAAAATGGATTAATTTACATTTTGAATAAGCAATATTTTTATATGGTTTAAAAATTTTAAATTATGGAATGGTAGAAAGGGAAAAGTCTCCCTCCCATTCCTGTCCCATTCTCCCAGCTCCAACCCCAACCCCCATGGGTCACCACTGTGAGACGTCTCTAGAGAGTCTTGTTTCCAGGGGACTTTTAGGCAGAGACACGCATATAAACGCGTATCACGCATACGTATGTACAGACAGTTATGTTTATCTTCACGTTTTCCCCACAATTATTGCTATACATACTGTTCTGCCACTTAGCTAGGATGTTCTCCATATCAGCACATAAAATACTTCCTCATGACCATTTTTAACAACAGCAAAGATTCCGTTGTATGGATGTACCATGACCTATTGCATGGGCTTAGATTTTAATTTAATTGCCCCTTTCAGCAGGTTAGGTCATGACTGAAAGCATACGCACACTTTTCCCACTATATCCAATCAAGTGCCATCTAATTGCTGCTGTGAAGAGATTTTACAGACGTGATTAAACTCCCTACTCATTGACCTTAAGTTAGTCTGAAGGGAGGTTATCCTGGGTGGGGCTGATTTTCAGTTGGAAAATCTTTAAGAAAAAAAGGATGGGGCTTTGCTGAGCTCAGAGATTGCAGATGGCAGCTGAGTCTGCAATTGCTCTCCCATCTGCCTTCCCGATGGTCACACACTCGCCCGTGGTTTGCAGCCCGCTCTGGGCTCCTTCCCTCCTTCTTGCCTGTACTTAATTAGCTAGTCCCAACAATTGCACAAGGAAATTCCATGTAGTGAATCCACAAATGCATGTGTAGCTACATAGTGTGCAATAGATGTCTATATTATAATAATGTACATAATACAAAATCATAGAGCAATAGACATTCACTGTTATATTATTAATAATCGTTATATATTAAGTATAAAATAATATAAAGTGCATATTTTATATATGTATTTATAATATAAATATGTATGCATATCATGTAAAAATTACTGGCTCCGCTGCTCAGTGACGCTAAATGTGGCATCAGGAGTGGGGTGCTGCTGTACAAGTACCTGAAATTTGAGAGCAGCTTTGAGACAGAGTGGTGGGTGGAGGCTGAGGGAATATTGAGAAGCATAATGATGCCTAACTTACCTTAACGGACTATTAATAGAAATCTGGATATTAAAGGTATCGCTGGTGAGGACTCAGGGAGTGAGACATGTTAGAGGAAACTGGAGGAAAGAGGTCCTTATTATGTAGTGGGAAAAAGTGGAGATTGTGGGCGGAGAGCAGAACCTGTACGTGAGGAGTTTAGTTACGTAGCTAAGGACTTTCACGCCAAGTATTAGAAGGGCAGACTGGTTTCTTCCTGTTGCCTGTAGTGAAGGGTGTGAGGAGAGAGATAAACAGAGGGAAGAAGTGCTAAACAAAAGGAACCAGTACCTGCTGATTTTGAAAATTCTCCGCCTCTCCAGATGACGCTAAAGATGCTAAAATTAAGAAATTCCAGCCGAATGTGAAGAAGCCACCAGGAGAACTGCAGCTTCAGGAAGTGAATTCTACTAACAACCATGCGAGCTTGGGAGCGGACCCCTGGCCTCCAATTTGCCCCCAGCACCAGCCCAAACCTGACTGCCATCTTGGGAGACCCAGGCCCAGACTCCCACCGCGTGAAAACTATGAGATATAAACATATATGGTTTTAGCTGATAAGGTCATCTGTTATGTAGCAATAGAAAACTAATAATGAACCTTTGGACTTGACAGTTTATACGAGGTTGGACAATTAAGTTCACGAACTCATCCTAGAGAAAGTGCTACCTAACACATTGCTGAATATCACTACAGTCACCTTCGAAGTGCTCCCCTTGGGAAGCTATGCACTGATGCCAGCGCCTAGTCCACGCTTCAAAGCCATTTTGGAACTCTTTTTCTGGAATGGCCACCAGAGCTGTCATCGTATTACCCTTGATGTCCTGAATGTCATCAAAATGTCTTCCTTTCAATATTTCCTTTATCTTCAGGTAAAGAGGGAAGTCACTGGGGGCCAGATCAGGTGAGTAAAGAGGGTGTTCCAATACAGTTATGTGTTTACTGGCTAAAAACTCACTCACAAATAGTGCCGTGTATTGTCGTGATGTAAGAGCCATGAATTGCTGGTGAAAAGTCCAGGTCGTCTAACTTTTTCACGCAGCCTTTTCAGCACTTCCAAATAGTAAACTTGGTTAACTGTTTGTCCAGTTGGTACAAATTCATAATGAATAATCCTTCTGATATAAAAAAAATTTTAGCACCATTGTTGCAACAAGTTTGTGAACTTACTTGTCAGACCTCATACACTGGATAAAAAGATAAATAAAACCAAGCTTAGGACCTCACATTGTAATTTGTTATGTCCATAATAAGGGAGTGGTATTTTGAAGTCATTTTGGGATTATGACCTCAGAAGCCATCTAAAGTAATTCATGTTTTCTGAATGTTATCAGCATAAAACCACGAATCAGCCAAGATCCTTCCTATTCAGCTGTGGGATACTGTTGCCAGCATGGAGAAGGCAATTTCTACCAAGGATGGATGGTCTAGAAGCAAGCAAACCTTGTGACCACTGTTTTCAGACCCTTCAGAGGGAGGCTTGGACTGCTCGAAAGCCGACACTCACCTGTGCTTAACCCAGGTGTCACACTCCCGGACTCGCTCTGTGTAGTTCTCTGGCAGGAAGCCCCGGCAGCCTGTCCGCTGTGAGACCCCAATCACCCAGCCCTCGCTGGCTTCCTCCTGCTGAGTGGGGTCCACAAAGAAGTGGTCTCCAGGAGTTAGTGGCAGCTCATCCACATTCTGGGGTTTATACTGGAATAGGGCCCTCAGGGTCTGGAAAAGAAGCAACTGTTTTCAAGTCTCGAGCAAGGACTTTGGTGGAAGAGACGGCGATGGAGGCTTATCGTGTCTGCCTCTGGCTGTCAGGCTTGCCAGTGGGCTGTATGTCGCCAGCACACTACCCAGACCTTCGTCTGATGATAGCGTAGAAGACACCACAATGCAGCATGGAATTCTTTGGACACATTTAGAAACGAATTTTGGTGTCTTCTATTATCCACCTGTCTATCATCTATCTGCTGTCTGTCTATCTGTGTATCTACTGTATCATCTGTCTGTTTCTCTACTATCCATCTATAGCTATCTATCTATCTATCTATCTATCTATCTATCTATCTATCTATCTATCTATCTATCTATCTATCTGTCTTTATCTATCTGTCATCCACCATCTGTCTCTACGTACTTATTTCTTACGAGAAAGACCTTGAAGCGTAATCAGACTTACACATCCCTTCCCTGGTGCGAGGTTATCTACAGCTTCTCCCACAACACGGACAGTGGTGGACTCATTTATACTTAGTCTGTGGGTCCTTAAGGAGTACTATGTACGTGGCTTCTTTTTTGTACCAATCAATTTAGGGGGAGAAAGTCTTGGAATGAGGTTTCACCCAAATCATTATTTAAACAAATTAACAAGTAACACAACGTATTCATAAGCCTTTGCAATATTCCATTTTTATTAACAGAAATGTTTCCATTTTTTCCAAATTTCTGCATCTACAACATATGTATGCATATGAATGCTAGTTTCAAATTGCACAGAAAAGCACCTGATTTTAGAGAAAGTTCTTCCTTTTACTAAAGTATCTCCAGCAGGGGGCTGCGGGGGTGAGTGCTGTGTGTGTGTGTGTGTGTGTGTGTGTGTGCAGCCATTCATTCATCCAGCCCCCTGCTGGGGGAGGGCTGTGGGGTGTGGTGGGGGCAGGGCGTTCACTCATCCAGTCTGCTTGCCTGGCCTGGGCTCACTCACCTGATAGTGCACAAATCGCATGTCCCTTGAGTACAGCGTCGCAGTCCACTGGCAGCTGAGGCCTGGGTGCACGGCTCTGGCCAGCTGCTCCAGTGTCCTCTGGTGGTGGGGGTAGAACTTGTGGGCCAGCGTCAGATGCAGCTGCTTGGTGCAAGGCTTCACGGTGCAGTCTGCAGAACCAGGTAAACGGGTGCCGAGCCTTTACTCACTGTCGGCATTGCATGTCCAGGCTGGCTACGCATTCAGGATGGCCACGCACCCAGGATGGCTACACGCCCAGGCTGGCTACGTACCCACGATGGCCACGCACCCAGGATGGCTACACGCTGAGGCTGGCTACCCACCCAGCCTGGCTACGCACCCACGATGGCCACGCACCCTGGATGGCTACCCACCCAGTCTGTCTACACACCCAGGATGGCCACATACCCTGGATGGCTACGTGCCCAGGATGGACATACACCCAGGATGGCTACGGATCCGAGCTGCCTACGCACCCAGGCTGGCTATGCGCCTACGATGGCCACGCACCCTGGATGGCTACCCACCCAGTCCATCTACACACCCAGGATGGCCACATACCCTGGATGGCTACGTGCCCGGGATGGACATACACCCAGGATGGCTATGGGTCCAAGGTGCCTACGCACCCAGGCTGTCTACGCACCGAGGACGGCCACGCACCCCGGATGGCTATCCATGCAGTATGGCTACGTACCCAAGATGGCTACACACCCATGATGGCTACTCACCCCGAACGGCTATGCATCCACAATGGCTGCATGCTCAGGCTTGGTGGTGAGAATCTTTATACATGGGCCCCCTGCTTCTGCTCACTCCCTCCCCCTCTGCACCTTGGCCTCCTTGGCCAGAGGAGACGCCGCTCAGACTGTGCCCTGTCACAGGGTTCCCCTTGTAGAGGACGTGGTTGAGTTCCTGGAGATTGTACGAGGACGTAGGAAAGAGGAGAGTAAAGAGAGATGGGTTTCGGGGGGTGTTTGGGGCCCATCGATTTGCAAGCTAGTCGATAAACAGGTATAAAGTAGACAGCTCTGCTCCATCCCTGGGGTGAGCACATGGACTGCAGGCTTGCACTTCAGGTCAGCGGCTTGTGTTCACCTGCAGAGTCTCAGGAAGAAAGGGCCTAACTGTCAGACACGGCGGCCTCTCTGACCCTCGGCTCACTTCAGTGAAGCAGGAGCTCTGGGAGTGCCCCCCGTCTTTCTGGGGGCGTCTTGGCCCTCATGGCCGCAGCTCTCCTGGTCTTCATCCCAGGGCTCTCAGGCCAGCCACGGTCTGATTTCAGTCGGGCCGCAAACTAGTTCATGATCTGGGCAGGTGGTGACCAATGGGAGTAGCACCGAGTGTGGTGTCAGGTGGACCTGGCTTTACATGCATTCTGACCCTTTTGGCAGCGCCACCGTGGCCTGACTCAGCTTCCATTTCCATAGCAACAGCGTGAGGACAGTGACAGCTGTCGAAACCGGTCTCTGAACTGACGGTGTCCAGGACACTTTAGTAAATACTAGTTACCTGCCACCTCTCCCATGGGCAACACACACCAGCTGACAGGACCTATTCTCCCCTGAAGAATGTCAGGGATGCTGCGAGCACTTTTTGGAGCCCAGGCTCGGCAGCCCCACCTGTGCTTCATCTGCCACGTCTTTAGTAGCAAACTTGACACCATGGAGATGAGAAGCTTGAAGCAAGAGAGTGAGTGGGTGTAGGGGAAATTCCTTCTCTCAGGTGTCTCAGCAGTGGGGGCAGGACGGCCTTGCCACATGAGTCAGTGTGGCCTCACAAAGACCCACCACTGTCGTCGTCAGAGGGATCAGTGAGTCATGCCCGACTCCTGAATGGGCCCTTGTCTTTTCTTCTCTCTGTGGCCCACGCACAGGCCTCGGAAAGGTGGGGCAGAGCCTCTCAGGACCTGGCGATAGATCAAGGTCAAAGCCACTCGCTCTGTCGGGACCTGTGGTCAGTCAGTGTGACACCCAGGTGGGGTGGCGCGAGCCAGAGCTGGGCTCCAGGTCCAGTGTGCCACCACTGGGTAGGGGACTCTGTTTGTTTCCTGGGGCTGTTGTCACAAATTGTTATAAATTGCATGGCTTAAAAAAAACAAAACAAAACAAGAATTTGTCTTCTCACAGTTCTAGAGAATAGATATCCAAAATCAAAGTGTCAGCACGGCCACACGCCCTCTGGGGCTGCAGGGGCGGGTCCTTCCTGCCTCGTCCAGCCTCTGGGGGCTGCTGGCGTTGCTGGGCTTCTGGCTGCATCATCCCATCTCTGCCTTGGTCTTCACGTGGCCTCCTCCTATGTCTCTGTGTCCTCTCCTCATCTTACAAGCACTACAGTCACTGCATGTAGGGCTCACTCGACTCCAGGATGACCTCATTTTAACGAATTATATCTACAAAGACTCTGTTTCCAAATAGGGTCCTTTTCTGAGGTTCTGGGTAGACATGGATTTTAGGGGACACTATGACAGTGACCTTCAGGCAGGCCCTTCACCCTTCATGGCCTAGGTTTCTCCATTTTTAAAATGGGCAATGAGACCCACTTGGGGGGGGGGCATGAAGAGTAAGTGGCTCTGAGGTAAGTGGCTGACACATTGTATCAGAACCATGTTTTCCTTTCAGAGGCAGGAGATGAGAGAGCCATCCTTTGAACTGGCATTTACATGAAGGAGACTAGTCCACAGAGACATGGGTCCCGTGATAATAATCCAGCAGCTATGGTCCCCGGACTCTGTAAGCCAGCCTCCAAGTGGAAACCTGGGACTCAGGGATTTACTTATGAGGCTGGGACCTGGGTTCGTACACCTCTGAGGATGGGGGACGTGGGACGCCTGTGGAGGGCAGCCGAAGGGTCTCACCACCGGGACTGGGGCCCCGAGTTTCAGAGTCAGCTCATCACAACCACCCTGACAAGTGTCTGTGTGCCAGGAACTACGGGGAAGTTCTGCAAAAGTAGGCTGTGTGGTTTGATAAACCAGAGCCTCACCATTTTGCCGAGAAAGAGAAATGGCTCAGGGACTTGAGCTGACTCGATTAAGGCACAGCACTGACCAGAAATGCAGGAGAAAGTCACGTCTTCAGAGGTCAAGTCAAGATTCTTCTGACTGACCCCACCTGGAGCGTCAGCCTCCAGATCAGGGCTGGAGTTTGCAGAAAAGGGAATTTTGCTGATTTTCAAAGTGAGTCTAGATAATCTTTCCCCAAGAAGCCAAGGAGAGAAAACTAAGCTCATACCATGAAAATTAAAATTAATCAGCTAGGACCTGTGTTTGACACACGGTGCTGACCTGGTGAGGAGAGGTGGCCACTGTGGGACACTTTCCAGCCTACAATCCTTGCCACCACACTGCCACTCAATGTCCCCCCTGGGACAGTTTCTCAGGCAGCTAGAAAATGGCAAGTGTTTGGAAAATCAATTTGAACTCGATGTAAATGAGGTTATTCCCACTTGGAGAAAAGACGAGTGCTGGTTCCCAGGTTTTGTTTGCTTACGTGTTAAGGACGTCTGGCTCGTTAGCAAGGCTCTCGTAAATCGTTCGGCCTCAGGTTAAGGCCCTGTCAAAGTAGCTGACTGCAAAGGGAGGGGTGGGGATGGGAATGCCCTGGGCAGGGGTGTGCACCCCAAGCCCAGCCCAGCCAGACATCTGACCACCACTGAGCGAGGAATAGCCACCTTGTGTGTCCAGGGGTGGCCAGCACAGCCCCAGACACAAAGGGGTTGCTTTCTATTAACCGGGCCCTGTGTGTGCCACCGGCTGGGGCTGCCTACCTGCTAAGACAGCAGCTTCCGTGGCGAACATCATGGCGAATTCCCGGATGACGTCTGCATGGCTGTCGGTGACGAAGAAGCCCAGGTAGCTGATGGAAGAGTGGAGAACCAGAGGGACCACCGAGGGGAAGGAGCCCAGCATCCTGTCCCCAGCTCTCTTGAGGGCCTCATAGAGACATTCCACCTTCTGGTCTTCACACTACGGGGAGAGAAACAGTGGGTGTGCCTACTCACTGCTTATGAGAAGGTCACCTGTCTTCGCCTGAAAATCAAAGGCCTTCCAAAGTGAGAGGCAACAAGCATTACTGAGCTCAATAAGAATAGCTATTTGGGAATCATTAATTCAGGCAGAAACCCCAATACTGTGCCGATGAGCAGACAAAGGCGAGGGGTGTCTGTCGGCGAGAGAGGGAAGGGGCACAGTTCCATCTGCAAACGGAAGGCGGTTCTATAGCGCAGATGACATGACACAGTGATGCTCATTCTAAACACTGTTTGTAATTTCCAGTCCCGTGGTCATCAGTCCAGCGGTCATCAGACCTGCTTTCTTCTTATCTTTGCAAACAGTCCCCCAGGACACAGGTTGCTCAGGCCCAGTGCAAAGGTTGTTTTGCTCTGTTTTAACATCCTGGAGGTTTGAGGAGTGAGCCCGGCAAGGCGGTTCCTCTGCGGTGGCTCCATTTATTATTTTTTATACCAATTAATGTAATTAATAAAAATTATGCAGCCTGGTGATCCCCTTTCTGTTCACAACTAACATAATTTATCCAGTCTGTGTGTTTGGGGTTATGGGTTTGTTCTACACCTGGTCCTCAGTTTCTCAGCGATTGCAGGTAAGACTCTTTTTGGAATGGAACATCCTTTCACTGCTCAGCTGGGCCATCCCTTGTCACTGAGCTACAGGCTGTGGGGACAGAGCCGGGAGCGCAGTTTCCAGGCTCTTGGACTCACATGGAAAGGTGCTCACTCGGGGAGTAAATGGCCATCAACTGTGATTGCATGGCCATCAGCTGTGGCTAGTTGGCCGTCAGCTGTAACCAGTGAGCCATTGGCCACTAATATAACTGCTGTGGCTAAGCTTGCAAGGGGCGGAGTGTGGATTGTGGATTGTGTGGCTCCTGCTTTCTGTGTCTCCAACACAGCTGCCAGCAAGACTATAGTGGTATGTCTCCCCCACCTATGGCTCCGTGGGTGTTCCTTTTTGGCCTCACCATGTCCTATGTTCTTATGTGTGGAGCGGGACTAGAGACCCTTCATGACACCCTGCATGACACAGGCCCTCCGTGCCTGTCATGTTGACTCAACCCCCACGTCCCATCCTGAGCCAGTCCCCTCTCCATGCCTTGGCCCAGAGCTGTGCTCACCAGGGCATCATTTAGCTTCTGGCAGTTTCTATAGTCTCCTAAGCTGTCACAGGCGTGCCACTCGGAGCCCTCAGCGAGGAGGGTAGCAGCCTGTACCTCCCGCTGTTGACTGGCTGGCCGGGGCACAGGCCACGCTCTCGCAGTGACTGAGCCAGTCATGGATGCTGACAGGGTCTTGGCTCTTAGGCTCGCAGGAAAGTGCTGCTGGCAAGTCCCCTCCTCTGCCACCCTGTCCTCCTACCCACCTTCCACAGGTATCAGCCTGTCGTGCAGGAGACCCTGCTCGCTGCGCCATTTGTCGGGCGGGGGGTCCTGCAGGGTCTCTGCTCCCGCTCCCCACACAAGAACGCAGGATATGGTGAGGCCAAAAAGGAACACCCACGGAGCCATAGGTAGGGGAGTCATACCGCTATATTCTCGCTGGCGGCATCCACCTCTCTGCAATCCACTCCCGCTAGCTCAGCCACCATCCTCCTGCCAGCCCCCACTTTTCTCTCTCTCCTAGCATAGCCACAGCAGTTATATTAGTGGCCAATGGCTCACTGGTTACAGCTGATGGCCAACTAGCCACAGCTGATGGCCATGCAATCATAGTTGATGGCCATTTACTACCTGAGCCAGCACCGGTCTATGTGAGGCCGAGAGCCTGGAAACTGCTTTTTGGGGTTCTGTCCCCACACAGCCCTACACGCCGTGGCCTGAAAGCTTGCCCTGCCCATCCTTTCTTGTCTTTCATCCTTCACAGGTGATTCTCCGAAAGAAATCTACTGCACTTCTAATCCCACCTTGGGTCTGCTTCTTGGAGGACCCTGAACCAACATACACTCTGACACTATCTCCCCACTGCCTCGATTCGCTGCACACAGCTCTGTGTGACCCCTCTTCCTAGTGCCACCCCCCACAATGCCACACCGCACCCCACAGTGGCAGAGCCCCATCACCTGGGCAGTTCTGTCAAAACTGCTCAATCCGATTGCTGAGTGGAACCCTTAGAACTGGCTGACAGCAGGGCAGGGCCAGGCCAGGGTGTGCCCTCTCCAGGTTTCTCGGGTGGGAGCCACAGAGGAAGTGGTGTCTGCCCCTCCTTCATTCTCACACCCCTTCTATTTTGAGCACCCCAGGTCCTTCTCACCTTCCCCGGGCCCCTATGGAGCTGCTCATTTGACCATTTTTTAAATCAGGACTGGTCCTTGAGGCAGGGAACAGCACCGCATTTGTGACTGGACAACACCTACCCACTCTTCCGTCGATCCATCACACATTTCTGAAGCATCTACTCTATTTTAGGCGCCATGCTAATCTCTGGGGTACCCAGATGAGTGAAGCATCCACCTTCCATGAGGGATTCAGTCTGGTGCACCAGACACAGGGAAAGTGCCACTAGAGATATAAATAAAAAGGAGGTGGGAGCACAAAGGGCAGCAACCCCATCTACTTGGGAAGCTGGAGGAGACTTAAAAAAGGGAGGAGGTAAATGAGTTGGGTTCTGAAGGATGAATAGGAGTTCACCAGATGAGGGTGAAGAGAAAAGTGAAGGATATCTCAGGCAGAGAGGTCAGCAAATATTACAGGTGTGCACTGCCCCATGAACATAAATCATAGGACTGCTCCATGTGTCCCCTCATTCCCTAGTTATCATAGAAATGACATCAGCTGCCGCGTTAATGAGTGTTAAAGGCTTGTTGGGGCTGGCTCACCGTGAAGAAGTCACAGAGTGTTATGTGAGGAAAGACTTCATGCGCTCTGTTCTTTGTGCACTGGCGCTTGCTCTCTCTCCAGAACTCTTGAAGTTTTTCCAGCAGGGGCCCCGTGGGACAGAGAAAAAGGGCATACTCCTGGGGGATGGGGTCGTCAAGAGAAGGGTCATTGCAATGACAGTGCAGCCTGCAACAGAGAACAGGACACGTTCAGCTGGTGTCCTGACAAAAAGACGCAATGGCGGCAACTCAGAAAAACAGGCCGTGCTGAGCATGTGACATGTACACGTCACATAACGTAGTCCTCCGGCCACTGCATGGGTGACACGCACCAAGCATGTGGCCTTGTGCGGCCACAGAGCAGGTGGGTGTCCACTCAGGTCTGAGACCCAGGTTAGTCTGATTCCCAGTTTGTAGACCAAGAAAACGAGAGAAAAGTGACAGTGAAACTGCTCTTCCAATGACTTTGTTGGTCTAGCCATCTTCTTAGTGTTGAAAACATTTTGTGCAAAAAAAATTCACATTTTAATTTTATCTCAAACTTCAAATTAAATGTAAAACTCAATCCACAAAGAAGGAGACAAAATTTAGTCAACTCATATTTTCTTTCAATTCAGAAAGTTATTTTAGATGTATGGGAAATGACCTATACGCCAATACTCAAGTTCATTCTTACTGATAATAAAAGTGAGAATTAAAACAACTGTTTTAATTCTCATCTGTCAAATGAATGATGTGATTTTCAAAGGGTAAAAGTCATGCTCAGTGGTGTCAAAGGTGGAGCAAAACTTAAGGCTAAGTCTGCAATCTTTATATAAAGCAATTTGCCAGTATGTGTCAAGAACCTTAACATTCACATTCCACTTAAACGGAATTTCCAGGAATTCTACTTCCACAAATTTAATGAAAGGAAAAAGCAAAAAGCATAAATAAAACTGCACGTATAAAATATTTATTGTAGGGTTTTTATAATAGGAAAGAAAGATTAGCTGAACGGTAGCAAATTTACCTACCTATTCCTTAGAAATTATGGTTTCAAAGAGTTTCTAATGACTCAGGGAAGTGCTTGGGAGATAATATTAGGTTTAGAAAGCAGTATTCAACCACGTAGGAACACATTACTTACGTGTAAACACAGTCTGCCTGATAATAACAAAAAATACCAGCTGTCCCCCCTTCATTCTGGCTCCCTTCCCTCTTAGGGAGGCAGGTTTTCTTCTAGACATTTCAGTCATAAATCCATAGGTAGCATTTGTGTGTTTTATACAAATTATAAGCCATAGTCTAAATTATTCTGCGAGTAATTGTATGTTTTACTCAACAATATGTCTTCCCGATTTGCCCATGTCGATAACACACACATCTAGCTGAGCTGTATAACATCCTGTCAGGTACCTGTGTGTAATCCTCCATTCACCCCTTCCATTGGTGCACATTTAAATTGTTTCCTTTTTTAATACCATAATTAAGATTTTTGCACATTTTCTTATGCCCATTCTCCAGAGAATGTCCGTAGACTTGGAGCTGCTTGGGCAGGTGGCGACACACATGCTCAGTGTGGACTAGACACCCCAGATTGCAACCAGGAAAGCAAGCGATCACCGCTTCCGTCCCCTTCACCAGCATTGGAAGGTGCCCGTGGTTTCGAATGGCACCTTGATTTGCACCTCCCTGATTACTAGTGAGGTTGGGCCCACTCTTGGCTGAGACTCAGGGACCCTACTGTGTCCCCGTTCCTTGGTGGGACTTGCAGTCTTATTGGCTGAGTCATAACCAGCAGGGACCAACCAGGGCCCTCACAGCAGTGGGACTGGTTTCTAACTCAAACTTGGCACCGACTTCAGAGCTCGCCTAGCCCAGGGGGCCCTGGGTATTTCCCTCTGCCCCGTGGAGGGGCTGCACACTCTGCCCTTGGCCTAGAGTTCCTGGAGGGGGAAGAGTGCTGGACACTCAAAGGCCCGCGTGCACTCAGTGTCTGCCGGCCTGCTCTGCAGACTGCACCACCGCCTTGCAGGAGCTGGCTTTTATTGTTTGATTCTCACTGTGACTGTCCTGGGGCAGAGCCAGAGGGGACTTCCCGCCTAGGGGAAGAAGATGGCCTCATGGCACATTCAGGCGGGCCTGGTCTGAGAACGGGGTGCCTTCTCGGGATTCCCAGAGCAGACAACCGAGGCCGGGCGCCGTGGGTGGTAAGCCAAGTCACAGCGGGTGAGTGGCTGAGCCGCCGGGAACCCAGCTTCTCAGCCTACGCCCCAGTCACTGGGCGCCCCTTAAGCTGCACCGTACCCATGCCTTAGGGGGCATTCATGACCCCAGGAAATTCTCTCCCCATCAGAGGCAGCCCGAGAGAGTGGCAACCTCTATTTTATATCAGCAAAAAGGGCTCTTCCATATTTATTCAACAAATCACATGAATTATCTCCTTTGCAGTCACATTTGGATTAAATCAGATTTTTAAGGGAAGAAAGCCTTGTTTGATGGTCTTTCTCCTTTGTTTTCTATTTGAAACTGGGCTCTTTCTTCCTTTCCCTGGTGCTGGGAGGCAGGCATGGAGGTGGCCCTGCCTCCGCCCCACCCAGACTGTACCGGGCACTTCCCAGTGTCCACTCAGAGTCCTCAGGCAGGAGTAGGTCAGTCCACGCACCCCGGCTCTGCAAAGACAGCCCCACTCACCACTCTGCTGCCTCCTCTGCCGTCTTCCTTCCCGTGGCTGCCAGTGCCTTCAGCCTAAAGGAAAGCAGAACGAAGGAGCATTGAGAACCCTGCCTTCCATTGGCTGGGAAAGAAAGGACAGGCAAGGGTAGCCCTGCCACCCACTGGACCTCTGGAGGGCCCCAGGAGGGCTGGACCGCGAGACTTCACAATTGGGTACAGCACTCAGGCCTCTGTCCTCCGCGTGGCCTCATTGTGGTTTTTGAAAATACAGATCTGCTCCTATCTCCCTGCTGATTTTCCTTTGGGGGCTCACACCTCCAGTCCTTGGCACAACCCAAGGGCGCATGCTCTCAGGTTCACCCACACCTGCAATCCCGTCTCCCCTGCCCTCCCCCACAGCCAGGTGGACCCACTCCCGGATCCTCCAGTCAGCTGTGAAGGGCCATCCAGGGCCCCAATTGGCACATCTGCCTCCCCACCAAATATGGCCCTCGCCAACATGCCCATGGTTCTTCCAGGCTCGGCTCAAATGCCCCACTTCCAGGAAGCCCTCCCAGACCACCCACTAGTGTGGACCTGCAGCCCCTCCTGTGTTTCCCCACTGCACATATGGTCACCACACTTCTCATCTCAATGGACTTGAGTCCATTTGCCTCCCCTCTCAGCCTGTGGGCCCCTGAGGCCTAAGCATTGTAACTGGATGTATATACATTGAGCTGAACTGAACTGAACTACACAAAATTGAACAGAACGGAATATGGCTAAGGGAAGTCACTCAGGAGTTCAGCCGGAAAAAGCTGGAGGTGATGAGGAGGCCAGGGGGGTGCTGCCCAAAGCTGCCACCCTGGGAACACGGACAGGATGTGCTCTCTGGAGAGGCCTCGGCCTGGAGCCTTACCTGGGGCACCCCAGCCTAATGAGAAGCTTAAAACATGTTTCCTGCCCCCAGACGGCTAATGTTTGAATGCGAAGGGATTCTGAGTATGTGTCCACAGCACAGCGGCAGCCAGCAGTGCGAGAAAACATGGACTTCCGGTCCTGCCCCAGCACCAGCTGTCCTTCTGGCCTCAGTGTCCCCGTCTGCACCTGATGGCAGGTGCCCAGGGCGGAATCCACACACAGCAGTCACTCTGCTCACACTGGCTCCCGGTCCCCATTTCCCAGGCCCCTGGTTTGTTATGAGCATGAGGTAAGGACAAAGTTCTGATCTGGTTTGGAGAAGAAGGGCGTCTGGCTGGCTTCAACATGGTTTCACCCCGTGGGGTCAGGCTTTTGTGATAACGTGTAAGGAAAGTTTGCCCCCCTCCCAAATCCAGCGTTACTTAAGGGGACTTCTGACGTGTTTTTCATGTGAATGAGCACGTGAAAGGACCAGATCTGAGAATCTCGTTTCCACGGAAGCTATAACCCAATGTCAGTATCATAGCTCATGGCTTCGGGGGTCTTCTTCCCTCTCGGACGGGGGTCACTCCTAAGGTGAACATTTTCTACGTGTGGTCGTTTACCTTGGGTAACATGGTTTGGGTAGTTCCTGAACCATTTTGTTCCATTATCAGACATTCAAGAGGTTTTCCCTAAGGATGAATGGCCCCCTGCACCACTGAGAAACCCATTCTCATCTCAACAGGTCCCAGCACTAGAGACTCATGGGTTTCGGGGCCTTTCAAATTAGTTTAAAATATCATCTCAGAGTCACCGAGCTGCCCACAAAGAGGGTACACAGGCCCCGAGCTCCTCCAAACCCCGAGAAATAGGGGCATCACAGTGACACATGGCTTTCAATTTTCACAAATTTCAGGGTCCTCCCCCCATCAGCCAGCTGCCAGAGTTTTTCTTTAAAAGGCAAAGGTCATGTCATTTACGAAAAGCAGGAAAGGGCCTTATTTTGAGACTGTATCTCACCCTGCAAGCAGAACCCCTTGACAGGAAGTAAGCGCCCTGAGCAGCCAGTGTTTTGCGGCTGGGACCTCAGAAGGGTCAGGCTGGGGGTCTGGGGCATGCCCCAGCTGGGCAGTACTCACGCGGTGTGTGCCGGGAAGCCCATCCCCAGGAGGGGGTCCAGGAGCGAGGCGGTGCTGCGGCCCTTGAGCTTGCTGTGGACCTTGGCGTAGACCTGTGTCTCCCCGGCTGCCATCTCTTCCTGCCTGCAGACTGAAATGAGTAGATAAAGCCAGAGAAGGAGCGGCAAAGAGGCTGAGGCTGCGAAGAAAAACCTCAAGTCTTTTTTGATCTTTCTGACAAAAGTTAATATCCTGTTTGCATGAGATATTGGTTTTCAGAATTCTCTTTGCAGGGTGCTGGGGTGTAGTGTCTATCAACCCTGTTTTCACAGTGGGGGTTGGGTGTCAGAGGTCCAACCGAGTCCCTGTGTGGGATCAGCCTTTGCTCTGTATTTGGGAGCAAGTCTGCCTGGGAGGGAGGGAGTGGAGGGGCGAGGGTTCTCCACTGGGTCCCACTGGCCACAGAACCACCTAGGGCCCTGGATCTCAATCTCCTTATCTGCAGACAAGACCTTACGCTACACTGGATCTATTTTCCATGTTTACACTAAAAGTTTTGGTTCTTTTAGTTATTCATCAACTTCTTTTTCGATTTTAAAACCTTGTAAAGTTTAACACACACTCAGAACAGTTGCTGCATTGTATGTGTACAGATCCATGAATTTTCATAAAGTGAATACACACACATGTCTCCTCCAGGACCAGCAATAAAACTGTGGTCCTCAGCTGGGGGAATTCTGGCCCCCGGCCCCAGGGACCATTGGCAATGTCTGGACACATTCTTGGTTATGTCAGCTGGAGGACGGGGTGTTTGTTACTGGCGTCTAGAGGTCGAGGCCAGGGGTGCTGCACTGCCCACGAGAGCAAAGGATCCAGACCAACACACAAACAGCGTCAAGGCTGAGACTCCGTCCTCTAGGCCATGCGAATCTTCTCTGTATCATTCCAATTTTAGTATATGTGCTGCCGGAGCAAACACGAGAAGTACAATTCATTTTTATGGATTGACAACATATCCAATAATCTGGCTCAGATCACTTATTAATTCTAATATTTTGTAGATTCTTTGGATTTTTCCATGTACCCAATTATGTAATCAAATCATGGCAATTTTCCCCTCCCTTTCTAATATTTATACACTTTATTTCTTCTTCTTGCCATATTGTTCTGGCAAAGACCTCCAGTGCCATGTTGAATAGAAGTGCCTTTTTGGTAGCTACCTTTATTCAGATTAAGAAAATTCCTTTTCACTCCTAGTTTACTGGTGTTTTCAAAGATTAGTGGCTATTGCGTTTTATCAAATGCTTTTCTGGCATCTATTGAGATGATCATATTGTTTTCCTCCATTATTCAGTGAATGAGGTAATGTGCACCAATTGACTTTCGAATGTCAAATCAACCTTGTTCTCCTAACTTAAACCTCCTTAGTCAGAATATGTTACCCTTTTTATGTATTGCTGGATTCAATTTGCTCATATTTTGTTTAGAATTTTTGCATCAATATTTGTAAATTACCTTGGCCTGTTGTTTTCCTTTCACGTAATTTCCTTGTGAGGTTTTGATGTCAGTAGAGCGATCAACTTTTTCTGATTTTCCTGCAACTTTCCTGGTGTTAGCACTGAAAGTTCCCATCCTGGCAGCCCTCTCAGTCTCCGGCAAACAAGGACAGTTGGTCACCCTAAATGTCAGCATTATTCTGGCCTCATGAATGAGTTGGGATGTAGTTCCTCTTTCCTGATTCTCTGGGTTTTTGTGAGATTGGCATAATTTCTTTCTTAAATGTTTGAAAATATTTACTAGTAAAGTCATCTGGGTCTAGAATTTTCTTTGTTCAAAAGTTTCAAATTGTGAATTTAATTTATTTAACATATATAGGAGTATTCTTCTTGTATCTGTTATATTACATTGTTTTTCAAATAATTTGACCGTTTTATCTAAGTTGTCAAATTTCCTGGCATAGAATTGCCAGGTCTCCTGTATTTTCTTCCAATTCTGTTACATAATTTTCTATGTGGAGGCCTTGCCGTATTTATTAGATTATTTTTAGGTGTTGGGTCATTTTTGATGCCACTGTAAATTATATATTTTTAAAAAATCATGTTTGTATTCTTTTTGCTGGTAATCAAAATACTATTGATTTCACATTGAACTTATATCCAGAAGTCTTGCTTGACTTACTTACCAGTTCTAATCATTTATCTTTGTCCCAAAACAGTTTTGTCTATGATTAATGACAGTTTTATTCATTTCTTACCAGTGCATATTCTTTTCTTTTAAAGTTTCTTCCCCCCCCACCTTCATTTCTTTTTTCTTCTTCTTTTCTTCTGTTTCCTTTTTATTCTTTTATTTTTTTCTTCTTTCTTCTTTTTTGATTTTATTGAAATGGCTTGGACTCTAGTTGTTGACTAGAAATGATATATATATCTATATAATACATCTACTTGTATTGTTCTCCATCTCAGAGGAAAAGGTTTCAATAGTTCACCTTTAAGTGAAAGTTAATTAGATTTTAAAATAATATCTTTTTTCTTTGAGGTATTCAAAGGATGAAATAATTTCATTATCAAATAAATTATATATCTTAAATTTGAAAGTCTGAAAATAGACAAAGCTTTTACCCAGAGGGAAAAGAGTAGATCTGGGGTCTGATATATAGCCTCTACTCAAATACATTTTTTTTCTTCTAAATAATAAACCACTTTTTGAGCAATTGTGCTTATAACATGTTAAAATGTAAATTTCTTTTTTTTAAAAAAAACACCTTAATTGTGTAAGTGAGGAAATGCCCATCTATCTTAATCCCTTTTCTTAGCTTGAAAAGTTACCTTCCAAGGCCAACAGGGGAAATGTTAAAGCTTCCTAATGGACAATTTCGCCTGTGACTGACCCCCAAAACCTCTCTTCCCTGCTAGAGGAAGGGGTCAAGGTGGCGACTGAGACCTCGCCCAGAACTCAAGCTGTGTGCAAATGGCTATGAAGGCCTCACAGCTTCCAGGGGAGCCCTCTCACACCTCTAAACCAAGACTCCTTAAGACACCAGCTTGATGAATACCAGATGCAACCCTAGGTATGCCGATTTCTGCTTCCTTAATGATTTAATTTTGAACTTGATGGAATTGATTTGTAGGTAAACTTTCTGAGAGACTACTTTATGGTGGTGGAAGTTCAGCAACCCTCATGGACCCTCTCCTTGCTACCCCCTGGCAAACCAGCTCCACCTTTGACCTCATCTGACACGCAAGCCAACTCGTTCACAGATGTTCACACATGTGAATGTGACCTTGTGACTGTGGAGTATTGTTAACCCACTTGGGTTTACGCTTAGTTCATCGATGTACGTGGACCCCCATCACACACTCTGTCCAGGCACCGTGAGAGTACATTCTGGACTCTGTCCTCCAAAGTTGTGCTCCGGGTGGGAGCAGACCTACCACTCAGGAAAAAGCGAAGACAGATTGAGTTCTAAGTGTCTTGTCACTGTCTTTGAGGGCAAACACTCCTTCAGGGAATGGAGAGGCGTTAGGAAAGATGTGAAGGAAGGAGTAAAGTTTGGAGGACACTCTGTGTTAAGTCCGGAAGACATTGATCGGCAGGTGCACGGGCAGGTGCTGGGAGGCAGGAAAACACGTCTGAGGTAAACCGTGATTGGCTGAATGTCTCCTTGGCTGTTGTTGCCATCTGCAATTCCCACCAACTCTCCCTTCGAAACAATCCCAATTCCAGCCCTGCTCTTCATCCGTACCACTAGCACCTTAGATTTAAGTTTTGTAACCTCACGGTGGCTGAGGTTTTCAGTAGCCCCATCTGGGCTCTCGGTGCCTCCACCTGACGCCCCACCCCACCCCGCCCCTGCACACTCAGCGCACATGCACAGCTCCTGTCGTGGCCCTTCTCGGCTCCTCCGTGGTTTTTCATCACACAGAAATCAAGCCAGAGTCCCTGCACTGGCCTGGGACCTCCATGAGTTGCCCGTTGATCTCCTCAGGCCCATAGACTTTCTTGGGGTTCTTCAAACACCCCCAGCTCATCTTCTTGGGTCTTTGGCATTGATGGTCCCGTCCTTGGAACAACCTCCCTTCCTAGCTCCCAAAACTCTTTATCTCATCATCGAGGTCTCACCTGAAACATCGTTTCTCCCTAGAGGCCTTTCCCCACTACCCTGTCCCATCACTCTCAGTCTCTCCCAGCCTCATCCCATCCTAGCATTTGTCACCACCTGAGACCACAGGTGAACGCTTTGACCCCTCTGCCATCTGCTCTGTGTCTCGATGCCTGGCTCATGGCAGATGGCCCATAAATATTTGCTGAATAAACGAATGCATGATTTGTATCCACCAGCCTTCCAAAGGGGTTCTTAGTCCCCAGCCCACAGCAGCAGGGCTATGTTCTCTCTTGATGAAACACCTTTAAGCTGTATTATGTGCAGAAACCTCTTGGGACAAAAAGGTCTCTGCAAAATGGAGCGTGCAGTGTCTCTGTGAGAACACGTCAGGTTCCCTGTCTTTTGTCTTCAGAGCAGCTGCAAGTCTAGACTTGGGCTTAGTCACATGGGGGGACAGAAACTCCCACCAAAGCGTTTTCCCTGCCCGCTTGGTGTGCTTGCTTTGCACTGGCCAGGACCTACCTGTTCTTTTAAATAAAAGGAGTGCCTGTGTTTCAAAGACTCTGTTATGTGAAGTTTCTGCAAAGGTTTGCTTACCTTCCTTACTAATTAAAGGGAAGTCACATTTTCCCCTCCCCGGTCCCCCAGGCCTACCACCAGTGGCTATCTGATAGCCCCACGGGGGTTGAGTTACACAGACGCCCAAGATAACGCCATTTGCTGCGATGATTGAGTCGACAAGGCTGAGTGACTTGGTGGAAATACTTCCCGATTGGACTAACCTGTTGGCAGCCTGCTTACCAACACGCTTGCTTTTATAATGAAAAAGAAAATTATTTCTGCTCTTAATGATGGCGGCTCCAGAAATGGTGAGTAAAGTGGAGGGAGGGGAAGAGAAGGCACTTCTAAAAGATGACTCATCAACATTTCTTGATGTTGTGAAACCTGCCAATGATGGCCTGTTGGGAAGGGACTTCCTTACCAGGGTTCAATGTTTCAGGAAGTGTTTTATCATTTATTTTTATTCTTGTGATAAAGTTAAGCTGTGTAGTTTGCCACATACTGATAGGAACCATCCAGTGTCAGCAAGAATCAAAGTAAAAAATGCTGACTGAATGTATTAGTTTTCTAAGAGATTCTTCAAAGCTATTCTTGTGATGGAAATGAAATAAATGTCTTTATTGCATAAACATCTTGCTTCGATTTTCCTACAATCATGTGACAGAGCATGAAAACAAAGTTGGTTTTAAATGGCTGGATAATTCCCTTTTGAATTTCAAATATTACAATGAGTAAACAGAAAGAAAATAAAAGCAGATGCTCTAAGTACCTATGTTTCTGTGCCTGTTGGAACCTCTGGATTTAGCACTTTGAGGACGCAGTTTCCTAGAGAATCATGCCTGAGACCTGGGAAGCAGACTGGAATTTAGTTAGAACGTTCGACCATCCGCTTGCTCCCTCCGTCCCTCTTAGAGTTTCTGGAAAGGACTTCCTGAGTCTCCAGCCTCTTGGCCTGTGATAGGAGGGATTCTCTTGGAGGAAACAGAGCCCCAGTGTAGCTTTGGTGCACGCCAGCCACTCCTCCCTTTGCTATGTGGGGGGGAGGGGGGACTGGGCACCCCAGGGCCCGGATACTTTTATCCTTAATTAGGTCAGGCCTGTGCGAGCCAGGAAAGGCTTGTGCTTGCGGGAAGCTACAAATACTGTCAGCAAGTGTCCCCTCCCTGGTGCCATGGACATTTTGGGGATGCAGACGTTATGTGAGTATGAAATCTTCTTTTGTTTGTGGTTGGCGTGTCACATGCGCAGGCCAAGGGTCGAGTTTACGTGGGACAAACGGCAATGACAAAAAAGAGAAGAAGCGTGCTTTGCACGTAATCTGTCCTCTGAAAAAGAACGGTACAGTAACTTCTACGTGGTAAAAGGGCCTATCTCTGAAGCTATGTACTCGACTTTAAGATTTAGTCCAAGAAACATTGGGAAAGTCATTAGTTTAGCACAGTTAAGTTCATTGTTTTTTGCCCACTCTAGAAGTTTCTCTGTTATCTGCTGTGGCTCAGAAAACAACGTGTTCCTGCTGGACCGTTTTGATTAATCGGTACTGAATTTGCTTTATGTGGGTTGTCGGATTTCAAAGATTTAACGCAACCAAGATGCGTCAGATGTAACGCTGGAAATGGGGAAGCAAACGCTTTCTGCTCTTCCTGGCGCAGGAGGTGGAGGTGGAGCCGGAAGCCAGAAGCCCTGAAATAGTTACCATGGGGGAGAACGACCCACCCGCCGCGGAAGCCCCCTTCTCCTTCAGGTCGCTTTTTGGTCTTGACGATTTGAAAATAAGTCCTGTTGCGCCAGGTAGGTAACAGGGGCAGGTGTGATTTCTGTGCCTCCCCTCCCCCCCAATGACAAATGTGGTCGAGTGGAGTCTTTATACTCATCAGTGGGATACATGCGTTTCCTTGGTTTACAGAATCCCCCAGAGAAGGGACATTGGAGGGGGACCCTTCTGTTCAGCCCCTTTGTGACGCCCTGCATCCATGTGTCTGTTGTCTCTGTATTGAAGTTTTCAAAAGTTGAGGCCCCACCTCTCCCTGGGCGTGAGGGGTCAGATCCTGGCCGGGAACTCTGAGTCCTCCAGGAAGCCCTGAGAGGACTTTGGAAGGGCTCACTGGCCCTTCCAAAAAACTTAAAATAAGCCAGACGTCACTGAAGGTATTTGATGCCTAGATTAAAATCCAACAGCAGGTGATGGAGTTGCTCCTAGAGACCAAGGAAGGAAAGCTCGTTTTGCAAACAGGTCACAAACGCTGGGAGATACAGCAGACTCCATAATGCCTATCCAGCTAGGATTTTCTTTGGCAAGAGCCCATCAGGAGTCGTTGTGGTGAGCTGTGGCTCACTGGGCCTGGGTGCAGCCAGGAATACTGGCCCCTGGGGCTGGGAAGAGGGGTCTCTGGCTAAGGGTCTCTGGTTGAGGTTCCAGAAAGCATGGAGAGGGGGCTACCTGACTGATTCCTTTTAAACCACCTGGGCAGTTGATGTGTTGTGGGGGGGGGGAGGGATGAAGAGGTTGAGAGGTGAGGGGAGAGATTTCAAGTAAAAGAAAAGAGACACAATTTAAAACTACAATTTAAAACTACGGCTCCAAAATTAACATAAATGTACATTTTAAATGTACCCTGCAATCACCCGATCCCTCCCATTTACCTGGTTTTTATATCTGCATTCATTCTCCTCCTGTCCTTGCTTGTAAATTCTTAGCGCACCTGGGGACAGGGGGTTTTCCATGTGCTGCTTGGTTGTTATAAATGCCTTTTTTTTCACAACATCACAACCTCCCATCAAGTCGATGTGTAACTACGTAGCCACTTTATCATCACATGACATGTAATTGTTTCTAGTATTTTTATGACCTAAATAACATGAACGTGAATAGCACTATACACGTTCCTCTCTGCTAATTTTTTATTATTTTCTCAGGGCGAATTCCTAGTAGTGGGAAGGAACAAAAGCTTTTTTTTTTTTCTTTTCTGCTTTTTTTTAATTTAATTTATTTTATTTTATTTTATTAAATTTATTGGGGTGACAATTGTTAGTAAAATTACATAGATTTCAGGTGTACAATTCTGTATTACATCATCTATAAATCCCATTGTGTGGAACAAAAGCTTTTTTAAACTTTTCATTTTAAATAAAGCAATATGTTGTTCATTATAGAAATTTAGAAAATACAATCGAAAAGGTTTTAAAAAATTGCCCATGATTTTACTCAGAGAGAACCCTATTAGCACTTTGTTGTTGAATTTCTTCCCTTTTTCCCATCAACATATCTATGTTTCCCTTTGGAAGTGACATATCTTATTTGGACTATTTTGAAGCTTTTCTTTTTGACTGAACAATATCATCTTCATCTTTCCATGGCATTAAATAATTATTCTTCAGCGGTTGGCAGACTACGGCCCATGGGCCAAATCTGGCCCACTGCCTGTTTCTATAAATCAAGTTTTGTTGGAACACAGACACTTCCGCGTATTCACATATTGTCTATGACTCATTCATGCCATTAGTAGAGTCGAGTAATTGTGACAGAGACCACATGGTTTATAAAATAAAAAATGTTTACTCTGTGGTTCTTTACAGAGGAAGTTTGCTGATCTTCTTTCTCTAACATTTAAGTACCATTTGTTGTTTCACCAGCTCCTCTTGGCCATTTAGGGTGTTTCCCATTCATCAATATTTTAATGCCACTCCCCTAAGTCCCCTTGTAGGTAAAAATTTATGTACACCTATGATGACATCTTAGGGCAAATTCCTAGGTGGAATTACTAGCTCAAAAATGCCATCTATTTTGAGCTTTTGGTACATACTTTAAATTTGCCTCTTAACAAGTTTGCACAGTACACATTTCTACGGACTATAAGTGGAGGTCCACGTCCCTTCACTTTAGACGGCAGTGGGAATGAGGACGACGTCATCATGAAGTTGAGATTTGCTTATGTCTAGTTTGTGATTTTCCTCATCTCCAGAGAGGCTGAAGGTCTTCTGTGCTTGTTTACCATCTGTGTTCCTCCTTTGGAGAGATGCTGTGCGTCTTGCATTTTATTCCAGGCACACCCTCCAAGACAGAACAAGGAGAGGGGTGGGGCCATGGCCCCGCCCACAGGGCACCACGTCGAGGAGCAGTGAAGGGGCCAACACTTTACTTCTGCTTACTCTGTCCTCCTTTTCCTCCCAGTCTACCTCTTTTCTCCCCATATTTGCATTCAAATTCTCTTCTTTTTCCAGGCAGCCTCAAATAGTATTGGCTGTTTATAATCTCGCTATTGCTGGGAGGTGAAGTTGTGGGTTTCCAAAGACAGGCCGGGAGAGGGCTTTCTGGCACTTCCATGGGAGACATCTCGGCTCAACATCTTCAAGGCCAGGAGAAGAGAGGCTGGGAAAGTCCCTGTCCCGAGTGGGGCATGATACTTGGGAGGCTTTCTCCCCTTCCTCCATTCCAACCTTCCTAATTTTAAGTAAAGACAACTTGAGCATAGATGTATTTTCAGGATTGATGAGCTAATTTGCATGAAATGGCCTGTTCTTCACAGAGTAAAGGGTGCCGATGCAAATTCTCCTGGTTATAGTTTTGGGTCTCTTAATGCTCTTCACATTTCCTTTTCCACCCAATCTGCATGGTCCTTTGGGCAAGAACTGGGAAAGGGCTGAGGTTTTACCATACTCGCGAACTAACACGTCACCCTGCCACAGGCCATGGATGCTGGCAGAAGACATGAGACTCCTGGGTCAGAGACAAAGGACTGTTACTCACAGCACGAGTGGCACACACGTACTGTCCCATGGAGGTGATACACAGCAGCCCAGGTGTACATTGCACGCACAGTGGGTCTGCATTACAGCTGAGGAACCCACAGCTAAGGAAATCTGAATCTTAATAATGAGCGACAAGCAGAGAGGCACAATTTTTTCCCCCAAAGGAAGACATTATATTTATTAAGCTGGACAGTAAATAAACCTGCCATTGACTCTGGAGAAACTATCTCTATCTCCTAAGGCTGTTTGCTCTGCCAACATCTTTAGAAAGATGTTCTGGAACCACAGCCATCAGTGACTCTGCACAAGACCCATGGAAAACGGTTGGCTACATCATCTAGTGACCCTCTCAGAGGTCCCAGCCCTCCCTCTCCTGAAAGTTCCCTGTTTGGGTTTGACATGTCACCCTCCTCTGTTAGGAAATGTCTTGCAAATTGGTGATCTACTTCCTCTCCCTATTAGTTTCCTAGGGCCACACACTAGGTGGCTTGAAATAACAGAACTCTATTGTCTCACCATTCTGGAGGCCAGAAGTCTGAAGTCAAGGAGTTGACAGGGCCACGGTCCCTCTGAACCTGCAGGGGAATCCTGCCTGGCCTCTTCCTGGATGTGGTGGTTTGTTGGCCATCTTTGGTGTTCCTTGGCTTGTAGATGAATCACCCCGATGTCTGCCTTCATCACTCTGTCTCTTCATATCATCTTCTGTGTGTGTGTGTGTGTGTGTGTGTGTGTGTGTGTGTTTGTGTCCACATTTCCCCTCTGTTTAAGGACCAGTCATATTAGATTAGGGCCCGTGCTAATGACCTCTTTGGAACTTGATTACCTCTGTAAATATTCTATTTCCAAATAAGATGACATTCTGGGGTAAACGTGGTTGGAATGTCAACATATATTTTGGGGGGACACATTTCAACTCATAAGACCATGCCCTAGCCCAAGGTGGACAGCACGGGGTCAGAGTTGGAGAGTGTGGGGCTGAACTTCTAGAGAACGTGGCCCCCTGCTCGGTGGCCCTTTCTCTAAATTAAGGTAACTTTCTTTGGCTGGAACCTTCTCTGGACTGAGGGGAGGGGAACGAACATTTTAAGTTTTCTCTTATTGACATTCTCTGTGCTGTGGCGTTTTGCTCTTGTCCCCCTTTGGCTTTCAGACGCGGATGCGGTGGCTGCACAGATCCTGTCGCTGCTGCCTCTGAAGTTCTTCCCGATCATCGTCATCGGGCTCATTGCACTGATATTAGCTCTGGCCATCGGTCTGGGCGGTGAGGACAATGCATTATTCAGTAGGCTCTCTACCTTCTCAGGCACTGAAACTTTCATGAGCTCCCCCCACCCCGTGTGGTGCTGCCATCCAGCCTCACTTACTGGAGGCAGATGTCCTGTGGCTTGGCCAACTCTGAGTTTTATTTGCCGGCATGAATGTAAAGCCAGCCTGGGGCCCAGCAGGGGCCTCTGGCCATGGTCGGGGCTTTGTCACCACGGAACCTGCCCGGTGAGCAGTGCCGAAAGGCAGCTGATGAAATAGGATCCCACGACAGGAGGGGGTGCAGGGCTGGGTGCAGAAGACAAGGAGGCCATTCACACAAGGCCAAGCACGCCTGCGATTTGTAAAACAAGTACGTTTGCCGCTTTTGAGAAAGTGAGTTATTTGGATGGTCTCTAACAGAGAACAAGCTCTCATTTTCTCTTTCAAATAACCGGATCACAGATCAGTTTAATTCTCCATCTGCTCTGCGGTGTGGTCCTTCACGTCTTGCCCAGAGTCAGAGACGACAGGAGGTAGATTGGGGGTGACAGTCCTCACTCAGGGCTCCTTGCTCAGCCGGCTAAGCCGGTCGGCCCACAGCCATGCATTTCGTCTCTTGACCTGGAGCCCTTCAGAGTCTAAATTCTCCTCAAGATGTGGCTCGAGGCCACTTCGTGAGGCCAAGTGGGGTGCAGCAGCCCCACCCCCTGGAATTTAGAACCAAAACTGGGCTGGGAGAAACAGGCTGCTGACAGAGGTGCCCTCTCAATGCAGGCTTCATCATTGATGGTTAGGCTCAGGGCCACGTGGGAGGGCACGGCTGTGAGCGCTGCACACTGAGGGGGCCCTCCACTAACACGCTGGTCTTCCCCTGTCCTCAGTCCACTTCGACTGCTCCGGGAAATACAGGTGCCGGTCGTCTTTTAAGTGTATTGAGCTGTCGGCCCGATGCGACGGGGTCTCCGACTGCAAAGACGGGGAGGATGAGTACCGATGTGGTAAGTCACGCCTCTTCCCTGTAGATGTGGGAGGAAGTCAGCACAACCCACACCTGGCCTTTCCCATCTGTGCAATGGGTCCAAGTCAATGCCAATGTCAAGTCATGTCCTCAACTGGGATCCAACTGGCATTCGCCCCCAGAGATCCTGGGCTGGGAGTTAAGGGAGGGCCACTCCATGGAGCTTAAATTAGGTTGGGGAGACTCCATGAGCCCTAAGAGGAGACCACCAAGAGAGCTCAGGGTGTCCAGACAGGAAGAGGGCCCCACCAGGATGGGAGCGCTGTGGGCGAGGAGCAGGTCCGATTCAGCACAGGAGGGTGTGAGATGCCTGCAGAGAGACCTCTGCCCATGACCTCAGGGCCCCGCCGGCCACTCATGGACAGCTGCGCCCGTGTCTCGGCCAGTTCGCGTGAGCGGCCAGCATGGAGTGCTTCAGGTGTTCACAGCCGCTGTCTGGAGGACCATGTGCGCGGAAGACTGGAAAGGGCACCACGCGAACGTCGCCTGCGGCCAGATGGGCTTTCCAAGGTACCTAACTGCAAGGGGGCCTCCCGCCTGTGGGGAGAACATTCATTGTGACGATGATGAAGCAGGACTCCGGGTTAGCTGGGCGCTGACACCTGCGTCACCGCGCACACTGCACCTCCATGGCGCACCAGGCACCTGCTCCAGGTCACATAGGAAATGGCATGTTTGGGGTGTCTCAGCGCCAGGACAGACCTACATGCAAACATGCAATAAAGAGTTTTGGAGCAGAAGACCAGACCCCGGTTCCTCAGGCCACAGCTGCAGGGTAGCTTCCTGTCACCACCCTGCGTGGTCCTAGTGGTCACGTCTCCATCCATGCACACTTCCTAAGGAGCCCTGGAGAGCATAGTGCGAAAACTCAGCAGTGGGGTGAAAACACAGTTACCGTATTTTGCCGTGTATAACGCACACTGTTTGCATGTAGGTCCCCTCAAATTTGTGAGGGGAAAATAAGGATGCGCGTTATACGTGGGTAGTACTAATTCCGTACTATATAAATGTTTTTAATTGTTTTATTTATGCATATGAGTTAAAAGTGCAAGGATAAACGAATACTAAAATTCCTTTATAATACAAAAAGCAAGTACCTAAATGTAAACAAATAAAAATTTGAATTAAAAATTAAAATGAAAGATTTTTTTCTTCCCTGAAAGTTTGGGCCAAAAACGTGGGTGTGCATTACACATAGGAGAACATTATACACGGCAAAATACGGTATTCAGAACCGTTGTTTAGCAACGTTAGAAGAAAGCACTGTTACAGTGAGTCTTCATTTCTCAGTGTTTGCTCTTGTCCGTGTGGCTTTTTGCACTGGGGTGACACATTTTCATCCTGATTCTGGGCCTCCTTCTCTCGCCTGCCAACTGCTGTCTTCCATGGGAGCCCACGATGCCACCTTCCCTCTTTGCTCCTGATCCGGGGTTCACAGCAGGCAGGTTTCTGAGTGCCACACGCCTGGTAGGAAGTGAGCTCAGTGACAACGACAGACTTGGAACCATGTTCCTGTTTGCGCCCCAGGAAGTGGGGTGGGGGTTACAGCCTCACTGTTTTGAATTCTCTAGGCACCTCCATCCTCAGATTCGGGGCAGCGTAGTCTCTGCTCCTTTCTCCAGAGCCAGCGATACCTCGAAGGCCCCCTGAGATCTGCCCCCTCGTCCTGGCGATTCAGAAACCAGCTGCCATTCCTGCTCAGTGACAACAACACACACCCACACAAGTGTCTGCGAGAATTCTGTGGACTTTCCTCCTCATTGACAAGGAGGCTCACACACACACACACACAGACGTGCACACACGCACTCCATCGCTGCAGACAGCTGAAAGCTTCCGGGTCAGGGTTTCTGCTCCCTCCCAGGCCCTTCTTCAGGCTCTGGAGGGGAGCCGCCCTCTTCCTGTCCCCTCCCTTCCCTCCGGGAGCACCAGCCCTGGCCCCGCCCCGGCCTCTCCTTAGTTCTGCAAGGCTCAGTCACCCCTTCCTCTGTGGGACAGTCCTTCCCCATGAACCCACTCCCTCTGAGGGGAGCCGTCCCCCCGTGTTGCCCGTTTTCCTCGCCATCAGCTTTCCTTTTCTTCCCTGTGGCTGCTTCAGTTCTAGGATTTGCGTCTGTGTTCTCTCTTGCTTTTTCTTCCTACTCCTTTCTTTGGAGCCCTGCTTTGCTCTTTGCACTGCTGTCTCCCATGTCAGATCTGTGTGACTAGCAGAGGGTGGGCTGTCCCGTCGGATGCCTGGGCTCCAATCCCAGTGCTCATCCGGCCACTCCATGGCACATGCCTTAAGGATAAGAACAGTAACAGTTCCCGCCGGACAGGGTCGCAGGGAGACTCAAGTGACTCGGGGTGTGTGGAGGGAGCCTGGTGCCCAGGAGCGCCCGTGGGGATCTGTGGCTGGTACTCCACGTGGAAATGCAGAGGCCTGCCCCTATGGGGCTGCATTTGCAGCAGCTGGGGTCGCTCTGCACTTCCACCCCTCGTGTCGCCCAGCCCACCTGGCTTTTCACGCTGCACCTGCCCTACCATCAGGTGGAGCAGCACCTGGCAGGCCTGGGCGGGCCACTGCCGCGGCCTGGGTTACATTTCCTCAAAACTCACACTTAACGGGACGTTGTACTCCAGGGAGCTGGGGTGTGAGTGCACGAAGCTGCTTCCCATTTTGTGTGAAGGAAGGGGCTGTCCTTCTAGGTGGTTCATCACCATCTGCACCACATACCTCTTCACACACTTGACTTTTTACCTGGGTCTTCTTTACCGTGCTCTCCAGAAGACCTGTTTCCTGACTCTTTAACCATTTGCTTGCTTCTGGTGTCCCCTGACTCTCTTCTGTCTGTGTTTGTCTCTCCCTCCAATGGAACCCACGCCAGCTCTGGGCAGATGGGGATGGTCTTTCATTCCCCCCGACCTATTGTCCTTGGGGTACTCAGGGTCCCGACTTTGGTGCCCACCTGAAAATACCTGCTTAGCTCTGTGTTCTGGTCCCTCCAGGGCTTGTTTCAGGCCAAGCAGGGGTCAGTTCAGCTGCATGTGGCAGGGGACCCCCAGCTCCTTCAGGAAGTTGTGCTCCCGCCCGCGTACCCGGAGCCCCCGTGCTGCTGCGTGGATGGGGCTGTGGGGAGGGGCCAGAAGGGGCCACCATCCCAGACTCCACCAGGTCTGGAGCGCCTTGAAAAATTGGCAAGGGGAAACCATTGACAGTATGGGGGGACACTGTGACATCCCCCCAGTACAATACCTGTAGCTGTGACTTGGGCACATTGACAGTTTGGGGGGGACACAGTGACATCCCCCAGTACGTGGTACCTGTAGCTGTGACTTGGGCAGAATGACGGTTTGGGGGGGACACAGTGACACCCCCCCAGTATGTGATACTTGTAGCTGTGACCTGGGCACAGGTTGATTTGAAGCACAAGGTAAGCCTCACACGCCAGGTCTGAGATTCCAATGTGCTTGCAGCTACGTCAGTTCAGACGCCCTCAGAGTGGACTTGCTTGAGGAGCAGTTCCAAGGGGGCTTTGTTTCCATCAATCACCTCCTGTCGGACGACAAAGTGACCGCCCTGCACCACGCGGTGTATATGAGGTAAGTGCCCAGTGGAGCTGCTGTTGGCACTGTCGCCATCCACTGCACTTGTAAAGCTGTGCTCAGCAACCGGCGACTCAAGGGGCACGAGAGTGTTTGCTCCAAGTGCAAGTGCAAGGTGGGGCTGGGCCACCTCAGTTAGACCGGGTGGCACCCCAGCTGGGTGCAAGGACCTAACCCAAAACAGCAAATGTGGCTGACAGACAAAGGGAGGAAGGAGGGCAGAGGAGGAATAGAGAGTACTCCTTGGTGCAGGTCATACACCCTGCCATGCAGGAGGCGCTCCCGGTGTGTTTGGGGGGAGGGAGAGAGGAAGGGAGGGAGGGGGAGGGAAGGGAGGGGGAGGGAAGAAGAGAGGGAGGAAGGAAAGAAGGGAAGAAAGAAGGAAGGGAGGGAGGGAGGGAGGGAGGGAAGGAGGAAGGGAGGGAAGAAAGAGGGAGCATAGAGTAAATCCTTTCGGGCAGTCAGAGACGCCTGCTCTGGGAGGTGTCCTCTCCCAGGTGGGTGTGTCCCAGGCTGCAAGGACTTCCTGCCAGGGGAGCCCACCATTCGTCTGATGGGCTCTCTTTGTCCTCCAGGGGCCAGTAAAGAACACTGGGGTAAAGCTAACACGTGAATGACACCAGCACATGTTTACATAACATAACTCATTATACATCTCTTATCATCAGCTACACAAACCTTGAAACACTCAACAGCCTGTCACATACAATACTTCACTGTAGTCGAGTGTTTTTAATGAATCTGTGACGTCATGCTCATGGTTTTGTTACATAGACTAAAATCTGTATTTGAGAGAAGGGGAATGGTTTCCTTTTACCCCAAGGTTAGGTTAAGAAGAGCGATTCCGCCTCTGGTGTTTATTGTTAAGCCTACTCTCCGTCCACTTTAGGGAGGAATGTGCCTCGGGTCGCGTGGTTGTCTTGAAGTGCACAGGTAAGAGTTTCAGAAATGCAGAGAGAGATGGAAGCAAGAGCTCCCTCACTTACCCCTGCCTCCTCCCTTCCAACTCGGTGCCAGGTGGGATCTCTGTGGACCCCACCTCGGGGGAGGGGAGCAGTGTCAGCCCAGCCTCACCTGTCAGGTGGGGGAGGCAGCCCAGAGTGACTTCTCAGCAGCAAACAGGACATGGTGTGTGTCCTGTCTCTCTGGAGTGGCTCCAGTGGCCTAACTTTCTCCCCTGCCCCCTCGATGGGAAAGTGTGCACAGCCTGTGCAGTGCCAAGACCCCCACCCCAGGCAGGCGGCCCTTGTTCCTGGCAGCAGGGAGGGTTCCCGCTGCAAGGGTTGGGTCTGGAGAAGTGAGGCAGGCACAGGCCAGCACCTGCGCTGGGGACAATGGGGCTGTGGAAGGTTCCCCACGCTCCTGGGGTGTTGTCATCCCTGGGGCATCTTGGCCAGGGGTGCTGCCAGCATCGGGTCTTTCCTGTGACAGGTTCTTGCCACTGCACCCTCCTAACACTCCTCTCATCTCGCATCTAGGGTGACCTGCCCCCACCCCACACACTCTATGCCCCCCCCCACCTTTGCAGCGCTCTTCCAGGCTGTGAGCTCTGTAAGGGCGGCAGGTGTCAGGGAAAGAGGAGAGGTCTTTAGCTGCAGCACCACCTTCCCCAGAAAGGTGTGTGGGATCATCCCTCAACTGCTGTCCCCCCTCCCCCACAGCCTGTGGTCTGAGGACCGGCTACAGCGCCCGCATCGTGGGTGGAAACATGTCCTCACTCGCACAGTGGCCCTGGCAGGCCAGCCTTCAGTTCCAGGGCTACCACTTGTGCGGGGGCTCCATCATCACCCCCCTGTGGATTGTCACCGCTGCCCACTGTGTTTATGAGTGAGTATGGGAACTCACCTTCCACAGACTCGTCCGGTCCAGCCGCGTTGGGAGGCGATGGATTTGGGTGGTCAGCAGCAGGTCCAGACCACATCGTCACAAGTAGTGTCCACGTGGAGGGACCCTCCCTCCTCACCGTGGATCCATCACCGTCGGCTGGTATATCTTAGACCTGCAGCTCTTACAGAAAAGATAGAAAGAGGAGGAAGGAAGCTCTCACACAGGAGGAAACCCACTACATAACGGTCTGAGATCTCCCTAAGATCACCCTTAGATCTCGCTAATCACAGCGGACCATGTTGTGGCCGAGAGGGCGAGAGACAGTGCGGGGTGGGTGGGGCATCAAGTCTCCCCAGAGCAGTCTCTCTCAGGGGAGGTTAGCACAGAGGAAATCCACAGGAAATACCCCAAACACCCTGTTATTTTTACCTCCTTCTATTTTGGTTGCTGTCTGATGGACCATGGGCCCTGAGGGACCCTCAGAGTCAGCAAGCTTGAGCTCAGAGGTGCAGGGAACGAGGCCATTGTAGGAAACTCGGGTGGATCTGTGCTTCTGCAGAGCGTGGGGGCCAAGGTCAATCCAAGCATCAGCAAGCAGGGCCATGGGACATCTGCCATCTGCCTGGTGCTGCATGTGGGGATACCTGAGGTCCATGGGTTAATGTGGTTGGTGTTTGTCTGCTCCACCTCTCGGCCTTCTCATTGCAGCCTGTACCTCCCCAAGTCATGGACCATCCAGGTGGGCCTGATCTCCCTGCTGGACAGTCCAGCACCCTCCTACCTGGTGGAAAAAATCATCTACCACAGCAAGTACAAGCCGAAGAGGTTGGGTAACGACATTGCCCTCATGAAGCTGGCGGTGCCACTCACCTTCAATGGTACGTCCAGGTTTCTTTGTCATTTTGTTGCTTTCGTTTGTTTCAAGAGATTTGTAATTGCTTGTTGAAGCATTTTTATGATGGCCACTGTACAATCCTTGTCGGGTAATTCCAACACCTGATTCATGACCGTGCTGGCATCAGTTGATTCTCTTCTCATTAAAGGGGTGATTTGCCTGGTTCTTGGTTTGATGGGAAATTTTCAGTTGCATTCTGGATCTTTGGGTTACTATGTAAGGAGACGCTGGTTCCTACGTACATCTTCAATTTTAGCAAGTGGTCCCTCAGTTCAGGGTCGCTGCAGCTCTCAGCCTACTTTTGTGGGCCATGGTTCTGATGATAATTTGACTTGAAAGCATTTTTGGTTCTACTTTGGTCAACTTGGTTTGTCTGGTGCCACTGGGACTCCTACCAGTGCCACTTTCTTCCTGCTGGTGCCACCTGGAGATGAAAGGACTTCTTCAGGCCAGGCCACCTGGTACCTCTAGGTGGAAGAAGGGATTTCTGTCGTGTGGAGACAAAGAGCTTTTCTCTGTCTGGTGCTTGTTTTGGGGAGGTCCCCTGCCAGTGCCACCCATTTGCCCAGTGTCTTGGTCTTGGCTGAGAAAGAGCCCTTCCGAGGCCAGACAGCTGGTTGTGGTGGGGTCCTCCCTGCGGCCATTTCTTTATGAGCTGGAAGATACTGGGCGTCTTCCACTCCCTGAAGTACTCAGAAACATTCTCTACTTTAGTAGTCTCCATCTCTCCACGGGAAATGTCAAGACCTGACCTCTGGAGGTTCCAAAAACACCACCAAAAAGCCACTCAAGATAGAACTTTCAAACTTTTTGCAGATGCAAACAAAACCTCAGGAGCCTATTCCTAACTAAATTACAGCTCCCTGTTCCATCCCGAGTGTTACCGGGAGCTTGGGGTGCAAGCAGAGCGTAATAAACAAGCCCCCATGTCGGAGCACAATTCTGGCATGAGACCAGCAGCACATTTGACTTGGCACAGCCATCAGCGGGTTTATCACATGGCACATATAGCACTCTGTACGTAACACTCTCACTCAGAAAGAAATACTTCTAGAGAAACAAAGAGAAATTGTAATGGTGGTGTTCGTTTGTTAATTATTATTAATGATAGTTGATTATACAAAACTAGGTGCCAACACCTGTACTTTGATAAAAATTAAAATAAACCCTCCCCTTAATCTTTCACTACCTTTCCATTATTGTCATTCCCAGAAGAGCGTAGCATATCTCAGAATGTATTCAGGTGAAAGCCCTGTGACAGCTGTGACACCGAGTGGTAGAGGGCTTATGTGATAGCCCGCAAGGGCAGGAGAGCTGTGGCCCTCAGGTGTATCAGGAGAGATAGCAATACTCATGGAGCGTCATTGTGAAGCATCACAACAGGAATGGGCAAACTATAGCCCTTGGGCCAAATCTGTCCATTTGCCTGTTTTTGTAAATAAAGTTTTATTGGAACACAACCAGACCCATTTGTTTACTGTTGCCTGTGGCTGCTTTCATGCTACTGTGGCAGAGTTGAGCAGCTGCAATCCAGATCACAGGGACTGCAAAACCTAAGATATTTACCGTTTTGCCTTTTAACAGAACACATGCTGACCCCCGGTCTAGACTCGCTGAAGTTGTCACAGTCTAGGGTTGTTTTAAAGTTGTAGGGCTGTGGTGGGGGAGGGGCCCTGCTGGGAGCTAACCGCATTCAGATCACCAAGGGCTGGACCTTTCTTTGGGAGACCGCTTGCACACCTCAGAGCGGCAAGCTGATGAGACTGTTTTCTTGGACGGCTGCTGCAGTATACTGAGAGTTGTTGTTTCCTCTGTAAACAGAGATGACCCAACCCATTTGTCTGCCCAACTCCGAAGAGAACTTTCCTGATGGAAAAATGTGCTGGACGTCAGGATGGGGGGCCACCGAGGAAGGAGGTCAGTAGTGTGAAATCAAGGATCTGAGTCCAGGGATCTCAGAACCGCGAGGGCCGGGGTGCACGTCCACACCGACACGCTCCCCACAGTGTCCCCATGTAACGTTCCCGTGGGACGCCCACCTGTCCTGGTCAGGGGTGGGAGCACCTGCCCCAACAAACACACAGTCAGCCGAGCCGTTGTGGGTCAGGAGTCATGGTTCCATCTGTCTTGGGACGTGAAATCGCAGACTTTCTCAGGGGAGAACTAAATCACGAGGGAGAACTGTGGACCTGTCCTGATGGACAGACCTTCACCAATGCACCAGGTTCTCCTTCCTCCTGCTCCATCCTCTTCCTCCCACTGTGTTAACCACGTTCATAGGCACCCAGTAGAGAATGCGCCTGAGATTTATTCAGAAGACAAAGGTTTGTAACCGGTGAGGAATTTTTGTCTGTGTGACTTTCATGGATATGTTATTTCATTCTACAAAGATCAAGTAGAAAAAGCAAACAGACAGGACCTTATTGCTATCATGGTTATGTGATTAATAATGTTAATAAGAACAGTACCTGCCATCCTTTCATCAGCGTGGGGCACAGATGCATCACAATTCTTAGGTTTTTCCATCAATTGCTTTCCTTGTTAGTGGGAAGAGTATTAGTTTCCTGGGGCTATTGTAACAAATTACCATAAACAGAGTGGCTTAAAACAGCAGCCATGCACTGTCACAGTCTCGGGGCCTGAAGGCTGAAGTCCAGGTGGTGCAGACATGGTTCCCTCTGGAGGAGAATCCATTCCTGGCCTCTCTCTGGGTCCTGGTAGCTCCAGCTGCCCTTGGTGCCCTCGGCTTGTAGATGCATCACTCCATTCTCTGTCCCCATCTTCACGCGGCCTTCCCTGCGTGTCTCTGTCTCAGCTCCCTCTCTTATAAAGACAGCAGTCTTTGGAGTTAAGACTGATCCGGGATGATTTCATCTTGAGATTCCTCCCTTAATTACACCCGCAAAGACCCTGTTCCAAATAGGGTCACATTCTAAGTTTGCAGGTGGACATGCTTTGGGGGAGGGGTCGACCCAAGTCGACCCAAGACAGGAGGTTCAGAATTTTTCTCTTGAGACTTATTAGCTGACTCCACCAGCTCCCAAATGTCCAAGGCACAGGGGGGCTTACCTAGACCCAAATGTCTGCTCATTTGGGTGCTGTCCCCTCCTTCCCATATTGGAAGCTTCTCCCACAAATGCTTCCGGGTCCTCTTCACCGCGTACCAGGTGCTAGGCTGAATGTCTCCATGGGACACCATCTGCTCTTTACAGCAGCCCCTGATGGGTCATTACTCTCCCTCCCATCATGAGGGCAGGGAGACTGGGGTGTACTGAGTTCTTGGCTTGGGCTCAAATGACCGGGTGATGGAAGGTCTGGGATTCTGCATTCGTGCTCCCCACCCATGCCCCTATTCATGGTGTCACTCATGAACTTGGAGTTCCTGAAGAGGATTATTTCATTGTCTTCAATGGATCCTTATGGGGTGAGAAGGGACAGGTCCCACTTTCAGCCCAAGCTCACGGCCAGGCAGCCCCCATGGCAGGGCTGGTGTTTATGAGAGTGGAATGGGGAAACCCTGCAGAAAACGTGGCACAACTCACTCTAGTAGAACAGTTAAAATGAGAGTTTTGAGGTACACAGATCCCCCACGCCACCTGTGGACACCTGCTGGAGGAGTGGGGATGGCGTGGCCCCACTTTAAGCCCGCAGAACATAAAGAGAACCCACTTTACAAACGAGTTAGTCAGTGGGTGTGGATCCCGTTGGGCTGGTCGTGAGCTGAGCCACAGCAGATAGATTAGTTTCTTGTCGCTGCTGCAACAAATGACCCCAAACTCAGTGGCTTAAAACCACACGAATGCGTTCTCTCACAGATGTGGAATGCGGAAGTCTTGGTGGGCGGGAACCCTTCCCTGCCTCACCCAGCTTCTAGAGGCCCCACATTCCTTGGCTCGTGGCCCCTCCTCCGTCTTCACAGCCAGCAGCAAGGCACCTTCAGTCTGTCTCTTCTCTGATCTCTGCTTCCGTCACTACATCTCCTCCTCTGACCCATTTAAGGACCCTAGTGATCACACCCTTGGGTCCATTCACAACCCAGGATCATGTCCCCGTCTCATGGTCTTATCACAACTGCAAAGTCCCCTTTTCCATGTAAGGTGACATAGTCTTAGGTCCTGGGGAGTGGGATGTGGACGTATTGGGAGGACATTTTTCTGCTGACCACCCCAAGGTTCCACGAAGAAGCTGTATGGGTGACCTTCATGAGCCTCAGTTTCCCTCTGTGACCTGGGCTCTGAGAACTAACTGGATTGGTGTGCGTCATGTGCTCGGTGCAGGAGGGGCCCGAGGGAGGTCCGCGTCCCCCTCCTCCCGAGTTGGTCCCCTAAAGGAAGGGGTGGCCTGGACCTGAAGTGGCAGGGCCTGCAGGGTCCGTCACTAGGGAGGGAGCCCTGGGGCTGGCAGGTGTGGCCTCTGGATTCTGAGCAGGGCTCCGCTCACCGTGTGTCCCCTTCTCTGACGCAGGCGACGCCTCCCCAGTCCTGAACCACGCAGCTGTGCCTTTAATCTCCAACAAGATCTGCAACCACAGGGACGTGTACGGGGGCATCATCTCCCCCTCCATGGTCTGTGCCGGCTACCTGAAAGGTGGTGTGGACAGCTGCCAGGTAGGGGCCTGTGGGGACCTGTGGGGACCTCGGCGTGGGTACGGCAAGGCTCTGGTATGGCGACCCAGCCCGTGGGACAGGCCACCACCAGCATTTCCCTGTGACTGACTGAAAAGCAAATTTACAGGGTGTGGGGAAGGAGTTTGCACAAGATATGGGCCCCTTTCCTGGGCGGTCCGGCCTGTGTTTACCCAGCGCTCACACTCTGCCTGGGCGCTGGGCGGGGGGAGGGGTGCCAAGGGTGTTTCCCTCCCCAGCCCTGGGCCTCAGAGTTTTGGGGGGGACAAAAAGCGGTGGAAGGTAAGTGGGAATCCATGAATGTGGGCCTCCGAAGCCACAGCGGGCGAGACTCAATACTGCCTGGGTCCAGAGGTCAGCTACAGCCCCCTGGCCAGGCAGACCCCTCCCTGTGAGAGCACTTCCTCGGCTACGTGCATCTGTCTTGACCTTCATGGGTTCGGTATATGGAGAATCTGGCAGGGAGACAGCGGCAGTGATCACCCGAGGGATAAAGGACCCCACTGTCGGGAACGCCGTCAGTTCTAGAGGGGCTGGGGGTGACCGTAGAGGCATCTTCACAACATAATTTGTGATGTGGTGAATGGGAAGCCCTGCACTCAACAAGGGACAGCCGTGGGGTGCCTGTTCTGTCACCTTAGTCTCTGTCCCTGCTGTGTAGGGCGACAGCGGGGGACCCCTGGTGTGTCAGGAGCGGAGGCTGTGGAAGCTGGTGGGCGCCACGAGCTTTGGCATTGGCTGTGCAGACGTGAACAAGCCCGGGGTCTACACCCGTATCACCTCTTTCCTGGACTGGATTCACGAGCAGCTGGAGGTGGGTGCAGTGCCCGCTCCGCTCACGCTGGGCCCTGTTGGTCCACCGCCAGTGCCCCAGTCCTACTGTGCAGAGAGCTGGAGGGTGACCGGTCAGTTGTTGACCTGGCAAGCAGTGGCTTTGTGGTTCTTGGGTGTGGGGCGTGAGCAGGCTAACCCCACGGGCAAGGCTCCGTGTGGATGTGGCCCTGCCAGAGTGGCACACGAGGCTCTGGTATGGTGACCCAGCCCGTGAGACAGGCCTGTGGTATCGTGTCTCTGCCAAGGGCGGGGGCAGGGAGGAGGGGCAGCCGACAGGGGCCCGTGGGGACGGGAAGCAGTCCAGTGGGCACTGCACGCATGGAGTAGAGGGTGGACAACAGGAAGTCCGCGGGGGGATGACCCCCAATGCCCACTGAGCGGTTGGGACCGAGCCCGGGGCCAGGGATGAGATGGAGGGTCTCCGATCAGGAGGCGCCTGGGCAGCTCTGTGCTTTGGGGGCCCCTCCGGGAGCTGGGGCCTGGCAGAGAAAGGCAGGTCAGTGAGGCTGGCTTGGCAGGACCGGGGAGGGCAGGGGGATCCCTGGAGACGCTGGGAGGGAAGAATAGGACACCCAGGGAAAGGGAGGGTGCCCCAGCTGACTCCAGGTCCCAGTGCAGTGGCCCAAAGGTCAGGGGGTGAGGCCGGGCTGTGCAGGAGCCTCATAGCAGGGCGCCCTCCACCTCACGGGCACCCAGCAAATACTGGCTGACTTGATGTCTGACTCTGAGCCCCACGTCACATCTTGGACCAGTTTCAAAGACTTTTTTTTTCTAATTGAAGCAAAATTTACATAACATAAAAGTAGCCATTTTCAAGTGAACAGCCCGGTGGCAGTCAGCACGCTCACCACGCTGGGCAGCCTCCACCTCTGGCTCAGTCCAGGCATTGTCGTCATCCCGAAATCAAACCTCACTGAGCCGTCTCTCCCTCCTCCCCCTTCCCCAGCCTCTAGTGCCAGGAATCTGCTTTCTGTCCTTGTGGATCAAAGACCTTTTCAAAGGCTCCTTTTAACGGGAAACTATTGGCTAAGAAGGACAGCAAAGTTCTCCAGGGCCTCTGCCATTCATTTCCACATCTTCCTGGTGGGATTTCTGCTTTAAATGAGAGGCTATGGAATGGTTCCCGTTGTACAAGCCCGAGGCCCCGGGCCCAGGACTTGGCCGGCTTTGAATCCCAGCCCTGCTGTTGTGTGGCTGTGTGTCCTCTGTGGGTACGAATAGTTCCTGCCTCTGAACTATGGTGGCTGGTGGCAGGACAGCGAATGCTGGAAGACAGGCTCGTCAGGGAGCACCTCCTGGGCTCAGACTGTTGTTACTTGGCAGCCAGGCCCAGCACTAAGCTCTTCAGTGCGAAATTCCGCCAAAACCCATCAGCCTCTTACACAGCATCAGAGAACAGACTTTGAAAGAGCAGGCGTCTGGCTGCAGTGGCTGCCGATGGCCCATGAACAAGAGCCTGGGGTGCAGACAGCTGTGTTGGCATGGGGGTGGAGGGCAGGAAAGCAAGAGTGGGCCCCCAGTTGCTCACGTTGCCACGGAGGTATGCGCTCCACGGGGCTGCACGCAGGGGCTGAGGGTCCTGTGACCGAGCTTCTCACCATGAAAGTTGAGCTTAAAACGGGTGCACGTGACAGAAACCAGCATCCAGGCTTCAAGGTGCCAGGGAGGGCGGGGGCGGGCGGGCGGTCCCACAGCCACCCTGGGAGCCCGATGACTGTGGTGCCGAATGACATCTAGCCCATTTTCCTCCGGGCCATCCTGGGTGACAGGCCCTAGGACTGTCCCCGTATTATAGGTGAGGGGACCCACTTAGGGCCCTGAAGCTAATCAGGGCAGAGCATGGTTCCAGCCTCAGCATACACTGCACAGCTGGGAGTCCTGCGCACCCCACATTGCACAGCAGATTTGGCAGAAGTCCAATGTGGGGTGTGCAGGACTCCCCGGCTGTCTGTGGACAGGAAGACTCTCAGGACCCTTCTCTAGAGGGTGTGATCAGAGGTGTGGTGTGAAGACCCTGGTGATTTCGATGCACGGCGACTTCAGACACCGCTTTAGAGTACAGGCACGGGCCGTGTGGCTCCCTGGGCGGGTTTAGAACCGGTTTCCATTCTTCCCATGACACTGGAGGACCCGTTTTGTCGGTGACTAGTGGATGGTCCCCTTGATGCCAGGAGCACTCAGTCCTCAGCTGTCTCCGGCCCACAGAAGGCCAGTGTGACACGCTGTCTCTCTCCAGACGTCCCCAGGGAAGACCCAGAAGAGGCTTCCCTTCCCATGAGAGGTTTTCCGGGGGGTCTGCATTTTCAGTTGTTCCTTTTCAACATGGATGGGAGGGCCTTCCAAGAGCTCAGACATCTGGAGGGGAATTACTCCGCTTGTTAGCTGGTGGCCCTGCCGGCTGCGGCCGTGGTTTTCTCTGTCTATTTGGGGCTTCAAACAACATTGCCCTGACGCAGACTGGGATTTGGGAACACAGTGCTAAGAGCTGGAAAGGTCACGTGGAAACTATGGAAAGAATCTTAGGTCAGTGGCGAAAACTGCAGAGGCGGGCAGGGTGGGAGGAGCCTACGGAGAGGACGGCCATGTCCCACTGGTCTGGGACCTGTGCAGAGCTGGCAGCCTTCCCCAGCAGAGGCCAACTCTGTCCCCATTAATCGTGGAGAAGAGCCGATGCCTCACTCAGGGTAAAATGCAGGTGCCCACTCAGTCCTAATGCTGGAGGGCTGGCTGGAAATGCTAAAAAATATAACACCTATGTTTTCATTTCTAGAGGGACCTGAAAACTTGAAGACAAAGGGGACAAGCCACCACCTTGAGTTCCTGCCAAGATGGAGACATCAGCCCCCCAAGGATTGCTGGGTGGAAACTTTGGACATGAGCCTTCAATGTTTGGCTTTCTGGCACTAACAGCAGAGCCAAAAGGAGGGCGGGTATCTTTGTGTCCCTCTACATCTAGTACACTTTGCTTCTAACACCTCTGACAAGCCACTGGGGCATCGGATTAAAATGACCTTGAAGCGCCTTTCTGACCTTCATTAAGAACGAAACAGAAACACCTCTGCAGTGCTACCTTTCCCCACTTGTCCATTTGGTTTTCTCTCCAGGGGTCCTTCAGCGTCATTGTTGAGATGAGCAAATGTTACGCAAAGGGCGAACGGCAAGTGAGACTTGAGCCTCTCGGTGCAGAAGGGCCAGACCAGAACTGCAGGCGCTGGTCACTGTACACACCACTGGCCACACCTCCTCACCCCTAGGCACCAGAACCCGACCGAGACTTTCTACTTCCAAGATCTCTTTTTGCACATGGGAACTTCATCTCTAAGTGATTAGTTTGAAGGTTGATTTCTTATCAATTTTGTAGCACTTGTATTATTGTCCTTTGCTTCCAAAGCACATGTGCTCTCTGAATGCATTCATCAGTCAGCGTTTGTCTGAATGTGTCCCAACAGCTCATGTAAACTGAAATCACAAGCTTGATTCCAGAGGCTCGATGAGTTTGATCTCTTGTATATGCTCTGTGGGTCTTGCATTTTTCTGTTAGAACACGTTTCTCAGCAGATCAGAATGATCTCATATTACATCACGAGATGCAGAAGCAGAGTATGAAAGAAGTACTGGGACAAGCCCGGGCCCTCTAACCCCACACAGCGGGTCCTGGAGGAAATAGAGTGGACAGTCACGTGTCATCAGGAGGCCACAGGCTTCCCTGCGTCTCTGTAGGGTCCCGGTATTGGCACTTGATCACACATGAACTCATCAGAGGGTGAACGTGCTGCTTTGTCTTGAGGCAACAGGGGGAAGATGGGTGAGTTTCAAAGAGAGCAGGGTAGGTCCAGATGCCTGGGGAGGGAGTGGCTCCAGTGAGCCCCCCAGGAGGCCGGAGACAGGGGTGGAGGATGAGGGGGAGGGAGAGGCAAAGGCAGACAGCCTCGAGCAAAAGTACTTAAATGTTCCTCACTATTCAGAGTCGCTACACAGATCTCTGTCTGTGTCAGAAAGGGACAAGGCCATTTCCATTGTAAGTGGTTTTGCCTGGGTCTCTTTGAAAGCAGTGTTAGCCCCACGTGGTGAGAAGATAAAAGATTTCACATGCGATAACCTCAGGTGAGAAATCCAGAGGGTGGGATCAGCAGACAAGTATTTCTAGCCTGTGGCGGTTTCATTTGCTTTCAATTATGACTGAATTTTGTGGAAAAATGGTTGCCGTCTCACAATCCTCTTTCAGAAGGTGTGGGTGATGCTAAAGGCAGGTAGCTGGTCAGCCTGTGCCACGTGCCTGGTGCTGTGCTACATGCTTCTCACATTCTCTGCCTTTGTCATCGCAACATGCCTATGGGACCGGAAGTATCGGGGATCCATTTCGTCAACGAGGACCCCGAGGCATGAGAGTGAAGGATTTTCCCAAGACCACACATCAGGCCAGTGAGGATTCAGGATTTGCACCAGGCACATCGTACCAGCAGGAATTCAAGCAATTAACTAATTGAAAAATGACTCTTTGGCATTTGAGTATAAAGGGACTTTGTGCCAGCAGTTTGGGCCCATTGGAGCCGTGTTGGTCATTCAAAGTCCTGATCAGCGTCTCCCTCCTCCACACACGTTTGGTCTCAGGGTAGACATTTGCTGGCTCGGACTGGAAGGTGACGGGTGGGGCTCTTTGTTCCTTTTCCCCACAGACAGAGCTGTCTCACACCTCACAGCCAGGTCAGAGTGGGAGCCAAGAGAGGAAGTCATGGCTGGAGCACCTACCCTGCAGCTCGAGAAACAGCCGGAAGAACATGCCATGGATGAGGTGAGCTGCTCCCCCTGGCAGCTTGGACCTGAAGAAGCAACTGTGGGGCGCCCATGTCCCAAGTGAGGGGAGCCCCACCTGTGCCTGATGTCCAGGACAGCACCATGGAAACAGCTCCTCTCTCTAGTACTTTAGTATCAATGTGGCCTTATTTAACCATTTTAAAAAGAATTATAGAAGACCTAATGATATTATAGAAAGTTTGGGGAAAAAGAGTATTAAAAATTGGTCAACAACTTAAATGGCCATGAAAACTGTCACGTGCCTCCGTCTCCTAAGAGGAAGGCCTCTGGCTGGGATCTGAGGACACCTGCTGACACCTCTATTCTCCACCTCTCATGTGGAGAAACTGCTTGCACTGGTGCAGGAAGATACGCAGACGCCTGAGTGTGCAGACATGTCACTTGTCACAGGAACCAGCCCAGGAGCCACTGGTGGTTGGACAAGTGCCAGGTGGGTGCCACATGTTGGTCTCCACGTCCAAAGGCTGGCTCCCGCTTTGAGAATTCCCAACACAGCAGCACTAGGTTTGGGATGTGGGGTTCCCATGTCCTGTTCGAACGTGCAGATGCAAATTCCTGGTGACCCGGCCTCCAGCCACCGGGAGGCACAGGGGCGCGCCAGTGACGTAGAAATAGAGAGACAACCAAGAAGAACCAAGTTTCTGCTGCATGATAGTCCACAGCACTGGCTTAAGATCAGTTCATTTAGACAAATTCACGCGTTGGGCTATGTTTTCTCCTACAGCGTGAAAAAGAAAACCTCACTCGCTTGTTGCCATCTTGGTGATTTGGGGACACCATGTTCTCTGCACAGTGGCCAGAAGAGCTGTGTAGGGCCACTGCCTGTGTGTCTGCTCGTGGGCGACCTGTGGGCGACGTGCTGCGTTCTGATTCACTCACCTCTTCCGGGTTGCCTAAATAATCTGAATTTCTCCAAAATTCATGGACCTGTAGAGAGGTCATTCTTCAGGCTCCCATAGTACTTGGTGTGTGTGTGTGTGTGTACATGTTAGTTGTGTGTGTGGATACACATACATAGTGCCACTTCAATGGCAATGACACCGTTTGTTTCTGAGCCTGTCTCTCCTTGTAAGTTGAGAGCTCCCTGAGGAGGGTGCTGGACTCCACCCACCTGTGACACCAGCGCCCAATCCAGGGTCCAGACATTGCTGCTCATGAACACAGGTGAAATGAATCAATGATGACAATAAACATGCCACCTAAATGGACTTGGGCCAAGTTCCATTGTTTCATAAACCAACACACACTCGGTGTGGAAACAGGTGGACTCAACCTAAAGATAACATTTATAATTTAATGCCATGATAATTTTTAAGAAAGCCTCCATCTTTCTCCCCTTAAAAGTACAAGACAACTCAATATGTGAAAATTGCATCCTCCTACATCACCATTTCTATCCCGTTTTCTGGTCGACCCTAGAGCAATCAAAATCATGTAAAAAATATGACTCCAAGTCCAGTTCACAGAAAAAAATCACTAAAAGATGACGCATTACAAAACGGAGGATTTTTTTTAAAGAACGAAAAGAAAACAATAGTGATGGTCTTTAAAATCCACCCTGTAAGAACTGACATCATACTATCAGAGTTGGGGAGATGGACTCTTAAGACACATTTTCTCCATCAGGGTCTCTTTTTCACTTTCCCCCCTTTCTTGCCTTTTCATTTCACACCTAGGAGCTTCCTCCTTCCCTCCTTTCCTTGGTGAGGTGGGAGCAGCGGCGGGAGGGTTACAGGAAGAGCTGGGGTTGCTGTCGCCCTTCACACCTGCCTTGGCCACTTGTAGATCCCTTTGTTCCCCGGGGAGTGCTGGTGCCTGCACCTGCAAAGTGCCCTCTTCTCTTGCTCACTGGTCCCCGGGAATGACCAGCAGAGGTGGTCACCTTCAGGCAGGGACATTGTGCAAGAGGCACCCAGGTTGGTACCTTAGAATTTATAGAATATGAATGATTCCCAACCCAGCAGAAAAGCTCCGAGCTCACATCCTGGAGGCACGTGTGAAACAGAAACTTCGATGGCTAAAAGCTTTTCTGAAGACAAGGGTTTATTGAGCCAAATGCTAGCCCGAAAAGGACCAGGTCCTGGGGTGTGTCGTCTGAACCACCAGCAGCAGGGCCGGTGGAGAAGACAGACACATCCGCTGTCCTGGAGCTGACGGGCGCTTTAATGGAAACAATTTGGGGATGATGGATGAGCTGCTTTGAGAGAGTTCGCACTGGCTCTAGTTAAAGGGGGTGGGAGAAGTGAGGCGAGCAGCTCTGGGTAGGTGCACAGTCCATGAGGAGGAGGGGTTTGTGCTGTGCCTTTGGGTTGGTGGTGGGCACCAATCTGCAAAGTTCACGCGTAAGCAAGAAGTAGAGGCTTCTGGGGGCCGGTGGTGCCTGGCTATTTTAGGTAATCATGGAAATAGCCACCTGGAAATTAACTCAAAGTCCCAACATACACTCAGGAGTGCGAGCAGTCTTTGATTAGTTTTACTCTACAGTTGTTAGCTCATTAACCTCCCTTGTCTCTTCCTTGCACCCTCCAGCCTGTTATAATTTAATTTAGGACAGTTCAGTACTTTTTTTCTTGTCACATCAGAGGAAAAGGCAAGAAAAAGGAAAGTATGGGAGTGGGACAGTTCCTAGGTCCAGATGGCTCCTGATTTATCACACCCACCTTCAGAGAGCCTTCTTCAAAGGAAACCTAGACAACGTCCCAGGTCTGGCCGCCAGGGGGCGCTCTGGAGGGCAGCCACTCCCACCTACTCCTGGTCATGGAAGGTTTCTGATTGTTTCCCAGACTGGGGGCTGCTGCCTCCTGGGCCTGTGACCCTGGGGCCGCATCTCACCTTCCTCCTGGCTTGTTGGAGCTCCCTGTGGGGAAGAGCAAGTGGGAACTGTGAGAGCTGCTTGCTGCCAGGCCGTACCTGGAATTGCCCACCAGGAGCCAGAACCAGCCACAGGAAGTCGGCCGGGCATCAAGGCCGCAGGGCAAGAGTCCAGAGTCTGCACCCCATTCCGCCCCAGCAGGAGGCAGGCCTTCAGCTGTGCATTGTGAGAACACTTCAGCAACCCTTTGGAAGTGTGTAAGGGGGTGTTATCTTTGGGGTACAGGCATGTCCTGGGGGAGGCACAGCAGGGCTGAGGGTTCGGCCTCACCACTTCCGGGGCACATTCCCAGGAGAGGAGCCATCATCAACCACACAGACCGTTGTTGAGAAAAATAACCACAAAAATGATGTTGTGAGGTTTATGTTTGGTGTGTGTAGTCACAAGTACTATGATTTTGGAAACATTCATATTGGACTAATACTTTTTTCAGTTGAAAATTTTATTGAGATAATCATGGAGTCACATGTTGTCATAAGAAACAGTACAGAGAGAGGTGTCTTGTAAACTTTGCCCGATTTTCCCTAATGATAACACTTTGCAAAACTATAGTACAGTCTCCTATGCAGGATATTGGCAATGATAAGGTACACTGGTCTTATTCAGATTGCTCCAGTTTTATTCGTACTCGTGTGTGTGTCTGTGTGTGTGTCTGTGTGTGTGTCTGTGTGTGTGTATGTGTTTGTGTGAGTCTGTGTATGCGTGTGGGTCTGTGTGTATGTTTGTGTGGGTCTATGTGTGTATGTGTGTATGTCTGTGTGTCTGTGTGTATGTGTGTATGTCTGTGTATATATGTGTAATGTGTCTTGTGTATCTGTGTATGTGTGTGGGTCTGTATGTGTCTGTATGTGTCTGTGTGTACATGCGTGTGTGACTGTGTGCGTGTGTGTGTGTTTAGCTCCGTACACTGTAGAACCTGTGTACGCTTGTATTTCCACCACCACAGTGAAGATACAGAGCAGTTCATTGCTGCAAGGATGCCTCCCTCACGAATCCAGCACCCCACCCCCATCTCTAACCCCTGGCAACCACTAATCTGTTCTTCATTTCTAAAATATGGTCATTTAAAAAATTTTAGATAAAATGGAGTCATACAGGTTTTATTTCTGTCAGATAAATTCCGAGGGGTGCAATTGCTGTGTGATACCGTAATTGCATAGTGACACTTTTAAGAGATTGCCGCACTCTTTTCCAGAGTGACCCCAGCAGTTTCCATTCACTCCACAAACGTGACAGATGCAGCTTCCCAAAGCCTCATCAGCGTCTGGTGTTATCTTTTATTTTAGCTGTCCTGACAGGCATGTGGTGGTATTCACAGTGGGTGTAAGTTGCGTCTCCCTAGCGGCTGGCTGTGTTTGCCGTCTTTTCACGTGGTCATTGCCATCTGATATCCTCTTCGTGTGTTTTGTCCATTTTCTAACTGGATTGCTTTCTACTCTTGAGTTTTGAAAGTTCTTTGTATGTTTTAGATACAAGTCCTTTATAGGATATGCTGTTTGAAAATACGTTCTCCCAGTCTATAGCTTGTCTCTACAGCCTCCTCACATGGGTATTCACAGAGCAAAAGTTTTTAATTTTGATGAAGTCCAGTTTATCAGTTTTCCCTCCTTTGTGTCATGTACATGGTGTCAAGTTAAAGAACTCCTTGCCTAGACCTAGGTCCCAAAGATTTTCGCCTATTTTTTAAAAGTCAACTCTAATTGAAAAGTTAAAAAAGGGAGGAAAAGATAAAAAGGAGTAAGAGGTTCAAAGTTCCAGGTATAAAACAAACAAGTCATGGGGATGTAATGTACAGCATGGGGAATACAGTCAATGATATTGTGACAGCTGGTACAGTGTCAGATGGTTGCTAGACTTATCACAGTGATGACTTCTTTAGCACAGGGAATATTGTCAATAATATGGGAATAACTCTGTATAGCGCCAGGTGGGTACTGCTGAATAACTATGATGTATACCTGAAACTAAAATAATATTGTATGTTAGCTATATTTTAATAAAAATCTTTTTTAAAAAGACCTACAGTTTTATGTTTCACATTTAATTCTATGATTTTGATTTAATTTTCGTATAAGGTATGAGGGTGACGTCAAAGTTTATTTTATTTTATTTTATTTTTTTGAAGTTTACTTTTTTTTCTATGGATTTTAATTGTTCCAGCACCATCTGTTGAAAATGCTATCATTCCTTCATTGAATTTCTTTTACACTTTTGCCAAAAATCAGTTGGGGGTATTTGTGTGGGTCTATTTCTGGGTCCTCTGTTCTGTTCTGTTGATCTCTGTGTCTGCCCCTCTACCAATGCCACGCTGCCTTGATCACTGTGGCTGTACCATAAGTCTAAATAGCAGGTGGAGTGATTCCCCTCACTTTATTCTTCATTTTCAAGATTGTTTTAGCTGTTCAAGGGCTTGTGTGTTTCCATATGAACTTTAACGTAAGCTTATTTATAGATCAGTTTGGAGGTAATTGACATCTTTACTATGTTGAGGCTTCCAATCCATGAATATGGTATGTCTCTCCATTTATTAGGTCATTGGTTTCTTTCATCAGAATTTTGTAATTTCTAGCACACAGATCCTCAGCATGGCTTGTTAAGCACATATGTGAGTATTCCATTTCTTGAGTGATTGTAAATACTATTGTGTTTTCAATTACCTTTTTTGCCTGCTTTCTGATAGTATATACAAATACAATTGATTTTTGTCTGCTACACTTGTATCCCATGACTTTGCTGAACTCTTTTGTTATTTTTAAGAGGTTTTTTTGTTTTTTTTTTGTAGATTCCTTGGGATTTTATACATAAGTGGTCATGCCATCTACAAACAGTTTTCTTTCTTCCCTTCTTATCTGTATGCTTTTTATGTCTTTTTCTTCCATTATTTCAGTCACTAGAAATTCTAGGACTATGTTGAATAAGAGTGGTGAGAGTGAATATTCTTGCCTGTTCACAATTTTAGGATGAAACCATTCAGTCTTTATTAAGTACGACATTAGCTCTAGGTGTTTGTAGAAGCTCTTTTTTAGGTTGAGGTAATTTCCAGTATTACTAACTTGCTAAGAGTTGTTATCATGAATGGGTGTTGGATTTTGTCAGACATTTTATTCACATCAGTTGATATGAACATATGATTTTCCTTCTTTAGCTTGTTGATATGATGGATTACATTGATTATTTTCTAATGTTGAATAAGCCATACATAGCTGGAATAGACCATACTTGGTCGTGTTGTATACTTCTTTTTTATGTACATTGCTAAATTAGATTTGCTAATATTTTGTTGAGGAATTTTGTGTCTAAGTTCATGAGAGACATTGGTCTGTAGTTTTCTGTTTTGTGTATTGTCTTTGTCTGGTTTTGGTATCAGGGTAATACTGGCCTCATAAAATGAATTGGGAAATGTTCACCTCTTCTATTTTCTGGAAGAGATTATGCAAAGTTAGAGTTAATTTTTCTTTAAAAACTGGGTGGAAATTTCTTTTTCTGGAGATTTAAAATTATGAATTCAAATTCTTTGATGTTTACAGGGCTATTCAGATTGTGTATTCCATCTTCATTGACTTTTGGTAGTCTGTGGTTTTTGAGAAATTAGTCCATTTCTTCTAAGTTGTCAAATTTATGTTTATGCATAAAGTTCTTCATCATTTTCCCTTGTTTTCCTTAAGATGTCTGCAGGGTCTGTAGTGCTAGCCCTTGTTTAATTTCTGATATTATTTGTATTATTTTTGTCATTTTGCTATAGACCTGTCAGTTTTATTCATTTTCCCAAAGAACTAGTCTTTTTGTTTCAATGATTTTTTCTATTGTTTTCCTATTTTCAATTTCATTCATTTCTGCTCTTGTCTTTACTATTTCCTTCCTTCTCGATGCTTTGGGTTTATTTGGCTCTTATTTTTCTAATTATTTGAGGTTAAATCTTAAGTTTTTTATTTGAAAACTTTCCTCATTTCTAATGTAAGTTGAAATTCTCTCTCAGCACTGCTTTAGTTGAGTCTCACAAATCTTGATATGTTGAGTATTCATTTTCATTCAGTTCTATCTAAAGATTTCTTTTGAAAATTCCTTTTGACCTGTGGATTATTTAGAAGAGCATTATTTAACTTTGTCATTGTAGGAGGTCTTCCTGTTGTGTTATTAATTTCTCTTTTGATTTAATTCTGGTCAGAGAACACACTCTGTATGATTTCAATTCTTTTACATTTGTTGAGATTTATTTTATGGCCCAGGATACCATCTATGTTGATAAATTTACATGGGCACTAAGGAAAAATGTGTATTCTGCCGTATTTCTGAAATGTCCTATAAATACAAGTTAGATCTGTTGGTTGGTGTATGATTCATATCTCCCATATCTGTGCTGATTTTCTTTCTAGGAATTCCGTCAGCTGCTGGGTGGGGGTTCTTGATGTCTCCAACTATAATTGTGAGCTTCACTGTTTCTCGTTTCCCTTCTATCAGTTTTTGTTTCATAGATTTTGAGTCATGGTTGTTTGGTGAGGGCTAATCCTTCTGAAATTTTTAAATGCAAAATAATTTTTTGAAAGCCATGTAATTGTCATGAAAATTCTGAGAATTTCCACAGCACATGTTCACTCTGAACCACATTCAGCCCCTCATCACATTGCCCTCAGTGTGGACTGTGTGTGGCAGGAAAGGCCAGGTCCACGGAGGTCTGGGGCTCAGAAAATAATGTTTCCCTTTAATTTTTAAAAATATATTTAAAAAAGTATATTGTTTAAGTCCACCAACATTAAACAGTATTGAGGGCTTTTCTATTTATTTATTTATTTATTTATTTATTTATTTATTTATTTATTTTTAGTTTCAGGTGTAAATATCTTTTTTCTTAAGTGGGATTCTTACATGGAAAAATGAAACGGATTAAGGGTAGACCTGTGAAGCCACAGTCCAAACACACCATTAAAACACTTCAGGACCATGACATCCCCTTTTTAAAGCAGAGATTTAAATGTAGAACGCTACAGACGAACAAGTGGCCTCGAGGCCACTCCCTGCACGTGCGTTGGGAATGAACCTCACCTGGGCCCGGCCGTGCGACTCCGAGCTTGACAGTTGCACAGATGCCTTTCTCCCTCCTATTGAAGAAAGCATGTGAGAAGGCTGGCGAGAGAGAGAATACTGTAGGGAGAACCATGAATCCCTTCTAATTTGTATTTTAAAACGGGAGTCACTTATTTTAATGTTGCTGGTGACGCCATGGAGAAGGCTGCTGGGTGGCACAAGCTGGCCCTTCTTTTATGTGCGTCTTGCATCTTGGGAATGTGACTGGCACCTGAGGCATGAGCATGAATGCCATTGTGTGTTGCCTCAGTGGTTTCCATTGAGAAGTGAGGCAGCGCCTTCCTGGAGATGCACAGCAAACGAGGAGGGATGCGGTGACCTGGGCTCCAGGCCCAGGTATTTTTTTAACCTTGCCCCAGCCCCCCAGAGTCCTCCTTGATAACCTGCCTTGGCTGGATTTTAGGATTGTTAGGAAGAGAAAACGGGATCCTTGTGAGAAGGGGCTATTGCTCTCGTTTGTTTTGCATAAACTTCCAGTAGCAACTCTAATGATGAAAGTGGTATAAGCACTCTCAGGTTTGTCTCCAGCCGGTGTGAATGGCGTAGAAGCTGGAACACTGACAAAAAACTAACTCTGCGAGGTCGCCTGCTCCACAACCTGTCTGACCAGTGCCACACCTGTTGTCAGCACCTCTGCCCTCCAGAAGGTAACGCGCGGCAGGGACACAAAGCCCAGATAAGGACACAAGCAACCAGCTAGGGCTTGGCCTGAGAATCATAATTCTTTCTGGTTTTTGTTTCTTTGTTTGTTTGAATCATAATTCTTTATACATCATCACTCATGCACTCAGATTTGCCTGAGTTCTAGAGCCCAGCCCTCAGCAACTACATTTAGAAGAAGTAAATAAGAAAGGGAAGGCATGAATGAAAGGTACAAAATAGAAATAAAGTTTAATGAGGATCTTTAGAGACGACCAAATCCACTGCCTTTGTTCAGCAAATAGAAGTGTCCCTACTGGTCGATGGTAGCCGATCACGACCCCAGCGGTCGCTCTGGCCTCTTCTCCACCAGGCCTTTGCCTCTGGGACGTATCAAGAGTGCAGCAGAAGAGGCCTTCCCGCAGTGCAGGGACTTGCGCCTGCCATCCTTGGGAAGCGCTACTTACAGGTAATTTACAGGTAGTTCTTCTTGTCCTTTTCTCAGCAGGAGTGGGCACTGCTCACCATCAGTCCAGGCCATAGAGAAAAATCCTCATGCCTGAAATAAGAAATCTACCCGCATGTGTCTGGGGTAGACCTGGCTTGAACTTGACCGAAGGGCCACATCAAAGGACTCCATTGGGGGTGGGGGTGGGGAGTGGGTGCAGAAGGGAACATGGCCGGTGGGGGAACAGGAGACTTAGGGATGGACCAACCAACAGTCACGGTCAGCAGGGGTGAAGCACTGAGGCCCAAGGGGGCGAGAGTCCAGCCAGGTTCTGCAGGGGAGAGGAAGGGACACAGCCAGCAACTCAGGAGGGGACTGCTGCAGTCTACTCACCACTGGGACTGACGTAGGGATTAATGGGGAGGATCCAGTGCCCACACCTGCCCCAGGCTCCCTGGGCCTAGGCGAGGGACCAGCACATAAATTCTAGACTCATTTGCTGGGAGGAACAGGGCTTTGTTCAGACCTGGTTGGTGCTGAGTTGAGTGTGGGAGGTTTAAGTAACTGTGGCTTGTGTCATGCAGGGTCTCTGGTCCTGCTCCACGCACAGGAACGCAGGACATGGTGAGGCCAGAAAGGAACACTCGCGGAGCCATAGATAGGGCAGTCATACCACTATAGTCTCGCTGGCGGCTCGGTTGGAGACACAAAAGCAAACATCCACTAGTACCCCAACAACGGTTCCTCCTGTACTCCAGCCCCACCGGTGGCTGGGCAAGACACAGGAAGTAGGAGCCGCACAATGCACAATCCGCCGTCTACTTTTCTGCCTGCCAACCAACCACCCAACCACCCACCCACCCAACCACCCACCCAACCACCCACCCAACCACCCACCCAACCACCCAACCACCCAACCAACCACCCAACTAACCACCCAACCAACCAACCAACCACCCAACCAACCAACCAACCACCCAACCAACAAACGCAGCCATGGCAGTTATATCAGTGGCTAATGGCTAACTGGTCACAGCTGATGGCCAACTAGTCACAGCTGATGACCATCTACTACCCAGGCCAGCACCTTTCCACGTGAGGCTGAAAGCCTGGAAACTGCTCTCTGGGACTTTGTCCCCACATTTAGCATCTGGGGGAGGCTCCTGGGGTGATGCGTAGGGGGTGCTGCCAGGGATGGCTTGGAACTGAGGAATCAGGTATCAGCTTACCATCTCTCACTCCTAGTTTTAAATTCCTAGGAGACCATACTTAGGACTTACTGGTTTTGGAACCTGCATGAGTGGAAGGATTACTGTGCCTTAGCTCTGCCATGCTCTTCGAGAAGGGGGGTGAAGCTAGGTGAGTGGGGGGAGGAGACTGTGGAGGAGTTTGGGGGGAGGTCCCTGTTTTCACCATTTCCAGGCCTAGATGGGTTCTGTTCCCTTCAAGAGCACGTCTGTATCTCAGCGACATGCCCTGAAAGGGCCCCTGGGATCTGTTGGGTGGGACGAGGACTCTGGGCGCGAATGGGTGGCGTCACTCAGCGGAGTTGCTGAAATCTAAGCGATAACAGGCAGCTCACACCAACCCCAGACCTGTGTTTAACTTCAGGGAAGGTGTGAGGAGGCAGGTCATGGGGCGGCGTGTCAGCCAGGTGGGGCGCACGGGAACCCCTCCAAGGTCAAATACCCCCTGCATGACTGACTCCCTGCCTGGGGAGCCCGGGGAACTCTCCTCTGCCTCTCTGGCGAGAGCAAAACCACTACATTTTATATTTCTAATACAGTATTGTTCAATTACAAAAGTTGGTTATGCTCACGACAGAGACATTTCAAGTGACTAGGAAAGCAGAGTCCGAGGAAAAGTGTAAGTCACCCTTTCACCACTCGGTGCCACTCACTGGGGTATCTTCAACCCCCCACACCTTTTTTTACTACTGAATTGTTTGTAAACTTTTGTTACCTTGCTCTTTTTGATTTAACACCATAGCATGAAAATTCCCCATGCCATCACACGTGTCACAGAACTACGAGTGTGCTAGTGATGGTGGCAGAATATTTCATCATGTAGCTGTCACCAACATGTGTTACTGTTTTCCCATTATTGGTACTTTGAGTTGTTTACAGTTTTTCACTATTACTGAGCTTTCTCTTGATGGACGTTTTCATACAACATGATTTTTCTGTGTTGAGGATTCTTTCTTGAGGACATCCCCAAAAGCAGATGCGCTGGGCCAGACTGTACCATGACACAAAGGACCATGCTGGTTTCCACAAAGGTGCCTCATAGGGACGTAGGCGTCTGTGTCACCTGATCGTCAGCAGCATTGAATCTTCTGATCAAAAAACACCGTCCAACAATTTGATTGGCGTGAACATTGCTGTTGTCATTTTAAATTATTTCTTTGATTACTGATCATTTTTTTTTTTTGTCTTTCCTATGATTTTCAGGCCTTTGTATCTCGCCTTCGGAGAATTTGATGTTCATACTCTTTGCCTCTTTAGCTGTTGGAGTTTCAGGGTTTTAAAATTCCACTTTAAATGTGAGATCTGTATGTCTTAAAGTTTTTAAACCTTTGTCCATGAAACATACTATAAATGTTTTACATTAAAAAATTTTCATATCCAAAGTTTGAAATATTTTACCCAGTCAAGTTTGCTCTGTACCTACATTATGTTACATACATTTAAATGATTTCTCTTATTGATGCAAGCCTTAGAAATGCCTCCATCGTCCAGAAATAGTTTAGTATTTGCTGCTATTTAATTTACATAAAACTTAGCTGCTTCAGCAACTACTTTGGCTGTTGGTCAGGAGCTCAGAGTTGGTTATTGTAGCTGCCTTCCCCTTTCTTGCCCCAGTATCTTCTGCTCTCACTTCAGCGGATGTGGTTATTTCCCTGATAAGTGACCCACACCCCAACATCTCTCGGGTGTGCGTCCTTCAGTGGTCTCACGTTTATCGGGTTGCATCAGTTTCCCAAGAACCAGGGCCACTGTGTCACAAAGCACTCGCAGAAGCCCCAGGGACCCCCTTGGGCTGCAGGCATCACCCTCCTAGTTGCCACTGTGCCCTAGTCACTCTATTTCCCCAGGTACCTAGGACCCCCCTCTGCTGGGCGCTCCTCTTCTGCCTGCTGGGTCAGTGGCATGAAGAGGCCAAAAGGGCAGTGCCCAGTGCAGAGTCAATGGACTCAAGAGCGTGTTTCCAGGTGGAAGCCAGCCTGTCTCGGACAGCAGCACTCCAAGGCCACGGTCATGGGGATGGGAAGCAAATCTTCCAGGAGAGTCATCCTTTAACCATAAGGAAAGCCACTCCCACTTTTGTTGCTTGCTTTCTGGACAGGTGCACTTTGGCTGGGAAGGACCATCTATCGCTCTGGTTTGAGGCGTATGCTCAACTGCCATCCACCTGCTGGCAGCTGAGCAGACGACCCCACCGGTCCATCACGCTAACAGCGGCTGGGTGGGGGCAGGTGGAAAGGCCAGTGCACACTTGGTCCTTGTTCTACCTCCTGGTCCTGCAATGCACGTGATGTAGCCCACGCCTGCATCACGCCTTCCATGAATTCGCACTGGCACTGCAGCCAGTAGCCGCAGGCACAGACGGAGCCCAGCCAGACCCAGACTCTGCATCCCTGCCCCTTCCAGGGGTCCCATGGAATCAGCTTGCCACCAGGCCGCCAGCCACTGCTCCTGGGGAATGCTGCCATGTCCAGGACCACATGCCAGCCTCTGCTGCTGGGAGCTCAGAAGGAGTGTGACTCAGATCAGCCACCGTGAGGGGAGACCGTGACATTGATCCTATGTCACCACCTCCTCTTTTAACATGGGCCAGTGTGAATAAGCAGGGAAAAGAAAACTGGTGTCTTCACATTCTTGAGATTTTAGTTCAATCCTGGCTGACACCTTGCCTACAGCTCATGAGCCAGAAGATCCAGCTAAGCTGTCACCACATATCTGACACACAGAAACTGTGCGATAATAAATGCTGCTTGTTTTAAATCGCAAAATGTGGGGGTCACCTGTCACATGGCAACAAGGCACTGATACAGAATCTGGGCTGTGTTTTTCTTACCAGACTTCCAGAAGAGCCCACACCATATTTATGTCTGCCGTAAATACTTCACAAGCCATTGGAATTTCTGGGCCCAAGTGCAGGGTGTCTTGCGTGACAGCCTGGACCACCACCTGCAGAGCCGTTTATCATTCTCAACTTACCTTAAATGTCCGATTTCATTGGCAGCCTGGTAAATGAGCCAGAACAGTCCATGCAAATGTAAGATATGTTGCCTCCCAAACCAAAGGGAGCTCATGAGTATTTCCTGGGGTGAGTGCAGACATTCATCCTCCCCTTTGAGGGGACATTTCCTTCCACTACTAGGCCAGGCCCCAGAGCTATGGCGGTCCCGATCTCCGACACATGTGCATTTCATGAAGGCATCTTCCTGCCTGTTTCCCAAATCCAGTTAACATAGCATCATGTCTGCAATGTGATGGGCCAGCGGGATGTTTAGCAAAATGCTCAAGGTCTCCCCTGTGTGTGTTGACAGTAGGTCTGTAAAGGTATACTGCTGCCCATGCCAGACAAAGGCAAAGTGCTGCTGATTCTCTGTTCTGAAAGGAATGGGGAAAGAAAGCACGTCCTGGGGCAGTAGCTGCACATCAGGTGCCAGGGGACGTGCTGCAGTGACAATACCATGCTCAGATCCTCAGCTGCAATTGTCCAATCACCACTCGATTAAGTGTGTGATACTTTATACACAGGGCTTGAATATGGTAGTCTGTGGGCCAGATCTGGCCTCTGGCCTATTTTTGTGCAATCTGCAAACTAAGAATGATTTCTCCATTTTCTAAAGGTTGCAAAGATAAAACAAAGATTATGTGACAGAGATCAAACGCGGCCCACAAAACCTGACATGTTTACTATCTGGACATTTACAGAGAACGTGTGCCGACCCTGCTCTATCGTCATTCTGCACAACTCACTTGGCTGCACAGGGGAGGTCAGAGGGCGTGTGGAATGACCCCTGCTGCATTTTTCAAGTCCTTGATGGTGACATTGATTTCTGCCGTTGCCCTTGGACTGTGATGTTGGTTTTGGTTCACTGTCTTGTTGAGGGGGGGGACTTCCACCATAATATCCCTTACCCCAAGGATCAGAGAAGAAATGTGGCTACTCGGTGCATCCATTCTGGGTCTGGGGGCTTCCCAGTGGATGGGCGTGACTTCACAAGATGGACTTGGGCCAAGATTCCATCTCACACCTAAAATCCAGTTTCTCTTTGGTGAACCACGTGGGGTTTAGGTCTCTGACGCTTAGTGTCTATTGAGAGCTAATATGTAGTGACCTTCAGAGCTAATATGTAATGACCTTCAGAGCTAATATTTAACGACCTTCAGAAATTCTTGATGTTTTCCTTTCTCCAGTGTAGTTACTCTGGACATGTTAGTTTCTCAGGTACTGCTGTCTCAGTACCACAAACAGCATTTACAACAGAAACTTATTGTCTCACAATTCTGGAGGCTAGAAGTCGGAGAGCGAGGTGTTGCCAGGGTCTGTTCCTTCCGAGGGTCAGTCTGTTCCATGTCTGTCTCCTGGCTTTGGAGGCTCAGGTGTTCTTTGGCTTGTCGATGCCATGCTCCCTGTGTTTTCACATCATCTCTCCTCTGTGTCCAAATGTCCCCTTTGTATAAGGACAGCAGACAGACTGGGTTAGGACCCATTCCCATGGCCTCACTTCACTAGGTCGTCTGCAAAGACCCTCTTTCCAAGTGAGGTCACATCACAGGTCCTGAGGTTAGGATTTCAGCATCTTTTGGGGACACAATTCAACCCAGAGCACTGGTAAAGGGCTCAGAGCATTCTGGGAGGGCCCTCATCTGCACTTGTGACCTTTCTGGAAGGTTCTTCCTCAAAGGGACCCAGCCTCCATTCTAGTTTAGGGCTGGATCCCACAACGACTCTGGCCTACAAAGGCTGGAGAAGCCACAGGACTTGTGAAGGATGCTGGTGGCCCCTCCCCAAGGTATTTCCGAACACCCACGTGATGGGAGCACCCTCTAGGCATTCCTGGGGGGGGGGGCGGTGCAAAGGGCGCACAAAATAGATGCACTCCAGCATGGAAGCCTCCCTGAGCCCAGGACCCCTGTGCTGTGGCAGCACCGGGCCCCCACACCTAAAGTGAAGCACCTGGGAACTTTCTAGAATGCAAATTTGACTCCATGAAGTCTGGAAGGGAGCATGTCCATCGACATCCCAGGGATGGGAGCTGCCAGCCCACCTTGAGTGTGAGGCTGCCATGTGTTGGTGGGGAGGGGGTTCCAGCATTTTGGCTGCATGAACTGTTGGTCACCATGGAGACCAGGGCTTGTTACCCACCTGCTAGGTGGTGACCCCTCCCGTGTACTCATGCCAGCACCTTCGGGGTGTGGGCTGTCCTCCCAGGCAGCCTCTGCCTCTGTCCAGTGCAGCAGGGGTCTAGTTCTCATGCACCTGGAAGCGATGCTGGGGTGTGGAAGTGGCCCCAAGGAAAGCCCCATCCTGTGTCTGCGTCCTGTGGGAGCCACGGAAGCTTCTGTGCAAAGGAGAGCTGCGCCACCTCAAACAGAGGTCCAGGGGTCACCTCTGCTGTGCAGAAGGTGCAGGTGTGCTTGGGGCTCAGAACTCTTAGCTTCACGTTTCTGGCCAAACACCCCAATCCCCTGTCTGAGAATTTCACCCTCTCCCCGCCAATGCCAAGATGGCGGTGTAAGGACGCTAGAAGTGACGGACAGTGAACTATTGCCACGAATCTAGGAATTGGGTCTGGCCTGACCCAGCCCGCTCTGCCCTGCAACTTTGGGGACTGCCGAGAAAGCCTTTCCGGTTTTCCTGTTCTCAGGGGGCACCCTTCATCCTTGGTTTGCTCTTTCCTTTTTGAATGTCGTGTAGAAGTCAGCTGACCCCAAGTCTTTGTCACATGACTGCCACCACAGAAATTAAATACCTCACTACTTGCCCTCCCAGATGCTTGCTTAACACTGCACTGCCTTTCGCATTACCCTGTTCTTTGAGATGCTGGGATAATGCCCCACGCTGTGAGTCACCAGAGCCCCAGTGTCTCTGGTCAGAAGACGTGACAAGAAGCTAACCTCAGGGTCTCATTCCCAGGGTCTGTTAGCAGGGTCACTGCCAATAGCAATTTCTGCATCAGTGAGAGGCCAGGCAGGAAACAGGTTTGTCACTCCCAATCCAGGTAATTAAATGGAGAGAGTGTTGACCTCTCTTTGGGGCCAGTGGACCCCTCAGCCTAGAGGAGTGAGGAGAGGGGTCCCTCATGGGCACCCAGAGAAGACTGCTCTGTGGAGAGGGCTGGACACAGGGGTGTGGCTCGTCCAAGGGGACTCAGTAGGGAGGGACCCAGGAAATAAACCCTGAGCTCACTTCCTCCCAAGCACCCACCTCCTGCTGGTGCACCCACAGCAACCAGAAGCCAGAGAAGACGAGGGCCAGGGACACGGCCCACACAGCAACTCTCCCAGGGCATGAGGCTGGAGAAGGGCAGACCGTGGAAACCCCACTCTCCCATTTCAGACGTTCGTCTCTGAACTGAACCAGCACTGGGATGGGGGTACGGGGCAGGGAAGCCAAACCACATGGAGTGAGAGTATATACAATACTTTAGGTTCTTCTTCCCTTTCCTCTGATAATGAACATTTATGAATATTTATATCGCTTTCTCCCCTTCCTTCTTTCCTTCCTTCCTTCCTTCCTTCCTCCCTCCCTCCCTCCCTCCCTCCCTCCCTTCCTCTTCCTTCCTTTTTAAGCATCTCCCTTTCTTCCTTTTTAAAAAGCTATTGCAAACAGTGATGTAAAGTTTGTCTCTGTGCTTCCTTCGCCTGGTGTGAGGCTGTAGCTGGGTAGGTGCCAGGCCAAGAATTAGGGCACCTGCTGAGTCGTGAGGTGTGTGCAGCTTCCGCTTCACTAAACACCACCCACTTTTTCTCCACATTATGACACAGGGCGCACCCCCACTCCTGAGAGCTCCTGTTTGGACCGAGAAACGCACGTGGTGGTTCTCCATCACCCAGGTCTGGTGGCCTCACTGTCTCTGGCAAACGTAACCCACCCCACGGAGACTCTCAGTGACCCAGGTCCTCCCTGGGTCTGGCACATCAGGTCTCCCTGGAGATGCCAGCTCAGGATTGGCAGCTGTAGAGGTGGGGGGCGGGGCTCAGGGAAGGAATGAGGAAGCATGTGATGGCGCCATTCTGACCCAGGCTTCCTGCCCAGAGCAGGGCAGGACTTACTTACTTATTTACTAAGAAAAGTAAGTATCTCTCTGAGGCGAGATTCACTTTCCTTGGAGCCTAAACCCTCACTGAAGAAAAAATATTCCTCCTATGATTCAGTCATGCGTTCATATACTCATTCATTCTTCAACACATATTTATTAAATAAGGAGCTTTGTAGGTGCTGACGGTCCACGGTGCGGGGTTGGTCTGCTTTGTGCATTCAACACCTACTGGGGGAGGGACAATAAATCATGAACATCGTGTGTGAACGAATCACTTTGTAGATTTGAAGAAAATAAGAGGTAGGAAAGAGGAAGCGCCAGAGCAGGGCAGGGCGACCAGGGAGTTGGGGTTGGGGGCGGCCCTCAGAGGTACAGTGTCCAGGGGCCTCACTGGGGGGACATGAGCAAGTGACCCCACAGTCGCGGGGAGAGGGGTCCTCTAGAGGGAAGAACTGCTGTACTTTATCAGTTTCCATGTCAGCTCCTATATACACAGCTTCATTTTTAAAAGGAAAAAGAAAAAGAAAGCGAAAAAAATTAATTTAGAGAAATAAGTAAAGAGGCTCACTCAGTGTCTGTGAGTCGGATGTGGAACGTTTGTGAGTGCTCAATGCCAGTGCCAACTAAAGCGTGAGTCCTCTGGGCACGCCACGTTTCCTCGGTGACGGCCCAACGGTGCCCTGCTCACATACGACTTTGCCGTGGAAATGTCTAACACAACAACACTGATGGAGACAAGATGAAGCTTGAAGTTCAAGTTCCCTGGGGAGACATGGGCGGGAGCAGGCCTGTCATTTTCCCCTTTGTCTTCCCCCCACTCCCTGGACTTGGATTCTCAAAACAGCTGAAAATGGCGCCCCTGCTGAAAGGACGAGGCCAGGCGGGTGGGCCTCAACGGTGGCCTCAACGGCTCCTTCTTCCCTCTGAGTTGCGTGCCAAGGGACCCTGTGAGCCACTGTTGGCACAACTGTGCCTTGCGTGGGCCATCTCTAGCTATGAATCACTTTCCAGTGAGTGTAATGTTGACATTAGCAGGAGGGTCTCGCCGATACGGTCGCGACCTGGACCACGTCATGACCGAGGAGACTCCCATGGATAAGAGTGGGACAGGCTCAATCTCAGATCCCTCCACCAACATGACTATGTGACATGAGTTTCTCTTTATCAGCAAACTGGTTCATTTGGTTTACCCGTGTTTAGGAAACACCTTTTAATCGGCAGTGATTACTTGGCATGGAAGACTGTGGGACCCTCCTTAGGCAAATGTTATCTAACACTCTTTAAGTAAACAGAGCCCACGTTTAAAATCGAGGGTTCTGACAGATTCTCACCCCTGACTTGTATTCTCCTTGGGAGCAGAGAGAAGAAGGTCACGGCCGCCATGGAGTCCAAGGTGATCTTTGTCGCGCTGATGGTCTTCTCGCTGGCCCTCAGCACCCTGGCCCAGTACCAGGCCGGTAAGACAGCCCTCCTCCTGCTTTGTGGTGGGCACGCAGGGCCAGGGAGCCTTGATGGGAGTCTCTGTTTCACTCTGCATGTTTGTGAACCAAGCGCTGTTTCGTGCCAGGCGCTGTTCTAGGTGCTTGGAAGGTTTTGGACGGCAAAAGCAGGTGGAAAGCAGCAGTGAGGTGAAAAGGCCAAGGAAGGCTTTGAGAACTGCTGTGAGGAAGTGGGTTCCTGGTGGGCTGCTGTCTTCTAGTACTGACCCTGGACTGTCTCGCTATTCTTGAGTAGCATGTTTCAAAGAGCAATCTTTGACGTAATGTACAAGAACAGCTCTTCCAAAGGTCCAACCCAGGCTCTGCCCCAGGAGGTGGACCCGCTCCAAGTCCACACAGATGTCCAAGTGCCTCCTTCATGGGTGGACATCCCCGGAGAAACTCTGGCAGGCGCGTGGGTTCTCCTGGGCCCCATGCTCTGCGGAACCCAGAGCACCTGCCCCACTGGTGCCTGTCTCCTCAGTATTAAGTGGTCCGTGGGTGTCACCGAATGAGACAGCACACTGTTCCTTCCTTTGACCTTGTTTGGTCTCAATGCCTTTACCTGCAGAGTGGGATCAATCATCTATCTCAGAGGGTTAAGAAAATTAAGTGTGACAATGTTTGTGGAAAGTCCTTTGCAGTCTACAAAGTGCTACATAAACATTGCTTATTATTGTTAGAATGTTTTGTTGGATTGCACACAGGAACAAAGGTGGGCGCCCTGCCCTCTCAGTCTAGGAAAAGGGTGTCCCATACATACCTGTCTTTGGATGGGCTGTCCTTTGCAGAGAACCTGACGCCCAAGGTCACGGCCAGCTGTGACCACCTTGGCTTGGGATCTCAGCCCACCCATCTCTCCGACTCTCCTCCCTTTCTGTTCAGGCTCCTTCCCTCTGTGTCCCTTTACTCTCCAGGCCCCCAAGGCCTTGCTCCTTGTCCCCCTTCTCTTCTCACTCTGCCCAGGGACAGAATGACACAGAAGTGGATGGGGCTGCTGCCCATCAGGACTTCCCAGGCCCCTGCGGACAGCACACGTCCATGAGCAAACCCTGAGCCCATGTAACAGAACGGAGCTCCTCACCCTCCTCGGCCCTCAAGCCCAAGACGGAGACAGGGAAGGGGCCCCAGACTCCTCTTTCACTGCCTGCCTCAGCCACCACCGCCCAGGTCCTAGTTTGCCTGCTCAGAGCCCTAGACTGTGAACCTGAGTACAGACCCCACAGATCTCGCATCCAAGTCGTGTAGGAGCTGTCAGCGGGCCCCGGCTTCCCCGCGTGTTCTCCACAATTTCATCACTCCCCTGGTTAAAGCTGTCACTCTCAGACTGAAACAGCCTACCTAGTTCTCAGCCTGGCTCTTCCCAGACCATTCCCACCCCAACCTCTGTATTGTGCCTGCAAATGGATTTGTACCTCCGTGAACACACCTTGTGCTCTCTCTTCAATGTCATTGAGCACGTTGCTTCCTCTGCTCAGAGCACCCACTGCCTTTTCCTCATCTGGTCAGCCACTTCCTACAGGGAGCCCTCCTTGCTTTGTTCAGTCTTGTTGTCACTTGCCCCTCCTACACTTGCCCTGGACACACTGGGGTGGCCACACTAGGCTGCTACGTATATACACTTGGCTTTCTCCTCCATTAGACTTTTAGCTTCTTAGCAACTATATCTTTATTTTTAATTTCTGGGTCCCCATTACCCAGCACAGAGCCTGGCACGAGCTGGATTCCTCAGGAACCTGCCCTGTCTGTTTTTCGTGCACTGGCTCCTCTTTCTAGTACATACAAGTGGTGCTCGATAGATATCTATTGATGGAGTAAGTTTAATAATTGTTTGCTGAAATTAATGAGTGAATGAATACATTGTGTAGGTAGATGCAATGTTTACAAATCCCAGGCACCTCGCACCTTCCCTGAGGTTACATGTTTTCGCATCAGGAAATGAGGACAGGGTCTGCCTCTCGGACCCGAGCCCTGGTCTGTGCAGGCCACACCAGCGGGTTGCTGATTCACTTGGAGAAGGAAGCTGGGCTGGAGTGTGGATAGTACCCGTGAGGAAGTCAGCCCACGACTTAATCTGTGCCTCTTGCCCCATGTGCTTTCAGAGACGTGTGCAGTGGCCCCGTCCAAAAGACAAAACTGTGGTCATCCTGGAGTCTCGACTTCTGAGTGTGCAGAGAAAGGCTGCTGCTTTGACAGCACAGTTCCTGGGGTCCCATGGTGCTTCCACCCGATGGCTGTCGATAACCTTCCAGAAGGTATGTCCATGACAACACTGTGGGGTCTCAGGATGTAGAATTAGTGAGAACAACCACATGGGACCAAGGGAACCTTCTCTTCCTCACCAGCTGTGTTTTTACTCAGAATGACGGCCACAGGTGATTGTGAAGAAATGGTTTAGCCTCAATCAGGCTGAATTCAGGTCTGGGGAGGGAAAGGCGGGGCTGAAAGGCCGTTTAGCAAGGCACCCTATGTTTTTACTGGCTTCGCTTCACAGCTCTAACCAAAAGCCTGTGAAGAATCACCCGAGGGAAGGCTAGCACACAGAATCGCTCGCTGGGGGTGGGAGTGAAAGGAATGACAAAATATGAAGACAGTGCATGTTTTCTAAAGACTTTTCCCATTGGTTCTTTCAAGTCAAATTCTCTGCAATCATTTAAAAGTGAAGGAAAATCTCACTCTCACTAATGTATCTCTTCTCCCACTTCCCCCTTTTAGAGGAGTGCTGATTTTAGACGCTCTCCAGGTGGGAGTGGCACCTCGACTTGGAAAGGCCCTCCCCTCCCCCAGGCTGGAGCTCAGCCACGTCAGCTTCAGTGGCCAGACGTCTGCTGGGGGTGGGGGTGGTGTGAGGTGGGGATGGGGGTGGAGGAGAGGGGCTTCTGTGGCTGAGGGTTAATTCACTGCAGGTTGCTCTGATTTTTCGTGCTCAAAATTGGCCTAAAAATTAAAAGAGATGAATGCTACTTTGTGCTTTTAAAAAATATAAACGTTTTCCTTCTTCTCAAAGAGAGGTGGCCTATTTCCCGCTCTGGTTTCTTGTCGTGGATTATACATTAACTCACACTATCTCCTGCGAGATATGAGGGTAGGTGAGAGAATGAAGCGGCAGCAGGGTTGCTGAAGTTACCAGGTAGACATTAGCAGCCGGTCCGTGCACAAGTTCCTCAGATTGCCAAGGCTTCAGGAAGCATCTTGACGCCACACCTTTGTCAAGTCATGAAAGTAGGCGCCAAACTCTCCTAACATTTTTTAAATATTCGTGTGGGCCCACGACCTGGTAATACAAACTGCCTTTCAGTTCCTTCACTTCCCCCAGGTGGAAATGGGCTCAGTAGATAAAACCCACCGCCGGCCAAGTATCTGAAAGTGTTAATCAGAGAAAGGTTGCAGAGCCTGGCATGAGTTAACAGTTTGAGAGAACCTTCCCCCCGCAAGGGGCCACCTGTCACCTTATTACTGACACAGTCAAGATGGGAGGACAGGGAGCCAACTGGGCCTGCCAACCACACCCTGGCGTGGAACAGACACCCCACACTGTGTGAGGAGTACAGACCGAGCAGCCACTGGCACTCCAGCCCCCACAGTGCTGCAGTGAAAATGAGGGGAGGGCCCCCACTATGGGCTGTCACCCTACCCTAGGAGCTCAGCTAAGCAAGTCCATTGCTGCCCGGATTGGTTCCCCTGCCCCACCCCAAGTGCTCTTGCATGGGGCACAAACTGCCCAACTATTTCTGGGGTCACAGGAGCCGGGGCGCCCTTCCACCCTCCACAGCCAACTGGGTCTCAAGAAGAAGGGGCACCGAGCTTTGTGTGTCCAGTTTTTTCCCCCAAATTTGCCAGTCAGATCAATCATTCCCCTAACCCTTGGCCACCGGGACAAGCCAGCACAGAGACCCCAGGGGCCAGGGGTACCGTGCACAGGCAGAGACATCAGATGGGGACCCCAGCGCATGCACACCGCAGCTCACACGGGTGTGCAGTACTGAGTGTCATGTTCTGTGTGCTGTGGGGATCCCCGTGGCTTCTCTTCATTGGAGAAGGTGCAGAGAAATCTTCGCTTCTCGTTTTTGTCCATCGCATGTCTGATCTCTCTCACAGTCTCTGCCTGCTTGTTCCAGGTAAAAAGAAACTAACTTTATTTAGTTCAGTTCCTTCTGAAATGCAGTGTGTTGCCATGCCCCCCCCCCCCCTTTGCAGGTAACAGTCCCCAAGGAATAAGCCGGGCTCTATGGCTCTGAAAAATAGATGAGGCAGCGGGTGGGGCTTACACGTTTACAGGGCAGGGGCCTTGCATTGTGGCTCACCTCCCTTTCCTCACCCAGGAGAGCTGTGTGTGTGAAGTGAGACTTTCCAGGGAGCCATGATGCATAGATTGGGGGGCCCCTAAACTCTATGTCGTCCTGTATCCAGGGGGCACCCAGCAGTGAAGTGCCCTCCTCCTGGCACTTCTGGCAAATGCGTCAGAGTGGATGCCAGGTGACAGGGAGACTGACTCGGTGGGTCCCCCGCCTTGCTTGTTTCCCTGCATCCCGGTCCAGTGAAAGGCCTGAATGGATGCAGGGCTGGCAGCTTCAGCCCCTCCCTCCCATCAGCTTACGCAGAAAGAAATCAGCGATCCGCCATCCATATCCTCTTCCTCCGGTGTCCACTTCCCAGACGCCTGGCCTTGCGGCTCTGCCATCTGGATGCCAGGCCTCTCGGGGTTCGCTGGCACTGGGAGGAGACACACGGGGGACTCCTGCAGGGATGTCCTTCTGTCCCGTCACAGACCAGCACCATGGACAGGACCGGGAGATGGGATTCGAAAGGGGAGGTGGCTTAGTGTCTGCCACACTGTCCTTCTGGAAGCTCACAAAAATCCCTCAGAATTCCACCAGAGGGCTGCAGGGCGGGAGGGGGAGAAAAGGCTGGAGGCAGAGGAGTGTGCAGGACAGCTGACTGACAGCAGTGCTGTGGAAGCACGGCCCCCTGCCCCCCCCACCCCCCGCAGATGCTGCAAGGGCATTAGGACCATGCCCTGGACCATCCCTCCTCGGGATGCCCAGCAATGAACAGGGCGCCTCCAGCTCTCACTCAAGTTTCGGGGGTCGGTGGGAGCTGCTGGATTCTGTGTGCCGTGACAGCTAGGATAGCACGTGTGGATGTGGCAGCTGGGCCCAAGGGGACAGGGGGCAGTGGCTGACATGCCACCTCCTTTTTGTGTTCAGAGCCAGCGTCAGGGTGAGATGAGAGAAGAGGAGGGTGGGAGAGAGAACCGAGAAAGGCCGCAGAAGAGTGACATGTTTCCTCCTCACGCCCAGGAATATAGAGACATCGTCAAAACCTGCCAGGGTCAACCTCCACCCACAGCCGCCCCTCCCCCATGGTGTGTCCCCCCACCCCCAATGCCCCGTGACAGTGATCACCTCAGGGGGAAGGGACCCTGGAGCGGGGCGTTTGGTCTGGCCCCTCATCCCCACCCAGGCCTCTCTACAGCCATGAGCCCATGGCCAGGGAGGTCGGGGACAGGGGTGCAGAGCTGATGTCTTAAGGGAGAAATGGCCGACTTCTCTGGGTCTCTGCAGAGTCCTTGAAGTGTCCGGGAGGGTGGTGGGAAAAAGGCAAGCTGTGGTGATAAAGTGCCTGAACAAGGACAGCTCTGCTGATAAGGTGCAGGACTGGTTAGCAGTTTGAGGAGTGTCACACACACACACACACTCACACACACACACACACACACACACACACACACCTTAAAGGGCCAGGGCCCCTCCCCTCCCCCAACCTTAGAATCCAGGCTGAGGGCCATTTGGGGGCCAGTGTCCTCTTGTCCCTCATAACCACTGGATTTCGGTCGGGAAAAGGAAATTAATAACAATATAATTTTCATATTTGAATACACGGCTTGGTAGTGGAAAGTTTTATATGTTTTCTATTTTTGTTTTTAGAAAGAGACTTTCTACTTCAGAACAACAACGCAGTGGAGTGATGTGTCAGTTTAAGGTTTGCTTGGTTTTACCAGACATGAAGCTAAAGTGCTAATCTGGCCCTTCTGATACCAGAGGCTGGCAAAGCTGCCCCTGACATCCCACAGGCTGGCTTTTCCCACACTGGCCTGGAAACCACCGACTCAGGGAACTTTCTAGAACTTTCTGTGTCCTTGACGAGCTTCAGACAAAAGTTCGGGAAGTGTCCCATGGGGAGAGATGCAGGGACTTTCTAGTGGGTCATTAGTGCGGAGAGTGTTGCTTCTGCATCAGCACGGAGTGGACTCGGAATGTGTAATGGAGGAGCGGAGGGTGAGCTGCTGACCACGGGGCCTGGGAGCCCGGGGGACGGGCAGAGGAGCAGAGAGGGGCCCAGGAAAGGTGGCAACGAGCCCTGACCCCTGAGGCTGGCGGTGCTGTTGCCCTGGGGTTCTAGTGACACTCTAAACCCACATAATAGCCACTCCCTCCCCTTTGTTCTTCAGCCTGAGTTGGTGAAAAAGTCAGCTTGGGCCGCCCCTAGTAGGGCCACAGACTGCGTGGCTGAAAAAACAGAAATTCATTCCCTTGCAGGTCTAGCGGCTGGAAATAAGAGATTGAGGTGTCAGCAGGGTTAGTTCCTCCCGAGGCATCTCGCCTTGGCTTGTGGATGAACGTCTTCTCCCTGTGTCCTCACATGGTCGTCCCTCTGTGCACGTTTGTGTCTCCATCTCCTCCTTTAATAAGGACACCAGCCCTGTTGGATTAAGACCCACCCGAAAGGCTTCATTCTAACTTAATTACAGTCCTAAAGACCTTTAAATAAGATCACATTCTGAAATAGTGGGGGTGAGGACTTCAACCTATGAATTTGGGGGATACATAATTCAACCCCAAACAGTTTGTGTCTGTTACTTGCAACCAAAAAGCCCGAATCCATGCAAATGACCAAAGCGCAGGTTTGCTGTTACTTGAGATGAGTCAATTCAGCTATTGATGGTGAGAAAACCAACTGGATATGTGAAACTGAAAACATGCCAAGAGTACCGATAGTAGGAAAACTCATAGCGTGTGATATGTAGGTGGCAATAACCTGTAGGATGTGTTACATGATCTAAAGTTGGAATAAGCAGAAATATTATTACAGACGGGAGAGGAGGAAGAAGCCACACATCAGAAGCAGACAGTGCGTCCAGGCACACAGCTCCGTCACTCCTAAACCAGGCACCCACTGTTAACCCAGCTGGGCCCCAGGTGTCTGCCCCAACACACAGACTAACAGCAGGGCTATTGAGTGGGTCACCGTGGGCTGCAGCTGGACCAGCAGTGTTAGCTCAGAGTCTCCCCAGGGAAGCCCGAGCGTGTGGTGGCCCCAAGCACCATCCATGACTTGGTCCCTTGCTCAAACCCCAGTTCTGGCCCTTGTCACCATGCATTGGTGGAAAGGCCAAGAGTGGGACAGGACACATGAATTCCTTGTGACCGAGGATCGAGGTGTGTGGTCGCTTGTACCCAAGCAAGTGTCAACCTGCCACTTCGCCTGCCTCTCGCTTTCCACCACAGGTTTCACGTAGATTAACGTAATAAACTCTGTGGCTTGAGCACCTTAATTTTATCCGCGAACCTTTCTGCTCTGCCTGGTAGTGGGCCATTGATTCTCGGTAATTTCCCACACAGCAGAGTCCTGTTCAGACGATGCTGAACTAAAGACCAGACCAAGAGGCAATTCTTAAAGCCAAGCTGTGGCTTGAAATCCTATTGGTAGGGTCATTGGGAAGGACATCGTTAGCTTAAGAAAACGCCCTCGTTTTTCTTTGTGGGAGTGGAAGGGGCGGTTTGTGGAAATACCCAAATATCAATGGCTGTTAGGGAACAGTCGCCCATTTAAAGATCCACGCAGACAGAGACAATAGTTAGTAACAGAAAGATAAATAGTATTATTTTAAAGGTATTTCTTAGTTGTTCTTAGCTCTTAATATTGCCTCGAGCTGGACATTTTGGGGGTTGCAACCTCAGTCAGTTAGGCAGAACATGCTATATACATATAAGGCACATGAGGCTGAGTGAGTGAACCTAATCAATAGGGAACATCAGTTCTAAAGGCAAACACTGAAGGCTTTTTGTTTTGTATTTCCTCTGATCTAGTTCATCAGTGTTGAGACTCACAAGAACTCAGAATGCACCCTACTTTCAAGCTACTAGTTTCCTGGGTGATGGTAGAAGACAGGAGAGCCCTGGTTCAGAAACAAAGGACTTTATTACTCATAGTGCAGCAAGCAGCATGAGGTCAGCATGTTCATGCCCCCAAGTCCTCCTGGGGTGACACGAATGGACTCAGACGGATGTTGGCACACACCGTAGGCTGCGTTCCAGGAGAGGGACCCTGACCTCTTATCTTTTAAGACTCAACTCTTTTAAGGGGCAGTAAGTTTGCCTGCCCTCTGTTCCAGAGGGAGACACCATATCTGCCTTCTCAGGTTGTTTGCTCCACAAACATCCTTGAAAAGATAGTCTGGAGTGAAGGATTATTTCGATCACTCCTATTCATCTCGTTGGTGGAGGGGGTGGAGGTGGGGGCAGGATTTCCGCCCAGGGTTATGAGGGCGGCCAACACTGGACAGCTGAGATAAACCCGTTTATGAGTCACGTACACTCACAGCCTGGGAGAAGAGGACAGCACACAGCATTCTAGGCCACATGGGGGTGTGCTCAGGAATAGAGCGAACAGCCAGGGGTCGTGGAAGGCAGCTTTGCTGTATCAAGAGGGTGGGGTGCCCCTTGTTCCCATGAAGGACGTGATTGGCTTGTCTAAATAATTCCGTGGGCTGGCAGGGAAGTGAGATCCGCTACTTGGGGATAAGCAGGAACTGCTCCTGCTCTATTGATAAGGAGGGTTGTTTGGCTGGGTGGCCTTATCTGTGGGAGCAGGTAGGGAGGGGAACTTGCGGTTAGGCCATTTGAGGTCCTCTTTAATTCCACCAGATGTCAAGGCACACTTAACATTGAACCTTAAGTTTAGGTTCCATGCCATAAAGATAGTTAGTCCTTGCTCACAAGATGTCACAAATGTGAGAGGCTCATGGGAAATTGTGTCCCAACAGTCAGTATACTAAATATATCATTTTCAAGACAGGATGACAGAAGGAGAAAAAAAGCACTGAGGCATATTTCCATAACATTTCATTTATAAATAAAATAAAATAAAAATATTTCCCTCAGTCTTCATTTTTTAAAGTTCATTTTTAGAGAGTTTTGAGACGATAATATCTAGGTAAGAAGATTTTTTTTCTTTTCTTAAAAAGCCAGATAGTAAATACATCAGGATTTGTGGGCCATACAGTCTCTGTCACAACCATCACAGCTTGAAAGTAGCCATAGACAATATGTAAGTGAATGGACATGGCTGTCTTTTCATAAAGTTTTATTTTAGAAACAGGCAATGAGTCCATGAGCCATGGTTTGCCAACTCCTACTATAATATATCATTTTGCCTTGACAGTGGTAACCTAAATTATTTAAATATTTTTAAGTTTTAAGGTCAACCAGATTGTGGCTTATCTCAGCATGGTGTCAAATAGACCAAAACGAAATACACACAGCAAAGAGACATCACCTTAAAGTAATGTACGTCTTGGCTGAAGTCTCCAAAGACAAGCAAAGAGGAATCACTTGGCATCACATATTGGAAAATGTGCTAAAATTTGTCTGCTCAGTTATACTCCCAAATATAACACATGACAACATCTCGAATTTCATTCGCTCCCAATTCTCACCAGCATTGGTTCATCTATTTACGTCTTCTCCTCACTTTGACTACGTTCTTTGTTATGCAGATAAATTTAGTCCTGGGCTTTAAAAGACTAGTATTTACCCACTGCATTGATCAGCACAGCCAATTACCAGAAACCTGGAAACGCTGGGAGGGAATTGAATTTGTATGTTGGTTATCCCCCCAACCCCTCTTCTATATTTAAGGACATTAGGCACATAAATGTTGGTCATAAAAATATCTTCCCCTGATGATAGTGTAGAAATGAGATATTATCCTACTCAGGTGATAACTTGGAGAGCATTTAATAAACCCTCATTCCACTTTTCCTTTTACAGATAAGAAAACTGTGATCAAGAGATGTAAAGAGAATTGCCCTTATTTGTTTGCTTGTGTCTATGTTGAGCTATTATTTTACGAATTCCAAAAGGTAATTTGGATAGTGTGCAACACTGTAAGTTCCTGTTCCTCTGCTCCTGGGTGTCAATTATCTGTAATACTTCTCCACTCCACTCTCTGCCCCCCCCCCAATTAAGTGAGTCTATTATGTGTAGACGCTGGGTCAGTTTCTGAGTGTACAAAATGAATGAGGCATAGATCTGGCTCTGGGTCTCATCCTACACTTACTTGCTGTGCTATTTGGCTGAACTCTTTTACCTATAATCAACCATAAAGTGGGGGTGATCATTTTAGCCTATCTTTTGGAGGGTTGTAAGGATTAAATGCAACCTAGCATGTAAAATCCTTAGACTATTGCCTTGTACAATGTTAGCCTGCAGTAAGTATTGGATGTTATCTTTGGTACAAATAATAACAGAACCAGAAAAGTGAAAATCTGCTTAAAATGTCATTGTGGCTAAATGTTGTGACTCAGGTGAACCAAAGGCGCTTGGGCAAGGGGTGGAGGGCACCTGTCCTCTCTGGGAGAAGTAAAGGAAGTCTTCCTGGAAGAAGTTCCTCTTGAGTTAAGAGCTAAAGGATGAACGGAGTCGCAAGGCAAGGAGTGGAGAAAGAGGTCTGCAGAGAGAGGAGACCATGAAGGCCAAGGCTCGGAGGTCACGGTGTGTTTAGAGAAGTGTGAGATGCTTCCATTACACGGAAGACCTAGCAACAAGAGAGGCTGGAGGGGTATGTGGGTCCAGTTCATAAGGATCTTGATTTTCATACTCAGGAGACTCATACGTGGTCTTTACCTAACAGGCTGTGAGGAGTGAAGGAGTGGCAGGGGAGTGACATATACAGATTTTCATTTTATAAAGGTAAATAAGTCACTTACATCTAGATGGGGACAGAACTATTTGTGCCTGAGAGACTTGTTAGGTGACATGTGTAGCAAATGAAGTGAGAAGTCCCGAGGACTAGACTGGGTTGTAAACACAAATGCCAAACAGCTGCCACCACTGAAGAAGTGCAGCCTGGTGGGAACTGACTGCAGCCGCCTGGAGAACTCACCCTGCACTAAGGGGTCACCACGACTTCAGCCTGAAGAACTCCTTCAAAATTCTTTGAAGAACAGGCCTGCAAGTGACAGAGTCACTCAGCTTTGCTTGGTCTAAAAAAGTATTTTGGAATCATTGTACCTGCTGCTCGATTCTGCTGTGAACCTAGAACTTTAAAAAAATAAAATCTACTTTGTTTAAAAAAGTATTTTGCCTTTATTTTTTTTTAAGGATAGTTTCACCGGGTATAGAATTCTGACTTGATGACGTTTTCCTTTTCTTTTAGCATGTGAAAATTGCCATCCCATGGCTTCTGGTTCGCATTGTTCCAGATAAGAAGTCCCTTGTGATTCTTATTATGCTCCCCTGTGTGCAGTATGTCTTTTCTCTAGTTACTATAAAAATATTTTTAATTTCTTATTTTCAACAATTTGATCATCCTGTGCCATGATGTGGTTTCCTTTATATTTATCTCTCTTGGAGTTCATTGAGCTTCTAGGATATATGAGTGTATATTTTTCATTATGTTTCCAAAAAAAAAAATTTAGCCATTATTTCTTCAGTACTTTCTCGTCTCTCCTACTGTCACACCAATTATACATATGTTAGACGGCTTGGCATTATCTCTCAGGTCACCGAGATTCTGTTCACTTTCTTCAGTGCCTTTTCCCTCTGTGCTTCAGTTTGAAGACTTTCTGCACTACCAGCTTCAAATAAACCAGCCATTTCTTCTACAGTAGCTAATCTAAAGCCCATGCAATGAATTTTTCATTTCAGATATTGTATTTTTCATTCTAGAATTTCCACTTGGTTCATTTTTAGTTTCTATTTCTCTACACAGATTTTTAAATTTGTTCCTTCATTATATTTTTATGTTTCTCCTTAAATATTTGAACATTGTAATGTAGATTCTGGGTCTATTTCTATCCACTGATTTTTCTAATGATTATAGGTCATGCTTTTTCACACACCTAGTAAATTTTGATTTTATGTTGAACATGATGAATGCTATGTCATGTGTCTGAATTTTGTTGTCTTCATTAACAAAATGCTAAGTTTTATTCTGTTAGGCAGTTAATTTACTTGCAGACTTATTTTATTTTAAAGTTTTGCTGGAATGGGTATAGAGTGACTTTACTTGAAAATTAGATAAAACCTACTCTTAGGGCATGTAATAAACTGAATGTTTGTGTACCCCTAAATTCATATGTTGAAGCCCTAATCCCTGCTTGGGGGTATTTGGAGATGGGGCCTTTGGGGTGATTAGGATTAGATGAGGTCATGGGGTGGGGCCCTCATGATGGGATTAGAGTCCTTATAAGAAGTGACACCAGAGAGTTTATTCTCTCTCTCTCTCTCCCTCCCTCCCTCCTTCCTCCCTCCCTCCTTCTTTTCCTCCCTCCCTCTTTCCCTCCCCCCACCAGGTGATGACATAGTAAGAAGGCAGCCATCTGCAAGCCAGGAGGGGAGCTCTCAATAGGACCTGATCATGCTGCACCCTGATATTGGATACTAGCCTGCAGAACTGTGAGAAATAAGTTTCTGTTGTTTAAGCCACTCAGTCTGTGGTACTTTGTTACAGCAGCCTGAGCTGACTAGGACAGGGCATGGCCTTTCTCTGTCCCTGTGGAATGCTTGAGATGGCCAACACATTTTCTCCCCTGTGGCTGGTCAGAGTTCAAATGATTCCAGCCCTGTGATAGCCCCACGGATTGTTCCATTCAGCCTCCTAGGGGCTGTTCTTCCCCCAGTAGCTATTTCTGCCTGGCCTTGTGTGTGTGGGAAGCTTAGGAGATCCCCATTCATATTTTGGAGTCTCCTCTTCTCGGGTACCTTCCCTGAGAACCCACCGCCTCACTGGCCTCCATCCTGAAGCCCATCTCCTCAGCCCGGTGAGCCTGCTGTAACCTGTGTGGGCTCCCCTCACAGTACTGCCATCCACACAGCACCTCCAGGTGGAAAACAAGGGCGACTATGGGACTCCCCACATTGCTTCCATCTCAGTCTATCACTGCCTGTGGCTCAACACCTGTGAACAGTATTTCATGTAGTTTTGGGGATCCTTATGGTGAGAGGGATAGTCTGGTACCACTTCACCCCATGACAGTAAGAAGCAGACGGCCACATGGACAATATCTGAGGACGTTCCTATTTGTTTTCTGATTGGGCTGGTGGACGATAGCACCATGGGGTGTGTGCAGTGGCCATGGGAAGGGTGTGGAGAAGGACAGCTCCAAACAACTGTAGCACTGCTGAAGGCTGGCATTGGTCTGACACCAAGCATTTACAGTGTCAGCGATCGATGTGTGCCAGTCCATCACCGCCGGTGGGCTGGGCCTCGAGGCAGCAGACAGGTGAGCACATCTGGCAGATGACAGGATGGTGGGAAGAGTGGGTGGAGGGAGGACCATGGAAATTGGGCTGGGGAAGGAGAGAAGGAAGAAGGGAGAGACGTGATGGCACTCAGAGGGAAAACAGGGGTTAGGGGATTAGAGGGTCTGAAGATTTACGGAATAGGCACGGAGGGAATAAGAGAAAATGTTAGAACTTCAGGACATCCTGAACAGGAAGAGCATTTTGCATGTCCTCTTTCAGAGGTAGAGCACGGGTTCTGGGTGTGGTCGTTAGAGGGGAAGGAGACGTCAGGTAGGGCTGGAAGTTCCTAGAGATGAGGAAATAAGAACCTCAGTGACTACAAATTTGCATGAGCTGTCTGCTGGAATGGCTGGGACGCGCTAAGGCTTGGTGCAACAAGAAACAGTGAACTCAGTGCTAAAATCCTTAAAAAGGACGTGGGCTAAAGGTCACTAGAGGACGACAGGGCAGGGCATTGGGAGGGTGGTCCACACCTGCATCTCCAAGGAGCATTTCTTTTGTATGAGGACAGAGACATCAGGGCTCAAGGTCAGTGTCCAGCTCCCTGCCTGAGCTCATGTGATGGGAGTATGGACAGTCAACGCGGCCACAGACATGCTGTGTGAACAGCTCCACGTTCACATATGTAGGTGCCACTCAGACTGGAGACATCACAGCTATTGTAATGAATGCCCCACAGGTGGGAGTTACTTGTCTTGAAAATGTGCCTTTCTCCCATTTGTGCAAATGCACTGTTTGGGTGGTGGGTGCCCTGCACCTGAGCTCAGTGGGTGACTGAGCACCTGAGATGGGTACAAGAGAACATCTCAGGGAAGACGCAGGCTCCTGTTAGAGCCAGGGGAGAGCGAGCAACTAAGGTTGAGGATGGTGAACCGTGGTTTTAGACCAGGTGGTTTCAGCTGGAGCCTTGGAAAGGCCAGGCTAGGGACAATGGGAAGTCACGTTGAAGGAGAGGAAGCAGAGAGGGCAGACAGGATGAGGATGGATGACCCAGGGCCTCATGTCTTGGTGGTGACTAAGGGTGATGGGGACATGGGACAGGGAAAGGTGACTTTGCAAGGTTTTCAAAGATGGAGTCCCAGTGGTCACTCAGCGGTGGACAGTCAGAGATCTAGTCTGGAGCTGCTAGAGCTGGGCCCACAGAAGCCCTGGGGCATGAGGCCTGAGGACCCAGGGTTTTGGATTCCATGCATCTTTGGGTTCCTGGCTGCTGAACCCGTGACTTACAGATTGGCGACCCCTTGTAATTCCTGCGGTGGTGGGGAATTAATGATCTCCTCTTTGCATCCCCACCACATCTTTCCAATTTTTCTGCTGGGGTGTCTCCCCTCTGGCTTGTCTCCTTTCTTTCAGCCCGATCCACAGACTCCCTTCTGTAGAACATCTGACCCCTGGGCACAGCCGGTTTACAGATGCCACCTTCCAGGAAATGCAGAGAGCGTCCATGGAAGATGCAATGAGGAATTCCAGGGGTTACTGACATGAACTTGTTTTTACACTCATCTGGGGCCACTCCTTTCACCTGGTCAGCTTCCTCTCCATGGAGCCAAGGAGATACCGACAAAGGCCCCAGGGAGCCCCTAAATGTACAGCCCTGCAGGGGCATCTTCTCTCTGCTGACCACTGGCCTGGTCACTTTCCCCAGTAGCCTTGGGCCCAGTGCTTTTTAAAAAATCCTGTGGTAACCACCTACTTTATCAGGAGACATACACGGCTTATCCCTTCCTGGGTGTGACCCTGCGAGTGTTCAGTGTCAGACGCGCACGTGGCCAGTTTTCCACGTCAGCATCCTGTCACAACCTGGCCTCCTCCCTGGGCAGGGGCGGCCCCTTCATGTACAGGGAGCATGGCAGCTGCCCGGAAGCCTGGCCCCCACGGCCAGCCCTCTGTCTCTCTTCCGCGAGCTATCTCAGCCCCTTTTTCTAACAAAGGATCCAAAGTGTTGGTGCCACGGGGAGAGAGAAAGGTTATCTGTGCTCACTGAGCAAACAGAGAGAAGATGATAAAACAGCCCCTGGCTGTGGGAACTGTGCATTCGGCAGGTGGCCTGGGGTGCAGCTGAGCATAGACATGGGACCTCACGGTACCCGGCTCCTGGCAGCGGTCCTCGTCCTGGGCCTGTGCGCCCTGGCGGGGGCCAAGAAACCTTGTAAGTGCATACCTGTGCGTGACCTTCCGCGGCTCAGTGTCCTGCATTGGGCAGAGTAGCGAACCCAGAGAAACTTCTAGTGCCCCAAAGGAGTGAGGGGGAATAGGTTCCTTGCTTTCTGCTGTGCTTCCTGCCACTCTTTGGTGGCTTGTTCTTACTTGTTTCCAGCAAAGGAAAAGGTGTGATGATGAGTTGACTTGAGAGAGGAAGCAGCTTGTAAGGCACCCTAAGATTTGTGGTGTTGGCCATACAGGCAGCTCCCATTTAGGTTCCTACTGTGTTTCCCCGAAAATAAGACCTAGCTGGACAATCAGCTCTAATGTGTCTTTTGTAGCAAAAATTAATATAAGACCTGGTCTTATTTTACTATAATATAAGACCGAGTATAATATAATATAATATAATATAATATAATATAATATAATATAATATAATATAATATAATAAAATATAGAATACTGGGTCTTATATAAGACTGGGTCTTACATTAATTTTTGCTCCAAAACATGCATTAGAGCTGATTGTCTGGCTAGGTCTTATTTCTGGGGAAACACGATACATGCTTTTCTGCTATTCGGGGAGGATCCTTGGGGTCAGTGAGATGTCCAAGAGAGGCCTCCCTCCTGGGAAAAGTCCGGATGACCACCGGGGCTGGGGGCCAGCTTGAGGAGAGGGGTTGGGCAGTGGGGGGGCACCAAGGGCTCCTTGTAGTTTGGTCTTGGTCACCTTTCATCTTGACCTCTGCCTGGGTCCATCTGTCCACCTCTTTCCAGAAAGTTGTTTTATTTTTTACATATTTATTTTTACCAATACAACAGTTTCAGCAAAGCCCTGTCACATATGGGTGAGGGAAGACTTTGCATTTCCCCGTGTGGCAGCAGGACCAGTGGTGTCCCGGTCCTGCCCCGGGGGCCGAGCTGGGCGTGCTGACCGGGTGTCTCCGCAGCTGCCTGCCAGTGCTCGAGGATGAACCCGCAGAACAGGAAGAACTGCGGCTTCCCAGGCATCACCAGTGAGCAGTGCTTTGCGGCCGGCTGCTGCTTTGACTCCAGTGTCCCCGGGGTCCCCTGGTGCTTCAACCCCCTCCCACAGCAAGGTAACTGCAGGGCAGCTGGTCCCTCTCCCTGTGCCCATGGCTGGCAGCCCCGGATCCGGGACACGTGCCCAGGGCAGCAAAAGGGAAAATGCCCCCATCACCTCATGTCCACACCTGGGGCCCCATTGGTCCCTTTTGGTAGACATGTATGGGAACCTATACATGTACAGTACTGATTTTTCTGTATTTAAAGAAAAAACAATTCATGGGCCTCTTCGGGCTGTGAAAGTGTGACTACTGCAGAAGCTTCTAGGGGGAAGGAGGCATTTCATAGGATATTATTAAGACGGCTGCTCACAGACTTCAGTGCTAAGAAATCAAGATGGCTAGAATTCCCTTCTGAGAGTGGGTTTTATGTCAGTGCCTATGAGCAAGATAGAAACTCATGAATTCCGAGGGTCCAGAGAGGAGAAACGACTTTACCGAGAACCCCAGTACCCCAGATCTGACTTGTGACTTCTGTGGGGAAGAAGGGGCAGCTGGCCACTGGCGCCAGCCCCACTATACAGCCTTTGGCGTCATGGCCCCAGGAGTCCCTCGTGACATAGCAAGGCTGTAAATCCAGCGGAGGCTGGGGGGGCACTCCTTCTTCAGTGGGGACTGCTGGGCAAATGTTCCTGGGGATGATGGGAATGGAAGTTTCTAGTTAGCTAGCAAGCCTAACTGTCTCCATGTTGTTCCTCTCCCAAACCCGGTGACGGGTGACCAGGTCCGGAGGAGTGTGTCATGGAGGTCTCGGAACGTAGGGACTGTGGCTACCCAGGCATCAGCGCCAAGGAGTGTGCGGCTCGAAAGTGCTGCTTCAATAACCTGACCCCTGAAGTGCCCTGGTGTTTCTTCCCACGCCCTGTGCAAGGTAAGGTCGTGGGGACGAGCCCCCATCTGGCTCCTAGACACAGAGGATTTCCTGGGGGCGGGGGTCCCTGAACCCCGGGGGGTTGACCACTGCAGGAAACAAGTATACTGGTGGGTAAGCCTGGCTGTGTTGTGAACCAGCTCTGAAGGGAATTCCACAATGTTCTCAACAAGGACAGCTTGTTTTCAAGCAGTTTAAAGCCTCCAGCATCCCCCTGTGTCTTTTGTGATGGTTTAAAGGCACCCCATTCTCAGCCACACCCCTGGATCCCAGCACCATTTGGGGACCTCACCCATTTTACTGCAGTTCAGTCGCCATTTTGGGTGCTACTAAATGCCATTGTTGTGCTGGGTACTGGGACCAAGGCTCAGAACAAAGCGGACATGGCCCTTCTCTCATGGACCTCACTGAATTCTTACATGTGACCACGTGTGACAAGCTCTGTCCACAGTCCTGCTTCAGTCCAGTCCCCCACCCCCACGTCCTCAGTCACAATGTGTCTCCTGACACAGAGTTTGCTAAGATAAAGGAAAGACCAGGCGTTTTCCAAAAAAAATAGGAGGAGGTCACTGATCCGTGAAGGGCGCTTTTCTTTCCCTTTTTAGGAAAGCAGTGTGCTCCGAAGAGCACAGCCTTCACTTTCAGGAATTTCTAAGTGTGACCTAACGGTCTACCTGGAAAATGGCCAGTTATTTGGGGAGAATGGCTCCCAAGAGGACACCCCAGCCCTGGGCACTGTGTCCCGGGGTGGGGGGGGACTCCTTCTTCAATGGGGACTGCTGGGCAAACTGCCTGTTATCACGTGACCCACTGCGTCAGCCCAGGCCCACTGAGCCCCCCAGCCTCCCACCAACCATCTCCCGTTTTACCTTTCCAGACTGTCATTATTGAGAGGAAGAAATCCTGGACATTCAGCTTCCTGGACGTCCTGAAACAAGAGAAGAGCACTCCCCAGCTCATCAGTCTTTTCATGTTTCCCGAAATCCCGGGTTTTCTTAATCTGTGTTTTTTTATCCTATTCAGTGGTTTAACATTCAGTGTCTTCAAATAAAGAAAACCTTAAAAGCTGCTGAATTTCTTTTTGGCTTCATTGACATAGAAGTGGAGATAGTTTTTTTGTTTTTGTTTTTGTTTTTGTTTTGTGTGTGTGTGTGTGTGTGTGTGTGTGTGTAGTTTTAATACTTTCATTTACTCTAAGAGCAACAATTCATCTGATACATTCAGGCTACTCTAGCAGCAATAAAGTATCACGTGGAAGTGAATCAAGAATCCACATCACTTTATAACTCCCATACCCAGTCCTTTGTAGACAAACTCAAGTGACTTTAACCCTAAAGTGTCCTGGAGTAACATAAAATTTCAGATTGCAATTACAAAATTGTTTCGCTTTTCCCAAGTGCATCACAGACCACCTCCTTTTGAAACGAGTGCCAGGCCACCTGCTCCTACCGTGTGTGTGTGTGGGGGGGGGGGGGCTGGGTTAACATCAGGTGCGCTCCCCCCTCCCCCAGCAGTTGGCTTCCTTGTTTTCTCCCCTCTCTCTACCTGAGAGCATCTGCAGTTGGAACCTGTTCTAAGGAGCATGTTGACATCTGTCACGGAGGCTATCCCAGCCTGTGGCAAGGTCGTTGCTTGACAGGTTTTAGTCTCTAGGTTCAGGGGTCCTAGCATTCCTTAGGTCAAGGTGGGAGTGCGGTGCGCATGACACCAGGCCAGTCTTTCTGTAGCTTCTCCCTCCTCCCTGACTCTCCTCCAGCCGAGCCACTAGCTTAACCCATGTGTCACCCGGTAGCCCACCTCAGAAATCTAAGGCCTCTTCTTCCTGGGTGGGGGAGGGGCCAGCGGCATTGACTGCACTGGAAGGCAGGGATTTTGAAAAGTGTTTCAAGGAAGGGACTTGGCCCCCATCACCTCTCGGGACTCCTATTTTGACTCCACATACGGCCTACAGTCACCGCTGTATCTTCATTTTGCTCACAACACACTCATCAACTCAATAACTCAGTGGCTGCTGCTTGGACACAGGGTCTCAGAAACACTAGACAACCGGCCCGTGGAGACAGACTCAGACATCTGTGAACTTACTCATCGCTGGGCGCCGGTGCCCCTCACATTTGTCTACACTGTGTAGTTCACGTGTTCCTGACTCAGCCAGGCCGGCCACACCCGAGGCCAAGCTGCTTCACTCCCCAGGGGCTGCATGAATTATCCTACCCACACCCCAGAAGAGAGTTTGGTGGTTTGGTGGAAGGAAGTTCCTGGTTTCACGCCAACCTTGGGCATTTTCTGGTCCACTGGCCTCTTGTTCCCAGGCTGAGGGGGGCCCTTTGCCACGACTCTCTTGTCCCTTGCCCTGCCTTTCCTCCTTGGATGAATTATTTTTGTCCTCTGCTGGTCTCTGCTTCCCTTCCCTGCCACGGTCACCACTGGGCTCCGGCAGGGATCTTGCTGATGGTGGAGGAGGGGGAGGCTTGGTGCAGAGGGTCCAGCAGTGACCACCCCACACACACACACCGTGGGGAGCAGGGGAAGGGGAAGCCAGCTGCAGTCCCCACCCACTGTCTCAGGTCTCCTGGCCCCTTAGGTTCCAGGTAATGAGCTCAGGTAATGAAGGTGCTTTGAGAAGGGACCGCCAGAGAGAGGGTTGCCAGCTCGTTGTCCGAGGAACCTTAGGAGCCATTGCACGCCTGTGTGGGTTGACAGCCCAGGTGTGTGACCTTGGGGAGCTCCTCTTTCCTCTCAGATTTCAGGTGTTCCGTTTGTAAATAGGGGTAATACTTACCGCCTAGCCAGGCTGTGGTGGGAATTAGAAATAAGGTTTGTGAGCTGCCTGGTGCCCTACAGTGCTCCGCTCACTGCAGCACCTTCCCGGAGAGTCTGGGCACAGGAGACTGTCTGCTCCTCTTGTCCTGGCACCAAGCAGGGCCCCTCGGTGGCCCCTGTGTGAAAGCCCCTTCCACACACCCGTCCAGGCCGTCCGATGACAGCATCCAGAATGTGGGCGGGTCCTGAAGACTCTGGACGCACTCATTCCATTCACTGCACATGCACTTTACATTGAATATATGTGGTCGGTTCTCATCATTCCAGGTGGTTGTGTTCATTGACTGAATTAGCAAATACTGAACCATTGCGATATGGAAACAGAAGACCAGGCTCCTGGGGCCCCTTTACCAATTTCATCAACCCTTCAATGCGTGACCTTGCTTCATGTGTGCTTGTTTACGGAAAACATATTTAAATATATTGTTGAGTCGCTAACACCGAACTCCCTGTCGACAGCCCTGCCACTCACCCCCAAAGGAAGCTGGTCTAGGCTCGTGTTTTCCCTGTAAGACACACCACAGCCTTCTTGCCCTCAGGACTTGAGATAGCCCTTCCCCACTGCATTTGGGGAGCATTTCAACAGCAAAATCACCAACAAAAAGCACAAATATGTGAAAAGCGACGCACTCAGTGGCCATGAAGACACTTATGTAAAGTCTGATTGCTGAAACAAGAAGGCAGAGCATCAGCTTGTTGGATCCCAGCTGGGAACAGGCCTGTTGGACCTCCGATTGTCACTGCTCTGATATGCACGTATCAGCTAACGACCACAGAAGCACAGGGAGGACTGACTTTGGAGTTACAAATAAATGTTAGCGAGTAGGCGAATTTGCAAATAGGAAATCCATGAATGGTGAGGAGCTACTGCATACTCATTATAGCTATTCTGTATTCATTGTATGCATTTTGGAGATGTGGTCCTTACCACATAAAGAGCCCTACCTGCTGCTTCAGGGTTCAGGGGATGAGCCCTTCTGTGGACACCCCCCACCCCCTTGGCCTAGAGAAGGAGGAGGAAAAGCCACAGCCCAATTGGAGCCTCCACGGGGCACCATGGAACCAGGGTGCTGCAATAATATCCAACGCATCTGATCTCGAAAATGGATACATTGTACTTATGTTCTATAATGGTTTCAATGTCGAGGTCATTTCCTAGCTGTGCAACCTTGGGCAAATTACTTAGATGTTCTGTGCCTCATTTTACTCATGTGCAAAGTGAGGGTGTTAATAGCACCTTTCCTTATGGACTTGTTGGGAGGATTCAATGAGTTAATTCATGAGCTGTGCTTAGAACAGTGGTGGACAGGCAGTGAGTGCTTGATGAGAACGTAAGGGTAATTACTGTCATTAACGCACATTTCCCTACAGTCCAGGCCGCGTTGATCAGGGGACAAACGTGGTCTCATTTGTCTCACTACCCAACCATCACCCCTCCAGGGCCTCACCTGCTCATGCACAAAGACCAGTCCCTGCCGAGTCCCCTCCTGGTGGTCCTCTGTGGCCCTGGCTAATGCTGGGGTCCTGGCGGGCAGCGGCCCCCAACATAGGCTGGAACGCTGCTGCTGGCAGCTCACCGGGAAAGCCCTGGGGGTATGCCCCGGCTAGCGCGCTCCCATGAAAAGGGAATTTGTCAGCCCCCTGTGCCATTGTGTTTCACAGCCTTTCTCCCTCCTCTGTGTCTGCATTTGTGGGGACAGCGGTGTGAGGTTCCAGCACAACCCTGGGGATCTCCTTCACCTCCCTGCCACCCTGATGGATTGGGAACAGGGGAGCCGCCTCACTCCGTGGCCCTGAGTGTCTGATCCCAGCCAGGCCTCCGGGCAACTCAGACATGGAGGTGCTAACGCCGTGACCCCTGAGCTGGGTGACCCGGTTTCCACAAGGTCCCATGGTGGCAATTTCCGTGTTTATTCCCTGTGATCCAAAGAAAGCTCAGCACTTACTCAATGCTCAACCTTAACTTTGCAGAGTCAGAAATGCGGCTTCGGGGGTGGGGGGGATGAGTCTATGTGTCCCCCTTGGCAAACACGGCTGATGAATCTAAGCTGTTGTCCGTAAGGACCTTCCAGGGCCACAGATGCTCATACGTCCGGGCTGTCTGTCCTCCAGTGCCCTCTGCTGGTGTACAGAGCATGTAAAATGTATTCTATATGTTGGATCGAGGTTTGCAAAACAAGTTGTTTACTAGTAGGGACAGGACTATGGCCACATGTGTGAGACTGATAAGAGGGAAGTAAAAAACATGTTTTTGTGTGAAACTGAGCATAACAAAACTGAGTGATAAACACATTTACTGAGCAACTTCTGGTTATCACCTAAGAGGTAAAAAAAACTCCTGGCAAACATCTGGTTATCACCTAAGAGATAAACAACTGGCAAACCACTTCTGGTTATCACCTAAGAGGTAAACAAGTCCAGGGAAAAGAGGATAAAAGCAGAACTGCAGAGCAATGCCGTGAGTGGTCCGACGGGGCGCTCCAGCTAAGACCCTCCGGCAGGCTCTGAGCAAGACGCTACCCGACAGAGTCCTGTGCGAGGGGCAAGCCGCGACACTCAGGGACTCTCTGAAGCTCTTCCCTGCAAGACCAGCTGCCTCAGACCCGTCGTGGGCCCAGTCATCTCTCCCGGACCAGGGACCTTCTCCACCTCGAGTGACTCTGGGACTTGTTTCGTTATTAAATTCTATTCTGTTCTGTATAACCTGTGCTTACCAGAGCATTGGCCTCTGGAGGGACATTGGCTGCCAAATAAAGCTGTGTTACTCACTGTGTCTGAACCTGTGCGTCAGGACTTTGTGCCCCACTCGCATCACAAGTACCACGCAGGGACGTAGGGCCCTGCCGAGGGGTTAATGTTTCCTCAACTTTCAGGAAGCAACTGAAATGTGGCGACTGCCTTACAGGCGCTGGCGACAGCTGGCCACCCTGGGAATGGACTTCCCCAGCCTTCACCTGCAGCCTATTGGGCACGTGGTTTTTCCCAAGCAGCAAAGATTTGGCTTCTGACTAAGCATGGTTTCTTAAGGTCAAGAGATTGACCTCAATAACGATTATAAGTGGCTAAACTTATACAGTCGGATCAGGCTGACTTCACTGATATGGGCTCATGAAGCAGAGATTCTGCCTTTCATATTGCAGCGTGGGGAGCTAGAAAAGGCCTCTTCCGGGCTTGAAGATGGCCGCCTTCTCGCCCTGTCCTCACACGAGAGAGAGGCTTTGTCTCTCTTCCTCTTCTTATAAGGACACTAACCCTATCAGGTCAGGGTCCTACCTTTGTGACCTCATTTTAGCTTGATTATGTCCGTAAAGACCCCATCTCCAAATTCAGTCACATAAGGGTTAGGGCGTCCATACATGAATGGGGGAGGGCACAACTCAGTCATAGCATCGCTTTTTCATTAATCAGTTCACTGTCTTCACACTGGGAATACTGACCATCATAATGGCCATAACTGGAGGGTTGTTTTTTTTTTTTAAAAAAATTAGTTTTATTGAGGAATAATTCAAGATAATAAAAATTGCCTGTTTTCAGTATATCAGTTCAGTGAGTTTTGAAAAATGTATACAGCCATGTAAACTCACCTCCCAGATGCCCTCATGCCCTTTTGTAGTCAATGCCCCCTCCTACCTCGAGCCCCAAAGACGGACACCCTGCTTCCTTTCACTGTAGTTTTGCCTCTTCTGGAATCTCATGTCAGTTTAGTCGCACAGTGTGTGGCCACTTGGGTGCCTTCTCTCACTCAGCACACTGCTGCTGACAGTCGTCTGGGTCGTTCAGGCCTTTTCTTTGCTGAGTGGTGTTCTGTGGATATTTCAGTGTGTCCACCCTTCACCAGGTGATGGACATTTCGGTGGTTTCCAGCTCTTCCTATTATGAATACGGCTGTGATGAACAATTCTGTATAAGTCTCGAGTGGACTCGGGTGACATCTTTTCTCTTGGTAAATATCTATTAGTAGAATAGTTGGGTAGTGTGGTGTTCCACTGAACTTTATAAGAATCTGACTAATTGTTTTCCAAAGTGATTGCACCATATTGCCTTCCCACCAACAAAGTACGAAAATTCCAGGTATTCTCCACATCCTCCCAGCACTTAATGTCATTGCTTTTAATAAGCTTTAGCCATGCTAGTGTAGGTGATATGGTATCACATTTTCATTTACATTTCCCTAATAACTAATGATATCAATTGTCTTTTCATGGCTTTTCTTTTGCTCACATCTTCTCAGGTAAAGTGTTTGCTCAAATCCTTTACACTGTTTCCATCAGGCATTTTGTCTTCTCTATACTGAGTTGTAAGAGTTCTTCATCTATTCTGAATACAGGTCCTTTATCAGATATATGTCATGAGAATATTTTCTCCCAGACAGTGACTTGTCCTTTTATTTCCTTAGCAGTATCTTTCAAAGAGCAAATGCTTTTAATTTTAACGAAGTCCAATTTTTCCATTTTTTAAAATGATTCATACTTTATATGTCCTAGCTAAAAAAAAAAAAAAGTCTGCTGAATCCAAGGCTGAAAAGATTTCCTATTATTTTCTATTTCTTCCAGAAGTTTAATAGCTTTAGCTCTTACATTTGGGTTTATGACCATTTCAGATCAAATTTTCAGCATGAATTTGTGCATTTTCTTTTTTACTCTGGGAAACAATTTTTGTAGCATTGGAATGATTTGGTATTTGCAGCATTGTAAGAATTGTCCTGTGAGACCATCTGGGCATGGGGAGTTTTACAGACTTTCTCCTGATAACGTTCTTTATTTCTTCCATGGTTTATTTGAGCTTTGTGTCTCTATTGGAGCAAGTTTGGTAAAGTGTGATTTTCCTAGAAACTTCTCTATTCCATCCAGATTTTCAAAAATTGTTGCATACATTTATTCAGAGTAGCCTCTTAAAATTTTTAAAGTTTTCTCTGTTTCAATAAGCGTTTCTTATTTGTCAATTCTTATTTTGTATATTTGGGGTTTTCCTCTCTTCTTTTTTATTACGTTAGTTAGTGATTTGCATATTTTAAAAAACTGAGATTTTGATTTATTAGTTAATTTTACTATTTTTCTCTTAACGACTTTATTAATTTCTTTACCTTTGTGTTATTTTGGTTTATGTTCCTATTGTTTTCCTAGCTTTCTGAGTTGGGAATTTAATTCACTTATTATTGATATGTGTTTAAAGCTATACATTTTCCACTGATCATTATTTTAACCATTCTTCGTAGATTCAGAAGTGTGGTGTTTTTGTTATCATGTTTTTAAAAAATTCTATAATTTTCATTCAGTTTATCTTTTAGCCACAAGTGTTTAATAGAAGAGATTTAAATTTCTCTGTGCAAGAACCTTTCAAAAATGTTGTCGTGATTTCCTGGTTTCGTTGTATTTGATCATAGAGAGATTGTAACATTTCTACTTTATGGAATGTAATGCTTTCTTTATGAATGAATGTATGATTACATTTTGTGAGTATTTCATGTGCACTTAAGAGTTGTATTGTCAGGACCTAAAGTTTGATACACATACTCGTATGTCCATGAGATGCCCTATCGATTATATTGCTGAGGTCTCTATTTTCTTACTGAGTTTTTGTTTAACAGGATCGTCTTATACCCAGAATGGTGTCCCCATCAACACAGCATGGTTCCCAACACACGTCCATAGTGTTTCTGTTTCTGCCTGTATCACCCATTCTTCCCGTTTTGTAAAGCAGTATAGCTCTGCCCAGCCCTACACTGGTACAAAGATATTTATAACTGTCATATTTTTCTTGTGAAATGTGGCTCATCAAACGTCCTTCCTCACCATGAGCGAGTGCTTTGGCCTAAACCCTGTTTTGTCTGATGTCAAGATCACATCCCCACCCTTAGCTCCGTGTCCCAGTAGCTGAACCACTTTTGATCATTAGTGTTTCAAGGTTCTACATTTTTAGCAATAGATTGACTAATTTTTAATCTCAATGACTATTGCTGAAAAGCAGAAAGCAAAAGGAATACTGGTCAAGAGACATAGGAAGCTAAGGAGGAGAATAATAATAAAAATAATAATACTGGAAATTCATCTTCAGACCCTGACCTTCAACAGGTAAGTTATCAGATGAATGAACAATCTCAAAGAGCACATCATCATTTCTTCAGAAAGTAAAAACGACGTTAGAAGGAAAAAATTATGATCATAATATAAATTATTGCACTTTTAATGAAACATTTATCCAACATAATCAATATTTTTGTATCAGTTCACTTTATCTTATACTATAAATTATTTTTGTAGTTCCTGAAAAAAGATTCAAGGGGTTTTGGGTTTTTGTGTTTTTTTTTTACTATGAAAAATGTTCAGTCAAAAGTCTTGGGAATCACTGCCCACTACCTGCTTGGCACGCCTTCCACTATTGAACCTCGTAATAACACCATCTGTCATTTATTAGCCTGGGAATATTTGAACTTTTCTGTTTTATAGTTTCATTGTTCTGCAGCACGTACCTTGGCACCCTGAGCATATTGAATTACGGTCCAGATGATGCACATGACAGCAAACGAAGCCACTGCAGGGTGCCAACCATCTGCCCCCAGTCTGCTTTACCAGCCACCTGCAAACGTGGGAGACACGAACCATTCAGCCTCCAGTGCTGATGGTTTTCCATTCATTCAATGGCTACTGGGCGTTTGCTTGGAACCATGCAATTAGCCATACACCCCACTGCGAGGACTTCCATCCCCCTGCAGTTGGGGTACCAGGGAGCAGAGCAGAGAGCAGCTTCCAATAAGCAGAGGAGGCTGAGGAGAGGAGCTGGGAGGGCAGATGAAGTAAAGGGCCCGCTCCAGGCCTGGGTGGCTGCTAAGCGCGTGCAACCCAGAGCCAGAGGCAGTCTGGGAGGCTGAGTGGTGAGAGAGACCCGGGCAAGTTGAATTAGTCGTGAGGGATGGGGAATGTCTATAGAGCTTGCATCTCAGGAGCATCACAGCCGTAATGAAGCAGTTGTGTGTGGATCTCCTGTAATGGAGGCAGCAACACATGCGACTGCCACGGGAATGGTGCTTTACCCACTCGGCTGCAGTCTACATCACGGCTGCAGCCCCACACCCACCTCAGAGGCATCAGGGTTATCCATCAGGAGACCAACACCCACTGTCATGAGGGGTGGCCTGCGGGGTCTCTGGTCCCGCTCCCCACATGAGAACGCAGGCTATGGTGAGGCCAAAAAGGAACACCCACGGAGCCATAGATAGGGGAGTCATACCACTATATTCTCGCTGGCGGCTGGGTTGGAGACACAGGAAGCAGGAGCCACGTGATCCGCAACCTGCCGTCCACTTCTCTGCCTGCCAACCTCTCTTGTAGTTGTACAATCCGCTGTGCTAACAGCAATCTGCGCCTCTCTGCAATCCGCAATCCGCGCTTGCTAGCGTAGCCACAGCAGTTATATCAGTAGCCAATGGCTAACCGATAACAGCTGATGGCCAACTAGTCACAGCTGATGGCCATCTCCTACCCGAGCCAGCACCTTTCCATGTGAGGCCGAGAGCGTGGAAACTGCTCTCTGGGACTCTGTCCCCACACCCACACAAGCTTGAATTCCAGTTTTCTGTCTCTAGACCCTACAGGTCCATCCTCTTTCAACTTTCTTTCATTACAACAAGATGAAGATAAAAGACCTGGGTTGTGACCACTGTGCTTGGTCCTTGAGCGGCTGCCATCTGGAAACCAAGCCCTGGGCTCCCTTTCGCCTGGGGGCTGTCTGGGGTCTCACCCACCACACATGCTCCAAGTCTCAGGACAGACTCGCTCTGCCCTGGTGCCCCAGCAAGAAGTGTGTTCTCACTGCACATTCATTCGTCTTCCTGTTTTCCAACGTTCCAGGCAAACCATCCCCATTGACCCAGTCACGTCGCTTCCACCTGGCAGAGCCCAGTTCAGACTTCCCTGTTCCTTAAGGTTTCCTCCGTGTGGAGGAAGATGTGCTAACATCAAGGCCCCAACGCCCACAGGTCTCTTCCTCCCACAGGACTACGTGTTTATTTGTGAATTTATGTTTGGAAATAGCACATTCACTTCCTCACTTCCTGTTAACGTGTGGAGCCACTAGAGGGCAGTAGCTACAGCACCAGGAATGCGACATGGATTCCGCAGCGCTGATGAGGTTGGGGCTCTGACGTTCCCTCCTTGCGCTCGCCGTCTTCTCAGCAGTGAGCATAACATCTTCCGCCTCTGTAACCTCCCACAGCACCTGGGCAGAAGCCTGTGTACACAGTGGATGTTTAGTAAATATTGACGAATTGTTCTTTGTTCAATAATGTTTCTGCCTGTAAGAGCTTAACAAATATTAACGCTTTGGCAAAACCCCTGAAGACATTCAGAAGCAAGGTATCATTTAAGTGCAATATACGTATGAATAATCTACTAATAAACCTTGGTATTTAGCTTCTTGCTATTTGCTAGGCAAAGCAGGCCTGTTATGGGCCTTGAGAACACGTGGAAACCTTTGTAATCAGAGCTCTGGGTGGTGGTGGGGGCGCTGGCCTCAGGGAAACGCAGGCTTGTGGATGTTGACATTCTTTGTGATCTCACACTTTGCTTTCAGTTCCCTGGTGGGCTGAATACTTGGCACGGGAAATAAAGTATTTCCGTTCAGCAGGGAAAAGCATCCTTTGAAACACTGAAATGATGGTGACGAGGACAAAGGTCAACAGGAGAGATCCACATGGCCCCGGTAGCACAATCCAGCCCGACTGCCTGTGAGCAGCAGCCCTGGAGAGGTGGCCCGCTGTGAGGAATTCCTTGTCTGCCCAGAGAGATCCTCCGTCCCCTGTGTGGACAGCCCCAGGCCCGCAGGCCAACATTGAGTGCCTGCCCAACCTGAGATTCAAGAGACCACGTGGAGACTCAATTTTGGGTCACCTTTTACCTTCTCTCTGCAGTTTTGATGGCCTAGTGTGTTTTTGTTTGGGGCAAACAATGTATTTCTTAAGGGTGAGATCAGCTTTCAATTTCTTTTGAATTCCCAAAAAACTACTCCTTATCAATGGGGCTGATCACAGTCAGAGATGTGGCCAAAAAAAAAAAGCCAACCATGAGCTATGGTTGTGTCTCATGAGATGTAAGGTGCTTTCCATTCTGATCATTCTTATTCCACATTTTAGTGAAAAATCGAATAGGTCATTTCTGCTGGCGAACAGTCAACAATCACCCACCTGTTCATCAAACAAATTAGTGGTCATTTCTAAGAAGTTGGAATCCTGATGTCTAGATTATTTTCTCTGATGTGCTGTGCGATGGGACCTGGCGTGGTAGACACAGCAACTGTGCGTCTGATACGCAGCCAACTAGAACGCAATGCGGAAACTCACTTGGTGCTTCCCCACTGGGTTGCCAGGACGCTCCTGCCTTCCCCACTGGGGATACATCTACTAATATAGAAGGAAAGCTGAGAGAGAGTGCACTGCAGAGGCCCAAGGACTGAGAATTAAAATGAGAAAACTTGAAATTACTTCAGACTGTTATTCACCATCACGCTGGATGCTGGATGGGATTTCTAAGAGGTCTCCGCCCCCAGATAAATCTCTCTGATATTGACCAGGCCTCCTGGATGGGACATTAAAATGTCCCCTGAACCAGAAGCCCCGAGTTCGGATCCCAGGCTGCAGGGCTGGCTTCCCCCAGGCTTGTCCACACTCAGCATCTTCTCTCCCTGCTTCCCAAACCACCTTATGTGTTTCGGATTTTTAAAATAAAAAGTTCAAATGGTCATCTTTGAAACGCTTTGCCTCAGATAAACAGTATATAATGTAATGGTCATTCATTATACATTCACTACCAGATTTATTGATGTTGGACTTTTGTTCTATTTGCCTCGATGTCTCCAATTTTGTAAAAAGGAAATCAAATCATAAAAGTGCCTCCTTTACTGATCCTTTCCCGCTCAGCTCAGAGTGACCGTTGTTCTGAAGTCAGAGTATATCGTCCTCATGCAGATCCAGAAACACGTCCGTATTGTTTTGTTGTTGTTTTAAATCAGAAATGGTGTAATATGCAGGTTTTTCAACTTCTGTGTTACCATGGCCTACCCTCAGGCAAAACCCACAGATGGAAATTCATTCCACTCCGTTTTGCTTCTTCCGAGTATCATCTCCCATCCAGGATCCTACAGACTATTTTTGCTTTGTCTTTTTCACTGTCCTTTGCCTACGGGTCACTGTGTTTATACTTTAACCAATGTTTTGTTGTTATCTCCAGAAGGGCTGGGTCTGATATGAGCTAGCTGGCCATCTGTCTCTCCTTTTTAATGCCTTAAGGTTTACTTTTCACTTTTGGGCCTTTAATTCATCTGGACATTTGTTAATGGGTTGTAAGTTGTGGATCTAAATTTACCTTTTAAAAAATATGGATAATTAAAAGATGCTTAGTGTTTTGAGGTAGGGATCTGAATTTATCTTTTCCTAATATGAGTGATTGTCCTAACAGCATTTTTTCAATTGTTTTCTCTTTCCCCACTAATAGGGAATATATTTCTGTCATTATCCCAGTTTTCTTACATATGTGGATCTATTTCTGGCTTCCTATTGTGTTTAATTGTCTAGGATTCTTTCACTGCCCCAACACTTCCCTGTTTTAACACATAGTTTTATAATTAGTCTTAATATCTGATTGGATAGATACCCCCTGATTCTTCTCTTCCTTTTTTTATTACTTGTCCTTTAAAGTTTTACTGGATGTTTTTGGCCCTTTCCTTATAAATTCTAGTATTAATTTGTGGTGTTTCATAAAAATTTCCCTTTGGACTTTGATTTAAAAATGCATTGAATTTTGAGAAAATTGCCACCTTTAAGACACGTGGTCTTCTCACCTGTGATGGGTTCCTCTCTACTTACCTAGTTCTTCTTTCAGGTATTTCAGTAAAGTACATAATTGTTTGCCCGTCTGGCCTTCCATTAGACTATAAAGTCCCTTGCGAGAAAGAAACGTACGTTATTTCCCATTGTCTTCTCTCACTAGAGCTTGTCGTGATGACCTGCCCATGAGAGGCTCTCAAGAAAACAATGTAGACCTTCTCTCTTTGGATTTGATATTAAATACAGAATCCAAAGAATAAATGCAGTTGTAGCTACTCCTCTTGTAGGAAGGGGGGTAGAGGGCGGTTCAGCTGATACACCCAGAAGTAACAGATGTCCTGTTTTAAAGGAAGATGGCAGACCTTGACATTTTAAAAATGATTTGGCGGAGAAGTGTTAGATGATTCTCAAATGGTGCATCTGTACTGAAGCTACAAAACGTTCAAAGCAAAAGAGAATTTTGGAGGAGACGCTGTGTGAGAACTTTCAGAGAGGCTGTTGATGTGCTGGGAGTCCCTCCTGCTCACTTCTTGCCCCGAGGAGGAGGGTGGGGCGCGCCTGTCCTTCATCTCCAGCCCAGCGAATGAAGCCGTTGAGGTCCCATCAAGAGAGCCTGGTCCATGTCCACCATAGTTGGGGTTCCTAGGAGACTGGCTTCTGACTCTTGAGAACTGATATCTAGCAAGAACCGGATGAGGTTTTGGGACCTGCCTCCCTCTCAGAGTTTGTGGGGGTGAAAGGTGAATACATGTTTCCAGTGGCTGTGGGACCCAGGAGAACGACGTGTGGCCACCATGGTGCTTGGACAAGAGGTGTGAACACTGGCGGTGTGAACGTCTCCCGGAGGAACTCAAGGCATCGCCAGTTCGCAGGGGACGGGAGGAGTTGGTGAGCCAGTGGCTGTGCCTCCTCAGCCGCATAGGAAGTGCAGGTGAGGAGCCCTGGGGAGCCCCCAGAGGACCTGAGATGAGGAGTGTGATGGGCCCAGAGGGAGGAGGCAGCCTGCGGAAACCATTGGGCAAGAGCGGCCTTAGCCCCGCCTCTCCCCACCCTGGCCCCGCCCCACCCAGGGTTCCTGCCCTTGTAGGAACAAGGCTGCAGAGGAGAGAAGATAACATTGTAATTACAGCACATTTCAAACACATGTTAAAACGGGTAATAGTGTGATGAGCCCCCATGTGACTATCAATTAGATTCAACAGCAATCAACTTACAGCTAGTGTTTATCTCTGCCCTCCCCCTTCCCCGCGCCTTCTTGGATTATTTTGAAGGAAATCCCACCTCTCATAACACAATACCTCGGTATATATCCCGAAGAGATGAGAATATATATGTGTCTGAGCGTGTGTACAGACACACACTCGTAAACCTACAATATGATTATCACACTATAAAATTACCATTAATTCCTCTACGACATCAAATGAAAACATGTAACTTTAAATCAGGGTCCAAATTTTGATTATCAAATGGCACTGGCAGCGTCAGGTCCTGAATGACAACTGTGGTTTATGAGTTTGGGGGATCATAGGATCACCCGCCTTTTTATCTCAAGAGCCAAAGAAGGAGTCCCCACTGGGAGGGGACGAAAGCAAAGTCACTTAATGATGAGACCCTGTGAGCCCTGGTGGTCACTCAGCTCACTGACTCCTGATTAGGGCCTGCTCTGGTCTGAATGCAGGGGTCCCCCCAGATTCATATGCCCAAGGTGATGGCACAGGCGGTGGGGCTTTTGGGAGGTGCTGAGGTCATGACGCTGGCCCTCTCGTGCCTGGGATGAGTGCCCTTATACTATAACGAGGCTGCAGAGAGACCCGTGGCCTGCCTCCCCGAGAGGACACAGCGAGAAGATGCTGGCTACGGACCGGGAAGAGGGTCCTCACCAGGACATGCCCATGCTGGCACCCTGATCCCCGACTTCCGGCCTCCGGAACTGTGAGAAATCAGTGTGGTTTACAGCCGCCCCATCTGTGGTATTCTGTCAGAGCCGCCCGATGGATCAAGATACACACTCATACCCACACACACATTTCCTGTCAGTGCACAGGCACGTGTGTCAGACGTGACACACTCATGTTTGATCGTTTGGCTTGTGTCTTTGTTTCCGGAGCATGACAGTGCCCGTGCCTGTGTGCCATCGAAGTCACTCAGTGTTTAAATCAGACTCAGAAATGACTACCACCCAGTGACGGGCAGGTGGGCCTCGTCGTGTTGGCCTGGGATCGTGCCTGTCATGTCGGTTGTCCTGGCATAATCATTGCTATCACACCGGACACTCTGAAAAGTGTCCCTGTTTGGACAACTCCTTACATGGTCACCAGCCCGTGGGGCCTCCCCGGGTCTGGGCTGCCACGTGCCTGGGCCTCCTAGACCAGAGCCTGGCTGGGCCCTGACCAGGAAGTGACAGTTTTGCATTTCCCACAAGAACTGTTGCCTTCGCCTCCTGAGACAAGGAACTTGGAAGAAAAGACCAGGTGGGGATTCCTGGGGTGACGTGTGGGAGCATGGGAAGGGATTCAACCAACATGAGGTGACGGACTAGCCAGGGAGTCACAGAGACCGACCATCAGATGGGCACCGAGAGGGCAGGGGACAGGTGTGGGATCACAGGCCTGCAGTCAGTAGTGCAGACAGGGTCCCGGGGAGGGGGCACCGGGCAGTGGGCAGAGCCGCCCCCTCACAGGGGAGCTCGGTCAGGGTGCAAAAGGGGAGGGTCCCCGTGAGAAATCTGTCATGATCATCAACCATGCCCTTCTCCTCCCCTCACCGACGAAGTACAAGTTACCCAGACGCTCAGAGCCGATGTCCCTCCCTCAGTGTACTGGTTTCCTGCCACCACAAAAAGCCACAAACTGGTGGTGTAAACAACAGGAGTCTGCTCTCCCACGTGTCTGGAGACAAGTGTGAGGTCAAGGTGTTGGTCTCATCAGGGCCGGGCCCCCTCTGCGGGAATCAAGGGAGGAGCCTCCCTGCCTCTTCCAGTCTGTGGTGGCTGCCTCGGTCCAGGGGGTCCTGGCTCTCAGCGGCCCCTCTCCAGTCGGTGCCTCGGCTGTCACATGCATTGCCCTGTGCGTCTGCATTCACGTCGTCTTTCACCTGTGTCTGTTTCTGCATCTCTTCCCCTCTGATAAGGATGCCACTCAAGCTGGATTTAGGACCTACCCTACTGCAGTGTGACCTCATCTTAGCTTAAACAATTATACCTATTCCCAGAAAGCCACGCTCCGAGGTTCCAGGAAGGACATGAATTTGGGGAGAACACGATTCTACCCAGCACACTTGGCAGTCACTTAGTGACAATGGTTTGATTCACAGGAAAGAAATCTGAAGCCCAAGAGAGCTCGGGAGCTTGTCCGACTCCGGCTGGTGGGAGGACCAGGCTCCCTGGGGTCTCCTGCTGCTGCCCGGGCCTTTCAGGGACCATCTTCGCCCTCCCTCTAGGACATACTCAGCACAGGGCCCTGGCAGATGTGACTCGACGGCTTCCAGGTCCTCCCCTCGGTGGCTGTGAGACCTCGCTTCCTGCTGGAGCAGGTCCAGCTGCTCGGGTCTGGGTCCGGGAGGTGGGGCTGCCAATGAGGGGCAGGTGCCACCAGATACATCTGCTCCCCGGCTATCAGCTCTGTTTATTTCTGACTTATCTCTTCCTCTGGTGCCCTGGTCATCAGCCCGGTCATTCCTGGGAAGGTTTCCTTGTGACCGCACCTGGGCTGATACAACAGCTCGAAAGCCAAAGCTGTGGAATCAGTGGTCACTGAGTCTGGAACCACCCCAAGGACACCTTGAGCCAGACAGCAGTTTCCCCTAAGTGCTCAGGGGCTGTCGCATACCCCCACCATCTGCTGTAGGACGGCCATTGGCCCATGGGAGGCATCCGAGGGCCCTCTCACTGGCACCCTGCCCCCCTCCCTCCCCTGCACAGTTGCTGGGTGACACATTTGCAGGGGCTAACGCCCTCCCTGTTTGTCCTCAGTGGAAACCACGCCAAAAGCCAGGAGGCTCCCCGAATCTATCAGCTAGGATGGCTGCGTCACATCCTGAAGAGTCGATATGAGGAAACTGAGAACACGGAGGGAGTGGCCTGCCCCCAGGCAGCTGCAGAACGCTGCGACAGCTGGTCAGCAGGAGGCCCCCGGGAGGTGTGGGACCCCAGGGCCCACCCAGGGATGCTGCTTAGCATGACTTTGTACCTTTTTCTTCCACCTGGCTCTCTGCTGGCTTCAGTAACGAAGAGTGACGAGATTAGAAGCCTAGAGGTGACATGTCCTAACGCTGTGTAGGACACCATATTTTCCAAGGGGTGGTACGTTAGTACTACCTGTCTGGAACCCCCTCTGAGCCTCACCCACCTGTGAACTCCTACCCAACCCTCAAGACCCAGTCAGGTTTCATCCCGAGGAGAAGCCGGCTGTGCAGCATTCTGCCAGGTCTGACCGCATCGCATCACAAGGCGCGCTTCAAGCCTTGTTCTTCCTCACAGGGCTGGGGGCTCTGAGGCCAGCAGCTCCGCCTGGTGTCCGTAGGGCCCAGCTGTCAGGCCAAGTGCCTGGCCCGTGACCCACTCTCGGTCCATGCTTGCTACACACATGGACCAACGGCCATGCATCCTGCAACCCCTGTCTCAGAGCCAGACTGCCTGCTTCTTGGGCCCATTCAGGTGGCCCTTACCTTCCCTGGGACAGCTGCACACCAAGCCCAGGGTGTGTGGTGTTTGTAGGGGGAGGGGGAGTTCCCAGGACAGTCAGCCATGTGTTCACCACAGGTCTCAGGGGGGCACGGAGCAGCCACCTGTCAGAGTGGGGCCAATGAATAGTGACCCAGGACCTGCAGCCCTGGCACAGGTTCTTCTGGAGCTTCAACTCCCCAGAGGAACAGGGAAGGCCACAGACCATGAGCCAGGGAAGGCAGGTGAGCTCTCAGGTGCCCCTCGCCTGCCTGGTGGAGAGCTCTGGGTTACAGGTTCGAGCTCCCTAGGACAGAAGGAAGGAACAGCTTTCCCCCACAAACATTCACTCAGTTCTCTAGTTTCCAAGGGCCAGCCCAAGCCCCGGCTTTCTAAGCCTATGCCGTCTCCACCGGGGAAAACCCAGCTCTGGCCCCCAGGTCATAGCCACATAGCTATAGTCTGGACCCTCTGCCACGACAGCTGCTGTCCCACACCTGGCAGGTGACCAGTGTGTGTCTTGGCACGTGACTCGGCTCTGCATCACCATTCTCACACAGCCCTGTGGGCAAGGCACTATGTGACAAGTGAGGAAACTGAGGCACATGTGATAAAATGACTTGCCTGAGGTCACACAGCCCAGGACTCGGGACCAGGTCTCTCAGCTTCTCCACCGTAATTAAGACATGACCCCATGTCCCCGAGGGGAATTCTTCAAGAACAGGGATTTGTCACCTTTGTTATCTCTTCCTCAGCCCCAAGCCCCTGGCTCAATAGATAGTAACTGAGTTTCACTGAAGTAAAACACCAGCTGTGGTTCTGGGCGCTGGCTGCTCAGTGGAATTCAGTCTCTGAATTACCTGCTTGGGGGCAGGGCCCTGGTATCCACACGGTTCTAGCCAGTGGAGACCAGGACGCTCAAAGATGTTCCTTGTCAGAGCAGCCTTCGAATAACTGCCCCTTCTAGGCCCATTTCTGGGGTGTTTGCACCTCCGAACGCAGCCCACGTCTACAGCCTGGCCAGGCCCAAGGGTGTTATGGGTGGGTAGGCAGAAGGTCTGGCTGGAAACAGCTCCCAGGAGTTTCTCCAGGAGGATCTTGTTCATAGCATAAAAATGGTGCCCTCTGTTAGCTTGGGTGCACTCCATTCCTCTGGGAACAGAGCAAACGCCCTGAAAACAATGTAGGAATGGCTCTCTCGTCTTCCCACCTGCGTTTGCCTTGGAGAGGGTGGGAAACCAGTGGCAGGCATTGCCCAAATCAGGTCATCGATGGCTCACTGAGTATAAGGGGCTGGGCCTAGAGAGTCTCACCATGGGACACGGTTCTTGTCCCCAACACATGCACAGTCTGGCCCCATCGGTCACTCAGTAAAGGACCGTTCTGTGGACAAACTTTTGGGTGCTCAGATCCCTCCAACTGGGAGGGCTAAGTTCAACTAGCCAGCTGCACCTGCTGCTGGGATGGCAGGCAAAACCCACCTGAGGCTCCTGGAAAAGTCACTGGGTAACAGTGGCAGCACCTGACAGGAAGCCCCAGGCAGGAAAGGACTATGGAGACACCACAGTCACTAGAGCACCGTACTCTCTCCCCTGTACGGGAAGAGGGGCTGTGAACAAGCACCGAGATTGCAGGGCCCTACAGAGAGGGGCTGACCCCAGCCACACGAGGCCTAGAGCAACCTCTGATGGCCACCTTAACTTCGGAGCCTTAGTTTGTTCCTCTGGAAAATGGGTATAATGATTCCCATGTCATTTAGATATGCTGTTATAAAACAATTTCCCAGATTTGCCTTCATTTAAAAAAAAAAGCAAGCTGGGCATAGGTGTATGGTAAGTTCCCATTTGTGTTAAAAACGTGCTTAGATCTAGAGAACATTCTGGAAAAATACCCAAGACCATATCAAACACGGACACCACTAGACAGGAGGGCGTCTTTAGCATTGTCTGATTTTAAAAACAACTGCACGTATTACATTTTTATTATAATGTATTGGATAAGTTTACTGACTACACTTATGGAAATGTAGTTCATGATAAAAATATTTTTTGCTGGATAAAAAGCAAAAAGGAAAGGACAGGAATGTGCCTTCCAGGAGTTGTGAGAGAGCAATGGAATTGCACCTGACTCTTCAAGAACCCAGGGCTGATCTGGGAGTAAGTGGCCTGGGGACTCAAGTCATTGAGTAGGGTAGCTTCTGGATTGCTCCTGGCACGCTGAGCCTTCATCATTCCCCCCAGGCCATGCAGACGGGGGCTGACACAGCCCTGCTCCGGGACAGAGGAGTGTCAAACCCCATCATCACCAGTGGGGTCAGCACCACCCTCTCCCCTTCACGGAGATGAGCCTCTGGGGCTTTACCATCAAGTCCAGGGAAAAGCAGGCGGGGCTAGAGCGAGAGACAAAGGCTGTCCCCAAACAGACTCCAGAATACCTGTGCAAACACGGGCGTATAAATGAGACTTCTTGGCAGAGGTGGCACATCCACTGAGTGGCCGGTCCCACAGCGCGCCTGTCACCATGGAGGCCAGACTGCTCTGGCTGCTGGCAGCGGTCCTGGCCTTGGCGTTCTCCAGCTCGTCCGGGGAGTATGTGGGCCTGTGTGAGTACCTCTCTGACTTCTCTTCCCTCCACAGCAGGAAGGATGGGGTGGGGGCAGCTGGTGGCAGGGTGGGAACGCAGCACCAAGGGAAGGGGCACGGGAGATCCAGGTTTGGAGCTTCCTGTGGACTTGAGGAAGGCGATGGAACCCCCACGTTAATTGAATAATTGCCATTTACCAGACACACATGTTTTGCCTCAACAGCCCTACATATGGGTTTTGTTGTCCTCATTTTAGACAAGGAAACAGGCGCAGAAAGTTAATAACTGGCCTAAGACAATCCTCCCCGTCAGCACTGAAATCAGGATTCGAACCCAGGCCTGCCTGGCTGGCAGCCAGCCCCCAGACCACCTTCCATCACCTGCTTTGCTAGACTTACGAGTCACAATACAGGCCTTTATGCTTTGTGTTGACACAGTCACAAAACAAAAGGAAAGACAAATGACAAGGATTACTTCCAGAACAATTCTGAAATTGTTTAGCCCTTGCCTTGTGACTCCAGGCAGGAGATGTGGCTGCTTCATTACCCCAGCTTTGAAGAAACGAGGCTGCGGCTTTTACCAGCTCACCTATGCAGCTTCCCAGACTTGGCACCTCTCAGATTCACCTGGAGCCCAGGATGGTCCAACTACATGTCTCTGGGTGGGAGCGGGGTTGCATCAGTGGTGGTGAAAGGTCCCCAGTGGGTCCCAATGTGAGCAAAGTTTGGGAACCACGGGAGTAAGGACTTACATACTGACAGCAACAGAAGAGGACTTAAGACATTTCGTGTGATTCCTATTTTCCTAAGGAGAAGTTAGGTGATGAGGTGAAGGGGACGTCTTAACTTTAGACGTACAGGTTTGCTTGAAAAACGAACATTGGAGACGAGGATGTAAGGGAAGGTGTGACAAGCCAAAGGATTTGGGGACAGGGAGGTACAGGAAAGAAGTGAAAAACTCAGCGTGCATCGTGATTTTCCCTATTGGATGTATATCTTCTGTTATACTTTTCACTTAAAAAGAAAGGGTGGGAGGGATTTTCGTTGATAAAACAGTAAAAGGGAACTTTGTTTCTGGGTTCAAGGGACCTGGTCCACGGCTTCTGCCGCTGAAGGGAACCCAGGCCCATGCTGACTTCCTGAGGTGCTAAGAGCACCCGGGCAGATGACCAGACTTCCTACAGAACATTTCTCTTTAAATATTAACACGGAAAAAGCGTCCTCCTCAAGCCAATGTGTGTGTGTGTGGGGGGGGTTACATCTTTGGAATTCAGGATGGGGGAGGAGGGTGCAGACTTGCAAAATGAAGCCAGCAGACCAACCCCAAGTAGCGCCCTGGCAGCTGACTGACTGGGCTTTGTCTGGCACAGCGGAGAACCAGTGTGCCATCCCGGCCAAGGAGAGGGTGGACTGCGGCTACCCCGAGGTCACCCCTGAGCAGTGCAATAGCAGGGGCTGCTGCTTCGACTCCAGCATCCCCGAGGTGCCCTGGTGCTTCAAGCCACTGCAGAAGTCAGGTAAGCCAGCCCCACGGGCACCAGGACCTTTGTGGGCCTGCAATGGCTCCTCTGGGTGCCCCTGGGCCCTGGGCCATGGCTGTCTGTTGGTGGAGGCCTCAGTTAGAGGCTTCGTGTCCAGGGCAGTCAGCTGCCAGTGGCTGTCCCCGCCTGTCCTGTTGCCGAGCCGTTTGTGCAAAATGTAAAAGCAATCGTTTCCAAAACGTATTCAAAGTCAAGGTATTATGTAGAAAGAACTAGTTTAAAAATTATCCTGGAGAGAAATGGAAAATACGTAGTTGTGGAAAGCTGGGCCAACTTTCCAGGAGATATTCAGCAAACCAGCCACCATTATCTGTGACATGCAGATATCAGACGGGTGACAGCACCAGGCTTGCAGCCCTGGTGTCTCTCCATACCCCACCACCTTCCCCCCACCCTGCCTCACCACAAGTGCACCCCTTCTGCTCCCTCCCTGGGTGGTGCAGTGGGGTGCAGGACAACCACCGGGGAACCCCGCGTCAGCAACAGATGGCGTACACACGGGTGGCTGCTTTCTGGGCCCTGTCGGCCCCACCCCACACATCCTGGGCGTGGAGGTCACCATAAGCCACCTGGCAGCCCAAGTGCCAGCTCACCTCTAAGGAGGACATAGCGACGTAAGGCACCTTCCTGGAATCAGCACCCAGGGGCCACTCTTGCCCTTTGTCCCAGGAAATGAGGAACGGGCTGCACCCCAGCTGGTCAGTAATGGGGTCCCTGCCCACTGCCCAGGGAGGGCCTCCTCACCATTCCCAGAAGATCCAGGCAGAGGTCGAGATAAGGCTTTGGGACCAGGACGCAGAGCTGCCCATTGTCCCTTTGCTGGGTGTCCTTATTCTATCTGTTCCTCTGCCTGGGGTGACACCTTCTTTTCTGGTGGCCCCTGGGGCTTGGCAGGACATGTGGCTGTTCTCCCACAGGGTGGGGGACTCAACACTTCCCCAGTGACTTGGGGGAGAATGCAGCCTAAGGCACTGAACTTTGGTCCTGTCTTGACCTTGAGAAGCTGGGTAGCGGGTGGGTGGAGACCAGACCTGCTCACGGTAATGCATCCTGTGCTTTGTTTCCAGAATGTACATTTTGAAGCCACGCCCACTGCCCCTGGACACCCTGGGAGGTGAACGTCCACATTCAGGCACTCTGCCCGCTCATCTCTGCCTTTCTATCACCCTGCTCCCAGCAAGGCTTCATCTGACAGTTGATGTCTGGGGCCTGATGTCTTAAAGAATAAAGATCCATACTCAGCACGAGACCAGGTGTTCATTCCTGAGACTTTATTTTGTTGTTTTTTATTTCTGCCAAGTTGCTCTCACTCCCTTCTCAACATTTCACAGGTGGGGGATGGCAAGGGGTGTCACAGCATCTCTGACAGAGGGTCTGTCCCAGCCTCGGGAGCAGGAAAATAACCCCTAAGTAGCTACACCACGTGCGAGGATGTTGCAAACCTCAGACCTAGTGCTGACATGGTGGGGAGGGCCAGCGACCTCCCACGTGGTCACCTCTACCTGCAAGTTGAGAAAAGACATTTCAAATGTAAGTTTCAAAAAACAAATTATTGAAGTCTTTCTTGGTGAAGAGAAAGCCAATGAAACCATCTTAGAAGCTGGCACCTTTTTGCTATTTATTTGCAAGTCAAGTTTGTCGTGGCTTGGAATTAATAACCCCTGGTCATTCACAAAAGGTGAAAGCATTCACAGACTCTACAAAGTGGTAGAGTGAGAAAACGTTTTATTAAAGTTAGGAAGAGAGAAAATGCCCATGGCAGTGTGCAGAGAGGATGGCTGCCCCGGCTTGTAAGGAGAGAAACGCTGGGGTGGGCGTCACTGGGGCACAGTCCAGAGTCTAAGAGTGGACATCTGCACCTCGCGTCAGGTTAGCGTTTATAGGAAAGGGGGAGTCAGGCAGGTTTGAGGGCTGACATCCTTCCTGGGGTCTGGTCTGTCTGGAGATGATGTTATCGCCGGACTCTGGACTCAGACTCGGCCATCGAGGCCTGGGGCTTTTTGTCACCCACAAAAACTACAAGGGAGCAGTAAATTGGAGTCCAGTGTCTGCGCACCTGAGGACTAAGCCGTTGTCCTTTTCCAGGTTAGGATGTTGTTAATTAGCCTTGAGAAAGGGAACAAACAGAGTTCCTCGGTTAATCAATGAGTGGACAAACAAAAAGAAGACGTGAATATCAGGGTGGATCAAACTGCAAACAAACTAAGTCTAATTACAGGTAGCTAGATAGCGAGCTATGCGTGAGTAGCACTGCAAACCAGCTAAGTCTAACTGTGTTATTGATTCCCCGATTTTCACCCTTACAAAGTTTAACCTCTGTTTCACCTTGGGTGGATTTCTCTTGCTTTCTTCTGAAAATGGATGCAGCTATGTGAACAAATGGAGTACTTTCGCTGCGAAGATTCCCTCTCAAGTCCTCAGGAAGTCTTATGAACCCCTCGAGAAGCACTGTCCCCACCCCCTATTCTGGGACACCAGGAGGGTTTCTAAGGCGGGAAGCCCACCCTGCACCCACTGGTTTTAACATTCGCTCAGGCTGAGTGTCCTGTGCTGTTTCTGCTGATGGGACTCTAAGGACACAGAGACAATCCTACCACAAGCTCGTTCATGCCGCACAGCCATCAGAAAGCAGTGCTTCCCTCAGAGGGGGTTCTTGGTCGGAGAAGCCCCATCCGTTCCGCTGGCAGAGCCCCAGCTCCCTTCAAACCACAGCCTTTGTTTGGGACTTGCACTTGGGGCCAGGTCCCTGGAGGTATTTCTATCCTTGTCTTGCAGATAAGGAACCTGTCCCATGGCCCCTGCTGAGAGGGACCGAGTTAGGATGTCCAGGTCTGAATCCTGAGCCCTGTGTTTCCCTTCTAATGCCCAGCAGCTACACCTTCCAGGCCTGGGGGCCTTTCCAGGGACATCTCAGACCGAGGAGCACCGACAGGGCATAGCATCCGCACTCAGAACCCTGCTGGGACCCGAGCAGTTCTCAGCTGGATCCTTTTCTCCCCACAGACCACACCCAGACTTTGAGGCCAAACCTGAGCTTTGCAGGAGGGGTTTAGGGGTCACCCCAGGCCCAGGGCATCAGCCTCAGGTCAGGCCCCACAGCTGCTGCTTTGGCACTGCCCATGTGCCCAGCTGATAAAGAGTTCTGCTCTTTCCCTCGCTATCCACCTGTGGCCTCCCCTCTAGGGCGGCACTCTCTGCATCCTGGCTGTGTGGTTTATCTGTGGTGACCCCCACACACACTTCAAAAGAGTCCCTTGCTGATCTCTGCTGATCTCTGCCATCCCTGAACCCTGCCTTTTCAGCTCTGGACACCACCCACCACCACGTCCCCACCCACCCCTGGACTGCCTGGCATCTGTCACGATGCCCGGGGGGACGGGTCCCACTCCAGGACCTGCAGCTGGGGGCTACCACCCTCACCACTGACTGCAGAGCTGGCCCCATCTCCACGGCCGCACCTGTCCCTTCCTTAGCTATGACAATGCTTCTGGCATGTTTTTGATGGTTCACCACTTACTCTTGCTGCCCTGTGTGTGGTGGTTTGGATTTGTCACCATCCAGTGGAAAAGTATGACACTGGGAGATTTGTCACGTGAGGTCTGGTTGGAAGAGCAAGACTCCCTCTGACGTGGCACGTCAGTCCCCATGTGCAAGCCCCCACGCCTGGGCTGGGCCCAGCGTCCGCCCTCATCCATCCTGTCCTTCCTCTCTGACTGTCTTGAGTCATATCTGTTCATATCTGTCATATCATGGTGGCTCCCCTAACCCACCCCAAAGATGTGCAAACTGCCTGGGAATGGCGGTGCCACCTCAGCCCCAGAGGGCCTCAGCTCGTGCTCCCTTGCCCCTGGGTACGGACTTCCGGAAAACTGCTGAGGTTCCCATCCTGTGGCTCAGGAGTCCCTGCCCCGTGGCCAGGCATCCCAAGGGTTAAACAGTGGCTGGGGTTTCATGCTGTGGCTGTGGGGCGCTCAGGGGAGGCTCCCCAGGAAGGACTGGGACACTTGCTTCCCACACTGGTTGCACAGCCCTGAGGCTGGGGAAAGAGCCAAGACCTGGGCCAGTGACAAGGACAACCCCCCACCTTAGTGGCAGAAGGACCCTGACACTGTGCACCCCACCCTTCTCAGATGGAGCCCAATGCCCCCGTGAGCTGCTGTCACCGTCAACCCGTCACTCAGTGGCCACTGCTTTTACGACAGGACCACCGACATGTATAGAGCACATAAAATGTATTCTATATGTTGGATCGAGATTTGCAAAACTAGTTGTTTACTAGTAGGGACAGGATTATGGCCGCACATGTGTGAGACTGAGAAGAATAAAGTGATGGTAAATGTTTATGTTTTTATGTGAAACCGAGCATAACAAAACTGAGTGGTAAACATGTTCACCTAAGAGACAACTTCTGTTATCATCTAAGAAGTAAACAAGTCCAAGGAAAAGAGGAAAAAGGCAGACCTCCAGGGGCTGACGGGTGGCTCAGTTTGGTTAGAGCGCGAGCTCTGGGCAACGGGGCTGCTGGTTCGGTTCCCACGTGGGCCAGCGAGCTGCACCCTCCACAACTAGAATGAAGTCAATGAGCTGCTGCTCAGCTCCCGGGTGGCCAGATGGCTCAGTTGGTTGGACCACGGGCTCTCAACCACAAGGTTGCTGGTTCAACTCCTCAACTCCCACAAGGGATGGTGGGCTGTGCCCCCCACAACTAAGATTGAACACGGCACCTTGAGCTGAGCTGCCGCTGAGCTCCCAGATGGCTCAGTTTCTAGAGCACATCCTCTCAACCACAAGGTTGCTGGTTTGATTCCTGCAAGGGATGGTGGGCTGTGCCCCCTGCAACTAACAACAGCAACTGGACCTGGAGCTGAGCTGCGCCCTCCACAACTAAGACTGAAAGGACAACAACTTGACTTGGAAAAAGTCCCGGAAGTACACACTGTTCCTCAATAAAGTCCTGTTCCCTTCCAAAATCTTAAAAAAAAAAAAAAAAAAAGAAAGAAAAAGAAAAAAGAAAAGAAAGAAAGGAAAGGCAGAACTCTGAAGCAATGGCCTGAGTGGCCCGACTGGGGGCTCCAGCTAAGACCCTCTGCGAGGCTCTGAGCGAGACACTCTGGAACGTTCCTCCGGGATGTTCACGTCTGGGTGATCTGACAGAGTCCTGTGCGAGGGGCAAGCCGTGACACTCAGGGACTCTCTGAAACTCTTCCCTGCAAGACCAGCTGCCTCAGACCCGTCGTGGGCCCAGTCATCTCTCCTGGACCAGGGACCTTCTCCACCTCGAGTGACTCTGGGACTTGTTTCGTTATTAAATTCTATTCTGTTCTGTATAACCTTCTGTGCTGACCAGAGCATTGGCCTCTGGAGGGACATTGGCTCCCAAATAAAGCTGTGTTACTCACTGTGTCTGAACCTGTGCGTCAGGACTTTGTGCCCCACTCGCGTCACGCAGGGACACAGGGCCCTGCTGAGGGGTTAATGTCCCCTTGGCTTTCAGGAAGCGACTGAAATGTGGCGACTGCCTTACAGGCGCTCATGACACGACACCACCCCGGGGGTGGTCCTCCCCCCTCCCAGGTGGTGCTTCTATTCCATGGTCCGCCGTTCAGGACCCCAGTCTTGACAGTGTGCTTCCCTAGGACCCAGGGAGACCACAGGCCAAGTTCAGAGGAGGAAACCACCACCCTCTCAGCACAGGAGGCCCTTCCAGTGATCACCCTGCCCAGGAGAATTGTCCACAGGTGGGGGACTGGAAGGTGGGGGCTTAATTTTCTTGTCCCGGGACTCAAACTTCCCTCTGTTGTTCCTGCAGGGAGGATGGGGGCAGTCAGGCTCGGCTGTCTGCCCCATGTGTCCTCGGGAGCCTGGTCAAGGTGAATGCTAGCCCCTCCCCCAAAGCCAGTGCTTCAGGAAGGTTCAAGCAGTGGACGTGGACATTAGAATCACCTGGGAAGTTATAAAAAGTCTCAGGGGCTCTGTGGGGGGCCCGGCCCCAGTAACGCCCAGACAGGCAGAGAAGCCTGGCCCACCCGCCTGTGAGGACAGGCACCCGGATGTGACGTCAGAGCACAAGCGCTTCAAACTAGAGACGCAAATGCAGACCCAGGGTTCAAGGTTGTTCCTCTCCAGGCGGCATTCAAAACTAAACTAACAAGCAAAACCTGTGGCTCACTTGTGCCCACAGGGTCTCTGGGCCAGACGACCACAGACATCTGGGGACCCCACCAGGCCACTTTTTAAATTACATTAAAATATCATTTACCTTGATTACTGAGTTTGGGGCACCCCCTTCAATTTCGTGCCTCATCCTAGCCCCACGGGAGTCTGTAATAGTCTCATAGTGAGTTCACAGCCCACCGACCATGATGGAGTGACACACGCAAGCCCACGGAGCGGTGCCATGTGACGTGGTCCAAACCACGTGGTGAGCAGCAGCCCCCTCTGCTGGCTGACAGGAGTAACTGCGGCTTCCTGAAATCCCAGCTGTAGCCTGGCTTCGTGCCTCCCCTTCTAAATCCATTTATTAAGATACCCAGCACCCAACTACCTTTACCTCCAAAAGCATCAAATCCTGATAAGCCCTATTTCCCTGAACCTCCCCAAACTCACGTAACACAAGCGCAATCCTATAATAAGTCCTTTCTAACATCTTACTGAGAGCCCCGTGACGTGTGGTGCTCCTGGCTGCCATAGGTCCAACCCAGGCTGACTGCATGTCTGCTCCTGGCGTTTTTGGTGGGAGGGTGTCTGCACGATCCAGGCCAAAGCCTTGGTGAGGCTGGTGGGGGCACAGGGACACGTGGTCTCACCCAGTGGTTCTCAGTGGGCCACAGGGGACAGCTGGAAATCTGCAGGCACATTTCCGAGTGTCCTGTGAATAGGGGAGGGGCATTACTGGCATTGAGTGGGCACAAGGCCAGACATGGCCAGTGTCCTAAGGTCTTTCCAACACCTTTCTGGACGCTCAGGGCAGCCATAACCTGTGTAGGCGTAGGACGATCTCGGGTTAAGACTTAAGCATTTTCACCCTGAAACTTATGATTAACACCTTAGGTTATTGATCACAATCTCAATGGTCTACCAGGCTCCTGCCATCATTGTCCCTGGGTTGCTGACTCCACCAGAGAATCACGTGGCCAGAGGGAAGTCTCCATGCAAACCCCCGGAACCATCACGTAACCTTTGGAGAAATGCCCAGATTTTTCCCTTAAATACCCCCAGCTGGTCTGAGAATGGAACGCAGTTTTTGGAGGCGTTAACCCGCTGCCTTCTCAGACCACCGGTGCTCTGATAATAAACACTTATTCTACGACACAATTCTTGTGTCAGTCTGTTGGCTGAGCGGTGCAGGCTGCATGAGTCCCAGGCTCAGTTGACCTCTGGTTTCATAAGTAGCAATGGCTGCTGTGTATCCCTCCAGGGGGAGCTGTAAGCAGTCCCGCTGAACCCCCAGGTTCCAGAAGGGTCTGGGAGGGCACCCTAAATGTCCTGGAACCCCGCTTAGGTGTGCTAGCCCAGGGGAGCTGGAAGGAATGGATGTGTGGAGCGGATGTCTGGGGGAGGCCCACCCCAACCTCCTGGGGCTCACTGAGAAGTGCCCCAGAGTAGGTCAGGAAGAACCCTGCCCTGCCTGTGGGAGTCAGGATCCCAGGAAGCCCCAGCTCCCTCGGCAGGGGAGCCAGGACAGAATTCACTCCTAAGTGCCTAAGTGGGGGCTTTAAGTTCAGCAGCAGGGAAAAGTCAAGTCAGTGTTTTGCACGATCAATGTTTTCAGTGAGGGTTGTGAACCAAAAAAAGGGCTACATACGAAACCTGACAAGTTCAGGGGAGGCCGGCATGGCGGGCCCTACAAACTGAGACTGAAATCAACCACATAGGATAGCCTGAACATGAAAATTCCCAACTAAAAGCAAGTCACGGATAGTCGTGGAGGCCTGTATCTTCCTTGACAAAGGTCAGTCTTGACCTTAAATGAGCCTGTCTATCATCTTTTTGCATCTAAGATGACAGATCTTTGAAATGGCAGAGTAATGTCTTTTTCCAGACCCCTCAGGACACCCCCCCCCCCAGAGCACAGACCACAGAACCCCTCATTGTTATCTTGTCCAAATACCACCTCTATGTGCTGTAAAGGTGAACTATTAACTGTCCCGCACCCACCATGTAAAGATATGTCTCCCCACTACTTTCTATCCAACCCCAGAGACGCCGCTGCTTTGCTTTCTCTCACTCCCTTAATCTACCACCCATGGATTTCACGTAACCCTCTTTAGGATTCCGCCTTTGATTCTAATGTATAAAATAAGCTGCAAACTGCCATTCTCTGGAGCATTTTCTCAGTCCGTTGAGATTTTGCTTTCCAACAACTGTCATCATTTTGGCTCAAATAAACTCATCAAAATTCTCTACAGGTTTGGACGCTTCTTATGTTGACAGGGTGGATGTGTGTCCACTACATGTCTTGTGTGTCTGCCCAGGTGTGCAGCTGCCTCCCGTTTCTGAGTGAAGCCCATGGGTCACAGTGATACCTGGGAGCAAGGGGGGAGGCAGATGGAGAGGGGTAGGACTCCTGAGTCATTTCTGCCTGGGGCAGGGTGGTTTCTGCCAGCAGGACTGTTGTCCAGTGCCTTTAATCCTGCCCCCTAGTGTAACACTGGCTGAGACCCAGGTGACTGGTAAAAATGAGCAAAGCTAATATTGACCAAGCACTTGGCACGCGTCAAACACCAATCACACCTGAGATCTGTGAACTCATCCAATGCCCTAAGCAATCCCAGGGGGTGGGGGCTTCCCCCCTCCCCCCATGTCCCTATTTTCGGAGGAAGAAGCACACAGGGAGCCACGTAGTAATGTGCTCAGGATTTGCAGCCAGGAAGGAAGCCTGGGTGGATGCACCTACAGCAGGAGGGCTCAGAGGCTTTTGAGAGAACTGTGGCTGAATTACCGTGTTTCCCCGAAAATAAGACCTGGCTGGGCCATCAGCTCTAACGCATCTTTTGGAGCAAAAATTAATATAAAACCCAATATTTCATATTATATTTATTATATTATATTATATTATATTATATTATATTATATTATATTATATTATATTATATTATATTATATTATATTATATTATACTATATTATGTTATATTATATTATACCCAGTGTTATAGTAAAATAAGATCGGGCCTTATATTAATCTTTGCTCCAAAAGACGCGTTAGAGCTGATGGTCCAGCTCAGTCTTATTTTCGGGGAAGCAGGGGACAACACCTCCTACAGGTGACTTGCTGTGAAGTCATTTTATAAGCAGCAGCAAAGATCGGGTAAAGAAATTAGATAGTTAACTAGTTTTCCACCTTGTTTGATGGTCCGTGACAATTTTCTAGGTTTAAAACTGAAACGCTGAAATGCTGACAAACTAAACGTGAATAATTACTCCTAAGTACTCGCTTTCCAGGAGCCAGCACAGAACACTGCTGAGCCCAATTCAGCGCTGGAGTTCTGTGCAGCCCCCTGGGAGTTGCCAAGGGGTGTGTGGTCTTCTTTGGGGATTTTAAACAACACCCGTGGCTCTGAGCAGTCGAAGTTAATTGAGTGCCCAGAGAGTGCTAATCGGTTTTAAAATTTGGGGTTGGGGAGTGCTACCGTGTGGACCAGAAGCTTTTTCTTCCTTTTTATCCAAAGTGCAGTGAGTAATCTTACATGTATGCTTACTTTACAAATGAGGAAACTGAGAAATTTGCTTCAGGACACACAGCCTCCCCAAGGCTCAAGCCTGGGACATGCTGGCCACCTTTGTATAGTCGTCACCGGTGGACGATTTCACTTGCCCATGAAATCTCCCCACTTCATGGTTACTGCACCTCTAGAATTTCTGTTCACTAGTGGCTCAGGGTGAATTCAAATCATGAATTGTGCTCCATAAGATCCAGGGATCATTTTGATACCAAATACCTTCCTCACTGACTGGGAAGTGGTACACATTTCTAGAACGTTCCAGACCCATGGAATGAGAACGTCGAGTTGCCCAGGATAAGCCAGACCCCCTTGCTTCTGGTGGGAAGGGAAACATTAGGTCCCTCCCGCTCCCCACCCACTCCTATCCCCACATACGTGCAGCGGGGGCCACTGAACCTATAATTATTTCCTGTGCTGTTTATATGCCTTTCCCCTCCTCTTGAATTTAAGTGCAGTTGGTCATGAAAAGCACTACTTCAACAGTTCTTACTTGGCAATGGTTCCTTCTGTGTTGGTTGGATAGCTCTGTATTGTTCCAGAATATGTTGGAATTCACTGAAACTCATCGCTCTATTCCAAGAATTCTTAAACTGTCACTGGCACAGAGAGGGGTGGTTTGCTCGGTTCTTAGACACCAATACAATGTCAGAGGAGTAGGGGGGTGGGGGAGGCCTACGAGGGTCAGGCATAACAGGAAGTCCAGACCTCCCTGGGGGCGGGTCTGACACCTATGGACTGAGGGGGCAAGGAAGCACTGCGTGGGCAGTGCCCCAGACTGCAGCCAAGTTCAGACAAGGTCTCCAACAGGCTGCCTGACAGTCCCCAAACTGAAATGCCCCCAGAGGAATTTTGTTTCAGGGAGGAGTGCCCTGGGGAGCAGCAGGGGTTGAGTGGCCTGGTGTGGGGGCTGTGGTTCCCAGGGGCCAATGCCTGTCACTCAGCTGTGTTCCTGCATTAGGTTCTCTGAGAGGGACATCTGGGTGGCAGGTGCCACATCTCCAGGGTTTTCACAGAATCTCCTCCCTTGTACTGTGTTTGCTCTCAGGCCCTCAGGGTGCTGGGCTGCAAAGGCTGGAAAATCTCTCCTTGGACCTCCCGTCTTCCGGGTCCAAGAGGCACTGTTGTGTATTGGAAAGTTAAGAGACTCTGTGCCTCAATGTCCCCATTGGCAAAATGGGGACAATTGCAATAGCTGTATCAGAGGGTGTTCAACGGCTGTGAAAGCAACACGCAGGCTCAGAAAGACCCTGGGAGGTCGGAGCCAGCAGACCTTGGTCCAGCTGCTTTGGGGTGGGGGTTCTCAAACTTTCTTCCTTAGCTTGTATGCTGCTTTTGAAATCTAAACGTGCTTTATGCTGAGTGAAAGAAGCCAGACACCAAGGCCATATGTTCTTTGATTGCACTATATGACGTGTCCAGAACAGGAACAGGAAGTGGATTAATGGTGTCACGCAGGGCAGCCTGCGGGGTCTCAGCTCCCGCTCCCCACATAAGAACACAGGATATGGTGAGGTCAAAAAGGAACACCCACGGAGCCATAGATGGAGGAGTCATACCACTATATTCTCGCCGGCAGCATCTGCCTCTCACAATCCGCAATCCGCGCTTGTTAACTCAGCCACCATCTGCTTACTAGCCCCCATTTTCTGCTAGCGTAGCCACAGCAGTTATACTAGTGGCCAGTGGCTCACTGGTTACAGCTGATGGCCAACTAGCCACAGTTGACGGCCATTTACTTCCTGAGCCAGGACCTTTCCACGTGAGGCCGACAGCCTGGAAACTGCACTCCTGTCTCTGTCCCTACAAATGGTTTCAGGGCTGAGGGAGGGGGTATGGAGAGTGACTGCTGATGGGGACTGAAATGTTCTGGAACTAGAGAGTGGTAAGAGCTGCACAGTTCTGTGAAACACTAAAAAGCAGGAATTGTACTTTAAGAGGGTAAATTTTATGGTATGTGAAATGTGCTTATGTCTTTCTTTGTTGATATACTGACTTTAGACAAAGTCCGACTTTCTGCTGAGAATTGAGTTTGGTTCTGTGGGGACAGAGTCCCAGAGAGCAGTTTCCAGGCTCTCGGCCTCACGTGGAAAGGTGCTGGCTCGGGTAGTAGATGACCATCAGCTGTTACCGTTTAGCCATTAGCCACTGATATAACTGCCGTGGCTAAACTAGCAAGCGCAGAGTACAGATTGCGGATGGCGGAGTGCGGATTGCGGATTGCAGTTAGCAAGTGAGGTTGGTTGGCAGAGAAGCAGACGGTGGCTTGCAGATCGTGTGGCTCCTGCTTCCTGTGTCTCCAACCCAGCCGCCAGCGAGAATATAGTGGTGTGACTCCCCTATCTATGGCTCCGTGGGTGTTCCTTTTTGCCCTCACCATGTCCTGCGTTCTTTTGTGGGAAGTGATACCAGAGACCCCGCATGCCACCCCGCATGACAAGTTCCAAGGGCTTACCAAGGGCCAATGTGTGGACTGGCTCATTTTGTCCTCAATGGCACTAGTCCTGCAGGTGTCCCCCTGTCCTCGGGGCCCTAGGCCGAGGGCTCTCTCCATTTTATCCAGGCCATGCTTGGGGAGCAGGCACTATTGGGCAGCTGCCTTGCACCTATTGGCCTGGACGCTGGGGCCTTTCCCTCTTGGGTTTTGTGGGTCACAGACACCCCGGTTCTTCCCCTATCCCACAAACCTTCCCTCCTCCAGGACAGTGCTCCTCTCCAGCGCCCGCTAGAGGGACCCCTGGGACACCTACCTCTCTCTATTCTTTCTTTGCTGCCACAGGCCCCACCCCCAGCCCTCACCAACCCCTGGCAGGGGAATCGTTTGTTTCTGGATTTGCAGAGGTCCCTTTTCCTTCTGACACCTGCACTCACATATGACAACCCGCTGGGAAATTAGGAGAAATGAATCTTCTTTCAAGGTCACGAGCCAATAGGCGACCAGGCTGCCGTCACTCGTGGCTGTGGCTGCATTACTGTCTTCTGTGTAGCACTGAGTACAGACCCACACAGAGCAAAGAGGGCAAGAGCAAAGAAAGGAAGGAAATACTTGGGGGGAAAGCAGTGGATTCTTCCAGAAGCGAACGTGCCATAGGATTTTACCTCTGTCTCTTATTTCATCACCTTCCTGCAGAATGAGGTTGCTAACCAGAGGCCCTCACTTTGATTGCCAAGACCATGGCAGTGGTGTCAGTGAAGATTAGTACCTGAGGGGGAGCTGGGACCCGCTCGGGCATCTGTTTCCTGGCACCATCACAGGGGGTTCCCGGGCCCCAGGCACCTGCAGTCCCCAAGCATCACCGCCCTCAGGTGTAACCGGAGGACAGAGGGCTGGCGACAGAATGTCCCTGCAAGGGGGGGGGGGGTCCTCCTTAACAGCCCCCATGAGCCCCGTGAGAGTGAGGGGCACACGTGAGGTCTGCAGGTCCCCACCTTCAGTCAGAACACTTCTCTAGGCACCTGTTTTGTGTTTTGGATTTCCTCCCACCTGTGTTTCCAGAAGTTTCTGTGGTTTAAATTGTACGTTGTAAGGATAGCAGTATAAGGATATTTTCCAAAATTTCTGATTTACTGAAGCATGGTTACTATCGTGGAAACAACCGCAGGGCCTAGCAGAAGGGAAATGACATCATGGATTCTGGAACATTCCATGATGTGTGCCACGCAGAGGTGACAGAGCGACAAGGGAGTGCTGTGCCTTCTGGTCTGGATTCCATACAAGGCAGGAAAGCAGGTGTGGAGGGTGTGGTGCGGTGTCCCTCTCTTCCTGGTTGTGATGACAGGATGGGTGAATACACTGTTATCTGGCTGTCAACTCTGGTCACCTCAAGGGGGTGTGCGTGGATGGATTGGGGTGAGATTATTAACTTTTGTATTATTTGTTAACACAAGTGTGTAAAATATTTGTGATTTAAAAATCCAAATAAAGATCACTTTGGAAGAAGTGGGGAAGGAATGGGATTTTGATGGGAAGGTGACAGATGGTTTGAATAGACAGGGACACAGAGACCTGGGTAAGAAGAAGGGACCAGGGTGACTGGTCAGCGGGCTGTGGCCTTTTTCTCTGTTCCATCCCTGTGGGCACGCCTACTAGCCTAGTCTTCCCCATCATGGCCACACACAGGTGATGGTCCCAGCGTGACTCCTGGACCCAGTCCGAACCCCACTGCTGCCCCATACGGGGCCCTCAGAGCATAAAGACCCCCAAAGCTGACTCCTGGGGATGTTTGTCCATCATCTTACGCCTTAGGCACGTGTCTGGGAGAAGCTTCCTCTGGTCACAGGGAACAGATTCCCCCAGGCCACTTCCTGTGACATGATGGACTCTTCTCCCAGCTCTCAGTGTCTTCTTCCCAAGGTGGGGAGTCTGACTAAGGGGTCAGGAGCCCCGGCTCCGCAGCGCCACTGTCACCATCTGAACACTACCTCCATCACTTGCCTCGGGCAGGTTGTCTAGTCTCTCTGAGCCTCAGTTTCCTCTTCAACGCAATGAGGTTTGCAGGTGAAATGAGATAATGTGTGAAAAAGCACTGGACCCTGTGCTGCCACGTAACAACTGGGGTCTGGTGTATCATGAGCATCGCTCTGATTTTTCTTCCCAGCTTCATCCGAATCCATTGTAACACCTACCATGGAAATTGCTCCATTCAGAGCAAAAGGGTGAACATTCTCCTCCACACGTGCTCTCCCACACCCAGGCCCAACTCTCCCAGCAGGTCCGAGAGCTGGAGTTGTTGAAAGCAAGAAGTGAGAGGAACGGAATCTGAAAATAACGGCGTTTTATTTGATTTGTGTCACATTTTCATAAATGGCATCTAATTTCAGAAAACAAAGTTCAAGTCTGCAAAAAATGCACATACAAATCTAAGGCGATAACTGTACAGATATACAAAGCAGGACCATGGTCTGTAAGGAGGCTGGCATCCCAAGGTCTGCTCGGGTCTGTGTTCCCATGGAGAGAAACAGAGAGCAAGTGTCCAGGGGAGCCCATGTTATTTTTAAATATGTATATATGTGCGTATGTATATAAGTCTCATGTATCTACAACAGTGCAAACCTCTGACAGCGTGCAAGCGATTGCATTTTCTAGGTCACATGGCTAAATCAAGGTAAAGTTATCCACCCAGCATTATAAAAACAGGGCTCACATAATTATTAATACATATTAGATATACAGACATACGCACATGTTTGCCCACTGGTTAAAAAATATTACTTGCATTGACTCGTGCTTTGGAAGGAATACAAAGGAAAACCATTAAAATAATGGTCATCAAATAAAAGACAACAATTCACAACGGGTGCGGCTAGAATCGGGCATTGCATGAATATGGCTACAAAGGAAGAACCGACGAGGGGGCAGGGAGCCAGCTACCCAGACTGACCTAAATATATGTGTTCTATGGAGAAAGCCATCTCCGTCCTCTCCCCACCCCAGGCATTATGACTATGAAAATGGAAACCCCTTGCGTGGGGTTGGTGGTGAATTTTAGTAGCCATTTGGATGACAGGATTTTTGCTACCATTTTTAATTGGCCGAGGACTTAAAAATGAGATATTTATGATTCAGCTTGGGCGGGCTGTGTTCCAAAGATCCTGGAAAAGAGACCCCCAGAGGGACATGATGACAGAATTATAAAAAAATGGAAAGGTAGAAAAACAAAGTCACTACCATGGCCACTGAAATACCCTCAGAAGAACCACGTCCCCGTGGTACCGTTCAGGCGGGGTGGCACTGGGACCTCCAGGAACCCCTGGAGGTAGGGCGCTCAGCCTGAAACCCGTGAAGCCCCTGACTTCCTGCTTCCCCTTGAGGCCTGATCCATTTCAACCAGCAGGAGAGGGCACATCAGGGCCCCCAAGGGAGGCAGTTTTGGTAGCTCCCCCCGGAAGTGGATGTGCCCGGTGCTCCAGCAAAGCCCCAGCTGGCAAATGTCATTTTCTTGAAAGTTCGCTCTGGTGGTCCAGGGCTGTGCTAGAAGGAAGGGCTGGGGCAGACCAGGCCTCAGGGCAGGGGAAGCAAAACAACAGTCCATCTCGGGTACATCTGGGGACTTGAGAATAGCCGCCACACAGGCCAGGAAGGGAGGGCCACCCCTCACGGCATGAACGCTTGCCCGACGGGCTTCAGTATCATGTCCCAGCTCACCTGGGACCCTGCTGCATGTGAGGAATGACACCCATCATGAGAGGTAACAGCAGGTGGCTTACAAGGTGCACCAAATCAGATCTCCTAATAACATTAGTGAACTCAGGCGATACCATTTAACTGCACAATATCGGGGCCACACTTAAACTCAGGTGCAAGGTAACAGGCGAAAGCACCCACAGGTGCTCAGCCTGATTCCTTCATGTTCGCTCGGCAAACAGGATGGTACCTGCTCTCTCTGCCGAGAGAACCCTCCCACTGAATGTAATCATTTTGAGTTTTGCTGTTTTTTATTTGTGTGGCTTGGACTCACGTGGTTCCCAAGATCTGGCTAAAACCATGAAACCCAGTGAGAAACTCACACATGTCTGTGGCCTGCGAGGCGGTGGCTGTGGGGTGGGTCTCCCTGGGACGGGGGGAGCAAGCTGCGCCCCCCCAGCTGTGGGAACACACAGAGCTGGCTATGGTCCCAAATGCCCTCCAAAGGCAGAGCCCAGACCCAACGCAGGCCCCATCCGGGCTGGTGACACAACAGCGCACTTTTGTAATCCTGTTCCTTTCTCTTCAGCCTCACATTGGTCACTGCATGGTAGAAAAGCCCCGAAGCTGTGTCCCACCCATGACAATCCCTCGCCCTGGCTGGAACGGGTGTGTGGCTTGTTTTCTCCTGTTTACCACAGGGGTCTCTAAGCCCAGCCTGCACCCAGAGCAACCACCTGTGTGACACAGGGGCGTACAGCAGGCTTCCCGGCAGGCCTCGGGCACACTCAAGGAGGCCGCAGACAGTCTGCTGAAGGAAGATTCCACGTTGGCATGTTCAGAGAGAACGTTAAAAACTGAGCAAAGGCTAAACCCTTCTGTTTTCTCAAAGATGGGAGAAAGAAATGGGCAAGGATATGCAGTACTTCTCAGAAAGTCTAGCTACACCCAGCCCGAGGGTGGGCCCAGTGCACCCTCTTCAGCTGTCTTCCCGCCCAGGAGGTGTGGGTTTAAGGACAGGGTGAAATGAGCTTGCAAGCTGAGAATGAGCATGCGATGGGGGAAGGGGAGCCCCCACTTTTTCCAGCCTCTGGTCCCAGGGAGGCCCTGATGATTGTCCCCAAGGTGTCTCCCTGATGTGAGAGGCCAAGTGTAGTGACCTTAAGTACCACGACGGAGGGAGGGCCTGCAGAGGTAGGGAGGCTCGGTGCATGCCACCCCTCTCTGCCTGTCACTTCGGAGGACTGCAGGGGCCTTCAGTGCTGTGCCTTTGCAGAGACATCTCACTGCTCTGTCCAGGTTGGGAGGGAAGCCCAGTGTGACAGCCCCGCCCTAGGCACCACTGCCCAGGCTGGGCTCAAGCTCAGGGACCTGGGAGCTGATGCAGCTCACGGGTTCAACCCCTTCTGGGTTCTGCTCACCTCAAGTGGGAGCCAAACCTCCCAGAGGTGAAGCGCCCCCCATAGCAGCTGCCTACAGAGGCCTCGGCCAAGAAAGGGGTTTCCCCGGACCTAGTGCAATGAATGAGGGGTGTTCCTGGGCTCTGCGTCACAGAGACCACTGCAGGGCGAGGGGGCTGGACAGGAAGCTCAGCGAGCCGCATGCACTCGGGGCCCCAGCATTTTTCAAGGTCATGGCCAACATTATTAACAAGGCAGCAGGAAGTGGGTGAGGCGTCTGGGAGAATGAAGGAAAACCACAAAACTCGAAGGCAGTTCAACATAAAACACGAACGTTACCGAGAGAGAAAGGTGACTGTTCACAGTTGGTGTTAAGCCAGAACACTAATAACCTGAACTCTTCCTAGATGTACAGCAAATGTGTTCAAAACACAACCTCAGAATCCATTTCACCTCGCAAAAGTCAAGCACATCATTTGGAGTTTGAAGCATTTAACAGTGAACACAAGAAAAAGCTTTATATAAAATATTTTATTAGTGGTCTTCATTTCTTAAAAGTAACTTTATATTCATATGCTCTGTACCTCCCCCCACCCCACTGGGCTGTTTTTCTTTTTTTGGTTTTACTTTTTGTCACATTCAAATTTAGCTGGCGTTGGATGGAAGCCTTAGCAAGTTTTGACTATGCTTTTGCCATCTGCACGGCAGGCCTGAAGTCAGGGCATTTTTCCTTTCCTTCTTGGAGTAAAGCATGAAAAAGGCACCACTCCACCGAGACAGGAGTGAGCTGAGCCCCCAGGCCAGCAGCCCCAGGGCCAGCTCTGGTGCCCTATGCAAGGCGGTTGAGGGGGAGAGGCAAGGGCCACCCTCCCACCTCAGCTGTGTGGTGACAGCAAGTCCAGAATGAATAGCAGCCATTAAGCTAGTATTGCATTTTATATCTAAAAAGTATTTTCATGTCCATTTGTACACTATGAACGGAGGCAATGTGGCAAAGCAAAAAAGTGGACACTTTGGGGTCAGCCTGGGGCTCGAATTCCAACTCTGCTCTTTCCTGGCCCTGGGATGGAGGACCTTCCTGCCCCTCTCCCGGCCTCTGCATCCTGCATCTCCAGAGCGAGCAGCGTGATGCAGTCATGGGTCCCCTCCTGCCTGCTGCACTGGAGGGCTGGCCTGCGGCTGAGTCCCCTCCCCTGAGACCCCAGTGCCTAGGACAGCACCAAGCACGTGGGGTGGTCAATCCACGTTTACTGAGTAAACAGACAGAGGGATTCGTAAGGCAAACAGTCAGTGCCCAGACTCTCAGGAGGAAAGATACGCGACACCTTGAAGCTCAACTTTTCCTCTTCTCAGCACAACAACCAAAGATGACTCTACCTCACGACAGGGCCTGTGCCTAACCTCCTGGCAGTACCTTTCCCAGGTGGGAAAAGGCTCTTTCCGTGGTTCTCCAGGGTGAGGCTTTACCTAAAAGCTTATGTCCCTTTTCCTGGTCCCCTTTTACCTAAAAGCTTAAGTCTCCGCCAGGTGACTTATCAGATTCCAGCATCTTCCATGTAAATCTTTACACCAGTTTTCTTCCCTTCCCGGGGGGAGAGTGTCTCACTTCACCCACAAAGGAACTTGGGGAGAATTGAATTCTCCAGCTGATATTCAGGGAGCGTAAGAGAAAGGGGGGCATGAAATGCCCTGATAGGGACAGAGGTGAGAGTCTCCCAAGCTGGGGCTGATGCTGTCATGGGAGGGGGCAGGGGTTGGAATCCCAGGGTGCCCCCTTCTCTCCGACAAGTTTCATTTGAAAGTGGAATTCTGGGCCATTTTCACCTCTGCCAACAGCTGGAGAGACCAGGCATCTTTTTAGCCAAGCTTTCATCCTTCTAAATCAAGATGCTCCATCCGAGAAGAAAGGACTATTAGAATGATTACATTCTGAAATCACTTACAAGAATTAGAATTGGGAAGCTGGCCTGTTTAAACGCTAATGTATGAGAGACAGCTGTCTACCTCTCAGACACAACTGGCTAGAAAAATAAGTCAACCAGTTGCCTGGATGTGATCTTGGGCCCTGGGAAGAAGGTGTTTTATCAAATTACCCTAAAACAAAAAGCAGAGGGCAAATATCTGGAGATCCAAACAGAGTAGCAGCATTTGAGTAAATGCTGGTAAGGGTCTCGAATGAAAACACACAAGCGGGTGGTGGCGGGGGTGTGTGGACATTTGCTGCGGATGACAGACACACTCATTCCGCATGGCTTTAGGTCCTTGCAGGAGAGTCACCCTGAGGGGCTGACAGTATACTCACTACACTCCAGGTAGCAGCCTGAAAAATAACCCGTGTTACTTTGCTCATGGGTTTTCCTTCTGAAGTCTGGCAGCCCTCACGTCCCCCAAGATCTGCCCTTTGGGGGACCTCAGTCAGCTCCTCATCTATTCAGGGATGAATATAACCTGCTAACAGTGGAAACCCAAAATGCAGGAAACACGAACCCCTACAGAAATGACTCCTTCTGAGGGCTGAGGTGTGCTTGGGAACTATGTTTTCAATCTAGAGGAATCTCACTGTTTCCTTCCGAAACTTCTGAGACCTGACACCGTGGCTCAGTGAATGAGATGAAACTGCCAGTGGAGTGGAGGGCGTGGGCCCTACTCACTGTGGCTCCTGGCGTGCTGTCCTTACTAGGGTCACAGAGCCACAGCCGACAGGAAGGGCTTACTAGGAGGGGCAGAGGTCTTTAAATACTGGCCTCGCCTCATGTAACTCTGAGGCATGATCAAGACGTCCTCGTCTTCCCAACTCTGTATTTCCCCGGGCTGTTCCCATGTGTGACGTCTTACGGGCAAATGTGTCTGGAAATTAAATGAAGACTTTTTATAAAAGCTAAGTTTGACCCTGGTTAAATAACTGAGTCTGGAAGGCAAAGCTATATTTGTGTAGGACAAGCAAACTGAAAAGTGCATTTCAATATATCTTGACTATGTTTCCTAAAAAGGATCTAAGGGTGAAAAGAGGATCGCTCAGCATTTGCACATCAAATCCATGTGTAAGTAAAAATTTAACTCTTTTTGTTCTCTGGAGAGGAAATAAGAGGTTTGGGAGCAGAACCAAGGATCTTGGAGCTGAAAATGGCCTTGAAAAATATCTAGTGCTACCATTTACAGAAGACACTGAGGGTCAGAGAGGTTCATGAATTTGCCTACAAAAATACCATCTTTCATAGGAGACCCTGATTCCAGGACAGTGACGTTCTGGAAGGGGAGAGCAATTCCATTTTCCTTCAGATGACCGTCTTTGGCCAGAACCGCTTCCCACCCTGCAGTCACACTGCCTCTGACAGCTGGCAAACACATGGATGCCCTGTTGGGATGTCAAGGCTGTTTACCCTGCAGATGCACCCCCTGTTCCTGTGCACGTGAGAGTCACTGATGTGATTACATCACTGGCAAGAAGGGGTGTCCAGTCTGCGGAGGCTATACCAACCCAGCACTGAAAAAGGGGTGCAGCTGAGGGCCGCAAGAGCTACACTGAGGGGATGGACTCCCGCGGCTCCAAGGGCACTGTTTGATGGAGCCGTGGATGCCTTGGACACACTAAGTGTCCGCAGTTTCTTGCAAAGGCCTTGGATTCTAATGAGGCCTCAGCGTCTTCCCCTGTCCTGTAGTTAGTCTTCTCCCAGCCATACCTGCAGACCCCTCAGCGTTCATACCTGGAAGGCCCTAAGCCCAGCTTTCTCAGGTTCAGCGGAGGTAGCTGATGTGAGATATGAGGAAAGGGAAATGTTTGTAAAAACTCAACGGGGTTGATCTTCTGGAATTTTCTGAGGCAAAATTAAGGTGCTCAGAGAGTTAGGGAGAAAGAAGCAATATGTATTTGGCTTAAAATAAAAAGCATGGGGAGAAATCAAAGACTTTGAAAGAATTGGCCAATTTCACCTTACAACCTTTTGTACAACTTTCTGAAATGTCTGCACGGCTTAGCACATCACACACAGTTCCAGCGTCTTCTGTCCGCCTGGAACCTGCCTTGGCAGCTTCTCCTAAGTTCTGTCTATAAATGAGGCCAGCTCAGCGATTCCGCAAAACCCCTTATACCTCTAAACAAAGTATGTTATTTACCCTGAATAATTCTCTTTAACAAGTACTAAAAAGATACAGCTTCTTAAAATGAACGAAATTCATCGACTTTTGGCTTGGAAAATGACTGCTCGTTGGAAAAAGAGACAAACCGTAGAAAGACGAAAACTATGAAAAACAACAGTCATAAGATGGAACCACTCCACCCGCTGCCTTTCTCCCCCAGGACGTCTCCTGCACAGCGGCCAGCTGAGGGGCTGCTCGTTTCCCCGTCCGGGACCAGTGCCACCTGGGTCATAAGGAAGAATTTTACCAAGGAGGCCTCTTCTCACCAGCTTTGTTGCAGTTTTAAATTCTGCCCCAGTTGTGGTATTTTTAAATTCTGCATATAAAAAAATTCCTTTCTACATCTTCTTCCTAGTTAAAGCTAGAAAGGATAATGGAGAGAAGACCCGACCCAGCTGGGCAGGGCAGTTGAACACTTGGCACCTGCAAACCAGGCGTGGTGGCTCGGGGTTGGGTCACAGTTGTCCCTTTGTCTGCAGGCACAGGCTTGCCGCCATGATTCTACAAGTTGCCCTTGGCCGCAATGTCTATTTCTCTTCTTTCCTGGGATGCAGGGGCTTTACCTCTCTGCCCGGATTTTGTACCTCAGGACAAAATAGGCGATGAGGCGCAGGGAGATGAAGAAAACACCCAGGACGACGAAGTCCAGGTAGAGCTTGGCGTTCTCCACGTCCAGCTCTCGCAGAATGGCCTCTGACTTCTGGAAGTGGCAGGTCTCGTCAATGTCACAGTGCAGGTCCTCTCGGTCGAGGCCGTAGATGGAGAGGATGACCCCTTCGAACCCATACCTGGGGAGGGAAGCGCCCCATGTGAGGAAGGCTGTGTCCCGGGTGACCAGATGCCTCCCCACGGCCCTTACCCCGCCGCTGTCTGCCGAGGGCAGAATAGCAGTCACCTTCTCCGGCTTCCCAGTTGCCTCCCTTCCTGAACGGGATGAAACACTCCCTAACCTGCCAGCATCTTCCCAACATTAACACATGCAACAGCTTCACTACGTTTTTTCCAGTTGCATTTTCTCCAGAATCTCCACCAGAAAACCATACTGACTGAATTGTAGGCATTTGTTCAGCGATGAAATGAATGGAAAGCCACTTTGGTTACGTGCGATACTACAAACTGTTTTAAAGTTGGAAATAATAAAGGGTCGGACAGGCTTCCACGCCCTGTGCAGCACTTTAATAACGGATTTCTGTGCCGTCTACCATTCAGCTCCAGCCCTACACGGTCAGAACAGAAACGCGAATTCTGAGAAGAAAAATGTGGGTTTCAGATTTCTTGGTATTGGCGCGCACACAGGTTGCTGAAACTCTGTACAGGCGCTTTGTTCCCATTCTGTTTTCCCAAACAATACCCCTGGGTCTGAACTGACATTCTAGAAAAGAAAAGCTTGTTCCCGACTTCAGATCTGTGTGTCACGTGGACCTGCTACAGCTGGGCAGAAAAGCTCTACAGATAAGCATGCCCGAGGACCAAGGGCCAAACAACCTGGGCACAGAGCACACCATCTGATGGCAAGCGCCTGTTGCAGGATACTCTTGTCCAAAGATATTCGGATGCTTACATCATGACTGGTTTTCCCCTGATTTCCTTTTATGACACGCAGAAACACGTATGAGCACTGCTTGTTTCAGAGAGGGTTGATGTGCCTAAAAGGTGGGAACGCTCCCCGCCCCCCAAGCAGTTCTCCAAAGCCCCAGAATACAGGGCCCACCGGGCTTCTTTGGGCCTGAATCACTGGTACTTATCTTCTCCTCGTGTGTGTGGTGGGGAGTGTGGGGCACACAACACCAGGGAAAGATAAAAGGCACCAGGAGTGATGACAGCATTGAGCCGACAGCCAAGACGTGGCTTTGTGAGCATCTGTACAACAGTCCCCTTCCGTCCCTCATCGTGAGGCGCCCCCCACCCCCCGACACCCGTGCTACCTGACATAGGAGATGTAGGACATCCACTGCAGGTAGGTTGGGATGGTGTCAAAACTGACGAAAAATCCTGAGAAGAGGAGGACAGGGATGGCCGTCACAGGACCCACGAAGGTTGCCACCTGGGGGGGGGGGAGCATAAAGAGAGCTTATAGTCCCACCCAGCTTCCTCCTCAGGTGGCCCCCGGACGCCATCTTCCTGGACTGCCATGTGGGCAGCTGGGAAAGGACCAGCTTTCAGGATTGATCTTACAAGGGCCAGGGTGGCACAGAGACGTGTCTGGTTTGAGTAGCAAGCAGCCTGTTTGAGGTTACCTGATTCACCACAGATCTGGCTGTTTTTAAGGAACAGCCTGGCCTGAGTCTCCCCGAAGCCACAGAGGTGCAGAAGCTGCGAAGGCATGTGAGTTTGGCCGCTTGGGGGGCGGGTGGTACCAGGCGTAGAAGGGGCACGTGCAGAGACTTGGAGTGGGGCGGCAGTGAGGGGCTCCAAGGGATGGCCAACTGGATCCCCCCTGGGTCTCCAGAACTCGGCCTCCAAGCCAGCTGCGTGACCCTGATCAAATCATGTTGCCTCTTTGGGCCTCAGTGTCCCCACCGGTAAGATGGGCTTATGCTTGGGACTCAACAAGCTATGAGGTGGAAAGCATGGAGAACAGCACCTGGCATACAGTGGGAGCCAGGTAGGGGCACCGGTGCTGTTGATGTGCCAATCCTGACCAGCCAGGACAACGCAAGTCCTGCCCTGGGGTTTGACCTGGTGAGCTGGTCTAGGAAGTTACGGCAGAAGCAGGAGGGGGCGCTGAGTGTCAGCCTTGGCAGAGAAGGCAGGCCTGCCCCGCAGTGTTTCCTGGGCTGGTACCTGCAGGGACGTAGAGGCAGCTCCGATCAGCAGGCCCAGGGACTGCGCCACCAGTGAGGTCATAGTGCCCAGCGCGGCAAACAGGACGAACCGCACGGCGTCAGACGGCTGCGACGTCATCCAGTACACGATGCTGCAGTAGGCCACCGGGAACATGATCTGGAAACACAGGGGCCGTCACCTCAGCCTGTCCCACCCGGGTCTGCAGGGTACCACGGACAATTCTTGCCCCTCTTCAACTACGCGCCCTTCACTTACGTACCTGGAAGGGGACGTCGGCCATGGTCTTGGCCAGGTAGTAGGCCTTCAGGCTGTACCAGTAATTCAGGTGTTCCCGAAGAAACACGCCCATCTCCAGGGGAACTAGGAGACAGGGAATGGAAGACGGTCAAGCAGACGTGCCCGTGTGCCCGGGCCCTGCGCAGGCTGGTACTGGGCTCTCTGTGCCCCGGCTGGCCTGTGCTGAGGCGTGCGCCTTTCCACACTTATAGTACTCGGGGTGTGGATGGAAAGGGGTGGAATGATTGACCAGCTGGGGCAATGGCCAACCATTTTAATAACATGAAGAGTCATCGAGTGGAGAACATCTATGCAGGGACTGAGCGTTATTTTAGTGACTCACGTGAGCAATTTACTGCCTAACTTATTCTCCTGGAATAACTGAAACAGTGTCATTCCTTCCCGTGGGCAAGACCTTGACAGCTGGTCTTGGAAATTCTGGGCCATTTAAAATGAGAGGCGGCACGGTGTGGACGAAGTGCTTATGCTGGAGTTCTGCTAAAGCCAAAGCTTCTCCACTCTGAGCCCAGAGGGTCCCAGAGTGTTCTACTCCGCAAACAGTCAGGACGGGCATGGAAATCCACCCAGAGTGGCATTATCCACTCACTGCTTGGCTGCACTGGGGCTGTCTCAATCATTGGACGAGGGACGCAGTAGAATTTGAGGTGACCCTGATTAGAAAACCTTTTAGAAATCTGTGTTATCTGCCTTCCACCATGCTTAAAACCCCCATTCCCCCCATCAGTGATTCATTCCTTTGGCTTGAACATGGTATGTATTTTCTTGTCTAACAGAAATTACAATAATGCCTACCTCTGTCAACAAATTGTATTTATAAAAAATAAAAACACGACACTGTGTGTTCAGAAAACCCATCTCTTGGCCAAGCCGTGACATCAGTCACAGGTTGGAGTGACAGACAATGGAGGAGGGTGGGTCTGTGGCTAGTGAGACACTCACACGTGAGCACGGTGGGCATGAGGGCCGCGAACATGAGGAACAGCATGGAGAAGAAGAGGAACCCGGAATTACTCAGGACTTTCTTGGCTTCGTTCCCAATCCCCAGGTAGAGCAGGCCGATGAGCAGGCCGATGCCGATGTGAGACGTGATCCGCAGGTGCGTCAGGACCTGGGGGGACACAGCTCTTACTCACACGCCGGGGAGTGCAGGCTCGGGCAGCGACAGAACCGGGGCCAAGGCCTCCGGAGGCAGAACTGTGCTTCACATGCCCATTCTCCTCCAGAAGGACAAAGCAACACACACACACACACACACACACACACAGCATTTTGTTGCTGTTAAAACAGAACTATTCCAAAATGGCAACCTTCAGAGGAAAGGACAAGAGACAATGGTGGGGAGGGAGACAGAGGAAGGAGAGATCAAAGGCCTACTCTTGAAGAGCTCCAGCCGGGGTTACTACAAGCCCCTCCATCTTTCAAACGCGGTCCCAGAGGCCCACAGAACACCACCCCTCCTAAGCAGGTTGTCAGGTTGTCCACACTAAACGGTGGATATTATCATGGTTCCTAACCATTCGCTACCTCCTCCCTGAAAAGCCTCAGTGCAACTTGCTGTGCCTCTCTGAGGGAGGAACACAACCTCTGGTGTCACGCTTGGCCCCATGACTGACTTTGGCCAGTGGGACGTGAGCACGAGTGACACGTTGCCACCATGAACCAGAAGTTTTAAGGGCTGCCATTTCATTCCTTTCTTGCACTTCCCCTTTGTCACGTTCTAGAAAGGCTCTGTTCCTCCATGCTGGGTCCCAGGGTGAGAAGCTGTGGGGCAGAGCCATAACACTCAGCCACCAACGCATAACAGGAGCGAGACAGGAATCTTTACTGTCATAGCCACCTGGCATTTGGGGAGTGTTTGTTACAGTAGCATCACAGAGTGAAAGCTGACAAGTGCAATGGAGGAACAACTATCTGGAAGTTCAGTCAGGACAAATAAACCAGAAAACGGCTGACAGCTTCCTTTACTACGAGAGACGATTGAGAGTAAGCTTACCGAATCCCTCATGATACTGAGAAAAGTCCGTTTGAAGAGAATGCAGAACTGGGTGAGGCAGCTGGCTGAGAAGCTGTGACAGCCTTCCATGGACGTGGAGTCCTGAGGACATACCCGAGAAGGGAGAGGAGGTCAGACTCCTAGCCTGTGACATGTTTCCGTGCAGCCAGCTGCAATGCAGCACACGGCTGTCCCGGGAGCCGGGGGTGGGCATTACCTTTCTGAGCCCCTTTAATCGTTTTGCCTGCTTTACCTCTTCAGAGGGCCGGTGCCATAGGAAGGGGTTCACCTCAGCATCCCCCCCAGGCTCTCTCCTGTAGTCGGAGTCACACATGCCCTCCCGGACGGCTCTCACCAGGCGGCCATTCTGATCCCCATACTCGCCGGACGCCACCTCCATGACTGCGTGAGACACAGATGTATGTGGTCAGCCAGGCCCCAGGACAGGCGCCCGAGATTACTAATGTGAATTGGGGGTCCCTTTCATTTCTCAACAACACAGTCATGAGTCCAGCAGGAATATTTTTGAGTGATTACAGAGGAGCTGCTGGATGATGATCATACGATCAAATCACTTAGCAGCCAATGTTCCTTCGGTTCTAAAGTGCCCAGCAAGGCCATTGCTCGCGAGCATCCCTACTGCCTTAGGCGCCCCTCCCACCCGGGTTGGATACACGCAATAGGCACTCAAGCCTCTGCATTGGAGCTGGGAGATGAGTGAATGGAGCAGCATAACTGATTGGAGAGCTAGCATTTTGCACATGGGGTCTGGCATGAGTGATGAGAGTGGTGGCAGTGCAGCGGGACCATGGAGAAAGGGGTACCCGGGGCCCCGAGGTGTGCTTGGCACCCTGGGAACATTGAGGTCGGGGACCATCAGCCCCAACTCTGAGATCCCCAGGGAGCGTCTCCTCCACTGGCCCTGGCTTGCTCCCACCGTCGCTCCTCGGCCCTGGGCGTCAGGCCTCCTCAGCACTCCAGACCCATTCCAGTCCCGCTCTGCCCACTTCTCTCCTGGTTCCACACCCCCAGGGTGACCGCGGCTCTTTCCTATCCGCCCACCTGCTCTCTCACAGTCCATCTTCCCTCTCGCTCCCCACATCCTTCCTGGCAAACCCACCGGCCCCTCACCTCAATAGTATCCTAGCTGATGCCCAGAGTCCCAGGCTTTGCTTTCAGGCAGCATGTCCCTCTGGCAAAGGTGGCTCTCTGGTCTCCCCAGGCCTGAACCGAGGGTCCAAGTCTCCCCGATCCGGTCAGAAACCAGGATACGGTGACCCCACCAGGACCTCATCACCACCAATGCCATATGAGCCCAGTCCCACCTGCTCCACTGGTCACTCACACTCGCCCCTCCAAAGGGCCACTCTGTCCTCACCTCACCTTCAGGTGACATTAAGGAAACAGAAGCCACACTCGAACCTTTCTGGGACCTGCCCGAAGTCCGATGCACCCTATTTCTCCTCCTGTCTGCCCTTCCCTCAAAGTCCTCCCCTCTTTACGGGCTTTGGACCTCACCGCCCTCCCCCGCTTGGCAGCACCCGTCCACACTTCTCTCCCCTGAATGAACATGCAACGGGAAACCCGCCACACTCACTGCCTCTCCAAGGTGCTCGAGACTGCCCTTTAAACAGAGCCCTCACCTCCCTCCAGGTCAAAGCCCACTTCTCGTAAGAGAAGCATTTCCCAGGACAGTGGCTCATGGCACACAGTTTGGGAGCTGATGTTGCAGCAAATAAGGAACCCTAGGAGATGTCTGAATGGAAAAAAACTGACCAAGAAGAGCTAATGACCAAGGAGGAGGGTGGGAGTGGGTCCAATGCTGCTTCCTGAAAATTCATGTGCACCTGGAGCCTCAGAATGGGACCCTATTTGGAAAAGGTTCTTTGCGGGTATAATTGGATGAAATTATCCTGGACTTAGGATGGGCCCCTTGAATCCAATGAATGGTGTCCTTATAAGAATACAGAGGTCACAGAGTTTAAAACCATGGGAACACAGAGGCAGAAATGGGAGTGATGGGACCACAACCCAAGGAATACTGCAGCCACCAGAAGCGGGAAGAGGCAGGCAGGACCCGCCCCTGGAGCCCTGGGAGGAAACCTGGCCCTGTCCACACTTGACTTCCTGCCTCCAGAACTGCAAGGGAATGAATTTCTGTTGTTTAGGCCGCTCAGTCTGTGGTGCTTTGTAGCAGCCACCCCAGGAAGGCAGGATGGAACAGCCAGGACGGGACCCCAAGTACAGTGGCCGAAGGGGAGAATGGGACTGGTTGGGGATGAACAACCCGGTGGTCTAGTAAACATGAAGCTTGAGAGAAAGAGAAGGCAAGAGGAACAGAGCAGGATTAGGGCGGAGCAGATCTTTCTTTTAAAAGGTTATTTCTTTTTAGAAATAACTTCCTTTAAACTGGGGCCTGACACAGCAAAATGTTAGGAAATGTTATTCCTAGCAACAGCTCCCCTGTAATAGTTCCCATTTTTATCTGAAGGAAAGACAATCTTTTTTTCTGCTCTTGAAAGTTTCACCACAGGATGTCACTTGAACCATTTGTAGATAATCAAGTAATTCCTGACTTGGGGGTTCAGGTAAAAGTGGAAAAAGCAAGAATGGAAAAAAAACAGCAACAAAAAAGCCCCTTGTTTTTCCTTCTGGCTGGTAAACGCTCTACTTACCAAAATCGGCTGGGTTGTGGTAGGTTGGGCAGTTCAGACCTAAATCCCTCAAATATGGTACAAGATTGGAGACTTTTCCCCGGTACACGCATTGTCCTTGACTAAGGACATAAAGCTGGAAAAAGCAAGGAGAGGGAAAACATCAAGCCTACCTACCTCCCTAAAGCAACAGGTGCTCTCAATCCACCCATCCTTCCACCCATCTTTCATCCATCGATCCACCCTTCCACCCATCCATCCACCCACCTACCCATCTAACCACCATCCATGCATCCATCCCTCCTTCTATCCATCTATCTAACCACCATCCATCCATCCACCCATCCCTCCATCCATCTATCCATCCATCCACTCACCTACCCGTTAATCCACCAACCACCCAATCTCTCTCTCTCTCTCTCTCTCTCTCTCTCTCTCTCTCTCTCTCTCTCTCTCTCTCTCTCTCTCTCTCTTCCCCCATTACCTCCTAAGGACTTTTAAAGTTCAAAGAGAAATCCATGATAAGTCAGGAAAACTAAAGATATCATGTGGCCAGGATTAATTTTGTTATATTGCTTTTTTCCACACTAACCGCCTACTAAGGAAAGATTTTGGAGCCATACATATTTTAACTCTTTGGGCTTTTTTTGTTTTTGCTTATAATATTAAAACCTAAAATTTATAAAACATATTACACAAATAAAATAACCTGTCATTTAATTCAATAAAACAGGTGACCCCCCCCCATTGTAACAGGGGAGGTAATGAAGCCTCAGTGTTGCCAGGGGCTCACAGGAGACCCTGTGGCCAGATGTCAGCCCAGAGAGAGGACCCTGACCAGCTCATCCTACCCCTTCCTGCCCCCACAGACCCAGCCACCTGAGTTGAAATGAAGGCAGCCCCACGAGCCAACGGGAGTCGGTTTCACCCTGGTGGACCCCGCGGGGCCTGTGTACCTGGTCGAACAGCTCAAAGAGCTTGGCGCTGGGCTGGTGGATGGTGCAGATGATGGACCGTCCTCCCTGGGCCAGTCCTTTCATCAGGGAGACCACCTGGAAACAGGAGGCGCTGTCCAGGCCACTGCAAGTCAAGGAGCACCATGAGACACTTGTGGGACCCCCAAACCACGCCCACATTCAAAGCTCACTGGGTAGGTCTATGTGCAGGCCTGAGCCCATGGCTGTCTCCCAGACTCAGACAGGGAGAGGGGCGCAAGTGAGGCTTCTGCTCTGTGACCCCGGCATAGAAGGAGAAAGAGATGGGGGAGGCAGGGCACACAGCTCCCCCTCCTGAGGCTACAGTAGGGGCCCCAGAAAAACTGCTGGCGGAGGGGGCAGGGTTTGTCCCGGCTGCGCCCGAATACCTCGTGGGCTCGTCAAAGAACATGACCGGAGGGTTGTTCACCAGCTCCAGCGCGATGGCCAGGCGCTTCCGCTGGCCGCCCGAGAGGCTTCCGGTCCGCGTGTTGGCACAAGACAGCAAGCCCAGAGCCGTCAGGATCTCCTTGACCTGGGGGGAGAGCAGAGTGGCCGTCAGGGACCTCCCCCCACACCTTGCCACCACCAGGGCCCACGTGGAAACCTGTCACCTCCCCAGCCCGGCTCCCAGACACACAGACGGACGTGCCCGTTCACCCGGAGATGAACGGATAATCAGGTTTCTGACCAGCACAAAGGGATGGCCACTGTGACGGTTAAATGAGAGAATGAATCAAAGTGCATGGCATATGTAAACATTTAATCGACGGAAGCTGCTAATGAGACAATTACTAGTGACACAGCTCCTGTAGACACATAACCACACAGGCCGGGCCTCTCGAAAGAAGGAACGGGGCCCCTTTGGCACTTGTCAATAGGAAAACAAGGTCTTTGAAGGGGCAGCAAAGCGATAAAAGTGCTTGAAGCAGCCGGTCACTCCCGCAGCGGCCCGCCGATGCCTGCCCGGGCTGCAGGCTGGCCACTGAGGTATGAACAGCCCACTGTGCACTGAGCCCTCCCTGTCTGCTTATCGATCCAGTATTGACGCAGGGGACCCAAGGTCAGCAGACTTCAGGGTAGGCTGTGGCGCCAGCTTCAGCTGCAGCGTTAAGGGTCCAGCCCAACGTCTTCTCAGTCTTCAGCCTCCCTGCCTCCAGGCCAGCCTCACCTCCCAACGGTCCTGCCAGAATTCGCCTGGCCATCATCCTGGCCCCAGGTGGCCCCTGGGCCTGTATGGGTGGACCCAGTCCAGCGGCTTCTCTGGGGAGATGAGGTCACCCAAAAGGAGAAAGAACTCACAAGAAAGAAAATTTCCATTTTGGCTCTTGAATTACTAAAGCATGGTCAGGACAAAATGTGGCTTTGGTGACAGGAAGAGCCAGGGACTGCTGCTTCATGGGCCAGGAAGCAGTAGGTCAGACAGGCCTGGGTTTGAATCCCATTCAGCCTCTCCCTTGTTGATCCCGAAACCCCACTGTACTACCTCTTCTAGAATGCGGTGCCGCTGAAGGACACCAAGCCAGGAATAAGGTCAGTGAGGTCACCCAGCAAAGGCCATCAAGGTGGGGCAGGTGGAGAGGGCTCTTCCTGGCACACTTCCTCTCCCATGCTGGTGGTTTATCTGCTGTCTTTCTCAGAATGACGAGGCTGGCAAGGTCTTCTGGAACCACAGGCCAAAGTGACAGGATGAAGAGTCACGCTGGTCATTCCAGGCCTGCTTCGGGGCCATCCACAAACATGGCACATGCCCTTTGCCTGTCTGCCTCTTGTGGCCGAGCGTCCCCTCACCCCACCTGCCCTCAACCCCCACAGACAGGATGCTGGAAGCAGACAGAGGCCAAAGGGCGGTGCCTTCCCTTTTCCTGCCCCGACTAGCTGGAGCGTTTTCTCCCGCATTCTCTCAAGAGTGACGCTCTGCAGGCTGGTTTTGCTTAAAAACTCGTCAGAGAGAACAATGTGTGGTCTGAAGATGTTGCTCCCAAGGAGGCCCCCTCCCTTGGGGTTCTCAGAGCAGAGGCTGCTTTTCTGGGAAACAAGGAAGCACATTCCTCTCTGGCCAGAATAGTCCTTCCTATTGTGTTGCCACGCATGGAGTTGCAGGGAAATGAGTCAGGGCAAGCGATGGGCTGTCTTGCCATTGAAACAATCACACAATCCTGCTGCTGGATTATTGGAGGAGGTGGGACCCTCACAAGGCTGAGGAGCAGGAGGATGGGTAGGCCGGCCCAGGCTGGGCGCTTCCGGTGAGAGATGTGTGCAGGAACCAAGCACACCTGTCAGCCCTGCAGGGGGGCTCACTGCCTTGTTCAATTTGGCAGCAGTTGGATCTGAAGAGCAGTTCAAGGCTCTCATTCCCTTGGACAATTCAGCCACATAGTCCGGGAAGATCCTGACCGAGTGGAGGTAAACCCAGCGGACAATATCACGAGGCTGTCTTCTGGTCTGTGTCTTACAGGCCAGATGTGTGGAGGATCCGCCCTTGCAGGAGACACCTCCGTTCCCTACCAAGAAGGCCATCTCGCAGCTGTCACTTCTGCTCAAGCAGGCAGGGCGGGTTACCGTGGCTCCCATCAAGAACCGACCCAACGGGAAATCACCAAGCAGCTATCCCGCTGGGGCTGGAAGCTGCCTCTGAAGGTCACAATGTGACAGACATAGCGCAGGAGGCAAAAGGGGTTGCTGGCTGCGCTCCAGCTGAGAAGCGCTCACTTGTCCTCCCAGCCCTTCAGCAAAGTTACTGTCCCCAGGCCCCTCTTCCCACATGGAAAGGCTGGTCCGTGTGGGTCATGCTGCCGGGAAGTCCCAAGCAGCCCACTTACTCATGGATCACGCCTGTTCTGTGCAGCTCAGAGATAGTAAAGACATCATCTCACTCAGTGTCATGCTGCTCTGGAGGCCGGTGGGGCCTGGCCTTCCATCCCTTGTTACAGACAGAGGAAGCCCAGAGCGCTGGAGGCAGTGGCCCGTGGTTACCCAGTGTGTCTTGGGAGGCCAGGGCTGAAGGGGGTCCCCTTGTGGGCTTGGTCCCCCTTCACGACAGGCCGTCTCCGTGTGAGCAAGCTCCTCTGACCTAACTCATGTGCTCACCCCACCCCCACTCCTGTGCGGTGTGATTCCTGAATATAAACAGAAACGGGTCCTCTCTCTTCCCGCTCCCGCTGTCCCTGCTTCCCCACTGTGAGTCTGAGGTGCCCGTTCTGAAACGAGCAGTGGTCCTACAGGACTCTCTGCTGTCAGCCTATGATGTAAAGTCACAGCCCAGCCCTCCACCTTCATAAAGGGATAGAAATGTGTGTGCTTCCCACGTTTTCTACTTCTCTGCTTTCGGGCTATTTTATTCCTTTCAGTCTCAGGATAGAAGAGCTCCACGTGAACCGGCAGCAACATGGTTCACTCGTCACAGAAATCGGGCTCTCCCGCCTACACTGTGTCGTTAACCCTCCCTTCCCCCGGTTCACGGGCTGAACCCTAAGAGTTGTGGGGTGTGTGCTGGGGCAAGGGGAGGAGGACCCTGAAGATACCAGCATTTCTTTCCATACCCAGGTGGTTTACATTTACGTCACAGTAACTGATGTGGGACAGGAGAGGGGACAAGCATACGTCAGATTGCTATTCGTATTTCCTTAGCACGTTTAACTGTATCCTGTCAATCATTCCATTTTTCACCAATCCATGAAGGGCCGCGTTGCCCCATTGGTGCTAACCCTGCAGACCCTGCCTTCCCGCGGCTGGACGGTGGCTCTCCAACAGTCTTAGGAAACAAGATAGTATTATGTGAGGGAACATCACCAAATTCTGTGCTCACATGAACATCCCACGAGCACTCGTGGTGGAGAGCAGGGAAGCTGGGTTTCCATCAGACAGTGTGTAACAGGAGCCAGCCCTCCCTGCACTGAGCGGGGTTTTCTGGTGCTCCCCGCTCCCTGGGATCGTAGGGAAATGAAAAAAGTGACGAAAAGGACTAGAAGGAGGTCTCAATCACCCGAGAAACGTGTTTATTTTATCTTTTCAAAGGCTGCTTAATAACACGTGAGAACCAAATTTCTCCTTGCAAGTGTGTGAGGGTGGAGGCTGGTTATTTTAAATGAATGACTAACCCTCTTCACTGTCAGAGTTTTACAGAAAACAATGGCGTGTGAAGCGTATTAAACACTACAAGGGCAGCACTGGGGCTGAACCGAAGCTTCCAGGCCGGTGACGGCAGCGTCCATCTGGACATGAGAGTCGGGCCCAGGCTCTTGCTGCAGAGTGGTCACTCCTGAGCTCTGGATGCCAGGCTGGAGTGCACACTGAGCTGTCACTGTCCCACACACAGAAGGCTAAGGACAAACCAACAAATCCAGCACCCAAAAGTCCATCCCACATGTTTGCCTAATGGTTTCACGGACCTTCTGGACCCCTTGTGGCCCCAAAGCACACACTTACCATCTCTCTTCTGCCTTCGTCCTTCTCCTGGAGCTTCAGGTGTGCAGATACCTGCAGGAGAAGAGGACAACAGTGTGTAGTCAGGACAGATGGCCATCGGCAGGGCAAACCTCACATGCCGTATGGTCAGCCAGGAGCCCCAGTGGCCGGGGCAACACCCTTGGAAGTCTTGGCCTCCCACCTCCCTTGGCCCAATGAAGGTGGGGTCTAGGGGTGCAGTGCGTGTCCGGGACACTTCCTGTTCTCTCAGTCGAATTTGCTGCTGTGCCGTGAGAGCAGTAAGATGTGGGCAACTGAGAGAGAAGGAAACCCAGGCACCAGGGGCTTGAAGACCAGCGGTGTGTATTCAGGAACTTCACAAGCCAACTGTTTAACCGGTGCTGGCTTAAAACTACCCATTGCTCATCACGGTGTGTTTGAGTGTTTACACCACAGGAATTGGCCAGTGCTGCCTCGCAGGACTCTGGTTTTGTTGGAGATGCCGTTTGCCAGCACACCCTCGGGCCCTGACCCTGCGTGGTAAAACCCTGAGCAGCCATCATCATGCCCAGCGTCCGCCTTGGCTCTGCCCTGCCGACTTCTGTGGCTTTGGGAGACGGAGTCTCAGTTTCCTCATGGGCACAGTGGTGAGGTCAGAACCTCCCACCAGGGAGCTGGGGAAGTTGCCGTGAGAATCAATGAGCAACTGAGATGAAGGGAAGAGTGGGGAAGAGGCCACGGTCCAGGCATGGGTTGGCTTAGGCCAGGCCAGCTGCTTGCCCTGTGACACCAAGTGTCACTTCTCGGTTGGCCTGCTGGTTGTAAGGGTCAGAAGCAGCCTGTGAAAATGCACAACCTGCAGCTAGTAGCCTATATCAACACTATGTGTGTGACAAGACCTCGAAGGGCGAAAGGTCTCACCGCCTCAAGGTCAAAGGATTCTTCAAAGGCATTGTGAAATTCTTAAAATCAAAGTCTCATTTAATATACTCTGAAAACAAATGGATTTCACAGGAGAGCCTGGTGACAGGTTAGGGGGAGGGGGCAGGTGACAACAGAAGTCACCAATATTGTCTGCAAAAGAAAGCAGAGATTGAGTCGGAAATCAAAGGGACTTTTCTGAGAGAAGTAACCAAGTGCTTAATTTAGTAACTCACGGAGGAGCTAAGCTCTGCTCACCCTAGATGAGATGAACTAGCATTCAAGGAGTCTGCGAGGGTGTTTACTAAACTGACTGATCTGCTTGTGAGATCTTCCGAAGTCCCCTGTGCCCCCGACAGAAGACCTGTTTGGAGGCTGGGGAAACAATCAGGCCACCAGTGCACGTGCCTCCTCGGGAGGCCAGCCTGGGGGAGAGGTCTCCCCTTACTTACGGGACACTCAGTACCAGGGACGGCGACAGAAACAGCTCCACAGGAGCCTTTCTTTCTGCTTCGCCACAAAGCAGGTTAGGGAGCAGATCACATATCTGACACCTTACCCCACTTCCCTTTGCTCAGATTCCCTGGGAATTGCCCTTGGGACAAAAAGCTGGGCAGTTGCCACTCTCGGACGCCACAGGGAGGAAGCTTTGCCCAGTCCCAGGCAGAAGCACCAGGCAAGACCTCTCCAGGCTGCAAAACCAGGGCAAACACCCGCCCACTGACCAGCACGCACGGCAGACAGGCTGAGAAGGTCCCGTAATGTGCCAGGAGCGTCCCGGAGGCCCTGTGTTTGGCAGTGGATGAGGAGAAAGCACCAAGCAGCCCCACCACAAAGCACACTGCTGAGCAAAAGGGCCGTCAGGGGCCCTCCCTCCTCCTCTCAGTGGGAGGCATTCTCGCAGCTCCCACTGCCAGGACTGGTGGGTGTGGTCCCTGTCAGTGGGCTGGGCCTTTTCAGACACTGGCCCTGGAAGCCCATGTCACAACACTTGGCTGGGTCGCAGTCTGTTCAAAGAGCAGGGTGACCAGGTCACTCTGCTCCCAACTGTACAGGACGCCCTGGGCTCGGCACTTGACTCTGGAGGCTGCCTTTCTTATGTGCTTTCAAGGGTTACATGTTTGATGCCTGTGTTGGGCTATGTGCGTGCAGGGCCTGGGACCCAGTAGGTGGGCAGCAAACACTGCTTTCACTCCCCCTCCTGGCAGGAAGGCCAGTCAGAGGGGCCATGACCTTGTCACCAGGTTGACTGGAACTTGGGCCCAAACAACTGGAGGGCTCACAGCCTCAAGGTCAAAGGATTCTTCAAGCGCATTGTGAAATTCTTAAAATCAAGAATTGGTGGGAAGGACAGAGCCTGGGGTGGTGGCACGAGGATTGTGGTCACCCTGGGAATGGTCACCGATATCAGTCGGGTCAGTAACCTTCTCGGACACTTGACCTTGACTTTGCCATCCCGGGTCGGTGAGAATCCAGGGTCTTGGGGTTTGTTTTCCATGAAGTTGTCCAAACGGCATGACTGGTGTCAGAACGCCCCTGGAATAGGGGTGCTGACTACTGCAGGCAGCTGGGCAGAGCCCCCCACCCCACACTGGGTGCTAGGCACTGGGTGCTGCTCCCTGTGTTGGAGGCGAGGTGGCCGGGGCAGGAGCACAGGTGGGACGGCCGCTCACCATCATGGCCTCCTGCACGGTGAGGTGGGGCAGCAGCATGTCATCCTGCATGATGTAGCAGGACACCTTCCGGAAGCAGCGCAGGTCACGGGGCATGCCGTTGATGAGGACAGAGCCCTTCATGCCAGTCTCCCTGCAAGGCCAGCAGAGGACATGTCAGCCCAGCCCCCGCTCTCCTCCTCTGGGGCCTGGGGAGGGGTGAGAGAGAGACAGCCCCTCCCAGAATCCTCCCTGCAGGACCGTTTGCCATAGAGACAGCGAGGGGCAGGAAGAGGGGACCAGGGGCAGCCCCAGCCCTCGCAGGAAGGAAGTGTGCGGAGAAAATGCCCAGTATGGACGGAGAGGGGTAGGTGAGTGGGGGGGCCTCTCTGGGATGGCACATCTGTAACAAGTGCCCACTAAACACACCAACAAAGACACGCATGGATGGTCCTCCTCGCAGCCAGGATGTCAGATGTACCCCTGGCTTTTGGAGGGGGGCGGGGCTCTAAGATTAGCTTCTGAAGGATCCTGTGTGTAACCGAGGCTACACTGACTCCCCTAAAGGCCAAGATTCTGCAGTCTGAGGTGTGGCCGCTTCATCAGAACCAGTTCCCAAGCGCCTGGCTCGGAGGCTGAAGGGGAGGGAGCACAGCAAGGGCCCTGGGCTCACGTGGCTCAGAGAGGGCGGCCTGGGCCTTGCATCCATTCGGCCAAGCACATGGCCCTTCTCTGTGACCACAGGGAACAGGTGGGGGCATGCCGTGTGCACTGTGGAAACGGAAGGGGCACAGCCCGGCCCGCCACACTCACGCACTGCCTCAGCCCCAGACCCACGAGCCTCCCTACTGCCCTCTGCTCTTCTGGGGGCCTCAGCTCAGCCCCAGGAGGTGGTGGGAGCCATCGCCATTCCACCCCAAGACCTCCCTCCCCTGAGCAGGAGCGACGTTTCCAGTCATGTGGCAGCGAGCAGGGGCTGCCTTTTGACCCTCCAATGTCATTCTCATCAGATTCCAGGGCCTCTTGGTCCTTCACTGGAGCCTTCACAGAACCTTAAGAAGTGATGGGACGGACTGAAGTGGCTACGCTGTTGGTACTGTGGCCACATGCCGCCTATGGCTGATGGCGGGTGAGGACCTCGCTCCTCGCTGGGCGTGCTCACCTGTATCCAGCCAGAATGTTCATGAACGTGGACTTCCCGGCCCCGGAGGGACCCATGATGGCCACCAGCTCCCCACTGTTGAACTTTCCAGAAATCCCTTTCAGAAGGGTCTTGTACCCTGCAAGAAGCAGAGCACAGTCACTCTCCAACCATCACGGGCCTCATGGGTTTTATCCGGGTGCTGCCAGGCACACAGTACATTTGCCCATGGAGCCCAAGGCAAGACTTTTCACACCTTATACAATGCCGATTTCTGGGCAAGAAAATAGACCTCATACCTTTTTTACACCTGTGTGAACATCTTTAGCTGCACGCCATGGGTTATGTGTATGACATTTACCAGTTGGTGTATAACGCTTTATTTAGAGTGTACGCAGCACTTTCACGTGCACATCGAGGGAACCAGGAGCCCACCATTCTCCTTCTGGGATGAGCAGGCTGGTGTCCAGTGGGCCCGGGTGACTTGTCCAGGCCCCCACAAGTGGTGGGGACAGAGCCTACCCTGGGCCACACCACTGGCCACACTGCTTCTGTTCCCACAATGGTGAGCCCATACGTTGTTAATTAAATGTTTAACTTAATATTGCATCTATGAATTTGTATTTATAATTTATAAGAATATAAATTATTCATATAGAATTTATTCATAAATCATTCCTCTATAATCAGCGAGTTGATATACTAACTAATTGATAATTAAACTTTATCACTTTGCAGCCACATCAAATGGCTTTGGAATTTCTGCCAAGTCTCCATCTGAGAGCTTTGTAAAAGGACAAAAAAACTACACATTCCAAACACAGCCATATTAATTTTTTTCAAGTAAACTGTTCAAATGTGCTATAAAGAATAAAATAGAAGCAGCTGGGTTCGCGGATAAAGACTGCTAATTTAGAAACATTTCTCAGGTCCTGAGAAGCGCTCCCAGACGTACCCTTAAACGATCAGAGCCATGCAAATGCAACCTTTCAGCTCCCACACGATGTTCAGGGGCCTGATGAGAAAGGGGCACGTGAGCCCGACCAGATCCATCTCTCTTCCCAGTCACTGGCAGCATGCTCCCTGCACCCCAAACTCCTGTTTGTTGGAGCCCTGGCCAAGTCTGGGGAGTTCCCGTCTCACAAATGAGACACCTGAACACTCACCCTGTCACCAGTGCCACCTTGATTTAGATGGAGAATCCCTGAGGCCTTGTTTAATCAGGCACAGAGGAGCGGAAGCAAAGGCAGGAAACTTGTGTTCTGGCTTATTAGAGAGAGAGAGATGTCGCCTGGGGAGGGCTGAGATAGTCTTCCTGGTGGGACAGGGACAGAGGGACAAAGGAAGGGCAGGGAGACAAAGGGGGGGGCGTCTAGAAGAACGGCTCAGAACTGCAAATGAGCCAGATTCCTACCACTTGGTGACAGGTCAGCAAACATGGCCCATGAGAGTTAAAGGAGACCCGTGTGGGGGAGGTAACCCCAAAGGACTGCGTCTTCCCCTGGGTGGACAGACAGATAGAATAGCTGGGGCCCAGCAGAGACCCCTCCTCTAATAAGTCAAGCTCTCAGCACAGCAGCTCTGAATCAGGATGGCACTTTGGGACCTGGCCCCAGGGAACCTGTGTGACATCACCGAGGGAGATGCCAGACGTCTTCTAATTACCGGCCTCTTGTGGGTTCAGGTCCATAGCACGGTTATTCCCCAGCAAACCCTCCTTCTCAAAGTTCGGGCTGATCCCCAGCTGGTCCCCCGTAAACCAGGAGCTGCCTGAGGGTGCAAACACATTGCCAGGATGACCACTGGCCATTTGGAGGCCAAGTGCAGTCTGCACAGGGGTCATGACAGCCTGAGGGCAGCCTTGCTCCTGGGGTTGTGAGAGGTCCTTCCCTCCACGCAGACCCCATGGGCACTGCTCTCTCTCTGATGTCACTAAGGCTGGCCCCTGGAGTGGGGTCCACAGTGGGGTGCAGATAACAATACTGGCTGCAGTGAAGCCCCTGACCAGGACGCCAGGAACAGGCATTAGTGTGGGAGCTACGGGAGCATCCAGCCCTTTCATGGGGAAACGTGGATGGGGGTACACACCATGGTCTCCTCCTTTACAGCCACCAGACTGTCACTGTGGGTCTGACCGTGAGCCCTGGTGCTAAACCCACACACCATAGAGTCAAGTGAGTTGTGCTGCCTCGCAAGGCTGACAACTCACGCCTCGGGGAGGGGCGCTGGCTCCCAGGGTAACATGTTAGGACAGGGAGTGCGTGTGACATGCTGCAGGGCCGGTTGGGAAGGGTCCTCCCATGTGGGACCCACGTGGGGTTCGGCAGCAGAGATGGTACAAGATCCAACTTGGGGCTCCTCTAACATTAGAAACCTGTTTGTCTTTAAAAATGACAAACATGCATTTGGGATTGAAAACTCTTAAAAGTGACACTGGCAACAGAAGTCAAGGAGGCACTGATCTTTCCTCTTGTGGGCCCAGAGGCTGGGGTGGGGGAGACACAGAGCTGGGCTCCCCGCAGCAGGCGAAGGGACTGTTGTCCAGCACGTGCACGGCCCTGCAGTCATGTAACGAAACCACCCTTTGCTGCACAGCCTGTGCTTGTCCCCGTATAGAAATGTGAACTGCGGATGGACCCCTCCCAGCACCAACCCCACCCGTCCCTGCCCTACGTTCCCGCCTGTGAGCCCTGCTCAGCCCTGTTTTTGGCATAATGGGAAAACCACCCAACAGGCAGGGCCATGGACGCCCATCAGCCCCCACAGGTCCAGGAGTTCCATCCTTAAAACAGCCAGACCAGAAGCCATAGCAGGGCCCAGACCAAAACCAGAGAGGAGAGATGGAGAGACAGAGAGAAACGGAGACAGAGAGGCAGAGAGATGAAGTGCCCCGGGCCCCTCCATCACAGTGAAGGGAGGTCTGCTCAGACACTGGGTCCCAGTGGAGAGCTCGGCCAGGCTCTTCTGACATGGAACGGGCATGTCCTGCAGTGAGAAGACAGCAGGACCACTGGGGCAGAGGGGCTGATGGGCAGGAGAAAGGCCTAGTGGGCGGAGCAGGTGGGGACGCGGGTTCTCAGCCACGGAGCCAGTGCCCGCCCGCGGTCCGTTTGTCTTCCAGACCCTCATGCTTCACATTTTGGGACTCGGAGCAGGGGGTCTTCATGGAAAGAGGACAATTGTGAAACAAATGTGATGCGTAGTTCTGGCTGAAAGACTATTCAAGGCAGGGCAGCTGACGAAGGGATGCTGTCACCACAGGACCCTCACCTTCCATCTCCGAACCTCTGGCCATGACTGCTGCCCAGCCCAGTTTCCACTCAGGAAAGGTTGGTGAACACAGACATACATGAATGGACGTTTACAAACCCCACAGACAAAGGTTTTCATGAGCACTTAGCGTTAAGTGTAGGCTGCGGCTTGGCATGTAGCGGCCACTTACAAAACTGTTTATGGATTTAGTGAGCAGAAGGTGAGCTCTTTGCACAAGTGAATTCAGAGTGACAGCCACCGTCTTGAGCACAACCATTTGGCCTGTGCCTCTTTTCAAGCCACTGCCCCAACAGGACCCGTCTGGGTCAGAGGAAATTCCCAGAAGCCCCTGGAGGTCCAGCTGCCCAGACAGTCCCTGAGGTCAACCCACAGGGTCCACTATTGCTGTGCGATGTGTTTCAGACGGGCCGCTGGTGTCCCTCTGTGGGTGGCACGAAGCTCACCTATAAACCTTTACGTAGTCACAATCAAAATGTGAGATGATATTTATTTCAGAGTAATGACTTTTCATGCAAATTTCACTGAAGTTGAGCCTACACAGAGGAAGTGCACAAACCATCAGTGTGTGCACAGCTTGACACCCCCCACACACTGGACCATGGGGGAACCAGCCCCCAGGCCAGACAGAGACGGGATGTAATGAGCCCTGGGAGGCCCCTGTCATCACTTCAGTGGGTAATTGCTTTTGAGCTTAAGTAGATCCCCAGGGGTGTTGCTTTTTTGACAGAGGAATACATTTTTTTCCGGAAGGGAAAATATTTTCCTCCCTTGGAAATGAAGCCAATTCCCCTTTATGCGTAGAACGCTCCTTCGATGGGAAATTATGCCTCAATAATCTCGTGAGCGCCTGCTGCCACCCTGTGACCCCTGCCCTGGGATGAGCTGATTTGGGCCCAGAATGTACATCAGGAAACTGGAGACATGGAATGACCTACTGTTTACACGTCCTACACGAGTTAGGAAACCTTTAAAGAGAAACGGTGTCTGTCAGCACCTTTAGCACGTTGTGTTCTAGGGACACACAACGTAGGTTCCGTTGGGTAGGGGCACAGATTTTCTCCTTTATAGAAATGTGCCCGTGAAGGACAGCCCTCCAGCAAGCACCAGGTCTGGGGGCACTCACTCGCGACAGGCAAGCAGGGTGCCAGCTTCACTCACATCTGTGCCTTTAAGCCTCACAGAAAACTGAGTACCGGGTTCTTCTCCATATTTTGCAGACGACAAACAAGAGCTCAGAGAGGGTGAATGACGTGCCCAAGGCCACACAGCAGCTCAGCAGAGGAGCCAACATGCCAACGACTTCTGCCCATTTTCAGAAGTGGCCCTTACACACGGCCAGAGCCGCTGCCAGTCCCGGCAGCACAGTTCAGGGATCCAGGCTGTGGCTCCCTCACCTCTGTCCTCTCACTGAATTGAGCGTGCATTTAGTCTGCAGCTGCGTGACCTAGTTAACAGAAGATGGGAAGAAATGACATGCCTTTCCTTCCCCCCATATGAAATCCCCTCAGTCTCCGAAGGCCAAGGCCACCACCAGGGTGCAGGTGGGGCAGTTCCCAGCGTGGGTGTGGCCAGGTGTTCTGAAAGCTGAGGCCCAAATGCCCTGGTGCATCCAAAGAACTCTTAATCCACACGATGGTCCCTCATCTTTCAGTTTCCTTTTCTTCCCATGAAATGGCCTCAAGTCAAAAAAAAAAAAAATCTTGCCAGGATGTGGCCAGGTCCTCTGTCACTTAAGGAGAGCTGAAGCCCCATGCACCTGTGAAGGACCCCTCAGTGCACGTACAAGGAAATGTATGTCCTCTGACCAGAGTGGCCGCTCCCCACAACTCCTTGTCATAAAACACCCCTGGCCCCTGCCGTGGGCAGCCCAACCACAGGGGTTGGAACAGACGTGTTTCAGAGCAGCTTAATGACACACCGGGGCCTTTGGGGACCATTAGGCCCGACCCTGGTGATCTGCACAAAATAATAAGCAGCTTGTCTCTCAAACTCCAGTGAGTTTCATCTAAGGAGCTTCTGTTTGGAAGGGGCAGCGGTTTCTAGCGGGACTGGGTTTTGTTTCTGAGGGGCCCCCAACAGTAGGCTGTGGTCTCACTGTGCAGAGCGGGCCGGGGCAGGTGGAATGGGTGCCCATTGAGAAGCAGGCTCATTCTGTGCTTGTCCAAATGTCAAATGCAGGCTGATAGCTCAGCGCTCTGACCCTTCCTGAGGGAGGTGTGCTGTAAAAATCACTGCCGGTAAATAAATCACCGTGTGGAGCTCTGCAGGCAGAAGCCACAGAGGGGTCACGATCCTGGCTTGTTCTCACCTGACAGCTCGCCCAGGTGGCTGGGGCACACCCTATACCTCTAGGCCTCCTGGCAAAGAAGTGAGTCTCGTCACAGATGACGCACTCCCACTGCGCAGAGAAAGGCCATTTCTGCAATAGGGAGATGGTCAGGGAGCTACCCAGATTCTCTGCCCCCCACCACGTTACCCTCTCATCCTCCCTGAGGGTCCTGGATCCGTCAGCCGGGGGCTGGAGACAGGGTGTCCTCATCAGGACCCCTCCTCTCACACAGGGACACCAAAGCAATGATCATATGACCCCCATCAGTCCCACTCCCATCAACCTGCATCCAGGACACCAGTTTTCCAGCTACTAAGCAGATCACAGTCATCACGCCTACCCACCAGGGACATCCAGAACTCCCCTACGAATGGTGACGCTGAGGCAGCTGCAGCTACAAGAGGCCCATACGCTACTGTGTGGGGCGTCGGGGCCCTACTCCCGCTGAAGGCAGCCGTTAGGCATTCGGTGCTGGAAGGGGAGGGGCAAGAGGACACACAGTGGCCAGGAGCTGGCAGCCCACAGCCAACAGGGAAGGGAGACTTTCTGAGCGTTTTTCCTGTTTCTGGAAGTCTGTTTAATTTTGTTTCTGTAGATGGATATTTTCCTTCATCAGCACCTTGGCTGCCTGGCAGACGCTGGGGTGGGGGTGAGCACAGGAACAAGGAAAGCCACCCTGCTTCCTGCAGCCACCTCTAATGTCACCAGTTGGGGTGGGGTGCTGGTGAGTTCACACCCTCTGGCCACCCTCGGTTTCCAGTTGCCCCAGAATGCCACTCATGCATATCCACGCTCTCCAGTCCTCCTAGCAAATAGCGTGGTTTTAGATCATTGGTGAGCTCTTTTTCAGTCCTTTCAACTGCAAAAGAACCAAAACGAAATCATTCGGAGGGAACAGTGGGAAGGAAGCATACGCGGGTCTCAGCCACCTCCTGGCTTGGCACAGCTCGTGGTTCACAGTGTACAGCCACCATCGAGCTGCGGGACTCGGGCCAGGTCCCAGAAGTGCTCGGTGCCCAGTCTCCCCATCCCACCTGCAGGTGGGATAAACATCTAAACATGTGTGGCCCATGTCGCCGGTTTACCTGCGAGGTGACATAGATTCTCCCACCTTCTTCAGGGACTCGTCTGGGAAAACCCCAGCCCTTTGTCCCTCCCGCCCTGTGAGCCAGTGATGTGACTGTGCTGTTGACAGAACAACATGTCCACGAGACGGTGACACTGTCCTGGGATCAACCACGGGTGGCAGGCAGCACCTGGAGGGCCGACAGACACTCAGGTGTGACCTGCAGCCGAGCTTCCTGCAGCCTCTGTCTCCCGCTCTGTGTCCTTCCCTCCTGCCCTCCTCCGGTCCTCCCCCAAAGGGAGGAGGCACAGATGTAATGAGAAAACACCCCAGCTCCGCTTCTTCTCCAGTCTGTGACCTGTGGCAAGTGACAAATCTGTGAGTCACCTGTTCTCTGTAAACACCCCTCATTGCACCACTATGAGCATTAAATTCACGTGCAGGTGCCTGATGGTTTGCAAATACGTGGTTCTAGCAATCCTGCCAGTTTCATAAAATGAGTGACAGTTAGGAAAGCAAGACAATGGCTAGCCCTCAAGAGCCACACCGCTAGGTTAACCTCGAAAGCCCCAGGGCCAGACGGTGTCCCCAACCAGGGGGGGCCCCAGGAAGTGCCCTTCGAACAGACAGTTCGAGACAAGGCTCGAGTCCTTTTCACTAACCGTTTCAGGCTTTGTGGGGCACACAGTCTAGTGCTCAACCCTGCAATTTGCTGCAAAAGCAGCCTACAGAAGTAACAAGTGGGCAATATGCTAATGCAACTTCATTTGCAAAACAAGAAGCAGACTTTAGCCCAGGGCCAGTGACACCTGGACTCCCAGCAATCCCAGGAACACTTGCAAGGTTGAAAGGACAGGTAAGGCTGAGGTGCATCTGTTCTTGGGGGGACAGGAGAACTGAGGCAGGTCTGACAGGAAGACACCCAGGAATGAGGAGCTCTGACTGGATGGTTCTCCAGCTCCCGGAATTCACTACTCCAATTTACCTAGCACGAGAAATGACAGGATGGCCTTCAGGCTGTGCTGGGGACTCAGGGTGAGGAGGACTGTGGCTGCAGGGTGGTATGGAGAAAAGCAGGGATGGGGGCATGGGGGGGCGGATGGAGGGGCGGATGGAGGGGCGGATGGAGGGGCGGATGGATGAGGGGAGCGAGGAGGCAGGGAGGGAGGATTTATGTTCTACCTCATGGTGTTGAGCGGAATAATAGCCCCCAAAGATGTGCACACCCTAAGGCTTGGACCCTGTGAACATGTTAGCTTATATGGCAAAAGGGATTTGCAGATGGGATTAAATTAAAAACCTTGCAATGGGAGATCACCTGGGATGATTCAGGTGGACCCCTCAAAAGCTCACGGGTCTTATAAGGGAAAGAAGAAGCCATGCGGCTCAGAGGCAGTAGCAGGAGACGTGACGTGGACTCAGGGGTCAGAGAAGGGGACGGTGGGTAGAGACAGATCCAAAGACGCTGAGCTGCTGGCTTTGACGGTGGAGGAAGGAAGGGGCCCCCGGCACAAGGAATGTGCAGCTTCTAGAAGCTGGAAAAGGCAAGGCAAGGATTCTTCCCCAAAGCCTCCAGAAGGAACACTTTGATTTTTGACTTCTGCCCTCCAGAACTGCAAGATGATAAATCTGTGCCTTGTTAAGCCACCAAGTTTGTGATTTGTTACAGCAGCCCCCGGACAAGAACACTGTCACCTTCGCCGGCACACAGCAGCTCAGCCCTGCGAGGTCCTCCTCGGGGGCCCACTTCCCTCTGAAGGCGACTCCCTTCCTCCTGCATGAACATTATGCGGAAGTTGGCCTCCTTAGCCAGCAAACCCTCACAAGCGGCCTGACCGGCAGCCGTGTGCTGAGAAGCAAGCTCCACGCTGCTGTAGGAGCGGTGACAGCTGCCTTTCAGCGGCTTCCTTGTGTGGTCCACATGGGCACAAAGCCTGGTTAGAACAAGTCCCCAGTGCAGAGCTTTCATGAGGTAAAGGAGCAGATTAAGAAGTATGCCATTAAACGCAAAAAGAAAAATGATGGGCCTTGGAGTTTCCCGTGGGGACCTCTGGAGAGGGAAGAACGAGGTGGTAGAAGGCAGCTGGGCCTCACTCCAGGCATGCACATGGCTACCTCCCTGTCCTGGCCTCAGTTTCCCCATGGTAAAAGAAGAGGTCTTCTCCCAAAGCCCCTTACAGCACTAGAATTCTGTAGCCGCATGTGGTTTTCTTTCCCTGGACCACCAAATGGTAGCTGAGGTTCAAGGGCAGGTTCCGATCTAAACGGCCAGGGGGCCCCAACATAAGGGCCACTGATAGGGAACCCCAGCTGCATCCGCCATGCTCACGGCAAGCATTGCTACTGAGGCTGGAGCCACCTTTACCGTAGCACAGAGCCTGACCCAGAATCTTCCGCCCAATTACAGCCATCAAGTCTGTCTGATGCGGTTAGCACGGAGACGTCCCGATCACTGTCACCATTCAGAAACCAGGAGGGAATGTCAGGTGCATGATGGGAGAGGGGAGGGGGCACAGAGAAGGTGTCGGTGTGCTGGAGGGGCTGCTCCTGTGGTTCAAGGGGGGCAGACCCTGCTCTGATTGTTCACGTTGTCCCCTGAAGTGCCATGACGCTGGGCACGCTGGTAGTGCGCGTGTTTACTCGCTGGCCTGGTGCCTGGCTGAGGTCACACACGTGTCCCACCATCACGGAGTGTCGTTCTCAAGAACACCTTTGCTGGAGTGGGGCTGGGGCCTCGCTCCCACGTGCAGGAAGGCATCTCTGGACCGCAAACATTTCAGTGGCCAGTTTAATCACACCCTAAAGTAGGTGAGATTCTTCTTTGCCACTAACTGAAACACATTCCGATTTCTAGAGTGTTGCAGCCACTGTGGGAAGAGGTGAGCATAAGGGACATGTGGCCGGAGTAAGAGGCTTGTGCTTCCCACGGCCACCGGCCATCCACACTGGCCCACCGACATGCTTTGGGACAGACGTGCTTAGGGGAGGGTGGGTGGTGGGTCCCAGCCCCCCTGTGCCTACCACCAACGAACTCCAGCACGTCCTGCTAACGCCATATCTGTGTTCACTCGTCCTGGGCCTCCTTCCCCATGATACCTAAACAAGAACTAGCTCAAAGCAGCGCTGTATATGAAGGAATGCTGTGTGGCCTCCACCCCGAGGTTTCTCAGGGCTGCCTGCGCCCTGGAATGTCCAGGAAGCTTTGAACAACACTTCTGATGGAAGCAGTCTGGGCTTGGCCAGGTGAGTCTGAGGGCCCCTGAGGCTTGGAATCTGCTCTGATTAGCTGTGTGGCCTAGAGCAAGTTCCTTCAAAAACCCTCAGTTTTTCTCACTTAATTTCCTCCTCTGCTAATGGGTGAGAAACCAGTTCTTAACCTTCCAGGTATTTGCAACGAGTTCTTAACTTTCCAGGTATTTGCAAAGCGGAAGGAAGGAGATTGTGTTGGAAGTACTTCATCTGGAGCCCACTGGTCAGTGAGTGGTGGCTGCTGGGCCTGCAACCCAGAGAAACATTCCAACACATTGCACAATGGGAACGGCAAGCCATGTGACCACAATGTGTCATCTCAGGGAGTTACAGCTGCAAGGACATCCTCCTTCACGTGGCTTGAGGACCCTGAGGGGTTCCTGGCGCATGGGGTGGGGGGCAGTGCTGAGGTTGAATATTCTGCATCTTAAGCTTGTCAGTGTTTTCCAAGAGCCAGAGCCTGTCCTGGAATGTTCCAGAACCCCTCCAGATGCTGCTGTGTGCGAAGAGCCTGGTCAGCCTTTGTGAGGAGGGACAGTGTGCCAAGGACGCTGCCTCCAGCATCTGGGGCGGGCCTGCATCTGTTTTCCCCTGAGGGTCAGCAGCTCTGAGAACACTGATGGGATAAAGCCGTGACATCATTTCCTGTCACCACGTGATGCCGATCACCTGCAGCCACAGTCACCTGGAGTGAGCACGCCCAGGGCCGGCACCCCAAGCTGTGCGATGCTGACCACAAGACAAAACCCTGCTGTGTGCCCCCAAACGTACACACATGTCATGTGTACACACACACACCCCCCACAGCCAGGCAGTGGGGCCCCAACACAGGCCCTAAAAAATAGATAGAAGTCATGACACCTGCCTGCCAGGCGTGACTGCCATCTTTTTATACTTCTGAAAGCAGAACTGGTCTTCACAGGCTTCTAAACCTGGCTAGATCAATGAAGGGAAAAATTCCTTCTGTTTAGATTGTGGCCAAAGCGCTGATAAAGGTGCCGATTAACCTCCAAGCAGCACATCAGCCTCCGTGAGAAAACAGCCCAGCACGGCCCAGTGTCTGCGCCCAGCCAGGACTTCTCTCCAGATGCCAACATGGAAGAGCCCAGCAGTCACCTGCCCACCCGCCCGCCCCCTCCCCTCAGTCTCAGCCCCACAGCTGCAAGGGGCTCTTGCTGAGAACAGACGAGGGCCTGTTAAGCTGTGCCTCAGTTTCCTCATTAAGGGGTGATGCCACACCCACCGAACACATCTCTATCTTCTGAAATAGTCCGGGGGCTTTTGCGCCAACAATAAAAGGAAGTGGGTCTGGGAAGCTGGGCTTCACAACAGCAAAATGACCTGAACGTGCTGTGTGTGGGCTTCTAAGTCACACAGAGCAAGAACCACTTGTAAAATGCGGGTGTTACTGTTTGTCCCCAAACCATACAAATAGCACAGCACCCCTCTGTACCATCCCCCCAGTGGGTGTTGGGGCCGGAAGTGCCTTCTGGCTTCAGGAGAACAGCTAGTTAATTTGTCAGACGGTGACAATCCACTCCTGGACTTTTTAACAGGCGCTGCACTCGGGGAAACTCAATTGGGAAACTCAATTGGATAAACGGCCAAAGCAGCAAGCTTTCTAGATGCTTCTTCCTCCAAGCACAACTTTAATGGTCTGCAAATGGTCACCTGGCCATCGCTCAAGGATGCTTTTTCATCCCTTTTCCCCTAGAACCCCTCCCCACTTTGCCACCCAGCTCCAGTGGTCTCCCTCACGTTTGGTACTCCCTGTCTGTCCCACAGTCCATCTGCCCCCCACCACCACCAAGCACCCCAGTGCCCACCTCGGTTCCAGCTCTGCCCCTCATCTAAGCAGAAGCAGCGTGTCACTCTGTATGCCTGCTTGGATCGAAGTGTTTTGAGCAGTAATGGGAATGACCTAGGCAATAAATACCACGCAAAATGATGCCACGTCCGCAAGTACCCCAGCAGGTGCATACAACTTCCTCTTGCCTCCTATCCCAGTGATAATGGTTGGCAAATCCACCGCCTGAAAATGTACCCCCAGAACACAGCGTTCCTCATCTCTCCTTCGAAGGCCCAGGTACTCTGTAGACACTTGGACAGCGGCATGACAGAGGGGTCAACCGAATGTGATTTCCCTTTCACGTTCCCAGGAAACCAGCTGTAGCACCAATAGTGGCAGGCCCAGCAGCTCCTCTCTGTGCCAGCTCCTGGCTGGGGGACAGGTGGCCATTGACTGCCTGGCGGAGCCGGTCCCATGGAGTCTCTCTCCCCAACATGATGGGAAGGGACCCTTTAACAGAGGGCTCTGGGTGAGAAAATGATGAAATGGGCATTATCTTGTGCCTTGATGAACTGAGCCTGGCATGGTTCCGGCTTACTTCCCATCCGCGGTGGCAGGGGCGCTCACTGTCCCCACAGGGCCACCGGCTGGTCTCTGCTCTAGTACTGTGACCTGCTCTGGGCACCTGCTCTGTAGGTGGTTGACCGGGTCTTTATGTCTCTGCCCCCCCCCCCCCCGCCCCCCGTGAGCTCTGCTGACATGCACTCTCTGGGACCAGCTGCCCCGAGGCTGGATCTGACCTTTAGATGCTTCGTCTGCTGTGTCCCAAAGTTCCAACTACATCTATCCCTATGTACTGATGTCCCATGTAGGCATGCAGGGACGTGGAAAGGCCAGAGCACACAAGTAGCAGCCCCTGGCACAAAAGGTCTTCCCATTGCCACCTAAAGTAGTGGCTTCCCAGTACCGAACTTTGCTCACTGCCGCGGCCACCTGGCCTGGGACGACACTGGGAAGAGGGCTCCCCTCCAGTGACGTCCCTAACCAGTGCCCAGAGCAGGTGAAAATCCAAATGGCGAGCCTCTAAATCCAGAAGAAAGGCCATCTCCGGGCCCAGGACAAGGCAGCTGCCGGAAGAGAGAGGATGGAGGAAAAGTCTAGAAAAGGAAAGTCACCTCTAGCCTGCGTTCACCGGGCCAGGAAGCTGCCTAGTCATCCAAGCACTTTTTCTGCGAATACAGGTTTATCTTGGGACAAATTTCAACACTGAATGACGTCGGAGCCACCTTCCATTAAAGAAAGATCACAGCCACAAACTCTCAAAAAAGGCATAGGTGAGACCCTCTGACTTGGCAGCCTAGGCGTTTACCCCAGTGGCCGTATCGGCCAGGCTAGACCCACCAGACCCGCCGGACGGTCCTCCAAGCTTTGTGCTTCTCCTGTGCTCTCAGGCCTCCCAGCCCCACCGGGCCGGTTTGTACTTAGTGGGGTCTACTTCATGAAAGCCATGACCATTGTTCTAATATATTATGGTCTTCCTGATCCCAAACTCAAGCCCTGAAAGAGAGGCAAACACAGAGCCACAGCCAGCACACGCACAGGTGTAGGTGCAGAGAGCTTGGATGGCTTCCAGAAGCAGAACTTGGCCCACGACCACTGGCCTTTACTGCGCCTCGGAACGTTTACGTTAATGGCATTTCTCAAACAGAATGGCAGGCAGCACCTCATTCTCCTCCAAGTAGTCACTCAGCTCAGCCACTTGCCACCGTGTGTAGCCACACCCAAAGAGTGCTTGGGGGACAGCGTCAGGAGAAGCAGCGAGAGCACGGCCGTATCTCCACATTTGGGATTTCCAAGAACCCAGTGGTGCGGTGAGGTGGCCACCAGGCTGAAGGATGCTACTGACCGTCACCTGCTTCCTGAACATTCCCTGTTGTTCTAGGTTGGACAGCCACAGAGAGGAAAGGGTGACGTAACTCCGCCTATGGCTATGATCGGGCTCGGCAAGGCAGCGAGAGTAAGGCGGTGGTCATCGTTAGCTACTGTCATTGCTGCTGTGTTGCCACAGCTTCTGCTGTTGGCAGGAATGTTTCCCTCCGGGGGGCCTGATCCTCCTGGGTACCCGGGACAGGCCTTACACACACAGCATGTGTCTTCCTTGTCTGACTCCCAATCGAATCCCCAAGCCAGCAGGAAGGAATGATAAAGAGAAAAGTCACGACTGCAAGAGAAACAAAACAGCTTAAGTGCCATCTTCAGTCTGGTGAACACGAGACCCAGCAGCCACACAGGACCATGCGAGACCCTAACGCAGACCAGCGTTCTGACCACGTGTGCTAACGCACATGTGACCCCAAAGACTGAACACTGAAGGCCCAGGGACAGCCACAGGCAGAACTTGCGAGCTTGCCAGGCAGGAAGCACTGCTCCCAAACACCCTTCTCTGGGCACCCAGGGCTGGTCTTCAGGGCCATTTCCAAACACACATCACCATCTTGCTCAGAACAAAACAAACTTACGCATAAAAGACCCTAATGTAGATGGGGCAGCAATAGAATTTGATCACAAAAGCTGGTTTGCCTTAAACCAGAAGTCTCTCACCTGCCTTGGGTTTCTAATCTGTGAAATAAGAGTGGACTACATGCATCTTTAAGGTCTTTTCCTGGCTTGGAAAAAATACTCACACATAAATGTGTGTGTTTAAATAGACAAGCACAAATAGACACATATGCCACCGATTCCTGAAATGACATCTCTTACTTTTTGCAAAGCAAAAGACTGAAGAGAAGTAGAAAGCTCTTGGGATTACATCTCACTCCTTTCCGTCAGTGCGGAAAAGCTGCGGCAGGCGGTCGTGTCCTTTCAGCCTAAGCAGCCCTGTTTACTCTTTTTGCACCGGACTGAGATTATTTTATGAACATATTCATTAACAGGAAAATTATTAGAACAGCTTTTTGTTTTGCCTGTATCTTAGGTGAAAAATGTCTCTATAGCTAGCGATCTCTCCTTTTCAAAGCAATTATATCCATCGATGATGTTTTCCCCCATAAGAAACTGCCTTATATATCCAGCCTCTGTAAACCCCCCCACACACACACACTTATTCCCTTGAAGTGCGTGGGTGGCACACTCAATGACTGCCATCTCACTAACCTCGGAGCCAACATCTGCAACCCTGGTGTGGGAGCCAATCCGACCTCACCATCAGCTCAGTCTCCACCTGCCCTGACCCGCTGCTTCCTCCACTGGAAAGTGCTCCCCACCGCCCTGGCCAATCTGGGATGTCCTGCCAAAGGCCACTGTTGTTGATTTAATTCCAGAACGTTCCATGGGAGAAGAGACGCAGGCAAGGCTGGCTGCTGTTTACACATCAGCACTTCTGACTTGCGCCCTGTCTGCTCCATTGTCAGAGCTCCACTGAGATACTCAGATGTGCAGGTGCGTTCGAGAAAGGGTGGCGCTCAGGAACAGATGGGAAAATGCGAGACTTGCCTGGTCCTCCCCCACAGGTTTGGGAGAACTTCCCACTGTGGTGAATTTATCACTCACCCCACTGGCCTGGGCCCATCTCAGCCCTGAGCTGCTCTCTCTTCTCTGCCTGTAATGGGACTCCCGCCTGTGCGTCCAGCCTCCTGGGACTCTTTCTGCCCGCTTTACACAAGGGAACCTGGCTTCAATCTGCGTGTCTGCTTTGCCATCTGCCCTGTCCTCTTGCTGGCCCCCTGGTTCACCCTCTCACTAGGCCGACTGCAGGACCCACAGTGAGTCCCAGCTTGCAGATGAAAGGACCCCACTCTCCAGGAGAGTGTTTCATCCAGGCAGTTTCGTGAAGCAAATTGGGGTTGACATATTCCATTTCCCTCGTTTGGTAAAGCCTTTGTTTGGACTGGATGCCTGATGTCAACAGAAGAATGCGATATCCCAGTTCCTTTATCATTTTTATGACCACAAAACCCCCAGCCCAACAGCTTCCTTACAAGTGAGGCTTATACACAAGCCAACAGAAAGGTCCCATTTTTACACAATCCCCATTTTCTCTGATTCTGCCATCTGTGGACTTTCAAAAGTCCTCTGGTCCAGAAGTCTGCTTCCTCTTCCATATGCTGGCACACAGCACGGGCGTCCAGAACTCACTGGAGAGAGGCCAGCAGCAGCCCAGGGACACAGGAGGGACCTGAATTGCAGGAAGCCTCTGGGGGGCAGGGCTGGGCCAAAGAAGGGGGATCTGGGACCCTGCCTGTACAGGGTCTTCTTACATGGAGGGCGCCCTCAGCACGTGTGCTGGGAAATGGTGGTGTCCACACTGCTGGTTTCTGCCCACTTTCTCTGAACCCCAAGTTCCCCAGCTAGCCTTTCTCAGCCCCTGGTCGTTCTGCGTGAAAAAGTGCTTCCCCAGTGGGCAGAGTGGAAGGGCACTGTCAGCTCTCAGCGGGTGTTTTCCAAGCTTTTTGTCAAGTCAATTATTTTGTGGCAGGAAATCAGATGTCATGTAGACAGCCCTGCCTGTCAGCTCAGAGACAAGAAGCTGTTGCATCACCAGCTATGGGATGTTTTTAAAATTCACGAATTATGATCCCTGAGATTCAGGATATGTCACCTGTGAGAGGAGGAAGAGGCTCATGTTCTTTCCCCAAAACAGAGTGGGGCTACAAAGTACGACAACACCTTAAATTCCACGCGGGAAAGAGGGGCAAAGAGAACAAACTCTGGAGGTCTTTGAGATACACAGATTTCTTGGCAGAGCAATGACTGTGTCAGCTGCCCATGTTTCTGTCTGGTCCCTAGAGCTGGTGCTGAGAATACTGTGGCCATGGTGACCTTATTCTGTTAGTAGAGTTTAACAAATACCGAGCAAACGGCTCAGGTAGGCTCCTGCTGGAACCTGGCACCAGAGGGGACAGGAGAAGCTCAGGGTCTGGGGTTGCCCGTGCTGATCGCCGACGAGCCCCCGTGTTGGCTCCGGCCATGCTGTCCCCACCCCAGGCCAACCCCAGGCTCCAGCCTTTGCAAATGACCTTGCCACTTCTAGCGATGTTTTAGCCAGAAAAGAGTCATGTTTCTTTTAGTCAGAGATCAGGAGGGTTTTACAGACAAGAAACAAAATGACTGGGTTAGATCTGTGCCCCTCTTGCCTCTCTCCCACCCCCTCTGCCTGGACAGAGCCTGGGATCTGATGACCCACATATGTCCCTTCGCACGAGCCCTCTTTCCAGATTTCACAGAGGAACTGGCCAATGGGCAAATTAGTGATAGAGATCAAAACAGATTTATTTGGGAGCTTGAATAGGTTTTACAGAAAAGCAAAGAGAAACATTATCTTCTTTAACCCCCACAGGTGACAATGTAAACCGGCGAGTGTGAACATACACACATACACACACATCTAAATAAAACATGGTTCTCTGGTTCAGATGAAGATAAAAATACAACCTGCTCTGTTTTAAACAAGAATAATATAAGTTGCTGAATCCAAGCATTCCTGCCCTGTTATCCAACACCTGGAAGCCTGCTGTCCCCATAGAGATGTCCCAGGGGACGGTCACTGTGGAGGGGATGGTCACTGTGGAGGGGATGGGGCAACAGGCTCCCCAAGGGCTAGGGTGGCTCCGAATACTGTGCCCGGCCCTGCACCCCATATAAATCAGTGCCTGCACCTTTGTCCCCACCGTCCTAGCCCCAGGGAAGCTGAGATTCTGAGACCCCGGCCTGGTCCCCTTCTTCTTCCTGCCATCTTTTCCAGCCTCCAGCAGAAGTTCAGGCAGGGCTGTTTCCTGCTCCAGCTTTCAAGGGGCTCAGTGTGGTTCTCAAGCAGCCATCAGCTCTTCTTTGCTCTAACTCAGCAGTTCTCAGAGGGGGATCCCAGGGCCAGCAGGGCTGGCATCACCTAGTACTTACTGCCATGACCATTCGTCCGCCCCAGACATGCTGAATCAGACCCTGGGTGGGCCCGGCCACCTGTGTTTCATAAGCCTTCCAGGCCAGTCTGGGGTGCACTCAGGTGTGAGACCACTGCCTCGTGTCACTTCAGCTTCTGGCGACACGAACAAACAAAACACCAACACACGGGCCACTGCCCCCTCCATCAGCTCCGAGGAGAGGCCCGGGGGACAGGGGCGTGTGAAACGATACAAGAGCTGGGGAAAGGCCAGGGATCTCCCGTGGCTGGGTCACCTCCTTTGCGCCTTAGCAGTTATCCCTCCTTACGTTCACCATTTGGTTCCAGACATCAGACATCTATGTCCTTAACTGCTACAGCACCCTCCTCCCCTCTCATAGTACAGTGTTTTTAAAAAAGCCAATATTCCCTAATGGAAACTCAGAAAGTCAAAATATACCAGTAAGAACAGCACATGCTTTGATCATTTGGCTTAAGGTGCACTAGAGTCTACCTTAACACCGGCCCCACGTTTCTTAGAAACGTACTATTAGCTCAATTTTCTGTACTTTCCATAACAGGCATGTTTGTAAAACAAGGAACCAAGCACCATGAGGCATTCTTAATATAATGGAACTTCTTAAGAAGCACTACAAAATTACTAACACTCTCTGGATTTTCACCCCCCCACCTCCCACCCCCCGGAACACAGCCCTTGCAGTGCATGGCCCGTCACTGACATCATGGTGAAGAAAGCATGTCCACTTGGCACTGGTGGCCCAGCCTGGGACGTAGCACTCAGCGTGCTCAGAGGCAGTCACTTTTGAAGGTGGGCAATGCTCTCACAAGTCTGTGAACATCGGAAAGATAACACTCCCAGAGACCGACGTGCTCTTCCCTGGGCTGCAGACGGCCAGAATGTCCATTCCGGGGCCATTCCAGACCTCCCGGGCCCCCGTTTTCCTCACCCACCCTGTGCTGACAATGTGACAAAGCAGCTGAACTCACTTCTAACTGCCCACCTCTGCGCGAAGTCACTTGAGTGGTGCCAATGGGCTACATGTGAGCAAGTGTGGCGTCCACTTGTCACGGCTGCTTACTCTCCTGAAAGATGGGCTGTGGGATTTACTCTGGGCCAGCTCATGAGACCTGGCTGCAGGCCTCCACCACTGCTCAGCGCCCAAGTTCACAGGACTTCTCTCCCATGACACTGCCTGGTTCTCACTGAAAACAACACTTTAAGGCACAAGCCTGGAGGAAGTAAATATTTTCATGTTTTGACGTCACTAAAAATGGCCATGGACCTGGGTGGTCACTGGATCTGTTTCACACACAGGACACAGGACAAAGAGGAGGAGTGTGCGGGGCAGGGGCTAGACTTGATCCCGGGGTCCTAGTGGGCCTCGCGGGAACTCTGGGCTTGCTTACACTCCTCCAGCCACACTTTTCTCATTGATGACATAGAAACGATGCCCCACATGGTCACTGGGGACTTGGCGAGGCAGGTCCACACTGGGGTACCTTGTAACCCAAGATGAACACACAGGGCTGGACCCTCCCTCTAAGACAAGCTCTGTGACCTCGGGCAAGCCCCATCCATCTCTCCTCTCTTCTCTCACGGCCTCATAGGGATGAGGCATTTAGAACCATGCCCAGCATCTAAGAGACGCTCAGCTAAGCTGACATTTACCATAATCGCATATTAGTTCTTCTACTTCTATTTTACAAGCCCAAGATTTCACCCCAAACTTACTTGTAGGATGATAATGCAAAAGCTTGGATCCATCCTATCGACTCTAGGCAATTACTATTTTATTATATCACATGTAACGCTGTTCTTAAGGATTGTAACTCCTGTTTATTAAACAGTACATATCAGGTGCATTCCTTCATATGCATCAAGATATCTCATCCAATACGATGGGTATTATCATTATTAATATGCCCTTTTTACAGGAAGGTTAAGTAAGCCAGCTACTAAGTGGAAGAGCTGGGTTTTGAACCCAGGCTCTTGTTCTGGAGCCCAGCTTCCCCACCACAACCACACACCTCCTCCACTGAGCCTGTGCTGCTATGAGGTGCTAGACCTGGAATCGTTTTATGAAAAGAAATAGAGAAAGAGAGAAAGAAAATTTTAACTAAGCCCCACATACAGTTCGACTCGTGTTACCCTCCTCCTTGGTACAGGTTAACTTAGAATCACTGCAAAGAAAGGAAAGTGCATTTTCTATAGAACCACAACCTGATGAGATTTTACATCAAACAGCTGCAAATCCAAACAGCATTCACGCACTGGAGATGCTTCTGCACTTTGAGACCACAGCCCCCACCAATGCTGGCGAGGCCCCCAGGCCAACCATGGCTGCCAGGCCCACCATGGCCGCCGGTGGGAGCGGCGCACACGACACCCTTAACTTTCAGTCACGAAAATCCAGCCACAAGACTAATATGCATAGCACCTGATAGCATCTCCCATCCTCGTAAGATAACCTCCTGAACCTTGCTCCAGAGCCAAATTCTGAAGTGTAGTGCTGCTCGGAGCTTTGTTCCAACTGGTGGAAATTTCCATCCAGTAACTACAAACGTAGATGCTTCGATGTAAATAGTCTCAACTGTGCAACTCTCATCAGCCAGCGAACTGCACTTCTTGAAAGACCTCCCAGAAGTAATAAAGTCTCCACCTACCTGGTCCATGGCTGCCACAGCCTAAGGAAGCGGTATTTATTCCCAGCTCTGAGCTGTTGGGGGTAAGCCATGAGCAGGAAGCCTGGGGAGCCTTTAGACAAGGACCGGTGTGGAAATTCTCACAGAGAACAACTCACCATGCTGATATTATTATTATTATTATTATTATTATTATTCATAAGTAGAATCCTTAATGAAGCCAAAACCCAACCCTTCAGCAAACTTTGACCCACACACTAGCATGCACACAGCCCACTGTAGTACAGCTACCCTGGTTCCCCGAAAATAAGACCTAGCCAGACAATCAGCTCTAATGTGTCTTTTGGAGCAAAAATTAACATAAGACCCAGTCTATATTATATTACATTACATTATATTAGACTGGGTCTTATATTATAGTAAAATAAGACTGGGTCTTATATTAATTGTTGCTCCAAAAGACGCATTACAGCCGATTGTCCAGCTAGGTCTTATTTTCGGGGAAACACGGTAAGTGGATCTCAGCCATTCCCAACTCTGACCCTCTGAGATAAGCACGCTTATCAGCTCTATTCTGCAGATGCAGAAACCGAGGCAGAAGTCACATGGTTAATAAGGGGTGGAGCCAGGATTCAGAAGCAGGCTGCCTGACCTAGAATCCAAGCTCTTACCACCACCCAAACCCTGTCTGCCTGTCTAGGATGCTGTAGGTGAAGCCAGCGGTTGGGCTGACCCAAGGAAATGGCACCTAGAAACCGCCAACTAGATGGTTGGTCAGAGATGGCTCATGGGCTCGACACAGCAAGGGAAGAGCAACACATTCCATCTCCTCCAGCCCCTTGCTTTCCTCCCCACTTATGTTCTTCTACTGGGATTGAGGTTTCTATCATTTCATTCACTTGGCAGGTGTCCAGTGAGTGCCAGGCCCTGGGCAAGGTGGGTTCCTGGCAGAAGACGTGGCCCAGGCAAAGAACGCACGGCACTGAGTGAACAGACCTGTTTCTCAACAGGCAGTCTGCCTGGCTAGCCCCTGGGGAATGGTTGTGGAGAAAAGAAGCTGGGGGCAGTCAGGAAGGGCTCTCCTTAAACCGTTTCAGACAGGCTAAGCACTTTGAAATTTGTATTCTAGAGACATATCCAATTCCGAAATCAAGAAGCATAGAACACCCCTGGGAAGAGAGAAAGTACCGAGATGATAATCACCATCCTTCTCTTTAATCAGATAAAAATCGGAGATGCAAGTCCACATGGTTTGGCCCAGGGCACATGGCACATTTGGGACAACTGAAGGAGAGTACGCGGTTAGATGGCTCCCTGCTCACCACTTAGGACCTAAGCATTTTCTGGACAAGCTGATATGCAGGTCTTAGAAACAGGAAACCCGCAAGCTTCCTCTGCAAGTCTTAACGGGGACTCTGATAAAATGAAACTAAATGTAAGGCTTCCCCTTTTCAGCCAGACTTCTGTGTATCGGATGCTCTCATGTTGGCAATATGCTCTATTACTGTTTATAGTAATGGAAAATCTGGTATCAAAAACGTGCCCTGCCTTTCTTTTGCAAAGGTTTCCACCCGCATCACCAGCGAAACCTCAGGAAGACAGAGGGAACTCATTGTGCAAACCCACCACCATGTCTGACTTCCTGTATCCCACCTTCAGCTCAGTGAGTCTTAAAGACTTGAGAACTATGATCTCCACATAGGTTTACAAAAATGCCAGCTCTGCAATCACAAAATCAAATTAGCAAATGAAACCCTAGACTATGAGAAAAATCATTAGCCCTTGGTCTCCTTGCGTTTGGTCAAGAACCCAAAAGTTTGAGCAAAGCATACGAATAGTGATGTTTAACATTTTAAAACACACCGAAATTAAGCCCAAAGGAACCAGACAGTCCAGGTGTCTAGAGAAGGCACACACACTGTGCATTTGTGACAACTGGGAACTATTGTGACCTGCCCTAATGGGCCCCAGGAAGAGGCAACACATGGCACTTCTGATTCCAGCAGGTGGCCCAGGTCTTGCAGGTGTTAGGATGGAGCCCAACTGGCAGAAATCATGTTTATTATCACATTTGTGGGTTCACCAAAAATTGTGTACCAGGTGCTAAGAAAACACACCTCAAATTCAGCTATTACTTCTCCTTGCCTCATTGGCACCCCCAGGATGGAAGTGGCTTGGCAGGAAACTAGGGAGCAGCTGCTTTGCAGTGTGACGGATGGATTCCAGCTAGCTGACTGGACCGCAATTCAGATTCCTGAGGGGAATTCCAGGATTCCAAAGACCGCCCTGGTCATTTTAAAACGCTGACCTCGGAGAAGGTTGGTTGCTTCCTGTCTAACCTGCTTGGCCCAACCCAAGGGGCCATGCCTCTTATCACTTCACCCACAGCGTGAATCCAAAACAAAACAAGAGCGTTTATAAGGATTCAGATGTCAGTTGTCTCCTAGAAAACGTTTGCAACCTGCCATTCGTGGCACCACCTTGCACTTTACATAGACGTCTGGGAAATTCGTGAAGCCTCCCCACTCTGGTGCAAGGACAGACAGACACCACATAGGATGCCAGCCGTTTCCCGACGATGGCCGTCCTAAATATTGTGTGCTATTTCCATCCCAGTGAAGTCTCCCAATTATGCTTAAAAAGACTACAACATAATAATTATCGGTTAAAAAATATCTCCTTTCAGCAGATCTGTTTTAGAGACTTCTTCTCGAGGAAAATTAGGCTACTGGAAAGGTTCTAGCACTTTCAGGGCCCAGGGTTCAAGAGACCTGGGTTAGAGCATGGGGTTCGCACCCCCAGGGATCAGACTTGCACAAGGTGGCCCCAGTCCGGGGGAGGCGGAGACCCCGCCGGCCCGGGAGGCAGCAGCACCGGGACCCCAAGAGCTCTGCATCCTCTGCTCCCGCTTAGCAACAGCGCCTCAAGCGCAGCCAATTGCGCAGCACACCGTCGAGGTTACCCGCGAGCGTTGACCGGTAGTAACCCCGGCGCAGGCAGCGGCGGTGGCGGAGGTGGCCACTGCGCACGCGCAGCGGCGCGCACCTTCCCGGCCGGCACTTGCCGGGTCGGTACCTGCCCCGCCTGCGCTCGGCCGGGCCGCACCTGCGCGCGGTAAGGGCACCGGCGGTGGTCTTGTCCAACCATTCAGCATTTGGCGTTCCCGATGAACACGAAAGCCCTCCAGACAGCCTCCACGAGACCCGCTGCCAGATATACATCTGAGAGCGGGTGTGTCCGGCCACCTGGCGGGGGACAGCACAAACAGCACCCTGGGCCCACGGCCTGCAGAGTCAGCAAGGCACCACACTGGGAAAGGGATGGGTTCTTACTCCATATTAAAAGCCAGCGAAGAGGCGCCTCTCCATCAGCGGCCTGAACCTCCCCTTCCCCAGAGCCTGTAGGTGAAAAGCAGCCAGAACCAATTAGCTCCCTGGAGACAAGCCCTTGGAAGGAGCGGGTGGGTGCAGGACAAGTGGCCCTTAACCCCATCCTGGTGGGCAAGCAAAGGTGCCCAGCCAGGTGGAGGGAAGACAGACAAACCTGCTTCCAGGCCAGCCCATGAAGGACATCTGGGAACCGCCACCCCAGGGGAGGTGGAGAGGCCTTTTGTGGCACCTGCACTGCCACCAGGGTCTGGGGTTGTGTATGTCATGGGCAAAGTAAACATAGCACAGCTCATTTTACAGCAGCCTGAGAAACGACAAAGGGACAATTCTCAGTGGAGCTTGTTGAGAGGCAGGTAGTCAAGAGTGCAGGTTTCAGGGGGAATCCGACATCTGCCTCCCTCCCTCCTGCAGAAGGTATCCATACTGATATGCCCCCATGGCTTTCCCATGAGGACCTAATGATGCAATCAGGGTGCTACAGCAAACAGCGTTGGCTTAGTCAACAGTTATTTTTCATTGAAAAATAAACACTCTCCCAAAAGTGGGAGAGGGGAAACCACAACTGAGAAATCCCATAAAACACCAGCTAAAATGTTCACTTTCAAGACCTGCCGTTGAGAGAATCAAGGCAAGGGACTTTCTGTCTGAGCGCAGCAGCTTGCCTTATGACAGTAAAAGAAACAGAAAGAGTGACTCACATCTGCTCTTCTATGGCGCTCCGCCCTTATCAGTTTATAAACAGAGGCCGCACATTCCATCAGGGCTCCTGCTTGTCGCCCTGCCCCCACAATGCCACCTGATGCCCCCTCCCAAAGCGGGACCCTGGCCTCATTTCCTCCAAGGCCCACATGCTTCTGACTTTTTCCTTTCCGGGTAGTCTTGGGTCTTGACGCACTTGGTTACTGTTTTGTACTTGGTTAGGCTTTTTTCCTTCTAATTTGTGAGCTCGTTTCAAGACCCAGACCAAGATGTATACTGCAGAGTTCCAACGAGCAGAACTCGGATCAGCCAATGAACATTACTGGGATTCGGATTTCAGCTCAACAGACAGAAGCCTTTTCTAAGAATTAGATTGTGCAAACATGGACCTGGCCACCGGGAAAGTGTCAGTCCTTGGTCACTGGAAGTGCTCAGACAGGCGGACACCCTGTTGTCGGGAATGGGGCAAGAGGATTGCTCCATAGGTGAGAGGTCAGACCAAGGGAGTTCTGAGGCCCCCTTGGGCTCCAAGATTTGCACGCGCAATACAGATCTCCGTTGGACATAATCACAGTCTTGAAGTCACTCTGGCATGTCTTAACTTTGACACCAATGCCATTTACCCCAGAGGGCACGAAGGTGACAAACAATAGCACAGCTGACAAAGTGAGAAGTACAATCAATGGCTGGACTGAAGCCTGCAGAGGTACCAGCCTCCATCCCTGACTCTGCAAACTCCTCGCTGCTCATAGTATGAGCAAAAGCACTTGGTATTAGATATATTTTATTTGAACATAAGCTTTCCTCTGAAGGTTCTGGGGCTTCATCAGCATGGGTTTGACAGAGAATCACCCCCATTCTATAAACCCCTACTTTGTACGGTTCCTTCTTTCTTAACATATTTAATCTGACCCATGTGGTTACCTTTGTTCCTTAAATACAGGAATCTGTTGATTCTAGAACTGTACTCAAAAAGAGCAGGTGTGTGGTTACTAAACATTTTTTTCCTGCCAATTTATAAACAAAAGACATGGTTTCATGTTCAGCAGAATGTCACTTTGGGTTATTTCTTGGCTTTGGCATATTAGGTTCTGGTTTGTAAGAGAGGACTTTAGTTTGAGAATGTGAAATTTTCAAGATGCAAGCATATTTGAGGTGTTAAAGGAAGGCAGGGGGCACCCACCACACAGCAGGTGAAAATGAGTGTGGCAAGAATGTCCTCAGAAAGTGAAACAGTGACACCAAGTCCCCGCTGAGCAGAGCACAGTCCTACAAAGTCTCATCGAAGGGACCAGATGGCTCAAGAACAGGTGCACTCCCTGGGAAAGTGATGAAGTGTGAGCATGCCCAAATAAAGAACCTGCTGACCGGAAGGGGACAGTGGTGGCCAGACATTGAAGCGAAGGAGGAAAGGAGACCTCAAGGCCAATGTTAGCAGGGCTACCTCAGCCTTGCCGACGGGGTGTTGAGCCTGACAGTGGCACACTTTTGAATCATGCACCCCTGGTCCCAGGTCTCAGCAGGTGATGGTTTGGCTTCCATGCAGCATGCTCAGAGGGAGAAGGTGTGCTGGCTGGAGAAGGGAAGCATTTAGACTCCTCGGATGTAACGTTCTCCTGGTAAACTAGCAAACCCTTTGGTTTTGTACCTCGTCACTATACATTCTTCGCCATGAGTCTGCCATGAGAGTTGGCCCATTCTCAGCATTTTTTCAAAGCCTGTGAGGCCATGATCAGAAGTGTTCCAGAAGACCCATTATCAATGACGCCTGAGTGAGTGTCCTGCCTGCCTGCCCCAGGGAGCTACCACATGCTGAGAACCTAAGAACTGGCCCCACAGGGGAAGAGGGGAGCTCCTCAGCTAGGTGTGTAAAAGCCCCAGCCTCAAGCAAGGTTTAGGTTCACCATAAAAGACTAGTTACCGCCTCAAAGAAAGACAAAGGCAGAGTATTTAAAAGCAATTTCCTTTTGCACCCAAAGGAAAGCCCACGTTAGCATGACGGCTCCCAAGAAACAGGAGAGCAATCCATTCATGGTAGGGGAGCAGAAGTCCCCTTCGAACCGGAGCAGCCCACCCCTGAAAACCCATCACCGCCTGGGGATTTCTGTAGTCCCCCTTTGCCTGGCCGCCCTTCTCATCTCTGCTCCACTTGGTTGGATCAAGTCGCCCAGTACTTGGTTAGACTCTGGTCTTCCCTTAATGGAATTCCAGAAAGGCATTGATTAATGGCACATTCCACTCATTTCAACCTGTTCGTCATTACAGGCCTTGGGATATAGCTTTTGAAATGAAGGAAAAGCAAACTTGAATTGACAAAGGGTATTCAAAGGCATTTTTATAGCCTAGGAACGAACCAATACAGATAAATTGAGGTGGGGCTGCCCAGATTGTTTAATTCCTTGCTGGCACTTGACAAGGAGGGAGCTGGAGGGTCGGGGTTCCAAGTAGCAGGTGGTATTTCGTCCCATCAGAGTGTCACCGTGTTGAGACAGCAGCCTGGCTGAAGGATCGTAAGGAAAACTCACTAAAGCCCCAGATGTGATTACTTTTGTTCTCGACCTGAACTTCATCACAAGGTAATCCTGGGAGGTGAATTTAATTTCTAAGAATCATGTCACCTGTTTGTGTGAAAGTGTGTCACACACCTCTGCCTCACCCCTCTGGTGAGGGGACAGGACAGCTACAGACTGCCCAAAGGACCAAGGGATTCCTGTATGCGTCCTAAGGAATGGCAGAGGGGACTGACATCCAAGCAGGCCAATGCAAAGGAAAACCAGTCAGTACTAATCGTCAAGGAGACCCCTTGTGGTTTTGTAAAATGGGGTGAGGCCCATCCACACCCTGGTGGCCCAGTGCTGTGCTCACCTCAGGGCCAGGTGCCTACTAGGTTCCCTGTTGGGTCTTAGCCTCAAATCCTGCAGACCCGCTTCCATTCTCACCTTCTGTGCGCCTGTGACCCGGGACATGTCTCTGAACCTCATGTATTCCATGGGTACAAAGGGCAGAATTGGCCCCTGAGCCAAGTGGACCGAAGACCTGCTTTAATTTCACAAGTGGAAAGTGCTCCAGTTTCCTTGGGGGTAAGGAGGGCATCGTTATCCAGAGGACCCAAAGCATTCCACTTGTTAATTGTGACCATAATAATTTTTTATTAGGATGTGTGAATGAGCCCTGAGAGCGAGGAAGTGCTACCTAAGTGTCATATCTTCTCATCACCACCCACATCTTCACCAAGAAACTCAGGATGTGGACTGCCTTCTTAGCGAGGGGTCCTAAATGTTACCGACCAAGTGTCTGCCATACCGGAAACAGAAGCTGCAGACAAGTAAGTCACACCGAGGCTGAGTGATAACAACTAAGCCGCACTGTCCGGGTACATACGTTGCTCCGACACAATAATTGGTATGTTGGCACCAAAATCCATATTGTTCCAAATCATTTGTCCCATCAACTTATACTACGTGAGTGAATTCCTTGAGGGAAAGTAATTACTGTGTCAGAAGCCAGTGAAATTATCCTTGGGGTGTACTTTTTTTCTCTTGGGAATAATTCCTTTCACAATTATGTTCTCTACTAGGAATCTATTATATGATCTAGTTTTTCCTCCAAAGACATCATTAATCATATGGTGAAAATGTAACTACAATTGAAAATACAAGATGTTTTGTTAAACACCATATATAATGCTTGGCAATCATCAACCTCAAGAATTTTTAAAGAGTCGGTGCCTGACATCTCCCTCTTAGAAATATTGCTATTGCTCACTCATCACCTTTCGTCTATGAATTATGACATTCTCTCTCTCTGTCTTCTTTCTTTAAAATAATTACGGAGGAGTTTATGATATTCTTCTAATCACAATGCAAGCTTTGCTACAGCATTCTATGTTGAGTTTGAGTCAAGTGCGATGTTCTGGGAGAAATCATGTGAGGAAAAGTCTCCCTTGGGATTTTCTGGCGTGGTCGTGTCTTTGTGATGCAAAGAAACCTAGACTAGGAGTCAGACAGCCGAGACCCAGCCCCGGCTCTGACCTCGATCGAATCACTTCTGCTCTCAGGCTCTGTTCCCTTCACTACACAACCAGGCGCTTCAGCTCTCACATTCAGAGATGCCCGACCCACATGATGCCGGGTTATCCCACCCCCAGTGTGTGCTTACAATGAGCTCAACGTGTCAAGTTGAACTTCAGGAAGTGAAAACAACCAGCTTGGTACGGAGAGCAGCACTAACACGGTAAGAACAGTAAGGGAAAGAGCTCCTGGTCCAGGCTTGGTCGTACTTGGTGTCACACTGAGGTGAAGCCGAATATGTCACTGCCACCGAGAGCAACGGGAAACGAGAGCGTGGCTTCCGTCTGACTCCTCTGCTTCGCCTTATCATGGCTGCGTTCGGAGACAACCGCCAGCAATCGGAAGGACAAAGCAGGAAAGATGAGGCCCCACATTGAGGGAGGGGAACCAGACCTCAGGAGCGGCTTGGAGGCTGACAAGCAGAGCAGTGAACTGGAGAGAACAGTGTGAGTGGCAGTCATGCGTACCAGCCCGCAGGACCTCCCCCCGTAGCCTGCTGCCTGGGTCCAGATTTAATGCCGACTTGTATTGTTCATCCTGAGGGTGGCACTTAGTTGGGGAAATGTGGTCCCCAAGTTCTGAGTCGATATAGCACTCGAGAGCCTGCTGGTGATGAGGGCACAGTGAGCATTGAGAAGAACCGTGGCAGGTAACTCACTTCATTCGAGAAAACTCTTGATTTTCCTGGATGTAGCCTCCAGCCTGATGGGACAACTGACTCAGCGAGCCAAGCAGAGCCCACCCTGCAGGCACCAAACCTGGAGAAGAAGCACTGCTTCCCTGTGGCTACAGGCACCCCTGAGGCCCTAGGCCAGGCGAGGTGTGGGCACCAAGTCAGACTGCAGTTAGAACTCACCACCCAGTCCTAGGCCGGCCTGGCAGCTCTGGCACATGGGCAAGCCTTAACCACTCCATTTCCTTTCTGTTCAGTGAGAAGATAGACAAGTATTTCCCACCCTAAACTTGTGCTAGAGTGAGAAAGCTCCTGAACTGCAGGGCACCGAGAACAAAGGAAACAATGGGGCATGCAAGGGAAGAAGGGCAGGCAGAGTGGACACAGGTGCTGCTGTGGAGAAGGGGGCTGGGGAGGAAGCCAGTCTGAGAAATCAGGCCTCAAGAGCTCGAGAAACCAGCAACCAGGACACAGCAGACCAGTCGGGCACAGCTTCCCCTCCAGCCCTAACCATCTCTGACTCATGGGTAGGTCCCTGGGGCCCACTTCCTCCTCCTCCCCCTCCAGAGCCCACAGAGGTTACTATAGGGCATATGCCTATCTGGCAGCCACCTGGACAGAGTTTCCAAGGAGGCCACTAGGAATGGACAGTGGTGGTCCTTCCCTCATTGATTTAGACACCATCACCGTTAGCTAAGTTTGACAATCGGTGTGACCAGTTCTGAGATTTAGAGAATACAGTGTTGACAAGCCACATACCTGACTAGGAAATGATATCCTTCACTTGCCTGCTGTGTGAATTTCAAACCAAGATTCTGCCAGTTTTCAAATGTTTACATTTCTGCATTGCAAACTATTTTCAATTTGAGGGAGACCCATCCAAGCATTTTCAACCAACAGGACAGTATTTCAAAGGCCACATGTATCGGATGGATAGAATATGATGTACGTCGCTCAGATTAGCCACAATTTGTCTGTATAGACAAATCAAGCCAAAACACAATGAGGCCCTCCTGGTCACTTGGTGCACGTTTTTTTCAGTAAAATCTTTTTTCAAGTTGAGAAGAAAAAGGCTAGAACCGTGTGTTGGCATTTCAGTAGGCTCAAACGAATGAGCCCAACCCTCTGCCTGCCACAGAATTTCTTAACACAACAGGCTGGCAAACTGAAAATGTTAAGTATCAGATAACAGTCTATACAACCAGCCACTGAGAAGGTTTAGGATCGTTCATGGTTGGTTGTGCAAGCATAAAGTCACGCAACAACCAACTTGGCTGGCAGGTCCCAACGAGTGCCCATGCCCACAGTCTCTATGGCTTAACCTCACGAGAAGAGGAAAACAAAGTGAAGGTAAGAGAAGAAAAAGAAAGAAAGAAAAATGGAGAATAAAAAAGTGAGCCTTGGTGGATCTTCTTCAATAAGAAAGAAGGGTTGAATCTAGATTTAAGTTGAGAGTCCTAAAAAATTACAATATTCCAGTGGTACCCGAGTCACTTCTATTGTTCCAAATTCCTCATAGATTTTCAAGATGTTTTAAATGAGTCATTAGAAACTAAGGACCATCGTTTCTTGGTGATGTGTAACACTGTCCTCTCTCAATTGGTCCCCCACCCACCTGAAGATGGGTGGGTGATGGGTGAACACAGCAGAGGGAGGTGAGAAGTACCATGGGAAGAAATAGATCAGACTGTAAAGGAAATACCAACCCAGGTGGCATTAACTCTGCACACTTTGAAAATCTAGGGCTGGCGAAGGAACATCCAGGTTACTAAGAAAATTCAAAATACCATGAGTCGTCAATTGTGGTTAACATGCAACAAGCTGGTGGCCAACTCCTGGACTGTGTGGCTTTCCAGAGCCCTCCTGAGTGCCGTCCTCTCTGTCTCTTCTATTTTTATTTCTACGGCTCATTTGACAACAGTGTAGTTTTCTTTATAGCCCACCACCCATGAGAGAGTCCTTCCAAGATCCATTAAAGTAATATTTTCAAGAGAGGTCACTTTAGGTCACCGACATTGAAGTTTAACACTTCAAACTGGGGAGGGAGCACCTGTCTCCCATTTTGCTCTGAAATATTAAAAACTAGTCCCATCTTGAAGGATGAACATAAACAGTCTCCAGTGAAGGAGGACCCTTCGCGTGCACACCAGAAACCAGCACACATGGACCCTGGCCTAACTTTGTGACGTTCTTTGTAATCATATCAGAAATTAAAAGCCACCATGAAGGCTGAATCATCTAATCCAACCTGTTTATATTATAGGTGAGGAAAAAACTCAGGCACAAAGCAATGAAATAAGTTGACCATGGCAGAGTCAGAATGGGAGACTCAGCCTCTCCAGAACCAGATTTTCCCAACCTGTTGCTTCCTTCACAGCTTCCTCCCGCCTCCTGACGCACAGCAGCCACCTCCCTACCTTTCTTCCTCCACCAGGGTCCTTCTGGGACCGAATAGGAAAGGTCCTTGAATTCAATGTTGACAGCCGCCCTCCGAGGCAAGGAGGAGAAGCGCTGGGCCTCAGTGAGATTGTTGTCCACTTTCTTCAGATGTCCATTCAGCAGGTCCTTCTCGGTGGTCTCCATGTTGCTGGAGACCACCTCATCCACCGAGACGCATACCGACTTGGGCTCCGTCATCGCTGTAGAGTAACTGCTGGCATTCTAGATAAAAAGAGAGAAGCACCGAGAGAGGTTAGAAGCTACATCAAGGAAAAGAGCTCCGGGGCCTCACCATTTGGCTCGTAGACAACAGAGTGCCCTCCGAGCGAGAAGAAAGGTGCTTGCCTAGAGGAATTTGTCAGCTCTAGCCATCACTTGTTCTTCTATTGAGAATGCTTAAGATAGATAAGCTATTACTATTTCTTTGAGAATCATAAAATCTAATCACAAAACCATAATAAATGAATCACTTGTTTCAAAGAATGAAACACTGGCCACCATAAAAAAATTATCTATTTACCATCCACTCATTAAAAAATCCCAATAAAGACACATGAGGCTCCTATGAAATATGTAATTGACAGTTTTCTCTAAAATGAGCTCTTTTCGTGCATTCCTCGTGGAACCCCATCAACATTTCCCAAGAGCAATGATACCCCTTGAATTTCTGGGTTTTGTGGGAGTCGGCCTTTGTATTTTCCTTGTAAATCTTCTAAATCGCTTATACCTCTCCTCTCTCATCGTATCTTAATAATAGCGCTGAAAAAAAAGTTGGAAAGGTTGATTTTTTTTTCTCTATTACACAGACAAGGAAACCGAGGCACAAACAATTTAAGGAACTTGCTCTGAACCCTACAATCAAGTGAGGGGCAGAAGTGAGCCCAGAATCTGAGTCATCAAAAAAACCAAAAATCAGTTAGTTAGGTGCTCTCTCCATTGCATCAGCTACCCTTTTGTGGCTACACTGGCTTTTAAAGCTTCCATGGGAGTCAACTGACCAGTTACTGATGTGCCAAGAACCGAAAGTATTTATGCAAAGAAAGGAATATCCTTTTCTAATGGCTTGGCAAGCCTGAGCAAATCAATGTGCTTCAGGCAACTCTAGAACTCAGAAGAACCGTGGGGTGGGCAAATATGCTATGCTTTCTCTAGCTGTTTGTTGAATCAAGAGAGAACATTCCACAGTACCCAAAGCGCGAGCCTCTGGAGACGCTGCTTCGTAGCGTTGACTGCAGTCGGCCTGATTGGCAGGGCCCATCTGTAACCCTCTCGCCTAAGTCAGGCCCTTCTGACTGCGGTACGATGGCGGGAGACACTGCAGTGTTATTGTTTGCTCAAAAGGGAAACACTTTACTGTGATTTTTCCATAGGTTTGTTAGGCATTTCTTCAGAGTTGATAGCTTTTTGATCGTTATTGTTTCTAATCAAAAATCCGAAATAAACCCAGAGAGTGGATCATTCCGTAAATAATCTCCACAAGCCCCAACAACTCGTGTGGCCGGAACACACAGATTAGCCCACGGCCTAATCCCTCATTTGAATGCCCTCCTGAGGGTATGTGACTATATGGCTGAAGAGCTGGCATCTTTCCCATGTGGTAGTTAAGGGCTCAAAAGTCTTGGAGGCCTTGGAGCTTTCGAGTATTTAAAGCACAAAGAGAGGCATGGGGAGACCTGCGCACAGGGGTTTCTGGTTCTGGTGATATTTGAAAATGTTGCTTTGCCGTTTAAGAAAAAGGCACATGTGCGTGAACACACACACACACCCCAGGCATCTCCTACCTCTGAAAAGCTTAACCAAATCAAAACTCATCTCACTGACTAGAACACTGTGGATAAAAATTCAAGTACAGAATAAAACTGACGGAATTAGGCTTGGTTCGCTTCTGGCACCGAGCATGGGACATGCTTCAAAGGCAGACGTAAATAGGGTCATACGTTCCCAGCACAAAGTCAGGGAAGGTGTGTGTTAGCCTGACAAGGGGACTCCGCAGAGTCTGTTCATGAATGTGTGCCTCTGCAGCTCCCAAGGGGCAGCGACAGGACTGGGGGGACCTTATGTCCAGGCCTCATGAAAGAGTAATGAGAACCCTGCCGTAGCTCAGCTCTTGGCTTTGGACGACGGGGAAAGGAAGTGCAAGTTCAGCTCTGGCGCCCAGTGCAGGCACCCAATGCCATCCCTTGGTTCACTGGATAAATCCCCTTTCGGGGCACATGCTGCTGTGCCAGGTTTATAACCCTTTTTGACCCCATGATTGCCCTCCCCTGCCACCCAACTCAGCAAAGGGCAGATGCCACTTGCGTGGTGCCTGGGAATGCAACCTCACCATCACCAATACCCCGCTTTAAATCACCCCAAATACCACCATCACATTGGGAATCCGTGCCCACTCCTCCACCCAGCTCACGGACTATAGCACCCCCTCCAAGAAACTTGGGGGGGTAGCAGAGGGAGCAGTGGGCAAGACAATTTGCTGCAGGCCTGGTCCCCAAGGTCCGTTCTCACCTCCACCCTGCCACCTAAGTGCAAAGGCTTACCATCTGGCTCTAAACCCACATCCTGCTGGTGGATTTGGCTCTAACCAGGAGCCCCCAATCATTGTGTGTTCACAGCTGGGGGCGGGGAGCATCTAGCATATCCTCTCCAGTGGTGGCCCTCCCAGCATTCCAGCTGCCATGGGCCATCCATACCCTCCCCTGGCACCCACCACAGGTGTCCACCCCCTAAGGAGGTCCACCTTGTGACTTTCTTTTTTGATGAAACCTACACAAGACAGGGATGAACAGCCATTACTCCACCCACCGACTGTAGCAGAAGCCAGACCTGTTTTATGATGAGGACCCGAGTTTCCCCTCTAGACTCGAAGCCTATCTAGTGTCTCATTCATTCAACAACTTGAGCACCAAATAAAGCCCTGGGGGTCAGCGGTCGTGGCCTAAGGTTTCAGCAAGCGCAAGCTCAAGACTGGGCCCCAGGCAAGAATACAGGTATCACAATACTGTGAGGCGAGTGCCTAACGAGACCACGAGACCATGCAGACACCCAGAAGAAACATGCGATGCAGCGCAGGACAGAGTTTGGTGACTAAACTGATTTGGGAGTGAGAGAGAGAAGCCAGAGTCAAGTTCTCACTATTTAAAGCATTGAATAATAACGCCTCCTGTGCAGTAGGTAAATGACTACAAACAATGACTGTTGATTCAGCAAGTACAGTGCACCCATTAAACTTCAGGCTGCAGAGACTATGCCTCTTACCATCTCCCCAGGTCTTACTATCTCCCCAGAGGGCATTACCATCACCCCTTCCTCCATTTCAAAGGCAGGATCTAAGGCACAAAGAGGCTGCCCGAGACCCCCTGGTTAATGGGGAGCCAAGCTGGGGTCCAATGCTGTGCAGCGTCCATGTCTGCACCCGTCCCCCCAGCCAGCATAGGACGCTGCACTCGAATGCTGCTTAGCTTTCTACACACAAGTTGTAGGTGACCCTGGGTCATTCCAGTCCCTGTCCATTATAGGGAAATGCACAAGAAACAAATCCATACAACCCCCCTCCCAAATAACCTGACGCCAAAGCTGTGCGCACCTTTCCTCCACGGGTGTCCAACGGCTTTGCCCAATTAATAAAATCATGAAATCCTGTGTGATGGGAGGCAGTGGCTGTCATTTTGAAATAGACCAGCTCTCTGGAAACAATCCTCAGATGAGAGCGGCCGGCAATGTAGGTTACAGCTCACTGCCCTTCGCCTTCTGAGCTCATTAAAAATGAAACAAATACATCTTCCCTCCCCACTGCTTCCCTTTCAGTGTGTGTTCCCCTATCTTACCAAAGCATCGTCTTTTCCTCCCCACTGTACACACAATTTGTGCTGTGTAATAAATGATAAATAATACTAAGTCCACTCGCAGATGTTGGATGTGAGGAGACCCTGTTTGGAGTGAGCCTGCCTTGATAGGTGAGAATATTTCCTTGGGTGCTGACTTCAATTTGAATGCTAACGTACAGCGATATCTGTTTAGTGAGGGTCTCCAACAGGCAGCAGCACCCCCCCCCCACACACACACACACAAGGCCATTGTAAGCCTGGCTCACGCTATTTACCCAGGGAAGCACAGTTAGAGATAGAAACTCAACACACACACCCCCACACCCCCACCCACAGCAACATGAGGGGAGGAAATGGAAGAGGAACTCACAGGCGCCAGGTGTTCGCACGTACTCTCACTCCTCTCTTTGGTTCATTGCCACCAGCCTTGTGCCCACCTAGACCAGCAGACCCTGAACACACTAGAGGAAAATGTACTGACGAGAATTCTCAAGACCACTGCCTACAGGAAAATAACCCAAACAGCACGCCCTTAACTCAGCAAAGGGCAGATGCCACTTGCGTAGTGCCTTGGAATGCAACCTCACCATCACCAATACCCCGCTTTAAATCACCCCAAATACCACCATCCCATTGGGAATCCGTGCCCACCCCTCCACCCAGCTCAGGGACTCCAGCACCCCTCCAAGGAACTTTCTCTGAACAAACTCACACCTGGCATAGGCAGCGGGGCTGGACCCCAGAGCCGGGGTGACTGTACAGAAAACTTCAGGGGCCTGGAGTGTGTGTGTGGGGGGGCATCTCTCAAGGGCTCCTTGTTGATGATTTGTGTCAAATTTTTAAAGTAATAGTAATTTTAAAAGCACAAGGTTTTCAGGGAGGAAAATTATTTTCACAAAGAACAGCGTTCCCTGCAAAAATAAATAAATAAATAAAAAGCAGCCCAGCCGTCAGCATCTCCATGTGAGAACAAAGCACTTGAGTCCTGGGACTGTATCAAACCACAACATAACATTAAAAATCGTGACACAAAAACCTCTACGCCTTAAAACATTCTGGTTCATTACTTTCCCACATGTACAAGCCACTTTGGTAGCTTTGAAAGGACCACAAGAGTTACCCAGCATCTAAAAGTTGTGAAACTTTATTTGCTTACAACTAACCATAAGCTCCTCATTTTCCATTATCAGCATAATTGAGGGATCCCAAAGAGATGGGCACATGTAAAAGGAAGAATTGCCAAGTGTGACCAAACACTCAACCCAAGCAAACGGCTTCTCTGTTTTCCCATCCCCTCCTTATCTGTAAGAAACTAAGGAATAAAGGCAGAGCAAGCCCAGAGATGGCCCCTGGCGGTGAGTCCCCCTACCACTGGCTCTCCCTGTTCCACCAACCTCCTTAACGCTCCCGCGGCCCCATTCTATCGGTTTACACAAAATCATTATATAATGAGCTGGCGAGGCGCGGTATGTTCTACAGTAACCTGTTCGGAATCATAGGATGCCATTGGCAGAGCAGAGCATGCGCAGAAACCCGGCTACGTGTTTTTTTTTTTTTTTTTTTCCTTTAGCTCAAGGCAAGAGGTAACTGTCGGTCAAATCCTGTTGAGCCCAGCTGACTTCAATACAGGATGCTAAAAATGAAATAAAGCGGAGGGTGGGGGTGACAAACCGGTGCTGCTGTGCGCTGTGGGCTTACAGCCTCTGGGATGGAACTAGCAGGATAGTAAATACATAGACGATAGAAAGACGGATGGATGGGTGGGGAGAGTGATAGGGGTTGGAATGCGTAATACTTTCTATTTGTACTTTAGATGATCTGAAATCTAGTCCGTGAGTACCTAACTGCAATGCCCGCCTGCTGGGCAATAGAAATGTTTGTTTTGTCCTAATGCGAGTTTACGGCGCTATTGTAAACGAGCAAGAGGAGATTACTGACCACCCCCAGGAATAGCACATGCTGTGTCTAGCAATGAGTTCGCTGGCGGCCGGTGGTCACCCTGCGGAGCTGGTACCCTCGAGAGACGCTGGATGAGCGCCTCTGTCCCCACCCGTGTCTCTCCAGGGTACAGAAGGGGGCCTGCAGGTATCCAGGCTCGCCCTTCGTCTGCCTCCCCGGGACTCCGCCATCCCCTCCGAAGCAGGTCCGGGAGAGGCTGTCGCCGAGGAGCTCTCTCTTTCGGGGAGCTGCTTCCTCTTTTGTTCCCCCAGACCGTGCCCGGTGCTCCGGAGGGTGGCACGAGAAATGCCCGCTCCCGAGCCCTGGCCGCGCACACGGGCAGAAAGATGGGACGCCCTCTGGCCCAGGCTGCAGCCATCCCAGTGCGCTCTAGATCCCCAGGCCCCAGGCCCCTCAGTCAGAGGCGGACGAGGTCAAAACCATCTGTACACTTGTGGGGTGCTGGCTGCCTCACGCCCACTCCTGGCCCCTCCGCCTTCCAGGGGTGCTCGGCCGGTGCAAGGAGCATCCCATGACGCTAGGTGCCCAGGACGTGGGCGATGGCGCCTCCCGGGGTACCCAGGGGCAGGTGTCAAGGTGAGGGTGCGGGTCTTTGTGTGTTTCTTGCTCTCCTGGAAAACAGAACCAAGCCCCGGGGGCGAAGGATGCGCTCACTCACCATGGCGGTGCCGACCGAGAAAGCGGCCATCAGACAGGCCATGCCCCGGGGGCGGCGGCGGCGGCAGCGGGGACAAGGCGGCGGCGGGGACGGGCGGCGGGCACGAGGCTGCGCTCGCTCCTGGCTCGGACGCTGCGCCCGGCGCGAGCTCGGTCTCGGGCTGCAGCTGGGCTCCTGCCCCGCCCCACCCAGGCCCCGCCCACGTCCCGCCCACTCCCCACGATTGGCCGGTGAGGGAAGCGGGGCGGGGCCACCAGGTGCGCGTGCTCTTGTTTTGCTCCTGCTGGCGGTGGCTGGCGGAGCTCCCTGGCATCCCCGCTCCTGGAGCCGCCCGCCCCCCCGGCCCTGCCCAGCCACGGAGCCTCCGGGACCAGAAACTCGCAGCCGCTGGGTCAGCGGCCCAGGGCTCCGACAGACAGCGGGATCCCCCTCCAGGACCACCACCTCCAAGCCTGTGCGAGGCGGAAGGGCAAGGGGCAGGGGCTCTTCTTTTTTCTTTGTTGGGCCAGGTAGGAACGTGAGAACTAAGGAAGGGATGGCCGTTCCGACGCCCTCCACCACTACAGCTGCGTATCTGGGGTGACGCCCCTACACTGAGGCAATACATGCCACATTGCTTTGTGCCAGTCGCAGAGTTAAGTGTTGGTAATGCAGGGGCGCTTAGGCGAAGACGCCCAAGACTCTGCTCTTCCCGCCCACCCCCACCCCAACAAGTGAAGACAAAGCTTGTCTTTGCAGAGTGCGTTTCCAGAGCCCACCCCAATACCTGGTCCGCAGCTGTGTCCCTGTTACTGCAGAAGGAATGACACTCCCGACGCCCTCTCATTTGGCCCCAGACTGGAATGTCAGATGGCCTGGTGTATGCTAGAACCCTTATTACACAGGTGGGACCATTTCTCAGTAACCGTGGTGACGAGGCATTCTTTACTCCCAATCTCAGAGGCCAATGCTTTTGTTTAGTGGTTTTCATGTTGGGACCACACACAGCATTTCTTCTCACCTCCAGCACTCCTGGGCCACCCCTCAGATGAGAGAACCCCTGACTTTCTCCTCATCTAGAAAGGGGGCAAAAAGCTTTTCATGCCAGGCAGGTGGACTTCATACCCACGGGTCTGATGACCACAGCCCAATTCTCCCCTCACATCAAAGGAGGAAAAGGGGATGTAATGTATGAGTTCAGGGGCACAGGGTCCTGCTTTATCCCGAATAGTTTCACTTGAAGAGTCAATGCATTAGCTCTTTCCTATCCTTGGCCACGAGTAAGGGAACCTGCCTGCTGTAGTTCCAGGTGCCACTCTCCATGTGCCAGGCCCAGGAGGCCGTGTGGTGCCTTCAATGTACTGAACAGGGACGCCAACAATCTCCAAATGTTCTGGAAAGAGGATTCAAATTCACAGACCTCCTGGGGAGAGTCTAGGCCAAAAGATGCCTCATTTCTAGTGGCCCTGCAGCCACCACTTGCTCCTGGGGCAGACAGGACACAAGGCAGGAGAGGATGACAGGACTCACATCCCAGAGGGTTCTCCGTGGGCATCTGGCTGGACACTCCCCGCTATGTGGCCATGGCGAGTGACAGGACACTGTGGTCCTGTTACGCTGCCATCTATTCTCCTCACTCCCAAGAATATATCCAGAGGTTTCTTCTGGAAATCCCCTCCCTGCACTGCTCCCCCCACCTCCCCGAGTTCTAGGCCATGTGATCTATAGCAGTGGCTGGTCAGGAACCAGGAGTGTAAGGTGATGGATGCCTGCTGGGCCCCTGGGAGTGGCCATGAGGGGAGTGTGCAGAGCCTGCAGATGAAGCCAGAGAGGGAAGACAGTGACAGACTGGGTCCTTGTTGGCATGGCTTGAGCTGCTGACCTTTCTGTTACAGGCCCCTGAAAGTGTTCTCACTTATACATCTATACATTGTGGGAAGAATAATCTCAGCCTCATGGGAAATCGTGCATGGCGAGCCCTTCCCACCATGTGGCATGGAGCAAGCGCTCTAATTCTAATCCTCACTAACACTGTCCATCTTGTGCAAATCAGGGAACGAGCAAATGGTAAAGAAGGTCAGATCTGTGACATTTGCGTCTGGACTCTGGCTCATTACTGACAGAAATTCAACTGCAAGTGGCTTAAGCTAAAGGTAATGCACTGTCTTAGGTACCACAAGGGTTCTGGGTGCATAGGTTTCAGGCCTGCCCCGGCCAAGCACCCATTTTATGTCCTCAGCCTCTGGTCTGCAGCTCTCTGCATGGCTCTGCTCCCATCTGCTGGCTTGCCCCTCAGCTGGGCCGTCTCAGGAAGGCCCTCCCAGCAGGTCCAGGCAGCCTGGTATCCTATCAGCTGGCAGCCAGTCACTGTGCCCAGCGGGATGCCAAACATCGATGGGCCTGGTTTGAGTCACATGTGCCAAACAGGCCAAAGGGAAGGTCAGCCCCAACAGACCCATGCAGAAAGCTTGGGACATGGATGCTTCACCAAGGCCATTTTAGGGAGTTTGAGAAGAAATGTGGGTGCCACGCAGACAAATACAAGGGAGCTCACCACAGGACTGTCCAGTCCAGACCCCAATCCCAGGGATGCTAAGGTATGGCTGACAGGTAGACCAGGCTGGCCTGAGAAATTCCTGTGCAGAGCCACTTCCATTCCAACAGTAAGTAGTTGGGACTCCCTGCCTAATGGGACTCCCTGTCACCCTGAGGGCTCTGCGTTTCTCAGTCACAGATCAGGGAGCCGCCCCTCCACACAACGGGCCTTAAGCGCTTGACACACAATCACGGCACCACATTTCTCTGTGGGCCTTCACTTCTGTGGACCAAACGTCCCTGTCCCTCCAATGTTGCTTCATAGAGAGGCCTATTCCTGCTCACCTTCCTCTGCATGAGTTACGTTTCCTCGGTGTCCCTTGTAAAAGTTGGGGTCCACCACGGAACGCCTATTCAGGGTACTCCCTCCCCTCGCTAATGATCATGCCGTCCCATGTTCCCCTCACACTGCCGGTCAGGACAAGCCTTCTTGCCACTCAACCAACAACCTGATGTCCCGGGGGCAAGCAGGTCCACGCGCTCAACCACCATTTGGGGACATTAACTTTCCTTATAATTATGTAGTGTCGCCTGCCTGGTTAGCACTTTATCCCCAGATTCTGTTTTGAAGGAGTGGACACTTTATCTCTGTCCAGCCGCTGAGGCTGGGGGATGAGGGGAGATGAGGCACCCGAGGACACGGTCTCTCGGTCAAGGGTCCTGCTCTTGGTCTGACTCCCACAAGGTTCTGTCTCCAATGTCCAGCTGTCCCCCCACCGTGGTCTCCGCTAGGGGTCCCTCCCTCCTGTGTCTGCCAGGAGGTGGGGGCAGAGGAGGGGCCTGGATATGAGAATGCCCCGCAGGGTGGAGGCAGGAAGAGGGGAAGTGCCCAGAGGCTGAGATGAAAAGACGAGGTTAATGAGGGATGTCTTCAAGGAAAGAAAAATGCACGTAAATATTGCGTAAGCTAAGTTAGGACGAGGCAAAGTAAACATTGCAAACAGATTGTTTCTGTTTTCTTCCATTAGCACAGAACAGAGTGGCAGGACAGACCTAGGAAACACTGTCTGCAGATGAAGAAAGGGGAAGTAACATCTGGCGACAAGATGACCTTCAAAGCTGGAGATTAGGACCGACGTCCCAGAGACAGGCCCAGGGAAAGTGCTGGACGCCTCCTGCTGATACATAGATGAAGGGCTCCTGTCACCCTATGGAAGGTTCCAGCAGGGAAATGACTGGTGGCCCGTGGGCCCCGCTTTTCCGCTGAGGAGCCCCCCTCCCCTAACTCCATGGAATCCATCCTAGAACGCAACCCCCACCTCGGTCAGTCAGAACGGATCCCTCGGGCCACTGCAGCTGTTCTGGAAATGATGTATGAACCCAGTGGGGCCACCAGAGTTTTCCTGGGGTCTTGCATGGACCCCAGGAAAGGGAGGGTTTCTTTTCCTTTTAGGGTTGGCAGCTATTTGCAGTGGCAGACTTTCTTGCTGTAAGGAGAGTGTCTAGGTGAGAATGATGTGACCACTCGGAGGAAGGCAGAGCTGGGAGACGGAGGAAGTCACAGAGCCCGTTCCCAGAGGCTGGGCTCTAGAGCCAGGAGTCGGCTCCATGAACAGGACCTTGTGTCTCGGTGCCTCCATAACATCCGCTATGGAGTGGGGGATGATCCGTCTCAGAGAATTGTCGTGAGGATTAAATGAGTTCATTTTTGAAAGTCACGTCTGGCCCATAGTGTGCGTCTTATAAATAAATGTTGGTCGTCCTCATTGTTTAGTCACTGTGTGAGACCCAGGACTCTCCCTCTGACCTTGAACTAACATGAATTCAGTTTCAGTCACTTGCAGTCTAAAAAGTACTAAGACAGTTAGACAAGGTTGTTAAAAGTCAGGAGCTAGAAGCCAGTTTATGGAAAAATCCCTACAAATACTTCATAGGTCAACCCTGTAACCCCTTATTGCCTGAGACTCTGTTCGCCCTGCCACAGGCTTTTTCTCCCCAAAAACATCATAAATACTGACGTCCCTCGGATATTTCTTTGCCTTCCACGTCGTTCTTAGCGTGGCACCTCACCGAGTAGGTGCTTCATGAAAGTGATGTTATATTTGAACAACCTATAATGGTTTGGAGAGTGCTGTTCCCTGCATCACCTCATGTGACACTCATGTGCCCCTGCGAGGTCAGGGGGCAGCACCCATCCCTGGGACATGTGTGAATGACACTCCCAGGTACAGGGAAGGCCACGTTTTATTTTTCTTATCAGTCAGATAATCTGCCTCTGGTCCCTGGAGGTGCCTTCCTGTCATGCCAGCTCGGACACAGATGGACTCTCCTGGCTCCAAAGAACACAGGTCAAGTGCAGGGTGCTCAGAACCCTGCTCACCCCAGCAGAAGTCCTCTTGGCTCCCTGAGTCACGTGACTCTCCTGGGATCTTCCAACCCCCCACCTTTCCCCTCCCCAGGCCTGGGAAACGATGCCTGAACCTCCTGCCTCTTTCCTCCAGAGCCCCAGCTCTCCATCCTTTCCCCGCAAGAAGACCTGTCTGGTCCCCTTGTGAAGTCCCAGCGTTCGAAAGCAAAAGTTGGGTTAGGGAGATTATCTCAGCATTTCTGGAAACTTCTGGGCAGGGCCCTGCAACTCAAAACTCCCCAAGGAAAGAGAGAAACAATTCTATTAAAACAAAACAAAACAAAACAAAAAACACTACTTTTTAAGGGAGGGGAGGGACAATAGTTAGAGCAGGGAAATTAGTGTCAGAAATTATCTCAGTAAGCCCTTCTGCCCCATGGAAATAAGGAGACAGGAGCTCTGTGCAGTTTGAGACCTGCCCAGGGTCTCGGTGCCCAAGCAAAGACCCAGGACTCCTGACTCCTCCCAGCACCGTTGTTTCCAGCTGTTAATATTTGTTGGCGAACAGGCCAATCCTATTCCAAACAGGGAGAGAGAGCTACAAGAAGGCCAAACTCAGGGTGTTACAGGTCACAGGGCAGGCTAATGGGGAAATGCAACAGACATGCTTTTCTCTATTCCCCTTGAGCACAACTCCAGACATTACACAAAAGAAACCTGAGGAGACTCCGGAAGGTGGAGAAGACAAGCCAGGCTGGCCAGCGACCTTGGGGTTCAAGGAACCACACTGTGTGAGGTCCCTTTCTTTTTGCCTCATGTATCCCAGACTTTCAGTTGAAGAAGCCGACAACCTGGAAATGCTAATGTACACACACACACACACACACACACACACACACACGCAAAGGCCCAACAAAAGATTGCTTTCTCTAGCCACAGGAATAGAAAAGGAGCAACCTAGCAATGGAGAAAATGTTTAGACAAGTACTGCTCTGCTGCAGCCAAACACCACCCCATAAACTGTGGGCCCACCCCACCCACCCCGGCAAGGATGAGTGGGGAGCTTAGATTTTCACCTTCCTCAGGTTGTACGGAGGCCCCCAAACCTGCTCTCACCTCCAGTCAAATGGTGTCAAGAAGGCCAAACAGGGAGGCTGGACTCCATCGCCCCAGGCGGTAATGAGGAGCCCCTCCCACCGTCACTGGGGTGGTGACAGAGGAGACCCAGTAGGATCAGGACTCTCACCACCACCCAGTGCCAACAAGGACCTGCTCTCCTCACACACCATGTGCAGTGGAGATAATGTGGGAGCAGCAACGAGGTGCCCTATCTCTCTCAGCCACGGAGGGGTGGGTGGTGGCCAAGTGGAGAGCTGAACCACCTACCCAGGAGCGCCTCCCGTGGGTGTCAGCGCAGGCTGAGTGGGAAGCCGGACTTCCACACTCACCTGACAGCACTGAGGAAGTGCCCCCCTCCTGTGCCTGAGTGATGTCAGAGGAAGCCAGCGCAAACAAAAGGCTTGAATAAGATCTGGAGTCTCATAACATAATACTGAAAATATCTAGGTGTCCACCCAAAATTATTCATCCTCCCCAAAGAAAGTCACAATCCAAAAAAAAAGAAAAAAGCAATCAGTAGATGCCAACACGCGATGTCACAATAACCTGACAAAGGGTTAAAAGCAGCCATCAGAAAAAGGCTTCAGTGAGCAAGTATGAACACACTTGAAACAAAAAATTAGAAAGTCTCAGCAAAGAAATAGAAGCTATAAATAAAGAAGAATAAAATGGTACCAATGGCATCTGCAGGCAGACAGCGGGGGGTGGGGGATGCCAGCCCCCCACCCGCTGCCTGGATGCTCAGCCAGTCGGGAACCTCTCAAAGCCTCAGTCCTCATCAGTACAATGGGAACCAAAGGAGCACCAGTGTGACAGCCCAATGGCCTGGGGTAGGTAGGGTGCATGGGAGCCGCGAAGAGAGAAGGAGGGAGGCTGGTATGCACCCAACGTTTTCTTCCATGACCCTCCTCTTACCTGCTCTGCCCCATGGCTTTCACGGCTCACCACACCCGCAGTGGCGGGCGTCACTCCTCTTTGCTTCTTGTAAAGAACTGCTGTGTGGGACATTCTGCAAGGGACAATGGGTAGATATAGGTACAAAGGAACTCCTGGGTCGCCAACCTCAGAGAGACAATACTTCAGTATTGACTATTAAGGCAACCGATACGGTCGAAGGTAAAAACTCAATTACTTAGAAGGTAATTGAGTCCTGGGGCGATAACTTACAGCCTGAGGACTGTAGCTTCCCACACTGTACTGTCTGTTTGAAAGTTACTAAGAGAGTAGAGTTTTAAGTGCTTATCACAGGAAAAAACATTGTAACTATGTGAGGTGATGGATGGTAACTAAACTTACGTATTGTGATTATTTCGCAATATAGACATACTTCAAATCAGTATGTTGTACTAATCTTGTTATATGTACATATAACCTTGTTATAGGTATATAATACAATGGTATATGTAAATTATATCTCAATAAAACTGGAAAAAATATGAAGGTATCTTGCGTTTCACTGACACCCAGCCCATCCAAATTTACAGATTCATGCGTTTCCCTCACTGGTCTCTCGGCCTGGAGGATGGAGAGGGTCACTGACCCCAGCATGTGGCCTGGTCCCAGGTGACTCTCCAACATTTGTTGACTGACTGGTGTCAGTCACAGACACTTTACATCACAGTTTAAATCCAAATGACCGTTTGCTGCCTATACTAAAAGACATGACATATTTTCTTTGACCTACAGCTAGGTAGTTACATTTACCCCATACATTTACATTACAAAATATTTTTTGGCTAAGAAAGCATTTTGTCAGTGACTTACCTACAAGCTCAGGTGTAAAGCTGCCTCAAGGAGCCCTCCTGATACAAATGGACCAGTCTGCTGTGAAGCGTTATTTATTTTGCAACTAAAGGAAGAAGCCCCTGCCTTATGTAGGACAGAATTTCAATTTTCACCACTGCAGATATGTGAAAACCCCCAAACCACAAACAGTGATTCAGTTTCTGTTTTATGCTACAGTTGTTTTAAAATAGGCATGATGCAATCCTATGTGTAATAATATTGCCCCGTGCAATTGTTACTCCCAGAACAGGAAGTGACAGAGGTTACTAAAGGGCAGTCTGCTCCCTTCCAGGTTACTGGCACAAAATAGTGCCCTCCACCTGTCTGTCCACCAATGGGCCAAGTGTGAAATCCACTTTGGGACAGATGCTAGAGCCTGCACTTGTGAATATGGTGGAATTTATTTTTCATAACACACATTGACAACAAAAACGAGCATCCTCAGGATCTATAGGGTAATAGTTACGGGGAAATAGAGTATTTCCTAGTGGAAGGTACAGAATAACTTAAATAACATCATATCATGATAGCTTTAGCCAAGGACTCTTGCTGCAGAGTGGAGGCAAAGTGAGCTGGTGAAGCGCCTGGGACCTCAGAGCTTCAGGGCAGTGGCCACCCCCTGGTGACAAGGACTGACAGCCATGGAGGCCAGGGCAGGTGCCCCGCACTGTGCTTTGAACTCTATAGTCACTAACTCACTTAATTCTCATCACAACTCTGTAGGTCAGACACTGTTATTATCCACAATGAGGAAGTAAGGCACAGAGAGGTTATGTGACTTTCTGAGGTCACACAGCAAGAGAGTAGCCAATCTCAGATCCCAAACAATCAGGTCTGGCTCCAGAGGTTACATTTTCTTTTCTTCCTGTAAGAAACAAGTTTTCCTTTCTTTTTTAGTAAAGCACACAGATCTTACTGTTAGCTTGGTGAATCGTATGTATCTAGACGCCTGTATATTCACCACCGAGATCACTTGCCCCACAGGACACTTCCTTGGTATGAAATGTTCCTTGTACCCTGTCCGTCGAGTCCTGTCTCTGGAGGTGACAGTACTCTGGCTCCAATCCCTGTAGATTCATTTGGTTTATTTTGACCTCATGTATTTGGAACATAGCATGTACCACTCGGCCCGGTTTCTTTCACAAAACATCATGTTTTCACAAGTCTCCCGTGTTGTACACATGCCCACTATGCCACCGTTCCTTTTTGCCACGGCTGATTTTCCCCTTCTCCTCTTGATGGACTCTCGAGTTGTTTTCAGTTCTCAGCTATTATAAATAAGGGTGGAGTCAACATCCTTGTACATGTGTCTTGGTGGACATAAACGCTCAGTTCTCCTGAGAATATGCCTAGCAGTGGAATTGCTGTTTTGTGGGATAAGAATATGTTTTACTTCAGTCAAGGCTACCAACCAGTTTTCCCAATTTAACCCAATCTACACGCCCACCAGCAACGAAAGGCCTCCAGCAGGGCCAGATCCTCGCCACCTTCCATTTTCAGGTGTGTTTTTTTTTTGTGTGTTTTTTTTAATGTGCCCATTCTATTAGGTGTGTGGTGATTTGATCGGCAAGGTTTTCATTTGCCTTTCTGACTAAGGTTGTGCCTGTTCAATTTCTCCCCCATCCAAAAATTGAATTTCTTTTTTCAATATTGATTTGTAGGATTTCTTGATAGAGTCTGGATGTCCTGTCTGTCACACAGATGCATCGAGAATATGTTCCCCGGTCTGCAGCTTGTCACTCAGTTTGTTAATGTTTATTTTTAATGATGGAAGTTCTCGGTTTTAATAAAATTCAATTTATCAATATTTTCCTTCATAGTTATGGGAGTGGTTTTTGCCTGTACGTCTTCTTTAAGAAATCTCTGCCTACCATGAGAATATGAAAGTATTTCCTGTTTTCTTCTGAAAGTGCCATTGTTCCCATCTTCACTTTAAAGTTGATCAATTTTGAATTCATAAAGTTTATCAACTTTGAATTAATTTCTGTGTATGCTGAAAGGCAGAGGTCAAGGTGCATTATGGCATATGCTTATTCAAGCAATTGTTCCAGCACCAGTTTCCTGAAAACACCAGCCTTTCTTCATTGAATTGCACCAGCGCCATGATATGAGGTGTGATCAAAATACACAGTGAATGTTCAAATTAAAAAAAATTATTACAGTAAAAGACACATTGCCATTAATCCCCCTCAAAATACTCCCTCTCGCTTCGAGCACACTTACCCCATCATTCTTGCCACTTCCTAAAGAAGTTCTGGAAGTCCTCTTCCGTGAGTGTCTTTAGTGGCGTTGTCAAGGCCGCCTGTGGGTTGCTATTTTTCATAAGCTTTAGGAAACATTTGACTATTATTTCTTCAAATAGTTTCTCCCCCTCCCTCTCTCCCTTCCCCCCAGGATTCCAGCGACACCTGTGTTGAGCTTAAGCCTGCACTATGTGTCTTACATTTGTTCTGTTTTTGCCATTGTTTTTCCTCCCTGTGATTCAGTTTGGATATTTTCTATTGATCTACCTTCAAATGTATTAATCTTGTATTCTGCTGTAATCCGTCAGGTGTTAAAACCATCTGCAATACCCACATTTTAAATATTTATTGGCATTTCTAGAACGCCCAGTTAATGATTTTTGTAGGTTCCAATTCTCCACGAAAATGCCTCCTCCTTCCACCCTTTTTGTCTATTTTGTACTCCATTTTTAACATATTTATCACAATTATTTTGAAGTTGTTGGCTGCTAACTTTATTCTCTGGGTCATTCTCTGAAGTTTGACCTCTAAACATGCAAGCCATTTCCACAGAAGCGAGGAGACAGACAAATGAAAACTGTCTGCTGACTTCTGCCACGCCTGCTGTTGAATCACCTTTCACCTATAACTTGTGGCTGTTTGGGCTGGTTTATCCTCCAGTTCTGTGACTGCAACCCCAGGAATCAGTCAGGAGGTGAACACTGCAATCCACCCTTAGCAACAGCACCAAAACAATAACCCAAGTCGTGTTGTCACAGGAAGTCAGGAGGTGGCTTTCTCTCCCTACAATTTGGGAAGCTGTCTTGGGCAACATCAGGGCCGTAGAGAAAAATCATTTTCACCATTTTCCTCGAATTGGCCCATCCTCATCACAAATGGCTAACTCAACCAATTCCAACCCACAACTTCTGTAAAATGTCCTTTATTAAAAAAAAAAAACAACTAAAATTGACCTTAATGGCAATTTAATTAAAATAACATGTTGCATTTGTTATAAACTCTAGTCTCTTAAAAACATAGGTAACTCATGGATGCGATAACTAGCTCACTAAAATGGGTTTTTATCTGCTGTTGATGCAGGATTTCGAAGGAGTCTGTAAAGGTTTGCGATTAGTTATGGACAAGACCCCAGGCGGGCACCTGAGATTCAGCATACCTACCCATGGAAAACTTGAGAGTGTTTTTATGTTTCAATTGCTGCACAATTTAGAGTTTGACACAATGTAGATACTTCACTCTTTCAACTGTATCAAGTTTTCAATTTAAGTCTACGGGAGATTAGAAGAACCACGTGGGCTGTCCGCTGGCATTGCCGGGGCAGGAAATAAATAGGAGAAGTCAACGCCAGCCAAGGATTTAGAGCTGGAACTGAGGCTGTGGGAGCTGTGCTGAGGGCACCGTGGACCCGGGACGGCCTGGGTGTGCTTGGGGACACTCATGGGCCTGGAGCCTTTCTGGCCCCACCTCACCCAGCCAACCTCCTCCCATCCCACCCTGACCCTCTCCTGGCTGCACACTAGCAACCTACAGTCCTCAGACTGCCCTTCAGGTCTCCAACTAGAACATTCTTAGCTCCTTCATCTGACCCTCACAGGATATGGCCACCTTCCTCTGAGGTGCTAGGGTTCCACAGGCTCCCAAAGGAAGCAGTGTCCACACTGTGCTCCCCAATTGGCCTGAGCTCCCCAGAGGACAGCAGGACACACTTCTAAGGTGGATGCCCTTGCTGTCACCTGAGCACAATGAGGGTCCCTTAGCTCCGTGTTTTGCCCAGGCATCTCAGTCAAGCCCCTCATCTGATTGTCCACCCATTTCCTACAGATCATGACCTTTGCCCCCTGAGCTGGAGCAGCCATGGTGTGCAGTGCTCTAGCAGCACCTTAAACAGGAGAGGACCAAGTATGCAACTGCTTGGGGGTGACCGACACCCACAGCCGTGTTAACTTGCTTTGGGCATTCATGGGCTCACCACCGAGAGAGGCCAAGAGCCAGAACTCAGGGCCCCTGTCCATCCCAGCTACAGCACCTCCTGCGTGGCAGTGGATGTGGGCACCAGTCACAGAATCACAGAAACGTGGGGGCGTCACAGGGCTGGGGGAGCACACAGAGAACTGACGTGTGAGACTTCGCCTTCCTGCCCCTTTGCCTCACTTCTCAGGAATCCGTGATGATAGACAGGTGCCCTTCCACGTGTGCTAGGGCCATTTTTCCAAACAAGGCACCGCCCTTCCCGTCCCCACAGGAATGCCCCGGCCGCAGGACGGCTGCCAGCTCCCAACACTCTCTCCTGCCCTTTCCTGATGCCCAGCTCTATGCCCTCCTTAGGCTCCATATCGACGCCTGAAACCTGAATCCCACCCAACCAGGGTGCCCCCAGATAACCACAGGCTAAGGCATCAGGAGTTTGTCCAGCTCCCAGGGGACTCAAATATGCACCCAAATGTGAGCACATATGCCCTAGGCCTAAGCTTGACTGTGCATACGTGTAGCCTTGTCAGACGCTGTACCCCACATCTGATCGGTGGGTGCAGGTCTGTGCATTTTTCACCAGCGTCTCACAGTGCCTGCAGCACCTCTGTGTTCCTGGGAATATGGTGTAATCGCGAGCTTGCCGACTCCTTTTCCTGTTGTGTCATTCATACCTAGCCCTCCAGCCCCCGACCCCCAACACACTCCCAGCGTGACCAGGCCTCCTGCCCCTTGCGTTGGTGATCAAATACATGCCGTAAGTGGTTCCAAAGCCAGGCTGCCCTGCGGAATCCTCCAGGGAACAGACTGGTAAAAAATAGTGATGCCTCCATGTCACTCCGGCCCCAGGACTGGGGTCCAGGCAGGAGAACGCTAATGGCCACGTCTCAGAGACAACCCTGAGCCATTGGAGGCCCCCACCCACCCCACCTCTGTCACAGCCCTGCGTCAGTCCTGCCACTCACACCCCTAGTCGCTTGGCACCCCTGCTGAAGTGGCCGTCCTCCTCTAACTTGACCCGCTGGTCTGACTCTGCCCGCTGCCCCCCCCCAGCGGCAGTGTGTGCTGAGGCCACTGCAGGGCAGGCCTGTGGTGTACAGGCTCGGGCCCACAAGGACACGAGCGTGAGCGCGTTTCGTTTGTTTTTTCCTGATGAAGCACAGGATACGAAATGAGAAGTGATGCATGAACCCAAGTCAACTACCTTATTTGTTCTTCCAAGAAAAGTCCCGGATTAGTTTCTTGATGTGCCAAAGGTTAAGTGGGCTTGAGAACAACTACAGGACACCAAAACAAACAAGCGAAAACCATGGGAAGTCAGGGCCAAGCGTTGTGTTCCCCAGCACAGGAAGAAGGGTTCTAGGAGGTTCCAGTTGACAGTGGCTGATTCTTACAGCCACCATTAACTAGTGAATAATTTCAGACTGTGAAAACTGAAAAAGCACATAAGAAGAGCTCAATAGTTGGGATTAAAAAACATGTGTGTGTGAGTATGTGTGTGTGAGTGCGAGTGTGCATGAGTGTGTGCTTGAGTGTGAGTGTGTGAGTGTGAGTGTCTGTGTATGTGTCTGAATATGAGTGTGTGTGTTGAGTGTGTGAGTTTGAGAGTGTCTTAGTGTGTGTGTCTGAATGTGTGTGTGAGTGAGTGAGTGTGTGTGTGAGTGTGAGTGTGTGTGAGGGTGAGTGTGTGTGAGTGTGACAGTGAGTGTGTCTGAGTGTGTGTGCTGTGTATAATATAAGTCACAAAGATGCTGGCCAAACCTCAAGTCTGCTCACTAAGGCAGCCTCAGTCCTGCTCACATGGCTGGAACAGATCCAATAATCTGTGGGAAGCCATCTGTACCACCCTGGAGCTAAGAGGGGAGACAGGCAAGCCCAGCAAGCAACTGTCCCCGGGGAGAGGACGGAAGGCAGGAGTGTCAGGTGGTCGGGGGGCCAATGTGTGCTGCTTACCTGCAAATTCCCACAGGGCCACCATAGACGTGGTCTCCGGGCAATGACAGTGGGGTGTGTGGTGGAGAGCTGGGCCGAGTGGAGTGGGGTACAAGGTGGAGCTGAGCATGGAGCCACTGTGCCCAGGGTCACAGAAACGCCATCTAACGTCCAGAACCCGTGAGAATCGGCCTGGACCGCTGAGCATCTAAGAAAATTCAGGGCATTCCCTCCTCTTCCAAGAAAGCGGAGCTGGAGGGCAGCCGAGGGGATCAGCAGTGCGATCCAACATCCCCCGGGGGTTGGGGGTGGCTCTTTAAGTCACACTGGACCCAGAATGAAAATGTGCCCTTGTTATCAGGACGTTGTCTTCCAAAGGCTTTGACTTTCAGAGCCATCGAAATCCAAACTGAGAGACCTAAATATTAGAAACTCTTTACCAAATCCTGCTCTCAGCCCCACACCACTGGGAATGAAGGGCTCAGGGTTCAGGGCTCACGGCGGGCGGCACCGCCAGCTCCACCTCGGTCGGCGGGGCACACGCCACGTCCGGAGTGCTGGCAGTCCCCACGCAGGGCGGGCCAGCACTTTCTCCAGCGTATTGTCTAAAAATTAGGCTGCATTTTCCCATAGACTCAGGGGTTAGGTTCCCAGGCCAGTCCATAAAAGCCCGTTTTTGTTTTATTTGTAGATAAATTGCATTGTTGCGATTCTTCACGGTACTACATTGTGGAATTCAGTATGGAGAGCTCTACAACGCTGCATTTGTCGGAAATATCCCAAATTCAGCCCCCAACCTCCAGGAGGTGGGGCACGGGCTTGGTCTTCCCCCTTCCACAGCCCTGGGGCACCCACCTGAGTCCACGCGGGGTCGGTGTGAGGGCCGCTGTGGCCCAGCGTTTCCCAGCGGGTGGTCTGGGGCTCCAGTCTAACCCCAGGGCCGGGAAAAAGAAGAAGGGAGGAAGAGGTGGAAGGGCTGGGTCCCGCATGGGAGAGACTTTTGGATGTGAAGGAGATCTGCTGGTACCGTAATTGCTGAGGGTGGGGCTGCGCTCCAGTTTCTGACCATTCACACCAGCAAAGGCAGACGCAGTGAAGCGAGCCAGAGCTCCCTGTCAGGAATAAGGATCCAACCATAGGAGGGCAGTTAGGGTTCATCCCGCAGGCTGAGTTGAACCAATCCGTGGGGCTGTCATTACCTTAACCCCTGGCAATGTGCTTGGCGCTCTGATGGGCTGGTGATGTCCGCCAAGGGAAGGGGCAGGGACTGTCGCCGGGGCTTACCACGCCTGGAAACACCTGCGCTGGGAAAGTCAGTGCCTGCCATGTTTTCAGAATTCCCCCGGGAAAGATGCGTCCTTATACACACGAAACACTTGGATCTTTTTCCGAAGTCCATAATAAGCATTACCTGCTAAAGATGACACAATTGGGCACATAAATCTAAAAACGCTCCATGCCACCTGATGTCTGTGCAGTGTGGGGGAAAAGAAAGTGGTCCTGTCCGGCAGAAAGGTGCTGCATTTCTGCACGGACTGTGACATGCAGTGCAGCCTGGAGAACTGCTGAAAGCTGCGTGTTTCTCACTTCATTGTCCAGAAAAACGTAGCCTCCGCGTGTAGCACCTGAATGTGTGCTGTCATTTCATCTCACCTAACTTTACCTCCCTCCAAAGTTGTATTAGTATATTTGGGAAAGTAAAATAATAGTTTATTGATTGGTTTGCAACATAATTTAAAAGACGCCTTATCTCCAAAGTGCTAAAATTCTATTCCTGTCAGTTTAGAATGTTTTTCATCTGCAACTACTCCCTGCAGACTGTAGGTTGCCGTGTGTCAGGGAACTCCTCCTGAGGTATCAATAGTTCCTGAGGGGCAAGCAGGCGCTTACAGGTCCCCACTGAGCGCAGGCACCCTGACCCCGTGACACCGGGGGAGGGGGACTCCTTGGGTAGCGGAGAGTTCTATGTTCCTGAAGCCCCGGTGAGAGCTGGCACGTCAGATCTGAGACACACTGCTGACCTGAGAGCATTCCCATGGCCGGAGACCCAGCTGGCCAGCAGAACTTCTGGGGAAGAGCCAGCTGGCTCCCCAAGCCCTGCAGAACTCAGGTCTCCACTGAAACCCACCGCACAGCTTTTAGGTTTTTAAATAGAAAAGATACCTTTTTATTAACATAGCTGAGCACAACCCACATGAAGCAACCACATTTAGGACCATCTATCTGAATAAACAGGTGAAAGATAGATGATAGGTAGGTGGGTAGATAGAGGAGATAGACGGATAGATGAGATATAGATGATGATAGATAGATGATAGATAGCTAGACAGACAGACAGACAGACAGATAGCTAGACAGACAGACAGACAGACAGACAGATGATAGATAGATAGATAGATAGATAGATAGATAGATAGATAGATAGATAGACAGATAGATGATAGACAGACCGATGATGGATGATTTCACAATGAGTAATGCCCAGCCCAGGCCCCTTCTTCCTGTCTTTGTCTGACTTCCCGTCTTCGGTCAGCCTTCGAGACTGTGGCTGAAGCTCTTCTTGGTCACAGGTCACTCAGCCCTCGAGAGCAAACTCCTTCACCAGTTGCTGCCCAGCTCCTTCACAGCTGCCTGGTTGTCACTGCCTGGGCAGGGACATTTGATCACGGAAAAATACCCCGGTTTCTCCATTTGCCTTGCTGTTTTGACATTCCCTGCAGCCCCTCTCTACCTGGAAAGACGCAGGAGACAAATGGTGGGGCCTCTGCACCCTCTAAAATCCCAGAGGTCTCAGACTGCAGAGAGCTGGGCAGGTGGCCCCTGGAGTGTGGTCACTGTTGCATTCCCCCCTGTTGCTTTCCCGACGGGCAGGTGCAACCTGTGAAACAGACCTAGAGACACTGCCCTGAAGGGGGGTGAGGGGTGCGCCCGGGCAGCTAGCGCCCAGCCATCCGTTCAGCTCGTCACAGGCCTGCAGAGTTAAGCAAAACATCAACATGGCCTTCTGATCAGCCACTGGCTTGTTTATAATCCCTACTCTATTTTGCACACTAGGTTTTAGCATTTCACGCCTTCTCCCAAGCAGACTATGTCTGTAAACAGTCTCCATTATTATGAAAACCTTAAAAACCTTTTATCAAGGGCAGACCACACGCCTGGCGCCTGGCCTGCCGTGTGTGTACATCCCACAATTTACCCCTTAGGACAACCTAGAGGTGGGGGTAGTTTAGGGAGACCAACTGTCCCGCTTTTCCCAGGCCTGGGAGAGAAGGCGGGGGCAGGGGGGTTCCTGGGGTGTGGGACTTTCAGTGCTAACACCAGGATGAGGGGGACACCCTATAGCATCCCATTTTCCAGATGAGGCAGCTGAGGCCCGAGGAGCCCATAGTGTGTCCAGGGCCACAGCAAGTGAGGCTGCTCCTGGACCCACGCACTCGGAGCCCAGGGCCTGCGTCCCTGGCCTCCCCACCACGACTTCCTCTGCACGCTCTTACTTGCACACAACTAGCAAAATGTCTCTCTTAACGGGGAGAATACGAAGCAAGAGTGTGCTGAGAACGTGTCTTTCTCAGCCTTCAGTGAATCCTGGGGACATGAGGAACAGAAAGTGGGGTAGGCATGCGGGGACATAGCGGCACTGCCCAGCCCCCTGTGGGGCACCCACAGCTGGGGTCAGCCCCCACCATGGACACGTCACCCCTCACTCTGGTTCCAACACCCCATGCTGCATCTCCCCTCTGTGTGGACAACCCTCCCCTGCCCACGCCCTGGCAGTGCCCCCCACCCCCAGGGCAGATTCCTGCTCTGCCCTGCGCACGTAACACCCTTAGAAACAAAGTTGTCAGAAAGTGGAAGGAAGAGGAAGAGTTCTTTTTCAAACTAAGACAAATTATACATGCTTATCATAACAAAATAAAGGTACATGAAAAATGCTTGTAGCCTTCTTCACCGCTGCAAGAGTGATAAATGGAGCCACTTTCATTAAAATGGCACTGGCGCTGCATCCCAGAGGAACCGCCTTGCCGGGCTCACTCCTCAAACCTCCAGGATGTTAAAACAGAGCAAAACAACCTTTGCACTGGGCCTGAGCAACCTGTGTCCCCGGGGACTGTTTGCAAAGATAACAAGAAAGCGGGTCTGATGACCGCTGGACTGATGACCAGGGGACTGGAAGTTACAAACAGTGTTTAGAATGAGCATCACTGTGTGATGTCGTCTGCGCTATGGAACCGCCTTCCGTCTGAGGACGGAACTGTTCCCCTTCCCTCTCTCGCCGACAGACACCCCTCGCCTTTGTCTGCTCATCGGCACAGTATTGGGGTTTCTGCCTGAATCAGTGCACCCTGACCAGCTCTTCTTTTTTATCACAAATAAATGCTTGTTGCCGCTCACTTTGGCCTTTTATTTCTAGGTGAATATCTCCAACATACACACAAGACACCACTGTTAAAAGTTTTGTGTATATCTGCTATGGACTGAATTGTGTTCCCCCAAATTCATATGTTGAAGCCCTAACCCCCAGTGTGATGTGTTTGGAGGTGAGACCTTTGGGAGGTGATTAGGTAATGAGGGAGGGAGTCCCTGGCGATGGGGTTATGTCCTTATAAACGGACTCCAGACAGAGCTTCACCTCCCTCCCTCCCTCCCTCCCTCCCTCCCTCCCTCCCTCCGTCCCTCCCTCCCTCCCTCCCTCCCTCCGTCCCTCCCTCCCTCCGTCCCTCCCTCCCTCCCTCCCTCCCTCCCTCCCTCCCTCCGTCCCTCCCTCCCTCCGTCCCTCCCTCCGTCCCTCCCTCCCTCCCTCCCTCCGTCTGTCCCTCCCTCCCTCCCTCCCTCCCTCCCTCCCTCCCTCCCTCCCTCCCTCCCTCCCTCCCTCTCTCTGCCAAATGAGAACACAGAAGTTTCTCACCAGAACCCAGCCATACTGCCACCCTGATCTCAGGCTCCCAGCCTCCAGAACTGTGAGCAATTAATGTCCGTTGTTCATAAGCCCCCCAGCTATGGTGTCCTGTTATAGTCGCCTGAACTAAGAGAGAAACTAGTACTGAGAAGTGAGGGTGCTGGGGTTACAAAGACCTAAAAATGTGGAAGTGGCCTTAGAACCGGGTGATGGGGAGAGGCTGGAAGGGTTTAGAGGCGCAGGCTCAGAAAAGCTGAGGTTGCCACAAAGGGACTGTTGGCAGAAACAGGGACATCAAAGGTGATTCTGGAGAGGTCTCAGATGGAAACGAGGACCATGCCGCTGGAGACCGGAGGAAAGGGGACGGGGTTATAAAGTGGCAGAGAGCTCGGCTGCATGGTGTCCCAGTGTTTTGTGGACGGTAGGGCTTGTGAGCTATGACACCGGATACTTGGCTGAGGAGACTGCAAAGCAGAGTGTTGAAGGCGCAGCTTGGTTCCTCCTAACTGCTTATAGTAAAATGTGAAAAAAAAAAGAAATGAACCATAGGAAAAAAAAAAAACTGCTAAGCAAAAACGAAACCAAAACTTAAAGATCTGGAAAATTTCAGGCTATCCATAGTTCAAAAAACGAGAAAGTGTGTTTATATGGGAAGACTAAGAGTGTGGCCTCCAGGCCGTGAGAGAGAAATTTTTGGTGCTTAAGGCACTCAGCCTGTGGCATTTTGTTTTTAGCAGCCTGAGCTGACCAGGACAATATTCTCCCATAACTTGCTCTTTAGTCATAAAACCAGCAAATGTGTGTGTGTGTGTGTGTGTGTGTGTGTGTGTGTGTGTGTGCACGTGCGTGCGTGACTCATGTAAAGTTGTTTCTGTTAAATAAATAGAGAGTTATTTTGGACCATTTCTTTTCTCCCCCTAACATGAAAGCATTCCATGGCAATACGTAGAGATCTTCCGCATTGTTTTGTTAGTCACATAATCTTCCATTACGTTATTTACTCAGCCATTCCCTGATGGATGACATGACATTTCTTGCTATTTTTTCTCTAATAAAGGTAAACCTAGCTCTTTACCTTTGTGTTTCCTGTTTCCTCAGTCCGTCTAAACGTCACTTACCTCAGAGCTGCATTCTGGGACTTGTCAAACCTAATGTATTCATTCTCTATAAGCCATGGTTTATCCTTATCTGAAGAGTTTGCTCCTAACAAATTGACAACCAACTTTTCTCTTACATTGATTTTTCTAATTTTTCCTCTTCTAGTTGAAACAGGTTTTTTTTAAAAGACTGTTTTGTCCATTTGTTTACCTAGGATCCCGAGACACTCCCCTTCCAATAAGACACTCACCTGCCCAATAAAAGAGCACCTGCATTGCTAAGCTCCTATTCCAACTGAAATGACACGTGTGTGGGATGAGTGGCACCTCACCCACCTGGAAAACGCAGACGCTGTAGCGCTGGGCAGTGGTGCGCTGATCAATACATGACAAGTGGCCATCGGGGGAGGGGAGAATCTCTCGCTTACAGAGTCCACCGATTTCCAAGGTATAAATACTCCCACTGTGGGGACAGAGCCCCAAAAAGCAGTTTCCAGGCTCTCGGCCTCACATAGAAAGGTGCTGGCTCAGGTAGTAAATGACCATCAACTGTGATTAGATGGCCATCAGCTGTGGCTAGTTGGCCGTCAGCTGTAACCAGTGAGCCATTGGCCACTAATATAACTGCCATGACTACGCTAGCAGAAAATGGGGGCTAGCAAGAAGATGGTGGCTGAGCTAGCAAGAGCAGACTGCAGAGAGGCGGATGCCGCCAGCGAGAATATAGTGATATGACTCCCCTACTTATGGCTCCGTGGGTGTTCCTTTTTGGCCTCACCATATCCTGCGTTCTCTTGTGGGGAGCGGGAGCAGAGACCCCGCATGACTCCCCGCACGACAAATGGCTCAGCGAGCAGGGTCTCCCGCACGACACCCACCTTTGACCGATTTCAAGCTCCCAACGTGGTTTCACAGAACACGGCATAAGGAGACATGTGCATGGCAGACCGGCAGGAGTGCCCCCCTTACAGGCACAGAGCCACAACAAGCACAAATACCAGTAAAATGTTAAAATGATTAAGAAGTGATGGTGTCTGAGTGTCTATTACCTTTGGTTTGCAAGTTCTGTACTTGTGAAGAATGAGTGGGTGTAGCAATTGACTCTTGTTGGCTGGTAGAGCCCATCTCCGTCCCACATGGACGGGGGGCCAGCAGCCTGACAACGTGCCTGCATTTTCTTGTCTTCCTGCCACCAGCTGAAGGCCAGCGCTGACACCTGGGAGGTTTGCAGAACCACGAAACGGCCGCCCAAGGAACTCTTCACTTCTGGGCACAGGAGTTGTTTATGGTTTTAAAAAACCATTTCCCCAACTTCCAACCATTAAGGTTTTAAAGAAATCACCTTAGGCCCAATTTTCCAGTAGACCCCTGATGCAGTAACTCAGGGAGCCCCTCATTACTTTTCTGCACAAACACTGAGGCACATGCGCGCGCGCACACGCGCACACACACACACACACACACACACTTCTACTTTTCTACTAAAATGAAACCATTGGCTTTGAATAATTTATTTGCTAAGCAGTTTCATAATAGTTTATGTGAGTATATGGTTTTGCAGTTGTTCACTTAGTTCATGACAATTTTAAAGCCTGGTCTTAGTGCTGTGGTGTCACCTGGCAGAGCGACAAGAGCTCGGACAGTTAGAAGATGGGAAGTCCTACCTTTAGTTCCTCCGCTAAGGGGCATGTGACCTCAGGCAAGTGCCTCATTTCTCTGAGCTGCTGCCACTGCAACGGAGATGGGGATTTCCAGGCAAGAAGGTGCAGGAAGCTTGGGCTGCCCCAAATATGAAGTGTGAAAAGAGAGGCTGGAGCCAAAGCCAGGTTTGAAATTCTCATGGCCTGGGAAGGACCCAGAAACACAGGGCCACAGCCCCACTGGGATCTGGGGCTCGAAGCAGGACCCCTGGCCTTCATTTATCGGACACACAAGTGTGAGAGAATTCTACACCCTCCTCAGTCAGCCCAGCTGGGTCAAGCTGAAGCGCCCACAGCAGTGGATGGCATTCAGCATCTAAGAAATAGAACATGTGCGTTCTTTCAAGTACTCACGGAACTCGGTTAATTAACCATAAGCACAGTTTGTTTTTTTCTCTTAAGTTTCAACAGATTTTAAAAAATTGTCCACAGCACATTCTCAGATCTCAATGCAATTAAATTCCAAATCAATAATACAAACACTCAAAGGCATGTTTAGAAAATGTAAATACTCTCTTAAATGACTCTTGGGTGAAGAAATTCCAATAGAAATTATGAGATGCTGGGTCCACCTGAATGGGTAGACAGCAAGAACACGTGATTTCATAAATATCATCTGTTGAAGGAACAGCAAAAAATCAGCAAACGTAAAAGTGAGTTCTCTGTAAAAACTAATAGACACACCTCTAGCCAGAATGGTATAGAAGAAAGAGGAGGTGTGGGAGGGAACAGAGGGAGGGAGGGGGAGGAAAAGGGATAAGAACAAATTGTGACTAATAAGAATGAAAAGTGGGATTTAATTGCAGTGAAAATTAAAAGCACGTTTAAGAGGTACTCTCCGTAACTTATCTGATGAATCTGAAAACAGCAATGAAATGGATAGTCTTTAGAAAAGTGAAAATCACCAAAATTAAATTAAGGAGAAAACAAAAGCTTGAATAAACCTATAAATCCTTACATAAACTGAATTAGTAGTCAATTGTCCCACCTGCTTAGACATCCCAGACAGATTTTCAGGTGAATTTTTCAGAAGAATTTTATCAAATCTTCAAGAAATACATCCTCTTTATCTTATACGAATTGTTTGAAAGAATAGGAAAAGCAGGTGAGCTTTGCAATTCATTTTAAGATGCTAATATAAGTTTGATAATAAAATTGGGTGAGAAAAATATGTATGTGTAACTCACCCACAAACATGTAATAACTAGGCTATGTAAAGAAATCCTACAAATTGATCATAAAACAACGAACACTGTAACATCTAAAATGGGAAAAGTGGACAAACAGGAAATTCACAGAAACTCTGGCATCCAATAAACGCATGAAAAGATGCTCAAATGTGTCAGTCAATGTGGAAGTGGAAATTGAGACAATGATAAACCATTTCACGCTGGTCGGACTGGCAGGCAGGTTATGTCCGCCTATAACAAGGGTCCCCACACACGTGGAGAAACACGCCTTCCTGCTCTCGGTGGGGTGCAAAGCAGGATGACCATTTTGAAGGCAGCTTGGTAGCGTTTGGTGAATTTGAAGGTTCCGATCCCTACAACCTGATCCTTTTAAAGCTACAGGTTGGGAGGTTCACAGTCCAGGCATTAGGTTATGTGGTCAGCACACAGCGGTGCCCGGTTCTGGTCCTCAGGCCACCGCCTCTCAAATAAGGAGAGTCATTGTGTGCAGTGACCACCCTCCGATGGCACTTGGATATTTAATAAGGCAAGATTTTTTTTTTCACTCTAATCATTGTCTCATGGAAAAACAACTTCCGAAGTATTTAATCCAAATAGAAGATGTAGCCATCAAATGTCAGCTCCTTGAGTGTGTCGATATAAGGATGTCAAGATTTCAAGTAGAGAAAAAAACACCAGTGGGTGTAGTTTTAGTTTTCATGCTAACACGAAATGTCAGTGTAATCAGGTGAAAATGTTTTCAAGAACGTTTTCACCGCATAAAAATGGCCTGTTTTCTAAAAGGAAAGCAAGGGTATTTGGCTGGAGGAAATGTTTCTCCATGTTTTTAAGAAGTTGAACTGGATTTGGGGTGAACAGCATCATGTGAGGGACCAATTCTAGGAGCTATTCTTCCCTTATTCTGTGCATGGACAATGCGCCCTGGGAGTCAGGCTTTTCAGCTGGAAGGAAGGTGGGGGTCCTCATGCTCGTTATTTCCAGATGAAGAGCATCGCCTGGCATTTCTCCTGTTTTGCTGTGAGTTCTTAGGGAGACTTGGGTGTCTCCGCAGCTGCCTGATGCTCTCTGTCAACTTTCGGGGAGATAGTGTCCCTGCGAGGGAAGGTGCCCAGAACTGAGCTCAGCATTGGGTTTTGTACACTCAGATGTTGAACCTTGAAGCAGGTTCAGAAAGCAACGTGAAAGCAGTGCCATTGTCCCCTGCCCCTGTGACTGTGTGGCAGTTGACAAACCCCCAAAGTGCTCTGGGGGCTGCGCGGGTGTCAGACCAGCCTGATGGGTGGGTGCTCTGAGCTTTGATCTGGGAGGGCGTTATGTAGAGCCGGGGAATAGAAGCCAGGAAGGAGAAAACACATTTGCAAATGTGGAGATAGGTCTTGAGTTCATTTCAAAGTCTTTACTGAGCACCTGCTCTGATGGCCGTCATCGTGCAATGGGACACTGTGAGGTGTCCAGAGCCAAGGATTATTGCTCCACAGCCTCGAGTTTTACAAGCTCGTTGACAGTTAAGTTCTATGAACACGGGCAACACACATGTGAACACACAGACACACGCGCATGCCCACGTGCATTCAAAACATAACAAACCTTCAACCAGCATTTGCTCAAGTGTCAGTGTTTTGCAGAACCCCAAAGGAGAAAGACCTTTCTGTGAGAAGAAGCAGCAGGATGGTCTCTGGAAAGAAGTGGGTGTGTCAGGTGCGTGCTGGTGTTAAAGTCACAAGTATTCCGCACCCATCATGTGCAGGGAAGAAGCCACTGGCTTGTGTCACCAGATGACCAACAGTAGGGTCCCCAGCTTTGGAGATGTACAGCCGTTCGTGTAATTTGAGGTCATTTCGTATAGAAATCCATCAGATTAAAATATCTAAATGGCAGCTAAGAGAAAGCCTGAGGAGCCAAGAAGCTTGAGAATCGGGGTGATCACAGGGTTCCCACATCACGCAGATGGCTGTGGCTGAAGGTGTGCAAACCAGTGCTAGAGGGCCATTGGGGAAAAGAACATTGCCAGGAAGAGTGGGAATGTTCTTCCTGGCAGACTGAAGGTCAGTGTGGTGGAAAATGTGAGGAGCCAAGGACAACAGGTAAGAAAGCACAATTGCATCGATGCTTCAGTGCTCAGAGCTCCCTGCTTCGAGATGCCGCTAAATCTCTGAATTCTGAAAGTCAAGGGCACAGTGCATTGTCAGAACAAGTGCATTTCTATATGAAGAAATACAGCCAAACAGCAAGTTAAATACAATGAAAGCGCTAGCAACAAAGCCAGCAGGCAACAAGGTTTTCAAAGGAAACACAACGTATATGCAATGCATCTGTATTGACACCCAGCCTTGTTCCAGACAGGACTGCGTGGTAGAATCTGTGTTACTTGTGGGCTTGTGTTACATTGAAAGGTCTGAAAAGCAGGGACTAACTCTGGGGGAGGGATTGTGGGTCCTGCCTTTCTGCAGTTAACCAACCCCCTTGCCCTGGCAGGAGTCCTTTCCTGGCCCAGGTAGGGCTAACTTTTTACCAACCATGTGGTCCCGCTCTGACCAATCAGAGCCCCCTACCTCCTGGCCACAGTGATTAGTTTGGGCATGCTCATGTGACTTGGGCTGGGCCAATCAGAGTCTCTCCTGGGCCTCTGGCACTAGAGCCGGTGGGAAAGCAGTGTGTGTCCACTGGTGATGAGCCAAGGCTCTGTCAGCCTGGCCTTGACAGTGCCTTTGAAAGATGACATCATTATAGCCTTGCCAGGGCCTCCTGTGGGCAGCTGGACTTCCCATCTATGTGAGCCAGCAAATGCCCTGTTTTGCTTAGGCTAGTTTGAGGCGGCTGTTGCCTTAGAGAGTGTCCTGACTAATGCAGCCTTTTATGATAATGGTTTTTTTAAATGGCATTTTAAGGAAATTATAACTAATAACTGCTCTGAATAGAACTAGAACTGGCTGTTAATTCAGGCCTTTGAGAGAAGAATGATCTACATTTTAGAGGTACAGATAAACCTTTGCGTTCATACATTAATTCCCCAAACACTTTCTTCTCTCTCTCTCTCTCTCTCTCTCTCTCTCTCACACACACACACACACACACACACACACACACACACACACACACACCACACTTTGGAGAGTGTTATGAGATGAAATGAATCTTCCCAGGTGTCACTAAGTACGAGAAAGCAGTAATTTACTAAATGGTACCTTACGATTTTGGAAGAGTTAGTGGAACTTCTAGAACAACACCAGGCTCACGTTCTTGGAGCAGTCTTTGAATCGGTTGAGTCAGGCTGAGTAGTTTCAGAAAACTAAGCTCCAGCAAAGGACAAATGCAAAGGACATACTGGCACTGTCGTATATGGTAAAGTCGCTGGAGGTCTTGGATGACAATCTGGAAGGTTCTGGAGCAGATGTACTGCCTCTCCTTCCCAATGAGCCATACGAGATGTTTGCTGAGGAGAAAGCCCTGCCCAAATCCCCCTTGGAGGGTCCCCCCTGACCTCTCTGTGCAGTCACTAGGTTAGCAGTCCCCGTGACTGTCAGCCACAGCCGGCAGCTCTCCACACTGGCTGGGGCCTACACAGACCCAGATCCTTTTCACAGGATCCTGTCCTAGCCTTCAGCTTAATGAGGTCCCCACTTCCAAGGCCCCCGGACCCGGGGAGTCCCAGCCACCAACTCAGCCAGTCACCACCACTGCGGCTCACCAGGTCATTGTCTGGGTACCCAGAGATGCCGGTCGCTTCCCAAGGCAGCCCCTCTTCTCCTCACCTACATTCCTGCTCGCCCCAGAGGGAGGAAGCTCCAAGAACGAGGCAACACTGGCCCAAGAGTCACAAGACCCCGTATCCAGGCCAGCTCTGCCCCTGGGGGCTGTGGGGCCTTGGACCAGTTACAGCCTCTCTGGGCTACGTGTGTTACACATTCTTCCTTATGTGTAACTGAAGGAATTGAACTAGGTCAATGGTTCTCAAAATGTCTGCTGCCCAAGGCCGGGACCAGCCATGGGCTGGCGGGAAGGGGACAGAGCTACAAATCTCCTGCCTCCAATCAGGCAGTTCCTCTTCCAGCTGAAACAATGGACAGTGGGTCCCTTGGCTAGAAAAAAAACCAAAACTTATTTTGAAAACTACTGCAGTAAATTATCCTCAAAGGTCTTTCTAGTTCTGTGATGTAGTGAATGGGACACTAATGGCTAACCCATACGTGCATCAAAAAAAGACAAAAATAAACCTAGAGAATTGGTGGTCATTTGGGGGGAACTGCCCCACACCTGTCTTTGGGCATAAAGCTCCAACTGCCTTATCCCATGTAATGGGTATATGTTCCCTTCTTTACCCCATTGATAAGTGCTTAATACGTATGTGCTAATCAGTAAAATGTGGAACAGGAAGGTTGTTGAACATGTTTAATTTTACATTTAAAAGAAAATTCTACAGCTTAAAAAAAAATTTTCTGTTTGCATTAAAGATCCCTCTCTGAAATAAATTCTCTCCTAGAAGGTTAAAACAAGCTGGAAGGGAGAAATATATTTTTTGTCGTTTTATTTATTTATGTAGAAATGTTTAAAGCACATTGTGAGCATTTTTATAGCTCTCTCAACATTTCAAGGATTAGAAAATTAGAGAAAGGGCAGCAAAGCAGGGTAAAATCCATAATGCCCTGATTGTTCTGAACTCAAAATGCTAGAAGAGAAATATTCCCACATCCTCATTTTCAGAAGAACTCACTGCTGCCCGCTGTGAGCTGGCTTTAACTATTCCCGAGCCTCCGGACCGCTTTAGAAAGCATTCGATGTAAAACTTCAAAGGTTTAAACATGGAATTTCCACATCCCAGGGAATTAATTCTCTCTACACCTAATCAGTCAGTGTTCCAGTTCAGATGCAGAAAATTCTTTGCATTTGATGAAGCTCCTTAGCTGCCTCAGTTTCCCCAATGAGATCAGGAGCCGTCAGGTCCACAAAGACTCACACAGGGCCCTGGGCCACTTTCCAGGCCAGCAAGGGCACGATCCAGAAGTGACCCACTCTCCATTCCCAGACCTCACCCACGGTCATATTTGTTTACAACACAAACACATCTGAGGTCTCAAGACAAATGACGTATCCAATGCGGCCAAGCCCAGCAGCTCCTGGAAAGCTGCCCAAGTCGGATTCCACCCTGAGCCCTGATCTGTGACCTTTTAAGGTCAGATGTCTTTGAAGCTTTGGAAGTCCCTGTGCTCGCCTTCCCGACTGTCAGGCTTTGAATGGGAGGTAGATGGTGAAAGTGAGGATGGGGAGAAGCGAGTAGGAGGTAACCTGTACATCTCTCTGCCCACTAGAGCGTGATGCAACTGTGTTTATGGCATGTGTTTCAGCCATCATCATTCCTCCATTCAGTAAATCAGTCGGTTGGGTAGTCAGGAAATTAGTGAGTGGTGCAACATTTATTGGACTCCTTCGAGCTCCTCACACTGTGCTAAGGTTATCAGACGAATGGATATTGTTTGAGCTCTCAAGGACTTTATTGTCTAATGCAGGAGAAAGACAAATAAATAATGACAGCATAAAAAAGTGCTGCCATCACAGTACAAACAGCACATTCTTGAAGAAAGAGGAAGAAGCAATGCATTTGCTGTGACATTTTGACATTTTATGTGAATGATATATTTTTTAAAATTATTTTTCCTTTAAGTTGTGATTTTAAAAGACCTGCTTTAAAAAATGATGACCGAATATTCTGGGATTCCCAACATGTGTAAAAATGAAATGTATGAAACAGTATCATAAAGGAAGGGATGGGGGAGATGAAAGTACATAGGTACAGTTCTAAGGTTCTCACACTCTGTAGGTGAAGTGGTGCGATATTATCTGAAGGTAGACTGTGACAAGTTAAAGGTACAATTGAGCCACCACTAAGTAACAAAACAATGAAGTACAGCTAACGAGCCAAAGTGGAGATAAGATGAAATACTAAAAAGAACTCAATTTAAAATGCATGTTGTTTATTTTACCACACACACGCACACAATGCTCAATTGATCAAAATAAGGGAATGAAATAAAGGAAAAATAAACAAGATGATAGGTTTATACCCAAACATACCCTAAATTATCTCAAAAATTAAATTGGCTGAACAGGCTAAGAAAAAGCAGAGATTGTCAAAGTAGACCAAAGAATAGAACCTAGGTATATGTTGTCTACAGGAAACCTGCCTTAAATATAATGACACAAATAGATTAACGATAAAGGAATGGAAAAGATATATCGTGCATGTACTAGACATAAGATTAGCTAAACTAGCCATATTAATATTAGCTGACGTAGACTTCAGAACAAGGACTATCACCAGGGATAAAAAGGAAGATTTTAGAATGATAAAGGAGTAAGTCCATCATGAGGATGTAACAATACTAAATGTGCATGCACCTAATTACAGAGATTCAAAAATACATGAAGGAAAAGCTAACAGACCTAAAAGGAGGAAGAGACAAGTCAACAATGTGAGTACTTAATTATTGTTCTCTCAGTGACTACTAGAGCAAATAGAAAATTAGTAACAATATTGCCTCAGGAACACAGTGTCAACCAATCTGCCTAATTTATAGACACTCCACCCAACAACTGCAAAATACATTCTTTTCAAGTACACATGGAACATACACCAAGAGAGACCATATGTCAGGCCATAAAAGAGGCCATAATAAATGTAAAGTGTCTCAAATTATGTAATGTCTGTTCTTTGACCATAAAATAACTAAACTAGAAATCAATAACAAAAAGCATGTGAAAAACCTCCTAAATGTTTGGAAATTAAACAACACACTTCTAAATAACCCATGAGCCAAAGAAGAAATCACAAAAGAGATTAGACTATTTCGAACTGAATGAAAATGTAATCACAACACATCAGAATTTGTGGGATGTAGCAAAAGTAGTGACTAAAAGGAAACTTACAGCTTTTAATGCTTTTGTAAAAAAAGAACAAAGACCTGGAATCAATGCTCTAAATTTGCAAGCCAAGAAACTACAAAGACAACAGTGAATTAAACCCAAATTAAGAAGAAAGGAAATAATAAGTAGAAATCAATGGGAAAGAAAAGAAAAGAAAATTCAATGAAAGCAAAACTAAGTTCTTCGAAGAGATTAATATAATTGATAAATCTCTAGCCCCCAAAATCAGAAATTAAAAAAAGAGAAAAGCCATAAATCACCAGTATTAGGAATTATAAAGAGAACCTCACTATAGATAAGATAAACATTAAAAGAACAGTAAAGGAATATTATGAACAGCTTATGGCAATACATTTGATAAATTACTTGAACAAATGTTTTGAAAAATGCAAACAACCAAATCTCACTCAAGAAAAATAAGTAACCTGAATATCCCTATATCTGTTAAAGAAATTGAATTTGTTGTTTAAAACTTTCCTCAAAGAAAACTCTAATCCCAGGTAGCTTCATTGGTGAATTCTACTGAACATGTTAGGCAGAAATAATAGTAATTCTGTATAAATTCTTCCAAAAATATCCTAGTAGTCTTTTTTTGTCGAAATCAACAAGCTGATTATAAAATTCCATAAAGAAATGCAAAGAACCTAAAAGAGCCAGCTTTTTTTGAAAATGAATAAAATTGGAGGTCTTATACTACATAATTTTAAGACTTACTAGAAAGCTACTATAATCAAGACATTGTAGCACTGATATAAATACAAACAGAGAGATTCGTGGAAAAGAATGGAGAACCCAGCAACATACCTTCACATAGATGATGGTCAATTAATTTTCAACAAAGATGCCTGGGTAATTCAATGAGGGAAGCGTAGTCTTTCCAGCAAATGGTGCTAGAATGACAGGAGGTCTATAGGAGAAGAAAAAAAAAAAGAAAAAAAATGAACCTCAAACCTTACCTCACATCATATTTATTGGGTGTACGCTTAAAATGGGTGTATTATTGTTATGTAAATTATACCTCAATAAAGTTAAAAATTTTAAGAGCTGTTATTTTTAACTGATTATGTCAGGATCATACACTATCCATAATATTGAATCTTCAGCCTTATAATGTTCATCTGTGAGAAATAAATGTTGACCCCCAAATATTTTCCTGGCAAAAATCCATCTAATTTTTCACTTGACAAAGGAAGATATATGAATGTCTAAAAAACACATGAAAAAGGTTCAACATTATTAGTAATCAGGAAAAATCCAACTAAATCACATATTATTGCACACCCATCAGAATGGCTGCAATGGGAAAGAAAGGCACCACCGATTGTTGGTAAAGACGTGGTGTAACTGGAATTCTCACTGTTGGGAGGGGAAATGCTACAACCAGTTTGGACAAAGTCTGAGAGTGTCCCATTAAACCAAACACCCACCCACTCCATGAGCCAAGTTTCCGCTCTGAGGGATTTACCCACGAGAAGTAAAATCATCAGAGGGATAGTACAAGAAACAGTAGCTTTATCTAAACTAGTCAAATACTGGACTCTGCTTGGAAGCCCGTCATCAGGAGAATAAGTAAACAAACATACAACAGAATAATACTCTTCAGTAGAAAGGTCTACACTCCCTTTCCATGTAAGTGTGATTCTCAGAATATTATGCAGAGTGGAAGAACCCTTGCACATAAGAGCACGGAGCGTGCGATTCCATGTGAATGAAGGTCGAGAACCGGCAAAACTAACCGAGAGTGAAAATAAAAAAGGGGATGGTGGTTGCCTCATGGGGGGATGGGGCCTGGGAAAGGCCATGAGGGAACTTCATCTTGATAGAGGTTTGGATTAGGCTTTTATTTTATACAATTTGCGGTTTGTAAATTTGATCTTAAAAACACCCACAAACTAGTAATGAACTCTGTTTAATGATATGCGAGCTGAAGCCTTTAAAGAGTGACGTATACAGATGTCTACAACTTTAAAATGCATCCCAAACAGTGTGGATTAATGGATGAATAGAGGGATGGACAGATGTGTGATAAAGCGATTATAGAAAAATGTTCATTTTTAGAATCTAGGGCCAGGGTCGGTCAATCTGTAAAAGGCCAGATAGTAAATATCATAGACTTTATGGGCCAGACAGGCTCTGTTACATCCAGTCAGCTCATCCATTGCGGAGAGAAACCAGCCATGCACGTGTGTATGTGAATGTGTGAGCCTGCTTCCCATGCAACTCCATTTATAAACACTGAAATTTGAATTTCACATCATTTTTTATGTGACACAAAACAGTTTTTCAACCATTTAAAAATATAAAGCCATTTTTAGCTTCCAGGTCATGCATAAAAGTCAGTGGGTGAGGCTGACCCCTGGTCTAGGGAGGGGGAGGATACGTGTTCATTGTACAATTCTTCCAACTTTGTGGTGTCTTTGAAACTTGCCAAAGCAAAATAGTGTGTGTGCGGGGGGGGGGGGGGGACGTTAACAAACCACAACACTTGTTTGCTTAAAGTCTCCTATTGTTTCCATGACCTTGTATATTCTTCCTCGTGTGTCCTGGTTTTTACTCTGTACAGATTAAAACATATGTGGTACATAGGTTTTCGTAAGTGGGGCACGTTTGTTGTGAATTGCGTTCTTTATTATTCTACAGAGCCTTCCTTGATCTTGCCTAATGCTTCTCATCTGACATTAACCACCATCCTTGGATGACCCACCTTTCAACAGGTGGAGAATGCCTCCTGGATGGGGCGTGGGGTTGGGTTTCTAATGCTTAAGTTTAGCCCATTTACATTAAATGACCTGACATGCACCTAATCTGAGTTCTACGTTTGTGTAGGTTACACTCTCTCTTTTTGTATGAAGATGTGACTTCCATACACAGCTTCCTGGTAGGTATATGGAAGCCGGCTAATTCCCCATTCAGCCATAGGCTCTGCTTCTCAGAACCAAACAGGTTGGGGACGCTCCCTGTGCCTGCCCTGGACCTCCCCTCCCCAGCCCCCCCCAACCCCCCCATCTTCCTTTACTCATGTGTCCTGTCATGGCCTTTTCTGAAATTTGCAGCTGCAGGATCCTCTCTCCAGCTCCCCTAGCCATTGTTTCAATATCCCTTCCACCTCTCTCATGGCCGGAGGCCTCATTTCATTAGAGAGAGTCTATCCTTCTGTCCTCATTCCTCTTCTCTGTGGGTCCTCTCGAGGTTGGGCCACCATTGGTAAACCAGAAGTCTCACTGTTCATTCTAAAAGTGTATCCTCTCTGATCACCATTTCACTTTCTCCCCCATTCCTCCTTCCCCGCTCCCTTAGGCCAGTAAGTTTTCCTCTGCTTCTCAAGTCTGGGAAGGGAGGCCAGGTGTGAGGCCTGCTTTCTGCCGGTCACTTGCCTCAGCCATTTCGTGGGCCATTTCACGGGCGTGTCCTGGTGTTAGGTCAGCTGGGAAGGTCCTGCTTCCCACCCCACCCTCCCCACGGTGCCAGGGCAGTCTCCAAACTCCAAGTAAAGTAAGAGGAGGTGCCAGGATGGGTGCCTCCACCTGGGGGTCGGGCAGAAGAGGCGCCCCAAGAGGGCAAGGACAGAGGGTGTTACAGGTGCTCGTGGGAACTCTCCAGGCTCAAGCCAGGTGCGTAACTTGCAAGTGGCACAAAATGTTTTTAAGATCCTGGTCAAGAAGTATGTTGTGATCTCAGGGTCTATGGGGCTGTCCTCATGCTGCCACTTCCAGGGGCAAACCTCAGTCCCCCAACTGTAAGATGGGTAATCCTGAGAGCCGTCCCCGCGGGCTTGTGTACGGAAAGGGCCTAGCTTAGCGCCCGGCATGGCAAGGTGCCAGCCAGCGCTGCTGCCGTCACTGCTGCCTGGCCTGGCCTCTCTGCAGGGATCCCCATCGTCCCACCCCTCGGGGCTGCACAGCACCATGAGGCCAGCGGGGCCTGCACTGCCATCATCAGTGCCTCCTGTCGTTTGCTGGGGTGGAGACCAGGGGTCCCGTGAGGATGGCCTCTATGTCTGGGCTGACTGTGCCGGGGGCCCCCGAGCAGCTGTCTCCTGTTAAGGCTTCACCCTCACCCCTGTTTATCCTCTGAACACACCTGGCACAGGATCCCCTGGGGAGGACCTGATCTGTCCCAGTCCTACACTCCCCCTCCTCCGTGGATCTGCATAAAGAAACTCTTTGTCAGGGCGCTGCTGTGTGGCATTGCCCCACGGCCCCCTCAGGGCGCCCAGAAGACTCCACCTGCTGGGAGCCGGCTCTCTTGGGAACTGTGTCTACCTCTGTGCTTTCCTTTCCCTCTTCTTTCCTTCCGTGTCCTGGGAGAGACTTGAAGACCTTACCCAGCCAAGAAAGTGCAGCTCCTCACATGAATGCGCTGAGTGAGTGTTCACTGAGCACCTGCTATGTGGGAATTGCGCTGCACCGGACACAGCCAGCGCCTGTGGTAACGACAGAGAAGGAAGCCTGATTCCATGGGCGGTGACATGAGCTGAGACAGGAAGAAGCCGGGGACAGTGAGAGCATGGGAGGGGCACTCCACCCGACCGGGGCCAGGATGGCCTCCTGGAGGAGACAGACAGGATCACAAGGCAAGGGGACAAAGTGGAGTGGGGTGGGGCCCTGCCACTGAGCAGCAGCACGGGAACAAGCAGGGAGGATTCTGGGAAAGCCGAGTGGGTCAGAGGGCAGAACGCAGAGCACGAGGTGCTGGGCGGTGAGGCTGGGCAGGGGTGCCCTGGAAGCCTGAGCACACAGCTCTCTGCAGCAGGAAGCAGGCGCCTACGTGAGGCGGTCGGTTTATTCTCTGCTTCATCGCAGTAAAGTGGGCACAGCATGCGGTTCACAGATAATAAAATAGTACTTTGCTATGAACTCCATAGAGCTAATTAATTCACACATGATGTTTTCATTGATTTTTGCCAAATTCAAAAATGTGTAGCCATCAATAGTTCTAGTTCAATTACGAGCTGACCATTTTTCTGTGCTATTCACAATTGGGACAGTGACCAACAAGACATGCTTTTCAGTTAATCTGCATTATTGCTATTTCCTCCATGACTTTCTTGAGTCTAAAGAACAAAAAAATAAACCAAGCCCTCATTTGTAGCGTTTGCTCATTTCCATGGTGTAAACCATCCACGGTGTAAGTCGTGGCCGACTTTGTCACTAAATGCAGATTTGGGGAGAGATGTCAGGTTGGAATTTCTGCCATTCAGATATAACAGAGGCAAATAACCACAGGCATGTAGATGACAGTAACACACAGTGGTGACATAATTAGAAAGTGACGAATCTGAGCACTTGTTACCTTTGTTTTAATATAATTTATTTGATTGTGTGTTTACATAATTTTATATTTAACACCGGCCCCAGCACATTCTCCAGGTAGAGACGGCACGTGGGGGTGCCCAGCCCAAGTAACAGTGACAGACGGGGTGGGGGGGGGGCACAGATATGAGGGTCTTCCCAGCTGAAAGTGTTTCCAGGTCCTAATCCTGGAACCTGTGACCATATTACCTTACAAGGCGAGAGGGATCCAGGCAGCAGATGGACTCGAAGTTGTTTATCAGCTGGTGTTAAAACAGGGAGATTAGTCTGGGTTATCTGGCCGGGCCGGAGGCATCCCCAGGATCCTTAAATGTGGCAGAGGGACCTCTGAGTGATGTGACGTGAGGTGAGAGAAGCTCGACCGGCGTTCTGCCTTTGGAGAAGGGGCCACGAGCCAAGAAACGAGGGCACCTCTGGGAGCCGGCCCAGGCAGCCCGGGAGCCTCCAGGAGGAAAACAGCCCTCCCGACTCCCTGAGTTTAGCCCCGTGAGACGCCTGTTGGATTTCTGAGCTCCAGAAGGATAAGAGAACACATTTGTGCCGCTTTAAGTGTGAGGTGACTTGCTACAGCAGCCATGGGGACTGGAACGGGTACATACACAGCCCTCGTCTTCCTATCTCCTGGCCTGGGGCCACTGGGACTGGCCTGGGGGCAACAGCTGGGGGCCTGGGCAGACCCTCCGCCTTGGGCAGTCGCTCAGCTTCATGGAAGAGGAGAAAGGACAGCAGGATGGACCTCACGGAGTCCTCACGAGGATTTGATGGGATTGTGACAACAGGGTCAAGCTCTGCTGGCTGTAAGCCACGACCGTCTTTCCCGCTGCGGACCGAGGGGCAGGAAGGGCTGAGTCCTTACTGAGCCAGCTTCTCGGGGAAGGCTGGCTTCTCTTTTTACAGAAACGACAGTGGTTGGAAGCCAGCCCACGTCCTCAGGACAAGGGCTGCTGTGCATTGTTCCCCGACAGATGTGGCTGCAGAATCTGACTCCTGACCTTGGTGTGGCCCCCGGCCAGCAAAGCCATGGTGTGTCGGCTTGCCTTTGTTCTTTAATGACTTGGGCGTTATGTCCTTCAAACACATCAGCAAAGCAGAAAATGCCCCTTTCCCTGGCCACAGCTGGACTGGGGGTATCTGGCTCCCACCCCCAGCCTTCAGAGCCCACATCTGGGGTTTCCAGTTGAACACTGATGGAGCGGTGGGGTGGGGGCGGGGGGGTGCTGCTTCCAGCCTAGCAAGTGGTCTCACCTGAGAGAAAGTGGAGTGGAGGAGACAGGTGTAAGTGCTGTCAGACGCGGGGGCATGGATGAGCAGATGGTGTTTTCACAGCGAGATCTCTGCTGGGAGAAAGGTCAGAGAGGAAGACCCCATCTCATGTTTCTGAGCCTCCTTCCTCACCTTGCCTTGACAGACTTTATCCTCATGGTCCAGTCCCTCCCAAGTCAGAGATCCAGGTGCTTCCAGGTTCAAAGGCATGGGCTTCAGAGTCTGGAAAGATCCACAGAAAGCGTTTGCTGCCACAGTACGAGCTGAGAGCAAAGTTGGGAGCTGGGGTCCAGGCTCCCCTTTCTGCCTGGGCCTCCTGCCCCCTCTCCCTGCCTGGTCTGGTATCTCCATCTGCTGCCTCTCCCTCTGCAGTCTGCTCAGCGTCCAGGCAGATTGGGCCAGGAGGGGTCAGTACCAAATGTGGGGAGCTGGGGCTGCTGGCCCCACACCCCTGCCCAGGGAAGAGGTTCTATTTGCAGAAGCTGCCTACAGGGGCCTGTGTGGACGTCAGACCCTGGCGGCTGAGGGCTGCGCAGCTCTGCCCGAGTTGCTGGACTGTCTGAAGCTTGGGCGGGGTTTGAGGTGTGTTCGTGGGACCCACGCCCAATGTTCATGCCATCCAGAAGCCCCTGAGGCCTCTCATTTCTTCAGCCCTGTGGGGGGTGCAGAGGCTCCGCCCAAGAAAAGAAGAGCAAGGCCTCCTTGTCACTCTGCCCAGAGAAGGTTGTCAGAGTGCCAGGCCCCACAGGGCCCTGGTGCCTGCAGGTGGCAAGGGAGAAAGCTCAGGGCTCGAAGGACCTGGGTCAGCAGTGGGTGGGGACTATCTGGCCTAGCAGAGGGCCCCGCAGGTGCCAGGCCAGGTGCCGGGACTCACGCCTGCTTGAGCACACGGGATGGACCCAGGGCTCGGTCGGAGGCCGCCCCCACCCCTGTGGGCCGCATCACGCCCTCTGCACCTCCAACCCCATCCCTGGAGCTCCTTGGCAGTTTTCTGAGTCTGGCTTCTGCCTCGCCCATCCTCGCTTCTCAGCAATAAGTCCTCAGGGGCAGGGCCGTGGGGTTTTTCCTTTTTCTCTCCACAGAATGTATCTTTGCTGTGCACATAGTAGGTGCTCAACAAGTCTTTACTTCACCAGCAGCTGTGTGATTTATTCCACTGCACCCACAAAGCCTGGTCTAAGGAGCAGGGCAGTAAGTGGGACCTCGATTCCAGTTACAGTGCAAGCCAACCTGAGCAACCAGACCAATGAGATCCCCCTGCAAAGAAGATCCCAGCAATGCTGGGTCCACTGTGGGGGGACGGTCATCCAAAGCTTGTAAGAAACATGGATAAAAAGTGAGGCTGCCTCTGGTTTACTGAATCAGAACCCCACTGAGTGGGGCCTGGGAGTCTGCAATACAACCTGCGTACCCTCTGCCGAGGTAGTGCTAGTGCCTGTGAAAGTTCGTGAAGACCCTTTTAGGGTCAGAGTGCTCCTGTGTCATCGCACCCACCCTCTGTCTCACAGGTGAGGGAGCCTGGCGGGTTCTTGCCCAAGGAGCCCAACTCAGGTGCAGCCGGCGTGCCCCCACCCCCAGACCCAGAGCCAGGAACACCCCCTCGCACCCTCCCACCTGCAGGCCACCAGCAAAGGCAAGCTCCCTGCGCTGAGGTTCAAGGTCACAGCCCTCTCCTTCACTCCTCCTATGAAACTCAACTCAAAACTCACAAGGACGAGGCTGGGCTCTATTCATAACGTCATAACCGGCGGTGAGCGCAGCTCTAAAGCGTGTGGACGGAAGTTCTGCATGTTGAATTTTTGTCACTCTTAGTTCCTTGGGGTTTTGTTGTTTCTCTCTGTCTCTCTGTCTCTGTCTCTCTCCCACTCCATTTAATCACAAAATGTACAGAGAGAAGACTGGAGTTAGCTGGTGAGCTTTGTAATACTTGGGTACCAACTCTGTGAAAAAGAAACCCAAACATGCTGGGTCCGGGCCATGGGGCCGGAATGGGCTGGACTGTGTCCTAGTGAGTCAAAGCCCGAGACCAGGGAGCTGGACGTGGCCTCGGGAGACCAGCCAGGGCACCAGCGACAATGCCTCCTTGTTGTAAACGGGACAGACACCTGCAGAAAGCTGAGAACTACAGCTCACCAGGGACTGTGAAGATTTTCAATCTGACCAGTTCTGCCTTGAGTCAAACTCTGGATAAACGCATTAAACCCTGTGTCCGCCTGCCACTGTTCCTGCCCAGTGCTGAAATGCTTGACACGTTACCATGGTTACCACTATGTTTATTTTGCTAAGCTGATAGCAATTTTGGCTGCTCTGAAAAATATTTATAAACACTTGGAGCGACGTGTAAAGTATGATGCACACACATGCCTCAGCGTAAAGGCTGAGGCAACCTCTTCTGACCGTACACTGGGAAGGCACTGGCTGTTTCACATGTCCAGGGTCAGGGAGCCCCCAGCTGAGCCCTCTGCTCCTCAGCCCAGCTCTACCTGGGTCTCAGGACAGATTCTCCAATCGCTCTGTCAGGAAACTGGAGCTGGAGGCAGGAAGGCGCCGGCTTCCTGGCAGCCAGGTCATCCCTTTACGAGAATCCAGCTCTCAGAGGGCCACGGGCACCCTCAGGCACTCGCTCCCCTCCCCAAGTCCCTGCGCGCTAAAGGGTTAACTCAGCGGGGTGGGGCTGTCCAAACCCTGCACCCTCCCAGAAAGCACTGGGTGCTCTTGGGTCCTGGGAATGTCCGATCTGAGAAGCGTGTGCACACCTGTGCCCTGACTGACGTCATGCTGACAGGGTGTCTGTCAGACAGCTCCGTGCGTGTCCAGGAGGCTCCTGAGCAAAGAAAACACCTTCATGGTGACCGAAACTTTAATCCTAACTTATGGAGGCTCCCCTTTTAAAGACCACTTACTTCCCTTAAGTAAATTCAGCTTATGAAGCTTATTCACATATTTACATTTCGCATACATCTGGGCATGGTCAACAATCTTTCTAGGGGACCTTTTGAGTTTGATGGAATCCGGTGATAAAAATCCTCATAACCAATCAATCCCGTTATTCAATTTCTCTGGGCATTTTAAACTGTTCACAACTTTATCTGATTTTCTTTGTAAGGGGCCTCAGTGACACAGGCCACGCAGTTTAAAGAACTGTAGAGAAGTTAATGACGACTGAACCAGGCAACCTGGTGGGCCTCAGGATCTAGTGAGCAACCTGTTTCCACACTTATTTTGTTTCTCTTACACCTTTCAACACAAACTAGGCAGTCCGTCAGGAGCTAAACTAGAGTCAACTCTCCTAAGGGATAAACTCAGAAACGCTATGCGGTGGGAGCCTCTGATGTGCCTTCATCCCTCAACACTGAACACTTTCCAACATGCACACAGACTGTTCCTGAACGTAACCTTAAGGATTAATTTGATGGGTTTAATTTCATTGTATCATCTGTGCCTGATTCTAACATTCCTGGAGTTCAGAGAGAGTTCTCACTATAGAAACCATCTCCCCACCCCAAACAAGAAGGGGTCACCCTCTCAAAAGTGTGAAAGATTTTGGCCTGCATTTGAGACCTGGGATGGCAGACATTCTGGATGGTTCTATCAGGGCACTGCTGAGACCTTTGGTAAGAGTCACCGTGACACAGGACTCCACACCCTACAGTGGGAGCTGGTCTCCCAGGCCTTGTCCCGAGTTCAGGGGCAGAGCCAGGAAGCCCCAAGACCTGAAGGCCCAGAAGGTCAGGGCCAGAGTGACAGATGGTGGACGAGCCTCAGGCAGTGACCTTGAGCCTGAGGCTGCCTCCTCCCCCGGCCTCCATCTTGTTCCCCTCCCACTGCAGGTGTGGGCCTGGCTGCAGGCGGGCAGGTGAACGAGGCAGCTGGCAGAGAGCACCCTGCAGGCTGAGAGGCGTTGCCATCACTTCTACTCCCCGCACCGCCCTCCTTCGGGCGTGGGGGGCAGTGGGTGAGAGCCCTATGCAAACTTGACAAGCTGGTCATCTAGGCACCTGGGCTGCCCACAGAGAATCCCCGGTCCTGCCACTGGGAGGAGGAAACAGAAGAAAAAGCTTCCATGTCAACAAGCTGCTGAGGCTGCTGGAAGATGCGGGTCCCGTCTGTCCCGGGGAGCACATGGGAGCCCTCATGAAACTGAAGAATCACAAGGACCTTTCTGGGAAAGAGAAGGGAAAGGGGGTGTCGGGTGGGTGTGACTTCTTGTCGTGAGTGGGTCAGGCCCCTGAAGAGGACGGCTTCTGTTGAGACTGAATTCAGACACAGGTGGGCTCCTGGGGTGAGACCAACTGCAGGACGACAGACCATTGTGGCCACTCAAGTGAAAGGGGAAAGAAGTGTGAAGAGGCCTGCCTCAGGCAAGGAGCTGACCCACCCCAAATAAGGCCCATCTGCTCATGGGTGCTGGGTGAGCCGATTCTTTCTCAGCCAGGCCGGTCCAGGGGTTGGAGGCAGCTCCAGAGCACGGCAGGGGCCAGCGGGGGCCAGAGGCCACACCAGCCATCATGCTGAGGCAGCTTTGAGGAAGGTGTGAGCAGCAAAGTGCCCCTCCATCTTTAGCTAAGGCTCCACGGCCTCCTTCGTCACTGAGCGGCCCACCGCCTGACCAGGAATCCCCACTGCGGCTGGGTAACTGGGGGGTCCCAGGAGACGAAGTCCCAGCAGGGATGGCTTCTGACGGCCACTGAGAGAGAGTGGGAACAGCTGTTGGGAGGGTTCCATCCGAGCCCCTGTGGGGTCATGCCAGGAGGTGACCCCTACCCTCCTTGGGGACGAGGGTCCTGGGGCAAGGGTGGGGATGGGCTAAGGAGGGGGGGCAGGCATCGCACTCACCCCTGCTCCATGTGTTCACTGTTCTCCGTCACCCTGAGTCATCAAAACTTCTCTTTCCAGAGACAGAGTAAAGGTCAAAGCTGGGCCTGGGGTGGAGGCTGGTCCACCACACAGTTAAGTGGCCGAGAGGTGCTGTGACAGCATACCCGTGTGTCCTTATTTAGCCAGACTTTCTCACATGTGCTCTAACATAAACCCTCTTCCCCAGTAACACCCGTGGGACTGGCGTTTTGCAGTCCACGTTTTGGGAAATGGTGCAGAGGCCATGGCCGCAGACAACCCCGGGTTCAGGTTCAGCTCCTGTACTTGCTGGTTCCTCAGGGGGAGTTGCTAGTGTCTCAGGCCTCCGTTCTCTTCCTTGGTCTGGAGATGTGGACACTGGCCTCCCAAGACGGTGGCACTGAGACTTGGGGGGGGGCGGTGTGTGTGCAGCCCCAGTCCTCCCGGCCTCACAGTCAGTGTTGGACAAGCTTGGTCCTCTCCTGACTCAGAGGATGGGTATCGGAGCCCCAACCATAGAGGGCAAGTGATTCCTCTGTGTCTCTCTGAGTTCCAAAGGCAATGATCAAAACAGAACTCGAGTGGCTGACCCAGGCGCCCCAGTGTTCCCCCCACACACCTCGCAACCACTGCCGGGCCCACATTCAACCAGGAGACGGCTTCTAAGGGGGCTTCAGAGCCCTTCCTGCAGGAGCAATCCACCAAAGGCATCGCTCGCCCACTAAGAGCGTTCTCGAAGGCTAGTTTGAGAAGCCTGTGTTATTCTTCCTGGTTCCCAGAAAACATCCCAGGAGACGGAGCCCACAGAGCCTGGAGCCAGGCCAGCCCTGGAATGAGGCAGAGAGACGAACATCGATACAAACTCAGTCAAAATCATCTCAGGTCCTCTCCTCTCTGCCCAGGCGCCAGGCCTGGGCGGTGTGAATCAGAAACATGGAGCCCATCTCTCTCCTGGGTGTATTGGTTTCCTGTGGCCTCCACACAATGCCGCCCCCCTGGATGGAAGCAACTCTGGGCTGGGCCTGTGGCCCAGATCCCAGCAGTGAGCACAGGATATCCTCCTGGCCACAGTGATTGGCTCGGGCCTGGGGACACAACCCAGGATGTCTGAATCAGGAGATAATTACAGCCCCTTTGATTAATAGCTGGGGAAACACGCTCTTTCTTCTGCTAGACATGAATGAAGGACATTTAGTCGCGATTACTGCTCATGGTTATTTGGGAACTAAGACAGAACTTTGGCTAAAGCTGAAACCAAAGAAGGAGAGCAGAAAGATGGACGAAACCAGGGTCCTTGGGAGCTGCAGGATCAAACCTCTCCTGAAGCCCACGCTGCCTTGGACTTCTCATTTGCAAGAGGCCAAAAATTGTCTTTATCATTACAGCCCGTTGGAGTCAATGTTTCCATTACTTGTAGCCCAAAGCACCCTCACCAATACTAGTCCCATCCCTGTTTCATAGGCGGGGAAACTGAGGCTCAGGGAGATTAGGTGACATGCCCTATGTGGGAAAGCTGGTACCTTTAACCTGACTCCCAAAATCACATGCTACCTCGTGGGGAGCAAATCCTAAATATTCTCTGGGTTAAGGAAACCCCAAGTGAAGTCCTTACTGTCACTTTCTTTTCATCAGAATCACTTTGGTGTCCAGGGTCTCCAGAGTGAGACTCTGCAGTCTGATGAGAACGACCCTTTCTGCCCAACCCAGGCTCAAGGTTGGAGGTCGAGGAGGCACCTGGCGGAGCTGTGGTTCCTTCCCCTGTGCCCTGCACGTTCCCCTCCCTGCCTGACCATAGCTGCCCAGCACTGAGACCCGCAAAGCTGCCACAGCTGTGCCCAGGCTAGGGGCACTTCCGCTCTGTGACACCAAGGCTTTCCTCCTCGAGTTGGCCAGGTCTCCAGCTTTGCTCAACCCCTGAGACCCTGCTGCATGCAGCAACTGCTGTCTCCTCCTCAGTCCTCGCTCAGGAAACCCCCACACTCACTCATTCCCAGGGGTTCCATTGCACACAGAGACTGTTTCCTGCTGTGGCTGCCCTTTCCCTCCCAGAAACGGAGAGGGAAGGGGAAGAAGACATCTCCCTCCTGCAGGAGGTTGGGGTGGGAAAGCAGAGTCCACACTGGCTGTGCCCACATAGCCACATTGGCAGAGCAGAGCGTCCAGTAACTTCTTGTTCTCAAGGTGCCAGGTCTGTCCAGCCTGAGTGACCAGCGTCATTTTCTGAGCTATTTCCAGGGCCCCCAGGGCCCCACCCCAGCAGATATGAGCCCAGGACCCCACAGGACTGCGCAATTATTTCAAATTCCCCTTTGTTTGCCTGCAAGAGGCTCAAATTGGGCAAAAGGAAGCAAGAGAAGCAGGTGTGTGGTGGCTGCGGAAACAAAGGGACCTCTGGCACTGGTCTGTCCTGCCACCTAGTGGTGGTGCAGGGACAGTGCAGCCTCGTCTGGAGAGCGCAAGGGAGGCACAGCTGACTCCATCAGATCCTCCAGCACAGCGGGAATCGCGGCCTGGGTTCCTGGTCAAAGAAGGACTTGGGGCCCCAAGTGGTACCTGAATGTGAGAACTGCACGGGACCAGAACCACAGCCACCCGAGGCCAACCTGCCTTGGGAAGCACACGGGCTGTCTCTCCATGCCTTCGAGGTACTCTGAGTTCTAAGGTCCTCAAACTGCACCCTCATTCCTCACCAGTAAAACAACCAGGTCTTTCCTGGAGCAGCAGGAAGAGCCTGAACTAGGAGGGAGAAGATCTTAGTTTGCTTTCCGAGATGCTTGGACTTGTGATTTAAACTTTGGCCTCAGTTTGCTTGTCTATAAAATGGGATCAGCGACTCCAAACTCAGAGGGTGGCTGTAACAATTAGATGAGGGAGGGGAGAACGTTCCCGGTCATGTCCATTGTCCTACCATGGCCTGAGGCAGAGCGGAAGCACGGGCTTTACAACCACACACGCTTGGCTTTAATTCCAGCGCCTCCACTGACTAGCTGTTTGACTTTGGGAAAGTTGCATAATGTCTCCACTCCTCACTGTACAGTGAGAATAACTGCATGTGGAAGGCTTGTAACGAGGACTGAATAAGATAATATCTGCAAGCACACGCACAGCTCGCACAGCATCTCCTCACTCCACAGGCAGGAGGACCCAGAGCCCACTCAGTCTGTGAAGGGGTCTTCTGGAGGGTCTCCAAGGCCTTACAGGCTGTGCACAGCACAACACTGGGGGGTGACATCTACATTGAAGAGCAGTGAAAAACCTCTACAGATGCCCCTCCCTTCCTCCTTCTGTGTCAATATGCTTTGGATTAGTTCCTTGAGCCTCGCCAGCAGAGGATTCTAGGATTAGAGGATTGAAAGCAATACGCAGGCAATATGAGTATATTCCTACATAGCAGCATCCCAGAAGCCTCCGTGCACACGTGCATTACTCTCTTCCCCTCCCTCCCTCCCTAGCCTCCCTGACTTTATGCCTGTAGTGGTCTCAGGGGCTTGTCTCCAGATGGGTTTTAAGTTCCTGTGGGCAAGGACTCTGCCTCATGCCTTTTGTCTTTCTAATATTCAGGATAAGAACTGGAGCTCAGTAATCATTCTTTGGTGGGTGGGTGGGTGGATGGATGGATGGATGGGTGCATAGAGAGGAGAATGGGTAGAGGGATGTACCAGGTCAGGGGTACCTCTGACTTGTCCCTTCAGCACTTATCACGGCTCCCATCACCTTTGGCTTTGAGTGACTCTCTCCCCAACAAGACCACGTGCTTGACGGGGGTAGGGCTCAGTCTGCTCTTCCACAATTTCATCGGTAGCACTGAGCCCAAGACCTGGTGCACAGCGTGTGCTCAGGAAATATTCGTCCCAGAAGAGACAGGGACAGGTGAGGGGAAAAGAGAGGACGCCAAACTTTCCATTACAGAAGTACCTCAGTTTTCAAATGTCTCCGTTGACAAACGTTTCGGTTTACGAACGCCGTGAATTTTATGGATCAATGGTATCATTAGATAGTAAAATTCATGCTAAATTTGCAGTTTTAGGGGTTGATTTTAAAGGTCTGGAACAGATTAATCCATTTTGCATTACTTTCTATGGGGAAATCGTGCCTCGGTTTTCGAACTTTTCAGAACTCGAACAGTTTTCCGGAACGAATTACGTTAGAAAACCGAGGTACCACTGTATTACGGAGAACACAGATGAATAACACCACCTATTTCTTGCAATTACATGAGAATGGTAGGTGAAGTTTTAAAGATGGAGTTTTAAAATGCACATCAACTACTTTATTTCAAGTCCAAAGAGCCACACAGCCACGGGGCTCCAAACCTGGGTTATTGCATGTTCAGTGTCTCTTCTTCAAGAAAAGTAAGTCATATATCCTGAGCAGATGTCAGAACAAATGGATGCAGGTCAAGAAGAGGCAGGGACATGCTCCTGGAGCCCTCAGTGCCCAGCACAGCTCCTGGCCCTTGGAGGATGCTGGGTAAGCATCTGAACCAAACAGAGCAGTCGGCACCATAATGTTTCAACGTCATATACAGTTTATTCTACTTGTTCAAAATTGGTTATCTGCAGTGTTACATATTTTAATTCCTTACTGACTCTGAAAATAGCCAATGAATCAAAAAACTCACTTTTCCCCAAATGTTTGTATTAATGGCAGTTAATTATATTCAACAAAATTAATCTCATGAATTAAAAATTAAAGATTGTGTTATAATTCTAAGTTTATCAAGGAAAAACACTATACTTTCTGTATAGTTAACTATCAAATACAATTCGATTTATTTTAAGTAAAAAGCATTATCTGTTAACATGACATAATGGAGAAAATTCTAAACTAAACTATTTAGGTTCTAGATTCATTTCCTCATTAATTCATTTTGTGACCTTAAGTAAATAATTCACCCATTTCTTCTGTGGTTATCCATTGTGTAATGGGTAAATGGTACCTCCCCCTGTGGCAGATTACATTTAAAAATGGCTGTGAACATGGCTGGGAAAATATAAAATAGTGAATAAATTACGTTATTTTTACTTATTATAAAGAGTTTCATATTAAGAGAGTGGCTTTTGAGTCACTGCTGTGTAAATAAAAACAATATCCTGGTGATGCAAGAGAAAAGTTAGAGCATAGTCTACTAAACATAACACCAGCAATATATTTATTATTGACCGATTGTTAAAAGAACTTCAAGTGCACTGTCAAATATCTTTGAAAATGAAGACTATTATGTATTTGACAAGGAGTGTGGAATGGCTGACTGGATGGATGGATAGATAGATGGATAGGTGGGTGGGTGGGTGGGTGGGTGGATGGGTGGGTGGGTGGATGGGTGGGTGGATGATGAATGGAGGATGGATGGATGGATGGATGGATGTCAGTGGTGAGCAGAACCAAGAAGGGCCACTTTGACCCATTTGGATGGTAAGGGGAGCGCTGGGGCTGTGGAGGAGATTTGGATGGTGGTAGAGCTGCATTCACGCTCAGTTTGATGATCCCTGTGTCTGGAGCTCCGGGCGTCTCCAACACGTTGCCCACTTCTCCAACCGTTTCTCTCACTTGCCTGCTTGTCTGGGACCTACGTAGTTGACAGGCGTCCTGGGAGCAGGTGAAGTTAGTGTTTTTCATCATCTTGGGGGCTCCTCCAAACTTGGGATGTGGGACAGAGGTTTCCATCAATGCTGATGAATTAAGAACCGAGCTTGAGTCACAGCTACCTGCACGAGGAAGGAACTCACCTGGTCAGTTTGCAGAAAGGAGAGGCTCGCACAGGCAAACCCCCAGAGTATGGCAGTAGAGGATTGTCACCCACCCGAGGACACAACTTCTGTGCTGGCTGGATAGTGAGAGACGGGCAGTGACCCCCAGGAGGCACAGCGGAACCAGACACGTGGTGCCTGCAACCTGGCTCCAGTGAGTGAAGCTGCTGCACGGCAGCGGGCAGGTGTGCCTGGCGCACACCTGAGCTGGGCCACATCCTCAGGGCCTTTGTGCTATCTGTGCAGAACCCCCCCGAAGTGGGGCTCCCGTGCCGAGTGCCAACCTGGTGTGTGGAGGGTGGGTGGTTGATGTTTTTCAAAGAACAGATTTTTGCAGGAACGTGAGATCTAGTTATAGCTGTTTTTCCAAAGCCCCAGGAGAATAAGAAGAGAGGCCGACATTCCCTCTGGTGTTTTGATTTCAAGGAGGGGACGTCCAGCCCAGCCCAGCTTCAACACCAAGACACCGGGCTTCCTTGGACATTTAGCAGGACAAGTGTTGGCCCCATGATTGTGGTTCACATTTAAATATTAAATAAAATTCACTGAAATTCCCGTGTAACTCTCTCCAGGGAGGTGACTAGCTTCGGGTGCTGGCCCTGGCCTACCCTTTCCATCGGGGCTGTAAGGGTTCCGAGAGCCTGGGTAATGGGTGCACAGCTGTCAGGCGTGCCTGGAGCAAAGGGGGCAGGAGAGCAGGTGACGCTTTCTCTGATGAAAACAAAGTCACCCCACAAGGGACGTCCCCTAATGGAGAAGTGTGCTGTGATCTGCCTCTGCTGTGTGACCTGGGCGGAGAGAGGCATCACTTGAGCTCTCGGGGACAAATGTCCTGATTTCAAGGAGGCATCAGGCATCACCACACTTTGCTGAGTTGTTTCGAAGAGCTGTTACCTCAAGAGAATAAGGAGCCAAACACAGGGAAGGCGGCCGTGACTGGGGAAGCTGCTGGCCCCAGTGAGGAAATGGGGAGCAGGGGCCTGTCACTGGTGGGTATGTCCCCCACGAAAGCACCCCTGACAGGAGACATGGATGGAGCAGTGTCAGGAAGTAGAGGGTCTTCATGACCCAAACCTCTTGGGCCCCAAACCAGAGACTAGGGCATGACACTGAGGCAGGCCGTTTTTTTACGATGAGAGGGTCACGGTGAAGTGAAATGCACTGCTCCTCACTCCACTCGACTAGCAGGAGGCACCGTGACCCCAGACGGCTCTCTCCTCCTGATCCGCACAGCTGACTGCCCACTGCTGGTTGCCTGGTACCTCACCTGGAGAACCGCGCATACCTTACATGCCTGCTCCCGGAACCCCGTCCTTTTGGGGTTTTATGGAGGCTTCCTTACATAGGCTTGTTTGATTAAATCATTGACCACTGGTGCTTGATTCAACTTCCAGCCCCTCTCTCCTCCCCGAAGATCAGGGGGGTGGGACTGAAAGTTCCAACCGTCTAATCACACAGGCAACTAGCCCCATCCTTGGGTGCTTTCCAAGAGTCGTCTCATTAACATAACAAAGTCACCTTTACTGCTCCCATCACTTAGGAAACCAAGGGTAGGTCTGTGCCAGGAATAGTGGGCAAAGGCCAAATATATATTTCTTATTACAAATCACAGGCACGAAAAACTGACGCCCACAAATCTACCTTTGCCAAAGCCACTGGGACACACTATGCTGTCTCCATCGGTGGCTCAGGCAGGACACGTGCACCAGACGTACGTGTCTCGTGTCTCGCTCCGCACCCACCTTCAGGGCAGACAGGACCGCCTAGTCATGGAACACCTGGTAGCTGAAGTCGTCCGACGGGGTTTTGAAGTTGTACTTCCCGGTCATCCTCTGGTGGCGCATGATGAGAAGGGCAGCTGCTCCCGTCACCACGGCAAAGATGGCCACCACGATGAGGACAATGTGGCTGGGTGCCAGCCCTGGCTTTGCTCCTGGAGACTCGCCTGGAGGGGAGGAGACAGGCAAAAGGTGGGAGGTCTGCCCAGACCAGGAGGACCGCATCTCCGTGGGCTGGTACGACCCGGGGCCCCAGCCCCGAGACAGTGTGGTGAGGGCTCAGGATGGAGTCTGGGTACAGCAGTTCTCCACGCGTGTCCGCTCCTTTGTAACATTATCATCCGGATGTGAGTCACCTGATGCGCCCTGGCAGTGAGGTGTGTGCCCACGTGCCTGTGGGTTCCCAAAGGTCACGAGGAAGGTGTCCCAAGTCCAGGAGAGCGCAGCACCCAGAACATTCACCCTTCCCAACGTTCTGGGTCGGCACTGGCCAAGAGGAGGCCATGTGGGAGCAACAGGCCCTCCGGGAGCAGGTGGAGGTGGAGAGCTCCGGGGCTGCTCACAGGCTCCACAGCACAGAGGCGCACAGGCTGCCCCACAGGCAATAAGAACAGGAGCGTGTGGACCCAAAAGACTGACCAGGGACTCAAATAAATCCTTGCACACCCGTTCATAGCAGCACTCTGGATAAAAATGAGGTATAATGTAGCACACTCATGTTGCAGAGAAAGAGCAGTGCCTGACATACAGTAGGAATAATAAATGGGTGGGTGGGTGGATGGATGGATGGATGGATGGATGGGTGGATGGGTGGATGGATGGGTGGATGGATGGATGGATGGATGGATGGATGGATGGATGGCTGGGTGGATGGATGGATGGCTGGGTGGATGGATGGATGGATGGATGGATGGATGGATGGATGGATGGATGGATGGATGGATGTGTGGATGGCTGGATGGGTGGATGGCTGGATGGGTGGATGGATGGATGGATGGATGGGTGGATGGCTGGATGGGTGGATGGCTGGATGGGTGGATGGATGGATGGATGGATGGATGGATGGGTGGATGGCTGGATGGGTGGATGGCTGGGTGGATGGATGGATGGATGGATGGATGGATGGATGGATGGATGGATGGACGGGTGGATGGCTGGATGGGTGGATGGCTGGATGGGTGGATGGATGGATGGATGGATGGGTGGATGGCTGGATGGGTGGATGGCTGGATGGGTGGATGGATGGATGGATGGATGGATGGGTGGATGGCTGGATGGGTGGATGGATGGATGGATGGATGGATGGGTGGATGGATGGTGGATGGATGGTGGATGGATGGATGGATGGATGGATGGGTGGATGGCTGGATGGGTGGATGGCTGGATGGGTGGATGGATGGATGGATGGATGGATGGGTGGATAGGTGGGTGTATGGATAGGTGGATAGGTGGGTGGATGGGTGGATGGGTGGATAGGTGGGTGGATGGATGGGTGGATGGATGGATGGATGGATGATGGATGGATGGGTGGATGGATGGATGATGGATGGATGGATGGATGGATGGATGGATGGATGGATGGATGGATGGCTGGATGGGTGGATGGCTGGATGGGTGGATGGATGGATGGATGGATGGATGGGTGGATGGCTGGATGGGTGGATGGATGGATGGATGGATGGATGGATGGATGGGTGGATAGGTGGGTGTATGGATAGGTGGATAGGTGGGTGGATGGGTGGATGGGTGGATAGGTGGGTGGATGGATGGGTGGATGGATGGATGGATGATGGATGGATGGGTGGATGGATGGATGATGGATGGATGGATGGATGGATGGATGGATGGATGGATGGATGGGTGGATAGGTGGGTGGATGGATGGATGGGTGGATGGGTGGATGAATAGGATTCAGAAGATTCAATAATTTTCCCAAGACCACACAGCTCCTAAGTATGAGAGCCTATATTCAAATGCAGCTCTTCTAACTCCAAGCCCGTTGCTTTTTCCACTCCAGTTTTCACATAGTCTGTAATATCTGAGTAAATGTAAGGTGGGTCGTCTAGAAATGGCAATGCAATTCACATACGTTCTATTTCATGGTAGGGCCCCAGTTCTCAGCAATTTAAGAAAATGAAGATGTAATGTCGCCCTAGGACCCAGGCTTGCAGGTGTCTGAGGGACCGTGTGAACACCCGGCACTAGCCCAGTGCACAGACTGAGTCAGCAGGACGGGCCATGCCTGGGGCCTGGGAGTTCTGTCATTTCCCAAATGCTGCAATGGAGCCAGCAACCGAGAAGCCCCCCTTTCCACGTCCTGATCAGCACCCCCACCCCAGCTAAGAACACAGACGTTCTCATACAGCAAAATACGGAGAGCAAGGAGGGCCATCAAAGTGCGGCTGCGAAAAACAGAAAAAACCCAAAGTAGGAGTGACGAGGGACATGGAAGTTTATTTCTTTCTCGCATAAAAATTGCAGGTCAGAGCCCAGGCCTGGCCCAGCAGCTTCACTCCACGGTGTCCTCGGGACTCGGCCCTTCCAGCTCCTGTCCCCGCACTCTTCATGGTCCAGGATGGCGGCTGGCTGCAGCCGTGTCACCTGCATGTCACACAGCAGGATGGGGCAAAGAGTGGGCACCACACGTTTCCAGGAGAGCAGCCCTTAGAAAGTTGTCACTGGACATTCCCATTTGCATCTCATTGGCCAGAACTTACTCACATGGCCGGCCACACTTGGCTGCCAGGTTGGTTATATATAAAAAATTATAGTTTTTATTCCAGGCAGCCACATGCCAGCTAAAAACTGTGGTTTCTATGACTATGGAAAGAGAGGGGAACAGATATTGGGGGACAAGCTAACAATTTCTGTCTTAAGACACACAATTTCCCCAAACCATTTTTTTTTTCAAAACAATAGGATAGATCACAAAGGGGAAAAAAGTTTTCCTGGAAAACTGATGGTGAGTTTCGTAAATACAGAGAATGGAGTTGGTTGATGGAAGTTTTATACTGAGGGAGAACGGAAGTGCCATTTTTTTCATCTTCTGATTTAACCAAACCTAAAATAAAACAGTCCCTGTGTGTGGCACCTTCCCGTGCGTGCACACACATATACACACACAGGCAAGCACACCATGAATGCACACACCACACATGTGTAGTCACATGCACACACATATGTACACACACGCACACACACACACACAGAATTTGACCTGACGACCTGGGCACATTGATCCAGGGTCAGGAGGCTTTGCAGCCTTTACAGGCAGCTCAATTGTTGCATTAGTTAAACTTGTGCCGACTTCCTGAAGCCTCAATCTTTTTATCTGCAACATGGGGTAATAATAGACCCTACTTCCCAGGGCTGCCAAGAGGAGCAGATTACATTCTGCCCGTGAAGAGCAAATCGCAGCCTGGAAAGTTGGGGGCCGTCCATGAACGTTAGCTGGCATCATTTCTATTATGGGTCTTTTGGGAGAATCTCCAGAGCTCCATGTTCCACGTAACTGCTTGTTGGCTCACATGCTGGCAATGGAAGTGGCTGCATCTTTTCTTTACTTGCCTAAACCAAGTCACCCACTCACCGTCAGACCGAATGAGGGGTCCCCAGGATGTCTGGTGTGTTGCAGATGGCTCACCGCTTCTCAGTGACCGAAAGGCATTGCAATTCTGTTTTTTAAAAGGAGAGAAATTTCAAAATTAGTTGAACAACGTTTGTGAGAAGTTTACCCCCTATCAGGGGTGATTCTGATTCATAGGTTTCTTCCTGCTGGAGACATGAAGTCAGGCTGGATGAGCGCAGACAGGGAGAAGAGGGCTGCCAGGCCTGGACCATGTAGACCGCAGCTCCGCCCAGCATGATGGGAGGGAGCGTTGGGGCCCGTGGGGTCCACCCGAGCAGTGAGACGCAGCCGCTCCTGGAGCTGTCTGCAGTTACTGGCACTGTCCCCTTTGCCCCTCGGGGGTCACATCTCAACACAGCTCTCAGAGTCACCTTTGCCTTGTCCACAGCTGGCTGTAGCTACTTGTCCCTTTTAATGGCTTTGCCTTATGGGAAAGCTCAGTGACATGATGGCATCGCCTTACTATATAGTTGCTGTGGGTTGCATATGTCCCCCCAAAGATGTTGAGGTCCTACCCCCAGGACCTGTGGATGTAACTTGTTTTGGAGAGGGGTCTGTGCAGACGACCAAGTTAAGATGAGGCCATGGGGGTGTATCCTTATACAGAGGGGACATTTGGACATAGATATGCAAAGAGGGAAGATACAGGAAGAAGACAGCCATCTACAAGCCGGGGAGGGAGGCCGGGAACAGATTCTCCCTCACGGCCTCAGAAGGACCCAATAGGTCAACACCCTGACCTTGGACTTCCAGCCTCCAGGCTGTGAGAAAACAAATTTCCAGTGTGTAAGCCACTCAGTCTGTGGCACTTTGTTACAGCAGCCGCAGGAAACTAAGACAGTACCCATCCTAAAGGAACTTGGACAGAAATGCTTGGAGCTCATATTGTAAAGAATTCGAGAACTGGCAGCCCTGCCGAGGGAAAGTGCTACTGTGCTGTTGATACTCTCAGCATTTCTGAGGGGCTCGTGGACACGGGAGCAGGCTTATGTGCCCTTTGCCAGCAGTCATCAGGGATCTGTGTCCCTTTCCTCCTGCTGTTCCGGAAGATGTGCTGTTTGAGAAAAGGTGACATCAACAAAGTCAGCCACCATTGGGTTTCTTCTAGCCGTGTTTACTGGTGCACGAAGGCGGGTCCCCCAGGAAAACTGCAGGAGTTCTGTGAGGATCAGAGAGATGCTAACCCCCACAGGAGACGGAAACGTGCAGTGGCCTAAGCAACAGCAAGCAGAGCCCTCTCCACTGTCCTCAGCCACAGACAACGTGACAGTCACTTCACACCTGTCTGTGGTCTGAAGAAGAGCCTTCAAACCTCAGGGCTGCAAAGCAAGCATATTTCAAAGTCAAAAGTCTAAGGAAATGAGGATATAAGGTTATTCATAATCTCGGAATGAATGCTGCACACAGGGAAAGACAAGAGCCTGATTAAATACCACAGTGGCAACGATTCAGTACTGCTCCCCCAGGGTTGCTACAAAATAATATAAAATTAAAATAGCATCTTCACACCTACATACGCATTAAGTCACCTGGAGGAGAAGCACGCCAGCATCATGACCAGGAAGGTCTGAGGTAACGGCCAGTAGTCGGTACGGCCTCAGGAAGGACTTACGTTGCCATCCAACTACATCTGTCCTCCACGCAAGGGCTGCCTGCTGCCCAGACCTCATTTCCTACCTTTCTGGGGCCGTGTCCACAGGGCCCAGCGCCTCCTCCCAGAAGTTGGAACCCGAGCCGCCCAAGGCCCAGGCTTCCGATGACAGAGCAATGCTCCTTGTAGCAACGAGGACCAAGAACCCAGGCAGAAGCTTAGGACACCCAGCACCTACGATTTTGCACGTGGTTCCGGGAGACTCCATGCAGATGCGAAGTTTGCAGTGCAGGTAGACAATGGAGTTGTTGATGAAGGAAAAGATTTTCAGCTTAAACTGGGCCTTGTTGGAGTCCCCATTCTCGATCACGTTGGTGTGTGTGTTGGGGATGGGGCAGCTGGGGGGAGAGGAAAGGTGACTCATCAGTTACAAACTGGCCCTCCTGTCCTTGTTCCCAGATGAGTTTCCTTGCAATACATCTGATTGCACAGAATGCCCTGACCAGCCTCCATGGAAGGCAAGGACGGCTAGCTCTCCAGTCCCCAAGAGGAGAGGGTCTCCTGTGGGCTTTACCGAAAACCCAGGTCCATACCTGTGCTAGTTTGAAAATTCAGAGAACCCAAAGCAGACCACCAGCAAGGGAGTGGCAGTGCCCAGCGCCTACCAAGCCCCTACCTGTTGTTAATGAAGCCGAACATGACCGGGTCCCTGGCATTGCTGGACGGGGTGGCCCAGCACTCAGTCAGGACCACCTTGAGGTTGCTTTTCTGTTTGTAGAGCCCCACTTGGATCCTGACGTCATCGCTGGCAGACACGCTGTAATTTCGAGGTATAGGAGAGTCTCCAATAAATAAGTGCATTTCCGTAACGAAACTTCCAGCGCCATGGAGGTCCTCAATGATGGTATAAACCCTGCAAGATGAAGCAGTTGGCAGGAGGTTTCATCCTAGGGCCCCACGTGGTCCCATGCCTCCCCAAAAAGCAACTCCAAACAAGTGTGGAAGTAAAGGGAGACCACCCAAACGAGTGAGCAGAGGCTGGTTACCCCGGCTGGCGGTAGCAGGGGGCTCAGTCCCATCACCTGTGTGGACAGGGACGCAAAGGCAAGCAGAGAGGGGCAGCTGTAAAGCAGAAAAGGGAGCGTCACCATGGGGAAGCTGTGGGGTGCTCGCCAGCAGCAGGGTGGCCTGTGCAATTGGTTAGGGGAGTGTATCTGGCTTTCTCTGGTTGGTCGTGAGTTGGAAGTGGGGACAAAAATTATTCAAGTCCTGGCCACTGTCCATTTGTATCTTCAGTCTCTCAGAAGGGTCCTCGGGTGATGAGAAGCCTACAGAAACCCCAAAGGAAGTCGCTAGAGGTGGGGCGGGCCGTCTCCACTCACCCCCACTCTGGGGTGTATCCCGATGACGTCAGGAGGTCGTTCTGGAAGGCGCAGTGGATGGGACTCAGGATCTTCATGTGGTGGATGATACCCTCCGGGGACAGATCATTCCTCAGCGTGGTCCTCACCACGGTGTTTGTCATGTTCTGAACACAAACAGGGCGTGAGCCAGCTCCCGTGCCGAGCAGGACCCCAGCACGGCTGTGGGCCCAGCTCTGGGGGCAGGGGTGGTCTTTTAAAAAGCTTTCCCCCCAAATATAAAAACCCAAATGATTTTTTTCCTAACATAAATTGTCAAAGAGAGCATGAAGTCATGACACCGGTTGTCACCCATTTCCTGTGCCATGTTCTTCACTGGAAGGGAACCAGAGACAAACTAGATGAGGGGACACCCCAAAAAGAATAGGTCAGACTCCTCCCCAAATTACCCCCAAGTATATTTCTGAAAATGAGATTGCGAGGCCCTCACCCAGGGAATCAGGAGTTAAAATAAATTGATTAAAGTCTGTAACTAAGCAATTTTTACTCCTTCGAAATTCTCTGGTCTGGGGAAATGACAACGAAACAAGAATCCAGAAGACAACTGAAGAGCAGAACATGGTCCTGACGAGGATTGGGGTATGTGACAGCGACAAGGCCCGTGGGCGTGAGGCTCCAGGGAAATCAGCCTTTGATGTTCATGAACTTAGGCCGATAAACAAAGGTGCAGAGCAAGTTGGTTTGGACCCAGAAGAGAAATATCCCAAGGTCAGCTGGGAGTAAGGACGCATTTCCGGGATGTGGACGGTCGGCAGAAACAAGAGAAGACTCCAGATGACAGGACCACTACGAGAAGATGGGCTTTCCGAAGAGACCATGGACATTTCTCCAGACGCAAAAACAGAGACGAACAAAGACCGTGAGATGGGCCGTTTCACAATTTGCTCCAGTGGAGACGGTGGAAGGGGAAGGGGAACATTTCTGTGAAAATCGCTGTCATTTCACTGAAGCTCAATGAAGTCCTTGTTTTGGCAAAAGGCCTGAAGTTCTAACCAGGGGTTGGGAGCACTTTGCTGGCTGATGGCTTGGAGTCTGACTGTCATGGCAGTGGGCTGTCCAGGGAGAACGCCCCTTTGCTGACACCTCCCCCATTGTCACCGGAGGGGGTTACCTGTGGTGGTGAGGCCCAGCGGCCTGACAGTTAGCAGTGGGCACTGCACTGCCATTCGCTCGCCGGCCTCCGGTTTCCAACTAGACTGGAGAAATCTTGTGTGAGGTCTTGGGAAGCCAGAGCCATCGAACAAGGAGGGAGCGAGGGGCGGGGTTGAAAGTGATGACGATGAAGGATGAAGAAACGTCGATGGGAGTTGGTGGAAACACACAGCCAAGCGCAGTGGAAGCTGCCGGACTCTTCGGAGGGCGAGAGATCAAGGCAGATTGTGGACTGTAAGATGAAGCATCTCAGCCCACTAGGGTTGCCAGGCCAGTGTTTGCTGAGACTAGAAATCCCGAGACTAACAATACTAAGGGGACACATGAATTGGACAGACAAGGAATCCGGTGGGCTTGAGAAGGAAACGTGAGTACGTAAGGCGACGCTCAGAGGACTGAGACGGGCCGTGGCTGCTTTCCACGATTCTGAAGTGAGAGGACGTGTGGAGCTGTCTTCTCCTCTGCAGCTCCTGTGTCTACTCCTTACTTGCTGTTTTATAGGAAATGATAGGGTCCATTTTCCTTGTGTGTCTGGTAAATAGACCTGGGCAAACATCGGTAACTCTGATTATTTCAAAAATGCTTTTGCTATGGGATATGACTGGTCCCTCTAGGTTCTCATGTAAACAGTGACACTTGAATTATTGAAAACCATGCTAACGTTTAGAATTCATTTTCCTTTGTAGAGACAAGTGATGCCTTAGGTTCTGGGAGCAAACTTGTGCGGGTTCTTAACTGATTTGTGCCGCATGGAAGCCTTTAAACGCTTTTGAATTGAGACCTAATCTTCTGTGTTTGCGTCTTACAGCAAAGGGCTTGCATTTGTCCTGTTTTGGATTGATTATGTGCAGGACATTTACGGGCCCTGTGCTTTTCAGCTAAGGAGCCAACGCGCGGTCGGCTCGGCACATCGGTTTTATGTCAGGAAGCCTCATCTTCGCTGGGCTGGAGGACAGACACCAAGTCTGGAGCGTGTGTCCCCACAATGGCATTCATTTTTGTGTCTTGGGTCATTCTGAAAAGCGTCTCAGAAAACCTGGAGAATCCCCTTCGAGCTTCACAAGAACTTTCTGTGCATCTATGAAGACGAGCCACAGTCCAGTGAGCCTCTGGGGCGCAGACGAAGTCGCATTTCTTTCCAGGCTTACTCTGCACAGTCTGTAATTGTAACCGATCTTACAGGTGTGACCATAAATTTAACTTAACTGTTTTTTTTTTAAACATGGAGGTCAATAAAATTTAAACTGCTTAACAAACAAATGAAAAAAGGGAGGCATAACCTGCTCATTGTACGTAATTGTGTTTGTACAAATAAGTCTTCAGGAAAATCCTAGTTTTTGACAAATGTCAAAAAGCATCAATGACTCATGTGAATCCAGGGCTGGCATGGCTCATAAGAGACGAATTTCCCTCTGCTCTGAATGGCCCTGAACCCAACTGAGTGTACTTGCTAAACCAGGTGTTTGTCTAGCTCAGAAAAACAAAGGAATCGAGCGGACAGCTGACGACGGCAGCCTGGACTCTGGGCTCTTCGCCCAGCACAGGCGGGAGACATGCTGACTCAACCTTGGGAACAGCCTGCAGGAACCCCCAGGGCAGGAGCAGCATCTTACTTTTGACCAGTCACAGCCTTGCCCTTGCCAACCTCCACCAGCTCACCTCCTCGTGTGCGCGCACACGCACACGTGCACACACACACACACACACACACACACGCACACACACACACTGCTGCACACATGCACACATGGACCCTGCCCCCTTTCTCTCCTGGTGGCTCTCCACCTGCCCGTGCATCAGAATCACGGGGAGGGTATTTTGAACCCTGACTCTGAGTGAGGCCTACCTCAGGCCCTTTGCACCAGAAGCCCTGCAGGACGGGGTTCTCAGGCCCCTCCTGGTTCCAGGCCGTAGCCCGGTCCCCGGCGTAGCCCAGTCCCCAGTGAGGCCCTATCCTGACTCCTTCACTGGGTCCCTCGCTTAGCGTCAGCAACCTCAGGGTGCAGAATCTGCCCTGGTCCCCTGAGTCAGATGCGGACCTGCCCATATTGAGGTCTGGCCAGCTCAGATGCCCACTGCACCCAGGACTTACGCTTTGCACGAGGGTTCCACACTCGCTCCATCCGGCCACCAGGAACACGTGTGTGCTGTTGCTGTCACTCACGTTGCAGGACGGGTGTCCCAGGTACAGGGAGGACTCAGGGATGGACTCCTGCTGCAGGAAGCGCCTCTCGACGGCGATGGCTACCTTCTCGATCTCACACAGCACCCTGACCGCACTGGTCAGGTTCAGCTTCGGGAGCAGCCCCTGGGGGGCTGGGCTGGCACCTTGCACGGAGGTGGCCCTAGTTTCTGCTGCAGTGGGGGGCTGCTCTGGGCCGGGGGCCTGGCTTGTGTTGCCAAAAGTGTCGCCTGCAAGGCATGAGGAGACAAAAGCAAAGTATGGGTCCATGTGTAGACACAGTCGTGGGAGCCTGGCCAGGCACAGAGGGGCACGGGGTGACTAGAGGACGGGGAGCCAGTCTGCGCCCCACAGCAGCACACACCTGGGGCCTGCACCTGCCAGCCACAGCCACACACACCATGAGGGGAAGGGGCTGCTGTCTATGGTTCTGAAGTGAAAAGCACCGAGGGGGACGTGTGGAGCTGTCTTTCTCCTCCCGCAGCTCCTGTCTGTTCCTTACTTGCTGTTTTGTACGAAATTATACGGTGCATTTCCTTGACCTCATTTGGAAAAGCAGCACTTTGCAAATAAATGTCCTTAACAGAACAGATTGTCTACAGTAAAGGGACAATGAGGATCTTCTGTTACCGTCACAGGGTCTTCCAGAATATTCTACAGGGAAGTCAGAGGTTCCTCCAACACAGCTGCAAGTGAAAGACCCCAGGGTGTTGTGACAGGTCGTCCCTGGCTCACAGTCGTCCTCCTGCCTCTCACACTCGTCGTAATCTGCGACATTTAGAAAACAAACAGTCACAGTGAGGTTCAAGGTTGTGGTGAGCAGGGGTCTGCGATGGCTGTTTCCAGACAGCCTTGTGGGGAAAGTGCATCTCAGGAAACAAAGTTGAAAATTATCAAATGACAATGAAGATGGCCAGTTCTGGAGAGTTCAGGCGACAAGGTGGCACCCCGATTTTCTGCCAGGGGTGGGGGTGTGAGCAGGTGTCAGGAGGCTGCAGGGACTATTTGGGAGGAGGGTTCCTGACCCGGAGCTGGGAGGGGCGCTGGGCAGAGCAGCTTCTGCTGGGTTCCCCGGAGCAGGTCCGACCCCTAGCCCCTGGTCTCAGCAGTGGGACCCTGACAGCAAGACCGTCCTGGGTGGAAGGCCCCCAGCCCACCTGCCTTTCACCTCTACGTTCAGTTACTTTGCTTTTACCAGTAATGCAGGTTTGCTGAAGAAAGTGGGTAGAAACCGGAGCAACTCAGCAAAGAACACAAAACCCACCCTGAGATCACCTCCCAAATGTAACAGTGTTGTCATGGAGATGTGTCTCGTCCTGGTCCTTTAAAATACAGACTAGGACGCAGCTACGACCTCGTTCTGTACACAAGATCAGTCCTCCATTCTTCCCTTCCCTCATGTCAGGATATGTGGTTTCACAAAACTCGTTTTCAATACTTGCAGAACAGTCTGTGGGGCAGATACACCACAATTTCCTAGATACCGTCCCTATTTGGGGAATCTGGGTTATTTCCAATCTTTTCCTTTTAAAGAAACACTGTGTATAAACTATGGTCCCAACTGCGACCGTTTCCTTAGGAAGGAGTCCTAGAAGTGACATCCCAAAATCAAAGCGGAGGGACATTTTTAAAGCTCTTGCTGAGTATCGTCAAATTGATGTCCAGGTAGTGAGAGCAAACTCTATTCCCACCAGCTCGGTGGGCGATCGCCCGCGTCACTACACACTTCCATCTGTGTTGTCATTTAGAAAATGGCTCTTGGCACTGGGCCAAAAGAGTCACTCATTTTAGTGGGAATGCCTTTGATTATTATACCTTTGTTAGTTGTTTGTGTTTCTGCTTTCGTGTATTGTCTGTTCGGGTCTTTACAGCATGTATCTACCGGTTCTTAGTATTTTCTTATCAGTGCAAATGCTCTCCCTATATGTAGGGTGTAATTCTTCATCAAATTATTGAAATTCATTTGTTGCTTGCTTTATAATGGTGCCTGTATTTTGTTTGATATAAAAGATTGACATTTTTATGGAGTCAAATATTTCATCCTTTTCTTCTGTGGGCTTGTTTTCCTTCCGCTTTTAAACTTGGAAAACCCTTCTCATTTCAAAAATCAGAAAAATATTCATCTATGTTGCCTTTGATTTTTTTGATTTTTTTTTTATATATGTAACTGTAAGTCTTTTATCATTTTTTTTCAAGTAGGATATGTGCTCTGGGCTGAATTGTGAGCCCTCAAAATTAACCTTTTGAAGCCCTGACCCCCACTGTGACAGTGTTTGGAGATGGGGGATGTAGGAGGTAATTAAGCTTAGCTGAGGTCAAGGTGGGCCCTGTTCCAATGGGACTGATGTCCTTATGAGAACAGACAGCAGGGAGCTCCCCTGTCTGCAGACACAGCGAGAAGGTGGCCGCCTACATGTCAGGAAGCAAGCCCTCACCAAAAACCAAACCGGCCAGCACCTTGATCTTGGGCTTCCAATCTGCAGAACTATGAGAAATAAATGTGTGTTGTTTAAGCCACCCAGCCTGTGTATTTAGTTCTGACAGCTCGAGCTAAGATGACATGAGAAAATAATCGAAGTTCCGTTTCTTCGTACTTCCTTTTCAATTATTTCCACTAGGGTCTCCTTGGGAGCTCCTTGGGAGGAAGTCTGGCTGCAGAGAGGGACGTATCTGCCCTCTGCCCTTTGAAACAGGTAGCAGAGGGGGTGGGGGCAGGACCTGCGACCAGGGAGCGGCATGCTCGGGATCTTGGCAGGTCACCCTTGAACCGCTAAGGATTATGGTTTACTAAACAGCCTAGTGGCCACAAGAGAGATGAGGGTCCTCTCTGTTTCTGTTTCACATTTTCATCTAACCCAGGGGCAGGAAGGGGAGGCTCCTGCAGTGACCTCTTTCAGAAGCAGAGGCTGGGCTCTCACTGCCTCTCATTCCAGACCCGGGGGTTCTCCCCCGGAGCCCAGCCCCCACGTACCCCATATGAAGGTGTCTCCCCCAACCACCTCCAGCAGAGAGGCGTTCTGAAAGGCGGCGAAGAATGCGGCAGACACGTCCTGGACATCCAAGTCTGAGACGATCAGCAAATCGAACTCGACCACGACGCTGCCGCTGGTGACGCGGGTCACTTCCAGCTGCACCCCGCCCGCGTCCAGGTGCTGACGCATGGTGGCTGGCAAGGACTCCCGCACCTTTTGGGAAGCAGAGCAGAGGAGAAGAACTGCCTGCTCAGAGGAACAGGTACATGTCCTAAGGGGGCAGTTCCTGAAACTCCAGCCAACAGCAGGGCTGGCCTTGGCAAAAAGGTCAATGCCAAGGTCAGTTCTGGGCCCGTTCCTGCCTGCTGGGTCCCCAGTGCCTGTGGGGTCTGATAGGGAGAAGAGCCCTATTCCCCCTAACCAGCCGGTCAGTGCGGGGTTAGAGGGAAAGCCCTATCCAGGGGCTTAGCCCTTGATTGGAGGCTGACAATGGCATTTAGGATCTGCCACCCTCCTTTGAGAGCCCTGGAGGGGGGAGGAGGGTGGCAGGAAGGAGTGGTCATGGGGAGGGACACCATTCCCCCACTTTGGCTTTTCTAGAACAATCCTTTTGCACCTGATACTACAGAGCACTTCACTTTCCATTCTTGCTCCTCACCTTTCTGAAAACTGCCTCCCCAGGGAACCCCTAAGGGGACACACTGTCCCTGCCTCTAAAAGCCTTGCTTTTTTATTCTATCACTGTGCAGGTGCCCTATATCACACACTGTATCGTTCCCATGACAGCCACATGCCCAGGAAAACACGGGATCTTGTAATGAGCTTTAAGTAGTCCAAACAGTGCAAATCTTCTGTGGAAAAGTGCCCCTCCAGGCTTTGCCCTCACTGAGGAAACCTCCTCACTGTAGGAGGTCCTCAGGGAACAGACAGGCGGATTCACTTCCCAGCCTTCGGACAGTCAACCTGAGTTAGTCAGTTGTCACCCATCAGAGGCTGCAGCAGCCCCGAGAGACCAGCAGCTGCCTGCAGCCACACGGCTGACAGCACCACCATTTGAATAGTCAGCTTTTATCTTTCTGTCTGTCTGTCCATCTATCCATCCATCCATCCATCCATTATCTGTCTTCTGTCTGTCTCCCCCTCCCTCTCTCTGTGTCTCTGTTACTCTTCTGGGACTTTCTAAGAGGAATCTGCACAGTCTGGGATTAATGTCACCTTGAGGTGCTTTTCAAACCAATCTCAAAGCAAACTTCCAGGTCCTTTGTTAGGAAGTTACAAAGAACAAGGCTCCAAATTAACCCACAAGCTCCCAAAACTTGTCTTAAAGCCCTACATGTGTGATAAGTTGCACAATCATTTGCTCTCCTGAAATTCTACACAAACAAACAAACAACAATAAAAAACTGTCCCCAAAAATAAGCAAAAGGAAAATGGTTTAAAGAGGAAAGACTAATCAAGAAATGTGGGGTGGAAACGGAGCTCCCTCGTGTGATCTCTAGAGCTATGTGGACTGATTTCAGTGTGTGCTTCATGCTGGGTTGTAACCATCACTTCACCCAGACAAGATGGACACACAAATGAATCAAACCATCAGCATCTCTGGAAGCCACACACTGGGCCAGGAGCTAGGGGTCCCAGGATAAATAATGCAGAACCCCAGATCCCGAGGACCCTCAGTGGGACAGTTCCAGGCAGGCTGCACGACCTGTTCTATCACTAAGTGATGCTGATAGGGTTGGACGGAGTCTACAGCGGGGCCACCTGCGCTGCTAAGGCGCCAGCGTGTCACCACATTTCACCACTAGGTGGCGCTGCCAAACGCTCCCTGTTCTGGGTCTGAAACCCCCAGAACACGGAAAAGCTAAAATAAATTCATGAAATTTCCACTGTGCAAACAAGATCACAGAGATCATGACAAGTGCATTCTCTGTTCGTTCAAAGGGTCATCTAACCTCCACCGAAAAGAATACTGAGATTGTTACTGTGACTAAGTCGTAACAACATGCAGTCCCAAGAATGCTAATAAGATGGCGGAGGGAAACGCAAGGAAGGACAGGAAAAGGAAATGTTTAAGGTGGGAGATTATAGCAGCACCATTCCACAAAAAGTGGAAAGAACCCAAACGTCCATCACCTGATGAGTGCAGGAACAAAATGTGGGCCATCCAAACGATGGAATATGCAGCCATGAAAAAGGAATGACGTCCTGACACCTGCTACAGCAGGGTTGGACCCTGAAGACACTGGCTCAGTGCAATAAGCCAGATGCTAAAGCTCACATATTGTATGATTCCATCTCTAGGACTGTCCATCGGGAAAGAAGACACGTTAGTGGTTTCCAGGGGCTGGGGGTGGGGGGCTGGAGGGTGACGGCTAATGGGTAGGGGATTTTTTTAGGGGTGATGAAATGTTCTGGAATGAGATGGTTGTGACAGGTGCACAATTTTGTGAATACAATCTAAACCACTGAATTGTGCCCTTTAAAATGATAAGTTTTGTGGTATATAAACTAGATCTCAAAAATTTTTTTTAAGTTTTCTTTTTAAGGCAGGGGAGGGGCTTTCTGCTTCAAGGGTCCCACTTCGGCAAAGGAGTTTCACTGAACAGGAAACAGTGTGAGGCAAGGCTGCAGCAGAGGAAAAGGTGTGTGCGCCACCCACTCATGTGTGTGTTTAATGGCACATCCAGAGACACACAGGCAGCAGCCTGAGCTGGAAGTCCCAGGAGGACGAGGATGCACCCCTCTGGCTGTAAGTCCTGTTTGGCTACAGCCAGGAATCTACTCTCCCCGCCCCCCACCCCACACACACGTCCCAGAAGGAAAGGACTGATTTCACCGACTCACCATCCTAAAGAACAGCTGTAGGAAACTCTGGGACTCCTTGCTGCTGACGTTGCAGAAGGATTCTGAATACCTGACGTTTGCTATTCTGACTTTTCCACTGAGCTTCTGTGCCACTGCAGGAGGAAGAACACACATGTTTGGAATAGTAATATATTTGGTAACAGACAATCACGTCTGTCTTTTTTTTTCTTACCCCATGAACTTACTATAATTTATTTCAGTGTTTGTCACACTAAGACATAAAAGAAAAGACTTTCACACATGTAAGTACTATCTAAAAGATATCTATACTCTTAGACCTGGTTTCTTCCTAAGCAATTTCAGTTTTCATGAACAAATTCCAGTGTTAAATAGAATTTTCTTTTCTCAGAATTTTGTTCTGTTTTGTTTTTCCATATGCTATCACCTTCTCGAGAAATCTTGGGTTTCTGCTCTCTATATTGTAAATGTCTTTTTAAGGTTTTTTTGGTGTGTTTTTGTAATAATTTAGATACTTGCAAAGCATTCTGTTGACTGATACTCTGATGTTTATGGAGGGCATACGGAAGGAGAGGAGTTTCTCCTGTAATATATTTTAACCTAATTTAAATATTTGACTTCTTATAAGTAGAAATGATTAACTAACAAAATTAAATCCATGTTGATTCAGAAGGTAATCAGCCAACTAGGAATTATAAAAACTACTAATAGTTGAACTAGGGCTAGAAGAAATACATATAAGACAATTAGTCACTCCTCATTTATATAGTATGTATATTACACAAGTGACAATTCTGCCATGTAAATGTACAATTATCAATCCTTTGGTCATAATTATCAATACTGCCCTTTTAATTTTTTTCTTCTTCTTCTCCCTCCCCACTCTCCGCTTTGGCCACCATCAGCTTGTTCTCTGTATCTGTGGGTCTGTTTTGTTTTGTTTATTCATTTATTTTGCTTTTTCAGGTTCTGCGTATATGTGAAATCACACGGTATTTGTCTTTGTCTGAATTAATTCACTTAGCATGTCACTATCTTAATAACAGTATTTTCATGTTTGCCCAGAAGCACATCCAACGGAGGTTGACTTGCACTGTACAAGGAAGGGATGGCACCCGACACTCACAGACACAGCCCACCAGACTTGAGGCTCTGGGACAAAGCCTGGGCACTGAGGGAGAACCTTCCGGAGGCCAAGGAGCCAGCTGCAGCTCAGCCCCTGCAGCTCTCTGCTCCCTACCTGTGCCATTACCTGTGCATAGGGTGTCCACGTCATTTACCAGCAAGCGGGGAAAACTTTGAGAGTGAAAGGGGGCATTATTAGTTCATGTGCCAGGGCCACAGGCAAACCGGGATATAGGGTGGCCTTGTCACGCCTCTGCTCAGTGCCCACGGCCCACGACCGAGCGCCTAGAGTTCACAGACAGCTCTTCCTCATCCCCATGGCCCCGCTGATCTGCTTTTGTACTGCTCTGCTCCCCCTGAGTCTTTTCCTCTGCACAGGGCTTCAGGAGTGTGGGGGACAAGAGCCGGTCCAGGAATACCGCCCGGCTGCATCCCGACTCCCGCTGCGGCAGCCGTCTCAGTTCTCACTCACCAGGCGTCTGGGAAGCCCCTGCTACGGGCCAGGTATTCTGGGCAGTGAATGAGAAGGACAAAGCTCTACCTTCGGGAGCTGAGAGTCCCTCACCCATTGCCCCGTGTAAGACAAACCACAAGCCGTCCCACTATGCATTCCCAGATAAGCCCCCAGCCCCCGTCCTCAGGACCACTGCGCCTGAGGACCACCCATGCAAACTCATGACAACTGGAGCGTGTGGCCTGATCTAAAAGCCATGGGGAGCAGGACAGGTGCACAGGGGCGCAGATGTGGGCCCCTTGCAGGCATGGCCAGCTCCTCCCTGCAGTGGGTGAGACCTTCGGAGGCCAGATTGAGGCTGAAAGTCTGGCACCAGCCATCAGACTCCAGGCCGCCCAGCCTGGCTATCCATCTGACCGTGACCTCCCCCTAATCCAGCTCCCATGAACCTGCACGACAGCGCGTCGAGCACCTTTTCTCTTATCTTCCAGCCCACGGCTAATTAGTACTTTAAAGTACACAAACAAACATTCTGAACTTTTCTGACTGCACCCCTATAGGTCATCTTGGGCATCTCCCAAGGGGTGTGTACCCCACCTTAGAGACCACCGCTATCATCTCCTGGACAGCTGCCCGAGATGTGAGGGCGACCCTGCAACATCAACTCCGTCCTTGGCTGTTCAGGTAAGTTAACATTGGAGGAAATATCCGGGTGACAAATGCCAGTGAGGAGGGAAGAGGAATTTTCTCTGGATATATGACAACAGTCAGCCACCACAGCACCTCATCAGAGTTTACGTGTGATGTGTTTGATGCTATTCCCTTCTACTCTGCAGCCCAGGCTGGGGGGAGGGGAGCGTTCACAGATCAGCGGTCTGTCCCACTGCCTGTTGGCTTCCCTGAAAACTAAATCCAGGCCCAGTGAGCGAGAGGGTGGTCAGAGGGAACAGAGAGTGCTGCACAGACCTGCGCCGCACGCAGCGTCCTGCCGCAAACCCACAGGACGTGGCTGAGCAGCAGAGTCCGGCGCTCTTTGCCCACCGTCGCCCAACACCTGTCCCTGAACTGCGCCCCCTCCTGTCTGGCTGCCCAGGCCAGCTGAGAGTGAAGTGAGCCAGACGTCTCTACGCTGGGGAGAAAATGGAAACCCTGTAGCCCACAATTAACCCAGCTCTTTTCAACCTTAACCCACCAAAACTCTTCCCCCTTCCTTTAAGAAGTTGCCCCTTCCTTTAAGAACAAATGGCGAGAAGCATTTCGGAAAGCCCTTACCTGTCCTCACTTTCAGGTGTGCCCTGGCACTTTCTCTCCCACATGCTTTGGACACTATCTCAATGTAGTGCAAGACGCCAGGCTCCAGGCCCCACAGCGTCAGACTTGCGTTCCGGGTCTCCAGGTGCACACTGGGGCTCCGTGTGGACATCAGGGTGAGCTGGAACGTGGGGTGCAGGGCGAGATCTGCTACCCATGCCAAGTGAAAGCCAGTGCTGGTCACGTTGGAGACGGTGACCCTTCCAATGGGGGTGGGAACTGGGAAGGGGATATAAATGCTGAGATTAAAATGAACCAAATGTTCCAAGGAGAGAGGAAGGAGAAGCCTCTCCCAGTGTTAAACTCATATGCACAAAGGCGCAGACATGAGCGGTCCTCAGGGGGTGCAGCACCCCTGGACAGCACCCCTGCCCCTTCAGCTTTGGTTTTGGGTCTGCCTCTGAGATCCCCAGACTTCCCTAAACAATAGCCGTCCCCACTAAGCCCCGGGCAGAGCTTCCGAGGAGTGTGGTGGCCACTGCTGGCTTCAGAGCCCTTCTTACAGGGGGACCCGGGGCACTCGGCAGTACTGGCTCCCGCGGGCTTAACAGTTTACTCTTGGAACCTGCACAGCTCAGCAGAGGAAATGCATTTAATAGTTACTTCCATCTGGATGCAGTCCAGGGCCGGCCAGCTCAGTGAGCTCGCAGATGCCAGCGTGGCCTCCCCTGTGGGAGCCGGCACGGCCAGCCCTTCTGCTGCACACAGCTGTCAGCTGTCTCCTGAGCTGTCCCCAGGACCTTGGCAATGGCTAAGCCCTCTACGAGTACTGTGTGATGTGGACCATTGGGGGTCAGCACTGCTGGGGAAGTGCAGAAATGTTGGGCGCCCAATACTGCTGGGGGCTGTGCCCGTGCTCAGTGTGACACAGGGGCCCCACGGTCTCCCCCAGATGCCCGACTTCCTGCCCCAGCTGTTGGCAAATGGGAGGCTTAGGAAGGGGAAGGGCTGTGGAGAAAACAGAGACCAAGTTCTTATCCCAACTAGACCAGAAGCTGGCCCCCAGGAACAGGGCTGCTCGGCACCCTGTCTGCCCAGACTTAAAGTGAGAAATCCACCTGAGTGGTTCTAAAAGGTCTTTGACTCGACCACCACAGGGGCCTTTGCCACTGGAACTCACACTGACCACGTGGTCCCTGGGACGCACTGTTCCAGGCACTCACCACAGGCCAGGGTCTTCAGAGATGCAGGGATGGGGGCCGAGGGTGCAGGGTCTGCGTTCTGTGGCTGTGTGGGGTCCAGAGCTGCAGGCGGTGTGTCCCGCGTCGGGAGGCTGGCGTGCCACATGGCCTGGCCCGTTGGACCCTCAGCAGGGGTGGGCAAGGCAGGCGGCTCTGTAGTGGAGTTTCTCAGCAACTGTCCAGGGGCATCGAGCGGGCCCTCCGTGGCCCCGGGAAGGGAGCTGCGGGTTGGTCTGGGAGCCCTGGTGGCCATCCACTGGCCCGTCCCCAGGCTGGAGGCCTCGCTGGGCACTTCCTCCTCCACGCCTTGCCCTGTGCTGTTCCTGTCCTGCCCGACCACGCCACTGCCCCCAATCCTGGGCGGGGGCCCTGGGGTCTGGGCCTGGCCTGCTGCAGGGGTGCCCCACGGGTGCCCAGGGCTGGGTGACAAGGTGGGGGTCTCCAGGCCAAGAGCTGTTGCTTCTGTGCTGAGAGCTGGGGCCATCACCCCTGTCGTGAGGGACAGTGCACCTCCCACGGGGCTCACCTCATCACCTGCCAGGACAAGTCACTCTCAGATGGGGTGTCTGGTCCAGAAACATCTGAACAAAGCCTACCAGATGCCACCCATGAGCAAGAGCCCCCCAGGTGGACCCCCAGGTGGGATACAGACTGTCTTGGTTGGTGATTATGAATGTTTAGTGGGGCCCATGTTTGCAGTCACCCAACTGACTCTTGCGGAGGCCGTGGAGGGGCCGCTTCATTTAATAAATGAGGACGCTGAGACCCTGAGAGTGGGGGTCTCCCTGGGGGGTCTGCAGAACTAGAACACAAATGCAGGGCTTGGCTTTTGTTGGCCAACCCATCCAGCCTTTGGGGAAATGGGGTGGTTCTTGGTGCTGGCCACTGTTATCAGTCTGCGGACCTCACCTGACAAGACGACTGAGAGAAGAGAAGCTGTGTGGATGTGAGGAAGGAGAACAACGTGGGAGAGGAGCAGCGTTCCGCTCCCCAGGGGATGAGTCTGTGCTGTTCTGGTTAGAAGCCCTGAGCTGGGACAGCGAAAGGTGGCTGAGTGCCTCCACTGCCCACCCTGTGCCCAGGGCAGACATGGCTAATCGATCACAGCATTTTGTGTCTGTACGTGGCCTCCCGCTTCTCACCTCAGCCTGCCAGGTAGTCCAACCAATCAATCAAAACTGGCCCTAGAAAACTTAGGGCAGAGATGTGACAGGACTGGGGCCCAGAGGCCTCCATCAGGGCCTTCTCCACACCCGCCTGGGCTCCCACACTCACTCAGGCTCCAGGCCACCTGAGGAGGGACCCCGTCCTCTGGCTGCATCATGACTTTTGTGAATCACTTCATCCATAAAAAAATTAAAACTTATATTTTAAAACTGCATTGGTATAAAGACTGGATTCATTACTGATATTCACTATTATATTTCTTTGCTTTTAAAACCATTTTCGTGGGTTCCTAACAGGATGGTGGGCCCTTGGCACTGTGCCCTTCATGCCTGATGGAGAAATTGCCCCAGAGGGGGCAGGGCCCAGAGCTGGGGGGACGGGGCGGGGGGCAGGGAGACTCACCAGCACAGGCCCGGCCTGCTCGGGAGGGGTTGGCATCCCTGGCCGTCAGGCACTGGCAGGTGTAGGAACCCTCCAGGTTGATGCACTGGGCGGCCGGGGAGCAGTCGTGTTCTAGGCTGTCTGCACACTCGTCCCAATCTGTTGACAGGAGACAGGACACGAGCCGGTGACAAAAAGGCCAGAGGCTGCTCAGAAAATGAATGGTAGCCAAGCAGAGCTTTTCCTGACTGTCTTTGCAGCAACTGGCCCAAAGGACAAGGCCGGGAATCGGTGACGTGCCCGTGGCGTCCAGCACGCCCGGGAGGAGGCCCTCCCCCAGGAACCTGAACTTGAACCAAAGTCACAAGCTGAGCGCCTGCCTGCGCGACCCTCACCACTGGCTGGCTGATTTGGGGGCGAAGATTAGGGAATGTTGTGTCCTTCTGGGGGTATTAGCACACACCGGTGTGAGAATATTTCTCCCTCGTTCGTCCTTCGTTCCCAGACCCAATTCTCTCTGATGTGCCGACACCCTCTAATATTTAGTGTTTCAAGAAAGAAAGAGGAAAATGCCTGAGCCACGAAGGGTCCCATTAAGTATCACATGACCTTCCTCGACACAGATAGGAACGACCCATGAGCACCTCCTCCGGGAAAGACTCAGAGTCCCAAACCCCCACATCATCAGGAAGCCTTGACCCTTCTGATTTGCACAAGGTAGAGTGTTCAGTAAGCCCTGTCCCTGTAAATCCCCGCCATGGCCCCCAGACTTGCTCACCCACCCTCACCGTACCCAGCCCCACCTTTTCCAATCAGGGGGCAGCCAGGACTCACATGAGGCCAAATCGTGAAACAAAATTCATCTGGAAAACCAGTCCCTTCTCTTTCTCCCACCCTCTCCTTCCCCATCTCCTAGACCCCCTGAGATTTCCACCCCCTACACCTGTACCTGCTTTCAGAAAAATGTGGTTTCATGCATTTTGACATATGACCGATCAATAAAGTGCTGCGTGCAATAAGCACGATAAACCTGAAGGAATAACTATCTCAAATTGTCTTTCAAGCTGGGAGGGGCCTTTGAGTCAGTGCCTGTGCCAACCCCTTGTGCTCCCCAGGGGAGCAGATGGCTCCAAACAGAGTCCCCTCTGCTAGCAGGGCAGACTGGGGCCCGAGAAGGGGCTTGGATCCCCCAGTGCGGGGGGCTGCGAGGCCTTCTGCTCGAAGCTCCCTAGAGCTGCTGGCGGAGTGCCCGATCCATGGCCAGTGTGCCAGAGGAGCCGAGTGTGGCTAGGATTCCAGTCGAGACAAGTGACGGGTTCAGTTTTGTGCAGAGAAAGCTGCAGCCAAGTACCCAGAGGCCCATTGTGCTGTTCGCAGTTTTGCTTCCTGATCTTCACCGAAGCAGCTCCCCCAAGACCAGCAGACTCACTCATCAGCTGATGTAAAACACATATACACACGTGCACATACATACACATGCATGCACAAACACACGCACATGCATGCACATGTACACATATACACACATGCGCACACACATGCACACACAACACGCCTGGTCTCCTTCACAGGCAGGGCCCTGCTGGCCTGGCCTCCAGTCCTTTCTGGACCCCTGCCCAACCTCCAGTGGACAGGCAGCTCGAAGGTGCTGGGGGGCTCAGGCTGGGGACAGAGCTCAGGCTGGGGACAGAGCTGCAGCAGGGCCCTGAGGAGAGCAAGGTCCCAGTCGAGACTTGGGCTCACACCGCTAAGAACCTGGTATCTATTTTTAGTGGCAGTGACTCACCTAGCCTGCACTCCCCCAGCACACAGCTCACCAGCAAGCCTGAGTAAGGCGGGGACAGCTCTATTTGACCTTGTGTTCAAGACTGAGGTCAGGCAGTTCTTCAGTTCAGACAGAGGAAGCAGGTCTGCAAGCAGTTAGAGCTGCCATGGGGCCTCTGCACCTCCTGGACTGGCTGCGGGCCCCATGTAGGAAGCTGCGCGCTGCTCCTTCGGGCCCTGAAGCTGGGACAAGGGTGTGGCCCACTTCCTAGAGGACAGGGACAGCCACCGCAGAGTTTCCACTCCTGGTACAGGGGCCCCCTGCCCCCCAGGAATGAGTTGGGGAAGCCCCAGAACAGGCTGCCCCGTCTCAGAAGGGGCAGGCTCCTCAGGGGGCCCCACCCTGTCTTTGGGGCCCAGCTACCCTTCGGAGGTGACATCTGGGCCAGAGCCCTCCTGTCACCTGGGGGCTGGTGTCAGATTCACACTAGAGGGGAAAGGCGGGCACAGAGGGTCTGCACTAAGGGCACCAGGCACAGCAGCTGGACAAAAGGCAGCACCATTGAATGTAAAGAAAGAAAACCCACCTAGCAGGCCAGGGGGATGGTGACAGTCGCAGGGCCAGACTCCCTCTCTCATGTCTCTTCACCCACTGCCTACATAGGGGACAGGCGGCTGCGATCCTGCCAGGAGCATGCAGGTGACTGGAAGCTTTGGGGACACAGTTAGGCCCCTCCTGACGCACCCAGGAGAAGGTGGCACTGTGACCACAGAGATGCCAGCAGACCCAGGGGACCCCTCGCGCAGAACAATGCTGTCACTAGCACCTCCTCTGGCTGCCATCTGCACAGATCACTGAAGCACAGAGGGCCATGTGGAGGCCTTGTGGAAGCCCCATTGGTCATTGTCACTTAAGAGCAAATGAATCAAACTGGCAACCTTGTGGTTGAGAGCCCATGCTCCAGCCAACTGAGCCATCCGGGAGGCAGCTCAGCTCAAGGTGCCATGTTCAATCTTAGTTGCAGGGTGCACTGCGCACCATCGCTTGTGGGACTCGAGGAATTGAACTGGCAAAACTGTTCCCCAATAAAGTCCTGTTCCCTTCCCCCAATTAAAAAAAAAAAAAAAAAAAGAGCAAATGAGCAGGATGGTCCTTCCTGAAAGCAAACCTTAAGGAAGGCGGGAGGCAGGGCCAGAAGAGCCAAGGGTGTGGGAGATGGGAGGGAGCAGGGAGAGGTACCCCTTGGGAGGGGCGGACCGGTGGGGCCCCAGGAGATGCTGGAGGACCTTCCTGGCCCAAGGACTCACCCCAGATGTGAAAATTGATCCTAGAAGAGTTAACCTGAAATGTGGGCGGGGCCGTCAGCAGCATGCCAAGCCCTGCACTACTTCCCACACCCACATTCTCCCTCCATTTACTCACAGCCTTAAGAAGTGAGATGTGCCGTGATGTTCCCATTTCCCAGATGAGCACACTGAGGCCCAGGAGGTGGGGTCACTGGTGCAGGGTCCCACTGATACAAGCCAGACGAGAGGGCTTCTCGCTACAAAAACTCTTAAGTTTTCTTTCTTTGGTGTTTTAACTCCCATTAGTTTCTTAATCATAAATAATATTGCTTTTTAACCTGAATCATAGAAAACTCCTACCCCTGCTTTAGATAATGACCCTAAAACTTGTGATTCATACTTGTTGATTGTAGTCATTGAAGCCTAGTGTTCTCTCCTACGCGTTCCGGGCCTAACTCCTGGACAATTGACAACACCTGAATGACTGGTTGAATGGATTAATTAAAATCTATTTTTCCTCATACAGGGGCCTTGGGGATACAGAGGATACCCCGCAAGACTGCCAGTCGCAACCAAAGAACCCAGCGTGCTCTTCCATGCGGGTCTCAAGACCCCTTCCTCCCAGCTGAGACCAGACAGGACGAGAGTTCCATGAATCCCCCAATAGGCAGGGACAGCTCTACATCCCCGTCCAGCAGGAAGCAGATACAGAAGGAAGGACCTTCTGTCCCTCAACTTCCCATAGAGATTTATAGGGAGCACACCTCCCAAGGGGATAAAAGGCAGGCAGTTAGAGACAGGCATCGGGTCTCTGCATTCCTACACCACCCACAGAATGCGACCTCCCAAAAGACCTCCCGTCTCCACCCAAAACTTGCCCTTTTCATTGTAATTATCTACCCCTATGAGGAACAAATCGGAAACGAAATACCCAACTAGATTAAACCGGCCACTCACACCTGCACAGTAAAGGCCACGACGATCTTCATTTCACCTGGGCCTCGTTATACCATCATTATAATATCATACATATGCCGGAAGTTCATTAATATCATAACAGACTGAATTCTGGGAACATGCTCAGTCCGAAAAGATGAGATAATAGCCTCTTGTCAATCACAGGTGTCAATCAAGTGGTCCCACTCCTGGAAAGGAACAGCCCATTCGAAAGAAAAAAGATAAAAACTCCAAGTCCTCGCCAGTCCGGGCCCTTTGAACCTTCTAAGCCTTGCTTTTGCTCAGGGGCCCACTCCAAACTCTTTGGAGTGTGCTTTTTTTCTTTTTTAATGGGCCCTTGAGCCATTCTCTGTTGCTCGGGTCCGCTCCTATCCCTTTGGAGTGTGCTATCTCTTCTAATAAGCTACTCTTTCACCACTTTATTTCTGTGTCTCATTCAATTCTTTGCTCCAGACGCCAAGAACCTGGACACCAGGCCGAGAAGAGCCCACCCTCCAGTAACCACCTGAATGGCAGAGCTGGGACTGAAGCCTTCCCATGTCATGCCTCTTCCTTCGGGGCAAAGTGACAGGCTCTGCCAACCACCCCTGAGGGTGTGGCTCATAGGACTAGGGCCTCCCAACGTGGGCATATCCTCCTGGAGGAAGACCCAGGACACAGGGCCACCCAGTGACCCCAGGAAGACAGGCCTCAGGGAGAAGATGAGGTCATGACGTGACCTCCTCACTGATGGGACACGTTGCCTCACGGGTGGGGAGCACTCCCAGATGATGCAGGAATGCTCGGACGAAGCCAACATTATTTCAGCGTGAGCCACAGAGGAGAGGAGCTCTCGTGTGTTGATTTTCTGCAGAATGGCAACGAACGTGCTTCTGGGTGGGCTGGCGGGGCTGAGGGCTCTCTTGGGAGCAGAAAACGCCTTCCCCACACGTGGGCTCAGGCCTGTGTAGGGGCTGTGTCCTGGGCACAGTCCTGTGGGCTCTGGTGTCAGAAGCCAGCTGAAACTGGGTCAGAAGACCGTACAGGCAGGGCACGTCCCCTGCCAGTAAGCAGCCTAAGCCTCCTGGTCCTGGGCCAAGAGCAATTGCCCACACCAGGGGCCTTTCCTCAGCTGCTGCTCGGCTGCCTGTCAGCCCGGAACGTCCAGCAAACAGCCACGTGTGTCAGGGACGCTCGCTGCAGGGTGGAGCCTGCTCTTCCCTTCTAAGGGGCTTCTGGAACTTGGTGGGGATACTTAAAAGAGGTTTGTTGAGAACCCCAGACTGTGAGCAATACAGGTATCTGTTCTTCCTCTGAGTTTTCTGAGGCTGCATAAGAAATCACCACAAGCTTTGAAGCTGGCTTAAAACAACAGAGTTCATCTGTCCCAGTGCTGGAGTCCGGAGTCCAAAGTCCAAACTCCGGGTGTTGCGGGGCTGGGCTCCCTCTGAGGGCCGCAGGGGAGGGTCTGTCCCTCCTCTTCCAGCTCTGGGGGCTCAGGTTTTGCTTGGTTTGTGGCCACATCACTCCTTCTTCACGTGTCCTCCTCCCTGTCTTCTTTTCTGTCACTTCTAAGGACACTTGTCATTGGATTGGGGGCCCACCCAGATCCAGGATGATCTCAGATCCTACCTTAATTTCATCTGCAAAGAGTCTTCTTCCAAATAAGGTCCCATTCTGAAGTTCTGGTTGGACATATCTTTTGAGGGGGCCACCACTCGACACACTGCATCATTTGACAAAGGTCTGGGAGTACCTAAGCCCTGAGGCGTGGGGGCTGGTGGTAGAGCATAAGGGCTGCTGGGTCACCCGCAGATGGCTCCCATGTGGCCCCAGGGGGGGGCATACACCGAGGACCCAACCTCGGGGTACCAAGGGCCAGCCAGGTGCAGAGAGCCACTGCCACCTCCATCCCTGAGGGGGTGACAGAGCCACCTCCAGGCCTGGCAGGTAGATTTGACTTCAGGTGTGACCCTCTCTTAGCCTTCCCTGCATGCTTGTGTCGGAGGAGGTTAGGATAGCAGAGCAGCCCAGGACAGAGCCCAAAGGAGATGACCAAGCTCACTCTCGGATCCAGCTCCCCTGGGGGGTCAGAGTGATGCTCATTCCACAGACCGTGCCCGAAACAGTCTGGGTGACATAGAGACCGTCGGTGTCCTCACTGCTTGAGGGAGTTTGTCCCTACGTTTGAATGGCACATCAGCAACTCGCTGTCCCTCTCTGTCACTGTCTCTCTCTCTCTATCTCACCTCCCCCAGTCCCTTCTTCCTCCATCTCTCTCTGTCTTGTGGTGTCTCTGTCGGTATCTCTGTCTCTGACTCTGAGTCTCTCTTACCCCCATCTCTCTCTCTGCCTCTATGTCTGTCTTTCTCGCTCTTGGTCTCCTCTCCCTCCCCCACCCCTGAGCTGTGACTTCCTGCTTCAAGGAAACACCACGCGAAATCACATAACATTTGGGCTAATAAAACAGATCCAGGTGTTAGTGAGTGGCATAGCGGCCGGGCGGTGCTTGGGCCTGACACAGACATAGTCCACTCCCGCCCCCTTCCCCGTGTGAGGTTCCACCTTGAGCTCTGGGCCTGCGGCAGCCGAGAAACACCCTCCGAGAGGACAAGCCCCATCTATGGGACAGCAGGTGTGGAGGGCAGGTAGGCTCACTGTTTCAGGGCTGGGCCCACCTGGGGCCAAATGGGAGCCAACTGCAGGTGACCCAGCAACCTTTCTGCTCCACTTTCCAGCCATGTTCCAGTGTGAAGAACACAGAATAAGAATTCTAATTTCATCTACTTTATCCTTTGGAGTAAAGTCAATGTTGACCCAAAATGCTGCAGCCTGTGACATTGGAGGCCTCCTGGAGGCACACCTGGTGGGGAGGGGAGCCCACCTTGCACGAGTGTCCCCCGCTGGTCAATATGGAACACTGTGCTCATCCACAGCCGCGGGAGCATGAGGGCCAGTGTGGAGATGTCCACTGGGAACTCAGGGTCCTGCACCGTCACTCTGAGCTTCACAACCACGCTTCCGGCCTCGAGAGACACGATCTGCAGCCTCAGCTTGCCTCGTCTATACAAGTAAGACAGCGCCGGCGGAAAGGAGCTTTCAACCTAGACGAGAGGCAAGAGCCATCATTAAGCAGATTTTCCATAACATCTTCAAAACCGTTAGGCGGGCCCCAGAGATGGCTGGCAGAGGGTGCAAATAATCCATGTGTCCCCTCTTTATGACCAAGGGGGGGTCTCTGAGAAACCATCTCATGTCTATTTGGCACGTCCCCCCACCCCACACTCAGGGCTGTATCTCTCAGGAAACACAGGCAAAGCCAGAGGTTCAGGGTCACCCCTGTAGGAACAATGGAGACACCAGCTTTGCCCCACCAGCCTACCACCCCATTCCTGCACACCCAGGCGGATACCACTGGAAACAAAAGGGAGTTCCTGAAGAAAGTTCAAAACCGATTTCCCCTGCACGTAAAAGTTTGCAAGGCAGCCAGCCGTACTTCCATCTCTTAAATTTCTACACATTTTACAAGTAGAAGCACTAACTGCCCTCTGTTCCAGCACATCTTTCCAAGGTGCTTTTATGATGAAGTCTTGGGGGAGAGAGATCATGGCCCCTCCAGGCAAAGGGAAGAAATGTTCACTGTCTGATATAATAAAAGTCATGTCTCCTTCTGGAGTGAGGTTTAGGCAGGTTTGTTTGCAGCCATTACAAAGGTTCAGGTTCCCCAAGCCCGGGTTCCTCCACTGTGATACAGACCCACTGTGTGCGCTGGTCCCCCCTGAGTCACCCCTGTGGACTTCGGGACCAATGATGCTTGTGCTGTGCCGTCCTCTGCCTCTGCCCCGTGCATCTCGGGTCTTCTGCCAGCATCAATGCTGGCACGGGCTAGCTTATTAGTTTGCAACAAGGGTAAAATTGTATACCTTTCTCGGTTCTTGACTGTTTAGCCAGTCACTTTTTTCTCCAATTGACCATAGCATTTGCCACCGGCCTGGTTTGCCCAGGCGGCGTGCTGATGTCTCCCTCTGGCCCCAGGGAGGAAGGGGTACCATGATCACTCGTACGCGCTTCCTCCGTGAAGCTGCTTCAAAGTACAAAGACAGATCCCCAGGTCCCTCAGGTGGAAGGTGACAGAAAACCCAGCTGTACCTACCATCCAGTGGTGTCGCCCATTTGAATCAAAGGCACATATTTCAAAGATGGTTTGGCCCCCAATCTAGATTAAGTCCCCCATAAATGGGGGGGAAGCGTTGAGTAATTACTGTGGGATTTGGGCTGGGTCCCCGTGGCTGTGGGGACCTGCACTTGTGCCACAGTCACAGAGAAGGTGCTCAAGGGACTGTCTGGCTCGTGTGAGTCCCTCGCTTCGAAAGCTCATTGTTCCCGTGCTTGGCTTTACCTCGTGAAGCACTTGTCGGGAAAACTCCTGGTGCTCGGGGCTCTCGCGGTTCAGCAGCGTCTCGGTCAGCGTGCGGTTTAGGATTCTCACTGTGACTTGGAACACCCGGGCATCTGACACAGACAATCGGGCACATTAGCTGCAGGTCAGTGAGCCAACACCACTCGCTTTTCCACCAATGTCTTCCCTAAAGCCTATTCTTTAGAGGGGAAATTTTTGAAAAAATAGATTGAGGCATGAGTGTTCGATTGGGCTAGTGAAAACGGGGGGAAATCGATGTAAGGAATACTTGCCTCCAGCATGGGTGAAGGACACTCCTGACATAAACACACACCTGTACATCCAGGGCAGGGACATGGAGGGACAGGCACAGATGGCACCACATCCCCACCAGTGGGAACTGGGATTCGCCAGCACCTGCTGGGGATGAAGGCCCCTCCAGCAGACCCTCACGCAGCGTGGCCGCCGCCTTCCCTTGCCGCTTTCACAGCCACAGAGCACAGCTAAGTCCACATGCCATGCCTACCCGGCCCCCCAGCACTCAGGTGACCAACTAGTCACGATTTGCCCTGGCCTTCCCACGTTTTCGAACCCAAAGTGCCACCTCTCAGAACCTGCTGTGTGCTGGGCAAACCAGTGGAGCTGGTGCCCCGTCAGGGGAGGCGTCCTTTCCTTTGGACATAGTGAAACTGAAAAAGACTCACTGGGACACGGGAACATCCAGCTTTCATGACCGAGAATAAAACCAAGTCCCCAGCAGATCCTGCTGCAACTCTCTGCGCTTCTCTGGTGACCTAACAGCCACCCACAGCTGTGCCCGCAGCCTGGCTCCCCACGCGCTGCGAACTTTGGGCCCATATCACGGCTGCACATACTATTTAAGGCCACAGAAATGTCACCAGCATTGTATATTGCACATTTCTAGATCGGGCCCCCTCTGAACCTTCTCCCATCTTAGGAAGAGAAACAAGTGTTGCTTGTGGCCCGTGAGCCTCAGGCCTGGACGTCAGCCTGCACATGGTGGAGCCTCCTGGACAGTTAGTTCCCCCCGGTGCCCGGAAGCCCATCACCTGCGGCTCTGGGTACTGACTGCTGCAGTAACATCCCCCACCAAACATCGTCGCAGGCTCGTAACAAGGTCAAATTCATTAGAGAGGGCCTTTACAGCCAATCAAGCTCCCTAAAAACCGGCACTTGTACAATACAGAGAAGGAGCCTTCTGGAATCTTCCAAACGATCCGTCCTGCATTGGAATGTAGGTATTTTTCCCAGGCGTGCTGGGGGAGCTAAGAGATCCTGTTTCATGTCTGAACGGCAATGGATCTGTACTGCAAAGCGGCTCCGTGACGAGGTGGGAAAGGAGGACCTCAGCGAGGGGGGAATCAGAACTCAGGTCCACCCTCACTCATGGGACGACCTTCGGGCAAGGAACCCCACCCGGTGTCAGTTTCCTCAAAGGCAAAAGAGTACTCCTTCCACCGACTCCCAGAGCACCTTGAAGGTGAAATGAGAAGGTGAGACGGCGCCTGCTTGGAAACTGGAAGGCTTGTGCAAAGTCAAGGGCTTGCATTTGCGGGCTGGGGTCCTAGGGGCCCCTGGTGCCCACCTGTGTGGTCTGATGACTTGGCACGGGTGGGCACCAGATCAGCTCATAAAGGATGCAGAGCCATGTCCTTAAGGCCTATGCCTCCCACACCTCGTTCATTCACTGTCATGGGCATTAACCTGTGCACGAGGCAGACCCCTGTGCAGTCTTACATGCAGCTACTTCTGTGCTCTGCACTCTGAACCCCGAGGCTGAGGCCCCCACCTGTGATGGCCATGACCGCCATGCCTGCTCAAAGGGCACGGAGCGCCCATGGCCCTGTTAGGACAGGTAGGACCAGGTCCACGCCCCGCCCTGCCAGCTTACAGGAACATCAATGATTTGAATCGCTGGGGCCAACAGAACCAGGATAGAAAGACCAAGTCACAGGAAACCTGGGACATTCAGACGAGTGCCTTACCGGTTCTGACAGTCAGCGTGGTGGTGACGTTGGTCCCACACGCCTGGTAGCTGGTCTTCACCCCATACAGCACTCCGGCCTCCAGCCCAGACACCTCCAGGGTCGTCCCCTGGGTCCAGGCACTCCTGAGCAGCTCCTCACCCCTGGAAACCTGCACGTGGAAAGTGCGGTTCTGGGTGGAATTCAAACTCCAGGACACGTGAAAGCTGCTGCTGGTAACGCTGAGGATCATGTGGTCTCGGATGGGAGGGCCATCTGTGAATGACACAAAGAGGAAGGTGTGGAGAACGTCAGACAGATGCAACAAAGCGAAAATCAACAAGTGGGTTGACACAGATTGAAACGCTTCTGCACAACAAAGAGAACCATAAACAAGAAGGTGTTTGCAAATCAGATGCCTGACAAGGGATTAGTATTCAAAAGGTGTATGGAACTCAGACATCTCAAGAGCAAAATCACAAATGACCCGATTACAAAATGGGCAAAAAATCTGGACAGACACTTTCCCAAAGAAGATGTGCAGGTACCTGAAAAGATGCTCAACGTTACCAGTCACCAGGGACATGCAAGTCCAAACCACAGTGAGGGATCACCTCACCCCTGGGAGAACGCCGTCATCAAGAGGACGAGAGACAAGTGCCGGCAAGGATGCTGAGCAAAGGGACCCCTTGACCCCTTGTGTAAATTGGTGCAGCCATCATGGAAAACAGTGTGGAGGGTCCTCTAAAAGTTAAAACTAGAAGTACCATGTGATCCAGCAGTTCTACTTCTGGATATTTATCTGAAAGAAGTGAGATCCTTATGTCAAAGACACTTCTGCCCTGCGATAGTCATTCACAGTAACCAAGACGGGAACAACCTAAGTTGTTTTTGCAGCTGGGGCCAGATGGCGTGTCATGCGCTGAACTGTGTTCTCCAAAATTCATATGTTGACGTCCCAACTCACAGTACAGCAGAACGTGAGTGTATTTAGAGGGAGGGTCTTTAAAGAGGTGATTAAGTTCAAGTGAGGCGCTTAGGGTGGGTCCTGTTCTAATCTGTGTCCTTCAGAGAAAGGAAGACAGAGTCAGGAGTCAGGCTGAGGCCACTTATGTTTTCATATAAAAGTCCACGTTTTGGAGAGCAATACTCTAATATAACACTCTAGCATGTGATACTCTAATAGAACAATTATTATTACTATAACAATTAATATATATTTTTTAACACTCAAATAGAATTAAATCTCTTTTTTGGAAGAAAAATTCTGGCTTACAGCAGGCACCTGGTTTTATACAAAAAGTAGGTTCGCCCTCAGTCTAAGAACAATCCCTTTTACATCAGAATTGGAGTTCTGTAAAAAACAAGCCATGGGGAGATTCTTTTTTATAAATCTTTTGTAAAACCATAGTTAAAAAAACAAAGTTCAAAAGTACCTTTAGTTTCCCAAAGCCCTTCATGGAAGGATTCATAAAATATATGTTTTCTAGTATCATGAAAAAAAAAATCTATCTTTCCAGATACATGTGTATGCTTCCTTTCAGTAAAAAATAAAAACCAGTACAATTCAACCCATTTCCCTTTTTGCCTCGGCTGCCAAGGGGCTCAGAATCAAGTTTAGCAGCCCACCCAGGTCCTGAGACTGAGCCCTGCTGGGTCCTCCTCCCGCTGAGCACTGAGCTGCCTTTTATAAATGGGGGGCCCTGTGTATTCGTGCTTCGCCACTGTGAGCCCCTGGGGATCTCCCTCAAAGCAGGTGGGTATAAACTACGGGAAGGTCACAGGACGGGGAGCCCAGCACCCCCTCCACTGCCGTACTTGGACAGGCCTGGGACCCCCATCTAAATTCTTGCTGTTTCCCAGTAAGGCCCCTGCGGTGGGGAGCTGCCAGGTACGTGAAGAAGACACACCTGTCCTTTTCAGACGTCTACTCCTGAAACCGAGAGAGAATATATTTCCGTTGTTTTCTTCTCCTTTTAAAAATGAATTTGATCTTTTTCTTTGTACGCTTTGACCCTTTAGCTATTGTTTGAAATCACAGATTTGTGGCGCTTGGTTACGGCAGCCACAGGAAACAAATGTGCTTCCCAATCTTCCTCGACTCGTTTTCAAGGCAGCTGTTGGCTGGACAGCACAAGTCATTGAAAAATTTCTTTGTGCTGCTGCAAAATCAGCCAGCTTCTGACACACTAAGGCCGATGCCGCTTCTGTAGGACAGAGCTTGTGATGTTAAATGTGAAATTGTCCTTCTGCCCCTTCCCCTCGAACTTGGATTTTAGTCCTTCATTAGCCAGAATACCCTCCTCCTGTGACCCTTTAGCTTTTCAACACCCTGTCAAAACGTGGCCCTAGAAAGTAACACCAAGCCTTGACTCTGTGACCCGAGGACACTGCTGCCATGTGGGCCTCTCTATCTTACTGTTGGGGACGTGACCCCTATCTCGGTGAAGCGCATCGGACTCCCCGTCCTGTGGGTCTGGCCCTGTTTCTTCCGGGCAGCCCTGACCCATCTCTGTGAGGCAGGAAGGGGACTGCTGGGGACGCCACCTTTCCTAGGACCTCCTGTGTTGGGCTCGTTTCCTCTTTTTCCCTCGGGCCTGTCACCCTGATGCCTGACCCTGTAAAGGTAGAAATGCTGAGGATTCAAGCCAGGAGTCCGAGCATTCAGTTGGGAATGAGGACTCCTGCTTGGGGTGAGCCTGGAGGCCACTTCCTGCCAGCTGGCTGCCTCTCCAGCAGGCAACCCTACCCTGGCCAAGCACAAGTCTAGGACACGTTTCTTTACGGAGCTGAATAGCTATTAGGTTCCAGCTGGGCAGAGGATCGTGTCAAAGGGAGTTACGATGACTCCTGCATACAGTTCTACTCTGTTCTAAAAACAGAACATGTCCCTGGAACATTACATGCCAACCATGCAATATTTCCTACGGTTTCTGTTTTGTGCAAGAATCCAGCTGCCCCGCGTGTCATTAATTGGGTGACTAATTTCACAAGAAAAGCATGTGAAATTGGTGCTGTATTTTCCACGGGTTTGTACTTTAAACCATTCCAGCAAATTGCTCATTTCTATGAGCTTCTAAATTTAAAACATATGCTGCTTCCCTTAGCAAAATGGGATTGGAATTCAGTCTAAAGTTCTGAGCTGGCAACGCTGGAGCTGCCTTTTCTGCCCTAAGAGGAGCGGAGTCAGGCAGTGAGCCTTCCCCACCTGTGTTCTCGGGCGGGATGGCCTATATTTGCAAGGAAGCTTACAACTCAGTATCCGGGTGGCATTTGGGCAAAGACTGGCTGACAACATTCCTAACTGTAAATAGTGTCATATTTTTTCAGATTATTGACCAGAGTATTTTTAATAACTGTATGCCAACCTCCTATTCTCGGTGACAGCACGGGACTCCACCCTTAGAGGCCACAGCCCACGAGATCCAAGGATGGTCTGCAGGAGGTCTGCGCACAGTTCTAACCAGACCCCCAAAGTAGTGAGCTGCATACTGGAGCAGGTAGGCACCACTCACACACCCAGAGACCCCTCAAACCTCCCTTTTCATTCACTCATATCACATACTCGTATGTGTTGAGTGCGTCTATTTGCCAGTGGCCAAAAGACCTCCCCTGCAGAGCTTCATCCCGGGGGAAGCAGAACATTCCAGTGGATGAACACTGACCCGAACCCCTCTGGGTCCTCAGGTGGTGCTGGGAACCAGCCTCCCTCCCCACCCCACCCCCGCCACCCATGTCGGCAGGCAGCCTCCACCCTCCCCTGCCCACAGCAGAGCGAGAAGAATCAGTAGGGACCATCCAGTCATGAGCTTGCTGGGTCACAGATCACGAAAGGAAACAGTCCAAGCTTTGGAACTCTGGTCAGCTCCTGGCCCTTGGCATGGATACAGGAGGAAAGGGCACAGCCACTGGGTGGCACAGCGATGCCGAAGGGCAGCCCCTGGGGGCCGGCCCGGTGGCTCAGGCGGTTGGAGCTCTGTGCTCCTAACTCTGAAGGCTGCCAGTTCGATTCCCACATGGGCCAGTGGGCTATCAACCACAAGGTTGCCAGTTCCACTCCCACAAGGGATGGTGGGCTGCGCCCCCTGCAACTAGCAATGGCAACTGGACCTGGAGCTGAGCTGCGCCCTCCACAACTAAGATTGAAAGGACAACAATTTGGAAAAAAAGTCCTGGAAGTACACACTTCCCCTTCCCCAATAAAATCTTTAGGAAAAAAAAGGGCAGCCCCTGGGGGCCGTGCCACACCGTGGGAGGTGCCTAGTGGGCTGGTCACAGGAGTAAATGAGGTGAGACCACAAAGCACTTATCACAGAGTCCGGTGACTTAAGGGCTGAGCAGCTCTGGCTGTGTTACTGTGAACAAAGGGAGGGTCCTCACTGTCACGTTCCTTTCAAGAGGAAAGGACATGTGAGTTCAATTAAGCAATTCAAACATGACTAATAATATTCTCCATAACCACTTCACGATGTTAATGAAAGTTCTGGTTTTTAGGGCAGAATGTTGGGAGCACCCAAACGCCCCCCCATGAGGGAACTAGCCAAGCGCATTATATCATTACGATATAATATCATTATTACTCAACCATCAAAAATCAGAATTACGAAGACCAGGATGCTTCTTGGAACCCTTTCATATGACATAATGGTGAGTGAAGAAAGCAGAATACAAAATTGCATGGATAACAGGATTTAAGTAGGGTAAAAAACCTGGAAGGGAACAGGGAAAAACAAAAGTTTGCTAGAACACAGAGACTGGGGAAGACTTATCTTTCCACTATTAGATGGTGGTTAAAGTAATCTATCAGATTCCGGAAAGACCAGAGGAAGGGACCAAATTGAACAAGCCATATCTTCTCCAGGCTAAACGCTTTAAGAGATGCAGCAAGTCTGCAAAGTTCCATCCTGTGGCCTCCTCCCAACAGCCCCCTGCCTGTAGGCTGTGCCCACTTGTCCTGGGGAGGCCTGGCATCTGCCTAGCAGGTGCATTTCCCACCCGGCTGCTGTCCCACCACCAGCCATCTGCTCCCATGACCCTGCCTGAACTGTGCCTCCCTCCCTGCTCTGTGCCTGGCCCAGACACTTAGGTTGGGATCTGCTGTTCCATGTAATAGGAAACTGCACATAATGGGGGTGCAACCTTTATGCAGGTGTACCCCTTTCATAGGGAACGTCTATGGTACGGCAGACCCAGGCCCCTTCACTATCTTTGCTCCTCCATCCATAACGTCTGGGATTTATCCTCAAGGTCACCACATGGCTCAGATGGCCATCACAGTCCCGTGCCCAGCCTGGCCTCAGCAGGACCCATAACCCTTAAGCAGTCTTCCCAACTCCCATGGGAACTTCTGCTATATCTCATTGGCTGAGGCAAGTCACATGGCCACCCTACCTACAAGGGAAGTAGGGAAATGTAGTCTTTTCAGCTAGGCACATTTCCATACAACTCAATCCATGTTCCGTCACTATAGGAGTGATATGGAGTCTGCCATGACCCATCTAGTCTATTCTCCACCCAGCAGCAGAGTGCACCTGAGCACAGGGGTGTCAGGTCACACGTGCTGCCACTGGGTGCCCTCCAGAGTGCCCATCTTACTCAGAGCACTGTCCTTCCAAAGTCTTCACTGCTCATCAGCTGCTGCTAAGGCCACACAAAGAGGGACAGCACATACCGTGGAAGAACAGGACACCACCTATAAAATATGAAGGAGTCTTCCTAAATAAAAAGTCACCTCCAAATCTGAATTGGACAGTGCCTCCACATTAGGGGTTCTTAACCTGGAGAGGGGACCACGGGCCAATGCCAGGCTCCAAAAACTCAGATGAGAAAAGAAATCTTTATTTTCCCTGACCTCTGACTAAAATGCAGCCTTTCCTTCAACTGTGACTTCAGGACCCGTAGAAACCACAGACCGTCCCATCTCACAGGACCACGGGGCACTTCTCAGGGCATCATCGTGCTCATGGCTCCCACTGCTAAACCTCCTGATACAATAAATGAATCAAGGTGCCAACAGATTACAATTCTGTTTGGGTTCTCCCGGAAGCAGGCCCTGAGGTGAGGATTCCAAAGCAGGACATTTGTTTGAGAAACATGGGGAGTAAGGGGGTGACACAGGGAAAGGAAGGTGACACTGAAGAGCTTGCTATTAAGATGCTGCCAGAGGACATGACTGGGGCTGGATCCCTCAGAGCATGAGGCCACACATCCCGCCTCCCCTGAAGGGAGAAGAAGTGAGGGCTTCGGCGGGGGTGCACAGAGTTGCCAAGTCCAGCAATGGGCAGTTGACTGAAGGGAGTGGGAGGGGACAGTGTGTCTAGGACAGCTGTGTCACCCACACAGCTGTAAGGTTTTAATAACTGAGTCTCAGTATAGTCAGTTTGTTCTATCATCCTATATTCTGTGTACTTGGGGACATCTGTGAGGGGACCCATTGGCTGGCTTTCCCAGATACTAAAGGGATCTGAGCACCATTAAAGGGAGGGGCCTGCCCCAAAGACAACTGTGCTTCAGAGAAGGAGACAGAGTGAGGGGGAGCCCCCGATGCTGGCAGATCCCAGCTCGTGGGGAGCTCAGCTGGGCGAAGGGAACCAGGTCCTGCAACAGTTACAAGAAACAGAGAGATAGATGGCAACCCTCCGGATGAAAAATAGAATAACTTAAGAGCTATCATCACTAATTGTTGGATCGGACTTAACTTGCAATTGAAACAATTATGTTAAAAGATTATGATAACAGTGAGACAATCAGAAATGCCAACAGGCTGGATATTTGATGAAATTGAAGAATTATTATTTTGGCTTTTTTTAGGGATGATGTGATACGATGTTGTGGATTTTTAAAAAACGTCTCTCTTACCTCTTAGAGATACATTCTGAAATAGTGACGGATGAAGTCATGTGATGAAGGATTTCATAGGGTTGGGGGGGGATGGAAGGGGTTGGAGATGAAGTAAGATGTATTTATAGTTGTCTATGATTTTTGAGAGTAAAAAGTTAAATGACTTCTAAATATTGGGGTTCCTCAGCCACAGGTACCAAGCCCTGTTTCCTTCCCCCAACCCTGCCTACAGTTAAATGCCACAGGGATGCTGGTGACCCCAGACTTCCATGTGCAGCTTGGCGCCGGCTCTGAGCCCCAGCACCAATACCCAACCCAGTCAGCATCCTGGCAGCCTCACTGGACTTCAACTCCTTCTCAGGATAACCTATCATCGTCAAAAATAATAACCACCGTTATTGTCAAAAATCATAATACTAAGCCCAGGCTTCCCCACCTCATTCAGGAATCACGTCTATTCAGTGGTTCAGCTGAGACATCTGCATGCTGCCTCATCTCCCTCTTTCTCTCCTGCATCTAATTCTTCGGTAATCGCAGGGACGGCCAGCTATTCCTGCAGCCCCAGTGTGAGTATTAGTCAGGCCACTTTCACTCTCCAAGTTGTCCCGATTGAACCAATCGGTCACACAGGCATCCTACTTAGACATGCCTGGCAAGCTTCTGGCCTGTTCTCTGAGTTTCCTGAGAGCAGAAGTGACCATCTATCTATTCACGTGTTTCTATCACCAGCATTTGGCACAGTGAGTGGTACACAATAAATGTTGGTTAAACCCAAGAATGGATGCAAGAGTGGCCTGCGATGAGATCTAGAGCGACCTGCAGAACTGAATCATGACCCTGCAACCACGAGCCAGCCATGCTGTCTTCGCAACGGGAGAGGATCTCTATGGTCTGTGGGCCGTGCAGCCTGGAAAGATTCCTTAAGTGAGTCCTTGCCATCTCACCTTCACACGTGCGGTTCAGCTTCTGGGGGAACGAGGTGGGTGGCTCCTCGTGACAGACGCACTGATACGAGCCGTCGACATTTAAGCACAGTTCTTCTTCAGAGCAGGCGTTGAGCTCCTCGTAGAAACATTCATTTACGTCTGTCGAAAAGGAGAATCGGTGAGTTGTAACCCGCTGGTCATTCTCATTAACCGCCACATGTGTGTCCTGAGAGCTGAGGAAGTGGTCTGGGCAGCAGCCCCAGGCTGCATCTTGAAGCCCCCATCTTAGAAAGCCCGTAGCCCCCTGGCCGCCTCCATTCAAGTGGCCGGCCCACACCTCGGGACACAGAGTACAGCTGTCATGTGTGCCTGAACGAATCACTTTGGGGCTGTATTGACCCTGAAGGGTCATAAAATGATGGGGTCCCAACACCCTACCCAAGAATTAACCTTGCGGATGGGCATTTTTCTGGACTGACAAAGCACAGACCAGCCCCTGACATTCAGAAGTGGCCTGTCACTCACGGCTGGGCCCTGGTACATTCCTATCGATGGAAACAATCTCACAGGACACACAAGGCGACTCCACGACTGGGATGAAGTGAGACAGAGGAGCAAGGCCACTGCACGGTGTTGTTGGAGCCAGACAGAGAAAGGACAGTGGTGTCACCCACAAAATACCAACCCCCCGCTCCTGGACAAAATGAGTGACTCTTGGTGTTTTGGCTTATCTTCATGCTAGTTTGCCCCTCCCCATAGGTCAGACACATTGACACACCCAATCACAGAACGCCCACTTTCTGACAGCATCCAGTTCAGAACAAAGCCCCGGGTCCTAGCCCCTCCCCCAGACTGCCCAGGGGAAGACCACGCCCAAAACAGACGCTCTCCAACATGCTCCTCCTGAGATGCCAGGGCCCGGGGTGGCCTTCTCTCTCTCTGCCTTCAGTACTGAACCCGACTTGTTCCCCTGCAGGCCCACTACTGGGATCGCCGGCCGGGGGCCTGGACAGACCACACCAGACGGGCACTTCTCTTATTGGCCCCACTCACTTTGGTTTTCAAGAACATCTGTGGATTTTGAAGGAAATTAAATACACTACCTAGAACTTTTTCTGGGCTCCAGAGCCTGGCATTATATGGGAGCTTCACTGTCCTGGGAGTTTCCCCAATGACAGCAGCCACCTTGCAGGGCTGCAGCAAAATCCAGCTGCCCCCTCGTGGGGAGCCACGTGCTCTCACCCTGTCCACGGCCCCTCCATGTCACATGGCAGAGCTGAGCACCGGAGACTGGCCATGTGCCACAGCCCAAAGTATTTACTGTCTGGCTGAAAAGTTTGCTGACCCCTGATGTGGACAGAAAAGAAAATGAAGGAACCAGGTAACTTCTTCCAGGAACAAGGCCGCTTCTGTGTGCTTCTCCAAATTCGACTTTGTACAGATTCTGCGACAGAACCTTTGAGGTACAGGATGCCCTGGGCAAGTGTGGGGAAGAAGCAGTGGGGAAACCTAGGAACCCGTGAACTGAAGGAGCAAGTTCTGTGCTGTCTGGAGCCAGTTCACCTGCGCCCACCTGGCTGGGAGGAGAACCCTGGGCATAGGGTGTGCAGGAGACATGGACTTCCAACTTGGTTGGGCCAGAACAAGCTACAGCGGGTCAGCCACCCAAACCCGATGCGTCATGTTTCCACTCGGGCAGCCCCGCCCCCCAAGGAGAGAACCAGGGGGAGCGGCACCTTGCACCTGGATGCTGATAACTTCATACACACGCTTCACGACGCCGCCCAGCACTGCGGAGACGTTGGCCACAGGCACTGACTGCGGCAGGCCGAGCAGCAGCTGCGACACCGTGGTCGAGGTGTCGCCACAAGCCGAGTGCAGGTGGTAGACTGCAGCCTCCATGGGCCACAGGGCACTGGTGACCTGCAAAGCCAGAGTCAGACCATGACCTGGGGGCAGCGCCCCCATCAGACAGGGAGGCCGAGGCCTGTGGAAGTTCAAGGTAACTGCACACGCACTCCCGCACGCATGCACACGCACGCATACAGACACGCCACTCTGCTCTGCAGAACTGAACCTCTACGACATTTTGATATCCGTCATCCCAGTAAAAGTCCTGCAGACCACATTATAAATACGTCTGCAACATGAGTTGTCACAGGGTGAACAGTGTGCACCCCCAAAATCCCTATGTGGAAGTCCTATGCCCCAGGACCTCAGGATGGGACCTTATTTGGAAATAGGGTCATTGCACATGTAATTAGTTAAAATGAGGTCATTAGGATGAGGTCATTATCCAATCTGACGGGTGTCCTCACACAGAGAAGAGATTTGGGTGCAGAGACACACTGAAAGGAGGGAATGTTGTGGGGACACAGGGTGAGGGCAGCTGTCTACAAGCCAATGAGGGTAGGACCCTTCCCTCGCAGCCCTGGGAAGGAACAGCCCTGCCCACACCTCCGTCTCAGGCTTCCAGCAAAGGGAGCCACAAATGTCTGTGTGAGCCCCCCACTCTGTGACGCTGTCCGGCCACCCCCGGAAAAACACTGGTCAGCCCCAGGCCCCTCAGTCCCCACCCCCACAGCACATGACAGAGAATTAGGTCAAGAATTAGAGAACTGGACATCAAGCCATGGTCTCATGTTGCACATCTGATTTTTGTGTTGTTTTCTTGAGCGTTAATGCCCCTTTTCTCATTTCATGTGAACCCTTTTTATCCCAGCCGAGTATCTCAAAATCTCGAGACCCTGTTTGTCTTGAGAATCCAAACACATCGGCTGGACCACCGGGCAGCACGGTCTCACCAAAGCAAGTTTTGCCACCAGCCCTCTCATCTCCATGGGGAAGCAGAGAAGTGGGCGGGGGGGGGGGGGTGCACTGGAGTCTGTCTGGTCCTGGGCAGACTCGAGCCTTCACAGGGGAGATACAGCTTGGAACTCAGGAGGCAGAACAGAAGCCCATCCGGGCCTCCAGGGAGCCCCCGAGTCAGGGAGCCCACCCCTGCTGCAGGGAGGAGTCCGTGGGGCAAGCCCCTCCTGCTGGAGGTAATGGTCTGCATGGAGAAACAACCTACGCTCTTGAGGAGACAATGGGTGACACACGACAATATTTAAAATACCAGTAACCACACTTGGAAAATATGTGTATCAGCACCATTTTCAGCTCTTTCCCATGTACTGTTTAAACCTCGTGGCCACTGTTTCAGGCGATTATGGCTGTTTCTATTCAATTCTACCTACGGCACAGAAAGGTTAAGTAACTTGCCCAAGGCCGCAGAGCTAACAAGTGGCAGCACTGGAATTTGAACCCAGGCAGCCAATCAGGCCATCTTCCTCTGACCCCAACAAGCTCAGAGGAGACAAAATCACCTCTAGCTAGGGCGGTTAAGGAGGCTTCCAGGGAAAGGTGACATTTCATAAAACCTCTTGAGCCACTTTACTGGAGAGCCCAGGACAAGGTGAGTGTGTGTACATCTGTTCTGGGGCCGCCCCCGCCAGCTGGTCTGAACACCAGGGAAGGACCCAAATCTGTCTCTGACCCCTCACCACAGGTGGGACACATCTGTGGGATCCAAAAGTCAGGTAGCACCAGCCAGATAGTGTGCAGGGACCGAGCAGAAGGAAAATGGGGGGCCCTCATTCAAAAATTATTAAGTATTTCAAGAGGCAACAGCAGAACGTCAAACAACGTGTGGGGCCCTTCTGAGCATTGACTGAGGGTTGACTGCGTGGGACACGCACCCGTGAAGCCTGCCCTGAGGGCAGACCACCACGCTGGAAAGACCGTGCGGGGGGCGGGGGGGGGAGAGCAATGCCCTGTGCACCAGTGCGCCCACCACGGTGGTGACAGTTCACATGTGAAGACGTCCTGGCTGGAAGGCTCTGCTGAAGTATCAGAAAGTGTGAGCAGGGGCTGTGTTGCCCCTTAGGGGACATGTGGCCCTGTGCAGGGACATTTTGGGTTGTCACAGCTGGGCATGTTTCCAGCTTCTTGTGCAGAGAAGTCAGGCAGGCATGCTGCGAAAACCCTGCGATGACAGGCAACCCCCACAACAAAGAGCCATCCATCTCCAAATGTCAACAGTGGCAAGTAGAGGACCCCATCTAGAGGTCCCCATCCCAGAACTTTGCAGGATGCTGGGGAGCTGAGAATGGGTCAGTGAGGGCACAGCCCTGGGGTCCAGGTCGTCTGCACTGGGGCGCCCTTCGGTTTAAGCAACAGACAGCAGTTAAAAGCCCAGGGGGGGGGGGGGGTTCCATGCTCTAGAATGGGGTAGGGCTTACAGCGACAAACTCCAAATTAGACACTTCCATGTGTGAGTTTTACGGCACGTAAGTCATACCTCTTTGAAGCTTTGTTTTCTCTATTAAGAGTTCACATTTGGTTCAGAGTCAGACTTTGTGGGGTGGCTCGGGCCCCAGTTCCCCCCGCGCCCCCGCCTGTGCCAGCCGGAGTCCTGCAGGCTGGCTCTCTTCCCACCTACCATGGAGTGCAGGAGTCTCATGTGGTTCAGGAGCCTGACATCCACCTGCTGCAGCTCCTGGAAGTTCATTTTCACCAGGACCGTCACGTTGTACCAGGCGCTCGTCAGGTTCCTCTCTGGAGCTGCAGGAGAGAACGTGCTGCAGAGCTACGGGCCCAGGACAGGGCAGGGCCACCAGCAGCCCCGGTGAGAGGGGGACCGGAGGCCTGGAGGGGGAGGCCGGCCTACTGCATTCACCCTCCTACGTAAACGGGGGCTGACCCGGACGGCATGGGGCACATTCCCCACCGCCTGCCCCTCACTCCCCTTACATTGTGTGTGGCCCCACGTATAACATATAACACAGTACTGTATATAATGCATACTCGATAACACTGTGTGCTACATATTTTACATAATATGTAGACTGATGTGGGTAGTCAAGTAGCACACTGAATGCATATCATATGTAATATAGCACTTTACATGTTTAGACGATACTAATACTAGAACGTACTACATATTGCATGTGCATATGTTATAATATATATTGCATATATCTGCAAGCTCTGAACATTGGCCAACCCATTGTCCTGGGGGCAGCCATGATGAAGAGCAGAACTTTCCAGACCAGACAGTCATGCCCTGAGGGCTGGGCCAGGGCCTGCCAAGCTGGTGCTCTCAGCAGGGTTTCGGGTCCCTTGGTGTTTCTGGAGCAGAGAGCCACACGCCTTCCCACTACAAAACAGGTCAGCTTCCAGCAAGCTCTAGGGCTCCCCAGGTGAGCTTGGGGAATTTGGGTAGCCGCTCTGTCAACAACGCCTTTCCTCCCCAGCATGCCTCCCCCTGAGACGTCAGTGGCCACATCTGGACAGACATACTGCATTACTTGGGGGTGGGATGCACCCTGCACATAGCTGCAGGCTCCCCTGACACCAGTCGTTGCCCCTGGAAATCAATCCCCACCCCCACCAGGTCAGGGCGGGGCCCCCAGCCTACGGGCAGCTGCCTAACTGGACACCTTTGCTGCAGGTCTCCGTCTTACCTTGGAGCGCAGGAGCCATGCAGCGGTGGCCCCCCAGCAAGGGGCAGCATTTCTGAAGTCCAGGGCAGTCGGCATCCAGGGCACAGGACGAGGTGGATGCGTCTGGCCCCTCTGCTGGGCAGACCCCGGGTCTTGATGCAAACTCCCCGGACCGATTCAGCGCTAGGGAACAGTGATTAGCGGTTAATGACGTTAGCAGTAAAAACTTGGGTGAGCTGCTCAGGCACCACCCATGGGTGCCTTCTGGCGCTGATTCTGTCTGCGGTTCCCGGAGGCACACGGTGTGGCCTGCTCAAAGGCCATGTCCAGGCCTGGGGGACGCCATTCGATGTCTAAAGTCCTGGAGAAATTGCCACACAGGGACTGGATTTTGGATATGAAAAATGGGCATGTGGTACAGCCCAGAGAGCCACTGGGACAGAAATGCCAGCATCCCTGTGGGGCCACCAACCAACGGTTTGAAAGTCTTTGCTTTCTCTCCCATCGTAACAACCAACAGCCTCGGGGCTAAGGAAATGTGAGACTGAATGTGAGGTGGCTCCTGGGACAGAAATATAACATTAGAAGAAAGAAAAAGTGACATGATAATAAAGTGTGCAGTTGAAATAACAGCAGTGCACCAACCTCGGTTCCTTGGTGGGGACATGTGTACCGTGGTACACAGGCCACTAACTCTTGGGGACACTGGTTAGGGGTATACAGGAACTCTCACTACCAGCTTTGCAACTTGTCTGTAAACCTAAAGCTATTCTAAACTAAAGGGTTTACTTAAATTAAAAGAAAGTTCAGGTCACCAAGAAAAAATCAGCTTCCCAAAATGGATGCCGATCGGACATTTTTTTGAGTTCAAGTTCATCTTGGTCTGAAGACTGCTGGGACTCTCTCCGTCCCACGGGGCTGGCACTCACTGAGCGCCCAAGAGAAGAGTCAGCAATTCCAAATTGGTAGAAAGTCAGAAATCTCCTCCTTTCACCAGCTCAATAAACAATGAAACAGGACTTCCCGGTGCCTGGCAACCAAGGTTAGTCACAGTTCAAGGACATGACCCACGGGAGATTTCTGTCTGAGCAACAGCACTGAGGTCATCCGGGGCTCAGGAATCTGATCCTTCTGGAATATCATTCCCGCCCCCACCTCCTTAATGGGCGTCCTCCTCCCCCAAAGGGGCCCTGGTCCTCAGCCTGGGAGAGATGGGGAGTTTGGGGTACTGTCCTGTTCCAGTGGGTCCTGCCATGAAGATGGGCTAAGTGGAAACTAGGGTGTCACTGCACCCTAGTTTCGGCTAAGACACTCAGTGTCACCCCCAGGAAGTTATCCCGAGGAAATAATCCAGCTTGTGAGCAGCGGCAATTGTACCATAGGACACTCATCGCGGCATTATTTATAATAATGAAGACTTGGAAGCCACGAGATGGTAAATGGTAGGAGATTGCTTCACGCTGACACATCCATATGAGGTAATGCCATGTGGCCATTAAATCATGTGGCAGAATAATATTTATTAATGTGAAAGATGTTCCAGATAAATGGCCAAATGGTAAAAGCGTGCTACAGAAAACTCTCAACGGGGTGACCATGCTTTTGTACAACAACTGCCCCAGATGAAGATAGAAGAAAACGTTCACACAGTTATGTGTGGGTGGCAGGCTTACGGGTAACGTCCCTTTGTTCTTTCCTGTTTCCAGATTTTCTGCATGACTCGTGTATTCATTTTCGTAGTCATAGTAAAAAGATACATTTATATAAAATAATGTGTGAGTGATCATTGTGTGCCAAATGCTGGGATTTTAGGAATTGAAAGTCATTTAGACTGAAAGGAATGTCACGGGTGTTCTCATAAATGCTCTTCCCTTTTTAGATAATTGGTTGTTGAGTGGGAGAAGAAAGAAGGAAGCAGGCTGAGGTTTCACTGCTGCCTGGGGATGACACCTCTGAGCTGAGAGCACCAGGCTGCCGAGACACAAGTCACCTGACGCCTGGGGCCCTGGAGGCCGTGCCTCGAGGAAAGAGTACGTCTGCCCTCCTATCCTCCATAAATCCTCAGGCTGTTCCTGTCGCCACCTCCGCCCCATTCTGTGCAAAACAGCGGGAAGGTCTGGGGATCACTTAGACTTCTGGGGTTCCAAAGAGCCAGCCTGTCACCAGGCCTCTCTGAAAGAGCTCTGATGGAACAGAGGAGCTGTGCCAGCGTGGAGAAGGCCGTGCAGCCAGTACCCGTGGTGTAAATGCCTCCACCACGGCAGTTCCAGCTGCCCATGTGGCGTTTGTACATCCTGAGCATGGAGGTGGGAAGAGGTGCCCACGGGCAGCCCTCAGGAGCTGGCAGGAGGCCGTCTGTGCCGAAGGTGGTGCCACAACCCAGGCCCCCAGCAGCCGCAGTGCCCGGCCCACAGGCGCCTCCTCCTGAGAGGTGTGCAGCCTGCTGGGTGCTCTGGGTCTTCCTTAGCACTGCTCCTTCCCCCAGCAGTGGCCCCTGCCCCAAATGCCATCAACAGAATCTGATGGGCTCGGGGAGACCCAGGCCCAAGTCTGTGTCATCTTGGTCAGATCACCTGCCACCTCCAGTCTGTGCCCTCGTCTGCAGAACGGGGCACACTCCTCTTCATGAGTGACCAGGAATCTCCCTTGCTGGCCTGTCATAAAGGACACATGCCATCAAGGCCCTTTTCCTCTCTTCCTCCTGGGCTCCTGCCGGCCTCCTCTCCACACCACTACTAGGGTGACCATTCTGAGGCCCAAGGGGGACCACGGACAGCCCCATCCCAACTCAGCCACATGGGAGGGGCCTCAGAACCCGCAGGGTGAGTTCTCCTTCACTGCTCCCAGCATGTCCCCTGACATGTCCCAATACTCCCTGCTCTAGCCACACCCCTACCTGCAGTTCCCAGAGCAGCCCTACCCCTGGGACTAACTAGAATGTTCTAGTCCTCTCCCTGCCCAGTGAGTTCCTAATTAAAGGTGCTAACACTCTAAAAGTGGGGCTGATGTCCCATGAGAGCATTTCCTGGAGACTGGTTTGTTGAGGGGAAGAAAGACGGGTGGCAGGTGGTGGGGCGGAGACACCTGCCCTCCCTGTCTCCTCTCCAGTGGGATTTTACTTGTTTAGCTCAGCAGGGCAGCAGCCCTTACAGAAAGGTGACCTTCAGCATGGGAGGAGCTGGTGTGGCTCCGCCTCTCCTGGGCCTTCCTAGGTCCTCAGCCCTCTGAACATGTGGCCTCACTAGTCCTGAGACAGCCAGCAGGTAGGAAGAGTGTGGCCCTCACAGGTGAGGATGGGCAGGGTAGGGTGGCACCTGCCTTCTCCCACTGGATTCTGACGCTCCATACCAAGCCATGGCCATCAGGTCGGCCGGCCCCGTCTGGATTTCAGTGGTGGTGGCAGTGTTAGTGACAGTGGTGCCTTTTTAACACTCAACTCTGAGCCGTCAGGACATCTCTGAACGGGTCAATGGGGAGTGGCACGCATGCCTGTCCTGTGTGAGATTCTTTCCTGTTTCCATGTTTTCTGCATGCCCACCCATTCATTTTTGTAATTATAGTAAAAAGATACATTGAAACAAAACAATGTAGGAGGTATCATTGAGTTCCAAACGCAGGAGTGAAAAAAAACTGAAAGTCATTTAGAGGGAAAGAAGTATCACATGTGTCTTCATAATGCTCTTCCCGTTTCAGATCATCAGTGGCTGAGTTGTTTCGGGGACCTGGGGAAGGCACACTCAGGGTGACTCAGCGAGCCGAGCCCACGCGGCCTTCTGCAGGGTCTGCAGAGCCCAAGACTACATCCTGGTGTGGGGGGGCCAGCACCCCCGGTGAGCAATGTCCAGGCCTTAGCCTGGTGCCGTCCTGGCCTCAGTTGAGGATGGGCCATAGGGGATCCCCCTCCCGGCCCCCTGAGCTGGTGCTTTCTGCTCTCTGGAGGCGGCAGCCCTCACAGCCCAGGGGCGGCCCCATCGACACTCACTGGGACCACACCCTTCCCACTTCCCCTCCATGATGGGGTGGGAACAGGGGGACCTTCTGACTGCTCAGAAACTCATTTCAGATCCGGTATTGACTCAAATTTAACAATTACCACTACCCACACACACTCATACATGTACCGTTTCCCCTGGAAGAGGTTTTCTGGAAAGTTCCCTGCATGTTGAGAGGCTGAGCCCTGAGCCCCCACACAGCACAGCCCCCCTGGCCTCCCCCCTGGCCCAGCACAGCCACACCAGCCACCCTGTTAACAGCCCCGAGCACCTTCCAACCCGCACTGAGGAAGTCAGAGGAGTCGGGGACCGCTGGGCAGTTAGGGGGAAACTGAGGGGACCCCTTCCTTTTCTTACACATTGGTGTTCAGATTAGGGTTTCGGGTAAAGTCAGCGTCCACTGCAGTGTTTAAAAAGAAAGAGGTGGCTGCCAACACAGACGAGATCGCAATGTTGGTTCTCAGACTTAGCTACGTGTTAGAATCACTTGGGGAGCTTTACAAACACCCCAGTGCCCCAGTTACGCCCCAGACCAAGCCCATCACACTCTGTGAGGGCAGCACCCAAGCATCAGTGTCTTTCAATCTGCCCAGGGGCCTTCTATGTGTAGCCATGTCAGAGAGCCACGGCTCCAGAACAAGGTTCTCAGACTGGAGCCCCCGAGCCAGCACCATCAGCACCACCGGGAACTTGTACTTCACGCCTGACTCCCTGGATCTGAAACCCGAGGGGGGGGCCAAGGATCTGCGCTTGGATGCGCCCTCCAGGTGGTCCTCATGCTCAAGGTGGGGAACCGGGGTTTCAGAAGGGGCTAGTAAGCCCAGGGCCAGTGGGTGGGAGACACCCCCCCCCCCGCAGACCCATCAGCACCCCCAGGAGAAGGAAATGGGGGGGTGGCCTTAGCCCGCCCCCACCCTGCACTCACGCAGGACGCAGTAGAGGCCCAGCTGCTCGTAGCCCTCGCAGCAGTCAGTCACGTTCCTGGACTCGGGGACGTCCACTGCCAGGTACCGGGTTCTGTAAACGGTCTTGGGGCACCGCCTCCAGGGGATCCATCCACCGCAGGGGGCATAGGTCACGTGGGACACCTGGACAGCCTCCACTTTCTGGACACTTTGGGTCACGCTGTAGTTGCACAGCTGGTAGCTCAGCAAGGACAGGCCTTTCTCTAGGAGGGAGGAGCCAAAGAAAGGGCAAAGGTGAGAATCAGGTCCCTACGCGGGGCTGACCAGGACTTGCTCTCTTCTGCAGGAGCAAGTGAAACAAGACCCCGGCCCTGGACCCTCAGCAGCGCCCGCCAGCCCGCTGAGAAGTCGGTGCAGCAGCGGATAAAGCATAAATAAAGGGCTAAAGTGGCAACGGAGACTGCCTGCTAAGAAAGCCTCCCCTACACGGTGTGGTGCGCCCGGGCCGCATGCGCGGGGGTCTGACGGTGCTGGGAACGGAGACACAGAGGAGTCAGACAGCTGGGGCTCGTGTCCCCATTTGGTGCTCCGTGCTCTGTGCTTCTGCGGCGGGAGAATCTTGTGCACAGCTCTTCAACTCCCAGAGCCACAGGCTTGCCACACATGCAATGCATCCGTAACAATTCCAGTAACTACTACCGTGCTTCCCGGAAAATAAGACGTAACCGGAAAATAAGCCCTAGCACGATTGTTCAGGATGACATCGCCTGAACATAAGCCCTAATGAATCCTTTGGAGCACAACTTAATATAAGCCCCGGTCTTATTTTCGGAGAAACACGGTATATACTGGAGGCCTACTAGGCACAGGGCTCGGATGGCAGTGGCAACTTTTGTGGAATGAGAGGGAAGATAAATACACAAATATCTCAAGCACACATGAGGGTTCATAGATGATAAAGTTCAGTCCGATTGTCACTGTCACTACCGGGAGATGAGGGCACAGTGCCACAGTAGGATGACATCCAGCTGGCCCAACAGGCCCAGGTATTGCCTGCTTCCTGTGTATAAATACCCAAGCCCCTTCAGCACGATCACCGGTTCTCAAGACCCCAGGGCACCCAGTACTGTCACCAGCCTCGTATCTCCTTCTCGTGGATCATGTGGTCCTGGGACATACCATCTGCCCTCTGTTGTCTCATGTACCGGGGACTGTCACAGGCTGAATTGTGCCCCCACCCACCCACAATTCCAGTGTGAAGTCCTCACCCCCAGTACCTCAGAATGTGGCTTGTTTAGAAATAGGAGTTTGGCAGATGAGATTAGTTAAGATGAGATTATCCTGGAGTAGGGTGGCCCCAATCCAATGGGACCGATGTCCTTATAAAAGGCGAAATTTGAACCCAGGAACAGGAATGCACAGGCGGGCGCCTTGAGAAGATGGAGGTAGAGATGAGGTGAGGCTTCTATGAGCCAAGGAACAGGGGTGATTGCTGACAGCCCAGCAGGAGCTGGGGGAGGATGGCACACCTTCTCCCTCACAGGCCTCAGCGGGAACTGCCCTGCCCTTACCTGGATCCCGGACCTCTGGCCTCTAGAACTGGGAGAGAAGAAATCTCTACTGTTTAAACCCCTAGCCTGCGGTACTTTGTCCAGGCAGCCCCAGGGAATTCAGGGGGCCATGGGGTGCCCCCCACACTTAGCAGCCAGCATGGGCTCTCAGTGGAGGATGAATGCAAGGTCTGATATACTTCACATTTTCAGGTTGTCAACCTCTGAGGGCCAAACTTTATGAGACTATATAGCCAAAGGGTAAGCGCTCAATTTTATAGCGTAGACCCCTTAGTGAGAAGCTGGCTTTCTGAGGTGGAGCTCAGGGATGGCAGCAGAAATCATCTTCACCCCCAGCGCCAGGCAGCACCCCCGAGGACTCCCCCCTTTGGCCGCCCAGCAGCCGTTAAGTGTCCTGGGGGCTAGTGATGTCCGGGAAGAAACGGCCTGAGCCAGCCCTGGAGCCCAGGCTGATGGGGGATCCTGCAGCCTTACGCTGGGCTGAGCACATTGAATGACCCCACTGCTGAGCGAGCCCACCCCACGACCATGTGAGCTGTGTGGATGCCTCCCCATCACCTTGCAGGTGGCAGGGCCTCTGGGAAAGGAGACCCCTGCTGCCTGTCTCCATCAAAGGGGTGGGTGACAGTAAGCTCTTTGGGGCAGTATGTGCGTGGGGCAGGGGAAATCAGCCTCCAAGACCAGGGTCATGGCCCAGAGCGTAGAGGTGACTTAGATGAGGGGCTAGAGAAAATGGCCTCTGTGAACTGGTCACTAATTAAGTGACCGGCTGAACAAGACCAAGCGTAAGGACTTCCTGCATTGAGAATGTGACAAGATGGTTCTAGATTTTGTTTTTCATCTTAACCTAAGATGAGATGCCAACCGCTAATGAAGGTTACACTTCCCTGTCTCTAGAGTGCCACCGAGCTCCATCTGATCACGACAAGGTCCCAGCTGATCATCAGTGCACACGCCATGACACGCATGCTCACACATCTCCTCTGAAGCTGCACTTGGGATCAACTTGTTTTGTTTCTGACCTTCTCCCGGGGGCCACCACGTCCTCCCCAAGCCTGGCTTCTTGTCAGGGTCCAGGAAAGAAAGTCTGTAGCAGACCCTGCCGTTCAGCAAATCCTTGCAAGCGCCATCATGGCAGTCGGGGAGCCCGGGTTCGTCTCAGAGGTGGGAAATCTTCACGCTCTGGAAGGAGCCTGGGCCCTGGGGTCAGAGGACCTGTGGTCGCACCAGCTTCAGAAACACCAGCCAGGTGATTCTGAGTACGTTTCATACCCTCTCAGTGCCCCAGTCTGGTCATTTGTGAAATAGTAGCTATGCCCTAGGGTTGCAGGAGGAAATGAAACCATGCCTGCAAAAGGCAGTACCTGGCTCATAAGAGCAAATAGACTGGGACCCTGAGTACACTGAACTCGTGGTCCCCGCATCCTCACGTGTACAATGGGGGGGTCACGAAATGCCTCCTAAGGTCTCCTCTAGCTTTGAGATATTCCCACTCATTCTGCAATTGAGCTGTGTGGTTTACACAGCCCTGATTCCAAAGGAAAACTCAAGGGAGAAAAAAATATCACAATTAAACCAAAATCCTTCTTATGGGTGAAAAAACTTTGAACTGGTACAAAACTGAAGTTGGCTGTAGGAACAGAATGGACCTGTTTACATTTCCAACGGAATAAGACAGACTTCAAGAGGAAAAGGATTTGAAAGTTTACCACCTCAGTTCCCTGAAATCTGGGGCTTCAGATATCTGTCTTTTTCGCAGCTGATCAGGTGCCTCCAAAGGCTTTGACCAGGTGCCCTCATTCGGCCCCTCACTCCCCCACCAGCTACTTCCACACTCATTTACCGCTGAGGAAACGGAGGCTGGCAGGACCCAAGGTGAGGGGTGGCCAGATAGAGAGCCCATTTCATGATCCCGCCTCCCTGGCAGGGTCACTCAGGCGGAAACTCTGCCCTCACCAGCTGTGTGGCCTTGGGCAAGTCCCTGATAGGTCTGGGTCTCCCTCTCCTTCTCTGGAAGTTGAAGTTGAAAACTCCAGTATAGCCAGGTTCTGTGTCTGCCCTCGGTGTGGCCCTCCGACCCACACCACCCACAGAAACGTGCAGTTCTGGGCCCACCCAGACCCACTGACTCAGAATCTGTCTTTGAACAGACCCCCAGGTGATCAGAAGCATGCACCCACCTCTTTTGGGGTTACGAGAAAGTTTGGGGAGAGGGAACAGATGCCTCCTCTCAAAGCAGAAGCCTGCCTGGCTTTCAGCAAGGCTGCTGTCCTCACTCATGAAACGGGCTCCCAGAGAGACCCCCTGCTTCTCCAGCATCACCCTCACTGAGCCCAGACCCCTCACCTGTGAAGCCGCTGGCCTGGCTTGGGCCCACGGTGCTGAGCAGAGCCAGCAGGGCCAGCCCGAGGGTCCTGAGCATGGTCGGGCAGTGGCAGGACAGCTCTGGGCCTCTCCTGAGCAGCAGCATAAAGGGGCCTGGGCTGCCTGGGCCCAGAGAAAGGGCCCTTCTGTTCCCTGTGCTGCCGACGGTGGCAATAGCTTCAGAGGACGCGCTCACAGGGAGCGGTCCCTTATGCCTGCTCGTTAACACCCGCCACTGCCACGGCGCTGTCCCTCGGGGCCCCTGCATGTCACAGCCCATTCTCATTCCAGGCAGATGGCATCTCTGAGGAAAGGTGAGTACCCACCGCCAGGCTGCATCGCTGGGTCCCATCTCGTTGTTACGCAGAAAACACATTTCAGACCCGAATCTGACTCTCTCCATCAAGTACAAAGTATTCTCTTACCTTATCGTTGCACACTGGCAGGAGAAAACAGCGTCAAATCAAAGTGGTCCATCAGATTCAGAAAAGCATCCTTCCCACAGGTGGACAGTCCAGATCAAAAGCCATAAAAATGTCCCTACACCTTAACCCAGTGATCGCTTCCTGAGGGTTGGCCTGGGGGGCAGGAAGCTGCAGTCCCGGAGATGGTCATTACTTGTCAGGATTTAAAGTGGAAAGGAGAGTGAACCATCATGGGACAACGGGAAAGTAGATCATTACGTGGCATCTGGACGTGACATCCCACAGACGTTGACAGGCTCACCTGAAGACTTTTAGCAGCAGGAAGGCAAAACTGCACAATGTGAAGTCAAAACAGCTCCCTCTCCATGAAGACCATGCCTCCACATGACTGTATACAAATGGGCCAATTCCGAAAGGGCCACAGGAATAAAGACACATGTGAGGGGTTACGGGACGGTGGCTGACTTCTGTTTTATTTCAGTAGCCATCCTGTTGTAGGTAAATGGATCTTTAAATTTGGTATGAAATACTCTCTAGTTGGTGATGTCTTCTTATTCCTCCGCTGGGTTGTCTTTCAATGCTTGGTATCGAAAACGAAGGCACAATTTTTAACATTAGGTGAAGATCCCATTAGTTTTACTGAGAGAACTTTCAAATAGGGCAAAAAAGACCCATCTTGGCTCGTGGCTGAGAAGTATAAGTCCCTTTTGTTTGAACACAAAACAGTTCTTCCAGAAGGGAGCTTCTAGCCTGACTCCCGCCTCAGTTGCTAGGTCTTTTATTCTCCGTAGGTTAACCTCTGAGTGATTAACTGCGGCGTTTGCAGGGCTAGCGGCTAATGGCCACCTGCCAGGACAAGAATACCGAAAAAGGAGCTGGAGGTCATCTCAACGTTCAGGGGCTCAGCGCGAATATCCTGGAAGACCATGACTCACCGCCTGTGCTGGAGGTTAAACGAAAGTTTCAATCAGAAAAGAGTACGTTTTAATGCTATTATATAACACTCAAGAAAGTACAATTGAATTCACACTAATAGAATAAAGAGAAAAAGTTATAATTTAGGTAAATCTGAACATTTAAAAATGCGAGGTGCGTCTATGGTTCCATCATCTCTTAGAACTTTGGGTGTTATATGATGCTTCTACGAAATATGAAGATGGAATCAGGGTACATTACATTTTAAAACTCGCCATTGACCCTGTGCACCGCTTTCTCGGTCTCCAGAACCCCTGTGAAGTAGGTCCTTTATCCCCCTTGCACAAGGAACTCAGGGTCCGCAAAACCACCCAGCGAGTGGGATGTCCCACCCCGAAGCCTGAGTCCTTCACACCCCATTCCCCTCATTGTCTGGTCCCGGTTCCAACCAGAACATCCAGCCAGAGACCCCAACAAACGGGAGAAAGTCAAGACATTTTACCAGCTAAGCTCTTCGTGCTCATCTGGAATTTTCCATAAAATGTCATCATAACATGCTTTCTCTTTATGTTAAAACTCATGCTTGGTCTTTTCTCAACCTCCCTTTCCTACAGGCACAAAAAGGATAGCTCTGTGTGTGTGTGTGTGTGTGTGTATTTAATCCACAGTGAGTGCTGTGTCTGCTTACTCGCAGGCCATGATAGAACTCAAGAGTCTGGTGGAAATATAGAAGGTTTATTAAAGTAAGAGGAGGCTCGGCTGGGCAGAGTCTGCTGGAAACTAATGCAAACTGCTGCATGGAGTCTTTGTTTGGTCTCAAGTTTTGTGTTTTCTAACCAGGATGTAAATTGCTTTGGCCTATAGTTGGGGGTGGGGAGACGTGTGGTTAAACTGGTTATCACAACCTTTGCATATGTTATGTAGATTTAAGTAGGAGGCAGGCCATCCAGATGCAAAACCTCTCCCAAGTCACTGGGCCAGCACTGGGTTGAAGTAAACAGAACCTTTGAAACTGGTCTGCACAGCAAGTGTACAGGAAGCAGGAGCATTAAGAGGCAAAGAAAGAAAAGAAAGCTTTCAGAAAGTCCCAAGCTAAACTACACTTACTAATTTGAGATCCAAATCTCAAAAATAGAACATTTAGTGCCGCCGGCACAATCCCGTCTTAACAGTGAGGTCTTTTCCTCAGTTATTATTGATGTAGGATGGCTGTAAGGATTTCCACATCTGCCTTTTTCATGTAAACGCTTTGACAAGAAAAAAAACCATGCACTTAACCCAGCAGGGAGAGACGTCCCTCCAGTGTTCATCACTTCCAGGGTGTGTCTGGTCACACGTCCATCCAGCAAAGATCCCCAAGTTTGCTCGGTGTCGGAGAACTGGAGACGCGGGGCAGCCGCCAGGGAGCAAGGCCAGATTTAAGGACACACACGCACACACTCCGTACACACACGCACACACATGCACACTGTCACATGTATACCCCCATAAGGCACATTCACAATGCTCACACACGTCCACACTCATGCACACTCACCATCATGTGTGCACACTCACGCACGTCCCACTCATGTGCATGTACACATGCAGACGCTCGCACACGTGTACACTCACACTTTCACATGTGCGTACGCCTCACATGTACGTGCACAGCACACAGGTCGAGGACGTGCTCCTTGTCCCCAGAACCAGTGTCTCCATGGGCGTGAACCCCGCTGTCTGCGTTCAGTGACGGCGCCTGAGCTGAGCTCTGCCTGCTGTCTCCACTGTGGAAGGAGAAGGTTGACTTAGATGACCTTGGAAGGGCATCTCAGGTTCTGAGTTCTATGGTTCTGAGGTTCAACAGACTCCACTACAAAATCATGTGAGGCCAAAATGCATACGCCCGCAGTGCTGTCCGGGGATGTGGGGAGTGTCCCAAGGGAAAGACGGCGACGGCCATTGCGGGGCTCACGACGCTGGTCTAGGGCAGAGATGGCACGTGTGGCATCGCTCATTCCTCACAGCCTCCCTCCTGGGAACCTGCTCACCACGCAGCCCTGGCAAGGACCATCTGTCAGGCCGAGCGGGCTGGGAGAGGCCCTGCGCTCTCCGGACTTACCTGCCTCAGGTTGGGGGGTGATAGCTGCACAGAAAGAGGCAAAGGTGGCAGGAATACGCATCCAAGGGCTGTCTGGAGGAGTGGGGACCCACCGTGGAACCTCCATCCAGTGTCCCTGCTGTGGGGCCACGCGGGAACTGGGGCCTTGATGGGGACAGCGTGGGGTCTGGTGACTGCTCTGCTCATTGCCACTTGATGGGGTCGATGCTGGTGATGGGGTGGGGAGGCACCTTCCCCTCTCAGGGGCTGCCCATGTGGGGTGATTTCCAGGGAACACTTGCTGTGATGAATGGACACGATGAAGAGCCAGCAGGAGGTTAATAAAGTGTAAAAATTGGGATTTGGGGGACACTGTAAGTAATCCAGTCCAGCTTCCCACTGTCGACTGGCAAAACAATGCTCCAGAAAATCCACCAAAAGAGCGGTTTATTCAGGAAAAGAAAAAATAAACAAAAATCACCACCGCAGTGGTTCCAACCGGCCACCCACGTGAAGAATAGCCCTGGTTCCAAGATGGCTTTTCTATATATCCGCATCCCTCCCCCAGTAATTACCACAAAGTCCAACAGGAAGTCAGGGCCAGAGAGCCAACAGGGGCCCAGCTCCACCCACAGTCTCCCAGCTCTATGGTTAAGCATCTTAAGATGCCAGTTCACTTTTATCATCCCCCCTCTTGATCAAGGTCCTGTCTCTAAAGATCATTGACTAACAGTCAGGTCTTCTAGTCTGTTTTCCAGTGTCCAGCTTTTTGTCCCTCAAGATCTGTTCAGCTTCTAGTCCCTCAGTGTCAGATAGGACTCTGCTGGGTGTCATCTCTTACATCAAGGGGAGAGTGCATGGATCGGGAAACAGCCGGTGTTCAGTGCCAACCTGCATCAGAAGCTGAGCTTAAATAGATCAAAGTTAAAGGTAGAATTAGAACATAGCAATCTAGCTTATGTGGCAGGGACTACATGCATAGGATGTCCTGTAATTATCTCAAAAGGCGAGAGCTTATGAGTCCCAAAAGGAGTAGATCTGAGATTTAAAAGGACTAATGGCAATGCTTTTGGTCAAGGTATTTGAAGAGTTTCTGTAAACTTTGCCAACTGAGTCTTAATAACACCATTAGTGCGTTCAACCAATCCTAAAGACTGGGGATGGTAAGTGCAGTGAAAATGTTGTAGGACTGGCCAAGCACACACTTGCTTCAGCACCTGCCCGCTGAAATGGGGTCCTCGGTCACTGTGGAGCTCAAGAGGCGTTCCCCAAGTAGGAATAATCCTTTCTAACAGGACTTTAGCCACTGCAGACGCATTAGCTTGCCTGCAAGGGAAAGCTTCAGTCCAGTGAGAAACATACATGTCATGACTAAAACATACTTGTATCCATGAGATGGGGGAAGCTGTATGAAGTCTAGCTGCCAGACCTCAAATGGAGGTAAGGAAACCACATTGTTTCCATAGCATCCCAAAGTCATGGGCCACCCCAAAGGCGTATCTGCTGTCGGTATAAATGTTGACAGCTTTAGCCCTTGTTAAAACGCAAGCTCGAGTGAAGGCATATCATTCAGCCTGCTGTGCTGATGTGACGAGGGGCAACGGTGCTGCCTCGATGACTTCAGGAGTCACAACAGTGTATCCAGCACAGTATTCACCATTGTCGTTTTTTAAGTATGAACCATCGGCAGACCGTGAGAAATCAGCTTTATCCAGAGGAGTCTCCCTCAAATCGTCACGAGGAGTCAGGAGGTAATCTGTTAATGTCAGGCAGTCATGAGGGGCTGCCTGAGTCTCAGGAGGAAAGAAATCCAGCATGATACTTCTCTAAGAAGTCTCTGCCTAACAAATGGGCAGGGGCAGAAGAACTAACGAGAAAACAATGCTAATGTTCATCTCTTAAGGGACCTAGGCAAAAAGGGACTAGGTTCAGATACGTAAACCTGTTTCACCCAGATGATTAGGGGGAAGGACGGGGAAAAAACCCGTAATTTCTCAGAGCCCCATCACTGGGAATCAGGAAAGCCTGAAAGAAACTTGTTAGTTGGCAGAGAACATCTTGTACGCTTCAACTTATGGCAGTCCCTTTTCCAATGTCATTGTTCCTTGCAGTACTGGCAACAAGTTGTAGTTCTCTGATTTCCCACAGGGTCTCCCATTTGCCACGGCTGACAGTCAGATGTCTTGGTGATCTTGTTTTTAGGCGGCTCATCTAGGGTACTGGCAAGCTCATTAGCAAAATTTACCAAGTCGACAGTAGGCATAGTTCCCCTTGCCATCCTGGATCTCCTAACCAGGGGGGAAAGGTTTTTATTTAGCCCATTGACAAACAAAGAATTAAAAGTTACACATGTGGAGTCAATATTTGAAAAAAAGACCAGAATTTTTCTTAAAAACCACCTGAAACCTATTATAATAGTCATGAACAGTTTCGTCAGGCCTTTGTGAGCAAGTGGGAATTTTGCTCCAATTGTTAGATCTTGGAAAAGCCTCGGGAATTGTTCAGTGTAGCTTTCAAGCAAGTTTCCTGGCTTCCTCCCAATAATTGGAGGTTTGTTTTTCTAAATCTCTTTCCGGATGCTCCCATCCCGCAATCCTCATCCACTGTCTAGCTCGGCCTTCACCAGCCAACGTGTGGACCAGCTGGTACACATCAGAAAACCCAGGTTGATATGATGGGATAGTATATCAAATTCCTCAGCAAACTTATTAGAATCCTCAGTTACCTTAGGAAAATCCTTTACAATGGCTCATAACTCAGCTTTTGTCCAGGGGACGTAGGAAATGTGGGGTTTATTAGGATCTCCAGAGGGTTTAATCTTAAATGGAAAAGTACTGATAAGTTCTGAGGAAGAAGCCAGAGGAGGAGATTCCAGAGAAGGTGTGGCTGGGGGTTGAGTTGAAAGTGGGGGAGGAGACGAAGGAGGAGTGGGGGAAGGGCCAGGCAGTGCTGTAGGCAAAGAGCACGAGGTTTCAGCCGCCATTCTACCTCTTTTAGAATTTTTAACAGTCTTCGTTAATTTTGAGACTTTATTGTGTAAAACGACAGCTTTAGATTTGCAATCCTGTTTGGCAGCCTCTGTGTACCACTCCAAATAGACATTCCATTCCCCTTTCTCAGTTACAACGCTGTTACTATCCAATCTAGTTTTAAGAAAATCAAGTTTGGGAATCTCAAAAGTTCCCCAAAGTGGTCACTAATTTTTAAAATTACTGTTACTCAGATCTGTCCATTTAGTTAAATACGTGCACGAAAATTCCCTGCGAGTTTTAAACATATACTTGGCTGGTATCTCTGGAGGAGGGACAGTTTTAGAAGGCTTAGACATCAGAGATCCCATTTTAAACACTGGGCCCAAAACAATTCACAGCTCCAATAAACTGCAGGTTCTTCAGCTCACCTCACTCTGGAACAGTCTGATCACTGCAAACCAGGCTGAATGCTGAAAGCCAGTTCCAGGCAAATAACCAACTCTTAGGGAGTTAAGTTACAGGCTGAGCTGGGTGGTACTCTTCCCACTTTCTCAATGAGATGGCACAGTCTAATACTGGCCAAGACTGACCAATTTCAGTAGAAATAATCTTTTACCCCCAAAGGGGCGTTAGGCGAAGGCCAATCTTTGTCTCAAAGTACAGCTTGTTTTTCCAAAGAATTCAAGCTGATGCACCACAATGAGTACCCAGACAACACAGACCAATAGGCCTTTAATGCATCACACACACACACACACACACAACACACACACCACACACACACCACACACACCAACAAACAAATAAACACACACACAAATTTTTTAAACAATTCCCGAATAAACCCCGGAGAGCACAAGGTGCAAAAGCCCGTTGGCTCAGATCCAGGAGAGTACTTACCCCGCAGCCTCTACACCGAGGAGCAAAGCATTGGAGCTACAATTGGCTCAGTAGGTGCCTATTTGGTTTGCTCAGCAGCTACTAAATGGCCACCAGAGTTCTGTTCTTCTCTGGATCCCGGATGAGCCCCCAAAATGTCGACTGGCAAAAATAACTCTCCAGAAAATCCACCAAAAGAACGGTTTATTCGGGAAAAGAAAAAAGAAACAAAAATCACCACCGCAGTGTGGGAACGCACACCTCCAACCCGGGGCTCCAACCGGCCGCCCACATGAAGAAGAATAGCCCTGGTTCCAAGATGGCTATTCTATTTATTAGCATCCCTCCCCCAGTAGTTACCGCAAAGTCCAACAGGAAGTCAGGGCCAGAGAGCCAACAAGGGGCCCAGCTCCACCCACAGTCTCCCAGCTCTATGGTTAAGCATCATAAGATGCCAGTTCACTTTTATCACCACTGTGGGGACAGAGCCCCAGAGAGTAGTTTAGAGGCTCTCAGCCTCACGTGGAGGGGTGCTGGCTCGGGTGGTGAATGGCCGTCGGCTGTGGCTGATTGGCCGTCGGCTGTGGCCGGTTGGCCGTCGGCTGTGGCTGATTGGCCGTCGGCTGTGGCCGGTTAGCCAATTGGCCGCGGGTATAACTGCTGCAACTACGGAGGGCCGAGGAGAGCGGAAGAGGAGGGCCGAGGAGAGCGGAAGAGGAGGGCCGAGAGAGAGGAACAGAGTCGAGAGAGTGGAGGAGTCGTCGGTCGGTCGGTTGGCGGAAAGGCGGACGGCAGGTCACGCGTCCGGTGGACCCAGCCTCCAGTGAGACCACAGTGGTATGACTCCCCTACCTATGGCTCCGTGGGTGTTCCTTTTCGGCCTCACCATGTCCTGCATTCTTGTGTGGGGAGCGGGACCAGAGACCCCACAGGCCGCCCCGCCTGAAAGATGGCGTGGCGAGAAGGCCTCTGCGCACGACAAATGGCGCAGCGAGCAGGGTCTCCCGCACGACAACCACCCAATCCAGGCTGCTGTCCAGCAGCTCTGGGTAATGAAAACAGTGTTTCCCAAGGTGTTGTGAGGACCACTGCAGTGGAATTGTCAAGAGGGCGCTTATTGGAAATGCAGGTACCTTCCCAGGGGCAGCTCTGTGCCTCTCTGTGCCTCAGTTTCCCAATCTACAGCATGGGAATAACGGTACCTTCCCATGTAGTAGTGTTAATGCCTCCCAATTTTGTGAGAACCAAATAAAACACTGTGTGGAAAAGCCTTCTAGAACTGTAGGGCACTTTTTAGGCCTCCATCTTCTATTGCCATTCAATGTAGAAAAGGTATTATTGGGGAAACTTAATGAAAAACAAAGTCTGCTCCCACCTCTCACAAATGTAGCAGAGAAAGCTCTTTTATTATTAAATGACCATCAAACCAGAATGCAATGCCTGCCACAGGCAACCCGCCAAGAGATGACAGAGACAGACTGGAAACTTCAGCTTTTCTATAACCAGGCAACACAGCCCATGACATCCAGGTTCTCAAAATAAATGACAGCCAGTCCCCAAGTAAGAGGACTTGCCAGCACCATCTGTCACACTGGGTTCACCCTACACTCACCCCGTAACTGAGGTGACCATCGTGTTAGCTAGTTGGCTTTACCCAGAGGAAAGAAAAAGTCTCACATCTTTAGGACAGGAGGTTGTTTTGCAAATTAGAGCAAGTTGCCCACTCAAGCCAGGCTCCCACCCTCCCACAGAGATGGAAGTGGGGCCCATCTCCCTCAACTTTGCATCAAAAAGAGGTGCTCTCAGGGCCTTGAGAAAGACATCTAGGTCATAAAACCACAAAATGCCAATCTGGTCTTCAAAAGGACGTATATACATTTCAAAGAGAGGAGAAAGTTCTTCACTTACGCGTTTCCTAAGATATATCCTCAAAGAGAAAGGAGAGGAGAGAAAGCTCTCCCCTTATTTTCCTGAGGAGGATTAGGCCTCTTGTATTTGTCCTTACAGTGTGAAGGGCAGCAGCCCCACTGTGGCAGGGGCCTAGGACCGCGTACCAGGGAGACCAGGCAGGTGCCTTCCCACTGCCGGCTTCCCTTCTGAGCACTGCAGATGGGTTTTAGAATCTTTCAATCAGAGCACAAATACTATGAGAAGGAATGACATTGGTCCTAATAATGTTACAATAAAGAATTAATGGTGCTTGTAGAAATTAATGCAAAGGCAGAAACAAATATTCACCCAAATAAGGGTCCTGGGACCTGGCAGTGGGGGGGCGGAGGGGTGCTGCGAGGCTGAGACAGGAGGTCATGGGCCCCAGACTGCACTCCGGCCTGTGTGTGGGAGTTGGGGCCACCCTCCGTCCTCTTCAGGACTTCTGGCTTTGACTCCATACAGTGGGAAGATGACAAGCTGGGTCCCTCATCAGCACCAACATATCACGACGGCATCGTCTCTCTCAGGACAGGTAGTAGGCACAGCACTTCGAGAACTATCAGGACTGCTCAATAATGGATACCGTCACGTGGGTTGGAAATAATGAACAAGGTCAATGTCATGAGAACAAAACCAAGAATAACAAGAGCAAGTCTACAGCGTGACATCTCAGAGATCTTCCTGCTGAAGGATTCCACATAAGTTATGCTTAAAGCAGAGGGGTCACCCCAGGCCTGTCCCCATGCCATCATCAGTCACATTAACGCAGTGGCTCCTGCAAAACCCCACTATCCCACAGCAGAGGACCCACCCAACCATATGTCGGGGTTGGAGCTAAAACCAGATCCTAAGGCTATTTACCACTCACCTGAGTCAGCCTGTCCTTTTTAAGAGAAAAAGAGAACATATCTGCAGCCTGTCCCCACCAAGGATGTTAGAAATTAAGATTAGGAAACAATTGAGTCGATAAATACAATAAATAATTTTTAAATTCTCAGACACACACTGTATTCATCAGGGTTCCCGAGAGAAACAGAACCGATAAGAGATAGATGGATGATAGATGATAGACAGACAGATAGACAGACAGACAGACAGACAGACAGACAGATAGATAGATACAGATAGATGATAGATAAATAGAGAAATAGATAGATAGATAGAAAAACAGATTTTTCTACTCCAAAGGCCCGCAGACTCCAGACCCAGGAAGATTCAGTGCTTCAGTTCAAGTCCAACGACAAGGAAAAGCCGATGTCCCAGCCTAAAGGCAGTCAGGCAAGAACAATTCTCTCTTACTCAGGGAGGGTCAGCCTTTGTTCCTTTCAGGCCTTCACCTGATTGGGTGAGACCCACCCCCATGGAGGAGGGCAATCTGCTTTACTCAGTTTACAGATTCAAATGTTAATCTTATCCGAAAACACCCTCCCAGACACACCCGGAATAAGGTTTGACCAACTATGGGGCGCCCCGTGTCCCAGTCAAGTGAAGATAAACAATTCACCATCCCGAGTACCCATTTGCCTTTCCTAATCTTAGCTCTGAGTGGCCAGTAGAAACGTTCAGAAAACATGCTGAAGACTAAATGAAATGAAAGCCTACCTGAGCTTTGGCTCATGGTTCTTTTCTGAACCAAGAATCATCCAAGAATAATTGACAAGCAGAAATGTCATCTGAAGGACAGTAGAAAATAGATGTTGGAAATCTAGAACGCCCTGAGCAGTCTGCTCCTGCACGGCGGCTGCACCAGCGGGGCCAGAGGCCCCAGCTCCACCCAAGCCCACCAGCTCCTCCTCCTCAGCTGGCAGTCCTCACCCTGGAGCACTCACCCCGGTGGGAGAAGCATGGATCATAATCCCATCCACTAAATCTGGTTCTCATATAGAATCAACCTTCTCACTGACCCAGGTTCTGAAACTAGAGAACGGGGAATAGAAGTCTCTTTTTGTTGATATGGCCACAAACATGATTTTCAATGGGCTCTATGTGTCAGGAATTTTGGGAGAGTTGTTCCTCTCCAAGCAGAGATGGCGGTTTGGAAGGTAGTGTACAAGAGGGAAGAAACTGGGAGGAAAAGAAGTAATCCAAGGTCTGGCTTGAAGGAGGTATCTCTCTCCCCACTGCCTGCTCGCACACCTCCACATGTGTACACCCCAGGAAAGGAAGGGAGGGAGGTGGGGAGAGCAGTCCCACCACTCTCCATCCAATGAGAAGCAAACGATCCTCAGAACGCACTTTCTCTGCGGACCCTGCATTGAGTCAGCTCTCCTCACAGTGACGCCTTCCCGAAGACCCTCATGTCCCAGGGGAGACGCTGCCTGATGTAGCGATGGTGCCGAGGGGTCATCTGGGAGCAGCGGCAGGCACTGCCAGTTACACAGCGGCCCCATCCAGAGCAGTGCCAGGCTTCATTGCCCTGTGACGACCTTCCAGAGTGTTCCTAGGTGTTTTGTTCTTCCCATTCATAGCCTGTCTATGTGGCAGCTTGCTTCCCCTTTCTTTGACCCCCCCAAACCCTGGGGCTCGGCACTGGGGAGAGGGGTCCAGAAACTGCTCTCCAGCCAACATGAGTGAGCTCAGCTGGGCAGGCTGTGGCCTGCAGCCGCCCCTGGCCGTGCTCTCCAGATGCTCAGTGAGGAGCGGTCTAAGACACCTCAGACCCCACTCAGGGTAGGGGGTGCAGAAGAAGGGGCCCAGGACTCTGGGAGACAAGGGTGGCCTGGGGGCAGGTGTCCATGCCCCGTGGTACGTTCTGCTCCACGCCAGGCTGCATCTGAGATGACATCCGGCTGTAGTTATAGCACTGGGTGGCAGGTTGTGCCCACACCCTCGACTAGGAACAAAGCCACCCCTAGGGCAGAGGGAATGAGCAAACAAGTAGCAAGTGGGGGTGATGTTTATGGTGGGTCCCTAAGTGTCCCTTCCCAGAGTCTCCGAGGCAGAGGAGCGCCTATGGGGTGGGCGTTATTCCAGTGGCGTTCGCTCCGCCAGCCCTGAGGATAGAGTGAGCAACTGTCGAGGTTTGCCCCAGACGAAGGCGTTGCTCAGAATGTGGGGCTTTCACTGCAAACACCAGGAAAGTCCCAGGAAAACCAGGATGAGTGTGTTGACTACTGGGAAGCTCTTTAAGAAATACTAGTGTCCACCTCCAACCCAGGAAAGGCACTTAGCATCTGTGGGGGAGGAACGAGGCCCCCTTTCTTTAAGGCATCTGGGGGAATTTCAAGGGGCAGCAAGACCGACATCCCCTGACCCTGTCCAGACCCCTGGCAGTTTGCCAGTGAGGAAATGGAAGTGAGGTGCCCTCGGCCAAGGTCACCCTGTATATTGGGTTGAATGGTGGCCCCCAGAAAAGATGCGTCCAAGTCGTAACTCTGTGAATATGACCTTGTTTAGAAGTGAGTCTTTGTAGATGTGATTAACCTCTGTGTCTTTGGATGAGATCTCCCTGGATTTGGAGTGGGTCCTAATTCTGATGACTAGTGTCCTTATAAGAGAAGGGAGAGGAGAACTGGAGACACACGGGGGGAGGCCAAAGGCAGAGACTGGAGTGATGCGTCTGCAAGCCGAGGCCGCCGAGGGCTGGAGGCAATACCAGAAATTGGAAGAGGCAGGAAGCGTTCTCCCTGAGCCTCCAGAAGGACCCAGCCCTGCCGACATCTTGGTTCCAGACTTTTAGCCTCCAGACTGTGAGAGAACAAATTTCAGTTGTTTAAGTTGCCCCAGGACCTTCATACACCCCCATGGCTCAGAGGCAGACACACTCACCTTCCACTGGACCCCAGCGGGCACCCCTCCCATCCCCTCTGCTCTCTGCCCCATGTCCCTCTCTCTCCACCTTCACAAGCGCCCTCCCCAGTTTCAGTAGCGTTTACTAGGGGTGAACAGTGAAAGCACTCGGCATATGCAGGACCTGTGGGCAGACACGGACCTTAGTCCACTTAGGAAGCACACCATCAACCTAGAACAACATGGCGGTGGCCATGCCTTCCAGCCTTGGGGAGTTTCTGCTGCGGGCAGTGTCCCAGGAAAGCCTTCCGGAACCATCTCCCATGGTGATTGATAAGTCAGATCCCTTGGCAGTTCCCTTATTGGCCCCGACCACATTCTTTCTCTGCCCACCGCCCTAGGAAGTCCCTCCCTTTGATCTAAGGGTCCATAAGGCTTTCATCCCACTACAACTGGGCCTTTCCATCCTCCGTGGTCCCCTGGCAGGAGGCAGTTGTGCTTGGGGGGTGGCTGCGTCATCTGCGCCTCGACTGGGCGGCCGCCCTGGTGGCCCACTGGCCAGCCCTGCACAGCCCTGGCTGCATTCCTCGCAAACATCCCCCCACTTTCATCTGGAAATTCTCTCACATTCTGTTTCTTCTACTGTCTACAGTGAGTGGTTTCTAGAGAGCGCTGTTTTTGTCCTGAGTCCTTTGCCATGCCAGAACCGAGGGGAAAGTGCCAGAACACCCAGCACCGGGGTGTCCAGAGCCCCAACCCAGACTTGGTCCTCCCTCTGAGCCACACGGCCTCAGCTAGTTGTTCACACAGCATTTCTCTTTGTGCTTCACGTAGGAGATGGAGATTTGTCCTGAAAAAAGACTAGTGTGTGTCTTCTGGAGTGAATGTTTGCATCGCCTCAAAATTCATAGTTTGAAGCCCTAATTCCCAGTGTAGTTATATTAGGGGTAAGGAAATTATGAAGGTTAAATGAGGTCATAAGGGTGGGGCATTGATCTGATAGGATTAGTGCTCTTATACGAGGAGACACCAGAGCCCTCTCCCTCCCTCTCTCCCTCTCTCTTCCTCTCCCTCTGTCTCCCTCCCTCTCCCTCCCTCTCCCTCTCTCTCCCTGTCTCCCTCTTTTCCTCCCTTACTCTCCCTTTCTCTCTCTTCCACATGAAGACTCAGCAAGAAGTTGGCTGTATGCAACGTAAGAGGTGTGTATGGAAAAGGGGCCATGACAAGCTCAGGAGACTGAAAATAACCACATATGATGGCGTGAGCACAAAAAAAATTTTTTTTTTAACTAAGTGGGCCATGGCGGGAAGTCACATCTTTAGCCAAAGCTTCCTTCATAAGGTTCATCTGTGCCATTAAGTGGGCCTGTCTGTTGTCTTTTTGCACCTAAGATAACATCTTTGGAATGTCAATCATCCTTTTTCCGGACCAGAACTGGAAACTGCAAAATCCCTCATCACTATGCTTGTCTCCTGATTACCGTCTCTATGTGCTGTAAAAAGCGAACTGTTAACTATCCTGCACCCACCTGTGTAAACGAAGTACCTGTCTCTCCAATTTACTTCTATCCAGTCCCAGAGATTCCCCTTCCCTTTGCTTTCTCTCACCTCCTTAATCTATCACCCATGGATTTCATGTAAGCTTCCTCCTTTGATGCTATGTATGAAATAAGCTGCAGACTGCCATTTTGGGGAGCATTTTCTCAATCTGGTGAGACTTTGCTTCCCGGCAATTGCCGACAGTTTGGCTCAAATGAACTCTTATGAGTTTTTTTCAGGCTGAATGATTTTTCGTCGACAGAGGAATCCTCACCAGAACCCGACCAAGCCAACACTTCGACCTTAGACATCTTTGAACTGTGAGGAATGTATTTCTACTATTTAAGTCACAGTCTGTGGCACCATGCCAACACTTCGGTCTTAGACATCTTTGAACTGTGAGGAATGTATTTCTACTATTTAAGTCACAGTCTGTGGCATTTTGTTATGGTGGCCCCAGCTGACTGAGACAGTGTCATTCAAGGAGCTAAAGAGGACGCTGGTGGTAGTAGCTCCCAGCACCATCAGTCTTGCCGGCTTTCTGAGATGGTCAGAGGTGAGCTCAGGGCCTCTTGCGTGGAGGAGAAAGCGCCCAAGATCAAAGCCAGAGCGGGCCTCGCAAGGTGCCTGCGTAGGATTTTGCCCTGCAGGCAAATGGAAATAAAATAGTGCCTGAGAAGAGGGTGCCTGGCCTCTGAAGACCCAGGCAGATCTGCTTCGCACCCACAGAGCTCTCCCTGAGAGCAGTTTTCACGGGCCCATCCAGGATGACACAGGAGGCTGCTGGGGATGAGTGTGGGATCAGGGCCCAGGAAAAAGCCCTGTCACTGCTTCTTATTTGGGAAGAATCATGTCTTCTCTCTTGGGCATGTCCAGCCCCGATGGTTTCAACTTTTGAAACAGCTCAGATGAGAGGCAGGAAACAGGAAGTGAGAATGGAGGAGGGTGGGGAAGCGGGGGAGATGGTTATAAAGAGGACTCACATTAGAGAAGAATCACAACAGACAACAAAGAAGAGGAAAAGAGAGAGAAAGCGTCAGCACAAATCAGACATCTCTGGGATGTTCGCTCTTTTCATTTACAATCTGTTTGCAGGGTCCGCTCTCAGCTGCTTGTTCCTTCGTTCCACGGACACTCACACATGCCTTCAGGGGCCTTTGCAGGTGTAACTTAGTCAAGAGGAGGTTATCCTGGCCTAAATCTGATATAGGCCGGGCCCTTAGAAGAGGGAAGTTTGGACACAGACACACAGAGAGAGACAGAGACAGAGACACGGCCATATGACAGTGGGGTGGAGACTGGAGTGGTAATGGCTGCCAGCCCAGGATGCCAAAGAGCCCTGGCCACCGGAAGGGACAGCCACCCTCTGACACTGGGAACTGAGGCTCCTGGCCTGCAGAGCTGTGAGGGGATGGGTTTCTGCTGCTTTAAGCCCCCCAGTGCGGGTACTTTGTGACGGCAGCCCTAGGAAACCCACACAGTGTGCAGTGGACAAGACTGACAGTAAACCCACTTCTCTAGCTGGCTTTGTCATGACAGTAGGGTCCATGGATAGAAGCTGAGACCTGAAGGAAGAGGGCACAGCTTGCAAAGGATCTGGGCCAGGAGCTTGGTTTTTCCGAGGACCTGGTGGAGGGGAGGGTCCCTGCAGCTCAGACGAGGCCCCTCCTGTCACATCACTCCATCCTTCCAGCCACACGCCAGCACAGCATGGCATCCACAGGCCGTGCCTCTCTTGAAGTGGTCATGGAGCCCGAGCGCCACTGAAAGTGGGCCCCGGTCACCTCTCATACTTGCGCACAAGGTGCTGACCCCCCAGGGGTATGTGACAGGCCCTGACTCAGGACCGGGTCCACAGACGTCGACTTCAGTTGCAGCAAGAGGTATCTGGGTCAGATAATGAGGGCTGTTAAGGGCTGGAATGCCTTATCTGAGCGCTGTGACCTGGAGAAGCTGGCACTGGGTGAGCCGGCCAGAGGCAGGGGGGCTCCCCCACCCGCAGCCCCTCCCCCGCAGCAGGGTCCCACTCACGGGGCCCCAACTCCACCCTCAGCCCTTGTGTCTGAGATTACAGCTTCAGAGCAAGGAGCCCTTCAGGAGAGGGTGGCTTCAGCTGAGGGTGAACGGGCACCGAGCTCCCAGGAGCAGGATGCAGAGCAGGAGGGACCCACTGGCCACCCGGGAGGAAAAGGAGGAAGAACCTTCCACGGGCTCAGGCTCCTGCTCCATCCCCACCTCACCGCTCAGCCTCTGAGCAGCCTTGGAAGGCACTTGCTCTGTGTCCTCGTCTGCAAATGGAACAGCACACCTGCTCACAGGTGGGCCTACGGTCTGGCTCGCTCCAAGACCGCAGCACAGGATCGGTGCTTCATCAAGGTCTCTGTCCTTGCTTCCTCCTTAGGAAAATCAAGTACAAAAGTGACCGTGAGATGACCCTGTGTGCTGGAAACGGCTGTGCAATGTCAACTATAGTCACTGGCCATGCGCGGGACCTACTGGCCAAACTGGCTCCTTCTCACCAGTCACCTGGGGACAGGCCGGCAGTGAGGACCTGGTCTGGAAGTGAACCCACATGGGGCCCAAACGAGAGCTGGCCGGGGCTGGGGGAGCTGTCCCCACTAGTGGTCCAGGTAAGGGACACTCAGCCTGGACCAGGTCAGGCCTTCCAAGGGGGTCCAGCGGTAGCCAGTCAGGGTTGAAGCAAGCAGGTGACAATGTGGCAGCCAGGACAGCATAGACATTGAGCACATGAGTGTCACAGGTGGAAACTAGGGCAGAGGTCAGGTGGCCAGCTTCAGGGAGGTCTGCCCAGGGTGGCAGGGCTGGCCCTGGGCCCAGAAACTGCAGACCCTAGAAAGGAAATGACAAACCATCGTATGCAGAGTGGGCCCCTGAGCAGATCATAGCAGCTAGGACACAAACAGAGGCAGAGGCGAGTGGAGGAGCTAGGTCCAGGGTCCAGGCCGGCCTGGGGTCGGAGGCCAAGGCCGGTATCACAACTGGGCTTAGGAAGGACACGAGGGCCATCTGGTCAGGGCTGGACCAACGGAACCAAATCCTGGTGTGATCGGCACCAGCTCAAACTCTGATTTCTCCCTGTACCTTCCTGCCCTTGCCAGGCCCAGCCCTCAGCCCTCTGACATCTTTGGCCCCTTTAGCCTTTATATCCATGAGCAAAGGGCTCCGACCCCTGAGAGACAGTGGGCAACACAACGGGAGGAATCATGGCGGAGACCACCTTCCCCTGGAACCCATCCAGGCTCTGGTGTGCAGTAGGTGCTCAATCAGTGCTTGTTGCCTGAATGGCCTGGCAGCAGCCCGCGTGCACGTCAGGGGATCACCAAGACAGGCACATGGAGGCGGGTCCCCACAGGCAGCCTCCCCACCCTCTGCCCCAGGAAGGGCACCTTATTTTTGGGTCAACAGCCCAACAGAACCACAGTTCTGTTTCCCAGAATAAACACAAATCATCCGGAAAATGCTTCATTCTGGTGCTACAGATTCAGGCTGGTTGCGTTCTCCCCTTTCCCATGGAGACTGCACCTGGGGAAAGTGACTTTTCTCGGCAGCCTTCTTCACCAACTTCCCGGCGAAAGAATCCAAGAGTGAGAGGAAGTCACCCCAAATGAGAAACTGAGCCCAGGGGTGCACTTGGTGTTAGAAATATATTCACGTTTAATATAGTATATTTAAAATTCTCCCAGGGGCCGCAGTTGCCTCGAAATTGGACCACTTTCCTAATCACTGACCAAGAGAAGACTTAGCATTGCATCACCAGACAGTGGGGGATGGCTCAGAAGCAGCCTTTCCCCTCCATCATCCTGCCTGGTCTGATTTTCCAGGCGTGCCGATGGGCCTGCATTGAAAGAAACCTGGTGCAGGGTGGGCACTACACGGGGGTTGTTTCTGGCGAGCAAGGGGACCCCTGGAGAATTGTGTCCCTACAGTCATACCTGACAGAAGCACAGTACAATGCAGGGGTCTCTGCTGGCAACCTGCTGCCTTCCTGGGGATGGAAAGCAAAGCCACCACATTGCCCCAAAGGGGGTGGTAATGGGTTCTTAAAAGTGGGAGTTTCTGCCCAGATGAGTAAGTTCTCTATTTTCTGAAGGTTAGGAGGTTTGTGCTAAGAAACGCATTGGAAGTGATGTTAGGAAAAACATACCCTTTCCAAAACGTTCAAGAGCGTGAGGGAAGTCCACCAGTGTTCCAGCACTTTCCTAGACTTCTGGGGAAGGGAGGGCCTGGGACTCCCATCCCAGCGTTGGCACACTAAATGAATGTGTGTTTACCCAGTGCAGTTCGGTGGTTTGGGGCTTATGTAAATAAAAGATAGACAGATGAAAAATCACACATGGAGAGACCGGCTTGGAATGTCTCACTGGCTGGTGGAGCCGCTGAGAACATTCTTCCATCGCAGAAGGAAAAAGACAGTGCAGTGTTTCCAGCTCCACTTCGGGGATCTGCTATATGAGTCAGGGAGAAATGACAGGCGATGTCTGGGCCACTGCCTCGTGTGAGTGTTTCAACAGTGCTTGAAGAGGAAAGGAACCAGTCAGGGCCACCCTGAGAAGGAAGAGACACAAGCAAGGACCGTAGTTGTAGTACGTGGGCTAGTATCTCCCCAAAATTCATGTCCACCCAGAACCTCAGTGTGACTTTATTTGGAAATAGGGCCTTTGCAGAAAGCATTAAGGGAAGGTTGGAGATGAGGTCACCCTGGGTCAGCATGGGCCCCGGATGCACAGAAGGAGGCAGAAGAGAACACACAGAGGAGGCAGATACTGCAGCGAGGAGGCAGCTGCAAGCCAAGGATGCCGGCACCACCAGGGGCCCGAGGTGGCAGGAAGGACTCCCTGCTGGCGCCCTCGGAGGGAGCTCGGCCCCGGGACACCGGGATCTCAGACTCTGGCCTCCAGAACTGCAAGAGGATACATGTCTCTTGTCTTAAGCCACAGATTTTGTGGTAATTTGTTGTGGCAGCCACGGGACACGATTACAAATGGAAGGGGCAGAAAGGGTCACGGGGACTCAGGCAGGGTCCGTGCCAAGTCTTTGTTTGTCCTTCATCTGCAGACATCTGAACACGGATGCTGGTTTAATGCTCCCTCAGAGGCGACCCACAGATGGGAATTATTCTCCCGCTGAGATCCGTTTGCTCACTAAAGATTTGCTCACTAAAGGTGTGAGAACTGGTACCAATTTTTAAGTGATTTCCCAAACTATTTGGAGAAAATGCGGTGAGGAAATTGTTGGGCAGAGCAGCGGTGGGCGCCGAGGTTGGGGAGGCATTCTGGAATCGGGCCCTGACTCTTCTTCCACGCTGAGGCATCTCCTCTTCTCTAGTGTGTGAGCTAAACGGGAGAACAGCACTTGTCAGCGAGTGGCCGGAGAGACACAGGACCAGGCTGGGCCGGGCTGGCTGTGCCACAGCCCGAAAGGGCTTACACCAGCGACAACGCAGCGACCTCCACGTCCATCTGTCCACCGACTACTCAGCCACACCCTCCAGGGCCTTCCAGAGCCCAAAGCCGGACATGCGCAATCATTTCAAATTCTCCTTTTCTCAATTTCTATAAAATGGCCTTTTGTCTTCCAAGTTATCCTCCTGGAAATACCCTTTCTTAGAAGAATGGAAGGAAAGAGGGAGGAATACCAGGGATATATTGCCTCAAGGTCAGGGCCACCTCCTCACGCTGCCCGCTCTGTGCCTCGCGCTGCTCTCCCCACCCCCACCCGCCATCAGTGAGCCCAGCTCTGGCCTTGGGCTGCAGAAGTCTCACAGCACAGGACGCCTGTGACTTCGCCCTCAGGCCTTATCTCTGTCTGTAGGAGGAACCTGAACCCTCCCATCACCTGTGACCTTAGACGCCAGGGACAGAGAGGCAGGAGGGCAAGACCCTCTCCGGCCTGCAGCTGCCCCCTCGCCCTGCGTTCCCCATATATGGGAAGTCACCAGTGGTGGGCCTTCCTGCTCCAGTGGCTCTGGGCTCTTCCACCATTTGTCCAGGATGGTTCCGGAACACCCCGGGCAGGGCTGTAAGGCAGGCACTGGAGTCTCATTTACCTTTTCTTTGGGGTCCTACCCCCACCCCGATTCTGATTCCTCTGGCAACCTCCGGCCAGTCCAGGCTCACAACCCACTTGCCCCTCACCATTCATTCTATCCCCTGGAAGCCAGATCTGCCCTCATGTGGATGTGATGTGGGATGAGGGGCCCAACTCTGCCTGTCACACCACCCCCCACTCCACCCTGGACCCCACTCTGCCCTGGCTAACACCAGCCAGAACTCGCAGGCTCCTGGATAGGAGTCTCCCCACTAGTTAATTGACATGCAGAAAGAGGAAATATTAATGGAACGTGGACACATTCGGGAGGGGCCTGGGAGCAGGCAGAGCAAGTCTGGTGACCCCATTTGGGACGAGCCCCCTTGAGAAAGCTGAAGGCAGGCATGATGGCCGACAGCAAGTGTTTGGAGGTCTGGCACTGAGAAGAAGCACAAACTTATTTGGTAAAAAGGTGAAAATTCGATCAAGGGACAATGGCTGGACGTTATACCCAGGTAGGTTTCAGCTAACTACAGAAAGAGGTTCTTACAGCTGGGCTGCCTCATGTGGTAATGAGCTCCCTGACACTGGGAGTATTCAAGCAGAACTAAGGTCCATGTAACGTCCTGTGAGCTGGAGCCCTGTGAAGTCCTGTGTGGTCGGCTCAAGCGGAGGCCTCTCACGGGCATCAGGGGTGGCCTGATCCATGGGAAAGTCCCTGAAGAGAGTTTGTCCACAGAGTGAAAGCTTTGGGGACAGAACAATAATCTGAACTTGGACCACTTCAGAGCATTCAGAGGCCAAAGACGTCCTCCCTCGGCCACTCTTGTTTTCAGAGAGAAAAGGGCCAGGGCCTGGGAAAGAGCTGGCCTGTTGGGCCTCACGCACCTCCACTTCTGCTGGATCAGGGGGCCTGCTGGGCTGACACGTCCCAGATGTCCCCGGAACTCCATCAGATCCGGAAGCCTTGAGGGCCAGAGCCACCAAGAATGAGAGAGGGCCAGGGGGCCAGCGGGGCCCGAGTGAACACAGCATGGCTCTCCACTTGAGCCCACGTCCTCCACACAGCAGCCATGCGGGCCTTCTGCCTGGACGTCCACTCACCACGGTCACAAGTGGTTCTGGGCACCTCTCCTCCACACTTCTGAAGGACACCACCGCTCTGCTGAGAGGTTTTTCTGAGCGCTGAGGGACAGAAAAAGGTGGAGTTCTCTATAAAAGCCCAGGGCTTCAGTGCCAGAGGAAGTATCAGAACAGCCAGTGGAAGCCACGCGGTCCTGCAGGAGAAGCCAGGCTCTGGATCACTTGGGCTCCAGCCTGCACGCGGCTGCTGAGCACCTCCGTTTCCTTCTATATCAAGTGGAGAATTAACAGAATTCTGCCCAGCACACTGGCCTGGTGGGTCTCCTCTGGAGAGAAGTGAGCCAGTGACACTCACTCACACCAAGATGCGAACACCTAGTCCCTGGCCCTTTCCTGGAAACAGTGGGACAGATGGCAACCATAACCTACAAGCAGAGAAGAAACAGCTAGGGGATCTCAGTCGCAGGAAGGATAGACTTTAGAATCTACACCGTTATGCCGAGCTGACTCCTGGATTTGCATACATTTTAACAGGCCTTCCGAGAAGGATGGAGACAAAACAGAAGATGACGCTGGGGTTTTGAAAGGCTGTTGAAGTGGCTGACATTTAAAAAGACAACACAGAATGCTGACGAGGACGTGGAGCTCACAAACATTGTTGGCGGAAGTGTGAAATTGTGCAGCCACTTAGAAAAGTGTCTGGAAGACACTTATAAAAGTGCGCACACACCTTCCGTAGACCCAACAATTCCAATCCTAGACGTTTACCCCGCATAGACGAAAATGTGTGTCCACAAAAAGATGTGTTCTTGAATGTGAGTAGCAGGTGTATTCGTGAGAGCCCCAAACTGGAAACAACCCAGGAGTCCATGAAAGGGGAGGATAAACAAACTGTACCGTGTTCTTACAATGGGACACCACCCAGTAATAAAAACACATGACTTGTCGCTCAATCACAAACAACACGGATGCATCGCAAAAACATTTTGCTGAATGGAAGAAGCCAGCACAACTGAGCACACCCTCTATGATTCTAGTCGTAGAATGTTCTAGAGTGGGCTAAGCAAATCTATGATGGACAAAACTCAGAGCATCGTTGATTCTGAAGGGTGAGCCTGGGTTCTGCTTGGGAAGGAGCCTTAGGGAACTTTCTGGAGTTCTGGTGGCGTTCTGTTCCTGGATGGAGGTTTACACATTTCTCAGAACTCAGTGAATGTGCACCTAACTTTTGAGCATTTCATTGTATCTAAATTTCACCTCAAACAAAGAAACCCCACAAAAAACTGTAAAGAATGTTGAATGCCACGTCGCGTTACATGTGGTGAAGTATTTATGGTGAAACCCACCGGTGTCTGCAGTTGGCTTCGATACGTACCACAAACCAGAGAGCACAGGTTGAGAGCAAGGGAAACAGATGGGTGCACATGTGATTAAATGAGTCTAAAGATTGTTCACTGTGGACTCCAGGGTGTTCACCTTCACGGAATTTTCAACTTTTCTGTGTGTTGAAAATTTTTCATAAGAAATGTTTAAGATAAAGCAGTTGGGTCGTGAGAAGCCTTGCTCCCCAGATCTGTGACATAGATGGGCTCAGCAGCTTACCAAAGGCCTCCCATTCCCTCTGACGTGTGACACTCTCGTGTTGACCGGGTGCCTGTTAAGGGCTGGGCAACGTGATTGCTGCTTTGATATCCACGACGTCATGTCTCCTTAAAATGACTGCAAGAGTCGAGAGGAAGTGGTGTCAGGGAACTCGTGTTCTGATAGGAAAGAAGGATGCAGACCACCTCATCTGACTCTAACCACCTGTCCTGTCTTAACAGGGAAGCGGGTGTTTTTGCAGAAACACAGAATCACGGGCGTGGCTTTTCGGACCCTGTCAGCTATTCATCAATGAAGGGACCGGGGCAGGACAGTGCCTGGAAGATTGGGGCCGTGCACAGAAGGTCGTGTGGCCGCCACCAGCCGCCCAAAAGCTCCCGCTGCAACTGATTTCTGCCACATGGCACCCTGGCAGCCATCCCTGACCAGGTCCCACTGCGGGCATCTGTGAGCTGGTGACCTGTGAAGTGGTGATCTCTGAAATATTGGCCTCCAAAATGGTGAGCTCTGAGGTGGCCTCTGAAATAGCTGGGCTCCACACCTACCTGCTGAGTCACCCTGGACAACCTTCCCACACACTCGGAATTCACCTTTGTCGCCTGCAAAGGAGGACAGGTGTTCTAGAAATGCTCATTTTTATTATCACTATTGAAGCTCATTTAGGAAGGTGAGACCACATCCAACACCTAGGTCAGAAAATCAAATGTGTGACCCAAGCCAGGTTTAGTTAACTCATAATGTCTTTTAGTCACCTGTAAAACACCTTGGACATTTTGCTGCCAGGCAAAAAGTGTTATAAACATTAAAAAGGGTTTTTCAGGGGTTTTTTGTTTTTTGGTAAAAGGCAGGCCAAAAACATACCTTCGTTTTGCTTGTGGGCCTTAGCCAGTCTCACCTGCTGGAGCCTGGACCACAGCAGTCTCAGCCTGAGACTCTGGTCGGTCAGGAGACTCTGGTCTAAATCCCGTCCTGGCGGGGACCAAGACAGTGTGGCCAAGAGCATGTCATCATTGCCTTTCCTGACCCTTATCTACACCACACAGGTCCTCAGAGATAACGCCACCCACAAAGGACTTTGAGGTTGGGGGGGGCCGACGTGGCTTTGGACAAAGAATTATTATTCAGTTATGGAGAGACAGGCTGATCCGGTTGAAACCTGGTGACTCACAGCTTTAATTCAGCTGGGAAGCTTTCATTCCTTCATAGCTAGGGCAAAATTTGTCATAAATTCATGAGCCAAGGGCATGACCGGAAATCTGACTTTTAACACAAGAACAGCATCTACCACCAGGTTCGAGAGCAGAGCCAGGTGCTGCCATCTAAGTAACAGACTTGGGAGAAGCTGGGTCAGGATGACGGCTTCATAAGCTGAAAACCTGAAGACAAACCCTCGTACGCCCTGCTGCCTGCCCCATGTCAGCCACGTGATGTGTGACCGCGTCGATTTTTCTTTTTTTAATTTTGTCTGCTGATTGATGGAAAGGGTTTGTGGATTTCAAGTCTTTAAGGGAAAGCAACGTTTATGCCATTGGCTCTGGTTTACACTTTTCTTCCCTGAAGAGAGTGAAAATAACACTTTCCCTCTTATCATTATATTCCTGACAAAGAAATGCAATGTGTGACCCTGGAGAGGATTCTGGGCTGGAGAAAAAGTACCCATGAAGGGCATTAGATACGTTATAAGCTACAAAAATGTTTAGCTTGTTTGTATGACGTCTTTACTTTCACGCTGGACAAAGAATTACATCTCCCCCCTTCCCCACCCAAAAAAGTGTCCCTCTGAGTCCCCAAAAAAAGTAATCTCTAGACAAGTCATTATGTGAAAGTTTTCAAACCTTGCAGATTGTTTCAATGGAACAGAAGCCAGCAAAGAGAGCGTGCCTCATTCATCCTGGGGAAGGAACTTGTGAGGACGATGACAAGGGGCTGACCAGCAGTGCTGACCCACCAGGAAGAGGTCACAATGACCCTGTCATGTCGTCTTGCTCATGAGCATAATATCCACCATCATTTTATTTGCTCAGACGTGCTGATGGGGAAGTAGTGACTGAACAGCATCAGATGTTCACGCTGAATGTTAACCAGATCTACATGTTTTGAACTTTTTAAAGGGGCGTTGTATTTGAACATGGACAATGGATTGGAGACTAGGAATTAGTAGTAACGTTGTCTCCTGATTTTGATAAATGTACTCTGGTGATGTAAGAGAATGTATTACATGTGTATATGAAAATCTGGATACATAGACAGAGATATTATATATATGAAAAGATGTATACATAGAGATTGTGCGTGTGTGTGTGTATGTGTGTGTGTGGGGTGTGTGTGTGTGTGTGTGTGTGAAGATATATATAGACGGAGTGTCTTAGCCCATTCTCGCTGCTATAACACAATACCATAGAGTGACTTACAAACAAGAGAGATTGGTTTCTCACTGTTCTGATAGCTGAGAAGTCCAGCTCAAGATTCTGGCAGATTCCATGCCTGCTGAGGGCGCAATGTCTGGTTCACAAATGGCCGTCTTGTCACCGTGTCCTCACATGGTAGAAAGGGTGAGGGGGGCCCTGTGAGGTTTCTGTCCCCCTGGACCTTACCTCCTCATAGCCCAGTCCCTCGTACGCTAAAAGGTACAGGTGTAGGACTAAAACGTGCAGTAACGCAGCCGGGGCGGCGGGTCTGCCCCTAAGTGGTCCTCTGCTTGGCTGTAAATCTGCCCTTGGCAGCAGCCAGCCAGTGAGCTCACACCTGGCTTCCGTCTGGGCTTGTGGTAATGACCTAGGCTGGAGGGAGGCGTCTCCGTGTCCAAGACAGGGCACATTGCTCAGAAAATAAAGTATGGGGGTGCTGACTTCAGAATCCGAAAGTAAATTCCATTCAGCCACAATAAAGCTGCTAAGGTCTAATATTAGATCTTGATATTGTTTAACCTCCTAATTCTAAGGTATCTTAGCAACGGGTATCTTCCTGATGGATAAGAAATGGCGAGGTTTTCACCCAAGTGTCCGACCCATACTGCTGCGCGGTCACACCAGACTGGGCACAGGGAGGTCATCCAGTTTCCCCGACAGACATAGAAACCAGCGTCTCCCAACTGTTTGGATTAGAGCTGCTTAAACCCATTTTCGTTTCCCAGAATTCTTCCTCCCTCTCTTTCAGCACAGCCTCTGGTAAACCAAATATTTCTTTTTCACTCAGACAGGTTTTGAATAAATACTGCCATTAAAGATTCCATCGTGCTTCGAATAAACATCAAGAATCACTTGCTGATTTCTAAATCCTGCCTTATCGTTTCAAAAACAAATGTTAAAGCCTGTAATTCCCCCACTCAGCCTCGCCCCAGGATCTGCTGAAGGTCCCATCTTTTTCCTGTGCACTTTGGGACACACAGAGAGGATGAGTCTTCGATGATAATCTTTGTCCCCAAATAATGCTGAGTCAAGGAAGCAGACGTTTCTTCCGGAGCCACCCATCCTGTCTCCGGTGGGGAGATGGGCTGACGCTGAGCAGAGGTCAGCCTCAGTCCTAAGGGGATGAGCAGGAAACTCATGGGATGAGCTCCCAGACCCCTGCTGGGCAGCCGGCCTCACTCATGTGGCTTAAGCAAAGGTGGACCTGCAGACTGCAGGTGTGTGGGTCCCACCCCTACCAAAAGTCACCTGGCAAGTCCAGGGACCTTGATAACGGAGCCACCTCTGAACCCTTGGGGAAGCTGGGGCACGTTCTACACAGGAGGCAAACAGCTCCAGTTCCACATGACATCGTTTGGCTGACTTCTCCGTTAGCGTCCTACTTCCCAGTGGGAAGGGCCACTGCTGAGACTTACGGAACCCAGGGTGCTGTCCATTCATCCCTAACTCTGTTGAGGAAACCCCCCCCTCCCCCCCACCTGCTTCCAAACCAGCTCACGCCGCCCTGAGTCTCCACATCCCACGTTGGGCAGACACCCTCCTTGCCTCCTGCCCCGTGCACGCCACCCTCTTGGGGGTGTTCCTGGAGGACAAATAAGGTCAGATAGACTGTAGTTAGTGGGGTGGGGGTGGGGGCTTGCATTCAAACTGGGGCCTGGGCAGCCACCAGTTCCAATGGTGGAGAAGAGGTGGCTGCATTTGAACTCCATTTTCAGTGCTAACAAAGCTGATTTTGGATTCTCAGTCCTTCCACCTGTTTGGGCCTGTGCTCCTAGGAGGCACCTCAGAGTCATCCCGTGCACTGGCAGACACCAGCACTGGGCACCAAGTCCAGAGACCATGGGATTTAACTGTCCTGACACAGATGACAGGAAAGGGGAATTTCCCAAGGTGAGCACAGGGGGTGGGGTGGGGAGGGCGGTAAACCCAAGGATGCTTGGGATGCACAGGTTGTGAAAGTCTGAAGGTGGGAAAATCCATAGATACTTGCAGGCAGCGGCATCCTGCTACCTGCAGCTCTCCCTTCAGGAGGGACCAGCTGGATGTGATGGAGGCAAGGGTCCTATTCATGGCAGATCAGAGTTGGAGCAGGCACAGCCCGCCCAGCAGGGTCTACACGCTGAGATTCAGAATGCATTAGGAAGGTCACCCCGTCCCAAAGCCATCCCTGCAGGTTGTCCCCTCCTTTCCCTCACACTTAACGCCCCCAGAAGAGGTGGTGAGGCTACCTCAGTCCTGACAGCACTGCGGTCAAGTCCAGTTGTCTGGCCCAAGCTCCAACCTGGCCAGGGTTGGGTAAGACTGACCCCTCTGAAAGAATTGGGAAAGTCCTCGGATAAGCTTTAACCGAAGAGTCAGAGAAGAAGAGCCATGGAAAACAGACCTGGGCATGCGTGTACTGTGGTGGCCAGTGTCCGCTAGAACTAACACAGGATTTCTTGTAACTCTTTTTTGTTCAGCCTTAGCCAAGATTAAAATCCATCTCTCAGTTTCTTGTCCTTGCCATAATAATACCACACTCTTAGTGGCTTAAAACAACACAAATGTAATATCTTAAAGTTCTGGAGGTCAGAAGTTTAAAATCAAGGTGTCGGTGGTGCTGTGTTCCTCCCAGAAGCTCTAGGAGATAATTCAGTTCCTGGCCTTTTCCAGCTTCTAGAGTCGGCCCGCATTTCTTGGCTCACGGCCCCTCCTCCACCTTCAAGACCAGCAGCTCAGCATCTTCCCTCCTCTCTGACCTCTGCTTCCGTTACCACATCTCCTTCTCTGACCCCCACCCCCACTCCCTCTTCTCCTTGTAAGGACACTTGTGGTCACATGTAGGGCCCACCTGGAAAATCCAGGATAACCTTCCCCTCTGAAGATCCTGAACCTCATCATATCTGCAAAGTCCCTTTTGCCATGTAAGGGGACATATTCACCGGTTCTGGGGATCAGGACATGGGCTTCTTTTGGGGGGCCATTATTCTGTCTACCACAGCCCTTAAGAATGAAAGAGGGCTTGTTCTCAAGAGAGCAGAATAAACAGTGGGTGCTGTTACCTGGGCCTCTGAGCGGGCCCTTCTTTCTGCAGGATTCAGCTGGCTTGGGAAGCTTGCGCCCATCTCTGAAGAGGTGTGGCAGGTGAACCCAAGGGGAAGCAAGTCACCACAGCCAGAGCAGAACTTCAAGGAGGGGACAGCCCAGACCACAGGTAAGGAAGGGGACAGCAGTGGGGAGCTGTGCTGAACTGAGAAATAGTTCCATGGTTTAGCCAGCTGGTAGCCTGATGTTTCAACTTGGTTACAGGCAGGAGACACGGCTCAACCTACAGGGGCCATCAACTCTCCAAATGTCATCGTGAAAGGAGTAATGTCCCCTTTGAGGACTTTAGACTCCTACCAGCGTTGAGAGCTATCACGCCTGTTTCCATTCTCTAAGATCCAGAATATGGGGCTCCAGATGGAAAGAATGAGTTCATACCAATGGCCATGATTTACAAAGCGTAATGTCAGTTCAAGATGATACTTGCTGGCACATTGATTGATGTTCCGAACTAGCCTTGATGCTGAAATGTTGCATCTGTTTATGTTCCTGTCACTCATTTATTCAGTTGGGCAATACCCAAGTGCCTGGTAGAACCTCTCCTCAAAGACCTTTGATCTGCCCCCGGGGTCGGGGGCCTCTTTTCCACCACTTCCACTAGGAAGGGCCATTACATCATGGCTGACTTTCTCAAGACGAAATGACAGCACAAGAATTTAACTGGGAGGCCAAGGTGCTCTACAGTAGAACACAGGTGGGGCTGGCGGTTGGCGGTGACAGGTCTGGGAAGACGGACCCAAAAGTCAACCTTGGTGACACTTGAACCATCCACTTAAGCCCGCCCACTTTCGTTTCTTTTTTTTTCTGTCGTAACAGCTTTATTGGGATATAACTCATGCCATGCAATTCACCATTTAACGTGTAAGACTCAATCATTTTCAGTGTATTCACAGAGTCGTACAGTCATCACCACAATCATTGTTAGAACATTTTTATCACTCCAAAAGGAAACCCTTTAGCTGTCACCTCCCTAACCTTCCAGCCTCCTCTTCAACCTCCCACCCACAGCCTTGGGCAGCCACGAATCTCTTTTCTGTCTCTGTGGATTTGCTCTTCTTGGTGTTTCATATAAATGGGATCATACAGTGTGTGGCCTTCTGTGTCTGGCTTATTTCACTTAACAGAATGTTTTCCAGGTTCGTCCATGCGGCTGCAGGTATCGGCATTTCATTCCTTTTTATGGCTGAATGATAGTCTATTGTATGGATAGAACACATTTTGTTTTCCCATTTGTCTTTTGATGGGCATGTGGGTTGTTTCTACCTCTTGGCTCTTGTGAAGAGTGCTGCAGCCCCATTTCTTGAGTTTGACCGTCTCAGTCAAGAATGGAGTTTGGTTGCAGCAGACAAAGCGCGTTTGCCCTACCTGGAACAAGCGCTAGGGTGGTGCCACAGAGACCCTTTCTGTCTCCCCAGGCAGGAGCTGCAGGGAGCACCCCAGGTGCCCATGAAACACCCCAAGGAGTTCACCTGGAAATTACAGCCAGCATTGCCCTGCTGAGTGTACGGTCTAAGGGCACGGTGGGCCCAGGTCCTGCCACCGATAGCCTGTGCGTTGATTCAAATCCTATGTAAGGCCTTTCAGCAGGTCCACTCTTCCTGGGGATCTCGCCACAATCTCCGTCTCACTGGCCCTGAGGACCCTGGGGTGAGTCCATCCAGCCACCTCACTGCCAGCCACCAGCCACCAGCCCAGGGACCTAAAGGAGGTTCTGGGGGAGGATGGCAGCTGCTGCAGGCCTCCACCATGCCATGGCTGTGTAACAAATCACGATGGTAGGCTCTTGTGACATCGTGCCATGGAACTTGGCCATTCACGAGTGTGAGCGTCTGTAAACCCAAGAATCAATTTTCGTAACCCCTGATCAAAACACTCCAATGTCCACTGTGGGTGTAATGCTCACACCCAAGCACTTTCTTTGCAGAACCCTTGCAGTACTCTTTCCCCACAGATTGAAGTAGAATGCTCACTTAGCCGATCTTTGCTTGGACCAAATCCCACCGAAATCAGTATATTACTTCTTCTGTTCTCTTGCTGGGAATTGGTAGGAAACTTACCTAAAACTGTGCCCTATCCAACCCACTGGGAATGAAACACTAGCAGGAGAAACTGGAGAAGCAACTCCCTGTGTGTAAATTACAGACTATGACACACACATGCACACATGTGCACTCACACATGCAGGCACACACGGCACTGACTTGTCTGTCTGGGCCCCTGAAGGTCCCCTGGGGCTACAAGGAAAGGAAGAGACAGTGGGCAGTGGGTCCTGAGGACTATTCAGTGACATGACACAACCAGGTTGTGACCACCTGGAAAATATGCGAGACCCACAGAGGGGGCCATCTGGGGAGAAAACCAAAGCCACCTTAGCCAGAGATTTGGAACTGGGGGATGAAAGGTCCTTTCTGGAACACCCTGCAAGGAAACAGTGAAAAAACAGAGGGTAATTAACATGAACAGGCAACTTCACCTGGACAAGAGCACCGATGGGAAAGCCCTAAAAGAAGCAGAGAATCCAAGTTCAGGAAACGTGCAATGCCAGAGCGGGAAACGGCAGAGAAGGGAGAAAGCTGAAGAGGAGGGCTGTAGTGTCTCCAGTGGGTGAGCTGGACTGGCGGTGAAATTAACAGGACAGGAGGTCCCCTTGATAAGCAGTGACCTGGTGTGTGTGTATGGGGGGCGGGGGTGGAAGAAGATTGAGAATCCTTTGGCAATTAAAACATGTTGCAAGGAGCTGGGAGAGCCTATGAAAAGATGGGAAGATAAAAGGGGCGGGGCCTTGGAAGCTCCACTGGGCTGGCGCCTGCTTAGGCCGGGAAGCAGGGTCAGCAACGGTGGCGTCTGCCCTGCCACCCAGCTGCTGTCGCATTTGGTCTTCCCAGGAAGCCTGCGAGGGGCCCCCGTCTGCCCGGGGTGCAGGTGAAGACCCCTGTTCAGGAAAAGGACTTCCTCATGAGGGAAGACCTCAGACTGGCCCAGGTCTCCAGGCTGCAGACCTGGCCCCCAGGCTGGGCCCCCTCGAAAGGGAGGGCTCTGTGAGCTGGCAGGGCAGCCGGGCACCTGCCCCTGGCTGGGCCCTGCACTGCCGTCCAGCAGGGTAGCTCAGCACACCGGAGGGAGGAAGAGGACAGGTGGGGGGTCCACCCCAGCCGCTGTCTTGGAGCCGGAAGGCAGGTTAGGGTGAGCCACTCCCAGGAAGTCACAGCACCTCTCAGTTTCAGGAATGCTTCTCCCTGGCTCAGCCCGGGGCCAGTGGTGCCATGTAATTTGTTATGGGCTGCATGGGACGGCTGTGCTGGGCCTCAACCAGGACGGGGACTCCCCCAAAGGAAAGGCTGAGGCCATGGACCACCTCCCAGGACCTCACGTCCTAAATCCTCGCTCCTGGAAGCCTCTGGATTAACTCAGCCTTCAGGTCCTTGCAGCATCTATCAGCATTTTAAGCCCTAGGAGGGGGGAAGGAGAGCGTCTCTGCCTGTGCAAGGCGCAGCTGCGACTACTTTTCAATAGGTCATCCAGTTCCCCCACAGCCTACCGTCAATCAGCGACTCTTACTGCATGCCCACTGCTGACCCTCCGGGATGGCTTTGGGGTCTCTTCGACACCCCCTCCCCACCACCCTGGCTTGCCTCTGCCTGGAGACAGGCAGTCAGCCTGAGGGCCCTGGGCCTGGACCACTCCCAGCCTAGTGGGACCCACTTTTCAGCCTTCCTCCACCCCACTTCTTTTTCCAAGCTCTTACTTCCAAAGTCACTCATTTCACGGGGGAAACACATGCAAATATGGACTGAGATCCAGCGAAAGCTAAGAAAAGGAAAGAAAAAGCTCCTGTTCCTCACTGTGTTCCCCACAGCAGCTCCCCTTACTGCGGTCAGTGGTCTCTGGCTGCTGGGGGGCCAAGGGGGCTTCCTTTGCATGGTGCCTGGAGAGTGGGGGGCCAGGGGTGGGCAGGGCGGGGTGTGGTGTGGATGGGGCTTCGGCATTGCTGATAGAGGAGCTTATTTAGGGCTTTCGTCTCTATCACCAATTGAGAGCAAGTAACGTCGCAAACGTGGGAACAAGAAGGACACCCCGTTTACTTGAGTTCACCAGACCCGTTTAACTCAGCAGTTCTCAGACCCCACATTTCTAGTCACCAGATGTCCCCTCATGTACTTTTTTAAACCTCTTTGTACTAAGGTGTCTCCACTTGATCCACGGAAAACGTTAGGATTAGGTACAGCTGAAAACAGCACAGATCTGACTACCGTGGCTTAAACACAGAAAGGTTTGGTTCTTATACACAGAAGCCTGAAAGCAAACATCCCAGGGTGGAGACAGCAGCTTCAGGAAGTCATCAGACCCCCTTGCTTCTTCTGTTTTTCTGTTCTGCCACATGTGTCTTCTCATCTCAGAGTCAACTCATGGAACAACATGGCTGCTGGACCTCCAGCCGTTGCAGCCACATTCCAGGCAATGGGAAGCAGGGTGGGGGGGTGGGGGGGACTGGCACAGGGGTGTGTGTGTGGAGAAGTCCCTCCTTCCTGAAGGACACTTCCCAGAATTCGCACAACACATTTCCATGGACATCTCTGGCAGAACATCACATGAGGACCAAGAGGGCCAAGAGGCAGAAAACAGTCCTTTCGTGGTGTCCATTGCCAGCCCAAATAAAATTGGAGTTCTATCAGAAGAAAAGGGAGATGGATGTTGGGATGGTACCAGCAATCTCTCCCAGCACTTACTATCCTGAAAAGAACACCAATAGGCGATGATCATAGCAGTTCTCCTCTGTTACATTCATAGTTAACAGTCAGAGATGTAGGTGGTGATGGAAGCAGTTTTCTAAGTGTGAGGGGTTGACAGCAGCGAGAGGAGATGGGCAGGGACACTGCAAGGTGTAACTGTTTTTTGTTTGCTTGCTTGCTTTTCAGCAGTCATGCAGTTTCTGCAGCCATGGCCACCCCTGTTGACCCACCTTTAGTGACCAGGTGCTGGTCAGCGTGTGCTCTGCGCCTGTCACCCTGGCAGCGTTTGGAGGATTTGATGCGGCTTCTCACTGCTTTTTGCCCAGGTGAGTCAGCACAGGCCGCCGTGAGAAAACATTACAGTCTGAATGGTTTGAACAACAGACATTCTCATCTTCTCACAGTGCTGGAGGCTGGAGTCCAGATCAAGGTGAGGGCAGGCTGGTTTCTCCGAGGCCTCTCTGCTTGGCTTACAGACCCTGTGTCCTCACATGGTGGTCCCTCTCTATGTGTGTCTGTGTCCCCATCTCCTCTTCTCAGAAGGACACCAGTCAGATTGGAGTAGGGCCCACCCCAGTGACCTCACTTTACCTTAATCACCTCTTCAAAGACTCCATCTCCAAATCAGGTCACATTCTGAGGGTCTGGGGTTCAGGACTTCAACATATGAATTTGTGGGGACATAATTGAGTCCGTAACACCCCGCAAAGCCTGACTACTCTCCCCATTCTCTATTTAAGACAGTGCTAATAATTTAGTGGAACCATGCTTCAATATTTTTGGAAGCTTTTCCTCTATTCGTGTCTATTTCACCAGTGTATATTAATACCTGTTTCAAATGCTGTGTTCCAGAAGGTATAACAGACAGAGCTTCAATGCCTCAGAGGTGTCTGTGTTCTACTATCAGGCTTTTGGTGTTTCTGGAAAAACAACTAATTTTAGGGAATCTGTCGTTTTCCTAAATGAGTGCAGGAACCCCCATTTTGGACCATGAATCCTGACATAAGTTTACTGCTGATCTTGAGTTTCGGCTTCCTCTTAAGACTCTTAGACCAGCCCAAGCCCTGGGTCTGTGCAGTTCGACTGCATTCTATTTTCCTTATGCCAAGCAGCCCAGGCAGGTGGACCTCAGGTGTGCAGGATTCGGTACGCGGCTCACCTGTGCAGGCCCCAGAGACCTGAAATTGAAGGCCGGCAACACAGAATCACGCTACCATTCTATGAGGTGCAAATATTGGGAAGGAAGTGGAGGGAAGCCACATTGTAGATCAGGGAGAATGCGCTACGATTTTGGGGCCAAGTGGCACTGGGACTCATGTCTGCAAAAGACATCCAGAGCCGGGGAAGGGAAAGTCAAGTGCAGGACAAGGCGGCCCACCCCTGGAGACCGGGCGCCGTGGCCCCCACGCCCAGTGTACTTCCCGCAGGAAGGATTTAACCTGTCCCTGACGTTTCATTGCAGGATGGGAAAGGACATTTCCCCGATGACTGGGACAGGCACAGGGCGCTCCCCAGGCTTTCCGACCCCTGGAGCCAAGAGCCCTGGAGCCCAAGGTCTGAGTTCTGATTCTGACGCAGCCCCACGCTGTGTGTGCTGGACGTCCCGTCTGTAAAGGGAGCCCATTGCACTAGGAGACCTTTCCATCTCCAGAGACACGTGACATTTTCTCGGGAATGAAGAACTGGTTTGCTAACCAGTCCGTGGGGTGCAACGGAGCCCTTTGAATCTGGGAGTCAGGCACCCAGCATGTTCCACCCAGGGCCCTGCCCCCGCCCTGCCCACAGGAAAGGCCAGGACACCCAGCCCTCGTCTCCAAATGGAAGCTCCTCTTCCATTTTCCTCCGCCGTCCACAAACCGTTATTTACGAAACATGAGCTATCATGGGAGGTTTAAAAGAGGGCATCTTTCTTTCTTCTTCTTAAAAAATATATAAACTTACATATGCTTTTCAAAATATCTCCCTTTATCTATCTCAGTTTGGAAGAGACTAGGAAAAACATGTGTCCTGCACTTTCTGGTTGATTAAAGAACAGCTTGACCCGATAAATGGAAATTTTAAGGCACTGACAGGGCCTGGAAAGAAATGCGGGAGCCAATTTGAGCTCAGACTGAAAATACCATCTGGGTTTTGGTGACAATGAGTAACAACGCTGGCTCTTCTGAGCTCAGACAATTACTATATGAAAGAGGGTGTTTTTTTAAAGCCGGCACAGTTAAAATGGTAAAAGACGTTTAACGATGAATAAAAACATAAAAATAATCCCAGTAGTCATGCCTTACATGCCCTCAGACACAGGGAGTCCATCGCGTCTAGAAACTGAAGCTCAGTATAGAGAACATGCCAAAGACATCGCAACCTGTAAAAGTGTAAAATGACATCTGTGTGTTCGGAGTTCACGGTCGCCCCCATTACCCAGTAAATGAGAAGGTGGGGGTGGGGAGTGGAGCTGGGAGGAAGTCCATTAGCCAGGACTATGGCAACTCTCTCACAATAGTTGAACTCTTAGCTCAAACTAGCAGCATCAATGGGGGGGCACCTTGTGTCTTGTACCCCATGGCTCAGTCTTCCTGGGAGACTCTGTCCCGTCCTTCCACCAGCCAGAGACTGTCCATCTCCGCCAGTTCTGAGATCTCTGCCTCCCCTTGGCCACACCTAGGCCAGCTCTGGAAGCCCAGACTTCTCTCTTCCAAGTGAAAAGCCACATCCCAGGGCTGTGAGTCAGAGGAAAGACCTGCCTGCCACCCACTGTGCCACCCAGGCTTAATGAGACAAACAGGAGAGTTGGGGAAGAAATATGCAGGGCTGCTTGTTCTCCGCGGCATGTAAGCAAGAAGGAAGTAGGAACGTTTCTGCCAGTGTGGTGGTAATAACAGCAGCTCACATTAGCGAGGCCTTTCCGTGTGCCAAGCAGTCCTGAGTGCTTTTTCATGTGTTGTTTCATTTAAAAATAACCACCGCACAGTTAGATTCTTTCCCGTATGGAAAACCACAGAACGCTTGACCTTCATATACTGTCTGGACACTGCCCTACTTTCTCTTTCCTAGGCTCGCCCCCCCCACACACACACACACATTCACTCTTGCTGTCTTAATTCCTTCCGCCCATTCTTAGACCAACTTTAATCAAGCTGTCACCTCCACCACTGTCCCAAAACAAATCTCAAGGCCACCAATGACCACCCCGTTGCTCAACACAGTGCTGAATTCTCAGTCGGCTTCGTTCTTGACTCTACAGCATTGGACACTGTGGATCCGTGCCACCTTCCAGACCCTTCATTTACGGACCACTCCTGGCCTCCGTGAAGCCTCTGTGTGGATCAGAAAAAGCCTCTGGGCAGATGCAGCTTCGTGGACATCCAGCCCACGAGCACAGCGAAGGTAGCCCCTCGCCTGGAGGCTTGACGCAGTGCCCAGACTGTACAACGGGACAGGGCAGTGTGCACTTATAGCTTGGGGAGGGGCCATCGGATGGTGAGAAGTCAGAGAGCACAGAACAGGGAACTGGAGCAGACCCCAGAAATGGTAGGTGGCGGTGGGACAAGGTTTCTGGAGGGAAGGATCAGGATGGGGAAGGACAGACGCATGACCACCAGCTCCACTAAGAATGTGACCCAGTGCTTATGTGACAGCATAGTCTTATTTGTGGGAAATGCACACTGGAGTATTCTGGAGTGAGGCTCGTGATGTGTACAGTTTACTCTCAAACGATCTGATCCGCATATACGAGTATGTATGTGCATAGAGAGCAAACACTCAAGCAAACGGGACCACCTTGAGCACCCGTGGGCAGGGTCAGAGGTTCGTGGGCAGGGTCAGAGGTTCGTGGGCAGGGTCAGAGGTTCGTGGGCATTCTTACACATTCTCTGTGCTTGCAACTTTCCTGTCAGTTTCAAGGGGTTTCCATCTAAAAGTTTTTTTAAATGTTCTTTTTTAAAAAAAAGCTAAAAGCAAACCATGGAGACAGTGAAACCATAAGTGGCTGCTGGAGGTTTGAGAGGAGGGAGGGCTGAACAGGTAGAGCCTGGAGGAGTCTTACGGCCGTGAAACTGCTCTGTGAGAGACCATAATGGTGAATATGTGTCACCATCCAAAGCCATAGAAGGTACAACATGAAGAGTGACCAGTGTTGTAAGCTATGGACGGGGGTGATGCCGACGTGTCAATGCCGACTCACCAATTGTAATGAAGGTGACATTCTGGTGGGGGATTTGACAAAGGACTGTGCTTGGTCCATATAAAGTCTCACTTAATGGGGCTGCATGTGTGGAGGCAGGAGATTTACGGGAAATCTCTATACTTTCCCCTCAATTTTGCTGTGAACATAAAATTGCTCTAAAACCATAAAGTCTTTAAAAATATTTTTAAAACAACACCATCTGAGACTATATGACACCAAGTTAACAACCTCAAGAGCCCACCGTCCTGAAACCCCAAATGGACAGCAGCCCTGGACCTTGTTCTCTCCACGACCAGCACAGACCAGACCTTGTTCTCTCCACAATCAGCTTCTCAGAGGCCCGGGGGTCCCTGACAGACCCTTCATCTCAGGCCTACCCTCAACATGGGGGCCCACAGGGTGGGGCCACGTGGTCAGGAAGGTCTGTGAACAGGAGCCCAGGAATGCCCACATAGATGGGAGCTGTGGGCAAAGAACAAGAGCCAAATGCCGCTGTATTAGCATCCGGGAAAGGTGCTGTTGGCACCTTATCCCCACATGCAGGATGCTCTGGAGAAAACTGGTTTGGAAACCATAGCTGAGGTCTGGAGGCCTGACTGGGGCCTCCCACTTCCTCCCCAGACCGAACCTCGGAGTCTGCTTGCTTAAGCACATCTGCAAGAAGAGCAGAGCAGGCTTCAGGACAGCATCTCCTACCTGACCCAGGAGAATAGCCTGGCTCCACCTGCCAAGGAATGACCCAGAAGGTGGCAGGATCCTTGTCTGAGCCGGGACAAGGGGGCACCCCATGCAACATGAGCACCACCCAGAGCAGGCTCCAGGCTCCAGGCTGACCGTCAGGGCCTAGCATCCTGCCGCCTGGCAGTGCTGGTGACTCACAGCATGGGCATTCTCCCACAGGGGGCTGGGACTGGGGCAGCTGGAAAGAGTGTGGGTCAAGGAGAAGCCACAGGGGAGAAGCAGGAGGCAAAGCTCCACCCTGCCCCACCTGCCCCATAGGATCACAACCACCTCATTTTCCCCTACTCTGAGGGCTCAGGATTGAACCTGAGCTCCCAACTTACGTAGTTTTCCAACCAACATTTTATTTCAAGGTGTATGAATGTCATAACATTGGTCAAAGTTTTGACTCTTCACTTCAAATATATTCACCAACACTATAGCCTGTTTGCTTACGGAAATAGTCCAAAGAAAACAAGTCTCCATAAGCAATGTTTGCCAAAAATACTGTTTCCTAATAGCCTTGTTTATAGAAAAATAAAGTGTGTACTGCAGCTCAGCAGTGTTAGAGGAATGATCCTTGCGTGTATGAAGCCAGCAGAGTGACAGCCAGCTTCATGACCTCTTACTTTTAAAGAGATCATGTGGGTTATGCCTCAAACATAAAACCCGGAAACAAAAAGATTCAGGAGAGGTTGCTCTGAAATTCTGTCCTCCTTTGGGCTTCTCAGGGGAGCACAGCAGGATTTCCGAAGACATTAGGACCAAGCGAACTTGAGCTCTCTACCCTTTTGAAGCAGAGCTGGTTTTGCATTCTTTGTGATTTCCTCTTGAAGATGGATTTATTGAGGTGAAAGTCATTCTCGTTTCACAATTTATACATATAGCAAAGCATTATGCTGTGCACCTAAAACAAACATGGTGTTTGTCAATTACATCTCAATACAAATAATGTATCCTTTTTAGGTGTGCAGCTCCCTGATTGGTGACCAGGCAGCCAGTATCTCACCAGCACCACGATCAAGGTGTAGAGCATCCCATCACCCCACAGTTTCCTTGTGTCCCTTTGAAGCCAATCACCTCACCCCACCCTCAGCACCCCTGCTTTACATCCCTATCGTATTGCCTTTACATGCATGTCACATAAACAGAGTCACATAAACCGTATACCGCTCTTAGTGTCCGGCTTCTGTCACTCAGGATAATGCTTTTGAGGTGACGTCCATTCTAGTGTCAGCAACCGTTTATTGCTGAGTAGTGTTCCATTGTATGCACATGGTACCATTTCTTTATCCAAGCACCAGCTGATGGCCATTTGGGTTGTTTCTGGTTGGGGTGATAAAGCTGCTGAACATTTCTGTTCTCTTGGGGAATGTCACTCTTGAGTGACATTATTGGGTCATGGAGGACAGCATATGATTAACTGTATAAGAAACTGCCAAACTGTCTTCCAAAGTGGCTGTACCATTTCACATTCCCACTAGCTAGGTCTGAGAGTTCCAGTGGCTAAACACACACACACACCACACACACCACACACCACACACACACACTACACACCACACACCACACACACACACCACACACACCACACACCACACACACACACTACACACACCACACACACCACACACACCACACACACCACACACCACACACACACACTACACACCACACACCACACACACACACCACACACACCACACACACCACACACACACACCACACACACCACACACCACACACACACACCACACACCACACACCACACACACACACCACACACCACACACCACACACACACACCACACACCACACACACACACCACACACACCACACACACCACACACAACACACACACGCACACACACACATATCCTTTTAGTTCTGTTTCTCTGGAGAACCCTGACTAATACAGTATATTTATAATTTTTCTTATAAAATGGCAGACACTTCATTATTCACATGACACTGGCTATTTTTCCCTTCACAAAACTTTTAAATTTTGTTGATACCTGGGTCACCCACGGGCATGGGTAGCCTGTGTAAACACCATCAGTGAGTCTGTCCGAAGGACAAAGCCGAGAACGCTGTCCTGCCCACCCAGAGTGGGGACGGAGACGCATGGACGCTCCATCAGCTCCAGTCACAGCAGAACACAAACTCCAATCACGTATGTTTCCCTCCTGAGTACGGGACAGCATGTGGCAAGGCACCCTGAGTTAGAGTGGAAAACGGGAGGTTTAGAGAAGAAAGAAGGCTCAGGACGAGTTCTCGCTAGAGCTAAACTGGACTAGAGTTAGAGGAAACGTTGGGAGGCTCAGGGAAGAATACATCCCATTGTTTGACGTTGACCAGCAACTTCAAGAAGATCACGGCAGGGCAAGGACGGGCCCTTATGGCCACTTCATCATTCACAGACGCTAGAGTGCAATACATATTTCTTGAATGAACACGTAAATGAGTGAATTCCATAAAGTCAAAATACGGGAAGTTTCTGTGCACATACAGATGGCTTTCATTCCTCCACTCTCCCAAACTATTAATGGAACCTTACACAGTTGTGGCTGACACTTGGTGCCTTTTTTAACACATGCTTCAATCATTATCCAATGCTTACTTGTGAAATGTTTTTTTTTAACCTGTTACTTCAAGTGCTTGAAATGAAAATACCTCCCCACAATTTTTAGACGTTTCCATAAGAGACACTGCTTTGGGTCGAATGTATTCCCCAAAAAGATACCCTGAAGTCCTAATTCCTAGTACCCATGAATGCGGTTTTACAAGCACATAGGGTGTTTGCAGATGTCATTAAGTTAAGATGAAGTCATCCTGGAGTAGAATGGTCTCTAATCTCACAAGGAAAGAGAGACACAGAGACACAGAGGGGACACAGGGAGCAGCCAGGTGATGAGAGAGGCAGAGACGGGAGCGATGCCAGGCACTGCTGGCACTGCTGGCACTCACAGCAGCTGGAGGAGGCAGGGAGGACCCTCCCCGGGAGCCCTCAGAGGGCCCTGCTGACACCTTGGTCTTGGATTCTGGCCTCCAGAACTGGGAGAGGATAAAGTTCTGTTGTTGAAGCCCCCCAGCCTGTGGTGCTATAGAAATAAGTAGAGGCAAACTGGCATAGAAACTGGTGCTGAACTGAACAGGAACCTTAAATTCTGAAACAAGACGCCTTTCACACATGACTAGTACTCTTAGAGGGCTTACGTCATGCCGGCACCCATCCATTGTCTAATATCTCAGATTCATTAACTCAGGCCTTCAACAACCCAGGGGCAGAACAAGGCACAGAAAGGTTAAGTAACTCACTTGAGGTCACACAGCTGATCCCTGGCAGGGTCAGGATGTGACTCACTTTGGACCCAGAGCCTCCCTCTTAAGTGCTGATACTATGCCTGCGTCAGTTTCCTGGGGCTGCTATAAGAAATGACCACAAAGCCCATGCCCCAAAACCTAGGTTAGTTTATACCTGCTAAAACAATGATGGCTTTTATTATAGCATAATTTTCTGGGTGACCACTTAGATTTTTTTTTTTTGGTACCTGAGCCCAAGATAGGCCACTCACTCTACCGGCCACTAAAAGATAACGAAAGCAGCAAGGGCTTCTGGCAGCATTGGGAGAGGGTTCTAGTTTTAACGAAGAATTCTAATGAGCTAACTCCAATCCCAGAGAAAAGAGCACAGTGCTTAAGTTTAGAATAATTATTACACTGCTGATAATATAGTGGTCATATAATCTTAATGAGCCTGCCTTCGTCATGCAATCAACCACGACAGTGCATTGATTGCAAGGGGAAACTAAATCTGAAATGGAAATCAGACCTCAGAGGGATGCCCAAACATTTTTTCCACTCTTACCTCCCTATCACACACTCCAAACAAGCATCTTATTTTTCAAATTTAGTAGATTTTTATGTCAAAAAGTCTTGGAAATAGTTCCAATCACTATTTAAAATTTCTAGGCTTACTGTAGCAAGTGCTATGTCGGCTGAATTAAATATGCAGACGTGGTCAAACCTCAGATGACATCTCTGTGGTTCTTGGTCCCTGGGCAGTACCACCTATCAATTGCCAAACTGTGGGGACATTGACAAGAATTTCTTACCTTAGGAAAAAAAGAAAGCACGAAAGGAGCAGGGCATCTATTTTTAGAAGGAGTAATTTCACAGCTATCAGGGAACCAGACAGTGCACCAAATCAACTGAGTCACATGAGAGGTGGGAGCGGCTCTCTAACGCAGAAATCAGATTAAGTCATTTGACCCAGTTTTCAGGAGAGTGCTTTGTAAGCAAACTTCCAGTTCTAGAATGTTTTACCAAGTCATGTTCTAAAAGTGCTATTTTAGTATACATTTGGGGGAAAATATTAAGATGTTGAAATGTGTCAAATGTATAGACAGCATGAAACGTGCCAAATATCCAAATGAATCTTGGAGATGATTAAGTACCAGGAAGTACTTTTTAAATAAAATTGAAATGCACATTCATTTCTTTTTCTTCAATTGGGTGACTCATGTTCTGGACCAGGACAACAAAGCTGCCTCTTACTAAAAAAGAGGGTAAACTCTAACATCTACAAGATTTAAAAAAAAGAAAAACAAACAAAACACATCTCTGCTCTTGTAAAAACAGTTGCAGGATCAGATAAATCTAGTCAGCGTTTTTAACCATCTATTCATTATGTGCCCAGAACCACACGAAGCTTAAGGTCCAAACAGGACAAGCATGCTCAGCTCTTCTGAAATGTCGTGGCAAAAAGCAGCACCGTTTCCCTTGTAGACACACAGCATAATCTGCAGTTTGGAGCACGCTGCCTAGACGAATGCCCTTTGGTGAGTTCCTCGTTTTCTCCTTCAATCTGGTATCTTGGTCTAGAAATCCAGAACAACCGTCAGCTCCCTCCTTCCTTTCCAGTAATCAGCACCGCCTGTCAGGGACAAAGCCGGGTCCCCTTGAGGTTGGCCACTGCACTGATTCCAGAGATCCCTTTATAGCCCTGAGAGGACAGAGGCAGACGTGGCCACCGGGTCCCAGAACTTCCTCGCCTCATGGCTCACAGTCCTGAGCACACACGAGTGTGTCTCGTGGCACTTACCACTTGGACTGATGGCTCCCATCTGTTTCCCTGAAAGGATGGCAGTCCCGAGGGCAGGGACCATGAAGTACTCATCTTTCAGTCCCAAAGCCTGGACCATGCCAGGCACACAAACTGTAATGCTGACGGCGGGGAGGGAGGAAGGAGAAATGGCCAGGAGAAATGGACCATATGTATCCCCATGCATCTCATTCTCCATAGAGCAAGTAGCCCCTCGGCTTACTCACCAAACACAGGCTGTGGAGTATGAATCCTCTGCTTCTGATTCCTTCCTGCGTGTCCCCACAGCATGGCCTTCTCCCTTCCCTCGTGTCCCCATCACACACACCTTCTCCCTTCCCAAAGCATCTAATCAGAGCTCTGTGCTCTGGGTCCCCCCTCCCCATTAGGAGAAAAAGAAGACAAAGGGCTGACCCGTGAACAAATTCCACCCCACACGTGACACTCCTTCAGAGCAGCTTGTTTGGAAGGTCATGGACTCTGCTGTCGGACCTGGTTCCAACTCCCATTCCTCCACCTGCTAGCCCTAATGGGCCTCACTTTGCTGGGGTGTGAAATGGGATTCGTTACTCCTAAGCAGCAGGGTGGCTGTGGCTTAGATCACCAGTGAGGGCAGCCACTTGTTCAGTAGTAACTGTCATTCTTCACGTCAGTCTGCAGCCTTGGGGAAGTGGGGTCCGCCTTTCTTCACACAAGGAATCCCACTGTACAGCTTTTAAAGGAACTATATTCCTCACCTCCTTTCATGACGGCAACTTACGGATCGGCACATAAGGAATCCCATCTGAATCCATTTTCTTATTCTACACAGTTCATAACCAAATACCCAGAATTACTAATGCTAACACACACACACACACACACACACACACACTCCACTCCTGGTCCTGCTTAAGGCAAAAGGGTTGCTAGAAACTGGCGTGAAGGGGTTGATGCAATCCAGTTACTGCCAATGACAACTGTCTGCTGGGGTGTCTTTGGTCTTAAAGGACCCGGGTGGTGAGAAGAGAGAGGAAGAGGCAAGCAGGCCTTTCCGAGAAAGGGCAGCACACGTCTGTCTGGTGCTTCTGGTCGGGGAGGCGCTTCATCTTAGCACCTCCCTCTTTTTTTATGATAATGTTTAAAGACAAAGTTGTCAATTGTGAGAACCCTGTGGGATTGACACTGAACTCGACCCAATTCCGACGGTGCTGGAGAGAGAGACCAGGGCCCCTCTAGTCCTGAGCCTAACTGATCCTTTGACCTGGTCACAACGAAGGTGGCTGTCATAAAGCATTCACACAGCAACCTAGCATTTCACCACTTCCCAATCCCTTCCCTGTTTCTCTTCTCTCTATCACGTGCATTTCAAAGACCTTCCCCACTGCTAAGGTGCAAGGAGGAAAACTTTCTCACCTGTAGCAGGTTGAATACTCGCCTCCAAAACTGTCAGGTCCTAATGCCTGGCACCTGGAACGTGATCTTACGTGGCCAAAGGGTCTTTGCAGATGTTGAAGCATTTTTGATGGGGAGATTATCCTTGCTTTTCCTTCGTAAGGAACAGGCAGAGGGAGATTTGACACACAGAGAAAAGGCAGTGTGACCACAGAGGCAGAGGTGGCTACAAGCTGAGAAATGCCAGAAGCCTCCAGAAGCTGGAAGAGGCCAGGGATGGATTTCCCCCAGGGGGTCCAGAGGGAGCACAGTCCTGCCAGCTCCTTGATTTCAGCCCAGGGACCCTGCTGCTGGACTTCTTGTCTCCAGGACCATGAAAGAATATATTTTTGCTGTTTTAAGCCACCAAGATTGTAGTAATTTGTTACAGCAGCCACAGGAAACTAATATATCACCTTCTGCCCCAACTTAATTTTTTAAAGGGACAATCTCCCAACTGACAGGTTGGGCAAATGTGGACATCTAGACGCATGTTCAAAATGAAACTGACGGTTAAGAGAATCACAGCTGACTAAAACTTCCTACTTCCAAAAATGTCGAGGCTTATGCTTTTGAACCCATATAGATGTCCCTCCCCAAAATTATGAAAGGGCTGTTGGTTTGGCACAAGTAACGCAAACAAACCAGGTGACAGTGTACCAACAGCACAGAATCAGCACAGGTTCCGAGGGAAAACTGGCCACCAGCGGCAGCCCTAGCAGCAGGCCCAAAGCTTGGGAATATACAGGTTAACAACACGGCGTCTGCTCGGGAGCCCACACGCCCTGTGTGGAGGCTGGGCTGCCAGCAACCAGGAATCAATGAACAGATGTTACAGCGCAGTGACTGAGGCCCAGACCGGGAGGCGTTGGCTGACACTTGGAAAACCACTGAGACCTGCAGGCAGATTGAGACGAGAGGGCATCCCTGTCAGTGCCTGGCCCAGTGCGGTGGCTGAAGCTGGTGAAGGGGAGAGCAGAAAACTTGCCTCAACACTTCAGAGGCCACGCCAGCTCTGAGGCTGCAGACATCAGATCTGCCTTTAGGGAGATAATTTGACTGAAAACGGAGGACTGGGAAGGGAAGGAGCAAAACCGAAGCAGGAACTTGGTTGAGTGGCTGCAGTGGCTGCAGTGATTGGCCCTGGAGCGAGGCCAGAAGCAGCGGGAGGGCTGGTGAGGCTACAGCTAAGAGGCAGATTGATAGGCCTTAGTGACAGCTGGAGGCAGAAATTGAGAGACAGGAGTCTAGAATAACCATCACATTTCTGGCTTGGGGAACAGGGCCCAGGGCAACTGCATTAAGTAAAACAGGGACTGGGACGGAACAAGTGACGGGAAGATAGAAAGGAGACAGGAAGTTCAGCTGTGAGCGTGCTGAGTGCCAGGTGTGGGGTATCCAGATGGGGCTGGCGAACGAGAAGCTGGCTATATAATGTTGTCAACTGTGTATAAAAAACATACATGCAGATGACGTTAGACCTCTTGGGGTGCATCCATGGACGGACAACACTCAGTAAAAAAATCTCGCACTCCTCCCAGAGGCCAGGCACTGTGCTAGACTTTGGGCAGGCACAGGAGACAAGAAGCTCACAGGAAGATGACAGGAAGGGTACTGGCAGGCTGGGACGACTAAACAGCCATTCTGAGTTGCTGCCTCAGCATTTTACCGTGTGACAACGCTGCTCACATCCAAAGTCTGGACATTTAGATAAGAAGTTGAGCCTCAGGATTCCTGTCCCAAGTTCCCACTGTTTTTCCCGGGGTGCCTTTTAAAATAATCGCTTAGAGTTGAGCCCATGAAAATAAGTAGTGGCCTCTGCCCCTACGACCTTATAAGAGGAGGGCAGGCAATTAAGTTTGTGAACTTGTTGCAATGATGTTGCTAACCTTTATGATATCAGAGGGATTATTCATTATTCATTATGAATTTGTACCAAGTGGACAAACAGTTCACCAAGTTTACTATTTGGAAGTGCTGACAAGGCTGCGTGAAAAAGTTAGACGACCTGAACTTTTCACCAACAATTCATGGCTCTTACATCACGACAATGCACCAGCTCACACGGCACTGTCTGTGAGGGAGTTTTTAGCCAGTAAACAAATAACTGTATTGGAACACCCTCCCTGATCACCTGATCTGGCCCCCAGTGACTTCTTTCTTCACCTGAAGATAAAGGAAGCATTGAAAAGAAGGCATTTTGATGACATTCAGGACATCAAGGGTAATACGACAGCTCTGATGGCCATTCCAGAAATAGAGTTCCAAGACTGCTTTGAAGGGTTGACTAGGTGCTGGCGTCGGTGCATAGCTTCCCAAGGAGAGTACTTCGAAGGTGACCGTAGTGCTATTCAGCAATGAGATATGTAACTTTCTTTAGGATGAGTTCGCGAACTTGTCACACCTTGTAGGTGCTTGTACCCTTCACCAAAAACTTAAGTTAGGGAGTGGCATGGTAACTTTCACTTTTTAAAAAGATGACTGACTGAAATATGAGGATGGATTAAAAGGGGGGACCCAGAAACTGGAAGAGCCATTAGGAAGCTATTGGGGTGGAAAGTGGTTACATCATCAGAAACATTCAGGAGGTCCGTGAACCCCACTTGGTCATAGGCTGAACACCGGATTTAAAAAGAGGGGCAGAGATGGCAGTGCCCAAGTCTCTGGCTCAGGCAGCTAATGTCCTAGTGACGGTTGAGACTGCACTGGGTGAGTGTCACAAGAGGGCCAGGTCAGGATCTCAGAAAACCCCAAGTGTGAGGCCGGGCACAGGCAGAGGAGCCGACACAGGTGGCCAAGAACCAGGTTCAGATAAGAGCAGGAAATCCAGGGGAATGAGGAGGCGTCCCGGAAGTCAGTGGCTTTGTAATGGGCATTGGTAAGGAGAGCCGCAAATCAGAGGCCGACTGAGGAGTGAAAGCTCTCTGCTGGATTCAGTAGGCAGGTCCCTTTCAGTGAAATGGTGCGTGCCAAAGCCTGATCAAAGGCTTCAAGTGGGGACCCCAATGTGTGTCTTGCTGAGGCCACTAGAGGCGGCCTGCTCTTGGCATACGGTATACATAGCACACTGAGAGCTGCAAACCTGCCTGGTGGCTCTGGTTCTTGCTACACCGTTGGTATTCATCTTCTCGCCTGGAACATGAGGATAACCGTGTGAACTCACCCAGCTAATCGCAGGGGACCCTAAAACCCGAGCCCCTTGGAAAGACACTCACTGTTGCATTCTGCTTTAAGTACGAAGTCCCTTTTTGCTACACCACCATTCAGTTCAAAACAGACACCTTTTTTTTTTTTAAGTGTGATTTTCCAGGACCCACCCGCTCCAAGTCAAGCAGTTGTTTCAATCTAGTTGTGGAGGGCGCAGCTCAGCGGCCCATGTGGGGATCCAACCCACAACCTTGTTAAGAGCACCTGCTAACCAGCCACCCCATAGACACTTTAAAGTTTTAAAAACTTGTGGGAGAAAATTTTTCGGTGCATGATTCTTCCTTTCAGACTAAGAGCACTCTTGAGATTAATGAAACTATCACAATAACAGAGCTATTAATTTTGGAACAAGTATTTAATTTTTATCGACCTAATGCAAGATTATTTCTCACACAGTTCACAAATTCTTACCTAGATTCAACTTTTATAAATTTTTTTGAAATTAATAGACATTTGAAACATATTAGCACCAGGCTCTATTTACTTGCCCGACAGAACCTTTCTTAAGGGTTTACAGCTTGGCATTTGTGACACTCATTTTCTGGTTTTGATGGAAAGTGTAGTTTTCTAATCACCGGGCTTGTAATGCTCATGAAGGAAAACTAAGAGACAGCAAATGACAACTGGGACGTATTAGAGAAAACACGTTCGCTGCCCAGCGGTTCTTCAGCTCAACTCCTCCGAACAGCGAAGGCTCCGTCTGCGAACACGCAGCTGAGAAGCAGACGTCACGAGGCCGGTGATGAGCGCGGCCACCCCGTCTTTTCACGCAGAAATGAACCTGGAAGCCCTGGTGACTCCAATTCACTATCCAGCGGCCCTTCGTGATCAGATCGTCCGGGTGGGAGAAAATGTCAGCGCTCAAGGTCAGTTCTCGGCAAACGCGTGTCCCACGCGCTCCCACGCGGGCGGTGAAGCGTCCGTGCTGCGGGCGCCCCGACGGAGCGCCACCGCGAGCCGCGCAGTGCAGGCGACGCAGCACGCGACCGCGGTGACGCCGCCCCGGCCCCCGGCCCCGCTCCCGCGCCCGCGCTTCCGTCTGGGGAACCGACCTCCTAGCGGCGCGTGGAGGCGCCGCCGCACGCGCTGGGTCGGGGGCGGAGCGAACAACCGCTGCGAGCCTCACGCGTCCTTCCCGCGCCGGGGCCCACGGGGCCGAGCTGCGCCCCGCGTTCCGGCTTCGCAGGATGCGCGCCGCTCCCGCGGCCGCCTCCCCTCACAGCCGCCCGGGAGCTCCCTCGGGCCGGGGGCAGGGCGCGGAGCGGGCGGGAGGCGGGCACCGGGAGGACGCGGGCGCGGACCCGGCAGAGCCCGGCGCTAGGCAGGAGTAAGGCAGGCGCGGGAGCGCGGGCTACGGCGGCGGCGGCGGCACCTCGTCAGGCCCGCCCTTGCCCCGCCCCGCCCCGGCGCTGCGCACCTCCCTCGCTCCGCCCCCTGGAGCCCGGCGACCAATCATAGCGCCACGCACGTGACGAGCGCTGCCTGCGATGACCTCATCCCTGGTGTGGGATGACGTCAAATTCAAGATGGATGGAATCACAGCGGCAGCGGCGGCTGCGGCGCGCGCGAGCCGAGTGTGAGCGGAAAGGGGCCCGGCGTCTGCCTCCGGGCTGAAGGCCGGTGAGTAACTGTCACGCCCCTCTCCCTAGGAGAACTGCGGAGCCCCGTGGGAGGCCACAGCCTCCCCACAAAACGCGGCCTTTCCTGACGTAACTCTGAGGTGATTTCTCTCTTTTTTCTCTCCACCAGTGGGTTGCGGGCGCCGAGCGCCTCTGCGCGTGCGCCGCTCCCGGTTCTCACCGAGCATGCCCCAGACTCCCACGTAGCCGATTGTGCCTTCACACTGCGCATGCCTCTTGCCCGCACTTGGCCTCGCCCTCGCCACTGCGCACGCTCGGTCCCTCACTGGGCTTCCCTCGCCCGGCCAGGTGCCCCTAGAGGCGGACGCACCCGCCCTCGGGCGAGCTCCTGCGCGGAGCGGTTGGGAGCCTTCCGGTCAAGGGCGCGTGCGCCCGTCCCGCGCAGTTGTGGAGGCGGCCGCTGGCCGGCGCGGGGCGCGGGGCGCGGGAGCGTGCGCGGGAGCGGGAGGGCCGGCGGGGCTCCGCACCTGCCGCGGCCTGCGCCCCTTCCCGCCGAGCCCGCGGGCCCCGCCTGGCGGCCGCCACACAACCAGTGGCCCAAGTTGACTTTGCTGTCGGCGCCCCGCCTCCGGGCCGGCCCCCCGCGAACGCCTGGACCCGGAGCGCTGTGCTTTTCCTCCGGGCCCCCGGGAAGACCTGTTTCTCTGACTCCCCCGCCCGCCGCGGACGGAGCGCAGCCGCAGGCTTTTCTGCTGGGCCGCGGATGGTTCCCACTGTAGGGAAGCCCTGGTTCGAAATCTGCGGCCGGAGGCGGTGGGGATCGGGGAGGGAGAGGTGGGGATCGGCGCAGCGGCGCTGGGACCCCCGCCCAGGGAGGCCTCGGCCGCCTGAGTGTCCCTGGTCGCGTCGTGGGAGCTCTCATCGCCCCGGCCACTTGTTGGGACCAGGCTCAGGAGCCCACTAGCAAAGATCACTCCTTTGACGGCGCAGAGCCCCTCTGTCCTAGCCCTTCGCCCGGTGGCTGCGTGGCCGCTGCAGCAGCGCGTTGGGAGGGGCTGCTTTTAGGGACAGGTTCTGCAGCGGGAAATGGGGACACGTGCATCTGGCCCCGCACAGTGTAGCCGCCCGGGGTGTTTCGTGCCAGAGCCACCGCGGCGCTCACCCCCAGCGTCTAGGGCAGTGGTGTCACAGCGGAGTCCGTGATTGTTCAGGATGACGACCCTGAGCATCAGTAAGGAGCCTGCGTGTGTTCTTCATACCTTGTTAAGACAGGAAAGCCGGTTAATCCATTTTAGAAAGATTTCTTGTTGACAATTTAAAAAAAATTTTTCCCTTGATGTTTGGAGTAAATCCCTCATTCGTCTCTGATGACTAACAGTCATTACATTGGAGTATAAGTACCTCTAAGTATTGATGTTAAAAAGAAAACAGGAATTTGGGGCATTGGTTTACTTAAAAGTAACTGTTTAATTTATTCTTCCTTTTAACACTATTGAATGTACAGTGTGTTTCATTCTGTGAAAATAAAAATCGACAAAGATATAACCCTGGCCCTTGGGAACTGACAGTGTCTATGGAAGGGGGTATTAGGTGTGTAGCAAGAGGGGCTGAGTTGTTGAGGGTGTGTCTAGGTGAGGAGGAGGTGACTGCAGGGACGATTTTAGTTGGCCTCAAAGCCAGTGGCGATGGGAGAACAGATTCTAGGGCTGCTCATGAGTGAGGTCTGACAGGTCATCGTGCCACCGCGACAGAAAGAGAGCAGGTTTCTGGTTCGGGAGACCTGGTGGTTGGCAGCACACCTAACCAAGCGGGGAATGTGTGAGGACAAGCAGGTGGGGCGAGAGGGTGTGATCATCCCTACCGTCCTGGACATGTGGGACATCCTGTGATGGAAGCCTTTACTGGGCACCTGGGAGGCTGCAGTCCCAAGGAGAAGGCCAAGCAGAGGCACAGACTTGGGAGTCATCATCCCGTGGTAATTAACGCCACAAGAGCTCCTCCCAAAAGCAAAGAAAGCTGCCACGTGCTGAGCTCTGTAACAGATGCTGGAGCAATAAGGTGAGCAAGTCCAGGTCTCGATAAAGCCGGGAGTGTGGTGGTTCCTCTGTCTGCCCAATAGCTACCTGCCTGGCCTTGTTCTAAGCATTAGGGACACACAGGTGTGAACAAGGGTTCTTCCTTTTAGGGACTCGCATGAAGCAGCAGATAGCTATGAAAGCATATCACTAAAAAGTTGTGTTATTACAGAGATGAAGTATGGCAGCTTAGATGAGCTCCTGGGTAGGGACAAATTACTAAAGCTTTATGGAGATAGGGACATTTGAACTGGATTTTTCAGTAGAAGTTGGCCATGTAAAGGGAGGGTATGAAAGCTATTTCAGGTGGTGGAAATCAGGTGTGCAAGTTTGTAGGGAAGATGGTAAGCAGTGCCCAGTAAGGGTGGAGAGATGACCTGCGACCAGCATATGAAGAGTATTGTTTGCCACTCCAGTGTTTGGAGTTTATCGAGGAACTAGTAGGAAAATCAATATAATATTCTAAAGGAGACCGGGGATGAGACCAGCTTTATGTTAGGAGAAAAAAAAAAGGCTTGATTTCTACTTCTGCATTTATTTGGAGTGTCAGAGTACAGAAAATCAGTAAATATTTATTGTGCAAGGTACTATGTTGGGCATTGTGAAGTGTCAAAGATGTTAAATAGAGTCTCAGTCCTTAAAGAGCTAGCAGTTCCGTTTGAGAAGACACAAATGACTAACGATATAAGACACTGAATAAACAACAGTAAATGGTGCCACTCTGCATGATACAGGAGGTGAAAGGTGTTTGCTCCTTATAGACTGAAGCAGTGAAGGAAGGTATATTAGTTTTTAGGGCTACCATAACCAAGTACCACAGACTGGGTGTCTGAACAGAGACTTATTTTCTGGCGGCTCTGGAGCCTAGAAGTCGCAAATTAAGGTGTCAGTAGTGCTGGTTCCTCCTGAGGCCTCCCTTGGCACGTAGATGGCCATCTCTGTTCTCCTGTGGTCATCCCTCTGGGTTTGTCCTAGTCCCCTCCTCCTATAAGGACACTATTCAGATTGGAGTAGGGCCCAAAGACCTCATGTTAACTTAATCACCTCTTTAAAGACCTTATCTCCAAATACACTCACATTCTGAGGTACTGGGGTTAGGACTTCGGCATATGAATTTGGTGGGGGACACGATCCAGCCCATGACAGAATGCTTAATGGAGGAATTGGAGCAGGAGCTGAGCTTTGAAAGATGATTCCTGTTGAGCTGAGTGCTGGGGAGGGGTTAGGTGAAGTCTGCAACCCTACAGCTTGGGTGATAGAAGAAGCCATGTGTGAAGGTTGTATCTGAAGCAGGAAGTTATCCCAGGGGGTAACTAAGGGAAAGGCAATCTAAAAAGTAGTTTGAAACCAGGTTTACAGAGCCTCGTAGCCCATGTTTCTAAAATTTTGCATTTTAGCCTAATGGAGAACCAGTTTTCATTATTTTGTTTTTAAACGGAGTCAAGGGTGGCTCTTCTCACTCAGGTCTTAGATCTCATCTAAAGTGTCACATCAAGGCTTTTCTAACCATCCTCTACAAACCCCTAGTGAGCTCACTCAGTCAGAGCATCCTGTTTATTTCCATTATATCACTTAGCACAATCTGCAGTCATCTTTATATTTGTTTCCTTGTTTATATCTGCTTTCCCTCACTAGAATGTGGGGGCCTTGTCTGTTTTGTGCACCCCTGTATTTCAGATACATCTTACCAAGCCAGGCACGTCCAATAGGAGCCCAATAAATAAGCTGAACGAATACTAGTAATACTTCACGTGCACATCCGATGAGCGAGCAAAGCTTTGCTTTAGGAAGCTCGGTCGAGCAGCAGTATTATCAAGGATGGACTCGGAAGGCATGGTAGGAATAGTGAATACCTATGGAAGTATGTAGTTAGGGTCATTTAATAACAAGAACAGAAATTGGTTTGCTTGAATAGAAAAGGAATTTATTGTAAAGATACAGGGTTGTTCTTGAGGTTTAAGGAAAAATTGAAGAATTGGGCCAGGAAGGACAAAAACCATGGGAGCTGCAGGCATCTGTGTAGTGGGCCCTGGGAGGCAGCTGCCGAGATAAATCAGCCCACTCAGGTACTGCCTTTGTTGTTGTTCTTGGCCCGTGTTCCAGCGAGTTTCCAGTGGGCTTGGCTTGGGCTGTACCCCTACCCCTGAGCAAGGTACCCCTACCCCTGAGCAAGGGAGAGCAGTGCATCAGACTCTACTGGGGCGGCCGAGGGTGGTTCTTCCTCAGGGGCCTCCTCCAGCAGGAGGAGGGGCGGCCAGGGCCAGACAGGCTGAACTGTGTCACAGTGGAGTCATTCAGCTGGGTGTGCAGAGAACACACCTTTAACCAAAATGAGACCTTCTCTAGAGGCTGAAAATGTGGTGAGATGGGATCCAAGGGAGTGACATTACTATCTTGAAGGATCAGATAAGCCAGGCTAGCTTTGAAATCTGAGGAACTTAAGATAATTTCTGGATATCTGCGTTGTCCCAAACTCAGAGCCGGCTTCCTGTCACCATCTAATAGTAAAATCAAATGGAGAGAGTCGGGCGAAATCCAGAGGTAGGTTTTGGGGCTGAATGGTGTGTGTGTTTATATTCCAACGTCAAATGTAGATGCTTTTTCTAACTAGGTTACATGCATCCGTCTTTTTCCCAGTGTCATGGTTAGGACTGTAGAAGCATTCCAGAGAATTCTGTAGAACTGTTAGTAAGGCTTTTGTGTCCTAGTCTTGGAGCCAGTTTGATTCATAATGTGCCTTAGCTCTATATCAGCCTGAGTTTTAGTCTCCAAAACTTGTAAGTCAGTGAGGTTATTTTGGTCCCATCCCATCTTCCTTTCTCAGCCCCTCACTCATCTTCAGGTGTCTTTTTATCTGAGTGTGGACTGTGCTTTGCTTTTCTGTTTCTATCCCCTGAATGTTCCGTATTCCAAAATTGCCTGCCTCCCATCCAACTCCTTAAAAATCTTAACTGCTTACAATTGATCTAACATTGGTATAAATAAAGAGGAAATTATTTGCATTGAATTAACTTAAATTATGAATTCCCCGTTCCTTAGCATTTAGTACCTGAGGAATTTGAGGTGGTGAGATGAATTAATTTTTTGGAATCCAGTTGTGAAGAGCTCTGTAGCCGTGCTAGGGTATTGGAGCCTCAGGCCAGGCCAGCCTTCGGGGGTCTTGAAGCCCTGGCAAGGTCAGATGAGTGTCTCTGAAAAGTGTCTGTAGCAGAAATGTGAGCAATGGAACCCATGGTGTTGCTGTAATAGTCGAGGGAGCCATGAGTCCCAAAGCTTCCTGACGTCCTCACTGTTCACGCAACCATCCTCCCACCCCTGGCAAATGAACTGCTTCCTGAAATCAGGATTGTCGTACGCTTTTTCGTCCTTCATCATGCGTCTGCCCTACCATGGGAATGTGCGCTAGGAGAGCAGGCAGCGGGCCCGCTCACGCATCTGCTGTCACCAGCACCTCCTGGGCTACGTGGTGGCATACAGCGGCCCACACACACATTTGGGAAAGGAAGGAAATTAAAGGTGTGCTTGCCATATAGGAAACACTGTATATACTAGGAGCTTTCAAACATACGAGTGTTTTGTTCATCATGAAAATCCTGTGTGGCGGGTAGTGTTAGCCCTGCTTAACAGGTTAAGGAGACTAGTTAGTACTTAGAAAGGTTGAGTGATCTTTATAAGGTTACATACTTACTAGGCGGCAAGGACACTGATTTGAAAGTCTTCCCCATGGAGCTGTGATTTCCATGAATTGTTAAACATAAAGATTCTCTCATTTTGAAATTTCAGGAGACAACATGAAATAGAAACCATTCAGGCAGAGCTTGGGAAGATATTTGTGTGCGAGGAGCCAAGTGGTAAGCAAGCCAGTCCCGTCTCAGAATGTGGTTTTCCTGGGGGTTTCCTCCCAGCTCTTTCTCCAGTTCCTAAACAGGCCTGTGCTTCCACGTCTCACCCACTTTTCAGAGCACCAGGGTTTTTCCACCGTGACTAAAGTGGTAGCAGGGACACCTGCACCGATGAGTCAGGTAGGAAGAAGTGAGCAAAGGACAAGGAACAAGACACGCACGCAGTGGCAGTGTGTATACGTAAGAGCTTTGACGTGATGACACACGGTCATCGCTAAGTCAGAGGCTGAGGATTCACATAAAGCTTACGTGAGAAACGAGTTTGATGAGCCGGCAGATTTATGGAGAAGAAAATGCATCCAGTAGCAAGGCTGGCTCACCTGAGTGCAGACGAGCAGAAAGGGCAGACGGTTTGGAGAATGCGGTCTGCGCATCCGCCGGCCACGGAAGGTTTTGCCGGATTATCATGACAGTGAGCAGGTTTGATCTCTTTCCCCTTTTTGCCTGCATTCTTGATGTAGCATTTTGTATTTTTAGTTAAGTTGTTAAACTCAATAAATAGACTACTGTCGTTACAACACAGAATTCCAAAGTGTTAATTGTTTCCAGCTCCACCAGGAAAGGGGCCATTGTTTTTAAGTTTTCATAATTGAATGGAAAGGTGAAAAAGCAGGGCATCACCCTGAAGGTGAGGAGGCTGCACTGCCCTGTGTGCTCGCTCTGTCCTGTTGTGCCGGACATCGAGCGCCTCTGTCCTGGGCTACTGAACAGGGTGGCGAGGTCACTGTCGTCTTACAAGGTCTCAAGTGTAGTCCCCAGGGCCCTCGTGCCTCCACCCCCTCCAGCCCCGTCGCCTGCCATCCCTGCCTTATCCTTTGCTCCAGCCTGGCACTCTGGCTTGTCTCTGTGCTGTTGGACATGCTGCTCCTGCCCTCGAAATGTCCTTAGCCCTTCCTGACGCTTCCCACATTCTCTCACTGCCTCCTGATCGTGAGGCCTCTCGTCTCTCACCTGGTCAGTGCCATCAGTGCTGTCACCTGGACTCCCTCTGTACCTTTGCACATACTCGTCTGGTGCTTAGCATACTGAAGTGTGATGACAGATGGACTTTTCCTGTTCCCACGCAAGACTTCAAGCACCGTAAGGCAGGACCGTGCTTGTCAGACCGTCTAGCCAGTTGTAGCACATGCCAGACAGATGCCTGATATGAGACGCGTGTAACCTGATGAGTAAGTCCAGGCTCTGGGGCCAGACTCCAGCCCCACTGCTAACTGATGGGTGACCCTGGGCACAGTACTTGACCTTGCAATGCCTCCATTTCCTAAGTTGTAAAACGGAGGATGACAGCACCTAGCTCAGGTGCTTAAGTGAGAATTAAAAGGGGAAACTAGAGGTGGTGAGGCGTGGGGGTTAAGAGCGTGGCCTCTGAGCCAGTCCCCTGGTGAGTCCTGCTCTGCTGCTACTCTCTGTTTGACCTTGAGCACGTTACTTATCCCTCTGTGCCTCAGTCTCCTCATTTGTAAAATGGGGTACTAATTGTACCGACAGCCTAGGGTTACTGTAAATACTGAGTTAATGCATGAAAAATGCTTACGGTATTATGTGGCGGGAAATGTACAGTTAGTGTTTGAGCAAGTAGAATGGAAAATAAATACTGTAAAGTAGTAATCAGGCGTATCAGGAATTCGGACACGCTTCGCCACTTTACAGGCAAGTAGTCTCATTGATAACTAAATGGAAGTTACAGTCAGATAGTTTTAATCCCAAACAATTTTCAGGGACAGTGACTATTTCTCTTAAAACTCAACTCTGAGTGACTTACTGTTCCCTAATTCCCAGACGTTTTTGTTGAGAATGTAGAAGCCTGTGGCTCAAGGGAATGAAAGGAAGGACTTACTTAGAGCAAAAACAAGGACGATCATGTGAAGAAAGCAAAAGAAGGAAACTCTTTTGAACAATGAAAAGTGAGAAAATGGTGACATAGCACATAGGAACAGTACAGGTGGCCTGTGGAATAGCACTTGCTTCACATCCGGGGACATAGCAAATCTCTCGGGATTTAGTCCTCACACGGTTCCTCAGCCTGCACCTCCCTGCACCTCACCTCAGCCTACACCTCCCTGGATGTCTCAGTTGGGGTTCTCCCAAAAGCAGGCCCGGAGACAGGGACTCACATGCAGATGTTTACTTGGGAAGTGATCCCCGGAGGCGCAAGAAGGCTTGTCGGGAAAGTGAGGCAGGAAAGGGTGCCCATAAGGGGCATTCATGAAGAGGTTTCCGCTAACATGTAGAATATCAAAGCTGAATTCCTGAAATAAATCTGAACTGATTTTTCTGTCAGACTTCATCTCAACTAAGAGCCCCTTAGAGACATTTTTAACCCTCACATTCTTACCCGCTACAGTCAGTCCATTAGCAGTTGGAATGACTGCCTTCACTGCCACCCCCTGATCTGGGTACCATCGTGTCTCACCTGCGTCACTGGAGGAGGCTCCTAGGTCTAGGCCGTCGTCATCATCTCACCTGTATCACTGCAGTAGGCTCCTAGCTGGCCTTCCGGCTTCCACCCTTTCCCCACTTTCCATGGTCCATTCTCAACAACATAGCCAGCAATCTTTCTGAAACATAATTCAGGTCATTGTCGTTCCTCTGCTCAGAGTCTTCCAATGGCTGTCCATTTCAGTCTTGGTAAAGCACTGTTCTCCCACGCTCCCCCCTGGCCCTGCACGGCATCTCCTCCTGCTTCTCCCATGTCGTCTTTCATGGCTGCCTCTGCTCCCTCCTGCAGCCCTGCTGTTACCTGGCTCTTCGCTCTGCTTGTAGCGCGCTTCCCTCAGTGAGCCTCATGGCTCATCCCTGCCTCCGTCAAGCCTTCTCAAATGCCTGTTTGTTGGATGAGTGAATGAATGAATGATGTGAAGTTCCTGGTACGATTTGTAATGTGTTATAGGTACTGTTTTCTCATTTAATTCTCATAATAGCATTGTTTGGTAATTGCTCTTATCCTTACGTTACATTGAGGGAAACTGAGGCTAAGAGAGGTTGATTAGCCCAGAGCACAGACTTCAGACTGTCCTGACTCTGACCCACAGGGAGGAACATAACGTACATCCCAACCCAGTACTTGCTTACGTGTGCGGGCATGTGTGCATGGAAGTGAAATGGAAGTTTCTCCCCCCACACCAGTTTCTAAGCCGTTGTTTCTCAGTCTAGTTGTAGGGTTCAGCTCCCTGGCCCGTGCTGGTATTATGAACCTTACGCTCCACCTGGCTGACGCAGTCGGTCACCAGTCTCGTTGGTCGGCCGCTCACAGCAGCTCATGGAAGCTTTCGTAGGCTGCTGGCCACTCAAGGTTGCACACATCAGCACACAGCAGCTCACACCGACCTCCGGCTGCTCTCAGCAGCCCAGCTCCAGGGAGAGCTGTTGTTCATAGTCTTAGCTGTAGAGGGCGCAGCTCACTGGCCCATATGGGAATCGAACCTGCGACTTCCGCGTTAGGAGGACGGCGCTCCAACTGCCTGAGCCAGCGGGCCACCCATGGGAGTTTCACAAGATCTTAGTAAGCCTTACTGCGTTGAGACGTTCCGACATTTTCCACTCTGCCCTAGTCATTTTTGTGTGTGTGCTAGTTTCAAACCACTAAGTTGATTTTAAGAAGCTCTTTGAAAAGTTCTTGTCCAAGCTTTTGATTCTGCATCTGTTGCTTTTACCTGTGGCAACATCTGAACTAGCTTTCTCAAGTTATTAGCACTAAACACAGTGTTCAGTTCACGGCTGAGTTGGTAAGTGTGGCATTATAAGCATATTTCTTTCTCTGCTAACCTCTGTAAAAGATGACAAGAGTTACTTTGCACAGAAGTAGATGTGTGATTATAAAGAGAGTACAGTACGATTAAGGGAGAAATTAAAATGGCTAACAGAAAGGGAAAATACCTTTATCAAGCAATCACAAGTGGAGGACTCACAGTTGACCACTGATATGAAATGATAGTAAGCAGAAATGAACAGAACTCAGTACAGTCTGCCCTAGGTGGTGGTTTGGGACAGGCTACAGGCACTGTCCCTGGAAGTAGTGTCATGCCTGTGAGTCCGTTAAATTGATCAGCTCCATAACGGAGTCAGAATAATATTAAGGAAGGTGTGTACAGTGCTTGGTCACTCCAGGGAGGTGGCCTACCGAACTCTTCCTTGTAGGCTTCTAACGAGCCCTGGTGCTGGACCAGCAAGGGCTGATCCTGCGAGGCCAGAGGAGAGCCTGCATGTGTGCTGGGTGTGAATTTGGTGCTTCTGCAACTTGCCTTCTAGAGAGTGGTAAAACTGTCACAAGTAGTCTTAGTTACTTTGAATCAAAATCAGACCAGATATGTGGTGTTAGGTAACAAGCGTAAGTGAGGGCTTAGAGTTGGAGAGTCAAGCGTCACCTGTGTGAAACGGCTTTCTCTTCATTGGCAGCACGGTGGGCTTAATCTGGGCCATTTTTCATTGATACTGAATGACATGCCTATAAGTCCTGCGATTTCTGAGTGTTGCACAGCATTTGTCAAGTCCTTACTGCGCGTCTGTTGAGGTGCGAGCTCATCTAATCTTGGCACCAACCCTACAGGAGGGCACAATTGTTGCTTCCATTGCTTCCCTGATAACCAGAGAGGCTAATCGACAACAGGAAGGAGCCAGCATTTCAACCCCAGCGTCTCGGCCAGAGCCTGCACCCACCACTAGGTCTTCATGTCTCACCTTTAGCTTTGAATAGAATTTCAGTGAAATCTCAATTCAAACCCCTTAGTTTAGAATTAGTAGTAATTCAGTTTAAACCCAGGCCAAAGTTTCTTTTGTGCCGTGTTGAAAGTGATTTGGTAAGAAAATAATATTCAGGAGACTGCAAAGTGTTTAGCATAAGAAAGAAAACAAACTCGTTTATTATTTAACATCTCTAACCTTTGTTAAACACTTGGATGCAGTGGTAATTAGCAAATGATTTTTCACTTTCCAAATTCATACCAGTTTTTAAAGATCTGGCAAGACCTCTCCTTTGCAACCCACTGTTAACAATTCACGTTGTGGGGAGAAAGAAACTTTCCTCTGCCCTCCTCGGTTCTTCCAGCTGGTCTAAGGATTAAGTCTACATCAGACAGATTAACAAGAGAAAACAACCAAATTTAGTTATATAGCACGTACGGGAACCCCACATGCATGAGAGTTTCAGAGATGGGAAATGAGGGGTACATGACATCCTGAGCTCAGGGTGAGGTAAGGCGCCTGAGGCTTCAGAGGGTCATTGCAGGACGATAGAAGAGCAGATGTCCAGTGGTTAGTAGTTTGCCCTGCCCTTTAGAGAGGTCAAAAAAGTTGATCTCTGTTAACCTATTATTATGGGCAAGGCCCCTAATTCATTTCTTCTAGGTTGTTGGGGGCCGGGGTAGAAGTTTCTCGTGAGCCCGCAGGGTCTCACTTGCCCTTAGCTCAAAATAATTCGCATATCACAGAGGCACATCTTGGGGTGCTCGTTCTGAACCCGTACACAGTAATAAAACAGACAGCCTTTTAGAATTAGAGACTTCAGGCATTTCCATACTTCATACTTATTCTCCAAACTAATAGAACCAAGCATCAAATAGATAAGGACCCTACATGGTATAAACCATTATTTTTAAATATTGCTTCTTTACATACCTGCCAAGTTCTGGCAGATGGTGTGAAAATGCCTATGTTACAGTCTCTCATTCCTAAAATTCCTCAGTTAATGATTGATGATCTACTTAAGCCATGAGACTGTTTCCTCATATTTTCCGTGTTATTAAATAAGATTGTTCATCCAAAAAGCTCTTGTGTGCCTATAATCTGTTAAATATTGGCACCTATGAAAAGACAGCTATGGTCCCTGCCGCTGAAGAGCGTTTTGTCTGGTGGAGACCTTTTGCCCGCATTACTCACAGTAACTTACACTTTGTCTTTCAGATCCGCCCAAGCAATGGAGGGGTTACTGCATTACATCAACCCGGCACATGCCATTTCTCTCCTGAGTGCGCTCAACGAGGAGCGTCTCAAAGGCCAGCTGTGTGACGTGCTTCTGATCGTTGGAGACCAAAAATTCCGAGCTCATAAAAATGTCCTGGCTGCCAGCAGTGAATACTTCCAGAGCTTATTCACGAATAAGGAAAATGAGTCCCAGTCTGTATTTCAGCTTGACTTTTGTGAACCAGATGCTTTTGATAATGTTTTGAACTACATTTATTCTTCATCTTTGTTTGTCGAGAAAGGCAGCCTTGCGGCTGTGCAAGAACTAGGCTACAGCCTGGGGATTTCCTTTCTGACGAACATTGTTTCTAAAACCCCTCAAGCCCCCATTCCAGTGTGTCCCAACAGAAAAAAAATATTCATAGAACATGATGAGAACAGTTCTCAAAAGAGAAGTGTCATCGTCTGTCAAAGTAGAAACGAAGCACAAGGAAAAACCGTCGGTCAGAACCCACCCGATCCCAGCCACGCTCCCCGGCCCGCCCCTAGCGTTGCGGTCAAGACCAGCACCAGTAAGCCACATGTTCCAAAGGCCGTGGAACCACTTCACAATCTGTCACTGACCGAAAAGAGTTGGCCCAAAGATGGTCCTGTGGGCTACGTGAAGGCTCTTGAGCACTCTGCAGCTTCGGACGACCCCAGCAGAAGCAGTCTGCTGAAGAGGAATGCCGCGCTGCCTTCCACGCCGCTGCAGGACAGAGACGCAGCGGATGACAAACCAGGCGCCAGCGCTCAGCTTCCCAAAGGAAAAGCCATAGAGCTGGCTTTGAAACGGCCGCGGCCACCTGTCTTGTCTCTTCGCAGCTCCTCGGAGACGCCCTATCTGTTGAAAGAAACCAGCCGAGGCAGTGGGCCGGGCGAGGATAGGAACTTGCTGTACTACTCGAAGTTGGGCTTGGTGATCCCGTCCAGCGGGTCTGCTGCTGCGAACCAGAGCATCGACAGAAGCGGCCCGCTCGTGAAGAGCCTCCTCCGGCGGTCACTGTCTATGGACAGCCAGGTCCCTGTCTACTCGTCCTCGCTAGATTTGAAATCTTCCCAGGGGCCCTCCTCAGTGCCGGGGGATGCACCCGGGACCGCGTTTTGTGCTGTGTCTCAAAAGTCATCTTTGAAAGACTGTAGTGAGAAGGCAGCCCTGGACGAGCGGCCTCCAGCCGCCCAGCCGCACCGCCTCAGGTCCTTGAGTGCATCTCAGCCCGTGGAGAGGGAGGGCGCTGAGGTGCGAATCAAGACGGAGCCCCGCAGCCCGCTGGCGGACCCCTCCGACATCATCCGCGTCACGGTGGGAGACTCCACGGCCGCGTCCTCCAGCACGAGAGACCTTTCTCTGAAAGCAGAAGACGACCAGAAAGACATGAGCAGACTCCCGGCCAAAAGGCGGTTCCAGGCAGACAGAAGGCTGCCGTTTAAGAAGCTGAAGGTGGACGAGCACGGCTCCCCGGTGTCGGAAGATAACTTTGAGGGCGGCTCAAGCCCTCCTGTCCTCCATGCACACTTTCCAGACTCTGACTTGAATAAGGATGAATTTGGTGAGTTGGAGGGCACAAGATCAAACAAAAAATTTAAATGCAAACATTGCCTTAAGATCTTTAGATCAACAGCGGGTCTTCACCGGCACATTAACATGTACCATAATCCAGAAAAGCCCTATGCCTGTGACATCTGTCACAAACGGTTTCACACAAACTTCAAAGTGTGGACCCACTGTCAGACCCAGCACGGCATCGTGAAGAACCCGTCACCGGCCTCTAGTTCACATGCCGTTTTGGATGAAAAATTCCAGAGAAAGCTGATTGACATAGTGAGAGAGAGAGAGATTAAGAAGGCCCTGATCATTAAATTGAGGCGCAGCAAGCCCGGTTTTCAGGGCCAGAGTAGCTCCCAAGCCCAAGCCATCAAGAGGAACTTGCGATCGCGAGCCAAAGGAGCGTACATTTGTTCGTACTGTGGCAAAGCCTATCGCTTTCTCTCGCAGTTCAAACAGCACATAAAAATGCACCCGGGAGAGAAGCCCCTTGGAGGACACAAGGCCGCGAAGCCGAGAGAGCACGCTGCCCTGGGCCCGGTAGAGAAGGAGGTTTTCCAGTGCCGCCTCTGTAACGCTAAGCTCTCTTCTCTCCTAGAGCAAGGAAGCCACGAGCGACTGTGCCGCAGCGCCACCGTGTGCCCTTACTGCAGCCTCAGGTTTTTCTCGCCCGAGCTCAAGCACGAGCATGAGAGCAGGTGTGAGTACAAGAAGCTGACGTGCCTGGAGTGCATGCGCACGTTCAAGTCGTCCTTCAGCATCTGGCGACACCAGGTCGAGGTCCACAACCAGAACTCCATGGCGCCGGCCGAGAACCTCTCCCTGCCCGGCCTGGACCACAACGGGGAGCTCACGGGCTCCTCCAGGCCGCAGGCCGAGCCCCCAAAGGCCAACCACGTGGGTGCGGCCAAAGACGACACCGCGTGCAGCAGCGACTGCTCGGAGCAGGTGAACTTCGACTCGGAAGACTCGTCCTGTCTCCCCGAGGACCTCAGCCTTTCGAAGCCCCTCAAAATCCAAGTGAAAGAGGAGCCTGTGGAGGAGGCCGAGGCAGAGGCGCCCGAGGCCAGCGCCGCCCCCAAAGGAGCCGCGCCCAGCAAGGACCCCGGCCTGTGGCCCTGCGAGAAGTGCGGCAAGACGTTCACGGTGCCCAAGCAGCTGGAGCGGCACCAGGAGCTGCTGTGCTCCGTGAAGCCCTTCATCTGCCACGTTTGCAACAAAGCTTTTCGCACCAACTTTCGACTCTGGAGTCACTTCCAGTCCCACATGTCTCAGGCTGCCGAGGACTCGGCGCACAAGGAGTCGGACGTGCGCCCTGTCCCCACAAACTCGCCGTCCCCGCCGCCTCTGCCCCCGCCACCCCCGCTGCCCAAGATCCAGCCGCTGGAGCCCGACAGCCCCACGGGCCTGTCTGAGAACACGGCCCCCACCACGGAGAGGTTGTTTGTGCCCCAGGAGTCGGACACGCTCTTTTACCACGCCCCGCCCCTCTCGGCCATCACATTTAAGAGACAGTTCATGTGTAAACTTTGCCACAGGACATTCAAGACCGCCTTTAGTCTTTGGAGTCACGAACAAACCCACAATTAGAAGGCCATCCCGTCCCCCGTGTAACCACAGGGGCGCGGCCTCCAGATTTCGGCCTGCATTGTGAAATGTGTCGTAAGAAAGAACCTATTTTTTACAAAAGAATAATAAAGGTTGGAAATTGTTATGCTTGAATATAAGTTTGAGGTAAACTGATGTTAATTAGTAATGTCCTTACTTAACTGAGGAAAACTGAAAACTGTGCTTCTGGACCTGCAGTCCCACGTGATGCGACTTTGTGGGTGTGGAAAGCCGCTCGCTCTAGTGGTCTGCATGGCTCCTCATTCCACAGCGTCAGCAGGGTCTTCTCCTCGGGCTGCTTTTGTTTCCTTACTGATTTGCAGGTAGTGAAATACTATTATAGGAGTTCTTCTTTTGATTATATCAGACACATAAGTTCTAGTTAAATCTCAGCCATGTTTTTAAGTCCAGAATGTATCAGGAAGGAGTGAGGTAGTTTGCAGTATCGATTTAGGTCTTTAGCAATAAAAAAAAAAAGATAAACCTCAACTTTAATAAGTTATCCTGACACTTGATAAAAATATTTGGCATTTTCTGGTCATGTAGAACTTTTTTTTGTATGAAAATTGTGAAAAATTTAAATCAGCAATAGTAATACTTAGATTTTTATAAAACAAAAACTTGCTCTTGGGTCATTTAATATAATTATTGATGGAAGACTTGGGCAATGAAAATATTAAGACTTCTGACAGACCTCTAAAGTCAGTTTACAAAAGCATCAGTGGCGATAGGCGTTGTAATCAAAACTGCGTGCTGTGTACACATCACAGTTCTAAGTTCAGACCAGCATTTGAGGACTGTAAATATTTGGTTTCCTCGGATTTATGCTGCCACACATTGAAAATCTGAGTGTGTTTGGGACAAAGATGACATGGCACTAATTTTGAATTTAACAACATTAGGATAACAAGTAAGAAGGTCGGGACATATATTTACACGGGTCTGTAGCCCCCCGAGTCAGGACAGCTGCTCTGAATCCTGAATTAACCATTTCCCTCCAGAGTCTTGAAGCAGAGGACAAACACCACACTGCATGCAGCCTCTACATGCTTTTCAAGAACAATATTTACAGTATCCAGTTTCCTGCCTTTGTCTTGTGTTGAGTTCTGTTAGAATTTGTTGGAGTTTATTGTGGTGAAACATCCATAGTGAAACCATTCTGCTTTGAGTTGCTGCTTAGTATTTCATAAATCCATATTAAAGTGTACTGTCAAGGGTTCAAAAGTAGTTTTTCTACTTATTTTGGCCCATAGGGTTTAGGCTTTTTTTTTTCCTATTTCACATAAGTTGTAATTAAAAGCCTTTTAATAGGTGTTATCCAAAGTTCAAGGGGCTGTTTCAGATGGGAAAATTTTTTTTTCACTTGTGTGGGGGGGGGGGCAGGGGCGGGATTAGATATATAAAAGAAAAATTGTGGAAACTACGAACCCTTTTTAAGGTAGTGATCTGGATTAAGACTCCAAGTTTATTAACTGTTGGCAAGCTATTCTCTCAAATTTAAAAAATCAACTACTGTGACTAAAATAATTTGCTGAGTAGTTAAAATTTTGCTCCAGCAGGAAAGACGTGTGTGCTCTCGTCGGTCTCTACCCACATTCCATATCAGTGGTAGGAAAGATAGTCTTTTTATTGAAACAAGCATTTTTATAAAATACGAATTGACTTTGAACAGTATAGAAATTATATATGAACTTTTGCCTTTTATTCTTTCATTTGAAAGTTACCAAAAGTCCCAAAAATATGAGTGGTTACTGCCTATTTCTAGTCTTACTTGAATTTGATGGAGAAAGGGGAATAAAATTAGAGTTAATGATTATTACCATCTTTATATTTTCTTGAAGAAATCTATGCATTTTAAAGACAAAACTAAAGCATACGATTTTACTTGAAACGTTAGGGTGGGTTATCATTCATTGACGCCATTCCCCATATAAGTTGTATTTCTTGCTCTGCGCACCTCGGTAGCTGTCACTTCAGAAGAAGAGTTTCCCTCAGAGTAATCATTACTTACAGCTGTTAGAGTATCTATAAGAATTCCACGATACACAGTATCTTGGCATTGTAAATCAGTATCCCAAGACTTGAACCTTTATGCTACATTTTTGAGGCTTTTTTAATGTTAATCAGTAAAAAATATTTTTTATCTAAATATAGGCTCTGCGTATCTGTTGGATTTTAAAAGGTTGCCAGTGTTTTGTCTTGTTCACATTTTTGTCTAGGCAAGGAACATAAGATTTCAAGTAAAATTTTGAACCAAAAACATTTATAATGCAGTTCTGGTTTTTCTATTACTTTTTATACTGTATCTTAAAAGTACTAGGCTGAAAGAGTTTATTTTGGTGGTCAAAAAATAAAATATGCTTCCACTCATGTAGTAACTATTTTAAATGTTAAGAAGTAAACTAATGAAAGACATGTTAATTACTTTATTCAATAAACAGGTTTTTTAAGAATGTTTATCTCAGCCAGTGGGCAAATACTTGGTATGAGACAACTTGGTCTTTCATTGTTAAAACTAACTCTTTAGCAAAGATATTCTTGAAAAAGTTTTTTTCTGATTGTAATTAATTTTTAAAAATGTAGAAAGCTCATTATTCCTTGTAAGTATTCAGGATGCCTGCTTTTTTATGCCGTTGTGGAAAGAATGTAAGATGTTTTAATATATTCTTTGTTAATCTAAGAATCTGTTATTTTCTTCAGGTGGGGGAGGGAGGGAAGAACACCGTAAAACATGTTTTTATCAAGGTAAGCAATGGAGGTAACAAATAGTGTACATTTTTTATAGTAATATTTCAAGATTCATAGAATATTTACCTTTCAAACTGGTTACAGTTAGTATGCATTTATAATTTTATCAAAATATACGACTAACAATTCAACAGTGACGTCATGTGCATTTGTGTGGAGGTGTAAGTGGTCCTTGGTTTTCTGATTTGGATCGGTCATTCTAGCCTTCTCTTTAAAAATATGCCCTAGCACTTCATTGGCGAATATGTAATCCACACACAGCACCCTTGGTGCTGAGAATAGAAACTGAGACAAGAATAAAACATGCCCTTTGGTGGAGGCATGGGGTGCTTTCCTCTGCGGGCAACTGGACAGTCAGGGTGAGGGAGACATAAGAATTAACTGATCTAAAGTCAGCCTTTGTTCCCTCAAATATCTGTGTGTGTGAGCACCGCACCTACAACCCAGGTGCTCTAGGAAGTCTAGGAAGTAAAATTACTTGCATTTTCTTACTACAGAAATAATTGTCATTCATGACAGGTTTCTTTATAATTGCACTAATTAATATTGGAATATTACAAGTCAGTTTTATCAATTTCTGATGTCTCCCTGATATGTTTTGCAATAATTGTGAAAAGCATTGGTTAAAATAATGCCAACACATACTCTTTAATAAGTTCTGTAGCACTGGCTTTTTTAAGTTTTCAAAATAGGTTTTTCTCTTGTGGCTTTAGCACTTTAAGAAGTTTGACATTTGCGTAATTTCCAATTTGCTCGTTCAGTGCTTCTCTGTTTTCTAGCTATGGCATTGCCACGTGACAGAAGAATCCTGAATAGTCAGTGTTTAGATTCTGGAGGGGAAAAATGAGTTAATGTCAGGTTTTTTAAGAATTCCTTTTAGAGACAGCCATTTGAGAACCAAAGTATTTTACTGTAAATTTTTAAAAGAATTGAATTCCGTGCTCTTTGGTAATTTTTGAGTGCTGTCCAGGTTTTCCACAAAGTTGTCCTTGGTTAATACTGATTTTCAAAAGGTGATCATTTCTTATTGACATTCATCCAAGACTTTTAAAATTTTCATTAAGTAAGTGCTTATTGTTAAAAGAAAAACAAATGTGGTTTTATAATTGTGTATATTTTGTTGTCATATGCCTTAGCAGAATAAAACATGGTTCAGTTTTCTTTAGGAATAAGTTGTTTTGGACTGAAAATTCATAGTAAAATAGGATTTCTATCTAATGTTAATCCATTGCTTATTTGTATCCAATTCTTTTGTCTGTTTACTTTGCTTAAATCTTGACTAAGAATGATTGGAGTCAATAAATTTGTACTGTATTTTGTTTTGAGTCCTGGTCTCATTGCTATGTTTTGCACTTTGATAATAGTGATTAAGAGCGTTTACATTTATGAAAGTGAAGAGAAAGCCGCCTATTTTGCTAATGTGACCAGCACTGAAGAGTTGGGAGAGAGATTTACTGTTTCCCGACAGTAAAGGTTGCTTGTAGGATTTTAACTGTGCACTAAAGCTTCACTTATTCGGGCACCAAACATACAACTAAAACCACGTAAGCAGCGGTCTGCCCCTCCACCTTCTTTACTCATCAAATTTGTATTTTTTAAATGATCATGGAGTAAATGCATAGAAAAGAAGTTTTTAAGCACCCTGAATTGACATTTCAGCACAGCAATTGATAAGCTTGTTTTATTTCATAATTTAAAAGCGGCTGTCCACGTTGCAGCATCTTTTTGCATCTAAGGAGGCACTTCCGTAACCCCGGGCTATGTTAACTTTGTCACAGTATATTAGCTGCCCCTGTAAAGAGCAGAGCAGAGCTGAGGCTTTTCACGGGTCACCACCAAGCTGGCTGTGGAAAGAGGGAGGGAGAGGAGAGACGGACCAGGTTGATTGGTACGCACACTCCGCCTTGGACTTGCACCGGACTCTCCCAGTGCTTTGGTTTTCCTTGCCTGGTACCCTAAACTAGCCTTTCTGGGGAACCTCTGGCCAACAGTTTCTTGAACACAGTACACCAGGGATAAACAGCATCATCGGTATTTAATCTCCTTTAGCCCTCCAATGTGCCACCACACATTTTGTTTTAAAAACTTAGATCTGCCCTTTCTCCTCAGTAATGACAGGCTTTGACGTTTGGGATTGCTGCTGTCCTGTCGCGTCCTCCCGGTCTTGGGCACACAGTCAGGACAGTGATGGCACAACCATGTGCCCAGCTTGTACTATTTTTCCCCAGCCAGAGGCTAAATCTTGGCTCTGTTAATCAGTTTGTGAGAACTGTGCAGCTGAGCGGCAGGTACTCTGTACGAGGCGTCTGTCTGGAGAAAGGTAGCCGTGTTGTCATGGACGCACTGTGAGAAGAAAGGGCTGTGCGTGAATTCAGGCATTGTAGTTGCCCGTGGGCTCCCAGCCTCTGCAGTAGGGGCTCTTGGTCCGTTCGTTGACCTCGTGGTAACGCCAACCTGCATTTTGCCCAGCAGCCTTTCTTCCAGGAAGCACTTCCCACCCGTCCCTCCGTTCCTCACCCCAGCCCAGAGTAGCGCCATATAAGTGTTCCCACAAACCCTGGGAGCCAGGGGCGGGGGGCAGGGGCTGTCACTCAGCTTTGTGTTTCCAGGGCCTGGCAAAGGGAAGGGGGCCTGTAAGTGTTTGATAAATAAACACAACAAAGAAATTTTGTCAGAGGCAAGAGACAACCAGCCCATTTATTTTCAACTACTATTGGGAACTTCCTGAATATCTCTGCAGAGATTCCCCAGATTTTGATCCAGCTACTCAGTAGGAGACCCAGAGTGTGTATGCATTTTAATATGGTCCTCAGTGTCTACTAGGGGGCATGGAAACGTTCAGATGGCTGCTCCTAGATTGGTGAGTCCTTTGGAGGACTGTAACCGCCATATGCTCGTGCTTCCATCACCCTGCTGGGTGTGTGCGTGCTACGTGGCTGAAATACCCACGGGGTCACCCCAGGGTGGCGGGTTGTCTATATAAACGCATCAGTAAACCTAAGAATTACGAGGATTAACAGCTAAAAATGAGTGCTTACTGCATCGCGAAGCACTGTGCACGTGTGTGGGGTAAGATTTGCAAACCAGTCACAGGCGTGTTTTCCTCCCATGTTATTTTCTACTCCTCTCCCCCACCCCACACACGCTTCCCCATTCTGATAGCCCAGTCACCCCCCTCACTCTGGAATATTCCTCAGTCTTTCTTTGACTTTTTTGGCCTCGATATTTTTGAAGATGGTGGACCCGTCACAGAGAGCCCCTTACTTGGAGTTGGAATAATGTTGCCTCGTGATTATACCCAACTTGCGCATTTTTGTGCCAGACTCACAGGGGCTGTGTTCGTTTCAGCCTATGGGTGGCATACGACTCCTGTGTGTCCTGTTACTGAGGATGCATTTTAATCCTTTCTGCCAGACTTCTCCACTGTGCTTTTCCCTCTTTATAGTTAATATTTTGTGGGGAGATATTTTGAGATGATGTAAAATCTATCCCTCATCTGCATTTCACCCCCTAATTTTAGCATCTGTTGATGTTTCTTGCCTGATGTTATTTTTATAGTTACTGCCAAATGGAGATTTTTCTCATACCTCCATTCTTTCTTCATTTATATGCAGACTTTCTGGGCAAGAAAAAACTGTTCCGTTATTCTCATTAATTTAGTCATTTATTTGTGTATTGTGGATTCCTACCCCATCCAATGAGTTATAATGAGTTGCCATCGTTTGTGTAAGTTTTGCTGTTCAAAGCCGCCTAGATTTAGCCAGTGGGAGCGTCCAACTGGCTTCCCTGACCTTTGACATGTCCCCTTTATTCTTTGAGTATTTTTTACTTTCTTGCACAACACGATGTTCCAGATTCATCTTGTTCTTTCCCTGCCAGAGCCCTGAAAACAGCCATTTCCCCAAGGAACCGGATTCCTTTTAGAGGAGAATATTGTTTGGAAACCAACCTCTGGGCAGTAAGTGTACTCTCAGGCCCTTCAGTGGGGCTGAAAGGGAAAGAACACACACATTTCTGAATTGTCTAGATCTTTCTATATCTCTGGAAATCCATGAGTTCACACCAGTAGCTCCAATTCTAATCCACTGGTACCGGTTCATTCCATGGCTCCCCCTGCATGTTTGTACCTCCCCTGTCTGATGGTGAGAAACTAGGCCCCCATTGCCTCAGTTTCCCTGTATGTAGCCAATCTCCATCCCCCTTGGGCCTGCATTCCATACTCAGCGTGATGGCCCTGACAGGGTGTACCCAATGGCTTTTTGATGAAGAAAGGAGGGAAAGAAGGAGAGAAAGGGAGGGAAAGAGAGAGGGAAGGAGGGAGGGAGGGAGGGAGGGAGGGAGGGAGGGAGGGAGGGAGGGAGGGAGGGCTATAATTGTCTATTTGTCTTTTTTAATTTCTATCAATTTTTGCTTCACGTAGTTTAACACTCTGATATTAGGTGCATAAATTACAGGATTGATTAATTGACTTCTTTATCATTTATAAAATGAACTTCTTTATCTACTGTGAGATCTACTTTGTATTGATATAACTATTCCAGCTTTCTTCTGACAAGTTTTAGCATGGCATATTTTTGCTATCCTTTCACTTATAACTTACTTGTGTTATTATATTTAAAGTGTGCCTCTTGTATATTTGGGTACTGATTTTTAAAATCCAATCTGACACCCTCTGTCTTTTAATCAGGGTATTTAAGTCATTTCCATTTAACGTGATTTTTGATATGGTTAGATTTAAATCTACCATTTTGTTACCCTATTTCTACTTATCCCACCCATGATGTGTTCCCTATTCTCTTTTTCTTCCTTCTTTTGGATTAACTTTTTCTATCATTTTATTTATCGCCTTTGTTGGCTTATTGGCCATAACTTTGTTTTCTTATGTTAGTGGTTGCTTTAGGGTTCATTGTATACACCTTTACCTTATCGTAATCTACCCTCAAGTAATATCATTCCACGGACGTATAATATAAAAACTGACGACATCACGTGGTCCCTTTTCTCCCTTCCCAGTCTTCCAGCTGTGGTTGTCGTACACTTCACTTCTCTGCATGGTGTAAGGCCCACAATGCACTGTTACTATTTTCACTTTAAATAGTCAACTACATTTTTAAAGAAATTTAATTGACATGAAACAAGGCTTTATATTTACCCACATGAGTTTCCACTTATGGTGCCTTTCATGTCACCTGCGGATCCAAGTGTCCATATGGTGTCATTGTCACGCTTGAAGGACGTTAATATTTCCTGCAGTGTAGGTCTGCTGATGCTGGATTCTTTCAGCATTGGTATGTCCAGAAAAGTCTTTATTTTGCCCATTTTGAAATATTTTTGCTGGGTATACAGTTTTATGCGGATAGGGTTTTTTTCTTTCAGTGCTTTAAAGATGTTGGTTCACTATTTCTAGCTTGAATTATTTCCAATGAGAAACCTGCTGTCATTATCTTTGGACATAATATATCTATACATATATTATCTTTATATATGTCCTTATGTCCTTATCTGTACATAATATGTCATTTTTACTCTGGCTGCTTCTAAAAGTTTCTATTACCAGTTTCGTGCAATCTGATTATGATGTATCATGGTGTAGTGTTTATTTATTGTGTGTGTGTGTGTGTGGTGTGTGTGCATGTGTGTGTGTGCGTGTGTGTGGTGTGTGTGTGCATGTGTGTGTGTGTGCGTGTGTGCGCATGTGTGTGGTGTGTGTATGTGTGTGTGTGGTGTGTGTGTGTGGTGTGTGTGGTGTGTGTGGTGTGTGTGGTGTGTGTGTGCATGTGTGTGGTGTGTGTGTGTGCGTGTGCGTGTGTGTGTGCGTGTGTGTATGGTGTGTGTGTGTGGTGTGTGTATGTGTGTGTGTGTGAACACATGCTCATTCACACTTGGGTTCATTTGATGTCTTGAATGTTTGAGTTTACAGTTTTTATTGAAGTTGGAAATTTTTCATCCATTATTTCTTTAAATATTTCTTTCCTGTCCTCTATTTCCTATCCTTCAAGGACTCCAGTCAACATTTATGAGGCCATTTGAAATTGTCCCTGAGATTACAGTCCCAGAGATCAATTTTTTTCTCTGTGTTTCATTTGGATACTTTCTATTGCTATTTCTAGTTCACTAACCTTTTTTTCTGTATTGTCTAATAATCATATTTAAATGTAAATGATTTCAGTACCCTGGTTAAAAGGCAGAGGATGTCAGATTAGATTTTAAAAATCAGTACCCAAATATACAAGAGACACACTTTAAATATAATGACACGTAAGTTCCAAGTGAAAGGATAGCAAAAATACACCATGCTAAAACTTGTCAGAAGAAAGCGGGAGTAGTTATATTAACACAAAGTGATTGTTAGTCAGGTCTCAAAATGCCTACATTCGCCCCAATACCCACCATCATGGAAGAAGTTATGGTGGAGGGGACGTCGGAATGGGAAGAGCCAGACCTGCATCTTGCGTTCAGTGTATACTTGGTCACGTTTTTCTACAATTTGCCATAGGAAGATGTTTGTGACTCAGAAATGGCCTGTACGTGTGAGGGGCCTGGAGTCTCAGCTTCGTGGGTTTCACAGTGAATCTACCTCGTCTGTTTCACTCATTCATAGTGAACAACCTGGTCACAACCTATTATGTGACTGTCGTCATAACGAGTCACACCCGCCATGAGACAGCCTTTCCTTTGCCCAGGTGTCTGGACGAGAGGCTGGGGGGCCTCTGACTCGCTGGCTGAACGAGGAGCCATCCCTTCTGACTCTCCACGTTTTGGGTGGAAAAGATGATATGTCATTAAAATGGCAGACACACTAGACCTGTTTTTCTCTCTCATGTGACAGAAACATTGGGAAATCAGGGTGAAACCTTAATTCGTGCCACTAGAGACAGAAATTCGGTGTGTGGGCTCAGTAATGGAAAGGCGGTTTTCATGCGCCTTCAAGTTGCGTCTCCACCTCGAGTTCATAGAGCTTATGGAGAACCAGTTTCTGTCCACAAAATCCAAGCCCAAGACAGATTACTGACCAGTGTGTAGTGTTCGATGTCACTTTTGTCTGACTTCTCAGTAAAGGAAAAGAGGAGAAAGTGCCAAATACCCTACTAGCCCTTTCATTTAAAATAAACCGATTTGCACCGAGTGTTGCTGTGTCTCTAAGAGGGGTGGGCGCTCCTGCTAGCGCCTGCACACGCATGCAGTTGTAGAGACATCCGGGGAATGTTCCCTGATGTTTTTGCTCGGAATAGTTGAAAATGACTGTAGCTACTACTAAGGGAAGGCTTTTCACAACTCAGGCGCTAAAGCTGTTTTCTGGGAAACCTGTGTTTGTGGGTCCAAAGTGTACCAGTTGGAAGAGTTCCAGAGCTCAGGAGCAGTCTGACAATTTATCCAACTTGGGAAACCTTGTTCTTTGAAATAACCGTATTTCTGAGGCCGATGCTAGGACACAGCACCAGGGACGTATTATGTCCCCAGGAAGTGGTGTGTTTTGTTTTTTAACACACAGAAGGCAAGGCCATATTACCATTTTTGTGGGCCCTAGACACTGTATATATATTGATTCTATTTTACAACTACATTGACATAAAGAAAAATATAACCCAGGCTGGATTTTAAAAATTAGAATACTTTCACCGACCCTAAAAGCTCATTTTCTTCCTCCTGATTTTTCAAGAAAATAAAATATTCCTGTGGTCCCTAAAAAAACATTTTTGTGGTTCCCTGAAAGTACCATAGGCCCTAAACACTGTGTTTAATGGATAGGTTGGCCCTGATTAAAGGGAGAAATGAGGCAGACAACTGCACGCCAGCCAAGAAAAACAGATCCCCAGAGGGAGAGCCGCAAGCTGGGGCTTCCTGAGCTCTGCTAGAAAAGTTACTCAGTGAATGACAACCTCCCAACATTCATGTTCGTTCTGAAGCCTGATAACCAAGTTGAGGAATTCTATTTTCTTTTTTTTAATTCTTTAAAAAATAAATAGACAGTGCTTTCCTGTGTGATACACGATGAATCAGGTGCCGGGGAGATTTCCTACTTGGAGTTTTAACCAGACATGCTTTCTGATGAATTACCAGACCCATAAGAAGGAGGGGGATTTTCCGAGCCCCCTCCCCCTCCCACCCCTAAGAAGCTAACAGAACTGGTGAGCTGGGGAGTGTGGGCCGCCTGAGGGCGGACGCTCCTGGCATCACTGTGTAGGAACGCTGAGCTGTGGCTCTGTGCCAAGGTGGGGAACCTGAACGTGGCTTTGACATTGAGCGGGGACTCTGGGGTGGGGGCTGACGTAGTGTGCAGACAGGTGTTACCATCACCAGACTGTGCTCCTAGAAAGTTTGCCATGTGGGTCCTTGGCTGGTGTCTGGGAACCTGGACTTGGGGAGGGTTCTCACCATTCCCTGATGAGGGTGGCTCACTGTGCCTGAGCTGTTTGCACCAGCAACATGGTTTATGGTGAACACTTGCTCTCCTGAGTCTGGAATTTGGAAGCATGCCAGGCAGAAGGTGTCTGGGCTGTGTCATTGCAAAGGTGCCCGCTTGTTCCCAACGGGTGTGGCAGCATCGGGTAGGCCAGATCGATATTAAAATCACCATGGGAACTGTTGAGACTCCCAGGCGTCATCTCCACGACGGTCCCAAGCTGGAGGCGACCTGATGCCCATGGCTAGCAGGAGAAGAGTGTGTGTCCACACCAGGGGCCGCTACACAGTGGTGAGGACGCATCAGCTACAGCTCCACACAACACTGGGGACCCACACCTGGCCAGACACACAGACACACAGAAGAGAACAGACCAGATCCAGCTTATATATAAACAATAGCAGGGCCAGCCCAGTGGCTCAGGTGGTTAGAGCGCTGTGCTCCTAACACCGAGGACCGACTGCCTCAGCTGGGAAGAGCACAAGGCTCATAACACCAGCACGGGCCAAGGAGCTGTGTCCTACACAACTAGACTGAGAAACAACGGCTTGAACCCGAGTTGGGGGAGTGGGAGGGGTGGGGGGGACAGAAGAAGGGGGAAAGAAAAAAACCAGGACCTAGGCTGTGAGAAGTCATGATCTGGTTATGTTTGGAGGGGTGAGGGGTAGTGGCTGGAAGGAAGGGAGTCTGCAGGGTCCTGGGTGCTGGTCATGTTTTGATTCCTAATCTGGGTTGCAGGGGTGAGGTCCATTGGTGAAAGCTCAGGACGCTGAACGCATGATGCGTGCACTTTCATTTGTGTACATTCTACTTTGGTAACCATCCAAAAAGTAAAAATAAAGTACGCCATGCGGGGGCCCTGTGCAGACCAATCAGAAGGCCTGGGAGCCCCAGGCAGTAGCGGGCTCTGCTATCTCTTCGGATGGCTCTACTGGACATTACCGCGCAGCCAAGGTTGAGAACGTCTGCCCGAGAGCAGCGCCTCACAGATTCCTGAGAATGCAACTCGCCTGGGCATTCTGTGAAAACACAGGCTGTGCCTTCCCAGGTCTGTGCGGGGCCCAGGATTCTGCCTTCTGGTTCTCCCAAGAACGCCTTCCTTGTGAAGCCCACGCCTCCGACACAGGACCACACTCGGAGCAGCAGCTTTAAAACATTTCCTTTTTGTCCCCAAGAGAGCCTGGGAACCTGCATTTTTAACACGCACCCGGGGGATTCTTAGGGATTCTTAGGCAGGTTCCATAGAATTCCTTGGAATTCACTGTTTTTCTTCAACTGAGAAAGCTGGCTTAAGGAATTTCAGAAGCTGCTTTTCTAAAAAACTAATTTTAAAAACGATGGGAGCAGAAATTGGCCAGGGCAGGGAGCACATTCCACCCTGGGCGGCGGCCCCTCTGTGGGCACCGCTTCGATTTGCCTGGGCGACAGTGGGGGTGGGTGAGTGGAAACCAGGACCCAGAGACACCTCCTCGGCTCAAGAAAGATTCCACAGAGCTCCCGAGATCATAGGACCAGCTGGAGACACAACCGGAACCTCCTCGCATGTGTCTAGGCCGGGTCTGGAGCTCAGGGACCAGGGAGCGCTTGCCACTCTGCTCCAGGGCCGAGTCTCTAGTCCGATTTTCCTTCCGATTTCCTCACCAAAGACAACTGGACACAAACTGAAACACTCAGTGGACGGGACGTGGTGTGCAGTTGGAGAACAAGAGCCCTGGGCACTGCAGTCGGGTCTTCAGGCCCAGGTGGGTCCACACAAAGATGCTCGAGAGCTTGCAGGTGTGACAGAATCGCTCACACGTTGCAGATGTGCCCAGAGCCCGTGAGCAGAGACAGGGGTGTGGTGGGAAAGCTCTCCCAGCCCTTGTCTCCCTCCTTAGCTGGAGGCCCCATTAATGAAGCTCCCGGCCTCCTGGGCCCCTTCCTTACCTTTCCCATGCTGCCCCTGGGAAGGGGACGTGGCTCTCTGAGCAGCCGAGTCTGAGGAACGGTGTGCGTGATTGGAAGGAGCTGCCTGCAGGATGTGGGGCTGCCCGCCAGGCCTGCCTGGGTTTGGGTGCCTGGATCTACCCGATTTGGGGGGGCTCAGCATTAACAAACCAACTGGGCTAAGAGACCTCGGGCCACGTCCTCAGTTTAGCTCACCAGCACTAAAGGTGACAGTCTGCACTTTTGTTTACTCATTACTTCACTCCCAACTTAGCACCCCGGTCAGAAAGAGGGGTGCTATTTGGGGGCAGCACTCACAGATCCCAATATAAGGTGCAAACAAAAGGGGACAGTGTCCCACTTTTTTTTTTTAACAGGACTTTATTGGGGAACAGTGTGTACTTCCAGGACTTTTTTTTTTTTTTTTCCCAAGTCAAGTTGTCCTTTCAGTCTTAGTTGTGGAGGACGCAGCTCAGTTCCAGGTCCAGTTGCGGTTGCTAGTTGCAGGGGGCGCACCATCCCTTGTGGGAGTCGAACCGGCAACCTTGTGGTTGAGAGCCCACTGGCCCATGTGGGAATCGAACCGGCAGCCTTCGGAGTTAGGAGCACGGAGCTCCGACCGCCTGATCCACCGGGCCGGCCCTCAGTGTCCCACTTTTTTACAAGATAGTTTCCAGGAATTTCAGTCTGGTAAGGTAGCCTTTGCTCCCTGACCACTATTTAGACCAGCTCACAAAGTAGACGGTTTGCAGATTTAAAAAACAGCACAGACCCCTCAGTGGCAGCTGACTCCGATGAGCTGCCAGCCCACACCTGTGGTTTCTGCAGTCCAGACGGCAGCTGGGCGCTGCAGATGTCTCCTCCCCCCGCAGAATTCCATCCACCCGCCCTCCAAGCTGCTCTCACCCTACATTTCCATGAAGTATGTCACCTCACCCATGGGTGAGCCCTACCAGGTGTCCCGGTTCCTTCCTGTCTCACTCTGCCAGATTCCTTAGCAGGTGCCAGTGAGCCCTCCACCTCCTCATGTCTCATGGCAATGCCCCACCTCCACCCCCAGGCCCATCCCCACGCCCATCCCTACGCCAGTCAGAAGCATCCACTGCAAAGTGTCCTGGGACAGGACTTTTCACATTTTAACGTGCCCTGAGATTCCCCAGGCTCTTGTTAAAACACAGGTTTTGATTCCACAGGCCTGGGGCATTTCTAACAAGCTCCCAGGTGGTGCTGAAGCCACTGGTACCAAACCACTCTAAATAGTGAAGCTCTAGTGATAAACAAATGTGACGGAGCCGCTTCTGTGCCCAGTCCTTGGATAGTTAGTTCCCCTTCGGATAAAACCAGACTCTTTACAAGTCACTTTGATGAGGCTCTGCCTTCATGTGCGAACTCATTCAATCAGGCCCCACCAGACACGTGAATATCTCACCAGATGTACGCAGAACCTCCGAGCACAGCCTGCTCTCATTTCCTGGCCTTTGAACACGCCATCTAGACTGGCTGTCCCTCCCACCCTCACTTCCTCTTCAACTTTGTTTGTTGCTACTTACACTTAAGACCCAGGTCAACCTTTCCCTGGCCCACAACTGCCCCGTAACAGAGTCGGGGCTGTCTTTCTCTGTGCCCCCACACTTTGTGAAGTGGCTCCCGTTAACCCTTACCACATTGCTTGGTAACTGATGGCTTGGGGTACCTTTGTCCATCCTACTAGATTGTGAGCCCCTTGTGTAGGCTTTAGCCAGGTCTCCGCAAGGAACAAGAATTTGCTCCCTGCTGATTTATTTGGGAAAGTGATCCAGGGAGCAGGTGGGAGCTGGGAAGAGCAAGACAGGGCAGAAGGGGCCACCCAGCAAGGAGGTATTGTGTACTGGGGGCCTCCTCCTGCTGGGACCCTCTGCGGACAGTCAGGTGGGGCGGGGTGTGCCTCTGAGCAGGGAGACACCAAAGGGAGTGCTTGCCCTCCACCTCCTGTCACCACTGGCCAAGGCTTGTCCCAGGGCATGTTGACGGTCTGTCATTTCAAGATTTCCATATGTTCCAGAATGGTTGTGGCAGTCCCAGGCAGAGGCAACAGAGAAACCCAGGGCAGAGATGCCTGGTGCCGCTGAGACAAAGTGCTACCAGGCTCCACCTGGGCACAGCTGGTGCCAGAGCGGGGCTGAGGTGAGAAGCAGGTCAGGAGGACAGGAGGTGGGGCCCGAGTCACCTGACACGAGGCAGGGATGCGACTCTTCAGGCGTGGTCCAGGGCGGGGACAGCAGCACGTGGCACAGAGCCGGCAGCCGGCTGTGAGCCCAAGGGATGCTGAACAAAGGAATGAAGGAAGGAATGAACGAATGAATGAAAACAGCCTCATTTTCATTGTGTCTGGTTGTCAGAACGATAACCCAAGAAATAATCCAGGTAATCGCCATGGCCGCTTGGAGACCAGCCTCCAGCAGGAGGCCGAGGACCCAGGCCGCGGCTGGCGAGTGTCCACTGCTGCCGTGCCGCCGCCAGCGCTGACACCCACTTCTGGAACGAAGCCTTGGAAGCCGTGCTGCTGTCGAGCAGATGTACAGACAAAATCAAAGCTGGAAGAATAGCGACTAGATAGTGGGCAAAGCCAAAATTAAACAGAAAAAACCCTTAGTGGGCGCAGGAAAACCAAGATCTCTGCAAGAACTACTTAGGCACTGGGTCGGAAGTTAGGGTCGGTGAACGGAGACGCTAGAATCCCACTGACCCGTCTGTGTCAGGGCGTTAAGAACCACTTCCAAAAATGTGTGGGGAACACGGTGCTGGTGGAAGTCGGGAGGACGGCTGGGGTGGCAGCTCGAAGGGGCGAGAAGACGATGTGAATGCAGTAGGTGTGGGGGGTCAGATGCTGACTAAAGAGAAAGGAGAGCAAACATGGACTTTTCTTTTTTCCTTTAAAAACCTGGAAATATGAATATGTGAAACAAAAATGACTTCCACGCAGTTTTACTTTGAAGACCTTTGTCATAGCATTGTCCTCTGACCCCCAGCCAGCATTCCATGGTTTCCCTCCTCTCCTGGGGTGACAAGAGAACATTCAGCATCCCTGAGGCTCTAGGACAATGTGTGCAAAGCTAGGAGGTCCCAGGCAACCCCTTCATCGGCAAATGTCTGCTCCTACCTGAATTTTATTTTTCATAATAACCCAGATGCTTTGGTTTTCAAGTTTGCTTCTTTTTCTGAACCTCTAGTTGTGGATCGCTTCTTATAAAGGACATGAGCAAAGTATACTAAATATAGAGCAGAACAGTTAAAAACCTAAGAACTGAACTGAAACCACTGGGGAGCAGGCCCTTGAGATGGACAGTTGTTGGACTTCCCTCTGAGGCAAGCGGCAGCTGGGGAAATGGCCGCGGTGGCCTAACTCAGTCACATCTTAGGTTAAACAGGGAGACGGACCTGAGCGGACAGCAAAGGGGGAAGCCACTGCAGACTTAACTGAAGGGTCCTGGGTGAAAAACAAAGTCTTCTGTGTTTTTAAAGGACCAAAAATGTTTTTCAAATGAATCATCTTTATATGGGACCTTATTAAAAGCTGAAGGTACATGATTAAAATTAACTGAGAGAAATTCCTCCCAACATTTGTTAAATCATCAGCCAATCTCTTTTTTTAAGTTGTGGTAGAATACACATACCATAAAGTTGACCATTTGAACCATTTTAAAGTGTGCAATTCAGTGACCTTTAGTGCCCTCAAAATGTTGTGTGGCCATCACCACCGTCCAGTTCCAGAATATTTTCATCACCCTGCAAAGCAATGCTGTCCCCATCAGCAGTTACCCCCACCCCCGGCAGCCGCTCACCTGCTTGCTGTGGGTTTGCCTGTCCTGGACGTTTGGTAGAAATGGAAGCTATGGTCTCTGGGCTGGTCCCAGGCTGCAGGACAAAGGACAGGAGGCAGCTGCCACCACGTCTGGCTCCCTCAGCTTCTCAGGACAGAGCTCATGAAATATGACGGGTGGACCAATAAGAGTAGCAGGTCTGCCCTTGGCCACGCACACAGGACAGCTCCTCTAATGGCCTCCTCGGGCGGCCACCGGTCTGTGACACTCATTTGTCACTCTCGGCACTGATTGGCCCAGCTTTCCCATCCTAAAAGAATGTTCCCTGTGTCACTTCCTCTCTCTAGAATCTTCAAATCTTATAAACCCAGCACAGGAAGGCTCTCCCATGTGTATTCTCTACATGGTTGGGAGAGAGGAACTCCGGTTGCTCACGTCATTTATCTGGACCTCACAGAGGGAACCCTTGTGGAGACGAGACGGAGAGAGAGAGGAAGCCCTTTCTCTGTCCACAGTGGCCCCAGCCCTCGAAGCCGCAGTGTCCGGGACACCCACCCTGCAGCTGCGAATAGGTGGACGTGGGTGGGACGCGGGCAGGAGGCCTTGGGGACACGGCACACAGAGCAGGACAACCCACCACCGCCTGCCCCTCAGAAGGGCACATTTCCACATTAAACACACCTGTGGCAACAACGGAACGGCACGTAGACAGACAACATCTTTCTCCTGTTCCTTCAATTTTGCACCACTTTGTAGATCAATTTTTTTTTAAACAGACAAGTAATTTTAAAAAGACCATTTCCTCCCCAAGTGAGTTGGGTCACTGCACTTGAATAAAGGGCTGTGAACAACCGATTCTGCCCTCAGGAGCTGCCTGGTGGGGCCCACGGTGGGGCCCGGGCACTTTTTATTTCTTACCTCAGAGCAGCTTTGATGATTTTTTAAAAATGAATATGTATGGTTTTATTATTGAAGCAAATAATGCCACCCAGCCCTTTCCAACAGCTGGGGCCTAACCAGCGAATGATTCCCAAAGGCGTACGTACGTCATGAACTGACATCTGAGAAACACGCGCGCGGACCAAGGCTTGGCCACTCTGTGGTCACCTGTCTCGACAAGTCTGTTCTCAGCTAGGAAGGGGGTTATTTGAGGAGCGAGCACTTGTGGCCCCTTAGCTGTGTTGGGAACAATCGTTGGGCCTCCATACGTTCCGGGATTCTCTGGACTTGCGCTTCCTACCGCGAAACAGGGATAAGAACCACCTGTTTTACCCACTTCCCCGCATTATCCTGAGGGCTGAGATCAAAAGGTGGCCGTATCTCACTTCCCTTTACATTTTCAATCCCCTTTAAAGTTTTTACCTACTGGTTAGTTTAAGGTCGATTGAATTGAGTAAAATGCTCTGTGGTCTCAGCTGGTGACTTTCCTGGGGATTCTGTATCTTGGATTCTGTTCCATGAAGCAGTTCAGCCGAGAGGTCTTTGGGGTCACAAACAACATTGCCAGGCGGAGGGGTTTCTGTGGGGGCCCTGAGTGTCCCCAGCCCGACACCCCCTTTTCTGAATGTTTGCACGCATTTCTGAGATCATGCAGTTGGTGTAAATGCAGACCAGTTTCCCTGATGTCACCCGTTATTCCTCGCACATTCATTTCCTGGTTTCCCTTCGAAGGGTCTGTTCAACGTAACAGTCTCACTTCCACCCTCTCCCCACTCATCTGATCTCCATGGCCTGAAACGTGGCTTCTGCTCCTTGGTAACCAAGGACACCAAGCTATCCCTTCCTGCCCCAGAGTAAGGGGGGCAGGTACCCCGGAAATCACCTGGTCTTCTTCTTTCCTTTTCCTGTGGGGACACCCTGAGACCCCGTGTCAGTGAAGCTTGGCTGTGCATTGGAAAGGCTGCTGGTGTGTTCTCTGCTGTATTCCTAGAAGTGTGGGGGCAGGGCAGTTCCCAAGGTACTTTGTCCCCCTCTTGCTGGACACAGAAGTATGGCCTTAAAACAACACATGCATTTCAAACGCACATGAGGCCTGACCATAATATGCTCACACAAACAGCAAGGGAGGGGTTAAGAGGGACCCTTTCCTCCCCTGGGACCCACCAGTTACCTTCTTGCTGTCATCTGGGGTAAAGCCTGGAGGGTGAGGGTCTGGGCTGCTTCCCTCCTCAGAGTTCCTGGCTTCATCTATGTGACCCCTTGACTCAAGGAGAACCAATGGACTGGACGGGGAAGGAAACCTGGGGTCCCAGGTGGTGTCCCCCTGCTCTGCTGTCCCCCACTGTGGGCTCAGAGGGGGCTCCCTGAGAGGGAGCTGGCTGAGCTTCTGGAAGGGACTGTGCCAGGAAATGATGCATCTAGCGAGTGCCTGCGATGACCTCAGGTGTTCACAGGTACAGTCACACCTCTCATCCTGAGCAGAGGGGAGAGATGATGACTCCATCAGAACCAGTGAAAAATGCGCCTCATGCATAGAATTGCACTTTTATTCACAGGGACATCGTACAGACTTGCTGGGAACACCTGGGCCTACATCTGGCTCTGCCACCCTCGAGCCACATTGCCCCTGGTGAGTTACGTATTACAGGACTTCTTGCTACATTCTAGGCAAACGGAAGGCATGCATGTTTCCTCTTTTAAGCACAAGACCAGTTGTTTCCAGGCTTTGATATTTTCTGGACCAGCAGAACTGTTCATTCTGTCTTATTGGGTGATTTGGTGAGTCCCTGGAATGGATAACAATCATTTGTAAAGAACCCCTTAATGATTTGCAGGAAGACAGGTGCTGCTGGGTTGTTTTTAAAGCCCTTTAACAGTAGTTTCCTTTAACTCTGAAAGAGGCTAAATATCCCTCCAGATATTTAGTTGATTCTATCCTTATGCCCAGCAAGGCCTTAAACAACAACAACAACAAACCCATAACACAAAGGACAATTTTAGGCCAAAAGGCAGGCAAAATGTTGCTTACACGGAATGTGCCCTGCCGGGGTCCCGTGATTCTCCCTCCGGCTCTCAGAGCTTGGCCCACCAGCACGAGCACGCCCTCCTCTAGCTGAAGCATACATGGACCCCACGTTATTCCGAAGTCAGCACCAGGAATGGCTGAGTCAGTGGGACTGCACAGGCCTATCCAGCAGCTTCTGAGAACCTTGGAGCAGCACAGCGTCACTTTGTGCAGCCCAGGGGTCAGTCCCCAGCTAGAAGCCCCCACGGCTGCCCCCCCCACCCCCCACCACCCCAGCTGCAGCCTCTGATGCAGCCCCAGCAAAGTCCCAGGAAAAGCGGGGGTGGGGCACCTGTCTTCAGTGCCTTCATCGTTCTCTTCCTCAGGGTGCTCTCCACCAGGCTCCCACTGCCACCTGAGGAGTCCCCCAGACCACGACTTCTATCAGGTGGTCACATCGGACCCTCCGGCAGAGCGAGCTCAGATGTCACCGGACAAGTGCAAGCTCAGCATTCTTCTGAGTCAGGGAAAACAGACAATTTGGGTAACCGCTTCCTTGAAAGTACTTTTTCAGCATATAGAAAACACAAGGTTAAATGTTTTCATTCATAAGGTTGGTCCCTGGGATACAGACAAAGTTGCCAATCCTCCTTGCTCTTGGGCAATTCTTAGGAGGCCTAACTGAGCCACCTGGTGGGGATGAAGTCTGCCATCTGGGTCACATTCCTCCGCCGGCCTGGCATGGGTGCAGAGTTGCAAGGACCGCGTCATTGGGTGGCCCAGGGCAGGCTCTTGGCAAGCCGGCTGGCCCGCAGTAGCTGGCATCTCTGCCTGTGACCCTGCCCAGCCACCTCCCTGCAGTGTGGCATGACTCAGGCTCCTGGGGGGTGGGGGGAGGTGAAGGCACATCCTGTTGGCTGTTCCCTCTTAGGTGGGAGGAGGCAGCCTGGAGGGCCCTCCTCGGGGGCACCTGCTGGATGACCATCTCCTTGGCCGGCCATCTCCACGGCAGGCACTGGGGGGACTCGTCTGCATCTTCCCAGAAAAGGCTTGGGACACAGCAGAAGCTCCACACGAGTCCCTCGAATGAACTCTAAATGAACTTCCTCTCCTCTGCGTTTGAAAGACTACATGTCTCCCGGACTTCAGAACACAAAAGGGAATTCATCTTCTTTAGACAGATCTTTGGTCAAGGACATGAGAAAAGGGACCCCTTCCTTCCCTCCTTTTAACATTCCTTTCTTTTTAGTAGAATTTGTTTGCTTTATAAAACTTGATAGAATGAACGTGGGCTTTGGTCAATGGCCCCTGGGGTCAAACTTCTTGCTGTGTGGCCTTGAACAAGTGTCTCAGCCTCTCTGAACTCAGTTTCCTCACTTTTAAAATGATGATGCCATCCTCTGAGTGTTGCCATGAAAATTAAGTGAGCCCATCAAGTGGAGCGCCTCCTGTGTGTCTGCTGGTACACACAGCCACGACCGCGGTGCCCACCTGCCAGCTGCCCACCATGGGGGGTGCACTTGTGGGAACACCCAGCCCAGGGACCTGCAGTGACGCGATGGAAGAAGGGGCTTGCTGGATCATGACTTCTATCTCTATCATAGTCGCTCCTGCCAGGGTCAGCTGGCGTGTGTCCTGGTCAGCAGACTCAGGAACTTCCTCCCAGCTCTTCGGATGCTTTCGGAGTTTCTGCAGCTATGTAGGATGGTTGCTTTGTTCCCAGGAAGGCTCCATGAACAGTGTCTCAATAAGTCACGCAAGTGACCAGAAGGAGCATCCGAGGTCGCTATGGAGCAGGAGGCCCATTCTGGTGGAGGGCGGGGCTCTGGCTACCCGCGACCTTTGATTGGGTTTACAGGCTTCCCGATTCGCCCAACAGGCATAACAGGAAATGGACCCAAAGCACCCCAGAGCCTCGGATGGTGGAAATGACTAAGTCTGCATGACTGTAGCCAAGGAGATTGGGTCAAATGTCCCCACAGACCCCACTGCTGAGGGCATGGAGCCAAATCTTAAAAGCATTTTTGCGAAGAGGGAATTCTCAGAATGTCTTTTCTCCAGGGCCACTGAAAGAAGCTGACCACTTCTACTCACAGGTCGTCCATCCCAGGTCTCCCGTCACAGACCCGCTGGGGCCTGGGCTTCAGGTCCATCAGGGCATTGGAGGCATAACTTGATAATTCGAGCCATTCTCACCACCACCACCACCAGCACCACCAGCACCACCAGCACCACCAGCACCGTCATGCAAACTGCTACAGGGGAAAGAAGAAGGTTCGCCAACTCAGAGACAAACTGCAAATTTCCTGGACCTCATCCTTTCCACTCCTAGAAACTCATGATAATTAACAAAATTTTGTACAGGTATTTATGTATATATCCCAATTTTTAAAGTATTTTTATAAAACCCATAAGAATATCTAGCTCAATGGTAATGACTAATTTCTAGTATTAATAAGCATAACTTGGCTAGATATGAAGCATAGATGACATTAGACATAGTTATTAATTTTTAAAATGAGACATCATCACGGAATCTCCTGGGCTGGGTTAGAGAAGACATTGAAATACGCCACCCTGCATGCACCGATGAGGCACCAGGACTGGGTGGCTGGGCGGAGATCACCTCACCCCGCAAGCAATGCCTGTCTACATGATGTATGTTTTAGAAACATTTTTAAAAGAAAAAATAGAACAATGGAGCCTTTCCTCCTGCATCCTGTGCTCCGGTCTCACAAGCAGTTACTGTAGAATATTCTGAGGAGGAATTTGGAATACATAGTTTCTGCCGTTTCCTCCCTGCCCCCATGGGACCCAGCGGGTCCAAGGCTCAGAGCAATGCCTTCTGGAATATTCCAGGAAGGTGGCTGCTTCTGGTGGGCCCCCCAGGTTGATCTGAAGATGGTTTCCCTTGGGCCCCTGTGAGCTGGTTTCATCATCACCACCACCACGGTGTGAGAGCCCCTCTTGGGGACAATGGCCAGTGTCCAGACCCCCAGGCCTCCACCCCATCTGCTCACAAAAGCTCACGTAAGCTAGTTGGAGGATTCAAAGCACAGGGGTTTCCTTCTAGGAGCATTAGAACCAGCAAACGACCTCTGCAGAGAGGAGTGGGATGGAACCCCACCCCGTGGGAGGTTTGGTGGGTGACACACAGCGTCCTCCCTGGGCAGAGCTGCAATCTGGATGAAGGGTTGGAGGAATATGGGGTGCAGGAGAGGACAGCGTGCCAGGGGCAAAGAATGTCACCACGTGTGGGGAAAATGCTGCCCTTACCGGAGAGCTGAGCTGTCCGCTGTCCTCCACGCACAGGAGCAGAAGTGAAGGCAGCCTGGTCTTTTTCGTAGACTCACAAGATATCTCTGTTGCTATTGCACATTTTGGCCCACTGCATTTTCCTGTAAGCGTGGGTCGTTCCTGCTCTCCCAATGTTTGCCTCTACATGGAAGTAATTCAATACCTGCATCTGTACATTCCTTTGTAAAAATTCCGAACCAGGGGTGGTATTCAATGCACAGTTTGTTACAAGATTCTAAATGGGGGTGGGGGGTGCCTCGGAGACATGACCGTGAGGAATGAGACTGGTTCCACCAGTCACACGGGATAGGCCGTGTTGTAACTGCCAACATGGTCACAGCCAACGCACACGTGTGCACATGGACTGGTGCTGGAACAGGGAGACGTGAGCCCAAGGTATCTAGTTATCCCTGTTATTCTGGCAAGGGGGCCAGCAGGACTTGAATTATTCAACCGCACAGATCTGGCTACAGATCAAAAGTAACTAACGTTTGCTCCAAGTAAGAGGAGATTTCCGAGGAAAGGAGAGCCATTTCCCCAACGGTTAAGGGCCTGTGGGCTGAAAGGCAAGCTCATGTTTAAAGACCAGGTAACTCGCAGAAAGCTGATAGGACCATTCTAGTTCCACTTTCTAATATCAGACCCACCTAGTAAGGGCTAGTTCACCCCCCTCCTTCCCTGCCCAGCTCACCTGGGCAGTTGGATGATTTCGGCTCCCTGCCAGCTTCCTGTTCTGTTCCCTACAAGGGCTCTCAGTCCAGCTGCCTCCCGATTCCTTCCTCCTTCTCAAAAAAAAAAAAAAAAAAAAAAAAAAATCCAGGCGCTCAGGTGTAAACTTTTTCCACCTCCTGCTGCTCCAGCCCCACAGTTTCCAACTCACGCACCCTCATTTCCTGGCCTCCAGCCTCCCAGCAAGAAAGAACCTCCTGTGAGGCTCCATCCCGCCTTCCTGCCGGTGCTCTCTGCCTAATGTCTACCCTTCTCAGGGACCCTGAGGGTCACCATCTAGCTGAGCTCTGCCCCTTCACTTCCTTCCATCCCAGTTTCCACCTGCTGCTGGGAGTGAAATTATAAAATGTCGTTGTTTCACTCTGTGCTTAAGACAGCTTGCTTCTCCTTTTCCATGGCTCTGTCTACTACCCATGACTCACGCGCTGCTCCTGCCCCACGCCTGACTCCCTCCAACTCTCACACCATCCCCCTGTACTCTCTGCCTCGGGGGTACTGAGCTACATGCAGGCCTCAGGGCCTTTGTACACACACACACACACACACACACACACACACACTTCTGAACATGCCTTACACCCATCTCGCCCTTTCCAGCTGGCACCCATCTTTAATACTTGGTGTCCAGGTAGATCCATCACAGCCTCTGTGGTTCTCTTTGCTCTGCTCTTCCCAGGCATTTTGCATAATAGGTGTCAATAAGGCTGTGAAGCAGGTCTAGGTCCTAATCGCAGATCTGCCAAACTAGCCCATCTTCTTAGAAAACTCCCCCTGAGCCCGGTTCTACGACTTCTCTTTACCCAGCGCAGTGGCAGAGAGGGAACCAGACAGAGAGAGGACCCGTCTGCTGCGTTGGCAAGGTCGGAAGCCCCACTCGTATGACCAAGCAGACAGGCCCATCAGCAGACTTTGGCCAGATAACAAAATGGGAGCCCATCCAATCTGAGGTCGAATGCTGTTCACACAGCTGCCGGAACACCAGCGGATCACTATTTTATGATTGAGGCCTTTCATTAGGTCTTGGAGACCCTCCAGCTAGTGTTACTGTGGCACTAGCTAAGGATAGGGGCTGCCGGCAAGGCGAGGGGCACAGGGGGCGTGCCACACACACGCGTGCCTACACACTTCTTCACAAATAACATCCATACGAAGACGGTGAGTCTCTAGGCCCACCTGGCTTTGGGGTGCAAGTCGTGGATTTCTAGGGACTTTCTAAGTATGTGAAACCCAGACACCGTCTTTCTGGAGGGTGGATGGTGATCCTAGAAATCACGCTGCCACACGCACAGGCACACAGAGGCGTGCACACACATGCACACGCACGCACACTCGCACAGGGAAGCCGAGCCAGCCAGACCCACAGTAGCCCTGGGGTCCGGCTGACTAATTGGAAAGTCCCGCGCACCGCGCTGTCGCGTCGCCACGCCGGGGGCACATCAGCGCTGGAGGAAGCCGCGCTGGGCGCGCCCAGTCGGGACCCCGCGCCGCCGCGGCCCGCGGGAAGTCATCGCAGGGGCCCTGCGGCGCGCGCACGTGGAGGGGCGTGAGCCCCGAGCCGCGAGCGGGGTGGGGCCCACAAGGGGTCGCGGGCGCAGGACCTTTAAGGGGGCGGAGACGGCCCGGGCGCCAGAGGCCCAGGCCCCGCCCCCTAGGACCCGGCCCCGCCCCGCCCCCGGCCCCAGCCTCTCCGGCCACTGCTGGGCCGCGGGCTGGACGCCCCGGGCGGCGCGCGCAGGAGGAAACGCGCCTGGCCGCGGCCCCGGGACCTGCCCAGACGCCGAGTCCGGAACGCCGGCCGCCGCGTCCACATTGCCAGGTGTGCGGGGTTGGGGGCGCAGTCCCGGGCGGTGGCCGCCGCGCGCCGGCCGGCATTTCCTCCTGCTCGCCGCGCCGGGCCTCCCCGCCTTGGGCCCCGCGCCCGGGCCCGCGCCGCCAGCAGCTAGGATCCGGCCTGCCGCCCCTCCACGCCCCCCGGACGGCCGCGAGCTGATGTCCTGAGCTCGCTGCCGCGGGCTCCGCGCCCCGCCCGGGCTGCCCTGGGAAGTTGGGGCGAGGCGCGCCGGGTATGCGCCATCACCATGTCCCGCCTGGGCTCGTGGCTCGGTGAGGTCCAGTGGCTGGTCTTGGTGTCGCTCTTCGTCGTGGCCCTTGGCACGGTGGGCCTATACCTGGCGCAGTGGGCGCTGGCCAGGGCGCGACCCCGGCCCCGGCGGCGGGCGGCGGAGCCTGGCAAGGACCAGCGCCCCGAGTCGGACGTGCTGCTCGCCTGGATCCTGACGCTGAACAGCTGGAGGAACCAGTGGCAGGCTGCCTGGGTGGCCGCCCTGAACCAGGAGGCCAGACGGAAAGGGGTAAGTTTCTGTGAGGGCGGTGGTGGAGCTGCCAGGTCGGGTGCGGCTGATAGCCAGCTGCGACCCGTCAGCCTCGCTCGCGCAGCCCCTGACTGATCCCAAGTGAACCTTCCCCGCAGCAGGGCATCCTTGAAAGTTAGGAAAAAGGCCCCGGAGAACGGACGATCCATGATGGGGAGTCGAGACAGAACGGTTAGACCTATTCCCACACATCAGGTGTGCGGAGTCCTGGCTGTTGGGGAGACTTGTCAGGGGGGCCCATTCCACTTCCAGCTCATACCTGCCCTTCCTGGAGTCCCAGGTGGATCCGGTTCCCAGTGGACACTTTTTGCTTTTGCATCTGATATATGAATAACTGTGACCCAAATATGCTTCCAGCTATAGAGCTGAGTTTCACCAAGAATGTTTTTCCAAAAGGTTTGCATTCCCTGGCATATAAAATGAGTGACCGTTTTTTGAGGGCGAGCCACTTGCCAGACACTGTGTTGGTGGCTTATCGTCTCTGAATCCTCACAACTCCTGACACTACACGTGAGGCCATGAGGCACGGAGAGGTTAAGGAACCCGCCCAAGGTCACACAGCCTAAGGCTGCACAGCTGGGATTGGAACCCAGCTGCCTCCTACCCCAAAGCTCAGGGGCTTATGGCCTAACTCTGCGGCAGCACACTCTGTGCTTTTGTGTCTTCCATGGTCAGTGACGTGGTGAATTATTTTTACTTTTAAGACATCTTAGTTTAATGACAAGCTCCTGGCATCTACCATTTCCGGGCATTCCGAAGGAGCGCTTAGGGCCTGGTCTGTTTGGGGAGGTGCTTCCCAGCCTTTGGCCATACTCCTTGCTTCCACGGTCCTGCACTTGCGTGTGCAGCTCAGCGGAGAAGCCTACGGCCACTGGCCTTGGAAATAGTGAATGGTGCGTGCCTGGACCCATCAACCTTCAAAATATTCCAGAGCGGGCCCTCTGCCTGGTCCTTGTGCCATGGCCTTGACTCACATGGCCATGGGTTTAGAAAACAAGAAAGCTTTGCGTATAAATGAGCATAAATCTAACAACTTGAAAGACCGTGTTCTGAACTATTGAAAAAATAACTGTACCTTTTGGCTGACAAAAGGCTTCAGCGTCAGGTGACTGCCATCTGTCTTGGTGCCTAGAATCTATGCCGCTGCTGTCCAGAGCTGGACGTCTTCTGTTCAGAGGAGCCCCCCCGCCCGCCCGCCCGCTCCATCTCTTGTGGGAGCCCTAAAGCCATGTGACCTTATGGGAACAAACACAGATTTGTTTCCCCCACCAAGCTACTGTCATTGACCCCTGATTGACCTGGTATCACAGACCAGGTTCTGAAGCTGAGTCCACTTAGGGTGGAGGCATTAGTGGGCTTGAGCCTTGTCCCTGCTCTGCCTAAAATTCAAGGGAGTGTTGGGTGGAGGACCTGGAGAATCCTTTTGGTTTTTAACCCTGGGCCTCCTGACAGTCTCAGGTGCGGAGGCATGACCCTACCTCCTGGAGTTGGGAGAACCCTGCTTACCCCATTCTTCCTGTTTCCTGACATTTCTTGATTGGCTTCGAAAACAGGATTCCCTTAGACACAGTGCTTCCAGATTGCGCGTGTGCCTGGGGTGTTGAGGGAGGGAGAAAGGAGGAAATTCCTCTCTGGAATGTCTGGTAGGTCAGGTGAAGCTGAGAACACTGAAGGAAACAACTAGTTTTGAAAGAAACCTTTTACCCAATCACTTGGCTCTGTTGGAGCGGGAGGTGGGGGGTGGGGAGAGTTCTGGCTTGTGTTTTCTCTATTCTGTCTGCTATTGACCGGGCCCTGCAGACTCGGGGACCACAGTGTCTCCAGACTCCTGCCTGGAAGGGGCCATAATGGCGGGCCTCAAGCTCAAAGACTTCCCAGCCAGTTTTGCATGGACGTGGATTGGGTCTGACTGTGGTGTCAGCTGCTGCTCTCCCAGTGCCTGGAAGTGTTGCTTGATTTGAATTCAGATGCAAAGTTTTGCAGGCAGATAGGATCTGGAGAACTCAGCTCCTGCTACTGACTTGTCACACCCCCTCCCCAGTCCTGGGCCATCATGTTGCAGCACCGATGACAGCCTGGCTGAGCAGGCTGGTGTTTCGTCCGTGGGCGTCCTGACCGGCTGCCAGCCCTGCAGTTTCTCTTTGCCCTCCCACTAATCCCGGATTAGGGTTGACACTCCATGCCTGCTCTCGGCCCGAGAGCCACAGCTTAGTGGCTTCTCCTGCCTGGCCCTGGCCTGGTATCTCTGCCCTGCCCAGGAGACCGCTTCGCAGCCTGTCACTGAGGGGTTGCAGACTCCCTGGAAGTAACTTAAACATATCCAGCGTCTTCATGAAAGGTGGAATTCTCTCTCCAGTGGAGACGGTAACTCCTCCCGCTCTAAGTCTTATCCTGGCTTTGTATTTTAAGACGGAAAGGAACCCCGAACTCTTCTAACAGCCTCTTCCTTCTCCAGAGGGAGACTGAGGCCCATGAGCTGGAGAGACTTGCCAGGGTTGCCCTGGACCGTGGGCCGGGTCTTTGTGGTCCGTCCACGTCTGCAGTCACGTTCCCTGTGGACATCAAACTCCACTTTGAGACCCACATGTTCCCTTTAACTGAGGTTCAGCAAGAAAGGCTAAAAGGGTCTATTGTTTCACATGTCATCCCTAACAGTGGAACTCACTTCTGAGCAATCTGAGGACTGAGCCGTAACTCCTGAGTCTCCTTTGACTCTGGACGACCCCTGACCGTGGCGCTGCAGGTTCCCTGTGTCAGAGGGGCTCTGTGAGTCTGACCCTTCCAAAACTATTTTTAAATTAGGATGGTGAGTTGCAGACACACGAGAGGAAACCTTTGCTGCTCTGCCAGTCAGCCCGGTAGATGCCAGGTGTTTGGGAAGCACCAGCAAATTGCCTAGAGAGCTTCTAAAAAATACACGTGCCAGCCCCCCTCCAATTCAGGCTTAGGTTGGCAGGGGGAGGGAGCATACTGTATGTTTCACAAGTTCTCCAAGCTAGCTTCTCACTAGTGAAAAGCCACCAGATGCACATCTGTCTCTACACCAGAGTCCCCTTCACCCAACAACACTCTCCACTCTGATTCCAGTTGATCTGATTGCAGTTCAGTCATGGAAAACGGACGTCCCAGAACTGCGTCAGTCGCTGCTAGCCTGGGAACTGTTATCCTGTTATCCAAAGGCAACAGTTGAGCTTTTCCCTGGAGTCCCCCTGCCTTACGTTGACAGTTACAGTCACTTACCCCAGTGATGGTTCCCCCCCACACACACACACACCCACCCGGGAGGCTCCAGGCTGCCATTTCCACAGCACTCACTGGCTCTGGCAGGCAGGCGCTTGTGGCTGGCTTGGGCCCCACCAGGGATGGGGGAGGGTGGACAGCTCTTCCCTCCCCAGGGCGATGTGGCCCAGCCCATGCATGGCAAGTACTGGTCCCAGAGGGTGGGCCGTGTCCCGGGTTTGTCACAGCGGGCCACCCCGAAGCTGCCCCGGAGATTCTTCAGAAGGGTGTTCTCAATGGAAATGAGCAGGACCGTGTAGGACGATTTGTGTTCTTCATAAAAAAAACCCAAAAGATGCTGTGTGAACTTAGAACATGTTTTTAATAGCTCTGATTTGTATATGAGCTTCTGCAATTTAAAAAGTAAACAAAGTGACAAGTTTTCCTGCTGTGTAACGAGCTTTGAGTGGTGCTCCCCCAAATCCAAACTCCTTGACCAGCGACAGTGGCCACAAATAAGCAGTCAGTTGGTAAGAATGGGAAGGCGACCTTGGAGACCTTGGAGAAGGGCCTGTAGGGGCCCCTCCTTGCACCCTTCACTGTGACCCCCCAACAGGTGTCCTTTCTTCTGCTCAAATACTCAGGGTTCCTTCCTGTGTGGGGCCTTCCCACAGATCGTTCCTTTTGTCTCAAACATATTTAACCTTCCTCCTTATTTAACTTCTGTAAACCTTTCAGGTCTCACACAAAGGTCCCCGATCCTCCCATTCTGCCAGGATGCTGCCCCACCCCCACCCCCACCCTGCAGCCTGTGCTTGGCCCTGAATCACATTGGCATCTTGTGGTCACTGGTGCCGCATCAGCTCCCAGGATTGTGAGCTGGGCCAGAGCCCTGTCTGTCCAGGCACAGACCACCAGGGTGCCCAGCACAAGGCTGGCTCAGAGCAGGCAGCGCTCCGGGTGGGGCGGAGGAGTGGGTGAGAGGGGTCAGAGATGGATGGCAGGGCCTGTTAGCAACTTGTCACTGGGTGGGAGAACAGTGCCATGTGTAGTACCCCGTCTGGACACAGGCCTTCCCCGCTTGGGAACCGGCCAGGCCTGGGCAAAACAAGCTGTTTAATGTGCTTTGTTTTTCATTTCTAAAGAATCAACATTAAAGGAGTCTCACTGATGACTTTGCAAATTGTCAATCCAAAACTCAGGAATAGGCCCTAGGTCAGGTTGTTCTTTGCACTCACCCATTCTCCCAGAGAGACAGGAATTCAGGGGAAGGAAGAGTGGGCGTAGTTTTAACTAAAAACGCAGCCAAAGCTCACTTCCAGTCCCATCAGCCCCTTGTGGGTTGCTGAGTTGGGAGGGGACTTCTTGAGCCTGGAAGAGCTGTGTGCTCACCACTTATGCTGAAAGTTCTGGGGCTGTGTGACCTTGGGCAACTCCTGACCTCTCTGTGCTTCATCTGTAGCAGAGGATAACTTTGGGTTCAGTCGGAAAACAGAATCCATTCCAGATGAGATCTATGTGAGGCATTTAGAAAATAAAGTCAGTAAAGGTGGGTTGTTTTCTTGTAAAATCTCTTTTAAAAATCACTTTATTTTTCACTGGTTTTAGATTTACAGAAAAGTTGCAAAAATAATTCAGCGTTTCTTACCTTCCTCACCCTGCCTCACTTAACCATAGCACAATGATCAGAACCAAGGAATTAACATTGACACAATGTTACTATAATATAGTTTACAGTCCAATGATGTTAACATTGTAACAGTCTAAGAAATTAACATTAGCATTGGTCTTTAACTAAACTGAAGACCTGGTTTGCATTGCACCTGTGTTCCACCAGCGTCCTTTTCTCCTTTTCTTGTTCTAGGGTCCCATTCAGCAACCACATGGCATTGAGTTGTTACTTCTCCTTGGTCTCCCAAAGTCTGGAACAGTTTCCTACTCTTTCTTTGTTTTTCATGACCTTGATTGGACTGAGGTTATACAAACCACAGCAGAGATGTGCCCCTTTCCATGTACTATATCCCAGGGTTCATGAGGGCAGTGTAACTTAGTTCTGGGGACCTTGGCCTTGATCCCTTGGTTAAGGGGGTTTCTGCTGGTTTCTATTTTATGTCTCCTCTTATATCATTCCCTCCGAAGTTAACAAATAATTTGGGGAGATACTTTGAGACTATACAAATCCTGTTACTCCTTCCACTTTGGCTCACTGATTTTGATATCCATCCGTGTGATGAGTCTGCAGAAGTTATTTCTGGGGAGTTTGCTTGATGACGACTTTTTTGTTTTCCACTCTCCTTCTGCATTTGTTCATTGGCTGCAAGAAAGAGCTGCCACTTCTTCTCCACCTAGATATTTTGTTGATTATTTTTATCAGTCTGGACTCGTGGGCATTTATTTTATCCTATGGGTTGAAATCCCAATATTATCGCTATTTATTTTGTTGCTTAAATTGTTCCCATTTTGGCCATGAGGAGCTCTTTCAGTAGTAGCCTTTTGTGGTCTTCCATCAAGATTTTAGATGGCTAGATAGACAGACAGATAGACAGACAGACAGGTAGCCCTTCTTCCTCGGTGGCTCCATAAGATGTTTGTTCTCGCCTCAGCTTGTATTTTCCCCTCTTCCAGCCCTGGATTCATCCATATCTCCAAACAGCCCTGATTCCCTCTATTGGAAAACTGTTTAGAAATCAGGATCTGGGTGTCAGTTGTGCTCTTTACTGCCAGGGTCTCTTCACGTCTAGACCCTTTTAGTGGACAGAGCTGGGAAATACATATGTGAATGCTGACCCTCGTATGCACACATCTGTGTTGCCTATCTGTCTATCTGTCTGTATCTTCAAAGCCGTGACTATAAAGTTTATAGTGATACCTTGGACCCCAGGTCAATAGCGCAGAGTTCATTTTACCTTCCTCTGTCCATATTTTTAATGTCCTCCCCCAGGAGGGAGGCCCCAGGTACTTACTGTCTGGAGTGTATTTACTTGTTTGGTCACTTCTTGTACATGCACAGAGTAGTTTCTGAATTGCTAACCTGTTGCCCTGTGACAAACACATTTATTGCCTAGATTACAGCATTTATGTGCAGTTAGGATACTCTTTCCCAAAGTGTCTTAGGCTGGCTGTGTTTTTCATCGGTGATGCAGTTAAGTCTGTTTGTTAGTGTTTGTGTTGCACCTGGGTTGCTCCGACATCCTCATTAAAAAGAGAATCTATCTTTACCCAGGGGCCTGGGGGTGCGCCTTTGTCCCAGGCTAAGTTTGCACGCGTAGTTGGGTCTGTGCGGGATTTCCTGTTCCTGTCCACCGGCCCATTGCGTGCTCACGCGCCAGGTCCACGCAGTTGGAACTGGGTCAATGGTGTGTTTTAGTGTCTGGCAGGGCTAGGCCCCCTTACGGTTTTCCTTTTTCAGTGGCTTCCTGGCAGTTCCTGCATGTCACTTTCCCATATGGCTGTCAAGTCGGGCTTTACTCTGGGCGGGGTGGCGTCTGCTGTGGCGGCTGTCTGCACAGGGGCAGTGCAGGCTACACGCGAGTTTGTGGTTGGTGTCCTGCCGGTGCCAGGTGGCCGGGAGCTCCGCGTCAGGCAATAGGAAAGGGGTCCTCGTTTTCACTTACTGGTTAACTTCCTATATGAGACCACCGCTTGATGTTAACTTCCTGGAAGAATCTTTTCAGGCTTTTAATCCAGAAGGTGCTGTAAGTAAGAGGCCACCGACCGCACCCTCCAGTGCCCAGGGCAGGAGGCTGCATCCGGGCTGCTCACGGCAGCGGTGTCTCTGTAGGCTGGAACAGAAGGTGCGTTGTTTTGCCACGCGGTCCCACAGCTGTGACCACTCCTGCCGTGGGTCGCTTCCCTGCCTGGCACTGGGCTCCGTGCGGGGGGCGTTCTCTGCCAGCCGCCCGGTCCGTGGCCCCTTGGCACCCCAAGCTCATGGTGTGCTGCTGGTCAGCAGGTCACATCACAGCCACTGTCAGCCATGGAGCAGTTCTGAAACTAGCATTTCATCACTCTTGAGGAGCAGATTTCATTCTCCCCTGCCGAGTTTTTGGGAGTGAGCTAGGCATTGCTAAAACAGCGTGAGGTTACAAGCGTGTAAACGAAAACGTTCTGTGCCTTTCAGCTTTATTTCGAGTCAGTGGGAATTCTTAAACAGCCCCCATAACGTTATTGCCTGCTCCTGTGCACCGTGCTTGCCAGAAGAGCTTTCATGCCTTGGGCAGCATTTTCCACTTTTCTACCCGAACCTGTGTGCCGTTGGAACCGGCTCAGCACCCCGGGCAGCGTCTGAAACAGGCGAGGAGAGGTGGGAGCCGTGGGGTGCACGTTTTTCTTGACCTGTCTGTTCAGAACGCGCCGACTGTGATACTTTCTATAGCCCGTCAGGAAGCCTTTAAGAAGAGTTTTGTTCCAGGGTCGTATTCTTGGCTTGAGTGTTTGGCCTCTCAAGGAAATTTGCTTTAAAAAGGACGAGACCTGCTTTGCCATCCAGGTCCTGATTTGTTCTTTTATAAAACATCAGTCTGACTGCCTTGGGGCATACTAATTTGATCTCACTCCTGACTCACTTGGAGACTTTAATTGCAAGAACCTAAAAGGACACAGGCTGACAAGCCACGGGGGAGATTCCTGAGAGGGTGCGGGTCGGGGTGGGGTGGGGAGTGGGATGGATGAGCCTGAACTAGGAGGCCTTGGGGGGCAGGGGCGGCAGCTGCAGACGTCTGCAGAGCAGGGACGCCCTCGGGAACCTGCTCCCTGGACACAGCCACCAGGCTGGCTCCTTTCCAGACAAGGAATCTCAAGTTCCGGGAGAGGCAGCCGGCTCCTGGGGTTCCTGTGCACCCATTGCTCAGTGGGTGGGAGAAGGGGGTGGGCAGCCAGCAGCCAGGGAGCAGGGAGAGGTGATTGTCTAGAAACAGGGCTTTCACCAGAAGAAGGGGAGGACTCGGCCAGACCCACAGGCCAGCACGAGCAGCTCCCCACAGAGACTGGGCTTCTTTACATTCTGAGTACCCCTCACCGCCCTTAGGGACACAGCTTTGGTTTCCTTCCTGCGTTTCTCCATTTCCCACCCTTCTCTTCTCTCGTACTGAGTCCTGCCCCGAGCGCCATCCAGCCTGAGCTGGTTCCCAGGCGTGTGAATTTACTGATACTTGACCATCACTGCCATTTAGAAGCGCAGATTTCACTAAAAGAAGCCATATTACACTTTCTTAGATTTGCAGAGCTTTACAGCGGCCCCGCTGTGCGTGCCTCCCCTCACTGTGCTTTTCCATTCCAGGGCCCACTGCCCCTGTCCTTCGAGGAGGACCCACTGCAGCCACCCTTGGAGCTGGCCGTGCAGCAGGTCTCGAGTGTGGCCAGGTCGGCCCAGGAGAAGGTGAGCAGGGGTGTGGTCGCCTGTGATGGGCCTTTCCTTACCAAGGAAGCAGATTTAAAGCTGCTGGGAGGGGGAGTTGATTCAGCCTTAGAATTATTGAAAATGCAGACACCTTGCATACAAAAGAAATCTGGTCCATGAACTGGTGAACAGGTAAACAAAAGGTGGTATAGCCACGTAATGGAGCATTACTCAGCCTTAAAAAGGAAGAAAATTCTGACGCAGGCTACGATGTGGATGAGCCTTGACGACGTTAGGCTCAGTGGAAGACGCCAAATACAAAGGACACAGATGGATGATTCTATTTATATCTGAAACGTCCAGAGTAGATAAATCAATAGAGACAGAAAGTAGATTTGTGGTTGCCAGGCTGGGTGGGAGTGGCGTTTAGGGGGAAATGGACGGTGGCTGCTATGGGTACAGGGTTTCTTTTGGGGGTGATGAGAATGTTCTAAAAGTGACGGTGGGGAGAGTTTACACAACTCTGTAAAGTATATTTTAAAAACATTTAACATTTAATTCTACCATTTAAATGGGTGAATTATATGGCACGTGAATTATATCTCAATAAAATATATACGTTGCTATTATTGTGTGTATGCACCTTGAGCCACTTAGATATTAAGCAGAGTTCATTTTATAGTCGCTAACAGTTCACAGGCTGAAATTACTTATTAGGCTGGTCAAATACCATAAATAATTTGAATGACTTTTTAAAATAGAAAGTCTCTATAAAAAATCCTAAAACAACTTTCTTTTAAATACAAGTCTTACCCTCATATCTCTCTATGCTTTATTACTAAGTTGAATGCATACCATTTAGCAGATGGCAAGGAAGGAGCCCTTTGGGACCCCAGGTGGAGAAGCAGGGCGTTGCCAGCCCCGCCCTCCCTGCCTCAGCTAGAGTATTGTTTGCCTTTAAAATGCTTATCGTTTTGTGTGTACAATTTTCCCACAAGCTTCCTCTTTAGAGGACTTGACAGTTTTGAGAGTCATCCCGGTTGGTTTACATAGCTCTAGTCATCTGCTTCAACTACCGTTCAGGGTTCTGGACGCACCAGAGCTTGTTTCTCCGTTCTCTGTGGATGGAGCAGGAGGCTATTCTGTCGCTCGCTCAAGTACAGCAGAGCTGCAGTGGACTTGCGTGTGTACTGTGTCCTAACCCCTCAGGCACAAGCACGGGACTGTGTCAAGGGTAGGCATGGAATTACAGATTGGTAGGTGTACATGCTTCAGCTTGACCAAGTATCCTAGAACCGGTCCCAAAATGCCGCTCCAGCTTACTCTGCCCTTTCCTCACCCCCTTGCCAACCCTGCAGTCGCACAGTTCCATATAATCATGGAACAAGTGTGGGGAATTCTTTGGAAGATACTGAGGTTACAGGAGGAAACCAGTGGCAACAACGCAGGATGTGAGCCCAGCACCGCCCTTAGAGCTGGAAGGTGCTCTGCAAGCAGGTGGTCCAGTGCCTGAGTGTCACAGACCAGGGGGTGGCGCACAGATCCCTGCAGGCCTGACCTAGAGTGGCCCCTGCGAGGGACAAGCCTCCCGGTGCAACTCTCTCTATTACGAGCAAATACTAGGGACCGTCCCTTTGTGGTGACAGTGTCCATTTGGTGTTTTCTGACCCTGTGGGAGAGGAGAAGGGGGGCGCCCCAGGGGTGTAGAGGAGGGAGCAGAGACTGGAAATAGCCGTAGACCATGTTTAAAAGTTTGGTATGTAATGCCAGAGAAGCAGCCTTTGAAAGTGGATGATTTAGCTGTTTGTTTTAATACAATTGCAGTAGTGCCAGACAACATGGAAGTGTATAAACTTTCTCGTCATAAAGACTGCCCTTGGGTCCCGGCACTGAGCCCTCCTTGCTCTGGTCCCCGGGTGGGACCGCTGCCCGCTGTCCACTGTTCCTTCAGAGGCTTTGTGCCAACCACATGCAGGTGGGAGAGTCCACACACCGTCCCGTTTTATTTTCTAAGTTTCTTCACAGCTCGTGACTTTTATGTTTTCTTGGCCAGATGAGGAAATAAGAACTTGTCACTGCCTCATCATGCTGTGGCTAGTGCTGTCCTCGAGCCACTGGCCAGCTGGGTGGACAGGCCCCCCTGGCCCCCGCGCAGTGTGGGAAAGTGGGTCCAGTGGGGTTGAGTGTCGCTGTAACGCCTGTGAGCACGGGGCCCTGCTGGGATGTGCCTGGCTTCTGGGAAGTCGGGAGTGGGACCCGCCCAGGTGCTTGGATCCTGTACACGGCCTTTTCCACTCTTGGCCGAGCACCTTGGTCGGCCGCAGCACATTTCAGGGTGCCCTTTTGCAAAGGGACTGAACCTGACTAATCAGAGTTTCTCTCATAATGCTTCCCCAGCGGGAGGTCCCTTTACATCTGTACATTTAATGGAGGTGAGGATGCATGAGGACCCTTTACTGTTGTTCCAGGAGCTGCTGTTCTCCGACTGCCATATTGGGCAGGATGCTGACAATACGGTCCTTTTAGGATCTAAACCACAATGTATATGGAATCCGTCGTCATGTGTTCTCTCTACTCTGCATAATTCTTGAGAAGGAATCTGAGGCCCATAAACAAATGTTCTTGAATAAACACAGGCATATGATTTCAAGGCCATCACCCTCCCCTTTCTAAGTTCCCTCCATAGCATCAGGTTGTATCTGTCTCATCTCTCTAACTCAGCGCCAACAAGGGACATGCACCTGGCATCTGAGCTAATGACGGGCAAGCCTGCCCGGACTCGGGTCTGGTGTGTGGTCACGTCTTTGATCACCTGGATGAGAATGGGGGCTCTGGGCTGCCCTTGTGGGCATCTTCCTGACTTGTGTTTGGTTTTGAGTCTCCTTGCAGGCCCCCAAGAAATAGAACCTTGTGCCCTCTGCCAGTGCCCTGAAGACCCCTGTGGGCCAAAGTGGTCGCCTTTGCAAATACCTGGTCCATGAGCACCCTCCCAGCCCGTGCTCCGCACAGACACTGGGCCTCGCACAGGAGCCCCCAGTAGCTGAAGTTGTCTTTCAGGACCCGTGACACGTGCAGAAGTCATAGCTTGCCGCTTTGGAGGAGCTGTGTTTACTCACAACACTTCTGACCCCAAGTGTGGGTTTTTCTTCCACCAACAACCAGCTCTCCAACTTTCTGGAGCCCAACTGGGTGTTTGAGAACTCAGTTCTATTCAGACACTAACTACCCTGGAGTAAGCCCAGACCCCGCAGTTCAGGACTCAAGTCACAAGACCATCCCCACTCCAGGCGCCAGTCCCAAGTCTGGGCCACCCATACTTCTGACCAAGCGGCTATTAAGTCGGGGGTCCCCATGCCTCCTCAGGCTCGATAATTGGCCAGAACAGCCCACAGAACTCAGGAAACCCGTTCACTGACTATTACCAGTTTATAATATAACTCAGGAATGGCCAGGTAGGGGGTGGGGGCACAGGGCGTCCGTCCCGCTCTGGGGGCAGCACCTTCCCAGCACCGTTTCATGCTGACCAGTTCAGAACCCCATTGTTGAGGGTTTTTTATGGAGGTTCCATTACGTGAGCATGACTGGTTAAGTCACTGGCCTTGGGATTGAACTCACCTCGGGCTCCTGTCCCCGCCCAGGAGGTAGGGACTAGGGTCCCATGTGGCAGCCCTCTAGTCCTGTCGTGCTCTTGCTGGTGACCAGCCCCCCTCCTGAAGCCATCTAGGGGCCCCCAGCTCCCAGCACTCAAAACACACTGTTACCCCTGGAGAGAGTCCCAGGGCTCTGGGAGCTGTGTGCCAGCAACTGGGGACAAAGACCCCGGATCTGTTTATCACCAGCTGCAGCCCTGCAGGGGTGGTGGCATTTTCCTGAGGGACTTCTCCCCTGCATGGAACTGGGCTTGCCTGGCAGGGCATCTTTTTAGAAGGTGCCCCTGTCACCATGGCTTGTTGTGTGCAGGCACACACTGCACCCAGGCCGGGTGGCAGGGCCAGGAGGGCCCGGGTGTGCCGAGAGGCACAGGCGTTCCCGGTGGGGCTCTCTGCGTGGGAGCTGTCACCTTTAAACTCCTCTGCGGGCTCCCTGCCTCCCAGTCCAGTGTCGACATGCGCGAGCACTCTTTTTTCTGTCAGACTGTAATTATGCTCTTGCACAGAGCAGTGAGTTTCTACCTACATTCTCTTTCCTCACATCCTGGGAGAGGCTCTCTCCAGAATCTGTGACCCATATCACAAGTGGCCTGCCAGCTAGCTCTTCCTCCACACGATGCAGCAACAGCCCTTCCCAGCACCTCCCTGGGCTCCGAAGTCCCACGTGCGACTCTGTGACAGTGTAGGCGTGAGGTCCACGAGCTCAGTGCATGGAAACTCCTCCGTCGTGAACCAGGGTTTGGGGGTTTGCGCTGTGAGAGGTGCTTTCTGAGACAGCCGTGCGCCTCTTTTAGGAAGCAGGGTGTCTCTGAGTGTAACGTTTATTTGGACAGCCTACCCATTAAAATGCTGGGAGCGATGTTGGCTTTCTTGGTGTGAGGCCAGGTGTCCTGTGAAAACTTATTTACCTCTGTTTCCCGTGCCGTTTGTAAATCAATAGTCTTCTGATTAATGATCAACTGTCGGTTGAAGTTTTAGATAAACGTAATAACCCACCCATCATGGGGACCGAGCTGGGAAGCCCAGAAATGGTGACTAGTTGGATCTGGGCTTGTTTGGGGCATTTCCTTGTCTCCTGAGCTGCAGGTTCTGTCTGTAAAGTACTCATTCCTCCCTGGCAGGGCTAGGAGGGCGCCAGCCTGTGCAGTACCTGCCACGTTATCACTGCCAAGGCTACCAGGTGTGACCCTCCCTGGGCCATGGCTCGAGTCCATTCTCATGGTGTTCAGACACTCCTCTGCCTGAACATGTATCGTGCCCACTGTATAGAGGAGGAAACTGAGGCAAAGAGAGGCTAAGGCTCTCAGCCAAGGTGACCAAGAGCTGGTAAGTAGCAGAGGCTGGATTTGAACCCCAGTCGGACCCCAGAGATGAGCTCCAACCGCTGACCCAGTGCCGTTACTATTAGTTTTGTATTGTTATTATTTCACCTAAGCGCCTACTCCCACCCTCAGCATGAAAGAGACAACGAGGGTAGAAAAAGAGAACTGAAAGGCACTAAGCAGCCTTTGCTTTCGTACAGCCAGAGCAATATGAACTCGGGCGATTGCATGGAATTCCCCCAGAATTGTCGTGCATTGTGTGTCGGGGCGCCTGCAGCAGCACGAGGCGTGTCTTGGGCATGGTGTGTGCACGGGTTTTCTCCTCCGTAAGGCTGTCGGTCATACGTTTGTATACTGAGATATTCTCTGCGAGCTCCCGGGGTCTCCTCTGCTCTTCCCAGACCCTGGTGCGCCCCTTGGTTTGCAAGCGTAGCCCATTTCAAAATGCTCCATGTTTGTGTCTCTGGTTGCAAGTAGGAAGCTTGGTTGTTGACTTTTTTTTTTTTCCTTTGCATAACTTGAAATTCCAGGTACTTCATTAACCTAGTATTTATGCTGAAATGCTAACAGGTTGTAAAATTGTTTTGAACCAGAGCTTACCAAGGACCAGGCAGAGGGATTCCTCCTGGGAGGCCCCACCCTCTGTGACCCAGGGTGGAGGCTGCCCTGAAGGGAGCAAGGCCTTCTGGGACAGCCACCTGTTTGTTTGGGTTACAGAGTACAGAACTGTGCAGCCTGGCTTCACCCGGAGAAGACAGGGTGAAGGGATCCACTGGCAAGCTGTGGTTTTATCTGTATGTTGAATCCAGAGCCTGGGCGTTGGCGTAGGTGTGACAGAGTGACCTGGCCCCAGGTGGGCCCGCCTGGAAAAGACCCAATTCCTCCCTGCCCTTCACCTGAAAGGAAATGTCTTGCATGTGTTCCCTTATTCAGAGAGTCGACTAAGAACTTCACGTTCACAGATTTTGAAGCTAAAGAATGTGTGTATTAAGCCCTATTACATAATGATAGGACCTCTTGGAAGCCTCATTGTTCATTTTAAAGCCTCCCGACAGAAGGGATGGGTACTGTTGCTGGGGGTGGGGTTTCGGAGCCTGTGGGGCCCAAGGCACACCCCTCCATCACATTACGTAGAGCATCTGCCCAGCATTCCTTGGGCTTGGCTGCCATCTTCCCTCCCAGTTCACTCAGTTCACCGTATAAAAATCCATCTTCAGCAATATGTTGTGAGTGAATGGGCAAGTAGATGTTCTGATAATATTTCGCCCTAATGGATTTTTACTTTTTAAACTGAGTCTCTGTTCCAGAGTAGAAATGGTACTTTCTATCAGATTCGTGCTTTCTTAAGGAATCTTTACAGAGGCGAGCGAGACTAGCTTGCAGAGCTGGGAAAGAAATCTGATTGGGAACGCCAAATGATTCGGGAAGGGTCTTTACTTCTACTTAATTTTGGCGCTCTCTGCTCTGGATGTCACAGAGCGTGATTAAAGTGAAAAATGTTCAATGACATAAACCCTTTTAGATGCGTTTTTCTCGGCTGTGTTTCGAGTTCAAATTATTTCCAGTTCTCCAGAATGTTCTAAGAGAAGGAGCTGAGACAGCTGTACAAGATGCTGAATTGGAAAGGAAGGTGGAAAGACTGCAGTGGGGTGTGAAGGTATTAGCGGACTTTCTGGCTGGTGAACAATAGCAAAACTCGGGAGTGCAGGGGCTGGAATTCTTTGGTCCCACCGGCTAAGCCTTGGAACAGAGTTTCAAGATAAGATCCATTTGCATAAGATGCGAGTATTAAAAGTCCTGAGCTGGAGGGAGCACAGACAGGTGAATGCAGGGTGCAGGTCGTGAGGAGATGGACACACAAGCACAGTGTGTCAGCCCAGGTGCCTGTGGATGGAAAGGGGTTCTGCGGAAGGTGACCCCACAGGTGACCTGATCATAAATCCCCACCTGGGCGGGTCATGGAGGGCGGCACGCCTCAGGCATCTAACTTCTTCAATAAAAGGTTTATTATCTTTGCCTTAAGCCAGCCCTGTCTGTTGTTTCTGTGTACCCAGGTTAACACACCTTTGAAGTTCCTCTTTTCAAAACCGATCTCAAGAGGGGGTGATTTTGTTAACTCTCCTGTAATCCTATCCCCACCTTGCTTTCTCCCACCTCCTTATAATCTGTTCCCTCCTTAGTTCCAAACGCACAAAGTAAACTGCCATCAGCCGTTCCAGGAAGGCTGCGTCTCAGTCTGTTGCAATCTTGCTTCCAGGTGGATCCTCTATTTGGTTCCAATCAATTTTTATAAAAGTTCTCTACAGGTTTGGATGTTCTTTTGTCAACATGCTTTTTGAGCTCCAGACTGTCCCCGTTGGGGCCCCCACCCTCCATAAAATGCTCTCTTACGTAGAGAGGAAGGGGGTTTGTCTGGAGTGCACAGTTCAGCCGTCTGGTGCTTGATTTTGAGATGGTTTATATAACCAAGGAGTTGTTTGCTTGCTTTGGAAACAGTATCTCAAGAATAAAGCCGGTGGGTTTGTGGCACCTGTTTTCAGGGGTGCTCAGCTATGTGCTGTCGGCCCCGTGAGTCCTGCTCTGGGGCCCGCTGGTTCACTTCTGTTCTGGGAGAAGTCCTCAGTCGCATTGCAGACACTGGGTAGCGTTTCTTTTTAACTGGAAAGATCGAGTATCACAGTCAGACTGCTTCCGAGGGAAGCCCGAGTGTCAAGGATGCAATGGCTCCCTGTGGCTGAGAGGTGCTGAGGAGTGAACCTGGAAAATTCAGAAGGAAACCCCGTAAACAGGGTGTGTTTTGGGTCGGGACACTGGGGATAAGGTTAGGGTCTCTACCTGTTCGCTAGTATTTAGGTAGCTGTCAACGCCGGACATTCTGGCCACTTAGGAAAGCGAGCCAGCTGGAAGGGCCTGTTCAGTCTTTCACCAGATGCTGCTGTTCCAAGAGGGGGACCCTCGGGACGGTGAGGCCTTGCACTGTCCGCTGGGGTGAGGGAATTTAGTCTCCATTGTGGATAACACCTTCATGCACTAAAAGAAGATGACTTATTTTTAAAACCTCCTTTCCATTTTGTTCCAGTTGACAGATGGGGCGTTATGGTTCTCAGGGTGGCAGGGGCAGGGGCTGCCCTGGAAAAGGACGTGGCCCTAATCATTGTTCCTCCAACTGGACTCACGGGAACGGTGGCAACATTTTGTTTGGCCACATTGAGATGGTGAGGGCAGGATCAGAGTAGCGTTTCCAACTGAACAGTCAAGAGAGGGCAAGAATTGGCTGGTCTGTGTGACTGGCCTTTTTTAGAGGGTTGGGAGGCCATTGGGCTGGGAAGACCCTCCAGGGGTCTCAATGAAAAGACATTCGGGCCTGTAGATGCCCCACTGTTAGTGATGGCACTTTTCTTCTTGACATGACTTAAATGGTAATTGTAACCTTTGGAGTCTTATATTCCAGAAATTTTGAGGTCTTTTTGAATTTGTTTGTTTGTTTGGTTGGTTGGTTGGTTGGTTGGTTGGTTGGTTGGTTGGTTGGTTTTAATCAAGTGCCTGAGCTATTTATTTATCAAGGAATGGAGTGGTGGGGAAGCTTCTTGAAGAATGGATCCAAGGGAAACCAACTCTTTCTTGCTCGAGTCAGGGTACTAGTAAAGCTGTCAGTTTTCTTGGTAAAATTCTAATGAACTCAGTATAGAAAATTACAAAGAAAGAACAGAAGTAAACCACCAGTCATTGTCTGTTTTTCTATGTTATGCAGAAAAAAGACGTGGGCTGTTGAGACAAGGGACAGTGAACTTTCTCTGTGTCATGTCATTTGTGTGTGTAACTCATCTGGCATCAAAATATGTCCCTCCAAGAAGGATTGTTTATAGAGCATTTATTTTTAAAATGAATAGACGACATTTCTTATACAAACATTTTTTTTTATTCCAACCTTCTGTGAACTCTGGAGATGCAATAACATGGTGAAGATATTGTAATTAATCCACGTAAATCCATCTTCTGAGAGCAGCCTACAAGAATGGATGAAAGTAAGGGTTGTGCAATTTTCTGCCAGTATTGAGAACAGGCAAGATTTCCTTTTTCTAGGTCTGTGCCGTCAACGTCTTTTAGTGGCCACTGGAAATTGACCCCTTGCTATGGGGCCCGATGTACAGGGCAGGTTTTGTTGGAGGGGGCAGGTGGGCCCTGAGTGGGGAGACGCTGGGCGTGGGAAGGAAGGCGCTAGCCAGGGGTAAGGAAGGAAAGGCAGACGCTCTAGCCTGAACTTTGTGGAAGGGCAGGCCTGACGAAGGTACTGTTCTGATCATCTTTCCACTTGGTACTTTAGATTCTGAGAAACCGCAGAGAACGAAAGACTTTTCTCTTCCTTCCCAAGTGACACCCTCCAATGTGGGGTCATCAGTTCCCTCGGGAATATGGGGGTCCTTCCTGTCCTGTCTTGCTCTTAGTCTCCTGATGGCTGGATGCTACCAGGTACACAGGCTGCCTACTAGCTCCCCTCCCCCACCCGCACCACCCCTCCTCCCAGCCTGTGCACACTTGGCACCTGGCCTGGAAGTCATCCTCCCCTGGGCTTGCGTGGCATTCTGCCAGGAGGGTGGCCTACCTCGTTCTAGGAGGTCTGCGCCTACAGAGGGATTCTGTGGTAGGAACTGGGTATTTCTCTGTGTGGTTACAATAGTCAGTCATCCGTCTGAGATGCTTTGTGATTTACATGGGGAATGTGGCCTGGTTTATGCCTGGGGTAATTATTTGCCTTCGTCTTAGAGGTCCTTAAACGAGCTCATTTTATACTGCTGTTTTGGTTAGGGCTGTATAATTTCTTAACTGTTTAATATTTCATATGTTCTTTGAATTAGCCCCACGTTGTTGAAGATCATGCTAGGTTAAACATTATTTAGGTAGAAATAATTTCTTGTGTTCTGGGCACATTTTTTATCTTTTACTTGTAACATGTATAGCTTATTTTATTTTTAAGGCTCATTTTTAGTGATTGACGATGGCTAATGGCTTTCACTTGTGTGAATGTGGAAATGTCTGGGAGTGGAATTTAAAATCAGCTGGTGTGGAGAAATAGAACAAAGCAATACTGCAAGAAAAAAATCTTTACTTGTGGAAAGAGCTTAACAACTATTAGGTGGGTGCAAAACTAATTGTGGGTTTTGCAGTTATTTTTAACTTTTTAAACTGCAGTTACTTTTGCACCAACCTCATAGATCTGGGCAAGAAAGAGATTAGCTCCTGAGCCATCCATCAGGAAGAGAAGATGAGAAGTATTGTTTCTAGTTTTCAAACCACTGCATAGTGGAAAAGATGCGAATCTGGATATTTTTCCAAGTTTGAAATTCTAAGTTTTTGTCCTTGCTGATTTTATAAAGTCCAGATTATTTTGTTCAATGAAATAGAGATGTCTGTGATACAAACTCCCTGTCTCTCTCTCTCTCTCTCTCTCTCTCTCTCTCTCTCTCTCTCTCTCTCTCTCTCTCTCTCTCACTCACATAAAGTTCCACTGAAGCTTGTTATGTCTTTCCTCCTGCAGGTGGTGTCTTGTCATGTGGTGGGCCAGACCATTCAGTTCGTCGTCAGCACCGGGCCAGCCTCTCCCGAGGACACTGGGTGCCAGCAGTATGGTGTGCGGTTGTCCCCATTTCATTTACAGGTAAAGTGAGGAAAACAGTTCTCAAGCCTGGTGTGATCACAAGGCTGTGGGTACCCATGTTTTCTTTCCTTTTTTTTAATTAAAGTTTATTGGGGTGACAGTGGCTACCCATGTTTTCATGAATGACCATTCATTTATAATTTTCAAACCGTAACCTTCTGTATTGTATCTAAAGGAAATAAGAGCATGTGTGATATGTATATTATGTATACACACATACACATGTGTGTACACACACAATGTATATATAATGAATTTAGCGGTTGCCCATCTATCAAGAATGGGAGATACGTTATTTTTCAAGGCAGGTAAACAAATCAGGTGTGGTCGCCTGGTAGAATCAGGTAAATGGCATGTGAGATGACGAAAGTGTCTGTTTTAGAACCAGATCTGGCCCCCGGAAGTCAACTGCAGCCTGGGACAGACAACAGCTTGGGGGCAGTGGGGGTGCATTCCTCTGTTTAGTTTTTGAAAAACTCAAGTTGAAAAGACCCTTTATTATTTGTATACGTTAAAAAATGAGTATGACCATTGTTGTTCAGATAGTCTATAGTATAATCAGTCTAATAACCATATATAACTACTTTATAACGTATGTATAGTTACATATGAATATTCATAATTATACATAACAGTTACATAGAGAGACACATACCCTGATTATAATAGACTTATGAGGGAAACTTCTGGATGTCTGAACCCTCACGTAATTGTGTGTCTCACATTAAGCAGATGTGCACCGAAGGTCCCATTTAGCTGGTGTGTAAACATTGCAAATTTCTGGGTCTGTTTTAGGGTCACTGCTGGTTCAGCCCTGTGTTTCCTCTCCTGGGTCCTTGTGCTTCGCTCTAACTTGGGGGATGAGCCCAAGTCATCCAGGATTCTTGCCCACGAGCAAAGATGATATTCTATATACTTTGTGTACAAAGACATGGTTTTAAATAAGCAGAGCAAACAAGGTTTTCTGGCCACCTAAAATGGCTTTTTTTCTGAAATCTAGAACCCCCCCAACCCCACGCCAATAACACCCCCTTTTTGAGTTGAAGAAGTTAAGTATTGATCTCCGGACTTGTCAGATGCTAATGCCTCCTGTTCCCCCCGTTTTTTGGACAATGTGACTAGAAAATAACTTCAAAGCCTGGGGCACGTTTCAGAACTGACTGAGTCCAGCAGGGACCGCGAACATTAACGGAGGCAATGTGGTTTCTGAGATGGGTTCATGTGTCATTTTAGCCGCTCAGACACGGTTAAGCTCAGACACGGTTAACACGATAGGATCTTTGATCCCTTAGCACAGTTGGAAAGCAGCCTGTGGGTTGCCTCTCCAGGCAGAGGCAGCTGCTGGAGGTGGGTGAATTATTGATGCCCAAGGCAAGAGGCGTTCCACTTCTCTGTTCTTCAGATAAAAGCTGCACAAAGGGCTGGTTGCTCCACCCCTACCCCGGTGGGGACGACTCAGGGACCTGTGGCGTCAAAATGCTTGTGAACTTGTTCTGGAGTTACAAGGGGCATCGTTTCTCTCGCCATCTTGCTAACATGAGGTCCGAGTCCCGAGTCCTTAAAAACACAGGCTGAAGCCATCCTTCCCTTCCCTTCTGTTGGGTGGTGGGGAGAAGGATGCAGATGGCAAGAGCTAAGAGTTTTGTCTCTGGCTGAAAAACAAAGGCTGGTGTATTAGTTTGCTATGGCTGCTGAAACTAATGACCGCAAACTGAGCTCAAAACAGCACCAATGTACAAGTAGCAGATTCCCATTCTGGAGGTCTGGTGTGCAGCAGGGCTAAAATCCAGGAGCTGGGGGCTGCCTACCTTTCTGGAAGCTCTGGGGCGGGGAATCTGTTTCCTTGTTCCTTCAGGGGTTGGCAGAATTCAGCTCCTTGCGTGGTAGGTGTGAGGGCTGGTTCTTTGCTGGCTGTCAGCTGCAGGCGGTTCCCAGCTTCTGGAGGCAGCCCCACCACTGAGGCTGGCACCCTTCCTTCATCTTCAAGTCGTATCTCTGGCGTGGTCATCTGCCTGCCTCTTCCTGTGATTCCACTGGGCTCACCAGCATACCCCCGGATTAGCTCCCATCCCAAGGTCCTTATGCTAACCACACCTGCAAAGTCCCTTTTGCTGCATAATGTCACATATTCACAGGTCCTGAGGATCGGGGCATGGACAGCTCTGGGGGGCCATTCTTCGGCCACGACAGATGGGGAGGGTTGGATGGGGTGCTGTGACAGATCGGAGTCCAGTGAGATGTGTGGTGGCCCAGGCAAGGGAGGGTCGAACCCATGTGCTCTGTGCACAGCTCTCGGGGGACGTGTGAGCGTGTGTTGGATCAGGCACCTTGGTTCCTTTCTGTTACTCCTCTTTTACACTTTGGTGACACTCCCAGAAAAGAAATGCAGAATACAGACAGAGAACTGTTCATTTAAAGGAGACTGCAGAGTTTCAATGACATCTGGCTTTCAGCCACCAACCCTGAGGTTCCTCTCTGAGTTGTAGGTGGAGACAGAGGACAGCGCTAGGGGTGGGGCAAGGTACATACAGTGAAGGGGGAGGTCGAGGGGAGCTTGGCACCCTCCTTTCCATTTTGAAAGCGCACAGTATGGCACAGGCTAAGCAGTTGTCTAAGGAAATCAACACACACACACACACACGCGCGCGCGCGCGGTGAGGCTCTGGTGGAGAGAGCAGCCCTGCAATAACCTATGTTTTTTCTTTTCCAAGCTGGAGCTCACCATGGAAGATAAGAGAGAGGACATTCAGATCAGGTGGTCATTCGTCAGCGTGCCAGAAATGGCCATTACGATCCAGCCCAAAGCACCCGGGGAGGTCAGTCCACAGGTTTCTATGATTCCTCCATCGACGTACATGCAAATGTGTCATGTTATGATGGATTAATTCCTGGCTCTACCTGGAAGCACCTGGTAGCTGTTAAGCATCCGGAAGCCTGCTGGGGGTGCCTCCACCAGCTCTAATTGGGCTGGGCAGTTTTTAAAGTACGCATGTGCTGCTGAGGTTGAGAGCCATCAAAGTGAGGAAACCCAGGTTTTCCTCGGGGTTCTAGCACACCTGATCATCACACCTGCTCTCTTACCTGCGGTGCTCACCTACAGCTCAAGTCCAGCTGGCTCCCAGGCCATGCCTCCTTTCTCTCCACGGTTTGTGCAAAGATGCACCCCAAATCTGAAGGCAGCCTCCTCCCTGTCTCCCACCGTCTTAGCTGTTTGGAGAAGTGAATTTGGGAGCAGGGAGCTGGGGTGCTAGTCATGTTGGTGTCGCCACTTCCAGGTCCTGGAAAGATCATACAAAATCCTTTATACCAAAGGCTTAGATTATCTGGTGCTTCCTTTGCGGTTTCTTTTACGCCATTTCCTTGCAATTTTACCCTCTTTCGGACTGTTCAACTACCGCGATAATCCCCGCTGAAATGTGTGAATTTAATAGTTTCTTGGTCTATAAATATTTTAACCTTTCATGCCTTGATCTAGATGTAGCGGTTTTTTGTTTTGTTTTTTTAAGACAATGAATTTGAATTATTTTAACTTGCACACATCAGAAGTGCAATTTTTGCCGGACTTTTTAGTTATACAAGGGGTGCGTATTAAGTGTTGTGATGGATTCTGACAGCTGAGCACCCCAAACCCCATCTTTCACCCCTTGGTGTCCTCCTCTGTAAAGTGAGGAGAAACTGGGGGGGTTCAAAAAGATAAAAATAGACAAACAAAATGAGGTCCATCCGTACGATGGAGTATCATTCAGACATAAAACAGAGTGAAGTTCTGCCACGTGCTAGAACACGGATGACCCTGAAAACATCATGCTCAGCAAAAGAAGCCAGACACATAAGACCACATGTTGCATGATTCCACTTCTATAAAATGTGCAGAACAGGCAAATCCATTGAGACGGAAGGCAGACGCGTGGTTACCAGGGCTTGTGCAGAGAGGGGTGGGGAATGACTGCTACTGGGTAAGGGGTTTACTTTTGGGGGATGGTGAAAATATTTTGGAGTTAGATAGAGGTGATGGTTGTACAACACTGTGAATGTACTGAGTGCCACTGAAATGCAGTAATTTTATGTTATGTGAATTTCACCTCAATTAAAAAGAATAAGTATATCAGGGATGTATGGAAGAGAAAAGTGATGGCAGAGGGGTTGTACGTGCATACCCTGGCCCCTTAACTGCCTGGGTTTGACTCCCTGCTCTGCCTCTTACCAGCTGTCCATATGTTAATTCTGCCGCTTACGAGTCCTACACATATCAATTCACTTCTTTGTGCCTCAGTTTCCTCATCTGTAAACTGGGGACAATAATATTCAAGGTGGTTGTGAGGATTAAATTAGTTAATACATATAAGTGCACAGAATCGAGCCTGACACATCCTAAGAGTGATGTAAGTATTAGCTATATTGATTATTACTAGTTTAGAATTCCTGACAGAGAGTAGATTTTCAACAAATGGCAGTTTTGGCCAGAGTTTGCTATAACAAGGCCTGGCCAGCCAGTTGTCCTTGGGGCACTGCCGACCAATTTCCGAAATCACTTCCAGCCCACAAGTCGGCAGGTTTTCAGTAGGTCTGCAGCCCTGGAGGAAATCCAGTCCTGTAAGTATCCTGCCTCCCTGAGCAGGGTGGGGATGGGCTGGAGCCCCACAGTGATGGCATTTATCAGAGGTGACGAGGGACACCAGAGAGCCCTGGGAACGTCAGTGGCAGAGCCAGACCTGGGGCCAAGCCCACCAGGCGCTGGCAACCACTCGCTCCACTGCAGGTGCTCTCCTGAAGCCGAGGCATGACGGCGGCGTGGATGCCAGTGCGGCCAGCAGAGTGACACATTCTGTTAGCCAGGACCCACCCAGAGCCAGGTTTTAAGAGTTTAAAATGGAAGCTATAATATTTATGCAAGGCTTTTAATTGAGATTTCAGAAAATAGATCCTGCCTGCTTAAAAAAAGTTATTGTTGAGATATGACAGACGGAAAAGTACACCTATTGTAAGTGTCCAGCTTGTTGGAACTTTCACACCAAAAGTTCCCGAGAGCCCAGCACCCAGCTCAACCACAGAACAGGGCCAGCTCCCCAGAGACCCCGCTGCCCCCTCCCACTCACTCCCCCACCCCCCCAGAGGTAACCATGCTCCTGACTCCCAGTGTGCGTGAGCTACCTGTGCTCGTGATTGACTGCCCCAAACCTAGCACGCAGAACAACTCGTATTTACTGCCTTGTTTCCGTCACTGAGTCTGGGCACGGCTTAGCTGGGTGCCCTGCTCAGGGTCTCAGGCTGTACTCAGGTCTTGGCTGACTGCGTCTTCCTGGAGCGGACGATCCTCTCCCAGGCTCCTGTGGTTGTTGGCAAAAGTCGGTTCCTTTGGCTGTAGGACTGAGGTCCCGATTCCTTGCTGGCTCTCAGCTGGGGGCTGCTGTCAGCTCCCAGAAGCCTCTGCAGTCCCATGCCCTGTGGCCCCTCACACGTGGAAGCTGACTTCTACAAGGCCAGCAGGAGACGCTCTTCTCCAGGTTGCTGAGAGGAAGTCTTGTATAACATAACCTTTGACATTGTATCACCTTTGCCGTATCCATCGGCTGGAAGCAAGTCTCAGGTCCTGCCTGCACTCAAGGTGCAGGAAGGCTTGACTCATTGGGGGTCATCTGAGAATTCTGCCTTGCACAAACCGCATGGACTAGTTTGCCTGTTCTGGTGCTTCATAGGAAGGAATCATACAGTATGTGCTCTTCTGTGTTTGGTTGCTTTCATGCAACACTGTCCATGAGATCCAGCCGTATCGTGTGACTGTGTGTGTGTGTGTGTGTGTGTGTGTGTGTGTGTCTGTGCTCACTGCCCTTTACTCCATTTGATGATGTGTGTGGCTATTGGTGGGCACTGAGGGAGTTTCCAGTTGGGCTGTCATGAATAGCGGTATTGTGAACACTCTAGAACATGAACATTCTGTCGGGTATTAATTATTGGAGCTTTATAGAGCTTGCCACCTGGCAACGTAAGTCGTCCAAGTTTGTTCTTCTGCAAGTTTGTCTTATCAGGCCTTTCCATTTATTTGAATACTTTTTAATTTCAAAAAAAAATGATCAAATGGGCAAGAAAGAAAAACCATGTGTCTGTATGTTTGGGAGAAAAGACTGAAAAGATATATACAGAAATATTAACATATTTCTGTGCTGCACACGTCTTATTTTTACCATCTTTTAAAATAAGCCAAATGACTTCTGAGATCAGTAGAAAGAACCCTCTCTCCTGGACAGCTCACGGGTCCTAATCTGACCTCTCGGAGCCCTGGTGACCCCAAGTTTGTTTGTCTCGGGGCCATAGTGAGGAGAGCCAAACACTTGCCTGTCCTTTTGCGCACATGCGTGGTATGAAATGATTTGGCGACTTCCTTGTCTCTCGGCAGGACCAGGCGGTGGCTGTGAATGCAGTCTCTGAAACTCTCCAGGATATTTTGAGGCACCTGGTTAGTTCAGCGTCCCCGTCGGTGGTTCTGAGCGCCAGGCCTGCGGACATGAAGGAAATGCAGGTACACCGGTTTGGGGGTGTGAGTGCTTCGTGGCCCAGTCAGGGAACATGGTTCGGCTTGCTGGAGAATGTGTGTGCGTTGACGACATTCCCCCATCCTGCCATAATAGAGCAAAACTGCATGAATGCTTCCTGGTCGAGAATGACCATGGCCTGGAAGGAAGCTTGAGTTCAGTGCACAGGGCTCCAAAGCCCCGTGGGCTGGAAGGAGGAGGTGGTTAGGCCGCTCAGCATCGTCTGACCCCTGCTGTTCACGAGTCAAAATTTGACTTTTCACTGTCCGCTCAGAGCCTGTGCATAGGACCTCGTTCTTCCATGACTGACGTACCTGGAACACCCAATTAGCCATGAGAATGTGCCCCCACAGCAGGCACTCTGGGTGGACACTTTTTAGCCTAGGCTGGGGACAGCCGGATGACCTGCCCTGCCTTCTGGAGGCTTGTGTCCTGTAGGCCGTGTGGACGCACGAGGTGATCTCTGCATGGCCCCCTTTTCCATGCTGCCTGCCCCCCCCCCATTCTGGGGCCTTTTTCCTCGCCCGTCTAGGATGTTGCTGCTTTGGCTGAGTTCGTGTCCGAGATACTGGCCATGGTCTCTCATACCTTCATTGGCAGCACATCTAAAACCCTTCGCTTAAGTGACTTAATTCTCCCAATTAGGAGCTCATCTTTTTATTACGATTATGTAAAACATGGCTTTATAGTCCCTGGAGTTATTTTTCATGTATACTTTCGGTATTTTTATGTGGAGTGGTAGAATATCCGACTTTGTTAGGTTTCGGTGAAGTCATTTAGAAAATATAGCTTCTAAAACGATCTTCAGGTACAGGCTGTCGGTCTCTGGTTCCTGTTAGGGCGGTAGTGCCACGTTAGTGTGTAACGTCTGCAGACAATCCATTCGGTTTGTTGGGCAAACGTCAGGTTATCACAGTGTGTTGTGATAAGCTCTGGGCACTGGGGGTGACAAGAAGGGGCAGCTGGGGAAACTGACAAGAAAAGTGAGGTGCTGTGGGTGTTTGTGGAGGCTTCCTGGGGGTGGGAGGCTCAGCCCCCCGCAGGGAGAGGGGGTCAGGCCAGGCTCCCCTCTCAGCTGTTCTCCCTTTCAGGAATTCTATCAATGGCGGTTTACATCAGGGGTACCTGACCGTTTTGCATATGACAATCAATTTTTAATGCCGAAATATGAGCAACTTTGCAAAATAGTATACTTTTAGAATACACGGATTCAGAAGATAAAAGGACCCAAACTACCATAAATGGAATGATGCTTTTAAATAAATGTGTAGAGTTTGCATATCAAAGTAGCAAATAGACAGAGGGTGCCAAAAAATGTGCACACACTTTAAGAAAGGAAAAACCTTGATTAAATTGTAATATCCAATTCGAGTATATACCAATAACAAAAGATTGGATACAAGTCAGGTGTATACATGTTTTTGGCACCCCCAACATTGTATTGGTCTGGAGAAACAGAACCAATAAGACGCATATACATACGCGTATACTTGTATTCAGCGTCCATAATGGTGTGAGCCAATTCCTTATAGTCAGTCTCTGTAGAAAGAATTGACTATGGAAGTTCCAGGTTCTGCGGGGTGAGTCAGCCAGCTGCCGTCCCAGGGGAGCCAATGGCGTATTCCCAGTCTGCAGGCCCGCAGGCTTGAGACCCAGCGAGAGCTGGTGTTCAGGTTAAGCCCAAAGGCAAGAGAAACCTGATAATCCAGCTTGCAGGCCTTCAGGCATGAGGAATTCCCTCTTATTTGGGGAAATCAGCCTATGGCTCTATTTAGGTCTTCAACTGATTAGACCAGGCCCACCCACATTAGGGAAGACAATCTGGTTTACTCAGTGTGTTGATGGAAACATTAATCTCATCCACAGCACAGCCTCATGGACACACCCAGAATAGGGTTTGACCAAATACCTGGGCACTCTGTTGACCAGTCAAGTTGACACAAAATTAACCATCACACATATACAACTGAAGAAAACATTTGGTCTCCACTCCAGACCCATGGATTGCTGTGTTCAGTGATCATGGACCTAGATCTGAAGGGTTTTTGCCATTACCTCTTGGGCTCCCACCACCTGCAGCTCTCTGTTGGCACGGCCCTGGTTTGGCGTAGTGTTTTCTAAAGGATGACATACAGAACACCAGTGTTGTATAAGTTGTTAGTGTCCTCCGCCAAAGGCATTCTGAAGTCACATTGGCACCCAGAATCCCTCCCTGAAAAGTTCTCACTGTGTGGAGGCTGGTGACATCTCTGAGCAGCCATTCCAGGATTCCCACGTGTTTGTAATTGAGGAGCCCCTTTAAAAACACACCTGCACATGAGTGACAGGTGCAAGCTACTTTGGGAAAGGCCAGATTGAAGGTGGGGTCCTCCAGACTTGGGGAGGCTTTCTGTTGGAAATGCCTTGATGCGCTTTGAGGACGCGATGGCAGAAGCTGCTCCCAGCTGTGCCTGCCTCTGTCCCCTTGCTAGTGCAACACCTGGCCCTGCCTAGATATTCCCCACGTGGATGGCGGGTCTGCCTGAAGGTGGGACATGGTCACAGGCTGATGAGCCTGGCCACTCGTGTGTGACAGATGTCCCACTGGGATCTGGTGGGCCGCAGACACCTGCAGCTGGTCGCGCCCTGTGTCAAGCGCCTGGTCTGGGTCAAGCATGGACCCTTGTGGTCACCCCGTCTCCACTACAGTGCGATTCTGGCTACTTCACTTGCTTTCTTTGGGCTCTAGAAGGCTCCCAAGCAGGGAAATGGCTTCGGTTGATGGCACCCCTTCCCATAAGAAGGGAGAACGGTCACAGCAGAGCCGGAGTTCACGCTTGAGCGGCTGCCACCTCGGTCCTCTGCCTGCCCTCAGGTCACTGCTCGTCCTCTTCCTGCAGAGTTTCCAGCGCACGTCGTCCGCTCCTCAGGAACCCTGCCCTCCCAAACCTCCAAGGGCTCATGAACTCAAACTGCTGGTGAAGAATATCCGAGCCTCGCTGCTGAATGATGCTGGTGCTTCAGGTGAGTGACAGTGCCAGGGCTCCTGGGGCACCAGGCTGGCCATAGACGTGACTGTCCTGCAACAGAAGCCGAGGGGAGGGTAACGTGCGGGTTCTCAGCGGCCTTTGGTTTCTCCTGGGGCTCCTTCCAGTTGGGTCTGCAGTGTGATCCCTGCCTTTGAGTGAAGGAGAGCCTCCTGAAAACCATAACAGTAACGCGAGACCCGGAGACGACAACCCAGGTTTTGCATTTGTGGAGGCCGAAGGAGGAAAGGAACACAGTTGCAGCTTTGCCTTTTTTCTTTAGTGTGGAAGGCACCTTCTTCCCTCCCTCCCTCGGTCCCTCCCTCCCTTCTTTTCTCCTTTCCTTTCCTTTTCCTCTCCTCTCCTCTCCCTTCCCTTCCCTTCCCTTCCCTTCCCTTCCCTTCCCTTCCCTTCCCTTCCCTTCCCTTCCCTATTGAACCTGTAGATACATGTTAAGCCTCCCCAACTGACCTGCTTTCCTAGAATGTGAGGTGCCAAATTGGTGGTTTGTGGGTTCAGGCCCATTGGGGACCCTTCAGTGCAAGGAGATGCTGCTGAGTGATGACAAAAGGTATCCCCAGAATGGGTAACTTCTCAGGGGGCTCTGAGTCTGCTGAGACCTCAGATGCAGCAGCCTGGGACATGGGACAGGACAGAGCTCTCCACTTGCACTTGACTTTGTCGAGAATGGGAATGAGTTCTTTCCTGTTGTCTGACAATATTAGGGGTTTCTTACGTTTGTTTGCAAGGAGTTTCTTCCGGTTCTGAATGTGCAGACAGGCCGCATTTAACAACCAAGCCTCTGCAAAGCTAGTTGTAGGTGACGGTTTTGGTGACCCTCTGAAGGCCCATGCTTAGCGGCTGAGAGCAGCTCCCTGGACTCCGTCGCCAGGGTCAGGGTCCCCGTTCCTCACCTCTTCCGGCAGGTCCCCATCTGGTTTCGCGTCTCCCTGGAAGGTGATTGTGCAGACTAGTAAGAAGCTGTGTGTAGCACCTGATACCACCTGGTACACAGTAAAGGGCCAATAGGTTGCAAAGATTATTGAGCACACAGTGTAGTCACGCTTTATGCCAAGGGGCACACATGGCCTGGAAGCAGAAACAACCACTCGATAGGGACATGTCCCGTTATCTGGATCAAGCGCCCCAGAAAAGGTTATAACCGAGCTGAGTCAGGTATAAAAACACCCAGTTGTTGTACATAAGGAAGTGGGTTCTCTGTGAGGCCCCCCAGATATTGGAGTCACCCAGATAACCTTCTTTGGCAAGTCGTTAGTCTTGTCCAGGAGTGGGGGGCCAGGTCTCCGCTGCAGTAAGACAAGCTTCCACCCAGAGGCTGTGCCTGCTACAGAACCGGGGGGCATAGGGGTACTTGGGGTCAGTCTGGGGCTCTGGCCGTCATTGAGGGTAGACAATCTTTAACCCCAAATGAGTGAGGTGCTTTGAGTTTGTAAATGGCACGTGAAAGAAAGACTCACCCCTCAGAAGGGTGAGCCGAGACCTTAGGCATTTTAGTCAGCCTTCCTTTTACATGCAGAAATGTCTTACAGCGATTAAGAAACAAAAATAGAAGCTTTTCCTTGGCCCTCTGATTACAGGCAACGTGAACCTACTGTGTGCAGTTCAGCTGAACGACCCTGTTCAGAAGCTGTCCAGCACGCTCCCGAAAAACACTAGTGACCTCAGCTGGGAAGAAGAATTCACCTTGTGCGTACAGCCCGTTACCATAGGCTTGGGTTTCCACAGCTACACCTATTCAAGACTGCCAAATCCTGAGGTCATTTTGTCGCATTGTTCAGACCAAAAAAAAAGTTTAAAAAAAAATTTTTTTTTAAAGCATATTGACCATCTGCAGTCACTTTAAGTCAAACATGGATTTCTTTTTGAAGGCAGCTCTTAGTATCAATTTCCTCCTCACCTCTATCCCATGCCCTGTCGTGACAAGAGAGAACTGTTATTGGGTTGGTTGGTAAGGAATTGGCTAAATAAAATCTCATATGGCCAGATACGGGGATACTAGATGCCTATGAAAAATGGTGTTGCTCTGTAGGTATTAACATGGAAAGATGTCCATGATAACTCAAGTGAAAAGAATAGGCTACAAACATGGAAGGAGGTGTGTTATGTTCTCTATTTTGTTTTTAGAAATTACATCACTAGCCTTCTCGATAAAATAACTAATAGCCACATGTGGCGCTTTAAATTTCAAGTAGCTAAAATTAAACAAAATTAAATCCGGCCCCTCCGTTTGCACTGGCCACATTTCAAGTTCTCAAAAGCCATATGTGGTTAGTAGCCACCGTATTTGATAGCCTCTATATAGACTATTTCCATCATCATCCAGAAAGTTCTATCCAATAATCCTGGGAGAATAATCACCAAGTAATAATCAACCAGTTCTAGAGCGTGAGGTTGCACACAATTTTTATAGTTTGGGTTATATGTCGCTCTAGTTTTTAAGAACATTGATGATGACTTTTTGTTCCTTTCTATAATCAGAAAATAATACTATTTCGAAAACAAATAAAGCATTTTGAAGGATTCACTGCTCTTTTTCCTTCCCCCAGTGAGCTGAATGCCAAGTCGAAGGAATTGCACCTGCAGATTTCAGAGGATGGGCGACCCTCAGAAGGTGGGTGGTGAGCGGGTGGACGGAGACCCTGCTCTCTGGGAGCATCATTCATCTTCCTGAGCACGACCTTGGGAAGCTGGGGAGGCAGGAGACCCAGAGGAGGCCGGCCCCTCCCCCCAAACCACTCCTGGTCTCCCCAAGGGCATGTTTGGTTGAAAGGCCATTTCAGTTGTTAACAAGGTCACACATTTTTGGGAAAGAGTATATTCAACTGGTTTTTTTGGTTTGTTTGTTTTTTTGGCAAATATCCAAAATCTTTTATTAAATAATTCTTGGCTTAGAGAAGCAGTTCTCAAATCTCTTAGCCTCAATAGACCTTTTTAAAAAAAATTGTGATGAAATGTTTGTAACATGACGTGTGCCATCTTAACCATTTTTGAGTGTAACTCAGCAGCGTTAAGAACATTCACAACCATCACCACCATCATCTCCAGAACCCTCTTCATCTTGCTAACCTGAGACTCTGTCCCCACTAAACACCTCCCATTTCCTCCTCCCCCAGCCCCTGGCTCCACCGTCCTACTTCCTGTCTCTGTGGATTTTAACTGGCTTGTTCTTGTAAAATAAGCCACAGTGACTTAAGTTGGATACATGCTTTAGGTACAAGAGAGCAATCATGAGAGGGAAATTCACTGAGGACCATATGGGTGCCTGCGTGTAAGTCAGTTGTTTCAATATTTATTAGGTTTTTTAAAAAAATCCCCATAAACAAACCAAAATGGAGGGGGAACCCTTACCTGGCTTACTCAGCTGTGCAACCAAGTCATTTGGTTATCGCCTAATGCTAGAAAGACACAGCAAAAAGCCATTCGAGGTTGTGGTTATTAGCAAGAATTCTGAGGCAACTTAATCTGCAACCTTGAGATACTTACCTGGGCTGCTCCTGAGATAAGATCTGACATTCCCAGAGCCAGCAGGTGTGGGAACACAGGGCGGGGCCAGGGTTTGCTTGGGGAGAAGCTGCCTGGTCCATCGCTGGGGCCCACTCCTGCTGGCTCCACTGGGATTTCATTCCTGTCTAGCCTGATGGGATCTGTGAAATATCAAACTTAAAAAAGCAAACCAAAGAACCACATAACCTTTACTCAGACTCACTTTAACATGTGCTCACACTTGGTCACTCTTGCTTGTGCGTTTTCTCTCTCTACGTGCGTGCACACACCCACACCCACACACACGTAGATGTGTGCACATTTGAGGGTAATTCCATGCATCATGGCTTCTTACCCCTACATTCTTTGGTGCCTACGAATTGGGATATTCTCGTGTGTCCACGGTACCATATCAACTTCCTGAATTTACACTGACACAGTCTTCCATCCACCGCCCATATTCCAATTTTCATCAGTTGACCCACTGATGTCCTTCATAGCAGTTGTTTTGGTCAATGTAAGAAACATCCCAACCTGTAGAGAATTCTTATAAGCGTTTATTTGAGCCACTGACAATGTGTGCTGGGAAGCAAGACGCTCCCAAAACGGGCAGTTCTGCAGCTTTTATGCATTGAGGTTAAGGAGGGAAGATTACATGGAGGTGGGAGATCAAGGTGGGGCTCGGATTCCAGGCTGGTTCAGATTATGTGCCCACTTGAGGGGTCAGGTGTTAGCAGGAGGGCGTCTGAAAGAGGCACGTCAAAGGCGTGTGGACCTGGATGCACAGAAACAGTGGATGGGGCTGGCTTACGGCCCATAAGCCTTTTACTCGAGAAGTCATGCCCGGGGCCTGATGACTAGGCCACCAGGACCTGCCCCACTAGGAATTTGTGATCAGATCGCCCTGTGAGGTTACTTTCCGTAGAACCCTGTTTTGTGTATATTTTCCACTCTAGTACAGGTTCAGACATTGCCCGTAATCTTCACATCTCTTAGCCTTTTTTGTCTTTTATGACTGACATTTGTCAGATGTTTTCAAGTGAACAGGATGTAATCTGGAGTTTGTTTGGGTTGCAGCAGCTCACGCAGCCCTTTTTGCTCTCGTGGGACCCCGTGGAGTCCCATGGAAATGTCCGCGGTGCTCACTGCTTGTCTCCTGTCTTTTTAGCTCTGCTGGCGATGACAACTGTTCCTTTAGATTTGTTTAAGAAGCAACCTTCCGGGCTGCAAAGCTTTACGCTGACCGGCGGGCCCTCAGCGAGCAGCCCGGTGTTGGGGTCGGTCACTGCAGAGGTACGTGGCCAAGCCCCAGCTCGACCCACTTAAGATGAAGGGCACCTTTGTTTCTCCCTGTCAGAGTCTTGCTCTGGCTTCAATGTGAAGCATGAAGCTCATTGGAGAAGAGCTGCTATTTCATACCCTGCATTTCCAGACTGGACCGGACACTTCCTGCCCGGGACCCTGTCGGGCTGTCTGTCTGCCATGTGACGTGACCTTCCGTGAGGCTGGTTCACATGGGCCAAACCCAGAAAGGGCTATTTTATGTCGTTTGCTCCTTCACGTGTGCCCCCTTCATTCCGTGGTGCTGGGTTGGAGCACGGGTTCCATCGCCCTCTGTCAATTCTGGGGTCACCTGGGTTCATGATAATATGAAGGGGCCCTCACTGAGGACATCAGTGCACTGACTAGGAGACGTAACCGGCCTTTTCTGCAGTTCTGTTACGTAGAACCCACTGAAGTGAAATCCTGGCAGACGCCGCTGCCTGTTCCTGCTGCCAAGATAGAAAAAGACCGCACGGTGATGCCATGTGGGACAGTTGTCACTACTGTCACTGCCGTGAAAACCAAGCCTCGCTTCGACGCAGGGAGGGCGTCCCCGCTGAGCTCTGGTGAGAGAACAGAAACCGGCTCCCCGCCGGAGCTCGAAAGCCCCTCTCTCCCTATAAGGTCTTGTCTCTGAACTGCAGGCCGTGGGCCATTGCTTTAAGAAAATCTCACGGCACAGGGAGAGTGGTCATTGGCGAGACTTTTGCGTAGCTTTTTTCTTTTTTCTTTTTTTTTTAAAGAAAATTACCTTTCAATTTTGTCAAATGAATACATGACAAGCCGAAGCAAGGTTCAACCCTGTAGTATATTCTGAAGCTGAAATGTAGATATTAGATGACACAGTTAAATTAAGGACTCCATTACGTGTGCATGGGGATAGCATACTGTCTTGAAACACAGAGTTTCTTATATTAAACGTCATTTATTAGAAGCCTTGACGAGCAGGCATTTTAGATCCAGCTGAAACTGGTACCTGTGCCCACAGCTACCACCTTGGATGCTACTTCTGTATCAGTGTATGATTCGTTATTTTATTTATACTGTCTCTGCTAGTACAGAAGTATTATCTTCCCAAAATAAATGGCTTGGCACAGTTCTTCAACGCAAAACAAAGTGAAATTCTGGCTTAATTAAAACGTTTCTGAAATTTTATTTAAACCTAAGCTTCAACACCCTTTTTTTGCTGCTCCCTTCCCAAGAAAAGAAGAGAGGTTATTCTTAAGGTTGGGCCCGTGCCTTTTCCAGTGGCGTGAAGTAGAGTTGAAGTGAGGTGCCATTTCACTTCCCGGTAACTGTAGGTCCAGACCATGCGTGGAGGCCATTGTAACCAGGGCTTTTCCCTGGCAGAGTCTCCCCTGAGGACGCCTGTCAAGGTGAAGGTGATTGAGAAGGACATCTCCGTCCACGCCGTAGCCTGCCACGGCGCTCCTGTCAGTAAAACACTGTCGTCTTCAGACACAGGTAACGGAAAGCACGCTGTCGGCGCTGCCCCTTCTCTCGGGCTCCTCTCACACACACACACAGCGTCTCGTCTGATGAGAAGTGTGCATTTCCCGTGGGATTTTGGGAAGCTCTTTTGAGTAATAACTGAAAAACTAGAGGCAGAAAATGGAAATCGAAATTGATTGAAGACCAGGGGTGGCGTTAGGGGCCCCGCCTGAGTGACAGCGGGCGCTTCAACAAAATACACATAAAACCCAGCTTACATCTCACTTTATAAAATTTCTGCCCATTTTGTCCAACGTGCCAGTTACATGAACACCATAAAGCAAGTAGGACTCCTAAAGATGACCTTATTTTTGTCTTTCCTGTCCCATGAAACACCATCGTAGCTGGTTAACCACTCTGGCCAGCGGAAAGGAGTGACTGTATTGCCTGTCAAAGTTCAGAATCCCCCCAAAGGTTAGAGATTTGTTTGTGTAGTTGCGTTACTTGTGTTTCATCACTTTGATCAGGGGATAACTTACACAGACGTGCACGGATCTTGAGTGGACCTGTCAATGCGTGTCATGTGACCACACAGACCCACACAGACCGGCAGCGGTAGCGTGAGGTTCCACAGAGTTTTCAACTTTGGCTAATGTGTCCACACCGCCTTCCCCCGGCAGAACTGTTGGTGCTCAATGGCTCGGATCCCGTGGCTGAAGTCGCCATTCGACAGCTCAGTGAATCTTCCAAGCTGAAGCTCAAGTCTCCGCGGAAGAAAAGCACCATCATCATATCAGGGGTCTCCAAGGTGCGGCCGCAGGGGCGCCGCGCTGTCCGTGGCCTCTGCCCCTCCCCTTGTAGCTCTTGATCTACATCCAGAAAGTTCCATTTACAAATGTCAGTTCCGCCCCCTCACCCAGCAGGGGGCGGTCCCTGGAATTTGTTCTCACAGCTTATCCTGTTTATGAAGGAAACTTGAACATTTCTGACCAGGGGGTGCTTTGGTTGTTGGGAAGTTGGTGAATCATTTGAAGGAAAGTTACTGAAAGAGAAAGTCCTACCTGATGTAAGACTCCCTGTTGTGATAAAACCTCCACCTTATCACCACCCGATTATGGGGAGATTTCACTTTCCACATTACACATTTCCAAACCATTGAAATTTTTTGCAATGAATGTTTATGCGTTTTGCAATCAGAGAGAAGTCCAGCTGGCTTTGAACATATCCCAACCCTCATTCCTTCCTTCTCCTGCTCTGTGATGTTTGTCCAGAGCAGATGGTGGGTGCGAGGCCATCCCTGGGGGTGCCAAGCAGCCCAGGGTGCTGGAGAGGCCAGCCCCAGGGCAAGGGGCCACATGACAGTCCCTAACTCCTTTTTAACATTTCAGAACGAACAAGGAGAGTGTGAGCAATGGAGGGACGGTTGGGAGATATGATGGTGGGAGGGGCCGAGAGGAAGAATTGTTGAGCCCTGAGGGCGCACTGATGCTTTGAGGGCACCCAGAGAATAAGACAGGACGGCACACTGAAAATCAACCTCTCAGCTGCTGGGAGAAGGGCCAGAATGGGTTACAGGAGGTGCCAGAGGTGTGTCACCAATGTTATATTCAGGGTGTGGGTGGCCAGTGCTCAACAGGCACAGCGGGCAGGTGGCCTTGAGCATCACCACGGAAGAGCCAGGCGGTGACTCGCTGGGTTTCCTGCATGCGCTTCCAGCAGCAGCCAGCAGGCGGCGATGGCGTCTCTGGAAGTGCCCAGGCCCAAGGACTGAAGGGTTGTTTTGTTTTTTTAGTTGTAGATGAATGCAAATGAAATAAGGATTACACGTATGACCAGTCTCCCCTATGCTTTCTCTAAGGTTTTGTTTTAGAATCATTCGTAATGCGTAGATCTTAACATGTAATGTTCCCAACCCACTGCAGTTATTATTTCTACTGATGCTGAAATTGTCCCATCGGAGTCAGTGGGGACTTGTGCAAGCTGGCACTTAAGTCAGAAAAGTGCAGTTGTCAGTTGTCACTAAGCAGGCGTTCCTGTGCGACTGCTCCCAGATACACAACAGCAGACTGGCTCCATGTCCCCTGCTGTCACTCTCCCACCCTCCAGGGAGCCCCTTTCCTGACTCCCAACCCTGTGGGTTACTTTAGCACCTACATGTTTTGCACACAAGTATAATCCTTGGGATACACGGTGTGTACCGATTAGTTCCTACTTGCCGTGGGCACAAAGCTTCACAAGTGACCTGAACCTGGAGCTTCAAGCTCACGTCCTCGCTCCCCCTGTGTGCTCACTCGTCCATCTCACCTCTGGGCCTTCCCACAACTCTTCCAGCAAGGCCATCTGCTGGGGGAGGGATGTCACCTGCTTCTGCCACACCCTCACACTGCGAACTCAGGGCCGCCCCACCCTCTGGCCTGAGTGGAGACCTGCTGTTTCCGGCCCCCTGCTGCGCAGCGGCCTGTTTCATGAGCTGCCTCCTTGGGGGCCGGGCCGCGTCTACACTTGGAAATCACCAGTCAGGGGTTGGGACGGGCTTTTCCACACAAATGTCGGTGTGTCCAGGTCATCTTCCCTCCTACTGACACGTCTCTCTCCGTCCCTGGACAGACCTCGCTATGTCAGGACAGTGACGCTGCCCTGATGCTGGACTACGCAGCCTCCATGGACAGCACCCGCGAGGACGATGCCCTGTCCCAGCCGGCAGCAGCTGTGTCCTCTGCCTGGCCCGAGGAGGAGGCCTCCGCACGGTCCCCGTTGGTCCTGGAGCCCCAGGATGGCGAGCTGGCCTCCTTGGACTTGGAGAAGGAGTCGCAGGCTGAGGTGTGGGACGGCCAAGCCCCACGGGTCCCCGATGCGGATGAGTTGTCAGAGAGCTCCCTGAGTGTCTCGGAGCCAGGCGCTGCCAGAAAGCATAAAGGTACGCGCCCCCGCCCCCACCCGATGGCTTTGCTCTCCTGCTGCTTTGCTCTCCTGCTGCTTTCCAAGCTTCGTTCCCCTGTCTGCTTCCTGTTCCTACTCTCCACCCTGTCCTACCCTCAGCATCCCCAACACAAACACCTGTGCTGAAGGGCTGAGCCTGTTTAGAGCCTGGGCAGCGTGGGGCGGGCACACCAGAGTCCTGAGTGAGTGGCCGGGTCATCTCTCCGCATTTGGGGGCATGCCTAGGGCGCCCTCCTCTGTCTGAGTTCTCCCCCACAAAGCTGGGCAGCGGCTGGGTTCCCCTCTGCTCAGAGATTGGCACCTCTGCTCATTTGTCCCTCAGACTCTCCTGTCCCAACTATCGTAAAAGCAAACCACACCTCACCCCTGGGACCTATGGGATCCACGGGGAGATAAGCTGCCCAGAAAGTTAACCAATTAACTTAGTATGTGTGTAGTGATGAGGTGATCATTTTATTAGAATAATCCCTTGTTTTCATTAGTTCTAAATCAGTGCTTCAAATTTGTGAATTTTTTCACTGTGTCAGCGCTTTGAATGCGAGTGACCTGAAGACACCTGGAGTCTAGGGACTGGGGGTCACCTCCAGATGTGAGACTTCAAGACTCACTGGGCCTCAGCTCCCTCCTCCATAAACAGGGATGTGCCTCCGAGTATGTGCCCACCTGCCAGGCAGGGAGGAGTCCCCAGTGCAGAAGACAGGACGGGAGCCGCGGGCAGACCCTGAGCCCCGCCAGGAGTGGCAGGTGTGACTGGCGCTAAGTCCTGGCTCCCCGAGAGTGCAGGCCACCCCCGTTGGTCGGGATCCTTGGTCAGCTGTTCTGCCATGGCCTCTCTGCTCCTTCGTTCTTGGTGCCAAGACCAGTGGTTCTCAGACAGGGAGATTGTGCCCCAGGGGACATTGGCAGTGTCTGGAGACTGGTTCCAGTGTCACAGCTGAGAGTGGGGGTGCTGCTGGACCAGGCAGGTAGAGCTGGGGTGCTGCTCAGTGCCCCACACAGCATCACATGGCCCCGTGTCTGTGGGGCCGAGGCCGGAGTCCCACTGTAGAGGGTCTGCGTTCGTCCTCACCCACCTCTGTCCTGTGTGCTTTGTGTTCCACCCCCACGGCCCACGCTATGGCCAGAGTGAGCAGGGACAGATGGGGGAGGAGCTGTAAGTTAGAAGGAAAGAGAGAGGAGAAGAGTTCCTGGGTATGGTTTCCAGACCATGTGATAAAGATGGGACCATGGGCCGCCATCTGCCCACTTGCTGTGGGGTCTGGCGTGTGTTAATCCGTGGACAGAGTCTGGTGACTTGGGGCAGTGTGGGAAGCTGTAACCTGTGCAGTGACCTCTGGCACTCCCTCGCTTCTGTCCATAAGGCTCGGCCAAGGTTGTGGAAGAGGTGGCCTGGCTGACAGCCCACAGGGCAGCACACCCCGCTCTGGTCTTCATTTGGGGGCCAGGGCAGCCCAAGGGAGCTCACCTGGACCTGAGGAAGGCAGGTGGGCACCAGGAAAGGTAGAAAACGAGGTGCCGGTAGGGCACCCCTTGCCTCCCTTCTGCCACCAACGGTGCGTTTCCTCTTCTCCTCACGGAGCCCAGACCTCCCAACCCTCCCTCCTGGTTCATTCTGAAGGCCAAGCTCGCTGACCCTGGGTCCATTCAGGGACCACTGTTCATTCATCCCGTTGCTTCCTCCTTCCTCCCTCTGCTTTCCTTCTGGAGAGAGTTCAACCCTTGGGTTTCTCTCCTTGCTGTGCCATGGCCATCTTGCTCCTTTCCTATCACCGACCAGGTGGGTGACATCCCTCAAAAAAGGCACTTTTGGGGACCAAGGTGCTGGGCAGGTGTGGTGGGGGCCACCTCCAGCTCACACTCTGAGGCTTGGCGTTTGGGGTCACCAAGAGGATGTCACGTCTGCTGTGCCTTCCACGCTCACGCTCCACGGACTCCAGGCTTTTAGAGGGGCAGATGCGACACTGTTTTAAAGTTGCTTCTTCATTCCAGCGTTTGCAGAGAGATTTGTTCTTAGCATCATCAGAACCTTCGATGAGTATGTGTGACGGGCGCCAAATATGAGTAGCTTCGTTTTCCACCCCAATTTTTTTTTTTAAACTGGTGATATAGGGAGTAGCTCAGTGGAGTCTTCTCTCATTTTTAAACTAAAGCTTATTTTATTGGCTGAAGAGCCCTCTGTTGTAGCAAGAGTACTTGCTGTTGTAGCAAGCAGTTTTGTACTGGGTTTCTGAGAGTGGCTGCGTAGGTAGAATTCTGGAATTTTGCCATTTGTAAATGTATGTGTCATGATGCTGCAGCCAATACAGGATATCTGCTCCCCACATTTAGGGTTATTGTTTAGCTTAATAAAGTGCTAATATGGTCGTCCCCACACGGAATGCACTTCGCATGACTAAATGTACACTTAGGAACGGTTAAGATGGTAAATTTTGTGTTACATGTATTTTACCACAATTAAGGACAAAAATATTGATGGGAAAATATTAATAAGTTTAAAAACAACACCCAGTAACCTTGCCAAATGTCCTGCACAGGAATTTCATATGTTTGATTAACGTCAGTGCTTCCAAACTCTCACTGTCTTTCATTCTTGTTTTGCTCTCACATACTCCTCACCTCTTCCTTCTCTTCACCTCCTGCTCATTCCTTTTAACTTAAGAGGATCGCTATGCCAACCACAATTAATTGCCTACACAGTAAGTTATTTTTGTCTTATATTCTTTTAGAAAATTAAGTGGAGCCTTGCTATGAAAAAAGCATAGGTTATTGCAAAGCAAGAATTGCTCCCCTTCCCTTTCTGGTTTTCCCTTCGCAGGGGGCTAGTTTCCCTGTTTTCCTCCAGAAAATGCACTGGTCAGGTTAGAATAGCACCTTCGTCTTGGCTGGTCAGGGGAGGGCACATCTCTGTTACGTGACGGGACAAAACAACGTCGCGGTGACATACATACAGACTGGTGCCTGAATTGTCCTCCAGTGCTAAAGAATAGTCACTTCCATAAACGGACCGTCTGTGGTTCGACTTGAAATCTACAGGTGGACTTTGGGCAGCAAAGGACAATTGATAAGGTTGCTTTTGGTCGCTGTTTTCCTACCTATCAGATTTCAGATTCTTCAATGAGCTTTCTACGTCTCTGAGACTCTACGGAGACAAAGGAATAAAGTCATGAAGGCTGTAATTTAGAATAATTATTTTTAATTCCTTCATATATTGTTTATTTTTCAGCCTTCTTATGATTTTTTTCACTGTGCTAGAACCAAGGAAAGATTTTTTTTCCCTCGTGCCTGTTCCCCATTTAAGATTTTGGTTATTTGCCTCAAATTTCACACAACCCGTCTCCCAGTTTTACCTTAAGGAATCCTCCAGGTTGTGGGTGAGGTCTGAATCTTGCTTCTTGCCTGTTGGTGTGGATAAGATGGCCTGGGGTAAAGGAGTTAGGCTTATAAAGCCCAGGCGGCCTCAGGTCCTCTTGCCCCGTGACATGAATTTCCCTGTCAGCACAGGTGACAGATGCTGTGGGCCCCAAGTTCGGTGTGGCACACCAGACTTAGATATTGTCTAGTCAGGGTTCTCCACAGAAGCAGAACGAATAGGCTCCATCTTTCAGGGATTGGCTCACATGACTCTGGGCTGACAAGTCTGGAGTCTGCAGGGCAGCCCTGCAGGCCGGAGCTGACACTGCAGCCTCGAGGCAGAATGTCGTCTTTTCCAGGAGACCTTGGCTTTTGTTCTTGAGGCATTTGGTTGACTGGATGAAGCCCATCTAATTACCCAGGGCCGTCTCTTTTAGCTCAGGCCCAGGCGCTCCAGCCAAGTTCACACCGACAAGTGACCACACAGCCGTTGTCAGTCCAGGCAGCTCCCGTTAGTATTATTTCCCTGCTGACGACAGAGCGACAGAGCATGCTTGCCTGTCTTCATTGGCCCTTCGCCCCGACACCCCCCATGGAGTGGCCACTTTACCCCCCCCCCCCAGGTAACTGTGATGCAGCGGCCTAGTTTAAACACGTTGTAATGTTTTTAAATTTGGAAATGACAAGGACATCTGTTTATGCTAGTTACCCTTCTTGTTTGATGAGTTAAACGGTGGGCCCTGAGGTGGGTTTGCATCACTAGAATGCCATCTTACCTGTCACCAGCACGCCTCTTGAGAGTTCTGTCATTCTGTCTGAGTTCACGTGGGTGCGGGGCTCTGCTCTGTGACATCCTCTGACTGAGAGGTGCCATTCACCCTGCTCTCCCGGAGGCCTTTCCGCTGACTGCCCAAAGAAGTGCCCTTTAGACACCTGCTGGCCACTTCTCAGGAGCAGGTCCCGTCCCCTCCTAGCATGGATGCCATCCTTAACAGCACAGACGAGCGGGCATGGGAACACAGGCGTCCCGCTCCGGCCACGCTACTAGGGCAGAGCACGTCACCTCTCCAAGCCTCGGCTCCCTCACTTGTCAGCCAGGGCTAAGGTCTCCCTCAGAGGTCAGTGAGAGACGATGCATCCAGGGCTTCAGCCTGTAGAATTGCAAACCTCCCTTCATGTGACTGTCCTCTATCCAAGAAGCCGATATTGTCCCCATGGCAGCCATGACAAGTCACATCAAGTCAGGGGAACACAGGCCCGGTGAGTCATCAGTTCCTCCTGAGGCCATGAGGGGGAAACTGTCACAGGTCTCTCTCAGCTTCTGGTGGTGGCTGGCCATCTTGGATGCTCCTTGGCTTGTAGAAGCCTTCCCCCATCTCTGTCTTTACCTTCATGTGGTGTCCCCTGTGTGTGTCTGGGTCCAAATGTCCTGTCAATAAGGACACCAGTCAGATTGGATTAGGGCCCACCCCAGTCACCTCACTGCAACTTAGTCACCATGTACTGATTCTGTCTCTAAACAAGGTCAGAGGTTCCTGAGGGGCCAGAGGTTAGGACCCCAACACAGGAATTTTGCAGGGACGTAATCCAACCCATAACCCTGCCCTGCTCACACGTTGGGCCCTGGCTCCAGACCCCAGAGTGGTTTCAGTGCAGGGACATACATGAAATGGGCTTCGGAAATGGAGACTCCATTCCCCCTGGGGAGATGGGGGTGGGGCGTTGGGTTAGAAGGGTCCAGGTAAGCTGAGTGGGCCCTCAGCCCCTCCCACCTCTCCTCTATTCCAGTGAGAGCCCCACGTTGTGTTCTTCGGGGACCCCAAGCTTAACCAAAAGCAGGTGCCTACAGATCAGAAGTACCTCCCAGGCCCCCCAACCTGGGAGCCCCTCACTCCGCTCAAGCATTTGATAACGCCAGGCCATTCAACAGAGGGCACCACTGCCTGCACCCACTGGCCAAAGTCAAATGCACGTGGTGGTAGTGATCTGTGTCCTAACGCACCCACACTGGTGGTCTTCGGTGACACGCTGCCTCTTACAGGGGTTTGAAGAGCTGCAGGAATGGACACGTATGGCCCACAGATGTCACACGTCAGGCCCACAGACAAGAGCAAGGCCACTTACTTACATGTCTATACTCACCCTCTTACTCCATGCCTTTCCCAGCCACCCTTTAACTCTGCACACGGCTCCCGACTTTAGATCGGTGTAAAAACTGTCCTAGTGATTCTTCAGAATAGGTTATTTAATTGGATCCAAAGAGATAAAAAATGTTACAGTCTTTTCAGCAGCTTTGAGCAGATTAAATCGGTCCATTCCTTGGGGCTCTCGAACTGGCCCTTTTTGCTGCTTAGCCTGGGCACAGCACACAGGACGCAGGGCTCCCCCTTAACTCCAGGGCCAATAAGTGAAAGTCACGGGCCTGCGGCTTTGCCCAGCGAGTGTCGATTATCCAGAGGTCTGCAGATGAGGCAGGGACAGAGGGCAAACCGTTGCTTTCCATTCAGCCCCTCTCTCCCCCTCCTCCCCCCGCCCCGTGGGGGGTTGTGTGGTCATGGCTGTTGAACTGTTTGTGGGATCTGTCGTCAGGAAAGCATGAATTGCCTGATTAGCTCTAAAGCTCCCCTGTGATTCTCAGGTCTATCTTCTTTCAAAGTCATTAACACCTACATGCAAGCGGTAATGAGTTTCACAGGCTGGAAAGGCTTCTTGACCTTGCTCGCCTTGGTGAATGTTAAGCGAATCTGTGAAAGGCTGAGCAGGTCAGTGGGTTCCCCCCTCCCCGCCCCCCGACTGTAGTGGCTTCCATTTGATCTTTAAGGAATCCTTGCTGTTGAAATTACTGTTGCTGCTGCTGCTAATATTTCTTCTCTTCCATGTTCCGCTACTTCACATCACATACAAGTTGCTCAAACCATATGAAATTGAGGCTTGGTAGGTCAACACTGATCAAGTGGCTGACATTGCGTATGATGAAACCTAATACACCCCGGGGGGGGGGGGCAAAAACATGGATACAAATGGATGCTGGTCAGCGTTGCTCAAGCAGTAGTTTGCCGTAATCAGAAGTGTCGGGAAGCTGATGGGAACCACTTTGAGCGCCTCTTGTAATTGCAGAAGTCAAATGTGACTTGTATTCATCTTTTGTTGTTGGTGTATATTATTATAATTTTAATCGTTTTTTCCTTTTTTAAAATGTGTATCCATTTTTCTGGCACCCTCTGTGTTTACAATAGGATCTGGAGTTACAAAAAAAGAAGTCTTACTCCCACAAAGAATAAATGTTATTTAACTTTCCTAAGTGAATGCCATTCTTCCCAGGGCCCTTAATTTGGGTTTGCTACCTCGAGCAGCCTTCTGGGAGGCATACAGTGCTGCTTTGCTGTTTTCGCCTCCCTAATGAAAGGGAGGGGTGGAGGGGAGTGGGGGTCTGGGGGACCTGAGGGCCAAGGTGAGGACAGCCTGCCAGCATCTGGTGTGATGAGAAGGTCAGTGGCCTAAACACCTGCCCTGGGGTGGGAATCATAGTCCGGCCCCCGCTGCTGCTTTCCTAGTCTTCATTTCTTCTTGGAAACTCGGGTGTTGTGCACAGGCCAGCCAGGTCCCAGCAGTTGTCGCATGGGGATAGCGATGGCTTCTTATTAGAGTCATACCCACTGGCTTTTCTTTTTCAACGTGGCTTAGTTATCCCGCCGTTTCGCCCGCAGCCCCTCTGACCAGCCTCCTGTGCTGTGCTCTTCCAGGAGGCATCTTAAGGAAAGGCGCCAAGCTGTTCTTCCGCCGGACGCATCACCAGAAGGACCCCGGCCTGAGCCAGTCGCACAACGACCTCGTGTTCCTGCAGCAGCCAGAGGGGGCCCGGAGGAAGGGGGCGACACTCACCAGGATTCTCAACCGGAAGCTGCTGTCCAGGCACAGAAGCAAGAGCACCATGAACGGGGACCCCTGTGCGTAGGCCGGGGATGGCAGCCTCCTTCACGGCCGCGCTGGAGACGTGGGCCATGTCACCACCCATCAGGACCGGCCCGCGTGCCAGCGAGCCGTCAGAAGCCCGCCTTGTCTAGCTGCGGTTTTCCCAGCAGTGTCATCTTCTAAAGGGGAAGGAAAACTGGGTGTCCTGCTGGGAGGTTCCCCCCCGAGAGAACTGACAACACCCAGCTGGCCACCAGAGGCACAGGAGACCCCACAGCGCCTGCACGTGGGCTGTGCTCTGATCGGAGAGCTGACGTTTCCTATCAGAAGGAGATTGGCATTATGAACTAAAGGACATACTACAGGGGTGTGGATGGGGCAGGTTTGGGGACACTCTCACCCATTCTGTGCTCCAACGGGTATGATTTTGAGTCTACGCCTGGGCCGTGTCACAAGGAGCCGGCGAACCTCTGTGCTGTCATCGTGAATGGAATGCATAGGTCACCTCTCCGAACTGGCAGCTCCAGAAAACACGGTGCAGCTGGCCCTGAGCAGAGAGAGGTGGGGTATCAGTGGTTTCGGTGAATAGAGAAATCACACAGGAATGGAAACACTGTGACAAACGTAGGAAGACCCTTACCTTTGTTCTTAGTCATAGGACATGAAAAATTATGCAAATACTGAATATACCCCACACATATTATGCTGAACACTTTTCTAAATTTACTTTGAGCCTATTTGCAAGTGGGAGATACATAAACTCTTATGTGGTTTTTAACATTTTTCTCTATGTTGTCAAAAACTCGACTAATACCAGTGGAGCAGTCCACACACGGATTTTTTCCCCCCGTGTGGCACACTTGCAAAACGAGAGTGCAGCAAGCCTGTCCAGTGAACTTGGGAGCCATAAGTGACAGCTAAGAACGTGGTACCCACACACGCCTGGATTTTCTTTGGTCCAAGGTTGGTTTGCCAAATATTGCCAATAGCGGAAACAAAGTACTTTTAGGGCAAAAGAGGAAATTCTTTTTATGTCTCAGGTGTGAGCCTTAGGAACGGAAGTTGAAGGACAAAGCCCCTTCTTTACAGGAGCTCTTCAGATTCTACTGTGAATGCTTCACGCACTTTGGCATGGCCATGTTTTGGTTTCCGGTGGAAAAAATGATAAACTTGATACATGATTTTACTATCCCTTCGTGTCTTTCAAACCACTTTCCGCAGTAGCACACCACTTGGGTTCATTCCAAACTGTCACGTCGGCCCGCTCCTGTGTGTGCCACTTTTAGGATCTGTACTTGTTAAAAAGCAGTTGTCGTTCGGGGGAAAGGTTCTGATGGTTTTATGAGATTCATTTTCCTCCAACAAGATTTAAAAGGCTATTACGAAAACTTGACCCTTGTCACAGATGTGAAATTGGGTGCACACCTTCCTACAGGCGCTTTCGTTAATCCTTAAATGTGTATTTCAGGGGTAATAGACCCACTGATGGGAACAAAAAAGTTTTATAAAAACCAAAATTATAGAATTTTTTTTCCTTTATACGGAGGGAGAATTTAGAAAACGACATTAGGAATTCTACGTAAAACGTGCATTAAAACAGTCTTGGGTGTCCCAGGAATTATCAAGTGACTGTAAAATGACTTATTCACGATCCTTTGTTTTTAAAGATTATATTCTCGTTTTAATCATTGTAGAATTGCATCTGGCATTACAACATCCATTCATACTAAGTTGGTCCCCACAGGTTGGTAACCCACTGCTCATCTTTTGGGGATGGACGGTCACTTTAATGTTGTGTTTTACTTGAAGGATTTCTGTTCTTTCTCATGCCGTAGGCAGAACGTGTGACATGGAAGAATTAATTCCAAGGAGACATTGTGTGTCAGAATATCAAGCACTGACCAGAAGTTTTTAGTAGTTTTTTGTTTGTTTAATTTTGAAATTCAGATGGACTCAATTTATTCCAGTGTGAAGGTTATCAGTTTTGGATTGAGTTTTCTCTTTCAAAAAAAAACTTTGTTTTTAGCCATTCCCCAGGAGCATCGCTGTTTAATACCTTCGTCAAGGGCTCTGCTTTCTCAACTTCCTCGTGACTTGAAACCTCTTCAGGGTCCTGGGAAAGTGCCAGGTGGGCTGTGTCTCTCCCTTGCGTGTGAAGCCGGTGAGTTACGGGAGGCAGAGTGCTGTCACGGAGCTCCTGTTCTTTGTGTCTGTTGGATACACGTGAGCTCCTGTACACTGGAGTAAGACCCAGGAGCCCTTCCTCCAGATGCACGCACCCTGTCTCCATAATGGCTTTTTCTGAAGTTACAGAGGACCAGGGCGCACCGTGAGACTGGGCTGTATCGATACTGTGAATGTGTCTTCCGAGCTGTTTATCCAGGTTTGTTTTTTAATGGTGTAGGGTATTTATGGTAAAGTCAATCTCGTTAGGGTTGTTAAATATCAATTAAGATTTTGCACCAAATGCAAAACCCGCTAATTTGTAAATCACCTCCTCCCTTATCTTTCCCAGACACTTTAGTGGCTTGAGGGATTCTGGTTTTGTTTTCTGGTCTTGATGAAATTTTTGCAGCGGTATTTGAAAAGTGATTCCTCCTGAGCACTAATGTTAACACGTGTCTGTCTGTCTGGAGCCAGGAGCGCACGTTGGTTTTAATGATCTGGCAATGCTCTGTCATCCGCTTTGTGTGAGGATGTGCTTATGTTTGTGGAGGAGTGAAAAGAGCTTTAAGTGTGAGTGCATTTAATGCAGCATTAACAAAAGAATCCATCTCATTGTCTGTGCGCACTGAAAGCCTGCTGTGAGGAGGAAGGCATAGAGCACTTTATATAACCACGTCTCAAGTTTAAGTTCAAAACCAGCCCTTGATTCCTGGCGATGGCTATCAGGCTAGTCGCTGCCAACCAGTCACAAATTAGGTGCCTGTCTGGATTTCTGATTGGTTCTACTGGCCACATAGATAGAAGTAAGTCGCAAAGTTTCTTTTTGAGCACAAAGGGAAAGATGAATTTATACTGCTGCCACTGAACGCAGGCGTTTGCTGGGTAACAATCCCACGGCTCTTGGAACCTCAATACAAGTTAGTGGACCTTCGAGGTCAGAACACTTGTCTGTACCGGATAGAAAACAGTCCTGGCGTTGGCGGAGACCCTGATGCCGGGCCCTCTGTCCCCTGCCCCGAACCTGCCATGTTGTGATTACCAAAGCAAGCGACACAGGGACGATGCACTGCGACATCCTGCAAAGCAAACTCAGGTTACCTCTGATTCCCTGTCTTCAGCATTCCTACTGTACGTGTGACGAGGCATTAACCCGCCCAGTTCACCCAGCTTCCCACGGGTCAGGAATGTACCGTTGATAACTTAGGCTTGTAGTTTTTATTGCCCAATGTCACATCAAAGCTACATTTTTAAAAAAGAAAATAAAAGGTTTCCTAGGGATGTGGAAAGGTTTGGCTTGTGATCCAGTGTGGTGATGAATTGACATGACAATGATTGTATTCCTCAGTAGCACTTTAAACACCGGTTCCAGTCCCCCGTCAGCCCTGTGTGTTGGGGTTCATTTAGACATGATGTGGCTGGAACGCGAACAATCTTTAAAGAAATAAATGTGCACATGGAACACTAAACACCGAGTTGTTTTTGCTGAATCCCATGCTGGCCCGAAGGTCCCGAATTTCTCTGAGGGTCTCAGAACCATGGTCTTTCTTCTTTCACGTGCCTCACTGGTCACTGCATGTGACTAGCTTGGTGAGTTGGCCTAATGGGACAGGCTTCCAACTTACTCGGTTCTTGGCCAAGGACCTTCCTCCTAATGTTCTCCTTACATCTTTTGAAGCCACTTAGCACTGTTTTATGCCTGGGGCGGCTGAACCGTTTACTAGGAAGTCAGCGTTGGCAGTGAGCTTCCGGGTCATAGTGCATCGTGTGTGCTTGGTCTGGTCTCCAGTGGCAAAACCTGGCACAAGGTGGCCATGGGACTCCTGGTGACCCCCAAGGACTGTCTGAGGGCCGAAGTCCCCTTGGGGGTGGAAGCTTTTATCCATCCATTGACCCCTGTTGTCAACATCCCAGCGAGCAGTGGCCCACAGGTGAGTGCAGCGTGGGGTCAGGAGCGGACGTCCAGTGGGGCCGTGGGAAGGATGGCATGTGTCTGCACTTGTGTGGGCCTCATAGCACTTCCTGGGTGGCGTGGAGCAGCTGGGTCTGGAGCTGTGCACACACAGCCACGTCCCGCACAGCCCCTGCCCCTGCCGGCACCCCCACTTCCTGCTCATCGGTTTCTGTTTCCTTCAGCTGCATTCTTGTTGCTGTGCCCAAGCGTGGAAGCATCTGGAGAACTGAAGCACTGGAGGAATTACCAGACTCCCCCCCCTTCCTCTCAGCTTTCCTGACCGTGCTGGGTCACTCTGCTCCCCAGACTGAGTCACAGCTTTGCATTTCAGGGGACGAGTACCTCCAGGGAAAGCCCCAGCCATGCGAGGGGCTCAGATTCGGAGTCTCAAGCTGAGGTGGTGGCAGGGTGGCGATGGCCCGGCATCTTGTTCAGGATTGAGGTGTCCCGGGCCTGGGATTGAACAGCTTCCTGTGCGACCTGGGATCCACTTTGTGCTGCCACTCCAAGAGGAGACTGGATGGACTACTAGAAGACCAAACTTGTCTCAATTTATCAGCTTTCCTAACCTGATCTCCTGGTCACCTCCAGGCGGACACTGTCTTCTTGCCAGTTCTGTCTACGCTGCCCAAAGTAGTCTACTTCAGCCACCTGCGGTCATTCTGGAATGTTCCCCTCATCCCCAGCACACATCCCTCACTTTTCTAATGATCTAATGAAACTCAAGCCCTGCCTTCTCCATGAAGTGGTTTTGGCCACCGAGGAAGACCCAGGGCACTTCTGTCAGCACGTTTCAGGTTGATAACTTGGCCCCTTATCACTCTCTCCTATGTTCGCTTCCCGGCAAGAATGTAAGCGCCTATATCCCCTGGGCTTAGGATGGTGCCCACCTGACGGATGTCAGCTGATGGCATTATATAAGCACATGCAGCATACGCCCATCCTAGCCCATCGTGGGGCCCAGGGTCAGGGTTGGAGCCCAACATAGAGGGGGTGCATGTCACCAAAAAACGTGCTGTGTTTGACCTCGATCACCTTTACAAATGCAGGGTGCTGTGTGTTTGTCAGTAAACCATTTATTGAAAAGAAGAGGCAGATATCTCATCACAGAGAGCTGGATACCAGACAGAAGAGCTAATGCAGTGCCCTCCCTGGAGAGAAAGATCCAGGCAAGACCCTCTTCCCACGGTGACCTAGAAGCATCAACTTTTACACATAGACCCCAGCTTACCTTGGCTCTGTCCCCTGACTGTCCATAATGCAAACTGCCAAGCTGTGCCCTGCAGTTGCCAGGCATTCAAAGCTATTGATTGTTGATGTCATCGATATTGATAAGGTCAAGTGAGATGCTTAGGTGTCTTGAGCTACTTGGTATCTCGTACAAAGGCTAGAGAAAGACTTGAGGTCACAGTCATACCAGCTAACACAGAGCACGTACTATGTGCCAGGAATTTCTCCAAGCGTTTCACACAGTCACTCCTGTACTCACTGAGATAACCCCATGAGTTATAATCTACCCCAGAGCTACAGACTGGGAAATGGAGGCACATAGAGATTAAATAACTTGCCCAAGATCATAGAGCTGGTAAGTGGCAGAGCCAGAATTTGAGGCCAAGCTGTCTGGCTGAAAAATCCATGCTCAAAGTCATGAGTCTCTACTTGTGTCAAGTGGAGAGACCAAGGACTTAAAGCCGCATATGATCTTCTCTGAACTTTAAGTGTAACGCTCCATTATGGGTGAGAATAATATAATGTGAGATGCAATACTTTGCACATAGTAGGAATTAAATTATCTGCTGATGACTTCTCTCCATGGGGAAAATTAGCCAGATTAAAAAATGAAAGCTAGAGGGAATGCAGAGAAGTAGCTCACAATATGTACTTCCGTACTGTCTAGTACTAAAGGAGATTTATATTTAAATTAACAAAGGACCAGAGCTGATGAGACATGTCAGTGGGAAAGTACAGGCCAACATTAGGGCTGAGAGCATCACCCCCCAATCTGGGGCCAACTGTAGAGTGATTACATCTTAATGTCACAGCCAGTCTCTGTTAGGGAAGAATAGTGTTCTCAAGAAAACCCACTGATAACAGTGGAAGCTCTTTGGTGTTTGCATTAACTTTTTCATTCCGTAACTTTTTTTTTTTTTTTTAGATTTTTATTGGGGAAGGGGAACAGGACTTTATTGGGGAACAGTGTGCACTTCCAGGCCTTTTTTCCAAGTCAAGTTGTTGTCCTTTCAGTCTTAGTTGTGGAGGGCGCAGCTCAGCTCCAGGTCCAGTTGCCGTTAGTTGCAGGGGGCGTAGCCCACCATCCCTTGCGGGAGTCGAACCGGCAACCTTGTGGTTGAGAGGATGCGCTCCAACCAACTGAGCCATCCGGGAGCTCAGGGCAGCGCAGCTCAAGGTGCTGTGTTCAACCTTAGTTGCAGGGGGCAGAGCCCACCATCCCTTGCGGGAGTCGAGGAGTTGAACTGGCAAACTTGTGGTTGAGAGCCCACTGGCCCATGTGGGAATCGAACCGGCAGCCTTCGGAGTTAGGAGCATGGAGCTCTAAACGCCTGAGCCACCGGGCTGGCCCCGTAACTTATTTTTTAAAATTTCAAATCTACAGAATAACTTATACACCCTTCACCTAGATTCTCCAATTTTGTTACATTTTATCACATTTGAAGATATGTTTCATCCTAATTCTTTAGAATACATTTGCTAAGCACGGCATCCCCATAGCATACATTTAACAGTTTCCATGCTTGGGAAATTTATCACTGATGCAACACTATTATCCAGTACCAAGTCCATATTCAAATTTCCCCAGTAACATCCTTTATAGCTGGTTTTTCTTTTTTTCCTGCCTGTGGTTCAAAGACTGTACATTGCATTAGTTGTAAACAACAACATTTTGACACTTTGAGCAACAATACTTGACCATCCAGTGTTCACAGAAGGAATATGCTGAATACGCTGAGTTCTTTTGAAGACGCAGTGACGGGAACTGCAGCCCTGTGCTGTGTGTGTTGCTGAGAAATGGCTTTAGGTGGCTTGAGCTCTTGCCTACTTTCAGTTTTTCACTCTTGCTGTGACCTGTCCATTCTGTTTGTAAACGACCTGCTTTTGTTCGTGTATGCCGGTACCTGTTTCGTGAGCAGAGGCCCAGAGAACTGGCCATCTGGGCATTTGGGAGTTGTGAGTGATGTCACTAGAAAGGTGGGTGTGTATGTGTATGTGGAGGGGGTGGTGCACATTAGTGGTAATGGTCAGTTTGGGGCTCTTAGAGGTTAGGGAGCATTTGGGCAAAGACCTGAATGATGAAGAGATGATGGTGGAAAACCTTGGGTAGAGGGAATGACAACAAAAGCCCCAAGAAGGTGTTTGAAGACCAGAGAAGGCTGGGCAAGTATGAGCAGGGCAGAGGTGAGATGGCCAAGAAAGTTGTGGGAGGCTGTGCTCCAGACCTATGGTAAGTGCCACTGGGAAGCCACTGCAGGGCGTCTGGGAGGGCAGAGAAATGAGTCCCCAGCAGCAGCACCCCACACCTCCCTCAGCCTTCCACCTGTGGGCGCCCCTTCCAATGAGGGCTTACGACTCACCTTATACATACACCAACTCGTACAAGTGGGTCTGGCTGTCGGAGTAATTCCCACTATACACCAATTTATTCTCCCGCCAGGAAAGGATGAGACAGCTGGTTTTCTACGGTCTCCTCAAAATAATGCCATCAAACTTTTTATCTATTGCTAATGTAATAGATAAAAATGATCTCGCTGCAATTTGCTTTTTCTCTCATTATAGTACAGGTGAATCGTTTCTCCTATGCTTACGAGCCACTGTATTTTCTATGTGAACTGTCCATAGACTTTGTTCATTTTTCTATTGGGTTAGTTATCTTTTTTTTTATTATTATTCATAAGAGCTTTGCACCTCTCTTTGGCTTTATTAATGGAGGTTTTTGCCAGGCAGAAATGAACAAGACAACTTCTTTGATGAATCTGGGAGGCCAGGACTTGTCCCTTCCATTTCTAATATGTTGTTTCCACTGGTACATTTGATGGCGGGGTCAAGAGTTCCCAAAAACCCCCAAGCTGAGTAGGGGTCGGGGGTAGATACAGAGACACTCGGCCGCGGAGCCGTCTGGCCTCCACCCGCTCAGACCCGGGCGCGCCCCTCGCCCGGCCACTCGGCAGCGGACGCCGCCCGCAGCTCCCGCCGTGAGCTTGTTGGGGGCAGAGCAAGGCTTTGGTGTTTACTGATGAACTAGACACGTGGCCAAGGATGGCAGCGGCCCATCGGCTGAATTCAGGAATTAGGATTGGGCAGCAAATCTCAGGCACGATTTAAAGAAAAATTTGACCCCTTCCCTCAATTAACCCCCCAAAAGAAGTCAAAGCTCGACGTAGCCACCAGAAGACAGGTAAAGGGGGCTGTCCGCGCGCGTCGCTGTCGTGGTCACGGGAACCGGCCCGCCACGCGGGAAGGGGCAGCGCGTGGCTGCCAGACACCCCCTCCCGGAACCACGCCGCCAGCTCACCCCACGCCCCCGTTCACGTTGCCTGCTCCGGGTCCACACTGTGCGTGCCCCGGGTCCACGACACCCGCGCCCTCTCCCCAGTCCACGCTGCCCGCTCTCCTGCTACCCCCGGACCCCGCCGCCCGCGCCCTCGCCCCGCCTCGAACTACAACTCCCACAATGCCCCGCCCCCGCCCCCCGGCTTCCGGTGCTGCGCAGTTTCCGGAGCGGATTGCAACCCGGAGTCCGGATCCGATCCCGCTCTGCACATTCCAAAGGCAGGTAAAGCCCGGGGCCCCGCGCCCGCCGGTCGCCCCCGCGCGCGCCGCCCCCGCCCGGCCCGCGCCCGTCACCCCCGCGCGCCCGCCCGCCCGCCGCCCGGGCCCCGCCCGGCCCGCAGCCGCCGCCCCGGTCCAGCCGCCATGCCGACTGTTCTTTGTTACATTCGCCGGCTGCGGGCACCGTGGGCGATCGGAGTCAAAACCCGGCTGGATTTCCCGGAGCCGCTCCGGGATCGCCCTGCGCGCCGCCCGCCGCCAGCCCAGCCGCCGGGGCGCTTCGGGCCCGCCGCCCACCGGCCGGCGCCCACCCATCACCCGCCGGCGCGGGGCGCGAGCCCGCGCTCGCCCGTGGGCGCGGCGCGGGGGGCTCATCCGCCTCTGGCCTGCGGTCCCCTCCCCCGGGGGCCTTCGTCGCCCTCGGCCCCCCATGATGTCACTCTCCCCATACCCAGGCACAGACCCCGGAGACGCACTGGGAAGGTCCCTGGGCCTCGGCCCTCGCGGTTAGAAAAGCAGGAGCACGGGCGATGGGGCCCCCCAGGCCCCCCAAGAGCACCCTGCATTTTGTTTCCGAAAACCCCTGGGTGGCCCTGGGGAAGGTAGTCGAAGCCACGGACAGGTGACACGTGCCCGCCCGCGGGGGGTGGCCGGGCCGCGCAGGGGCGTGCCGGCCGCGCAGGTGAGGTCCGGCCCGCGCAGGTGAGGCTCGGCCAGGTGCAGGCGCGGCCCCGTGGCCTTGGGCGAGAGGGACAGGTCTTCTCCGTCAGGGTCGGTTCTGAGTAGACAGAAGTGAGCTCAGTGTGGAAACACCGATCTACCTGATAGTTACGTGCTTACCTTTACTAAGCTCTTAATGTAGTGGAGGAGGTTTTTACCCCACAAACGCTCAGGAACTGTTTACCCCCCACCCCCACCCCGCAAGGGCAGATTAAAATGGTAGAAACAAGTGTGTGACCAGAGACAGGTGGCTGTGTGTGTATGTAAAGCTGCCAAAGCACAAAACCACGCTTGCTTAAGCCACTCTCATAAAATCCGGACCTACCAGATAAACTCGGAGAACTCAGCTTGGTTCCGGAAGGTGTTTTTAAGCAAACGGGCAACTGGTTTTGTGATAAACCTTCAAAGGCAAGGACGAGAGCGACCATGCAGACTCTGGGCTTTCTAAGTGAGGTGCTCCCCCCAGTTCACACACACCACACCGTATTTTGTTTCAAACCTGGACATTTTCACATTCTCCACATTTTCATTGCTCCACTCAGCGTCCCTGCATTTCCTTGACATCACCGCCTTATGGCGAATGGTTGAGAAATAGGACAACTGTAGTTTGGATTTGGAAAGGGAAAAACAGTAAAATGTATCCTTTATGGAGGTTTCTATTTTCCTCCCTGATATCTTTGATTCATACTTTTGCAGAAAAGTTGCCAACAAAGAATATAATAATATGTTTGATTTTGGAAGCAGAAGGGACTTTTTTTTTTTTCCAGAAGACAAATTTTAAAATCCCAATTTCCAGGCTAAGAGATTTTCTTGGAATACTTATTTTTAAGAGGGAACAGTGTTTGCGTGGGATATACCTCTCCTTCGCTTGATATCATTGTCTGTGTCGAAGGCCAGGGAGAGAACACCCCTCCCGTTTGGGAAATTTACTGGAGATTTAAGACAACTCTTTTCGACGCACATAATTTCAGAGGCTGAGATTGCAATGAGTCGAATGCTTTCTCAGCCTCCGTGTCACATTTGTAAAGTATGGATGATCCCTGCCCACCTCACCCCAAACGGTTCGTGAGCGTGAGTGTTCATTCGTTTGGCCGCTCATTCAACAAGTGTTTATTCAGCAGGCAGCTGTTCTGTGCCCGGCACTGCCGAGAATGAGCGAGAAGGCCCTGCCTGCTGGACCTAATGGTCCAGAAGGAGGGTATAGACAAGAAGAAGACACTGTCAGGTAGACAGTGGTTAAAGCGTGGAGGAGAAGGAAAGAAGAGGGAGGGAGGGAGGAGGGGGGACAGCAGGGGGCTGACGTGTGTAGGGTGCCCATACAGGCAGTTGGGGTTAGAAAGGTCTGTCTGAGCAGAGCCACGGGAACAGAGACCGTGCTGTGAGGCACTCCGTGGAGACCTGGGGTGAGGGTATCACGGGCAGACAATTGGCAGGTGCAAAGGCCCTCGGGTGGGAACAAGCTCTGTGTGCCCGAGGATGAGACAGGCCAGCGTGGCCGAGGGGGAGCACAGGAGGCAGCACATGTTGTCCACTGTTCAGAGTTTGTCCTGAGTGCCAGGTTGACGCCACTGGGGGCTTTGGGCCCGAGTGGGACACAACCTGGGTCTTTTCAGAAATGACCCTGTGACTGCTGTGTGGGGAATCCAGGCCCTGCAAGAGTCCTAAAAATGGTGGGGACAGAAAGCGGAATGAGGAGAGAGGACAAAGGGTATTTCTAGCAGACCTTGTCGCTGGTTTGGTTGGGGAGTGCGTGGTGGGGGACAGGAAGTGCCATTTACTGAGGTGCAGATGACAGATTTGCCTGGAGGCTGGGGTGTGACGGGGTGGGGGGGAGGGAATCAAGCGCCCTGCAGACAAGTGGCATCGTCAGACTGCCCCTCTGTGGTGGGAGAAAACCTGCCCAGGGCCCAGGGTCCAGGTCCTCAGCTACGGACTGTCATCCTGAGGAAGGGTTCATCCTCTCGCTGCCCAGGGTGCAGCGACCCCCTCCCCAATCTTGATGTGGCCGTGGCCCTGGGGTGTGGAAACCTCAAGGTCCCCATAGATGTGTGGGTGTCGGGGGTGAGACCACTGTGGGGTAAGACCTCAGGCTTTCAGTAGCTGGAAGGTCCCTCATGCTGACAGAAAAGATGGGAACCTGTCAGCACTTGTGGTTGTTGGGAAGTGGCTGTGGGGGACACTGCTGTAACAAAGCCTCCCGTTCCTGGCCACTTGTCTGTAGAACACGATTTTCTGTACTCAGATGTATAAACCTGAGGCATACGAATAGGGTTGAATGTGTGTCATGATTTGTGAACCAGCTGGAGGGGAAAGCCCCTTCCTGCCCCGTTGAACACAGCTTCCGTGCGAGGTGACTGTTGACCAGCGTGCTCCTGGGTTTCTGTTTTCATCAGTGGGGTTCCATTGATTGCCATGATAACTCAGTCTAGAGGAAATTAGCACACCTGTATGGCCATCGAAAAGACTGATTTGATTCCAGTGCATATTTGTTGTGTGATCAATAGCGTCGTTTCAAGCATGACTGTATCACATTGGATTTAACGTCTGCCGTGATGGAAATAGGAGATCACAGAGAAAGACGCATCGTGAGCTTCCGACAGTTGAAGAAGAGCTTGTCCGTGTGCTTTCAAATGGATTGCGGTGGACATCACACCATCATGCTGAGACTCCAGCAGACATGTTTAGAGGAGTGACGTAACAATTTTACTTTAAGAAGTCAATATTTATAATATGCTGGAAATTACATCCCTTGCAGATGTTTAAACCAGGGGTTCCAGTTTAAGCTGTTGGCTCAAGTGCAGGGAATAGCATTTTGTAAACTGCTTTTGCAGGAATATTAGCAAAGCGGCCAGTGGTGCCTGGAACCAGGCATCAGGTGGGGTTTGGGGCCTGGATAGGACCACGGGCTGGACTGGTGCCATGGGCTTGGGAGGTGACTTGGGGTCAGTTCTGGGTCCAGAGGGAGAGAAGACCAAGGGGCCAGCTGGGGTCACCCCCAGTGGTGGCTTTGATGGAAAGAAGAAACTGGGAGACCGTGGAAGGAAGGGTTTCCGGGGTGGTGGGGTGGTGAAGGCCCACGGTGGAGCGCTGCCCACGGATGGGAGCTGACGGAGGGCTGGGTGGCCAGGTGCACTGCTCTGGTGGAGTGATAGGGGCAGAGCTTCCGTTCAAGACAGAATGGGAGGGGAGGAAGCCACTGCAGTCCTTCCCAGGATTTTTGCAATAAAAGGAAAGAGAAATGGGGCAGTAGAGTGGGGCGGGGGGTGAGCAATGAGTGGTGTGAACAACCCAGGGGGTGTGGCTCACTGCTGGAGGGAGGGGTGTGTAATAAGGAAGCTGTGGAAGGACAATTGGTTTATTTTTTATATTTGCTTAGTTCTTGTTTGTATGTAGTTCTTGTTGGGCCTCCCCGGGAAATGTGGGTGTGGCGTGCCCTTATGTTGAATGAATGCTTCAGAGAGGAGGGCCATTTGGAGGAGGTCGTAAAGATTGGGTAGGAGTTCGAGGAACAGAGAGAGAGTTTCTACAAGAGGGAGGGAATGTGGAGGCTGGGAAGCCGGTCCTGGATGATTTGGGGTGGACAGGAACCCTTGGACCAGCTGGGGGGGCAGCTCAGGGTCACGGTGGGCCCTATTGAAAAGCCTTGTGTCCTAATAAGATCTGAGGAAGCCCTGCTCTGGGTCCTCCCTCAATTCTTCCAGAGCCCACAGGGTCATGGTTCCGTAAACTTGGGTTTCTCGGAGATGGCACCTTTCCATACCTGAGAGGTGCCGTGTTATTGGCTCCGTGTGACTTGCCGATGTTCAGTGTGGTGTCGGGAGCATGGATGGATTACAAGTGTCATCAGAAAACCTTTATTAAATGGGCTTCTGCCTTTGGTGCTGCTGGAAGCAAACTCGTTACAAGTCGAGTGTCCTTAAATCATGCTTCGTGCAAGGGGACTGTCATTTCACTCAGCCTCTGGGGAGAGGGAACCATGTCTGCTGGATAAAGAGTCCGTCTTTGGGAAGAAGTGTTCCGAATGTTTTGTAACTTTATCTCAAGGCTTTTGGCCTTCCGTAGGTTTAAAAAATACATGTGCTCATTAGTTAGAGTAAGTAAGCTTGCCTTTTATTGTGACCAGAAACATAAATGTAATTTTAGCACCTTATCAGTCAAGAGGTTTACAGAAATCCTTGTTCTAAATAGGCTGCTTCAGTTCTGTTAGTTGATCCTAGTGTCTGGATGCCCTCGTGTCCCGCTGGGTCCCTCCCCCCCCCCCATCTGCCTCCTCTGGACTTGGTCCTCTGACACTTCTCAGTTTGTCTACAGTGTCCCCCAACTTCATGCTGAGGGTGCATGAGGATTTTTTTTACCATCAAACTTCCGATGCCTACTTTTAAAATATCTTGTCTGTCACACAAGGCCCATCAGTAAGTAAGAATCAGGCCTCACACTCCCCCCTTTTTTGTTAAGTAAAAGGGTAACTGCCAGTTAGAGCGCTAATCAACATGATAAAGTCAACACTAGCTCAGTTTCCATTTTTCAGGTGGCAGAGTTCAGGCCTCGCTCTCCTCTCTGGCTCAGAAATCCCTCTTAAAGAGCTAGATGTGCAAATCGGAAACATAGACGTTGTCTTTGATGAAACTAAGAGATTCGGAAAGAGAAAATAGAGGGAATTATGAAATAAATAGCACAAGAAAATCGTCAGGCCCGGGGTGAACGGGCCAGCCAGCGCTCAGCATTGAAGCCGACCGTGGAACTTGAGGTCACTGCCACTAAAACAGAAATACTGAAAGATTCGGGGCTTGGGAGTCATGTGCAAAAGGTTGCCATCTGGCTAGAAAGACGTCAGACTCCTCCGCGGTGACCCTGGGAGCTGGAGGACGATGGAGTCTCCGTCCAGTGTTCTGTACGAGAACGCCCACGTGCCAGGCATGCCAGCTGCCCTGTGAGATGGGAACGGACATTTGCAGACATGGCCAGTCCTCTCAGAAGTTTTACCTCTCAGGCCTCATTCTGAAGAGTATACTGGGAAATGTGCTCCCCGAATCAAAGGTCTAAACTAAGGAAATGGAAGCAAGGGGCCTCAGAAAACGGGAGCTCCATCCACACGAGGAGAACTAACAAATCCGGGTGACGGTGAAGGAGGGCCCAGCACACAGGGCAGCTGTGACAGGCAGAGGGGGCTCCACGGACTGTGGAACTCCTGGGCCACCGTGAGCTGGACCTTGAGAAAACAAACCACAGGGAGAGCTATTGCAGGAAGTGTGAAAATGTCGCCGTGGGACCCTCCCCCCAACGCTGCCACCACCACCACCAGAGTCCATACCCTACACACAGACACAGCAGAAACAGCACAGCAGTCACACACACAACACAAGACCTGCACAAAACAGTGCACAACAATGTCTACAGGGGCGTCGATTGGCTCAGTTGGTAGGAGCACGATGCTTATGACACCAGGGTCGCCGGTTCGATCCCCACATGGACCCCTGTGAGCTGCGCCCTCCACAGTAGATTGAAACAACTACTTGGCTTGGAGCTGATGGGTCCCGGAAAAACACACTTAAATAAATGTAAGTTAAAATATATAAATATACAAACGACAAAACACACAGCAAAACCTCCACAGAAACAGAAACAACACAGCAAAATCACACACAGCACAACAGTCTAACGTACACATAAAAGGAATATAAGATCTACACACAGCAGCAGCAAACAAAATTCACATACAAACAATAAGAACTAAGCAAATATAAAAAATTAAATCAATTGCTCTTAGAGAGGTTGCAGTAGCGAAGAAACGGATTAGTAATAAACTTTAGAGTTTACTGTTGATCGGTTTATTGAGCACTCAGTATTTTCAGAGTCGTAATTTTGTATACACTGATTTAACCAAAATTATATTGAGAATAAGGGGGAGAGAAGAGCATGTAAGAAAGCTAACTTTTCTTCTACCATAAGAAGAACTAAAATACGACACCCAAAGCTGAGCAGTCAGGGGATCTTATAGAAGCATTATTCTGAGATGTGAAAGTATAGACGTAGCAGAAAAACCTAAGGGCTTGAGCGTGGTTGACCTTGATTTCTAAAGCTATGCGTTCTGGCCACTCACTTTACTAGAATAAAAGAGACCTGAGATAGGAAGAAAAGAAAGCAGGGGAAGTGGAAGGCCCCACCCTCTGTCACAGTGAAGGGCCTTGCCCTGGCAGGTGGCTTGAGTCTGTGGCTTTGACCACGCAAGGGTCCCTCCTGCCCTGTCCCCCACGTGTGGGGGGCTGGGAACGTCTGGAAGTCAGGCAGCTGCCGGCAAGGTTGTCCGTGGTAGCAGCAGGGGCCCGCTGTTCCTTTTCCGTCCTGTTTTAAGACATGCGCAGAGGGACGCTGGGCTTCCCACGTGTGTCTCTTGTGAGACACGGTCAGCCTGCAGATCCTGGGCTGGGAACCAACAGGTCAGATGAGTGGCTCTCGGAAATTAGTCTCTAGGCAGTGCAATGTTCTCGATACAGTCGCTGAGCCCGGGGCTGGGCCCGGCTGTCAGCAGCCTGTCAGACTCAGATTCTGCCCTCTTGGTGCTCACTGTGGCAGAGGAGAAAGGACGTGGGCATAAACAGTGACAGCCTGCAGCTTTAACGATGGCGACTGCGGCCAGAGACAGACAGACAGACAGACAGACAGAGGGAGGGAAGAACCCAGATGAGACAGGAGGCGGTGCTGCTGGTGGATAGTGGGGTGATGTCGGATCAGGGAAAGTCCAGAAATGTAAACCGGGGCAAGGCGTCATATATAATACGAAATGAGATTAGAAGGAAAGGGAAGTCACAGCCAGTTTACAGAATTGTCAGTGCCAAATTCCTGACTTTGAACTTTGTCGGTTAATAAGCAACGAGGAGTGATTGCTGTATATGCCATTTCTTTATAACATGAGAGCTGGCTTTTGAAAAATACATACATAGCATAGTAATGAGGATAGAGGGTTGTAGGGTGGAAACCTTTGAGAATCACCATTTTATGAGGTCATCACGATGAACGAGAATTTAAAATTATACCTGTGCAGGCTGCAAGAGGGCTCAGAGGAGATATTCGAATCCTCTCCTTGTACAAATAAGGAAACGGAGGCCATGGAGGGGAAACAACTAACTCGAGGTTTCACATCCAGTAAATGGCAGAGCCTGGTCTCTGGTGCCCGTCCCCTCACTACAGGACCAGCCCCTTCCCTTGTACTGATGACCCGACTCTGTGCTGTGGACCGTAGCTCTAGCATGTGAATCGCTGTGTGCGAGAGAGTTCTTGGTTCCGCGAAGTTCAAGAACTGCTGGGCTCAACGCATCTCAACAGGTATTTTTTTGCAGGACTTCTCAGGGCCTTTCACGTGCCATTGTGTATCAAGAGTCTAGAATGGGAGAATTGCAGTTTCACAAATGTATTGGTCACAAAATTCCTCCCTACCTACCTGCTACTCCCCTGGTCCCCCCCCACGGAGCACCTTAGGACAAATCTGCAGCACATGAGTGAAAATTGCTTTTTTTTCGTTTGTGTTTTTCCTTTCGTGATTTTCCCTTCATGCTTTTAATACTGTCACAAGGGCATGCACCCAGTGGGAAAATGTCCCTCTTGTTAAAAAAAAAAAAAAGTGTCCTGAGCCTCTAGACCAGGACTGGCTACTGCGCATTTGACACATGACTGACCCGAATTCAGATAGTCCAGAAGTATAAACTACACACTGGCTTTCCAGGACTTAGTATACAAAAATTAGGAATGATTGTAATGTTCATTACATTTTGAAATTACAGTAGTTGGGATATATTCTGTTAAAGAAAATGTTAGATATGTGAATCCCAGCGAGAATTTTTGTAGTTATAGACAAGATTGTTGTAAAATATATACAGGAAGGCACAGGAACGAGAATGGCTCCAAGCGTTTTGAAAAAGAGGAATACAGCAGGGGGAAACACTACCCAGTTTTAAGGCTTACTATAAAGCGATGGCCGTCAAGACTGGACTGACTGGTCTCCACCAAGTGTGGTGTTGGCAGAGGGGTAGACACGGAGATCAGGGGCACAGAAGGGAGGACCCAGAAATAGACCCACACAAACATGGCCCGCTGGTTTTTGACAAAGTTATAAGAGCAGTTCAATATCGCTGACACAATTGGACACCTATAGGCAAAAAAGTGAACGTGGACCTCCGCCTCACAGCTTACATAAAAATTAACTTGAATTGGATGCTAGACTTAAATGTGAACCATAAAACTGTAAGTCTTTTCTAAGAAATGTAGGAGAAAATCGTCGGGATCTAGGGCTTAGACATGACACCAAAAGCAAGGAAAAATCGAGTTCACTTCATCAAAATGAAAAACCTTTGGTTTCCAAAGTTACCCTGTTTAGAGGATGAGGAGACGAGCTGTAAGCAGGGAGAAAATATTTGCGAATCACATATTTGACAAAAGATCCAGGTGTAAAAGGAACTTTTAAAACACAACAGTCAAAGAACCAGAGAGTCTAACTAGGAAATAGGCAAATGACATGAAGAGACATTGTACTGAAGAGGATTTACAAATGGCAAAACGGCACATGAAAAGATGTTCCATGTCATTAGCCACCAGGGAAATGCAAATTACAACCACAGCGAGAGACGGCCACCCATACGTGAGCATGGCTAAAATGAAAAATAGTGAACCAGGTGCTGGTGAGGAGGGGGAGAAACTGGCTGTTTTACACATTGTTAGCACGGCAGTTTCTTAAGAAACTAAACGTCCACTTACCATGTGTGTGTCACGGGCCGGTAAGTCGGCGACCCCGTGAATGAGTCACGTCCACAGTGTCCCGTCCTCAACAGCTCCTGTGGACTCACGCCTAAGGCTTCTTTATGGAGTCAGCCCATCTCATATGTGGGCTTCCTCTTTCCTGCTGCCTCCTGTTTTCCCCATCATCCACTGAACACATGACCCAAGGGCTGCCCTTGGGGCGTTTATTCCAGAGGAATGACAACTCATGTCCACTCATGTGTGTGGGAAAAACCCATACACAATTATTCATAGCAGCTTTATTTGTAGTAGACAAAAGCGGGGGGAAACCCAGGTGTCCTCTAGTGAGTGGATTGCTCAGCCAACGATAGTACTTCCGTGCTGTGGACTATTACACAGCAATAAAAAGGAACGAACCTACTGCTACACGCAACAGCCTGGGTGGCTCTCAAGGGCCTTATGCTGAGTGGAAAAAAGCCAGTCTCCAAAGGTCGCATGCTGTATGAGTCCATTTATATGACAGGCTTGAAATGACAAAAAATTACAGAGATGGAGTTCGGGATGGTGGGGGGAACGGGGAGTGATTAAAGGGGACACGTGAGTGAGGTCTCAGGGGTGAAACAGTCCTGAATCTTGATGGCAGTGGTGGTTGCATGAATCCACACCTGTGATGAAATGACATAGGACTATGTGCACACACGTGTGCCAAGGTCAGTTTCCTGGGTTTGATAGCATGCTATGGTTCCATAAGAATTTTGATATTACACGTACGTGTGTAAGAGTCAAGCCTTGGGGGAAACTGAGTGGAGAATACACGGGACTTCGCTGTGCTATTTTTGAATCTTCCTGTGATGTGTAATATTTAAAAGTTGAACAGCAGCCAAAAAATATAACACGTGTGGTTCACCTTACATTTCTCTCGGAGAGTGCTGCTTTGGATGCTGGAAAGGCTCTGGGAAGTCATCTAGGCCAGTAATAGACTCCCGGGGCGACAGCTTTCACTGTCGCACTCCTTTATCTGTCCGCCTCTTTCACATAAGTGGCCAGGGGACTGGCACGGAAGCCCCGGCCAGGTTAACGAAGGAGAGCTAATCTTCATTTCACACTTACGTCAACAACCTCCCTGAAAACGCCTTTTTCTTTGAGTTATTTTTAGCAACCTGTGTTTTAAAATTGTGACTCTTCATTTCCCAGTGTTTCAAAGCTGATTATTTTTTCTAGATAACAGTCAAGAGCCAGCCTTTGCAGATCATATTAAAAAATAGTGTTTTACCACCTCACATCCATTAAGGTGGCTACTATTAAAAAAAGCAAAACAAAACCCAGAAAATAACAAGTGTTGGTGAGGATGTGGAGAAATTGGAACCCTTGTTGCCCTTTGGTGAGAACATTAAATGGTTCAGCTGCCTGAAAACCTGTGGTGGTTCCTCAAAAAATTGAACATAGAAATACCATATGATCCAGCAATTTCACCTTAAGCATATGCCCAAAATAATTGAAAACAGAGTCTTAAAGAGGTATTTGCACACCCACGTTCATCGCAGCATTCCTCACAATAGCCAAGAGGTGGAAGCAAGCCAGTGTCTATCGAAGGATGAATGCATAAGCAAAATATCATCTGTCCACACAGTGGAATATTATTCAGCCTTAAAGAGGAGGGACCTTCTGCTGCAATGTGGATGAACCCAGAGGACACTGCCCAGTGGAATAAGCCGGTCACAAAAGGGCAATTACAATGCAATTCCACCAACAGGAGGGACTTGAGTAGTCAATTTCATATTAAATAGCCTTTTTAAAAACGTTCTGTGCCTGGTCTGTGGCCGAGTAGGCCCGCGGTCCTTCACTTGAATCCCCACGACCCTTTGCACAGACCCGGTTTCCTGGGTACTGAGTGAGTTGGTCTGTGCTGGGATAAAGGGCTGCTCACCTGATTCTCTGTGTTTTGTCAGGTCAGTGCTCGGTGAGCAGCGGACTGTAAAACTCCAAGTGCCTGGTGTTCTGTGAAAACACTGTTTATAGAAAATTTGTGCAGAACTCGAAATGCCGATGAGGTTTCTGGGCTTCCCCCGCTGAGGGTGGCGTCTTCTGTACCTTACTTCTGGGTGACGGACATTCGCAGCGTACAAAAGAACTCGGCCCCTTACCACCTGCCTGAGGGCCAGGCTGGGGCACTGGGCCTACTGTGCCCCCTCCCGTCCCCCCAGCACTGGGCCATCGCTAGGGGGATGGCATGGCCTTGGTGCTGTCCTGCAGCTACTCCCTGCCCCAGATGTGTGAGTGATTGCATCTGGTGGGGCCCACCTGCCTGGTAACCACAGGGAGGCCGGTGATTGCATTATTCTAGATCTTCCCCACTTTGTTGAATGCATAGGCTTTCCCTCGGGGCCGAAGGCTTCCCAGGCTTCTCCCCAGAAGCGGAAGATGAGGACACGTTTGCTGGACCAAATCTGAGTGCCACCAGCAGCCCTCCCAGTGTCGTCCCAGCAGGCCCTGACTGCCCTCGTCCTGCAGTGTTTGTGGAAGGTTCTGTCCTGCCACCCCCAGTAGAGCAATTCTTCAGTACACTCCGGTCATGGTCAGTGTCCCGGAAATACCTGGGCAAGACAGGGCCGTTTGTCTTGTTTGAGCTATAAAATATTCTCAAGAGCGCCAGAACTTTCCTGAAAAGCTGCCCTTTCCTGTAACAGCATTATCGGTTTGCAAGATTTCTTAACTAGCACAAATTTTCTGTTTAAACTTTCTTTCAAGTTGTGTAGCTGGAAACCCTTAAACAGGCTTAGTTTAAGGGTTTCCAAGGGAGGGAAGGTAGGAGCCCTGTGAAAGCAAGGCCAAGCCCATGCAGCCGCCTCCCCTGCCTCCCGGGTGGCCACGCAGGAGAAAGACCTCAGGCCTCGCCTGGCCTGCGTGGGGTGGGACTGAGTGGGGCTGCGTCCAGCTCCTGGGCCGTGGGTGGTACCTAGCAGGTGCTCGGTAAATATTGAGAAAGTGATATAAGCACTTAATTCCTTTTTACTCGGTGATTAAGAAACGTAAAATTTTTCTTCCCGGTCTCATTTCTAATCTAACCAAACTTTTTGACTTGGCATAAATTGTATAAACAAAGGATTGGAACTTTTCAATCTTCACTTTATTATCTGGAGTCACAAGGCGAGTCCAGCCCAACGATATCAGGGCTTTGCTGTATATGGAGTGTTATGTACAAAGTGCGCAAGAATTGGATTATATACGTAGGAGGTGGCTGAGGCTGTTATCACACCGCTGTACCCTGTGCCTGGCCACACAGACGCTGAGCGTACGCTGATGGTTCCGCCTTGTAGCTCTCCAGGTCCGGTGTGGAAAGAGACACCAGATAAACAACACACACAGATGATCACAGTGGTGAAAGCTGCAGTGAGGAAAATTACAGGGTGCTTCCAGGAAGTGTTACAAGGGCCCTCATTTGGACAGGTGGATCAGAACACCCTCCTCAAAGAAGTGACAGTTAATCTAGGACGAGGAGAATGGGTAGCTGTCACCAGCACAGCCGGGGAGAGGTTCCAGGCACAGGGAACAGCAGGTGGGAGGCCTGGAGGCAGGAAGGAGCTGGGACTAAGGCAAGGCCACTGGAGCCTGGGAGGGAGGTGGGCAGAGGAGGCTGACGAGACTGGGTTGGTCCCAGGGGCAGTGGGAAGCCATTAAGTTTCAGGCTGGCATTGGGTCCGTGCTCTAGAAGAACCCTGTACAGTGTGGAAAATGAGTGGCCCAGTAAGGGCAGAGCAGGAAGAGCCATCAGAGGCCCTTGTACCTGCCAGGTGGGAGACGGTGGGCGTGGCCAAGGGGGGTAGTCGGGGCTGCAGGAAAAAAATGTGCCCTGGTTGTTTGTCCTGGGCATTTTAAGGGCAAATTGGCGACCCCATCTCTCTGCTTTGTTTCTTTGTGGCTAGTTCATTCCGCCACAGTGAAGTTTTCCACGCTGTTCTCTCTGCTGATGAAAACGTGTGCTCGGCAACTCCTGGTTTCATTTGCACTGTGCACTGTCTGTGTTTCGTTCTTCCAGCGCCTGGGGATAAGAGCGCGGTGTGGAATGAGCCTTCAGGAAGGGCCAGCCGGAGTCCTTTCCTAGCAGCACGCAGCACGGGGGCTCGGACAAGAAGTGGGTGCAGGGGGGAGACGCTGGGGTGGCTTAACTGGGGGTGGAGGGACTAGGAGAGAGGAGGAAGGATTATTTAGTGTCACGTAGTGGGTGTAGCGCACGCTGTGCTCCCCGCCCGGCTGCATGAGGTGGGCATTTTTATTTCCGTTTTATAGGTCAGGAACCTGAGGCCCCAGAATTAACAGGTCTAGGTCACCCCACAGACATGCTGGGGGAGCCTAAGCTCAGCTGCTCGCTGTAGCGGTGCTTCTTGAGCTGCACCTCAGAGGACGATTAGGAGAGAGAAGTGACCAGACCTGACAAAGGTTTGTGGCGAGCAGGAGAGCTCTCCTCCATGATGTCATGGTCGGTTGAGTCCCACGAGAACCGAGAGCTCACCGGGTGTTGGGCACCGTTAGCAGTTGAAAAAAAATGGAGGTTGCATGAGATGTGGGTGCCCTGGAGGGATTCACAGTCTAATGAGGGAGGACAGAGAAAAAAGAAGTGACAATGTGAAACGTGGCTTTTAAAAAATAGTGATATGTTTATTTTACAAATGGAAACCGATGGCTAATATAAAAAAAGGAAAGTCTGACTTCATAAAGACTTCCTAATCCAGAGCCCATTCAAATCAATTACTGTTATTAAAAAACAACATTCTTTTAAGTGAGCAAATGTTTCGAGGCCCCCCAGCCCCATCCCACAGTAAAGGGGACCTCACTGCTTGATGTCTTAAATCACAGACTTGGGGTGGGAGGTGGGGCAGGGGACCTTTAGTAGGAATTGTCTTTAAAAACGGCTTTGGCAAAGAGCACCTCGTTAATGCCCCTCTCTGTCCTGACAGGTGTCGGAGATGGCGGAGGACGGGAGCGAGGAGATCATGTTTATCTGTAAGTGGCCCCTGCCTGTCGCCAGTGCAGACGGCGTGGCACTTGCTGCCCGCTCAATGCCATGTCCACGTTTTGTGTTTATAGCTTTCTAAATGGTGATGGTTTTACTTGCTTTTAAGGACACTGTTTATTACATGAGCAACATGCTGCAGCGGTGTGGTTTTAAAAGGCTCGCCTTGCTCAGGACCCCCGGCCATGGGCACGCTGCAGGGGTTCAGAGATGTATGACACGTTAGGTTTATGGTGAATGGCTGCAATTGGTGAATTTTCATTTACTGTCATTCCTTGGGACGATCTCATTCTTTGTCCCCATAGAAGTGACTCTGCATGCTTTGAAATTGCCGTAGAGCTGGGTCTTTACCTTGGGGCGGGGGGGCACGTCCTGTGTTTGGTCTGTTTTGTATTTGTGGGGAGCCCCGTTGGTCTCTCCCGTCGGATGGGGAGTCTGTGTTTCCCAGGCGTGGAGCCGTGCGGTATCCTTTGGGTGTCTCCCTCCCTGCGTGTGTCCGCTCTGACGGTCTGATGTCTGTTTGCAGGGTGTGAAGACTGCAGCCAGTACCACGACTCTGAATGTCCCGAGCTGGGCCCAGTGGTCATGGTCAAAGACTCCTTTGTGTTGAGCAGGGCACGGTGAGTGGCCGCCCGAGCTGGTTTTACTGTCCTGCCTGCACAACAGGGTTGTCTGCATGTCGAGCGCTGGGAGAGCCTGGCGGCCTCTACAAAAAGGAAGAAGAGAGCAGGAGGGAGGAGGACTGTCCTCCGCTTCCAGACGGCCTCCGTGATTTCCATGCCCCAGGGCACGGCGTGGCCGGTTGCCAGGAGGAGCCCAGACGTGTTTCAGAGGGAATGTCTTGTATCTGCTCATGATTTTAGGAGCCAAGCTGAGACCCAGCACGGCCTCCGTGGAGGGGCCGATGGGCTGGGTGGGTGTATGGGTTGAGGAATGATGACCAAGTTGTATGTCTGCCAGCATGGTGTCCCCCGTGGCCCGAATCTTGCCTGCCATCTGACACATGCGCACTATGGGCAAGGTGGGGTGGGGTAGGGGGCAGCAGTGAGTGTGGGTGACAAGGCAAAGCCATGGAAGCTTCTGGGAGAGCACCCACAGATCTGGTGAGGAGGCCCAGTGGCTCTGCCATTCCATGTGTCCCTGTTGGGGCCGTGCCACCTGGTGGCCGGAGGAATGTCAGCCCAGGTCTGAGACATGGTAGCTGTTTGAACTCAGAGGAGGCATTGTCCTCTCCACACCTCAGTTGCCTCGTCTGTGAAGAGGAGAGAATAACGGTATCCCTGAAAGTCATGATCATTATATAGCCAGTGTCTGGCACATGGAGACGCTAAAATTATCAGCAATGTTTCTAACCCCCTCCCAACTGGTTTCCCAGCCTCTGTTTATTTTTTCTCTGTGACTTACCTGCTCAAAACACAGATTAACCTTTTTACCTAAAGTACAGATCTGATCAGCTCTCCCCCAAACCTTCACTAGCTTCCCATTGCCCACAAAACTCCACTGGGAGCCCTCCGTCCTGCATTGGGACCGTTCGTGATTGGGTTCCAGTGGCTGCCAACGTCTTGCCTCAAGCTGGGGTTCCAGCCCATGTGCCCCCTCCTCCAGCACCCTGTCCTTGACATCCTCTTAGTTTACTTAAAAAGGGCCACATCCTCCACGAACCAGCCAGTCCAGCCTAGCTGCAAGCCCGTTTCTGGCCTTTGGAATGGTGTGGCTCTTTCTGTCTTTCTCGTGGAATGTCCATGGGGCACATTGTCGCGGAGTTCTCCGTAGTTCTCCCGCCCTCCCTGGACTGCGCCTCAGTGGGCGAGAGCAGCCATTTGCGTCGTCTCTGTTGGTTGGCCCATTGCATCCCGCACCTAGGGTCGGCTCTGTGTCGGCTCTTCTCGGGTGGGGCTAGGAAACGCGTGTGCCCTGGGTGGTCGGTGAGAGTGAGCTTTTCGCGTATCTTAACCTTCTGTCCCCTGGTATGAGGGGCTGCCCCACGTTGACGGCGCTCAGGGCCTGAGAGTCTCTTGTTTTGTTCCATTTCTAGGTCGTCCCTTCCTTCCAACTTGGAGATCAGACGACTGGAAGATGGAGCCGAAGGCGTGTTTGCCGTAACTCAGCTTGTCAAGCGAACACAGTTTGGTCCCTTTGAGTCGAGGAGAGTTGCCAAATGGGAGAAGGAATCTGCATTTCCACTGAAGGTAAAGGCTGTGAGGACGGCACTGAGGAACCCCGAGCTTGTCACCTCCCTCTGAGTGCCGGTGGTTCACAGATGTCCTGGAAACAGCTCTAAATGTTGGACTGCTGCCTTATTTCCAAGACAATTTTTCTTTTTCTTTTTTCATAGTTTTTTTATATCACGAGAGCATCAAAGTTAAGTTAGTATTTTGTGAGTCTCGACTTTGCAAAACTCTAAAGAGAGTGTATTTAAAAGGTGCATAAGAGGAGCCCCGGAGTGCTTCCTCACTTGTGCTGTGACCAAGGTTGACAAGCTGTAGGAGGTGGGCAGTTCGTTGTTTTTGCAGTAGTGTCAGTATAGTTACTGCCCCCTGAGCAGAATGAATGCTACTCTGCAGAGCATTTCGGAAGGAGGGTGTTTTGTTGAGGTACCAATGAGACACCGGTATGAAGTTTGGCAGCTCTAGAAAGCACAGCAGACTGGGAATGGACAGCTTTTATGTGACATCGAGGAAGACAAACATGGATGTGAGTTGCAGGGCGGGTTCAGGATACTGAGAATAAGGTGTGGGAGCCCCACAAGGCCAGGGCACGCAGATGTTTACGGCTTTGTCTCCGTGCCCAGCATAGTACCAGGCCCAGAGCAGGCCTCCCACAGCACCTGTGAAATACGCAACAGGGACAGTGCTGGTCGGCCCCATTTGGGCACAAGGTGAGCATTCCTTAGGGGCCCATAACAGAGAGCCACATTTCAGGACAGAGGGGAAATGTATAACCTCAGACTTCGGGCAGCCCTGGGAAAAGTGAGCTTACAAGGCAGATCTCAGCCAGAGGGGAAAAAGGAGAGGCACTTGATTTGTTTATAAGAAAAGAGAAAGGAAAGGAAGGAAGGCAATTCGTTGTGCAGGAGTGGTGTACAGCGGCTGCGTCCCCAAAAGGCTGTTGGGACCCAGGCCGCACGCTGGGCACAGTCTCTGCGCCAAGGCCCCTCTGAACAAGTGCTCTGTGCCCGCCTGGGTTTCTTTCAGTGACTCAGTTCTGAAGGTCTCTGTCTGGCATGAGTTGTTTTCAGCACGGGCTCAGCACTGAGCACCTGAGGGAGGGCGGAGGCCCACTGGGGGCACACCCCACCCCAGCTTGTGGTCATTAGGCACCTGGTGGCCCCCTCTGCCTTCTCCCCTAGCTTCTGAGGGCTCCATCCTCAGAGGGGGCCTCCAGCTCATTAGCGGTAGGGAGCCCCTACAGGAAAAGCTCAGGAGAGGGGACAGATGTCTTCCTCCAGTGAGGAAGTAACAATTGCATCAGAAAATAGAACCCTCTACACTTCCGTGGCTGCTTTGAACCTCAAAATATTTAAGTTTCTCCCCCTGCTCTCTGCCTGCACTTAATCCGTAAGCACCAGTGCTGTGTTACAGACGAGGGCACACCTTACAGAGACCAGAACACTTTGCTAATATCACTGAACACAGTTGGAACAGAGCCAGGAGAAGAACTCAGGTGTCCCGATGCCCACCTGGGCCATGCCTAGGACTCAGGTGTCCCAGTGACACCTGGACCAGGTATAGACTCAGATGTCCCAGTTCCCAACTGGGTCGTGTGTAGAACTCAGGTGACTCAGTGACACCTGGACCAGGTGTCAAACTCAGATGTCCCAATTCCCAGCTGGGCATGCATAGAACTCAGATGACCCCATGATACCTGGACCAGGTATAGAGCTCATTTACCATCTGAACCATGCTTAGAACTTGGGTCCGATGACCCCTGAACCTTTCGCTGTGTCTACTGTTTCCCTTTTGCCTGTGACCAGCCTGGCCTAAGACCCCCCAACCTCTAAAGCCCTGAACAGGTCCGTACGGAGCCTGATGTGGCCTCTGACGCGGCCCCGCTACACCTGGTGCAGCTCCTCTCCCCGCCCCCGGCCCCCACACACGCTGACACGCAGACTGGTGGGTAATCAGCTCCTCGCCCGCCTCTCGGTGGGCATGCTCCCCCTCAGGTGTTCCAAAAGGACGGGCACCCCGTGTGCTTCGACACTTCCAACGAGGACGACTGCAACTGGATGATGCTGGTGCGGCCGGCGGTGCAGCCGGAGCACCAGAACCTGACGGCCTACCAGCACGGTGACGATGTGTACTTCACCACGTCGCGGGACATCCCCCCCGGCACCGAGCTGCGCGTGTGGTACGCGGCCTTTTACGCCAAGAAGATGGACAAGCCCATGCTGAGGCAGGCGTGCTCCGGGGCCCACGGTACGCGCTGTGCCTCGCCACAGGGCCGCATACGGGAACTGGCGTTAGGGAGCAGCTGTGCCCGGGGAGCCGGCTTTGGGGGGCACAGAGGGGTGGTCGTATCCCACATGGCTGGGTCTGTTGTTCTGCTTGTTAGGTATCCAGGCTGACAGACAACTGGAAGAGCCAGATACTCACTGGTGGGAAGTGGTGCCTCTCAGCTCTACTGGCTAAACCCCACACTGGGGCACAAGCCACGACCTCAGCTCTGCCCTGGGGCTTCCACACAGTAACTCACCTGCCCAGTCCTCGGAGGTTGGGTATTGTCCCTGGTTTGGGGCAGAGGAAACAGAGCACAGAGAGGGCAAGGAGCCTGCCCCAGTCACAGTGCAAGACGTGGAGGAATCCGGCTGCGGGGCTGCACTGTCCACCCTGCAGCCTCTTCCTGCATGTGGGGGTGTGCATGTGTGCGTGCATTTGTGTGTGCATGCATGTGTGCGTGCATTTGTGTGTGCATGCATGTTTGCGTGCGCGTGTGCACAGAAAGACCTGGTGAAAGTTATGTGATTGGCCCAAACCTGATATTCCTATTAGGAAAAGCAAATGAAAATGCGCGGCCTGCTATCCAGGGTCCGGGCGTCACTTTGTGAAGGGGCCCATTGGATTGAAATCTTTGCTGCCTGTGGGTCCTGGTGGCGCGGGGTGTCTCGCAGAACCCTGAGAGACACTGGACATTCGGAACCTCTCAGAGCAGCACTTTGCTATGCTCCATCTGATACTGTGGGGACAGACGTGTTCATTGTTGCCAGGAAGATTATTTGCTCTGACGCCCCCAAGTGACGGGATTCTGACAAGCAAATGGTTTCTTCTCATTAGGAACACAGTGTGATACAAAACAGCTCTGGGGTGAGAGCCTTCGCAGTTTTGGAAGGTTCTGTCTGTCCTGTGTGCCCACGTGGCTGAGGTTTGTGAGCTGTCCTGGGTGGCGTACCCAGCAGCGTGTGAGGGGCGGACTCCGTGAGGCTGCCCAAATGACAGAAATGGGTTGTCTCACAGTCTGGAGGCCAGAAGTCCGAGACCAAGGTGTCGGCAGGTCTGGTTCCCTCTGGGGGCTCCGAGGGAGAATCCTTCTCAGGCCTCTCTCCCGCTTCTGGTGTTGCTGGCAGCCCTTGGTGTTCCTTGGCTTGTAGCTGCGTCACTCTGATCCCTGCCTGTGTCTTCACGTGCCTTCTCCCCGTGTCTGTTCTGTCCTTACAAGGACACCAGTCATTGGATATGGGGCCCACCCGAATCCAGCCTGACTTCTTACCTTGATGACGTCCACAGAGACTCTATCCGAAGCTTCCAGGCAGACCTGAGCGTCAGGGGCCCCTCTGTAGCCCACTGCAGGCTGGGAGAGGGCTGCTGGAGTGGGTCACCCCCTGGGATGGCCTACACTCCAGGTCTGGTGGCAGCTGGACAATAAGGGAAGCTTGGCAGTGAGGGGGTCTCCCCCTTCACAGAGATATTCCCAGGGGAAGACTGGGCTTCATGGAGCCCTCTTGTTTTGAAAGTGAAGTGGACAGAAGGAGTTTGGAGAGACCGCTGGCTTTTCACCAGGCTGCTCCTAGCCCCACCCTCTAGGATTTGTATCTGACCAGGCGCCCGCAGGAGTCACCTGCAGCGCCCCTCCCTGGGTCAGGCATCACTTTGCAGCATGACCAGCCGGGCTCGCCGGGCGCTGTCCAACATCGCCCAGCTCTTCCTGACCTGGTTTTCTCCTGTCCCCGATTGCTTACAGCCCGGGCAGCTGATGCCGTGTGTGGCCTGGGACCAGCCAGACTGCACGATGGGATTTGGGTTGTTAGAGGCTGACCTTGTCAGTTGTGTCCTGGATGATGGCACAACCCTTATGTCGCCCAAGGTCAAAGTCAAAGCAAAGGCTGGCACCTCTTATCGGCGTTATAGTTATTCTGTTTGCTTTTCACCTGCTGGAGAGCATTTTGATCTTGAGCTGAGTTTGAGAGCATAGATTTTAATGAAATCAGCCTGATACGGTGTCGTCCGGTACAGCCACCTCCTGGTTTCATCGTAACCACTGTCACTCAGGAGTAGTGCTTGGGTGGCAGTGACTCCTCCTCCAGACTTCTGAGAACGAGGAGACTGTTAATGATTATACTGGGACAGCTGCCTAAGTAGGAAGGCATGGTCACCCCAAACAAGCTTTTGAATTGGGAAAACAAACAAGCAACTTAGATACTCTCAAGTTTTAGAAATACTTTTTGTGGTTTTCTGTTACGGGACAAGTGGCGAGCAAGCGTTTCTAGGAAGCGTGGTGGGAGGTGTTGACAGCTGGTAACTGGTTGGTTAGTTGGTTCCTTATTTCTTTGCCCCCTGAGGTGCTACCTGGTGAACGACCACTTAGGCAGTGCTGGTATCTCAGGCAGCCTTCCCCGGGTCCTCAGTAACGTCTGCCTCCATCTGCCAGGGTCGCTTGGTAAAATAGTGACATAGCAGCTGGCCCAGGTCCCCGGACACTGCCTTCCCCACCTGGCACCTGGCCCCGCCCCTTCTTGAAGCCACTCCTTCCTGAGTCCCCAGAAGTCCCCTCCTGGCAGCGCTGAGCGTCTGGAACCTGCTGCAGCCCTGCTGAGTGCCCAGGCCCAGCGCAGTCTCTGTGTGTGCCGAACGCCTCACCCAGCTGAAGCCATGAGTGGGAGCCCAGCACTGCCTGCTTCTTAGAGACGAGGGTAGACAGTGTGATCTGTGAGGAGAGGCCTCGAAGCACGGAGCGCTGGCCATCTGCGTGAATCTGATTCTCCACATCCTACAGGCAGGGAGATGGCTCCAGCTGTCCCCAGTGATGGCCTCTGCCCACTGATGGTGGAAGGAAGGAGGCTGTCACTGCCTCTGCCGGGTGGGGGTGGGGCTGAGCACTGTGAATGGGGCCTTCCCAGTATATTCTAGAAGAGTTATACTGGGGGCTGATGGGCAAGAGCAGTCTTCCCAGAAATCAGTCAGAATCTTTTTTGTTGAGCGTCAGAACTGCCAAGACTCATTAATTTAATTCTCTCTCAGATTCGCTTCAAACATGCATCTTTGTTGTAGAAATCAGCTGATTTGCAGACAAAATACAGACAAAAGGTGGTTCTGACTTGAGGAGCAGTGACCCACTCTTTCAAAAATTAATCGTTACCATTTTTTTTTTTTGGAAGTGGATTGACTTTTCTAATCACATTTTTTATTGAGCTCACATTAAGGTTGATTTTCTGTCTATACAAACCTGGGCCTGTTGACAGATGAAGGACACCCACGAGGCATAAATGGGTCTTAATGCAGGGATCGACTGTCTGCATCAGATTTTCAGAATTACTTTTCTAATGAAAAAGATGAAATATAAACACATTTCATAACATTTGGGAAACTATTTTAAATCACACAGGACATCACCATTTTAACTCAATGACTCTTGGCATTTTTGACCAGCTTTCTCTAGTATTTTTTTAAAATCGGCTGTTGACATAGTTTACATGCAATAAGACTTACCGATTTTAAGGGTACAGCTCAGACAGCTTAGGTTGTATGCAGCTGTGTCAGCTCCCCCACGACCAAGACATAGAATGTGCTCATCTCCCCGAAAGTTCTCTCGTGTGGCTTTGCACTCAGTGCCCCGGAAGCCAGCAGGCTCCTTTGTGCCTCTGTATGTTCATTCTGCCATTTCATTTCTGTCTTTTAAAAAGCTGTATATTTTTACATGGTTCAAGTTTGCCTGTCGGTGCCGTTTCATTGCTTTTATGTACCTGAACACGTTTTACTCACCACCCTGCCGTAGCGTGTGCCCTGTTAGAACTGTCTCTGTGGCTTCGTTTCCTGGCTGTGTGGCATTATATTTTGTGTAGATGCTTCCTTCTTGTTGGATATGTGATTGGAGTCAAGTATTGCCTTCTGGTTATTGGCTAGTTTTTTTCCTTAAAGATGCTTACCTTTTAAAGATAGTTTTTGGAAATGGAATACTGCCCTTGATGAGAGGACAATAGTCACAGCTAGTTCCTCCAGTCAGTCCTGATGAGCTGGCATCGGAGCTGCAGGTGAAGGGAAGGGCTTCTTGTGCCAGGGCAGTTTGAACTCGCATTCGTGAGGTGGGGACCTCATTGCCAGAGGTAGCAGCTCACTCACAGTAGATGAACTTGCCCTCATTCACAAGCAGCGGCTTCCGGCCAAGCCATACCTCATCCTCCTGTTCTGAAACGCCTGTGCAACTGTGGTTTTCCCTCTTTAGAACGTGAGTGAGAAACAGCCATTTGGCTCTGACCCCCGTTCGTCCAGATCTGATACTCTTCAAGCATCCAGCCCCAGAGAGCGCGTGCAGAGAGCGGGGCCGGTCGGGAGGGGCAGCCCATCACGGTACCTGCGTCCCGTGGCACTTGCTTCTGACAAAAACTTCATATTGCGTTTCCATTGCTTCCTTCTTGTTACCTTACGAGGACTCAGAAAGCGCACGCAAACGGTCGTAGCTCCGGGTGGCATGTTTTCTTCCATTCTTTGCCACCTTATCTCTAGTTTTTGATCCAGAAAGATGTGTGCTTTTCCCCGGTTGCAATTCTGGGTGATTTCTTTGAGGAGCCAGGCGATCGCTGTGTGAATGGTCCCTGGAGTATTGCGATGGGTCATGTGCCTCAACGCAGGCTGAACAGTGCCAGGAGCGGGAGGGTGGTGTGGGCTCGTGGTCCCGGCCAGGACGGGGCTGGCCTGGACGTCACACGCTCACTTAGACCGTCCCCAACGTGTAGGTCCCACAAGAGCAGCAGTATTTGCTTTAAAGGCTGCAGTTCCCCACCTCGCAGGCAGGGTCTCCCCGCCTACTCCACGAACTCTGGTCACTTTCTGCCTCCTCAGACTCCTGGGGCAGTGCTATGAAGAGAGGCTGCCCCTGAGGGGCTAGTCAAAGCTAAATGCAAATGAAGTGGAATTAAGAATTAATTTCCTCCGGCACTAGCACATGTGGGGTCACCGTGGACAGCAGTTAGAGCGTTTCTGTCACCGCACAGAGTCCTGGTGGACAGTGGTGGGATGGAGCTGTGCGCCCACTGGCGGGTTCACGACACACTGACCGGCGGTTTGGGGTCCCACCATCTGTGTGAGTCCATGAGAGACCGAGGAATTCGATTTCGTCTGTAGGATGCAGGTTTTTCTTGAAGTCAGATGAAGGATGCGCCTGGCCCCACTGGACTGGCTTCTTGGACCAGACATGTTTCTGTGACTGGACACAGACCCTGCATCTGGGATGCTGTGGCTCCGCCTGTCCGTGCTCAGTTGCCTTGTCTGTGAAATGGGGGTATTCACAGGGCCTGAATGGGTCCATGTGCATAGAGCTCTGAGAACAGAGCTTGGGACATCGAAAGTGTGTTCGTGCGCATTCAGTGTCATTGTCACCCGTGTGGACAGGTGCACTCGGCACTGGGCGGGGCCCTCGGGCAGGTGAGCTGCTGAGGATCACCTCGTTCTCCTCTCTTTTGAAGCTTCAGGCACCCCAGAAAGCAGCACCCCGGTGGAATCGGACCCCAGCCCGTCGGTGTGTAAGGTGTGCTCCGCCACCTTCCTGGAACTGCAGCTCCTGAATGGTAAGCGGGGCTGGGGTGGGGGGCCCACTTAGGTTTCGGGAAGTCCTGTGTTGAGCTCATATTAGAGGCTACGTTTTTAGGTAATTATGTTACGTATTTGTTGTAGAAAAATTAGAAAATACAAATAAACTTACAGAAGAAAATCAAAATTGCCTGGAAGGTCACCATCTAGAGAGAACCACATTACTATTTTGAGAAATCCTTCCAGTTTTCTTTGCATTGACGTGTGTACACATCTTTCAATTTTTACAGAACAGTGTGTATGGTTAACCTGCCTGGCTTTTATCACCTAATTGACTTTTTAAAGTACTCCTCGTGTTTGGTGCAGTGGGGATGCTTTTTCAAAAGCAGTGGAAATAAAGTTTATTTACTTATGCAAAGGGCCCAATCTTAGCAAATAAAATTGAAAACAAAGAAACAAACGTGGGTGTGGGAGCGGGCACTGCCGGCTTCCTCACCGCCCCGTGCATGGCCTCCTGCAGAGCATCTGTTGGGTCACTTGGAACAGACCAAAGGCCTCCCTGCAGCCAGCCAGCACGAAGGGGCCCCCGAGAAGGAACCAGATGGGCCCCAGGGCGAGCCTCCCGCAGTTCCCAAGAGCGTCGGCACCTCCAAAGAGCAGAAGAAAAAGCCTCGAAGGGGGAGAAAACCCAAAGTGTCCAAACCTGAGCAGCCGCTGGTCATCATCGAAGGCAAGCAGCCAGCAGGTGAGGGCTGGTCCTGGGGGAGGAGCCACAGGTGAGGGCTGGTCCTGGGGGAGGAGCCAGCAGGTGAGGGCTGGTCCTGAGGGAGGAGCCGCAGGTGAGGAGTGGTCCTGGGGGAGGAGCCAGCAGGTGAGGTCTGGTCCTGGGGGAGGAGCCGCAGGTGAGGAGTGGTCCTGGGGGAGGAGCCGCAGGTGAGGTCTGGTCCTGGGGGAGGAGCCGCAGGTGAGGTCTGGTCCTGGGGGAGGAGCCGCAGGTGAGGAGTGGTCCTGGGGGAGGAGCCGCAGGTGAGGTCTGGTCTTGGGGGAGGAGCCAGCAGGTGAGAAGTGGTCCTGGGGGAGGAGCCGCAGGTGAGGGCTGGTCCTGGGGGAGGAGCCGCAGGTGAGGAGTGGTCCTGGGGGAGGAGCCTCAGGTGAGGTCTGGTCCTGGGGGAGGAGCCAGCAGGTGAGGTCTGGTCCTGGGGGAGGAGCCAGCAGGTGAGGCGTGGTCCTGGGGGAGGAGCCAGCAGGTGAGGTCTGGTCCTGGGGGAGGAGCCAGCAGGTGAGGTCTGGTCCTGGGGGAGGAGCTGGCAGGTGAGGGCTGGTCCTGAGCAATGGTCCTCAGGTGAGGAGTGGTCCTGGGGGAGGAGCCTCAGGTGAGGAGTGGTCCTGGGGGAGGAGCCGCAGGTGAGGAGTGGTCCTGGGGGAGGAGCCAGCAGGTGAGGTCTGGTCCTGGGGGAGGAGCTGGCAGGTGAGGGCTGGTCCTGAGCAATGGTCCTCAGGTGAGGAGTGGTCCTGGAGGGAGGAACCTCAGGTGAGGAGTGGTCCTGGGGGAGGAGCCTCAGGTGAGGAGTGGTCCTGGGGGAGGAGCCACAGGTGAGGCGTGGTCCTGGGGGAGGAGCCTCAGGTGAGGAGTGGTCCTGGGGGAGGAGCCGGCAGGTGAGGAGTGGTCCTGGGGGAGGAGCCAGCAGGTGAGGGCTGGTCCTGGGGGAGGAGCCTCAGGTGAGGAGTGGTCCTGGGGGAGGAGCCAGCAGGTGAGGGCTGGTCCTGGGGGAAGAGCCAGCAGGTGAGGGCTGGTCCTGGGGGAGGAGCCGCAGGTGAGGAGTGGTCCTGGGGGAGGAGCCGGCAGGTGAGGAGTGGTCCTGGGGGAGGAGCCAGCAGGTGAGGGCTGGTCCTGGGGGAGGAGCCTCAGGTGAGGAGTGGTCCTGGGGGAGGAGCCGGCAGGTGAGGGCTGGTCCTGGGGGAAGAGCCAGCAGGTGAGGAGTGGTCCTGGGGGAAGAGCCGCAGGTGAGGAGTGGTCCTGGGGGAGGAGCCTCAGGTGAGGAGTGGTCCTGGGGGAGGAGCCGGCAGGTGAGGAGTGGTCCTGGGGGAGGAGCCGGCAGGTGAGGAGTGGTCCTGGGGGAGGAGCCAGCAGGTGAGGGCTGGTCCTGGGGGAGGAGCCTCAGGTGAGGAGTGGTCCTGGGGGAGGAGCCTCAGGTGAGGAGTGGTCCTGGGGGAGGAGCCACAGGTGAGGAGTGGTCCTGGGGGAGGAGCCTCAGGTGAGGAGTGGTCCTGGGGGAGGAGCCACAGGTGAGGAGTGGTCCTGGGGGAGGAGCCTCAGGTGAGGAGTGGTCCTGGGGGAGGAGCCAGCAGGTGAGGGCTGGTGCTGGGAGACCAAGAGGGACCACATCACTTGGTCCCTGCCACCTCCGTGGGCCAGGGTGTGAAAACTCAGCACAGCCTCCGTAGAGGCAGAATGTAAGCCCTTTGTCTTTTTCTGTAAATCAGCAGTTTTGGAAAATACAATTTACATGTAACACAACCCACTCTACAGAGTGTGCAGTCGTGAACTTGGACAGGTGGGTCCAGGCAGGACAGAGAACAGCTCATCCCCCAACCCTCCCCTTGGTCTCACACGGATCGGTCTTGCCCATCTCGGGAGTTCACGTGAATGACGCTTTTTCTGTGTCTGGTGTCTCACGTGGCACTGCGGTGACTTGTCCACGTTGGGTTTCCGCCGCTCCTCCATGGCGCCCGAGCAGGCTGGTCGCTGTGTGAACGCCCCACCGCCCGCTCCCCATCACCTGCAGATGTGCATGTAGCTTGTTTCCAGCCATGGCTGAAGCACGTTCTCTGGTTACACAATATCCTTAATTGAGTTTGGGGGGACCTTTGAGCCACTTTCTCCGGTGTCCCCTCACTGCCTTCGTTACTGACCACTGGGCAGTTTTCTTTTTGCCGCTGGTATATCCCATGATCCCTTTTGTGAGAGTGAGAAAAAAATCCTTATTCTTTCTGAGAATTAAAAAAGTGAGTCAGAGGAACAGTCCTCACGTAATATTCTCAGCTGTGCCCTTCTCTGCCCCGCGGTGCAGCCAGCTCGCAGTCTGCTCTGTGGAACTGACAGGCGTGGCTTAGCTTCCCCGGGCAGCTCCCCTTCTCCAACAGGTGGAGAGGATGCGGAGGGGCAGAAAGCTTAGTCAGAGATTATTTCACAGACGGTTCATTGCATTAGGTGAAGTGGCAGAACCAGTGCTAAACTTTTATGTGTGATCTTCCCATATTTCACTTGTCCAGAGGTGGCAGCCTGCGTCCCTGTCACTGTGGTTACTTGGTGTTTAACTCTTGCATGGAGCAGTTACCTGCTTTTGAACATGCTCACGGTGGCTTGTCTCATAAAATTAATATTTCTAAATCACAATAAGTCGTAAGATCCCACTGTGTATCAAAATGTCTTGTTTTGGGTTGGTATGAAAAGGGATTGAAATAGTCTTCTGACTGTTGTTTTAGAAGGAATCACAGTTTATAACTCCAGTTTTGAGTTAAGAATATCATTGTATTTTTCCATATATACAGGTAAATATGTGAATTCTGTAATAAAGTATTGTTAGTTTTTCTTCCTTTTTTTCACCCCTGTGTAAATCTTGCAATCCGAGTCTACAGCTGTGGCCTGGCTATGGTCCTCTTCGGCCTGGCTTCGTGATTGGGTTGTGTCTGGCCCTGCCCTGGTGGTGACATGGCCTGTCCCATCCCTTCCACACAGAGCAAGTGGCAGAGATCATCACTGAGGTGCCACCAGACGAGCCTGTGACGGCGACACCAGATGAGCGCATCATGGAGCTGGTTTTGGGGAAGCTGGCCACCACCACCAGCGACACTAGTTCAGTGCCAAAGTACGTCGTGCTGCGGCGTTCGGGACAGAAGGCGCTGGGGGCAGTAAATCCATGGGAGGGGGAGGTGGCACCTCCCAGCGGGAAGGCCTGATGGAGGTGGGGGCAGAGGGGGTGGCATTGTTTCTCGTGGTGGGACATGAACGGGCTTGGGAAGCAGCAGAAACTGTACGGGCCCAGAGCAATGGTGTGTCCACTGTGAAAACTGTTATAAAAAACTTTTTTATTGTGGCAACGTGTACGTAACATGAAATTTACCATCTTCAACCCTTTTGAGTTAAATGCATTCATGTTGTTGTGCAAGCTTCACCACCGTCCCAACCCAGAACTTTTTCGTCTTCCCCAACCTGCAGCTCTGTACCTGTTTAACAATTACTCCCCTTCCCGCAGCCCTCGGCCCCCACCGTCTGTTTTCTGTCGTTATGGTGACCTATGAGACATGTGTCTCTCGGCACTTCATATAAGTGGAATCATACAGCGTTTGTCTACTCCTGACTGGCTATGTCACTTGGAATAACGTCCTCAAGGCTCATCCATGTTGTAGCAGGTGTCAGAATGTCCTGTTTTAAGGCTGAATCGTTGTCTGTCATCTGTAGAGACCACATGTTGTTTATCCGTCCCTCCTTCAGTGGACACTTGTGTTCCTTCCGCCCTTTGGCTGTTGGGAATAATGCTGCGGTGACAAAGCAGTTTTGTATTTGAATTTCTATAAATTTAACACCTTGCTTTGTGTTTTCCTTTTTGTGAACAAAGAAAATATTTTATTTTATTGTTATTCTAGGGTAACTTTTACCCTGAAGTTGAATTAACCGATAGCGATTTTTTTCCCAGCCCTTTTTGGAATATCTCTTACAGTTGTCAGAATGTGCCTGGTCCTCTGTAGTCCGGAAACCTGTGGAAATGCTGAAAACTGAGACCACAGTCATGTCAGAAATGGTGTTATCTATTTATTTATTTACACTCTTTCTTACTGCCCAGAGGATTTCCATGGCTTACAGTCACAAACATTTGCCAGGGAGAAGAAATTTTGGAAACTGGGTTCAGGGAAAATATAAAACAGATTAGAGGCTGGACCACATGACAAAACAGTGCATAGACACGCTTTCTCTAGTTGAGGCCCAGATTTTGTGCTCCAACCCTCCTGGTGTCCAGAGTTAAACGCAGTGGATGTGTGGCTGGTACACAGTGAGCTGCCTGTGCCATTGTTCACTCAAGGTGCCTCTCCCTCCTAGACGCCCCTGAATCTGGGCGATGCCAAGCTCCGCCCTCCTTTCCCTCATCAAACTGGGACAATTTGCAAGGGGCTCTTTCCAAGGTGACTAACCTTGAACTTGCCCCCCCAAGACCCAGCCCCCCACCCATCTTACCAGTTTGCTTGCTTAACCGGGCAGGTTCCCCCATCATCAGAGCAGCAGCGTCACCCTCAAGAGGAGTCTGATTCTGTCGGGCCGACACGGCGTCCGGCGGAAGCTGGTCAGGCAGCTGGGGGAGCACCGGCGGGTATACCAGTGCAGCACGTGCAGCAAGGTCTTCCAGAACAGCAGCAACCTCAGCAGGCACGTGCGCTCGCACGGTGAGTCGCAGGCTGTGGTCCAGCGAGCGGGCGCGTTTCAGGTCACGCCCACAGCCACAAGGCAGCTTTTTATTGGTCGGTTCCTTTAGGTGACAAGCTGTTCAAGTGTGAGGAGTGTGCGAAGCTGTTCAGCCGCAAGGAGAGTCTAAAGCAGCATGTTTCTTACAAGCACAGCAGGAACGAGGTGGGTGGAACCGTGGGTTCTCTTCCTGGCTGTGAGGAGACGCAGGCGGTGGCCTGAACAGTCGTGCTGGGAAGAGAAGAAAGAGTTGGGAGCCGGAGCGGCCTGGTGGCCCGGCCAGGCGGCAGGGCAGCCGGAGCAGGCGCGGGAGTGCTGGCAGCTGAGGGCGGGCTGCTTTCCTGGGCAGTTGGGTGGAAAGAGGGAAAATTCTTCATGTGCCTAAACTGCGTAGGAGTCGTAGAGAAAAACGTAAAGTACACACACCTGCAAGTTGCCAGGACGGCCCACCAGGGAGGCCGTTCCGGGCGAGTGGGCTCCCGTGTCCTCCTCTGACGTGCTGTCCTCTGCCCAGGTGGACGGCGAGTACAGATACCGGTGTGGCACCTGTGAGAAGACCTTCCGCATCGAGAGTGCACTGGAGTTTCACAACTGCAGGACAGGTGAGCAGACACCGCCCGACGTCCACGGAGACCGTGGGGCGTCAGAAGGGAGGAAAGATGGAGTTCACAGATCACCTTACTTCTAACACTTCGCTCCATTCGTTCTGCTTCCAAGCAGTCATTAGCTGCTCTGCAGAACAGATGGAAGCGTCCCATGTCTAAAGGGACTTCTTTTCTCACTTCCTGTGATTCTTCAGCCAAAGCTACATGGGCCCCACATTTGAAACCCCACCTTCATGCTCGCTAAGTGTGGTGAGCCCGTGTTGGATTTGTTACTGGGCCAGTGAGGAGTGAGAGTGGGTGGGTAGCGTCTGGAGGAGTGAGGGCTCTGCCTCGCGTGTCGGAAGGGTTTCCCGTGACACGAGCTTTGCCGGATGCACGGGCTGCCGGCATCCAGCATGGGGTGCCGTGCCTCCTTGCACAGACCGTTTTGTTCTGCGCCTGCTCCTGCCCTCCAGCCTCCAAGGGAAATGGAATCTCCTTTTACTCACGTGCGGTCGTAAGTCAGTGCTCTCAGACGAGTCTCTGCTGAGGCACCTGTGGGCCTGGGTGAGTGTCCTGGACACCATCTCTGGCCAAGTTCACAGCTGGCACGCACGTGTAATATGGAAATCCCCATGTCCAGCAAGGAGGCTGAGAAAGCCCCCGTCCGGTCCCTCTGCTCTGTCCTTGTGCCCCGTGGGTGACTTGCGTTCTCCCTCTCTCTAGGATCCCTAGCACACCCGGGAGAGGGGGGGACCGATGGCAGTCGGCTTAGAGACCTACCAGGTTAGCCTCTGACACTGAACCCTTTCCTGTTGACCCCTCTGTGTGCGTCACTGGTATCTCTGTGCTGGGTCTTGGTGGGTCTCTGGGAAACCTCAACCTGAATTAGCGAAACTTCACGGCCCCTCCCGCCGAGGCCAGAGCCGTCCCTGCAGCTTCGCATCGTCCCTTTGTTTGGTTCATTTGTTTGTTCGTTCTGCTTTGAGGGCTCCTGTCTGAAACCATGGCCTGTGCCTCCTGCCCATGGTGGGGCTTTTCTGCATGGCAGGTGAACCTTGTTTCACCCGAGCTCCAGCTGCTCTGCAGCATCTGTATCCATGGCAGGAAGTTGCCTTGGGAGCTCTCAGACGACCTGCATTATGGGTGTTCTGAGCCTTGCACCCCAATGTTCCCCCAAATCCGGGCACAGCCACCCAGCCGCCTCTACTGCTGCAGTAGCAGTCACCGAGCCTTAGCCGGGTGGTTGACCAGAGTCGGACAACGCCCCATGTGGCCCCTCACGGGTGTGCATGAGCGTAGGGGACCTGGTGTGAGAGCGAGTGGCTGCGAGTGGCACCCTGTCCTGATGGGTGTTCAGCGAGGCCGACTCAGGGTCCAGGAAGAGAAGTTGTCCTCTATCTTTAACTGTTTCTCTGGACATGAATGAGACAGAAAGTAAAAGAAGGCAAAGCCACAATTGCTACACGTCAGCTGAAAGTTCTGGCAAACCACACCTAACGTCATTATGTAGAATTAACAGATTGAAATGTACTTTCTCTGGGTGCTCTCATTTCAAAGGTTAGAAATTTTGGATGGAAAACAGAGGACAAACCTGGAAATGGAGCTAATTTGCATACTACCCTATTTGCATACTGTTATACTTTTTATAGTATTCACATTAAGTGTCTTCTATGGACCATGAAACCAAGAGTTTGTATGACCCGAGGGAGGAGCTTTGAAGTGTATAGTGTGATGGGCTTTCCTCAAGCTTTCCCTCCGCGGGATCTGTCCTGGGTGTGACGAGGTGTTGCTGTAACTCCGCTCAGTGGTCCCTGCACTGCCCTTGACCATCAGACTGTGCTAGAGAATCAAAGGTTCACGTCCAGGCCCTCAAGCAAAACAGACCATCAGGCTCCCATGCGGCGTGGCTCCGGGTGACCCTTCACCAGAACCCAAGTAACGGCATGTGTCCTCAGTTACTACATTTTAGTGAAACAGGCATGTAGACCTCGAGGGCTGCAGGATTATTGCTGGGACCAGGTGCCTGTCTGCATTCCTGAACTGGTGACATGTGGATGCCATGGTGGCAAAAGCCACCCTGTGTGACAAGCTTGTCCTGGACAGCTCTGCTCCAGCTCCTCTCTCACGGGCAGAGGCCACACCTGAGCTGGGCATGGTTAGATGTGATCGCACGTACGTGGGGAGGCACTCGGGAGAGAGAAAGCTGCAGCCCAAGGTCATGCTGCAGCCCAAGGTCATGCTGCACCTTCCACTGCTACGAGGCCCGGGGGCTAGCGGGGCACCTGCCCTTCCAGGAGGGAAGCTCACCTGGCTAGTTTAACAGGCCCAGGTGGGCGGGGGTCGTTGTGAGCTGATGGCACAGTCCTGTAAGGGCATGGCCCTTCACAAAGCAAGACACCCTTGGCTCTGGTGGCCCCATTCCTAAGAAGCCACGCTAAGGGAAGTGAGCAGAAAGAAAGAAAAAAGCTGTATTACTAAGGATCACTAGGTTACCTACAATATCCAAACTACAGAAGTAAATTGTGATAAATGAACTGGATGGACTATTACGTAGCCACTAAAACAAGCATGACCATGTTTGCATAATAAGCACACGTACTGCACACATGTGAGCACGTGTACAGGGGACCGTGTGGACGCACATGTGCTGTACCTGGGCTGCACGGCGGATCACCTGAGAACTGCTGAGGCCTGAGGCCTGGGACAGTTTGGCTGTCACAACTAACTGGCTGTGTGTGGGGGGGCCAGGGTGCTACAGAACATGCGCAGTGCCCAGGACGGCCCCCACAGAGAATGACCTGGCCCACATGTCACTGGTGTCAGGTTGACACCTGGACAGGAGGGGGTCCTCAGATGCACCCGAGGAACTCCATCGTGCAGCAGAGAGAGAAGCCCGTCAGCGTCATTGTAGAAAACGGCAGGTCTGCATGCGGCCTCAGGGAGTCGCGTGTTTGGCAAACTGCTGACTTGGAGTCCAGTCACTGGGCTGCAGCCCAGGGCCCAGAAATGTGGATGACATGGTGTGTCCTGAGGCCCTCACTCTGACCCACCCTGTCATGCCTACCTGCACAGGGTTATGGGGCGAGCAAGGGGTTCTGCTGGGCATCCATGGTCAGAGTTCTGGGGCTGACCCTGCAGGAGGGCTGCGGGCAGTGTGATTGCCTTCCGGGGATTGTGTAGGTGACAGACCCATGGAAAGTGACGTGTCCTGGCAGGAACAAAGTGGGCATGGAGGGGGGAGGGGGAAGAAGCAGGGGTGAGGAAGGTCATGGGGGTTGAGGGGCAGAGCAGGGAACAAGGTGAGAGAGAAGAGCACTGGGTGTGATGCCAAGACCCCCTGAACCAAGGGGAGTGGCCAGGTGGGTCCGGCAAAGGCACAGCTGAAGAGGTGCCAGTGCCTGCGGGCCAGTGGCTCTGCTGCTCGTGCTCACCCAGAACAGGCCTCAGGGCAGCCGAGGGACGTCCTGGGCACCTAGAGGGAGAGGGTGCAGTGGGACAGAGAGCCGGGCCAGGCGCTGTCACAAGCCCTGGTGGAGCGTGATTCCTGGGGAGGAACCATTAACTGCCATGGGAGATGGGAATGTGCTGGAGGCGGGCAGGGAGTGGCTTGGCCTGAAAGGACATGAGCTGAATGTTTGTTTTTCACGCTGAGACCAGCCGCTCCAGCCTGGTGCTTGGGCAGAAGCCACAGCCGGGCGGGCGTGCTGCTCCCGCTGTGTGGTCCCATCGTCTCTGCCCTCCGCCCACACCTCACTGCCAGTCCCACGGCCACGATGTGCAGCCTGACTTCTACACCACTTACCTAAAAGTTGCTGTGTTTGCTTGCTTTCCGGACAGATGACAAGACGTTCCAATGTGAGATGTGTTTCAGATTCTTCTCCACCAACAGTAACCTTTCCAAGCACAAGAAGAAGCACGGGGACAAAAAGTTTGCTTGTGAAGTCTGCAACAAAATGTTCTACCGCAAGGACGTCATGCTGGACCACCAGAGGAGGCACCTGGAAGGTAAGGTACCTGCCTTGGGGCTGAGCTGGGGCGGGGCGCGGGGAGGTGCCGTGGGGGTGGGGCCTATGTTGTCACAGCTCTGTGGTCACCGTCATGTGGGAATTCAGTGCAGGGATAGAGATGGGCTTACTAGTGTGGTGTGTTCGTGGGAACAGTTGGAAACATCCTAAGTGTTCCAGCTGTTCCAACCGGGAAAGGGTTAAGGAAACCAGGCTCCATAGCAGTGAATGTCATGTGATCCTAAAAAACATCTTTTCAAACAGTTTTTTAATATTGTGAGAAAATGCTTTCGATATGACAGAAAGTAGGAAACAAACAGCATGAAATTGTGTATGGGGTCTGCTTCCAGCCGTGTGAGGAGCAGAAAGTTCTGGGCGAATGCTGTGGGTGGGGGGCCATGATTGATTTTCCCTCACTCCCCTTACCCTCTGTTTCCCGAGGCCGCATCTTTTGTAGCAGGCTTGGCGTACAGGGGGCTGCCTGTCCATGCGGTGGGTTCATGAGAGGTCATGTACAAGAGCAAGATGGGTTTCAGTGGGGCCAGTTACGGGGTTAGATGACGGAATGTGGCAGAACTGGCAACCAGATGTGAGGTGTGGGTCCCTTGCAGGGCAGACCCTGAGCTGTGCAGGCAGCGCCCCAATCGGAAGGCACAGGCACTAAGCAGAGAAGCACCTGGGCTGCAGGTGCGTCCTGAACCCCCGGGGAAACTTCCTTAAAGAGCCTGCTCTCACACACCCTCTTGAAAAGTAACATTTTAGTGTTGGTAATCCTGATTTTTACCCTGAAAGTCACTGCTCTCTTGCTGACCAGACTTCAATGAGCAAAGTACCTTTTTATAAAAGCTCGAAAAAAATCATTTTCTGAAGAATTGCAAATGAGGCACAGTTAAGACCCCAATTTACATGGCTAATAGGTTGTACTACTGTACGCAAAACGATGTATAATGTTACCAGTTTTACCACAGACTAGTTGATATAAACGAGAGTTAGGTTCCTTCGGCATCTCAACATTATAACGAAATGACGTTATTTGAGGACCTACTGTGTGTGCTTGTTTGAAAAAGAAATTCGTGTGTAAAGTCTGACTGTGCCACACAAGTATGTGTGTCGTGCACATCACGCCTGTCCAAGCCAGACCGGAGTCTCCTCCTGTGCTCTCTGCTGTTCTACCTGCTGTTGTACATGTGGCCTCATGAGGTCCAGCGGTTTTTCCTCTGTGATCCGTGGGGTGGGCACTTAGGGCCTCACGAGCCAGACGTAGGGACAGGGTGGCCTTGGGCATACTACTGTGCCTCAGTTTCTCACCTGTGTGGGGGAGTGACCATCATGCCCAATCCCCGAGGCTGGTGGGTGGTTGGACCAGATCCAGCTTGTGAAGTCCCGAGTGGGGCCCTAGGTGCCGGCCACCACTGGCACCCCCAGAATTCGGGTGTTTCCTGATTGACAGATAGATACCTGTACCGTTTCCATTTTACAGCTTTATTTTACAACTGGCACATAGTCAGATCATTTTCTGCCGGAATAAACTAATGCTGCTGTGGCCATTTTGTGGTTTTTCATTTATGCTGAAGTGTAGTGTAAGCTGCCCCCCCCAACCTGAGGTGCTGAGGGGCCCTTGGAGAACGATGTGTTTGTCTCCTGCCAACTTGCCGGGCGTTCTTAAGTCTGACTGGATTCACACCAGGTTATGCAGGAATGTTCCAGAATGGGCCAGTTGTGTAGAAAGAGACGTGGGAAGTGAATTTCTCTCTTTATTTTGTTCAAAGATAACCTATTTCATCCAAACTTCTAAGAGTCTGTTTCAATCCCAATTACGAACAATTAATGCCTTAAAACCATGAAGATTTTATCATTTGACTTTGCGTCCTGATCCTAACTTGAAGGGTGAATGAATATTAGCCTCTTTTTAATAAAGAGCCATCTCTACGAAGGGCCTTTAGTTTGGGTACAACACATTGTCATTGTAACTGTTGCACACTGGAAAGTGGGAAACACGTGCTGCCCAGAGGTTGCAGGTGTGAGCACAGTGTCACCCCAGCCCGTGGGCTGTCCCTTCTCTCCCGGGAGCCTGTGTAGGAACAGCGGTTAGAGCTGATGCACAAGATGCATGCCACCCACCCACTCATTTGTCCCCCCACTGGTGGCAAGTCTCCCGTCCACTGAAAAGGACACCGGGCTGAAGTAGAACTGACCGATACATACGTGCTCCATGACGAGTCACTGTCGCGTGGGCGGGTGTTGATTTCAGGAGTCAGGCGGGTGAAGAGAGAAGACCTGGAGACGAGTGGTGAGAACTTGGTCCGCTACAAGAAGGAGCCCTCGGGATGCCCCGTGTGTGGCAAGGTAACGCCCCGCGCTCGGTTCTGGAACCTCAAGTACAAAGCTCATCATTCCCTCACGTCAAAACTCAGAGTTCCCCCCACTGAGTATCCAGGGGAAAAGATTTTAGTGTGAAGATGGATACTCGGCTTGTCTTAAGCTGTGGTGTCCACTCATTCGTGCCTTCACCATTTTGATCTCTTTTGCTGATCTCAAGTTGGGTCTCCAGGGAATGAATGTTTCTCTTTTAGAGCCTTTTTCCCTTTTGCCATGATTTCTCCCCTGCGCCCTCCCTGTGCTCACGCTGTTACGCTCTCCTCGTTAGCGTCTCTGAGGCGTGTCCTTATGGCAGAGACCAGAGTGAGCACACTGGTCCGGGGACTTTATCCTGCCCATTGGTGTTGGTCTCCCTGTGGCATTTCTTGGTGACAGCGCCAATGACCCCCTGGCCACGGGCGCCCACTGTGCCATGTTTCATGGATGTTGGCACTGCTGAGTGAGTGCGATGTCATCCTTCGGAGCAGATCTGTCCTAGGTGTGTCCAAGGTGGTCTGGCAGGCAGGTGAGCCCTTAGCAGAGCCGCTGGACCCCAGCTGTGCAGAAGCAACGCCCCTGCGCCTCATGCGGTGCTGGGGCCATCTTGCACTGCCCACCGTGCCACGTCAGGATGCCGTGGAGAATGGTGATGTCCTTCGCAGATGATCTCTGGGGTCTGGGGACAAGCATTGCCAGATTTTTTAACGTTTTCAAGAGGAAACAGAAATCTCAGGTTCGGGGTTACTGTTTACCAAGTGCAGCCCAGAGTTGGTGACGGCTTCCGCATGTCCCCTCTCTGCCCGCAGGTGTTCTCCTGCAGGAGCAACATGAACAAGCACCTGCTGACCCACGGCGACAAGAAGTATACCTGTGAGGTCTGCGGCCGCAGGTTCTTCCGTGTGGACGTGCTCCGGGACCACATCCATGTCCACTTCAAGGTGTCAGGCCGCGCAGCTCACACAGGGGCGGGGCTTACACAGGGGTGTGGCTCATATGAGGGCGTGGCTCACATGAGGGCGTGGCTCAGGCTGGGCGTGGCCCACTGGTTGCGGGTGGCATGGCAGCCCTCGGGCCAACATCCTGACACCCTTGTCAGGTTGGCCCAGTTGCTGTCTTCAGATGAGTCTTCGTGGCTGCTTGCTGTGTCTCATGCAGCTCAGCTGCAGAGATGCCATTAAAATTTCTACATGCTGGGTGCCTCCTGAAGGAAGAAGAAGATGGGATGGTGGCATTTGCCTCCCTTCCTTCCTGCCTTGGAGGAAAGCCAGGAGTGGGTGGGAGCTGGGAAGCAGCAAGGACTTGGGGTCATCATTAATGGAGAAGGGCTGCATCCAGGGATAACTAAGAAATGGTAGGTGATGCTGAGGCCCAAATGAAGCTGGACACACACTCTCTAGAGACACCTGCGGCTCAGTGACTGTGGGGGAGCAGGTCCCAGCCCAGGGTACAGGTAGGGATTTCACTAGGCAAGTATGAGAGAAAGTGGGGGGCAAGGCATGTGAGTGTGGGACGCTCCCCAGTGCAGGTGGTGGGCTGGGGTGGAAGGAAGAGCCCATGGGGGCACAGAGCCCTGGGACAGGAACTGAGACCTCACTGTGACCCTGCTACGTCCCAGCTGGGACCTGTCAGTGCTGTCCTCCAGCCCTTCTGAGCCCACGTCCCTGTAAAACGGGACCTGAGACCTGCCACGAAGTGGGTTTCCATGAGGATTAGATTAGATCCAACAGAGGTGAAGGGCCTGGTAGGTCTGAGTGCAACGTGGCTCTGCTCTTTCTAAAGGGTGTTGCCCTTTCTTTGCTGATGGAAAATAGGGGTGTGCGAGGGTAGAAGAAATGGAACAGCAGGCCTCATGAAAACCTGTGTGCTTTGGCCCGAGGGAGCAGAGAGAAAGAGGATAGCGAATTTTCCAAAGGAACCCTGTTTACCATCCTCCCCCCACCCTAAATTTTGCTTATTAAACTTGGCTGGCACTGCTATGTGTCCTGGCAGCCTCTGCCTGACAATGGGCAAGGAGAGCAGACGGCAGCACCCTGCAGCCCTCAGAAGGAGCCAACTGCCAGGCACAGCGAGCCCGCCTCCGTTCCTCAGCTTCTAGCCCCGCCCGCAACCCTGCAGTATTCCCTGGGGCGTCCTAGCCTGTACGGTGACTGTGGAATGTTCTTGCAGTCTTTTGCAGACAAGTAAATGGAACTCTGGGACAATCCCAGCCATGTATGTCTCATGGAAAGAGGCCTTAGTGTCCACTGACCCCACCCCATCCCGTCAATAGATGCCACCGTCCAGGTCCGCGATGTTAGGTGTTCCCGAGTCCAGCAGCACCAGGCTCGAACCCAGGGACACGGGGCAGCGACTTTGCTATCCCTGCCCTCACCCCTCAGACGGCGTCAGCCCAGGGCCTTCCAGAATCATCTGAATGCAAACATGGGCCTGGCGGGCTTACCGTCAGGGAAGTGGGGTGTGCACAGGTCACCCAGGGGAGCGTAGCTGCATGTGGCTCAGGGCCTCAGCCCACAAGGGGCAGATCAGTGGGACTTCCTACGAGTCAAAGGGACCCTGCCTTCTCCATGCGGAATAAAGAACTTCGTTACTGCGGAATAAATAACTGACGAAAGCTGCACCGAGTGTGTGAGAAATGGGATGTTGTGACTGTTCCAGGACATCGCGCTGATGGATGACCACCAAAGGGAAGAGTTCATTGGCAAGATTGGGATCTCCTCAGAAGAAAACGATGACAATTCTGACGAGAGTGCAGACTCGGAGCCTCACAAGTACAGCTGCAAAAGGTGTCAGGTAATGACTGCTCTGGGTACGTCCTGCAAGGAAGCTCAAGTAGGGTGTCCAGGCGGGAATTCCCACCTGTTCTCAGGAATTTTTTCTCCTTTCCCGTTCCCGAATCCCAAGATACAAACTGTTTTCTGTTCTCCACGATGCATCATTTCCACAAAGTGACGGCTGATACTACCAACCACCTGGGTTCAAGGAGCAGATGTTCCCCATTTCCCGACCAAGTTTTCTCGGGATTCCAGAATGGGAAAGTGAAAATAATTCCTGAGAACAGGCGGGAATTCCTACCTGGAAACCCTAAGCTCAGGCCACTGGCTGCTAAGTGCAGGGGGCATGGCCCCCTTCGCCGGGGCCAGGCACCCACATCACAGGTGTGCTGGAAGGCCACTCCATGTCACTCGCTTCTAAGGGATGCTAGATGTGGGTCTCACTGCTGTCACATGGTCCAGCCTCCTGACTGGTCAGCGCAGGGCTGTGTGGCCGACCAGGTGGAGGTCCCTCTCTGTGAAGGTTGGCCTCAGACGGGGGCTCCTCCTCGCCTGCCCTCCCCTCAGGCCTGTGGCCTTTCCCCACGGCCTGCCCATGCATGGAGGGAAGGGCCATGCTTGAGGGGGTGGTTTTGTTCAGGAGGGGACCCGAGCTATGAGCGGTGGTCCTGCCTGGGCTCCACTGCTCAGGAAAGTGCGGTTCACGCCCTGTCGCGTGCAGGTCTGCGTGACCTCCGTGAACTCCAGCACCTTGCTGTGCACCTGTCGGGGCCGCGGGGTGTAGGTGAGAGGCGGGGAGCTCGGGTGGGTGGAGAGGACGTGAGTTCAGGGTACCGGCTGGTCTGGAGGGCAGGCCTAGGAGGTGCCCTTGTCACCCGCCCCCGCGGCCCAGTTTTGCCCGTCGCTGACCCCGCCCCTGGGAGTCCCTTCCTCGTGGGGGCAGGGTCCCCCAGCGCGTGGGCGGGAGGCAGCTGGCAGCAGAGGCCGGCCATGCGCACTTGGGCCGCGTGTCCGCCCGCAGCTCACCTTCGGCCGCGGGAAGGAGTACCTGAAGCACATCATGGAGGTGCACAAGGAGAAGGGCTACGGCTGCAGCATCTGCCACCGCCGCTTCGCCCTGAAGGCCACCTACCACGCCCACATGGTCATCCACCGCGAGAACCTGCCGGACCCCAACGTGCAGAAGTGAGGCCCCCAGGCTGCGGCTCCCGGGTGGTGCTGAGGGAGGTGCAGAGAGGGCAGCGCCCTGGGCCCTGGGACAGCGCGCTGCCTCGGCCATCCCTACTCCACCCGTCCTCCCCCGGCTTGCACACTTTCCTGCTGGGACTCGGCACAGCAGGCCACATCGCAGGCCTACAGGGCCACCAGGAGCCCTTTCTCCTCAGTGATCAGGTGCCGTGATTGCCAGCCTCCTGTCTGGCTGCAGCTGAATCAGTGCTCTGAGCCCGAGGGAGTGAGTGGAAGGCCCTGGGTAGAGCCTGGGGTCGCCAGCTTGAGCAGACTGGGTGGCTCGAACAACAGAAAAGTGTTCTCAGTTCTGGAGGCTAAAAGTCCAAAACCAAGGTGTCGCAGAGTTGGTTCCCTCTGAGGTCTGTGGGAGAACCTGCCCCCAGCCTCTCTCCGGGCTTGTGCACGGCTGTCTTCTCCCTGTGTCCTCACGTCATCTCCCTTTACATGTCTCTGTCGATTTCCGCTTTTTATAAGGACACCAGTCGTAGTGGGTTCAGGCCCACCTGAAAGACCTCATTTTAATTTAATCACCTGTTAAAAACCCAACTCCAAATACAGTCACATTGGGGGAACCAAGTGGTTAGGGCTTCAACACATGAATTTGGTACGGAGGACACAATTCAGTCTATATAGAGCCGAAAATCTGTGTGTCTTTTATCATCTACGTTGCACCTTTCTGGCCTCACCTTTGCTGACAAAGATGCTTAGGAAAGGTGTGCCTGCTGGGACAGTCCCCGAGGCGGGACTGCCCTGAGGCTTGTGTCCGGTTTCAGGTACATTCACCCATGCGAGATCTGCGGGCGTATCTTCAACAGCATCGGGAACTTGGAGCGACATAAACTCATCCACACAGGTAGGTGTTCCTGTCGGGATGCAGGGCCCCGAGCTGAACTGGGCCACCGGGCCTTGTTCACAGGCTTCCAGCACCGAGCGTCATTCATCGCCCCCTCCCAGTGCATTCTCCTTTCTCTGGCTTCTCCCATCAGTCACTGCTTCCCCTCCCAGCATGGACCCTCCCTGCTCCATCACCCCCTGCGCGTCCTTGGGACCTCCTTGCCAAAGAGCCCAAGGGAAGGTCTGGAGGAGGTGGAGGGAAGGGGTGGCTCAGTGGTCACGGCTTCTAGCTGTAGGGAGGCCACCTCCCCTTCCTGTTACTGCCTTTATGCTGTGGCCAGGGCTGCAGAGTCTACAGGCTTGTAATTTCCATATGTTCGTGTTTCAGGTGTGAAGAGCCACGCCTGTGAGCAGTGTGGGAAGTCCTTTGCCAGGAAGGACATGCTGAAGGAGCACATGCGCGTGCACGACAACATCCGGGAGTACCTGTGTGCCGAGTGTGGGAAAGGTACGTGCGGCAGGCGCCCGACCACCGGCGTGCCACCACCCACGCCGAGCTCCGACAGCAAGGGTGTGCGCCAACTGGCACGCCAAATGTGAGGGGTCACCAGTGCCGTCGGAGGTGCCCAGGCCTAAGTCACTTACTTAAAAAAGAAAAGATGGGAGGTAAGCATGCAAATGAGGGGTCTGCAGGAAAAACCAAGTATTCCAACAGGCTCAGAGACGTGAGGAATCCAAGGCACAAACAAATCGTTTTAAAAGTAGGGAAACCGTACAACATGCAATTGTTTAAAGCACAAAATAATTCTGAGACTCACCATGTGGCCTGAGCTTAGGTGCAGAATCCTCTGCTCTTAGTAACTACTGTCGATCAGAACCAACTGTGTACTAAGACGGTGACTTACTGACCAGGGAGCACTCTGGCCTTTATTCTAATCAGGAGAAATTAGGTCAGTAATAAACCCATTAATAAAATATCTCACAGTAAATAAAATATCATGTAGTAAGTGAAACTTGAAAGAAGATAATCCCAGTACATGGTAAATTGTTAACCCATTTATGTTTTTTAAAAAGAACAACAAAAAGCTGTCCAGAAGACTTGGACAGGGGATCTTTCTTTGGCTGTTGCAAGCGGCCACCAGAGCTGTCCTCAGTGGCGAGCGGCAGGACCACCCTCGTTCAGACAGGACAAATCACACCAAATTTCATATTCCACAGAGGTTTTCCTTTTTCCTTTATTTGCTTTTTTACTGAGACATAATTGACACATAATATTGTATAAGTTTAAAGTGTACAACACATTGGTTTGACACATTGATCTATAGCAATAGGATTACTACAGCAGGGTTAGCGCAAACCCCCATCACATCTCATACTTATTTCTTTTTCATGTTGAGAACAGGCAAGATTTCATCTCTTAGCAACTTCACACTTTATAATATAACATTGTTGACTGTCACTGTGTTGTGCATTAAATATCCAGGACTGATTTATGTAAGTTGTAAGTTTGTACCCTTCCATAACATCTCCCCAGTCTCACCGCCCGCAGCACCTGGTAACTACCATTCTAGTCTCTGTTTTTAACAAGTTGTTTTTTTAGATTCCGCATGTAAGTGAAATCATATAGTATTTGTCTTTCTCTGTCTGACTTATCTCACTTAGCATAATGCCTTCAGTGTCCATCCATGTTGTCACAAAAGGTAAGATTTCCTTCTTTCTCATGGCCAAATAGTATTCCACTGTGTTATACGTATATATATGTGTGTGTATATATATGTGTGTGTGTATATATATGTATATACACACACATATATGTGTATACATATATATGTGTGTATATATATACACATATATATATACACACACACACACACACACACACATATATATATATATATATATATATATGTATCAACACATATATACATATGTATCACATCTTTATCCATTCATCTGTTGGTGGACACTTAGGTTATTTTCATATCTTGATTATTGTGAATAAAGCAGCAGTGAACATGGGAGCACAGATATCTCTTCAAGATCCTGTTTTCATTTTGTTGGAATAAACACCCAGAAGTGGGATTGCTGGATCATAAGGTGTTCAATTTTTAATTTCTTGAGGAACCTCCATACCGTTTTCCATAGTGGCTGCACCAATTTACATTCCCTCCAACGGTACACAAGGGTTCCCTTTTCTCCACATCCTCGCCAACATTTATCATCTCGTCTTTTTAATAAATGCCATCCTAACTGGCATGAGGTGATACCTCATTGTAGTTTTGATTTTCATTTCCCCGATGATGAGTGCCATCAAGCGCATTTTCATTTACCTGTTGGCCATTTGTAAGTCTGGAAGAATTCAGGTCCTTTGCCCATTTTTCAATTGGATTATTTTCTTTTTTGCTATTGAGTTGTGTGAATTCTTTATATATTTCGGATATTAGTCCTTTATTAGATGTATGGTTTGTAAATATATATGTTTTGTGAATATTTTCTCTCATTCCATAGGTTGTCTTTTCAATTTATTATTTCCTTTGCTGTACAGAAGCTCTTTAATGTAATCTCACATGTTCATTTCAGTTTTTGTTGCCTGTGCTTTTTAGTGACTTATCCCAGAAATCACTGCCTCAACCAATGTCAAAGATCTTTGTTCCTACGTTTTCTTCTAGGAGTTTTACAGTTTCAGGTCTTAGATTTAAATATTTGATCGATTTCGAGTTAATTTTTGTGAATGGTATAAGATAGTTTCATTTATTTGCATGTATCTGTCCAGTTTTCCCAGCACCATTTATTGAAGAGACTGTCCTTTCCCCAGTGTGTGTTCCCTTGTCAAAAAGTGGTTGATTATATGTGGGAGGGGTTATTTCTGGGCTCTGTATTCTGTCCCACTGATCTATGTGCCTGTTTTTATGCCAGTATCACATTGTTTGGATGACTATAGCTTTGTATTAATAATATATAATACATCAGCTACAGTGATGCCTCCAGCTTTGTTTTTCTTTCTCAGGATTGCTTTGGCTATTTGTGGTCTTCTGTAGTTCCCAACAAATTTTAGGATAGTGTTTCTATTTTTGTGAAAAATGTCATTGGAATTTGATCGGGATTACATTCAATCTGTAGATGGCTTTGGGTAGCATGGATATTTTCACAGTATTCTTCCAATCCATGAACATGGGATATCTTTCCATTTATTTGTGTCCTCTTCAGTTTCTTTCATAGTCTTATAGTTTTTGTTGTACAGATCTTTCACTCCTTGGCTGAATTTATTCCTAAGTATTTTATTGTTTTCCATGCTGTTGTAAATGAGATTACTTTCTTAATTTCTCTTTTGTATAATTCATTGTTAGCATATAGAAATGTAACTGATTTCTGTATGTTGACTTTGTATCCTGCAACTTTACTGAATTAATTTATTAGTTCTAACAATTTTTTAGTGGCATCGTTAGGGTTTTCTATATATAAGATCATGTCATCTGTGCACAGAGAGAATTTTACTGCTTTCTGATCTGGATGCCTTTTGTTTCTTTCTCTTGCCTGTTTACTCTAGCTAGGACTTCTGACTGTGATGAAAAGAAGTGGTGAGAGAGGGTATCCTTGTCCTGTTCCGTATCTTAGAGGAAAAGCTTAACTTTTCACTGTTGAGTATGATGTTAGCTGTGGGCTTATCCTTTATTATGTTGAGGTACATTCATTCTGTACCCAATTTGTTGAACATTTTTATCATGAAAGTATGTTGTATTTTATGAGATGCTTTTTCTGCATGTATTGAGATGAACATGTGATTTTTCTTTCATTCTGTTACTGTGTATCACATTTATTGATTTGTGGATATTGAACCATCCTTGCATCCTAGGATTAATCTCACTTGATTGTGGTGAATTCAGTTTGCTAGTATTTTGTTGAGAATTTTTACATCTGTGTTTATCAGGGGTATTGATCTGTAGTTTTCTTACAGTGCCTTTGCCTGGCTTTGGTATGAGGGTAATGCCGGCCTCATAAAATGAGTTTGGGAGTATTAGCCTCTTCAATTTTTTGGAAGAGTGTGAGAAGTATTAATGTTAATTCTTCTTTAAATGTTTGGCAGAATTCACCAGTGAAACCATCTTCCTTTATGTGGTTTGTAAAATTAAACAGAAAAGTATGTAGACAACACAAATGCCTCATAATTCCACTCACTGGATAAGCCCTACTAGCACCCATAAAACAAGATTACATGTAAAGGGTTTTTCTTTTTTATTTTCTTTTCAGAATTAATTGCAGAGAAAAGCAGAGTATGAAAAGTTCCCTCTCTTTCATCCTCAGTCCCTCTCCCCAGAGATGACAGTTTCTTGTCTGTCTCTCAAAATAACTGCACGAGGGCAGCATGCAGATTGTTTTCTTGAAAAAGTAACACAGTCACCCAACCATACACAGGTGGGTGTGCGAGATAAAGTTGTTATTCCCTCCTCAGACCTCAGTTATACTCAAAAGACCCATTGTTAATCATTTTGTAGAAACATTTCTAGCAGTTTCTGTGCCTGTCTTAGTGATGGCCATGCTGACATGGTTCCAACCACTGTCCCAACTTTGCTCGAGCTCTTCTAGCCCCTGCCCCACTTGCTGGCCCCTTGTGTCTGGAGGAGACTGTACAGCAGTGTAAAGGTGGGAAGGGTCAGAGGTGGACAGGCATGGTTCAGCATCCCCCCCAAATAGGCAGGGAGAAACCAAACCTGATCCCCCAGGGGCTCCCAATTACTGCTCAGTGTCCTGGCAGGGTAGGGAGGGGTGCCCAGGGCGGTTGCTGAGGTCAGAGCCACATTCTATAATATATACCATGTTTCCCCAAAAATAAGACCTATCCAGACAATCAGCTCTAACACGTCTTTTGGAGAAAAAATTAATATAAGACCCAGTCTTATTTTACTGTAATGTAAGACCAGGTCTTTATAATATAATATATAATATAATATAATATAATATAATATAATATAATATAATATATAATATAATATATAATACCAGGTCTTATATTAATTTTTGCTCCAAAAGACGCATTAGAGCTGATTGTCCTTATTTTCAGGGAAGCAGGGTACATTTCTATATTTGAAATGTATTTAATAGTTTAATGATTTATTTCATGAGTACTGAATACCAGTAAATACTGGTATTAATACTTGGGCTACCACATTTGTTTCATGTAATCATGAAATATTAGTACTGTGACTTTGCTGTCATATCATAATCACCAGCACCTGTGTGCCAATGCTTGTGCTTACCTGTTCTTTCCATACCTTGCTTTTTATTTACGTGCAAGTCCATCTTAGAGATCTTTGCGTATCAGGACAGGTAAATATTGCCCTGAGTTTTCTCCAAATCTTGATAGGGTTCCATCCTGGGGATCCTGTAACCAGACCCTCTGTTTCTATATTAAGGGTTACTGTGGCGCTGTCTTTTATCGTTACAGATAATGTTGCAGGAAATGCTACTGCATATTACTCCTTTACAGTTTTTTTCTTAGAAATTCTAGACCTGACTAGGACTTTCAAGTAAGAGGCTGTTAGAAGTAATGATCGTCCCGTCACCCGGCATCGAGGGTGGGCTTCCATGTAGAGCAGCAGTAGCTGAGGATACACAGGAACACATCTTGTTCAAAAACACTTCACATTAAAAAAGCAAAAACAAAACAAAACAAAACAAAAAACCTTCACGTACCATGAAACACGCGAGACAAATCTTGGTGACTGTGTGGCCTGTGTGAAGATCACCAGGCTTTAGAGGTAAAAAAAGGGTCCCCTTCCAGGTTTGGGAATTCGAAGTATTTAAAGAATATCTGTTTTCCCCAAAGTAAGTCATGAGTGTGATGGAGACTGAATCAGAACCCAAGAGGGAGCCTTCAGATGTCCAGTATGGCACTCATGTGTATTTCAAAACTATTCGCAGATTTCATTTTTTTAATGGAAAGAGAAACATGGAAAGACTGTCACCAGCCCTGGCTGGGATGGAGAAGACAGACTAGGGGTGGACTTTATCGTCTGTGCCTCTACTGTTTCCTTTATGATTTAGATTAAGTTTATTTTAGATACATGTGGGAGCCAGGCGCTGGGGTTTCAGGGCAGTAAGGATCAGCTCCCTTCCGTTCATTTACCCACTGGGTGCTGACACTGAAGTGACCGTCTCATCCAGGGTCAAAGCCGAGATGCCACTGTGCCAGACAGCCTGGGGGAGCAGCCAGTGCTGGGAGAGGAGGAGGCGGGTGCGCTCACGGACATGGGGTGGGAATGTAAATTGTATAGTTGGGCCGAGTTAGCTGCAGCTAGAAATATAGCCTGTTTATCCTGTTTATCTGCAGTCCAGAATCTGCTGTGAAAAGGTGTGTGCACTGCAGCACTGTTCGTGATGGGACAGCTTGAAATACCGAGGGGTTAATTAACAGTGTCCCCAGAGCCTCTGCACTGGCTGTTCCTTCGGCCGGAAATGCTGTTCCCCCAAGGAGCTTTCAGCCCCTCCCACACTTCTTCCAGGTCACTTTTTCAGATAATTCATCTGAGGGGACCCCCTGATGTCTCCCCCACCCACCGTGAGGCAGCCTCCCGGCCCCTAAAATCCCTGCCCCACTTTATCCTGCTTCTCATCATCCCTGCTCACGTGACAGTCTGCCTGTGCTTGTCTGTCCCGCCCCCATGAAGCTGGGGACCTTGTCTGGCTCATGCTTAGCCTCTGGCGCCTGGAGCAATGCCAGGCCCGTGGTAGAAGCTGGGGTGGGGGTGGGGGGGTCTGTGAAGAACAAATACAAGCCATGAGTAGTAAGAACTAGTAAAAGCAGAGCAATGGTCAGGTGTGTGCTGGCAGGGCTGACATTGGTGCGATATCAAATGGTAGGGCAGAAAGACCAGCTCGTGGAGCGTCGGGTGGATCCAGGGGGGTCCCAGGCTGCGTGGCCTTGATGTGCCTGGGAGTGTGGCCTGGAAGGACAGGGCAGCTGGAGCATTGTCCTCTGGGCCAAACTCGTATCGCCTGTAGTTTTTTCCACTGTGAGCATGTGTGGTTTTTTAAGGGGAAAAGCACTATCCGACAATCAGTGCCACGCGTCTCCCCCTGTACCTAGGAACCCCTTTCTTCCTGGAGGAGACAGGCAAGCGGCATTTCAGGGACTTCTGCTCCCTCTGCTGGCCGATCAGGGACACAGTCCCGTGGCTCACCCAGGCCTGGGTTCAGGGCCCGGCAGGAGCTGGTGGAAGTTCAGTCCCCTGAGGGCGTGGTCCTCCACTGCTGTTACTGGGGGACGTAGTAGTAAGCTACCCCACCGCCTGCCGCGGCGCCCCAGGCCGGTTTCGGTAATGAATTAGCGGTGACCTGTTCACTGCCTCTTGGCAGCTGCCTGGTGCTTGGGAGCTGCTGCCCCCCTGCTCCAGGGTGCACCCTGACCACAGACCCTGCAGCCCCCATTCAGGCCCTTCCTGTGCAGCATGCCACCTAGTGGGTGACCCTAGGCTAAGACCCGGGGTCCCTAATTCACACCCTGAGCTGGGTCAGCCCTTCCCCACTGGGCAGTGAGTGAGGTCAGCGTTATTTCACCTCCTTCAGCAAAGGTTGACTTTAAGTTAAACTAAAGGTGGATTGAAAGTCTGTGTTTAGACCATAGGCCGTCTAATGTCCAGTGGTCTTATTCCTAATTGTGATTACATTTATGTCACCGAGGTCCACAGGAAAGCTCAGCAGGCTTGTACGGCTCTCCCAAGATGACTCGATTGGGTCACAGTGGTAAAATTTGGACATTTACAGCTCCGGTGGTATGAGCTGAGCTGTCTAGACATCCGCAGTAAACGCCGAAGGGACTCCGAGGGCGAGGGCGAGGGCTCTCACGAAACCTGTGCCTGCGGGAGGGTCCGGAGCGCGCGCACTGTGCGGGGTCCGGGGCGCGCGCACTGTGCGGGGTCCGGGGCGCGCGCACTGTGCGGGGTCCGGGGCGCGCGCACTGTGCGGGGTCCGGGGCGCGCGCACTGTGCGGGGTCTGGGGTGCGCGCACTGTGCGGGGTCCGGAGCGCGCGCACTGTGCGGGGTCTGGGGCGCGCGCACTGTGCGGGGTTCGTGGCGAGCTGGGGCACGGCAGGTGCCCACCTACTGTGTCCCGCAGGCATGAAGACCAAGCACGCGCTGCGCCACCACATGAAGCTGCACAAGGGCATCAAGGAGTACGAGTGCAAGGAGTGCCACCGCAAGTTCGCGCAGAAGGTCAACATGCTCAAGCACTACAAGCGGCACACGGGTGAGTGCGGGGCCTGCTGCGCGCACCTTGCGGGGAGGGCCGCGGCCCGGGGTGAAACGCTCAGAAAGGAGCGCCTGGCTGCCCTGCACTTTCTTCACCTCCCAGTGAGCCGGGGTTTGAGGGCCTCCCGGGAGGTGTGGCTGAGCAGCTGCTCTCCGCGCTCCCGCTCCCCGTGGTTCTCACCTCGCTGGGTACCCGCCCAGGAGGCAGGATCCATGCTGGACACTGGGACGCCCGGTGAGGCCATCAGACAGGCACCCAGGGACGTGTGAACCAGCTGGTCATCATGTGGTCTGGGACGTCTCAAGTGTCCATCAATAGGGCTAACTGGTGGTACACCACAAAAAAGAACAATGCATTTATTTAAAGTGATGAGATATGCGCGTTAATTTACATAGAAATTTATGATACAATAGGAGAAAAAGCAGCTTCTACAACAAATATGGCCTCATTTTTATAAAACGCTTATAGGTTGTGTGTGTGTGTGTGTGTGTGTGTGTGTGTGTAAGAGAATTATGGTGGATGTTAGAATGGACGAAGCTTACCCCTGGATGGAGTACGTCTGCATATGACACTTCTGGCGGGAATCCCTGCTACATTGGTTCCGGTCCTCCCTAAAATGACTTTGAGCCCTGCCACTGCCTGGCCCAGCTTACCTATGTGCCCACCTCCCTCACTGCCCCAGAACTGTCCAGCTTCCCCTGGGTGCCCGCCTCCATGTCCCTGGGCTTGTACAGAGGTATGCTGTCCTCTTCTAGGGGAGGCTCACCTGCTATCCCCTTCACCTTTTCTGGGATGCTTTCCTGCTCCCCTGAACTGGGTCATGACCCTCTAGGTTGTGCAACACTCTCGCACACTGCCTGCTGCTCTACCAGCCATTGGGGGGGTGGCCTTGTCCCTGTCTGTCCCTCCTCCAGCCATGCTGAGCCCAGGGACCTGTGCATACAGGGGACTGGTACGTACCCACAGGACTGAGTTGGGGGGACCTTCAGACTCACTTGTCTGTTCCTTTTGGGGAAACCTTTGTTTAAGAGGCATTCTCAGGGTCCACCTTCTTGTCAGTTTGGGGAGTGACATGGTCTAGTGACCATGGTCTGATGCATGCTCTCCAGGCTGCAGGCAGAATGATCGCCCCAGACTGAGTGGCTGGGGGGACACTTGGGACTGCAATGAAGCTGATGGAAACTGTAACATTAACCACCCATTTTATAAGTATGGCTTCTGCCTTCCGTTTTCATGAGCTAATGCAGAGTAAAGCTCACTGAATCGGATTTTGAGAATTCAGAATGTCTGGCAGTCCCCTTGGACTCTGGGCCCTGGGCCCTGGGCTGAAACTGACCTGCCACCCTTTCTGCAGAAGGAGCTTGCTAAGCCGCCTAAAACGGGCAAGGTTTCCAAGCCACAGTTTTCTGATAAGCGTGCGAGAGAATGTTTACTAGGTGTTTCCTGGCAATCTACCTTTTCCCGCAGCCTCTCCAAATTCTGAACCATGTCAGGGGCAAGACACCCTCTGTGTGTAGTTATATTAAAGCACTGTAAGATGTGTAATTAAGCACGTCTTTTTCTGCAGGGATTAAAGACTTCATGTGTGAATTGTGTGGAAAGACTTTCAGTGAAAGAAACACAATGGAGACCCACAAGCTCATCCACACAGGTAAGCAGGGGGCAGCCTGATGGAAGGTTCCAGGCCTCATGCCGCTGCCCCAGTGCAGGGATCGGAATGATAGTGTATGACCCTATGATACAGACTGTTTCAGAATGTTTGGTTCTGTCCTGCCTTCATGGTGGCCCCTTGCCCCCCCAAAATCAGCCTATCACAGCTTTCAAATATCCATTCTTGAAGTTTCCAATACCGGAGCAGTGACATGACTCCATTCTCGGAGACGAAGTGGGCCACTCTCCTACTTGTTGTGGCCTGTGCTGTGTGTTCCCCTGGCCTGGCCTGGCGGCTGAAGCTGGCAACATCTGCCAAGGGCAAAACCTCCTCTCTCCCCTGTTCTGTGGACTGGCACGACCCACTCATGACCTGTGCTTGTCTTTTCCTTCCCGTGTGTGTGTGTGCGTGTGTGTGTGTGTGAGAAGTGGGCAAGCAGTGGACGTGCTCCGTGTGTGACAAGAAGTACGTGACTGAGTACATGCTGCAGAAGCACGTGCAGCTCACCCACGACAAGGTGGAGGCACAGAGCTGCCAGCTGTGTGGGACCAAGGTGTCCACCAGGGCCTCCATGAGCAGACACATGCGGCGTAAGCACCCAGAGGTAAGCGTCCTCCCCGCCCTCACCCCGCCCGGCCTGGCCCCTGTGCCTGGCGGCGTGGCTTCTGCTGCTGGAATCCCCACTGCGCAGGCTCACAGATCCCACCCCTTTTGCCGACCCCGAAAGCCTCGAAGCAGGGCCTGGGTCTGCGTTTTCTCTGAATCGCAGTGCCTGCACATAGGAGCTCCTGAATGAATGAGTGGACTAGAAGAGCCTCACATACTTTGCTGAGGTTATAAATTGTCACTGGACTTACAGCAAGATGGAAGTACAGCCCCTCCCCCTCCCCGTTCTTTCCTTTGGAGTCACTCATAAAATGCACAGAATGGGGAGCCTCCGGGTGATGTTGGGGGCCAGTCATAGGGTGCATTGAGGACCCAGAGGGAGAAACTGTGGAGGTAAGTAGACCCTGACTGAAGCTTGTTCTCAAGAAAGGTCTGGAGTGTTAATTCATGGTGCTTTAGAAAGAAGCAAACTGCAAACCGAAAGGAAATGCAGGTCCATGGCTCTCAGGCCACTGAGAGGGGAAGGCTCTAAGTGTAAATGAAAGAAGTGAACAGAAACACCCATAGATTTGACTACATAAGCAACGTGACACTTAGAACTTCTGTAGTCAGAAGGAATAAAAAGCCAAGGGCAGACTGGAAAATGTGTGTAAGATACTATCCCGTTAACAGAGCAACTTTGTTATTAAAGATGATAACCGTTCGGTGAGCGGAGCAGGAAGACTGCAGTGTGGACAAGGAGAGGCGGTTCCTGAAAGAGGAAAAACAGGAGCCAAGCACCCAACCTCACTGAATCCCAGAAACGCATACATTCACTGTAGAACGTGACATCCTTCCTCCTTGGAGTGAGGAGGAGGGTTTTACATTCAGAATGACCGTGCTGGCCAGCTGGCATGAGTCTTGCCCTCTGCCACGGGTGCCCCCTGGAAGGCAGCGTGACGGTGTCTGTCCAGTGTTTTCTAAATGAGTCATTGGACCCCTCAATGTCCAACAAGAGGAATGGATTAAATTAGTGATAGTTCAGCAAGGTGCTGGACTCTATAAACAAGTGCACAGAGATTTCTAAATAAAGTTGTGAAATGCTCACTGTGAAAAAGCAGTGTACGCTGTGTGTACACAGTATAGGTCATACACGTTGTGTGTGTTTGTGTGTGTGCAATACTCACCTTATAATGTCAATGAGACGGGAGAAAAGAAAGGAAGGAAACATTACACAGTGGTTTTCTCCTGGTGGTGAAGTTGTGAGTCATTCATTCACATTTTCCTGCTTTTAATAATTTCCTATAACGCACATGAGTTACTTTTGCAATCATCAAAGCACAATCTGCCTTAATTTGGGGAGGGTAAGTGCATCTTTTCCTTCTGGAACCTCGCCCTGGTCTCGGCAGCCCATTCAGGTCCCCTCCAGCATGCGGGGAGTCACCCGCTCTCCCGTCTTCTGAGGGGCCCAGCCCAGCCTGCATACTCTGATACATGGAGCTGGAGTCCCCCCAACTGCCCCCAGCCAGTGTTTTCACCTAGAAAAACAAAGTTGGGAGCAGGGCCCTAAAGTGTCAGCAAACACGTCACCCAGGGCTCAGGGCCCATAGCAGGTGCTGTAGACTCACCCAGGCTACGTGAGGGGTCTGGAGTTGGCGCCACCCGGTTACTCTGGGTCCGTAGTTCAGTGTAGTGACAAGTGTGCAAATCTGTGTACGCAGACTGGGTGTAGGAGAAGGCAAGCGGCCTGGCGAACGCACAACGGCTCAGCAGACGTCTTTGTCCAGTGAGCCTTTTACAGGGGTAATGGTTGCTTCCTCCTCGATCGGCTGCGAGGTCACCTTCTTGTGCCTGCCTGTCACACTGGGGCAGTGTGTGTTCCCCATCACCACTCCTCAGGCACGCCCATCCCAGGCAGAACTAGCCACAGGAAGGGAACGACGGCAGACGAAGGGTAAAGAAAATGCTGGGTAGCCCCTCTGTCACTGGCCCTCTTCTCAGCCCCTTGCGTCTCGCAAGCCTTTGGTCTGTTCTCTCTGGGCCACCCCTTTGGGTCATTTCACTGTCATCTCATTGTGTATTGGTTCAGACAGACACATGGGAAGTGCCCACTCGTGATGAGCACTGGGGAGCCAGCCGGCCAGCGTGTGCCCCCGCCCTACTGGAGGTAATGTTTCCGGTGGGAGACCAAAGGAAGGAGGGAGTAGATGAGAGGTAAAGTAAGTACAGAGGAGAGCAGATGACATGGAGGCTGTGACCTGGACAGAGGACGTGGCAGAGGGAGGGGCGGGCAGGGCGTCTGCTGTGGTGTACGGGCTACCACCAGCGCCTGGATGGGTGAGAGTGCGTGTCTCCGAGCCTCGAGCCCCACAGCCTGTCCACAGATGCTGAGCACAGGCTCAGGGCTGGTCGTTGGAGGCCGACTAGCATTTAGCTGTTGGGTGTAACCGACTTCACACATTTGGGATCTTGCAGAATTGACACTTTGATGACTTCAAGGTGTGGTGTTTCTGCTTTGAATGAATGTTCACTATAAAAAATTCAAACACAGAAAAATACTTTTCATTTATGGTTTTACCTCCTCCTAAGAGCAAAGCCAGTGAATGCGTCTGTGCTTGTTCTTCCGGGGCATCAGCTTCCAGACTGCGTGACAGGGCACTGGTGATGTCACTGTTGCTGATGGTGATGGTGGTGACAGTGAGAGTGGTGGAAATGGGTAGAAAACACATCCGTGGCATCTGGCTGTTCCTCAGTTTTGCAGCGTCACAGTCACACTTGGGACCTCAATGCCACCATCAGTATTTATGTTAACTTGAAACATGCACGGCCACTTTGCCATCCTGTCAGAGATGGGCCCAATCCTTGGCTTTGAACGTGAGTCCAAAGCTACAGTTCGCTGTTGTCTTTCTTAAATGAGCCACACCCACAATGTACTATAGTCCTTAATTTTCCATTTTCATTTTCATTAGTTGAGCAAAGATTTAAAGGCACTTGCAAAGCTGTTTGGATGAAGAACCCTTAAACATAGACGTGTGTAGTTTTCCCACAGCTAATTCCCTTTTTCTTAGCAACTCACTTCATTATCCCTTTTCAGAGTATTCATTCCTTCTGCCTGTGAGGTCCATCATCTCAGGATTTAATTCACTCACGTCATCACAGTAGCAGGGATAAATGGCCGAAGCAGTCTTGTGGACAAGAATTGGGCAGGACATCCCTGACCTGGTGGGGGGACGTGTGGGCACACGGGGAGTGGGCACAGCGTGGCCTCTGCATGCTCAGGGCCATGCAGTGTGGCTCTCCTGGCTCACAGAGGAAAGGCAGGGGCAAAAGTATCTGGACACGTGTCAAGTTAAAAAGCAAAAGTGTTGCAGGTGTAAATATCTTATTTTGGGTGATTTCTTGTGGGACAGGTTTACTGCGCTGTATTGTATCCCATCTACTCTTGGTTTGAAATAAGATTCACTGAAATTTCACTCACTGAAAGCGCGTTAGTGTGGGGCAGAGAAGGGAGGAAATACAGTGTCGCCCCTCCGGCAGGGGGTGGATGGCATAAGGTGATGCCCACACAGGTACAGGGGCACCCTCCGTGTGCAAGAGCATTGCAGACACACGAGATGAGGGCACATGGGGGAGGGGAGGACAGGCCTGGACAGGATTCTGGAAACAAAGTTTCAAGGTCAGTCCTGAGCAGAGCCTGGTTGGGAACACGGGGGACGCCCATGAGGGAGTCACGAGTCATCCCAGCTCACTGCCCCGTGCTCCCCGCAGGTCCTGGCCGTGAGAATTGACGACCTAGACCACCTCCCAGAGACCACCACAATCGACGCCTCCTCCATCGGAATCGTGCAGGTGAGCACAGGGCGGCCCTGCAGGACGGGACGTCACACGTCGTCTAGGTGCGCAGGCACCGCGGGGCGGGGCGTCACATACGACGTCTAGGTGCGCAGACACCGGGGGGCGGGGCGTCATAGGACATCTAGGTGCTTGGACACAGCGGGGCGGGGCGTCACACAGGACGTCTAGGTGCGCAGGCACCGCGGGGCGGGGCGTCATAGGACATCTAGGTGCTTGGACACAGCGGGGCGGGGCGTCACACAGGACGTCTAGGTGCGCAGGCACCGCGGGGCGGGGCGTCATAGGACATCTAGGTGCTTGGACACAGCGGGGCGGGGCGTCACACAGGACGTCTAGGTGCGCAGACACCGTGGGGCGGGGCGTCACACAGGACATCTAGGTGCTTGGACACAGCGGGGCGGGGCGTCACACAGGACGTCTAGGTGCTTGGACACAGCGGGGCGGGGCGTCACACAGGACGTCTAGGTGCTTGGACACAGCGGGGCGGGGCGTCACACAGGACATCTAGGTGCTTGGACACAGCGGGGCGGGTCGTCATAGGACATCTAGGTGCTTGGACACAGCGGGGCGGGGTGTCACAAACGACGTCTAGGTGCGCAGACACCGCGGGGCGGGGCGTCATAGGACATCTAGGTGCTTGGACACCGCGGGGTGGGGCGTCACACAGGACGTCTAGGTGCTTGGACACAGCGGGGCGGGGCGTCAAACAGGACATCTAGGTGCTTGGACACCACGGGGCGGGGCGTCACACCGTCACACAGGACATCTAGGTGCTTGGACACCGCGGGGCGGGGCGTCACACAGGACATCTAGGTGCTTGGACACAGCGGGGCAGGGCGTCACACAGGACATCTAGGTGCTTGGACACCGCGGGGCGGGGCGTCACACCGTCACACAGGACGTCTAGGTGCGCAGACACCGCGGGGCGGGGCGTCACACAGGACATCTAGGTGCTTGGACACAGCGGGGCGGGGCGTCACACAGGACGTCTAGGTGCTTGGACACAGCGGGGCGGGGCGTCACACAGGACGTCTAGGTGCGCAGACACCGGGGGGCGGGGCGTCACACAGGACATCTAGGTGCGCAGACACCGGGGGGCGGGGCCTCCAGGGCGCAGGCAGGTGATGGGGCACCTTTGGAAAGTCCCGTAGTCTCCGCCTCATCTCATCATCCTTTCACTGTCCGTCTTTAAGGTCAGTCTTCTCCCCAAGCACCTTTACGGTTCTGTAAATTTCTAGTACTTCAGCTTTATGAATACTGGTGTATCTTATTTTGGAGAATAGATGGACTATTAAAGTTCTCCAGAGGAAACAGAGTGAATAAGGTGTGTGTGTGCACGTGTGTGTGCATGTGTGAGTATGCATGTATGTGTGCATGTGTGTGGGTGAGCGTGCATGTGTGAGTATGAGTGTGTGTATGTGGGTGTGTAGAGACAGATTTACTTTAAGAATTCAGCTCAGGTGATGTAGGGGCTGGCGTGTTCAAAATCAGCTGGGCAGGTGGCAGACTGGAGACCCAGGGAGGAGTTGATGCTGCAGCTGGAGTGTGAAGGCTGACGGGAGGCAGACGTCCCTCTTACTGGGGAGGGGGCGGGGGGACAATGGAGGGATCTCAGTCTTTTTTCCTAAGGCCTTCGTTTGATTAGATGAGGCCCACCCATATTATGGAGGGTAATGTGCTTTACTCAACGTATATTGATGTAAATGTTAATCTCATCTAAAAAATACTTCACAGCGACATCTAGACTAGTGTTTGACCACACAACTGGACACTAGGGCCCTGCCAAGTTGACACTTAATATTAACCTTCAGAAATCGTTTCCAGAAAGGCTTAGTATAATTAGATTGTTACAAATAAAACAACTTTAAATGTATTAGATAAACTTACTTTTTAAAGGCATTTTCAGTTTATACCTTTATAAAAATTTTGTTTTATATAAAGAGAACATGTCATGCACTCAGTTATTTTTCAATTGCATTTATGTGTCTTTCTCTTGAAACTGCTTTGAATGCAGTACTCAGGTGCAGGCTTGTACTGAGCAAGCGTGAGAACGCCTGTGCTCCACCTGCCCCACCTCCCTGCTATGCCAGAGGCCCATGACCCACATCCACCTCTGATGAGGGAGTCCCACCATGGCCATGCCCTAGCAGGCTTCTTTTGTCACTGGTGGGACCAAATCTCATGGAATGGCCCCAGAGGCCTGGGAAGGGTGATCGGTGACCAGAGTGGAGAACCTTGCTGGCCACCACTGCCCAGTGGCTTCAGTGACTCTGAGCGAGCCCAGCTGTGGGTCAGAAGACTGGCCCTAGTGCAGCAGCTCGCAGAGAAGTGTGCAGGGCACCCGTCTGGGTTCGCCATGACAGCTGGGCCTATTTGCTGTCCCCAAAGGAGATGACTGTCCAGCTCTTATCAAACTGTTTTGATCCAAGATTGATTGTTCCTGGGGATGAGAGCCTGATATTAAAGCGTTTTCAGCCTCAGGCTGATTTCACCAAGGCCAAAACCGTAGCTCAAAAAATTTGTTTTAAGAGATGCTTGTATTTCAGCACAAAATGTAGCTCTTAAGAGTATGACTTGTATGTCATTTTCTTCACTTAATAAAAACAAAACAAAACCAAAAAAACAAAGCAGGAACATGCCCTAATCCTGAGAACTGCAAGTAGGCAGACAAGCTGTGGTCACTGTTTCCTGTGGCAGCCTGGTGGCCTGACAGCCTCGCCGCTGACCTGGGAGCGTGCCCAGGGATGGTGCCCGGGCCACACTGGCCACCACGGGGCATAACCCATTGAGCCTCATGTTGCTGAAACTTCTTTCCTTCAGCCTGAACTGAGTCTGGAGCAGGAAGATTTGGCGGAAGGGAAGCCCGTGAAAGCCACCAGGAGAGCTCACAAGAGGAAGCAGAAGCCGGAGGAGGACGCAGGGGCGCCCATGTCTGAGGACGCGACCTTCAGCGAGTACTCAGAGAAGGAGCCCGCGTTCACGGGCGGCGTGGGAGATGAGACCGACTCTGCCGTGCAGAGTATCCAGCAGGTCACCCTGTTTCTTGTGTTGGCGTCGGGGGCCTAGTCACTGTGGGTGGCAGCTGCCCTGGGCACGGGGCCCTGCACGTGCCCGCTCCCTCCCCTGTCCCCGGAGTCTGGTCTCCGTGTGCCTGTGGGTGCCGTCAGCCACAGCTTTCACCGAGGCACGCATTCTTCCACCTCAGCATTTCCCAGTGTAGACCTACACACCACACTGGGCGCTGTGAACAGCAGCTGACTTTCGGGCATGTCAGGAGAGCCGGCTCCCCCAGCTGAGAATCGGGAGATCATAAATGGCCTGAGTATGTGGAAGGGGGGTGCAGTGCCAGGCAGGGAGAGGGGACCCTACAAAGCAGAGGAGCTGCCCAGAGAGGGTTGGAGAAAGGGAAGGAGGCGCACGGCCAGCAAAGCTGCTTCCTTGATGGAACCTCCCTGCATCTCTTTGGTTTGTGGCTGCAAATCTTTCATCAGTGTATGTCTGATATCAGCCAGGCACCTCTCCTGATCTCTGAGATGGTCATTCTCATGGCAGACACCCTTGCCTTTATTTGGCCTTTCACCCCTGTGCGTGAGAAAGAATGCTGCTTTCTTTGTTATTTATTAGCTGTCAGCTCTGCAGATAGGTTCATTGCCCTTGTTGGCGTTATTCTTAGGATTTTCATTGACCGACAGCAGGGCGCTTTAGAGGAGTGAATGGACAATGAAGATGATACTTTCTGTCCTTCTCATTATTACTTTTCTTTATTTTTTTTTCTAGCTGGTGAAATCACTTGTTTCTCAGTTCTCCCTAATGGTCCCTGATTATGTCTATATCTTGTTTCTCTTTTTCACTAAGGTTGTTATTCCGGGACAAAAATTCCCTTGGTTTAATCTTTCACCGAAGGATGCTTTGCCTCTGTTCCTTTGGGCGTAGGACTATTCCAGCATGATAACCTGGTCTCCCTCACAGGTGTGGCAAAGGAAGCTTCTGTCCTTCTCTATTTTGCAGAAACTGTAACATTTTACGTTGTGTGACTCTTCCAGGTGGTGGTGACTCTCGGTGACCCAAACGTGACCACTCCCTCGAGCTCGGTTGGCTTGACCAACATCACCGTGACGCCCATCACCACTGCAGCTGGGACTCAGTTTACCAATCTCCAGCCAGTGGCCGTTGGGCACCTGACCACCCCTGAACGCCAGCTGCAGCTGGACAACTCGATCCTGACCGTGACCTTTGACACTGTCAGCAGCTCTGCCATGTTGCACAACCGCCAGAACGACATCCAGCTGCACTCCCAGCCAGAAGCCTCGAACCCACAGTCTGTGGCCCACTTCATCAACCTGACCACCCTGGTCAACTCCATCACACCCCTGGGCAACCAACTCAGTGACCAGCACCCGCTGTCATGGCGGGCAGTGCCCCAGGCCGACGTGCTGCCACCGCCGCAACCGCAGGCCCCCCAACCACAGCCCGCACAGCCCACAGTGCAGGCTGAGCAGCAGCAGATGTACAGCTACTGAGCCGCGTGGCAGGGGACTTGGAGAGAACCTCACACTGGCTTTCTGGTTTATGTTTGAGATTTGTTTGCTGGATACCAAACAAAGAACAAAAACATACGTTGCAATGTAAGTAAGGTTGACTTAGCTTTTGCAGAATTATGTCCAAATGCCCCCGCAACCATGACAGTCGGTCAGCTTGACTCGATGAGGGAGCGCTGGGGCCTGCTGTGCCCGCGAGCGGCCGCAGGCTCTGCCTTAGCCAGGCGGTGAGTCTGGCCGTGGCCACGCCCCGGCCTTCCCCAGCAGACTGGGGCTCATGGACTCGGGGTGCGGGTTTCCGGAAAGCGCAACAGAAAGAGAAGCAGGATCAGAAGAGGCAAGTGATGTTATTAGAAGCATAGGTGGTTCTTTTCAGTTCGTCCTTTAGAACTCAGTTACCATATAAAAACACAGTATTCACACGTGGCAGCAAGCTGCAATGAAATGCAGCTTTCTCCTTGCCTTTTTTTTTCGGCAAACAAGCAGGTAGGAGTTGAAGTGACATTTAGTGTCTTCTTTGAAATCAGAGTTGAGTCCATTTGTTTCACAGCTTTGGGCTGAAACCACGTGTGTGAAGGTGGTTGTGACGCACACAGGCATCCCTCTGGCCTTTGTGTTCATCACGGGCCAGGGGTCCCATGACGTCACTGACTCAGGCAAAAAGGCCTCTCAGTCATTTAATGCGTGAATTGATTTTCAGGATCATTTTTCTTTTCTTTTTTTACTTTATTTCAAGCATATATTGTGTATTCAGGACTCTGTTGTGACCATGTTGTTTTGACTTTTTTAACATGCTAACGTCGATTGCACTGTAGGACTCGTCCAGTTCTGCACAACCGCCCAGATGCACAGGCGCACCAAGTTGTGCAACAAGGAAGCTTTGTGTTTTCCCTGCTGCGGGCACCTTCGGGGTTCTCTTGGGACCCCCTGCCACCCAGATGTATTTATTGTGACTGAGGGAGGGCTCAGCCAAAACCCCCTGAACCGAAGAAAGGGAAGGAATTCATGTTTCTTTCTGTTTAAACATTAATTCCAAAGGTTGATGTGTTTCAAGACCAAGTTTCTAGGAAAGTGTCGAATAAGCTTGGCTCTTTACCACGCTGGAAAATCATAGGTTTTTCTGGACTACAAAGACAGCACTGTGTCCTTCAGGCAGCAGTGAAAACAGGATGTTAGAAGCATCGACGCCCCGTCTAAGTGAATGTGCTGCCTGACCACCGGCCCTGTTTCCAGGACACGTGCTGTCACACGCGTGCAGCCATCTCAGAGGTTGGGGGCGAGGCCGAAACACCGGCAGCCGGCCCTGCTGATGCTCAGCCCGGCAAACAGGCGTGGAGAACCAAGTCTGATTGCTGCCCCCCTGATATTGTAACGCTGTCCAAAATGAACTGATAAGTTGGCCTTATTTTGTCCTTGACCCCTCTTGGTCCCAGATGTTACCTGATGTAGGAGACCATCGTGAAGAAGTACTGAGTCTGAGTCAATAGGGGTAAATGAGGCTGGAGTTTTCTTGTGTTGCCGCTGCCGCTGAGGACGATTTGTTATACAAAATGCAGCTTTCTCAGCACATCACTTTATCCCAAATAGCAAGAATTTGAGGTTAGGGCTAGAATGTGTTTTGTGCAATACAGGCCTTCACGAACTAAGGAAATTCCTCACCCAGGCAGCATGCGAAAGGGGTCTTCAGACTTCTGTCTTTCTCACAGCTCATTTATTCACTCCCAGCTCTCACCTCTCACTTTAGTTAATTGTGGGAGATTGTTTGACTTTTTAACTTATGATAATTATTTTTATGTTATTTATGTATATAATTAACTGCTCTTTACATAATAGTTTCATCAAAAGAACTTGGGCAAGGGGTGATAGATTTTATAAAATATTGTCTCCATTCTCCAAATACAAGGGGTCCAGGTATCCATGGAATCATGCAGAGTGCCAGAGTTCCTAAGATATTTTTTTAAAATCACTGACAATTTCATTTTGCATTTACAGACTCTAAAGGGCGAATGACCAAGTAAAGAATCCAAACATGATTAAACGTCTGCTACTGTTTATCTTTTATTCCTCTTCCCTGTGAAATAAAGGCCTTTTAAATCACAATTTTATTTTTTTAAAGAAGTTGTTTTTGTGCCTAGCATAAGGATGCATCAGATGTTTTTAAAGAACCTAATTGAGGTTGTGTGGCCCCGGTGTACTACCACTGTTTGTTTAAATAACAGATGCATAATACTATTTCTTTTTATAATAAGTGAGAACTCTAAATAAAAATGGAGTTTACTCCTGAGTTTCCTGTAGATGCTTTTGGTCTTAATAGGGTTACTGTGGAGGCAAACTGCGTTCAGGTTCTCTTAAGACAGTTGCTGTGAATTTGCATGTAAGAAACTGGGCAGCAAACATACAAAGTTCTACTCAGCCAAAAGAGTCATCAACTAGAATGTTCTGTGCATACATCACTATTCACTGATGGAAGGCATTTAATATTTTTAACTGATCCCAGATGCACAGCTGTATCCATAGGAGGATATTAGATTGAGCCGTTGTGGTCACCACGCTCTGTGAATCTGTCCTGGTCATTCTAAATTAATAAATTGTGAGAGTTTATTTTGGGGCCTGTGAATTTGTAATGTTGTATAGCTGTGGGTAGAGCTGGACCCCTGGGTATGGCCACTTGATCTGAGTGGTGAGCCCCGTGATATGGAGGGGACTGGCCTCTGGATGTGTTCTCCGGGACACCTCACTGTGACCCACAGGAGAATCTGGGCGTGGAAGCAGATTCACGGACCTTACATGTCTTCTTCCAGCCATGGTGTCCAAAGGTGTACAGCTCGTGTTCCCATCTCAAGGTGGTTTCAGTAACCTTCCCATTGGCCTGTGACAGGCATTAAAACTGTTTGGAAAAGTTGCGTGTATTTCGTGTCCCATCCATTTGTATAACAACAAATAAAAGGTGCTGTGACCTGTGTTTTTCAATTGCTGCCCTCTGTCTAATTGCCGCTCCAAGTAGATGGTGCACTTGGTGTATTTTGAGAACAGCTATCTTTCCTGCTGCTGAAGGTTTCCAGTTGGGGGCTATTATGAATAACAGTTGCAGTGAACACCGGTGTACAAATATCTCTGTGTACGTAAGTTTTCACTTCTCTGGGATGAAATGCCCAGGAGTGCTATTAGCAGATTGTAAGGTCAGTATGTAGGTTTGCCGGGGGAACAATTGTAGAGCCACCTAACAGCCAGTGTTAAGTCCCTTCAAGTATGAGCTGTGTTTTCCATGTACCTAGGATAATAAGGTACAGAGGTGGTTCAATTATTTGTGCTGTGTTCTAAGAGCAAAACGAAATCTGAGACTGGTTTTGCGAAATCAAAAGAAGTTGCCCAACTCAGGTAGATGGTGGAGAGGAAGGATTCCTACCACCTTTTATTTTTAACCTATGGGAAAATGTTTTTCCTAAGTGTGGGGGGAAACATACTTCTTTGACCTGCACAGCTTTGAAGCACACACACACACACACACACACAAAACAAAACAAAAAAAACCCTGAATTTGTTACATCCAGTTGGAATTGTCTCTAAGTCTTCATGGGGCTTTTGGAAATCCTGCTTTCGAAGCGTGACCACCCACACGTCCCAGTCTTTCCTATCTTTCTCAGATCCTTCCTGTAGCAATCTGTTAGAGACTCTCGATGGGTGAACTAACAGAACAATGGAAATTCCCAATAAATACCATAGTGGAAAAAAAAAACCAAAAAAAACCAACCCATGCTTTATGCTCTTAGTCTCTTGCTATCCCAAGCAAAGACCTTTTTACTGCAGTTTGGTTAGCGTTTTTGGTAGGTTGGACATTGATTTTTCTAGTTCTATAGAAGCTGAGAGCTGCACTGTGTGTTACTAGATTTTCAGTTCTTATGTACATCTGGTAAGCATCAGTAAAAATAAATAACTGGAACAAATCGTACATAAATGTGCAGCATATCAGTTTAGGGTAAGAAGGGAGTTCTGTAGGGCCTCAACCAACCTTAGCTCAGCTAACTCCCCAGCGACCCCGAGCTGGCTGTCATCTGGTCACTGAGATGATGTGGGGTTCCTCATTACAGGTCACAAAACACTGTCTTAGTGAATCCGTGATGTCATGTTGGTGGAACTGGATTTCTCTGTGTTTAGAACTGTGCACGTACTTCAGGGAGAATTGGGAATTGTGCTAGCCCCCTGCTTGAGCCAAACAATTCTTCTCAGGAAAAGAACAATGTCAGCATAGACAGCCCACACGGACCTGACATTCTTAGTCTAGTGATTTATTGCACCTCACTAGGATTCGTCAGAATGTTCCTGAAATAACCAGCATCTAAATGTGGCACCAAATAGTATGGAGACTTTTATTTTCTTTAACTGGAGAGCTACTTTTATTTTTCCTTTTTAATTTAAAAGGCAACAACAAAAAATGAAATGGCTTTACTGGCTCCTGAGTGACTGTCATTTGTGGCTCCCATAAGTGGGCTTTCCCACACTGGCTGCCGTTACCCTCCTCCCCCCCACACACACCTGCCTTCAAGTGGTGTCAAAGCATAAATATTTTAACTGACTATTCGAAAGCCATGGTCAGATTTCTGCCTCTCCAGGGCTTCCCAGGACCTCCAGTTGGCAAGCAAATCACTGTGAGAACTTCCACTTGCGGGACAGCTCATGCCTGGCTCCAGGGACTCAGCAGAGCTGGTGTCTTTTGCCTCAACTTGGGACCATCGCCAATTTTATCACGCCGAGCTGCGATTCAGTGCCATTATTCCAAACCAAGAACAGAAATATAGCCTCGCTCCCACAAACGTGATTTATTTGATTATTAATGCAGCTGGTGGAAAAGATTTCACATCACAGTCACTAGGTGTCCTGTGCAAAAACACCCTCGTGTGGGGTAATTGACCGTATGTCCTCTTGTTCTGCTCGTGGTGAAACAAAGGTCAAGAAGATGATTACAGCCTTCATGTCTAACAACCTTTCACTCCTTAAACCCATGAGCCAGCTTTCTCGCAGCCCTGGTCTTCTCCAGACGTTTCCTCCTTACTCCAAGCCTTCGAGGGCTCCCGAAGTTGCCCGTAACCCCTGCCCTCTTCTTTTACCTGTTCTGCTTAAGGGGCTGTGTGTGGGACTAAATTATAATATAATGACTTAAAATCTCCAAATCATTTTCCCTCAAGTAAACAACTTCAGTACATAGAGACTTTCTAGAATTTACTGACTGTTGTTCTGTCTTTACAGTTCACTCAGATGATAACCTTTGAAAACATTCTCACTTTCCCAGGACAGGTAAAGCAATGATGCATCTGAACCACTTCCTGTGACCTGATGGAGGAACATTGGGTGAGTTAGTGCGTTCTGGTGGCAGGGGTCTAGGGACAAGGACAAAGAGTGGCTCGTGGAGAATGCACGCAGGCCTCTGAACGATCCTGCACCAAAACATGCAGTCCTTGCGTGCTTCCGAATAATACAATGAGAAAGTGAAGGGCAGAACTGTCTGCGGCTCACTAGATGCAGTCTGAGCTTCATGTCTTGTGCTTGTACAAAAGCAGTTCGTCAGCGAGCATTTTCAGTTTCTATCTCAGTGTGTCACTCCATGTACTAAACTTTGAACTTAACTTCTTTGGTGATCAGTTGTTCAGGGGAATTTAATTCTTTAACATATCCGACATCCAAAGCATGTTGTTACGTCAAATCTGAGTGCATTTTACAGACGTTAAGTATTAAACTGGGCTTGCACATACTGGGGACCAGGACACCCCTATGCTGCACGTTTGTCTTAGTCTTGTCTGGTTTTTGAAGAGCGTACCCTGGCAGTGACAATTCCGGTTCATTACAGTCCCGTCGAAGTCAGACTGGAAAGGACGCTTCCAGGCCTCGGGAGCTCGAATCACACTGCATTGCACGTAAGCTCTGCGTTTTCCTTCAAGTTGCTGGAAACAGACAAAGGCTACAAGACCTGCTTAAGTTAATAATCTTTCTTTTACTTATAGACTGCCTTGCAAAAAGTAAGCTTACTTTGATCCCACGACCCAGTTGGAGGAACTCTCTTCATCCCCTACAAGGACGGGCCCTTAGGGTCGGGCCAAGAGGAATGGTGGGCGCCAACTGAGTGAACACACAGGACACACCCTCGGGACCACTTCCGGCTTGCCCTTGACCAGGAATGTTGGATTTTGTGAAACAACAGATTCCAGAAGACAGTAAGTCAATTGGTATTTTTCTCTGGTAACAAAGGAAATATTCTTGCAATAGATTTCTTCTGTGGTTGGATTCATTTAGGACATCACAAGTATGACGTTTGGAAGCATGAATCATAGTAACATGCTTTAAATTGGTACTTCCTTTTGGATCTGACGTTAGGGGATGAGTGTGTGGACGTCCGGCACACAAACTGTTCTGGACGTATTGGCAGATAATTCCTCACTTCATCTTTGCAGCTGAGCAGGTCTTAATAACTTCTTTTAGAGTTGAACCGAATTGACAAGACTGTGACATCATCATGTCATGATAGAGTGAATTCTCAGGCTGGGGACCTAAATGCCGACATCATATGGGCTCCAAAGCCAGGCAGAGGCCCTCGTCGGCCTGAGCGTGACTCTCCCAGCTGCCACTGTGAAAACACACTGTGTGATTTGTAGACAGGCTTTCTTCAAATTAATTGTATTTCGATTTGAAGTTCTTTCAAGTGAGGCTCGGTAAGTGCATTACTTATTGTTAAGATAGGAGGAAACGGAAGTCCCGAAATTGGAGGTTTTAGAAAGGTTTAGAATTTTTTTAAAGGGAATGGCATATTTTTTCTATAGTTATTGTTTTTTTAAAAAAACATTTTTTTTTTAAATTGGGGAATTTTGGGGAACATGTGTTTCTCCAGGGCCCATCAGCTCCAAGTCAGGTCGTGTCCTTCAATCTAGTTGTGGAGGGCGCAGCTCAGCTCCAAGTCCAGTCACCGTTTTCAATCTTAGTTGCAGGAGGCACAGCCCACCATCGCATGTGGGAATTGAACCGGCAACCTTGTTGTTAAGAGCTCACGCTCTAACCAACTGAGCCATCCGGCCGCCCGCCTCATACACTTATAAACTGCTTGGTCCCACATATCTCTTTTGAATTGGAAAGGGCCAGAATGTTCTTGATTTCCCCATTCTAAGTGGGGAGAATGCATGTGGAGTACATTTTAAAATCAGGCAATACATGGCTGGGCTGTTGTGATCCACAGTAAAGTCTGCTGCTGGCCTCGCTCTGCTTTCAACATTTGGGGCCCTATTCACAGGAAACTTTCCTCATAGGAAATGTCAGTTGAAATAAGAAAATAGGTTCTTCTATGTAGAGACACAAACACACATACACACACACACACACAAAACACAGGTTCAGGATTTGCAGTTAGCATTTTAGAGTAGATTTTTGTCTCTAATATTCACTTAGTCTGTCTTTGCAAATGAGTGTTTAACCTTAGCACGTGGAGGATAGGCAGATATGTCTTCTGAAATATTTATATTTGCTGATCATTTTTTAATTGCAGTTTTTCTTGCAGTTTCATTTTATTTAGATTCTTTCCATCTGTGCTCAACTCCTTGCTTTGTGGGTGGGCCTTGTTGTTCTTTACTTTTATCTCATGTAGATTTCCAGGAAAAAATACATGCTTTAAGAATCTTTCACTAGCTCACACTTTACTGATGAGTTTATGTTTAATTTTAGAGCGTTATTCTCAGTATTGCAACAAATGCTTTGCCAGGGAGGGCACTCTTTAAAGCCAGGCTAGACTGCGTGGTAAGAGCACTTTATACTTTTCCTATAAGCACAGATCACTTCATGGAGATTTTTAGACTAAAATACAAAAAGACATGTCACTTTATAACTATATAGAAGTCTACTCTGAAAAGGATAAGAATAAGTCAGTTTTTGTAATGTGGTTAATTAGAGTCTATATAGTCAAAGAAGGAAAAACTAAGCTGAATCCCTAAGAAGGTGCAAATTTCAATTTTTTTTTTTAAGTGTGTTTTTCCAGGACCCATCAGCTCCGAGTCAAGTAGTTGTTTCAGTCTAGTTGTGGAGGGCGCAGCTCACAGTGGCCCATGTGGGGATGGAACCGGCAACCTTGTTGTTAAGAGCACCACACTCTAACCAACTGAGCGGCTGCCCCGAAAAATTCAACTTTTAACAAAATTGACTCAATCAATAGTCTGAATTTCCTTGCGATGAGGATTTTTATGGTGGTTTACATTCATTGGCACATGGTTCATGATTTGATGCTGAATAGTTTGGCATAGGAAAACACAGGGTTTTCACAACAATGACTGTTTCACTCTCTCGATTCCTACCTCTGATCTCTGGCCATTTGCCACTTCTCGTTCCCAGCCGCATTGTGGTCACTCCGCTCTCCCTGTGCCTTTGAGTTGCTAGAGAGAGCCCCTGCCAGCTCATATACCTGTCCTGTCCGTCTGTCCCTTGTCCGTGCAGGGAAGGGAGCAGGAACCAGCACGGAGGGCACGACACACCCCTGTGTACCAGTGAAGAGGCCATCCTGGAAATAGGGGCCCATTGGGGCTGCAGGTGAAGATATTTTAAACTGCTTTAAAACCTGCCCTAAGTACCCTGCACGTAGTTAGGGTTTGTTGGCAACAGGATGCATATATGTTTACTCAAGACAGTTGACATTACTTTAAAAATCTTTGATACTACATTATGCTTTAATAAACAATACAAACATCATTGTGGTTGCTTGCAGAGGCTTTTGTTTTGTTTTGCAAATTGAAGAGTTAAAATCTCGAATTAAAAAAAAAAAAGTATTGGTTGCATGTTTGTACTGCTTTATTTTTAGTTAGCCCTAGGAGCCATCCACAACGCACCAGGGTTTGTGTAACTGTCTCGTCTCTGAGATGAATGGCCCTTCCATTGTGGTTTTTGTGACCACAGGTAAGAAACAGACAGATCAGAAGACAGTTAGACAAAAGCAGTCGAGGTTGGCTGTGAATCAGGGAACATTGGTAGGAAGCCTGGAAAACATACCCAGGCAGAGCGACCAGAATCCTCTGGCACGAGAGGCGGTATGCCTCCTTGAACTCTGCACCTGGGCGCAACACGCTGTTAGGCAGCTGGCACCCACAATGCCTCCAGGCACGGCCCTGTCCATATTTGCCCAGTGAAGGTGTGCTCCGCTCCCTTCTCACGCACGAGCCCCTGCCTTTCCTGCGTGCTTGGGGATTGCACACGGACGCCAGCTAGTTGCAGACAAAATTAGTTCCACAGAAAATGAAAGTCTTTAAAAATGGATCTAAAAATATGGAAAAAATGGGAACCTTTCTTTTAACCATTCACATTTTAGATGTTTACTTAATTTAAATGTTAATTTAAAATTATTAGGTAATAATAATTTATCACTGTTGGTTCATTCGTTGTAACAAGTACCACACCAATAATAATGTTAGTACTAAGGAAAACTATGGGAGGGCAAGGGAGCAGGGGTGAGGGGTCCCATGGGAATTCTGCACGTTCTGTGTGATTTTTCTGGATATCTACAAAGGCTATAAAAAATAAAGTATATTAATTTTGTTAAAAGACAATTATTTTATATGTTATATATATTATTTATATATGTATATAAAAAATATTATTTATATATCTATATGTAAAATATGCATATATAATAATTGTCTTAACAAAATGAATGTACAAGTATGTATATATGTGTGTATGTGTATATATGTGTACATATGTATGTATTTGTGTATATGGGTGTATACATGTAAATGTATGTGTGCATATATGTATACTTGTGTGCATATGTATGTATGTATGTGTGTATACATGTATACACATGTATGTACGTGTGAAATGAAATCACATTGGGGGTGCCTTAAGGCGGGTGCACTCCCAGGGGTAGGAGCAGAGGGCAGTGGGGGATGAGGGTGCTATACTGCCTGCCTTCCTGTTTTCTTTCTCTTAATAACTTCCCCTTTCCTCAGCGTGTAACACACCTGCCGTAGGTACTGGAAGGCTCGTCCTCAGTCAGCCCGGAACGCCCTGTATTCTTTCTTTGGTAAATCCCACCCTTCCTCTTGCTTCTTTTTGGAATTCCTGCCAGTTGGATGTGGGGTCTCTTTGTTAAACTACTTTACTTTTTCCTTCAATTTCTTATCTCTCTGCCTTTTATTGTCATCTGTGGAAGATGTCCTTGGCTTTTTAAAACTTTTAGTTTTGACTCTCGAGTGATGGGGAGGGCTGGTGGAGCCATGAGCTTCGCCGGTCACTCCCCCAGAGGCTCCCACATGCCAGGATGTAGAATGCGCGGGTCTTTGGGGTGGTGGGAGGCGGCTGTGGGGGTACATCCTGCTGGCAGCATTCTGGAAGCGGGTCTGGTGCTGCTGAGTGAGGAGTGTCTGGTTCAGGGTCATGGGCCTCACACACACACACAGGGTAAAGAAAAGCGCATCGTTAGCCTCAGGAGAGAGAGGAGCTCTGAGGATCAAAGTTCATAAAAATGAATTCTTGTTTTCATTATTCTGCAGTCGTACCTTTGATGTTTCCTACTGGGCAGAGCTTATATTTGAACCGTATTCTTTAATGATAAATATTGACTTTTCCCTCAACGAATTAAAAATTAGCATTTGTTTAATGCATCATTTGTTTAAGCTTTAAATTGCAAATGAAATGAGTCGTCGTAAAGCAGAGGTGTGTTTGACAATAATTTAAAGATCACGTTAATTAAAGGCACTTTAATCTGAGTTCCCTCCAGGTTTAGAACTGCACGTACTCCAGAAGTAAGCCCATGGGAAGGTCACCTGACCCATCAGCTGGGACCGGGCGGGAGTGACTTGACCGCACACACCTTCCAGCCTCCTGACCAGGTGTCCGAACAGGACTCGGTGACAGTTGCTAAGAGCATGAAAACCCCAATTGCTGCAGAACTGACTTTATTAATTCCATGTATAGTTTGGACCTAATGTTTCATAACTTTAAAATGATATATGATTATAGAAAAGTGAATATGTTTTGCTGACCTTTAAAATTAATAATAAAAAACAAGAAATCGTGCTAATCTCATCATTGTTTATGGACAGACGTACCTGATCAGTTGGGGAGAGGGGTGGCATTTTAAAAAACTGTAAGTAAATGTTAGATAATCTGTTTCACCTTTTGTTCTTAGAATAGCCTCAAGTTTCACTGCATTAAACAATGCATCTCACTGGTAGAAAAGGGACTTTTGTGTTTACACAAAATTAGTAGGCAGGAGGTACAGAGGACGAAAAGAGAGCAGTGCCCTTAAATATGTACTTACATTATGAGAGATGATGAGCCCAGTTTAGAGCATGTTTGCATTCTCCATTTTTATTAATTTTGCTGATTATTCTGTGCTGGTATTTCTCTGTCAAGTTCAGCGCACCTTAACTTCCGTCCTTTCACACCAAAACTCTCCGTTCCTCATGAGACAGGTAAATGACAGAAGCTGAATATCACATTTGCTTTATCCCTCAACACAGCGTGATTACTGGAAAAGTCCTAAGATTTTTCTTTCTTTTTCTTACTTCCTTTTGTCTTTAGCATATTTTCCACTAGAAGTGACTTTCAAATTTCCACGTTTTCAAGCCACTTGGAATAGCTCTGCTCTGGTCGGTCAGGCCATCCAATGGCACATTTGGTTTGTTTGTCCTATTTTATGTCTGATATTTAGGGAGTGGCTTTTTAAAGTTGATTTGTTTTATAAGTACATAAAATATTCGCACGGTTCCCAAGTCAAATCTATAAAACAAGGCACGTACAGAGAAGTTGTGTTTCCGTCCCAAGTCCTTCCACTCTCCATCCCTATAGTTACGTCCCAGATACTTACAGGTTAGTCTCCCGGTGCTTATGCTGAAAATAGAGGCAGCTCAGATAGGTGGATGATAGAGGATAGATAGATAGATAGATAGATTAGAGAGAGAGAGAGAGAGAGATGTAGATTATCAGGCAAATAGATATAGATGGATAGATAGATAGATGATAAATAGATAGGCGGACAGATAGCTGGCTGCCTTCCTAGTTCCCGCCTGTCTTGAGTAAACGGTAACCCCCACGTGGTGCTTCCCCCCCTTGCTCTGCCCACGGAGACCTCTGTGGTCACCACAGAGCCGGGCGGAGCTTGTCCTTCTCCCTTTTCACGGCTGCGCAGTACTCCTCCATGGTGATGAGTGGTGATGATTTCCCCAGTGCCCCATCGAGGGGCATTTGGGTTGTTGCCAATCTTTTGCTCTTACAAATTGTCTAATATTTGAACAGAAATGGGGCTCGTTATGTAAATGCCTGTAACTTGCTCTCTCATTGAATGTAATTTGATATTATATTTGTCTACTTCAGTGGGAAAATACGGCAGATTAGACGTTTTCGGTGCGTGACTGAAAGCCCATGAAACCAGCCCAAATGAAAGAAGACAGCCGATGCTCGTGCAGGGCACAGGACGTGCAGACACTGTTCTGAGGATACGTTAACTTATTTAATCCCCACAATTCTGGGAAGTAGGGAGCCTAGTTTCACCTTCCTCATTCTACAGAGGGGGAAACAGGCAAGAGAAGCCGGTGACCCACAAGTCTGGAACAGCATGAGCAGCCCTTGGCTGCTGCCTGCTCTCGTCAGGCTGGGACCTGCAATTTCACTGAGGCATGGACCAAAAGACCAAGTGGGCAGGGCCGTTTGTGATGAGGGCAGTGCCTGGCACAGAGCATGTGCCCCACAAATATTATGGTTGGGAGTCTGGCTCACCTGTGCAGCCATCCGGATTCCCCAGCAACCACCGCTGCAGTTCCCACGCTCGGCCCACAGATGGCAGGTGGCCACCTCGTGGAACCACTCCCTTGAGAATCTGGCAAAGCCACCGGGGTGTGTGTGAGAAGTACCCAAGGAGAATTCCTTTCTAAATAGACATCTTAGGGAAAAAAGTCTTGGCTGGAGATGCCTGATCTGGAGGTGTGATAGGAGGGACCCCACTGGCAGTGCAGGGACTCGCAGCCCTGGGGTTCGAGTGACTCACCAGGAGGGGAGGGGGCAGCTTTGTGGGGGGGGCAAGGGTGGGAAGAGGAAGCAGTGAAAGGTGACCCCTCAACCTGTAGGGAGCAGAGCAGGGAGGCCAGCCCGACTTTCACACGCCTTGTTTTAAGATCATTTCAGCGCAGCCCGGTTCAGCTTTAGCAAGAGAAAACCTGATTTCTTGACTTGTTTTTGTCAGGGGACCTGTCTAGACAAAGGAGTGTCATACCCGGACTATGCATTTACTGACCTTGAAGAGCAGCGTCAACCTTCATTGCAGTGGTTTAAAAATGGCTTTTAAAAAACAAAATTCAATATAAACCACAGAACAGGCTGCAAAAAAAAAACTGGTGGGTCTACCAGTTTTGCCAAGAAAAAGACTGGTTGGATTTAGAAAACAGAGTTAAAGTGAAACAGGAAAGCTTTAAGGCCCAGAGAAACAGAACCAATAGGGTGTGTGTGTGTGCGTGTGTGTGCACACGTGCTATAAGGAATGGGCCTGCAGGAGTTTGGAGGCTGACAAGTCCCCAAATCTGCAGTGTGAATCTGCAGACGAGAGACAAGGAGAGCGAATGTTTCAGTTCGAAGGCCATCAGGCAGGTGTTGACACATTCGGGTCACTGTCACAGACCCCTGTACGAGCTTACCGACCAGCTGCAGTTCAGTAGGCCCCGAGTGGATAGAGAAAATCAGTATCTCTTGTTTGGGATAAAATAAGGACCCTTGTAACTGTGACAAAGATATTGATCTAGGTGAGTATATAGTTTCCTGGGGCTGCCATATTAAAGTGAGAGTATATTCTGTCACGATTCTAGAGGCCACAAGCCTGCAATCCTGGTGTGAGCAGAGCGCCGCTCCCTGGGAAGGCTGTGGGAAGGGCCCCTCCTTGCCAACTCCAGCCTCTGGCATCTGCCAGCCGTCCTTGGCATCCTGTGCTTTGTAGATGCACCACTCCACTCACATGGTCGTCTCCTGCCTGTGTCTTCACGGCACCTTCCTTCCGCGCATACCCAGCTGTCCAAATGTCCCCTCTTTATAAGGACAGTCATACTGGAGCAGGGCCCACCCTGATGACCTCATCTTAACTGGATTATCTGCACAGACCCTATTTCCAAATAAGGTCACGTTTGCAGGTCCTGTGGGTGAGACTACAACATGTCTCTTGGGGGGGACACAATTCGGCTCATAACAGTGGGTCTCACCAGGCCCTGTAAGCGCCGAGCCCCGAGTTCCTCCCCAGCCACTCACAGGGGATGCAGGGAAGCCTTGGGGCTTCCACTTGATATCATTATTTTCCCAACCTCTGTCCTCTGTTCCTGCAGAATTGCCTGCTGGTTTGTCTGCCAAGGCCCTTGAAACAGTTGTGAAGACCCCACAGGCACCTCACAGCTTTAACATGCCCCTGGCAAAAGGTATGATGCTCTCCTCAGGGCATTAGTGGAGCATTCTGGTTGTTTTTGCTGCCCCATTTTTGCAGCCGTGTCTCCCTGGGGCACAGGAATAAGTACATGGGGTTGGCTGCACCAAGCGTTGCCCAATGTCTGTGCCCTGTTATTGGCCTTGGCTCCATACCCCAAGGGCCCCACCAGCTGGAATAGCCTTGAACCCCAAGTATAGGCCCTTCCCAGCTGGGCTTTCTCCTACAGTTGTGCCTGGTTCATTATCCAGTGCTCAGGGGTGGGGGGCTGCTGTGACCACCCCACCCCCACGGCTGTGAGCTCTAGGCAAGGGAGGCCACCACCGGTTCCCAGCAAGCACTTGAATTGGTCAGATCTTCCCCTGAATGGCTAGTAAAAATAAACCAGGGGCAGCACGCCACTCTCTCCTCCCTGGACCACTCTGTCACTGGGCTCTGTTGATGGGCTTTGTGAAATTATCTCTCCTACCAGAGAACTTCCTGAAATAGGTTTCCAGCTGCTGGAAGGGGCTGCTTGGGTGTGTTTCTGGCCCCCGCCAGGCGTCTCCCCCAGCCTTAGATAAGATGGGTCCAGTCCCTGCTTTACCTAAGACCACATGGTCTGATCCTGCTCTTTATAACCCAGAGCGGACAACTCTGCCTTCAACTTCCAGCTGCAGGCCTAGGCCCATTGCGGAAAGTAAAGTGGTTTTTTAGGACATACTCTGTTTTCAGAATAGCATGACACGGTTACCTTTTGCTTGTGTCATCAAATTCTAGTCTCATGTAATTTCATGAGCTCATCAGTCTTGTGATTCAAACCAGCCAGCATGTGTCAAATTCCTGCCATCTCCATTGAGTGGGTGGAGTGCAAAGAAATGCCCAGGGCATGCAATTTTTCTTCCAGAAGTGGGTGTTTCTTGGGAAATAAAATGGCCAGATATTTGCAAGATTATTTGGAAGAAAAGGTTGATTGCAAAGAAAGAGAGGAGGAAGAAACAATGGACGGACATCTTAATGACATACTTAAGCATTAACTTAATAACTAGTTTAACTCAGCATATACTTGTGACCACAGTCTCCAGACTGTGCCATGGTGCCCTGTGCAGTGGGAGATTTTAACATTTGGAGGGAACCAGTGAAATATATCAGATACCATGTGAAGAGATAACCCCAGGGAATTCACACTGTCAACATTAGATTGTGCTAAATTCCTTCTGATGATGTCCTATGTATGCAAAGTTGGGCTTTTGGTGACTACTGTCATCAAAAGCAATTAGTGTGTGTGAAAATCAGTGTGGGACAGGAAACAAGAGTGACAGGGTCCAATTTGATTCTCAGGTTTGAGAAGTTGTGCAATGCTCAACAGTACAGCCATCCCATTAGTACATAACTGAGCTTATTTAAGAATGAAATAAATTTTTTCTTCAATTTATACGGATTATTTTTTTATTAAAAAAACAGCTACTGAAGTTGTTAGAACATAAATACTTTTCAAAAAATTGAAGTGAAATTCACATCGCATAAAATTAACCTTTTCTTGTGGTGAAATATACATAATATAAATTTGATCATTTTAGCCATTTGTAAGCAGACGATTCCGTGGCATTTAGCACATTCACAGTGTTGTGCAACCACTACCACTATCTATTTCCAGAACATTGTTGTCACCACAAAAGGAAACCATGTACCTACTAAGCAGCTGCTCCGTATTCTCCCCTCCCACCCAGCCCCTGGCAAACACTAATGCGCTTTCTGTCTCTGTGGATTTGCCTGTTCTGGATGTTTCATGTAAACGAACTCGTACATCGTGGCATTTTGTGTGTGGCTCCTTTCACTCAACATGATGTTTTCAAGGGTCATCCATGGTGTAGCACATTGTCAGTATCATTCCTTTTCATGGCTGACTAATAATATTCCCTTGTGTGGATATGGTACATTTTGCATATTCATTTGTCCATCAGTGGACACTTGCGTTGTTTTCACCTTTTGCTTGATTGTGAATCCTGCTGCTATGAACATTCATGTAAAAGGTTTTGCTTGAATGCCTATTTTCACTTCTTTGGGGTGTATCCCTAGGAGTGAAATTGCCAGATCATACGGTAAGTCTAGGCTTAACTTTTTGAGGAACTGCCAGACTGTTTTACTGTAAATATTTTTTTTAAGTTGTTTGATCCTAACTAACTGAACAAAAGACACTGTTGGGCATTCGTTTGGGCCTAGGGACACTGTAGAAAGATGACTGAGAGACTAAAGGTGCCCTGTGGGTTGGAAGTTTGGGAACCTCTGACCTGGGCAGCACTTGTTGTGCCACCCAGGCACCGTGGGGGGCGCTGTGGAGGCAACCCAAGCCGCGCTCACCTGTGAGTAACTGAACCACCAAGCATTTTAGGGTGTCAGCAGAGAGGGGATAGCATGGAGTCGCAATGGACCCGTGCTGTTTTAGATGGGTCACCTCAGAAGGCAGCAGTAAAGGAAGGTGTGGCCCATGGGGATTAAGGCCGGAGTGCCCCAAGAAGAAGAGCCACAGGGGCAGAGGGTCTGAGGAAGGAAGGCATGTAGGGTTTGGAAGAATGAAAAGGCCAGTGTGGCGGGCACAGAGGGGGGGTGGGTGGTCAGAGATGAACCTGGACAGGTCGGCGGGGCAGGGTCATACAAGCACCTCTGCCAGGGGAGGTGTGGAGGCCGTTGCCCTAATGGGGCCCAGAGTAGAGGAGCCGGGTGTTAATCAGCAATCCCCCAATAAACACAGTGACGCACCCAGCCACATGCCCATGAGCTTGTAACAGGGGCTTGACTGAGTCTGGGATGTGGGGGGAAGACCGAGAGATAGGCTGAATGGAAGTAAACTAGGCGTCTGCTGAATTTCCCAGACAGACAGGACAGCTTGTGCAAAGGCCCTGGGGAGCCTGAGACAGAGGGCCTGGGAGAAGCTGAGTTGGGGAGAGGCTGCTGGAAGACCAAGAGCAGCAGAGACTAGAGGATGAAGCTAGAAAGGCAGGCCTATTTCCATCTGAAAACAGGTGGGATTTGTATTTTCAAAACCTCAGGTGCTTAGTGAAGAAGCGACTGGAGGCTGTAATGACCCAGATGGGAAGTGAGTGTGACTTAGGCCTGGGACCACATGGGAGATGTCATTCCATCAAGAGATTCTCAGGAGGGAAGAGTTGGCGTCTTTCTGACCAGGTTGTGCTGACGTTTCTGCCTGGGAAGGGTACAAATTGAGTCGCGTATGCCACGTGTCTAAATTGTGGAAAGTTCTAAATCCAGCTAACAAAATGTTAAATAAAATGTGTTCTGTCTTCCTGCTTTGACAAACACACCCTCACAACAACTGGGGGGACCAGATTCCAACTGGGAATTCTCAGATTCCAGGCCCTTTCTCTCCACCTCCAGCTTTGTGAGGCGTCCTAGGCCCACGCCCCAGCTCCACCCACATCCCTTGCAAATAGCTTCCTCTGGCCACGCCATTAGCCTTGGGGACCCACATCAGCAGTGGGGTCACCCTCAGGAGGATGGACCTGTACGGGGGTTGGAGGGTGGGCTTGGGGACATTTGGCTGGGAATTCCGGGGTCCCAGAACTTGACCTAGGAGTGTGGGAACCTCCTGGGTCTGTGTTGACGAGCAGGACCAACGAGGGCCAGACTGGGGCCCTTTGGAGCCAGGCCAGGGCAGGCTCGCCTCTGGTCCAGGTCTAGGATGGAGCTGCTTGCGATGGACTGGGTCTTGTGGGATGCAGGGTCTGTGAGGTACTACGACACTTTGGAGTTCCTGGCCTTCAGACACACAGAGATGGGAGTCTCTAGAAAGAGCCAATTTGGGGGTGAAGATCACAGGCTCATCTCAAACGTGCTGAGCTGCCTTAGAGACATCCAAGGGTGGGCACTCTGTTAGATTTGGGGTCTGACAGGGAGGAGCAGTCTGGCCTGGAGTATAAACTGCAGTCTTTGTTGAGTAGGTGGAGACTGAGGCAGTGGCCTGGATGAGATCACCTAGGGGTAAAGAGGAGGGCAGCCAGTGGGCGAGAAGGGGGCCTGGCTTTAAGGGGCCCCAACACTTAAGCCCAGGGAGCGCAGGATGAGGGTGCAGAAATGTAGGGCGGTGTTATAATCGGACTTCAACAGGCCTGTGCTTCATGCTGGTCTCCTGCATGATACCTCGAGAGGCTGTGTCCCCAGTAGGATGTGTCCCCAGCAGGGTCACGTGATCTTACAGCAAGACACGCGGGGAGGGCAGAGTGGGGCACTGGGGTCAGAGGAGGCATCTCTGAAAACGAAGGTTTGTGTAAAAGGAAACCTGCCCCTGAGAAAAGTGAGAAGTTGGCGTCAGGCCCCCTTTGGCGCCCTGTTCTCCCAAATCACTTTTTCAGAATTAATGAGGGCAGAATCGCAGCACTGAACAAGAGTGTTCTTTTAGCAAATAACATTCAAATCATGCAGGGAATTCTCAAAAGCCGCCCTGCAAGTAGCAGCAAGAGTTGTCCTCGGAGGAGAGCAAGGCCGCCTTCCTAGGGAGGAGCCTGCCGGGCAGAGCGGGGCAGGACTTGGAGGAGGGGCCGGGAGGGGCGGGGGCGGGGGCGGGGCGGGGGCGGGGGCGGGGTGGGGGCGGGGCAGGGGCGGGGGCGGGGCAGGGGCAGGGGCTGGCAGGGGGCGGGGAGGGAGCGGGGAGGACGCCGGGACGCGACCAGGGCTCTGCTGCCCCTTCCACGTGGGCAGGTCAAGCGGGAGGACTTCAGGGGCGCTGGCTTCATTCCGGGCCCCGGAACCCCGTCAGTCCCAGGTGGGCTGCAGAGCCTAAGCGAGCCATTCGCCAAGAGGGCTGTGTCGGGGGCGCGCTGCTCCGGGGGCCCTGAGGAGGACAAAGAGGGGTTTACACTCCACGCAGCCGCCCAGCCAGCGGAAGTGATAAATGACAGGCACTGTCACCCTTACCTGGTACACGCCAGGCGCGCCGTCTCCTTGCAGCCCCACGGGCCTCCTCGTCGGGGACCCGTACCCGCCGCCCTTTGCAGGGACCCGCAAACTCGCCCACGGTCACGGTGCTGGGACCTCGCCCAGGAGAATCCTTGGTCTTAGGGTCGGTCCGGTCCCCATGGCGGGACGCAGAGGCAACTCCCGACCCTCGCCCAGCTCGCCCGGTCAGCGAGGGCGCCGTGCTAAATAGCCACGTGGGGAAAGGGACATCCCCTCGGAGCTGGGTACCCCCGGAGACCTGAACGAGAGGGGCACCTATTGAGATGCGCTGTCCCGGGGCGCGACGCAGGAGCAAGCGGATTTAGGACTTCTTAGGGACTAGGCCAGCACAAGCCGGCGGCGGGCACCGCCCTCCCCGCCGGCCCGCCCCTCCCCACCCGCGCTCCCCGAGGGGTGGCTGTCTCTTCCCTGAGCGTCGTGCCCTCGGAGCTCGTCTCCTCAAATCATCTGGCCTCGAGCCCCTGCGCTGTGCCCGGCGCTCCGGCTCAGTACTGGCTGATTTCCTGGCGCCGTCCGCCCGGCGCTTCACAGACGCTGCCGCATTCGTCCTCACTACGGCCGCCTCCCGCGTCCGAGATGCAAAACTGCACTATTATTCACGTCGTATTTTTCTTTACATTGGTCCACTTTTATTTTTACCTAAAATGTATTAAAAGTGAAACTTTATGCTTTGATTAAAAGTTTTCATTGATACACGTTATTGACACTAGTGAGCACAATCATTTCAGAGAATATGAATGTTTACAAAATTATGGATAAGGTTTCTTTGTTTATTAAGAAAATCGGTACAGCTCATTAAGATGGAAAATTCATTTAAATATACATTTGTCTTATTTAATATTCTGAAGATTTATTGTATTTAAAGCTAACATTGAAAGCGTTAAAATTCAGTTTGTATATGCTTAATCCCATAAATAAACAGCTGTTAGGATTTATTTTTTTGCAAAGTTTACATCTGCAGTTCAAAAATGACGTCTTCATATTTTGTGCCTCTTAAATGATTTAAATCATTTCAACTAAATGATTTGCTGTGTTCATTTTACATTTTTTTCACCTAGTTTGTCACTGTTACTTGCTATGTATTTATGTTAAATGTTTACACAACAAAATAAGACTGTCAATATTTTCTTCTCTTTAGACACTTTAATCTCCTAACTTAATGTAATACCAAGTATTCTCTGTCAAAAATGGTAAGATATTTTCTACATCTAAACTATCCTTGAAACCCCAAGGATGGTCACCGAGTAACCATGAAGGTTTACCCCTCACATTATAAAATTAACAGCGCTACAATAACCATTAGATTATTGCCATGGCAAAGTACTTTTACACTTGGAAAGATCACCTTACCTGCCAAAGACCAATGACCATTAACATAAATATCAATTACTCTCCTATAATCCTAGAGAACCCTGCCTGTCTTCACAATTCCTGAAAGGGACTTTGTTTTCCCTTTACAGATTAGAAAACTGACCCTCAGAGTGGGTTGAGTGGCCAGTCTGAGGAGCACAGCCACGTCTGGGGGAGGAGCGGGCAGCCCAGGCCCTGATCTTTGCCCCCTAACCGCCTGCAGGTGGGGGCTGGCGGGCAGGGCCTCTGTGGCCTCAGATTCCCTGGGCCCAGAGCCCAGTGCTGAGCCAACAGTAGATAGTCCATAAATACTTGTCAGGTGAAGCAAGCAGGTGGTTAAATAAACGAAATTGGTGTGTTTTATTACTAGACTGGTGTGCACTGTCACCTATGCTGCTGAACTCACACAGGAGAGGTTCCAGCTGCTACAGAATGATGCCCCAAGCTGAACCCAGGAAACAGCACCGACGACTCATTTTCTAGTCAATTCATTCCCCCCCCCAAAAAAAAAACAATGACAATGTTTACTTTCAAGTTATCCTTATGTATTTAAAATCCCAATTGTCTTTAAAAATATTAGTGTAAATGTTAGTTACTTTTGCTACAAACAAGCTTGAAATAACCATTTGCCCCTCCATTCTCAGGGAGGTCAATTTTGATATCAAGATTTTGTGGCAAAGGATGTGGCTGCCTGGTCTTCCTAGGAGGCCCGACAAGCCCTGTCAGATTCCCGTCAGTGAGCATTCTGCAAAGGGACACCCCGATGGGGGAGGGGAGGCAGGGGCTTTTTGCAAAACAGAAATGGGGCTCACTCATTGGCCGTCCAATAAGATTACATGTGCCCAATGGGAGGGAAGGTCTGTAGGAGCCGGTCTGAGGCTCCCAAAGGCGGGCTAGGATCAGCCTCCCTTTTTGTGGTGACTAACACAAAAATTACAGTTAATGTCATTAAAATGCACCCTCTTTTATCTCCCTATCCTGCCCGCATTATTCATCTCAGTTGGCGGAGAATAAGCCTTTGCTCACTGTACAGACACACAGGAATGAGTGGTTTTTAGGCGTGAAAGTTTGCAGTCACACCTTTCAACCTCTGACCTTGGATGTCTTTCCAAGAGTGGGGTGCGTTTAGGGATTCCCCCCCCAAAGGTGGAAAAACATCTTTTCAAGCAATCTGTTCTACTCGTGAAAAGACAAAAGACGGCTGTTTTCTAGGAAGGGATAGGCGCACCCCTGCTGTCCTCGGAATAGACTTCATATTTGCTGTTGGGGTAATTTAAAAAAGCTACCTGCAAAGTGAAAACTTTGGTGTAAAAAAGATACGAATGTCCGGGACATTATGCTGAGTGGAAAAAGGTAATTCCAAAAGATCCCACGCTAGATATTTTCTGTGTGCAAATACAACATATTTTGAGATAACACAATTTTAGAAATGGAGGAAAGATTAATGATGGGCAGGGTTTGGGGGTTCTGTTACAAAAGGGCCACAGGAGGGTCTTTGCGTGACGGAACGCTGTATGTGGGGACACGAAACTACGCAGGTGATAACGTTGTATAGAACTTATATACACGCAAACGAGGACAAGTACATTTGGGGAAATCTGAATGAGATCGGTGGATTGTATCAAAGTCAATATCCTGGTTGTAATATACTTTTTTCTTTTTTTTCCAGTTTTGCGAAGTGATAGCACTGGGGAAAACATGGCAGTGAATTATTTCCTACAATTGCATGTGACCCTACAATGATTTAAACACACACACGCCCGCAGGGCAGCTGCTGCGCGCTGCGCCGGCCCTTCTCACGCCCTGCACACTCGGGGGAAAACGCAGTGACTCCGCGCGTCCCCCCGTGGGTCTGCAGGGACCAGGATCCCGGGGGCGGGGCCGGCGGAGGGCGGGGAGCGCTGCGGAAGTGACGTCTTGGGGCGGGCGCGCACCTGGGCACCTGGGCGGACGCGGCTCCACCGGGCCGCTCAGGGTGCGGCGAGAGGAGCGCTATGGAGGGCGACAACGGGAGCCCGTGGGCCCTGGGGCTGCTGCGCACCTTCGACGCGGGCGAGTTCACCGGCTGGGAGAAGGTCGGGTCGGGCGGCTTCGGGCAGGTGTACAAGGTGCGCCATGTCCACTGGAAGACGTGGCTCGCCATCAAGTGCTCTCCGAGCCTGCACGTCGACGCTAGGTCAGTGGCGGAGGCGGGGGCGCCGCGGCGCCGGGCGGGTTACGGGGCCGGGCCCGGGTCGGGGCGCTTGGGTTCTGGGGGTCCCCTTCTCACCACTTGCCTCTGGAGTAGCCTCGGAGGGAAAACCCAGCGCCAGGCGAGGCCATGAAGACCCCAGCGGGGTCCGCGCGGCTTTCGGGGCGGGAGGGACGCCGCGGGAGGTTTGGCGAGCTCCGGGTCTAACTGCGCACGCCGGCTCCCCAGGCTGCGGCTCGTAGGGGAGACCTCTGCGGCAGCGTTTGCCCAAGACTTTGTCAAGTGCCCCTTGGTGCCATCTGGCTTCCCGTGAGGCCTCGAGTTTTTAGGGTCGCGAGCTCGCCGTGTGCTTGGGACTTGCGCTCCTCGGAGGCGCCTCCGGCCCGCCCGGGACCCACCTAGGCGCTGCGGTTTGCGCCCGGCTTAGAAAAATTGCCGTGTGTGGATCTGGGCTTTGTGAGTTAGTTAGACTCCGTTCGACTTACTTAGTAATTTACGTTGGGGCACAAATTGGTGTAAGACGGTAATTATTTCGGTCGGAAGCACTGGCTTGGCTTGGCCAGGCTTCCCCGGCGCCCTGGCACTTGCGCGTTGTGCTTGGGTGTTGGGGTGGGAGGAGGGTCTCGAGAAGCAGCTCTTTTGTTTTTCACCGTTTGCAGTGGTGTTTTAATAATTTATATGCATGTTTCAATTGAACACGTTTGAATTACTTATCCTTGGGTGACGTTTGCATTCTATAGGGAAGTTCTGTTGTTTGTGTCCTGTATGGAGAACCGCCCTCCCCCACTCTGAGACAATCAGCTCCCTGTAAACCCCGCCTAGCCTTTGCTGTCCGAGCAAAGGTTTCTAGACCACGGCTTACTGAGTGATGGGGACCCTTTTCACTGTGGTGATGCTCATCTCGGGGGTGGCTGTGTGTGTCCCCTGGACTAGGGTGCATTGAGGGACGGCAGGGGGCTGCCTGGCGTGCAGTACTGAGTAGGCTCGGGGAGAAGAGACCCCGGTGCACCCACAGCCTTTGTGTTTTCATCGTGGCCTGGGAGGTTATACAGGAGAAGGGTGGCTTTTTGTGGAAGCCTCAAAGCCAGTGTTTCTTGGAAACGTCAGTACAGTGGTGACAAGTGTCATAAAAATATCGCTAACTCAAGGGTGAGATGCTTGTGAAGCTATGCAAGCTCTTCCCTCACTGGGCCACAGGTCCTGGGAACCGCTCAGGCTGGGAGGGGCGCCGTGGTTATTTTGATGAAATGCAAACCACTTTGAACACCAGCCAGTGGTTAGATCCTGAAAGGTGAGACGCTCGCCTGCCTTCGCCTTCGAGGGTCTTTCGGTCTTGGGGACTTTTGTCTGATGGAGCCTTCTGATCGGAGTGAGTGTTCTTCATCAGTGAAGGTTTTACCACCAGTTTCTTGTATTGGAAGAGCTAAGTAAACAAGCCGGTCCCCAGGCTGACTGACTCATCAGCCTCCATCCACAGAATCTGTTATTTCCCGTGACTGAGCCCTTGTTTCTTCGGTGGCCCAGCTGGAGGTAGGGTTTCTCCACTTGAGGCAGGTCACTTAGACTCTTGCATAGCCTGGTTGCAAACTGTTTTGTCCTTTAACTGGAAGCCTTTCCTGCCCTGCCTGAACTAGGCAGGTGGTGGCACGTACTGGGTGGCAAGGTCGAGGTCAGCATTTCCCAACAGGAAGCCACTCACCTCCTCTACTCCGCCAGCTGGGTAGAGCAGGCTGGAGTTCTGCCTTTGCAGCAGAGGTTGAGTTCTCCGGTCGAGAAGATGGTCAAAGCCCTGCTGTTGGCAAAGAAAACACCTCTCGCTTAACTATTGACTGGATCCAGCTTGCGCAGGGGCTGGCGGCCCGCAGTCCTGCAGGGTTGACATTAGACCTCAAAATAGTTTTTGCTACTCAACATGGGCAGGTTGGCCTCAGTGCTCTTTTGACAACTGCCTCCCACCCCACCTCACTATTTGCAAGCTGTTCCTGGAGTGGGAAATAGGACGTTGCGGGGTTCCTGGGTGCAGCCCCCAGCCCTTTACCCCTCCGGGCTGTCTTGACTCGCCTGTTTGAAGAGCGGCACCTCTAACCCCTGCTGAGGGGGCCTGGGTGCTGGGTCGCAGCCTCCTTGGGCTCTGGCTGGGTGTGGTATGAAACTGTCTCTGTCCTCGGAGGGCTGGGAGAGACTGAGAAAAAAGGCAGACCACTCCAGATAGGGGGTGGCAGGTTTAGTAAACAAGAGAACCAACTTACAGGCTTGTCCCCGGACCCAAGACAAGTGGTTTTCTGCACCCGCCCACCAAATCATAAAGGTTTATGGAGTCAGTCACGTGCCCTGGTCTTGCGGACCTTCCCCAACACTGGGCCTTTTCTTTCCCAGGGCGATCAGAGCCACTTTGCACCCTCCTCTTGTTACACCGGGACCCCCCCCAGGTACAGGTGTGGGCCAGGCCGACTTGCTGGCTGCTGTCTCTCCTGGCTCCTTCCCTGCAGCTGTCCTGGCCCCAGCCTTTAGTGGCCCCTTAGCAACAGCAGGGCCTGGCCCCCAGCACCGTGGGGGGCTCCTCCAGCTGCAGGCTGCCCCAGGCCTTGTGAGCATACTTCCTACGGGAAAGTGGGGGCTGTCCAGTCCCAGACACCCTGAGGGTCCCTGGGGGCAGGTGACACTGCGTGGGTCTGCTCCATATGGCTGACCTTCAGGGGTTTCTGGGGCCCTGGGTGGAGTGTTGCCATTAGGCCAGAAGAGGTGACTCCAAAGGCCCCCTTCTTCCCGCCCCAGCCCTTGGGCTAAAAGGAAGCCCTGAGTGACTGAGTGCCTGGCCGGGCGCCCGGCCAGCAGGTAATGCGCCATCGGCACGGCTCGTCGGGACGAGCCTGAGCAACCCTTGGGTCTGCAAGTACACGACAATCCAACAAGCCCGTTTCTTGTCAGTTTTAAAAATAGCAGTGTGGGAATCCTCGCCGGCTCCCTGGGAACATAATTGGGTTTGTGCGTGGCGAGAAGGCCTCGCTGAGCGAGTCAGCTAGGGGGTGATTAAGCCTTTTCCTGTTGCCTTTTCCCGTTTGTTGCTGAGCACTGTTCACCTCCCCCATCCCGGCCCCTCTTCCATCCTTTCTTGCTTCTCCACCTTCATAGGGCCACATCCCAGGGCCACCCTTTTCCAAAGTAAATTCTCCCAGAAAAGGGGGGGAAGCCTTCGGCCAGTCCTTGGTCTCTGGCATTCCTCCTGACCGAGCCTGGAGGCTTCTCTAAGGAGTGTCTTAGAAATGAGCGATTGGTGTGACATTTCTGCTTTCTCCCACTGAGATGTCCTCCCTCGATAGGGCGGAGTATGGTTGGACCAGCCCTAAATGACAAAAAAAAAAAAAAAAAGAAGTAGTGTTCAGTGCTATTGAGAAAGGATTTGTAACAAATTGAGCCCCAAGTTGGCCCTGTTAATGCCCAGAGATTTTCCTCCCCAGGGCCAAGGCGGTCCTGGGGGTTGGGGCGCCCTCTCCATTCCTGCTGGTAACTGGGAGTCGCAACCCTCCCCCGAGATGTTCTCAGAAGATTACAGAGGAGAAACCTGATGCCAGTCCTACTGAATTGTGCCTCCTGGTAGCTGCGCTTTCAGCACGGCAGTTTTTAGGCAGTTTTGGGGCTCTTTTAATTAAGACGGATGTTCCTGCATTCCTGAGGCTGGAACTTCCCTCCTAACAGTGAAGATGGGATTTGGTGATGATGGGACCATGACCACATTGGCCCCCCACCCAGCCCTGCAGCTCTGGGACTGCTTTGCCAATCTCTCCTGGGTTTAAAATAACAATATAGTAATCATAGTAATAGATCTACATTTCCTTTTGTGTTGTCAACATAAACCAGAAACGCTGCTATGAGAGAAAGTGTATTTAAAAAAATAATTGCCTTTGCTGAAAACAAAAAATAATTGGTAGTTTCTTTCCGGAAAGGGGTACTTTTCTGTCTTTTTCCAGTGGCTCCCAAGAGGGCCAAGTTCAGGCTTATTGAATTGCAAATACTGCCGAGGTTATCCGATCCACTGTGGCTGTGGCTTCCCGAAGCTGGAGGTGGCCCTTGGGGCCTCCCATGGGGGGAGGTGTTCTAGCCGGGTGCCTCAGGAGCAACTGAAGAATGGCTGAGAGGATGGGGCCACTTGGATTTGAGTGTTATGGTTACTAGAAGATAAGTGAACATTTTTTTTTGTGCCGACCCTTCTGAACACAAGCAATGCTGGCGCTTAGGGGACGCTGACCAACCCCGCTCCCAGCCCTGTGCCATGTGGTTCAACCTCCTGCTGGGTGAGTGGGGAGGACCCCCCCCCACCTTGTCCCAGGGAGGTGTGGTGACAGACAGGGAGGGTCCTCTCTGATCTAAGGCATTTCTTAGTGAACTGCCACAAAGAAGATGGTTGGTCCCTGGAAACTGACTTATTTCCCAGGGTAGCTGGTTTTTCTTGACAAAATTGTCCTAAGATGTGTGTCGTCCTGAGATGTGTGTCAGCCATGCAAGCTCGGCGTTGATTCTAAAGAGGGTACGAGCTCTCAGAACATTCAAGCTGTGATTAGCTTTCTGGAGCTAACTGGCAGCGGTGGCCCTTTTGATTTATTTTTTTAACTGAGGTAAATGTGTGGTCCTTGTTGGGGAGGAAGGGCCCGGGGTCGGGGAGAACTAGGAAGAACTAGCTGACTTCGTGCGGTGGGGAGGGAGGGGTGACCTGCCAGCAGCTGTTACAGTCGCTGATGAGCGCAGCCATCAGAAGTCACCTGAGTTTTACGCTTTAAGCCCTTTTGAAATGGAAGAAAACACTTGCTTTGCAGAGCGGCTCAGCGTCTGCCTTCTGTGGTTGACTTTGCTCTCAAAATCCTTGTTTGTTACCAGTCAGGCTCGGCATGGAGGGCTCACTCTCAAAGTGTGTGCTCAACGTGGAGAATCGGTCTGTTTGGCGGCCAGCCTGCGAACGGCAGCACTGCCTGTTCCCGAAAGCCTGCACCCCACACCCTGCAACTGGGGCACAGTGGGTGAAGTGCCCGGAGGGCGGGATGGCCAGCCGGCCACTTGAAAGTCGCAGGCCTGGCCCTTAACAAAATAGGAACCAGGAGCTGTCGCAGGTGCTCAGTGCGTGTTGTTAGTGGCAGTTTTGCCGGCCGCACATGGATGACAAACCAGGCCTCCCTGGGAAGAGGAGAGAGGAGCCTGCCCAGTGGTGTCATTTTCTCTCTTCTTAAATGACCGGCTTTGTTTTTGTTTTTAAACGACGCTTGACCTTCGCACCAGCCCTCCTAAAGGTGCCTGTCACACAGGGCTGGGGTCTGCTTCCGTGTCACCCCAAGGCTGCAGGCCTGGGTCCAGCACAGAACCTACAGAGGTCCCGCTGAAGTGGCGGAGCAGCTCAGCCTTGGCCAGGGACCCCAGAGGCTCGCAGAGCACTCGTGTGGACATCGTGCTCTCTGTGAATGGCCTGTGCAACCAGAGTGCTGGGGACTGAGTCCTGCAGAGCTTAAACTAGTTTTGTTTCGTGTGACATCATCATTCGCTCCTGAGCCTGTTCCTCTCCTTTCTAAGGCCAGTGGGATTCTTTGCTCCTGAGCCTGTTCACAACCAAACTCTTGACCCCCCCCCATCCCCTTCATAAATGGAGAACCCCAGGGGATCAGGGTGGTGCCCTCTCTCCACATCCAGTCAGTCATCCAGCCTGGGACTCCCGCCTCCCTCCTGAGCCCTCGCCACCCTCCCCCCACTCTAGTTAGGGACCCCCTGCATTAAATCTCCCCTAGGACCCTCTGTACCACCCCTACAAACTACTCAGGTTTTCAACCGCACTTCTTGTCTTGGTGATTTTTCATCTTCTCCCCTAGAAGGCGAGCCTGGTGAAGGCAGCAAAGGGTCTCCTTTGTCATCACTTCTGATGTGGAGACGTACTCAGTAAATATGTGTCAATCAATGAATTTTAATTAGATATAGATGAAAACTCAAGTAAATGCCAGCAGTACTTAAGGGGCGATTCCAGGGGTAGAGGTTTAAGTTTGGTTGGAATGCGTCGGCTCCGTACCAGGGGTCCTCACACGTGGCGTCTGGCACTCCTGCCGGGTCCTTCTTTGCCTTGGGGACCGTCCTGTGTGCAGCTCCCTGGCCCCCATCCCCTGGATGCCAGGTGCAGCCCCCAGTTGTGACAACCAAAATGCCTCCAAACAGTGCCCAGTGTCCCCTGTGGGCAGTCGCCCCCAGGTGAGAATCACTGGTCTACACCGAGCGGTCCTCTCCCCGACACCCACCGTGCAGCCCCCTGGGGGACGCTCACGTGGGGCTTGGCTGGCTCCCAGCTGGGGGGGCTGGACAGGCGGGCAGAGGGCCTGAGATCCTGGCCAGGCCCCCTGGGCCCCAAATAGGAGTGTCCCCAGTGAGAGCTGAATGCAGGTACAGCGTGGGTGCTGCAGCCGCTGGTAAACTGTCGTCTGGGCTCGCGGCCACCCCCTCCCTGGGCAATGTTTCCGTAACTGTCAGGGCAGCCTGGGAGCATGTGGGCTCAGAGGAGGCTGATCAATGAGAAACCGACTGGCTTTGTTGGAGCGCTTTCACATTTCTCACACAGGATTCTCCTGCAGGCTAGGAAGGCAGGTCCAGGTGGGCAGGCAGGTGCATCCAGGCTCCATAAGACGGTGAGCCTGTCCTGGGTTATGGGCACAGCTGCCTGTGCTGGACTCTGCATTCTGGGGGAGTCCCTGAGGTTGCCCCAGCCTGCTGCCTGTTTGGCTCTGTTCGGACGCTGAGCTGCTCAGTTCCCAGCTCCTGCAGGGCGTGTTGGGGCATGTGGTTCTGGGCTTTTCCTTTAGAGGCTTATGAGAAAGCGGGTTCTCCAGCACCCACCTGGAACCCATTCTGGAGCAGGGCCTGGGAAGCTGCATTTCAGCCCCCTTCCTGGGTGCTTTGTGCTGCGCCCTGGGAACCGCCAACCTAGGATCCTCGCAGGGTTTGGCCTTTTTTCTCAGACTTTCACCCCAATGCTAACACACACCTAAGCGCTGGGGTCTAGTCTGCAAATCCACGGGCTGCACCAGGAAGTGACCTTAGACCAGGGGTTGCACACTTTCTTGAGAAGCTAGAGAGTAAATGTCGCAGGCTGTGCAGGCCACAGGGGCCGTATGGTCACTGCTCATCTCTGCTTTAGGTGTGAAAGCATGAATGCAGCCGTGAGTCAGGGAGACCGTCTTCCTGTCAAAGTTTCTTTACAAAAACACAGCAGTTTGGCGGTGCCTCAAAAGGTTAAACTTAGAACTACCACACAACCCAGCAGTTCACTCCTCAGTGTATATCCAAACGGGAAAGCAGGGGCGTGAACGGACACCTGTGCACCCATTGTACAGATTATAGCATTATTCACAGGAGCCTAACGGTTAAAACAACCCGAGCGTCCATCAATAGGAACACACAAAATACAGTCCACGCACACAGCGAAATATTCAGCTGTGAAAAGAATGAAGTCTGGGTATATGTCACAATGTGGGTGGACCTTGAAAACATGAGTAGTGATCTAGGCAGTCACTGAAAGGCAGATATACATGATGCCCCTTCTGTGGGGTCCCCAGAGTGGGCAGATTTATAGAGACAGGAAGTAGAAAAGCAGTTGGGGGGGCGCTGGGAGGAAGGTGCTTCAGTTGGATGGGGACAGAGGTTCTGTTGGGGACGATGAAAAAGTTGTGTGTGGAGATAGTGGGGATGGTGTCACAACACTGACTGTGTGTGATGCTTTTGAATTGTACATGTATGAATGGTTCAATTACATATTTTTTACTACAATTTTAAAAAGTTTTTCAAAGTGGCTCTCAGCAGATGCCTGTTTTAGACGCACGAGCCATTCATTGAAGCGTGGGGTTGGATTCAGGAGTAACTGGGCCAGCTGGACGGTTGCCTTAAAAGAGAAGGTGAATTGCGTTCTTCAGACAGATAATTCGTGACAGCAGTTAGTCCAACCTCAGCTTCTCTGCGATCCCGAGAGCGGGACTCAGCACCAGCCTCCTCCCTCAGGCCCCAAGCACACGGCTCAGTGCTACCTGCGGGTTTTCAGGGAATAGTTAGAATCTCTCTCCTCGTCGCTCGTAACGACCCCACGATGCGTAGTTGTGCTTAAACAGCCGTGACACCGGAGACTTTGGGCGGCCCAGAATTTAATCATGTGACACGAAAGTGAGCTTCATCCGTGTGTCCACGCGTGCATGCTTGTACATACGTGTGCGCGTGTCCTAGTGACTGTCTCAGTCCGTGGACCTGGTTGCCTCGTGGCCGTTGTGCTTTGTGTGAGTGGCCGGGGGACCACTGCCTGCGTGCTTCTCATGTCCTTGAACTTTTCCAGGGAGCGCATGGAGCTGTTGGAGGAAGCCAAGAAGATGGAGATGGCCAAGTTCCGGTACATCCTGCCCGTGTACGGCATTTGCCGAGAGCCCGTGGGCCTGGTCATGGAGTACATGGAGACGGGCTCCCTGGAGAAGCTGCTGGCCTCCGAGCCACTGCCCTGGGACCTGCGCTTTCGGATTATCCACGAGACAGCGGTCGGCATGAACTTCCTGCACTGCATGTCCCCGCCTTTGCTCCACCTGGACCTGAAGCCCGCAAACATCCTGCTCGACGCCCACTACCACGTCAAGGTGGGCGTCTCTGTACAAGGACCAGGCGGGCAGCCGGGCGGGTGCGGGGGGAGGGCAGTGGGCAGTGGTGTTGAGGAGAGAACGTCGGGTCAGTGTGAGGCCGGGAGAGGACGTGTCCTGCCTGTGGGAATGCACTTGAAGCAGCGGCCTCTCCCAGCACAAGCGCTCCCAGAACCCCCAGTCTCGTCGGGGTTGGTGCAAACACCACCCATGTGTCGCTGGAAAACGGGCTCTGTGGACATGGGTCACTCCCCAAGGCCTGGAGTTTGGGTCTGAATTCTGGGCGTCCTGGAAACAAAGATGGTGGATTTGCGCTTTCCGGTTTTGTTGGATGTCTTAGGGTACTGGGTGCTAGGAATCGGGCCCTGGGTCAGCTGTCCCAGTGTGGCCATGGTAGGCTGTGTCCCCGTGGTGGTTGTAAGGGCTGGGGCGGTGGGAACACGGGGTTGCTTTGCGGCTGCCGTGCCGTGGAGGGGGCACCGAGGGGCTCACTCTGTTCTAGTAATGCAAGGCCGGCCTGTGTGGGCTGCTCTTTTTTTGGGATGAGTTTATAAAGCAGAAAAGTATAAGGAATAATATAATTGAAAACCAGGTGCTGGCCACCGGGAATTGGCAGTTAGTTAGGAGCTTCATCGTGTTTGTGCCACTGGCTGTCCTTTGCCAGGCCTTCCTTGCTGGGCTGTCCTGCTGCCACACTGGGGGTTTGGGGTGGGGGTACCCGCCATGGTTTCTTCCCATGGTGATGCCCACACGCTCGGGGGCCCTGGGTTATCTGCTGGTCTTCAGGATGTGGTCACCTTGTCCCCTTCTCTTCCGCCTGTGCCTGAGCGAAAAGGACCCAAGAGGGGTGGCCCGATTCCCTTCCAGTTCATGCTGGGGACAGAGGGACTCACCTGCGTGTCGGACGCTGTTGCCGCCCTGGCAGGACCGCTCCCTGTTGGCCCGAGGAGGACGAGGACCCGGAGTCAGTCCAGCCCTGCCCCCAGCTTCCCCTGGGCCTCAGTTTCCTCACCTGTGAAAGGAGAGTGGGACTGAGTGACACACACATGGCCGCTCCCTGTGCCGGGACGTTGCAGGAGGCACCCCAGTCCTGGCCGAGCCAGCCCCAGCCCCGGGGGAAATCTCTTCTCACTTTGGACACTAATTACATGCTGTCCCTTAAGTAGGGGTCACTCAGTAATTAGAGTTTAGCGGAAGATGGAAGTACTTTCCTGTCCTGTTTCCTGGTGGTCGCTGGTGCTGGCCGCACAGGTGGACCCTGCCCCACGAGCACAACAGAGTTCTCGCCAGGGTGTGTGGCGCGTGGGCACCCAGAGCCTTTGCTCTCAAACTTGACTATATACAAGGAATGGAAGGGAATGGCAGGTCTCTGCTGTGGGCCAGAAGCCCCGCATGCAGGAGCTGCCCTCATTCAAAGTGACGGACCCAGTGGACAGTGGACTCCGGCTCCTGCTAAGCTGAGGCTCAGAGGGCTTAAATCATGGGCCATTGTCACCCAAGTTGGGGTTGGGGTGTGAGCCTTCCCGTCACGTTCAGGACCGCTGCTGTAACAGAAGGCTGCTTGGAATGTGCTTTTCTTAGGGAGACGGCTCGTGGGTGCCCAGGTACTTGGACAGGTGTGTCTGCAGCCAGGTCCCTTTGAGGTGTCACTCATCTAAATGCATTCCCTTTCCACTCTCTTAACAGGTCATGTGGAATGTGTGGCCTCCCTTAGAGGATCACGGTGATACCTTCCAAGGGTCCTCCTTACGTGCACAGCCCCCTCCTCCAGCTTGGGGGCAGCACCCCTCTGTTGTTGTGAGGGGTCAGTGACAGTACAGTACCTGGCTGGGTGAGGGCCGGCACCATTGGTGCTGGTACCTTTGTGGCCTGTACATAGTTGTCTTTTCCACGCTGGGATGCTGACGTGTACCCAAGGATGGTCCCCGGGGCGGGGTCCACATGGGTCCTCAATGCTTGCTCAGTAAGGGGACAAATGCTGTTGTCGGACTGGCTCACACCGAGGTCTCGCTTTCCTAGTGGGTCACGTCTGCACTGGTTCTTGAGGGGCCTGCATGTGAATTTTCTGTGCCCTCTCCTAAGCACCTGACCTGGCAGGCGTGGTGCTTTCTGGCAGTTTAATCAATGGGTAAAAATTCCTTAAGGAGCCCAGCAGCATGGCTGAGAAGGGAGCCGCGTAGAGCGTGCGTGGACTGGTCTCCGTGACAGGAAGTGAGGTGACGCTGAGGCACCAGCCAGCCCTCATCCTGAGCGTCCTGAAAGGCCCGTGCGGCAGCTTCTGTGTGACTCCCCTCTTAATCAGTTGTGTTACTCACCTCACACAGCCCCAAACAGACAGAAAACGTATTTATATAACATGTTTTTTTCATTCTCAGACATGGCTAATAGGGTGTGGAAGGCAGTGGAGCCTTGTTTGAGGTCATCGATTGGCCACCGGATTTCTGGGCTCTTTTCAGTTTGGCGGTTATTTGCAGCAACGAAGCTTTACTCTGGAATCCTGAAATCAGATCATACGTTGTCAGCCGTCCCCTTACCCTGAGCCCTTAAGACTCCTTTTTGTCCTTAGATGAGACGATGCAAATGACAAATTTCACAGCGAGTGGCTACTTCACAAAGTATTAAAGACACTTAATATTAAAGTAACACATATTAAATATGCTAAATAGTAGTGTTCAAATATTAATTTTAATGTATCAGTAGGAGACCCGTTTCAAGTTGAAGAGGAAATAGCGTAGTTTAAAATCTCAGGCTCACTTCTGGCCCAGTTTGCCCAGACGAGACAGTATTCGGAGGGTTGCCCTGGGTCTACAATGACCTCTGTCTAAGGCAGCACAGCCCCGACTGCGCCCTTCGGCCCTCGTTAGTCTCCCTTGTTTGCTGTGCACAGGGCCCGCCCAGGGCCCACTGTTGAGGGGCCGGGAAGCACGTCCTGGGCAGGACGGGGAGGAGAAACCCTGCGGGCAGAGGGTCAGCAGCCGACAGGCAGTTCTGGTTTCTGAGTTTGTGTATTGACACCAGAGCCTTTACATACAATTTACGCTTGTTTTCTTTCACCAAGTCCATTTTGAAGCAGCTGGCTATGTCTGAAAAGCAGACATAAAGAGAAAAGGCTGCCAGTGAGGCAGGGGCACTGGGTGCCAGGGTGCTCATGTGGCTGCGAGCTGCTCTATAATCTGCAGGGTCCACGTGGTGGCTTTATTCTGGGAACTGGTGCTTTCCTTTCCAGAGTGGGGAGTTTCTGGAAGGCTAGGGAACGGACAGCTACCAGGGGCCTAGGAGTGGCCAGGCTGGCCTCCCTCGTGGACCCACACCCATCCTGGCCCAGCCTGACCGCAGAAATGGAGGGCCAGGTCCATTTCTCCTGGCTTTCTTCCTGCCACCTTCCCGCAGATGTGGTCAGAGATCCCTTGGAGGATTGAGTCTGCAGGCAGAGCTTCTCCCTGCCTTCAGCGATGATGACGCCAGGCCCTTGGCTCATCTCGTGAGCTGGCATGGTGAGCCCAGAGTTAAGGCCTGACTCAGCCCCGTTGCCTATCGCTCCATAGGTGTGTTTGAGGAGGAGCCTGGAGTTAATTAGGATGTTGGAGTCCATACGCCTTGAAGGAGAAGATAAAGGGTCCATTTTCCTCATGGATCCTGAGTCCCTTAATGCCAGTGCATGTGGCCCGGTCCCACACACAGCGTTTTGCTGACTTCCAGGTGGGGTCCTGGAGGATAGCTGGTGTCCCTTGCCCCCAGGAATCTGTGTGACATCACTTCCCCCACTGTGGGTGTCTGCGCCGTGAACTGTCAGGACTCCTTTGTCCAAAGGAGTTGGGGGGGCGGGGCTCAGGGTGGGGTGGGGGTGGGGCGGGCAGGGCCTGAGTAGCTGGGGTCCCGGTGCTCCTCCAGGCTGCAAACCCCATGTGCATTGGACCTTTATTTGGGTGTCATGTACTTGGTGAAGGAGGTAGCAAGTGTCTGCTGATCACAGAACGTTCCTGGTGGAGGACGAGGCTGCGTGGCATGTGTTTTGCTTGCTTTAAAGGGCTTCTGAAGGTGCACTTCCCTTTAAAGGACTTGCTGCCACTTGCCCGCCTGCCCAGCTGGCACAGTTGCATAACTGGATTGCCTTAGTGCCGGGCCTGGCAGGCCTCACTTCTCACATGGCGTCTGAAAGCCCGGAAACGCCAGGCGTTGCTTTTTCCCTTTCCACCGACGCAGGCTGTTGGCCACAGTGGCAAGCACGGCAGTGATCCCTCTGGAGTGCCATCTCACAGCACACTCCTCCCTAAAGTGTAATCTTTGCCCCCCATCCATCACGTTCTTCATGGCTCCTGGCTCCTCCTAAGCCACGTGCCCACCTGCCCAGGGGAGCACAGGTCACGGCTCTCAGAGGTGGTTCCTGAATGTGCTGTACCACCTTGTAGTGGTCCACACCATCCGGGGTTGCAGGGGGATGTTGACCAGGCATCTGAAATGGCAGCCCACGTGCCATGCTCCGCAGGGCACCCTCCAGGAAGCTCACCGACCTCCTTCCAACTGCTCTGTTACAGATTTCCGACTTCGGGCTGGCCAAGTGCCACGGACTGTCCCACTCACAGGACCTCAGCATGGATGGACTGTTCGGTACCATCGCCTACCTCCCTCCGGAGCGCATCCGAGAGAAGAGCCGGCTCTTCGACACCAAGCACGACGTGTACAGGTGTGTACAGGTGTGCAGCCCCCAGGGCTCTGTGTGCCAGGCCCGGCAGGGGCTGTGCGCCCTGGCTTCATGCTCTGACAGGCAGTTTTCCCAGAGGCTTCTGCTACCATCAGATAGGAGGTCCATCCAAATGAAAGGGTTTGAGGTTTTCAGCCAGTGGGTAGAGGCTGCCCCAGGTACCCAGGACACAGTTGTCGCCTGTGAGAGCTGCCCATGAAGGGGGGACGATCTGAAGGGCTGGTGCCACTAGGGCCAGTTATGTAACCAGACCAGCAGCCTCCACACTATAAAAGCTTTGGTGTTTTTATAAAGCGTGGGTTTTATAGCTTGTCTGCTGAGAGAGCTTGCTGCTTTAAGTGGTCTGTGTGTCCAGATCCAGTCCCGTGTGGCCCAGCAGCTCGTACCTCCTCAGGAGCGCAGACAGCTATGGAGTGTCAGTGGGAGTTAGCACTAGAGGACAGTCCCCAGTCATTGGTGCCTGCCTTTTCTAAATTGTAAAGGTCTCAATCACAGACTTCCTGGAGAAGAAGAGAGGGCGGGGGAGGGTGCGCACAGGCTCTGAGTCCCCTCATTGTAGTTCTGGTCTCCGAGCAGTGACTGTGACCCTCCCTGAGCCCCGAGCACTGGCGCTGGCGCTTTACCTTTTGTCATTGCCACCGCCAGGCCGACTGGTTTGACAATAACCATCATGCATGTGCTTAGCGAGGGGTGCTCGTCACAGCTTGTAGAGTTTGGGGAGAATAGGATTCTCTGTTTATTTTGGAGTGGAGAGTCTGAACGTTTGAACTTGCAGCTTACAATTATTTTTCGATGTAGAGTCCTTGTGCCGCTGTAAACAGCCGCAACAGGATGTTGGCTCACCGTTTGGACTCCTGCTTTTGTTTTTTAAAAAATTCATCAGATTGAGCTCTTTTTTTTTATGTATACAGAGTAATTTTATATATTACATATATATCATCTCCAGCAACCGAAAACGGGCTCTGGGAAGCTCAGCTGCTGGATTGCCAGCATGTTCTCCCGGCTCTGTCCAGCTCTGACGGCCTCTCAGTGGGCAAGTTACCCACAAGGCCCAGAGCCGCTGTCAGCATGTGACGCCCGGTGCTTGCAGGAAGGTGGTGGCGAATTCAGCTGACGTGGGCCCCTCTGCCCATGAGCTGACAATGGCCCTTCTTTTGGGGGGGCTCCCTGGTGCTCTTGGAACTCACAGCTCAGTTGGCAGGGTTTCGTCCATTGTTTAACAACGGAGCCATCATGTTGCTGACGTGTTCCACAATTGTTTGTTCATGAGAAGAATGTTGCTGTTATCTCTCCCTCTGGTGTGACGACTTTGGGGTGGGGGGCGGCTTCAGGTGTGTTGCTGTGAGAGCTTTTGGCTTTACCTGAGGGTCTGGCTCACACACTGACCTGCCTGGTTTCCTTCCAGTTTCGCCATCGTGATCTGGGGGGTGCTGACGCAGAAGAAGCCATTTGCAGGTGAGTGCACTCGTCTCGGGGATGGTGACTGGAACAGTGCGGGTCACTCTTCATGGTCCTTTTCTGCTTAAGCAGTGCCTGTACCCCACATTCCCCTGGGGGGACGGGGGCTGCTCTGTCCTGCCCAGGAGGTCGGCACAGAGACCCATGGCCCACCGTACCGCCGCTGGGCCTCTGCCCACAAGGCGCCCTTGTGGTGTGATTCACGTACAGGAAAAAGCACAGATCTGATGGGCTCTGGTCAGTGGGCTTTTTTAAGGTGTCAGCTAATTCCTTTGTGTGTGTCTGTGATAGAAGACACATTAACATGGAATTGACCGTTTTAACCAAGTATGCAGTTCAGTGGCATTAACTACGTTCACAGTGCTGTACAATCACCACCACTATCTAGTTCCAGAATGTTCCCCCCGAAAGGAAGTCCCGTACCCACTGTGGTCATTTCCCATCCCCCACCAACTACTAATCTGCTTTCTGTCTCTGGATTTGCCTGTTGTTTCCAACTGGTTTTTTTATTTGGTGGTAATTTTCTAATTTTTAATTGTAATTATAAAATACACATAAAATTACCACCGTAAGCATTTGTGTGTCGTTTAGTCGTGGCTAGCACACTCACAGGTTACCAGTCCAGAATCGGTGAGTGGATTTTGACACAAGTGGGTACACCCAGGTCAGCAATACCCGCCCCAGAGCTGTGGCCTTTCTTCCAACCACGATTCTGGCTTCTGTCCTCAGAGTTTTGTACCTTGACTTAATACTGAAACTTACCGTGAAAGTCATGTACCTTTTTGTGTCAGTGGACAAAGAGTTCCTTTGCCTCCGCAGGCATCTGTGGGCTACTCACAGTGTTCTGTGGCTTCACCAAAAATACCTAAACACGCAAGTCAGAGTCAACGTGTGGCCCCAGGTCTGTGAGTCCCTGCGGTTGAGACACAGACGAGGCCGGTGCAGGTCCTGTCCATATGTCTTTCTACCCATCACCCGGTCTCCCTCCTTCTTTCTTCCTCCTCCATGGAGGTCCATGGTCTGGCTGTTCTTTAGCTTACCAGTCTGCCATGAAATGATCTCATGGACGCAACGCCCAGGGTCAGGTAGATCAAGAACAGAGGTCTACGTGCTCTATTGCTTGGTAGATAGGGGAGCTCAAGTTGCAGCAGCAGAGGGCTTCCTGTGAACTTTTTCCATCCACATTTGGCAGTAGAAAGTCCTCCAGGTGTTCAGTTTACTTTTGTTTTATCTGGAGGGCCTGTTGGGTTTTTGGAAGTGCGAGTTCTCATGGAAATAATGTGTAGATACCTAAGAGAGTTATTGCACAAGATTTAACGGGAAAGCGGAACAAAACATCAGAGTAGCGTCCTGGCAGCTGTCGGTGACTTTGGGCCAATTTCCCACACCTGCTGATGTGTGTCCGCTGCCTCCAGACTGCACAGCTCCTGGCCGTGGGCGTGCTGGGAACTGTAGGGGTGGGAGGGCTGGTGGGAGCAAGACGATGGAGTCCAGCTTGATGGGCAGTGTGGTTTTAGGCTGAGCAGAGGGAAAATCTGGCCCACAGAGGGTCACTTGGGGCCCCTCAGTCTGTGACCAGGACGATATTATGATAATGAGCCCATGCGTGTTTCTGAGGGAGGTTGGAAAGAGGATGGACAGGTAGGGCCCCACATTATGAATTTTGGGCGGAGGCCGGAGTCCTGGCCAGCCCACTGCAGAGGCCAGCGAGGGCCTGTGTTTTAGAACAGGAGTTGGATTTCAGGGAGATTTCTGTCATCGGAGGGAGATTTGGGTGCACGTGGGGGCTGCGTGATGAGACTCCAGGATTTCTATGTTTGCCTCTCTTTGGCGGGCACGGGCCGATTTAGAACATGTCTCGTCAGATGTTTTTCTCCTTTGAACTCGCTTTTCCTTTGAGTCCAGTGCCCAGAGAGATGTGCTGTGCGATATAACACATGGGTTCCGTTTGATGGCTGGAAGGGAGGGCGCAGACGTGCCCTGTGAAGATAAGGCTTCACGAAAGCTCTGTGCTTTGAAAAGGAAGCCTGGTGGTGCCTGGGCCACGGTGTGTGGGGGTGCGGGGAAGCACCCCGAAGGCTCGTCCCAGCACTTTCCCGCAGTTGTGTTTCCTCCCGAAGAGCAGGAACCCGGCCCCAGCCCCGCAGAGCTGCCCTGACTTGTGCACCTGTCCTTTGCAGATGAGAAAAACATCCTGTACATAATGGTGAAAGTGGTGAAGGGCTACCGCCCCGAGTTGCCGCCCGTCTGCAGAGCCAGGCCGCGCGCCTGCAGTAACCTCCTGCGCCTGCTGCAGAGGTGCTGGCACGGGGACCCGCGTCAACGGCCCACCTTCCAAGGTGAGTGCCTGGAGAGGGTTCCCAGCTCGGGTCTCCCAAACGTGCTACGTGGCCCATCTGCTGGTGTCACGGGAGAGAGCCGATGAGATGACCAGCACAGGGTCAGGGGGCAGGCCCGGGTGGGCAAGGCTGTGCAGAGACAGGCGAGCCGGCGGGAACGGCTTGGCCACCATGCCTGCCTGTGGCCCTCGCACGCAGGGCCCACCTGAGTGGATGGAGCTTCAAGGTCAGCTCCAGCCATCCTCCCCAAGCTCTGGCCCAGGCCTGGGCTCGCTGCCTTGAGGAGCCTGGACTTGGTGTCTCAGGTTCACACAGTGGCGTATCTTTTAGGGACGGGGTGACTGCTGGCCTGAGGCTTTCTTTGCATTTTTCTTGGGGTCTTATCCCCAGGGACCTGGTGTGACATTTGGTTTGGAGAGTGGTCCTGATGGAATTGAAACGGTCACTGCATTTAAAACAGGGGACCACATGGATGAGGTGGGGGCCTCACGTGCCGGTGCTGGCAGCCCTGACCATTGGGGGTATGCCCTTGGGGCTCCCTCAGAGGAAGACTTCTTTGGGAAATGAATCCCGGGGTTCCTACTTGAATCCGGCAAGACCCTGCAGATAGTTGCTGATGGGAGACCCCGGGGGTGCCTGTGCGCTCCTTTCGCTGGGGTGGGACATTGCAGTGCTGACCAAGTCCTTGAGTTGTAGACACTTTGGGGTGTCGCTTCTTCTTCCCCACCTGAGATGGCACATTTAACTAGAGCGTGTGCGGAAGTCATTGTCCAAGTGACAGGCACTTTTGGTTTTCTCCCCAAAAGAAATTACTTCTGAGACCGAGGACCTGTGTGATAAACCCGACGACGAGGTGAAAGAGACAACGCAGGACCTAGATGAGAAAGACCGCCCGGAGCCCAAGAGCGAGGTACAGGGCCCGGGGGTCCCTTTGTGCTGGGCTTGAGTTTTCCAACCCGAGGCCTCCTTTCTGCAAACTCCCCACCAGCCCGGCCCCGTGCTAAGTAAGGCTCAGCCTGCCCTCTGAGCCACGTCCCGTGCCAGCTGGCCAGGGAGTCCTGCAGTCAGTGGCAGGATGCACCCGTCCCCACCTCCTGTCTGTGGTTACAGTTGAACAGTGTGGGCCCATGGGTGACACTAAAAAGCCACCAGGTGGATGCTCTTTGAACCAGGGAAATGGAAGGCCGCTGCTGAGTCCAGTTGGGGGAGGGGACCTGGGTTCTGAGGGGAGGGGCGTGGTCTTTGCACCCCTGGCTTGGGGATCTTCTCATAAATGGTTTGTTCAGTGAGTGCTGCATGGGTTATGTAAGATGTGATAAGAAACTCCAGATGCCAGGGTTAACTGAATACAGTAATGAGCCTTGTACAGTGAAGCCTGGTAACTAACTTTATAACATTTATCTGGTATTGGGCAGCTCACACCGGCCGTTGCTGTGAGGCTGGGTGATAAGTGTAAATTTCCGGAGCTCCCACTGTCTGAATAGAGGGGTGTGTCCATGAGGTCAGGGAGCAAAGGTGCCCCGGGGAGGTGAACTGGCCCCTGATAAGGAAAGAAAGGTACCCCACGAGTGGGTGTGACTCATTGCACCAAAGCTCCAATCAGAGCCGATCAGCAGTTCCTGAGAAGAGGGAGAATTTGGGGTCAGGTGGGCGTGGATCGGGAAGAGGCCTGAGTCACCCTCAGACTCTCATCACCACCAGACATCTGCTTTCCTCGTTGCCTGTCAGGGGAGGCCCTCTCAAGGGTTGGGTCACATGCTGTCCCTGTAGCGGTGACAACCCCCTGCTCTTGCCCACACGCAGCTCCAAGCCGCGCGTGCACAGCTCAGAGGCGAGCCCACCCATTGTAGGCAGTGGGGGCGGGACCCCAGCCCCAGGGTCCATTCCGTCCTTTGTTTCTTACCATGCTGACCTTTTCTGGGGACTCGGCCCAGCAATGAGTTTCCCGTTCTCGCAGCCTGTCCGCATTCCGCCTCCCATCACCTCCCATCCGAGTAACAATGCCTGCCATGCGCTGAGCAGGTGGGGCCCAGGGCAGCGTGCTGGCAGACTTGCAGTTTTTCATCAAGCCGGCCTTTCCGCCTGGGCCCCAGCACAGTGTCGTTGGGCTCCCGGCTGCCGTGCGGTGCATATGGTACCGGGTAACTCCCTGCCTGGCGGACTGGGGACCACGTGTGCCTTTCCCTCCGTCTTCCCGGTGTGCCATGGATGGAGCCTCATCCAGCCTCTCTGCCCGTCCTCGCAGGCGCCCGTGTCCACGCCCCTCAAGCGAGCCTCGGCCCCGGCCCTCGATAAGGACTACAGCCTTTCCGAGCTGCTGTCCCAGCTGGACTCGGGCATTTCCCAGACGCTCGAGGGCCCGGATGAGCTCAGCCGCAGCTCCTCCGAATCCAAGCTCCCGTCAGCCAACAGTGGCAAGAGGCTGTCGGGGGTGTCCTCGGTCGATTCTGCCTTCTCCTCCAGGGGATCGCTGTCCCTGTCTTTCGAGCGGGAGCCTTCAACAGGTGGTGAGTGGAGGCCTCCGTGCCCTGGGAAACTGCGGGCGTGATTACGGGCTGGCGGTGGGCAGGGTGTCAGGACGTCTGTGAGCAAGCGGAGAAAAGAAGGAGGCGTCCAGGTTCTTGACCTGACAATTCTTTGTTTTCTCCATCCCTTTACCAACTGGTCTTGGGTGTCAGTGGCCTGGTTGGTGTACTGAGCCCAAATCCAGAGATGAGTGCTGGCCGAGCAGGTGACACTAAGTGTTAATGGCTAGGAGCCTGCCTGTGTCGGAGCGTCTCGCTGTGGCAATGCTGGTGCAGGGTGTGACCTCAGGTTTGCAGGATGGAAAACCCAGGGGATGAATCGAGCCCCACACTCTCTTACAGAGGCTGGCTCTGCGCCCCTTTGTGGGTGCCAGGTAAACACCCCCACACATTCTCCTTGGAGGTTCTCACACCCTACCTGTTGGAGGGGCCCTTCTCAGTTAGCTCATCTTATCTTTCCATGTTAATTTTGACGGGCTTTTTGTTTTAGAAGGTGCTTTCCCTGCCCCTGCCCCACGTGCTGGTCCCTGGGTGTGGTGCTCGCTGAAGAGCCCTCGCTGCCACCTGTGCCAGAGGGTTGACCCCAGGGGTGGGGGGTGGGGGGCAATTCCTCCTGGAAGGGAGGACTTTTCCTGGGTGCTATGGGCCTCCTGGGATTTTCAGAGTGGAACATTCGGGGCAAAAGAGGGCATTTGGGGTTGAGAAAATGGGGTTACAAAGACGCAGAGTTGGGGGAGGCCCAGCTGGACAGGCTGGCTGCAGGTACGCAGTGCTGGTGAGGTTGAAAAGGACAGAAATACCTATTTCCTGTGGAGAAAGCTCCCGGTCCGATGCTCTCAAATGGCGCCTGTCTTCACGCTCAGGGAGCATCAGTTTCTGGTGCCCCCAGATCTCAGTGTTAAAACACCGAGTCTAGACTGAGGTCCCGTTTTCTTGCCCTCCTGTGCGGGATCCCTTGAGCATGTTTCTCATGAGGAGGCTTCTGTGGTGCGAGTCAGAACTCCAGATAATGTAGTGGTGCTTTTACGCTAAGTGGGACGAGTCCTTAGCAACACAAGACGCCACTCAGAGGCTGGGCTGGGAGCTCCTGCCTCCCTCCCTCCTTCCTCTTAGCAGTCACTGCCATTTCTGAGCCCCAGCAAGCAGGGGCCTGAGTTTCACATCCTTTATCTAATCACGACCCTACAGGATGGCTAGAAAGGTTTTTATTTTGCAAGTTGACAAAAGAGCCCCTTGGAGACATTTAACTAACCTGTCCAGGGTCTCCGCACTAGATCTAAAATTAAATCAGCAGGGACAACACGACACATAAGCAAGCGTTCAGGTAAATCACCTGGAGACCATGGGGCGGTGAGGGCGACCTCAGGACCCCAGCCTGGCCTTGGGAGAAGCCTGGGAGCCAGCAGTCTCATCTGACCCTTGCGTCTGCTGTCCCCGCAGATCTTGGCACCACAGACGTGCAGAAGAAGAAGCTTGTGGATGCTGTGGTGAACGGGGACACCAGCCGGCTCATGAAGATCCTGCAGCCCCAGGATGTCGACCTGGTCCTGGACAGCGGCACCAGCCTGCTGCACCTGGCGGTGGAGGCCGGGCAGGAGGAGTGTGTCAAGTGGCTCCTTCTCAATAACGCCAACCCCAACCTGACCAACAGGAAGGGCTCCACGCCGCTGCACGTGGCCGTGGAGAAGAGGCTGCGGGGCATCGTGGAGCTGCTGCTGGCGCGGAAGATCAGTGTCAACGCGACGGACGAGGACCAGTGGACCGCCCTCCACTTCGCCGCCCAGAACGGGGACGAGTGCAGCACGCGGCTGCTGCTGGAGAAGAACGCCTCGGTGGACGCCGTGGACTTCGAGGGCCGCACGCCCATGCACGTGGCCTGCCAGCACGGGCAGGAGAGCGTGGTGCGGATCCTGCTGCGCCGAGGCGTCGACGTGGGCCTGCCGGGGAAGGACGCCTGGCTGCCGCTGCACTACGCCGCCTGGCAGGGCCACCTGCCCATCGTCAAGCTGCTGGCCAAGCAGCCAGGGGTGAGCGTGAACGCCCAGACGCTGGACGGGAGGACGCCGCTGCACCTGGCCGCCCAGCGAGGGCACTACCGCGTGGCCCGCGTCCTCATCGACCTGCACGCCGACGTCGATGTCTGCAACACACTCGCGCAGACGCCCCTGCACGTCGCCGCGGAGACGGGCCACACGAGCACCGCCAGGCTGCTGCTGCACCGCGGCGCCAGCAGGGAGGGGGTGACGGCGGAGGGCTACACTGCGCTGCACCTGGCATCCCGCAACGGGCACCTGGCCACCGTGAAGCTGCTGGTGGAGGAGAGGGCCGACGTGATGGCGCGGGGGCCCCGGAACCAGACGGCGCTGCACCTGGCCGCCGCCGGCGGGCACGCCCAGGTGGTGGAGGAGCTGGTGAGCGCCGACGTGCTCGACCTGTCCGATGAGCAGGGGCTCAGTGCGCTGCATCTGGCTGCCCACGGCCGACACGCCAAGACCGTGGAGACGCTGCTCAGACACGGGGCCCACGTCAACCTGCAGAGCCTGAAGTTCCAGGGTACCCATGGCCCCGCCGCCCTGCTCCGGCGAAGCAAGACCTAGCTCGCTGCCCTTGGAGACCGGGCCCGAGTGGGGTCTTGTCCCGTTGTTGCGTCCCACCATGGGGACAAAGCGATGCTGTGCTGGTGAGCTCCCCTCACCTTGATGGCCTGGTGGGAAGTGACCGACCAGGCCACCAAGAGGCAGGTGGCTGCTGAGCCTTGATTCACGCCGGAGTCTGCCTGAGTGTGTGGTTATGAGGCGCTTGACACTCCCACCCAGCAGTGCGCCTGGTGTCAGAGGGACGATGGTCGGAATCATTTCGTTGCGCTCTTGGTCCTGGTGTGGGTCCCTCCGTGGTGGTCACCGGCGTGATGGAGCCCGCCCTGTCCTGAGCTGAGGCCCCAGAGCACCCAGTCTGGGGAGGCAGGAGCCGGAGGCGCTGTGTCTTCTGGCGTCCTTTGCAGCAGCAGGCAACACAGCCTGCTTCGGAATGTTTTACTGGAATTCTTGTTTTATAGAAAGACTATTGTCCGTAGGTGAACACAGTATCAACTGTTGCTTTAAATCGCTTAAAAATGTTCCCATCATTGGATAGTCTAGTCTGTGAGGAATGTGTAGAAAGTAATAAGTGGGTTTTTAAACAAAACAGTGATCTCACCAGCTCTTCCACCCCCAGACCTGCCGTCCCGTCGGTCCTTGTGGGGACCACACTCACCTCCCAGCCATGCCACGTGCTCTCATTCATTTCTTACCGCATAAAATGTGTCTGGAACTGTGGAGCCAAGTGTCTACGTCATTAAAATTCTCCCAGATTGCCTCAGTTCTGGACTGGAAACAGTATTACCTAGTTGGACGCACTCCTGTACTTATCAGTTCCTTTCCAGCGTTGACCTGTGGTAAAGTGGTTGTCGGTGCGCAGTGCTGCCGTTTTGGGGTCTCTGGGGTGCTTTCTGCCCGACTTCACAACAGGCTATGTGTGCAGCTCCCAAGGCGGCTCCAGGACACCACTGCACACTCGTGGCTGTAAAAGATGCAGTTATCGCGCCCCGTCCATCATTGTCACACGTGTCCCATGTGCCCCCCTAATACTGTTCTTAGAGTGAGTTTGCTGCAGGAGGTGGCCCTGTTTGCAAACATGCCCTGTGGTGTATGATACAGAGATTGATGTTAATATACCATGTATGTTAATATGAATCTGTGGGCAGGATACTTCTTTTCTATGACAGGAAATATCCAGACTGCTTAGACCTGGCTATGTTTTAATAGGCCTTGTGCTCTTACTGTTGTGTGGAATGCGTGAAAGGCGAGTTCTGTCTGACGGAAATAAAGCTGCGTACTCTTCTACTGTTTTGAAGTCAGTGGGACTAGTTTTTGTTATGAATAAGCTCAAATAATCGGATCTCTGAAAACCAGATTTGAGGCAGTCACGCGTGGTGTGGAGATGCCCTTCCAGAAGGTGGTCCTCGCACACTGAATTAGCCCGTGACATGAGGGTACAGCAAGGGGGAAGGGCAGACCCGGGCTTCCGGCCCCTTAGCCTGGGCCCTTCCACACATCCGCAGGGGCATGATACGTCCTCATGGAAGAAGCTCCCAACACCAGAATTTGTATTTCTTTGTAAGTATTTCTAATTCTTATTTTCTTTTGTTAACACGTTGTGTACGGCGGGGTTTAAATCCCTCCTGAAGATTCTCGTGATCCGCACGCAAGTGTTAACTTTACATTTTCAAATAATTTCAAATTATAGAAAAGTTACAAGAATAGTATTATACATAGAACTCGGGTGTACCCTTCACCTAGGTTCCCCATTTGTTTACATTTCAGCTCATTTGCCTGGTCATTCTGTTCTCTTTCTCATTTGCCCACCCACTTATTCATCCATCCACTTGTTCATCTGTCCATCCATCCACCCATCGATCCATTTATCCATTCATCCACCCCCATCTACTTGTCCATCCATCCAGGCACCCATCCATCCACCCGCCTACCCACCCATCCATCCATCCATCCATCTGTTTAATAAGTAGGTTGAAGACAGTATGTCCCATGACCTACCCCTAGATACTTGTGTGTATTTCCTAAAAACAGGACTTTCTATATAGTCACAGTGTACCCATCAAAATCAAGAAATTAACATTGAGAAAATACTACTATGTAATCCACAAATCCTTTTCAAATTTTGTTGATGGTCTTAAAAATGTCTTTTGACCCCTCCCTCTCTCTGGCCCAGGACCCACTGTGTTTAGTTGTCATGACTCTTCAGTCCTCTGTACCTCAGTCTTATTTTTCATGACCTTGCTTGATTGCAGTGTTTCATGGCAGTGGTCTGGCACTGAACCCGCAATCGCTCCGAGGTCTGCCTGTGTAACAATATGGCAGTTGGCGATTCCTGTTTAATCAACGGGTTCTCCCTTTGTTGTCATTTATCTTGATGTTCAAATTAACCCGGATTTGGCCAGTTTGAGAGCCTTCACACTGGTCCCATCATTCTTTGAGCACTTCTTGCTTTCTGACGATGAGAGCTCCAGGCTCATCTTGCACTCCCCCAACCCCAGCCTCAGAAGCAGCCATTTCTCCAAGGTAACTGGTTTCTTTTAGTTGAGAATGGTACTTAGAAGCCAACATCTGGGCGTGAGGTGTGCCCATCATTCCCGGGTGTCTGGGCTTCTGGAACCTCTTAGATCAGAAAGAGTAAGTGTGACATGTATGTGTGTGCACATCTCTATCTATAACTTTCATTAAGAACCATGATCTCACCCCAGTGCCTTCAATGATAGTCCAAAGCAGGAAAACTTGTCCAGGATTAAGAGTTTTCTAAGTTCTCCAGAACCTGGCCATCAAAGTGTAAGCTTACGGGCAAGGATTCTCCTTCCTCCAAGTGTGTCAACTCCTGCAAATGCCTCTCCCTTTCTGCCCCAGTGTCAACAAGAGGCCTTAGTCACACCACCCACCACACCCACGTTTTTGAAAGCTAATAATGCTTGGCACAGTGAAATGCCTCTGGCAAACAAAGACCCTGGAGAACTGGAATCGGGTTCGATGACCTGGAAGAAGATGGTAACTCTTAGCTAATAGCACTGGGGAGTGGAGCAGCTGTGGTAAACCAATTGTCTGCTAAGGAAGCCCTTGAGTACACAGGTATACGTGCTGTCAGCCGTCGTGAGCGCCAGGAGACTGACTGGGGGCTGCCCTCTGCCCAACAGCAACTTCAGAAGGACCCTGTACCAGAGCCCAACATTTCCTAAGATCTATAGGTCACGGAGTCATGAAATGATGGAACCAGAAGGGACACTATTCATGGGTCAGGTGTCCAACCACTGCTCTTGGAGACTGTGGTTTCAGGTGTGTCAGGGAGATGTGCAGACAATAGTGAGGAGGCCCCTGAGCCTGGGGGCCACGTCTCTCAATTGGCTGGAAGGGAGGAGACATGGGCATAAGGAGAAAGTGTTACTCGGATGTGGGTTCTCCGTGCTCAGCTGTATGAAGTTGTGAACAGTGGCAGGAACAAAGCCAAGGCTGGGGCTGACCTTTGCGACTACTGTTGGCCTGGTGTCCCCGACCTGGACATCCTGGTCAGTGACAGTGGCCCTGATGGGGATGAGTGAGGAGAGGCACTGGCTGGGTGGTCTGTTTCACACTGTGGTACTAGTCACTGCTTTAGGTCCCATGGCAAAGAACAATGTACTGCTTCATGAAATGCCGTGTCAGGAATGGCTGGATCTAGGTGTTCACACAGTGTCACCTTTCTTCAATGTTGGTTTCACTAATGGGCAGGTGCCTTGCAAAAAATGGCCCCGACATCTCCAACCTTAAACAACCTCAACTCAAGCATCCCAGTAGAGAGAGCTTCACCCCCTTTTCCCAAGCCCCAAATTAAACAATTCATAGGTTCTTTCTTAGACTCTTTATTTTCTCCGCATTTTTTAACAGCTCTGAGAGTTATGGCATCTTACAATTGAAATGGGCATCATTTTTTCTCTTTTGGAGGTGTTTTAGATAGCAGTACAATTTATAATTCATGGCATCTCAGAATTGATGCAATCTGGTGGCCTGTCTGCCTGGCTGTGCTCCTTCCCAAAACCAGCTGGGGTAGACACAGGGAATGTTCTGGACGACCAGACTGGGTCAGGCTGGTTGATCTCACCCCTAAATGTGGCGGGTGCTTGTTTTTTCCTAGAGGAAAAATCAGGTTGCTCTTACTGGAAAATCAGGAGCCTGGAGGTTTCAAGCAGCCTCCGTCCCTCTGTGGCAACCCAAAAGAATGTAGTCTCTCTGTGGTGTCTTCCTCCTTGCGTCATGGCCTGGCCCCAGTGGTGCCACTGGAAAAACGAGACGCAGCTAAGGTGGCACCTGGTGGGAATGTGAGGGAGGCCAGTGGGGAGCTGGCCCCAGCTCGGGGAGAAAGCTGACGTGGGGGTGGCAGCTGCCTCCTCCGTTGGCTGTAGCCATGGGACCCCGTTTTTCTTGCTGTCTTTCCTGGGTGACTGGAGAACGAGGCTGGGCATAGTGAAAGCCTGCTAGTGAATGAAGGCCAGCCAGCTGCCCAGAGACGGGAATTCTCCCTCGTCTCTGCCTCTCCTGCACCTCCCAGGGACACAGCTGACCAAGGAGGAAGGACTTGGCATGTGAGGGCTGCCCAGCTTGGCACAGAGCAATGTGAGACCTCCATCTTGGCCTTTGGGGGGAAGGGAGAGGGATGGCACTAGAGCTGTCGAGGACAGAGGGTGGCCTCGTGCTGGCCACGTGCCCAAATACGAGGCGTAGCGTGAGCTGGTCTTTCCAAGGCGGAGGGACAGCGTGGATGAGGAGCAAAGCCATTCATGCTGAAGGAGGATCCGGGGAGGGTGTGAGGGTGGGGTGTGTGCCAAGGAAAGAGCTTGTACACACCCTTTCACAGTCGTGGCAGAAGATTTGCTGGGGTTCCCCTTCAGCCAGTGTCGGGCACAGGTGTGTTTGGTGAGCCCACCTGGTCCACCTGAGGAAGCATTTCCCAGCCCGATGGGGGCTGGGTGTTGTCACTGTGGACCAGCCAGGGCCGGGATGGCACCTTGTGAGGAGGTGGTGTGGATCCGTCTGCTGCCCGCAGGGTCTGTGAACTATTTGCTCTTGGTCCACAATGAGAGAAGCACAGACAATGAGAGCAGGCATTGGAACATTGATAGCCATTTGGTAGAGCAGTTTTATGACTATTAAATCTGACAATCATAATGTGACTCTTCGGTGAGGAGGCACCAGAATGTGAAAGGAAAGAAGCAAATGGGAGAGAAACGACGACTGCTGAGAGTATGCCAGGAGCAGGAAGACCCAGACCTCTCCCACCCTGCGCAGCCAGGTGGGCCTTTCTCCCTGTCCCCATTCCATCAAAGATGGGACAAGTTTGAATCAGCTGTGCCTGGACCCAATGACTCCAGGGTTATCTGGAGTAGGGGTGGGGGGGGAGCTCAATGAGAGGAAGGAGGGCGATTCTATGTACTTGGAAGTGGGAACTGCCCCTCCCCCACCCCTGCAGCCTCCCTCCCTTCTGTCAGACCCAGCACCTCTAAGCAGGAAAACATCTACAGCCCTGACACTTAAAGGTCCCCACCCCCATCATCCTGCAGTGACACTCACCCATTGCTAAGCCCCACCCAGGGTTTCAGAACATGTATTTCTAACTCATGTCTGGAAAATAAACCGAGCCCAGTGGACACAAAGAGCTACCCTCACACCACCCCCAACCAACACAACAAGCAGAGAAGAAAATCAGAAAACACAGAGGCAAAGTACGGATCAGGGGAAGACTTTTAAAAATCTACAATTATCTCGAGAGAAAAGAGACGATTTTAAATAAATGGAAACCAGAACAGTAGTGTGCGTGTGTGTGTGGGGAGGGCGTGAACATTTAGAGAACAGAAATTGAAAAAATTGTTTAATGTGACGAGAGAAATAAAACTCTCAAAAGAAGGAAAGACGGTCAAGAAATAAAACTCTCAAAAGAAGGAAAGACGGTCAGAATCATTCCAGGAGGCCCACACCTCAATGCTGGGAGTTCCAGGAACAGAGAAAGAAGAAACTTCCCAAACTAAAGGACAGGAATCTCAGGTAGAGAAGCCACCGTGTGCCATGACTGGGAGGGCAGCCATCCAAAGCACAGTGCCTGGAACGTCACAATGGGGATGGAGAGGTGACCGTAAAGCTTCCAGGGGGTTGGGGGTGATTCTAAATCAGAAGCCGCAGATATCTACACAGCAAAGGAGACGCTAGAAGACAGAGAATAGCACCATCAATATTCTGAGAAAGTGATTTCTTCTAGAACTCCTTTTGATTTTCTCCTTCAATTCTCCACTTCCTGTTCACATTCCCATCTTTTTATCCCCCTGTGCTACTTTCTGCATAATCGACCTCTAACGAGAAGCTGTGTCTTATAGTTGCCGAGTGGAGCTGACTTTGGGATACGGAGGCTGCATCTAATCTGCAGTTAACCTGCCCACTGAGATCTTTATTTCACTATCGTTTTCATTTCTAAAGGGCCATTTCATTCCTTCTGAATCTGCCTTTCCCTCAGTGCTGTCTGTGTTCAATTCCTTGTTTTACATCTACAATCATTTAAAACACGCCTGCTTAAGTCATTGTCTGATAAGCCTATTTCCTGAGGTCCTTGGGGGTCTCGTTTCTCTGTTTATTGGGTCTGCTGGGGGATTATTTCTGTGCAGTTTATAATTTCAGATTGTGAGCTCATTTTCAGCAGGGCTCTACCTGTGGGAATCTTTTGTGTCTGGGCTGAGAATGTGTCTTTACTAAGAGAGTTTGTGTTTGTAAGACTCCCAGGTGTATTGCTAGCCTGTGGTCACTTTTATGCTAGTTTTAGGGCTCTGTGGTCCCAGATGATGCAGATTGTATACATTTAAATCCCAAACCTGAAGAGGACAGACCCATCACTACAGGTTCTCAAGGTTTAGTTTGTTTTGCTTTTTTTTCCCCACCCATGACACAGGCTGCGACAGATACGCTTTTGGGTCTTTGCTGATGGGTAGACCTATTCCCTGGGGGGAGTGGCCTTCAGGGGTGTCACAGTGGCCTGCCTACCACGGGCCCCGGCCTCATCTCCTGTCCCTGGGATGTTCAAACCAAGCTCCCCTGGTAGTTTCAGGCTGAAGCAGTGTGTTCACCAGGCTGGTCTTCATTTCTCTCTTCTCTTTCGGGCCCTGGAGATTTCATTGCTTTTCTTTCTCTTGTGTTTAGCTAAAGGATTCTCCTATTTGATGCGACATTTCTAGGTGTGTATTAGGAAAGTTTCCAGTTTAGTCGACCCAGTTAAGGGGCAGGTCTAATTATGCTGACCTAGTCATCGTGATACATAAACAGTGAATTTTTATTTCATCGTCAATAATTACTTAACTACACTGGGTGACTGTGGGTGTGGGTGGGGTCGTTGTGAGAGAGCTAAATCTCCATCTTCCACAGTCGGAAATCAAACCTAAAATATTGGACAGGAGAAGTGAACAGACAGCTGGGCAAGCATGTGATGGGAGAGAACGCCAGGAGAAAGGCTGAGCTTGCAGTGTGGCCACCCTGCTGCATGAGCGCTGGATCTGGGGGTAGCAAGCAGGCAGGCAGGTGATGGCTCTATTTTGTTTCCTTGTCTTGAATCTTTGACTTTTTACATGGCGTATTCTTACTGATTTGATTTAAAAACAGGCATTACCATGACAGCGATGGGAAATGCTGCCTACTCGTGTTTGCTGACGACAGGAGGGGAACTGAGCGAAGAGGAGGGAGTGATGGTGGGAGACCCCTCTCTCTGAGGGCTCCCAAATCACAGGCCTCAAGGGGACCTGTCTTCACTTTTAGGGAAGCTGCCTTGAGTTTTGACATCGATTCTCCAGCAGCTCCCTAGTGCCAGCGACTGGTGCCGAGAATTGTACGACTTTCCCAGTGGAGGACAGAAGAGGCACACACGTGGTGCCTCAGTTGACGTGCACCTTAACTGACCCCAAAGACCCGCCCACTGAGTTAAAACCCATTGATTGACTTAGCAATGAATCCACCCCGAGTTCTCTTTCCATGCAAACAAACCTCAATGGCCCGTGGTGGCTTCTGGGAAGGCAGCATTACCAGGAATACCCCTTCTCGTTCTTTGGTGCCGAGGAATTGGGTGGGGCTCCCCTAATGAGCTAGTTCCTCCCGTTCACCTGCCTCCACCCAGGCTGTCTTCTAGTCTCCCCAGGAAGCAAAGGCTTTTGCCTTTGAGTGCGGGGGCTCCAACCTTGACCTCTCTCTGAGGTCCTAACCAGGTTTCTTCTGGTGGCCCCAGCCCCTGGACAAACCTGGCTATTCCATGTGGCCTTGGTGGGCAGTGGACGGTGGCTGGGCCCCACCTCTGACAACACCGCCTGCAGCCTGGTTTGCTGGGTGTTGCCCAACCTATTAAGTTGAGTGGAGCACACCTTCCATTTTCTTCCATGGGACATTTGTCACCATGATGTCCGTTGCAGGGAGATCTTGGTCTCAGGTCTGGCCCTGCTGCTCCTGACCTGGTACCCTTGGTAAAGTCATGATGCCCGAAAACTGATGGCGTCCAAAGTTTTATGAACTATAAAATCTATTGGAGGTACAGACCCCTGTCCCACTGCAGACAGGGACTCAAAGCAGGACGTAGCAGCACTATCGAGAACAGCCCCAAGTGGCAACAGCCCAGACGCCCACCGGCGCATGAATGGATGAGCAGAGTGGGGCCGGGCCCGTCCATCTGATGGAATAGCATCCAGCCGTAAAAAGGGATCGTCCTGATGCCTGCTTCAGTGTGGGTGGGCCTCTAAGTGGTTACACTCGGCGACAGATGACAGACACCAAAAGTCGCCCACTGCATGACTCCATTCACATGAAATGTCCAGAACAGGCAGATCCATGAGGCAGACTGGTGGTTGCTGGGGGGCTGGGGGAGAGGGCCATGGGAGTGGGTTTTACTTTGGAGAGATGGACATGCTGTGGAACGAGACACAGGTGGTCGCACAGCACTGCAAGTGTACGAAACGCCACTCACTCTCTTTTCAAAGGGCTAATTTTATGTCGTGTGCCTTTCACTTCAAGAAATTAAAAAAAAAAAGGCCCCAACAGAAGCAAGTCCGATGACTGCCAGAACCCGAGGACACCAGCAAATGACTGCTTGTTTATGCTACTTGTCCTGTCGGCTAATGAGGCGGGGCTAGAGCCGCTCACCCTCAGAACCCAGCCCCCGTCCAGTGACATGAGAATCGTGTCACACTGAGCATCCAGGTAAACTCAGGGGACCAAAGGGCAGCTTCCTCAGGAGGCAGAGTTGGGGCCACCTGGGTGCTGGGTCCTACTTCGGGTCGGAGAAGAACGCTGGGAGGGAAGGAGTTAACGCAAACAACCACACAGCCGCTGAGGTTGCCAAGTCGCCAGAACCGCTTCTACTTATCCGGGCACATTTTTCCTTCATTCATCAAAGCCAGTGGCAGCCTGTTGGGACCTGCCACAGGAAATTGCCACCTGGACCGACCTGAGCGTGGCCTTCCTGAGTCGGAGGCCTCCACCTTGCAGGAAGCCTCCTTATAGCCCTGACCTCACAGCTGCCTCTCCTCCACTTTCAACCCAGGGGAGGGGCTCCTTGCGGACCCAAGATCCCACGGGCCTGCTGGAGTCAGGGGCTAATGTGCCCTGACCTTGTTCGTTAAGACTGAGGCCAATGTCAGTGCTCCCAGGCGGTGAGGAGGACGTGAGCTTCCCGTCTCTGTCAGCCGAGCAGCAGGGTTGGTGGGAGGGGCCTGGACTTTGGCTTTTTCGCACAGGGAGGCCTATGGTCAAATGCACGAGGCCTTGGTGTCAGGGAGACCTGGGGCTGAGTCCTGCTACGTGCCTGCAGTGGCCTCCACGGCTGTTAACCATGAGGGTTAAAATCTGCCCCAGCCTCCCCTTTCCCACACAGACCTGTCCTTTCCCCACCTCTACCTCTGGCACCCGTGTCCCCCCAGCCACTGGGCTTGGGCATTGGCAGTCTCCCTCGGCCTTGCCCAGCCCTGTCTCTGCCTCCTCACTGCTTCTAGAACTTGCCCTCTGCTCTCTGTCCTTCCTACCAGGCCTCAGCCCACAGTTAGCTACCTCTCTAGAGCATTTCCTGGGACACCCCTGTGACCTTCACGTCCTCCATCTGATACAGGAGACCTCAGCTGGCCCTGGGCTCTGCTCTGGGCCCCACCGGCCTTCTGGCCTCGGGCCCTCGAGGAGGGGGCACGCCTGGTCCTGGAGGGGGTATCATCTGCCCTTTCCCCACTTGGCTCTTGCAATTCCCTCTTGGGGTGTCCTTCATGTCCTCTCTGCCACAAACAAAGCAAAGGCCACCCACCCCTCAGGATACCTGTCACCTTCTCCAAGAAGTGGTCCCAGTCCCTCCATCCAGGCAGGAGTCGCTCTTCTCCTGGTCTGGCAGCATTTTGCCAGGCCTTCTGGTGGCATGGAATTTCATTCTGCTTCTTGTGGTTACTTGTGAAAAGAAAGAAAGAAGAGGAGGAGAAAGGAAGGGAAGATGGGGGAGAGAGGGAAGGAGGGAGGGAGGGATGAGAGAGGGAGGGAGGGAGGAGGGAGGGAGGGAGGGAGGAGGGAGGGCAGAACAGAGCTCAGACCAGCTGAGGACCATTTTCATTCCACCCACTTAAGGGAACTGATTTTATTCCACCTTCACAGCAGCACACAGGCCGGGCAGGTCTGCTGGCTCCCAGCTGTGCTCTCAGGCTGGGCCCTGCAGCCTCTGGGGGACGGAGACAGTTCTCTGGGGAGGCCCAGGCTGGCCCCACCGCTCACTGCCTGTGCTGTGCTGTGTGACATGCAGACAGGAGGTGGGGACCGAGGTCTGTAGAGGCCTGAGAGCCTGGACTCCCTCAGGCAGCGCTGGCCTGCCGGCTGCCGGCTGTGAGACCCCACCGGGTCTCCGAGAGGCCCATGAGTTGGCCAACTCATGGGGCCCTTAGGGAATTGAGAAAAGGCAATTCTGAGCTCCAGGACCCTCTTAGGAGAGCATGAAGAGGAAGGGTGCTTGGTTAGAAAACAGTCAGCTTCCTGTGAGCCATCGCAGGGGTTTGGGGTGTTCGTTCACAGAAGGGACATGCCCCAAAGACATGGGACCTACTGGTGCCTCCCAGACCTCAAGGATCGGCCCATCCTGGGCTGTAGCCCCCTGGGGAACATCGCTTGACCTTGTCCAGAGGTTGGGGCCTCTCATTACCTGCACCCCTCCCCCATCAGAAGAGCTAGCGCCTGACCAAATGCACGGTGGGAGCATCGGGTGCCAGCACTCGGAGGGACCTGGTGCCCCCACTTTAGAGGTGATACGATTGAGGTCCGAGAGAGGCGAGGCTGAGGCCCAAGGTCAAGAGCTATCCTGTGGCAGAGCCAGGGGTGGAGGTCAGGCCACCTGCCACCTGCCAGCCATCGCTCTCAGATGGTGTCATCCATTGTCAGGCCACTGGTGTGTCTTGTGCACCCCAAGGACATGTGCGAGCTGCAAGCAGGTGGCAAGACACAGCCAGTCCTTGCAAACGAAGATGGAACAATCGCCAAGCAGCGCCGTTTTGTTAAAGCTCTTTGCAGGTTCAGCAAATGAAAATACAGGGCTGAAGGGAATACAGGATACCCAGGTACACTTGAATTTCAGATAAATAGTGAGTCACTTTTTAGTGTAAGTATGTCCCCAACATTGCATGAGACATACTAAAAAGTTATCCGTAATAGTTTACTCATTTTTAATTAAAATTTAAACTCTCAATTTTACTAATATTTCACTTGAAATTTTTATTAAAATTTATTTGTAATTTTTTTAGTATAATTATATCCCAAATATTGTATGGGACTTATAAAAGTGTATGAATCATGCATGAATATTTATAATTTATACTTATTTTTATTTATGAATATCTGTACTAACAAATTGTTTATTCTTTATCTGAAATTCACAATTAACAGTGCCCTGGATCCAATCCGGCCACCCGACCTACAGGACATCTCCTGAGGAATGCTTGGTTCTTTAAAAGTGTAAAACCTTGTTTTCAAACGCTCCAGAATTTGGGTTTTTCCCACAGGTTTTACTGCAACCCACAGATCCTGTAACCCTATTAGCAAAAACGGTTGCCTGACCTCCATTACAAAGACAACACGCCTCATCATTTGCAAAATTAGATGTAAAATAAGGGGAACAAGTTTCTCCTCAAAATGGGAAGTTGCTTGTTTCTTGTCATTGGTCACCACGGAGCAAGGACTCGGGTGCTGTGAGGGTGACGCAGCTGAGACGCGGCCTCTGTCGCAGGGCGCACTGAACTCCCGTTAGCCATTCAGGGGTGTCTGTTTCCTGCCCTGCGGGAACTTTGCCTTTTCCTTCTTATTAGCGTGAATTAACCACGAGGCTGCTTCAGGGCACCAGCCAGGGTGGCCGCTCTAAGAGGCTCGAGCTCTCCCGGCCTCTCTGCCCATAGCAACCAGCAGACTGGAGAGCAACTTCTCACTCCCAGGCCTGAGGCCTCTGCAGGCCCCTCACTGGCCTATTTGCCCCCATGAAGGCCCCCCCCATAGCCCGTCTCCAGCCCCATCTTGGGCCACCATCCTGGACCCCCATCCCCGTCCCTGCAGGTCCAGTGGCCCAGCTTTCACATCTGTGCTCCTTCTCCTGGGGCATCTGCCTGACTCATAGCCCTTCCCTCCTCCTTCTGGAGCCAGTCCCTGCTGCTTCTCCAGGGAGCCTTCCACCTCACGCTCAGGTGTGCCTGCTGGTCTCCACCTTGGACCCCGTAGGAGGATGCAGTTCCTCACCTGATTGCACTTTCCCAGGTGTCCGCATTAAAGGAAACAGTGGGGGTGTTTCCCCAGACACATCTCCCCCAAACCACCCAAGAATTCCTTAGTAGGTGGCACCTCCCCATCAAGAGAAAAGACGTTTTATTTCTGGTGGGTGCCAGGCAGTTCGATGTAATAAATGGTGGAGGGTTGAGGGTGGTGAGGAGGAAAGTAGTGTGGGGGCCGAGGCGGGCGCTGGGGCAGGAGGCAGGGCAGGGGACTTCAGTCCCGATTGCTTGGACAGGTGTCTGGGTAAGGAACTTTTATGTGCACTGAGAAATGGGAAGGAAAGAGAGTGTGCGTGTGTGCGCATGCGTGCGTGTGTATGTGTCTGGAGCTTCCTGAAATTCTAACCCTCCAGAACTCGAAGTGCAAAGCCGATTCATTTGGCATCTGCCTTTCCCCCGTATGGCGTCACAACGACACCGGAAGTGGGGTGTGGGCAGGAGTAGCAGCTGTCTTTCTTCCCTGTCTTGTCCCCCGTCCTAGAGCAAGGCTGAGCCCACCAAACATTCTCAGAAGTGATCTGAATGAAGATGGGTGGAAGGTGTGCTGGGCAGAATTCTGAGAGCCCTCCCACCCAGGTTTCTGGAGCACACACACCTCGTAGCTTTTCAAACATCAAACTACTCTAGGTGCTGCAGTGAGGAGAATTTGCAGGTGTAATTAAGGTCCCAAATCAGTGGACCCCGAGATGAGATTGCCCAGGTGGGCCTGACCTAATCACTGAGCCCTCTACCTCTGGGTCTAGCGTCAGAGGAAGAGGCGGCCAGAGACCTGAAACGTGAGAAGGATCACCCAGGGGGTGGGGGGGGTGATCCTTCCCTGCTGGCACTGACCATGGGTGCAGGTGGCCGCTCAGATCTGACAGTGGCCCTCAGCCGGCAGCCAGCTGAGGATGGAGACCTCTGGCCTGACTGCGGGAATTGAGTGAGCTTGGAGGTGGATTCTTCCCCAGAACCTCCAGGTAAGAGCCCAGCCGGCTACACAACTGCACGAGTAAGTGTGCGTTGTTTGATGCTGCTGTGCGTGTGGTAATTTGTTACACAGCAACCGAAAATGAGTCCACAAGGTCTCTGTGATTTGGGGTCTTTTTGAAGCAACCTGAGCCATTGCTGAAGACGCAGACACAGCATTTCCCCTGCCAGCCCTCTCAGGCCTCGTTTGCTTCATAGTAATAAAATGACTGCTATGTAGGGAGCACCAGCGTAGCGCCAGATACTGGACCTACATTATCTCTAAGCGCTCAGCATCCTGGGAGTTCAGTGTTGTTGTTTTGGTTCTACTCACCGGGAAGCTCAGAGAGGTACCTGATTGACTTGAGACCACCCAGTGGGCTAAGAGGGGCCGTTTACTCCCGGGGTACTATCTCCCTGATTAGCTTCAGGACCACCTGATTATGGTCAAAGTCATTGGTGTTTTCTCCAGAGAAGATGTGAAAATGTCCCTTCCCCGCTCCCTTTAGCTGCCAATTCTGCACATGGGCAGCATGTAGCCTCCGGGAGCTGAGGCAGTCAATTCTGTCCTCATGTGGAGGGGTGGCTGTCACACTTCCACGGGTGACATGTTAACTGCTGTTTTCTGAGCGCTTGTGTAAGACGGAGGATGCTGCCTTCGTCACTGGGGCCACTGCCAGCCCCGCAGGTATCTGTGCACACCCTACAGGGGGGGGGTGCCTCAGAAACACTGTGGTGAAGAGGTGACATGACACTCCCCTGGGCAGTCGGGATGCTGCCCCCCACCTCTGGTGCTGATGTTGTTGTTTTCCAGCCACAGGCCTGCTAAGGAGGAACACCCTTAACTGGCTGTTACAGATTGTTTCTGGTAGCCTTATGGCGGGGGTGTCAGCAGGGAGCTGCGTGGCCCTTGCAGAGAGAGGCTGGAGGGGTGAGGTCTGATAACAGCTGTGTGATGCTGGGCCTCATGCTCTTCTAAAGGATGAGGGACGGTCTTGGTCATTATTCCTCGAACTTGGTGTGACACATCGAACAGCGGCCCCCAGAAAGATATGTCTGAGTCCTAAACCCCAGTACCTGTAAATGTGACCTGTTTGGAAATAGACTCTTTGCAGGTGGCATTGATTTAAGGATAGCGGATGAGGTCGTTCATCCTGGGTTTAGGGTGGGCCCCACATCCAATGACTGGTGTCCTTTCAGAGTGAGGCAGAGGGAGCTTAGACAGAAAAGGAGCAGAGAGACAGTCACCCAAGATTGGAAAGTCCTGGGAAGATGGAGACAGAGATTAGGGTGATGTGTGTACAAGCCAAGGAATACTGGGGAGTGCCAGGCGCCACCAGAAGCTGGGAGAGAGACCCCCAGAAGGAGCCACCTCTGCCAACAGACACCTTGACCTCAGACTTCTGGCCTCCAGACTGTGAGAGTCCATGCTGTGTTTCAGCCCCCAGCCTGTGGGACTTCGTTATGGCCGACCTGGCAAGCTCATCCTCTTGGGTAATGGAAAGACAAAAAGAAAGGAATGTTATTCCTACAAACTATCTGTGCTAATTTAAGGTGATTTACCTTACAGCTCTTATATAAATAAAAAGGCAAAGCGGCTTTGTAAAGTCAATACAATGTTTTTTTATTAGTTTCAGGTGTACAAAGCAATATACTAACTAGTTAAACATTTACACCCCCTACAAAGTCACAATCACCCCAATCTACTGTCCCTCTGACATCGTGTACACGTAGCTGTTACAATCCCATTGACTCTATTCCCTACGCTGTACTCCACATCCCATGACTATAATTATAGTTGACATTCAGTATTATTCTATTTCAGCTTCAGGTGTATAGCACAGTGGCCAAGCATCTACACAGTCTATGAAGTGGTCCCCCTGATAAGTCCAGTGACCATCTGACACCCCACATGATCTTTACAACATTTTTCATTATATTCCCCATACTGTATTTCATATGCCCATGACTATATTGTGACAACAAATTTGTGCTTTCTAATCCCCTCACCTTCTCCTCATGTCCCTCCCCCTTCCATCCAGAAGCCATCAGTTCGTTTTCCCCTATATTTCCAAGTCTATTTCCATTTTGTTTGCTCATTTATTCTGTTCTTTAGATTCTACATATAAGTGAGATCATATGGTATTTGTCTTTCTCAGTCTGACTTATATCACTTAGAATAATATTCTCTAGGTCCATCCATGTTGTTGCAAATGGTAAGATTTCATTCTTTTTTATGGCTGAGTAGTATGCCATCATATAAATGTACCACAGTTTCTTAATCCAGTGTCATCTATTGATGGGCATTATGGTTGTTTCCATATCTTGGCTATTGTGAATAGCGCAGCAATAAACATAGAGATGCATATATTTTTTCGAATTAGTGTTTTGAATTTCTTTGGATAAATACCCAGGAATGGAATTGCTGGGTCATAAGGTATTTTTAATTTTTTGAGGAAATCTCCATACTGTTTTCCATAACGGCTGCACCAATTTGCAATCCCACCAACAGTGCGTGAGTGTTCCCTTTTCTCAACATCCTCGCCAACGCTTGTTGTTTGTTAATTTATTGATGATAGCCATTCGATTTATTGATGATAGCCATTCTGACTGGGGTGAGGTGGTATCTCATTGAGGTTTTTATTTGCATTTCTCTGATGATTAGTGATGTTGAGCGTCTTTTCATATGTCTGTTGGTCATTTGTATGTCCTCTTTGGAGAAATGTCTCTGCATTTCCTCTGCCCATTTTTTAATTGGGTTTGTTTTTCTGGTGTTGAATTGTATGAATTTTTTTTTATTTTATAAATTTTGGATATTAACCCCATATCAGATGTATCATTGGCAAATATCTTCTCCCATTCAGTAAGATGCCTTTTTGTTGATGGTTTCCTTTGCTGTGAAAAAACTTTTTAGTTTGATGTAGTCCCATTTGTTTATTTTTTTTTCTATTGTTTCCCTTGCCTGAGGGGATATATCAGTAAAAATATTAGTAAGGGTAATATCTGAGAGTTTATTTCCTATATTTTTTTGTAGGAGTTTTATGGTTTGGGGTCTTACATTTAAATCTTTAATCCATTTTGAGTTTATTCTTGTATATAGTGTCAGAAGTTGGTCCAGTTTCATTTTTTTTGCATGTACCTGTCCAATTTTTCCAGCACCATTTATTAAATAGACTGCCTTTATCCCAGTATAAATTCTTGCTTCCTTTGTCGTAGATTAAATGATCATATAGGCATGGGTTTATTTCTGGGCTCTCTATTCTGTTCCATTGATCTATGTGTCTGTTTTTATGCCAATACCATGCTGTTTTGATTACTATAGCCTTGTAGTATGATTTGATGTCAGGTGGTGTGATACCTCCCATTTTGTTCTTATTTCTCAAGATTGCCATAGCAAGTCAGGGTCTTTTATGGTTCCATATAAATTTTAGGATTATTTGTTCTAATTCTGTGAAAAATATCATTGGTAATTTGATAGGGATTGCACTGAATCCATATATTGCCTTAGGTAGCATGGACATTTTAACTATATTAATTCTTCTTATTCATGAGCATCATACATGTTTCCATTTATTTGTATCTTCTTTAATTTCTCCCTTCAATGTCTCATAATTTTCTGTTTTTCTGAGGTATGGGTCTTTTACTTCCTTGGTTAAATTTATTCCTGGGTATTTTATTGTTTTTGAAGCAATTTTAAATGTGATTGTTTTCTTAATTTCTCCTGATAGTTTGTTATTGGTATACACAAATGCAACTGATTTCTGAATATTAATTTTGTATCCTGCTACTTTACTAAGTTCATTTATCAGTTCCAATATTTTTTTGTGTGGAATCTTTGGGGTTTTCTGTTTTTGTATCATGTCATCTGCATATAATGACAATTTTACTTCTTCCTTTCTAATTTGGGTGTCTTTTATTGCTTTCGTTTGTCTGATTGTTGTGGTTAGAACTATGTTGAATAAAAGTGGTGAAAGTAGACATCCTTGTCTTGTTCCTGATCTTAAGGGGAATGATCTTAGCTTTTCCCCATTGAGTATGATGTTAGCTGTGGGTTTATCATATATGGCCTTTATTTTGTTGAGATATGGTCCCTCTATTCCCACTTTGCTAGGAGTTTTTATCAGAAATGGCTGCTGGATTTTGTCAAATGCTTTTTCTGCATCTATTGATATGACCATATGCTTTTTACTCTTCATTTTGTTAATGTGGTGTATCACATTAATTGATTTGCAGATGTTGAACCAGCCTTGCATACCAGGAGTGAATCCCACTTGATTGTGGTGTATGATCTTTTTAATGTATTGCTGAATTCAGTTTGCTAATATTTTGTTGAGGATTTTTGCGTCTATGTTCATTAGGGATATCGGCCTGTAGTTTTCTTTTTTTGTAATGTCTTTGTCTGGTAGGGGTGATAGTGCCTCCTAAAATGAGTTCAGGAAACTTCTCTCCTTCTGGGTTTTTGGAATAGTGTGAGGAGAATACATGATAATTCTTTTTTAAATGTTTGGTAAAATTCACCTGTGAAACCATCTGGTCCATCTGGACTTTTGTTTGTTTGGAGCTTGTTAATTCCTGATTCAATTTCATTGGTAGTAATTGGTCTATTCAGATTTTCTGTTTCTTCTTGATTCAGCCTTGGAAGATTGGATGCTTCTAAGAATTTATCCATTTCTTCCAGACTGTCTAATTTGTTGGCGTATAATTGCTCGTAGTATTTTCTTAACATTTTTTATTTTTTGGTGGTGTCTGCTGTTACTTCTCCTATTTCATTTCTGATTTTATTCATTTGGGTCCTCTCTCTCTTTTTTTTGATGAGTCTGGCTAAAGGTTTGTCAACTTTGTTTATCTTTTCAAAAAAACAGTTCTTGGTTTCATTGATTTTTTTTTATATATATATAAATATTTGTATTGGGGAATATTGGGGAACAGTGTGTTTCTCCAGGGCTCATCAGCTTCAAATCATTGTCCTTCAGTCTAGTTGTGGAGGCACAGCTCAGCTCCAAGTCCAGTCGCCATTTTCAATCTTTAGTTGCAAGGGGTGCAGCCCACCATCCCATGTGGGAATTGAACCGGCAACGGCAACCCTGTTGTTCAGAGCTCGTGCTCTAACCAGCTGAGCCATCCGGCCGCCCCTCCAGCAGCTCAGCAGTAGCTCCTTGTCTTCAATCTACTTGTGGAGGGCGCAGGTCACTGGCTTCTGTGGGAATCAAACCGGCAACCCTGTTGTTCAGAGCTCGCGTTCTACCAACTGAGCCATCCGGCAGCCTCGGTTTCATTGATCTTTTGTGGTTTTTTTGGTCTCTATTTTGTTTATTTCCACTCTGATCTTTATTTCGTAAAGTCAATACCATTTTAAGTACCATTCAAGTTAAAAGCATTGCTCGTCCTGGCAGATTTTGCCTCTCTGTGATGGTTTCCGGCGGTGATGACTCAGTTTCCCTCCCTTCTATCTGTTCTCTCGTCAAAGTACAAGCCACCTGCATGCTATTGGGAGACCAGACCTTTAATGTGGAAGCCTGCTCTGCTCTTTTCCCCCTGGCTGCTCCTGTCAAGGTCGTATGTCATAGATCCTGCACGACAGACCTGTCCTACTGAGGTTCGCTGGACTTGGAAGCAGTAAAGGGAGCAGGGCCCAGCCAGTTGTCCACTGAGCCTGGATAAATTGGCCATGAGCCCCACGAGCCTCTAGCAGGGAGCAGGTGGCTTTCAGGGTCCTGAAGACATGAAGGGTCCAGCTGTCACGCTTGAGGCCCTGCCAGAGGGGGAAGGGGTGTGAGTAGAATCTGGTTCCCTGGTCTGGGTCTTGAAGGTAGAGCTCAGCAAGCTGTTTTCATGTGTACCCTCATCCACCCTGAGACCTTTCGCAGCTCCTGAGTCCCAGCTGTAAATGCAGGGAGTGAGAGCAGGGGCCTGTAGGGTCCCATCGAGGTCTACAACTGGACCACCCGAGCTCAGAGGTTGTGCTGTGAGAGGACAGTGTGGAAGTTTAATGGAGGAGAGGGAAGTAGCGGGGCGGGGGGCAGGGCTGAGTGCATGCTGGTGGGGGGGGGAGGATGGGGTGCGTGGCTGCTGAGACACATTGTCGTAGGCCTAGTGGCTTCAGACCACACAGATCATCATTCTACGGCTCTGGTTGGAAGTCTGAAATGGGCCTCAGTGGGATAAAATCAGGGGGTTAGCAGGGCTGATTTCTCCTGGGGCTCTCAGGACGAGTCCTTTCCTTGTGTTCCTCAGTGTCTAGGGGCCTCCCACCTTCCTTGGCCTTCAGCCTCTTCCTCCATCTTCAAAGCCAGCAATTGCATCACTCCCACCGCTGCTTCCGACTTCACGTCTCCTCCTCCCCCTTGTGAGGGCCCTGTGATGACATTCGCCCCACCTAAATAATTCAGGATAATCTCGCCAGCTCAATTAAGATCCTTAACTGAACCACAGATGCAAAGTCCCTGTTGCCACATAAAGTGCGATACGCAGGTTCGAAGGATTTGGATGGCATCATCTCTGGGGCCCTTACTCTGCCCACCACCCGAGAGCAGAGAAATGGCACAGGAAAGACGCTTGATGAATATGTGTTGAGAGGCAGGATAAGTGACTGGATGAGGCCGGGTGTAGGCTCCACCGACCGTCCAGGACATACAAAGAGCGTCTGTTTCCAGAGGCGCGGGGTGGACAGTGCACTCCGGGGGTGCCTCCTAAGCATTTCTTCCCGCCAGCCAGCTGCACTGCTTGGTGTCAGCAGGTCGGGGAATTCTAGAAATGGGCTTGTGCACCTCTGGCCCTGCTGCCTAGGTCCAGTCACGGGGAGAGGAAGGTTGGGTGCAAGCTTCCCCCTGGGTGTGCTAAGCCAGTCCTCTCCGCCTTGGGGCCCCCTTGGCCAGCGGTGCTTCGAGGCTCCCCTGCTGAGGCACACCCAGGACAGAGGCAGGACCTGTGAGGACAAGGACAGTGGCCCTGGACAGGCCTGTCTTCCTGCCCTTAGGGAAAGAATCAGTGACTAGGCTATTGTGTGCGAATGATAATAATTAGGCCATAAAAGACAAGGGCCTGAGAAAATGCCTCCCTCCACCTTCCCCCAGGACTGAACCTTGAGCCCCAGCAAAACTCCACCTCCTCTGCAGGTGTCCTGGTTCCATGGCGACCAGGTATCATTTCACAATCAGAAGGTTATGGCGTGTGGGAATGGGGAGATGGGGAAATCATGGGGCAAAGTTTTCATTTACAGCACCTTGGTCTGAAGGTATCAGGCCAGGTCTCAGACAAATTCCACTCAGAATGACTAAGTATAGAGAGTGGGAACAACAAGCTGGCCTCCTGGCCCTTTGCCTGTCAGCCCAGTGGCTCTGGTCATAGGGTGCCTCTCTTAGGATGCTTTTGGCCATAAAATAATTGAATTCCTAACTCTCAGAGACCAAAGCAATACTTTCAATTGTCTCATAAAGCCTAGAGGGAGGGCACTGAGTTAGTGAGATTTTCTTGGTTTTCCCCACAGTGGCAAAATGGCTGCAGGGGCTCCAGCCATCACATCCTCCCAGGACAACATCCAATGCAGAAAGGAGGGAGGGGCAAGTAGTAAAGAGTCTTCTCTTCTTGCAGCTCTTTAATCATAGAATTATGAAGCCCAAAGTGACATCATCTTACTTCCTATTGGCTGGACTGAGTCTCACAGCCACTCCGGGACATTTAAGCACTTTAAAGAGAAGGAGAAAAGTGGCAGAGGGCTTCCTGAAGTCTGGCTCTGCAGCAGACAGCGTGACCCCTCCCCACCATGCACACACGCATGCTTATGCACACACGCATACATACACACATGCACACACCTTTGTCTGTGCGGTTCCCACAAGATGGGACTGACCCCTTCTCAGGAGTGAACACATGAGCGAAGCCTGAGTCAACCACACCCTTCCCCCCAGTGCCAGGGATTGAGTGAGGGGTCGGCTAGAGGGTGCTTCCCAGGACGTTCCTGGCAGTCTCTGGAAGGAGGTGCCCGCTGGAGGTACCTAGTGGCCAGGATAGAGCCGAGAGCTTCCGGCCCATCATCCTTCCAGGTGAAGACAGTGGCTGGAGAGGATACAGGCGGCTCCGCTGTCTCCTCCTGCCAGCTTGAGTAGGATTTCATCTGTTGCACCCAGGGAGAACAACTTAACATGTTGTCTCTCTTTGTAGACACTGTTCTAAGCAGGTGGATACGTGTGCTTTTCCCTAAATAAGTGGAGTCTGAATCCCCACACCGTCTTCTTTCAGGAAGATGCCGGGGACACCCTGCACCTGATTTGTGGTGGCATTCCACCGCACACGCACACAGCTGGCTCGCCTGCCCTGTCCTCACCTTGCCCTGTCCTCGCCTGTACACGGTGAGTCTTCCTCATTGCCTGGTGGGCAGCAGCCTTCACTGGAGTTTTGCGGCACCTGGAAGGCAGCCCCACCTACCACCCCCACAGTCCTCTCATACAGGAGCTGTCAACTTGGGAACTGGCACCCCAGCCGCTTTCCCCATCACTGTCCTCATCGCAGCCGTTCTTATAAGAAAAGGGGTGCATAGAAGGGACAGAGGATCTTTTGCATTAACTGGGGAGCTCCTGGGGTCACCTCGCTCCCCCTCCTCATCTTCCTCCCCACATCACCCCCGTACCCTCCCCCCACCCATCTCCCATACAGGAGCTCCAGCCTGACATCTGACAAACAGACACAATCTGTCTGCTCCAGGGGAGGGGGGAGGGAGGGGGAGAGGGAATAGAAGGGAGGGGGAGAGGCAGGACCCCAGTGGAGGAGGCTTGTCAACTCTGCTGCACCATGAACACTGGGAAGTCACTCAGCTGCTTTGTGCCTCAGTTTCCTCAGAGAGCCTTGGCATAGAGGCCTCCAAGGTGGCCCTCAGGTGACATCCTTCCTGGGACAAACTGCCCAGTTTGTGAGACTGTGCTCCATATTGTTTCTTACATGGGGCCAGTTAGGAGCCAAGGCTCCAGCGTCAGCAGCTGCCGAGTCGCTGACCCCATGAGATCCTGGGGTGCTCACGTAGGTGCTGTGAGCAGGATCTCAGGGGAACACACGGGGGCCTGGCGTGGGGTCTTGCTGTCTCGGGCTCCAGGAGGCAGATGGGCAGCCATTCCCACCCCATTCTAGAAGAGAAGAAGCAGAGGCGGGTCAGGGCAAGCTGCAGTGTGTGTGTGTGTGCGTGTGTGTGTGCGTGTGTGTGCGTGTGTGCGCGCACGTGTGTGTGCACGTGTGTACACGTGTGTGCACGTGTGTACGTGTGTGTGCGCGTGTGTGTGGTGTGTGTGTGTGTGTGGTGTCCACGCAGCCTGGCGAAGCTGGGGCTTGAGCCCTCACTGGCTCTGCATGCCCACCCAGTGCTGGGAAGTGGGCCTCTGGTTAAGGGGGTCCCCACTCCCTGTGGGAGGTCCTGGAGGGGACGCAGAGTAGCTGGGGCAGGAGGCATGATTCCTGGTGGCGGAAATGATCCGGTGCTGCTTCCATCTGTCCTGGGTGACCCTGACCTCCCTGTGACAGGGAACAGTCCCTGGAGTGGGAGGGGCGGAGTACCCTAGGAGGTGACCTTGGAAAGGCATGTGCAGACAGAACCAGGGTGGGAACTGGTGGCTGTGGTTCCTTTCCCACCTGGAGATCCAGGCACACACAGGGTCTGGAGCCCACAGGTCAGAGCAGGACTTGGAGCAGCTGTGGGGACACCCCAATCTTGGTGGGCGCCAGGCCTCATCAGACCCCCAGACTCCTCATGAGGGTTAATTACTCATGTGACCCTGAGACCAAAGTCCACTTGTCCCCAACCCCATGCCACAGATGCTGCCCGTCTGACCGAGGGGCCAAGGAGGAGAGAACAATTATTTATTGTAGTCATTAAAATATTTTCTGTGAAATAGATACTGGTTGAAAAAAAAAAATCAGCAAACGTAGTATTGAATAACCAAGAAAGCCGAAACCACCTGTAAACCCACAAACCAGAGATAAGGGCCATTGACAATTTCGTTTATTTCTGTCCAGGGATTCATTTTCCTGAGCACAGTTCAGTCTGTGTCCCCCTAGGAAATCAGAAAGCGCTCTAAATGTTTAAGGCATGCGGTGTTTAATGCAGGTGGTTGTGGGCTTTGTTGCGGGACAGAAGCAAAAAACAGCTTCGGGGGTGGCAGTAAGCTTTCCAGAACACCCAGTTAAATAATCTCGATAAACAGCACATACGTCTTTAGTATAAGTGCATCCCATGCAATATTGGTTTATTTGAAATTCGAGTTCAAATTTAACTGGGCAACCTGTTTTTTGTTTGTCGGAGATCAGCATGTCCCGGGGGCACCGTGCCTCTCCCTCTGGCTGGAGAGATGAAGGGAAGGGTGTCACCAGGGACCGAGAGCTGAGGCGCCCCCCACCATTTCCCAAAAAGTAGAACAGGAGGCCTGTGTGGTGGGGGCCGGAGCTCGAGGCCATGGAGCATATGCTGCAGGGAAATGCGGCCCCAAGCAGAGCACTTGCCCCCCTTCTACCGTCCAGCTCTGGCCAGAGCCTCCCTTGTCTGAGCCAGTGCAGCCAGCCGCCTGGGCAGCCTGGGAGAAGCCAGGCGCAGGGCTCAGCCTCTGGGAAGAGTGATGAGGGTGGATCCAGGACGGAAGCTGCAGGGGCCTGCTCAGCAGACAGACGCCCCGGTCACAGGCTGCTCCTTACACATTGTCTGCGATGGACCGGTCGTTAGTTGCACGTTATTACAGAGCATGAAGAACTGAAACGCACTTGGCCATTCCAGAATTGTGTGCTCAGGAACCAGATATCCCACCATAACTCTGTGGGGCAGAAGACCCCAGAGAAGCCTCAGCACCCTTTCTTGGGGACATTTCAGTGGCTTTGTGGTCACTTTCCATCCTGGTTTCCTAATCAGGTGCTGCTCCCACTTCCCCAGGCTCCGGGGCAGGGTGGTGGCCACTTCTTGCCTTTAACCTGGAGGGAACATTGCCCACTCCGCTGGGAAGGTCGCAGACCTCGGGGTGTTCTGGCTTTCCATGAGCTGGGGAACCCATCAATCATGACTGCCATTCCAGGGGCCGTGTCCTGCTTCCCCAGAGGGACAGCTGGACTGAAGTTAGACCCAAACTGCTTTCCAGACAAATCACCAAAAAGGTGTCAGCTCTCTTTTCATTTAACATTATTACCACTACACTTTGGCACTGCTGTGATTTGGTGCCCAAGCTCTGCGTTTTAATGCCCTGTGTCCTGTCTGCCTGGTGTGTTTTATTTATTTATTTATTTATTTATTTATTTATTTATTTATTTATTTATTTATATTTTTTTTCAATAAAATATATTTATTGATAGGTCCAAGCATTTCAAATATTAATTGTGCTTGTTCTTATTAACTCCAGGTGACCTGCCCCATGTACGAATGCATTCACTGAGCTGTTCTTTAATGTTAACCAAAGTTGGCATCTTGGGAAACTGTTGCTCTATTTGCTTTTTGAATAGTTTGAGATTATTTTCCACATAACAATGTAAGATTCTGGACTCTAAAGTACTACCGTGTTTCTCCGAAAATAAGACGGGGTCTTATATTAATTTTTGCTCCAAAAGATGCATTAGGGCTTATGTTCAGGGGATGTCCTACCGAAAAATTATGCTAGGGCTTATTTCCCGGTTAGGTCTTATTTTCAGGGAAACACCGTATGTAAGGCATTTTCTTTATAATTCAGTTCTATTCATAACAAAGACTTTCTGAGATATACAGTTATATAACTGACCGTATTTTTCTCCTTTCACTTTGATTATCAAGGACCTTAAATACAAAAATGAAGTCCTGTTTTACATACCCTGTTATAGCTTATATATTAGAATTATTATTATTTTTTAGACATTTATCATTTCTATCCCTCACACAGTAATAACCCCACTCCCGTTATCTACTACCCCTCTGACATCGCACACAGCCATTACATTTCCACTGTCTCTATTCCTAATGCTGTGCTCCATCTCCATGCAGGGTAGAGGGAGACACAGGGCCTTCCCTGGAAGCCCTCCTGTGAAGAAAGAGCACCCACACTGTAGCTGGCAGCTTCTTTGGCAGTAAGAATCCCTGCATGGCTAAGTCACCTCCTTAGCTGTGCTCGGGGAACAGCTGGGAGGTGCTGAATGGGAAGCGAGCATGAGCTGATTCCACAGGGCAAGTTGTCCAGACCGTGGTAAGGACGATGCCCGTCCTGTCTGGTACTGGACTCTGACCCCTGGGAAGCCAGATGGCCAGGGGTGAGGGCCTGCGGGAAGCCCGTTGGAATCCCGGCTTTGCTACACTTCACTACACACAGAGATGCCGCCACACTCCTTTAGGGGCGTCTTATGAAATGTACATGTACATCTTGGCTCAAGAGTAAGTGACCAACCAGCTGGTGGCCGTGGTCCCCTGGCTGGCATCAGGCTCCAAGGGTGGGGCCAGCACTGTCCCCAGGCCTCTGGCTCATTGTCCCTCCCCTTGTGAGAGCTGTCCTTTCCAGTGGGTGTGGACCCACATGTGGCCTGTCTTGTTTCCTGGGCTGGAGAACACCTTACTCAGTGTCCAAAAGTGGTACAGGAGGCGGTCCTCAGCGGGGAAACCTAAATGCCACGCCAGATAACCACTACCCAGAGTGACCTTCAGAGAGCACATCGGCCCAAACCACCTAACGGTCACAGGCTACCTGCACTGAGGGGTTCAAGATCACCTAGCAAGAGGCTCGTCAAAGTGTGCCACTTGCAAAAGGTTTGGAGGATGAATCCAACTGGTAAATGGACTGCAGGACTTGTCAGGGCCTTGACTCTGTTCACGCACACAGAGACTCAGTAAACAGGGGCATGGGTACAGCATTTCCCTGGTGTGTTTGACTTCACCTTCATTTTTAAAGTCAAGTTTATTGACATATAATCGACATACAGTAAAACTCATTCTTTTTAGTGTATGGTTCTGTGAGTTTTGACTAATACACAGGGTGGTGTAACCACCGTCATAATCAAGACAGAGAACATATCTGTCACCCCAGAGCCGCCCCCACCCCCTTGGCTCTCACTCCCCTCCTCCCACCCCAGTCTCTGGCGACCACAGAGCAGTTCCCAGTTTCTATCACTTTGCCTTTTCCAGGATGCCTCTCAGGGGACTCAGCCGGAATACAGCTTCCCGCGTCCGGCTTCTTTCAACTCCGCAGCTTCAGTCACGCTGTGGTGTGTATCCCAGCGTGTTCCTTCTTATCACGGAACAGTACCCGTTGTTGGTGTCACCACAGTTTGCTTCTCCAGCTATCAGGGGGTGGGCAGCTGGGTTGTCTCCAGTTTGGGGTGATTATGAATGAAGCTGCACATGTATTTATATATGAGTTTTTGTGTAAACGCTAGTTTCCATTTCTTGGGTACATATTAAGTTGGCACAAAAGTAACTGCGGTTTAAAAGGTTAGTAATTGCGGTTTAAAAGGTTAATGATTGCAAAACCCACAATTCCTGTTGCACCCACCTGATACCAAGGGTTAGACTTGCTGGGTCATTTGGTGAGTATACGTTCTACTTCATGAGAAACGTCCACCTCTTTTCCAACGTGTCTGTCCCATGTTACCTCCTTACTGGTGGGTGATGTGAGCTTCATTTGCCCTGCGTCACCAGCCCTTCGTAGTGTGAGGTTCTTGTTGTTCTTGTTGTTATTTTAGCCATTCTAGTGAGTGTGTAGTAGTATCTCATCACAGTTTCAATTTGCATCCTCCACTGATTAGTGAGCAAGCATCTTTCACGGGCCTCTCTGCTCTCTATCTTTTCCAGCAAAACTTTTTTTTTTTTTGGCTGGAGTATATGTCGTGGGAAATGCTTTCTTGACCCAATGTCTTCATTTTAGAGATAAAGAGCAGAGTCAGGATCAGAGAGCTTATGGGACGTGCCTGAGGCTGCTCAGCAGCATCATAGCTGGGATAAAAGCCCGCACTTGACCTTGACCTTGGCAGGAAGCTTCCTTCCTTTACAGCGACCTGCAGAGGGGAGGAATAAAACCCAAAGCGACTGAGCAAGATTTCTCTGTTTCCTCCACTTAAAATATGAAATGCCCCTATTTATAAGGAAATAAGTTAGCTCAATAGTCCTTGAACTTTCCTGGGACCTCAGGTTAAACCTGGTAGATTGAACACATATACTCTGTCTACTCCTTTAAAAATTCCTCTGAAACTCCAGCATTGGAAAAGAAGTCAACTCACCAGAACAAAGAATAAGAGACACCAACAGGCAAGAGGTGTCCCTGGCACTTTCAAAGGACAGGTCTAACTGCCTGTGACAGACGGTGCTAGTGTTTCCCCCCGCCCCCCACCCCCATCCTTTCTCCTGCTTCCTTGCTGGCGGAAGCCCAGTTTACTTGAGACAGCAATGTCCCAATTGTTCCCCACGCCCTTGTCCCTTAGGGTCTCCATGTCATCCCCAGGAGGGGGTGTCTGTGGCACCCCTGGGAAAGCACTGTTCCTGACACTGGGAACACTCTTCTTTGTCATCATTTATTTTCCCTGTTTTTATGTATTTGGAATGTGGACATGAGGCTGGAGTGGAGTGGCTGCCTGGTGACCATGAAGCCACCAGGAGGATGGGAGCCACATGGTAAGCATGGCAGAGCAGGAAGGTAGAAGGAACGTGGGACGGCAATGGCATGGGGCCATTGTACGAGCCATGGGTTGGTCACTTTGGGTAAGAAAAGTAAAATGCTGTTTGGTTGAGCCCTTGGATGAGGTGCTGTTACATGCAGCCAAATGCAATCCATTAGTGATAAAATGGCACAGCAGACAAGTGAAAACTGAAGCCCAACTGCTCGCCAGCGTGGTCACCAGCTTACACGAGCTGCCTGCTTGCAGAACGCCAGCGTGACTGAGGGACGGGGTGTACCAGGGGTCTTGGAAGGTGGGAGTGAGAGGTTGGCTGTGTACTGTAGACCCAAAACACCGAAAGTATGTTGTCAGAAACACTTAGACCACAAGATTTCCTCCCTCATCCCACAGAGCCAGACAGCTGCCCCAACTCCACCGAAGAGAACTCAGGTGTACACACTGTGGAAGATTTAGAACAGACTCTGGACTCAGTGACTCAAGGAAGAGCAGAAAGAAGAGAAAGTCATCACAGAAACAATTCAAGGAAATTTACAGGAACTGCAGGACAGAACTTTCCTGATTGAAAGAGCTAACCAAGTTTCCAAACAATACATGAAGAAAGGCACATCATCTTGACATTTCAAAACATTGGGGATTTAAAGAGAAAAAAAAGATCCTCAATATTTATAGGAGAAAAACAATGGGATAAATTCAAAGGGTCAGAATTTCTCAATAGTAATACTGGAAAGCAGAATGTAATGGAGCAAAACCATCACAATTCTAAAAAAAAAAAGTTTCATCTGGAATTCTTCATTTATACAAACCATAAATAAATGGGTAGAGCCAAGATGTTTTAAGATATGAAAGATTTTAAAATTGTACCTCACATGGGTCCTTTCTCAGAAGTTACTGGGGGACACATCCCATTTGAGCAAGGAAGTAAACCCAGAAAGAGAAAGACATGGGGCACAGGACATACTATGTCTAGCACAGAGAAATACAAAGAGATTCCCATGGAGGTTGAAGAGAACTCTCAGAAGAGCTGTGCCACCCGCCCAGGGGTCAAGCCGTCCAGATACAGCAGGAGAACAGAGGGCTCCAAAAGGAATATCTCCATGGGAAAAGTAAACGGACAACAACAAAACAAAACGTAAAACGAATGCTTGTTTGGTGTTTGTGAGAGGAGTTTTTCAGCTTGTCAGATCATTTTGGGGAATAATTGGTCAGCGGTATATAAAAAAAATGAAGTGTATGAGAAAATGAGGCAATAGCTAACTCCAGGATAAACAAAAAGTTGCATAATGGAGGAAAGTTCATCTGAGTGCCCCTAAGTGGCTTAGCTGCAAAGAAAACTATGGAGTCATAGTGACGTCATACACTAAACACGGATTTGGCTAAAGATTGTGATGTAAGTAAATTGTGAAGATGGTGGTAGGATGGAAGAGGTTGAGAGTGAGGGCTGGTGGTGTAAGTGAGCTAAACAAACAAACAAACAAACAAACAAACAAGAAATAATAGGGTAACCAGGTTCGTTGAAAATGTGGAGGCAAAGATTAAAAAAGCAAACAAACAAGAGACTTGAAAGTAGATGGCTGAAGGGAGAGGGAGCTGGAGGTGGGACAGGGTGCAGTGACAACCTGTTTATCACAAGCCTTGCCACACTATTTGACTTTTTAAAACAATGTTATACAATTAAGTTTAAAAAGGAAGAAACAATCATCTGAAAGTTCCATCCTCTCCTCTCAGGAAGAAACCAGCACCTCTGGGGGCTGAGTTCATCTGAGACGCCCAAGCCCAGTGGTGTGGACCTCGGGGCAGGGGGTGATCCTTTTTTTTTGCTGTGACCAGTGGGTGCCACAGCCCTGGTCGCTGAGCAGGCTGAAGTCTGAGCACAGGCAGACGTGACTAAATCAGAATCACCTTCCGCCTTGGGCAGATTTATGGGTTGGTCCGGGTGGATTTACTGTTACACAGCCAGCCACTAATTAACAAGTGAGGACTTCCAACACGTCAGACTGGCAACAGAGAGCAGAGGAAAGGGAAATGCCCACCAGTGCTGTTCTCCTTTTCCTTCTGTCTTCTTTGGAGTCTTGTTTTCTTTCCCAGTAGAACCCCAATGCTGGTCTTGAAGCAGCAAAGGAATTTGGGAGTTTTCTCCCGATGTTCGAGGGTCCTGCTGGTTTTTCCTGTTTAGACCCTTCCGTGTGCCTCCTTTGGGTGTTGGAGGGGGGTGTTCTCCAGCAGCCAGGCCCCCACGGGGATTCCTCAGGTTCCCCAGGGAGGAGTGTGGAAGGGGAGGGTGGCTTGCTCTCCGTTTGGTGCATCTTCCTGTTCAGACTACAGGTCACACCTGATTTTGTGTCCAACCCCGAGAAATCGGAACTGAGCCGTTTACCCTCTGTATTGTGGCCTGTGTCTGTCATAGCAAATTAGACAACCTGGGGTGGGGGCTGGGGAGCCTTCAAGAAGAGAAAGTGTGTCTTCACAGTTCCAGAGGCCCAAATCCAGGTGCCGCGGGGCCCTGCTCTCTCGGAAGGTCCTAGAGGAGGCGCCTGTATGCCACTCTCCGGCCATCTGCCGGTTGCTGGCACTCCTTGCTTATAGACGGCTCCCCGCACCTCTGCGTCCGTCTTCTCACGGCCTTCTCCCCGTGTGTCTCTCTACAGTGTCCGCCCTCTGTTGTGTCTGTGTCCAAATTTCCCTTTTCCTTTCAGGACACCAGTCATCTTGGATGAAGGGTCCACACTGAATCTAACTTGGTGACCTCTGCAATGACTCTACTGCCAAATGTCACGTTCATGGGTCCCAAGGATCAGGACATGACATATCTTTTGGGGGACACCACTCCACACCCTCCTCGCTGGCCCCACCCTCACGCCTCCCAGGACTTCCCCACCCTGAAAACTCCTTCCTTCAACACGCTGTCGTCCATGGAAGCTACACTCCTGTCACTGTGTCTCTTCTCTTTTCACCAAACCTTTTGAAAAAGTCGTTTTCATCTCTGCTTTCCCGTCAATACCATCCACCCCACCCACGTCTCCTCGAAGGTCCCGAGTACTTTTTCCTACATTGCGTCCTCCTCACACCCTGGGCTTTGACGTAGTTGTGGAGTCAGAACCCTCTCCCCGGTATTGCTTTCTCTCCTGCACCCCGTGTCCCTGCCACGCCCGGCACACTGTGCGGCTCAGGGGTGGCCCAGCCCTGCTCTTGGTGGTCCTGTCATTGAGCGCAGGCGGCTCTGTGTCCCCCACAGCACTCAGCCAGGGGTGGAACGGACCACAGAGAAGCTGATCTCCGTCAACCCAGACCTCCCAGAGCTGTTAGGTAGGGTGGGGACTCCCACGGGGTCAGACGGCACTGCCATTCTGAATAAACGGTCCCGCGTCTCTCCGTCAGAGCCAGCTTAAGAACAACACCAATAACCACTGTGCTCATTGCTTGAGCGTTCCCCTTTTTTCAGTTGTGCTTTGTAATTCCCAACACTATCATCTAGCTGGTCACCGACTCCCCTTGGCTCAGAAGAGCCTCTGTCTACCTCCAACATCCATGGCACCCTCACAGGGCAAAGGTCAAACCAATGTGCTAGAGACGGAGAGGGGGCCACAGAGTGGACTTTCCAAATGACCAACCGATGCTGGGCAGGTCACGTGACCTTTCGAAACCTCAGCTTTCTCATCTGGAAAGTTTTTCTCATTGGGTGACTGTGGGATTGAATGAAATACCACAGGTAAAATACTTACATGCAGTGGATGGCACATACTAAGAGCTCCACAAATAGTAACTATAAGTTGAGTTTTCTAATGAGCGGTGGCCTCCTGAGGTGCCCCTGTGTGCTCTGTGGTGTGTGTTCAGAGTCAGTTCCTGAGTTGACGGGCACACCTGCAGTTACTCACCTCCTGCAGGGCCTATTCTGGGGCTGGCAGCTCCTCCCTGGGCCTGTGACAATGGTGAACACAAACAAGTTGACATTGTAGGCCGGGCTCAGCCAGGTCTTTCCTGGAAGTCCCTGTTGCAGCCAGAGTGTCAGGACCTGGGCAGTTTGCAGGCTGCGGCCCCGCCCGCCATGACTTCACCTCCCATCCCCCTCCCGAGCGTCTCTGGGTCTCTCTGCTCTGCTCTGCTCTGTGACACAAGGTGGTGACACATGGACGGACATTCAGGGGGTCCAGGTCTGAGGAATTATTCCTCCGGTGAATGCTGCATTTGCTTTGCACATAAATACACATAAAATCTACCACTTTAACCATTTTTAAGTGTTCAGCTCAATGGCATAAAGTCCACTTACATTGTTGCGCAACCAACACCACCATCATCTCCAAGACCAGCTCTCATCCCCTCCCCCAGCCCCCAGCACCCCCCATGCTCCCTCTGTCTCTATGGATGTGACTGCTCCAGGGACCTCATAACAGTGGGATCACATAGCGTTTGTCTTTTTGTGACCAGCCTGATGTCCTCCAGGTTCCTTCATGTTGGCACAGGTGTCAGACTGTCTTTCCTGTCTAAGGCTGAGCACTATTCCACAGCGTGTTTGGACCCCGGTTGTGTATGCGTTCACCTACTGATCGGTGCCTGGCCTGCTTCCCCTTTTCGGCTGTTGTGCAAAATGTTGCAGTAAACGTGGGTGTGCAAGTATTTGTTCAAGTCTCTGCTTTCACTTCTCTTGAGCTTACACCCAGAGGTGAAATTGCCGGACCGTATGGTAATCTTGTGTTTAGTTTTTTGAGGAATTGTGAATGTCACATTTTAAACAAGGGTTTTAAGAATGTGGTGTCACAAGTAATGGAAAAATTCCCAATTTTCTCTCCCCGGGCAGACTGGGACTGGAATGCTCACTCTCCATGATCATGGCAAGTTGCTTCACTTTTCTGAGCCTCAATGTCCTCATCTGTGAAATGGGAGTGATTCCATTCATCTCATGTCTGTGGAGTTTTGAGAAGATTTGACTTAATTAGAAAAGTGCTGAGGGCCAGTGGCTGCAATCAAGCGAAAAGCCACCCTGTTTTTGTGCCAGAGAGCCACAGTTTTTATACTTTTTAAGGGTTGTAAAAATATAAAGAATAGGTGACAGAGTCCAGATGTGGCCTGCAAAACCTAAAATATTTACTCCCCTGCCCCTTATAGGAGGAAGCAGTTTGTGATACCTCTCCATTCGTTTAGGGAATGGGCTCTGAGGTCAGAATACTCGGGTTCAAGGACAGCCTCTGCCACATAACAAGCCTCATGGTCTTGGCCAAGCTACTCCATCCTGTGCCTCAGTCTCCTCACCTGTAAAGTGGGATAACACTTCCGTGGCTCGTGGTCTAACCTCTGTCAAGTCTGTTCAACACGGCCACCCTGTACACCTTCTAGCACATTCTACACGTGTGTCTCCTGTGTTCTGTGGTCTTGTTCCCCAGCCAGGATGCAAGGCTGGCAGGGTGGGGATTTCCATATGCTTAGTTCTCTGATGTGTTCCAAGTGCTTGACCCACACTTTGCAGAGAGCAGGCCCCTCAGTACACATTACCTGAGAGAATTCAGACCCCATGGGGTTACGTGAGAGAACAAAGTGAGTTCATCCATGGAAGACACTGAGATGGTGCTGGGACAGGTGACCATCCAGGGCACTCAGCACCAAGGTGGCAGGAGACCCCTGGGCACGTGAGGGGGCTTCCCACAGGGCAGGTTCTCGGGGGTGTCTGCTCCGGGCGCCACCTCTGCCCAGCGCGGCTTGCAGATAAGGTAGTAGGACACACAGCAGAAAAGGCCAGCGTGCCTCCTGGAGGCTGACACATGGGGTGTGGTGCCAGCAGGCTGCGTGTGGACCGGCCCAGTGATCCAAGGCAAACACAGTCAGCTTCCTGGGGACCTGCCCGACTGGTCCCCACACCTTCTTGAACATCACCCAGGAGGCGACCGCAGGCAGCAAAATGGCAGGCCTGGTCGCTGTGGTGTGTTCGGGACTTGAAGCCCCCCTTGCAGCAGCCCGTCTCTGCAGCAGCTCCCCTGTCTCCTGTACCCCGATGGTAACCCACGGGGAAGGGGTCCTCCCCGTTTTACAGGTGAAGGCACTGAGGCTGTCACTCAGCTCACTGTTACTGGTAAGGTTGCCGGACCAACTCCAGGGAGGCGACCATTGGGTCTCCTGCTGTGCCGAGGTGGGTGCGCTGTAGATGCCCTACTGACCGGCCCTAGAATGAGGGGCTGCTCCTTCTGGAGCCAAGGCCCAGGCTGGGGGCCGGGGCGGGGTGGGGTGGGGCTTGACTTCCTGCTGCAGAGAACTGACTGCTCTGCTGACCTGCAGCTGAGAACCTGAGGAAAAGGTGCTCTGACCTGCAGGAGGCTCCTCCACCCCGACTCTCAAGACGGTTCTGGGGCCTTAGATGTCAAACCGCAAAGACAATGGAGCGTTCTGAGTCTCCAGGCCTTTCATCTTGGCCACGGTGGGGGGGCTGACCCCACCTCACAAATGTGCTGACCAGCACAAAGGCAGCCGGCTGGCGGGGAAGGAGCTGGGTGGGGGCGCAAGTCGGCGTGGCTTTGTTGACAGAAAAGTGAAATGATGTCATAGAACAAGTGTCTCCCTCAACGGGAAATGCAAGTCCAGTGACATGCCTGAAGTTTCAGAATGGGGCAATCCGCTAAGACAGGCTAACAATACGGTCCCTGGGTCTAAGGCAGGGCAGGAGGAGGGAGGTCAGAGGCCCACTGCCCGGCCAGTGGGTCGGAGAAACCCCGGCCCTTCCGTCAGGGGAGAGAAAAGGAAAGTGGAATTGACTTTGAGGGACAAATGGAAGGCCCTGTGGACGGAAGGCCGGGCCCGCGCACCTTCTCCACCAGCTTGAGGAAGAGGGGAGGGTACCGGAAAAGGACCAGGCTCCTTTGAGTGCCAAGAGCACCGTCACGTTTAGATGACATAAACACATCGTGACCTCAGACTTTCCCCTCGGTCACCTGGTAAGAAACGTAACACGGGAATTATGACCTTTTATGCAGATGAGGAATTCTAAACACGCAAGAACGTGGGGAAGAGTCACACAGACTGTGAGCTGCAGAGTAGGGGGACTGGGTGGGCTCCATGTGCCAAGCCACATGGCCTCACCCTCAAGTGCGTTTCTGGTTAAAGTACCCGAGGAGGATGCAACAAACCTTTGCAAATTGGTAAGTTGGGAAGAAACTCAATGTTTAGAAAAGCTAGTGTTGATTGAGCATGTGCTTACAGGTCCGGCATCCCCTCTGTCCTTTAGGCGTGTTTTCTCAATCTGCCCCCAGGCTCCCTGAGCTGGGACCTTCAGGGGTCCAATTTAGAGAAGAGGAAGCAGAGGACAGAGAGAGAAGAAGCTTGTGCAGGTAGCAGTTGGCAGTAGAGAGGGGACTGACTCTAAACTCGCTGTCTGAATTTAAAGTTGCTTTCCAGGCTGTTCGGAGAAGCTGACATATGGGCGATTTCTACTTTGTGTTTGGATTCTGAGAGCTGGCTACTGCAGTGCTGAGAGGCGGCCTGAGGGCGGTCACAGCTGTGGCAGATGTGAAGCTGTGCCCTCAGCCCTGCAGCTGTGGCAAGTCTCGGAACAATGGCTCATTATTCTGCTTGGAGGGTTTGAAGTGGGGACTGCCGGCTGGCATGTCCCTCCCATTGATGATTGACCTGGTCTGGCTGCGGGAGGAGCTGGCCAACGACAGGAACGCCAGGCCCCTAACACCACCTGGGAGGAAGCCCAGCCAGTGGCCTTTGCAGCCGGGGAGCACGGGCTAAATTGGGGGTGACCTTCAGGCCCAGGTATGACAGGCGTGACACTGGATGCTCCCTCTGCAGGAGCCCAAGGCCACAGCGAGTCTTCCTACAAGGAGAAGGTGACCAGAAGAGAAGAGGAAGAGACATGTGCAAGGGGTTTTGGTGGAAGAGAAAGACCAACCCAGCCTGGCGGTGTCAATGTCTGCCGTGTTTGAGCCCTTTGGAAAGGATGAGGGTTGTGGTGCTTTTGAGTTGTGTGCAGCTGGGGTGCGCTGGGAACAGTGGGGGAGAGGAAAGGGGTACCTGCACAGAGTGTGCAGACTTGTCAAAGGGACTGACTTGCTACACGCAGAGATGAGACTCTTCAACTCTCCATCGCCCTGTGGGACCTCAGTAGATAGTCGATTGTCAAACCGCAGACTCATTTCTTAAACACACACCAGTCTGCTCCCGCCTCTCCTCTTCCTGCTGCTGTCGAGGTTGGCTCCGATATCTCTCATCCAGAGCTTGCTTTGGACAGATTCATCTCCTGGACTCCTTCATCCGGCTCCATCCCTGGCTCTGACCTCGAAATTTAAACGCCAGTTGATGCCTCAGTTTCCTTATTGGGTGGTTAAGAGGCTTGAGTGAGGGCTCAGAGCAGAGCCCCGCACATGGTACATGTTGGCCATTTTTATGATTCCTGTTGTTTTTCCCATGGCACCAGAATGAGCAAGCTATTTATAAATCATACCCAATCATGTCACCTCCTGCTTTGAAATCTATAAAGAATTATTCTCCAGTGTTCGCTTCGGCAGCACATATACTAAAATTGGAATTATTCTCCGAATGGTGTTGCAAAAAGATTAGGTCCTTCATATTAACTAAAAACAAAAGTGTCTGTGGATGTAAGAGATAAAAGACTCAAAATGATTTTTTTTTTTAAAGGAGAGAAAAAAATATCTAATTGAGTTCAGTTCTGGGAAGGAATTATTGGCATAAAATTAATGGAAGGAATCACAAATATATGTTTCTCTACATAAAATAAAAAATCTCCTGGACAAAACTAATGCAAAGTAAAAATAAGTGGTAAATTTTGCAAAAATATCAACATAAATATGGGCAAGCAAAGGGTTGAACTCCTTAATATATAGAAGATCTCTTATAAATGAATATGAAAAATACACTGCAATAGAAAAATGGCCAAAAAGTGTGCACACACAATGTGAACATAAAACCCTAGAGTCTAAGAATTCTACTAACAATAAGGGTGACGTTTCTGGAGCACTGGGGTCCCAGGTCGTCCACACAACGGCTCCGTGAGATGGGCGCCAGCCCATCTCCCCATTTGCTGATGGACACAGGCTCAGAGGGGTTCCAGCATTTCCCCCAAGTCACCAGGTTCTAACAGACAGAGCCAAGATCTGAGCTCAGCTTGGATTCTGAAGCCTTTTAACCATTACACTATAAATAAACTTGAACAAATAAGCTGAGTTTTAAAAACTCAGTCTCATTGACAAAGACATGCAAATGAAGAAGTAGCACCTTCAGCTATCAAACCACATACCCTTTGAAATGATGACACTCCATTCCAAGGAAGCAGCCACACCTACACATTGGTGCCAAAGCACAAATTGTACAACCTGTTTGGAAAGCAATTTTGACATATGTAGGAAGAGCTTAAAAAATGTTCTTACTCTCTGACCTGGAGATTTCACTTGTAGGATCTGTCATAAGAACTCAGAGATACGATCAAAGATGGTGAACAAGAAGGCTTATTACAGCATTATTTATAATACAGATGGTGGAAACAACCTAAATACTCCCAAAACAAGGATTGATGAAATAAATTAGGGCGCTTCCACAGGGGGATATTATGCATCCATTGAAAAGCACAGTTTTGAAGAACATGGGAAGTGCCAGCAAAATCATAGAGGCAGACAGACAGTGTTGTGAGATTCAGGAAGGAAGACGTTTAAATCGAGTTTTGTGGAGTAGGGGGAGTTTCCCAAGCAAAGATGGAGGTAAGAATGCTCCAGATAAAAGTCAAGGTGAGCAAAGACTGGCGGTTTTAGAAGTCCTGGTTCCTGGTGTTCTGGGGTGGGGTGGGGTTTTGGGGAGGACAATGGCGGAAGGTGGGCGTGGCAGGTGGGATAGGCCAGTTGTAGAAGGGGCTTGAGAACCAATCAGACTTTGAGCAATAAGGAAATACTGAAGAGTTCTTTTTTAATCCCTGTCACCCCATTATAAAAATAATAAATTCTGATGGTGGACAGTTTGGAGAATATAGAATGTAATAAACAGGAAGGTACAGAATGCGCCCATCTCACTAGCTTGGTGACCGTGTTTGTCACCATCGGATGAATGTGTTGGCAACGTTCCATTCTGGGATGTAGACGTATCAGCAGATAGTTTACAAAACAAATTACTGACATTTTAAATATATTATAACATCAGTAATTCTTTATGATTCTATCTCCCACTAGACTACAGTGTAGATAGCCCCAAATTAGGGATTGTGTCATATAGAACTTTACAGTCCCAATATCAAGTATGGTAAACTGGATTGACGGGTGGATGGATGGATGATGGATGGATGGATGGATAGATGGATGGATGGATAGATGATGGATGGATTGATGGGTGGATGGATGGATGACGGATGGATGGATGGATGACGGATGGATGGATGGATGACAGATGGATGATTGGATGGATGGATGGATGGATGATAGATGGATGGATGGATGGATGGATGGATGGATGGATGGATGGATTGGTAGGATTTTTTTCTGTGTAGTCATCTTTTCACAATCCCAGGTCCCCACTGTATAAGTGGGGTGACCTGGTAGAAAGGGCTCCAGAGCAGGATGGCCCTGCCACCCCCCAGATGGGAAGCTTGGCCAAGGCATTTCACTTCTCTGAGCCTCAGCTTTCTCATCCTGAACATGGTGAGAGACTGTATGTACAAACAGATGTGGGGACCCACTCAGAAGCCCGGAGTTGTCCTAAAGATTATGTCAAGCTGAAGACATCTGAGATTCAATAGATGCAGAAAAAAGCCTCCTCCAAGCTTCCCTTGTCTGACCAAAGGCAGCAACTGTAGGGAAAGGAAGGCCCATCAAGTCCCTTCTGTGGGACCCTGAATAAGACAGAAAATCCATTCAAATCTGTTTAGACAAACATCCTCACGCATTTTCTCCTATCTGTTCTCCTGAAAACTCATTTGTTTTTCCTAAAGAGACCTATTTGTTTTTCCTATAGGAAAAGAAGCCCATAGAAGCCATTTATTCCCTCTTTCTTTTCCCTACTAAGTTAGGTATATAAATCTTTAACTTTAACCATTTAATAAGCCAACTACTTTTTGTTAGCTCTGATATGCATACGTAATAAGCATTTTTCACCAGTTAATGGCTTTTGTCAATTTAATTTGCAGGTCTCAGTAATAGAACCTAAGAGGGTAGGAAAAAAGTTTTTTTCCTCCCCTAAATAAATAACAGCCAAAGCATACCTGACAAGCAAATGACCCACAACCTCTGTAGCCCAGAATGGTCAGGACTTGGTCAATGAGTACCATCTTTGTTAATTTTTATTCTCACTTATATTTAGGACCAATCAGAGAAAGCCAAATATGCTCCCCTAACCAATGACACAGGATGCCCCATTTCTAGTGAGCCTGCTCCAGCTTTCCCGTGAGGACAGACTCCAATCAGGGCACACCTGAAGCCTTCCACTTTTCCACTCTGAAGCTTTCCCAGTACCCCGCCTGCCTGCCGATGAATCTGCTGAACACCAGTAATGGGGGCCGACTCCCCTCACATAGTGAACTCTGGGTAAACAGCCTTGGTTTGTTCTCATTCGGGCGGGCTTTGTTTAGTCCCACAGTGGGGAGAACACACACATCAGACTCTGGACAGTCACTGCTGTCCACCTTTGGAGCAGGACACTTACCAAAGGTGCCTCCCATATTCCTGGACACACCTGGCAAACGAGATGGTTTGGCAGATGTAAATATTCTTGTACATGCTGTTTCCATCAGTGGCCGCCCAACAAGGACAAGCCAATGCTGCCTTTGGGAATTGAAAGAAGCTAGCAGTTTGGCAGCAAGGAAGAGGGGAGCTTCTATCAGCTCAGCTCTGGATTCGGAGCTGGGTTCAAATCCCAGCCATGCCCGTCTTGCACCCTTGGCCCTTGTCGCTAAAATGGGCCTGGTACCAGTGCCTGCCTCCCAGGATCCGTGGGGCCTGGAAGGAGATCGCAGGCAGAGACTTGACCTAGCACCCAGGATGGCTGAGTAAACACAGGCAATTGTTACTCACTGTTCCCCTCATCCATCATCCTCCCTCGGCAGGGCTGTGGCTCCAGGCGAGGGCTGAGCCTGGGAACTGGGAACGGCATTTCAAAAGTGGCTGCAAAGGCTAAGTGGGTGCTGCGGGGAGTGCAGCCAATAGTGTTTACCTACCTCCATCAGCAGAAAGGAAGGAAGCTGCCAGCTCTTGCCGGAGGGAGGAGATAAAGGAGGAAGTGGAAAAGGTCCTCAGAAGGCTCAAGACCCCAGCGAAGCCCAGCAGAAGCACGCGGGGGGGGGGGGGGGGGGGGGGGGGGGCTGAGGACTCCTGTGGGTTTTGCAGCTGTGCTGAGTTTCCGATATCTGTGCCCATGGCCTGGCAGGACACAGAGCTTCCCTGGACCCCAGCTTCACCATCTGTGAGAGGAGGGGTGACCACTGCCCGGCCACCCTACAGTGAGCTGGTGGGTATGGCGGGATCAGATGGAAACCGCAGTGTGAAAATGGCACGTGGGTGTGAAATTCTTGTTGATGCCCAGGCCAGTCTCTGCTCTCCGGAGGGGAGGCGTAGGTGGGGCATCTCAGAGGTCTCAGACCAATAAGGGGCGCAGATAGTCCTGCTGGGTTTTGGGGGGCTCACATAGACTCTGCCCCCCTCTTGCATTCTCCTTGCTTTGAGCAAAACTCCTTTGGGGAGGCATCTGTTTAGCATTGAGCAGGTGCCTTCTACCTACTATCTGAATTTTTATCCTGCCAGAAACCACTGAACAGGTCCTGCTAACACCACATTGCAGGTGAGGGTCCCCAGGTGTGGGGGGGCTCAGTTACCTTGTCTACCGTTGTCACCAAGGGGGAAGGATGTTTTCAAACATGGTCTCGTGGTCAGCGCACACCTGCCCATGGCTGAGAGCTGGTCTCCGGCAGACTGCTGCGGCAACTCCGTGTTCAGAGTACAAACACCGTTCATTTTCCATGGCTGCTGTAACAAAACATGGCGCATTTTGTGGCTTAAAAGAGCACACATTTATTCGCTTACCGTGCCGGAGGTCAGAAGATCTAAATGAGTCTTAAAGTGGCTAAAATTGAGGTGTGGGCAGGGCTGGTTTGTTCTAGAAGCTCCAGGGGAAACCCTGGCCTCCTCCGGCATCTGGTCTCATGGCTGCATCCCTCCAATCTCTGCTTCGGTTGTCACATTACCTTCTTGTCACTTTGACCCTCCTGCTTCCCTCTTATGTTTGCTACTGAACTCAGGTTCTGGGCGCTTGTTGCCCGAAGAGCCCAAAAACTAGAGTGACAAGGATTGGTGAGGAGAAAGGCGTCCTTTATCCTAGATGCCGGCAGCTGGGGAAGGTGGCGATTCCTGAGACCCACAGCCCGCCCACATGCCGTTCTCCATTGATGCCTCTTCGTGCCTTCATTGTACCCCAGAGCCAGTCATGTTACTTTTCTCCTGACTTTGTGGGTGTAGTAGACAGAACAATGACACCCCCACACACAGATGTCCATGTCCTAACCCCTGGGCAAGGCAGTGATACAGGAGAGTTAGCGTGTCCCTAGGTAGACAGGGAGGTACCTAGTGGAATAAACAAAGACAACCATATCCTAAAACTTCAGGTTTTGAAATCACTCCTTCGCTCCAGGACATAATGTAACAAAGTCTTGAGGTTAATCATAAAATTCATTTTGGTCTGACAAATGGAGCTGATCTGATAGATAAGTGTGGGTTCCTTTGCTAATTCCTCCAGGATGGGCAAGCAGAACAAACCTGGTAGACGAATTTAATTAGAAGGCGCCAGTTCCTTTCTTCAAACAAGTTCCCTTCTTCAAACAGCCCCCCTTCCCCAAGCAGGCAAGGGAAGGTATAAAAGTAAGAGCTTTTGTCTCAGTCATGGGGCACCCCCATTCGGGACCCCCTCCCGCTCGGGAGCTGCAACCTCTTCTCCTGCCTCTAATAAACTATCCTTTTTAAAAAACTTTTTGCCTCTCCCTGGTCCGTGTTTCCGTTCTTCAGCTTCACGAGACACGAGCCCGGCCCACACTCAGGAACTGCCGGCAGATCCAACATCACCTACATTAGCAGCAGGGACTTTATAGATGGTATTAAGTCAAGGACCTTGAGATGAGGAGAGTTTCCTGGCTTCTCCAGGTGGACCCAATGGCATCACATGAGTCCTTATGTAAAGGTGAAATTCGGTAGATCAACAATGTAATTAAACTTAGGTAGTTTGTGGTTTGATCCATCCTGACATTCAGCTGTGTCCTCTTTGTTTCTCCTCCCACTGACTAACTGAAGTACTCTGTATGTTTCCTTTTCAAGGCTGCCCTGTGGGGACAGAGCCCCAAAGAGCAGTTTCCAGGCTCTCGGCCTCACGTGGAAAGGTACTGGCTCAGGTAGTAAATGGCCATCAACTGTGATTGGATGGCCATCAGCTGTGGCTAGTTGGCCGTCAGCTGTAACCAGTGAGCCATTGGCCACTAATATAACTGCCGTGGCTACGCTAGCAGAAAATGGGGGGCTAGCAAGAAGATGGTGGCTGAGCTAGCAAGCGCGGATTGCGAGAGGCAGATGCTGCCAGTGAGAATATAGTGATGTGACTCCCCTACTTATGGCTCTGTGGCTGTTCCTTTTTGGCCTCACCATATCCTGCGTTCTTATGTGGGGAGCGGGAGCTGAGACCCCATAGGCCGCCCCGCACGACATACCCATACCTCGTTAATTAATATCCTAACCTGAGAAGGGCAGCTTCTTCAATCCTCAGGCACCCCGATGTCGGGACCATGCTCGCAGCTCCCGAGCCGTTTTGTGGACAATAATAGTTAAGATAACATGGAGGCTGACCTGGTGCCTCAGGAGAGCCCAGGAGACGACTTCTCAACCATTAGCCTCGAGGCCTGCTTTCCTTGGTTCTTTCCAATTCACTCGACTATAAAACCTCTTCCTCATTTTGGATGGAGTCTGCCATCTTCCTTAGCTGCCGGTGCTCTTAAGAAGTGGAAACTGAGGCCCGAAGGGTTCCATGCCTGTGTCATCCGATGAAAAATAACAACAAAGTCAGAAACAAACAGAATCCAAACACAACGTGTTCCCCCCGGGTGACAGAAGGAACTCACCTCTCTCCGTTCTCCACCAGCAGAGGCTGAGGGCCCAGAGGGGACCCCAGGGCAGGTATCTGAGGGTGATGTCACAACCTGGTTCAGGTTCCTGGCAAGTCTGCTGGTGTCCTCTCCCAGGTGCCTGCCGTCCGAGGTGGCCCTGTGTCAGGCTGTCCCTAGACTGTGGCAGGACGGGCTCCCCTCTCCAGGAAGCCCGTGGGCCCTGGGAGCAGTTGTCCTGAGCTTCATCTGAAACAGGCAGTTCTCAGTGGACAAAGATGCTGCTGGGGTTCCCTCACCGTGGGGAGTGTTTCCGAAGAATGAGGGTGAGTTTGCTCTGGTTCATTCACACCCTTTAACTTAGAAGTAAGGGGACAACCCCTTCCAACCTGGGTTGGTGCCTGTCTCAGGCCAGGAAACAGGAAACGGGGCAGAGACCCGGCCCTCCGTGCCCTTCCCCGGGACACCGAGCTCACATCAGGGGCAGCTTGAGGCGACACCGGACAATGCAGAGGGAAGGAAGGACGCAGTGAGGAGGAGCAGAGCGGGGTGACCTGTCCCCCAGAAGGATCCGATGGCTGTCCCGCATGCACAGTGTCTGGGGTGTGGCGATGACATCCGCTGTCAGGAGGCTGCCCTATTATTATCATAGCGACTAGAGTTCATTTTTGGTAGTGAGAAGGAAAAACCAAGGACAGCAGAAGTTGTAAGCTTTGACAAAGCCACCTCAGAGGGACTCCTGAGCATGAGAGTGACACCTGCCACTCAGGAGAGGTTGTTCAACCTGGGCGTGGCGATGTGGGCAGGAACACAAGCGAGGAGAGGTTTCCCCCTAACTCAGTTTAGTGAAAGAGGTTTGGAGTTACTTTTTCACTCCATGGACTCATAATTCCAGGTGTGATCCCATCTTTCGTTTCGCTGCAGGAAGCTGTCACGTCCACTGTAAGAGATGCACGTGGCCTGGCACCTCTGGCACCAGCCATCTCCTCCCCCCCCCCCAGGCCTCCCAGGACCTGGGGGAGACCACACACTTCAGATCATTAGTCAAATAAATGACTTCATTATTTAAAATGTCATTGGGAGTTGTATTTTGGAGGAGAGATTTGGTGTTTCTGTTTGCACTTTGGGGTTAAGGAAGTTCTACCCACCACACCTAGGTGAATGTCTGATTCAGGAACCAGTGACCCTCTGCACTTTGATGTGAGCCCTGTGAGCCCTCCTGCCCCTCCCTTGTCCCTCCCCTCCCCTCCCTCCCTTCTCCTCTCTTCCTTCCTCCCTTCCTCCTCCCTTCCTCCCTTCCCCTCCCCTCCCCTTCCCTCCCCTCCCCTCCCCTCCCTCCTCCCCTCCCCTCCCCTCCCCTCCCCTCCCCTCCCCTCCCCTCCCTCCCTCTCTCCCTCCTCCCCTCCCTTCCTCCTCCCTTCCCTCCCCTCCCTCCCTCTTCCCTTCCTCCTCCCTCTCCCCTCCCCTCCCCTCCCCTCCCCTCCCCTCCCCTCCCTCCCTCCCTCCCTCCCTCCTTCCCTCCCCTCCCCTCACATAGCGCAATTCTTGCCGGGGAGAACTGCCCTCTCAGGCATCCGAGTCTTCAGCCTTGTTAAGTGTATATTTCTCTTAAAAAAGATGATTCATTTTTACACAGAGCATCTGGCCTCCTGGCCTATTTGATTTGATCTCACCTTGTGACAACATTCACTTGAAAATCTCACTTTGGTATTCAGGAGAGTTTCTAAAATATTAAGTATTATTTCTATCTTCACAACCAAATACTTCATAAGTGTGGGGTATCACCCCAATTTGAAACAATGCAGAACTGACTGTGGGAGAGTTTGGAGACTGGCCAATTAGCACAGCCAGAGTGGCTGACCAGGGGACTGACCTTAGGTCAGGGCTGGACGCTGCTGTGAGGAGGGTGTCTGCAGCTTGGCCTGGACCCCTGGGGCTGTGAGGGCTTCTCTGATCATCCCCTGATCCCTTCACCATCTTCCTCGATCCCCTCATCCCCTCATCCCCTCATCCCTTCATCCCCTCATCCCCTCTTCTCCTCATCCCCTCATCCCCATCCCTCATCCCTCTCCCTCTCTATCCCCATCCCCATCCCCTCATCCCCTCTCTCCTCATCCCCTCATCCCCTACTCCCCTCCTTCCTCATCCCCTCATCCCCTCTTCTCCATCATCCCCTCTCTCATCCCCTCTCTCTATCTCTCATCCCCATTCCCTCTTCTCCTCATCCCCTCATCCCCTTCTCCTCATCCCCTCATCCCCATCCTCCTTCTTCCCCACCCCCATCCCTCTCTCATTCCCTCATCCGCTACTCCCTCTTCTCCATCCCCATCCTCTCTCCCTCATCCCCACTCCCTTCTTCCTCATCCCCTACTCCCTCCATCCCCTCCTCATCCCCTTCCTCATCCCTCATCCCCTCCCTCATCCCCTCTCTCTATCCCCTCATCCCCTCTCGCTCTATCCCCTCATCCCCTCATCCCCTCTTCTCCTCATCCCCTCATCCCCACCCCCTCTTCTCCATCCCCTCTATCCCCTCTTCCCCTCATCCCCTCATCCCCTCATCCCCTCTCTGATCCCCTCATCCCCCTTCTCCTCATCCCCTCATCCCCTCTTCTCCTCATCCCCTCATCCCCTCGTCCCATCCCTCATCCCCTCATTCCCTCTTCTCCTCACCTTATTCCCTCTTCCCCACCCCCTCATCCCCTCATCCCCTCTTCTCCCATCCCCACTCCCCTCTCTCCTCACCCTCATCCCCTCTCTCCATCCCCTCATCCCCTCTCTCCTCATCCCCTCATCCCCTTCTTCCTCATCCCCATCCCCACATCCCCTTCTTCCCCACCCCCACCTCCCTCTTCTCCTCTTCCCCTCATCCCCATCCCCTTCTTCCTTATCCCCTCATCCCTCTTCTCCTCACCCACTCCCTCTTCTCCTTATCTCTCATCCCCTCATCCCCTTCTCACCCTCATCCCCTTCTCCTTCTCTTCCCCTCATCCCCACTCCCTCCACCCCCCGTCCTATCCCCCACCCCTCTCCATCATCCCCTCTCTATCCCCTCTCTCACCCCTCTTCTCCTCATCCTCTCTATCCCCTCATCCCCTCTTCTCCTCACCCTCATCCCCTCTTCTCCTCTTCCCTCATCCCCACCCCCACCCCCTCTTCCTCATCCTCATCCCCTCTTCTCCATCATCCCCTCTCTATCTCTCTTCTCCTTACCCTCTTCTCCATCATCCCCACTCCCTCATTCCCTTATCCCCCTCTCTGATCCCCTCATCCCCTCTCTCATCCCCTTATCCCCTCTTCCTCCCTCATCCCCGCATCCCCCTCTCTTCTCCTCATCCTCATCTCTCTCCTTACATCCCCATCCCCTTCTCCCATCCCCTCACTCATTTCTCTTTCTCCTCACACATCCCTGATCCCCTACACCCCTTTCTTCTTATCCCCACTCCCTTCTTCTCCATCCCACCTCCTCATCCCTCATCTCTCTTCTCCTATCTCCTGATCTCTTGGCCCATCCCCTCCTCCCACCCCCATCCCCCTTCTCTCCCACTCCCCACTCCCTCTCTCCCCACTCCCTCTTTCCCTCATCCCCTCTCCCTCCCACCCCCTCATCCCCCTCCCCCACCCCCACCCCACCCCTCTCTCTCACTCATTCTCTCTCTCCCTCATCCCCTCTCTCCCACCCTCATCCCCTCTCTCCCTCATCCCCCATCCCTCACTCCCTCACCCCCTCCCTGATCCCCTCATCCCCCTCTCTCCCTGATCCCCTCACTCCCACCCCCCTCCCTATCCCCCCCATCCCTTCATCCTCACTCCCTCCTCCACCCCCCACCCCTCACTCCCTCATCCCCCTCCCCACCCCCTCATCCCCACCCCCACCCCCACCCCTCATCCCACCTCCGTCATCCCTCCTCATCCCCTCTCTCCCTCATCCCTCTCTCTCCTACTCCCTCATCCTCATCCCTCCACCCCCATCCCCTCTCCTCCTCCATCCCCACCCCACACCCCCATCCCCCTCCTCCCCCCATCCCCCACCCCCACCCCCCTTTCTCCCACTCCCTACCCCCCACCCCCACCCCACACCCACACCTCCCCATCCCTCTCTCCCCCACCCCCTCTCTCCCCACCCCCCACCCCCTCCCCACCCCCACTCCCTCACCCCCACCCCTCACACCCCCACCCCCATCTCCTCCTCCTCCTCTCCTACACAACAACACCACCCCCTCATCCCCATCCTTCCCATCCCCTCTACACACACACACACACACACACACACACACACACACACACACACACACACACACACACATCTCTCTTTCTCTCTTTTTCTCTGACACACACATCTCTCTTTCCCTCTATCCTCCTTCTCTCATCCCCCTCTCTCTCTCATCCCCTCCACCCCTCTGCCATCCCTCATCCCTCTACACTCCCTCATCCCCCTCCTCCTCATCCCCTCACTCCCTTAGAGTGACACACTGAACCTGGGACGGTCTGCTGGGGAAGGCACTAGTGGGTCTGACGCGCCCAAACAGTGCGGATAGGATTTGTGTGTGTTGCTTCTTGTCTTAGAGTATCGACTTGGTAAGGACAGCTGACATTGAGGCCCAGTTTTTCACTTCCATGGCAGTTAGAAGATTCTCTTCTTCTTTTTTCCTTCAAAATCAGAGGCGGAGGTAAGCACTAGTTTCTTCCATCATGACTTCTGTGCTGATGGCAACTGGATTGGACCATGGTTCACCTTTTAATTGTGTATTTCAGCCTAAACCACTTTAATTCCGTTGGGCTTGTGCATTATGTGCACGTGCATGCCGTGTGCACGTGCAAAATTTGGGTTGCGTTGGGTGCTGTTGCACGCGTTGGTGTGTATCGGTATTGGCTGTGCATGTGCTCATGCCTCTGTGTGTGGTGTGTGTGTGTATGTGTGTGTGCTTGCGTGGTGTGTGTGTATGTCCATGGCTGTGTGTGCTGTGTGCTGTGTGTGTGTGTCTGTGTGTGCCGTGTGTGTGTGCATGCCGTCTGTGTGTGTGGTGTGTGTGTGCGGTGGATATCTGTGTTTCCTCGAGCAGAAGACACTTTGCAGCTGTCACATCAGTCTCAATGTATTTAGGAGCAGAAGATTAATATAATACGTGGCTTATTTATATATTATATATATTATATTATATTATATTATATTATATTATTATATTATATTATATTATATTATATTATATAAGACCCTGTCGTATATTATAGTAAAATAAGACCGGTTGTTATATTAACTTTTGCTCCAAAAGATGCATTAGAGCTGATGGTCTGGCTAGGTCTTATTTTTGTAGAAACACGGTATGTCTGTGTTTGTACTGTGTGTGTGCGCGTGTCTGTGTGTTAGACATGTGTCTGTGGGCTCTTTCTGTGGCTACAGTTCCAGAGCCTTAAGGGACAAACGGAGTGGCCTCCAGCCCTCTGATGGAGGCCATCTGATAGGTGAGCAGCCAGGGGACGATGGTTTCTGGTTTGTCTGCCTGTCTCCAATAGCCGCCCCCCCCTTGTTTTTTACTCAGTTCACTGACAAGTATTGGATGCCTTCTGAAGACAACATAGGGGGAAGAATGTGACAAGAGATCGGTGTCCTATCCACCCCAACCCTGGCCACCAAGAACAAAAAGGAAGCCTAATGTCGCACTCAGAAGGCTGAACTGTAAAACCCATGCCTGTCCAGGCAGAAGTCAAGCTCCCTCACCCTGGACGCCTCCCACCCCCTCAGGCAGCCTGGATATGTCAGACCTAAGGTGTTAGCACATCCAAAAGAAGAATATTCTAGTCTGGAGGGCAGGTCTGGATGCCTCCTCCTGAGAAGGCAAGAGAAGGGAATGTTCTAGAATAGATGCAGAAAGCACTAGCTGGGTAGGGGTCTGTGAGCCGGACGGCTGCCCTCAGTTGTGGAAAGGCATGTCCTAGCCACCCCCTTGCTTTCCCTCCCCACACACATGCTCACCCTGTCCTTCTAATAACTGGGCTCCTGGTAAGTTGCCCGTCTGCTGGCAAAGGTGCCCTGTGGGTCATCATCTAGGCTGCCTGCACTGGCTTTGCTCATTCTCAGAAGCTGAGTTCTCATCTAAGCCTCAGCCCCTGCTGGGTGTGCCAATGCTGGGACCCTCTTACACTTACTTCTGAGTCAGAGGTTAGACCCATTTTGCCGATAAGGAATCAGGGGCTGCAAGAGGGGAACGGACTTGCCCCAGCTTGTTGGGGAAGCTGGAACTTGGGTTCCCGTGGTCAGAGCCCGAGCCCATCTCTTATGCAGTGTGGGGGTGAGTTGCTCGAATTGGATGAGGCTTGAGTTTTGGAGCCCGCCTGCCTGTGTGGTGGAGGCTTCTGGTGTCAGGGGCTCAGCCCCGTGAGGGGTCCAGACATGTGGGCAGGTCCTTGTGTAAACTGGGGCCAGGGCACAATTATGTAAGAAGTGGTGGGCCCAGCATGGTGGCAGCCAGAGGCAGTGTGAGCATTCATGTTCCCAGGAGCAGCCTCTGGGAGGCTGGGGGTGGGTGGGGGGGAGGGGCGTTTGCAGGTGGAGAGGTGCAGGAGGGGACAGCACGTGTAAAGGCTTGGAGGTGGGAAATGCCCTGATGTTTGACGGTCCCCAGCCAAGTAGTGGGGACAGAGCAGTGTGGGATGAGGTGGGAGGGTGAGGGCTGGCGTATGAGGAGACTGTGAGCCATCTGGCTGGCAGTGATGATGGTGGCTACACAGTCTACGTTCCAGAGAGTTCTCCAGCAGCTCTGCTGGGGGAACAGATGTATAGGAAAGTTCTCGGTCCCAGGCTGTACTGTCACAAATGGAGAGAAGCACCAAGCACAGAAAGGACGGCATCACCAGTAAGCACAATGGGTGCAGCTGTCCCTGGGGGAGGGTCGACCACCTGGCCTTGTACTGGACCCTGAGCTTGAAAGCAGAGACTCCCGGGAGGGACCCTGCCCTCAGGACTCCTGGGTGGCAATGGGACTGCCCAGGCAATGTGGGACAAGTACGGGTGCTGTGGTGACAAGGGACCTTGGCTCAAATACCTTGGCAGGGTTTTCTCCGTCTCCCCTCCCCCTCCTTGCAGCTCCCAGCATTTGTTCTGCACCCAGAGGAACTGGCTCTCCCGGTTCTGTAAGTCTGGTGATTGGAGCCGGGCTGCGAGTCTAAATTTGACCTTGAGATCTTCTTACTGGGGGAGTCAGGCCTGTGCCCACTGTGAGTGTCCCGAATAGGGCTAGGAGCTCACTCACTGCAGTTCAGCCAGTGTGGGGGTGGAAAGTGAGGAAGGACACTTAGGGTGGCGGCAGAGTTTTACTTCTGTTCTTCTTTCCCCCATGGACTCAATCCCCTTTTAGATCACACTTATATGGTATTTGCCATGTGGGGTAGGTGTTAATACTCTTTGTTTTATGGATGTGGAAACTGAGGCAGAGAGTGGCTGCGTAGCTTGTTCCCGTCGTGGACCCAGTCAGCGGGAGAGCCACACAGCAAAGCCAGGCCGTCTGGCACAGGAGATACACTTTTACCCATCAGGCCAGGGGTTCTCCAAGTGGGTCCCAGGCCAGCAGCGTCAGTGTCACCTGGGGAATGCAAGTTCTCAGGCCCCACCCCCGACCTGCCAACTCCGGGTTCGAACCGGCTCTCCTGGCGTCCTGATGTCCACTCAGTCGTTTCTTCAATTACGTGCTGTCTTTGCTGAGCACCTTTGGTGGCTGCGTGGTTTGCAGAGAACGGGAGGAAGCAGAACCCCTGCAAGCTGCTGAACTGGGGCCCAGGGAGCTCCCCTCATTTGCAAACAAAGACGTCAGGGAACCACTGATGAAAGTGGACCCAGCATGCCTGTATTCCGGGACCGTTTTTAACGTTTAAAGACAAATAGGAGACTAGCAATGGTAGCTTTGTGGACCCTCTGTGTTTGCTTCAGCATTTTGGCCCCTGGATGAGTTTAAGGACGAAATAGAACTATCTGGACCCAAACCCCCCATGCACGAACTCCAGCCTGGTGCTGAGAACACTGCCCCTGCAGTGATGGGCGGTGGTGGGCTCCTCTGGGCTGATTCCACCTCCCCAAATACCTAGACACAGTTACGGGAGACCCAGAGGGAAGTGCAAACCCTCAACTACCAAAACCGAAAGGTAGAGTAGGGAGATAACCTAAAGCAAACCATGCAAATGGCCCTAGAAAATCTCCAACCATCCTTTTTTGTAAAGACAGCCAGTGAGGGCCTAACCCCAGCCCTACCCCTAAACTCCTCCCCAGCCCCCACTGCCCTCTTTCCATGGGTGGGGGGGGGATCCTTACGGTGTTCCCCAAGTTCTGCTAGTCTGGCAGACCTGAATGGGTACACCTGGAGACGCCACCCGTCCCACCTCGTAACCCAAGGACACCTGTGGGGCTGGTGTTCCTCCTGACCCAGAATTCAATCCCCCACGAACACCCTGCCACAACAGACAGGAGTCTGACATTATTCCTTCATGTGTCTGAAGAGCCCTAGTCCCTTCCAGGTGACTTTTCTAGGTGGGAAGAGGTATGGCCTTTGACCTTGGTTAGTCCTGTGGGCCAAGCCTTCTGGCATCTGCCACTTATTTGCTAGGCCCGTTCCTTACATAACTGCTCTGGGCTCTGCCAGTTTGCACTCCTGCCAGCAGTAGCAGCAGGGCTCAGACTGGCACGACGTCACTTGCACGGCGTTCCATTGGCCACCCCAAGTCCCGGATTCCAGGCATGTGGATCCTGCCTCCTGAACAGGAGCTGAAAGGTGTGTGCATTCAGAGAGGGGAACAATGGCGGCTGTTTTTGCAAATAGAAGTCTGCTGCACAGGCGGTGCTGCATTTAATCCTCGGGGCAACCCTCCTGGCGAGAGGGGGAAACCGAGGTACAGCGAGGTGAATTTCCTCATCCCGGCCAGGAACTGGCAGAGCTGGGACAGAAACCCTGAGGCTCGGCTCCCGCTTCCTGCTCCAGGGCCTGGGCTGCATGCTGGGCCCTGAGGCACGCACTTGCCCGTGCTCCTAACACCAGTGCTTACCGGCCCTCACCTCCCAGTGACTGCACCTGGGAAGTGGTGGGAGGCAGGACTGGGTCTGCTGCTGGCCACCTCGGGCTGCCCCAGAGAAGTGGCCATCTGGTCCTCCTTCCCCGTCCTCTTCCTCTCCTGAGGAAGCTGTGGCCTGCATCTGAGGCCCTCTCACCTTGTGTCTGGCGTGGGGTTACAGACAGGCTGTCCCTTGGCGGCCTTCGTCAGAGCCCATCCGTGTGTACATTAGGCTCATAAATAACTCGGCTGGCAGTTCTCCAGGGAGGAAGCAAACACCCAGCGCTTATAGCTCGGGCAGGCTGCAGCAGGAGCTTGGTGAGTCACGCCACACGTGGCAAAGCAGGAGGCAGGGCCTCAGCAGGAATCCACCAGCTCCCCCAGCACCTCAGGTGGGCTCGGAACCACACTTGTCTTGCAGAAGCTGTGCACCTGGGCCCTGAGAGTGCTGAGTGGCTGTGGGATGCAAACCCAGCCCTTGTCCCAATGCTCTCCTCTCTCACCTGCCCCCACCCCAAGGATGGAGAGCTAAAGGCTCACTGTACCAGCCTCCCTTTCGACCAGAGGCAGCTTGGTTGCAGCTCTGAGGCAGTCACCTTGTGGCCTCAAGAAAAGAACCAAGAAGTGCTGAGATGCTGGCTCTGAGGAGGTGACGCTCAGGAACTTCCAGCACAACACACGTCCAGCTCCCTTGTGCTGGGAGAAAGACGGTCCCTCTGTCCCAGGCACTGCTGACGGGTTATCCTGCTACGTGCGGCCTAGCCCGTCCTAACCGCTGGTGAACAGTCTGGTGCGTCTTTCTCAATATGTTTGATTTCTGCTCATACCAACAGGGCCGAACTCTTGGCTGGTATTCAATGACCTTCTGGATCCCACTGTGGGGACAGAGCCAGGAGTGCAGTTCCAGGCTCTCAGCATCACATGCAAAGGTGCTGGCTCGGGTAGTAGAGGGCCATCAGCTGTGACTAATTGGCCATCAGCTGTAACCAGTTAGTCATTAGCCACTGATATAACTGCCGTGGCTGAGCTAACAAGCGGGGATTGCAGTTAGCAAGTGGGGTCGGTTGGCAGAGAAGCAGACGGCAGGTTGCGGATCGTGCGGTTCCTGCTTCCTGTGTCTCCAACCCAGCTGCCAGCGAGAATGCAGTGCTATGACTCCCCTACCTGTGGCTCCGTGGGTGTTCCTTTTTGGCCTAGCCATGTCCTGCGTTCTTGTACGGGGAGCGGGGGCAGAGACCCCGCGTGACACCCCGCACGACGCCCCGCTTGACACCCCGCGTGACACCCCGCATGACACCCTGCATGACACCCTGCGTGACACCCCGCACGACACCCCGCAGGCTGCCCTGCGTGACACACCTTCACGGTTTCCTGTCTGGCCTACCCCTCAGGCCACCAGAACTGGCCACCAAGGAGCCGGGCCGCCTCCCTCCCACTGACCACCGTCAGCTGCAAGGAAAACAGGAACAGAGAAAAGAAGTGAACGCTGCGGAAGCGCCAAGTGTCAAGTGAGGCACAGGAGAAATTCATCCGTGTCATACAGCTGACGTTCTCACTCAGACGTTATTTTGTAGACTTTAAAGCCTTGGGTTCAAGGTGGTAACTGCGGTGCAAGTCTTTCTCATCCTCAAGCCCAACTCAAAATCGATTTCCTCCACTGGTCAGGGATCTACCTGGTGGAGGTAACAGATTCTCCCACCTAGAGTGTGCCCGCCCGACCAGGGACGCTCCTGTCACACAGGAGTGCAGGGCTCGGTGTGAGGGATGGAGGCTGGGGGCAGGCGCCCAGAGCTGCCACCGCACAGACTCCCATTGGCTCTGGGCAAACTACCTCGCCTCACTCACCTGCTTGCTCATCTCTAAAGCAGGTGCTTAGCTGGTAGGGGAGTTTGGAGTGTGTCCGTGTGGCACAGAGTGCAGGCACCAGAGCTGTTAGCTGTCACTGGGCACTGCAAGGCTTTGCTTCCTAAATGCCATCGTCCTGTGTCTGTCTCCTCTTGAGACAATCACAGTTCTTTGCCTGCATTTTACTTACGTGCACCTTTGTTCCTTCTCGTCTAGCAGCATGCAGTTAGTTGCTTAAACCAGGGTTCTTGCTGTGCGCCAGCACCTGGAAGAGAAGTACTCCACCTGTGGTGACTCCTCTGGCAGCCTGTCTTCCCTCCCTCCCTCCCTCTGCATCATTCATTCACTCATTCAGTCATTTATGCAGTCACAGACTCAGACATCGTGCTTATCAAACACCTGTATATGCCAGAAAACCCAGCTGCAAAAAAAAAATCCAGCTGTCTTGGACCCAGAACTCTCCCACCCAGACTCCTGTGCTCCGATGGCACCAGGAAGCATCATTTTAGTCCTTGCCAAACCCCTGAGAATAAGCAGCAGACACGAAGATGAGCTTTCTCTCAGACAGTGAGCTTAACCTGCGTGTAATCTGTGCACTTCTGATCGAAGCCCTCCCCACCCCCCACATGTGTGACTGAGCCCTGGCTGCTCCCCCGCTCTCCCTCCTCCCAGTCCTGAGGACTCCAGGAATCTGTATATGTCCCCATCTTCCTCCAAAGAACGTGTGAACTGGGACCTATGCCATCGATGACACATGAGCTAGAGCCCCTTCTGGAAGACTATCAGACACCAAACATCCCAGCAGATCAAAACACATTTGCTTTGAGATTCTTGTTTTGAGCGTGACTGTCAGTTTCAAAGGGATGGCAGAGGCCTTCCCCTTCCACGCACCCAGGGTTGCCTCTGAGGCACCTCACACAGCCAAGATGACCCTCCACTGTGACCACAGCGTCCTCAGTCAGTCTCTGGGCGCTCACGGGCGTGGTGACTGGATTCTCCCCACCCACGGAGGGTACCCCTGAAGCCTCCTCCCAGACCACTCTGGCTCTGCCACTCTGCCTGTGACCTGTGGACTCCTGGACCCAGGGCTTGCTCCCGTCAAGCTTCCCTGCCTTGCCAATGACGTGTGCTCCTCTGGGGCGCGGTGGGGGAGGGGGGGGTACGTTCATGCCTAGAGGTGGCATAGTGAGTTAATTACAGTAAATTATAAAACAGCCCTTCAGTGGGTTGCACACAATTGGTTAGCCAGAGGGTGAGTTAATATTTTCAGCAGAAGCTCACTTGAGTGAGTGTGGAGGTGCGGGTGGGTGAGGGCCAAGGACGGTTTTAAAATAGGATTTAAAGTGCTTAGCCATCTTGCCAGAAAGAGTGACCTTTCCAGTTTGCCTTGCTCAGTTGATCAGATCTTGTAAGAAAAAGAATCACCATTTCCTGGGTTATGACTATAAATTAGATTTTTAAAAAGGTATCTTATCTTTCAAATTTCTGTGTAAGTTGGGGGTTAGCTCCACTTTACAGAAGGTGAAGGGGACTGTAGTTGTTTGTCACCAGAAATGAGAATCTTCATTTTCCTCTGGAGAGCACGCCGGCCCGCTCTCAGCTCTGGGTCCTGTGGGTGTCACCTCCACGCCCACTCAGAGGGGGCCATGTGCCTCCTGGTGGATGAAGCAGAGCCCTGAATGGGAAACCTGTAGTCCAGTCCTGTGAGCTTGGGCAAACTGCTCACAAAGCACAGGGCCTTATTCCTAAAATGAGCAACCTGAAATTGTTATTCATTATATTATTTTTTCCCATCTGGCTAGTGGAGACCAAACACTTCCTCACGCAGGCCTACAAGGCCCCCCACGATCTGAGTGTTTATTTCCAGACTTCTCACTCATGTGATCACTTTGCTTGGGCCAACATGCTGTCAAAGCAACTGGGTTTCCTTCCTTTAAGGCCTTGTTTCGTCACAATTACCTTGGGAGCTTTCCACACCCACCTTCACTCTTATCTCCACCCACTGAGGCACAGCCCCATTTGTAGGCCACCTCCTCTAGGAAGCCTTCCAGTGAAGCTCTGCCTCTTTGGAACTCTAACCCCAGCACTCAGTTTCCATGGAGACACAACTCCCAGCTGGGTTCTTGGTGGTCACATCTGTGCGCACACTTTCTCCCACTGCTGGAGTGTGTGCTGGGGAAGGAGCTAGGGGTGGGGCTGGGACTGTTACTCATGCATCCTGTCACCTCCCTTAGGCCTTCAGATGTGGATTGGAATAAATGAGTTTAAATAGATGCTGGTTGGATGAATATACATTTGGCATGTCAGAGGAGTCGGGAGGGTGATAAAAAGAAACCTTTTAATCACGTACAAAGCAGTAGGAAGAAGACCCCTACAGACCCACATACACACTGGATTTATTAAGTGCCGAATGAGGTGATATATGCACAACAAAAACCCAGCCAGAAGTGGCTTAAGCAATAGGCCAAATGTATTGCTTACACAATAAGGAAAAATTGTCGTCCCACGTAACTCAGCCTTGCAGTAGGACGGTCATTCCAGTGGCCCAGCAGTGTCCACGTGGACCAGGCCTCCTCCATCTTCACGCCACCATCCCTGAAGTTGGCTTGTCTTTTTAGGGGGATCCCCTCTCCCGATGTCAAGACGGGGCATCTTGTCCTGTAGAATGTCCTACATTCTGGAATTGTCTGTCCCCCCCTCCCCCCCGCCCCTCAGTTCCTGGCACTAAATGCAGACAATAACATTCAGGGTAGAAGAGGAACTCTCCACCCGGTGTTCCTCTTTAAGCATGAGGAAAAACGTGCTCCCAGAAGCCCCCGGTAGGCCTCTCTTTGTGTCTCATTGGCCAGAATTGATCACTTGCCTGTGCCTCTGTTTATTTTTTTTCAGTTTATTTTTTAAATAGACTTTATTTGTTTATTTTTAATTTTATTGGGGAATATTGGGGAACAGTGTGTTTCTCCAGGGCCCATAGCTCCAAGTCATTGTCCTTCAGTCTAGCTGTGGAGGGTGCAGCTCACTGGCCCACGTGGGAATCAAACCCGCAACCCTGCTGTTTAGAGCTCATGCTCTAACCAACTGAGCCATCCGGCCGCCCCGTAAATGGATTTTATTTTGTAGAGCAGTTGTGAGTTCACAGCAAAACTGAGCAGAAGGCACAGAGGTTTCCCATATGCCCCTGACCCCACCCCCGCCCCCACGCAGGCACAGCCTCCCCCACCGTCAGCGTCCCCACCAGGTGGAGCATCTGTTACAACTGATGGACCTGCAGTGACGCGTCGTCATCACCCAGAGCCCACACTTTGCACCAGGGGCCCCTCTTGGTGCTGTGCCTTCTGTGGGTTTGGACAGACGTACAGTGACGTGTGCCCACCATCGGAGTACTTTCACTGCCCTAAACATCCTCCGTGCTCTCCCTATTCATCCCTCCTTGGGGTTTTGTTTTTTTTTGTTTTTTTAAAGAAATTTCAAACCTATTCAAAAGTAGAGAGAATAATAAATCCAACCTGCCTGACCCTGTTTTCCAGGTCCAACAATTATCAAGATTCCGCCACATTGGCGTTAGCCATCTTTTTTCTTTGTTTGTTTCTTTGACAAAGTATTTGAAAGAAAATCCCAACATCATGTCATTTACCCCCCACCCCCTGCCATAATTCAGTATTCATCGCGATGCAAGAATTATGGGCATTTTCTCACATAACCACAATGCTATTTCCACCTCTAACAAAGTTAATATTAATCCCTGAGTACTTTCTAAACATGAGTCCATATTCAAATTTCCCCAGTTGTCTCAAAAATGTCTTTTTCCAGTTTGTTGGTTTGAGTCGCGTTATTATATTTGGCTGTAAGATTTCTTAGGTCTCTTTCAATCTGGAGAAACTCTCCCTTTGCTTTTATTTTTCTAACCCATTGACTCGGAGAAACCCATGGCTTGTCCTGTAGAATGTCTTCCATTCTGGAATTCTGTTTCCTTCTTTGTCATGTCATTTAACTTCTTCCTCTTGCCCTCATGTTTCCTGTAAACGGACATCATCTCTACAAACTTAAATCTATGTTCACATTTTTTGTGATATTTCACGGGTGATGGATTCTTTTCATTCTGAGGCACAGGGAGAGCATAGAACGTCTTTTCCCAATTTTGTTAATGTTAAGCCTGGTCACTGGGTTCAGGAAGTGACAGCCTGATCCTCCCCTGGTCATATCAACCTCAGAGCTAGACGCCATAAATGTGTTGTCCGAATCAGAACTCTTTTTTTTTTTTTTTTTTTTTTTTTTTTAAGACTAAAAGGGGAGTTAAAAACAATTGAAATAGTATATTTTAAAATAGTAATGCCTAGACTGGTTTTGAACACAATGCCGCCAAAATCTAGAGGACACCATTACACTCACACCCCAATCTACCTAGTATCTTCACAACCTAGATTGATTTACAAACAACTTTTGCAAAGGCTTTGCATTTCTAAACTCTGACTGCTGATGGGCCTCAGAGGGAGAACGCATGTACTGCCCTGATTCAGTACTTCTTGTTTGTAACGTAGATTAGCTTTGTCACTGAAATGTTGGAGTTCAGTTACTCTAACTCTGTGACTGTAAAAATATTTGTGAGTTTTGACATCTGCAGCTTTTATTTCAATTAGAGGTAAACTGCAGTTTGTTAAGGCTAAATGAATTACGTGTTCACTGCAAGTAATTCCAACCATATTTCTGCTCTGCACGTTCTTAATTTAATAGCAACACAATTTTATCAGGATGCTGTGTGACATCAACATTTGAATTTGTATTATCACAACAAAAACAAATAATGATATCAATATTGAATATTTAACTGAAGTTACATTTACATTTTGCATTTTTAAATACATCAAATGACACATCTTTAACAGAATAAATGTTGAAAACTTTACTTTTATTTAGTAATTTGAATAAAAATTAAACAATTATTCAAATTAACTTAATTGGCTTTTCTCTTTGATGCATCTTCAACTGGCATCGTTCAACTGTTTGTGAAATTCTTCTGCTCGTGGAACCAACACAGTAACAGCTATCACTTCATCTTGTAAATGCACAAGAAAACTTAAAAATGAACAAAATTAGAGTTGTCATTTGAACTAAATAAAACGTCATGCCTCACAGAGTGACAACCAAACTCAGTGGCACGTGTTCAGTCTTTGTCTTTCGACAGTCTTAAAATAATTACTAACTTCGAAGTAAATACTGATTTTTTTAGCAGATCCGTGTCTTCCGTTTTCGTGTAATTGATGACATCTCTGCATATATAGTGGGTGACAAATTTTGACACACATTTTGTGTAAGGTAAAAATTCATATCAACTTTTTTGAGAAAAAGAAATCCAATAACTTTTTGATTCAGTGTGTGCTTTTATTTATTTTTTTCGGTTCATTCTTACCCAAAGGATTTATTACAAATATAAAAGTGCATTGGCAAACAAAGAAATGAACAGTCGCAGAATTACACCATACAACGCGTAACGACCGGTGTGGCCGAGGGCCGACAGTTCTCTCTGAGGGCAGTGGCAGGACGGCTCATTTCCTGAGCGGATGTCCCAGCACCCAACTTACTACTTCTGGCTGCTCCCACTGACCCTGTCAGCAGGGGACCTGCTGGCTTTCTGGTCCTGTCTCAGGCTGGATAGAAGCAGCAGCAACTCAAGTAGCCTCCTGCCCGACCACCTGCCAGGCTGAAAGGGGGCCCTGCCCTTGAGCCAGCTGTGCCCGGCTGCACTGGTTTGACCGGGAGCTCTTTGTGTTGTCCTTGAAAGAGAAGTTGACAGAACAAAGGAATGGTTCATGGAGGGTCCTCTTCCAGATTCATCTCTGTGTTACAGTGAGGGGTCAGCTGACTGCCTGTGCTGCTTCCTCCTCAGTGGAAGAGACCGTGGCCGAAGGCCGAAAAGCAAAGCAGACATCTACCCCATGTAGCCGCCGGGGCCCAGCTAGTTCCAGCAGGTAAAGCCACCCTTCCCACCAACTTTCACCCAGCGATGTCACCCACCCGGCTTGTGCATCTCTGTCATTTCATTAAGGGCTGCAAAATGCGGTGTACTAATTCTATCACTCCTTTGACATTTATCAGCTCAAATTCCCTGTGAGGGGGAATTTCACCACCTCCACTACGGCCGTATGTCAACCCTGAAATAAAGCTCATCCGGGAAAAGTAAGATAACTACTTCTTTCCTTCAAATGGCTATTCTTAGGTGTCCTAGTTATGTCACGGGTGTCCAGTGAGTTGGGCTTTGGGAGGGGTCTCACCGGGAACTCATGGGGGTTTATACATTCAGAATAGCTCAGTCAACAGCACTTGCTTTTCTCTGGAAGCTCTGTTGTCCCTATGATGCCCCTCCCTGGTGGCCTCTCCCTCCTGCTGACGCGGCCGACAGCGCCCCTGCTTTCTGGCCCAACAAGATGCTGTAGGCTCACTGGGTACTGTTCTTGCCCTGGGGGGGCCATTCCTCCAGGAGCTCATAGCGAGTTCGCAGTCAGGGCGTAACCCCCTCACTTTGATGGCCTAAAGAGCTGAATTCACTTGCCTGAGGTCACACGCTGGCTTGTGGCGAGCCCAGCCTCCTGACCCCATATATTCAGCACCCCTTTCTCCTCTCCTCATGGTCCCCATGGTTTCCAGGGGGGCAGTGTGGGCCCTGTGCTCCAGGAGCCCTCAGGTGGCCCCGCAGCCTGGCACTTGTGACTTGCAGGAGGGCAGTGGAGGAGGGGCTGATGCCCACTGGTCTGTGCTTAGGTGGGGCCGGGCTGGGCTCAGAGGACACAACCACGATGGCCACGTCTGCTCCTTGGAAAAGGAAGGAAGTATGGCCAGAAATGCGTCGCCCACTTTCCTTTTGTAAACGGGTCATCCAGGGTCAGTGGCAACAGGACACCCACATGTCACTTTGTTGCTCAAGAGAGGATCTCGTCCCAGGGCCGCTGACACTCCTATCAGCGTCCCCTCTGGTGTCCGTCTGGGAGCCCATCGTGCTTGTACCTTCCTCTCACTCCAGACGTAGAATCAGGACGTGGTCAGGCCCGATGCGGGACAGCAGACAGGACTAGTGCTGACGCACCTGATGACCAAACGACTGCACTCCTGCCAGGTGGGCCGGCCTAGGAGCCCCCGTGGGGTCCCGGAAATGGGGCGCCTCAGCTGCCTCAGCTTTGTTTCTTCGGACGTTCTGGGACCATCAGCTCCCTCCTCTGCCAAGGTCTCTCCATCTTCTTCAGAAACCTGTGTGGGCTCCATTCTTTGGCTTTAACCCCTTCCTGCCCCAGGCAGCTACCTCCTGGCCCCTCTGCACACCCACAGGGATTTGTCAGGAGAACAAAGGTCAGGTCTGCGTAACACCTTGTTTCTTGCAGGCAGATGCTCCCTCCATAAATGCAAGCTGTCATTATAATAAAACGCTGGCCTCACCGCAAGGGCCTGATTATGAGACCGTCAGCACCTGGAGGACAGGCCCTCCCCACAGACAGAAGGCGAGTCTGTAACTTAGAGGCACTGCTGGCCGCCACCTGTGGGCCTCAGCTCCCGTCTCACCCAAAGTTGGCTGTAAGGCTGGTGTGGGTTCTGTGTTGACCCCACTGGTGCTTTTCTGGACACATGCTGTCTCTGTGTTTCAGATTCCAGGCCCAGGCACCCCATGAGGCCGGCCTTCCTTCCACAGTTTGGGTTGAGGGGGTTGAGTGGATAGCTTCTCATCCCCCCAAAAAAGGTGATTTTGAGAAGGAGGCAGAGAGAATGGTCCATAAGCTGAGTCAGGTTAGAGCTTTACTCTCCGTCCCGCTGGCCAGCTGGCCCTGACTAGTGGCCCAGCTGTGTGTGCTTCAAGGCTCACGGCAGTGGGGGCTCGGCATCTTATAAATACTTTCTAATCAGGTATTCCACCTGTGATAAATGCTGGTTCTTTTTCATAAAAAGAAAAAGGACTCAAAAGGAACAGGATCTTCTGGGAATTGCCTGCTCTCATGTCAAGGCCAATTGCAATCATGTTTGCATAAAAAAAAAAAAAAAAAAAGGAAAGAAAGACAAGAAAAAGTCCATCCACAGTTGACTCCCAACTGCCAGCCTAGGGGTGCTCTGGGACCACCTTCTCCCTCCTCCCTCCCGCTGTCCCGTCTTTGTCCACGGTCCTTGAGGCCCTCAGAGCTGAGGAGCACACTGGTGCCCACTCTGCATCTGGGCACATTGTCACTTCTTCACTCAGCAGCACAGAGGCTCTGCTTTAGGGGGCTCCGAACTGTTACCCTGACACAGGTGATGAGTTCTCACTTCCTCCCGCCGTCCTATGCCCTTCGTGCTCAGGGAAGAGGTACTGGGTTTCTGGCTCACAGCCTTGAGCCTGGTTTGAGACGAGCAGGACTCAAGGCAAAGCAGTGGATAAGGGTGAAGTCAGCCCCAGGCTCCTGCACTGGATCTAGGAGGGTGACGGTCTTAGTACACAGGCTGTCGGGCAGATGAAATGAGGTGGTGGGTGTAAAGCATGCTTAGTGCCCATGAGGGCTCATCGGACCACTGGAAATACACGCTACCTACATGATAAATTTAGCAGAACCCCCATACGTAACAAAACCCACAGTTATTAGCATCTGTGAAATGGTTACGAGTAGGGGTGAAGGTGTCTGGCTCCTCCCCCAAACCCACCCATTACTTCACAGATTAGGGACTGTCAATTCAACACGATGACATCATGGGGTTGGATAATTCTTTGCTGGGGACCGTCCTGTGCAGGATGTGGAGTAGCAGCCCTGGCCTCCACTCACTGGGTCCCACCTAGTTGTGACAACCAAAGATGTCTCCAGACATTGTCTGGGTCCCCTGGGGGACATAATCCCTGGCCCTTCCCCCCACCCCAGAACACCTGCTGCAGACAAATCACTGGCTCTGTCTGAGCCTCAGTTTCTTGTTTTTAATGAACTGTTGTTGTTGTTTTTTAAACTTTATTGGGGAATATTGGGGAACAGTTTGTTTCTCCAGAGCCCATCAGCTCCAAGTCGTTGTCCTTCAATCTAGTTGTGGAGGGCGCAGCTCAGCGCCAAGTGCCGTCATCATTTTCAATCTTAGTTGCAGGGGGCACAGCCCACCATCCCGTGCGGGAATTGAACCGGCAACCTTGTTGTTGAGAGCTCGTGCTCTAACCAACTGAGCCATCTGGCCACCCCCTCAGTTTCCCTTTTAGTAAAATGGGAGGAAGAAAGTGGGGGAGGATTCAACAACAAACTGTGCAAACAGTGTCATGCAGGGTGTTATGCGGGGGTCGCTGGTCCCGCTCCCCACATAAGAACTCAGGACATGGTGAGGCCAAAAAGGAACACCCACGGAGCCATAGACAGAGGAGTCATACCACTATAGTCTCACTGTTGGCTGGGTTGGGGACATAGGAAGCAGGAACCACACGATCTGCAACCTGCCCTCTGCTTTTCTGCCAGCCAACCTCACTTGCTAGCTGCAATCTGCCTCTCTGCAATTCGTAATCCACACTCCGCCACACCACGCGACGCCAGGACGCCACACCACCACGCCACTACACTACTTTGCTAGCTTAGCTACGGCAGTTATATCAGTGGCTAATGGCTAACCAGTAACAGCCAATGGCCAACTAGTCACAAGTGATGACCATCTACTACCTGAGACAGAACCTTTCTATGTGAGGCCGAGAGCCTGGAAACTGCTTTCTGGGGCTCTGTCCCCACAAGCAGTATGTCCATTTTTCACCGTGGGAAGGCAGTGTGTCCAAGGGCCAGAGGTCACATGCCCACGACACACAGTTTGGGACAGCCACCTCCCATGAGTCCTTCCTTGACCCCTGCCCCCATAGCTGCCCTGACCCGGCAGATGATGGCTCCTCCTGAGTCACCTGTGTTATTCCTGAGCAACAATTGACAAAAGCCAGCTGCACACACACCAGGTGCTGGCTGTTTGTAGGCGTCTGAGAAATGTGAAGTGCAACCCTGTGTCTCCTGAATTTGCAGTCTAATTGCAGAGACAAAGGGGATGCACGGGGTACGAGAGCTCATGAGGGAGAAGGTGTTGCTGTAGCAAGGGGCTGCGGACCTTCACCACCGTGCAGCAGCCAGGGCACGCCTGGCACACAGTAGGTCCTTAACGGATACCATACTATGAATGAAAGAGTAACGGGTGAAGAACAGTCAGAATGGAGGTCCCGAGGGCGGGTGTCCTGCCCCACTCCTCTCCAGGCCCTCAGTGCCCACACCATATTCTCCGTGCCCAGCCGGACTTAACAGACACTTGCTGACACTGATGGAGGGGTGTCTCCCCACGGACTGCAGGCTGGGTGGCTTCCTTGAGGAAGTGAGGGAGTCTCTCTTTGAAGGATGTGTAGCACTTCTGGGGGAGTGTTGTGGGCTGAATTGTACCCCTCAAAATTCACATGTTGAAGTCCCAGTACCTCAGAATGTGACTATATTTAGAGATAGGGCCTTTTAAAGAGGTGACTAAGTGAAAATGAGACCACATAGGTGGGCCCTAATCTAATCCAACTGGTGTCCTTATAAGAAGAGGAGACTGGGACACACACACACAGAGGGATGACCACGTGAAGACACAGGGAGGAGATGGAGTCTACACCCCCAGGAGGGGCCATGGGAGGAAGCAGCTCTGCAACACCTCGGCCTCCGGCCTCCAGACGGTGAGACCATACACTGTTGTGGAAGCCAGGTAATGCCTTTGTTATAGCAGTGCCATTCGACTACCAGCCGCGAGCTGCACTCTGGAGGGGCCCTGAGCCTTCCTGGACGTCTGAAGGTCATGGTCAGCGCTGCTGCAGACTGTACCTGGGAAGGCAGGGAGAGGACAGACATACCTCTGGAAATCTAGGAAGCCTTTCTTTTCTTTCACAGAAGCTTCACTTTCCTTTGATTTGAGAATTGCCTGAGAATAACTGAGAAAAGGACAGTGCCAGGCCCCAGCTGGTCATCTGAACTTTGGGGGCCGCTGATACCACCACTCATGTGAGGTTTATGGTGCCCAGCTTGGGGAGCAGCCCTGTCATTACGGATGCTCCAAAGCCACCATGGAGACTTCTCCCATCTCAGAAGGGATGGCTTGCTCTGGCTCCATGCCCTTGAGACATGTGGTCGAGGGGCGTCAGGTTGGCCTGCACTGGGGTGCAAGCCTCTTCCCCAGAACCTCATGCCACGACCTTTCCCTCCCTGCTGGGTGGTCTGTTGCTCAGTGCTCCCTGGCCTGAGTCAGACCCCCAGCATTTGCTGCTGAACATAGGGAAGGTTCTGGATGGGCTGGAGAGAACAGGTGTCTGAAAGCCCCCGAGGTCAGAGCCAGTGTCCAGCGAATTCTCAGGGCCAGAAACCTTGGTGGCTGCACGTTCAACCTGGGAGGTGGGAGGTGGGGGCTGAGGCTGGGAAGCCCCAGGCCGCCGGCTCCTGCCAGGCTCACGGGAGTTAGTCAGAGGGGCCGCTGTCCTGGCACGCCGGGCTCCCGCTCAGGACAGCAGATCCCAGTATTAAGTCATTAATCCCCACACCTTCCCTGTGAGGTAAGTGTTATTATCCCTGATTTCCAGGTCCCAACAAGATGAGACAGGCTGGACAGCCCCATAAATCAGACCACTGGGCCCCTGGCTCTGGCAAGCCAAGGGGGGTGGGGGTGGGGGACCCAGTGTGAGGGACAGCAGACTGGTGACAGGAGCTCAGAGCCCCCAGCAGCTCCTCCCAGCTTTCCCTCCCTTCACTGCAGCCTGAACGCCCCAATGCTCTTCCTGTGTGGCTGGCGGTGTGGGGGGCTGCCTTGGGGGGGGCTGCAGGCAGCACCAATCAGGGTGGGTGAGGTCTGAGGACGCAGTGAAATGGACAGACTCTGGGGACCTTTGAGCTGGAACTGGGTGGGCTGCCCAGCTTCAGGGGCAACTTGCCCGGGCATTTCCCTTTGAAACAGAGTCTGATGTCTTTGAAGACAACTTGTCCTCCCTCCCCCACAGGGAGGACATGTTTTTCTGAAGCCAGATAATGACGTCCCAAGATGGAACATCGTGGCCTCAGCTGGGGGCTCAGTGGGGCCCCGCCCCCGCTGGAGGGCTCTGAACAGTGGGGTCTCTGGCTGGCAAGTTTATTCCCATCGGAAACACCTGTCAGGCAGAGCCACTCCTTGTTGTCGTCCTAGAAACGTTCACTTAGGGGTCTGACGCCAGTGGGCTCGCTCCAGACAAGAACGGGATTGGAGACCAAGGAAAGATTCTGGGTTCGAGCTGGGAATCTGCCCCCAACCAGTCGCTTCTTCACTCTGAGCCTTGGGCGCCCCGTAGGGATGATGGGGAGGGCACTAAACGGTCTCAGGAGTCCCCTCCCCACCCCAGACTTCCACTCAAACAGTACAATTCCAACTCTCTTATATTCTTGTTGGGGCCGCCCCCAGCCTGTACCCTGACACTCAGGCTTCAGGGTCCCGGGGCCCCATCTCGCTATAGCCGCTCCCAACTTGAGGGGGAAAAAAGTAGGAGAAAAAAATATCGCATCTTATTTTTACTAAGCTCTAAAAGAAACTCAGAATTTCCTCCATTTTGAATGTAAACACCAATCCGACAGTGTGAGCGGAGCCTGTGACCACGTCCCCTGTAGCGGTCACAGGTATTCCCACATCATGGGGCCGTGGTCTCCATTTCTGCTCATCCACAGAGGTCATTAGACCTGGCGCCTGGCCTTCTGGTCAGATGTGCTCACAGAGAAGCAGACACTATGACATCGTACTTCATTTTCCTGGATTCTGGTAACCGTGTTTTAGCACCTCTGATTTGCTTTGGAATCCCTCACGTGCTATCTTAACACATTAATCTGAGAAGCGTTCATGGCATGAAAAGGGTCAGGAACTCCCACAATACATCAGTGCCATCTCCGTCCCCCCCCCCCCATGGCCTCTTGAGGGGACTTCCCTGCTCCCTCCCCATCAGCTTGTCCCTCTTCTCCCGACTGTAGCCCCCTCTTTGACCTGGGAATAAAGACCCTCTGTCAGCTGCCAGATCCCACAGCCCCCTCGCACCCAGTTTGATTTCTCTGGTACCTGTCCCCAGGAAGGCATAGTTCACATAGAAGGTGTCTGGTGAATTCTTAACAGTCAACAGTCAAAACCAGGGTGGGATCGGTGGTGCCTGGGGGTACCTGGGGGTGCCGGGCCCTACTCTTCCCCCATAGGGATCCCCTCTGTGCCGCCTTTCCCTGGTGGAGCCTTGCTCATAGTTTTCTTGGCTCACAGGTAGGAGCAGGGGTGAGGTCATCCTTGGAACGCCTCAAGGAGAGGACAGAGAAGGCACTATTATAATCTTATCAGATCCTTTCCATGGGGTGCTGGAGCCCCACCTTCTCCCAGGGGCAGGTGGAGGGAGCAGCTAAGAGGGCTCATCCCCTCTGATGCCCAGGGATAACCCAGGAGTGAGGGACCCTCTGGGTTCTGTGGGTAGCGGCTTCCCATCCATGGTCAACTCTGCTGGCTGGTTCTTACTCTCCAGCGTCAGGGGTTGCATAGGTGAGCACAGGCGTTCAGGGGTGTCCACCTGGAGAGGCTGTGGGGATGGGGAGGACAGCAAAGCTTTGGGGTCCACAAACCTCCACTCCCTAGCTTCAGGATGGCTGGTGCCTAGGCCTCGCTGGACACCAGTCACCACCCCTCCCCCCATATAAATGGAGTTAATGCCTTCTGATGGGTTATAAATGCTGGGAACATGAAAAGATACCCCCACCCCCTCCGCCGTGTGTCTGGCTCAGGTGGTGCTTACTGTGGAGGCAGTTCCTTCCACGTTGATGGAAGCGTGACAAGGATGGGCCAGCCATCTGAGGCTTCCTGGATGCCCTGCCCTATGGACACTCAGGACCCCAGCAGAGGTTGGTCCTGCTCAGGCTGGTGCTGTGACCACAGGGGCTTGGGACAATCAGCCTTCGGTTCTTGGGAATGAGCCGGCCTGGTAACTGTTCCCCTCCCCCACCTCACCCCCCCTCCACACACACACACACCAGGTTGTCAGTGATGTTTGTAAACACTCCCTCCTACCCCAGAGGGAGTCTGGGCTGTTCTAATGGACAAGGTCAGGCTTGCTGCGGGAGCAGCCCGGGCACCCTTGGGTGGCCACCCTGTAACCCCTGGCTGCACGTCAAGCCCCAGCAGGCCCCTGAGCAGGTGCTCCTCTCTCTGATGTTAACACAGGTCTGGAAGGAACCACATGCGCCTGGCTCCCTGCGAGCCCGGAGCCCAAGAAGGACAGAGAAGGAACCTCCCGGGAGACTGACTTATCAGATTCTAGGGGCTCTTATTCAAAAGACCAGGGACAACTTGGGGCAAAACTGCTTCCAGTGATGCCACCCGCCCCATCCTCTAGCAGAGCTCCTGCTCCCAGCAGCCCTGTCTCTTTGGGCAGAAAGTCACAGAAAGCCCTCTGGGGACCTTGTAAAGAGCACTGAAGCTGGAGGCCTTTTAAGATGTTCTTAGCAGCACGACTCTCTGTGTCTTTAGAGGAATTTATGAAGATGCTGGGTTGATGGAAAGGGGACCCTGTGCTCTGCTGCCCACCCCCCAGCCGGTGCACAGGAGAGGAGGCCCAGGCTGGTGAGATGACCGACCCAAGGCTGCCCCGCACACAGACTCCAAAGCAGTCCCTTTAATTCTGTAACCGGCCATCAGACACTGCTCATTGCCATCAGACACTGCCCATTTTGTACATACAGTTTTTTTGGTGTGTTTTTTTTTAAGATTTTATTGGGGAAGAGGAACAGGTCTTTTATTGGGGAACAGTGTGTACTTCCAGGACTTTTTTTCAAGTCAAGTTGTTGTCCTTTCAGTCTTAGTTGTGGAGGGTGCAGCTCAGCTCCAGGTCCAGTTGCTGTTGCTAGTTGCAGGGGGCGCACCATCCCTTGCAGGAGTCGAACTGGCAACCTTGTGGTTGAGAGGACGCGCTCCAACCAACTGAGCCATCTGGGAGCTCAGCGGCAGCTCAGCTTAAGGTGCCATGTTCAATTTTAGTTGCAGGGGGCACTGCCCACCATCCCTTGCGGGACTCGAGGAATTGAACTGGCAACCTTGTGGTTGAGAGCCCACTGGCCCATGTGGGAATCGAACCGGCAGCCTTCAGAGTTAGGAGCATGGAGCTCTAACCACCTGAGCCACCGGGCCGGCCCCAGTAGCCTCCCTTTGATGAAATGTCTTCATGTCATGACTACTAGTGGTGACACCACAAGACCCTTTTACTGGAGAAGAGTTGAAGAGCAAGAAAGATTTCAGGCGTCTCATCCTCCCCCTGAGTACATGCTGCTTCTTCTGGAATATTGAAGGACCATGGCAGAAAGGCCAAGAAGTTATGCAGTGGGTGACGTTTAAGCTTCGGGAGGTGGCCATCCACACTTTAAGTACATTCTTGCATCCTTGCCGGATACACAAAAACACCCCCAGAATGTGACAGTCCTTAGAGTCGGCACTTCCTGGGGGCATCCCTGTTTCCCCTGGAGCGGTGACAGCTGTCTCAGCTTCTGCAGATTTCAGACAAGACTCACCAGTCCCTGTGATTAAAAGAAAACATCTTTACCTTGAACACCGAGGAGGAGGATTTGAATGTTAGCAGGCGACTCCCCATTCATCAGAACACACCCACCCCCGTATGTTTGTCCATCTTGTGCAGAAGGGACGTGCGTGTCTTTCAACATGGCCTCTGAGAACCGCTGTGACCTTTGTCGTCCTCCTTCCTGTGAGTGGAGCCTGGCAGGCGTGTGTCCTTGTGGCTCATTTGCGGAGGTTGATGATGGAAGAACACATTCTGCTGGTGCAAGGCGGGAAACGTGCTCTACCCAAACAACGAGGCCAGTGTTTCTGCAGGGGTCCCGGCTGGTCTCAAAGTGTGGACACTGTCACGATCTTCAGGTGTCCTGGCTTCAGGCCAGCTCTCTGTTCCAGCCAGGGGCCCCGCCTGGAGGGGCACTTTCCAAACTGGCTCCAGCCGAAGGGGACCAAGAGGACAAACATCAGACTGGCTCCTTCTCCAGGTGAGGCTCCAGGCAGAGCAGCCCCTCCCCCATCCCGAGGAGACACCTATGCCTTCCATCTCCAAATGCAGGGGATGTGAGCGCCTTGAGCCCCCTAGAATACACCGGGCTCCTTGCGAAGGTCAGTGGTCATCAGCAGGGAGCACGGACAGAAAAGTTCAAGAGTGCAGACAAATCTCACAAGCCTTACTTGGAAATGGGGTGACATGTCTGAGGCGTCCAGGCTACTGTGTGGAGAGATGGGGACACAGAATGTCAGGGGACAGGGCTGGAGGCCTTGTAGCCACAGAGTGTCCAGGTAAGAGCTTCTTCCTTCTGGTAACCTTCTTTCAGAGGAAAATGCTTTTCTCCCTCCCTCCATCCCTCCTTCCCTTTTCTTGGGCATTCACCACTCCTTGGCCACCATACGGACTCCTTTTACATACACCCCCCTCCTAAGTCTCAAATTACCTTTTGGAAAGGTCCAATTACAATCTCAATTGACAGATAAAGACATTTGGATGTGAAATCCGGCCCCTGGCAGTGTGAGACCAGTGTGGCTGGATTCAATCCCGAGCCTGGAGGACTCCACCTCCCCGAGCCCTGTGCGCTCCCCGCCCCAAAACACCTGGCCCTGGGGGCCAAATTGCATGTCGCAGCTTGTGCTAATATTACAGGGAAGAGGCTCTGCTGGCAGGGACAGCTGGCCGAGAGAGGGGGGATTCCAGACAGCACAGTTCCCCAAGATACCCCTCAGGTCCCAGGAAATGGATTAATGCTGTCACATCCTGTAGAAAGCTCCCTTTGTTGAATTCCTTGGCTCCGGCTGACATTCCAGTGCCATATCAGGCTTCTGAAAAGGAGACACTTCATGTCCCTCTTTGTGCTGTGGTTTTTCTCCTTGGAAGGAGGGGATTGTTTAAAAGAATCCTCAGTTATATGCACATGTTTTTCGGGGTTTTGGAAGAGGCCACAAAGTGCAGGGCGAGGTTTTGTCCTGAGTCAGGTGACTCAAGCAGAGTAATAGATCCCCCCAATGCTCTGTGCACCTCAGCAGAGGAGCCGTTCTGCAGACGGGGCTGGGAACGCTGAGAGCTGGCACAGCCTATGCTCTGCGCATGCCCGTGACCGAGCTCCCCGCCCCCACACCCGGTGCCTACCTGCCTCCCACCTTAGTTACTCTCAGAGAACACCCCCATCGCATCAAGGGGAGAACGACCCCACCCCCACCTCCAGGGCTGAAGGCAGAGGAGGCACCACCCCCCCAAGCCAGCAGGCCTCTGCTGTCCCTGCCATGACTGGCTGGCTACAGGCCTCATCCTCCCGTAGGAGGCTGTCTTGGCCTGTCCACGTGCACATGACAGAATTGTCACATGCCGGTGGGCCTGAGAAGAGCATGAGGTGGAGGAAAGGAAACCCTCTGGCCGGGAGGGTGTGCGACTGGCTGACCTTGGGTATCACTTGGAAAACCTCCAGAATTTGGGGGTGCTGGATCCACTGCAGGAGGCCAGACGTCGGTGGGAGACTCAGACTCTGGGGCATTAGGCAAAGCCGGCAGGGAGTACTGCCAGGCTGCAGCTAACGGGAATACAGTAGGCATGCGGGCCCCGACGTGGAGGAATGTCTGTGCGGTGGGTAACAGACCAAGCAAATGGCGGGGCAGCAGGTGGAACATGAGTTCAGAGTGTGGACACAAAAGCCAGAAATGACCGCATTCACATGCACAGTGTTGTCTGTATAGATCTGGGTGGCACGCAGCCTGTAGACAGGTCCCCGAGGGGAGAGGGAGTAACAAGCATGTAGTCAGCATCCTTACGTTTGTTATTCTATGTATTTCTCAATTGCTTGAACTTCGAAAAACAAATATGCATTACTTCTAAAAAATTTTTAATAGCAAAAAAAAAAATCCAAAAAGCACAAAGAGAGACTCTCGGGTGACTACATAATTCTGGGGGTATAAACCCCAGGATTTTGGCACAGTCAAGGGGATGCCAACGGGCTATGTCCCCATCTTTTGGCCTCAAACATCCATGGAGATGTCCCCCTACATTGGAATCATTTGACCTTGGGTTTTCATTAATTGATCCTGTTGACAACATGATTTTAGTCCGCTAAATGTGGAGCCAGAAGGGGCTATAAGGATGTGCGGATCTGGGAGGAGGCCATTTTATACCCACACGCACTGTGGCCCTGCTGGACAGGAAGGTGAGGAAGAAAGTTGATGAGCTGAATCTGACCAAGTGTGTGGTCTGTGTCTGGCATCCACCTGGTCCAAGATGGTGGTTCCAGCTCCAGCCAGAAGAAAGCAGGGAAGGAAAAGAGGGTGTGTTCACCCAAGGAACTGTGTGCACGTTGCCCATTCCAGGTCCACTTACCTCCCATGGCCAGACCTTAGTTACGGGGGTGTCGGTGGGGACAGTCCAGTCGTTATTCTGCATCGCTGTATGTCCAACCAGGAAGTGGAGAGTGACGCTAACAGAAGAAGAAGAGACGTGAAAGTGGGGCAACAACTGCCATGGGGGAGGTGTAGGCTCTCTCCTGACAGGAGTGGGGCATGAGGAAAATACAGGGCCATGAGCTGTGCAGGCACCGGTGGCACTGTGACCCTAAAACGGCTCAACATGGCTGCCTGTGTATTGGGGAAGGTCAGGTCTGGAGTCCAAGTTGAGAGTCTCCAGTAAATAAGCAACTTCATTCTCTCAGGGGGGAGCCCCAGTCTGCCTAGACAGGTGAAATTATTTTCTTCTTTGGCAAGAGGTTTTTAATACTAGGAAGGCTTAGAATTAAATATGGAAATGATCGAGTAAACCAACCACAAATAACTAATGTTGGAGGATTAAGTTTACAACAAAAATACAGGGCACATTTGCTATTTAAAGTGTTTGGAATATCAAGGGAATTTGGCACAGTACAGGACCTGAAATTAGCCTTGTGATTTGGGTTTAAATTGTGATATTGAGTAATTGATTTTTAGACCTGTGATTTAAGTGGAAAATTTGTACACAATATCGGGACAGAAGAGAACACTTGATGTTTACTCCATCCACTCTATTTGTTAGGCTTAGTGGAGCAACTTGGGAAAATTTGCTTCCTGGAGCTATCTAAAGTAATTTTAAAAGATAATTAACTTGGGGCGGCCGGATGGCTCAGTTGGTTAGAGAGCAAGCTCTGAACAACAGGGTTGCTGGTTCGATTCCCACATGGGATGGTGGGCTGTGCCCTCCACAGCTAGGTTGAAAGAGCAACAACTTGGACTGATGGGCCCTGGAGAAACACACTGTTCCCCAATATTCCTCAATAAAATTTTTAAAAAAGGTAACTTACAAATGCAATTTAAAATGTTGGAGGGAATCAGATTTATTAGTTTTGCAAACGTGATTTATTACATCAGGGAGCTTAGTAGTTCAAATTGAGTTGTTCAAATATTAATTGAATTAAATTTCCCTGAAAGCGATATTAAAATTTCCTGAATTTCCAATAAAATGATTCAATTTGTAGGTTGACCTTTAAAACCCACAGATATTAAAATGTAAATCAATACATTCGATAGTAACCTAAAATCAGAAAAATCACCCCTGGTCTTTTTGTCACAAAAGCAGCTGCTCAGAAGGACACCCAAAATCTCACACTGACAGTTTTTTCTTCACATGTGCTTTCAGACCTTTGCCCACAGGACAGGCCATCCAAGGTCATCCTCCATAGCCTCACCTCTCGTCCCAGGCAGCTCTCGCTGCCATTTTCCAGTGGAAAACATGGCTTCCTATTTGAATTCCTTTAAGACTGTGTGAAAATAAGACCCCTTTCCTCTGAGTCGGGCTGATTCAAACCCATCCATCTTTCCGGAAAGTCCAGCCACTCGGAGAAGCATTAGTAGCCCCTTTCAAGCTGTCCCCAGACGACCCCAGGCTGAAGGGTGGATGAGCTGCTGAGTAGTGTGAGCCCCGGAGCTGAGAGGAAGGACTACGTTGTGACAACCCCGTGACAGACCTCTGCAACCCCCAAGGGACTGATAATAATGAGAGTCCTTTCTAGGGGCAAAGATCATGAGGTTATTAAAACTTGGACAATTTTACTGCTAAGTGACTAACTGTTTTTACTGAGCTATTTCCCTCTTATCACGTCATATTTCTAGAACTTGGGAACTGCCCCCATGTATCAAAAGTAAAGACGGCAACAAACGTGGTTTCTGTGAACCAACATGCCGGCTGCCTGACTTGTTGCCCTGTGACTAACAGAAATGCCAACCAGCCTTCAGACAAGGCAAGAAACAGGACTACTTTGTTCTGACTGATATGATCTGAGCATTCCCAGGGTCGGGACAAGATTGTTCACACTGGTTTTCCAGTAAGACTCAGGCTTTCTCGAAACCCTGCGATGAAGCTGAGATAAACCCCGAGACACTTGCCCTTTGCAATTTTCTTCTGCTCTTCCCCCATCCTTTCCTGAGGCCGCTATCCCATGATTTCTTTCCTTCGGCATCTGCTGAAAAGACAGATTTAACGAAAGCCTGTGTCTTGCTCTGTTACCCCAAATGTTAGCGCCCACCCCAGTGGGCGGCTCGCCTAGAATGCACCCCCCAAACGTTTGCCTGGCCCTGCCCTTGGGGTGTAAAGACCCTGCTCCATTGAGCTGTGTGACACAGAAGGAGCTGGGATCCGTCATCTGTGTCGGTCTTTAGACGCTCTTGGAAGCAGTTCAATACTGTGTACAGGAAAGTGGCTAAAAACTGCATTTTCCAGCAGGGTGCTTGAAGGACCTCCCTTCAGCCCAGGCACTTCTGCCAGAAGACGATTCCTTTTGGGTTAGGCATGGCTTTTCCCTTTCGGGCAACTCCAGAGTGAGTAAGGTCATCCCAGAGCTGCCTACTGGACCCCGACCTGGGGCCTCCGTGTAAGACACGTCTGCACCTGACTCGGTCACTCTCCGGCCATGTGACCTTGGCTGACCTTAGCCTAGATTTCTCCTCCATAACCAGTGACAGTGACAGTCAGTATCCAGCAGTACGTTCTCAGCCACATTGGTGCCTTGCGTGGTTTTCTCCTTGTCTCTTGAGTGGAGCATGGTCTCATAGCCCTGTGAGAAGACCACCCAAGGACACCCTGGAGACCACTAGCAACCCAGTGGGCACCTGCCTTTTGTTCTGACTAGTTTCTATTGACGGGGTATTTGACTACTCTGCTGCGGTTCATACTAACTTGTAGAAAACTGATAGCGATGCAAATGATTCTGTGGTGACCACACAATTGAGTTTGTCCTGTAGCGATGATGCTACTTTATCCACGAGTGGATGACCACCTGACGGGGGCAGTGTTACACCCTGGGAGGCCTGTGCAATAAGGCACCATCATTCCAGCACGTCTTCTATCGGAGAACATAGGTTCTCATTTCCTTTCTGTCCTTGGAACCAGCTTGACCATCCTGTTGCATTCCTTATTATTGAGATGAATAAACAAGTGACAAAACAAAAAAAACAAAAAAACCAGTGACAGATGCTCACTGTACAAGAGTCATACTGTTGGCTTCTTAATAATTCTGCTCCAGCAAGGGTGTCACTCTTTGGTTTCATCTACCCGAGGGGTCATACCTCCTCCCTGCCCTGGTTTACCGTCCTCATGTCAACTGCTTTCTCATCTCATCTACACTCACTCCCTAGCAGAACCATCCCATCTCAGAACTTTACAAACCTATGTGAGACTCCAACATTCGTATCTCTCCAGGATAGGCCTTCCCACCAAATTCTCAACCTGTATATCTGCCCCGTGTCTTATGAGACCTCATACTTAATGGGTACAAACAGGGCTCCTGGTTACCTGCTATACCCCAAACTCGCTTCTTCCCTAGCTCTGCACATGACAAATCCATCCTTCTGGTTGTGGAAGCTGAGAGGAAGCAGGGGGTAATGGGCCATCTAAAACATCACAGCTTTTTGCAAGTAACACCCACTGTATGTGCTCAGTCATTCCGCTCCGCTCACCTGGCTTTCCCCCCTTTGCTGTCTCTCGAACACCATAGCAGAGTCCTGCCCCGGACACCCTGACTCACTCACACTCCATAGCCAACGTGTGGAAAATCCTGCTGGCTCCCCCTTCATGCCGGATCCAGGCCTTGCCGTCTCACCGTCCTACCTCATCACCTAGTCCAACCTCATCTGGCCTCTCGAGAGCCCATGCCCTTCTACAAAAGTCATTCTCTTGCTCGCCCTCGGTTCAAACCCTTCACACGAAGCAAAAGTCGAAGTCCTTTCAATGGCCTACAGAGCCACAGATCTGTTGTTCTCAAACTAGCAATCACCCAAAACCAGCTGGAGGGCGAGCACCCCTGCAGGCTCCTGGGACCTACTTCCAGAGCTTCTGGTTCCCAGAGTAGATTTGGGGTCCTGGTAATCTGAATTTCTACCAAGTTCCCAGGTGAAGCTGCTGCTGGTGGTCTCTGTCCTCTGTGACCGGTTCTCCTGTGTGGTCATCCATTACATCTGTGGCCGCCCCCATGGACCACACCTCCTAGCATTCAAGCCCCTGTGTGCTCGCCTCCTCTGGAATCTGGCTGGCCCTGTGATTCATGCTAATTATAGAATTGGCCACTTGTGGGCCTAAGGCTTAAGAAGACTTGGCAGCCTCCACTTTTGCTCTCTTGGACTCTCTGAGCCACCGCAAAAGAAGACCAGCTAGTCTGGCTGAGAGTTACATGCAGACAGCTCCTGGAAAGGCCACGGAAGGGAGAGAGGCCCTGGGACTACATGGAGACAGAAGAGCCCAGCAATCCAGCATCCCCATCCTGGCCAGCCCTCAGCTGACATGCCAGCTAACTGCAGCCACACCAGGGACCACTGGAAAGACCAGCGGAAGAGTCACCCAGCTGAGCCCAGGCCAGATGGCAGACTCAAGAGAAAAAAAAAAAGGTTATTGCTTTTAGCTATGACATTCTGGGTCATTTGTCACTGTCTTCTCCCTTCCCATCTCAGCTCCTGCTGTTGTTCCTGTTACTCAGTTCCTTCCAACACTAGTCTTTTTAATGCTTCTCAAATACCATCAACAATGTCCAGCCTCAGGACCTTTGCATGTGCTTGTCTTCAGCCTGAATTTCTCTTCCCCCAGCTGTTTGGGGCATTCTCTCACCTCTTTAGGTCTTGCTCAAATCTCACCTGAACATCCAGTTTAAAATTATGACCTGCCCAAACAGTCTCTCTTCCTCTCCCAACCTTCTCTTTCCCAAAGGACTTACCTCTGGTCCACATATGACAGATTGCTGCTTGTCTGTGTGTGTCTATTTACTCCCCCTTCTCAGGGTCCATAGCGGTGCACAGCACACTGTAGGCACTTAGGAAAGAAATATTTTAGGAAGGAAGGGAGGAGGGAGGGAGGGAGGGAGGGAGGGAAGGAGGGAGGGAAGAAAGAAGGAAGGAAGGGAGGGAGGAAGGAGGAAGGAAGGAAGGAAGAAGGAAGCAAGGAAGGAAGGAAGGAAGGAGGAAGGGAGGAAGGGAGGAGGAAGGGAGGAAAGAAGGAAGGAGGGAGGAAGGAGGGAGGAAGGAAGGAAGGAGGGAGGAAGGAAGGAGGAAGCAAGGAAGGAGGAAGGAAGGAAGGAAGGAAGGAAGGAGGAAGGAAGGAAGGAAGGAAGGAGGGAGGAAGGAGGGAGGAAGGAGGAAGGAAGGAGGAAGGAGGGAGGAAGGAGGGAGGAGGGAGGAAGGAGGGAGGAAGGAGGAAGGAAGGAGGAAGGAGGGAAGGAGGGAGGAAGGAGGAAGGAGGGAGGAAGGAAGGAAGGAGGGAGGAAGGAAGGAAGGAAGGAGGAAGCAAGGAAGGAAGGAAGGAGGGAGGAAGGAGGGAGGAAGCCCCACCTTACAGGCTGTCACACAAAGCATGTGGCAGGTTGGCCAGTGCATCACAGAACACCCATAAGGTAAATGTTCCCGTTCCATAGATGTCCCTCTCTAATGAGCGAGGCAATCAGCTTGAGAACTGAGGCCAGGGAGGCAGGTGACAAAGCAGGAAGGCCCAGAGCAGGGGATAGGGTACTGGAGACGGGTTTGACCCTCCCCGGGTTTTCCCTGGGACTGGCCGGGCCCCAGCCCTGGCCCTTGTCCTGACTAACGGAAAAAACCTTCTCCCTTGCTCTTGGCAAACCCAAGGCGTCTCCTGCATCCAGCTGGCTCATGGGCCTGTGTTCAGGCTTGAGAACAAGAAGAGGAAAGTCACACTAGCAGGAGCAAGAGCCATCCCAGAGCCCCAATCTTCGAGGCCTGCAGGCCAGCCGCGGCCCCACAGGATCGGGGGATTGGGACATCCCAGGATGGTGTTAGCCACACCCAACTTCTGGAGCCAAGGTTCTCAAACGCCATGCACTAGGGATAGCTGGGAATTCGTTCACATGCAGATGCCTGGCTCTCTCAGACCTGGATTCAAAAGGACGGCGCCCAGGAATGCGTGTGTTTTAAACAAACTCCTGGAGGATTCTGACGCCGATGGTCCCTGGACCATCCTTGAGCTCTTGGGGACTCATTCAGAGCACATGGAGGCAGCAGGTGGGGAGCTGTAGGGCTTCTGGGCCCTCTGATCATCCCTCCTGGTTTGACTTCCCTCTTGTGAAACTTCTCCAGGTTGGGCTTTCTCCAGGGCTGCCTGCGCCACAGGGCTGCCTGCGCCACAATCTCCCTAGTAGAGAACATCCAGGAATCAGAGCTTATGGGGAGAGGGGCCTGGGGTCATCCCCCTGCCCCCATCTCCTGACCCCCTCAACCCTGCAGAGACGCAGAATGGGGCATAGAGCAGAGTGATGACAATGAAGAAAAGCCCTGTGGGCATGTGTAGGGCAGGGCAAGGGGCTCCTTGTGAGAAGCCAGGACTCTGCCTTGCATTTATCCCACCAGGTGAATCCTGTCCTCTGCATCCTGGCTGGGAACAGGAGGCAGGCCGGAATTCATCTGAGTATCCCCAGCACCTAACATAGACCTAGCAGACTAAGCATTGGGTGGGGGGATGGAAGGATAGGTGGATGGATGGATAGATGGATGGATAGATGGATAGATGGATGGTGGATAGGTGGGTGGATGGATGAAGAGATAGATGCATGGATGAATGGATAGATAAATGGATGAGTGAATGGATGAATGGATGCATAGATAGATAGATAGATAGATAGATAGATAGATAGATAGATAGATAGATAGATAGATAGATAGATAGATAGATAGATGAATGTATATATGTATGTATGTATGTATGGATGGATGGATGGATGGATGGATGGATGGATGGATGATGGATGGATGGATGATGGATGGACGGACTGACGACCTGTACCTCTGTGGCCTCAGGCTTGGATGGAATGTTCCCCAGGGTTCTTGTCAGTGCTGCTTGTCTGGAGCACCATCACTTTGGAGGCAGAATGCTCAGTGTAGAGAGTTGTAAGCTGGGAGGGAAAGTATGAGAGTAACCCACAAGTGAGACAGGATGAGAAGGGGATGGGGTGAGAAAGGGAGCACTTGGGAGGTGGATAGAAAGAAGAGATTGAGAGGGGACAGAGAAACTGGGTGAAGTAAACTGAGTCTGGCAGCTTTGAAGGCTTACCCAACTGCAGGACCAATTACTTCTAATAACAGCTTGTAGCTTCTCAGGCGCCTTTCCTCTAGGAGCTCAAAGCCTTTTACTGACACTGACACTGTGATGCTGCAGGACATTCCACTGAGGGAGATACTGTTATTATCATCATCACCGTTTAATAGGCAATGTGATTTGACCCGGAGAAATGGAGGGACTTGCTCAAGGTCACAGGCAACTCACAGGGCACAGGGACGAAGGGAAACATTCCCTCTGTTAACATCCACCCCCTGGGCAGGGTGAGTGGCATGGTCTGGCTTACCCAAGCTCTCAGAGAATACCTGACGATGGGTGGGGGGGATGGAAGGATAGGTGGATGGATGGATGGATGGACCATGTGTTACTAAGAATTAGGAAGTCACCGATTCTCATAACACTCTGTGAGGTCACGGCTGTTTTTCAAGCAGAGGTTGCCCTGAATTGTGTGTGTGGTGGGTGACTTGTCCTGAGTCACTCGATGTGTCAAGGCTGGCACTGAGATGGGTAAATTTCAGGATCTAGAGGTCAAAGTTTACCCTTGGGCAGAAGGAAACACCCCACCAGTGCTTCAAGGGACCTGCAGGGCCGGCTGTCTCTTCCTCTCTCTGCTGTCACTACTTGGGACTCCAAGCCACCCCGCTCTTCTGGGCCTAGGTTCCTTACCTCGCCCCTCCCTCTGCGGTGGTGGGCTTACCTCCCCTCAGCCTCCCTTCCATGTCTCCCTGCCCCTAATGCTTAACCAAGCCCGCTTGTCACCAGGCACTGGCGGAGGGTCTGCCAGGCAGGTGGGGGGCGGTGGGCATTCCTTAGGCGTGAGTCAAAGAAGTAAACTCAAAGAAAGCAGCTCCCTCCCTCAAAAAACCCCACAAAACCCCAAACAGCAGCCAAGAATGTACCTGAGAAGGCGTGATTTCTTGGCTTCCTGGCCCCAGAAGTACCCTTTGTACCTTTATTGAAATGAGAAAAATGCAGAGCATTCTTGAGCGGCTGTGGCCTGGGGGAAGACCTGTGGAGACTGGCAGAGGCAGGCTGTTCATCACGTTGCCTGGGGCCGCTGTCCTCCTCCAGCAGGTTCCCAGGCTCTGGAGCAGGGAGAGGGTGGCAGGACGGGGGGGGGGGGGGGGGGGGGGCTCCCCACCTTGAATGCAGGGCCATTGAAAACTAGGCCTAACAGCAAGAAAATGAGGGTGGAGGGAACTCACCAGCACGCCGTGCTCGTGACACTGCTTGTACACACGAGCATGACGGACCCATTAAGCAGGCTCCGTCTGCTACCTCCGTAGACCAAAGGTCCATGGCAGCAGGACTCAGGTGTGGAAAACCCCTGTAGCTCTCGGGCAAGCAGAGCTGCTGGCTCATTCGCAGGTGCTCAGATACTTTCTGTGAGCTGGATGGTTAGTGGATGATGAATGGGTAGTGGATAAGCGGATGGATGATGCTGGATGAATGATGAATGGGTACATGGATGATAGATGGATGAACAAATGGATGGACAGCTGATGAATAATGATGGATGGGTGATGAATGGATAGAGGCCAATGATAGGTGAACGGATGGATAGACTGATGAGTGAGAGAGGGATGGATTTGTGGATGGACAAATAGACAGGATTCTGGGATATAAGGACAAGGTTTGGAATTCTACCCAAATACCCATTGTAGCAGGTCATTGAAAATCATGCTTAAAGGGGCCGAACTTTAATATGGAGACCTCCCTATGCCCTGCACAAACAGCCCACCCAGGACTGTCGGGCCAACCTTCTACCTTAAGAACCATGGGGCTTGGACGACAGGTACAGAGCAGGGGAGAGGAATGAATGAGGGAGGGAGGGGAAGGCTGGCGACTGGGGCAGCATGGCCTTCCTAGCCCCTGGCCCCTGCTCTCTTCTACCCTCCGCTCAAATCAGGCCAGCTGGCCCCAGCCTGGTGGCCGTCCCCGGGAGGATCTGACCCGGGCCTGGCTCTGCCCTGATGACAGAGGCCTCGGGAGGCCCCTTTTGTGCCTGTCCTTTCACTGGCACCTTTCATCTGGCTGAATCACAGCAGCGGGCTGTGATTACATCTCCGTCTTAGAAGGGACATAAAACTGGGGCATCCAGAACGTGCCTTTCAAGCTGTGGCATGACTTTAGGAGCTGCCAGAGGAGTTCTGGGAGCTGGGGGGAAGGGGACACCAACTGCATGCTGCTGCCGGAGGAGACCCCTCTCCTTGGTGGTCGGTTTTGTGTGGGTACCTGGGGAGCAGGAGGCTAAGAGGAAAAGGAGGGGCACGGTCAGTGCTGTCCAGCTGGGCCTGGCTCCCAGGCCCCGGTAACCTCTACCCTCCAGGCCGAGCCAAAGCAGGGCTCCTGCCTGAGAGACTCTGATACCCACGCCCACCCCTCTTCTCCCTCCCTCCCTGCGGGGCCTGAAAGGGCACCTTCTTTCCAGGCAAAGAAGGTTTCACCTGGAAGTGAACGAGCATGGGAATGTAGCTGGGAGCTACAGAGAAATGGAGGTGGGAGGGCAAGGCAGGCTGCAGCCTAGGCCAGCATTTCCCAGAAAGTGCCTAACGCGATTGCCCAAGGAAGCCTCCCGAACTTCTACGGCTCTAGTGATTTCTTGTGATTTGTTCACACTCTAAGTAGGAATTCCCATTTGTACCTAGTTTTGATTTAATAATGATGTGTTATTTTCCTTAAAGGGGGCCCATAAATCATATGTCAACGGTGAACGGTTACCAACCTGAGGGGAGACCCGCCCCGACATTCCCAGGCTCGCAGGCCCCTTCAAGCTTGCAGAGTGTCGGCTGCCCTTCACAGCATCACGCTTTGCTCAGGGACGGCGAGTATGCCGGCTGCTGTCCTTCTCTGCTGGGTCCTCCAGGCAGGGGGCCGTGTGGTCTGTGGCCACATGCAGTCTGGGCCTCCCTGGACCAGCTGTCACATGGGAAGTGGAAGCTCTCTTGAAATTCAAAATGCTCTTTTGATGACACAGAAAATAGGTTTTCTCACCATGCCTCCCAGGGCAGCAGCAGCTCAGCTCAGCTGCTCCCACAGGCTAGGCGCCTGCGTGCTGCTCTCCATGCACAAGCCTGATGGTTTCTCTTGTTCATGATATTCCGGGGTGCGTTGTGTCCTTCAAGGGATATGCCCATGCTTCTCCCCACCCCCCAAATCTGCAACCTTATTTGGAAATAGGGTCTTTGGAGATGTCATCAAAGTAAGATGAGGTCAGATTTGATTAAAGTGAGCCCCAAATCCAATGACTAGTGTCCTTATAAAAAGAGGGAAAATTGGACCCAGGAACACACAGGGAAGAGACCACGTGGAGATGGGGGCAGAGAGCAGAATGATACGTCTGCTGTCCATGGGTGCAGAAGCATGAAAGGGTTTGGGTGAGTTTCACATCCAATTGAAAAGAAAGCTGAGGTAGGCTGGAAAACCCAGAAAACAGTGGTGTTCTTTTCCTTACATGTGGCTTTTACCAGAATCAACAGCCAAATGGATTTTAAAAACTGACTTGGCATAAGCTCAGTTTCACACTGTCAGATCCCAAAGAGCAGAGGGTCATCAACAGCTGAAGATGCAGAGAGAGCGAATGCCCGTGATTTAGCTGGAATAGCTTCTTCAAAAAACCACTGCCCTGCGAGGGACCCTCCTTCTGCCGAGGGAGCTGGCGATCTCCAGGGCCCCATCCAACCCTGGTGTGACACAGGCTTTCTTTGTCTGAGGAGCTTGGAAATGTTGTTGTAAAGTTCATCTTAAAAAAGAAGCTGTCCTTTTCACGCCACGAGAAAGACTGAAAGGAGAGATTATCCCAAGTACCTTCCCAAATAGTGAGGTCACGGGTGGCAGGAAGCAGCTGGAAGCCTTGCAGTCCTCATTGCTCCCCCTCACCCTAGACCATGGTGGTGAAAGCGCAGACACACTTAATGAAGTTGTCCCCTCGCTAGAAGGGATGGATGAGAGGAAGGCCCCGTTTGCTGACTGTCTCCTCGCAGGTCAGACCTGGGCTGTGTGGGCTCTGTTCAGTATCGTGTGTGATCCTACAGCAGCGTTCTGGATTGGGAATCAATATGCCCATTTTACAGATGATCAACATGAGGCTTGGAGGAACCAAGTAGCTTATTTCGAGAAAGTATAGCTTTAACATTGCTGAAAATGGGAGCTGATTCATGCCCACAGCCAGTCCACCTGACCACGGGGTGGCCTCCTCCAGGGCAAGGCCCCATGAGATTGTCTAACATCACATTATGTTAGTCTTGGGAGTGTGCGTTTGTGGTTTTGTCAGGCTCAGGCTAAGTAACATTGGTCAGTGATATCTCCTCGTAGCATTCTGCGGGGGGGGGGGGGGGGCTCTGTCAGAGTTCCTGAAGTGGCCATGAGTCCAGTCTAAACACCTCTGTCTCCTTCTTTTTCAACTTGTTCTTGACCCTCCAGGCTCGGGCTCTGCCTGTCTGCATGTGTGTTACACCAGCTGTAACATACGCATGGGTGTCACCACCTCAGGGGCAGGCCTGACTCAGCACCCACCGCCGAGAGACAGTGGCTGGAGCTGCCCACACCCACGGAGCTATGAGGAAGATGGGGAGTTTCCACATCCTGACTCAGATCTCACGTGGAGGGAGGGAAGGGCCCCTCGGAAATGAGCCTCGGTGAGCGAGCTGATGGTGGAAAGGGCTGGCGGCCGAGCACCAGCAGAGGTTCAGGGACACAAAAGGCTGATTGTCACTGCGTCATTGCAGTCCACGCCTGCCATCTCTCTCAGATGGCCATACACTCTGAGAGCACTGGACCCGTCCCAACTAAGCAAGAGTGGACACAGCCACCTAACGTGGAGCTTGTCACACTGTAGGACACAGGGCACCCGTCTACTGCATAAAACGAGCATGTCTACGACTGTATGTCTCTTGTGTCCCCTCCACCATGTAGGTGCTGGCTTGACTCATGTCCCTCCCAGAATCCATGTCCACCCACAGCCTCCGAAGGTGACCTGACTTGGAGGTAGGGGCTTTGCAGATGGAATCACTTAAATTAAGATGAGTCCATATTCCACTGCACTGTACACCTGAAGCTGAAGCTGAATAATACTGAATGTCAACTACAACTTAATATATATACAGTCACAGCATGTTTAGTACAACATAGGGAATAGAGTCAATGGGACTGTAACAGCTACATATATACGATGTGAGAGGGGTGGTAGATTGGGGGAGGGGGTTATCACTTTGTGAGGGGTGTAAATGTCTAACCAGTACATTGTTTTGTACACCTGAAATTAATTTTTAAAAAAAATGAGGTCCTATTGCATTAGGATGGGCCCTACATCCAATATGGCTGGTGTCCTTACGAAAGAGCAGACACAGACACACACAGAGCAAAGGTGGCTGCGTGACAATGGAGCAGAGTTAGGCTTGGGGTGCATTTCAAGCAGTAGTTCTCCGAGGATGTGGGAACCACCAGAAACTGGAGGGGCCAGAGGGAGTATAGCCGGGCTGACACCTGGGTTTCGGAGCCCGAGGTAAGGCAGGGCCCGTTGCTTATTCATCACATATCGCCAACCCCTAGAATAATGCCGGGCACCCTTGTTACACCATTAAACACAGAAGGAGGAGGAGGAGGAGGAGAAGAAAAAGGCTGTGTTTTCTTATCATACAAAGTAGAAAGTTAAAATCTCCCATCATTCTGACCATCCCCCCCAAATCACCATTTTTTAAAACAATTTGCTATAAATTATTTTGCTTTTTAAAGCACATGTTAATGTAAACAAACAACAGTAGGCTCCCTTTATATTTAATCATTGCAGCTTGTTAGCAATGTGTCTGGTCATCGTTCCTGTAAGTGGCACAAAGGAACCTCATTCTTTCAGGGGCCGTGCCCTCTGCCAGCGTGTCCATGTGCCATAATGTCTGCCATCCAACTCCGGCTGCTAGAAAGGTTGGTTCTTTTCTAATTTGGCTCTTACATACATGCTGTAATAAATACCCAGCATGTACACTTTTGTGTCCTTGGGTAGTGACAGACACACTTCAGGAGCTGGGTCAATGGACATGGAAGATTTAATTTTATTGTTTTTACATTAAATTGATTGGGGTGACAATGGTTAGTAAAATTACATGAGTTGCAAGTGTACAACTCTATAATACATCATCTGTATGTTGTGTGCTGTGGTAGCGATTTAAATATTGTCTGACTTTGCCAAATCGCTCTTCTGAAGTCCGAACCGGTTTACACTTCCTCCAACGATGTATGAGAGTGTGACTGCTCACATACTCACCAGCAAAAGCTGTCACACTTTCACATCTTTATTTACAAGGCTTTCCACATACTGTTTTAGAAACAGGCAGACCTCAAGGTACCGTCTTAATTGTGTGTTTTCATTCTGATGTTTACAAGTGTGTGTATATGTGTGCATGTGAATTGCACGTGTGTGTGCAAGTATGTGTGTGCACACGTCTGTGTTACACATACATTGCACCATCTGGATGACCGCTTTAAATTCTCTGCCGCCACACGACCTACTCGCACTGGAGTTTTAGTCATATCACATTGGCCGAGTAGATGAGTCAAGGTTTTGAGGAGCAAGCCCAGGTCACCTTGTCACCTTGACACAGCCTGGAGGAGCAGTGCTGGCCGCCAAGCTCCTGCTGTCATCTGCAGCGTTGAGGATGGTCGTCCCACTGGTGGTGGATAAATGGTGGGATCCTGTCGCTCTCTGTCAAAACACCCGGCTATTCATTAGCAGCAAGTATAGCAGAAAAACAACAACAAGTGTCGGCTTTCTCATTACAAGTTAGTTTTGATTATATTTTGGGGTGAACTCTTACGTTTTTGGGATCTTCAAAGTATAGTAAGTCCTCACTCCATGTTGTTGATAGGTTCTGAGACTTTAAGCGGAACAACGTATAATGAAACCGGTTTTACCACAGGCTAATTGATATCAACAGGAATTAAATTCCTACGCCATCTCATCTTTACAACGAAATGAGGTTGAATAAAACAATGTGATTCAAGGACCTGCTATAATGGAATGAAGTTCTTCGCTGAAAAAGAGAAATAATAATTACAACAACCATAACTGCAAAGAAGGATCGTTATTCTCAAAAGCAAAGGAATCAAGTCTCCATGTAAAACACAAGTGTAAATATTTAAAGAAAATCTTAAACCCAACACTGGTGGTTTAGTTTGAATAGAATAAATAGCGTCATCCATCACATTAAGCTCAAATTGCTGATTTGAAAGGTAATAGTAGTGTAGTTTTGTTTGATGTTGTTGCATTCATTAATCACTGGTCACAATTACATAAGAGTAACTGATATATTTACGCCTATTCCAGTGTTGTTATAATGTAAGTAACAGTAACATCAAAATTATCCAACAAAAACTTGGAAGTCCACACAATTTTTCCTTTAAAGGTATCCATGTATCCACGCTTGAGAAATACTGGTTTAAGGGAAAACGTGCTAAATGTTGTACGCTGTGCGCTTGGTGTGTGTGTGATGGAAAGCTGGGAAGTTTGTCAGCACTGGTGGGAGGTGCCAGGTGGTGAGAGATTCCTGGTCATAGCTCGGCTGTGGCCCTGGACAAGTTCTGTCATTCACAGGATGGGACAAGGGGCCTTGGCAGTGGTGGTGGGGAGGGGTGCGTCTGGCCCAGAGGCCAGGGATTCACAAGTTAGCCAGCGTATTACAGGATCCCGGAATTACCCTGCCAGATCGCAGAAGGACTACCAAGGGAAACTGAGGCAGGAGACCAGAGCATAGTATTGGGGTGGGAGGGTGTTGCTGGAGGGAGGAGGGTAGTGACTGAGGATCATTCCAGCTCTCAGACCTGACTCGAGAGCTCACTGGAGGCTTGGCCTGTTTAGGACAGTGAAACTCCTCTGTGTGACACCACAATGGTGGATACATGTCATTGTACATTTGTCCAAAGCCAATGAACATAGTGTTACTGGGAATGACGCTGTACCTCGGCTCTTTGTCTTCTTGAAGGAAGCAATTCAGTCAACAGAGAGAGTTTGTGCAGCGTAGGACAGCAAGAAGTTTGTTAGTAAAGTGAATATAGTCCAAGGCGTGGAGCGGGCTGACCTGAGAGAGGGGAGCAGCCTCTCCTTACATTGTGTGAGGGTTTTATCTCTATGGGTAGAACCGCCTCCCCCCTCCCTCTCTGTTGTCTTCCTCTCTCTGCTGAGGTGTCCTGCCCTTCCTCTCTGGTTCTCAAGGTTGACTGTCAGAGCATAAGCATGAACCTGTTCATTTCCCATGATTTATTTGAAAATGGTCCTGATTAGCAAGGATGTATATTCTGATAAGCAGGATGGTTTCTCTCTTTGTCTAGCTTCTAACAACATATCCCTTTGATTTAGGAGCATGTGTGAGCCTGGAATCCTGCTGGGCTAGTAAGGCGTTGGTGCCCTAAGTGAGGGCAGCTGCAAGGGGTCTTGACCCAAATAGGAACTGCAGCAAGTGCTTTCTATCCAGGGCCAGGTCTCTCCTGCTCCTGCTCATTTCTATCCATCGACCTACTCTATCAATACGACACCAAAAGGGAACCCTAAAGAAAACTATGGACCCTGGGTGATTATGAATGTCCATGCACATTCGTCCTTGGTAATAATTGTCCTTCTCTGGTGAATGATATGGAAAACAGGGGAGTCTATGCAAGTGTGAGGTAGGGGAGATGTGGGAAATTTCTGTGCCCTTTTCTTGATTATATTGTAAACCTAAAACTGCTCTAAAAAAAATAAAGTCTTAATTTTACAACAAATTCCATTCCCAAGGATGTTCTGTCTCTCCCAGCTGTCAACTACAGAGGCTAGAAACATTGCCCTCTCTGAGCCTCCATTCTTCACTAGTCTTTCAGGTCCTTCTCGCATCTTCCGGGTCCTTCTAGCATCTTCTGGGTCCTTCCCATGTCTTTCGGGTCCTTCTCGCGTCTCCTGGGTTGGGCTCTGAGTGTTCATCCAGCTGGAGGCTCAGATGGGTCCTTCTCTTTCGCAGCAGGAAGCATGGCACCTGGGGTGTAGGAGGGCTCAGGACCCCATTTGTGGGACGGGTGAATGACGACTGATAGGCGAGAGCTGGTTTGTAAGAAGTGACAAGGAGACGGATGAAAGGAGCTTCCATTCTGTGAACTCATGGAAATACCTGAATTCTCCCCAAATCATGGCGATCTCTGAGCATCCAGGGCCAGAAGCAGGAAGGCAGTTTACAGCTGGTACCTAGTGTCCAGCCTCCTCCTATGAGATGGGCCTTCCATCCCAGTGCCTCTGGCTGGCCTCGCTGCCCTTCCATGGGGGACAGCAGGGGACGGATGGAGCTGGGATGCCCGGGCTAGTTCCCAGGCCACAGGAGCAGCGGGCTGGCATCCCCATCAAGCCCTGTCCAGGTCCCCAGGCTACAGCTGCTGGAGGCAGAGTTCCCGCGTGTCTTGGCAGAGCGACTTTCTAACAGAGGCCACAGGTTATGCTGCCACAGTGCCCCCTACTGTAAGTTCTGTCCTGGCACCACTGTGTGTGTGTGTGTGTGTGTGTGTGTGTGTGTGTGTGTTAAGATCAGTAAGACAGACCCTCCTCCCCCAAATGCCCAGTCCCTAGAGAGCTCAGCTGACAACCCTGCTTTGCTCAGAACCCGTTAAACTTCAGCAACTACAGGAAGACTAGGACTCCAGCAACAGAATTCAAGGCTTGTAGCGGGGACCAGTTTTGCTAACAAAAATAAATAAATCAAAGAAAATGCGTCTTTTCCGTTGCTGTGCTTATGACAAGGACAGGGGACATCCACGTCACCTTCCCGATCATTCATGAATACGGAGCATGTGTGTGCAAATGGAAAGGTGGTGGGCTTCAGAATCTCTACTGCCCCCCAGCTCCCTGGTGGCGGTGCCGCATGTGTTTCTGGGCCCGTGTAAGCTGAGGCACCCGGGGAGGCCGGCGTCACAGCCGGCTTAGCCCAGAAGCTGCGGGTGTGGAAATAACAGTCAATGCAGGGGTAGAGCGCCCTCATCTGGAGGCTGCGGCTCAGAGCCCGGTATCCGTCCCGCTCAGGTGCAGCCAGGTTCCAGCACACAAGGATCACCGCGAGAACCTTCCCTCCCCATCTGAGGTGAGTAACCAGCAGGTCCGTGCATAGCCTAGGAGCGGTGGAGCCCCAGCGGAGGGCTGCATGCCTGGTCCTGAAGGGCTGATGCGCGGTGCCAGGCCGGAGGGCTCCCTTTTTGGCCTGTGGGCCCCCGCACCGCCCCCTTTACACCAAGGCCCCCAAACCCTTTCTGCGCAGGACCCAGGAGCGCGTCCACTGGCTCACAGCTCAGTGCAAGAGCTCCCATCTTTGACGACACAGCGGTGCTTGCGCAAGGATGCCAGCATCTCATCACGTTTCCCCTTCTCTTAGAAGAATTAAGGACAACTGAGGAAGCGGGTCTTGCACCCGCGAGAGGGGGCTCCCTGGGCCTCAGAGGTGATACGGGTGCCTGGGTGCTCTGTTGGGAAGAGAAAGCCAGAATGAAAGAAGGGGCGTCGGATGCTGGAAATGTTTCTGAGAGAATTGTTTCTAAAAGGTGCAGGAATTTTCTCACTTTTTACCTCTCTGGACCTGGAGCCTGGCTTTTGCTTCTTTTTGCCCAAAGGATACATTCTATACAGGGGTGGGGCTGCCGCATGCCCAGCCGACTGAGCTTCCGGCTGCTCACAAAGCCTGCAGGACAATGCTGGGAGAGGAAGGACAACACCTTCTGAGGCCGGCATCGGCAATACTGACTCGATCAATTAAAACCACATAAACAATTGTAAATGAAAGTACAAAGACAGGCCTCAGGGAAGTGTCTGGGACGTCCTAGCAGAAATCCATCCTGGCAGAGGCGTGGCAGTCGTGGGGCCTTAGCCTATGTCCCCTCATATTGTATCGATTCCCTATTATCGGACCATGGCTCTATTTATGCGTATTTTGAAACAGGCACGAATCCTCTTTAGAAGCTGGACTTAAATCATCTCAGGTCCTCATGACCCCTTCCCACCTTCAACAGTAGCCTCCAAAAAAATAAATAAATAAATAAAATAAGAAGAACAGAAAAAAGCAGCAACAACAGCCCCCAGCACTGCCCTAACCTTCTCAGTAAGATTATGTCTGGACGTCTGGCCTTATACTTAATAGGGGATTCTGCCAACCATCCTTTCTGTGAGGAGCGACGCCCAGGGAGGGAACAGATGCGCGCCGCACTGCCCCCTGCTGGCCATGAGGCAAAGCCTCCCCCACTGCTCTGGAATCCATCTCCGTCCGCTAAAGGAAACGTCTTCTACTCATACGCGCAGGTGGGCGGTAGTCACAGAAGGCTCTTAACACATCCCAGGCCTTCTGGGAAGCGGGTGAGCTTGCACAGGCTGTAAGCAGAACTTGTTCTGGTAAAAAAAAAAGTCACCAGGGACCTCAGCTTTCTGTCAGCCGGCATTTACAGACCACCTACTATGCGTGCGGTGCTGTGCGCCGCCAGGGGGCGCCCTAGAAAGACTGGATTCAGTCCTGGTCCTTCAAGAACTCACAGAGGACTCCATGACCCCGTACGCAGACCTGCCTGTACCAACCGAGGGAGGCTGGACGACCCATGAACCACACACATGCTTATGCCCCCCAAGGTTGTCCACCCCCAAATTTTGTGAGCCATTATTCCATCCTCTGTAAGACGGTTATCGCGGTAGTTCCACTTTCAGGTACTACATCTGCTATGTACTCTGTCTCTAGTGTGCTGCCTCTGAGTGGAGAGAGAAGAAAACGGGGACTTTGTCGCTTGGGGTCAAGGCTCCCCTCCCCCGTGGGCTATCGTCACCAAAGACAGTAATGAATGCATCTCCTCACATGGCCCCCCATTGAGCCTCTGCCCCCAAAGTGGGAGCTCCTGGAAGGCTCTGGAACTCACAGTTTAAATCTCCTGGGCCCTATCAGCTGAAACCCTCCTCTGTGGAAGCGTGCCTTGGGGGGCGGGGGGAGGGTAAGGTGAGCCCCCTTCCTGCCTCAGTCAGGCACATCAGGAAGGGCCCCTCCATGGCTCTGTCTGGTGAAACAGGACGCCAGCCTCGAGCGGGAGCCGTAGGTGTTGTGCTGCGTTTTCTGGTGGTCACATCAGAGACAGTTAAAAGAAAGAGGTACAATGAATTTTAATCGTGTATTTTACTTAACCTCATATATCGAAAATATTATCATTTCTACACGTAAGACATAAAACATTATTCATGAGGCCATTGACATTCTTCGCTCTGCACTGTCTTTGAGGGCCAGTGTGCATTGTACACCAGGGCCACCTCATGTGCTGGATGTGACAGCACAGCTGAGGTCTGTGCTGGGCCATATCCTCCCGTCCTGACCGAGGAGATGCTGGTGTGGAGAAACATGCACAGAACAGCTGTGGAGTTCCCATCCACACCCCTTTCCCCAAATCCACGTTCTATGCACGGTATTAAGGTCGGCTCTGTGCTGAAAAGGGAAATGAGTGAGTTGCCTTAGTCCACGAGTTTACATCGGATCTGCCAGGGATTCTAGCGTCCCTTCTTTCGCCAGAAAGACAATGTGTTACCGTGATGACCAGGGTCGAGACCTGTGTCCCAGAACCCACCATGCGACCTTGGCGAGTGGCTGCTCTCCGGCGGGTTCCAATATCTCCACCACACAGTCTCTCCGGGCATCTTCCGTGCCTCCTTTGTGGTATATTAATACGTATTACATTAAATTTTTTTTAAAAAGATTCTACTGACAGACACCCTGCTTGTACAAACTCTGGATTTAAGTTTTCTATTTCCTCTAAGGCATCTCAGATCCAGTGACATGCTAATACGAACGTCCCTGCCACCGGGAGCTAGTGACATGAGTGGCCCCGGCTTTGTTGGTCCTCGAGCTTTTGCTCTCGGGCACTTGTTCCCAGCTCACGGGGCGTTAGGTGCCATGGGGCAAGATGAGTGAAGCTGGACCACAGGTCTTCTAACACCTCCTGCTACGGTGCCATGATCACAGCGGCATTTTATGGGGTGATTTGGGTGTAGAGTCAAAGAGAATCCCAGGTGTATTGGGTTCCTAGGACGCCATAGCAAATTACCACAAACTTTGTGCTTCAACGACAGAAATGTATTCTCCTCGCCACTCTGGAGGCTGGAATTCTGACAAGATCGGGTGCATTCAGGGTGATACGGCCGTAGACCGGAATTCTGAAGTCACAGTGTCTGCAGGGTCAGTTCCACCTGGAGGCTCTGAGGGAGAAATATTCCCAGCTTCTCTTCCAGGCTCTGCTGCTGCCAGCAATGCTGGACGTCCAACCCTTGGGATATAGACACGTCACTCCAGTCTGTCCCCATCTTCACATCGCTGTCTGTCTCTCCGTGTGTCTCCTCTTCTAATTATCTGGGTGGACCCCAAAACCCGATGACACCAGTCATTGGGGATTTTGGGGTCCACCCACGTAATCCACGATGGTCTCATCTCCAGGACCATAACCAATTATACCTGTGAAGGTCCTATTTCCAGTGAGGCCATAGGCGGAGGTTCTGGGTAGACATGAATTTGGGGGGATACCACTCAACTCCTTACACCAGTGAACACCTACATTTGAGAAGGCAGAAGAGGACAAGAGGGGCTGCCCCACATTTGGACATTTTGCTCTTTGCGAAAGGTCCTTACACAGCCTTATTCTAGCCTGTTTCCTCGGGTCCTGGAAGAACAAAGGCACTTGCTGAGGTCTCTCCAGCCCCACCCAACTCGGTCCCCGCACAGCCCATCTTGGCTGGTCAGCAGGAACCCCAAGGATGCTTGTGGTGACTTGGTGACCAGGGAGCCAGTGCCTAGCGCTCTCTTTTCCTGATATCACCAAGTTCTACAGGATGGCGGCAACAAGTACCGACAAAGCAGGGTGTGATGGACCAGAGGTGAACAGAAAGGGCTACTGGGCTTTCATTAGCATTTCTCCTCACTTTGGCAGCTGTCAGAGGTGCCTTTTGGACTCCATATGACACAAGCATTAACTCAACCTGGCTTCAGATTGAGATTCCTCGGCTCTCACTCCTGGAAAGTCTGGAGATGAGTTGGTCTGACCCATGTGCTCAACAGTGTCATCAAGGACCTGCTTACCTTCTCTCTGATCTGCCCAAAGGGTCTTTCCTCATGGTGACCAAAAGTCTGCTGTGGCAATTCCAAGCATCACATCTTCAAACTGTAGCATCTAAGAGAAGAAGGCTGGCTTCCAGAATGTCTCTCCGAGGAACAAAGGACCTCTTGTTCCCTTTGGCCCGTGAGGGCAAATGTCCCCACGTCTCAATGGTAGGAAGCAGACTGCAGGCTCATTTCTGAACTGATCTCTCTTGTCAGAGGAATTCTGTACTCTGATAACCTTAGACCAAGGTTACTCTGCCTGACCCCTGGGCTAAGAGGATGGACTCACTTGATTGGACTAGAACAGGTGAGTCCATCCCTGCAGCTTAGGTAGGTCCACGCCCCTCAGACCCAGGACCGTTACATGAAGTGGGGGAAGTAGGGGGTGTTGGGAGTGTGTCTCTACAGACACCTTGTCTGGTGGCTGGGTCAGTCCTGGCTCTACTTCTAGAAATCAGCCTAAGGAAATGCTCAGAAATGCGGGAAATGATTTATGCACGTGGATAGTCATTTTGGATTTCTTTTTAATTGCAAACAGTTGGAAATGATCTAAGTAAAACTGGTTACCTATTTGATATTACATAACCATTTCAAGGGACATTGAATTACAAAGGAAAATAGTACTGCTATTTTAAAGGAAAAGTATACATACAGCATGCACTCAGCTTGATAGCTACACACGTGGGCCAAACACATGGGAGGACATAACCAAAAGTGTGCCACCTCTGAGAGGCAGGGTTGTCATTCCATTCTCCGTGATTTTTATATTTTCCAAGACATATTCCATTCCACAGGCATGTATTTTGTGCATGTCTGTGTGTATTCGTGGGGGACACCGACACATGAGCAGTGATTAATCCAGCGGTGAGGGAAACACCAGCATGAAAGCGCCTTCCTCAACAGGGGGGTTTCCCAGAAGACTCCAGGAGGAGGCAACATATAAACAGAGCTTTCCTGGCGTAGAGAGTGGGTTAAAGGGAGTGGGTGGGCACGCATTGGCAGAATAGCCTCAATCTGCCTGGATCAGGCTTCCCTTGGGAGAGTGGGGTGGAGAGGGAGCCTGGGCCAGGCTGCTGCATGAGGTCAGCACGTGGCCACTGTCGGGAGGTGTGGGGGGAGGAGTGGAGAGGCAGACACAGCCTTGGGTCAGTGGAGGGAGGCCTGGCTTGGCTGGGAAGGGGGCTATGGGAATGGGGGGAAGCAGCTCCAGAGACTCCGGGGAGAAGCCCCTCCTCCCTTCTGACCATGGATGTGGTCCGGGACAGAGAGGGCAGAACTGGGCAGGGGTGGGGCCTGCCTGAGCAGGAACCTCGCAGCCACCTAGGCAAGTGAGTGGGGTGGGGTGGGGCCGGGGGTGGGGGCGGTACAAGGAGATTGGTTTGGGCTGTGGAGTTTGAGGTGACTCTTGGACACCCCAGTGGAAATGTCTGCAGGTGTAGAAGAGGAAGCAGGTTCCTGCAGGGTGGAGCACAGAGCCCAACCCCTGGGCCACCCTCACTCAGGGAGGCCCTAGAAGACAGGGGCTGAGGGGAGGCGACAGGAGACCCACAAGTCCTTTCCTGGCCTCTGCTTCCCATCTCAACCCTTCTGCTTGGACGTTATCTCAGGCGCCTGTTGCCGGGAGGCCCTGCCAGCTGACCAGACAGTCCTGAGTTAGCTGCCTCCCCCTCCCCCATCCTTGGTTTGTTTCTACAGAGAACTTGCCTGCCACTACTATCTCTTTTCTTTCCTTCTTTATGGCTATTTACACTTCTGCCCTTTCTTAACTTTAAGGGCCCCAGTAAGTTACCACATTCCCTGTTTTGCTGTCCCATTTCAGGAACTCAGACAACTTCTGTGAATGTAGACACACGTGTCCTAATGCCACATGACCCTGCCACAGGGAACCTCTGCCTGCTCTGGGGCTGACAACTCCAGCCTGCAGGGACATAGTATTACCACCATGGCCGAAGGAAGCTCCGACGCTGTCGCTGGGTCACAGAAAAGTGACGTGAGGATGGGGGGGACCTTGCAGAGTGCTGGGCAGAGGTGGGACCAGGTTGGGGTGTGAGTATCTGGGGCTGTGGGCCAAAGCACCACAGACTGAGTGGCTCGAACAGCCGGAAGCTATTGTCTCATGGGCTGGAGGCCAGAAGTCCACAGTCAGGATGCCGCCATGGCCATCTCTAGGGGAGAATGGCCGGCTCCTGCCCTGGCTGCTGCTGTCGCTGGCGACCCTGGCGTTTTCTGGCTTGTAGAAGGGTCCCTCTGAGCTCTGCTGTGTCTTCACAAAACCGTCTCCCTGTGTGTCTGTTTGCGCTCCTGTTACAAGGACACCAGTCATTAATTAGATTTGGGGCCCCCTCTGCTCCAGTCCGACTTCACCTCACCTTGATGACATCTGCAAAGACTTTTTCCAAATACGCTCACACCCACAGGTACTAAGCGGTAGGACTTGGACATATTTTTTGGTGGGGACACAATTCACCCCCACACCAATGGCGGACAAGCCTGCGCAGAGCAGCGAGGCGAGCACAGCTTCAGGCCTCGCGCCCCCAGCACAGCTGGAGCCATTTACAAACACAAGAATGGTTCCCCAGGGAACATGGAGTGGTGAGAACCAAGCCAGCCAGCCGCTCCAGGGAATAGCTGTGAAACCTCAAGAATGCGGAGCCCCAAACTTCCTTAACTTGAGACAGTGAGAAATCCCAAACCAAACACATCCCAGAACAGTGCCCGAAGCTAGAGGTGTCTTCTCCCAGGTAGCTCATGTCAGGCCTCAGCACGCTAGGATCTCAGCCGATGCTTTGAACCCCTGCCAGCGCTGCAGGGCTGTAAGTGCCAGCTGCTGGCCCAGGTCATCTGCAGCCCGGGCGCCACTGCCCAACAGACAGCGGCTTTGGTGCAGCTCCTCCCAACATTATCAGGGTGCCCAGGGTGGACAGCTTGGCCTGCCTGCAGCCTGGACGGAAGCTCCAAGCCGGACAAAGGGCTGAGCTGGCTCAGGAGCTCATGGGTCTGAGTCCTGGCCGGTGGAAGCACTGGTAGGTCGCAGCAGTGGGAGACCACTCGTCTCACCCCAGATTCCAGCCCCGCGCTGTTTCTGCAGATTCGGGAAGGGTCGTCGGCCCCACAATGGCCACTCAGCCCCAGGATGGCTCAGTGGCCTCATCTGTAAAGTGGGCTAATAGGAGCCGTCCTCCATGCACCCTGCTGGGGTTAAGCGACACAGCGCCTGCAATGTGCTAGCCTGGGGCCTGGCTCAAACCGTGGCACCATTACCAGTGTTGGTTTTGGCCTCACTTTCCTCGTTTGCATGTTGGTGAAATAACCTTGGGATCCCTGCCAGGTCCTGTTGCTACCTGCTTCTACTCCCAGGGTGACCGGGCAGAGCCGCTCTGGCTCACAGGCACAGCTTCTCCCGTGTCAAACAATAAACTGAGGCAAATTCAACATTTCAAGAGTTTATGGGAGCAAAAATCGATTGGAATGGGGCAGCACCCAAATGGAAGTGGCAGGAACGCTCTGTAGACAGAGGTCCAGGGAAGGCTCAGAAAGTGCAGAAGCAAACAAGGAAATGAGGGATTGGCCGCTGCTTAAAGCCCAGTTGGCTGTTTGTCATTGGCTGAGCTTAGCATTTGGTTCTGTAACCTTGAGGCATTACAGGCTTAGGTCTTGGTTTCCTGACATAGGCCACCAGGCCAGGAGGGCCACCTCAGCCGAATGGCCTCCTTGTTTAATTAGTTTAACACCTGCTATGGGGGACACACCAGTCCTCAAGGCGGCCCTGCCCCTTTCGCCCTGTGAGGACCACCCATTCCTCTAGGACACGGCCCTGGCCCAGGCTGGACTCACAGACTGTGACCTGCTCAGTTACACAAGACCCCGTCCAGTACACACCACCCTCTTCATTTTGTTTGAGTAGGAATGATGCACGTGTCCCAGGAAAGGTCCTTGGCCACTGTCCTAGGGAATAGCACTCGTGTGGAGGAGCCGGCAACATGTCCCTGCAGAAGTGTTCCGGCCTGGGGGCGGGGGGGGGGCCTGGGGTGGGGGGAGGATGCTGATAGAAGAGTGTGTCTTCTGCTGATGCTGCCCCAAAGGGCAGGGTGGCTTGAGGCTTAAGTGGATATAACCAAATAGCGAGCTCGCCTGCTCCACGCACACGAACCTCTGTGGCCCAAACACAGGGGCTGGATTCTCCCTGCCCCCAGGCCAGGCAGCACACTCTCGGGGCGCAGGTGGCTTTTGGCAGGGGCTCCTTCCCCCAACTTCATCCCCATCTCCTGCGCCCTTGCCTTCGGAGCTTGTTTTGCTCAGAGGGCTCTGTCAAATGCAGGTCTGGGGGTGGGGTGCAGGCGCTCTGTGGGGGGCTTGCCTGAGGGGCCAGAGGTCCTGGCTCACAGGCTCATCATGTGTCCCACAGGGCCAGGCGGGCACCGTGCGATGGGCAGTGTCTGCGAGGAACAGATGGGTTTCCTGGGGCAGCTGTAACAAAAAGCACCACCAACTGGGGGCTTCAACAGCAGAAACCTATTGTCTCACAGTCTGGCAGCCGGAAGTCTGAGCTCAAGACGTCCTCGGGGCCCTGGCCCCTCGGAGGGCTCCCGGGGAGGCTCCTGCCTGCCTCTCGCAGCGTCTGGTGGTGCCGGCAGTCCTGGGCTTGTGGCTGCATCGCTCCGACCTCTGCAAGCTCTGAGTCCTCTTCCCCATGCATCTGTTTCTCCAAGTCGCTCTTTCCTGATAAGGCACCCGTCACAGGATCAGGCCCACCGTAATCCAGTCTGACCGCACCTGAACTTCATGGCATCCTCAAAGACCCTATTTTCAAAAGATAGGTACTTGGGGGCAGGGGTAGGACGTCAGTATAGTTTTGGGGGGTCACAGTGCACCCGCAATAGGGTCTAGGACAGAAGGCTCTGCTCCTCTTTCGTGACAGCACAGGTCCACATGTATTTATCCCCTTTCCCTCCCCACATCACCCCTGCTACTGACACCTTCCCTCCCTCTCCACCCCTCCACAGCCAGGGCTGTCCTCAGAGACTTTGCGCCCCCCCCCCCCCCATCTCATCTCTTCTGAACGCCTGCACTCCCTCCTGCCACTCAGCCAGGAACTTACACAGTCTGCTCCAGCCTCCACTGCTCTGCTGGCTTCACCTCCACAGCTTGACCTTGGCAGGCTCATGCCCTTGCCCAGCCCTCTCCTTTTCTGTCCCGCCACCCTCCCTGTGGGAGCCTGGAAGGAGCTCCAGGCTTTAGCACTGGGCTGTCGAGGCCATAACCACTTCACTGGCTCCTTCAGGGGAAATGCAGAGTAGGCTGTGCAGTGGGGGGAGGGGGGGCCCTCCTGGAGCCTCAGACTTCATCCCACGCAGGCTGGTGCTCCCTGGTGGCCCCACCCACCGTGCCATGCCAAAGTACCCCCAAGTGCCCTCCACGTTATGTCCAAAGGGATGGCCCATCCCTCCCGGGTGAGCCCTCACCAGCTCCAGGGCCCCTCACCCCTCACCCCTCACCCCTCACCCCTCAGCTAAGGGAGTCTGTTTCAGTATCCACTGTCACTATGGATACTGAGAGGGCAGTAAATGATAAGAATAAGATACTAGCTCTTGTCCTGAATGTAAGATTAATACATGTTCATGCTAATTTTTTTTTTAAAGATTTTATTGGGCAGGGGAACAGGACTTTATTGGGGAACAGTGTGTACTTCCAGAACTTTTTTCCAAGTCAAGTTGTTGTCCTTTCAGTCTTAGTTGTGGAGGGTGCAGCTCAGCTCCAGGTCCAGTTGCCGTTTTCTAGTTGCAGGGGGCGCTGCCCACCATCCCTTGCGGGACTCGAGGAATTGAACTGGCAACCTTGTGGTTGAGAGGACACATTCCAACCAACTGAGCCATCTGGGAGCTCAGCAGCAGCTCAGCTCAAGGTGCCGTGTTCAATCTTAGTTGCAGGGGGCAGAGCCCACCATCCCTCGCGGGACTCGAGGAATTGAACTGGCAACCTTGTGGTTGAGAGCCCACTGGCCCATGTGGGAATTGAACCGGCAGCCTTCGGAGTTAGGAGCATGAAGCTCCAACCGCCTGAGCCACCGAGCCGGCCCCAATTTTTTTTTTTTTTTTTTAATTCGAAGAAAAGAGAAAAGCTTAAAACCACCTGTAACCTCACCATCTGGAGAAAATCACTTGTAACAAGTTGGTGTCTTTTCAATCTTTCCTGCAGTACTATGTGTATTGTGGTCTGAATGTTTGAGTCCCCCCCAAAATTCAAATCTTCATATCCTAAAGCCCAGTATGATGGTATTGGAAGGTGGGGCCTGTGGGGACAGAGTCCCAGAGAGCAGTTTCCAGGCTCTCGGCCTCATGTGGAAAGGTTCTGGCTCAGGTAGTAGATGGTCATCAGCTGTAACCAGTTAGCCAATTAGCCACTAATAATTGCGGTAGCTACGCTAGGGGTTTGTTGGAAGGCAGGCAGGCAGGCAGAGAAGCGGACAGCGGATTGCACATCGAGTGGCTCCTGCTTCCTATGTGTCCGACCAGCCGCCAGCGGGAATATAGTGGTATGACCCCCCATCTGTGGCTCCGTGGGCGTTCCTTTTTGGCCTCACCATGTCCTGCGTTCTTGTGTGGGGAGCAAGACCTGTCACCACATGACAGGCCCCTGGGAGGTGAGTCAGTCATGGGGGTGGAGGCCTCCTGAAGGGGGTCAGTGCCCCTATAAGAGACCCCAGAGAGCTCCCGCACCCCTTCCCCATGTGAGGCTGCAGTGAGAGGTCTGCGACCTGGGAGAGGACCCTCGTCCCGCCGTGCTGCACCCTCTAGAACTGGGAGAAATAAATGTTCGTTGCTTATAAGCTCCCGGTCCTGTGGTGTTTTGTCACAGCAGGATGGAGACAGTAAGTGTGTTGCTTAAGGTGTAAGAGGAAATTGTAAGGTTCTGGGTGCTCCTATGTTCATTTACTTGATGGCACAGCACGGACACCCGCATGCCATCCCATACTCTCCTTTGTGGTGTTTGCAGGCTCAGCCAGGGGGCTGGGATCCAGGGTGGGCACATGGGGGGCACAGGGAAGGGCTAAACCTGTAGCTCCCCCACGCATTGCAAGCACAGCAGCTTATAGCTTTCAGTTTGGGGGCCATTGGGCAAGAAATTACATTTTTTTATAAAGCTTCTCAGTGCTGAAATATCGGGAGACAACTGTTGTAATGTACATGCATCGTAAATGTTTTAGTGGTGCCTATGGTGGCACGTTTTGGCAACTTCTGATCATTTGCCGACTCATGTGGCCCTGGGGACTTCGCAGGTTGCTCTCTGCGTCTCTCACCAGAATGGCTGCTCTCAGAAAGAGGCCCCCACCCCCCCCGGCTCAGCCATGTTTCCGTGCTGGACACAGGGTTATGGTGTGCTCGGGGACGCAGCCAGCATGTGTTCCTTGACTGGAGGTGGACCAGTCCAGAGCATGTGACGTTAAGGCTTTTGATGCCAGGGGCCAACCCCTGAGGTCCTCTCAGCGTCACAAGTAGGACAAGAAAGAGGGAGAGAGACAAGGGGAGGAGGTAGCAGGAGAAAGGTAAAATGAAAACAGGACAGAAGTCAGTCTATGTGGGTTGAAGGCAGAGGTGAAGGTGATAAAGGGGTGAGAGGCCAGGAGAAAAAGGGGTTCCTGAAGTAAAAGGAACTGAAACACCCCTCACATTTAGCATGTTCAACGTTCTGGGACTCGTTCTAAGAATAGCTCATTTAACTATCACAGCAGCCGTAGGCATAAGTATCATAATCTCCATGTTCTGCGCTGGGAAAAGGAGGCACAGAGAGGTTAAGTGACTTGCCCAAGGTCACACAGCCAGTGGTGACAGAGCTGGGACTTGAAGCCAGGGAGTCATCTTCTTGACCCCTCAGCTTGTTATGGGGCTGGGGGTGAGAGGTTTGCTGAGCACTTGACCCTCCTCTTCACTCCCCTCTCAACAGGGGGGACAGAAGGGCTGGGTCTGCCTTGGGGAGGGTGGGGGCTGGCCACGGGGATACCCCACCACCACGTGGTCAAAACGGACATTTTCTCAGAATGGCACTCTCATGTGGCCGAGCCTCTTTTTCATTTTAAAACCACATGAACAGTTTACGGAATAGAATGATAATTTCCCACTGACTTTAAGGATAAAATAGACGTCTCTGAAGATATTCTGAACTTTGAGGAGGCAACCTCAGGCCCAAGATGCCCAGACGTGCCTTGGATTTTTCTCTGCTTTGGGTGGGCTGGTCCAGTGGGGAAGTGTGAGAGGCTGTCTTCATTTTATAGCCGCAGGAACTTGTCCTTGGGAGGGTAAGGGACTTTCCCAAGGAGCCTAAGTGAGTGATTCGTGGCAGAGTTGGGACCGAAAGCAGGATTTTCTGTTTCAAGTATTCAGCTACTCTGTGCAATCTCCCGGGGGCTTGGCAGGCATCAGATAGCTAACGCAGAGATGCCAGCCCGTGACTCTGTGCGACTTGGGGAGACCATGCCCCTCCCACTTGGCTCTGCCCTTGTTCCCTAGTCTGCCTCCAGCCTGAACAGGCCTGTCTTCTGTTTGACAAAAGGATTAGCGGGGCTATGGGCGGGGTGAGGAGAAGGTAACCCGGGGCCTTGGCACACCTGATCACCTCACATTGGGTGTGTCGAGCACAGGGGTGGCTGTGTGGTTCACTTAACCAGGATGAGGTTCGGCCGCCCTACAACTGCGTGGCACCGGGCACTGATCAATTAAATGGTCACTGGCCGTGGTACAGGAGCAGGGCCCTGGGGGCCCCACGATCCAGCGCTTACCTCTTTAGGGACGTCGGCACGAGGAGCACGTGGAGGGTCTTGGTGAAGCAGCTATTGAAAGGACTGGTCCCATAGTAGTTCAGGGACAAGAGGCACAGCCCTGCCAGTGTGTCTGCTGAGCCTTGTCTCTGTCCTCAGCTCTGTTTGTCTGTAATAGTGTCTGCCCCTCAAGAGAACGCACTGGGCCTCCCAGTTCTCTGTGGCCCATCACCCCTTTGGCAGACACGGTGACGGCTTACAGTTTCTAAAGAGTAGGACCAGCTCTTGTTTTTTACTTTGATCCCCACAGGTGCTTTGCATGTGGCAGGTGTTAATAAACATGGGGTGAGTTGAAGAAATGCATTTCTGTTGGCTGAACAGACAACTCTGCCGGCCCAGAGAGGGTCTGGGTCTGTATTAGTTAGCTGTTGCTGCATAACAAATTAACCCAGAATGCAGTGGTTCAGAACAATGTTTCTCATCTCACCGTTCTGGTGGGTCCGGAATCTGGGCACAGCCTGCCTGAACCCTCTTCTTCAGAGCCCAAGGTTGCAGTCAAAGTGTCAGCTGAGGTGGCAGTCATTTGAAGGTCCAAGTGGGGCGGGTCTGCACACTCCCTCAGCGCTCACTCATCAGCCGGATTCAGTTCCTCGAGGACTGGCTGTCAGCCTGAGGGCCTCAGTTCCTCCCTGGCTGTTGGCCAGAGGCTGCTCTGAGTTCCTTGCCACATGGGCGCAGGCCTCTCTGACATGTCTGCTTGCTTCATTAGAGTGTGCAAGCTGTGAAGGTGGAGAGAGAGAGTCTCACGAGACGGAAGTTAGAGTCTTGAAGCCTAATCATGGAAGTGACATCCCGTCAGTCTTGCTGTCTTTGTTGCACTAGGACCAACCCCAACTCAAGGGGAGGGGACTGCACAGGACGTGAACACCAGAGGCAGGGCCACTGAGGGTGGTGGGCATCTGCCCACCCCCGCACTCAGCATCGGCTGGATGGGCCGGAAGTGGCTGCAATGACTGACACTCACCAAGTGCTAATTGTGTGCCCGCCCTGGTGCTCAGTGCTTGACATGAAGTTCCTCCAATGTCAGGATGTCCTTACTGTTGGCGTCCCCACTTAACATCCGATCACACAGAGACTTAGAGAAGGGGACTGACTTTCCCACATTGATGAATGAGGGACAAAGCATGCAGCTGACCCACATCGTCTTGGCTACACAGGCTCAATCTTATTGCTGGTCATGATCTCGGCCTTTCTCAGAATTGAGAGCTTTACCCTGAGCAGGCTTCCTGGAGGAGGTGACATTGGGCACAATGATGAAGGAGGAAAGGCTGTGGCCTGATGACTCGGATGAGGACCCTCTCGTTGGGGAAATGCCAAGTGCCACGGTTAGGTCCCCCTGGCCTCAGCCACGGGTTTTTGGTGCTGGGGTGAGAGACAGAGATATGTCCTCCAGCTGCTAATTCCATTGCACCTTGTGGAATCTGCTACTATATGGAGCTATGCTTCTGCCCCTGGCATTCCCAGCAGCACCCTGTTGCCAGCCAGCCAGGGTTTACTTGGCAAAAGACCGGCAGCCTGGTTTTACAAGTGACTGAATGCCCAACAGTGACCAAGAGGCAGCAGGGAGCCCGTCAGTGTGGAGCCTCTCTCAGAGGCGTCACGATGACATCCGCCTTTGCTGGGCTCCTCTCTGCACGCAGGCGTGATGTGCCACAAAGGCAAGACAAGTAATTGCACAGCAAAAGGTGGAGAAGGCCTGAGCGTCAGCAGGGACAAGACCATCCTGCAGGACGCCTGACGCTCAGCTCGGTCAGCGGCTCCATAGCTCATGCGTCGTCACTTCCAGGAGCTGACACTGACTGGGAATGCCGGCACCTGCCCAGGGGCCGCCAAACCAATCAGTCCTTCCTGGTCTGCAGGCCTGCCCTTCCACGAGTTAGGGATTTATAAATGTGTGTGCTCTGGATGCAGGACAATCCCATTAGAAGTCAGATTTCCCTCTGTTTCAACCAATAGGAGCAAAGAGACAGTGTTTGGGTACAGAAGGCCATGGACTGACGCTGGCAGGGTCAGGCCGATTGGGTTTTTCTAGGCTCTGCATTTCTAGGCAGTGGGTACCTGACCTGTCCTGGTTCAGAGGACGTGAGACGGGGGATGAGCTTCCCGGGGCTGCCGTAGGGAGGCGCCCCAAACTGGGGGGCTTAAAACAACAGGCATTTATTCTCTCAGTTCTGGAGGCTGCAAGTCCAAAATCAGTGTCACTGGGTCGAACTGAAGGTGTCGGCAGGGCTGTGCTCCCTCCAGAAGCTCTAGGGGAGAAGAGCTTTGGTGGCTACGTCACCCTGTGGTCGCATGGCCTCCTCGGCTGTCTGTGTGTGAAATCTCCCTCTGCCTGCCTTTTATAAGGACACTTGTGATGACATTTAGGGACCAATTGGGTAATCCAGGATCATCTCCCCATCTCAAGATTTTTAACTTACACCTGCAAAGTCCTTTCTTGCCATGTAAGGTCATAGTTCACAGGTCCAGGAATTAGGATGTGGGTGTGTCGGGGGGACCGTTATTCAGCCTGGCAGAGATGATGACTGCAGACCATGGTGGTGCTGTCAGGTCTGGGGCGCCTTTGGCCCCTGTCTCCCATTCCAGGGGGTATCTGGGGCCCAACGACACCCACAGGGGAGCAGGTGTAGCGGGGGAAGGTGCGGAAGCCTTTGGGAACCCACAGATGACCTTGGTACCCCAGAGGGCACTCATCTTCCTCCTCCTCCTGTCACACCCTAAAGGGCTCCGAGGGGCGTCACGATGCCACCATGTCCACGGCCACTGGAACATGCCACCTCAGGGAGCCAGCAGTGCACTCCATGTTGCCGCAGTCCATGCAAGAGGACGAGAGGCTGTCACCCTGACCCCGAGTCTCGGTTTGAGTTTGAACCCCATCGCCAGTGTGATTTTGGGGCCTTTGCATCAGGTGCCTGGACCCTGGCTCCCTGGCTGTGCTTCTCCTCGTGGCCCATGAACACAGGTCAGCCGGGGCCTGGGAAGGAGGTGCCGGGCACAGCCTGGGCTGCGAGGCTCCCCGTGAGCAGCAGGTGCAGGCCACTGCATGCTCCCCAGCAGAGATGCTCCTTCCCATAACTGCTCTGCGTGTTTGGCCCCGGGGGAGAATCCCAGGACCCGGCAGGGGTCAGAACTCCAAGATCCAGCTGCCCTGACCCCTGCTTGGGCCACATCCTGCCCTAGAGGAAAGACGGTGAAGTAGCACATCTGTCACTAGCATATGCTTGTTGCTGCTGAGAGGACGGCCACACTGCAGTGGGGGGAAAGGATGCTGGGAGAACCCCCACTGTCAGGAGCTCCTGCAGCCACTGCCCTGAGTAGCTCGCTCCTGCCCAGTGAACTTGGCTTCCCTCTGTCCCCACTGAGACCCAGGATCAGAAGGCAGGGCTTCGGTCCCCACAGCTATGTTAGGGACCGTTACCGTCACAACGCAGTCCCCCAGTTCCTTCCTTTTCCACCCCTTGTTAGTTTCCTGGGGCTGTTGTAACAAATGACTACAAAGTAGGGGCTTAAAACCACACACATTTATTCTCTCACAGTCTAGAGGCCGGAGTTTGAGACCAAGGTGTTGGCAGGGCCCTGCTCCCTCTGAACCTTTGGGGATCCTTCCTACTTCTCTCCCCGCCTCTGGGGTGGCTGGCCGTCCTTGGTGCCCCGCGGCTCGTAGACGTGCATGTCCCTCTGGTCTGTACCCCCATCCTCACAAGGACTTCACCCTGTGTCTTTGTCCACATTTCTTTCTTCTTATAAGGGCACTTCTTATGGGTCTGCCCTAACCCAGTCTGAGCTCATCTAAACTCGATGATCTCTGCACAGACCCTATTTCCAAATAAAGCCACGGTCACAGGTGCCAGGATTTCAGACTTCAACCCGTGTTTCGGAGGGACACAATTCACCCCACTGCCACCCCCGTGGAGGGACCTGGGGCAGTACCGCCGATAGCCATCGGGCTGACGTGCTTTGGAGAGTAGCCCGCAGTTCATGCTTTGTGCGTGTGGGGAATAGGTGATTGTGTCACAATGTCAGTCAGGAGCTGCTGTCTGCCATCAGCCCCAAAGAGACAGCACGACAGGAATGCCAGGATTTCACCAGGAGGGAATCGAGGTCGCAGTGGAGAAAACAAGGAAGCCAGATGAGCTGTTCGGGGATCCCAGGCTATTCTTAGGCTTTTGGTCTTTTGCCCAAAAAGGTCACAATTCATGCCTCCCAACCATCTTAGACTATCACAGAAGTGAGCAGAACTCCAGCCTGGAAACTGGGGAGAGCAGAGGTGAGCTGTGTGGAATCCCAAGGTCACACCTTTCGCCAGCACGGGGCTTTGGCAGTGCTGGCAAGAGGTCCCAGCGCCGTCATCAAAATCTAAATTCTGATTGTTTTATAGGTTTTCTTCTTACTCCAATACAGCAGATTATTTTAAATAGCAAAGCATTGTGCAAACGATATCTAGGACTCACAATGAGAGGGTGGTGGCCACCACAGCAACTCGTGTTTGGGAATAGGTCTGTGTCACAAACAAGGCTTATCCGAGAGCAAAGCAGGAAACACGGTGATACCAACACATCATGCCAACTTGACAAGAAGAATAAGCACATTCTCATACGCTACACACACTATAGGGAAAGGAATTTTAGAAAATGCCCCGAACCTCAGCAGTGGTTCCCTAGGGAGTGGGAATGGGGGTGACTTGTTTCCCTTTCTTTTTTATAGGGATTCTGACTTGCAAGGTTGAAGACATCCTTGTGGTTTGTCCTGCAACATTGAGCAAGGACAATTCTTCCCCTCTCTTGAGTCTAGAGCCATCCACGATCAGTCTGAAAGCACCTGAAATCTCTCCTTTCTGTGAACAAGTGGGGGGGCGGGGGTTGGTGCCAGTTTACAAGAGGAGGAGAGCGGCCAAACTGACTTTCCCAAGGGCATACATTAAAGTTTTCAAGATACCCGACTCTGGGGTAAGCCTGAGCTTATCTGGGATTATTTACATGGTGCTAGAAGTGGCTCTTTGAAAAGTCTTTCTACCGCTGCTGTCAACAGTAACTTCGTTAAAATGTGAATTATTAACACATTCTTATAAAAAAGACATAGCATGCCCATTAGTGCTATATCACAGTTACCTACAGCATATTATTTTGCAGCTGCTTGATATATTTACAAAGCAGAAAGGCTATGGATATCGAGGGAGGCAGGCAGCCAAAGTCCCTTTGCATTGCAGCTTTACAGATTACAAAGTAAATGGAACAGCTCATATTTCAAAGAGTTTTCTTAACACCTGTTGTCTGCTTGCCCAAGGAATCTTGCAGGTTTAGGAAGAAAGGTTCTTTTCTGAGAACTGAAAATCTGGTATAGGTCGGACCCCTTCCCAAAGCCACTCTGGAAGTCCCCTTCTGCCCCTCGGTGACTTTATAGAACTCGTTTTTCTTTAAGGTAGGTCGTTGCCTCTGCAGCCTGTGTGCTAATAATCAACCAGAGTTAAGTGTCACAGAAGTGGAACACAATAGTCCGAGGACGTCATTGCCCTTTCCCGGTTGCTAGGCAACACCTCCTTCTGGAGATGGACAAAACAGGTTGGGGGAGATACAGGAGAAGCAGCCTTCTCATTCCAGGTCAGCCCCACTGCCTTCTGGTTAGGGGACAAGACAGGGAGCCTCTCTCGGGGCCACCCACTCGAGAGGCATTGTTGTCCTGTCTTCTCCCGAATCCGCGATTCAATGGAGCGGACCTTGAAGCCCCTGGGTGCGGCCGGTGTGTGTTACCAAGTGGAGTCCCTGGAGGAACTGCTCTCATCAGCCGCCGTCACCTCGTCACTGCAGGGGACTGCCCAGGTGCCAGGTGTGGGTGGCTTATGGGCTCCATCAGCTTCCTGGGCACCAATCTGAGAAATGTTGCTCAAGCACGGGGAGGCTCACATGCCCAGACTCAGTGACAGCAGGTTTCAGATGTTTGCAGCGGCCGTGGGCTGCCTGGCATGCTCTGCAGCCCCCTGCGCAGGCTCTGACAGCCCGTTCACTGCCCCGACTGAGAACCCCCAGAGTAGGAGGCAGTGCGGCAGGTGGAGGCCGTGACCAGCGTTTGGGGGCATGCAGACCAGGTGTGAACTCCGGCTCTGCCCTAGGTAGTCAGTCTTTCTGAGCACGCTGCCTCTTCCTTTAAAAAGTGGGTATTTTCTCCTGGAAATCAGCCCAACAGAAATGCCTGCACAAAGGCAGGTATAAAGCGTGTTTACGATCACATTAATGGTGATAGTAACAACAACAAAAAAAGACAAGATGAAGAACACCAGTAGGGGAATGATGCTATTTTGGCATATCTGGGTCATGAAACACCACGCAGGCTTTCAAAAGAATGAGGTAGATCCATCTATGTGTGTGGGCGTGGAAAGAAGTCCTTGATTTCGCCAAGAGGAGCAAGTTAATGAAGTAAAAGTGCATTATAAAACTCTGTGTGTGGGTAGACGTGTACCTGTTACACTTATGTAATGTATACATTAGGGGCATTGGTACAAGTTAGAAACATGAAGCTATAAACAGCGGCTGACCTAGTCTATGTGATTTATTCTGATGGTCTAGAAAAAGACAACTTGGTGATCTGCTCGAATCGGAATGCAAACGAGGCTCGCACACAGCATGTGGTGAAGCTTGTTGGGTCCCTTCTGATTCACAGCGATTCTGACAGCGTTTACGTGTAGAAGAAACCCAGTGACTTGTCCTGGGGTGGTGCCTGCATTCTGGATTTGGTTGTTGGTATCTTTAAGGTGTTGTTTGAAATATTCCTCCATCTCCTATATTTCCTGTAAAATGGGAGATCTGTAGACCAGCTGAAATGTAGGCTCAACTCTTTTGGCAAAAACTCTTCACAGGAGGTGCTGCGCGCTTCCAAGTACATCTCATCAAGAGCCCAATGACATTGGCCGTCTCCGTTCTGGGGCAGCTGGGCTTGACCCCCGGGTCGGGTGCTGTCAGCCTGTTTCCCTTAAGCCTTTCAGCCTCGGTCAGTTTCGCAGCCACTGAGAATCGCGGCTTAGATCCATGATGTCAGTGCGCATTGCAAAATGACAACTCTATCATTCCTGTTACATGTTTTGGCTGGAATTCTTCTATAAAAAAGGACTTTCCTTTAAAACCGATTTGGCTAACCTACAGTACTGGTTTTTTTTACAGGAAAGTCCAGATGCGTGATTCATTCTGTCTTTTTTATCAATTTTCAGAATACTTTTTGGTGGCCTAGTGATCTCTGTCGATCTCCAATCACACACACACACATGCATATAAATGCTCTTATATCACATATATTTTATATATGTGTATATTATGTATATGAACATATACATATATGTATATTTGTGTGTATGTACATATGTAACTTTGTGTATCTTTATTGACTTGGACTGGATGTTTATATATGTGGTGTGTTTCAGTCTGTAGCAGGAGTTATTCTTCTGGAGGATGAAATTGCTCCTTCTTCAGGGGGCGTCACTGGGAGCCCCTTGAGGTTGGCTGCTGGTCCTTTTGACATAGTCTCAATAGTCTTTGGTAGCTTCCCTGCTTTGCACCCCAAACTGTCCCAGACTCCTCATCTTGCTTATTTCCTTTCCCAGCAACCTACGGTTCCTCCAAGGATCACCTCCTCCTTTTTAGTGGGAAATGAGATTTAGTGACCACACTCTGGGATCCTGGGGCACTCATTGCCAATGGGTTGTCATTGCCTCTAGGTCCTTTGCTGCAGTGGAGGTCCCTAGATATTAATGTGCAAGAAGGGAGCTATCTTGGGAGAGAGAGGGAGCAGGACTGGACTCAGGAAAAGTTAAGCTGTGATACAGTCTCAATGACCCCAGTGGGAGCTCTCAAGCTAGGAGCTGTCCTGAATTGGTGGTGCCCCAGATCGGATCTTTATAGCCATAGGTCAATCAGTTATTAGATGTGAGTTATCCTGGGAAGGGGGCCTGACCTTGGTCAAGACAAAATGTCTTCACCTGAGGCCATTCTCAGAAAGAGATGACAGGTAACATCCCAACAACTGCCTTCTGGTTTTTCTAATTCTCTCTTCAACGGTGTCTAATATTCTGTTTGACTTGTCCACTGAGTTTTTCATTTCTGTGACTTGATTTTTCATTTCTATAAGTTCTATTTGTTCCCCTCAAATCTGTTTCTTACTACTATTTGAATAAACTTTCATTTTATTCTCGTATTTACAATTCTCTCTTGTATTTCTTTAAATATATTAATTTGTTTTCTTTTTTATAGTCACCATGGTGTACATTACATCACCAGGACTTATTTATTTTATTTCTGGAAGGTTGTATCTTTTCACCCCTTTCCTTTCACCCGTTTCACCCACACCCCTCCTCTGACAACCACCAATCTGTTCTCTGTATCTTTGAGTTTGTTTTTTTCTTAGATTCCACATGTAAGTTACACTATACAGTATTTGTCTTTTTCTGTCTGACTTATTTCACTAGTCATAGTTCTTTTAAAGTTTCTGTCTAATAACGGCAACATCTGGGTCATTATGAGTCCAATTGTGTTGATTGTTTTGCCTCTTAAAAATGAATCGATTATTCCCTGCTTTTTTGCATGTCTTCTAAGTTTTGATTGAATATCATATCACACACTAATTGAAATGGACATAAACAGTGTTTCGTCCTGGAAATGGATGTGCCTCTTCTCTGTCAGGTCATCAGTACATGTGTGTTGGAGGGAGTTTGAAGCAACCTGCTCAGATGTTGACTTTGGTTTGGGTTTTGTTGTTATTGTGAGGACCTTCAGGGAACCAAAGACTTCAGATTCCTTTGTGGTGGGCTGCCGGTGCCTTGTGCGTAGGACAGGGCTGGGGGTGGGAGTGGGGACACAGCCCTAAGTTTTCCACTGCCCCTGTGTGCCAGCACATGGAAGGGGCCTTTCCCTGGTGGAGGCTGATGCTGCTCGTGCAGCTGTGCTGGTCGGGCTGAGTGGGGGGAGGGTTGTCTGTCACCATGGCCAGTGTCAGCCTTGAGTAGGCCCTGAGCACCTGGGACTGGGAAGGTAAGGCTTTCTCAGACTTCCTGCCACTCCTCACTGGCTGGCCAGACCCCACTCTATGTGTGTGTGTTTGGGGGGGGGGGAGTTGTGTGAGAGTTCCCTGCTCCCCTCCCCCATTGCAGTGATCCTTTAGGTACCCCTTGGGTCCGGGGCCCAGGCCTGTTTCCCATCCTCCACTCAATGGGAGGGAATTTTCTCCTCTGTCCTTTCCATCTACAATATCTTGGGTGGCAGATGTGGGGACGGCACCTTCCCTCCACCCTCCACCCATGAAGGACCCCCACTTTCAGCTGAGCTTTCAGGAAGAGAACTCTTTGAGGAGGGGCTGCTGTGCGTATGAAGGTATCCACCTTCAAGGGAAGGACTTCAGAAATATGTGAGGATAAAACGGGGACACGCTGCATTGGGAAAGCCCATGTGTCTGCCTCATGCAGGGTGAGGTCTCCTCCTGGAGACAGGAGGACCCTGAGAACCAGGGCTTCCCTCGGGGGTGGACAGGGTCACAAGGGGTCCAGATCACCCGCCACACTCTCGTCCTGGAGTTCAGAGGGCTTGTTGAACGTGCTTTTCATGTGCCATGAGCAGAACCTGGGGGCTGCCGAGGACTCGTTGTGAGAGAGGTGCAGGTGTCACCCCGTCTGCACTGGGACCAGCTGGGTAGGAGACTTGCGGTCAGCAGCAGGAAGGTGTGTCACAGTAGGTGGGGCTGCAGGCCAGGGTGGAACAGGAGGGCTGGAAGCATCTGGAAGACTGAGAGGAGGGGGTTCCTCCCACGACGGGCTTGCAGCTCCCAGGCCTGCAGATGGAGGCCTGCCAGGAGCGGTCCATGCACACAGAGGGCTTGCAGCTCATGGGCACATGTCAGCACACCTGGCAGGGGCTGGGCGAGCAGCAGGCAGCCTGGCAGCCCTGGAGCAGCCAGTGTGGCACATGTTGACGTGGGGCTGGCTGGCGTGGGGAGGAGGGCAGTGACGCCTGCAGGCTCCTTCCCTGGTGGCCTTATTCCCAGGCTGTGGGCGTCCCCACAGTCAACACCGAAGCACAGCTGTTGACTTCCTCATGGCTCCTTCCATGTGTTTCCACGTGCTTCTCCGTATCCGGGAACGCACTCTCCTCTGTTAGGCTCCACCGTAAATACACTTGGCTTTGAGGCCAGGTTCCCCTGCAAACAGGATGTGCTGGTTTGACTCTTCGGGGGCTCCTGTGGTTTCTCCAGGTCAGTACTGTGCACAAGGCACCCCGGCCTGACTCAGCACTGTGTCCTTTTCATCCCTTTTGTCACCTGCCATCCATGAAGACTCTGAGGCAATAATGTACTTAGAGCTCTTATTCTGCACAGGAAACATTAGAGCAGAAGTCTGCAAACAAGTCTACGGTAGGAATCTGGCCTGCTGCCTGTTTGTCAATAAAGTTTTATTGGATACAGCCACGTCCATGCATTTGCTGCTGTCTAGGGCTGCTTTTGCACAGCAATGCTGAGTAGTTATGGGAGAGACTACGTGATGGCAAACCCTGACATGCTTACTGTCTGCCTCTCACAGACAGTTCGCCAACTCCTGCCTTCCAGTAATCTACACAAGAGCTGATTTGTTCACGCAACAGACTGTACTGTGTGCTGGCCACGGAGACATCCTAGCCTCGTGAGCCTTCCAGGGCAATGAATAAATGAGTGAATGGAGAAATTAATGAAGTAATCCCAAAGACGGCTGAGTCCTGAAAAGGAAAACAGGTTCAGCAGATAGAGAGTAAGGGGTGCTGGTGGGTGGGTGGGGCCTCTGTGAGGAGACGATGCTGAGCTGGCACTGGGTGCTGTGAGGGGGTCTGGGGATGGTGTCCCAGGCAGAGGAAGCCTGGGCTGTGAGGACACTGCCACGGGCACGCCCAGGAGCGCTGGGAAATCAGCTGTCACTCACACTGGGTTGTAGATTGCTGGCTTCCACGTGTGTCAGCATCTCTGCACCTCACTTTCTTTGGGTTAGGGGTGAGGGAGAACCTTCTTCCATGGCTTTTTAACTCTGGGCTATGAAGACTCCATCAAGGCCTTTGTCCATTTACGATGAAGATGGTTGCATTTTTCTTAAAATTTGAATGAACAAGGAATGAGTACGGGTTTTGGATAAACTCGCGCAGGCTGAGGGATTTAACGTCAAGGCGGGCTTATGATCCAGCCACTTCCTCTTCGAAGGCCCTCAGAGGGTGTTTGCTCTGCCCGCTCCTTCCCTGGGTCGAGCTTATCTGGGGTGGGGGTGGGGCTTACAGGCTCCCCTACCAGCCCCCTGGGGAGGTGCCTTCCGTTCCTGGTCCCATCTGCTCCCACGGGCCTCCTTGGTCCATTCCTGGTGAGGGGACAAGGGACAAGGAGGGCCCTCAGTGCTGCCTGGTCAGTCTGACTGGTGTCTGCTTGACTCATACTAGTGGTCCACTGAGACTGCAGGCTCATCCTCCTCATAGTCCCGAGGGTTTGTTCACAAGGCATCTTTTTGTTCTGTGCCTCCTCGGTCAGACCTTGAAAGCTTGAGTGGAACGAGTGATGTCTGAACCAGCCTTTGTGCCCTGTTAGGGCCCCTGTGCTCTGACCAGCACGCCTCTATGCGGGCCCCCCTCTCCCAGGGAAGGCAGCGTGGTGCCAGGTACTGGACTCTCAGATTCTGACCAACAGGGTTTCTGCTGCTCCCCGATTCACCTTTAACCTGGACAGGCAGTGGACAGGCGCGGGCAGGAGCCCCAGTCCACTCAGAGTCCAAGCCTCTGGCGCCCACACCGCCCCTGGGCCCCGCCTCAGAGGCTGTGCACTCGGGGAGGCTGGGCAGCTGCCTGGGAAGGGGCCCAGTGTGCGGATCTTCCCGTCACTTGGCCGCTGGGAACTTGGATATGAGAATGTGTCTCTGCCGTCTGGTTTGTATCAGACGGAGCAGCACAGCCCAGACTTGGCGTGGTCGTGGGGCTCGGGCGGAGAAGACAAACGCGCGTCGTATTTCCCAACACAAACATTGTATTGATTATAGCCTTTATTGATTATTGATTATAGCCTTTGTCACATGGAATGCAAGCAACCGTCCTGCAGAGGAGGCCCCGCGGGCCCCAAGTCCCCCCAGCGCTGGTGAGGGATTTGTGAGTCGTGTCTTCTCAGAAGCCACGGGCGCCATGTTCAGCCCCCATTAGGCAGCAGATGTGCACCCACCTGTGGGGAGGGGGAGGTCCTGGTGCCTGCAGAGGGGCGCCAGGGGCTCCTGAGAGAGGAGGGCTGGGCTTGGGAGCAAGGACAGCAGCTCAAGAGGCAGATCGAGCTGGTCAGCAGCAGGACTTCTGGGCCGAGGCGGGGACACAGCAGGCCTTGCGGGAGCACAGGGGGCGGCAGATGACAGACACACAGGAGGTCGGGCGGCAGCAGCTGGGCTGGCAGGAGGAGGCAGGGGCACAGCAGGAGGAGATGGGCACGCAGCTGGCGGGCCTGCACACGGGGCGGCAGATGAGGGACACGCAGGAAGTGGGTCTGCAGCAGGACGAGGCGCAGGGGGCGGCCCCAGAGCAGACGGGTGTGCAACAGAGGGGCTTGCAGCAGACGGGTGTGCAACAGGCGGGCTTGCAGCAGACGGGTGTGCAGCAGACGGGTGTGCAACAGGCGGGCTTGCAGCAGACGGGTGTGCAACAGGCGGGTGTGCAACAGGCGGGCTTACAGCAGACGGGCACACAGCAGGCCTGCTGGCAGGGGGAGGAGGTGCAGGAGGGCTGGCAGCTAAACTGTTGGCAGCATGAGGGCGTGCAGGAGCTGGTGCAGACTGATTGGCAGGGGCTGGGCCCACAGGCTGCCTGGCAGCAGGGACTGGATACACAGCTCACTGGGGCACAGACCAGGGTCAGGCAGGGGGACTGGCAGCAGCTGGGGACACAGCAGCAGGACTGGCCACAGCTGGGGACACAGCAGGAGGACTGGCCACAGCTGGGGACACAGCAGGAGGACTGGCAGCAGCTGGGGGCACAGCAGGAGGACTGGCCACAGCTGGGGACACAGCAGGGGGGCTGGTAGCAGCTGGGGACACAGCATGAGGGCTGGCAGCAGCTGGGGACACAGCAGGGGGGCTGGCAGCAGCTGGGGACACAGCAGGAGGGCTCGCAGCAGCTCTCTGGGCAGTCGTCCACCTGCCAGGAGGAGTCCGTGCAAGAGTCACAGGAACCGGGCAGGCAGACGCGGCTGCCATAGCTCAGGTCGCTGGAGCAGACGGACAGCGTGGACGCGGCCATGGTGGGCGGTGGGTGGGAGGTGAGCGGGGAGGAGGGTGTGAGTGTGAGTGTGAGTGTGAGAGAGTGTGTGAGTGTGAGGTGCTCAGCTGTCGGCTTTTATACCCCTGCTGGGGGGGGGTGTTGTCCCAGGAGGAGGCTCCCCACGCCCTCCCTTCCTCATTGGTGTTTAGAGCCTGGTGCAGCAGAACCCTCATTAGTGCTGGTTTATTTTCTATAATTAGTCTTTCCTCATTAAACTTGTATGTTGCAGGACTCTGTTTTCCCATCTGTTCTTTTTTTGGCTCCAGAAAACTTTTTACTGACTGACTGCCACATGTTCCAATATCACATTCACGGAGGGACGGAGTGTGAGATAAAGCCACAGCGACTAGCTGCCCTCCCTCACGCCAGCTGTGCCCACATGAGAACACTACGGGAGAGACGCCTAGTGCCATCACAGCCCAAACCGTGCAGCACCTGAGAGGAATATTAAGAGGGTCAGACATGAACAAAATAGTAAAACTTAACCAAAAGGCACACACAACGGATGTCCAGTGGGGCCCTGAGATAGTCGTGGGCAGGAAACTCGAGGCTGTATCGCTCTCCACTCTCCCCAGTCAACCCACCATGGGTGTAATTTCAATCAAAACCCAAAGGGGATCTCTTTGGTATACAAACTGAAGATCCTGAACTGCCAGAAAAGATTTGCAATATGCACGATAGATGAACGGTTAGTATGAACAGCAAAAAGTCCTTACAGCCAAAACAGGATAAGATACAAAACAATCAAATACAAAATTCAAAATGTTCCAATTTCCTTAAGCATATGAAAGGCTACTTGACCTCATTAATAATTCAAGTTTCTCAAAATATAAATGTCCCACCTGTAAGATCAACCAAGATTACAATGCTGATAAAATCTAGGGCTCCGAGCGTGGGGGCCTCACTGTTAGAAACCCTTAGCAGGCGCGTTTTCCTGTGTGTGTGTGTGTGTGTGTGTGTGTGTGTGTGTGTGTGATAACACATAATAGAAAACTGACCATTTTAACCATTTTAAAGTGTACAATTCAGTGGCATTTAGCACAGTCACAATTTTGTGCAACTTTCTAGTTCCAGAACATTCTCATCACTGTCAAGGGAACTCCTGTACCATTTAGCAGTCCTTTCCCGTCCCTGTCAATCACTAATCTACTTCCCCTCTCTACAGAATCGCCTGTTCTGCACATTTCACAGAAAAGGAATCCTACAATCTGTGGCCTTTTGTATCTTGACTTCTTTCACTTGGCACGTTTTCCAGGTTCACCCAAATTGTAGCAAGCGTCAGTGCTTCTTTCCTGCTATGGCTGCATCATATTCCATTATATGGATTATGTTTATCCATTCATCAGCTGATGGACATTTGGGTTGTTACCACCTTTTGGCTGAATCATGCTGCTATGAACATTTTTGTGCAAGTTTTTATTTGAACACCTCTTTTCAATTCTCTTCAATATACACCTAGGAATAGAATTGCTGGGTGATATGGTAAGTCTAAGTTGAACTCTTGAGCAACTGTCAGACTGTTTTCCACAGCAGCTGCACCATTTTACAATCCCACCAGCAATGTATGAGGGTTCCAATTTCTCCACATATTGGCCGACTCTTGTTAATTTCATTTGTTGTTGTTTTTGTTGTTGTTGTTTTTAATATTATAGCCACACTAGTGGGTGTGAAGCAGCAGGTCATTGTCCTTGGATGCCAGGGGATTCCCTTTTCTGGTGTGTTGTTGCATGCTTAAGTGCTGGGAGAAACACTGCTGTGTACCCCGTGTTGATTGCAGAGTCCTTCCTTCTGGTGCGGAAGCATTTACACCAAGGAAATTGGCAAACCCTACAAATCACACCCTTTTTTTGGAAGCCTCGCACATTACTTGCATACTCTTCAAGACCTGTAAAAACAAAAGCAGAAATCAAGGCTGGATGCTCAGGAAGGAGAGGGCAGTCACCCCACAGAAAGTCTTAATCCCTGGCCCAGTTCGTAGATCTGAGCCAGTCCTCAGACTGGAACCCCGTGACTGCATCCATTATAAAGTTACCAACAGTTTAACAACCAGCCTACAAAATTCTTGAATATTTAATAATCAACTCTTGCAAGCTAGTACAAGTCAGCTAGCTTCAGCTGGCTCCGGCACAGTGGTGACTGGCAGGGAGCTGACTGCCCCACCCCCACCCTGGGGCACTCTGTGTTCTAAGAATGAGAACAACCTTCAACAGCTCCCTGCAAGATCCATTCACGGAGGTCTGGCTTTCATCCCAGTGCCTTCCCCCTATTTCCTTTTACCCCTAATGGTAATAGCTTTTTTTTCTTTTTAATTTTTTTTATTGGGGAGTATTGGGGAACAGTGTGTTTTTCCAGGACCCATCAGCTCCAAGTCAACTCGTTTGTCCTTCAATCTAGTTGTGGAGGGTGCAGCTCAGCTCCATGTGCAGTCTCCCTTTTGAATCTTAGTTGCAGGGGGTGCAGCCCACCATCCCACATGGGAATTGAACCGGCAACTTTGTTGTTGAGAGCTCGTGCTCTAACCAACAGAGCCATTCGGCCACTCCCCTAATGGCAACAGTTTTAAGTTTTGGTTTAGCTTTCCATTATTATTATTATTATTATTATTAATATAACCAAAAATATGTTTGTTTTACTCCCTTTTCTTATACAAAAGGTGGCACATTCTACACATTGGTCTGCACCTTACATTTTCCGCTTACCAATATATCCTGGACACCACTCGATAGTAGCTTACTGAGACCTTCCCCACTCCGTTTAATAGCTGCACAGCTCTCTGTACATGAATGCAGCCTGGTTTATTCAGCCAGTCTCCTACTGGTGGGCAGTCGATTTTCCTCCAGTGTTTTGCTATTCTGAATAATGCTGCAAGAAATGGGTATCATTGGCAGACATCGTTTAATAATTTTGCCAGTGTACCTTTGGGATCAATTTCTAGAATTTATTTTATTGTATATTATTACTCACTGGGTCATTATGTAAGTTTGGCGGATACTCTCCAGTTCTGCTCTGTATTGGTTATTCTATTTTTCATTCCCACAGGTTGTGTGTGAGAATGCCTATTTTGTACAGCTTTTCCAACTGAACATGTTAAAAAGCTTTTGGCTTTTTATCAATCTGATAACTAAGAAATAGCATCTCTTTCTATTATTTTACCTTTCTCTCAATATGAGTTTGCATGTCTTTTTCTGTGACCTGCTGTTCATATCTGCTGCCCAATTAAAAAATTGATTTGTTGGTCTTTTCCTTCCCTGATTATTGGCAATATTTAAATAGTAGGGATATAACACATTTTCTGTGGTACAAGTTGTAAACATTTTCTCCTAACTTGTTGTTTTATCTAATACTTTCCTTATGGTATTATTTTATCAGTCTATCTATTGATCTGTGTATCATCTATCTATTTTAATGTAGGACAAAGGGAACAAAAGATAGTCGAAAAATTCTACAGCTCATCATGGTTCTCTTTCCCATTTTAGTTCAAGTTCCTCTGCTGTACAATCATATCCTTTTCTTAGTAGTTGGGTGTAGTGAAAAGAGTGAAAAAAATAAGTCATTGCTCCTTGAGTAGGTAAATGCAGGAAGTGCTTTATTCAGAGTCAGAGGGCCTGTTTCTAGTTCCTAAGAGTGTCACCTTAGGGACCTAGTTGCCCTCTGTGTATTTTGCACACTGGCACCTTACAAGGGAGCAGCAATGCTGTTGTGGCTGACGTCATTGGAGTTCTGCCCAGATGCTCTTGGACTCCCCTCCCTGCACCTGCCCCCCTACCCCCACCCCCTCATCCACTGCTGTACTTACCTGATGGCTCTCAGGATGCTGGAGCCACTTCCCCACACATCTTAGTGAATCCCCAGTGCCTGGGGATTTATGTCCACTGCTGTGAAGGCGGATGGGGGAGCTCAGGCTGATAGGTGTGAGCCAGGCTCCTCACTCTCAGGCCGACCGTATGCTCCACGTCCCACGGGCTCCCACCCCAGGACTCACCTTCTTCCTGTCCCCGATCTGCTTGCCCCACTCCTTTACCAGTTTCTCCCAGAAGCTCTTCCAGAGCATACCACTTGAGCATGAATCAGGCGATGTGAATTATCTGAAAGCCTCACGCTAAAATCAAGGTGCCTCAATTATTGTGGTATCCTCGGATCCCTTTTTGGATTTCAGAAGTCAAAAAAGACCCCTTTTCTTCAAAGCCAGAAGCATGTCCTTGTTTCAAACAGAAAAGGAATATCTCAATGAAACAAGCCTTGAGCACTTACTGTTCACAAGCACCAGGCCTTGAGCCAGAGACCCCCAATCCCCATTATGGCCCTGACTGCCCCAGAGTGTACAGCCGGGTGGGGCTGGCCTGGACCAGGGTGGGGTAGGTCAGCGTGGTTCTCTGTTAGAGAGAGATAACCCCAACCTCTCTCCTCCATGTCCCGCCCCAAAATGTGCTATGAGCAGTCCAGGTTGTCCACAGGAGTAAATCAGAATTCTACTAATGATAAGAGTGAGGGGCAGATGGGAAAGCCCCCACTGCTGAATTTGGGATGCAGGACGGCGCAGGGACGCTGGCCGGGGTGTGCACAACGCCCCCTAACGCCGCAGCCCCAGCCTGCAGCAGAGCGGCCTTGCCTTTCTCTGGCAGCGCTCTAGGAAGCCACCGCAGCTCTTTACCCTGTGACCTGTGAACCATGTCCTGCTGCTCTGTGAGTTCACGGAATGCAGCCAGGTGGGTCCGGCCAAAGGCTGAGTGTTTGTAGAGCAGGCCACGGGACAGAGTCACTGCGATTTCTCAGGAGGCTCTCGGAGCTTGCGGGGTCAAAGGCTTAATGTGCCTGCCCTTTGGGAGCCCAGCCTTCTCCATCCTGGGCCCGGAATTCTTTCCCTGTATACATGCTTGCACCTGAACTCGACCAGCAGACATGAGAGCAAGACTAACTCACCTGGAATGTAAATATTTGGGTTCAGAGTGACTGAGTCCATGCCAACACCAGTTATACGTGGTGTGCGTTCTTGTAAAACAGGAAGAAAAAACAAAACACTTCTCTGAAAAAAACAATTCTATTCTAGGTGGAAACATCTCCCCACGCCCATCGCAACAGGGTCATCTTATCAGAATCAGAAAAGATTTTCCAATGAACTCTCTCCCCTTTCCTCCTCCATCAGCTGGCCCTCTTTCTCCCCCACCCCCAGCCACCCTGTCCCCTCCCCACCGCCCACACCACAAGTTGCCTGTAGAGAAGCTAAGATCAAGAAGAAACACAAATTCATGGTAAACAAAATAAAATCAAACAGAGAAACCAAAACTGAGGTTCAGAGAAGGAGAGCTTCTGCTCTGTAGCCCAGACGGAGTGGACCCCACAGAGCCCTGTGACATCCCCACTGCATACGGCCCCAGGTGAAGGGCTCTGGGGACAGACAAAACCTGGCAACACAGCCTCAGCAGCTGACTCTTGTCCAGGGGGCGCTGTTAGTGTCCTGATCATGTGCCTCCTATGTCTTTATCTGGAGCAATACGCCAGTGACCAGCCAATAAGCCCTCTAACCTCAAAACAGGTAAATCACGACCATGTTACAAAGCCTCCCATGGAAACTCCAGTACCTCCCAGGAGCGCTCGCTTGCAAATGACACCCACCCTGACTAACACAGACTTAGCATAACAATGACTGACAGAGGCCCCCCATGAGGGCAGCGGCCCAAGGATGCCATCCGGGACCCTGGTCTTTCCATCTCTCTGCCCCACCATCCTGATGTTGGCTTTTGTTCTCCAGGTCGTTGCTTTGTGATCACAAGATGGCTGCTGCAGCTCCGGGCAGTGCTTCTGTGTTTCAAGGAGGAAGAAAGAATGGGAGAAGGTAAGATTGTACCTGTTTCAGGGAAGTAAAAGTTTCCCCAGAAGCCCCAGCGGATTTCTGCTTGTGTCTTATTTGCCACAAGTGTCATGTGGCCACCCCTCACTTCAAGAGAGTCTGAAAAGGTGAGTTCTTCTAGCTAGGCATGTTACCTGCCTGGGCATAATTGAGGCCTTGTTACTCAGGGTACAGGGAGGCGGGTGGGCAGGAATGGATAGTAGGTTGACAATTAATGGTGTCTGCCTCAGTGGGTAAGTGAGAAAGCCAGACTCTCTGCCCAGCGGTGAGGTGTGTGCTTTAAAAAGCAGTACATTCAGTGTGGGAGAGGGCTGATACACACCATCTGGACGTGGTTTTTAGTGTCTGGCAGAAATTCTAGGGTCCGACTGCTACAAACGCACCTTCTCTTCGGGGAACATTAGAATTTCAACCTTAAGGAATTGAGAACATTGGATGCTGGTGCATTTCAGCAAAACGAAATTCTTTTCAGGTGGCCTGGAGAACTCCACGTGTTGGGACAGAGCGTGACACTCTGTGAGGCAAAAGGAAGAGAGGGCCTGTCCCTAGACGGGCACCTCCCAGCATGGGAGATGGCCTTGATGGGGAGAGAGCCCAAGGGCACCCCCAGCCCTCCCAGAGTCCCTGGCGTGTGTGCCCAGGTCCCACCCTGCTTAGCCCCGCTTTGCACGGAGTTTTCGGCTCAAGCATGCTGGCTTTCTGACCGCAGTCAGTGGGGCCCCTGACACCCCCATAGGAGCATCATTCCGGGTTCAACTTCCCTGACTCACTTTTATCTCTGGAGTTACACCTGAATCTCAGGGGTGTCTACTGTCTGAAAGAAAAACACAACAACAAAGAATGGCAAATATTGACACAGCCTGGTGACATGCCTGGCACTGCCCTGGGGCTCACCTAGGCCGCAGGGGAGCTCTGTTACAATCTCCACGTACACTGGAGGAAAATAGGGTTGTCATCTCCCTTGGGTGAAGAGTCCTGTCAGTAGCCCCCTGAGTCCCCAGTTCATACCCGTGCACGTTCCCCCAAACAAGACCTGCCTGTGGCCAGAGTCCCACCCAGGATTGCTATCCGTCATCTGTGTCTGCTGGTGGTGCCTCCTGGTCTGTAGACTCTGTCCCCAGGACACTTCTGTGGGCTCTCCTGCTGGCTTCACCTTTAGTAACTGTGTTCCCCTGGGGCACAGGCCCTCTCGGTCCCCTGACCACTCAGGCCCCCAGAGAGCACAGCCTGGCAGCTCCCCATAACACCTCCCTGCTTACACCTCTCTGAGCCCCGCAGAGCTGGGGACACGGCTATTTCCTGTGCTTGGCACACCTGGAAGGAAGTCCTGTTCAGACAGGCTGAGGGACTCGGGGTCTCTGTCCCACCGTCGTTGATGGGAGGGAGACTAAGCCCTGAGCTCAGGCTCTGGGGACAGTGGACTCATGCCACTAAGTCCAGCAAACAGAACACAAAGCGCGAGATGTGTGATGGGGACAAGAGCATGCTGCAGATCTTCGCTCCCCAAATAAATTAACTCGGGCTCAGCTCTCGGGTCCTGTGGTGTGGGTGGCTGGGTGGGCGCTGGGAAGGGCCGGACAGTGACTTTGGGGCATCTGCAGGTGGTGGACTAGGGTCAATCCACCTGAATGAGTCTACACGCTGACTCTCGGCAGCTCAGCCTGGCGCCTTCCAGGCAGTGAGCAGCCCCGGGGCCCAGGTGCCAGGATCTGCTGCTTCTGGCACCTCCATGGCCCAACCAGCCCATGTCCCCAACTCAGGGGTGCCAGCTCTGGCCTTCACCACCTGCCTCCATCATCCCGGCTCTGGCTCCTGGCCCCTCATCCTGTATGAGGGTCTGGCTTCCAAAGCCCAGGCCTGGCCTGCTCCCTGGGGCCAAGGCACCCTCATGATTTGAGGCCATGGGGAGGCCAGGAACACACCTCTGACACAAAGGGAACAGACAGCATGTGGAAATGCTCTGTCTGGCCAAAGAACTAGTGGGTACGAAGTGGACTCTGGTCCCCGGGGGCCTCACAGGCAGGTGTGCTGCCTCTCTGGGCTCCGACCGCAGCCCGACGTCCTCCCTCTTCTGCTGTCCTGTTCCTTTCCCTGGCTCTGCTTTTGATCTTCCCATCTGAGGATGTCTGTGAGCTCCAACCCTGGAACAAGATGGATAAGTAACCAGCAGAGGCACAGCTACGTGGCCTGGCAGGGGAAGCTGGGCCCGTCCCCACAGTGCCAGGCTGAGCAGGTCACAGGCAGCCGCCATGCAGTCTTCTCCCTGCCCAGAATGTACACTCAGGCCGCTGGCCCTCGGGCAGCCACCCAGTGTAGTTGTTTGTTTGGGTGGTTTGGCTACGTGTGCTGGTTTGGTCTTTATCATCAATTCAGAAAGAGAGAGACACACAGAGGCAGAGATAGAGATAGAGACAGGGAAAGAGAGAGAGGAGAAACAGAGTGGAGGGCCGGGGGGAGAGAGAGAGAGACTCGTTTCTCTCTGTTGACCAGGGTGTGGAGGAAGCAGTCGGGAGCCTTGCCAAGTCCCTTCCCGATGGTTCCAGTGACGTCATCAGCCCGCAGCTCGTTGCCCCGACTCACTGAGGTGACTGAATACATCTGCACTGCTGGCTCCAACATTCTTCCTTCCCGGGTGGCAAAGGTGTGTTTTGTCTTGTCTGCACCTGGGTGAGTCATTGGAGAAGGGGGATTGGGACATTGGGAGCACATCAGGGAGGAAACAGGAAAACCGTCAGGGACCTGGGTCCCTTGTGATCCTGAGCACAGTCTCCCACTGCAGAATCAGAAACTGAGGCCGGCTCCTCCCTGGCTTTTCTCCCCGCCTGTCCAGGGGGCCGCTCTCCCCATCCCTCTCAGGGCTGCTCCAGAGGAGGATGTCCCAGGAGTACCTCTTCTCCTTCTGCACCCCTCCCAGGCCTTCCACCCCGAGCCTCAGTAGCCCCAGTAGAAGGCGGGTGGTGCTCTGACTTCCCACTGCCCAGAGGACCTGCTGGTCTGCCCTTGGGGAACCAGGCTGAAGCAAGGGCAGGTGGAAGGAAAGCCTAAAAAGCCATTGACCTGGTCCCAGCCAGGCTTCATCAAGGCCTTTGCTGGGTCTGCTAAGCCAAATCATCCCGCCGGCAGAGGCCCTGGTCCAACACATTACCCAGAATCATTTCCTTAGGAGAAGCAGCAGCAGGCAGGCCCTCGGCAGACTGTATCCCTGTGAACCCCCACACCCTGACGACCTCTGGCTTCCACCGGCTGTCAACAGACTGGCATTGGATGGTGGCATTGGCCTCTGTTCGTGGGTTCTGCAAATTACGTCCCAGATCTTGTTCTCCTGAGAGGATGACCCGAGCTGGAGGCACAAAATCTCGGCTGGCATGAAGCCACCCGTCCATCCCAGCGTGGTGTTCAGGCAAGTCACCTGATCACAGCACCGCAGATGTGCCTTAACCCCACCCCTCCCCTTTTCCAGAATAAGTGACTCTTTATAGTTAAGGAATGGACAGATTTTTAGACTTTTGAGGACTTCAGTAACATAAGCTATCACTACATAGCTAGGATAAACCTTTTTTGGTAAGGAAAGGACTTTGCAGAGTGTACCTTCGACAGTTTCACAAGGAAGTCTAAGCTGTCTTGGGGGAGGGGCCGGCTTCCGGGTTGCATGGCCCACTCCTGCAAATGAACACTAATTAGGTTCTCACTTTCTCTTCCTCTGAGACAGGCAAACTTGGTGAGCTTTCTGAGTTGGATGCAGAGATGATGGGTCCCCCCGTCAGAGTGGTCATTAGAAAATCTTAGTGCTGTCCTCACCTCTTTTCTGTCTCTCACACCCACAACCAGTCAACCTTCAAATCCTAACTTTTTCCCTGTCTCCATCTCTCCTGACTCAGCTGTAATCTATGTGGCCAGCTCCTCTTTCCCAGACAGTCAACATGAACTTCTAGTCACTTCCCTCTATCCAAGCTGACCTTCTGATCCAGTGTCTTTGCTGTGGTGATGACCGATGACCAAGGTCTTACAAGCACACTTTAGCTTAACTCTTCTCTTGGCACGCCAGTGCTTTTAGGAGAATGTCAACATGCCAAATTGGAACCTTCCTGATTCTTCTGTAAAGGTCATCTTGGTAAGGTGAAGTATTCAGAAGAAAGAAAAAGCTGTTTAATTCTTTATGAATTCTCTCTAAGCAGAATGAGTTATTCCACAGCACATGGAAAAACTACTTAAAATTCCTCTCTCTCAGTTTCTGGCCCAATGATCCCGCCCCTCCCGATGCCCCTAACTGTCGTCTAGCCTCACTTCTGCTCCAGCTGCTACTGGCTCTGGTCTTTCTCTAAGGATCTTCATGTAGTCACCATGTCATGGATTCTAGAAATTAAGCAAGGGCAGGACATTAACTGGAATCCGTGAGAAGAGTCTTATCCATTCTTCCACCTCGTCCTGGATGGAGGTCTCCCATCCCCCTCCACGGTGCCTTCCTATTGGGTTCGATTTTACTTTGGTTTTAGCTCTAAAGACCCTTGAGCTTCACTGGAATCTTAAATCTGTTTTTTATTTCCCCCACTCTTAGGGCTCCCAACACTTCTAGCCTCTGAAATGGAATCCTACCGAATGGTGCATCGCTTGTATCTTTGCCTGACCACACAATCCCAGCTGCTAAAGTGATCGTCCTGACATCACAGAAACAACCTCCACCTGGAGTGGGAACTCCCTGCTTCGGAGGAGGAGCAAGCTGACAGCCAAGCCCAGCGCCCACCCCTCCCAGCCTCTACGACACTTTGACCCACTTGAACCGCACATCACAGATTAGCTCTCCCAATGGCTTAGAGAAGAAAAGCTGGGCAAATGGGGCAGGCGTGAGTTCAGGGGGAGGAGAGAGATGAGAGGCTGGGGCAGGGGGAGGCTGCAGAAGCCTGCCTTGGACAGGACAGTACCTCTCATCACAGGTGCATCTATTCCAAGCTCTGCCCGCCACCACCTGCCACCACCTTCATTAGAGATGATCTGTGCCATACTGAAAGCCAAAGCCCGCTCCCCCCAACCCCCCGTCATCCTGCAACAATCCACACTCAACGGCAGGGGTATACACAAACCCTCATGCACTGTTGTGTAAATTGGTGCAGCCACTATGGAAAACAGTATGAAATTTCCTTAAAAAATTAGAACTAGAATTACCACATGATCCAACAATCCCACTTCTGGGTATATACCCAAAAGAACTGATAACAAGATTGCAAAGAGATCATTTTATACCCATGTTCATGGCAGGCTTATTCACAATAGTCAAGAGGTAGAAACAACCCAAGTGCCCATCGACAGGTGAACAGATAAACAAAACGTGGTCCGTACATACAGTGGAATACTATTCAGCCTTTAAAAGGAAAGACATTCTGACCCAGGCTGCAACATGGATGAATATGAGGACATTATGCTGAGTGAAACAAGCCAGACGCAAAAGGGCACGTTCTGGATGATTCTACTTCTGTGAGGTTCCTGGAAAAGTCAAATTCACAGACAGAAAGAGGTTGCCAGGGGCTGAGGGAGAGGGAATGAGGAGTTATTGTTTAATGTGCACAGAGTTTTAGTTTTGCAAGTTGAAAACGTTCTAGAAATCTGCTGTGCGATGTGGATATAGGTAATACTACCCTTAAAATGGTAACTTTTATGTTGTATATCTTTTAAGCCACAATTTAAAAAAAAAAAAAAAGACTGAGATGAACAGAGTGGTTATTTTCATTCCTTTTTGCAGATATGTAGACTGAGGCTTAGGAAGACTATGTCCTTTTTCCAAGGTCATCAGCTATAGAACTGCCCTCAGCCCCAAGCCACTGGGTCCTGCCAGGGCCTGGTGCTTTAGAGACCCCTGTAGCCTCCTCTGAGTGTCTCTCCCCTAGGGGAGGGGGCCATGGGCCGAGGTATCTGCCCACCTGGAGTCTGAGTTTGACCCCGCTGCAGGAGCCTGGGATCTGGAAGGCCCCGAGCCTACCTGCAGGGCCTGTGCGGGCTTCATCCCTGGGTCATACTCATAGCAGACTGAGCAGCCTGTGTGCACATCTTAGGACTGGGGGTGGTCGTGGTGTGGGGCTGACAAGACTCAGTGACCACCACTTGTGCACAGGCCCTGTGGGGGAGGATGGAGCTGGGGTAGGAAGTGAAGGGGTCAGCCTGGGGCCTCGGGCCTCCATTTGTACTTTGGCCCAGACCTCACACATTGTTAGGGGCGGCCTGTGCAGTTAATTCATGGTGGAGCCAGGACTTAATAAATCCAGGTCTGACCATGTGTAAAGAGCTCTTTCCAATTGCATATGCTATGCCATGGATTTGAAGACGTGATGGAGCGAGATGTAAGCTTGGAAACAAACTGCACATTAAGTCAGACAGAGAAAGACAAATGCCACATGATTTCACTTGTATGTGGAATCCAGCAAACAAAATAAATGAACAAACAAAACAGAAGCAAACTTATAGATACAGAGAACAAGCTGATAGTTGCCAGACAGGAGGCGTTTCGGGGTGGGTGGGTGAAGAAGGGGAAGGGATTAAGAAGTACAAATTGGCAGTTACAAAAACAGTCTCAGGGTACAAAATACAGCATAAGGAATATAGTCAATAACTATAGTAACTATGTATGATGTCAGGTGGGTACTAGACTTATTGGGGTGATCACTTTGTAAGGTATATAAATGTCTAAACACTCTGTTGTACATCTGAAACTAATAAAATATTGTATGTCAACTGTAATTGAAAAATAAATTTAAAAAAGATAACAAACTACACACAAAGAAAACATAATTTATTGTTGTTCCTAACAAAGAACGTTATGCCAGTCCCCAGACATGACATTCTAACATGCCTACCTAACACAATTGGTGTCAGTGAGTTATTTCTGCATAACAACCTCCCCCTGCCGCCCCGCAACTCTTGGTTCCTTGAAACAATAATCATTTATTCAGCTTAAGAGGCTGCAGGTCAGAACTTAGACTAAGCTCATTCGTTTGGTTCTGCTGTTCCCCAAGGACCCCCTCACATGTCTGTGGTGAGCTACAGGTCAGCTACATAATTCAGCTTCTGGAGGCTGACTGGTTATTGGCTGGACCATCAGACCACAAACACTCATCATCCAGCAGGCTGGCCTGGGTTCATTTTCATGGTGGCTGGGCTGGCTTCCAAGAGAGAAGGGGAAGGACGCAAGGCCTCTGGAGGCCCAGGCCACACTATGGGCCAGAATGGGTCAAAATGCCCACCCAGATCCCAGGGGTGGATCCCAAGGGTAAGAGCCACCAAGTCACATGGCAAAGGGAGTGGACCAGGTTGGCAAAGAAAGTCTTTATCTTCTCTCAGTATGAGACATTCAGAACATTTCACTTCTGTCACTCTGCCCCCAAACTGTTATTATTGTGTGATATTGTGTTTTATCTTGCTGCCTGAGAACCCTATGAATTAGATGTTATTTATAATTATTGACACAGTCAACGTTTTGTGTTGTTTTGTTGGATTTATGCACACCCTTAACCATTCTCTTTGCTCACCACTACTTCTTGCATTTCCAACATTCCTCCTGGAAAAATTGTCCTTCCTAAAGAATATATTTCAAATTTTCTTTCAGGGAATCTGTTGGTGGTAAATTCTCTAAATTTTTGTTCAACTGAAAGTGTATTAATTTCACCCTTGCTTTTGAAAGATATTTTCACTGGGTATAAAATAGGTTGAAAGTGTTTTCTCTCAGTACTTTGTAGAGATGGCATTTTCTTTTGGGTTTCACTATTGTTTTCAAAGAAGCATCTCTCAGTCTGGTTGACATTCACTATCTATTTTTTTCCTGTTATTTATTTTTTTAACAGAGGTATAACTTACATATAGTGAAATGTAGGCATCTTCAATATTATGGTTTGGTGCATGTAATAAAGAGATTGTACATTTTTATCTTTGATGTTTGGCTGCTGACAGCTCTCAAGCTTCATGCCTCCCTTTCTCCCTTCTGACCCACATCTGGGAACGTTGATGAGAAAGTCTAGGGCTCCTGCTCCATCCGTGGGCACCAGCAAGAGAGTCAAACCACACAAGGCTCATCCCCAAGCACAACAAAAACCTAGGCCTGGATGGCCAGATGGCTCAGTTGGTTAGAGCATGAGCTCTGAACAAGAGGATTGCTGGTTCAATTCCCACATGGGCCAGTGAGCTGCGCCCTCCACAACTAGATTGAAGACCATGAGTTGCAGCTGAGCTACCGGAGGGGTGGCCAGATGGCTCAGTTGTTAGAGCGAGAGCTCTTAACAACAGGGTTGCCAGTTCAATTCCTGCATGGGATGGTGGGCTGCGCCCCCTGCAACTTAAGATTGAAAACGGTGACTGGACTTGGAGCTGAGCTGCGCCCTCCTCAACTAGATTGAAGGACAACAGCTGGGAGCTGATGGGTCCTGGAGAAACACACTGTTCCCCAATAGTCCCCAATAAAAAAATTAAGAAGACAACAACAACAACAAAAAACCCCAGTCCTGGCCTCCAACCTCATTCTCTCAAGACATGTAGTTCTGGTTGGAGGCCAACCCTGCTCTGCCCAGAGACCTCAGTTATGTAATTAATAAACATTTTCATGCCCTGTTTTGCTGTGTGTGTGTGTGTGTGTGTGTGTGTGTGTGTGTGTGTGTGTATGTGTAGCATCATCAGTCTTGACATCCAAACCAAAGCAGGTGGGGGTCCATCCTGCTTCTTCAGCATGCCTACAGTGAATTTTGACAATTGTATTTTGGGGATGGAGTCCCAGAGAGCAGTTTTCAGGCTCTCGACTTCACGTGGAAAGGTGCTGGCTCGGGTAATAGATGGCCATCAGCTGTGACTAGTTGGCCGTCAGCTCTTACCGGTTAGCCGTTAGCCACTGATATAACTGCCGTGACTGAGCTAGCAAGGACAGATTGCAGTTAGCAAGGGGTTGGTTGTTTGGCAGAGAAGCGGACGGCAGGCTGCGGATCGTGTGGCTCCTGCTTCCTGTGTCTCCAACCCAGCCGCCAGTGAGACCATAGTGGTATGACTCCCCTATCTATGGCTCCGTGGGTGTTCCTTTTTGGCCTCACCATATCCTGTGTTCTTGTGCGGGGAGTGGGAGCTGAGACCCAGCATGATATCCCACATGACACGTATAATTCTGTGTAACCCGCACCCCTGTCAGAATACAGGGCATTTTCATCATGCCAGAAGAACCCCTCAGGCCCCTTGCCAGGCGATCTCTGTACCCCCTCAGAGGTAACCACCATACATTATTTTGCCTATTTTAGAACATCACATAAGTGGACTTTTACAATGTGTATGCTTTTGTGTCTGGCTTCTCTCACTCAGCAGAATGTTTTTACATTTTACCCATGTTGTTGGAAGTATCAGTGGTTGGTTTCTTCCTATTTCTGAGTGGTATCCCATTGCATGGATATTACACAATTTGTTTATTCATTCTTTTGTTGATAGACTTTTGGATTGGTTCAAATGTTTGGCTATTATGAGTAAATTACTCTGGATATTCACATACAAGTCTTTTGTAGATATCAGTTTTATTCTTTGGGGGGAGGGAAATACCTAGGAGTGGAATTACTGGGTAGGTCCATGTTTAACTTTTTAAGAAAATGCCAATCATTTTTCCAAAGTGTTTGTACAATTTTATGTTCCCACCCCAGGGTGTGAGAGTTCCAATCATTCTACATCCTTGACATTTAGAGATGTCAGTCTTATTTATTTCAGCCATTCTGTTGACTAATAGAATATTATTGCTATTAGATTAATTAATATAATAGAATTAATTAATATTATAATATCATTAATATTGGTATAGCGATTTTATTATGGTGTTAATTTGAATACCCCTGATGGCTAAGGCCGTTGAGCACATTTTCATGTATTTATTAACCATTCAAATATCTTTTGTGAAGTATTTTTCAAGCTTTGGCCCATATTTCTATTGGGTCACTTGTCTTTTTAAAATTTTATATTGTTTCATTTTATTATCAAGTTGTAGCAGCTTTTTATATATTCTGGATACAAGTCCTTTGTCAGATGTATGTATTACACATATTTTCTCCCAGTCTGTTTGTTGCCTGTTCATTTTCTCCATGATTTTTACTTTTGATGAAACCAAATGATGAAGTTTATGTCTAGTGCTTTCTGTGTCCTGACTAAAAAATCCTTCCCTCCCTAAAGACAGACATGTGTCATTGTAGTTACTACGTTTTAGTCAATAATCTCCTGTGAATTTGTTTTTGTGTATGTTGGGCTTGAGGCTCTGAATCAGGCTTGTTCCAGCTTAATGGCTTTCCTCTCCCCATTGAAATTCAATGGCTCTTTGTCAGAAATCAATTGACCAGATAAGCGTGAGTCTATTGCTGGACTGTATTCTGTTCCACTGATCTGTCTACACTTAGGTCAGTGCCACTCTGTCTAGATTGTAGCTTTAAAGAAAATCTTAGAGGTGGCCGGTTAGCTCAGTTGGTTAGAGCGTAGTGCTCTTAACAACAAGGTTGCCGGTTCGATCACCGCAAGGGCCACTGTGAGCTGCGCCGTCCACAACTAGATTGAAACAACTACTTGACTTGGAGCTGATGGGTCCTGGAAAAACTCACTTAAATAAAAAAAAGAAAAAGAAAAGAAAATCTTAAAATCAAGTACTGTCAGTCGTCAGGTTTTATTCGTTTTCAAAAATTTTTTGGCTATTTGAGGTCCATTGTATTTCCATGTGAATTTTAGACTTCAGTTTTTAAACAGAAAATTTTAATTTGAAAATTGTTTACATAAAAGTTCTGCTGCTGGGATTTTGTTTGGGGTTGCATTTAATCTACAGATGCATTTGGAGAGAACTGACATGGTATTGTTTCCAGTTGAATCTCGTTCTATGAATCTGCTATATATCTCTGCTGTTTAGATCTTTTGACATTTCTCTCAACACTGAGTTTTACTTCTCAGTGTAGGGGTTTTATATGGTGTTTTTTTTTGCTGTTGTTGTTAAAGTATTCTCCATGTATTTTATTTTTTGATACTGTTGTAACCAGTTATTTAGTTTTAAAACTGTCCTTCTATTTGGGTTTTCTAGTGTTTCCTGATTCAGTTCGGGTTACGCACTTTGGGCAGAAAACCAGAGCGGTTGGTAATGTTGTGTCCTTCCCAGTAGTCACATCAGGAGGCCCTGGCGTCAGGTTGTCCTGTTAGGGGTGGCACCTGTCATCCTTTGGTGAGGTGTGTCTGCCAGGCCTCGCTGCAATCCTCCTCCCCATGCTAACTGGCCCCTATGGGGAGGAGCTTGGACACAAGCATCCTGCTTCCTACCGCATGTTGGCCCATTAATTTTAGCCTCCGTTGATGACTCTTGCTTGAAACAATGATTACTGTGGTGTTGGCCAAATGGATATTTTTCTCTTGTCCTCATTCCTTTCACATTTATTTGCTGAAACGCTAGGAAATAGCTTTCCCTTTTCTGCTACCATGGGGTTTTAGATTCTCATTATTATCATTTTATTAATAATTTCTGTGTGATCCATTTAGTGTTTTTTAAAACCAGCATGATTGTTTTTTTACATGCTCATATATTCAAGCTCTCTTGTTTTTGACATGAAGGAAACATACTTACAATATGGACTTCTGGTCTTTCCGAGGTCTGACGTCTTTGCAGGTCTGATCAGGCTGTCTGTTGTTCTGACCGGCTCTCCTTGTGAGTTTTGTCTTTTTTTCAAACCATGGACTGCTCTTTTCTAGGAATTTTACATATACAAATGCTTTGAGGCCTGGGTTGAGGACATGATTTTTGGAGAACATTTACCATTGTGTTTTCCAGTCACCCCAGGACAGGGCAAACTTACTTCCAATTCAACTTTCTGCTAGGAGATTTGGGGACCACATACATAGTGAACTTGGGCTAGGTGGTTAAGACTTGTCATAAGAGACTTCTTCCCCTCTGCCCAGGACAAGCTCACAATAGGTGTGCATAGGGGGTTTACTTCTCACTCACCTGTATGTACGCAAGGTGAAGAGCCTTTTGAAACACCTGCTTTCTGCATGGACCTCCCATTAGTCCCCTCCTTGGAGGCCCCGATACTTCATCTCCTGTCTTTTAGCTCCATCTGTACTTGAGCACAGATGGTTCCCATCCCCACTGGAAGGGCTTCCGGCCCAGGCTCCCAAGCCCTCTGCAGGAGAGATGTACCATCTTCCACTAGGCTGGAGGCTTGGTGGTTTGTATGTCTCCAGGGAGTGTCTATGATTGAAGGGGTTCAAGGGCGAGATTGACCAGGCCACCCTCTGTTGTTCATGACCGTGAGGCTTGATTTATTAGAGAGGAATGATGACATTCCGGGTGCTCCACAAGGATGTGACGAATGGAATGTTTGAGGATCCCACCTGCGCTCAGTGGGGTGAACCTGAAAGGCAGATGTCTCCCAATACGTCCTGGGCTGCGAACCAGTGTTTCCCCTCCACCTCACCAATCTGCCTGCTCCCTCATTTAGCGGGCCTCCCCATGCCCTGGGCACTCTGTTCATTCTCTCTCAGCAGAGGCAGGTCCCAGAGGTGGGGTGTGCACTCAGGAGTGGGCGGGGAGGGGTTGAGCCCAAGGTCCCAGCCTGTGGACTTTGTCCGCACGCTGGGAACCAGCAGTTCTGGAATTTACCTTTCTGCTACATCACTGACGGGCTATGTGACCAGGAGCCAGTGGTCTGTTAGCTCAGTTCATTCCATAAAATGAAAATAAAGCTCCCATCTTCTTTATAGAAATGTTATGAAACAAATCTAATATTTTATAACACTGTAAAGTAGCCTAAAACTCCAAGTTACAATTAAAACGCTGTTAAATGTAATGTCAGCTTGCATGAGCCATCTCGATACACTCAGTAAATGCTTGTGAGAACAAAGTGCCTCCTTCCACGGCTCCGGTCCCACCACCCATCTCGCCCCAGCCTGGGGGAGCTACTCTGCTCCCCTCCCTCTGTCCCCCACCCTCAGGAGTGGCTGCCTGGCCCACCTGCCCAGGTTCTGCCCTTCTCCTCAGGACTGGACAGCCCATCCACCCTTCTTTCTGCTTCTCACTGCTTTTTATGCTCCTGTCTTCCAAGCCTTTCTGTCTGTTGGTTGCATTACAACGGGCTTATGGCGCCAGAGTATTCAGAACCCAAACCCCAACTGTCGGACAAAGAGTAGGTCAGCGTGTTAATGAGGTGTCTGCTCTTGAAGCTCAGATCAAGGCAATCTACAGTAAAAGTAGGAAGTCGGGCTATAGGTTCTGTGCAAATTCTCACAGCCAGAGGCTGAGACAAGGCCCCAGGCAGCACAGCCTGTGGCAGAGAAGGGAGCAAGGGGAGACTTCAGTCCTGGAGGCAGGGGCTAGGATGGCCCGCGGGAGTCACCCTGGAGAAGTCCAGGGTCCAGGCCACCATGGCCACCCCACTCCCACCCTCACCCCACCCCCTGTGTGTGTTCTTTGCTGCTTCTGAAATGAACGCACCCCCCTCCAGGGGTGGGCTCCGGTCCCAGAAGCCTCCCGAGGGCAGGACACTGTTGTTGGCTCACTGGGACATCCTGGTCCCAAACTGCCATGTGATAGTGGAGCTGGGAACAAGGAAAGGGGAACCAGCATGGCCCTGGGCAGCAGCAGGAGTGGGCCTTCTCCCTCCAGGAGGAGGACCTCAGAGCAGGGCGACTGGTCACAGTGGAGCCTCTGGGCCCCCTGGAGGACCGCACGCCCATGCCCCTGGGTTAGGAGCATGGCTGCTCCACGTTGTGTGCCTCAGGAGGGAGCGGCAGGAATGAGTCGGTCCTAAAGCCAGAGTCGGTCCTTCTATGGTTCCGTGTCTCCATGGCTCTTGGAAGCCAGGTTGCCTCTCTGGGGCTTTCAACAGAGCTGGGGCCCATCTAGCAAAGATTGTAAATGGGGCAAACGTTGTATTCAGGGTCCTTCACTCCTTCCTGGCACTTTAGACCCCTCAGCCTTTTGGAAACCAGGTGCTCCCCCACCCGCCTTTCTCTACAGCAACCTGTCAATGAGCAGGAGGATGGCGAGCTGACACTCATTCTCACTCAAGAACAAAAGGCTGAGTACATTGTACCTCATGACAGAACCCCGTTTAATGTAGAAACCAACCTCTAAAATTAGCGCCCAGGCCATCACTGCTATGCTGATAGGAACTCATTTACTCAAGCAGCCACACATTCATTCAATTTCACTGAAGAAGCAGCTGAAATCCCCTGTCACATATGGCAAGACACAGGACGCTTTCCCTCTGTGTGGGACACTGCTGTTCATTGCTCCTGCCCTCCACAAGGTTTCCCAGGGGAGGAGACCTGGGAGCTGGCCCCCTGGCCTCTCCCTCCAAGAGAGCCCCACCTTGGTAAGTGTGTAGGAAATGGGAGACCTGGGCTGTCCCTTCCTCCCGGGAGCGTCTGGAAGTGTCGTTGCTCCTTTGCCCTCTGGGTTATAAATCAGGGTTCAAGTCAGTTGTACGATGACTGTCTGGACGGCTCAGCCAAAACCAGACCTAATTTTATAAAAAGGTGGGAAGTCGTTAGCACAATGGCTAAGAGTCTGGCTTTGGAATGTGGACTCTACCACTCACTAGCCCTTGGCCTTTGGACAACAGATTTATGCTCCCTAGGACCTAAGCCTCAAGTTCCTCATCCATAAAATGGGATGGTGGTGATGCCCCCTACAGGCTTACTGTGCGAACTCACTGTGATAAACTTACAAAGCAGTTAGGATGGTAAGTGCTTCGTTCTCTGCATGGCCGGTGCCCGTTCCCCTGGGCAGGACCAAGTGCGAAAGAGAGAGCACCGTACACGTCCTACCCCACAGACCAAACGCAAGGGGTGTTGGATGCTGTGAAAGCACAAAGTCTGGTGATGTGAGCCCATCAGGAGGTCAGGGAAAGCTTCACTGAGGATGGAGGGCTTTGAGGCCAGAGCGAGGCCAAAGAACAGGGAAGGGTGTCAGGCAGAAGGAACAGCATGTGCAGGACTCCTGAGGCATGACCCCTGAGCAGTGGGTGTTGCCGGAGCAGGAGAGTGTGTGCTGCAGGCTGGAGGGGAATGAGCTTGGGCAAGGGGTCATCTTCATTCTAAACCACTGACGAGGTTTTATCAAGAGGGAGACATGCTCAGACATCAGAGTTTATCAGTTTTTTTCTTCTCACCGTGTGTCTCCGTGCATTAAATCTAAAAGTCCAGTTAAAATCAGAATTTTCTCGATTATTTTTCATTGGATTATGATCACTTTTATTATGCTGTGACATTAACAAATAACAGCTTTTCCAAAGTTCCAATAGAGTAAGTGGGCCCCAGAACACACGCAATTTAAACACCACTGAATTTCGTGTCACTTGAGGGGGATCCCAATGGCAAGACTGAATGGTGCCAGCCAGTTTTAAATGTGACCTTGGGGGGGCATCACTTAAAAGATGCATTGACAGTTGCTTGAAAGAGAACAGCAGATATTACATAATAACAATCGGTTTGACTGTTTTTTCAGACTGATGCACTACGGGTCATAATACGGTCATTTGAATGATATCATCAGGGGCATCTATGGCCGAATTTGGGGGGAGAGGAAGGGATAATGGGGGCGATGGACAGTAGGTGACAGTCCTGCACAGGAACGTGCTGTGTGTTAAGGGCAATGTTGCGGCACCAGGAAATCCAGGTAACTGGCCCTGTAGCTGTCAGCGTGATGATTCATGGGAGAGGAGGAAGCCGTGGCCAAGGAAAGAGGGACCAGCCCGAGGAAGTTAATGCTGCACTAAATACTGTCAAAAGGCGTTTGAAGAGAAAGCTGTAGAACAAAACAAAACAAAACAAAACAAAAAACCCCATATTTGACAACCAGGAAACAGCCAGGCGTTTGGGAAGCTATACTCAGCTCTAGTTTCCAAGAACAAGTGATTCATAAACACACCAGTTACCATGGGAAACTAAGCACTTTGATGGACTCGTGGAGAAAAGCAGGAAGGTGTCGTCGAGGGGACACGTGCTTTCTAGGCACTTCCTGTGATCCGGCAACAGTCAGCCCAGTTTGTTCAGCAAGAAACTGCGACTGGGCGAGGTGACGCTGACCAGGGTCAGGGTTCAAACCCACCCAGGGCTGATGGCAAACCGCTGCGCCTCCTCCCGCCCGCCCACCTTCTGGCGGGGGACCATGGCCCATGCCCAGGATACACCGGGACGTGAACGCTTAGCTGTGGTGCTCAACAGAAATCATGATCCTTGGGCCGAAAATATTATCAAGTCTAAAATCAAAGAGAATATTCGTTAATATCTACTTCTTTCTGGAAGTTACATAAAAGTGAAACATAGCAGGGGAGAAAAAAATTGGCATCTTTACCTTTTCCCAATTTTTTTATTTTACGGAAGAGAGAAAGAGGAAATGGAAGAGGAGGGGAGGGGAGAAGGGAAGAGAATGAAAGGGAAGAGAAGAGAGAAAGGAAGGGAAGGAGGAAGAGGAGGAGGAGGAGAGTGTGTCCCAAATATCTCCATGTGAGACGCCTCCCACCTGCCTCCCACCCTCAGCCATGTCCAGCTTCCCTTGCTGTCACCTTCTTAGGGACGCTCGCTCATAGTCTCTTCCTCCTCTCCCCTTGGGGGCAGGTGCCCATTACAATAATAGCATCGTTGAAGCTCTTCTCCGACCTGCCCCCTCCCCTCCCCTCCCGATAGCCCCATGGTTCCCTCCAGTTCTCACAGGAGCTCTTTCCTACCTTCCTGTTGGACTTCCTGAAACAGCATCGCCACCTACAGCTTCTCAGCGCCCTCTCCTCTTCATGGTTTGACATCTGGTGTCCACCCAGAACTCAGTGGAAATTGCCGGAGTGAAACCTAGGAAGGACACCTTCCTTCAAAAGCCACTTCCTCTCCACCAGCTGGGGTGCCCACGACCCACCCAGGGTCCTTGAAACCCAACAGCTAAATACCTACTAGCCAGCATCTCCAGGGCCACTGGGCCACAAGCCACCCCCGGATGGAGAAGTTGGGAGGCCTGGCTGCGTGGACCCCGGGGCCCAGGGAGGCAAAAAGAGAATGGAGAAAAAGAGAGAGTGGTGGCAGGACAGGAGAGACGGCGGCTCCTGGGGGTGTCATCACAGCTAAAGCTATGCTGAGAGAGAGAGAGAGAGAGAGAGAGAGCTATAAGGCCATTACCCTCCTGACAGATATGAGGTATGTTTGTAGCCTGGCCAAATTTTATTCTAGAAAATCCCCCAGAAGCATGGATGATTCCCCCCAGGTCGAAGGTTGAACCCCTCTACTAGCAAGGGGAATTTGGGGCCTCTCCACACCACAGATTTGGGCTTTAGGCAAATTGTGTGGGCTTGCTGGCCCAGAAAATCAATGTACCACAAGCCAGTCGCCATTGTAAGTCTCAGTTTCCCCATGTGTAAAAGGAGGAAATCAAACCAGTCCAATATTCCCGAGACACACTGATAACCCAGCGCTCCCTGCAGCACACTGTTAGCTGTGTCCCTGAATGATGCAGACCCCTGTGGGCTCCAGCCTGGGACTGCGTGGCCTTTCATGGTGACAGCTGTCACCCATGGCAATGGAGTCTCCAGCAACAGAGCTTCGATACTCGTGAAGAGTTCCGGGAAAGAAACAATAAATTATAGTTCCTTATTCCCACAACAGTTACTCAGCTGTATGGTGGATTTCAGGGTGTCGGAGAAGTGACCCCTTCCGGCAGACACGTCAGTGTCAGGAGGCACGTCTGGCTGGAGGAGGAGAGAGCCTGCAAGAGGAAGTGGGCAGACCTTCAGGCAGCGGTCAGGTGTTTCTCAAAGTGTGACGTTGGCTTAAACTGCAGCTTCTGGGCCCAGCCCCAGATCCACTGACAACCTGTGAGGGCAGACCCAGGGAATCCACAGTTTACATGGTGCACTCAGAGGGTTTTCATGCGCATGCACATGTGGAAAACATTGAGGCTGCACAGCAACGTCTGACTGATAAAGGGGAATGCTTGGCCAACTTTTGGGGAGGCCGGGTGGCTCAGTTGGTTAGAGCGCAAGCTCTGAACAACAGGACTGCTGGCTAGATTCCCACATGAGCCTGTGAGCTGCACCCCCCACAACTAAATTGAAGGACAATGACTTGGAGCTGATGGGCCCTGGAGAAACACACTGTTCCCCAATATTCCCCAATAAAATTTAAGAAAAGAAAGTTGGCCAATTTTTATTATATTTTAGTGAAAAGGTGTCAGCATGGCCCAGACATGCCCTGGGTGTAGACAGCTGTGTTAATGAGTGTCTTGGTTTGAGTGCCCCATAAACGACACCCTCCTATGAGCTTGCCTTCCGAACCTGCACGGTGTCATCATTTGGTGCCTTCGGCATGGACGGTGTGCAGCGCCCGTTCCAGGAACAGTTGTTCGAGATGGAGTTCAAGTTTCAGGGCGGGATGCTGTCTTCCTCATCCTGCACTAGGCTGTGTCAGGGCAGGAGTTTGAGGGTGCTCTGTGTAGGTGCTTGTAGAACAGAATCGAAATGAAATACTTGGACAAAGGTCACTAGGCTTCCACGGAAGGCCCAGGTTATCATTTTATCTCCCTTACCCGCCCTGCGCCTTCCCAAGAGCTCGGGAGCAAATTATTTTATAACCGCACACACGAGGGATGGGTCAGGCTTCCCCACTTTGGTGTTAAGGAAGTAACCACACCAAATAATGAGCTCATTTGTCCAAAGTCCCCAAACTAAACACAGCTGAGATTAGAGCTCTGAACGACTATCATCCCCCAACCAGCTGATAGTGGTTCCAGATATGAAAAGCAAAAGTAGGTCTAGAAGAAATAAAAGGAAATGAGTCTTCAAATTATCCACAGATTGTCTTGATATTTCCAATGTGTTCAGAAAGCAATGTGGTTAACGCATGAATTTTTTTGTCTAACATCATTGTGAAAACGAGCCATAGCTGTACCTTTTACAGGACTTGGCAACCCATTTTTCTTAAGAAGTTTCCAGGACAGTTCATCAGACTCAATGCTTCCACCTTCACGTTGCTTCTTCCGATGTCCTTGGTGCAGGCAGCTAACTGTCCCTGACTCAGTGGCTCTCACAGCCCCTGGGGAGATTTGAAATCTCCTGTCCCTGAGACCTCACCCCTTATGTATGAAACCAGAACCTCGGGGAGTGAGCCCCAAGCAGTAACAAGTTTGAAAACACTCCCAGGAGTTTCCAGTGTGCAGCAAGCTTGTGATCCTCTGTGTTCACAGAATCACACAACTGCACTGTCTTTCCTCCTCAAAACAGATGTAGATTACCTGGCAAATCAATGAGATAAATTCACTGGGGGTAGAATAAACCAAGCGAAACTCATATTGTCCAATAACTATCACACCTAAACCAATGAAACAGTTGTAGAAGGTTTTCCCCCCACAAAAAAACCAATAATTACATTAACTAATGTTGCCTTACAGCTGCCAAACCGTTTGTTCCCCCACGCTCTTCCCAGGATTTCACAAGGGATTGCCTCAGCAAACTGAGGCCTGATGGAATTATATCAGTCCCTCCCCTTCAATGGATTCCTTGGAGATGTGCGTGTGTGTAAAGGCAAAGTTCAGGCTGGAACACAGTGGGAGCTTTCAGAAATACAGCCAGCAGGCAACCAACACACAGATCTTGAGATTAACAATCATTACCTCTTTAGAAGTTTACCAGTAAAAACTATGCGTTGGTCCGATTCGGGGTTCAGCCCCTGAGACTGTTCCCCTTGACCTGGGTTTATACTCTATTACTGGCTACTGTCTTTTCTTAACTCTGCACCGCCCTTCTCCTTCCCCACAACCCACGTCGTGCTAGACGCGACAAACTAACGTAGGTTACTGATATGTGTGTCCTTAGTAACCTCCTCTGGAGCTGTTTCCCGTCTACCTGAAATTGGTGGGTAGGACAGTAATTTCAACCCTGGCTGAACACTGGAATGACCTAGGGAGACTACAACTGACTCACACCTGGTTCTGGGGTGTGGCCCAGGCCCTAGGATTTAAAATTTTCCCCCAAGTGGTTTAATGGTCATCCATGGCTGAAAGCCACTGATTTTGTTGTTCTTTCATTAAAAGTCTGTGTTACACTCTTCAGTCATTTTTAAGTCCTTATTTTGCATTCAATCTTAATAATAGTTTGGCTGTTTACAGAATTCCAGGTTGAAAGTCGCTTTCCTTTGCCTTTGAAAATTTTCACTCACCAGCTTCCATTCTGGGCATTGAAGTGTCAATTATTAGCCTAATGATCACTCCTTTGTGTAGGTTACTTGCTTTTTTTCTTTCTGGAAGCTTTAAAATTTTATCTTTGTCCTTGACGTTCTGCATTTTTACTGCAATGCATCTGACTGTGGGTTTATTTTTAGGTACCCTGATTGCTCCTTACTGTTATCTTTTTATTTGGAAAATTGTGTCTTTCTTCAATTTTGATAAATTGCCAGCTATTACAATTTGAATACTTCCTCCACCGTTTCCTGTATTCTCTAATCCTGGAACTCCTGTTAGATGTATGTTGGACCATCTCATTTTATTCTCCCTATTATATCTCTTTCATATTTTTTTTCTTTTTCTCTCTGTCCCATTAGCATGATTTTCTTGGTACAATCCTCTATTTCACTAATTTTCTCTTTAACTGTGTCTTCTTTAGGGTTTCTCTTGTTTATGAAGTTATTTCAGTATTTACAGTTCTATTATTTCCAGCATCTCCCATCAGTCATTTTTCTTATCCTCTTCTTTACTCATAGCTGCTTGAGTTGTTGCATGACACCCTACTGTTTGTTCGTTTCTATTGTTATCCTTTCCTCCGTCTCTTTTTAGATCACACCCAGTACATTAACGTCCTTTGATGATGGCTCTATTATTTAGATTTCCTCAGGTGCAGTCTTCCATTTGTTGCACTTATTGGAAATGTTTTCAAGGCATATCTTTTTTTATCCTAAGCTTTGAAAAGTTATTTTTCAGGCTCCTAGTGTTCTGTTTATTTAGGGCTCCTCTTTCTTCTCTCAAACTTACGGTTAACTCCACCCTCTCCCAAGGTCAAGCAAATAGTCTTTATCAAAAGCAATCCAGCTTTATGTTCGTGGGAGGGAAGCCACACCCCTGCTCTTTGTTTCCTAGAGTGAGCTGGCTCCAGGCTCCTACCACACACACACACACACACACACACACACACACACACACACACACAGTGAATTGGTGCCTATTTCCATTTAGGAGTTGACACCCTGGTGGCACTGCCTGATCTAGGCCTGGGCACCAATAGGGTGATAACTTTTGCCCCTTCTGTGAGTTTCCTCATTCTCTTTCTAACTCATAACATTACTTTTGTTTTAGAATAGCTATGCACATAAAATATTTTGTGTATGTATATTAGGATGCTTTGGGGTGCAAAAAATAGAAAAGCCAATTCAAACCAAAAAGATAATCAACTGAATGGGAGAAGATAATTGCCAATGATACATCCAATAAGAGTTTAATATCCAAAATATGTAAAGAACTCATACAACTTAACTTAAAAAAAAAAAGAAAAGAAACAATCCACTTTAAAAATGGGCAGAGGACCTGAATAGACGTTTCTCCAAAGAGGACGTACAGATGCCCAACAGACATATGAAAAGATGCTCAACTAATCAGGAAAACGCAAATCAAAACCACAGTAAAATATCACCCTACACCTGTCAGAAGAGCCATCATAAAAAAATCAACAAATGGGGTGGCCGGTTAGCTCAGTTGGTTAGAACGGGCTTCGATCCCCACATGGGCCACTGTGAGCTGCGCCCTCCATAGCTAGACTGAAACAACTACTTGACTTGGAGCTGATGGGTCCTGGAATAACACACTTAAATAACTAAAAGTTTTAAAAAAATTCAGCAAATAACAAGTACCAGTGAAGATGTGAAGAAAGGGGAACCCTCGTGCACTATTGGCAGGATTGCACATTGGTAAGCTACTATGGAAAACAGCATGGAAATTTTTTTAAAAAAATTAAAAATAGAGCTGCCATATGACCCAGCAATTCTCCTTCTACGTATTTATTTGAAAAAAAAACAAAACAGAAACAGTAATTCGAAAAGGTATATGTAGTCCTATGTTTATTGCAGCTTTTTTTTTTTTTAAGATTTTATTGGGGAAGGGGGAACAGGATTTTATTGGGGAACAGTGTGTACTTCCAGGACTTTTTTCCAAGTCAAGTTGTTGTCCTTTAAATCTTAGTTGTGGAGGGTGCCATTCAGCTTCAAGTTGTCCTTTCAGTCTTAGTTGTGGAGGGTGCAGCTCAGCTCCAGGTCCAGTTGCCGTTGCTAGTTGCAGGGGGCACAGCCCACCATTCCTTGTGGGAGTCAAAACCGGCAACCTTGTGGTTGAGAGGACACGCTCCAACCAACTGAGCCATCCGGGAGGCAGCTCAGCTCAAGGTGCCATGTTCAATTTTAGTTGCAGGGGGCACTGCCCACCATCCCTTGCGAGAGTCGAGGAATTGAACTGGCAACCTTGTGGTTGAGAGCCCGTGCTCCAACCAACTGAGCCATCTGGGAGACAGCTCAGTTCAAGGTGCCATGTTTGATCTTAGTTGCAGGGGGCACTGCCCACCATCCCTTGCGGGACTCAAGGAATTGAACTGGCAACCTTGTGGTTGAGAGCCCACTGGCCCATGTGGGAATCAAACCGGCAGCCTTCAGAGTTAGGAGCACAGAGCTCTAACCGCCTGAGCCACCGGGCCTCCCTATTGCAGCATTTTTTACAATAGCCAAGATATGGAAGCGACCTAGGTGCCCATTGATAGATGAATGGATAAAGATGTGATATATAGATACAATGGGATATCACTCAGCAATAAAAAAAGAATGAAATCTTGCCATTTACGACAACATGGATGGACCTAAAGGGTGTTATACTAAGTGAAATAAGTCAAACAGAGAAAGACAAATGCCATACGATTTAGCTTATATGTAGAATCTAAACAAAACAAATGAATAAACAAAACAGAAACAGACCCACAGATATAGAGAACAAGCTGATGGTTGCCAAGGGGGAGAGGGGTGGAGGGATAAGTGAACAAACATCTGAAGGGCCCTAACAAGTAACCCAGATATGCAGGGGAAGTTACTGGGCAGCAGGCAGCTGAAAGCCTGAGGGCTGCATAAGAAGCAGGGCCCTAGTGTGGCGTAGGTTGTACTGGGGGTATTAAACAAAGACAGAAAGAAAAAACAAGTGAAAGCGACTTTAGAACGAGGAACTTGACCACATTATGAACTGCAGGTCCCATCGTCCTTGGTCCGGTTGCCCCATAAAGCTTCCATGCATCCCGACTGCTTCCCAGCCTTCTTTGTGTTGTCTACTCCAGAAGCCTGCCTGGATGGGCTTCCAGCTGAAACTGGCTAATGGGGAACATTCGCAGGAGATCCTAGTGGGACTAGGGAGTGATATTGGGCATTGGTTCTCCCAGCTCTCTCCTTGCAGGGACCCCAGCTGCCAGCTTCTGCAGATGGGCTCAACTCCTCAGAAGCCCCCTTGCACACAGCCCTGCCTGCCTCCAGTTCTGGAAAGGCTCCTCTTTCTGCTCAGGACTTGAGGGGTGGAAGGCAGGACGGAACTGCTGCCCCCACTGATACTAGCTCAGGGTGGGCATGGCTCTTATCTCTTCTGTACCTTTTAAAACAGTTATCAAACTCTATGAAATTATCCAAGCTTGAATGGACCATCTACTGAGACATTGTCTGAGAAAGAAAAGTGACCAAAGATCACAGAACTTTTGTGTCTCCAATCTGCCAACCACAGTTTGAGCTTCTCCCTAAAGGTGGTTTTTTGTCATATGGCTGCCAGCATTAATTATGAATTCATGAGCAAGAAAGAGGCCATCCTTTTAGAGAGCAAGGAATGTTTCTTTGGAAGCCACCTGTCAACCTCCCTTGATGTTTCGTGGGCTATAACCAGTAACGTGTCCATTCCTAAGCCAATTGCTGTCCATTAGGAAAATGGCATGTGTTGATTGGCTCAGACTGGGGTGTTCTGACGAATCCCTATCAAAGAAACTGGGCTTTATGTGATTGGCTTAGATTTTCTAGCTCTGCTATCCATGTCCAAGCACAGGGCTGCTGCTACAAATGGGGCAGGGATGTAATGGGTGACAGGAGACAGCCACCATTTGTGTTAAGTCTGGAGAAGACAAAAGATTTCATGGTGAATTTGAGGGTGAATTTTTATGACGACACCCTTTATTGCATTGCTTGGTAGTCTCCAGAATCTTGCAGTTCAGAAAGCAATGGCTCCCCAAACCTTGAAAAGTCCCCAAATCCAAGACACAAAATGCCTTCAGTTTCCTTACTTAAAAACAGAATGAATATCACAGCGTTCCCTGGAAGAGTGGATGAGATCTCGTGTCTCATGAGGATATCCACTTCAGGTGGGGACATCCGACCAGCTGATCTGACCACAGCTCTGGGACTGGCTCTGCTCCGGCTCCTCCAGGACTCAGTCTGACTACGACAGCATTTCAGATGAACACTGTCGTGCTGGGGGCGGGGGTGCTCACCACAGGGCATATGCAAACAGTGTCAAGTGTCAGGTGCCACGCCATCTCTTCCTGTCTGTGGAACTAGACCGCGAGACAGTGTTTAATTTCAAGATGTATCATTTAAGTAATTTTCTTCATGAGGAGAGAAATGAGAGGCTACATGAACCATTTCAGATCATTTTATATAACTATAAAAGGGTGCTTATAGATGGAGCAAATGAAACCTGTAATGATTCACCCCTTTCCTTCCCTCTTCCCTTCTCTTGTCATGAGAAAAATTTAAAGCTCACCAATTCTCCTTGTAAATCTTGACTTAGAGAATTGTTGAAAAGAAAACGAAAGATGACAAGGGTGTTTGTATGAAAGTGTGTGTGTGTGTTACCATGTGTGAGCACATATAGGTGCACACCTGTGTACACGGTGTGCACATGTGTGGGATCCTGAGCATGCATGCACATGTGAACATGTGTGTATGTACATGCTTGTGCAAGAGTATATGTACGTGTATGTGCACACACAGCTAAGCTCTCCAATGTGCATATGTCTCCAGGGCTCCTGGAAATCAAAGCTAGAATAGAATGTAAAGGTCAACTAACTCACAATCCTTTTTGCTCCCAATGAGCTTCATTAGAGCAAAGGACAACCTCTACCAACCGCCACCCGTTTTCATTCTATAGAAGACAAAGAGCTTGGCGATAGCAACAACAGAAACCAAGAGAAGTAAATATTCAACTTGCCCTAGAAATATGGATTGGAGGGGAACAGAATTTATCACTCCAAAATATGTCTCTTTGACCTAAGTGTTATTTTAAGCTGATTGGTTTTAAGAAACAAAGACTCAGCAGGAACCTTTGACCTTCCCCCTAACCCTGAAAAGAATTTAGAAAGAGGAGCTGCTCCAGGAAGGCAGCTGTCACCATAGGGAACTATAGTTTGATAGGAACCAGGAGTGACAGACAGGGAGGAACCCAGCAAGGCCCTTTGATCAGAGTCCTCTGTGTCCCATTGTTGACCGCCCAACAAACATTTGTTTACCAAACATTTGCTTTTCCATCCCTGTGTAAATTGTCTTCCTTCCCTTTAAAGTACCAAACCACCGTCCCCCCTTTCTCCTTAGCTCAAGATGGCATATAAAGCAAACTGCCCAATTTGTCCTTGGGCCCTATATTCTTATGGACCCTCCCTATGTACATACGTACATAAATTTGATTATTTTGTCCTGTTAATTTGTCTTTCGTCATTTCAATTATTTGAGCAGCCAGAAGAACTAAGAGGGGTAAGGGAACATTCCCCCCTCCACATTTATTTATGCCTCCATTAGAAAAGAATATCAGCTTCGACACATTACTTGGTATTATAAACAATGCTCGATAAAGTTTCACATAGCCCAATACTTTGGCGTACTCTCCTTGAGAAAATGTTGCGAATGCTTTAACCTGTGTGGAGTGATGGGCAGCTCGCTGTCACCGCCCCCAGCAAGCTCTGAAGGGGAAGGACTCTATCCAAGCCTGTTCGTGAGGACGGGTTTGGGAAACATGGAAATTCCAATGGTGCAGGGTTTTGTTATTAGAAAATGCTAGTGTAAAAATCCTACTGATGTATTCATTACTCTTTAAATAATGAAACAACCCCAAATAAAATAAATCGATAATAATAAAACTAACAAAACAGTAATTTATAAACAGAAAGCATGATCCTGGCAACTGAAAACCAGTTAACTCAAAACAACACAAATGGTGCCATGAAATCAAAATCCTCAGTAATCACAATCACTGCATATATCCCAAATAAAGGGTTTTCCCCCCAAAAAAATCATCCCCCAGAAAAGATAAGATTACCTTCTATTTAAATCTTTACAAAGTTTCTCATATTATGTAAGGCACTCGTCCTTGCTTTTTAAATCAATGTTTTTATTGTGAAATATAACACCAGCTGCTTTCTTTCTTCTTTTCTTCCCTTTTTCTTTTTTTTACAAAAAGCAAGCTTCTTTTTTGTGGACACACAATAACCTGAAACGACTCAGTCAGCACTTGGCTGGGATGCTCCGAGCAGCCACCTGACTGAATCACCGACAGAAGACAAAGAAGGAAAGACGTTTCACTCCCGTTAAATTATTCCAGGATGTTATGACCTCACATTCAGGGGACTAGAGTGTTAAAAGCAACCTTTTTAAAAGCCACCTTAACAGCAGTAGGGTGTCTATGTTCTATAAATTCACCTACAAAAGGATGAAAAAGAAACAGTGTTCTAATGTTATGTAAACAGATACTTACAGTTTGAGATAAAGTTTCTAGTGACAGCACCCTGCGTGAGTCCGTCTGCTGCAGCTCAAAGAAATTACACAAAACTGAAGGCCATATAATAAAATCTGGAAAACGATTAACTCAAAACTAGTGGCTCTCACGGCAAGGGAACTGGATGACAAAGGAGACTGGAAAGAGTTTGAATGAAATGGATTCATCGAATGGGAGCATGGAAAATAAGCAAAATGGTAATTTGGAAATTTTATATCTGACGTCGAGTTTTTACAATTTAAATTTTTTTATTTTTTAGTAATAAAATTTAAAAATTTTTATATTTTAAGTGAAGATTTGACTGTTCAAATCTTTTATGGGTTTTCTTATCTGAAAATGCTTTTAACAGTCAGTGTCCCCGGTCTTCAGGGATATGTGGCAGTGTCATCAGTGTAGGCAAGTTGGAGACATTCTGGGATGCATTTGCATTTTTAATAAATTAGCAACATGCTGATTTTACTGCAGGGGTTCAGAATGAGTTACTGCAAGACGCACCTTTGTTCTACGAGGTCTGACAAGTAAGTTCACGAACTTGTTGCAACGCTATTGCCAACCTTTTTTGATATCAGAGGGATTATTCATTATGAATTTGTACCAAGTGGACAAACAGTTAACCAAGCTTAGTATTTGGAAGTGCTGAATAGGCTGCGTGAAAAAGTTTCACTACCTGAACTTTTCACCAACAATTCATGGCTCCTGCATCACGACAATGCACCAGCTCACACGGCACTGTCTGTGAGGGAGTTTTTAGCCAGTAAACAAATAACTGTATTGGAACATCCTCCCCACTCACCTGACCTGGCCCCCAATGACTTCTTTCTTTACCCAAAGAGAAAGGAAATATTGAAAGGAAGACATTTTGATGACGTTCGGTACATCAAGGGTAATACGATGACAGCTCTGGTGGCGATTCCAGAAAAAGAGTTCCAACATTGCTTTGAAGGGTGGACTAGGTTCTGGTGAAGGTGCATAGCTTCCCCAGGGGAGTACTTCGAAGGTGACTGTAGTGATATTCGGCAGAGGTGTGTAGCACTTTTTCTAGGATGAGTTCTCGAACTCAATTGTCAGAACTTCATATGCAGATTGTTTTGAGCAAAGGGCAACTTTAGCTTCAGGCTCCAGAGAAACTTCTGCCCCTCCCTTTAATTAACTAGAAGAACTTGAATTAGGGGCCTTGCTCAAAATAAGAGATGATCAGAGATAACCTCTTGACCTGTCTGTAGGGCAGGGCAAACTGCCAAACTTCTCTTTGCTAAGTGTCTGCTCTTCTTACCCTGCAATGACCCTTTGAAGGCTTCAGGTAATGTCTTAAATACCCATGATGTTCCCTTTCTGTCTCTAAACCTCTCGTGCGTGTGGGGTCTCTGACTCTCTAGTGTATGTGGGCTTCTCAGATATATGTATCGGTTGAATTTGCTCATTTTTCTCTTGCTAATCTGTCTCATGACTGTTTGATTATTACCAGCCAGAAGAACCTTAAGGGTAGAGGAAAGTTTTTCCTCCTCCATATTACCTAGTGAATACAACACATTAGCAATCTCTAATAATTTGTTTCATAGGCTACAAGTAAATAACCCATTATTTTGTACTAAAACAGAAGTCAACGTGAGGATGCCCCTTTTCCAGGTAAGAACCAAAAAAAGCCTATTTCTTTCCGCCCACTTCCACTCCCCAGGAGGGACGAACTTTGAGAATTTTATGTAGAGATGGGCCAACATGTGGGAAGCACAGAGAGGAACAGACCACCCCACCCCCCGCCCTGTCCTCCTCCCCACCACACACACATACACTGAGAATGAGCTAGAAGAGAAAAACTGTATCTGAGAAGTGGAAGAGGACATTTGGGGACCTCAGGGCTGGGGTCCATGTAATAAAAACTTACTCTGCCTGTTCCTCAGGCCACTACTCTACATGGTGACCAAAAAATAGCCCCAAGCACTTTGCCCATGGGTGCGGCTGTCCCTTGGCTGGGGGGGGGGGGGGATTTCAACCTGGCCTCACCTTGGAAACCTGAGGCCTGGGTCCCACCCCCAGGGACCGGGAGCTAAGTGGCCCAGGTGAGCCCGGGCCTAGGCTGAGTACCACCTGTTACAGTTAGGGAGGTGCCTGCGTTCAGAGCCAGGAAGAAAACGTGCCTGCTAAGCCAGTTAGTCCAGGAGAGGCACAGCCCGCCAGCGGACTCCAGGCCAGCGGGCTGAGTCCCTGACCCACTGACCTCTCCTGTTGTCTAGCCCCTGTCCTTGACCGAAGGGCTGCCCCAGGCCCTTGATGGCACACGCCCAAACACCCCTGGGTACAAGTGGCCTTGCAGAGTCACCTTTAAGACCCACCTCCCACCCATTCCTAGGAGCCGTACTCTTCAAATTTTTGCTTGTTGATCTAAAATATTTTTGAAAGACCACGTGACCCTTTGCACTTTCTAAGCTGTTATCTAACCACTTCTGTCATACATTTAATTAGTAACATATGGAATCCAGCCTATTTTGAATAGTGAGTGACCTTTTAAATAACATGTTTATCATCTTTAAAATGTATCCAACTGAATCTAAATAACTGAGCAACTGGACAGCAGCCACTGACCGTTTAGCAAGCACAGGAACCAGCTCCTCTTTCTGAGTTTGGAATTTCACGTGGTTTCTCTTCTTCCTGAATTTGCCTGTCCATTTTCCCGCCCCTACTGATTCCATCTGAATATGAGAAATACTGACAATGCTGCGTATCACCTCAGGGTTGACAAGCCCCCCTCACCCTCTGTGTTCAGAACTTGGCTTCCTGCATGGAACCGCCTTCCGCACCAGACTTAGCAGCACTCACAGACACCCCCTTATTTACCTGGGCTGTCTCCAGACCCTCGAAATATAACGGTGACCCAATACCTTCTATTTTGAGATTTAACCCTGTGATGGAATTCGATTTGACAGTATGGTTCGGCTTGGGACTTTTTGAAAGTTTTTTTCCCCTTTCTTTGCTTTCTTCCCCTCCTGCCAAACCTTCGTGACTCTGTTTACTGTACATTCAGTATGCGCACCGACCAGTTTCTGTGGTTCTGTGTACTTCAGCGCTGAGTGCATGCCTCCCCGGTGACCAGGGAGAGGTTGTTGCATCTGTATGGGATCCACTGCTGACCCAGAGGCAGCCCAGCCTCCAGGAAGTGCCTTTTTCAGAAATTGCCTGACCAACTTCTCCCTCCTTGCATGTCTATAAAACCTTTGGGCGGTATTAAGAGCAGGAAGGCAGTTTTTGTGACAGGAATCCACTGATATCCCTTAATGCTGGCCTTTTGGAATAAACCTGCTATTCTTTCCACCAACCTTACCTCTGGAGTTTTGGCGAGCAGCCGACCTTTTGCATGATAACATAAATTTCCATTCTGTGCCTTGGAAATGATTAGCTCAACTGCGTATTTCCATTGATCCGTCAGGACAAAATGCTCGTTAACCAGAGTGAAGATTCTCTCCTTCCAGGCCCCTGAACTTTGGCCAGAGCCTGCAGACAGCCCCTCCTGAGAACCAGCTTCCTGGGGTAGGACATTTCTCTGGCCTCCTACCTGTCCTTCATCTCACCTCCCCAGGGCCAGTTCATTCTAGTTTTGTTTCCTCCTCCCTCTGAAAGCCAAGCCCCTTTTGCCTGGCCCTGGAGGTGCTTGCAAATCATCTGTCACAGCGTTCTTGTGTTGCCATTGTCCCCTCTGCCACTGCAATAGTCCCTTGTCCTCCCCGGAACTAGCCTTTCGAATAAAGTCTCTCTTTCAGGGGAGCATGACCGGTTCCCCCAATTATAATGGTGACCCTATACCTTCTATTTTGAGATTTAACCCTGTGATGGAATTCGATTTGACAGTATGGTTTGGCTTGGGACTTACCCTGACTGGTTTTTAATTTGACAATATCCCTTTATAGGCTTTTGGGTGAACCGGTCATGCTTCCCCGGAAGAAAATACAATTTTACAATTGAGTATTGAAAATCGCTCCTGAATTGGAACGATTGCACGATCATATCACAATGAATGCGCAGTTGTTGACAACAGTGTAAGTATATGGCATACATTTTGATATGACTGTAACTTCTATGTTTAACGACTGTTTATTAGCAATGCATCCATTAATGAGAAGGACTGATCTGAGAACAGAAACCACACACACCCACGCACACACACACACCCACACCCACCCACACACACACACACACCACACACACACCCACACACACACACCACACACACACGCACACCACACACACACCACACACACACACATACACCACACACACACACACACACACACACACTACACACCCGTCAGTCTAAGGGTATCTTACCACTGCACTACCTACATTAACCAACGTTACCACTCCAGGGGCCTGCTTGATCTTACACTACAGGAAAGTCCTGAAAGATTCATCAATTCTTCAATGGAAAATACCCACAGGCGCCAAAATTGTTTCCATGCCCTCTCCTCAAAATCCTCTCCTGGCTGCTTCCGCCAGGCCTGTGCCTCTTGCCCAATCTTACCAAGCCCGGCCAGACTTCACGTTTGCAGTAGATCCCAACCTTGCAGGCCTCACTCTAAGCGGCTCCCCAAGCAACCTGGAGCTCAGCGCTGCCGCGCGCTGAGCAACAGGCTGTTCCACTGCTTTCATTCTGCTTGGATTTCTGGGGATGAAAGAAACAGTTTGGCGTAATGGGATTTCTGTTCTTTGACGTACAAATATAAGGGTCCAGAAAACTTGCTCGCCTAATAAGTAGGTGGGAGTAAAGGGACGTTGTCAAGCCACACCACTCATCTTTGAAGCCTTCCCAACTTTGGCGCCAGAATCACACGGTACAAGCCAGCTTCTCCGTTCCCTTCCTGATCCACATTTACTAGCTGGTGACTAGGGGTTATTGAACCCCTCTGCCTCGGTTTCCCCTTCCGTCAAGTGGGCACAGTGGCATTCATCTCTCAGGGTTGGGAGGATTTGTGGGTTAATACCAGTGTGGGTCTTGACGGGGTAGAAAAATTTTCCCTTCCTCCGTTTTAGGTCCTTTGATCTAATACTGTGTTTCCCGGAAAATAAGACCTCGCCTGACCATCAGCTCTAGTGCATCTTTTGGAGCAAAAATTAATATAAGACTTGGTCTTATTTTACTATAATATAAGGCCAGATATAATATGATATGATATCATATCATATTATATCATATCATCATATCATATCATATAATAATATAATACCAGGTCTTACATTAATTTTTTCTCCAAAAGACGCATTAGAGCTGAAGGTCCGGCTAGGTCTTATTTTCTGGGAAACACGGTACTTAAACTTATATAAGACAGGTTATCAGAGAAAAACACCGATTCCTATGTATGGGAGCCCCATAAAGACAGGAAGACTGGCAGGCAGCTGGGCAGCTGAGGCTTCTGTGCCGTCCTGAGCAAAGGAAGGGGTCAGGGCTCTGAAGCACAGGCAGGAAGGCCTTGTGAGGGGCGAGGCACTAGGGGAGCTGTTTGGAAAACAAAGGTTGCCTTGTTATGCAGATAAGTCTTAGGTAAAGAGGTATCTCTGGTAATAGCTGTCTGGGGGCTCTTTCACCTTTAGCTCAAAACAATACTCAAGCCAAAGACATATTTTGGGGGGGCCATACCTGCTCCCCCTCCGTCTCCAGCAGGGTCTGAAACACATTAAGGACCTCACGGTTAAACGATTATCAACATGCTTTTAATGCTCTCCCAGTTGACAGGTCATTTAAGTCCTTCCTCCTTTCGGTTTCAAGCCCAGGACTGGAAATTGCACACCTCTTGGCCCCTCCTTTGGGTAGGAGGTGGAAGTTGAGTGAGCCTTCAGCCGTCTCAGGGCAGAACAATCTGGATAGGGAAGCAGGTTGGGAGGCTGAAGGTCTGGGTATTGATACCTTCACACAGTCTTGCTGAGTAGCCCTGGGCACATCCCCATGGCCTCTGGGGCTTGCCTAAGGCAGATGGGAGCCCGGAGTCAGGGACCCATCTCCCCAAGCTCGTAGCAGGAACTCTCCCGCCCCTAACAGGGAAGCCTGCTTGGAGCTCTCTTTCTGCTTTGAATGCAGCAATAGGACATCTGCATTTAACTATAGTTCGTTTCCCCCAAATATCCCACTCCCTAAAATCCCCCCAGACTTCTGAAGCGGGATAGATGGTGACAGCTCACTCCCTCTGTCCTGGCAATGATCTGGAACATGTCCCTAAAGGATCCTCTCTGCTGGCTAGAGCTGCTGTTTCAGACCCAAAGGGGGCAGGCACCTCAGGGGATATTTCCTGACTGGTGTTTTCAGAAGCTCAAGTGTTTGAGTCAGAGGCTCCTAGGGACCTCGGTTCAAGTCCCAGCCCAACCACCTATAAAAATGTGAGGCAACTCCAGTTACGCAATGTCTTTAAGCGTCTTTCCTCTATAAAATAGAGATTCCACTGACTTTGAGGGCTGTAACAATCCCTTAGGTAAAAGCAGGACCTAGGCTGGAGTGGATACTCAAACAAATCTCAGATGGAGCCCTGGACCACCAACAGGGGACACAGCTCAGTAGATGTGTACATGTGCTTGGACGAGTATGGCGGCACTCTCAGGGCTCTGCCTAACCCTGCCCATCGCTGGCCAGGCCTTCCGGTACTCCAGATAAGGAGACAGGGGTCTGTGCCCCCACCCACCCCCCCAGAGCCTCTGCCTAACCCTGGGCTCCCTACAACCTCCCAGCGCACATCCTCCCGGCCCAGGGGCCAGCAGCAGACTCAGGCATAACTGCAGCTTTCCTTGTAGACCCACATCTGTCACTTGAGATTCGGAAGCCTTCTTAAGGTGGGGGCGTCTTGAGGATGGGGGCCAGGCAGAAGGCAGAAAATTACCTTTACGCTGCCTCAGGTCCGTTTGGTGGTCCCAACTCTGAAAGCCCATTGCCTCCCAAGGCCAGGTCCCAAGATGTGGATTGAATGGTTCCTCTCCCTGCACTGTTGTCAGGACACCGACAGCCTATACCAGGTTCCCACCAATGTGTGTGGCTGCTTCTTCACTTTCTGTTCTATTCCACTCGTCTACCTGTGATTCCCTGAACAATTCCGTCCTGTTGCAATTATTCTTTTAGTGAAGGTACTTTCCTAACATGCACACTTTACTACACATTTTCTTTAAAATATCAAGAAAAATCAACATTTCTGTTCTTCTTCTGCAAGAGACATAGACAGTCTTATACCTGTGGGGAGGAACAAACTCCCCTCTACCCTCAAGGTTCTTCCGGCAGGTCTAATAATTAAACAGACGTGAGACAGATCAGAGAAAGTGGCCAGATTTAATTACACACGTATGTATGGGAAGCCCACACACATGAAAGAATCAGGGACCCCACATGAATGAGAGATTCAGAGACAGAAAGAGGAAATGACATCCTGAGTTCAGGGTGAGTTAAGGCACCTGGGGCTTCAGTGGGTCATTGCAGGGCCATAAGAAGAGCAGATGTCCAGTCATTAGTAGTTTGTCCTGTCCTATACAGCGGTCAAAAAAGGTTATCTCTGTTAACCTCTTATTATGGGCAAGGGCGGGGTGGGGGTGGAAGGTGTCAGAAGTTTCTCAAGAGCCTGCAGTGTCTCAGCTGCCTTTAGCTCAAAATAATCCACATACCACAGAGGCACATCTTGGGGTGCTCGTTCTGAACCCCTACACGCCATACCTCTGAAGGAAACCAAAGATTTTGCCACACTGAAGCTGCCTTTTTGGACATTGACCTTAAACTGTTTATTAAGAATCAAGATTCAGAAAGAAACTTTGACCCTCCCCCCTTCCTTCCTAAGAGATTCGGAGGGGAAGGCCTACTCCAGGAAGGGAACCTTAGGATGTCACCTTAGCCTGATCTGAATGAAGTGTGGTAAACAGGGCTTCAAGGAGGGGTCTGTTAGCCTAGATGCCCCGACCCACTGTCTCAGGGTTGCCCAGCAAGAATTTGCCTGCCAGGTGTGTTCCATCTTCCTCAACTACCTGTAAATCACCCATTCTCACTTCTGAAACTTAAGACCCCGTCCCCCACAACCTTTTCCCTTTGTCCAAAATGTCATATACAGTAGTACCTCGGTTTTCAAACGTCTCGGTTGATGAACATTTCAGTTTACGAACGTCATAAACCCAGAAGTAAATGTTTTGGTTTTGTAACACACCTCGGAAGTCGAACATGTCATGCGGCCTCCGCTGAGTGCAAGATCCTGAGGCCTCGCTGTCAGCTGTTTTCGAACGTTTCAGAACTCGAATGGTCTTCCAGAACGGATTATGTTCGAAACACGAGGTACCACTGTATACCTGGTGTTGCCTCGCTGCCTGGAATTTTCCTCCTTATGTAAATTTCTCGTGTACATGTATTGGATTTGATTTTCTCCTGTTAATCTGTCTCTGTTAATTTCATTATTAGACCAGCTAAAAGAACTTAAAAGGTGGGAAGAAATATAATATAATTTTTTAGCCCCCACACCTCTATTGTCACCTATAGTTCTGGTACAACCAATTTTAAACACACAAGAATGTGTGTGTGTGTGTGTGTGTGTGTGTGTGTGTGTGTTTGCTTCTTTCTGTATTAGTTTGATGTGTTAGTTGTATTAGTTTGTTTTCTGTTGCTGCTGTAACAAACTACTGAAAACTTGGTGAGTTAAATGATACACACAAGTTCACGAATTCATCCTAGAAGTGCTCCATACATCATTGCTGAATATCACTATGGTCACCTTTGAAATACTCCTCTTGGGAAGCTGTGCACCAATGCCAGAGCCTAGTCCACCCTTCAAAGCAATTTTGGAACTCTTTTTCTGGAATGGTCATTAGAGTTGTTGTCCTACTACATTTCATGTCCTGAAAGTCATCAAAATGCCTTCTTTTCAATGTTTCCTTTATCTTCAGGTAAAGAAAGACGTCATTGGGGGCCAGGTCAGGTGAGTAGGGAGGGTGTTCCAATACAGTTATTTGTTTACTGGCTCAAAACTCCCTCACAGACAGTGCCGTGTGAGCTGGTGGATTGTCGTGATGCAAGAGCCATGAGTTGTTGGTGAAAAGTTCAGGTCGTCTAACTTTTTCATGCAGCCTTTACAGCACTTTCAATTAGTAAACTTGGTTAACTCTTTGTCAAGTTCATAAGGAATAATCTCTCTGATATCAAAAAAGGTTAGCAACATCGTTGCAACAAGTTCATGAACTTACTTGTCAGACCTCGTACTTATTACCTTACAGTTCTGGAGGTCAGAAGTGTCCACGGGTCTCACTGAGCTAAAACCAAGGTGTCCTCAGGGCTATGCTCCTTTCTGGAGGTTGTTTTCCATCTTTATTCATCTTTCAGGAGAATCTGTTTTCCATCTTGTCCACCTTCTAGAAATCGCCTGTATTTCTTGGTTCCTGGCCCCTTCTCCATCTTCAAAGCCAGCATCTGTCTGACTTTTCTGCAATAGTCACATCTATCTCGTAGTCTGGCCCTGGGAAGGCTTTTAATGATGAGGTTGGGCACCCGCAGATAATCCAGGATCATCTCAAGATTCTTACCTTAATCACACGTGCAAAGTCCCTTTGCCATGTAAAGTCATGGAGTCAGAGGTTCTGGGGATCAGGAAACGGAGATCTTTGGAGGAAACGTTATTCTGATTGCCGTAATTCCTGTGAATAGACAGTTTAATTTCCCGTTAGGTTGTCACTTTTTGTGCTGTCCATTATTTCTTGAATCTCTGCCTTCCCTGAGTTCAACCGACTTCTTCCTCAAGTTCTTCCGTCCATATTCTTTTAGGGAGAGTTGTGAGTGGAAAGCTCCGTAATCTTTCATTGTCTGAAAATATCTTCACTTTCACGCTCAGTTATACCATTGCTGAACATCAGCTGCTGGCGTGACGGTTATTTTTGCTCAGTGGTTTGACGATCTCCCTCCTTCTGCTGTCTTACTGGTGATGAAAAGTTTGCTGTCTACTGACTCTTGTCCCTTTACCAGCAATCCGTTTGCTCTCTGGTAGACTTTAGGATTTCCCATCACGCGTAAAGTTCTGACGTGTCATTACAACATCCTGCAGTAGACTTTATTTTTACTCGTATTCTCAGGGGTTGGAGGTCACTTGGGCCTCACAGCCGGGCTGGGAGTACTCACCAATGGGCTCCGGTCAGTCAGTGACCTCAGTGTGTGGGCGGGCCATCCCAACTTGCTTAGAATATCAAATTGTTTTAGATGGTAAATGATTTATTTTTAACAGCTTTATTGAAATACAATTCACATACCATACAAGCCACTCATTAAAAGTGTACAACTCAACAATGTTTAGTATAATCAGAGTTGTGCGACCATCACCACAATCAATTTTTGAATATTTTCATCACCTTAAAAAGAAACCCCGTCCCATTTAGGTCTTGCTTTCTTATTCCAGCCCCGACCCCCCACCATGACTCCAGGCTCATCAGCTTGCTGTCTCTGTGGCTTGCCTTTTCTGGATATTTCATGCAAATGGAATCACACAATACTGGCTTTTGTTACTAGCTTCTTTCACTTGGCATAATGGTGTCAAGAGTCACCTGTGTTGTAGCGTGTGTCAGCACTTCCTTCCTTTTTATGGTGGAATAAGATTCTGGGTGAGTTGTGTTCGGCCCCAGGAAAGGTTTTGGAGAGAAACAGATCAGAGTTGAATTTACCATGAAATCTATGAAGCTGAAGCGTCAGGTCCCTCAAGCCCTGACTTAATGGGAGGTCATTTCATGTTCAAGAATTTGTCTTTTTTTTCTTAGAGAGGTCCACAAATTGTATAAGCATCAGGCCCTAGAAAACATAGATCTTACCGAGTCTCCAGTGAAATGGCGAGAGTACCAACATAGCTGTATCTAGTGAAGGAATAACCTGTGTGGGTCTGATGTTTAAAATATTGGTGATATTTAGGAGAATTTAGATGACGTGACACTATAAAGGATTGGACTTGTGAGTCCAGTTGGACTCCGATTACACTAAACACCATTCAGTGTGTTTCTGAGGAATTGATTTAGATCTTCGCTAGCAAGTTGAAAGAATGTTACTAAGTTTTCAAGAACTATTAAAATATTTATTATGGCCTACAAGTCACCATACTTACTTATAAGTTTAGGTTGTTAAAATCACAAAGGTGCTTCAAGAAATTTTGTTTGTGAGACGACTAAAGTCCTTGAAACAAAAACAAAAGTATTTTAAAAAAAGAAATGCCATCCAGACGTTTAAGGACAGTTAATAAATAGAATTGTTGTAGCCCTCCCCAAGCGATCATCAAACTTCTCCACGTTTATAAGTAGAATAAGAAAAACTGAACATAAAAACCTGAGGATAAAACAGGTTTTAAAATGTGTAAGTATTGATAAATCAACCATTACGTTTTTTACAAAGGTGTTTGCCAATAGTCTTTTCCATGTACCAAAGAAGACTTCCAGAACACCATGGAATCCAGGTAGAAAAACATACCATAGCTCCTTCCCCAGTTACCTGTGAGCAGACTTCCATCCCTATTTTGAAGCTTATGCCAGACCTTCTGCAGAATTGATTTGCCCGCAGAGAACACATGTCCTGCAGATGAGTTTTCCTGTGTGGCTCCCAGCGTCGGAGTTTACAGTGGAGCTTTGGTGCCCAGTCCCCTTGAGGCAAGCTCGCTCTTCCCTGAGCCCTGGATTTCCGTGGATGCCTCCTCCTGGCCCACTGTTCCCAGGTCTAACCTCGGCAGTCGAGGCCCCTGTCCTGCCTTCCCTGGGGAGTCGCCAGCCCAGTGGCTCCCATTCCACGTATCCTCTCGTTCCTGGTGAGGCTCCCTTGTGCTCACCCCTCTGGGGACCAGTTTCCTGAGAACGTCCCAGGAGGGGGTCTGTAGATTTCTTCCAGCCTGAGCCTCAAGCCCCCAGTCTGATCCCAGCTCCTCATCTCTCTGGATGCCCGTGGTCGCCGTGAGCCAGGCCCTCGGCCCCTGGTAGCCTCAGGATAGGGGCCCCCGGTATTTAGCCTGTGGCTGTAATGCCCACGTGCTGCCCGGCACTCTGTCCCGTGTCTGCCCAGAGGAGGTGGGATGTGTTTTTCAGCCTGTGTATTTTTGGTTTCTCTTTACACACGTTATGGGTTATCTTTGTGTGTTCCCAGACACGGAAAACGTTTCAAGGTTCCAGGCAGTGTAGCAGCCTCTCTTTTCCTCTTTATACATATTTCTGCAACATTTGAACCACTTGCAAACATGGATCCGCTGTTTATTATCAGAAACATAAATCAAAACACAAATTGGGAAGGAGGGACTTTGCCAACCCTCCCCTGACTTGACCCCTACAGGTCCTACGTGCAACGATCACAACGGATCCCACCCTCTGTGACGCCCAGTTTCTCCCGGGCGTCCACGTCCCCACCTGTAGTAGTCCTAGCTCAGGCTGCCGTGACAAAGGAGCACAGACCGAGCAGCTTAAACAACAGAAATCTATTCTCTTGCAGTTCTGGAGACCGGGAGTCCGAGATGAAGGTGAGGGCAGGGCTGGTGTCTCTGGAGGCGTCTCTCCTTGTCTCGCAGACGCCGCCTTCTCCCTGTGTCTGATGGTTGCCCCTGTGTATGCATGCCCGGTGTCTCTGTGTGGCCACGTCTCCTCTTCTTCTAAGGACACCAGTCACATGGAATTAGGGCCCACCCTAAGGGCCTCATCTTACCTGAATCACCTCTTTAAAGGGCCTATCTCCCACATTCTGTGGTGGGGGTGGGGTTAGGGCTTCCACATATGAGTGTGTGGGAGGGGCCCAGTGCAGCCCAGCATCCCCTTGCCTGGTTTTCCTCTAGTGCATCCCGGTGTGTTCTGCTGTCCCCAGGGCGCCATCCAGAGCGCTGCTTCTCGCTTCGTCCCCTTGGTGACCTCCTCCAGCCCCAGCTCTAGACATGCTGTCCCCTCTTCCATGTGCAGACGGCCCACATGCCCACTGGCAGCCCAGCCCTCTCTCCCAGCTCCAGATGCCAGTACTCCATTCTCTCTCCGCCGTCTCCACTGCGTGTACAGCACGCAGCACAGATCGCACTTGTCCACACCTGACCCAGTTATCTTCCCACAGATGGCCCTTCTCATCTCAGTTGATGTCAACTCCATCCTTCCAGCTGGTCAGGCCCCAGAGCCTGGAGGCATCAACCTGAGCGCGGTTTCCAGCACTAAGGACTAGAGAAGGACAATGCCTTTCTCCTCCGTAACCAAGTGAGGCTGCAGGTAATTCCAGGCACAGATGCCTGTTGTCCCAGCTGGTGCCGCTGACAGTGGGTCTGTGCTTGGTCCCGGCTTCCCCGTCACCTGCACAAGCAGAGGCCTTACAGGCCTGGTGGGGTCCAGGCAAAGGCCTTCCCGGCAGGTCCATGCCCCTCAATGTCTGTCCTCGAGCAACAAGTTCAAGCTTCACAGCCCTGCAGACAGGCCAGGCTCGGTTCCAGCTTCACGTGGTGCACAGAGCGGGCTTTACCTGGACGCTATGAAGTCCCAGCCTTTCAGCCCTGGGAGGGTGCTCTCACGACATCACATCGTGCAAACGCTGCACAAGTAGGGTATGGAAACTGTGATCATAAAGGTTGTATCTTTCTGCTCACGCTTTCCCTCCATTCCAGTTCTCTTGGTGATGCTACAGCCGCCATGGGCATATTTGGGTTGGTGCTAAGGGGAAGCTGAGTTGAGGATACCTGTTGGTTGGGATGAGTAACTTTTATGTTGTCTGCCATCGTGTGTAGGTAATTAGTTGTTAACCATGAGGTATGAGAATGGCTTCCAAGAATGTTCCTACCACCCACAGCGCCAGCTGGGGTGCAAGGATGCAGGGCCAGGTGTCACCCCAGGATATGAGCAAGTGTGTCCTACAGTACCCGGCATCCTGCATTTCTGGGGAGTGGAGTAGAGAAAAAGTCCTGCTTTTAAAGGGTTGACATAAGAAGTAAACAAAGAGAGTATACCCTAAAAATGTAGTTAGAAAGTTATTGTAAAATTAATGAAACTCTTAACGTTATTTTCCTGGGTTTGCGATATTGGGGTACTATAGGCTTTTTAGAATTCGTAATTTATTGCGCTTTCTTTTCTCATTTTGAATATGTATGCTTTTGATGTGTTCTTGTATTTATAATTTTGTATCTTACTCCTTCAAGAGGGTCCCCCCAAATCATATAAGCTTCAGCCCCCACACAGTGTGGGTCTGGCTCTTAAAAGATACGCATCACCCCTCCCCCCGCAGACTGAATGCCAGGTCTTGTGTGAATAGCTGGTTTGTTTTGCCATTGTTGACATAGGGGAAAAGGCTGAATGAGCCAATACCAAGAAGAACTGGTCAGCCTGCCCCCAGCTACCTGTCCCTGCCAGTTTGGGCTGCGGTTTTATGCTTGCTTCTGTGCGTTGGGTTAGCTCTTTCTTCTCTTTTCAAAGCCTCTTCAAATCCATTATTTCCTGGGATCGTTGGTGTCATGAGGCAGGACAGACAGATCACCAAGTCCCTGCACAGAAGTGGACACTGGCTGAGGCTGGGGGCCACACTGTTGGCAGGTGACCCCCCCACTGGAAACTGGGGGCCTGGAACCCAAACCCAGATTTCCTGAAAACTTCAGTCCTTACCGGCATGCAGATATGTCTAGTGAGGGGCATATTCTGAAATTTCTCCTCTTGAGCCCCAGGGGCTGACACACCTCTGCTGGTGTCTCTGGTCCAACTGGAAAAACCAGGCCGGCCAGTCTCTGGGTGGCTGCAGGCTGCCAGCGGGAAGAGGAGAAATGTTTCCCAATGGATGTAGTGAGAAAGAAGGTAAGAAAAGACGTGGAGTCACTCCATAAGTAAACACAAACCACCAGCTGGTGGAATGGGAGAAATGGGGCCTGAGGGGTAGTGTAGGCCCCTCACGCCCACACCCCACCGTGGACATGACCATGCAGGTCCCGGGCAAGGAAGGGTCCAGACTTACGTTTAGTCGCTGTCTTTTCTCTCCCTCATGGAGTCCCTGATTTCTGCCAGCCCCCCAGCTCTTCACCCAACCCCCAAAGGTGACAGATGACCATGTGCTCCTTCTAACAACCTGACCAGTGCCCTCTCCATGGCCTAGAAATAAGCTAGGAAACATAGGAACCCGACTGCCCCCCATGCTGGCCATCTGGGAGCAGATGGACGGCCTGCAGGGCTCATGCCGGGGCATGATTTCACTGTCGCCCTCTCTGGGTAACGGGATGCCGGGCTGGAGCCTCCCCCAGGCCTCCCTCAGCTGGACCGCAGCCCCCTGGCCACGTGGCTGGCCAGCCCGACCACATGACTACACTGAAGGACGCACATTGGATACGGACTGCAATTCCTCCACTGTCTGGAATCCAGCCCCTGGCCACACGTGTAAAACCCGGCTGATAGCACCTAAGGCCCAGCACTGTTCCCATAATCTAAGGAGACCACATTCCCAAAGTACTTCATCAAAGCACCAAGCACAGGCTGGACTGACCTTCTTCTAACTTAAAAATATCAAACTGACTTTCCTAGTCCATTCAGGCTACTATAATAAACATACCATGGACTGGGTGGCTCAAGCAACAAACATTTATTTCTTGTGGTCCCGGAGGCTGGACGTCCAAGGTCAAGCAGGTTCAGTTTCTGGTGAGGTTCCAATCTCTCGTTCATAGACAGCCATCTTTTCACTGTGTCCTCACAGGGTGGAAGAGACAAGGGAGCTCTGTGGGGTCTCTTTCACAAGGACACAAATCCCATTCATGACCTAAGGTTCCACTTCCAAATACCATCACATCGGAGGTCAGGTTTCAACATGTACAATTCAGGGTGGAGAGGAAGGACACAAACATCCAGTAAAATCTATTTGATTATAATTCCATCATAAATAATGAACACTTTAAATTTGAGTATTTATTACCATTACATAATATAATTGGCATCAAAGATTATATTTTCTAAATATATTGACCATAAACTCTCTCTTCTAAAGTGTTTTTGCTGTTACTTTGGGTGCCACTTACCTGCTGCCACCGAACGAGAACCAACCTGGCACCGGGATATTCCTTCCCCTCCCACCCCAGCCTCCTCCCTGATTCAGGGGCACTTAGTTAATATCTTCCTCCAGGACGTGACGTCAGCGTAGGATTTGTGACAGACAAGGACGCATATGGTTCTCTTACCACCTCTCCATTAAGTTTCAGGAGGAGGGAGAGCATTTTGCGCATGGATGTCAGGCTGCCGTTGGGTAAGGGTCAAGCTCTAGCTCTACATCAACGCCACGGGTGAAATTATGAGTTTACAGTTTATAAACAACCAGACCAAAATGCCCAGTTTCTAAGCACTGGCACACAGACTTCTTTCCCAAGACCTGGTCCTCAGCATTTGGATTCCTCGGCTGGTTTCCCTCACGTGCACGTTTCCCTTGGTTCTTTGTCAAGCTGTCCTCTCTGTTATTCTCTTCAAGCAGAAAGACCCTTTCCTTGCCTCTCTGTCTTCTTGGGTGACCTGGGACCTGGAGAACACCCGTGAAAGAATTACGACAGTCGTCAGATGCTGGCCAAGTGTGATAAGAGTAGGATGTGCTTATTCAGAATCTAGCAAGCATGGTGCTGCTGTCTTTATATACCTGTGTCGTCTCAGCTTTCCAATAATCCTGTGAGGTAGCACTCTCTGTCCCTAGTATGGATGAGGTACCTGAGGCTTAGAGAATTTAAGTAACGGTGCCCAGGCTTACAACCAATTGTCTGACTTGAAAAATCCATATCTGACCAACTTGAACTGAACACCCTGGCAGCACCCACTTGTCTCAAGTACTGAGTTAATTACCGGGGTCAGGAGGTGTGCAAAGGGCCTCAGGGAGGTGGTAGCTCCAGCAAAACTGTCTCCCGGCTAAGGAACTGTTTTTCTTAATGACTGGAAATCATCCTGGTCATTTGCTATTCTCCCTGCCTCTCTTCCTGTCTCACACTTTTCTAGGTAACACCACTTCCTGCTCCTGTGCTGGGAGGTGCCATGATGGATTCTGTTTCCATCCCTTCCCCAAAGCTCTCCTCTGCCTATCACCCCTGCCGCAACCCCAGTCCCCTTAAACTTGCCACCACTACCCCTCATGCCACCCGGCCACCTGGCCCAGGTGAGACCTCTCGGATTCCCCACTCACTGGTCATACACAACATTTAAAAGGAGAGTCTGGCTGGCCTTCAGAATAACTTGGAAAATACAAGACCAATTAGCAGTTGGGGACGTGGACCCTTTGACTACATGTCATGGGACGGAATCTAAATCTACTCCTCTTTGTGTCTCCATGCTGAGGGCCTTTTAGGGACAGCAGGCTGAGGACCAAGTGGGGAACTTTGTCAAAATATTACTTCATGACTCGAAATTTAAACTCACCATCACAGCATCAGGGTGAATGCCAAGCTGCAAACGAGTGGCTGTGAATGTCATTCCTTTCCTGATGATTAAAAATTTTGAATTAGGGGGTGGCCTGTTAGCTCAGTTGGTTAGAGCGTGGTGCTAATAACACCAAGGTTGCCAGTTCGATCCCCGCATGGGCCACTGCGTCCTCTGAGCTGCATCATCCTTTAAAAAAAAATTTTATTTTTTTAATTAATAAAAGAAAGCCAACAGGATAGCAAGCTCTGGGGCACATACTGTCTAGGTGGTGCCCACAGAGGAGAGGGGACACCCCCTGGGGTTATTGCAATGCAGAGCTGGCTCCACCCTTCCAGAGAAGTAACACCCTGCAAGGGCAATCTCACAGTCCCTACGCCCAGCGATGACGGGGTCAGGGGAGAGTTTCTGGACCCCAGAATCACTGAAGCAGGTTTCCTGAGGTACAGCCCAGAAATTTGCAGTTTTAATCAGGCTTTTGGGGGTGATTCTTATAAAGGATGAAATGTGAGAATGACTGGAACTATTACACACATGGGCGTGTGACATCCGTGATGGCATTTTCCTAATCTTCCGTGGTTGACCAGCCCCTCTTCTAAGAGGCACATTCTTCTACTTTGTTTGTTTTAGCTGTTTTCATAGCTTCCACTGGATTAAGGTAACGTCTCGCTGGTGTGGAGTATTTTATCTCTTAAATGCGGCAGCGAACTCCTATGCTCTGGTCCGTTGTGAATTGATTTCCACCATTTTACTGTCAGAAAGCAAATATTTCATTATTTTCACATTCTTGGGCCACCTCTTTGTCATTCCATCTAAGACCACGAAGGCTTTCATTTTTTTAAACCCTGTTGTTTTCACTGACTCTCACTGTTACAAACAGGTTTGTGTCACCTTCTCCTATGCAGTGGCTCTGTTGATGGTTTCCTCTGTGACTAGAGACTTTAGATATGGACTCGTGTATTTCCTTTACACCTTCTTTCCCCTCCCTCATTCAGACAGGCGCTGGCTCCGACTATGTTTCTCAGTGGACAGAGGTGACAGATGGACGGTGTGACCAGAAGTGGGTCTTTCTGGCTGTTTTAGTCCAAAAGCCTAAACCCTTAGGGGACAAAAATGTAAACAGACAGGGTAGCGGGGTGACACAAGGACAAACTACAGCAGCGAACGCTGTCCTGTGACAGTGATCAAGCTGTTCCTGAGCTTCCTGGAAACCGAGGGCGTGGGGTGGGGGAAACACAGCGGTTCATTGTGGGAGGTGATGGTTCTTCCCAGAGGGACCAGGTCTGGACTGAACCCCGCCCCGGGCGTGGACAGGGCTGTGTGTGATTGGGGGACCATTGACGCCCGTAGTCGAGACAATAGCAAGGCTGCTGGGTTTGCCTTCCATAAATAATACAGCAGAGCACCCTCTGTTCTTGGACTGGCCTTAAGACTATGGCTCAAGGGGCGCGGTGTCACCTCCTCCTGTTTCATGCTCTCTCGACTCCCCAGCCACCAGGCTTTCCCCGCAACAGTCCCCTGGAATGCCCTCACCGTGGTCCCTGGATGAAGTCAGGGTCCAGTCTGGTCTTTCCTCCCGTCACTGGCCGGCTGCTGCCTTCTCCCTGAACCCTTTCTTCATTAAGCGTCCAAACCCTACCCTCCCTCGGCCCCCCATCATGGGCTGTGCCGCCTCATTCTCCTTCCCTCCCCGCTCTCGCAGTTGCCTGTGGAGCTCCATGGTGGTCACTCCCTTCCCGGAGGTCTTGTCTGGGCTTCTGGCTTTTAATATGTCTCTCTGCTGGTGACCCCAAGTTTGTATCTCCATTCCCTGAACTCCAACTGCAAACTCACCATCTCCACTTAGAGGTTTCCTTGGCATCTGTGTGAGTGTCCTGGGGCTGCCCTAACCAAATACCACTGACTGGGCGGCTCAAACAAGAGAAATTTATTTCCTCACAGTTGTGGAGGCTGGAGAGTCCAGATCAAGGCGTGGGCAGGGCTGCAGTCTCCTGAGGCCTCTCTCCTTGGTGTGCGGACGGCAGTCTTCTCCTGGTGTCATCTCTGTGTGTGCACTCCTGGTGGCTCTCTGTGTGTGCATGTCTTCTAACACCAGTCAGATGGGGTTAGGACCCACCCTAAGGGCCTCATTTCACCTGAATCACCTCTTTAAAGACCCTACCTCCAAATGCAGTCACATTCTGAGCTCCTGGGAGTTGGGGCTTCACCTCTGAATTTCAGGGGATGCAATTCAGCCCAGAACAGCATCTCAAACTCAATATGCCCAAGAGCACGTTCTTGATTTCATCTCCCCAAACCTGCTCCCCCATTTCAGGAAACAGCGTCCTTGGTCCTGTAGTTGTTCAGACTATACCCCTGACTTCCCACTTCGTCTCAGCCCACATCCGACCTGCAGCTGCGAATCCCATCAGCCCCACCGGGTCCCCTCCCAGCCACTCCTGGCATTACTGCATGTGCCTTCCATCCCAATGGATCGCCCCCGTCCTTCTGCATAGTTCCCCGACGCTTCATTCTTACAGCAGACAGCATAGTTCTCCTTCCCAAGTGGAAACCAGGGAGGTGGGGCTGACTCACAGTGCAATCCAGAATTGTGGGCTCGCCCCCTGCGACTAAGATTGAACACGGCACCTTGAGCTGAGCTGCCTCCCGGATGGCTCAGTTGGTTGGAGCGCGTCCTCTCAACCACAAGGTTGCTGGTTCAACTCCCGCAAGGGATGGTGGGCTGCACCCCCTGCAACTAGCAAGGGCAACTGGACCTGGAGCTGAGCTGCACCCTCCACAACTAAGATTGAAAGGACAACAACTTGACTTGGAAAAAAGTTCTGGAAGTACACACTGTTCCCCAGTAAAGTCCTGTCCCCTTCCCCAATAAAATCTTTATATATACACACACACACATATATATAGCCTCCCATGGTGCCTGCTCCGTGGTTTCACACCACATCTCTTATCTCACCCTCCGTGGTTCTGTCCCTCCTCCCAGGCAGCTGCTCCCCTGGGCCTGCCCCTGAAGCAGGGCCTCTACCTAGAAAGTGCTTCCCCTTGACAGGTGCATGTGCTGCCCCTCCCGCCTCAGTGGGGGCCTTCCTGACTCCTGTGTGAGAAGGCGCCCCCTCCTACCCTCGCTCTGTCCCCTTGACCTGGTCTAGTTTCCTTTGTAGCACTCAGCACCATCTGACACTGCGTATTTATTGTGTATGTGCTTCTGTCTTCTCTGGGGGAACAGTAGCTGCGTGAGCACCTGTCTTCTGCTCTCCCCGTGCCCCCAGCCCAGGGCCTGGCATGCTACAGGTGTTCAGTAACCATGTGCCCCCCACCCCATCCCCAACCCCCACACAGAGCAGACGCAGGCATGCGGGATTGGGGGCTGCACACCAGTTGTTCCCCTCATTGCTTCTAAGCAAAGGCAGTTAGGAGGCATGGAAGGAGCATAGAGGAAAGCAGACGCTTCACTTGTGTGGCGGCAGCTTCTGCCCTCAGCCTCCCAGGGGGACGGGGACTCTGGAATACGCAGCTGGGTGTCAGGTGTTGCCCAGACCCAGCACCTTCTGGAACTGCTCATGACAGTGGTACCGCCATTCCAGCAAGTTCCATGCCAGGGTTAGACATTCAGGCACCTACTGGGCTGCTGAGCTGTCCCTGCCCCAAATGGATGGTGGAGGCCCATTCAGCCCCATCTCCCCAGTTTTACAGAGAAGCTGGAAAGCTGGATTTTATGTGAAGTCTCCCAATTTTAAAAAGTTAGTTCAAATGTTTTTACAATTCTGTGTTTCTAGTAAGATAATTATACTTGGTTTGGCCCATGGCAACCAATAAGAACTTTGTTCTCGATCAATCTAAAGTTGCCTGACACATTTTGAAAGTGATTGATGCTTTTACTTCTGGCCTCTAGCCATACATTTAAGTCAAAGAACAATTAAGATACGAAACTGGTGTTTAACTTTATAAACCATGTATAGGAAAGTTCTGCCTTAGGGTTACGGGCTCCCATTTTACAAGACGGATAAGATGGTGCCTGGACAGGCTGTCTCAGCACAAACTTGTTCAGGATTTTCACCTGAATTAGAATAATTGTGAATTCCAAACATTTTCTGGCATCTGCTGGAAAACTGTCATGTTAAATATACATATTCCAATGACGACTGATGTGAAAAGCACCCCCTAGATTTGTGCAGTACACAACCTGCACAGCCACACACGACATCCTGGGTGTGGGTGTCTTTTTCCTGCCATCCCAGACCGACATGGGTTTGATTTGTCTGAATTCTCCACTTGCTGGGAAAGATGATAACTTGCATTTGCCTAGCTCTTCAGTTTACAAACTCTCTCCCCATTCATTAGCTAACTCAATCCTCCATGATCCAGAAATATGTTATTATGCCTAATTCTCAGAGGAACTAATTCTCAGAGAAGTTAAGCAATTTGCCTATGAGATTTCAGAAGTAGTTAGATGTGGAGTGGAATTCTAACCTGAAGACTGTGACCTCAGGGGTCCCTGCAGGTCTGGGACGTTTCACCCTGCCAGACTCTGGATGACTTCTCCATTATCGTGTTGTTAATTGGTTCTCTCATTCCCACCCCAACACCCACAGTCCACGCTGGGTGTGGTCTCTAGTCCCTCCCAGGGCACTGCCTGGGGGTTACTGGTGTAGGGGTTCAGAACAAGCCACCCCAAGATGTGCATCTGTGGTATGTGGATTATTTTGAGCTTATGGCAGCTGAGACCCTGTGGGCTCAAGAGAAACTTCTGCCCCCCCCCTCACTGTCTAGAAGAATTTAAATTAGGGGCCTGGCCCACCATAAGAATGAAAACCAGAAGAGACTTCTTACCTACCTGTGGGGCAGGGCTGACTGCTGACTGTGGCTACTGGGCATGTGCTCTTCCTGCAGTGACCTGAGGAGCCTGCGCTCAGAACGCCACACACACTTCATCTCCTCTTTCTGTCTCTGAACGTCTCGTGCACGCGGGGTCGCCGACGCGCTCCTGTGTGTGGGCTCCCACACATCGGTGTGTAATTACATTTGGCTGTTTTCTCTTGCTAAACTATCTCATGTCTGTTTGATTATTAGACCAACCGGAAGAACACTGAGGATAGAGGGACGTCCTGCCTCACCTTGGGGACCACTGTTTCCCACGTGTGGTCCTTTTTGAAGGACATGATCAGTAAAGGAGAAAGTAGATTTTTGTCCTCTTCCTTCTATATAGCAGAATACTTTACTGTCTTATAGCAGGCATCTTGTACCCAGGACTGGAAGACTTGCAACCGGGAACACGACCACTGTTTTACTTCCTTTATTAGCTTTTTGGGTACCGCTGTCTATCTACCTGAGCTTGGCCCATTACTGTCGGGGGCAGGCTCACCCAAGACAAAGCCCAGGTAACTAGTCACGGGCAAAGCAGACCCTGCAGTGTCCAGAGAGGAAGGACCAGGTGGGGACAACTGGGGACTGGAGCTTTGGGTGAAGGCATGGCTTACCAGGGGAGGGTTTGGTGAGGACCAGCTGTGAATCGTGCTACCACAGCCAGCATCGGTGGGAGGAGCCAGGAAAGTTGCTGGAGGCAGCGATTCAGAGTCTTAAGAAATAAACTGCTGATAACTTTCCATTGAAGAGCTGGGGGACCTTTTGGGAGTTTTCAGGAATGAGTGATCAAGTCGTTTGTCTAGACCACCTGAAAGCGGAAAGTCATGCTAAACGAAGACAATGAGTAGTTTGGAGGTGGGGCGTGGATGGTTTCAGTTCTCATTTTTTAAAGCGCAGATTCACTAAAGCAGCCACGGTTTCTAAAAACCAGTGAGAGAAAGGAATATCTGTGTATTTGGATATTTAAAAACTACACACACCTACCGTGTATATAATGTACACACACATGCGTATGTGAGCATGTGTGTACGTATATTTAAATTGTGCTTAGCATATGGCATATATCCCAAATGAATTGAACTAGAAGCATTCAAGTCAAAATGAACTACGCTGCTCACTGGTCTGTCACGGTTCATTTCTTGAGTGGACGTATGTCATGATAACTGGGTACAGACATCACGTGGCACATCCTCATGCCCCCAAAAATGGAAGGAGGCCAGCACCGTCACTGCAAGCTGCCGGCCACGCAGAGCGTGTTCAGTTCTGAAGCACACTGTACCCATCCCAAAGAGCTGGTACCTCACTTCCATGTTGCATGGGCCCTCACTGGCTGGACAGAGTGTTTCTTTGGGACAAAGAGATACAAGGGTTTTGTGAAACTTGCCATAACCAGGACAAAAACAGAGAATGGATGCAGCTCCCTAAATTGACGTCCTGGCCCAGAGCAGCGGTGTTTGGGGGTATCGGAGGGTGGGTGGTGAGAAATTCAGCGGCCGGACCCCGGATCGGCAGGCTGGCTTAATCTTTAAAAACAAACAAACAAACAAAACCCACGTTATTTGTGTGTATTTTTGCCAGAATAAAGAAATCATGTATAAGCACATAAAATAAACATGTTTTAGGATGAGAAAGACATGGAACAAAAGTTAAGTGTTAGATTTTTAAGAACCTAATGCATGAAATAGTATTTTTCAGTTTTCTCTTTTCAGAGAAAACAATTATCCAGATGGTCAGTACCCCTGAAAAGACTTGTCTTTGTTGGGGGAGAAGCAGGAGCGTGAAGAACCAGGGCTCACGTCCGGGTCCAGTGACACCCATTTCACAAGTAAGTTTTCTGGAAAAGCATTATGTTTGGTAATATATTTTCATTTCTCTCGAGAGACCTAGGTAATGTGCATTCTGGAGCCAATAATAAAAACTGTACTCCTCACTTAGCAACAAGGTTTAATAAAATGCTGAAAAGAATAAGAAGGGTGAAAGATTATTTGTGCAAATGAAACGTACAACTAGTCCCTAGGCGTCACTGAGCATCACACTGAGCGCCCCCCTCCCCCCTCCCACACACACACACTCACAAGCACTGCCCCCCCCCCCCCCCCCCCCCCCCCCGTGCTGTGCACCTGGATGGGGGAAAGGAAGGAGGCCAAAACCAAAGGTGCAAATTCCCCGTCTCCCCCTTAAACCCTCTCGGAAGCTCCGGCACTGAGGTCGCACCAGGCTCTTTGAAAGGCTCTGTGACACTGCTCCGAGGTCTGGCCTAGCCCACAGACTTTCCTGCAGTAGCACGTGTTCAGTGAAATCCTGCATCACTCCCTCTGCAAAGTGGGCCCCAGCAGAGGTGGACAAAGGACACATTTCAGACCTCCTGTGCCCTCCCCACCTTGGCCTCCACCCCAGGCATCTCTTCAGTGCCCCTGTGGGACCTGCCCTGCTCCACAGGCTTCTTGAAACACGTGCAAAGTTAGCTTACAGGTGTGTGCGTGCGTGCGTGCATGCGTGTGTGTGTTCGGGGGAAGGGAGGACGTGGCCCTTGCTGTCTTGGAAAGCATGGGACTTGAAAGGGAAGGGCTCCTGGGGGCAGTCTCACCCTTCTGTCTCACCAGTCCTGACTTATACAACCTTTCATTCAAAGGGGCCCTTTTCAGAAAGTCTGGGATGCAGGCTTGAAGTCGAATTCTAGAGGCTGACCTTTAACGGAGTTCGCTTCACGTGAACTTGTTATTGTTAGAGCCAGGCCTGCATCTGTTAAAAGGCTCTCAAGGGCACGGCAGGTACCCAGACAGGCTCAGTATTTGTATTTATCCAGGGAACCTGCAATTATGCTGCCATTTCTTGTCTCAAATGTTGGCATTCAACAAGGTAATGAAAATATTAGTCTTGATATGATGAAGGAAAGTGTTTCACTCAGTGAGGCGGAGAGAACGCAATGCTTTGTTTCCCCAGGAGCGGCAGGTACTGGGAGTCTGGTGATAGCAGGTCTTTGGGGCTCCCAGGTGGAGATGGGGTTCCACAAGGGACGGCTTGAAGCTCACCAGGCTGAGGCTGATGGTCCACGCACTGGGGGTTAATTCTAAAATGGATTAATTCACATAGGTAGGAAGTGAATACCTTTACTTTATGGTTCTTGGAACTTTGGGTGCCATTTTGAGTCTCGACAAGGTCACCGTAATGATGTGGGTCCAGTCAGGGTAGGCGGTCCCAGGCTAGGTGGCTCTCTTCAGTGCAGCGGTGTTTGTAGGGTGGGGGTGGGGGAGGGGAGGTGGGGTCAGGAGTCAGAGTCCGTGTGATGATGGGCGTTTGGGCGCCCGCAGCTAGGTGCCGCCCAGGATATAATCTAAGAGCCTGTACTCTGGGAGGTGCCAGGTTGTGGCCCTCGTCCCTTCATCCCAAATAAGCCTGTTCACTCAGGAATTCAGAGCCTCAGAGGAAAAAGAACATCAGGCAAGAAAAAAGTCACAAAATCATGTAAAAGGCCAGAGCATGCCATGTCCACCTGGTCTGTCTGGGACAGGGAAGGTCTCCGAGGGGGCGGTGGGACCTCTGCCCAGAACCCTGGGCTCTCTGGAACAGGTCACCGGCTGGTAAGGGCCAGCCAGACCAGGCCTGCGTCCAGCTGCGAGGAGCTTGTCTGACCAGAATGCTGGGTGATGGGAGCCAGTCCCCAGGAAGCCCACCACAGACGTAAGGCCACAGAAGCCCAGTCTAGCCCAGAAAGGCCTGCAATCCGTCCACCCCGAGGCAGAAGTGGCTGCCTGCACAGCAGCGGTGCTGAAGCAGGTCTGCAGCAGGAGACCTCCCCTCTCCTCCAAAGGAAGTCCCCGAGGGCAGACTGGGGGCCACCTGGACCTCTCAGGACAGCAGGGCTCTGAGTCCTGGTCCTCCCACCAGTGAGGGGTACACAAAGGTCAGGTGACCCACAAATGCTACTTCTCCTTCTCTTTTCCAAGTGGAATTTTTTATTGCAATTGTCCTGTTTTTCCTCCATCATTGGGAATTAGGTGTGTTGGAGGCTGTTCAAGTTATAACAGCCCCCAGAGCCAGGCTCAAGGAGACCGGCTGATCTCAGTGAGTGCACACCAGCCAGCCCTGTCCTGCGTCCCTCGACGTGAAATGTCTCCCCGTGGAGGTGAGAACAGCTGGGTGGGGAGGACCCAGGTCAGACACCTGGGACTCAGGGCATTGGAGGAGGTATATGGAGAGCAAGTAGGAGGCAGATATGTCCCCCCTTCACAGCCAGCTGCAGTTGCCCCCCACACACCCCTGCGCACTCTTTGCCCCTGCAAAGGTTCTGGAGCCAAGGAGGCCTGTGGGACTTGGAGTCCCTGGGGGCAGATTGGGAACAGGAAGCCCTTCCCAAGTCCTGGTACCAGGCGTCCTGGCCCCTGATTCTGATTCAGACGCCTTCAAGCCGGCTGTACCCACAGACCCAGTTCTGGTCTCAGCCCACCTGTATGACCAGGCAGGTCAGGGCCGTCCGGAGCCCCAGTGTCCGCCGCTGTCAAGGGGAGAAATCAATGTTCCTATCTCCCAAGGAGGCAGTGCAAACTCGAGTGTGCTGCCTGGCACAGTAAATGTTTAATAAAAAGTAATTGTTCTTTTTACAGCTCAGAGACTGAGAACACACTGAACCTTGGGGCCAAGCCTTATAAGACGCTTCAACCATGACAAACAACAAATACTGAAAACGTTTTCCTTGTTTGCCTCACTGGGATCTGAGCTCATCCAAAGAACCAAGCATGGTGACGGTGACGGTACGAAGGGTCCCGCGGGACACAGTCTCCCAGCAGTGGTGTGTGTGGGAAGGACCCTCATCCACCTCCTAGGGACACACCACAGCCCGGGGTCACTGAGAGATGGCTTCATGTGGCTTCTTAACGTGAAGCGCTGAACGCTCCTTCTGCGTTGTTTTGGCTGGGAACACGTCCTCTGTGTCCTGCACCCTGTATTTCAAGGGGCTGGTTGGTTCTCTTTCCTCCTTCTGACTGTGGGCACCCATGGGACACTGGAGCTGGTTAACCTCAAAACTGAAGTTCAGAACTCTCCATCTGAAGCAGCATGGGACCAAAGATCATCTTCTCGCCGGCAGATCATGAATAGCTGCATTATTCCCATCGAGGGACTCGTTTTCTGGTACAGACATTTAAACACCAGTTAGTTTAATGATTATCCATACATCATTTGTAAAACTATGAAATATTCCAGACACACAACAGAATATATTTAATGTTAAAAGGTATAAAGAAAAAATAAGGTGAACACCTGCGGAGTCCCCCACCCACCCAGATTAAGAAACAAATTGTCACCAGTGCCATTACATCCGGACTCCCCAACCCCAACCCCATTTTTGCCCCCTTCCATCCCCCCTGGGGAAGCTACTATAGTGAATTGTGTGTTTGTCCATTTCTTTCTTTTTTTTTCACAGTTTTACCACATAGGTACATGCCTCTAAACAAAGTACTCTTTAATGTGGGTTGTTTAGAACTTTGTATAAATAGAATAATCTGTGTGCATCTTTCTGCAACTCTTGTGCCCAGTATTTTGCGAGATCCATCTGTGGTCATGGGTACAGCTGTGGCTTTTCCGTTCTCACTGCTGTCTCGTATTCCATCATAGGAGCAGACACTACGGTTTCCTCCTTTTCCTATTCGAAGAAACTGACAGCAGTTTCCTGTCAGTACTCAGGTGGCTTCCATGGGTTTGTAATAGAAACCGAGCTCATGTGAACATTCCCGTGGAAGTTTCTGGGCACTCTGCAAGAGTCTTTGGGGCACGGACTTAGGAGCAGAGTTTCTGGGTAACAGTTTTACGCGTCTTGAACATTCCTGGGAAGGTTCTCGACGCGGTTATGCCAGCTCACACCCTCTTCCTTGCTTCCTCTCCAGCTGACTATTTTGGCCGTGTATGGGATTGGGTAATTTAAACTTTTGTCAGTTTGGCTTGTATTTTTGTGGTGAAATATACATTACATACAATTTACCATTTTAGCCGTTTTTAGATGTGTAGTTCAGTAGCATTAAACACCTTCACTTTGTTGTACAACCATCACCACCATCCATCTCCAGAACTTTCCATCTCCCCAAACTGAAACTCAGTCCCCATTAAACACTAACTCCCTATCCCCCCCCCCCCCCCCCGGCAGCCCCCATTCTCCCTCTGTCCCTATGGATTTGACTGCTCCAGGGACCTCCTACGAGTGGGGTCGCACAGTGTTTGTCCTTTTGTGTCTGGCTTACTGTGCTCAGCATCATGCCCTCCAGACACTCCCATGTCAGACCCCTCACTGGTTTCACCTTGTGTTCTACCTGCTATCATGACGCGTGTCTGGGTGTTTTTAGAAGGGGTGGGTGAGTGGCTTTGACCTTGGGCAGTGGAGGGAGCTGTTTAACCAGTTTCTATATGATTCTGGTCTTCGAATCTGAGGCTGAAGCTTGGAGACCACAGGGCAGGGAAGAATGTTATCTGCCATGGCCGTCAGGACAAAACACCACAGACCGGGCAGCTTAAACATTTATTTTCTCACAGTTCTGCAGCCTGGAAGTCCAAGATCGGGGTGCTAGCCTCTGAAGTTCCTGGCTTGCAGGTGGCTGCCTCCTCGTGTGTCCTCACATGGCCTTTCCTGGGGTGCGTATGTGGAGAGAGAGAGACAGAGACACAGACAGACCTCTCTTCTTCCTGTAAGGGTCACTCACCAATCCACCCTAGGACCTCATGTAACCTTAATTACTAAAAACCCTGTCTCCAGATGTAGTCACATTGGCATTAGGAATTCAACGTATGAATGGGGGATCGTATGCAGTTCACAGCAGATGTAAAATGGGAGAGAGCAGGGACGAGCTGGGACCCACTTGCATGAGCTGAAGCCCATGAGGGAGAATGTTGCCCTGACCTTGATGAGGGTGCCCTGCAAAGCTGGGGTGGGTTCATCCCCGCAGAGCTAAACACACACCCAGCCCAGGAGCCGGAGAAGCTGGAGGACCCCCGGGAAAGGGGAGCAGCTGCAGGCCTGGCCACCGCCCCGTGATCGGAAGTGGTTGGAGGTGAGTCCGCTGACCAGCAACAAGGTGTGGGGGCAAAGCTGGCTCTGCTTCATGCCTGCCCTCCAATTCTCCAGAGAACTCTCATGGCCCAGCCTCACCAGGAACACACAGAACATGGCTTTCTCATGCCGCTGTCACAGTACAAAGCCATCGCATCTTCTAAAGCGTTCCAACACTTTTATTTTCACTTACGGTCTTTAATTCACCTGCACCGATTCACATGTTTGATGCGATGTAGGGTTCTAATTCCGTCTTTCCCAGACGGATAATGGCGTTTCCCAGTGGACTTCTCCACCTGGAACCTCTCATGTCTCCACATATATGCATGCTTCTGTTCCTAGGCTCCCATCTGGTCTTTCCCACTCTTGTTTCTTCTTTCCCCTCCACCAACGCCATCGCACGGCTTCCGATACTGAAGGAATCAGACTCAGTCTCCTCCATACGCTCTTCTCAAATGCGATGACTTATTCGGGAGTAATCCTGAGACGTCTTTGCTCTTCCGTGGGTGTGTCTCAGTGATTCTTGGCCCTTTGTTCGTTCATGCTCTTGCATGTATATTTTAGACTAAGCTCATCAATGAACTCCAATACACATGGTAGAATTTTGGTTGCAGTTGTATTGAATCTATTATGTCAATGTGAGGAGACAACTGACATCCCTATAACATTGCATCTTCTATATGTGAACTGAATAGCTCCCCTTTTATTGTCTTTAATACCTTTCAGTAAAAGCGTATAACTTTCTCCCGAAAAGTTTTCACATATTTTGGTAGATCTAGTCAAGGTAACTAATTTTTTTTGCCATTTAAGTGGTATGCCTTTGTAGTTGTTTTCAGCTCTTTTACAATGCGGAAAATATGAAAGATTAGTACACTGAATACGTGTACACCCTCTTCCCAGACCCAACAATTATTAACGTTTTCCCATATGTGGCTTTTTCTTGATGAACTATTTGAAATTAAGTTGTAGACATCATGACACTTCACCCCTAATATTTCCACCTACCTTTTCAAGAATGACATTCTCCTACAAAATTACACTTCCATGATCATAGTAAAGGATGCATTTAAAATGCACATTTCCAAGGCTTAGTTGGTGGTGCAGAAGAATGCATTATTTTTGTGCATTGCCTCTGGATCTAGCAAAGACAGGTAGCTAAACTCTTAATTTCTCAAGATTTTTCTCTTGATTCCTTGAGGTTTTGTAGGTTACACAATCCTATCATCTTCAGATAATGACAGACGTGTTTCTTCTTTTGAATTCCTGTTACTTTGCTTCTTTCTCATCTACTATGTTGGCTAAGACGTTGAGTGCAGTGTTGAGCAGATCGGTGAAAAAATCATCTTTTTCATTTTACCATTAAGGATATTTGGGGAGATTTTTATAGATATCTTTAATCAGTTAAGAAAGTTTCCTTTTATGTCATCTTTACAAAGGACTCTCTTTTTATCATGGATGCATGTGGAATTTTATTGAATATTCATTCTAACTTTATTCAAATAGCTTTATGATTTTACTGCTTTAATGTGTTATTGCACTATAATGAAAGCTGCTTTTCTAATGTTAAAACAATATTACATTTCTAGGATAAACCCAACTTGGTCATGAATTATCTTTTTTATATGTTGTTGAATTCATTTTCCTAATGTTTGTTTAAGAGTTTTCCATTTATATTCAGGAACTAGACCGGCTTGTAATTCTCCTGGAACTATCTTCCCTTGTTGAAGGATTGATGAGTCTGAGAGTATTTTCCTCATTTCTATTCCTTTGAAGAATTTTCGAAAGACTGGAATAATATGCTTCTTAACTGTTTCTGAGAATTAACCTGGGAAAGGATCTGGACACTTATTTGGTGTAGGTGACTGTATGCCAATTAACAAAGCTTGGTCAGATTTTCTCTATTTTTACCGGGTTTTTGTTGTTGTTATTTGTTTGTTCACTTGACCTATCAGCACTAAGAGAGATGATGGTGGATTTGTGAAGATCTTTTAGTTCTAGAAATTTTTCCTTTATACACTTTTGGAGACTATGTTGTTAGGTATATGTAAGTTTAACTAAAGTTAAATTTTCCTAATGATTTGTTTATCTTATCAACGTAAAGTGACTCTCCTTATTCTCAAGGCAGCTTTTATTCTAGTTTACTATTTTGTCCATTTTTAATATAGCCAAACCAGCTTTCTTTTACATGTGTCCATTGTACATGTGTCTCATAACTAACATACAGCTCTCTTAAAATTTTAGATAATCTAATGATTTATATCTTTAAAAAAATCTGTTCTTTTAAATTGGACACTTTGAAGCATTCACATGTGTTATGATTACTGACGTGTTTGTGTATATTTCCACATTTATATTTTGTTCTTCCTATTTGTCTCGTTTCTCTCCTAGGTTCAATTTTACTCCTCTTCCTCCCCGTATCCTTCTTTTTTGCTTTATTTTGCTTGGTTTCTTCGAGTTTTTCCCCAGCCCTCCTATCCCACTTTTTCTACTTTGAGTTTGAATATAGTCAATACACTTGTATACTCTATTTTTATTCTTTTGTAATTATCCTCTTAACAAGCATGTTCAACAAAGTCTAACATTAATCGGTATGTTATTCTCCTCCAGAAGAATACAGTCAGTAAAATGTTTTAATTATGTTCGTTCCACCACAGGTAGTACCAGGTTTCCATGCTGTTGTTTTCCAACACTTAAGTTGTACTTGTTGCTTCCTTATCTTTATAAATTAAACATTTGCAGTGGTGTTATTTTATGCCTCAATATTTGTTTAGACATCCACATTTTCACCGTTTCCTTGGCTCACCATTTCCTCTTGCATTTCATTCTGGGATTGTTTATGTATTCCGGAACTACGTCCTTTTTAAGTTTCTTTCTTGTGGTTCAACACTGTCCTGATTTGTCTGGAAATGTCTTTTCCCTCTTTCTTGAAGAATATTTTTATAGGGTATGAAATTCTAGATTAACAATGACTTGTTGCCAACACTTTAAATATTTTATTTCACCATACTCTGCCTTCCATTTGGCGACTAGTCTTATTGTTTCAGGATGCTTTTTAGAATTTCTCTTTTATTTTTGGTGTTCTGCAATTTCACTGTATTAATTGTGGATTCCTTTTTTTTTTCCTGCTTGAGATTTGTTGTGCTTCAATAATCTAGACATTCATGACTTTCATCAATTTTGGAAAATTCTCAATAATTATTGCTTCAAATATTGTTTCTACCTTATTATCTCTATTATTACATTTGGAGATCTAATTAGACATATTTTATAGTGTCATACTCAATTCTCCATACCACTTAGCTTCTTTTCCATATATTTAAAAAAATAACTTTGTACTTCTATGTGAATTTTGGATAATTTCTTCAGGTCTATATTCCATTCATTCCCTGTGCAGCTATTGAAAATTTACATTTTTTTATTTCTAGAAGTTCTCTTTAGTATTTTCTGCCAGGTAACTTTAAACAATCTTTGCTTCTAGTTCATTTTTTGATTATCGCCTTAATTTTTTAATTAGTAAACATACTTATTTTCTCATCTGTATCTAATAATGCCCATATCTATGGTCTGATTCTATTGTGTGTTATTGTTGTTGACTTTTTTATGTCTTATTTTAATTATTTTTAATTAAATTAGAGCTCATTTTAATTGTGACTGTGTTGTAATTTTTCCTGGTTTGAGGGGTGTATTAGTCGGGGTTCTCTAAAGGAAATAGAACCAATAGTGTGTGTGTGTGTGTGTGTGTGTGTGTGTGTGTGTATGTATGTGTTTATTTATTTATTATAGGAATTAGCTCACATGATTATGGAGGCCGAGAAGTCCCAGGATTTGCCATTAGTAAGATGGAGACCCAGGAAAGCTGATGGTGTAATTCAGTGTGAGTCCAGAGGTCTGAGAACTGGGAGTACTGATGCCTGAGGGCAGAAGACCAACTTCCCGGCTCAGGCAGAGAGAGCGAATTCACCATTCCTCAGCCTTTCTGCTATAGGTGGCCCCTCAAAGGACTGGATGATGCCCACCCACATGGGGGAGGACAGATCTTTACTCAGTCTACTGACTCCAATGCTAAGCTCTTCCTGAAACACCCTCCTAGACACACCCAGAAACAATGCTTTCCAGGCTATTTGGCCATCCCTTAGACCAGTTGAGCTGACACATGAAATTAACCATCACAAGCAACACTCCACCGGTGAGGATATGTGTTTGCTTCTGCCGTGTGCCTGGGCGTTACCAGTCTAGGACCACTTTAGAGTAAACTCTTGGCTTGACATTTTTCTGACCATAAAGCAAGTGGGAACTTGGGTTCAAAGCCTAAATGCTCATACGAGGGCTTGCTTCAGTTATAAAGTCTCGGGAGAGCATTATTCTTCCTCCATTGAAAGCTAAGACTGAGATACAGACAAGCTTATTGTCATCACCCTCTGGTGGGGTAGATTATAATTTTTTATTTTTTAAATCATGCTTTCTCCTAGGGTAGAGCTTTTTGGGTGTTGACTTGACATGGTGGTGTCTTAGTCAACTTTCCAGCTGGCTGAGGCCTTTGACTGTGTTTATCATCCACCTGCAATCCCTGCCCACAAAACTCTGCACTACTAAAAGTGGGTAGAGGAGTTCAGACACCTGCCATTAGGATTCCTCCTTCAGTTCCCTGGATGTATGCTCCCAGTTCACTTTTTGTGTCTGAGGAATTCCTGTTTTCTTGCAAATTCAGCTGTAATTATAAGGGATACAACAACGTATTTTCTATCCAGGCTTTTCGGCGGTTTTGTAGTGTGAGCATTATTTCAGGATATCTAGTCTTCCATGCTACTATGAACAGAACTCTGTTGCTTATTTTTAACATAGAATCACACTGTTTTGTTTTCATTGTATCCCAGGGACTCCCTGTGGTAAACAATTCTGATTGTCCACTTCTATTCATGAAAGAAGCGGTAAAGGGGACCTCACTTCAGAGCTGGTTTGACTCAGTGGTTCCGTGATGGCAGGAAGAATTGGGTTTCTGGTCATCTCTATGCTGTGCTTTTGATGGAGGAGCAATCTTTATCCTGGTACCAGCTCCCCATGATGGAAAGATGGCAACCAACAATCCTGAGAGCACTTGCTTCTTCCTCCAAACACAAGGAAGAAGGTCTCCGCAAGTTCCCTTAGAAGAGTGGAAAGTATTCCCCCAAGCCTCAAGAAACCTCTCTTTTGTGTCTCACTGGCCAGAAGTGGGCTGTATGTCCATCCCTGAAGCAGGAATTCTGGCAGAGAATACAGTTGAGCTGCTGAGCTGGACACTGACCCCATGCCCACCTCTTGCACTGGGGGTGTCGGCTCCCCAAGCCAGTGGTCTGCTCCTGGGAGATGTGTATACTCCTCCAAGAATTCCAGAAAGTTGCTAAAAGAAGGGGAAATGAATGTGGAGAGAATAACCACAACATGAGGACTGAATGTAGAGACACAAACTACCTGCTGTGCAGCGGACATTAGCGGTTTGGTGGAACAATGGTTTCATTCCTGGGGGGCTCCAAACACACTATTCAAAACAAAAATAAGCCAACAGCCACCAGACACCCCGACCTGATCTACCTGCTAAAGACAGTCCTCCAGGGTCTTCTGCTCAGGACAACCTGGACACCAGTGGCGTATGAGACGTGGGTAGGACTGGGGCATAATCAGGACAGTCCCCTGTTGTGGATCCAAGGGTGAGGGCAAAAGGAGAGGGTGGCAGAACTTGCTAGGAAAATCCAGCGCCCAGGGAGACATGCGGAGGAAAGAGGGCTGAGCCAAGGCAAAACGTAATTTGATGAATGAATTAGGTTTTCTCCTGCTGCCGCCTTATTCTAAAACAATTCACTTCACTGTGTGTATTGCAAACAGCATTGGAAAGAGCCATTTAAGGACTGGGGGGAAGCCACACCTTCCGGACTAAGGTTCAGCTCACCCTCTTCGTCATCCCGCGTCCCTCACCTTTGGTGGCTGGAAGTCCTCGCGCCACTTCAGGGGACTCTGGGTGGGTGGGTGGAGACTTAGGACCTGAAGGTGCTAGTGCCTGGGACATTGGTCCCCACGGGCCGACCCCTGGGTCCTCTCCAGGGGCACGGAGACCAGGCGGGCCCGGGGGCCAGGCCGCGGCCGGCAGTCCACATTAGCTCGCGGAACAGCAGCTCCGGGGCTCACAGGGGTCTCGATCAGCACTCCCCGGAACCCCCCTCCTCGATCCAAACCGAGTCCTCAGGCTCGAAGCGCCGCGACAGGCGCGGTCCAACGGACGCGGGGAGGGACTCGCGCTCCTCCCCAGCCCTTAAATGCCCGCGGGGGAACGAGGCCCGGGGAGTGTCCCTCAAGATCCCTCCGAACGTTGCCGGGGGCCGGGGCCAGGAGCGCGTCCCGGGCTTTCCCTGGGGAAACTCCTCCCCCAACACCCCCGCCCCTGCCCGGACCCGCCCCTCTGGGGCCGCCGCTCAGGCTCGACCCCTCCCCCTGCCCAAGGTGACCCGGGACCTGCACTTGGGGGTGTCGCCCTGGGCATTTGGATACCGCCTCCCGGGATTAAAGCGAGATCCGGGGAGGGTCGAGGACTCCCGCGCCGGGCAGAAGAAGACGTGAGCTTGGTAGGAAGCGGAGAAGGAAGAGGAGGAGGAGGAGGAGGAGGAAGGGCGAGGGGCGGGAGCGCCGGGCCCAGCGAGGCGCAGGTGAGCGGCTCTGTGCTCCGTCTGGGGCTCGGGATCCCCGCGCAAGACCGGGCGACCTCAGCTTCCCGGGCGCTGGGTGGGAGTGACAGTAGGTGAAGCCAGGTGTGCGCAGCGCGAGCGCGGCAGGTGCGGGACGCGCGGGGCTGAGCCCGGCAAAACCCCTCCGTGGGAGCTGCGAGGGTGCCCCGAGCCCGGGATCCCTTGGCGCGGCGCTCGGAGGCCCCCGGCGGCCCCGTGGGCATCCCGCGGCCGGGGCAGGTTGCCTTGTGAGTCCCTGGCCTATTTGGAGAAGGGGGTGCCCGGGGGTCCCTCGGGTGGATCCCCTCGGTCTGGGGGTCCCTTGGGTGGATCCCCTCGGTCGGAACCGGCTCCTGCTCCCCCTGCCTCTGCGGCCCGGAGCTGGGGGCCGGGGGGTTGGGGGTGCGCCTTGTCCCTCCGGGAACGAGGAAGAGGGGGGATTTTCGATCCGTTTCTTTGTTTCGCGAAAATCTCTGCAGCCCCGGAGTGTTACCTGAACTCCTTCTGCTCCTTGGTTACCTCCCGAAGTGGGGAGAAACTGGAAACTCGCTGAGATTCCGGGAGCGATACGGCCGGCGCGGCGGGGACGGCGGGGACAGGCTCCCGGACGGCCCCCGGGCGAGGCGCGAACGGCTCGGCGGCCAAGGGGGAAGGACTGCCCGCAGCCCCGGCCCCATTGCGGCGACCGGAGGCGGCGATCAGGGCTGGCCACCTGGGCACCGGGCACCCGCAGGAACCGGTCGGGCGGAGTGGTCCTGGACCATGGGCGGGCGCTCCCTGCCGGGGAAAAGGCCGGACACCCGGGCGCTCCGGTCCACCGCATGCCGCCCTGTGGGACTCTGTACAGTGGCCGAGCGGCCAAGCTCGCCAGCCTGGCAGTGGGCGCCCTGTTCCCCGCCGCACGGGTCCTGCGGCGGAATTGCTTTACCACCCCAAAGTTTGTGTGTCCACGTCTCAGAGGCTTTGGTTGCGGGTGGCTGCCGGCACTGGCTTGTGGCCCAGCGTTTGGGTGCCGGGATCCTGAACCGATGCGACAGAGAGCCGCCCCGCCCGCGGGCACAGCGCGGTAACCTCGAATCCCATTTCGGATGCACAAGCAATGGACTTGGTCAAGGGAAATCCTAGTGGTTCGCTTGGGAGGGAAAGGACGGCACGGTGGCCAGAGTCGGCCGGTGGGCAGGGTGACAGCTGCGCACTCCTCGCCTCAAACACGCGCGGCGGTGCTGGGGCTGCACTAGCGAGCGCGCGCTGCGTGCGCTGATGCTTGCGCTCGCACCGCTGTCAAGAACCCCTCTAGGAACGGAAATTACAAAGGCTGCGAGCCGGAGTTCAAGGTGCTTACAAAACCTAAAGTGAGGGGAGGGTTGTTGACTAATTCTGGGAGGTCCGGAAGGTTCTCCAGGAAGTGAGAATGGAGCCAACCTCCGCGGGACAAGGGGTGGGGGCTGGGAGAGCTTACACGGCCCCAGGATCTGGGGGCTCAGGCACTGAGGGAGCCTCGTCTCCTAGCTCGCAGTTGCTGCTGCTGCTGCAATTGCTGAGTGAGGGGGGGGGGGTGGAGTGGGTGGCTGGTGGGCCAGGTGATGGAGGAGCCCCCAAGAATTCACTAGAGAGTCGCTCTGGCTCTCAGCTTTACCAGAGGTGGGGCCTGCCTCCATCCCCCCAACCCCAGCTGACCGAACCTGCCAATGAGGTTAGAGTGGAAGGAGGGGCTCCATTGAGCAAGCAAACACTCAGTGGAGAGTTGGGGGAGTCCCCTGGGCTGGGACCCCTGAACACTTCCCTCCCTGTCCTTCAAACACATCAACTGGTGGGCAGCGTGGGCCTTTGTTCTTGGCTTGGACATTTGTTTGGTCCCCAGCAACTTCCTTCTTAGAGACACCCTCAAGGTCAGCCTTGTAACAGGGTTGTGTTGTTGCTGGAGCCGCCTTGGAGATTGCCAGCTTGAGCCCTGGCTGCCCTGCCCTGGGCTCAGTCACCTTAATTGTAGGAGCAAATTTGGCTCCACTGGTATTGTGATAACAGCAAACGTGGATGTGGCACTTTCTTCCAGGCAGACGTCACTGCAAGTTCCTTGTAACATGTTGAATGCAGTTGTAAGGTCCTGCAGGGGGAAGGGATGCGGCAAAGCCATCTGGCTCTGGGCTTCGGTACATATTGTCACTTACCTTTGCTTCCGCCTGGGCTCCTCCAGGGCACTAGAATGTATGGAAACCAGAGAAGAGGAGAAAGAGAAGCTGAGCACAGGCCCCGGAGGTGCCCGTGTGACAGGGCCTTTCCTGACAGGAGCCCTGGTGGCAGCCTCGCCTGGGGCTCCGTGTGACGGAGCAGAATGCCCAGGACTGCTCCGTGGGGCAGTGGGGGGAGGGCTGACTTCCCCGGATGATGCTGGTGCGATGTCCTGTGGATGATGACGCCTAGACACACACAGGACATGAGGACAGTGTAGTGGTCATCGTATAAGTGTGCTGACTGTGCCTCTGGGTCCAGCCGGGGCATGAGGGAGGCAGCCCACCAGCAAGCGTAAACTGGGACCCTGGGCTGGCGGCTGTCACTCTTCCATCTGAACTTGTGGCAGGAGTCCCCAGAGCTTTGTAACAATATGGGGTCATTGCCCTGCTTCCAACTGCATCACACACTGAGAGTGGGGAATCTATTTTTCTAAACCTTCCAGAAAATTCCAGGTTTGGAAATTATTGCTCAGGTCTGAGCCTTGGGCATGGAAGCAGAAAGGAAAGGCGACTGGGTCAATTTAGTGGCTGGTTGGTTTGGGTTACGTAAGGATTGGGTAGGATCTGCTGGGGAGGAGGGTCTGGGGGGCATTCAAGACCCCAAGGGCTTTCCCACCTCTGCTCTCTCACTGCTCTGGATTCCCCAGAGTTGTCCCACCTCCCACAATTGCTGAGCTCTTGCTGCTCTTCCTGTCCCCACCTTACTTTCCAAAGTGCCTGCCAGGGACCCCTGAGATTGGGTCTGCCCCAGGATGAGTCAGGTGGCCTCTGGGGGTGGGGTGCAAGGATGTCAGTCACAGACCTGAAGAGCTGAGATTTGCACTGGGACGGACTTGGTGAGCCCCTTCCTGGCTTGGGGTTGGGGAGCCCCAAAGGCCATCTAGGGGGAGCTCTGGCTTCCAAGCCCCCCGAGGCAATGAGCCCCTGTTCCATTGACATCCTGGCCCCATGTACACGTGAAGTCCCCAGGACTAGCAGAGGGCCCGTCTGATCACACAGGCAACTCTGCAAGACCGGTTAGAGGAGGAACTTGTGGTCAGGAAAGGAGAAGAGCCTCGCCTGGGACCTGGTTTTTCCCAGCCGCTGGACAATGGTCTGGAGAAGAGGAACTGGACATGGAGAAGTGGCAGTGGCAGCCATAGAGGCATCCTGGGAGAAAGGCAGATACTGATTGTTCTGGGGGGCTGTGCGCAGTTACTTGAATTGTAAACTGGATTTCGAAGAAGGGCGGTGACCGAAAGGCAAGCTTTTGCTCTTATTAGAGGTGAGCCGGCGGTGGGTGGGGGGAGGAGGAAGGACTTGCTCTCGGTGAAAACTCCAGCATTTGGTTTGTGTGTGTGGACAGACGGGAGCTCTCAGGCGTCAGTGAGGGAGGGGGTGCAGGAGGGCGTGTGAGTGCAGAGGGGGGATAAGGAAGATGAAATGTTGGAAGGGCGCCCTGTGCTTGCAGTTGTGGGGGCTGAAGGCTGGGCATTCATGCCAGGGGAGAACAGACACAGGATGGGAGCGCTCGGGGCGGACGGAGAAGAGAGGATGCCGCGATGGCGATGGCGATGGCGATGGCGGGGACGTTCGTAAAAACTGTTCCCAAATGAGAGATGAACTGGAAGAGAAAACGAAGCCCAGCGTTTGTTCTGCTTGTTTGTATGTGGCCTGAGCCTCAGTGTCAGGTTCCTTCTAAGGTCACTGCCTTCCTAGGGGCCTTTCTGGTCGAGCACCGCACTTGGCCTCATTTCAGCCCTTGATCTGAACGGTGCACGTGGAGCCTGGGTTTTCTAGGCACCGTGGGTCTGGAGTTCATTCTTCAAGTGTCTGACCGCAGAGAATAAAAGCTCATCCTGTCTGGTCTCCTGGCGAAAGCCTAGTTCCGCTCTAGAATACGCTAGGGAAGTGGTCTTCACTGTTGGATCAAACGTCTGTAGGTTTGAGGAACTGTGTTCTTCCCAAGGCCACCCAGGTGACTTCTGGCCTTTCTCGTTGGAAACTTGGTTCTCCTGGGTTAAGTTAAACCCACCTTTCTGATATTTCTGACCATTTTGATCCTGGTTTCCCCTTTGGATTTACACAGAGTAAACTGAGTCCCTTCTCCACATAACAGCCCCGTAGATACTGGAAGGTGAATCTTAGCGGCTCATTGTGTTATTATTGTGTGCTCATCACGAGTTGGGCACAGGGCTGGGACACTTCCACCTTCATCGTGGCAACAACCTTGCTGACTTATTGTCCCCATTTCACAAATCGACTGGGGCAAGTTCTTTACACGTAAGCCAGTGAGTGGTCTTTGCACGTGCCCCCCTGGAGGGACCTGGGCCTGCCTGTCCCATTAGACATGCAGTCAGTTTAACCACCTGGACCTGTGGGGTCACTGTGACCTCACCTTGGAGGCTGGTTTTGTCCAGGTGCAGGCTTTCCAGCCATCTCTCTCTCTCTCTCTTACATTTCATTCTTACTCATTTGGCCTTTGGAACTCAAAAAAATATTGGAACGGTTTCTTTGTGTGGCACAAAGCTAGATTTGAAAAAAATAAAAAAGGACCAGACCCAATTACTGCCCTAAAAAGTTTGTAATCTCGTTGGGACAATGAGGCATTCATAGAGAAAGAAACTTGGATGCTGCAGACAATACCTCTCCTGAGGCGATGCCTCTCTCTCTCCCTCTCCCTCTCCCTGTCTCTGTCGCTCTCTCCCCCACCTCTCTCTCCAGTCACTGTCTGATTGCCTTCTACTTACTATTTATGTTGAACTGTTATTGAAATCTACTACTGTCTGTTAACTTTACCAGTGCACGATTTCCCCAGCAGGAAATGAGAGCGTCGTTTCTGTAATGTGATTTTGTGCAATGGCTGAGGCATGAGAGGGGCTCATGCATCACTTGTTGACTGGATAGGGAGTGTGTGTTGGTGTTGCTTGCTTTGGAGTTTGAAGAAGGGACACAGAATCTGAGGTCCAGGAGTGTGGGCCTCGTCAGCCTGTCACACCTTGTCTCACCTGTCTCGCCTCCTGGAGGCACCCAGAGGGCGTCTGCGTGGGAGCGAGCACATGCATGGTGGTGCGTGGTGAGGTCAGCGGAGCCTTCCTGATAGGGGACACCCCTGACCGTGGATGGGACTCTGTGAGTTCATCTGCATTCGTTTGGTGGTTTTCAAATTTAGTCTCTGGCAAATGTGTTCTGAGATCTCGAGAGGGAAGACACTAAGAGAAGAGACTGTTCTTGTTTGGATGTAGCTTCATTAGGCCCTGACGTGCAGGTAGGACTCCACAGCATGACCGCAAGTGACTCAGGTGTGACTCAGCTCCCTGAAAGGAAGGCCCACAGTCGACCGAAACGGCCGTGTTCTGTCATGTGATTCATGGGGACGATTGTGGAGCAGGAGCTGGCGGTCAACAAGTTGGGGTCAGGGGGTCAGTGGCACATTTGCTCTTCTGCCACTTAAAGGAAATATGCTTCGCTGTGGCTGGCTTTCGGAAGGAAGGACAACTATCTGTGCCCTGTCAGTGACAGGAAGGGACCTCCGTGGCACCGTGTGGCCTCTCTCGTCTTGCTCCTTCCAGAAACCAGTTAGAGAGTTGCTGTCTTGTGTGGGTGTGGACACGCCAGCTGTGAAGAGGAGCCAGACCCAGTGTGACCTCCGGGTCTCCTTTCAGACCCGGTTCCATGGAGACATTCTCCCTTCCTTTCTTTTCGGCCAGAGAGATTATAGGCGGCACGCCTCTCCTCCGCGGTAGCTAGTCTAGACACACTTGGTGTTTTTGGTTCTAAGGTTTTGTGGGCCGGGGGATCGCTGGATGAGATAGGGTATTGTGCCGTTGCTTCTGGGTCCTGGGGCTTCTACAGGATAATTCATGGCTGTGCTCCCTGGTGCCTTCCCTTCCAGGCTTCCTTGTCTCACTGTTAGGGATCTTGAATGAACAGGAAGCCTGAATTTTGAGCATCGATTCCTCTTTCCTTTCAGAGCGCTCCTCAAGTGGGAAAGCCGCCAGTGGGATCGAATTTTCATTTCCTGAAACTTCACCCAAACCTATAACTGGTGAGATAGCTCAGAGGCACAGGCCCTGAGAGCAGACAAACCAGAGGGGTGAGAACGTTTGCTCGCTAGGCCAGGGCTCTTTTGAAAGTAATCTTAGGAAGGTGACAAGTTTTTTCCTGCTTATCCGAGAGGGGAGCGGAGCTTATTGTGCTGATGTCAAGTCTTAGACCGCTCTCTCCTCACAGAGCAGAGGTAGAAAAGGTATATTAATACATGCTAGTTACATCATTGACAGGCTTAAATGGTGTGTGCATATATACATATGTGTGTATATGTATTTTCTACATAGTGATCCCTCCCTTTCCTCTTCCCCAGAAAGGTGTTGACTTTTTTGTTTTTAATCTCAAAAAACCTCAACGTTGTCAATATGAACTGGTTCTTATATTTTTACTTTACATGAAGTCATAAATAAATGATTGGTGTGTTTTGGGGGCTGACCAGTTCAACGAGTTTTCCCAAGATGAAAAAACCATATTCATATTTTCATTCATAGCCTGTTGTTGTTATTTTTAGTTGAATGAGTCAAATAATGATGTTTAGGAGACAGCCAGGCAGTGGTGTCCTAGCGCGAGCTCTGTTGCTTTTGGCGTCACTGGATTTTCAGAGCTGGGGGGCTTCACACTAGCAAGTCTGCAAACATGCAAATGCTGCCATCCGCCCCTCCCCCCAGCAGGCCGCTCCACGTCTGTGAGCTTTACGATCACTTTTTTTTAATTTCACAAAAATCCATGTAGCACTTACTGTGTGCCAGGCACTAACAGCTTTCCAAGTTTCATCTCATCTCATACCAACAACCCTGTAGTGGGTACTATTTTTATTGCCTTTTGCAGACAAGGGAACTGAGGCACAGAAACGTTCACCGACTTGCCCCAGGCCACAGCTAGTGAGGGACTGAGCTGGGGTCTGGGTCCAGGGACTCATCCCAGAGGTCACGGGCTGACCCACACGCCATGCTGCCTGCCGCCATTTGCCAGGTGGAAATGTTCAGACCAGACCTGGCCAGCCTTGAAGCCCAGAGCTCTCTCTTTGGGAATGCAGTCTTGTGGGCGGATGATTGCAAAGGCCTTTTCTCGAAGCACTCCTTGGTCATGGCCAGACAGCAGGGGAGGGCGGGTAAACGCCCTCATTTGGTCTTGCGAGGGAGAGTGGTGTCAGATGGGGCTTTCCTACCGAGTTTCCATGTTGATGCTCTTGATATTACGGTGAACCGTTCACAAATGTCCGTGAACAAATGAACCAGAGCTTTCTTTTCAGTACTGCTAACCTTAGAAACCACCGAAACGATTAGATCTGAATTTCAATCTCTTCTAGATTTGGGCTGGTAAATGGAGTAGCGGGTCAGTGTGAATGTGTTTTCCAGCTTTTTCTCTTTTTCTTTTTTTTTTCTTTTTACATATATGTTTGTTAAGAATTGGGAGCGTCCATATGGCTTCCTTAAAAAGTCAGGTGTGGCCTCTGGTACTAAGTTCTAGACCCCCTGCTCAGGGTGTGCGGCTACTTCCATCCCCACGGACACTGCAGGTGCGAGCGAGGGAGCCTCCAATGGTGCCCGCTGTCACTGGTGCCTGGCACCGAGCTGTCGGCCTGCACCTCTCGTTCAAGCCTCAACCAAACAAGACACTGCTGATTATTACGTCTGTTTCTGTCCGAGAGTCAGAGCCGTTCCGTTATTGCCCAGTGATACCTCCAGGAGGTAGTGCTGCAGGGAGTTAACCCACATGTTTGCCCATCTGCAGCTTCTGCTGAACGTGATGGGTGCGTGTGTGTGTGTGTGTGTGTGTGTGTGTGTGTCCCATCCCTGGTTTCTCCTGTTGTAACGTGGTGGGTGCGGGGGGACTCGGTCCCCTGTGAGAGCTGTGTGGGTGCAGCCAGCCCTGAACTCTGAGTTATGAGCGAGTCCCAGGCTCCAGTGTGGCAGGTTGTGGGGGCCAGGGGTAGAGGTGAAGGGGCAATGCTGCTGTTCGTTCTGGGGAGCGGTGACTGTCACCTAGACAGCCTTCTAGTTCTTTCTCTACCTGTCTCTTAGACACTAACTGGTATGGAAATATTACAGTTTTGTCATTCTTTCTTCTAGGTCGTCTTGAAGGTTTCAAATACCTGCCTTTACCTGATGCTGCTAATAGAGTCAGGATGGCTTTAAACTCAGTAAGTGGTGAATTATTACCCTCCGGGTCTTTGTCCCTCTTCGTCCCTCTTTGTCCCCTTATTTCTTCTGTGATTCCCTGAGGTGTATCACATGGGCCTTAACAATGTTGCTCACCTTGTTAAGGGCCATATGTCCGGACTGTGTGTGCTCTGTGGATGCTGGTCAGGAAATTCCCTAGATTACAGGTGAGCAGAAGGAGGCAGGGTGTGGCCACCCAGCAGCTGCCCCCATGAGAGTCTCAGAGCTGTTGGGTGGGTGTGGGGAGATGAGCGTCTCACTGCCACCTCTTCTCTTCTTGCTCTGAAGGTGGGGGTGGGCAGGGGACCAGGCTCGGGCTCGGTGTGGGGATAGATGGAGGGAGGATGGTGCTGAGAGGGAGTAAGTCCTGGGGAAGAAAGAGTGTGTAGGGCACGTGGGCCAGCAGACCATCCTGTAGCCCGACTTACTGGTACACAGGACAGGTCATGATTGAATGAGGCGTTGGGCTGGCTGTGTCTCTTCCTGGAGCCGCCCCCTTACCCCCTCCCCACCCCCATTGGAGGCAAATGCATGATCCCTGTTCCCCATCATATCTCACCAACTCATCGTATCCCTGGGAATAAGTGCATTTAGGAAAGAGTTGCGGTTAATAACAGTTTTCTAGATCCTACATCTGGAAAACAGACTTCTAGCTCCCCCACCTTTATTTGTTGCTGGTATATATTTTCACTGGATTCATTTTGAATTTCAAATCCACTGCCCGGGAATCCGCCAGGACAAATGGCGGTGCTTGCTGCAGCCTTTCCTGGGTTGGACGGTGTGTTCTCAGATGCTACAGATAGAGGCTGACACACGTGCTGCTGGTTCTGCCCCTGGTCCCCCATTTAGATGGGAGATTACATGTCATTTTCTCCTTCTGCCTGCTGCTTGGGTTCAGACTTATAATCTTTGGACTTTTGAAGGAGAGCACTGGTGAGTTATTAAGCAAAAGTTAACTCTGGGAGCCCACATTTGGCTCATTTCTTTATTGTCACTTTCCTGGTGGCTCCATTTCAAATTCTAAGCATTAAGTTGCCTCTGTTGAGAACACCGGTCCTCTCTGGGATCACAGTCAACAAGAAACAAGGGCAGAAATTAACGAGTGGGAAGAAGGTTTGCATGGGGACCTCAGACACTGATAAGAGGCAGAGTGGCCTCCCAGCCAGTGGGACTGAGGGGAGCTGAAGCAGGAGAAGATTGCGGGTGGGCAGGGTCCAGAGTGGCCCGCTGGGGAGTGGAGGGGCGGGTCCTAAAGGGTAGGCCTAGAGAAACAATCTTTAAGTGGCAAGAGCGGAGAAGGGCTTTCTAAGAACATAGAAACCAGCCCAAAGGTGGAGCTGAGAATAAAACACTATGGCTGGGTCAGTCCCTTTCACTTTTGCACCCAGAAAAATCCACTCGCAGGGACGTAGCCACAGAAGTCCACAGAACTCAAAATCCACTCGCAGGGACATAGCCACAGAAGTCCACAGAACTCCACACAAACGCTTGTGCTGTATAAAGATGTTTATTTAGGCAGAGCTGCGAGCAGCCCCCATTTGTAAACCAGGTACCTGCTCATTAATGAGAGATAGTGAGTAAATGTGATGTGATTCTACAAGAGAAGAGGGGCAAGAAAAGGGATTGCATGGTGACGTGCATACTGTGATCCTTTAGGCCAATTTCCTAACTTTATCGCTCACTTTGCTCTCTGCAAAATGGGTGTATCAATTGCTCCTGAATCATCTTAGTCATGATCATTTCAAGGTTTCAAGGTTTCAAGGTCATGAAAGCAGGTCAGTTCTCCAGTGTCAGCTATTATTATTCTCATTATAATTCCGGTATCACTAGTTTATAACTTTGCACTCCATTCTCAAGGCATAGGGTATGGACTCATTCCCAGACTTTGACACATTTTTTTCTTTATTTGCTTTTTTTTTTTTAACTAAACTTCAATGGTTTGTAAACCATTTACTTTTTCTTTATGTCACAAAAAAGAAGTGAATGGTGACATAGGTTAAGGGTGAGTCAAAAAGGTACAAATTCCCAGTTATAAGATAATTAGGTCCTGAGGATGTACCGTGTTTCCCTGAAAATAAGACCGGGTCTTATATTAATTTTTGCTCCAAAAAACGCAATGGGGCTTATGTTCAGGGGACGTCATCCTGAAAAATCATGCTAGGGCTTATTTTCCGGTTAGGTCTTATTTTCGGAGAAACACAGTAATTACAGCATAATGGACTGTTGTTACCAAGACTGGGTTGCATCTTTGAAAGCTGCTAAGACAGTCGATCTTAAAGGTTCTCATCGTAAGAAAAAATTCTTTATAAATATGTGTGGTGATAGAAGTTAGACTTATCGTGGTGATCATTTCATAATTTTTATACACATATTGAATTACTGTGTTGTATGCCTGAAGCTAATATGATGTTACGTGTCGGTTATACCTGAATAAAAAAAAATGACTAGCACAAAAACAAAAACAAAATCTATTGACAGTAAACTGAAAATTCTGGTTAGTTTTTATTCTTGATAAGTTCAGCGTTTGGCATAAGTATAAACACCTTAAAAGGGTCTGAAGCTTCTAATGCCTTGTCTGAGTGCAGTGGGGTCTACATTTAACCTTTAGGGTCACTACGGTTTCGTAGTATTCATTGTCTTTTTAATTGTTTAGGGATCACCACCAGGTGTTGAACCTTACTACGAAAACCATGGATACCAGCCCGAGAGCCTCTATCCCCCGCGGCCTGCTGTGGCCCCCAGTGCCTACTCGGTGTATCCGGCCCCGTACTACACGCCTGTGGTACCCCAGTACACCCCGAGGGTTATGACGCACACTTCAACACCTGCCATCCACACGCAGCCCAAATCCCCGTCGGGGACGCTGTGTACCTCAAGTAGGACACTTTTTGTGTTTATTTCCTACAATGGAAACTGAGTTTGGGGTCTGCCTTCTCTAGTGGGCTCTGTTCCCACCTGCTGTGGCCAACCATGCTGGGCGGCTGGGGCTGGTCTGTCTTACGTGCCTTTTCCCGCTCCCTCTGCTGTGTCAAAACTGTCAGCCGCTGAGTGTCTTCTCCTGCTCAGGGACTTGCGGGAATCCCTGGGCTGAAAGGTCTTCACGTTCCCTTACCTCTCCTGTCCCAGCTTTGCCTGTACCACCCAGGGTGGTCTTTCAAGATGGGCGTCTCTGTACTGTTTCTTGCCTGCGTGGTTTATCTTTAATGAATTGGTAAAGTCCTGCTGCAGGAATAAACGGACCTTTCTTTGTGGCACTTCCCTGGATACAACAAGTCGGGGTGCAGGTGCCCCATAAGGATTTTGTGTTCAGTGAATGAAGCGGCTGGTGTGGTTGGGGCCCAGAAGTTTCTGTGACTTTCTCTTGGCTTTAATGATCTTGTGGCTGGATGTAGAGAAGGGCTGAGAGGTCGAGGGTGCGTGCCCTTCGCTTATCACTTAATTCCATATCTTTCTTATACCCTCTCATTCATCTCCCCTGTTTGCATCTCACTCTGTCTTCTTTCTTTCCAGACCCCTTCTCCTTACACCCTCTGAATTTTGATGCAGACTAGTTTAAGTGTTAGGAATTGCCCAGACAGAACTAGCACGGCAGTGGACTGGTACAGCTGGTACTAGTCCAATTACAAAACTAGTACAGTGGCTGTACCAACTAACATTTTAAATGATAATGTTTTCGGTCTTACTTTGGGATAGACACATACTTGTGCAGTTGAAGATGAGTAACAGAGCATTTCCATGTACCCACCACCACATCATACATCATCGAAATAATACCTGTGCTATTTGAAGCCCCCTTTCTGTGTCCCTCCCAGACATCCCCAGCTCCTAACGAGCACTGCCGTCCTGTATTTCTGTCCCAACACTTGTGTCTGCTCCCCTCACGCTTCACACACAGCGTTTCCAGCCTGCTCCTCTGTCTCTCAACCTCTACCCTCTTTTATTCCCACGTTTTCTATGCCTTCACGGTTCCTCCTTCATCATCCCGTCTCCTTTCCTGGCTCTCTCTGTCCCTCTATTAGTTTCTCTCTGCTCAAGGAAATTGCTCTGATGTCCTTCTGGTGGTTGGTTGGATAGGTCATGACCAGTGGTTCTCAATGGGGGGCGATTTTGACCCCCAGGGATATTTGTCTGGAAACAGTTCTGGTTGTTTATAACTGGGGGGGGGGGGCTAGTGGCATCTCCTGGGTAGGTGCCAGGATGCTGCTAAACATCCTACAGTGCACGGGACACCCACACAGCCAAGAATGACCAGCCAAGATGGCAGCAGTGCCGAGGCTGAGAACCCCACTCTTAGTCTGTCATGGTGGCAGGAAGGAAGCCAGGTGAAGAGGGTTAAGGAACCCTGGCAGTGGTACCCGCCTCCTAAACAAAGAGGACAGTGGTCAGAAGCCAGGGGTCCCCTCTTGAGGTCAGCATGTTAAATGGGTGGCACTCATACCGGTGACCATCCAACCCCGGCTGACAGAAAGAGCCGGCTTTCCTGACTCCCACATTTCCACTTTTCCAAGGGAGAAACTGGTAAAGACAGGCAGTTTGACAGGGATATATAAATCCCTTGTCGGTTATTCTTAGAAGGGCACGAGCCTACACATAGGATTTTTCATTCTAAAACTGCCCTTTAAACTCAAAAATAGTTCACTGAACTTACCGTGGTATTATTCTTAGAACATTTTATTGGCTTATAACACATAGAAACAAATATATTTTATAAGTGTAATGTTTGGCCTTGGAAGTATTTTTTTAAAATAACATACTGTTATTCTTAGAGTAGTTTTAGGCATACAGAAAAATTGAATGTAGAGAGAGCACCTGTATACCACCTTCCCTCACCCCCAAAATTTCCCGTCATCTTACCTTGGTGTGGTGCCTCTGTCTGTTGCAACGATGAGCCCATGTTGATTCATATGAGCCCATATTAACTGAAGTCCATAGTTTTCAGGTAGGATTAGACTCTTTATTGTATCTCCTATGGGTTTGGACAAATGTGTAGTGACAGGTGTCCATCATTACAGTACCATACAGAATAGTTTCATTCCCTAAAAATCCTCTGTGCTCCCCCTGGTCATCTCTCCCTTCCTCCCTCCTCCCAGGCCTTCTTATTCTCTGGCTCCATAGTTTTGCCTTTTCCAGGGTATTGTCCAGTTGGAATCATGTGGCATGTAGCCTTGTCCGAACCTTGACAGTATTTTGCGAGTTACTTAACTAGCACAAATCAGAAGCTTTCCCACCAGGAGTACAAGGGACATTTTTGGATTTAATGTATCTGTTTTGCTTTAGCAAGTCATAGGTGTTTCACACTGAATCACAGCTGGGTTTTGGAGAATTGAAGGTCAACAAGCCTAGGACGCAAATAATTGACACTAGAAACAGTAGGGCTGAATCAACAGTAGACTAAATTGATGATGATGAAGGAAAATGGATAGTAAGTTATAATTAAACTCAACAATAGGCGCAGTTGCAAACCAGCAAGTCAAAATGCTTGTCCACCAAAAGTAAAACCAGGGGTCCCCACTGCCCAGAGCAGCGCAGATTGCCACTGAATGTCAGGTAACACCACCTAATTTAATATTCCCTAACTGTCCTGTCAAGTTCTTGTATCTTAGATAAAATGACATACAGAAAAGTCGCCCCAATGAAGAGATTATCCTTGGCCAATGGGTCAGATTGGCCATTTGGAATTTCTCCCGGGAGAGCTGCCCCTGAGACTCCACCCTGCCTGCCTCAGAAATAATCGCTCTTGGCGAGTTCTGATGATGTGGCTGGGTGCCACTTGGCGTTCCTCAGACCTTGGCTCTGGCCTCACCTGGGAGCCTGTAAGAACTGCAAATTCATCCTCCCTCTGCCCCACCTGAATCAGAATCTCTGCGGATGGGGCCAGGAAATGGGTTATCAGGCTCCTAAACCTGTTCGGGTTGGAGAACAGACTGTGGAATTAGCAGAATGTGAGGACGAAATGTGAGGCGTGGCTTTGAGCAGAGGGGTCAGTTCTGGTCCATCGACTCCAGGGCTGAATTTCTCGCCCCGGCTGACTTCCCAAAGCACAAATGTGCCCGTGTAGGTACAGCAGGCCTCCCCACGCTCTTCCTGTCCAGCCTGGGTGTCCCCTGTATAAATTAAGGGGGATGGCGGGTCCGTTTAAATGCCCACTCCCCTGTGTCTCCTCCACCTCTTCACCTTCCTTCCAAGATAAGCTCCCAGAAGCACCTGGGGCTGGGGCTGCCCTCCATGGATCAGTTACTGGGGGTGGGGTTTCTGGCACCGTCCTCCAGACCTGGATGCAACTTTTGGCTTACGCTCCGACCTACAGTGGCATGTCAGTTTGTTTTGATTAGAGAACATTGGTGACCTTTCCCAAATGCCTTTTTTCTTATCTGAAATGTTCCTACTCTCAGACCAAAGGGCCACTGTCAGAACCTTCCTGAGCAGCAGGAATGTCCTTTCTGCATGTGCACTGTCCAGTGTGGCAGCCACTGACCACTGAGCACTTGAATTTGCATAACTATGTAACACCATTTAGCCACAATTAATTGAAGTACAAATAGCCACATGTGGCTAGTGGCTGGAATGCGACAGTGTGGGTCTGTAGTGTCCACTCACTAATAGCCTTGGGTGGGACAATTTATTATTTTGCCTTGAGTGCCACTGATGGGGAGATAATAGTTTGGGGTAACTTATTATTGTTTTGCTTATGTGTGTAATTACTGAAACAAGGTATTTTTCCTCTTTCAGCCAATTTTTTACGTAACCATTCATTTTTTCTATTTTAAGACCATACTTTTTTTGTTTTTGAGAGCTTAACTTTAGTGCACTTTGCTTCATATCATGGCTTCCTGCTTTGATTCTCCAAAAAGCATAAAGTTTAGTGCTCTGGAACAATCAAGGCTCCTCCAGGACACGTTCTTCACATTCAAAGTCACACATTTAAGTGCATAAGAAATTATTATTTCTTGATAGCCTATATTATAAACATAGTGGATTGAATCTAAGAGTGTGACTTTGAAGAAAACTTTGCAACTAACTTGTAAACTCATTTCTTTTTCTCAGAGACTAAGAAAGCGCTGTGCATCACCTTCTCCCTGGGGGCCATCCTCGTGGGAGCAGTGGTGGCCGCCATCTTGCTCTGGAAGTTCAGTAAGTGCGGAGTGGCCACCTTGAAGCAGGAGAGAGGCCTACTAGAGGCGGGCTGCCAGGTGCCCAAGCTTACAGGAGCCCTGCTCGCTGGGCGCGGGACCCTCCCGTAGCCCTTGCTGAAGTTTCTGTCTTACAAGACGAGCCGTCTTCTCTGCTTCTCTTGAGTTATGGTGATGCATGAATAACCATTCTTGGAAGCAGGCAATCTCATGTGGGTTGCATGCTCCATCCTAATCTATGAGTTGTCACAGTCCCGTGCCACTTGTGTGGTATTGACACATGCTGGGAGAAGCATTTGAGTTTACCCAGTGGTTTGGGGCACTAGGTGCCACCTGGCACTCATGAGCACAGGTTCCCCACCTGGGGGCCACACCTGGACCCCTGTATCACAGTTTCCAGCAGTGGCTGCTTCAGGCTGGCTGTGCCCCCCCTTCCCCCCCCCCACCTCCTTGAACGCAGCCCAGTCTCTTCCATCAGCCTGGGGCAGTGCCGGCTCACAGGAGTCACCTGGGGGCAGAGACAAAGTGGAGCGCTGTCCAAATGCAAGGCGGGAAGTCCTTCCCACTGGCCCTGGAATAAGCCCCCAGCCCTGGTTCCTTTGATATGTGAGCAGCAAGGACACCTCCCCTCCTTTTCAAATTAAGAGGAGAAAGTTTTTCCCTCTGTCATGTGGGGCAGACAACGGAATTCTGGGGGGTGCCAGGTGGCTCCCTTGGTTCCTGAGCCTGACTGGCATGTCCCTCCTGTCTCTGCAAGTGGAAAACAAGTGCTCGGTGTCCGGGATCGAGTGTGGCTCCTCGGGGACCTGCGTTAGTGCCTCTCACTGGTGTGACGGGATCCTGCACTGCCCCAGCGGGGAGGACGAGAACCGGTGCGGTGAGTCAGGGGACTGTGCACTTGGCCGTGGGAAGGCACCCCCCACCCAGGGGGCCTGGGCGCCTGGGGTCCGCCATATACAGGGCACGTCGGTGCAGGCCTGTGTCCCCCACATTGATGCATTATGTCATCAGTCCCGACCTGGAGCTTTAGGTTAACCACGATTGGCAGATGAGAAGACAGGCTCAGAGAGGGTGTGCTTCTGGCCCCACGTCACACAGCTGGTGGGTGTCACGCAACAAGGCCAGGGTCACTGGGACCTTCACACTCCCTACTGCTACAGGGTGTCACTGCATGGCAGAGTTTTCAGTGTAAAGGTGCGAGCGTGCTGTGTAACAGGCTGCAATGGGGAAAATGATGTTTGAATCTGGGAGTCGTGCTAATGTCCACGTGTACAAGGACGGACAATTAAGTTCACGAACTTTCTATTGTGTAAGTGCACACACCCAGAGTTAAAGACTCGTCCTGTGAGCCAATAATGTTTCACACAGTTAATGCTGGAGAAAGCCTTTGTCTGCTTCATGGTCAGTTTTCTTCTCCTGAGACCATCTTGGCGAGGTTTCCTTTCCTGCACATCCGTTTGCAGGTCGCCGTCCCTGCGTGGGTTGTACTGTCGGTCCTGGCTCGTGGATTCCTCTGAGAGGCAGCCTGGGCCCTGTGCTCGCCCTGCATGGTTGCTCTGCCCGGTTGACTGTGTCTGCAGGTCGATACCTTGGTCTCGGTGCCAGGAGCTCCTGCAATAGCGTTACATGCTTCCCGGCCGGGGACTATTTGTACTTGCAAGTGACTCACTCGCTCCTTAAACTTTCAGTGGAGTGCCTTGCCTTTGTTTCAGTGATAATATATTTGTCACCATTTTCTGAACTAAAGTAGGAAGTTTTTGAGGTTGAGTAGAGTGTGGTTACGGTATTAGGTGGAATGGCTTCTGATGTTTTCCCACACGTGCATGCGCGATTCAACTCCAGCAGGACCGTCTCATATGTGACCTGGACGCACTTTCTCTTGTCTTGATATTTAAGTTGTATTTATTTAAACACTCGAAGAGTTAATATATGCGAACAGATCAGAATTCAGGAAGTAACAGAGGGTATGCAGTTAAAGGTCTCACCTCCCCCACTCTGCCCACACACACACTCACACACACTCATATACACTCACATGCTGTGACACAATAGAAAGCATATATTGGTCTCTGCCCCAGCTCCTGGCACAAAGCTCCTGAAACCTTATCGTTTCCTAAGTGATTAGATCACTAGGAGCATCTTTGGTTCTAATGTTTGGTCTTTGACCCCAGTTCCTGGCACAGGGCTCCTGAAACCCTGGTCATTCCCTGGGTGAGGAGTGTCTTAGTTCTGCTGAGGTGACTCTGGGAGAGCACCAGGATGGCTCCTGGATGAGGGCTGGTCACCAGAAAGGACAAGCCACGGTCAGAGGCTGGGAATTTTTAGTCCCACCCAGGAGAGGAGAGCTGACCATGGCGTTGATGATCGAACCTGCCTACGTGAGGAACCTCCATGAACCCCAATGGTGTGAGGGTCGGGGAGCTTCCGGGCGGGTGGGCATGCGGGGACCTGGGAGGTGGCACTTCCATGGGCCCCACCCTACGCATCTCTCCATCTGCGTGTTCATCTGGGTCCTTTGTCTTATCCTTTTCTAATAAGCCCATAACAGAAGCATGTTTTCCTGACTTCTGTGATGCCCTCACCAAATTAATCGGCCTGAGGAGGGGGTCATGAGAACCTCCACTTGGTCAGAAGCACGGGTGACAGACAACCTGGACTTGTGACTGGTTTCTGAAGGGGGCAATCTCGTGGGGCTGAGCCTTTGTCCTGTGGGATCTGACGCTGTCTCCAGGGAGGCAGCATCAGAATAAAGGGTAGAACACCCGGCTGTATGAAGACTTGCTTGGTGTGGGCCAAAGCCCCAAGCACATTTGGTGACCAGCCGTGTCAGAAGTGAAGTGTTCTGTGAGAGCAGTAAAGGAGACACACAGGAAACAAAGCCAGCGGGAGGAGGAGAGAGCTGGGTTGTGTTCCTAACTCACACACGCATGTACACACCAGGTATGCAAACACACACCACACACACACTCACACATACACACTCACACATACACGCTCACACACACTCCTGTTCACCAGCCCATCACTTTTTTTTTAGGGGCAACTAAAGGAGTTTTTTGCTTCTCCTTCCAGAGTGTTTGCATAAAAAAACAAATATTGTTTGCATGCTTAATCCCCCCATTTCCCAATGGTTACCACCCAAGTGACTCTCCAGCATTGGGTGACACATCCTGGAACCATGTTTCCCCCTGTCCCTCTGCTGTCCAGTGCTCTGGTGCTTGGACAGGCCCCTGATACCAGTTTCTTCCCTGGCGCCCTTTTGCTGTGACATGCGTGTGCCAAACACAAGAGCATATTGTAGGACATGTTCCCAGAAGTAAACTGCTGGGTTGAAGGGCTTGAGAGTTTATAAGTCACTAGGCCCTCCTCCACGTGGGATTATCTCATTTCCATGTTGACTGTTTACATAAAACAAAGCAGACGGACATGACGTTGTGTGTGACCGATATTAGAGAGAACACCATGTGATGTGCTTTTAATCTGTGCTCCGCATAAATGCACATCTCCTAACACTAAAGAACACCGCCGGCCGTGGAAACTGTTCAAGAAAGTGTGCAGAGCTTTCTTTCCAAGGGCAAAGCATATGTATGTATTCTTAACATTAATTAACTTTCTTCGTCTATTGCTACGCTCTGTGAGAATTCAAGTGTCAGACAGAAATGGAAGAGCCGGTTGAGGTGACACAGTTCACATACTGTTTTTGACACTTGAAATTTGCTGAGGGCAGATCTAAGTGTTCTCACCACAAAAAAGAAGGAAGGAAGGAAAGAAGGAAGGAAGGAAGGAAGGAAGGAAGGAAGGAAGGAAGGAAGGAAGGAAGGAAAGGAGGGAGGGAGAGAGGGAAGGAGGGGGCAACCATGTGAGGTGATGGATATTCTAATTGACGGTGGTGAACGTTTCACAATGCATAGGGGCATCAAAACACCTAGTTGTGCACCTTGAATATATACAGTTTTTATTTGTCAATTAAACCTCAGGAAAGCTGAAAACTTTCCTAATGCTTAAAGAAAAGCCTGCTGGAGACGTGCTGCAGTGCTGGCCATCACCTGCCATCTTCTCCTAGTTAGCGTGTGAATGCAGGTAGTTGCAAGGGAAAAAAAATCCCCAAACTGTCCACAGATGAAAAATGAAATGTCTCCCTCACTTTCTATCACAGTGTCAGTTTTATTTTTAATTTTCGAAGTATATGTAATTCTGCTTACTTTAAAAATTTTCGTAGACTCTGTTCTTTAGGGTAGATAGTAGAGTTCCCCTCCCCCCACAGTCGCCCCTGTTTTTAACATCTTGCATTAGTGTGGTACTTGCATTACAATCAATGAGCCAACGTTGATACGTTATTGTTAACTCAAGTCCTTAGTTCACAGTAGGGTTCACGCTTGGTGCTGTAGACGATGCATAATGTATTTACTTTCGGACAGTAGGTTTGGATACATGTACAAAGACATGCGCTTGCAGTAGTATCACCCAGAGTTGTTTCACTGCCTACAAATCCTCTGTGCTCTGCCTGCTCACCCCAGACCCGGGCAGTGACTCACCTTTTTACTTAACCATGGTTTGCGTTTTCCAGAATGTCATACATTTGGAATCATACATTACGTAGCCTTCACAGATCAGTTTCATTCACTTAGTGAGGTGCATTTGAAGTTCCCCCATGTCTCTTCCTGGCTTGAGAGCTCACTTCCTTTTAGCTGAATAATAGTCCGTTGTCTGGCTGCGGTAGGTTTGTTTATCCACTCGCATCACACTTGGCTAGCGCACAGATGGCATGTCGGGTCAGTCGTCACAGAAGCATTGGGAAATAATCAGACCAAGGCTGGTATTTCATGGAGGAATGTCAGTCACGCTGTCCGGTGAGTCGGGCCGAAGACGGAGGCGACAATGAGGCCTGAGAAAAACCCGGTCCTCATTTTACACTCTGAGCCCCACACAGTTCCCCGCAAACAACAGAGCAAGGTTAATCCAAGTAGAATTCCACTCTGAATACCCACTTGTGTTCTCCTCTACAAGGAAATGTTCTCAGAATTCGAGGTTGTGGTTGCCTCTAGGGAGAAAGATGAGGGAATGGAACGGGGAGGGGGCTTATACTGTCTTCATAACGTTTTATCTTTTTAAACAAAAGAGCTATGGTTGTTTCGGCTGAACAGTGAATTTAGAGGCCGAGCCCTACACCAGGTATTTGGCACATCCTTGGGCATTCTGCCGGAGTCCAGGGGTTTTTTGGGGGGTACAGGAGAGAAGGAGAGAGAGAGATAGAGGGAGAGGGAGAGAGAGAGAGAGAGTTGACTTGCTGTTTAGAGCAATTGTTGAAAGAGCATTTTTCAAAAACCTTTTATCTTACTCATTTATTTCTTAAAAATAGTCTTATTGAGCTATAATTCACATACCGTAAAATTCATCCTTTTCAAGTGTACAGTTCAGTGGCTTTCATATATTCACAGCTATCACCACCGTCAAGTTTAGGATATTTTCATCACTTCAGTAGGAAATCTTGAACTACCGCCCCGTCCCCACTTCCTCGCCTCCCCCAAGTCCTAAGCACCCACTAGCCCACTTTTGGTCTTTGTGGATTTCCTGCCCCAGACATTTCATAGAAATGGCATCAGCCAGCATGTAGCACTTGTGACTGGCTTCTGTCACTCCGCGCACTGTCTTCAAGGTTCCCTGACGCTGTAGCATGTGCCCCTTCGTCCCTGTCATGGCCAAAGAATATTCCACTGTGTGGATGGACCACATATTGTGCGTCCTCAGCTGATGGGCACCTACGTTGCTTCTACCTTCTGGCTGCTGTGAGCAAGGCTGCTGGCAGCATCTGTGAACAAGTCGTGTCTGTTTTCCGTTCTTCTGGGGAAAGAGCACTTTTTAGCGGCGAGACTAGATTGCTGGCCTCCCTCGTGTGTGGTCGGCGCCTGGAGAGAGGGGACCCAGCACTGCCACCTCCGGGCGCAGGGTGGGGCTCACGTGGCCGTGGGGACAGTTGTCTGAAACTCACAGAGCGTCTCCCTTTGTGCAGTTCGCCTCTATGGACCAAACTTCATCCTTCAGGTGTACTCGTCCCAGAGGAAGTCTTGGCACCCGGTATGCCAGGACGACTGGAGCGAGAACTACGGGAGGGCGGCGTGCCAGGACATGGGCTACAGGTGAGCGTGGGGCCCGTGGCCTCAGGAAGGGGCTGCGGGGCCAGGATGCCCGTGACAGGCAGTGGGAACTTAAGACAGTGCTTAAGTCCCCCCCCCCCCCCAAAGTTGTCTCCTTCCCAAAGCTGATGTGGGAAAGCAGCAGATGGGACTTGTGCCCGTCACTTCCACCCCTGCTTTCTCTCTGAGTCTAGTGAGTGTCGCTCCTGTCACACAGCCTGCATTGACCTCCACCCACTCCGGTTACTCAGGACCCTCCAGCGCTGTGGTCGGCAGGGGCCAGGATGCTGACTGAGGGCCTCTGTGGGTGGGGGTGGGGGTGGGTGAGTGGGGAGGGCTGGATGGGGGAGGTGAGCAGGAACAGATACTGTATGACCTTCATGGCACACATGCGACCTTCACTGTATGCACATGGAGGCACTGCAGGCTTTGGAACAGGAGAGAACAGCTCATCAGACAGATGTAGGAGAATTCATTTCTGTGCACAGCCATGGGGGAGGTCGGAGAGGGGGAGGGAGATCCCCCCAGGCCCAGCCAGGGCTCACTGAAGCACCCCTGGGGAGATCTAGGCTGCCCTTTGGCCTCACGGGGAAAGGCTGTATGATTTTATTACCACCTTCTCTTCCGTGGGGGTGTCCCAGTGTGACTTCCATGCAATTCTAGGGTGTTCTCTATATGCCAGTTCTCAAAATGAATGACCTCTTGATAAGAAAGTTGGCATTGCAGCTAGTGCAATACTTCAAAATGCCACCCCCACATTGCAGGGTCGCATGACATAGTGAAGCCCCCATCTTGGTTCAGGACCTGTATTTATAACTGGGGGCATTTTAACTTCTGTACATTTTGTTAGGTCGTATGTACTCACATCTCCTTGTTCTCATCATTTCTTTATCCAAACCCAAACTAGAAGAAACACAACCAACAGAGGACTTTTACCTGACACTTCAGGGTTATCGGATTGTAAAACGGTTATAACAATCATTGGATTAGAATTTGGGATTTTGTTTTCCAAAATGCTAAGGTGTTTCTCTTAATCTGAACAGCATACAAAAGACGTATTGTGATAGCATTGGATTTGTGATTGCCTACCACTGAACCATCATTTTGAATACGATTTTCTGCCTTTTGTAGGAATAGTTTTTATTCTAGCCAAGGAATAGTGGATGACAGCGGGGCCACCAGCTTTATGAAGCTGAACATAAGTGCTGGCAACACCGATCTCTATAAAAAACTCTACCACAGGTAGTTGTGATTTCTTTTCTCCTTGGAAATAATGTTATACTGAGAATGTCTGGGGGCATCGTGGGAAATGAGTATTCTGAGCCTGATTTCCCTGAGCTGTGATGCCGGGGGTGGTGAGTCTCTCCTCACGAGGAGATGGGACTCCAAGCAGGACCGATCACCCTGAGCAGCTCGGGGTTCATTCTGGGGAAGCGGCGTAGGTGGCATGTACGTGCCATTTCATTTGCGGCCCCTGCCCTCAATGGTGTTGATGACACTGCAAAACAGAATTCACGTTGTTGATTTTCTTCACACTCTAGACATTAGAGATGTACCTACTGCGTGTCAGGGAGTGTCTCTAGGAATGCGACAGAGCACCTCGGGGTCCCAGCGTGGTGACCAACTCATCCTGCTTGCCCAGGACTTTGCCGATTTCCACACTAGAAGTCTCCTCCCCCGGAACCCCCTCAGTCCCAGGCTGCATTGATGGTTGGTCCCCAGCCCCAACCCTAGTAACAGATGACGCTCAGCGAGGGCTGGGGAAGGAGAGGCTAGTTCAGTTCAGCCAACATTTCCTGTACCTCCAAGCTGCCTTGTGGTCCTGGGTGGGTCACGGTGTGTCCTGTGGATGGAAATAAAGCCAAAGGACAGGTCGCATGACTGATGGCTTAACCGGTTAGGAGGGTGAGGGAGAGGAGCAGGCTTCAACTGCTCGTTTTGTTGCACTTGTGTTTAAAATGCTTCAGTCTTCCCAGGCTCATTATTATCTGAATGTTCTTTGACTTAAAAGACGGTGTCCTTTGCATGAGACGTCCTCGGCTCCAGGTCCCTGTCACTCTGCCCCAGGTGGCTAGCCAGGCCATCACGCCCCGCCTGCCAGGTGCTGTTTTAGGGGAGGACGAACTCATCACGCAGCCCCTCCTTTCCTGTGAGTGGGAGGCTGAAAGCTCCTTTGCATTCCTGGTGGCCTGTGGCTGAGGTGTCCGGGGGACTGACTTCCGCGGAGCCTGTCTATCTTAGGGGGAATGTGACAGGGTGAGCCCAGCAGGGCAGGTGTGCATGGCCAGGTGGACCCATCAAAACAGTGAGGCTGTGGTTTGCTCACTGGAGAAGCTAAACACAGCTGCCTGGGCTCTGTAAAGGCTGAGTGTTTCTTTGTCTTCCATGGATTCAGGGCTGAGCAGGGGAGGGGAGGCTGCCAACTCTCGGTGAGAGCCTTGGCATGTCATAAGGTGGATGCCACGTGTGGAGGAAAGAAGAGGTCATTGCCTGGCACATGGTGTCCCGTATACGTGGCAGGGGTGGGAGGACGTCTTTCCTCTTGCTTTCCGAAGGCATCTGTTGGTCCCGAGTTTCTCTGCTCCGAGTGAGGCTGGTGAGTGGCCACTGTGTGCCCAGATGCTGGCGTTTTTGTGTCCAGGAGAATGGACCTTACGATTCTTAGAAAACATTTAGGAAATGGGCAGGTGTCTCCTCGTGGCATGGCCAGTGCCCTCAGCCAAAGACCACTGGGACACACCTGCAGTCTTTGGAACCGTGAGGCAGCTCAGTAGGAAGGTGTCGTAAAGGACTTCTTTAGGATTTGGGCTTGTATTGGGTCATTTTGGGGAAGGTTCCAAGAAGTAGGGCTTTGCTGTGGATTAGATACTTTCAGGAAGCGAGGGTGACTCTTGGATCGGTATCTGAATGTTTTTTTCTGAGAAGGTGGGTGGCATGAAACCAGGCTACCTCTGGGGCTGGCAAAGCAGCTGCAGTCACTCGTGTCACTGCAGAGGGAGGGGGCTGACGGTTGCTGTGTTTGGAGCAGTTCACGGCGTGTCTGTCCAGACAGGACTGTGCAGTGGGCTTCTCTGTGTCCTGCCGCATCACCCAGCAGTGGTTGGGCCCGATGCTGGTGCCCCGTGAAATTGTTGGTGTGCAGTGGAACACAGCCAGCTGTGAACACCTGGATGTCAGGGCAGCATCTCCCCTCAGTACACAAGGAGGAAACTTCACTATCCGGCAGAATGCTCAGTTGTTTCTTTGCTTCTGTAGCCTGGAATGTTTACCTCCCAAACGAGAAACTTTTCTTTTGCTCCTGGGAAAGTACTTGATTGTTCTGTTTTCTATGCAAGAAATGTAAAGCAGTCACAGGAAACCAAAGTCCACAAATGGCTTCCTTACAACATGAGAGGATGATTTTCAATTCCAAGAATAAAAATAATGGCTGACATTACTGCGAGCTGACCCTCAAACCACCTACTGGTTGGTGCTATTATTAGCCCATTCTGCAGATGGGGAAACTGAGGCACAACGCATTTAAGTAACTTACCTGTGGCCACACAGCTGGGGTCTGAACCCCATACACAGTGTCTGCTCTTCACCACTGTCTGCTTTATACATTTACTTTCCTTATTCGAGTCTTCAATCATGGACCCTTCTATGTCTGAGGAGGCAGGGGAGTGAGGACATTGCAAGAAAATACTCAGTTCTAAGTATTTTGAGAGTCAAGTGTCTCCTCATTTATTGTGACCACAATTTCCCTTCTTTTGCAGTGATGTCTGTTCTTCAAAAACAGTGGTGTCATTACGCTGTATAGGTGAGTCTTGGTTTTCCTCTTTGCTTCCAAGTAGGAGACATTCTATGCCTTCAGACACGTACGCCGTCTTTGGGGACGTGTGGCTCCCCCGAGGTGGTGTTGGAGGCTGGGGGGCCCCATTCTGTGTTTGGATTGCTTGTAGCTTCCAAGCCTTTGCTCAGAAGAACGAGCACCATCTGTGCGCTCCCTTCTCTGGGACGGCCCTGCCCCTGTGCCCTGGGGTCTTGGTCCTGAAGCTCAGCTTTTCTCATTGAAGAGGTGGGACCGGCAGATGCTCCTGCTGGACACACATCCCAGTGGTCCTGGCAGGGACTTCCCAGCCGGGCTCTGCTCAAGGTCCTTTAGGTACCAAGAGGGCATGGTGCCTGCCCCACCTCCTGACCCACCGGCCTCCTTGTGGGGAATGAGACCTGCACACACCAGGAAAGCCCTCCTTCACTTTGTTCAGGAATCTTGGGCCTCTGAGCATTCCGTCCCTCTAAGACTCAAGGACACCCCGGGGACTTTGTTATCCAGGATGCCCAGCTAGATGTCTGGACTCACAGTGTCAGCAGAAGTTCTCTTCCTGGGGTGGCCTCGGGCGCTGGAGGAGTGTCCTGTCCTCCCTCCATCCAAAGGGAGACCAGGACACGTTCTCTAGAAGTCAGACCCCAGACAAAGGGGATGAGAGGTGGCAACAGTTGTCCACCAGCCCGGCGGCACCTTTGGGATGGGCGCTGTCTGGGTGCACGCTGCATGGGTGGGTGTCGGGATGGGGCAGGGTGGCCCGGATTCTGCTTGCCAGACGCTATTGTGCTTGTCGCCTGCAGAATGTGGGGTCAACACGAAGATGAGCCGCCAGAGTCGGATCGTGGGTGGGACGAGTGCGGCCCTGGGGGACTGGCCCTGGCAGGTGAGCCTCCACGTCCAGGGGGTCCACGTCTGCGGAGGCTCCATCATCACCCCCGAGTGGATCGTGACAGCGGCTCACTGCGTGGAGGAGTACGTTCATGGTGGGAAGAGGGCTCCTGGGTTTGCAGGTGGCTCTGTGGCCATGTGACCCTGAGCGATGTCTTTGACCTCTTCAAGCTCTGGGTTCCTGGAGTAAGTGGCGGTTCTAATGGCACCTGCTTCGGGGAGTCACTGGGAGGGTCAGATGAGCTAATGCACATGAGCCATCTGGCCACGTCCCTCCCTTCACAGTTATTCGCTGGGCGTCCACTGCATGGAGGGCTCTGGCACAGGATGCAGGGTGGGACCGGGGCGTCACTGTCCCTTGCTGCCCTCTCAGGAGCTCTGACCTCCCCTGAGTGGTCATCCCTGGAGGGAGTGCACTCAGACACGCTCAGCGACCTCACGCTGCCCTGCCGGAAGGGTCCCTGTGGCCTGGGTGAATCACCCTTGGTCACAGCATTGCTCACCCGGACAGGCTGAGAAGGGTGAGGGGAGGTGTAACTTACAGCGTTAGCTTTTGTGGAAGATGCTGTCCCCTCTTTTTTCCTTTTTTGGTTACACATCTATTTTGGAGGAAACACCACTCATCAGAGGTCTTTTTCTGGTTTAGAGTGTGGCTGGGTCTGGCTCAGCTGCACCTTGAGACAGGTGTGCCTGCTCCTCCCAAGGGCTGTTGTGCAGGTTGAAGGAAGGGGCGTTTAGTACCCAAGCTTGTTCCTTCCGTTCCTTCCACTGGGCTCTGATGGCTCGCTTGGATTTGGGGTCCTCTTAAAGGGAAACCCCTACTTAGAGGTAATGCTTTCATGGCTATTAGACCTGCAGTCCATTCATCACTACGCATTTATTAAGCACCCACTGTGCGCCAGGAAGTGCCATCGCACATAAAGATGGGTGAGACCCAGTGCTGCCAGAAGTGGGTTTTCAAACCCAACAGGCATTCAGTCCCAAGAAAAAATGTTCTCGGAATTGCGAGGGTTTGTGGGCCGGTGCAGACACAGGGGTGACCCATGAGGCAAAGCAGGGGCTGGAAAGAAGGAAGGTGTGTGTGCGGGCAAGGCGGTGGGGACGTGGGGACCGAGGGCAGCCTGACACCCGCTCACCAGCCTCACTCTGTGGCTTTTGGCGAGTCGTGTCACCCACTTTTGAAGATCATCACTTGAGTGTTTCCTGTTTGTGGTTCTAACGCCGTTCATCTTTGTCTTCCAGACCGCTGAATAACCCACGGTATTGGACAGCCTTTGCAGGAATTTTGAGACAATCTTTCATGTTCTATGGAAGTGGGTACCGGGTAGAAAAAGTGATTTCTCATCCAAATTATGATTCCAAGAGCAAGAACAACGACATTGCTCTTATGAAGTTGCAGACCCCTCTGACTTTCAACGGTACGTACCTTTTTGTGTGGGGCTCAGGTGTGGGAACAGTTTTGACCAAATCTCAAGGAGAGGTTGATTGGAAGCAGAATGTGCTGATAAATGGAAGTAAGGGATTTGTGTTGCATTGGGGTGGCGTGCGGCAGGGCCGATAGAAGAGTGCTCAGCATGGGCCAGATCACCCCAAAATGTGCCTGTGTGTGTGCGGGAAGCAGTGACCACCACATTTTGCTTCTGTGGAGAGTGATGATTTCATCAACGTGTGAAAGGCTAGAAAAGGGTTTCAGCCACAGCACCACTGCCATCTGGGGCCGCGTAATTCTCTGCGGTGGGGTTGTCCCATGTGCTGTAGGGCGTTTAGCAGCACCCCCAGCCTTGCCCACAGATGCCAGGAACTACCCCCACCTCCCCTACCAGATATGACAAGCAAAGATGTCTCCAGAGGTTGCCAGATGTCCCCTGGGGGTAACATTGCCTCCAATTGAGAACTACTGGTCTAATTTTTTCACATACATTCTGGAAATAAAATCCTTTAAAAAACAACTTAAGACAGTAAAAAACAAATAGACTTTCCCTTAGCTTCTTATTTGGACCCCGTTCTAGTCCATCTAAGGATCCAGAATGCTCTAGCCCCGTGTGGATACAGAAGACGCAAAACCCCATCTCTCCCCTTGAGGTGTTTGCGTTCAAGTTCAGAAGCAATGTAGATGTAGAAAACCCATCTGTGGGAAGTGCCTCTAATATGGGCCTCCCAGGTGCAAGTGGGACGTACCCGTCATCTTTTTGGCCACTGCCACAGGTGTCTTTTTTCTACCCTCTGTCACCTGGAGACATTGTGTATTTTTAATTTCTATTTTTTGAAGACTTGAGATTGAAGAAACGTTAATTGTGTATTTTTGGAAACAGAGCTAGCAGATAATTCTACTTATAAATCACATAACTTATAAACCCCGGAGGGGTCTGGCCAAGATGGAAAGTAGAGTGCCAGGACCCGTTGGCATCGGAATTTCCCTTGGGCAGGATGGTGGTGGTACCAGGCCCAGCAGTGGACACATGGGACATCGGTCCAGCTGGAGACCATCACCCATGGCCCTCAGTGAGACCTGGCTAGCTCATGGTGCTTTTTCTTCTTGAAACAGACAAAGTGAAACCCGTGTGTCTGCCCAACCCAGGCTTGATGCTGGAGCCCACACAGTCCTGCTGGATTTCCGGGTGGGGGGCCACCTATGAGAAAGGTGAGGCTCGTGAGCACGCAGGTCCTGTGGAACATAGCACTGGGTTTGAAGCGGGAAGTCTGGGTTTCAAGTGTGGTCCTACGACTAAATCATTGGATGACGTTGGGCAATTCAGTCAGCCTTTGTACCTCAGTTTCCCCACCTGCGAAATAGAAAAAATCCTACCTGCCCTACGAATGCACCATGTTTATATTAAGATCAAATGGAGCAATGTGTGGACACTGCTGTTTGAAGGATAAAGGCCATATCGGTGTGAGAGGTATAAAATTGCCCTGTGTTTGGGTCCCATTGTTGCTAAAGGGCCACCCTGGAAGACACCGCCCTTTGATGGCTGAGAGATAATGGACTCGGGGAGGATGGGCTTGCCTGGCCGCTGATGGCCGGCTGCCAGCTGTCCTGAGCCTTTGTCCTCCTGCGCTGGTCCCACAGGGAGGGAGAAGAACCTGGACCCCCAGCACGGGCCTGCTCAGCCTCCTTAAGTTATAATTTGCTTTCATCTCAGCTAACGTTTTTCTAATGGAGGGATCCCGGCTATTTCATTTGTGTGGAGTGTCGGAAGTGCTTAGTGGTGTAAAGAAGCATTTCGTGTAGTGTTTACATCCTTTGAAAAATGTTTCAAATTCTTTAGAACGGGGTGCAGAGTACTAGGGCTGGGTGACGGGGGGCGTCTGGGGAGACAGTGGTGGTGGTGGGTATCCTGGCATCTCGTCTGAAAGAAGTGACCGTGGTTGAGCCTCACAGCTGTGAGCAAGGCTTCACAGCAGCCGAGATGAAATGGAAAATCAACAGATAGTAGGTGTAGCCCCTAGTACGGTGGGGACAACACACCAATGGACAAAATAAAACAGAAATCTCTGCCCTTGGGCACTTGACCTTCTTGTGTGGATGCCTGGGGCAGGATGTGGCCAGACAAACAGGAAACATAATTGAACTAGATGCTTTCAAGTAGCAGAGGGTGTGACAGTCAGGGCCTGAGTGCTTTGAAGGCGGGAAGTGGTCAGGGAAGGCTTCTCAAAAGAGGTGACATTTGAGCTGAGTTCTGAATGACAAGAATGTTTAAGGAACAGAAGGCCTAGGGGGGCTGGGGCGTGGTGAGCCAGGGACGAAGGGTGGGCTGGGACAGATTGCGTGGGGTCTCATAGGCCTTGGTGAAGACACTGGCTTCCAGTCCTCGTGAGATAGGGAGCCCTGAGGAAGCGTTAAGCAGGGGAGTGATGGGGTGTGACGGCTGTGTGGGGAGTCATGGAAAGGGGGCGAGAGTAGACACAACAGGGTGGTGAGGGGCCCTCTGTGACAAGATGGCAGCTCAGATCTGGGTGGTGGGCATGTAAGTGGAGAGATCAAGCAACTGGGATTGAATGTCAGTGGGACAGAGGGTGGGAAGTCATGGGAGGACGGCCTCTAGCTTTGTGATGGGAGCCCCCTGGGGGGGTGCCACTGCCTGAGCCAGGGGCTATTGGTGGTGAGGCTGTGGGGCAGAGGAATGTGCATGTGAGGTTCTGTCTCAGCACGTTCACCCCGTGGTGCCCAGCAGACATTCACGTGGAGGTAGAAAGGTGGGAGGGAAGAAGTAGAGACACCAAGTGCCGACAGCTGTTTATAGGAGTCTGAGAAATGAGACAGAGCATGAAGGATGGTGTGGGATGGAAAAAGGTCGGTTTGAGGTGAGACACAAAAGAGCTCCTTATGCTCCCGGGATGGTCCAGTGAGGAGGGAGCAATGGATGAGGAAAGTTGATCCTATCGAACCAAGTTGTGGAGTGATGAGAGAGGACGATTCTAGAACACAGGTGGAGGCCCATAGCTCCAGAGGCAGGAAGTCGTCCCCTGAAACCAAACCCTAGAGATGCCTGAAGGCTGCCAGCTGGAAGGATGAGCCAGGCTCCCCAGGCTTGGGAGGAGGAGGGAGGGAGCAGGAGGGACGTGGACACCTGCCTAGTGTCTGCAGTGGGACCTCTCTGGGACGAAGTCCCTCTTCCTGGGAGAGCTGCTGTCAGCACTGATTACTCGATGATATCGTCTGTCTCAGGGAAAACCTCGGAGGTGCTCAACGCCGTCATGGTGCCCCTAATTGAGCCCTGGCAATGTAACAGCAAATATGTCTACAATAACCTGATCACACCTGCCATGATCTGCGCAGGGTATCTGCAGGGGACCATTGATTCCTGCCAGGTAAGTGCAACTGTGTTCAACCTTTGGGCCTTGCCTGGCCCACTGAGTCGGTGAGGAGAAGCCCTGCCCCTACGGGAGACAGGGTCCCATGTCCCTGGGACACGGAGCCAGCTCTGGGGCAGCTGTGGGAAGTGATGGCAGCTAACGGTCATGGTGGGAAAGTGTTTGTACTACCAACACCACCCACATGCCCTGCCTCCTCCGAAACGGTTTCATTTTGTCAGAGTGTCAGTGGAACCGAAGTCAGTATTTTGTGTATTTTGAAATACAGACACCAATTTATTTAGTAACTCTTAGCTGGTGGAGACTAAGCTTAGTCGCTGGGGGATTATATTACTGTGACGTCCTTGGAGGAGATGTGAAACCTGCACACCCACTCGTAACTCCCACTCAGGATCCCCACCCAGCCCCCCACCCCCTGGGCAAGATCAGCGTGTGCGTGGGCTGTGAGCTGAAATTCTGCTCTCCGTTCTTTGCTGTGTTCCTCAGGGTGACAGTGGCGGTCCTCTGGTCACCTTGAAGAGCAGCGTCTGGTGGCTGATTGGGGACACGAGCTGGGGATCCGGCTGTGCCAAGGCTAACAGACCAGGAGTGTACGGCAACGTGACAGTATTTACAGACTGGATTTATCGACAAATGAGGGTAACTGTCCCATCTTTCTGACTGAAGTCTCTCGCTCGTGTCAAAGCCCAGATATCTCTGAGGTGTGGCCCCACTGCAGGAGGCTGACTGCTGGACACCCATGTGCGGGATGTAAATGCTGCCTCCCTTAGCGACGGTTTGCAGCTAGCATCCCCCCTTGCCAGTGTTCACCCGTCATTGCTGACGGGGCTCAACCTGGTGGCTGATGCTGCACTTGGGCCTGTGCTCCGCTGACCACACTCAGTTCTGCCCCCCCGCCCCCCAGACCTCATTGACCGGTAGTCTCTCCTGCACCCAGCCTTTCACTCCATGCTCTGGCCGGGTATGGCTTGCTCTGTCACAGACTGGACACACAGTCCACTCCTTGGCTTGGCTCATCGAATCCAACTTCTGCTGATGGGCAGAGAGCAGAGGGAGGCAAATTAACCAGCTGAATCGTGACAGTGCCCTGTCCTCTTCTGGGCTATTGAGTACACTCTGAGTGAATCCCCAAGTGTGGAGGTGAAAGATCAGCTGGGCTTCTCTGGTACAAAAAGGTTGTGGAAACGGAAGGTCCCAGGGGCTCCCTGCAGTCCTGCCCGCTTGGGCTCCCGGCCTGACCCCTGCTTAGCAGGACCCTCTGCTCGGGCACGGCCTGGATGTTCAGCAACAACCAAATCTCTCTCTATCTCAAGGGCTCCAGGACTGGCCGTCGTCACCCCTTCCAGGGCTGGGTAGCTGCTGAAAGAAACACTTGTATTGAGTCCCTCTCTAGTCTCCAGTCTGGGGCAGGGGGTCCAGGCCAGAGGGCATTGCCTGACTTGGCCCCCAAATGAAACCCTGGGACCTGATACCTTTAAGTGACCACAGCAGCTGACCAGCCGCATCTGGCAGAGGGCTGAGTGCTGGAAATAGACAACTGAGCTGTCCTGTTGGGAGCCGCATGATGGAGCGGAGCTGGGGGGCTGGGGTGGGCCTGGAAGGGGACGGTGTTCCAGACAGCTCAAGGGTGGTGAGCCAGCTGGGGGTGGACTGTATGTGCAGCGTGTGAGGGACAAGCCGTACCGGGCCAGAGCGTGGAGTGAAAGGCTGGGTGCAGGACTACAGGTAGACATCCAGGACGGTAAACACTTGTCTGACAGTGGCTAAGTCAAGCTTGCTTTTCCCAGGAAAGGCCTGTGTCCCAGCTGTGCTAGCGGTTTGTTTCCTCACACCCCCCACACTCCCTGCTCCCTCCAGGCCGAGCGTTGTCAGCTGCACTCCTCGACCTTCCTGCCGCAGGGGGAAATCCCTTTGTCCTATTAAGCTGGCCTATTCGGTGTATAAGTGCCTGATGTCATTCTAGGGAGAAAAATGATTTTTCTACCGTTGTTTGTCTTGAGAAAATGACAGCATTTCTTTTTCCTTTTTGAACAGGCAAACAGCTAATCCACACAGCCTGGTCCTTGGTGCCGTTCCACAAGGAAATGAAGGGGCTGATGTTTAATTCCCTGTGCATAATGTATCTTTAGAAATGATTCAAAGGTCCTTTCATTTTTATTAAATAGTGAACTTGTCTGTCTTTGGCAGTCTCCACGGTTCTGTGCAGGCCACAGGGGCTCCTCCCGGGCCTGTGCTCCCTGGCCTCTTGTCCAAAACGGGTGCCCGGCCGGACTGGGTGTGGGCGCCCAGGCCAACGCAGGACAAAGGGATGCATCCGCCCCTTGGGATCTGCCTTCTGAGCCTATCTAGGGGCCGGGTTTGGATGCACAGGGGGCTGGTGACCTCTTAGCTGCTGGACAGCTTGAGATAGAAAGAGAGAAAGCCGGGTAGGACCAGCAAGGGCCACCCTCTGGGGCCACCCCAGGGCTTGTCTCCCTACAAGAATTTTCACTGGTCATTTTTCAGTGCCTTCTTAGCAGCCCCGGATGGTGGCTGGAAATAAAGGGACCAGCCCTTCATGGGTGATGACTTGATTGTCACTTGAAAGGGCATCAGAAGCCTTCTTTTCTCTTCTTGCGGGGGTGAGAGTGGAGACAGAGCCAGACGTGCTCACCCCTGAGCATCGCTGGGGCAGGTGGCCACGGCGTGTCGGTGCGGCTCCGCCCGGGGGTCCGCCTTCCTCCCCAACCTCCTCCTTGGGGACGAGCACTCCCCTGTGGTCCTCACAGGAAGGCCGAGTGGGGTGCCATGCTGACCCTCTTCAGGCCCGCTAATCACAGGAAATTGAGGTCACCTGGGAAAATCAGGGATGTGTGATTAAAAATACACTGTTTCCATGTAAAGTTTCCACACGTTACTACCTCAGTGCTCATGAAATCTTGGCTGTGACACCTCTACTTCTCACACTTGGTTCTTGAAACCACTGTCCTTGCCAAGAATGAGTGGTGGCCAGCTTGAGCTGCTTTTATAAAGTGACTGGCTCCTAATTTCATGTTCTGTTAATGAGTTTGCTGAAGAACAGCACCTGTGCTCGCGACAAAGAAGAGAAAGGTGTATTTTGGACTCCCTGTGGCCCCTTATGTTTCCCCTGGGGAAGGGCCACACTTGAATTGCCAAGTGGGGACATGGAAATACTGTGCTCTGAGCACTGCCTCCCCTCACGCATACTGGTTTCCAAGAGTGAAATGGTGATTCTACTGCTGGGACTAACCTTGCAATGGAGGTTGGACAGCCCCACTCACAGGGTGCCCCACTGCACATGCCTCAGTGACAGCAGCGTCCCCAGGGTCCTTCCAGACACGCAGCACTGAGGTTCCTGCTCCCCAAGCCAGATTTTAAAAAGCCTGTCATGGTGAGAATGTTCCTTCCTTAGTGCTTCTTTTTATTTATGTGATGCCCCACCCCCCTTGTCTTGTTTTGTATCTTTTTTAAAAGTGTAAAATTCAATTGTGAAATATTGTACAAATAAATTATACATTTTTTCCAAATATTCACTGAGTCTTTGGAGGCCTGTTCCACCTCATCTGAGAATGGTAGGGGGATTCAAATTTTCTGCCATTACCATGGTTATCAAAATGCTGCTAGTATTGATTTGGGGGTTACGACTAGATCTTAGCAAGTAAGCGAATTCACAAATGATGATTGAGTATATATCTAAAAACATCCACATGGGCAGTTGACAATCTTCCGTTACAGTTTTCATTTTGGACTCACCTTGTGAATGGTTTTATTTTAGGATGAGGCTGAGATCTAGCCAGAATGCTGAGACTAGGGAAATAACTGATATTTTTGTATTTAAACCTTTCGAAAAAGTTAATTCGCTTAATACAAAATGAGCCACAATGCTATTAATAATAGTAAAGGGAACCCATGAATGTTAATAAAAGTACATGGTTTGTGCTGATTATTCTGTGGGTTCTTGCAGCTGGGCCGGTGGGAGCGTCCCCCACCTTGACTTGCCTCTTGCTGAGTTGTTGCGGGGACAGTCCCACCTTAGCCTGGCTCTGGCCTGTTCCCAGCTCTTTCTGTCTGTTCTGTGCTTAGTTCCCCTCATCCTGCTCCAATTTCGGAGCCTTTGCCCCCCAGACCAAGGCGTCCCCCCAAGGCCTGGCTTTGTGAAGATCCACAGTCCCTGGTTGGTGACGACTCCCACGGCCACACGCTGCTTTGGACGAGGTGACATGTCACGTGAATGGCAGAACGCCCTGCCCCAGTGCACGCAGCGTTCTATGAAAAGTGCTGGAACTTAGGCTGCTTCTAAAGTAACATTTAAGAAATTCACCAGTGTACCAGCTACGTCATTCTAAATGAATTAGCCTCATAAATAGTGGTGTGTGAACCATCACTTTGCTGTGATGAAGGAGACTGATCTTGTCACTGCCTGAAAACCCACCAAACCACTGGGATCGTTTCCGCAGGAGGAAAGCAAAGTGGGGATCAGACAAAGGGAAAGCCAGTGCGGGTGCCCCTTTGCTGCTTTTCCTGCCGCCTGGTGCAGGATTTGCTGCTGGGGCTGGAGTCCTTTCCTGCCAGACAAACACGCCCCTTGGGGGACTGGTCCACCTTCCCCAGACTGGGTGCTTTTGTCTCTGCTTTTGCTTGAAAGGATAGTTAGTGATAAAGGCATATGCTCTGTAGCTTCTAGAGGATAGTCAGGAATCCAGAAAGTCATTTGAACACGCGCCCAGCATCTCCCACACCCCACTCCCTCCCATAGCATTTATTAAGCACCTTTAGCATGCCAGACCCCAGGTTCTAGAAAAATGGAGTGTCATGCAGGGTCTCAGCTCCCGCTCCACACATAAGAACGCAGGACATGGTGAGGCCAAAAAGAAACACCCACGGAGCCATAGATAGGGGTTATACCACTATAGTCTTGCTGGCGGCTGGGTTGGAGACACAGGCAGCAAGAGCCACAAGATCCACAGCCCGCCGTCCACTTCTCAGCAATCTGCAACCCGCACTCCGCCGTGTTAACTGCAATCCGCGCTCGCCAGCCACCATCTTCTTGCTAGCCCCTGTGTCCTGCTAGCGTAGCCATGGCAGTTATATTAGTGGCCAATGGCTCACTGGTTGCAGCTGATGGCCAACTAGCCACAGCTGATGGCCATCCTATCATAGTTGATGGCCATTTACTACCCGAGCCAGCACCTGTCTATGTGAGGGCGAGAGCCTGGAAACTGCACTCCCGGCTCTGTCCCCACACGGAGGCTTTCCGTCAATTCAGTTCTCTCTGGCCCCTCACCCTGCTCTGTTCCAAACTCAGCTCCATCCTGTGGGTCCACTGAGCCCCTGACTTGCCTGGAGTGAGGGTCCATGAGTGGACATTATTGGTATTCTAGCATTTTCTGTATGGGTTGATGGACCTTCAAGGTAGATGTTTTTGGTCAGGCAGCAGAATCTGGGGACACAGGTTCTGATCCTGGCGCTGCCTCTCGTGGGAATGTGGCGGTACAGCAGGGGCAGTTCAACCCCTTGCCTGAGCCCCACCACCCTCTGCAGGCATCTCCCAACGTGGACTCCAGCGCTGTGTCTCCCTGAGTCCTGACACCTGGAAGGAGCGCACGCTTCTTCCCCATGGATCTTCCCCATGGGTGGGTGGTCTGGTGCGTGGGGACAGACCTGGCGAGTCCACAGCAGATTTACCCCCTGGGTAAAAATTTTTTTAAAGATTTTATTGGGGAAGGGGAACAGGACTTTATTGGGGAACAGTGTGTACTTCCAGGACTTTTATCCAAGTCAAGTTGTTGTCCTTTCAGTCTTAGTTGTGGAGGGCGCAGCTCAGCTCCAGGTCCAGTTGCATTGCTAGTTGCAGGGGGCGCTGCCCACCATCCCTTATGGGAGTCGAACTGGCAACCTTGTGGAGAAGAGGACGTGCTCCAACCAACTGAGCCATCGGGGAGCTCAGCGGCAGCTCAGCTCAAGGTGCCATGTTCAATCTTAGTTGCAGGGGGCGCAGCCCACCATCCCTTGCAGGAGTTGAGGAATCGAACTGTCAACCTTGTGTTTGAGAGCCCACTGGCCCATGTGGGAATCGAACAGGCAGCTTTCGGCCATAGGAGCGTGGAGCTCTAACCGCCTGAGCCACGGGGCCGGCCCCTCCCTGGGTAAATTCTTGATCTGGTGCACTTTATCACCTTTCTTCCTCCGCCCTCTCTGAGAATACCAGGAAAATTGTAACGGCAAAGAACACTGCCTCCTCTGACTTTTCTGGTCCCCACAGAATCTTGTCGCTGGTAAGGACGCCTGGTACTGGAGACGTTGCTCAGGCCAGCCACCAGGGGGCGCCAGCTCCCCAGAACCTGGTGAGGAGCTGTCAGTCTACAGGGACACATGCTTGGTACTGGCCTGGGGGTTGCAGGCACTGCCCGCCTCCCCTTGTTCTTACAAGTCTGTGGGTGTTGGTATACTGTGCCCTTTAAATAGGAGTCATACTGGCACCTGGGAGAGGCACAAAGGTGCTGCTCCCCCACAGTGGGTCTTGATTTGAATTTGTTGAATGCTCATTGTTCTCCTGGCATTCCCTCTTGCAAATAAATAAATTCTCGAACTGTCCCAAAACACTGAGCATCATAGAGTCCCAGTCAGAAGGGATCTGGAGTGGGCCTGGATGGAGGAGGCAGTGTAGCCAGTCCTCTCCCACCCCGACAAGCGGTTGTCCAGCTTGGCCGGAAGCCCCCGCTGCCCAGGCCCGCACCGCGTGAGGCAGCCCTTCTTTCTGGACATCTCGGCGTTACGTGCCTCTGCCGCTCATGCTGGTTGTGCAGAGTGGGTCTCCCTGGAGAGCAGCCGCTCACAGGTCCTCCTCTGTGGCATCTCCGCTTGTTCCCTGGCCATCTCTCCTCTAGGCTTGTGACACATCAACTCTCACTTGAAAGGACATGATATAGGTCCTTTTGGAACCCCCTGCCCCCACTGCCTCCAGCCACAGCCTGTTGTTCAGTGTCCTGCCCTGAGCTGGCCGTGGCCGAGTGTCTGTGAGTGTCCCCACACTTGGCTAGACCAGGAGGTCATGACAGTGCATGCTCTTCCAGGGCAATGCATGGTTAATATGCCACTATCTCTGCTTCTTAGTACTGCCCTGCCCCCCTCCCCAAGCTGGAGCTCTGCCTCTGGGCAAATGACCTCTCCTGACTTGGCCTTTTATCCTCAAGTCCACGCAGGTACCCAGGAATTTAACAGGTTGGACTCTTAATGGTGCACATTACACACCAATGCCGTTTGCTTCACGCTGTTTCATTTTATCCCCCATTTCCTCTCATCCGCTTGTAAATAAGCAGACCCCGATCTTGTACCCAACTCACTCCTTCGTACCTGGCCCGGCCATGGTGGGCCGCGTCTGCTCCCCCAGGTTCCTACCTGCTGTCATTTTCAGGCTTCTCCCCAAAATAAAAAAGGTGTCAGAGAGAAGTCTGTTATCAAAGAGTTTATTACAAATCAATAAGGTGTGATTTCTACGTCATGGCACTAATGATCCTAAAACATTGGGTGCGTGAGAGATCGTGCAGAAAACCCAGGAAACAGCTCCTTACAATGCTCACGAGCATGGGTCTCTGCTAAAGGCAAGAGAGCGTTTGGGGAGCGGGAACTATGTGAGGGGGGTCGTCGTTTTTCCTAACCGGGAAGATGGCATCATCCATCCCACCTAATCCACATCCTTCACAAGGATGGGCCTTGAGTCTCAGTGCTTGAAACCCAACTGCTCACCACAGCTTCACCCAGAGTCCATCTCCACTAAGAGACGAGCATGGCGACTGCCAACCACTCTGTGAAATGGGGAACTAACAAAAGCACAGTTGTGGGGGAGGCGCCGGGTCCTCACTCCCTGCATACATGCCGTGGAGGCACAGGCCAGACCGAGCGCGCCTTAGCCGGGGAATTTGGCTAGCCGGTGCCGAGCTTGCGTCAGCCGCGCGTGCCGCTCCTTCAGGAACTTCCTCTTGTCGCTGGTGTCACTGCGTTCCTTCAGGAGCCAGCTGTACTTGTCCTTGTCCTGCAGCAGCTGGAGCATGGCCTTCTGGAGCTGCTGGCCGTACGACCGGAGAATGAAGAACTGGATAATCAGAGGAATGTGGCTGGACAGGCGGTTGCTGGCCTCCTGGAAGGGACAGTTCACAGAAGGATTGAGGGGACATTGTAATGAGGAGACTCCACGTCAGCACGCGAGCACCAGGAAGCACGTGGACCCGGCAGGTGCAAGGTGCCTCCCTGGGTTTCATACCCATCAGCGCCCTGTGTGCTAAGGGCAGCGGGGGACAACACACACGCACACAGTGCAGACTGCACCCTGCTGGGGGCCAGGGGCCAGCTGGGCACCACACGCTTGTCCGAGCCATGAGATGCTTCCTTGTGATGGAAGAGGGTAACGTGCTGCGAAAAGGGAATGGGCGACGGAGTACAAAAACTATTTACAACTTACTTATAGTGCAAATTCTTTACAATTCCGCCAAAAAGATTTCGTGACTTTTAGAAAAATCAGCACTAAAATGATTTTAGCGGAACAGAGGCTGGGCTATCAAAGACCACGGACGGGCGCCCTGTGGAGTTTCACATAGGTCGACAGGTAGTTTCAACCCTTCCGTCTCCCGCCCCACCTGCTGGTGAAAAGTTTCTCTTCCCGAAGACAGTGATCTCTCACAAGCTGACAGGCGCTCGCACCTAGCGGGTTCTGTGACCTCTCTGTGCCTCAGTTTCCTTCTCTATAAAACACGAGCACCCGGACTCAATGGATGGTGGAAAATATTAAATGAGCTAAAAGATAAACGTTTAGGAAGATGCTAGGCGGACTAGAGCTCAGTGAATATTAGTCAGGGGGTCAGTGAGATGGAGATGGTACATATGCTGTGTGTCCTAGGAGGAGGGTGAGCCAGGGCGGCAGTGAAAACAGGGCAAGGAGAGAAGGGACAGGCTGATGGGAGGCATTCAAGAGGGGCGTTGGGGGCTGCAAACACTGGAGTCTGACGTTGGAGAACGGACACAAGCTGAAAGGGACTGCTAATATCTGCAGTGACAAAATCAGGCACCCAAAATACCTTTTGAGACTTCTGGTATGAATATGGCTGCAAGAATCATTTTCTCGTTCTCATGAAGATCATCCAAAACACCAACAGTTCTGGTGGCAGTAGGAGACAGGTGACGTGTCACCTCTGACCCATGTGTAGCAAAAGTAGCGGCAGTCAGGCAGAGCCACATGCAAGGAGGGGACAGAGGAAGCGTGGGCAGGGACAGCGTGTGTCAGACAAGAGGAGGAAACTCCTTTCCTGCAAGGGATTTGAGTAAGGTCAGTGGCAGAAGTCCCTCCCACCAGGGTGCGTTGGGGGCACCGTGGCGATGCCACACAAGAGACTCACAGATGGGCCACGTTTTCATGAAACACTCTCTTTGGTAGCTGAGAAGAAGTGTGTGAGTGGTAAACACTAGCTCTGGACCTTTCCCCAGTGCCCACGGGGACTTTGTGCAAATCACTGGCCCGGAGAAAACCAACTCATTTAATGATGCGTGTGCTTGAGGCAGTGATGGCTCCACACGTGTCGGTGCGCACTAATCCTGGGATCTGCGAACGTGTGACCTGTCGCTGCAAAGGGCAGTTGAGGTTGCAGGAGACTGCTGATTAGCTGCCGTTAAGATCGGGAGACTATCCTGGATTACCTGGTGGACCCCATACAAAGGAGGGAGGCTGACAGGAGAGTCAGAGGCAGCTGTGACTCCAGAAGGTGGGAGAGATGCAACACGGCAGGCTGTGAAGATGGAGGAGGGGCCACGGGCCAGGGAGCACACCTGTCCTCTAGAATGGACGAGGCAGGGAAACAGACTCACCCTTAGAGCCTCAAGAAGGAACACAGCTCTGCCAAAAACTTGACTTGAGCCAGTGAGGATCGTGCTGGATGGGGACAAGTGGCGTTCTCATTAAAGTCTGAGACAAGACAAGCCTGCCTAGTAGCTTCACTATCGTTTCAAGTTTCACGAAAGGGACCAGACGAGGCAAGAAAAGGAAGTCTGGGTGTGGCTTGTTAGCTCAGTTGGTTAGAGCGTGGTGCTAATAACACCAAGGTTGCTGGTTCGATCCCCGCATGGGCCACTGTGAGCTGTGCCCTCCTTAAAAAAAAAGAGAGAGAAAAAGAAGTCTGAGGGAAAGGGGAGAGAAGTGGAAAGCTACCAATGTCTGCAGACGGATGAGTGTCCCCGGGGAAAACTCTGGAACTTCTACAGACAATAAGGGAATCAGTACGAATACAGGGTATAAAATACATACAACACAGAGAGCACAGCAACCAACAACAAACAGAAGACATAATGGGAAAAAAGACTCACTGACAATAGGGACAAAGATGAGAAAATATGTAGAAATTAAATGTAGAAATGAGCACAAGCTACATGAAGGGAACTTTAAAACGCTTCTGAGGGCCCCAGAAGGAGATCTTAGACATACAAAGACCCAGGATGGTCCTGGGCTAGAAGATTTACTGTCATAAAGACGTCGACGGTCCCTCTGGAGACCTATAAAGTGAATGTAATTCTAGTAAGAATATGTACATTTCTCTGTTTTCAGAGGGACTGGATAAGTTAATTCTAAAATTTATATTGAAACTGGAACAAATAAAAACAGGCAGAGAATTTCTGCATAAAATGACGTGCGAACACAGATGGTCGTACGCTCATGTTCGTAGCAGCCCAAGGTAAGACCAACTCAACGTGCATGGATGGAGGAGTGGGTAAGCAAAAAGTGGTCCATACATACCACGGACAGTTATTCCACGTTAGAAAGGAAGGAAATTGTGACACATGCTACAAGGATGAAGGATGAGAATATTACGTAAAGTGAAATAAGCCAGACTCGAAAGGACAAATGTTCTATGAAGCCACTCATGGGAGCTACAGAGCAGGCAAAGGCATAGAGACAGGAAGTCGAGGGAGAGGGAAGAGTGGGGAGGCAGTAGGCAGTGGTTAACAGGAGCAGAAGATGAAAATGTTTTGGAGACGATGGTGGTGATGGTGGTACAACAATATGAAGGTGCTTAATGCCACTGAACTGTCCACTTAAAAATGGTTAAAACGGTAAATTTTACGAGATTGTATTTTACCACAATATAGAAAAAAGAAAAGAAGTGGGTGGGGCAGGTTAGGGGAGTGCTAAGTGCACCAGATATTTAAACTCAGTATAAAGATCTACTAATGTAATCACGGTGACACTGATCATTAGAACAGCAAACCCGTAGGACAGAATTCAGGATCTAGAAACAGGCCGACATACACAGGGGGAGAGAATATGTGAAAGGGGCATACTGCACACCATGGGGACAAGCATTCTTCAGTGAGGGTATTGGGACAGCTCCTGGCCCCAGAGCAAGCCTCAGTCTGCACATCAAATAATTCTGAAGGGACCAAGGGTTTAAATATAAAAATTGAAATAATAAGTTACTTGAAGAAAATACTGTGGACTTTGTTTATAAATCTCAACAAGACAACGTCCTTTATCCAGTGTGACAAAAAAAGCGCAGAAGCCCCCAAAGAAACGACTCTGAAATCCAACCCACCAATCCAGAACATTTCAGCAGCGTCTGAAACCACCACATACAAAGCCACAAGGCAAATGACAAACTTCAGAGCAGTTGCATCACAAATCTCTACATGTGAACAGCTCGCTGTAGAAACAACTCCGACTGGATGCAGTTGACTGAATAGGAAATAGAAATAACTCGTACACTGTGAAAGATGTCCATCTCATGGTAATAAGATAAAACGCAAATTAAAATTACAAAGGTATACAATTTCTCACTTATCAGACTATTAAAAAAACCAACTTTAGGGTAGTCTAATGGGCAAGTGTGGAAAGAAATAGGCCTCCTGTGGGTAATACAATATAATTTTAAACGTCGATATAAAAGAAGCCCTATCCTGACACTTTCATGTGTCAACGTGGCCAGGCGATCGTACCATTATTCAAACATTAATTGAGGTGTTACTGTGAGGTAATCTACAGATGTAATGAACATATTCAACCAGATAACTAAGTAAAACCTTTACTTAGTGTGGGTGGCCACATCCAATTAGTTGAAGACCTTATGAGTGAAATAGAAAGAAATGGTGCCTGTAGACAGCAGCTTCAGCTCCTGCCCGAGAACCTCAGCTTGCCTCCCCTGAGGGCCTTCCTACAGATTGTGGACTTGACCAGCCAGCCCCCACAATCCATTAGCCAGTTCCTTGAAATAAATTTCCTTATATACATGAGATGTGATTTTAAAAAAAATACGGTGAATGTTTAAATTTAAAAACAAAAATTATTACAGTAAAAGACACATTGCCATTAACGCACCTCAAGGAACTCCCCCTCACTTCGAACACTTATCCATCGTTCTTGCCACTTTCTGAAGCAGTTCTGCAAGTCCTCTTTTGTGTCTTTAGTTGCGCTGCCGTGCTGCCTCCCTGTCCTGAATCGATTCAATAGTCATTTTGAGTTTGGGGAAGCACCAGCAGTCGCGTGGTGCCAGATCCGGTGAATAAGGTGGATGAGGACACACCATAATGTTTTTATTTGACAGAAATTGCTGTCCTCGAAGTGATGTGTGACACGGAGCGTTGTCATGATGGAGGATGAGTAGAAACACTCATGAAAGAGGACTTCCAGAACTGCTTCAGAAAGTGGCAAGAACGATGGGATAAGTGCATTTGAAGCGAGGGGGTTTTGACGGAGGTTTATGGCAACGTGCCTTTTACTGTAATAAAATTTTTTAATTTAAACATTCACCATAGGTTTTGATCATACTGCATATATCCTATTGGTTCTGCTTCTCTGGCACAACCCTGACTAATACACCAGGAATCTCACTTGTAGGAATTTGCCCTCCAGATATATGACATGAAGCAAGCTATTCACTTAAACATCCCCGTGTTAGCAAAAGACTGGAAACAAACTATGTCTGTTAATAGGGAATGGGCTCAATCTGCTGCACCCATAAAATGGGATACTCAGCCACCATGAAAAAGAATAAGGGGGGGGGCTCCACGTGAGCTGGAGTGGAACCTCCAAAGTCCATAAAGGAAGCAAGGTGGGGATCAGTATGTGTACTTGGCTAACCTTGGTGTAACATGTGTAATATAGCGCTTTTCTTCAGAGGAAATCCAGAAACACCTGGGGAAGGGCTTCTGAGGAGGGGACCGCATGGCTCAGGACGGGGTGGGTGGGAGACCCACTTTCCACTGTCTCCTTTTTGGATTTTGTGCCTGTGCATGCATTACCTACTGTCAGGTTCCACAAGGCAGGTGAGCAGATGGGTGGTAAGCTCGCTGCATGAGCAGCCGAGATGCACAGGTGTCCTGTCTTGCCCTTCACCAGCTTCACTCACTTGTGTGCATGTCCCCGTGTTGGCGGGAAATGGAGTTCGACCCTTGGTGTTGCTCAGAGTGAGTTGTTTCTCTGTCCAGCTGCAGGGCATCCCCTTCAGAGCCCAGCAGAAATGCAGAATCTGGGCCCAAACTCAGACCTGCATTCCACCGCTGCTTGTCAACAAGACCCCGGGAGGTCAAGTTTGAGAAGCACGGCCTTAAGCACTCGAATAGTGAAGAGAAGGAGGGACCTGGTTACGATTTGCTTTACCTGTCCAGATTTTTACGTATCCCAGCGGCTCTGACTGAGGTGTGCTCAGCTGAGTTTTGCAGCCATCCCAGGATGAGTTAGATCACCCTTCACACTACCTGATATATAGACTAGCCATGAAAGCGCGTGTCTTGATGAGTGGCTTCTATGTGGTGAGCCGCCATTGCACGTTACTGCCATGCTTAGGGGTCTCCCACTCATCCTGCTGAATAGCCACCACACACCTGAGGACAGACCATTTTACAAAGAAGGATGCTGAGGCTCAGAGAGCTGGAGGCACTTGGCCAAGGCCACAGAGCCAGTCAAGACCAGAGGAGAGTGGCTGTACGCCATAACCCCTTCTTGTCAGCCTAAGGCTGAGTCGCTGCTGCGGAAGCTCAATGGCTGAAAGATGGAGCTGCCTGATGCTCACCGCACGGAGATGATAAGACTAAAGAGAGAGGCATCAAGGAAAGGAAGCGACGCAGAAACCACATCTTTGAGACATGCGTGGACTCACCTCGCGGTAGGCCATCAGATGTTGGAAGATTTCAGCTACGGTGTCACTCAGAGAATCGGGCTGAAGGGACGGCAGCAACGTTGAGTTCTTCTTCTTCTTTTCTTCTGTTTCCTTCTCTCTGACCTTCTGTAATGAACTCCGATACACTTTGTCTTGGCAGTAGACAATCTGCTCCATTTGGAAGTGAAGTCGGATGAGCTTCTCAGCTTCTTTCTCTTGTTCCAGTTTAATGTCTTCAATTTTTGACTATCGCACAAGAGACACACAAGGTTCTCCTCAAGAAGTGAATTGCTGGGTCACAGGAAGAGAATCACACGCAAAGCCCACAATAGCTGGTTCTCCAACTTGCACGCAAGTAGCACACTGCTTTGGAGCAACCTTCTGCACCTCCACCTTGGCTTATCTAGGACGGGGTTCCCATCCCCAGTAGAGGGTAGGGCTCTCCTGGGGAAGCTGAGTCACACGTGTGACAGCAGCCCTCATCCCCAGAGCCTGGGAACCCATAAGGTTCTGTTTGAAGGCCTGAGGCCTCAGCTGCTTTCTGTTCCCCCTTATAGGCTTGTCCATCTGATGAGGAGTGTATACCCATCAGAGAGCTCACAGGGACAGGATGGGGGCTGAATGTAAGTTAGTCAATTCTCTATCCTTATGTTCCTGGGATTTAGAGAAACTGGCTACCAGAAAGCCAGGGGGAGGTCTGTCACACAGAAAACATCTGTACCCCATTCCACTCCTAGCTCACTGAGCTTCATGGAGTGAGATGCACGCTGCAGGTATGTCCTCGACATTTTCTTCTATGGCCATTACAACCTTCTGAGGAAGCCATTCTTAGCTGTGTTTTGTGGGTGAGGAGCTGGAGGCCCAGGCCGTGGCTTGGGCCCGCCCCCTGACCACCAGCTTGTGCATGGCAGAGCAGGCCTTCCCATCTGTGCTGGGTGCTAGGGAGTAAATGTTTGTGTTCTCCTTAAAATTCACGTATGGAAAGTCTAACCCCAGGGTAATAGCATGTGGACGTGGGGCCTTTGGGAGGTCTACGTCTTGGGGGGCGGAGCCCTCAGAATGGGATTAGTGCTCTTGTAAGATGAGCCTCCAGAGGCCTGCCTCCCTCTTCCTTCTCTCTCTCCCCCCGCTGCCCCCACCGCTCACTGCTTTTAACCAGTCTTCACTGATAATATTATTAGGAAGATTCACTAATAAGCTTCATTATTTGCTTCTCTAAATACAATAAAGTTGCAATGGTCTTAATCCAAGAAATCTATTTTCTAGTGTCAGGATTATTTACTTATTTATTTCTTAGTAATATACGGTCAGTTTTACCTTGGAGGTTCTGTAAAGGTTGAGAAATTCCTGATAATTTTTCTGGGAAACATCTGTGAAGGCAAGCCGGACTATATCTGATGAAAGAAAAACAAAAAAAGTCCAGTATTGGTAGAATCACTGATCGTCTTTATAAATTGCAAAAAATAAGAGGATAAAATGACAAGGAAAGAGAAGTATCCTCCCTCCCTTCCTCTCCTCTTCACTAAAGAAGGAACGTATGCTTTTGTCCCAAGAACTCTCTAGAAGAATTTTAAAATCTAAATGTCCCCTGGCATATTTATTTGACATTTAAAGTTTTCATCCTAAATATAAATAGTTGCAAAGAATGTAATTTCTAGTAAGTTACAAATATATCAATATTTTATAGGAAAACATCACATCACTCTTTTAAATATAACAATGGAGTCTAAACGTGCATGTTATCTATTTGAAAAGAAATACATGAGGGGCGGCTGGATGACTCGGTTAGAGCGCGAGCTCTTAACAACAAGGTTGCCGGTTCAATTCCCACATGGGATGGTGGGCGGTGTCCCCTGCTACTAAGATTGAGGATGGTGACTGGACTTGGAGCTGAGCTGCACCCTCCACAACCAGATTGAAGGACAACGACTTGGAGCTGATGGGCCCTGGAGAAACACACTGTTTCCCCAATATTCCCCTATAAAATTAAGGGGGAAAAAATACATGAACAAGCTCTTATTTAAATCAGAAAATTTACATGACATCTTTTTATTTGACTTACAGAATTTTATCCTAATATGACATACAGTATCTTTATGCTTGAAAATCTTCTATCGACCCCATATCATATCTTTCTGAAACAAGTTTATATATACATATATACATATATCTATTCATATATATATATATATATATATATATATATATATATATATATATATGTTTTAATTATTTCTATGACTGTAAGGATACACATACTACACATTTTCTTCAGGAGAGGATTAAGAGTGCACAATTGAGCCACACAACACAATGACAAATTTTGGTATATGTAAAAATCTACAATTTTAGTAGAAGCACATCTCTTAATGAGCTCTCATGGTTCCCCCATTTCCACTAGTTCATGGGTCCATGAATGATTATTACTCATGGCTAAAATGAGACAGTTGGAGACTAAGTGCGGCTGGTGGCAGCCAGGGAGAGAAAGCGAGAAGAGGTCGGATAACGCCCCCGAAACCGAGGGGCGGACGGTGAAGGAGAGGGAAGTCGGTATGTGAAGTGCTGCCTTTTTCCTCTGCGGGCCGCTGGCAGCTTCCTCCCTACACACAACAAAGGTTATGCCACCTGCAGACTGCACCCAACACTGCCGTAATGCAGTTATTTAGTCGTCAACCTTACTTCTCAGAGAATTCAAATAAACAGAGTCTTCTGAGATTGAAGTAATCCTAGCAGTGGAGCAGAGTGGAGGTGTGGTGTCATAATTCTCTGTTTGGTCTTTGTCCCTGGTTCCTGGCACACAGCTCCTAGTCCCTTACAATTTCCTGAGTGATAATCGGGGTCCTCTCTTATTCTAATGAGGGGACTCCTGTGGCCCTGGGTAGCTTCAGGATAAGGGCTGGTTGTCAGAAAGAACAAGCCTTGACAGAAGCCTGGAACTTTCAGCCCATCCTCCGGGGACGGGGCGAGGAAAAGGGCTGGAGACTGAGTTAATAAGTGATTATGTCTCCTTGATAACTGATTACACCTCCATAAAACCCCGAAATGACAGGGTTCAGAGAGCTTCCAGGTCGGTGAACACAAACATGTACCAAGAGGGTGGTGGTCCCCAACTCCATGGGATCTGCAGTTGGGACCACCCCCCCACCCCCAGACCTTGCCCTGTGTATCTCTTTCATTTGCATCCTTTACAATATCTTTATAATAAACTGGTAAAGGTAAGTCAATTCTGTATAATAAACCAATAAAGGTAAATAAAGTGTGTTCCTGAGTTCTGTGAGCTGTTCTAGCAAATTACCAACCCTGAGGAGGGAGTTGTGGGAACTCTGTTTAGCGATGGCTGGACAGAAGAACAAGGGGCATGGGACTTGTGACTGCCACCCAAAGTGTAGCAGTCGTGTTGGGACTGAGCCATAAGTTGTGGGGGTTGGTGTCAGCTCTGGGTAGTTGGGGTGAGAACTGAGTTGAATTATTGCACTCCCAGCTGATATCAGGAAAATCAGAGAACTGGTTGGGCTGCTGGTGTTGGAAAACCCCAGGAGAGCTGTGAAGTTCAGTGCTGGCTTTAGTTCACCCCTTTCCCTGCCCAAGAAATAATGTGAAACACCATGAACTCACCAGTTACTGTGAACAGCATGTCCAGAGCAGGTTCTTCCAATGCTCTGATTTGCTGTTTTATGATGTTCTCGAATGTCTTATAGTTCACAAATCCTGGCAGCTCTCTGCCACGATACTGATTTTCAAATTTCCAGATCTGCCTACATATAGCTTCGTAACCTACAGAGGCAAGAGCTCTGCATTATTTTACGAAAACAACCTTGCAGGTTTTTCTAAACACAAGACCATTCTCGACTTTCTGAAAGCACAGAGCAGCAAGGGAAAACATCAAAACATATTTAGGGATTAGAATTAAGAAACAAGTCTCAAGACACTTTTCTTCGGTCATCTCGAGGTGGCAAGTACAGAGCCTGGATGCGATGCCAGGAAGCAACAAACGCAGACATACCCTTGAAAAGGTACTTGAGTATGAAATTTTATAAATCCAGTTTGATTTTGACCAAAGAAATTGTATCAGAATAGAATATTATGATATGCAGGCCCTTTAAAAAGTAGGATTGACACCTCCCAGAATCAGCTACATGTCACTGATTCGTGTGCTGTCGCACAGGCAGGAAGTGTGTGTAGATCAAACGGGATAACAGAGTCCAGGGGCACATAAGTTCCTGTCAGTGTGGCACGGGATCACTGTTTATTATATAATGACCACTTAGGTTTTGCTTTATACTTTTGGAATTCTTTTTACTCTCAACACACTGCATTGCTGACAAACACCCTCATTGAGGGGGCAGGGCCTCATTCAGGAGGGGTCTGGTTCCTCTTTTTGAAGAACTAACCAGGGATAGTGGTCTGGGTACCCTCTTTTGGTTAGGAGGTATTTTTTTATAGGAATTTTTTAAATTGAGATATGTGTACTGTAAAATTCACCGTATTAAGAGTGTACAGTTCAGTGACTTTATAATAGTATATTCACAAAGTTGTGCAATCATTGCCACTATCTAATCCTCAGACATTTCCATTGCCCCAAGGAACCCTGTACCCTAGAGTGGTCACTCCCCATGCCTCCCGCCTCAGCCCTGGAAACCTCTACTTCCTGTCTCTGTGGATCTGCCTGCCCTGGACATTTCATATAAATGGGATCTTACAACACATGGGTTTCTGTGTCTCATTTTTCACTTAGCATGTCTTCAAGCTTCATCCATGTCGTGGTATGTGTCAGTACTGAATGCCTTTCTACAGCTGAATAATATTCCATTTATGGTATTACAGGCTGAATTGTGTCTCTCCAAAATTCACACGTTCAAGTCCTAACCCTAGTACCTCAGCATGTGAGTGTTATTTGGAGGTAGGGCCTTTACAGAGCTGACTAAGTTGAAATGAGGTCCATCAGTGTGGGCCCTACTCCAATCTGACCGGTGCCATTATAAGAAGAGGACCTTAGAACACACACAGAAGGACGACCATGTGGGGACACAGAGAAGACGGGAAGACAGCCGTTTGCAAGTCAAGGAGAGTCCTCATAAGAAACCAAACCTGCTGACACTTTGATCTTGGATTTCTAGCTTCCAGAATTGTAAGCAAAGCATTCACGTTGTTGAGTAAGATGCCGTCTGTGGTACTTTGTTTCGGCAGCCCTAGTAAACTAACACCTATGGATTTACTATATTCTTTACCCATTCATCAGTTGGTGGACATTTGGGTTGTTTGCGCTTTTTGGCTATTGTGAATAATTCTGCCAACATTCATACACAAATTTTTACATGAACTTATGTTTTCGTTCTCTGGGGTATATACCTGCTAGTGGAATTGCGAGGTCACGTGATAGCTGTGTTTAACTTTTTAAGGAACTGCCGGAATCTCCCATTTTACATTTCCTCCAGCAGTGTATGAGGGTTTTATATTTTAATTTCTCCACATTCTTGTCAAAACTTTTTATCATCTGTCTTTTCGATGATATCTATCCCAGTAAGTGTGAGATGAGATCTTGTGGATTGGACTTGTATTTCTCTGATGCTAATGATGCTTATTGCCACTTGCATATCTTATTTTTGGAGGAATGTTTATTCTAATCTTTTGTTCATCTTTAAATGGAATTATTTGTCTTTTTGGTGTTGCGTTGTAAGAGTTTTTCCTATATTCTGGATATTGATCCTTATTAGACCTATGATTTGCAAATATTTTCTCCCATGCTGTGGGATGTCTTTCTACTTTCTTGATAGTGTCCTCTGACATACAAAAGGTTTTAATTTTGATGAAATCCAATTTATCTATTTGTTCCTTTGCTGCTTGTGCTTTAGGTGTCCTGTCTAAAAAAACCATTGCCTTATCCACGGCCACAAAGATTTAAACCTATGTTCTAACAGACGTACATTTTGGGTTTTGATCCATTTTGAGTTAATTTATTTATAGGGGTAAGTTAGGGGGTCCAAATTCATCCTCTTGCTTGTGGGTATCCAGGGATTTGTAACCGATAACTTGCCGGGAGGAATTTAGTATTAAAAAAAAAAAAGGGCTCTTTTCTCACAGGCTGCGTGCCACAAGCACTTATGCCATAATATGCTGGCTGAGCACCATACAAGAGAATTGTTGTCTTCCTTGAAGGGATAGACAGGTCAAGCAAAATTACTTCAAATTTCCCTCAGTTGCTACAGCCTTATCATTGATCAATATATAATTTCCTTTAGTCTTAAAAAAGCAATTTCAGACCACATTTTCTACTTTTCTCATACTCTTAAGAATTTGATGATATAAGGGTGGCATCTAGCACACTGTTTTATTTTCTTTTCATTGCTGCGACTATAAAAATGCACTAAGATACAGGTCAGGCTTCAAGGACCCAGCCATTTAACCAAGATCGATCTGGGTTATTTCAGTGGTGACACAAATAGGAGTACACACGTCATGTCAACTTGCTCACTATGGAAAGACTGCTGATTCTTCTGGAAGCTTCTTTCAGTGTCATTTGAAATAGATGCTTGCTGGGCCGGGTTCAATGACACGGTACAGAGCAAATGTGCCTTGTGTCACTAACTTCTTACCTCCGTCCTCCTCAGACCGTATTATCTGCCTCCCCAATCCTGCATTTCAACCCAACCCAGCAGATTTACGGTGGTGCCTTGGACTCACCTTTCTGAAAATGATTGTCAATCACAGTACTCCATTTGTAGAACTCTTGTCGGATTTTGGTAAACAGCCGAGTTTGGTCTTCCTTCACGGGTTCTTCCCCTTCTACTAAAGCAAGGATGTCCTGATTAAATGCATTAATTTTCTGTCAAGAAGAAAAACACAAGTATAAGTGGTGATATTTCAAAAAGAAGCATCAAGGTGGTTTGGAGGTCATGTGCTGGCTGAGAGTGGGCGAATCATTCTTTGTTGCCGATGGGCCACTGGGATAAAGGGAAAGAGGAGGCTTGGGCACCAGACCACCCCACTCTCCCCTTAATGCCTTTGGGATCTTGAGTGAGTCACATGATGAAGAGTCCATGAGCAACGTGACCATTCAGCACACTGACTCCGCCTTCCACACCCCACTCCTCTCTGCCCCCATCCCTCCACACTGGCTCTTTTCTGGTGGGCAGAAGAGGATAGAAGTGCATAAGGCACACGGCCCCTTTTATATGGTCAGTGCATGATTCTTCAACTTGATGCAAAGGCCATACTCACATCTATCAGAAAGAACAGTTTTCCGCTTTCGTCTTCTGGTATGTCTGTGCCACAGTTACGCAGCTCTTCTGCTATTTGCTGTTGAGCCTCCTTTATTTGATCTTCTAACCGGGGCAGAGATTTCTGAGAAAAATAGAGAGAAAATTATTGAAATGCATAAATATGAACCAGGAGTGAAAAGGAGGTCCCGAACTTCCTTCTGCAAGGGGCAGGACAGCTGTGCAGTACATTGGACTTCCTGGCTTCCTCTAGAAAGGTTTTCCAGAGGGAGAAGGGCACTGTTTTCCACCCAGGCCCTCCCACTTTCCTGCTCCTGTGTAAACAGGCTCAGAGCCACGCTGAGGTGACCACTCTGTCCAGTTCCTGGGCCCTGTAAAAGCAACGCCAGGAACAGCCCCTGTGATCGTTTTACATAAACTCTGCAGGGAGCTCAGAAAGAGCCATGTTTCTAGTGGGTTCTGAAGTGGCCATTGGGATCATTTGAGATTCAACAACATTTATGTTGTTCAGAGATGAAAAGTTGTCCACTTCTGGCTCTAACAATAATGTTGACTGCATGGGCTGGCTTACCGTACCACGGCACACACCTAGAAACACTGGCTAAAATATCACAAGCACCCGTTTCAATGTATCAGGGGGTTGTCCGGTACAAAAGAGATACCCAGAAGCCAAAACCAGGGGACAATGGGTGCCCAGGGATGTGCGATGAAAACAGAGTGAAGCTGGATTTGGCCCCAAGGGCATATGTAGGAAAGAAAACCGAAACTCTCATTTCAGAGCCTGACTTGGTGCCAGGGCAAAAGATACACCCCCAGTGGACTTGTCCCACGTGGGGAATCTAATGGGTAAGCACCTTCTTTCTGCAGAAAGCTGGGAACCCCACAGCTAGGCTCTCATTCTAACGGTGAGTAGGCATAGCCCTGCCCGCAAGCCCGTTCCTGGGGACGATACGCAATGCCTGAACTCTGGCACCGAGGGGAGAGGAACAGAAAATCTCCACGGGGAATCTGTAACCACAAGCTCGTCCTCAGACAGGTTTGATGCCCAATTCACACTCACTGAGGTGTCCCCCGAAGCACAAGCTGAGAAGCGGGAGGCCCTTCTAGGCATCTCGCAGAAGCAAACATTGCTCCTCCCTGGAGAAGAGCAGTGCGAACCCAGGCTTCCAGAAACACCCACAGATCAAGTTCCAAGAAAGACAGGCTCACAGTCAAACCTCCAACCCAAGTCACTGTGGGTGATGGCCAGCCAGACCCAAGTACCAAGCTTCTGTCACTGGACTCACCAGGCACAAGACACAGCAGAAATATGTACAAAGAAATATTCAAAAGAATTGAAAAATCCTCTTAAAAGTATTGAAAATGTGAAAACGCAGAGACTGTCCAGACAGATTAGAAAAGGACCACGGAGAAATTTAAGAAATGAAATGTATTACCAAGACATGGTTGGCAATGAGAAAAGAAGGCTTAGGACAGTGCCCACACGATTTTAATTTTTAGTTAGGCCACGTGGATAGTGTCTCAGCATCCCACTCGACGGGTGGTCCCCTGACAAGCACCATGCACACCACCTGGGCCCTTTGTAGAAATGCAGAATTCCAAGCCGCACTGAATCTGAGCCTGCATCGTCACGAGACCCCCAGGAGGTCCGTGTGCATGTCCCCGCGGTTCAGCTTAGTGTTTGTGGGAGTCTACCCAGAGGATGGACAGCTCTGTGTGTGCTTACACAGATGTGCGAGATGAGCTCGGTGGTCAGTCTGTTTGCCAGGCAGGGGATCGTGGCTTTTCCCTCATCCAGGAGAACCCTGCAAGAGAAGACAGTGTACACGTCCATCTGGTGTAGCTACAAAATGCCAGTCAGCTTTGTGCTGCTGGGGAAGTTCAGGCAAATCCAGTCATTTCCAATTGGGTGGCATGTCCTGCAGGTGGTACCCCACCAACGTTCAGAAGTGGATCGCATAGAATTAATTATGGCTGCATTTTAGTAACTTCAGATGACTCAACACTGTGGAATGGGCCCTTTCAGCTGATATGTTAAATGCATCTCATGACATCTGACTTAGTCTTTAGAAAAATACATACAGTCACCTATAGATACATTTTTACCATGCACACACACACACACACACACCCTTCTGTGTATACCTATATAAGTAAACATAATGCAAATCGGTATAAGGCTTCATAAAAGTCTATCGACACATATTTACATTGGTGTTCGCATGCACACTGAGCTGGGGACACATCCTCCCCCGAGACAAGACCTGAAGCCATGGTTGCTGGCAGGAGGGAAGCCACGGCTTCTTCACACTCCAACAAAGTCTGTGTCCATAGGACGACTTATGACTGGACTTTATTTTAAAGGACTTTTTAGGAAAAAAGACAGCGAAGCATGAGTTGACATGCCTATTGGTGAGAGTACATGCACACCTAAGTTTCAGTTTCCACACCTGTCAATTTGTCTAATTGTGGTAAAACACACATCACATACATTTACCATTTGAACAATCTAAGTGCACAGCTCAGTGGCGTTCAACACCTTCACACTGTTGTGCAAACATCACCACCATCATCTCCAGAACTTCCCATCTTCCCAAATTGAAACTCTATCTCCACAAACCGTAGCTCCTTCGCCCTCCCTTCCACCCAGCCCCCGGCACCCACCATTCTACACTCTGTCTCTGTGAATCTGACCACTCTCGGGACCTCACAGAGATGGAATCACACAGTATTGTCTTTTTGTGGCCCACTTATTTCACTACGAGCATAATGTCCCCCAGGTTCATCCATGTTGTAATCTGTGTCACACGTCCTTCCTTTCTAAGGCTGATATTCCATCGCATGGCTAGACCCCATCATATTGATCTGTTTCTTCATCAGTGGACACTTGGGTTGTCTCACCTTTCGGCTTTAGTGAACAATGTTGCTGTGCACAGTGGTGTCTACAAGCATCTGTTTACACACCTGTCAATTCTGAATACGACTTCTCCACAGCCTCTGGGGGAATTGACTGTAATAGTATCAACAGCATCCGTGGGGCCCCACCTACATACCCATGGGCACACAGGGGCCTCACTTAACATCTCATAAGCAGCTTTTTAGTGGCATCTGACTGGCACAGCACTCTAATGGCTGCAAACACCGTGAGCATTTACTCTGGTTATAAACCCCCTGATTTTCAGCACTTAGATTGTTCCAATTTTTCACCATTTCAAACAAATCTGTGCCGAACATCCTTTGGCAGACATCAGTGCGCACATCTCTGATTACTTTCCTGGGTGGAATTCCCAGAACTGAAACTCTGAACCACAGGGAGGCACCTTTCTAAGACCCGCTGGCCTCGTACCCAGTGCCATGCAGAGGTTGTGCAGGCTCCTCCTGTCCTGCCAATGCCACATCTTCTCGTTATTTTCAATCTAACCAATTTTACTGTCTTTTCCTGTTTAAAAAGTTCCACCTTTCACATTGAGGTCAGAAAGGTCTTAACCATGGGGTTATAAACTCTCCATCTATATTTTCTTCTGGAATGCTTATGGCTTCTTCCTTGGATTTAAACTTCAAGTGATATTTATTTTGGTGTAACGTGTTAAGTAAAGGCACAATTTAACTTTTTAATATTAAACAATTTTCTCAAATGCCACTAATTGATAATCAAACTCACAGAGCCTATGGATTTTAAATGCCACATTTATCACATATTAAATATGTCTCTAGGTCTATTTCTGGGTTTTCTACTTTTTCCCCATTCTGTTGTATTTATGGGTTTGTTTGTTTTTGGTTTTTGTATTTATGTTTTTTATTCTGGTTCTAGCACCATACTACTCAAATTATCGTAGCAAGTCCCCTCCTTAATTTGATTTTTTTTAATTTATTTTTTGTCACTCTTGTGAATTCCTCGCTTATTCTTTCAGGCAAAGTCTATGGTTATCATCAAAGAACAATCACACTCACAGAATATCAGTACTCCGATATCTGCTTTCGGAAAGCACAGATGTCCCTGGGAGGTCAGAGGTATTTAGTTTGGGTTTGACCTTGGGAAAACAGAGCCGGGCATACCTGAAATGTGGATGGTCCTCGAAGAAGATCTTCTCTCTGTCCAGAGCCTCAGTGAGGCTCATCTGGTCCTGGATGTCCTGCTGGCCCCGGCACTTGACAATCATGTAACCCTTCTTCAGGTTGCAGACCAGGTTTCGCACCACGTCCACCACCTTATCTTCAGTGCCTTTGTCCACCAGGTCGGGCTTCGTCAGGATTCCTGTGAACCAGAGCCTCCGGATTAAAGGACGCTCACAGCTTCTCAGGAGGCAGAAGCGACAGACAGCTCACCCATGCAGAGTCCCCCCAGCTTGTTCCTACTCTTGCTTGAGGGCAGACAATAGGGCTTGTAGAGTCCAGGTACAAGGCATAGAAGTTGCCCTCTTCCTCAATGGACTCTGTGTTCCCATTAAATACTAACTCCATTCTCCCCCTCCCAGACCCCGGCACCTGCCATCCTACTTTGTCGCTATGAATATGACTGCTCTAGAGAACTCATGTAAGTGGAATCATATAGTACCATATTTCCCCCAAAATAAGACCAGGCCTTATATTAATTTTTGCAATAAGACCAGATCTTACATTAATTTTTGCTCCAAAAGATGCATTAAAATCACGCTAGGGCTTATTTTCCAGTTGGGTCTTATTTTCAGGGAAACACGGTATTTGTCCCTTTGTATCTGGCTTATTTCACTTAGTAGAATACCTTCAAAGTCCAACCATGTTGTGGCATGTGTCAGAATGTCTTTCCTTTCTACCTCAAATGCAATGTTAACTGATATAACTGTTTTCTGGTTTTGCTCTGCCCCCTGACCCCACCATGCCTTTTATAAGCAGGTAGACAAAGGTTATCAGCCAACTTGTAGCCAACACTCTGCACCCAGAGTGTATGCAGCCCATGTGATCAGGATTCATGGGCATCAAACCTGGCACCTTAGCAGTTCTCTTCGGCTGGGTGCAGGCCCTCAGCCCTGCATGTGTGCCAAGAAACACCAATTTAGATTCAAGGGATGATTTTCCACCATCTGACCGTGATCATTTTTAGGTTTTTCCCTCTTCTTACCTATGGTCCTGTCTCCTTCGGGGTCCACCTCCTGGGCCATGCTCAGTGCCTCTGTGGTGGCGATGTCCACATTACTGGGCACCACCACCAAGTTGATCGTCTCCTGCCTAAGGATGTATTTCTTGATGAGTGTTGTGATCTGCAAGAAAATGAGAGGATGTGATAATTGAGATAGGTCCTGACCTTGTACTTGCTTCAGGCCTTCAGAGTCCTAGGAATATTTCCCCAAAATAAATGAGCCCACAACACAAGCCTGGTGGCACTTCCCAAGCCAGAGTTATGAGAAACCAAGTTCTCTGGCAGAAAACAGTTCTGGGATCAGGGAAAACCTTGTGGTTTTCACTCATTTACTATCTCCTAAGACCTTAAATCTGAGGCTCTCAATGAAAAGCAAGATGCTAGACTATTCCCTAAATCTTTAATCCATAGAGTGAGAGTCATTGATATGGAAATATTGTTATATTGTTCCTAATGCGCTCTCTTCCCACATAAAATCCCTTCCTGACACACGTCAGTTTAGACGTGCAGCAAAATGTGACGATAACCCAAAACGAGTCACTGTATAAAACACAAAACATATAAAATGTATTTCCAGTTTTGCCTGTTTGCCTCACTCTCTCCAGAGAAGCTTCCATCTGACTTGGTGGAGGAGACCACAATTTGCTCTCCAAATTCCCCACTCACACCTCCTAATATCCACCCTTCAAACTCAGCCCTGAATATACTATTGCTCTAATGCAACCCCCCTTTCCCCAAGACCAAGGTCAGAATGGAGCCTGAAGTTTCACCTGACGTCCAATGTCAGCTGGCTGGTTGCCCACAGGCACCCTGGTGATGCCAGGCAGGTCGATCAGGGTCAGATCTGGGACATGAGGGGAGCTGATCTCCAGACTAATGAGCTCCTGACTGATTCCCATTCCTTCCCCAGCAATGGCATTCTGGGCTAGAGAAGGGGAAAAAAGAAAAACTGAATAGCACTCAGGATGAAAGTGTCTCATTACAGCAAATCCTCTGAAAGCGACACCTACCAGCCACTTTCGTACCACCCCTAAATGACTGAAACTTAATTATGTGACATATTAGGATGAAATTAAAGGCAATAAGGAAAAGTTATTTATTCATCTCAATCACACTTAGGGGCAACTAACTGTGTCACTCCTTTGTCTTTATTGACTTCAAGTATTATTTCTCCCTTTGAACGTTTCAAATTGATCAAATGATCTCTGTGGTTTGCATTTATTGAGACCTGCCATAAATTAGCTAAGCAAGAATTATGTAAACACGTCCATTCTGCTCCTGGAGGAAAAGGCCTACCCCTATGCTTCTTCCATCAGGTCTGTGGGGATGGGGGGAACCCTTGACTAAGAAACAGATACTTGATATTTGGAGAAAAGCTTTAAATTTTAAAATGCACATCATTCTCAAAGATACTTAATTTAGGTACTAAGAAATACATTACTGAAGTCAGATTCTGCCCCAAAGCACTAGTCTTAATGAGGGAAAACACAAGGAAGCTGGGGTCTGATGTGCAGGGGGATGTAGAGAGGGGGGAGGCTGGTTCCCAAGGGAGCAGGACAGACCCAGAAAAGAAGGAGTGGGGCGATGACAGGCAGACCCCACCCACTCCACACAGTCTGACCAGCTCTCCAATAGGCGAGGATGAATGAACACAGGGCACTTACCTTGCCTGATTTCCTTTTCTACTTCTGAACCAGTTGAAATCTCAAGCTCCACGTCCTTGTAACTGACTTTGCCCTTCCACTCGTCTTCATTCCCAAGTTTTCTCAGTTTCAGCACCAGAGGACATCTTGTAACAATACCTAGGAGGCCACGTCCACATCAGTTCTGTATTCTGCTCTTAAACATCCTACATGGTAGCCTGAGACGAGTGGGTCTCAAACTTTTATATAATCTGGGAGACTGCTGACACTGCAGCCCCTGCGATGGTCTCACCCTGCGATGCGCTGATGCACGTTGCATATCCAGTTAAGGTGATTTGGGGCTCCCTAATGCTTGAAAGCCACCATTTTAAGCTTCTCACTTTATCCCAGTGTTCTGCCATCCGCTCAGATGGCAAACAGTCATGGGAAAACCCCAAACTTACGCCAACATCCTCCACTATCCCCGGAGATACATAGCACTCCCATCAGGAAGGCACACTGCTCCCACCAGGCCAGCTCACCAGGCCAGCTCACTATAAACTCCTTCCAAATCCCAGCCATTGTCCACATCTAACCCACACTTCAAGACCCACCTCAGGTCTGTCCCCTTCCCCTGAGCCCTCACTGATATCCTGGGCCTTGTAGCTCAGACAGCACCACTAACCAGGGCACCAACCTTTACCTCCGCAATGGAGGGTCAGCTCTTGGAAGGGGCTCATGAAAGACACCCACATGACCATAGTTGTGGCCTAGGGACCTTCCACAAACTGCAGGTTACATACAACCCATACAAAAATGTGTGATGAGAGGGTGTTTGGGACTGAGCTGTGTCCCTCTCAGAATGTATATGTTGAAGCCCTGGCCCCCAGTGTGACTGTATTTGGAGATAGGGTCTTTAAAGAGGTGATTAAGGTGAAATGAGGTCACAGGGTAGGGCCCTAACCAGTATGACTGGTGTTCTTATAAAAAGAGGAAGAGACCCCAGACATGTGCACACACAGAGAAAAGGCCATGTGAGGACACGACGAGGGGATGGTCGTCTGCACAGGGGAGGTCTCAGGTGAAGCCAACCGGCTGGCTTCCAGACTCAGAACTGTGAGAAATAAACTTCTGTGGGATTTGTTATGGCCATCCACGCTGACTAAGCCAGAGGGCAAGTTCTTACCGCTGCCCCTGGGAAGGGCGACGCCCGACAGCGCCTCCAGCACGGAGCTCTTGCCCGAGCTCTGGTCCCCGATGACTGCGATGGCAGGCAGGGCCAGGTCCTGCTCCACGCCCAGGGCCCGCAGCGAGTCGATGAGGTCGAGGCAGGGACGCACCTTCTCCTCATAGTGGCTGGACAGGCTGTTCTCGGGCCCCTGGAGGAGGACGAATAGGAAAATTTTGTCATGGCTTTAAGGTCATGTTCCATCAAAAATGGACAACTTCAATTGCTTAATGCAGATTACTGGAGTTCCCAAAAGAGAGTGGGAGAGGAACAGAAGAAACAAATACTTGAAGAAATAATAGATAAAAATTTCCCAAACTGGGTGAGAACTATTAACCCAAAGACCCAAGAAGCTCATTGAACCCCAAGCACAAGAAACAAAGTCAACGTCATCAAGGCACTTTATAGTTAAATTGCTCAAAACCAGTGATGAGAAAATGTTTAAAGTAGCCAGAGAATGACATGTTATGTACAGAGGAACAAAGATGAGATTGCAGCAGATTTCTCATCAGAAATAATGCAAGTGAGAAGACAGAGGAGCAGCATTTTAAAAATACTGAAAATATCTTTTAAAAATGAAGGTGAAATAAAGACTTTTTCAGATATACCAAAGGAGAAATAAAGACTTATTTCATATGCTGTAAAATAAAGACATTTTCAGAGAGACCAAATATGGATGAAGCCATCACCTGCACTGCAGGGAATGTTAAAGTCCTTCCAGCAAAAGGAAAATGGCACTGAATGGACACCTGAATCGACATAAAGCAATCCCCACCAGAAACGGTAACTACTATACTTTTAAAGATTATGTAAATATCTTTAAAAGATATTTGATTATTCGAAGAAAAATAACAATGTATTGTGAGGTTTATGATGTAGCTAAAGTTAGAATTCATGACAAAAATAATGTAAAGGCTTGGAGGGGAGACATGGAAGAATAATATTGGTTCTTATATTAAATGTGATGTAGTATAATATCATTTAAAGGTAGACTTGGTAAGTTAATAATATTTAACATAAACCCTAACACAGTTGTAGTTAATAAGCCAACAAAGAGGATAAAATGGAATCATAAAAAAATACTTGATTAATTCCAAAGAAGGCAGAGAAAGAGGAAAGAGGAAATGAAGAACAGATAAGGTAGATAGAAAACAAATAGCAAAATGAGCTTCTTAAGCCCAATTATTAATATTGACAATCACAATAAATATAAATGGTCTAAGTACCCCTAGTAGTCAAAATGACTTGGAGGGGCCGGCCCGGTGGCTCAGGCGGTTGGAGCTCCATGCTCCTAACTCCGAAAGCTGCCGGTTCAATTCCCACATGGGTCAGTGGGCTCTCAACCACAAGGTTGCCGGTTCGACTCCCGCAAGGGATGGCGGGCTGCGCCCCCTGCAACTAGCAAGGGCAACTGGACCTGGAGCTGAGCCGCACCCTCCACAACTAAGATTGAAAGGACAACAACTTGACTTGGAAAACAGTCCTGGAAGTACACACTGTTCCCTAATAAAGTCCTGTTCCCCTTCCCCAATAATAAAAAAAAAAAGTAATTGTGGTTTAAAAGGTTAAAAATAATTTTTTAAAAAATGACTGAAAAAACAACAAAGTTGGAGGACTAAGATTATCATATTTCAATAATTATTATAAGACTGCAAAAACCAAAACAATGTGATACTGGTGCAAAAATGGAGAAAGAGATCAATGGAACAGAATACATATTCCAGAAATAAACTGATTTTTTTTTTTTTTAAGTGTGTTTTTCCAGTACCTATCAACTCGAAGTCAAGTAGTTGTTTCAATCTAGGTGTGGAGGGCGCAGCTCACAGTGGCCCACGCGGGGATTGAGAGCACCACGCTCTAAGCAATTGAGCTAACTGGCTGCCCCGAACAACTGATTTTTGACACAAGTGCAAGGACAATGCAGTGGGAAAAAGATAAGCTTTTCAACAAATGGTATTGGGATAATTGAATACCTACCTACACACACACACACACACACACACACACACACACACACGCAAAGACTTTATATTTCATGCCATATACCAAAATTAACTCACAATGGATCACAAACCTAAGTGCAAAACTTAAAACTATAGAACTTCTAAAATAAGATAGAGGAGAAAGTCTTTGTGACTATGAATTAGGCTATGATTTCTTAGATCTGGCCCCAAAAGCACAATCCATAAAAGAACCAACTGATTAATTGGACTTCATTAAAATTGAAAATATCTGATGGTTAAAAGAGGCTGTTAAGAGAATAAAAAGACAAGCATATGTTTGCAAAGCATATATCTGCCAAGGACTTCTACCCAAAATATACAAAAAGCTCTCAAAACTCAACAATAAAATGAACAACCCAATTAGGAATAAAATATGAGAAAATCATTTTGTTTATCTTTTACATTTTTCTTTTTTAATTCCTATTTTTGTGTATGCTTTATAATATACATAAATTTTACTAGAATAGTTTCTTTACATCATGGTGAGGAGCTATTTATTTTGGGGGCCAGACAAACCTTTGTTGTGGCGGACTGTTTTGGGCAATATAGGTTTAGTAGAATCCCTGGCCTCTATTCACTATTCTCCCTGAGTTGTGACAACCAAAATGTCTCCAGACATTGCCACACGTACCAAGAGGCAAAACTGCCTTGGGTTGTGTTGAGAACCACTGCCTTACAGCATGCATGAATACAAAACTTCATATTTGGGGAATACTGACAAATTTCAGCCCAGAAAGGGGTAGACACTGGCAAGGACTCCCTTGACCAAACTGAATGGGGCTCCTTTGAGCCCTCTCCTCGGCCTGCTGCTAAGCCAGTTCATCCAGAAGTCCATCACCTTTGGTAATTAATCAAGCTCCCTCCCCCAACCCCGTGATCCTAACCAAGTTCCTCTTAGTCATTCTTCCTGCTCTCTTTCACCCTGTGCACTGGGCTCGTTATAAAGCCCAGTTGTTCTTGTATTCCAGCTGAGCTCCATTTCTCTCTCCTATTGCAATAGTCTTGAGTAAAATCTGCCTTGCTGCTCTTTTAACAAGTGCCTGGTGCCTTTTTTCTCCATAACAACACTTAGAAAGCTGTGGAGCACACCTCCACAGGGAAAGCCTATGGTGGCAGTGCTGGAAGCCTGGCTGTGCCTTTGCACCCATGAGCAACCTCAGTCTCAGCCCTCCTTATAGGTTTTCATTTCTTCCTATCATCCATTCACAAGAGAGTATAAAAGATGAATAATAATTAGCAAATATGCATGTACCAACCTCCTGGGTTAAGAAAACACATATTCCTAACTTAAGACATTGCACACACCCCTCCCTAGTCACCTTCCTCCTACTGCCCCTTCACCCCTAGAGGGTCCCTCTATCCTGAGGCTTGTGATAATGTTTTTGTTCTTCTTTACAATCTTACCACCTATCCACCTTTCCCTAAACAATATACTGATTATTTTTGCCTGTTTTGGAGCTTTATCTAAATGAGATCATACTGTACATTTCTTCTATGACTCGATCCTTTGGTTCACCATTGTTTCTTAGACTCAGCCTTCCAGATGCCTAGAACCTTAGTTCATTCATTTTCACCTCTCTGTAGAATTCTGCAACATGAGCTCACCACAATCGATGTACACATCCCACCACTCATGGGCACATGTGTGGAGTTTGCTATTATAAACAATTCATGCATGAGTCTGCATGAAGAGGATACATGCAAGAGACTGCATAGTGGTTCTCCAACTTTAGCAATGAAGTAGAATCCCCTGGAGAGCTTATTGAAACACAGATGGTGGGCCCTGCTCCTGGAGTTTCTAGTTCACTAGGTCTGGGGGAGGATTGTGATGGTGGCGGAGGTGGCGGAGGGGTGATCATTTGCATTTCAGCATCCCAGGCGATGCTGATGGTGCTGGTCTGGGGAGCACACTTGGAGAACCAAGGTCTATGCCTTGGTAGAACTGCCAGATCACAAGACACACCCTGGTCAACTTGCTTGGAAAAGGCCAAGCAGGTGGTTATGAGCAGTGTGAGTTCTTACTGCCCTGTACCGTGCCGGTTCTAGCCAGGCCAGACACAGTTATACGGGGTGGTGGAAAGATGGGTGGACCTCCTTATTTCCCTATGTCCTTCAACATGGTTTTTAATGTTGTTTAACCCTGATCGTGGAAATGGAGTCAACTTGAAAGAAGCTGATGATCCGTGGCTTTAAAACATGTAGCAGCAATAAACTAAGCATGAAGTGCCCAGTCTGTACCTGCATTTACTCCCCTCGACAGCCACACAGAGTAAATATCATTATTATTCCCATTTCAGAGATGGAAAACCAGGCTTATAAAGGGAAAAATAACCATCCACCCACGATCAGACAGCTGGAAGTGTCAGCTTTAGGATCAATTTCAGGTTGGACTGATTCCAGAAGCCGCGTTTGGTTCCCACCAAAAATATATCTTGCTTCTGAGAAAGAAGACAGCACATGGCTTCCCTGTGAGAAAATGTCATGATGACATCTCAGGGGGTTGCAGCTTGAGACGGAACCATGATGTGGGCGTGTGGTAACAGGGCTCCTTGGGCCGAGAGCCCTGGCCAGTACCTACACGAGCCAGTCAGCATGTCACCTGGCTTCCCAAGCCAAAATTGAACACCAACCAGCACCAGCGAAGGCAAAACGTCTACACTTGGCTTCCAGAAGGGCTCAGCCCGTAGGACCCGCGTCCTGTCCTGCACCAGGAGAGGTGAGGGAGGAGTGTCGCCGTGCACGAGGACAGCCCTCAGTGGACACAGCTTACATCCACGTGGATACTGACGTTCAGGCAACAACTTACTTTTTTCAGATTTTCCCCTGGCATGTCATCATTTCCATTTGGTAAGTGATGATCTGATGCAGAGGCTGAACCAGGTTTTGCAATTTCCTCTTCAGAATGAACCATCTTCTTCCTTTATCTGTTCAGCTTGAAGTCAAGCAGATCAGAATTAACACAGTTCAGAAGCTGTGGACATCGGTCACGGAATCAAACCCATCACTCCTTACTGACTGAAAAAGGAATGATGGAGGACCCCAAGGTAGCAAATGTCAGAGGACGACAAATGCTGCACGGCCACTCAGTGGTCTTCACGAATCTGCTTCCAGAACCCAAAAGATTTTTTAAACTGGGTATTGACTGTCACAATTTTGGGCAGAGCATTAAAATTTTTTTTCACCATGAATTTAGATAGTGGTAAAGAATGAAAGATCTGATGCCTTTTTTAAAAATTTACATTTATAAATAAAATTATTATAGAACATTTTCTAATGTAGCTGAGGGAATCTAAATATTATGGTAAATTGATATGCAAACATATAGTTTAAAAACTATATGAACGCCAAGTCATTTATTCTGTTCCTTTGGATCATCAATTTCATACTTCGTCCCATTTCCTCCACATAAGTGTATCTTAATGTCATTCATTTTATTTTTGAAAGCATTAAATTGACCACTTTATCACACTTGTCTACATCAAAAAAAATATACATGCATTATTTGAAATTCATTTAAAAATATTTCTGGGACCACAAGTTTCTAAATATTAAATTTTACACATCTAGTAATCTTGGGTAAGAGTAAACAAAAATATTTCTCCTACAATTTGAAATAAAGGTTATAAAATATATAAAGTTATCTACTTACCTGCAATATACCTTCCTTTTACTTGATGAGTTGGGCAGAAATGCAGAGCTGTTCTCCTCCACCTCCCTGAAATCATACAAAACATACAAATAAGACCGAAACCCTGGTGAATGAATGAGGGTCCTCACCCAGGTATATTCCCATTGCTGACAATGGCTCAAATGCAGAGGGGACCCGCTTTGAAGCCCATCCATAGTGCCCAGAATCCTTCTTGTAAATCTTGAATATTTTAATTCTAAGGTAGATAGTCTTGCTATAAACTTACTGCCTGAATCAATAACTTTTTTCTGATGCTCTGTGCTTCTTTCCCAGGGATTCTCCCCCAAGAGTTATACAATCATCCTCAGTATTGGTGCAGTTGAAGGGCAAGGTTAAAAAGACCAAAGGGAGACCGGGACGCCCTCCTTTCATCGTCAAGTGGGAGAAAGGGGAGTTTTGAAAGGTGATCAGTTTTAAAGACTACCATTTGGAATTTGGCATTCTAGAAATTTATTCCCTAACCCCCAACTCCCATGACTTTGGAAAGACTGTGTGCCCAGGGGGTCCCAGGCTGGGGCCCCATGTTGAAAACCACAGCTGCCTCGGTTGGCCTTACTGCACCCAGTCAGGTGGCGTCAGCGATCCCCAGGGCTTATACCCCTATAACTATGAATTCGAGTAGGGGCAAAACAGGACTTTGTGAATATATTCCCTTCCTCCCCCCTTTTCTTTTCTTGTCATGATTCTCTCTGGCTATGCATGCGGTATCTAGTCGGGGCACTGAGGTCTTCTGTAAACAAGGGCTCAGCTCAGGAACGGCAATTACATATATTTGTGGCTTTAGAGATGGCAGACGATATTACAATTGAAAAAATTCCCAACCAGTAAAAGGGAACACTCGCCAGTGGGCGTCAGAGTTCCTTTCTGCCTTCAACACATTACACGTTTTCATGGTTTTGTGGTGTTTTTTTATATCCCTTTCATAGCAGCTGCCACATCTTCCATCCATGGGATCTTTTAAGGAAGGACACACTTAACACTCTATGGACCCAACTGCCGAGAGGACTTCTTGTCTCTCTTACCCACACATATAGTCTCAGCAGTTGTGATTTTAAATGTTAATATTATGAATTCCGTGTCTTTTTTCCAGCATTGTCGGGTCATACCAGTATACTGCCTGGCACAGGAAAGGTGCTCAATGAATTCTGAATCCATGACTCAAAGGCCACAGTCCCTGCTCCTCCCAGTAAGGAGTCTCCATATTGCTATCTACGTAAATATGCAAAGACAAAAAGTAAAAACTATTTTGTGCAGTTTTTGCAAAAGAAAAAGGTAAAAGGAGTCAGTCGTTAATATGGGGCAACCATCCTAGTAAACCTGAACCTGCTCTATGAGAATTGTGTCCAGTGTTTAAAAACGGACTCAGCAAGGGTTTCCCATAGAAAACTTGCAGCTTTTCAAGGACATCTTGTTTTTATTTTAAAAGAAAGTTCTGAGTGGCTAGCATTACTAAGGAAGTTCCCCACACACAGGATCCGTCTTTATTTCTTTCAAATGTTTTAAAATTAGAAAAAACCAAATTATTAAAAAAGAATTTAATTCCCATCCCTCATGCCCCTCCCCTTTGGCAACCATCAGCGTATTCTCTATATCTAAGGGTCTGTTTCCGCTTTGTTTTGTTTATTCATTTATTTTGTTTTAGATTCCCCACGTAATAGAGATCATATGGTATTTGATTTCCTGATTCGTAAAATGACAGTCCCTGAAAGCAAAAACGTGTAGGTTTCTGTCCATCTTAAATGCTTGTACCTCTCATGGATCATCTTTGAGGATCAGTTTGGATTTCAGGTGCAGGACAATCTCAGTAAGGAAAACCACTTCTGACTTCATCACACCCAGTATTCCGCTACAGCTGCCAAATGCATCTGAATGCATTTGCCAACTTTGGCCATCGTGGTGACCCTTAGCTCTCAGGCCAAACTGCTCATCAAACGTCTACCCTGGACCCTGCGTCTACCCTGGACCCTGCGTTTGCAGACAAGACCGAAGGGAGTTTTGAGGCCGGCACACCATCTCTCCTTTCCAGCTCTCACCTTCCTCAGCTCTGCACACTCCCAGTGGGCACTGGTGGGCTACTGGACCAGGCTCTCCTCTCACTCCTAAGCTTGGTTTAGGGAGGAGACCCTGCCCAAGTGCAGCAGCCTCTTTCCGTTCCTGCCCAGGGCAGCTCTGTGTCCACTCAGGTCTCACTGTCTGTGGGGGTGACAGGCTGGTTGCCTCCTTCACTTCAGATTTTTGGACTGGTAGCTTGCCAGTGGCTTCCAGACTGGAGGCCCATCTAACTAACAGCAGTGTCACTGGAGAATCCCTGCTGTGGGCTGAGGGGGTGGATTCCCGTGCTTGTGGGGAAGCTTCCTGAGCCTGGAGAGCCTGTGGCAGCAGGGATGGGAGGGTGATCCAGCGCCCCACCTCCATGTAGGACCGCAGACCTAGCATGTGCTACAGAATGCCAGATCCAGAGTTGCATCTTGCCCAAGAAGGGGACCAAAGTTTTACTTTGTGGGATATTGATTTTCAAGCTGGTTACTAAGAAACAAAAGACTCAGAAAGAACCTTTGCTCCCCCAACCCCTTCCTGCTCTAGAGAATCAGACAGAAAAACCTGCTTCAGGGAGGAAACTTAGCATAATCAGGGGTCACTACACAGGAAGATCCACGCGGGAGCCTGTGGACCATCCCTCCCAAGTCCCACTGTCTCGGGGTTGGTTGCCCAGCAAGAATTTGCCTGCCAGGTTGTTCCATCTTCCTCAACTACCTGTAAATCACCCATTCTCACTCCTAAAATCTAATACCTCATCCCCCCCTTATCTCCTTTGTCCATAATGTCACATATACCCAGTGTTGCCTCGCTGCCTGGAATTTTCCTGCTTCTGTGCATTTTCCATGCACATGTACTAAAATTTGATTTTCTCCTGTTAATCTGTCTCTGTTAATTTGATTATTAACCCAGAGAGAAGCACTTACGTGGGAGGAAAAGTATTTTTTTCAGCACTCACACTCATAAATCAGACTAGTTCTTAAAATAATCTTGCAGGACTTACATTTGCATTGTCTCTTGAAAGTGTTCTGCTTTCCAAAAGCCCAGACATTTAAATGTTTTATTACTAAACGGGAGAACATCTCCACTTTGCCTTAATGCTCTCTCCGTAGACACACTGAGCTGAGTGTCCGGAGGTGGGGAGAAGAGGAAAGAAGGGGGGGAGGGCGGGGGTCACCTCGGAGGTGGTGGGGGTGGGGAGAGCAGCTGTGCTCCAAAACAGAAAGGTGACTCCCACCCTTTGGTACTGACAGCTGACGGTTAGTACCAGTTGACCGTACTTGCAACAAAAACTTGATTTAAAATTTGACCTAACTCCGAGAATCCCACATGCTAGCTCTCCGCGGCTGCTGGGTTACTTCCCTCAGCCCCTAGCACATCCTGCCTCCGTTTATGCCCGCAAATGACAATAGACCCTGAGTGTGAGTCTGCCCCACTCAGTGGCACCCTGCTGCACAAACTTACGGGGCGTCCCGGGCACCTCCCCATTCCCTGGGTGGGGCAATGCGGCGCAGGGCACTTCGGCGCATGCCTGGCCTCTCCCACCGGGAGGTCCTCCCTACAGGGCTGCGCCAGTACCCAGCTTCCTCGCAAGGACGCTCAGCGCCAGCCGCTCACACCCTGCAGGGTCCGTGAAGGCCCTTTGTCCGTCAGCTTCCAAGGAATCCCCGGGGCTGACTTGTCCGTTTTGACCTCGTTAGCTAGATAAGTAAACAATAAAAAGTGGTCGGCTTTTGGGGTGGGCTCAGAGACCATGCGGCAGTGGATGTGAAACTTTTTCAGCGCGTCCCCCGTAACACGCCCTTTCAGAGACCCCATTGGCTCCCATCCCCAATACCTTCCCACCTCCTCAAGCAGAAAAGCCACAGGTTCGGGGGGCTGTTTGGGATCGGTCCCCCAGGAGCCTCAGCAGCCCGTCGCTCTGAAGTAGCATCAAGCGCGCTCTCAGCGCAGCCCACATCAGTGTCGTTCTCGTCATTCTCACCTTCGTCACTGTTACCAGCCCCGCAATGCCCACAGCGCCGAGCGCTCCCTCTGCAACCAGCCTCCCAAACGCCCGTCTTCGAGCCTCCCGCGGCCGGCCGGAGGGTGCACGGACCCAGGAGCGCAACACTCACCAGGCTCTTCGCTGCCGCGAGTGAGACACGCTCACCACCCTCCGGCTTTAAGTGGTGTGTGTGCTCCGCCCTTCGCTCCAGCCCACCCCCGGCCGCGGAGAAACGAAACTCCCCTAAGCCAAGGGGCGGGAGGGAACAGAAACGAAACCGACCCTGCGGCCCTGATCTCCCGCCAGCCCCAGGCGGCGGAGAAACGAAACTCCCCTAACCTGAGGGTCGGAGGGAACAGAAAGGAAACCGAATCCGCCTCCCCCCTCCTGGGCGAAGCTGCAGCCTCCGCGAGGCGCTCCGTGCGCGCCCGGCACCAAAGCATCCGCAGCGCTGGGAGCTCTGGAGCCTCGCCGACTCTCCAGCCGCAACGACAAGATGGAAGCACACAACCTTCCCCCTGAATTGCTGACGATTCCTTCTCTGCTAAAGAAACATCGATTACTCTGTGTTCTCCCAAACGACTTGTGTGCTCTTCGCCCTGGAGGACTGTCTACCAGGCTCAGCGCCCCACTCACCGTCTCCATCACACTCCTGCTGGCCCGTCCTTCTCCCACAGGCTCCCGGAGACACCCTCCTTCCCTGCCAAGCCCCAACTGCGATGTGCCCTGTCTGCAGCTGCCCCTGGGAGCTCCTTCCAAGCCTGGGCCGTGCTTCATCCCGCCCCACACTGGCTTAGCTAAGACTGATGCAGTTCATGTCAGATGGCTGTCCTGGATTGTGGGGGATGTGGCCATCTCCTAATGGGGCTGTCACCCCCACAAAGGCAGGTTTGAGATCTTGTCAAGCTCTATCCCTACCAACAGAAGGTGCTCAGTAAACATGGGCTGAATTTAACTGCACTGCGGTGCCCAGCCACCTCAGGCCCTGGGCTCCCACCACGGCACAGCCGGTTCCTGCCCCCTTACTACTGTTTCCTACCTCCATTAAAATGTATCTGGCAAGGGCCAGCCCGGTGGCTCAGGCGGTTGGAGCTCCGTGCTCCTAACCCCGAAGGCTGCCAGTTCGATTCCCACATGCGCCAATGGGCCCTCAACCACGAGGTTGCCAGTTCCATTCCTCAATTCCCCCAAGGGATGGTGGGCTCCGCCCCCTACAACTAACAACGGGGACTGGACATGGAGCTGAGCTGAGCCCTCCACAACTAAGACTGAAAGGACAACAACTTGACTTGGAAAAGTCTTGGAGGTACACACTGTTCCCCAATAAATTCCTGTTCCCCTTCCCCAATAAAAAATCTTAAAAAAAAAATTTATCTGGCAAAAGCACATCATCCACAGGGAAGCATAGTAGTGGCCAAGCAGTCACAGTGACCCCAGCCCCTGTTGCCTGCGCACTAAGGGGTGACTAGGGTGACAGTGACCCCAGCCCTCTCATCACCTGCTGGGGCTGGCCCAGGTGTGTCAAGGAGAGATGAGCTGGCATTAATGAAAAGCAATGCCTGGTCAGCTTCCATGCATTACTCCCTACGGCCCCAACTGGGCATTTTCTCAAAACTGCATTCCGTAAAAATGCTGCGAGTTGCCCCACTGCAGGGGTGGGCATTCGTACTCAGTGTGGTGTGCCAGGCCTGCCTGTGCCCAGCCTCACCCTGCCCCAGGACCACTGCTGGGATGTTGCCCGCCTTTGCTGCAGCCCAAGGCGCTCCTCCTCGCCCCCGCCCCCTTCTCCAGGCCTAGGGGACTTGCTCCCTGGGAGCCCCGTGCTCTCCCCCCTCCCCCGTGGAGTGGGGCTTCCTCACACTGTCTTGGCCTCTGTGGCGGTGAACATGGGGAGGGACCAGGTCCATGAAACTTGCTGTTGCACTCGGAATCCAGCATAGTTGCTGGCACAGTGTTTCAATACATGTTTCTGGAAGGAAGGAATGAGTGAGTGTCTGAATGAATGAGAGTAGGACTGGCTCTGGCCCTGCAGACGTGGTCCTCAAGTGACCTCCGGAGAGATTCCCTAAGCCTCTCAGTTTCCTCCATAGTCTCCCCGCCTCTCCTCCCCTGTCTCCGTTTCTAGTCAACTCAGATTCGGTTCCAGTTTCTTTTCTCCTCCTGGGTTCACAGAAAAGTAAGTTAGATGGAGCAGCAATAGAATTCTAAATCCAGGAGCTGGGGAGAAGGAGGCGGAGCCCGGAGGAGGTTCTCTGGCCCCATGCCTCTCAGACATCTGGCTGAACCTGGCCTCAGTTCTGCCTGTGTCACGTGCCTTGAGGAAGTAGGAGCAGGAGGGGGGCGCGGGACTGCTCGGCAGCCCGGAACCACTGGGATAATGCGCCCACGCCTGTGAGGTGGGGCCAAAAGGCAGGACAGCGCCCCCCCACCCAGCGTCCTCTCTGTCTGGCCCGGAGCACTGGTCCCGCCCCAGGTGTCATTGGCCCCAATTCGTTTTCTCCTCTGTGTTTGTGGCATAAACCAGTCCTTCTCAAAGGGTGGTCCCCCAACCAGCAGCATTGGCTTCAGGGTTAGGGGCCACCCCAAAATCACTGAATCAATCTGCATTTTAAGGGATTCTCCAGGTGTTTCATTTGCAATTAAAGCACCAGAAGGCAGGCACCACCAAGGTTGTTATTTATCTGGTCTTAAAGGGCCAGGCTTTGCCTTCTTATCTACCCCAGATCCCCCAGCGAGCCCTGTCCTGAGGGGACAGATGCTGAAAGCTTGGTAGAGCTGAGCTGGGAACCCTGGGTCCTGGCTTGGTGTACACATGGCCCAGTGCACAGTCACTGGGGGAAGGTCGGTGGCCATTTCAAAATCGTTTTTTTCTAGGATAGGGCCAACTGTCCCTATGGCACTCACCTGATGAAAATTTATTTTTCATGTGGTGAAGGCAGGTGTCTCCTGCCTTCCCAGGACCTCTCCCCAGAAGGCTAATGGGTATTGATCCAGCTTGTTCTTTCCATCAGTGCTTCAAATTCCAACTCAGGCTGCTTCATTCCTCCTCTGCCACAACTGGGCTCCCACATTTCACAGTGCAGGAAGTGGAGAGACCCTAATGCAATATCTCTGTATTAAAAATGCTGTCTCTTTGGCTGGCCTGGTGGCTCAGGCGGTTGGAGCTCCGTGCTCCTAACGCCAAAGGCTGCCGGTTCGATTCCCACATAGGCCAGTGGGCTCTCAACCACAAAGTTGCTGGTTTGATTTCACAACCCCGCAAGGGATGGTGGGCTGCGCCCCCTGCAACTAAGATTGAACATGGCACCTGAGCTGCCGCTGAGGGGCTGGATGGCTCAGGGTTGGAGTACTGGCTCTCAACCACAGGTTGCCAGTTCGACTCCCACAAGGGATGGTGATGGCTATGCCCCCTGCAACTAACAATGGCAACTGGAACTTGAGCTGAGTTGCACCCTCCACAACTAAGATTGAAATAACAACAACTTGACTTGGAAAAATTCCTGGAAGTACACACTGTTCCCCAATAAAGTCCTGTTCCCCTTCCCCAACGAAATCTTTTAAAAACAAAAAAAACAAAAAAAATGCTTTCTCTTGGTTGTGGAGTGTCCATAGAATAGTGACTCCATCAGGCACTGGGCTAATTTCTCTAAACACATGATCTTCCAAGAGAGCAAAAACCAATCAAATAGGAAATGGGGACATGGAGAAGTAAACGCTTTTGCCCAAAATCACAAAGCTAGTGAGAAATGGAAACTGGGTCCTGTTGACCTTAAAAAAATAGCCAGATATTTCTCCAGTAAAATGGGTTTATTTGGAACAATAAAGAATTGCAGTTCAGGTCATGCAGCCTAATGGCGAATCAAGTGCAAGTCCAGAGAAGAAAAGAGAGGAACTTCTTTATAGAGGAAAGAGGAGAGTTCAGAGGGGCTGTTGTAAACGAAAAGTCCACTGGAGGAAACTGGGAGTTTGTCTGAAGTATAGTGGCTTTTCATTGGCTGAGTTGTAACCATCTTTTTTTTTTCTTAGTTTCAGGTGCACAAAACAATGTGATAGTTAGACATTTATCATTTATATCACTCACACAGTGACAATCCCCCCATCCACTACCCTCTGACATCGCACACAGCCATTATATTTCCACTGTCTCTATTCCTAATGCTGTGCTCCGCTTCTTGTAACTATATATATAATATATATGTGTGTGTGTATGTGTGTGTATATATATATATATATATATATATATATATATATATATATACATACATACATATATATATAAAATTGTAGTTGACATTCATTTTTTTTAAAGATTTTATTGGGGAAGGGGAACAGGACTTTATTGGGGAACAGTGTGTACTTCCAGAACTTTTTTCCAAGTCAAGTTGTTGTCCTTTCAGTCTTAGTTGTGGAGGGCGCAGCTCAGGTCCAGGTCCAGTTGCCCTTGCTAGTTGCAGGGGGTGCAGCCCACCATCCCTTGAGGGAATCGAACCGGCAACCTTGTGGTTCAGAGGACGCACTCCAACCAACTGAGCCATTCGGGAGCTCAGTGGCAGCTCAGCTCAAGGTGTCGTGTTCAATCTTAATTGCAGGGGGCTGCCCATGATCCCTTGTGGGACTCGAGGAATTGAACTGGCAACCTTGTGGTTGAGAGCCCACTGGCCCATGTGGGAATCGAACCGGCAGCCTTCGGAGTTAGGAGCATGGAGCTCTAACCGCCTGAGCCACCGAGCCGGCCCCCAACATTCATTATTGTTCAGCATCAGCTTCAGGTGTACAGTGCAGTGATCAGGCATCTACATCATCCCTGAGGTGGTCTCCCTAATGAGACACGTGTCCATCGGATACCCTACAAAATCTTTACAACATTATTGATTACATTCCCCAAACTGACTTTCGTTTCCCTGTGGCAATCTTGTGGTTACTGACTGTGCTTTCTAATCCCCTCACCTTCTCCCTTATCCACCCCCCCATCTAGCAACCCTCAGTTTTTCCTCTATGTCTCTGAGACTGTTTCTGATTAGTTCATTCATTTATTCTTTTCTTTAGATTCCACATATAAGTGAGATCATGTGGTATTTGTCTTTCTCTGTCTGGCTTATTTCACTTAACATATTGTTCTCTAGGTCCACCCATATTGTAACCATCTTTCATTGGCTGAATGTAGCAGGACAAGAACTCATTTTTCTTGCTGAAGTCGTAGAGTAGAAAACACCTTCCTACTGGAGATGGAAAGTAAGGTCTCTTCCTGTTTGTGGTAATTGACTGTGCATGGTCTAGGATGACAGTTCGCTCTACAGGACCTCACAACTGCAAGCTAAAGGGGTTTCTGTTGATTAATCTCCACAGTGCTTTTCAAACTTTCACAGGGTCCTGTTCTCTCTGTTGCCATTGCAATTACCTGCCAGCCATCACTCATTGCTCCAAAAAATATTTCTAAGGTGTCTGCTGTATGCCAGGTACCACTGCAGGAGCCGACTTCTTTTGCATTGAAGAGTCATTCCCAGACCTGCCCGGTCATCACAATCACTTGGGCCGCTTTAAGAAAAATTAAGTCAAATCAATTTTATTTACAAAAAGCCATCCTGATAATTCTATAGGCCTTTCGTTTGGGCTGCAATGTTGTTCCCAACATGTGATGTGATAAAGAACTGATGTCTTTGGCCAACAGCCTGGTGAGTGAGCTTGGAGGCCTCCTTAGTTTCCTGTGGCTGCTGGAACAAACGACCACAAACTCAGTGGCTTAAAACAAGAGATATTTATTCTCTTTTGGTCCCAGAGGCCAGAAGTCCCAGATCAGATTCACAGGGCTAAAGACGTGGTGTTGCCAATCTGCACTCCCTCTGGGGGTTCTAGGCAGAATCCTTTTCTTTCCCTTTTCCAGCTTCTAGACCTGCACCTCCTGCATTTCTTGGCTTGGGGCCTCTTCTTCCACCTTCACAGCCAGCTGTGTAGCATCTTCCAATCTCCCTCTCTGCTCCATCTTTGCAATGCTCTCTCCTCTGTAGTCGGATCTCCCTCTGCCTCCCTCTTATGAGAACCTGGATAAACTCCCCATTTCAGAGTCTTTAATTAGATCATCAAAGACAGTCTTTCCATAAAAGGTAATATTCACAGGTTCCAGGGATTAGGACCTGGCCATTTTGGGGGCCACTACTCAGCCAACCACAGAAGTGACTTTTGTCCCTGCTAAGCCTTGAGCTAAGAGTGCAGCTGCCTGGCCCACAGCTGGACTGCAGCTTCACGAGAGACCCTGAGCTGGAGACACCTGGCTGCAGCATACGTGTGAATTCCTGATTTAAAGAAACAGATAAGAAATTTTGGAAGTAAGGGTGGCGGGATGGCTCAGTTGGTTAGAGTGTGAGCTCCGAACAACAGGGTTGCCAGTTCGATTCCCACATGGGCCAATGAGCTGCTCCCTCCACAACTAGATTGAAGATGAGCTGCTGCTGAGCTTCTGGAGGGGCGGTTGGATGGCTCAGTTGGTTAGAGCGTGAGCTCTCAACAAGGTTGCAGGTTCAATTCCTGCATAGGATGGTGGGCTGCGCCCCCTGTAACTAAAGATTGAAAACAGCAACTGGATTTAGAGCTGAGCTGCGCCCTCCACAACTAGACTGAAGGACAATGACTTGGAGCTGATGGGCCCTGGAGAAACACACTGTTCCCCAATAAAATTAAAAAAAAATTTTGGAAGTAAAATTCGGGGTAATTTGTTATGAAACAATACATTACCAATGTACCATGTTACTATGCTTGACAAAAGGGGCATTTTAGGGCCTCAAGGGGTAGGAACAAGATGGGAAATTCAAACTTGTGTATCCCTCTGTTGATACCTTTTCATGGATACTGCTCAGTTATATGGCTACACCACTGATTGAAGAAAACACACCTTCCCCCCAACCCTCACCCCGAAAGAGCACCTTCCACCCCTATGAGGAATTTCAGGGTAGTCTGAACACAGGCGTGGATCCTGTGTGTAGGCAGATACCCAGATACTTGCGTCAGGTTCACCTGCAGCAGCAGGTCTGCCGTGTCCAGGGCACAGGCGAGAGGAAGGCCCCACACGGTACGGTCAGCTGTGAGGGACTGAATATACACACGGACAATGGCCAGACCATATATAAACACGGAATTCTGCTGTACAGCTTGCAGCCACCTGCCCAGGAAACAAAACCATTATCTCTGTTAACCAGCCCAGGGAGCCAGCCTGTTGTTAGTCAGCCGTGTGGGAATTCAGACTGCTGTCTCTAGGGTCCAGTTCAGGAAGCCAAACGCTAACCTTGTAACAGTTGGCTCAAAATATCCAGGACTTGATTAGTAACTGACAGCTTCTCTAATTTTTGTCCCCGCTTCCAATTTAGGGCCAACCAGAGAAAGCTAAAAGTGCACCCTAACCACACAGGCCCCGCCCCCCTCTAGTTAGCCCCGCCCACAGCTTCCTCAGGACACAGCCTCCAACAGGCCTCACCCAGAGCTGTCCGTTTTCCACTACGAAGCCTTCCTTCTTCTCTCCTGCCTGTGAGTGTCCACCAACCACAAGTGATGGGGGCTGACCCCTCGCTGGTCAGCTCTGGATAAATAACTTTGCTTGTCTCATTTGGGTGAATTTCGTTTATTTCTACACTTGTTAGGAACAAACCCCAGATCCATAGTAACACTGGAGGAGGAAACAGTGTGTGTGTGTGTGTGTGTGTGTGTGTGTAGGGTGCATGTGTGAGTGAGCAAGCTGGCCTGGGATGAGACGAGCAGAAAGCATGTCTGTGTTGGTGGGACACGTGTGGCAGTGTCCAAATCCTGCTCCCTCTTCCTCCTCTCTGCTTAGCTGGACTATATTTCCCAGCCTGCCTTGCAGCTAAGTGTGGCTGTAGGCCTGAGATCTGCCCATAGATTGTGTAGGAAGTGACGTGCACTGCGCCCAGGCCTGCTCCTGGAAACCTCCCTCTACACTGTCTTCTCACCTGCTGGTCTAATACGGAGGTTATTAGGTGGAAGCTCAAAGGCCCCCACAATGGTGGGGCCACTAGGTGGAAGAAGACTGGTGCCCCAACTGCCAGTGAGGCCCAGAACACACTTGGGGTGTGTTAAGCTGCAGAGATCTTAAGTTAGCAGTTAGCTAATTCTAACGAAAACACGGGCCATCCACCCAGCTCCATGCTCTGAGAGTTCACCTGCTGGGTTGATTGTGAGTCCCCAGAAGATATGTCCAAGTTGTAATCCCTACAGCATGTAAATGTGACGGTATTTGAAAGAAGTAGGGTCTTTGCAGATGTCATTAAGTTAGGGATCTTGAGATAAGAATATCCTGGTTTAGGGTGAGTTCTTTATCCAGATTGGTGTCTTTAAAAAAAGAAAGGGAGACTTGATATAAGGAGACACAGAGAAAAACCACCATGTGAGGACGGAGGCAAAGACTGGAGTGACGCAGCCACAAGTCAAGGGACGCCAAGGACTGCAGGTGACCAGCAGGATCCGGGAGAGAGAGAGGCCTGGGACACATCCTCCCTCAGAGCTCCACAGGGAACTGACCCCACTGACACCTTGATTTCGGACTTCTGGCCTCCAGCGCTGTGAGAGAACAAACTTCTGTTGTTTTTGTATTTTAAAGTCATCCTGTTTGTGGCACTTTGTTATGTCCACCCCCTGGAAACTCATACACCAGAGCCCAGGCCTCCCGCTGGACAGCTCAAATCTGGGTTTGGGCATCCGTCCTGAGGTGGTACATGAGACGCTTCTGTTGAGGCTGTGTGTGTGTGCATGTGTACACATCTATGTGAAACGTATTGAACACTTAGGGAAGGCTTTGAAAATACAGTCTATGGAACAAATATTAAGTATCGTACTTTATTTTCACAACAGTGCTTTGAAGAGATTTAATTTGAAGAGATTTAATTCTTCTCGTTAGCTCTGCTACTGACTATCTGCACATTGACCTAACTCACAAAATGAGGGGGAAAAGCCAAATTTTAAAAAAGCAAGTAGAGGATACCTAAACTAAGGCCAGTGTTTTGTCTTTTCAGTTCTCTTCATTTTCAGCTTCAATATCACAAACGTTCTTTAAAACCAGAGTAACTTTACAAGACAAGGATCGCTAGTTTTGCTTTCATTCAACAGTGTTGGAAGTTCTAGCCCAAGCAATTAGGTAAGATAAAGAAATAAACCATACCAGAAAGGAAGAAGTAAAATTATCTCTGTTCACAGATGATATGAACTTATATGAGGAAAAGCAAACCATAAAGATTTCACAAAAACTGTTATAACTAATAAATGAATTCAACAAAGTGGCAAGATACAAAATCAACACATTAAAACCAGTTGCATTTCTGTAGGCTAACAATGAATAACCTGAAAAGAAAATTAAGAAAACATTTACATTTGCAATAGCATCAAAAGGAATACAATACTTAGGCATTAACTTAATCAAGGAAGTGAAAGACTTGTACAGTGAAAACTGCAAAACATCACTTAAAGAAATTTTAAAAAATTGAAAAGATATCCTGTGTTTGTGATTGGAAGACTTAATATTATTAAGATGCAAATACTACCCAAGCAATCTACAGATTCAGTGCAATTCCTATCAAAATCCCAGCGACATTTTTTTGCAGAGATTAAAAAAAAATCCTAAAATTCAAATGGCATCTCAAGGGACCCTAAATAGACAAAACAATCCTGACAAAGAGGAACAAAGCTGAAGGACTCACACTTCCAGATTTTGAAACACTACAAAGCTAGTTATCAAAACAGTGTGGCACTGGCATGTAGACAGACATATATATAGACCAATGGAATGGAACAGACAGCCCAGAAATAAATCCTCACACATCCAGTCAAAGGATTCTTGATAAGGGTGCCAAGGCCCATAGGAAAGGACAGTTTTTGCAACAAATGGGGCTGGGGAAACTGAAGATCCACACGCAAAAGAACGAAACTGGACTCTTATCTAACACCATATACAAAAATTGACTCAGAAAGATACCAATGAAATAAACATATCAAAGAGCTGTCTGGAAGAGCTTCAGGAGTGTGGGCTGCTTTATGAACCTAGCGATAAAGAATAAAAGAGGTCTTTGATGGAGGAAGCATGGTTGGCATTTTTGAACACCTGCTTTGGGACAGGTAGTTTGTAGAAATGGTTTTACTTAACCTTCCTAAAATTCCTGTGATTCCCGTTATCGCTTACTGTGAAAAAGAAAATAAAATTAGCCATCAGGAGATGACAACTAGTACAAAGCTCTGGTTTTTGTTTTTGGTTTGTTTTTTTTTAATGCTTTTCCTCACTGAATTTCCCTTCAGGAGACTTAGCATAGCCACGGGAGCTAGTCGCAACCATGTAAATAATACAAATTAAAAATGGTACATCCTCCAGGCCTGCTTCTCCTGGAGAGCTGGGAAACAGGCTCGCAGCAGGTGGCATGACCAAATTCATCTGAGAGTGACCAGCTGACGGACATCGAGCCAAATAACCAAAGTCTGAATTGAAGCCATAGCCCTAGGTAATCATTAGTCATTTGTTTAATGAGCTATTATTTATTAAGCGGCTACTCTGTGCCAGCTGCCATGCAAGATTCTGGAAATACGAAAGAAGACTATAATACTGACCTTCCCCCCTAGGGTCTCCTAATCTGATGGGTGGGGGGATCAAATTAACAAAGAATGATAGCAGTATTGAAGAATGCTGTAATTGGAGGCCATGGGGACTAAGGACTGGAGAGCCACCTCTTCAGGTTGGTGGAGGTGACAGCTCTGAGCACATGTGGACTGCCTGCGAAAACTCTGGTGGCGATTGCACCACAGCCAAGTTGAACATAGACAGCTTTGGGAAAGTCTGGCCCCGAACGACAAGCCACTTCCTGTACCACTTCGCCTTACAATGAATGCACATAAGATGAGCCACAAAGTACGGCTGCCCTTCCATCCGTCTCCTGCCTTTAGCAGGAGAATTTACAGAGAGCACGCCGTGCCTGTGTGAGCCGGTAAATTTTCTCCTTGAGGAATCTCCTCTTGTTGGCGGTCTCACTCTGCTCCTGAAGCAGCCAGGAGTAGTGTTCCTTCTCCTGCAGTATCTGCATCATGGCTTTCCCCAACTGATCGCCATTCTCTTGGAGCACAAAATACTGGATTATGAATGGGATCTGGTTGGCGAGACGGTTGCTGGTTTCCTGGAAGAGGGAGTGAGAAGACTTAGCTGCAGGGATCTCGGCCCAAGGCCTGTGGCTGCAGAGAAGCTTTGGGGTTCTGGATGCATGCGTGGTCGTCTTGCTAAGTCCTGGTGGTCCCATCTACCCAACTCGTGTTCAGTATCAAACCACGGGAAGGTGGTTTGGGCTGTCCAATCTTTACTACCCAGACATTCCCTCTGGCACTAAGAACCTGCATGGTAGGCTAGCAAACCCACAGCACATTCTGGGCACCCCAGCCTGCCCAGGAGCTCCTCCCTGTCGAGACCTTCTGGCCCCATGACCCCCTGGCTCCCTTCAGGGAACACATTGGGACCTGCTTCAGTGCTGGTCTCATATTTTCCTCATACGCATGCCCAGTGTGCGTGGCAGCTGGACTCCACATCTGGGTAGCTCTACTTTCTCTTCCGATTAAGAAAAGGCTTCAGGAGTTGGACTTCTTTGCAGCTTTTTAAAGTTATCTTCCTTTCTGTGGGCCCTAGTACTTTAGCCCACGGGTGGGGAGTTAGAAACCACAAAGTTGATTGGGTCAGGTCACAAAATCTAGGGAAAGGAATTTCCTTCCTGTTTTTGTGAAGCTGGTGACTTTCAGGTGTTTCAAGAGCTGAGTGCCTTCTGAACATCAAGGAAAGCTAAATGACCGTCAGTGAGATTAGTGCTTGTATTTTGCTGTATTCTGATAACAGTAGTTTTGTACTTCATGCATCACATAAAATATAAAGTACTTTGAAGAACCTGATTTGGGGCAAATGAATTAAAAGTGTCTCAATAGGGTTACTGTAAAATTGTAAGTGAGATAACACATGAGTACTTCATCAGAGCAGAAAGGGTTTAATACATACAGTGGTCCATCCCTTCTTCACTCAGCTAAGCAACTCTCAATCAGGACATCCTACCCTCTGCCCAGCACATGCCACAGAGGGCTGACCTGGGCACCCACACTCACCAAGAAGTATGCATTCAGGTGTACCCCGATTTCAGTGATGGAGGAAATCGAAGACTCATCATTTGAAGAAGACGATTTCAACAGAGGATTCTGTAAAGGCTTTTCGAGCGGGTTAAAGACCTCGTTTCGGACTTTTCTCAGAACCGAGCTGTAAATCTGGTCTTGACAATAAACCAGCTGCTCCATCCTGAACTGAAGGCGGATCAGATTTTCTGCTGTTTGCATTTGTTTCCCTTTTATGTCTTCAATCTTGTTCTGGTTGGATAAGAAAGAGAAACACATCATTGCTTCCCCCCCTCTTACTGCTCAAATAACTCAGGAAGTAACTATCAATACGTTGAACACAGAATGAAAAATAATTTAAGGTGAAAGAAGTCCCGAGACTTTAAGTAGTGATTTCCACAAGGTCCCCACTTGACCGTGGGTTGCTGTCCTCACCAGTCCCACGTCGCTGCTGTACTTGTGGCTCATGCCAGTCCAATCGTGTCTCCCACCATTCTTCCTCTCTGCCCTGACCTCCATTTTCTCCCACATCATCATCTTTCTCAACTGTGGCTTAGTTTACATTTTCACATCCATCACTCCTGTCTCTCTAGTTGAAACCCACACTTTCAAGAACAACTCAAATGCCAGTGTGTCAATGAATGCAGGGGGATAACAGCTTGATATTTATTTCCCAGAAATCCTGTGACACCCACACCGTCAAAGGCATTCTGGGACAGGAACGGACAACCTAGTGGAGAAAAGTCACTTCTTAGCTTTTGAGTTTCAAACAGACTTTTGTACACGGACGGCAGAGACAGTGGTTTTAGAGCATGTGAGCGAGTGTCTGTGGGTTTCACAGAGGCTGACGTTTCTTCCTTTTTGGAGTGTATGTGTCAAACCCACTCACATTTCTGAGAGCAGAAATGGCTGGTGCATCACTTCCAAGAAGAGTGACATAGGCAGGTGCCAAACCCCCTGCCTCTGACGAAGCTCAGAAGGAGCAAGTACAATGGTGGAGGGGGGTGGCCTCAGAGCGCTCCGGGAGTCCCAGTGTGGCACAGGACGCTATGCTGAGACTTCTTAGCTACCAGAGCATGGCACCACGGGGTGGAGGTCTTGGTGGGTGCCGGAGTTTCCTTGGCCCCAGGGTAGCCTGTGTTTGCAGTGGAGTGTTTCTGTGTCCTGGCACAGCTGGCAAGAGCTCAGGAGAACCAGCCCTACAGTCGGGAGCATGGGGGGCCCACAGGGCCAACCACTGAGGCCCAGGAAGGATGGCATACAACCTGGAGTTGCCACCCTGGAGGCGATCAAGGACCAGGAATGTCACCCATCCTGTGGTGAAGTACCCAGGACTCAGACGCAGTCCCTGGGAAAGTTGGAGAACTCAGAAGTGAGATTTATTAAGTTGGTGCAAAAGTAATTGCGGTTTTTGCAATTAAAAACCGCAATTACTTTTGCACAAGCCTAATATTTTTTACCAACTGGCAAAAGAGGTAAAAGAAGAAATTAAGTTTCATTATGGGAAAAATGACAGACATTCTTTTCTTTGCTCACCTGAATGAGATTGTGGAATGAGATTCTGACCGACAGCACAGGCAGGGACAGAGGAAGATTTTCATCTAGAACCCAGGTGGGAGCTGGACACCCCTCTCTTTCCTTTACTGAGCGAGGGGTTTGGGGGAGTTGCTAAGTTGTTGAGTGGAAACCCACACAGCTGTGGCAATATTTTTAAGTCAGACTTATAAAGATTTTGGACGAACACTAGCAGACAATGCTGTCCTTTGTGCTAGAAAAAGATCCAAAATACCAACCAGTGACTACGGGCAATCATATGTTCAGACACGTCACGCTGTAGAAGATTATGGTGGAGAGAGAACAAGGTCACATGCTGTTTCACGTTTCCCAGGGAGTGCCCACTAACTCCTGAGCAGGAGCAGAACGGCAATCTTGCTGGAGTCGCCAGCCCAGCACATCGGCAAATATAACCCTGGCCTCAGTATTTCCACACAACAGTACATATCCAACTCTTTTCAAAGGTTAGACTCGCATGAATCAGCCAGTAGAACAGGTGACCAGCAGTAAACTGTGGGCGCTTACCTGGGCTATTTGATTAAGGTTGGTAAACTCGTCAAAATGTTTTTTGGCTGTGTCAACGAAATTTTGCCGGACAATTTCTGACCAAAGGAAAGACAAAACATCAGTAAAATGCAAGCAGTAAGAAAATGGGTTGAAGACACAGAGAAGAGAAATCATGACACATGACCCTATTCTAAGGCCGAGCTCCCCAGATTCACAGACCACGAGAGAAAGAAGGGGTGCACATGGTCCCAGGGCGACACAAAATTCACCATCACCACCCACCCCGAGCAGGTCCCATCAATTCCCTGTCCTCTCGTGGAACGTGTGTTCTCCCGGGGTTAGCACCTGACTATTCCTCACACAACTGCATGGAGGGGTAGGTCTTGCCCTCCCCCCATTCCCCAAAATGGGCAAAGAACATCTGCAGTCTTGGTTTGATCATTCCATCCCTGTCTCTCTCTGCAAGGCATGGAGACCCATGGAAGGTACTGGGGGATCGTTTAACCTCATAGGACAGCCTCACCAACAGCCTTCTGGAGCATGTCGATTGCGGGGTCTACCAGTTGTCCCATGTACAGCTGCACGATGGTCTCGAACGTTTTGTAGTTGACAAACCCCACCAGTTCTTTGCCGCGATACTGCTTTTCGTATTTTGAGACTTCTTCGTGAATAACTTTTTTAACTGAAACATAAAACACACCACCATGGTGAATTCTGACACTTCCACAGACATTTTTGTGTGTGTTGCTTACCCACTGTACCTGAAGGCAATGTTTCTACATGGAATTTTTTTCACAATGGAAAGAAAAAAACAAAACAAAAAAAACCAAACATGGTCTGACAATGACTTTCAAGAAACAAAAATCTAATTCTATAAAAATATTTTTCAATTGAGTCGTCACCCCGAGGGAGAAGTTTAGTGTTCATAGTTGGTAGAAAAGAATCTGATTAGTTCAATGAAAATAGAAAGTTACATTCTTGTAGGGTTTACAGGTCTCTCAAAAATACAGTCAGACTACAGTTGGAGGAATGCTGCCACGGAAGTGAATAGTGCTGTTTTTGTCAAGGGCCCAAATGAACACACACACACACACACACACACACGCACGCAAACACACCCTACTGGCATCTGGACGGAAGCTGAAGGGAAGGGCAGAGCAAGGAGGTTTTATCAAAGCCTTGGCCTCTGTGGTCTTGGATTAGGGGAGAAGAGAAGGGGGAAATTGGGTAAGTGGAATTATCTGGCCTCAAAACAAAGATGTGAGAAAGTGGAATTGCTCTATTGAGGAGGTGAGGGTAACGCTGCACGATGATGGTGATGGAAAGCAGCCGTGGATGACAAGGGTCCCAGGGTGTCTGGTGTGGGCATGTTAGCTCTTCACACACTTTTGATGTGTCAGAACCAGCTTCTGGTCTTGGTACACAAGACACTGCTTTTAGGGGCAGCGCTGTCCCATGACTTACCTTGTTGGGTATTGTCTGCAAGTATGAGTATCCAGTTTTTAAACTCCTCTCTGAGCTTGTTGTATAGGCGGGTATCTTTTTCCTTTACTATTTCTTCTCCTTGTACTAACTTTTCAATGTCCCGATTAAACACTTTAACTTTCTGAAAATGAGATGAAGTCATCAATCTGTGCTGTAATCACATGAAAGAGCCAAGACCTGGGGGAGCAGCGTGTGGTGTTGGGGGATGGGGGCTGTAAGGAGGTCAGATCACCCACCCGACCCGCTCCTCTCCCAGGTGAGACCATGGAGGGCAGAACAGGGCTCCCGGCAGAGCACAGGTTGGGGGCGCACAGAGGGCCACCTCGGATGGGCTGGGCCAAGGATGTGGCCAACTAAAGGGATCTGGTGTCAGACAGGCCAGTTTCTGTGTCTGAGTGTCGCGTGGAGTCCCCGCTAATTCTCACCTCAATCAGAAAGAACATCTTATCAGCATCAGTGGTGGGGACGTTTTCCCCACACTGGCGCAGCTCCTCTGTCGCACTCTGGTGGCAATCTCTGATTTGATTTTCTAACAACGGGAGTGATTTCTGAACAAAATGATAGCAAACAATGAAACTCTACAGCTTGCAATTAGGTGAAAGATGTCTTGGGTAGGGGGGCAGAATCCCATCTGAAAGCATTTGAGATGATGCACAGTTTCTATTATTGTGTGAGCTTGTTGAGATGAAGGCTTGTCAAGGAGCCCAAGGAGGGCGTGGCAGGCAACGGGATGCTGCAGCTTGGATGTCGGGTGCAGAATTCTGTTATGCAGGTGGCGTGTGCAGGAATCAGGTGGTGGCCAGTGTTTGCTTTTGTTTGCTCTGGCTCCGTGCTTTGGATTTCGAGAATAAGTACACTTGAATATGATGTAAGCTTTCTTTAGTAACATGTTTTGTTGGTGACAACGTGAGGGTTATAAACTGATAAATGGTGCTTTGGTAGAGGATATGTCTTGGGTGTTGGTGTCAGGCTGGGTAGAGTCGTAACCAACTAAGGATGCTGATGATGGGGATGAGGATGAGGAGAAGGATGGTACCGTGGAGGGTTGTCTTGGGGCCAAGCATCGTCGCAAGCCCTCCGCATCTCAGTTAAGCCCCACATTGCAGCAAAGCACATGGCTTTGGTGCTTCCTTTATACAAGGGAGGAACCTAGGGCTCAGAGAGGCAAATTGATGTCATTGCTGAGTTAGTAAGTGGCAGAGTTCCAATTTGTACACTGCTCACCACCTCCGAAGCCCATGCAGGTGAACACTGCAAGTAAAGACACCTGTGTGAGCAGTGGCCCCAACTTCTGCTTCAGTGCACAAAGTCACTGCAGCCAGCCGGGCTGAGTTCATTGGCATTTAGAGGCAGCTTGCCAAGGCTACAGAAAATGATGGCCAAGGTGGGTGATGCCAAGAAGTTAAGGCCTCACAGGCTTTTTTGTTGTTGTTGTTTTTTGGATGTTTTGTATCAATAGGCAGAAAGGTACTAAATTTTTTTTTGATATTTCATAACTGAGTCTTTCATAACTGAATCTATAGTTATCATAACTGAGTCTTGATATACATTTTAAAAAATTAATGAAAAATAGTACAGATTTTAATTCGAATTTTAATGTAAAATATTTAAATGTTGAGAAATATGTTATCAAAAAAGTTATCTAAAGGCGACATCTTTTTGCAAAACAAGATGTTTTTCTCAGTTAGACAGGGTTATCTCTTTTGGAGCCCTCTTCGGCAGAACGAGGGTATGCCACGGTCATCAGTGCTTCTCAAAGGGTATTCCCTGGATCACCTGGAACTTAAAAGTGCAAAGGGCCCCGCACTAGACCTATTGACTCAGAAACTCTGGGCTGAGGTCCAGGAATATGAGTTTTAACAAAATTACCAGGTGATTCTTGTGTGTATTACAGTTTCAGAACCGCTGTCTCCTTGCAACCGAGTATTATCTGAGTATGTGTTTCCTGGCTCAAAAGAGTATCATTGCTTTCGTCTGGCACGTAGTTTAGCAGGGACTAGAACCCAGACCCTGGGATCATCCCTGCTCTAAGGGTTAACCCTTCAGTCTTGCTGTGTTATTCAAACTCATGTACAAAGGTTCAGGCCAGCCCTACAAATATTCTATTTCACCATAAATACTAAGCCACACTTCTCCTATCTTTAATGACATCTCAAGAGGTTTGTCGGCAGTTGCCCATTTTTGAGAATCAGTGAAAACTGAATGTGTATTTCTTACAAGTGTGAGGCTGGGAAAATGTCTTTTATACTGTGAAGTGTTCACAACCCATTGAGAAAGAGAAAAATGTGCAAACTTGGGGTTCGTTCCTCTTTACACTGCGAAACCGGTATAATAGTTTCCCTCCTCCCTTTTTGCTTCCCCCAAATTGACTGCTCCAACTTTTCATTTCAACATTGGGCAGCTGTTCCTTTCCTGTTTCAGACGCTCTCCTATGAGCCTCTGACCATGAGAAATTTGGTTTTCAGGGTGTACTTGTTTGTTTGCTTGTTTGGGCCATTCAGTGTGGTGTCTTAGCCAACTCAAGACTGAGAGAGGGACGTGGGCAGTCTACAATTTGTATAACTTGCAACCCAGCCCTCGACTCACATTGATATGTAAGATGAGCTCGGAGGTGAGTCTTTCTGCCAGACGGGGCACCGTGGCCTTCCCTTCCTCCAGGAGGGCTCTGAAATAAGACAGCACACATGAATTCAGGATGAGCCCATATGGTCATTTTCCCAGCACTGGCTTTGGAAGCGGGTAGATGAGCTCAGCTCCCTGAAGTGACACATGCCCTCAGAGAACCCTGGTAGTACATGAGAAAGGCAGTTGCTAATTAAGAGATAAGCCTATCTCTAGGCAAGCATGGAGCTTCTAGGAAGGTTATGCACATTTTCTTTCTTTATCATCCCCAAAACCCTCATAAAGTAAGTTTATCTACAGAAAAACAAAACAAACCTAACTTCATAGAGGCTTATTGACTTGTCCAAACTAGTATTTTATTTCTTGTAAGAAATATTTATCCCTGAACAGCCAAATCAATCCTGAGAAAGAAGAACAAACCTGGAGGCATCACCTGTCCTGATTTCAAAATATATTGCAAAGCTACAGTTTCTTATTACAAAACAGCATAGTGCTAGTATAAGGATGGACACGTACAGACTAGAGAGCCCAGAAATAAATCCATGCAGATACGGTCAACCCATCTTCAATAACAGTGCCAAGAATACACAATGGAGAAAAGATAATCTCTTCAACCAGTGATGTTACGAGAACTGTATCTCCCCAAGCAAAAGAATAAAATTGGATTCTTATGTCACACCTCACACAAAAGTCAACTGACGATTGAAGGCTTAAACCTAAGTAAGTACTGAAACTGTAGAACTCCTAGAAAAAAAAACACAGGGGAAAGTCTTCATGATATCGGTCTCAAATAATTTCATGAATATGACACCAAAAACACAGACAAGAAAAAGAGACTAAAGTGGGACTACATCAAACTGAAAAGCTCCTGCACAGCAAAGGAAATAATCAACAGAGGAAAAAGCAACCTGCAGAATGACAGAAAATATTTTTAAGTGCTTGTATCTCATAAGGGGTTCATTTTCAAACTATAGAAGGAACTCCTACAACTCAATAGCAAAAAAACAACAAACAAACAAACAAAAAAACCCCAAAATTAATAACCTTATTAAAAAATGGGCTAAAGACTTGAATAGAGATTTCTTCAAAGAAGACATGCCAACGGCCAACAGATATATAGAAAGATGCTCAGTGTCACTAGTCATCAGGGAAATGCAAATCAAAACCACAATGGTATATCACATCACATCTGCTAGAATGGATATTATATATTTAAAAAAGACAAATGTGGGCCGGCCCAGTGGCTTAGGTGGTTAGAGCTCCATGCTCCTAACTCCGAAGGCTGCCGGTTCGATTCCCACATAGGCCAGTGGGCTCTCAACCACAAGGCTGCCAGTTCAATTCCTCGAGTCCCGCAAGGGATGGTGGGCTCCACCCCCTGCAACTAAGATTGAACACGGCACCTTGAGCTGAGCTGCTGCTGAGCTCCTGGATGGCTCAGTTGGTTGGAGCGCATCCTCTCAACCACAAGGTTGCCAGTTCGATTCCTCGACTCCCGCAAGGGATGGTGGGCTGTGCCCCCTGCAACTAGAAAACAGCAACTGGACCTGGAGCTGAGCTGTGCCCTCCACAACTAAGACTGAAAGGACAACAACTTGAAGCTGAGCTGCACCCTCCACAACTAAGATTGAAAGGACAACAACTTGACTTGGAAAAAAGGCCTGGAAGTACACACTGTTCCCCAATAAAGTCCTGTTCCCCTTCCCCAATAAAATCTTAAAAAAAATAAAAGACAAATGTTGGTGAGGATGTGGAGAAATTGGAACCCTTGTGCACCGTTGGTGGGAATGCAAAATGGTACAGCCACTATGGAAAGCAGAATGGAGGCTCCTCAAAAAATTAAAAACAGAACTACTATAAGATCCAGCATCCCCACTTCTGGGTGTCTATTCAAAGGAGTTGAAATCAGGCTCTCAAAGAGATACTAGCACTCCTATATCGATTGCGGCATTATTCACGAGAGCCAAGATATGGAAACAACCTACGTGGTCATGAACGGATGAATGGATAAAGAAGAGGTGGTATATACATGCTGTCAAAATTTCAGGAAAAAACAGAAGTAAAACCAATGAATCACGGAAGTGTAGTAATCGGTAAAAGCTTACTGTGCACACAGCAAAAGTGATTGCACACCGGGAACCCTCAAACCAAAACATGGGATGAGGCTCAGGGCAGCTTATATAGTGAGAAACAGTGACTATTCTTCACAGTGATTGATTATAATATTAGAATTTTCTTAAATATAAGGGAATTGACTAGTGTTTACATCATACCAGTTTTAAGGAACAATTTAAGTTTCACTTGTGATTTTCAGAAGCATATGCAGGAGGGGGCACTCACTTCTCTTGCAGAATAAACTACATTAAACTTTGCCTCTGTGACTAAACTGGTTTTGTCTGCTCAGGGAATTTTCAAGTCTGGTCTCCATCTGTGTTTGATTTTAACAGTGCAATGGAATATGATTCAGCCTTAAAAAGAAGGAAATTCCGTAATATGTGACCACATGAACGAGCCTTGAGAATATTATGCTAAGTTGGGGAAGCCAGTCACAGGAGGACAAATGCTGCATGATTCCACTTAATAAGCTATTACTAAAATAGTCAAACTCACAATCTGAGAGTGGAATGGTGGTTGCCAAGGTTGGAGGCAGAGGGAAAGGGGAGATGCTAATCAATGGACTTGGAGTTCCAGTTCCGCGAGAAGAGTGAAGTTCCAGAGAACTGCTGCACAACACGGAGCCTCGAGTTAACAGAACGGTGCTGTGCCCTAAGAATGCTGTTAACGGGGTAGACCTCAGAGTAAGTGTTCTTACCACAATAAAATTATAGTTAAAAATATGTTTACATGGAGCTTATTAAGTGCCAGGCAGTAGTCTAAGGTCTTCACAAATAGTAACCTATTTAATCATGGAACAACCGATTTTAGAGAGAGAAAGGCAAAGCACAGAGAAGTTAAGTAGCTCACCCAGGGCCACACCGCAGGCAGTCTGGCTGCAGATGGTTTGTTGTCAACACAGATTCAGGAAGGAAACCCCCCCCCCCCCCAATAGGATCGTTTTTTCTAGTGCTGCTTGGAGTGCCTCTGTGCAAGGGCTGAGTTCCCGCACATGGACACTCGAGGATGTCACCCCGGATGCTCAGTGACAAAGCACTGCAACACACATTCTCATCCCAGCTTAACTTTGCCCAAAGCCTTGAGCCATGGTTTTCAAAATATGGTCCCTGGACCAGCAATAACAATCTCCACCGGAAACTTGACAGAAATGCAAATTCTTGGGCCCCACCCCAGACCTCGGGAACTCTGGGACAGGGCACCAGCTGGATTCTAATGAACTCTTTATGCTGCTGGCCCAGGGTTGAGAACCGTGGGCGTGATTATTATATAATCTTCCCTCTGCTCAGTGAGCAGATTCCCCTCCCCTGTGACCCCCAACGCTGTTGAAAATGATCTGTTTCTTCCACTCAGGGCAGGAGCAGAGAGGAAGACAGAAGGAACCGGGTGGTATTTCTGGAATGTACCAGAACCTCTGCGTGTGTCAAATTATTTAATCCGAAACACAACCCTATGAAGCAGTAGTAACACTCCCTGAGCACATGAGAAAGCGAAAGCTCAGACAGGCTGAGCCCTTTCCCAAAGGCACACAGCCAACCTGGTCTGCCCAAATTCTGGTTTCCACTGCATGTCTCTTTAAAGCAGGGGTGACTTCTGGGCCTCACGGCACTGCTCCCACATCACTCAGGACTAGCAAGTTCCTGGATTAAACGAAAGGGCAAAGTGACTGATTCAATGGGAGAAAAATCCCAATATCTTGCAAACTGCCACCTCCACAGGATAATTTACATGTAATAAAACCAGTCAGTTTGCAGGCTCTAAAGAGGTGGTGAGTGCCCTAAAGCAGGTTGTCACGTTGACCATCCCACGTGTGATGGTCAACATAGGTTTCTGGAACTTAGGAGGCCTGTTTCTAGTCTTGTTTCCTTTCACTATTGATCTGACCTCATTATCCTTACCCATAAAAATGGGAAGACCCTTATCTGCCATACGTATGTCTTAAGATTTTGTGGGACTCCAATGAGAAAGCAGGTGAAAACGTTTTGGGAAACCAAAATGCTCTATACTCCACGAAATGCCATATTACAGTTTTTAATCAGCAGTGTCATTAGAGTCCACGAAAAAATGGCTTGTTTAAATAAGCCAACAAATTTAACATTAAAGCAGACAAGGATAGTTTATGCTACGTTGTGTAATATAATTTTTATATGCAATTTGGTTATCATCTTGGCCAATCCTGGTAGGTGGGGCTGGCTTCCGTGGAGGCCAGTTCTGGGGCCGTCCTCTAGCATCTCACCTGAAATACGGATGTGATTGAAAGAACATCATTTCTTTCTTGGTCGCCTCTGCCAAGCTCAGCTTGTTTGTGATGTCCTGTTGGCCCCGGCATTTCACAATCATGTAGCCCTTCTTGAGACGGTATGTGAGGTTCTGGACCACATTCACGACAACTTTTTCAGTGCCCTTGTCCACTAGGTCTGGTTTGGTCAGGATCCCTGTGAGACAATTACAGAAAGGCAGTGGAGAGACTTCCGGTCAAGATGGTGGAGCAGGCAAGGGCTGTGCTCCCCTCCTCTCACGACCACATCAATTACAACCAAACTACAGAACAAGCGTCACTGAGACTCGCCTGAAGTCGAGCTGAGCAAAAGCCTTACAACTAAAAACATGCAGAAGAAGCTACCTTGAAACTGCAAAGAAACCAAATATTTAAAAAAAAAAATAAAAATAGAAGGTCAGTGGAAAGGTCAGTTCTCTCCTCAAATATATTTGAACACGGGTAGGCTCCAGGATTCTTTTTAGGCTAGAACCAACGAAGTCTTCTGCAGCCTGATTGTCCGGTGCCTGACGTCATTCATTCACTCCATTGTTACCCCTCGTATTTGCTCACCCACTCACTCAGTTCACTAAGCGCCTTGCATAGTTTACCTGACAATTGTTTTGTGGGTGCCTGCTGTCTGCCAGACACTAGGGCAGCAGGCGTCATCACAGCTGACAGGCTCTAGCACCACGTTTCTAAGAAGCTTTCCTGGCATGGAGGCAGTTTTATGACCAAAAGTTTTCACTTAGGAGCATACTCACTAAAAGGCTTGTGTGAGCACAGACCTTCCTGTTACTAACAGAGCTAAGATGTCCCCAAATCTACTTTTGTACTTTCCACTGGTAAAGGAAAGGACCCTCCCCAGTAAGAGGAGAGAAAGCTCTTCCCCGGAACCAGTAATTATTCATGAAAGCCTAGATCACTATACTTTATTCTGAGAAAAGTAGTAAGATAATAAAAATTGAGGTTTGCTGTTAGAATTGTGGTGAATCCTTCAGTTTCCTGTATCAAAAATTGTGATAATATATACTCATGTGTAGAAGAGAATAACTCAACTAATGAAAATATGATCTTCCCCCTTCACTTCACCCTCCGTTACCCTATTTTTAAAACTATCCATTTTTTGGGAGTGGCCGGATGGCTCAGTTGGTTAGAGCGCGAGCTCTCAACAACAAGATTTCTGTTCAATTCCCACATGGGATGGTGGGCTGTGCCCCTGCAACTAAAGATTGAAATGGTGACTGAACTTGGAGCTGAGCTGCGCCCTCCACAACTAGACTGAAGGACAACGACTTGGAGCTGATGGGCCCTGGGGAAACACACTGTCCCCCAACATTCCCCAACAAAATCTTTTTTTAAAAAATCAATTTTTTAAAAATTGTGGTAAAATATACATAACATCCAATTTAGCGTTGTAGCTATTTTTCAGTACAGTTCAGTGGCATTAAGTATATTCTCATTGTTGTGTCACCATCACCGCCATCCATCTCCAGGACTTTTTTCACCTTGCAAAACTGAAACACTATGCCCATTCATTAACTCTGTTCCCCTGTCGCCATCCCGGGCAACCACCACCCTGCTGTCTGCCTCTGTGAATTTGAGTACTCTAGAAATCTCACACAAGTGGGATCACAGCATTTGTCCTCTGACTGGCTTATTTCACTCAGCAGAATGCCCTCCAGGGGCATCCGTGTCGTAGCATGTGTTAGAAGGTCCTTCCTTTCTAAGGCTGAATAATACTCCGTTGTATAGATAGATCACATTTTGCTTATCCATTCATCTCTTGATAGACACTGGTTTGTTTTCACCTTGGCTGTTGTGAATGATACTGCTATGAACGTGGGTGTGACTCCATTTCCTTGCTAAACCTGGCACACTGTTCTCTATTTCTATACTTAACTCAGAAAGAATAGCATAAAAAATTTGCACTGATGTTATAATGTTTTGGATTATACTGAGGTCTGATTATATATACTCTGTGACTATAGTACTTGGTTGTATTCATAATAAGAATGGCTAATATTTAGTGGGAACATTTGGTTATTTGAATCTATGGCTAATGAGAGGACAAGGAAACTGAATGTTGATAAGAAGTGTTCCTAAATTTCTGTAGAGATATTAATATCCAAATAGATCTATGTACCAGGCACATGATATTACCTATTTCGGTCACCACTAAGCTGTCCCCGATGACTTATGGCTGTGAGAAGAGAAAGCATTTGGACTTACGATGACAAGCTTTATAAAGCCTGAATTCTCTCCAAAGCTCACTGTGCTGTGATGCCTGCAGAAGTCAGTATTACCAGTCACACACGTAGTGTGGTGTACAGTAAAACCTTATACTTGAAGTGTATTCCCAATATTGATTTTTATCCTTACTGGACTACCAGGCATTTGGGAAGAAATGGAAAGGGCAATTTTATACTGAGTATCCACTTAGGCGAAAGAAATGACTTCGGGGCGGATGGATGGCTCAGCTGGTTAGAGCATGAGCTCTGGGCAACGGGGCTGCTGGTTCGATTCCCACATGGGCCAGTGAGCTGCACCCTCTGCAACTAGAATGAAGTCAATGAGCTGCCGCTCAGCTCCTGGGTGGCCAGACGGCTCAGTTGGTTGGAGCGCGTGCTCTGAACCACAAGGTTGCCAGAGTCCAAGGGACGGTGGGCTCTGCCCTCTGCAACTAAGATTGAACATGGCACCTTGAGCTGAGCTGCCACTGAGCTCCCGGATGGCTCAGTTGGTTGGAGCATGGACTCTCAACCACAAGGTTGCCGGTTCAACACCCGCAAGGGATGGTGGGCTGCACCCCCTGTAACTAACAATGGCAACTGGACCTTGAACTGAGCTGCACCCTCCACAACCAAGATTGAAAGGGAAACAACTTGACTTGGAAAAGTCCCGGAAGTAAACACTATTCCCTAACAGAGTCCTGTTCCCTTCCCCAATAAAAATAAATAAAAATAACAAATGATTTCCAAGTTTTCAGGAAGGTAAACTCTATGGGTACGTGGAATGACTGGTGAAGTGATAATAAACAACGTTAAAAACAGCAGCTATCATGTGCTGAGTATACACTATGTGCACACAATATTTCTTCCTGTAATCCTCCCACGACCCTAGCAGATAGGTGTTACTGTTAGTACAATTTTACAGATGAGGAGACTGAGCCTAGGAGAGGTTTAACATATTGCCCAAGGATACAGAGCCAGTTAAGTGGTAAAACAACGATTCAAACCTAGGCCATCTGTGCTCTTAAACCAAGTCCCCTATGTCTTCCAGGGTGACATTTTCTTAAAAAGAAGTTTAAGACATCCCAGTTCCCCTGAAGAGTTCTGACTGAATATCAATAATCCTGCAGACACTCACGCGCCAGTGCTGGCCTGGTAGTGTGGTAAACGAGGCCTTTGGAAGCGTTCTTCCTGCCCCTAGGGAATGGCAGAACTGATGGGCCACTTTCTCCTTTATGGACCATTGAGGGGAGCAAACAAGGCAGGTCTCGTCCCCCATCCAGAGTTGTTCATGGATGCAAATGATGGACAAAAGGAAGGAGGGTGAGGAACCACATCCTGGGGACACGTGGAACCCTGACTGTGAGTGAAGATGACCCACGCATCTGCAGTGTGTGAATGCACCCAGTCCCTGCAGCTTTTGCGGGGACAGCACTTGGATCTCGTGCAGGATGCAGGCGTCCCTCATAGTGGCCCTAATTCCACGACCTGCGAGGATCTCCCCCTCCCTTCCTGTCCTCTGGAAGCTTGGCACCCTCTTCTTACCTATTGTCCTGTCTCCTTCAGGGTCCACCTCCTGGGCCATGCTGAGTGCCTCTGTGGTGGCGATGTCCACATTGCAGGGGACCACCACCAAGTTGATTGTCTGTTGCCTCTGGATGTATTTCTTGATGAGTTCCTTGATCTGATTGATGCCAAAAATCACACAAAGGAAGAGTACATGTCTGGTCATCCAACAAACAACACAGCGAGATAGGTGTCATTATGGAAACCAGTGTCATCCCAGAGCTGACATCACACTTCTGGCCTGTGGCATGACCTGTCCCCTTCCTCTGGAATGCCTGTCCCACCTGCCCTAATTGAGCGATCTGTTGATTTCCTACTTATCCCCCAGTGCCCATCACTGGTATTTGTCCTTTTCCACGGACTCTGATTCCTGTAGCCTGTGAGACCACTCCTCCCTCTCCGGATAGCACCTGAAATGCTTCTGAGATTCTGTCTTCTATCAGCGTAATTTGTGTGTGTTGTACCTGCCCCAGGGGCCCACGCTGCGGGCTGGTGATCCCTGACGTTATTGCAGAGCCCAGCACAGCGCCCCCAAGTGGCAGGTGCTCAATGCCTGCTTCAACAGTATCTGAATCAATATCACTCACTACGTATGTTTAAGTCTAATATTAAAGAATTTTCTGCACTTTGTTCTTGGCAAAGGTCTAGCTCATTCAAATTCGAGAAATTCAATAAAATTTCTTAGAATTTGTAAGCAAAAGAGATGTGGGCAACATAGGCCTTTAAATACCAAATTTCAATAATATTTTCCTCCTGGACGATATAAATAAATACGGACAAGGTTGTCACCTTGAGACATATTTCCTTCACATGCAATTCACATGCAATTTTGCTCATATGATGTCCCATCTAGTTACATTAAGTTGTGCACGGCATACACTACTGCGAAGCCAGTATTATATCACATGTAAGACATTTGTATCCCATGAGCACAACTTAGCATCACGTAAACAATGAAACCCTGCAAATCCATATAAAAATAAAAATGACCTAATTGAATCTGTTTATATTTGTCATTTTATTTCTCTGTACCCCAGACTCTTGCAGCCCCAAACTATGGCGTTTTGTCAGTTTTCCCCCTTCAAGTCCTGTGTCCTCATCCTGCCAAGCAATTTGCTGTAAGGGAACATACTCTCCTTTGCCCGTCGAAAGGAGTGCTTCGCCTGAGGAAGCGTCGGAGGGAGAGGAGAGCGTGTAATTTGGTCAAAACCAGGAAAGTAAAAAGTCAGTTAGCTACGATGCTGGTCAAGCAGTCAGTCAGTTGAAAGGAACATTTGGACACTCGTGTCGTGGTTGCTAGTCACTTGTTTTTAGAGTAATTCTACTTTGGGTGAATAGGAAGGGAGGTTTATCATACTTATAAAGTCTTTTTTAGTTACTTTTTTATAAGTTCTTATTTTTCCTCCCCTACTCTTTTCTTATGGGTCCTTGGTTCCTTTTTAAGTGTTATTTATAACAGAGTAAAGTTAGATGCGAAGTAAATGGTTAACGAAAAAAACGATCGGAAATGATTCAATCAGCTTAGTAATTACGATTGGTTACCAGGTAGTACGTGCCAGGTGCACACACGGGAAATGGCGTGCAGGGCTATGTGCCCAATGGTACCGGGCTGGGACAGAATAATGCTCTTTGTGGTCTAGCTTGTGAATTTCAATAACAGAACACATTCCTTTTGTAATATTTTAAACAGGAATTTAATAAAGAGAAGAAAAGAGGTATGAAACTTGGGGCAGGATATTTTTGTTGCTGAAACTGGCAGATTTCATGGAAAAATCCAAATCTCTGGCTTCTTTGGAATATCAGGACAGCTGATGACATGGGGCCCACATGCCCACACGACAAGGTCAGGCAGAGCATGAGCTGTCCGTGCACCTCCAGTCCCAGAGTCAACTTGTTTCCATGACCTGCCAGGCTCTGGTCAGATCCTGAGTATGAGGCCCCTGCCCTGGAAGGTCTCACCCCAGTCTCCTCCCCAACCACTCAGAGGGCTGGGGAGACGTACCAGAGCCCTCAGGACAGCCATCAGAGGCCTCAGAAGTCTCCCCAAGTTCAGCTGGGCCTGTTGCCAAGTTCCAGATGCTCACCTGCAGTCCTATGTCCTGGGGCTGGTTTCCCACGGCCACCCTGGCAATGCCGGGGAGATCAATGAGGGTCAGGTCCGGGACCTCAGGGGAGGTGATCTCCAGCGTGATGAGCTCGTGACTAATGCCAACTCCAATCCCAGCTATGGTGTTCTGCGCTATGGAGGCCAAGACAGGAGAAGCCCAGAGTCCATATTAGCGGCCCATCTGAGAAAAAGCAGCTGCTCTTGAAGGTGACTGCTTATTTTCAGAGTGTGGGAGCTTCAGAGTCCCTGGTGCTCAGACCACCTATCACAGAAGCCTGCAGAGTGATCGCTGAGGCCACTCAGTTGGCTGCATAATACAGGGGTAGCAGGTACATATGAGGTCTGGCAATTAAGTTTGTGAACTCACCCTAGAAAAAGTGCTCCATGCCTCATTGCTGAATATCACTACGGTCACCTACGAAGTACTCCCCTTGGGAAGCTATACACCCATGCCCGTGTCTAGTCCACTCTTCAAAGCAATTTTGGAACTCTTTCTGGAATGGCCATCAGAGCTGTCGTCGTATTACCCTTGATGTCCTGTATGTCATCAAAATGTCTTCCTTTCAATATCTTCTTTATCTTCAGGTAAAGAAAGAAGTCATTGGAGGACAGATCAGGTGAGTAGGGAGGGTGTTCCAATACAGTTATTTGTTTACTGGCTAAAATTCCCTCACAGACAGTGGCTTGTGAGCTGGTGCATTGTCGTGATGCAAGAGCCACAAATTGTTGGCGAAAAATTCAGGTCATCTAACTTTTTCATGCAGCCTTTTCAGCACTTCCAAATAGTAAACTTGGTTAACTGTTTCTCCAATTGGTACAAATTCATAATGAATAATCCCTCTGATATAAAAAAAAATGTTAGCAACATCGTTGCAACAAGTTTGTGAACTTAATTGTCAAACCTCATATATTCCAGATAGATATATTCACATTGGGATTGTGGATGGGTTCTGTTCTTTCTTTCTTTACGCTTTTGAGCATTTTCCAGTGGGTGTTGCAATGGTTTTAAAACATGTTCAGAAATCCTTCAAAGCTTCCCCACCAAAAGGTGGAAACTTGAGGGGAGCTGGACACAGGGACTTGTGTTTAAAATATACAGAGGGTGCCAAAAAATTGTATACACATTTTAAGAAAGGAAAAAGCTATTACAATTGTAATACAGTGAATGACACTAACATTCATTTGATTAACGCTATCTTTTGGGCGAACAACATACTACACTTTGCTACTGCAATTCAACTCAATTTTGAAGAGTAATACATAGATAAGATTTCTTAAAATGTGTACACTCTTTTGGCACCCCTGGTGGATATGGAGGTGCCAACTGTAACTGAAATAAATAAATAAATAAATAAATAAATAAATAAATAATGAAGAGAATAGATATGGTGGAAGTGACAGTGTGACGAGGTCCTAAAAGGCATCATGGCTTGCTCCTGCTTTCTCTTGGATGACTCACTCTGGGGTGTCTGTCCTGTCATAAGGATACCAAGTACCTATGGAGAGGCATTTGCCAGCAGTCAGCCAGAAGCTCCTGTTAACGGCCCTATGAGGGAGCAGTTCCCCAGCCCCAGTCGAGCCTTCAGATGATGCAGCCCCAGCCAACCTCTCGACAGCAGCCTCATCTGAGAGTCTGAGCCAGAACCACCCAGCAGGTGTTCAATTCCTGATGCCCACACAGTGTGAGAGAAGACATGCTTGCGTTTTAAGCTGCTAAATTTGGGGGTAACTTTGTTATGTAGCAATAGTTAACTAATAGAGGTATGTATTACTTTTATAACCAGAATATATGTATATAATTTACTCCAGGACAGTATTACATGTCTTCTGCCTCTTTGTATCCAGGGGTTTCTCACATACACATACACACACTAACACATACACATAAATGCACATGTTAACACACACAAACACACGTGACAAACACCACACACTAAATTCCACTGGTAGATGTGTTTATGGCAATGGTAGCTACCCCTCCACTCCAGGACACCTAGTGCAAAACCCCTCTGCGTCTTCCTGTCTGTTGGGAACAAGGGCTAATCTAAAAGCCGGTGGTAAGTCTGGAGCTAAGCAGACCCCTGAGAGGGGACATTCTCCTAAAGCAAACCGCCAGCTACTGGAGAGGGTCTACTGGAGAGATCACAGAGAAACTCAAGGGGGAAGGACCCCTGGCTCAACAGAGACACGTAAGTAAATGTGCCATGTTGATAATAGATATTGTCACTGTTTCATACTATTTGCTATTTATCTTTGGTCATGAACTGTTTTGCCGTAATCCTATAGTGCTGTCCTTGGAGGTGAAGAGGTGTTGAAGGAAGGGAGTGGGAAAAGGAAAACATTCCTGGGAAGCAGAAGAAGAAGGAAAATTATTTCTTCTCTAATATTTTATCTGAAAATGGGTTATTTCCTAGATACAGTCTTCAGAGGAGGTTTAAAGTGTTTCTTTTTGAGAACTATTAATACATACAATTTATTACATGCTTAATACATACCCCAAACTATACATATATAATACAGAGGGATTTGATTACGATTATTTTGCACTGAGCCCCCTGAATCATGTAGCTGGTCCTGCTCTGATCAGGGTTTCTCAAAATTTAAGTGCATCTGACTCGTCAGCGGTCTGGTTAACGCCCCATCAGGATTCTGACTCAGCAGGTCTGGGCTGTGGCCTGAGGTTCTGCAGTTTCAACAAGCCCCAGGGGATGTCGCTGACCAGGGAACCACACTGAGAAGCCAGGAGCTAGAGGACCTGCTAACAATGAACTGACACCTAGGATGGTTTAGGTGAGGGAAAGGTAAGTAGGACATACACACCAAGGACAAGGCAAGGACATAGAGACCATTGTTACCAGCTCAGGGGAAACATGGAGACACAAGGTAATGCTCCCAGGACTTCCAGTTACTCATTTTATCCCCCAGGGTGTCCGTCTCCTCGGCACCTCTCAGAATGTGCCCCTGGAGCCTCCCTGGAACAGGAAGTCCGTCCTGGAAGGTCAGAGTTGGAAGGCCTTTCCCTCCAGCAGCCTTGCCTGGTGGTGATTGAGTCTACACTTGCAACACGGTAAGCTCACTGGACAGTGCAACTTATTTGCGACCAATTCTGCCTGATGATGGCTTTGGGCCTGGGGAGAGGACACATCTGGATGGACTCCAAAGATTTAGGTAAAGGCCCCCTGGGAAGGTTGGAGGGTTGTGACCTCCAGGCACTGACACTGTAAGTTACGGCAATGAATGAACCAGAGACACTCAGCGCTCTCCCTGAGTGGACCGCTGGGCCTCGGTCAGATGAGAAGCACACTGGCACTGTCCTGGGGCACTAGCAATGCAATCTGTGCACAGTTCCGTATGTCGCTTATATTCAGGGGACAGCCCTGATCTGAGGACAGCCCCAATGAATTGCCGAATCCTTTAGAGACAGGACCGGGAGCAGGTTAAAAACCAGGGCTGCTCCTCTGTAAACTTTTCCTGCCTTATTTATCATTTCACAGTCACTCCTTAAGATATGACGCCCGTGATGTTGTAATGGAGTGTAACGTATGTACAAAAAAGTATTCCTTGTCCTAAGTGTGTGGCCTGACGCTTTTCACAGGCCGAACACACAGATGTAAGCAACCCCAGGATGAAGAAACAGACCATGGCCAGCCCCCAGAAGCCCCTCCTGCTCTGGCCACTCGTTAGCCCCCGCCAAGAGTGACCACTCACTCCCCTGAGACCTCCCAGCATCCACTGCTTTTGCCCATTTTTGTATTTTATATTTGGTTGAGTCTAATGAATTTGCTGATATACGACAATTTTTGATACAAGAACAACAATTGCACATGGCCCCACCTAATTATAAATGGAATCGTACAGTAGTCTATGCTGCCAAAGCTAGCCGTGGAATTGTAAATTACGTGCTCACTTGTGCCTGGCTTCCTTCACTCAACATGACATCCGTAAGATTCACCCCTATTGGTACTTGGAGTGGGGAGGACCCTGTGCCCTTGCGACAGTGAGTTGAGCATTGATGAACATCTGGGTGGTGTCCAGTGTGGGGCTCTCTCAATACTGTCACTCTGAACATGCTGGAACCGGGCTTTTCGTGCACAACCTGGCTGGGTGATCCTCAGGAGTGGAGTATTGGAGCGTTATTGGGTGTGCACACCTGCAGCTGTAACGGCTATTACCAGTTCTCAAAGTGGCTGCACCAACTTACATGCCCACAGCAGCGGACGGGAGTTCCGAGATGCTATTCTAAAGATGCCTTATACGATGGGCTGCTCATTACACATCCTGCCCCAGAGCATTTACCGAGCATGCATCCATGCTGTGCGGAACTCTGACGCGTGCCAAGCACACAGCCCTCCTGGTCCTGCCTGCAGAGCTCAGGCCTAGACAGTCAACGATGGCTGCGGGGTGGACAACTGTCACAGACACAGCCGGGTGCAAGGGTTCATGTCATTTCCAGCTAGGAAACTCGCGGAGTGAGGGTCTCAAGCAGCTGCTGTGTTCGGGCTGAACGCTACAATTGGGAACAGGACTTCTCCATTTTGGAAGGGATCCCTCCAGTGAGCCTGAGGCCACGGGATTCTGGGGGAGCTGAGCTCCCAAAGTCATGTAAAGTCCTTCCCCTCAGATGCTGTTGTTTACAGATATGAAGAGCCCATCTCCCTGAAAGGAGGTCGCCCCTGCAGAGATTCTTATTACGGTTGGGGTCATTCCTGCCGGCCTAGCTGAGACCCGTGTGAGAGTGGGAAAGGGGGGAAGCTGCCCAGGGGCAAGTGCGGGCTCTCTGGTGACGTGGGTGGGCAGTGACCACCAGGGTCCCTCTGAGGGGCTGCGGAAATGGACTCCAGGAGTGATTACGCCTTTCAACCCTCTGTTATTACCTAACACTAACCTCAAGCTTTGTTCAAAGGCCAGGTATTGGCTGTGCTTCCAGAAATGACGGGCGGGCGGGTCTGTGTTGGGGAAGCTGCATGGAGATACGGCCACAAGGCGGCCAGCCAGGTTAGGTTAGGTTAGAGCAGCAGTGCCTCAGCGCTGTGCAGACACTTCCCCGAGGAGGGGCGGGGACACTGAGACCCCAAGAAAGAGTAGGAGTTAAGTGAAAGGAGAGGACAGCATGGGGGGCAGGGTAAGTGGAAGAGCCTGGCAGGGAACGTGTGCTCCCTTGTGGAGCTGAGGAAGCCCCATGAGGCGCAGAGGAGGCAGGGCCGTGAGGGGAGCAGCCCCAGCACCCAGCCTGCAGAAATGGACCCTACCTTTGTATATCTCCCTCTCCACCTGGGAGGGGTCTTGAAGCTGGAGTTCCATGTTCCGGTAGCTGATCTTCCCCCTCCACGGGAACTCGCACGCGAGCTGTTTTTTCAGTTTCAGCACCAGCGGACACCTGGTTATGATTCCTAAGAGAGAGGTTCCCGAACATTCTAAGTTTCCTTTAAAATGAAGTGTTGCATACACCCTTTCTCTCTCCCCTCACTCCCCCAAGGGGCTGCCCCAGTGTCCCCAGAGGCCTCGTCTGAAATTTTGGTACCTGTCTGGGCCCAACCAAGGCCCCCTCACTTACTACCAGGCCCCAGAAACAGCTCAGGTGTTGGAGGTGGGACAGGTGGCAGCCCCAGAGGGGACAGATGGAAGTGTGAAGCACTGAGATGCCTGAGGGCCATCCAACCCTCCCAAGATGGGGGTGAGGGAAGGCAGTGAGAACATGAGGGGAAGATGAATGACCCGAAGGAGGGGTCCAAGGGAATTCTAAGGGTGCAGTTTGTGGAGCATCTTGTGGGGAGGGAGGCCCTTCCTATGTATCTGGAGCTCAGAGAGCCTGGAACAGCCCTGAGCTTCTTGGCGCTGGGGCTTCCGTGGTGAAGCCCCAGTGCCTGCAGGGCAGGGAGTAAATGCTCCCCTATAAGGGAGGACCATCTCCTCACCCAGCCGGGGGACTTGCCCTGGGTCACATGCCTGCCACGGTCATCCACACCCTGTCACGCCTCTCCCCAAAATGCTGAACTTAGGGCAGAGAAGAGGATGGATGCCTGTCCCAGACTCTTAGTTTCATGCATCAGGTGCCTGGGCTGATGGGGACCTCACAGGAACCCTTGCAGGCAGGACCAGGCTGCCTGTGGTCAGGTGGGAGCACAGGCTGTTTGCCTGGCATGGAGGCTGTTGCTGGGGTCTGTGCAATTCTCTGGCATCTCCACACCCTCCTCTGTGCCCGGGAGGCAGCCTGGCAGGGTGACACCGGTGACTCCCAGGCCCTTGGTTCCAGTTGGGTTTGGCCAGTGGGCAGCGCTGGCAGGAGACGGAGCCAGGGCGGGGCCAGGACGGGTCTCCATCTGCCCACTTTGAGGCTATTAGCTCTTTCTCTTTTTTTCCTTTTACAATTATTTATTAAATTGTATATGCATAATAGCTTCTTTACGTACATACTTAACATTTTTCTAAAGCAAAGCAAGTGTCTTATCACACTACGATCCCGGCTAATCGCTTCTCAAAATGTTGAGAAAATTCTTCACCTGACACAGATTTAACGTGATCAGAAAAGAAATGCTGGTGCAGGCTTACAAACAGCACTATGGGGAAACAACCAGGTCCTGGGACCTTGGCTGACACAGGCTCAGCGATGGCTAGCACCATGTGGACATGGGCTCTGGGAACGAGGGACATTGTGGGATGCCCAGAGCTAAGCCCCCAACCCCACCCAGAGCCTGCAGGAGCCGCCCTCCTGGGGGCCTTCCCAGAGGCCTGTCTCTGACACCATTGGTACCCCTTTGTGGCTCGCAGCTGCCCGGCCACCCCCACAGGACGAAGCTGGCCGTCCTTACCGCTGCCCCTGGGAAGGGCGACGCCCGACAGCGCCTCCAGCACGGAGCTCTTGCCCGAGCTCTGGTCCCCAATGACTGCGATGGCAGGCAGGGCCAGGTCCTGCTCCACGCCCAGGGCCCGCAGCGAGTCGATGAGGTCGATGCAGGGACGCACCTTCTCCTCATAGTGGCTGAACAGGCTGTTCTGGGGCCCCTGGGCGGCTTCATATCCTTGGCCCATGGGAAGGTTCCCACCGCTGGGGAGGATTTGCTGCAGAATTGGGCATGTACTGATGTTAGGTTGCAGACAGGAGGACCGAAAGGGTGAAAGGGGGCTCTAAATGGACCTCCAGGGAGGTCCCTGTGTTCTGTTCCTATTGAGGCTTTGCTTCCACAGGAGCAGGGGTACTGGGCTGGGAGTGGGGGTACCTGACAGAGTAGAGAGAAGGTACCAAGAGGTGAGGGCTTCCAGTCCGAGGCAGGAGGGGCGCTGCGGCCCTGGGCTGCCAAACTGGAGTACAGAGGGAACTGGAGAGTGTGCTAGCAATGGTGACACCAGCAGGAGTAGCTGGAGGAAAAGCCCCTGGAAGGAGACCCCAGCACATGGAACAGAAGCCCCTAGACTCATGTCGAGGAAGGTCATTGCTGGGTGTATCTCTGGCGCCTATTGTTGGGGAGAGCCGGGGAAACCAGCTGTGCTGTCGGGGGTGGTGGGCTGACCCACAGCCACTCACCGCCTTTCCTCTGACTGGCGGCTGGAATGCACCCTTGCTGAACACCCCAGGCTGACTCACCTGTGTCCTCTCTTGGCCCCTGTTTTCTGCTGGTGGCTGAGCATTCATTGTCATCAAGTTGAAGTTCTTGCTGAGGTTAACAGTGTCCTTCTGCCCCATCGGCCATTTTGGGGGAAACCTCACTTGTCCTCCTGCCCCTCCAAACAGCTGTAGCGGTGGCTGTGGCTGGGAGAAATTCATCGCTTTTTTCGGATAGCGTTGGGAAGAAAACTGATTGTGCTTCTGTTGTGGCCAAGGCCTGTGGGCTTTTGGCATCAACTGGAGACCAGTTGCACGTGGTGGGTTCCTTTCCTGTTACTTAGCACCTCCAATCTTCTTGACAAGCTCTGCAGAGACACAGGATGGGAAAGGGCTCAAAGTCACCATGTGGTCATCCCCCAGGCTGCCCCTCATCAGCCCTGGCTCCCGCAGCCCCAGCATAGCCCAGCCCCTGCACACAGACACGGGGGACGCCAGAAGCCCATCACAGGCCTGTGTGCAGGGGCTGTGGGCAGCAAACAGGCGCAGAGCACAAGGGTCTTGGGGACAAGGGGCAGTAGACTCCATGTTTCCATGGGAAAATGTGAATGTTCTCCTGTCACTGCTGATGGGCTCCATGACCCTGTGCGCAGATCGGACAGGGACCAGCAGGCATGGAGCGAGGGGATGCAGTGTCGCTCATGCCCTCTGGAAGCCAGCCCTGGCCCCACCCACTGCTCCTCACCCAGACTCGGTCAGGCTGCTGGGGAGTCTAAGACAGTGTGTGTTTGGGTCTCCGGCTTCTCAGTGTCTGTGGCCTGTGCTCAGATCAAGGCGGCCCTGTTAGAAGCAGTGGGTGGTAGGGCTGCTGGCATATCCAAGGCTGCCCCAGGACAGCCACCTTGTTTTGACAACAGCCCTACGCGTCAGCTCCTTATCTGCATTTTCCAGGTCAAGAAACAAGTACAGAAGGTCCAGTCACTGGTCCGAGTCAGGACTCAGACCCAATCTGGGCGACTCTCGACATGAAGCTTTTCCACTATCCCTTACACAGCCCCTCCACCCTACGGACAGGGTGCTGTAGGTGGAATGGCGTCTCCTCCACCACACCCCCAAATCCAAGTCCTCCCAAACTATGAGTGTGATCTTATTAGGAAAAAGAGTATTTGCCGATGTAATTAAGGTAAGGATTTGGAGACAAGAGCGGGCCTTACATCCAATAAGAGACAAGAGAGGGAGACCTGAGACCAGAGACCCACAAGGCAGGGGGCGATGTGAAGACAGAAGCAGAGACTTGGGGGATGTGGCCTCAGGCCCAAGGCCACCGAGGAGCCAGGAGCCACCAGAAGTTAGGACAGAGCCACGGGACGGGTTCTCCGTCATGGCTCCAGAAGGAGCTGCCCCGGCCCACACCTTGGTCTCTGATTTCTGGCCTTCAGACTGAGACAATCCATCTCTACTGTTTGTTATTGTTGCTGTTGTGCTTTTCTTGGGGAACAGTGTGTTTCTCCAGGGCCCATCAGCTCCAAGTCCAGTTGCTGTTTTCCATCTTAGTTGCAGGGGGCACAGCCCACCACCCCATGTGGGAATTGAACCGGCAACCTTGTTGTTGAGAGCTCGTGCTCTAACCAACTGAGCCATCCGGCTGCCCCCATTTCTGCTGTTTTAAGCCACAGAATTTGGGTAACTCGTTATGGCAGCCTTTAATTGGGACACTCAGATGGTGGAAAGGACTGGCGTCTTCAGGCTGGCTCCTGTCCACTAGCGGGACTTTGGAATGTCCACTTAAGTTCCTTGCACAGCTGCAGTGGATCAGCCCATGTCCCTCCCTCCCTCACTCCCTCACTCCTTCCTTCCCTCCCTCCCTCACGCCCTCCCTTGTGACCTTGTGCATCAGTGCACTTACTGTGCCTGTTTTCTTTCTTAACCCCCAAGCTCAACAAGTCACCACCCTTTCTAAAAGTTTCTGTGACCTTTTTTTTCAGAACAAAGCCCCTAAAATGTGTGGCCCCAACCTACTTTTCTGTATTTATAGCATCTCTTCTCTGAATGCTGGGGAAGGGGAAATTTCTCCTTTCCTCAAAACAGAAGTGCAGAGTCATGACGTGGTGTGTGTCATGGCCTACTTTAAAAATGAGCTATAGTTCATTCATTCATTCATTCATTCACTCATTCAAGAAATACTCACTGAGGACTGTTATGGGCAGAGTTGTAACCCCCTCCCCCCCAACCAAATTCAGATGCTGAAGCCCTAACACCCATCACCTCAGAGTGTGACTCTTGGAGACACGGCCTCTAAAGAAGTGAGTAAGGTAAAACGAGGCCATTAGGGAGGCCTTAATCCCATCTGATTGGTGTCCTTCTGAGAAGAGGAAATCAGGACACACACACGCACAGAGGGACGGCCATGTGGGGACATGGAGAGGATGGCCATCTACAAGGGGCGAGGCCTCAGAAGAACCAACCCTGCCGACATGTGGATCTTTATGACGGTGACACTAAGAAACCAGTACGAGGACCTAGCATGTGCCAGCACTCCCTGCCATGGGGTCTGCAAGATCCTCACCGGGTTCCCCCTGGGAGAAGACTTGCTTATCTCTGTCTTGCTTTCTTTCCTTTTTAATTCTTTTATTTTGGCTGCTTGTTTGTTTTTAATTTTGGAGTCCAGAGAAGCAAGGGGACTGAAGCTTGGTGCTAGGCTTTCTCTCTGTCTTTGAGGCTTCCTTTCCTCCTGGGGGGGCCACAAAGCCACGCTGGGGGCAGTCCCTTCTAGTAGGTAGGGGAGCTCCTGGTGTCCCTCTGGTCTTCACGGCCTCACCCTGCCCGGGATGTGCTCTGGCCTTTCCCGATGTTGCTGGAGTGGACCTGACCTTGGGTTGAAAGGAGAGAGAATCTTCTACCTCTCTTCCGAGGGGTCAACTGCACTGACTGGAGACCTGACCCGAAGGGGGACCCCTCAGGTGGGAGCCCTGAGAACGGCCAGGCCGTCAGCTCAAGAGCTCCTGCGCCTCTGTCTGTGCACCTGCAGTCACTCTCCTTATGTTTCCTCGATTGTCACCTGTCACCTCCGTGCCCTCACAAGTCCCCAGCTCCACTGATGGCCCTGGGCAGTGGCAGGCCCTCACTAGCTACTGGTTCCATGAAGGAACAGGTGGACACAGGGTGGGCTATTTTTCTAGGGCAGGATTCAGATATGCCTGGGGCCCTTCTTAGAAACAACACTAGTGGGCATTCCCCACCCCAGCCTGGTGTGCCTCTCTCCGTTAAGGCCAGCTGCACCTTCTAGCAGGTCCGGCCGTACCTCTCCCCGCCTCCCTGACCCCTCTCTGCCTCAGTCCCACGGCCCCCGAGGCACACCTGTTCACTCTGCCTTCAAAGCGATCCACATGTAACAGTCTCCACTACCCCCACCACTGCCACCTTGATTCAAACCACTGTGGTCGGTCAACTGAATGCTGACCTGGCCACCTGGCCTGGTGACGTTTACTAGAGATAACTACTGATGCCGCACTCCTGAACTGGGCACTGGTCGTGGGAGCTGAAGTGGAAGGAAGGGCCTCCCCTGGAGAAGGCCCCTGGGCCACCCTCCACTCTGGCCATGCTGCTCTGGGCCAAACCTGTGGGCGTGTTGGTGGAAGGCGGGCCTAAGTGAGCAGCATTGGCTGGCTTCGCCATGCCCTCTGCTTACAGCCAAAGGCAGCAGCAGCTAAATGAATTAGACTCACTTCCTCATGAACTTAGTAGTTGCCACACTTGGTAGATGCCACACGTCTAGACAGCAATTTCTTTATCACCTGGGCTTATGTAATCTTTTCCAGTTCACGCTGTGCTTTGTGTCCTTCAGATCCTAAGCCAGCTCTTGCATTCCGTCTTCTGGGTGACAAGCAACCTCGGCCTGTCCAACAGAAACATGTCCCATGTCCAACTCACAGCCAGCCCGGCAGTCATCCTGAAGTTTGATCCCGTGTGCGACCGCTCTGCCCCTAAACACTCTGCAGGCGTGTCCCGTGCAGGAATCACTGTCATGCACCTGCCAGAAGGGCCCCTCTGCCTATTACTAGATTTAGAGCAAAGAGCTGCACAAATCCTCCCCGCTGATCAGGGACCAAAAAGAAGTCTGAGTTATTTCCAGCTGTTCTGTATCTTTCAGTTCATTTCTCTGGAGTCTGAGTTTTAGCCTCTGATGCGCTGGCATCAGACAGTTTCCTCAGTGACCATCTCACACTGTCCCGCACCCCCGGAATCACTCCTTTTACAAAACAGCCACTCCACCCATGCCCACCCTTCCCCAAGTGTCAGGAGAAAACACGATCCTGTGTGAACCGTCTCTGTTTTTTGTGTTTTTGTTTTGATTTAAATCAAATTGCCCTCAAGGACATGCCACCAACTTAGTTACTCTCCTCAATATAAGGAAATAATACAAGGAGTATGTGACCTTCCTTAATGTAAGCACGCGAGCCATGACTTTGCAGAGGGCCATGCTGCAGGAGCATGCGCAGCTCCAGGTCAATCAACTGCCTTCTTCTGGGAGAGAAGAGACAGTTTAGCTCCTGCACCCTTGGTCAGGCACAATTCCCAGGGGTCCAGGGCATGCTTGGCTATCATTTGTGCCCTGGTGTGCCCTCCTCAAGTGCTATGTGATCTGCACATTTCATTTACATTATCCCGAATTTTATATGAGAAGGGGCAGTGGAGTTCAGACAAGTTAAGCAGCCAGGACACCATGTCCCATGGGTGGAAGGCGACAGACACAGGATGCCAGTAAACAATACATTACTTTGATAAAGAGGGAAGAGTCAAGTTATTGGGGCTTTGGAATGGTGTGGCGAACACCATCCTAGACAGGCAGACTTCAGAAATGCACTCTTGAAGACAAACCCCTCTGCCCTGCACCTCTTCCTTTAGGCTTTTTTATTTTGGTGGGGGGGGGGGGGGAGCTTGAGCTTCCCACATGCTTCACTGAGCACCAGGAGTCTCTGCAGGCCCCAGAGGCCTGAATCCCAGTGCCCTGCGTCCATCCCCAGCATGGCCTCCTGGCCCTGGGTCTCCACAGCTGCAGAGTGGAGAGCACTGTAATTAATTAAAAACTTGTTTCCCCTTTGACCTGGCACTGGCATCTTGTGTTGAATCTGTATAATCCTTTAGACAAGCCTGTGGGGGTATTTTGCCTCCTTCTACACTAATTAGGAATTGGTTTCTCCTAAAAGCAGAATACAACAACAACCATCTGATTCACCGAGTTTCCCGGAAAGAGAAAGAAGATGTGATCACTCAAGGACCCAAGTCCACGCCTTCACCCTGTTCTCTGCTTAACCCCCTGGCTCTCGGCAAGGCAAGAGCTGACTGTCTGATTGTCCTGAAAAATCTGCCACAATTGGCCCCATGTCACCGGTGACCATGTAGATTTCTTCTTCTGGCTGGTGGCACGATCTGGAGAGGCCACCACAGCATGTGGAGATACTTTCCCCAAATAACGCCAAGGATTGCTGGCACCGACCAGAAGCTGGAAGAGGCAAGGAAGGGTTCTACACCGAGTCCTAGAAGGAACCAACCCGGGAAAACTGATCTCAGACTTCCAGCCTCCAGGGCAGGAAGAGAGTACTTTCAATTGTTTAAGCCTTGTCATGGCAGCCCCAAGACATAATCCTCCAGGTTTGTTGACACCTGGAGGTGTAGATTAGGAGGAGATTAGGTTTACACCTCATCTCTTCCCCCAAATGCCACTTTGCTGGGCACACTTGGCCTCAATGTCTCTCTAAGTAAAAACTGAAGGCAGAATAATGTAGCACTACATGTTACCATAGAGCATCAGCAAATGCTGGAAATCAGGTGCCCTGTCCCCTCAGAAGGTGGAGCTCTCCGCACACCACTGAGGGCAGCCCTGTGCCACCAGTACCATAAGTGAGAGGGCCCCTGAAGCCCGGAGGCCAGGCTTTGGGGCTGCAATCCTGAGCCCAGTTCCCAGGTGTTTTTCATCCCCCAGTCCAACAAGCAATTAACTCAATTCTAACACTATGAACCTGGACATGGCACCAGATCCCTCAGGTAAGGGCTCAGTCCTGTAAGAATGCTCCAGCCCCGACCATCCCACCCACTTCAGATGCCAAGGGCAAGTCCAGATTGGCACCTGTGTTTCTGACTGACTAGATCAGAGATTCCAACAAACCTCTCCTTGGGCTCAATTAATTTGCTAGAACGGCTCCCAGAACTCAGAGAAACAAGTGACTTACCGCATTACTGGTGCATTACAGAAGGATGTAACTCAGGACGGGCAGATGCACAGGGCAAGGTGTGAGGAAAGGGCACAGAGCTCCCGAGCCCTCTCCAGGGTGCCCCTCGCCCTGAATGTCCACGTGATCACCAACCTGGAAGCTCTTTGAACCCCATCCTTTTGGGGTGATTATGGAGGCTTCAATACACAGGGACGATTGATTAACTCATTGGCCATTGGCGATTGACTCAACCTCCCACCTCTCTCCCCACCTGGAGGTTGTGGGTGGAGCTGAAAGTCCCAACCTTCTAATCACCGGGTTTGTTCCACCGGCAACCAGCCCCCAATAGACCAAAGGTCACCTCATTAACATGACAAAAGACAACACTTTCCCCTCTAAAGAAGTCACAGGGGGTTCAAGCTCTGAGCCAGGATGAAGACCAGGTAGTCTACTGTATCTTTTTTTCAATATTTGTATAGACGGCAAAACAGTCACCACGATAAGTCTGCCATGCACAGTTACAACATTTCTTTTTCTTGTGATAAAGACTTTTAAGATCTATTCTCTTAGCACCTTTCAAATAATGCAGTAGGATTAGCTATGGGGATGTAATGCACAGTATTTCTTCCAATACATCACAATATTGCACAGACACAAAGCTCCCGCCCCACCCCCGGATGTGTGCCCTCCGTGGATGCTGAGCAAGTGTCCCAAGAAGTGCCCCTTTCGTGGCCACAAGGCTTTTGGTCAGATTCCGGAAGGGGGACCACTTCTGTAAAACGCACCCTCAGCGAGAGGGGCTGGCTGTGGGCCAGCGCCAACACGGGGCAGCGCCAGAATCTGACCTTTAGGGCAGCTGCCCCTGGCACCAGCCAGGTTTACCAGGCATCCCTCTGGAAAGGCACATCTGTTGCGCTAAGACGCCGTGACGCAGCCCGCCTGCCCCGGCCCAGCTCTCACCTGTGCGCCTTCAGCACGGAGTCCCGGAGTCCCTTCCAGGGCTTCCCTTTTATATGTCTGCGAACCACTCCTCCCCACTCTTCCCTCTTTACCAACAACCAGAGAAATGAAACCAAGTGTCGTGGACACGGAAATGAAACTGAAGATCAAGGTCGTGGGTGACTCATACAGTGGTCCACGGGCGAACCCTGCGGCTGCTAGTGAACAATGGGGGGCTAGACCTACCCCGCGGGGGGGGGGGGGGATGCCCGAGCCCTGGGTTGGGGTCCGTAATCTGCATTGCAACCAGGTTTTCAGGGGAAGCTGGTGTAGACCCACATTTGGGGATCCAGTGACCCAGCATCGCTGTCTCCTGGGACTTTCTGCGATGCTGGAAATGTTCCATTCTGTTGTCCAATACAAGCCACAGGAGGCCACTGAGCATTTGCAATGCGGCTGGTGCGGGGAGAAGCTGGGTGTTTTACACAGACGGGGCCGGGGGTGGGGCGGGAGGGCGCGGCAAAGTTTACTCAAGCATGTGATCTGAAAGTTCTCAGACGTCCTGCTGGCTTCACGCCTGAGCCACCGCAGACCGATGTCAGCCTCTGCCACCTTTTCCCCAGGTTAAGTGTACAGCGTCATGCAATTAACCCACTTGTACAATGTGTTCTCTCTCTCCCACTGGCGATGGTTCCCAAGCCCTGGAGAGGCCTCGCTCCGCCGGGTGTGGCAGGAAGAGGGCGGGGCCCAGGCCCAACGCCCGGCTCCCGGCCAGAACTCGGCCCCGAGGCAGCCTGATTTTCTGGTCCTCAGTTACCGCACCTGCCAAAATGCAGTAAGCCCCCAGGTGTCCCGAGGCCCCCTCCCCGCCCCCGTGAAGGCAGTGGAGGAGAGCCAGGCACTCCCACCATTGGGTCGGAGCGGTGGTCTGGAAGCCCGGAGAAGCCCGGGGAAGCGGGGCTGGCGCAGGAGGGAGGGAGCAGGCTTCAATCTCATTTCCAGTCCTCTCCAAAACATATTAAATGAACAAAACTCATTCTGACCACCTCCTTGCTCATTCATTTTACTGACTGCCCTTGTGGACAAGTTTTCCTGTTAAAGAAGGAACCTGGAGGCTTCAAAGATGTTCTTAAAATCCTGGCATGAGGGGGAGGTCATGGGCCAAGCCTGTGGGCTGCAGGATCCCACACTGACCGTGAGACTCCAGAGTGGGGGGCCGGGCTGAGGAGGCGGGGTGGCGCCGCTGCGGGAGGGGGGGGGGGGCTGGGCTGTCTGCAGCCTGACGATGGTTGTTTGTTTCACCACTTATGTCTTTTATAACAGGCCCTGCTGCTCGCTCTTCGGCTCCCTGAAAGGCACAAATGAAGCACAAAAACAAAACAAAACAAAAAAAAACGAAAAGAAAAGAAAAAAGAAACACACAAAATTCAACTGAACAAATTTAGAGATCAAATTGGCTTTATCCAATGGTTCATGAATCACACAGCATCCCATCTAGAAAATAGAAAGGAGTCCCTGTTGCTGCACTGAATGGAAGGTTTTCATAGACAGAAGGGGCAGGGAGGAGGAAAAAGCGGATTGCCTCATTTTTCTTTGGGGGGACCCGAGGGGTTGATCTATGGGGTGGATTACATCACTACTGCTGACCAGGAAATTCCAAACTGATCATTTAAGATCACATCCCTGGGGGAGGACTGCAGTTAGGTCAGGTGTTAAGCATCGGTTTGGTGACATAGCTTAGCACAAATGACTCCATTTTGGGCCTGTTTCTTTTTTAAACAGAAGGAACCTTGGAAGCTGGGCAGAGTGATGCCAGCTTATATGGAGGCAGCGAGAACAGCGGGGGGACCCTCCATTCTTTGTGGAAAACAGCATCCCCTCCAACACGCTCCTCTCCAGGAGGAACCAGGGTCACCTGATGCTCAAACTGCAGCTGACGGGACTTGTTCTCAGGGCCCCTGCGAGTTCACAAAGCTCCCTGCCAACTGGGGCAGAGTGTGCCCACCCTCGGATGGGCCTTTCCTTCGGAGTTTGCTTTCTCAGTTGTAATGACAAGCAGGGGGGAAAAGAAGGAGGAAGGACACACTAGGGAGGGCGAATAGACAAAAGCTCACATCAACCAACGAGGGCAAATTTTCCTCATCTTCCCTACATCAGTGGACAGAGGCGGCCACATGGCTGTTTCCTCAGAGGGGGCCCGGGAGTCCAGTGGACGGCACAGATCTTACCCGGGTGTTTGTTCCCGCAGGGCACTTTGGGGTCCAAGGCCACTGACCCCTCACTCTCTGGGACCCACCTGCTCCAATGGGGGTGATAATGGTGACCCTCAAAACAAGGCGGGTGCCAGGAGGAATGATGGAGGGTCACGCCAAGCTGTGAGTACAGGAATGTGCTGTCCGCCCTCCTGCATGGTGCCTGGCAGGAGGGGGCTGAGTGGCCTGGGGGCGGGCTGTGCCCCTGCTTTGGCGCTAGAGTGAGACAAAGGCCCACCGGGGTGGAGTGTCTCAGCTGGTGACACCCTTTCCACAGTCAGGCACAATATCTGTTAGGATTTTGGTGTCAAAAGTCCAGGAATCTTCGTAATAAAAGTGCTCAGAGGGGTCAGGAAAAACCCTATCTTTCCAGCCTTCCTCTCAGGGCAGAAAGCTAGAGGCGCTGGCCTCTCTCTGTGTGGGAGGGGCAGCTGCTTCCAGGCCCCCAGCTGTGCTATCCTCTGGGCCTGCTGTGCCTCTGCTGGGGGGATGCTGGGGTGGGGCTTAGGCTCACCCCACAGAGGGCCTGGCAATCAGGACGCCCAGGGATTGTCGCCCATCTAAGTCTCCTCCTTGGCAGCTTCTTTTCCCCTTGCAAGAGTTGCTTTTTTAGATCAGTTTTGTTTCACAGAAAAACTGAGCAGAAGGCACAGAGGTTTCCCATACGCCCCCCCCCCGCCCCCACGCACGCACAGCCTCCCCCATCAGCGCCCCCACCAGGTGGGGCATCTGTTACAATGGATGGACCTGCAGTGATGCATTGTCATCACCCAGAGCCCACACTTTGCACCAGGGGCCCCTCTTGGCACTGTGCCTTCTGTGGGTTTGGACAGATGTACAGTGATGTGCCCACCATCATAGCATCGCACGGAGTAGTTTCACTGCCCTAAACATCCTCTGTGCTCCCCCTACTCACCCCTGCATCCCCCAGCCCCTGCCCACCCCTGCCACCTTTTCAGTGGTGGCACAGGTGCTCTCCAGAGGGGTTCTCGGGGCTCTAGAACCCAGAGAGGGGGTTGGTTACCACCCCTGACACCTGCCCCTGCAGAGAGGGCCAGAGGGCTTCCCAGTAAGGGGCAGACACAGAGAGCGGAGCTGGGGGGACACCCTCACCTCCCTTAGTGGTTTGCAGCCTCCAAAGGCAGGAGCACTGAGTTCTGGGGGAGGGAGCAGTCCACTCTGCAGGGGGGAACCCTTCGGGTGGACAACGGCAGAATGGTGTCCCACTCCTGGGGTTATTGATGGTTGTAGTCAGGAAAGTTATACTCTGAACTGCTAAAGAAAAAAGAAAATCACTGCAACAGACACTAAACCACGCACCAGCAACACGGGAGAAATCGCAAAACTGGGCATGTTGTGGAAGTCATTCAACTGATCAACAGTTTATTTAATGGAATAAAATGAAAACGTAGGTAGAAGAGAGGAACTTGGAAAAGAAATATCGCCAAGGCCACAACTGGGGAAGAAGTTTTTAGTACGGTGTCTATTTTTTGACATATGTTCCAAGTTTTCCAGGCGAGCAGCTGCAGGTGGCATCGTCTGGAGGGATATTCACACTCTCTCAAATTCCCCCCGTCCCTGGCCCCACCATCCCCCTCCCCTCCCCTAGAGCTGGGCCCCAGGGAGGCATGACAACCTGGGCACTCAGTGCCCAGGTGGGCAGGAAATAGGACATGACAATTCAGAAATGCACCAGTGACAGTGGCAGTGGCAGCAGAGGCAAAGGGACCCAGGACAGTCACAGGATGGGGGCGGGGGTGTCAGAGGCGCTTCATATCCCCAGGCAGGATTTCTGGACAAGCCTGCCCAGAAGTGTCCCTGGGGCTTCACCCACTACAGGGAATTAAGATCAACAATGCTGTGAAAATGTAGTCATTTCAGCCAGAGTAAAAAGGGAAGGAAAAAAAGGAAAGGAAAATATCCAGCCCCGCTCCACCTATAAATACAGGAGTATTTACGGGTACCAAAGAGTTTAGAATCTAAAGGGAACTATATAGTTGTGTCCTGAGGCTACCATACAAAGCACCAGAAACTGAGTGACTCAAACAACACAAATGTCTTCTCTGGGAACAGTTTTTAAGGTCAGAAGTCCAAGATCAAGGTGTTGCAGGGCGGGGCTGGCTCTGAGGGCCCCAGGGGAGCGCCCCTCGCAGGCCTCGCCCCAGCTTCTGGTGGGTGCTGGCCATCTTTGGGCTCCTTGGCTTGTATCACCCTGACCTCTGCCTTGACCTTCACGTGGCCTCTCCAGGGATGCGTGTCTGCGTCCAAATGTCCCCTTTATCTAAGGACACCAGTCTTGTAGGCTTAGAGCCCCCTACTCCAACTTCTTACAACTGCAATGACCTTATTTCCAACTAAGGTCACGTGCTAGGTGCTGGGGTTAGGACTCAACTTACGGATTTTGGGGGGACAGAATGCAACTGAGCCAAGATCCCATGCAGTGGTCTGCAGATGCCTCTGCAGGGCAGAGCCCCGAATCCCTGAGGGACCATTGCCAAAAGCAAGGGAACAGCAGGCGCCAGTTCCTCTGTGGCCCAGGCACTGCCTGGCTGTGGATAGTTACTGCATTCCTGGCTCTGCAAATATTTACCCCTCCTGTGGGAGGCCAGTCACCCCATCCACAGCCACATTATTGACTTGTCCCCAGCTGGACCTGGGCAATCGGAATCCAGGAGGGGGGTGGGACTCACACCGTGTCCTGGCAGGAACGCTGGGGACAGATGGATTTCTGCTCTCTCTGGCTTCTATGCCTGCTAGGGACCCAACTCGCCTGGCTCCCAGTGCCGGGGGCCGAGGCACAGCGGCCCTGTGCCCACAGATAACTGGAAGGAGAAATCAGTGCTGCTGGGAGTCCCTGCTGTCTGGGTGATCTGATACTCCCTTCTCCTCACCCCACTAAACAGGCCACTGGAGTGAAAGCCCTGCAGGAAGGCAGAGGCTGTGTCTGGTTCACTAACTGCACCCCTGGTGGCAGACAGCAGCAGGCACCCAGATTTGTCACGAAAGAGTAAGTTCAGGGACCCACAGGAAGTTTAAGGGCTCCACTGGGGTTGACCGAGGAAGCTGTAGTTGCCCAGCTCTGTGGCGGTGGCTCATTTTCCTAGGAGACGACTATCTGAAATGAGGGTATGCTCCGTGCTAAAGAAAGCAAGCTTTGTTCTCTGCAGCGCTATCTGGGCTACAATGTCAAACTTAGATAGGCTCGTAAAAGCGCTCCACACCTGGTCACCCTCTCCTTTCCGGGTTAACCCCCCTTATTCTCTTTAACAAAGTCCATTCGTTTCAGTCTTCCTGCTCATTAATAGCTTCACTATGTAAATACTGGCATAGAAGCACTGTGTGCCAAGATTTCATGCAACTAGCAATATTGTCCAGTTGACACCAAACCCCCCAAATTAAATATTAACTGTTGGATAAGATGCATGGGTCGTCCCATGATGCATTTGTTTATAGAAACACTACCTTTATTAAAGCCACAAAACGTCAGCTTGCTTCTCTGGGTACGCAGCCCTCTATCTGTATCTCTGCAGGCCACCCCGAGTACCTGTTCTTCGAGTTATCGGAGTGGTTGATCTGTGTCAAGGAAAGAAAGGAAATTTACTTGTTAATAAGTATTTCATGTGTCTGCTATGAGCGAAGTCCTGTAAAAGAATCAGTTCCTAGAAGGGAATTTGCTCCATCCCACATTGGGTGCTTGATTTCCTCTCAACATGCTTCTTAATAGTATTTGAACGTGCTGTTAATGCAGCTCCAGAACTTTCTGCACTGATGTAAATGTTCTGTGACCGACACTGTCCAATAGAGTCGCCACTAGTTACGTTAGGCTATCAAATACTTGAAATGTACCTGGTGCGACGGATGCACTGGATTTTCAATTCCATTTCATTTTAATAAATTCAAATGCAAATGCAAATTTGGCTCGGAGCTGCTGCACTGGACAACACAGTTCCAACGTGCAGTTTTCAATTCTTTGGGAGCAGGACTATTTTTTTAGGGTACCTAGGATTCCTAGCTCAGCACCTGTGGGTTCATATGGACACGGGCTTTAGTCCTTTGTATTCTCAATCTTTCTCAGATAATGGAACACCTTAACTCAATGCTTACAAAGAACAATATGCATTCTAAACCTTGGAATTCTAGTTATATATCCTTGTTAATGCAACAGCTTTGAGATATAATTTGCATACTACAAAATTCACCCTAAGTGTACAGAGTTTAATGGTTTTCAGTATATTCACAGAGCTCTACACCCATCACAGTCAATTTTAGGACGTTTTCATCACCTGAACAAGAAACCACGTATCTATACACAGTCAGCCCCCATCCCCCACAGCCCTAGGCATCCGCTAATCTACTTCCTGTCTCTACGGATTTTGTCTATTCTGGAAATTTCATGTAAAATGAAATGTGGCCTTTTGTGTTTGGTTTTCTCCACTTAGCATGTTTGCATCCCCATAGTGTGTATCAGAACTGCATTTCTTTCTATGGCTGAATAATATTCTAGTGTATGGCTATGCCCTATTTTATTTATACATTTTTTAATCCATTAATAAAACCTTTTATCCATTAACAGCCACTTTTTGGATAATGCTGTTCTGCAGCATGTACATGTTTTTGTGTGAACGTGTTCTCATTCTCTAGGGCACATACTTGCAAGTGGAATCGTTAGGTCACAGGGTAACTGCACGCCTAACTCTTTGAGGAACTGCCACAATGTTTCCCAAAGCAGCTGTATCATTACACTTCCTGCAGCAATGTATGAAGGTTCTAAATTCCCCACACCCTTGTCAACACTTCCAGCGATGTCTTTTTTTTATTGTAGCCATCCTAGTGAGGGTGAGGTGTTATCTCGTTGTGGCTTTTATTGGCATTTTCCTGGTGGCTCCTGATGGCTGTGTTTTCGTGTGCTTGCTGGCATCTGTATGTCTTCTTGAGAGATATGTTTATTGAGACACTTTGCCCACTTTAAAATTGGGTTATTTGTTTTTTCATCACTTTTGTGGTGGTATCCTTTGATGCACATACATTTTAAATTATAATGAAATACAATTTATCTATTTTTTCTTTTGCTGTTTGTGCTTTTAGTGTCATATCGAAGAAACCACTGCCTAATCCAAGGTCATGGAGATTTATGGCTAAGTTTTCTTCTAAGAGTTGAATGGCTCTACCTCCTTCATTTAGCTGTTTGACCCATTTTGACTTATTCTCTACATATGGCGTGAGGTAGGGGTCCAAATTCATTCTTTTGCATGTGGGTATCCAGTTGTCTCAGTGCCACTTATTGAAAAGACCATGCGTTCCAGCATTAAGTGGTTTTGACACCCTTGTCGAAAATCAATTGATCCAAAAAGTGTGTTCTTACTTCTGGACTCTCGATTCTAGCCCATCGGTCTCTGTGGCTAACTTATGCCAGAGCTGCACCATCTTGATCACTGTCGCTTTGTAGTGAGTTTTGAAATTGGAAAGTGCAAGTCCTCCAGCTTCATTCTTCTTTTTCAAGATTATTTTGGCTATTCTGGGTCCCTTGAATTTCCATACAGATTTTAGGATCAGCTTGTCAATTTCTATAAAAAAGCCAGCGGGGATGTTTAAGGGGGAATTTGGATGTGCACATGGGATGGGGCTGCCATTTTCTCGTAAGACTCAAAGCAATGGGTCCACCCTCCCTGTGCATCAGAATATCCTGGCCAGGCCCCACCCTCTGAACTTCTAGTTCAGCTGGCCTGTATAAGGCCTGGGCGTCCATGTGTTTAAGGAGACTCAGGCTGGGAAGGACAGGTGGGTGGACTGGGGAGAAAGACCAGAGGAAGCTCCGGAAAGGACCAGTTGCTCTGAATTATGGGACTCTCTGCTCAGTCAGCCCCTTGCTAGGCCCTGAGTTCCTTGTTGCTCCCACTTAATCCCCTTTGGCTCTAATAGGATAGATACTGTCTTTATCCCTTTCTCACAGGGGATGATTCTGAGGCACAGAGAGGTTAAGTAACTTGCCTAAGACCACACAGCTAGGTGGACAAAGCTTGAAGATCATACAAAGGGTGGAGGAGACAGTGACCCTGTATTACCACAGGAGTCAGCCTGAGGAAAGCCAAGGACAAATGGGACACGTAGCCACGTCACAACTGCTAGGCCCTGAAGCATTACCTAGCTTTCATGTCACTGCACAGACCAGGAAACCGAAGCCCAGTGAGGGGAGGTTTCACCTCAGGATCACACATGGCCCCTGCCAACCTGACGCTGGACGTCAAGCCCCCTCTGGCAGCTGTGCCTGGCTCACCTGGCTCCCACAGGTGCAGGCAGCGGGGGCTCAGGGCACCGCACAGAGCCCAGGGAGTGCCTTACTCATTAGGACAAGTCTGTGCGGTCTCAGCTGGACACTGGGTGTCCAGACCCGATCATCAGTAATGAGAGGGCTGGACAGGTGCCCCAGGTAAATGCTCCTGACATGCTCTGCAAGACTGGCTTCCTGGCTATGGCAGAACATGGGAGTTACAAGGAGAAAACATGCTTTTAGATGCATGCTAAATAACCATGACTTCCGAGGCTCTGGAGGAAGAGCAGCTCTAGGGCTTTCTCGGGGTGTTTGTAACGCGTTATCTGGTTAGGTGGCTGCACTGAAGTGTCACTCATCCACTCCATTCTCCCCCACCTGCCAACAAAGAGAGGCCTAGCCGCCGTGCTGCTTCTGTCTTCCTTCCCAGACCCATCCCTGTGCCAGACGTGCAATGAGGGGACGGGGACCAAACGTCCTAGCCTGAAGTCAGAAGTAACCAGTGGCGTGCCCTGGAGACATTCAGACCTGTGCCCTGGAGACATTCAGACCTCTGCCCTCTCTGTTTCTAGCTTGTGGAAAGAAGGCCCTTCTCCCAGAAGAGTCACAGGTCTTGGCACACAGCCAGGTCCCTCCTCCCTCAGCACTGGTTCCGGGAGAGCCACACCCTCAGACAGGGGCCCTGCCACTATCCCAGAGGCGTCAGCTGGTAAATCCCATGACATTTTGCCAACGCTCAGCTGGAACTCTCATAGGCGACTAGTACATGAGAACCTCATTATTTTGCTGTTTACTTTTCTTGGATAAAAGGAAGGACTTCATGGGAGGGGCTTCAAATCAATCATGCAAGTTATGGCAATAGCAACAATGAAAGCTACACTTCTCCAGTGTTTGTCTGGTGCCCGCCCTGTTTTAAGTACTTCACATGGACAGGCTTGGTCATCTTCCAGACCACCTCCATGGTCAGTACTGTCACTGTCCCCTGACAGAGGCAAAGGACAGAGACGGGGCCCACAGTGTCGGCGCAGCATGATGGAAGATCGATACCAACAGCCTGTGCAGAATTTTCTACGTCTAACATCTAAAGCAATTTGAGAATTGAAACTTCAGTCAAGTGCCTTTCTAATGCTGATGTAATGGGAAAGGTTTCTGAACCTCTTGTAATGGACTGTTTACTTATAATAATTTATCAAGTGCCTACTGAGTGGAAGGTGTGGCTTTTCCAGATTTAGGAATGAGGAAACGCAGGCACAGAACCCTGAGTGGGGACGTGAACAGTCAGCCCCAGGGGCCGTCACCCCAGGACCCCGAGTGGCATGCACTTTATGCAGGAATGTATTGCAGACAGGAAGATGTAACCTACCCGCAGCTAGTCAAATCACAGCTCGTATTATACTAACCATTTGTGGCAAGGGACATTTAAAAACCACTCAGCTTTTGATGAGTTTGCACGGTGACAGATGGTTCCTAGACTTGTCATGGCGATCACATTGTGAGGTATATAAATGCTGAATCACTATATTGTACACATGAAACCAGTACAATAGTGCATGTCAATGGTACTTGAAAAAAAAACAACTACAACCACTCACCTTTTCTCTCTGAATTCCTGCAGGAAGTTCAAAGCCTTTTGCTGCAAGAAACACCCAGCTCGACCTGAATTTCATGTTCCTGATTTCTTTACTCCCAAGTGCTGCTATGGCTTTCTTGGCGGCGGCGTTCAGCCTGGGGGGCAAAGGGGAGAGAGTCTGAATGTCTCGTGGGGAGATTCCAGTGTTGGTCCTAAGACAGAGATTTCTAAAGCGACTCATCTCCTGGGGTATACACAGAAGGCAAAAGGCACTCAAGACGTTCATGGGTCACGAGTCTGTCGAATATGTCAGATTTCTAGTTAAGCATGTGACAACGCCCAGGACTCTCTAGGACTCATTTTGGGCACAGCGTTGTAACTCCCAGCTCTGAAAAGCCCTTGTGTCTTTGGGTTCAATCACACCCTCCACACTCAGCCAAAGTGCTTTCCGGTCCTTGATGACTCTCCTGTCTACTGACCACAAAATGAGGCGGCAGACGTTGCGGAAAGATGAAATAAAAAACCGTTCCTTTCATATTCAGAAAAGTCAGTATCAAAAAAGAAAAACAATCTAAAACACTACTCTCATTGTAAAAGGGGGCAACTTAGAGTAAGGTAAGGAAGGAGGGAAGAAAGGGAAAGGAACAGAGGAACAAGTTCAGATTTTCCAACACGAGTTATATCGGAGTCTTTTCCCAGGGAGCATCAAAGAACTTCAGTCTAGTAAGAAACTCTATTAAAAATAAAATCTGAGGGGTGGCCAGGTGGCTCAGGTGGTTGGAGCGATGTGCTCCTAGCAAGGACATCAGTTCGATTCCTACATGGGCCAGTGAGCTGCGCCCTCTACAGCTAAGATTGTGAACAACAGTTCGACCTGGAGCAGGGCTGCTTGTGAGCCTCTGGCGTGGGCTGCGGTGAGCAGCCTACTGACGGCCAGCGATCAGCTGGGCAAGCGCAAGGCTCATAACACCAGCATGGGCCGGGGAGCTGTGTCCTACACAACTAGACTGAGAAACAACGGCTTGAACCGGAGGGGCGGGGGACATCTGAGGTTAATCAAACAAATCAGTAGCCCCATCTCGGAAATTCACAGTAATGCAAATGAGTATTTCAAGGTTCGTGGTCATATGGCAGTGAACACGCCTGTTTACTTAGAAGAGCACAGGTGGGGGAACCCAGCTAGATCAGCTGCTCCCCAGGGAACGCACTGCGCGGGCGGGCGGGCGTCCTGTTTTGGCTCCTCGTACAGAGGCATTTTCTCAGTTTGAGGTGCAGCTCTTCTGGCCATGCTGTTCTAATTATGGTCAGTGGAGGCTCTGTCTTGCTACCTGCACGTACCCCTTAACTTCTAGTACTTATGTGCTCCACTGGCTGGCCATGTTTTCAGAAACACAGTCTGTTTTGTCATGAGCTCCATTCCTTTTCCTTAAAGAAGCATCTCGCTCCTTGGAGTTTGTGCTTTCCTAGAGGGTGCACTGAGGGGCTCTGATGAGGCCTGGCGTTCTGCACCCCGCTGCCTCCTCCTCCCCACCCCCACTGCTGTGAGAAAGCCGCACATGCTCACCTGCTGCTGCCATCATCGTGGGTCACCATGAAGAGCAGGGACTTCGCAGGCGCGCCCTCAATGAACCTTGTCATCGGTCCAGAGTTATCTGCCGGGTCAATGCAAACCAGTTTTAGGATCTCTGTTAACTGAGACTCTTGCCTTCCATGCGGTGCTTCCTCTGCCCTCAGCGTCTGTGTCCACTCCAAGTCCCATGCAAATGGCCCTCCAGCTCTTTACTAGGAAACGGCTGCTGGGCTTCCATGGTGGGACCCTCTGAAATGAGCAGCTCGCTCAGATCATCAAGATTCTGTCGATCAAACTCGAAACCAGCAACAAGTTTGGCAGCCCACGTGGAGCATTGTCTGCAATTCCTAAGAACGCCCAGCCCACACACGAGCACCCCAGGTCATGAGCATCCCAGATCAGAGCAGCCCCAGGCCCTGACGCGTAGGGCAGATGTGAGGAACACAGACAAATGCAGACCAGACTGGGCAGGGGCACGGCTCTGCTAAGTGACCTCTCTACGCCTTACAGGAGAAAAGAGGAAAGTGCCTTTCAAACCCCATTACCTGCCACTTGGGCTTGTTCTGTATAGTTATGCTTAAATGAACTGAAGAGAAAAAAGGCGTAGTTCCTCTGCAGATTCACCTGGGCATTTCTTTTTATACTTCCCTATTATCTTCATAGAGACTTGTTTTTAATAACTCTCAGTGTAAAATAGAAACAAAAGGGGCTGGCATATCCTGACCGATAATGGTAGTCAAGACCCAGTGCTGAGAATGGAGAAACTGTTGGTGGCAAGTGGGCACTGCGGGACCAGGAATGGGTGGGCCAAGCCCAGCGGGGACCAGGCACAAGACGGTGATTGTGACCATATTCAGGGCTAGATGCTGACTGCATGATTTTACATACATTCAATTTTAAAAACATTTTTTCTTTCCCCTTATCCAATGAAGGAACAGAGGGAAAAGATCCAGGACAAGTGTGATCAGAGAAAAGGGATTTTCTAGATAATGCCTTCAAACTTCATTACATGAATTCTGTTAGAGACAACGAGGATTTATGGATGAAACTTCTAGAATACTCACATGAGCTTCTGGCAGTTTTCTTAGTAGACAAAATAAGAATGTGTGACATTTTTGTTTGTGCTTTTCAAAAAAAATCTTAATTTATGTTTATAATTCATTTAAATTTTAAGAGGAAAAGAGTTTTTCTTACCACCGCCATACATATCAAAATACTGTGTTGCTATCACTTTCCCAGTTGTATCTGAAAATAAAAGGAACAGTTTTTAAAAGAAACTTCATCGGGATTCAGGGTGCATGTGTGGCTCCACAGTTCTCAAAACGGGGTATTTCTTCTCTGTCTCTTTCCAGAAAGCATGGCCGCTGTGATGACCCAGCCGGAAGAAAGGGTTGCCTTCCCCGGACGGATGTTATCAGTGTGGGGGCAGAGAGAAAGGCCTCTTCAGCTGCCCTAGAACTTCCTTCCTGTCTGTGTCCCGTGAGATTTGATTCTGTCATACCTGCCTCTTCCCACAGACACTAGAGCCCCAGCTCAGCCTTTTCTACTTTGTACTTGAGGTTTCCCCGTCAGATTATCCTGTGGGGCACATTTTATCTTGGGTTCTGCAGCCCCACCTATGTCCCTGGACTATGCTCTCAGCTTGCTTACATGATACTGTATGAAACCCCTTTTTCCAACCTGCTACAGTTCTTATTGTCAGGGCAATCATGACAGAACGTTTTTCCAAGGCCTAAGAAGAGGCCAGATTTTGTTCCCTGCCCTCCCCTCACTCCCACCCAAGGACCTTGTCACCTTCTGTTTCACAGAGGTGGCAACTGGCTAGTGGTGTCACCCTTTGCTAGACCACCAGGAAGTGGAGAGCAAATGTGGTGCTCAACTTGAGGACAGTCTATGGCTCTAGCTCTGCTCTTTTGGTTTTAACCTTGCCTTCTGCCGGTCCTTTGTTTTTTTAAGTCTATTTATATTTGGTTTCAGTTTCTTAATTTTTTTTTATTTTAAGAACCACAAATAATCTGTAAAGTGAGAGGCATTGTAAAAATAAATAAATATTTACTTTTAAAACACATTAAAATATAAATCTAGACTAGGTCATGAGCAAAAATCACCGAAAACCCAAGGTATCTTTGAAAATCATTTCACAGAGCTTGTAGAGAAGTTTTAAAGAAAACATTTAATAACTTACAATTGACAATGGCAATATTTATTCCTCTCCCAACATTTCCGGTCTTTTCTCCTATGAGCCTGAAATGTAAATAAACATTAGTCAAAGAAGGCCCTTCTTTCAGCAACAGGTAACCCTCCCTGCTCCATCAGATCTTCTCTTGGCAGAATCACTGCCCCATCCATTGTCACTTACCATTCCCTCGCAGATATGCACTGGCCTGACCCAAATCCCTTGAATGTCACCTCCACATTCACGCCACACACATCTATTCCTAAATTTCTATAAACTTGGTCCCTCAGGGAATCTGGAAACTGCATTTAATCTTATAATTTAGGCAAACGGTCAAGGAGAGGAAAATCTAAGATTTGTTTAGCACAAGCGCTTTACAAATATGTTTTCACTGAATCCTCCACCGCCTCGTAAGCATTCATTTTTCTGTTTTATGCATATGAAGGAGAGGTGGAGCAGGAAGAGATGGATCCAACCCAAGTCTGGCATCAACAGCTGCACATTCTCTCCCCCTCAGTGTATGAACGGAGATTTTGCTTGATACTTGAAGATCCTTTTCTCTGACCCCAGAATATAACCCAGTTTATTTCCTTAAATAAGCCCCTATATTACTTCACTTAATTTTCACTTTTAAATTGGAGAATATGAAATGTCAACTTCAAGGGAATCCTGTCCTAAAACCAGGAAGAAGGCTGACTTTCCTAGAGATAGTAATTATTTCTGACGATCTTGGGAATTTTGTGTATGTGTGCACACAAGTCAAGTTGTAGAATCAATGATATGTTAGTTTCATGAAAAGAATTTGGAATAGTGAGTATGGCACTGGAACACTCTGCTCTTGGCAAGTTTACCTAAACTGCCTTGAAGCCTTCTAGGCTAAGTCCTTTTTGGAGGAGCAGCATTTGGACAATTTTAGAGAATATTCCATACGAACTGGAAAAGAAGCAAAAAGCAACTACCATGTATGATAATGGAAAGTTGAGTAATCTGAACCTATTCTCTCATAAAGAAAAATAAACCAAAAAAAAGGGGGGGGGGACTTAAAAAAAAATCTGCTTCAATATATTAGAGACCTAATAAGGCAGTAAAGAATTCCCAGGGCAAGATTTATGAGAAGACTAAATTTCAAGGTGCTGAGTCCAGCATTTAAGGCTATTTATATCCTACAAGCATTTGATGATTCTAGAAAAAGTGCCCAAGAACATAAGTAGCGCTTCTGACAACCATGTGAAGCTAGGGGGACAAAAGTTGGAAACCAGGGCTTACCCTATTAAATTCCCCACATCTTATTTGGGTTGGAATAAAAAAGGGTTGCATCTTAAAAGTGAGAGTGAACCATAAATAAATCAGAAGCAATATAATTGCAGCCCAGTTTTAAGTCAACTAGGTGGCCCAGAAAAATCTCAGTCTTTAACATTTATTCAGATCATTCTATTCTGCTAATGGTTCCAGGTCCCTGACTGTAAACAAAAATCCTCAGAAAAAGAATATAATATCATCTACTGTCTTAATTAAAACAAAAACAAAAACAACAAATAACAAAAAACCTCTTGAATGATGCACCGTCTAGCACACTATCAAATATGTGCATAAGGAAAGAAGCCAACATAAACAAGAGCCAATGGAACCAGAAGAAAACAACAGATAATAGTGAGCACTCTCACAAGGGCTCCAAATAATAGAATTATCCAATAGACTTTAAAATAACTATCCTTAATATGTTCAAGAAGGTGGCAAATAAAATTGAAAATTTCAGAACTGGAAACTACAAAAAATGATATGAAGATTAGAAAAAGAACCAAACGAGGTTCTAAAACTAAAATAATAACTAAAGTCAATAGTTAAGAACTGGTTTAACAGCAGATTAGACACAGCAGAAGAGAGAATTAAAGAACTTGAAAGCAGTTCAGAGGAAAATAGCTCTGTCCACATGAAGGACAGAGAGATATAAAATGGAAAATACAAAATAGACTGCAGGCTATAGAGAATATAATAATAAAATCTAGCACATTTCATTAAGAGTCTCAGAAGAACAGGAGAAAATGAAGGGGGTAGAAAATGCAATGATAGAGAATTTGTTAAATGTGATAAAAGACTTCAAAACTTACATATTTAAGAAGTTCAAAAAAACCCCAATAAGATAAAGCAACAATAACAGACACAGTAGGGTACAAGTGTTGAAGACCAAAGATAAGGAAAAAGTCTTAATGGCAATCAGAGAGGAGAAAAAAGGCAGTTACTTTCACAGTATAAGCAATTAGACTGTTAGCTGACTTCTCAAGAGAAACAATGGAATCCAGGAGACAATGGAATGGTATCTTGAATGGGTTGAAAGAAAATCATAAGCAACACAACCTGGAAGAATATCTTTCAGCAATGAAGATGAAATAAAGACATTTCAGAGAAACATAAACTGAGAGAATTCACCACCAGCAGACAATACAGAAGCTTTTGTTCTGTAGCTTTTGCTGTACAAACTTTATAAGTATTAGCTGTTATTGAGTCTCGAGAGTCCCTGTAGAGTATCACTGAAGTTGAGAGCAGTTGTGGGATGCCCTCAAAAGAATACCCAACGAAAATATATGCATATGTGCAGCAAGAGGCATGAACATTATTTGTAATAGCTCCAAACTAGAAATGATCCAAATGTCATTCAATAGTAGAATGGATAAACAAATTGTAGTATATTCATGAAACGCAGTATTACAGAGCAATACAAGTCAATGAACACTAGCTCTACTCATCATCAAGGATAATTCTCACAGATATAATTTTGAGCAAAAGAAGTTAGACACAAGAATATATGGTCTATTATTCCATTTACATAAAGTTCAAAATAGATAACATTAAAGAATAGTGTTCTGCAATGTATGTTTAGGCCATAAAACTATCAAGAAAAGCAAGGAAATAATCACCATAAAAGATGGAATAGACATTACCATTGGGCAGTAAGGAAAGGGGGGCTGCATTTCGGAAGAGGTACACAGAGGGTGTGTGGTGTGCTATTTCTTAGTCTGGATGGTGGTTACACAAGTGTTCACTTTATTATAATTCAAAACAAAACAACATATTCACAAGGTTATTAATTGCAGTATAACTTGTAACACTGAAAGATTTCAAACATCAAAAGCATCTGTCAGTGGAGAACTGGTTGAATAAACTATGACACATCCATGTTATAGAATATATGTACCCATAAAGGGGACTGAGGATAATCTCTATGTACTGATATGAGGTGATCTCTATTACACTGTTAAGTGAAAAAGTGAAGTGCAAAGCTCTGTATAGATTTTGCTGCTTTTTATGTACACACACACACAGACAAATGCACTCACACACATATGCATATATAAACATATAAAGCACAAATATGGGTATATATTAATTATACATACACACAAATAAAACATATATATATATATAACAGAAACATGGGTATATATTAATTATACACATACCATTGTTTATTTTGACTTAAAAACAAATACTGGAAGGATAAATCAGAAACTAAAAAAAAAATTAATGGAGCTGGGAACAGAGAGCAAGGAGAACAAAGTGGAGGGTAGAGGGAAGATTTCTTTGAGTATAATTTTTCCAATCAGATGGTGGTTCCAGCTGAGGTTTAAAATTTTAAAAAAAAATTTGCTTTCACTATATATGTATATTTTCTTTGTTTTGTTAAAGGTCATAAATTAACTAAGGTATAGCATATTTAAAAATACCATTTTAATAAATGAAATGAAAAGAAAAGAAAGGGCTAATTACCTTAATATGTAAAGAATCTTATAAATCAATAACAAAGTCCAATGACAAAAATAAAAGTGGACAAAATGGAGCTGCAAGTCCATCTTATATATCCTGCTCTACATGGTCTGACCCAAAGGGGTTTGCCTTTCCCAGGATTCAGCCTCAATGGAGAACTGGGGTGGTTTAAAACAGCATACTTATTTCTTGTTAAACAGTTGTAAAGCACCCTCCAGCATTCATTTATGTCCATCGTGTTTCATGCCGTAAGTTAGGTTTACTTATGTGTGACACTTACATCACACGTGGCTCCAAAGAGGCCTCAATTTTAAGTAAAAAGTGTCTTATAAAACCCAAAAAATAAAAAACAATAAAAATGGACAGGAGATATGAACAGATAGTTCACAGAAAATACATACAAAGCCTCTCAGCACAAACAGATCTTCACAGCAAGAGCAATAACCTAGTAGAAATCTCATCTGAGACTCTAAGCTTCTTCTCACGAAATGGCAAAGATCAAAATATTCTCAACACGCTGTGTTGGAGACTGTGGAGAAACAGTCATTCTCACCATGATAACCTGAGTTCTCTGAGCAGCAGACACCAGAACAGAACCAAACACGCAAGCATTTTTATCAAGGGAAGTGCCTGGAGAGAAGATGGGGTGGGGGCTGGGTTAACTGGGGAGAGCTGTCCTACTATGCTGCAAGTCTGACCCCAAGTGAGGGAAAGAGGGCAAAGCTTGTGGACTAGATTGCCATGCAGTCTCAGCAGGGTCCAGCAGGGCACCCTGAACTGGGCCTGCCTGGTACCCCTCTGTGCTCACAAAGATTCTCTCCTTCCCCAAACTCTATTCAGCCTCCCCTGAGCTCTTTTTCAAGTAGGCCCAACTTTTTTATTTTTGTGTTCATTCTCTGCATTATCCAATTTTAGCAAGAATTCTGCCAAGTCAGTTTAACTAGAACCGCCCCCCCTTGTATCTGATCACCTTCCATATCTGATTGGGTCCCTCATCCTCCATCAGCCTGCCTCCCCCACCAGGTGATATCTGACCACTTTGGCCTACCTTCGGCAAGAATCTTGTTAGGTCAGTTGAGCTAGAATTCCCCCTGACCCATGATGTAATTCCTCTTAATAAGTGTCTTTCCACTAACCCCACTCCACTCCTTGTCTATAATTACCATTTGCCCAGGATGTATTTGGAGTCCAATCTCTTTCCCTCATTGCAAGACCCCATTACAGAGGTCCCTACAACTTTTGCCATGGCCCCCTTGAATAAAGTTTGCTTTACTATCTTCAACAAGTGTCATGAATATACTTTTCTTTAACAGTGCTCAATCACTGGCTAGGAACAGCTCATGGAAGCACAGCTTCAAGCAAACATGCCATGGATTTCGGAAAGCAGCAGTGGGGGCTCTGGCTCAATCAACTCCCTGCCCCTGGACACCTGAGAAGTGCCTCCTCATGGTTGGTTACCACACTCAAACATCGCTGGTGGGAGAGTACTTTCGTTCCAGGCAATGACCTCAAAATTCAAAGTGGAAATAATTTCTAATTTAGATATCTATACTCAGCCAAACTATCAATTAACTGTGAGGGGGAATGAATACATTTTAAATACGACGAATTTTTAAAACATTTACCTCTCCTTCTACCCTTTTCTCAGGATGTTATTGGAGGATGTGCGCCAGCAAAGCAAGGGAGGAAGCTGAGATAGCGGAAGACATTGTGTCCTGGAAACCGGGCTCCAACTCCAGAGCAGGAGACAAAGGCCACCCCCAGGATGATGGGGGAAGAGGGCTGCCAGATGACAGTGGCTCAGCGGTCTCCAGAGCAACCTAGTTGGACGGAGTGGGGCAGAAGGTTCCAGAAGATGAAGTTGGTAAACATCTAATGTGAGAGAAGATTAATTTTAACTAGAGGAAAGATTGGGGATTACATGGATGTAAGTACATGGACAACCAAGCAAGCCAACAACAAACAAAAAGACAAGCAGATGTAACTATTGTATGCAACATGTTTTAGTCATGAAGAAGCTTCAGTCATGTTAACAACATTGTATTTTTCACAGTAAAGGAAACCATCAATAAAAAAAAAGACATCCTAATGAATGGGAGAAGATATTTGCCAATGGTCCATCGGATATCCAAAATTTATTAAAAAAACTCATACAACTGAACACCAAAAAACAAACAACCCAATTGAAAAATGGGCAGAGGACCTGAATAGACATTTCTCTAAAGAGGACACACAAATGGCCAACAGACATATGAAAACTGCTCAACATCACTAATCATCAGAGAAATGCAAATAAAAACCAAAATGAGATACCGCCACTCCTTTCAGGATGGCTATCATCAATAAATCAATAAACAACAAGTGCTGGTGAGGATGTGGAGAAAAGGGAACCCTTGTGCACTGTTGGTAAAATTGCAGATTGGTGCAGCCACTATGGAAAACTGTATGGAGGTACCTCAAAAAACTGAAAATGGAACTACCTTATGATCCAGCAATTCCACTGCTTGGTATCTATCCAAAGAAATTCAAAACACTAATTTGAAAAAATAGATGCACTACTATGTTTTTTACAGCACTATTCACGATAACCAAGATATGGAAACAACTGAAAGGCCTATTGATAGACGATTGGATTAAAGTGGTACATTTATACAATGGAGTATTACACAGGCATAAAGAAGAATGAAATATTACTATTTGCAATGACATGGATGGACCTAGACAACATTATGCTAAGTGAGATAAGTCAGGTGGAGAAAGACAAATACCATATGATCTCACTTCTATGTGGAATCTAAAGAACAGAATAAATGATTAAATAAAACAGAAATAGACTCAGAGACAGAGGGAAAAAAAACTGAGGGTTGGTAGGTGGGAGAGGGGTAGAGGGATAGGGGAGAAGGTAAAGGGATTAGAAAGTACAAATTAGTAATCACAATATTGCCACGGGAATATGAAATACAGTTTGAGGAATATAATCAATAATGTCGTAAAGAGGGGTGACTGGATGACTCAGTTGGTTAGAGCGCGAGCTCTTAACAACAAGGTTGCAGGTTCAATGCCTGCTTGGGATGGTGGGCTGTGCCCCTGCAACTAAAGATTGAAAATGGCAACTGGACGTGGAGCTGAGCTGCGCCCTCCACAACTAGACTGAAGGACAACGACTTGGAGCTGATGGGCCCTGGGGAAACACACTGTCCTCCAATAAAATGTATATAACAAAATAATGTTGAAAAGATTTTGCAGGGGGTCAGATGGGCACTTGTCTTATTAGGGAAACCATTTTATGGAGGGTGTAGATGCCTGACCACTGCGCTGTATGCCTGAAGCTGAAGCTGAACAATAATGAATGCCAACTATAATTAAATATATACAGACGATGCTAAAAAGATGTATACACATTTTAAGAAAGGAAAAAACTGTATTAAAATTGTAATACTCAATATATACTGATAACAAAAGATGAATACAAATCATGTGTATACGTATTTTTGGCACCTCCCGGTATATACAGTCACAGGATGTGGAGTACAGCATGGGGAACAGAGTCAATGGGATTGTAACAGCTACGTATACGCGATGTCAGAGGGGTGGTAGCTTGGGGGAGGGGGTTATCACTTTGTGTGGGGGGGTGTAAATGTCTAACTATTACATTGTTTTGTACACCTGAAACTAATAAAATAAATAAATAAACTGTAGGTCACAGTTTGAGGATACCCCTCGACCAGACACAGTCACAGAACCAAAAGTTGTCCTGACTTCCCTGAAATGCTGACTCTGACCCTTAAACAAAACTTCAGCTTTCTTCACGTCAGCATACCGCTGTAGTTACCAACCAGGAAGCTTCCGCAACAGACGGAGTGTGAGCTTCTAGCAACAAATTACGATAGAAAATAACGCACTGACTCATTCGTGCTTACACACCGAGGCGGGACTACCGAGTGCCAAGCTTCTCAACCACTTCTGGCTTAGAAGTCCCCTTGTTCTTGAACTGTTTGTTTCTCATTCAATAAAATATCCATATCATCCAGTTAAACCCCAAATCTTCTTTTGACAGTCGGTTAAATGTAAATGCTGGCTTCTGATGAAACCCAAGTGACAGTCTCATGACTTGTTCAGGATGGCGGTGAGGAAATGCTCCCGCCTCAGTGTGAGGAAAAGCCTGTGTCCTCCCTCATTTGCAGTGATTATTCAATCACCTGAGCTTCCTTGGCTATTAGGCTGGTGCAAGAGTAATCACGGTTTAAAAGGTTAAAATGGCAAAAACCGCAATACTTTTGCACCAACCTAATATATGTATGTGTGACGGGTTGCCCTGTGTTCCCTCAAAATTCTAAAGTTGAAATCCTAACCCCTAGGACCCCAGTATATGATCTTATTTGGAGGTAGGGCCTTTAAAGAGGTGAGGGAGTTAAATTAAGGCCTTTGGAATAAGTCCTAAGTCAATCGGACTGGTGTCCTTTTTAAATGTAGAAACGTGGACACAGACACACAGAGGGAGATGACATAAAGACACAGGGAGGAGATGGCCACCTACAGGCCAAGGGCAGAGGCCTGGGGCACGTTCTCTCTCACAGGAGGAGCCAACCCCACTGACACCTCGATCTCGGACTTCTGGCTTCCACACTGTGAGAGAATAAGTTTCTGTAGTTTAAGCCGCCCAGTGTGTGCTTTTTATTAGGGCAGCCCCAGCGGACAGACACACTAGGCCAGGACAATTCCAAGTGCAGGGCTGATTTAGGCTCTCGTGGGTAAGGCAGTCACACAGACCTGCAACAAAGAGTTGTGGGCTGCAAAGGGACAGTGCATCTGCTTTAATCCATGGGGGTCATGCAACAAAACGGAAGAAACATTGTGTCCGCTGAATTTTGGTGTTCCCATGACTTTGGTAGGGCTATGCCACATATTCAAGGAAGAGTATGAAACAGAAAACAAGGCCTATTCTACCTGCTGTGAAATGAGAGTTCAACAGGGGGACACATAAAACCACAGGAGACAACGCACATCCTCACCAAGGAGCAGAGCGTGGCAGTCTCAGGGTCCCCCATCCCCCCACCCCAAGCTCCCAGCCTTTGCCTGAGGTCAAGGACGAGCCCTTCTCTGCTGCGGGCAGACTTGCTGCTGGCTAGCCTCAGAGAAGGGAAGGAATCAAGTGGAGCCGCCATTTCCTTGTCCACACTGGTACTTACAGCTTGTCTTCAAAGCATATTTTGGCATACTTGTTCCTGCCACCCCCGCTGAGCAACCGGTAGGCATAGGTGTTTGGGGGGCACGCGGTCCAGTGGTCACATTTTTGCCTTTTGGGGGCTGGGGCTGAAATGAACAAGGACGTAAGAGTTTGCATCATGCAAGGACCCATGGTCAAGCCCACTGCTTGACCTTCACACCCACACGTCCTGATGGTTGTGGGGGATAAACAGGAGTGGGGAAGGGATCACCAACTCTCATTAGGAGAGTCAGAAATTCAAACAAAAATACTAAGTTAATCCAATCTGCTTCTGTCTTAAAGTAAAAAATGTGCAAAAGGAGGGGATGGTTAGTGGGCATACCAAGTTTGAAGGAGTCAGGAATTACCGCCCATCGCTGGCCATGTAACTCAACGTTCTTGGCATGCAATGCGTGTTTTGTTCTTACAATTGAAGAAAGATTACTTGGGCCTACGAGTGGGAGTGAAGAAAGACATGCCATCTTCAGAGCACCTATCCAGCTTCTGCATTTACATACACGGAAACACACACACGCACACAGACACCTGACCTCTCTGGCGATGGCCGACCCTGTCCCTTTCCTTGAGCCTGAGGCACTGAGCTTTTCTGCCTGAACTGCTGTGACATCAGCGTTGGCAGGCTCTGGAGTGGACGCGTCCAGCACCCGTATTTCAGAGGGGTCAGCCATTGGGGTGGAGTGAGCACTTGCCTGTGAGTCCAGCTGACCCTGGACACTGGCCCCGCCACCCAGTGAATCTCCCACTGCTGGGTGCTGCTCTGCCGTCACTACCAGGTGCTCACATCACAGGGGCAGGGTGACCGTCCGTCGCCCACAGAACACACTGTGCTGTGCTTGGTTCAAATTGAAACCCCCAAGTCTCCAGAAAAAAAATCAGCAAGTGCTGTCACTCCTCCAGTGTGAGTAGGGACGTGGCTCTGTCTTACGGATAACTGCTTTTCCGATCGAGCACTGAAGGCCACGAAGCACAGCTCATCGAGTGGTAAAGACGTGAGCTAGGATACCAGGACCACGAGAGCAAGAGCAGGGGCTCAGAACGCCTGCTGGAGGCGTCAGTGCAGGCGGGTGCTGTGATGGCCCAGCTGCCACCGGAAGAGCCGGACGGGGGCTGAGCTTCGGTGACCACAGGGAAGTGGGTGGGCACCAGCCCTGGGGCCCAGGAGGAGAAAACAGAGCTCTCAGGCGAGTGTACAACATTGTGCTTCCTCACCTTCACACCTTCCTCCTCGCCTCTGCCCCAGCCCAGCTCTCACCTCCACTGTCACCCACACGGCCCTGTCCACCCTGCTTGTCTTTCTTTTCCTCGGCACTCATCACTTTCTAATATCCTACAATTTTCTTCTTAAAAATTCTCCACGAGGGCAGGGATGTGGTCTGTTTATTCCCACTGTACCCCCAGCTCCAAGGTGGGGCGGGAGTGGGGACAGTGCACACAGCTGCTCCAACGTTTGTTAAATGAGTGAAAGGACACGTGGCCCCTTGGTGGGCAGAAATCCGCACCTATTCAGTGAAAATGCCAGATAAATTGATCCCTGCGTCCCCGATAGAAGCCCCCGTCAGACCTCGTGGACTGCAGCTCTTTTGGGTTTGCTTTTACCCATTTTTCTTCCTATTGATTCTAATTTTTTTTTTTAAATGGGAAAGGACCATGGGATTTTTATCTTTCCTTATATAATTTCTGCAGAAGAAAGGTGGAAGTAATAGAAAAGCAAAGAGGTGGGAAAAAAATCGTACATATTTTCAGTCTAAGGAACCGTCACTGTTTCACCTTCCCATATACTCCCTTCCAGACTTTTCGATGCATGCAGATGGCGTCTGCAGAGTTGGAAACACAGACGAAACACATTTGGACAGTAGGTTACGTTACTTAAACTTTCAGATAATATACTCAGTATGTTTTTTCCTCCATTTCCAGAGTCTAACTTTAAAGCAAGCGATCCAACTATGAACATGAATAGGGCCATAAATAGAGTATCTCCCAGTGTTTCTGCATTTTGGACATTACAGTGTATTACTTTAGTTTTCTTTTAAATTTAATAATAATACTCACTACTTTCAATTTAGAGGTAACTTCCCTAAAGACACATTGAGCATAATATTTGAAAGTGTATAACACGCTGTTGAAAAGTGGGTGTGCCCTGCTTCTGACTTGGCAGACACCCATCTTAGCCAGTGTACCCCATCTAGAGAGAGTGCTCCAAGCGTGGCACCCACCGTCCTCTGACCTGTCACCTGCCTGTCCCTTCCCATAGGTGACCTTTCCCTCTTAACAAGGGCACAGCCTTGCTCCCTTTCATGGGGACCCTGCTATTCTGGCCACAGTGGCCGAGAGGCACTGAACCAGCTCTCTGCTGTCGGAGGAGAATGATGGCGTTTCCAGGCCCCTTGACTGTCGTCACGGGATTGCAGGACTGCTCAGCCACACTGGCCCCTGACTAGATCAGGACAAGGACCCCAGTCCTCATGCTTGTGTGCTGGGTGGTCCGACAGGTGTGCTAGCTCACGCGCACAGGCATGGCCCCAAAGGTTCTAACACGATAAGGCCACGAGGACACCGAGTCCCCCGGGATGCTGGACATGGTAGTTTGCACACAGAACAGCAGCAGCTCAGTACCTGGGGCAGCGAGGGCACCGGAGGAGGAATGGAGGGATTCTGCTTAGCTTTGAAGCCAGCTGAGCAGGTAACCAGTGTCTGATGGAATCGCAATGAGCCCGAGAAAGATTCCCACAGGCCGAATGAGGCATCAGAGCCACAGCAAAGCCTCCAGCCTGCGGCCCTTTCAGCTGAGCCGTGAAGAGCGACAGTGTGGTTGGGTGTAAGGAACCACCTGCATACATCCCAACCTTTCACCTGCGATGGCTGCCTCCCGTGCAGACCCCACAGTCTGCTCAGTGAGAAAGCAACTCAGACAGTGGAGAGTACTTAAGCTGGTTAGAAATTAAGCCTCTGGGTAATGGGGGAGGGGAGGGTAATAAGAAGAAAGTTCTCTGCAAAAATGCTGGGAAGATTTATAAAATAATCAGTATTTTTATGATTTAGCTAAGGGCTATGTCTGCAAACATATCAAATAACAGCTTTGACTGAAAATACATTTTCACTGTAAAAGTAGTAGTGAACGGTTTCTAGGTAAAGTTATTTCAGATTTATTAAAATTTTTAAAAGGCCGCTGTGAGGCTGAACCGCAGACATGCACTCCGTGCCCTTCTTTCTCGGGCTCTGGCACCAACCGGCTCTTCCCTAAGGAAGGAGCTCAAAGGGCACCCATGCCACCAAGCCTCCCATGACAGGTGCCCGGGGCAGGGGCAGCAGATTCCAAACGGAGAACTGCCTGGGGGGGAAAGAGGGCAGAGGAGGGAGCTCAGACTGCGGGATGAGGGTTCGCTTCAGGAATTCCAAAGCCGGGATCCAAGGGCTTCCACGGCCTGCCCATGTTGGGAGGCGGCTCATTTATAAAGAATAGATAACAAAGTGGAAAGAACCCACATGGATTGAGAGTGAAGTCAAGGTAGCCTACGGACACAGCTGACTGGCCGTGAGGACCCTGAGCTCAGGCGGTCTCCGCTGGTGGCGTTGGCCACCGGGTTCGGTGCTCTGTGTGTCAGTTTCCGCGGCTCATTTCTCTCAGTACCCAATACTCATCTCTCATCACCACCTGCTCACAGCACCTGGACAGGACACCTGTGCTTATGGTCAGGGCAATCCTGGGGGCCCCTCTCCGGTCACTGCTGAGAACAGCAGGAAATAAGCCTTGTTGCAAGGCCAGTGTGGCCTGTGGACAGTGCAGTCCCCTTGGTACTCTCTTAGCCACAGGAGCACTAAAGCACAAACTAGAGGTCCAACCCCCAGCCTCTGAGCCCACCAGACCCCCAAGCAGTCACGTGGCCCTCCAAGTGGGGGTTCCAAGCAACAGCCGGCCATTGCCACACCTCTCCCAACACCTTTGGTTTCCCATAACTTGAGGTGCTTCTGTCACAGGGAGAGGGTGATGTGCTTCCCTGGCCCGTGATGGGGGGACCAGAAACCATCCTGACGAGCCCTCCTAGAACACCTGGTGTCGGAGGCGGCTCCTGGGGCAAGCCATATCCAGGACAGGCTTCCCATTTTGTGTGAAAATGGAAAAAAAAGAGAGGAAGCCCTTTGAAGGCGTGTCCCTGCCTCCACACGAGGAATCCCACGGATAGCACTGGGCCCCCCCTGCCAGTCTGTATGCAATATGTCTCTCTGGTTCCAAGCAAATTCACTGTGACGACCTTATTAAAATACAAATACCCCAGTTATGATCAGTTCCTAGAAAGTTCTCTCTCTCTCTCTCTTTTTGGCCATAAAAGGCAACTCAAACTGAAAAGGAAAGGCTTTTACAAAAACATTTTTATCATTACCCAGTTCTTTGTATAAATTAATTTTGTATAAAGTATTTCTGTATTACAAATACACATCTATTCACAATGAGATACTGAAAAAGGGTACAGAGGACTACTTCAGTATTCCTCTGTAAAATTATGTTTAGCAACGTAATTTTTACTGGCTACTTTGTCTTTCCACTTCATTCCCAATTAGAGTTGGATTCCAAATGCATATTGTTATTTAACATGTCCTGCATGTAAAGTTTGTTTTCCTAGCATCCTGATTTGCCTTGGGGTGTCCCACGGGATGGGCAGGGATAGCTACCTTGGTATCGCACAGGCACGAAAGGACCAGCCATTTCCTCCAACCCCCACCCAATCACCATCAACGTAAAATGGCTGTTCGGGCAGCGCTGAGGCCAGGACCCACTTCTCACCCAAACCGAGCTGCAGAGGCCTTAGTCTACCATGCCCCACGGTACTGACCTGTGAGGACGGGCCTGTCACCAATGCTCCGGATGCTGTCAGCAACACTGGACAGGGGTATGTCTGGAATGAGCTCTGCCAGTAGGAACCCGGAGTACCAGGCACACATGGACGCGAATATGAAGAAGAGTACTTTCAGGGTGCCTGGGGACAGACCGGACAGGAAGGTGGATGCCCAGGCCAGGCGCCATCAGCAGCCCCGCTGGATTCTCGCCCACGCCCCCACCCGCATGCGTGCACCAATGGCAGCAGGTGCTCTGAAGAGGAATTATTCTGGGGAGGTGGGGGACAGGTAAGGCCCAGAGCCGCCTTGGTGAACCGCCGTGACTTGGCTGACTTCGCTCAGGCCAGGTACGTGAGGGGGACAGTAGCAGATAACACAAACAAGACATGCACGTTTTTCTGTTTGCTGCTGGTTTGGGTCTTGAGGTTCTTCAAATGCCAACGTCCATGATTCACCAAGGGCCCGTGTGAACCAATATGCCCCACGTGGGCCTAAAAGCCACAACTCACTCCCTTTGCGACCACCTGACTCTGCTCTGACATTGCCCAAGACCTCCAGAGGATGGGGGCTTCGTCTGCTTTGTTTATTGCTGCATCAACCAGTGCCCTGTGAGCCTTCGAAGGGTCCCCGTAACGCGGGAGGAAGCCCCCGAACCCGTCATTATCACCAGAGGCCAGCCTGCGGAGACCCTCAAGGTTCCCCGCAGCAGGAAGGGCCTGCAGATCACCTTTCTGGCCGGTGGTGGCTTCAATGTCCTCCTCTCAGTTGCCCAGGAAAAGGCATTACCCACTCCTAGATCACCGGAGGCCCAGGGCATCGCTCCCGACCCCTTCACAGGCAATCGGCTGCCAGGTCTTTCTGATTTTACCCCCTAAATAGCTCACGGATCAGGGTTACCCAAACTGCCACAATGCAGGGACGGCTGCAGGCCCTGCATAAAAGTCACGGAAGCATTGCAGGTGCCAGTGGGAGGCAGGCCTACGAGCCCGGAGGTGAGGGACAGGCAGGCAGGCTGTGCGTGGTGAGCTGGGGTCCAACCTGTCTGTGGCCTCGAGCTCAGGAGCTCAGTCTCTAGGGGTGATGGCAGAGCGGTGGGGGACGCAGGCAGCTGGTCAGACACTGGGCAGCAGGGGGAACTCGTCTTGGGAAAGCTGGGAGCCCAGGGACTCAGGGCTGGGGGAGGAAGTGCCCTGAGTCCAGGAACCTCCTGTGATTTCTGTAACCAGAACCTGACTTTCCTCGTAAGGTAATAAGCCATCAGCTGCTCACAGACATGTCCTCCCACGTGTTCCATCTCAGAGCACAGGGCAGAGGCATTGGACTTCCTCCTGAGTCCCTTGCTAAATGTGCGTGTGTGTATATGTGCATGTCTGCATGTGCATACATGTGCATCTGCCTGTGTGTGTGAGTTCTCAGGGGACTCAGGCTGGCCTTGGACACTGACGCTGGAGAAGAAATCATTCCTCCAATCATCTTACAGTACACCAGGCTACAGGCTAGGAGGTCCTGGGGTCTCAGTCCAGGGCCCCTAAAGAGGGCACTTCTGAACCCAACACACTCCTACCGGTGGGATTTCCCCCCACCCGTAGGGACAGGATGAGGTGGAACGAGGAAGCTTTGTCACTGGCAGCCTGGCCAACACAAACAAAATGCCCTCGTCCCGGAGGTGGTCACAGATGCACCTCTTGTCCTTGAGGGGCCAGGAGTATTGGGGGACTCAGCTATACTTGGGGCTCAGCTGCTTTGTGACTCCAGGCTCTGTTGGCCTTGGTGACCACTGGTGTCACTGTCCTGTCAACTGAGAATTTGTGGGAGAAGGGCTGGCAAGTGCCACACCTGCACACCACAGCAAGTTTGCAAGGTAAGCCACCTTTAAAAGCTGCCATGCTTCTTCCCTAAGTTTGAAAAACTAGGGTGACTGTGTGCCCCAGGCGAGGGTGGTCGCAGCTTAACTTTTTCATCCATTCAATCTGAACGTCCTCCCAGGTCTACCTGGGACAGATCTGACCGAAGTCGCCACTGAAATGTTGCTTCCAGCAACTTTGCCCAACCTTTATTAGCTCATAAAATTGAAGGTGACGTGGCTCTGAGTTTCTGCACGTGACATTCCTCACAACCACACACACCTAGATAAACTCATTCCTGGTGTTATGGCAAAGCTGTAAGTGAGAGGACCTCACTGCTCATGAATGAATGGTGATGTTGGGTGTGTGTGTGCATGTGTGTGTGTGGCAAAGTGGTGGATGGCAAGGCAACCTGACAGTATCCCGCATTTTCCTCTAAGTAACCGGCAAAATGGTACTGTAAGTATGTCATGTGGAGATAAATGAAAACAATTCCTCAGAGAGGTATCACGGAAGAGCCCAAGGGAGTTGTTTTCTTCCCCCAAAAGAGATCTATATCTCCACCCATTTATCCTATAATCCACATGAGTTACCAAAACCAGTTCATAAATAAATGGTTTCGTAGGAAACCATTTTTGGTTTCACACAATAAATCACAAATCTTAAAATTTGGCTTTCCTACCCTTTGGGGGATGGAGCAGAAAAGGTGGTGTTTTGAACTTTCTGGAGTGTGACCACACAACCAGAAGCTAGTTTGGAAATGTTAGTCTCACAAAAACCTCATGGCTAATGATCTGCCATCCAGAGACAGGGAAATGACCTTTAGGAGGCCAAAAGAACTTTCTGGTTTTGTACAGGATTTGCTGCCTTGCAAAAAAGGAATCCAGGTTCCTCAGTTCTAGAAAGAAAACAGCAAAATCCACCAGGAAGAGAGTGCGTGACAGAGGTGGGGTGGTCAACACGGGAACCCCAGACCCACTGGAAAGACAGACAGAGGTTACAGTCAGAAAGACAGGACTTGAAAGAGAAAATAACTGATGAAAACACTGGTCTTTTCTTCCCTCTTTCCTAGTTTTTCCCCCCAAACATTCTGCGGTTTCAAGTAATTAGATAAATGGAAAAAATAATAACAGCCTTATAAAAAGATTCAGTGACCATGGGGCACTCCGTGTTAATTAGTCCCCACCCACCCATGTCCCCAGCGACCTAAAAAGGGCTCTCACTGCCCCTCACTTTTCATAGTTTCCTGGGTTGCTCAGCTGGACGGAGCAGTGGCTGACTCCTCACTACCCAGAAGAGCCCCAGGTGGAGCCACAGGTGCATCTAACCTGCAGCTGGCCGCCCCCTGCTGGCACCCGCCGCCGTCCAGGGCAACCCTGCAGTCACCTGCTCCTCCACGGCAGGAGACCCGCCCGCCCCGCCCCGCCCCCCAGCTCCTTGGGTCCTGTGGTCACCCAGTACCTACTTTCCAGATGACTGTCCCACTCACTGATCCCCGTCGCCCCCGCCACGCACCCCGACTGGGCCGACGGGGACGGGCAGAGGGAGCCTGGGGAAACGCTGTGGGGAGTACCTGCTCCGCACCCCCAGCCGACTGGCCTCTGCTGGGCTGGTTTCCAGCTTTCCTGATCCCAGGTCTGAGGGAGAAGCCGGCTCCAGCGCCAGCTCCACCCTCTGGCTCAGCCGGGCGGTCCCTTCAAGGGCGAGGGGGCAATCCTTTCCCCGCCCAGGTCCCCCCTTCCTCCTCCCACGGTGGGGGTCGCACTCACTGGCAGCCCCGGGCCGCATTTTCCGGGTGCTGCTTCCCGTCCTCCTGGCCGTTGGCCGCAGTGCCCGGGCGACCGAGAAACCTCCTACCCACTGAACGCAGGGCCGGGCGACACGTCCTGGGGCAGACCGGCGGCGGAGACCGGCGGGCAAAGGGCGGACACCGGGTCGGGCAGGTGTGGGCGGCCGGGCAGGGGCGGTGCCTGGGAGGTAGGTGCTCCAGCCGTAGGGCAGGTGCGCTGGGCGGCCTCCAGGAGCTCCAGGTCCCCGGTCCCGGGGGACTGCTCTCTCTGCCCAGCGACTAGGGCCCAGAGAGAATGAGCAGGGTTTGTTATGAAGCGGGGATGCAGGGTCCCTTAACGGATGGAGACCCCAAGCCCCCAATTTAATGTCTCACAAAGGAAATGGCTGCAAAGATAAGCACGACTTGAGCCTTTTAAACTTCAAAGCCGGGTCTCAGCAGGGTCCACGTCCCCGTGGCCTTGGGCCATCACCATAAGGCTAATCTGGCTACTCCACTGCTCTGTCACAGCCCAGCACCTGCTCCAGTCCCTTATATATTCAGTAGCTTGTCTTTTCTTTCTGTTGCTCCTTTCCTTTTGTGCAGAAGCTTTTTAGTGTGATGACGTCCCATTTTTGTTTTTGTTTTTGTTTTCCTTGCTCAAGGGGACAGTTCCAAAAAGACATGATTAAGGTTAATGTCGAATAGTTTGCTACTTGTTTTCTTCTAGGAGTTTTATGGTTTCAGGTCTTTTAAGTCTTTAATCTATTTTGACTTTATTTCTGTCAATGGTGTAAGAGAGCGGCCCAGTTTCATTTTTGGGGGGCATGGCTCTATCCAGTGTTTTCAACACCAATTGTTGAAGAGACTGTCATTTCTCCATTGTATATTCTTGCCTCCTTTGTTGTAGATTAATTGACTATATAAGCAAGGATCTATTTCTGGGCTCTCTATTGTGTTCCATTGATCTATGTGTCTGTTTTTGTGCCAGTACCAAACTCTTTTGATTATTATAGCTTTGTAGTATCGTTTGAAATCAGGGAGCATGATAACCTCTAACTTTGTTCTTTCTTTCTCAAGATTGCTTTGGCTATTTGTGGTCATTTGTGAGTCCATATAAATTTTAGGATCATTTGTTCTATTTCTGCGAAAAATGCCATTGGTATTTTTGATAGGGATTGCATTGAATCTGTAGCTTGCTTTGGGTAATATGGACATTTTAACGATGTTAATCCTTCCAACCCATGAGTGTGGTACATCCTTCCATTTATTTGTGTCCTCTTCAATTTCTTTCTTTAATGTCTTATAGTTTTCAGAGTCCAGGTCTTTCACCTCTTTAAATTTATTCCAAGGTATTTTATCCTTTTTGATGCAACTGTGAACTAGATTGTTTTCTTAATTTCTCCTTCTGATTTTTCATTAGTGTATAGAAACACGACAGATTTCTGTATTTTAATATTGTATCCTACTTGACTGAATCCATTTATTAATTCTATTAATTTCTTGGAGGATTCTTTAGGGTTTTCGATGTATAACATCATGTCATCTGCAAATAGTGACAGTTTTACTTCTTCCTTTCCAACTTGGATGCCTTTGTGTCTTTTTCTTGCCTGATTGTTGTGGCGAGGACTTCCAGTACTACATGATACCTGTTCTAGAATGTTCCAAGGAGACAAGATGTGTCTTAAAGGTAAATCCTTCAGGATAGAAAACAAAACATCTCAACTGCATATGTACGTAACAGTCCAAAAATGCTAAATGGAAGAAATGGAAAGTATTTCTGAAACTGATTCACAAGTTGGACTGAGTCGCAGTGTTTGCAGTTCCAAGCTGTGTGGGACGGCCCTATCCTTTACTGTACCCCTAACTGTCACTCATCAAGCCAAGAGCATTCTGCCGAGACCCCCCCCCAATGGAACCGCACCAACCACATTCTCTTTTTTGTCTCCCTATCATATAAAGTACTTGAAAAGATGGCAGCCGTCTTAGCCTCCAGACATGTACCCTGCCTGCAGGGGAGGGGGCACGGTTCCAGGCGGTCTCCTCCAGATGAGTGGGCTCAAGCTTGAACACGCATCATTTGAACACATTTCCTTTGAGAGTCCTTGGAGAACTAAAGATACACATTGTGAAAGGAACAAAGTGCGGCGGAGGTCACCAACTTCCATGTACTCCATCACCTCACTAACATGAAAATCATCTGGGGACCCACGCCACCCTCCACTGGTACCTGTCTCTGCACCATGAGCTTCAGAGCACGGTACTCCACGGCCTCTGCCCTTGACTGGTTGACCTTCACAGCACCTAACGGGTCCCCCTACCTGCTGCCACTCCTTTCCGGAGGTCCCCCACCTGCTGGCAGGGAACTTTTCTGAACCCTCCAGGGAGAAGCACAAGGCTCGCCGGGCATTTGATCCCGAAGCGCTCACCGCTCCTCCGAGGCAGCCTCTGGAACTTTCTGCCTGGGGGCGCCATCTTTAGGCTTTGGTCACCCAGGTAGGGCACAGGTAGAGGCCAGCCAGGCTGTCCTGGGTTAGGCAGGGCCTGGTGCTCGCCTCCAGGCTCCGTTTTGGGGGAACAGGTGCAGATGGAGGCTCTGGTGTGAGGCCGACTGAGGACAGGGGGCCTGGGAGAGTCTGGCCCTCACATGGACGTGAGGTGCTCGGTCCCCTGACAACCAGTGGCGCCCGCGACCCTCAGGTTCAACCCCACGACCCCAGGCCGGTCCCCTCCGGCCTGCAGAATCTCGGCCTTGCGTCCCAACTGACCTCCGCCCACCCGGCGGCTCTTACCCAGAAGCAGCCTTACGTCTCCGCGCGCCATCCTAGCCGAGGCCCGCGCCAGTGGGCGGGTCTGTACTGCCTCCCCGCGGCCGGGGTGGGGAGGCACGTAGGGTCTCTGCGGCCTTGGCCGCTGGGGGAGCCAGGGGAAGCAGCGCCGGTTTGCAGGGCCTCTGGCGCGTCTCATCGCAGAGCCCAGGTGTGGTGGTTGGATCCATCGCCGCCTTTCCTGCCCCCACCCCCATGTGTAGTGGGGTCCCCCCTGTCCCCACCCTGGTCCTCTTGGGTCTGTCCATCACCACTTTTCCTGCTGGGTAGACCCCAGGGGGGGCACAAGGAGTCCACAGTGGCCTTGGTGGCCCTGCCCCCGCTCCCCGAGGCTGCCTTAGGCTTTTCTGGAGTTATGGTTGCCGAAACTGCTCAACCAAATGCCACTCCCTGGGAAGTTGCCCAGGCGAGAAGTACAATCAAAAGGGTGGGCCGTTCGAAATGGCCCCCTTTGGGTAGCACGTAGCTCTCTGGGCCAGCAAGCCCCATTTGGTGCTCTGGCTCTCCACCTGCAGGCATCTCCTGTGGCTTTCTTCAAGGCAGGGCTCGGCTCCCTCACTGCGATCCTCAGCCCTGTTACAATAAATAAATAAATAAGGTTTGAGGAGCCTCGGTTGAAGTACCTTAGAATTATTTCCCATATTAAATTGTTTCTGTGAAAATACTTCCTGAGTTAGTTCTGATCAGTACCCCCCTGTCCCCCAGATACTTTCATGTATGTGTTGTAAAGTGACGTTAATGATTTCTTTGCATGGCAGTTGCACCTGCTGGCCTGGGGGTTCCTGGAAGGCAGAGACTGGACTTCTTTCTTTATAGCCCCAATCCCCCGCACAGGGTGGGGCATTCAGGAATTAAACGTGTTGAATGAATGGCTACTAAAATGCCCAGCAGGCTTCACTTAGTTCAACTCCCTCAAGCAGTTTTTATTTCCAAGGTGGTTGTATGAGGCAGTTAGGGCTTCTGTAACAAACCCCACAGACCAGTGGCTCAAAGAATAGACGTTTGTTTCTCCAGTTCTGGAGGCTGCAAGTCCAAGATCAACGTGCCTGCAGATTAGGTTCTTGGTGAAGTCTCTCTCACTGGCTTGCAGGCAGCTGTCCGCTCACGCGTGCTCACGTGACCTCTCTGTGAGCCAGAGAGAACTCTGGTACGTCCTTCTCCTCTTATAAGGACACGAATCCTATCACAAGGGTTCCACCCTCATGACTGTATCTAACACTAATGACCTCTCAAAGGCCCCCATCTCCAAATATGAGGTATGATCACAAAATACAGCAAATGTTTAAATAAAAACATTTTTATTACACTAAAAGGCTGGGAGGCAGAGGTGGCCTCGTGGGCAGGATCACAGCAGCTCTCCCAGAATGAAACCAACACGCTCTTGCCAAGTACACGGTACAGCAGTGGATCCCAATGCTCACACCTAGTATGGTTAAAGTGTTTTTTTACTATCTGGAGATTTAAAAATGTTTTCATGAGATTGTAAAAAGCCTAGAGTAATGCAGACAAGCAACCATGCATTCACTGATCCAGAAAAGAGTTATAATCGGGGCCCTGTATCTGCAGGTACCAGATTCAACCAACTGCGGATCATATATATTTGAAAACACAAATTCCAGAAACTTTTTTTCTGAATCAATATCTTGTTCCTAAACCATACAGTGTAACAACTATTTACATAGAATTTACATTGTACTGGGTATTATAAGTAATCTAGAGATGGTTTAGAATATATAGGAGGATGTGTGTAGGTTATATGCAAATACTGTGCCATTTTACAGAGGGAACTTGAGCACCTATAGATTTTCGTACCTGCGGGGAGTCCTGGAACCAATCCCCTGTGGATACTGAGGGACAACTGTAGTATCATTGTCCCCAAGTCAAGCACAGTGCAGGATTCTGGTGGAACAATGATGACCACACCCACTGCCTGCTTCCCAACGGTGACAGTCAGGCTGGGATACAGGCCAAGCCAATCAACATCATTGGGGGAGTGCTTGGTTTTCATCCCATCTCAGGAGGACCTGGAGGGCTTCCAGGGGGAGGTGAGGCAGGGCTGGGGTCTGAAGGATGAGAGGCAGTAACCAGGTAGGGTGTTTACTGAAGGTGGGGTTGGAGGAGAGGGTGTAATCTAGACCTTGCTACTTAATGGGGGCCCATGGACCAGCAGCATCACTGGGGGCTTGTCAGAAAGTCCCTGCCCCAGACTTATAGAAACAGAATGTGCATTTGAGCAAGATCCCGGTGGTGATTTCTGTGTACATTAAACCTGGAGAAGCCCTGACCTAGAGAATTCTGTGCAAATAGAATCTAAAAAGTCTCGCGGGCAAGAGAGAATCTGGGGCCAATATGGGCAGACAGCATGTGGGCAGGTGGGTGAGACCATGAGAGAGAAGTTTGAAAACAATTGCTCTAGTCCCACCCCTCCAGAGTGAGTGAGGCCAGCAAGACTGAGATGTCGCTCTCCCAGAACGATACTCTCCAGGTCAGCGTTCTACCTTCTTTTCCTTCTATTGCAGTGGTCCTCGTGTTTCAAGTGAATGAAATGCAATCCATAAACAAGACATTGATTCAGAGACTGTGGGCAGAGAACAAGGCTCTGCTTTCAGTGTTTGGCTCTCTGGGCCATGGGTGTGAATGACTGTCTGCTTGAATGTTTCTTCTTCATGTAGGCAGAGTTTAGCTGACGGATTAAAGCATCAACCGCTCTGAAGGCAGAGAAAACTTAAAACCCCAAGTTAAAAAGGGGCCAAGGAAATGCAGTACAGTTCACAAAATACATGATACACAGAAAACAATCTTACCAATAAGCAGATGCCCCCAAATTAGCAGGGATTTAACAAATCATATTACTGAAAGTCAGGTGACCAGTCTCATCCACTGCTGAGTGTGGGTTTGGTTATCATTACAGGAAAAGCATCCAGTAAGGCACAGGCCTGACAGACCCTCTGTTTCCTATAACACAGGGACACTGTCCGCTCTAGCCATCTAATGAAAGATCCAACAAAAAAGTGAACGTAGGGAGAACACAAGTACAGAGGTAACATATCAGCATTCCCTGGCCCTGACACTATTCAGTCAAGACACTAATTGGATATTGGATGGTTGCCACGCAGGAGTCTGGGGTCCAGCTGGTCCGTACTTGTAAGCTGGGATGTCATCACTCTTCCAGCGTGGCTCAGGACCATTTCTGCCTGGAACCTGTGCTGGGCTGAGCCAGCTTCCTCCTCGCTCATGTGCTCAAGCCTCATCTGTGGAGCACCTGTTACTCTCGGCAGCACTGATTCAGCTGCCCAAGCAGCTGGCATGACTGGCATTTGTTTGGTGGCTTGGAGGCTGTTGTGTGCCAGTTTTTACATCATTTGATGGTTGTTCCTGACACCAGGTATGGTGCCAGAATGCAGGGTCCTGAGAGACTGGAGTATGGCACGCCTGTTGTGAGTAAGGTAGATTTGGGTCAGACGGGGGCTGGCCTTGAGCACTCGAATTTAGATTTTCGTCCTGCAGCTGCAGGGAGCCGTGCAAGTGTTTAGACTGGGAGTGGTACAGCCTCATAGAGAAGGTGGATTCAAGGTCAGGGAGGCAGAGGGCGAGGAGACCAATAAGAAAACTAACGCAGGAATCTAGAAAACAGATCATTAGAACAACCTTAGTGAGGGTGCAGAGATTTGAGATGTGTAGGTGGTAGTCCCAGAAGGATCAGTGAGCAGCTCAGTGTGGGGCACTGAGGAGAGGGAGGAGATAAGAATGACTCAGGTTTCCTGCCCAGCCTGTGGGTGTGTGGGGTGCCATCCATTAGGACAGAAATGAAAACAGAACAGGATGAAGTACGAGGAACAGAAAGAAAATAATGGGCAACGTTTCTCCATTTATTTTTTAATGGTATTTTCTGATGATAAAAACAGTATGTACTTAGGAAGTACAGAATTTTAAAAAGAATACTTAAATCACCTGTACTTCTGTTAGACAGAACTTCTGTTAACTTCTTGGTGCACTACTTTCCAGGCTTCGGTCTCTTTTTCTGTATGTGTGGGTGTGTGTATGTGGGTGTCGGTGCGCATTTAAAATTGTTGGTCTCACGGCCTAGACAGTTTATAGTATTTTTTCTTTTACTACAATATAATCATTTCTTGATCTTTAAATTATTAAAATATATTTTAAGTGGTAGAAACTATACAACTCACAATACTGACAAGGGAAGTAGGAAGCAAGTTCAAAGGTGAAATAAATCATTGATTCTCATCTACGATGGCTGAGAGCCAAAAGAAATAAAATAAAGCTGCAAATCCAGCAAGAGAAGTGAACGCACACAGCACAGTACAGAGATGAATATTAAGACTGACTGAAATCAGGGGTGGCAGAGGCGGGGACGGGAGGGGACGAGACACTTGCTGGTCATTGCTCACAGAGGGGAGCTCATAGTGTTGCATAAAGAGTAAGACTGAAGGGCTCTCTCTGCCGTTGTATAAAAGCTGTAATTACACGAGTAACCACTATACGAAAAGCACAGGCTCTCTGGGGTAGAAGAACTATACAAAAAAAACAAGTAAAGCAAACAGGTCACACGGTGAAAGGAAAAAATAAACTACACAAATGTGAACATAAAACATAACAGTGTGGCAGAAATGACATGATCTTGTCCTGGGAGGGGGATGGTCCTCCTGTATATTAAAATCACATTAGGTGACAGCCACTAAAACAGCGCACACCAGTGCAAACGCAGGGACGCACATGGGATCAGAAGAGACCAGAAATGGCCTCTAGTTGGCAATTAATCAATAGAATCAAGCCTAACTGCCGCTCATGTAGCAAACACAGCGTGGATATGTTATCTAGAAAAAGGGACGTACCAGGGGCTGCCTCTGAACGGGAGGGTCTACAGGTGTGCACAGGTGAGGCAGGTGACTGCTGCTTGTGTGATAAGCCTCTTGCCATTATTTGAATTTTTAATAATGTAAATGTATTACTTAAATAAAAATTCAGTTAGAAATCCCTAAATCATCCCCTTTAATCCATGATTCCTGCTTCTTGGAGTGAATTCCATACACACGTTAGACTCTTACCTTCTATACTCACATTCATATGAATATAGTTCTCTTTAAAAGAGGATGCAATATTGATGCAACATCCAGCAAATTGCTTTACTAGCTCCACAGTAGTTCCGGGTGTGTCCACATTTCTGTTTCTTTAGGACAGATTTCTAAAAGAAGTATTGATTCAGATGACCTGGGTATTGCAGGGCTCTCTGGAATGGTTGTTCCAATGTACATTTTCCGTCAGCACAGACGGTTGCTACTGCTTAGGCAGCTGTTTGTCACTGCACACTTTGTTCATTTGATTTTTAACTCCTTAAAATTTTGCACGTGTTATTCATAAGACCCGAGCACTTGTCATGTTTCTTGACCCCACTGTTTGTATCCCCACTTTTGTCCGCTTTTGCTTATGGCCTTTGCCTGTTTTTTTACTGGGCGGGCTTTCATGTTCCACTTCGTTGCTGTTTTAAGGGGAGCTGGGATTGGTGAGACATGCAGAAGCAGAAATGATGGTTGTGAAGAAGTCTGCCACACTCCCACATCACTGCAGGACTGGGTAGTGTAGCACCAGCGGGCAAGGGAGGAGGAGGAGGGGAGAACAAGAGCCTTTAGTGTGGTTTCTGCAGGTAGGCATGGGTGAGGCAGGGCAAGAGGCTTAAGGTTGGCTAGGCTGAATAATTTCAGCAGACTCTGGGGCACAGGGGCCGTCCTTAATTGTCTGGTACCTGATGGGTGACAGAGCAGGTGGATAAAGCAGGTGGCTGGGGGTGGGCTCAGGATTGGCTGATTTGCATTAGAAAGGCTCCCCCAGGTGTGTTGTTTGCTCCCAGGTGAGTTGCTTGCTCTCTCTAGGAACTTGCTACCCCTGGAATCCAGTCCCTCCAGGGTCAGCAGGCTCCCAGATGTCAAAGCATCAGAATACAGAAAATAAAAGACATGCTTTTATTCAGTTGGCTTATTTGAATGCGATTTATATGCAAAGGACAGTGGGCCTTTTTGGTTTTGTTTATTTTTACCCCGGTGACCACTTAAGACCTCTGCCTGTGGACTGTCATCCTGTGGAGTGAGACCTTCCTTTCCCCGTGCCCCTTGATTTCTCTGGATCTGTCCTTTCTGTGTCCTGACTTCCACCCCAGGGTTAAAGAAACACTTTTAGTACCGTGTACCTGATAGGGCTGTTTTGATCAAATGTCAGAATATATCTAATATGCATGGCCAGAATTTGTTGTTCAGTAAATGTTAACTCCGTCCTTATATTTGTTACAAATATTTTCTTCAGTATTTACCCTCACAGCATTTTGATTTTAGCATACACCATTTTTAATTTTAAAAAATAATTTTCTTTTCAATCTCCAATTTTTAACCTTATAAAGACGATAGCATAACGGGTCTTGTCATCAGACATGCTGGTGTTTTGCATCTGGATTCTGCACTGACAGGAAGAACCTGGAGACTTTACAGCACCTCTGTGTGATTCAGTTTCCTTCCTTGTGGGACAGACAGGTAGACAGGCCGGTGCTGGAGATGCACGTTGGGGGATTACCTCCAAGATTTACTAGACGTCTGGCCAGCATATTTTGCAGACTTATTTTAGAGATGAATGGAGTGGACATCTTTGGATAGTTGCTGGGATGTAGTTTAATGACATACTTGACACACTTGATAAAAGCTGCCTGTGAAAGCCACACAGAATGGAAAAAAATAAAAAGTAAAAGCACCAATTTCACGCCACAAAGTTTCACAACAGCACCGCCTAGTGACGAGCACGCAAAATCACATCTGCAATGCCCCCCAGTGTATCGATGGAAAAATAGGATAAACCTGCATAGAAAACAAAAATGAAACTCAAATCAAATTATCCCCTTCGTTTTTAGAAAGCAAATACTCTATTCTGTTTCTCCAGTAACTGTTGCTTCATCTCCTAATGGTTTGAAATCCCACCCCTCCCTTGTTTTTCCTTGTCTGGGTATGGTCAAACAAAAAGTGTCCAGTCATGGAAAGAAGCGTACTTTTTAAGGATTGGTGCAGCAGCTAGTAAATCACGGCTCATGGACATGGCTCATGGCTCATGTCTAGCTCCATTAAGAATGTCTGCTTCACTTGGTGCACACTCCTCTCTAGAGACGGACCCACTTCGCCAGTCCTTGTGCTTGTGGCCGATGTGACTCAGCACTGCAGCTGGATGGTGCACAGAAAGAGGTTTGCTTTTGCAGGTGGGCAGTGCTGGGTCCACTTCCAGGGCAAACACTGTTCTGGCTGTTTTCCTGGGCATGTGCCTAGGAGCTGGTTCCTGGTCTGTAGAATTTGGAGAACAGTTTCCTTGCAGTGTGGCTGTGGGCGGGGGCTGCACAGGTGTTCCCCATCGACCATGCTCAGTCGCCAGGCTGAATACCCGGTCCCATCCTTGTGACCCCTTACGTGTGCTCACTGGGTATCTTTGCTGCTTGCGCTGTCTCCACTCCCAGGATGGGCCTCACATGCTAGCATACTTTATTTCCCTCCCATTTTCAGTATATTTTACATCTTGATAATTGAGCTGGGACCCTCCCTGCATTCAATGTGACCCTTGATCCTTTCCAGGAACCTACATAAAGTAGTGGAGGAAGGAGGACCCTGACACGTCACTGACTGTAACTTCAGAAGTGTGACTTGAACTAAGTATTAAAGAAATTTCCAAACCCAACAAGTTGGAAGTGTTCTTTATTCAAACCAAACTCTTTTATTTCCTTTTCCATATATTATTAACTTGGTGGAACATACAAGTATAAAAATAACATACAAGTATAAAAATAAGATGCTCTTAGAAAACTCCAGTTTTGAAGGGCACAGTACTTTGAACTTGGCTGTAGCGTCATTTCCAAGATGGAGCAAACACTTCTTTACTCCGACCCTTGGTCCTGTCACAACTTTAATTTAAATCAACGTGGTGTCCTCAAAATAGAAGTATGTCCCAAAAGGGAAATATAAAACGATCTGAAGCCTTTTCAGAAATACAAGTTACACTTAAGAGTTGTGTATTAGAGGCTGTTAACCTGGAATAGACACATCAATACGAAGCATGACATCTAGTGTTTGTTTCAGGGAGAGGTCTGCAGCTCTCCAGCCAGCACAGAAACACCACGAATCCAGGAGTAAAGTCCTCCTTTTTAAGAAAAAAAAAGGAGTGGCTGCTTTCAATGCCTGAACATAGGGATTTAAAACTTTAAATATATTTAGTGGTACAAATTAACGGAAGTGGGAGGTGGTACATCATTTTCAATTGCAAACATTCATCTTTATTACATGATATGTTTTATTCTCTTTCCTCTCATTGGTACTAATTCCAGCACTAAATACAATTTCCAACCTCACTGATGAGAACGTTACATCTACAACTAGGAAAGGGAGAAAGTTCTAAGTTGGTACCGCTAGCAAAAAAGAACACAACATTGTATGAGAAACTGGAGTTAAGGGAGTTTACTTGTGGTGGTTTTCATTATAGAATAATAGATCCTGAATTAACTGTGATCATTTTTTTCTTTATCTCAAAAAGATAACCTTTTCATGTTCTCTTAACTTTCATCCAGAAGCATTAACCTCATAATGAGCAGTTCATGTGAAATTTCACTCCAACAGATAAAATGAAGCTGAAACCTTAGTGAAATCAAGAAACTTTCGACAATCTGTACACCCAGCATTTAACAGAGAAAGAACAAGGCCTGTCTGTTGGAGACACTGGCCTTCTCGTGACGTTCTGAGCCGTGTTTGCATCATGAATAAAAATACTTCTATTCCAACTGAAATGAAGACAATTCTGTGGACAAACATCGCTGCTGAAGGAGGCTGTTTCAAAGGTGCTGAAGGTTTCAAGTCTCCTTTTAGTGATGCCATTAAGATGACAGCTGGGCTCAACTTCCGTGAAATCTAATTTATAAATCTATAATTTGGAATTATATAATTATACATCGTTATTGGCAAAATATTCTACTCAGATTGATCTGTGTGGGGTACAGCTGTGTAGAACCGACAATTTAGACTTCACCCAGTTGCTCTTATACAAATAATTTTCCATCTGTAAAGGGAACCATCCACTTCCAGCACTGCCCCATAGGTACAGGCAAACTTGGTCCAGCAGACATCTAGGGGCCAGGCAGATATCTTACCACCATACCCTTCCTGTATCCTGAGGTGCTCACTGGACATACCTGGAGTCATTGCTTTGGCAGTGATGGGCCAACAAGCACCCGGAGACTTTATATGGGACACACAGGGCCCTCGGACGCCTGAGATCAGGTGCCCTGGGGTCACTCTTGCTATGGGCTGGATCTGAGTTTCAGGAACCTTTATGTGCCTCTTGGCCCAGCCTGCAGTGACTGGGCACATGTTAAGAGAAGGTGTGTTGTTCAGTCACACAGCACAATGCAGTTTAGAAACACTGGACATCTGCATGTAACATCTGTTATAAGAAACGCAGAGAAAGCTTGGGGACAGGTGAGAAAACAGTGTTGATTGAAGTGTGTGTCCTCATGAACCTCGTGTTTAATCCTAGTAACTAAGGGGACTACAGGTTTTGCAGACGCTGATGTCCCTAGGAGGCCGGACTGCTCTCACGTTCACATTCCACAAATTTGGCTGACCGCCGCATCAGGCTGTCTTCACTGGCCCAGGATGAGTCTCACCAGGGTGCTTGCCCAAGGCTGGACGCTATCTTTGCATTCACTAGACTCACCTGGGGACCTACTGAATGGCACTGACTGAATCGCACCAGGTGAGTTCCAGGATGGCATGGACCTGCGGGGAGGCAGTGGCCCAAGGGCCACACTGCTACTGCTGCCCAGGGGCTCTGAGGCTGACAGCAGTGACACAAGAGGGCCTGGTCCCCCTTCAGCTCTTCTTTCTGGAAGTGTCTGTGGCAGGTGTCCCCAGAGGGAGTGTGGTACGAAGTTGTGGGGCTCTGCACCAGCAGTCTGCGATGGAAACGGCTGCATCCAAATTCCTCCGACTTTTATTGTGACTTTTGGGGCAGCTGCTGCCGGGAGCCCTTCTCAGATGCTCAGACCCGAAGGGGACATGGCCAAGGCCCCTTTGGCTCCAGCCTCTTGCCACTGCCCTACGAACTTCCCAGTACACAGCCCTGACCTGCCGCCGAGTTCAGGCATCTCTCGTTTTGGTAGAACAGAGGTATTCTAAATAGCACTGCAGAGCATGTCTCTGCAACACGTTGTAAATCCCGAGGCTCCTTTGGAAAATTCCTAAAAAGCAGGCTGTGCAAAAAACTCAGGGTGAAATGGGTTGCCTATGCCATCCTGGGGTGTTCTTAGCTTGTCCACACTTTTGTGGTAATTTGCTGGCAAAGGGATATGATTTCTTACCTCGCCTTCCTCCCCCGATTCTAGAATTTTCCAAGTCCCAACCATCCTCTACATTCTGTTCCTTGAATGAAGCGATCTTCATCCTGGGCCAGTGAAGGTGTCAGTGCCACCTTCTCTTCCTTTGTCTCTGCTGACATCAGGCCTGTGACTCCAGCTTGAATATTCCTGAAGTTTGGGGTTTGCGGCTGTGTGAAATACATCACACCCCCAACTGATTCAGCAACCTTAAGGGTAAAAGAAATCTGAGGATTCCTAGAATGAAAGCTACTTTCCCAAAAGAGTGAATTCTGCGTATTTGGTTACATATTTTTGATAATTTATTTTCCTTCCCTGCTTTCAAAATGTATTTTTCCTGTTTCTTGTTTAATTGGTAAGTGGCCATAAATTCAAACCCAAAATTCTTAAAACCCACCAGCAATGTACACAATAACTTCTGTTGTGTGCAGTTTTCTTGGCACTAAATACCTAGTGTTGCTTTCGGAAAACCCCCTAATTTTTACATTTTATGGTGTTTAGTTGTTTTTCCTAAAAAAGAAAAAAAATCTTAGTGGCAAGCTTTTCCCTCTGAACAGTTCTGAAGTCAAGTTTAATAAGTTTTTGCAAGAGAAAACACACTGGGATTCCACCCAATTATTTGGTTTCCACTAATAAGGACCGAGTCTGTGAAACTGGATTATTGCTGTTGATGGAGCAGGCTGTTGGGCAGTGATTTATTCCCAATGACATCGCGTGGCGCGAGGCCAGAATTTAGAACCAAACCATGTTTGGCAGCTGCACCACGTGGGGGCCCAGTGAGAGGAAATTAACAAATTTTCACTCTCATGGGGAACCTATTAAACAATGAAATACTTTCTCGCCTCTTAAATGAGATAATGCAATCCCCAAACAACAAATGCTTTGCAAAATCTATGACCCCAAGCTCTGCGGAGTGAATGCTGCCTCGCTGGGAACTACTTTTATCATTTTGAACTGTGAATAATCCCCCTCCATCTCTTTCTGACCAAAACCTCTGCGTTTCATGATGAATCAGGTAAAATCCTTCCGAGCTGGATCTGCTGTCAAATGCAAGGAATCCGTTTAACACTAGGTACTCGTTTTAGGGTCAGAAGAAAAAGGAGATGGTGTGTGTAAAGGCCCGAAGACCTGGCGCCAATCACTTGTGAGGCTTTTACATTCCTGAGGAAAAAGATGAACTCACTCCCTATCTCATTTCTTGCTATTTTTTGAGTTTCAGTTACTGAAGACAGGATTTCATTTCAATCTTCCGAATAACTCATCAGGAATATAAAGCATCGCCCTATTTAAAAAATACGTTGTTTGTGGAGAAGTATCCATTTCCCATTAGAGAGTTGACAATGTTTTGACAACATAATGCTAAGTTGCATTTCTTCCAGGAAAGAACCATCTTCCAACATGTTCCACAGTGTGTTACCGGTGAAAATTTTGACGCCCTCAAATGGTTGCGACTTCCTTTCCTGCTCAAAGCAAGCCTCCTGGAAGGTTTTCCCAGCTAAGCCTCAATTTACATAGCTCGAGGAGGTGGGTGTCGCTAACAGGGTTTGACTCAACGTCCAATTTTCAGCAGCAAAGCATGCCAGGAAAATATCCCACATTCAATTGTCTATTTCATTCTTGCTGCTAAATTATGCTTTTGTAATTTAAGTATTTCCATTAAAATGTCACGTCCAATGACAGCAGAGATGAAAAGGTAGATAGATTTGATAGGAAATACAGAGAATTATAGCAAACTTCATTCAAACACCCTAGGTTGAAATCTAACTTGCTATTATGGATTCTGGGAAAGGTGCCTGCTAAGAATCTGATAGAAATGTTCTGAGCTTAGAAACCTAACATAGGAAAATGGAACAGAAGAAGCCTGCATGAAGAAACAAGGAGCAAAACCGACCAGGTCATAACTGCAGTTCCTTCTTTTTATTCCGGGGGTTTAGGTTTTTCACAGCAAGGGGAAAGGCACTTTCTCTGGGTGTTGCCTTCACTTCTGTGCCAAGTGGCCCACAAAACAGGAACCAATGAAATAGCTACTAGGACAAGAAGAGAATGAGACTTCTAGAGATCCCTGACTCTGAAATTCATTTAAAAAGATCACCTCTCAATTAGCTGAGACCGGATGTGAAAATAAGCTTTTGGTAACAGGGTTTCTCCTACCATCCCATCCCCAAAGGGGCGGCTTGAACTGTATTTTGAAGAACACCTAAGATTTATGTTCTTCTCCACAAGTACCTGTGAGAGCTGGAGTGTCTTTTAGGATACCGTGACACATATAAGTGACCCCGTATCTCTTTGGCATGGTCGTCTATTCCTCAACATGGAGGTGACCCTGGGATCCAGTGAGCGGAGCAGATGGCTGAAACATCCAGATGCAGACTATTTTGAACACAAATAACACTCCAGCCGGAGGAGAAACTCCAGTTAGCCCTTCCAGTGGAATTTTATTATATATCCAACTCATTGCAAAGCAAAGCAAAGTGAACATTGAACTTGGCACACAAACAAGAGAGAAGGGTTACTGGCTTTGAACCCTTCTCCTCATTACGTCAGGTCATATAAGGCTGATTACATCGACTTACAGGTTTCTGATTTTCTCTGGCAAAGGCTTCAAATGATAGCAAGAGGCGATTTCCCCAAATAAGGATACCACTGCAAACCCACGTCGGCACCAGAGATTGGACACGCCAAAGGGAAGAAACATGTGGGTCAACCTCTCAACAAATCCTATTTGTTTAAGCTGCTTCACATGAGCGTGCTTGACTCTAGGGGGTTGTGCAAATGGAAACACATGATTTCAAGGCATGGGAATAACTAGAAGTGCCCACCGAATCCTCTGTGGGTCTTGCATCTTCTTTCCCGGGCATTTAGCCATTTCCCTATTTCCCAAAAAGGTAACAATCCACCTACCTTTGGAGAAGACTTGGAAAAAGAAATAACTAAGCTACTGAAATAGAATTTGTTTTTCTCATTGAAATACTTTTTTTAAATTTTAAGTAAGAGTAAGCATATAAGCTAATGACCAGCGTGGCGACAGAACTCCTCGTGTGCGGTTCAGCACCTGCTCTGTCTGGCCTGTTGGAACGAGGATCCTTTTAGGTGAGGGCAACGGCTGGAGCCAGGCTGCTTGTACCCCCACCCAGGTACAGGACCCTGGGCAGAGTCGCAACAGAGGTAGTTTTTTTCACTTTTATGCCAACAATACGACAGAAGGATCGAGTACAAAAGAACAGGCTTCCTTCCCACTCCACCAAGATGGGCAGAAAGTCTTCCATCTTCAGAAGAGGCTGGTGAGGACCTTTGGGTGATGGTCTCCTCTGAGTGGAGTTTTCTCCAATCCAGGCCACAGAGAGACCCAGAAAAGGGGCTGCTGCTCTGTTTCCCACTGAGAAGGGGGTAGGATGGTTACATCACCAAGCCCCAGGCTGCTTCTCTTGCCGTGATATTGCGAGCCTTCTTGTACCGCTGGGATCTGGGTTGAGGCCTGGCGCAAAATACCCTTAAATGCAACGAATGCACAAAGGTTCCCATTAGCTACAAGGAGATATAAACTACATGTACTCATTTCTCCAGAGACGGGAAGGAGGAGAATTAGCCACATCTTGCTTTTTTATTTGGTGGCACATCTAGACAGTTTCGTATACCAGTCACATAAAGCCTGAAGCCCAATTCACTGTTTTGGTTTAGAAGGAGGTGTTTTTTATTGTCATTTTGTTGGAAGTAGGGAAGAAGAAGGAAGCTTTAAAATCAAGAATCAAAATACAGTGAATGCGGAAGGCATCTGAGAGCAGGACAGACACTTAAGACTAGTGGACATAGGAAAGAACCTTGCCTTTAACCTCTGCCTGCTGCACTTGAAATTTAATTGTCTTAGTAGCTGAGTTCAAGATTGATCAAGTTCCGGCTTTGCTCGTTACTTCCAGCGATGCCGGACAAGGGAGGACTCATCACTGACCACCTCGGGGTCTCGAGGGAGATGCCGACACCGGAACGGAAGGAGTAGCAGGATGATTAAGACAAGAAGGATGATGCCACACACGCTCATAAGCGTATAGGAGACGATCCACAAAATGGGCTCATTCAAAGGCAGGGTGGGGACACAGTTGCTGGCTATGTCGTCTGTTGAGAAAGGCCCAGAAATTTCAGACACCGGAGCACCTGCAATTTCTGAGGAGACAGAAGGGGAAAATCCACAGCTATGAAATGAGCAGTCCACCTCTAACATATGGCCCAAGAGACAATCCCATGCTTCATCAGAGCATCCCATGGGCACCATGTTGCAATGGCGCAGGCATCTGAGGGAGTCTCGGTGGCAGCTTGCCTTTAAGGTTCAACCCCCTGCGAATGGAATGACAGCATATTTCAAGGATGCAGGTGTCGAACCTATGTGGTGGAGAGCAAGTTATAGAAGGGACCATAGGGAAGCCCCAGGCACTTCGTCGGGGGCTGGCAGGGCTGCTGAGCTCTGTAGACGACAGAGCATCAGCTCCTGGTAGGGGCAGCGGTATTGGCTGGTGGTGAGAAAGGAAGTGAGAGAAAGCAGGAAGAGCAGTAATGTGGACAGCCGGAAGCTCAGCCAGACCTGCCTGAGTCATGGGCGCTTCTTCCCTTGGTGGAGTCACCTGCGTTCATGCTTCCTGTCGATTCTAATTCTACAATATGGTGGCTCTCATTTTAGTTTTTTGAGGACTCTCCGTACTGTTTTCCATAGCGGCTGCAACATATGATCCAGCAATCCTACTTCTGGGTGGTTATGCGAAGAAAATGAAAACACTAATTTGAAAAGACATATGCACCCCTATATTCACTGCAGCATTATTTACAGTAACCAAGATATGGAAGCAACCTAGGTGTCCTTCAATAGATGAATGGATAAAGAAGAAGTGGTACACAGATACAATGGAATATTACTCAGCCATAAAAAGAATGAAATCTTGCCATTTGTGACAACATCGATGGTCCTAGAGGGCATTATGCTAAGAGAAATAAGCCAGACAGAGAAAGACAAATACCATATGGTTTCACTTATACGTGGAATCTAAAATAAAACAGACTCGTAGAAATAGAGATCAAATTGATAGTTGACAGAAGGAAGGAAGGTGGGGGCATGGGTGAAAAAGGTGAAGGGGAATGTAGTCAATGCTATTGTGATAAGTTTGCACGGTGACACGTGATTGCTGAACTTACTGGGGTGACCACATTGTAAGGCATATAAACATCAAATAACTACACTGTACACCTGAAACGAATATAATATTGTATGTCAACTATACTTAAATACAAAATTTAAAAAAATTAAACAGCCACACACAAAAAGATCTGCAATAGATACTGTCCTCACATCAGCCTGACACATACTATTAATGGGGTCCACAACCACCCAGGTCCGGCTGGCACCCCTCACTTGTCCTATATGTCACATCTACAGTGTACAGAGTCCAGAATCAAGAGTGGTAAATGACTGAACACTGATTTCATGCAATGGCTGGTAACAAAGAGAAACCTAGCTAAAACTTATCCGGTGACTCCTGCGAACCAATTCTTGGATGATGCTCTCACTGGGGAGGAAGTTGAGATGATTTCTGCAACCAGGTTTGGGGATTATCAGTATTCTGTTGAGGTACACAAGACTTATCTGCCCCTTCCTGAACTGCAGAATTTGTTTGGCCTTTTAAGTTTGACTTGGAAGAAGAAAAACGCCTCGTTAACCACTGCACCCCTATTTAATTGCAGAAATGAATATTTACGCACCAGAAGATCATGTTGCTAAGCATTTAATTTTTCTGTAACTACAGCTGCAAGATCCCAAGGCCTATCCAATAAGATCCTTTTGGACTGAGGAAAGAAAGAGTCGAAATAACAATGGCCTTGAAAGAATGGTTTAACATGAAGGAAACAACAATCTTGATTGATAAATTTTCTTGCTAATGTGGATTCCACGTGAGGATCCATGGCTTTTTCTAAGTGTCCAGGGACAGAAAAACAAGGGACAAGAGCCTGCAAATACCTCAGAACAAAGGGATGCTGACCTTGGGTTAATCCAGACCTCCCCCCCCCACCCAAACGTCTGTAGCTGTAATGAGCGAAAGACATCCACAGGCCAAATCCTGCCTGCCATCTTTTTCTGAAAATCAAGTTTTGTTGGAACACAGCCACATTCATTCCTTCCCATGTTGTCTGTGGTTCCTTTTTTGCTGTAAGAGCAGACGGGAGCAGCTGTGACAGAGACCATCTGCCCCACAAGCCGAAAGGATTTACTACCTGGCGCTTTGTGGTGAAAACTTGCCAATCCCTGGTCTGTAGCATAAAAAATGCAAACATTTAACAAACATTTACAGTAACTAAAAAGAATGCTATTCTTATTACAAAGGCAGTACAATACATATATATGGTATACATTTTGAAAATATGAGGAAATAAAAATAAGGAAATAAAAACACACTCAGAAATAATCAATATTCATATTTTAGAGTATAATCTTTTTCTAAGCATCAATTTTTGAAACAAAGATGGGACCATGTAGGACATGCTGTTTTGCAAACTATATTTTTACTTCTCATGTGATAAAAATCTTTTCAAGTCATTTAATTTTTAACCATGTTATTTTTATGACGACACACAAAAAAAAACATTATGGATGTATAAAATTTATTTTTCCCCCTTTTCCCGCCCCCCCCTCCCCGGGACTCCATTCCTCCCCCCCACCCCCCACACCACCACCCCACACCCCCACACCCCCACACCCCCACACCCTGGTTCAAGCCGTTGTTTCTCAGTCTAGTTGTGCAGCACACAGCTCCCTGGCTCATGCTGGCATTATGAGCCTTGTGCACCCCCTGGCTGAGGCAGTCAGTTGCTGGTTGGCTGCAGCACACAGCAAACAGCTCACACCGACTTCCCGCTGCTCAAGGCAGCTCAGCTCCATGGAGAGCTGTTGTTCACAGTCTTAGCTGTAGAGGGCGCAGCTCACTGGCCCACGTGAGAATCGAACCAGCGACCTCGACCTTAGGAGCGCCAGCGCTCCAACCACCTGAGCCACTGGAACAGCCCCCAATTTGTTTACCAATTCTTATTTATGATTTTTAAAGTAGTTTTCACTATCCCTACCATTATAAACACTGATGTATGAAATATCTTGTGCCAAAATCTTTGCTCATATTCTTAAGATTTTAAGAATGAGTTACTAAAAGTAAAATTATGGGTCATAGTATGGTACCTTTTAAGCACCTGGATATATGCTGACAAAAGATCCAGAAGAAAGACCAAGCCAGGATCTATGCTCAGCAACGTGGTATGGGGGTGCCTAATGCCCACTCTCACCAGCATTGTCAAATACAAGGAAGAACGATGGTCCTCAACACAAGATCATAATGTCCACAATTCTCTGATTACTAGTAGGGGGACCATTTAAAAAATATACTCAATGGCCACTTATATTTCTATCATTTCTATCATTTTCTCATTGATTTGTAAGAATCCTTTATATGGCAAAAATTTTCTTATGTTGTAAATGTCTTTTCACAGTAGGTCATTTTGTTTTTAAAATTTTATTTGCTTTATAGATACTTTAACAAATACAATTATGAGAGTGAAAAATGCTTAGTGCAAAGACAATACTCTAATCCAGTAAGTCTTGAAGAAATTAAATATCACTTGAAACCACTTCTGCTTCCAGACAAGACGGAGTAAGAAGGACCAGATATACCTTCCCACCCAAAATAACTAAAATAAAAACTGGACAAAATGTATGGAAAAAAAAAAAGACTCTGCAGGTTTTGGAAATTGGGTGAGGAGAGACTGTAATTCCAGAGATGGGAAATGGATAAAGCGAGCCCCACAACTGCCCAGCTTACTGATGTGGGAAAGTTTCCGGGTTGTAGCATAGAAAAGGGAGACACAGGCCGGGACTGGCAGCCTCCGTGAGTTGGGGTAACAGAGGTAGGAAAAGCTGTTAAGCGTTTGCAGAAAGAGTAATGGACAGGAGACAACTGCACAGAGAGAAATTCCACATATCATCAGAGAGGGACTCCCTTGAGCCTTCAGCTGAGTGCTGACCAGAACATAAGCGAAGTCCAGTGAAAAAAGCACTTGAAAGGATTAGAAGGAAAAGTGCTTAGAGCTCACATATAGGGCTGAGAATAGTGCCTATTGCCAATTGTTTCCATTTTACTGTTTCCCACAATGAAAGAGAAAAAACAAATTAACAGGGCATAAGAGTACTAAGGGTCTTTCCTCTGAAATAGAAAAATTAACTATAGACTAAACACTACTCTGATCCCATCTAATGACACTTACAAACAAGAGAAGGATTAACTCTTTCTAAGTAACTTAACTTACCAACAACAAATCTCAAGTATATTTGTAAGGATACAAAAGTATTCACAGTTTTGGGTTCCTGGACCCAATTTCAATGTTTGGAGGAGGGTGGTTCCCACACCAACAATTCAACTCAATTCTCACACTCTCTACCTGGAGATAGCTATAAAAAAACAAAAGATCCAAGTCAAATTTCTAGAGATAAAAAGTGTAATGTGAGATGAAAAACACACTGCATGGTATTAATGGCAGATTATACATTGCAGAAAAAAAAGAACATGAAAACACAACAGAAACCATACAAAATGGAATACAAAAGAGCAAAATACTGAAAAAAATAAATATAGAGAACATCAGTAAACTGTGGGACCACTTAAAGTGGCTAAACATCCATGTAATCAGAATACACAAATGAGGGGAGAGGGTGGGAGGCAGAAAAAGGATTTGAAGAAATAATGAACAAAAATTTTCTAAATTTGATGTAAACTATAAACCCACAGATCTAAGAGGCTCAAAGAGCACAAGAAATATGGAGTAGACTACACCAATGAATTGCTGAAAACTACTGATAAAGAGAAAATTTAAAAAGCAGAGAGAGAAAAATTTTTGTACAAAGGAACAAAATGGATTAGAGAAGATTTCATGTCAGAAATAATGCAAGCTATAAGGCAGTGGAACAACACCTTTAAAGTACTGTGGGGAAAAACATGTCAACCTAAATTCTATAGCAAGCAAAACTATCTTTTAAAAATAAAGATAAAATAAAGGCATTTTCAGAAATATGCAAGCTGAAAGAATTCATCACAAGCAGATACCCACACACTGGAATATTATCCAGCCTTAAATCTTGCCATTTGTGACAACATGGATGGACCTGGAGGACACCATGCTAAGTGAAATAAGCCAGTCACAGAAAGACAAATACTGCATGATCTCACTTATATGTGGAATCTAAAATACATAGTCGAACTCAACAGCAGAGAGTAGAATGGTGGTTGCTAGGGGCTGAGGTGAGGGGAAATGGAGAGATGTGGGTCACAGTAGAAAGTTTCAGTTATGCAAGATGAATAAGTTCTAGAGATCTAATGTACAGCATGGTGACTATAATTAACAATAAAGTATTGTATATTAGAAATTTGATCAGAAGGTAGATCTTAAGTATTCTCACAACTAAGAAAGAAAGAAAGAGAGAGAGAAAGAGAGAAAGGAAGGGAGGAAGGGAGGGGGGAGGAAGGAAGAAAAAAAAAACAAAAACAGAAAGAAAATAGTAATTATGTGAGGTGATGGGTATGCTAATTACTTTGACTGTGGTGATCATTTTACAATGCATATTTGTATCAAAGCATCAAGAGCTTTTGGTCAAGAAGGCAGAATAGGTAAATCTGTGCTCCCAGGACATCAAAATTACAACTAAACTACAGAACCATTATTGAGAACAACCTGAAGATTAGCCGAACTGAAGACCTACCTCTAAGGACATACAGAAGAAGCCACCTACCTAGAGACTGATAGGAGGGGTGGAGAAGCAAAACAGGCTGGCCCCACACCCACATGTGACCATTAAAAATCAAGAGGGCTATCTCGGCTTCAGAGGTTCCCCTCAGAGGAGTGAGGGGTCCCAGCCCCACACCAGGATCCCCAGCACAGGGTTCCGGTGCCAGGGAGAGAAGTCCCCACAACTTCTGTCTGTGAAAACCAGTGGAGACTGTGACTGAGTGAGACAGGGTGGCTGCTGTCCCAGGTGCTCCTCTTAAAGGGCCCACACATGGTCTTACTCGTTGACGGACTCACTTGCTCTGACCTCCAGAGCTGGGGCAGCAGCTCAAAAGGTGCCAGGGACATACAGGAAGAAACTGAATTGTCTGGCTTCAGAGCAAGGGCTGGAGGGGCGGCTTCCTCCCAGATAGAGAACTACTGGCAGATGCCATTGTTCCTTTGTTGAGCTCTCCCCCCGCCCAGTGTGCAGACGCAGGCGAGCGCCATTTCTGAGTCTCCATCAACATCACTAACACCATTCACCCCACCCAGGTGATTCCCTGGGACCCCACCCCACCCACCCGAATTGCTTCCAGTGGCTCTCCCATACAAATGGACTGTCTTGGCTAATGCTACGGACTTTCCTAAAATCTCTAAAAGGTTCACAAAACCCAAACAAGCAGCATCTGGCTTTGGGGTGCCCTGTACCTCTTGCTGAGCAGCCCGAAACACCCACTAGTGACAGCCAGACTCACTTCACAGTTCAGCCTCTTGCAGGCACCTCCAAGCCCAGCACAAGTGGCAACCATTGGCAGATCACTTTGTAGTTCACTCCAAGTGGCCCTAGGCAGAGCACAGGCAGCAGCTGACCTTGGCCTGACCCAGAGCCCCTCCCAAGAGGCTCCAGAACCAACACACCCAGTAGCCAGCTTCAGACCACAGGAGAGAACCACCCAACCACCTCCACAAATGACACACCCAAAGGGCAGACCGGGCAGGCACCAGAGCCCCACTAAAGCAAATCCTGCTCCACAGGGTCAGTCCCTACACAACAGCTCCTCCACTGTAGTCACAGCCAGACTTCACAACCAATCAGCCTGAGAGTCAATCCCTCCTACTGACATGCCAACAGCAGCCAGGCCTCAACTACAACAGGAGGGCACCACAACCTACACAAGGGATGCACCTGAGACACCTGGATCAGGTGACTAAGAAGACTGTGCCACTGGGCCCCACAGGACACCTACTACATAAGGCCACTCTACCAAGACCCAGAAACATACCATGTTTCCCCGAAAATAAGACCTAGCTGGACAATCAGCTCTAACGCGTCTTTTGGAGCAAAAATTAATAGTAAAATAAGACCACGAATATAATATAATATAATATAATATAATATAATATAATATAATATAATATAATATAATGGTATAATATAAATATAATATAATATAATACTGGGTCTTATATTAATTTTGCTCCAAAAGATACATTAGAGCTGATTGTCTGGCTAGGTCTTATTTTTGGGGAAACAGGGTAGCAGCCCTACCTAATACATAGAAACAAACACAGGGAGGCAGCCAAAATAGGGAGACAAAGAAACATGTCCCAAATGAAAGACAAGATCAAAGCTCCAGAAAATGAACTAAACAAAATGGAGAGTTCCAAACACTGGTTATAAGGATGTTCAATGATCTTAGGGCGAACTTCAACAAAGAGATAGGGAACATAAAAACAGAGATAGGAAACATAAAAAAGAACCAGTCAAAACTGAAGAATACAATAAATGCTATGGATTGTCCTAAAATCTTTCAAAGGTTCACAAAACCCAAACAAGCAGCATCTGGCTTTGGCATGCCCTGTACCTCTACCCCACACAGCATAGGGAATAGAGTCAATAATATTATAATAACGATGGGTAGTGTCAGATGGGCACTGGATTTATTAGGTGATCACTTCATAAGTTATATACAAGCTAATCACTATGTTGTACACTTGAAATTAATATTGTGTGTCAACTGTAACTGAAAAATTAAAAATTATTTTAAAAACCCCATCAAGTTGTACACTTAAATATATATGACTTTTATTTGTCAGTTATACCTCAATAAAGCTGAAAAAAAGAAAGAGATCATCATAGCCCACTTTACTATAAAATGCAGTAAAGGAAGCCCTTCCAGCAGATAATATGACATGGAAAAAAACCTTCATCTACACAAAGGAATGATTGACACCAGGAATGATAACTACAGAGGCAGTTATAACACCTTTATTTATAACTGTAAATACTGAAAGAAGATGATGGATTTAAAGCAAGAATAATAACAATGTGTTGGATGGCTTATAACATACGAATCAGTGCAGTGTGTCACAAAGATGGCAGAGGGGAGAAATGGCAGTGTTCTGTGGTAGGTTCTCTTACTGTATGAAGTGGCAGACTGAGATAAATTAAAGGTGTATACTATAAAGCCTAAAGCAACCACTAAAGTAACACAACAGAGAGTTACAGCTAATAGACTAGCCGAGGAGATAAAAAGAAATAAAGACACTCAATCCAAAAGAAGGTAGAAAAAGAGAAAAAAAGAACAGATGAGACAAAGAGAAAACAAATAGCAAGACGGTAGACTTAAACACAACCATATCAACCAGCACATTAAATATAGTCTGAAGCAGGGTTGGCAAACTTTTTCTATAAAAGATGGGATAGAAAATGTTAGGCTTTTTGGGTCACATATGATTTTTATTATATTCTTAAATTTTTTTTTTTTTTTTTTTTACATAACACTTTAAAAGTGCAAAAAGCATTCTGAGTTCAAAACAGGCTAAATGCCAGATTTGGCTGGCAGGCTGTTGTCTGCCAATCTGAATACCCCAACGAGAAAGCAGAGATTGTCAAATGAGATAAAAAGAAAGACCTGACTATATGCTGCCTACAAGAAACCCACTTTAAGTAATAAATACTCAAATATGTTAAAAATCAAAGGATGGAAAAAGCTGTACCATGCTAATGCTGATCAAAATAAACGCAGAGTGGCATGTTAATATTCGTGTCAATTCAGGACAAAGGGTATTACCAGGGATAAAGATGGCAATTTCATAATGATAAAACATTACATTCATAAACAGGAACAACAATACTAAACATTTATGCACTAACAAGAATTTCAAAATACACAAAACAAGAACGATGAAACTTTGAGAAGAAACAGACCAAAAAAAATTCACAAAAGTAGTCAGAGATTTCAACATCCCTTTCTCAGTAATAGAGAAGTAGACAGAAATGGGTAAGGATATAGTCCACCTAACAGCATTGTCAACCAACTTGACCTAATTGACAATTGTAGAATAGTCCAGCCACAAAGCTGAATATACATAGTCTTCAAGAGCACACGGACTATTTACCAAGATAGACTATATTATGGGCCACAGAACAAATTCCAATAAAATTAAAAGGATTCAGTTCACCTAAGTTCTCTGACCACAGGAATTAAATTATAAGTCAATAGCAAAAAGATGTCTGGAAAAATTCCTAATTATTTAGAAACTAAATAACACATTTCTAGAACTATAAAACTTGTAGAAGAAAATACAGGAGAAAACTTTCATGTCCTTGGATTTGGCAAACAATTTCTTAGCTACAACACCAAAAGGCACAATCCATAAAAGAAAAACAATTGATAAAATGGTATGTCATCAAAATGAAGGACTTCTCTTTGAAACACAGTATTAAGAGACGGAAAAGACTGGGAGAAAATATTTGCAGGTCACATTTCTCGTAAAGGATTTGTATTCTGAATATAAAGAACTCTGAAAATTCAATCATGTGCAAAGAATTCAATGGAAAAGTGGGCAAGAAAATTTGAAAAGACACTTCAACGAAGATGTGTGAAGGGCAAAGAAGCCCATGAAAAGACACTCAAGATCATTAGCCATTAGGGAGACGCAAATTAAAAAAAAACCAAAAAACACAGTAAGAAAACACTGAATACCTAGTAAAATGAACAAGTCTCACTATATCACGTGTTGGTGATGATGGAGAGAAACTAGGACTCTCACACACTGCTGGTGGGAATATAACATGATACAGCCAACTTTGGGTGGTTTCTCAGGAAGTGAGACATATCCCTGTTATGTGATCCGGCCATCCCACTCCTAGATATTTACCCAGAAAAAATGAAAATACGTGTCCAAGGACTTCTGCAGTAATGTGCACAGTTGCTTTATTTGAAATAGCCAAAACCCTTGCAAACAACCCCAAAGTTCAACAGGTGAGTGGGCATAAAGCAATTGTGGTATAGCTAGGTATGCAATTAAGCACTGCTTAGCAGAAAAAAATGAATGAACGATTGATACATGAAACAAAATGGATATATTTCAAGTAATTAGGCTGAGTGAAAGAAGTCAACCAAAAAGGAATACACACTGTAATTCCATTTATATGAAATTCTAAAAAAGGGAAAACTTATCCATCGTGAAAGAAGGCAGACCACTGGTTACCCAGGGAGGTCAGCAAGGGCTGCAAGGAAGGCAGAAGAAAAAAGTACCCGGAAACTTTGGGGTTTGATGGAAATGTTTATGGTCTTGTGTGTGGTGAGGGTTTCAGGGGTGCAAATACATAGAAAATTTATTAAGTTGTACCCTATTATATCTTAAGAAAGCTGTTAAAAATCAAAAGCACCAAGTAGTCAGAAAAGTACGTCAAAGAACAACACATGTGATATGATCGCATTTAGGTTAAAAAAGAAACACGAAACCAACTCCACCTATGCTCAATACATGGGGATCAATTTTAGTATTGTTCTTTTAGGTGGAACACCCGAGTTATACATTTTTTCACATATGCTATATATATCAATATATTAACACTATATATACACACAATAATATAAAAACCCCCAACAAAATCATTTTTTCCTCGATATACATGTGTTACTTTTATAATCAGAAAAGTCACACATTAAAAAAAAAAAATTAAAACTAGCACCAATTTATGTTGTCAGACATACTGTATAACCTAGAAACACCTGCGTTGTCACACTGGCTAACTAGCTACTCGATATGAAAGAAAAGTTGATTTAAAATTACGTCTGTAGTATATTTTCTAGGAATGCCATTCACTGGACCTTTATTACACACACTACTAATTCAGAGAACAGATTTAGATTTTTAAAATTGCATTCATTTATGAGAAGCTAGACTAAGCAGTGCGTAAGAGCATGGACCTGGGGACAGACTTTTGCGGTTCAGATCCCAGCTCCCTCTTATGAACTGTGTTATCTTGGTCTTGTTACTTCTTTGCTTCTCCGTTTCCTCATCTGTACATGGTGATCACTGCACTGACAAGTCACCGTCTTGTTGCTTAGATAACCAAGTGAATGAAACACACAGCACCACGCCTGGGGGGTAAAGTCACTGCTTCAGAAGAATCACCTGTGATCATATTGCTACTCGGAATTCTATCATCAGTGTATTGGGTTAAAATTTTGACTATGCGTTTTCTCTGTCTTGTGCCCCAGAAGGTCAGGATCCAGATGATAATGAGGGCCTGAGGACACTATGTCAATTTACCAACTCTAAAAATTAAAATGGTTGAGTCTTTTCCCGCCATAACATACAAAACATAGTGAACTGCCCCTCCCCCACCCCCATCGACTCCCTGGTACTGAGATGTTTTCTGAGCTGAGTGTTCTGGAGTCACAGGACAGGCGATCTGCACCCAGGGCCATCATAGTCAGCGAGCAGGTGCAAGCCACTTGCCATCAGGGCCTCAGGGTTTTCTATCAAACAAGGAGGCAGGGCCGCCTGATCTCTGCCTCTGGGGCCTGTGGCTTTGCAGCTTTTGAGTGCATTCTAACTGGACGGCAGAGGCACATCTTTGAAACTCTGTTAACAGCTAACATTCCTATTTTTAAACATGAACATGGACCAGATGATCCACTTTCAACCTGCAGCAAAGGAAATTCACAGTGAAATGACTGCCACAATCCACGGCGTGTCTCCAGTTGTATAAGCTGAAATCTACACAGTGCTTGGGTGCTAAATGTCTCAATCTATAAAAAGAGATGGGTGGTATTTCAGAAGCTTTGGATACATTAAGAGAGTTGTCAGTTTTAACACTCTATTATTTTTCCAGCTATAGGACACTTGGCTCAGGCAACACAGAGGCTCCAATCTCCAATATCTGTTTCAGATGTGTGGGATTGTAGGCTGAAGACCCAGGTTGGTCAGCTGCATTACACACCGAGACTGCCACCTTGTTTATTGGCTCTGATCTAACACCAGAAGAGTGACTCTCTATAGGAGTGGGGGGTGATTGAAAAGCGGCAGGGCAGCATAACAGAGCATCTGGGGATCTTTTCCCAAAATACCCACCACCCTCCCACCCACCACCATTCTGATATATCCTGGCTGAAAAAGGATGTGAGGATATGGACCATGAGTACTTACAAAGCTCCCCAGAAGACTTCAAAGAGCTCCCACTCACTGCTTTCGTGCCACCTTGTCCCAGCCCTTCCAGAGACACCTAAGCTTATAAACCAGGTGCTGTCTATCAAACACAGATTATTATGAAAACTAAAGTAAAAGACACAGGGAGACAAAGGCGGCTCCCACAGATGTCGGCTTCATCGGGTGCTGGTTGTTGGCACAAAGGGGGAACTTCCTCCAACCGTAACACATAGAAATGAGGATAAAACAAAATTCCCAATTTTTAAATATGTAGCTGAGCCCAGAAATACACCCTAGGGCTGGGGTTCCCATGCCTCGGTGTGTGTGTGGGGGGAGGGGACAGAAGACTTGACCCCAGCACCAAGGAGATGGACCCTAGAGCCGAGACACCAGTGCAATCCTGGTCCATTGGTGGAAGGAGCTGGAAAACTATCAACATGGAAAGTTGACTGTGTGCGGTCTGAGAAGTGGCGGGTGAGGAGAACAGAAAGAATCTCCCATGAGGAATGGGGCCTTCAAACCTCAAGACTCCAGCTGGGGTATGTAGCAGTGGGTTTTCAAATTAGTGAAGAAAAGAGGAATTATTTGAGAAATGTTACAGGAGCAATGGGGTAGTCATCTTGGGGAAAGATGTTTTAATCCATACATTCTATGCTAAGGTCAATCAAATATAAAATGAATAATATATGAATATGTCATATCCATATAATATTCAGACATAAAATATGACTAAATCACAATAGAATTATAATGAGGAAGGCCATTTAAAATGTGACATAAACTGAAGAGCCTTAAAGCAAAAGATTGATATATTTTAAATACATGAAAGTAAACATTTTATATTAAAATTCATTATAAATTAAAAAATTATTTACAATTGAGACATGAATTGTAGTTGTTTTCCTCCAAATGGCCAACTTCTCCATTACATAAAGAGCGCCTACAGATAAATACAAAAAACTAAAAACCCAACAGAAAAAAAATGTGAAAAAGATATGAGTGCATAGTTTACAGAAAAGAAAAAACAAATGCCTTTAGAAATATGAAAAGAAACTCAACCTCACCCATAGAAAGTAGAACAAATTAAAACAGCACTGAGATAACATTTTTTACCTATCAGATTGACAAAATTTTCCAAAATGTAATAACACCATGTTGGTGAGGGTGCCAAGAGAAACAAGCCATCGTACCCATTGCCTGAGAACTGGTGTAGTTGGATATAAACAAGTATAACCTCTATGGAAGGGAAGGTGACAATATTCATCAGGATTACAAATGCTTATAACCTTTAACCCAACAATTCTACTTCAAGTAAGGTCGCCTAGAGGTATCCTTTCACAAGTGGGAGCAGACCTTTATAAATGGTATCCACTGCAGCACCGTGATAACAAAAGACTGGAAACAACTTCAACGTCTACCAATAAGGATTGGTTAAATAAATTAGGGAATAGCCATATAATAGAAGATCACAGGGCTCACAAAAAATAATAACGAGGGAGCTCTTTATGCACTCATATGATTACCTCTCCGGGAGTGGGGCACTATATAATTCGTTGTAGCTTCTGAATATTACCTAGTCAACTTTTCAAATTAAATTAAGAATGATAATGGAGATAAAGGAAATACAAAATTATTATACAACTCGATGAAAAATGAGCCAGTATGTTTAAAAAAGTATAAAATAGCATTTCTGGCAATGAAAAATATAGTCAATGCAATTAAAAAGTCACCGAATAGGTTAAATAGAACGAACACAGCTGAAGAGAGAATGGGCAATATAAGCTGTATCTGAGGAAATTACACAGAATGCAGCAAAGATAAAGAAAGAAAAATAGGAATGAAAGGTCATGGGACATGGAGAAAATAATAAGAAATCTCAAAATTGATCTCACAGGAGACCCAGAAGAAGAGACTAGTAAGAATGTGTGTGAGGCCAGAGTAGAAGAGGTAACAGCTGAGAATTCTCTAGGAGTGATGACGAACAACATGATTAGCAGATTCAGAGAGCACAATGAGTTTTGAGCAAGATGAGAAAAGAATAACCTATTATCTAGATACAGCATGGTGAAACTTCAGAACAGTAAACATTTCAAGTTAAGTCTCAACATCAAGCAGAGAGAAGAAACAGATTACCCTTAACGGTACAACCACAGACCCTTAATTGTGGTCTTTTCATCAGCAATAACGATGGCCAGAGAACAACGAAATAGCATCTTCAAAACACTAAGGGGAATGATCGACCTGGAACTTCATACGTACTTAAATTATGATTCAAGAGATGGGGCAAAATAAAATTTACCTTTCACACATGTTTATAAGAGAAATCCTAAGGTACATTCTATAGTGGAAGGGAATTGCTGTGTAGTGTTCTACTGAATGGATAGATGACAATTTGTTTATCCATTCTCCTTTGTTCGACTTTGGGTTGTTTTTAGTTAGATGAAAATGATAGTTAGTTTTAGTAATTATGTAGTACTATAGTTAGTTTTATGGATAAAGCTGCTTCTGGTCAAGTTTTGGGGTGGACATACACACTCATTTATCCTTTGTATATACATAAGAGTGAAACTGCTGGGTCATAGAGTAGGAATATTTCACATTAGTAGAAACTATCAAACAGTTCTCCCACTTATACGAAACAATTTCAGCAAACTGAGAGTCCCTTAACTGAGGATTAGAAAGGAATTCCACAAGCCTACTCCATGTGTCATGCTTAGTGGTGAAATATGATAGGCATTCCCACTAAAGTAAGGAAAAAACCAAAAATGTCAATCATCACCATTTCTAGTCAATAGTCACTAAAGGTTTTACAAAAAGAAAAGTTATGAATATTATAAATGATAAAATTTGCATTAATTCTAGATTATATAACTGTTGTCATAGAAAATTCAAGTGACTCTAACAACAATTTAAAAGGGAGAATTCAGGAAGGTGGGTGGATAGAAAATTAATATACAAAAAACCCCCCCCACATGCCTAGATACCAAACAATCCATTAGAAATACAGTTTAAAATAATCTCATTTATAGTAACAGTAAGAGCTAAGAGGGATCTAGTAATAAGTATATGTGTAAAGTCTTTTCTGGAGAAAATTATAAAAGATTGGTGTAGGACATAAGAGAAGATCTAAACAAATGATAGTTAGCATATTGGTGGGGATGAGACTCATACAGTAAAGATCTAATTTCTCCTCAAGTTAATCTATAAATGCAATGCAGTTCTGATCAAGATCCCAATAGCGTTTGTTCTTTAGGGATCTTGACAAGCTCGATAAAAGGACAAAAGCAGCTAGGACAATTTTAAAGAAGAATAGGAGAAGAGCTAGCCCTTGCCAGGTATTACATCTCACTACAACTAGAGAAATGAAAACCATGTGGTGTAGCACAAGGGTAGACAACTACACCAATGGAACAAACAGAATGCTCAGAAATAGACCCAGACATATCCTAGGTCTCGGCACATGACAAAGATCCTATTAAAATTCAGCAGGTACCATGCAAAAAATTTTTCACCTGAAGCTAATCAAGACTCTAAATCAGGGGTGTCCAAACTTTTTTCAACGTTTTTCACCAAGGGCCATATTCGGTAAAATACACAAACAGCGGGCCACTCACTCGAGGTGAAGTACGTATTGCCTCACCTGGTTTATTTAAGTAAACTAAATATATTTTTGGAATTTGCTGCGGGCCAATAAACAATGGATTGCGGGCTGCAGTTGGCCCGCGGGCCACAGTTTGGACACCCCTGCTCTAGAACAAAGTTCAAGTTCAAGGACATATGAGGTTAAACGGACATGTTAACTGCTACCATTAGGAAATACTCAGCTAAATCTGAACATGATATATTCTATAAAACAACTGGCCTTAAAAAAAGATATTACATGATATTAATCAAACATTGTTAATTTTTAGGTGTCATTATAGTATTATGGTTATATAGGAAAATGTCCTTATTTTAAAGAATTGCACAATGAAATATTTAGGATTGAAATATCATGGTATCTGCAACTTATTTGTAAATAGTTCAGCAAAAACTACATATAAACAAATATACATATACTGAGATATGGCAAATGTTAAAAATTATTAAATCTAGTTGGTTGTTATGCAGGACATTATTGTATTATATTTAGTCTTTTCTGTATATTAAAATTTTTCATAATAAAATACTGAGAAGAATCAGAGGGGAAATTATTCAATAAATGATGCTGAGAAAATGAACTATCCTTTAAGAATTAGGGCCTTACTTCACATTTTAGAAGAAAAAGATTTTAAAGTATATGGTATCTTAAAAATAACAATTCTACTTTCTTAGATTAAGAAAGAATTTCTTAAATAAGTACAAAGTGAAAGCCACAAGATTAGTAAATTTTATTTGACTAAATTTAAGAGAAAATGTAAACAAAAGACACCAAAAACAAGTGAAATAAACAACAGAGAGATTATAAAATATTTGCCATGCACATAACCCTGAAAAATTAACAACTCAAATATATAAATATCTCATATATATCAGTAAAAAAGACAAGTAGAAAAACACGCCAAAGTTGTTAATAGAAAGATTCACCATCAGAAAGAAAACTCAAACATCCTATAAACATATGAAAAGTTAAGTCCTCTCGGGAAATCAATTAAACTGTGATACTATTTCACACACACAGACTGGCAAGAAACAAAAACAAAACAACTATGATAATACTTTGAGGGAGTGGAAATTCTGATTTAATTCTGGTGGTCTAGCTACTTTGTAGACAAATTTGACAGTAGGCAGTAACAAAGAAGACTGGCACACCGAATCATCTAGAAATTCCGTTTCCAGAAGATCTCATTCACAAGCACAAAGATGTTCACCACAGTACTGCTTATAATTGCAAATATTAGAGACAACCCAAATGTTAATAGAGGTGGGATTGGGTAAATAATCTGAGCATATTCATGCAATGGAAAACCATACAGAAGTCAAAAAGAATGATCTAGTAGTCATTACATGGAAAATCTCAAAAATGTAGTGTTGAGCTATAAAAGCAAGTTGACAAAGGATATGTACCGTACAACAGCATTCGTATAAATTAAGAACTACCGAAAAACCCAAACCAACCGACCTGTGTTTTGATATAAACACTTATTAAAAGGATATAGTGGTGAGCTTATAAGATGACCCCCAAGGATCCTGTTTCCAGTATTTACTCTTGTGCATTCCCCTCCCCTATCTACCAATAGAATAAGGCAGAAGTGATAGCATATTACTTCCAAGATTAGGTTACAAAAAGACTGTGGCTTCTGTCTTGGGTGCTCTGTTGCACTCTCTCTCTGGGATCATTGCTCTGGGGTGACCAGGTGCTCATTGTGGGGACATTCAGACAGGCCTGTGGCCAGGTCCATATGACAAGGAATGGAGGGCTCCTGCCAACCATGTGACTGAGCCTGGAAGCAGACCCTCCAGCCTTCAGATGGCTGCAGCTCATGAGAGACTGGACCAGAACCACCCATCTAAGCCACTCCTCCATTCCTGACCCTTAGCAACTGCACAGGTTGTAAAGTGCTGCTAAACTTGGGATAAACTGTTCCATAGTTATTTAAACTAATCCAGGGTACTTACAACTACGTGGTGAAATTATAAAGGTGCAGTAATTATGAGAAGAATATACACCAATTTCAGGATAAAGGGTAACCGTGGGGAACATGGTGAAGTGGGGTTTTAGCTATACTTATTTTTTATTTCTATGACAAATTTTTGAAGGAAATATGACAAAATGCTAACATTTGTTAAATTTGGGTGTTCTATAAGTGTGTACATAGTACATGATTTCCTGTAATTTGAAACACTTTCTTTGTTACTTAAAACATGTTGTAAATTCAAAATAAACACTTTGGAAAAGAAAAAAGGCAGGGTATCTCTCTCATTTATTATGGTGCCATAGACCACTGCCTGGCTTGTAATTGCAGCCCTGAGGGAAGTAATTACTTTAACGGCTAAACAATTTGCACTGAAGAGGAAACACATCAGTGTCTATTCCCACCGCTGGTAAAATTTAATGGTTACGTACCAAAACCTTAAATATGTTTTCAAAAAATAGCAACAAAAAACTTAAATAAGAGCACCTCACAGAGAATTCATGACGAAATGCAGGAAACCATCTCTGCCTGGAGACGCTTAATACTAAACAGTTTCCAACAGCAATTCACGCAGGAAACAGACGGCGATTATGTTCTCTGCAGCATTAACTAAAGTGGACGATATAACGGCTGTTGCCATAGTAGCCTCTACTTTGATGGTATTTAACAAGAGAACAGGAATTGTGGGGAAAATTGAGTTAGTTCTTAGACTCTCTGGGTTAAAAGAAATTAAAATGTTTGGTTGGGAGATACAGCAGTGCTTCAGGTTGTACAGTCCCAGGTAATGCCAGAGAGAGAGGTCCCCTCAGTGAAAATCTAGCAGGCTGAAAGAGTTCATGCATGTCTGAAAGGTACACACTTACTCATGACCGAGATTAAAAAATGACGAGACTCAAGGGCCCCGACTGAGTCCGTTCACTAAGGAAGTCTGCACTGATATTTAAGAAGATACACTGCAACGTATCAAATATGTACCTAAGACTAGGTGATTTTGTTTATATACAATATGAACTGGCATAATATTCCAGATGTAAGTTTTCCTTTTACTATTTCTCTCTTCTGTTCTCCAAATTGGTATTTTACTTTGCAGGAATGATGGTGTTGAAACAAAAAGAAGCCTCATTTCGCTGCTTTATTTACCAGGATTCCCTTTTAAGACCACGATTTAGGCAGTAAGAAATAATAAGTCTCTCCCCTCTGAATAAATTAGCCATGATCAGCATTTTGCCTACTCACCCTCATCTCCTCTGAACTCTTTGGCTGGTTTTAGATCAGAGTAAAGGTCTGGTCAGCGCTGAGGCCACCAGCATTGGTCACCGAGCGTCGCAGCCTGTCCCACAACTGTATCTAAGGTTCAAGACTGTCTTTCCTCAAATTCACATTTCCTTTCCTTCACTGCACAGTGACCTTGTATTTCACTGTAACCCCCCAGTTTTTTCTGGTCCACCTCCTTGTCATTCATTCTTTCTTCTACCTCACGTTTGCTTAATTGTTCCCTTCCTTAGCACGTGACCAGCACAACTTCAAGATTTCACTCTGTTGCTGACCCTTAGCACTGTACCAGGGTCATTCAGTCGTCTGCAATCCTATTTGGAGGCACTGTGCTCTCCAGCCACTTCCGGGGGTACAATTTCTCTCCAGCGTCTCCAGTGATTCCGTCTACGAGTTACCTTTTCCACGCTAGCTCGGGCTATTAGTCAGAAGTACCTGATCCTCCCACCAAACCATGTGGCGTGGGAACACTCCATTTCAAGCAAACTGTTAAGTTTGAAGACATTTTTCAAGTTCAAGGAGTTTAACCATCCCATCTACTTAATGTGCTCGCCTGGTTTCTCTGAAGACCTGCCCAAGCCTTAAGCTAGACGTTGCAGAATAATGCTGCTGTGTCACCCTCATGCCAGCTCTTCAAAGGAATTCTATGAGAAAAATGGGCTCCTGGGTCTCATTACTTTAGGATTTTGAGAAATAGCAATGACAGGCATTTACTTCTTATTTTATAGTGAGGATTTGAGGGGAAAATAATATACACAGCTTACCTGTAAATTTTCCTCTTTCTCCATTCTAGTTTCACTATCAAAAACTATAGCTCATCCCCATGACCCACAGAGTAGTTTTATTCCTGGGATGAGGTGCCATTGCAAGTTTATTACGAAAGGGAACTATCCTGACTAACCCTCAGCAAGCATTTGCCATGTGCCAAGCACTGGACTAAGAGTTTTACGAGGATTCTCTCACTTTTTCCTCTCGGCAATGCCACGATACATTTTATGGATAAGACTTTGATCACTGATCATATACGTATGAATGAAACAATTCAATGGCAGCTGACTTATCCAGACTGCTTCCAAGTAGGTTAATTGACATAAAATACTCCAGTTCAGTCTCCCTGGCCAATTCAAGGGTCGCTTACCTGCACAGGGGCTTGCCGCAAAGCCCACCCTCTTCCGAGCTCTGTCAAAGACCACATAGAAGCCCTCCATCACGGTAGCACCAATCACCAGCGCATTCATGGAAGGCGAAATGCCGAACCGGTAACATTCATAATTCAGGCCAGCCCCCATCATGGGCTGAATGTAAAGCTGTTCAGGAGGAAAGAGCAGACAAGGAAAAGCATGAGTCAGGCACCATCGCATAACTGCTGAGGTCACAGTGTGCTCAGAACCTCCAAGGTGCTAGAGGGAGCTACAGAGAAAGAAGACACCGGCCCTGCCATCCAGGAGTTGAGATCATAGACGTGGTGATAGACATTACTGAAAATGGTAGCAGCGTGCACACCACGTGGAACTGTACACAGGTCCTGCCCTACGGAAGATAAGATGTCCATTTACCCACCCAGCATCCCCCCAGCAGTTATTTATTGAGCACTTAATATGGCCTAGATACTGTCGTCAGCACCAGAAGTACAAGGATGAAAAACACATGGCTGCTATCCCGCTGCAGCTTCCCATCCATGGGCGCGGCAGGCAGGTATATCCTGAGTGGCAAGTGCTCCAACAGGCTCCACCTACTGGTAATGCCGACCAGGGAACCTTGAGACAAGAGCAGTTGTTTCTCTCTAGCTCACAACTCTCTCTCCCCCTGGCCTCTGAGAGACAGCGCCCTTCTTCTTCCTCACTGGCTGCTCCCTCTCAGGCGTGTGTACTGGCTTTGCTTCACCTTCCTCACCTGTCAGCATCTGAGAACTCCAGAGTTCGGCCTCCTCTCTAGCTTCCCTCCCAGGTGACCCGTGCAGTTCCAGGGCCCACTGTACATCCTCTGTGCTCTGTGCTGAGACGCCCAAATCTTTATCTGCAGTCCAGGTCTCTGCAGCCATTGCCACACTCTTCTGTCCACCTGCCCACTCACCACTCAGCTGACATCTCAAATGTAACATTTAAAAAAACTGAACTTTGGAGCGGCTGGATGGTTCAGTTGGTTACAGCGCAAGCTCTGAACAACAGGGTTGCTGGTTCGATTCCCACATGGGCCCAGTGAGCTGCGCCCTCCACAACTAGACTGAAGGACAACTTGGAGCTGATGGGAGAAACACACTGTTCCCCAATATTTCCTAATAAAATTTAAAAAACAAAACACAAAAACTGAACTTTGGATATTGCCCCCCAATCTGCTCTTGTCTCAAGGTTTGCAGGCTCAGTAAATCCACGATACAGCCATTTACTCAGGCCCAGAGCACTAGGTCAGTATCTCTCACCCTCCACTGAAACCGTGACGAGAGCTGGAGGTCTGCCCTATGAAACTGAACCTGAATTTCATCACTTCTCCCATCCCCATCGCTGCCACCCTGGTCCATTCTCATCCTCTTCTCTCATGAGCCACTGCAGTGCTGGTTCTTACCCAGCTCCACGATGCCATCTTTCCTAAGTGATCGTGTCATCCTCTATCAAGGAGAACTTAAAAGTAGGCAACATGACACAGGTGGGATGATTTCCTCAGTACAAGAGGGGGAAGCCGTCACAATCAGAAGACAGAGCATCAACAGATCAGCAGCTCTGAGGTGTGTGAGGACCGGGTCCTGCAGGTGCCATGCAGCGTTAAATAAACACCAGGCACCGTCCTTGATCCCCTGGAGCAAGAGTCTGCGGGGAACTGAGTTACTTAATCAGTGAGCAAATCAATGTCATATCAGTAATAACAGTCCCTCTGGTTATTTTTTTTAATGGCAAAGTATTAAAATGTAGGGTAATTGGGGCCGGCCGGGTGGCTCAGGCGGTTAGAGCTCCATGCTCCTAACTCTGAAGGCTGCCGGTTCGATTCCCACATGGGCCAGTGGGCTCTCAACCACAAGGTTGCCGGTTCAATTCCTCGAGTCCCACAAGGGATGGTGGGCTGCGCCCCTTGCAACTAGCATTGGCAACTGGACCTTGAACTGAGCTGCGCCCTCCACAACTAAGACTGAAAGGACAACAACTTGACTTGGAAAAAAGGCCTGGAAGTACACACTGTTCCCCAATAAAGTCCTGTTAAAATAAATAAATAAATAAATAAATAAATAAATAAATAAAATAAAATAAAATAAAATAAAATAAAATAAAATAAAATAAAATGTAGGGTAATTAAGGGAATAGAGTGGCTTTGTATGAGAAAAACACCAAATTTATTGTTTTGAAAAAAATTAAAGTACAAAGTGAGCAACAAGAAAGACTTCACCCTGAAGGTCAAAAGCACTAAGAAAAACTTGGAGGAGCGAGTCGAGACTCACCGATTGGCAGTCTCGGGCCTTGTGGCAGGAGCAGGAAAGACCAAAGGGAGACCAGTCAGCGGGTGGGAAGGGGGGGTTGCCTTATGGTGACTGGAGGAGAGGGGCCAGCCTAGAGGCAGACTGACGGTTGTCATGGCACGGTGGAGAGCTGCTCATTAAGCTTGGGAAGCACAAATACAGTATTTAAAATCTGAACAGAAAAGAAAAGCAGAAGTCGTGCTGGAGAAAATGTACGTGATAAAACTGACACCTGAGGAAGACGATGTCACTGCCTTTCGATGTGCAGAGAAGACTGGAGGAAGAGGAGTTTCAAGGCCGGGAGGTGAGGAAGGAAGGACGCAGCAATGGCAGTTCCTGGAGTCTCCACCTGCTAGCCGTCAAGCTGCTGCTGTGTCCAGGGAACAGTTCCAGCACCCAGAACCCTGCCCTCGTTGGTCTGTCTGTCTGTAAACCCTTCTTCAAGGCTGGGGATCATTCTGTTCCTCGCTATATTCTTGGTGCCCAGGCATGTGGTATATGCTAGGCACCTAGGAAGGCCTCCATAAATGAGTGTGGAATGAATGAGCTTAGTCAGTGTTAAATAGACAAGTTCTCATGAGGATCGACTTAAATTAGAAAAAGGTGATGGGGACACTTAGCTGCCTCCGAAACACACACACACACACACACACACCCCTACCTTTGAATGAACTAATTCCATAATAAAACCTAAACAATTATCAAGTATGATGACAATATGATACAAACTGAATTTGTGTCTTTAACTCTCTCCTTTCTGTGTGTGTCCCAGTTCCAATAAAAATGCAGGCTATAAATTCGTAACATGTTGGGAAAGGTTCAGCACTGCTGGATCTCAGAATAAACTGTCTGCCTTAAACTAAAATCAACACAAATAGATGAACCAGTGGTATTTAAACTGAAACTATTTACATTTATAGGGTTATGTGAGAAAAACAAAATCAGAATTTGCCTGTGGGCTGGGGATTGATTTTTTTAGCCAAATAGGGTTCAGCCCATGTGTTTTTGGCAAATAGTGTTGATGACAGGCAAAATTTAGGATAATTGCCTTTGACACGATTCTGTTCTGCACTAGCAATCATTTGCCCATCTATTACTGCTGGTGCCGGAAAGACCCCACGCAGGGGCCTCATTCTAAAACTGGTGACGGCCCTAAATGTCAGGAAGGGGCTTGGGCAGGCAGAGCTGAGGTATTAGGAGGTGACCCCAGTGCTGTCCCTAAGGGGTGTGTCACCAGCATTTGGGGCTTGTGAGGATCTCATCAGGTGATAGCTCACAGCTACCTATCTCTGCCCTTCCGAACAAGGCAATGGAAAGCAAGTGGGAGGGTGATGTTGAGTAAGAATCAGGATAAAAGTGGGGAAAGTAGATTTTTAAACATCGAAAATGTGAGCACTTCAAAGTCAACCAAACTAATATCCATAGTTTCATAAGTGAAAATAAGCCTGAATTCTTATGCAAATGAACTGCAGTCCTCCCAAACCACCCTCACATGTCCTCATGCTCACCCAGTGCCCGGTCCTAAAAGCAGTTGACAGTCCCCAGTGAACCTCCATGGCTGTTACCTGCCCTGGACATAACAGATTTCCCCCCAAACACCTGCCTTTTTCTCCTGCTTCTTCTGAGTTCCCAATTCTGCCATCCACCCACATGCCATTTACTTGCCAGTACACGTTCACCTTTGTCCTCGAGCTAGGTTTCAACTTTAGTTATAAACCACATTGATGAAATAACGTCCACATTTTGCTGTTTGACAGACCAAAAAGTAATCGTAAAGAGCACATTATTTTAAAGATGCCGAAAACGTATCCTTCTCACGTCACTCTTTGCAGTGTCGTTCATCTAAGGATACTGCAGTTTTCTGAAAATATCTTTGGCAAGTGTTATTATGTCTCCTTTACAGTTAAAGAGACAGATACAGAAAAGGCGAAGTGATTTGCTTCAAGTTATCGTGTGAGTCAAGGCAGGGCTGAGATTGTAACTTGAGCCTCTCGCTCTCAGCAAATGTGTCCTCTGCTGGGCTGGACGCTTTCAATCTTTTCCCCAACAACTGCCCATTTCTGGAATGCAACATCCCCCATATAAAGCTGAAAATGGGGAGAAGGCAGTATTATCATTTACTCGTTTCTTCTGAAATCATTCCTTTCTTCCTATCCCCCGATCCCACTCCTTTATCCCAAATTCACCAGATTACGATGGTGACACACTGTTTGTTATGCATTTAACAGAGTTATCAGGCACGACCCTTTCCTCCATGGCTGTCAGGGAAGGAAGGATGGTCTTTAAAACTCACACTTCTCATCTTCAAGGAATTAATAATGTCATTAAGAAAGAAATATAAGTGTGTGTGTGTTTAGAAAACAGAAATCAAAGGCAAAAGGCCACAGCGTAGAATATACCCTAAAGATATGATCTCATGCCAGATGAGTCGACTAGAAAACATGCATTATGAGTTTGAAGGGCAAGCTCACAAATGGGTTATTCTGCCCAGCTGAGGTTTGACAAAAGACGGGTTGTTTGAGTTGGGTCTTAAAGGATGGGAAGAATTTGGATACACAGATGGAGTGGGGACGAGGGGGCATTTCAGTGGTGGTGGCGGGTGGTGGGAGCAAAGGTTAGGAGACAGCAGCAGGCACAAAGGTCTGGAGGACAGTGACCAATGAGTAGAGGGTCAAGGGTGTATAGGAAATAGGCCGGAGAGCAAGGAAGTGTCCCGTGAGGAGCTCATCAAAGGCCACAGCAAGGAAAGGGGCCGTCAGTACTCAAATAGTGGGGTTGAAAGCTGTGATTTAGCAAGATTAATCTGGCAACAGTTTTCAAAGGAAAACAGCGGGGACTTGGGCTGCCTGCTGGGCAGCCTAGAGGTTCCTGAAGAGGTGAATGGGGAATGTGAGTGACAGGACTGAGGGCTATGGGAAGGAGGGGATGGGGAAGAGATGAGAACATGACTAAGGAAGACAGAACTAGGTCTATTTCATTAGATGCTTAGGACGAAGAAGGGATCGATGATTTATTGACTATGAAAAAAAAGTCTTCATCTCTGAGACTCCGGTTTTCTAATTTATACATAAAAAGGAAAAACACATAGTATCGTGGTAAATGCTGCAAAAACATCCTCAATGTTTGACCTTTCCTTGTAGCCACGCCCTTGTGACGTGACTTTGCAGCTCCCCCCCTCGGGAGACCGCGGCTACTTCGCGACCCGGGAATGCGGGCGGGCCTTGGCCTCGTGTGGGCAGCGCTGTGCGAGAGACCTGGCCCGTCCTGGGTCTGGACTCCAGCAGCCCTGAGTGTTCCTTCTCACTCTGTCAGAACCCTGCCACCCCTGCGAGAGCCCCTGGGTGGTGACAGACGGCGACCCCATCACTCCACTGACCCAGCCGCCAGACACAGCGGCCCTCGGAGCCCATTCAGGACCGAGGCCGACCTAGACCCAGCCGCCCACCAGCGGACCAGACACACGCGAGTCAGCCTGCGAGGCCAGCGGACCCGCCCAGACTCACGAGCAGGATTCAAGCTGCGGGTTTCCCTGGGTGTTTGTTACGCAGCATTGTTGTGTATCTTATAGTCGAGATTGAATACACATGTGATATCTAAATACACGCACAACGCACGAACTGTTTTACTTTCGCATGCTACACGTTACAGAGAGAAACGCGCAAATCCAAGTTCATACCTGAGGCAGGATAGTTATGCGGAAGGATCTGCTGGCGTTCTCGTCTCTCAGGTAGATGGAGATTTTAGGGAAGTAAGCCCAAGGTGTTTCGGAATTCGTCCAGCACGCCAGCTGGGACCCGGTCCAGAAACCATCAGAGAATTCCGGAATCTAGACAAAACAAGATCCCGGGAGAAACAATGACTAGTCTGGTGCCTCAACAGGACAGCTCCGGGCTGTCCTTGTCACCTCGCCAGATGCCCGCAGGGAGAAACAGTGGACAGCTCAGCGAGGCCTCAGTCCACTGGAAGAGTAACGGTAACGACAAAATAACAACTAAAATTACTGAGGCACTGGAATACTTATTAGCGTTAGGCACCAGTATGAGTGTTTTGCAGCAATAATTTGTTTAATCCTCAAACACCGCCATCATCAGTGCAGTAACACTATCCCTTCAGTTTATGAATGAGGAACCCAAAGCACAGAGAGGTGAAGTAACTTGCCCAAGGTCTCACAGCAGTCAGAATGACCCCTTAGAAGAGAGGCTAGATCCTAAATGTGCCCTTAAGGCTTCTGAGGCATCACCTCTCCTCTGAACTTCCTGTGCCCTGCAAGTTTCCTGCTGGTGCAGAGTCCTGTGTGGGCTCTTCGCTCTTCCGGAACCTCTTTCTCCTCCTCTAAGTCTCAGCTTAGATGCTGCCTCATTCAGGAAGCCCTCCCTGATTTCCCCCACAGAATGCTGGTGCCTCCCCAGAGATTTCCCCTCCTTGTAGCAGGTCTAGTTTTACATTTCTTGGTGTGTTTGGTTAACATGTTTCCTGCACAAGAATCTGAGCCCTCTGAGGACAGAGGCCTGTTGTCTGAACCCACTTGTAGTCCTAACACTTAGCCCATTGGGGAGACTCAGGAAGGATTTGTGGGAAATATGGGTGGGCAGGAACACAGAACGCCCACCTATGCCTCTCCTCAGGGGCCCGGAAGGACGATGACACCCACACATGCCACTGGTTGCTGAATCTGAGGATTAATTACAAGTTCCAGCCGGGCCGTCCCCCCAGGCCCTGCCATCTCCTCAGGCCTTGCCGTCTCCCCAGGCCCAGTGAAGGTGACTGAGCAGGCGCCCCGTGTCTGCCGGTTCCTAGAGGGAGGACAGTGCTGGAGGCGCCTCTTCTAACACATCCAGCTCAGTGCCTGCTCAGGTGACAGCTACAGGGGCATATGATAGGGACAGAGTTAGGCGACCATTGACGGGAAGAAAGGGGCTGTCAAAGGCGCATCCCTGAGGAAGAAACCCTTGAGCCGAGTTGAGGGGCAGCTGGGTCTCAGTGAGGCATGGTGGGGAAGGGAGGGCAGAGCATGGGACCCCCCCCCCCTACATGGAGGCTGGCCCAGAGGACAGGAAGGGCATGAGACAGGCTGGGAGGGAACCAGGCTCACCACTGTGCATGTATCAGGAATCATTTATCAGAGAGCTGAGCTCTGTGGCAGGTTGGGTGTCATTAATACACCCAAGTGGGATTAGTGTAGGTCCCTTGTTCTCTGAGGCCAAACTCCAGGGCCGGGGATAGACAGCGTCTTCCAGAGTCACAGATGGGTGGGTGGAAAGCGATGATGTGGCTGTGGGAGGGTCTGCTTAGGAGAGGGGCCTAGGACCCACCCAGAGAAAAGGACCAGCCCCCCACCAAGAGGGGCCCAAGGATGGGAGAGGTGCAGGGAGGCGGGTGTGATGGGAGCAGAGACAGGTAAGCAGGGATGCTGCAGAGATGAAACAGGCAGGACTGAGCACACCGGGGTGTCCCTACCAAGTGAGTGTTACACAACCACACATGCAGGTGTCATCTCTCCCTCCTGGAGCGACAGTGGGAGAAAATCCCGTGGTCTCTTCATCTTGTGCAGGTTCTCTACCTAGACTGGTAGTGATTGATCTGTAAAATTTCTAATGCTGGCGTTAATATATTTTATCCTTTTATAAAAGTTAACACGTTGCGTACGGCGGGGTTTAAATCCCTCATATCCCTCTGTTCCGGCAGGTTTTTAGAAGAAACTACTTTAAAATGCACTCTTCTCTTTAAAGCGTAAATGCTTCTATGTCATTTATTATTTTTCTATGGAATTTTTTAGGATTTACTCACCTATGATGTTAGTAATTCCTCCTGGTGTGATACTGCAGAAAGCAGCTTCCTTTATGCAGTGGGACAATATGTATTTCATGAGGTATCACCGAAGAGTTAAATAAAATAATTCGGTGTTTTTCCAAAAATAACATAATTCAAAATTGCCTAAGGGATACTAAGGTTCCAAATGTTATAAACAAATCACTACAGTTCTGGAAAACTCTGTTTATTCATACATCCACTGTTTTAATGTAACACGTGAAATGACTCATGGGTGAAAAAATGTATCCGATTCAAAATCACTATTTTTTTAGAAAAAATAATAATATGAATTCTAAAAAGTGTACATATGATGTAGACTTTATTCATTAACGACATTTGCCCGTTAGATATTAACGAAACACAAATAATTCAATAAAACATGCAAAGTAAAACGAGTCAACAGTAAAAACGAGAATTCTCGTTATCCGTCCTTAACGCATGGCTCAGAAAAACGAAGATTCTCGTGATCCGTACGCAACGTGTTAAGTTGATTTGAAATATGCATCCTAGGGAAAAACCTCTTGCCGGATGAGCTGAGAAGAGGTGGGGCGGTCATTATGCTGGGTTCAGAAGAGCGAAGGGTGGCTGGGCCTGCCGCCGGGCACAGAGCTCCAACGGCAGTGCTTAGGTCCAACTGCGACAAAGAACGAGACTCAGAGTGACCAAGTACTCGCCTAAGGGGCACAGCCCAGTCCTGGGTGGGACCATCTGCCTCCAAAGAGGAGGGTGAGAGGCCTCCAGGGGCTAAGCCACTTGTCCTTAGGGGAGTTTCGACCTCCGGTCACAGAGCTTTAAAGTCAGAAGTCATATGAACATGGGGCCATCCTGCTTCTGTATTTTAGAGTTGGAGAAGCACAGGGTCCAAGCCACCTAGGGGGCCCCCGCAGCTGGCAGGGATGGAGCCCAGGTCTCTGCCATACACCCTCCCCCACCACAGGCTCATTTCAAAATACACACCTACAGACCATTTATTTGTAAAATCCCATGTCAACAGTCCACTCCCAGAGCCAGAGCCCAACAGCTGTATTGTGTTTAACTCTCTGAAGTCAGTCCTTTCCTTAACCAGCAGAAGAACCCAAGCCAAGAGAGCGGCTTAGAGGAACCCAGCAGATAGAAAGAACACATGCTTCTCTGGTCTACACACAATAAGGCAGATGCCCCGCCTCTCCCCTTGCTCCATAGGGCTTTCCCTGCCCAAGACACAGAGTCTTCCCAGGTTTCTCCTTCCTGATGCAGGTGCTGAAATCACAGGATCATTTTAGACAAACAAACAGATTTTGTCATTTTGTTCCTTCTGCCTCGTGGTTTTCCTCGTCAGTCACCGCTGACCACCTGATGTGATGACCTCAGGAGTACCCATGCCCGTCCGCCATGGCCCCCCGTTCTCACGGCTCCAAGAAGGGCCGTCTATAGGCTAGCTGGACACACACGGATGCTACCAGTGCTTCCTAGGACCGAGGGAGAGCATTTATAGCTCAGAGCATTACACGTGAACACGCTCGTGGTAACTCTGCTGAGGGCATTTTTACTATTGAGGACAGTCAGCAGATTGCCCCGTATTTCGAGCAGTCTGATTTGCAGCTAGCAAATCAAAGGCACTAAAAACATCACCTGCTATTTTTTTTTCTTTTCTTTTTTTTTTTCTTTTCTGATTCAGCAGATATTAGACTGCTCTGGGCTGCTGCCCTGGACACCTTTCAGTTCCAAAAAGGCCTCGGTGACCGTTCTTTTTTATTTCCCCCTCGGTGTTCTTTTCATTTGCCTGCTGCTCTTTCTACAGCAGTTTTAGAGATTTTTGAAGTTTTGGTTCAGGGCAGCCAAAGCCCCGTTTCCAGCCCAGGTTTCTGCTACCACCTAGAATAAAGCAACTGCCATACATTTTCCTGTCAATTGTTCTTCAAATCCAGCCATCCCAACGGAGTAGTGAGATAATTGGCCTGAATTAGTTCCCGCATAAAGACTGTCCAGGAAACACTCATTTTTGGTGACTTTGCAAGAGTGGCCCTGTGTGGACAGATGGTTATAAAAATGCCCAAGAAGCTAAGGGAAACGTTCACCCCACATACAAACAAACAGCAGCCGCATTGTGCTTTGGACATCGACAGAAGATTCTCTTCACTGAGCAGCTGTGTGCCAGGCACGTAACCCCCACCCTCATGACAACCCTGCAGAGAGAACGTGGAGGCACCTGGAGGGCAGGCAGGAGCCTCTTCCTCGGGCACTCAGCCAGTAAGTACCAGAAACTAGACGCAATTCAGTTCCATCTGGCCCCCACGCTATGTTCCTTCCCATCAGTGACATTCGGCCCCACTGTTTTCCCAAACTGGGAATTGGGGTCACAGCAGGAATACCATCTGCCAGATCCCCAAAAGGTATGCTGCCCTTGACCGTGAGTCCACTTGTATTTCAGGGTACGGCCATGCAGTAATTTTTATATTGCCTGACTGTGAGTCACAAACTTGTATAGAAGAATCATAGTTCCAACATGGCTTGAATGAAGGCCAAAGGAGACATACAACTTTTGGTTTATTTGTTTAGTTTTAAAGGCTACCAACATATTCCTAATTTATGATTTACTTCAATGCAGTATATTACCAAGGGTTTTTTTTCTTAGATTAAAAAAAAGTACTACACCAATGACACTATTCTTTGAAATATGAAAAAGCATTGTACCTTCAGATCCAAGTCCTCTCGGGTTAAAACGAAGGAATTATTTGCTGATTAACATTAAAGAATGAGATCGTGAACTTAATAGGTAATAGTTTTACAAAAACAAACAACCCTTCCAAATCGCCAGATGGAGGTGGTTAGAATCCATGGTCACACTGCCCCGCATGGGGTCGTGACCTCATGCCCTCTGAGACGCATCAGTGTTCTGAGAACTCACCAGAGACGTGCGGGCCACGGCTTCCACCACAGCATTGAACACCTTCTGGGGCAGGCGCAGCAGCGTGGTGCCACTATCCACGATGGCCTTGTCCGCGTTATACTGGAAGGGGGAGAGGGTGGGAGAAGGTACATGAGGGACGCGGCAGCTCAGAGCAACGCCTGGCGCCAGCCCTCCATCACTGCACGTCTGCTACATATAAACGCGGGCAGCCACGGGACCGCCTTAGTGGCTGCCATTGATTTCGTATTCCCAGAACTTGGGAACCAAAGATCTCCTAGCCCAACATTCTCTTTTCACAGATAAAGCAACAGGCCAGGAAAGGGAAGTGACATGACCAAAATCAATAGCCCTCCCAATGCAGAGCTTGTCTCTTATTCAGAGATGCCCAAAAGCCCTTCTCAGGAAGCCCCCACCCCCCTCCCCCCCCAGCAAAGAGGGAAGACCCATGTATCTTCAGAGGCTGAAAGGATATATTAAAGGGCATTTACACAAATGATGCAAAGTCAACGGACTGTTATGCTTCCAGTGGAAAAAGAGAACCAGAGATACATTCATAAGACAATCACATACATACACACACACACACCCCACACACACACATACACAGCCCCCCCCAGACACACACACCACACACATACACATACACACACGTATACACAGAGTTTGGATTTTATTTTAGGTCCTCTGATTCCACTACTGGCTTCTTTAATAGCAAATAAGTACCTTTTGACAATAAACAGATTTGTAGACAGCGTTGAAACACTATCATGATGGAATGGACCATCATTTAGCAAGTTCTCATGGGTTTCTCAGAGGTGTCTGTGTAGGACAGAATTTGTCGTGGACTGTGATGGTGAACGTGAAAGCAAGTGACGCACAGGTCGGAGGTGGTATGAAGAAGGAATACAGTGCGTGCCGGTGGTTCTTATAAACCATCCTGCAAATGTTGTAGCAGACTGGGTTCCCTCACGCCATCGTAATCACAAGGCCATCATGCGGCACCAATAAGCCAAAAGGAGTGCGTGGGTGTGAACGAGGTTAGGAAGGAGCCGGGCTCACAGCTCTGCGTGGCTGCCTCCTTGGAGCGCTGGCGAGCTACGCATGTCTTTAGAGCTAACTTTCCCTCGCGTGAGAATTGCATACTGGGGGGGAAGGGGTTGGCTGTGAATGGAGAATAGAGCTGATGATTTATTTCTGGCTTCCTTTTGCTCGCTTTTCAGTCCCTCTCTGTCCCCTCACGTGCGTATTGCATCCTCTGCAAGAGAGGCGAGGCACCACGAGGGCAAGAAGAATGGGGAACGCGGTGGCTCTAGGTAGGTCTCTTCACTCACCACTTTATGCTCATGTTCCCTCTTTAGCCAAGTGGTGGTAAGGAAGCATTTTTTTTTTTGGCAGGGGGGCCATTGATTTAAACTTTCATACCAAAAGGCCCTATGACTTTAAATGTCATGAATCTTTGATTTATCTTGTACGTTCCGATTTCATATTCAGGTCCCAGCTGTAATAGGTGGGTGACCCAGGCACCCCCAGACAGGCGGGCACAGCACAGGTTAGGTACCTCTCTGCAGTCCAGATTCAGGCTCTGGCCTCCGATTTCCAATTTCAGAATTTCTATCTGATAATACCACTCCTCCTTGATAGGGGTATACCAGATGTCTCCTTTGTACAAACTTGGTTCAATTCCACCCAGGACCTGGAAAGGAAAATATTCACAGGTATGAGAGAAAAAGTATGTAGGCACGCAACACGTTACATAGAGCAGCAGGCACTCGTACAGCGCAACTTCCCTGGGATTGGGCCTTGCACTTCATTGTTATGTCACAAATACATGTACTTGAAAATCAAGCAGGGAACATTTGGGGACCCTGTATGCAAAGGTCAAACAGCATTCTGTCCCAGTCTAATCAAGACGCTTTGGTGGTTTCCTTTATCTAAAGGAAGTGCACACCTTTCCAGCTTCACGATGTTGAGATTTCTCCCCCAAAGAAGGGCAGTAAAATAGTTAACCAAGCTACTGTAAAATAGACGGACAATAATTGAGTTCCTCAGAAGAGAGAGGATGACCCCACACCCTGGCACAGAAAGCAGAACAAAACAAGTTTCCTAATCAAAACTTCATGTGGCTAAACTATAGAACATTACAAATCCTGGGTTACCCTGTCCCCTGAAAAGAGGGTAAAAAAGGTGTCAGAGGAGGTGCACTGTTAGCAAATGAAAGCAGCTGAGACTGCTTCTCATGTTGGGAGGCAAAGGTGTGGGCAGCACCCACCTGGAGGAAGGCCCCTGTGCCTTCTCCCTGTCACCTCCTGCATTAGATGTCTGGGTGCAGGACCCACCACGGGGGTGCTTCGGCTAGAGCATACCCACGGTGCTGACGGCTTTGATTCTGTCTAGTTAAAAACAATTTTGCGCTGTGTGTGTGTGTGTATGTGTGTGTGTGTGTGTAGAGAAAAAGGACATACAGGTGTCCTGTGTCCTCATCAAACTTATGAAGTCACAGGCACCCCCACTGCTTCCCTTATCCACAGGAAGGCCCATCTGTGACACCCCTCACTGTTTCTCACATGCCTCTCCCTCACCCACCAAAAATAGTTACCTTTCAAAGGAAAAATTTCAAAAGCTTTAACGGAATTTGGGGAAGCAACGAGAATCATCTTTTGGATGGCAGCATGAATAGGTAAGATAAAAGTCATACCTAATTTTATTCATTTTTAATAGGTTCCATAATAAGGATTATCAAAAATTTACAGTATGCCTACATGTCTAATATTTGTATCAGGGTCTTAATAAGAGAAAAAAGAGCTCCAGCGATTTGAGATTTTTTCGCCTCTTTAAGACTGAAAGATACCCACAAGACTACCTCCGTTGGTACCAGATCCAGCCACTGGGATTCCGGCCCCACACATCTGCATGGAGAAAACATTGGGGATTTCTGCTTGTGTCACGAGCGAATCAAAGAACGTCTCCAGAGAGCTTGATGGCTGCGGAAGGATGACAAGGGACAATGCTTCACAAGTCGTAGTCTAGATGGCAAGTGACGCGATGTATGAGACAGCAGGTATGGTATACAAAATCATTTTTCTTTATAGTTAACTGTTTTCAACTCTAAACAATAAACAAGTTATGACTAAGTACACTAATTGCAACAGGACTTCCTACCACTTGGTGTTTTTCCTTTGGAATGGCTGTATTGTAAACATCAGATAGCATTTCCGGAAGCTATTAGGACACTGTCACATTTATCATGACTGCCTAGTAAGGCAGACGTGAGAAGATGTGGAAGTGGGTTACCATGATACACGCTGGGTTCTAACCTTAGATGTTTTGGAGCAAGGAGAGAACAGGGTTTCCAGGAGCTGCCTTTGCAGCTTCAGAAAAAGTTTATTCACCTCTTTTAGCCAGAGGTGTCCATCACAAAAAGGAGAGGTGCCTGACCCACAGGGACAGGTCATCTCAGGCCCAGACTGTGGATGTGGCTTAGCTCTGCCAGCTGTCCACTGATCTGTGGGGAGCAGGAAAGTCGCAGAAAAGGACAGTGCTATGCTCCTGGAGTTGAAAAGCTGTAGTGGTCCCCACTGCCAAGTGGGAGTAGACCTACTTTGCTCTGTATGTCCCTTACATGTAGCATTCAAGGGAAGCCCCCGTTTCCCCAGGACTTAAAAGCAAATGGCTCCGACTTGGCGGTGCACCATGGGTGCTGGTGGTTAGAAAGGGAGGTACTGGACTGCATTTGGGTTTTGGCTTTGCCAACTGGGAGGTATTAGGGTTACTCCCTGTGGGGTGTTTGTTCTGGAGGAAAGCTTAATTGTAGCAGCACAGATGCCAGAGGCATATTCCCACCAGCTGTGGTTAACCAAAGGCATGGTCAGGTATTCTCTGTAAGCACTCTGAGCGGGGTAGGAGTGCCCCCCATTATCAAATGAGTGTAAGTCTTTCCATTTGTTGAGTTCCTTTGTACCTGCTTCCTTCTGGCTTCTGTGCAGCCTCTGGCAGGATCCAGCACGATCTCTACACATAATCTTTGTCAAAGCACTTTTTGTTTGGGTAACGAGTGAGACAAAGGTGTCTCTTGAAACGGGTTGGGTCTGGTGTTGACCCCATCTGCTGTTTTTCTTCTGTCCATCTCCCTGAGACACAGCCAAGTAAACACTGCCTGGAATTGAATCCTGGCTCCACCACTTGCTAACCGTGTGACTTGCTCCTTTGTATCCTGCTCTGTAAAATGGGGTTAATAATAGGCTTCTAGAGCAGGTCTTGGGCTTAAATGGGCTGGTATTACATATAAGGTTTGGAGTAGTGCCTGACACACAGTAAGGGATCTGTTCTTATTCTGTCAAGTGATTCTTCGGTAGCAATGTGCCCCAGGATCCCTCTAGAGGTCTAAAAGCACACCTTGCCCAGGACCCAAGAGAACCTGCTTCAGAAGGTGTGCAGTGGGACCCCGACATCTGCAGCGTGGGTGCTTCTGACATGCATCCTTGGAGGGGCATCTGGGTTCACGCAGGGACCGCCACACACTATGACCACCCCTGAGTGCTCGGTCAACCTATCAGAAACCCCTGTGTCCGGAGATCCAGGCCACCCTGCCCATCCTGTTTTCAGCCGTGCTTTCCACACGTCCTATTACTGTCTCCTCAACCCCAGGGACATGGAGCCAGATGTTGGTCATCTTGGAATCTCGCAGATGAAAAGACAAAAGGTCACATGAGGGGTCTGGACATCCCAAAAGAACCCTGAACGAGTTTCTTCTCAAAGGAAGTTCTATGTGTTATCAATTCCAGGTAATTTAGCTGTTCTCCATCACCTTCCAAATAATCAGCATAAAAACAATCCTACTCACAGCTTTCATTTTTCAAAGTCGCAAGAAGATGAAATGTTTGGCCCAAGGTCACACTGTCGGTGAAAATGTGTTTAAGGACGTAAGTTATTACCAGTGTGCAAATCCCATGTTAAGCTTACCCTATAGTAAGTACCGGGACAAGAAGGGCTCCAGAGCCATCCAGCCTCCGCAGATGCAGTGAGCTGTGCATCCGGGACTCTGTGCCCTGGGCGAGGGGTAACTGCCTCTGACCCTCAGTCCGCACAGCTCTAAAATGGGCATAACATGGCTTTACAAAGTGGGCCTCAAGAACCGAACGAACAGGCACCTTATAATGTTCTCAGCCTCGTGTCACATGGGCTATTCTTTCTCCTTGAGAAGCCACAGGGTTGGGGACCTGCTTGCCCACTGCCCCCCACCCCCACCCACCCCCACCCTCTTATCTCAGCCCCCTGCACCATTTGCTAGTAAACTGGAAATGGAACAGATGTCCCCACGGGGAGAGAAAACAGGCTGTCCCTTTGGGATCCTCAGGGACCAACGGGGGTGCTGTTGTCACCTTGTGTGCTGCTCCTGACACCAGGCTTCTTTTGTGCTCCCACTTAGCTTGGGCTCCAGGCCTGATACTGAACAATGACAGGGCAAAGTGTGGTGCCCGATTACAGGCAGGACCTCCTTCTGCTTTGCTCAAGTACACAAACCTGTCGGGGGCACACCCGGTGTCTCATCCTTCCCCCTCTGGCAACCCCTCCCGGTGGAAATTCCCCAGGCTTTGGCGAGCCTGCCCCCCTCCTCTGCACACCAACGTTTGGGTTGGCCCGAGTACAGATATTTGCAGAACATTCACTTCTGTCCTTCTCCGTTTGGGGAAGGTTCTGAGGCTGACGGGAGCAAGGTTCCAACCTTTCTCATGGGCACCTCACTACCCCCAGTGACCAGCGGCCCCCAGGGCAGGCTTTCAGGTTGTCCAGGCTCTGGCCACAGGCATCTGCTCAGAGGTGGTCTGGAGCCATGGGAAGGCAGCATGAAGCTCTCAGCCTGGTGTGGGCACCTCTCCCTGCTGAGGTTCCAGGGTCACAAGCAGGCTGCGTCTTCACGCGAAGGGATGAATTTAATAAATGTGTTTTCTTTTAATCCTGCCCTAATAAAAACTCCTATCCTAAACAGAACCGTAAACAAGGAGATTTGGAACCTATTAATATTTTAAAACTATACAGGTAAGACAGATAAAAACAAGAGACAAATAAACAAAAACAGTCACGCTACCTACTCTCTCTCGCAGGAAGGTTCAAAGAATTGTGCCATTTACCTTTAATTATAAAAATGCATAGAAATTCCCTTGATTGTGTGAGCACTGTTTCAACCACGTGATTCTCACCGACAGCCCATTCATCGGCCCCTCTAAGCATAGATGTTTAGCACCCCTCCCATTACTCGATGTACTCGGATCCTTGGTCACTCCCACCTTGGCTAGGGCAGCATAAGCCAGTCCCAGTATCCCGTTCCACTTAATGCCAGGCAGAAAGAAGTTCTCCGACTCGAAGATCGTGGCGATGTTGACCACAAAAGACCTGTTGAAGCCTTTTGGGATGGTGATGACGTCCTCCCCCACCAGGCCGGTCCAGCTCCCTTGTGTGTACTTCACTGTGACATCAAAGCCCTTGGGATGGTATGTGCTGGACCTGGAGAAAGGAGAGGAAAGATTCTGTCTGCACGTCCGTGGGTGACAGGACGGCTGTAAGCAGTGCTTCACAAGTAACAGTGTTCGTGTCCACAAAGTAACAACTCCCACAAAACACAATCACTCATGCTTTGGTAACAACAGTGCTGTCCATGCCACACGTAAGCAGTTCCAGGGTTGACGTGTGGCCCCTGAGTTTCACTTCCCTGTGCCCAAGGGAAATCCCTGGAAGTCAGGTGTTTTACTTAACTGTGTGAGCCGTTGAGACACAGGCAACTTTGGGCACCTGCCTGGCTCTCTAGGTTTGTGGGGACCCTGCTCTGCTGCTCTGTGACACTGGAAGGGGTCGGCAGCCAAGAACAAATGAGATGCCACCAGCACGTGCCAACAGCAGCCTGGGGGTCAGAATCATACATGCAACCGATGAAATGAATAAAGACCAAGCCATACGCACACCATCTCCTGAGGTCAGGTTCCGTCTCAAGCTTCTCCTCCAGTGCCTCAAAGCTGCTTATACTCAGAGCCAAATGTGGTGGACGAAGCTAAAGACACGCTGTGACACAAGTCACGGGGACACCATCTACAGCCCCCGTATACCTATAGCCCTAAGGCTAGAACTTAATCCAACATAATAATATGAACAAGGTACAACAATGGACACAGCAGATGAAACAGAGGCAGACAACAGACAAGTGAATACACAGAATTCCAGCCAGGAATGAAGCCAGGTGAGGGGAGGGCAGGTGACCTGGATGTCACCCAGGCCTCTCTGATGGGAGAGACCTGCAGGATGACAAGGAGCCACGGGGGAAGGACATCCTGGGGAGAGGACGGCAGGTGTCCAGGCCCTGGGCTCTCCATTCTATAAGGTAATTCTTACACCCAATTCAGTTTGAAAACTCTGCTTGAAAACATATAGTCAGGATCCCAATCAGTTGGCAAAACACGGCATTGAAACCATGGTCCCCCTAGGAAAACGAAAGATTCCTAAGAGAAGTGTCCCATCACCACATAATTCTGGAGTGTTCCTCTTTGTCCGCACTTTTCATTTCACTCTGTTTTAATACTAAGTTTCTGAACATTACTCTTAAAAGTTCCCTGTTTGAGAATTATATGAACTAGTACCATCTTCTTTGGGTTCAGGGAGGGAGTTAAGTCAGAGATGATATGACTTTTTTGGGGGGAGTGGTACATCTGAGAAATTTAAAATGTTCAGTCTTTAATTCAGTAAATTGCACCTATGAGAATCTGACCCTAACACAACACCCAGGAAGCACACAGAGGTTCATGAACAAAGACAGTCATTATGTTTTATTGATAATAGCAAACAGTTAGAAACCACCTAAACACCCAGTGAGAGGGAAATTGTTTAGTAAATCATGGTACATCCATACGATGAATTATTACACAGCACCGAAAAATAGTATTTACTAAGAAATTTTCAACGACATAAAAATGAGTAAAAAAAAAATTTATGTGTCAGAATCTTCTTCAAGATAATTAATTATACACACACCACTATTAACAGCAGCTGCCTCTGCGTGCTGGGGTTTTGTGGAAGAGACTCTCTCTCCTATGGTTAGGCCCTTCCACATTTTCTGCATATATAACTCTCATAATCAGGGGGGAAAAGTTATTTTAAAAATGTCTGGCAGACAAATTTTGGAGACATGTAATTTATTCTAACTTCATCATGGAATATAACATATGCAGAATGTTGAATTTTAATACTTACTTCCTATTTTCACTCACTCCATCATGGTCTTAAAGTGAGAGCATCTTGAAGTGAATGTTTTGTGTGCACGTCTCCTGACAAGGGCAGGTACAGATGGAACCGTGAGAGTGGATGGACCCTGGGACATTCCAGAAATCACACACGTGACGTTCAGGGTCTGGTCATGGAAACGTGGGCACTCGAGGTTTGGCGAAATGCAAGTTTCAGTGCCACCAGAAATTCGGGTGGGCTTGGCACACAATATAGGCTGCAAGCACTTTTGTTGAGTAGCAATGAAAATAGTGAATTATTCAGTCTCTTTCAGACAATTTGGGGTCATTCCTCAAGTTCAAAAATACACGACTGGTAACAGAAGAGGCTTATTATTTGGAAATGCTTGGAGACTATAATCTAGCACACGTTTTCTGTAAAGGGCCAGAAAATAAATGTTTCAGCTTTTGTGGGTCAGATGACCTCCGAGACTCAGCTCAGCGAGTACAATGAGGACGCAGCCACATATGACACATAAGTAAATATGTCTGGCTGAGTTCCAATAAAACTTTATTTATAAAACAGGCACAACAGGCCTGAGATAGCCTGTGGGCCCTAGTTTACCAACTCCTGATTGAGACGCTTAGTTATCTCCCCCAGAACAGTCTAAAGTACCATGAATTTCTTGAGAAGTTGTTTTATTTTTACTTTGTCCGGACTTCCAAAAACATTAGCATCTGCTACTATTGACAATAACTGCCTGAACGTCTCTTTAGCATGTCTTCATAGTTTTGTGACCAGGTCGTTATTCCCCTCTTAGGGGGAGACATTCTGGATATTTTGGTGCCATTTGCAAAGAGATGAGAGACAGTTGAAGCTACACTGCCCCGGCTCCAATACTACTTCACCCACTTGTTAGCTGTGTGTGACCTTGGGCCAAGTTATGTAACCGCTCTGTGCCTCAGTGTCCTTACCTAAAAATTGGGGATAATATAGTGCCATCCCTCATGGTGTTAATTTTTAGGATTAAAAGAGTTAATACTGTAAAGCATTTAAGAACAAAACCCTAGAACACAGCAGGTACGCAACAAAAATAGCTGCTATTATTATAATTATCTAATCACTTCCTACCTTTAGTCAATGTATGAGCTACTAATTAGAAAATGTGAGATTGTTTCCCCTTAGAAAATGCCCCTATCGTTACAATTACTGAATATCCAGAACTGTCTCACTCTGAAGTCTAACCACCTCCAGGAAAGGGGGCACCTGTTAGGGGGCGACTTGGGTAAGGGGGGCGGGGAGGAGGGGGCGCCTTGCCACTTCCTGAAAGGTAGAGCCACCGTGTGTTCCAGGCCGGCTTTACCCCCTGGACCTGCTGCAGGACAGAAGTCTACACTGATGCTGAGCCAATGGGGCAGCCACAGGCGCTACTGAGCACTTAAAGTGTCATTATAGGGTGACAAAAACTGAACTTTTATTTAACGTGAATTAATGTAAACAGCCACCTGTGGCTAGTGGCCACCCTTGCAGAAAGCACAGTCCTAGGTCATGTGAGTAAAAGGAATCCGAAACTCACAGTCCCTGGGATCCTTAGAGGAACCTCAGAGAGCAAAAGTCCCAGGCCTGAGCTGCAAGCAGCTCGAAGCGTTATCAATGTGCAGCATCCTATCTCTTGGCACTAAAAGGCCTTGGCTCTCAATCGTTCCACATGTTAATTAACTAAATCGAGAGAGAACCCCAGGTTGGCCTCTCCTTTGAAGACGCCCTTCTGCGTGCTCAGAAAGAGCAATCAATCAAGAGTGTGGGTAGCCAGGAAAAAGTCCACTCACAGCAATAAAATCACTTTGAACCCAATTCAGGAGACGCTCTGCCTCTGATGAGAGTGTTCAGGGAACAGGGGATTGAATAGTGAAATCAATTGAACTGAGGGGGAAAGAGCCGCAGAACATTTCATTATTGTAAAAGTAACCCACCATTGTTTTCAGAGAACAGGAAAGAGAAGGGGGAAGGAAGGGCAGAAGTCAAAGGAACTGAATCTTTGGGTCATCACACTGAGGGAGGGTCTTAAAGAGCTCTGCCGAGATCTCGCTGGGGCGCTTCTGCACATTTCAGGTTTTTTGGGAATGTTGGCCTGGCCCCGGGGACCAGACACCCCTCTTACCTGTCCACGGTTCTGGAAATGACAGACCAGAGTGGAGGGGCCACTGATGGCCCAGGGGCTGCTCAGTCTGCCTGCCCCACCTGGCGGTTTATCAACATCCTCCACCATGGCCCATGCTGGTGGACGCCAACAGGGCAAGTCCCCTCCTGGACATGCAAACAACAGGCAGGCTCGAACAATTATCCAGATAATTGGGCAAAAATGTCTGTCCTCATCACATGGAGAGATGAGGGACTCAGTCTTGGGGTGGCGTTCAGTGAGCACCCTTAAGGAGGTCGCTGGGTGATTCTCTCACATCTGAAGTTCACTCACAAGCGTCAGCTGAGGAAAAGAAACTGCTCCCTGGTCACAACTGCTCCGTGGGCTCCACCCAGATGGAGCACCGGAGGAGACATTTTAATGGAAGTAGACTTAATTTCCTGAATACATTAGTAGGTCAGAGGGATGAGTGTACCGGGTCTCTCATCAAGCCGACTGGCTGGAGGCCATTTTATTGGCCAAAAAAGAAGCCCAGTTTTTAAAACCCACCACCTTCTTTGTGCTATAGAGTAATTCATTGGAACACTCGCGGTCATGAAAAGCGGGCTTCTGATGGGAACGAGCTACACAAATGACTAATGGTAGCCTGACATCTCATTCCATAAATCAAACAGATCTTGTCAAAGAAACCCCAAGCCAAATCTCCAATTACTGGAAAATGTGTCAGGAAGCATTAGACCTGAACACCCAAAGTCTGGGGGACCAAATCAGAGCCTGGCGAACCCAACCAGAAACCTCATTGTAACTGAAGGAGATCAGAGGGACAAGCAAATACAGAAACATCAGAGGCCAGAGAGCTGCATCTCAGAAAAAAACCTTTGTGAAAAATTGAGAAAGGAAGTGAGAACAATCTCTTGGCTCCCATCAAATTCAACAGTGGAAAGCATACCTTAGGCCAACTCCCAAGTTAGCTGAAAGCATTAGACAAATTAATCAGACATCATTTACATAGACAGTAAATTATGTTCATAGTTCATATCTTTACGACAATAAAGCTGTGTTAATATAAGTCTATGAGAAGCATGGGAAAAAACAGAGGAAGGGAGACAAAAGAAGGTTATGTGGATCTAAGCGTGGTAGCAGGGATACAGCTGAGGGAACAGAACTGCCGGACACTCAGAAGCGATGCTTCAATCTGATTCAGCTAAGAAGAAACCTGCTAGCCCTGCCTGTGGAAGACAGGATGGTTCTCTTGGAAAGAAAGGCAGTATCAGAGCTAGAGGCCCCAAATGTGAGTAATGTTTTATAGGTACTAAGAAAATGTCCGCAATACTTGCAACTGAGGAAATCCAGCTGAGGTCTGAATAGCATTAAGTACCAATGGGATGAAACTGACCATGTGGGAGAAGCCGGGGCTCCCTCTGCACATTGCTGGGCTCTGTTCTTTCTCCTTTTACTTGCCCAAGGAAGTAGAAATAGGTGAGGACTTTGAGTGCGCAGAAAGCTGGGAGGGAGACCAAAATTCTCTCATGGGGCTAGCAGGAGGGAAGGCAGAGCCACCATGGGAGCTACAGACATTTTCAAAAGCTTCCACATTAAATCTCATGTAAAGAAGCCAGAGAAGCTGAGTCTCTAAATATGAAAAACAGGAACATCTGCCACCTGAACACAAACCTGGCTAGCAAGGTTGGCAGGTAAGTTAAAAGACACGTCCTACTGAGGCCTGAAAGAGAACCATGGTTCAACCAAACAATGAACAAAGTAGAAGTTAAACAAGAAAGACGCCTGGCTGTCTGTAGTCAATTAAATATGTACACATATTAAATGGCATTGTACACAGGATTTGTAATATTGACTTTTATTTACCCTGGAATGTTCCATGATTGTATCTGCGTGGTTAAACAATGACTGGGCTGAAACATGGACTTTGACCTTTATTAAATCCTAGCTGTGACAAAAAATTAGCACTTAACTACCAGGAAGGAAGTAACCATCCACGGTGTTACATTTGAACATTTAAACCTGGATAGTAACTATACACATCACCCTAACTTCGGCTTTGCTCTGCTGTGCTGCTATTTTCTACTTACCAGGTGTCTACAGATGTGCGATAGAAAAGTGGGGGAGGAAGCCTGCTAAAATGTAACAGAGCTGTGAGTGTGTTATGCTCTGTGTTGTGGGTGCCGGAATCAGGGTATAGACAGGAGCCGGGCAGCAGGAAAGACGTGGGGCTAAGTCTGCCTTACCAGGAAGACACACATTTCTTACATAGCTTTAAAATACACTGAGTTTGCCAGGAGTGCAACTACTGCGTGAATCGAGGGAAGGTGATACTTTGGTGTGGTGGTGGGTGTGGAGCTTTACCAAGATTCTTCACTGATTTGGAAAATCATGCCATCAACCCAAGCTGCTCTGGTGTCTGAGTCCATCTCAATCGGCTTTTATCTGTCTATACTGGGCGCGGCACACCATGCCCGTGGTGAGGCTCACAGCCCCGGGCATCACCTACGACGTCACGTGCCTCCTATTACAGTCTAATCAGAGTGTTTCCATATCGAGGCACTGATCACCTCCTTGTATTCTCCCCTGCACTACATCAGAGCAATAGAACTGCATGCACAGCTAAGTTACATTACCTCTGCATTTCCTTCCGGAGCATCACAAAGCACTTGGTATAAAAAGGCGGTGCTAGGGGGCGGCCGGATGGCTCAGTTGCTTAGAGCGCAAGCTCTCTCAACAAGGTTGCCGGTTCAATTCCCACATGGGCCAGTGAGCTGCGCCCTCCACAACTAGATTGAAGGTAATGAGCTGCCGGAGGGGTGGCCGGATGGCTCAGTTGGTTAGAGAGCAAGCTCTCTCAACAACAAGGTTGCTGGTTCGATTCCTACATGGGATGGTGGGCTGTGCCCCCTGCAACTAAGATGGAAAAGGACAACTGGACGTGGAGCTGAGCTGCGCCCTCCACAACTAGATTGAAGGACAACGACTTGGAGCTGATGGGCCCTGGAGAAACACACTGTTCCCCAACATTCCCCAATTAAAAAAAAAATTTTTTTAAAGGGGGGTGAGGTGGGATCCTGGGACTGAAGGTTTGGGAACTGCTGGCCCTGTGGGCAGGTGTCTTGGCCTCTGGACCTCCTGTGTTACACGAGTGAAAATGAGAGGTTTGGACCAACTGGATGTTCTGATCCATGATGAGGCAGTTCATTCAGAGTAAGCAGTCGGGTGGGGGGTGGCTTGCGGCAGAGGATTTGGATGGGGGCACAGGGGAAAGGGTAGCTGAGGCATCATGAGCCCCTCACCTGCACACAGAGAAATAACCCTCCCCCAGGTCACACCTACAGCTTCAGGGCACGTATTAGTCTCATCACAAAGCAATCACTGTCCAGGAGTTTCATCCTGGAATATCAGTGATGAAAGGTGACCAATACACTGAGTCATAAACTAAGCTACAGGTTCCTTGAAGGAGGAGCCCATCAGATATCTCTGTAGCCCCCTGAGGCCCCATGAAGCCCTAGCCACCACTCCCCTCCACCTCACACATAGGAAACCACACCTGTTTGTGCCACCAAATTGGAGACCAAGAGGTGGTACCGGCAGAAGACAGCTGGGAACCCCTCTCGTGCGCAGCAAGGCAGCCTACTCTATGAAAACTGCCCCGGATTTTCAGAAGCTTTTCCCTCCTTTCCCCACCCCCTCAGATACGTTGGGATTTAGTCCCCAGAACAAAAGACTGTGCGCGAGGAGAGTGAGACAGGGAAGACATGAAGAGGGTTGATAGCAGAGAAATGATGTGGCCCTCGTGAGTCTGTACACAGTCCCTGAAGTTTCTTCCTGTTGAGTAGGATCAACAGCCACGTGTCAGCACACTTGTTTGATCTGTTGAGTTTAAATTTTAGGGTTACAAAAATAGAAGTGAAATCAAAGTGTGCATCTATTAGAGCAGCTACTGCCCCCCCTTCTCCCCCCCCCCCCCCCCCACACACATTTCAGGCTCTTCTGGAGCTGAGCCTGACAGGAGGCCTTCCTGGCTGTCCCTGAAGGCCACCCAGGGCTCCTCCCAGGGCTGGACCACACAGAGACCTCCATCCTGGCTCTGCTCTCTTCTCACAACCCCACCCCACGACCGCTAGCTTGAAGCCTGAATGCTTTGTGCTCACATTTGTCCTTTCTAAACAAGTCACGGATTTCTCTCACTCAGAAATACCTCTCTGCACAGAAATGGTTTCCATGAACCACACCTGAACCCCTACTGAATTACGAGGCAATGCAAAGGTGGCTTTCCAAGCAACCCAGCACCCTGACCAGACGTCGCATACTCAGGTCCAGCGCCCCTCCCCCCGCTCGAACCCACCTCTGCAATAAATGTTACAGGATCAAGCGCTCCCTGCAACTCAGGTGTAACTACAAAACTGCTATTTGACTTGCATTTTTATATAGCGAATCTCATGAGAATGCACTCAGAGTATTAAGAGAATTCCCTATGGCTTCCCTCAGAATGAACATGTACACATACATATGCATACATACATATAATACACACAAATACATACACGTGCACATATCCCCCTTAAAATGGAACAGACTCTGGCTGTACTGCTCCAGAGTACTCTGAAGCATTCCTGTGGCGCCCCCAAACCTGGCCACACCCAGCTGTGGCCCCATCACTCACCTCTTCGTGTCAAAGTAAGAGTCTATGTAAGAATGCGGGGCACCAGCCACTGCGAAGTTGCTGCTCCCAGTGTCAACGAGAATCTGCAGCTTTTATTTTTAAGGGGAAATAAGAGAAACCATTAGGTTACTTGAATAAGGCAACGTTCTTGAATAATTCTTCTAAAAATTAAGTACTAAGAATTTATTACTTGGAAAAAACATTGATTAGAAAAATATTCAAAGCTGTTATAAAATTGACATCTGAACCCAGTCCACTAGGAAGCTTGTGGGCTGGGGTGTGGGAGGAGGGAAAACTGTTTTGTTTCCAATACATATCAAGCCTTAAAGAAAACAAATTCAGTGAACTCACTGGGATTTCCTTTTAAGCCATTGGGAATCATTAACAAGGTGGAGCCCTGTCTGACCGAGGGCTGTTGTCACAGGTATCGTTCTTTAGTTTTAATGAGGTATAACTTCCATATAATGAAAATGCAAGTTCTTAGATTTTCCACTGATGAGTTTATACATGGTACGCACCCAAACCAAGACACAGAAATCTCTATTTATTCCCAAAAGGTGCCTTTATGCCCCTTGCCAGTCAATCCCTCCTCTTCTCCAGAGGCAACCATTTTGGGACTCGGGTTACCATGGGTTGGTTTCACCGGTGGCGAGATGTCACATAAAGGTAATCATGTGGGTCTTTCACTGAGTCTGGTTTCTTCTGCTCAGCACGGTTTTCACATTTTTCTGCTGCTGTTGTGGGTCAGTTTTTCCCTGTTGAGGAGGATTCTTTTGCATGGATATATCTTGTACAACTCCTCTATCTCCCTCTTGACGGGTATTTGGGGTTGTTTCCCGTTTCAGGCTATTCTGAACAAAGCGCCTCTGGACATTCCTGTATAAGTGAGTTTGAGGACCTGTCTCCATTTCTGTTGGGTAAAGACCTAGGAGTGAAACTTGTTGGATCACAGGGTGGATGGATTTTTACTGTTTTTAAGAAACTGCTGAACATTTCTCCAAAGTAGATGCAGCACGTTACACCCCACAAGCAGTGGATTCATGGTCCCTTTGCTTCATTTGCTCCATGTCCTCCCCAAATTCAGTATTGCTGGTCTCTTTTATTATGGCCATTCCAGTGCACATGGAAAGTACCTCAGTGTGGGTTTACCTTGCAGTTCCCTGGTGACCAGTGATACCAAGCAGTTGCACCGTATTTTAATGGTGTCACCCGTCTTGCTGAGGGAATAGTGATATGCAAGGGCAGGGAGGATATATTATCCATCTTTTTATGCCCAGTCTCCATCCCAAGGCCAGACACACAGCCAAATGCTTACAGAATAAAGGAATAGCTTTTAGAAAGAAGCAAAGAATATGTACATATAAGCCCAAAAGTTGATAATCAAGTTGGAAAAAAAACTGTAGACAAGGAAATCAAAACAGGTAAGCTTCTACCTAGGATTGTCTCAGTGATTATGAGATCAATACCCTCAGTTTTGCCAAATCCAGTGTCTTTGGTCCTCCTCTTACATGACCCATCAGCAGAATCTGACTCAAGTCATTCCTTCCTTCCTCCAGGAAATACGTCCTTCGCTTTGGGTTCCAGGCACTACACTCCCCTACTTTTCCAACCTCCCATCTCCGTCTCCTGGCTGGGGGCTCCTCATCTCCTGGTGCTGGAATTTACTGCTGTTCAGCTCTGGACCCACTTCTGGGCTCCAGGCACACTCACCCCCATAGTGAGTCACTGAGTCCCACAGCTTCAAACGCCATCCGAATGCTAAGGACTCCCAAAGCTCATCCCAACCTGGGCCTCCTCCCGGAGCTGTAGGCTGTACCGACTCAACACCTCCACCTGGAGTTCTAATGGCCACTGGTAGGGGTCAAACGGTGTCCCCCACACAGACACGTCAAAGTCCTAAACCCCAGGACCTGCAAATGTGACCTAATTTGGAAATAGTGTCTTTGCAGATGGAATTAGTTGAGATGAGGTCATGAGGGTGGGTCCTAATCCAATAGGACTGGTGTCCTTATAAGAGGAAAATGCCACGTGAGGGTGCAGATATGCAAAGAACATCATGTGACAACACAGTGAGAGATTGGAGAGACACAGATGCAAGCCGAGGAACGCCAAGGCTTGACAGGCACCACCAGAAAGTGGGAAAAGACCAGGAAGGATTCTACCCAGAGTCTCGGAGGGATCACGGCCCTGCTACCCCTTGATTTTAGATTTCTAGCCTCCAGAACTGTGAGAACAAGTTTCTCTTATTGTAGGCCACCCAGTCTGCAGTACAGTTATGGCAGCCCCAGGAACCAAACATACCACCTCAAGTCTGACATGCGCAGAGCAGAACTCCACCAGCCTGCTGCCCCCACGGACGGCACCATGTCAGTCAGTGGTGGCTCCATCATGTCTGCTCCAGCCAAAGAGCTGGGAGTCATCGGTAGCACCCCTGCTTCCTTCATGCCCCATAGCCAGTCCTTCAGGAAATTGTGTTGGCTCTACCTGCAGGGTCTGTTGGGCTCCAGCCTGCTTGTCATCACCTCCACAGGGACCAAGGTGGTCAATGACATGATCGTCTCCCACCCTTCCAACCAGTCTCCCCACATACATCCATGGTCTACTCCCAACCAGCAGCCACCGCGACTATTAGTGCACAGCTCGGAGCTTGCCAGTCCTCTGCCCTCCCAAGGCTTTGGATGTCTCTCCTGTAACAGCCCAAATCCATACCTGGCTGGCGAGTCCCTTGCCTATCCCCCAAGCACACTCCATCCCCATCACCCTGGCTGCCACGCTGTTCCATGAACACGCCTGATGCTCTCAGCTGGGGCCTTTCCACCGGCTGCTTCTGCCTATGTGGGTACCTGTGTGGCACATATGCCATCACTTCCTTTCAGGCTTTATTCAATGGGTACTTCTCAAAGAAGCCCACCCTGGCCCCGCTTTGCAGCTCCCAGCCCCCGCCAGCACTGCCTGCCCCTCCTCCCTTTGCTCCCATAACACTCACCACCTCTAGCACAATGACAGCCGTGGCAGACATCTAACAGCACCTACTGTGTGCCAGGGACTCCGTGCTTCATATACGCAGTTGACTCTTGAAACAACATGGGTTTGGACTGTGTGAGTCCACTTACATGTGAGTATTTTTTCAATGAATAAATAGAATACTGTGAATGTATTTTCTCTTTCTCATAATTTTCTTAATAACATTTTCTTTTCTCTAGCTTACTTTAATGTGAGAACACACTAGATAATACATATAACATACAAGTATGTGTTGATCCACTGTTTACGTCATCAGTAAGGCTTCTGGTCAACAGTGGGCTATCAGTAGTTACATTTTTGGGGAGTCACAAGTTATCCATGGATTTTCAACTGCACGGGAGTCGGTGCCCCAAACCCTAAGCTGATCCAAGGTCAACTGTATGAACTTGACTCCTCACAGCAGCACTGTCATCACCCCCCTCTTCACCGATGGGGAAACTGAGGTGCAGAGAGGCTGACATGCCTGCTCACGCAGGGCTGAGAGGCAGAACTGGGGCTCAAACCCAGGCTGTCTTCCTCCAAATGCATTCTCTTAGCCCGACTTACCCACCTCCTCGGCCCTGCGAGCTATTTTCTAATTCACGCGTCCTGCCCTTCCCTGTACGCCCTCCACCACTGGATGGGAGCGCTCTAGGGCAGGGACTTTGGCTGCTCATTTGATCTCCAATGCCCGGAACAGGGACAGGCACGTGGGAGGCACTCAAATATTTGTTGAATGAAGAGTTAACTAAATTATTCTCAAAATCAAAGACACTAACATTTCCCTTGGTACAAAGAAAATACAGATTCCGGCAACAAGCAAACAAACAAACAAGGTGCAGCCATGCACCTGAACGTGCTGTGTGCCCTTTTGCAGAGGCACAGTTTGGGGTTGTTGGGCACATTCAACATGGGCCCCTAGTCCTCACCACCCGTCAGGGATTGAAATGTTTCCTGGAGGCAAGATGAACTTGTAAAGTTGCTTGGGTGAAAGCAGGAGAGAAGTGAAGTAACAAAGGATGGGAAAAACAACAAAATTCCCTCATGAGGCAAATCAGAGAATTTCAGGCCTTTCAAAGAAGAGAGCGTGGCTGGTAAGCAAGACACATCGAGGACCTAAAACACTTGCAGTGAGAAGTACTTTTTCTCAGTCATTAAAAAGCACGGATAATAAAAGCCACTAATTCCTGAACCAACATCTTCCCTCGCCATGCTCGTGTCCAATGAGCAAAGCATGCCATTTTTACGTGTGTTTTCTGGGTCTCTCAGGCAACCACACACCCCACAGCCCAGCAGGATGTGTGTGGAAAGGCCAGGCCGCCTGGCAGCCCAGATTCTCAGGCTGGCATTCCACCCGAAGCTCTCCCACAACAAGGCGCTCAAAGTGGACACAGGACCATTGATCTTGGCACAATGGTCCCAGTGACGGGGCACCGTCTCTGTAGACATTTCACTCTTCTTTCCTGGGTGTGGAATTCCACCCACAGCCTCTGCATCATATTAGAACCTGGTCCAGTCGTTTTACACACCCCCATTCTCACTTCTGCCATGCTGCACACTGTCCCCACTTGACAGAGGCAGGGGACACAAAAGCAGAGAAAGTTACACTGAAACACAGACTCCATTATTTTACACACCACGTCTAATGGCCCAGGCGTTCGGTACAACCATCTTCCCCAGCCCGTTCAACAGAAGCCAGCTTTCAAAAAAATTCAATTCAGAGTCACGGCTCGGCAAAGCTGGTCACCACCTGGTCGTTCCTGGAACATATGATGTGAGGAGACGAATTGCCCCAATAAATGAGGCAGCCACAGAGTCAGGCCAGGGATGGCTACCCAGGGAGCAGTAAACGCTCTGGGTTGTGCTGCTAGTAATGTCTCTGAGCAGCGAACAAGCCAACACCTTTTTCTACTTGATGACACTGCCAACAGACGTTTCTCAGGTAGATTGCTCCCCAGGGCTACGACTCCCTTTTTGCAAGTAGTCGCAACCACAAAGGAAAGAAAGAAAAAATAATGCCACTTGCCCTATAATTGCACACGACCCACTGAGAAAAGACTGAAACACGAGGGTTCAGGTGTCCTTCTTCTGGACGCCTCAGCCCACTCACCTGCTGCTTCCTTCTTCACAGGAACTTCCAGAATCCTTTCCTGTCTCCTGGGGTTCAACTCCATGCACACATAAGACTCTAACCCCAAACACTTTGTTCAGTCCCATAAGGGACACTGAAAATACGTACGCGGTCTCAAACTCGGGGACTGTTTTGCCCATTCGAAGCACAAGTGAAAAAGACTCAATCAAGCACACAAGAAGAACATTATCCACCCTCCACGAGGAGGAACACAGATATGTGGCAATTTTATGACCCACCCCCCCCCCCAAAAACAAAAACTTTCTTCTTTGGCATACCCTTCTCCGACAACATTCTCCAGTCCCACCCAAACTTGCAAAAGATTTTATGAAACAATCGTGAAACACGGACAACCATTATGCACACACACGTTACAGGTGGGTGGAAACTGGACCCATTTCAAAGGTGAACGGTTCTTTCTCCCATGTCCAGAGGGCAGTGCTGCCTTCCAGTCAGCATGGCTCGTCACTTGCTGAGCAGTGACAGGCACGCAAAGCCTGGGATCAAGAGGCACTCCACCAATCAGAGCATGAGTCTGGGCAGTTCCTTCTGCATGTTTGTCTGTTTCGTCATCTATGAAGCGGGTGACCAATCACTGTCAGGGGGCGCATAGGAGGGGTAAATGCAGTCATGTGAGTTAACTGTAGGTTCTCACGAGAGAGCCACGATTGCCAGCATTGATCACATGTGCCATTTTTAGCAGGAGCCGGGAAGACTGAGGTCATTGGTGGCCATCCACACAACAAACTCCATGAGGTCCCAAGGAACCTCTGGCCAATGGCTGCTTCCAGAGTGATTTGAATGGAACAGATTCCTTTGGGAATGTTGCAGGGGACAGTCAGGACTTGGTTGCTCTGCCTTGCTCTGCCTAGACAAGCTTACTCCTTTTTAACATGGAACGTTGTGTAGGGGTTTATTTTCCTCCTTTTGTTTTGGTGCATTTTGGCACCTTTGGTGACATCTTTTATTGTCTTCTAAATTCTCCAATTTGCCTATCTTTGCTCTCCTACGTTTGCTTGAGGATAAAATCCTTTTTCTTTGTCTCTCTATCTGATGGTCCCCATAGCGACAATAGAATCGCTAATCCCCCTTCCTAAGATGGGCAGGCCCTGTACGTGAGTGAGCTCCGTGTGGGAGTGGCGGGAAAGCAGAAGGAAAGCAGCTGAAGAAGGCAAAAGCTGCCAAGAGAGAGTTCACCAGGCCAAATCCCTGATAGATTTGTGCAAAAAATTTATTTACGTTTTCTAGAATTGGCTAGGCTGGGCTGCCTTAATTAATGTCCCAGCTGCTCTATAAAATAACCACACAGTCAGCTCTTAAATGTCCAAGGATAATCATAGTTTGAAGTGAAAGACGGCAGAGTTTGTTGGTGTCCACCACACATCCTGGCACTCACTCCAGCTTCTGGGGCTTTCTCTACCAATAGACGCAAACCCCTCCAGAGTCCAGGGCAGCCCAGGGAGTGAATGCAGCTGGGGACAGCCCTCACCCCCAAATACACAAGAGCTGACCGACTGAGACCTGCCAGGTAACTGTTCCGAGTGTGCCTGTGGCACCTCCCAGAAACCTGCAGCTGAGCCGATGCCCTCAGCTCTTCCTTCCTGCCTCCCTTCCCTGCCCCCACCAGTGTCTCAGGGTAGGGAGAAACAACGAAAAGTTGATTCAGGCAAACCTTGTCTAGGTGCCCCAAAGACCAAATACTGAGGGTGCCCCAAAAAATGTATACACATTTTAAGAAAGGAAAACTGTATTAAAATTGTAAAACTCAATATATGCCGATAACAAAAGATGAATACAAGTCACATTTGACTTCTGCAATGACAAGAGGTGCTCAAAGTAGTTACCATCAGTGTCCAGACACTTCTGATTACGGCGAACTACTGCTTGAGCAACGTTGACCAAAGTGTCACTTGTACGTATACATTTTTTTGCACCCCTGGTATGCTTTAACTTAGAGACCCTGAATGAAACAAAAACAGGAAAGCTGTGAGCCTCGCAGGGCTAAGAACTGCCTACCACATACCCAGGCCTGGGCCTGCCTGCTACTGCCCCTTCTTAACCTTCTGTTGATGCCTCCGCTGGTAACTGCACAGAAAGCCATTGGCTAATTGCTGCAATAAGGTAAAATGCTGCATGAAAGGGAAGAACTGGGTTATGTGCCTCGTTAGTGATTAGCAGCCTGCGATTTCTCAGATCACTGTCTCTGTTTCAGTAGGTTAATAGGAAAATTAGCAGATCATTTAAATAATGGTTCATTTAACACAACGATTCCTAATTACACGCGAGGCCCATCTGCTGAAGCCTGCGGCAGACGCACCCACTGCGGCGGCCTCTCCCGCCCAGCCACAGGGCTGTTTGCCCAGTTGCTGCACGTGATTACCGCTGCCCGTCCCGATATTCAGGTCCTTTCGGTGCTTAGATTCTAGAAGTGAGCCTCATTTACTTAAACACATATGGTTGAAGGAAGCAAAAATCATCGCCACACACCATTTCTCCACAACCTAAAATTAACGGTGTTTTTATAAAGAAGAGGGGACTTCATATGCAAAGGGTCCACTCAACACAAACAGATGCTTAGCTGAGAGGCGCTTGGTTGTTCAGTTTATTCGGTCTGTGTGTGTGTGTGTGTGTGTGTGTGTGTGTGTGTGTATGCACATGCACGTATACTTGTGTTTTCACTACTGCACCATGGGCTCTACTAGGAAAACACGTATCCAGAGCCATGCAATTCTCTGGCTCCTTCTGGAAAAACCACAGCTGCCCAGTGGATGTGTGTGGGGAGGAGCCTGGGCTCGGTGCCTGGTTCCAGAATGTGGTGCCAGTTTTCCACGGAGTGTTTGGCAGGTGAAGCTGACTGAGGGTCGAGAGAGCAGAACATAGGGTGTTGGGGGGTTGGTGTGGGGTCACTGTTCGCAGAACTGGAAAGTTATCGCCAGATCAGAATCCTCTGCTCCTGAAACCTGTCACAGGGGGTGGTGGGGTGATTACAGAAGGGCAGGGTACTCCCCAAGTTCTGAAACTCTGCAAACCACCCATCCCTGTTAGGAACAGGGTGGAGGGTAAGGTGGGGAGATTTCATCACATAACCCATGCCCTTAAATATGCTGGCAAAAGTTGTCCATAACTAGGACGTTGTTTTCAAGTTCATTTCCTACGTATGTTCCCAGGACATACTGTGCACTGTCTCTGAAGTAGAGCAGCATGAAAAATACCAGCTTAGGGTCTGTTAGACCTGAATTCTGTTAGAATCTGAGCCCTGGCTTAGTCTCCTTTTGGCTGTGGGACTTCAGGCAAATGACACACCTCTCTGAGCCTCAGTGGCCTCATCTGTAAAGTGGGGTCATGAAGACTTGCTCTGGGGAACACATGAGATAATATATGTATGAGGCACCCAGAATAGTGCCTGGCACACAGAGATGTTTTAATTTCCCAAAGAGGGGTGTGGCTCTGCCTTTCCTCTTGTTATAAGGCTGATTTCTGTCACTGTGCCAAACACGACTTGCATTGAATTACCCACCAGACTTTCACTGGAGTCTCTGCATTGCAGCTAGCCTGGACACAGATCAGGAGTGGCGTGCAGAAGCTCTGGAACTCGCACAGTGTGTGCAGCCATCCACCCTGGTGCACGGAGACTGGTCTTGCAGCTGGTGACGCCGAAATGGATATGACCATGTGCTGGAATGTTTGGGAGTGACCCGTAGGTAGGCAGCGCCCACACTGGGCTGGAACAAGGCAGAGTTCCATCCAAAAGGCTGTAATCCCAGGGTCATTGATACTGTTTTCACCCTGCCTGCCTTTTCTTCCCCACCCTGGTCAGTGAACACTGCGTCCCCTGGCTCCTCTAGTCCCTTTCTTTCTGCCTCCACTTCCATGAATCCGTATGTCCTATCTCTTCTACTTCTGGAATCTTCCTGAAGCTCCTTCTGAGTATGTTCCTCTCTCTCCCCTCGCACCTCCTTGGATCACCACCGTGACTTTGTGTTGCTTACTCTGAGCACAGTGCCTGGCACACAGTAGGTGCTCAGTAAAGGCTGTTGAATGAATGAATGGTACCCTAACATCACGGAGGCCATCCTGTCCCAAGTCCATTTAGATTGAGTTTTCTGGCCTAGGTTTTCTCAGGGTCCCATGCCCTCCCCAGGGTTTTGGTTACTCTGGGGTCTCCCAATCCCAGAGTCTCCTAAACTCTAAGGACAATTTTTAACATGAGTGTTAATAGCATTAGTACACTTGGAAAAGAAGGGAAAATCATCCTCTAAATCCACTACCCTAATGAAGTTGTCTGTGGATTTCCAGCTCTCGGTCTCATCCTGACATGTGTGCTGACTCCCGACTTGTTTTCACTTAATATTCTAAGTCTTTATCTGTCCTTTTAGGCTGTTGACACTCGGAGATGACATCCACTTGCAGGTCCCAGGGGTGTAGTCACACGTCCAGGGCTGCTCCTGGACCAGGGACAGGCAGATCCAGGTCAGAACCTGGAGATGATACACCCCTGGGCTCAAAGCTCCTGCAGCAGCCCGGTGTCACACCTGAAGCAGGTGTCTGCCTGTTTGCCAAGAGGCTGAACATGGTGGCATTTTCCTCAGGGATCACAACATTTAGTGCCTGGTTCTCTGCTTTGAGCAGCCTCACGTCAACCAAACTTCTGGAAGTCAGAGCTGGAAGCCAAAAAGTGCTTATTTGTTTGCAAAGGGGATAATCAGTGACAGGCGGGCTAGATGCTTCCATCTGCTCGACCAGCCCCTCCTTCTCTGTAGGCAAACTTGGGAGGGGGACGGGGGAGGCAGAGAAAGAGCGCAGGGGGCACCCTTTCTATGGAGGATGTCATACCCAGGGCGGTTCCCTCAGCCTCTGAGGTTCCCCAGTCTACCTGCTGGCAGGCCCCAACCCCAACAATTGCGAATGAAGGCGGGTATTTACAGTCACGAGTGCGAGTCCCAAGGCTGGACCTCATTCACTGAAGCCAGTAAAAATAATGATCCTTCTTCCCATGGAAAAGAAGATTCCCACGAAACTGCTTCTTGGAAAGCACTATTAAAAAGGACAAAGCAGGTTTGTCCCCGTCTTTTGGTGATTGTGGGGGGAGGGGAACAAACAGGGAAACTTCTACTGACACAGGGCAAGCTAGCGTTTTCTTCCCCAAAGAGACAACTAGAGCCACTCCCCCAAACCCACACACCTTTCCAGGGATTTTAGGACATGTCATTGAAGCAAAAAGTCAGCTCTTTTTGCACATCGTCCAAAAGAGTTTAAACAGATTCTCATCAAAGATGCAATCTTAAACTCAGAATGTTTCTGGAGTTTCACTAAATGTTCCGTTATGCTTAAGGGTTGGTAATAGCGATTGACAAGCAATTTCAGGTCTGAATTTTCAGAAACAATACATGGGATCAACTTCACCCTGGTTCTCAACATTAAAATACTGTCAGGTTTTTGGTAAATGTTTAAAAATAAACAAATAACGAAAAAGCATCTACACTCACTGCAGCAACAGACAAGATTTTCAAGTTGCTATTATTATAAAATGGTTACCCCTCCCTCTTATCCTAGGTATTAAGATTCATTTTTTAAAAATTGTGGTAAAATACACATAACATAAAACTTACCATCATAACCATTTTTAAGTGTACAGCTAAGTACATTCATCTTGTTGGGCATCCACCACCACTATCCATCTCCAGGACGCTTTTCATCTTACAAAACTGCTATTGTCCCCATTAAACAACAAGTCCCATCCCCAACGCCCCCAGCCCCTGGCACCCACCGGTCTACTTTCTGTCTCTATGAATTTGACTACTGTAGGGACCCAATAAGTGGGATTATACAGTATTTGTCTTTCATGACTGGCTTTTTTCCTAAGCATAATGTCCTAAACGTTCATTCCTTGTAGCCGTGTCCTTCCTTCCAGAGGCTAAATAGCAATCCACTGTATGTACAGACCACATTTTTCTTTAATCCATTCATCTATCCATGGACACTGGGTGGCTTCCACCTTTTGGTCATTGTAAATAACGCATGTGTGCAAATATCTGTTTGAAATTCTATTTCAAGTCTTTTGGCAAGACTTTTTTCTTTTTTCGATAAATATTTAGTGAGCAGCTACCACATTCCTGGGCCACGGAGATGAAAAAGGTATAGTACTTTTTACAGAATTCCCCACCTAATGTTCAGACAAAACAATCAGCCTTCTCTTTTATAATGGTTTTCAGTCTCTGTTGAATTGACTAATGGACTAATGAGGAATAAAGCACAGGTAGCTATAGGTGATTTATTTGAGGTTTATCCGCTGAATTAAAAATGTAGGAAGTCTGTCCTAGCCACAGCAATCAGACTAGCAAAAGAAATAAAAGGCATCGAAATTGGAAAGGAAGAAGTAAAACTATAATGATTTGTAGATGACTTGATACTATATGTACAGAACCCCAAAGCTTCCACCAAAAAACTATTAGAACTCATAAATGAATTCAGGAATGTAATAGGATACAAAATTAATATTCGGAAATCAGTTGCATTTGTACACACTAATAACAAACTATCAGAAAGAAGAATTAAGAAAACAATCCCATTTACAATTGCATCAAAAAAATACCTAGGAATAAATTTAACCAAGAAAGTAAAAGACCTGTACTCAGAAAATTATAAGACATTGAAGAAAGAAAATGAAGAAGATACAAATACATGGAAGGATACACCATGCTCATGGACAGGAAGAATTAACATCGTAAAAATGTCCACACTACCCAAAGCAATTTATAGATTCAAGGCAATCCCTGTCAAAATACCAATGGCATTTCCCACAAAAAGAGAATAATCCTAAAGTTTATATGGAACCATAAAAGATCCCGAATAGCCATGGAAGTCCTGAGGCAGAAGAACAGAGTGGGAGGTTTGCTACCTGACATCAAATTATACCACAAAGCCATACTAATCAAAACTGCATGGTACTGGCACAAAAACAGACACAGAGATCAATGGAACAGAACAGAGAGCCCAGAAATAAACCCATGCCCATTTGATCGTTTAATATATGTCAAAGGAGACAAAATATACAATAGGGTAAAGACAGTCTCTTCAATAAATGGCACCGGGAAAACTGGGCAGATACATGCAAAAAAAATGGAGCTGGACCACTTTCTTACACCATAGAAAGTATAAACTCAAAATGGAGTAAAGACTTAAATGTAAGACCCGAAACCATAAAACTCCTAGAAGAAAACATAGGCAGTAAACTCTCCAACACTGCTCTTAGTAATATGTTTTCTAATACATATCCTCGGGCAAGGGAAAACAAAAGAAAAAAATAAACAAATGGGACTACATCAAACTAAAAAATTTTTGCACAGCAAAGGAAATCATCAACAAAACAAAAAGACATTCTACTGAATGGGAGAAGATATTTGCCAATGATACATCTGGTAAGGGGTTAATATCCAAAATTTATAAAGAACTCACACAACTTAACACCAAAAAACCAAACAATCCAATTTAAAAATGGACAAAGGACCTGAATAGACATTTCTTCACAGAGGACATATAAATGGCCAATAGACATATGAAAAGATGCTCAACATCACTGATCATTAGAGAAATGAAAGTAAAAACCACTATGACATACCTACCACCTCACTCCTGTCAGAATGGCCATTATCAATGAATCACAAAACAAGTGTTGGTGAGGTTGTGGAGAAAAGGGAAACCTCGTGCACTGTCGGTGGGATTGGTGCAGTCATTATGGAAAAGTTTGGAGGTTCCTCAAAAACTTAAAAATAGAACTACCTTATAACCTAGCAATTCCACTTCTGTGTATTTATCCAAAGAAATCCAAAACACTAATTCAAAAAGACATATATATCCCTATGTTCATTGCTGCATTATTTAGAGTAGCCAAGATATGGAAGCAACCTAAGTGTCCATCAATAGAAAAATGGATAAAGAAGATGTGGTACATATATACAATGGAATATTACTCAGCCATAAAAAAATGAAATCTTGCCATTTGCAACAACATGGATGGACCTAGAGGATATTATCGTAAGTGAAATAAGTCAGACAGAGAAAGACAAATACTATATGATCTCACTTATATGTGGGAATCTAAAGAAAATAAATGAACAAACAAAACTGAAACAGATTCACAAATGCAGAGAACAAACTGATGGTTGCCCAGATGGAGGGGTGTTGAGAGGGCGGAGTGAAAAGATGAAGGGATTAAGAAGCACAAATTGGCAGTTACAAAATAGTCATGAGGACAAAGTATAGGGAATATAGTCAATCATATTGTAATAACTATGTATAGTGCCAGGTGGGTACTAGACTAATCGGGGTTCACTTCACAAATTACATACATGTCTAAACACTATGTTGTACACCTAAAACTAATATAAAATAATATTGAATGTCAACTGTAACTGACAAATTAAAAATTAAAATACTACTTTAAATTCCATAATAAAATAAATTAATCAGCCCTTTGCCCTGCCACTCCACACACACAAAAACATCTCTGTTTATTATGATATTTGTCAAGCTACCATAACCAATTTTAATACTGTGTAAAACACAGAAGAATTAGGAAAGTAAATTTCCTAATAGGGAAATGGACTGCCAATCACACAATCCACTATTTTGAATTATGCATACACATGACTAAATAATGACAACACGGTGTTTTAAACTCACCCACCAGTGGCCTTGCTAGGTTAGCCTGTTGTGTTCATTCTATGAAAATACACGTACGATACTATCAAAGTGCTTTGAAAGCAGAAAACGCGATTTAAGTCACAAAGATACCAACACCTGAAACACTGGTGAGCACATGAGACGTGAAGGATATTTAATCTAAGTTCCCTCCTATTCAGCTCACTATGGAACTGTGGCCCAGCCTTTCACTGACATCTTAAAATCTAAACTGTTATTTCTATTTTACCTAATCTCTTTGCATGCTGATCTGATCTGCCCACACTGGGACTGTGTCACACAGAAAAGCCATTGTTTTCCGGTTTGCTACCCTGTGCGACTTTCAGGCCAGCCACTGAAGGAACAGGCGATTTCTATGTGGTTTGTAAAAGGCTTTGATATTTTTTCCTTGTTAAACCCACGAGACGAATAAAGGTATTTTAACAGGCGTATAGCGATCAAAGATATCATTCTCTGCTAAAAAGATTTTTTAAAGCCCTTCCAAGTAAATTCCTCTCAGGAAAGACCTTAAATCTCCATTGATCTCCTCATATTTATGGTGTCCAGCTATTTTGAAAGAATGCTAACCCAGGAGAAATGACAGATGCATCCCTCTTTGACTTCTATACCAGCGAAATACAGATGTTTTCTTCATTAGGGTATAGAATAGTCACACAGAAATCTTCCAGAACATTCTAGAAATGGGAAAAATTAAGACTCAGCGAAAAAACCAAAGGCAACATATTAATCTTGCAAAGTTCCAACATACATGTGAAGCTCTTCTATATTATCATTAAACACATTTGATGCAGCGAAAGTAGAGACAGATATTAGGCACCTTCTCCTAATTCCAGCCTTTTGCCCTGGGCACTGGACCCGCTCCATCACCCACTCGGACACAACATGCCCTCAATTCCCCCATCTGTCTTCTGAATGATCAGTTTCTTCCTCCTCGACCAGGATCACTTCCTCCACCTGCTTCCAAACAGACTGTTATATTTCCCATCTTGAGAAAGTCAACACCCCATCTCTTCTTCCAACCCCAGCCCTGTTTCTCTGCAGTTCTTTTACAACAAAGCCCCTTGAAAGAATCGACTGCACTTATGGTCTCCACTCGAATCCTCCCTTCCTCACTCGAAGGCACCATCTCACCACCCCGTGGAAGTAGCTGTTCTCCACATCAGTCATGATCCTTAGGTGCCAAAGCAAACCACTGGACCTTCTCTCTCGGGGGCCATCATGGGACCTGGGACTGTCCATGCGTGACTCTTGGCTCCCATGACACTGCCATCTTCCAGCTCTCCTCCCATCTCCCTAGCTGCTTCTTCTCAGGGCCCTGGGGATTCCTCCACACCTCCCTAACCTCTAAGTTTTGGGGTGTCTCACGGCCCGTCCTTGGAGCTCATCTCCTCTGTCTAGACTCACCACAGGGGATTGCCTCCCTCTAACCCCGTGGCTTTACACGTCTCCTCTGCACAGCTGACTCTCAGATTTCGGTCTCCATCAGGGACCTCTTGCTGGAATGCCAGACTCATATGTGGCTGCCTCTGGACCACTCACCTTGGACACTGGAAAAGGCATGTCAATTTGGCATTTCCAAAACTAATCTCCCAATTTACCTTCTCAACCATGAAACTCTCATCAAGTACAACCCCACCCCCATTTCTCTCAGCTCCTCTCCCCCAACTCCCCCATCGTGCGTGGGGTTCCTTGGAACCCAAGCACATGTTCTTCTCAGAACTGGCTGTTCCTTCTGCCTCGAATACCCTTCCCCGCAGATCTCACCTTCCCTCTTTCTTCAGGTCACTGCCTCCTCTTTAGAGACGCCTTCCCTGGCCATCTTAGGTAAATTAGTAACGCTTCCCCACTCCCAGCATGCTTTTGCCCATGTTTTAATGTTTTTCACAGTATCACCACCATCTAACAACAATGTGTTTCCTTGGCTTGTCTGTCTCTCCCCTGCAAAACGTCAGATCCTGGAAGGCAGGACTTTTTGTTATTCACTTTGTGGCTCATTGCGCTGTCTTCTGTGCCTAGAACAGGGCCGAGCAAGTATGGAGTACGCAGGGAATATTTATTGAACTCATTCAGTCACACGTGAATTATGGTAACTGCCTTCACAAAACAATAACCAAACTCAATCACTAGACTAGACTTTACTAAGAAATACAAACATTGAAGAATTGAAATGAATGTTAATATCATGGCTTTGTCCACTGGAATCATTCCAGGAATTAAAACTGTAGAATCTCCAACCCAGAGACTGGAGCGTGGAATCCATACATTTAACAAGGTCCCAGGCGACTAATGTTCAGCCAGGTGTGGGTGTCCCTGGTGTGGTTGGGCCTCCTGCAATGCAGCACTGCCCTGGAAAACCATCCCAACAGGTGGTCAGATTTCTGCTGGACGCCTCAGTGACGGGAAGCTCATTACCAACTTCAGGGCATTCATTTTAGAACATTCTTCCCTTCTCAGTTTAATTCAAGAAATATTTCTTAAGGATCTACCCTGTGCCAGGCATAATGGTCCATCCTGGGCAAGAGGGAGTTGGTGCCTGTCCCCAGGGAGTTTCTACAACTTCTCAGGGTCCCATTTAAAGTCACCATCCAACCTCATGTCACCTTCCAACGACCCACTAACAAACATCTAGTTATCAATTTCCAGACATGCCAACTAAAAATCAGCCATGCCATGACGTGTGCAACAGACACTGGATTCTAGGTACACCTGCCCATGTAGCACAAAGACCTGTGAAAATACCTCTTAGTAAAAATTGTACTACATAATTTTACAATTCCCTAAAAACACTAAAAACTATATAAACATCAACATCGAACAAAGATGCGATTTGCACTTGATAAAGATACTTCAGCTCTCCAAAACAGCTCACCCATCAGGGCCGCTCACTGTTACCATCCAAGTGAAGTTTTAAATCAATCGAGTTTTAGTTTTCATCACTGACAGAGTAGGGCTTGCTAGTTTGGAAAATATTGATTACTCTTTGAAACTGCCAAAATTAACTCAAATGATTTCTCCCACTGCCAAAATAGATCTCCCTCAGCAATGAGTGTACATGCAGACTTTGGGGGCGGGGGGAATTCACCACACGATTTCCTGAACTCTGATTTATATGAAGAGTCTTGCAGTCTCACTGCAGAGCGTTGTTAATACGTCCCTAACTAGCACACCCGTCACACTTCTTGGTTCCGGGACAAAGTGGAGATTTGAGCTGGCTGCTCAGTCTTAAATGCTCCCTCCAGGGGCTGCCAGGGTTGGAGATCAATGAGCTCTGAGCCTAGCCGGAGATGAGATCGTAAGAGTCACAGCTGAAAGCCTCATACTCTTAAGTGCCAGGTTCCGTACAAAACGTTTCAATCCTTTGTGTTTCGAGTGCTCAGAAGGGCAGGCAGCTAGATAGTCTTGGCCCCTGGAGAACTGGCTATAAAAAAAGCCATAATTTTCTGGTTCGCCTGAATGTCACGATTTTGCCCCAAGTGGATGTGACTTGATTGGTGAAAAACAAACTTTATTAAATGTGTTTCTCTTCGGTCTACCTTTAGCGTGATAAGAGCCAGTGGTTGCTGGTGCTTAGTGTGTTTCTGTTATATGAACATCCATTTATTGAAGAACAAAAGACTTAAGAAGACAAATATTTTTTACAGTTTGGAAAATAAGGCCAGGTGGGATCTCACAGCACAGGGACAATTCTGTCCCAGAAGGCCTGCCCCCATCCTGCCGACATCAAATGGTTGGGGGAGTGATGATGGAAGAGAAGGGTTGGGAGACCTGCGATGCCTGTGCCCTGGAATCTGACAGGGGTTGAGGCCGGGGCTGGGATGGCCACGCATTAGGACCTGATCAGGAGCTGGGATGTCAACAGGATGTGTTAGTTTGCTGGGGCTGCCAACACAAAACTCCACAGACTTGAGCGGCATAAACAACAGAAATTCATTTTCACACAGTTCTGGAGGACGGAAGCCTGAGATGCCAGCAGGGCTGGTTGTGTGTCCTGTGGCCTCTCTCCTTGGCTCGCAGACGTCCGCCCTCTATCGCCTCTTCGTTTCGTTCATCTCTGCCTCTTATGAGAACACCAGTCAAATGCTAGGTCCCCCACCCTGACAGCCTCGTTTTAACTTAATTATCCTTTAAGGACCCTAAATACAGTTGCATTCTGAGCTGTTGGGGGTTAGGACCTCAGCATATGAACTTGGGTGGGGGACACAATTCAGCCCATAGCAGGAACTGGGCAGCATATGTAGAGATAAGGCCCTGAGACCCTGCAGATCACACAGTTTCCGTCCAAGACCCTGTGGGATGAGAACACTGAGAAGATGGAGGCGAGACAGATTCAACATTTGGGCTTCTCCAAGGTTCTGAAGCTCGGGACAAGTTGTGATAAAAAAGAAAAATACGGTGAATGTTTAAATAAAAAAAAAATATTACAGTAAAATACACATTGCCATTAACCTCCCCCCCGCCCCAAATACTTCCCCTTGCTTCAGACACACTTATCCCATCGTTCTTGCCACTTTCTGAAGCAGTTCTGGAAGTCCTTTTTCGTGGCTTTCCTTCATCCTCCATTATGACAACACTCCGTGTCACACATCTGGTATATGGCAATTTCTGTCAAATAAAAACATCACGGTGTGTCCTCACCCACTTTATTCACCGGATCTGGCACCGTGTGACTTCTGGCTCTTCCCCAAAGTCAAAATGATTCAGGACATGGAAGCAGCCACAATAGCACAACTGAAGACACTCACGAAACAGGACTTCCAGAACTGCTTCAGAAAGTGGCAAGAGCGATAGGTGTATTCAAAGTGAGGGGGCGTATTTTGGGAGGGATTAATGGCAATGTGTCTTTTACTGTAATAAATTTTTTATTTAAACATTCACAGTATTGTTTGATCACACCTCATATATTTACTACAGACCAACCAAGGTAAAGTGAGGCCTGAATTTAAATGCTCAAAGGATTTGGACAGACTCATAAACACAACAAAGTGTCGCTCTCAATGTCATTATCCCCAGCTGTGTTACGCAGCGCCCTGAGGGAGACGGCGTTTCAGGGGAGAAGGTTTGATGGAGGCTCTCCAGCGGGGTGGGGTTGGGATGCGGATGCACACAGGCTGAGGCGCCCAGGACCCTGCAGCCGCTGTGAGGACCCTCCCATCCTGGCTTGAAGGGGCAGCCTGGAGCCGGAGCCGGGAAGGCACCCGCCATCAGACGGAGCAGTCATGGAGGGAAACGCAGCCAGGCTCAGCTGTAAGGGAAAGTGCGTGGGGTTTGTACACCGCCTGGCTCCTCTTCTCTTGTCCTAAGGGTCCAAAACGAAGCCAGGAGGAAATGGAGCTGAGAGGTACAGTTTGTGGAATTGACCCTCTGGCAGGGGACAGAGGGGCCCATCCCAGGAAAACGCCCTGCTTGCTGAGTCCCCTGGGGGGTGCATTGTTCATCTGAGCACCCAGATCAGATGCCTCCTGCTGGGCACTGGGCAGGCCCTCCTGCACCCACAGAGGTATCCTGGCACCTGTACTCCCCCGGCCTCCTCCCTCTGTCTCCCACGGGAATAAGGTGGGGAAGAGGGCAGGATGGCAGCAGGAGGGCAGCAGGAGGGCAGCAGGAGGGCAGCAGCAGGCTCCACAGCCAGCCCGCCCCCCACAAACACAGGTGGAAAGAGATGAGCAGACACTGAGCTGCACCTTGACTTCTGAGATTGTTCCTGAAAAAAGAGGGCGGTGCTGAAACTCACGGGGGTGTAATTCAGACCGGCTGATTGGAAAAAGGGCTAAAGTAGGCCACACCTAGGCACTGCATAGCAATCACTGCTGGGAGATGACATTTATGGGTTAGACAAAGCTTTCAATTGTTCATGTCTATTCTGGGACTGCTCTGGCAGAGGAGCTTATTAAAGAAGGCCACTGGTGTATTCTCCAGAAGGCCAAGTGTCAGGGACAGACCAGCACATGAACAAATGAGTGACTCTTTACCGAGCATCTGTGCTTCTCCAACACCTGGCCCGAGAACCAAGGCACGCTGGCCCCGTTCAGCAGCGGGCAGTTTGTCTTAACCCAAACCAGGTCCACCCTGCCTTACCAGGCTCTCAAGTTTAGACTAGTGACTCTGAAAACTTCTGGATAAACTGCTCATCAAGAAAACTATTTCTACAAACACATGCAAAAAAAAAAAAAAAAAAAAAAATGAAGCTGGACCAACTCCTTACACCATCTAAAAGAATAAATTAAAAATGGATTCAAGACTTAAATGTAAGATCTGAAACCATAAAACTCCTAGAAGAAAATATAGGAAGTAAATTTGCAGACATTACCAGTAATATTTTTTCTGATATATCCCCTCGAGCAAGGGAAGAGAAAAAATAAACATATGGGATTACATCAAACTAAAAAGTTTTCTCACAGCAAAGGAAATGAGCAATAAAACAAAAAGGCATCCTACTGAATGGGAGAAGATATTTATCAATGATATATCTGATAAGGGGTTAGTATCTAAAATTTATAAAACACTCATCAACTCCACCAAAAAAACAAACAACCCAATTAAGAAATGGGCAGAGGACATGAAGAGACATTTTTCTAAAGAGGACACAGATGGCAAACAGACATATGAAAAAATGCTCAACTTCACTAATCATTAGAGAAATGCAAATAAAAATCAAAATGAGATACCACCTCACATCTGTCAGGATGGCTATCATCAATAAATCAACAAACACCAAGTGCTGGTGAGGATGTGGAGAAAAGGGAGCCCTTATGCACTGTTGGTGGGATTGCAGATTGGTGCAGCCACTGGAAAACAGTACGGAGATATCTCAAAAAATTAAAAATAGAACTATCTTATGACCCAGCAATTCCACTCTTAGGTATCTATCTAGAGAAGTCCAAAATGCTAATTCGAAAAAATTTATGCACCCTTATGTTTATTGCAGTGCTATTCACAACAGCCAAGACATGGAAACAACTGAAATGCCCATCAATAGACAACTGGATTAAGAAACTGTGGTACATTTATACAATGGAGTGTTAAGCAGCCATAAAGAAGAATGAAATCTTACCATTTGCAACAATATAGATGGACCCAGACAACATTATGGTAAGTGAAATAAGTCAGACGGAGACAGACAAATACCATATGACCTCACTTATATGTGGAATCTAAAGAATGGAATAAATGAACTAATCAGAAATAGTCTCAGAGACATAGAGGAAAAACTGAGGGTTGTGACATGAGAGGGGGTGTGGGGATGAGGGAGAAGGTGAGGGGATTAGAAAGCACCATCAGTAACCACAAGACTGCCACAGGGATACAAAAGACAGTTTGGGGAATATAATCAATAATGTTGTAAAGATTTTATAGGGTATCTGATGGACACTTGTCTTATCAGGTAGACCACTTCATGGACAGTGTAGGTGCCTGACTGCTGTGGTGCACACCTGAAGCTGAATAATACTGAATGTCAACTATAATTTTATATATGGTCACGGGATGTGGAGTACAGCATAGGGAATAGAGTCAGTGGAACTGTAACAGCTATGTACGGTATCAGAGGGGTAGCAGACTGGGGGAGGGGGATTATCACTTTGTGAGGGGTATAAATGTCTAACTATTGCATTGTTTTGTACACCTGAAACTCATTAAAGAAAGAAAGAAAGAAAGAAAGAAAGAAAGAAAGAAAGAAAGAAAGAAAGAAAGAAAGAAAGAAAAGAAAGAAAGAGAGAAAGAGAGAAAGGAAGAAAACTATTTCTGAGTACGCAACCCTGTATGTGTACATCTGTCACTCGTGTGCCAGGAGGCAGCTTAGCACTGCGGTTTGGAGCGCACGGTCTGGGACCAGCCCACCCATCTTCAAATCCTAGCTTTGCCCTCATGAATTGTGTCCTCAGCGATATAACCATCTGTGCCTCAGATTTCTCATCTGTAAAATGGGGGTGGTAAATGGTAAACCCTCACCTTCCCGAACATTAATCAGTAGCTCTAGCAAACTAACCAGAAAGGCACTATCTATCTCTAATTTGTTGTTTTTTTCCCTTAAACAAGTGAAATTCTTGGAAAGATCTTTACACAGGTATTAATTCTGTTTACAGGTGAAGGGTTCAAACGTGTTTTTGTAGGCAGCAAACTTCTATCATCTTTGGTAGTAGAAAAGTCAAATGATGATGGAAACATGTAAACACATCATCTTCAAATCTCTCTCTATAGCAGGATTTTCTTTTGAAAAGCAGTTTCTAACTCGGTGTTCAAACACCACCTCAAAGGGGCATGTTTTAATTGTGTTTGCTGTTTTTTTCCAATTTTAGTATATGTGTTGCTGCAGCGAGCACTGCTGTTTTTTTCAACATCTATTCCATAACATGTCTCTGCCTGCCACTTGTAATCATAAAAGTTAGCAACTCTGGTACTGTGGCTTTCTGGGAAATAAAAGCATGCAACTCGTCTTTAGAGGTCTTGCTTCTTTAAAACAAACTAGACCAATAAAGTGCTGAAGGCTGCAAACTGATGTGACAGGCTGGAAGCAAAGGAACGTGTGAGCACAGGTTGTGTTGCCGAGCTGCAGAATCACCCCAACTCTAGCGACCTTTGTCCTGGACAATCTCAAGAGAAAGAATGGCATACACGAGTGTATCCGCTTTCTGAGATGGACAGCAGCACACGATCCACTTTTTTCTCCACCGAGCTTTCCTCACTTAACGTTTTCCAAGGTCGCCCTCATTCACCACAGCTTCATAGCGTCCCACGGTGTATATGCATGTGGCTTATGCACCGTCGGCCCCTTTTGATGAACAGCCGGTTGTTACAATCATGTGCTATGACAGTGCAAGTCATGTTACAATGAATAGACTTGTGAATTGCTTCTCATATTTTTTTCCCAATGTAACTCTTGTGCAGACTCCTAGGAGTGGATTTCTGAGTCAACGGATAAATGCATACTGTGTTTCCCGAAAATAAGACCTCACCGAACAATCAGCTCTAATGCATCTTTTGGAGCAAAAATTAATGTAAGACCCGGTCTTATATTATAAAAGACCAGGTATTATATTATATTATGTAAAACCTGTCTTATATTACATTATATTATATTGTATTATATAAGACCTCATATTATATTATATGATATTATATTATATTAAAGACCTGGTCTTATTGCATAGTAAAATAAGACCGGGTCTTACATTAATTTTTGCTCCAAAAGACGCATTAGAGCTGATTGTCCGGCTAGGTCTCATTTTCGGGGAAACACGGTAGTGTGATGAGATAGCATTTTAATAGAACTTTCTCTTCAAGCGAGCTCTGTAAATTGTTCTTCCTCATCTTTGAATGAAATCTTGGGCAAAGCCTATATTTTTCCAATAGCTCTGTGGTAACCCATTTAGTTTTAGGTATTATAAGTCCCATTTCATACCAACGCTTCTATCTGGCATCCAACACCCTGGGCCTTAGACTCAGAGACCTCCAGTGGGGCAGGGGAGGCGTGGTTTGATTAATTTCTATCTCCCCATCTGCTCACGATGCCGCCTGATTTCTCCAGGACAGAAACAGGAGGAAAGGAGGGGTTAGGGGATGGACGTTCTTACTGGACTTCGTGGTGGGTATATTCTGGGTGTGTCAGATGGCTACATGCTCAACCTTCCTCTTGTGGGGTATGCAGTGGGCTCCTCAAAGCACTTTCCCTCTCCCCACACCCGCCACGGGTGACCCACACGTGCAGCTTCCTGATGTGGGTGAACCCACTGCTGGCCAGCTGGCCACTTAGGCTCCCTCCTTAGTCTCTAGCACCTGACAGTCTCAACCAGAGGTCAGCAAACCTTGTCTGTATAGGACCAGGGAGTGAATCAAGCCGGCTTCGGCAGCATGGTATCTGTCTCAGCTACTCAGCTCTGACACTGGGGCGGGGACAAACCAGCACCGCTGTGTTCCAGTAAAACTCAGTTTACAAAACCAGGCAGACTTGCCCACTGCTGGCCAGTTTGGTGATGCCTGTTCTTCCTCATACAAACCCCCTCTGGTGGTCGTCTCACATGGGGCTCCTTGGGTGACACCAATGTTTCCATCCTTGTGACAGGGTCCACATTTTGCCCACTGGAAATAAGTGCCTTGCCAATAACAGCAACAGACACAACAACAGACTTTTAGACTTCTCCTCTTTGTCTCTGGAGACTTCCAGGACAGAAAAAGAATGGCAAATTGCCTTAAACAATTTGTTACATTATTAAGCTATTTTTTTCTCAAAGAGTTATGATGACACATCATTTGGAATATTTTTGGCGAGAAGTAAACAGAAACTATAGGTCTGAAGTGGATCCAACAAGCAGAGATTTGTTTTTCCCATACCAGGAAGTCTCCCGAGATAGTTGGTATTAGGTCAACATCTTAAGGAAAATCAATGTCAAAACACTGCTGTTCCCACTGACCTCTCGCTGAAGGTCAGAAGTTGGCTGCCCCTGTCGAAGGCCATACGTTTACATCAAAGGCAAGAAGGGAGAGAAATTGCCATGTCAACCACACCTTCCACTTTTACCAGGAAACTGTAAGCTTTCCCAGAAACCCCCTGGGAGACGCCACTCAGGTCCCTGTCCACAGCTGTGCCCTCAGTCACAAAGGAATCTGCAGTGAAAAGCTTCAGGCCAGAGAGAGTTCTGACAGCTGGGAAGGTGCTTTGGTTTGATCACCAGATTGAAAATATCTACCACAGGTGAGGGAACAGAATCACTGTCATTGCCATGTTTCAAAAACTAGGCACAGATACAAATAATGAAAATATACTTGACACTGCACCTATGCACAGCCCTGAACTATTTCGTGCTGCTCTCTTATATATGAACAGACAGCCAACAATCGGCAGGTATTTGAGGAAAGTCTCTAGCATGAGACAGAGACCATGACAAACACCCAGACAAGGAACTCAGAGGCAACAGTGAAAAGGTGGGAAGCGGAAAGAAAACTTCAAAAGAATCACAACTTCCTTACAGCAATAGGAGATATGAAAGTTTGAAACAAGAATAAGGCACAACAAAAAAAGAAACATTCTGAGCAAAAGAAGGTGCTCTTGAAAATGAAAGCTAAGATGGCAGAAATGAATATGGAGATAGAATTGAAAGACAAAGAAATGGGAAACGGGACAGACCAATCTACCAGCAGGCCCAACCTCCGGATAACAGGAGGTCTAAAGAGAGAGAACAGACATTTCACTAGAAAATTTCTCAGAACTGAACGTCATGAGCTTCTAAACTGAAAAGACTCACCACGTTTAAGGCCAGCATTAACAAAAGTAAATACATAAAAGAAAGCCTCACTCAGACATCATCATGAAATTTCAGAAACAAGGTCTAAGAATATCACACATACAGTATCTCATTTATATCGCGACATTTCAGATACAAAGACCCAAAATCACAATTGCACTGGGCTTATCAGCAGCATCAGGGTAGAAGATACTGGGAACACAGGTGTGGAGACGCTATCTGGCCAGCAGCGCCAGGACTGCCGGGGAGCCCCTCGGCCCTCACTCACGGGGTGGGGTCAGAGGTGATGCTGACGTAAGGAGGCCCCTGCAGCGTTCCAGTGACGCTGTTGGAGCAGGAAGCTTCGCGCTAAGGTTTAGGAGGTCCCTGTCTCCCCCCCTCACCCCCCCCACCCCCCGCCCAGGCCTGAACACAAACACTGTGATTTTCTCCGGCCAGCGTGATGGTTCAAAACCCCAGGACAATGGGGTGTGTGTTCAGAGACAGGCGAGCAAGTCTGGGGTGAAGCGCCAGCTCAGAAATGGAGGGAAAGGAGAGGATGGTCCTGGGCACACAGGGAATCCACCCCCCACAAATAGCCCAGCTCGTGGGCTGCAGCCTGACCAGCCCGATGGGCACTGTTCTCTCTCCTGTGCGGGCGGAGTGAGCAGGCAGGTGGGGTCCGAGAAGTTCATGTCCTACAGTCACAAGCCAAAGTGTACACATGAGGTCTGACAATGAAGTTCGCGAACTTGTTGCCACGATGTTGCTAACCTTTTTTTGTTATCAGAGGGATTATTCATTATGAATTTGTACCAACTGGACAGTTAACCAAGTTTACTAATTGGAAGTGCTGAAAAGGCTGCGTGAAAAAGTTAGACGACCTGAACTTTTCGCCCACAATTCATGGCTCTGCATCACGACAATGCACCAGCTCACACAGCACTGTCTGTGAGGGAGTTTTTAGCGAGTAAACAAATAACTGTATTGGAACACCCTCCCTACTCACCTGATCTGGCCCCCAATGACTTCTTTCTTTACCCGAAGATAAAGGAAATACTGAAAGGAAGACATTTTGATGACATTCAGGACATCGAGGGTAATACGATAACAGCTCTATGACCATTCCAGAAAAAGAGTTCCAGAATTGCTTTGAAGGGTGGACTAAGCGCTGGAGTCAGTGCATAGCTTCCCAAGGGGAGTACTTCGAAGGTGACCATAGTGATATTCAGCAGTGAGGTTTGTAGCTCTTTTTCTAGGATGAGTTCGTGCGTTTAATTGTCGCACTTCGTATATTTACTGATCAAGACAGTAAAACATATTTTTGAAATCTGTGGGTACATAAGAGTTGATCTTATATGGAACATAAATGAGCTATTAGGTAATACATCCTTACCCACACAAAAGGTATCGGAGCCACACTTTGGTAAACTCAGTCATCGTCTCATCTAAGTGTTGGTGTTTCGGGACTTGGCCTGGCTTCGTAGCCCGAGCCGCCCTTCCACACCACAAGATGCCAGCCATTCAAAAGGCTTTGAAAGTCCTCATGTTCAGAATGCTCGCCTTCAAAGGAGGTTCTGTGGTTGTTTTTAACCTCAAACAATTTCCTTTGCACCCCACCCCTAACCATTTTCACTTGCTCGGCACCTATACATCACCTCTTCTTCTTCCAAGACAAAAGTTCAAAGTACACACAGCAGTGAGTGGCACAATCCAGAGTGACACAGAGCTTCCCCAAGTTAGACATTAGATCAGTTTAGGACGGATTGTAAAGAAGAGCTTTAAAACTGTTTTGTGATTCTGGAACCAAAGTGATGTTCTCAAATATATTCAAAGCTAGAGCATATTCTTTTTTTTTTTTATTCCTCAAGTATTAGCCTAACCTGTACCAGTCACGGTTCCAGGCAGGAGGGACACAGTGGCCGCAGCAGACCCTGCCGACCAAACAATTCTGACCCTAAAACCTCCAAATGCATGCACTGCGACTCCTCCTGATGGCCTTCCCCAGCCAGCTGTGGGACCCGAGTGCTGAATAGTTCCACCCCCAGCAGCCAGCAGCCCAGGACTGACAGGAGTTGGGAGAGCTGTAACTATTTGAATTGTCGCAGAGATCCTCAGGGGGACTGAGCCCCACGCCACACCTGTAACCTCTCCATCACACACACTTCCTTTCTCACTTCCTTTCCCACTAAGCGTAATTCCTGGGATCACGTCCCAAAGGGACCGCCCACACATCCTCATCTCCGTCTGTTTCTGTGGACTCCTGACCGAAGACACTGTTGGAAACACAGGCAATGGTCTAAGTGGTCTCCTCCACACCACCTCCCCCAGGTACTGAGTTTAATTTCCCTTTTTAATTCAGAAACTCTCCTGGCCAACGATACTTAACTCCACCCCCACTGCACACACACTGTGTGACGCAGAGCCTTTCCATTGTGATCACAAAATACAGGGAATGCTGCTGAGTGCCACACAACAGAAAGGCAGGGATCTTCAATACGGGAAGCGGCGTGTCGAACCTTAGTAACAGTGTGTGACAAGTTTCAACTTGTTTGGTGCAGTCAGTCAGGTGTGAGGTACAGTTGAGAGGTGTGTTTTAAAGTGTGCCGTAAATCATCCTCCACCATCACAATGCTCCGTGTCACACATCGCTTCTGGTATATGGCAGTTTCTGTCAAATAAAAACATTATGGTGTGTCCTCATCCACCTTATTCACTGGATCTGGCACTGTGTGACTTCTGGCTCTTCCCCAAAGTCAAAATAACCATGAAAGGAAAACATTTTGAATCGATTCGGGACATCAAGGCAGCCATGACAGCACAAGTAAAGACACTCAGGAAAGACTTCCAGAACTGCTTCAGAAAGAGGCAATAACGACGGGATAAGTGTGTTCGAAGCGAGGGGAATATTCTGAGGGGGATTAATGGCAATGTCTCATTTACTGTAATAATTTTTTTTAATGTAAACATTCGCTGTATATTTTGATCACATCTCATGTAATGTTTTCACACTCCTTGTAAGATCTTTGTTCTAACAAAATCTGACACCAAAGCACAACTGTAAAGTAAATAGAGGACATGCTGGAGGCATTGCCCACAGCACCCGGGAACTCCTGCTGTGCACCCTCCCAGCTGTACTGCACCCACCTGGCGTCACCCAGAACACTTTCCCCCAACCTCTCAAGGCTGGTGGTCCTCTCTGCCTGCTGGTCACCGCCAAACCGTACCTGCACAGAAAGGTCTTGTTGAATGGCCCTTTCTAAAGTGCTTTTTGCTTATGTTTTTTATTCATACTCATTACCAGATTGTACTGTCTTCATAACACTTACCTAAAATTCTGCTTACTTTCTTATTGTCTCCCTTCCCAACAGGCACCTAAGTTCTATAAAAGCAAGGACCAACTTTGAACAGTTGACGTTGCCTCCCAGGCCTTAGAACAGGGCCTGGCATACAGGAGGTACTTAATAAATATGCTGAATGAAGAAATGAAAGCATACTCATTCTTTGAATCTGGTTCAAGATTCTTCCTTCTCTTTAATCCCCAGTCACTGAGTTAGAAGTGATTTTTAACTCTCCTGCTGCCTTGCTCTATCTGGCAAAGGCATGTTAGGCTGAGAGGACTGTAAAAACCAGGCAGGGGAGATCAACAGGTGTCAGCATGCTGCCATTCCACACACGTGCCCACAGCAGATGCTTCTGACAGTCTCCCTTCACGGTTCTGGGCAGCTGCTCCCAGGCCAGCTGAGTTGGTGTGTTGAGTTACCAGGACTGTCTCACCCTTGGCACTTGACATTGGGGGCAGGTAATCGTGTGCATGTATACATGTGGGGGGGGGGGCGGGGGCGGCGTCTTGTACACTGTAGGATGTTGATCAGCACCCCAGGTCTCCATCCACTAGATGCCAGTGGCACCCACGTTGTAACACCCAAAATTATGTCCAGAGAATGCCAAGTCCCCTGGAGGGCACAATTTCTGGGTTGGGAAGCACGGAGTCAGACCTAGCTGCCATCCCTGGGTAACGCTCTAGGCACACCCCGTCTTGGGAGCCCAACACTACCACACTTCCTCCTTGCTTTAGCCAAAATAACCACTGTCCCACCAGAAGGCAGGAGGCCCCCACACAAATTTCGTACTGGAACCATTTGAAACAGCTTCTCATTTGCCCTGCCTCTCACCCAGCACGTCCACTTCTGAGAACCCGAGGGCTCTAACAGCACGAATCCACCAAGTTACAGGCTGGCAGCAAAGGACCCTAACCGGCAACTTGCCAACTATGGAGAGGAGAGGAGAGGGGAGGAAGCTCCTGGAAACTTTGATATCAGTGCGATGACATCAGAAACGGGACATCGACAGGTCTGCTGAGTCTAACCATTTCAGAAGTGCCACTTTATTTATATGTCTTTTTTTGTTTTCCTAGTAATTCACTTTTATTGCTCCATGACACACTGGACACTTAAAAGGGTGTCGCCAGCACAGATACTTTGAGCAGTGCGGCTTTCCCAGGAGAAAACGCGCTCCACGTTTGCAACCTGCCAACACCAGGAAGCTAAGAACACAATCTGCTTGAGGTGGACTTTTCCAAACAGGCAGAGGAAACATTTAACCAAACAACTGTTCTGGAAGATGAAAAACACGCCCATTCTGCAGCGAAAACCATGAGCAGAGAAGGATCTAGTCTCCATCACGACCTCCACGTGGCATATCCACGGCTGGGACTGGGCTGGCTGCTCACGGGGGACAAATGCAGAGTCTCAGGCCGCAGCACATGCTGTCTACCCAGTGAGTCTGAACGGAGTGCTGGAAGTCTGCATTTTTAACCAGTTCTAGGCATTCTTAGCTTTTTGTAGTCAGCTGGATTGAGTTGTGAAACAAGGACTCCAGTTGCGGCTTGTGAGCCAGCAGCACCCCGCCCCTCCCTCCTCTTCCTGGCACTGAACCAGACTCTGCATTTTGACAGATGGGGGGAGGGTGCTTACCTGCATACACAGCTGATGGAAATCAGAGCTATCGAAAGCTCTCACAAGTAAAATGGAGTGTAATCATGGAAAGTCAGAGCTCCTAGAAGGGATCTCAGGTCCCCTGGTCAAACCCCCTAATTTACAGGGGAGGAAACTGAGAGCCTGAAGAACTCTCGCTCAACAAGCATGTGGCAAGCAGCGGACCTGGGGAGGGCATCCCAAACGCCGAATTCCCAAATGACAAGCACACCACACAGCCCTGACTGCTACCCAGTGGCTCTTCCGATTGGCGGAAGCCTACAAATGTCCCCAGGAAGCAGCTGATGTCGTGGGAAGGGCCCTGGGCACCCCGCTGAGGCTTCTGGAATCCTCGCCCACCTTCACCAAGAAGCGGCTTCTGTTCCAGCAACACGTCTTCGCCTTGCCAATAAGTCAGACCAGGTTATCCCACCCTCTCTGCCTCCAGGAAAAGCTTTATTCAATACTTTCCACCTTTACTCCCCACAGCCTCACCTTCTCAGGGGGCTGCTTTGTGGGCTGATTACTTGGGCTTCTGGCAGGGGGGTCGCATGGCTGACACACTGAAGTAGTTCCCTGCCCACTGCCAATAAGCCACTTATCCTGCCCATTTGGGAGGGGCTGGAGACCTGCAATGGGGAGGCCATCCTTAGGAGGCCAGGTGTCAATTCCCCTCCTCCGCCATTGTCAGTCTAGTGTGAAATGGAAGGAGAGGTTTCCCGCTGCCCTGTAGGCTCCCTGGAATGATGCAGCTGGCTCAGGCAGCCACAGCTTCACTCTTCAGACCGTCCTCTTCATCCTTCTAAAACGGCAGCACCAAAACGGTGTATTTCTAGATACAGGTATATGATATGCCGTATAATAAAACCCCGAAAACATCCACCCTCAGACCTGTGTTAGATAGTAAGCATTAACTCAAAAACAAACCTACTAGTTTTGTTTCCTTAAGGTGGCTATGTCAGCACTGCAAGAATATTTTTTCCTCTTTGAGACTTCCAAGAGCAGAGAAAAATAACCATTTTTTTTATTGAGTAGCAATAGGCAAAATATCAACTAGTCCATCTGGGCCAAGAGAGGACGAAGGGAGCCAAGTGACATGCAGTCCAACTGTGCGTCACGCACATTCTCCATAACCCGGGAAAACAGCCCAGAATATGGGACATGCATCCTTCCCTGCATTCCACCCGTAAATATGTAAGCACGAAGGCACAGAAGCCGAGGTGAGCCAACCCCCTGCCTCACAGGTGTGCTGTTTTCTAGGTGGTATCGGTTTTCATCAGCGTTCAATGAGCCCCTGTATCAATGCCTAGCCCAGGCTGGGTAAGCAGAACAGAGTGAGTGCGAGCAGGCATCTGTGACAGATGGCAGTAGAGCCAAGTGTCAGCAGAGACCCATTGTTAGCTGTGCAGGGAGCTCTCAGGTTGAAGGGAGAAGTGCCTTCCTCACCATCACACAGGACCTACTCCTGCCACACTGTGCGTGAGGCTGGGGCAAGAGTCAGCAGCCACCAACCCACCCTCAGACTAGATGGACCCTGAATCCCGGGGCCAAGAGCTTGACCTGCTCTATTCAGTGTCTGAGACACAAAATAAATCCCAGGGCATGCGTGCTGCCAGGCACCACAGGGAAGGGAAAAATGCCACCTCTTAGTTCCTTGCCTCAGATTTAACACAACCGTGTGCTACCATGGAGTAGAAATCACTAACACAATAGCTACCCTTAACTTTTCCCTTTTGGCTTTTAGTTAGAAGGGGTCAGTGATCATTCTAGGAGAAAACAGGAAGCCCAGAGGAGGTTGGGCCCACCTCCCTACAGCAAAGGAAATCAGACAGAAGTCAAGAAAAGGCTGGGTGGCAGGAAGAAGTACTCAAAATGTGTCCGATTCAAAAGGGGTGACAAAAGCTTTACAAAATTTTTGAAACGTGAGATACAAGCTTCCAAGCCTTCTACATCTGGGTTGTCCCAACATGAGCATTTGTTTGTCAAGGTATTCAAATACCAGTGACCTGAGTTTTCACAAGTGGGCTTCCCCACATTCTGCAATAATTCCAGCAATTACAGAATTAGTGCGATACGACACGAGATGCTTTAAAGTTGTAAGCGATTCCTCTCTACAGAAAAGGATCCGAAACCCTCCTCTCCCCATCCCGCCACCTCCCCACGTCCCCCAAGGCCCTGTTGTCATAGGTCCCATGTTAATACAACACCAAGACCACCGTTTGCTACCGCCTTTAATGAAAATTATATTTGAATTCCAAATTAAAATTATTGGCAATTAAAAGATGAGATAGAATGAAAGAAAAAAATCCACAGAATGATAAACTTAGAACAAATTTGTGCATTGAATTGTGTCCCCACCCCCAAAAGACATGTTGAAATGTTAAACCCGGGTACCTGTCTTTGCAGATGTCATCAAGCTAAGATGAGGTCATATCAACCAGGATGGGCCCTAATCCAGGGGCTGGTGTCCTTGTCAGAAGAGGCAAATTTTGACGTGTGCGCGGGGAACAATGTCATGTGAAGATGGAGGCAGAGGTAGGAGAGAGGCACCTAAGAGCCAAGGGACAGCAAGCACTGCCAGCGGCCACCAGCTGGAAGAGGCAGTAAGGACCCTCCCCTGGAGCACTCAGAGGGAGCAGGCGCAGCCCACACCCAGAACTATGAGATGACACATATCTGTTGTTTTCAGTCACCTAGTTTGTGATCATTGATTACAGAGCCACGGGAAACTAAGAACTCAAAGATCACCAACCGATGAGAAAAGGCAAGCATGGAGAGGTTGACACCTGCCCATGGTCACGTGTGTAATGCTGCCAGCATCCAGGCCCCTGCAGTCAGTCCAGGATGCTTCCCGCTACAGCCACAGCATTCACAGACAAATGAAGATGGTTATTTACAAAGGCCACATGCACAGAAGGTGCAGTGGTGCAGTGCTCAGACTGTGCAACTGGACAGACCTGATCTCTGTCCGAGCTCTGCCACTCACCAGTGTGGCCTTAGACAAATGACGTGGCCTCCCAGAGTCGCAGTTTCCCCAGCTGAAAATGAAGTAAGTAATTGTACATACTTCACAGGGCTGTCGCGTGGATTCAATGGGATGATCTGTGCAAAACGCTTACCAACACGCTTGACCAAAATCTTACCAAAATGCGTGCCCCACACGCATGAAATAAATGTTAGCTTTTAATATTGAGGTTAATGATTTCTCAGACTGTCCCTCCGAGTTGTTTTGAGCTATGTCTTGGGTTGTTGGCCTTTCTAAGTCCTCCCCAATACGGCCTTTGATGTGGAATTCTGTCTCTCAAGCTCAGGAGCTGTCACCTTTAGCTCAAATTTGCTGGTGAGACCCCAGCTTTGACTTTGTTATTTAATCCCAGTCATCTTTTCTGCTTTCATTGTCCTTAATAGTTTATCATCTCAGTTTGTTCCATCAAATTTCTTCTGGTCATCACCTTCCCTTTCTCAGCCTCGCTGGCAGTGAGCTTAATGTAATTTGGGGACACTGGATGGCTTACTGTGGAAAAGACAAACTCCTAAATTGCATTACGCTTGGTTTATATTTACAACCCAAAGTCTTCCAAAAAAAAAAAAAACTGGGTACTGCGAAATGGTAATCAAGCCAATGCATCACGATTAAAATGTGTGTCCCCAATGTAATTTCTTAGTTTTTTTACATTTAAATGTTTAAATATGAAAATCATTTTGCAGTCTGTTTTATCCACATTACTGGAGATGACAGGAACTCTTTCAATCGCAACCCCCAGAGCCTTACCGAAGCCATCACAAGGTATAAAGCTGCAGACCTTTAGCATCTTCAGTTGTATTTATTGTGTTTGCATGAGCCTTTTTTTTTAATAATGGAAATTGCTGTAATTATAATCACTTTAGAACACCATTATTATTATTAATAAGACCAAATTGCATGGTTCAAACAGATGCTGACTCTCTATTGTTAGAAAGAAGTGGAATAATGGTATCACACACCCAGCACTCATCTCCATGTCAACGTGGTCCTGCCAACCAGGACTTCTGGGCAGGTGCCTGGGATGCCTGGAAGTGTGGCAGGCAGAGCAAAGGACCCTCAGTTCTTGATGAAAGCATTCAGGGATGAGCACACGTCTGAAGTCGGCTTTCCCAAGGGCGAGCAGGCGTCTGTGGAGCTCTAGTCCCTGTAGAATCTTCTCTCTTGTTCTTTCCCATGCAGACCTGGATGCAACTATCCATTATGCCCTGCAGGAAGGGGCAGGGGTGGGGGGACAGCAGGGATGGGAGATTCCAGTTGTGGTTCTTCACACCTTGTCCTTAACTCATTAAGTCTTTGACACCTTGGGGTGTGACGTTCAGGTGTCTCTGGCTGGACAGGGCAGCCTGAGGCCACAGGCAGGAGGCAGGAAGGGACAGGGGCAGGGATCTGCCTGGGGTTCGCAGCTTGGGTTCTTGAGTTCAGCTGCCTGGGCTCCATCTCTGGCTCTCCCTCTTTCTTGTCCTGTTGCCCTGGGCAAGTCATTCAACCTCTCTGAGCTTCAGCTGTCCCACCCCACGAGGGGTGGTGAGGCCACCCAAGGACAGCACACATACACCACACAGCACAGAGCTTGCCAGGAGGGGAGCCCACCACACTATGTATGACTATTAATTCTCGAAAAAAATTCTTGGTTACTTACTGCTTGAATTTACAGTTTCATTTTTCTGTCCACCTAAGCAAGTTTTTATCGTAGGCTTCAGAGAATCCGCAGAAAATAAATGCATGACCCTTGGCCATGACAGAGCAGGAAAACTCATCACTTCCAGGTTCAGAAGTCTCCCACGGCAGGTTTCCCCCATAACTTGCTGCAAACACCCTGCTGGTGGTCAGACATTTCACCCGGACACAGGGGACAAACGAATCCTAATGTGCTTGTCACTAACACCTGAGCGTTTACAGGAGGCATTTGGAAATACGTATTGTACTAAAAACGAATTGTTATAAAGTAGCTTATAACTAAATCAGGCCAAGAAGGAGACACAGAATATTTCATTTTCTGTCAAATGTAAAAATTAAATCTGGATTGTTAAAAACAGCCTTCCCTGGAAACATGCTAATGTTTAACTGAGAAGTAACCTTGAATGAACTACTTCCTTGGCCAAGGTAAAGACAGAAGCATTAGGTATTCGATACATTCCTGTTAATTAAACGTCCTTGTTTTAAAGTAAAGATCATTGGATTAATTACTAAAGACAAGCTATTATTTATGAAAGATTTTTTTGGTTTGTTTTTGAGAGCCCAAGAGAAATATTTTTTAGTTCTTGAGGCTTTTTTCCCTTCCTCTCTTTCCGTGTATCACAGCCCAAATTTACTTTACTTTTAGTAGAGAGAATGCCCTCCCACTCAAAAGTCAACAGGAGCTTTTTTTTCATCAGGGCACATTTCCCAAAAAGAGAGTTATTCAGGGCCTGTTCCAAAAGGTTACTCTTCACCACAAAAGAGGTTCATCCTCAGTGTCTTGTGAAAGGGAAAATGTACACGAGTTCTCTCCACCAGCACATGCTTTCACGTGGTGGCTTTTCCCAGCACCAACATCTTGTGGTCAAGATAAACCTTCTCAGCTGACACCCTCACCCCCTCCATCCCTCCCACTCGCACCACCCACCCTGGAGATGGCAAAGACAACACTTAGACAAAAGGCAACTGGAATCAAAAGTTTTGAGCAGAATATGTATTTGAAGGTTTTTAAAAACTAAACAAGTATAGAAGTTATTCAGTCGCGTTTCTTTTTTAAAAAGCATTAGCATGGCATATCTTTCCTCTTAAGAAAGTCTTGAATAATTTAATTAGAATTACACCAAAGTCATGAGTCTGTTCTATTTATGGGATAATCATAGCTGAATTAAAACCCAAATGACAATGTAAAAATAAAATCTCTTCAGACAGTGTATTCAATTGATAAACACGTGGCTTCAAATCACTATTAGGTTATTAGGGAGTTTGGAAGGAGCCAGAGGGCCAAATCGACCCCTGGGATTTTGTTTTTCTTAAGATTACCGAGCCTGCTGACATTTTCTTTTTCTTTCTTTCTTTCTTTCTTTTTTTTTTTGCTACAAAAAATGCTAATAAATGAAAATTAGAATACGAGAAGAAAGCTGTTTGATTTTATTTTGCATTGAGAGACCACTTGGTCCCCGGAAGCCTAGCTCAGTCCGTCTGTTTTCCCAGCAGCTTTGCTGCATTTAATACTTTTCACACACACACAGGTGTGCAGACACTTCATTCGGTGCCAAGGGGCTGGGTAGCTGGACCAGCCAGGAGGAAGCTGAGAAGCCGACTCCAGGAGAGGAAAGCGGCGCGGAGCGAACGCAGCTCCCGCCACCCGCAGCTCGCCCCTCCGAGAGGGCTGCTTTTAGCGGAGCTCAAATTCCTTTCACAGGGTACAGCGCCCTTGGAGGCAGGCCACCAGGCTGCTTAGCAATGAGACAGCATGGGCGGAGGGGGTGGGGGAGTGGGGGAGAACGGAGACTAGTAACACAAAGTGATTCCCGGGTAATAACAGCGTCGCGCCCAAGGCCCACCCGTAGTCCCCTGGCTGGGAGGAGGTGTCGCCCACCAGAAGGAAATCCCCTTAGAGGCAAGTTAGAGGTCCCCTCTCGCCGCCCAGCCTCACCGAGGAGGGGAGCGAACAAGTTCTTAAACACGTGCACACACCCCCGGGCTGCACCCCTGGTAGGGCGGCCACCGCTCTGCATCCGGAGCGCCCGCGTCCTGCTCCCAGCCCAGCGGAGCCCTTCGCTTCTCCTCCAGTCTAATTTGGGGACAAAGCTAAACCGCGCGGAAGCACGCAGCCCCCCAAAAGCCCGTGGCTGCAGCCGGGGGACCGCAGGGGCGGCGGTGCGGCGGCCGGCCACCACGCACAAACGGACGCCCTTCCACCTACCTTCTGCGGGGGGGTCCCGATCAGCACCTCCAAGTAGTAGCCGCGGCCAGAGTCCCCCTGCAGGTTGTCCACCATGGCCAAGAAGTTGGCCGCGCCCCCGGAGGGCTCCAGGGCGAAGGCGAGGCCGTCGGCGCGGGGCTTGGCGGGGGGCCCGGGCCCGGGGGTGGGGGCAGCCCCGCGGCCAGTGGCCGCGGCCACCTGGAGGGGCAGCGTGAAGGGCGCCGGGGAAAGCGCCGCGGCGAAGCGCAGGAGCCACTGGGCCAGCAGCGGCAGCAGCAGCGCCCGGGCCAGCGCGCCCATGCTGGCGGCGGGGCCCGGGGGACGCGCCGGACCCGGCCCGTCCTGTCCCGTCCGGCGGCGACTCTCAGCGACTCGGCGTTGCGCGGGGCTGCGAGGCAGGGCTGGGAGCGCACCGGGCCGGAGGAGGAGGCTCGGGAAGAGGAGGAGGCGCCGGAGCCGCCCCAGCCCGCGCCGCCAAGTTCAGTAAGTTGATCGCCGCTGCCCCCTCTGGCGGGCAGCGGCTGCCCCGCAAGGGCCGGGCCCCTTTCCGGCGGCCAAGGTCAAAGTAGGGCGCGGGATCCGCCCGGGTCCACACTGGCCGTCCCTGCCCACCCTCGCTGGTCTCCGGCCGCACCTCTTCCCGGGGAAACTCGAGTCCCGAATTTCCTCGGAACGCGCCCCAGCGGCCAAGGCCAACGGATGTGACGAGGCTCATCTGATACCAGAGGGGGAAAGTTTCGGGAACCCTTAAAGGGGCAGCGAGGGCCTGAACTGCCCCCCTGGGCCCGCGTGCGAGGGGGCCCCGCCGGTGTCCCCAGGCCCCGCCGGTGTCCCCAGGCCCCGCAGCGGCGGGGACTACCAGGGGTGACTCGGGGGTCAGAAGGGAGAGTAGGGAATCAAAAGAGCCGTGAGCATCACACGGAGTCAGCGAGTCTGCGCCTCCCCTCGCCAAGTACTTGGCTGCCGCCCTAAAGCCCACTCGAGTGTGGCCGCTTCTCTGGGCATTTCCCGCGTGCTGACCCCCACCCCGGCCCCCATCCCTGCCCTCTCCCTTCTCATCCCCATTTCGGCCTCAGAGTGATTTTGAAGAGGTCTGAGTGGAGGCTGGAAGTGTCGAGGTCTGGGGGAGGCGGGTGAGGACGCGAGAGCTTGGGAGACGTCTCCATAGGATTCCTGGGGGCGGGGGCCGATGGGGGGCTTGGCTGCAGTCGCAATTCTCCCTTTGCGCCCAGTTTCCCGCAGGGGGGTCGGGGGGATGACATCCGCAGCTGGCTTTTTCAACCTGGGCTTCTCCGCCCCAAGCTCATCAGTAATGCAGGTTCGGGGCCGCTGGGAGCTGCTCCCTCACCGCCCCCATGACGCCCTCAGTCCACCTAGCAAGTTGCTGTCACCATCCAAATTCAGAGCTCCGAGTCTGCACCGCTGCAACCAGCCCCTGACTTGCTCCCCCAGCAAGCCAGCTCCAGACGGAGGATTATCTAATTAATACTCGCTTAGCCATCGACACCAGGACCGCAGAAATGCATTCAGTAATTCAAGCAACGAGAGTTATTTTATTTTAGGTACTAAACGCAGGGAGGACTATTACACAAGCCAAGTCCATCGATTTCTGCTGAAACAAGGAGTAGAACCACCTTTCTGCGTCCTCCAGCTGAATTATGTCGGCTGTTGTTAAAAACAAACAAGCCCGTCTTCAAACAGTGGGGAGGTTGGAACAAAGCTTTGCTCCTCACTGCAATTTCCAGGTACTTCTACTCAGGATTTGATTTTTATCCCTGTCTTCTCAACTTCAAAATCAGGTCCAGCTCTGTGAGGGACACTTATGTCAGAGAGCTTCAGCTGTATTGATTTTTAAATGACTTTATAAATCACATTTTCCCCAAACTACATCCCAACTTTAACAAATCCCCAGCCACATAAAGAAAGGCCTAGATGAATCCCCTGATGGAAACTAAACATATTCCACATAAATCTGCATGGTTATTCCATAGCTGTTACATTCATATAGTCACGTTTCAAAATCAAGGTCGTAGAGGAAGTGTAATTTTTAAAAAGATGGTTATTCATACTCCTCAGTGTCCCCTCTTGAGGGGTTCAAGGCCATTGGGACAGCTCTCAGGAGAAGGTCACCTTCTGAGAAGCACATGGAATGTATTAAGGACTTTGACGTAGGGGCTACGTGATGGAAAAGTTCAACATCAGAGACGTTTGCTCTCTAATAATTAAAAACCACAAGGGGAATTTTTAAAAATCAAGTCTAATTAAGCTTTGTCCTTCAGGAAACTCCTGGCTCCCTCTAAGTGTGAGTACACATGAGCTTTTCATTTGAAGAGGGCAGGTTTAGGTTTGCGGGTAAACTGGTGCATTGAAGGTCCAGTCACAGAGGAGCTTCTGCAGCTTTAATGGATGGCAGGGCTGTCTCATCAGAAAACAATGCACGCTGAAGTGATGGCACCTGACGTCTGGCCCCTGGGTCGTTTCTATTTTTCTGAATGTCTCAGAGTTCTTGATCCCTTCTCAGAACGAAGGTGCTGGCGGATTTAGGAAACAATTGCACTGTCCAGGTGTTTTAATGGAAAGCACATGTGGCCATCCTCATGGGGTAGCATCAGTTTTCCTTTATATCATCCTTGAAGCACTTCTGCAAGAAAGAAGCCACTTCCCATCTTATTGGTGAGCAATGCAGGGGGGAGGGGGCAGGGGAACCCCTCACTCCCTTGACAGCACCCCACACCTTCAGACTGGCCATTCTCCCTCACTGCACCTGTAACTTTCTCTTCACCCTAATCCCCTTCCCCCCTTTTTTCCCCTCCCCCTTCATTTTTTTCTTCCTCTCCTTCGCTTCTCCCCTTCCTCTCCCCCCCTCTGTCGCTTCCCCTTCCCCCTTGCTCCCCTCCCTCCAGCCTCTGTGAGCTCCTCCAATGTCAGCCACGTACTTCCTGGTCCACTCAGGGAAACCAAGGCCCTGCTATGAGATGGACCCTCTGTCCTTGCAAAGAGCAAGCAGAGCAAGTGTGTCATTATACACATTCCCTGAGGGTGAGGAAGGGTCTCCCCTCCAGCCCAAAGAACTCACCAGGGATTTCTGGAAGAAATCCATGGCACTGGGCCAGAGAGATTGTCATCAATGAGTTGATGTTCACTGGCTCTGACCACCAGCTCTGACTTCCTGTGACACCAGCAGTTCTCAAACTTTTTGTTCTCAGGACCCCTTTATGCTCTTAAAATTGAGGACCCAAAAGCGCCTTTGTTTATGTGCAGCATATCTAGCAAGGGTTACCAAATTAGGGAATAAAACAGGAACTGTAACATGATATAACAATTCATTTAAAAATAATAAACACATTGCACAGCAACATAATATTTTAATGAAAACTATACTTTTCAAAAAAAATAGTGAGAAGGACATTATTTTACATTTTTGCAAATTTCTCCCTGGCTTCATAGCAGGCAGCTGGATTCTCATATCTGCTTCTGCATTCAGTCTGTTAGGAAGCCTCTGGAAAATTCTCCCCATCACCCAGGAGAGCCTGGGAAAGGTATTATCATAAAAACAGTTTTGAGCTACAGGACCCCCTTGGAGAACCACTGTTGTGTACTTTCTTTCTTTGGTTTCTATCCTTGTGTCTTGTCATTGTCAACATATAAGAATTTCTATGCATCAGGCGCTGTGTCAATAACCGGCAGGAAAAGGCTTTTGCTGATAAGAGCTGATCCTTAAATTTGCAGATGAAGGGAAACAAAGTTTGCTGCCACCCCCCCCCCCCAAAAGACCCCTGCCTTTTGGGATATTGATTTTCAAGCTGGTTACTAAGAAACAAAAGACTCAGAAAGAACCTTTGCTCCCCCACCCCTCCCTGCTCAAGAGAATCAGAGAGAAAAACCTGCTTCAGGGAGGAAACTTAGCATAATCGCCGGTCACTACACAGGAAGATCCACGCGGGAGCCTGTGGACCATCCCTCCCGAGTCCCATTGTCTCGGGGTTGGTTGCCCAGCAAGAATTTGCCTGCCAGGTTGTTCCATCTTCCTCAACTACCTGTAAATCACCCATTCTCACTTCTGAAATCTAATACCTCATCCCCCCTTTTCTCCTTTGTCCATAGTGTCACATATACCCAGTGTTGCCTCGCTGCCTGGAATTTTCCTGCTTCTGTGAATTTCCCATGCACATGTACTAAAATTTGATTTTTTCCTGTTAATCTGTTAATTTGACTAGGTATTAATCCAGCTAGAAGCGCTTAGAAGGTGGGAGGAAAAGTATTCTTTGTTTCAGCCCCCACACAGACTAGATCAAGGGGCACTGTCCCTCTCTGTCACCCCAGCGCCTCCCACTTAGCAGGAGGGGACACCCGCCACCTGCAGTCTAGTGGGGCCTGTCATCCCTCTCCTGCAGCGTCATGTTCAACCTGCCTCCTGGCTCCTTCTCAGCAACTGATAAACATGCTTACAGCTCCCACTTCTCTCTCTCTTCTTAACCTGTCTTGGTCCTGTCCCCTGCAGGTTACTGTCCCACATCTGCACCCCTCCGCCCCCCACCCCATAGCCACACTTCTTAAAAGTGCTGCCTGCAGCTCCTCACCTTGCAGAACACTCACAAATTGACAGGCCACATAAACATTTCTCCTTCTTATTCTTACCCACCCCCTGGGAGCACTCCCCAGGGTTTCTCCACTGAAGCGCTTTAAAGCCTGGCTCTTTATTGGAACCCCTCGGGGACTGTCTGTGACTCTTCCCTAGAGGTCCCCCTTAAATTGGTTTGGGGCAGCTCCAGAACTGCTATTTTTCAAAGCTCCCCAGGTGAAATGGGAATTGGAGCCTGGGAGAAAGGAGACGCAGGCCGCAGACTGAAGAGGTTGAGTCGTCTTGCGGTCCTGAATTGATCTGGACATCTCAGTTCGTATTCCTGAGGTCTTTCATATTTAAAAGTATCTTTCTTCCTGTGTTGACTGAAATGGCCTAAAAACCATGAGCGTCTCTTGTGCCCAAATTAGAGTTTTGAAACATCACTACCCTCTAAATGGGGGGCTCCTGGAGAAAGCGATTGCAGGCCTGGGACAGAAACTCAACATGAGCCTGGAATCTCTCATTAGACCCAAAAGCAAGGGTGTTCTCAGGGTCCCGTCTTATGTCTAGAGCTGGGGCAGAGCTGGGACAATTTAAATATCATTAAAAGTAGTAACTTCAATGGCTCAAAACACCTCATTTATGCGGAAACCTATTCACTCATTATGTTCTTTTAAAAAGTGCATGGATTACCTTTGAAGAGTGTTAAGGAACCCAGCTCATTTTTAAAAACTGGCAGAAAAAGGAAAAGAATTAAACATTTGTTGTCGTGACTTTCCTGTACAAACTATACCGCAGAATGACCAAATACTTGACAGAGGGAGCCTTCTGTTTATAGAATTAGTGCAGCTAATACATGAAGAAGGGATGATGGAATTAGAAGAGTGCATTTTGCAGTCCCCAATGAGGTAATGGACCTAGGCATAGAGCACGCAGGGTGACAGCATCACACAAAAAGAGAGAGACCACCCGACATCTGTGCCTCCTCATGGGGGTCTACGTCCGCTACCTGTGAAACGTCCTTCCTGCAAATCAAACCTGAATCTGCCGAAGCCTCTACACCACAGGCTGGCAAACGCCTCCTGAGGCCCACGACTCACCTGCTGCCTGTTTGTGTAAATAAAACTTTACTAAAACACAGCTATACCCATTTGTTTAAGTAACAACAGAGGCCTTATGTCCCCAGAAACTTAAAATATTTACTGCCTACCTTTTTATTGACTAAGTTTGCTAACCCCTGCGCTAGATCTAGAGTCCCAACGCCCTTATCAATGAATTGCAATAATGGGACATTATTTGGAGTCTGATTTGAAGAAAATGAAAAAGTTACTTAGGAGGTAACTAGAAAATTTGAACACTGGTTGGATGATGTCATGGAATTATTGTTAATATTTTTAGAAGCTGTCATGCGGGAGACCCTGCTCGCTCCGCCATTTGTCGTGTGGGGTGGCCTGTGGGGTCTCTGCTCCCGCTCCCCACATAAGAACGCAGGATATGGCTAGGTGTGGGGACAGAGCCCCAGAGAGCAGTTTCCAGACTCTGGGCCTCACGTGGAAAGGTGCTGGCTCAGGTAGTAGATGGCCGTCGGCTGTAGCTGGTTAGCCAATTGGCCACTGATATAACTGCCACGGCTACATTGGGGAGTGGAGTCGAGGGGAGTCAAGGCGAGTTGGTCGGTTGGCAGCAAAGCGGACAGCAGGTCGCACGTCGTGTGAATCCAGCCTCCAGTGAGACTATAGTGGTATGACTCCCCTACCTATGGCTCTGTGGGTGTTCCTTTCTGGCCTCACCATATCCTGCGTTCTTGTGTGGGGAGCGGGAGCTGAGACCCTGCATGACACCCCGCGTGACACTAAGCCAAAAAGGAACACCAACGGAGCCATAGGTAGGGGAGTCATACCACTATAGTCTCACTGGAGGCTGGATTCACACGACGTGTGACCTGCTGTCCTCTTTTCTGCCTGCCAACCGACCGACTCCACTTGCTAGCTGCAACCCACTGTGCTAACTGCAATCCGCTCTTGCTAGCCCAGCCACCATCTTCTTGTTAGCCCCCATTTTCTGCTAGCGTAGCCACAGCAGTTATATTAGTGACCAATGGCTCACTGGTTACAGCTGATGGCCAAGTAGCTACAGCTGATGGCCATCCAATCACAGTTGATGGCCATTTACTACCCGAGTGAGCACCTTTCCATGTGAGGCTGAGAACCTGGAAACTGCACTCCTGGCTCTGTCCCCACAGATGCAATAATGGTAGTGTGTGTGTGTGTGTGTGTGTGTATCTAGTGGAGACACATGCTGAAATATTTATGAATGGAATGAGATTTGTTTCAAAATAACATGGGTTGGTGGGGAACATGCCAGGCAGGCAGTATTCTCAGTGAAAGATAGACTCCTAATAATAGCCCTGTCAACAGACACCATTATCATGCCCATCTTACAAATGAGACACTGAAGCACACATATGCTGAGTAGTGGGAATGGGATTCAAATTCTGGGGTCTGATTTCAGAGCCTGTGCTCTTCACCAAGCGGCTAGGGCCACCTGTTGGATATGGCCTTTCTGAAGATCACAGAAGGTCGAGCTGGAGGACCTTCAGCAAAATACAGGAGGGGCAACGGGCCAGGGAGATCCTACAGGCAGTACCCCCATATCCACGTGACTCATTTATCAGGCATATGCTGAGCCCTCCTCTGTGCCACTCACCACATTAGAGCCGGAGCTACTTGGCCGAGGAAGATCAGACAGGCCCCTCTGTCAGAGACCACAGCTTAGCAGGAGAAAGACCCTAAGTACATTTCCTTTTTGGAAACACCACTCCAGCTTCTGGGTGGAGGAGCCTCAGGGATGCTGAGCCTGGAGACAGGCTGTGCGGACAGAGTCCCAGAGAGCAGTGTCCAGGCTCTCGGCCTCACGTGGAAAGGTGCTGGCGCAGGTAGTAGATGGCCGTCAGCTGTGATCAGATGGCCGTCAGCTGTGACCAGTTAGCTATTAGCCACTAATATAACGGCCGTGACTATGCTAGCAAGCCTGGATTGCAGCTAGCAAGTGGGGTTAGCAAGCAGGTTGTGGATTGTGGATCGTGTCGATCCTACTCCCTGTGTGGCGGCGGTGGTGCAGGAAGACCCCTCGTTGGGCTGGCGGATGTTTGCTTTTGTGTATCGGCAGCCGCATGGAGATTATAGCGGTACGATTCCCCTATCTATGGCTCTGTTGTTGTTCCATTTTGGCCTCACCATATCCTGCGTTCTTGTGCGGGGAGCAGGAGCTGAGTCCCTGCATTACACAGGGAAACCAAGTAGGACATTATGGCGGGAAGCCATGAGGATGGTGGCAGGGGCACAGAGAGGGAGAATGTAGCACATAGAGGTGAAAGATCTTCACAACATCGGGCGTCAATTAGGAGCACGCAATGCACACATATCTCAGCAATGGGAGGCTGGGTGGCAGATGTCCCCTTTTATGAAGGGGCATGGAGGGACAGGAGCACTGAGCTTCCATTGGGTCCTGGACCCTAACTGTTTCACCACCTCTACCATCTGTTCTCTGACACTTCGAGGCAGGCGTCACGTGCCCACGCCACGGAAAACCCCGAAACACAAAGATTGAAGTGTCCCCAAGATCACAGTGAGAAAATGGTGATTTGGATTTGAACCCAGTCAGCCAGCTGACGATGCCTATGTTCTTCGTCCTACATCATGTTGCCTTCTTAAAATGATGAAGCAGGCACACTGAGGGAAAAGGGAGTAAGGATTCACCTCAGACTTCCTTTGAATACCAGCTTTCCTTCAGCGTTTAAAACCGGTGGATACAAAAAGCCATGCACACTTGCAGGAACCCATTGTTTGGATAAATGAGGCCCAAGCATATTATATTACATCAGCTGGGTCCCACCTATGTGAGGCTCTACCTAGACAGGTGGGCTGCCAAAATCACGGACATTTCCAAATGTTTGTTCACTACACATGCTGCTTTTTTTAATGAGTGCAGAGGTGAGAGCCAATGGAAGGCACAGAGGCTCTGAGCCCAGAAACCTCACGTCAACTTCTGATTCTGCCACAGGCCATTGGAGTGTCGAGGGCAACTTCTGCTCCCTGAGCCTTGGTTTCCTTATTTGTGTGTCTACTGCACGCCTCCAGGGGTGCATTCTTACAGATGCAGCAGCCATGGCGCCCTCTGAAGTTGTGTATCAGTATGGCTTCCTGGCTTGCTTTAGGAGACCCTTTGTTACAACTAAATTATATTCTATAGTCCCTCAATTCCATTCACATTTTCACTGCTCCAAAGACAGAACACGGACATAGCGACCTGTGAAGGTATGGGTTTGGTGGTTATTCCTGAGGCCATGATTGGAAACCACTCCCCTTGACATGTTAGTTACCAAACCTCTTAAAGATCATTTGAAAAAGGTGTATGAGTCTTGGAGATTGTCTAAAACTTTCTGTTGATATTTTCAGGTAATGTCAAGAAAGCCCAGCACAAATGGTTGCAAGAGGGTGCCAGGGGCTGTGGGTATCCTGGAGACAGCAGTAGGAAACCCCTGTGGTGGGCAGGATAATGGTCCCCTAAAGATGTCCAGGTCCAAACCTCTGGAACCTGTGAATAAGTCACCTGATGTGGCAGAAGGGACTTCACAGGTGTGGCTACATTAAGGCACTTGAGATGGGAGATTACCCGGGTTCATCCAGGTGGGTCCACTGTACTCATGCTCACCCTTGACATCAGGGAATCTTTCCCAGATTCTCAGAGTTGAGGTCAGAGGGAGCCATGATTCCAGAACAGTCACGAGAGAAGCAGTGTTCCTGGCTTTGAGGAGGAAGGGGACCACGAACCAACAACTGCAAGTGGCCTGAGACCCTTGAAAGGCAAGTGTCCGCTGAGCCACCAGAAAGGAAAGCAACCCTGCCAACATCTTGATTTTTAGCCCAGTGAGACCCAAGTCAAACCTCTGACCTATAGAAGTGTAAGATATTTAAATTCATGTTGTTTTCAGCTGCTAAGTTTGTGGTAATTTGTTACAGTAGTGGTAGGAAACTAATACACCACTCAGGAAACTGTATCACATCACACTTTACTGCATAGACGACGATACTGTGTGTAAAAACATGGATGTTGACGACTGAGAGTCCAAAAATGATTCAGAAGTTGTCTGGAGTGTGAAAAATTTTAGGATTAATTTACTAGTTTATTTCACCTATATTCATCAATATAAAACAAAAATCCTATGTGATTAAGAAAGTATCATGTCATGATTTCATTGTAATACTTTTTTTTTCTTGTGGTTGAGAGGACTGCACAGCTCCGTTCAGGAGGCAGCTCAGCTCAAGGTGCCGTGTTCAATCTCAGTTGCAGGGGGCGCTGCCCACCATCCCTTGCAGGACTCGAGGAATTGAACTGGCAACCTTGTGGTTGAGAGCCCACTGGCCCATGTGGGACTCGAACTGGCAGCCTTCAGAGTTAGGAGCACGGAGCTCTAACCTCCTGAGCCACTGGGGCCGGCCCTCAGTGTTGCTTTATCTTCCCTGAAAGGGTCCTGGATGTGAGACTTGACCTGCTAGCTGGCTGTGTGTGTCTAGAATTTGGGAGGTGCCTATCTCCGTGTCCTCATTCCTAATTACTCACTTCTGGGGCCTGGCCCAAACACCCTCTTTCCCCGTTCATTCTTCTTTCTTTCCCATCGCACTAAGAACAGCTTCTATTTCTCATTCTAGAGACTGGGAGTCCTCAGTTAGGCTCCCACGGGGGAGAAAGTGGAATCCTCTTTCCCATATTTAGCGTCCTTCTGGAGACCACAGTTCTCTGTTTTACATAGTATTTAATATTAATGCCAGTGCAAGCAGGGTCCAAATCAGAAGTGGGTTGCTGGCTGCAGACCAACTCGTTTGGCTGCACAGGTGTCTTCTTTAAAGTGCTGTATTTGTTTTGGTCGCCGTCTGAAAGTCTTCATGGCTTCCCTTTCCTGGTGGAAGTCTGGAGGAGGCCAAATGCAAGCGCGTGCCTGCAAAAGCATCTGTTTTGGCAGGGGCCGTGTGGGGAATGGAACTGTCCTCTGTGTGGATTTAGGAGTCTGTTGGAGGAAAAAGCAAAAGAGTAAAGGAGGGAGGGAGCGAAGGAGAAAGAACAAGGAAGGAAGGGCAGGAGAAAATGCAAGTCAGACGGTGTGGGGGGCGCTGGGAAGCTGCATGGTCATGTCCCCTCCCAGGAGCTTCCTGTGCTCAGTGGGGTTTCAGAAGCACTGGCCGGTCCAGTTTCAATCAGATCAGTTTCATCCCACTGAGGAGAGAAGCAATATGGGCCCCGGGAACCATGCTTCCATCAAGCTCAGGGCCCAGCAGCTTATAGTGGGTGGTCCTGGTGGGGGGGTTGGAGGAGGGGAAAGCACCCTTGAGAGAAATAATCAGGCAGGACGCTCCCTGTACATATAGCAGCCAGCTGTGGTACTTGACCTCCGATTGCCCCCATGCGCTGCCTGCTGTGAGGTGAGGGACATTTGGTCTGGCAGGGGCCTCGGCAGGCAGCTGAAACCCAGGGGGAGAGAGCGGTGCTGCAGTTCCCTTTAGGATGCCATTCTAAGGAGGATGGGAGGAGGGCTCCAGGCAGCAGTGGAATGCCCGAGCAAGCCTGGCCCCATGCTGTTTACTCCAGCTTTTCCCTTGACTCCTCAGAGATACCCCGGAAACCCCACCAGCACAGAGTGGCTGGAACTGTGGGTGGGAAAGCCTGGGGTAGTTGTGGAAGAGCTCCTTAAAAATCTCAAGAATTCCACCAGAATGTCACGCCCAGGACCCTCAGCCTTTGCCTGCAGGCTCGAGGGCCCTCTGCAAGCTGGTCCTTAGGCCTGCCCGCTGCCCCCATTCTGCCTCTGCGCCTCCCTAAGAGGGAGCACGTGGGCTGAGCCCCGCCTCCAATTCCATTCTCTGCTCTCTCCCAAAGACTCTCACTAAACTGGTTGCAGAGAGCCCATGCTGTTTACCCAATGCATCGATCTTAGCTTTTACCTATAAATATGTGTAGCCGATGAGAGATTCCCAGACACACGAAGAGAATCAACAGCTTCAGGAGAGCCACAGAGCTGAGGGCAGTGGAGAACTTCACATAGAATCCGAATATTTTCCTCAGGAAAATTTCAGAAGCTATTAAGTTAGGAAAAAAGAGCTTTCGTTGTTAAAAGAGGAGCAATTGGAGCTCAAAAACATCTTGGAGAGAAAAACATGATTTTTGAGAATCAAAGAAAAACTCAGTAGGGGCAGTGAATGGCAGAACGGACAGAGGTAAGAGCAGACGTGACGAATTCAGCTCAGTGTAATTCAAGGAAGTACTGCAGCCCGGAGCACAGGAGGTGGGGACCACAAAGGGACCATTGAATAAGGAAGGAATCACTAGATCTTTTCTTCCACGTCACAGGGTCCAGGTAGGGAGACCGGAAATGGTGGAGGTGAAGCAACAACCAAAGGACGTTTTCCTTGAGCTGAAGACATCAGATCAAAAATGCTCCCCAAATGCTGGGAGGAATTATTTTAAAGGGCACTGAGGAACTCCAAGGATAAAGAGAAAAAAATGTTTCAATGTGTGACCAACTGGCCTGGGCTTGTTTCTAGAAGAGAATGTGGCAGAGGACAGAAGAACAAGTGACCCCAGCTAAAAATGGTGTCTTTCCTGTGGGAGGGAATAAAGTATTGTGTACAGAAATGCGCCATTCCTGAAAAAAGATCATACTCATGGAATACTTCAACCAAATGAAAAAAGAATATCAGGAGGAGGAATTCAAGAGAAGGAAGGGGCAGTGTATAAGTAACAGACCAATGATAAGAATAAAACTCAGAATTGAATCTGAACAGCTGTTGATAATATGACGGAAGACTTACTACAATTATCAAGAAAGGATTCTTGAAACAGAAGGTGTGATGTAAAAAAAAAAAAAAAAAAAAAAGACCACATAATAACCGAGAACCAAAATTCCAGATTATTTCACCGAACTCTTTCAGTTGGGCCAGAAGGGGTCCCACCTGGGAGAGGGTGGGGCTGCGTGGGGATTTGCTGAGGGCGGGGAGACACCTCTGGCCCCACCACAAAGACTGAATCCTGACACAGGATTGGCCTGCTGTTCCTCCTCACACTGCCTTAGTTTCCTCATCTGTAAAATGGGAGATAAAGCCCACTTCACTGGATATTGTGAAATTAAAACATAATACATGCCAATCACCTCCAACAGAGCAGGCACTTTTTAAATGCTTGATGGTCACTAGCTATTATTTTAATGAATAACAATTATTGATGGTGGGGATAGGAAAATACAGGTTCAACCATATTTAATTTTTTAAATTTAAAAACCTAGGACTTCAGTTATGCCGTTATAAAAACTTACCGGAAACCCTTTCAATGTGCCTTTCATTCTGGGTTTGGAATATTAGCATTACCCACCCCAGGGACAAACCTGTGCCCCTGTGGCATCCTGTGGAATGAGACACCTCCCGGCAGACGTGGGGGAGACAGGTGGGGGGCTTCTGTCTCTGAGTGAGCCGTGCAAATGGAGCCTGGCTGACCTGGGTTGGATGGAGTTTGGTTTGCAGGGTGGAATTTGTTTGCTTTTCGTCTAGGAGGTTGGGACTTCTGCCCCTCAGGTGGGTGGGGGCCGAGTCCAGAGCCAACAAGAAAGCACCTGGTGAGGACAGTCACCCTGTGAAAATTCCCCCTCGGGGCAAACAGCAGGATGCAGCCCTGTGTACACAGAGGGATGGCAACTGTTAGTTTTCAGACCACAGGCATGGCATGTGGACCGGAAGCCCACGTTGCTCTCAGTGGCTCCCTTCAGTCTCCAAACTCCTGCAAAGGGCCTTACTCGGTGTGTGAGGAGCAGTGAAGGTCCCTGGTGGCCCCTCCCCCAGACTCTCATTGGGTAACGTCCCTTAAGAGTCACTCGGGTGGTGGGGGTATTGATCATTATTTTATTTGGTTTGGAAAGAAAATACCCCAATACTTTGTCAGGGTGTAGAATAGTAATGCTGCCCCCATGAAATGGAAACAATCTTACCTTATCAGCTCTTGCAGGCTGGTTCTTGGCTTTCTTTTCATGAATGTGGTCGCTGGATGGGGAACCTGCACGTCTTCCTGCTTGGGAATGTGATTGCTGCAGTGTTTTTATTTTTCTAGTTTTGTGATAACCTCGGACTGGGGCATTTTGTACTCGAAGCTCAAGGCTAAATAAAAAAGCCCATATGCTTGACTCCCAGTTGTTACCACATTGGACATTGAACTTGATGGGGTCCCTTGATGGTAACCAAGTGTGAACCCTGGGGACGAGCTTTCACGGCCCTGGAAGGACAATCGAGGATAGGAAACTGATCTTTGGCTCCGAGCCCCAGCGTGGAGTTCATGAGCCCTCAGCTCCATCTGACCTGAGCCCTGGGCGGCATTTACTCCAGGGCTGAAACCCTCTTTGTTCTCTTTTCCACCGATTTCTCCACCTCCTGGTTCTCCTCTGTCCACTTGGGTCTCTCCGATACCCTGTGGGGGTCTCACCCAGAATCACTGCTTGAATCGTCCAGCTCAGCCCCCTCCTCGACTCCAACGCTACAACTCTGTGGCTCTGCCTCCGTGCCAGTCCCCTGGGGTTTCTAACAGACACCTCAAATTCAACAGGATCAAAATGGAACATCTGCTCCTTTCCCGCCTCCCACGCCCCCCAACCTTCTACCTGCCATCATCTCCACCTCAGTTACGACCCCACCCATCCTTCCGGTTGTTCAGACCACGCATTTGCGAGGCACCCTTGAGGCTTACTTCCTTCACACCCCACATCCAATCATCAGGTCATACTGGCTCTACCTTCAAAATTTACCAGTTTCTTATTCCCCCACTGCCGCCCGATCCCAGCCACCAGCGTCTCCCGCCTGCCCTCGACTCCGAGCAGATCCCCCTTGTTTCCTGCAAGTCTTTGCTCATAGGTTACCTCTATGTTTAATCACAGCAGCCCCCTTTCTCCCCAGCTGGTTTCAGAGGCTCCTTGACCCTTACCTTCCTCTACATTTTTTGTTTCCCTCCCTCCCTCCCGCCCCCTCCCTTCCTCCATCCTTTTTCTTTCTCGCTCTTTCCCTCCATAGTGCCTATCACTTTATAACAACCCATACGAATGAGTCACTCATTCTGTTTACTGTTCACTGTCTGTCTCCTGCATATCGTCCCTCCCACAGCACGCAAACTCCACGTGGGCGGCAGTCTCTGCCTGTTTTGTTTATCGGTGCATCCCACGACCAGAACAGAGGTTGGCATGCTCCAGGTCCTCAGTGCGTATTTGTCGAATGAATAAAGGGCGGAAGGCATTGCAGGGGCCCCAAAACTGCTCCCAGGACCCCTTTTCTTTCCTAGAGTTCAGCATGTCCTACAGGTTGGGTGGCCCTTGAAAGTTCTCTCTGCTGCTGTGGTTCCTGTCACTGCAGACCACTCCTGATGCACTGCTGGGGTCAGCTCAGCCCTGGGGCCACTCTAGGGCCCAGAGAGGTGGCTGTCATGAGTGGGAGGCCACATCGCTTTCTAGACGGGCTGAACTGTCCATTATGCTATGACAATGGCATTTATTGCCGCAGTTTTATGCCTGTTTCCCGTACTATATAGTTTTGTGCTAAAACATCTTTTTCAAAAAGTCGTGTTCTTTTGGAGGTGAGATGTATAAATTCTGAAAATACTGTTAATGTGAGCAGATCTGGGCAGGGACATTCAGGGTAAATGGTTTTCAACTGCATCTCCAGCCAGAGGGCGGAGGGAGGTGGTGGTCTTGGCCCGACTGCGTTCGGGGAGATTCTGCTGGGAAGGAAATAGGAGTGGAATATGGAACACACTGCACTGCGTTCTGGCCCATTCGAGCTCTGCTTCTCTTTTCCATATACGGCCTGGCCTGTTTCTGTCTCTCTCTCTCTCCCTCTTTCTCTCTCCTTCCTCTCTCGATCCTTTCCTCCCTCCCTCCCTTCTTTCTTGTTAACTCCTTTGCACTGTCCGAGGTTTACGCTCATTAGATGTCTTCCATCTGCAGGCCAGCTGACCCGGCAGAGAACCTGACTGACTGACAGAGACCAGCTGGAAGGGCTGGCTGACGTGTGGGGCACTCACTGTGTACACAGAGGGGCATGCTTTTTACCTTTGCTAAGTCATTTAGAAACCATCAGCCCCGTTTTACAGGAGGAAATGAGGGTGGAAAAGGGTTAGGAAGTAGCTTGGAGAGTAAGTGGTGGGAAGGTAACTGATATGAGATGATTTTGTGTTTGAGGCTATTTTGCGAAATGTAAAACCATATGCAACGTAAAGGAGGCATCAGAGCTTTGTTATGGGTGTATCTCCAGAGCGCAGGAAGGCTAGCTAATTCCAACGCCTGAATAAAATATTTTGCTGCAGGAATATTTTACAATATTAAAATAACACGATTGCAGGGCGCGATAAAGAATATCTGTAAGGGTTTCACTATGTTCACAACTCCTTGGAGCTCTCACCATGTAACAGGAGCTTCCTATACACCCCGACTCTCACAACAGCCCGAAGGGCCCGCTGCGTCTTACAGGTGAGGAGAGCCAGGCTCTCCGGCTCAGTGATTTCTGCTCCTTCCTCCACACCTGCTGGCCAGGGCTCACCACTTAGCATCTGGGTGCTGAAAGCGATCCGGGCGACAGCGGTTCGAACAGGCTCTGTCCCCTGTGCTGTTTGAGCAGCACATCAACTCCTCTAAGGCGCTCGGACCAGCCCAGCCCACAGTGACCTCTGCCCTCCATCATCCCACATGCACCGGACCAGACAGTCTGTGGATGAATCACAAGCCGCTTGGCCTCTGCTCTCAGTGTGTTAGCGAAGGTCCCACCTGGCCCCGCCCAGAACTGTGACTTTGGCCAGGTGCCTGTGGGCTAGGGGGCCATTCTGTCAAGAGCGTCAGCAAAGATGAGCTTGGACCTTCTCTGGGCTCTTGGGATCATGGTTTGGAACATGGGGTGTGCTATTTCCAGGGGATGCTGCAGGGTCTCCCTGGAGATAGTAACCTAGATGAGAAGCTGTGGCCTTTGTCCTATACAGGAGAGGGTTCAGTCACCCCCCACTGATCTGAGGCCACGCCCAGCCCCACCCTCCAGATGCCCCCATTTCAGAATTCTCAGTTTTGCCACTGAACTGCATGAAATGCCTGTGTACAAGGAACATTGACAGTGTTTGTTTATCCAAGATGAATCTATCCACCGTAATCATTTATAAACCTTGGACCACGTTTTGTCTGCAAATATATCTCTCCCTGTCCTAGTCCATTGAGGAAGGTTTGGAAGAGCTGGCTGGTCTGGCAGTTCTCAGAGAGTTTGGCACTTTCTCTGCAGCCTGTAAGTTTGGTCTCCAGAGCTGAAGGGATGAGCTGGGTCCACCTTCAAAGGGGCAGAAACAGCTCAAGCAACACTTGGGCATGCTTCCACCTAGTGCACCTTGGGCAATTGCTTTCACAGCAGATGTTCCCTTTCCCCAGCCCTCCCACTACCCCTTCTGCTGGCAGGGTCCTCACGCATGGGGTCCTTTCAAAAAAATATGGATGTGGATATTGGATCAGTTTGTATAAGTTCAGTCCCTGACTGATTTTTCCTCTCCTTGAAGCAATTTTTTTTTTTTTCTGGCTAGGATATTTCTTGGGGGGAAAAAAAAGCATATGTTGGTTGGTCGCTGAGTGTGTTTCTCTCAGCAGCGTGGATGAATCCCTCTTTGTTCGCTGCCACAAGCACAGGCTTTTATCTCCCTTTTGTTGTCTCCATGTGTGACACAGTACCAGGTAATGAAAGAGTTGTTTTATATTTCCATTCTTTGTTTCCAAGGAACAACAGAGACGGGTATTTCCAGACAAGTGAGTAAATTCTCAGAAGCAAGCGGCCAAGGAGCCTGAATCCCGGAGAACAGAGCTGAGTTGAAGAAGCCCTTTCCACAGCTCCCACTAAGCTGTTTATTTTCTTTCCTCCTCAAATGGTGACTGAGCCAATTCCCCACTAACAGGTGCGCACAGGTCCCTCCTGAGCGGCCTGAGCCTGCAGGAGCCTAACGTCCAGACGCAGCTGGGGATGGAGCCGTCGGGAGGGCAGCCCTCTGGATGCCATTCCTAGCCCATCCACGTCCAAGGGAATGAGGACCCCTGGCCTGTGTTTCCACCAGCCCCTCAGAGCCCACATTTGCCCAGAGTCCCAGGGAATGCCATTTTTATCATGCTAATTAGATGAACAATCCACTGGTCTTTCAGGTGAGATGCTTGGAATTTCTTGCTCAGTATTAAGGAGAATCAGGAAGCTTTCAGAAGAGACAGTCCCTCGCGGAACCCCTAGCACCCCATCCATCCTGCCCCCATCCCCAGGAACGTGTCCAACAGTCATCAGCTGCTGGGCTGCACATGGCAGCTGGTCCTGCAACCCTCTCAGGTGTCACTTGCTTCATTATCCTCTCCTGGCAGGGTGTTCCAGGATATAAAGGTGACACTGTCATTCCATTCACCCAGCAGAGTCGGATCTATTGCAAACAACAGAGAGGAGAATGATGAATGTGGGCAGCTTGTCTCAAGTTCACAAGTAAGGTGGGCAAATCCCCAGTGTCAGGATTTTAACCCAACCACTTGAGAGCGTACCTGAGGCAGGGCAGGTGTCTCAGGACTATTTGTTTCTCCACCTTCGCTGGGCCAGGGGCTCCCAATGCACATGTCCCCTGCCAGGGAGGTGCCCGGGGAGGTGCCCTGCCCAGGTGATTCCAGTTTTTAGAGGGAGAGTAACGGTCTCCATCAGGGGCCAGGAGGGTCCTTCTCTGGCCCAGGGAAGCTCTGTGCGTTCGTCCCACTTCCTCCTTCCTCACCTTTCTCCCTCTGGCAGTTATCATCCTGTCCCCTCCACTCCGTCTTTCCCGAGCCTCCAGTGTGTTACCTCCCTCTGGTGGCTCTCAGGACTGGCCCTGCTGCTGCCTCTCATCTCAAATCGCTAATGACGACGAAGACAACGGCAGCAACAGCTGACATAGATTGCTTTTCTGAGTTCCTCGGAGGTTCCAGCTTCACGATGTCCTTTGCCCGCAATAGCCACATGGAAATGGGCAGCCCCTGCAGCATTTTTCTACAGATGTATTTATTAGGTTTTCACAAACGTTCTGCTTTTTTTCAGACATCACATATTTGAAAAAACTTTTTGGTTGTTGTTCATCAATATACAATAAAACTTTTTTGAAAGGGGGCTATAAAACCTACACTACGTCTTTCCTGTCACAAAGCTTAGGGGGAGAATGTGAATATAATAACACCAATGATTTCCATTTTTCTCTTTACCAAAGGGCAAGAATAAATACTTTGCATTTCTATAGTGCTTTATAGTAAAGAAATATATTCTCATGATATAATTGGATCATCTCAGCAAACTTGCGAGGCAGGGGGAGCAAGAATTATTATCTGTAGTTTACATATTGAGGAAACTGAGGCTTATACAAGCGAGATGACTTTCTTGGAGTCACAAATAAGTCGTAGATAGCAGAGCACGAATTTTATTTTAGATTTTCTGACTGTTTCTGCTATTGACCTGAATTTCTTTCCTAAAATTACGGTTGGATATAAATTAAAAAAAAAGATGAAAAAACCAAAACAAGTGCTCACGCCATCCCACCACTAAATATAGTCATTCCCATATGCCCCCTTCACTGTCCATTTTCAGATGTCGTGCGGGACACAATCCTTTCTCTGACTCCCAACACATCTTTCACTAGTATTTCATGCTCTCTTTTCCACTTTGTTCCACGGAAGCTGACACATTGACACACACAGTTTTGGATGGCTCCATTGTCCCTGGCATGGTGCTGGGGACGCAGCTACTGCCCCAAGGGTGGAAGTGACCTAGCTGGACTCGCCTCCTGACAAAGAAAAGGAGGCCTTCTGGACCATTTTCCTGAAGAATAAATGACAGCAGCCATGTAACTTGGTGATTTAAGAAAATCACCATCACTGGGTTTCCCACTTGGTATGGGAATTGTCTCAGTAACATGACCCTTTTTACTGGACGGTGACCACGATGTCTTGTCCACCCAGACGTGTGCTGTGAGCTCCCAGGAGGGACAGGCCCAGCAGACATGGAGCCCCAGCGAGCCCAGGAACCCATGTGAGACCCTGGAGAGAGCAGCCTGTACTTACGAGCCCAGTGGGATTAGCCTCGATAGGAACTGAGGTGAAAAGGAGAGAAGCTGTGGGATCGGAGGGGGCTGCAGAGGGAGTGAGGGGAAAGGTGGAAAATGCGGAGGGGACTTCAACCAGAGTCCTGGGGAAGACCAGCTGGTGATGTGGGGTCATCTATAAGCCTGCTTTTTGCTGAATGAGGACAGCCTGCTTTATCCCCGGGGCTACTGAGCTCACTTGGAGATTTTAGGGAAAACCAGAAAAACTCGTTGTGTGACTGCACATTCTTTTCTGGTTTTGTTTTGCTTTTTTTGTAAGGAGGGCACAGCTCACAGTGGCCCTGAACCAGAAACCGTGGTGTTATCAGCACCACGCCCTAACCAACTGAGCTCACTGGCCACCCCTGCACATTCTTTTTTCTTGTCTGTACTTTTCTAACTGAGCTCTGCAGCATTATTGTCACCTCCACCTTGTGAGCTGGCCAGTCCCGGCACAAGTAGCCGTCGTCATGCTCCTCAGCGTTTTCTCTGTAACAGTCTGGGCACCTGGGTCTTGGTCATCGTCACTCTCACAGTGGCCTTCCCGTCTTCAATCTCTGAACTGTGTTCACTAGGATTACAAACAACTCAACTGTCCTCTCATGTTTATTTTTCCACTTAACAACCACAGAATCATATTTGTACAAGAAGAACTCACGTTGCCCTGCCCGTGTTTGCATCCGATTCCTGCCTTCTTACGTGCCATTTGCTGACTCAGTTTTTACAAAGGTCTGGAAGATCAAGGTAAATGGCAGTTTAGTGTCACACAAAGGGCACAGACTTGGAAGTCAAACATCCTGGTGCCACCACTTCCTCCCTGAGATACACTAGTAAAGTTTCTCACCCTCTCTGGTCCTCAGTTTCCTTCTCTGTGAATCAAGGCAAATGGCCCTCCCCATGCGAAACAGGAAGACGCCACGTGCTGTCATGAGTAAGCGTGGCTCACAGGGTCTGGCATGTGGGGTCCTTCCAGGTCACCTCGCTTCCTGGGTCCATCTCCCCAACACATTAATCTGGGGACTAAGGACACCTGGAACACCTACAATTAATTCTGTGAATCACTTGTCAAAAGCCAGGCAAAGCCCTTGGGCCAATGACATCTGGGAGATGACCAGAAGGGTTGCTCTCTCTAGGGCAAGGTGGTGGCGTTTGTGGCACGCCCCTGCGTCCTTGCGGTGACTTCTGGATGAAGGTGATGGCGGGCAGGCAGGTCTGCAGCTCTAGGGCAGGGCCAGGCCTGGAGTGGCCCCGAGGGAGGCTGGGCTGCCCCACTGAAGCCACAGCCTCCACCTCTGCAGGAGCTCAGTGACGCCCTCTGTGCTCCAACTGCACTTGGCCGGACTCTGTTGGCCACTGATGCTTCAACTAAGGTGAACTTTCAGACAGTGAAGCCCATGTGAGGCCAGGGGCCGTGGTAAGTGTACAGGGTGCTGGTGGGGAGGCCCAGGATTATTCCACACAGGGACGCTTCGGCGGCCCACTCCCTCTTTCCACCACAGTCCCTCCCCTTTTATCAGTTTTGCACAGTGGGCACGGCTAAGAAAGCCCCTTGGCCAAATTCCCCTGGAGGGCTGGAAGAGTGCCCACATTCAATACTCCATAACTTCACTTTCTGCTACTGGGAAGGAGGGGTGGTCAACGGGCTGGACAGTGACTGCTGTTCTCAGTGAAGCTGGCGTGGACGTTTGTGTGCTCCATTCCCAGCCAGGCGGGACAGCGGGGTCCTTCTTTATCTAGGAATTAGGTGTCTTGCTTTCTAACAAATATATTAGAGAAGAATAGAAGAAGCCCTTTGCTCCTGAAATGAGGTAAGAAAGTTGAGATTGAATGATTCAGTCAAACCTGCCCTAAATGTTGAATAAGAATTATTATGGGTTGACTTGTGCCTCCACCCCCCTCTGCCCCACCCCAATCCCTATGCTGAGAGCCTAACCCATAGGACCTGTGGACGTGACCTTGTGTGGACATAGGGTCTGCGCAGATGTAATTAGTTAACAAGAGGTCACACTGGAGAAGGGTGGCCCTGACCGAGTATGCTATGTCCTTGTAAAAGGGGATGTTTGGACAGAGACAAGCATACAGAGAATACCACATAAAGGCAGAGATTGGAGTGATGCTTCTACAAGCCAAGGGACACCAAAGATGGCCAGCAAACTTCTGGAAGCTGGGGGAGAGGCTGGAACACAGGCTCTCTCCCAGCCCTGCCCATACCTTGGTCTTGACTTCTGTTCTCCAGAGTTGTGAGATGGTAGATTTCTGTTGTTTTAAGCCCTTCCATTTGTGGTGCTTTGCTATGGCAGCTCTAGGACATTCACTCAAGAATCAGGACTAGGTTAGTCCTGGGGGAGGCATCATGGTGTGAGAAGCTGTACTTCCTCAAAGCAGGGGCAGCCTGGCCATTGTCTCCGCTGCAGGCACTAGTGCCAGGCGTGTGTCACACCCTCCTGCCCCTTTGGCCCACTGAGCCCAGTGTCTGGGTGGGGCAGGGGTTCCTGTGCACTGGGACAGAGAAGACGCCCGTATGGCAGAGGCTGGATGCCATGTGGTCGCTTCTGGTCCTGCAACTTCTGCATCAGTTAGGAAAATCCCTCACGCTTGCAGGTCTACGTAGGTTTCTGAGGAAGCTTGCTTTGCAAGAAAAAGTTCTGTGGTGGAAAAAATTTGTGCACAGTTGATCCAAGCTGTGGCCTCTCTTACTCAGGTAAGGTGACTTGCTGGGATCCTGTTGCCTCCTGTCTCGCGGCTGGTCGTCCAAGGCTCTGTCCTTTTCATCTGTGGCTGCTTGTTCTCACAGAGGGCTTCTCCAGGGGCCAAGGCATTGCTTGACAGCCCCAGCACGTTTGGGCATGTTTATTTTCAAGACTCAGAGCTCTCTCTCTTTCCTGTCCTTCTTCCGTTCCAGAAATGCCTGGGACACAGCTGAGCTACCAATTCTTCTCTTTTTTCCAGATGAAGACACAGCCAACCATCCTTCCTGGCTGGTTTTCTACATCCAGCACCAAGGGTTTCTAAGGTCATGGTGTGCTGGGGCTAACAGCCAGCCATTTGGGAATCAGCTGGGCATTGATAACCAAGTAAATACCGAAATTATTTACAAAGCAATGGTTAATGGTGACCAACAGCAAGAAAACCAAGGACATGGGAGACTGTTCCTTCCTGGCATTCTGTCCAAGGTCAGCTGTCAAACTTAAGGCTCCAAAGTATGCTGAGGAAACCCCTGGTGCCTAACATATAGTGTCGTGGAGAGGACGGCTGTTTTGGATTCATTAGAATGAAGAGTACCTAGAATCAGTGGCCCCTTGACGCATGTGTGCTGGTGTGAAATCTACAGACACATCTCCCACTGGGAGCCCTGCCCCACCCAGTTTAAAGGACAAATGAAGGAGATCTGGTTCTGGATGGCCCTGGGTGCAGAAACTCCTGGAGACTCTTCTAACCCCCGCCCGTGAGCAGAAGGTCGATCAGACCAGCTCCTTGACCACCTTGGGCTCTGAGGGGTGACATGCAGGCTGGTCCACCCTGAGCCCCGTGTGCTGGCGGAGCAGAGGCCTGGGTAGGAATCCTGGCTCTGCCATCTGCCAGGCGTGGGGCCTTGGGCGGGTTCCTTAACTTGGGCCTCATCTTGTTGTCTGTAAAATGGATAGAAGAACAGCATCAGCCGGCAGGTTGTATACAGTCCAGACACAGGGGGCCCGTAGAACATGCCTGGCCTAGCACATGTTTGTGGAATGAATATATAAAGCCAATGGCTGGCCGTGGGCAGCGAGGGGCAGGAAGGCAGCCACCCCGGGTGACTGGGTGACGAGAGGACACGCAGACGTCTGGGGGAGCAGCGTCCTGCAGGAGGAACGCTAGGTAACTGCCTGCTCCGCAGAGTTTGTTTCCTACCCTGGCTCTCTCCGTGGGTGGGGATGACACTGTGAGTGCCCACTCACGGTGGATTCACATGGTGGGTTCCTTTTCCTGCCAAACGCCTCTGCCAGGCAGTGAGCACGAGGCAGGCGGCGGCATGAAGCCAAAAGCCCAACTGGCGAGAAGGCTGTTTTGGAAAAGAATCAGCTGTGTGGGTTGGAGTGAGGTTTTCTGTGCGTTTCCATTATTTCCTCAGCCTCCCAGAAGCCTGACTGAGCCGTGCTCCGCGGACTGAAGGCCGGCAGCAGATGGACAGAGCTTTTCCTCAAACTTCTTCTGAGCCAATTTCAAAATACGCAGAGGGACTGACTCTGGGTGGTGAACATACAATGTGATACATAGATGACGGATTACAGAGCTGTACACCGGAAACCTATGTGACTTTGCTCATCATTGTCACCCCAAGAAACTTTAATTAAAAAAATACGCAGAGGGAGAAAAAAACCCTTGTTGCCCCGTTTCAGTTTTGAGGTTTCAGATACAGACACAATTAAAACTCCCCCCCCCCCCCCCGACCCCTTAAGACACTCCGAGATGATGGTGAGGGAACGGGAAGAAACGTATTCATTCAGGAATTTCTCACCCCAACACCCGTACCTTTTCCAACACTTTCCACTGTCCAGATTTCAAGAAGCGGGTGGCTAGGTTTTTGCTAAAGAGTGCACCCACGTGTGTGTGTGTGTGTGTGTGTGTGTGTGTGTGTGTGTAAGAGAGAGAGAGAGAGAGAGAGAGAGAGAGAGAGAGAGAGAGAGAGAGAGAGAGATTACGTAGCGATGTTCAGAATGGCTACAGTAAAAACAAGTTTGGTTTAAGTCTGTGAGAGTAAATAGGCAGAGCCAAGTGTTTTTTTCTACTCAATTCTTAGCCCACCTAGGTCAGCTACCCCACTGAGTGACTGATTGATTGATAACTTATTCAAACACTCACGGAGCACCTGCTATAGCCAGGCACCAGTCTAGTGTTGGGAATCCAGCAGTAAACAAGGCAGGCAAAAAGCGTGCCCTTGTGGACTGACCTTGCACAAGGGGTGGGGAGTGTGGGCAGCCTCGAACACAAGCCCCAGGGGAGGGTCAAGGGCTCATATGCGCTCTCCGCCCCCCCCCCCCCGCCCCCCCATGTGCTTCCATTTCCTGTTTCCTCGCAGCTTCTCCACATCTGGCCCTCACTCCTGGCTCCCTACGCAGATGGAAACCCCCTGCTGTGCCTTCTTTTGGGAATTCGACTCACCTGGGTTCAAATCTAGGCTCTGCCACTCACCAGCGGTGGCGATGGGCAAGTTGAGCCCCATCTCTGAGACTCAGTTTCCACATATACAAGACAGAGCTGACACCTTTCCCTAGAGCTGGCATGAGAGCGAGAGAGCAGAGACAAAGCGCCCGAATGCGGGCTGGCACAGCTAACCTCCAATAAGTACGCACGGCGCTCACCAGTCTTTCTGGGGTCTCAGACCCCAGGGACTGAGGGGGAGTCCTGGCTCCTTGCAAGGCTTTTGGAGCACGTTTGTCCATCCCCTGGGAAGCGTGCCAGAAGAGTGGTGAAGGGGCTGTACCCTCATTACACAGGCTGTGTGGGGACAGAGCCCCAGAAAGTAGTTTCCAGGCTCTCGGCCTCACGTGGAAGGGTGCTGGCTCGGGTGGTGGATGGCCGTCAGCTGTGGCTGGTTGGCCATCGGCTGTGGCTGGTTAGCCAATTGGCCGCTAATATAACTGCTGCGACTACGGAGGAGAGCCGAGGAGAGTAGAGGAACAGAGCCGAGGAGAGTGGAGGAGAGTCATAGGTCGGTTGGCGGAAAAACAGACAGCAGGTCGCACGTCCGGTGAACCCAACCTCCAGTGAGATCATAGTGGTATGACTCCCCTACCTATGGCTCCGTGGGTGTTCCTTTTTGGCCTCACCATGTCCTGCGTTCTTGTGTGGGGAGCGGGAGCAGAGAACCCGCAGGCCGCCCCCCACGACAAATGGCGCAGCGAGCAGGGTCTCGCACACGACAGGCTGCCCCACACCTTCTCCCGAGGCCTGGGGGAGGGCAGGAGTCAGGAAACGACATGGATTTCTCAGCCAGCTGGGCACTGGAGACCTTTCTTTTGAGGGATGCCTTGCTCCCTCGGGTCTGATGTTTTTGTCCACTTATCCAGGGGTGTGAACCACAGACATCTCCACAGCCCAGCCCCCCCACCTTAATGGGGAGGACATAAGACTCCGGGGCTGGCAGGGGCCCGACATTCACCATCTCCACCCAGGTGTGGGGACAGAGCCCCAGAAACAGTTTCCAGGCTCTCGACCTCACGTGGAAAGGTGCTGGCTCGGGTAGTAGCTGGCCGTCGGCTGTAACCAAGTTAGCCAATGAGCCACTAGTATAACTGCCGTGGCTACGCTAGGTTGTTGGTTGGTTGGCAGAGAAGCGGATTGTGGATTGTGTGGATCCTACTTCCTGTGTCTCTCCTGGCTGCCAGCGAGACTGGGGTGCAGGAAGACCCCCTGTTGGGGTACTGGCGGATGTTTGCTTTTGTGTCTTGACCAGTCGCCATGGAGAATATAGTGGTATGAATCCTCTATCTATGGCTCCGTTGTTGTTCCTTTTTGGCCCCACCATGTCCTGTGTTCTTGTGCGGGGAGCTGGAGCTGAGTCCCTGCATGACACTAGGAAACAGCCGTAGCTGGGGGTAGTGAGTGGCGGGGAGGTGGAAGAGGAGGTGGGGGGCGCAGGGGGTGTGGACTTCCACTGGCCAGCACTCAGGCCTGAGCTCCTGCCAGGCCCCAGGGGAGCGGCAGGGAGTTTCACAGAACCAACACCCTGCCCACATTTCTGAATTGATTGACTTCCAGGGAGATTGCAGGCTGATCTCTAGCTGAGTCCCCTTGTTGGTGTTTCTCTCCTGCAAAAGGGGTTCAAAGAACACTCCTGTGGTGATTTCCCAGCCCAGGTGCCCAGCGGATCAGGCCATACCCTCTTGCAGGACAGCAGCCAGCTGGGCAGTAAGTGGACGAGCCAGTGCAGTCCTGACAGCAGGCCTCCCAGCCTGGCCCTGGGGGAGCCCCCAATTCTGGTGACAGGAAGGATGGGATGGTGCGTCCAGCAGGCCGGGTCTGCTTGGGGTGAGGAGCGACGCTCTCTGCAGGGTGCCCCTGGGCCGGGCGTCCGCCCTCTCCCACTGCGTCGGCTTTGCCTATGGCCTCAGGCCCCAGCTCCATACACAGGCCACTCTGTGCCTGCTGGTGTGTTTGTTTGCTTTTAATTTACTAATATTTGCTTCCCAGGGACATTGCTGCATCCACCCCTGTTTGCAGGGGGTAAGGCACAGGCCTGGGACTGTGGGGGGAGGGTACAGCATGCTCGGTGCCCGGGGTTTGGGACACTTCCACATCTGGCTTTTCAGTGATTCCACGACTCAAACAAAACACAACAAAGCAACAACACCGCCTGCCATCACAGCACAGCAACAACGTACAACAGCACCCGTCACTCCACTGTGGGACCAGGACCAGGACAGGGAGAGTGAAGGGCCCCGGGGAGGAGTCCCAGGTACGGAGCGGCCCACCCCCAGGTCAGATGAGAGGCTGCTTGTTCGGCTGACGGCGCCCTTAGAAGCCCATTCTTTCCCCAGAACCACTGAGATGACACATGCAGAGGTGACAGGTGTCAAGGTTAGAGCCAAAACAAAGCAGAGAAAGCCAGGGGCACCCCAGGGATGGTTCAGTTTGGAACTGAGGTTGACCAGCAACCAGCTATGCTCCATTTCAGGTCCATGAGACCTCACTGTGCCTAGTATTCTTTTCAGGGTGGGTCTGACCGACCAGTTTCACAGGCCCGCACCCTGCCAGTGCCCGCTGCCCCCTGAGCCTCTCCCCGCCCACCCGGCTTCCCCCTCTACACCACCTGTAGCAGCTGCGTGGAGGACTGGGGCAGTGTCTCCTCCACGGGACGCTCCTGAGCGAGGCTTGTGAGGCTCCAGGGGCACCGTGCTGGGGCGAGGGCAGTCTGTGGCAGCGACCAGCTGGGTAACCCACCCCCGCCCACCTCCCTCTGCTGTCCCTCAGTCTGCTCCCGGGTGGCACTTGCTACTAAGGCAATAGCCTGCACTCTGCCTCTGGCTCTGCTGTCACCTGGGCTCCCACCAAAGGTGCCCATTGTCCGGACACGCCACCAAAATCTGCCCTGTGAGGTGGGACCTCACATATCGCTCGGACAGTTCTTTTAATTTATACTGCAAACATGTCAGATGGGTGTGCTTTGGCCCAATCTGGAGATGAGACGACTGAGGGAGACAATAGTCACAGGACCTAAGTTCCCAAACTTAGGAAATGGGAGGAGGGAATGATGGTGTGCCTTCCCCTCCCCCAGCCGCTTCCCAGGGAGCAGGGAGGAAACAGTGGGAGTGCGGCAGGGCAGGGGTGACTAGTCAGTGACATGCCGTGAGGCTCTCTGGGTCACAGGCATAGGCGGAAAATCTGTGTGTGTGTGTGTGTGTCATGTGCACACGTATGCTTGTGTTTTGTGCACGTGCACGTTTCCTAAATCAGTGAATAGTATTTGCATCCAAACTCTCGTGAAATAAAGGTGGTACTGAAATTGGAAATGGTTGTCTTAAGTGATACCGAGACCAAGTTATTCAAGGGAACTCTGAGGGCCCCCGAGAACTGAGGTTTTACCACGCAAGGTATAATCCCTGTTTCATGGAGCTTATCTGTAGTTAGAGAGGAGACATACCAGTTCCTGGAGGTGTGTGTGTCTCCTGAGGGGTTAGGACAAGAAGAGCTACAGGCATTTGGAGAGAGATGGGTATGTGTTCGGGGGGTTGGCTTGACTCTGGTCTGAAGTTTAGATCCATTTTGGGTTGACAGAGTAACATCGATGGTGATAACTGCACTGACGTGAAATGAGAGAACGAGGGAAGGATGGGTCCCTGGGCAGTACGTGGTTTTCCAAGGATGTGACTCTTGCACTGAGTCTTGATGGATGAAGAACGGCCACCCAAGTGAATGTCTGACCTAAGCTTTGTTTCAGGAAGACAGAAGTGCAAATGCAAAGGCCTGAAGGAAGAAGAGACTTGGCAGGTTTGGGGAGAAACCAGAGAGAGTGTGAATGCCTCTGGAGCTGAGCTGCCTCTGGGATCGTGTTCCCAGTGGGGTGGGATGCCATAGGAATGCATCATTCATAGGAGAGACAGGGCATTATTTACCCCTTCGCGGGGCCACCCCAGCTGTCCGGTGGAGGAAGGACTGTCAGGGCTGAGAATGGAAGGAGGGAGACAAGAGCCGCTGTCTTGTTGTACTAGGTGGTGTCTGTTAGACCGGTGGAGGAAGGAAAAAGGGGACAGATCTGGGGGATATTTTGAAGCTAGAGCTGGTAGATTTTGCTGATAGGCTGGACGTGGGAGACAAGGTAAATGAGAAACTGAGGTTGACTTGGACAACGTGCGATGATGGTTCCATTGTTGAGATGGGAAGACGAGTGGGTTGAAGCAGGGTCAGGGCAGTGACATTTTCTGTTGTGTTTAGGGGCCATGGCACATAACTCAGCTTCGGTTCCCTCCAAAAGCAGACCCTACGACAAGAGCATATGTGCACATCATTTCTTTGGGGGAGGTGGGCCAGGGACTGGGAAGACGTAAGACCCAGGAGGAGGAGAACCACTCAGCAGATGTGGTCTCGAGTTCCCACAGTGGGGCTTTGGGCTCAGTGCTGCTGGGGAGTGGGGGGTGGGGAAGTGATCTCCCACCAGGTCTTATCCCCACTCTCAGGGGCCACCCAGGGTGTGTCTACTACTCTGGTGTCCAGGTGTATGGTTGCTCCCATGTGGCCTCGTGAGTGGGCTCCTACAGACACCCAACGTTACAGCAGCAGAGAAGTCCTGGGGCAGAGAGCAGGGTGTACAGGGCCCCAGGGCGAGGGGCTTTCAGCTCCTCCCATGTGCAGCTGTTTGCACCGCAAGGCTGGGCGAAAGGTGGCTGAGAGGACATGAGGTGGCACATGCAAGATGTCCAGCACAACATCAAAAGAGAGAGTCTGTGAACAGTAGGACACGGGACCTGGAGCTCACAGAGAGTTTAAGTTGAGCTATACATTCAGGAAATGAGGGCAAATGAGGTAAGTGGGTGGCACGGAATCCTGAGAAGTTACATAAGGACAGAAAAGTCATCTGTGACACACTGGTGAGCTTGTCAGGAGTGGTTTCTGTGTTGTGAGAAACTCCCCGATAGGAGGGTGGAAGAGAGGCTGCAGGCCGCTTCTAAGATCCAGGCTCTGAAAGAGCAGACAGGGAGGCTAGAAGGAGAGCGCTGGGCGCACGCTGTGAGGTGGAGAAGTGGTCCCTACTGTGTGTCTGGCAGCTCCTTGCTGTCCCCACATTGTGTGCATATTGCATCTCGGTCCTCCCAGCCAGCTCTGCTCCCTGTCGTTGTTCACATTTTATGGTGGAGGAAAATGAGACTTAGATTGTATTACTTGCCCGTGTTCAGATGGGTAAGGGGCAGAGAGGGCCTTTGAACCCCGTGTCATGGACAGTGAAGTCTCATTTCTTTTGTGACCACACTCCTGTAGAAGGGGCAAAGGCTGGGGGGGGGACACTGGGGGGGGAGTAGGAACAGGAGGATAAGGAGCAGGAGGTCATTCTCGAGGTGGCGTCTCTCCCTGTAGGAACTCAGGTTCTGGAAGTTCACCTCGCAATGATAAGTTATCCTCCAGAATGACAACGGATGATGCGGTTTTCTGCCGCTGCAATTTCTGTGATGGGCGGGTTATGACAGCGCTACAGAGCACGGTGGAAAGGAAAGCGCAGGCGTTCCACACAAGATAGACTCAAAACCATTCCCTGCCCCTGTCTTCCCACTCCCCTTATGTTTGCTCTGCTGATGACCCAGGAACTCAGGTCCTGAGGATAATTTCTGAAAATAAGGTAAAAGGGTAACAGTTTGAGAGTTTTTCTTTTTCTACTTTTCCCAACAACAATGATCCCAGGATTCTGCTGTGTGATCATAGCTAGTCTGACCTATCGCAAGTAGCAGCAGTGGACCAAACAGAGATGGAGTAAAACGCTGGCACAACAGACAGCTAGCTATTCGATTATAGACCTGGCTGCCCAGAGAAAGTGGTACCTGATTAGAGCCTTGATTAGAGCTTTGAAAACAGCAGAATACAAACTAAGTGCTGCATACTCAGGAAAAACCGCTGGGCATGACTTTCTCCATTTTGAGTTGCTGTTACCAATGATGACCTCTCACTGACCAGCAGGTGTCAGTGTGATGTAGGGCTCGCCGGACCCTGCCTGCAAACACTGAAATCTGCTCTGGAGAAAGCAGCTTGCAGACTCCTCAGACCCCAGTCTAAAGACCGGCCTAGACCTGCAAAGTCACAGTGTCTCGTATTCTTGCCTTTGCCATAGCATTGGCAAAGTGTTTGAGGGAAATAACTTCCGATTTCAAAGGAAGTGCAAAAAGTATTCAAAGGACTAAAGAAAGTAGAAAGCAAATATTTACTTACATTAACCTCATTCAAAGGCCCTAAGGTAAATATAGACGAAACAACAACAACAACAAAAAATGGGCAAGGAAATCTGATACAGTATTCTAGAACATTCTAGAAATATGTTTATGGCAATAAATGGCGTCCACAACATATTGTTGATATTTTTTAAAAAATAGACTAAATTATCATGTGTAATGTAATCCTTTTATAAAATGTACATTCTATACATTTTAATTAAAAATAGTAAATAAAAATATTTTCTTCTGTACAAATATAATACAGTTCTTAAAGAAATAAACGGTGTGGCTTCTCTCACGCAAAGTTGCACACCTGGAAGCATTGTTAAACTGCCTTTATGGTCATGAGAGTTTCAGTTGGTCATTCTTTCTTGGTGGCCATCTTGCTCTGAAGGTAGAAAGGGGGTAGACCAGTTACTGCCTTTAGAACTTGTCTCATATGCTTGACCTTAGATTTTTTTTTAGCTCAGCACAAAAGGAACAAATGCTTCAGCAAGTTTAGCTGAATAAAAAGATGAATAAGCTTTAATCATGTCCCATAGGAATTTACACCTGGTGGGGAACAAAACACACAAGTAATTCTAGTAAATGTGGTTAATGCGGCTCTTTGCCTGGGAAGTCTTCCTGAGCCCCTCACATTGCCCAGGGGCGGCATCTGCTCTTGCACCTGCGTCTCTGTCCCAGGGCCTTTGCACAGCCAGAGCCCAGGGCTAACTACCAAGGGATTGGCGTGTCCAGAGCAGTTCTTCATCTGTGATGGATGGGAGATGGTGGTGAACACCCGGCTCTTCACCCCTTGGCAGGACACCCTGAGGGCGTGGACCACAGCCTCCCAGAAATCCCCAGTGGGGTTGAGCACAGGAGCCGCCAGTGGCAGCCGTGCACTGTGCATGGGCCCTTCCCCTTCTCCATCTCATTTCCCCAACCCCACGTGTGCTTCTCAGAGTCACCTCCCAAATAAATTGTGAGCTCGAATCCTTGTCTCAAGGTTTGCCGCTGGAGCAATCAAACCTGGAGCAGGGAACACTCCCTACTGAGGTGTGTACCAGACGGCATTCGGTTTGCCCGTTTTTTTGGCCTGGGTCCCTCCCAGCCTATGAGCTCCACAAGGAAAGGGCCTCTGGAACTCACGGTATAATTACCCTCTTGAAAGATGGGGCGCTCCCTCATCCCAGACTTTTCTTTGCCTAACAAATTAGAGAATAGTTTTACTCAAAATCTACTTCTGAGCAGAGGAGGCCAACGAATTCTAGGTCTGTTTCCATGTGGGACTTAGCAGAACTGTTTTCCTTTTCCATTTTTCATCCCACCCCAGATCTTTTCTGTGTTTAAGTACGGACTCCACCACGTGTTGTCCTGTAAGACCTGGTTATTCCTATCACCATGTTCCTTCCGCCTGAAATGCCAGTCCCCTCCTCAACTCTCTCCTTCGCTGGGTCTGTCTGACTCCTGCACATCGTAACAGACATTTTTAAAATCCACATTTCCTTTATCTCCAGGTCGCTGTCCCTCTGCTGTGTCCCATGTTTGGCTGTGTCTGTTGTAGCAGCACCAACAACACTCTGTTCATGGTTGGAGAGCGCCATACTGTAATGGCTGAGGGTACAGACCCTGGAGCCAGACAGCGAGGTCCTATCAGCTCCACCCCCCACTCCTGTGTGGCCCCGGCAACTTACTACCCTCCCCAGGCCACAGTTTCTTTAGTGAAAAATGACGACAATAACAGTGCCCACCTCACAGGGCAGCTGTGAGCTGTCACGGGGCGTAAGTGAATGCCACAGTCCCTTGACACAACGGCGTAGTACCCAGCACATAGGAAGCACTCAGTGTATTAGCTCTCACGTTAGGCTTTCCTAATGTGCGAGGACGTGTCGTGGCATCTGCCTGCGCTTTGGCGGGCGCGTTTCTGCAGAGAGCTCCCTTTTCATGGGAGGACTGTCAGTTCGCCCGTGTAGCCAAGAATCAGGAACTCAGGAGGCCTAGGGCTGGGAAAAGTGTGTGGATAAGAGACTGAACTCCAGGAAATGCAAACATATTAATGAAACAGTGGAAAACATTGTGAGTAAACTTGTGTAACTGCCCCCCCCCCCCCCCACACACATACACATTTAACACACAGTTAAAATATGTACATCTTTTCACACGAAGGCTTTTTTCCCACCTTCTTTACTCCAGCGGATGATCTGGTGTCTGTTCGGCAAACACATGTCAGTCTTCTCCCTCTAGGAGCCTCGCAGTCTCACGGCTTGGACCTTTGCACATGCTTCTCCTGGAGCTGTCCTTGAGGCTTCCTCTCCAGCTCCCTGCCCTGGGCCTGGCCAACTGCTCTTCAAACACTTAGTTTTGACACCCACTTTGAAAACGCTTTATTAGCACAAAGGTCTGCAGAAGTGGCCCACCTCAGCAGGTGCCTCTCTCGCTGTGTCTGTCTCTGCTACTGACCTTGACAATGACGGTTGTGCTGTCATTGTCAGCTTCCTCTCTGTCTTTCCTATCAGATTGCTTTATTTTTCTTCTTAGTGATTGCTCTCAGCTTATGATAAGCACTTTTCAACAGTATATTCCTTCCTTATGATGGCTTTTTATTTATGCCATATATTTTACTTCTTTAAATGTTGCAATCCCACAGTTATTATTTTTTGCTTTTAGCAGTCCATTAATGTTTAAATATATTATTGAAAAAAAGAAAAAAAATTATACCTACTCTCATTTTGCCTAATTTTTCCACTTCTGGAATTCTGCATTCCTTCATGCATATCTGAGTTTCCACCTGGTATCATTTCATCCTCTGTGAAAAACTTCCTTTAATAACTCTGGTTGTCCAGGTGTGCTGGTCACAACTTCTCTTAGGGTTGTTTGTCTGATAACGTGCTTATTTCACCTTTATTTTTTATTTCTTTGGACATAAAATCCTAGGTTGACTGTTTTTTAAAAATGTATTTTCATTAACATATGGCCCATTTTTTTTTCTGATGAGGAAAAAGGGTGTTCTTATCATCTTATAATTGTTTTCCTGTATATAATATGTCTTCCTCCCCCCTTCCTGATTTTAACATGATCTATTATCACTGGCAATTTGATTATGGTGTGGTTTTCTTTGTGTTTATTCTCCCTCAGAGTTTGTGGGTGTTTGTTTTTCATCAAATCTGGAAATATTTTGTCCATTATTTCTTCAAAAAAAAGTTTTTTTTGTGTTCTTATATCTTTTTCCTCTCCTTCTGAGACTCCAATTATTTGTCTGTTACACGACTTTATCTGTCCCCCACGTAACTGAGGCTCTCTTTGTTTTATTTCAGCCTTTTCCCCCTCACTGTTTTAAGTTTAGATCATTCATGTTGCTCAGTCTTCAAGTTCAATGGTCTTTTCTCCTGAGGTGTCAAAATTACTGTTAGATTCCACCAGTGAATATTTTATTTTACACACTGTGTTTTCTGCTGTAAAATGCCACCCTGTTCTATTTTATAGTTTCCATTTCTCTATTGAGATTCCCCATATGTGCCATCATCATGCCCATGTTTTTCCTTTAAGTCTGTGGCCATATTAATAATAGTTGCTTTAAAGTCCTTGTCTGCTAAGCCCACAATTCTCGTCACATCTGGGTCTTTTTCTAATGACTGATTTTTCTCCAGGTAACAGGTCACATTATCCTGCCAGTCTCCATGCCTAGTAATTTTTAAATTTTATGCAGGACATTGTGGAATGCTGGCTTATTAAGTGTCTGGGTTATGTTTTCTTTCCATAAGGAGTGCTGAATTTTGTTCTGGCAAGTAGCTAATACTTGCAGTTCAGCATGATTCTTTTTTTTGGGCGGGGAGGTAAGGGGAAGGGGAACAGGACTTTATGGGGCAACAGTGTGTACTTCCAGGACTTTTTCCAAGTCAAGTTGTTGTCCTTTCGATCTTAGTTGTGGAGGATGCCGTTCAGCTTCAAGTTGTTGTCCTTTCAGTCTTAGTTGTGGAGGGTGCAGCTCAGCTCCAGGTCCAGTTGCCATTGCTAGTTGCGGGGGGTGCAGCCCACCATCCCTTGCAGGAGTCGAACCGGCAACCTTGTGGTTGAGAGGATGTGTTCCAACCATCTGAGACATCCAGGAGCTCAGCGGCAGCTCAGCTCATGGTGCCATGTTCAATCTTAGTTGCAGGTGGCGCAGCCCACCATCCCTTGTAGGAGTCGAGGAATCGAACCGTCAACCTTGTGGTTGAGAGCCCACTGACCCATGTGGGAATCGAACCTGCAGCCTTAGGCATTAGGAGCATGGAGCTCCAACTACCTGAGCCACTGGGCCAACCCAACATGATTCTTTCAAGGCTTGTTTTGAAGCTTTGTTAGGGTGGGTATGGAGTAGCTTTTACTCTAGGGCTAAAGACTCACAGTTTCTGAGTCATGGCACTTCTGAAGTGTCACCTGAGTTCCCAGGGTGTTCATTTGAGATCTATTAATTCTGGCAATTTGAAACACTTATGCAAGTTCTGGAATGTCTGGCTCACAGGTTCCTGGTAGTCATTCTTTGCCTGGCTTTGTGGTGTTTCCCTATGTACCTATAGCTTACTATTCAGCCAGATTCAAGGGGACCCCATTACAGATTTCTGGAGCCACTTCTGTGATGTCCCCTCCCGTCTTGTACTCTGTGCCATAGGCTTCCATCGTCTTAGCAGCCAAACTCCCATCTTTGTCTTTTCTTCTCAGCAAGATCACCACTCTCCTCTCAGGCTTGCCTTCCCTCTGCCATGACCTGGAAAGTGACTTAAGGCAGAAAACTGGGGAAATCGTAGGGCTTGCCTCACTTCCTCTCCCTCGGAGACCTCAGTCCTGCTATGTTTGATGTCCCACATCAGCAAGTAGTTGTTTCATATGCTGTGTCCAGTTTTGTAGTTACTTATGACGGGAGGGTTAGTGGTACCAGTTACTCCCTTTGACCCCTCTGGATGTTAGTGTAGGAGGCAGAGACTGGGATTTTAAGTCTGTTCATCCCCAGCCCTCCTAGAGACTGACAGGCTGACAGCTGATGCCTGCGGTAAGGTGAATAATGGCCCCACCAGAGGATGCCTGTATCTTAGTCCCCAGAACCTGTGAATATGTTAACTTATATGGCAACAGAGACTTTGCCAGATGAGATTAAAGTAAGGATCACCCTGGATTTTTAAGGTGTGACAATGTAATGACAAGTCCTTGTAAGAGAGAAGCATGGGTGACAGAGCAGAGAAAGGAGATGTGATGGTGGAACCAGAGGTTAGAGTGATGCACTCTGAAGATGGAAGAAGAGGTCACAAGCCAAGGAATGTAGACAGCTACTAGGTCCAGGGAAAGACAAGGAAATAGATTCTCCCCTGAAGGAATGCAGCCGTGCCAACTCTTTGATTTTAGATTTCTGACTTCTGGAACTGCAAGAGAATAAATTTGTGTTGCTTTAAACCATACTCTGTGGTAATTTGTTACAACAGCAACAGGAATCTATTATAATAGAATGCCTTATAAATATTTGTTGAACAGACTAAGTGGGAAAAGTCCTGCAGGAATTGAGGTTGCTCAATATTCATGCCTTGGTGATAATTAGCTAACAATTTTTTATAATTTGTGACAAGTTAGATATGGAACAAAATGAGAACCCTTCAAAAGATGAAGCGCTGAGAAGAGGCAGGAAAAAAGCCCAGAGTGGTAACTGGGGGAAGCTGTCTCATCCTCTTGTCATGAGAGTTAGGACGTTCCCTGTGTCTGCTAAAATAACTCCTCTCCAATGTCTGTCTTCCAAATCTTAGCTCAGCTCTTTGGAGTCAGAAATTCGGGGACCTTTAATGCAAAATTCCTAGAGTAATTGAGTATATTAGTAGGAATGGAAAGTATTGTCCAGATAAACTACATTTCATAGATAAATTTAAGTGACTAGAATAAGCTCACACTGAGATGGGCCTTTTTGACCCTAAAGCTCAGAGCTTGAGCCACCATGCCATGTGGCCCTAGTAGAGAACCAAGCCCATACGAGCACCTTGGGGACATTGCCCCAGTCCTGCCCAGCTGATTGACTACTGGGCACACAGGCAAGTCCTCGCACCAGTACCTGGGTCCTTACATTAATCCTCTTCAGGAACAAGCTACCTGCCTATTTTACTTCTCAATTTTCCCTCCTTGGAAATAATACCCAGCTCTGTTAATATGAAAATAATTATTTTATTCATATTGCTGAGCGTGGGCCCCCTCCCAAATTCCTCATTTGGCATCCACTCCTCTGTGCCCAGCAAGTGAATGAAAGAAAAGAGGACTTAGGGCTCTTTCAGCTTCACGTCTCTCTGCCAAGAATAACTGGTGACTTATTGCTAAAAGCCGAGCCCTGTGAAGGCCTGTCCATTTCTGTGAGGCCACATCTCCGAGCTCTCACCTGTGGTCTATGGGTGGTGGGGGCTGTTGTACCCATGATTGGCAGCTGCCCCTTCATGATGCTTCATTTAAGTCTCAGTCCCTCAGATAAAAATTAGTCTGCTTTTGTCCACACTGACTCTCTTCCCCAGTCTCAGTGTGAGTATAAATAGCTCTGTCTGTTCCAGCACAAGTAATTCACAACGCACACACTGGCTGCCATCTGATTGTAATTATGTAATCACATCTGTGCACACCGCCTGGGTTTGAAAGTGGAGTGATAAATATCAGCTTGCTGATGCTCAGGGTGGGTACCTTGGCTGAGGCGGTTGTGTTTCTTCTCATCCCCAAGAAATGGATACCGGGCCAGATGTTCAGCAATTATGAAATATTATATATAAGATTCAAGCTGCCACTTGGAAAAACTAGGGAAGACCTTCTAGTACGCTGGAAATTGATCTTGCCTGGCATAACTGAAAATCGGAGAGGGGGGGAGCAGAGTGTGGAGTATGTCTTGATTGAGCCATACACATTGCTGAGTGTGCCACTAACTTTAGAAAACTTGTCATGGGCTTGTGTGGGGATGGCAATTTGGATACTCCTGTGTACTTGACTTTTAAATGTCTCACTGAAGATTGTGTTAAGGGCATCTTGTGGGGACATGCATTAACTTAGTGCTTGCTCTAACAACCAGATGCTGGTCAGGTCCCAGGTCATGTTTCTGAGTAGAGTGAAAAGCAAAACGAGCTGTTTCTGAGAGGATCATCTTTACTTGACATGTGCTATTTTCTTGTTAGCATTTAAAATTAATTTCTTAGTTTGATTTGGTATTAACTATTGGGTACCCTCCCTTTCCTCCAAAGGACATAAAGACTCATGAGAAAGGGCTTATTTGGACACCTGATGAGCTCGTCCCCAAATTGACTGTAAAAACATGATTGGTGATACATGTGCTCTTTGGAAGATTTATAGTCAAAATTTGAAAAAAGCAAGACAACTTGCCTGAGATGGATGACCCAGAAGTATTTTTCCATTATCCATTTGGACAGCTATCCCTACACTTGCACTTGGAGAATATGCCTTACCTCAGGCCCTCAACCTCCCCCTCTAGTGTGAACTCCCAGGGAAGCAATTGTGCTCAGTTCATTCGTTCACTCATTCAGTAAATATTAAGCACCTATTGCGTGCCAGGCTGTGTTCTAGAGGTTCAACAAAATTCCCACCCTCTTTGAACCTGCATTCCAGGGGTTTTGTTTCTATGAGAGCAGAGATGTGTTGGGCAACACTTCATCAAGGCTGGGTACCTCCTGCCATGTCTGCTCTGTGTTGTGGTTCGCTCCGGTCCTTCTGGTGCAGAGAACACCATCACTGTCACCGCCATGTTGAACGCCATCACTGTCACTGCCATGTTGAACGGCATTGCTGTTACCGCCATCTTGAACCTCATGCATGTGTTGTGTGTGCACCAACACACACATAGGGTTGGGTCAGCCCCACTCATCACTGCATGCATTGTAACAGTGTACATGTGTTTGCAGGCTCCCGCTCTTATTTTGTCGTTGATTCGTGAATGTGTTTACTTCTTTTTGTCCTCACCCCTCACTTCCATTTGCCTTTTCTCTGTAAGCGATGATATTCTAGTAACGTGCTTGATGGGTATCTTTTAATTGGAAGGTAATCTTTTTAAAGGGTGTTTTCTTGTTTTATGGGTCTGCATTTTAATTTTATGTAAATGATGAGGACTGGGGCCTCTTGAGCCAGACAGCTTGGATGCAAACCCCAGCACTGCCCCGTACAATCTGTTGACCTTGCTCTAGTTACATTACCTCTCTGGTCTCTGTTTCATCACCTATAAATTGGAGCTGATAACAGTAATCTTCACCACTGGATTGTTGTGAGGATTAAATGAGTTAATATGAGTAAGGTGGTTAGAGGGGGTCTATTAGGTAGTCATCACACCCTAAGGGTTAGCTACTATCATTACTAGTCTATCTTTAAAGGTGGATGATCTTTGCGTTCCCCGCAAAGGCTAGAGGAAGACATAGTGATTAGTTTAGTTGATTGACACCTGTTAACCTGGCCCCTCATTGTCTCTCACCAACTGATGTGTGGGCAACCCTGGGGTTAGTTGTTCAGCCCCACAGCCAAATAAGTGACCACTCCAGGCAGAAAACAACTTCATGGCATTCTCTGAGCAAGGCTTTTGGGCAGGACCTTTGTGGTTAGAAGTCTGAGTCCGTGAAGAAACAGAAGCCACACAGTGAGTGAAACAGGGGAAGTTTAATATAAAGAACTCCTGGCCATGATAAAAGAGAAACTATAAGACACAAAGAAATACCAAGGAAGGACAGACTCGGGAGTTCAGATCTCACTGGGGAAGGTGTGGTTCAGACACTGACAGTGGGAAGTTTGTTGGTTTGGCCAGGCCAGAGCTGGTCTGGAGCTGCTGGGCAAGTCATGACACCCCCAGGCATGCAGGTGATGTGGGTGTGGCGGGGGCAGGAGACCTTCAGAGCACAGGGCTGCAGGAGAAGCCTGCAGAAGGGTTGTCACCAGCTGAGGCTGCAAGATCTCTGAGGGGCTTGTTCTGGGCCCATGCCTGGGTCCCTTTCCCCAGGACAGCCTCACACTTACAAGACCCATTGTCCACTGGAAACAGCAGGAAGCCTCTTCCTTCTACATGTCCCTCCAGCTCCCTCTACTGAGAAAGCCTAACACTGTGCTTACTTTAAAGGAGAAATAATGAAAGGAATTCTGTGGATGGTCACAGAGCATGACATATAGAAGGTGCGTTAACTTAAAAATCAAAGGCCTTCCAAAGTGAGAGGTAACAAGCATGTATTTGAGGTCAATGAGAATAGCTATTTGGGAATCATTAACTCAGGCAGAAGCCCAAGTACTGTGGTGAATTGGAGACAAAGGTATTTACCAGAAGGGGAAGGGGAACAACTCTATCAGCAAAAGGAAGGCAATTCTGTAGAGCAGATGACATAACATAGTAATGCTAATTCTAAACAATGGTTTTAATTTTTAGGCCGGTAGTCATCAGACCTACTTTCTTGTTATCTTTGCAAACAGCTCTTGGGGACACAGGTTGCCCAGGCCCAGTGCAAAGGTTGTTTTTCCCTGTTTTAACTTTCCATGGTTTGAGGCATCAGACATGCAAGGCGGTTCCTCTGGGATGGCAGCCCTGCTCCAATTTCAAGTGGCTCCGTTTATATTATTATTTACAGGTGTGTTCGTTGCTGAGCAGCAATAAATGGATGCTGTCCAATGCACACCACTCACTGCAGAAAACGGTGTCAGGCTATGTCACGGGGAAGCCACCCATCTGCATCTGACACTTGGCCCTTCCGGAAAATTGCTAGACTGTGTCCAATATTACTGAGCACCTACTGTGTGCCAGCACAGCAACAAAGGTGGGCAAGGGTCGTGTGCTCATGGGGCGCACATTCTAGAGAGGGAATTCGATAAATAAACTAACGTATAAGAAAATATCAGGCGATCATCAGTGCTGTGTTCAATAAAACAAGACGGTGGTTGGGCAAAGAACTCTCTGGGCTCTAAGTATCAGGAAGGGACCTGCCAGGTGAAGACGTAGAGGAAAGGCTCCCAGGAGAAGGCACTTCGCCTGAAATGCTAAACTGCGTCCCAGAAATCCCAGCATTCATAACCTGCCAACCTTCTCATTTTGTACATAAGAAAATTACATGAGTTGATAACGAACATATTACTTTACATATATTTATGTTTTATTTTGATGTGTATTAAATAACAACACTTAAACCATTTGTATTGCTGTATTTCCTTAAGGATTCTTAAGATTTTTTTCTGAGTGAAAATTTCCTTGTGGCTCAATTTCAGGTTGGTTCACACAGGATCTGTGGGGGCGGAGCCCCAGAGAGTAGTTTCCAGGCTCTCGGCCTCACATAGACAGGTGCTGGCTCAGGTAGTAAATGGCCAACGGTGATTGCATGGCCATCAGCTGTGGCTAGTTGGCCGTCAGCTGTAACCAGTGAGCCATTGGCCACAATATAACTGCTGTGGCTACGAAGAGAAGGAGGAGAAGGAGAAAAAAGAATGGGGGCTAGCAAGAAGATGGCGGCTGGGCTGGCAAGTGTGGATGGCGGTTTGCGGACAGTGTGGATCCAGCCTCCAGTGAGAGTATAGTGCCGCCAGAGAGAATATAGTGGTATGACTCCCCTACCTATGGCTCCGTGGGTGTTCCTTTTTGGCCTCACCATATCCTGCGTTCTTGTGTGGGGAGCGGGACCAGAGACCCTGCAGGCCACCCTGTATGATGCCCCGCACGACAAATGGCGCAGCGAGCAGGGTCCCCCGCACGACAGGATCCATGGTGAGAAATGCGGGGTGCCCTTTAGGGTGCGCCCTCCCTCACCCCATGCCTTTCAGAGACAGACATTTACTGCTCCTTCCTTCTTTCTCCATCACCTTCATTCTCTGGTCACCTGTGCCCTTTTGCTCCTTTCACAGAAGTCTCCAGTAAGCACTTTTCTCCTGAGAAGAGCTCCATGATTCAGGACGCTCCCCCATCCTCCCTGCCACCTCTCCCCGTCAAATCTCGGATCCAGTCAATGACCACCTCTCAGACAGCTGTCACTGAGAACACAGGGGCTGATGTTCTGAGCCGTCCTATTAGAGGACAACGTACTGTAACGTGTTACTTACCCCAGGTGTATCAGGGACAAAAAGCTCATTTTCTCCAGGGATGCCCTTGGCATCAACCACAGGCAGCTGGAAGAGGTATCTGTGGGTCAGGTAGGAGAGGCAGTCGTCTATGTATGCTTCAGGCTGGTCCAAAGTAAAGCAAAATGAGCCTCCGGGTGTGTATGTGTGTGAAGGAGACAGATTCAGTGGTCTCATTTTATTTTCTGTCCCATTGGACTTACTTTTACACACACACACACACACACACACACACACACACAAACACACAGCAAAAAATGAATGGATAAACGAAATGTGGCACATACATACAATGGAATATTATTCGGCCTTAAAAAGGAAGGATATTCTGACACAGGCTACAACATGGATGAATCTTGAGGACATTATGCTGAGTGAAATAGGCCAGACATGAGATAAATACTGTGTGATTCCACTGATACGAGGTATCTAGAACTGTCTAATCAATCCACAGAGACAGAAAATAGAGCAGAATGGCTGTTGCCAGGGGCTGCAGGAGAGAATGGGGACTTATTATTTAATGGATTTAGAGTTCAGTTTGAGAAGATGGAAAATTCTGGAGATGGATGGTGGTGGTGGTTGCACAACAGTGTGAATTTGCTTAACATCACTAAAAAATTGTTAAGATGGTAAATTTTAGTTATGTATGTTTTAGCACAGCCAAAATAAAATAGGAAGTTCTCACGTCCTGAAGCTGCAAACTCTGCTGCTTTCAGCAAAAGAAAGAGGGAAGAGGTAGAAAGTATTTATTTCCTAAGCTGACACTTCACTGGGACAAACCTAGGCTCCCTGGGGTAGCTCCTTGTCTAGGGACCAAATACCATTTTTTTCTTGGTATTTTCACATATGACTTTCCTCTTATCCTAACGCAGTCTGAGCACAGACCTCGTCCTCTGCTGGGGAGAGCCCGTGCCTTTGAAAGTCCTCCCAGCCCAGAATTTGGCAGAGCAGGGAGCTACGCATTTGACTGAGAGCGGAGGGCTGGCAGGCGACAATCCTTGTGCGTCTCGCCCGGTTGATTGTTGTTGAGAAATGCACACCCTACCCCAATTAGTGGAGCAGGCATGGGGTACTTCCTTCATTATTGGAGTATCCAAAGAACGTTGTGCCAACACAAATGGCAGTTTGTGACAGATTGTGTCCCTTATTGGATGTGTCTCAGTGCTCTAATTTTTCTGAGTCCTGAGCATACGGCCACATGCCTCCCCACAAAAGACTTTGCTGAGTCACTACCATTTCCCAGAATGTATATAAAGAGATGACTACTTCCTGCAATTGCTCCCCTCTCCACATAGATAAAACACATTTGCCAATTAGCAAGCTAGAGATAGTTGGCCAAACCTTAAGTGTCTGATTGATTGGCACCATTTCAAAGAGTGGGTTTCATTAGGCCACTGACAGATGATTTCACATCCTTTCTGTGGAGATTTGATCAGTCAGAAGTCTATGAACTCTGAGAGGGAGCAAACCTAACTAAGGTTTGGCGTCCTAAGACATCTGGAAGAAGGAACAGCCACAAGTCAAAAGTCTTTGGCGTTGGCATGACCCTAAGGCATTCGGAGAAACCCAAACGTAGGTAAGAAATGTCAACACCTCAGGCAGTGCATTAAAAATCACAGTGGCAAACACAAGACCAGTGTAGACATGGTTAGAAAAATCAGGGGCTCAACTGGTACGTTTCATTCATTATAGTTCCATCTGATGGGAGAGGATTTGCACCTGGAATGAACAACGGAGTTACTATAATTTGTCAGGGATTGCACAAGTTCTTCTTACTTGCTTTATATTAATAGAATTCAGAGAACGAAACAACCCTCAGACCACAGCTCTTCCTTCCCCAACACAGATCTATTGGGAAGGTATTAAAATATCGATTGGAGAAACATGCACCAAATTCACAACAGTGGTTGCATTTGCGTGGGGAAGGAGAATGGAGTCAAAGTGGGGTAAGAAATGGACTTGAACTCTGTAACGCTTTATTCATTTTCTTGAACAGCAAGACCAATATGATCAGTCTTATGTAATTCTCGGTAGTAGAGTGTGGGGGCATGAGCTATATTACATATTTTTACTGTGAATGAAAAACTACCCCCGAAGCCACAAAACATGCTCATCCAGGTCCTCAGCACTTGTGCACTTGCTTGGTGTCACGGCCACATCTATGCTGCTCCTTCTCCACGTGCTTGTGGCTTCACCTTCCTGCACCTGATATCAGCGCTCCTCTGAGGCAGCCCGAGGACCTCTTCTCAATTTGCACAAGCTCCTGACCTATCGCAGGCATGACTATCATTTCAATAATAACCCATCCTGATAACACTCCAAACTGCATCTATATCCTACACTTTTCTCCTGAGCTCCAGCTCAAATGAGCCACCCTGGCCCACGAGACGACTCCGTTTGGTTGTTCCACGGCTTTCTCAGACTCAAGTGTGTTCAAAATGAAACAGAATGTCCTGTCCCTAAACCTGTTTTTCCTCCTGGAATTGCTGTCTCAGGGAACATGGTAACATCTTCTATTAATTGTCCGATCCAGAAACCTGGGTGTTTTTCTTGGCTGCTGTCTTTCTCCCCCACTTCCCACAATTAGTCCTTCACATTGTTGTGCTTTTTCCAGAAGTAGCTCTGCATGCATGCAGTTCTCGCCATTGCACAGCAACTCCTGTCTTCTTCCATCGTGGACCTGGATTATTGTAACGACTCCCAGCTGTGGTTCTCGACAAGAACCTTCACAATGCACTCCGCACTATGGCCAGAACGATGCATCAAACATGCAAACACAGTCACGTCTCAATTTGCTTACGTCCATCGAAGGCTCCCCATGCCCTTGTCCATGCTGTGGGACACCTCTCTTTTCAGTGTCATCTCTTGCCTCTAGAGCTCAGATCTATCACGGTGGACTGCTCACAGCCCATGGGCATGGTGCTTATTCTTGTTCTCTGCCTCCCCCTGTCTCTCCAACTGCTAAGATAAGCCTTTGTCCTTAGGACCTACTCTGCCCCTACCTGGGCTACCTGGTCCTCCCTCTGGCCCCATCTTTTGTTGGCCAAGCCAGCTCTTGTCATCCATCTGTCAGGACCAGATATAGTCCCCCACCCCACACATCACGCTCCCTCTTGAGGTTTTGTAACACTTGCAAGCACTTTACCGATGCCATTACTCGTTGCGTCCCTCTCTAATCGGTCAGCTCTGATCTGTCACCCCCGTTTGGTTCACTGCTCTGTTCTCAGTGATTAGCCCATCAAAGGCATTTCATAAGTAATTGTTCAATGAGTGAAGAAATGAGGGTTTGTGAGATTTAAATGGGATACGGCACATGGCCCCCCGCCCAGCTCACTCACAAATAGGTAGATAGATTGAATTCTTTAGCTTCCTCAGATAAGCGAGGTCATGCTGTATGTTCCTTCTGTCTGCCTTATTTCACTCAGCATAGTGTCCTCCAGGTTCACCCATGTTGTCACATATGGCAGGATCTCCTGTATAAACGCTGAGAGTAGAATGGTGGTTATCAGGGGTTGGGGCAGGGAAACCGAGGGTATTAGTCAAAGGTACCAAGTTTCGATTATACAAGATGATTAAGTTTTAGAGATTGACTACCAGCATAGTGTCTACAGTTACTAATTCTGTAGTGTAAACTTAAACATTTGCTAAGAAAGTCTTATGTTAAATGTTCTTATCTCACACAGAAATAAAGAGGGGGGAGGAAACATTTTGGGGGTGATGTTTATGGCATTGGTTATGGTGATGGGTTTGTGGGTGTATAGTTACTTCCAAACTCATACGTACTATACGTTAATCACGTATAGCGTTTTGTAAGTCAATCATACACATACCTCAATCGAGTGGTTTAACAAAAACCAGGTTGATGGTATTGCTCCTGTGAAGAGCGATGATGCTAAGCCTGTGTATATGGAGGTCAGTGCCACCCATGTGGGTATTCAGTGAAGGTCATGAAGGTCACAGCAAGACCACGCCTGTGGGTGCTGCGGCTCCAGGAACAGCCAGGACACGCAATAGCTCAGTTGCCCTTAAGAAATTGTTCAAGTCAAAGCTGGATGTGGTTTCCTGTCCCTTGTGGGAAATGTCACCTTGTTTTATGTCAAAGCATGAGGCAGCCACTGCTCAGGGAGACACTAAAGGGCTTAGGTCATCAGAGAAGACACTGTTTCTGGCCCCAGTGAAGGGCTGACCTTTTCACCTTGAGATGGCGCTGTGGCCCGGGGTTGGGAGAAAGAGGAAGAATGTTGAAATGCACTGTTAGGGCCTTTAAAGACACATTTAAGCATTTTTAGGACACTGTTTAAAGATGTCCCACAATTCTGTTTGGTTGACTTGTAGACATATTCTCTCTGATCTTGGACAGATTTGTGTTCACTCTGTTTCCTCGTCTGTAAAGTGGGGCTCTTTCTACTCATCCTAGAAGGGTGCACTGAAGAGAAAAAGGAGTGAAGGGACTTGTTCCTTCTCATTGATTTGTGCTGGGCACCTGTTTTCTGTTAACTGCAGACCCCATGGTGCTGGGGAGTGGAGCCCACAGGTCCATGGGGTCTAAGGTGCAACACGGAAACACCTGCTGGTGGGAAGCACCGGGTCAGTTCCCACTTAATTATACAAGGTGTCTTAGTTTTGGTTTGGGCCGCAAAAGGAAGGAGGAATCAGGAGGAAGACCAGCTTGTGCCAGGCTGTTGAGTTAATTAGCAGTAAGCAGCTTTCCCCACCAGTACAGGGGCAGGTCGCAGGCCCTGGAACCAGGCCGCTGGGGCTCCAGGTCACCCCTCCACTTCCCACTGTGGTCAGGCAGGGTGCAGCCAGGCCCTATCTGCAAACTGGGATGGTAATAATTTCGACCTCCCTTCCTGGCTCCAGACTAGCATATGGTGGACGCTGGCTGTCACCATCATCATCATCAGCAGCAGCAGCAGTGAAAGAGCGAGAAAATCCAGCGTATATATATCCTGTTGGCTCACTGTAGCCACAGAACTCTCTGCGTGTTGCTTGGTGTGACTTTTCTTGGGGGTTAAATAAGTTTAACAAATCACTGAATCAATGATGATTGAAAGGTCTCTGGTGAGTCACAAGAGATAAGTGACTGACTTAGAATTTGTGCAGCAAGAAACCCCCGGCTCGGAGTCCAGCAGTAAAAGAGCAAAGCGTGTGTAGGGAAATATCCAGGATGCCCAAGCATCTGGGGCTGTGGCCTCAGGAGCATTTCTGAGCTGTGGGCCCTCAGAGCTTCGCGGGGAGAGAGGCTGTACCTTGGGAGAAGCAGGTGAGATTTTGACAACAGGTGTCTAACTTAGATGCTGAAATTCTACGTTTAGCAAGTTGTTTTTCTAGTTAAATGTGGTGGTTGTTTTACTTACCTAACTGTGGATTTATGTTATCTTACTCCAAACTTTTACCAAAACTTGCTTTGGAGGCAGGTCATTCCTTACGTGGAAGCCATCCCTGCATAGCCCAGCTTTACAGGAAGTCTCCCCGCCCCCCACTTATTTGAATTCCTGTTCCTTCATTCTTTTACTCTAATACACTAAGCAATTTTAATTACTTTTTACAGTCAGGTACGTAATTTCAAAATAAATTTAGACACATAAATTCAATATATAATTGTTCTAACAAATCCAAACATAACTGTTCTAATAAATTCAAACAAATTCACATTTAAGTGAAGTGTGAATTACCTACCAAATCCTAAACCACTTACTCTCTGATCTCCAAGCCACCCCATGGGCCTTCACTTACCTGCTGTCATAGCCACGTTTTACTTTCTCTCTCCAACCCCTCTCTTCCTTTTCTTACCTCTTTACCCAGGTACCTACTTATCTGTCTTGAAAATTTCCTTTCATTAGTTGAATAACCTATTGAAATCTTCATTCAACATCATTACACACATCTCATGTTGAAGACAATTGCATTTTGGCTCTTGCATGAATGTAGGTTGCTTCCATTATTAACATAGTTGACAGTTACAAACAAAGCTCAGACACCGTAATTTGCTCGCTTGTGCTGGCATTTCTCTAGGATAGAAATGACATTGTTCTAACAGAGAGTGTGCGTACCGTGTTTCCCTGAAAATAAAACCTAGGCGGACAGTTAGCTCTAAAGCATCTTTTGGAGCAAAAATTAATATAAAACCCCGTATTACATTATATTATATTACATTACATTATATTACAAGACTCGGTAGACCGGGTCTTATATTAATTTTTGCTCCAAAAGACGCATTAGAGCTGATTGTCCGGCTAGGTCTTATTTTCAGGGAAGCATGGTATTTAAAATTTTTGGAATGAACACATTTCTTCCCCTTTAAAATGTTTGCATCCAGTTACCACCATAGTATGTGAAAATGATCATTTCCTTACGGCACCACCAGCACAAACGTTCTCAATCTTTAAATTTGATGTCAAGTTCATGTGAAAAAAAAAGTACCATCTTATTCTTGCTTTAGTCATGTATTTGTTTTTGCTTTTTCGTAAAGATGTACAAACATTTTCCTCCCGTCTGCCATTTGTCAACTTGGTTAAGCTGGAACTCTATATGTCTGAGTCTGTCCTTATATGATGCCAGTTAGAATTAGCCCACAGAGGAGTTTATGCAAGATTTGGAAGAAGAAATGAAGCTCCCGTCATTACTCTCTGGAGATGGTTTCTGTAGATGAGGGGCATACAGAGGCAGGGATGCCAGCAGGCTCCGTATGGTCCTGCTGTCGTCCACTCCTGCCCCCCTCATTCCCACCCCTGAGCTGGCTGACCGCACAGCTAGACTGGGGAGGTGAATGTGCTCAGCGACTCAGAGTGTCTTGTCTACTTGCCTACTCCTGGGATCCTGCACCTTTGCTACGGGCTCTGTGCTCCCCCAGACTCCCCCAGACATGTGGTCTAAATCTTTCCCCAGCCTGCCCCAGATTTGTGGTCTAAACCCTGCAGTAAACCCCTGCTCCAGAAACACAGATGAGTAACAGCTCCTTGCCTGCACCTCTCTCTCAACTTTGGTCGTAGTCCTTTTCCCATGCAGGGTTTTACATTTTTAGGTACTCAGTTCTGTCATGTTCTTTTATGATTCCTGGCTCATGCCTGGCATCAAAAGACCACCTGTTCTCTAAGATTGTTTTTTAAGAATGTATTTTGTATTTTTTCTAGTACTTCCATAATTTGTGAACATTGGTAGATCTTCAGTCTGTGTAGAATATTCAGCTCATGATACGAGGTGGAGACTTAACTCATTTTACCCACATGGTCAGCCAGTTACCCCAACACCATTTCCTGAAATAATCCATTCTTTCCCTGCTGATGTCACCTGCAGCCCCAAAGTCCCATCTGTCTCCTACAATGTGATCCTCAAGTCACTTAGACTCTTCCCTCCTTGGCCTCCTCATTTGCAGGCTAGGGACTGTTATTGGACCTAACTCACAGGAAGTGGGAATTAAATGGACTGAATCATAGAAAGTGCCTACACGCTAATTTCTCAGTAAAGGGGAACTCTTATTACTGTGGTTGTGAAATCCTCTCATTGAGAAACACACAATCTCATCAGTTATTCAGAACGTCTTTTATGTCCCTCGGGAGAGAGTGGTAGTTTCCTTCACATATCTTGCATTTGTTTAGCTGATTTTTAGATATTTTATACATTTTTGGTTGCTGTTGTGTGTGGCTTCTTCATTTTGCAATTAGTTATACGAGTTGTGATAAAAAACAATGGTGAATGTTTAAATAAAAGAATTTGTTACAGTAAAAGACACATTGCCATTAATGCCCCTCAAAATACTCCCCCTCACTTCAAACACACTTATCCTATCATTCTTGCCACTTTCTGAAGCAGTTCTGGAAGTCCTCTTTCATGAGTGTCTTTAGTTGCGCTGTCATGGCTGCCTCCTGTCCTGAATCGATTCAAAACATTTTCCTTTCATGGTCATGTTGACTTTGGGGAAAAACCAGAAATTGCACGGTGACAGATATGGTGAATAATGTCGATGAGGACACACTGTAATGTTTTTATTGTAATGTTTTTATTAGACAGAAATGTCCATACCAGAAGCAATGTGTGAAGCGGAGTGTTGTCATGATGGAGGATGAAGTCAAGACACTCACAAAAGAGGACTTCCAGAGCTGCTTCAGAAAGTGGTAAGAACGATAGGATAAGTGTGTTTGAAGTGAGGGGGGGGTATCTTGAGGGGGGTTAATAGCAATGTGTCTTTTACTATAATGCATTTTTCATGTAAACATTCATATTTTTTTATCATGCCTCATGTGCGTGTGTGTGTAATGTTTGTATATTTATTTTATATCTTGTCTCCTTATTAAACTCTGTTATTGGTTTCTCATAGTTTCAAAGACTATTTACTTAGATTTTCTTGGTAGATGTTACATGAACACAACTACACTTTTATTGTTTTTATTCTAATATTTATATTTTTATCCCTTCCCCCCTCGTCTTTAGCATTGATTAAGAGTTTTGGAACAGGGTTGTCCAATAGAAATGTCTGCAATTATGGAAATGGTCTATATCTACATCCTATAGGCATTAAAGGAAATTACCTTGTGAACATACACATCGACCCTTCTAGGGAGTAACAAATCAGTAGTTCAAGGAACAATTATAGCTTTCTGGGAAAACTCTTTGGCAGTGTTAATTTATATTATTTTGACACTGTGATCAGAAATCATGCTAATGTAAGATTTCTACTGCTTGGAAAACATCAAGCTTTCCTTGTAGACAGCTTTTCTTTCTTTCTTTCTTTTTTTAAAGATTTTATTGGGGAAGGGGAACAGGACTTGATTGAGGAACAGTGTGTACTTCCAGGACTTTTTTTCCAAGTCACGTTGTTGTCCTTTCAATCTTAGTTGTGGAGGGCGCAGCTCAGCTCCAGGTCCAGTTGCCGTTGCTAGTTGCAGGGGGCGCTGCCCACCATCCCTTGCGGAACTCGAGGAGTTGAACTGGCAACCTTGTGGTTGGGAGCCCACTGGCCCATGTGGGAATCGAACCGGCAGCCTTCAGAGTTAGGAACACGAAGCTCCAACAGCCTGAGCCAACGGGCTGACCCCAGGACAGCTTTTCTTTTGGACATGAGAGGAAAAGGATGAAGAAAATAAAAGTAGAACCAGAAAGGGAGGGAGGCATGGCAGGGAGCAGGAAACCTGGGGAAAGACCAGCACACTTGAGTTCATCCTCACAGTGGGCTTTGGCAGGTGTGGACACTGAGAACACCCATAAGGAATTTTACCTCCAGGCTCTGACAGCAGTGTCACTGCTGGGAGTGAGGGAGAGCCAGAGGCTCAGCTCTTTCCTTCTTACTCAGTTCCTTCTGAGCCACGTGTTCCCTGTCTTTCCTGGTGCAGGAGGGTAGAGGCTGCAGCCACGTGAGGGGTGGGCCCCTGTTTTTGCCAGGCATATGTCACTTTTTGTGCTGTGTTCCCGGCCTTGTCATAGCAGGAAGCTTAAGGAGGACAGAACTAAACATTCATTCCACACAAAGCCACGTTCTGGACACTGCACTTGCTGGACTCGACATCGCTACCGACTTCTGTGATGTTCCACCTCCAATACAATGATGCCCTTCTGCAGGGTGCTGTTCTTCAGGGCTCTGCCACATTGGGCAAGGCAAGAGTAAGCCAAGTAAAAAGACTTAGAGAAGCAGCATGGCATAGAAACCGCGAGAGTCGGACTAGCTTGGGCCCGTGCACGCATCCAGCATGCGCTGGCCGCTTGACCTGGCGAGGGTCGGAGCCTCAGTCTTCCCACCTGTACAGGTCTGTACCTTGTAGAGCCGATGCCAGGAGTCCATAGAACGAAGCACGTGAGTGTGCACCCTGCTTAGGACTCATGTAAGTAATGCAAATCCCCTGATCACACACGTCTTCCTGGATGGCCCCCGAGCCCTCAGCACTGCTGGTACTTCCAGCCTCCAGAAGCCCTCCGGCAGCTCCAGCACCACTTTCTCCCTCTCCTTCCTGCGCTAGCATCTCTGGTCCTCCAAAGGCCGGCTTTGTCAAAGGTTTGCCGAGGTCTTCCTCCCTTCCTTGCCAGCTCTCCTGTGCACTTTCGACTTGTGCATTTTGGTGGGGGACTCCTAAATTGGTATCTATAGTCCTGATTGTCCCCAAGGCCTCACGCCCCATCTCTGGCATCATTTCTTTTCTGGCATCTCCGTCCCTCTTGCTCAGACTGAGATCCAGCTTCCTCCTGCTTTCCTGGGCTGGAAACCCGAGTCAGACATACTTAGCTTCTCCCTCTTCATATTTTCCACTTTCTATCAGCTGTCTCATCCTGTCAAGCCGAGTTCTGCAGCCTCTCGTATCAGCGGTGGCATCTGTGGCCTCTCTTTTCCATTCCCATTATCATCCCTGTAATTCAGACCCGCATTACCCTGCACATGGACCCAGGCAACTGCCTTCTCATTTGTCCCAGCGCCCCCGATTTCTTCTTCTCCTCCGTCCTACACGCCGTGGTTAGGTGAATCTTTATGAAGTACGGCTCTGATTATATCAGTTCCTTGCTCATGTATTTTTAGTGGTTCCTTTGCCTACTAAAAATGGCCACATTCCACAGCCTTCCATTCAGGTCTTCTGGATTGGAACCCAATCGTTGAGTCCAAGATGTTCCTTCCTTCCTTTCTTCTGGTGTCTGTTCCAGCTAAACAGACTCTGTCTTGTTCTCTCAGGCACATCACTTGCAATGTAGAGAAAGTTCCAGCTTGTCAGCCTGGCAAAGGCCCTTTTTAATCTGACTTCTGACTTTCTCTATTTCCTGGTATCCTTCCACGCCACCCACTTATACTTACATCCGGGGAAGAAAAACAAGCAGGTTATGGTTTCCCGGACACGTGTCTTCTCATAACTGAACATTTGTCACCGTTTCCTTCCTGCCTGCTGGGCCCTTACGGAACCCCACCCCCCACCATCTGCCTAGGGAACTCCAAGCCCTTCCTTTGTTGGAAAATAGTTATTTCTTAAAATCTCAGTTCAGATATCCTCTTTAGGAAGCTTCCTTGACCAGCGACTCCCTCCCAGGCCCTCAGATAAAATTAATTACTCTGCTCTGTGTAATCTCTGGGACATGCGTTTCCTTCTGTTGTTGTGCTTCTCACATTCTAAGTTAACTGATTTGCTTAGCTGTCCAATTCCCTTCAGGGAACGCAAACTCTTTGAGGCTGGGGCTTCAGCACAATGTCTGGCATGTAGTGGCTGCTCCCAAACATGTATTAACTTGAGAATTTAATTGACAAAGAAGGTAACAGGGGGTGTTGGCGTGATCCCTGTGAACCCATGTTGACTCCAGTTGTTGAGGACGTCTTTCCTAAATGCTGTCACAGCCAAAGTCTAATACTGCATCCCATGATTGGTCTGGGGGTCAGAGTCAACCTCACTGATCTGTAGTTTCGGAATCTGTCCGTATCCAGCCTGGGACAGCCTCCTGACATCATGTGCACTCACTGGGGTCACTCAGGTAACCAAGGAGGGCTGTTAGGGGCTGAACCGTGTCCTGCAAATTCGTATGCTGAAGCCCTAACTCTCAGTTCCTCAGAAGGTGACTATTTGGAGATGGACTCTTTAAAGAGGCAAATGAGGTCACTGGGGTGAGCCCTAGTTCCAACTGACTGGTGTCCTTCTGAGAAGAACAGATCAGGACACAGACACACACAGAGGGACGACCATGTGACAACAGGGAGAAGCCGGCATGTACATGCCAAGGACAGAGGCCTAATGAGGAAATGAACCTACCGACCTGTTGATCTCAGACTTCCGGGTTCTAGAATTCTGAGGAAGTAACTATTGTCTAAGCCCCCAGCCTGTGGTGTTTTGCTATGGGGGCCCAAGCTGACTAACCCAGAAGTCCTGTGACTTCACCCCAATCTCGGATCCTGGGCGGAGACTTGATCAGCCTAGAGATGTGAACTTATTTCAGAAGCTCAGATTCCTTTACTGAACCTGAACCTACTCTGGCTTCAGTCCTTGGATGTGTTCGTTCTGCCATTCAGGTCTGGCCACGGCCACAGCTAATGACAGTGGACACCCGCATACAGATACTGCTGAGGCCCATCATCTCATAAACCCTCCACAAATTCTATGGCATAGACTCTATGATTGGCTCCCATGTGCGATGAGGAAAATGAGACTCCATTACAGTACGTGGCTTGTCTTGGGTCACAGTAAGTAGCAGAGCTGAGATCGGAACCAGGTGTCTCATTTGTGCCCTTATGGGACTGGAAACACTGTTTCTCCCTGGAGCTCGACCCAGAAGGAAAACTGGCCCTGATTACTTACATATTTTGCTGCCATCTCTTATCCACATATCACTCACCTATTCATGGTTTCTCAAACATTCCCCGAGTTCTCTCCATGTGTCAGCCCCACATGGAGAGACATCCATCCTGGATTTTCTTCTTGGCCATCAGGGCTGTATGGAAGCAGGTGTCATCCTCAGAGTTTTTCACAAGTGCTCTTTCTGCACATTTGTCTTTTGGACATAGCTTTTGCCTGAGTGTGTCACATTTTTGGAACTGTCCAGGAATATTGCTCCAGTTTGGGACGTGGCACTTCATCTTTCGGATGTGGCTCGTATGATCTCTATTCCTCCGAGAGGCTGCTGGGTGGCAGTCACAATGGTTTGCCTGTGCTTTGTGCCTCGTTCACTCTCATGGGTTCATCTGTGTTTGCATCGTCCCAACCTCTTCATCTCTTCTGAGGCTTCCCTTCCGGCACCCCTGCCAGTTTCCTTCCAGCACCCCTGCCAGTGGGCTCGCAGTCACCTTCTCTGAGTTTCGAATGGTGCCTCCACTTTCCAGTCGTCTTGTAACCACACCTCTGATGCTTTATCACTGTCTACCTGTCGTGTGTCCAGGTTTGCTTCTTTCTATTTCTAAGCACAGAACATCGTTCTTTCATTTTATTTCATTGAGGTTACTCTCTGCCCAGATTGTCATGTTCATAATTATAATGTATGTATGGAGAGAGAGAGAGAGAGAGAGAGAGAGAGAGAGAGAGAGAGAGAGAGAGAGAGAGAGAGAGAGAGATGGACACGGGGAAAGAACGAACGCCTTAAGTATTATTCTAACAGTGTCTGCTGTCTGCCTGCAGAGTGAGCTGCTCTGTCACCACGTCACCAGCCAGGCTTCTTTGGCTGACGTGGATCTTTGAAGTCAGCTAGAATGATTGGCTTTCAGTAACAATATATTCACTAGTCTAGCCAAGAAGCCTGAATTGATAGCCAGTAAAAAAGTTATGCCAATGATTCTGAAAAAATATTTTATTTAAAATATTCCTTTTCTTCTTGGGAAAACAAAAGAGATGTTTAATAATCTTATTTCTACTTATTTCCTGAAAACTATCATCTTTTATGTTAAATTTGGCTGTATGTTTTTCTGCTCTTCGGAAGTAAATGCACTAATAATTAGTGTGTTTCTTCTGTACTTGAAGACGTGTTGCGGCCAGTGGCATGGCTATGTCACAGCACCATCTGGAGTGTTAGCAGGACTTGCTGTGTGTGTGCCACATTCATTGTGTGAATGGGATCATTTATTGTGCCTCATATTCATTGCACCCGTATCCACAGAGCTGATGCATTCCTCATGGTTTTTCATTTGCCTTTGAAGAGTCTACCTGTAAAAACAGTGATTTTTCTATAAGTAGTGAGCCCAATCCTATAAACCAAGCGAGTTTACAGCAAGTTTGCAGGTAGCAGCCTTAATGAATGAAAGAATATGGTTTCCTCTTGGCCCAGTAGCCCGACTGGGTCCCCCTCCCTCCTGGCAGGAGGCCAGGTTTGATTCATAGTACCAGTGTTCTACTCTCGAGGTTGGTGAGACTGGGAAACTTGATAATGGTGGTGCTTCTGGCCCTGTGTGTGTGTGTGTGTGGGGGGGGGGCACGGGCTTGCGTCAGTGAGCAGCATTCCCTTCAGCTCATGAACACGTGCCCTCCTTGTGTGCCAGAAGCAATATGGCTTTTGAGCAGAAAGACGAGATGAGAGTGGGGACTTGCGACAGCCTAGGTGTATTTCTGGGGGGAAAAAAACCCCAAAAAAGCAAATCCAGACCTGGGAGGGAATTTTCTCGTCTTTGCTTCTCTGGCCTGTACGTAAATCATCACCCACACGTGCACCTCGCTTATTTGCAAAGAACCGCGAGACTACACTTTGTGATTGTGCCAGAGTTTCTGCCAGATGCATGTTATGTTTCCACAGCAAAATGTTGGCCAATTGATGGCACTCATGGCTCTGGCCACAAGGGACTCGGCGTGTCAATGAAGTGGAAGCACTGTGGTGGCTGGTCTCGCTGATGACAAGAATACTGCAGAATGAAAAGGCGCACATCTGAGTTTTTTGTCTCATGACTTTTGCTGTCATACAGAATGCCTGGAAGTCACATGTGAAAGCAAAACAACAGAACAGCAGGAGAGAATTAGAAAGACACCAGGGCACTGAGCTGGTTTCAGTGCCTTCCTAGATCGCACACGTTTTTCTGGATGTGGGAGTTTTCATAAATATGATACAGAGGTCCCCGCACAGCTACACATGGACTTGGTCTGCTGCAGTGGGGCTAGCGGAGGGGCCCCAGACGCGGTGTGCATTCTGCTGGCAGAGTCTGGTGCAGGAGGGAGCAGAAGTACCACCTCCTTCATGGAGGGCCGAGACCTGCAGAGAGGGTTACAGCACAGGTGCTGGCTCTTGCAAAACCATCCCTTCCTCTCTCTGAAATGTCACCAGGGGCTCACTAACAAGTCATGGAGGCCCGGGCTAAGTCCTGCCAGTGGTTCACACGGGAAATGGGCCATACTCCGCGCTCCATACTCGGTGCTCCCGCCTCCCTGGTCCGCCTGCTACTCCTCAAACATGTGTGCATCCTCATTTCTTCCCAGCGTCCATAGGGTTCACTGGCTTTTTCCTAGGAACACCTTCTCCACCTTGGACATTCAACCAGATCTAAACTTCAGCTCATGTCGATGTCCCGGGTTGTCCTTCTTCACCACCTCTGCCCATTCCCCGAGGCTGGACTGAGTCAGGTCACCCTCGTGTGTGTTCCCTTAACATGTGGTTCGTATCCCTACTGCAGCTCTTCCCGTGTCGTCGGGCCTGACTTTTTCTACCCCAGGATGGAGTCTTCCAGAGGTGTTTGTATACAGTTAGCTTCCAGCAGGGTAATTCAGAGGAGGAGATCGATGTTTGTTGCCAGGATATTTCAATGAATGAGTCGCCCAGAGCCCTAAGTGATACAAGTCTCTGGGCTGCTTTGGAGAGTGGCTGCTACAGCAGAACTGCTGGGTGTCTGTGGCAGCTGGATGGTAGGGATGCAGCCCCAAGGACATGGCCAGGAACGTACATGTAAATTATGTGAGGATATGTTGACTATTGCAACGTGTAGAATCTTGCTTTCACATGTCTGATATGTGGTGCTCGTTAAATATGCGTCCTAACCTGTTTGTCCTGACACTAGTGTGTAGGGATGGGCAAAGGGCAGAGAACCTTAGAGGAAACTTTTGGAGACATCTCTGCTGTGCCCATCCAGGAAAAACATTCCACAGGGAGAGTTGTAGGAACTCGGCCAGATCAGCAAATGGGAAAAGAGGGTGCAGACACACATCTAGAATGACTTGTGACAGATCATGTCGTCAAAACAACTGCCATGCCAAAGAGCAAGGAACTTTCCAAAGCAGAAAAAAAAGTGTGCCCAACGCGTGAAGGGACCCTGCAGGTCAGAAATGATGCCACTTCTCCTTCCAGTGGAAGAGCACACTGGACTCTGCTTCTCAGGGTCTGAACTTTAACAATGTTTGAATTCTACCTTATTCTTGTTAGAATTTCACCCTTTCCTGGGGCATTTGGGACCCACAGCTTACCTGGTCATGCACTGGACTAGCCTCTGAAACTAGAGTTGGATTTCCCACTTGAGACAGCGGAATGTGTAGAGCTGGGCGAGGTGGGTGGAGGAGGTGGGAGTCCAGTGAGTAGGCTGAATCCAATCATGTGTTATAATGTCTGTCTAGCATTCCTACCCTAGAGAAACATGCTCCCTTCTTAATTGTTATTATATTACGCTATATATTATATTACGTTATGTTACGTCACATTACATTCCACTTTCCTATCTGGTGGGCTCAGTCATGGTGCATTGCACTCTCTGGCCACAAGGGGGCATGTTTCCCCAGCCCAATCAATCACCTACTGCCACTTCCTGGATGCAGGAGTGGGCGAGGGAGTGGGCTCTTTACTGAAGCTGAGACAATTGGAATCCTTTTGTGGCTTTTTCTAGACTAAAGGTTGAGGATAGAATAGGGTTGAATAGCTTTTTCTTCCTTTTGGTTCATGAGCTAGAAGAATTTTGGTCTGGAATTATAGCAACAACTTTCCTACCATGAAAGTTGGATGCAGAGCCCGGAGAGACCAGCAGGTATGAAAACCCAGTGGCGGGAGGGGGCGTTTTGGCAGTGTTGAGTCCTGGTTCTAGCTCCTAGATATACAAACTAACTAACAAGAGTCTCTCCTCACTCTATCTACCCTTCTCAAAGGTAACTGTATTAGCCAGCATTCTTCAGAGAACCAGCACCAACAGATTTGCTTATTTGTTTGTTTGTTTGTTTATTCATTTAGTATAAAGACTTGGGTCACGCAAGTATAGTGGCTGAGAAAGCCCAAGATCTGCAGTTGACAAGCTGGAGACCAACGAGAGCTGATGGTGTCGTTTCAGTGGAGACTGGGGAAGTGCTGATGTGTAATGGCCCAGTCAAGTTGACACATAAAATTAACCATCAAAAGTCCACCCTCTGTCAACCTGGCATCCACATACATCCCCTTAAACCAAATGTAAATATAAATACACACAAACATATTCATAACAAAATAAGAAGAAAATACGACAATGACAGTGTTCATTTCTGTAACTGTTCACACGGTCATAGCTGGTATTTATAACGACTGTTCTGTATTCTCTTTGCCTTCAGCAAGCACTTCAGCTGCTTGTGGTGCTTTACGTGTGTGTGGGGGGGTGATCCAAATCTTCATTCTCGAAGGGTCTGGGCCATTAGTAGTGTATCTGGGTGGGGTTGTTGTGGTTTTTTTATTGACCTGATCACAGGGCACGGTAATACTAAGGGTCACCCTAAGAAGTCTATTAGGTTGCTGCAAAAGTAGTTGAGGTTTTTGCATTTATTTTGAACCTTTTAAACTGCAATTACTTTTGTACCAACCTAATATATTCTTGATATACAGTAATCTCCCCACTTATCCATGGTTTCGCTTTCTGTGATCCATAAATATTAAATGGAAATCTCCAGGAATAAACAATTCATAAGTTTAAAATTGTGTGCGGTTCCAAGTGGCATGATGAAATCTCGTGCTGTCCTGCTCCTTCACTCCCAGGACATGAATCAGCCCTTTGTCCAGTGTCTCCACACTGTACATGCTCCCCGCCCATTAGTCACTTAGTAGCCGTCCTGGTTTTCAGAGCCACTGGGAGAGCATCATGGGGCTTGTGTTCAAGTACATTTTGTTTATCCATTCCTCTGTTAATGGACACTTGGGTTGTTTCCATCTTTTTGGCTGCTGTGAACATGGGTATACAAAGGATCCCCAGCTTTTACTTTAAGATATATGTGATCAGAGTAGGGGACCAGTTATACATGGACTGAATTGAGATCAGGTGGAGGTGGGTAAGATTCGCAGCCAGGTTTCCAATGGAGACCACAATGGACCTGAGGTGGGAACTTCAATGAAACATTTGAGTGGGGCCATGGCATTATAGTGAAAACCAGGGTGAGGCTGTGGGTTAAGAGCACTTACACAAGCTAAAACTGGGGCATGATGGGTAGGAAGGAAAGGTTAAGGACAAGGGTAGAGGGACGGCCCCATCTGAAGGTCAGGAGGGTTGAGAGGTTGAACAAAGCAAACTGGGGACCATGCGGAGACATCATCACCGAGCAAGACCTAAACAACTGCTCTGCCCAGGATTTTATAAAATGTCTCTTTGGCAGGAACGAAAGCCCACATGGCCAACCTAGGCACTGAAGTTCAGATCAGGTCATTATTATTTCAAAGCTATGAATAGTAGGAGCTACCATTTTATTGAACTCTTACTATGTGACAGGCAGTAAGAAGTGTTTTATGATCCTCAAGTCATTGAATAATCCAGGAAGCTGAGGCACAGAGAAGAACATTCTTAGGTTGTGGTCATGAGCTGGCAAGTAGCAGCTGGATTCAAGTCCGGAAATTTGACTCCTGTGGTGGGCTCGTTCTTAACCATTATGTTATCCTGCCTCACCTGTTGACCTGTGATTGCTAGACCATTGGAAATAAGCTGCGTCTCACCTGGGGTACTTCAGATGCAAATCAAGGGTCTTAATACATTTTTTCCTTTTAAGTAACATTATACAAGACAATTGGTTTTTAAGCCGGTTGTGTGTCAGCTCACTTGGCTACTTATCAAAATTCCATAGGCTCGGGTTTCCCCCTGGGACAATTTTGAGCCCTGTGATTTTATAGGTCCTGTTCTAATGGACATATGGGAAATACTTTTATAACACATTGTCAGTAAAAGACGGGACCTATTCTCACATTGACAAATGTGATTGTTTCATGCTGGGTCCTTGCTACTCTCAGAGGTAAACACAAGAAGAGCCTAGGATCAGCCAATATTGAGGGTGTAGGCTGTGTCTGCTGGGAAGACCATTTAGTTAATGGAATTTCACACCAAACTAATCAGAATCAGACCTTTAACTATATGTCAGTTTTATGATTCTATGGCACTGTTAAATCAGGAGAAATACAGACAGATCTATTTATCTCAGTCTTCGCGCTCAGCTATTCCTTCTCCCCAGAATCTAGATGAAGTCATATCCTGGAAATAATCACAAAAATCAATGGAGCACAAATAAGAAGGTTTCTTTTTATTGATTGCATCTCATATATTCTTCTCTTTAAGAGAAGGAGAGAGGAAATGTGGCTTTGACCTGTTTTATTTCTATGGAAGAAACGTTCTCTTTGTTGGAGTGTCAAGAAAAAAAATAACCTATGAGATAGAATTGTCCCCTAAGGTAACAGTTGGAGCGGGAATGGGCTGAGGTTCAAAGAGCAGTGAGAGTTTGCAGGGCAGATTTTAATGTGTGCCTTTTCTATAACTTTATTTGTGCTCGCCAGCCGAGATGTTTCGTCCTCTGTCAGAACAGAAATGGTCAATGTTCTGATTACCTTCATTCTCTCGCTTACCACGGACAAGTCTAAAAGGCTTTCCTCTTGTTCGATTTAAATGCAGTTTTGCCTTCGGTATCAGTACGCGCTCACTACGATAGTGGCCAAGTGGGTAATTCCTGGGTTGGGACTTGAACATCTGGTGGCCTCTGAATCTGATGGCCTGTGATTGCAGCAGGGGTAGCTGACAATGGGGGACGAAAGGGCTGTTGTGTGATCTTCCACCATATGTTCCCATTTAACCTCTCTTCTGTCTCCTCTCCTCCTGTGCTCACAGGAGCATCTTCTGGTTGCTGAGGAAGCCTGTCTCTGGGGAGCTGGTGTCCCCCTACCATCACTGGGCTTTCCTGAGCAACCCACAGTCTACGTGGTTAACAGTATAAACAGACCATTGCTTCCTATCAGTATTCAAAGGTTCCCATTTAACCCTCCTTTCTATCCCTTGTAGTTTTATGCCTTGTTCGGAAACTTAGTAATTTAATCAGTATGATCATAATTAAGAAGGCATGGAGTCTTACAATTCATTAAGTTTAACTGGGAAAAATGCCAGTTCTTCCTTAATTATAGTGACTGCTGTATCATATGTAGCCAGTTCTTGTTGATGTCTTTCATGTAAGTCTTAATGAACATTGAGTGAGTGAATGGGTGTTAGGCGGTTGTAGAAGCAGACAAAAGCCATATTTTCTTGAGTCAAGGATGTTGGAGACACCTTGTTAAAGGTAAGATGCTCCCGCCAGGATAAAAGCCAGGGGGAAGCATCCAAATACTAGGCACCAAATGCTCTGGTAGACATCAAGATTTCATAAGCATGTCTGAGTCATCTTCATAGGGCCGTTCTTGGCATATGGTGCGTGCTTAAAAACAGGAGCTATTCTAGATGTGTGGAGAGTGTGAAATGGCCACAATGTAAACAGTTGATTAAGGGGGGAAAAAGGATATGGCAATGTTAGTCATAAAAGTGAAGACTCAGATGCATGTCGTCTGACTTTTTTTCCCGTTCCACCACATGTACTTGGCACCGGATAGTCCAATAACCAAAAGCTCATCACCATCTCCTCAAATAATAAAGATACACAGTAGATAATTCTTGTTTTTCACTTGCAATCCTGGGCTTTACATAGAACTAAGACATTGGGAGAATAGTGTAATGAAATAAGCATCCACGAAGCTGTCAAGTAAACCAGACCCCTGCTAGATTCTCTTCAGGGTTCTTGGGTTCAAGGTGTGGGTGTTGGAGCCCCTAGTGAGGGCAATAGATGTCACTGAGATGCATGGAGACCCTGGAGGTCACAAGCCATCCTTTATCTAAGCTTGGCTTATAGGCTCTTACCATGGTATGTATGGTTCCTGTTCCTACTTGTCAGACTCTGTCTTCTGCTACTGAAAATGTTCTCACTTGTGCCTTGGAAATCTCTGTTCCTGGCTCTGGTGGGCTGAGTAATAGCCCCTCAAAATATTCACCTCCTAATCTCTGGACCCTGTGATTGTTACCTTGTATGGCAGACTTTGCTGGTGTGATTAAGTTAAAGAACTTGAGATGGGGAGATTCTCTTGGGTTATGTGAGTGGGCCCTAAATGCCTTCATAAGCGTCTTTATAAGAGACAGGCAGAAGGAGATTTGAGACAGACAGAAGAGGAGAAGCTCATGTGACCATGGAGGAAGGATGAGAGTGATGTGACCATGAGCCAGGGGATGCTGGCAGCCACCAGAAGCTGGATGACACAAGACACAGATTCTCTCCTAGAGAATCCAGAAGGACTGCAGCCATAGGAACACTTTGGTTTGGCTCACTGATGCCAAGTCTACTTGGGAAAATAAATTTCTGTTGTTTAAAGCCACCAAGTTTTTGGTAATTTGTTACAGAAGTCACAGGAAATGAATACTCTGACTAACAGGAAGTTGAGGGACTTAGGAAGTATTTTTTTCTTTTTCATGCTATATATTATGCCATTTACTTATTCTATAAAACACGAATTGAGAGTCCCCTGTACACACACACACACACACACACACACACACACACACAGTATGGGCTAGATGTTGAGAGGTCGAGAGACACAAAAATAGCATAAAATATTAGTAAATAATATGTTGAGTCATATTAAATTGCTAATATGCAACCATTTTGACCTATAAAGTTGTAATTTCGTAAGGTTCAATGTAATACTTCTTCACCAAGCTTGTTTGGAAGATTATATTTTAAAAAAATGGCCACAAAATAATCTCTCATTCTATATGCTCTCCTTTAATGTGACTTTGATACTCTTCCTATCAAGAGTTGGGGTTGTCTGTATTTCCTCCCTTGAATGTAGGTGGACCTGTGGTTATGCAGAAATGTCACCACGTGCCAATTCATCAGAGGCAATGCAGAACCAATGCAGATGGTTCTCTTAGACACTCAGCTTCAGAGACCTGAGCCAACATGTGAGAAGTCTGAGGCTTCCATGCTCTGAGGAAGCCCAGCCCCCATGGAGAAGCCACACGTGGCTGCTCTGGCCAACATCTCTAGCTGAAGTCCCATTGGCCACCAGCCACAACCTCCAGACACATGAGTGAAGCGTGAAGCTGCCCCCCCCACCCAAAGAATCCTGCCATTTGCTGTTGGGTCACACCTGGCCTTCCAGTCTCCCAGCGGAGACTCAAGACATTCTGGATCAGAGACACTCCACCCATACGCCACCCATTCTTACATTCTGTCCCAAGACACTGTGAGGGGGATTTGTTTAAAATGCAAAGTTTTGGGATAATTTATTACACAATTTGGGATAATTTATAACCAAACAGCTTGCTTTCTTGGCTGATAAAAGGAGGTATGTCTACTTTCTTAATAAAGGAGAAATGGGAATAAAGCATTCAGGAGAATCCTGATACAGAATAACGACTCACGCTACCTTGGTTTCCTTTCTTTGGCATCAAAGAGCTTATAATATAAGGGATGCGACTGATATGGGCAGAAATAGCTATCATAGATGAGAGGGAGTATTAGGCAATGTGAAAGCTAACAGTTCTAAGACATAAAGTAGCTTTCCTGCGCGTAATCCTTCCTGGAAGGGAGCAGTTTCCTTCCATCTTGTTGTTCCACCATCCAGCGGCTCATCTGCCAGTCAGTCCATGCTCCAGCTCAAGTGGAGGGAGGGAGAGAAGAGGTCCAGGGTAGCCAATTCTTTTCAACTGGATGAAGCAGCAGCCACACATTGCATTGGCTCATAGATGCTTGTAGCCACACCTAGCTGCAAAGGAACCTTGGAAATGCAGTCTCCAGCTTGACCTCAAACTGCCCAGTTCTAGTTCTGTGGACAAAGGGGGAAATGGATTTTAATGAGCAAGATGCAATTTTTGACCGAGATACAATGAAAAGATCTGTAATTGAAGTGCAAAGCATAGCGAGAGGACAACACTCATCACCAGTTTGGGCTTAAACATTTGGGTTAGGTTTTTAGTAGGAATTACCAGTCACTTGAAGGAAGAGCAAGGTTTCAATGGAAATGCTCCCCTTACTATGCCAATAGGAATAAGCAGCATGCTTTCCCAACTCAGTGGTTTTTCTTTCATAGTGATTTTTAAGCAACAGACCAGTCACCAAAAAGCCGATCTTCCCTGGCCTCTGAGACTTGATTCTTTGAGACTTGAAGTTCATTTGCTGTTGCTTTCAAAGTGATCCCCAGAGGCGTGGGTGCCATGACGATGCGCTCTGTGAGGCTTGCAATTACAGAAGGGGTTACAGCACTACACTGACTTAGCAGCTCCGATGTCATCTGCTGCCTTCCAGAATTCAGAGCCAGACTGTATCGTTGCATCATTCTTTCCAGAGATGCCAACTGTTGTGCCAAAAGAGAAAGTCACACTAGGGATAGGGAACAAACAAAGGTATGATTATTATCTACGTGACTTTGATAATAATAAATGTGGAAAAACTTCTGATGCTACATATAAGAGAAATCTTCTAGAATATAACTTTTGAAGAGGAATGGGCAGCTTACTGGCATTTTAAAACACATGCCATAACATGAAGATAAATTAATTGCTTTAGGAGGTGGTATGAGTCCCTCTCTCGGGAGAGAGAGGCATTGGTGAAAGTTTGGTTACATCCCTCAGGTTGGAAGTGGAGTGTCCAGTTCCTGGACTCACCTGTAGTCTAGGGTCCAGGTAAGCAGGCAGAAAGGCTATGCCTGAGGGGGAAGAGGGAGATGCTTGCTGGGATTGAGGGCTCCTGGTTGTGGGACAATGGGAAGGAGAATCCTAGATGGTGAGATGAGAAGGGGAAAGACATGGGCTGTTGAAGAGTTCATTGCAGGCTTACAATATAAAAGCTCCCCCAGTCTTCCTCACAATATTGTCTGGAAATTCTATGCTGCTCTTTAAAATCTAAGGGAAGTTCATTTATTTGTGGGCACCTGAAGAGGAGGAAGTGGAGTTAACAAGTGCCAATCTTAAGCCTCATTCTCCGAGTTCTCTCAAATATTAAGGATTTCATGTCTGCATAAACGCCATGTACTCTGTGAAGGAAAACGTGTTTTTAGCACAAGAAAGTAAATTTCAAGTACCTCGTACTTCTGACATTTCTTTGGGAGTCCTGCCTCTCTGGCATTTTCTGGTATCATGAGAGGAATTATTGAGGAAGACAGTTTTAGCTGATGCCTTTACCCACAGAGATGTGGGCTCCATTAATGAGGGCCTCGGGCATACCGGAGTGTGAGGAGAAGGGAACATTTCTAATTTACTTCCTGAGAACGGAACCACCACAATGCCAACTTCTCTTTAATGTCGTCTCCTCCAAACCCGAGTCTGTCTCATGATTCCAAACTTACTCGGTGCTAGGTTGCTAGGTAAGCATATATATATTATCTATCTATCTATCTATCTATCTATCTATCTATCTATCTATCTATCTATCTATCTATCTATCTATCATCTATCTATCTATCTATCTATCTATCTATCTATCTATCTATCTATCTATCTCTATCTCTCATCCGTCTATCTATTACTTTTTAATAAAGGGGCTCAAAATAGATTTGATAGAATACTATCCTCATCTGGATAGACCAATTTTAAAAACAAACAATGCCCTAATTCCAGTGGCTTAGCACACGTTTATTTCTTGTGCAAATGAGTTGATGTGGTCAGGTAGCTTTTCTGGGTTGTTCTCCAAATGCTCGTCAACAATCCTGGTTTCCTTCATCAGGTGGCTGTGCCACCTTAGAGTCCTTTGTTTGGCCCATGGCTGGGAGACTTGGAACATGCTTCAGGGGCCGGGTGCAAGTGGCCTTACATTCAATGACCAGAGCCCAGTGGGATGGTCCCAACCCAACTGCACAAGAGGCTGGAAGATGTACATTTCCCTTATGCCCTGGGAGGCACATAGGGATTTGGCGTGTACCTGTCTAGTCTTTGACACTAGTCGTTAAGGAAGGTTTTATGTCATTGATGACTGTCAATCATGCATGTGATTCCCACAGGGTAATGTGTTGTTCTTTTGTTCCTCTAACGCAGAGTTGGGGCCATGATAGTCCTAAAATCATGGCATAGAATCATCACTGCTGTGTGGGGGCCTCATCTTTCTTTAACCTCCCCCCTCACACCAGCTCCTCTTCTTCTTCCGCCCTCTTTCATAGCCGCCCACCCCACTGTGTTTATTACATATCCTTGACTATTCATGTGTCTTGTAGAACAAGCTGCCGAGGACAGAAGGTTTCCATGTCTCCACGTCTTTTCCAACTCTTGACATTACTCACTGTGGTTTTCTTGGTGTTATTTTCATCGCTGATGACTTTGATACCCATTCGTACATATACGTCTGTAATTGCTTGTTCATATCAAGTTTTTCTCTATAGGGTTTCAACTTTCTATAGAGTTTTCTTTTGCATTTATTTACAAGAGCCCTTGTCTGTACTAGATGGTAGCAGGCTGTTGATTTTTTATGTGGCAAGTATCTTCTCCTAGTTTGTCATCTCTCTGGTACCTTTGTCCATGGCGTTCATCATTTCACAAAAAGCCTTAATTTTGAGGCATTCCAATTGATCCATTAATCAATTATTTCATAGTTTGTTCTTTTGGTTCTTATTTACAAAGTCTTGTGCTAATTTTGAGTCATGGAGACATATTCCTACATCTTTGCAATTATCTTTCACTTTTAGATTTTTAAACTGTCTGGAGTTTCAACCTTTATATGGTATTAGCTGGGAATACAGCTTTATTCTCTTCTATAGTGATAGGATTTCTCATCCGTCATCTACTAAGCAGTTCCTTCTTCCATCAGCGCTCCACGGTGCTGCTTTTCCCAGGCATAAAACTGGTCTGGGTTCAGCTCTAAGCTCCTTCAGGGTTCCATGGGTCTATTTGTCCAAATCTGTACGAGAACCATATTGCTTTTATTACAACAATTTTCTCAAGTCAAGCCCATTCTGATCCACACTTTGTTCTTTATTTTCAAGATCACGTTAGCTACTCATGGATCTTTATTCTTTCATATACATTTTAAAATTATGTTGAAGTCATAAAAAAAATCTAGCTGGAATGTTGATTAGGATTGCATTGAATCTACAGATTAGTTTAGGGATAATTGTTATATATTAGGTTGGTGCAAAAGTAATTGCAGTTTTTGCAATTACTTTTAACCTTTTGAACCGCAATTTTTTTTGCACCAACCTAATATTAGGTAAACTGTATTATACTAATTTATACCAGGAACATGGCATAAATCTCCGTTTACTTAGATTATTAATATCTACTAGTAATTAATTTTTTTTGTAAAGGCATTATATATTCACTTTTAGGCTACATTTTTTTAAAGCATGGGTATTAGTCATAATACAATTTAATTGGGATGCATTCTTGCAAGGACCTTCTGTTATATGCCATCACAGGTGCCTGTAGAAACATGCCCTTCTCAACCAGCGTTGGCATGCTCTACTTGTATTTCCAGCCTTCCTCTTAGACGGAGATCTTATGAAAATTTAAGAAGCTCCAATCAATTAAAATAAATGAACTGCACCCTGGGGATATGATTTAAGACATGAACTCTGCCTGAGTAGAAAAATTTCAGCCAACAAGGCTTCAACAGCACTTCCACACCAGGGAGCTCTGGAACCTTTGTTCTGCTTATCAAAATGACGTGCATACAGAAGTGAGGAAGCTGGGAATGCGTGTCCTTTTGGAGAAAGAGTCAGGGCTCCTCCACCTTCTCCACCACCATCATTTTTGCAACAGAGAAAGGAGAGTTTATGTCACTAGTGTATCTAAGAATTCAGCCCAGGGAGGTCTGAGGCTGGTCCCGATTTTATTTTGAAGTCCTGTGTTTTAAGAGTAAAATTTTACTTAAAATTTTAATTCATCTCCAAAATATGTCAATTATGTCTTTCTAGGCATAACATAGCAGGAGGTAAAATGGACTCTCCGGGAGGTCGTGCTACTTTTCACCTGTGACTTTTTGTAACCCCAATCCCACTGCCCAGGGGGTCAGTATGAGGAGACTGGTATAACGAATTTTTGTAATAGTTTTCTTAGGGTTTGTTATGGGTTGAATTGCGTCCCTCACAAAATTCATATGTTAAAGCGCTGACACCTGGGACCTCAGAATGTGACTGTATTTGGAGATGGGGGTCTTTAAAGCGGTGATTAAGTTAAGAAGAGGCCCTTAGAGTGGGCCCTACTCCAATCTGACTAGTGTCATTCTAAGAAGAGACCAGGACAGAGACGCACACAGAGGGACGACCATGTGAGGACACAGGGAGAAGACAGCCGTCTACAGGCCAAGGACTATAGGCCCTGAGAAGAAACTAACCCTGCCCGCACCTGGATCTTGGACTTCCAGCCTCCAGAACTGTGAGAAAATAAATGTCTGTTGTGTAAGCCGCCGGTGTGTGGAACTTTGTTATAGCTGCCTGAGCTGACCACTGCAGGGAAAGGCTTGCAGTTTAGATAGTAAAATGATGTCTCTGCAACCTAGTGGTTCTCTAGCCTTTGGCCCATCTACAAACTACTGGTGTTTTGGTGGAAAATAAAGACCAGAAAGAGCTGAGCACAGGTCAGAGGGGGGAAGAAAGGAGTGTGAAGAATGCAGGTAGTCCAAGGTGTGCTGCCAGTTAATGGGGGGGCAGGAAGTCTCTCTACAGGTGAAGTGGTGACTTTCTAGAGAATTCTCAGGAAAGAGGGTGTGCGGTCACCCCCTGTTCATAACACTATGGTAGGACTGGAACAGTAAATGAGAAGGGTTGTTCTGTCGAGGCCAGGGCCAGAGTGGTGGCCTGGACTCAGAGGCTACCCAGCAGCTCCAGGGAAGGGGACTGGGGCCAGAACCGAGTTTGGGACCTCGTAGACAGAATCCAATCCAAGAACCCCTGGCGACGCAGGGGTACTTTTGGATAGGGAAGGTCGGCGAATGATGGATGACCCAGCATGAACAAAGCAAGAACTCGAGCAGAGCTTGGGTGCAGATTGTGGGGCGCCTGGGCTCCAGTTCTGAAGAAACTGGGCTCCAGGTGGGGCTTGGACATAGGAGCCTAAGGTAGCGCTGGAGCAAAAGGAGACATTCAGCCACTTGTTCTCTCGGTCACTTTTAGGAGGGCATCTTGATTCGGGCACTAGCGAAAGCACTAGGAGGTACACCGGCTTGTTTCCAGTCACATCCGCTACGGAACTGGGACTTCGTCACTTTCCTTTCATTAGACACTATTCTGAAAGCTGGAGCTGGGACCTGGCCTACAGGGAGGGGAAGAAACCTCAGCTTTTAAAATTTGAAGGATGAGGGAAAGAACAATAGACAGGTCATTTTAAGGAGGGGCTGAGCAGCAGTTTGGGGGTGAATTTCGTGTTGAGGTCAAGGGGCATCGAGAAGCTCTCTGAATGTGGACCCTGAGTTGTGACATGTGGAATCTGTCTATAGGGAGAGGGGAGGTTGGCATTTAGTCATATTACCAAACCCAAAGCTGTAAGATTTGAAAACAAACAATTATTTTAGCAGAAAATGAGAGACCGGCTTCAAGTTTTCTTGTTAAGGACTTGTTTCTAAACAGCTGAATAATTACTGTCATCTATTTAAGATTTCCAGATGGTTTCCAAAAATTTTCTGCTTTCTTCAAATTTTCTCAGCCTTTTTACACTTGTCTCAAAGATTGCCGTAACATTTCTAATTGGATCATAGCATTTACAACAAACATTTCTTGAGGGCCCACTTGCTAAACACTGCTGACTGAAATGCAGAAAAGCTTCCAGGGCGATTTTAAGAAGAGACAGGCATGTGTACGGTTTAGTGTTGTTAGGGTTTTTTGCCCCCATTATATTCACTATTAAGTCAATATCAACAAATCAAATACTGGTTTGATAAGTTGTCTAATTCTGGGTAAAATAGTAAATTTCATAAATACTCCATACAAATGGTATTTTAAGTTGACTTTATTTATTTATTTACTTACTTATAAGACTTTTTCTGACATCTACTTAAATGTTCCCAAACCAGAGTTGCTATAAAATCTTCCTCCCCATTAGGTTGACTTTAAACACAGAACAGTAACAATTTGTGTTCTATTATCTTACATAAGTACTATGGATTTTTCTATTCTTTTGCAGGAAAATTAAATCTGTTTGGGATCCTCTAGTTTCTGATTTTTCATTCAGAAAATAAAGCAAATATATCTCAAGGTCTCAGAGTGGCCACTACAGTCACTCTGTTGTCTGTTATAAATATTTGTCACTAACGTTGTGTTTCAGGTCCATGCAGGTCAGGGTTGCCCCAGAACTGTAGCCCCGACACCCCCTTCCCAGCCTCACCTCATTCCGTTCGTGTGTCTCACTCCAGATCCCTGCACTTGAAGCCACTTGGGTGTCTCGATTTTTCCATACAGGCTTACATTTCCTGCATTCTTTGATTCCTCTTCTATTGATCTCATTTAATTCAGTCTTCCCTGAGGGTCCTGTTGTGGGTTCCATTCCAGACCACCTCAGTAAAGTAATCTTTGGCTGGTTGGGTTGTGGCTTTCAACTTGTAAAAAATGCAACATCTGTGAAGTCAGTAAAGCAAAGGCAATAAAACAACATATGCCTGTATGTTTTCCTTCCTCTGTGTGCTTACTGCATTTCTACTTCTGTTTTACGTGACTGTAACTCTGCTTTGAGTTACAGATAGATATGTACCTGTACAGATACATTCCTATACGGATACGTGCATATTCTTCTTGATAAATTATTATCCTTGAAGGCTACGGCTGTTATAGATATAGGTAGATACATAGATTATAGATCTAGCTATAGATGAAATCAATGTAAATATAGATACAGAAATAGATGTCCTCTATTCAGCTGATGGTGAGCTCAGTGAGGACAGGGATATGTTTTGATCATTTCAGCATTCCCAGCGTCTGGAACCCACCTGCTCTGGGAACCATGTGTTCACCTGGAGCTTTCCCTCACGCAGTGCACACTCGCTGGGCTGTGGTCTCTGTCCATTGCCTCTCCTCCCCACTGCACTGCAGCTTCTCCAGGGTGGGCAGGTCACCATTTATTCTGTGTCCCTGCATCTTGAGGTACATGACGCACAAATGATATCCATCTACACCATACAGATGGAGACAGAGTCTCCGAAGAACTGAAAGATACAAGGAAAAGATGATAGCTATAATCCCTACGGTTCCATCTCTCACTCTGTCACGCCTCTGCGCCAATGTCACCTTAGAACCGAGGTTCTCCGCGGTGTGGCGCTCTAAAATGAAAGCGAGTGTGCGCCCCCACGCAGCACTCTCCTTCCCCTGTTACTTTCCTCCAGAATGTTTATCCGCACACCATACACTTGTTTGTCTGTCCCAATGGGGTCTACATGCCAGACAGCAGGAATTCAAATATATGTGTTGAATAAATGGAAGACTAAAATATGGTATCAAAGTACATCTGAGGAACCATTAAGAACTTTTAATGATTTTTAAAATAAATATTTAAGGGTATGTAAGTAAATGAAAACATTTAAAAGTAATTTTTCAAAACAATAAAGTGTGCAAATAGCTTTATATCGATGCTATGTATGTACCATTCTTTGCAGGCTGCATTTAGCTGGTGAAATTTGTTAAGATCTGTGAGGGTCCCCTGCAAGGGGCCTTCCCATTACTGGGATAGAACTGTTGACATCACTCACCCCCATCCACGGTCTGTCTGGAATGAGGGCTGATAGGAAGCTGGGTCACTCAGGCAGCTTTTTCTTTTCCAGGATAAGAATCATAGTCCCAGCAGTTGTGAACCCAGACCCTGGGCCTGGCACATTCTCGATAGATGTTTCCTGAATGACAGAATCGCGGTAAGAATGCAATTGTTCAATGCTCCCCAGAAACATGGATCTCACAAATGAAATGCGAGGCTTATTTATATTGCATAAATTCTTCTAAATTAAATGTAGAAAACACGGTTGCAAACATGTTGTTAGGGGAGACGCGTGTCTCTGTTACTGTGAAGTTGGCCAAGAGGTGTGTAGCGTGTGGGGGTGGAGGTCAGGGGAACGTGAGGAGCCAGCACAGGTCGGAGCGGAGTGTGAGGAAACACGATGGGCTGGACTGGCCCCTGTGGGCACACACAGAGGCTCAGGGTCGCCTGGCGGTCTCTGCCAGGGGCTAGAATCCGGTGTCCACGCAGCCCAGGTGAAGCCGAGCCTGAAGCGTGGCGCTCAGCCTTCCGGAAGCACTTGCTCAGTGTGAGGCTGAGCAGCGACGTTCCACATGACACAGCTTCCGCTGAACACGTGTCTTTGGCCTAACTTTGCTGATGCTGCAGGCTGACAGATGACAAACATGAGTTCCCATGTACCATGTGAATTTACCATAACCTTGCCAAGTTTCTCATGATCCCGTTTTCTCCTGGAATTTTAGAAAAGACAATCTCTCTCTCTCTCTCTCTCTCTCTCTCTCTCTCTCTCTCTCTTAAATAAATGACACCATATTTGGGGGCTGTACGTTAAATTTAGAGTTTAAAAGAAAGGCTGCAGTGAAGGAAGAAACAGAGATGGTTTGATGGTTTACTTTTTCCTTTGATAGGTAACACCTGCTTGAAAATGGCCTGCTCTGCACATGCACGCACACGTGCACGCAGGCGCACACACGCAGGCATACACACCTGTGCCCTTTCAACACTCTGACTGGTCTCCCTGCGGATTCCATGACCCACGATCCCATCTTTTGCATAAACAAGGGCAGGCTTGGGATCTTGGCCTCAAGCTCACTCCAAGACGAGCACAGTGGCCTGATATACTGTAGAGCGCCACGTTCAAGCTCGACCAGCTGCCTTGCTTGCTTCTTCTCGGCTCCCTTTTCTTCCTTTCATTTCTCCTTATTTTCCTGCTCTCCTTCCCACCTGCTCCCTCCCTCCCTCTCCTCGCAAAGACTTTCCTTTTCCTCCAGAGAGAGTGACACAGATGGAGGGAGACGCGTGTCTTTCCTCTGTATATACCCCAGGACCCTTTTTTATTCCTGTTTGGATTCAGCCTCCTGGGTTTTGGAATTTTTTTCATTGTTTGAATACATGTCTTTGGGTGACTGTACGTAGGGTCATCTGTGTCACCCACGCCTCTTTTCTCACCTGTTCAGAGCATCTGAGGCCTTTCTCCAAATCACCTTACCACTCTCTGAACCGTTAAAATAATGGGGTTGGATATGGAGGCTTCTTCAAACCCCTTTGTAGCTCCATTTTGGGGGACACTGTGTCTCATTTTGGAGAGAGTGGGGAGGCAGATTGAGAAGAGAGAGAGAGGGACACTTCCTTCCATGTCCTTGACCTCCGAGGCCTGTCTTTTTCTCTTTGTCATCGTGTGACCTCCCCACCCAGGGACCATCGCTGGGTTCCGACTGTGACCCCTCGGTGTTTCAGACCACGTGGACCCCGGGCCAACAGTGACGGTAAGAAGCTGTCAAGGAGAGCAAGCACATATTGGATTGGAAAGCATAACGTGCTGTTTATTTTATTCTGACAGGCGCCAGTCTTTCTTTGTGTATGTCATTTTTTTTTTTTAACGTGGTAAAATATAACATGTACTGTTTTAACCATTTTTAAGTGTAGAATTCAGTGGCATGGAGTTTGTTCACATGGTGCAACCATCGTACCATCCCGTGTGTGTCATTTTTCATGTATGTGCTCCCATTAACAATTTCTTGCTCTCTGACAGTCATTGAGGATATTTCTGGGCAGTGATGGGTGTTCAAAATAAAGGGCGGTTTTAAGTCAAATGGCTCTGCAGGAAGCAGCTGAAACTCAGTGAGGTTGAAGTGGTTGATTCCACCAGGCCATTTACTCTTCGCTGCCAGCAGAGGGGGCCAGTGAGCCAAGCCTTGAGGAATTCTGAGGCCTTCACACCCGCACGGAACCCGGAACCCGGGAGAAGGCAGGCAGGTGCCCTGAGCAAGTCAGCATTTACCAAGCAAGCACCACGCCATGTAAGGGACACTGGAGCCAAACAGTGGCTAGCTGTTTAAAGCAATTTTTTCACCAGTATTTATTGGTTAAAGAAATCATCTGGGAAGAATGCTAGTTCTCCCGTCTCTTCCAGCGTGCTTCTGTCTTTGATTCTGAGCCTTCTTGTCCCAAGGGGGCATTACTTGGGTATTTTAAGCTGGATGGACAGTTCTTGTGTGCCACCCTAGTCAGGGAGAAAGGCCCAGGGTTTGTTGCCAAGCTTGGCATGGAATTTAATTTGATTTAGAGAAGGTGAAGAAATGGGGGGCATTTCTTGTACCTGGAACGGTGTGGAGCGCTGGTGTGAATGGTATGAACACTGGGAACACGCAGCTGCTCAGAGCATTATGTTGACACCGCAGAGAAATCGGGGCTTCCAGCCTCCAGTTCCCAAAGTGGATCCAGCTGTGCTACCTGCAGGCCAGCGCATTCGTGGGGGGAGTTGCTCTGGAAGGTGCATGTTCTTACAGGCCGCTAGCACCCTTCAGTGGATCACCCGGAGTACACGGAAGAATTCTTTAGAAAATAAACCCCCGGCAATTCTAGCCACAGATGGTCAGATAAAAATGGACCGGTATTGTCAACAAAAAAGTGAAAAAGACAACTTAGTGGTTTTTAAACCTGATAACCTAGAATTAGTTGAAAAGAAACTCAACTTAAACACAAAGAGACAAAAAAAAAAAAAAAAAAAATCCCAGCCAAAGTGCCAGGGTCCTTAACCACCCTTCACTAACAAACAACTCATCTTCTAACAGATGAGGAAGTAGTACTTTTTCTACCTGACCTTTGAACAATTTCAGGACAAAAACAATAAACAAAATGGAACAACAAAGCGCCCCCCAAACCCAGCAAACCTCAAAAACCTATTCTGAGTTGCTTTTATTCATCCTTTTGAACCACACTGAAAGAGCCAGCTGGCTTCAGTATTATCAGAAATGCTCCTGACTTTGGATTTCTCTTTCTTTCCTCTCCCTGGCTGGAAAATGAAGTCCTTTATGCAGATTACTGCCTTACGTCTGACTGTCTTGGGTCCATGTAATGGGGTTGCTGACATTTCTTTGACTTCCTAGTGGAATAATTAGGTGCTCTAGTTACCAAGCAACAGAAAGTCGGACGACCCAGGCGCAGAGAGACCTGGGCAGACTCAGAGGAAGGATGGATCCGCTTCCGGAAGAGCCTCTACTAGACATGGGGGTGGTGAGCTTCCTGCCACAGAGGCTGACACTCCCTGGTGGCCAGCTCACCTCCACTGTCCCCGGACAGGGCACCTGCACAAGCCAGCCTCCCATCCTGGGTCCCTGAGCACCTGCTGCGCGCACAGCAGCCCCTGTGCAGAATTCAGTAAACACTTTTGTGTGTTTATTTATTATTTTAATGTGGTTAAACACACATGACGTGAAACTGACCGTCTTAACACATTAAGTGCTCGGTACAGTATTGTTACTGTAAACACAGTGTTATGCGGGAGATCTCTGGAACATTTTCACTTTGCACGATGGAAACTTTATATCCATTGATCAGCAATTCCCCGATCTGTCCACTCCCAGACCCTGAAAACCATGGCTCTGATGTCTGCTCCTGTGAGTGTGACAACTTCAGACACCGCGCACATCGTGCTGTATTTGACCTTCTGGGGCTGGCTTATCGCACTTCGCATCAGGCGTCCCATGGTTGCCTGGTCCTGGGAGGAGACACCACCTGCTCTCTTCTCAGGTAATACAACCTTAACCAGGCAGATGGGACTGACCCCTGTACTGGGAGGAGGGCTTGTGATTGATGGGTTTTGTGATTCAGACCGCAAAACCCCGAAGAGAAGAAAAACAGCACCAGAAGACTGTACCTTCCTTCCAAATTTTGTCTCATGAAACTTAGTAACTCCTTCATTCCGCATGTCAGGAATGCCCCAGAGTTGAAGAGAAGAGCACGGTGCAAAGCTGTTTTGTATATAGTGCGTCTGTCCCAAAATGTGTGCGTGGTTAGGCGAAAAAAGTCCCAGACTATGAGACCATGTCCCATAATGCCAGCCGTGACTATGCCTGGTTTTGAGAGTATGTGATTATGAGTAATTAATTCCTAAAAAGTTTTATACTTTTCTACATTTCATTAATTTTCTACACTTGACATTACCTTTATCTTTGCAAATATAAACATGTAAGCATGTATGGATGTATGTATACGTGTGTATGTGTGTATGTGTTGTATATACAAAGTCTGACAATTGAGTTCGTGAACTCATCCTAGAAAAAGTGCTTCATACCTCATTGCTGAATATCACTACGGCCACCTTCGAAGTACTCCCCTTGAGAAGCTATGCACTGACGCCAGCGCCTAGTCCACCCTTCAAAGCAATTTTGGAACTCTTTTTCTGGAATGGCCATCAGAGCTGTCATATTACCCTTGATGTCCTGAATGTCATCAAAATGTCATCTTTTCAATGTTTCCTTTATCTTCAGGTAAAGAAAGAAGTCACTGGGGGCCAGATCAGGTGAATAGGAAAGGGTGTTCCAATACAGTTATTTGTTTACCGGCTAAAAACTCCCTCACAGACAGTGCCGTGTGAGCTGGTGCATTGTCATGATGCAAGAGCCATGAATTGTTGGCGAAAAGTTCAGGTCGTCTAACTTTTTCATGCAGCCTTTTCAGCACTTCCAATTAGTAAACTTGGTTAACTGTTTGTCCAGTTGGTACAAATTCATAATGCATAATCCCTCTGATATCAAAAAAGGTTAGTAACATTGTTCCAACAAGTTTGCAAACTTAATTGACCTCTTAATTCTCTGACATGTGTATATGTTATATGTGTGTGTGCCATCCAGGGGTTTGTTCTCCAAAGTGTGATTCTCTTTGTAAAAGTGAATGATCACATAAATCTACTTATTCTTCCAAGGGGAGAAGTAGAAAAGCCCATTCTGAGCAGTGACCTGAACTGCCCTGGTCACAGGTGGGGGTCAGCCATGGGACTCAGAAAATAGGAATTGCATGGTTGTCCGTTCAGTAGGCCAGTTCGTATTTCAGCCACCTTGCTCAGACAGATTCTTCAGCTGTAAATTATGAAAACGAGAGCCAAGATTCACAGAAGACTAACTGCATTCCACACGTGCTAAACATTTTCCCCATTAATCCTTACACCAAACCTGAGAGGGAGGTTCTGTTCTCATCCCCATTTTCCAGATGAGAAAACAGAGGCACAGGGTGGTCAAGTGATTTGGTGAAGCTGCCCAGAAGTGAGCTGTGTCTAGGAAGTGGCCTCCAGGGATCGTGCTCCAACCACCAGGCCATCCTGCCCCTCAGGATGTGGTGAGGGGTGAGAAGACACCCCACAGGAGTGTGTGAGAGACCTACAAAATAGATAGTACTGGTGAGACCCTTGGGAACTAAATAGCACATCAAGATTAGTTGTTAAAAATCCATTTAACATTCTGATACTTGCAGTAGAGCCTGTGTTCCTGGTTTCTAGACCTGGGTGAGAAGGCTGCCTTCTTGTGGGTTCTGGTTGGGTTCACAGGGCTGGCAGGATTCTACCTGGACACAGGGATCACCTGGTCTGGGTCTCTGTCAACCAGCTGCGTCCTCTGGTCCTGGCATGGATCTGGTCTATGAGGACGTGCGTGGCCAGGGCCGACCCACAGGCCAGGGGGAAAGACCAGAATGAGCCCAGCCTCAGCAGAGGCCTCCTGGCAGTTTTGCTTCCTGTCTGTGGTTTTCCTGGGGACAAAGCCCCAGTGCTACGTTAGCGCTAAGGTTTAGCGTGCATGTCCCCAGAGTGGGTAGTGTATTGACTGGTTTACACCGTAGTCAAGTGTGTGGCTGTCTGAGCTAGGGCTGCTTGAACAGAAGACCACAGACTGGGGGGCTTGTGGCTCACATGTCTGGAGGCTGGGAGCCTGGGATCCGGGTGCCATCATGGTTGGGTTCTTGGGGGAGGGAACCTCTTCCTGGTTTATAGACGCCCAACTTCTTCCTCTGTCCTCACATGGCGAGAGTGAGCCAGTGCTCGTGTCTTTTCTCATAAGGGCACTAACCCTATTCCTGAGGGCTCCACCCCATGACCTCATCATCTCTCAAAGCCCCACCTCCAAATACCATCACACCGAAGATTAGGGTTTCAACACATGAATTTGGAGGAGAACACAAAGATTCAGTCCATAGCAGTGGCCAGTATGAAGGACACATCTGAGAATAAACTGGAAGAAGTTTCATGTTAATAATTTTAACTAGTAACTACTCTAGAACAATAATAGGAAAGTCGAGTTGGTTTTTGTGTGTCTCTCTAAAGACACAGGCTCTTCAAAAATTATGGGTAAATTGGCTTTAGACATGTCACATTTGGAAGAGCAGCAGGACAAAAGTGTTGGTCAAGCCTTAAGCCACGTGGTGAAAAGAGTTTTAAAAGAGTCTCCTAGAATCCTGACTTCTGGTCAGCTCTAGACAATGCATGACTTTAAATGATTACAACTCTTAAAATGCTCCGTAGTTCTAAATTCAAACTAATTATAAAAACTGCTCTCTTTTGATTATCATACGTTTAAAAAAGTCCGCTTTGTAGCTATTCTTCCCTCCATAGATTGTGCAAAGACTTCTGGGCTAAGGGTAGTAACATTCTGTGGTTATAAGTGTGGGTCTCTGCTCAGATCTGAGCAGTTATTTGTTCAGTCAACAAACATTTGTTGAAATACAAAGAGGAAGCAGAAGATACTTCTCTGATCTCAAGGTTCTCTCAACTCTGTGGAGATGTCCACAGCTGTGTGTGTGTGTGTGTGTGTGTGTGTGTGTGTGTGTGCGCGCGCGCGCGCGCGCGCACGTGTGTATGTGTGCAACGGTAAGAGGCAGCTTGGGTTAGGGTTTAACAGAACCATTTTTGGACTGAACGTGTTTCTCCATGGCTTTGGAGCTGGCCTGGCCATGCCAGAGCCGAACACAAATAAGGTTTAAATTATGTGCAATTAGAAATTTCCCTTTTCCCCTTTCGTCTGCTTTTGCTCATTTCTAATCTCGTTTCTTACTCTCATGCCCATCATCTAGCCTGGCATTAACGTAGCAGTACAATGTCTATAAAATTAAATTCACAAAGGCCTTGGCAGCTAATTCTGAATCCAGCTTTGATGTAGTCACAACCCTGGGCTGCAGCCAACTGGTAGACCTGATAACGGCGCTGCAGAGCAGAGAGCCGAGCACCCATTTGAGATCCACCCTTCAACCCTGTCTGGCAGGGCAGGAGGGTGGCAGGCGGCTACCTAATCCACAGAGAAACTTGGGACGGTGGGAAACACTCAATTTGCTTCTTCGGGAACCCTAATCTCTGAGTCTTAAGTAAATCAGGCCTGGAGAGAGAGAGCCAGACCTTTTGAATGAAGTCAGGCCCAAGGGTTAGCAAATTGCTTTAAAACACCCGGTGCTAAGAAGCAGGATCCCAGGAGCCTATTTCCATGATATTTTCACTCTGCCAAGTTTCTTAGGGCTTGACAATCCCCATCATCCCTGCATTTGCCCCTCTTTCTCTCTCCAGCTGAATAATTTGGGTTGTGTAAAACAGAGATACAAAAGGTGATTGTTTTGAGCCTTTTGGGGGATTGGCTACATAACAGGCCCTTTAATTCCCAAGAAAATTGCTTCTTCTTTGCAAAATATACTGTACCATTCACTTCTCAACTTAGCCATTTCTATTCTGACATAGGTCCCTTTCAAATTCGATATACACTATGTAAATGTGAGCCAACCACCAAAAACTCCTTTCTAAAATGGAGACTGTTAATATTTTTCTTTGAAGCTCGTCACCTCTTTCAGGCAGGAAATTACTGTCAACTTCCTTGCTGCCTGGCACTAGTTAACTGAGCTTTTTCTCCCATTTTTTGAAAGGAAATACAGTGCCAGGGACCATTTCTAGAAATAAGTCTATATTTAAAAATCATTATCTTAAAAAATTGGCATCAAAAGTCAGTGACGTCGCTGTATTCACATCACGAAGCTGGAGTACAGGTTAAACATCTTTCCATTGTCTGTGCACTTGGTAGCTCTTGGTCTATTTTAGTAAATGCTTTAGTTCAGTGTAATTACTACGGTTTCTAAAGGAGTTTCTGTGTAATTACCACGTAGTTTACTTCATGGTAACTATGCAATTAACTTGTCCCACTTCTCTAAATGGAAAATAGTATAATTCTCATACAAATTGTTCGGATGCTATGGTTTTCAACCGCACCTTAAAATATCTATATTTAACATGCTTTCTTCATTTTCTCCCTTCCCTTTCTCCAAATAACATATCTGGTTTAGTTAATTATGTTTTGCTTTTATAGACCAAAGAAAGGCAAGATTGCTAAAATTTTATCGGGCAGCCCCAAATTATCAAGAAATCTATTGGGACATAAAAAAAAGAACAATGGGGGTTAAATTATCCACGCAAATAAATGCTGGGTCAGGGTTTTTAAAGGACCTATTGAGGTCTGATGGAAATCAGGTCGTGAGCCCAGAAGGAAACCAATCCATTTGTCTCTACTTCTCGGTGTGTTAGAATTAGTGTTGAGAGGGAATTTGCTGGAGTGGGGCCCTTCGTATCTTCTGCTGTGAAGGTGAGAGTGGCCTTTGGAGGACGTCCCAGGGAAAATTCTCTCCTATTGTTTAAGGTTCAGGAGCTGGAACTGGGCACTAAGAAGATGCTTTGAAAAGGGAAAGTAACCCCAGTGCTAATTATAACCTAGGGGACGATGGGAAGTTTCAACCCATAGATATTTTCAAAAAAATCAGCGTGTTTCTGTCTGTATAACCAGTTTGGAGGGCATTTACATGGCCCATTGACACAACTATGAAGTAAGTTCTAAAAGCAAATCAACTTACTTGTCAAACTGTGGGCCCTAGGGCCAGCCCTAGGCATAATGCTTACTCTTCTGATAAATCCATCTGTCCATCCATCTATTCAAACACCCAACATCTATGGAGTGCCTGGGTGCTGGTGATGAAGAAGACATGTCCCCTGCCCTTGAGACCTTACAGCTCAGTTGGGGAGGCAACTGGGCAAAGGCCATGAGAATCTAGCAAGAGAGCACCGTGATGGCATAAGCAGGTGAGCTACGCGAACACACTCTCCCAGTCTGCAAACACTCTACCAGTGCACTGAACACCTCTGTGCTGGGTGCTCTCCTTGGTTGTGGAGATACAATAAAGAGTGAGACTCCCAAGACCCAGATTGTCATGGTGCTTCCATTGTCCTAGGGAGACAGAAAATATGTCAGCAGGTAAAAATGTGCACCAGTTGCAGGCAAGGACATGTTCTGCAGGGGGTAGGGGAGAGATGGAGAAAGGAAGGGCTGTGCTGGATAAGGTGGTCAGGAAAGGCTTCTCTACGAGAGTGATATTTGAGCAGAGATGTGAATAAAGTCAGGACATGAACCTTAGAAAGATCCGGAGGAACCACAGTCTCCGAGGCGGGATCAGCAAGTGGGCAAGCGAGGAGGAGGCTTTTGTCTGAGGAACGGTGAGGCTGGAGAGCAGTGAGCCCCCGGTGAAAGCTACGGAAATGAGGCCAGAGAGAGGGTGAATCGTGGAGCATGTGTGGCCATGTGAACACCATGAGGAACTTGGGTCTTTACATTTGTGTGTTTGTATATTTTTGTGTGGGCTAGAAAGTCACGGGAAGATTTTTGTGAAGGTGCAAAACAAGATCTGATTTTTGTTTTTTAAAAGAAAAGTACTACTTTTCAGCTCTCATGTCAAGACCAGACTATAGGGGGAGCAAGAAGGGGAGCCAATGCTACTCTATATGGTGAAGGATGATGGCGACTTAGGGTGGGGTTTTTGTGGTGGAGGCTGCAACTAGTACAAAGGGGCTGCTGGGCATGTTCTGAATATCGGTCTTGCTACTGAGTTGGATGCAAGGGGGTGGAGAATGAATGGCGGCAAAGCCAGCACCTAGAATTTTGGCTTGAGCAATCAGATGAATGGGTTTGCTCACATGGGAAGGTTTTGGGGGGAGAAGAGTTGGAGTCGATGAGCTGAGTCTCATCCTCGGATGTGTTGTCTGTTTCACACCCAAGTGGAGATATTGAATAGGCAGCTGGACACATGAGTCTGGAGTTGGGGAGGGCCTTGTGAGCTAGGACTCTAAATTGGGGAGTCGCTAGCAGAGGAGGCATTTAGAGCAGCAAGACTAGCTAAACTCAGCAAAGAGAGTCAGAGTAAGAAGATAAAAGGCCTGGGGACGGAGCCTGGGGCGTGCAACACTGACGTACTGGCAAGAGGAGGGAGAGCAGGGGTGAGCAAACGAGGCTGAGAAGGTGCAGTTAGCGAGACAGGGAGAAAAGGAGCAGGGCTTGGAGTCAAGGAAGTCGAGGGAAGGAAGTGTTCAAGAGGGAAGGGACCATCACCCGCGTGGAGTACGAGAGGTCAAGGAAGATGAGAGACCTGCCCACTGGGCTTGATGACACGGAGCTCGCTGTCATTGCAACAGTGTTTCAGGGGGGTATTTGGGGACAAAAACCTAAATAGAGTAGGTTCAAAGAACGGGAGGGGAAGACACCTAACGTATAACAGCATTTGGGGGAGTTTTGTTATAAAGAGGAGAGATATGATGTGGTAGATGGAGGTGAGTGTGGGGCCAAGTGAGACCTTTGAAAGAAAAGAGACATCACAGCGTGTTTACGGGTTAAGGAAGCGATTCCATGGAGAAGGAAGGACTCGATGATGTACAGAGTAAGGAAATGACTTCTGAAGCAAAGGTGAGAGGGAAGAATGCAGGCTCCCAGAGGAGGTGTGAGTAGAAACAGTCCTAGCAGGAGGGAATGCAGAGTGTGTGGGGGCAGGGGCAGAGGCAGAGATTGGGGCTGAAGTCGGAGAAAAGAGCAGAAACTCAGAAAGGCAAGTGACCTGAGGCTGTCTCAGAGTCACAGAGGAAGGTGGCAGCTGGGCCTCCCTGCAGTCTGGGATTCCTGGGACTAGAGGGTGGCACTGCTGGTTCGGGTGCTCTCTGCCTCCAAACCTGGCCGTCTCGACCTTTCTCCTCCTCCCAGCCAGTAGGACTTTTAATTAGCCTCCCCTTCTAGGGGCCCCATTCTTCGTCTTTGACAGAAAATAGTTCAGTCTGGACTTGCCCCCTCCCCCCCTTTTTTGTGGTAGTCAGAGCAATGACTCCCCCCAAATGTCTGATCCTGATACCTGTGAATATGTTACTTTATATGACAACAGGGATTTTGCAGGTATGACTAAGTTAAGGTTTTGAGAGTGGGAGATGACCCTGGATTGTCTGGGTGGGTAGACACAAGGTCCTTTTAGGAGGGCAGCAGGAGCCTCTGACTCAGAACAGGAGACGTGACAGTGGAAGCAGGGGTGGCAGTGATGCACTTTGAAGATGGAGGGAGGGGCTGAAAACGAAGGAACTGGGGTGTGGACTGTAGAAGCTGGAAAACGCAAGGAAGTGGGTTCTCCCCTGGAGAGCCCAGAGGGGATGCAGCCCTGTGGAAACCTCGATTTCAGTCTTAGAAGGCTCATTTCGGACTTCTGACTTCCAGAATAGTAAGAGAATAACGTGTGCTGTTGTAAGCCAATGAGTTTGTGGTCGGTTGTTACAGCAGCAACAGGAAACTAATACATCTTATATGAGAATTTACCAGGTGTGAGAGCCATTATTTCGGAGCACTTGCCTTGTGAAAGCGCTGAACCTGCGGATGGTTACTTCTGGTTTGGAGAAGAGGACAGGCTTGGGAGAGAGCAACAGTGAGCAGTGACTCCTTCAGTATCCATCATTCCAAAGGCCACTCATGCCGTAGGCATAGCTACCCAGACCCCAACTGTGACTTTTTCTTTGACAATGGTCACAGTAAAGAGAGTCATTTCAATAGCACGTGGACACGACAGAAGGAAAGAATAGTCTCAGCTCTGTGCTCTGCCCTGTGTCCCATGACCAAGGCACTGACCCCCAGATTCTGCTCTTTTTTACAAACAGAAGGTCTGTGGGATCCATGTGGCGGACTTAGGCTTTAGAGTAGACAGGTGAAAGGCCTTTCGGTCATCTCATTGGGGTAAACAGTGTTTCCCTCGATTTATAAAGTCGGACTTCTCCACAACAGTCCCAAGAAAGCTGCCATTGAGTGGCTTTATGTCACTGCTGCTGTCCTTAAGCTAGTTTACACTGCTAGTTGCTGTTCTTTAGTGAGTTTTTGCTACTAAAATCAATGCATTCATTTTCTATGAACTTCCTGCTTCCAAGGCTACTACTCTTCATGGTTGTAAACCGAGGAAAACCACGGTGTTCCATGTGCTCTCACAAGTCACACGTGAAGCTAAGTCCCAAAGTGAGAATGAAAATATCATCCCATCACAGCTTTGCAGCTGGAAGGTCAGCCAGTCAGGAGGCTTTTTGGAATATTACGGAACGAGATGCCTGGGCAGTCTGGATGGGAAGTCTGGAGTGCTCCAATTGAGTCCATAAATTAAACAAAGAAAACAGAACGAGAATGTAAGATGGGAGAGCGTGGGTGCTTTCTTAGACTTGGGGCTTACGTGAGGAGAGGACAGCAGGCGCTGGGTGCCCGAGATGTGAGAAGAGGCACAGAGGAGGGCAGTGGGAGAGAGGGTGTCAAAGACGTATTTCTCAACCTCTGGTGTGTGCCCTGAGTCAGCTGCTGAAACCAGGACCTTCCTACCCACTGGGCAAACACATCTCTCCAATGGCTCCCACAGGGGCCCCTTTGCCTCCCAGAGCACGTTAGGCAGGCAATGTCCGGAAATGTTTCTGGTTATCCAAACTGGGGGCAGATGAATGTTCTTGCCATCTGGTGAATAGAGACCAGGGATGCTGCTAAACATCCCACATTGAACAGGAAAGGCTCCCACCACACCTCAAAGCACATACACGGGGAAAAAAAACATCTGGTTCCACAGGCCGGCGGTGCTGGGGTTTGGAAACCCCAGTCAATTCCTTGACATATCCCCCCACTTTCTTTGACATCAGGAAAGGAGCTTGGAGAGAAGCTGTGTGGGGAAAGGTACATGCTTGGCTGGGGCGTCGTGAATATTTTTGCCTTAGAGATTGCACAGTAATTAGATGGGGCACATTCTGTTTTGGAAGAATGGGAAGAATTATCTTGTCATCGCAGGACAATTATCCTATGAATATTTTGGCAGCACATTATGTTTTTCTATGTAATTGCAATTAACATGTAAGTGATCTCGTACTGCTGGTGTGTGACATTCCTACCCAGAAAAACATATGACTAGTGTTAAGGGGACAGCTACACACGTGTGGCACGTATCGAAGAAGAGGTGGCATAGGAAGCAGCCCACGTTGTTGGCTTCTTACCCGGCGCCCAAGCTCTGCTGTGGTCATGTTTTTAGGTGAATTTTAGGTAAGGAGGTACAGAGGGGACCTGAAAAGCAGTCATCACTTATCCACGTGGAGAGTGGCCAGGTGCGTATGTGACTTTTCTGTCTCTTAGAAATACTTTCAGATCCAGCACTGATTCTTTTGAAAGGCCAGCATAGTCCTGATGGCAAAGAATATTCTATCTCTTGTATCAACAGCATACAATTTCTGTTCTCATACCTTTAAATGTTCCAATCAGGATTTATATATATATATATATATTTGTAAAGGAAATAATATATATATATATATATATATATATATATATATATATATATATATATATATATATATATAATTTCCTTTACAAATGTAGATCTCATTTTTCTACTAGAATATTTAGGAGTGTAAGTTTTTCTTTAATGCTTAGTTCTAATATACTTCTTGTCATTGTGTGCATTTGAGTATCTACTAAAAGAATAACCTATACTCTGAACTTTCAGTAGTGATTTGCTCATTTTCTTTAATGAGTAAATTTTCTGAAAATGTTTAATCTTGAATTGGAGTCCTTTTCTCCTCAATTGTCAGTGCTGGCAGCAACGTAGGGAAGTTATCATGTGTGTTTGGCTGTTGGGCGGAGCTCTGGCCAGACCCTGGCACGCTGCCACGTCGAAGGGGCGTGTCCCGGTGTGGCATGCAAACCGCGTGTCCCAGCATGGTGTGTGTGCCCAGCTCCCCGTGGACGGCTGCTTGGAATTAGGGAGGAAGCCCTGACGTGTGCTCAACCTGGTTCCCTCATCTTGCACATAGAATCAGGCTGGTGGGGACACCCCAGCGCTGTTGCCCATCCTTTGGGATCTCGGAACTCAGTTTCCTCAGAGCCTGTGGGGATCACCAGGCCCTTGGAAACTTCACCCATACTTGCTAAGCATGCAAAGGTTGATGTGTAAGCACATGCGAGCATGCTGATTTTCAGTGATCCCAGCACTCAGGGTCTTCCAAGGAGGCCGATCGGGTACCAGACGCTGTCCCACTGTGCAGACCCAGCCTGGCATCCCATCATAACCTCCCAATTATTTGGAGATGACAGTAGCATCTTTTAGGCACCGAGGCTCACTTGGGTTGGTTGCTGACACCACAGGTGTTTATTTCCTGTGTACAATCAGCCACCCAATTGTTTGATGATTTTCACTGTCTCTTTATCATGCTGCCTGCGTTTATGTACTTCTTTTTGGTTCCTGCAGCCTCAGAACCTAAGTCAGGTCTGGGCTGCCCCAGTAGCTCGTTCCCAGGCCAGTGCATCCCGGATTCAGCTTCTAAAGCCCAAACACACAAAACGCAGGACACCGGAAAAGCATCGTTTTCCGTGAGAAGTCTTCATTTACAAAAGAGATAATCGTGACTTATTTTACTATCACTGTGATCTTACCTAGTAGGTTTTAAAAATCGAATTAGAACTAGGGTCACAAATCAGCTGTGCAGACCTTGTTATCACTACTCACTGATATTTTTATGCTTTAAAATTTTCAGAACATTTATATATGCATTATCCCCCTGGCGCACTTAACGCGTAATTTGATTTAAAAAGAAATGTTTGCACACACTTTTTCAGAAAGGTACAGAATATCCCCACCACACTTATGCAGAGTGACATGTGCACATTGTATGTGAGTTTGAAAATATGGTCTTTGTTTTACACTGCTATGGTCAAGGACCGAAAACGAGACCTCAGGCCGGATCCAAACCCCATTTGTCAGCCTCAAACACCCATCAGGCTTCTTGCCTCCTGTCTAACTAGACGTCAATCCTGCCGTCCGCTTCTGTGCAATCATTTCATAGTGGTTGTGTCTAAGCTGCTAGTTTAATAAGCTAGATATTAACACACCCTGTGCATAGTCATTGGTGATAGTGGCATGTTTGTAATCCACGCTGCGAATGTTTTCATCTTTAGAAACACAGTAACATAGTTCTCATACCCATTGGGAATCCCCCATGATCTTGTTTTCTTTTCAGCTGATGGTTTCTTCTGGCAGCGATCGCTGTCATGGCCATCAGAATGCTGCCGGGGCCACCTCTGTGTATTGTGGTCCATTGGCTGGGTCCCCTGCTTCCGTCTCCCCAGATGTCAGTAATGTTCATTCGCCTCATCCAATACTTATGGCATTCAAGGGACATCTCCACGTGCCTCCAGCTTGAACTCGGACATTCGAATTCTCAGAATTAAAAGCACTCACAGTCCACGTTCTGGATGTTAAGGTGTTCCTGTCTAACGCTTCTGGAGGATGTCTTGTGCTTCTCCTTAGCTCCGAGGAGGTGACACATCTGCTCAGAGGGAGGGAACCCTGATTGTCCTGCTGATTTAGGCACAGTCAGCCTCGCTCTGATTCCTTCGGGCCCATACAGGGGTACAGTGGGGACCGTGGGTTTTTGGCTGGCTCGTGGTGGCGGGGCACAGCTGCTCTTTCCCCCTTTTGCACTGGCTCGTCTCACCTATCATCACATCTCGAATCATTTATAAAAAAGATAAGAAAATTGTAACTGTGGTTAAGTATTTTGTCCCAAAGTGGGCATAAAATGTTTATGAGGATAACATCCTGGTGTCCTTGACACAAGCACAACAGCTCTGATCTGGCTGCTGGGAACAGGTAATGGATGTAAAATCTGGGTTTATCTAAAATTTCTTTTTGGAGCAAATTAACCATCAACCAGGATGCCAAGAACTCCTAGAAGAGGTGCCTAACAGGTGGCAAATACACTGCAAAAGGAGGGCCTGTCCCCAGGAGGTACAGGGGCTCGCTCCAGGCAAACCAGCGCAGGTCGACTAGGTCCCCCCTGAAGAGACCCCCCCCCCGCTCATCATGGGACCTGTAAACCACGCGCTTTCCTCTGTTTCTCTGGACCCATGTCCATATGTACAGAGGGTGCCAAAAATTGTATACGCATTTTAAGAAAGGAAAAAACTATTAAAATTGTAATACTCAATGTATACCGATAACAAAAGCTGAATACAAGTCATGTTTTACTTCTGCAATTACAAGAGGTGCTCAAGGTGGTTTCATCAGCATAACTTTAATACACTTTTTTCCTTTCTTAAAATGTGTATACGTTTTTTGGTACCCTCTGTTTATATTTTGGTCAAATGTTACTGTTATTTGTTGAAATTGTGACAATTTCATGGATATAAATTCTTAAAACCAAGTCAAAGTTACGCATCCAATGCCACAGTGCACCTCAGAATGTTTCTCACTGGCGTCTACATGGCCACAGGAGTAAGCGGAGAGCGGATGATGGAACTGAAGCATTTGCTTTACAGTGGTTTACCTTTTTATACTATCATAGAAATCTGTGCTCATTGTAGAATATTTCAAAAGTAGAAAAAGTGTGCAGAAATAGAATCAGTCACCCAAAACCCACCATCTTGGAACAACCTCTGTTGACATTTTGCATATTTCCTCCCAGACTTTTAAAAAAAAATATACTTTTTTCTTTTTTAACATAATTGAGAACAAACACATGTATTAATCCTGATAGGCAAAAATAGTGGGCAGAAATCAACAAAATAAATTCAAATAGGGATGAATGGAAATTCTGATATTTTGTTCAATAAGTATTTTTGCAGATTCTAGTTTAGGGAGTCCTGCCTTAATATACTGTGGTTTAAGTGAAGAATGTCTTGCTTTTTTTTTTTTAAGTTGGTCGCAAGCTGAATGTGGGGAAACATTGCCAGCACAATTAATTGAAGAAACTCCTGTGTCCAGGTCAAAGCAGGTAATCAGGAATATTTTTGATTGTTTACTACCATTCAGATCAATTTTGAGCATGCACTCCAATGTACATTTATATGTATATCTTTTATTTACATACATGCAACTATAGTAATATATTTTACTTTTACCTCTATGCATGATCATTTTACCCATCGTGTATATATATATACTTATGTGTCTACATTCATATCTAATTACATGTATTTATAAAATATATTACCATATTTATTATATTTATGTAAAACATATTACTATAATTGCATGTAATCACATATCTAATGTACTGTAGTGGTATATTTTATATATAATGTTATATCATATAAATAATTACATTAAATAAATAGAATAACAATTGTATCAATATATTAAATAATTATAAATAAGATATATCATAATCTATTTTGTGTATGATATTATATATAATATATTACTATAGTTACATGTAGGTAATTAACAGATATATTTGTATGACATATATGTGTGTGTACATATATGATGGGTAAACATGACAATCAATAAGTCACATTTGTTTCCCACATTTTGATTAGTTACCTGGGCTGTTTATGTTGGAAATCATTGATCTAAAAGCATGAGCTTTGCTCTGGGCACTCCAGTGTGTACCGGTTACTAGAGATGGTTGCCTGGGACGGTGAGAGGTCTGGGAATTGAGTCACTTGGCGGCAGCTGGGAGACTGGATCTGCTTAGCAACTCCACTGAGACCCTATTGTCACTAAAAGTCCCTGTGTTCTGGTGCCAAGGCATGTGGCCGACTCATCCCCTCCCTCTTGGCTTTTTACCTCTTCTGTGACCATTCCGTGTGTGCAATGTGACATTTATGATTGTATCCGAGCATTTCCAGAACACTAGAGGCCTGTTTAGTCACTCCTGTTATTAAAAAGACCAACTGGAAACATCACATAATTATAAAAGTGGCCCCAATGAGCTGTTTTGTGTGAACATTCGAATCGTATTACATCTACATGATTAAGACACGTATTTAAAAAACACACACATTCTCCAGTCTGGCACTTTTAGGCATAAAAGATGGGGGAATTGATATGAAAGACCTTTGCTAGTCTTAAAAGATATGTCTGCGATATTAATACACACTCCCGCTTTCGAGTGCCATGGTCACACATCGTTTCACCATGGAAAAGCAGATGGTGGGCTTGCCTGAGACCCAAGCACTGCTGAGTTGTCCCCTCACTTTGGTATGTGCTGTGCCTGAACTCTGAGAAGTAGCCATTGCTTCCCGAAGCTGCCGCCATCACCACACTAGCCAGTGGCTTGCTCTTGTGGCCATTTATTCCTCTAGGAAGAGGAAGAGCTCGATCAGTGCCCAAGAGCTTCTCACTATGACAGGGAGCAGAGAACCTCCTGGGTTTCTGCAAATGGGGATGCTGGGTGGTCAGCAGGCTCATTCCCTTGCCAAATCATTTGATCCAGCATGCCAGTGTCCTAGCTGGCAACCAAATCCCGGCCTCAGCAAAGTTACAAATTATTACATGTCATGGACACCGGGGATTGGAAGAACAGAAAACTGTATTCTTGAATGTTGGAGGGCAAGTGTGATCCCTTTAGTTCTCCTTAGTTCTGTGGCCACCTGGCAATGTCCCTAACCTCCTTGAGAAGTAGTCACACAGCAGCAGAGGCTCAAGGTATCTTTTTTTTTTTAAGATTTTATTGGGGAACAGTGTGTGGTTCTAGGACTTTTCCAAGTCAAGTTGTTGTCCTTTCAATCTTAGTTGTGGTGGGTGCCGTTCAGCTTCAAGTAGTTGTCCTTTCAGTCTTAGCTGTGGAGGGCGCAGCTCAGCTCCAGGTGCAGTTGCTGTTGTTAGTTGCAGGGGGTGCAGCCCACCATCCGTTGTGGGAGTCGAGGAGTCGAACTGGCAACCTTGTGGTTGAGAGCCCGCGCTCCAACCAACTGAGCCATCTGGCCACCTGGGAGCTGAGCAGCAGCTCATTGACTTCATTCTAGTTGTGGAGGGCGCAGCTCGCTGGCCCATGTGGGAATTGAACTGGTAGCCCCATTGCCCAGAGCTCGCGCTCTAACCAAGTGAGCTACCCGTCCACCTCTCAAGGTATCTTAAGTATGATCTTATTACCCATCTCATTTGGCAGAAGAGCGATTTGAGGCTGGAGATTTTCAGAGTGAGTTGGTGGGAAAACCCCAATCCTGCAATTCACTAATCTGTTTCTTTTTGTACAATGTCAAGGTGGGGACAACAATTAGAGGTAATTTGCATAAATGGCCAGAATTAATAAGACAACCTATAGAGTAATGATCCCTCCTAAACCAGGACCAGAATCCAGAACTCCTGAGTTGTGATCCTGTTGCTTCTTCAAAGCCACAGCTGTGGCACTGCCCATCTGTCCAAGGTTATAAGCTTGACCCATGGCCATGGGAAATGTTCACAACTGTTCATGACACAGTGGCACTATCTTTCTAATAATCGCTATTTTTCCACTTTATGTCTTTCTGCACAGTCATTTGTGAAGGCCCTAAATTTAGAGGGAAAAATGCCATTGGTGAGTTATGTGGCTCAGTACAAAACTTCCTTTCACTGAGATATGAACGAAAAGTCTCTCTGTAATAAACAAAAAGTATTGTGCATAATTTCCCACTGGTCTTTTTTGTTAATTAGGCTCTTCCTCATGAAGCCTCTAATGCGGAGAAGAAATGAATAACTGGCTTTTATGCACAGCCTCCTTTCATTATGTACAAGGGCTCAAAATTTACAGTGAGCTATTTTTAGATCTTACATTATGATATAAAAGATTGCTTATTGCTGGTAACGCAGGAAGCAAATTGCGTTTCTGCTCCTGCCTGTGTGGCCCATACGAGCTTCCATTCTTGCTGATTCGTTAGGTCCAAAAGTGACTTGAGTAAATTCTGATCATTTTTGACATGGACAGTGGCTCTCAAACATTGCTAGTACAATTCAAGATCAAATTCTGCTTTGGCCAATCAGGATGGAGGTTCTTAGATGAGTCAAATTAAAATTTTCTCATGTGACCCCTGTGGGAGTAAAAACCACAGGAAGTGAATATCATGCAAATGGAAAATACAAAGTCCTCGTGGCGTTTTTGGCCCAAAGATGGCTTCTCTGTACCCTCTCGCCTTCCTTCTCCTCCGCTAAATGCCTTCTTCCTCTCCAGCTTTTCTGCTCTCCTTCTCCATTTCCTCCATGATTCATGTTCTGACTCTTTCTTTTAATGTGACAGAATGTCAAGGAAACTCACCTGATGATTCTTGTATTCTAGTATCTGACTTTTTAAAAATAGAAACAACACACAGAAAATGACTATGAATTCAACAACCTCTTACATGAATTTTATTTAATTCATCACAATGGTTTCTATATACATTGAAGTAATATTATATATAAGCATGTGAAGAATTATTTCTTCATTTTATGGGCCATTATGGCCCAAGGACACTTCACAGAAGAGCTGCAACTGCCCATATGTTGATAGGTTGAGAATTTATTTTTTCATTAATGGCTGCCTGGTTGCCAGTGATATACTGGGCACTGCAGGTAAACAGATGGACAGGCAACCATTCTGGCCTTCAGGTGGACACGTGAGAACCAATGAGAGGCTGGGTACCTGGCTTGTCATTTTCCTCTCTGTGCTTAGTAGCTGCGTCACGTTAGGCACGTTGGTTTATCTCTTTGTATGTCAGTTTTCTCATCCATAGCATGGAGATAATATTACTGGCTTCCTCCACTGGATTGTAGCAAGAATTAAACGAGCGATGGCACGTGAAACATTTGGAAGTGGCTGGTTCATGAGAACTCTGAGTGTTGCCTTTATTGTTTGTATGCAGCAGGACGGGGATGGCCCGGTCCCAGCCCCACCAGCCTGTGTGTGCTTATGAGGATGTTACTGTTGGCTAGAGGACCGCTCTCAGGCCCCCTCTCCTTAGCAGGATGTGTCCCGTTGGGTCTTCTAGGAAGTAGCTGTCAAGGTAGATTAGGAAGTATGAGGGTTACTGGGAAGGATGGAGGAGGAAGAGCAGGGTGGGCGGGCGGGGGGCCTCAGAGACTCATGCCAGCCGGCAGTGTGAAGGGGGGGGAAGGAGGAGCATTGAGCGGGGAGAGCCTCAGACTGCCACGCCGCTTAGAGAAAGTCCCGTTGGGTGTTAGGGAGTCCCAGAGCAGAAACTGCCCACGGAGGGGTCCTGGTTGAGCCGGAAGGCCCAGATCTGACACCCCTGCCAAGCTGGTCGTGCTGAAGCAGCCTGGAGCGCTTGGCCCGGGTGATGGCTGTGGTGGCTCCTGATGGTGCAGCAGCTGGAACTCTCCACTCCTGACAAGTTCTCCCCAGAGGGAGGTCTGGGCAGCACATGTCCACGGTGGCCTCTGGGGCCCTCAGCCTTCCCTTGAACCCCCTGAGCTTTCCTAGGAACCCCCAGGTATATGCTGGGGGTGGAGAAGTCTATCCAGTGCTCCTGTCCCAGCCGGCCTCTCACTATGCCAGCCACGGGGCCACTTGCTTTGGTGCTGAGCCCTGAAGGATGGCTGCTTGTACCAAAGTCTCCCAGAACACACCTCTCGTGGGCACAGCTCCCAGCCACTGGTCCGGCCCCTCTGCTCAGTGAATGTAGCAATGAAGAGTGGTTTTTGTTTTTTGATTTCCCATTTTGTCAACTTTTATTTGCCTCTTTAAATACGTTTAATTCAAGGCATTGACTGATGGATTCAAACCAGTCAATTCCTCCCTGTCTCCTCCCTGCGGTCCCCCACCCCCACCCCAGCCCCCTTCCAAACTGCTAACTCCATCAACTTTCTGGTTGAAACACAGGAAACAAGGTGTGTCAAATGAACTGTTTGACCAAATAAGACTTGAAGTCTAAGTTCTCCGGTCTGGGACCCTCTGGTGCAGGCGGCATGCCTCCTCTCCCTCTCACATCTCCGGCTCCTGCTGCCTGTTTCTAGAAGTACAGCTGCTCACTGGAAGGGTCAGTGTGGTGGCCAAAGGGCTAGTCTCTGGCTAAGGTCCCTCAAGTGACAAGTGGCTGCAAACAGTGAGCTATTTGGACATAAAAACCTCCCCCCCCCCCCCCAAACAGCCGCAGAACTCTTTCTGTTGTTTCTAATGATCAAGCGAAGTTATTTCTGGAATTTGGTGGAAGATCTCACTCAAAATTGCTGCAGTCTTGACATCATGCACTATTTACATCTAGGTCAGAACTTTTCTGTTCTTGAGACCTACCTGTAGACACATAGATACGTTTTCAGAGAGAAGTATGTGAGAGCAAACGTTGAACCTGACTACTAGGGGTCGTTTCTGTGCCACATTTTGGTTTCCAAATGAGAAGCAGTGAAGTGGAATTTGGGCATGAGCGACGCCCCGCTGATGGCCAGGTGTGCCCTGCACTACGGGAAACAGCCAGCAGGTGGGAGAGGAGCAGTGTGGCAGAGCACCGGGCTGCCTCCGCCGCAGGAGAGCCAGCTGCCGTATAGGACGCAGTGAAGCATCGCCACACGTACGTCAGTGCGGCGCGGTGACTTCACGCCAGGCTCTGCGCCCCCGCCCCGCGCCTCCCCGCAGGCTCGCGCCCCGCCTGTTGTATTCTTGAAGCCATCTTGTCGCCCTGACTGCTGGCCTCTGGCCAATGGCGTAGCAGGCACGGTCCATTCATGTGCCTGCAGCTCGCCCTGTCCTCTCACGTCTCCCCAGCCTCCTTCCTTCCAGCCGACCTGTTTACTGCAGGACCCGTTCCCTTTCTGCTCACCGCACTTCTGTCCGTTTTCCAACCTAGCTCCACCTTCATTAATATTTCAATATCAAATGTGTATAAAACAGTACAACTGCATTCAGGACGGAGGATGTTGTGGCTGATTTTTTGTTTGTACCTGACTTGTGGCCAAATAGGATGGTTATAAAAGGACACTGAGCCAGACCAGTGACATCAAATAAATGCCAAGGTAAGCAATTAAAAGGCTCCGTGTAGTACAGGCCCCTGGCGCTGCCCTAGTTAGGGGTCTGACAGTGGCTCAATTATAATGGCTCTTTTCAAGAGGCTGATACCCTCAGCTGGTCATTGTCACTCTGGGCTGCCGCATAATTGCCCACAGTTTTGCATTCTTGGAGTTTCTTTAATTTTGTAAATGCTGGTATTTGTCTTTTACAAGCATGTGGTTAAATTCAGCTGTTTGTTCTTTTATAGGGGCATGAGATGACCCAAAAATTACTGCTGAGAGATGCACCCCATCTCAGTGTCCTCCTGCATCCCTGCCCCTCCTGCCCCCTCCAGTGGCCCCTCCCCACAGGAGTCTTTGAAAGCAAACCTTCAGCTAGACTTTGCACAATTAGGATTGTGCAATTACCTGACTATAATGGGCAGAAATTGCTGTTTTTTAAAAAAATTACATGTGAAGTTCAATTTCATTCCCACATTCCTTTATGTGAAGGACTCAGGGATTTAATGCATTTTATACTTTTTATTAAATAAAGGACCAGTAAAAAGATGTGAACAACTTTTCAATCCGTGATGAGGCCAAATATTTTGAGAATATGATTACTTCCTTCCCTCGACACACTTAATTTCTGGAGAAATGCAGATGGAAAATCACTGACTATATTCCCTCCGTTGCCTTACATGCAAGGATGGCATTTGTTGAAATCAGATTTCTGGCAGTGTTTCTCCATCACTGGTGTTTGTCTTGTACCTTCTCGTTTTGATTTCCAAGCCTCATGCACCTGGTTGTGAAATTCCAGATACAGTATTTGTGCATCCACACACCGGCCTCTCTCTGTGCATTAGTCTAATCTTTTATTTTTTTCTGATTTTTGCTTTACTGCCCACACGTTTTCCCATTCTCCAAGTATTTCCCCTAACTCCTTCCATTTCTCCTTCATTGTATCCATTTAATAAACTCCTACTTTGGGATTCATAGCAAAAGTCACCACCCGCATGACGCTTTCCCCTGCCCTACAAGGCAGAACCAACGGCCGACTCTGTTAGGGTATTTACCTGTGATAACTTAAATGCTTTCCTCTGAGAAATTCTAGTTCCGTGGGTCAGTGAGACGTTTGCCTCATGGAAGTTGATGATGGTGATAGTGATGATGATAAAGAGGAAGGCAAAGGAGAAGAGGAGGAAGATGAAGGAGGAGGAGGAGGAAGAGAGAAGAAGAGGAAGGATGAGAGAAGAAAGTGACGGTGGCGGTGACGATGGTGATAGTGGTGGTCATGGTGATAATGATCCTTTTATTCAAACACTTTTATTCAAACTCTTTTATTCATAACTCTTTTATTCAAACACTTACAGTAGTTTCTTGCCATCTATCACAACTCGTAAGTCCTTTACTTCAGTCTCGAGCCTCCACCCTGTCTCCTCACTCAGCTCCCCAGTGTTCCTACCTACGGTGCTCTCCTCCAGTGAAGCTGCTCCTCACACGGTCTCACAGATGTGACCCGCTTTGTCTTACCTCCTGTCCTGGCCCAGCTGCTCCTTCAGCTGGAAACTTTCCACTCATCGCACCTCACCCCCTATGTAAATCTTTTCCTTCTTCAGGACCCCCATGCAGATTTCAAATGCTCTTTTCCTAGTCGTTCTAGATCATTCTGACAATAATAGTAATGGTTCCAGGAACTTTACTTTCTTACTTAATCTGTATATAACCCTGCGGCGTGGCTCTTACTATTTTCAGTTGGGTGATGGAGGCACAATGACATTTAGCGACGTGCCCAAGGTAACACATGGGCAGAGCTTGCTTTAAACTTTGTTTCTCTGGCACCCAAACTCTAGCTTTTATACCATCATACGCATGATGTTCTAGGTTAGTATATAAAATATATTGCCATGTGTGGGGACAGAGCCCCAGAAAGTAGTTTACAGGCTCTCAGCCTCACGTGGAAAGGTGCTGGCTTGGGTAGTAGATGGCCATAGGCTGTGGCTGATTGGCCGTCAGCTGTAACCAGTTAGCCAATTAGCCGCTAATATAACTGCTGCGGCTACGGAGGAGAACCGAGGAGAGTAGAGGAGCAGAGTCGAGGAGAGTGGAGGAGAGTAGTCGGTCGGTTGGCAGAAAAACGGACAGCAGGTCGCACGTCCGGTGAACCCAGCCTCCAGTGAGACCATAGTGGTATGACTCCCCTACCTATGGCTCCGTGGGTGTTCCTTTTTGGCCTCACCATATCCTGCGTTCTTGTGTGGGGAGCGGGAGCACAGACCCCGCAGGCCGCCCCACACGACAGCATGTCTGTGTACTAGCAAGACTGATGATTACTGTATGGTAATTTAGGTAACCTGCATAAAAACAAAATGCAGGGGTACCGCTGAACGTAAATGCAGAGGGTTTCTTTAAGGATAAACAAATGAGTTGATACCTGCAAAGACAGACTACTAATAGGTACTGGTTTAATATTTTGCATTGTTCACACCAGTATATTTAAAAATTATTTGTAAAGTGACATGACCTATTCCAGGAAATTAGAAAAAAACACAGCCTGCCCACAAAATAACTGCTTTCTAGTCCAACCTTCCTCTGCCCGGACACTGAACAAGATACCTGTGAGAACTGTCACATTGATACCTCCCAGCCTCTCTGCAGGAATGCCAAAGAGGAAGCAGAGGCCACAGAGATTAAAAGATTTTCCAGAGTCCACACAGCTAGTAAGTGGTTGGGATGGGATTAAATCTAAGTGTGTCTAACACAAAAGCATGGGCTGATAATGATGGTATGCACTTCAATTAGAAATTGTGTGTGTGTGTGTATATATATACACACATACACACATGCACACATGTACACATAATATTGATTTAAATTTTATTTTCTTATCAAAAACTGTCATATTCATACAGTATTTGTATGTATCATAGGCAATATAATATTGGACTTATTTGGGGGTATTTTTTATATTATGTGTTTTGGGGAACTTTAATTATAATTATCTTTCCTACTCTTTGGAAAAGTATATACATACTATAAAATGAATAATTAAAGTAGAAATAATTTTACATAATCCCAAATAGAGAGTAGTTGGCCTACCCTACTGTCATGGTGACCAGGAGTATAGACTCTCTGCAACAAACTGCGAAGGGACACAGCACAGAGACTATATAGCCCTGATCCACAGACTTCACCAATCCTCTACCCAAGCTCTCACTTCATTGTTCTGTTTCTTGCAAGTGAATTGTGGATATAGATAAAAATGTCCACTCATTCTTTGTAGGTTTTCCCACCAAGAGGCAGAGTCCGTTCCCCCACCCCTTGAATCTGGGATGGCCTTGAGAGTCTCTGATCAGTGGAAAGCAGCAGCAGTGATGACATAGGAATTCTGTGCCTAGGCCGTGAGAAGCTGTGCAGCTTCCCTTCTCCTGTGGAACGCTGCTGCCATGTGGAGAAGCCCGGGCTAGCTAGCTGGAACCGTCCACGGCCCAGCGTGTGAGGGCCACCATTATAGATCAACACCTCAGGTGAGCTGTCAGGTGACTGCAGCTGTGGGACTGACCTCACCTGAGCCCAACAGAAGAACCGCTCAGCTGTTCCCAGCCCACAGATTCTAGGGCATGAAAAATGGTTGTTATTGCAAACCACCAAATTTTGGGATGGTTTGTCATGGAGCCATAGGTAAGTGACACAATGTCAGATCATTGGGATTTCCAACTACTTTGGATTTTCCAAGAGTTGAGTCCAGAGTCCCTGGATTTTGAGATGTTGGGACTTTGAGATTCTATGACTTCAATATGTGGGGATTTCAACATTGAACAGAAACATCTGTACCTAGAACATCAGATGAAACATAGGGTGAGACACGAGACTAGTCTGAAGAGGTGATTGGCAGCTTCAAATGCTCTAAAGAACTTGGGTTTACCATGTAAATGATAAGAGGTAGGGATGCTTTAGGACGTGAGTCAGGCATGACCAAATCTATATCTTAGAATGATCCCTTCGGAGGTTCACAAAACCTGGTTGGAGACCTATAAGACTGGATGGAGCTCCAGAACCACGAAATGAGGCGGGATCATTGAGAGACACAGGTGCAAAGGAAAGATCCTGTGTTGGAAAGATGAAGTGTTGCTTGTGAATAGCCACCAGCTCTACTCCTGCACTCAGGGTCTAACTCCTGGGTACGCACTCACAGCATCTGGGATAGCTCTCAGAAGCTACAAACCTCCAGGCCCCACCTCAGACACTCTGACCCAGGTAGACGAGTGTGCGGCCCAGGCACTGGTATTTTGGGAAAACAACTTGGGTAGTTCTTCTGAGCAGCCATGGTTGAAAACCACTGGGTTAGACACGTGGATGTATCTGAAGCTGAGGACAGAGGTTGAGGTTGAAGGTAGAGATCTGGGTAAAAGCAAGTGAGAGCAGGCAGAGGGCAGAAAGGAGTGGCTGCTGACAAATGACTGGGACGAACCAACCAGTAAGGATAGAAAGAGGAGAGGGGCCATTTTGGGGAACAGGAAGAAGGAACAGCCATTAGAGAGGTAGAGAACCAGGGGGGATGGCAGTTTCCTGAGCCAAGGCATTGAGACCTGGGGTCTCAGTGGTGGTTGGTGCAATGGGCATGTGTGCAAAAATCTACCGTGTGAACCGTAAACCACCCAGCCTGAGTCAACACACCCACTTTCCCACCATGTGACACTGCTGCCCCAGTGCCAGGGAGGAACATAGTCCTGGGCCATTTGCGAGGAATGACCATTCTATCTCATTGACCATGTGACCATCAAGTAAAGGACCTCCTGCAAAGGGGTGGATTTCATTTGATGAAAAGTTAGTGGAAGAGGACCAAATAAGGTGGAAAACCGAATATTTAAGTTCCGGGGAATACATTGAAGAAGGGAGTGTGGCAAGGGGGTGTTTATTAGCGGAAAACTTTTAACTTCTAGTTAGAGAGGAGCTTGGATAGTTATCATCATCTTTAAGACTGTAAGAATATTAGATGAAATACATCTCTTCATTAGTCCATTTCTTTCATTCGTTGTAATTCTAGAATCGTGACTACTTGGCTTTTGTTCAATGCCTGCTTGGGTTTTGGAAGTTTCTGTCTTCTTCTACCTGCCAAGAGGTGTGGAACTATTACTTTGAATGAGACAAACTCCATAATACACTTGACCCTTTCCTTCCACTGTCAGGTGAGGCCTCATTCTCCCCCCCGAGCCCTGCTCTTGGATGAAATCTTGAGCAAGTGAATAACTCCTTAAATCTTTGTTGAACCATAAAAAGGTGTTCTAGACAATTTTAGACCCTCCAACCATTGTTGATTCAGTATTTTAAATGTCCAATTTAGTTTAGTAGTAGCCAAGAGTGAACACTGAATTCAAAGTTGAAGGTTCTCCCCATCCCTGATTGGGAGGTCCTGGTGGCAGTTGGGGGTGGGGGCAGCGGGGTTAGCCAGTTTTTCCTATTTCTACCGCTGGTCTTCTGTCGCTTTCCCCACCCCACCTCACCAGCGCCTCCAGGGTTAGAGCTGAGACAGTGGTGGGGAGAGGGGAAGAGCAGAAGGTCAAAGACTGGTGTGGTTGAGATGTGGTTTTTGTGCTCCATGGGCCTCACACGTGGTCACCGTTGACCTGTTCCCTTGTGGGGTTCCCCAGAACTCCCCTGGGAACATCTGTTTGTTGATCCTGCGATGTAGGCACTGCTTCTCACTCATGAGCCTCCCCTCAGTGTCAGCATCCCACAGTCCCCCCTGCTGCTGACCTTGTTTCACCCTGGCTGGAGGTCCTCTTGGGATGGATGCTGCAGCTGATACTCAGTGCCCTGACCCTGTCTCTTGAATCCTCATCATCTTGGTAATGCCTGTGACTCTGTTCCGTGGGGACCAGATGATGAATGCCCAGCTTCATCATCCCTCAGGTGGGCAAGTTCCTCACAGTCTCTCTGAGGGTCCCCTCAGGTGCTCACAAAAGTGAACTGTTCAATACAGCACCGCCCCCCTCCTTACTGGCTAATTCCTCCTTTTACTGCAGGTACCCCCTGCGATCACCTCCCATATAAACACTTGCCCTCACACCTATGTCTCTGGGTTCACTCAAGAGGAGACCTGAGAGGAACGTCCCCACCTGCCTTTGGTGCCATGGAGGCCACCGCTGTTGGCTCAGCTGCCAGAGCCTCCATTCACACACTTCCTGCTTCCCAGACACTGGGCCCTTTGGGTTGCCCAGTTTTAAGGGACATGAGATAAGATCCCTGAGAAGTTCCCTGGGAACCCTCCACTGGACTTTGAAGTGATAGGACAGCATAGTCCCCACCCCTTCCTCGTAGGGGGCAGGATTCGGAAAACTCCATATTGTAAACCTCTTCTCAAAGAAGTTCTGAGGAGCAGAGTCTTATGTTAAGGGAGCAAACTGGTTTCTACAGCCTCCTTGGCAAGACCCCATGGGTATTACCCCTCACATTAGAATAGAGGGGTTTGGTGCCTGCACTTTCGAGCCTCATCCAATTGTAACATGCTGCCATTGGTGAAAGTGCTCAGTGCTGAGGAGGGACAATATAGAACACAGACCGAGGGTCTGAGCATTGTGAAGATGGGACCGTCTGTTCACGCGTGTCTCCTGGGCACCTGGGGCATAGTAGGTGCCCCATAAATGATATGGTGCAAAGTACAAGTGTGTGCTCAGATTTTAGGATTGGCACCATGCTCAGTACTGCACTAGTAAGGAGTCTCCAGGGAGACAGAGCCAACAGACATCTCTATAGCTATCTATCTATCTATCTATCTATCTATCTATCTATCTATCTATCTATCTATGTATCTATCTATCTATCTATCTGATCTGATCTGACAAGCAAGTTCACAAACTCATCCTAGGAAAAATACCTACCTCATTAATGAATATCACTACGGCCACCTTTGGAGTACTCCCTTTGGGAAGCTATGCATTGACGCCAGCGCCTAGTCCACCCTTCAAAGCAATTCTGGAACTCTTTTTCTGGAATGGCCATCAGAGTTGTCGTTGTATTACCCTTGATGTCCTGAATGTCATCAAAATGTCTTCCTTTCACTGTTTCCTTTTTCTTCAGGTAAAGAAAGAAGTCATTGGGGGCCAGATCAGGTGAGTAAGGAGGGTGTTCCAATATAGTTATTTGTTTACTGGCTACAAACTCCCTCGTAGACAGTGCTGTGTGAGCTGGTGCATTGTCGTGATGCAAGAGCCATGAATTGTTGGTGAAAAGTTCAGGTCGTCTAACTTTTTCACGCAGCCTTTTCAGCACTTCCAAGTAATAAACTTGGTCAACTGTTTGTCCAGTTGATACAAATTCATAATGAATAATCCCTCTGATATCAAAAAAGGTTAGCAACATCATTGCAACAAGTTCGCGAACTTACTTATCAGAACTCGTATATGTGTGGGTCGATTTCTGGACTCTATTCTGTTTCATTGGTCTGTTTGTCTCTCTTGGGGCCAATACCAAAATGTCCTAATTAATGGATTTTTATAGTAAGTCTTGAAATCTGGTAATGTAAGTCCTCCAATTTTGTTCTTCCAGGTTGTCTTGACTGTTCCAGGTCCTTTGCACTTCCGTGTAAGTTGTAGAATCACTTTGTCAATTTCCACACACACGCACAAACTTATTGAGATTTTGGTGGGAATTGTGTTGAGTCTGTGGAAGAGCATGAGGAGAACAGGCATCTTACCCACATTGAGCTTTCCCATTTGTGATCGTGGTATACTTCTCCACTTAGGTCTTCTTTCATTTCTCACTAATTTGGCTTTCACTAGAGTGGTCTTACATCGACTTTGCTAGATTTACTCCTAGGTATTTAATTTTTTTGATGCTATTTTAAATAGTAGTTTTCCCTTTCAGTTTTAAGATATAATTGACTTAAATACTGCATACGTTTAAGACATACAGCATAATGATTTGACATACATATATTGTGAAATGATCACCACAATAAGTTTAGTTGACATCTATCAACTCATATGGTTACACATTTTTTTTTCTTTGTGATGAGAATATTCGGGTTTTACTCACTTAGCAGCTTTCAAACGTACTGTAGAGCAGTGTCAACTACAGTCCTCATGTTGTACATTCCATCTCAGGACTCATTTATTTTGTAACTGGCAGTCAGAAGGTGCAAACTTCCACTGATAAGGCAAGTAAAGTGCGTTGGATGAGTTTCAGTGAAAACACATAACTAGCTTTTTCTGGCTTAAAGCCTGACAGACGTAGAATTGAAAACTGGTTCTGCCATTACCTAGCGGTGAAGTTTGAGCAAGTTTCTTAAGCTCTCTGATCCTTACTTTACTCATCTTGTGAAGAACTGGCTATCTTGAAACTATTGATTAGCAGGGAGTAAAATCTCTCTTCCCTGCTAATACCCCACAAGGTTACAATACCCTCAAGATCTCTATGATTTGTTCTCCAAATAGTATCCAGCCCTGATATTTGAGATTTGGAGTCAATGTGGTTCCAGGGTAAAGGACTTTTATTACTAACATTTTATAAATGTGGAAGTGAGAGAGAAATGAACAAGAGGTAGGTACATTGTTTCCATAGGGGGGGAAAGAGGGCAGTGATGTCATACCCCAGGAAATCTCAGAAATAAGGGGGATTTGGTTGCCCTCTGAGATTATACTACAATCTCAGAGTACAAATATATAAAATGATCGTAAGAGATAAGACTGCCTCCCCCGTCTGAGAAAACCCTAGTCTGGACTAAATGTGTAAATAGTATTTTTAAAACATTTATTTAAAAATTAGTATTGCTTTAGAGGCCTAAGCTTGAGTTCAGTTTCACCCATTTACTAACTTGTGTCTTTGGACACTTTACCTGCCTCAGTGTCTTCGCTTGTAAATTGAGTTACCAGTTTCTCCACTGTTGTTTTATGCAGAGGATTAACTAGTTGTCAGTGCCAGACTGAGAGATACTCAAACTCTACCCTGTGTGGCAGTTACCTTGAGCAAGTTGTAGGCCTTTTTGATATTCTAGGTCTAGGAAAACTCAGTACTTACCACACCTCCCCTTTCCACACGTTCCTTGTAAAGTAAGAGATTCTCTCTCTGTGAGAATCAAATTGTCAAATTTTGAAAGTGGCCCTGCAAAATGCTTGAATGAGTCTATGTTATTGGTTTATGTGTTACATTTTTGGTAGGGAGAGTGGTTTTCTTTTTTTTTCTTCTTTTATTATTATTTTTTAAAGATTTTATTGGGACTTTACTGGGGAACAGTGTGTACTTCCAGGACTTTTTTCCAAGTCAAGTTGTTGTCCTTTCAATCTTAGTTGTGGAGGGCGCAGCTCAGCTCCAGGTCCAGTTGCCGTTGCTAGTTGCACGGGGCAGAGCCCACCATCCCTTGCGGGAGTCGAGGAGTCGCACTGGCATCCTTGTGGTTGAGAGCCCACTGTCCCATGTGGGAATCGAACTGGCAGCCTTTGGAGTTAGGCGCATGGAGCTCCAACCACCTGAGCCACCAGGCCGGCCCCAAGAGTGGTTTTCTTGATTTGTGATTTTTGCGGTTCCTAGCAAGGGAGCTGTTCTAAGATCTCCAAGTCAGCCTTCAGCAGAAGCATTCTGCCTCATGACCACCATTTAGGACACACTTAGTGCCCAAATGTACCGAGCAAACGTTCTGCATGAGTTATTTTTCTAAGTACTCATAGATACTTGCCTTTTGATCATAGTAATTGAGACTCCAACCCCTTCAGGGGTTTCTGGAAAGTGCGTTTGGTGGACAGTTGCTCCCAGCGCAGGGAGAAATTGTCGGAGAGGCTCTGCTTTCTGGTGGACCGTCGATAATGGAAAGTAAGCTTCCTGCAAATAGCTCCACTGGCCACTTTGGCCCCACTGCTCGTATGTTTGTCTGCATCTGACAGGCCCCTTGCTTCTCCCCTCTACCTTCTCTGCCATGTCCATTGGGCTTTACGTTCTCTGAGTCCTATTCGCTCAGTCCATTGAGAGGATGACATACTGAGACCTGTCTTTCCCTGTTCACACTCAGACCTGCCTTGCAGCTGGGCAAACCCTCTCCCATAAAGTTCCTGTCCTCAGACCCCCCCAACCACCCAGAAGGCAGCTCAGGCACATTAGAGCTGCCATGTGGCTTCATCTCCCATTTCTAGTCCCACATTCTCTTCTCTTCCCTTGGCCATACGGTCTCTCTCGACACTACTTACTATTTTTCCAGCTACTAGATGAAGAATCAGAATCTCGCCGTGCCTGCCCATTTCATCCAACCTTACACATGCATCATTTTATTAAAAACCATCCTAGAGCTCAACGTCCGTGTTCCATGTCTAAGTAGAGGGAAAGGAAGTCACTCAAATTTGAAGCTCAGCAACTCAGTCACATTAAGTTGTGCCTCATTTCTGGAAAAATCATTTAGAAAATGCCCCTCGTTACTTATTCAACCTTGCGTTGCCCAACTTCCAGGGCTGTTCTTTACACAGGATGCCTAGGGCTGCCTGGCAGTGGGGCATGGGACTTGCCCTCGCATTTCCAAGTAGGAAACTAAAGGCAGTTCTCACAAGATTTTACGAGTCATTCCTGATAACGGCAGACAGGCTATAAATGACTTGACATGGCCTGATAATGGACGGTACCTAGAGCAAGACCAGCGACCCACGGTGCTCACAGACCCCACACAGATTTCGCTTGTTCCAGTGTTTTGGATCCCATGGCTAATGTGGGCCTTCCCTGAGACCTAGCTCCAGTTTCCCTCCCAGAGTGGACAGATTTGGTGGGGAGAGGAAGAAGGAGCCTCTGGTAGTAGAAGATTCTACTGTGAAACAGGAAAGCAAGAACTCTGCCTCATTTCAGGGCACCTGCGAGAAGGAGCCCTGAGCCTGAATGTGTTGTCACGGAGATGCCACTGCACCCTGAGAAGCTTAGGCCTCTCTGTGCACAGAAGAGATCTTGGTTGTCTTTAGTTCCCATCATGTTGTTGACGCTCAGTAAATGACTGTTACATAAAGTCACATACGATAGAGCTGAAAGGGGATCTTTGAGGGTATCTAGCTCGCCCCCCTCCATTAGTTTTTAGATAAAGAACAAAAGCCCTGTATTGGCTACCTGGTTGCATAGCAACGCAATGATGACAACTAGGCCTTAGGTCTTCTGCCCAGGTCCCTCCTTTCCCAGGCAGGCCACATGGCCTCTTAGAGTCCGAGACAGAGGGAAGTCACTTGGTGGCGTTGCTCAGGTTGCGCGGACTCTCCCAGATGCCGTAGTGCTCATGTGTTTTGGGGAAAGCAGGAGAGGCTGAGCTGGCGCTGGCACTAGGATGGGACTCAGCTGTTGGCAGGAAGTTAAGCCAAAGCGTTTGCAGCAACATTCCGAGCATCATGTGTGTCCAGGAGTCTCTTCTCCATAAACACGGCGCTGCAGCGCCCAGATGCCCAGAGAGAACTGGCGTCAAGCCCTTACTTGTGGTTCCGGGTCTTCATCTGCACTGAGCGTGCCAGTAATGCCTCATTCATTGGGCTTTTATGAAGATGCACAGCCCTTTCATTAGTGCCTAGCACAGAGCACAAACTCGGTGGGTATTAGCCATATTTACTATTACTCAGTCCAGAACAACTTGGTCAGCCTAAACCAGGATGGTGGAAACTGGGGGTCCTCCAATGGGTTGGGGAGTTGGGAGACAGCCTCTTGGTCAAGGACATGTGGAGGACATGCCATATCGATATGCTTACAAATGGACCCGATGGTCTTTCTGGGTGTCCCTGGGCCTCTCTGTTTACGATAATCTGTGACATGTTTTAAAGAAAGAGAGCTTATGTTGCCACAGCTTTTTCCCCCTCTGTATTTCAATCACAGACTATGTGGCAAGAGGGCTAAAGTAATTCCAACTTCTGATTTCCTTAACTCATCTCCCCCCCACTCCCACCCCCACCCGCCCAAGAAAACTGTGTTTATATCCCCCTCCTTTGCCAGAGCTAAGTTTTAAATCACAGAGTCAGGTTATCAATGTTCAGCCAGAGGATTGTAGCAGAGTCATTAAATCTTATTACAAAGCCAAGTGCAGAAAGTAATCGCACATATTTGTAAGTAGCTTAGAATTGATTAAAAATGCATAAAGAAAAGCTGCAAAATTCTCCGTGGGCCTAAGGATGCTACCCCCTCAGGGAGACCATCCCAGCTGCTCATTCTCTGAGTAACCGCCTTTGTTTCCTAGTGAACACTAAGGAAAACGCGTGCTCCCAGCCCTCTGGCCCCTTGGAGCAGAGCCCGTGGCAGCCGGAGAGGTTGCTATGGTTTGGCAAACCCGGCAGGAGTGGAATTCATATTCCTTTCGCGAAGCATTAATGAAAGCTCACCCTACTGAACTTATCGAGTCTTACCCAAGCTCATGGCCCCGAACTCAGAGGCTGCATTTTTTACACGGTAGCACTTGCTACAATGGGTGGATTGGAAAGAGAGAAACAGAGACAAAGTATAGGGAGGACTTTCTGGGAGGAGCTCATCCACTTGCATACAGAAGGACAGCAGATTAACTGTGTGCAGTGGGATTTCAGCAAATTTCCAGGAAAATCCATTGATATTTGTCTCTCCTGTTTACAGCCTCGTGGCAATCATTTCCTGCAGCAATCAGTCAACCGTTATGCTGGTTCCGGGCCCGCCATAGGCAAACCACTGTGATGGGCACGCGAGGGTGAGAAATGACTTCAGTCAACATACTTTCAATGAACACCTGTTATGTTCCAAGAACGGCTTAAGATGTGAAAACACAGGCCGACTTCAACAAGTTCGTGTTATGGGGGAGGGAGGGATATATGCTATTGACAGATGTGTACACAGGGGCTGTGGAAGCCCGCAGGAAGTGGATGAGTTAGGTTCATGCTGTGGTAAGAAAGAACCAAAAACACACTCTGGATCTCAGTGGCTGAGTATATAAAGTTTTCTTCCCCTTTTCCTTTCCTTCCTTCCCTTGCTCCCTCCTTCCTCCCTCCCTCTTCTTCCTTCCTTCCTTCCTTCCTTCCTTCCTTCCTTCCTTCCTTCCTTCCTTCCTTCCTTCCTTCCTCCTTCCCTCCCTCCTCTCTCTCTCTCTCTCTCTCTCTCTCTCTCTCTCTCTCTCTCTCTCTCTCTCTCTCTTTCTTTCACAAGAATTAAGTAATACTTCATCTGACCTTCAGGAGAAAGGGTTTCTCCTCTTCGCTGGGGCAGGACTTGCCCCTCCCTCTAACAGCAAAGGCAGAGCTGGGTTGGTCTGGTTAGCGCTGTACGAAGGGGGTGGGGCTTGGAACCCAGAGTGGCGCTCGCCCCCCCCTTTCTCTTCTGGGCATCTGGGCACAAGCACCAGCATGGAGGTGAGGAAAGGACGGGGGCATGTGGACGAAAGGAGATAAAGACCTGGGGGTGCAGAGTGTGGCATGTACCCCTATTCATCTAAATACATATATTTTAATTAAGTTTCAGAATATGCATGCTACTGTGAGAAAAAGCCCAAACACTTCAGAAGTACATTCAAGTGCCATGTACAAGAGGCACATATTCTTGCTAGTTCAGTGTATAGCCCCTAGACGGTGTCGTCTTTTTGTTCTGAAACTTCCTTTTTCTCTGCAGCCCTCCTGCCATTGACCACATGTCTAAATCTGACAGTGGCTGCCCCCCAGTGCTCTGTGCCATGCGTGCTGCAGACCGCCTCTCCTGTAGCCACGTTTGCCAGCACCCACTTGGCTCTTCAGTGCTGTGTTCCATTGCTCTGGAGCCCTGACCGGCATCATTCACTAAAATCACCAGTGCACAGGGCTACCAAAGGGGACATCTGGTCACCTCGCTGTGGGTGGCGCACTGTCCTGCTGCGCAAGAGTCAAAGCAAACTGAATAATTTTCTTGCATCTGATTTCTCAAAGGACAGTGGCAACATGTATGTGTTTATATAATGAATTTGGGGACACTTAAATAGAATTACACACACACACACTCACACACACACACACACACACACAGAGGCAAGCATCACACAAGCTCTCAAGGAAAGGCTTCAGTTCCCTTAAAGCTGAGACTCCAGGCAAGGCTTTTGGGAACAAATGCCCTACATTATGCTCAAGCCAAATGCTCAGTTGGCTTCCAGAATGTTCTGATCTTCCTAGAACCCACCTCCCCACCATGTTGTTCCTCTTCCCAGTCCCCATTCCTACTGTCTAATCATTGCACTGAGGACGTCTGTCTGCGCCTCACCTTCAGAGCATGATGACCTATGGCAGCCACAGTTCCTATGTTTCTCGCTCCCACCTTTGTACTAGCAAGAAGTGCTGGGAGAAATGGGGAGAAAATGTAACGGTTGCTCATCCACCTGGGGGTAGAGCAGGTTTGGGCCAAACGACATGGTCCTTATCAGTTTCTGGGAAAAGCTTGTTCTTTCCAACGGACTGGATGTTAATATAAGTAGCATTAGCCAGAGGACATTGAAGAACTTAATATTTTCCTCTTGTGAAAGTATTTTTTAAACCAAAAAATTAGAAAATAAAGACAAATAAATAAAATGACATTCATTACCTCCCCCATTCTTAGGCACTCTTGTCGATATAATTCTCAACTTTTATACAAACAAATCACTAAAAATTGCACCACATTGTATAGTTTCACAATCTGCTTTTTCAGTTACAGCTGGAACCCTGCTGTCCGTGGATGTGGTTCTACAACAGTGTTGATATTTGCACTCATCTTTGGGATAGTTCATCATTTATTTTAATCAGTTCCCTAGTTTGATATTATTTCATTTTCAATCTGAGAAATGAATTATTACAGTTTTATGAATGATCCAGCCCAACATTCTGCTTTGATGTTAATATCTAAATAATGAAGGAAAGAAGAATAAGACCCTCTAGGGCAGCACGTGTGCATGGGGGTGGGGGTGGGCACAGTCTGCCTTTTCAGGTGAGTCTTTCAGCCTCCCCTTTCCACACCACCAGCTCTAATTGCCCATCACCTTGCTGCCTTTTGTCCCCTGGGATCTGGCTGGGGAACATAGCAGACTGGATTGCGATGTTCACATTCTAGAAACATGCAGTCAGGTTTTCCTCTACATGAGATGCTGTTCAATCAACTCTCTGCCCCTCCAGCTGGAATCTGAGTGCATTGCCCCCTAGGAATGGAGCAAATACGGCTTCATGAAAAACCGTGACTTCATTGGAGACCATGAGCACAGGGATATCCTAACCTTTACAACTGATGGACCACAGCTGTATGGTTTAGCTTACTAAAATCCTAACGATATCACTAGATGAGGCTAGAGGTTTCCATGGCAACTGAAATGATACGCAAGCCCTTAGAACAGCATGTCACATGAGGTCCGTGAACCAGAGAGGATGGATGGGGTGACCAGGCAGGAGACCCCACCTTTCCTGCATTAGCAGAGAGTTGACACTGGGTCATGTTAAAGTGGGAAATTTGTCTTCAGCACCTGCCTGCCTCTCCTCCCTCCCTCCTCCTCTTCCTCTCTCAGCCCCATCTTGCTGGGGCAACTCGGAGTCTCTGCCTGGCTCTCCAGCTAGGAAGCATCCCACCGACCAGGCATGTCCGTTCCCCCTTACCTAAGCTCTGGCAGGCTGCTTCTCTGGAAAGGATTGGTGCTGCTGACCTGGATACACTCCCATATTAAAGCCTGTGGAGGGCAAATATCCACTGACGAAATAGCCTTGACAGTGTTGTGCACTAGTAAATTTCCGTAGGTACGCTGCTTCATTCCAGGACTGGCACTTACAATTCCTTGGGAGTTCAGACCTAGCCTTACTGGTTAGAGACTATGTTGAGAATTATGAGCCTGCAACCAGGTTGAGAGAAGGACACCATGATCAACTAGTGATGTCTGCCATGTGTGTGGGAAGGAAGCTGGTGATGGGCCGGCAATCTAGGCACTTGCTAACCTTCCTTTAATCCAACTGTGAAATATCAGACAATGGAAGGCTGGAGATAAAAATGAAAATATACCAGCTGAGAGAATTTGTAATTTGTTTGAGTGCAAGCATCTTGAATGCACACCAATTTAACACCCTTCCCTTTTTACGCATTCTTATATTATCAAAGTCCTGGGGAATATGGATACATCAGATGACGAGGAAAAAAGAACAAACTATGTGTCTCCATAGCTCAGGTCTACATAGAAACATGGGTCTGCAAAGATAGATTTTTCTAGTTTCTAGTCATTGTGATTATTCCCTTAACTTTTACCTTAAGAAAGTGTGTTCTAGAACTTGAGTCCCTGGGGGGAGGGGGAAAAGCCTCCTCTTGAGTTAGCAGCTGTAGTTGGAGAAGTGCATGGCCTCATGATAATGGTTTGTATACTCTTAAAATTTGCACCTCATTTGCACAGACATTTGGAAGATAGGGCCAAGTATTTCTCCCAATCAGACTTACATGTGATTCCTAGAATAGTCTCCGTTAGAAGTTTAAAAACTATCCTTAAATTTAGTTTGTATTTAGTTATGCCTGTGCCAAAACTGGAGCACCAGCCTGATGAGTATAATTGCATTTCAAAAATACATTGTTTGGGGTGAAAGGTGATGATCTGAGGAGGTGTAATCAAGTCAGACGGTGGGTGGGTGGGGGAAGGGCAGGTCTCATGCAGCTATTAGGGTGGTGCAAATGTAATTGCAGTTTTTGCAATTTTAACCTTTTCAACCATAATTACTTTTGCACTGACCTGATAAATGGCAGTGACAGTGAGCACAGATGAAGGAAGCTGCTAATGAAGGCCTTCTTGCTTTTCTCTGGGTTCTCCAGTGAGTTAGTTTCCTATTGCTGTTGTAACAAGCGACCACAAATCTAGAGGCTTAACACAACAGGCAATTCCTGTCTTGTGGTTTGGGAGGTCAGCAGTCCTGAAATCAAGGGAGTCGCAGGGCTGGTTCCTTCTGAAGCCTCTGGAAGTTGCTTCCCTGCCTTTTCCAGCTTCTAGAAGTCATCAGCATTTCTTTGCTTGGGGTTTCTTCCGCCATCTTTAAAGCCAGCAGTGCAGTATCTTCTGGTCTCTCTCCTGTCTCTGACTCGGACGGCACATCTTTCTGTGTCTCTGAGCCTCCTCCTTCCCTCTCCCAACCATCATTGTGATTAGATCAGGCCAGATTATTCAGGAAAGTGTCCCCATCTCAACATCCATAATTCCATCTGCCGATACCTTCCTGCCTGGTGTTCACAGGTCCCAGACATGAGGACCTGGGCACCTGTAGGGGCCATTATTCTGCCAAGGCCCTAGTGGTCAGGAATTGTCCCCTTTGGCCTGCTCCAGTGGGGTGGGGCAACCTAGCTGAGTGGCTTCCGGTTCTGTGTTGTTAGTGGCTGAGCTCCTGGATGAAATTTTGCCTTGATGACCTACTTCCAACCTGAAGACAATAACAGCAAAAACCTTCAATAGATTAAAGACATTAAAGAGCATCAGCTCTGCTTTTGAAACATAAATGTGTTCTTTGTGGTTCTTCATGAATTAAGGCAACTAGGACTTTAGAAAGAAAATCAACACTCTCACAACGGCCTTTTCAAACAAACGAGTTTTCCAAAATTACAATCCATGAATCACGGCAACAGTTGCATGAGCTGCTGGTTCTTCTGCTTTAAAGGGAGCTCCAAGATGCTTGTGTTTGTTTGGCCCCACCCCACCCCCGCCCCCAAATTCCTCCTCTGGTGTTGAGAGGTCTAATCTGGAAGTTCAGTGGACTTGTTGCAGCAGAGGGCACATCTATTGATTTTGTTCTCTGATCTGTTATTTCCTTTCCAAGAGCTTGAGTCACTGTCAACAAAACGGTGAGAGGGGTTTGATTACCTCTGAAGGTAGCATGCTCAGGTATGTAATCAGGGCTTAATTGGCAATGCTGAGTGCTGAGTCTGGCCCCTCAGATGAGCAGATGCCCCGCCCTGGGGGGGCGGAGGATAAGTGCAGACCTCTTTGTGGGGCCTCTTGAAGGCCCTCTGTTATGCTTAATAATAGAAATGGAAGGTTCCCTGATTGAGCCCATCTAGGCAATCAACACGGTTGTTTCAGCTGCGTAACACAATTTCAACCAACTCAGTAAACACAATTAATCCTCTTTAAAAGACATGGAGTGAGAGAAAAGAGGTTTTAATTTGTGTCATGCAGGGTGACAGGCGGGTTCTCTGCTCCCGCTCCCCGCACAAGAACGCAGGATATGGTGAGGCCAAAAAGGAACACCCACGGAGCCATAGGTAGGGGAGTCATACCACTATACTCTCGCTGGTGGCTGGGTTGGAGAAACAGGAAACAGGAGCCACACAGTTCTCAACCCTCACTGCACCGCTTGCAAGCTCAGCCACCGTCTTCTTGCTAGCCCCCATTCTCTGCCAGCATAGCCACGGCAGTTATGGTTACACTGGTTACAGCTGACGGCCAACCAGCCACAGCTGACAGCTATCTACTATGTGAGCCACCACCTTTCCACATGAGGCCGAGAACCTGGAAAGTGCTCTCTGGGGCTTTGTCCCCACAATTTTCAATGTCCTCCCCAGAGCTGTCAGCGCTGGGGCTCAGCAGGGTGTATGACCCAGAGCTGGACCTGCCCCCCCAGGTGTGGACCCAGTGATGAATGCCACAGACAGATGTGCACCCGGTCTCACATTCCCACTCAGCCTTCCATAGGGCAGGACTGCAGTCCTGGCCGTTCCTGGGTTGCCCAGCCCGAGCGCTGGCCGAGGTCTGGGTCATCTGCAGCCCTATGGCTGGGGAAGCTGTCTGGTGTCTGTTGAGGAGCCTCTTTTTCCTTCTCTGCGATCTGACCCCTCAGGTGCAGTCGCTCTGCTCCTTATGCCTTGCTTGGGGGGGCACAGGAATCTTCGCCTGGTGCCCCCAGTGCAGCCTTGCTAAATGCCCCTGCAGCCATCCCCTCTGAGACTGCACTCTTCTGGGAGCTACTGTCAAATGTTAGGAGGGTCCTTGCTCCTCCTAAATCTGCCCAAGCCACATCCTCTAGCCCTGCAATATGGAGGAAGTCCCCACTCTGTCCCCTGGTTGCCCTCAAAGACACTCCCTGCATAAACTTTTAGATAAGCTTAGGTTCTTACTAAAGACAGGGTAAGTTACTGACTTCCACTGGGTTTTGGCTACTGACTGAGACCAAGAAATACTGAGAGGCCAGTCACCTTCCTGAAAAATAGAAGCGGGAAAAAAATCCTTGCTAACATTTCAAGTGTTTCTGCAACAAGATTGACCCGATGGGCTCGTAGGTGTGTATGAGGTCCCATGTGATGTGTAGAGGTCTAGGTAGGCAGTTTCAGCCCTGATGGGTGGGGAGAATGGGATGGGATGGGGTGAGGAGGGTGAGTGGGGCAGGACCAGCTGTCAGGACCAGGTGCTCAGTGGCCAGGCGATGCAAGAGTTGCTTTCCTGAGAAGGTTGATTGAAAGAAGGCTGGACTCGGGTTCCAGGAAGTGGAACCCAGATCCTGGGCCGGGGGCACAGAACAGGGAATTGGTCAGAAAGCCCTAGTCCATAAAATGGGGGTGCAGGGTCCTAACACAACAACAGAAGGCCATGGGTGCTGAGCTTCCATTTGTGAGGTCCTTGAATCCTTGATGAGAAGGGCCTGGATTCCAGGGGCGGGGCAAGATCTCTCCAGCTGTCTGCCGAAATCTCCCCATCACTGCGTCCCGCTCAGGTTCAGAACATCCATTTTTCTTTTTTTCATCTTCACTCCTCATGGGCAACAGATTCCTTGAGTGGCTGATGAATAGTGTCACATTGCTTGACTTGGCAACCCTCAGCCTGCACCCCCCACACCCCTAACACACTTGCCTGGCCCACCTGCGGGGGGGGGGAGGGTGTTGAGCCTTTCCGCTGGGCCCGCCCCTCCCACCTTGGTTCTTGATGTACACAGCCTCGTCCTGCTGTATCCCAGGCTCATCCCTGAGGGCTTTGCTCAAATGCCCCCTAACTTCCGAAGCCCAGGCAGCGTCAATCCTTCCATCGTTCACTCCATAGCTGTTACTTGTGGTTGTTTCCTGATTTCTAACAGATGTTAACCTTTGGGATTTCAGAATGAGAAATCTCAGTTTTGGGGAATTCTCGGAAATGCCCACAAATGTAAGTGACCCTTAAAATACTTCTCCTGTCTTCATACTCTGTACTCACTGTTACCAAACCTAAAAAACGTTCATCAGTAAATATTAAATCCCACAATATTTTCAAAGAATTGCAACTATTCAACACTGGGAAAAAACACCGGGAAATGCTAACGAAGATTAGCAAAAAATTAAAATGTGGGTCACCTATCCAGGTTGACAGCACTGTGCAAAATGGACAATTTAGGGACTTATTTTGTGTTCAGAATGTGTTATTCCATCGAACAGCACTCATAAGATGTGTGTAGAGTAAATAACTTATTACTAATAATTGTATTTCCAAGAATGCCTCACTGTTAGCCACCAGGAACACACGCATGGCTACAAATGGCAACAAAATGCAACGTGACACTATCCATCAGCCACTCAAGGCAAAAGGTGCAGTCAAGAGGGGCTGATGACAACATGGACATTTGTCTCCTAAGTGTTCCTGCCCCGGTTTCGGAAGTGCCCACCTGACCTTTGGATGCCACTGTCAGCACTGTCTGCTCCTGCTTTCAATTTGATGTCAACAGATTCCTTCAAAACACGTCTTTATGATGATTATTCAGTTTATTTTCACTGTTTTTCTTATTTCTTGACCAATTTTTCTCAAACATGGGGGTGTGGAAAAACGTAAATTTCCGAAGAAACCTCAGGAAGGAACTCCTGCATTGGAGCAGTTACGTGGATCTGTGTTAATGTATTAAGAGTGTCTTCCCCTCAATTGTTTATGAACTCGTTGGAAGCAAACCAATATCCTAATGACGACAACTCTGAAAGTCTTACGTTACGAAGTTGTTATTAAACAAGTGTTGTCATTAAATAAATATGAGTATTATTAAGTACACTGAACAATAATAATAACTTCCTCTTCTTTTCTCCTGCTCTCCTCCTCCGTTCCCCTAACACCCCTCCTCATTCCTAGCAGGCATTTACGATGTGGCAGATTCAGGGCTAAGTTCTTGACATGCATTTTAAAAATCAACTTTATTAAGGTATAACTTATATCCAATAAAACACACTTTGGAAGCAAATGGTTCAAGAGATTTGACAAGTCAATAGTCATGTAACCACCACTGCAGTCTTGACGTAGGATATTTTCATCACCCCCCAAAGCTCCCTCCCTTTGTCCCTTGGCAGCACAGCAGCCAATGACCAGCTTCCTGCCGCTGTAAGTTTTGTTCTTCTAGAACTTCATGTGTGTGGACTGATCAGTATGTACTCTTCTGAGTCTTACGTCTTTTGCTGAGTGTGCTTTTGGGATTTGTCCGCGGGGCTGCATGTATGTGTATCAGTAGATCATTCCTTCATTTTCCCTTTCCCCCCATCTTTTTTTTGGTCTGAGTCACATCTATTGTGTGGATATACTATGATTGGTTTACCTAGCCCCCTATTTTGGGCATTTGGATTTTTTCCACTTTGGGGCTGCTGAGAATAAAGCTGCTATGAACACTCATATACAAGTTTTTGTGTGGATGCACCTTTTTATTTGGATAAATACTTAGGATTAGAATTGTGGGTTGTAGGACAAGTACATGTTTAACTTTGTAAGAAATAGCCAAACTGTTTTCAAAAGAAGTAGAACCATTTTACTTTACCATCAGCAACGTAGGAGAGTTACAAATACTCCATGTCCCAGCCAATATTTGGCATTGTCTCTTTTCAATTTTACACATTCTGCTGGATTTGTAATGGTGTCTCATTGTGGTTTTAATTTACATTTTCCTAATGACTAATGATCTTTTAATGTGTTTGTTTAGCATTCCTGTATCTGCTATTATAATATATCTGCTCAAATCCTATGCTCATGTTTTAATTGGGTTGTTTGTCTTATTGTTTTTTTTAGAGTTCTTTATATACTCCTAACACAAATTCTTTGGCAGATACATGTGTCATAAAAACTTACTCCCAAATTATGGTTTACCTTTTCATTTTCTGAACAATATCTTTACAAGAACAGAAGTTTTTAAATTTGATTAAGTTTAATTTATAATTGCGTTCTTTTGTTTCTGGGACTCCAATTATCTCTATGTTAGACTACTTGATATCTCACAGTCTGCGAAGGTTTTTTCATTTTTTGTCTTTTTTTCCCTGTGGTTTATTTTGGATGGCTTTTATTGCTAATCTTCAAGCTTACTGGCCTTTCCTTCTATGTTTTTCTCCCATCCGTTCAGTGAAATTTTAACGTTAGATACTGTATTTTTAAAATCTCTAAAAGTTCCACTTGGTTTTTTAATTTACATCTTCCATTTCACTCATAATATTCATGTTTTGCTTACCATCCTTGAACATAGTTATAAGATTTGTAGTAACATTATTTATTTCCTCTTCTACTCATTCCATCATTTCTGGATCTGTTTCTATTGATGTATTTTGATCTTGATTCTTGCTCACATTTTCCTTTTTGTTCACATGTCTATTAACTTTTTTTTATTTTATTGGAGTTAGACATTGTATTTTATGCTACTGAGTGCTATGTTTATTGCTTTTCTTTAAAGAGCATTGGGCTTTGTTCTAGCAAGCAGCTAAGTTGCTTGTAAATGAGCTTAATCTTTTCAAGCTCTTTTTTAAAAAAAATTATGGGATGGATCTAGAGCAGCCTATTTTCAGGGCAAGCTTATCCCTGTACCAAGTAAGACCCAGCTCTCTGGTGTCTGTAATACATGTCCCATGTACTCAGTGAACCGTTACTGCCTGGTGGGTACCTGAATAACACCCAGACTTATGTGAGCTCTGGGGAGTTTTCAGACTGGGGTTACCACAGATCATTTTTCTTTCTCTCGTCGTTGTTTCTTGCCCCGTCTTGTGGATTATTCAAGCTGACCACGTGCTGATTCAGATCCAAGGGACTCCTGACGGAGATTGTTAGAGCTCTTCCTCTGTGTCGCTTCCTTCTCCTGGGATCCTGCTCCACACGTCCTGGCTACCACATGTCTCCTGAGCTATCAAGCCCCTCCCCTCTCCTCAGCAGATTGCTGGGAACTGTTTGGGTTTCCCTTCTCTGTCCTGTGCTCTGGATGTTGTCTCCAGACAGAGATCCTGGGCAGCCACAGTGCTCACCTCAGCTGTTTCCCTTTCATTAGGAATCACTGTTCTGTACTGTGTATTGGCCAATGTCTGAAAATGTTTCTTTCATATGTTTTGTCCAGTGTTGCTAGTTTGTTTTAATGGCAAGAGTGCAAATACTTATCAGTTACTCTTCCATGGGCGAAAACAAGGGTTTGTATTTTTAAATTGAATTCTTATAACCCTAAGAGGTTAGTATCATTATTAATCCCATTTAGGAAAAGTTAGGTACTGAGGGTTCAGAAAACTGATGATATCACTTACCTAACAATCATTTGGCTTTGTACCAATGATTAATTAATTAATTCAACAAATACTGAGCCCATTGTTCCAAGCAATAGACTTGAGTCTAGAGTGGTTACTAAAGCATACATGGTCCTTATACTTATTTATCATGCAATTTCCTGGCAATGCCCAGCACAGTGCTTGGCCTATTGTAAAATGTAAATAAGAATAATTTGTTGAATTTATGTCAACAGATACAATTGATGTCCTAAGGGCCTCAGCTACTCTGTGGGTGCAGGGCCTGTCCTGCTTCCCCACTCAGTGCACTTCTGCAGTGTTCCTCGTTCAAGGTTATGGAGCGTTGGTTTGGTTGCTTCCCATGACAGGGAGCTTGTTATCGCACAGCCCATTTGGGAACTGTATTTTACTGCAGTTCGCCAGCCAGGATATAAGTGGGTCCCAGGCAGATGAAAATGTATAGAGGTTTCCTGCAGAGGAGAAAGGGCATAGAGTAGGGACCTAGGAGCCATGAAGATGGACTTCATTTGTCACTTCCCAGTGCCAGCACAGGGGTTGTTTATCTTCAAGTCTCCCAGGTCCTTCCCTCTGTGTCCTTACTCAGCAGCGGATGACAGCTTGTCAGAGATGTTGTGCCTGGAATTCATGTATGCTGTGTGAGCAGTGGGGTGGGGGTCAGCTGGACTGGCTGACCTCTAAGATTCTTCTGACATCTTAGAACCTTTGATTCAAGCTTTCTTTTTCCATTTCTCTTCAGAAGCTTTATTTACAGCCAGACCTAAAAAGTATAAAAGCTAATTCCTGCAAATACACGTCCCTGCACATTTCTTTGGCTAGAATTTCCAAAGAGTTTATTTAAAGTCTGTCCAATGTTGTCCTCTGTGCTGTACGATATAAATTCATCCAGCCTGATTTCATAGTTTTCCTCTTATACGTCTGAGTCCGTGCTTCCACCCAAAATTCTATTGTGTGCCATTGATCTGGATCTCAGAAGCAACGAGACTGTTCTCAGTATCAAAGGCCCTAGAAATCCATTTCCCAATGTTTCCATTTGGGCCTTGGATAGACAGGCAGGAAATGCAGGCCTACTGTGTAGGTACTCTGTGTGTAAACTGAGAGGTTTCTAAAGGAAGTTTTATTCATTTTAATAAAGCATTTTAATTTGCTTTGGAGAAAACAAAAAGAAATCTAATTGAAAACAGGGAATAAGATTACCCGATGAATAACATTCCTCTATCATAGCGATTTCAGGCTTTGAATAACCTTGTTAATTCAATTGAGCTATGTGCCTGGACTGGCTGAACTGACGCTTCATCCAGGAGACAAGGGAGTAAATTGGATTGCTTGTATCTAAAGCACACTTCCGGTCCTGCTGGCCTGTTTCTCTCAGAGGACAACAGATAACGCAAACCCTTGGCTTTAGCCATAAATAGACCACCTGCCCAACAAACAGAAATATACTGAACTGTGGGTCTGAACCTTTAGAATAAAATAGCATTGTAGATCGCCTTTCACATAAATATTTCAAATGAAATGCATGAGACAAAAATATTGATTGCCAAGACTGATAGCACCGAAAATCGTATGAGTCTCTGCCACACCTAATAGATAAGCTTAATTCAATCACCCAGCTGGACTAATCACCACGAAGCTGAATTTGGAAGTCTCCAGTCAGGGATTTGCAAGTCTGTCAGCCATTCCTTCTGGTAGAAAATCACAGTTTCTGGAAAATATAGTCTTACATTTAAACTGTGCTATGATCTAATATGTGATATGCATGACCTCTACATGGTGAGAAAACTCACCCAGTCCTCCCATTGACATTCTTTCTGCTAAATTTAACTGCTTTGGCTGTTTGCACTTCTCATTAACCATACATGTGTCTTCACTCTCAGCACCAAGAAATTGATTCTATAGGAAATTCTCTTGACCTGGCTTGTATGAATAGTACTAATTATTTTTGTTTTATGTTCTTTCCCCCAAGCTATATCCCCTGACCTTTTCTCTTTTTCCCCCCTAAAGACTTAGCCCTGTGCATGAAAACAAAGTGACTTATTTTTCATTAAGATAAATTTTTATTGTAATATTACTGTTTTCTGTATTTCCCTTTCCACCTGGAATAATAAAAATCTAGATAATTCAGTTATCAATCTCACTTTCTGATGAATAGAAAGATTAACATGTACCTTTCAGGGTAATAGATTTTCTTTGTCAGTTTGAGTACTCCACCATCTGAAAAATGTATGTTTCATAGAATACCTAGTAGTTACCGCACCTGGAAACAGATACACACTCTCCTCTTTTAGAGTTGTGAATAAAAGATACATGTGGGTAGTTTTTAAAAGTGGTTCCAGGTGAAGATATAATAAAAAAGTGTTGGCTGTCTTTAACGTATTTCAAGGTTTTAAGCTTGAAAAATAAGTTAGCTATACTGAGATCACATTCTCTGAAGTTTACTTCCTGTTATAAAGAGTAACCTTAATTAATTATTTTTAAAGACTTTTACTAATATATAGCTAATATACAACATTATATTAGTTTCAGGGGTACAACACAGTTATTCAACATTTATGTACTTAAAGCAGTGATCACCATGATAAGTCCAGCAACCATCTGACACTGTCCCTTGCTATCACAGTATTATTGACTATATTCCCTATGCTGTACATCCCCATGACTTATTTGTTTTATACCTAGAGAGTTGAATCTCTTACTCCGCTTCACCTTTTTCCTCTTTTTTAAATTTTTCAATTACAGTTGACATTCAGTATTATTTTATATCAATTTCAGGTGTGCAGCATAGTGGTTAGATATTTATGTAATTTAAGAAGCGATCCCCCTGACTAGTCTAGTACCCACCTGGCACTATACATAGTTATTACCATATGTTGTTTTCATTTTCATTTTCATGAAATATCTTTTCCATTCCTTTACTTTTCATCTGTGTGTGTCTTTCAATCTGAAGTGATTTGATCCTCTGCTTTATCTCGTCTGCTGGTGATTCCTGCTAGTGCATTCTTCACTTCAGTTATTGTATGCTTCACTTCTGACTGGTTATTTTTCATGATATGTATGTCCTTTTTTTTATGCTTGCTATTTCTCTGTTGAAGTTCTCACTAAGTTCCTTGAGCATCCTTATAACCATTGTTTTGAACTTTGTATCTGGTAAGTTGCTTGCCTCCCTTTTGTTTAGTTCTTTTTCTGGAGTTTTCTCGTTATTTCATTCGGGATGTATTTCTTTGTTCCCTCATTCTGGCTGCCTCTGTATTTGTTTCTATGTATCAGGTAGATCTGCTATGTTTCCCAGTATTGACTGGGTGGCCTTAGGTAGTAGGTGCCCTGTGGAGCCCAGTGGCACTGTTTCCATTGTCACCTGAGCTGAGTGCTCCAGGAGCATCCCTTGTGTGGGTTGTGTGTGCCTTCCTGTTATGGTTGAGTTTGGTTGCTATTGGCACCATCAGTGGGTGGCATTGACCTTCAGTCTGATTGGCTGTGGGGTTTGACCATGTCCACAGCTTTCTGGCTGCTGTGCTGGGGGGCTCACCCCACTGAGTGGGATTTGCCCCAGTGGGTTCTGGTGCCTGTTGAGACTGCCCTTTGTTTGTGCCACTTATGGGGCTAATTGGGTGGTGTTCTGCTGTGGTCTGAAGCCAACCTCCAAGTACGTTTGTTCTGGGGCCTCTTGGGAAGGACTCCAGGGCAGGCTGAGGTCACCCACTGTCTGTGACCAGCCAGGGACTACCTGGTAGGAGCCACAAAGCAATCTAGGGTTTTTTATTGCCTGTGCTAAACCTGGAGGCACGTGGGAGAGGTCATGCTGTGAACCAAGGATGGCTACTACCATTACCAGGCCTGGGATAACTCAGTAAAAAGCCAGGATACCCTGAGGCCACTTGCCACCTGCTGGTTCCCTTAAGGTTTAGCCACTGATAAAGCCTTGTGTGCTACTACACAAGTTGGATGAGGCAGGGCCTCTGGGAGTTGTGGGGAGAGTTGTGGTCACCAGCTTAATGTAAATTCTGGTTTGGTGCCAGTGCTCAGCCTGAAGGTACTCAGCAAAAGTCTCAAAGTACATTGAGGCCAGTAGCCACCCACTTGGGGTTTGTCAGACTCTAAGAAAGAGTGCAACGAGGGCGGGCCTGGCTGCTCTTGGAGAAAGTGCCTCCAGGGTTGGGCGTTGGGTCCCAGCTGAGTCAGCAGGATGGAGCAGCGGAGCTCGCCGGGCCAACCAGTTTCAGATTTGGCTGTTGGGGGTGGGCTCCACACAGGAAAGATGGCGCATGCCTGCCAGCTGCACAGGAGGAGGGCTCCTCACAGGGAAAAATGCCTACCGACCGTCCTCCTGGCCTCCCTCGGAAGTCACACGCCTCAGTCTGCTCCCTCGATGCCTCTGACATCCCCCAAGGCACCGCCCTCCGCTGGAGCCTAAGGCAAGTGCCTGAGAGCGAGTGAGTCTGTGCTCAGGTTATTTAAGAGGACGGCTGGATTTCCTGCTGCCTTCCATCTCCCCGAATGGTCAGAATCCCCACTATTTTTCACAACCAGATGTGGTGTGTGCTCCTCTTCCTGGCACAAGTACTCCAGGCTGGGGAGCTGTGGGAGCAGAGCCCCAGAAAGTAGTTTCCAGGTTCTCGGCCTCACATAGACAGGTGCTGGCTCAGGTAGTAAATGGCCATCAACTGTGACTGGATGGCCATCAGCTGTGGCTAGTTGGCCGTCAGCTGTAACCAGTGAGCCATTGGCCACTAATATAACTGCTGTGGTTAGGCTAATAGGAAAATGGGGGCTAGCAAGAAGAAGGTGGCTGAGCCTGCAAGCAGCGCAGCAAGGGTTGAGTATTGTGTGGCTCCTGCTTCCTGTTTCTCCAACCAGCCGCCAATGAGACTATAGTAGTATGACTCCCCTACCTATGGCTCCGTGGGTGTTCCTTTTGGGCCTGGCCACATCCTGCATTCTCTTGTTGGAGGCGGGAGCAGAGACCCCGCCTGGCACAACAAATGGCGCAGTGAGCAGGGTCCCCTGCGTGACAGGAACTTGATGTGGGGGTCTGGGGTCGCTTGCTCCTCTGAGAGGAACCTCCATGGCTGAGATATTTCTCCCAATTCTCAACTGCTACACAGATGTTTGCAGTTGCCAGTTCCGCCTCTGCACCCTTCCTACCAGTCTTGCCGTGGCTTCTTCTTTATGTCCTTAGGACTTCTGTTCAGCCAGACTTCAGATGGTTGTCCAGGTTGATTGTTTCATAATTTAGTTGTAATTTTAATGTATTCACGGAAGGAAGCAGACACAGAGTTTATCTGCTCTGCCATCTTGGATCTCTGAAAACAAAGTTACTTTTTAAGGGGGAAGATACCTTTGAAGGTAACTTTGAAGATTACCCAGGTTATTGTTTGTTTTAAATCTTATTGTAAAACATAGGAGAGCCAGAAAAACCAAACAAAACACATGCATACCTTAAATAGTCACTAGGATGTGCACACACTTGTAACTCATACCTAGGTCAAAAATAGCCCTTTGACGTCACCCAGAAAGAAGCCTGCCCATGTGCTCCATTCCAATCACACCCAATCCCCCAAAGTAACCGCTGTCTTGACTTGTATAGCGACTGCTTCCTTGCCTTTCTTTACAGTTGACTCTTCAGGTGTGAATCCCTAGACAGCAGACCTTAGCTTCATTCATTTTTCTCTAATCTGAGAGTTTCTTAAGTCTATTTGAATTTACAGGTTTTCCCTCTTCTATCCCGTTCACTCCCTTTCTTATCCGTACAATTTGCCCGTGGAGGCACCTGAGCTGTTGAACTGCAGAGTTTTCTAGTCTGGATTTTACTCAGTGGATACTCATGGTCCAGTCCAGTGTGTGATTCTTACTTTACAATCCCTGCAAATAGGAGTTGGATCCTGAAGTTTCATCAGATTCAGATTTTTGGATTTGGTCCCTTCACTGAGACTGGAGGAAGTGGTGGAATGTTCTTTCATCAGGAGGCACAGGATGTGTGTGGTTTTTTTTTTTCTTAATATTTGTAGTCATTGGTGCTCTTTGCCTTAGTCTGTTAATTCATGTGTTTTATTTATTTATTGTTTTATGTATTTATTTAGTTGTAGGTGAGGTTTGCAAATTGATGATTTCTTTTTCATTTGTTAAATGGAATAATTTTATGCATATAAAGAGATACTTCCTTACATCTACCGTTTGCTTACCCCAATAGTTTGTTTTACATGTAAACAGAAGTAATTATTGTATTTTCCCCACTCTTTACCAGTTTTCAAGATAATTGCTGTATTCTTCCTCCTTATTTACTTGTGTTTAAAATAATTAATTGGCTCCCTATCATTGTCCAAAGGTGACCAATTAGATTTTTAAAAAATATCATTATGAATGAATGGATTTTAATATATTTGCTGAGTTTCCATTCATGGTACTTGCTGTACTTACTGAAGTTCAAATTGTTCCATTTTTGGCCAGTGGGAGCATTTTCAAGTTGCTCTTCATTTGATGTGATCCTTGTAATTTTTAATAGCCCCCCAACCTCCAGGTTTTGATGTGGAAAGATGTTTTAGGCTCATTTTCTGCATTTCCTGTACCAAACTTGGATCAACCATTTCTTTTAAAAAACCCTTGTTTCTTTTAATGGGAAATGTTATTTCTAATCACAGTAAAACAATCTAGTTTGAGGGGTACTGATGCTACTGGGGTTGGTCATTGTTTCAAGCCTTTAAGCCATTTTCGTGGGAACATAGAGGACACACACACACACACACGTGTGAGCGTGCATACACACACAGATATGCACACACACATATAATCTATGAGTACATGTTGACACTTTGATTTAAAATAAAACTACAGCTCTTACCATACAATCTAGGAATCATACTCCTTGATATTTACTCAAAGCAGGTGAAAACTTCTGTCCACACCAAAACCTGCAGACAGATGTTGATAGCAGCTTCATTCATAGTTGCCAACACTTGGCAGCAACCAAGACGTCCTTCAGTAGGGGAATGGATGAACTGGGATAGCCTGACAATAGCATATTGTTCAGTGGCAAAAGGAAAACAGGCCATGAAAAGACATAGAGGAAATTAAATGCATGTTTCTAATTTAAAGAAGCCAATCTGAAAGGCTACATAGGTACTGTATCATTTCAACTCTATAACATCCTAGAAAAGGCAAAACTATGGAGACTGTAGAAAGATCAGTAGTTGCCAGGGGCTGGGGCTGGGAGGGGTGAGTCGGCGACACGGGGTGGTTAGGGCAGTGAAATTATCCTGTACGATACTCTAACAGCGGAGACGTGCCATTGTACATTTGTCCAAACCCACACAATGTGCGATGGACTCTGGGCGATGATGACTTGTTAATTTACGTCCATCAGTTGTAACAGACGTATCACTCTGGTGGGGATGTTGGTGATGGGGTAGCCGTGCATGTGTGGGGCAGGGGGAATGAATGGGAATTCACTGTATCTTCTGCTCGATTTTGCTGTGACCTAAAACTCGTTATGGAAAAAAAAATATGAAACTCATGAAAAACTTGGGCTTAAAGAAAGAAAATGGCTCCTTTCCCTTATGATAAACCACCCATCAAGTTGCATTTTTATGTCCCTTAATTATAGAAACATGATGAAGTGAAGCATTTAAAACATACAGATAAGTTCATTTTTTAATTAAAACATTTTACTAAAGCTCTTGGCTCTTTCCTCAAGATATATGTGACTTATCATGTTGGGCTCAGATTTCACCAGGAATAAACTGGCCATGAGATGGGACTTCCTGGATGTGGTCTGAGGAGTCTGCTTGCATCTCTGCTCCCTCGTCTTTGGTTCTGGCCTGTGTTGGGGCCACATCTGCAGGACTCCGTTGGCTGACTCATTAATTCTTAATCACTTTCTTTCAAGAGGAAATTCAATGGGGCTATTTTCTATATTTTTAGCTTGATGAGCTCTTCCCTTGAGTCTTTGTAGATCCTCCTGTTAGTTGATTGGAGATACAGTCCTCCAATCAGCTCTTGAGGTAATTCCCAGGCTTGGTGTGTGGAAGGTGGCTCTGTTTTTCCCAATTTGCTCTTCTGGAAACACTCATGGAGACAGTGGTTTTAATAATCTCAAGCCAGCTGCTCAGCTTGGTGGCTCCATTTGTCTCCCTACCTAAAGGTCTCATAGCAACATGGCATCAATGACAGGCTTCCCGGGAAAAGCTGGAGATGACTCAGTGACTGAGGCACGTGAAAGTGAAGAGCTTCGTAAACTCGGGTGGCAGCTGTGAAAGGTGGGGCGTGGAGCCTTTGGCTGCTGAGAACTGTGACCTGCCTGCTGAAGACGGGATGGGCCTCCCTATTGCTTGCTTTGTTTCTCTTGTTTCTTTTTGAATAGGCTCCACGTGTGTGATTTGAGCCCTGACCATGTTTGTTCCTGCTGTTCTTGCAGAGGGTGACAGTGATGGCAATGTTGAAAGTACAGCTCAGGTTCTGACCTTGAACAAGAACAGCTACCATTCATTAATCATTTACCAAGGTTCTCAGCTGAATATTTCACTTTTGACTCTCGTAGCAATGTGCCTCTTTACACACATGACAGTTGGCCAAGCCGTGTCTGTAAGACGTTATTTAACTGGTTTCTGGCAGGGCCAGCTTTGTCCCTGGGACCGTCTACGCCCAGGCCGGTGCCCAGCCATGTGGCAGCCCCGAGAGCTCAGAGGTTGAGCACTCGATCTGGAGGCCCAACGGCTTGAGGTAAAATCTGATCTTTCCACTTCCTGGCTGGGAGACCCCGTACTTCTCAGAATCTGTTTCTTTTTCTGTAGAATGTGGGTAGCAAAGTGCCTCTTCTTAGCGTTGGTGTAAGAAGCAATGCATTAAAGTATCACAGCTCTTCGAGCAGACTTGGCACTAGATGGACTAGATGTGGTTGTCATCGTGCCACCTCAAGCGGGAGAAGAAAATTTCTTAGGGACACACAGAACTGATCATTTCGGGGGGTTTGTTAAATCAGTGTCCAGGTTAAATTGTTTAAATTGCATTTTTCCTGTTTTTTGGTTTTTATTGCATTCTAGATTTCGATTGTGTCAAGTATATTTTTCACAGATCCGCAAAGGCCAGATTATAAACATGTGCGTTATAACACTGTGAGTTCCTATGTGTCACATCGGCATGGATAGAAGTCAGTTACACACATGATAGTTCCATTGCGTTGTGGGGAGACAGAGCGCTCAAGAAACAACTCTCATTCTTCCAGTGAACACATTTAGCCCCTGGTGACAAAGGAGCTGTCTTTGACTCAATCCTCCTCTTCTCCAGACAAGCATGGCCGGAACAGGCAGCCATGATACTCAGCATCTCTCACTCAGTCCTTAATGCCCCCTTTGTGGTTAAGCCACTTCCACTGACCATGGCTCTCGTTCTCACCACTGTCCCCACCTCCCAACCTGTGCTGGGCATCTATCCTTGTGGTGGACCCAGGAGCCCAGAGCAATGACAATGACAAGAAGCTTCATGCTGTATCTCTTCTGCCTTTTCTTTGCTCAGGCTCTCCAGGGAACGTTGATTTTTCTGGGTCACCTCCTTTGCCATGTCAACATGCCTCCATTTTTATTGGGCACTGTTATGAGCTGAATTGTGCCACTCCCCAAATTTGTATGTTGAAGCCCGAATCCCTAATGTGACTGTGTTTGGAGGCAGCTTCTTTAAAGAGGTAATTAAGGTAAAGTGAGGTCACAGGGTGTGCCATAATGCGATATGACCGGTGTCCTTCTAAGAAGGGGGGATTATGGCATAGACTCACACAAAGGGAGGACCATGTGAGGACACAGGGAGAAGACAGGAAGGGCGGCCTCAGGAGAACCCTCCCTGCTGACACCTTGATCTTAGACTTCTAGCCTCCAGGAGTGTGAAAATAATTTTCTGTTGTTTAAATCACCTGGTCTGTGGAACTTTGTTATGGCAGCCATGGCAAACTAATACAGGCGTTAAGCGCAAGGTACCAAATGTCAGTTTTTATTCTCTGACACTTTGAGTGAACAGAATAATAGAGGCAAGGCAGTTAGCAAGTGTTTTCTCTGCACCAGTGTTGAGTCAGACACTGTATTTTTAGAGGAGAAGCCTGGATGGGACAAAGGATATAGCACAGTGACTGAGAATATTTTTATGTTGCGTGCTTACGCTGGCTTTCACTCCAAATTAAATAAGTGCAATTGCATCTAAATACATGATATGTACGTTTTCTTTACTTACTTATTTTATTGAGGTATAATTGACATGTAACATTATATTTGTTTCAGGTATATAGCATAACGATTTGATATTTGTATATATTTCAAAATAAGCGCCACAATAAGTCTAATTAGCATCTGTCAGCATACATAGATGGTATGTACATTTTAATAAGAAATATGGTACTTTGCTTATAATCAGGCATTTTCACTTTTTGAGAAAAGTGAGAGTGGTATTCGGAGTTCTGATAAAACATTACAAGCATCCCCCATTGAATTTAGTGGGGCTAGCCCTTTAGTTGATGTCTTTTGCCTTACGTCCTAGCTTTTGAGAATGAATAAAGCAGAGGAAAGATGTGTACAGGAAATAATTGAGGTAGGAAAGAAAGTTTCTTTTAACATTCACAGAATTTTTAAAGGAACCATGCAACATCACGTTAATTTATTTTATCTGAGAAAGAAAATACCTTTCAATTGAAAATCCCACTCGGTTCTCTTGTAACTGTAAGTGCCATATTTCCAAACCTTAAATGCAGAGTTGTTTGCTGAATATTCTATGGCTTTGAACCAGGATGGTCAAGCAGACGACCTCCACCTCTTGAACCTCTTGTGGTGCCAGGTACAACCCCGCATGCCTAGTACAGGTCCTTAATATGTGTGTGGTCACTTCCGGTCGGTGTGTGACTAGGGGGAGCTGTAGAACCATGTTCATCTTCTCACTCTCCTGGATATGCCAGAAACTGAGGCTGCAGCACGAAGAACCTAGTGGTTTCAGCCTTCTTGTACATATGCTGAAATGCCGTTACATCTCGTTGTCCTTAAAAAACCAGGTCTATCACTGAGAACTGCTCTCCACTTATCCTGTTAAAACATAACATCACAGAGTGATCCTGTCCTGATTTCAACCCTCCAAACACTAGCTTTTGCACAAAGAATGAAATCCAAACTCCTCACCAGGATCAAGGAGGTCTCCTGGATCTTGCTGGAATCTCAGCCTTGACTTAGAGTATGTGTCCTCATTGCATGGGGTCCCAAAGATCGTTGTTGAGTTTTTTCAATTTTCTCAGCCATTTCCAGCTTCAGAGTTGTTCTGTCAAAGGAGAGTTCACCCTAACCTCTCCACCTGAATGATGAGGCTTATTTGCTTCCGGGTTCCTACACTTTTCCTTTATGGCCCTGTTTTGGCTATGAAAACACATAGTTTTATGGGATGATGCAGTATCGATCTCCTTCTCTAAACTGTAAGTCCCACGAGGGAGGGGTCCAATCTATTTTGTTCATCACTTACCTCTGAGCTGATATCCATCAGTAGTTGTTGAATACATGAATTAGTGAAGCTCGTAACTGTTACATGACACCTAGCTGTTGTTTAAACGAAAATGTACACAGATTTCAAGAATGCTATCTTGGGACACTCCGTATTTTGTATGTTGCTAACTGATATTCATTAGCAGCTGGGAATGAATTTTTAAGCAGTGTGAACTGGAGGACAGTTCATCACCAGAGGACAGGAAATTACTTCTTTGTCGTCTTAAATGAGGTCTCCTAAGAACATGCCCTTGACCTTGGGCAATTGTGAATTATCCTCACATGCAAATAAGGTAACTTGATACCCTTTTCTTGGCCCCCAACATTAACATTTGATAAGACCATAAACAACTGTAATAAAATGCCTTATGTAATAGAATGCTTTATGCTTGTGTTGTTTACAAAATGGCAGTTTCAATTTGTGGATACATTCTGGGGAAGAAAGAGTTCTCATGCATACCTCGTCGTATTTAATACTGTCTTTGGGGGCCTTTCAGCCATGCTGTGCACTTACTGCCAGGTCTTCCTGGCTTACCTCAGAGGTCTACAAACCAGGCCATTAGCCAGATCTGGTCTGCTGTCTGTTTTTGTGTAACCTGTGAGCTAAGAATGGTTTTTTACATGTTTAATTGGTTGAAAAAAACCATCAAAGGAAGACTACTTCGAGACACCTGGAAATTACATAAAATTCAAATTTCAATGTCCATAAATAAAGTTTTATTGGAGTACAGCCATTCCTCCTTACTTAGTTATTGTCTGTGGCTTGTGCTACAGTGGCAGAGGTGAGTTGTTGTGACAGATATGGTCTGCAAGCTGAAACTATTTTCTCGGTGATCCTCCATAGAAAACGTTAGCCAATACCTAGCTTATCTAATGACGCCCGGCAAGGTGTTCTTCTTGCTGGTTGTCAGCTGAGATTCTCCCACACCCTTCAACATACCGGAGTCAATGTAATTTCTGCTGGGAAGCCTTCCTGACCCCAGCTTATTCTAGGTCCCCATTCCCTATTTTCTCATGATTCCTGCACTCCACCCCGGCCACACTGTGCTTTTTTTCATGCTAGCACTTGCTATAATTAATACTGGTGGGATTAGGTGGTTAAAATTCATCTTCCTCTACAGACTGTAAACTTTGTGAGAGGAGGTGTCTGTTTTATTCACTGTCGTATCAGGAGTATTCAACATAACACAGACATATTTATGGAATGAATGATGGAGGTATTGAATGTCATCTATGAATGTCATCTGTGAGTGTCATGCAGCGGGGGAGAACAATTTCATTGTACAAGAGAAGGGGCCTCTAGGAACTCGGCTGACCAGAGCCCATCTTCTGTACCATCCACTGGCCGCGGTCATGGGCCACCAGACAATCCCAGCTTATTATATCCAGGGCAAAAACCCCTTTTGCTTTAACTCAGGAAATCTCCCTGGGATTGCAAATGAGAAGCAAAATGACCAATGTTTATACTACTTGGTGGAAATTTTAGCAAAGCATGGAGCAGATAGCAGCAAGCAACCCCAATGGCGAGCTTGTATTGACTGGCACAGATGCTGCGTGCACCGAGACTGAGTTTTGTGGGCATTATGACACAGTTGTCCTAGGCCTGTCTTACAAATGCGACATCCAGGCCCAAGGGTATTATTATCCTTGTGTAGGGTTTGGATTAAGATCTAGATCTGTTTTTCCCTTGCCCCAAAAGTGAGTAACTGGTCCCTGAACTGGGTGGAGCATAAGTCTCCTTTACTAAACAATCATTCCAAAAGTTTGCCAACACCTTGACATTCTCCAGGGGCGATAGGGTGCTACCAGTGACATGCAGGAAAGGGGGCTCCAAAGAACAGCTGAGAGTAAGTCCCAACCCGAGTAGCTGCTGAAGGCTGTGGAATGCTTTGCTTGGACCTAAGGATATGTTTACAGCACAGCACTGAGAAAATCATCCATTTAGAAGGTATTTTTCTCAAGATTTCCCTTGGGTAATTCTGAAGGGCAAAGTAATTTTGAACCCAGAAGCACACAGTATTTACAGTGCCAACTTGTAATGGAAATAATGTCAGCATAACTGCTTGCAGCCTCTGAATTCACAATCACACTAAGGAATACATATAACAGACTTTTTCTAACACCAGGTAATGCTTATAAACCACAAATAGTGTATCCAGTAAAGACCACTTCTGACCGTCAGCAGCTCAACCACTGCCAGTCAATGTATTTTCCTTCTCACCGGCATATCCAAGCTGACAGGCAGCAGGTTAGACAGCAGTCTTCCTGTTTGTGTGGATTCCAGGTTCTGGCTTACGTCACTGTCCTTCTTGAGCAAGTTATTTTACCGTTTCTTGTAAGACAGAGCTGTCAGCTATGAATTTATTCTTAGTCTTTGTCCGTCTGAGAAGGTCGTTGTTATCCTTCACTTTAAGAAAAGGCATCAAACTTGTGCATTATTATGTGAATATGTTCATGGGACAAACTATTTATCATATATTTGGCAACAAAGAAAATATTAATTCTTAAAGGAATAATTCCAAAGACTGAACTTTTTAAACTAGAAATCAGTAAAACTGAAAATGGATATCAATATTCTAAAAAGGTTAAACATAGACATTTAAATGTACATGTGAGATATATATATATCTATATAGAGATCTATCTATCTATCTATCTATCTATCTATCTATCTATCTATCTATCTCTATCCATCCATCTATCTATATGAAATCATACCTATAATATACAGTCATTGATTTCCTGTTTGTCCAGATTTTTCTTGTTTTAAGTATAAATAAATCACATGCGCTCTAGATAACGTCTTCCATCGGTCCTCAGTGAGGGTTTCCTTGTCCTCTGTGGGCAGAGAGGACTAGGGGCTGATCACTTCAATCCAATTAAGATTATCTTGGAGCTGGTTTCCAATTTTAGCAAGATTTTTTTTCCCATCTGATAAGTTCCTGTTTCTTGGGTGTAGAGCTCCTAGTTTTTTGCTTGATCGCCCCATCCTAGAATGTCTAATCCATCGAGATATTGAACTTAACCCTTTAGCCCTTCACCTTATACACATCCAGAAAACCTGGCAGCTATGTTGACCTGTCATATGTGTTTTGCAGGCTCCCTCCCTCTCATAGGATGTTGTCTCCTAAGGGAGCCTGGGGGAGATTTAACTCTGTTTTAAGCCAAGACCCCTCAGCAGGCAGAACTCTCCTAGACTAATGATTAAAAAGTCTCTGTTTTCTCAGCTCTGAACATCGGGTCCTTCAGAGGTTTGGAAACTTAGCGCTCCCCTCACACACGTTCAAACGTGACTGATGACTTGAGAGGGAGACTTCTGTCTCTAACGGGACTTAATCTCACAAGCACTGGATTACGGTACGAAATTGCGATCTGTGTTTGTATCCAGCTCCCAGCACTGCAGCAGAGCTGCAAAAACACCTCATGGGGAAAGACATGCTTGTCCAGGGGCGACGCCAGGCTCCATCACTCCGTGCACGGGTGACTGCCCCAAGGCTGCTAACAGCATCCCTCACACTGGGCCAAGCCTCATGTTCAACTCATGACCAGACATGGCAGATATGCCCGGAGAAGAAAGCAGTCAGCAATGACCATCTTTAGTCCTTCTAGGCTTTGTCACTTCTACTTCTGTAGCTCTCCAGTCTTAAAATCGTGAGATGTGTAATGTATCCAACTTCTTAGAAAAACTTTGCAGTGGTCTTAGAGGTCTGCTATGGCCTACTGTATCTATTTGGAATCAGAAGACATAGATCACGATTCTTTAATAAGAAAAAATAGGATTTCTTCATTTTGGCACTTGCCTGTATGTACCACTCTAGTGGTAGAGGCCAGCAAAGCTGATCAGATTAGCGGGGAATATGCAGTGTCCTCCCAAGTTTAATGTTGGACTGTCAAGAAGAGTCGGGATCTAATATTTGTGTTTCCAACTTTGAAAGGAACAATAACCATACATACATTTATGATGCTTATAGGCATTTAAGACAACACAGTAGAGGAGAATTCAGCATCATAAAAAGAAGCAGAAACACAGTAGAAGAAATTGCACAATATTACACGAAGCAGAAGACAGTGTCCTGTGGGGCACTTTAATTAGAGCCCAGAAAATTGCAATGTCTTTAGAAACAACACAAAGAACAGGAAATACTCAGGGTAGAGTCTCAAAGGACTACTTAGAGGTAGACCAGAAAAATTATACTGGAAATGACAAACAGGGGAGAGAAACTTGGAAACAAAAGGAAAAAAGAAAAGTTAACTTTAGAAAAAAAAATCTGAAAGTATTTCAACATTATATAATGTTATACCAATCAGGTCAGCGTGCTGCAGAAAAGCCAGGAAACCACCAGGTTCGTTTCTCAACACCTCCGGCAAGGATGTGAGTTGCCAAGGACTTGAGAAGGCTGTGGAACAAATAGTCTGCACGGCTTGGACGTGGTTGGAGTGCGACATGATGGCGGTGGGCAGGAGAAGTGACAGTATAAATATTTGACTGCAAACAGATTTTTGTTCATTTTGGGGGTTCCCTGAGTTTGAAGCATCTTCCTGCTCAAACTATGGAAGTGTATCGTACACGTGTCTTTGTGACGTGTGTGTCCACGAAAGCAAAGGCTGAAGAATTGCATGTCACTAGTAGGTAGGGGAACTCTCCTTCCCAAACACACATGAGAGTAATCGGACATATGTGGATGTGTACCAAGGGGTCCCAAGTTCCTAGAGTACCTGAAATCAGTAATTTCCCGGAAAATTCAAGGCATACTGGGATGCTGTACTGGGACAGTAGAGAGAGAATATGGATTCTGGAGTCAGACCTGGGTTCAAATCCTGGCACCACACTTAATGGATGAGCATGAGCAGCCTTTCTGAGCCTCAGTCTCCCCATGTGTAAGGTGGAGGTAACACCCACTTCATTGATTTTTTGTGGTGATTGACTTGCTGCATGATTAGTGCCAAGCCCGATGCTGGGTACGTGGTCGCATTCCATAAATGACAGCTGTCACAGCAGTGAAGTGCACAGGGAGCAGGGACGATCCGGTGGCTTTAGCAGGGGCATGACGTGGAGGTGACACTTCAGGGGGAGGGGGAGGGCGGCAGTGAACTCCGTGAAGTCACTAGGAGATGAGAGGCAGGAGGTGCAGGTGTTACAGGAAAACAGGGGCTCTGAGAAGATGAGAAAATGATGAGAAGTGCGGGTGGGAAGCCTGTGATCAGCCCCCAGAGGCGAGTCCCTGAGTGTGGCTTTCCTCAGGTTCTTCTGAGCTCTGGTTTAGCTGTGACACTGTCTTCTCACCAACCACAAGGCAGTCACGATAGACCCAGCCATCCGGTGTCACCATGGTCATCTGCCCTGAAGCTAGCATAGAGTCCAGTAAGTTTCAGGATTCACATATGACCTCATCCTGCTCACAGTAGTCACCACGGGACCCGGGCAAGCCACCGGCCTGCGTCGTCCCCACCGTCCTCATTTGTGAGATGAGGGGCTGAGATGTTTGACGATGTTTACAAAGCTAAGGATTCATGATGTCTAAGTTGAAGAAACACCTGATCCTTTTTTCAAAACAGGATCAAAGTAAGAAGTGTGCAAGTGTAATATGCAAAGGGAGACAAAGCAAATTACAAACACCTGCTATGAGATAAGAGGGAAACAATGCAGTGGTCACAGTGGGCCACACGCCAGACTCACGTCTTCATTTATGGACCCACTGGGAAACAGGGTAACTGGGCTGGGGGACAGGCAGAAGGAGCAATCCCACCTTGTGTAATGAGGTCAAACAACCATCTTAGTGAGGGGTGGGGGCAGGGTGGGAGATGAAGGTCAAGGAAGGGAAGGCGCTAACGCAGACCCCAGTGCTTCCAGGAAGTGAGACCCGGTGGCTACTTCTTCACAAACAGTCACTGTGTGGAAAAGTGTGGAATATGATTCCCTCTCGCTTCTGTGGCTGGCAGGACTTCTTCCCCTCTGTTTTTAGCCTTTGGCCCAGGCCTGATTGGGCCAGCTAAGTGACTGGCCTCTTAATTCAATTTCCCTGACAAAGAAAACATTTTGTGCTTAGTCAAACGGCGGGTAAGGACGGTGTCTGGAGGCCCACCAGGAGACAGAGCAAATGGGCTTCTCATGAGGTCAGAAAAGAATTCCAAGGAAAACCCAAAAGGCATTGGTCAGAGTAAATGAAGGAAGGGCCGAGCAGGTTTCCTTTAGCAGAAGGTTCTGTGCGTGACCCCTCATTGAAAAAGATGTTGGCTGGGCACAGGTCTCATGCTAAGGGCTTTTGGTCCGGCCCACGGGCGGGGCAGGGGGCATGAGTGTGATCTTGGGTTTCCAGCCAGGAAATAGCACACATGAAGTGTAGGAACTGAGACTTCAGCGTTTCAACCCAGGGTTTCTGAAGTGATTGGCCCTTTTCCCCTCTCCCCTCAATCCCACTCTGTGTAGGCAGTTGGTCAGAGTGATGAATGAGATGGGACCCTATGCCCTCTGACCTAGAGACCTCCTGCAGGGTGGCCTGCTGCAAGGAAAAGGGGACAGCCATCCTGCAGTTCCCCTTTCTCCTTAGCTTTTCCCTTCAACGGGGAATAACCAGAATTGTTGCAAAGTGACGGGAGCCACGTCCCTTGTGAATAGCTGTAGGGAAGCTGTTCTGGGTGAAATGCTACAGTTCCTGTTTATCTCATTCTGTCCTGTGTGGACAGAGCCTGACGTGGTCCCCGACAGCCCTGCCTCCTGGTGCTCATGCCTTTGCAAAATCCCCCTCCATTGAGTCTGGGTGGGATCTGTGACTTGCTTTGAGTTGGTAGAATATGACAAAGGAGGAGGGTGTCTGTCCTGTGGTCGCATCATGTGATAGGAAGTCTCTGTCTTATTGGGAGATGGGCTCTTGCTGCCTCCTGCTGGCCTTGAAGAAGCCACATGTCATGCTGTGGACGGGCCACCTGGCAGGGAGTGGTGGGCCCCTGTGGGGGCTGTGGACAGACTCCAGACAGGAGCCATCGAGGAACTGGAACTCTCCTTCTTGTAACTGCAAGGAAATGAATCCTGCCAACCACCTGCATGCCCTTGGGAGAGAATTTGTCCCTGGTCCAGCTCCCAGATGAAAACACAGCCCAGCTGACACCTTAATTGTAGACTGAGAAGAGGGCCCAGATGAGCTATGCTTGAAAATTCCGAGCCACAGAAAATGTGGGGTAATAAATACGTGTTGTTTAAAGCCACTCTGTGGTAATTTGTTATGCTCCACAGAAAACTCATGTACCTCCCGGGGCTATATTCTCCTTGGGGACTTGACGCCTTCATGTGGAGAGCCCTCACGGCCATGGGTACGGAGCCCAGTTCTCCCATCCTGTCCACACGGGTGGGCACGAATTGTCATCTATGATGGGGTGATCTTCTTCTGACACATCTTCAGTCTTGAGGCACAGCTACAAACAGTGGCAGCACACTGTACAGGGCTCAGTGAACACAGCACTTCCCTTGGGCATGGATTCACCGAGGTTACTATCCTCCTGCAGTGTCAGACTCTGGGCTAGGTGTGTGGCAGAAATACTGAACACAAGAAACTGCCCCCACCCCCCATCTAGAATCCAGGAGAAAAAGATTTAGATAAATAACATTAATTGAAGGCGCCTCTGTGGTCCAGGCAATGAGGCAGTCCTAAGTAACATACGGACCAGATAATGATGTTGGCTGTCAGGTGGTCTGCTTGCCATGTGCCTCATAAGAGCTGACTGCTCTACCTGCTGCCGCTGAAACAGGGCTCTCAAATGCACCTCATTTTCCATCCCAGCCTTGGTTGGTTTGTGTGGCATTCTCAAATGCTGTGCGTTCTGTTTTCCTAAATATTCCATTACTCAATGGTGTTCATTCTTTGCAAAATTTCTTTGGTCTTTGATTTCTGCACTCTTTTCCTCTTGCATTAGTTTCCCTTTTCCGTTCAGAAATCCGTGCCTTCTCCTCTATTAAATGCTGATCTTCAAAAGAGCATCTGCTACCCTGTTTCCCTGAAAATAAGACCTAGCCGGACAATCAGCTCTAATGCATCTTTTGGAGCAACAATTACTTTAAGACCCGGTATTATATTATATTATATTATATTATATTATATTATATTATATTATATTATATTATATTATATTATATTTAGACCCGGTCTTATACTGTATTAAAATAAGACTGGGTCTTATGTTAATTTTTGCTTCAAAAGATGCATTAGAGCTGATTGTCCGGCTAGGTCTTACTTTCGGGGGAACATGGTATGTTAGCCCTCTACTTGGAGGTTCTCTTTCAAGTGGACCTATGTAACTGACATGGTTCCCAGGGGCTGTGCAAATTCGGCTTTCTCATTGTGGAATGAGAGGTGTGGTCACCATTTGAAAGGGGTTTACACATGGGAGTGTCTGGGAAGACCTTTGCAGACCAGTAGGTGAGAACCTGATTTGCCGGCGTCAGACCAGCTCCTCCAGTGTCATTCATGACTAGTGCTGTGTGATGATTAGACGTATGGTGTCCCATGTGCATTTAAAACAGTGGTTCTCAACCAGAGTGCTTTTCCCCCTGCAGGATACCTGGCAATGCGCAGAGACATTTTTGGTTGTCACAACTCAGGGGTGGGGACGTTCCTACTCACATCTGGTTCGTGGAGGCCAGGGTTGCTGCTGGTCCCCTGCAATGCACAGTCCCCACAGTAAAGAACTTTTCAGCCCACAGTGTAGGAGTGCTGAGGTTGAGAACCCCTGATTTGACAGACTTAAAGTCAACCCCATATCCTTGGCAAAGAAAAGAGCACCAACAACAGAACTAGAGGAGGAGAAAATTCCCTCCACGGACCCCATTCTTTTCCTTCAGATCAGCCCTCCTCTCCCCTTGACTGGCCGCAGGGTAAGCTCAAGAAAATAGAGTAGGCTGTCTTTTTCCTTTGAATTGCTGCCGGGTGCTACTATCCCTCTGTACTAACTTTATCTTGAGTGTGCCCACCACGAGTTCTGAATTAGAGACAGATAAGCCTTGTTCATTTAGAATCAAGCAGTGACCACTCCCTGACCCTGGGGCACTGTGATGAGAGCCAGGCCAGATGTCCTATATACACATTTCCGAGTGTGTGTCTAGGTGAAGAGTGGACATTCTCTCCTTAGGTACAGGAGCAAGAGGCAGGGGCCTCGTCTCCCTTCCCAGAAGGAAAGAGAAACCCCTTTGCTCCTGGCGGAGGGAAGAGAAAGGGTCCTGGTTCTCATCGTAACCGTGTGGCATGTGAGCACATCCTTTCACGGCCTGGGGAGCCCCACGGCTAGCTTCTGTGACCTGGAGAGTTTTCCCAGTTCCCAGGCCTGATTTCTCCTTGAAGCATCAACGCACTTCCAGATTCAGACACATCTCTCTGGGCTTCTCTCATGCTCTCTACAGCTGTGAATTAACTTCCCAAGTATTGCTCTGCACTCAGGATCCCAAGTTTGCAGACAAATTGATTCAGAAATTCCCATCACTGTCAAATAGTTTCTCTACACCCAACCATTCCAGGGCCTCTGGGGACTGAGGGTGACTTACAGATCTTCACCATCTGCCCTTTTCCTTCTCTGACCCCCATGTGAAGTGGGTCCTCCTGTCACACAGAAGAAGACCAGCAAGGCCACTTGTCCAGAGGGCGTTCCTGAGTCACCTCCCATTAGGGTTCTTCCACAAAGCTGACCAGAATGTTCTCCTGACTTAGGTAGAGGAATTGATTCAAGTGTGCCTCCCGCCTTTCTACACACATACATTTACAGTTTAGGATGGGCCTGGTGGAGCCAACAGTCCCACCCACAGGATTACGTTATGGGGGAATTTGGCAAGTTCCCCTGAAATCAGTCTTGAGGGAGTTGTCACTTGCATCTGAGTGACTGGCAGCTTTGTGTCCCCATTATGGCACAGGGACATCTGCCTTCTCTGGATTCTCTCTGCCTTTGCCATGCGTACATACAGTCATTCTAGGATTCCTTCAGATCGTAGAATGGAGGTAAATGTGTTCTAAATTATTTCCAAGGGAAAAAATAAAGTTGTAACTTGCTTCTAAATACCTGGAATAGAGGATGCTAGGAAGCAGGTGTTTATACGCGACAAAATAAAGCTCGAAGGTGAGACATATTACATGTATCACTCACACTCTGTTTCAGAGGTTTAAGTGCTCACTGGGGAGACATTGCTGCTCAGAAAGCAGATGCTGAGCTTGGATTCTGTCCTCCATGCTGAATGCCCTAAGTGTGAGGGGTCATTCATTCCACGTCCATTCTTCAGGAGGGTGATGACAAAGCAGGCTGTCAGATGCCAGCCGTAGTGCCAAAGACCCCTTTCATCTGGAGGGCAACAGAGACAATGGCTGTCAGTTGTAAAGATTAGCTATCAAGCACTCTATTCTGTGATTCTGTCATGTGACAAGAAACTCTTGCTGGATTTTTAAAAGTAGATATTTTAATAAGTAGATATTTTCAAAGTGAATCCAACTTGCCTCAAAGCTCAGTGAGAATGCACAGCAGCTGTCACCCAAAGGTGTTCCTTGAGTTTGCTTTGTTCTGTGACCATACGAGGTAAGAAGACAACGCACACCCTGCGCGCTGGGAACCTCCAGGCCATCGTGGGCAGAGGAGCTACTGAGAAGGGAATTGGTGCATCTGCCCCTGGGGTTTAGTTTCAACCAGAAAACTTCCATTGCTTAGATTGGAGGGTGAGGTGTCGTCTATGGAAACATTGGAAAGACCAGTGGTCATGTTTCTGCGAGGCAGCAAAGACGCGACTCTGCCTGAAATCACTGTGAGGTGAGAAGGCTTCACGACTCTTCCATTCCACCCATGTGAAACTTACAGCAAGTACTTGGGTCCCAGGAGGAGGAGGTGGCCAAGGGCAGGGAACTGAGGAAGCCCCTCTGGGGACTGGTTACTGGTCTTCCCTCAATATCCCAAAGGACTGACCAAGCCAGGTTTGCAGTAACTGAGTATATGGACAACCCAGGAGGAAGCTAAGAAAGGGTACAGTATCTTCTTGGTCTCAGGAGAACACAGAACCTGTCACCTGCACGTAACTGAGTTTGAAAGTATTCAGTGAGATACCTTGAGCTCATTGATTCAATAATTGTTAAGTGTTGACCAGGTGGCTCAAGGAATGAGACTGAACAAGACAGATGAAATCATTCTCCCCACAGAGTTTATAATTTATTGGAGAAGAAAGAAATGGAAAGAAGGTGGCAGCCATGAAGTGTAATGAGCACGTAAGGAAAGATCCAGCCTCCTCCCGGGTCAGGGAGACTCTCCCTGGAAATGCACCATCAGACTGAGAAGTGAGAGTGGGACAAGCTCCCCAAGCAGATGGCCTGTGGTGCCAACCGCTGCCCTGGGACACACTCAGCAGAGTGAACGACCTTGAGCAAAGGGGACTTGAGCAGGGGAAACAGCTGGAGGTCTCCTCTTTGGTCTCCTGCACTCAGGGACAGCGCGGCCTCCATCCCACGGCAACTGTGGAGGCTGTTTCAGAGGAGGCTGTGTTTTTAAAAATAAGTTCTTTCTTTCTTTTTCTCCTTCCCTCCCTCCCTCCCCCCCTTCCCTCCCTCCCTCCTGTCTTTCCTTCCTTCCTTTCTTCCTTCCTTCCTTCTCTCCTCCTCTTTCTCCTTATCTTCCTCCTTCTCTTCACCCTTCCTCTCCCCTCCCCCCTTCTATCTTTTTTGCAGAAAACATCAGCCAAACTCATTCGTATCTGTGAGGACTCATCACCTGGCATTTGAAATATGCCCAGAACTGTTCAGAAATCAGACCTCCCACCAGACAACTGGAGCTGGGAAGTGGAGACACTGAAGACCTGACAGGAAGGATGAAGCCAGAGCTGTGCTGAGAGGGACGGGTGGCTGCCGCCAGAGACAAACTAGGTGCACCTGCATGTTGTGATAGGCAGCTGTTCGCAGACAATTTATTATGATCCTCAATGCACACTTGGCTTTTGTCTGCTAATGCTTGTGCTTTGTCTTTACCGTGTTTCCCTGAAAATAAGACCTAACTGGACAATCAGCTCTAATGCATCTTTTGGAACAAAAATTAATAAAAGACCCAGTTTTATTTTACTATAAGACTGGGTCTTATATAATATAATGTAATATAAGACCCGGTCTTATATTAATTTTTGCTCCAAAAGATGCATTAGAGTTGATTGTCCAGCTAGGTCTTATTTTCGGGGAAACACAGTATAAAGCTGGATGACCCAGCCCTTCCTGGATTACAAGATCCAGAGATCTGGAACCGCTTAGCTGACATAGGAGCCACTTGTCTGGAGCCCAGGGAAGCAGCCCTCATTGCAAAATGGGTCTAAACGGGAGACTGGGAGTCTGTTTCTGTTTCCATTGCACGCTCCCTAAGCTTTCAAAGGGAGAAGAATATGGCCAGGATGGCTTCTGTTCTCTTGCTCTGAGACCTTCTGGTTCATCAGAATAGAGCCTGTCCAGACTCAGTGCTAAAGGAAACATACAGGAGGACAGTTCTGCAGGCTTCACTGAGACAACAGGATATCGCTGGAGGTGCTCACAGCGCACAGAGGGTCAGAGGAAGGTAGACATGGCCCCATTTTACAATAACCTATTCATTAAGGGGTAGAAAATAGGTCACACTGATGTTTCCAAATATACTGGCTTATAGAGATTCAAATAACATAGAAATCAGAATTGAACGCTGGAAAACCATATCTGTTTATGTAAGTTTGGTGTGCTTACCTGGACAGTGGTGGTGACATCAATGTTTCTGTGAGCACAATCTTTGCGCCCTGGGGTGTGGCGTAATGGGCCCAGGCACAGACTTTCAAGCAGTAATTTTGTGTCTTTTTCTGAGGAAGGTAAATGTGTGCCATTACCCCTGTGGCCTCACATTAACGCTGGCATGCCTTGCAAGAAATCTCATTACGTTACTTATTTCAGAGTCAAAGTGCTTACATTATAAAGAAGCTAAAATTTCACCTGTAGGAAAATTGGCACAATTTCTTCTTTCACTCTCCTCAGTGCCAAGCATAAAAAATGCACTTTCTGTTTGGGTAATTTTGCACAGCAGGAACTTTAAATTATTTACAGCTTTCCTTATCTGGAACCAGAGGAAACACACCATTTTCCTTGCCACAATTTATACTGTGAAACGTTTTTAGAAAAAAAAAAAGGGAGTAAATTACAAGAGTCAGAAAGAAGAAAGGCTCACCAAAAAACACGGGGTGTCTTTTGCTCACTGTACCCAAGGTGGATCTAAGGGGCCCTGTCAGCGCAGTAAACATTGCGATGACTAGGAATTGCATTGTTCTTGCAGGCTTTTGCAAATGGGTTTCAAAAGAAGCTGCTGTGAATGACCAAATGCTTGAATGAAATGAACAGAACCTGGGTGTGAGATTGGAAGCCGCGCTAGACAGAGGTGTTAGCTGGCAGGGAAGGCTGAGGAATGAAGGCTGATCCATGTCTTGTGGGAAATTGCCAGCCAAGGACACCTGTTTTGGGAACTCAATCCTCTCTAGCTTACCTAGTCGAGCATTTACAAGCCTGGGAAAGCAAAGGGAGAACCAAAAGGAAATTTCTTTCTCTCTTCTCAGCTCTCAGTCTTCCAGCAGATTTTTGATCTCCCGATTGAATGGTGCTGTGTGCCTGGAGGCATCCTCCAAACGGTGCTCCAAGCACTGCCATATGTTAATCTGAGTGGTCCCCACTGCTAATTAAGAATTAGTGAGAATGAGTCCATTAAGAATCTGGACCTGCGTGGTTAGAGAGCTCACCTTACGATGGAGAGAAGCATTGATGTGCCGTTCTTCTTGGGCCCTCTTTCTAATTCTATTAATTGACTCAGTTCCACTAACCATGACAACAGTAACAATAGCACTTTATATTCACTGCACCGGCATCATGATGATTGTTACAGGATTGTCTTCCTTGATCCTTACCTCAATTAAATACGTAGACTAGTATAAATTTTACGATCAGAGACACTGAAGTTCACACAGGGAGGAAGAGGTGTCGCTAGGATGCAAATCAGACAGTCTGCCTGCAGAAACAACCCTGCCATGCTGAGTAACAAGCAAGCCCTCTTCAATGCAAGTGATTTGCTGTGCCTCATGAAGCTCTCCCTTACCATCCTAGTAATAGCAATGTATCCTATTAATAGCCTATTAATATCAATAGCAATAACATTATTACTAACAGGACATTCATTGAGTATAATTTGCAGAACCCTCTGAACCCAAGGCCCGAGCATTATGCCCTCGACTGGAGCCCAACATACTTCTCCTGTTCTCGGACGTCTGTTCCCAATAAATAAAATGCTCTTCGTTAAATTCTGGCAACAGTGAATGTCAGGGCTCCAGCTGGGTGAAGCACAGTGACAGGCAGTCAGGCAGTGACAAGTGTGGTAGTTCATCGGTTCGTTTCTGCTTGCGTCTCACACCCCAGCCAGGAGGCATGCTGGTGCTCAGGGCAAAGAAGGCTGAGTCTGAAAGAACATTGCCCCTGGCAAGGATGGGTGGTCTTCTCGTGACAGTACAGGAGGAGTAAAGGGCAGTACTTAACCAGAGAGGGGCCAGTACAGAAGACCAAACCCACTGACCCCACCTGACAGTTTCAGGACTGGCCAATGGGAGGAGAGGCAAAAAGCAAAGGGGAGGTAAGTGCCACATTTGGGGGCAGTAGGAGCTTCTTTGTGATTGTCATTCAGATAGGAGACTTTGTCTAAATAACAAGCTTAGAGATAGGGAGTAATTAAACCCAGCGTGGGGGCTTTGGAGGATCCTCTCAAGAGTGAACTTGGGAGCCATCAGAATCCGGTTACCTCACTTCCAGGGTCTGAAATCTGGGCCAAAGAACTGTTTGCTTCAAGTTGTCCATCTGAAAAAAGGGGATAATTACACTTAGTTCATGAAATTCTTCTGAGAGTTAAGTATGACAAAATACACAAGCAGTATTTAGCAGAGTGCCTGACTCATATGGGAGAGTCAATTAATGTTATTTTCTGTCTGTCTTCTTTCTTCTCCAACACATACAAGCCGTGAGTGAGTACCATAACTCCATCCGAGGCTGGCTAGGTGGCTTATTCCAAACCCAGGAGTTGGCACATTCAGAAACGTGACTAGTAGGGGTGATACAGACAAGAAGAAAAACCTTCTGAGCAGCTTCTGATCTCCACTGGCTGGGGAGAAGCAAAGGCTAAAATAATTACTCTATGTTCATAACCCTACATAAGAAGGAAAATTCCTCCTGGCCTGGAATGTGGTCTGGTTGGAGGAACATGGTCCCTCATCTACAGATAATTCCTCAATCAAGATGACTAATAAAAAAACAGAGCACCATAGGATCTTGAAGACACTTCAAGAAAAAATGGCAGATCAAGAAAATGGCAGGTCTAGAACACTCACCTGAAGAAAGTTGCCATGAAACAGATGGAAATTGAGGCCAAACATATCTTCAGAAAAATCTATAAAATCTTAATTAAATTATCATCATCAAGCAACATAAAGCAAAAGAGAAAAAAAAAATCAGAGATGCAAGAGCTCAGGGACCAGATAGTAAGACAGAGGAAGTGAAGCATGAAAGTAATACAGAGAGGAAGGTGAACCAAATTTACAATTTTCCCGATGTTTATAGGTATTATCAGCATGAGAGTTGGTTTGTAGAGGTGGTACATAACTGAACTGCAAACAGAAATAACTCCAATACTATTTGGACTATTTCATGGCATAGAAAAGGAGGAAAATCTTACTTAAAAAAATTAGAACAAGACAACTTTGTTATCAAAGGTTAAAAAAATAATATGAAAAACAAAATCTATGGGGCCGGCCCGGTGGCTCAGGCGGTTGGAGCTCCCTGCTTCTAACTCCAAAGGCAGCAGGTTCGATTCCCACCTGGGCCAGTGGGCTCTCAACCACAAGGTTGCTGGTTCAACTCCTCAACTCCCACAAGGGATGGTGGGCTGTGCCCCCTGCAACTAGCAACGACAACTGGACCTGGAGCTGAGCTGCACCCTCCACAACTAAGATTGAAAGGACAACCACTTGACTTGGAAAAATGTCCTGGAAGTACACATTGTTTCCCAATAAAGTCCTGTTCCCCTTCCCCAATTAAAAAAAACAAAAACAAACCCCCCCCAAAAAAAACCCCAAAACTACAAGCAAATCTCAATTTGTAACAGCATCCAGCAACATATTGGAGAAAATAATGCCAAGTGAGTGTTGTTCCCAGAATACAAAGTTACTTCAATATTAGGAAATCTTTTAGCAATAATTTACCACATTAATAGAGTAAAAGGGAAAAAGTTTGTAACCTTCATCTTAGATGCTGAAAAGACAGCTGATACACTCCTACACTCCACATCTAACATTAATAAGAAAAGAATAAGATTACACTTTCTCATCAATATAAAATATATCCAACTCAAGATATAACATCCAAATGCAATTTGTGATCTCTGTTTCTTGCCATAAAAGTCATTTTAGGGCCAGTTAGATATAGTTGAAGGTGACCTAGGTATTATAATAATTATTAATTTTATCTTTGATAATGATTGTATTTATCTAGATGAATATTTTTATTTTTTAGAGAGCCACAACTTCTGTAATTTAAGACCATGTATATATATACTCGTATATACACACACATATACATACACACATATCACACATATACTTGTATTTGTCTATATATGTAATATATATATAGTGTGTGTGTGTAAAGTAAACAAGGTAGGATGTTAGCAGTTGTTGAATCTGCGTTGTTGGGTTGAAGGTCATGATGAAGAAAACATTAAAACACTGAAAGAACGTGGTGGACTTGAGAGCTGGAAAAGCATACTCTGCTTGGACAGGACTCTGCTTAACTGAACTGCCCATTCTCCCTGGGTTAATGTGTGCATTTAACACCATTGCAATAAAAAGTTGATGGCATTTTTTAAAGAGAGGAAAAAATAAGCTTTCTGAAAAATAACTTTTAAATAAAATTGCTATCAGTAAATTCATAGAAAAGACAGATAATTGGAAAAGAGCATGGTGACACGATTGATTACCAGCTTAGCACGTTGATTACATTGCAAGGTATAAAAATGTTGACTCACTATATTATACACCTGAAACTAATACAACTAATGTAATATTGTCTGCCAACTGTACTTAAATAAACTACTGAAATTGATGCAATCATCAGAAGATTTTAATGTTAATACCAAAGCTTTACCTCATCCTTTTTAACAGCTGCTACTAAATGAACGTGTCATAATATATTTACACGTTTCCTAATATAGGTATTTAGGGTTAGCATTAGGGTTCCTAATATTGGTATCACCAAGTTTCTATTATATTTTTATTATATTTTCTATATTATATTTCTGTTTCTATTTTATATAACATATATAAACATAAGCATATTATACTCAATGTAATTATATTAAATCAATATGAGATAACAGGGCTCAGGAACCTGAAGACCAGCCATGCAAATCAAAACTACAACGAGATAAGGCTTCACCCCAACAAGGAGAGCTGGAATCCAAAAGACAGACAATAACAGGTGTTGGGGAGGAAGTGGAGAAATTGGGACCCTCACCCTCAGACACTGCCAGTGAGAATGTAGATGGTGCAGCCACTTTGGAAAACAATCTGGCAGCTCCTCAAATGGCTAAACGTATGGTTACCATATGACTCAGCAATTCCATTTTCCCCCAAGACAAATGAAAACATATGACCACACAAAAATGTATACAAGAATACTGATGCAGCTTTTTGTTCATAATGGCCAAAAAGTACCTAAATATCTATTAACTGATGAATAGGTAAATAAAATGGGGCATACCCGTAAAATGGAACGTTACTTGGTGATGAAAAAGAGGAAGTACTGATACATGGTAGAACACAGATGCACTGTTTTTTTTTAAATTTACTGGGGTGACAATTGTTAGTGAAATTACATAGATTTCAGGTGTATAATTCTGTATTACATCATCTATAAATCCCATTGTGTGTTCACCACCCAGAGTCAGTTCTTCCATCACCATATATTTGATCCCCCTTACCCTCATCTCCCACCCCCCACCCCCCACCCCGCTTACCCTCTGGTAACCACTAAACTATTGTCTGTGTCTATGAGTTTTTGCTTCTCATTTGTTTGTCTTGTTCCTTTGTTGTTTTTGGTTTATATACCACATGTCAGTGAAATCATATGGTTCTCTGCTTTTTCTGTCTGACTTGTTTCGCTCAGCATTACTCTCTCAAGATCCATTCATGTTGTCACAAATGTTCCTATATCATCTTTTCTTACCGCTGAATAGTATTCCATGGTGTATATATACCACAACTTCTTTATCCATTCATCTATCGAAGGACATTTTGGTTGCTTCCATGTCTTGGCCACCGTAAACAAAGCTTCAATGAACATTGGAGCACATGTGTCTTTATGTATAAATGTTTTCAGATTTTTTGGGTAGATATCCAGGAGTGGGATTGCTGGGTCATATGGTAATTCTATTCGTAACTTTTTGAGGAACCTCCACACTGCCTTCCATAGCGGCTGCACCAGTCTGCATTCCCACCAACAGTGTATGAGGGTTCCTTTTTCTCCACAGCCTCTCCAACACTTGTTACTATTTGTCTTGTTGATGATCGCCATTCTGACTGGGGTGAGGTGATATCTCATTGTGGTTTTGATTTGCATTTCTCTGATGATTAGTGATGTTGAGCATTTTTTCATGTCTATTTGCCATTTGTATGTCCTTTTTGGAGAAATGTCATAGATGCACTTTTAAAATGTCCTGCTGTGTGAAAGAAGCCAGTCACAAAAGCCACATAATATATGATTCCATTTTTTTAAATGAAGTATCCAGAATAGCTTTTGGACTTGAACAAGTTCTTTTTTACTTCCCATAAAATAATACCCTCTCTCAACCCTACGTTGCCCCACACCCGAGTCTACACATTTTCACCTTTTTATATAGCCAAGCTTCTAGAAAGAAGAACAATCATATTTTCTCTATTTCCTGACTTTCGATTTACTCCTTAGTTCTCTGTGATCTAGATTCCACCCGATACTGCCTTAAAATTGTTCCTGTGAAGGTCATTAGTCACCTCACGTTGTCATCTTCAACCTCTTGGTAGCTTTCAACATGTTGACCTCTTCTTGCAGCTGCCTCTATAGCATCACTTGTCTGGGTTTCCTCTCAGCCTTTGGGTGGACCAGTCTCCATTTCCTTTTCAGGCTTGTCCTTACCTGGCCATGAAATGCAGTTTCTTGAGGCCTGGACCCAGCTCCTTTTCTTTCACTTTATACTTCTCGCCCCGGGGAATCTCCCTGTGCCCACAGCTTTATTTCTCCATCCCTAGTCATCCTCTGAGCTGGTCCAGACTTGTGTACCCAGTTGCTGACTGGGCATTTCCACTTGGAAGTTTTGTTGACATGTCCAACTTGACATGCCTGCTTCTAATTGTAGGATCCCAACCGCATACGTCCCCCATCCACGCAGATGGGGTTCTCCACTGCGTTTCCTCTCTGAGCCAGTGACCGACCGTCTATCCAAGTATGCGAACCAAGCTTCTAGCTCATTCCTGGAGGTGCTAGGTGTGTTCTGGAGTTGGCTTGACTGACTCATGATGGTTGATTGTGAAATTTTCCAGGATTTTGTGAGCTCGTTGTTAAATATCAGATTACCAAAAATTAATTATTAAAAATTAAATGATATTAACATACAAGTAAATAGGTTATACTAAAAACAAAGGTAATAAATATCTGTAACTCACTTTTTCAGTATTTACTATTATCTGTGCTCTTGAGAGAAGTTTCACCTATAGTGTCTGCACGATGGGAATCTTGTTGAACAGTGTGTGTCTTCCCAACCTGCCTACAGTGATGTCACATTGGCAGCTTGAAATCTGACAGGGGGGGAATATTTTCACTATGAAATTGGCAAATATTACCTATCAGGGCTTGATTTATTGCTCTGCTAGTTGTCTAGATTTAAGAAAATATTGAGGATATGTTCATAATGAGTATTAAACTTAAAAGTGTGTTATGCCTTTAGCCATTACAATGCAAATCACTCAAAAATTTGAGGAACAAGATTTCCAGCATTCAAAAATTATTAACCCATTCAGCAAAGAAATAGGTCAGGTCACTGACCAATGAGTAAAGTGCTGACACATATCTATATTATTTTACTTTAGTCTCTCCTGCAAACAAAAATATCAGCTAATGTTTGCGTGAGGAATTTTATCAGTTGGAACACAAGTTCTCTGTAGATATAAGAGTTCTGCCAAAATAAGTAAACACATACTGTGAGAATTAATTTGCTGTGTGGAATTAACAATGAAATAATTATTTATAAATTGTGTACTACAGGCTTTTATGAAAGTATAATTTCCTGCCTTTGTCCAATCATTGCCATTCTCAAATGAATTACTGTGTAAGACCCCTAAAAGGCCTCTTTATATCCACTCTTAACCCTGCCAACCTTTTGAAATCCAACTGTGGTCATTTGTCTTCTCTTTCAATCAGTATTTTATTGAGGGCCTATTATATGTGCCATTTTAGAGGCTAGATATAAGCAACAGTGGATAAAGCAGACATCAATTCTGGTCCTCATGGAGAATTAGAAATTAATAAGTTCTATAAAGAAAAATGGAATGGGGTGGGGACTAGAGAGGGCAAGTAGCAGGTTTGCAGCAAAAATAATAAAAATTGCACAACAATATGGCTGTATACCACTGCCCTCGGGACCTGCTCTGGCTCTACCCTCTGTGTCACCTGACACCCATTGTCCCATCCTGCTTGACCTTGATTGTAGGTCTCCCCCAACCCTACACTATGGCATCTTTCCCTCTCCCCTCATCCTAGTTCCCACAGAGCCATTGAAAACTCAACCTGGGTAAAAGCCTCAGGCTTACAGATTGTTTGAGAAAATAATTTGAATAAAAAGCTGAAGTCATATTCTTATTTCAAGTAAAATTTGTTACTCGACAGACAGTGATTGCTAGAGGGGAAATGTCTAGGGTGAATGAAAATGTCATTGAGCGTGCACATATTTTAAATGAAGGTAGTGGAATTCTATTGTGCTACGTAGTGTTACAGAAGTTCTGCCTTATGCAAATGAGCCTGTTTTGCAAGGCTGCCCCACCTGTTCTCAGTGGAGTAACAGTGGCTGCTGGACCTGGGATTGTCTTGGCTAATGGGAAGAAGGGCCTTTTCCTTCTGAGAAAGAATGCTAGTTTTCTATTACTGCTGTAAAAATTACCGTTAACTTAAAGGCTTACAACACAAATCTATTATGTCACAGTTTTGTAGATCAGAAGCTCATCATGGCATGGCTAGTTTCTCTTCTTTGGGCCTCACAAGGCCAAAATCAAGGTGTTGGTCAGGCTGGGCTTTTATCTGGAGGTTCTGGGGAAGGAGACTTCTCCAGGCTCACTTAGGCTTTGGAAGAATTTGGTTCTATGCATTTGTAGGACAGAAGTCTCTGTTTCCTTGCTGGCTGATGGCCAGAAGTCATTCTCAGTTTCTAGAAGCCCCCACCTTCTTTGGCTCATGGCCCCCTCCATATTCAAAGCCATCAATGGCCTGTCGAATGCTTCAAATCTCTCTGCCTCCCTCTTCTGCTTCTTTGAAGGGTTCATGTGGTTACACGGAGCCCACTAGGATGGCCCAGAATCATGTTCCTATCTTAAGGTCATTTGATTAGTAGCAGAATTACATCTGAAAAGTCCTTTTATCATGTATGTAACATATTTATGGGCATATCAGGAGTCCAAGTCATAGGGACCAAAATTCTGCCTGCCACAGTCTGCCCTCTGGTCTCCAAAGCCCATGGGCATCTCTCAGGCTTCCTAAGCCCTCAGCAGTCTCAGCTTATCACAGCATCAACTCAAAGTCCAAAATCTACTCAGTTCTAAAGGACCAGATCTCACCACCTAAATCTGAGGCAGATGCATATTCTATTAAGTACAGGGTCTGGGCACGATCGCTCCCCATCTAAGAACCTGTGACACTGAAGAGAAATCACACCCATCTTCAACATGCAGTGGTGGGACATATACAGGTTAACAGCTATAGACGTTCCCCTACAAAATGGCAGGAAATGGAGGGTCAGAAGAGGTACCGATCCAAAGTAATTTTGAAATCCAGCCAGGCAAACTCTGTTAGATTTCAAGGCCAGGGAATGTTCTCTCATGCCTCTCGGCTCCGCCTCTAGGCTCTCATTTCAAATATGACCCCTGGGTCATATTTCTTTTTTTCATAAAAGGTAGCACTGCCTTCAGCTGAAGAATTTTATCAGCCTGCTTCCTGCCAGTAGAATTGGGGGTGTGTGCGTCCAACAGCCTCCTTTCATTTCATCCTCTTTGTCCCTTTTGGTCAGAACTGGCAGTGCTTCTGCTCGTATAAAATTCTCAAGGACCTTGTGCGCCTCTGGAGATGTCACAGGGATTCACTTGATTGGCCAAAAGGCTGGTTCACCGATCCCACATCCTAAAATGCTGTTATCATCATAAAATTATTATCATCGAATTTCCCATTAAGAATGTTTTCTTTTGCAAAATTTTAGTCCAGAAATCAAGGAGTGAAACACAAGCACAGGTATTCATTTATCGTAAGTCAACTTGATCTAAGAAAATCTGATTTTAGGAAAACATTAGGAAGGGAAGTAGTTTGATTCTCTTTAGCCTTGTTGTTGCGGAATCTGGACACTGCTGCAGCCACAAGGCCCTGCAGTTGGTTTGCTATTGGTTTTCCACTGTGGATCTTTTCATATTATGAATAAGACTATTACAGACTCTCACTCAAGATCACACTTTGAGAACTACTGGTTGGAAATAAATAAAATATCACATCTGTAAATTAGATAGACATGAAATAGATGGATTCATGGTTGGTCCTTGAATAGAGAGTCTGAAATTTGAAATGAGTAACCACTGAGCCATTTATTCAAATACAGTGGCACCCAAATCAAGGGAACATATTGCCATAATCAAGAATAAAGCAATAAAAGTTTAACAGAGGAATTAACATGAAAGCAAGAAATTTAACAGGACAACAAGAAAAACATTATAGAAGCATCTTGACTGGGGCCATAGACATCATTGTTATAAGCAATATTTTAAAGACAGTCTAAGTTTCTCTTGACCATTGACCAGAATTCTTTTTTTTTTTAAATTGGGGAATATTAGGAACAGTGTATTTCTCCATTGTCCTTTAATCTAGTTGTGGAGGTTGCAACTCAGCTCCAAGTCAGTTACCTTTTTCAATCTTTAGTTGCAGGGGGCACAGCCCCCCATCCCACGGGGGAATTGAACCGGCAACCTTGTTGTTGAGAGCTCGTGCTCTAACCAAGTGAGCCATTTGGCCGCCCCCACAATTCTTGAGAGTGAGGACAATTAGAAAAGAAAATAACTGGGAGATTAATAGAATATAAGTCAAATATATATAAAAAAAGCAAGAATAAGTGTTGGGATTTCAACAAACTGGTAACACTCACATATGTGTATTTACACACACACACACCCTCCTAATGTTTGTTCCTGTTATTTCTCTAGTGCACTGGAGCTAAAATCTGAATGTGGTCCCCATGAAACAACGAAGGTCCATAATTTACCAAGTTGGACATTTATCACTGCATTTCAAGAATCAAGGAAGGCTTTCAAATTACTGCCCTAAGACCATCCCAAAGATGGTAATTCCTGACATCCTGATATTCACATTTAGAGGTTCCCAGCCTTGGTGACAGATGACCATGGAAAGTACTGTGTCAATTGAGCAGGACGATTTCTTGTCATCAGTATAAGGAAAGATGCTCTTCTGAATTATTTATTTGTCAGGTTATGTGGAAAAGACAATGCTATTGACATAGTAAAATGGGTTTCCACTGGCTTCGCTCCCCCTGCCTGTTAAGGAGACTTCTTTCGAAGCCTGCTGAGGAAGAGGGGCAATTATCAGGAGTCCAGACACTCTGAATCAATTCACATAGCACAGAAAAGGGATTAACTCAAGTTAAAGGCAACAAAAGTGTCATCACGATGTTGTATGGAACGAGATGCTACCACAATTTATGGGGAAGGCCTGATTTTATGTTTTCTTCTTTTCCTATAAAAGCAAATATTGCATGAAAAAATACTAAGTAAAAATTTAGGTCATGGATAAATTATTTCTTTTATCTCCCAGTTTTAATTTAGCTCTTTTCATTCATTCATTCAGCAAATATTCATTGAATTCCTACTATATACCAACCCTGACTGAGTTGGTTGATTAAATATATTACTTCTCATGCTTTTGGCAGCTCCCTTGAGATTTCACTCCTCATCGGTCCTCTTTTTCTCTTTCAGTAGATGGCCCCACTTAGGTTCCTATTTATTGAGAAGTATATTGTTAAAATCTGAATTCGCTTCTCCCACTTTTCTAAAGCAACAGTAATAATAATTATGATCGTCAGAGGTCAAGCTGATTTAATATATTCAAGTATTAACTTTCTTTCCAATTTCAATGCCAACAGATTTTCAGTCACTAATACAAAAAGGGTTAAATGTGACAAGTGACAAGGATTAAAAAAACAACTCAGGTACATTCCACCCATTAATGACCTTGGGAACTTGTTATAGAATGTTTTAAATTTTGGAAGGATGAAATACATGGTTGGAAAGGAACATTAAAAATCATACGCAGTTATAACAATACATTCAGCCAACTAATTGGGGCCTGTTTGCTGTAAAGAACCAACCCGACGTCCACCAGCAATGCAACAGTCAGCGTTAACAGTGGTGATAATGGGACGTGGAAGGTTGTGATGTGAAAATTATCCTCCAGTCAGCTCCTTCAGCCCTGATTCCAAATTGAACCCTTACAGAAATAGTTGGTCAGGACTGTGCTTTCAAAATAAAGCAAATGCACTTAAAAAAATTAAAATAAGTTAGAGACAATGGCTTTACCAGAACCATGTGGATTAGGTGGATTTAGCTGTAATTTCAGACAAAACAAGGTTAGTTTCAGGAGACTCTCCACCAGGACTTTTGAAAAGTTAAACAAAACATGCCAACGCACTAGAATTCCATGCTGGCTGCCTGGTGATAAAATAAATGAGTGCCCTCAGCTCAGAACAAGAATAAATGGTTATTAAGACCAAATGAATTCAAAAGACATAGAGCATACCTAGACTCTTTTAATAAGAGTTTTATGATTTTTGACAGAAATTACCTAGTACCTGTAGAAAAAGCCAAGTTTGCATTAAGTCTTCTAGTGGAAAATCAAAGCAAGTGTTAAACAACACAGGTCAAAAGGAACACTTCTCTGAAATCAAACAAACAAACAAACAAACAAACAAACAAACAATCAACCCAAAATAATCTATGTGATATTAAAACAAAAAGGGGATTGTTTTGCCCAGAGTATCTACATTAACTACGTGTTACCAGCATCACTGGGTCTGGACCTCATTGCACACAACAGCTGGCTCGGTCTTTGTGGCGTGGCCAGATGGTTACAGCAAGTTCAGTCTTAGAGTTTAATCTTTTCCTATCAGCCACGTGAAATCCATGCTCTTTTGCAAGGAATCCAAAGCCTTCCCCGTCTAGCCTCGGTTACCCGTGCCTTTGATTCTTCATGCCTGTGCATTATGCACAGGCGGGTCTCCTTCCCGCCCCCTCCCTTGTCTTCCTGTCTCCCTTTCTGTCTTTTCTCTACGCCAGCAACCATCACACTCATTAAGACCACGAGCCCTTGGCTCACATTAAATCTGGGAACCCCTCTCCTGTCTTTATGAGGGGGATGCGCTTTTCATGAAGGGCCTCTGCTAGTTTTCTGTGGCTGCTGTAACAAATTACCACAAACTGCATGGCTTGAAACGGCAAAAAATGGATTCTCCGACAGTTCTCGAGGTCAGAAGTCCCAAATGGTCTCAGGACACTTACATCAAGATGGTGGCATGGCTGGTTCTTTCTGGAGACTCCGGGGAGAATCCGTTCTTTTGCTCTTATGGTTGAAATACTTGTGTCCCCCTCAAATTTATACATTGAAATCCTAACCCCTAATGTGATGGTATTAGGAGGTGGTATCTTTGGGAGGTGATTAAATCCTGAGGATGGAGCCCTCGTGAATGGGATTAGTGACCTTAAAAAAGAGGCCCCAGAATGCTCCCCAGCTCTCTCTGCCATGTGAGGACACCAGTAGAAGTCAGCCATCTACAACGGGAAGCAGGACCCTTACCAGGACTGGACCGTGATGGCAGCCTGGACTCCAGCTTCCAGAACTGTGGGAAGTGACGTAGGTTGTGTAAACCACCTGGTCTGTGGTATTCTGTTATAGCAGCTCTAATTAACCGAAGCACTTGCCTCTCTCAGCTTCTAGAACTTGCCTGCATTCTTTGGCTGTGGCCCTTCTTCACATCACCCTGACCTCTGCTTCCATCATCACATCTCCTACTGTCTCCCTCATCTCCTGCCTCCTTTTGTAAAGATGCTTGTGATTACGTTGGACTCATTTACATAATCCAGGACAATGTCCCCCTCACAATAGCCTCAATGTAACCACATCTGCAAGTTCTTTCACCATGTAAGGTGACATATTCACCAGGAATTAGGGTGTGGACACCTGCAGGGGCCATTCATTCTGCCCTCCACAGGGCTCACCAAATTCTCCATCACAAAGCATGTCCCGTCTCCTGCAGCCTGCAAGTCTCCTCACTGCCTTGCTGCTACAGCACTTGTGATCTGATATTTTTAGTTATTCACTCAGGCCCCTGAGAAGTTTCTGGCCTTTATGATATGTACTGGCCACTGCCTGCTCTCAGATCCCTTCCTCGGCCATTCCGAGATCTGCTCCTCACCTGGTGGGGCTGGTGCTGTAACCAGGTCACCCGGGCCGTCAGCTGATTCAGGACGAGCTCCTGCAGCGGGAGGAAGGCAGAAGCCGGGGCGTTTCTCATCTCGTCTCTGGGATGGTGGGGCTCCTGACATCAGCTGCGTGTTCTCTGTGGAGTCCCTCCTGCTGGTGGCCCCACTCCTGCTTCTGTCCCCTCCCCTTATCCCTCCCGCCCAGAGGTGAGTGGTTTCCTGGTGTTGACAAGCTTGGCGTTGCCTCACTTCCCCTAATGTGATCTTTCAATTCTTTGAAACACTTTTGTACATATTTAATTCTCCAAATTATATTCCTTCTATTAAATTATCTGATGGGGATCTTGTTTTCCTGGTAAGACCCTGATGGACACACCATTTCAACAGTGTGGGGAGGCAGACACAAAAAGTGGCTTGATGTGTGCTCTCAGAGGCTGACAGTGTGGCTGGGGACACACTGGGACAGAGGGTCCCTGCAGTGCAGGATGAATAAGGCTGCTCCCCTGTGTCAACAAGATGCCCTGGGGCATAGAGACGGGATTCTCCCAGAGACTTTGAGCTTGACATACATTTGTTTTTGAAGGATGGGGAGAATTTTAAGACAATAGGTGGGGAAAGACATTTTGGGAGGTATCAGCGGGTACACACAGGCAGGCGCGTGCAGGGGACACTGGGGAGTGGACAGTAGCCCAGTGTGGCTACCACACACACTCCCTAGAGAGCGATGGGAAAGAAAGGGCAGTGACAGGTAGATAAGGCTGTATGTCCTGGGGCTGCTGTAATAGTACAAATCACAAATCAGGTACGACCACAAATCGGGTGGCTTAAAACCACAGAGATTTATTGTGTCACATTTTGGAAAAGCTGGAAGCCCCACAGCAACGTGTTGGCAGGGCTGTGCTCTCTTAGGAAGATGTTCTGCTGGTTTTCGGCAATAATTGGCATCCCTCAGCTTCTACAAGCATCACTCAGTCTCTGCCTCTGTGGTCACATGGTGCTTCCCCAGTGTGTTTCTGTGTCTTTGCCTGAATTTCCCTCTTCTTATAAGGACAGCAGTCACTGGATTTAGGGCCCAACCTAATCCAGCCTGACCTCATTTTGACTTGATGACATTTCCCGAAACACTATTTCCAAATAATGTCACAGTCACAGGTACTAGAGGTGAGGGCGTGGACACATCTCTTTGGGGGATACGGCTTCGCCCAGGGCAGGCTGCTTTTAGGAGAAAACCCCAGTATTATGCTGAGACATGGCTATGGTTTGGTGACAGGCTATGGTTTCAGCAGGGGAGTGACACATAGGGACTACTGTCCACTGGTACATTTTCATGATCATTTAAACCAATCCCAGCCTCTCCTTTATTAACCAAAACAAAACCAAAACCAAGCAGCAACCTTCCTGCACTCCATTTTCCATGTGTCTCTCTTCCCCTTAGGAGATACCTGGTCCACACTCACTGTCCCCACTCCCCTCCCCCACTGAGATCTAGACTGTATTTCCATCACGCTCATCTGCTCTCTGTGCTGTCAACCACCATCTTCCCACCTATTTGCTGATGGCACTGCACTCTGCTAAGTGGTGCCACTTATCCTGTCCTACCCTCACCTGCAACTCAAAGTGTCCAAAATTGAACTACTTACCTCCCCAGCCTGGTGTCCAGATGGTAATGCGGGACCCCACTAATCCCCCAGCTTTCAGATCAGCTCTGGAGTCACCCACAACTTCTTCCTCCCACGCGTGCAATTATAGCCTTACATCCCACAATTCCACCGCCTCTCACTGGAATGGCTGCCCCCATCTGCTAGATTGCGGGACCCTCAGTCCAGCAGCCCTAAAATGCTTGGGGCAGCCACAGTGGTCTTTCATGTGAATCTGTCATGTGACTCTCCTGCTCGAAAACCTCTCCCGTCTCCAATTACCCAAAAGGTACAGACCCAGTTTCTTTCCATTTCTCACCAAGCAGGACGTACGTTGCCCTGAGTAGGTTGAATCAAATACTAACTACACGGCTCACATTCCTGTCCCCTACATATGCTGCTTCTCATCTCTTTCTCTACGACAGAAAGACTCTCTTCCTCCCTCTTCACCTAGCCAGCGCCTCCTTGCTTCATTTTAATGGGGCACTAAGCAGAGAGCAAGTGCAAAGCGGGCTACTGCAATTATCTTTCTGGAACTACCTACTCCCCGCCCTCTAATTCTCCTACTGAGGACCAAACTCAGGCGTCCCTTCTGCTAACAGCACAGGACCAAGCCTGACGTGAATGCAGAACCAGCATCTCGCCCGTCTCCATCAAGCATAGCGAGGCAATTTCCTAATGATGGGAGCATTTCAAATACTTGTCAATTCCCAAATGGAGGGGGTAGAATTGGCAGATCACGTAAGTCTTTGATTTTCAAGCCAAGAAGACATAATTTACATAGATGACAGAAAATGTGTGCATGTTTACATCAAAGCCCTGCACATTTCATCATGGACCTGACCATCTGTGGAGGGATTGGCTAACAGACTCCTCACTTAAAAGCACCTCCGAGTGAAATTCCCGAATTTATATTTGGGGAGAGAGCAATGATATCAATGCTGAAAAGGGCCCCGGTCATCCCCTGGTTCAACCCCTTTGCTCTCTAGAGCTAAGAGCAGGCAGGTGTAGACAGAGCAGGTGGCTCACTCAGGTGATTTAGCTCATTAAGGTAACAGCAGGCACAGGTACTCGTGTCTCGAGCCCCACGCAGGTATCTGTATGATGCCACTTCCCACTCCCATGGCAGCACAGTGAAGAAGTCTGGAGATTTGGACTCGGACCTGATGAGCTCCTCACCAGCTCTGTGACCCTGGTGGTGAGTGGTTGTCTGAGCATGGGTTTCCCATCTGTACCAAGGTGCAGAAATCTCTCTCCTGCCACTCTCAGGGGCCTGTTCATTCAGTCGTTATGCCTCTATTTCAACATTTACTGGTTGTCTTGCTGAGTGTTGGGTACTGTGCTATGTGCTGTAATTCTAGGCCAAATAAAAATGTGGTCTTAATGTCAGTCCCAGATAGCGTCTCTCTGGCTTTGTCCCCACTGTCTCTGTGGAACCTCCCAGTCCTCATGACATACACAGGGAGGGTTGTGGCAAAGATGCTCTTGCTCGGAGAGACCAGCCTGTGCCTGTGACATCAGGCCCCGGTCTCCGTGCTCTCCAGGTGCCTCTCGCCAATGCTGATGCGATGCTGCAGGTCTTAGTCTGCTCGGGTGGCCATGGCAACATACAGTAGATTAAGGGCTTCAACAACAGAAATTTATTTTATCACGGTGCTGGAGGCTGGAAGTCCCAGATCAAGGCACTTTGGTTTTTGGTGAGGCCTCTCATCCTTGCTTGCAAAGTGCCACCTTGTCACTCTGTCCTCACATGGCCTTTCCTCCGTGTGTGTGCATGGAGAGAGCAGAGAGAGAGAGTGGACTCTCTGGCATCTCTTCTTATAAGAATACTCATTGTGTTGAATCAGGGCCCACCCTTATGACCTCGTTCAACATTAATTACCTCCTTTGAGATGACAGCTCCCAATACAGCTACACTAGGGGGCGTTATGGCTTCAGTGTATGAATGTGGGGACAGTACCAGCCTTCAGTCGGTAGAACCAGGAGCAGGAGTGGCTACTTTGTTTGATGCTGCTGATGTTCCTTTGCTGCCCAGACAGCTTGTTCTACGTATTTGTGGTGTTTCCAGAAAAACAAACATCTTTTAGGCTTTACTGTTTACTTGTTCAGATGAGCAGGAAAGCCATCTTCACGATGCTGATTTCTCTTTCTGGAATGAACGGTACTGTCCCTCCTTTCACTGAACCAACAGGGTTGGGGCTGTGACAGCACTGATGGTTATCTCCCAGTCCTCCCCCTCTTCTTCTAAGCTGATGGAACCCCAGTTTTTAGTTGGGCCATCAAGCCCCAAAGAAAGGCTTCATTTGTCAGCCCCCTCCCCCCACAGTAGAAGTTTTATCCCCAACCACGGATACTGGCTGAAAGGTCAACTGCAAAACACACAATTGCAAAACAAAAATGAATCAGGAGGGAAGAACTGACATGCAAGAAAAAGGAAGAGCAGCACAGATGGCGATAAAACACACATAAATTTAATTGATGATGAGCTATAAAAATAAGTATTTTTTTCAGGTTGATAAATGTGGAATTAAAGCTAGACAACGGGAATTAAAGCTAGACAACAGAAGGAATAGCCATCTTCATCTTATTAAGGGGTGGGCTAGAGCTATTGAAATAGAAAAACCGGTATACTCTATTAGAATTATAATAAAGTTTGTGCACTAACAACTTAAGAGTAACAACCAAAGAACAGAAAACAATTTGTAATTTCCTACCCAATGGAAATAAGTGCTGGTAAAGAAAAGTTAATAAAGAAATCAATTCAACAAAAGGCAGGAAAAGAGAAATAACAAAGCAAAGGAAAAAAGCATGCTAACACAAAATAAGATGGTAGTAATAAATCAAAATATGTCACAATAAATATTAGGTTGAACAATCTGAGAGTGCCACTTTTTAGGTAAGAATATCTGAACATCCATTATTGCATATGGTTTAACTTATAAGGCAGGATTTTATTTCCTCACTAAAAGGAAACAAATAAGGGAATGGACTTTTAAAAATTGAACTATATTACATGGTAGAACTATTTTTAGTTTTTTGAGGACACTCCATACTGTTTTCCATCGTGGCTTCAGTAATTTGCAATCCCACCAGCGGTGTATAAGGGTTCCCTTTTGTTCATGTCCTCAGCAACACATGTTGATGTTTTGATAATAGCTATTCTGACATGATCCAGGATTTCCACTTCCGGGTATTTATCTGAAGGAAAAAAACAAACACTAATTCAAAAAGATATATGCACCTTTATGTTCATCGCAGCATTACTTCCAATTTAAAGATACGGAAGCAACCTACATGTCTATCAATAGATGAATGGATAAAGAAGATGTGAGACACACATGCACACACACACACACACACACACACACACACACACACACACGGTGCCAAAAAAATGTATACACATTTTAAGAAAGGGAAAAAACTGTATTAAAATTACAATACTCAGTACATACCAATAACAAAAGATGAATACAAGTCATGTTTGACTTCTGCAATTACAAGAAGTGCTCCAAGTGGTTACCATCAGCATCCAGATACTTCTGATTACGGAAAACTACTGCTTGAGCATAGATAATATCTCTTAAAATGTGTGTATGTTTGGCACCTCTGGTATATATATAATGGAATATTACTCAGCCATAAAAAATGAAATCTTACTATTTGTGACAACATGGATGGACCTAGACCTGGAGGACATTATGTGTGCTAAGAGAAATAAGTCAGAGAGAGAAAGACAAATACTGTATGGTTTCACTTATATGTGGAATCTAAAAAAAACCAAACCAAACAAATGAACAAATAAAACAAAACAAAACAAAGACAGACTCACAGACACAGAGCACAAAGGGAGGAATGCCAGAGAGGAGTGGGTGGGGGCGATTGGTGCAAAAGGTGAGAGGGAATCCAGTCAATACTATTGTGATAAGTTCGCATGGTGATGGATTCAACCTATATTGTAAGGTGTGTCAATGTTGAATCACTATAGTGTACACCTGAAACTAATATAATATTGTATGCCACCTATATTTAAATAAAAAATATCCTAAAAAATAAAAAAATAAGGACCAAAACCTTCAACTACATGATGCCAAAAAGAGGCATACCTAAGCAGAGTGCGGGAGAAAACTTGAAAGCAAAGTTAAATAAAAGATAGAGGAGTCAATACTAACCAAAAAGAAGCTGGTATAGTTAATGTTAGCAAAATAGAATTTAAGGTGAAAAGCACCATTAGGAAATAAAAACAGATGCATTCATGATAAAACAAACATTTTCCTTAGAACAAGGAACAACCACAAGCCTGCACATGTCTAAAAAAGTATGCAGCTTAATATATATGAAAAGGACAAACTATAAAACGAATTCACTCATAATCTATATCTATCTATCTATCTATCTATCTATCTATCTATCTATCTCAGAAAATTACAAGAGGAAGTTGACGTAGGTACAATCTTGGTGAGGAAATTTCACACAACTCTATCAGAAATTGGTAGAACAAAAAGAAACAAATGTAACATTATAAAAGATATCTAAAATACCATTTATACACTAACCGAAAAGAATATTCTTGCAATTAAAAAATGGAGACTATACCTTCTTTTCCAGTTCATATTGAATATTGAAAAAAAATGGTTATGTATTAGGGCACAAAGGATAATCTTTAACAAATACCAGATAATTGATAGCATCCAAGTTACAATGAAATTAAATGTAATTAGAAATTAGGAAAAAAAGACTTGTGTAAAATATTTCCTTGAGGCAACAGTAGTACACCCCCAGGTACTTTGGGCAGTTTAGATGGCTGGTCATCATTCAGTAGCATCATTTTTATTCCTAAAAAGTTCATTTATAATCATCTGATTATGGGGGAGATTCCAACAAGCTCCGTTCTGTTAGGAGTTAAGTTTATACTTCAAATGACTCCCATTGGCAGTCGTGATAGGAATATAAAAATAAAATGTATTTTATCATAGTGTATCTATTATTATCACTATTTGTATCATGTTGGCTTTATCATTGTCATATAGTATGGATGAAATATCATAAAGTACTCTGGGCCTTCGCCATGCGCTGACTTTAAATGAGTTTCTCTCCGAATGTTTCTCATCCTCTCTTCTCTCTTATGTGTTATTTGCATTATCCTAAAATCACAGAGTAGTACAGTCAAACTCAAGACTATTCTGTCCGCCCTGAAAGGCCCAGCTTCTCCTTTCCCATCACCCATTTCCTTCTTAGAAGGCTGGTGGGCTCTTTGACATTTGACAACAAAATTAGTCAGGTATGTCTCACCATTTCTCTGAAGTATAAGCCCTTGTCTAATCCTGAAATGCAAATAGAAGAAACCCCACCTGAGATGCTTCTGCGGATGGATCTCCATGCAGGAGAGAGAGAGAGAGAGAGAGTGCTGGCCCACAGGTCAACTCAGGTGGGGCAGGGGGAGGAGCCTGCTTTACCATCCCACACGATGTTCATTCGAGAAGGGGGAAGAATAAAAAACCATGTGAAAGTATTTCAAAGTGCTCTGCCCGTTTTATCCTTTGACCTCAAGCTAGAAAATCGGTATGAGTGCCTTTTTTTAAATTTGAAGGGCAGTGGTGAAGTGGGGGATGGGGAGGTATGACATAAAACCTCGTTACGGCTTCCACCTCCGGGAAACCAGATCTGTTGAAATAAAGAACTCAGGCTAGGAATCCGAGAGAGATTGCGTTTCATAGGCCTTGTCCCCTGAAGCATATGTTAATCTCTTTATATGAGGAGCAGCTGGAATTTTCAATAATTAAAAGAAAACTCAGAGCCAGACATTTCCTTGAGGAGCCTGGAGACATTTAGGCTGCAGGGTCTGTGTAACCTCCGGCAGCTAACACTTCCAATACATTGGTTTACATTGGGCGTTTTAGATGTATTTGGTGGTGACGATTGGCCATGCGAATGCAGTGGGAATAAATTCCTATTTATTTTCGGGTGCTCCCACCCCAGGGATTATTGTTCTCACAGTATTTATACAAGCAGCGGGTGGTCACGGCAGGTCCAGCATCCAGCACCATCATTCCTTCTGGTCTTGGTCAGCCCCTGCACTGCTGTCCCCTCCCCACCCTTGCCAGTGCCTTTCTCAGGGAGGTCCCAGGCCCCCCACGCAGCCTCTCCTCCCTGTGATCAAACAGGCTGCATTTCTGGCTGCCTTCCTTTTCTCTCTGTGGCCAGGCTTCTGCTTTTTCCTGACACCTCTGATGAATGAAATGTGTGGGGTGATGATTTCCCAGGACAGGTGGGAATTCCTCTTCACTCTCTAACACCATATTTGAAAGGGGCACCTTTTCCCAGCTGCCATCCATAGAATGTTTGCCTTTGGACTTGATTTTTTATGGTTTCTCTGTCTGCTGCCTTGCAAAGCCTCCTAGTGTGACAGGGAAAAACGGTGGTCATGTGGACAGTCACGGAGCTCAAGGAAGGTGTGTGAATGCAAGTGTCCTGACGCGTTCCAGCAAAATGGCACCTCTACTGGGCAGGGCCGTCCTGAGGTGACTGCTCCCTTGGGTGATGGGCAAGGCTCCCCACTAGCAGTTGCACCCGAGTCTGTGACCACCCTAGAGTTTCTTCTCGGACTCCCTGTCATCCTGAGCCACTTATACCAAAAGCATCAGGAAAGGTACAAGCAAGCTCGAAGCTTCTCCAAGCATGTTAGTTATACTTCTTCCGGGAAATCCACAGGGCAGGTTGGGGTCGGGGAGGGACCCTCTCATGCCCAGTTCTCATCAGAATTGCAGAACTCCAGCTGGGCATCAGGCAAGCACAGCCACAGACCGTTCTCCTGGCATTTTCAACCTTTACTTCCCAGTGAGCATAAAGGATTCTCCCTCCTCAATCGGATGCTAGAGGTTGGTTAAGGCAAAGAGAGGGAACATGGAAATGGGAAACACTCTTTAGAACACCAAAGCAAGAAACATATTTACTTCTTCATTTTTTGAGATACCCACTACAATTTCTGAACATTAAAAGTCACGCACCCATTGAGAATAATTGAAACTGAAATGTGAAAGGCATTGCGTTTCCATAAACCGTTTCCGAGGGTGTGAATTGCTTCTCTAGCCAACTGCCAGACGGGCTGCTTTATCTCCTAACTTGAATGCTAAAGCTCCCGGGGCCAAGGAGACAGTTCTGCCACCGACTGTGGAATTTCCCGTTTCCTTCTGTTTCCTGAGGTGGGCTGGCGGTGGTCCAGGGCTTCCTGAGAGGGGCCGACAGGCGGGTACCTGTTTCGCCCCATCCCAGCCCCACAGAGGCTTCATCCCACACTGAGCCTTGAGGAGACAAAAAGGGCATACGGAACGCATCCTGTTTGGTTCCCATGCAGCGAGGGCTCAATTTCTCCTAGTTTATGGGAATAAAATATGCATGACTGTTAACCTGAAGAGCAGGAACTTTAGGACTTTGTCCACAAATAGAATCATCACAAGAAATGTCTGAACCAAGCACAGCCTGGGGAAGACGGCGCTAGCCTCAGAGAACTGCTGAGCCTCAGGGAACTGCTTCTCCCAGGACTCAAAGCGGGCAGGGGCCCCAGGACAGCCCTGCTGTGTGTTCATAGACCCAAAGCTCCTCCTGCCAATCAGGTTGGGTACGGACCCACTGATGTGCCTCGTGTGAAGGTTTGAGATTGTAGAGATGTCGGGCGGAAAAGCGTTTGGAGGGTGGTTCTCTAGGGGACGGTGGACCGCTGAGGATTTTGAGTCCTGAATACTTTCACATTGTCTTATTATTGAAACAGTTTTCTTAGTATAATATGAAGATGCCATTTGTCTTTCTCACTGTATTGACATTTGCACTGATGGCACAGAAGCAATGGTGGGTGTATTTGAATTCGTCAGAGAAACAAAACCAATAGGATGTGTGTGCATGTATGTGCATGTGTGTATGTGCACGTGCATGCGTGTATATGTGTGCATGTGTGTGCACGTGCATGTGCATGCATGTGCACGTGCATGTTTGTGCATGTGTGCATGTGCATGCATGTATGTGTACATGTGCATATGTGTGCATGTGCTCGCGTGCATGTGCATGTGTGTGCATGTGTGTGCATGTGCATGTGTGCATGTGTGTACATACATATATACAGAGAAAGAAAGAGAAATAGTGCTCTTTGGTGGGATGATATAATACATGTGTAATATACATTTAGCTATTGATATAGATTAGATAGATCTAAGCTATAGATCGATAGATTGTAGATAGATGATAGACAAGTAGATAGATTAGATAGATAGATGGACACATGCGCACACACACGTAAGAGATATTTACTTTAAGGAAATGGCTTACAAAGTTTTAGGGGCTGGCGTGTTCAAAATCTGCAGGGCACGTGACAGACTGGCGGTCCAGTGAAGAGTTGATGCTGCAGCTGCAGTCTGAAGGCTGATGAGAGGCAGACTTCCCTTTTCCTCAGGAGACCTCAGTCTTTTCTCCTAAAGGCCTTCACTTGATTAGATGAGGCCCGCCCACATTATGGAGGGCAATCTGCTTTACTCAGCATCTATTGATGCAAACTTTAATCAAATCTAAAAATTACCTTCAGGGTGACATCTAGACTGGTGTTTGATGAAACAGCCGGGTACCACGGCCCAGCCAAGTTGATATATAAAGTTAGCAATCACAGTGGGTAGAGGCCTGGTGCTGTGGCATCAACTCTACTGGCATTCAGTGGATTCTCCACTACCATGCTCTCAGAGTAAAGAAAAAGAAACAAACAAACAAACAAAGAATGAAGAAAGGGAAGCCAGTTTCAGTTTCACTGAAGAAAATCCTTGGTGAAATAATAAAACACAGTTGATTCTATTAAATCTTACCCTTGAGTTCATGTCTCCTAACGTTCTGTGTCACAAGAGGGGAGAACAGCTCGAGCACTTCGGCTGTAGCGGAAGTGCAATACTTGTTGCAGGAGAAGCATTCGTGTGACTGGGATTTGCAGGCTCAACCAGCCACATTTCGGGTTTCCTGGAATTCCACTCTTACCTGAAGGGACTGACAGATGGCCTCTGGTTACCCAGATGTGGATATTTGGCAGAGTTGCCATGGAAATGAACATAGCTGGGCTATTACGCTAAGAAAACAATGGACAGGTCTGGTGTCCAAGATAACATTTACTCTTTTGAGTAAAAACTAGAATTGAAAAAAAAAAAGAAACGAAAAACAAAAACACGGAGCTGGACATTTCCCCGATACTTAAAGACTTTTCTGATGCTATATTTGACATTTTGTAATACACAGTTTAGTGAACCAATATTTTCTAATGACCAATGCATGATGTTCCAGAAGAAAGCCTGAGCCAAAAAGCCATTGCAAGGTCCAGCAGCGTCGTGCACTCTAATGTAAGAGGGTAGGGAAAGGCCACCGCTTCTGACCTCACAGCCTCCAGGGAAGGATGACATCATTCTGGCAAGTGGGTTTAAAAGGCAGGGCTCCGGAGTGAAGGATCCCTCACTTGGGGAAGGCAAGTAGGGGCTGGGATGTACTACTTAGGATTGTTGTAAGACACGGAAAACTAACTAGATCTAGTTTGGGCTAGGGGGAACATTTTCTGAGAGGACGATGGTTATCCTTTTACCAAATCCCAGGAAAGGCAAGAGAGCATACGCATCTCCAGGAGAACAAGACATGGAGACTCACGTACGGCCATGAGTCCTGTTTGTTTTCTCTGCTTCTCCCAGTGTCCAGTGTCATCTTCCTTCCTTGCTGGCTTTCTCCTCATGGTGCCCAGGTGGCTGCCGAGAGTCCATCAGTCACCAGGCTAGAGAATGCTCCCATGGTTCTAGTTTGAAAAACTCCAGAGAAAAATTCGATTTGCCCTATTTGGGTCTGATGCCAATCTCCGGACTAATCGATTAAAGACAAGGATGTAGGGGGAATGGGATCATGGGGCACAGACATGGCCACTGGCATGCAGATCTGTGTCTAAGCATCCTTTCCAGAGAAGAGAGACTCTCAGAGACCTGCGTAGCCCCTTTCCGTGGGCTGCAGTATGGGAGAGGCTCTCTCTCTCTCTCTTTCTCTCTCATTTTTGCTTCTTTTTAAAATTATTTTTTTCAGTTATAGTTGACATTCAATATTACTTTATATTAGTTTCAGGTGTACAACATAGTGGTTATACATTTACATAATTTATGCACTGATCCCCTGAATTAGTCTAGTACCCACCTGGCACTATGCATAGTTATTACCATATCATTGACTATATTCTCTGTGCTTTACTTTATATCCCCATGACTATTTTGTAACTGCCAATTTGTACTTCTTAATCCCTTCCCCTTTTTCACCCTGCCCCCCAACATCCTCCCACCTATCACCCCAACAAATCTAGTCCCCATCTGACACCATACATAGTTATTACAATATAAATTACTCTATTCTTTATGCTGTACCCTACATCCCCATAACTACTTTGTAACAACTACTTTGTATTTTTTAATCCCTTCCCCTTCTTTCATCCATCACCCCAACCCTCCTTCCATCCCACAAATATCAAAATGTTCTCTGTATCATAAGTTTGTTTCTGATTTTTTTGTTAATTTTGTTCTTGGAGTCCACATATAAGAGAAATCACATTGCATTTGCCTTTCTCTGTCTGACACACTCCACTCAGCACATTACCCTCCAGGTCCATCTATGCCACTACAGATGGCAAGAATGCATTTCCTTCCATGGCCGAGCAGTATTCCATTGTATATATGTACCACCTCCTCTTTATCCATTCATCCATCAATGGATATGCAGGCTGCCCCCACATCTTGGCCATTGTAAACAGTGCTGCAACGAACATATGGATGCACACGTCCCCTCGAAGTAGTGTTTTGGGTTTCTTTGGATAAATACCCAGAAGTGGGGGCCTTCTTTGTCTCTTGTTATAACCTTTGTTTTAAAGTCTATTTTGTCCGGTATAAATTTTGCTACCACAGCTTTTTTTGTTTGTTTCCATTTTCATGACATATCTTTTTCCATCCCTTTACTTTCTGTCTGTGTGTATCTTTCAGTCTGAAATGAGTCGCTTGTAGGCAGCATATGTAAGGGTCTTGTTTCTTATCCATTCAGCACTCCTATGTGTTTTGATAGGAGCATTTAATCCATTTACATTAAAAGTAACTGTTGATAAATATGTAGCTATTGCCATTTTATTATTCATAATTTAAAAAAATTTTTTTTCATCTTGAAGAAGTCCCTCTAACATTCCTTGTAATACTGGTTTGGTGATGATGAACTCCTTAGCTTTTTCTTGTCTGGGAAGCTCTTTACCTGTCCTTTGATTCTAAATGATAGCCTTGCTGAGTAGAGTGATCTTGGTTGTAGGTCCTTGCTTTTCATCATCATCACATTGAATATTTTGTGCCAATCCCTTCTGGCCTGCAAAGTTTCTATAGAGAAATCAGGTGACAGTCTTATGGGAGCTCCCTTATAAGTTACTAGTTGCCTTTCTCTTGATACTTTTAGGATTCTCTCTTTGTCTTTAACTTTTGCCATTCTGATTATAATGTGTCTTAGTGTGGGCCTGTTTGGGTTCATCTTGTTTGGGACTCTCTGCCCTTCCTGGACTTGTATATCTATTTCCTTTGCCAGGTTAGGACAGTTCTCAGTCATTATTTCTTCAAATAGGTTCTCAATCCCTTGCTCAGTCTCTTCTCCTGGTACCCCTGTGATGTGAATGTTGTTACACTTGATGTTGTCACAGAGGTCTCTTAAACTAGCCTCATTTTTTTTTTAAATTAATTTTTCTTTTTGCTATTCGGATTGGGTGTCTTATGATACCTTCTCTTCCAAATCGTTGATTTGATCCTATGCTTCATGTAGTCTGCTGGTGATTCCTTCTAGTGCATTCTTCATTTCAGTTATTGTATTCTTCACTTCTGACTGGTTCTTTTTTATGGTTTCTATGTCCTGTTTTATGCTTGCTATCTCTTTGTTGAAGTTCTCACTGAGTTCCTTGAGCATCCTTATAACCATTGTTTTGAACTCTGTATCTGGTAGGTTGCTTGCTTCCATTTCATTTAGTTCTTTTTCTGGAGTTTTCACCTGTTCTTTTATTTGGGATGTATTTCTTTGTTTCCTCATTTTGGCTGCTTCCCTGTGTTTGTTTCTATATATGAGGTAGATCTGCTATATCTCTCAGTCTTGGCTGGGTGGCCTTACATAGTAGGTGCCCTGGCACAGTCTCCCTGGTCACCTGCTCTGGGTTCTCCAGCAGTGACCCTTGTGTAGTTTGTGTGTGCCCTCCTGTTGTAGTTGAGCCTTGATTGCTATTGGCACTTCATTGGGTGGCTTTGGTCCTCAGGCTGGTTGGCTATGGGGTTTGGCTACATCCACAGCTTATGGGCTGCTGTGTTTATGGGGGGAATGGGCTTACCCCAGTGAGTGGGATTTGCCCCATGGGTTTTGGTGCCTGTTCAGACCATCCTTTGTATATGCCACTTGTGGGGCTAATTGGGCAGTACTCTGGTGTGGTCTGAAGCCAACCTCCAGATATATTGGTTCTGAGGCCTCTTGGGGGGGGGGGGGCTCTGGTACAGGCCCAGGTCACCCACTGCCTGTAACCAGCCAGGAACTACTTAGTAGGAGCTACAAAGTGATCCATGGTTTTTGCTGCCTGTGCTAAACCTGGAGGCATGTGGGAGAGGCCACACTGTGAACAGTGGATAGCTGCCACCAGTACCGGGCCTGGGGTAGCTCCACAAAAAGCCAGGACACCTCAAGGCCTGCTGCCATCTGCCAATTCCCTTAAGGTTCAGTCACTGATAAAGTCTCGTGGGGGTATGCAAGTTGTGTGAGGCAGGGTCTCAGGGTTTCACTACAGTGGGAAGTGTTGTGGTCACCAGGTTAATGTAAATTATGGTTTGGTGCCAGTGTTGAGCCTGGAGCAGCTCAGCAAAAGTCTCAGAGCACACTGAGGACAGTTGTGGCCCACATGGGGCCTATGAACTCTGATAGTTTTCCAAGAAAGAGTGCAATGCAGGAGGGGTTGGCTGCTCGAGGAGAAAGTGCCTCCAGCTGTGTGCATGTTGGGTGGGGGAGGGTCCCAGCTGAGTCAGTAGGATGGAGCAGCAGAGCTCACCAGACCAATCAGATTCAGATTTGGCCGTAAGTATGAGGGGGCAGGCTCAACACATTAAAGATGGCAGCCACCTGCCTGGCTGCGCAAGAGGAGGACTCCACACAGGAAAATGGTGACTGTCCTCCAGACTTGGCCTCAAAACTACACACCTCAGTCTGCTCCTTGTATGCCTCTGATGTCTCTTGTGTCACCGTCCCTCTGTTGGAGCCCAAGGTGAGTACCTGTGAGGGAGTGAGTCTGTGCATGAGCCGTTTAAGAGGATGTTTGGTTTTCCCACAGCCTAATGTCCCACCCAGGTGGTCGGAATCCCCACTGTTTTTCACAGCCAGATATTGTGGGGGCTCTTCTTTGAGGCACCAGTACTCCAGGCTGAAGAGCCTGGGGAGCCTGGAGTGGGGCTGGGGTTCTGTGATCCTCCATGGGGAACCTCCAAGGCTGAGGTACCCCTCCCTATTTTCAACCACCACACAGAGGTTTGGGACCAGCCAGTTTGCGTCTCAGCCTTCCTACCTGTCTTGACAGTGGCTTCTATTTTATATCCTTAGTAATAAAACTTCTGCTTAGCCAGTCTTCAGATGGTTCTACAGGTTGATTGTTCTACAGTTTAGTTGTAATTTTAATGTGTTTATTAAAGGAAGCAGGCACAGTGTTTATCTACTCTTCCATCTTGGATCTCCTTGAGCTGGTCCTTCTCATATGATAGATTCGGTTTCACGTTACTCCCAGTGAGAGTCACTTTGTGTTATCTTTGGTTGTCAAGTTTGAGCTGGTAATCAACCAGGCTACATGGACTTAAGAGGAAGACTCTGTGTCCATGTGAGGTGTGAGCCTTGTGGGGGAGCCTTGTGTCCCTTGAGACCCAGTACAAGGGAGGCAGTGGCAGTTAGAGGGAGGCCCCTGCTGAAATGTCAAGGATAAGAGTCAGCCTGAGGGGTTTTGCTGGCCCCTCCCCATGGGTGTACCACTCCATTGCCAACCTTTCACTTTATTAAGAGTGAGAGGGGAGGAAGAGTTTCTTCACTTGGTCTTGTGGGGGAACAAGGAGGGAGACCCCCCAGAGTCTGCATTGGGGCCAATTGATAATGAGTGATAAGTGGGAAGAAGTATGTCTGAGATGGTGCCGAGATATGGGCACTGAGTCACTGGGTGATCAGCGGCTCCTTTGCATGAAACATAGAGGCATTTGTGCAGAAACTGTAAATTCAGCATTCACGTGCCTTGTCTGACGGGTCTGTGTGACATCCCGCTGGGGATGTCTCATATTCAGTTGGAAATGGGATGGGAGGCTCAAGAGAAAGCCCTGGAGATAGGGCAGAGGCACAGGATTTGTGGACGCTGAAGCCACTGTGGTAGAGAGAGTGGTTTCCATGGTTACCAGTGGTGCTGGTCACCCCAACACTGATGGGAAGGCAGGCAGATTCCAGAATCTTCTCTACCCTTACCACAGAGCCCCATAATCAGCATAAAGTGCTTTCATTTTATTTCCCTCTTATCTCTGTCTAGCCACAATTACCCAGCAATATTCTGGATTTCTTATTTTGGCCCCCTCAACGACTCACTTTGCCCTACCAGCAAGCTCGCCTCTGGCGGGCCAGGCCAGCTAAGATCATTATGCATTGAGTCTGTGGCATCTCCCTGCTATGCCTCGGGCCCTGAATCCCTGTCTTGGACAACCTCATTATTTCCTATTTTAATTATTACCTCTGTGCTAGACCACTCAGGAATCTCTCGGTACTGACTAGACAGCCCTTCGGACCCACATGACCTGCAATGCCTCTCGCTCACAAATCCATCTCAGAGTCTTCTCTCTAACTTCCTCTGCCAGGGATGTCCTTACTTCCACGTGGCTCAGAGTCTACCTTCTGTCCTCATCTGTCATTGTCTCTGGGAGCTTCCCCTGACTGCCCTACGTAAAGGGACACCGTGCCATTTTCTATCTTCTTACCTTGCTCTATTGCCTTCATATGCCATTCTACTCCACATTCAGTTTTTACTGGTTCCAATGTTTCTCTTCCACTGGATATGAGCCCAGTGAGTGTAGGACACTTGTTTGCTTTCTTCATAGCTGTATCCCCATGACTTAAAGCTGTGCCCGACACATGGCAGGCGCTCAATAGATACTTGCTGAATCAATGAATTCGCTTACAAAATCTCCTCTTTCCTTTCTATGTACAAACAAGGGTCCTTAAAACACACTTTTTAGTATGGAAGAAGGAAAAAAAGTCCCTTCATTTATAAATGACCGCATTTCCTCTTACTCTCCTAACTGCACAGCAGCCACACTTGACAAATGACCATCTCTTTGGGACAGTCCTCTTCCGTGGAATAATCACTTTTTGATTTCGGAGTGACACGGACTCAGATTCATTCATTTGAGTTAGAGAAGATATCTGTTCCCACATCAGGAAATTCTTAGGTCAGTGCCCCCAAGGGAAGCAGAGAAAGGAGGAAAAAGAAGGGATTTTATAATTGATGAAAATTCTAATTTTAAAGTTTGTTTAAGTAATTATTTTCTGTTAGCTATCACAGCAATACACATATATTGCAGAAAATTTGAAAGAATATAGAAATTTAATTTTATTGATTTTATTTGGTAAACACATAGTGCTTACGCTGTCCTGGGCACTAGCCTAAGAACTTTCTTTGGAACAGCCATGTAAGTCTATAAGATTATTATCTTTTCTTTTTTTTTAAGATGGAGAAATTCAGATGCAGAGAGGCTACGCAATTTGCCTTATCACACAGCCAGACTGGGGTAGAGATGGGATTTGAACTTGGATTCTTGCTCTAGAGTCTATGCTCTCAAACGCTATGGTAATATACAAACATAACAGTGTTGCTATTTGGGTATTTTTCTCTCCTACATAGGCTTTCATTTCTCTCTCTCGGCAAATTCTGGATCATTTTGCAGATTGCTGTTTAATTTTGTCAGTAACTCACTTCACAAAATATTACTTAATTAACATTTTCCATGTCATTAAATACTTTAAAAAAGATGACCTTTGTGGCTTCATGGCACTCAGCCCTGTGGATGTATCATAGCTAATTTAACCAGCTCTGACTCTTGAAGGTCTAAGTTGACCATGGTTTTCGCCATCAGGGATCCCTTCCGTGCATTGGCTCTCCATGAGAAACGTCAAGGTGAGAGTCCAACCTCTTCAACCTTTAAAGACGCTTTGATCTGTGCTGCTCTGGTTCTAAGGGGACCGTCATGAGCAGAGTGGGGCTTTGACTGGCAGCATTGATGGTTTCTGTGTGCTGTGTATTTCTGTGGCGCTATTGCCTCTGAGTCCAAGGATGGGCTTCCATCATCGGCAGAAACAGTGCGATCAGAACAAGTCATTCACTCGCCATCCATTGAACAGACTCTTGGTACCTGCCCCTCCGTTCCTGGCGGTCCCCACCAATAAGGCTAAGGACCAGTCTTCACGGGGAAGAGGAAGTTTGTTTCCGTCCTGGCCCCTCCCCGAACCTCTCTTGAAGCATGATGTCGCCTGATTTGTTGAGTATCTTTCATGACAGCACGGCTGCTTAGGTGTGCTTTCCAGACAACAGAAGCTCACTGCTTTGGCGCCTATCACCTACAGTGCTTTGGCCACTTCTGATGGAAATAGGCTCAAATCCAGTTCTCAGGGCAGGGATTTGCTTGTCACACTATCCCAGGGTCTAGAAGAGCATCTGGCACATGACCGGGCACTGAATTAACACTTGTAACTTAATGGATACGTGAGTATGGTTAGGTTTGCCCCAGTCTTCTGCCAAGGGAAGCCTTTGTGCTTGACTCAGGACCCACCTTCCCTGCCTGTGTGACGGCCACCAATGGTGCCCTCCTGCAGCAGGAACCCCCCCCCCCCCCAACTGCTGTCGGCTGCCTTTTTACTGCTTGTGGTGTCCTCTCATCAGATGAGGGCCAATAAATACTAATGAATGTCTGAGAATAATTCAGTTGCTAAAGTGCTTCTTACAAACACAGTGCAAAAAAAATCAGCTTATTTGCATCTTAAGGTATTTCTTATGATGTGTGAGGAGCGTGCCAGCACCTGTGACAAACCTGTGGTCTGCAGAGCTTTTGTGAGGGGGTGCTCTGAGGATGGCAGAGGGCACATTTGGCACCATTTTCCCTGCTTTTTGCCAGGTATACACAGATGCTTGTTGCGATTTACAAAGTAACAGTAACTTGAGTGAGGGTATTAGCATTTCTAAAGAAAGAGTGAATTTATCAGAATGGGAATGGGGACAAGTGTTAAAAAGGAAGATGGCCTCCGAGAATTCCAAACACTGCATGGGGAGGGGGAGGGCTCCTGGGCGCCTGATGCTGAAATAGAGAAAAGGGGGCTTCTCTGTTTTAGGGGCGGCAGGGATCCCACCTGCTGGGTATTTGGCCCAGTTTGATGCCTTAAAGCTTCCTGTTCTCTTTGGTCCGTGTGTGGCTTGGGGTCCTCCGGAAAGCTGGTCCGAGCAGAATTAGACATGAGAGAGAGTAAGTGGGAAAAGCCTGTGAAGGACAAACCAGAGAGGGAGGGAGGACAGCGGGCTGGTGGGCTTTTAGGATGCAATGCAGGTCTGACACCTGTGCAAGGAAAGTGGGGAGGACCGGGTAGGAAGAGCTTCAGACTCCCAGAAAGTCTCTGCCAGGCTGACAGGGAGCCCCAGAGCAAAGACTGCCTTAGAGGATCCTGGGGTTGGGCAGAGATGGTCAGGCCTTTGTACCCCGCTAGGCTGCCTCGGGAGAGTATGGCCTCAGGGTCAACTCTACGGCAGATCTTGAAGGTGTGGCAGCCGGGTGCTCCTAGCCGGGAGCTGCCAGCCAGCTATGCTCCTCGCTGCAGTTTTCTCAAAAGGGCAACCTAAATGCTGCGTGGCCAGTCACGCAGGCACACCATCACCCCAGGAAGGTAGAAGCTCTGGGCTAGCCCTCTCTCCCTCCCCTCTTACTCATCCTGAATTGTCGTCATGTGCCTGGTCCTGGCTGTGTATAGACTTCTGTCCAGCCGCTCCCAGGAATTCCAGACCAGGTCAGAGAAGGGGCCTTGGTGAAAAAGAAGAAATGCCTAATGGAAAAGTGGAGTCATCAAAAGGCTGCCAGAGAGGACAAAACAGTGTTGTGGCATTATTTTCAAATACTCATAATTACCGGGAAAGGACCCACAGACCATGAACATAGTGAGGAAGGGACATGGAAACCCAGGTGGGTAGAACTGGTGTGGTTGGAAATCCACTGTCAGATCAATCATTATGGATGGCTAATAGCTTTTCTTTTCCTTTTCAGTGGGCTTTGGGTTAATTTCTATTGTCTCATGGTGAGCAGCAACTGTTTTGAAGCTGCGGTGGTCCTAGTTTATACTGTGGTTTCTCCTGCACTTGTGTAGTACACAGCCTGAAACACCATCCCTGCTGCCGTGGGCCTTGGGCGTCTTAGTCCCGAGCTGAGAGTAATGGCCACAGCTATGGCAACACCTCCCAGCTCAGAAGGTGAGGACACACGCTGAGAGCCATTGCAATAGCTTCAACTTTCTGGAAAAGGGGAAGTGGCTCTAGACAGGGAACCCACCACACTTACATTGCCGGGGCTTTCGTCTGCTCTTGGCTCTTAGCTCCTGGGTTCTCATTTGCTTTCGGGTCCTGGTTGTCACTGTTAGGCTTGGGCCTGCATAGACCTTGCTGCCTGGAATCTGACCTTACTCTGGCTCTAGCCTGCTTGCTGGGCCACTTGGACCCTCCCTAAACCGTGGGCATCTTTGTTTGGCACTTCTCACAGGTTTATTTGTCCTTTGTTGCAGATGATGAATATATTTTGATTTACTTAAAGGTGTATTTGTTTAGCTCAAATTTGTTTGTTTGCTTATTCATTTATATATTGACAATGTAAATTTATTTAGCTCAAATGTTAACTTTGTGGTGAAACATAGTTCCACTTTCAACCCTGTTTACCATTTTCTAGAGATGCTTTGAGCATATCAGTGTTTCCTGAAGTGCCGCTGAGCACTTCCTACGGTGGTTCCGGTGGTTTCTGCTCAGAATGGTTCTACCACTGAAATGTGCCCTGGGAAGTTTAATGACCTCCTGGTGGCAGATGATGGTTACTGCATGTTTATCACGATGACGTTCGAGAGCATGCGCGTTTCTCAGAGTCCCGTTACTAGGGTTTCCTGGTGGTGAGGAGGCACTGGTTCATGGCTCTCCACTGAGGCTCTGAAATGGATAACAAATGAGACCTGGAAACACCTAAGAATGATTTTCGTCCTCAAGATGCTAACAGCCTGGTTGGAGAGAGAAGACAAGGAATTCTTAAGTGTGGACGTAAAGTGGTGCCGAATGAGAGGCAGTGACATTCAATCCCATGGAAGAGAGAGTGAGGAGGTCTCTATGGTGTCATGTTTAGCTTGTGGCCATCTTCGCGCACTAGGAATTGCACTAGTAATACTTAATTACTGTGATGCTGTCTGATGGGAGTACTGGGGGGTGCGTGCTCCCCAGAGGAGGGAGGGCATGAGAAGGTGAGAAGAAGCCAGGTGGGAGCAGCACAGACAGGCACCAGTAACTTGAGGACAAGGATCCGAGCCATCTGATGAAAATACGAGGTTCAGTAAAGTGGGTGGTGACAAGTGAGGCTGGAAATCAGGGCAGATACCTCAGAGCTGCTAATTTCAAGACAAACAGTAAGCTACCCCCCCACCCTCCCGGCACAGTGTGCAGGGTTTCAGCAAAGAGGGCCACCCTACCCAAAGCCCGTGACTCATTAGCATGTCTGCCATAATTTTATTTAAAAAGTTGTAGCCCAAAGTGCCTGCTGCTCCATTCATTTGGGGATCATTTTCCAGTAAGCTCAGATTCATCTTTTCTAAACCCACTTTGTGTGTCTGACCTATTTTCATAGAACCTACCACTTGCCAGGAATTGTTCTGCTCTTTGAGTCCTCATAACAGTCTTCTGAGCTAAGGACTGTTTATTGCCTCCATCTTGAGAGGAGGAAGTGATTATGGAACTTGCCCATGAACCGGGACCGTGTGGGGCTGCCTGGCTCCAGAGCCCATGCTTTTAGCCCTGTGCCACGCTGGGGCTCTGGACACACCAGTTCTTTCTTGGATTCAAATTAAATGTCCCCTTGTCTATTATTAGATCTCCTAAGATGAAATGTTTAGCATTACTGGTAAGATGATGATGGATTAGCTGTTCTCGTTTAGATGAGTGAGATTTGCATCAGACGCTCACATGTGGGAACCCCCGACACTGGTTACACAGTGATATAGACGGTGCTTTCCAACGACCAGTTACAGGAGAGCCCCTGCTCTCCTCACCCACATGCTCTTCTCTGTAGAGTCACTGTCATTTTGAGGACTCTGAAATAGTCAAGTGTCCTCTGGACACAGTGCCATGACTTCATCTCATCGATTAAGTATTTGGAAAGGAAAAGAGCAATAGTGTCACAGGTTCCCAAGAAAAAGTACTCATATCTTTGACCTAAGGTGTGCTTGGTCCAATGCCTCTTCTGTCTCCCATCTCTCTGCCTCGCATTTCCATTCCTGAAACAAGGTGGTTGAGTAGCTACATCATAGGACTGTTGTGTAAGAAATCTATATACATCAACTAGCTTGTGAGGTGATGCCAACAACTGAGGCATAATAATCACTCCTTATACTTTTCAGGAATATTTTCTCCCAGAAATTTCTCCCAAAAACATGGAGACCAAGCTTGGAGACCAAACACTGTGAGGGTAGCATTGTGCCAATGGGAGGCCTCAACAGAGATCCTAGAGAGAAGGTGGGTGGAGTGGAGAAAACACTGGGAAGGGAAGCAAAATTGTAAGAAACGAGGCAGGAGCCCAACGGACAGGATAACCATCAGAATCATGTGCACTCTCTAATACCGAGTGTTCAGCCATAAGTATCAACTGATCGTAAATATCCATTCTCACCCTTCCCTCAATGTTGCCTCTTTTTTATTATTAAACATTTTTTGTATTGTTAAGCATTACACATCCAAATGCTAGAACACAATCCTGTGTGGCCCTGGGGAAAGGAACACATTGGGAAGCTCATCTTGAGAACTCCCTGGAACCACGCAGCCGTCACGATTTCCCTAGTGCACGTTGCATGCTTTAGGGAATGTGTACTTTGCCCTCTTGTTTTCCAGATTTAGTGAATACTGAATGGTTTGTTGCTATGGATCTTGGCAATGCCCATGTGGCTTGGCAAGGCTCACCGCTGGTGCCATTGGCAGCAGGAGATAAACGAGTTGTGTCCCAGGAGGGCAAGGCACAGGGGGCAGGCCAATCGTGTATCTTTCCTTTGCTGTCTTCATAAGCACTCCCTAGAAACGCCATCTCTAAGCTCGGTGGTGAATGTACCGTACAAAAACACTCATGTGGGTAAAACCAAAATGCTTCGCAGTCATCATTCATGAGGAAACTACCACTCAGGTGGTCTGATGTGGTGGCTAAATGCTGTGTGGGCAGATCAGTCGCATCAGAGGCAGTACTTGGCAGGTGAAGGTGCCAGCCGTCCTGGGGCTTAGGGCCAGCACAGTGTTAATGTTTTTTGAATTGTACTTTTTGTCAGGTTATGGCTTCAGTGGTTTCCCTTTGTCCCCACCGTTCTATTCTGTCTTATATCCCACCCTTCCAAACATTGTGCTTCCTATCTGGTCTGCACTGGCCAGGTCCCCCAAGTACAGGCTCTCACAACAGCCTAGAGCTTTCCTCAGGGACCATGTCACAAAATTACGTTGAATCATATGTATCATATTTAGGTGTGTCTTCTCCAGCAAGTCATGGCCATAAAGCTGGAAAGTCATGTCTCTGGTTTACTGTCACCAGCCCAGAACCCAGTTGGAGCTCGATGCACGCTTGGAAAACAGTAGGCACCGGTAGACACTCCATTGTCCCTGAAGGAGTGATGCAGGATGGCTGTCACCTTGTTAAGATTAACATGCAAATGAACAACCAACCCATCCTAGTGTCTCCACCCCTGGGTGCGCTGCCTGTTTTTAGTCCAGCCCTCAGATTGGACCATCTGGAATTTGGAACATTTATCTCTACTCAGGGCTTGGTCTTCTCTCTCAGAATGAGATGGGCCATTTTTCTTCCTTGGTTTTCTGGACTTTGAACACAGTTTGATTCCACAAAATCTAAAACAGAAATCCCTGGACGAAGGGAGGCCCCCTTAAAGAAAATCATCCCTCTTTATAGAATATCAACAGAAATATTCTATTTTTTCCCTTCAAATATTTTGCATGTTACCTTTCTTAAGCTTCTATATAGGATCCCATATAGTGAATCCATTTCCTTTTTATCATGTCGCAAAACATTAGACAGATGGGGGGAGGGGCGGGGACAAAATGTAACTGCCCTCAAATCTGCCTCAACGTTAGCTCATTCATGTAGGATGAGCGGAGACACGACGCATGCCTGTACTTGAGGACGAATAAAGCACCTGCTTACTGGCGATGGTAATTCCGGAAAAGGAGCAGCCTTTGCTGCCGTGAACCCTTGTCATCCTTGGGGTTGGCCTTCACCATTTTCACACAGAGAGGTCATTGGAGGGATAATAGGTTATACAAAATAAAAGAGTTTATGTTTATTCTGGTTTTAGAGGTGGAGAGGGGGTGTTGCCATAACAATATATAGGAGTTCTTAGATTAGACACAAACAACACACTTTAGCATTTAAAACTAAGGCTGTGATGTGTCATTGGGATGGAGAGTTTTGAGGGTGTATCCTAGACAAGCTTTGCCAAAAAGAGCAGTTTCTTTCTCTTTAAGAAAAATATCCAAGTGGCACGAAGATCTGTGTTTTCTTCTTCTGTTCCCCTGTGTATTCTAGGCCTTTATGTGGGTCTGTCCTGTTAGAGATGCAAACAAATGTATAATCTCCACGATGCATCCTCAATCAAATACACATCTTCCCACAACTCCCTGCCAGGCAGGAACTGATGTGGCTGATTTGGGGCATTGCAAGTGGCTTTGCCAGTGACGTAGCTGTGAATGGCCTGGAGTCACATCCAGGCTACAGAGCCGGGTGCGGCTGACACTTAGGTCTGGACTCAGCTGTCACCACAGCTCTCTCAGTTCAGCTTTGCCTGGAGTTCCCTGATCTAACCTAGAGTTCCCTAACTTGTTTTAGCCAATGTAAAGTGACTTCAAATTAAACCTAAACAATGGTTCAACAGCACGGTGAATTTGTCCGCTGGCCCCCCACACATGTGTCCTGTTTGGATACAGAAGAGTCAGGGTTCTTTGGGGATGGCCTTTTGCATTTGGTATCGAACTTCTCTCTGGAGCAGCTGAGTTGAGATGAACACGTGACATCTTGGTGACTTTCTCGTGCACGTCATCTGGTAACAGCACGTGTATTCCTGCCACGTTTCTAAACATGGCCCACAAGGGCGAGCGCTCCCAGCCTCTTCTACGTTCCCGAGTGAGTGGCAGGGAGCACAGCAGCCTCTGTCCAGGCCTTTGGGGGAGGCTGAGCTGTCTGGTCATTTCCCTCCTTCTTTCGGGAGGCCATATGCATGACTGATTCGTGGGATTGAGAATCATAATGACTGTGTCACAGCAGGGGACATTTGTCAACCAGTCATCATGCCTCGAGCTGCTCTGAGCATGTTCTGGGTACAGACTCTTTTCATCCTCTCAGCAACCCGAAGAGGCCATGTATCTGGTAGGGCCAGGACAATAGGAGGTCCGTGTGCCGCACCAGACACACGTTGGATGTGTGGAAACCCTGGCAGACCTCCATGCCCGGCCTGAGCTGATGCCCACGCAGCTGCCTTTGCTGGTCCCCAGCCTGACTGTGAACAGCTGGGAGGGCCTCTCATTGGCAGAATCTAACCAGATCTACTGGCAGAGAAGGGTGGGCAGTGGGTGACCAGGCTGTGCCCCTAGGGAGTCGGGGAGAATTCTGAGGTCAGTACAGGACTGAGCGTCCATACATAAGATAGGTCTCAGAAGCACTGCTATTGTCTCCTCTGTGCAGGGAGGAAACTGAGGCACAGAGAGCTCAACTCACCAGTGACTTGTACAAGGTTGTCCAACTGGTAAGTGGTGGGTTAGGAATCCAAGCCAGGTAACCAGCCTTGTAGTGCATGCTCCTAACCACCTCAGCCGTGCTACCTGTCTGCCAGGTACACGTGAGTCGGCTGCTCTGGGAAGGGCTTCCGTGGGGCCACCTCACTTAATCCTTATGGCAGCCAAGGAGGGAGACAGCAGGTCCACACTCAGTTGTCCTGTGCAGAGGTCAGGAAATAGGCTTGAAGGTGTGGTGTCACTGGAGCCTGCTGGCTGCTTCCCTGACAGCAGACGGAGGGCTTGGGCCATATCCTTCTTCCCTCTGGTCTGACTTGACAGCAGGAGGCCGGGCCAGGCTTGTCCAGGGGCTCCCACATCAGCAGGATGCCTGACGTGAACTCGAGCAGCAGTTGAGGTGAGCCACAGCACGTGTCCTTCATGGAGGTCTCTTGGCTGGTGGAGGTGGCAAGGGGTGTGAAAACCCCACAAAAGTGGCCATGACAGAAGGAGCTGGCATTTGAGCGTCTGCCATGATGGAGGACCACAGACAGCACTGGTGAATCAAGTGACAGCCTTGGGTCTCCTGCTCTATGCTTCCTTCTCGCTCAATCCTGAAGGCCTCAGGGAGGAGGTGACGAGAAGATAATCAGGAGGGATGAAAACAGACCTTGCTGTCTTCCTTGCGGATTTTCAGACCTTAGTCATGCCTGAACAGTGGCAAAACCAATAAGATATTGACATTTAGGAATTAGACTGGACTGACTTTTTAAAATCCGAAAATGAGGCTTTATTTGATGTTGACAAGAAAAGCTGTGGGCTTCCTGGAGACATTGTCCAACTCGGCAGACTAGGGAATTGCCAGCAGTTTTGCAGACCCTGGTGCATTCATGAAAGGAAGACGGCTTCCTGGTTACACCTTCCCCAAATTCAGCCACTTCCATAAACTGGTTACATAGCCATCATCAACCTTGAGCCCTCAGGACTGTCTGAGCTGAGGTCATCATCCCTGCTTTATAGACTAGAAGACTGAGGCTTAGAGCATTCACTGAGTTGCCTGATGTGAGGGCACAGAGCTCGAAAACAGAGGCAGACAAACGCGTGCCGCTGGCTCAGTGCAGTTAAGCTGGACGGAGACTGCTTGAGAGTGTATGTGCCGAGGGATCCGAGAGTTGGTTCCTGTCCAGTTTGGGACTTGGCGGTGGTGCTGTAATAAAGTGTCATGGAAGCGATTATATGAGCACTTAAGGAGAAACTGGTGTGCAGCTAATGAATCATTACTATTCTGGTCAAGCAGCCACTGATGGTGACAGTGGGTAAAGAAGCCAAGTCTAAGGTGCTATTAATTGCTAACTCTGACATTGATTTACTCAGAAGGACATCAAGGTAGTATCTTAGTACTTGGCAGGAGAAGGGACCAGACTGAAATGACAGAACTTCCAGATCAATAGTGCCATGGGGAGCAACGCTCTGTTGGAAAAAAAGAAAAATGTGAAAATGACGGTGGGGGAAAGACAGTTATTCTAGACTCAGTTTCTCCAGGATGGTAGCACGAGTTGGAATCCCTTACACCTGGAATTCGGGTGCTTGGAATCAAACAAGGAGATTGTGGTACATTTTTGCAACCGGTAAGAGCTGAAACACGTCCTTAGCGTTGTAACACCTGAAGATCGACAGCGTTGACACCATCTGAGCCAGCCCCAGCCACTGGGAGAGATGCCCCTCGCTGCCAGGTGTTCATGCCTGCAGTGCCTTAGTTTTCTTTCACTGTCTTCAGGATCTCACCTGTCTGCATCTGTATTTGCCCTTAAATTCATACCACATGTTGTATTATCATCGTCATCACCACTATGATTACAATATGGTATATAAGGTCTGATAATTAAGTTCGCAGACTTGTTGCATTGCTGTTGCTAACCCTTTTTGATAGCAGAGGGATTATTCAGTATGAATTTGTACCAACTGGACCAACAGTTAACCAAGTTCACTATTTGGAAGTGCTGAAAAGGCTGCGTGAAAAAGTTAGATGACCTGAACTTTTCGCCAACAATTCATGGCTCTTGCATCACGACAATGCACCAGCTCACACGGCACTGTCTGTGAGGGAGTTTTTAGCCAGTAAACAAATAACTGTATTGGAACACCCTCCCTGATCACCTGATCTGGCCCCCAGTGACTTCTTTCTTTACCCAAAGATAAAGGAAATATTGAAAGGAAGACATTTTGATGACATTCAGGACATCAAGGGTAATACAATGACAGCTCTGATGGCCATTTCAGGAAAAGAGTTCCAAAATTGCTTTGAAGGGTGGACTATGTGCATAGCTTCCCAAGGTGAGTACTTCGAGGTCACCATAGTGATATTCAGCAATGAGGTATGCAGCACTTTTTCTAGGATGAGTTTGCGAACTTACTTGTCTGACCTTCATAAAATAGCATGGATTGGAACTTTTCAAAATGAAATATGGGAAGATAGTACGGAATAGTGGAGTGGAGAGGTGAGTGTTAACTTCAAGCTACCCTTACTATGTTCCTTTTTTATGCAACCTTGTATAGTTGAATCCAAGTCCTTGCTAAAAAGATAAAATAAAAGGCTCATGTCTGTAGGCACAACTTCGTATCATAGAGTGAAACATAACAAATTACCAGTAAATCAAAGAAAAACGTACCTGTGATTCATAATTCGTAATTCGGCTGCCAGGCCATTCACAAAGTTGTTAGACAACATTAAAACAATGTCTTCCCTGCCTCTAACCTCCAGCATCAGGGTGTGATAACAAACTCTCATCCTGCCCGGCCTGAGGTCCTGAGAGCTCTGGGTTGCTGCTGGAAGACGAGCTCACAGATGTCGGTCCTTTGGCATAAGCTTGCAAGCAGAAATGGTAGCTAAGAAGTCATTTTCAAAGGTAAAACATGAGGATTTGTTGGACAATCCAGAGAGCACGTGATGTGTTTCAGCACAATAGTGACATTGCTATAAAAAGTACAAGGGAAGGGCCGCAGTGGGATAGAGCCACGGGAAGGCCACACTCCACACTTGCTGTTTCATGGAGCAGTTACTTTGTGGCATATGGGTTTCTGTGCACTTTGCTTCCAAATCACGTAGAAGCTGCTTTCAGTTCTTTACACAGCACCTTTTCTCCTTCTTTATAGGGACAAACCTCTTAAGGTGGAGTGAGTTGGTGACCCGAAGTGAAAGGGATCCTAGGAAAGTGTATAATGACTGTTCTGAAGTCCTAAGTGGGATAATAAAGCACAAAAACACACTATTTTAAGGATATATTTGAAACTAATTCCTTGGGAATGGATGAGGTATAAGGTGATTTTTACAATCAACGTAGGTCGGAACAGTGTAAAAATCTTTCATGTTAGGAGCCTGAAAAATCTTACTAAATCATTTAGAATAAAATTAAATACACTTAATTACATGTCCAAATATGAGTCTTTTAAAATATTTTAGGTGTTAAAATAGTGAGTAATAAATCTATCCCTTTAAATTATTTAGACAGGATGTTAACTTTCTATTATGATACACCAAGATCTTCAACCTTAGCTTTAGAAAGCACTGGTGTGTTTTAAACCTAACAAGCTTACTACCCAGCATTCGTTTAACTAGAACTCTCTGTTGGCCTTTAGAAACGTTTCTTCACTATGAAAATTGGTGTCCAGAAAAATGACCATGTTGCTGAATAAACAAGTGAAGCTGGTTGAGTTTGATTTTGAGGGCCTTTACCTGACATTCTGGACTTTTCACCCAGGATGCTTTTTTCTTCTTTTTTCCCCTTCCCTCAGAACTTAAGTTGTTTTTCCTTTCCCATAAAGTTCTGCTTTGATATCCATAAGCACAAATGCTTAAACAGGTGTAATGTGCAACTCCTTCCAGCGACAATAGCGACCTACCTGTGAGTGAAAGTTCCAGTCCCACAAATGAAATACCACAGGAAAAATTCCAGACACAGGGAGGTGTTGGAAAGGTACTGTGGGGACACAGGATTAGGACCTTGCCTCCCAGAAGCCATGCTACACAGGGCTGTCCCATTCTGAAAATGCCCTTTGATCATTAAGACTGCGTTGTATTCAAATGGTTTGGATGTAGGGTACTTCAGTGCAGTCTCTTGCATTTAAAAAACAGTGATCTGCTTATATTAGCATAACCATTTTTTAAAAAAAGTTTGCATCAATGAAGTGTCAGGCATTCTGCTAAGTCTTTTCAGATTTGTTGTCTTGTTTAAGCAAAGTCTTGAATGTGTCCAGGTATCGCCGTCCCCAACCCCTTGCAACTCTTTCTGGATTCACTCAAGTCCTTGCCTTCAGTTTTTTTCCGGATGTCTCCTGCCTCAGCAATTCTCAGTTCCCTTGATAGCATTGCCTTTATGGTTAATACGTTAGTCTGGCGGTTGAAAAAATCAGAAGAGGAATATTTGTGACGTGAAAGTTATAGGAAAGTTAGATTTGTGTCCATAAATAAAGGTTTGTGGGAGCACAGCCATGCCCACTCCTTTCTGTATTGTCTGTGGTCGCTTTTGTGCTATGAAGACAGTGAATAGTTGAGACTGAGATCATGTGGCCCATAAAACCTAAAATATTTATCTGAGCCTTTCGGAAAAACTTTGCCAACCCCTGCACCAAGCCATCACTGTCCCATAATCATTCATGCCTTGAATTATTTCTGACCTTCTCACATACTCAGACGCATAAAGGGAGTATGTGCTTCGTTCTGAGTGTGACATGAGGCATGGCATCGATTCCCACAGGACATGTGTGACTCACGCAGTGGGTAGTCGGGATTTGACTGAAGATATGAAGATGTAGTCAAAGCAGTAACTAATACTGTCTTTATTTAGTGTTCCCTATGGTTCAAACTCCTTACAATCACCTAATTTAATTGTCCCTCCAGTCCTGTGTAGGAGATATTATTATACCCACTTTACAGATGAGAAAACTTGGGCATGGGCAGGTTAAGGGAGGCATTTGGAAACCAAGTCCTTGGGACTCTACGGACAACACCCAGAGCCACTTGGCTCCGCTGACTTAAGACCTTTGGTGGAAAGTCGAAGGCTGAGTTCTGAGCTTTGCGACCCTGATTTTTAGCTGTGTGACCTTGGGCCAGCCCTTACCCTCTCTGGGGGCATGACGACAGAGTCCAAAGGGCTTGTGAAGAGGCTAAAAAGAGGTGGTGTCTATGGACACGCCTGGTAGACCTCGGGCAAAATGTAATGGTCAAACACACAATGGGATTTATAGATGATGTAATACAGAATTGTACACCTGAAATCTATGTAATTTTACTAACAATTGTCACCCCAATAAATTTAATTTAAAAAAAAATCTCAATGGGTTATGCACTTTATAAAAGTTCTACATGTTCAGCAACATTTATCCTCAATTTAAAATGAACTATTTCCATTCATCGCAATGTTTTACTTATTTCATGATTTTAAAAGCAGTGTGTCCAGTGGCTTTGATGCTGATCTGCATTGTTGGGAAAGGAACCCGTGCGAAACCCATCTCCTGTCTTCTGCCAGCATCTATGAAACAGTAACGGGCTAAGTTGCTAGCTTGTGAGTGGGTCAAGTCTCAGTCCTTTGCTTTCTTTATTATTTTTTTAAATTTTATATTTTTATTTATTTAAGTGTGTGTTTCCAGGACCCATCAGCTCCTAGTCAAGTAGCTGTTTCAATCTAGTTGTGGAGGGCGCAGCTCACAGTGGCCCATGTGGGGATCGAACCGGCGACCTTCTTGTTAAAAAGCACCGCGCTCTGACCAGCTGAGCTGACCGGCTGCCCCACTCCTTCTCTTTCTTGATATGTGTGTGGCGCTGACTGATCAGGATATGGGCAGCGGTCGGTAAAAGAGGGCAGACCTTTCATTTGTTGGTTATACTCATAAAATAGCTTTTTGGGGCACGATGTGAATTTTGGATGAATAATAATAGTGATGGTAACTAATGTTTACTGAGCCAAGCACCGTTCAATGTGCTTCATCTGTGTCTCATTTATTACTAAAAGCACCTCTGTGCGGTAGGTGCTATGATTGTCATCAATCCGTAGGTGAGGAAACTGAGGCACTGAGAAGCTGTCATGTGGCAACGTCTCACGGCTAGCGAGTGGTACAAGTGGGACTCAAACCCTGTCCTGGGCTTCTGCTGTCTGCGCAGTGCTGGGGTGCCATCCTGGTCTTGTCAGGTAATGAGGGTGCACACACGGTTCCGGAAAGGCTGCTGCTGCGTTGGGCTAGAGAGAGAAAAGAGCAGAAAATTAGGAGTGGACACTGCCAGGCTGGGAGCGGACTGTGTCAGAATCTCCAGTGAGCCCTGGACCTCCCTGGGCTGCAGTGACCATGCTGAGCCAGGGACCCCAAAGTCTGACTCTGAATTACGTGACTTTCCAGACATTATTATGTGTAAAGTGCTTTGCACAATGAATAGAACGAAGATCTTAAATGGAAATGGAAGAAGTGGTATAGATCTGTAAAAACGAAATCCAACCAACAAACAAAAACCAGAAAGGCCTGAGTTCAAAATATTGGCTTTTACCAACAACACAACAAAAAACGGTACTGTTCCTGTGTCCACCTGTACAAAAAGACTTCACTGGACTAAGAAAAAAAGTTAAATTTAGTAACATTGTCAGATCCTTGGTTTGGTTACATTTTTATTTTGTCCGTTGACGGTATTGGTATTTCAGATGCAACATGAGAAAAGGTCTAGCGAAGAAAGGGGTCCAACCTGAAGCTGAAGTAGAATAATGTTGTATGTCAATTATAATTAAAAAAACAAACAAACAAAAAAATATATACATATATGTCACGGGAGGTGGAGTCCAGCATAAGGAAGATAGTCAATGGTATTTTAACAGTCATATAAGATGTCAGAGGGGTAGTAGCTTGGGGGAGGGGGTTATCACTTTCTGAGGGCTGTAAATATCTAATTATTATGTTGCTTTGTACACTTGAAACTGAAAAAAAGGGGGCGTCCATTCTGCACCTGGGCCTGCGAAGTTGCCAGTTCCCGATCACGGGAGGCCTCCAGCAGGTGGGGATACATGGCATCCACACACCACCCTTTCCAACACTGGGCAAACATTCCCAAGGACACGCTGGTGTTTGCAGCCCCAAAGGGCAAGGATGGGCTTGGAGTCTGGCCAGAGAAGTCAACGAAAATGTCTAAAATCTGCAACAAGAGGATCTGAGAGTAAAGGGCATGTGGAATGTCACATTGGAGAAGGACAAGACGTGACTTTAAAACTGTCCCCAAGGTTATCAAAAGCATTTTACAGACAAGGTTACCTGTTCTGGAATTTCACTGAATAAATGAATGCAAACTATGACAGCCGTGAGCTAGGGGAAACGGACAAAATAATTTTTTTCTGTAAGGAAAGATTTGATGAGCACTGAATTGATAAAAAAAAAAAAGTTGTGCAATTTGCCTTGGGCTGCCTAAGAAATACATTGTCAACTTTTTTTTTTCAAACTGAGAAAATGTAGCTGAAATCTGCTAGAAAGTAGAAAAGGGAACCAGGAAAGGATTCCTGGAAGCTAACACTTAGGAGGTCTCATTTTTCTTCTGCCCTCGCCTACAAGGTCCATGGTTACCCTGAGTTACGTTGGTGATTCTTTATCCTCAGATATTTAGTTATTGTTCCTGGCTTATGATACTCTTGTCCCTTACAGGGTTTTTTTAAAATAAATTTTATTGAGGAATATTGGGGGACAGTGTGTGTCTCCAGGATCCATCAGCTCCAAGTCGTTGTCCTTCAATCTAGTTGTGGAGGGTGCAGCTCAGCTCCAAGTCCAGTCGCCGTTTTCAATATTTAGTTGCAGGGGGCACAGCCCACCATCCCATGTGGGAATTGAACTGGCAAGTCTGTTGTTCAGAGCTCGCGCTCTAACCAACTGAGCCATCCGGCCGCCCCTCTGGCAGCTCAGCAGCAGCTTGTTGTCTTCAATCTAGTTGTGGAGGGTGCAGCTCACTGGCCCATGTGGGAATCGAACCGGCAACTCTGTTGTTCAGAGCTCGCGCTCTAACCAACTGAACCATCCGGCTGCCCCCTTAAAGGTTTTGTTATTTAAAAAAAGTAATATAGGTACTGAGCTCTTTCAAGCGAAGAACAGTCATCTTGCTATTAGGTGCTAGCAGTAAACAGTGATTTTGGAAAATTCAGATATAATGCCAGTGATGATCAGTCCCTACTCTCTGCCCAGGGGAAAACGGACTTGGAGAGAAGGTTGGAACCCAGATGGGAAATGGCAGGAGACCCTGATTCAAAAAGTGGGAAAGTAAAGGACGAGTCTCCTTGTTGCTGGTACTCTCCCAGTTCACGTTCCTCAGATCACACCTCCATCAAACAGGTGCCCAGGAGGCCCCAGGAATTTTCACTTTCCTGGGAGTCCCTGGGCACCCCAGCAGCCCAAACCACCCCTGTCAGCAGGTAATCCTGGACAGGTATCGGCCACCAGGTGGCGCCTAGCGGCTCCAAGGACCAGCCCAGGTTGGGCCATGCGCCCAGATCCCCTGCCCAGGCAAGCTCACCTGTCACTGACACCATTGATTTATTTTCAACACCATTTTTTTTTTTTTAAAGGCCATTTTACTCTAGTAATCTTAGATTTAAAAAAAAAAAATGAATACATTACTCCACCTCTCCCCACCCGCGACTTGCACTTCCCAGAGCCATTTTCAATTTTTTAGGCCTTATTTCTCCCTACTGTTTACCTCCATATTCTTCAATAACATGCTTATATTGTGATTTCTTCATTTTGTTCAGTTAAAGAAATGATCTATTGACTTTTTACTATAAGAGTTTTAGTTCTCTTATACCTCTTCCTCCTACCACTTTCCCTTTCTACCTCTTCCCAGTGTATTTACGTAACGACTTTTGGTTAATTCAGTATCAGTGTTTCCACAATTACTGTGTAAATATTAGTCACAGTTGAGCCAATGGTGTCCTGCAATTACATTTCCTGTCCTGCACACGTTTTATTATTCCTGAGGGTAATAGGTACTTCATGTCTTCCATTTGCTTTGTTTTCTCCATGGCCACCATTGATTACTCCTGCACATTCAAACAGAACTATCATTCTCTCCATTCATTGAGAAACATCCGGTAATCTGTTAGTATATTTTTTTTCTCGGCAACCTCCCTCTTGGAGCTCTCTGTGCCCTGCTCCCACATGAGCCGGCTGCACTCGCCCGGGCTCACAGCTCCTGTGCTGGGACCTCCTTCCTCAATGCTTCTGGGGGAGTCCTTTGCCTTTCTCTGGAGGAAGCCCTTCTTCCTGGGGGAGGGTGTGGGGAATGTCATTCTCTGTCACGCTTCACCCCCTAGTTGTGGTGACATAAATCTTCCAGCAGCTTGGCGAGAAAGGATACGTAGAAGGGAACACTTTAGAGATTTTCTCCATCTTTATCCCACCCTTCCACTCTGAGGTTTGGGCAGGATTGCAGTTTTTCCTTCAGGTTTTCAGACATGGCCCCTCTGCATTTGTGCTTGCTATTGAGAAATAGGATGTCCTTCTGGATAGACCATGGTGGGAGATTTTAGGAAAATTTTAGTAGAGTCTTCTATCCCTAGTGTTCAGAAATTTCATAAAGAAGTGCCTTTGGAATTTTAATTAATTAATTAACTAATTAATTAATTTTTGTTCTGGGTGCTCAATGTGGTTTTTCATTCCAAAAGCTCATGTCCTCCAATTCTGGGAAACTTACTTGCATAATTTTCTTGATAATATTTTTGTCTCTACAACCTTTATTCTCTTTTCCCGAAACTCCTGTAATTCAGGTTGGATTTCCTTGATTCATTTTCTATTTTTTCCCTCCTACTTTCCATCCATTTGTTGTTGTTGTTCTGCTTTTTGGGAAACTTCCTGACAACTTTATGTTTCAGTCATCCTGTGGATTTAAAAAAATTTCTGCTAATGTATTTTCAGTTTCAAGAGCTCCTTCGTACTGTCCAAGGAATCCTTTCATAGCCATTCTTGTTCACGGTTGAGAATGTTTTGGTGATTTCTTTGGGGCCATTGATTGTAAGAATTTATATGTATGTATGTATGTATGTATGTATGTATGTATGTATGTATGTACGTACGTACGTACGTATGTATGTATTTTCCTTCTGCTTAGGTGGGACTTTCCTAAAATGTCTGTTATTCCTTGGATGTGTGTTTACATTTCATTGGGAGAATCCAAGTGTTCATAGGAAACGCTACACGTCATGCATGCGGGTTGGGAGGCGGGGCTTGTGAAGGGGTGGGCTCGTCTTCAGGCTCATTAGGTGGAGACCTGGCTTTTGCAGTGGGGAGCTCCATGCCAGGATCCGTGGGTCTTTTCGGCTGCGAAGGTCGCTTCCGCAAAGAGTGGGCTGCAGTCTCAAGGCGGGAGCGGAGGGCGCAGGCAGGAGTGGTGGTAGTTTGTCTTCTTGCCCTCTGGAGCCTGAGCAAGGGGAAGGGAGACTCTCAGCTAGGGGTGTGGCTTTCAACAGAATTCCTTTAGTCTAGAGTGACCCCCTCTCCCCCACCCCGCCCCCAGCACACACACAGGGTTCCTGGTGACTGCCCCAGAAGCGCCCTGGAGGTTTACCTAGGTCTCCTGCCAGGATCCGGGAAACGCCCACCTCAGGCTGCCTGGGGAAGGGGTGCCTGGGACAGAGCTTGCTCCTTGAAGATGCTTCTTTAGGTACCTGGTGCCTCCAGGTCCCTCATTCCCTCCAGGGCCCTATGGCCCTAATGCCTTGACCCCTCCCCCCCCCCCCCCACACACCGACAAAGACTCCAGCTTCTCCTTCGTCCCGTCTGCACACAACTACCTCTTCCATGGCTGCGCAAATATATCAGCATCTTTGGCCTCTTGCCCTCTTTTCCTGCCATTGTTTGTCCTTTTAGACTCAATTCTTCGTCTGCTATCTAGTAGGGTTTCTGAGGGAAGCTTATGTCCGGCTCTCCGCAGGTAACTGGAAATCCCTCCGCTTCTACAGTGTGTGTAGTTTTAGGTTTCAGGGAATGATCCTCAAAGAATTAAGGAAGTCTCCCCCCCTCCCCCGCCCCACCGCAAACACTATGTGAATGTGAAGACCAAGTTGGCAAGCCACAGAAGGCCTGAGCGTCGCCCATCAGCTGCTTGTTCAAGGACAGGTCACACTTCTCCAAATCTGTCTCCTCATCCCGACGACGAGCGGAAGTGGCTCACACCCGGGGCACACAGCTATGGGGTGAGGAGCAAGGGTGCGCGCTTACGCGTCCTGAAAAGCTGAAGGTGTGACGACGGTCCATGCTGTCTTAAAGTTGTCACGTTTGTGACTGCAACGTAATATTTCTTTAGCCTTTTGAAAAACGGATTCTATACATCATAACACAAGGCTACACTTCGATAAAGGACCGGGAATACAGACAGCAGACCCGTCCACCTTTCCATTTTGGAGGCTGAGTCTACTCCTTGCCTGCTGGTCCTCCCAGCCTCGCGCCCCAGGTTCTCCGCTGCTGCTTTAAGACTGCAGAGCGCCCCGGCGGCCAGAGGCAGGGGAGGGGTCCCCGCTCGCCTCCGCTCGGCTGCTCGCTCCTCGCCCGCCCGCCCGCCTCCCAGGCAGGGAAGGTGAGCGACGGATCACTGTGACTCGGGCCGCAGGAGAGGAAAGATGCGCCTGCCCGCCCGCCTGCTGCCTGGATGTGGAGGCTGAGGGCCGGCGCACGCGAGGCCGCTTGCTGCGCAGTCGGGGCGCCGGGCGCCCGGGATGAGCTCACGCCCGCGTCGGCGGCTCTGTGCACCTGCCGACCTGCCGGCGGCCCCCTGAGCTGACGGCGCACCTGGGCTGCAGCCCGGCGGGCCCGCTCTGGCCGCAGCGTTGGGCGCGGCGCCCGGGAGCAGGTGTGCAGGAGCGCAGCGCGCGGTGAGCGCAGCCCTTGCCCCGGAGCCTGGCCGCGCCGCGTGCCCGGGCGGCTCGGCAGCAGCGGCGGCGGCGGGCGGGCGGCGGCCCCCGGGCAGGTGGCGAGTGAGCGGAGCCGGGCGGAGCGCGGGGTCCCGGGGAGCAGACGGGACACGAGGATACTGGCCCTCTCCTTGTTCCAGAGCTTCGCCCAGGTGAGCGGTCACCGCGCTGCTGGTGTTGCTCCTTTTAAATTTCTGCTATTCGAGTGTCATAAAACAAACATCAAGCTTCTAAAACGGATTTCAGTGATTTGCCCCCCTTTTGTGTTATGAGCTGATAAAGAAACTGCAAACCACTCTGTCGCCTTTCACACTTAATCTAACTTTCAATAAAGGGCCCTTTTATTTTCTCAACACTCCTGTTTACCCCCCCCCGCCCCGCCCCGCCCACCACCACGTTATCCGCTGCACCTGTCCATTCTCTTTCTGAACGTTTCAGAAGAGTCTCAACTTCCACCAGGTTCCTCCTCAGTGGTTCAAAAGTGACAGATTGCGGGGCCGTGATAAACAGAGGTTTTCAAGGAACTGTGTGTTGTTGAAAAAGCTGAGGGTAGTGTCGGGTTAGGGGCCATATGTTGACATATGGGCTCCATGTCGGGCTTAAGTTAGGAGTGACACCCACGCGTCGTTGCTTTCTCCACTTTTTGTTTTTGCTGTCGCGGTTGGCTTGAGAGCTTCAGCGGTGAGTCTTTCCTAGACAGAACAGGAAGTGACATGGACGATTTCTGGTCATTCTCCACTAAGGTTGGTGGTTTATGGACCCCATGGTGCGCAGGTGTGAGCTCTTCTCTATCTTGAAGCAATATCAGAGAAAGGCATCCAGATGAAACTGTTTTCTATTCTGGCAGAAATGTCCCACTTGGCTCTGTCTGGCGGGCTTGGGTCTCCTCTGTGGACAGGCCCCCCATGCTCTTCCCTTGCCACTGTCTGGGGAATAAGGTGCTGCTCCTGAGTGGCTCACGCTGTTCCCTGCGTGTGCCTGGGCAGAGAAAAGAGGCAACTCTCTTTTCTGCGCCCACACCTACTCACACCTGTGCCCTCTTAAAGCTGCTTTCTCTCTGCCTGGGCTCTGTACTTCTGCAGTGGAGCTGCTCTGTTTTGGAACTGGATAATGTCAGTTGCTTTGTAATTCATGTATTTTTGTCAATTTTGTTGTTTTCCTGACGACGCTAAGCCGTGGGAGGCCTGAGGCGCTGCCTGAGCTCCTGCTGCATATCCCCCGTCCGGCAGGTGTCAGCTGACAGGAGCCACCCGTGGGCCTTCAGAGACAGACATAATTCTCCTTGAGGTACAGGTCCACGGCTGCTATCTGTAGGTAGCATGTCCAGGCTCACAGAGCAGGGGCCTCTGAACACACATCCATAAGTCATCTAAGAGATCGGCTTAGAGGATAATCTTCAAAAATTAGCCCTGACCCTCACACATGGCTGGTGGGAATGTAAAATTGTGTAGCCACCCAGGGAAACCGTCTTAGAATTCTTCAGAAAGTTAAAAATGGAGTTACAATATGACCCAACAGTTCCATTCCTAGATATACACCTAAGAGAAATGCAAAGAAATGTCCACACACAAAAAAATCATACATGAATATTTATAGCAGCGTTATGGACAACAACCAAAATGAGGAAGCAAATCAAATGTCCAACAACTGACAAATAGATAAGCCAGATGTGGAAGATGAACACCATGGAATATGATTCAGCCATGAAAAAGAATGAGGTAATAAGACATCCTACAACATGGACGAACCTTGAAAATACCATGCGAAGTGAAAGAAGCCAATCACAAAAGGTCACATCCTGTGTGATTCCACTTATATGAAATGTCTAGAATAGGCGAATCCATAGAGAAAGCAAGTAGAATGGTGCTTGTCTGGGGCTGGGGGTGAGGGGATGGGTGGGAGGAAATAGGAAGAGAAGGTTAATGAGTAGAAGGTTTTTTCTGGGGTAGCAAAAATCTTCTAAAATTAGATGTGGTGACGGGGCCCCTACTCTTGTGAATGTGCCCAACCGTTGAATTGTACAGTTTAAAAGGGTCAAATGTAGGCTATGTGAATTATCTCTTAATAATGCTGTTATTAAAAAATCAGCTCTGTATGTCATAATTATTTGGACATATCGAATGTAAGTGATTTAGAGCTTGGGAAAAGAAATACTTGTCCATAAATGGGAAGAAGGGAAAGAATGTGCCCTTTTGGCATCCGAGAGCTATTATTATGTCTGTGGATTTACTGACACATAGGAATACGGATTTGAAAAGTTTTAACCATTTTTTTCCAGAGTAAAATGTTAGTCTGTATTTGCACAAACTGATGGGCAATAATCAATCCACGCTCTTTGTTCCTTAATTTGGTTCAATGAAGAAACAAATAAATAATGGCTCCAAAATACTATGGAATCAAAAACTGCTTTATTATTTCCAAAACTTGAACTCTCAGAATTTACATCTTATATGCAAAGCATAGATTTTTCTTTCTATCTCTTAATTCATGGTAATACAAATAGCGAATGAATAACAGTAATCTGACGTTTCCATAGGCTTTTAGATACTCTTAATAACTTTAAAATATTCTACATTTTTATTTTAACAATATGTTTGTTAGAAAAACAGCACAGGCAGTATTATTCCCACTTTATAGGTACTTCATTTCAAGGATTAGTAAGATTAAGTGATTTATGCTTAATCACATAATTGACAGAGATAAGATTAAAATGTAGGGCCCCATGCAGCAGCACTTTATCTTACTTGCATCATTTTAATGCAAAGGGAATGACCTTCTTACTCTACCCTCATGCCCAATGAGACACATACAGAGGTTATTTTATATTTAAAAATCCTCTTTTTAATCCTAGTCCTCAATGTCTATATGCATTCATGTTCTCAAAAATCAAGTGGAAGATTCTGAAGGAAAATTGAAATGTTTGCTCCTGGATACAATTTCTCCCTATGGACTGCCCTCACCCTTTCCCAGTTCTGAGCCTGGAGAGCAAATAGGACCGGGGTCACATGTTGCCTCCTCTCAGAGGTGAAGAGTCCAGGACAACAAAGGATGGAGCTTTTCTTGGAGGCCCATCTTATTGCCTTTTGTGTCTTTCCCTGGTTGTTGAACTGACTGAAAGGTGGCGCTATAAAAGGGAGACAAGCAAAGCCAGACCCTTTCTCCTGTGACTGATCCAGCTCTGGCGATGGGAATTCCACCCAGGGAAGAGGTGCTGCTGAAGAGACGGAGATGGGGACAGGAGACCTGGGTTTGATCTGAAGATCACTCTATCACTACGTGGCGGTCATCGCGACTGAGCTCTCCTGAGTTTTGATTATATCACCTGCAGACAAGAGCTGGGCCGCTGAGACTTCTATTTGACACAGTGCCGTGAAGGCCATTTGTTAACGCTGCAGCTAAATATGATTGTGCACAGGGAACACTGTGGTGAGTGAGGCTGGGCTAGGTACTTTCCTTGATTTTTAATGATGTGCACAGTCTGTTGCTAGCCAAGATGGTAGAGTGGCGAGGGTTAGCTAAAATGCCCTTTCAATCTCTGCATAGGCGTGACCCTCCCAAACCTCACACGGCCAACCTCCATCCTTCTAGCTTCGGGAGGAAGGAAGACAAGAAGACCAGTGTTTGCAGAATTTGCCCAGTTTGAGGCACTTTCTTCGGAATGTTGACCTCGGTCACCTGGCTAAGGTGTTGATCAGATGAGGGATGAACATGGGACCCTGACTGGGAGTCACAATGATTTAATAGTGAGAAGTTAAAAGGAGCCCAATCGTTGTGATTCACACAGGGATTCCTTTGTTGGTTCAACAATCATTTATTAAACATCCAGCAAGTGGCAGTCCCGCCAGCCCTGGGGGTATGAAGATAAGAGACTCACACTGCCAGCCTGTGAGGAGCTCAGGATTCAACATCCGGCTTCCCGGTAGAGTGTAGGTGTCCAGAGCTGACTGGGCAGAGTTGGTATTAGTATCTTGGCCACACCAGCCACTAGCCATGTCACTTTGGGCAAGTTCCATAACTTTTCCAAATTTGGCGTTCCCGGTCAGCACAATGGAGGAAGAAGTCTCTTTACCTCCCAGGGTATTGGGAGGCTTAAGCAAGAGGACCCGGGAGTGGGGCCAAGGGGTCATCAATAAAGACCTGGTGTTCTTGAGTATGAGTCAAGCACAGGAGCACTGGATGGTCCCTGAACAAGAGGTGATTAAGCAGCCAGATGGCCGGTGGGAAACCAGAGAGGGCTGCTAGACCTCAGCCTGGGTGAGAGCAGGTGACATTTGAACAGGGTCCAGAGGGTTAAGGGTGGGCTCTTCCCAAGCAGAGGGCAAGGAGGGGATTTCGGGAAGAGGGCCCAGCATGATGCACTTGGTGTGCTAGGGCAGCGGTGGATGCCTGGTGACGCTGGCCCTTGGCAGGCCTGCACACTGGCGATGTGGGAGAAGATAAGTTTCCGGGATGGGATGTGGTTTTCAAGGCCCCTCTGTACAGTGGGAAGGAGCCTGGATTTGACAAGGGGAACCAGTTGAAAACAGAAATCCCAAACTGTGTTTCCAGAACACTAATGTTTGCACTCTCCTGTAGTCTATTGAGTGTGCAATAGCATCATGTCTAAAAACCAATCTATGCACCTTAATTAAAAATACTTCATTGCTAAACAGTGCTAACCATCACCTGAGCCTTCAGTGAATAGCAATCTTCTTTTCATTATTATTATTTGAAATATTGCAAGAATTACCAAAATGTGACATGGAGACACAAAGTGAGCAATGCTGTTGAAAAATGGCATGGATAGACTTTCTGGACACAGGGTTGCCACAAACCTTCAATTTGTCAAACAAAACAAAACAAAAAAACCAAACCAATATCTGTGAAGCGTGAAGCACAGTAAAGCAAAGGGCAATAAAATGAGGTGTGCCTATATTGGAACAAATACAGGGATGCAATTTAAAATGTTAATAATCTCTGTCCTCCCCAAGTCCCTTGCAGTCCCGCCCTGGGGTAACACATATTAGTAGGCTGGCCAGTGCCTCCTCCATACGCATAGAAATGTAGACACACACTTAGAGAAACCCTGATTACAACGGTCACCCTCTCCTAGCAGAGGGGCTGGTGAAGGGGCTGATATTCTCAGATAAAGGCTCTGCCTGGGGGTCCCCACCGTCCTTGTCACACCATCCCTGTGACTGACTTCTCTTAAGGTCAGCCTGTGTGCACGTCACAGAGAGGCTCATGATAAATGAAATGCCATAAATGCTCCCTATACTGGGCATTTCAGTTGCTATAGAAAAAAAGCTTCTAAATGTATCTCCAGCTAGCACGTTAATGAAGAGATCTGATGCTATATGACCTGAAGGAAAGAAAGAAAGAGAGACCAGCAGTGCCTAAAATAAAAATAATGCCATATATTTTTTAACCCACCCAGAATATTTTATTGCATATATTTTTTTGATCAGTCCGTCAAAGATTTGGCATAGTAAGCAAACTATGTCCTATTCGTGGGGATGCTACTCCTGGATAAATTGTTCCCCCTCCTGAAGAGAGACTGAGGCATTTAGTGTGGCTGTGACAAAACACGGAAGATTGTGGTTGTAATGGTCAGCCTGAGCGGGTCTGAGACGACAGACACAGATGAGGCTTGCCAGAGAGTCAGCTTTCTACTTCAAAAATGTCCAGTGAGCTCTCTCTATTATTTGGATATCAAATTTGTCTAACAATTGATTTTTAAAAATCATGTTGATTCTTATTCTTACTTGCGAGATTAGAAAACAGGCACCCAGGCCATATTTACAATTAACTCATTTGGGAGGAAAACCTTGACTTTTTGGGAAAACTCTGTAGCTGGCAAGAGCCTCTCTGGTCTCATGGAAAACAAGAAGCCAAAGGCCACCCAATAGCACCTGGTTATGACACGTCCTGTCCTGTGGAGGTGAATCTGAAAAGCCAGGGGCTGCTGGTGTCTGCAGATACACGAACATCAAAGGTCAATTGCGATGTGATGAGTCTGAACGGTGAAACCAATTCTCCCCTTTGACTGCAGAGGATTCTGTGTTGAGGAAGAAATTGATGTGAAGTGCCCTCTCTCCATTGAGGCCCCAGCAGGAAACATGGCAGGCAGAATAAAGGACGTGTACCGAGATGTGGGTACCAACGAGACGTGATGACATAACTAAGGGATAGCCCCAGCAGAAAGCTTTTCTACTCCTAAGAATGAAGGGAGTGAAGGGTCTTACAGCCCCCTGTGATAGAACTGGGGGAGACAGGGTTCCAGACAGGGGAGGTAGTCACGAGGACTGACAAAGCCATGGTGTGGTAGGGAGGAGGGAGGGGTGTCTAAACGGACCTCTCTCTTCCTGCCCTCTGGTCTCCTGCCCATGTTTATACTGGCTGAACCCATTGTAAGCCAGTACATCAGGGAGCCCGGATGATGCCATCCAGGAGATTTAGCTGCTTACGGCACCGATTGCAGGGAGGCAGAGGGACAAATGGAAACTAACCAGTACACATAATGTTGACTCTGCGACCTTATTATATTTTTAAAGTTATAAATAAACATTAGTTGAACTTGCACTTTTATTGTATTTCTAAACTTATATTTTTAAGGGATCATGAGCTATTGCTACATATGACACATTGGATCCCACGTGAAGGCTATCGAGGCTTCATGGTGAAGAAAACATTATTGAGAAAGTAAAGAGCTTCTGTGCTCAATGAAAAATTTTGGTAAATATGGTCTGTAACATTCTACCTACCCACCTGCATTTTATTTTGTAAATAGCTACGCTAAGATGTAACTCACATACCACACAATTCAATCATCCAAAGTGTACCATTCAGTGGTTTTTAGGATATTCACAGAGATGTACCCCCATCCCCACATCTAATTTGAGGGCTCTTTTGTCACCCCCAAAGGAAACCCTTACACATTAAAAGTAAATTCCCTTTCTCCCTTTACCCTACCTCCCGCAGCCCTAGATAACTACGAATCTATTTTCTCTGTATGGATTTGCCTACTGTGGGCATTTCAGATAAATGGAACATACGATATTGGTCCTTCGTGTCTGGCTTCCACACAACCCAGTGTTTTTAAGGTTCATCCCTGTTGTAGCAGCATAAATCAGGACTTCGTTCCCCCTTTTTATGGCTGAATAACATTTTATTATATGGACATACCATATTCTATTGATCTATTGATGTACATTTCAGTTTCCCTCTTTTTTTTGCCTATTATGGATAATGCTTTTAAAAGGTTCATGTAGTCTTTGTGTGAACATCAGTTTTCATTTCTCCTAAGCGGATACCTAGGAGTGCTGGGTCACATGGTAACTCTATGTTTAATTTTTTAAGGAACTGACAGCTATTTTCCAAAATGGCTGTATCATTTTATGTCTCCAGCAACATTAAATGAGGGTTTCAATTTCTTCAAATCCTTGTGAACATTTGTTATTGTCCTTTTATAATATTTAGTGGCATCTCGTCGAAATCTTTATTTGTATTTCCCTGATGACTAATGATGTTGAATATCTTTTCATGTGTTATTGTCCATTTGCATATCTTTGGAGGAATGTCTAATTAGATCCTCTTTGCAAATTGGGTCATTTATTTTTTAATCATTATGTCGTAAGCGTTCTTCATATATTCTGGATGCAAATCCCTTATCAGATGTATAATTTGGGAATATTCTCCCATTCTATGGGTTGTGTTCTTAATTTCTTGATGGTGTCATTTGCAGCACAAATGCTTTTAATTGTGATAAAGTCTGATTTATGCATTTTTTTCTTTTGTCACTTGTGCTTATAACGTATCTCATAAGACTTTGCCTAATGCAAGGTCACAAAGATTTACTCCTGTGTTTTCTTCTAAGAGTTTTATAGTTATAGCTCTTCCATTTAGGCCTATGATTAATTTTGAGTTAGTCTTTTGTGCATAATGTAAGAACAGGTCCAATTTCATTCTTTTGCATGTGCACATCTAATTGTCTTAGCATCATGTGTTGAAAAGATAATTCTCTCTTGAATTGTCTTAGCACCCTTGTTGAAAATCAACTTACAATAAGTGCAAGGTTTTTTTTTCTGGACTCCCAATTCTGTTTCATTGGTTTATATGTCTATCTTTATCGCAGTACCACACTGGCTTGATAACTGAAGCTTTGTAGGAGGTCCCCTCTCAGTTTTATTGAGATGTAATTGACATACAGCATTGTGTAAGTTTAAGGTGTACAACATAATGGTTTGACATATGAATATAGTGCAAAATGATTTCCACATGAACATTTCTGATGTGCCAACACAGCTCTGAGCAGAGATGACGCTTTGTATAAATATCACAAGAACCTTACAGGTTGTGTTCTGTTACCATTCCCATATTACAGATGGGAAGCAGACCTTGAGAGATGAAGTGAGTTGCTTAACGTAATTAGAGGGATGAATTCTAGCCCTTATCAGTCTGACTCTAAAGTTGAATTTGTTTTGAAGAAGTTTCTTTTGTTCACATAAAATTTGTCATATACAAGATAGATTTGTTGGGAAAATTCATTGATGAAGACCACATCATTACCTGTCAGCACCATATTGGTGAACAATTGCTATGTTTACTTAAAAATTACCCATAGGAATGGATTTGATAATGCACTTTTCCATACTGATTTATTTGTATTCAGAGCACTTCAGTAGATAAAGAGAAAAAAATAAAGCTGATTCTATCATGTTCCACTCCTTGGCACCTTCCAAATTCAGGCAGGTCATCAGGCGGTTATAACTGCTGGATTTTTCCAGTCTGAGTAACAGGCAATAGCAGAAATACGTAATTTTACTGCATCCTGCCTCCACTGGCCTGACTTGAGGCCATCCTGTGAAGTGCCCAGCCTGGGACAAAACGTTCTCTGTGAGCTGGGCCAAGCCCCATTTTTGCCTCACTTTCCTGTGTGGTGAGTTCAGATCAGGTTGCTATTATAAGCCGATGCTCATAAAAGTCTGTGAATAAGAAAAAAGAGAGCATTCAGCATTGGGAGATTTATAGTCCTCTCGTGGGACCAAGAAGGTCATTCTGAATATCTGCTTGGAGGTAAATGCACAGCTTTGCGCTTTCTCGGCAGGTTCTAAGTCCCCTCCTCTAAGACAGATTGTTGCAGTTTCTTCTAGGAAGTCTCAATGTGGAAGAAGGAAATTGGGTGAAAGAACATTTTGTATTCATCCACACTTCTTCCTCTAGTGGTTGATTATGGAAACCCCCAACCTAACAGATGGCTGGGTGTTGGGCTCTGCATTGGAGATACTATTATTAACAAATGAAATGTGTGTGTCCTCCACGGAGAGCTCTTAGGAGGGCAGCTCTTCAGCCAGATGCTGACGCGATATCGTATTAGCTGGGACTAAGGCAGCTCGGCACACGGAGGAGAGAATTTTAGAATCAGCGACTTTCACTCTGAAGGGCAAGGATAAGAGTTAATTCTGCATTAATCTTTCACTGATTGGAAGAAGACTCTTAAGCCTTAAGGGTTACTTCCTTGGCATTTGACCGACCAAGACCCCAGTTTGAGTGGCTAGAGACAGATTAAGAAACACAAATGAAATTTTCAGAGTAGCAATGGATGGGCAATCGTTAACTGATTCATGATTCTTTGGGGTTTATTGAGCCAAATATAATGATAATACCCCTTAGGGACCCATAGTTAGCCAACCTTAACTCTCAGTGGGGACTGCATATGTGGCTTCTTGCAGTCTGGAGGGATCCCAGATACCTAAACAACTTGGAGGATGAGGGACCTGAAAAAGTGAGGAGGTACCAGCATTGCTACAATAATGAAAACGTCAGATGACTTTTGGCTTGTTACATATTTTTTTTTGTTACTTTATGCTTACAAACAGCATCAATAAATATTGAATAATTTCGGTTGCCATCGGACAAAAATACCCAGACATTGTAATACTTAAAATATATGCAAGGGAACCTACAGCCTTAAGTCATGACACTGTAAAAGGTTGAAAGGACAAGTGTCTCCCTTTCCTGGTGGTTAACGAGAGGGAGAGAGGCAAGTTATGTTTAAGGAAATGTGTGTCTTGCTCCATAATGCAAAATTACTTCCACATTTTACTTTTGAATCAACTCTACTATGAAAAGCAAAAGCTTAGTTACTTCAAGAAAAGTTCTCTGGCTCCAGATTCGTGAAGAGTGTCTAGCTCTGTACAGTATAACCGTCTGCAGTAAGGGAAATATTTCCTATCTGCACTATCAGTGTGGTAACCACTAGCTACATGTGACGGCTGAGCCCTTGAAACATGGCTAGTGCAACTGGAGGATGACATTTTTATTTGATTTTAATGAATTCACTTTTAAATGCAAACAGGCACATGTGGCTAGTGTCTGAGCTATGGATTCTGACATATTGGCCAGAGATATAGATGGTAACTTCTTACAGCTCACTGACACCTTTTTATGCTGATGACTTTTCATTGAAGAAGTACAATGAATACATAGTAAAATAAAATACAATTAATAAGAAACATCTGTTAGATAGGGCAAACTTTCCTGAAATTGTGTGTCCTTTTTCATGTCCCACTGTCGTCCCCCTCTGAGATGTAACTGTGGATAATAACGTCTCATCCCTTCCAGGAATTGTCTGTGCACTTATCAACTTGTAAATGCATACACATGTCATTACGTAAGTGGGAACATACAGTATTCGCTGTGTTTTCTACCCTACTTCTTTCACTTAAAAACATCCTGGAGCTCTTGGCACGTGGATGCTAAAGCGGCCTTGTTTTTTAACGCCTGCATAATATTCCATTACCCAGGGGCACCATTATTTATTTAACTGCCCCCCACCCCCCATAGTGGATATTTTGATTTTTTACTTCCAGTTGCTATCTTAAACATCACTTTGATGACCATCCATCCAGTCACATCTTTGCAGAAGTGTGTGTGGTTGGTATTTTCCATGGCCATAAATTGCATGAGGAGAGACCTATTGAGATAGCAGCAGGATACAAATCAGTTAGGATTTCACAAGTTGCTCTCAGAAGCAAACCAGAGTGAGTAGATTTTCCATCTGGTGGCTGTAATGTTAGCTGTAAGCACCACGGGACAAGCGTTTGCTGTCTGTTTTGTTCACCGATGTACCTCATGCACCCAGAGTCCTAGCCCAGGGCAGGGACTCAATGAATCTTTGTTCCATGAATGAGACATCCTAGTCTGGAGCATTTTCTGAGGTCTTTCATCTCCTCAGGAAAGGATCTGTGGAGATGGAACAGGGCACCTTTCTTACAGAGAGCAAAGGCTGTGCGTACCTCTGATAATCCAATATGGTTTGTTTTTTAATTGCTGCACCAGCTCCATTACTGTTCCTACAGAGTGGTACTAAACAAGTTCACATACCGCACACATATTCAGAGTTGCTCTTCACACCTTTTCTTAGTATTTGGCAAAGTCACACCCGTATGGATATTGGTATGGATAAAGCTGTTGTCGCCCCAACTGTGGACTACGCGTTCCGCTAGTTGCTCCTTTGGCCCTTCCTTGGTTCAGAGGACCCTGCCCTCCGCCCCCTCAGTGCCTACGATGTTTCTCCAAGGTGATGACCTGAGACCGTGGCAGTTTCCAACTGGACTTGGAACCTGGCCTTGTCTGTCCCAGCTTCTCCCACCCACATCTGCGTGAGCGCTGTCTGCCCTTCTTCTGTAATCACCCATTCTCCCTCCCATCGCCCTGGACCGACACCTCTGCAAGGGCTTATGCCAGATAAGCCCTGGAAACAGGCCTCTTTTCCTTCTATTACTGCCTCTGGGTTTTGGCTTCTGACCTCTCCTTGACCTGTGGCTCTGCCCTCTGGGGGGACCTGGGGAAGTGAACACGAGGGCGCATGTTACTTCGCTGAGGGAGTTTTATAACGAAGAAGGTAAAATGGGCTCTCTTCCAATACATTTTCTGTGCAATGGGAGCTACAGAGTGGAGCATGATTCTCACGTGCAAGGGGACTGTGGGGGGCTGGGGTGGGGCTGCGTGAGTGTGACAAGGAGGAGTGACAAACAACATGGGAAGAATGGCCCTGGCGTCCGCAGTTGTGGAGGAAAGGGGGTGGCCCCTAAAAGTGCGACTAGCTTCCACCCAGGCAGGACCAGAAGGGCCGGGAGAGAAGGAGACGAGAGAAGGCTGCCTTTGAGGCTCAGCACAGGTGCTCAGCGCACGTTCCCTTGTCCATAGACCTTGTCGGGCTTCCTAGGTGATTCACTTTGCTTCATTATTGCCTTTTAATTGAATTTCAGGTGTCCTTATTAAGAACATAAAAGGGGTCAAACAACTCGGAAAAGTATTAAAAAACCTGATATCCCAGCACATGGACGACCACCAGTAGCATTTTGATTTGACGTTTGTAGTTTACGGAAATGAGCTCATGTTTTCCATGTTGTCTGTTCTAAATCAACTGCTTTCCTTTTTCTTTTAGTTATTTTCTCCATTCTTCTTCCCCTCTCCCCACCTCAGCCCAATCAGGTGTCAAATGTATACATTTGACATTTTCCACCCCTATAAGATGCCTTACACACACACACACACACACACACACACACACACACACACACACTCACACACACACACAGAGTATCGGTTATTATTTGTTTTACAAAAATGAGTTTATATACTCCTCTGTATCTTGCATTTCTCAATTAAACGTGGTGGGGGAGTTCTTACATCACAGATTTTTAAAAAAACTTTTATTTATTTAAGTGTGTTTTTCCAGGACCCATCATCTCCAAGTCAAGTAGTTGTTTCAATCTAGTTGTGGAGGGCGCAGCTCACAGTGGCCCATGTGGGGATCGAACCAGCAACCTTGTTGTTAAGAGCACCGCGCTCTAACCAACTGAGCTGACCGGCTGCCCTGATTTATTTTTTCTCTTTTGACTGTAATGTTCCAATGTTTGCATGCTCCAAAATCTATTTAACATCCCTCACTGATGGGTACTCAGATAATAGTCTTTCTTTTCCTTTTTCTTTCTATTTTCTCAGCAAATAATGCTGCAGTGAATAGAATTGTGTAAATAGCTTTAAGTACTACTTATTTTTCTTTTTTATCTCAATGGGATAGATTCCCAAGGGTAGGATTGCTAAGTGGAAGGGTACGTGTATTTTTTCTTCTTCTTTTTTTTTTTTTTACCAATACAGATTGCCAGACTCTGTTAAAAACAAAGCTACAGAACAGCACGTTGCCCCCAGCACTGTCTCAAAGCGCTTTCTCCCCACATCCCACCAACATGAGACTTCCCACTTCTTTGACTTTCTTTCGATTTCATGGTGAGAAGCAATATTTAAGTGTTATTTAAGTTCACATTTCTGGCCTATTGATGTGCTTGAGCGTCTTCTCAGATTTACCGGCTGTGTTTTCTTCTTCCATGAACTGCCGTATTCAAATCCTGTGCCCATTTTCCTATTGATTTGATGGTCTTTTTTGTTATCTATTGGTAGGTGTTCAATCTTTTGTTGACATTAGGCCTTTATGGGTTGTACATGTGGTGAATGTGGGCCAGACCCAACTCCCATTGGTCTTCCGTGCTGTTTTGCTGTATTTTGCCATTCAAAGAATGCCTGTAGTTGACTGCCTTTTACAGCTCCTGGGGTGTCTGTCATGTTTACAAGTGTATTCCTGGACCCTAGGTTAGACATACTTCTCCAGGATATTATACTATCTGAATTGATTGGTTTAAAAATAATTTAAATCATGTAAAAGTTTTTCTTGTATAGTTTATAAATTAAGCATATTTTAAGTATGTCTGAAAGGAGATCAGGTTCTGATTTTATCTCGTCTCCACTTTGTGTGACTTCTCTAAAGCCATTCAAATTTGGTTCATGTAAATCAAAGCGAAACCTCCAGATAGTTTCCTTCTCTTTTCCATCCTCTTCTGCTTCCATGTCTCTTTTCCCCCCGTCTTCTCTATGTTCCAGATCTGTCCTGTCGCTCTTACCTGCCCCCTTTCTTCTGCTTTTCCATTCTTGTCTCAAGCCATAAGGTCTCACTAACAGCAACAATACCAAAACCAGTAGGAAGAGCAGTAGTAATTACTTAGTTTACTGGGCTTTTTGCTCTCTGCATGCCAGGCACTGTTCTGGACGCTCTACCCACTTGAACTTGTCTAATTGTCACAGCAGCCATGTGCCATAGGCAGGGTAAGCAGGGTGGTATTTTGAGGTGAGAGACTGAGCCACCACCCAGGGTCACACAGCTCCATGGGGCCCTGCAAGGACCTGACCCCACAGTCTCCATCTTAATCACCCCGCTCCAGACCCACATCACGTGCCAGGAACATAAGGCTTGTTCCCCTCACCTTTCCCACTTGCTGTTTTGGTCTTCTGGTCCTCCCTATCCAGTATCTCCCAGGAATGATGGTAGCCCCTCAGGTATTTTATCAATGCTCCTTCCAGTGGTGTGAAGCCACATGAAGCCACAGAGCTGAGCTGTGGCTGGAAACATGGCTAGGGGACACCCAATGAGTGTGGGCTGCTTTGCTACTGCTGTCCTCAGAGTCACGCTGGGTCATGTCACAGGGTGCTAAAGCCTGGTGCTAAACCCAGAAGGATCCCTTCTCCACATTCAAATCTGAGGCAAGTCCTATTACGGGGTCCAAACACAGTTGCCTTGAATTCCTCACATCTCTGGGAAGATCGTGTGAACGCTAGTCTTTCAAGAGGGGACAATTTGCAACCCCTGATTTTAGACCCAGGCACGTGGAGGGCACTGGCTGAAACTCAGGAATCCCTCAGGCACATTCTGTCCTGCTGTCCCCCTTCCCTCTCTCTCCTCCCAAACTCTTCCCTCCACCATCTCTCCTTCCCTTCACTCTAATCCCAGTGGGCTGCCATGATCAGCGCTCACCACACAGGCTTATGTTTCTCTTTGAAGTGTTCTCTGCTTCTAAAATGTATTTGATACCAACCCTGCCTTGACCTTCTCTTCTAATGCAAATCCCTAGACTCAGTAACTGTCTTCATTTGAAAAATAACTTGTTAGAGTGCCCATCAGCAAGCCACCTGCCCGGTGGGGAGTAAAGAAATATTTATTTTGATGAAATGTTTATGCAAGTTCGATTATTTGACATGTAAGGAGGTTGTTTTTCCTCCTGCATCTGGGTGTCCTTTCTGCTATTCCAATTCTATGTGTCTCCCGGGAAGTGCAATGGAGGAGATGTAACTGAGGGTCTGTGAGGTTTTGCCTCATGTGATGTTTCTCTTGGAAACCTCGTCTTTCTTTTTCATCACTCAGCAGATATTCACCGAGCAGTTACTACATGCTAAGTCCTGTTGTAGGTGCGCTGAATGCAATAGTGAAGAGAAAGACAAAGTCTCAGCTTTCTCAGAAGTGAATGAGCCAATTGATGAATACATGCATTTATAAATAAATATGGGAAAAATAAGTTCAGAGGATAAATATTGACAGGGTAGAAATGCTACTGGTGTGGGGGTTGGAGAAGCGAAGGCATTTGAGTGACGGAAGCAGGGTGAGAGCCATGGTGGAATCTGAGTGAAAGTATTTAATGTAGAAGGTGGGATTGTCCTGGTTGTGTTCGAGGAAAATTGAGGAAGCCAGTGCCGAGTGGGCAGGTGGAGACATAGCAAATCTACCCCAGAGGGTGGCGGTGGTGGTGGAGAGCGTAGGGCCCATGGTAAGGACGTTGGGTTTTATGCTATGAAAGATCAGAAGGCAATGGAGAGTTTTGAAAAGGACTTCTTGTGATCTGGGGTGTGTGTGTGTGTGTGTGTGTGTGTGTGTGTGTGTGTGTGAAAAGATCATGCTGGCTGCTTTATGGAGAATAGACTGTGGGCGTGAGGGTAGAAACAGAGAGAAAGATTAAAGGCCTCTGAGAAATGATGGTGTTCTTGTTTTTGGTCAGTGGTTCTTCTGTCCACACAGGCATCCCAGATGGAACCCTGTGAGTCATCTTGGTGTCTTATCTCTCACCATTTCCTGTCTATCTCTCATCACTTCCTGCCCATCTGGCACCATTTCTTGCCCATCTCTCACTTCTTCCTCCCTGTCTTCCTCACCACTTCCTCCCTATCTCTTACCAGTTCTTCCCTATCGCTCACCATTTCTGCTGACCTCTCTATCACCACTTCCTGCCTATCTCTTCCCTGTTTAGAGAAGATGAGACCTTACCAGACCTGTGAGTTTTGTGCTTGGATTCAGGCCAAGCTCTGCCCTTAACTGGCTGGGTGCTACTGTGTAAGTTTCTAGGCCTTTTCCGAGTTGAGGTTTCCTTGTCTGAAGAGTGGGAATGACAGTAATAGCACTTATCTCACAGACAAGAATTGAATTTGGTAAGCTGTGTACCATTCTTGGCGTGGAACTGGACATACTAATGCTGAATAAAAGTCGGTGATGAGCTAAAGAAGTGCCACATTGACATTGACAGCAATCGTCACCACTCTTAGTAGTATTTGTAAGTTCTGATCATCTCACCTTTCAAATGTCTTCTAATATTATAAGATACAAGTGTCTTCATCCCAGAGCCATGGCTTTTATCAGGTTTTAATCAGTTTCCATCGGGACTGAGGCTAATTTTCTAATGGCCTCCCTGTGTCTTTCTCAACCCCTCCAGTCTATTCTCTGCAGTGTCCTCATCAGGGAATGTTTCCAAAATGTAAATATGATTGTGTCACTTCCTGCTTACCATATACCTGTGCTTTCTTCTTGCCGTCAGGATAAAGTCCAAACACCTCCTTGTACTGGTCCTTCCACGCTCATCTCATCTCCTGCTCTGGGTGCACATGCACGGACACACACACACACACACACACACACACACACACACACCAATAGTGGAGTTTCACGTGCCACTTCTTGATTATAATTCTAATCTCATGAAATTATCATACTTAGTATCTGAATCCCCCACTAAATTGTGGGATTAGTAGGGACTGGCGTCTTAGTCATTTTTCCTTTACATACACTGGAGTGCGTAAAGTGCACTACTGTTAAGTATACAGCTTGATGAATTTTCATATGTGTATGTATCCTGGTAGCCTCCACCCACATCCAGACAGAGAACATTTCAAGCAGCCCAGAGGCTTCGCAGGACCCTTCCCAGTCCACACCTATTTATCTTTAAGCTCTCAGGAATTATTGCCGTGACTTGTAGGTAGCAGGCATGCTCTGAATATTTGTGGAAGGTCTCCATCAGTTCACTGGAGGAAGAAATGAATGGGCCACTGCTGACACTCTTGACCATCTGTGCCCTTTGCAGTTCTGAGACCAGAGGTGTAATAGTGCCTGATTTCAATTTAATCAGAGCACTGCAGCCAGAATGAGTCTTTGTCAAGTAATAAATTTACTCAAAATGTTTCTACAGGTCCATTGTAGACAGTAATGATTCCACGCAATGGTTCTCTGTGTAATCTTTATCAAAGCCAATGCCCATATCTCATTTGATCATCTCAACAATCCTTTATATAAGAAGAGCAGGTATGATGATTTCGTTTCCCAGGGAAGAACCTGAGACTCCAGGATAAAGTCTGAACGCCTTCTCTGGGCATATGCACCAAAAATGGGCCTCTGGTACATATGGTGCAAGTAAGGTGGGCAAGACCCAGGGGTCCTCAGCCAAGTCCTTGGTCCTGTCTCAGGAAACCCTTTTCATGCCGCTTGCCTTTTGATTTCAGGCATCTTGGGTCCTGTTATGGGTTGAATTGTGTCTCCCCCAAACAATATATTGCAACCTTAACCCCCAGTATCTCAAGATGTGGCCATATTTAGAAGTAAGGTCATTGCCAGTTGGAGAGTCCCTCATTGCATATGACTGCTGTTCTTTTTTTAAAAAATTAATGAACTTTATTTTTAGAGCAGTTTTAGGTTTACGGTAAAAGTGGAAAGTACAAAGAGTTTCCACATGTCCCCTTCCCCATACACTCAGCCTCCCCCACCATCAACATCCCACATCAGTGTGGTTCATTTGTTACAACCAACGAACCAACATTGACACATTATCAACCAAAGTCCCTCATTTACATTAGGGTTCACTTTTGGTGGTGTATATTCTACGGGCTTTGACAAATGGAATCTTTATTTTTAATAAACATATTCAAATAAATGTGATGCAGTAGATTTGAGGACCACGCTTGAAGCAACACTGCTCTAGGTCATTGATAATCAGATTAAAACTAGATTCTCGTTTTTTTTTTTTATTAAATTTATTGGGGTGACAATTGTTAGTAAAATTACATAGATTTCAGGTGTACAATTCTGTATTCCATCATCTATAAATCCCATTGTGTGTTCATCACCCAGAGTCAGTTCTCCTTCCATCACCATATATTCAATCCCCCTTACCCTCATCTCCCACCCCCCACCCCCCGCCCCCGTTACCCTCTGGCAACCACTAAACTATTGTCTGCGTCTATGAGTTTCTGTTTCTCATTTGTTTGTCTTGTTCTTTTGTTGTTTTTGGTTTATATACCACATATCAGTGAAATCACATGGTTCTCTGCTTTTTCTGTCTGACTTGTTTCGCTCAGCATTACTCTCTCAAGATCCATCCATGTTGTCACAAATGTTCCTATATCATCTTTTCTTACCGCCGAATAGTATTCCATTGTGTATATATACCACAACTTCTTTATCCATTCATCTATCGAAGGACATTTTGGTTGTTTCCATGTCTTGGCCACCGTAAACAAAGCTGCAATGAACATTGGAGCACACGTGTCTTTATCTCTAAATGTTTTCAGATTTTTTGGGTAGATACCCAGAAGAGGGATTGCTGGGTCATATGGCAATTCTATTCGTAATTCTTTGAGAAACCTCCACACTGCCTTCCATAACGGCTGCACCAGTCTGCATTCCCACCAACAGTGTATGAGGGTTCCTTTTTCTCCATAGCCTCTCCAACATTTGTTATTATTTGTCTTGTTGATGATAGCCATTCTGACTGGGGTGAGGTGATATCTCATTGTGGTTTTGATTTGCATTTCTCTGATGATTAGTGATGTTGAGCATTTTTTCATATGTCTATTTGCCATTTGTATGTCCTCTTTAAAACTAGATTCTAATGTAATGACACTGAGGCCGACAACCATAGCCAGACCAGTACTATTACTTCAGAGCTCCTTTTCAAAAGTAGCCTTCAATGCATAAATGGTCTCCACTCCAAAAGTTCACATCTAGATTGGAACTCACATCACGTATTTCTCATAGAAAGAGTTGGTGTACACACAATGTAGTGCTTGGACCTGCCTTCCAAAGCTTATTTCACTCATAATGTTACAGGAATAAGGTTATTTTAACAATCACATTTTAAAAGGAGGCAATAGAAATGCAAACTCAGAAGTCAATAGGCAAAAATATTTTTTAAAACAATTTTGAGGACTGGATTTTTTTCCCCCTTCTTCTGCCTCCCGAACCCACCCCACCCCCACTCCAGTTCAAGCCGTTGTTTCTCAGTCGAGTTGTGTAGGACACAGCTAGTCGGTCGCCAGTCCTTGGTCGGCAGCTCATGGCAGCCCACGGCAGCCCGCAGCAGCCCACAGCAGCCCAGCTCCAGGGAGAGCCCTTGTTCACAATCTTAGCCATAGAGAACGCAGCTCACTGGCCCATGTGGGAATCGAACTGATGACCTTGGCGTTAGGAGCATGGTGCTGCAACCATGCTGTTCTTATAAGAAGAGAAAAGACACAGAGACACTCAGAGGGAGAAGGCCATGCAGTGACAGAGACTGGGTGATGCATCTCCAAGCTAAGGAACGCCAAGGACTGCCGACCACTACCTGGGAGAGGCATGGAAGGACTCTCCCCTACAGTTGCAGAAGGATAGCCCTCCCGACAGCTTGACTTTGGTCCTCCAGTACTGTAAGACAGCAAATTTCTATGGTTTTAAGTCATCTATTTTGTAGGACTCATTTTGGCAGCCTGAGGCACTAACACAGTTCTACTTGGGCAACAATTTATCCTCTGGGTCAGAATTAACTACACGTGTCATAAGGGAGCGTGCCTTCCCCCTGTGGCCACTGCTGATCTTTGCACCTGAAACGCCTCCTCACTTATCCCCATCCACGTGCAGCCCTCACCCCGCCTTTAGAGCACAGTTCCAATGCCACCCCTTCAGGATGCTCTTCTTGGTTCTCCAACGCAAACGGAGGAGTAACAGACAATGTAACTGTTGAGGCCGTTCACCAAATGTGCATGGTTTCTTATTTAGTATCATTCAAGTGGACAGAGAAGTAGCCTCTTTGACAGACCGTCTCCTGCTGGGAAGTCTGACTGTAGAGCAATAGGAAGACAGGGTAGCTGGGGGGTGTGTGTGTGTCAATTCCATATGGAATGCTTCCAGGTCAAAAGTTCATCTTCAGGAGGCCAGGTATTACATCATTAGGGACAAAGAATGAATTATATTGTCGGAGGAAGTCATCAAGAGGATGTGACAGCCAGCTGACCCTGGAGCTGTAAGGGGCAGTTGGAGGTTCCTCCCCTGAGCCCCTCCACCCGCCGTTCCTGTGCTAGGAACCTCTTCAAGGAGAAACCTTGGGAGAGTAAGGTGTTGTTGAGACCATCTGGATGGTATACATTACTGAACCCCATTAAGGCCTCTATATAAACTCTTAAGATTCTGGTGGGCAGGTGTGGCCACCCACGACAAACCTCATAAGGTACATTCCCTTGCTTATTAAAACCAACACCTACCAATCTGGAATGGCCTGCAGATTTCCCCCTGGGAACTCCTGAGGAGGTTCTGAACCAACGCACATTAAACCTAAAGGTATTTGATAAAGTCGGCTATTCCTGATGTTTGCTTGATGCCCCCTTTCCTTGGTTCAGTTTTGTGCATTGAAGGCTCAGCTCAATTGCCATTTCCTCCGAAAGGTTTCTCCGAGGGTGAGTGTGAAGTGCTCTTTCTCTTCTAAATGTCCACAGCCCTTTATGAGCAAGTGTCTCAGAGCAGGCGTTACTTGCTCCCCTGCATTTGAGACCTGCATTCCATCCCACCCATATTTACGGAGCAGTTCCCCTGGGCCAGGCCTTGGGAACAGCTTCTTGAACAGGAGAGATGCAATGTCTGATCATGGAGCTGACAGTTTCATGGGGTATGTTTTTAGACTGAAGTAGGTTCTAAAAATATTTGTGCAAAGAGAGTGAGAGTTTGTTGCTCTGTTAGGCCCATTCTAGATAATTAACGGAGTCAGTCTGTGGCAGATGCATTAGACCACCACCCAGGATTGGCTTCCTGGGGGCAGGGCCGGCACATTTGCACTGGAACCCCTCCCCGTCCAAGGGCCTGCACTTGGGATTAAATGCTCTGTAGTTGCCATCTTGAAATTTTTGTTAATTTTTAAAATTAATTTTATTCCTGTGTTTACGACTCGGGCACCATCCTGCCTCCTGCCATTTCCGGGAGCGGTTTTTGGCTGCCTTCTCCTTCACTCCATGGTGTCCTAGGCCTTGACCAGCCTGTGTCCCCCATCTTGCAATCACTGCTGCTTGCCAATAGGGTAGCGCCTGGGTCATGTTGGAGGAGACGGCCTCAGTTCTGCTGTCACCCTCAGCCTCCCTGGTGGGGGCCGGGTTGCAACTGTCTCTGCCCCAGGCCACACCTGTCATGGCATATTCCAGAACCGACTTGCGCGGGAGAGCCTCTCCCACCTCTGGCCCAGGTACAATGCTTCCCAGCACGGAGACTATGTCCTTTGGAGATCTCCCATGCGCTGCAGCTGGGGCAGTGGCCTGCGAGAAAGGGAGGCTGCCTGCCCGCCTCAGCCCAGGCGGGAGCACAGCACATTGGTGCAGCAGTGGGTGGGCGATGTGGGCCACGGGTGCCATCTGAGTCACGTGCATTCACTGTGCCCAAGGGAGCATGGCATTAAATAGCAAATAAAAACACCCTGACAGGCGGAGTGAGACAGAAAAAAGGGCACACGTTCTCTATTTTAAAGTACCTTTAATGGCACTTTGATTAAAAAAGAAGCCCGTCCATTTTCATCTTGTGCTAGACCCTGCAATTATGTCACGGGCCTTGCTCCCAAACACAGTGATAACCGCAGCCATCACTTAGGTCAGTGACCACGTGCTGGGACTGTGCCATCAGTCTTCACAACCATGAGGGTTGGAGACCTTGATGATTTCCATTCTGTGCATGAGGATAATGAGGCACAGGAACCGTGCACGGTCCCCACGTCGGGTCAGTGGCCAAGCTGTGCTCTGACCCTGGCTGCACCTGACCCTACGGCTTGACTGCCTAACTGTTAAGGCTGAGTGGAGCTTTGCAGGTGGCTGGTGTGCCGTTATGGATTTGTGAACTGAATGAGTGGGTGGGGAGCTGGGTGCAGGAGCAGAAAACACCCCACTACCTGCCTTCTGGGATAGCATTTAGGAAAGACCAGAGTGTGAGTGCCCTGCGCAAACAAAGCCAGAGGACACTGGGGTGTGTGATAGGGCAGGGCTGCGGGGCTGTGCTGAGGTCCTGAGTGGGCAGCAGCACGTGACCACCTGCAGCTGCAGAGTGATGGTGAGCTCGCAGCATCACAGGCTCGGCTGGCCCTTCCTTGTACACAAGGCCTGGCCATCTTGTGCCCAAGTCGGGTAAAGCACCATTTTGTTTCTGCCTCACCATCTGCTTTTCCTGTTATTTGTGAACCGTTCTAGGTATCCATAATTCCCCTTTTGTATCTGGAGGGGCACATGGGGCCCGGGCAGAAGACACCCAGTGCCCAGGAAGCCCACTCATTTCCTGTGAGACTGCCCCCCCCAGTCTTTATGCCCTGCCTGTGAGGATCCTAAATTGGGGTGCATTCCAGCCCTGTTGGTCATTATTTGGCGAAGTGATAGAATATGGATGCATAAGCTTTTTAGAGCTCTCATTTAAATATTATTATGACTTCAAGAACCTTACAGAATATTCAGGAAATGTTATCATACTGGCTTTTGACAGCAATGTGGCAGGGGTTGTATGTTTGGAGTTACTCAAATTATCAGCAATTTCAATAATTTTTTGCACCATTCAGAGAGCAAAATTAGAGTTGCCCATGTTTGTAGTCTACAGCGTATTTGAGATAATTAAAAATTAGCTCCCGAAACCACAGAGATCTTTATAGGAGTAGCGAAGATTTGGAAACGTCATTCCCTCCAGGCAAATGAACTGGACTTTTATGACAGTAAATACGAAATCTGAATCCAGCTGCACATTTTATTAAAACTGCCATCCTTTATTTCATGGTCACCTCTGCTTAGCTGACAACCTTCCGGAATAGTCACCCCTGGCCATATCTTATGTGCACCCGCAAGAAAATCACTAAAAATAATGGACTGTTGAAATGATTATTTAAGCCTCCAGGAAATGCATTCTGATGACTGTGCGTGACTGTGGTGGCTGCTCTCTCGCCGTCCTGCCTCCAGTTCGCCTCCACTTCTCCGCTGCTGCTTTAAGACTGCAGAGCGCCCCGGCGGCCAGAGGCAGGGGAGGGGTCCCCGCTCGCCTCCGCTCGGCTGCTCGCTCCTCGCCCGCCCGCCCGCCTCCCAGGCAGGGAAGGTGAGCGACGGATCACTGTGACTCGGGCCGCAGGAGAGGAAAGATGCGCCTGCCCGCCCGCCTGCTGCCTGGATGTGGAGGCTGAGGGCCGGCGCACGCGAGGCCGCTTGCTGCGCAGTCGGGGCGCCGGGCGCCCGGGATGAGCTCACGCCCGCGTCGGCGGCTCTGTGCACCTGCCGACCTGCCGGCGGCCCCCTGAGCTGACGGCGCACCTGGGCTGCAGCCCGGCGGGCCCGCTCCGGCCGCAGCGTTGGGCGCGGCGCCCGGGAGCAGGTGTGCAGGAGCGCAGCGCGCGGTGAGCGCAGCCCTTGCCCCGGAGCCCGGCCGCGCCGCGTGCCCGGGCGGCTCGGCAGCAGCGGCGGCGGCGGGCGGGCGGCGGCCCCCGGGCAGGTGGCGAGTGAGCGGAGCCGGGCGGAGCGCGGGGGGCGAGGCCGGCGCGTCGCTCGCGGGAGGCCGGTGAGCAGCAGGGGCATGTGGATACTGGCCCTCTCCTTGTTCCAGAGCTTCGCGAATGGTGAGCCTTTGGGTTTGTGGTGAATTTTATTTCTTGTATTGACCGGCGTGCGGGGGCACTGGATGCATGGGTGAAATCATTCCCTGTTTTCCCCCATCTGTGCTTACATTTTCATGCTTTTATATATTTTAAATGATTTTTATTTCCTTTGGGAGGAGTGGAGGCAGTGAAGAGAGGCCGGGGGTGGGGAGGGGGGGAATTTGCTCTGTAATCATTTAGAGGAGCTTACCTTGCAAAGTGACAGCTCGCAGCTAACTCCAGTACTAGATAGCTACCTCATTCAGAATAAACCTGGTTTGGTGAGAGGAGGAGAGATGGGAAGATGGGCACTTTGACACATGACAACCTCAAAGGGACGTGGCATTCCAAGTGCAGGCAGGTGGAGGGGTCAGTTAAGAGCTTTGCCTTCAGATTCAAAGCTTTATGAGCATTTAATTCTGCTACAATTCAGCCTCAGCAGCGGTGAAGAAGGCTTTAAGAAAAAGATCTGTCCTTCAGCCCCCCCCCCCCCCCCCCCCGCTACTACACACTTCTCACAGGCATTTATGTAAAAAGATGCACTCATAAGCATTACATCATCCGAAATGTGGACACATTTTTAAAGACACCTGTATAGTTGTAAAATCAAATCAGTGAATATTGTAAATAGCCTTGCTTTCCCCGTTGCCACCCAGCAGTACATTTTGAAATGCTTTCTTCCTGGGTATTTGAAAAGCTATTGCTCTTGACTGAGTCAGACCCAATTAGCAAGTGTGACTGCACCTTCCTTTGCCTGTCACCGCGTAAATATGAACTTACATGTATGAATGGCTTTCTCTTATTCGGGAGTGAGAGGAAATTGTCATCACTCGGCATTGCCTGGGAGTAGCTACCGCGTCAATTCCCATTTCAATTTTTGGAACACAAATCTGCATAAAATGTATGACTTGCTGACAGTTAGAATTAAAGCATTAAGCCGAATCCCTACCCAGGAGAGAGGGAGGGAGGGAGAGAGAGAGAGAGAGAGAGAGAGAGAGAGAGAGAGAGAGAGAGAGAGAGGAAATCTCAGCCTGGTGAGAAAATACCAGAAGCCAAGGGGGAAGCTCTAAGATTTTCCTGGAAGATGCACAGCGAAGCTGTGAGGTTAGCTATTTGGGAGTACATTTTCTCTGCCTATCTAGATAGTACTAAAATAATCAACACACCAACAGGCCAGAGGAAACACATAAACTTGGTAAAATTAAAAATAATAAAGGACGACTAAGGAAAGGTAGAGCTAAAGGAAGGAACTCCTGAAATTCCCGTTAAAATGGTATTTAGCTTCCTAATATAACCTAAAGCAAAGTGTTCAAAACTTTCATTTGGAGCTTTCCTAGCAGGAAAGAATTGCAACAAGTTCTGACATGACACCCGTCTTTCCCAGAGGGCACTACACACCTCTTCTGCAGCCTCACGGGAATTTACCTGGGGGGATAGATCTGCTCTGGCTAATGTGTGGTGATGCATGGAGGCGAGCCCTTGATGCTGCTGTGACTTGGAGAGAATGCAGAAATGCTCACGTACGTGTTCCAGTGCCACAGAGTCTGACGGCCTGTCTCACCCATCAGGGCGTACACCCCCGGCTCATGGGAGAGGCCTGGGTTGCAGGATGAAACACAATTTCCATCCGATTGTGGAGTATGTGTCTCAGGATGATGGAAGAGACGGTGCCTCTGGCTGTCGGTCTGTCAGTGCCTACTCTACAGTTCCATAGTTATATATGGCCAAAATCGTATGGAAGAATTTCTGACACAGTCTCTGGTACAGAGATGCTGTACCTATGTGTGACTTCTTCCGAATTAGTGTTCATACTAAAATAACCATAAAAGAGTCATACAGAGTGAGAAAATGGTATGAAACCTCCAACATTCTACTATAAGGAGAATAGATACAAAGCATATGTACACATAGACATACCAAGTCCTGAGACCATTATCTTCTTACACCTTTTTCAAGAAAGACCTTGAATGTTGATTGATAATCACTGCCATTGCTACTGTAATGAATGCAGGTAGATTTCACAATATAAGAGATGGAGCATTACCTGCAAATGGATATTTTACTCTATAACGTGTTCTGATCCTACCTACCAGAAGGCTGTGAGAGTCTCTTATATAAAATGGCCCTCTCTTCATAAGGTCAAGCATTAAAATAATCATAATAATAATTTAAAAAGCCTTGAGCTCTTTCATTTTGGGGGACTAGCTTTAAATAATTTTTCAATGAATGATGTTCAGTGTTCAATGCATGATATGCAAAGGATCCTAAAATATCTAGTCAGAGCAAAAATAAAATGGGTCCAGTTTCAAGGCTGCCTGTTCATAGGACCATATGTCAAAAATGTGAAATTAAATGGTTCCTACCTATCTGAATGAGACTTGGAAAAAAATAGAGAAATAATTTTTTTCAGCAACTGTCATATTTTGGTCTGCCTTAATTTTAAAAAATTCCTGAACATGTGTGATCAAGGCCCTATGAATTCGAATGCCTAAGCTGATCAGTGCTAGGCCTCAAACATCAAAATGTCGGACAGAATTTAAAAAATTCCATTTGTAAAATATTATGCAGTTGGATGTGTCGGGGTGCTAAGAGAACAAGAAACCCGTGATGTATCTGCATTTTAACAGGCGACAGCAGTGTTCTGCCTACAGATAAATGGGATTTACATTCATTTCTTAATAAAAGCAGGATGGCTGGACAGGCTGCAGATAGTATTTTGGGTAAAAAAATGAGAAGTCCATCATGGGTTAAATCCTTGGATGAATGACCTCACCTGATTAGGTGCAGTCACCACAGTGAAAGCAGTGAACTTGTTCTGCAATGTTCCAGAAATCGTCACGGGAGCCCTTTGGTTGCAGTGCAAGGAGATGAGGTCCATATATGTGTAGTCACACATGCACACACGTCCCTCCCTGTCTGCTCAGGACAGCGTCACACTGCGTTGTGTTGTATCACCATTGCTCTTGGTTTTAACCCCCGTGAGCACATTCTAGTTTAGAATTCTTGTGAAAAGCAAAGGCAGGCCTTTGGACAAGCAGCATAAGCAATAACAAGCAGGTTTATTATATAGGATCTATTTTTGCTCGCACCCTTACATCTCTGTTTGATGTACATGTCACCTTTTCCTGAGCCGTGGAATCGGGTGCTGTGCTGCTTTGCTGTTTGCAGGGAGTTGGTGGACAATAGTGAGGGTGTGGTGGAGGGTGAGGAAAGGGTGCTCGTCAGAGAGAAAACGGGGTGTCCAGCACCCTTCAGGCTTCACCGCTTCATGGCCACAAGGAATTACAGGCCGTGAACTTGGTATTTTATATGAATTTAGAAGCAGACCTTTGTGAGTACAAATGCACTTGCATAGCTTTTAAGATGGTTTTTCTTTAATTCATGTAAATATATGTAAGTAAAAACTATTATCAGGTGAATCATGTCAGGGCCTCCACTCCTCCGCCCTCCCCTGTTTTCATTAAGCAGACTCAAATTCTATCCCAGAATCGCAGGGTTCATCAAAAATTTCTGGAACCCTTAAGCTGCATGTCCCTACAAAATGCTCTCTGTAGGAAAACAAAATGCCACGCAGACCTTTAGTAAATGCCACCCGATCCTTCCCCACTCCTTGACTCCCTTCTGGATGACACTTTGGCCTGACCACAGTTCACTGCTGCCACGGGGGATCAGTGACTCCCTGGGCAGAGCTGGTATGATCCAGCACGCTGGTAGTGGGAAGAATTTTTGATGAAAAAAAAAAGGTAATTTAAATCCGAAATTCCTGGACCTCCATGTAGCTGTCAGAATGTTTTATCATTGATGTGTTAGGGATGAGGTGTAATGAGTATTTCCTAAAGAGACCCAGGGCAGTGTGCATGGAAACTCCATGTAAAGGGAAGAGAGATGGGGAGGGAGAGAGAGAGAGATGGGGAAGGTCATTTTGTAAAGAGAGACCAGTGAACACTGCAGGAGACCGGAAATTTATGTTTGAAAAATAAAAGGATGGCTTTCTCGGTGGATGCGTTTACAGAGTCCTGGCATCGAAATTTCATGAAACGAGTTGACTTCTGTGGGTGACATTATGAATGTGCCTCATTCATAATTAATAGGCGGGGGAAATAACACGTTTAGCATGGGGTTAGGCAGAGCCCGGAGTAGCATGTTCGGAGACCATCACTCCCGTTCTCCCGGTTTCCCCGTGTGTCTGGAGCACAGAGCAGAGCAGACAGGGCCCTGGGGGATGGTGTGCAGACCGCTGTGTCTGGGCATTTTCTTGGCGGCCGTGCTGAAGTGCATGCTGGCTCTTGGTGGCCAGCCTGGGAGAGAGTGAGGTGGTGCTACCTGCATGTCAATTGTGTCCCTGCCATAGGACACTAGTGGGCGGCAAACCTCACAAGACTGCTGCAGCCTTCAGCAGAGCGGGTGACACCGCCGCCTCCGAGGGAGAGATGCTGTGTGCGGGGTTAGAGGCTTTCCTCCCCTCGGTTTCTCACGTTCCCGCGCCCAGACTCCCATGTCAGGGAGTCCGTTCTAAGGGGAGCAATGCGAAGGCCAGCAGCACAGCAGGCCAGGCAGGGTCCAGCCAGCCGTCTTTGTTTCCAATATTACAAAGGAGGACCATATTGAAAGCGATATTTTGAAATCCAGAAGGTGTATAGAAGGGCAAAGGGGTGTCGGGGGGCTGCAGGGCTCGCCGCCGGTGCACTCGCATACCCCCTTTCAAACTGGCAGGGGAGCCCTGCCAGGCGTGTGTGCGTCTTTTCTCCGAGGTGGCAGCTCCAGGAGCAGCCCTGCGCCGGATTGGCTGACCTTCCAATGTCATTCCAGGACGCGCCGCTGGCTTTTCTCCTCCTGCTGATGGTGACAGGGGTGAAGCTGGCGCTCCGCTCCTCTGCAGTCCGTCAGTCTCAAGGCTGCCAGGCCAGGAGCCCCCTTCTTTCCACCCCCAGGCAATTTGGGCAGCACCTGTTTGCCTGGACCGCGCGTTAACTCTTCGCGTTCCTGAGAGCTGGGCACAGAAATTCTCCTCTTCTCGCTCCCTGCCCCTCCCCCTCTATATTTATATTCTTTCCTTTCATTTTTTGAAAATGTGAGAAAATTCAAAGTTGCATTTTTCTCACTGCATTTATGGGTTAAGATAAGACAATGAGGATGGAAGATTCCAGCAACCGGACATGTACCCACTAGGACACTAGTTCTGAATTCTCAGGGTGCAGCCCCTTCTCCAGGCAATGCACCATCCACCAAGGTGGGAGGCAGGAAACACCACGCGGCGGGTGCACACCACTGGTTTTTGGTTCAAGGGTTCACTAGCCCCTGACCAGGATGATCGCAAGGACTGGATTCTGAGACCTGCTCCCCCAAATTAGATTCTTGCTTTGTCCTCTGTAAACGCAGGTAAAGCCTTGTATGTTCCCTTGATAGTGTCTAGGGCAATCTGTAACTCTGTTTGTTTATTTGGTGCTTATTCAGTTAGTGACTGCCTCCCCCCCGGACAGTAAGGTCCACAGGTGCGATGCCCCCTCGCGTCCTCACACACGCGTGCGCAGAGCGCATGCGCCGAGGAGGTGGCCATCTCTGCTCAGCGCCTGCCTGAAGGAGGGACAGACGGTTCACCGAGCCCTCCTCCCCTCTGGAACCTCGTCTCCTCTCTCCTGCCTCTACCTTCTTGCTTGCTCCTTGCCAGCCGCAATCTCCAATGCTAACACATAAACCATTGTGAGAAATGTACCTGTGTGAATTCCTCAGCTCCGGCCATCTCCTCCTGACAAACTGACGCCATCGCTATAGAGGCGTTTATTTACTAAAACTGCTTCTGGGGCATTTTCTTCAAAACAGATTCACATTGGAGTATGCGATGGGAATTCGTTACAGTTGCATCACGTGACAGGATTGTTGTGGGCGCCCTTCCTGCTTGGGGTGGGTCACATGTCATGGAAAGGAGGCCCGTAAGCGCCCTGGACCCCTCCCTGTGAAGCGTGTGCTGCATGTGGGGTGGAGCACAAACCCTCTACAGTGTGCAATGCCCGGTCTCATTCTGAGCACCAGTCAGAAACATCAAACCCACACATACGTTTCCCTGGGGTTTCCTGGGAATTCATTGCTTTATCAAAGAGCCACCCAGGACATCAAAATAAAGCTCAGTTCTTAGGACTTAACCGTCTCAAAAACAAAAACAAAAAAACAAAAACAACAAACAAACAAAAAACCCACCCTATAATCTTAAGTATCTTATTACTTTATGGATTTCTCATCATCTTTTTTTCTTATTTTTATAGCAGAACCAAATGTAAAAGTTTGTTTCTTCATCAAAGTAACATGAAAGTATGTCTTAATCACTGTGAAAATTTTGATTTTAACAATGCAATATTTGATTTTAAGAATGCAATATTTATCATATTTTGATTTTTGGAGATCTGTTTTTCTATGTTGGTCAGTACTTACAATTTTTAAATAAAAATCATTGAATTGGATTAATTTTTGGTCATTAAGCCCCCTGGATTATGTAAATATGTATCATGGTTAAACAGAAAGTGGATGAATGGTCTTGACAAGATACATGATATGATAAGAAGGAAAGAGGCTGCTACACAGAGAGACAAAATGACGGGGATTAATGAATCTTGCATGCATCCCTACTTAAGTTATTTTTACGCAGAAGACAGTGAGTAAGATTTAAGAGTGAGCAAGCAGTCCTATTTATAGAAAGCCGGTTTTAAATGCAGCGGCTGAGAGAGGAAAGAAAGAACTGAAAACGCGAGAGATCACCTCCATACTAATGCTGGCTTCCCCTAACTTCCTGGAACCATACGGAATTTTTGGAGGAGGCAAAAAGCGTAGCAACCCTTGCTGAACTATTTAGAATCGCTTTGACTCTGCAGAACATTCTAGAAATGCTTTCAGGGTTTTAAGTCCATGCAAGACATGGGTAGCAGGGGGTGGGGGCCAGTCTATGTGTTATTTGAAACTGGTGCTTGGGTGAAGGGAGGATGTTGGATTTACAGGACTGCTACAAACATTTATTTGACAATAAGCATTGCCTTTCTGGAAGATGTTCAACAGCAGAAAGTAAGGGCAGAATCCACAAGCATGTTTCTCGTAGAACAATTGCGGGGAGAAGCATTCCGATTCAGGATCTTCTGATCGTCACAGGTGCTTCCATGTTAACCAGATATTCAATTCTGGAGATTTAAATTGTGGGGTATGCTCTTCGCATTAGTCATGCAGATGGGGCAGGCAATGTCGCCACAGGCTGCGGGATTGACATAAATGTTACTGGACAAAGGGAAAAGAACACACTTGCTCTTAAAAATCGTCTTCCTCCCTAGGACTACGTCTGTTCCTTGTAATATTTGGTTGTACTAGTTGTAAGTAGGCTGCATTTTCTATTTAGAGTAAAATCCGTGAATTTGTATGGAAATAATGCTTGGCTTATGGGTTGGGAATCTGGACAAAAGCCAGGTCCTGACCTATCCCAACATGCTGCCTTTTATTATATGAAGAACGATCTGTAAAATGGGTTGTTTTGGAGCCATTCTCCCCGGGCTGGGGGATGGGCATGTTTGACAAGGTGGTAGAAAGAGATTTGAACTAACTACCGTCTTTGATTCATAGCAGCCTTGCCTCTTTTAAAATTAAAATGAGGAATCAGGGAACAGTTTTAGGCTTGGTTTTACACAGAATTTCAGCAATTCTTCTTGTTGCCCACTGTACATAAATACAGTGAAAGTCAGTTTATAGTTCTTTCTAGATACCCAAACTCTCAAATTGTTGGGTGCTGTTGCAAAACAACAGTGGTGGTGACACTCCCAGTGAAGCATCAGAGTCCCCAGGTGCCTTCTTCATCCTCATGGGACCAATACGATGATCATATTAAGCTGAGGTCAGAAGCAGGTGAATAAGTCACCTTGGGTAGACAGGGTGCTGACTGAGGTAGCCTGTGTCACACACAGAGGGGCCATGTCATTTGCAATAGCTGATGGCACTAGTGACTCTTACCATTGATTCCTCTCCCTAATACTCAGCAAAACATGGATTTTTCTCATGAGTCCTGTTTTTTCACTCGTTGGACAAACTTTAGGGTGATGAGAAAATTTCCACTATTATATCATAAGGCAAAAGTAAAGTCTGCAGATAATTTGAACCACTGCAATTCTATGTGCTTTTAAATTTTATCCCTCCCACCCTTTGCTTTTTTTCTACATGAAGGACCCGAGTGGTATTGTGGAAACTTTTGAGTAAACATACTTCCTCATTAGAGAAACCACAGATCCATTTCTTCTCTCCACAGTAGCCCTCCTGTGGCATGATTTGATCTTGGGTTCCCTCAGGACACAGAAAACCCCAAACCCCAGTCTGCATAATTACCGTGTTTATTTCTTAATATCAGTTGTAGAGCATTTTTAATAACTGATTTGTAGCTGCCAGGGTAGAAATAAAAATGCTTTGTAATATTACGTGTGAGACTCAGGAACGAGCTGACAACCCCCAACAACAACTGCGTCTATTCTTGAAACAGACAACCTGACACCATAGAGAAGGTGCCATAATGATAGTATCCTCCCTGCTGGACCTCATCATTGCTAGTTCCTGCAAAGGGTAGTCATTTGTCTAGTCCATTGACCATTGAAAAGGAAATTCATAAAAAATGAGAAATGCTCCCTAAAGAACAGAATTCTTCATTCATAAATTATTCAAGATTGGTAAAACCCAAGTTAGCAGTCTCTGGTACCTTGATATGGTAGCAGAAAGTGAGTAGGATGGTCAATTATCAGACGTACTATAATTCACCGAAATCAATAGCCATTAAAACTTTGGTGGCTACTGTTTTACAGTAGGCTTGATGGATATTTATATAGAAACGTGGGTAGAAAAATTTTGACCTAGTGGTGATATTGGTATTTCTTTTGGGTAATTACTTTGATCAGTGGTTGGTTCATCTGTGTCTCGTGGGATCTCACATCACCAGTCACAACAACCCCACACCCCTTGTTAATAGTCACAAGGGACCCCTCATTCCTTCCCGCCCCACTCCCATTGCCCCATCACTGAAGATGGGAGCATGAGAGTTCTGTGTTATCAGATGCTTGAGGCAATGGAAGTAAAAGTTATGAGAAGACCAAGAGCATGGAGGAAGGGGCTGCACCAGCCTCCATGTTAGGACAGCAGCATGTGCAAGGAGGACGGAGGATGCAGGCTTTCCCTAGGCCACGTCTTGACACCTTGAGCCCTGTTCTTGTTAGTAGGTCTCCATCTGGATCTTCCCAGGTAAGGATCAGGGACACTGGTCCCAACTCTCAGGTGGGCTAGGTCAGAGAGAAAGATGCTATGGAAATTTCCTGGAGAGCCTTGCCCCTCATGAGACCCCACTGCAGATTCTGATGCCGGCGCCATTTTGGGAATGGGCTGTAGTTTGAAAATCTCCTCAAGTCAAATTCTGATCTGTACCTTTGTCATCTTTTCCCCACCCCCACAGAGGCCCCTCAACTAGACTGTTTCTAAAGCACACCTGATAGTTTATATAGTTTTTTATAGGGTTTCCCCGCCAACTCTGACCACCATGGAGTCTGGTTCTGCAGCCATGGGGTATGTGTGGCCTAGAAATTTGGATTGTTATTCAGATCCAGGAGGCTCTGGAAAAGTATCCACTTGGAAAAGGGGCTGCGTGGTCCCTGATTGATGTAGAGAGGGTCAAACATTAGCTAGAAAGTCAACCCAATAAAGTTTCAGGTGAACCCCAAGGTACTGTTGGGGAACTCTGTATTGAGTGACTTATTGGGGGTGTATTTGTGTGGGGTTAGGCAGATTTGGGGAGAGTTGGAAGTGAAGGCTGGTAACAGGGAAGACCCTGAGTAGAGGGAAATGGGATCCCACCTGGGGCACTTCTCATTTGGGTTGCTAGTAGCTTGAGAATCATTTATGGATACGAGGTTGGACAATTACGTTTGCGAACTCATTCTAGAAAAAGTGCTACACACATCATGGCTGAATATCACTACGGTCACCTTTGAAGTACTCCCCTTGGGGAACACTGATGCCAGTGCCTAGTCCACCCTTCAAAGCAATTTTGGAACTCTTTCTGGAATGGCCGTCAGAGCTGTCGTCATATTACCCTTGATGTCCTGAATGTCATCAAAATGTCTTTCTTTCAATATTTCCTTTATCTTTGGGTAAAGAAAAAAGTCATTGGGGGCCAGATCAGGTGAGTAGGGAGGGTGTTGCAATACAGTTATTTATTTACTGGCTAAAAACTCCCTCACAGACAGTGCCGTGTGAGCTGGTGCATTGTCGTGATGCAAGAGCCACGAATTGTTGGCGAAAGTTCAGGTCGTCTAACTTTTTCATGCAGTCTTCCAAATAGTAAACTTGGTTAACAATTTTTCCACTTGATACAAATTCATAATGAATAATCCCTCTGATATCAAAAAAGTTTAGCAACATCGTTGCAACAAGTTCACGAACTTAATTGTCAGACCTCATTGATTTGCTATCTACAGATACAAATATGTATAGGGGTGTGTGTGTGTGTGTACACATACTCCATGTTTTGAATTGTCTTAGCATATTTGATACTCAGGTTCATTGCTAGCATGGGCTTCACTTATGGACTTGGTCCCACTGTGTTTTCTCACACTTGCCCCTTTGCTAGCCATCTGAGTCCCAGCAGAGAAGCGCTTTTGCAACCTAAATGTGACCACATGGCTCCAAGCAAGAGATCGATAGTGGGAAACCATTTGGGTTATTTCATTGAACAAGCTTAAGGGATGAGCTAGGGTGGAATGACACAGCACAGGAAAGCAAACTGTTTTCAGCCTGAGGCTTCTGACACCAGCACGGGTGTATTCCACAGGCCTTCATTGAAATGTCAGTGTGTGCTCCTTCCACACTCAGCTGTAAATGACTTGGGACTATGGGCTTTTTCGGATTTTCTTGGCCTCTGCTCCCTTCTTGTAGGTAAATGACCCCCCACTAAGCCTGTGTCCTTGCATTAAGTTGTTATAAAAAGAGAAAATGGACTGGAAGGATACATATGCATTTTAGACCTTGTCGGATATATAATAAAATTGAGGACAGTTATTAGTGGCAGAATAATCCTTTCAAAACATTGTGTCCTTGATTTTTGAACTAAAATAGACTGGAATGTGTGCTGGAGAGAGGCCTAAATTCAGAACCTTAAAAATATCATTTTGTGTCCTGAGATCCTATTTTAGGTCATATTAAAAATAACTTTCCCTCCTAGGCATCTTAACCAAGTTTGCTGTTATAATGCTTTGGTGGTTTTATTGTGATTGACTACAGAAATTTTATTTCAGAGCGTCTGTTTTGATTTTTTGCTTTAGAAGAAAATGGCATGAAAGACCTCGCAGGCTGAAGAAACATACCTTCTGCTTCCTCATAATTACAGGAATGAGGGTAGCACTGTTTCTCAGCAGTAGGCGCCTACACCCATGTCCCTTGAAAAAGTGGGGAGGGCCCCCTCTTAAGAAGTCACAAACTCTCCCAAGGGAGTCTGTAAAGAAGAAAATCCGTTGAAAATAGCTCATGGTTCCTCTCTGATTCAGAGTTTTCACAACCGACAGAGCCTTGTGCAGACTCTTCTCTTTTAAAGTTTGAGCAAAGTAGGACGACCTTCCTTCATGTCTCCCCCATGGAACAGGCATAAATATTTCCATCATCAAATGGAATAACCTGCGATAGACCCATGAGCAATTGTAAATGGTTCAACACGTTCCTTAGAAAAAATAAAAACGAGAGATTGTGTGACTCAGGTTTATTATTAGAACCAGTCATCTTGCTCCACAGAAAACGTTTATTACGTACCTTAATAAGGGTTGAGTGTTTTTCCCTTAGGTTCCTAACATCTCTCAGTACGAATGGACTTTAGGAGGTGCAGCCTGACCAACGGCCAAGGCAATTTAAAGCAGTGCAATGATGCTATCGCCCTGCAGAAGCATTTGCAAGAAACGGCAGGGTTCTCTGTCTTTAGTCTGTCGCCACCATTTTCACCTTTCTGTCTCCCTCCTTGGAAACTGGGAGCTAATATCAGAGCTTACGTGCACACAATGCGAGTGAGGTAGAGAGACAGATTCCCCTGGGGTCTGAGGCCTCCGCTGCCTCGGTATTGATTTCCTAAGTCACAGGTGGTTAGCTGTCACCTGGGCAGGTGGAGGGACACAGCTGGGCCCTCAGCTGCTCAGGGCACAGTGAAGTCTAGAAGAAAGGGACAGTGTTCTTTCAGCCTGTGGGTGTCTCCCTCAGGGTGACCCTAGAAATCTGTGTCTCCCTCGATATCTTTGAATGGAGGTAGGATGGTATTTAATTATTTTTTCTGAAGTGCACCAGTGTAGGCATTATGGATTATTCTAAAGCCCCAAACAGAGCCGTGAGATACAAAATAAACTGAATGGAACCCCTTGGAAGTTATTTTAGGCTTTTTATTTTGGGCAGGTATTTTAGACTTACTATTATTTTTAGCAGGTGGGAATATAAGACTCCCACGCCCTTCTTTTATGATTTGATCAATTTCATACAAGACATGTTCCTGAAATGGTGTTCTTCAGTTAAATTGGTGGTTCTCACCAGGGGCCATTTCACCCCCCAGGGGACATTGGGCAATATCTGGACACATTGTTATCACAGCTCTAGGGAAGAGGGGCTGCTGCTCGCACCTAGTGGGTGGAGGCCAGGGATCCAACTAAGCATCCTACAGTTCACTGGACAGCAACTCATGACAAACAATTATTTGGTCCAAAATGTCAGTAGCGCCGAGGTTGAGAAACCCTAAACTAAATAGGTTAGAGCCTAGTTGCTACAATATAATATCAGTTTTATGCTTTTTTTATGGATGCTGGATTGGTCCCGGAGAGCCAGCAAGAGGGTGATATTCTGAATCTCAATTGTGATTCCTTTGGTTACAAAAATCATAGCTAGTAATGCTTGTCATTGATTAAACACAATTTACTGTTTCCTTTTTCTTTCATGAATAAAAATAACACAAATCTGTGTCCCCCTTTTCATCAGTCGCTAAGAACATGAATGTCAAGGTCTTCCAGGGTTCCTTGAGCCGTTTTCCCCTCAAGTGATTATGCTAATTAGTGTTTGATCAGATGATTAAATGATAATTCGATTAATTCCCTATGCAAAATGTTCTGACTGTATTTTCTCTCTCCCGGTTACCTTATGCCCGAAGCACCCTTTTGACAGAGGCCAGTTCTTCCTGAAGATGTGGGTTTCTGTTTTCAAAGCTCTGCAAATCCTCTTTGGTGCCAGGGAAAAGGAAGGGGGCTGTTTTTGTAACCCACCTTCCCAGGCAAAGGCTGGACTGCAGAGGCCTCTCAGAAATATGGAAACCTAGTGAGGAAGCACTGAGTATTTGAAGCCATTAGCTGAAGAGACAGGCGGGAAGAGGAGGGAGTGGCCCTGTGGGGAGGAAGCCATGTGCTCCGTGGTCTCCCAAACCTTTTTCTCTGGGAGACGGACCTCCCTGTTTGCATTCGTTTCACTCCGAGAGTGTTATGTGAGTGATTGTTATGTGACTGTGAGTTTCTATGTCAGTGGGGGTCATGGAGGGGTGTTCTCAATGTGTATTTCAAGTGTGTATTTCCGTAATGTGTTTCACCATTTTGTTTTTGTTTGGTTGGTTTATTACTAGCATCCCTTAAGGTGTTAGTGTTTGTTCATCAGTGTTTTCATTGAGTGAATTTGCTTTTCAGTCTTGGTGATTTTGACGCTTGTTGAGTTTAAATGCTTATGAAATGCTTTGTGATATAAGAAAATTGAGAGTGCGTAGGAAGGAACGTGAGTGAAAAATATGATGGCAGTTTTGCTATTAATGGTTTTCTGCTCTAGGACAAGAGTTTACTGTGGCCCATTTTGTGGTTTGACCAGCTTAGCCATGACTGATTTTTCTTTACACCCTGTCTCTTTTTTCACCCTTTACATTAGCATAACGGGGCGGTCAGTCTGGTTACCAGAAACGTATTTAGAATATGTAGAATTAAAAAAAAAAATCAGAATGTGCATGTGTTTTGATCTTGCTGGAACTTTTAGCATCTTTCTTTTAAGAGTGGGCCACAAATGAAACTACATATTACTGGTCCCATGTACCTTATCCTAAGAACTGCTGATCCACTAGGAGTAATGACAATAGAGGGAGAACATATCTGGTCAGATTTTCACATCTCGCCACTCCGAAAATTGTGCAATATCATTTGTAGAGACAAAAATCTCGGTTTTCTTTGAAGAAAGAAATCCTGCTTGTACTTCTTCCTATAAAAAAAGAAGGAGAGTAAAAGTAAATTCACATTTATGGAGCATCTCAAGTGTATACGCAATTGGCTTACCATATTGTATGCATTAGTTATGATTATTATAATAATAGTGATGATAATATCAATGGTAATAGCTGATACTATTGATTGCTAGGTGCGAGGCACTACTGTAAGTGTTTATAGTATTTCCTACAATGTGCAAAGCTGGGAGGTCGGCATTGTTATGGTCACCATTGTAAATAAGGTGGGATTAAGTGCTGTGCTACCTGTCACACAGCTGTTAAATGGCAGAACAAGGCCTAAACCCACATCTGTTTATAAACCCACTTGTCTCTGTGGTCTCCACTCATCCTCAGTCAAATAAATGAGTACGTTTAATCTCAGTTTTACAGAATATGACACCAGGGTTTGGAGAGAGTGAACACTGGCTTATGGTCAGATGGGAACTATGATTCAAGGGCTTTATTTTCTCCACATCATGACCTCAGATTTTTCAAACAAAGCCACATGCATTCATTGTAACTTTGAAAATCATTATATTAAATTTGCTTTAAAGTGAGCCAGGAAGGACTTGTTTTGAAACAGAGAAGCTATCTATTTTTATGAATTAGTGTATAAATGGGGAAGATTCATTTACTTTTCCTTGTCAACTCTCAGTACTTACTTGAGTTAAATTAGGTAAGTAAGAGAAGGTGAATTAACTTTTATCCATGTCAGTTGTTGGACTATTTCGTGATGTTACATCCTATTGCTAGCGTGCTTGAGAGTGAAATTGGAGGAGGGAACCTTTATGTTACGTTCATATTACACGACAGGATCTTTACTAATCCTCAAGTTCAAATTGTATATCTGTTTTTAAGTCAATTTAAGAACGTTTCACTTGTTCTGAACTGACCATCAGTTTTCTCAATGCCAAAATATTTTTTGAAATTGGTAATCAGAGACTGAAATTGAATGTGAATTTTGTATCATTTGGGGCATTTATGAAAAGACACAAATTGGTTTTGTTAATGCAAGTCCAAGTCTTATCACTGCAGTAGAATCCACGGGATTTGCTTCTTGAAGAGTTTAGACAATCCTACCTAGACATTCTCACTGATTGAACTTAAAAGAAAGCTCTTATAATCAGTAAGAATAATAGATGTATGAGCGAGCTGTGGTGACATTCTTTGTTCTCTGACGTTAACTGGTAATGTTCAAACCAGTTACTCACATATGACCTACTTGCCTTCCATGGAGTGTAGGGGACGCCATTGTCCCGATGTGATGAAAGTAACCCAGCTCTGTTGGTGCTCAGAGCTGGAATGGCCCAAGCTTCCCTCTGCTGGTGGCAGAGCTCTTGTCTGGGTGGCTTCCTTCACTGCACGCACTGCCTGGGGCTCATTAGTCCAAGGTTCTAATGCAGTCATGGCCCGGATCCCCCAGTTGGACCCCTATCATGGAGGTTCCTTCATTCCTATCCAATCAGCCATGTCACAAACCTTAGGTTGTGTCCCCACAGAGGGCCTGACCACAGAGATATTAAAACACTGAAGTAACCTCAAGTTTATGGCTATGGTAATGCCCAGAGACATTTTTTTATGGAATGATGAACGAACCTATTTATAATAATTGCTAATAATTATTCAGCTCTTATTATGAGCCAGAAGCTGTGCTAAGTGCTTTATTGTGTCATCTCATCGAATATTCAAACAAGTCTTTGCGATACTCATATCATCACCATCCATTTTACAATTGGGTGAAATCAAGGCTTACGAAGGGGAAGGGACTTCCCTAAAGTCATACATTTGGGATCTGAACTTGGGCCGTCTAACTGCAGAGCTCCTGTACTTGACGCTCAGGCTATACTCATCAAGTAACGAGCTCTTGACTTTTCTGCCAGTTCCTGAGCACACACAATATTTTATGTGGCCTTACTTATCTGGAGAACTGGAGATATGAGTTATGCCAAGGAGCTGGGACAGGCCAGATAGCAAGCATTCCTTTTTTAAGTTTCTTAAGAAGATGCTTGAAAAATGTGGCATTGTGGGCACAGTTTGGGAGTTTTACAGTGTGTTTGAATTGCAGTGTTTCTAGAATTTCAGCTTATTTCTGAGGCAGGAGGCTTAGTCACTCAAATATCATGAAGCATACACTACCTACCCCACGTTACGAGGCACCTATCACGTCCACTTCCCAACATGCTGCTTGTGCCCCATATCTTTATTTCTATGGTGTTCGGATTAAACATCCAACCCTCTGAATGTTGGTGGACAATGCTAGGTGGCTCCAACCTGTGCTGATCTGAGAACATTGTCGCTGCGTCACCTGCCAGCTGGCGTTGCCACACAGCTTCTCTCTAACATGCTTTCCCTCTGACCCATTTCACCAAGTGCTTGTGTCTACCCTGAGTTCCCTTGCATCAGAGACTTTAGACCTTAGGATACACCTGAGTCAACACCACCCAGCCTGTACAGCACTGCACGGGAGCAGCTGAGCTTGACGGGAGAAACACTCCACATTCCGCCCTCTGATTGGCCTCCTGGCAAGTTAGGACCGCAGACCTCCAGGGAGTCCTGAGCTCTGCCCTCAGCCCCAGTTGGCTGCCCAAGTTACCTCCTGTTTCTGTGGGATGACAACGTCACACCTTCTCCTTCCGCCACGGACCTCAAACTCCCCTTCCCTTTCCAGACTCTCAGGTGATAACCTTATTTCTTTTATCGCGAACCCAGAAGACTGAAATGAACTACTTGCAATATCCCCTTCCTCCCCACCTCAAGACATTCAATGTATCACTCTGTCACTGTCTAGACCTGTTTTGAGTGTTTCCTTTCCTCCTATTGGTGAGGGAGGGGTTCAGTGATGGAGATGACTGAACACCGGATGCCCGACGCTAGGCAGATGAGATCCACAGCAGTTTTGTAGTCACATATCGATACTCACAGCCCCAGTGAAGGGGACATCCACACCATTCAGGGCCACAGAGGGGTTTCACTGGGAAACAGAGTGAACGACCAGAAGAGGTGGGAGGCGGCTTCATAGTGACAAGAGGGTGGGGTGCCCTGTGGTTCCTGGGGGAGGATGTGATTGGCTTGTTTGAATAATTCCGCAAGTCTGCGGGCTGGCAGGAAGAAGCAAGAACGCTGCCTGGTTCCTTGATACACTGGGTTGTTTGGTTAGGGGACTTCTGTGTGGGGGCAAAAGGGCAGAGGATACCTAATGGCTGGGCCATTTGAGGCCTTTCTGATTTTACTGATGTTGAGGCAGTGCTTCGTACTGAACCTTAACTTCAGGCCCTACCCCACAGCACCCATATACCGCCTCCTCTCCCCTACAGTGGAAGCAATGGCCTTGTTCCCCGTAAAGATGGAGGCCTCCATCCATGTCCCGAATTCCATCACGTCCCATCACTTTGCTCTTGAATTTATGATCTCACCGTCAGGCATCCCCAGGTTTTCCTGTTGTCTGGGTAGCACACCAACATGATGTTCTCCCGTAAACATACTGACGTGTAAAACATACTCACAAACAAAAGCCCCCATTCTTGTCACTGTTGCCCTCACCTACCTCCTTTCTCGTACACTCTTTAGAGCAAAACTACTGGAAAGAGGTGCATATACTAGTGCTTCTCAAACTAAGTGAGGGGAGGACTCATTTTTCAGTTTCCAATCTCTTGCAGGTTGACGTGAGGTCCCACCGTACATGCCTAGTACACAGGTTATCCCACACGCTGCTCTCCACGTGAGGTCAACCATTCTGGAGTTGTCTATACCCACTCACTGATCACACAGTGAATATTGCAGCAACATCTCAATGTCTGTGTCTTATTGCTGACCAGGTACAAGTGGCTGGTCTGCACACAAGCTGAGTAGGGTGGTCTGAACTCACTGTACCGCTCCATCTCTGAAACTCTCTTAAATGCAGTATCTTCTTCACAACTCCATTGAAACTGCTTTTGTCATCGTCGCTGATGACCTCCATATTTCTAGTCATTTTGCCTGACCTCTCAGCAGCTTTTGACACAGCAGATCCCTCTTTCTTTCTTGACACACCTTTCTGGGATCTGGGATATCCCTCACACCCCAGGTTTCCGTTCTACCTCACTGCTTTCTTTTTGTTGCCTTTAATAACTTCTCTCTAGTCAAACCCTAAACGATGCAGCTCCTTGGGGCTCAGTTCTCAGTCCTCTGCTTTCCCCTCCCCTTCCCTTTCCCTCCCTTCCTATCTACACTTACTCTGTATATGATTTAATTTAGGCAGAGGCATTACATGCCATTCATATGCTGATGGCTTCTGTATTCACATCTCTGTCCATGACTTCCCCTGAGCTCAAATTCAGACCCTCAAATCCCACTGCCTACCCAACACCTCCCCTTAGAAATGCTATAGCATCTCCAGCTTTAACTTGTCTACACAGAGCTCCTGGGGTTTTCTCCCCACATCTGCTCCTATCCCAGGTCTTTATTATCCAAGTTGAGCATAAGTGTTCACCCTGGACCACTCTCTTTCCTCCCATCTTGTATTCAAACCACCAGCATGTCCCACTGAGTCTACTTTCAGACCAGGACATTTCTTCCGCTTCTACTTCCATTCGAGCTGCTCTCATTCTTGCCTGATCTCTGCAGTGACCCTCCAACTGGTCCCTCTGCTTCCACTCACTCTCACAGTTGGATTTCCACCCAATAGCCAGATGCACCTGCTTAAATTGTAAATCAGACCTTGTCAGTGCTCTGCTCTAAGCCCATAGGGGTGTCCCATCATTCCTGAAATAAGCCCAGCATTCCTTACTATATGACCTGCAGGGCCTCCACGACCAGGCTCGGGCTGGCGATACCACGCTTCCTTCATTTCAGCCACAATGGCCTTTCTCCAATGTCCTGAGCTTGTGCCTATCTCAGCAACTTTCTACTCACTGCTTGTTTTCCTGGAATGCTCTCTCCCAGGCCTCCTCATGCTCTACCTTCTCGCTCCATTCAGTTCTCTGCACAAATATCACCTCCTCGGACAGGCCTCCCAAGACCACTTGATCTAAAATAAAGTGGCCTCCTTTATAACTCTATGTCTCCTTGCCATGCTTTGCATTTCCTCATACTAGTCGTGGGTGCTTGGGATAACAGTTGTTTGTTTGTCATCTCTCTTCTTCACCTGGAGAAGCAGGGACTTTGTCTGTTGTGCTCATCTCTGCATCTCAGGCACCCGGAAGAGTAACTAAAGACTTCAGGTTCCCAGTAAGCATTCACTGATTGAATGACCAAATCAGTGAGTGCTGTTTAGAGGAATGTAAGTCTTAGGGGCCTGATGTCGTCGCTCCCTTTAATTCGATTTCCTATTATGCTCTTCCCAATGGGCTGACAGTATCTCTCTGGATGCCAGGAGTTTCTTCATGTGGAATCGCTGGACGTGCCTATTGATTGAAAGGTCAACAAGCATTATGCTCTAGAATTTTCAATTCTGACACCATTCCTGTGGGCATAACAATAAAAATGCCTTAATTAAAAACACACACAAAAACAAGCTTTGTTGAATATCTATGTAGTAATAGAAATATATATATTTGAGGGAATGCAATTATATTTGTTTTAGCAACTTTCTAGCAAATGTTTGTTGAGCATCTATTAGCTACACAAAACTGTGAGGCCCATGAGAGCAGGGTTTCATGTTGTCCATTACAGTGTTTCCAGATCCTAGAACAGGGCCTGGCATATAGATTGCTCCATGACCATTTGTTGAATGAATGAATGAGGGAAAATCACTATACTGAGGACTGTTTAGGAAGTAAGTCCACTCCCTCTTTCGTAGGCCGTGGCAAAGCCCCAAGGACGATAGGGCAAGCTCATACCTGTCATTGTCTTGTTGGACGTACGGAGGAAGGTCTGTCGTGTGTATGAACGCAGACCCACCTTCTGATTAGCCTGTTTAAAGGGGCTTCAAGGAGAAGTAGGCTTCACAACTTGGCTTTTAAGGATGTGTATGTTTTGACTGGACAAGGCGTGCAGCAAAGAGACTGGCAGGAGTAAAGGTGAACAACAGGGACCTTCCGGATGTGCAGGAGGAGGCGTGTGGCTCCATTGTTTCTGTGCTAAGTCACAGTGAAGATGCATTTAAAAATGGGATAGAGAGCAGAATATGGAGGTGCTTGAATACAAACGCAAAGCCAAATTACATTTTAATTTAAGGTTTATATGTTAAAATCATCATCTCAAAGCCACGTGCGGAACCAGTGCTGTATTTTGGCTGTGGTGCGCAGGGAAGTTTGCCACACGGAGAGGACTGGTGGGAGGGTTGCCAAACACAGGCCAGCCCCAGGGTGTGGGAGGGAGACAGCCTGCCCCTAGGGTGGTGGGGGTGGCAGCGTACTGACCGAGGTGGGAAGATGGATAAAGAGGGCTCTCAGTCGGGATGCTCCAAGCGCGACTGCTGGTAGAGTCAGGTCTAGATTAGCCCTCACTCAGTGGATTTATTGGTAGACAAAAGGCTTGGATGGGTTTGTAGCCTTATATGCTTAATTACTACCCATGCTATTATTTCTTTATTTGAAGCTCTATGAAATTTTCCTTCCTGTAAACTGTGTGACAGAATGGAATCCTTGAAAGGGGGTTTATAGCACCTGATAAGAGCCATTCTGTAGTTGAGTTATCACAGCATGACCCAGGAGACACTGACACTTGGGCTGCAATGCGTGCAGATCAGAGGGCACACCCTGAAAGATTAAGCCATCAACTTAATTCGAGGGGAAGGCAACAATTTTAATTTCTTCTAGTTTTCATATTTCTCTTGAAAGTAAAGCATACAGAAATTAAAAATTGACAGGGAGTTTGGGTTAAGGTTCCATTGTAGTAATCGCCATCTGTTATTTTCTAGCAAATTGAGCTAAATTTTGATTCCCTTTGATATGAACCTGTTTGGGTTCTGTAGTCACCAGGAGAGGAAGGGTTAACCACAGGTATGAAGATTTATAATTTTTGTCATGCAGTGTAGCTAAATTAACCTTAACATGCACAGTATAAAATGGCATCTCCCAAATACCCATTTTCTCTTATTTATGTATATGCTCCATAGAAATCTATGGTATGGTTAGAAAAAATATAAGTTAAAACTTTTATTCCTAGTTGTGAGTTTCCAAAGTCTTTCTTAAAAATCAGCAGAAATTAACTTAGTATAACTTCAACATCAAAATAATGTACAACTCAGTTGCTATCCCACATTCATGGTCTTATTTTTTGTTATGTGACTTATGTGGTTTCTTTTATGCCTTATTTTTTCTTTATCTTTTTTTAAATCTTTTTATCTCTGCCTTTCTCTCCTCACCTTCCACACTTGTTCACACACACCATCTATGTGTCCTTAGATTAACCATTATTTCTTATAATAGATTATTAGAAACTCCTTTGCTTTTGGATGCTGATAAAGCTTTGTATTTCCAAAACTGAAATTGAGATAAGGAGTAAGAGAATACACACACACACACACACACACACACACACACACACACACACACGGTGCCATAAAAATGTATACACATTTTAAGAAAGGAAAATTGTATTAGAATTGTAATATTCAATATATATCAATAACAAAATATCACATTTGACCTCTGCAATTACAAGTGGTCAAGAGGTGCTCAATGTGGTTACCATCAGCGTCCAGACACTTCTGATTACAGCGAACTACTGCTTGAGCAATGCTGACCAAATTGTCCACGTGTGTACATTTTTTTGGGCAACCCTGGTGTGTATATACAGATTGTGACAAACTGGCATTAGCTGAAGTGGCTGATCATTTGTAACAGAATTTTACTAACAACTGACATGAAACCAACAGAAACTCACCAATGGGCTTCTCCGGAGAGTGTTTCTTAATTAACCTGAAATATTTACTGTGCTTATTTTATGCCCTTTCAGAATATGGAATAAGATAAGAAAAGGGTAAAGATGGTTTCTGTCCTTAAAGAATTGGCCATTTCCTTGGGAAATCATGACATAAACAAGTATGAGGAAACAAGTTCTTTTTAAAACTGAGGTATTATAAATTAATAAAAGAAGGAGATAATCTGGGTAATTAATTTAGTTAGATTAAAAACTGAGTTGTTGATGTTCAGAAAAGACATTAAATTTAAAAGTGGGGAGCGAGCAAGCTTTGTTAGCTGACAGCAGGGAAGACTTCCTGCAAGAGGAGAGTCTCCAGCAGAATCCTAGGAGGCATGGATCAGTGCTGGACAGAGATTTAAGGAATGGGTTGGGTATTGGCAGCAATGGTGTGTATGCATGTGTTTGTACACACATGTGCATGTGAGAGCATGTGTACATGCAGCTTGCAGGCTTGGCAGTCATGGTAAATACTGTAAATTTGGAGACTGATCCACAAGTGTGTGGGAGGCTGAGGAGCAAAATTCAGGCAGCAGCAAAGAAGCTTTCAAGGACTCTCAGAGCAAGGCTGTGTGGGGAAAGTTCAGTTTCACATTTTTAGGGAGGCGTTTAGACATGGAAGCTCTTCTTCGGCAGTCATGCTTGTGGCAAACAGCTGGTATGGAGGTAGCAGTGATTGCTGTTATTTCAAACCCCAGAACTGGCTCTAAGTTTTTTATGACATGGAAAGTAAAGCGTTTTAGTTTAAGGCAGGAAAAGATGAATGAAAGAAATACAATGAGGACAGCCTAGTGAGTTCCCTGTCCGTTACAAATGAAGAGATTTACAAAAGGTAAAATTGATGGCTCTTGGTATTCTGATACCAGCCATGTTTTATGATTCTGTAATTATCTGAAACACGCTGCCCAAACCTTGATGTCTGGTCACACGTGGAGGTTTACATGCAGCTAACTGGGTAAAGGCAACATATGTCCTAAGACGATTTGACCAGAATAGAAGGTCCTATCACCCTGCATGAGCAGTGTCAGGAAAAAAACAAAGATCTTTAATTAGTAATCATACTTACAACCTACTCAAATTTAGTCTTCCTTGAGCCCTTCCCCTTAGTCCTTTCAGTAAGCAAAGAAGAATTACGTTTCAGTTCTCTGACTTGTAAATACACACTGTCTTTCAGCTTTCCTGTCATCACATCTGACTGTCCCAGTGATTTGCTGCTGTTTTCCTTATTTTAAAGAGCTCCCATTTCAGACAGCCTTATATTTCTTACTTCACATGTTCCTTCTAAAAAAGATTCCATTTTTAAATGCCGACTGCAGCGACCCCTTGAATGGAGCTTTCGGAAAACTATTCTGGAAGTGGCATAAAGGAATGAAGAAACATGGAAAGGCTTGAAGGAGAAAACTTAGGCTATTGCTGTAGTAACCGAGGGCATGAGAAGATGAAGTCCAGGACCGAATAGTGACCGTTGCAAGGGAGATGAAAGGGTAAAACCGAAAAAGTCCTCATTCATAGGATGGGAAAGTCAAAAATGACAACTTGACAAAAAATCAAAATGGGGGAGATGTTTTAAGAAATTGGAGCAAACCTGTTTGTCATGTTTTGGTAGAGATGCTCGCTTTACTAGATTATTGACAGTAGATTTTTAAAGGAACTCACTAAGTGAAAGGCATAATAAATACAATCTATTATTATGCTCTAGAGAAGTTTTTGCTCAATAAGGAACTTCATGCTAATTTCCACACTCAAACCTGTGGGGTCACTGACTTAAGTCGGTGAAAATCCTAGATGGAGTTGGGCTCTAGCCACGTGGAGCTCCTCAGCCAGAGACCCTCCTCCCCTTGCTTTTCCTGTCTTTATTTTTTCTCATGACTATGGAGTTCAAGATAATGGTTGTTTTTTTTTTTTTATCTCAATATAGATTTATGGCTCTAATTTTTTACTCAAGTAAAAAATTTTCTATTCCTCGTCACGTGGAAGAAGACCTTCATGTGTGTCCCAACACACATGATCTTCCTCCACAAACATTTACCTCAGTCCATTCCTGACAATGACACCCTTCTTTTCCAGGCTCAAGTCCTAGAACGCAGGCGGTTTGGAATGAGGGGGCCGTTGGCAACCACCTGTCAATCTTTTGTTTGAGAGACTAGAAGGAAGGGAGGATCAAAGATGGAAATTGACTTCTGTCATAAGACACGATATGATTTGGACGAAGCTGGGATTTACCCCACACTGACCTGCCTACAAGCTTTAGATAATTTATGTCATTTCAAATGCATGAATGGGAAGGAAAGCAGAAGAACTTGGAAAGTAAAGTAGAGGTCGGAGCAGATTAATATGTACATGCTGTATTGTATGTGTGTCCTAACAGCCTGGCCCACGAGCACCTCCTCGGTCACCTGAAATGAGTTTTTTTATACCAGAAATTTGCGAGGATCAGTAATGACATGACATTAGCTCTGTGTTCCTGAATTCGTGGTGTAATGAACACTATTAACTGAACACGTGGACACAGCCATTATGTGCTTGGCCCTGCATGTTTCTCCCAGGACCGAGTGTCTTCTGTGAAAGTCCAGGAAGATGTTGTAATGACCAGGGCGACCCGTACTGTCTGGGAGAAACGCACCCAGGGCCGGAAGTGCTCATCCCTGGGTGCAGCCAGCTCAGCGCCATGGCTCCAGGCGATCTCTGTTCAATTATGGTAAAATGTTAAATTAGCTGAAAGAGAATTTTTCTGGTTACTTGAATCCGTCTTTTGGACTCCATAAATCATTCACTCATTAAATCATTTACATTAACCCTTCTGTACTAGTCCTCGAGTAACCAGCTCTCAGGAGTCTTCCTGTGCTGTTGTTCCTCATTTGGGTTTTCTTGGTCATTAGCCCAAGGCACCATGAAGGCTCTGACATACAGGAGCTGCGCTGTGTGGGACGAGTTGGGGAAAGAAAAGTACGCTGTGTACCGCCTGTTAGATCAGGACGCCCGAATTCTCCCTCCTTCCGTGGGGAATATCACATGTGTACTAAGTTTTATTTTAAATCTAGAAAAAAGTTCTTTCTTACAAACTGATATTTTAAAAATCTTTATTAAATTTATCGGTGTGACATGGGTTAGTAAAATTATATAGATTTCAAGGGTACGTTTCCCTAGTACATCATCTGTATACGAGTATTGCATTATGTGTTCGCCATCCTAGAGTCAGTTCTCCTTCCATCAATAACTGGTCATTTTAAAGTAACAATTCTTTTTCTAAAGATCATCTATTTTTTTTTTTTTGAATGTTTCTTTTTTCCCCCAACAGGTTTTAGTTGTTATATAAATTTAGTACTATCTTATATTTTTATCATATCTTCAAAAATGATGTGTTAGAACAAAGAATGTTTTTAAGGCCATCCCATCTTCAACCCTTGTCTTGTTGGAAATTGGAGAAGCACATATGAAGTTCGGAATTTCTTTCCAAACCTTCAGTTAACTTTGGCTATTCCAAGAGCAAATCATTCTATTCATGAGTGAGCATGGAATAAATGTCTTATGAGAGTTTGTCGTTTATTTAAAAGAAAAAGAACACATTGCATGGGGCGGCGGGCTTCTGCATGCACGCGACCCTGCAGGGGCAGGCTGTGCCTCCTTTGCAGGTTGGGTCCTGGGGGTTTTGGTCCCCGGGAGGTTGGGCAAGTGATGAACTATGCAGCATCACATCACTTTTATTTTTTTCGCTCTCGTGTAAATGATGACAAATTGCCTAGCTGTAAATTTGAAAGTTCCTGAATGGCACTTTTGTCAAAGGCTTTAGAACAAAGTGCTTACTCGGAGAGATTTTTTCTGTCTTGGGAGCCGGGGTGGAGGGAGCGGGCCTCATTATTATGCATCATGACACAATGCATTATGCATCACGCTTGCTTTTCTGCTTTTTAAACACTTGTTATGGATGATGAAACTAATTTAAATGGACAAACAGGGCGCTCTCCGACACATTCGTCCTGTGATGTCATATTCCTCTTCCAGGGGGCTTCATTGCCACCTCCCATGGAAGCCCCTCGAACATGCATATTTTAACAAGACACTTTAATAATTAGCTTAGAGATCATTGTCAGTCAAGGGGAAATAACCTTTTATCAAAGGTGCCGTGAAAATGGTGTGTTCAGAGAAGAAACAAGTGCTCTGCTTTGCACTTACGCTTGCTTCTTTTCCCTCCTGGCTTTCATACGGAATGAAATACTACAAACGGGGAACAGTGTACAAAAAAGGCAAAGTGTGGGTGTGGAAGGGGAAGCCAGAGCTGTCAAATTGTTAAGACAAATGGGGCTTAGAGAATCCTAATTAAACCTGAAATTGCTTAGAAATCGGAAGTATGTATTCCTAGTCGTTGGCACCAAGAAAAAAAATCTAATTTACTGCATATCTTTAAATAAGGATAACCCATTATTTGGCCGTCCGAGATTTCAATCCTTACCTATTGCATAGGTGAGTGTAGTGAATTTAAATGCTGGGAAATCCACCTCCAGGGTTCAGCATCAGATAAAACAGGGAAATTCAAAAAGGAGCAGAGCTGGCAAGTAGGTGTAGATTTTGCTTTTAAATTTTCTTCCCCAGGGTGTATTCTGGTTATATCCTGGGAAAATTTTAGCATGTTTGAACCCTCAGAAATATTTGAGTATTTGAAAAATAAATGCAGGTATGTCTTCTCAAGACTCAAGGACTATGTTCTCAAGAAAATAGGTTTGTTCTGAAGGCAGTCCTATTGTGTTGCTTAAAAACAATAAAATGCTCTCCGCTGGGCTAGGACTTTGGTTCCTGGGAAGATGCTGGGTTCTCTGTTGCAAATGATGACCAGGTCCTCTCCTGTCATTACGCCTCTTGATGGGGCTAACGACCCCTCCCCTTCTTTTTTAATTTGGGAGGCAGGAAACATGAGCAGCATGTTGAAGTCTTGAATTCATCATCACATAGTTAGGGGTAGAGCTAAGGGCAAACCACGACCATTTTTCCGCCTTTGCCCAAGCTTCAAATCTCACTACCCCTCTCTCTATAGGACTTTGGCTTCCATTTATTTAAAATGCCCTTTTGACACAAGAGCCCCACCCTTTACTTCTTTTTGCTACTTTTTAAAGTTGTTTTCATGGTGGATTGGCAGAAGTGATAGACAGAGGGTCAGGAGCTGAATCTTCTATGTCTGGTTGAGTCTCTAACAGGGGGACCACATAGGGTCTCAGCCAGGTGGCCTCATCGGTGGTGGTGACCACAGCACAGCAGATATAACAGTGATAGCTACAGACCATGGAGTGCTTTCTGTATGCCGGGCACTCCTAAGACCTTCATTATCACATTGAAGTCCCACAGCAGAGAGTTAACTCACATTAAAGCTCTCTGCCCTTTACAGATGAGTAGACTGAGTCACAGGCAGGTTGAGAAAATTGCCGCATGCCACTAGAGATGGGTGTGCAGTTTGACTTAATCTGAAGCCCCACAATCTGGCTTACAATGTGTATCATGTACACCACACAAAGACACCGTGAAATGCAAATCAAATGGTCCCAAATGCGTGTGAAAATACCTTGAAAAAGAACACATATCTGGTGTCTGCCACTCAACTCTTAGTGCCACTTTCTCAGGATTTCATTTGCGAAACACGCATCATTGCAGCTGCTCTACAAGACATTGGTGCTCATTAAGTGGAAGAGATTTGATTAGCATCGGAAAATTTTGCCTTTTAATTTTTCCAGCAGAGGTCGGTGCCCACGTTATCCTGGGAGATAAAGGGACCTACATTTGCTCGTCTTCACTGCATAGGTTCTTGTGTCTCAGGGAGGGAGCAACCTGCCTTTGAGGAATTATCTACGTCAGTCCAGGTTGTGGGCTCTGGGAGTGGAGCCTGCTGGTTGAAACAAATGAGCTTTGTTTAGGGGGAAAATAGCCTTATTTATGGTGGTCTGTCCAGGCCTATTCATCCTGAGAAAATTACCAGATGAGAGGCACCTCATAGTGTACAAATATAATTTAGATTGAGGTTGCTTTAAGATTGCTTTTCTTTCTTTCTTTTCTTTTTCTTTTTTCTTTGCAACTAGAAATAAACAAAATGGTGACAACCCGAAGGCTGAGATTGATAACAATAGGTCTCTTTTCTCCATTCAGTCTCTAAACTGTCAGCTGTAACTGCCTGCCCCATCACAGCGCTGCAGCAGTTGAGCTTTTTCCTGCAGAAGCAGATCAAGTCACGTGTGGAATATTTGATACGTGGCTCTTTTCAAATGCTGGTTTTTGTTTGTGCTTTTTTTGAACTTGTAAATTGCCATCACATTTTAAACCTTGCAATTGCCTTACAGATTGCTGTTTTTAATTAATAAGAATATGCGATGACTAGACCTTCGCAGTATTTTCTTTTGCCGTTAAATAATTGCAGTTCAGTGTGTGAAGCACCTGGACATTGCGGTTATCTGATCGACTTCTTTTTAACTGGATCGCCTAGTTGACTTGTGTGGCTGGTCCTAATGCTTTTATTTATGCTGGTACAGCTGCAAGAATGTGGTTCTAAGTCAGTCAATTCCATCTACTGGTCACCATCTCAACTTATTCTTTCCTTATATCCCTTTCCCTCTCTACTCCAAGATGAACTAAAATCTCTCCATGTCGTTGAGCTGTTTATTTGTCAGTGTTGCTCCTGAGCCGTTAGTACGAACACAGTAGAGATAAACAGCTCCCTTCCTCATCGTTGCACATTCTTTATGTGAGCTCTAAAAATAGGTATTAGATGTAACTGAGAAAAGCAGTATTTCTTTTTTCATAGCACATCTTTTCAGGGGAGATTTCAGCACTTCTAACTTCGGTCCTTTCTCTACTACACTGAGACGGGGCTCCCACACTGATTACTCTTAAAATTTCAGTGACCATACTGGTAAAGCTTGAAGCGGTTTCACTTGAGGTTAAACATTGAAAAAGTTTTCTAAAAGGGTTCTGAAGGGAGCAATTGGATGTATACACAGCTGGAGAGTCTGCATGGTTCTGTGGTTCTTCGTGTGTAGGAGAATCGCTCAGTTGGCACACCGAGCCCCTAGTTTGGGGGCACAAATAAAGCTGTTTTTCAGCACGCTCCAGTTACATCCTGGTCACACATGCTTATTAGTGCCTTTGCTTTCGGCTTCCTCTTGGGTATTATGCGGTCTCTTGGCTGCACCAGTGACTTTCAGCTGTGTCTATGTGACCACTGGAAAATTTCAAGTGACCAGAAGATTCAGTGAGTCAGGCCTGCCCCATCCCTCTGTCTTCATGTGCCAGTTATTTGGATTAATGACTGCATGTTTGGTCTCCCTGGCTTCTGTTCTCTTGCCCAACTATGATCTTTGGGTCAAAGAGATAATGGATTCAATTTCAATCAACTCATCTCCAGCCTTTTGTAGAATGAAATGGTGTTTCATTTCTGCTGTTTCCATTGTCTCTCCTACTATTTAATATGTATTTGTATGCTTTTTATGCAAATGAGCTTTGTTTTTTTCACTTTCTCTACCTTCTTATCTCTCTCTTGACACGTCAAAGCCAAATTTCCCTGAAGACATGTCTACACTCACTGACCCATGTCTTTACCTTGCAGTGGCCCATCACCCAATTTGCCAGCTCCAATCAGACCTTTCCCTTCACTAAACAGTTTGCTCCAAGGTCTCCAATGACTCCCATATTGCCAAACTCATGGGCAGTTTTCAGGACTCACAGTACTTTTCAACACTGATGACCGCTTCCTCCTCATTGAAGCAGTCTCTTTGGCTTCCAACTTCCTCACGCTCTTGTTTTCTCTTGTTTTTTTCCTAGTCTCTGTCTCAATCTTCTCTGCCAGTTCACGCATGGCCTTTAAGTGTTAGGATTCATTAATGCTCAGCTCCAGGCTCTCCTCTGTCTTTGTTCTCTTTCCCTAGATGATAAAATGCATGCCCATAACACTATTTCCAGCTCTGCTCTGAGTTTCAGACCTCTATATTCAATTGTCTAGACATATCCACTTCTCAAAGTTACTTGTAAAGCTCATAGGGCAAACCACATTCCATCTTTTCCCTCTGTCCTCCACAACCATTCCATAAGAATGTGGGCAAAAATTGTTCAGATGTATCCATAAAGAGAGCACGGGAGGTTGGTAGGAATTCAGGTGTCATGGGAGTCCTGGGTATGATTGTTTGTTGAGAGCTGTGGTGGCAGGGACAGTTGTCTGGGTGTTAAGGGACAGTGCATGGGTGCAGCACATGACTGAAGATGTGAGTACAGGGTCACCTGAGAAGACTGGGTTGGCCATGGCCATCTTTCACATACTCTGGTTGGTGGTCTTTGACCTGAGTACCCACAGTGAAAGTGAAAGGTTTGTTTCCTTTTAAGAGTGGCTATTTGGGGTAAGGCAGCTGTGAGGTCGAATGTCAAGGATTTCTGTCCATCATCTATTGGCTGTATAATCTCAGTTACATGGCTTCCTGCCCCTCTCAGGTTATTTCGCCCCATCTAAGGAAAACTTTACTCTCCAGTCATTCAACAACATTTTCCCTGCATACCTCACAGCCTTTTCTTGTTCTATTGGCCTTCCCTTATAAGCCATCTCTTCTGCTCCCCAGTACCAGGAGACTGGGGGATGGAGAAAACATTCTGTTTTCCCCGAAGCACTGATGCCTCAGGTGGGGAACACAGTGGTTGTGAATCACAATCCAAAATCAAGTTGGACTTACAGTGGTCCCACATGCCTGTCCCATCAGAGATCCCACATGAGGCTTCATCAGGAAATCTACTTAGCCTGACTCAGCCCAAAAGAAGTTTATGTGGAAGACACAGATTTCTCAAGGTTCCTCAAGATGAGACAGTAGGGCCAGACCAGAAAAGGGACCCACGCTGGGCTAGCTGCTCTCTCGGCCTCCAGGCTCACAGTGTTTCATGCTGTTTCTCTCAGTGTGCCATCATCCTTCTCTCTCTGCAGACCTCCTTTATCTACTTCTCTGGAAAGTGCCACCTGCTCTGCAGTTCCAGGCCCCCTTCCCAATTCCTGAAGGAAAGAGTCTTTTCCTGCTTAGGCCCATCTTTGGATGAAATAGAAATCTCTTGATTGTGTACTTTGTCCTTATGATTCATGTTGGTGAGCTTGTGGGAATAATTAAGTCAACTAAAATTCACCAAGCATGATTAAGCATTTGGTGGGTATCAGACACTTGACTGAGGGAAGTCAGGATTTCTTGTTGGAGGGCAAAAGTTTAAAAAAGAAACGCTCACTTGAAATGGCGGCTCTCTAAAATGTGGAGTCTCCGGTACTAACTTGGGGTTCTGGGTAATACATAACGCCCTCAAAAAGTCAATCTATGCTTCAAATATCATGGGGAGGGCGCACTCTTTCTTCCTCCGCAAGTCTGCATGTTATAGCACGAAATGGTGAATTCATTCTTTTGTTGGCAAACGCCCACTGGAAAGGATTTCTGAAACCTGACCAAGGGCACAGTAAGCCTGTGGTTTTATCTGACGATTGGCTGTACCACGCTCTGTTCATTTAACCTAGTGACATGCCCTTCCCTGGGGGCTCCATGGCACCTAGCGAGTATTTCCTACACCAGTCATGGTACAGCCTGTCATTTCAAACTTGCAATGACCCTGAGTAGATGATTTTATTTTTATTCCAGTTGTACAAGTTGTACAGTTGTACAAAACCGAGGTGAAGGGAAGTCAAAGCTGGGGCAGCAAGAAACTGATGGGGCCAGGATCCAAACCCAGAGCACTTGGACCCCAAAGCCCAACACTCTACCCACCCACCTAGGTCCTGGTTTAAAAAGCTACCCATCAGGAGTAGTGGTTGGGCCTCCAAGGACCACGTTCCATGCTCCTTTTCAGCCAAACTTCAGAGAAAAGTTACACTCCTCTAAAATGAAAAGCAGCTTCAGTTGTCTTCTCTGTTCACAAGTTCAGCCACGTGGCCATAATCCGACAGTTTCAATGGAGGGTCCAGCGGCCTCTGGCATTGTGAAGCAGCGGCCTCTGGCATTGTGAAGCAGTGGACGGATGGCTGCCCCTTCTGGAGCGTCACTGTCCTCTGACCCCAATTCAGGAGGCCACACCACATTCACTGCTGATATGTTTTTTTGTTTTTTTTTCTCCAAAGACTGACTTGCTGGGTCTTTAGCTAAATGTCATGTCTGCTTTTCACACCCAAGTCATCCCACTTTTCCTGGATGCTGTGCTTGTCAGTCACTTGCAAGGGGCCATTTTGAAGGAAGGGTTTTGTGAAATGTTTTCTTAAAGCATTATTTTAATGTCCTGAAAATGTCTTTTTTTCACCTCTGCCAGAGTTCAATTCAACAAATAATTGTTGAATGATCACTATAGGCAAGGGACTCCGCTGTGAATATAACAAAGATGAAAATACCAGTTGACAAGAAGCATGAAGTTTGATGGACACAGACACATGTCAGTTAACACCAGTGGGTGGGGTCTGTGTAGGGTGATCATAGGCTCAGTTCATTGGCCACTTAGCTACTTTTAATTTTATTTTTAGCATCTTGATTGAGGTCTAATTTGCGTAGTGTATGATTCATTTATTTTAAGTGCACAATTTGCTGATTTTTAGTACATTTACAGAGTTGTATGAGTATTACCACAATCCATTTTTAGAACAACCCCAAAATACTTCTCCACCATCCAAATTTGCAATCACTTCCTATCCTACCCCCAACCCCAAACCTTGGGCAACACCCCCTGCTCTATTTTCTTTATAGATTGGCCTTTTCTGCTTCACTCACATAAGTGAAATCATATAATATGTTGTCTATTGACTGGCTTATTCACTTAACGTCATCATGTTTCTGAGGTTCGTCCGTGCTGTAGCATGTATCAGGGCTTCATTCCTTTTTATAGCCATGTGATGTTCTATCATATGGATGTAGGACATTTTGTTTATCTGCTCTCCAGTTGATTGGTATGTGCATTGTTTCTAGTTTTTGGTTGAAAATAATTAATGCTGCTATGAAAATTTGTATGCACGTTTTTGTGTGGACCTACGTTTTCATTTCTCTTGGGTCTATACCTAGGAATAGAATTGCTGAGTCATATGGTAAAATTAGGTTTAACGTTTTAAGAAACTGCCAAATTGTTTTCCAAAACAGGCGCACCATTTTACATTCCCAGTGTCTGAGGATTCCAATTTCTCCACATCCTTGTCAACACTAGTATTATTTACTGTTTTTATTAGAGCGATTCTACTGGATGTGAAGTGGTATCTCATGGTGGTTTAATTTGCATTTCCCCAAAGACATAACGTTGAGCATCTTTTCATTGCACTTACCAGCTATTTGTAGATATTTTTAGGTGAAATGTCCATTCAAATCCTCTGTGTATTTTTTCCTATTGTTTTTTTAAAGAACACTGTAGAGAAAGTCGAGCAATGTGGAAGTCTGCAGATATGGTGATTAGTTTTAGAAATCAGCAGCAATGCAGTGTGCCCTACATTCTGGATTGTTCTGAACCTGGTTGTTGAAATCCATCATCGTACCTCTACACCTCAACAAGCACAGTCGGGTCTGAGACCTCCTCGGTCTATACCACAGGAGCAGAGGGGTGCCCTGGAGGGGGTGCAGGGTGCGTTGGCTATCTGGTGTGCTCTCTGCCCCTAGCAGATGCTCTCAGTGCACACGCAGGTGCCCAGACCTTTCTGTGTCAGTGTGATCTGGAGATTTCCAACTGCCAGTATCTGTCTCTTACTGCCTGTGGGATTTTCCCACAAGGCTGGTCTGTCCAAATAGGGTAGGCTGGAAGTGCCAGAGAATTAACTCCCCCCCCTCCACCCCGCAGCAGCCCTCCACCAATAACTGATGATCGGTGGTGGTACGTACCTAATCAGTCCGGGTTCCTATTGCACAACAGTGTAGGCATAGTGGTGTATCAACAACAGAAATGTGTTTCTCACAGTTCTGGAGGCTGGAAGTCCACGATCAGGGTGCCACTATGGTTGGGTCCTGGGGAGGCCCTTTTATGGGTTGCAGTCTGCTGAATTCTTGTTTCCTACATGGCAGAAAAAGAGGCCAAGAGAGCTCTCTGGGGTCCTTTTATAAGGGCACTAATCCCATTCATAAGGGCTCCAAACTCGTGACTCAATAACCTCGCAATGACCCACACCTCCTAATACCATCATATTAGGGGTTAGGATTTCAGCATAAGAATTGCTCAAACATCCAGAGCATTGCAGTGTATAAATAACCTGGCTCCCTCAAACCACAGGTAAGACTTCTGAGGTATGTATTTTGCACAATTTTCTCGAGCTTCCCCACAAGATGAAGCTTCAGGCCCATTTTTACAGCAGCTGTTACAACGCACCCACCCCAGGTGGCAGGACAGTAGATATCTTGCAATTCAACCCTTGATTAGCATCCGCCTCTGGAGAGCTCCAAGACACTGCCTCTTGTTCAGTGGTATGGGCTACTTGTCCTGCCCTGGGACATGGTGACAACTGTGTCCTCTTGCCTCCACTGTGGTCACGGTCATGCTACCTTGGGGCATGCTGGACGTTATGATATGATCCTAACATTCCAGAGCTGAGTGCAAACAAACACCCTTAGGATCAGGCAAGGGTGTCATCTAGTGAGGAGGGAGCATCAAAGATTGTTCAAGACCAGTCAGGTTGACTCTGGGAATGGTCAACAGAGGGGGTGTAGGACAATCTCTGGGTGTAAACTGGAGGCTAGATACAGGTTGAGGAGACTGGATTTGGTGGCCCAGGGGTCATGCCACTACACGAAGCAGAGGGGCAGCACTCTGTGGGTGGCATATGCTCTGGAGATGATTTTGACCCCCACTGAGCAGTAGGTGAATGTGTAACCCCCAGAGTCTTCAATTGTAAGATTGTAACAGTGTGTGTGTAAAGGCTGGGCCTGGCTAGGACCTCAAGGTGAAAGGTCCTCCTTGGTGGGTGTATTTGGGTCCACTGATCTTCCTGAGGCGTGGTGACTAGAAGTAGTGACTAACTGAAGGACAATTGGGATGGGGCCGCCATTGCGTCAGTGTTTTAGCAGGAAGGTTTGATATCTTAGGTCAGTTCCAGGGAGACAGATCAGGGAGGGTTTGCATGTGGGACATTTGGTGGGGGAAGCTCTCAGGAAACAAAGCAGTGAGGCTTGGGCAGAGAAGGAGCTGCTGTGAGATGCCACCAGAGCCTCAGCCGACCCCGAAAGACACTCTGAGCTGAGTGCCCCTCAGAGTTGTCCGACTTGAGCTTGGTCCCCACAGCTTGTTTGACCAGCCATTGGATGAGCACTGTCTCCAGTGAAGGGGCTTCTTTGGGTTGAGGTGGATTCTCTAGAGAGACTCAGCTGTGAGCTCCCAGCAGGCAACATGCCCTGCAGGGAGGGGGTGAGTACCTGAGACCTGAGGTGGGAGGCTGGGCAGCAGATTATAGCGTCCCTTACAGACAACAAGCGCCAAACCGTGTCACCCAGTGAGCAGGAAGCCGAAGGGCGCTGGTGGCTTGTGCAATGCAGCGTCTCACAATCATTTGCTGCAGCATATGAAGATGCCCCTTGGGGCGATGTTAGAAGGGGGGTAGGACATGTCCCTCCTCACCACCACCCTCAGCCTGTTCATTCCTGTCCTCTCTTCTCGCCTGCCCCACCAGCGTTTGGCCACTCTGTGGTTCTGGCTCTGCTGTTACTTCTCCATCGACGAACAACATGCCTCCCTTTAATTTTGTTGTGACTTCTGGGCCTTTATGTGGTCAGGCCCTGTGAAAGAGTCAAGGTTTCCCCCTTCTCGGTGTGCTAGGAGAGAGCTGGGAGGGCTGTGGTTACTCGTGAGGACTGAGGAGGTCCAGGAGCGGACTGGAGCTGCCCAAGGGGCATGGACAGGAGGTGTTCCCCAGGGGGTGTGAGGGCAGGAGGACCAAGAACCTGCAATTTGGTTGATGACAGTTAAGGGTAATCAAAAGACCAAGGACAGGAACCAGTGCCTAAGCGGCCATCCAAAGGCTCAGGAGGCTGGCCTGGAAAAAGGCAGGTATGAGAACCTGTGTTTAGATGGCAGGTTTATAGGACATGGATGGTTTCCTTACAGTGAAGGAACTGGGCACCATATGGTTAGGTGGTCAGTCAGCAACAGAGGTCAATAATAATAAACCACTAATCAAATATTTATAATGCTTTTCATTATATGTTACCTTGGGTCTGCTATGCAAGAATAATTTCTTATGATGATAAGGCTAATGGGAACCCACCCCTTGCCTGCATTTGTGCATATTGTAGCATTTGTACACTTTCTGGACCTCATCATTGTCAAAATGAAGGATGAGTTTTGACCGCCTTCAAGATTTGGAAATAAATGATGTCACTTTTTCGCCAAGGTCATCCAAAGCTATTTGTGTAGCTATTCTACATTTATAATACAAGAGCTAGAATGAAAGTTTAAATATTATCAGGTACCCACCAGGTACATTTGTAGAAATGAGTACCTACAGGATTGGGCATTGTGGGAGTTGGGTGCCACCCACATGGCCCTGCTCCTGTGGAGCTGACACTAAAGAGCTATATGAACAATGGCAGCATCTCAGAGTATGTCAGCGACAAAGTAGACTGTGCGTTAGGAAAACATAGTGGGGGACTTAATGTAGCCTGTGGGTCACGCAGGCCAGTCAGACCAGCTTCAGTTGTGACAAGGCATCCAGGATTATAAACTTGGCATGCTGAAGGAACTGAGGAAAGGTCAGCAGGGCTGGAGTGCAGAGGAGGGGGCTATACCAGGCGGAACCCCAGCAGGAAACAGATGGCACTCTCAGGTGAGAAAACATTGGGAATGTTTAATAAAGCGACCATTTACAAGGCTATGGGCTGGATGTCCGGAGAGCATAAAGGATGACGCAATGCCCTGGGTCCCCTGATGGCTAACTTGTCACTGTCCATGAGCCTGGTGGGGTGAGGGGATGGCGGAATGGTTCCCAGAGCCTGGAAGGAGAGATCCGCTTTGACAAGAGGAGTGACCCTTGGCTGATGGGTGCCACAGGAGACTCATGAGGAAGTGAGCCAGAGGACTCCACTCTTTTACTCACCTCTGATCTGGGGGGGCTCCCACTGCCCAGAGCCCATCGGAAGTCAGAGGGCAGGGGCGGCTCATTGGTGTAGTCGATACTGACCAGATTCATGGGCCAGAGAACAGGGTGGAGACAGGCTATGGATGAACAAACAGAAGGGATCTTCCCGGAGAGAGGGAGGGTGGCACAGAAGTGGGCAATGGCCAGACTGTAGTTCATATTAAGGATTAACTCTTAGTCAAAGGCCACTGGGCAATTATTAAAGCGTTTAAGAAAGGGGGTGTTGTGACCATATTATTATAGGAAGGTAAAGAGGTAGCAGAGTAGAGGAGGGATTTGAGAAGAGCAGGAGTGGATTCTGGAAGGCCATTTATGCAGCTGTCAAAGTTCACTAGGAGACATGATGGGGGCCAGGACGAGGGCTGAGCCACGCAGCTGAGGACAAGTGGCCAATTCGAGATATATTTAGGAGAGTCCAGTGTGGACAGCTGGGTGGACGTGCCTTTCACTGATAAAGGGAACGATGGAGTCTGAGCAGCTTGGGGAGTGAGGAAGGAGGAAACGTAGGTTCACGTGTGATCCTGGTCAGTTTGAAATGCCTGTGAATACATTGGAGTATCAAAGAGCAGGTGAAGGTGTAGGTGTGGAACTCAGGAGACCGGCTTGGGTAGAGTGGAGAGCTGGCTTAGATGGTGAATTAGGCCATGGGTGTGGCCGAGATCTCTGAAGAGCAAGTGTAGAGTGAATTGCATAGAGGGACTCAAAACCCTAAAAACACCAACATCTTGGGATTAGGCAAAGTGAGGTGACTCAGTAAAGAAGACCGAGAAACAATGGCCATAAATGGTAGAAGATCAGCAGGGACAGGGCGGGAAGTAGGGTAGAGTGGGCTGCAGAGTGACTGGGAAGTGGAGAAATGGAGCCCGGGATGTGTGCATGTCCTCAGGGAAGGCTTGCTGAGAATGGGGAGGGGCCAGATAGGTCAGTCGTGGCGGGGGTGTGAGGGCAGAGGAGAGCCGGACTCAGTGAGAGGACCTGAGCATGTTTAAATGCTGACCCCTCAGTGGAGAATCAATGGCAATTGAGAGGACAAGGACCCAGGAGTAACCCAATCATTCATTGAGAGAAAATTTGGAATGAGGAGGAAGCCAAAGCCTTGCCATCCTAAGAGCATTTCTCCCCGGGCGTCATCCCCTTCCGGAAGAACAACGTCTGCGCTTCCACTTACAGGAAGGTGCGCGGACTCAGCACCACAAGGCCACAGCCACACTCAGAGCCCCAGGGGCCTGTCTCCCATCTCTGCAGACACAGCCAGAAGAGCACCTCGCATGGGACAGGACGTTGTCTCCACTGTAACCCAAGCGAGGGGAGGACGGATCAGATCCTGGCACATTGGTAGAGTTGGTGGTGGAGGTGAGGCGGTTCAAGGCATTTTTAACTGAGTATATCTCTTCTCTATAAAGGCGGAGGGAAGACTGGCTCCTGAGCGTGAGGGGTCTGAGGTGTAGGGAGGTGAGAGAAGGTGAAAGGGTCATTTTGGCGAGCAGGAGAGGCCCGTGTAGGTTAGTGACCATGCGTTTGTTCTGACACGAATCTTCCCAGTTGTGTGATTTTTGCGAACACTCAAGGGTCCAGATGTGGGCGTGAAAGTAGCTTTTCCCACCCTCCCATCCTCTCTCCCTCACTCTCTTCTTTCCTTACTAATCTGTCCAAGTTGGAGTTCAGTACGTACGTGTCTGTATATTCTAAGATCCCCAAACAACTCAGAAGTTTGGGGATCATAGAAACACAAATATGTCACCTTTATAGGTGATGAACACATGAGGAGAAAGAGAAGGGAAAGGCTGGAGGCCTGAGATCGGTTATTAGTGTGTGTTGCAAAAAAAAAAAAAAAAGTCTCAGGACGGATTCTGCGTCCTGGTCCTGCCACATCAGAGAACTTAAAGCTTTTATATTTTTCTTTAACAGATTTTTAGTCACCTCTGTTGGCTGCTTCAGTTGTTTTCTCAGCCTTGGGGAGGCGATGAGGTGGCACACGTGGGCTCACGTGGCAGGTGGTCTCGTCCTTTCACTGCCCTGTGGGCAGAGAGAGGCCATATGAAAGTCACAGCCATCATTTGCATTTGTAAAGCGAAACCCAGGGATCACATCTGTGTCTACCATATGGCAGATGTGCCGTATGTGTTTTTAAAAACATCTGAGTTGTCAGCTGTGCAGCACTCATTCCAGACCTGGGGAAAGAGCAAGAGACTTATGAATGCGCATTCCTTTTCCTCCTAGAAATCCACTTATCTGACTTACCTTCCGTTTAATTCGCATGAAGAGAATCACAGTTTGTCATGATTCTGAAATGTCGACAACAACTACCAAATGCTGCTTTCTGAAGAAGGACCCTGGAGGCCGGGCCGAGCGGGGCTGGCTGGTGGGTGTGCTTGGCTGAATAACGCTGCCACCTCCCCTGGGGTGCTCATGCCTAACCCCCGGAACCCGTTGATTATCTTAGGTGAGGAAGTCATTTTGCAAATGTATTTCAATTAAGATTTTGGATGTGGGGAGATTATTCTGGGTTATCTAGTAGGCTTGATCTAATCACAGGGATCCTTGGAGGAGGGAAGCAGGATGTCAGAGGGACAGTAGGAGATGTGATGATGGAAAAAGAGGTTGGAGCAAAGTGAGGAGGGGGTCACAAGCCAAGGAATGGAGGTGACCTGGAGAAGCAAGGAAACAGATTCTCCCCAGAGCCTCCAGGGGGAGCACAGGTCAGCTGACACGTTGACTGGAGCCCCATGAATCTGATCTTGGACTTCTTGCACCCATAACTGTAAGATAATAGATGTGGTTTTTTCTTATTGTTGTTATTGTGGGTTTATTCAGAATGGTCATAGAATGTCCTCCTTTTTGGTTGGAATTTTAAAGAGCTACTGCATTTACAAACTTTCCATACTATTTAACAAGCAAGCATTGTCACGTTGGGATTTGAGGAAGCCCAATAGACATCACCGTTCTCTACTAACTTGCCTTTTTATTTTTTTTATATTTTTTTTATTAGTGTTAGGTGTGCAAACCAGCATAATGATTAGACATTTAAAAAATACGGAACGTTTCGTGAATTTGTGTCATCATTGCGCAGGGGCCATGCTGATCTTCTCTATATCGGTCCAATTTTAGTATATGTGCGAAGGGAGCACGATTTGTGTTGTTTTAAGCTAGTACATTTGTATTAGTTTGTAACAGTGACAACAAGGCACTAAAACTGTAGGATCATTTATTTTAGATGTTATGTATGTGTGTGTGTTTCACTGCTCAGATATCATGATACATTTACATGATCGGTTTCCCAGGACAAGGGGAGGCAATGCAAGCAGTAAACTTGAGTTGATGTGTTAGCTACCATCTCAACCCACAGACCGTATGGATTCAGAGTTAGAGAGTAGGCACCACCCAATGTAAGCCCCAGTGGTCTGGTCCTGTCCACCCAGCTCAGTCCAGAATACAGTAGATGTTCACTCATGTGGCAAACACAGACTCTGAATGAAGGAAATGGAATGTTCCTTTTGGTCCAAGCTATCTCCTTATATATGTGACTCAACATTGTCCTTTACTTACAAACATAGCTGCTGATGTCTAAAAATGTCAGGGTAGGGTCATGACATTTGCCCAAAAATACACTAATTTACTTTTGGAAATAAGACATTTCAGTGGTTTAGGCTATGATTTTATAGGGTTGCAAAAAATTTTCCCCCTCATTTATACTAAATTGCTCCACTTTTCAATGCTTTTTAATTTTTACAATGCTTTATTATTATTTTTTTCTAATTTAAGAACAATGCATACTGAATATGTAAAATTTGTAAAACACTCGAAGCACAAACCAAGAAGCCAAGAAAACAGTTGTAGTTCTACACTGTAGAGATGGATACTGTTAATATTTGGGGATATCTTTTGTCAGTATTCATAATTAGGTGCTTGTCTGATTTTTTTTGCTGCTTCTTGAACATTTCCCCACATCAGCATATATTCTGTAATATAGTTTTATAATGGCAACATTCTATTTTATTATATGTATCTTGCACAGTTGACTTAGCGAATCTGATTCCTATTGTTGTGAATTTAGGTTGTCCCTGGAATTTTATTGTTGCCTGTTCATGGGCTTTGCCCATTTCTTTTTTGGTATGTTATTTGAAAAATAGGTTTCTAAGATTTTTGTTGCATGGTAGGGTTATTAATTTTTTTAACAGATATGTACAGTTTTGTAGGTCATTGTTTGCATTTTAATTTTGCTTATAGTGAACTTTTTTTGATATATACATATTCAATTTTATGTAGTCCAAAGTATTTGGCTTTTCCGTTTTGGGTGTATCTGTGGTGATTTCTGTTCTTTATTATTTCCCAATTGATTTTCTTTAGTTCTGAGGGCATACTTGATCTAACCCGCTTTTTCTTTTAGGTCAGATGCAAATTTCCTTCTTCATGGTGGACCAGTGCTGTTTGTAATCCTTAATCACCCTCTTAGTTCATTCCATGTTAAGAATAATTTTTTCCCCCATAACATATTTTTGACCTAAAATCTCCTCAGTTGGCTAATTAGATGGCTTGGTCATTTAATCTCATCTTTTAGCAGATTCAGGCTGAATTCAAAATATATAGAGATCAGTATGATGTGAGTCTATGGATGTGAACATACTCATATTGTGAGTGAAATACCTATGGAAGGTAATTTGCATCTAATTTGCATCTTTACCCCCAGATGATAATGAAATAAATTCCTAGTATATGGCTTCTATTTCCCTCATTAAAGTGATGTCCCCTACTCTTAACAACACAAACCGATAAATTATTAAAAAATTAAATCCTTTGCATTGCATTAAAATTTGAAGAAGAGAAATGATTTATTTCTAACAAGGCAGGAAAAACAAAATAAGCTGAAAAAAAATTCTGGGCTTCTGAAATTTCCCATCCCACTCTCTCCCTGCTTATGTTCCAAACAATTGGTGTAAAAACAATCCTAAACAAATGTTTATAGAGGCTGCACTCCGAAATACTGGTAATGAATTCTACATAACAAGCTCGCTCTTCCCCCCGGCTATTTGAATTTAAAGTATACATTTTGTAGTAATTTTGATGACTTCATTTTGAAACGGTTCTTAACAGACATTTTGGAAATGTCTCACGTCATGAATTTATTCATAAACCAGCCTGTCAAAAACCTTAGCTTTCACTGGGGAGATCGTATCTGAGATGCCTGGGTAACTGTTCTACCTGTATCGTCTGCCATCTTGAAAGATCATTACTCATTTCCATTACCGCTTGGATGTTCTGGCTCGCTGCCTGCTGGGTTTTAGGACTGTGTGGAGACCATGGCATTGAGTTCTCATCTATGTAGCACTGGGTAAGTGCTATATTCCTCCTCTAATTATGATGGTAACTTGTGCTTGGGAGGTTGTGGTGTTTACTGTTAATGGTCAATGTTGCTCATCGAAAGGTGATAAACCAATAATAGGATCTTGGAACAGGAGAGTAAAGATAAGCACAATATGTCATTTTTTTTTTCACTCTAATACCCCTAATGATGACTAATAGGCCTTCATGTTTATTTGTTCAATAAACAACCATTGGGTTTGAACAAGAGGTCAACATAGTCAGCAGTGAGGACAGTGCTCCATCAAAGGACATTATTTGATGGCTAGAGCAAGTACTGGAAAGTTTTACAGTAATCTCATTGTAGTTACAGCATGTTTCCTCCCCCTCTGAACTCTAAGGGGTGAAGAAAACAAGCAGATGCTTGTGTCTTTCCATTTCCAGTTGACGGTCCTTTGAGAGTGCCCTTTCATGAAGCGTAACACTCATGCACGTGTGTTAAACCAGCCCTTCTCACACATCCGCGTGAATATGCGTCACCTGGAGAATTTTGTTAAAATGCAGATTCTGGAGTGAGAGGCTGAGGTTCTGCATATCTAACCAACTCCCAGGTGATGCTCAGACATTGGCGGGTCAACAGAACACATTTTGAGTCGCATGCTGATTTCCAGCATTCAGGATGGAGGGAACAGAGCCCATCAGAGTAGACTTAGGGCCTCTTCTAATAATAGGGCATGTGCTTAAGGCGGCAGAATAGTGTGATGGATAAAAGTGCTCTGGGTGTAAATCCTGGCTCTGCCAGTGCTAAATTTTGGGTAGTTACAACCAACTCCTAAGTCTCTATGGCCAACGACAACAAAGATTTACTTTTTGCTCACATGATGACAGTGTCTGGATGAATGTTGGCCACACATCTGCTCATTTAGGATCCACTCTGATGGCAGCCTTAGCTGGGGCATGCCATTTTCCCTACATCTGTTGGGAACCTGAAGTGGCTCCTAAAACTTCTGCTTGGATTTGCTTATGTCGTGTCTGTTCACATGCTATTGGTTAGAGTAAATCACATGGCCAAGCCTGCTGTGAGTAGGCAAGGAAGTTGCCTCATTGCGCATGGCCGCAGGTGGGGATGGAGCTTCCCCTACAGGGAAGGGCGTGAAGAGTTGGGACAAGAACACAATCTTCCACAGCCACTGGGCAGCTATGCACTCTTGTCCTTTTCACAGGGCTGTTTCCAGGATTGAATGAGCTGAAATGGGTAGCACATGGCACTTGACACATAGGAGAAGCTCAATAAATGTTTGCAATTATAACTGTTATTGTTTTTCTTCTTATTCCTCCCCTGATCCTCAGTGCCTGGTCGCTGCCTCTTCCACGCTGAGAAAGATCCCTGTCCTGGCTTCCACGATAGCTGGGACACAGAGGCCCAGTACGGACCCAGCGATTCAGTCACCTGAGGCCCTTTGGTCAGTTAGGGGCTCACCTGCAGTTCCAGGTGGGCGGGTTATCACACAACCAGTCATTTCTAAATCATTTTAGGCAGTGGCTTAATTTTCTTGCCCATCACATTTTTTGAGTTTTTGGCTTGAGTTTCAGATCACTTGATTCCTCCTGTCTACTCTTGTATTTTGGCTTATGACCCGTTCTTTGATCATTTATTCTACAGATATTTATTGAGGATCCAGTGTATGCCAGATGTTGTGTGAGTAGCAAGGATACATATAAAGTATGGTTACTGGTGAATGAGAGGTTATGAATGTCTGTTACACGGAAGCTCTGGTTCATTACTGACCAACCACCAAGTGCTTGTGGATGAAGCTGCAAAGGTAGAATCCAGCCTGAATTTCCTGGAATCTGGGCAGCTTAAACATATTCAGTGAGCCAAGGTGGTAGTAGGCTTGTGAGCAGGGCAGGTACGTTACCTGGGCTTTAGGAAAAAATATTGGTCAGTATTTGTAGGCTGGAGGAGTGTTCAGTGATTGGGAACTTGGTGGAGGGAGAGATTGTAGGGGTGTGAGTGAGCAGGGCTGGGCTTTATGTGTCTGTGGGAGAAGACTATGACGAAGGACCGAGGACCTCTGACAATCGTGATGCCTAATCAGAAAGGAATTGTGACTAGGAAAATGGTTTAGGTGAGGAGAAAATGATGCATTCAATTTGGACCATGCATTTGTGTTGCAAAATGGATAAGCAGATAGAGATGCCGGTAAAGGGCTTCAGATAATCTACAAACCAGCTAACGAGATCAGCTAGTGGAGGACCCATTACATAATACATGTTAGTGTACAGAAGGAAGAGTGTAGACCAAGGCATGTGCGTCCTTAAATGCTGAAGGAAAATATCTGCGGTAAGGCAATAGCTCATCTTACCACGTGTGTAGTTTTTTTTTTCCAGTTTGACTACGAATATGCATGCTGTATTCATGACTCTGCACAACAAAGTCAATATGTTAAATTTAACTGTGATTTAAATTGATGCTGCCTAAGTGCCCAGAGACCCATGAAACACAAGGGGGGAGGAAAAAGCAGCCACTGCCACTGTTGCTTAATGATAGAAAAGATTCGAAAATCAAAGGCATTGGCTTAGCCTCACTGTGCAGCAAGGAACAAAACCAAATTAATTATGAATGAGATGAATAAATAATTTAAATATATCACTTATTGGCTCTTTATTGCTCAACGCTTGAAAAATTATTTCAATTAGAAACTTAAACTGAGTTTGATAGACGACGAAGAGTGTGCAGCTCAAGATAAATGCAAATCCCTTTGTGATATAAAAATTTGATTTGGCTGTATGAGGTCTATTAAAAAGAAATTAATAATCTCCAGGAAAAAGAGGTCGCTCCAAGAAAGGTTGGCCTTTTCCCACAGAATATTGCTTATTTTAAGAGGGAAAAAAAATCAATAAGCTTATTATAGAGATAATTAAAAAAAAAAAAATCAAACCACAAAATACCACCAACCTCCCAAGCAACCAAACTAATAAACGTTTGTTTCTCTGGATTTCATATTAAAATCATAGGGTGGGAGCGCTACCTGTATTTCACATGATCTTAACTTTTGTCTCATTCCCAAGGAAATGATTCATTCTCTCTGTGTTCGTCGGCCACGTAAAACACAGCAGTGCGGTTTCCATTTGTTACACCTGCAAAGGGAGGGATTTGTCTGGTGGGAGCCACAGGGGATCTCATCCAAGACAGAACTACCTTAGAAAGTCAGTTTGATTCCTATGCTTCCGTGCCCAGGTGCTGCGAAACCCTCCCTCTACCTCGCTGACAGAATGGCTAATTAATGAGTGTACTATCTTTTGCATGTTCAGTCTAAACCCCAGAATCCTTCTCATCACGGGGGCCACTGCAGACAGGCAGTGCTAGTTGAGCAGAATAGACATGTGGCATGAAAGCTGCCTGCCATCTGTCTGAGGATCTGAGCGATGAACACTTTGGTCACATCTCCCTGGCATAGGAGCAGTTTGTCTGGTTTGGTGACCACCAGCACACATCCATCACCTTATGGCTTAGCCCAGGCTGCAGAAATGAGTTCTTTCTATTTCACATGTGGACAGTAAGGGCCAGAAGTGAAATGTGAAGGAAATAAGTGACACGTGGACCTTCCCTTTTTGTACCTCCATCTACGTCTGAGGGAATTAAATACGTGCTAAGAGTCAGATGTCCTCCCCCCCGTCCCATTACAAATGCAGTACTCATCACCAACAAAAAGCAAACGCAAAACAAGTGAACAGCGGGGCCACCAATGCCCAGTTTTAGGCAGTTTTTGACAGATTTTGAAAGTTGCTAGAAATTCTACAGCAGGGGGTGAAAACGGATAGTCCTCAGCACAGATGTGGTTTGCTTGGCCCGTAGGGTGTTTATTTCTGTAATTTGCCTGAGTGGGTCCCCGACTCTCCAGATATCACAGGCCTCTTCAGTGCCCTTTGTCTCGATCCCAGCAACATCTGAGGACAACTGACGCTGTGCCTCCGAGCAGCAGACATCTGTCCTTCCCCCTTCTCAGTCACGTGTTTGTTGATCCCTCCTGTCATGGATTGAAACGTGTCCTCCTGAATTCATAAGTTGCAGCCCTAAGTCTGGATAGAGCCTTTAAGGAGGTGATTAAGGTTAAGTGAGGTCACCAAGGTCACCCAATCCAACAGGACTGGTGTCCTTGTAAGAGGAGGAAGAGACACCAGGGCTGTGTGTGCACAGAGAAGAGGCTTTGTGAGGACACAGGGAGAAGATGATCGTGGGCAAGCCAAGGAAAAAGCCTCAGGAGACACCGGGCCTGCTGCCACCTTGAATTTGGATGCTGGCCCCAGAACTGTGAGAAGGAAACGTCTGTGGTGTTTCCTGTGGCAGCCCGAGCAGACGAAGACACGTCACCTCCTCCTGAAACCATGGCTGAGCTGCAGCAGTCTCTGCCCAGGGCTGAGATGGGACCCACACCGGGTACCCTTGCCCCGAGGAGCTCCTCAGGCGTCCTCACACTTCTATTTTTCTGAGCATTAAAGAATCAGGCCTTCATCTGAAAGTCTGAAAGACCTCGGGGCTTCTTACCAAAAAGCCATCTGAATTTTTGAAAGGGTGACAATATTTTTACTTTGAATGTTTGGTAAGGAAAGGAAAAGATGGGGCATTGAAAGAATTACATCATTTCCCCATGCCTCTCACCTCTCCACTCTCCCCTGTGAAGGAAACCCGTGCCCGACAGGAAGCTGTTGACCTGAGGCATCCTGCGGCAGCATGGCCCAAATGAAATAGAAGTGAGAGGACCCAGAAAACGCTTTATATTGCAAAGGGCAGGGAGTGGCTGGTGGAGGAGAAGGGTCCTTGGAGAAAGGGAGAAAGGCAGAGGGGAGAGCCTCTGGCTGAGCTGAAGTCAGTATGTTTGGAGAAATTGAAATGTGATGGGAGAGTAAATAGAGGGTCTGCAGTTGAGTGTGTGTGTGTTGACGGGGTTATAATGGGGTTAGAATGAGGACACTACATTTTTTTGACTTTGTATAATGAGCATAATTGCCCTTTGGCATGCTCCCAGAGACTTCTGTAAAGCTTTAATTTTACTTAAATTATTTTTGCCTGTCAGCCTGGTGTTTTCTAATGTGTTTGGTGGTAATTCTCTGCTCTGCTTTATGTCATAGGTGACAGTATCTCAGGCTATACACACACGTATGTATACTCATATGTGTTAATGTAGATACATATACACGTATATAAACATATGCACATATACATATATGTTTGTGCATATGTGTCTACATATGAAGTTAAAGTGCTTTTTGTTTTATAGTGGGCTTAATAATACATAGGATTTGGTCAATATCATATCAGCCATGAACCAAAGAAATGGCTTCGAAATTTACCATTTTAGACAAGTTCTTGTTTTCATCATGGTTTTCCTTATCAAATAATTTGACTCAATGCGAACTGGTATTTGGTCTTTTGTTTGCAGGTCATCATGTCTTTTCAGAGGGAACTACTTATCTGCAAGATCAATATATTACACCTATTTCATTGATGTGAAGACCTGTTTTTATCAGCAGTGATAATATTGCTCTTATGCTTGTAAGGATTGAGAGGTGGAGGCTGCAAGGGGCCAGCTGGTTGAAGATGGTTCTTATATTATCATGAAATCAACCAAGAGCACACGTGCTAAGTTTACCAGGGCAGCCATAGCAAAATCCCACATGCTGGGAGCTTAAACCACAGAGATTTATTGTCTCACAGTTCTGGAGGCCAGAAGTTTGAGACCAAGAGTTGGTTCCTTGTGAGAGTCATGAAGGAGAATCTATTTTAGGCCTCTTCCCTAGCTTTGGTTGGTTTGCTGGCAATTTTGGTGTGTGTTGGCTTATAGATTGTTACATGGTATTCCTGTTTGCCTGTCTTTGTGTCCAAATTTCCACTTTTTATAAGGACATCAGCCATATTGGATAGGGGCCCAGCTGACTGCAGTGTGAGCTCATCTTAACTGATTACATTTGCAACAGTCCTATTTCCAAACAAGGTCACCTTCTGAGGTCCTCGGGCTGCAATACAGGAGTTTTGGAGGGACACAACTGAACCCCCAGCATATGCGAATCTATGCACCTAATAGCGATTAAATGAGTTCTTTATAAAGCTAAAGAAAATCAAATAGGCCTCAAATGAAACGAGTACTGTTTTCCCTTTCCGCTTCGTGTTCTCAGGATGCATTATTTAGTTCTCTCTGCTGAGCCGGGTGAGGGCTGCAGGGACAGAACACCTTTGTAAAGCATGCCCCCGTCAATCGTGTTCAGGGGGCTGGGCAGGGCCTCCTGGCCTGGGTTCCTGGGGTTGGGATTAAGACCATGGGAGGAGGGGCACATGTATTTATAGCTCAAATGGGTGTGTAGGAACCAGACAGGACAGGAAACCATTTCACTGTATCCTGACTCCAAGAATGAAAAAGGACATGTTTTGATATTTTATTATTCTACTTATTATATAAATAACTAGTGAGCGATGGTGATTTAAGAGGATATCATCAGAGTATTGCATGCTATCTGTTTCCCTCCTCGATTTATTAGGCCTCTTAGAAGATAGATGTAACTGCATCCCACCCGCCATTCATTTACGAGAGCACTAGTAACGGGTTCTGCTTCCATCAGCCGGTCAGTGCTAATCGCAGTTCCATAAAGATGTTTCCCCATTATGTGAAGCATCAAGGATGCGTTCTGGGCACATAGCACACATGAGTGGGATACTTACTATTTACTTGTTATATGATCCCTAGGAAATTGTGTAAACTCGCATGTAAGTTATTTGTTGTGCTCTGTCCTGTAGCATCCCGGACACCTTCGATGCTTTACTGCACTAGCGACAACATACGTACATGTGCACACACATGATTAACCTTTCCGAGAGTCAACCAACCCCAATTGCCTCTTCACGTGATTCCATATAACAGGATGAGGGGAATACGAGCATCAGGAAAGCTCCAGTGAAAATCAGTCACGTGATCTTATCCCGTATCGTGTTCTTTCAATCTCGAGCACAGAGAAGGATGCGGAATTCTGAAAGTAATGCCCTCATGAGAGCAAAACAAGCTGTCAGGACTAAGCACTATGAGTTCCATTATGTGTAAGATAAAGTGGACTCTAACCAGGGCCTCTGAGAATAGCCACTTATGATAAGCTCCATAAAGGTAAACATTCACGGGGGCGGGGTGGTTCTAACTACACAGTTTGAGGCTCCTGTGAATTCTGGACAGTGCCTTGTGAGCCTCTGATATTGGGAAGGAATGGGTGTCACCCATCCATTCCTTTTCAGACCCTTAAAAGCCCAGGCTCCGCCCTGGTTGGGAAGAACACCCAAGACTTACTGATGCTAAACCAACTGAGACCCCAATCACAGCTATGGAGACAGTGTCTGCTTGGTCCAGGCTCCCAGCACTGAGGCTGGAAATGAACATCTGACTTAAGAAGTAGAGCAGAAAAATCAATCTACTCTTCTGCATCATGTGTGACATTTTAATTACCTATGCAGCTTATCAGGACATAATGCAGCAGCTGCTATGATTATGGAATTTTGTCCCAATTATTTACAAAGCTACATAGCTACTTCCGTATTGTCACTGTCACGGCTAGCAGGCTCACGTTCTAGAGCAGGTGTGAAGCCTGATTTATGATCCAACTCAGGTAATCACTCTGTTGCTGTCACTTTTTCTGTGGAGCCAAAGGATTAAGATTTGAGCTATTCTCTAAAAGTTTGATTCGTTTCTACCTCAGTTGTGTTCTGCTATCCGTGATCTTTCCCCATCTTCTTGTCTCAAGGCTTCTCGGGTTTCCTGCTGTCTTGAAGTTTTGTCAAGCTCATCTTCCTGATAATATCCTCCCAACAGATGGCTGTGCAATATCCTCTAGTTATTCCAGAGGATACGATGAAGCATTTATAGTAAAATAATTGTCACAGGTTCTTAGTAATATTGTGTTATTGTTTCAACAATATTGTTTTATTATTGTGTCAAGCAGGTACCAGGCAATGACACAAAAATATTAGCATTTTTCTAGTACAAATTCTAGACTTAGATTCTGATTGCTTAGTAGAAAACAATTCTTTTGTTGGTTAAATTTAAAACTATAACAATGTTACATTATTTCCTTACACCGTAAAACAGGGTAAAAATGTTAAACTAATCTTTTTGATTGATTACTGAATGTCCTCCCAATAATGTGGTTTAAATTAAAAGTTGGATTATGCCTTTAGATTTAAATCATCATAGAATCCTTTCCATATGTTTTTACAGTAAATGGATTCTAATATTAAAATCAAAATCCACATATTGTGTGCCCAAATTGCTAAATTTATAGGACCCTGGATTTTGGAGGAAGTGCTTAAAAATAGGTATTGCCAGAAGTCACTTAATATGACTAGTTCTAGGGCAGGGAAGTTGGGGACAAGAACCAGCATTCCCAACCCAAAATGAAACAGAAGAAATGGACCAATATTGGTAAGAGATTCGATAGGTTTAATAAGCTATGGCTGTGCTTTCGTTTCGCTTGGGAGGTCATGATACAGTATTTCCTCCAGTGAAGCTATGAAATGAAAGTTCTTTGTCTCACCAACCAAATTACCCTTTAACCCAAAAGGGAACCAAATTTATTTACAAACAAAACAGGATAGGCAGGGTCCACTTCCCTATTGCCTGAATTTTCATTATGTTGCCCTTTTACATTAATAAGCAGTGTGCGCTGGTGACACATTTATTTTTTTCAGACCACAGACATACGGATTTAGAAAAAAAAATCTAGATCCATTTGTGTAATGTTTTCTTAGTGAATAGCATGTATTCATTGCAGAGCTAAACAAAACACATTTAGTTAATGGTGAATGTTTATGGAATTCTCGGAAGAGAGGGGAGGGAAGTGGAAGGCGTTTTTGATTCTGGTGTTAATTTGCTTGAGTGCTACACACACAGTCAGCTTTCTGCAGAACGAAACAGGTCGTTCACTCTGGGTCACCTTGCCAGCCAGCGGACGGATGGGTGTTCACTCCAGCTGACATATTGTAATGCCCATGTTTCTGTGGCTTCTTTTCCTACTTCATGTTTGCCGTTAATGATCATTTTAAACTGCTTTCCTCAGCATAAAATTGGGGAAAGAGAGGAGAAGGTGAATATTACAGCCTGATTTCTCTGCCTTGTCTTCCGGGTCTGACCTTGAATTCTGGCACTTCCATTCCCCAACGTCTATCCATGGATAGAATGTTGTGTCAGAATGTGCTTGAATGGCTGCCGTTATTGAGTGTACCTTAAGTTTGGGTTGAGCAGATCATAATTGTAAATGTGAAGAGCCTCACGTTATATTGAACTGCTTCCTGGCACATAGTGGGAACTCAATAAATAGATTCACAAGGGATGAATGACAGTGCACGCATATGAATAAACCATGACGAGTAGATTCTAAGAGGAGCCACTGTGCAATTTTAAACAGTACAAGACAACCCAAGCATTTTGACGTTATAAGGAAGGTAAATCTTTCCTTGAGAAATGGTACAGGATATAAGTCCCAAGACTGATATGAGCATGTGGTAGATCTATTTGGACCAGCCATTTAGCAATGGTGACAGTAGATTATGGAAGTCTACTGTGTGTCTGGACCAGACTCTATATGACTTTTATTAGATTGGTACAAAAGTAATTGCGGTTTAAAAGGTTAATGCAAAAACCACAATTACTTTTGCACCAACCTAATATGTTATATATGACAATGGCATGCCAATAAAGACATGGATAATTTGGCAGGGTGTAGCCGATGTCCCAGGTCTGGAGGAAACTCTTACATTGTTTGGTGATCTACTGAGTGGCTGGGATGCAAGCTTCATGTTTAAAGCTGATGCCACTTTTGATGGCACCCTGACTCCTGCATTACTGGGGGCTTCTCCCCTAGAGTGCGGGTCTGACACGACAGCAAATTTTGTTTCTGGCAAAGACTTTCCCAGCTCTATGTCATGGATTAGACCTGTAGGAACTTCACAAAATAGCAAAAAGCTGTGTCCGTATTGGGGAAAGTTCAGTATTTCAAATATGTTTTAAAAACTGCCATGTGTTTTGAACTGAGTCCTTGGGCTTTGAAATCAGGCACAGCTGGGTTCTAATCCCAGTTGGTAAATTGCTAGCTGTGTCATCTTGGGAAAATTACTTAGCCTCTCTGAGCTTCAGATACTCAATTTTAAAAACAATGACAATAATATTGAATTTTTACGTTCGTCTGAGAATGAAATATTTTATGTATATATATTTGTAGTTATATCTGGTGCATAGCTTATAGTAAGCTTATAGTAAGTGCATAGCTTAGCTTATAGTAAGTAAAATATTTATAGTAAGTAACATACAAATATTAGCGGTTATTATTATAATTATTATTATTATAATAAATACTGGTTGTTTCTTCCTCTCAAGTATTTAAAATGAACATCAAAGACTCTGAAAATCCCCATGGCAAAGAAATTGCTGCCTTGCTTTAACCAACATTTTCCCACATGAATTGTCCAGAGATCTTGTTTTTTCACACAGCACCCAGAAACAGCATCCCCTGGAATGAGCTTTGGGAGGAGTGTCTTAGAGCTCCTCACAATTAATTAATGTGCATGCAGACGTCCTGGGGGTCTTGTTAAGTGCAGATTGTGGTTCATGGGCTCAAGACTATGTCCAAGAAACTCCCAGGTGTTCCTGGTCCCACTGGTTCATGGGCCTTGTTATAGGTGCAAGGACTCAACACGAGGAGAGAGGAACTGTATTCCTGAGATTTTTATCTAAGTGATTGTTTTGGGTGGCGTAATCCTGTATCAGTAATAAAGGCAGCACATCATCGCAGTGGAAAACACTAGTAGGAATGTACGGGGAGGAAAGGTGCACGAGTGTGCTGTTGTACGTGAGGCTTTGATGATGCAGCTGTCTCCAAACCTCCACACGAGAGAGACGTGTTGGCGTTCTCACCATTGCGTCCCCAGTACCCAGGGCTTCTCTTGGCATCTCACAGGCAGATCAATACCTATTTAACAACTGACTGACTGACCAACCGACTGACTGACTGACTGACCGAAAGGACTGAGTCCTTTTTTCCTGGATGTCTCATCAGATGACACGCCCCAGAGTTTGGGGGAAAGCCAGAGTGACATGGATAAGATTAACCATTTAGGTATCATATGAAAAATGGTATTTTATATTTTCTGTCAGTTAAAAACAAAAAGGTCTTTCCTAAAATTCTTCTGATAAGGGTGCTGTTCCTTGCAGGCTCTTCCTGTCCTTTATTTTAGGCAACTTCAGGAACATGGCGGGACAAGAAAGGCAGTTTTCCATGAGAGTAATTTCTCAGTGAGCTTATGGAAGGGGGTGTGGATGGGTCCAGTTATTTCTTCACTATAGCCCCTCATGTCCTCTGAATAAGACATTTTCTTGTGAGTGTGTTATCACAACTCCTGGAGAACAATCCACAATCAATTGGGAAGGTCCTCAACTTGAGATTTCCTGCAGACTTGTGTATAAGTGGGGTCAGGTTCCTACTTACAGCTTTGAACTTCTCCCAAGAGAGTCAATGTTTGTAGCTCAAAACAAATTGCTTTGCCCTAATATAAATTTATTTCCTCTTTAATTGCATTGATCTCTACTTCCAAAAAATGTTTAGTGCAGAGTCATTCAGTTTGTTTGGACAGTACTTCTGTACTAGAGGACTTTAGGAAGCAGAGGACTAAAGCGTGTACTTTAAGTGCGTGACCAAAAAAAAATAATTAATAAAGTGTGCCCTGATATGGCTTCATCTAGAGAGAGTATGTTATGCAAAGGTGATATTAGTAAACGTTGACTTATTTCTAGAAATTAATCCATAGCATGTTTTATATATCCTCATAAAAAGGCACATGAATTTCATACTTAAAAAATCTTGACTTACAGTAAAATTTTTCCTTAAGTCCCAAAATAGTGCATGTTCATTCCATTACACACAGAATCAAATCTGACCTTTCCAATATTCGATAGCTATTAATATAAAGGAGAAGAGCGAGGAGAAAGCAATTTTACCATTTCCTTTGGGATATGACCCCCAAATGGAAGTCTTTGGAAAGCAATGGAATCTTCACATGGGGCATCCTCAAAGCATCAGTATCATTTGCTTTCAACAGTGTAGTGCTAATGGGCGTGGGAAAGACGTTTTATGCAGTTTTATGTGGGAGGAGTTAGAAATACCACCCAAGAGTTCCATGAGACTGGTTATGTGCAGCCAGACCACTGCTCTGGTTTTCTGCAGAGCTGCAGTGGAAGAGGTTTTGTCTGTTAGTCTTTATGTCCCATGTGACTCCATGAATGTCCTTCCTTTGTCTCCCTCTGGAGAATTCCTTTTCCATTGGAAGTTCTTTTAAACAATGACCCTTCTCCAAGAGCAGAACCGAGGCCTTGCAGGGATTTATTTACACACACACACACATACAGTAGAAGGTTTAAAGCTACATATGCAATACCCAATGTCACCCCCACCTAGTGCTTGACAAATGCATGGGTTCAGCTCTGTGGCGACACACAGGTACGTTGCATGTATAGTGTTGCAATGACGTGTTGCTGGTGGTCAGAATTGGAAGGACCCATGGCTGCTCCTCTTACGTTGTAAATCAACACTGGGTGTGGGGTAAATTGCCTCCCTGGAGTGACAACTGGGACCTGCTGACTTTGCCGTGTGACAGTCTCAGCAATTTCTACTCCTTCCCTGGGCTATTGCTGTTTAATTGGGCTTCGTCCAAGGCCCATTTCCGTTCCTTCTGCTCTCTCTTTTCTTCTTTGGTTGCTGTGTTTGGGGGTGGAGAATGATACCAATAGAAGCACCAGCTGCCACCCTGACAGGCTCAGAGTATGAGCTCTGGGGTCTGAACCTTTCATGTGACTTTCATGAAGGCAGGTAGCTTAGTGGCTGCCATGGTGAACCTTGGGGAGGGCACATTAAACTGTGGCCTACCTGAAGTCTTAACTAAAACGTACCATACAAAAATAGGTGGAAGTGTTACTACTGAGTTATTTTTAAAACACTGATAATGACTCAAGAGATAAACGTTTAACAAGCCGTTTTATTTTTGTGGAATGTAACTCAATGAATCATCTTACATGTGGCCTCAGAACTATTCCAGGCTTGTATCACACATTTAGCACATATAACTACTCCATGTAACATTTGAAGATGGAAGCCAGCGTTTTCGATTTCTGTAAGACTGAAGAACATTTTCTGAACTCGGTCTTTCCAAGTATCAGAAGCCATCCATCCAAAAGACTGTACAATAGAACACTCTGCTCTTTGGTGCCTTTTGCCTCCACGCAGTCCAAATGGTGGCGGAGGGAAGATAAATCACTTGCCCATACTCACATGGGGAGTTGGTAGCAAATCTAGTAATTTGATCTACTCCCACTCTGCTATTTCTACAACTCCATTGGGTTAATGTGGGCATTTGGCATAAAAAATGCACGATACAAATTTAAACTGAGGCCTCTGACTTCTTACATAAGAAATGCAGATGGATGACGGAAGATACTTGGAAGCCTTCCCAGGCTGACGCTGTAGTAAATTAGACAGTATTCCATAACTCTCCAATGAGTGGGCCAAGCCAGACTTGAGGCGGATGATATAAGTGGCAGCGTGATTAGACAGGCTTAGGTCATTTTGTGTGCAAATGGAAGAGTTGCTGCAAATACTGTCCAAGCACAATTACTCAGAAGACATCACAGCATGATGGCAGAAAGCAGGGACCCTGGAGCCAACTTGCCTGGCTTCAAATCCTGGCTGTATTGCTGAGGGACTGGATGACTTTGGGCAAGTGACAAAATATCTTGTGCTTCAGGTCCCCTGCTGTAAGAGGGGTTAATAATAATAATACTGTCTTATAATGATGTCATGATGATTAAATGAATATATAAAACACTTAGAACAGTATGTGGAGCACAGTAAGGGCTACAGTAGTCGTTGGCCGTTCTTATGGTTACCTGTTGACATAATGCCTTACCTTGATGCTTCAGACTTTCCAGAACATTCTAGTGCTCATATAGGCAGTGTGTGTCAAGTCCGTGAGAAAGAATGATCCCTGTGAATGTTTCTTGACTTGTGAGAATTGCCTTTTGAGATTTTGTGCCCTACAACTGCTGGATCTTTCTCACCAGCCTACTCAAGTGAGTCTGTGCACTTAGGAGATTGTCATGTCTTTCCTTTGCCTGGATGGACATGGCTGGGAAGATATTTTAAAAAAACATTAAAATAACGCAACCGGAGCTCAGCTCTAACTTTGTGAGTCCATATATGCTTATTAAATGTCACTAACCCTTCAGAGTAATTGAGTTGGCGATGGGAGCTGGGGTAAGATGGCAGAGTGAAGCTGGGTCACAGAACTTCGTGCCCCTAAACTTTAATGCACCAAGTAAAGGACAGCAAAGTGAACATGAGCAGAAACTAACAATGTGGCAGGAGGTGATGGATGGATCCTAAAAATGTGGGTCCTCTCCAGGCGAGGAGAGGCAAGCAATCTCAGGAAACAAATTGTGACCCCAGCTATCACCGTCCCCAAGCAGTAGGTCCAGGGAAGTTGAATGGGCAGCGTTTTGAAATACCTCTAGAATATCCCCGCCTTCACCAAATTTGGGGAGAAGCAGACTGATGGGGGTTGGTATGCCAGATATAGTAAATAAAAATACAGGATGCCCAGCTAAATTTGAGTTCTGCATAAACAATAAATACTCTTTTATACAAGCATTTCCCAAACATTGCATGGGACGTTGTATTAGTTTCCTTGGGCCCTAGCAAAGCACCAGAAACTGGGTGGCTTACACAACAGAGATTTATTCTCTCACTGGCTGGAGGCTGGAAGTCGGAGATCAAGGTGTCAGCGAGTTGGTTCCTTCTGAGACTGTGAGGGAGGATCTGTTTCGTGATTCTCTCAGCGTCTGGTGGTCCCAGGTATTCCTTGGCTTGTAGCTGCATCACCGCAATCTTCCATGACGTTCTCCGTGTGTGTGTGTGTGTGTGTGTGTGTGTGTGTGTGTGTGTGTGTATGTGTGTGTGTGTGTGTCTGTGTCTGTGTCTAAATTTCCCCTTTTGATAAAGACACCAGTCATTTTGGAGTGGGGACCAACCTTATTCCACTATGGCCTCATTGTAACTAATTCCATCTGCAAGGACCCTATTTCCAAACAAGGTCACATTCTGAGGTGCTGGGGGTTAGAGTTTCAACATAGCAATTTGGTGGGAAACACAATTCAACTCATAAGAGACATAGTTACATCTTAACAGTATAGGTCGTTTCTATCTGAAATTCATATTTCACTAGGTATCATGCATTTTCATTGACTAAATCTGGCAATTCTGGTTGGACGTTGGGTTAGTAGGTAACATACCTGTCCTCACCTGGTCACACTCCAATCTGCATGTCCTAATCTCTTCCTGTAAGGACACCCGTCATATCAGATTTGGGGCTCACCCTACTGACCTTATTTTGCTCTATTCACATCTTTAAAGTGCTTATTTCCAAATAGAGTCACTTTATGAGGTACTGGGAGGGTCACCACTTCAACATAGGAATTTGAGTAGAGGCAACCTGGCCCGTAACAGTAAAATCCAGTTAGTCAAGATATGATCCAAAATAACTCAGGAAAGGTGGAGCAATGAGAAAATAAGTGCTGGTGACTTTTTAGGTCCACACAACTGCAGAGTCATCATGACAGAATGTAAGTGTTCTTAACTGTGGAAATGTGCACTAATATATGTGAAACTGGGGATGGAGAGGAATGAGGAAGAAGGGTAGCGCAGAGCTCATATAAACTGCGTGAAATCACTAACCAAAGTAATGCGCGTACAAGCCTTTGTTGAGCTTCTTCCTCTGTTTAATTATGCAAACGTGATTCCTTTAATATGATCTCAAAATGTAGTCAACCTTGTGTTCCAATGGAAACTCTTGAGTTTCTTGATATCACATACCCACAAGTTTGTTGGGGTTTCCTTTCAAATGTCTTCTCAAGTTCTCTTTGCAACTAATCGTGGCTGCTATCCCTGGTGAGGATCCTTGAAAATTCTGTGCGCCACTGGGTGCCCGTAGCCCCCTCCTGGCTCATCTGCAATGTTGAAAGCCAACGCAACCACAACGTTTGGCTTGTGTATCCCAGACCCCAAATGCTTTTATTGTTTTTCATATTATATGATTCAGTTTTTATTTAACGAACCAACTAGTAATTCTTTTTTAAAAAAATGGTTTTAATTAAAGTTTATTGGGGTGACAATGGTTACTAAAGTTACATAGATTTCAGGTGTACAATTCTGTAATACATCATCTATATATCACATTGTGTGTTCACCACCCAGAATCGGTTCTCCTTCCATCACCATATATGTGATCCCATTTACTCTCATCTACCACCCCTCTCCCCCCTTACCCTCTGGGAACCACTGAACTATTGTCTGTGTCTATGAGTTTTTGAGATTATTATGCTAATTAAGTGAAATAAGTCAGGCAGAAAAGTTGAGAACTATATGATTTCACTTATATGCGGGATATAAAACTAAAAACAGCAAAGGAACAAGACAAAGACCCAAATGCTTTTATAACCACAGTTTCCCCTTTAAGAAATTACTGATATAGTCACGACCCGTATTATCATTCCCAATTTAAAGATGCGTTGATAATTAGTAGAGTCAGTTTGTTCTTACATGAGGTAGAAACACTGTCAGACACAACAGTTTTCAGTTTGGACGTGAAGGTAGCAAGGATGAACCAGAACTATGAGTAAATTCGATTCTTACTTGTAATGGCCGATTCACCCTAGCCTGCTACCATGCTTGTTTTTCCCTGCTTTCCAGTTTCTCATAATAATTATTTTTAGTTTATACATAAGCTATATAATAAATTACATATGTGTAATTCTTAAATAAAAGATGAAATTAGGTGGTTTATAAAATTATATGTGTAAATAAAGTCATGAAAACCATCCTGTCTTTACACGTTGTACATGCTCAAGAGGTTGCCTGTCAGTGTGTCAAGTCCCTTCACAGAGCCAGCGTGCAAGTCAGGGTCCCTTTGCTCACAATGGATAGGACTTGGACTTGGGAGTCAGCACAACTTAGGTGTAAAGCCAGGCTCTGTTATGTAAAGCTCGGTGACTTTTCTTGCTGTGTGGTTCTCTGTTTCCCCCACATTAAGATGGCGGTTACGTCAGTGGTTACTGTTATAATCAAAGAGATGGGATTTATAAACTGCCAAGCACATAACAATGCTTGCTAAAGGTGAGATCCCTGCTTGTGTGATTGAAGAACACTTCTGGGCTTTATGTGCACGTCAGTTATCTTTGTTCCCCTTCCATCCCCCACGGGTATGGGTGTATATACCGGGGGTGACAAAAAAGTGTATACACATGACTCGTATTCATCTTTTGTTATCGGTATATACTGAGTATTATAATTTTAATACAGTTTTTTCCTTTCTTAAATGTGTGTACATATTTTTTGGCACCCTCTGTGTAAATCTATTTGAAATAAATCTAAACCCCTTACGAGCTGGTTCCAGCTAATCTCTCTTACCCCATCCAGCCCCTCGCCATCTATCATCTATCTTTATTTCTATGTAGCTACGTACCTACCTACCTACCCCCCCCATCAATCTATCCATCCTGGGCACATGGGCATTTTTGTACCCCTGGCCATGCCCAGAGAGCTCCACTTTACAGCCCTCACACCACCATCCCTCGGCCAGGGATGCTGTTTCTCCAGACCATTCAAGTCCTGGCTCAAAGAGATGGTCACTGACTAGAAATTCTGAAGTCACTGTCCGTCAACTCACATATTTTATTTTTCTCATCATATTTTGTTGTCTGAGAGTATTATTTGTTAATTTACTTTCTATATTGTTTGCCTTCCTCCCCTCCCCTCAGGGAATGGCAGATCCATAAGGACATGGATTTTATCTACCTCATTCCCTATAATGACCTAGAACAGTGCATGCATTTGGTTCATATGCAATAAAATCTTTAACAAGAATATAGATATTGTAGCAGCATTAGAGGTTATAAACTTCCTGGAGGAAAGCTTGACAATACATATTAAAAATGGTATATACCTGCATCTGTTTGAACTCAAAGTTTTTGATACTCAGAATTTAGTCCATTGACATAATTGAGGATGTCGGTGAAAAGTTAATTCATGTTTATTATCACTCTCTTAAGCAGCTGTGTAATATCCTGATATCCAGCCTTGCATGTCCTCATTCTCTTTTTTTTATATGTCAGCAAAGAATATCTTTTCTTCCCCTTTAAAAAAATTCTTATCAAAATGATTAGTCTCATACACTGGAAAACAATAGTTTGCTGTCCCAAAGTAGGATAGGATCATCCAAATTCATGTTTAATTTGTAGTGATACTTTGTCCTTTCTTTCCTTGAGTAATGAGTTTTTTTCTTTTCTTTTTTACTCAATTTATTTAGGATTTATGTTCTCTATATGTTTACATTTACCTTGGAATTTTGCCATCTGCATTTAAACTAGCAAAAGTCTATAGTTAAATATTACTGTAGCCACCCTGTTTCACAAAAATAAAGCAGAACAAAACAGATGCTATAGACTGAATGTTTGTTACCCCCTGCCCCCCAAAAAAATCATACGTTGAAATCCTAAACCCATGGTGATATTATTGGAAATGGGTTCTTTGGGAGGTGACTAGATCATGAGGGTCGAACCCTCATGGATGGGATCAGTGTCCTTGTAAAAGAGACCCTGGAGAGCTGCCTGCCCCTTCCACCATGTGAGGACACAGCAAGAATGTCCCTCTATGAACCAGGAAGTGGGCCCTCACCAGACACTGAATCTGCCTGTGCCTTGATCTTGCACTCCCAGCTTCCAGAACTGTGAGCAATAAATGTCTGTTGTTTCTAAGCCACTCAGTCTATGGGATTCTGTTAATAGCCAATCAGACTAAGACAACAGGCTTTTGGAGCACTTTGATTTTGATCATCCATCTTAAGACGTACGTGCTCTTATTGTTTTGTGCACGTCCACATTTTATTTTTTTAACTCAGAAATTAGGCATTATTTCATTATTGCCTTGCTCAGATGATAGTTGTTTGGATTTACCCACAGTTTTATCATTTCATTTGTTTATTCCTACTTGTATATCAAACCATAATTGTAGGATCATGTGCCTTTTTCCCTAAAGTATGTTGTTTAGACTTCCTTTTATTTCAGGTCTCTGTTGTATGCACTCTCTTAATTTCTGGTCTCTCTTACTGTCCTTACTTCATCCTTTCCATGAAAGAGTTCCTGGCTGGGAACACAATTCTACAATGACCGTTATTATCCCTCTGCGCTTTGAAGGTAATAATTTACTGTGCCTGGCTTTCATTGGTGCTCTTGGGATGTCAGCTGTCATTTAAATTGTTTTTATACGGTGGGTATGGTAGGTGATTTGTTCTTTTTCTATGACTGTACTTTAAGATTTTTCTCTTTGTATTTGATGTTCTGTAATTTTATCAAAGTGTGCTTAAATATGAATTTATTTTTATATATCCTACTTTAATTTATTTTAGTATATTGTACTTTGGGGATTTTTGATCCATATTTTCTGTCAGTCCTGGAAATTATAACATCACTTTCTTTTTAATTATTTCCTCTCATTCATTTTTATGTTCCTGAGATTCCAGTTAAATGTAGATCTGGCCTTCTCGTTCTAGTCTTCATTTCTCTTGATGTCTCTCATTTTCTTTATCACTATTCTGTTATTACAAATAAGTTATCTTCTAGAATTCCTCACTGGATATTTATTAGACATGATGATTTTGATGACGGTGGTGATGATGATAATGATTTTATTATTATTTTTTTCTGAATTATGTTTCATCCAAGATTCATGTTTATTTACCTTGGTCTTCCTCTTTTGTGAGGTGAGCTTTCCGTGAATATGTAATGGCTGTTGGCTCTCTATTTATATTCAAGATTGAGCAAATAGGAAAGAAGCTAGGAGCATTATGTCAGTGGTCAGGGCTTACAGAAAAACCATCTTTGCTTTGCAGTGAGGGGGGTGTGCACTTCAGAATCTGTGGAAATCTCTTGATTGCTGATAGCTCTATTTTCTTTGCCATAATGATATTCCCCCCCGCTCCCCGCCTTTTCTTAGCCCATTACTCTTATTCAAAGGGAGCGTTGGGGGAGAAGAGGGAATGTGAGTAGACTTTTCCTGCCATTTCTAAAAGGTCAATGCGATTTTATTTTTTGAACAGTCTCATCATATTAATCTCTTGCTTGAAGCACGCTAACTTCCCATAGAACAAAGACCAGGAGCTCTACCTTGACCTTCAAGGTTCTAAATAACTTTCTCTCCAGATGAATTTTTAGCTTAATCTTAACCGATGCTCCATCTTGACTTTGGTGTATGTTTTGCTTACTTTAGTGTCTCAGGGATTTGCACACAGCCTAGTCCCTCTGTCTGAAAGGCCTTCTTCTCCCTCTGGCCTCTCAACCCCAGACCCACTCCTCCAACCCCATAATATATAAAATTACTCTCGTACACAGCCTCATGGCATCATATAACATTTGTAGCATTTATCAGAGATGAATTTTGCCTTTTTTCTATGATCATTTGATTAAATCTGTCTAACCTACATGTATAAGTACCCTAAGCATAGTAATTATATCTGACTTTGCTTTGCATTTTATTCCCTGGTCTCTATTGAGTGAACAAATGCATAAATAAATGACAGATGAGTAGTAATAACAAGGAACCTTGGATGGTCTCCTCAGCCTGTTTTCTGAGGCTGTTTAGGAGACCCAACGTGAGCCTGTTGAGTGACCATGGCTTGCAGTGTAAAGATGCTTTATTTGAGTCTAAGGATGTTAATGTGGTGTTACATATTTGGACTAATTTTATCTTCATAACTTTATGGGCTAGTATGTTAGTTCAGTTTAATGCAGTGGAATAAGACTGATTCACGTCACTGCAAGTGATGAAAGCTTATTGTAAAGGATTCATTCGGCAGTGGGAATGCTGGGATCCTCAGAAATTTGACCAGGTATCAAGAAAGAAAGAGAAATGTTGCCCAGGTGCACCTTCTGGAAAGTAGAGCTGGAAGGCACTGGAGGCTCCCAGACAGCCCTGGGTACCATGTTGTCCTGTTGAGCCATCACGTGCCATTCGCGGTTCCTACCATTAGTGTCACTCAGGTTCCAGGTAAAGCTGCTTTTATCCGTGTCTCTTATTTCACTGCCCACTATGAAGTATGCTCGTTCTTTCTCTTTCTCACTCTGATGATCTTGGCTCTGTATTTCATATTAGAATCTCAGAAAGAAAGAAAAGACTGGTCGTATGGCAAAGCTCTCATAGGAAGAAGTCCCAGGCTGACTGTGGAGCGTGTGGTACAAAAAGCACAACTGTCTGTAGGCGCTCAGGGGCTCTCTCCTGTGTGCTGGACAGTGTCTCAGCTGGCGTTATTCCCTTGTTTTCAGTGTGGGGGAGCTCAACCCCATTTCAGCTTCCCATGGGACCAGTAGCTTTCTTCCTGTTGGGGCTGTGCACCTGAACCCAGCTTCCGATGGGTCCCCAAGGCCCCTAGGTACAGGCACCCAGCCTTCCCCAACAACAGCAAACAGCTGGCATCTAAGCCCACCCACCTTGTGCCCCAGGGGCCTGATGATCCCCCCTGCTTACGGGTTACACTCACACTTACCTGATAAGGAGGGAGAACAGCACAGTGCAGGGGACGGCTCTGGAATTCATAGCCGCGTTGCATGGGTATCAGTGTCCTGAACCAACGTGCCTTTCTGTCGGGTCACAGAGATCAGGAAAGCTGTGACTTCTCTTGCTGACTCTGGCTTGTGGGGCCTTGGCTCAGGGGTCTTAGTTTGGTGTAGTGGGTTGAGTAATGTCCCCCCAAATCCATGTTCACCTGGAACCTTAGGATGTGACCCCATTTGAAAACAGGGTCTCCAGATCCAGTAAGGCTGTGGAGATGAAAGCATTTGGGATTTAGGGTGGGCTCCAAATCCTATAACGGGTACCCTTGTAAGAGAATGTAGAAGAGATTCAAACACTGAGACACAGAGGAAAGAGGGCCCTGTGAAGATGGAGGCAGATATTGCAACAATGCATCCGCAAGCCAAGATCTGCCCAGGACTGCTGACAAACACCAGGCTGGGGAGGGCGTGGGGTGGTCCTCTCCTCAGCCTCCAGGGCCACCAACCCTGCCTGCACCTCAAGTGCAGACTTCTGGTCTCTGGCACTGTGGGAGAATGAATTCCTGCTGCTTTAAGCCCCCCAGTTTGTGGTAGTCGGCTCTGGGAGCCCTAGGAACTCCATACAGTTGGTTCCCTAGAATCAGAACCTAAGAAGGGGATTTTTGTGCAAGCGATTGAAGGACCCATGGAAGAAGGGCCCTGTGAGGACCCAGGGGAGTCGGGAGAGTGGTTTCAGCTGGAGACTGGACTCAGCCTGACCTCCCAGGAGAGCTCTGGAGCACGACATATCCTGTGGGGTTTGCTGCCTGTGGCAGTGGGGCCAACCTTTGGAACTCTAGGTCGGCCAGTTATTGACTGTGGGCTGCCTGGGAGGAGTGGGGAGTGCCCTCCAGAGTGAGCTGGTTCCCGTTTGGCAGGGACATTCTCTGGGGTCAGGGGGTGAGGTGAAGCTGAGAGGCATCGGCGGCTAGCACTCATAGCAGCAAGGAGACGGGTACACCGGGTTGGAGAGGGGCTCTGCTGGCTAGCCATAGCTTCCACTATGCCAACAATGACTTCTGAACCCAAATCCTGCGAATTTGTGCAATTTGTTGTGGGTCACAATACGTGACAAGTGGCTACCAGTTTGCATGGCAGGAGATACAAAGGGCACAGGGACACACAGCTCATCAGATGCTGGCGTTCTTCCTGCTGTCTGCAGCTGGGAAGGAGGAAGACTCATGATTCAGAGGCACAGGAAAGTGAGCTGATGAAGTTCCTGAGCCATTGAGGCCTCGGAGATGGGTGGGGCTCCTGCTGAGGGGACCATTCCTAAGTCTGCCTGCTCTCAGACAGAACCATGAAGAGCTGAGGGTATAGGATGCAGGTCGGAAATACCTTTCACCCGGAGGAAAGGGACAGGCGATAACCACTGCGTTACTTTTGCATCTGTTATGTGCAAAACACTTACTAATGAAAACTAGGAATAGAATTCGCGTTGACACAACAGGACATTGCATCAATCCTTATTATTAACACGTTTTTTGTGGGAAACGAGTAAACTCGTCATATCGCCTCTATTTGGAACCAGCAAAAATTTTGCAAAGTAAATAAATAGAGACCTCTTTTTAAACTAAAACACTGAAAGTTTCATAGAAAAATATCAAATAGAGCGAAAGATATGAATATTTTATGGAAAGTCTAATTTTGGCGAGAAAATGTCAAAAAAGCCCCGCGTTACGACGCGGTTTGGCGGGAAAATGCCCGCTTACAAAGTGTTAAAATTCTGTACCAATTCACATCCATCTCCTTTTGCGGTCTCAGCATGGGTAGCAAAAATGAATCTTTTTCAAGGCCTCCTTCCCATGAGCACAGTCACATTTTATGAAATAATAGAAAACATTCACATGAAGATGACGTCATAAACTCCAGTCTTCAATTATTTTCTCTGTCTTGTGTGCAACATAGGCCTTCCCCCTGGAAATAAAACACGCGTGTGAGATTCGATTACCTGCCTATTTTAGGTGCGTTGTCAGTGTACCTACATGGGATGCCTTTCCGAATCAAAACCAGTCTTTGAGGCAGTAACAATAGTATCACAGACAAATTGGTTTCAGACTTTTACCTAAAGTAATTGAGAATTTAAAAAAGTATTGTTCAGGGTTCCCATTACATCTTCATCCCATCTTTAGCTTGTGTTTGATTTACTTAGAGGCACAGTTTAGATGGCAGGGAACCATAAACGAGGCACAGAGAACGCAGACTGAGCAGATTCTGGAAATGCACCTTGCAGAAATGGGCTCGAGGAGGCACCTGTCCCACTTGGCACAGGTGCTGAGAAAGGGGATCTGCTCACCACCCGCGGGAGTGGCACGCACCGCTACACATAATCAGAGTCCCACTTTCAAAACTGCATTTCAGAAAACTTTCCGAAGGCACACTGTTCTTTGAGATGACTGTCACTGCTTTCCATGCCCAGGACGACCTGCTCCATCCGGTTCCCGCCATCTCAGCTCCTACCAGAGTTATGACAGCAGCCTGAGTGTGCACTGAGCCCTTGAGGGCACCCAGCCCAGTCAATGAGCCACGTGGTTCTGCGTTTCCATGCACAGCTCTCTGTCTCTCCTTTGCTCAGCACACCCCGCTGGCCCGTGCCCGCTTGCAAGCCCTGACGTCTCTATCTCCCTGGGATATTCTGACGTCTGCCAGCCTGGGAGCGTTAGGTCATAGCACACCCATCGCCCCTGCCTTCCATGACTGCTGTTTCCTTTCCACACATTCTAAATCCTTCTAGGAGTTTCCAGAAGAAAAGACTGCCCAGGTCCTCATGTGCTCCTCAACTTGGCAACTTTTTACCTCTTCTTAAATTTTCTATTTCTATTTATACTTTATTTATATTTTATTTTTACTTGGCTTTGGCCCTCCATACGCTTTGCTGTATTTTAGTAACTGCTAACAAGGTTTCCTGATTAGGCTGCAGAAATTTCAGGGGTGATGCTCTGTTCCTCTTCTTACCAGCTCTATGGTGAGCTTTGGGCAGCTTACCTAAATGTTCTGTGCCTCAGTTTTCTCATCTGGAAAGTGGGGTTAATAGTGACATCTGTCTCCTATAGGGCTGCTGTCAGAATTAAGTGAGTTCAAGCTGTAGGGAGGGTGAAACTTTCCCCTTTCCCTGTTAGTTCTTCTGGCTGGTCAAATAATTCAAATGACAAACAACAGATTAACAGGAGAGAATCATTTTTAAATATATGCACATGGGAATTCACATAAGTTTGAAAACGACATACAGTGATGCAAAATGAGATAAACGTGTTATTCTGGACTGAGGAGGTGGGAAGCAGGGGCCTAGACCTTCAGAGGGAAGTAAGGCAACTCACAAGGAGATGAACAGAGTTAATGTTTGGGAAACAGACATTTGCTGGGCTGTCAACAATGGGACACACAGAGGACTCTGATCAAAGGGCCTTGCTGGGTTCCTCCCTGTGTGTCACTCCTGGTTCCTATCAAACTGTAGTTCCCTATGGTGACAGCTGCCTTCCTGGAGCAGCTCCTCTTTCTAAATTATTTTCGGCGGTTAGGGGGAAGGTCAAAGTTTCTTCCTGAGTCTTCTGGGCCTGGTGGTTTTCCGCTTGATACAATCTGTGTGCCAGAGTGGGGCTACTCGCTCCGAACCCCCACAATGCACAGCTTTTAGAGCAGCATCTGGCCAATTTCAGGGGGTGAATGTTAGCTTATTTCTTCGTCTGCCTCCCCAATCGTGCTGAACAGATGCAAAGGGCCGCACAGCCTGCTTTGACCATACCGGTGATTTGACGAAGCTGCACTCTGATTTCACGGAGAAAACGGAAATAACGATGACTGTGGGTGACTGGTGAAGTTGCTGCAAGACCGTTGCTGTGCTCTGCGGTCCCAGACTTGGATGGCACACTTTTGCACGAATTCACCAATCTCCTGGGCACTGGAGATGGGTGTCCCAACATGCTACCTCGACACTGGGACCCTAGTAGGCCAATGGTGGAGAAAAATGTTCAAAAGTGTTGGGGAACTGATTCTAAATTTGGTTTTCACATTTCAATAAATATGAGGAGAAAAAAATGAGGGAAACAAGTCTTTTAATAATATCACAGGCTACTTCCTGATTTGTTTGGCGGTGGGGAATGAAGAGCCGTATGTAATAATTATATTTTTAGGAAGATAGTGATATGATTTAGAGGATGTTCCTTGGTTTGACCAGGGGAAGAGCTGAGGGTTCTAGGCTGCTGAACACAAGGTGCCCAGGTAAAGCTCCGAGACCCACCTCTCCAGGCGTGATTGAAGGAGGCCTGCCCTAGAACTTGGGGCTCTCGGTGGGGTGCTCACTGTGATGCCATTGGATGCTGGTAGCGCTCACCTGGTGTGCTCTGGGGTACAGGACTCACCTTCTGGAGTCTGAGCAGTGAGGGTGCTACACCATCTTTTCTAGAACATTCTGCAGAAGAAACTCAAATGATGAAGAATGTTTATGGGGGAACAAGTAGTTTATCACGGGGAAGTAGATGTCACTCTTTGCTCTGGAGTCTTCCTGGGGAAGAGGGAGCCTCCTCTGGCATTGATCATGGGCAGAGCCTTGGAGGAGACTGCAGAGGGCAGGGCGGGACCCCGCGAGCCTCTAAGGTGGAGACTGCAGTGAGGAAATAGGAGCAAACATCCCCCACTGCCTTCTAGAGACATTTTAGCCCCCAAATGACTTTACCCAGACATCGAAGGAGGTCGTTATCTGCCGTGTTTAATATCAGTCCCTCTGATAACCTCCCCTTTAGGATAAACTTCAGCCATATCTCAAGTAGACCTTTCCTTTGCCTTTGAAAGGAAAAGTGGTGCTTGCCTGCCTCTCTGTGAGCTCCCGCATCTGTCCCCCCAGGCCCTGCTTGCAGTGCTGCTGACTTGCGTTCCTGCTACGCTAGCTTCCCTCTGATTACAGTGGGCGCGTTTCTTGGGAAGCCTGCTTTTACCCTGAAACACTCCCAGCTCTGGCGATCACAGTGGACCAGTGCTTCTTTCTAGCAGCAGATGGATTTCTACGTTTACCAGGGAAAGACAGTCCTGTGAGGTCTGCCGAACCTTGCCAACACCTGCAAATGGACGTTGTGTATGACGTGAATAGATCCAGACGGGATTTCTTCATTAGGCCCAGACATTGGCTGGTCACTAGTGTTGTCTCACCGGTTATGTCTTGCAGGAATTGCTGGGAGGGGTAGAGAACAGTTGTCTCCATTGGTGGAAGACAAAATGGGATTGTGGCAAGCGTTAGATCAGACAGTGCCCAGGAAAGCACTTGGGCACTTGCGTAAAAATGCAGGACACGCATATGTTATGATGCTGTTAACAGTATGGTCACATGGCAGTCCCCAAGGGAGTGTGGCTGTAAAGTAAGTGATGGGCCCCGTTAGTGGCCCAGAGCTGCCAGCTAGGGTACAGGGTGGGCTTGGGGTGACCTTATTTTCTTTAGTGAAGCCACAGCCTATGTGTTAAAAGCCTGGGTGAATTTCTAAAATCCACCTTCTCGTTGCTTGCTGTCATTAGTCGACATTGGAGAGTTTTAGAAATAGTTTTCCACTTAATCACACTTTTTATTATTCTTGTTTTTTTTTCTTTTTGTTTCTGTCACCAAATCTCTGCATATGTAGAAAAATAAAATGCAGTATATCCTTTAGTGGGGAGGGAGGGGGGGAGAGAGAGAGAGAGAGAGAGAGAGAGAGAGAGAGAGAGAGAGAGGTGATGTACCAAGGATCATAACTGACAAACTGGCAATGTCAGGTCACTATGGGCTCTACTGCTCAGAAGATACCAAATGTCACAACTGGCAGCTCATCCAGTCAACGAGCTGTGATGTCCAGGACTAAATACCGGCAAGGCTGGAATTAATACCAAGTGATCTTTCATATCTGAAATTCAGTCAGGAGCGGTTGTGGGACGTGCCATCCTGAGGTCGCTGTTCTGAATATCGGCTAGCTTGGCACTTTAAAGGAGGGCTGATATTTCCTAACACGAACAGGGCACACGTACTTTGAATTTTCCTCCAGACCTAGCTGGGGAAGCTCACGCATTGATGTCATTCTAAAGGTCAACATTCTCAGTCTGAGGAAAATGGCAGCATCAGGGGAATAAGACCGCCCTGTGGGGTGGGAACGGCAGGCATGCCTTGTGTGTGTGTGTGTGTGTGTGTGTGTGTGTGTGTGTCTGTGTGTGTGTGTGAGGGGGGAGGAGGGCAGGGAGGGCAGGTGGTGGCAGCTGCTGGCTCTCTAGCACCTGCCTTGTGTTTGGTTGTGTGGTTGCCCGAAGGGAAGTGCATCCCGGGTTCCTGGCAGGACCTGTCTGTCTCTAGATTTGCCCCATTCTCTTCACATGTCCAATGCTATGCCCCTTATTTCAGGCTGAATAGTTGTATGAGATACATCTACAGGCCGAAGGCAGCTGTGGTTACTTGCTCGTGCTGGTACAAATGGGAATGTTGCTTTTCTCAGAGTAAACATCTTTAAAATTTTATCTTTTATTTTTCTGAACTCACCCCTTCCCACTGGGCTGCTAACATGTTTGTTTTGAGTTCTTTTTTAAAAATTCATATTTTCCTTTTTCAATTACAGTTGACACACAATACAATATAATAATAGTTTCAGGTGTACAACATGGCAATTAGACATTTATATAACTTACAAGGTGATCACCCCAATAAGTTTAGTCCCCACCTGACACCATAATAGTTATTACAATATTATTGACTATATTCCCTGTGCTGTACTTTACATCCCCATGACTGTTTTTATAACTTGCAACTTGAAGTTCTTAACCCCTCCCCCGTCTGACATATTTTAGGCTACGGTGAAATATCTTTGTGCATTATTTTCCTTCCTTTTCCTCTCTAGTGCTCCCCTGACCCATAAGTCTTGCATATTCCCAGCTGAGTATCTTTCCTTTTCAAACAGAGAGTGACAGAATTAAGAGGGTTTTATTGTTATTTTTTAAAATAAAATTAGTGATGGTGATCAAAACCTGGAAACGGTCATTTCAGTAAGGTTTTCGAGGCATGTTTCTGTTGGATGCCTCACCAGCAATCATTTTCTTACAGTAAAAAATCATACAGGACAAGAATTTGAAATGACCTACTTTGGAAGTGACATCAAGCCTTAATGTTCATATTCAGTATTGTTGTATAGGCTCTCCATATTTTAATTTATTATGTGTCACCTTCCATCAGATTTAAGAACATCACACATCACATATTCTGTTCTGATATGTATTTAGTTCTTTGGTATATGTGTCTATATGTACCAGTTACATATAGAATTGGAAGGATATGTTGTGTATTTTTATAGATAGGGGAAATGGGGAGAATCTCACCTTACTTTGCAGTTTGGTCCTAACAGTTCATTATTTTTAATAGGTAGCAATCCGACCAGTAGCACTTCCCACTGTAGATTTAATTAGTCTTTCCCCCCTCCTTTTGCTAGTTGACAGAGCTGAGAGGAGGGAAACGGCGGCAATTTGAAACCTTGTTAGAAATTTATGAAGTGCTAAAATGTTTTATTCCCAGAGGCTGGCTTGCCAGCTGTCACCGGCGTGCGCTCCCCGTCTGCCTCCCGCGGGTCTGGAGGGAGGCTGCCACGCCAGCGGGCACGGGGTGCGGTAAATGATGCTCGGTAATTAGCACGGGGTAGAGGGGAGCTGATGATTCCCCCCGCAATTGGCCAGTGGTGTGTGAGACGAGAAATGAGGGGCGTCTGGAGGAGATGCAGAGCCGAGAGGGAGACCCTTCCGTGCCTTTGATAACACACACTGGCAGCGCCGTGAGAGGGCCTGGCGTGGGGCGTGGGTGTCAAAGCAGACAAACAGCAGAGCTTGTTGGTGCTCTGCAGCGGTTACTTAGCCCGTTTCTAGCAAAATGGCCCTGAACTAATTTCTTCCCGAGAACGCGCCTTCTCGCAGCTCTTACTGCGCGTGGAGGACGGTTTTGTGCGGGGGCGTATCCACTGCAATGACCTGAAGCCTCCAAATCCTTCCCCCCACGTCTCTAGTGCCTCAAATTTCTTTCTCAGGGGACAGTTCTTTTGTTGCTCTTAATTGGAGATGATCACTCGTGGCCACAGACACCCTGGAGAATACACAACTTATAATAAATGTGAGGAGGGCACGTAGAGAGCGCGGGCTGGAGGGAGAGTTACCGCCGTGGGACCTGGTGGAGACCCAGAAGTCCCACAGAGGATGCAGGAGGGGCGGGAGGGCAGGCTGGGACTAGGACGGGGCCTGGCGGGTCCTTCCAGTTTGCCTCCAGGCTGGGAGGGGCCGGAAGGAGGGGTGTCCCAGGGGCGGCCTTCCTGGCCTGGGGGAGGGGCCGATGAACCGTCTGCTTTTGCTTTCATCTCCATGCACAGAGAGGTGGCAATGACACTGGTCAGGAAGCGATGCCCTGACCCCATCGCCCTTCATCCACTTCCTCTCCCTCTCCAAACTAACAAAGTAGTTTTGATGGCACAGAATTTTCTGACAAGCTCATTTATTTTGAAATCTCACTTTCAGTGTCCCAGGACCCTCCCTAATGAGGAACTTCCCTGTCTGTATTAGTTTGCTGGGGCTGTGGCAAAAGCAGCTCAAGCTGGGTGGCTTAAACCACAGACATTCCGGGTGCCAGTTCTTCCTGAGGGCTGTGAGGGAAGAACAAGTTCCAGGCCCCTCTCCTGACTGGTACGTGGCCATCTTCATGTTCACATGGCCTTCTCCCCGTGTGCCTGTCTGTGTCCACATTTCCCTTTTTGGTAAGGACACCAGTCATGTTGGATTAGAGCCCACGCTGATGACCTCATTTTACCTCGCTTACCTCTGTAAAGATCCTGTTTCCAGATAAGATCACATTCTGATTTAATGGGGTTAAGGCTTCAATATATGACTTTTGAGGGGACATAGTTCAGTCCACAGCACTATCTGTTTGTCCAGAACTACATGTCAACAGCCCACGGAGGACAAGGCCCCATGAGATACAACACTTTAGAAGATACTGCAGCTCCCCTGTGGGTCTTCACAGCCCTTTGTGCGTTAGGACTCACAGGGGTAGTGTGGTAGGCTGAATAATGCCCCCTCCATCCCAAGTGGCCTTGTCCTAATCTCTGGAATGGTTCACCCAGAGATGCCCGTGTTCTAGTCCTGGAACCTGTGAATATGCCCCACAGGGACTTTGCAGGCGGGGTTCTGTTAAGGATCCTGCGATGGGGAGATTGTCTGGGTGGGCCCAGTGCAGTCACAGGGGTCCTTATAAGAGGAACGCAGGAGTGAGTGAGAGAAGGGGTGGAGAGAGAGAGAGAGAGAGAGAGAGAGAGAGAGAGAGAGAGAGGAAGGAGGATGGGGCCATGAGCCAAGGACTGCTGGCCACCTCTGGACGCTAGAAAAGACAAGGAAACAGAGTCTCCCCAGAGGCCTTTGGAGGGAACATAGCCCTGCCAACTCATTTGGTCTTCTGACCTCTAGAATTCTAAAATAAACTTGTGTTATTTTAAGCCACTAAGTTTGTAGTGATGCGTTACAACAGCCACAGGAAACTAATACAGAGACCAAGCTGGTGGTCCACTACTTGACTTGGAGTTGCTGACAATTTTCAAGACTCCATCTATGTTCCATTCTGTTCGGAGGCCAGACCAGCAGTTTCCATGGGGAGTTACCTGGTTGCATGCAGGACAGAGGCATTGAGTGCAAGAGGGTAGAAATTCAGCAGGATTCTCATGTCACATGAGGAACAAGGAGAAGAGCAGAATACCTGGCTGTGATCCAGGAATATCGAGATTTAAAATAAGTCTTTCCATCCCTTTTGAAACACAGGCCAAAGCTCCAGTGTCTCACACACACACACACACACACACACACACACACACACACACACACACACTGTGGTCTGTGACTGGGTCGACTTACAACAAGGTGTCCTAGGGGAACCCCGTTCTGATTAAGCTTGAGCTCCAGCCAGGAGGATGGAGGGATGGTGGGAAGGGCTCTTTGGGGTCCGGCACAGCAGGTGGAGATGCTGGAGGGCTCAGGTGCCAGCATAAGTCAGTGCACTGTTCTCCACAGACCCCGTGCGACAGTCACATCTAATTTCCCAGGAACAGGGGACAGCCAGGCAAGACATCAGCCAGCCCAATGGGGATGGGGGGGGGGACGGATTTGTAGAAGGGAAATCACTCCCCTTCTGTGACAAAATGTCATAGCTGTAGTGACTTTGCTGGCCCTTGCCTGCCTGACTGTGGCAAAGCAGCTACACTGCTGGCAACTTTGAATGTCTGTAAGTGGCACCTAAGGTCTGGGGCAAGGCTGGCCAGGAAGCAAATCCATATTCTGCTCTGTATGATCATGTGCAAGTCACACGCCTCTCTCAGCCTCAGTCTCCTTTTGTAGGAAATGGGAATGATCCTGTAATATTTGCAGCAGGATTGAGGCGAGGACCAATGGAAATGAAGGATGAAAGCATCAAGTGTACAGCCTGATTCTCAGCAGGGTCCCAACAGCTCACCACCTCCCTCCTTTGGGGGTGGAGAGTGATGGCTGGATTTCAGTCTGGGACAGCAATGCTGAGAAGGATGGGAGAGGGGATAGGTGGGGTTGAAACAGAGGCTGCACCCCATGATTTGTCGAACAAATCATACCAGGACTTAGTGGCTTAAAGCACAGGACTTTCATAATTCTGTGGGTTGGCCAGGCAGTTAGTTGTCCAAGTAAAGGCAGACTCTGTGGGAGGTTGGACTCTTTTACACATCTCGGCTTCTGCTGGGATGGCTGGGGCAGCTGGGTCTCTCCATGCATTTCCTATCCCCAGTGGGCTAGCCGAGCTTGTCCACTTCGTGGTCCCACGTCTCCAGCCAGCCCCAATGCACAAGCACTTTGCAGGCCTCTACATGCAACACATCTGCCAATATCCATTGGTTAAAGCAAGTGCATGCCAAGCCCACATTCAAGGAGTGGAGAAGCAGACTCACCTCTTCATGGAAGGACAGCAAAGTCAGATTGCAAAGGGCGTGCGCAGAGGGACTGGGAAATTTATTGCAGCCATTCTATAAATAACCTACCATAGAAATTGAGTGACATGAACTCTTGTATATGTAATAGAATAAAACTATGTATCATCACTTCTCTGGTAACTTTACGTATAGAGCTATGGAATATTCTAGAGATTAATTGCACAGGCTTAGGAGCTACATTATATGGGTTGCCATTCGAGCTCCAAGACACCAATTGTATGATCTTTGATCAACCTTTTGGTGCCTCAGTTTCCTTATCTATAAAATGGGAATAATAATAATATTTCCTTCCTAGGGATGTGGGTGTTAAGGATTATATGAGTTAAAATATGAAAAGCATTTGGCACAGTACACACTGCAACTGCTAAATGAATGCTATCTGTTTTAAGTAACATCTCATTTTGCTCTTGAACTGGCACGTCAGCTAATGTGTGTATTGTATCTGAGTGCACGTGTGTATATGTGTGTGTGCGTGTGCGTTCGCTGGGGGGCAGGGCCACACAGGAACTGTGGGGTCCCCTGCACATCACTCCAAGCCCATGGACAGCCATGGTGCTACCTTAGCTCTGCTCTGTGTGTCCTTTCTTCCACCATTCCCATCCTGCTGAAGCCTCTCAGGGGAGGGGAGATCTTCCCTCTCCCGTTAGCAGAGTTTCTATCTTCTCAAAACACTTCTTCCCTCAATGCCAAGGTCCTTCTTGAAAACCTAGGCAACATCTTAACCTCAGTCTTATCCCCACCACGTCTTTCTACATGCTGCTTTCTGTGTCACAGGGACTCTGCTGTGAGGTCATATCCTCGGTCTTCCGTACGTTGTGTATTCTAGCCAGACTCCATCATTGAACCTCCAAGCATTACCTACCCTTAATACAGGATGAAGATTTGGGAATTTAGAAAAACTTCTCCCCTTTCAATCGCCCCATAAAGTTTGGCTTGCCAGCTGAACTCTTACCACAGACTCGAGAAACACCATCAGAGCTGATCACAACCCTTTATTCTAGGCTGCTGTGACCTCTCTGATGCAATGGCGTCTATCAACTTGGTGAGTGAAGGAGCCACAGGACAATTAGGAAATGAAAATGCCTCGTTTTGTAGCATATGCTTTTGGTGCCTGCCCAGACCGTCTCAGTCCGTAAGATTTCCAGGTGTCAGACTTCAAGATGTGGCAGTGACAGCACTTAGCCTGAGGGCTCTCTTTGGAAGACACAGCTGCCTCGGAATTAAGTAGTCCTCAGCCAGTGGCTGCTGGGAGGTGGGGAGACGTACCTGAGCCTCTGGGGCAGGCTAACTGAGGTGTGCTTCTCCACTGGCTCTCCAGGTAGCCCAACAGTGAAGCTATAGTGACTCACCTGATGAGTCAGCCTTCATTGGCCATCTTTCCTCTTGTTTCACTTGCCCCCTTCCTGGCCTCTGTGTCCCGAGATCACTTCCCAGATAAACTATTTTCAATTGAGTCCCTGACTCCGTGTCCTCTTCTGAGAGAAACCAGAGGTAGACATGTTTCATATGTCAGAAGTATCACTCCTATTGCAAAGGTTATAGGGCAATACCTGTTAGAAGAGTGGAGAATGGGTTGGGGAAGTTATGTTGGAAAGGGGCCTGTTGCACTGCTTACGGTGGACTCTTCTGTGCTCACAGGGTGTGGGGATGAACTCCGGAGGACAAGACTAGCCTAGGGACAGCATCAGAAGAAGGATGGGGCATAGGACGAAGGCGTTTGGTGTGGGGATGATGTTGGCCCACCAACTGATCGGAGTTTGAGAGGAGGAGCTGGTCTGATGACAAGGAAGACTTTGCCACTATTCCTTTCCATTTTTGTCACCGCTATGTTCATAGATTCACTGCCCATGTGAACGGAGAGAAATGTCAAACACTTGCACAACCCCCTTCAATTTGCAGATGAAAAATTGACATGCAGAGAGACTCAGTGGCAAGCTCAAGGTCATTGTCAACTATAAAGAGGAAGTCATCTAGGTATTCCATCACCAACAATGTATTCAGGAAAAAGAAAAGACTGAACTCCCGTACATGCAGACATGGCAACCCACGTGCAGGAACTGAACTGGACAAATATGCAGGAAGTACTTTACTAAGGGGAAGAGACAGTTCAGGGGGGGCTGGTACTACCATAGAGTTCTGTCGTAAGCACAGAGTTCTTCCTGTAGGGCTCTCATGGTGACATAGAGTGATAGCTTCTCCTCCAGGCCCTCCACTTTCTGCCCAGAGTAAGGTCTCTGTGATGAATTTTAACATTAGAAATGCAGCAAGCTTCAGAACCATGAACTGTGAATGATGATGACAGGGGCCAGCTTCGCTCCAAGGGCAGGTCAGATTTTGTTTGTCTTAATTCATTCTACGAAGCTTCATTGTTTTTCTTTTCACTTCTTGACTTTAGCAGTTGTCCTCTGTATGCATATTAGGTGTGTGTCCCCACTAGGCTGATCTATAGCATAATTTCCACAATAGAAAAGGGAGTTAAGATGACTGTACTCATCTTAAGGTTATTTAAAAGCAATTACTGCCATTAGTTGGAAGTGCTACTGCAGGCTACTCTGATGGTAATGTGCACACAACAATCCAATTAGTTTGTAAATGGATTAGTCCGTTTCTTGACCAGTGCATTTGCTTTAAATTAAGTATAACATAGGTCTAAAGAGTATCAGTTTAATCTGTTTACTCTTTGTATAAATGTGTTATTTCATCTCTAAGTAGAGGATCTACTCACTCCCTTCCCTCATTAAATGTTACTTCATTTATAGTTTTGTTTCTTAAACTACAATTTATGGTTTTTTTAGTTCCATAATGTTTATTAAATCATTTTACCCCTTTCTGTAGTTTTAAGGATTTCTAGCTGGCTTATCCTAAGCATCCACTGAGGCACAAGCCCGGGTGAAGGTGATACTGTAACATCAAATCACATGCTAGCCCAGTGCTGACCAATGCAACTTTCTGTGATGTTGGAAATGTTCTAGAACATTAAGCCATTTAGTGGCTGGCAGCCATTAGGCAGATGTGACTAATGATGAAGCAGTGGAATTATTAATTGTATTTAATTTTGATGAATTTGAGTGTAATAGTCATATGTGGCTGTTGGCTGCCATATTGGACAGCACAGTTCTGGAGGACAAAGAGCTGTAGCTGAGTTATGGAAGGTTTTGGCCAATCCAAGGCTCCTTGCAGCCCAGAAATACAGGTCTTGGTGTCACCACATTGGACTTAGCAGGTACAACCATATTTTCTGTGGAGTAAGGTCATTTTGTGGGATATAACAGACCAAGGAAAACCTCCTCCTGATTCACTAACTTGGATGAATCCTTGTAGATACTTCTCTAAAACATATAATAATTAAGTAAAACAATCTGTTCATCAAGCACCTGCCATGTAGCAATAGCATAGAGAAGCTGGCTTCCAAAAGAGAATCGGTCTCCCATTCAGGAGACAAAAGCAAAATGGGTGTTTACCTGAGCTTTGCCACACAGTGGAGACTAAAGAGCTGATTGAGTAGATTCAGATACCTGACACGGTGTTAGAGATTTTTGGACCATATTTTCTCCTGTTGTTTGCCATCCATTATTTCCTTCATTCATTTGACAGATATTTATTGAGTATCTATTATGTAATAATTGCTGGTGCAATACTAGTGAACAAAACACCTTCCTTCCTTCTTTCCTTCCCTCCTCCCCTGCTTCCCTCCTCTCCTTTCTCCCTTCCTCTCTCCCTCTTTTCCTCCCTCCTCATGCATTCATGCATTTATTTATTTCCTTGAGCTTTATCCACAGGGTTTCATTTGAACATCTGTGTTCTTATCCGGTGCTCTAACAATATTTTAAAGGTAACTGCCTGTCTTCTTGCATATTGCCTCAGAGCTTCCTGGTCTTCGTGCCAAATTGTCAGATGTCGGTAGAGCCGCAGGTAATTTTCCTAAGAAAGAACATTTAATGGTGTCTCTGAGTCATGGTGTAGTTTGCAGCTGCCTGTGCATGTTCGGCCCCACATATGTGTGGGAGAGGGGCCCAGCTGCTCTCAAGGCAGGGGGAGGAGTTGAGCTGGCTTTGGAAAAAGGAGAGGTACAGCAGAAAGGAGACACCCACTGCAGACAAAGTCTTTGGGAACCCCTTCTTCTCCCAGGATACAAATCCTCAAGCTACTAAGTGAAACCCTGAAGTTTGTGTAATCCGTCAGTAGCTTTTTTATTTTTTTTTTTATCATTACCGTGCACAATGTGCTCTCGGGATACAAAATAAAAATACAAGGTAACCTTCACCTTCTGGCCTCGATTGTTCTTGAGTGGCAGTCACTCCCTTGGGGTGAGTTTTGCCATCCAGGTGGGCTGTGGAACTATGAAAAATTAGCCTGATTTTGCTGCACAGTGAGTTGTAATACAGCCAAGTAAACAGAACAGAGCATTAGATCAATGGTGGGACCATTTATATTATGAATATCGGATTCTAGAGAGGTGATGTGTTCTGGTGTGCTCTAAATGATTGTTCTTATTTTTTAAATGCAACTTAAAATTTTGTTACATTAATAAAATATAACATGTATAGAATCCTGTTGAATTTAAGAGACAAGAGTACTCTTGAAAAATTCCTGATGTCCTCACTCCAATCACTTTCCCTCCCACAGAGGGCACCCCTCTCCTGAATACCATCTTAGTTAATCTTTGCTTTTCTTTGTAGCTGTACCACATATGTTTCTAACCCTAAGTAATGTCTTACTAAGATGTGTATGCTCTTGAACTTTATGTAATTAGAACCACAGCAAGGTATTCACCTGGGACTGGCTTTGTTCTCCTCAACATTATTGCTTTGAGATTTATCCATGATGATGTGCATAGTGGTTCATCCATTCAACAAATAATTTTGGGGGCAATTACTGTGAGTCGCACATTGATTCTAGGTGCTGGGGAACAAAACAGGCAAAACCCATGTTCTATGGCAGTTGAATCCTAGTGGGTAAAAGGGGGTAAGAAACAAGATAAATATAGATTATGTAACCCATCATAATTGATGTATGGAGAAAAATTAAGCAGCAAAGAAGAGTAATTTTAGGGGCGACATGGAGTTTCAGCAGGAAGGCTAAATGGGGGGCACTTGAGTACATTCCTGGAGGAGGTGAAGAAGAGAGTCATGGAGATGTCCTGTCCGGGGAAGAGCTTTCCAGGCAGAGCAAACAGCAAGCGCCAATGCCTGTGTCTGCCGTGTTTCAAGTACTATAAGGAGCGTTGCTGTGGCAAGAGCAGGGTAAGGAAGGGGGTGCAGGAAGAGTTGATAAGAATAGAGAAGAGGTGGGGGACAGAAGCCACTGGAGGTGTTTGAGCAGTGGTATTATATGACTTAGGTTTTAACAAGATTTCTCTGGCTGCTGCGGTGAAAATACACGTAAAAGGGGAGGGAGCCAGCAGGCTAGGTAGGGTTATGGCAGTTCTGCTCATAAGAGATGATATGGATGTGGTAAAAGGGGGTCATGTTTCCAGTAGGTGTGAAGGTTGAATGTTAGGATTTTCTGATGAGTTGAATTTGAGGCGACAGGGAAAGTGACAACTGCTTTCTAATTTCAGTTATAATTGCTATAGTCTGAGCAATTAGGGTGGCAGCGATGCTGCTTATGGAGATTGGGGAAAAGGAAGAGAGGAGAGGTCAATGGTCATGGGGAAAAAGACCAGGGGCTCAGTTAGGAGTGTTTCGGTTGTGATTTAAAGTCAGTATCCTGGCAGAGATGGGAGGAGGTAGTTGGGTATAGACGTTTGGAGTTCAGATAAGAGATCTGGGCTAGAAATAGAGATTTAAGAGATGCCATCCTAGTGATACTATTAAAAATCTTCAGAATGGGCGTGACCATCAAGAGACGAGAGAAAGTCTAAGCACTGAATCCCAGGAATGCTTCAAAATTTAGAAATCAGGAAATAAGAGGGAACCAGCAAAGGGCACTAGGGAGGAGCAGCAAGAGTCTTGAATCCGTGGGAGGAAAACCAAGCACGATCAACAGTGTCAGTATCCCTGCTTGAGTGACATGTGGGTCACTGGTGACTTCTGTAAGAATAGTGGAGAAGTGGGGACAAAAACTGGCTTAAAATGCAAGAAGAGGAGGCTGAAAGGGAAAGCAGAGCCATGCTAAGATTTGAGAGGAGAAAGTAACACAGGAGAAACATCAACGTTGCAGATATTTATATGCTGTTAGGAATGATCTAGTAGATAAGGGAAATTTGATGATTTAAAAGAGAAAAGGAAATATGGCTGTATAATATCTCTGGTCAGATAGATACATAGGTAGATACATAGATAGATAAATAGATGGGTGATAGATTTAAGTAAATAATTAGTAAGTAATATATATTTTATTGATAGGCTTTTGTGTAGTACACAGGTTTGTGTTTTGTTTGTACAAATATATACTAGCAAGAGAAGCATATTTCTTTTTAAATATTTTTTTATTTTTCAATTCCAGTTGGCATACAATATTATATAGTTTTAGGTGTACAATATAGTGATTAGACATTTATAAAACTTACAAAGTAATGACCCTGATGAGTCTAGTACCCAACTGACACCTTACATAGTTATTACAATGTTGTTGACTGAATTCCTGTACTGTGCTTTACATCCCTGTGACTGTTTTTATAACTGGCAATTTCTACATCTTAATCCCTCCCCTTTTCACTCATCCCCCAATGACCCTCCCGTCTGGCGACCATCAAGATGTTCTCTGTATCTATGAATATGTTTCTGTTTTGTTTATTCATTTATTTTGTTTTTTTTTAATCCCACATATAAGTGAAATCATATGATATTTGTCTTGCTCTGTCTTTCTTATTTCACTTAGCACAATACTCTCTAGATCCATCTATATTGTCACAAGTGTCAAGATTTCATTCTTTTCTATGGCTGAGTAATATTCTATTGTATATATGTACCACCTCTTCTTTATCCATTATTCTATCTATGGACACTTAGGTTGTCTCCATATCTTGGCCGTTGTAAACAATGCTGCAATAAACATATGGATGCACATGTTTTTTTCAAATGAATGTTTTGGATTTCTTTGGATAAATACTCAGACGTGCAATTGCTGTGTCCTTCTTTATGCCCCATTGTAGTCCTTGTTTTAAAGTCTATTTGGTCTGGTATAAGTATTGCTACCCCAGCTGTTTTTTTTTTTTTCGTTTTTTTTTTTGTGTGTGAAATATCTTTTTCCATCCTCTTATATTCAGTCTGTGTGTGTCTTTTGAACAGAAGTGGGTCTCTTGTAGGCAACATATGTAAGGGTCTTTTCTTTTCCACTCAGCCACCCTATGTCTTTTGATTGGAACATTTAATCCATTTACATTTGAATTATTGATAGGTATGTAGTTATTGTCATTTTATTATTCATAGTTTTGATTTTTTTCCCTCTTATTCTTCTTAAAGAAATCCCTTTAACATTTAATACTGGTTTGGTGGTCATGAACTGCTTTAGCTTTTTCTTGTCTGGGAAGCTCTTTATCTGTCCTTCAATTCTAAATGACAGCTTTAGTAGGTAGAGTAATCTTGGTTGTAGGACCTTACATTACATCACTTTGAACATTTTTTGCCAATCCTTTCTGGCCTGCAAAGTTTCTGTTGAGAAATCAGCTTTTAGTATTATGGGGGCTCCCTTATAGGTAAGTAACAACTTTTCCTTAATGCTTTTAAGATTCTCTTTTTGTCTCCAACAAAGAGGAATGGTCATGACTACAGCAGAGGAGCTGCTGTGCAGAGGCTGACCCCATGGTGCAGGATTCACTTTAGCAGAGCTCTGGTGTCTGCCAAATCCACCCTTTGGTGTGTTGTTTGTGGAGGTGAGGTGGTTGGGTGGTGCTCTGGTGTGGTCTGAAGCTGGCCACTGGGTGTGTTGGTTCTGGGACCTCTTGGGAAGGGCTGTGGTGCAGGCCAAGATCAGCTGCTGCCTCTGCCTAGCTCAGGACCACCTGGTAGGGGCTTCAAAGTGACCTGCAGGTGGTTGCCACTTGTGCTGGGCTTAGATGCACCTGGAAGACACTAAGCTGCAAATTGAAGCCGACTGCCACTAGTGCTAGGCTTGGGACTGCTTAACAAGAGGTACGGGGTATGCTGAGGCCCACCACTGCTTGTTTGAGATTTTTGAACCTTTGAGAGATTTTAGGAAAGTCTGCAGCATGAGCCAAAACAGGCCATTTGTATGGAAAATCTGCTGAAAGCGGCTAGGGTGTGCCCAAAAGTTGGGAGGGGCAGGGTCTCAGGGAATCACGTGGGTGGGTCAAACGGTGTTAGCCAGGTTGATGAAGACTCAGACTTGGTGCCTTCCTGTGTCTGTATGTGCAGGCTGGGTGGGGGCAGGGCTCAACAAAGGAACAAAGTGACATCTGCTCAGACAGAGTCCCCCTTCCAGTCTTCACCCTGAAGCCAGACCATTCAGTTCCTCCCCATATGTCTCTGAGGTGTTTAGAGCTGCTGCCCCAGCGCTGGAGTTCAGAGTGACTGAGTCCGTCAGCAACTAAGTAGTGCACAGTCCTTTTAAGAGGAACACCTGGGATTCCAGTCGCCCTCTGTCTCATTCAACCACAATCTGCTGGTTTTTAAAGCCAGAAGTTGTGGGGACTTCTCTTCCCAGCACCAGAGCCCCGGTACTGGGACCCCTCACTCCTCAGCCGAGATAGCCCTCCTGATTTTTAATGGTCACACACAGGTGTAGGACCAGCCTGTTCCAGCCCTCTTACCAGTCTTGATGTGGCTTCTTATGTACGTACATATCTGTAGGGTTTTAGTTCAGCTAGACTTCAGGTGATACTCATTAATGGGTTTTCTGTAGTTTAGTTGTAATTTTGATGTGGTCATGAGAGGAGGTGAGCACAACATTTACTTATTGTGTCATCTTGACTGGAAGCCTAACAAAAGCATATTTCCATTTCCATTACCCCCGGTCCTGGCTAGCACTTGGTACTGGCAGACTTTCGAATTTTTATCAATTTTGGGTGTGAAATTTACATCTCCCATTTAATTTTAATTTACATTTCCCTTTTAACTAATGAGGTTAAGTGTTTTTTCACATATGTTTGGACCAATCATGTTTCCAATTCTGTGAAATGCACTCTAACGCCTTTAGCCTAATAGAGTTCGCTTCTTCCTTTTTTTTTTTTTTTTTGAGTTCATTGTATATTCTTCATACTAACCTTTTTTTCTGTTATATGGTTATTGCTACTGCAAATATCTTTCAATTAGTCATTTATATTTTACCTTTTTATTGTTTTTTCTTGATAAATAGGTGATTTTTGATTAATTTTATAATTTTTGATTAGTGTTTTGCACCTTTAAAAAAACGCTTTCCTCTTGAAAGTTTTTCTTTTATTTCTAGAACATTTTGTTGTGCCTTTCTTTTCATTAAGTTCTTCATTCACCTGGCATTGATTTTTGTCTGGTGAGAGACAAGGATTAAATTTCATTTACCTCCATCTGGATAGCTAATTGTCCCAGAATCATTTATTGAAAAATTCCTTTTTCCCTTCCCATCATACTTCTCTCATGCATATCAGATTTCCACATATGTGCAGGTCTTTTCTGGCCTCTCTAGTTTGTTCCAGAGGTCTGCTGATTTATTCCTGTGCTGACACCACACTGGCTCAATTGCCAGGGTTTCATAATCTAGTTTTCTAGAAGGGCAAGTCCCTGCTCTTCTCACCTCTTTAGACTTTTGGGTAAATTTTGATGTAAGAAATTCAAGCTCCTCTGAAAGTCATTTTAGAATTTAATGAGACATTAAAATATTGTGCTAAAAAAGACAGACTCTGGAGCCAGAATGCTTAGCATAGAACTCTGGCTTCACCTCTTACTAACTTTGTGCCTCAGTTTTCTCATCTCCAAGACAGGGATGACAAAAGTATTTCCTCATAATGGGAAGAGTAAAGGGTTACTATGTGTTAAGGCCTCGAACAGTACCTGGTACCTGGGAATTACTATGTATGTGTAAAGTGCCAGAAGTATTGTTATTTTTTGTTAAGCTCTACTTAATAAATTGATTGATTTAGGAAGTTTTGATGGCTTTATATCACAAAGGCAAAAAGAAATTTTGAGACATGATAGGATAGTTCCTGAGATCAAGGACTTGTGAGAGATATTGAGAACTTTTGACCAAATAAAAACATCATATCTGAGTAACTTTCTGTGCCGTGAATAAATTTTATTTATAAAATTATTCATTATAAAATAAAAATTATAAAAAACACATAATAAATAAATGAATTAATAATAATTTTCCATCTCAGGTTTTACTTTTTAATGTAAATTGGCTTTTCCCCCCTTCCAGTATGTGAAAATCCTCACTGCATTTTTTTGGAGTGGAGATGAAATTTAATCTCTCTAGTAGGTTAATATATTATGTCAGTGTGGAGAGCAAGTATAGAAACAGCAACACAGATATGTATAGCACAGTTGCTGCCAGCAGTTGATGATGCAGAAACAATTTCTTGTGGGCAAGATGGTGTTGAATGGGGTGTTATTAATGGCACTTTACCATGTTAATTTCTGGTTGGACTGTCTGTGGGACCACCCACTGCATTTATTTGCGGGTTGCTATCAATACAATCTGCTCTGTAGCTCTTCAAAAGTGGTTGCTTCAGCCACTCTGCTTTCAGGCCATAAAGATCATTAACTGGCATCCCGCTATGTTCCAATTAGAGTAGAATTTTAGACCTCGATACAAAAGCCCTCTTCAGTGATAAGTGTTAATTTGTTTACTGGAAAGTGCATTTTGGAAATCGTACTTTTGAGTCAAGCAGACATGGGTTCAAAGTGTGACTGCTAATTACCAGGTGGGTGATTTGAGGGACATTACTTAACCTTTTTTGTAATTTATTTTTCTCATCCTCAAAGCTGAGATGATGGTGCTAGTGGTGATTGTGATGATGAGGCTGCTGTCACGTTTCTCACGTGATCGTTGTGAGGTTGAGACCTAATCCATTTAAGTAACCAGCACAGAGCCTGGCCCACTAAAAAGGGTGGGGGGGAGGGTGGTCATTAAATTCACTTGCCCTTAACATCTCTCCCAAATCTCTGCTCTGCTCTTCCGGATGGACTTTATTTGGGTATACACAAGTGTACCAGTTTTATATTGCTGCAGTAGCAAATACTCACTCACAGGCGTTTATTCTCTTGTGAGTTTGGACGTCAGAGGTCCCAAATCAGTTTCACAGGGCCCATATCAATGTGTCAGGAGGCTCACAGCCCCCTGCCCCCCAGAGGATAGGAGAGAACGCGTCCCCTCGTCGTCAGCAGCCGGAGCTGCATTCCTTGGTGCCTTGGCTCCGCGCCCCTTCCTCCATCGTGAAAGCCTCTCCTTCACAGCGGTCAACCCTTTTCTTCTGCTGTATCAAACATCCCTGTGCCTCTCTCTTATGAGGACACTTACGATTGCATTTATGTCCCCTCATCCCAGATAATCCAAGATAGTCTCCCCATCTCAAGATCTTTAACCTAATCACACCTGTGAAATCCTTATAAGGAAACGCTCACCTGTTCCAGGTATTAAGGCCTGGATCTCTTTGGGGGGCCATTCTTTAGCCTACCACAGTAAGAATAAAGCAACTTCAAAATGCAAACATTGGGTGTGGGCCCGAGTCTGTTACAGCGTAAAACCACCAGGCTCCACAAAGTCACATTCCATAGAATGCTCCTCATTAATTAATAAGTGTAGTGATTACGCGTAACAGAGTGATGAGAAATCAATTCACTGAACTTGGTGCTGTGGGGACTTCTGTGAAGCCCTTGGCAGTGCCAACAGCAGAGGCGAAAGCTGCTTGGAAGTTATATATTCTACACCTTTGGGTGCTAAGAGTACCTTGGTCTTCAACCTTAGATGTTGTGTGGCTGTACCGGTTGTATGCAAAGCTGTGAAGGTCACAACTTGTGTCCCTATAAATGGTGGGCTTTCTGTGATGCCCATCAGACTGTAAACTCCAGGAGTGTGTGGTCCATTTCTGTCTGGCATCTTATACACTTTACCTACTGCAGTGCCTGGTATGGAGTCAGCATTTGCTGTTGGGGAAGCAAAGGAATGAATGGATGGATGTTCAGTCTGAGAAACGCTAAGTACCTCCTCATCTGTGGGACCCAGGACAGTGGTTTGTCACCTTTGGCTGCACATGCGAATCTTCTGGGAGAGATCCTGAAAAGGGAAGTTCTGGCCTGGACTCTATTCGCTGAGACTCTGAATATTTGGTCTGGATGGGGTCATGGTACTCACTCCTTCTAGAAATATCCCAGGTGAATCTACTGTGCAGCCAGGTAGCTAATTATTAGTACAGAGGAGGGGTTGCCAAGCTTCAGTGAGCGTGGTAGTCACATGGCGGCTCATTAAAACCAGGTTTTCGGATTCTCTGGCTCTACGGTTGGGGGCTGCGATATGCACGTTTAACCATCTCCCAGGCAAGGCTGATGCTGTTGGTCTGGGGACCCACACTTTGAGAACCACTGCTCTAGAAGGTAGTAGAGAAGTCCCTTGGTATGCAGGGGGCAAATAATTGGGGGTGTCCTTCTGCAGTGTGGTGTGTGTGTGTGTGTGTGTGTGTGTGTGTGTGTGTGTGTATGCAGATACAAAAGATATTAAGCACACACTCTGTGCATTTTAAATATGCAATTTCATTCCTCTGTCCAACAGCTTTCCAAGGTACGCATTTTTTTTTCTTTCCTTTTCTTTTCTTTTGTTTTAATTAGTTTCAGGCAAGGTAGGCATTTGTAACCTTCGGTTTGGCCATGATTGGCCGTTTAGTACGTCACAAAGTAATACCCTCAAGGAGACTAGAGCCCATTTTCACTATTTTGTGTTCATTTTCTTTCTCCGATTCTGACCGCTGTCCTGGCTCTGACTTTAGGTGATTCTGCTGTGAGGGGACCCTTGGAGCTTAGTCTATTCTCCCCACTAAATCCTGTGTGAGGGGAACAGCTTTTGTCCTCCGCACATGACACACAGTGTCTACTGAGCTAAAATGTCTTGAATCAACTTGAATAGAGAGCCGGCACGCTGACTAACCTACACTTGGATAATGACACCAGTTTGAGATTTGCTGAGCTTAGCATCATTCTCCACTTCTGATAATTTGGCTAGGACCTTATAAATTACAGGAGATATTTTTAGGGCCTTCCCACTTATCTCAAAGCCTCCAGGCAAAATTTCAATGGTGTCACTCCTTGCTGGCTGCCCTTCCTAGCTTTCTGAGCCCTCTCACCCCAGTGTCCCTGCCACCAGAAGCGTGTGGTCCCTAGCCGGCCTTGCTTGGATCAATGACCTTGACCCCACCCAGATGGAGCCCAAACTTCCCTTCCATCCACTTTATCCAAGCTGAAGTTGTTCATTCTTGAAACACACAGCAGCACTCAACTAATGCGGAAACTGGCATGATTAAGGTAAGTTGCACTTAGAAGTAACTGAGGCTTCGTGCTCTATGGAAATCTTGAATTTTAAAGAGGAGTTTGTCATGACTGTCCTGTCTGGGAATGTATTGGGGAAGGGCACATCTGCGGACCCTTACCTGGGCTGCCCTGAGTTTGTCTGGCAGGGACTAAATGCAGGGCTTTAGGTTCCTGACCAAGCCAGCCACCTCCTCAGCTCACTTTGGCTTTGCCTGGAGGTGGCAGTCAAGTGTGGCATACTTGGCTGGCCTGGCTCAAAGCTAACTGGGAATATCTGAAGCATCACATCTCAAATCTGGAAGAAGGCCTTCCCTCTGTATTATTATTTTTTCCTTACAAGGGCTTTAAGTTTCAGTGATAGCAAAACTTATAGAACACTATTTTAGGTGCTTTCAAGCAGTTGCTTTAAAAGGTTGTCAGGTACAGGGGTTTCCTCTGCTCGCCTCACATACAGGTGTACCCCAGTTCTCAGGTAGAGTCTGGTAAAAGTTTGCTCAGGGAAGGTTTGCTGCGGCTCTTGGTTTAAATGTTGGCAAGAAAGAGCCTCACTTGCACCTCCCAGAGATGGTCCTTCCTGATCAATACTTCCACCTGTGACAATGGGCTGGCCGTCAAAAATCATGTCTGGAAACTGTAGGCTGAAGTGCAATGAGGAACTGAGACTATACTGCCTGCCAGATTTCGGAGATTTTCTTTGCCCGAGAAAACTATAATCTACAAGTTTGAATTGACTGTGGGAAGTAAAAGCTGTATTTTATCCTCAGTGTTATGGGTTGAATTGTGTCCCCCCCCCCCATCCCAATTCTTTTATGGAAGTCCTGACCCCCATGACCTCAGAGTGTGACTGCATTTGGAAACGGGGCCTCTAAGGAGGTGATTAAGTTAAATGATGTCATTAGGCTGGCCCTAATCCAACATGATTAGTGACTTTATAAGACAAAGAGAATTGGACACATGTATACACAGAGGGAAGACCATGTGGGGACACAGGCAGTAGGAGGAAAGAGACAAGCCAAGGGAAGGGCTCAGAGGAAAGCAAAACCACCGACGCCTGGATTTCAGACTCAGCCTCCAGAACTGTGAGGAAGTAAACCTGTTGTTTCAGCCACCCAGGCTATGGCACTTTCTTAAGGCAGCTCGAATAAACCAATGCCCTCAGATTAAATTAATACGAGAAAGGGAGAGGTCGTTAGTCAACACCCTTTTCCTACACCAGCTTCTCTGTCACTGTCACCATCCCAGCCCTCAGCAGCAGGAGCTGCCCCTTCCCTTCCCAGCGTTGCTGCAGACCAGGCCCCTCCTTTGCCCTCTCTCCCTTGTCTAGATATGGTGCACCCCCCTTTTGCCTTGGACAATGGCTGAGATAAAGGAAGGTGGTGAGAGGAGGGGCCACAATCTTCTCTTCAGCCTAAGCAGGCGAAGCAAACAAACTGTACATTGGATCGTTATTATTGCTACTATTTTAATGCTGATGATAGTAACGACCCTTCACTGGACATTTTATTGGGCAGAGATAACACTAAATAGACATATTTCTTTGCGTGAATATTAGCCAGTTATTATTAGTTCCATTTTAGTGATAAATAACTAGAGGCGCTAGGAAACCTCAGCAAGAAGTTGGTCAGTCCCGTACATGTCAGGTCAGGGACACACAGCGAGGAAGCCTGTCTTGTCCTGGTAAGGCCCAGGCTTGGGACTCATCAGACGAGGAGACCAAGGCGATGCTGACCCAGGATTATTCTCTCTTCCCTTGTGACTTAGTGCCATCAGCCCTATAATTACTTGTTGATGCATGACATACGAATCGCTATCCAGAGAGGTTGCAGAGCTTTTAAATGCAAACTTTCCAAATAGCTGGGTAAAGTGCTGATTTATTTCCTTATGAAGCTGTGTCTCTCATTTTAGCAAATGTGTGATCTTTATAATATGCATCATTTCTGCATTACAGTGAAATCAAAACCTGCTTTTATACCTAACAGTCAGAATTCAAGAAATCCATTAGTAAAATCAAGAAATTAGAATAAGGGAAAGTATCGTTTATAGTCCTAACTCCCACAATGCTGGAACATTCCTTACAGTCTTTTTTCTATGTATAAACTTGTTTTTCTAATTGAAATCACAGGGTCATCACAATTTCACTCACTGGTTAACATCATATTTTAAACATTTCCTATAGTATTTCATAGTCTTTTTCAATTCAATTTTTGATCCATAATATTCCACTAAACTAGTGCTCCACCGTTAATCATTTTCTTCCTTGGCTTATTTAGATAAATTCCAACTTCGCAGGGTTTTAAATAAGATTGGAAAGGATAACTTGGTGCAGAAATCATGTGTGCTATTTAAGAAGGTAACCTCAGAATCTGTCATAGAAGAAAGAGCCCAGGCTTGGGAGCCCACAGACCTGGCATGAGTTGCAGCTCTGCCATTTCCAGCTACTTGCCGTGCTTTCGCTAATATCCAGGGCCTCTGTTTCTCATTCTTAAAATGGGACTAGTACCTACCCCGTAAGATCGTTGTTGTCTTATTTCATCCTGCAGATTAAAGGATACAATGACATTTAAAGTTTCTTGGCACGATTGTAATTAAGAACTTTACCTATGGTCAGGATTAAAATGATAAAATAGTTTCCCCAAAGAGGAAATACTGGATGAAAGATTATAACATTTTTCAGGATCTTGCCACCTGTTACCTACCGTGTTTCCCTGAAAATAAGACCTAGCCGGACAATTAGCTCTAATGCATCTTTTGGAGCAAAAATTAATATAAGATCCGGCATTATATTATATTAGACCCGGTCTTATATTGTAGTAAAATAAGACCGGGTCTATATTAATTTTTGCTCCAAAAGATGCATTCGTGCTGATTGTCCAGCTAGGTCTTATTTTTTGGGGAAACACAGTAGTTGTTTTCTAAATGTGCATACATTTTCTTTTTTTTTTTTTGAGCTTTATTTTTATTTATTTATTTTAAAATTTTTATTTATTGGAGTGACATTAGTAAAATTACATTGGTTTCAAGTGTACAATTCTGTATTACGTCATCTATATATCACACTGTGTGTTCACCACCCAGAGTCAGTTCTCCTTCCATCACCATATATTTGATCCCGTTTACCCTCTTCTACCACCCCCCTCCCTTACCCTCTGGTAATCACTCAGTTGTTGCCTTTGTATATGAGTTTTTGTTTGTGTTGTTTGTTTTTTGTTTTCAGTTTTATATACCACATATGAGTGAACTCATAATTCTCAACTTTTCCATCTGACTTACTTTGTTTAGCTTCGTAATCTCAAGATTCATCCATTGTTACAAATGGCAGTATTTTATCCTTTCTTATGACCAAATAGTATTCCATTGTGTAAATATACCACATCTTCTTTATCCATTCATCTATCAAAGGACGCTTTGGTTGTTTCCATGGCTTGGCCACCGTGAATAATGCTGTAATGAACATAGAGGTACATCTATCTTTACAGATAAATGTTTTCAAATTTGGGGAGTAGATACCCAGAAAAGGAATTTTTGGGTCATATGGCAATTCAATTATTAATTTTTTGAGGAACCGCCACACTGCCTTCCACAAAGGCTGCACCAGTTTGCATTCCCACCAACAGTGTATGAGGGTTCCTTTTTCTCCACAGCCTCTCCAACACTTGTTACTATTTGTCTTGTTGATGATAGCCATTCTGACTGGGGTGAGGTGATATCTCATTGTGGTTTTTATTTGCATTTCCCTAATAGCTAGTGAAGTTGAACATTTTTTCATGTATCTGTTGGTCTTCTCTATGTCTTCTTAGGGGAAGTGTCTGTTCGGGTCCTCTGCCCATTTTTTAGTTGGATTGTTTGTTTCTTTGTTGTTGAGTTGTGCAAATTCCTTATATATTTTGGATATTAGACCCTTATCGGAGGCACTGTTTGCAAATATCTTCTCCCATTTGCTTGGTTGCCTCTTTGTTTTGTTGATGGTTTCTTTTGCTGTGCAGAAACACTTTCATTTCAAATGAATGCAAATACATTGGAAACACTGGCTATTTGTGCATTTCTTTAATGGCTATAAATTCCACGTGTTCCCTAACTAGTTGTATTTTGTCTTTTGTGACTTGTCTGCTCACAAAAACTTTGAATTGAATTGAATTGAATAAAGAAAATGCAGTATCTCATTTGCATCAGTATTGCGCTAGGTGTTAGAAATGCAGGGACAAATGGGATGCAGTCTGGACCTCTTTGGAACCTTCCTTCTAGTGGGGAGAAAAACACGCAAGGAATCAATGTCACAGCGATACAGGCAGTGACAGGCATCTGGATGAGGGAAGAGGACAATGTGATTGATTCCTTTGCCAGTTTATCTCTGGATGGCTCAGCAGTTTTTAAAATTGATTTGTGAAGAGTTGATCAGCTCAGATTTCAAACCAGTTCTCATTTCTCTTTTGTGTCGTAAATGCAAATGAAGATGATAAGACAAAACCCGCGATTGTCTTCTTTTGTCTACTCTTGTCCTCTTCCAAAAGCAGGTCACATTTTGCTTCTGCATAAATATGTGAGGTGATGCCTCACCCCTTGGAACCCTAGCAGGTGGAGTTGATAAAGCCACAGGGTGGTAGACATTGCATATATTAAGCAAGCAGAAAAACCGCCTACATACTTCTGGAAACATTCATATGACATTAGTGAGGAAATAAGACATTAACTGAAGAGAAGGTCCTGGAAAACCAAGTGTGAACTAACCGTATTGAAACTCTGACGGCAATAGTGGGTTGGAGGGCTTAATTGAATTTTTAGAGACAAGGCTGCCAGTACATTATCTGCACATTTTGCAAACAAATCTGTTTATATTCAAAGAGGCAGGTCAGGCAAACACTGCAATATGGAGGAAAGAGAGTGCTGTGATTCACACGTGTGCAGCCCTTGGTGGGAAAGCAGGATGGACATGTACTCACACTGGACTGCAGGCTCTGGCCATTATGTCTTGAAGAGGCCTTTTCCATGGTGGTTATTGATCATTATTTAAAAAAATTTAAATGTAATTTAATTTTTTAAAATTAAAATGTAATTGACACACAACACATTAGTATCAGGCATACAACATAACGACTCAATGTATGTGTATAGTATGAAATGATCACCACAATAGGGCTAGTTAAGCTCCAGCACCACATAGTTACAATTATTTTTAATTTAAAGAAATATTTTAAAGGCTCCTCTAGAGCAGCTGTACAGCCTGATCGCTTTAGAAACTGAAGGCTGAGCGCCTCTAATGAGTGTTTCCTTGGATTTGAGGCCCTCGGTTTCATCTTCTGGCTGCTTTCAGTATTCCTTAGGGTGACGTGGCTCCTCAGATGCCCCATGTCCCTGCTCATCTCATTCAATACTCGCTGAGCATCAGCTCCTCGCCGTTTATTAAGTGCTGACATTTGGAAAATTTAGTTAAGGCCTGTCTGTATTTTAAACTTGAGGGTAACTGATGTTGCAATTTTAAGGAAGCCAATGAGACATCCTGGGTCCCTCCCCACCCCTGGAATTAATTGAGAGAGAGAGGGAGAGGGAGAGAGAGAAGAAGAGGCAGAAGTCACATGAAAATCAAGATACCGTTTTATGACCAAGTCGCAGTGTGAACCCCAGAGCCAGGCCAGGCTGGACCCCATTCAGTTTACCATGTGGACGAGAGCTAGAGCAGAGGATTTGCTCCCTGCAGGCAGGCAGGTGCCAGAGGAGAGGGGAGGGGATGAATGTGCCACTTCCTTCTCCCAAACTCGCCTCTTGTCTGAGGTAGGGAGGGCAGGACCAAAATCTGTGGGTGGTATGCTCCCGTGCAGGCTTTCTCTACTGTGACCCTACGGAATTTGGAGGTTGGATAATTCTTTATGGGGGGGGTGGGCTGTCCTGTGCATTGTTCAGCAGCATCCCTGGCCTCTGCTCATTAGTGACTGTGGCACCACCTAACCCCTGGTGTGACAGTCAACAGTGTCTCCTGGCATTGCCAAATGTTCCCTACGGGGCAAGATTGCCCACCGTGGAGAACCACGTCTCCATTAGAAAGACCCCGTAAATGGAAGAAAAGACCCAGAGTAGGGAGCTGAGACTGTCAGGGGGACGTGAGGCAGCAGCATCCCCGGTGCCCCTCATCACCCCAGCAGGCAGCGTCCACGGCCGTCCTCTGTTCTGTCCCAGCTCCCGGTTACACTTCCTCCCTCCTGCTTTCTCCATCCCCCCTTCTGGTAATCACTGTCACCTGCGGACTATTGCCAGGGCAGCGGCTACCTGGCTCTGTTTCCCAGGGCCTACACACCTCCCTATCCCCCTGCCAGGGCCTGGCCCAGCCCTTGGCATAGCATGGCCTCGTATTATTGATTTTAGAGAATGTTTTTCACCCCCAGATAATTGGAAGAAAAGTGAGTGTGAACATTTTCCCATATAAAACTTTAGCTGTCTGTGTAATTTCCCCAGATCACTTGATGCATTCCTCTGACCTGCCGAATGCATAGATCTTACCCAGTACAAAAAGCAGAGACTTTTAAAACGGTGCGAACAGTGGCAACTTGTTTCTGTCTGCAGTGCTGGCTCCGAGCCCAGTCCTGGCAGAGTACCATTAAACAGTGATAATAGTCACATAGATTACCTTCTTTCACATTTTGATTCCTCTCAAAAAGTGATTTTAATTCATCATTCTCATACTTATATCCTGGAGTCCAGCTATAATCTTCCAGTTAGATGATACATGGAGATAATTAGGACGAGTGGAAGGGCAAAAAGTAGCCTCTTTTGCCAAGCATGGTCCCTTGAAATTGTCTCAATAATTCTCTAAGCTATTTTAGGAATTAGAACCAATATGCAGTTAATTACAGGACCCTTTTCCACGTCACTCACAAAGGGAGATTCCGAGAGGATCAACTTGTAGAATCAATATATCTATTTCAAGGCAGAGAAATGCAACCCTTTCTTTATTTCATGCTTCTTCCTAGGAAGGCGTAAGAATCTAGACATTGTCCAATCAACCTCCAAGGCCCGTGGCTGTACCAACACATCACATCCCTGCAACATTCCCACACTAGCCTCAGTGCTGGGCACTGTCACTGTCAGAATGTTCTACTTCACATGCAGGCAAAATCTGCCTCCCTTAACCTCCTTCTGGAGCGTCCTGGGGCCGTGAGAACATTTCATCCAATTGTCCTCAGCCGTCATTGCAGAATCTTCAGCATTCTTCTATCACACATGTCCCAGAGTATCTCCTCTCGTGCCTCCACCAGCTTCATTTTCCTCTGTTATGGGCTGAATTGTGTCCCCCGAAATTCATAGGTTGAAGCCCCGACCTCTAGTTTCTCGGAATGTCACTGACTGTATTGGAGACACAGCCTTTGAGGAGGTGATTCAGTTACAATGAGGCCATTGGTGTGAGGCCCTACTCCCACCTGACTGGGGTCCTTTAAGAAGAGCAAGTTTGGACCCACAGAGACAACGGGGGTGCACGTGCACAGAGTGAAGACACCCGAGGCTGTGGGCCGAAGGCGGCGCCTGCCAGCCAAAGGCCTCAGGAGTAAACAAGCGTGTCGACGCCTTGATCTTGAACTCCCAGCCTCCAGAATTGCCAGGAAATAAATGCCTGTTGTTTAAGCCCCTGAGTCTGGCATTTTGTTATGGCGGCCGGAACAGATAACACGCCCTCTGCTTCCCCACCGTCCTGAGTGTAACTCATCTGTCCTGCCTCGACTTCCTCTCTGTGTAATACTATTCTCATTGTCATTCCTGTCATTATTGTATCTTTGTTTAAGTAACTAGTAAAACTGAGAAGTAAGATGAAGTTAGGACTGATCAATGCCAAAGGACGTCAGAACTTCTGTGAGGTTGACTGTGATTCATTCCTAAAACAGTCCTCAGACGTTTATACTTACAGTTTAGCTTTGTCGCCTGTGATATTCTTCTAGTTCACCAGCCTCTTATATTTTAAAGACAGGGTTAAAGAATACTTAAGTTACTTTGTTTTCAAGCCTGTGGAGTTGGTCCAGATGTTGCAAACATGAAAACCGTTCTTCGGATGGTTACTTGGGACCCTGAGTTTATTTCTATTGGTTAATATTTCTTCTAATAGTAAGAGAATTACTTTCTAGCATTTCCTGATGGCGCCCACGTTGGGCTTCAGTCATCATGGACGAGGGGCGTGTACTATGTAGTGACAATGACACTGCAGCCATCCAAACCCATGCAAATGAGGACCCTACTGATTTAGAGGCTGGGGTCTTGTAAGCCTGCACCAGCCCCACCTCCCTACTTCTCCGGCACTTTGTGTTACTTGGCGACCTTCATGCCAACGTCTCACACCAGGTATTCTCCTGTAGAGACCGTCATCACGGGGTCAAAAGCGTGCGCGGCTGTGATGGACTGTGTGGGCATTATTTCCTCCTGATGATACCATTTAAGGTTAGGACTACTTCGTCTTTACAAATAAGATTTGCTTTTTATCAAACGCTGTAAAATGCTGTGACTGGCACTGTTGTTCTGCTCCCTTTTAGAAACGAGCCATCCCGGGGTGGTTTAATTTAAAATTTTCCAGGAATAACTCTGAGACGTTACAACTCAATTTGATTTTCAGAAGTCATCATGAAGGGAATATTTTTAAAGTCTCATGGCTTTACGTTTAAAAATGTTCTGCAGAATTAATTTGGCAATAGCCAGCCACCCACTCCAACCCCAACCTTCTAGACAAGGTATACCTCCAGGGCATTTCTCCAAATGAAGTGTCAAATCCAAATCAAGTCACATTTCCAATGTGGGATAATGGAGTCTATTTTATAACCTTCTTCTGAGCCTCAGGGGTGCTTGGGCCCATTACACAGCTGGTTGATGCATGTTGGGAAGGGCCTCGAACGACTGTGAGGTTTCTGCTTGCTGAAGCTCAGGCCACATTTCATAGGTTCTGGGGTAATTAATAGTGTATCTAGTTGCCTTGAAAATGTTCAAACTCCATTCTGTTATGAATACTTAATAGCAAGGAGAACGTGATTTTTCTCTTTTTAGCGAAGTTTCTGTGACTCAGCAAATCCATGCTAGTGTGATAGGCAAACTGTCAAACTTAATAAATTCCAACTGAGATTTGGTCCCATGAGGGAAAACCTAGTGCTGTTGTAAATTAGCATTCATGACACAATGTATTTTGAACACGCTACATTTTTACCACAGATTCAGGCCTAGAGGATGTCTGTAGAAGAAACTGCTCTGAAAACTGTGTTTCCTGGGTTTGGTTGTTTCAATTCTTAATCATAGTTTTAATTTTGGGAGGAAGTACACCAAGGTAAACAATTAGGATTTTCCAGAAAAACAACAACGAAAAGACAAGCAAATAAGTGCTATAATCAAAGACATTTCAGTGGCAGAGTTTCGTTTTGGTTTTTCGTTTTTTGTGCAGCTCTAGCTTAAGGATTTCAGCGCTGAGCCTCAGTCTATGTAAAAGTAAGAGATTACAGAGACGAAAGATGACAGAGACTCGGTTTACAAGGCTTTGTTTGGAATGATCCGGAAGAAATGCAGTATACCCAGCCCCGCACGTCGTGTTGTAAGAATCCAAAACCATTATTCTGTAACAAAGTTTAGATCGCAGGAGTCTGACTCGGGGATTTTGACCTTGAACTTTAAGGAAAGGAACACAGAGCCGTAGGTGCCTGGGCGTCGCTTCCGAGCAGAAAGCTCCACACTTGCCTCTCGTTCTCAGAGGGGCCAGAGCCCAAACGCAATCCCTGCTTAAAGGACTCCTGCGAGCAAATCCCAAGTCTGTTCCTTACTACAGAGTTCAAAGTTCATGTGGTTTCTCATCTCTAATATGAAAATAGCAATAACAGCGGCCTGTAAGATTTGTTTGGAGGGTTAATGAAGTTTTGTATTAAAATTTTGCAGAGTCCTGGCACATAATACACATTCAATAAATGTTAGCGATTCAGTTACAACCCAAACAGAGGCAATAATTATAGATTTAAACTCAATTTAAAGTTTAATAATGCCTTGGTTACCTGTCTTGGTAGAAATGAGGCTAGCAAGCCAGGTAAGTAGAGATTACAATACTGCCATCTACAGGTGCACCCCACCGAGCAAGGGGGACACTTGTGTGCACTGCCTGGGACACACACTGGAAGACCTTGGATAGCTTCATCCCTCCCGTTCTCTCGGCCTCTGTCTCATCACCTAATACATTGTGTCACAATAAACACTCCTGTGACTGAAGCAGACAGTGGCGGGAGAAAATGCTTTTGAACGAATGAAATACTCTATGCTCGTAAATGCACAGGTGGGATTATGATCATTTACAGGGAAAGGTAAATTCTAAAGCGTTCTATTCCATGGTTCTTATTTGTGCATGTTTGACTGACTGTAATCAAGCAGTCATGTGTCCGGGAAGTATTCTCTGAGATTCTACGACATGCTAGCAACTGTTCAAGAAATTGGAGCTGTGTCAGGGAGTGAAACCAACCAAATATCTCCCTTAGGAGCTGAAATTTGATGGTGGAGAGAGACAGAAATCAAAACGTATAACAAACAAGAAAATCATGCAGAATAGAGAAAGATGATGAATGCTGTGGAGCGGAGCAGCAGATGAGGGCAGCTGGGAGTCCTCACTGTGGGGGAGGCCACTACAACGTAAACGGGACGCTCAGAGCAAGCCTGGCTGGAAAGAGCTGGAAGGAGAAGGTTCAGCAAAGACCTGAGAAGGAGGGAGGCATGTGGTTTTCCAGGCGGAGGAGGCGCATAGTGAAGACCCAGCGGTCAGAGCCTGCGGGGACGGCCTGGGGACAGCGGGAAGGCCAGTGTGGCTGGAGTGGAGGACAAGGGGACATCAGAGAGGGAACAGCGAGCATGGGTCATAGAGGGAGGTTGGCTTTTATGTGAGAGAACGGGAGACCTGGGAGGTTCTGAGCAGAGGGCAGAGGCGACCTGACATCTTTAATGGGGATCACACTAGCTGATGGAGTTGAGTGTGTGGGTCAGGGGCAGCGTCAGAAGCAGAGGGAGCCATGGTGGGAACTTGGACTGGGAGGTGGCAGAGGAGATGGCAAGTGGCTGATTCAACTCTGCAGGTGCAGCGAATGGACCACCTCATGCAGTGAACGTAAGGAATGAGAAAAAGAGAGGCATCAGGTGGACCCCAAGTGTTTGGTCCGAGCATCAGTAAGAATGGATGGCATAAGCTCTTTTATTTAAAAACTAATATTTCACAGATGGACTATTTTTGTATGTACCTCGTGTGGTTCTAACTTATCTCTTTCTGAAATATTAATAAATGTGGAAAAGAATCACTTGGAAGAGGAGGGAGGCAGGGGAACCACTTGGATGTGGATCCCACAACTTGGTTATAACTGAGAAGACCAGGAAATTGGATGAAGAATTTAGAAGGGTTCCCATCAACAGAATTGTTTTTAAAGACTTCAGTGTGAGCCTCCCAAGTAAGCCTGTGTAGGAGGTATTTGTACATTCCACATCCCATCACTGAGAGCCTTGTGAGTCGGTGCGCTCCTTGCCGGCTGACGTGCTAGGTCGGACAAGTAAGTCCGCGAACATGTTGCAACGGTATTGCTAACCTTTATTAATATCAGAAGGATTATTCATTATGAATTTATACCAGCTGGACAGTTAACCAAGTTTACTATTTGGAAGTGCTGAAAAGGCTGTGTGAAAAAGTTAGACGACCTGAACTTTTGGCAACAATTCATGGCTCTTGCATCACGACAATGCACCAGCTCACACGACACTGTCTGTGAGGGAGTTTTTAGCCAGTAAACAAATAACTGTATTGGAACACCCTCCCTACTCACCTGATCTGGCCCCCAATGACTTCTTTCTTTACCCGAAGATAAAGGAAATATTGAAAGGAAGACATTTTGATGACATTCAGGACATCAAGGGTAATACGATGACAGCTCTGATGGCCATTCCAGAAAGAGAGTTCCAAAATTGCTTTGAAAGGTGAACTAGGCACTGGTGTCGGTGCATAGCTTCCCAAGGGGAGTACTTCGAAGGTGACCATAGTGATATTCAGCAATGAGGCATGGAGCACTTTTTCTAGGATGAGTTTGCAAACTTAATTATTTGACCTCGTAGGGTGAGAGTCAGACACACTGTGATTTGTACGCATCAAAGGTATCGTGTAAGCGCTGAACAGGGCTACTTCCAAGCATGATGGGAATGAAACACATTCTCTAGAAACACAATCACCTACAGATTTTGCTTTCTGTATTTCTTTTCTTTTCTATGTTCTTTCTCCTAGTATTCAGATATGGATTGTCAAATTCTCCGTTTACATGGAAATATTTAATTTTTCACGCTTAGCTATCTGTTTAACAATTTTATGGGCTGTCAGTGATCTTTCTCCGTATCTTCTCCTGTTTTCCATGTAATGTTACCATGTGGGGTTAAATCAGTATTTAGGGTTTACATGATTATAACTGTGTAAATATTTGCTATAGTTAAGCCGCATCGCATATCATGAACACTTTCCCTTTCTATTTTACAGCTTTGTGTTTTTCCTAGGGCTAATAATCACTTACTTTTGTGTTTACTTGGTTTTCACTGCATGTGTAACTAACTTGTCCCCCAACTTCTCCGATAGAACCAAATACTCCTTTTAACACATTCAGCTGCTTCAGGGTCTTCAGATGTTTTGTTTTTTTTCTTTGAAACACCACTCTGGGTGCCTTCTTTCGGTACCACTGTAGGTCACACATTCCCCTTTCTTGGCTTGCTGCCTTTTGATTCATCTTCCAGCAGCTTGTTGCATAGGGTGACTGAGAGTTAAAGTTTTTGACTTTGCATTGTCTAAAAACGTCCTGATTTACATGCCTGACACTCTGGCTGTAGAATTCTAGGTCAGTCCCATGTGTTTTGGCCTAAACAGGCTCACCGAGGTCCAGAGAGAAGAAGTAGTGGGCTCGTGGCCTCCTCTGGGCGGAGGTCAGAGCCTGCCAGCAGGTTTCAGCTATGGAGGACCCCAAGGAAGACGGCACCCTGTGTCCCAAAGAAATGGCCTTCCTACCTCCACGGAGGCATGACCTGAGTTCCATTTAAGTGTTGGTTGCGTTGTCTGTATACTCAGTGCTGTGTACGCAGCTGGTGGACAAGATCAACAGTGTCACCTATAGCACATCCAAGGTACAAATGTTTTAGCAATAAATAGAATCACGAGAATGAGCAATATCTTGATAAACCAAGGGGTGAAAAAATGCAAAGCTGGATAAGCCGGTATGAAAGTACAGATGACAAGAAAGTCAGGTCAGTTCCGGGCCATGTTCCCCAATGTTCCATGGTAAGAGGGGTGTATCATACCTGGAACCCAGACCCAGATGTTTTTCTGTCACTGCTTTGGCGGCAGCATGTGTTGCTGGAGTGACAAGGCCATGGAGCATCTGTGCCATCACTTCACCCATCAGCCCCTGAAACTCCATTTTACTGATAGTAAAGGAATTTACACGTAATCCTAAGCACGCAGAGGGAGAGAGGTAAGATGCTGGCAGCCCTGAGATTCCAAAGGCAGTAGATGAGCGATTCATGATTTAACCTACCGGAGAAAGCTACAGGAAGTCACAGCAGAAGAAGCCAGTGACCAGGTCCCTACCTCAGGCTGGTGAACTGGAAGGGCCAGGTTAGGGGCAAGTTAATCCTCTAAGAGTCTTTCTCATTCAAGAGATTTTACTCACTTATGACTTTGGGTATATTTGCAATTGTGAGAATGGTCATCCGTTTCATTACTAAAACACAAACTAAATCCTGTGCATTACTGGAAAACTAAATTACTTTAAAAATTAGACTTTTCTAAGTCCTCAGGCCAGAGCAAAGTGGAAAGCTGACTGCTCCTGGTGAAGCATGGTGAAGTTGTAGTGCAAGAAATTGATGCTGAACAATGAGACTAACTAAGAAGGTGTATGTTTTTATCTTTCCACTTCCGTGCTTTCACGTGACACTGGCGCTTAAGGTTTCATTACTGGCCTAAGATTTTATATTTTTTTCTGTTGAGGTACCATTGCAGGTCCTGGTTTTCATTCATTTTGTTCTTTAATCTTAGGCCAGGTGATTCAGTTGACTTCCGTTGATTTCATTCTGCCCCTCTCTTTGGTAGTCTTAGTTTATTGTTGCTTTGCTGTTTTGTTTGTTTCCAGTTTATATTGCTATGTGGTTGGACATTCTTTTTTGTAATGTTTTCCCTCTCTCCAAGCCTTTTATTCTGTAGGAAACAATTTTGTCCACATTATGATGTGAGCTTTGTTTCCCACTCGATTTTCTGATGACTTTCTTAATTCATAATTCCTTATGTGAATCTGTACTCAGTCCTCTTTCTTCATTAGTTTGTTCTACTTTTGTTCCCAAATTTTATGCTCCGCAATCCCAAGGGGTCCTTTGCATCATTTTGGTTTATTCTTGTGCTTTACTGCTTGTGACCATAGTTCCTAATGTGTCATCTCCTCTTTCCAAATCACCAACCACCTTCATGCCTTTGGAAAACTTGGAGCTTAAATGTAAATGCTGGAACATAGCAAACTACATGCATATTACTCATGACAGAGTCTGCATTCTTCTCTGAAAATGTACACTTAACCGCCAGCAATGTTATTGAGAGTGACTTTCATCCATCCAAAAAGACAGAGACTTTATCTCTAAAATGAATTCCCTATACGCATATGGAAGTAATTCTCTGGAAGGATATTGCAAACAACAGTTAGATGTTTTCTGGGTAAAACACGAACATTTTTCTTATTTTTTTTTCCTCCAGAGATTTGTAAAACACATAGCAAAATTGAGCTTTTATTCCTTGTTGCAAAATCAGTACAAATATTGGATAAAAAGAACATTCTTACACATAGTAGCTAAAACCTCATAAATGTGTTCTTCTTATAATATCTGAGAAATTCTTTTTCCCAGCCACTCATTCTTATTCCTTGACACCCATATCATTTAGATTATAACAGACAATGAATATGAAATACAGGTCAAATATTCCTGGAAAGGAATTATATGTATCTCCACAGTATCTTTTAAACATTTATTTATTCATTTTCGATGGCTTCTATTATCTACTAGTCCATGCATCACATATCGTCATCTGTATGCAGTGACCCTCTTGTGAATCACAATATAGTGGGGTTGGGGTCCATACTAAACAACTAAGAAAAGAACTGTGAAAGAATGATGCAGGAATCTGAGAGACAGGGCATGGGTCTAGTCTGGGAGGTAGAAGACCAGGAATAAACCCCTAAGCAATTGATGTTGAAGCTGAGATTCAAAGAGTGAGCAGTTTGAGCAAAGGATGATGGAGCATTCCAGCACAGGGTCTGTATCTGTGCAGGCCCTGAGGTGGGAGGGGGTTTGAAGACCCAAGGCACTGGGGAGACCAGTGTGGGGCTGCACCCTCATAGACCATAGGCATGAGGAAAGATTGGTTTCTTTTCTATGCACAATTTATTAGCATCAAAATCCAAGAAGGCAGATTAAATCTCAACATGAAATGCACTGCCATATCACCCCGATAGCCAGTAGTGCTAAAAAAGAAGCCCAGTTCTCAGTTCTCCTTTTGGATTTGATATTTCTCACTCTAATTCTAGGAGAATTGCTTCATGTACTTTGAAGTTCTCCTTATTAGGTACATAATCATTTAGGATTATTGTCTTGATGAATTGGCCACTAGGACACAGTGATGTAGCCACTCCCGCTTTCTTTTGAGTAGTGTTGGCATTAGCATAGCATATTTTTCTATTCTTTTACCTTTGGTTTTTTTGTTTTTTTTGTTTTTTTTTTTGCATGATGGTCCGATGGTCCAGTTTACAGTGTCCTGACTGGGTAGGTGATGTTTTTACCAATTGAGCTGCATAATACAATATTCCTTTTCTTTTTCTACACAAGCGTTTTTGTTCTTCTTGAAATTTTTTTGTTTGCTTGTTTGGTTTTTACTTTACTGATTCACCCCAAACACTGCCGATTTTCTCTGGCTGCCCAAATCTCAGGTGCATTGCTGTTGTATGAGTTTCATCTTCTCAGAGGCGTCTCTACTGGATCTCCCACCAGCTGTACCTGGTGCACACCTGTCGCCTCCGCCCAGAGATTCCCTTCACTCATCTGTGTTCACCTCTTTTTTGATACGCTGGCTCCTTCATTTAGTGCACGTCCCCCAGTAGATTCGCGGCAAAGGGTGCACAGATAGTAAACATCTGAAAATATCTTTGTTTTTCATCTGTGCTCAGTTGATGCTTTAACTGGATGTAAATTCTCGGTTGGAAAACATTTTTCCTTCAGGATTTGAAAGCATTGCTTCATCAGTTACAGAGTTATGAGAAAAGCTAGTTGTAATCTTTATTTTTCTTTTTCTCTCTTGAAACTTTTAGAATCTCCTCTTTGGTTCCCAAGGTTCTGAAATTTCATTCTCATGGAAATTAGGTGGGTCTGTTTTCATCTGTTGCACTGGACACCTGATGGCATTGAACCCTTTTGACCTAGCACTGTGTGTCGCTGATACCAGGAAATCTTGAATTCTGATTTTTATTTCCTCCCCTCTGTTGTCTCAGGAACTCTACAGTTATTCAGATATTGGGTCTCCTGCACTGATCCTCTAGTTTTCCCAACGCTTCTTCCCTATTTTCCGTCTCTGACTTTTTATTCAACTTTATCTTCCAACCCTTCTGTTGGTTTTTCATTTCTGAGGGTTTTTTGTTGTTGTTGTTGTTCTCAGGTATTCCTTGTTAAAAAAAATAGTGTCCTATTTGATTTCATGGTTGCAATATATTTTTCGAATCTCTGAAGATATTAATGATACAGTTAAGTTTTGGTCTGCATGGTCTCTGTGAACATTTTTTCTGTTTTGTTGTCTTGGACTCTCTTTTGGATTGGAGGCTTTCCTCCAATTCCTGGTGCTGCCTGATTGTCTGCACACGTGTAAGAATGGGGACACCCCATGACTCAATATAGCAGTCAGCTTCCCTCAGGGTCATCAGACTGATTGGCAGTGAGGAGAGGATCTTCAGGACTTGGCTGGTGGGGTTCCCAGGAGAATTCCTCTAGCCTGGGGGTTAGGACCTGGTTATCACATCTTGGCAGCTAGCTGAGGTGGGAAGAGAGCTGGCCTGGGGTAGTGGGGTATGTCTCAGCTTAAATCTCCCTTTTACATCTCTTTTCCCACAGCTGGGTTTGGTGGGCCTCCGTCCAGAGACTGTCTCTACTTTATCTTTTCCAGAGAAAAGCCCTGCAGATTTCTATGTAGGTGAAGAGGGGCACTCACTCAGCTGGACGGTGGGCAGGGGTGAGGGAGAGCCTGGCACTCTCACCTGCTTCTTAGATTTTCAACCTACCTTCTTTAATTTTGCTCTCCCCTGCTTCCCGAGCTACCTGGCCCTCCCGCTGTCTGCGTCTCCACGGTTCACCCAATATAATTGGGATTGATTCTTAGTTTTCCTAACCACCAGCTTAAAATTTAGTGTCCTATGTCTGCTAAGTCAGTACCACTGAAACTATTCCTTCCTTTCTCGTTTTCTGCATTCTTATGGGCCTTAAAACATTCCTTTCACAGCCATTTTAGTGGGTTTAAGGAGGCAGCTAGAGTAGATGATGGATTCAACCCACCATCTTTTCTGGCCAGTCTTCCAATGTAACATTGGCTTGCCAGGGAGAAGGGTGTGGAATGTAAGCGACTCATTCAGGCAACAAATGCTGGCCATTCCCTAGCAGCAGGCATGGCCCTCCATGCTGGACGTTGCAGTTAATGAGGGGCTCTGCAGGCAAATGTTCTCTGGGTCATTCAAATCACAAACACACCAGATGTGGACATTTGGAGACTCCCGCCAACCCTTGGACAGAGACGTTCAACTTGAAACTGCAGCCCTTCCCTGTGGATTTGGTTTCCTCTGCACACTTCTCCACAACAAAATTATGAAGACACTTCCTTGTATAAGTTTTGTTTTCAAACACGAAGATGTTTAATCTGCTGGTGGTTGTTTTAGGATGGTGTGCGAGGGTATCAAACAGTTTTCCCCAAATGGAAGCCAATTCACCCAACACTATGTACGGAGAAGCCATTCCTTGCCTCTCTGATTGTAGTGCCATCCCTGTCACCAGCTGAGCTCCCCTGGGTTTTTACTAAGGCATCTTGCAGATCCCTGCCCTGGATCAGTGTCTCTGGGAGAGGGACTCCCACCATGGCGTTTGGAAGCACTACCTCAGTGCATCACCCCCAGGCTGGCCCGAGGACCAGCAGCATTGGGGCCACCTGGGAGCTTGATAGAAGATACACTTCTTGGGAGCCACGCCATACCTGCTGAATCAAAAGCCTGGTGTGGGGGGAGTGGAGGGGGCAGCACTGTGTTTTCACTAGGCCTCTGGGCGATTCTGATGTTGGCTGCAGTCTGAGAATCACTGAGACCTGAGTGTGTGATGAGGCCCTGCTGCTGCTATGACCACAGCGCAGATGGTGGAGCTGTGTTAGCAGTTAATGGTGAGCGCTGATGCAGGCCTGTGTTTAGCTCACTTTCTCCAGCTCTTTTCCTGTCTGTATCAGGGGATGGATTGGTATTAGATTTGCATAAAGATGGCACACACATGACAGGGTGGGAAGTCATAGCTTCCCCTGCGGCTCCCGCACACTGCTAAGGGCTGAGGGCTTCTCTTGCTGTTGGAAGGGCCCAGAAGGGAGTGCTGGGCACAAGCCCCAGGGCGGCCTCCCCTGCCCAGAGGCCCACCTCACTCTCTCCAGGGTTGACCTTGGAGGGCAGGACACACGCCCCTATCCTTTTAATCTACCTGATTTTTAAAATATTTATAATGGGTCTTCTGGACAACGTATAGTTGGGTCTTGATTTTGACTTGACATCCAGTGTGATAATTTCTGCCTTTTAATTGGAGTATTTAGGCCATTGATATTTAATGTGGACATCAATTTTGTTAGATTTAAATCTAACATCTTGATAATTGTTCCCTATTGATTCCGTCTGTTCTGTTCTGTTTTTCGTATATTTTTTCCTTGTCTGGTCTGCTATTGGATTAATGGAGTTTTTTTAATGATCAATTTTATCTACATTAATAAGTTAATTTCCATGTTTGTTTTTTTTAAGTGGTTGCTTCAGGGTTTACAATATATGTCATTAAACTATCATGACCTACTTTTAAATAATATAACACGTACAGTACAATACAAGAAACTTACAACCATAGACTGTCATTTCCCTCTGCCCACCTGCCTTTGTGTGTTAATACTGTCATTCATTCCATCTCTATACATGTTGTAAAGCCCGTAATACATTGTTACCATTTTTTATTTAAACAGTGAATTGTCTTTTAAAAATATATATTATTTTTTAAATGAGGAAATGTGTGTGTGTGTGTGTGTGTGTGTGTGTGTGTGTGTGTTTATTTACCCACATATCATTTTTTGGAACTCTTCACTTCATTTGTGAAGTCACAAATGTCTACCTGGTATCATGTTCCTTCTGCCTGAGAGACTTCCTTTAACATTTCTTGTGTTGCTGGTCTGCCTGCAACAAATTCTCTTAGTTTTTTGCTGTCTGAAAAGTCATGATTATTTTGCCTTCATTAGTGAAAGATTTTTTTTTTTTTTTTTGCTGGATATAGAATTTTAGATTGGTAGGTTTCTTTTTCCTTTTTAAACAATATTTTAATTTTTTTCTTGCCACTGTCTTCTGGCTTGCATTTTTTCTGATAAGTCTGCCCTCATTCATCGTTTCTATGTGTAAAATGTGTATTGAAAAAAATCTGGCTGCCTTTAAGATTTTTCTCTTTATCACTGATTTTCAATAATTTAATGCTGATATGTCATGATAGGACTTTGTGTTTCTTCTGTTTAGTATTCATTGAATTAATGGGATATTTGGGATTCCAGTTTTCATTAAATTTTTAAAATGTTGGATATTAATTATTCAAGAAATTGTGTCTGACTTCCTTCTTCTGGAAGTCCAAATATATGTATGTATGTATGTATGTATATATATGTATGTATATAAAACATTAAGTCACATGATATTGTCCCATATTGCACTAATTTTATGTTTATTGTCTTTGGGCCTTTTTTCTTTGTTTTATAATTTGTGTACCTTCTATTTTTCTATTGCTCTGTCTTCTGGTTCATTGATATTTTCTTCTGCAAGGTCTAGTCTAATCTAATATTAATTTCATTTGCCTGCTTTTCATTTCATATATTGTATTTTTAATCTCAAGAAATTCCATTTGGGCTATTTTTATATTCTTCATTTCTCTAATCAATATCCCTTGATTTCCCCTATGTCTTGAATATATTGGGAGACTATAATAGCGATTTCAGTGTCCATGTCTATTAGTTCTGTCATCTATCATTTCTGTGTCTGTTCTTATTGAATAGACTTACTCTTGATAATAGCACATATTTTCCTGCTTGTGTCTGATTTTTTATTGGATGCCAGGTATTGTAAATGTTACATTACTGATTACCGGATATTGTTCTTTTCCACTAACTAGTATCGAAGTCATTTGTTTGCAGTTAAGTTACTTAAAATCAACTTAATCACATCTGGGTTCCACTCTGGGGTTCCTTTTAAGCCTTGTGATTACTTTGGCCCCACCGTTGTGGTGATACCCTTGTGAGTGTTCTATTAGTTCTTTCCACTCTCTCTGGCTGGAGCATGAGCTAATCCCCCCCCCATGTGAGCTTCGGGATTTTTCCACTTGCTGTTTTCTGATGTTTCTTATTCAGCATCGGCATTTTCCTCACATACATGCAAATATCAGTAACCACCTAATAACTCATCAAAAGGAGCCTGCTTCAGATCTATGGAGCTCCCTGTCTTTGCAGTTTCCTTCTCTCTGCTCTAGTGGCCTTGGCCTCCCCACGCCTCACATTTTGTCTACTCAACTCAGAAATTCCATCAAGTTCTATTTGGAATGATTTCAGAACTCTCTCCAGAAAGTAAGCTGGGCATTGGTAGGGCCCACCTCATTCTCCTTCTTTTATGGCTTACTGTTCTGTGTTGCCTGAATGTTTACTTGCAGGAAGAAAAAATCCAGTTTCTGGGTTTTGTTTTTGTTGTTTTGTTTTATCATGGACAGAGACAAAATTTTGTATTTCTAAGTTCTGTGTCATTGTGAAGTATTATCCAATTATTATTCAGGATGACAGTTGCATCATTGCTTTAGTGCTGGGGAATAGAGAGTATGATTGAAATATATTAGAGTTAAATGCACAATTGCTATAATATATTTTTATAACCTGACTTGGAATCGTTTCATAAAATCTTGGAATGCTTTCCAGGTCATTATAAAACCATCCATTTATCTGCTTTCAGATTGTCTGATTAAGATGACACTAAATTTTAAGGCATTTATTCAAATATAAAAATGTTTGGAGTTTTAGAATCAGCTAAGGGTTATGCTTTCTAGATTATATTGACCTAAGGCTCAGTTATATTCCTTTTCATTTTGGAAGACCTTGACAGAGGCAGCTCATTTTACTAAGCATATCCACACACATATTCCTATAAAATCAATAAACGTATTTTGGTCCTAAATGGCATTCCTGCAAAAAGAATATATCTGGTTTGCAAATCTAATGGTCTGTTTTAGTTCTCATCTTTGCTGATCTCTCTGAAGCAATTGACACTTTTGAAAACCACCGGGTGACTTCCCCAAATGCTGTCCTTTTGTTTTAAGGCATCATTCTCTCTAGGATTTAGGCTACTGAGCTCATAATTTTCTCTTTATCTTCATGATGGTTCTTTCTTTTCTCATTTCTTTAAAATATTTAATATTTAACTGAAGTATGTTTTTAAAGTGTACATATCACAGTGAAATTTTCAGCAGTCGAACACATCAGTGCACCCAGCACCCACATCAAGAAAATGAACACAGCCAGCAGGACCCTCACAAATAGTACTGCTATGAATATTCTGGTGTTTTTTTGATTTTGGTGAGCATGTGCATGCATTTCTGTTAGATAAATACCTAGGGGTTGAATTGTTGAGTCTTAGGGTTTGCATACGTTCAGATTTTGTAGTTACTGATGAGCAGTTTTGCACAGTTATTTTACCAATTTACATTCGCACCTGCAGTGTATGAGGTTCCTGTTGCTCCATATCCTTGAGACACTCAAGATATTTTGTCTTTTCCATTGTAGTCATTGAGGTGGGTGTGCTGTGGTAACTCTGTGTGCTTTTAATTTGCATTTCCCTGATAAGTATTTTTTCGTGTGCTTATTGGCCACTTATATGTTGGCCTTTGTGCAGTGACTTTCCAAGTTCTTTTGCTCATTTTTTATTAGATTATATTTTTCCTATTGACTTGTTGGAGTTCATTGTGTATTTTGGGTATAAGTCCTTGCTCAAATATCTTTTGCTCACCTTTTATATATCAGCTATCCCTGAGGATCCATCTCTGGATGTTGTTTCTCCTTGTTCTTCACTCTCCTTGGTATATCTCACCCAGTGATGGGCTTCAGCTTCCCTTACTATTCAATCTCTCTTTGGGTTCAGAGACCCCTATTTCCAACTTGCTAATAGGTGGTCCAAGGGCAGTACCCCCTTGACCTTAGTGAAATTGACATTGTTGTTTCCTCTGCCCAACCAGCTCTGCCTTGTATGTTCTCTGTTCTTATTCATGGTGTAATTGCAGCCGGGATGAAGGTAAGACAATTAAGCTCGTGAACTCATCCTAGAGAAAGTGCTACATAACTTATTGCTGAATATCATTATGGTCACCTTTGAAGTCCTCCCCTTGGGAAGCTATGCACTGACGCCAGCGCCTAGTTCACCCTTCAAAGCAATTTTGGAACTCTTTCTGGAATGGCCATCAGAGCTGTCATTGTATTACCCTTAATGTCCTGAATGCCATCAAAATGTCTTCCTTTCAGTATTTCCTTTATCTTTGGGTAAAGAAGGAAGTCATTGGGGGCCAGATCAGGTGAGTAGGGAGGGTGTTCCAATACAGTTATTTGTTTACTGGCTAAAAACTCCCTCACAGACAGTGCTGTGTGAGCTGGTGCATTGTCGTGATGCAAGAGCCATGAATTGTTGATGAAAAGTTCAGGTTGTCTAATGTTTTCACTCAGCCTTTTCAGCACTTCCAAATAGTAAACTTCGTTCACTGTTTGTCCAGTTGGTACAAATTCATAATGAATAATCCCTCTGATATCAAAAAAAGGTCAGCAACATCGTTGAAAATAAGTTCGTGAACTTAATCGTCAGACCTCATATATCTGCTATTAAACTTGGATCCTATTGGCTGTTTCCGTGCTCACTCTCATCACTTCTGTGGGTCTGTCCACAGCTTCTCGTGGGGGCATATCAGATACACACATATAGTTCGGCTTTCTCCTCCCTTCACACCATTAGTGCCCAGGGAGGTCTGGGCCACCGCACAGCAGTCTAATTGGATGTCCTGCCTCTGGTCCTCATTCCTCATCTACCCAGTGTTTACTTTCTAAAAACTACAATCTGGGAAATTGCTTGTTTTGTGTCAAAATTTCATTATTGACTCCCAATGGTTTGTTTAACAACTTTATTGAGATATAATTTATACACAATAAAATTCACCCATTTGTACAATGCAGTGGATTTTAGTAAATTTGCAGATATGTTCGGCCTTCCCCACAGTCAGTTTTAGACCATTTTAATCACCTCAGAAAGAAGCTTTGTGTCCTTTAGTTATCCCCCTCCTGTGCCCTCACCCTCCCCTCCTGCCCTAAGTAAACCACCCATCTACTTTCTGTCTCTATAAGAGTTCCCTCTTCTGGACATTTCATGTGGATGTAATCATATAGGATGTGTTTTATTGTGACTGGCTCTTTTCACTTAACATACTGTTATGCAGGGTCATCCTTGTCTATAGCACGTGTCAGTATTTTATTTCTTTATTGCTGAGTAAAATTCCATCGTATGGATATACCAGATTTTGTTTACCCATTTTTCAGTTGATGGACACTTGAGTTGTTTCCACATTTGGCAATTATAAATAATGCTGCTTTGAACATTTGTGTACAAGTTTTCGTGTGGGCATCACAGATACCTATCAATGGGACTCCCTATTGCCGGCAGAATTAGGCACGTGCTTTTTAGCCTGAGCTCTGACACCCCTCATGATTCTAGATTTCACACTAAGCGTCTGAAATGTAAGCTCCTGGAGATCACCTCCCAAGCCTTGGCTGTCAGTGTGCCCCCTTGGCACAGTGCCAGGTCATTAGGAGTTGCTGTGTACGTATGTCCAGAGGAAATGAGTATGTATAAAGAACCTCAAGTTCCCGCTGCAAAATCGTGCATCAGTGTTCGTTCTGCCCTGAAGTTCCTGTTATCCAGTATCTTCTCACTTCCCCCCTTCTTATGACAATTTCGTGTCCTAACATTGCTATGCCCTCTGCCTAGAATCTACTTCCCCTTTTCCTTATCTTCCCACCATTGGGTTTGTTTCTCTATTAGTTATGCTCCTGTAACATTTTGTGAATAATTCTGTCACAACACTCAGCTAAGGAATTGTCATTGATCTTTCAATGACCATGGACCCCTCTGGACCAAAAAGTCCTTGAAAGCGGTACCATGACTCATACAAATTTTCATTTTTTGGGCCTGGCACAAGGCCTGGTACACAGCAGGTGCCCAGTGAATGCTGTGGTGTGAATGAATGATTGTGTCATTCATTGCTTCCTGTAACGTTTCTTCCTCACCTCTTGTTTTGACCTTGCCATTGGTGAATTTTAAAGACAGCACCATTGAAATCTTTTTCTTTTTAGCATAGTATTCTTCTTTCTGTGGTTGCTGAGCCTTGGTTATCCCATCTGTTATGACGATATAAAACATGGAGAAATCTGCAAATGAAGCCCTCCTGGTCCCTTCTTCAGCGCCCTCAGTGTCGACGGCCCAGGATTTTATGCCCTGAATCTCACCACAAGATTATGCCAAATGTTTTGTTTAGGTTTCTCTTACTAAACTGCAGTTATTTTCAAGGAACTTACACATACACACACACACACACACACACACACACACACACACACACACACGTAATTCACATTAAGATTGCCTGTGCCCTTACAGGAGGGAACAAATATTAACTGTATTTAAAGTGCATGCCACACTCTGTAAAATGGAATACTATTATTTAAGCAGATGAAGATGGTCCCTTAGATGGAAGAAACAAAAGCTGTTAGAATACAGTTTGGGTTTTCTTTTGCCTGTGGCCATATGATGTGTATCTTAGGGAATCAGTTTATGTTACATTATTAATCCCAGTGGTGTGAAATAGAAAGATTTATGTGAAATTCCTTTAGAAATGTAAGGAGAAGTGACAGTAAACCCCCAGAGATCACTTATCTTTTTAAGTACTAAGATTAAACGTTTATTTTGCATTTTTCTCACAGTCATTTGAATAATTTCACAAGCTGGCTCTTGGATTGTGATTTACTATAGGAAACTATACATTTAATTAGGAAATATTTCTTATATACATTCACATTTTCAAAGACTTGCTATTTTTAACAAGGCTACTTTTAAGATACAAAGAACAAATTAAAATATGACTAAATTTGATTTAGTTCAAATTACCCACAATCCAATTGACAGAAGAGTAATGTGGGGAGGGGGGAAAAAGAACCTGGGTGGAATTAATTAGCCTTGAAGAGTGACAGTTACCTTGTTCCTAACAATATGTTTGGGGTAATGTCAGTTTCCTAGAAAGCTCAAATATAAAAGCACAGTGCTACTATCAGCATTTTTATTTGAGTAGAAAGCCGCAATGTTTAACTAGTAACTAAGCTTCTAATCTAAACCAATTTCTGAGCAGTAATTTTCGTATTCTGATTTATGGAGCATTGCTGAAGCCTTTAGTTATAGTTGGGAGAGAAAGCTATCAAATAGTTACTACTTGACGGACATCCCTTTCTTCTGTTTGAATAAATCTATTACTTTTACAAAGTGTATTTTTGCCCACCATCTTTTGACAAATGACATTCACTGATTCCCAGATCAGAGATAGTCAGCAATGGCCCCAGAGGGCAAACTCATGGTCACTGCCAGTGAGAAAGACCAAGAGAAAGTAGGTGGAGGTTCAAGTAAGCTATCTGGAGGATACTATGTTACTCTCATGGACATAGCTTCCCCAAGATTTGGCCTTGTAGAATAAAGGCAGCCATAGTGTGAAATGAAGTCTTCATCGGAAAGATTAAATGCTGCTTCCATGACCTCCTTACCCTGAATCTTTGGTCAAGTGACAATCCCTCTGAATCTGCAAAGTGGAACCTACACACACCTGGCAGAGCTGTTGTTCACAAGAGTAAATGAATAACACATCTGGTCTCTTGACATTGCTGGTATGACATTGGCCCTAAATGAATGTCATTTTCATCTCTGTCCAGTGAGGTTCTTCCAAGTATCTAGGGCTCCTTTGTTCCTTGCGAAAATGTGACTGGATGGGCATTTGTTTTGAGAAAGTCATATATAAGCACAGATATCTGAGAAGTAGGTCGTCATGGCACTTATAAATATTTTCTTTAGTTTTGGGGTTCTAGATGTTGAGTTACCTCTGTTCACTTAGGTAACACTCCATAACTATTTGTTAAGGAGTGCGACATAGGTGCTCCATAGATCATTTCAAAAGCTCAATGTGTGTGAACAGGTTTGCGGGTGTTTTATTTTTAGTAATTAAAACAAACCATTCAAATAACCAAGATCAAGAAAATAGTGTAGAAAATTACATTACAGAAAATGTGCATCCACTAATATTTACTTGTGAAGTCCGTATAGAACGATGCCATTATGTACAAATCATACTAAGAGAATGAAGCAGGGTCTATAAAAATTGCATATTTTATGTATGTGACATAGTACAATTATATAGATACTGTAGTTAAGGCACGTAGGCAGATGGACCAGAAAAGAAAATATAAAAATTGAAACAAACTGCCATAGTCTGGTGGAAGTAAGTGATGCTTTGATGCTTTTTTCAAGGTTCTTTTTATTATTGCTACGTATTTTCAATTTAGAAAATGCATCGTTGATTGGACACTATTTTCAGAAAGCCAATTTTGTTTTTTAAAATGCTTTACATGTGATCTTCAATTTTAATTAACAAAAATTGTAACTCACTTCATTCAAAATTCGCTCTCAGCGTACCTACAGACCAGAGCCATTTGATCCTAGCAACTTCATCAAGGCATTCATTCACTTAGCTTCTCCTTAGTCCTCCTTACTGGATGTTAGGCTCCGTGCTCTTGGTCACAGTGTGAGCGAAACAGTATGTTGTTCCCACGAGACATTTACTTTAGAGGGAGACAGACAAAAACTGAATACAAAATACATAATAGAGATTCTGAGAGTGGAAATGAGGATGGTGCCTTATTTTCCAGCCCCAGCCTCTCTGTCTGGAGTAGGTCATGCAACTCAGAATTATTTCATTTCAGTTGAGCCTTGCGATGATTTCAGTCAGCCTGAAACCAGGCTGACTGAAGGTCAAGTTTAGAAGGCGTGCTTTACTGACCGATGCTTGTGTTGTCTTCTTGTAGTTTTCAGCGACGACCTTCACTCCAGCCTCTACTTTGTCAATGCATCTCTGCAAGAGGTAGTGTTTGCGAGCACCACGGGGACCCTGGTGCCCTGCCCTGCTGCAGGCGTCCCTCCTGTGTCTCTCAGATGGTACCTAGCGACGGGCGAGGAGATCTACGATGTCCCTGGGATCCGTCACGTCCACCCCAACGGCACTCTCCAAATTTTCCCCTTCCCTCCTTCAAGCTTTAGTACCTTAATCCATGATAATACTTACTATTGCACAGCTGAAAACCCTTCAGGGAAAATTAGAAGTCAGGATGTCCACATCAAGGCTGGTGAGTACCTCAGGTGTGACTCCTGCTGCACCTGCTGGGGGGATGGGCGGCAGTGACACATTTTACAGCTCCAGCAGCTGGGGACCCATGCGAACCCTGTCCTCAGTTCACTGGGACCCTGCTGATGGCTCCCTTGAGAGGCTCTCTTGACTGGATTTCAGAGTGCCTGACATTGGTGGAACACAAATGTGAAATGACTGGTTCTCACCCTCAATGAAACAAATATGCAGATGCCTGTAAATAACCCCCTTTGCCTTTTTTCTTACTGAGGTGTTTTAATTTCTATTCAACGTTTTTGCCATTTGAACAAAGACCTGTCAATAAAAAAAAAGTTCAGTGCATTTGTAACCCCTTCTAACTCTGCTTCTTTAAATCACTGAACACTGGACAATGAAAGAAACCTTTCTGGAGGACTAACAGGAAGTTTGTGATCTAATTCTTGGGTGAGTTCTACTGTACTTACTAGATGTTCCTTGAGCTTCGTTATGGCTCAGGACTGTGCCAGGTCCGGGGAGTCGACGAGGTGAAAAGTACGGTTCTGCCCTCCTGGGACTCGTGTCCTAATAGGGGAGTCAGACATGGACACAGAACGTTGGGTCAGAGTTTATGATGGAACATTGGCCTCTGCTCCAGGCACTGCGATAATTGCCGAGGTACTGTGGGAAATTCGGGAGGGAAAAATAAAGCCCAATACAAAAACGCCATCAGCTGAGAACCAGTGAAAACCCTGCCATCAGTTTGACCTGACACGGCTGACGGCGCCTTAGAGATGCCAGCATCTCTTGCCGATTTCAATGTGCTGTACACCGCTGGAACTAAAACTTGGAATCAGTGATATCTAGTCGGTCGGGTCTAAACTCAACCCCAAACTTATGCATTTTGACTAATTGATACTCTGACTCAAGCTTTCAGTGTCTCAAACCTAGTGCGTTTGCTTCCTTTCCAGTCTTGGTTCCTGCCCTCCCCACACTCTGTCCTAGAGGTGGGCAGTGGAGGGAGTGGGGAGGAAACAGGGAGAAAAGAAGACAATGAATTGAGCTGGAATACAGCCATAGCACCAATGTGTATTGTAAGCGAAGCAGAGTCAGTCTATTATCCTTGCGGTCCTTGTGAAATAAAAAAGGCTCTTCTAACATTTTTGACTGTGTCACATGTTGCTGCAATGCCATCGATGAATAAACCTTGAATCACTTTGCTCCTTTTAACATCATGATGTATTTTTTAAAAAATTGTCGTCGCTACAAGTCAACCCAGGAATACAAGCCTGAGATTCACAGGCATCAAAAGTTATCCATGCAGGACGTATTGTGTCATTCTATAGATTGAACAAAGCACTGAGAAACAAACACACAGCTAGACTCCAGTTAGCAAACAGTGTTTTAATTTATTTTTTTAAAGCCTAGCCTTTCAAATACTATCGTACACAGACATAACGTAATGCAGGCAAACACAATGTGACTTTGATTGCTGTCTCATACACCCGATAGCTGGAGGAGCTTTGCAGTAATTTCTGCAGCAACGAAGAGGTGCTACTTGAAGACATCACAACACGAACAAAACACAAAATGTGTCTGAAAGCCTGCATGGGATCTCTTTGATGTGAGCAATCAAACATTAGACTGTGACTCATTCTGCCAGCGAGTCATTTTCCCAACTATATTTTGATCTCCATGACATGCTCGTGAATTCCAACACTTACACCAAAGTGCACTTAAGGGAGGAAGGAAGAGATTGGCTTTAATCAAGAGATATGAGAAATTGATACCCCAAATAATTTAAATAAAGCAAATGAAGTTTGTGTAGGAACCTCTCAACCTGCGCCTGGGGAATTTAGTGAATGCCTTTTACCTGGCAGACTGAAGATTTTAATGACGTGGCATCGAAACGTAGTTTTAAACTACAAAGCACCACATATAGAAAAACCTGGAACTTCCAACAGCTGTACTTGTATGTGTTAGTCTGCTATTTCAGTCTCGACTTTCCTGTCAGATAAAGGAATTAAAAGCTCACTCCTGCTTTAACTGCAGTTTCTAAATTTGTCATAGGACAGATTGTTTTGCACGACAATTTTGGCGGGTAGAAACCCCACCGTCTCATCTGCGTCTATGCTGCCTGTCCCCTCCCGCACAGATATGTCATTGCTGTGTGTGTGGCGTTCTTCGCGCCTGCTGCCCTCCCGGATCTGAGGCCAGCACACACAGGACTCCTGTGTCAGTTCAAACTTACAGGATGGACAGTCACATTGCCCCAATGAATATTTTTTCTCAGTTAATTTTACTTCTTATTATGAATACACTTTGGTTGTAATAATCTTTTACATGTTTTTATTGGGTGCTTGAAAATCTGGTTTCCCCAGTTTTATGCAGCTGCTAGTACAGAACTGGACAGCTACTCAGAATGTCAGGCAGGGATGTTTTTGTTACCCAGTGACGGCTGTTGTGCAGGTTTGAGGAGCATGAGCACTGACTTACGGGGCATCCCCATGTCTCAGGTCATCCTAAATGTCTCAAGGTCCCCCGAGATTGGCATTGGGATCTTCCTGGAATAATCCCCTGGGTAGAATGGCCTTCAGATCGCTCCTTTGACAGTACAGAAAATTCTCATTCTTAATGGTTTTCATTGACTTGACTGAGGTCTGAGTGCCAGCAAAAGAGGAAAGGGTCACTCATCATGTCTCATTGATCAGCAATCCTAGTTCTTGCCTCAAATTAAATACTTTCTTGCCTTTTCCGTTCTAAGGCCTGGAATGCAGATGGACCCCTTGAAATGGCTCTGGCCCTGCCCGTGCTCTGTTCACTAGGGAGCAAATGGTGATCAGCTCTATGACCTTGGGCAAGCTAAACAATTTCTAGTGATTGCCTTTTCCTTGGTAAACTGTGGTTAATAACAGATGACTGGGACTTCTGAGGATGGCCAGGATGGAGGAGCAGGCCCTGGATTTCATCTTTTATCGGAAACAACACAATAAACACACAAAATATATAAAGTAACAGTTCAGGAAAAAACAACTGAGCCCCATGAGTGCCCCAATTTACTGCCTTAAGTTTCCAGATGTGGGACGCAAAGACCGGCCCATAATTTTTATAAAAGTTTTATTCATGATTGCCTCAAATTGGAAGCAACAAGGATGTCCTTCAGTATGTGAATGAATGACAGACTCTCTCCCTGACAAAACGTTAAGGCAGGCTCCTCTGAACTCTCTTCTCGACTAGTCCTTGACCTTGACCTTTTGTGTCTGTCCTCTCTGAGCTCAGTTTTAGCGAGTCCTGCTAAGTAAGTCATTCCCCGACCTTTGATAGGTGACCACTCTTGATATCTGATCAAGTCTGCATTTTCCCCTTTGATGTGCAAGTCTTCAGCCCGCCTTTAGCAGGAATCCCTTACCCTTTGAGGTCTCTTCTTAGTAATGTTCTATCCACTGGCCCTCTCACTCTGCTTGTTGGTTCTTTCTCTCTCTCTAAATCCTCGTGTGTTCTTGCTGTATTCAGAGTTGAGCAAAAATTCTCCCTCCTATTGGAATAGTCATAACCCCTATTGCAAAAGTCTTAAATAAAGTCTTTCTTTACATTTTAAGAAATATAAGAATATTTTTTCTTTAACAAGAAACTGTGGTCCATTTATATGATGGAATATTATTCAGCGATAGAAAAAAAAAGAGCTATCGACACATGGAAAGACGTGAAGTGACCTTAAATGCATATTGCTAAGTGAAAGAAGTAAATCTGAAAGACTGCATATTGTATGATCCCAACTCTATGACATTTTGGAAAAAGCAAAACTATGGAGCCAGTAAAAGGCTCAGTGTTTGCCATGGATGGAAGCGGCAGGATGAGTAGACAGAGCACAGGACATTCTTAGGGTAGTGAAACCATTCTGGATGATAGATACCTTAATGGCAGATCTGTGCATAACACAGAGTGAGCCTTCATGCAGCTATGACCTTTAGTTGGTAATAATGTATGAATATCGGTTTATTAATTGTAACACATGTATCTCACTGACGCAGATGTTAGCAATGGCAGGAACTGCAGGCGGGGAGGGGGACTATATGGGAACTCCCTGTCCTTTCTGTAAAATTTTCTGTAAACTTAAAACTGATCTAAAAAAAAGTTTATTCCAAAACACTGAAGAATTCTTCAAGTAGCTTCATATACACATGGAGTCCCCAAGGGAGTGGATGATATAACCAAAAAAAGTCGAAGAAATACTGGCCACCATGTTCCCAGTTTTATGAAAACTATAAACCCCCAGATCCCAGGACCTCAGGGAAACCCCAAATGCGAGCCATATGGAGAAAATTTACCAAGGCACTTCATCGTCAAATTGCTCGGAACCGATGACGAAAAGAAAACGTGAAAAGCAGCCAGGGGAAAAAGAGGACACATTACACACAGAGGAACAAAGATGCAGACGGCACCAGATTTCTTGTCAGAATCAATATAAGAAAACAGTAAAGCAATGTCTTTAATGTCCTGAAGGAAAAGTAATCTGTAAATTTAGAAAACTATATGCAGTATAAGTACCTTTCAAAAATACAGGTGAAATGCAAGCGTTTTGGACACACACAAGCTGAAAGAATTGATCAGCAGCTGACTCACTCTACTAGAAACCTTAAAAAAAAAAAAAAAAAGAGTCTTACAATCAGAAGAAAAATGACACCTGATAGAATCTTGGATCTACTCAAAGGAAAGAAGAGAAGAATAATGAAAATGGTAACTACAGGAATAAATAAATCATATTTTTTGTTATTTAAAACCCTTTAAAAGATAGTTGATTGTTTAAACAAAATAGTAACAGTGTCTCAAGGGGATCGTAACATATGTGGCAATGATAGCATTAAGGTCTGGATTAAAGACATACACGTATAATATTTTAGAGTTCTTTTAAAATATGGGAAGTTGTATAATATCATCTGAATGTAGATGGTGATAAATTATAGATGTATTTACTATGAAAACTAAAGCAACCACTGGTAACCAGAGACTCATGGCTAATAAGCCAACGAAGTAGAAAAAATGGAACTATTATAAAAATACTCAGTCCGAAACAAAGAAGCAAAGAACAAGAGAAAGGAAACTAAGAACAATATGACATTATTTACCTCTGTTTGTGAGGAGAGTTTCCCTTTAGAAATGACTCCTATCTTAGTCTTTTGAAATGAATTTCATGCCAGATTTCTGGACACGTAATTGTCCAAAAAGTGACTCAAATTTGAAGAAAGCTGATTCGATGATAAGAAAAGTTTCTCTGTGGCTATCTTAGCAAATCAAAGATTTACAAAATTCGACCTTGAGGATTCTCCTGTCCCAATCCTCCCTCATCTCAAATTTGAGGAAACTAAAGCTCTGGAGAAGGAAGGAAGGCTTGCATCCATATTTATAGAGCTGGAGTGAGACGACCTGGATTAGACACAGATGTCTCCTTAGGTCTTGGATCCATGCAGCTTTAGCAAACTTGTCCACGATTGCTTCATCCACATGAACCGATCAAGTCTTCACAATCACCCTGTGTGGTTGATATTTTTATCAGAATCTCCATTATATAGGTGGCAAGAGAACTTAACTTGCCCACTCTGTGAGTGGTAGGGCTTGGATTTGAACCCAGGCAGTTGGGGTTACAGGGTGGGCAGTGAACCCCAGCACCTCCCTGCCTCTAGCCCAGATATCTCATTCCTGGAAGTCCCCTCTGAGCTACTCCAATATTGGGGGCTTTTGGGTGGGCTCCCTAATCATCATCCTTCCCTAAGCAATGGGAAGCTGAACAATTGTTTCCCAAAATGCTTTGCAACTGTCATTAAAAAAAAATAAATCACTTCCAAAGAGTTAATTGTCACATAGTTTTCAAGGATTTCCAGGAGAGGTTGCCTTTGTTGAATTTTTAAAATTCTTTTTCTTTATAGTCTGAAATTGTTTCCTTGGCCCTCAGAGGACATAGAGAGCTGTTTCCTATCATAAGTTCTCTTAAGAAGCTACTTCCCATATCCAGATGCATTTAGTGGGTAGATGAACTCTTTTTACATATGTACACTGTTACCCTTCAGTATATAGTGTAGCTTATTTTAATGAAATGAAAGTCTTTAAGTTGGGAAATGTGGGTTGCTTGAACTTTTTTCCAATACAATTCATAGATGTAAGATGCATGTACTGGAATGAGATACTACTCTCAGAATGAGCCAGTGGACTGTGTTACCGATGCTTCTCTTGCCTTCCAGTTTTACGGGAGCCCTATACAGTCCGTGTGGAGGACCAGAAAACCATGAGAGGCAATGTCGCGGTCTTCAAGTGCATTATCCCCTCCTCGGTGGAGGCGTACATCGCCGTCATCTCATGGGAGAAAGACACTGTTTCACTCATCTCAGGTAGGCTCCGCGCTGCCAGGGTGGAGGGCGCCGGCTCACCTTCTCACAGGCTGTTCAGATATCCAGCCGGGTCTCTGCCAATGCGTTCATTAGGATTAAGAACTAGTGTACTGAAGGTGGCCGCTAAATTATGATCAAATGCGACATCTGTGTTTTATATTGGTTTACGTGGCTCGATTGAGGAGAATTTCAGTGAATTGACAGATGGATAGAAATTAGTTACTTGTGTTATACCTGATAGCCTACATTTTACTTTTATAAGGAAATTGTGGTTGTATTTCTGCTCCTGGAAATAAGGAAGTAGGATTATTGTGTCCGTGAGAGACTTCAGTGATGCTCAGCCCTGATATTCTGCAACTGATCTCTAGAAATCGGGAGCCCTGATCTCATGCTGTTTGATTATGTGGTATCTCTGACTTCTTCCTTGACGATCCTAGTCACAATACTATGCAACACTGAAATACATTGGTATGAAAGTAATTTCTTGGCTTATGTTTCGTGTCTAGAAATGACACAACTGAAATTTAGCTTTTAAGAAGGTGCGGTACTTCTTCTCTCGTGGTTTTTGAGTTCTTGCTGTGTGCTCTTTCCCACAAAGGGCACGTAGGTACACTGCCCAGCTTTCCTGTTTTAGAAGTCTTTGGATAGTGAGTGTCGGCTGCTTTTGGAAAAGTGTTGTGCTGAGTATAATGAATTATAAATAGTTGCCTTTCTTTGTATGTTCTGTATAGTATGCGTTTGGGCACACATGCACATTTTCATGTAATTCTTGAATACCATCCAAGTTTTGTCAATTTATAGAGATGAGAAATTAGAACTAAACTCTCATGGTGACACAGCATTTTTGTTCTTCAGCTTATTGATTTGCTAGACAGAATATTTTCTGTTCAGAAACAATGAAAAAAATCATTAAACCAATAAAAAGTCCAAATTAAAAATTAAATCTTTGGTCTTTAAAAGTACATTATAGCCAAGTAGGATGTAATAGATGCTTTTAGTTTTCCTTAGTATCCTCTTCACAGTGAATGTGACATTCCTCACACTTCACTGAGCAATAAATTCCTTGCTGTTATTTTTATTCATCATCATAATTTGTTCACTTACTGTATTAAAAAAATAATAAGCCTAAAAACTGAAATGTGATTGAAATAATCAGAGTAGAGACTCACTTGTATACATTATTTACTAATTGTTTATGATATTAATTGCTTCTCTTTAGAAGTCATTTTAGTTTCTTGATGGGAGAGGGAGAGATTGGATGACAAATCCATCTGGCTGTGAGTTTAGGGATGAGAAGAATTTGGGACAATATTTACAGTGTCCCACCCTTAGGGATCCAGGCTGTTGGAGGCTCTGCTTACTTACAACAGCCATCAGAGAACCTCAGGCCTCCCTGGTGGGGGAAGAGAGCAGGGAGAATTGCAAACTGCCTCTGTGTGCTTCCATGTGGAGGTGACATATGTCATTTCCGTTCATGTTTAATTGGCCAAAGCAAGTCACATGGCCATGTCCGACTGCAGTGGGGCATGTGCCTGGTAGGAGAGAACAACTGACAATCTGGGTGAGAAGTCAAAATATCTACCATGAGGTTTTATAGATCTATATGGATATCTATAGCTAGATCTTATATAGGTTTTTAATATAGGTTATATATAAAATGTAATGTGTGTGTTCTTGTGTTTCCTAGACATCTTTAATTAGAACTGTACTCACATGCAGGTCTCATCTTTCTGCAATCTATGTGAATAGACTTTTTTTTCCCCTCAAACATGAACCTAATTAAATAAAACAAAAGGAGTTTTCCATCTGGTGAGTGCAGAGGATGCTGACATGCAGAGTCAATATTGTGCTAATAGGAACTGATAACTCACATGTATTGTCCTCAATCACATGTTAGAGCTTTATGCTTTGGCAAAATTTAAAAAATAACAGGTACCATGGATAAACACCTGGCTTTTCTTTACCACAAAAGTATCTAGAAACCAGTGTAGCACAGGCTTTTATCGCATTTAGAAACACATCAGTAGCAAGTTTTGTTTGTAAATAAGTCATTTCACTAAACACAAGTTATTCTCAAGACTCTACATTGCAGAAATGATGAGAGAGAGAGAGAGCGCTGTTTTTACACTCAGGTAGTTCAACATGAGAACAAGGCTCCCAAACAGTATTATGATCCAGAGACAGTCTGAAAAGTCAGCCTTATGATGTGAGTTGCTGTGGCTTACTGTGCGACCCTGTTCCCAGAGCCTGAACCCCACCCACTGATACTGCTAAAAATGCCCAGGGAAGGAGGTCATGAAGCCACCAGAGACGACACAATGGTATCTGGGGATCTTAATAAATAAACCAGTTTGGGATGGTTTAGGTGAAGAAGGATTCCATTTCTCTCTGGTGGCATGGACCCTGAGTGCGGCAAGGCATGGAAACCACACCGGGACAGGGAGGCTCAGAGGATGAGCCTGGTTGGGACCTCCCTCCTGTGGGCCTCAGATGCCAAGTGATGGGGGAGGCGCTTTTATTTTGGAGGATTCACACTGTCCAATTTCAAAACTTCCTATAGAGCCACAGTAATGGAGACCACGTGGCATTGATGTGGAGAGAAAAGCATGTAGTGCAATAGGACAAAGTTGAAAGTCCAGGAGGAAATAATTACATGTGTGGTTCACTCACTTTTATTAAACTATTTACATACAATATTATATTAAGTTTCAGGTGTATACCACTAGTAATTCAACACTTATATACCTTACGATGTGATCACCAAGTAACCAGCGGTCACCGTACAAAGTTATTAGGATATTAACTCTATTCCCTGTGCTGTGCTTACATCCCATGACTTATTTTATAACTAGAAGCTTGCGCCTCTCAATTCCCTTCACGTTTTTCCCTTCCCCCATCATCTCCACTTGTGCAACCATCAGTTTGTTCTCTGTCTCTATGAATCTCTGTTGTTTTTTAGATTCCACATATAAGTGAGATCATAAGGTATTTGTCTTTCTCTGATTTATTTCATTGAGCATGATATCTTCTTGGTCTATCCATTGTTGTTGCAAATGGTAAGATTTCATTCTTTTTAAAAAATGTCTGAGTGATATTCCATTGTTTATATGTATCACATCTTCTTTATCCATTCACCTATTGATGGGCACCTTGATTGCTTCCATATCTTGGCTGTTGTACACAACGCTGCAGTGAACATAGGGTGCATTTGTCTTTTTGAATGTGTTTTTGTTTTCTTTGTATAAATATCCAGAAGTGGGATTGTTGGGTCATATGGCAGCTCTAGTTTTACTTTTCTGAGGAGCCTCCATACTGTTTTCCATAGTGGCTGCACCAGTTTACATTCCCACCAACAGATGCACACAGGTTTTCTTCCCGTAAATTCCCGCGAGTGGAATTTCTGGGTCTGACTCTAGGGGGCGACCTTGAACAGCACAGAGGCCCCCGGGCCTGTGGGGCATTTGGGAGCTCCAGGAGGCCATATGCACAGCAGGTGGTCTGTAAGACGTTAATGGATCTGTATTTTGTAAATAAACTGATAACCCCCGGGGAACTCCTTGTTGCATTAGTTTAGATTTAGTCATTGGCAGTGGCCATCAGCCCACCTTTCTCTTCCTGGAATTCCAAGACCTCTCAGCCTCCAGGGAGTCTGGCTGGGAAATTTGTCCCAAGAAACGTGCACACATCACTTCCCTTAGCTCTGAGTCTCCACATGGAGAAGAGCAAAGAGCTAAATCAGCCATGAATCTGAGCCTGTGTAAGTGTCCTCACACAGTAAGTTGGGCGTAGGAGAAGGTGGTAGTGCTGGCTGATGTGAGCAAGCTAGGAGTTCATGGCGGTCACAGGAAGGTCATGGCGCTCTGTCCCCACTCAGGGCTGGGCAGGAAGCTGCCTGTGCAGGCCGAGGTCTGTCTGCGGCGGCACTTTGGCTCCACCCCTCAGCCTCTGGGCCCAGAGCGCCCCCTTGTGGGAGGCAGGAGCAGCAACAGACTGCTTTTAAGGGGTGAGCCTTGCGCTTACGCGCAGGTCCTAGGCGAGGGCGAAGGTAAATGGCCATTTGTCCTGGGGGCATTCCTTTCCTACGGAAAAGAAAAGTTGCTGTATTCCTCTAAAAAGAAACGAAATGGTTTCGATTGGCGTGTCTTATTAATTTTTGCCCTTTATCTTGATTGAGGAAATACATGGCTGGGTTATGTTCTCGTAGGGGAGAGTAGCACCTGCCAAGTGTCTGGGTTTCAAGTGAGCCGCGCAGTTTCGCTGGCCGCTGTTCCAGCAGCTGCTGTAAGAGCTTGATGCATTGATTTCCCTCCGCGGGAGGTTTAAGCTGTCCTGACTCTAGGCTCCGGAATGGAGTGATGCCTGTTTGTCATACAAGGTCACTAGGTCACCGACATTAAAAACGTAAATAAGTTCATTTATTTTAAACAATGTTTGGAAGGAGTACCCCAGGGGTCTTGTTATGGACTCAATGTTTGTGTCCCCTGGAAATTCATATGTTGAAGCCCTCAAACGTGACGGTATTTGGAGACGGAGCCTTTCAGAGGTGATTAGGGTTAGATGACGTCATGAGGGCGGGGCCTCCGTGATGGGACTAGTGTCCTTATAAGAAGAGACACCAGAACTCTCGCTCTGCCACAGGAGGACACAGCGAGAAGGCTGCTGTCTGCAACCCAGAAGAGGGCTCTTACTAGAACCCCACCACACTGGCACCTTGATCTGGGACTTCCAGCCTTCGGGACTGTCAAAAATAAATGTCTGTTTAAGCCACCCAGTCTGTATTTGTCATAGCAGCCTGCGCTGCCTAAGGCAGGCCTAGGCGTAGGGATCCATAATTCCTCAGGGCAAGGAGAGGCTCCTGGGGTCTGATGCCGCAGTCCCTCTGCTTTGCCACCTACCTGGGCTCTTCACCTGGGCCACAAGATGCCCCATGGGTGACGTCACTCTCAGACGGCGGCACAATGTGTAGAGGAAACCTGTCTCGGGGACAGGTGCGCACCATGACATGTGATGTCCTCAGCGATGGACACTGACATCCTTACTGGGATGCATCCTGACTCCCTGCCTCCTTCCCTAATTAAGATGAGCTAGCAGAGACACATGTGGTGCTGTCTGGGTGCATTTTTAATACATCCTACCATTGCTCTAAGGCAAAATGAGAGCCTTTCAAATAGCAGAATATTCATGGAGCCCCATAACAAGGGAGTAGTTTGGACAGTGCTGTGCCCTCGGGGAGTTTGCTGATGTGGAGATAGACGCGTAAGACCTCATCCTGGAAAAGAACAATATCCACAGCTTCATATGTGGGTTTCACTCCGGCCTATTGTGAATCTCTTCCCGATCAGGGAGGCCTGCAGTGAGAGAGCCCAGTATTCTGTGTCTGTTTTCGCTGATAAAATTCTGGAATCTGAAGGTTCAGCTACATTAACATCAAAGACACAGCCCAAGGGTAACCGGATTTGGAAAACGGAAAAAGCAAACATTTTCCTCTTCCCAGAGAATGTGCCATCCTCTTCAGTGCTGGCCCAATCTTCTCTTCCTGTATTTCCCATCTGAGCATCTCTGCTCATGACGACTCAAGGAGAATTTTATCTCTTAAGATCAATGAGCTCAAGTCCAAGGATGATAGTTTTCTTCGTGTGTTTTGGGTAAACGTGAACAATTTTCTTCTCACATTAAATATCAAAGGACATCAGCCCAGCACTTCACTTGTGGCTGTCCTTGGGTATTGCATCTGGGTCTGGTCATCTTAGATAAGGCAGGGTCTGTGTTTTAAGGAGCATTCCCCCTCTAAGCCCCCCGCGGAGAGAGTTCTGCTCTTAGGTGCCCAGGGAGAGACAACTGTGCACTGTGGGGGTGTGGGAACTACCACAGGCCTAGGGGCAAAACACTGCAGGAACTAACGAACGCACACCCTCCATCGATTTTCTGGGGAGGGAGGGTAAAGTTTCACAAAAGAGATGGCCATTGAAGAATGTGTGCGTTTGAGGATGGGGAGACAATTACATTGCAGGAACCCTCAAACCAGTTACATGAGGTTTTCCTCAAGAATGCTCCTGCAAACTTAAACTATGAGCAGATCTGATAGAATCTACTCTCTTTTGACGGGAGAGAAGCACAGCTAGTGGGAGCAGCAAAGGTTGTGCCACGGTGTCTGTGGTTCTGCAACTGTGACACACAGCTCTGGGAGCCCATGTTCCCTTTTTCTAAGGCACTTATATTTTAATTTTGTTCCTAGTCACTGAGCATTTTCAAGGTAATTTGCTACATAGCTGCTCAGGTTGCTATGGTGATAAGACCCAGTTCTGCCCTCAAGGTGCTTATGAGTAAAGGGAATGAGATCAACATCAAAATGTTTTAAGGAACAGACCTATAGTTTCTGGAAAGCTCCATGTTTGATTTTAGTTCCAGGGAGTTGCAGAGTTAAAGAAGCATTTCTTAAACATTCACTAAAAAGAAATTGATAGGATAAAAGGAAACTAAATGGAACATTTTTCTTTTTTCCATCCTTTCTGCCTCTCTCTCTCTCTCTCTCTCATATTCTCTCATTTATCTATCATCTATCTATTGTCTGTCTGTCTGTCTATCATCTATTATCTATCAATCATCTATCTGTCAATCATTTATCAATCATCTATCTATCTATCATCATCATCTATCTGTCTATTTGATTTTCAGCACATAGGGGTCTCCTTTCACACACTGGAAATTACTCTTAGCACAGGAGGTAGGCAGCAGACTGCAATTAGAAAGGAGTAAGGATGTAATATTTTCATTGTGCTATGTTTTTGGAGAGTGAGATAAATGTAAAATAGATTCCACACAATAGTTTATAGGAAGGGAAGATCTTGGTCTCTTTTTTGGAGCCATGAATTGGTTTTAATTTTGCTATTTAAGTCTATTGCTCACTAAATTAGTTTTTACATGTTACTCTACTGCTACCTGAAAGTAATTAAAAATGGTTGTTTACAGATCGGGAGGAAATTATGCAGGATGCTGAGAATGAAGGTCATGTTAGATGAGTGACTCAAGTGAGTGATTCCAGAAAAAACCCACTAATGAGATCCTAAAAGATCCAGAGTAAACAGAAATTCTAAGTCTCACCCTTTGCAAAGAAGACAATTCCCGTTCTCAAAATTGGGAACTATGTATTGTAGATTATACCCCACTCCCAACCCCCAAGTAAAAATGTTTTTGACTTCTGAACTACTGAGACAGGCAGTCACATTGTGCATGTAACATATTAAAAAAAGAACGAAAACAAGAAAGGAAAGTGTGGTAACAGATCTAGGCTGGAGGGTCTCAGGAGTGGTGTGTGTATGTATATGCATGTGTGTGTGTGTGTGTGTGTGTGTGTAGTGTGTGTGTATGTGTGTGTGCGTGCGTGTGTAAAGCGCCCCATCTGCTGTGCAGGTCAGACCAAAATGCCACTTGGTTTCCTACTCCAAGCATTACTAGGAGACTAAGACTTGTATTTGCTCTTCTAACAGATTTGCTGGGTAACCTAGGAAAAGTGCCCCCCACCCCGCTCTATTTTTTTTTTCTGCCTCTGCTTCCTCATGTACATAAAAGATGGTTTCACTGGTTCCTCTCACAATAAAATGGCAGGATATTCAAATTCCAAAATGAATAATTTCTCTAGCCAATAGTAGTTGTCCAAGTCTCCAAGTTACGTTTTCTTTTCTTAGATTGAATCTCATAGAATTTTTATTTTCTGTGTGCCAGAGGTTCAGTGACTCAGAAGGCCTCCTAAGATCCGGCACAGAGTTGTCCCCATCGTTGTGACTTATTACAGGGAAAGGATACAGAGCAAAATCAGCACTGGGAAGAGACACATGGTAGGAGAAATCCGGAGGAACTCAGACGCAACCTTCTAAGAGTTCTCTCCCTATGGACACAGGGATACACTCAATCCCTCCAGCAAGGAGCAGTGACAGCAGATGGACGTGAGATGCTATCTACCAGAGCAGCTCCCTATAGGCTCGGTGCCCAAGGATTTTGATGAGTGTTGGTCATGTAGGCACCGTCTGATGAGCACGTACATGAATTCCAGACTCCCAGAAGGAAGCAGTGTTCAGCATAAACAGTGTTGTTTGTACTGTGTAGGCACAATGAGCCACGCTTGTCATTTAGGGGGGTGGAGCCCCACCGACATCCCAGTTCTCAGGCACCAGGCAAGGGTCCACCCTGCAAGCAGGCCTTTCTGAGTGAGGACAGCAAGCCCAGATCCACCACGTGAATGCTGCTCCGTAGAATTCAGTTTCCACAGTGATGGTGGCCCATTGTCTTCACTCATCCGACAGTCCCTTTATGAATATGCCCAACACCAACTACTGGAGAAAGCGAGTGAATAAGACACTCTACATTTTAAAGATGTTATTGCCTAATATTCGTATATTCCCAGCCTTAGATAGACCTCACCCCAAATTATTTTAATATCCCCAAACACATTGACCCAGATTCTTTTCTTGCTCTACCGAAATGTAAATAGGGTTTCATTTTCTTTTCCACTCTTAGGGATCTTCTGCCTGCTCTCCTCTCTTCCTATGACGTTTGCTTCTTTCTAGGCACAGGAAACAGATGGTCGACCAAGTCAGATAGAATGTGGACCCAGGTATACTTTCTGCTCTCTCATTCATCGTGGAGTTTCATTGCAGGAATGTTGACGAGAATGACACAATCATTCGCAAAATAATATCAGGCAGTGATAATGATAAGTGTTAACATTGTCATCAAGCTAAAATTGGAGGTCATGAATCAAAATTTGCTTAGACAACATGCCGTACTATAAAAAAGCGGGATGTAAGATTTACAAACATAAATCTTAAACATAAAGTTTAAATATAAAAATGTTTAAGCATAAAGAATAAGAAGTCGATGTGAAATCAAGGTCAAGGCCTGAGACAGACGTGGATTGTATGGGGCTCTTCGTGCTGCTTCCTTTGCTCTGGGCTAGAAAGTCCCTCACTAGGTGGGTTGGTGGCAGGAGCGCCAGACAATCTCCCAGCAGAGTCCCAGGGACTGTCAACCTTTTGAGGCTTTATGGCTGGGCACATGGGACAGGGCAGTGAAACTTCTGGCGCCCTACACTTCCTCTCTCCTCAGTAGCCCTCTCACCAGTAGACGGGAGCCCAGGTCATCGCCACCATTTCATTTCCCCTCCATTCACGCCAGTTGATCTGAACTGCTCGTCACTCTTTCTCCAGATCTTTCTATATGTCTTCTGATCCCTTTTGTGTTGTTGGAGGTGGCTTGGCCAATCTTTTCCTCAGAGATCTTAAATTCCCCATTCCCAGCCCTTCCTGGATCTACTCTGGAGTCTTCAGAAGGTTGTCTTTTTACATTGCGGAGTCTGAAACCAACTCTCTCAGATGACCCCTCCTCCCTCCAACCTTGTACTTATGTTCATGGTTTCTCTCACACGACATGCTCCTTTTTCCTTCCAATCTACTCCCCAAACAGTGCTCTTGTCACAATTCCCCTGAGTTTTCTAGCACGTTGTTTCATCGGTTCTATCCTCTTGTTCTGCCATCATCTCTTTAGTGATTACTGTGTTTCTTCTGACACAGGTGCTCAGGTCTCCAATTTTAAAGAAAACTTTCCCTTTGCCAGCTTTCATATTATTGCATGTTTTTATTGATTATGTTTCTTTTTTCCTAGAAAACTTATTAAAATAATAGTCTATACCCGCTACTATTTTTAATCTCTCTTGATTTGGGCTGTGCCTCCTACCTTCCACTGAAATACTTTTTCAAGGTCACCCATGACATCGTAATGTCAAATCCCAAGGCTAGCTCTCCGTGCAAGTTCTCGCTGACTTCCTTAAGGAATCTACACAGTTGACCTTCTCCCTCTGTCCGTTGTCTTCCTTTGGTTGGCAAACTACACAGATCCTTTCTCCTCTCTGATGATTTCTTCACTGTCTCTTTCCTTGTCTTTTCTTTCCAGCTCAGAAATGTCAGTACACCCCAGAACTCAGTCTTCAGCCCCTTCTTCTATCAATCTACTTTCTCAGTGGTCATCCCATTCCTTTTCCAGGGCTGCATCCATCACTTCCATTTAGATGATCTAACTTTGGATCTGTCTTCTCTCCTTGGTTTGCTTGTTCCCTTCTGCCTGCTGCCATCCTGCCACCTCCAACCAAGTATGCATTTGCCTTTGCATGACTCTTTTTTTTTTTTTTCCAGATGGTAACTATTAGCTTCCAAAGTATTGCAAGCTAGGTGATAAACAACACACATTAAAACAATACCTTTAACCACACCTTAAAATAGCTAGAAATGTATTCCATTGCAGTTCCAGAGGTTAGAAGTCCAAGATCAAAGTGTCATCAGGGCTTGTAATGACACTTCAGATTCTGAAGATTCCAGGGGAGAGTTCCTTACAAGCCTCTCTCCCAGGTTCTGGGGTCCCAACAGTCCTTGGTGTTCCTTAACTTATAGATGCATCACTCCAGTCATGGCCTCAGTTGTCACATGGCCTCTTCCCTCTCTGTGTGTCTGCGTCTCTTCTCCTCGTCTTATAAGAACACTGGTCATATTGGATCAGGGCCCACCCTAATCCAGTATGACCTCATCACAACTAATTACATCTGCAGTGACCCTACTCCCATGTAAGGTCTCATTCTGAAGTTCTGGGAAGATCCTGAATTTGGGGAGGACTCTGTTTAAGCGAGTACATTAACAAATCCTTCCAATGTCTTTTTGACCTTCTCAACGTATTTGACGTCTTTCTCTCTCCTGCTGGACACATCGTAGATAGCTGATAAATGCATATTAAATGAGATCCTTAAATAAAAATACTTTTTAAAAGGAAGGACACAGAAAGCAGAACGCCTCAGCAAGAAGTGCTGCCACCCAAGTGTTCCTGTGTGGTGCCCCAGCACCGCCAGCTGCCTGGCCCTCCGCTGATGCAGTCTGCCCTGTGTCAGACTGGGCTGGCGGCCAGGATGGGCACAGAATTAGGAGGTCCGGAGCCCAGACACCAGGGTCTGTAGACAAATTGCTTGGTTTGGATTTGCAGATCATGCTCTGGACTGAATTGGGACCCCACCCAAATTCGTAAGCCCCGACCCCCAGTGTGTGACTGCACTTGGTGATAGGGTGTTTAGATGGTAGTCAAGGTTGAGTGAGGTTGTAAGTGTTGGCCCCTAGTCTGATAGGAACGTCGCCTATGAGAAGAGGAAGAGAGACATGTGAATACAAGCAAGAAGGCAAGAGAGACCTCACCAGAACCCAACCACGTTGGCTCCCTAATCTCGGACTTCTGGCCTCCAGAGCTGTGAGCAAATAATTGCTATTGTTTGAGCTGCCCAGTCTATGGTATTTTGTTATGGAAGCCTGAGCTGACTAATACAGATAATACACATATAAACTCACTTTCTGAATCCAATTCTGCAACTTCTGAACTCCTATGTTACCTCGCTCCTCGGCTTAACATGCCGGGTTACTGCTGCAGTGCTACATGACCTATCGTATAAGGCAGGCTGAGGACACAGTGAGTACTGACACTTCTGATACACGATACAGTTTTCGGGTGCAGTCGGTTATTTGACCTCAGAGTCCTGTGTTTCCCTCTTTTAAGGGAGAGGGGGACAAGGTGTTCCGGTGCTCGGGACTCCATGATTCCAAATGAGGAAGAAATTGCTCTTCCTGTGGAGCTCATTAGGGAGTCAAATCAGCAGTAATTCCATTTGAGAAGAGTTGCTAAAATGTGAGCTATGCTAAGGGAGTCCTGGGTAAATGACCCGAAATCCTATCATTTCAATGTAAGAGCATTAGAATGCTACTGAACTAATAGTCTATTGGATTTTATAAAAATAAGCAACTCTTCCCTTACTTTATTAAGTGTTTACTTTTCTTAAAACAGAAATTGGATGATATAAGATGAGCCATGAAGTAGAGTGAAAGGATCTTACTTTTTCCTTTAACCATCACAGATAAATCAGAACACACATTTGCAGGAAAGGTTTGGACTTACATTAAAACAGTTGCACATATTTGGATTATTAATTAGCTAACAACATATGTCAAGTTATAACTAACAACCTCACAATAACCCTATAGGTGCTTATTCTCATCGGCCCCACTTTACAGATAAGAAAACTGAGGTGCATAGAGCTTCAGTAACTTGTCCAGGGTCCCATCTTGCAGTTCTCCCTCTCTAGATGATAGAGATTTTTCCTTTTTTAAAAAACATTCTTTTTTCAGCTCCCACAGTGCATAAATGCCTAAGTGTCAACAAAAATTGTCAACTGAGTGACACGCAACCTAGAACAGCCATAACTTTAGAGTAGGGACTTACTTAACAAGAAAAACATTTCCAAGTATGCTATGATCCAAGCCAGACAGAACCTTCTGGACATTTGACATATTTAGGGCACTTCATTGTAGTTTGAAGACAATACGCTTAATGTTTTTTGAAACATATTGCACAGCTAGAGAAAAATAAAAATAGACTATCTAGGATAAAAATTATTTAATTTTATTTAAAATCATCCTTTCCCATTGACCTTAAGTATAACATATAATGGCATATAGTAGGAGCTCATAAATGTTTCTGGAATATTGAATAAGCAACTTTTCCACCATCAAAATGGTGGTGCTATTTCCTTTCACATAATTCTAAATGCTTTAGGAAGAGCTTTCACTCTCCTATTTTTTTTCTGTTACTCCAAAGTATGATTTCACACACACTTCTCCTTCCAGTGCAGAGTGTCTGGGTGGGAAATCAGAGGCATTTCACAGCTGATTTTCCCAGCACGATGCTGTTCTAAGGGAAACAGATGCTCCAAATCACCAATATTTATTAGTCCCAAAGCCAAAGCTGTCTCCTGTGATTTGTATGAAATGATTTTATTTTTAAAACCTCCTTACAATTGTATGCTGCAGCACTTGTTAAAATACAGCAGTGAAGATGGGTGGGTGGATAAGTCAAGGGAAATCCATATATGCCAAGACCTTTAGTGGTGTTTTATAGCACTTCCTGAAGCACTGGTCCACGGCTAAGCCCCTGTGTCTGAGATGAGACTTTACTTTTCCCCATTATCTAAGGGGAGATGTACACACAGTCACTCACTCAGTAAACACAGAGTATCACCTCTGTATGTGTGGCTTTTGTACGTGGGTGTGCCTGTTTCAAGTAGGGACCAGTGTGCTCCACTAACTTCTGAAACTGCATCTAAAAGCTGTAGAATTTCTGTTGGTTAGAGCCCTGGAATATCTTCCTGATCTGGATGGTGGCACCCTGAAAAGGTCACATGGTGGACAGCAAGAATGGCGGCTGCCTAGCTGGTGGGCGCCCCCACGTGGGCCTGGAGGAGGATGGGGCTGCTGCCTGGAGCATCCACCCATCTCTGTCACAGATCAGATAGCCTTGGATAATAATTTGATGGATGAAGATAGTCTCCTGGGCAGTGAGTCTCAAAATGGTGACTCAAACCTGGAATTTTGTGGTGGCTGTTTATGCAGTACGAATTTAAAAATGCCTTCGTTTCTGTCATTTAAGCACTGACAATGCATAAAGCGTTGTTATCAAAGTTGCCATTGATTATTTTGTGACCCCTTTAAAAAGGACCCACGTGAAATAGAGGCACGTGAACATAACATTTAAAATCAATCGGCTTGCTGTATTGAGGAAACTGTAAAGACTGATGGGGTACTTTTAACTATTGGTTTAAAAGACGTTTATTGAAAATTGCACTTCTCAAAATGAAACATTTTGAAATAGACTTAAAATTCTGAGTTTCTGAGTTTTATTTCAATAGCAAATATTTAAAGTGCATTTTGATGCAAGCAATATGCCTTATATCCTGGAATGTTTATCTGTAGTTTCTGGGAGATATATCTATATCTATATCATCTATATCTCTATCTCTATATCTCTATCTCTATCTTTATCTCTATCTCTATGTCTATATCTCCCGTGTTTCCCCCCAAAAAAGACTTAGGCGGACAATCAGCTCTAATGCATCTTTTGGAGCAAAAATTAATATAAGACCCAGTATTATATTACATTATGTTATATAAGACCGGGTCTTGTATTAATTTTTGGTCCAAAAGACACATTACGGCTGATTGTTTGGCTAGGTCTTATTTTCGAGGAAACATGGTATATATTTACATCTATATCTATATCTATATCTATATCTATATCTGTGTCTGTGTCTGTGTCTGTGTCTGTGTCTGTGTCTGTGTCTGTGTCTGTGTCTGTGTCTGTGTCTATGTCTATGTCTATATCTATGTCTATATCTATGTCTATATCTATACTTACCTTTATAGGTGGAAATGTCCTTAGATGAATGTTTCTTGACTTTTTTTGACCAGGGATGTGTGTGCTGAGGAGGTAAAGAAACTATGGGACAGCCGATCCCCAGAAAAACACATAAGCACCACAACCTGCATGAATGTCAGGCTCTTTCAGCGTCCCTTCAACTTGTCACCCATCACTTAGATGAACTGCAGTTCATACCAGGTTAAGCCCTCTGTTATAGAGCTTGGGAAGTGTCTTTTGTTTGTTTGTTTGTTTGTTTGTTTGAAGTAACTTTCGTATTGAAATCTTCAGCTTCACCCCTTTTCCCATCTATCAGTTCTTGCTTTATTTGCTCGCCACACATACATTTGTTTTCTCTCTGTGCTCATTGCATTGTGCCAATAAGTTCCACTACAATTGTTCTTGTACCAGGGAAAGTAAGGGGTTTTCACAAAAAGACTTCATTTTCAAACTACAAATGGTGTTCGGGAAAAAAGGCCAGAGAGTTTCTCTCTCCCTAATTAGATGGTGAGATTTTTTTAAATTCTTGGCATTGTCATCTATTTGAATTGAAGCCCTATGATTGAGAAAGCCAAACAAACTTGAAATTGTGGAGGGCCACTTCCCGGAAGGGAATGCAGCCAGGCTTGAGCCCTCCACGAGAAGCCAGAGCACGCACCATCTGGATGTACGGGACATGTTTTTAGAGCTCCGATTTCCAAGTTAAGTAATTTGTTCTTTAGACAACTATTCTAGGGTTCAGTGTTTTAAAAAAAATTGTCTATTCATAATTCTATTACGAATAGAATTGCCATATGACCCAGCAATCCCTCTCCTGGGTATCTACCCAAAACATCTGAAAACATTCAGAGATAAAGACACGTGTGCTCCAATGTTCATTGCAGCTTTGTTTACGGTGGCCAAGACATGGAAACAACCAAAATGTCCTTCGATAGATGAATGGATAAAGAAGTTGTGGTATATACACACAATGGAATACTATTCGGCGGTAAGAAAAGATGATATAGGAACATTTGTGACAACATGGATGGATCTTGAGAGAGTAATGCTGAGCGAAATAAGTCAGACAGAAAAAGCAGAGAACCGTATGATTTCACTGATATGTGGTATATAAACCAAAAACAACAAAAGAACAAGACAAACAAATGAGAAACAGAAACTCATAGACACAGACAATAGTTTAGTGGTTACCAGAGGGTAAGGGGGGTGGGGGGTGGGGGGTGGGAGATGAGGGTAACGGGGGACCAATATATGGTGATGGAAGGAGAACTGACTCTGGGTGGTGAACACACAATGGGATTTATAGATGATGTAATACAGAATTGTATACCTGAAACCTATGTAACTTTACTAACAATTGTCACCCCAATAAATTTAATAAGATAAAGTTTAAAAAAAAATTGTCTAAATTCCCACCACAAATAATCAAATGTTCAACAAAAGTATATCTCAGCTTTGAGGTTAATTTTTAAATGATCCACGAAGATTACTGAGGACCTTAAAACTTTGCATTATCATTATTTCCTGTCAGTCTGTGTCCCAATCTATGTCCCAATTATTCCCTCTTCGGCTGAATTCTGTGTCTGCTGCCATTATGCGAAGAAAAAAAATATACAAATATATGGTATCTTTTCAACTGTTTCCTCTTCTGCTGAATTCACTAAAGAAGAAAGCTAAACACACCATTTCTGGTCACGTCTTCAGTGATTCCACAAAAAAAGGTTTCTATGAGACTCTGAAGTCGATTTTAGGCATGAGATACACAGAACCTCTGGTTTCTTTGGGGCCTGATGAATGACTTTGATTGCACTCCTTGCGTGATTTATTTATGATCTTGAACACAGCAATCCAGGTTTATTTCCCGGAATCTCTTGCTCTTTTCACTGGGTTTGACTTGTTGATAAAAAGATGAATAGAATACATACATGTTTCTCTTTCCTTTTATCAAAATTACCAAAATCTTTATTTGGAATGTCTTTAATTTTATATTGATATTTTTCAAAAGATTTTTTTGTTGATGGTTAAGTACATGCATAATTATTATCTATTGAAGAAAAATAATGAAGGTCAAAAATTACTTTCATGTATTTAAAAAAATATATTTGTTGCACTTTCATCACAGATAGTTAGTTTCACATTGTATACCTGTTTGCTGGTGTACATAGGAAAACAATATCCACTGTTGCTTGTATATTAAATTCAGGAGCTATTATTAAGCTAGTTTTTACTACTTTTACTATTGATTTAAGATCTGTTATCTGTCCCCTTGTGAAATAGTTATTCAGAAGTAGAATAGGAAGGCCTACAGTTCTGGATGTTTCTGATTGGGAAGGTCTGTTAGATTGAGGCAGCATGGGGGCCAAACATTTTCAACTTCGTATGTGACCGTACGGATATTCAAAGTGACGAGGTTAGAACCTACGGAAAGGTTCGGGAAGATTCTTTGTGTATGTCAGGTTATTACATAGAATGTAAAATCCAGTTTTATAGAGAAGTTTATTTGTTTACTAGTAGCTATCAGATGTGACCAGAATTTAAAGACTGGTGGGAACAGAACAATTTAGAATGCTCTTTTCCTTTGGATTTACTGTTGACTCCTTTATCTTCTGTCTCAAATCCTTTTGAAAAAGAATTAGGTGGGACAGAAACTATAAATGAAGGACCGTTTTCTGAACTCGGCTATAGAATCCTATGAGGGACGGAATGTCAGATGGAAATGCATGAAAAAACTGGAAGAAAGGAAAAGCAAAGAGGCCACATGTATCTATTTCATTCTCCACGCCCATGTTCTTTCTCACGGCTGCATGATAAATTCAGGGATTTATTGATTTTTCTTTTCTTCTCTGCTCTAGCCTGCTGACCTGCTTTGGTTGACAGGTTTGTGTGGATCCGACTGATCTGACAGTCACAAGTGTGCCACCATGTTAGTCCTTGTGGTCTGGAAAAATATTGTATCACAGTGAGCCCTTATCAGCAGTAACTGAACACAAGAGAGACCCACTAACACGCCTTTCTCTGCCTGAATTCCTATGAATTCAGGGACGCCAGGCTCAAATCAAAAGCACCTGCAATTATTTGTGTTAATAAGTGTACATTTTGTGTGTGTATATATTTCTGTTTGTATAAATGTTGGGGTGAGAGTTGTGGCTTCTTTGGTCTTAGTCGCAAACATTAATTGGCATTTAGTTCTTAAAATAATACCTTGATGATATCTGGGATTTGCTTCAAGTTAATCTAGTACGAGGGGGCAGTGTGCAGCGAGGCTTAATCCTGTTGAAATGGGTGATTGGTACAGAGATGTTCATTACACTGGTTTTTGTGTACATTTAAAATATTCTATAATGAAAAGTTGAGGAAAATACACCTGTATAAGAAACCGTGGTATTTTTTCATTTGAAGCTTCAGAGTACACGGTTCAACAAGAACAATTGGCACCTCATCAAACCAGGAATAGGCAGATTATGAATGTCACATTTTAAAAATTAATGACATACTCAGTGAAGTGTTGTTTCCCTGCTGGTTATGAGCTCTGAAATTCTGGGACAAGACTAGAAGCATAAAGAAGATTGTCCTTGAAAAGTAGTGATGCTTCTGTAAGTGAAGTGTTCCTTCTCGGTTTATAAGATGGTATGTTTTCCATCAGATTTTCTAAGCTGTATCCATGGAGAGGTTAAACAGATAGGAACGATGTCATGTGGATTCTGGGCTCAGAAAATTTAGGAAAGGATATGTGAAACAATAGCCGCACAGTTTTTTACTAAAGGACCCCACACCACGAATCCTTAAGTGATTGTGGCAATTTTTATTTACTTTTATTTTCCAAGACCTTCCATGATAGTCCTTAGAATACAATTTGGAAAAGACTACCTTAGAATTTAAGGCAACTAAAGCTGATTTATATAAAAGCAGTGTTCTTTTAAGCCTTAGGTTCAATGACTAAAGATTAAGTATGGCCTAGGTGTTTTCATAGCACCAGACACCGCTTATGGGTAGAACAAATCTGAAAATTTTATTTTTCTAGAATCTGCTTTATAGATGTCTCTGGTTTTATTGGATTCTGATTTTATTTCGTACTTTTCGGGCATCATTTTTATCACTACTGCTATAAAGCAAACAGCATCATGACCAGCTCCAGAATAGCCAGGTGTGGAGTGGGCAGGAGAGGATGTGTAGTCATGCCAGGATGGAACAGCAAGAGGGAAGCGACCATGCGTGGGTCCTCAGGTGGTACAAAACCCCAAAGAGGAAGGAGCTTGGAGAGGGAGGGCTGAGAGGTGGGAGGGCCTTCTGGGCCTACTGGAGGAGTTCGGATTTGTTTGTAGGGATAATGAAAAGCTATGAAAAGCTGTTGAATCTTGGGCCAGGGGTGATGTAACCATGGTCGCTGTATGGAGAACGGTGGGGAGTGGCAGCAAATGTATTATTGAATGAGTGGTGAGGAGACATGGTAGAGACTTGACTGGAGTAGTAGATATGAGGATAGAGAAAAGGACAGATTTGGGAAATGTTTGGGGAAGATTTGATATGTCGGCTGATAGATTGGATATGTGGAGTAACAGAAAGATTGTCATCCAGGGTGACTCAGGTGTTTGGGCTAAGGAATTCGGTGGATGGTGGTACCATGAGTAGGTGGAGAAACTGTATTATGTAATTTTATTAATCAGGATTTGAATAGCTTTGATACGAGGCAAAGCCCTTTAGGAACTCTTTTCTTTGGGGGGTTGGGAGAGGAGTCCTATTAACCTTTCAGCTCACTAAAGATATCTTTCTGAAGCTGGCTTTGCACATACTTTCACAAGACACTGGGCCTCGCTTTGCTCACGCAGTTTTCCTGTGTTTCATCCTGGGTTTTATCTGACTTACCCAGACTGCCTCACCACTGACTGCACTACGATATATTCCCACTGACCAATTTCGGGTTAGTCCAGATAAAGGAAAGTGAATGGTTTAGGCATTTGAGAAGATAAGGGCCTCTCTTCTCAACTGCCCCACCTGAAAGATCTCTGGATAGGACAGCTGACATTTCACAATTATTTGCTGTTTAATCTTGTTTAGTTATTTAAACTAAGTGTGAAAAGGTCAAGAGCACACTTTCTCTCTTGTCTGAATGTGGTTTCCTGGAGAAGTACTGCCTATGTTCTTCTTACTCTTCTAGGTGTAATTTCTGTAGAACTTCCAAGTTGTCTAACTTTAATTCATCTTTATAAGTTCAAGCTATTCTCTACTCAGCCCAAAGTCACCCCCTTCCTCATTCTTGTTTATTATGTGGAGACTTTAGTTCTTCCAGACTAGTCTCAGCTGTTTCTTCTTTGGAAGAAATTCTTTTACCCTCTCTTTGTAAGTTTTATACTGTCCAACCTTTGGGTCATTTTCTTTGCTCTCTTTGATCTCTCTCCAGATATTCCTGCATTGAGGACAGTGCATACATTATCTTCTAAAATAAAAAGTGAGGAAAATTAACTTCGATATCTCTCTAAGAAAGTAAATGTGGTCAAAGACAATATCGATTTTCTTGGGAGAAACTTTGTGGTCATGTTTCTAATTAGATCGTGGTCACAAATTGTGTCCTTTTCAACTTGTTCCGTTCGTAGTGCACTATAACGTTCTTCCATTCTTCTTAGTTTTCACTTTTAAATCAGGATTTGTTTTCTATTTGATGAAGACCACATATTTTCTCTTGTACAAGTTACAAGCTATATATTCTCTTATACAAGGTACAAATATGTATATATTTGACTTGTTTTCTATTTGTTCTAATTGATTCTGTTTTAAGGAATTCTGAGTCACCTATTCAAAAGCAACTGGAGACAAATTAAAAAAATCAGTTGTTGAGGAAATATTTGTACACCCACATTCATAGCATTAGTCACAACAGCCAAAGATAGAAGCGACCCAAATGTTCATTGAGAGATGAGTGGGTAGACAGAATGTGGTATATCCATGCAAAAGAATACTACTGAGTCTTAAAAAGAAAGAAAATTTGACACTTGCTACAACAAGGATGAACCTTGAGGACATTATACTGAGTGAAATAAACCGGGCACAAAAATATAAATACTGTATGATTCCATTTAGGTGAGGTCCCTAGAATAGTCACATTTATAGACATGGAGAGTAAAATGGGGGATGTCAAGGGTTGGGTGGAGGGGAAATGGGCAGTTGTTATCTGATGGGTGTAGAATTTCAGTTTTATAAAACAAAAATGCTCTAGAGATTGGTTGCACATGTGAATATACTTAACACTACTGAGTTTACTCTTAAAAATGGTTAAGATGGTAAGTTTTATAGTGTATGTATTTTACCACAATTAAAAAATTATAACATCTTTTCCCTTTAAATAACTACATGGGAAAATTGACTTTGTTCATAGATAAAGATCTTAGATAAATTAACTTTAAATAGTTTCATATGTGTGACATTGTATTTTACAAACAGCTTCACAAATCATTGTAAGAATATTTCTTCCTAGTACTTTTTAAAAGAATGTTGATGGCATTGAATTTGGATTTTTAAAAAAAATTATAGCCATATGTTAAAAGAAAAAAAAGGCAGCCCTTAGAAAATGAGAAACAAGTAAATTGTAGACTTAAAAATTGTAATAACATATGCGGAAAAATATGATGATAACTTCGCCAGCCTTAATGTTTTTGAACATTGTGGTTGTCTGAATGACATATAACTGGGATCTAAGATGCAAGAAAGCAAGGATCTGTTTGACCTGTTTTGTTATGTCTAGAAGAGTAGTCGGCACGTGGTGTAAACTCAGTGAATATCTGTTTAATGAGTGCATGCAGAAGATGTCTGTACGAATTGCCACCTGGGCATGTCGTGTATAGAAGACCCTCAGCCAATCATACAATGCTTGTAGACACAGAGATCCTTCCTGGAGTCTGTTTGCCACATATCACTTATCAGAGAGCTTTCAGCAGCTCAGCATTTTGTATCTGAGAGTGAATAAGCGGATCCTATACAGGAAAACAGTGGGAAACTGAAACATGGAGAGATTTGTCCATTGTCTCAAAATAAATGAGTAACAGAGCTGTCCTCTGTTCAGGACACTAAATTACGCAATAACCCCTTAGTGAGCACCTACTGTGTGCAAGCCCTGTGCTTGGCTTTGTGCATCTAGCTGTGAATAGGACAGAAAGAGTTCCTGCACTCGAGGAATTTACAACCTGGTGTGCATTGGGGGGGAGGAGATATAACTACTTCTGAGCTCACTAGTATTTACTCCCCACCACAGTTTTTGTCTTATCTGAGCCCCAGTTTTTGAACTTTACTTTTTCCCAATCACAAGCTTTTGGTGGGGTTATCTAAAGAAAGAAAGTAGGGTCTGCTGGCGTCTCCAGGTGGTCTGGGTGATCTGCATCTTACACACAGTTGGTATGTGTTAGTCTGACAATGACATGGTAGGCAGCCTAACTGTAATCCATCCTATTAACTTAATAGATAAAATTTCGTCTTTTAATCTCCTAGAACAGTGTTTCTTAAATGTGCACGTGGATTGCCAAGGGGTCCTGTTAAAACAGATTCTGATTCAGTAGTTCAGGGGAGGGCCTGAGACTCTGAATTTCTAATGAGCTCCCAGGTGTTGCAGAATCTTCTGGACCATGGCTACTTTATGAATGGCAAGACTGTAGGCTCCTGGTCCTGCCTGTACATTCTAGCCACCTGGATGGATTTGTATGAAAACTGATGTCCTGTTCTTAGAGATTCACTTTCATTGGCCTGAGATTGACTTATTTTCAAAAGCTGTCCATGTGAGTTTAATGTGCTCCCAGTGCTGAAGACCACTGTCCTGGACAGGCATGACTGGCTCTTGTTTGTCACCCTGTGTAACTAAATCCACTGCTGATATTTGGATGCATACCAGTGTCTTTCAGGGGTGCAAGGAAGGTTGGGGGAAACGACCGTAAGAGCACCAGCACAGTGACCAGTGATCAGAGATAGGCTCGCCGGGCAAGGGAATGGAGTGGTTGATCCTTTTCAGACATTGTGGATTATACATGACTTCATCCAGTGCCCCTTGCTAGTGTTCCAGCCCCTGGTTTAATGGAGGGCGAAAGGGCCTTGTATTCTGAGATAAAACTGGAAGGAAGGTAGTGAACAAATCAGTTTATATCTATGATAGATGATGACAGATAATATTAGGAGGTAGAGTATAGATATATATTTATAGATAGATAGATAGATAGATAGATAGATAGATAGATAGATAGATATGTGATAGATAGATAGATAGATAGATAGATAGATAGATAGATAGATAGAGATAGGTAGGTAGATGATAGATAGACAGAAAGACAAATAGGATAAAGTAGGAAGAAAAACAAACATATACATTTCAAAATGGAGGGGCAAGAATCGATGGTAGCCTCTGAGGGACTGAAGTTGGAGGGTCACAGATACACACTGTGAACATGTAGTTTCAACAAACCCTCAGCAAGTTAAACAAGCATTTATTTTTTGATAGCACGTTTAAATAAAAATAGGAATCAAGGCTTTAAAAGAAAATACTCTTCAGGATGAAAATACGCTTCTCTTGCTAAGGACTGCTTTTTCAGATACTGTCCATTAGCTGCCAAGCCCATGACAGGCTTTCAGAGAAGCATGACCTCAGGTAAAGGTAGGTAAAGGTGGGAGGACAACACGCATTTTTCCACCTGAGCAGAAAGCGCTTTCTGGCTATTTTATGAGGTATTATTTTTACTGCATTATAAAACTCACGCAGGATGTGGTTCTCATGTGGTTTTATCCTCCTAACCAGGTTCCTGTTATACATGTTGGGAAACATTTTCCTCCATGGACCCTCTTCTCCAGGAGGTGCAGGGGCAGCAAGATAATCCACTGCCTGTAGCTTTGGGGGTGACCACATGAAGTGGTCTTTAATGATATGTTGGTCTCTAAGAGCTTCGCAAGGCTGTGCAGTGTCCCTCTCGTAACACCTGCTGTTCACTAATGTCAGGGATAAAATAATAAGGCCAACCAAGAGCTAAAAATAAAATTCAACTGAGTAAATTTGGAGATCTAATTGGCTTTATTAAAAGATTCATCAATTGGGCAGCATCTCATCGGACAAACAAGAGAGATACTCTTATGGGTTATACAAGATGGAAGCCTTTTATAGAAAGGAGGGCCAGACAGAGAAGTCATTGGCAAGAAAAAATGAAAGTTTACTGAGGGAAAGTAAGAGTTCAGATGATGATGGCTTCTCATTGGCTGAGCTGCTGCATTTCCATTGTCTGGGCTTGTTGCTGGACACAAAGAAAATCCTCCTTCCTCCTTCAGGAGCAATTAGGAGGTTGCACTTCCTGCTTGGGAGTGTGAAGTCCCTGTCTTCTGTTATAGTCTGTAAGGGAATAAACTGACGCTGTAACTGAGGACATCTTCCTGTTTGGGGTAATTGAGGACAGTGCTAGAGCATGATAGCTCCCTCTGCGGGCCTTCCTGACTCCAATTTCACTTGAGGTTTCCTTTATTAATTTTCACATAGGGAAGCCAGTTAATAGGAAAACATTAAGTTAAAAAGAGACTTAACCGGCCATGAGCTTTTGGCAACTCTTATACCTTGCTACGCATCACTTTGAAAGAGTCTGTGGCGCCCTTGTTTCTGATTCCTGGGATGTTTCGCTTGTTTTTGTGTCTGTTGCTTAGTCCTAGTGACAACTAGCGCTGCAGAACTGCAGTTGGCTGGGGAAACAGAGGGACAGGGTCCCGGGGCCTGAGAGCTGAGGGCGTAAAGCCTTCAAGAACAAAAGGGACAGGAAAACACTCACCAGGGACTTTTCTGTTCCTATAAAATGAAGCACCCAAATGGAGACCTGGCTGTCCCCACGGTGTGCAGAAGCCATTGTACCTGCAGGGAGAGGAAATGTAGGTGACAATGGGCAGGGGCAGAGTGCAATTGCTTGGCACCTGGACTCCACCACATCTGGGCAGTTACTTAGCCCCTCTGCCCCTAGGTTTCCTCTTCTGGAAGATGATGTTGCTGATACCACCCATTTTCTATGGTTGTTGTTTGGACTAAATGGGACGTCACATGGAAAGTACTCATATTGGGGCTTGTCACGCACGGTGCGAGTATCATCATCCTCATAATTAGAGCACTTTTCCTTGGGCATCCATAGCATAGGGGTGAAGGGACAGGGACAGGAGAAAAGCCTCTTGTGTCCTTATGTGGCATTTTTCTAAGTGTGGTTGGTCTCCCCGGATCACTACTGGATAATTGAATTTCCCCACTGAGGAGAATCTGCCTACTGCACAAGTACCTGTGGTCTGCAGCTGGTCCTCAGGCAGCTGTGAACTAGGAGAGATGTTTACCAAATGGATGCTGGAAAGTCTGTGGCTTTGGGCCACAGCAATGGGTGGCCTGAGATATTCAGGGAATGGAGCTTCAGTGTGCGTAACCACCATCTTGATATCCTTCCCTCCATGTCTTCACATCCAAAGTCAATGCCACCAAAGTTCTTTGCTTTAAGAGAGAGAGGACTGCACATACAGTCCATTGCTATGGCATACCATGGCATTCACTGAGTGATTTATTGGATGAGTGTTTACTGAGCGTTTCCATGGACCAGGCATTGAGTGGCCGGAGTGTGGGGCGTGGAACAGTCAGCAGTACTTTTGGGTTCCTGTACTCATGGCCTATGGTCTTGGGGAGACTGCACATAATCATGCAATCATTATCTAGTTATAATTGTGAGACATGCAAGAAATGGGATGGCGGGTGGGATTTCCTCCTGGTTAGAATGGCCCCTCAGCAAGCCAGGTGCAGCCTTGTTCACCAGCAGCAGCTCGGTACCTGGAATAGGCCGTGGTCACATGCCCATCTGTGAACCACTCGCCACATCCAGGGACATAGTGGTGGTGACCGAGGGCCCATTGCCAATGATGCATGACTACTTCCAGGAGAGCCCAGGTGTTTTTACCTTGAGAGGGTGAAATGGATGCCCTGAGACAAAAATGACATGTGTCCATAAACCAGCATTAAACAGGTGGGAGGAAAGTGTTGGCACCACAGCAATCCCATGTTGTGTGAGACTGGCCTGTGCATAGCGGGGAGGGCCTGGGCACTGATGCCAACAGGACACACACGACACACACACACACACACACACACATACACACACACACACAGACACGCACATATGCACACTATTGACAACCAAAGAAAGTGCCTGTGTATTTCCAGAAACCCCTAAATTGGGGCTTCTGCTGAGCACTCTACTGCTTCTACTTTTTTTCCCCATTTACTTCCATTTTCATTAAGTGCCTTGAAAGGAAGTAAACCTAATCCCAGTGGTATCTTTTGGGGTAAAGCACAGCTTGGAGAGAAGCATACTTGATATCTGCTCTGCACATGTACCCTTGGTGGGTGAAGAGAGCTAAGGTTTGAGCTTGCGGTCCCTTTGGGTTGTAGTACAGCATTTCGTATGCCTGCTCTCAGATGCAGATATGCCACTTTCCAGGTAAAGCAGGGAACTCCTGATGGGTAAAAACAGTACATGTTTAGATGGACATATCTGTCACCAAATTAATTCTTATAGGAGGTAAATACAAGGGAAAAAATCTATAGAACTGCAGGATGAAAGATAGCCGGGACTATGCCTTTCAAGAAAGAAATATTAACGGAGGGCTTCTTAGACATTTGTTTCTCATATGATTGTAGGCACTCATCAATTCTGATGCTTTCGTCTCCTTGCAAATTTTTTTCTTTTACTACTTAATGCCCTCATTCTTCATGCTTTCAAGTTATCTCTGTTACACTTACCAGGGCCTAGTCCCCGAGGGCTACCAAGGGACTGGTTATGCGATTTTATGCTCTAATCCCATGCGTACAGTAAGTATTTTGAAAAAATAAAAATATCTTGATAGGAATATTCTAAGTAATAAAAATCTCAATTGTACAGTTTTATTTCTTCAAATATTTATTCCCTATATTGTTTACATTTATTTACCAAGCAAGGAAATTCTGCTAAAAGAAAGAGGCCTGCTTTAGAAAATGGAGTCAAATATCTCTCCATTTTCATATTGCTGTTGCTTATGGCAGAGATCTTAACAGTTCTCACCCTCGCTCCCTCCTTCCTTCCCTCCCTGCCTGGTATAGTTTGAGGTATAGTACTCACATGCTGGAAAGTTCACAAACTTAATTGTCAGAACTCATAGGTCCATTTTGTTAGGGGAACCTGTGATCATTACTTATTTTACAGTCTAAACTCCACCAAAAGCAAAGAAGGAAATCAACACCCTCCTCATCTATACTCAGAAAAGTCAGTTTGTTTTCTAGTCCTAAGACTAGAAAGACAGCAAATTAATACAGTTATTTATTTTAATTATGAAACATTTCAAGTGGGGATTTTGTCTGTCTTCTCCCTTGTCTGCTTCTGGGCATTGGACTATTTTGTTGAAATGATTGTTGGATGAATACGTGCATTTCAAATAAACAGAAAACGACAGGGAATGATAAAGCAGGCACTTCAATCCAACACAGAGACAGAAGTACATACTTTGTCACATTGCATTCTTTGTTCATAAACAATAATTTTGGATAAAGCAAGAGTCCTCCTCACATTTTCTATGCATATTTCGACACCTTTAAACCTATTTATGAATCGATAAACCACAGAAGCTGTTCCTTGGTGGATTTAAAAACATACATAAATGATATCAGACACGTTAAGATTCACCTTCAAGTTCCTTTTAGATCATTTTCCTCCCTGTTTTTCTACAGAAACTGCACCAAAATATTCTACTTCCCAAACCTCAAGGTCAAGAGTTGGTGAGCCTGGGGGCTACAAATGTAATCAGGACCCAGAAGTAGCTGTCCTTGGGCGCAGGCTAAACTAGGTGATGAAATTAGCCTGGAGGGGAGAGAGATGATGTCAGATCTTAGTGTGATAACATCGCCCTGGGTTCTCCTTGCAATAGAACAGGCTGCTTTTTTTTCCATTAGTTATTGAGATGGATGCTTCTTTTCTCATTAAGTTTCTGTCATTGCTGGTTTGGCTTTGATCACAAGTTGTTTGCTGGTTGCTTTGATTGTCAAGGACATTTTATGGGAGAGGGATTTCTTGGGTCAGCGGACACTACATGCTCTCAGCCCTTATCCAAACTTTGAGGGTCAAATGTGTTTCAGAATTTCCCAGATTTTAGGCAGGCGACATTGTATGTATTCTGAATGTTCTGGACAACCCCAAGTGGAACACAGGGCAATATGGCTTCGCTATTTCTGCATCCAAAATATCAGAACACGGAATTTTCATTGGGTTGTAATAAGCAAGGACCACAACAGTCTCCTGTCAGTTAGGGCCAGGTTCTCCCCGCAGGTGAATCATGAAAATATTTTCAGTTTTCAGATATTTTTCCATTTTTGTATTACATATAGATTGTAAATGTGTTGGTGTTGTTATTGTTATATTGTAAAGTTATACATTTTTTGGCCAGTTGATGGCCTCATTTCTGTTTTCCAGCACTGACTCAGATCTCTTTCTTCCTCCCTCCCTCCCTTCCATCCTTCCATTCTTTCTCTTTCTCTTTGGTCATTTCATTAGGATTTGGAGGGAGGCAGCAGTGTACGGTCTTCAAGGACTCAGGTTTCGAGTCAAACCCATCTGCGTCCACATTCTGTTTTCACTTCTCACTGCGTGCATGACCGTTGTTCCACGTAACTCCCGGGGTTTGCTTCCTGAGATAATCACATCTACCTCCTCAGGTGCTGTGAAGACACAAGATGATGCTGTGAAGACAATTAACATGGTTCCCAGCACTTAACTAGCGCTCAGTGATTGGCAACTGCTTTGTCACTGCTGTTGTTGACAGGTCGTACAATATTATACTACATTTGCTATTCTCTTGGAAGCAATGAATTTATTCACGTTTTTTTAATTGTGAAAGGTATTTGGTCTTTCCTTGCATGTAAGTTATTTGGCAATACCTGTCTGAAAATATCATCCATCGTGGTTCTTTTTGGCAGCCTTAGCTTTAATGTCACCTGAGGGTACAGTGCACACAGCCATGTGGCCACGTGAAGAGCCTGACTGCTGCCCTCTGTGAGTTTAGACAGATAAGTAGATAGGTAGATAGATATGGACTGAGGATAGATAGGTGACAGATATGGATGGATGGATGGATGGATGGATGGATGGATGGATGATAGATAGATATTCATCTGAACCTTAGGTGGACAGGAAGTACCATGAAATACCATGAGATTCTGCATTTACATGGACCAGAGCACACCAGAGATTCTTTCCAAAAGGGACAAGGGAAGAAAAAGTATGGGTGAAGGTTATTTCTTTGTTGGGAATCCTAGCCCTGCCGCTGTTGAACTTCCTCTGTTTTTATCAAATAGATACATGTATGTAATTTTGGTCCTAGATGACATGTTGGCACATCTCAGCGGGCAAACCAGTACTTGGGAAGGGACTGTTCCTATGTTGCTGAAACCCCTCAACACCCATTATTTCAGGACGCTCCCCCCTCGCCAAAGGAGCACATAGGATTTCGGTGTGATGACTACGGGAAATTGAAGATGTAGTGCATTTGGCTGTTATTGAACAGATGGGATGTCCATGCAGACTTTGCAACTTTCTATTTATCTCAGTAACTAAAATCCATATTTTCTGTAGGACGTATGTCTTACATTCGTGATTTTATTTGGTTCTTTATTCACCATTTTGCATATTATGGTTGATTTCAAGTACATAATAAGACCTTTTCTGTGATTGGCATTTTCATTTTACCGGGTAAGTAGAGTGCATCTTTGAGTTTTCTTCCCTTTTGCCCCCAAATTCCCTTTTTCCTGTGCTTCTGTGTGCACACACTGCAGGGGCATCTCCAGGGGGCCGCAGTCTCCTTCTTCATGTTTCAGACTTGAAAGTCATAGTCAGAGGCAGCTGTATTTTACAGATTGGCAATTTTCTATAATTAAGCTTCATGAATATGAAGATTCTTGTAGAATTCCCACGATGCCCCACGGTGAGGATTTGCACCAAAGTTCCTTCTCCGTTCACTGTGACCTATTAGAGTGTCTCTCTGGCTCAAGTGTAATATGACGTTTGCTCCCATGAAGGGCAAGCCACATATTCGTTCATTTTTGAGCCTTCGCAGGAGCAGTCTGAGAGGTACGCTTGTCCAGAGGGCTTGACCAAAAGACTGAGAAGGTTGGGTCTTCACAGACCCAGGGAGAGTCCGAAAGTAAATGCTAGCGCTGTGAGCCCAGGGGGAGGTGACATTTGTGCAGTTTCCTTTGTTATGTTTTCTTCTGCCACCACTGGCTTTGTCCGGGCAAAATCTCAGAATGAGCCAACTTCTCTGTAACTGAGAAGGGGTTCTTCCTCGGGGACAGAGGTTTTGCTGACAGCTCCTGGCAGGAGAGCTTTCCCTGCCCAATTTGTTTCCACGAAGTAGCATCTTCTGAATGGGAGATGACGGATGGTTTGTTCCTGTTATTTTATTTACTTCTGGAAATAGGTGAAACATTCATAATTGGAAACTCAAAAAGTATTTTTAAAGAAGAGAGAGAGAAGTCTAGTTGTACCCCACCCGCTCCCCCTCCTCCCTTTCCCAGGCCTCAGTACCCCACCCTCAAACAGGTATCTATTGTTATTTGTTTGTTGTCTGTCCTTCCAGAAATGCTCTGTGCATAAACCAAGACATAAACATGTATCACTTGTACCAGAGAAGTGCTTCCGGAGTCAGCATAGCCTCAGTTCTCCTGCTGAGCACTTCCCCATCTAACTGCCGCATTCTAGAGGATTTTTGTCTGTCCCCATCATTTCCTGAAAACAGTGGCCATGTTGCTTTAGTGTCAGTCTTCAGAGCAGTGGTTACTCCTGCTTCCACACAGCTCTCTGGCCTTCCTCTTCTTGGCTGAAAATAAAACCCTGGAGTTGGTCCATTTCACTTTTTTTCCTTGCAATTTGAAAGGCACTTGGACTAGCCACCTGATGTTGCTTTTAGCTCCTTTTACACTTTAAAAAGAGTTTTACTGTGGTTTGTTTGCTTTTATTGTCTGTGAAAATGGCCCAGCTAATTAGGCCAACAGACAACCACCTCTTAAGGGCTAATTGTTGATATATTCCTCATGTCAGCCCCACAATCACCTGTGGGGATGGGTGGTTAGGCCCCATGACCCTGCCCATGAAGGTAAGCTTCTGTCCCCCAGAGCCATGCTGAGGTGACTGATACACTCCATCGTGACCCAGAAAGATGGCTACCCATGCAGTGAGTGTAGACATGAAAGCAACGTGCTCCTGCAAAAACCTGTCTTATATGATCTTTTGCTAAAATAGAGTCACTTGAAGACCTTTAAAAAGTCTTTATTAAGCAGATATTTTAATTTTTAAAACAGTTGTGCCTTTTTTGATAAACATAAAGTTTTAGGGGTACCATACTTACATTAAGGGGTTAATGCAGAACACTGCTTCATATGCGGTTGGTGCTTATTCTCAACTTTCACAGCTTCAACTTTGATCTACATTAGCGAAGGTAAGATAATTGTACCATCACACCCTTTCTCACCTTGAGCTGTTAGGATTCGGTTGCTTTCTGTTTCTTGCTTTCCTTGCTGTGGGCCTGATGCCTGGGCCTGGCTGTTTTTGTCCACATGTTACACATAATTAAACTCCAGCCTTTAAATTGCCAACATCAAAGACAGCTGGAAAGAAAAATTATATTACTGCAGTTCGTTGTCTTGAGGTAGCAGCCACAACAGAAATGATGCGGACAGGCGGCAGTGATAGCGCACAAATGGTCCATCTTGTTCTTTTTAGAGAGAAGAACACAGCAGCTCAGGCCGACACATCTTTCTGCGTTGGAGTGTCTAATAGTGCATTTCAGCTTTGCCTGTCAACCTGAGGCCGGAGCGAAGAAATAACACACAGCTTGTCTGACAGAGCGGCTACTAACGGCGCAGGTGCCAATAGCTTCGGCCCAGGCACGACAGGGTGTGGTTACAAGGTTTGCACAAATAACGGAAACATTTTCATGTTAGGGTACTGAAGGGATTTGGGAGGAACATGGAGGTCTTTGCCGTTTGTGTGTGAAAATAAAATAGAAACTCTAAGAAAGATAGAATGTGATCTTTAAGGGGTGTGTGCGTGAGAGCAGGACAAAATGAAATGAGAGTGACGTGTTGGCATCCAAAGGGGAACAAGAGAAGCAGAAGCCTTAGAGGTCTGCTTCCTGGCAGGATGTGTACTTCTGTGTGGCCTGTTTTAGACGATGCACTGCAAGGAAGCTCTCTCCTCCCACGGCTGCTTAAACCAGCGATCGCAGCATGAACATGCGTCTGCGTTTATCTCCCTGTCCAGACCGAAAGCACCTTGATGGCAGAGATGATATGTTAAGTCATGGCTGCGTCTTAACCCCAGGGCTCAAGCCTGCTACTTGCTAAGTGTGGTCAGCAGACTGATTGGCTCCAAAGGTGTCCATGTCCTCCTTTCCAGACGTGTGACTGTGTTACCTTACATGGCAGAAGGACTTGGCCGATGTGATTAAGACTTTGAGTCAGGGAGACACCTGGATTATGTGGACTAGCCTGAGGTCATCACCGGGGTCTTCATAAGGGAGGAGGAGACAGGAGGGAAAGATCAGAGGGGTGGGAGATGAGAAAGCTCAGACCGCCATTGCTGGCTGTGAAGATGGAGGAAGGAGCCACTGGCCAAGGAAGGCGGTGCCTCTCAAAGCTGGAAAAGGCAGGAAATAGCCTTTCCCCTGGAGCCCTCAGCAGGAACACAGCCCTGATTTTAGCCCAGTGAGACCCATTTAGGGTTATGATCTCTAAATCTATAAGCCAATACATTTGTGTTGTTTTATGCCACCAAATATGTGGTCACTTGTTGCAGCAGCACAGGAAGCTCATATAGTCAACCAGCAATCACAATGGAATGAATCCCCTTGCTTCGCGTAAGCTGTGACGTGTGCAGCATCAAAGGAGTGCCGAGAGACGCCATCGAGTCTGTTTAATTCTGTGCATTTCTTTCTATGTGTCCATTTCCATTGAAGTTGTTAAATTGGACTTTGGCTCCATAGCTGGTGTATGTGTTATTCCCCTGACAGTCCATATGATTTGCAAGGAAAAACACAAAGATTTTTACCAACCTTAGGATTATTACATAGGTGATTGGGTTAAAAAGTTAACATTTTTAAAGCGTGTAATGGGCATGAATCTTAAGCCACAACCATATTATGTGTTAGAATTGGTATTGTATGTTTGTACAGCCTCAGTTTAATTTCTTATATACCCCCCATTATGCTGAATGGTGGAATCTTAATTTATTCAGTTCCTGTGGTCATACGCAAGTTAAGGATTGCTCAGTCAATTCGGGGCCTCCTCCAGCCTCAGGCAGGGGCTTCTGCTATGTTCAGGATTCTAACCTGAGTTGGGGGTAGTTATTAAGACAGGCCAGTCAGAGGGTATGCGGCCCTCCTTCCATCACTGGCATCAATCCTTATTCAAAGTCTGCAGCCACCGAAACGTCCATACTCCCATCCATCTGGGTAGATTGCCTGTGGCCTCTGTGGTCGCAACTATTAATATAAGGCCTCTCCAGAATGCCTCTCTCAACAGTCTCTGTGGTCCTCTTGGGACACCCTGGAAATGCTTGCTTATTTGCTATACCTGCTGGAGGTAGGGACTCTGAGTTTGTCCCAACTGGACACACCCAAGCATCTGTCTTGTCTCTACAACTCCCGGGTTGTGCTGTCGTGGGGAAGCCTTATAGAAAAGTCAGGCTGTGTTGGGCGTCCACAAGCTCTCTACTAGTTTTGATAATTCACTAAAAGGATTCATGAAACTCTGGAAAGCTATTATTCTCATGGCTATAGTTTTTTACAGTGAGAAGATGTAGATTAAGATAGCAAAGGAAAAAGCAACAATGGAGGACAATGAATGTCACCAGCTAAATGGGGACATGAGGGACAGCTGTCTTCCCTTGTGCCTGCCCCTTACAAGGAGAGCTCAGGCATTAGCTTCCAGCTGTCCTCTCCTAGTGGAGTCATAAGGGCAGTGGTTAATCCTCCCAGCAGTAATGTGTGACCTCACGTATGGAGCATTGCAACCAGGGAAGCTCACCCAGCCTCGGTGTCCAGGGATTTGATTGGGGGTTGGTCACGTAGACGTGCGGTGCTCACATGACTGCCCTGAACTACTCAGTCTCCAGCCCTGCTCCCAGAGGTCAGACTCAGAAATGTGGCCCAGGGACCCAGAAGAACCAAATCAGGCCTTCACCATAACTGACACTGTTAGCGTCAGTTATTCCAGGTATCCAGACACTCTTATCAGGCAGGATGTTCCAAGGGCTGAGTGGTTCTCTCTCAGGAGCCAGTCAACAGCTGGCCCTCTATGGGCATGTGCAGGATTGGAACACCCCAAGCCTGCTGTGTGAACCCTTCACTGAACACAGGAACCCTGAACTGTATCTCCTCTTCTGCTATCAGGCAGGGCTCCCTGTGGCTTCTCTTCTGTGGGTCATACACAGGGTCCCCTGCTCCTAGCTTGTGGGTGCGTCACTCAGCCTGGGCTGGGAAGACTGGCTATGGCTGATAACATGGCCTTCAGCGTCTGTTGCTCGGGTCACCAACTTCATGTCCCAAACGTTGAAGGGTTTAGGTTTTTGAAGCTCAAAAGCCTGATTCTTATGACTGAAAGTAATTTGACCCTCTCACTCCTCCATAATTTGCTGTAACTTCCACCCTGAAGAAAGAATGCTACCAACTAAAGGGGGATGTGAGGGCCGAGAGGAGAGTGGTCAGATCAGGTGGTGGGGACAGCTGTCTCCTCCTGTGCCCGACCCTTCTTCAGAAAGGCATCCTCCCCAACAGTGCCTTGATTTCCCTTTTTATTGGCCAGACTTGGGTCACATGTCCACCCATAGACCAACCACTGGCAGAGGGAATTAGTTTTTGTGTTTGACTGAAACCAAACATAATTCATCCCCTAAAACAGTATATTTGCATCAGAACAAAATCAAGATATGTCTTGCGTCATCAATCAACAGTGTGTGCTGTAGAGAACACGGGGGCTATAACAGAGTGCTGTGCTGGGCAAGCTGCCCCAGAAGTGCCTTTCCAATAGACGGGACCTCACAGCAGAAGCAAGTGAGTTACACTTACAAGTGTCAGTCAGAGGGGTGGGGCATCACTGATGGGATGACACAGATGACATATGCGCAGATATTCAGAATATGTATGCTTTTGAAATGAGAAGGAAGACCAGTCAGCCCTTAGAGACTTTCATGGTCCTATGTCCAAGCCCTCAGGAGACTAAAGGAGGAGGTGCTAACGTATGAACCAAATAGACGACCCACAAGTGATGTATTCATTAAATATCCACTGATATTTTTAAAGGTTCCACTAGCCCCTTCCACCATAATTGTGCCCAGCATTTTCCTGCTGAGAGGGAGCCACCTGGCTTGCAGGGCTCAAGGCTTGTTGGGCAGGTGGGCTCACCTTGACCTTTCCTGCACAACTTCTCTGTCTGGTGACCGCACAGTGGCACAGTCACCTCTCTGCATCCTTCCTAGACCATCTCTAACATGAAACTGCCAGGTCATATGCTTTTACAGAACCGTTTATTGTTTGCATGTCACTGTTCTCATTTCCAGGTCATTATGTTAGTCTTTTATTACCAGGACCAGAGGGGTGATGTATTCAGAGCAGGTATTTAGCCAACACACAACAATGTGACACTGTGTTCTTAAATATATATATTTTAAATTATTTTGTACCATGGGATAAACAGAATCAGTCTAGTTATTGAAACTACGAAGGCATTGCCCCGTGGGAGCCATGGAGGGGGTGAGGAACAGGGAGAGGGCTATGTTAGATGGGCAGACATGGAGATGTGTGTGATGCCTCTGCTGCTTTGTGGTGGCCCAGAGGTGGCAGCAGAACTGGTGAGGGGCTCAGGGCACCGGTGGGGAATTAGGGTTGGTGCCAAGACGCTGGTCCTTTAAGTTCAGGCATATGAAAAGTGCTGGCATCCAGGGTACACCCAGCCCAAATAGCCTCTGCAGGCAGGTGCAGGGGTCTAAGGACTGTGTACTTAAGGGGAGGTCACGGACGAGTATGATGCCCCATCATGGCTCAGCCAAGGGACAATCGTGCCAAATGCACCGTAACACCAGCAGATTCAAAAATGAGAAATACAGGAGTGATTTAGCTTCAGTCACTTGCTAAGCAGTTTGTGTGTGTGCAGACATGTATCTGTCTAGTCAGAGAAAAAAGTTAAGGAAGAATGTTTGCTTTTTAATTTAATTGATGATTTATGTAATTGTACAGGTTGGTAAATATTTTAATAGTACCCTGGAAATACCATGTTTCCCCCAAAATAAGACCTAGCCGGATATCAGCTCTAATGCCTCTTTTGGAGCAAAAATTAATATAAGACCTGGTATATTATATTTATTATATTATATTATATTATATTATATTATATTATATTATATTATATTATATTATATTATATTATACCTGGTCTTATATTAAGATAAGACCGGGTATTATATTATATTATATTATATTATAGACCCGGCTTTATATTATAGTAAAATAAGACTGGGTCTTATATTAATTTTTGCTCCAAAAGACGCATTAGAGCTGATTCCAGCTAGTTCTTATTTTTGGGGAAACACGGTATGTGCCGTGCGATAGCTACTGAATGTTTTAGTCTACTTTTTTGAAATCCTGTTTTTTATTGTTGTAAGAATGCACCATATACCAGTTTTACAGTCTTCGTTTTTCCACTTCTTTTTCTTGTCCATATGGACACGTCTCTTGCATGTGCCAACTGAGCTTATTTGAGTCACTAACGAACGTCGACGTCTCTCTGTGCCCCCGTGCAGTACAGTGCTGCCCACTCAAATCATTTCTTGGCAATTTCCACATGCAAGACACATGGGTGGATGATTCCACAGCATCTGGATGTTTTGGAACAGCTGGGTGATGTTCAGTGTTGTATTTTTCATGCAGATGTGGAGCATCTTAAAACCAGCCACGTACTTATTAGTGTTGAAAGTCCTAGGGTTTCTGAGTCATGAAATGAAAAATAGCTGTCACCTCCCATAATCTGGTGAGTTTTGAAGGTAAATAGTTGCAGAAGGAATACTTTGAATGGACAAGATTTCTTAAGTGATATGTAGTTTATATTCTAACTCTACAAACGGTTCTGTGTTGTAAGTGTGCTGCCACTACTAAATCTTTTCCCGTTCCTAGCAATTTCACCATGGTTTATGTAATGACATTTCTTGGACGTCAGTCAAATTTACTTAATGATAATAAAAACTTACAGAAAATTTGCCAGGAGACATCAAATTTTACTTTGTATCGTTGACCTAAAACTAACATATAATCGGGTTTCTTTGAAATATAAGATTTGGAATATTTAATAAGCTGTTGGTAGTTATTTTCTCAAATAGGTCTGATAGAGAAACATTAGAGAAGATTCGGAAACACTGCAGAAGTAAGGATGTAGATATAATTGTCAGAGAAACAGCACTTATACACACAGGGGCTAAGGCCCAGACTGTTGGTGTAATAAGTTAGGAGCAAATCGAGTGGCTGTTCTGAGCGGTCATTCCTGTCTATACATCTTTACGGTCACACTGGGCTGATGTCGGACTCAGGAATTGGAACGACTCCTACAGGGCAGACCCCAATAACATGATGACTGCAGGATGGCAACACTCACCCTCGCAGTGAAAAGTTAACACAGCCCAGTATGTGTTCATGGCTTGAACTTTTCCTCCTTTAAAAACCCAGAGTAAAATTTCAGCAACTTTGCATCTTTACGATGTTACAGATTCTTGAGGTGAATGCATAGGGCTGTAGCTAAGAGCAGAGAGACACTTTGGAAGAAGATACTGGAAGCAAACCTGGGGGGCTGGAGCGGAGCACAGCTTCCTGTCATACACGTGTGCACGTGGATGCACGCCTGCGTGTGGGGCAGGGGCCACTCGGAAGCTCTGATAGGACCTGGGGGACAGTCCAGTTACCCCCCTGCAATTCTACCACATGCCAGACTCCACTGATTATGTGAATTTTGTGTTCCACTTTCTCCCGAATCCTCTCTGGAAGCCTGCTAAGCTTTCCTCTTAGATACTTTATGTTTGAGGTCACTATTTCTGTCATCTCTAAATATTTCATCCAAGGAAGAAAAACTAAGATGAACTCAGAGAAAAGAAACTAAGTTCATAGGAAGTTCAGTGGACAAGGAAACTGACTCTAGACCAAATCAGTGACTCATCTTTTCTCTTTGGGAAGAAGAAATCGAAAGTCAGGATATCAGGTGAACACCTGCTTCTTTCAGTGATTTGCAGGGTAATCAAACTCTAGGCCTTGTATGCCATCCATGTCTCTGTGTTTTCAGTCATGGTTTTTCCCGCCAACTTCCTTCTTTGGCTTGGCGGGAACAGCACTGTAACACTTTATCCCCAGCTTCCTCCTGGATAAAAATCTCTCTTTAGTTAATCCAGTTGATTTTAATTTTATGGCCTGAAGCATAACGGATTATATTAGATGTGTAGTTTTCATCATGTACTCATTATATTTTATAGGGGAAATATCTTTAATGTCATAATACTGTTTAAATAATCTATTGTTTTGGACTATTCCATGTACAAAACAAAATATGTCTCCTACTGTAAATGGCATTTGTTTCCTTCTTCTCTCCATCCCTCCTTCCCGTCCCCACCAATTGCCTTTAGTTTACTAAGAAACCACAGTAAATATACTTCCACGTTGAACGGTTCTGCTTTTCCCTTTTGCAAAGTTGAGTTGAATTTAAATGTAAATGAGATAAAATACCGTATAACAGACACATGGTGTTAAACCCTTGACCCAGAACCACTAAATGTGACTGTTTTGCAAATTATGGGAGTGTTTACCCCAGACAGAGGGTCAGAATGCACATTTGCCACATAAACAGGGAGAACACCTTGCATTCTTGCTGACTTGCCATGAGCTTCGAGAACTCTTCTGTCCTACATGTGCTCGTGTGACCAGTGGATAAGGCTTAACTAACTAGTGACTGCCTTAAAATGGACAGTTTGGAAGGAGCACACAGTTCCATAAATACAGATCAGTTTTCATTTGCATTGCATTCCCATAATTCACTTAACAGCCTTCGACACTCCAGTGAAATCTCATCTTGATGTGCCATGATCTCTGTAAAATCTTGTGCTCTTGGTTCCCGATTTACACGGCTCCTATCAGGGGACTCACATTCCGTCACTGCGTCTTGTGGCTTTGAGTGCCTGTGTAGCATATTAAGTCATCAAAACCAGGAGAAACGGTGCTGCTGGTTTTCTTTCCGGCGCCCAAGAACATTTTTCTTAATCGCCGTCACTTCCAGGACATCAAACAACCACCACAGAAGGAAGAAATGGGACGTATTAGGAAGAAAAGATGCAGGAAGAGAGTATATAAATTCTTCATGAAAGAGTCCATTATACTGTTGTACTAGGGAAATGTCATGGATTTCATAGCTCTTCGTGAATGTTCCTGTGGACAAAACCTGAAGCCGGAACAAAATGAAACTTTTTCTTTCTTTCTTTCTTTTTCTGTCATGTATCCTTATTTGTAAAATTTAATGAAAAAGTGTGACTGCCTTGCTTCTAGCTATTTAAACAATAATTTCAAAAATCTTGCAGTTGTATTTTTCAGAAAATATATTTTAAAAAGAAAACAATACCATAGATCCCCTCAGATTTTAAACTCCTAGTCTGATTCTGTTTTGTCCCAACCTTTACATGTTTGCGCCATGCTAATGAAAGTCCTAACTGCAGATAAATCGCCCCAGTCCTTCCCCAAAACACTAGCTGCTGAGTGGAGAACTGTCATCACACCTGAGCTTGGCTTCGTACTCTCATTAGAAAGAGTTGGTTCACTCATCCATCCAGACGTCTTTATCGACCTGTGCTATGACGCTGGCTTTCCGCGCTCGGCCGAGCTGTGGGATCCAGGGGGCATTCTGAAACCATCTGCATTGAATCCCCATCTTGGACCAACTGGATCAGAATCTATGTGCTGGACATTGGGACCTTGGGAGTTTAACAAGGTCCACGATGATTTTCATGCTCAGTGAGTCTGATGGTGTTTGTAGAGCAGGTGTGGACAGAATAGTGCACGTCTTAGTCAGCTCGGGCCGCCATAACTAAGTACCACGGCCTGGGCACCTAAAAAATGGAAGTTTATTTCTCACAGTTCTAAGGCTGAAGGTCCAGATCAAAGCGAGGGCAGGGTTCTCCTGGGGTTCCTCTCCTGGGTGTACAGACAGCGCCTTCTCCTCATGGCTGCACGGGGTCGACCCTCTGTGAGCATGCCCCTGTATTTCTCTGTGTGTCCAAATTTCTTCATATAAGGTCACCAGTCATCTTGAATTAAGATCTACCCTCGGGCTCTGAAAATTCCTCCCTGGGCAGCTTGTGTAACTGAATGTAACACGGGTTCCTAAGCTTCTGGGACCTTGATGCTCTGATGTTTGATAATTTCTATTTGATAACAGGTTCCTTTCTTATAATATATGTAGTCTCTTCAAATTACAGAAAATAAAACAACCAGTTCAGGCCCCAATGGGTGGCCACTCAAGTGTAAGTTAGAGGTGAAAATTTCCACCTGTCTTACTCAATTCAAGATATAGAAAAATGTTGTGTCTGTTTACAGGTAGTAGCCATCATACAAATGCAACTTATGCAGAGGTGCGCTGCATTCAAGAACAATGTTATTCTATTACTCTGTTCAGTTTCTCTATCTACCTGTCCATCCACTCATCCCCCTGCTAGAAAACATTTTATTCTTTTCCTGATACTGTGCTCGGTGTACAAACACAAGGTACTGTGCTCGGTGCAACCACAGAACAGAGTCTAAGCTCCAGGCTCTTTCTTATCAGAGCAAATACACCCCCTTCCCAGGCTCTCTGAAGACTTTTCCGTCCCGGTAGGTCCCAGAATGGTCACAGTCACAGGACAGCTTGTGTGCAGGCTCCGTGTGGGGTCTTCATTCACCTCCAGAACCTAACTCTTCTGTGAGTAGGAACAGAAATATTTATCTTTTGAGAACCTGTCCAGGTGGGTCTGAGGCAGGTGGGCTGGAGACTGGTGGTCTAGACCATGGCTCTCTCCACCGTCACCTCTCACTGCTTCAATGGGAGCTGTTAACCACAATCCAAAAGGGAAGTCCCCTGCCGTGTGCCGCCACCGCCGTGCTCTCCTCCTCTGGCACCTCTTTATCCATTAGACCAGCATCAGTCCCGCCTCATCCCTGAAGCCTGCTTTGTAGTTAATGCCAATGTTGAGACTTTTCTTTTTCTGGATTGTGGAGTCCAACAGCCAGGGTTCAGGATGAGTTGTGTGACCCTGAACAAATGACTTTATGCCTCTCAGCCTCCATTTTCCCATCCAATACCCAAAGCATGAGCAATAACACATATATGGTAAAGATGCCATGAGGATAAATGAGAGACTCACGTCTATAAATCATCCTGGGGACTATCTATCAGCCATATAGGTCCACAGGAAATGACCCTTCCCACCGTGGTCTGTTCTGGTGTTGAGTTTGACTGCCTTCTCTTGTTCTCTCGTTCAAAAGAACTTGAACCACTTAAACTGTAAAACACTGGCCTTCTATCTCCAATTACGTTATAAATTCATTTAAAGGAGAAACAACATTTTACTTCCTGTTTGTTGTCATTGTGTCTGGTGAAGTATTTGGTACATAGTAGAATTATATGTTATTAAATTGACTTGCCCTGTGATATATCTTAAAGCATACGAGTGCATTAATGAGCTGTGACCTAACAATGCTAGCATGGCAAACCCTTATTTCCAAGGTTAAGCTCACCTGTCTTGCAACATTCTTTTTTTTTTTTTTTAATTTTATTTTATTAAATTTATTGGGGTGACAATTGTTAGTAAAATTACATAGATTTCAGGTGTACAATTCTGTATTACGTCATCTATAAATCCTATTGTGTGTTCATCACCCAGAGTCAGTTCTCCTTCCATCAACATTCTTTATTAGCTGATACCTTATAATATATTGGTATAATTCAAAAAACTGATACTATTACTTTTAATTCTCAAGGGCTAAAGCAGTGATTCAACTATATTATTATTTTTTTCCTGCTGCACGTCTTTGCAACTACTATTAATCTGAGTTTTATCAGTCTGTAAGGATCTCCATTTCAGAGCCAATAAATCCACTGAGTTGGAACCCAATAAATTCTTATCTGAAGTCTTAAGATTGGGATATTCTAGAACGTCCCTTCTAGGTGTTTTTAATTGCATTAAGTTCTTAGTGTTACATACAGTGGTCCCCTCTTACTCATGAGGCATACGTTCCAGGACCCCAGTGGATGCCTGAAGCCATGGGGAGTATTGAGCCCTGTATATGCTGTTTTTCCTGTACATACACACCCTTTCGCTTAAAGGAAGCACTTGACGGCCTCTCTTTGGCATATTCCAGTTGCCACCATCACTACTCTTGCGCTTTGGGGTCATTATTCAGTACAGTCAGGGTGACTTGAACACAAGCACTGCCATAGCATGACAACCGATCTGATGACCCGGATGGTCCTGAGTGTCTAATGGGAGCGGACGGTGCAACGTGGAGACTCTGGGCAGAGGGACGCTTCACATCCAGGCCAAACACAGCGTGCAGCACACTACTGAGGATGGCATGTCATTTAAAAGTTATGAATTCTTTATTTCTGGAATTTTCCATTTCACATTTTCAGACCACGGTTGACTTCAGGAACTTAAACCTCAGAAAGCAAAACCACAGATGGGAGGGTGGCTGTTGTGTTTTAAACCCAGGGGGGTGAGGGGGGAGGAATCTTCTCTTGAAAGCCAGTAGCTTCTGATTACCAAAATGAAACCACTAAACCAAGACAACTCATTTGGTTTTGTTTTCATTCAAATGACAGCTTGACCTCAGTAAATATTATTTTTTAAATGGACATTAATTCATGAAACAAAGAGCCCCCTTTGAGCTTCTAGAGGAAGAGGAAACACCCTTGAATACTTAATTAAGGTACCTGACCTACAGGTATCTGATGCCTCCCCTTTTCTGCTCCAGTACCTGTGTAGCTGCAGTGACATACATTTAAATGCCCACCACACAGACCACACTGAGGCTGCCACCCACTGTCACGTGGCTCACTGCACGTCACCCACATTGCCGCATAAACTGTTCGTCTCGTTAGGAAAACTCTTTCGTGGCTAATAAAGGCAGGAGGACACATAAACACTACGTGTGCAGACACTGTCACGCGGCGGGTCCCCTTAGGTATTACTGAGGGTGGCTTTCTCCTTCATCAGGCACAGGTTCTCTTCTGACATGGACACAGTAGACCAGGTGATCTTGTCCGTTTGTACTTCTTGCTGGAAGTAGAAATGTTTTCCTAAATTGCTTCCCTATAGTGTTTAAAAACATTGTAGAAGTTCTTAGCAGCTGATCTCACGTCTGCTTCTCTCCTGGAATGTGTGTGTGTGTGTGTGTGTGTGTGTGTGTGTGTGTGGCGTATGTGTGGTATGTAGTGTATGTGTAAGTGTGTTTGGTGTGTGTATATATGTGTTGTGTGTGGGGTGTGTGTGTGTATATGTGTATTTATGTGTGTGTGTGGTGTGTGTGTATGTGTGGTGTGTGTGTATGTGTGTGTATGTGTGGGGTGTGTGTATGTGTGTGTGTGGTGTGTGTGTGTGTGTGTATGTGTGGTGTGTGTGTGCATGTGTGTGTATGTGTGTATGTTGTGGATTGTGTGGCGGGAGGAGGGGATAGATAAAGGGGGAGCTCTTTGACTCTGTTCTTTTTCTGCCTTCTTCCTCTCCCTATAAACCTTTTTGGTTATTTACACAGATGACTAATGGCAGATTGAGCCCTTGCATACAGGAAATGTGTCCAAGGCAACCGCTCCCATCCACACCTTTTCTTTCTTTCCTAGGCTCCTCTTCTCCTTAACCACTGGCTTCCTAGAATATCCAGCCCGTCTCTCCCACTGACCCATACACCAATCATTGGCTATCCATTAACTAAACTGACTTCCTTAATAGCTTCCCATTATTTGTTTTCTCTAGCACATCTCTAGCTAAAATTGTATGAGGCAGTTTACACACAACTGAAGGTAAGGATGGCTGCATCATGCTTTCCCTTGTTTGCAGGAAGCTGTGACTCAGGGAGGGGAGGTTTTAGGGCAGAGACCAGAGCCGAGTCCAGGTCTGTCTGACTCCAGCTGTTTTCCAAACTGCAGAGGGAGGTCTGAGCATCACTGGGCCCTGTTCTCCATGTCAGGGGAGAAAACCCTGACACACGCTGCAGTATCTCCTAAAAGAAAAGGCATCTTTGCCTGCAGCTTTCCCCACAGGCTCCACCCCTCCCACAATTTCCTCCCATTACTGGTCTTGGGGCTGCTATGAGGCGGGTTTTCTACAGCCACACACCAGCCCTTGCTTTGCATCTTGCGTCTTGGTACGTACGCAGCAGCACAATCTAAGGCTCATTAAGGGAGCTAATCAATTCCATGCCTCGCACCAGCACAGCAGATTACCACACAGCACAGCAATTAGCAGTCGTGCTTTAACACATGGCATTTCCATGAATCAATATGGAGCCCACGGAAGACAAGGCATGGTTTTTATTTTTTTCCCCCTCATTAAGAAAAATACTGATGCCTAAAATAACTTTTTAGATGTTTTCAAGTATGCTTTTTAGGAAAGGGGAAAGCATTTTTTATCTTGCAAAATTATGCTTTTGTGTGGGCCAGTTGTGGACCGAGATGGCTTTTATCTCTCCTGGGATTGTGCCATAGAACTTAGAATTTGGAATTGCACCCTAGGCAGTCATGACACACACACACACACACACACACACACACATATGCACACACACATGCACACACACATGCACACACACACACATACACACACACATACACACATGCACACACACATGCACACACACACACAAATACACACACCAAAAAATAAGCACAAAAACTTTGTAAAGAATCACAAAGAACTGTACAAATGGAGAACCCATTATTTTACACATGGGGACTTACTCCAAAGTCGGTACCATTTTTAATATTAGCTAAAAATCTATGTCCAATGAATGAATATTCTATGTGTGTTCTTTTGTCATTAATATTTCATTTAAAATATACAATTTTATAGCCCACATAAGTTAAAAATTAATAATACTAGCTAGACACATGATGGCTCAAAATGAATTCCAATGTACTTTGCCCTGGTCTTATCAATCCTGCCGATAGCTTGCCAGTAACTAAAATGTAAATATCACCAAATCTTCAACTTGATGTCACTTGTACTAAAGGGCTTCAGTGGGAACTCTTGGTAAGGGACTCAATGTCATTGTTTGCCGGGCAATATATATTCAGTTATTTTAAAACAGCGGGAGGGAAATAGACTTCTCTTCCTAAAAGCGATGCAAACAATAGCATTGCTTTTTGCATTGTTCGTTCTATTGCAGGCACAGGTGAGTTTCTGCTTCGCAAAAGGCATGCGTGGGAGGGATAGAGAGGCTGCTGCAAGAAAAAAATGCGGGGTCTTTATGGGGCTGTGATGACTGGAGTAATTAGCAAACATGGAAACTCCCTGCTGAAGAGCTGGCTCAGAAGGACGGCCGCCTCAGTGTCTCGAGAATGGATATCGTTTCAAACGGGTCTGAAATGAGAGCGCTATCAGCATGGAGTGGGAGAAGGGCCTCATTCTATTTTTAAAAAATACCCAACATTCATGTTTTTCATATTTTCCTAGCCTGTAATTACTCTTAATCAAAGTACAACAAATAGTAAACAGTAAAAATGAAATAAGTGTGGTGACAGTTTGCCAGTAACGAGGAGAAAATGTTCCATCTGTCTAGCGCGAGTAAAATGGGTGTAATTACTGCTCATTTTTCTCGTAATTGCTGAGTTATTCGTTTAAAGCTTACACCCAACTGGTGAACAGTGAGTACTACCCATTCCCTAATTACAGCCCAGCTTTGTCGAGCTTGAAATCAGGGAATGCAAGAGCTGACAAAACCATCTGAATTCACCCTGACGGCTTGTGGAGGATTGTGACTCTTTCATTTGAATTTTATAAACTCCGGGTTCCCTTGCCACCCAAGTATTAAACCACAGGGCTTGTAATTCTATTTTAGATTATAATTCATTTTTAGGCTACTAGTCTTGAATCCATTTCCAGTGACCCACTCATGAGGTCGTTTTTGCTAGAAAGGATGCAAGCTGATGAGCACCTTCGCGTCCCATTAATGTTATATTTAGTTTCTTTATAGCCAGGGCTCTATTAGTGGTATGTCAACATCTTGTTATCAAGGAAATTCCATTTGAAAGTTCAGGAATGCAGTGGGTCCTCAACACCTGACAGTACAGATTACAGGGCAGGGCAAATGTCGAAAGGAAGACAAATTTTCCTGGATCATTTCCGTTTGATACAAATCGAGGATTAAAGCAAATATAGCTGCAGTTCATTTATTCTTATAATGCATTGTCTTACTTCCAAGGTTCACTTAAAGACTAAATTCGATTTTGTCCTCATCAGAAAAGTGAAGGCTGTGGATGCCCCCACCTATGATTCTTCCGGCACGAATAGATATTCTGGGTTCATTCTATTTCAATCCTCCTTTTCTGACAAAGTGAGTGTTTGAGTGACGAAGGTGGGCTCCATCCTGTATTGACCACTGGGTTCTGGAGCATTCTGAATGAACCCAGCATGTGCCGTGTGCCTCTGGTCTACACTGAGGACAGGGACATTGATTAATATTTCAGGGGTGGAGTCTCAAGCTATGGAGAACTTATGGAATGAGGTGTTGTGAAAGGAAGTCCTGAGACTCCTAGACAAAAGTACTCAGATTGCAGTGGCAGCAATTAGGAAAATAAAATAGGCATTTTATTTTTCTCCTCCCAAGTCAAGTCGTTGGAGTTACAGAAGAGGAGACAATGACAATAGAGCCTGTTGGGTTTATTTCATTCCTCTTATGTTAGAGGCACTACCCTGAAAAAAAAGGACGATTATGGTAACATTTGGTGTGGAATATTCACAAATAAACCCCGCACTGAAAAAGGGGAGATGAGGGAAGGCCTTAGTGGTTATTAGATAACCTAAAATCAAACAACCAAGGTCATTTCCATCTGTAGCTGCAAGAACAGCAAATTCCTCTCTCTCTCTTTCTCTCTCTGCAGAGGAGAGAGAATATTTAACCTCTTGGTTGGGATAAGCTGGTGAAAATCATGGAAATGCATTTTTAAAAGTCTTCATTCTGACCCTCCCCACCCCCGCCCCCCTTTCCCCCCACACCGCCCTCCGGAACTGCAGTGTCCCAGGTTCTTTTGAGCTCCGCATAAATGTCTTCACTGCCCTGATCTCCAGCGCATTATGCATAATCCTTTGGCTGTGCTCGCCAGCTGGGGAGCAGAGATAGCAAATGTCGGAGGTTTGCAGCTTTAAAAATGGTGCCGATACTTCACCCAAAAGCAGAGAAAGGAAATGAGTATTTGCATAATCTATCTAAGTTACCCAGGTTTCATTCAATCTTCTTATCGTGTTTGAAAAATTCTATTAAGAGAATATTAGAGCAAAATGCATTTTTCCTCTTCAGAGAATTCATTTTGCCTCTGTCTTTGGGTCCTTGAGGACTTTTCATTTATTTTAATTTTTTTGTGCAGTGCATTTTATTTATTTTACTTTGTTCCTACTCTTCTCTATTTGAGTCAGCCGCACATGTTTGGGTCAATGCTTTTGATTTGGAAACCTAGTGCTGGGCTATCGTAAAATAATCATTTAAAAAGTTCCTAGATAAATGGAAGTGTGGACATTGTGATATCTTATCTCCTGGAATTGAAATAGAGAAACTAAAATTCACAGTGTCCGTGACATTTTTATTCCATGTTAATTTCTCCCATTTCCTTATAAAACAAATCAGAGTGAAGTTAGTTGTTGTGTACTTGAAAGGACTACTCCTGGGTTGTCTGCCACCTTCTCTGCCAATACACACTCGCAGACACACAGATGCTCTCAGACCCTCACACACTCTCAGACACTCCCACACTCAGACACATACACACTTAGACACACATGTACTCTCAGACACACATACACACACTCAAGTACTCAGATACGTGCGTGCACACACACACACACACACACAGACACACACACAGACACAGACACACACACACACACACCAGCATACAACTTCTACAGTAGTAAGCCTTTCCAGATTCTGTGCTGCTAAGACCTGCTGGCCGGCTGGCCTCCCTTTTTCAATTAGATTATTTTCATTAACTCTATTTTCTAAATCTTCCCTTGGACTCCTCAGCAATTTGCAGTCCGGACTGTTCTACTGAAACCACTTTCTGGAAGGTCACCAGGAACCGTTTCACTTTGAATCCCGTCAGCTCACACATGTTGGTGTCCCTGCCTGTCTTGCCTCCCTCCAGAGTGCCACCCTCCCCTGCTCCCGTCTCTTTCTCTCCTGTGTCTTCTCTCTCCCGCTTTCTTTCCCGTCAGTTCCTCTTCCTTCTTCTGCCTTGGCTGCCGCCTGTCTCTGTGCCTCTTTTCCTTATCATGTGACCTTCATACAGGCTATTCCCAAATGCTTTCATTCTTCTGTTCCCCGAACACGTGCTACGGACTTGGTATGTGCAGCTGCTGTCCCAGAACTGGGGGACAACAGAGAATAAAGGGAACAGGTGTCCCTGTCTTTATGGAGTTTGCATCCAGTGGGGGAAGAAAATAGACAGCTATTAAAATAAACTTGTAAAATATGGGTGTTTGATGATAAATGCTGTAGAGAAAAAGTGATCAAGGAAGGGTGATGAGAGGTTCAGGCTGTTTAAATAGGACATTGGGGGAAGACCTCGTGGAGAGGTGGGCATTGGAGCAAAGATGCGAGGGGAAAAGACAGTATGTTTGGAGGAGAAGCCTTGGAGGCAAAGAGGAAGCGGAACCTTCATGAACATTTCCATGGCAGAAGCCACAGCACGCGGTGGCGGTGGAGTGAGGACCCTGAGCGCGAAAGCTCAAGCTGTCATGGGAAGCCCACTGCATGTGGAGGGAGGCTGGGGCCAGCCCTGCACATGCTGCAAAGGGCTGACAGCAGGGCCTGAGCCACCCAGGAGCACGGCCGTGGTCCAGTGCTCTTTAAATAGAGTTGCTTACATTTTCTATCTTTGACATTTTTTTTATTTTTTTATTCCTGGGCCAAGAAAAAGAAATGGCAAATACACTGTGTCCTTCCTTAGAGAAAAAAATAAGCTTGCGTTTTTTTTTTTCTATGGTTGTCTCCAAGCTACTCACACCCACACATCTTATACCAGTGAACACTCCCTTCTACACCTCACCTAGGCCCAGGTGGTTTGGCTCGATTGTGCCCAGCAGGTAGTTCTTACAATCCTAACTGGTGCCCATGTGGGTAGTGATTTTATCTCCAAATTCTAGCTACTGCCCTTCTTCCTTCCCACACAGTTCATTGCCCAAATAGAATCAGCGCGTGTGCATGGTAAGGACACAAAAAGTCACACACAGGCTTTGAACTGATATAGATGGACACAATATAATAAATGAACATATTTCTTTAGCCTGGGATTTTCGAATAACTGTTTTAGATTTAAGCATATTTTATTTTCCTGATTTGTTCAGTTGCTATTTGCTAAGAATAGGAATTTCCAGGACATATTGAGAGTGAAGAGAGTGACATATTTGCAGTTACGGCTGTGACCTCTGAGCTGTTGTGAGGGTGTGTGACGTTACATATCAAATACTGCACACCCAGAAGGGATGCGAAGGTGGGTCTTGCTCTCCGATGTTGCACAGTCCTTGCCGGCCTCCCAGGACCCCCACAGGGTAGCTGTTCCTCTATGACCCTCTGCCAGATGCTACAGAAAAAAAAATCACTACTCACTACCTCCAAGACCCACCTATCACATTCAGAGTTGGAATCCATTAAAGTAACCATCATTCAACATTTCTTTTTGTTCTCTGGTGATGATACATTAAATGGGTGACAACCAAAGACTGGGAAGATATCCATGAACAATTTAAAGGGGTTTTGTAAAGCAAATCAGTATGGAACAATGAATGTAGGCAATGACCAGGAAATGGGTAATTAATTCCCCTGCAAGCTGTTTGGCAAAATCTCTGGCAATAAATCCTGTTAGGACAAGTCCAGGGGAAAAGTGATGCCATGAAAACCTTAAGCCCGTGATCTGAGTGTCTGTACCCACAATCCTCCCAGTGATGGTGGCGCCGTGGTGTGCAAATGGAGCTAACGTGCCCTTGAAGGGCTGCCCACAGGGTCACAGCCGATCCTCAGTTCCAGAGCTGCTGGGCTCCATGTTAATCCAGTGCAATGGAGTGGCTCATTGTTTCTCACAATGCTGTGGAAAGTCAAGACAATAAAAACTGCAGGTGTAGAACTAAGGAGGAGGAATGAGAGCATGTGCGTGTCCCAGCCACGGGGTCGCAGAGCTGTGACGTGATCATGTTCTCCCAGGAAGCACAGTGCGGTGTTCCATTTGAGACTCAGGGTTGGATAGACCCAGAACAATTGTAATAACCTGGTTTGTGGAGTGTGACAGGAATGGTTCAGCCCTTTATGTTTCCCCTCTGTAGTGCGTGTGTGTGTGTGTGTAAGACAACTCTAGTATACACGTGTATCTATACATAAAACACCACTGTAACGTATGTGTGCATATATGTATATCTTTTAATATATGTGTATATATGCAATACATATGTTTTAGATGTATATACATATGTAACACAACCTTTACAATATTTATACACGGACATACATGTGCATTCATGCATGACAGCCCTTTTGTGTGTGTGCACGTATGAAAGACTTCTGCTGAGTAGGGGCTGTTATTCTGTCAGCCCACTCTGATGGGCCATAATATAAATGGACAGATTCTCTACAGTTAGGCTTTATGGCTATCTAATTAAATGTGGCCATAGAAACAGTGGCTCACTAAGAAATGCTTAGAAGTACTCTCAGGAGGGCTCCTGGGGAGGAGAAGGAAGGCAAAGCTGTATCGCTGTCCCCTCCAAGCACTCAGTCCTGTCCCCAGACCCTGTGCACTCTGACCCCAGGTCAGGGCTGTGAGAATTTACTTCTTGAAGAGATTCGTGGCCTTTCTCTGGCTAATAGTTAAAGTCTCAGGCTGTGTTTCATCATGATTTTTGAGATAGTCAGTACACAAATAATACTTGTATTTAAAAGAAATTATTTTTAATGTGATTTTTTTCTGATGGAACCACGAATAGCTGTAAGCTCTTCTGACTTGACATGCAAATTCTATTCCACTCCTCTGGGTAAACACTTACTGAGTGCCAGGCCTCAGAGATGGGGACCCCGTGGTTCTTATAGCCACCAGCACACGATGGTGGATGTCATGGGTGTATGAACATGGCCGTTTGTGCCAGATGACGATGCTCCAAGCAGGGCGGACAGAGACGGAAGGACATGGGGGATGTCAGAGTGATGCCACCTGCAGACTCAGGGGACCGTAAGTGTGTGTGTGCAGTGGAGGCAGAGTGACGTAGTTATTCATTCTTTGTTTCAAAGCGAATTTCTGAGCACTCACTCTATATGGCAAGGCCCTGTGTCAAATGTAGTTGGGCCCCTGTGTCAAATGTAGTTGGCGACAAAGTTGAATACAACTTAGTCCCTGTTTCCAAGGAGACCAGAATTAGGTAGGTAGAAAAAAACAAATGCACTCACTAACTATGAAATAAAGTACTAAGTCACTTGTATGGGAGGGGAGGGTAATAAAACCACTAGGGGGTTCAGATGCCGCCTCCATGGGGGCAGCAGAGAAGTGTCAGGAGATGCTGCATTACATTGGGCCTTTCACCTCTGAGCCAGTCCTGCTCCCAGGTTCACACATCTCACTTTTTTCCCGCAACTTCCTGATAAATACTCTCTCTCTCTCTCTCTCTCTCTCTCTCTCTCTCTCTCTCTCTCTGTCTCTTTCTCCTCCTCCCTCTCTCCCTCTCTCAGTTTCTGGATTACATTCTCATTGCTACTTGACTCTTTCAATATAAATTCATTCCATTCAAACTTTGCCATATTCTTTTACCTCTAGCCTCTGGCATCACTTGTCTATCGAGTGAAGTGTTGGGTCACATCAGAATTTGCTTTAACCAGTGCAGTTCTAGAAAGAATTTTGTGTAGTACTGAACCTCAGACTTATAGGAGTCACCTACCTTTACGTGTTTCTTTTGGTTTCTATATAAATTACCTAATTAAATATTTAAATATATTTTAAAAATTGTGTCCAAGTTAGGGCTGCAGCATTTAGAAATCTCTGAAGTGTATCAAAGAACACCGATTTCTTTGGGTCGGACCAGCAGTGGCACACTGTTGAATACGTCTTTCTTTTTCTTTCTTTGTTACAAGGTGAGCAGAGCCCCAGAGCATGAGGGGACATTTAGCAGAGACCTCACTACTCAGAATGTTGGGAAAGGCAGGCGAGGCCCCTGGTTTCACTGCCGAGATTCTGAGCAGGAGGGAAAAGGCTGCTATGCCTGTGATGGGGGCACTGAGATTGATCAGAGCTGGTGGTGAATATTGTACCAGGGATGTGCTGCTAAAAGAGACAAAAGGCCACCAGGAAGCTTCCAGCTTTTGAGGCAAAGCAGCCAAGTTTCAAAGCCAGGGATGGACAGGTCAAGGAGAGGCAAATGCATGAAAGTGTCACTGGCGTGTCCATGGCCATCAGTGCTCTCACGTGTCCCGGAATGGCCATAGGTGGACAGGGCAGCTGTGGTAGGGGAAGCACCTACCCACCCTCCCTCGTCACATGGGCTATGGGCTGCTTGTGAGGGGAGGAGGTGCCCACAAGGGACGCCAGATGGGGCCTGACTCGGTTGGGAGGCCCAGAGTACACTACTTCCTGGCTAGTGGATGGCTGCTGCTGACAAATGGAGCCTGTTCCAAGCACTGGGAGGCTGGATGGTCCCATTGCGGGCCTTGGGCAGGGGTGGCTGAGGTTCCCAAACGTGGGAGGGCACACTGCTCCCGGACGTGTGGACCATGCCCTTCTCGGGGTCCTTTGCTAAGTCTGTCCGCTCCTGGCTTTCCTCCCCTTGGACAACGTCCTTGGGGAAGCACCAGCACCCAGGGCTGTTCCCTCTGGTAACTTCCCTCTTCTCTCTTTCCTCTCCTCTCTCCCTTTTCCTCCCTCCTCTCCCTTCCATCTCTCTCTCCTCTGTCAATTGCCTTTTCATCTCGTGAATGGCTTTTTCTACATTTTTATTTATTTATAGAATGACAATATTAATATGACGAGGCATAGGCAAATTCTACCAGTAGGCTACAATAACTAGACCCATTTTAGGGGTGATTTTATTTATTATTTTCACCCTCCCACATCCGAAAGACCTGCGAAGCCCGGTTGTTGCAGCCTCGGGGCCTTGCCGGGATCACGGCGTCAGCACTGGCGTCAGCAGTTCTGGAAGCAGGCACAGCTCCTCGGAGGCCCCACGCACGGCCAGGGAGCTACCTTTGCAAACTCAGACCTGTAAAGGGACACACACTCCTGCAGCGTGCTTCCAAAGGCACACTCTTAAAGGACCTTCCAGCACTCAGGCAGGCTGGTAGGCATTGGCCGTTTGCCCCCGTTTCACAAGCAAGGCACCAAGATGCAAAGAGTTTGAAGAACTTTCCCGTGGTTGCAGGGGTGGCATCAGATCCAGGTCTCTGGCTGGGGGCTTCTGTCCCCATCAGCCCTTTATTTTTCCTTTTGCATGGTAGTCCTACATGTTGTTTATGCTGGGGTGGGGGTGGGGGGGCGGTCTCCTAAAGAATGAGGTTTTAACAGACACTGAAAGATTATGTGTTGTAGTTACATAAATTCCTACTTAGGGACAGAGATAATGATGGGTGACTTCGCTGGCACTCCCAGTTCTGAAAATCTGTCACCCAGATGCATTTGGCTGAACGTGGAAAACTACCTAAATTGTGCCATGTGAACAAAGAGGTTATCTGTTTAAATGACAGTTCCCAATGTCTTACCTCCTGCCCACCAATCCCTTACTATGGGACATGAGAGAGAGGACAAAAGAAGGAACCACACGGGGTAAGAATCCTGGAGTCGCTGAGTCAGTCGGAGGAAAACAGTGACCCATGAGAGCAATCTGACCACCACAGGGAACCCAGAACCGCACTCGAAGCCATGCCCAAGAAAGTTGACAAATTTTATTTTCAAGACATAACAGAAGTGGTTGATGAGTGAGGCTCGGGAGCGATTTCCTGGAAGAGATCTGAGCGCTGGAGTAGGGAATCTGAGCGAGTGCAGCAGGGCGGTACCTGGCTTCATTCTTCAGGTGGGCTCATTAGCCAAGAAGAGTCGCATAAGGACCGAAAGGACAAATGAGGTGGCTGGGAGCTCCGCATGTGAGCTGACCTGTAGGCAGGTGGAGGAGACGGTGGGAGCCCTCTGAGTCACATGGAAACGGCATGGAGTGGTATAAAGACACGTGTCTGTAAAATTATTCCGAGGGACTCAGCTGAAATGTGTAAGTCCAGCAGGTTCAGCACTGACATACAAAATTTCTATGTAGCAGCATGGTAAATTTGTGGACATATTGCTAAAGGTCCTGGCAGAAAAGTTACATAATCCAGTTTTGGAAAAGCGATAGTACTTTTACTCTCCAGAATTACGAGAAAGATGCTCCAGCTCTCAGGGTATTTGTTTTGTCATGACGAACCCGGGTTCTGTGTGGGGGCTTCTCTTCCTGGCCAGCCCCTAAAACTCATTCTTTTTACCTGACATTCCAGGTGTCCTACCTCCAGGGTCTATTAGCTCTGATCCCTCCTCTTCATCCCACAGATGGTCAAAGACCAAGGACTGTGTCCTCCACATTTGTCAACTGAATGTCCTCTAAGAGCCCTAGTTAAAAGTCAAATTACATTGCAATTACTATCTGTCCACTTTTGGGTAACACTCTGCCATATCATAGGCCAGAATAAGTCACAGGGCCAGTCTTGACGTCAGTGCATGATGGGTGTGTGATTTCCCCCAAAGGAGTCTGACAGGGTATCAGTTAGCTGGATATGCCGTCTATACACAGAAGAAAGACAGTTTCATGTTTTCATAAGACTCAATCCTTCTAAAGAAGTAAATTCTGCTAATTTTATTTCAATTTAATTTTGACTTCCCCAGAATCAAAGATCTTAAGGAAATTTATAAGGATCATCTCATCGGATTCCAGGAATGTTGGACTCATGGTTCCCAACCTCCGGGCCTTTGTGTGAGGGTAGGGACTGAATTTTTTCAAAGAGCAAGCAGTACCATACATATCCTAGTACTTCCCACAGACTAATTACTATGATACACAAAGATAGATAGATAGATAGATAGATAGATAGATAGATAGATAGATAGATAGATAGATAACTAAGTACTTATCATATGGCAGGGACTCTTCTTAAGTTTTTATATATGTTTACTCAAGAGTCAGCACGCTTTTCCTGTAAAGGGACGGACACTAAATATACCAGGTTTGTGGGCCATGATATCTATGCACTGCTAAACTCTGCCTTTCTAGTGGAAAGGCAGCTGTAGACAGTACCTAAACAAATGAGCATGGCTGTGTTCTAATGCAGATTTGTTTGCAAAAATAGACAGTGGGCTGGTTGGACTCAGGGGCTGTAGTTTGTGGAGCCCTGTATTTTTCCTTATGACAATCCTATCGGCATCCTCGTTTTATAGATAAAGAAGCTGAGGCTCCGAGAAGTGCAATAACTTCTAGGAGGTCACCAGCTGGTAAGTGGGGGAGCCAGGCTTTGAACAAGGCAGCTTGGCTTCAGGGTCCACGTTCCCCATCATCAGGATGGTTGCTTCTCTGGGGATGCTATTCTCATGGATTCAGACAGGCTAACGAAAAAGAGGGAATTGATTCCCAGATATTTAATAGTTTGGCTATTTTAGGGATGATCTCATTTGTCACCTAAACAAAGACACAAATTATTCAAGCTTCCGGCATGCTGGCATTCTGTGTCGTGTTTAACCACTATAGATACAGAACTGGTAAAACTATTAGGTTGGTGAAAAATAATTGCGGTTTTTGCAATTATTTTTAACCTTTTAAACCACAATTACTTTTGCACCAACCTAATAGATACAAAATGGTAAAAACGTACCACCGGGATGATTTCTGGCACTCACTCACATACAAGTTGGAGGAACTTAGGTTTCTTTTCTGCCAGCAGGGTAGAGTAAAAGGGCAACACACAGACCTCTTTTGTGAGTGTCTTTACTTCATCCTCCATCACGACAATGCTCTGTGTCACACATCGCTTCTGGTACAGAAATTTCTGTGAAATAAAAACATTACGGTGTGTCCTCATGCACCTTATTCACTGGATATGTCACCATGCGACTTGGTTCTTCCCGAAAGTCAAAACGACCATGAAAGATAAATGTTTTGAATTGATTCAGGATATCAAGGCAGCCATGACAGCACCATTAAAGACACTCACAAAAAAGGACTTCCAGAACTGCTTCAGAAAGTGGCAAGAACGATGGGATAAGTGTGTTCAAAGCAAGGGGGTGTATTTTGAGAGCAATTAATGGCAATGTGTCTTTTACTGTAATAATTTTTTTTTTGTTTAAACATTCACTGTATTTTGTGATCACACCTCACAGAATGAGGGCGAGTCCTGTGGTGAGGGGAGTGACAACAGACGACCTAAAGTTAGAAGGCCTGCATCCAAATGACAGTTGGTCAGTTTCACGGTGTGACCACGCCCACATCACTGTGTTTCTCTAAAATTGAATTTTCTCCTCTGAAAACTGGAGATGAGCTGTCTACTTACAGGCATGCTGTGGGTAATAGAGGAGTCTGAGTAAGCACAAGTGTCCAGTGAGTTGTAATACCCCGCAGAAATGTGAGGAATCACTGCCACCATGGCTGTCCCCAGGGAAGGGTTTTGCTTTTGCTGTATTTCTGAGTGACTGAAGTGTGGTTGATTGCACAGAGAGAAAGAAGGCTCTAAACACATCCTAGCTGCAATTAGAATCCCTTAATTGTAAGTTGCTCGTACTTGTTAAAGGAAAACGATCAGCTCTTTAAATCTCAAGTGATTTTCTAGAAGACTCAGAATTGTTCAGGCTCTCCACAGCATTTTCACTCATCAAGTGATGGCAGACGTGGTCCACTTTGCTACTGTGGTCCCCTTGTGTGGACAACTTCCTTTACCTTTCCTGCTTGTTGTAATACTGCATAATATTTAAGACTTGGCTCACTCAGTTGCCGTAATAATCTCCCAGGCCACACTTGCCAGTGAGTCTTCTGTCTTCCCTAGTCCTTTGCACTTACCTCTGTTTACCAAGGTTGGTAGAGGTCATCTGTTTGTACATTCATTGTTGTCTAGTGTGAGTCAGGCACTTGGCGAGCTGCTAGGGAAATGACGATAATCAAATATGAAATAGACAAGGCCCCTGTCCTCGCTTCGTACAACCCTCTTTTCTCAGTTAGAATTGGAACAATTTGGGGGCAACACGAGGTCTTCCTCCCGTCTTAGTCACTGAGGATCTGGAAACCAGATGTCCAGTTTTACTTGTTTTTCTGATGTATGGAGAAACGATCTAAGAACTCGAGCTATTTCCTTATAGCGTTGGCTCTGTACTACCTGTTTTGACTTCACTGAGAAGGTATATTTCCTCTAGCCTCCTAGTTCTTCATCATTCTAGCAACATATGTTTATTTAGCATCTACTATGTAACGGGTACTCTGGGGATACGGTGGCAAATTCTATAGCCATGAACTCCTGTCTTTCGGAAGCTTACAATCTAGTGGAGAAGATAGGAAAAAACAACAATAAATTGAAACGTATAATAAAGTGAAATAATTACAGATTGCTATAAATGTTCTGAAGGAAACAAGCAAAGGAAAGAGAGAGCGTGCTGGGGCAGGATGGGAAAGCACCTATTTTAAATTAGGAAAGCATGAAAGAATGAGGAATGCGAAAGAACCAGCTACATGGAGACCAGAGGGTGATATCGATGAGCAATGCAAGAAGACAGTGCGGCTGCAACTGAGTGAGACTGACAAGGAGACAGAGCCACAGAGCGAGGCGGCACAGATTGCCCAGAGGCTGGGAGGCGCTGGGAGGCACTGGGAGGAATTTTGAATTTGTTGTAAGTTCAATGAGAAGTCAGAGAAGGACTTTAACCAGGAGCGTGACATGAGCTCACGCTCACTAATGAAGATAAGGGGGAATGAATCGTGTAAGAGGAAATGGATGCAAAAACCAGCTAGGCGGGTATTTCAAGATGGCCACCTAAGAGGGGATGGTCACAGAAACTGGAAGTAGAAGTAAGTGGATGGATCTGAGATACATTTTGGAGAGAAAAGGAATGGGACCTGCAGAAGGATGTACTGAGTTGGGATGAGAGAGATGAAGGAGCATAGAGGTGGAAGGCTGGTGAAATCAAGCATGATTTCTGGGTTGAGGAATTGGGTGACTGGTGGTCCCATTTCCTGAGAGGAGGGAATGTGAGGTTTTACAGGGAAAATTAAGGATGCTTTTAAATAGATTGAGTTTTAAATATAATAGACACGTGGAAGAGCCAGGTGGGCAGGTGGACATATGGATTTCACCTGGCTACCTAAATCTGTGAATCATAAGCCATATAATTGTAGCTAAGATCAGTAGTTGAAGGAGACACTCAAGGAGAGAAGAAAGGGAGCCCAGGATGAATTCCTGAAGAACATGGACATTTAGAGAGCAGGCAAAGAGGGAGTAGATGTCAATGGAGCACCCAGTGGGATAGGAGGAAACCTAGGAATATGGGGTGTCATGGACATCAAGTGAGGAATCGTGGGGGGGCTTCACTGTGTCAGATGCTGCTGAAAGGTCAAGAGGAGGTTCGTGAACTATTCACTGGGTTTGGTACCATCAGAACCATCAAAGATTTGGACAAGACCAACCTCTGTAGAGTGATGGGGCAGACGTCACATTGAAGAGGTTGAACGGGAATGACCAGTGAGGCTGCGACGATGAATGTGTGATCTCCTCCTTTGACAGACGTGACTGTGTGTGAGAAGCAGAAAATGGGACAGCAGAACAGGAGAATGTCTAGTAAAGGGATTTGGTTTTATTGTTGTTACTTGCTTAGGTTTTGGTTTTGCTTTTTAAATAAAAATAAGATCTAGCCAACATGTTTACACAATGAGCACAATAGAGAGAGAAGACGCTGCTGAAGAGCAGACATGAAAGAGGGAAGAAAACAGAGGAAATGAGGTCCTATGAAAGCCACAGGGTTAGGGGCTCTGGGGCTTCTGCAGGGGCGTATGCCTCGTGGGGGTGACTGGCAATGGGTGCAGAGTTGAGGGAGATTGTAACGGATGAAGTTTAAGATGAGGTCTCTGCTCCGAGAAAGGGTGGAGACAATGGAGAAGGCTTTGTAAGAGCTTTTAGGGGAGAAGGCAAGGCCATGTCTTAGGGAGATTAAAGAAGCCTGCTAAACCCGGGACTGTGGGCTTCTGTTGAGTGACTGCTCCAACAGAGGCGGGCTCACGGGAAGCTGGTTGCTGTGTTGTGCATTACCGTGTATCTTTGTATTTTGTATCTTATTCCCCAAGATTTCTTATTTTCTTTTAGAGAAACTGGACAAAGTTAGTCTCCATGTTTATAACTTTTCACTCCGATGTGAATTTCCTTTTGAGTTTTGTATCTATTAAATTTCATAAACGTCTCTCATTTATTCAGATTACTCATTCCTGTATCAGAAATTATGTAAATGTTCATTTTGTCAAATTGGAGTAGCTAAAAAAGAGATTTAAAGTAAGCATTTACTGAACTTCAAGATGTATATATTATTTATGACTTTTATAATAAGAGTATGTATACAGTATATGTCAGAACAGCAACAACTAACATAAAAAACATACTCAGTTTATAAAAGCTCATTAATTTTATAATCAAAGATAGTTTTCTTTATGTTGCTTAAGAAATGACTGGCATGAATAAGCTGTTTGGAAAAATATTCAGTTAATTATACCTTCTCATCTTTTTCAAAATGTTTTTGAGATATTTCATAATTTGTATTTGCCTGGGAAGTTGGCATGTATGTGTGTGTGTGTGTGTGTGCACACAAAGATTTTTTTTCTTTCCTAATCTGACATTTACTTGGAATACATAACTATCTGTTAGAGTCAATAAGAGTCAGTGGAGGTAAATTTTAGCCACCAAGAAAGCAAACTCGAAGCTTCTTCAGATACCCTGGCCCTCTGGCCTGACTTTCATACACAACCACCAGCCCTTCTGCTAGGTCAGTATTTGAGATCATAAAAAGTGCTAGTATTGACTGTTGTCTCCCTCTGGGTTTCCTTCGTTTCTTGGGAACAGTGGTCTGCATCCCGAGAACCCTGCTTCTGAGCATTTTTAGTGTGGTTGTGCTCTTCAGGCACCTGGGACCCGCCCCTGGAGAAGGGGCTGCTCTATTTCCCTACTTTACGATGTCATCCTCTGCATTCATCTAAGGGACTGGGGGGAGGGGAAGTGAAACAAGCCTCGTCTGTTTTCAATCCAGTCCCCTTACGGCAATGCTGGGGACATATTCTAGGTAGATATTTGGATAAGACAAATATCTTATCCAAAGACAGGTTTTATATCTCTGAGCCTTATTCATCCATTTCCTACTTGTATTGTGTTGCCAGAAGCTAATGGAAAGCCAGTTCTGTTTTATTCCATTTTAGCACCGTGATATAGGCAAGGGCAGTTGTCCATGTTAGAGAATGGAAAATGAGGTGTTGGTGAGGCTGTGCATGGAGCACTATGCAGACAGAGAACAGACGAGTGCAGCATTTCGTTAGGATGTTCCATTGCTGTATGACGCAGACATTCCTGCCAACTTGGAATGGCCATATATGTTCCGAGCAGAGCCCCCAAATCACCCTCGAGCCTGGCTCCTCATGCATACTAGTAAACAAACCTTCTGAGTCAAAGTCCTGCGCCTCAGAAATTCTGAGGAGACCATGCCTTGGGCTGTCAGATGAGGAGTGACATCATTATCAAGTCAGATGTAAGTAAGCTCTCGTGGCATGCAGCTTCCATTGTCTTACTCCACCTGACAACAAAAACAAAATAAAAAGCCCCCACTGTCCCTAGGCAAATGTTTTCTCTTGACCGCATCTTTACATATGAAAGTCTATCCTGGGGGAGGAAGACAATGGAAAATGATTGCAAATCTCACCCTTTCAATCCCCTGTTTTCGAGGGTGGGGCCTCTGCACCCTTCTGTTTGTAGAGCCATGCACAGGCCTGTATTCATTTAGTCTCTTGTTTGAAAGGAAGCTTTCCTCTTACCTTAGAGGAAGTTCATTGCAGATAAACTTCACCTTTCTTTTGCAAAAGATGTTTCCTTGAAATGAAAATGTAATGACTGTTAGATCAGTAGCATGTAGCTGCCAGCCTGTCCCTTTGATCCAGTTAGGGCTGCATTTGTTAAAAAGCCGCCTTATTGATTTTTCAGCTACTTTTTTTTTTGCTTAGTTTGGATCATTTGTATATATGCACATCACAATTTTTGCTACATCAAAATGCTTAGTGAGTTCACTCCACTCAGAAACTAGCACACAAAACAAAGGGACTTCTTTATATAAAAATTTCTGCCACTTAACCTGCGGTATGTTTCCTCAGCGTATCTTCAAAACATTTGACGTAGTCTCCAATGAAAGAGCCAGCCCTGATCTCCCCCTCAGAAAATGGTGCCATGTGGAAAAGGGGGAATTTGACAGAGTGAGCAAACACATCTGGTATCAGTTCTGGGGACAAGAGTCATTTCCTTTCAATTAATTACTTAATTGGTTACATTTGTGGGTAGCACTAGCTTCCAGGAAAGTGTCGACATATGTGTGGATATATGTGAGGGTAGCTCTTAATTTAGTAATACATTGAAATTTACTTAGGTAGCTAATGTAATCCTCCTTTATTTGATCCAATTATATTACAAGAAGTGAGCACATTATAAACCTTAATGTTGGTTTTGTACATTCAAACCAGTGTTAAGTGCCTTTAATTCTTACCAGATATTTCCTGAGGGCGGGCTCTGAACCAGCTCAGTCAAAAGCACCACCAGAAAGACAGAACTGTGTTTGGTCTATTCCATCCTCGAGGCAAAACCATCTTACCGTGTTTCCCCGAAAATAAGACCTAGCTGGCCCATCAGCTCTAAGGAGTCTTTTGGAGCAAAAATTAATATGAGACCCAGCATTATATTATATTATATTATATTATATTATATTATATTATATTATATTATATTATACCAGGTCTTATTTTAAAATACGACTGGGTCTCATATTAATTTTTGCTCCAAAAGACACCTTAGAGCTGTGGGCAGCACCAGGCACCTTTCGAGTCCTACCTGGAAATTGGCCCCCTAGTGTTAGGGTTCACACACCTTCCTGTTAAGACACCTCATGCAGATATTTAAGTGAACGTGTGTAAAAGATTTTATGTAACTTATTTAAAAGAGAGAGAGCAGGCTAGATGTTATAACCAGCCCACAAGAGAACTGAAACAGAAATATTGAAATAAATATGCAAATGAAGGCAGAACTGGTTTGTCTATGGGGATGGGGTGGGGGTGCAGGTGGGGAGGGAAGTCAGTTAAACCCCTACCAGATAGGGTAACATTTGTGTGTCTGTCAGTTATATGTAAGCTGCAGAATTGTAAATAGTTCAAAGATAACGAAAGCCGAGAATCAGATAATTTCTGAACATTTCATAGTTTTCCATTGAAAGACAATTTTTTTCCCTACACCTTTGACAGGGTAGCTTATACTCAAATCCTTTTTTTTTTTTTTTGCCTTTAAAGTTAAAAAAGCACCCTGACTTAGGGAACCAGGTGAAGGTCCAGGCATAAGAAGAGAGGAAGAAGGTGATTCTGGGGGGCTCCCAATAGTGTCTGTGGTTATATAAATAAAATTTAGCCTAACACAAGCAACCCATCAATCGAGTATTTAAAAGTATTTTTCTTTTTTAGAGATTTTTTTCATTGCGGTGGTAATGGATGTCAAAATTTGCTTTCCTCGTTCCTTAATTTTATCTCTTCTATTCTCTATTTCTGCGGCTGATCCATGACCTTGTTCAGCACCAGCCCTCACTCCCACCTTGACCCCTCTCTGTGCATCAGACCTTCCTGTACAAGCAGTTCTTCGTTGCTCAGCTGGATTAGCATCTGGGGCCATCTCTGCACACTGCCTCCAAATCAATTTGCCAAATACGCTTGATGGAAAATTGAGATGGAGAGGAATGGATACCCATTAGTGGAGGAACGGGGAAAGCTGGGTTCTGATTGGAATCTTGCCCCCAAGCCCCCCATGACTTCTTCCAGCAAACGCCAACTCCTCCCGCTCAGTGTAAAGAAACCCGAGGGTACCTGGGGCAGCCATGGGCCTGACACCTGCTGGCCTGGTATCCAATGAGCACTGTTCTGTAAATCAGAGCTTCTGGCTGCATGAGTCACAAACCTCTTCCAGTTACATCGTGGGGAAGTTACACTTTCCTAAGAAGTCCATTTTCTTGCTATTTCCCTCACTCTCCCAATGAAATCTCACCCCATGAAGTAGTATGTTGGCCTGACACCTGAAACAGGTTTTATGACAGCCTCCTTGTGAGTCCTGTCATGAGCCCCAGAGGCTGAAGTATTGGAGAAGAAGCCCGGAGAATGTCTGGTGTGGGGAGAGCACCCCAAGTCGCTACTTGTGAGCTCACCCCAAAATCCTTGGCTCCGTTATTGCATCCAGGCTAGTTTTATTCTTATGAAGGTATAATTGACATACACACACACACACACACACACACACACACTTTTTCTTGTATAGTAATACAAGTTTTGACAAATGCATAGAGTCACAACCATTGCCACAATCAGATACGGGGGACACGTGCATTGTTTTCAGTTATGGGAGATTATGATCACAGTCATTGTAAACATGTATTTTCAGGTTTTTATGTGAGCATGTTTTTATTTCACTTGGATAAGTACCTAAGAGCAACATTTCTGAGTTGTATGGTAAGTGAATGTTTGACTTTATAAAAAGCCCTCAAAGTGTTTTCCAGAATGGCTATATTCGTTCTGAATTCCCGGCAGCAACGTGTGCGAGGCCTTTTGCTCCCGTCCTCATCCTCCTATTGTCACTGGCACTCGGTGTCATCAGGTTTCCTCCCTACCTCCTCTTTGGCCATCCTAATAGGAGCTGTAGTGTTGGCTCACATGATTTAAATTACATTTCCTTAATGACTAACATGTTGGATCTTTTTCACCCCCATGTGCTTATTTGCTATTTGTATATTTTCTTGAAGTATCCGTTCAAATCTTTTGACTGGGCTTTTTACAATAGCTTTCTGATTCAAATTTTATCTTTCACAAAAGAAGAGTGTGTTAAGTCTAGTAACAGTGGATGGTATATTTACAGTGCCTGTGGATGTGATAGGAAAACAAACTTCAGGACAGATTATTTCGTGGAGCCTTTAGCAGTAGATATTAAATAAAGTGGTGGCCAACAGAAGCCTCCACTAAGGATAAGCTGTGCCCCAAGAACCTGAATTCCTTTCTTTTTGATGAGCTAATTAAATTGTGTATTAGAATAATTTAGTAAATTTAATATTTTATTTCATACTTGTGAATAAAATGGAGAAATGTGGATTGCATAGCAATAAAGTTAGTGTCAATTATGTTTTTTTTGAAAAAATAGTACCCCTAAAATAATGATTTTTTTTTAGGGATGTTCTTAACCCAATTAACTAACTCACTTATAATATTCAAATTAAGTCCCCACAATTTATTGAGTGCTCTGTAGATTCTATCTGACAGGGCGTAAATGTACAGAAAAACCTTAGGCAGAATAAACCCAGGTGTCCACGACGCAAGTTTGTAGTCCTTTCTCACAGTGGCCGTCCCCAGGCCACCAGGTGAAGGTGGCTGTGGAGACAGCAGACGGTGCGGCCTTCGTGTCCATCCCCATCCCACCCCAGGCGCCAGCTGTGCCCGGCCCCCACTTCCTTGTGTCCCTCCGAAGGCCACGTCCAGTGAAGTTCCATTAGGGCAAAGGCCGTGGAGAGGTCACCGTGGATTCCATCCAGTCCCTTTTAAAAATGCATTTATGCTCTTTGTTTAGATTCTCTGAAAAAAGAGCACACAGTCTGCGTGTGCATCAAGGAGCCTGTGGATTTGTGTGCACTAAGTGGCAATTTTCTTCGTATCAGAGAGGTTTATCGAAACACAGTGCTTCAGTGTCCCAACGCAAGGCCGGATTTCAGTCAGCCCACACAGCTCTTCATTTAGGAGCCGAATGAGTCAAGACAGTTTTCTTTGGAAAGCAGCTGTAACACTTCCTGTTGCTTTGCACTCTTCACGTGGACAAAGACAAACACTGACGCAGGCCCTGAGGTCCTTGGAAAGTGGGCATCGGCGCCTCACTTCTGAGGGCGCTTCCTGTCTGGGGCTCTCCCACCATATGGGTTAGGGTGAGAGGAAAGCTAGGTAGAAGCTGCACCAGCGGTTTCCACAGGTGCCTGAAGCTGTTTCACCCCTGACCTCGCTTCTTCTAAGTCCGTGGTCTTCCACCAGAGGCCGATTTGCCAGGAGTCCTGCGGCAGTGTCGGCAGACGCTTGGGATGGTCCTGGTTGGGAGGGAGCTGCTGGAATCCAGGGTGCTGAGGGCAGGGTCCTGCTACATGTCCGACAACGCACAGGTGTCCCCACAACAAACAGTCATTTGGCCCCAGATGTGTGTGGTGCAGAGGTTGTGAAACCCTGCTCTAAGTTGTAATACTCGGGAGGCAGTGCAGACAAGAAGCAGGGTCCTTTGGTCCATTGTGTTGCAGGCCATTGGGTGTCCGGGAAACTGAGAGGATTGCCAGTGCCTGGTGCTGGCATTAGTAGGGGCTGGGAGGGGACAGGCGGTGGCCTTTGCTGTTCAGTGATGCTAAAGGGGGTGCCACCCTTCACTGGCCCTGTGACTTGCTTTTGTCCTGGTCTTGACTTCTGTCAGGACTTCTGTGTCCCTGTCTGGTGTCCCATGACCACCCTCAAGTTCGGTGACTCACTAGGAGGACACAGGACTCAGAGGCCGTTCGTTACAGTGAGAGAATATTCAGCAGAGTCACTAAGGGGAAAAGACACATCAGGCAATCTGGAGGACTCCGGACACCGGCTCCCAAAATCTCCCCATGGAATTGCACAGGACACACTTCCTTTCCCACCCATGAACTGTGTAACATGTGCCTCGGGCCCCAGGCCAGGGAAGCCTGCTGGAGACTCGGAGTCTGGGGCTTTTGTGGGGTGTGGTCACATAGGCACAAAGCACCAGAAAGAAAGCTGGTGACTGTCATAGAAGCTATTGTCGGTACCAACAACACAGATAAGCTTATGTAGCGTGTTCTAGGGCCCCTGGTGTACAAAGCAACCTGATCAATTAGGAGCATAGGGAACATTTCAAGGGCCAAAGTCAAAGTCAGTTGTGCAAGCAAGCCTGGTGAAGATATGTGAGATTTGAACAAGGTTCTCTCTTGCATGCTGCAATCGTCAGCACCCTCCCAGTTATTTTGCAAATTCCCCACTCGCCTCTCAGTGAAGCCCTTTCTGCTTAAATCAGACACAGTTGGCTATTGCTGCTTCAATCCACAGCCAAGAATTGGCTCACACATGATGTAATTAAAAAATAACAACCATGAGCACATTGGGCTTTGCATTGATTGTGTGTATGCACGTGTGTGTGTGTGTGTGTGTGTGATTTCAAACCATTATCTTTCCCATTTCCATCAGAAAGTGAGCTTTTTGAAGACTCTTTGGAGACCATAGATGAGTCAATGGGGAGAGTGTAATTCATCCTCCAGTGGTTTTTAAAAATGTGTATTTAAAATATACCCCCCCTCTTTTTAACAGACTAGACCCAGTGTACTTGCAAAGATGTTGCTCATATCATATTTACAGTTTTGTCGCTGTGTAAGTCTGTTCCTAAGAATGACCTTAACCTGCCTGTAGGTCGTCACATATCCCGGGCTGCTTACTAGGTCTGCCATTGCGATGGTCAAGGACACCCCTGTTTTCTGAGGTATGTAATAAATATCGCTCATGTCTATGAGGCAGATCCTAATCTCTGAGGAAAACAATATTACCACGGAAGCAATGAAAGAGCCCAGTATGAAGAGTTGAGAATTTGCTGGAGTATATTTGGCTATATTGTCTGACTTTCTCACATACCACGTCTTCTCTCCCTTTCAGTGTGATTGAAGGTAATGATGATAAGACTGCTTTTAAAATGCTTCTTCCTTTTCAGATTATAAAAGTGATGCAGAGTTGTTGTTAAAAATATAAAAATGCAGGAAGATGTAAAGCTGATCATAAAAATAATTCATATTTCCATTATTCAGAGAAAATTGCAAATATTTTTGTGTATAATATTCCCTTCTACTTATATACACACACACATATTATACTCATATACACGTGGGAATATATTTGTGAATGTATATTTGTGCACATATAGACGTATCTATACATATGCATGTCTAGGAATGTGCATATACATAGTTGTATTTTATATATAATTTATATCATTTGGATTCTATTGGTGTTCTTCTGTAACATGCATTTTATTTGTTTCATTGGCACTGTATCAATTTGATATATTCTTCTACATTGTTGAAGAAAGTTAAATGGTCTCATTATATTTCATTCCATGGCTGTACCGTAGTTGTAATTCCATTGTTAAGTACATAGCTGTTTCCATTCTTTATGGTTACGTGTCATGGTGTGTTGAAATCTTTAATCAAATTAGGTGCACATATGATTTTCCCTCAAGACTATATACACTGTTATTGATGGAATTTCTGCATTAAAGAGTTTGCCCATTTTTCAAACAATGGAAACTTATGGCCAGTTGTCCTCCATAAAAGTTGCTCCATATTTCACACTGAGAGCTCATTCTCACAAATTTACCAATCTTAGTGATTGTAATTTTAAAAAATCTGAACAGTCTGGTGTTTATAAAGGTTTTTCATCATAATTACAGTGTAAAATAACTTTGATTAGTAAGGAATAGCCAGGAAACCTTTAAAAGAAACAGATTGGCCCCTTTTCTTACCAGATGTCAACCTGTTCAATTTGCCGAATAGCAGGAAGAGGAAAACAAAACAGAACAAGACAGTATCTTGACCCTAAATAAGCCCGTAGGGTGTTCTATTACCTGGACTTCCCAGACGTGGATGACCAGGCATCAGCTACTCCCGCACGAAGCCAGGGGCCTGTGGGTGGCGCGGAGCAGGCCGGGCGCGGGCGGAGTGCTGTCAGGCGGGTCTACGTGGCAGGCTCCTGGGTTTGGGGTTGGGGTCAGGTTCCAATAGATGGGCCCCTCTCTGAATCTTTGTTGGTGGCTTTGCCCCTCGGGCGGGACTGGTTCTGAGGACTCAAAGAGACTTTTTCTTCATGTGCAGAAGTAATCTGTTTCCTAAATTCTGATTATGTCACATTTACTCTTTTCCTAATTATCCCTTATTTGTTCAATATAAGATAATGAATTCTGACAAACAATCAGTGAATGCACACCAAGTGATATGCTTCATTTTAATTGGGTTGCCATTTTTTTTCTTCTCTGCTAAATTACAGCCCATCAGCCCGAGGTTCCCTGTGGTGAGCAGCTAATAATGTGGCCAGGTGCAGCCCATTTTATTTCCTAAATAAGAAATAATAGCAGCAGATCCCCCTAATGTGAAGTGGAAATGTGGGCCGTGATATCTGTTCTCAGTGGCACTGCATGCTAAGGCAAGCTTTCCATCCTGAACTCTATTCTGACAATTTTCCTTTAAAAATGTGATTGCAATTAATTTGCATTGCACTGATGAATTAAAATCGGTGGTATTTGTCAATCCATAGAGGGCTTTCTTTGAGACTTCTGAGCAATCTCTTGTTTATTTTAGCCTTAGATTTCACAATAAACAAACCTCTGTTAGAGTTAAGAACACTAAGCCACTATAGATACAAATGAAAATACCACGGTTAAATGGCCCAATTGAACAAAATTCCACTCCGTTCATTTTGCGAAATGGTGCTAGATGACGTTGTGTCGTTCCACCAACCCTGGAAACACCTACCCAGTGGAATGTTGGGAAGTCTTTTCCTCCTGTCATTTCACCGTTAATAACACTTGTTTCTACTTGGGAATATTTTAGTGGTTTTTCATTAGCTACAATGAGGTGAAGGTAACTGTTTGAAACTCCTTTCTAGATTACTGGATTATTAAGTCACCAAGCATGGATGTTCAATTTTTAATAAACGCAAACATCCTCTTTCTGAGGGTGGAGTGACAAGCATTTTTACCATCACGTGTTGACATCTATTACAACATCTGTCTGCTATTTTCATGGCCAGGAGGCCACAGACGTTCTTAAGCCCCCTGAAAACATATAGGAAAGCTCGCAAAGGAAGGGGATTAAAGATCCCTATCTTAGTTCTCTAACGTGGTAAGAAAAATTATGGAGGAGAAAGCAAAAATGAAGAAAACAGCAGGTGTGGCTGAACCCCCGTTCCCACCAAGGTGGACGTAGTTTTCACTTCGCTTCCTCACCGTGTTTTAACTCCAGCCCCTTCCCTCCGTATCCACTGCCACGTTCCGCCTCAGCTGCCGTTTTGCACACGTGTCCTTGTCCCTTTGTAGACCTTTTCCACACGGCAGCCAAAGGGCTCATCAGAAACCATCCAGTCATGCACTGCCGTGTAACGAACAGTCCAAGACTTGGTGGCTTAAAATAGCTACCATTTACTCTGTGCGTGACCATGAAATTTGGGCAGGGCTCAGCCGAGCAACTGCCCTGTAATCCGACATGTGTGGACCTCAGCTGGGGAGGCCTGAGTGGCCAGTAGGATGGCAATCTGGCCCCTCCTTGGCACAAGCCTGATTTGTAGACTTGTCGAGACTTCTCAGTCACGGACTGACCTCTCCGTTCTCAGCTCATTGCTTTGTGTCCTTTCCATGCACTATCTCTAGCGTGGCACTGTTGCAGTTAGATGTCTCACATGGTGGTTCAGGGCTTAAGGGACAATGTTTCCAAAGACCAGGGTGAAATTGCAAGGTTTCTGTGACCCGGCCTCGGAAATCCCAGAACCTTCCATCCACGGAATTTTCTTGGTCAGGCAGGTCACCAGGGCCATCCCAGCTTCAAAGAGACAGGGGTTTAATTCCAACTCTCAATAGTGGGAATAGCAACAAATTTGAGCTGTCTTTAATTTCTCACAAAACACGTTGGATCATGTGACACTGGAGCTTAAACCCCCCCAAGGCTTCCCATTGCTTTTCAGATAAAATCTGACCTTGACCTGCTGACCAGGCTGGTCTCAGAGGGGACTCTCCTAGGCTGTTCTCTATATTTTAACATCCAAGCTTCCTTCATTTCCTTGAACAATAATGGCTTTCCCCACATCACGTTCATCTCCTTCTGCATTGTCTAGTTGAAGCCAAGGTATCTTCAAGTGCATTCAAGTGCTACTTGATAGGGAGAGCCTTCCTTGACCTCTGGGGACAGTCAGACCCCTCTCACATCCTTTCCGAGCCCTCAGAGTTATCACATGGTTAATCGTGTGATTCAACACTTGCATTCTTCACTGGAATGAGAGGCTCGTGAAGGCAGGGTGTTTTCGTCCTGTTCTATACCATCTCTACCGCATCTAGCAAGCACATTGCCTTGCACACAGTAGGCACCTAAAAATATTTATTAAATGAGTCATCTCATCACCCCAGATACAGAACTGGTGCTTATCCGCGTGCCACAAATTACACAAATTCCTTGAAGCCGTTGTCTCCCGAGCTACTGTGGCCCTGCACCATCCAGTGGGGCAGCCAGGGCCACATGCATGGCTACAGGAAGGAAATGCGGCTGTTCCAAAACGGGAATGCTGTGAGTGTAAACCACACACCACGTTTCAGATGCGGAACAACAGAAGGAACGTAACCCAGCTTATTAATATTTTATGGACTGCGTGTTAAAGCGACAGTAGTTTGGATATACTGGGTTAATGAACTACATTATTAAAATCAATTTCACCTATGTCTTTTGACATTTTCATGTGACTTTCTCAAAATCTAAAATCATTCACATGGCTCTCATTTGTGGATCACATTGTACTTCTGTTGAATAGTGCTCCCCTAACAGAGGGCTCTCTGGTGAAATACACTTGAAGAAACGCTTCAATCACTCTCCCTCTTTGGAAGGTTTCTCATGAACTTACCTGAGGCCCTGAGAATCCTGTAGTGAGACACTAGTTTATGTTAAGCCAGTGTTTCGGAAGCAATTTGACCATGCATGGGATCCATTCTTTTTTGGTGCCCTGTGTGTTCATCTTCTGTGAAACGCACTTAGGGAAACCTGGTGAGGACCCTGGCACTGGGATGCCTGACCCTGAAATCATGGGCGTGGCTCATGGAATACTGACTCTTGTTACAGAAATTAGAAGCAGAGCCGCCTGAAGTCCCTTCTTGTCAGGGGTGGAGGTGGAGTGGGGGACATACAGGAGAAGCTAGGTTCCAGGACACTCCCGGAATTGCACAACCCCTCACGGAAAGCTGTACAAAACTCACGAGTCCCCCTGAGTGCTGGAAGTCACGTCCTCTCTGAGGTGGACACAGCCTCGCCAGCCCCAGGGTTTGGGGCCGGCCTCACTGAGCTCTTCAGAGACACCTGGGCTGTTTCTTAGTTTGCGTTATTTCTTACTGTGCTTTAGCTTGTTGAAGCGGCAAACCCAGATAGCATACAACCTCAGGTGTACAATGTGTGGAGAGAAGTGTCCGGCAGACGGGGCACCAAGGGAAGAGAGTCACAGTGCCATATTTCCCTGCAACTCCCTTGGACTGGCTGCTAGTCATGTGAGCATTTTATTTCTTCTACCATAAATGGTGGCTATTTGCCCACTGGACGTTCCCAGTTTTGTTCTTGCTCGGAAAAGACGGGAGATTTAAATGCGCCATTTGTCAACACAGAATCCTCAGCATTGCCATTTGGATTATGTCTTGCACCCCACTTTCATTTCAAAGGTGTCTGATGCTCATGCAAGGTGTTCTGCAGCCCTCTGAGCCTGGCACATTGTCCATCTTCCCAAAAGGAAGAATCATGGCGTCTTATAAATGAGTCCCACAGATGCCACGATTCTCAGATGGGTTGTTGCCAGAACCCTTCTGGTGCTTGGAGCACCAGGTTATCAGAATTCAAATGAGAGTCTGAGGCATCTTCATGGTCTCACCATGTTCTGCTCATCCTGGGACTAGCCTGCCCACCGTCTTCACCAAAGCCAATACTGGCCTCCATTGCATTTGATTCCAATAAAGCATTTTCACCCCCTTCCTCAGCAAAGCCCCCTGATTTCTTGCTTTTTCTCACTGAAGTTCCTCTCGCCTCCCCACTGTGCGATTAGAAGGAACATTGCGTTGTGTTATTCTACCCAGAGCGGAGAGGCAATGCATTTCCTGTGAGCATAAATCTTAATTGCCATCCCTGCTATAAATCATAAATAACCCTAGCCCGAGTATCATCACGCATAAGAAGGAAGAAAGCCAGGCAGAACATAATAAAAAGGTATTAATTGATAACTAACCAGGTGTTCTATCTTGCTTCAGTATAAATTTTATGACAACAATTTTGCTTAATTGCTTCTTCTGGCTTTGAAAAGTCTATATGAGGTGTGTATTTTAACTCTTTCTAGACCTGATTGGAAAGAAAATACTGATTTAGAAACCTTGAAGCAATTCATCACATTCAAAATATTTTACACAAAAAGAATGTGAGAATTGCACTGGGTGTGAACCCATGGCAGCTCATAGAACTAACAGCCTAAATTTAAGGAAGTAGAGAAGCAAAGGTGGCCTGGTACCCTTATAACCAAAAATGCTGCATCATTTAAGAAAACTGAAAATTTAACTTCTTAATATGGTAAGTTATTATTAAATTTGCCAACAAATACATCAGTAGTTTCCAAACTAAGCTGCATTGAACACTTCTCTGGGTGAATTTGGAATTTCTTAGTGCATTTGAATACTGGCTTTGATGATTGTTAGATCTGAAAATCACTTCGGAGCAGAGGTCTCTTGTTGAGAGTGCAATGCATACGTGCAGAGTAAACGAGTAGAGAAATTTTACAGTAAAAATACTCGTTTAACTTGATCTAACCTGCATTTCCAAAATCTATTTGGGCATTTGTTTTGTGCTCCATCTCTTGTTTTCTTTAGAACACCAGTTTAGGAAATGCTGAAATGTACACTGATGCCTGGTGTGTGATGGGATGGTTCCTTTTTGCTACTCTGCTAAGATAATCTGTCCATTTCTCCCTAATTTTATTGAATGCATTTAATTGAAGAATATTTTGTTGTTCTTTCCAGCTTAAAATAGATTTTTGCAATGTCAGTCTTTATACCTAACTCCATTACAATATACTTCTATGGCATTCCAAGATGATAGCAATGAAATATCATGTGATGTCACTGGGTTTTAGGACAATTGTTTTCCTGCTGTCGATAGGATAATCTTCCAGTCAGGTTCGTTATGAAGGTACATATTTCAAAATCAGTCTCTTCCTAGCATTTGTGGTGCTTTTAGTTTGATACTTCTCTCTTTTGACACTGGGAATCAAAGGATGGTGAGTGAGGGCAACAAAGGATGAAGCCTCGCCCTCCTGGCAACTCCCCAGTTGAAGGCTGCATGCTCATCACTCCCTTCACTCTCAGCATCGTAAAGTCACCTTGGCTGTCCCCCTTTGCACCATCTTCCTGCTGCATCAGGGGTGGCACACATTGAAGGAGACCTGTCCAGTGAGTCTAGTCTGACCATCCGCCTATTTTCATGCGGATGAAAGATGAAAATTGTCTAGGCCAATTCAGAATTGCACCGTCCTGTGTTGTACAGGGAAGTCGGGTCTGAGTAAGTTGAAACATTTGTTGAGTAAGATGTTCTTTGTAGGCTTCCTCTAACTGATTGGAACCATTTATCTTGCTGTGATTTCACAGCACACACACAATTGTGATTGTTTTATTAGTTCTTTGCTGATTAAGTGAAATATAATTGTACTCTTTGAAACAAAAAGAAGAAAGTACGAAGTTAGTTGATTTAAAAAAGCTGCCTGGGAATGTAAGTATGGGGGTTAGTGATGTTATCAGTGGTAGAAAATGACACAGTGGCTGGACTAAACAGAACTTCAAGTCAATGGAGGCTAAAAGGTGCATTTGATGGGATGTGGGCACAGACCCGGGGAAGTGGTCTACTTGGCAGCTGTACCCCTCAGCCATCTCAAGTCTGTGTGACCTTGGGCAAATTCTTGACCTTGGGCAAAGCCTAGAGTCCTCTTTGGTAAAACTTGCGGTTGGCCTAGATTAGAGGATAAATTCAGCCAAGAGCCAAGTTCAGCCAGCTAGAATATTTGTGTTCAGTCTACATATAATGCTTAAAAGTTTATTTTGCATCATTGCCAACATTTAAAATTTCAAAGGCACTGTACAATCTAGATATCCAGCTGAAAACCGTATGTCTAGCAATGCAGGCTCCTCTTCCCACTGACGTCAGTGGTTCTGGTGCTCATCTTTCCAGGTCAGCCATGTCCCGGCCACCCCGGGGCGGGGGGGGGGGGGTCCCTCACACTGAGACAAAATACTAGTCACCAATTATGTTCACAATGTGCTGCTACTTCGTCCTGGTAATTTAGTCATAGTAAATGATTTATGGCATCCACATGGCTATGAAAAGTGAAATATTTGTTTCAAGAAAAATGAGATACAGCATGTTTTTTTTGTAGCAAAACATGTGTTTAATATGTAAGTAAAGAGTGCTTTTTCAAGTTTAAAACCCATCCAACTTTGCTCATCTTTGCAACCATCTTGGCCCTTGATGGCATTTCAGTTTGTGGTCTTTAGTTTGGAGCAGGGGCTGGCAAACTGTGGCCCAGAGGCCAAATTCAGTTTACAACTTATTTGTGTAAATAAAGTTTTATTGGGCCATAGCCATGCCCATTCATTTGCATACTGTCTGTGGCTGCTTTCACACTTGAAATACAGACTTGAGCAGCAAAATAATGACTGTGTATCTTGCAAAGCCAAAAATATTTACTATTTGACCCTATGGAAAAAGTTTGCTGACTTTCAGTTTTAGCTCCGACGTGTGTACAGCTTAGAAGTCATCGCTCAACCTCGCACAACAAGAAAAAAGCTGAACAAACTGAAAACCGATGACTTTTTTTGGAAGCATCAGAGAATTGAGGTCACAGGGCAAACTGCCACTCTGAAATCTGGAGAGACAGGTCCAAGCAGAGAAGGGCAGCCAAGGTCATCTTATTGGGAGTAGAACTGGTAGAACATTTAAATGGTAAGTTTGACAAATTGCTGGCCGTGAAGTGAGTGGCTTGAGAGTTAAAATTTCCTGGGAGTGCCTGTGCTTTCCTGTTTGTACCTCAAGGAACCTTATTGTGTTCTCAAAAGGAGATCTGACAAAAAGCCATTCTTGGTCTGAGCATGGGGAGTAGAAAAATCATTTGATATAAGACCATTATATTCTCGATAATAAAGCTCTGGCTTCCAACACAAATTCCTTTACCAGAGCTTTAGCTGACCTGGGAACAAGCAAATTACCAACTATAGCCCCCTCAAGCTTTCCTCCTATTTCACATAAAGGGGGGGGGGGGAAGCTGAAAAAAAAATTAAATAGACCACTTCTGAAGGTTATAACCCACAGAGGGATTCAGGTATACTAAAACCTGAGATTTATTCATAAAATCATGGAAAGTTTCCTCTCCTCAATCCCTTACCACCACATCAACAGGGCTCCAGAATAAGCAGTGTGCGTTACAACTGAGAGAGCCAGAGAGCAAGGACTCTATCTAAGAAGGAATTCCTAGGGAAACACAAGGACACCAGAAGAGAAAAAAAAAAAAAAAAAAAATGAAAACCAGGAAACTAGAGGAAACGGAAGCTTCTGGCACCTACAGCTGCTTCAAACATGAAGTACAGCCCAGCTCCTTGCCAGAGTCATATACAACCACGCTAAAAGCTTGATTATCTCAGTTCTGAATCCTCAATATATCACAACTATCTTTCAGCAAAAAAATTATAAAGAATGAAAGCAAGTGAAAAAACATATTACAGAACAAGGCAAGAATCAGAACCAGACTCAGGTGACACAGATGTTGGAATTGCCAGACTTGGAATTTGAAATAACTATGATTAATACTCTAAGGGCTCTAACAGAAAAAGTAGACAGCGTGCAAAATAATATAATAATAATAATAATAATAATAATAATGGAACAGAATATCGAAGAAATGGGGAAATTATAAAAGGTGTAACATATGTATAATGCAAATATCAAAAGGAGAAGAAAGAAAAAAGAACAGAAGAAACATTTGAAGAAACAGCTGAGAATTTTCCAAAATTAATGCCAGACAACAAATCACAGATTCAAAAAGCTCAGACAACATCAAGCAGGTTAAATATCCCAAAATTGTACATCCAAGTATGCCATATTCAAACTGAAGAAACCAAAGAAAAGGAGAAAATATTGTAAGAAACCAGAGGGTCAAAACACCTTACCTGTAAATGAACTAGGATAAGAATTTCATTGAACTTTTGCCATGAACCACGCAAGCAAGAGAGTGGGGAGAAATATGTAATGTGTTGAAAAGAAAAACAACAACAACACATAAGAGTCTATCTCCAATGTAATTATTCTTCAAAAGTGAAGGATAAATGTCTTCTTAGACAAACACTGAAGGAATTCATCATCAGTTGACCTGCCTTGTAAGAAATGTTACAGAAGCTCTTTAGAGAGAAGGAAAATGACGTAAGTCAGAAACTCAGATCTATATAAAAAGGAGGGGCATTATAGAAAGAATAAATGATGGCAAAATGGAATTGGCAAGGCAAAGTAGACAAATCCATTATTGTGGAGACCTCAACACCTCTGTATCAGTGACTGACAGAGCCAGCAGGCAGAAAATCAGTAAACATAGCTGACCTGAACAGTACCATCGAACAACAGAATCTAATTGACGTTTATAGAACACTTCAACAACAGCAATACTTGTTCTTTTCAAATTCACATGGAATATTCACTGAGACCACATTCTGGGCCATAAAACACACCTCAACACATTTAAAATCATAGAAATCATACCAGATATGCTCTCACACTGTAATAGAATTAAGCCACGATGGAAGTAAATTTAATTTAGTAACAGAAAAAATAGCTAGAAAATCTCTAAATATTTGGAGAACAAAAGCACACTTCTAAATAACACAAGAATCACAGAAAATGCTCAAGGGAAATTTTAAAACATTTTGAAATAAATGTAAATGAAAATACAACTTATAAATATTTGTTGGGTGCATTGAAAACACTGCTTCAACAGAAACTTACAGCACTGAATAGACATTAAAAAGGAAGGACTATCTAAAATCAATCATAATGCCTCCAATGTAGGAAACTAGAGAAAAATTTCAGTATAAGCCTAAAACAAGCAGAAGAAAAGAAATAAATATTAGAGCAGATCAATTAAATTGAAAGCAGGAATCCAATAAAAAAAATCAATGAAACTAAAATCTAATTCTTTGAAAAGACAAATAAAATTTGTAAAACTCTAGCTAGATTATCAAGAAAAAAAGGAGAAGAAACAGATTTCTCATATCAGATATGAAAGAGGAGTCATCACTGAAGATCCCATGGACATTAACGGGGGCGGGGGGTGGGGGGTGGGAGATGAGGGTAAGGGGGATCGAATATATGGTGATGGAAGGAGAACTGACTCTGGGTGGTGAACACACAATGGGATTTATAGATGATGTAATACAGAATTGTACACCTGAAATCTATGTAATTTTACTAACAATTGTCACCCCAATAAATTTAATTAAAAAAAAAAATGATAATAAAGAAATATTATGAAAAATGTTATGCCCACCAATTTGGTAACTTAGATGAAATGAGTTAATTTCTTGGAGGACATGCAGGCACTGTCAAAATTTATGCAAGAAGAAATAGATAATCTGAATAAGGCTATATCTATTAGAGAAATTCAATTCAATAATTAATGACCCTCCAAAAAAGATAACAATAGGCCCAGATAGTTTCGTTGGTGAAATCTACCAACCATCTAAGGGAGAAATGATACCAATTCTCTACAATCTCTTCCACAAAACAGCAGAAGAAATACTTCCTAATTTATTCCATGAGACCAGTAAACTATAATGCAGGCAAACCTCATTGTATTGCACTTCACTTTATTGCACTTCAAAGATAATGCTTTTTTTTTTTTTTTACAAATTGAAGGCAAGATCTTCCACCAGCAAAACGATTGTGACACATTAAAGGCTCAGCTGATGGTAATCATTTTTTAGCAATAAACTATTTTTAATTAAGGTGTGTACATTGTTTTATTTAGACATAATGCTCTTGCACACTCAGTAGACTACAGTGTAGTGTAAACATAACTTTTATATGCACTGGGAAACCCCCAAATTTGTGTGTCTTGCCTTATTGCAATATTTGCTTTATTGCAGTGGCCTGGAACTGAACCTGCAATATCTCTGAGATATGCCCATACCAAAACCAGACTAAAAATATTACAAGAAAGGAAAGCTACAGAACAGTATCTCCCATGAACAGAGATGCAAAATTCCTCAACAGTACTAGTAAAGCCAATCTAACAATGTCTAAAAAGAATTATGCACCACGATCAAGTTGATTTATTTCATATAGTGAAGGCTGGTTCAGCATTTGAAAATCAATTAATATACTCCATCACATCAACAGGCCATTGAAAAATAAACATATCATCAGAACAATAGATGCAGAAAAGGCATTTGATAAAATAACATCCATTTGTGATAAAAAGCTCTCAGCAAATTAAGAATATAGGGAACCTTTCTCATCTTGATAAATAATGCTACAAAAAGCTACTGTAAAAATACTTAATGGTGAGAAATTAAGTGCTTTCCCTGTAAGACTGGGAACAAGGTGAGGGTGTCCCCTTTACCACTCCTGTTCATCATCATACTGGAAATCTTCACTAATGCAATAAGATAAGAAAAGGAAATAAAAGGTATACAGGTTGGGAAGGGAGAAATAAAACTGTTCATAGATGACATCACTGTCTAGTTGGAAAATCCCAAGGAATTAATCTAACTAAATAGGAACAGAACCTAAATATGAAAAAACTGCAATACTCTGATGAAACAAATCAAAGATCTACATAAATGTTGAGATATTCCATATTCGTGAATAGGAAGATTCAGTTTTGCTAAGATGTCAATTCTTCCCAATTTGATCCATAGATTCAATGAAATCCCAATAAAAAATCCCAGCAAGTTAATTTTTGCGTATCAACAAATTGACTTTAAAATTTATGTGGAAAATCAAAAGACGCAGAAGAGCCAACCCAATATTGTAGAAGAAGAAAATTATAGCACTAGCACTACTTGACTTTAAGATCTCCAGTGGTCGTGACAGTGTGGGATTGTCAAATGGTCAAATTAATGGAACAGAATGAGGAGCCTATAAATAGATCCACAAATACATTCAACTGATTTTTGACAAAGGAGCAAAGGCAATTCAATGGGAAAAATATAGTCTTTTCAACAAATTGTGCCAAACACAATTGGAGGCATGTATTATATATTTATATATGAAATCTAGACATGAAATTTAACGAAAAACTTACAAAATTTACTTTCATAAAAATTAACCCAAAATGGATTATAGATGTAAATATGAAATGCAAAGCTATATAACTTCTAGAAGATGATATAGATGAAAATCTATGATTTGGTTATGACTTTTTAGATACAACCACAAAAGCACTACCCATGAAAGAAAAAAGTGATGTTAGACTTTGTTGCAAAGTTCTGCTCTGCAAAGGGCACTGTGAACAGCATCAAAAGACAAGCCACAGACTGGGAGAAAATATCTGAGAAACACACATCTAAGAAAGATTTTCATCAAAAGTATACAAAAAACCTTTAAAACTCAACAATTATTAAACAACGCAATTTTTAAAAAGGGTAAAAGATATGAACAGACATTTCACCAAAAAATATATATACATAGGTGGCAAATAAGCATATAAGAAGATGCCATTTTATATTATTAAGACGTTGCAGAATGAAAAAAGAGATACCACTACATATTTATTAAAATGGCTAAAATCCAAAAAACTGACTGTACCAAATGCTGATAAGGATGTGAGACAACAGGAAAGTGTTTCTTTCATTGCTGGTAGGAATACAAAATAGTAGAGCCACTTTCAAAGACAGGCTGGTGATTTCTTTCAAATTAAATGTAGTCTTCCCATATAATCTATCAATCATATTCCTAGGTATTTACTCAAAGGAATTTAATGTCCACACAAAAGCATGCCCACAAATGTTTATAGACATTTTATTCACAATTTTTCCAAACTGGAAGCAACCACAATGGTCTTCAATAACCGAATGGTTAAGCGCATTCGGTACATCCATGCAATGGAACATTATTCAGTGATGAAAAGAAATGAGCTGTCAATCTACAAAAAGATACAAAGGAACCTTATATGCATATTGCCAAATGAAGACAGCCAGTCTGAAAAAGTTACATTCTGTATGATTCCAACTATATGACATTCTGGAAAAGTCAAAACTGTACAGACAGTAAAAAGATCAAAGGTTGGGGGAGGGGAGAGGGGCCAGAGAAAGGTAAATAGGTGAAACAGAAAATATTTTAGGGCAATGAAACTTCCATATGATATTGTAATGCTGAATACATGACATTATGCCTTAGTCAAAACCCATAGATTGTACAAGACAAAGAGTGATGTTCAATATAAACCATGGACTTGAGTTAATAATAAGGTATCAAAGAAGTTCATCAGTTGTAACAAATTTACCAAGCAACACATATAAAGTTTTAAAAGAGAAAGTTTCATGACTACAGACCAGGGTTGGAAAACTTTTTCCCCACCTATCTTTTTAAATTTTGTAAACTTTATTTTTAGCACAGTTGTAGATTTATAGAAAAAGTGAGCAGATGGTACAGGCAGTCCCCATATACCGCTCCCTGCCTCTCCCTGTAATATTCTCCCTTGCTTCAGTGAGCTAAACTTTCATTTGTTCAAAGAGGACAGTTTTCTAAGAAATAAAACTCCAATGTAAAGTCATTTGACATTGACCTCCAATGACCTCCAATGACCTCCAATGACCTCCAATGAGGTTAATTGACATTGGGGAAGTAGATTACTTTGATTTGCCCTATATACTATTTACATTTGAGACATAATGGTGACATCTGACCAAGCAGAAGCTAGTGGGAGCCAGCAAGAGCCAAACTAGCTTAGAAATGACTGCATAAATATTAATATATTCCATATGTTGTGAGTACTTACTATTTGTTAAGGGAGCATTGTGTTATTTGGTTGTGGATTCTTAAAATACGTTAGATTATTGTAATTGGTTAAAAAAAATTATTAGCAAAATATTTATACATAAAAGCAGAATCTTAATTACAAAGATAATTATAAAGTGTTTTTTTTCAAGGGCAAGGGCAAATACAGAAGACAATTCTGCTCATTTTTAATATAGCAACACATTGACTCACCTATTATTTTGTGATGGATTCTGGAACACTGAGAAAGATGAACATCTCTCTCTATATTTATGTATATGATAGAACCAAAATGAGACGTGCGTGAGATAGTTTCTGTTTCTTCAACAGTGATTTTCAGCTAAGAAACTGTAATGTGAACCAGACCTTGAATCACAGAAAAAGCATCTATTTCCCTTAAAAATGGTCTGAATAGAATTCAATAGTTTTTCTTAATGTGTATTGTTAGTGTCACCCAGATTGTTTTGGGGGAGGTAACGTTCAAGCATATTTTCTTGATGCAAAAAGTTACCACAATTCTGTATTCTGTTTGCTTTTGTTGGTGGTGTTTGCCCTCCAAGGTATTTACCTGTCAAGCACACGCCATATTTATTTACTCTTTCCAACCTTTCCAATGACAACCCCTTGGTTCCTTGCATTGTAGAAGTTTGAATAGATAAGAGATCTCTTCTTTTTATTTGAACTGAATAAATTAATAATGGAAAAATTCAATAAAGTCTTTGACAGAGTATCATGGGCCTCTGAATGGCCTCAGATTCATCAACCAGCACATATCAGTGAACGCCAGAATATTGGGGCTCCTGTGCTTTCAAATTGGTACTTTCTTAAAAGGGGAAGCAATTTTGTATTTGAGATTAAGTATCAGAAGGTTTGATAGTGTTACCAATCCTGTAGGAAAAAAATTACTTTTCTAAAACACCCACTTTTCTAGGTAGTAGTTACGTATGGAATAGTTGTGTCTGCTGTGTTGATATGACAGGGTTAGGGTATTTCTTGCCCAGCAATCATGTGCCATTTTAAAGCTTGTCTCTTGTGCATAGGCTGGCCAGGTCACTGAAGGGACACTGGGTTGCTCAGATGCTCCCGCTTGTTAAGAGTTGGTCTCAAGTAGGAGCAGAGGCCAGCTGGGAATTAGAATCTAAGGACACACACACACACACACACACACACACACACCCCATTAGCAATAAGCATGCCACTGATGGTAGGATACTCCATCTCCTCCATGTCATAAATTTGATGTTGCCTAAAGAATTTATCATTTAGTGATGTCTGTGTCCTAGGACTGGTGTAATACTGCGATCGATCCCTGCCAGCTTCCTTGCATGTTTCCTTCCTTCCTTTCTTTTAAGAATGTGTTGTCAGAACATTCCTTCCAGTAGAATGAAAGAGAATTGGGATCTGGCCCCCTTATAAACTGAAGCCAGAATCTGTGGTTGACTTGTGCCTTCTCTTTTCTGTTGATAAGTGTTCTTTCTTTAAAGAGTTGGCAGGAGAGGCAATGCAGTAAACACGAGGTGATCTGCTAAGCAAAATACTGACAGCTTTCCTCTCATTTCACTTAAGAAGTACCTATAAAATATACACTTTCTCTGGATTAAAGGGAAGTTAACAAATCAGACATTACTTTTTTCTGGGTCAAAAAGGTTTTCTAGTTCTCGCCCCAAGATAAAGAAATACATACACACACATAGGTGTGTGCACCTGTGTAGTTTTGACCTTTTCAACAACTCAATCTAATTTTAATGAGTTTGTTCCAAATATCTCAAAATAGCACTGTGTCATTATTTTGAATGACATTCAGTCAAAGTCTTTAACAGCTCGGAGGCCATTTTGCATATGTTCATCAACATATCCGTACTAATCCCCAAAGAAAGTTCATGCCAAATTCTGAAGGAGAGGAAAACAGTAGCGCTAATTGTTTATGGTAAAAATAAATTATCAGGAAGGACACATTATGTGGGGGATGGGGTTCTGAAGAATTTTCTCCCTTTCAGGTAAAAAGGACGCGTTCACATTTCAGAGCCCACAGAACCTGCTTACACTGTGCTACGCGGCAGAGCGTGGCTGGGCTTTTAATGGTGAGCCTGCACCGTGCCTTCGAATGACCTGGTTCTTTAGAACCCCACCCAGTATGTGCCTTTCCCTGGCAAGTTCTCAATGTAGAGGAGGCAAATAGAATTATCCATTCATCTGTCCATCCACTGTGATGTATCTACCACGGGCCAGGAATTGTCTCAGGTCATATTTTGAAAACAGGCCACTTCTGGTGCAGACAATGTCGATGGATGTCTGGAAAGAAGTCAGAAGGTGAATGCAAGGACACGTGGTGGTACCAAGGAAGGCATGATGGGTGCTGCCTGGGACTGGGGGTTTCTGAAGGTGCTGAATTAGGGGGTGCAGCCCATGAAGGCTGTTACCTCACCTAAGCCCGTTCCCACCTGTTCTTCTATCAGGAAGTGAACAGGGTTAGGGCCACGAGCACGAAACATTCTCAAGGGCCATCAGCATAGGGGGTGCCCTTCAGAACGACTGTGGTTGATTTTTTGGCCTCAGCCCCTGGACAACGCTGCTGTCACAATAAGTTGTTCCCACTCCGTAGGTCCCATTGTTGTGCCTGACTGAGACCACCTCTTTGTATTGCAGACAGCCTGGTTAGGTTGTAACAAATGGCACTCGGTTCATGGCTAACTGCCCCAGCACCCTCTTTCCGTCATCTTCCCCAACATTATCACAGAGCAGACCATTTCTTCCCCCCCGACCCTATGCCAAATATTGTGTACGTGGTCTTACAAAGGTCATTTTGCGTAATACGCATAACAGTCTTATGAAGCAGTCATTAGTGTTTTTGTTTGTCAGATGACAAAAAGCAGAAGACGGAAAGCTCTAAGTGTCTCGCCCAAGGTCATATTCTGGGTAGGGCAGACCTGGTTAATACCTACGTGAGTAGGCTTCAATCCCAGGCTCCCATCCACGGGATGTCCTGTCAATCCATGTCATGCTGTAATATGTGCAGGTCACCTTGCAGTGACTCATGGCTCTGCAGAATCTCCACCAGTGACACATTTCCAAACTCTACGGCATGGCGTATTATTGCACCCAATCTAGCATTGGTTACTGTTTTCCTGTTTTTACCTTTAGTGGGTGATCCTTTTTTGACCTTATCCCCATAAATTATTTTTTAATCATGGGCATCTTTCTCTAGGCTTTACAGATGAAAATAATTCTCCACAATTTTCAGTGTTATAACACCTGTGCTCAACTGAAAAGGGACTTGTGAGAAATAGCAGAATGTTGTATCCAATATGGTGTTATATATGAATGGACTGAGGTGATTTTCTGAAAAAAGCAACACAACAACAGCCAAGAGTATCACACTGTTTAACTTGTGTTCTGAGGAGCAGATTGAAGATTCCATTCTGCAGTGTTAGATTCAGGGGGAAACACTTGCAGATAAGTAGGCAATGTTAGCAGCTACCTAAGATGTAAGTCCAGCTTACTGATAAACATCAGCTATGCGCCACCTGGAAATGCAGCCTGCGTGTTCAGAGGATTCTAAACCTGCTCAGAGTGCTGTGTAGGAATTCTAACTCTGAATAGTTCAATGACAGTTAAGAAGTTTCCAGGACACAGTAGTGAGGCAAGCTGAGCAAGTGAAGGACGTGTAGGTTCTCAGCTGTTAGAAGTGAACAAGGCACTAAGAACAGCCGCAGAGCCACGCTTCTGGTCCAGCTCCTTTCTCTCCACTCACACCAAACACCTTAACAACTGGCTCCCTTAACCCCATGCCATTCACCCCACCCAGTTTCCCCACGTGTTTCCTGGCCGTGCCTGTACGTGACAGCAGTTCTGAGTCGTCATTCTTGGTCTTGGAGCGTCTATGAGTTCCACCTTCATGGTCACCCATTTCTCCTGCCTGAAGCTCAGTGAAACCTTGGATGGTGGAAAATCATGGTCTGTGTAGTCAGGCCAGACAAGGATCCTGATCCAGGCTCCACCCTTCACTGATCTGTGATCTGGGCAAAGCACAGTCCTTTATATTGAGCAGTTAGTTTTCTCTTCCAGGGGTATGACACTGAATGACGCTCTGAGGTCTTTTAAAATAGTTTCATAAGGCCACACACACGTGACTGGGGTTGGGAGGCTGACAGTGGAGGCTGGCACATCATGACACAAGTCTGGGAGTTTGGACATTATTCCATGGGGGCTGGTGATTTCAAAGCTATTAATAGCAGAGATTTAACAAAATAAAATTGAAACCTTTTTATGAAGTCCTGTCCTATAAGACATACACCTTAACTCGCAAATGTTCAGTGTGATTTAAGTCAATCTTCGTCCCCTCCTTCTGCTTCTTCTTGTGCATTCTTGAAGAAACTGGTGGGCAGACGGAAAAGGGTGTACTGATTTATAATGGTGGATTAAAAAATAGAGGCAGTTTATTTATATAGAACTTTTGGCTATATTATCCAAATATGAGCTAGCAGAGAATGAAGGAATATATTTATTATTTTTAAAAATAGTTTGTATTCACAAGTTTAGGAAGAGAATAGGTGCTAGATTGCAAGCTCTGTTTTTTATCATTTGTACATATTGGATAATGTCATGTTCATTGCTGAAGATGAGTTCAAAAATTACCAGCTTGTTTTTCCACTTTCCTTAAAAGTGGAATATCTTGCATCTTAAATGGGTGTTAATTCATTATTGTTTATTTTTTCTTTTCATTTTGTTTGTTGAGGAAGCATGCATAAAACATTGACTGTAACTATTGGCTGCCTAAGTATAGAAATCGAATTTTGGAGGTGAGAGCTGCAGGGTAGCTTGATGTTTATTGATTATTCCCATGGAAAAAGTGACGTGTTGATAGATTGTGATTTCATTGTGAATAATCGTTATTTTCATGGTCTTTGGAAAAACAGCAGAGAGAAGTGGAGAGGGCTACACCAGAAGGCTGTGATGTGTCATATGAAACAACTTGCCCAAATCCTCTCTTTCCCATATAAATACAATCTTGAGTTCCTAATTATTAAGATGGAAAAATTCAACTCTTGGAAATAAGACTACAGAATAATGATAATTGATTGTGATTTACTTTTCTTTACTTAAGTGGTTTCACTCTCTTTTTTTTATGAGAATAAAGTTTTTCTTCTTCTCCCTCAGTCAAAATAATTTCCTTTGTTCTTATTCAGTTATTTTTTTTTGTTAAACATTTTTTTCACATGTAGAACAGTACAAATTGAATAGTTTACCCAGAAAAAAACTCCTATTCTTTTCTTTACTCTAGATAATAGGAGAATGAAAGACTAGAATATTTATAAGCATTCTATACTATAATTATATATGTTGTTATGATTATTTATTCCTTTTCTAATCAATCACTTTTTTCAATCTTTTCTATGAATCTTTAGTAAAACAAGGTACAGTCCCATGATATCAACATGTAGAGGCTTTTGCAGAAAAGATGACAGTTTTTCACAGCAATTTCCCCATCACCACTAGTGGAAACTTAATGGCATCCACTGACACTTATAAAAGCTTTTACCTCTTGGTCCGCTTGAGATTAATTACAAGTGTATTCCTCCTCCTTAGAGATGTCCTGACCAATGTTCGTATTAACCAAGCGATACTCATGTGACAAAAGAGACTAGCATGCAGTGAAGTGGACTTTGGCGGTACCTGGGCCACCAGCATCCCACAGAATGTCCTAACCCAGTGGGCAGCACTGCACCAAGAGCCGGGCTTCCAGAATCAAATGATTGGTTCTTGGCTGGGATTACAACCCAAGCTCCCTGGAGGCAGGGGCTTTGATCTTCCCCAAATTCACTGAGACAGCTGAAATTTCATGGGAAGGTGGCAAGGGTTTCGTGAACCAAATGCAAATGGATGTTGACTTTTCAACTCCAGCTCAAACCGGAAGGCTTTGCCAGTGCACAAAAAGAAAACCCTGGCTTGTAAATCAGGAAATGTTGATTTTCTGATTTGAATGGACTAAATATTCAATATTCCAGTTTGAATGGGCTAAAAGTTAAATTGCAGCATCTTTAAAAATGTTTTTAGTTATATAGCTCAGGGGTTAAGATTTCAATGATTGATATGTGTTAAGTAGAGATAATGTTATTCAGAGGCTTCATGAGAATTTAGGAAGGAGTTAGCAAATGGCAAATTTAGTTTTTTGTAATAAAAACCATATACCTCACTGTTGCAGTAAGGCAGCCAGTTATGGGCTGCATCATCTTTGTTCTTTAACCGATGCTAATAAAATATTTTTATAAAACTTCATACACACAGAAAACGTTTTCCAACGTGAGTCCATGTTATAATTAACCTATACTTGTGAATGCCTCATTAAAAAATCAGTGTGTAGGTAAGCATTTTTATAGAGAAAAATATATAGTTAATATGAGTTATAGCCCAGAGTTTGTCATGAAAAATTATGTACTTTAGGTTCAGACATGACCCTCGTTTTCTGGTCAGAAAATGTGGAGATAAAAATTAGATGATTTCAAGGTAATTTCTGGCTTGCTCTCTGTGATCTTTTCCAGATCCTGTCCATTGTATCCCTGTTTCACTGATGAGGTTATTATGGGTGTTATTATTATTAATTTTCTCCCAAAGCTATTATTCTCCTTTTTGGGTGTGTTATTATTTAGTGTTTTTTGTTTATTTGTTTGTTTGTTTTTCAGTAAAATGATTTTACTAGATTTCCTTCCTTCCTTCCTTCCTTCCTTCCTTCCTTCCTTCCTTCCTTCCTTCCTTCCTTCCTTCCTTCTTTCTTTTTTTTTCCATTTTGGAGGAGACTGAGTCTTGTAATGGACCCACTGAATCTCTCGGCTGCTCTTTTTAATTTTTGTGTAATGGAATTAGTGCCGTGTTTTTCTTTTTAAATGCCATGTAATGAGGTTGCTGACCCAGATGTCATCTGTGCTGCCGTTTAGAGTCCAGCCTTCCCCTGCATCTCGGTTCTATGATTTGATGGTTAGAATGTGGGATTATTATGTACAGTAACTTGCTTTAAGAACGATTTGAGGATTGCATAGATATTGAGGAGACAGTGCTTCTTTCTGCAGTGGCCAGTGGATTTCCAGAAGCTTTGGGTTTCAAGCACACATTTTTGTCTCTGCACACCTCCGGCCTTCTGGGCAGACATCTGCTGTGTCACCAGAAACATCTCACCACCCCCACGCGTGTGTGTGGCTGTCGGTGCCGCCTGGAAGCTAGTCAGAAATGCAGACCCTCCGGCGTGCCCAGACCTCCCGTGACAATCCACATGTAACACAATCCTCTGGTGACTGTCACACACACTGAAGTCTGAGAAGCGCTGGGCTAAAACTTCCATGTCCGTGCTGCCACCGCTGGGCTGGAGTTTCTGAATGCTCCCTCCCAGGAGTCAGCTTTGTCCCTCTCCTTAGTCAGCTCTGCCTCTGGGACATCGGACCGTCCCACGTGCCACTTCTCACTCCATCCGTCACTACTGATGAGATGTGCACGGGGTCGTTTTCCAGTTAGCATTAGACAAGGGACAATGAAACCTCTTGGAAATCATCCATGTTTCTTGCTATTGTAGTGACACACGGAAAACAACAACAGCAACAGCAACAACAACAACAAAAACCAAACCTGTGGACGTATTAGTGCTCATCGTATTTCGAATATAGGTACTTCTAGGCATTTTTCTTTAACATTCAATAGAATTTCCGCTTGGATCTATGGGCTCCAGCATGCTCCGTCCCTCTGTCCCTGTCTGTGTCCTTATACCTGTGGATTGTCAGGATCACCAGGGTGGGCTTTTGTCAACTCCAAGGTCACAGTTCCTCCAGAGTTTCCCTTGGGGCACAGGGCCTCAGACACTGTACATGTGAAAAGCTTCTTGGGGCGTCTGGGGATCTGCCATGTTGGGGGCCTATTGATCTGACTTCGAAGAGGATAGGGATGAGAGCCAGCTATGCTGAGGGATGTGAAAGTACTTTGCAAGCCGCCTGTGGTTCCTCATATCGCCGGGCACCCTTTGCTTTTTCCTCCTGTTCTGCAGGACGTATTGATTTCACAGGTCCGAGTTTTGCCAGGCCCTCCCTGCCCCACCGCCAACACTGCAGGATGGAGTTGATTTCAGTCCCTGTCATGATAACACTCCAGCATCGTGCCTGGAACTAATTCCAAATCATCTTGCATCTGATTTGCAGATGGATTTGCAAAATGTATGTAATCTCTGTGTTCCCCAGGCCTGACGCAGGGACCTCTACCACCCGGTAACTCACATCCAGGGCTTTGGGGCTGGCGTTGTGGGTTCCCCAGTTGAGCTGTGCCCAATCCCTCACAAAACATCAAGGAATGGAACTAAGAAGAGTGGGAGGAATATGGAATTTCGTGGGCTTCTTTTCTTGCAGATTTCTCCATGACACACATGGGCAGCGGTGGTCAAGTTGTAGGTCTTTCGCTGACCAACATAGAATTGTTTTCCCCCTCAGTTTTCTTGAGCCATAATTCCATCCACACCAGCGATTTGCCTCATTCCTTAATGGACAGTAATCTAGCCCTTCAACACACAGGAAAAAAAAAATTCATCACTGAATTTTACTCCCTTTGATTGTTTTCTTTTTTTGCAAAGCTCAGCATGATGCCCTATGGTCAAACTCTGGGATCCTTAGTCCTCCCTTTGAACCTGAATTCACAGACTTGATGACCTGAACTTGCTGCCATGAGCCCCACACTTTACTTTAGTGCAGAGGGCACATCACCCCCAAGACATTTGGGCCTATCGACACCTTTAAGACTGGAATGGACATGGGACTGTGACATCATGACAACACTGGGAATTTTTCTTTTTTAAGTTGGTGACGTTCCTTCACAAATGGGGTGATTTTCTTCTTTACAAAAGAAGGATTTTGCTCCCTCATGGACCATGTTAGTGGGTCATATGACCGCGCCCTATGTAAGAGGCTCAAGACAAACTCAGGCAGCAGTTCTGGGATTTAGCTCCATCATCTGTAACACAAAGTGACACAACCACAGTCCTCTGTGTTCTGCCTCCCAGGCCTACGCAACTCGTTCATTATGCGTGCACATGAGCAGTTTCTCAGCATCCCCCTGAGACTATCTGATTATTACATTGCTTTCACTGAACATTCTGGAAAGACTCAAGGAATTTCCTTTAGCGCTAGCTGGCCTGTCAAAAGGAAATTCCCATTTTTTAAAAAATCAGAATATATTCTCACCTTTTGCAATTTTCTGTTTTCTCCTGTCCATTCCCTTGGCTGATCTGAGGATCCTGAGTTGGGGTCATGCTGGGAAGAGACCCCCAGGGCAGCTGAGGCAGGTGTAGGGGTGTGGGAAGACAGGATGGCAGAGGAGGCAGTCATATTCCCTTCACCAGTCATGCCCAGAAGCGTTTCAGAGTCCTTAGGTATGTCTGTGGCCTTCAGTTCTGAAAGGTGATATGCCACCACAAATGCGACTCTCTGGGAGCTGAATGAGCAAACAATAAATAAATGGAAGTCAAACCCACTTGGGATTGTCAATCCCATCTGTCCTCTACCTAGAAACCAGCCAATGCTTTGGGTCATACAGTGTGTGCTTGCCTCAGATCGCCTTTTGTGTTGCTGGCTGGGCCCATTACGTACCATTGCTTTCCATTTATAACTCAGGTCTCTTGGAAAATACAGTACTGGTTTTATAGACTTCCTTTGATGAGTCCAACTTGTATCTTTCTGAAGTCTTAAGTGGTCTTTCTTCAACAGTGCACGTATAGCCAGGTGTCCTTGGTCGTGTTTTATTGCTTTCTAAAGTTCTCTGGTAAATTTACTTCCGATCTCTCATCTAGTTATGGCTTTAATAGTCTGCCTCACATACTGCCATGCGTCTCCGTTGCTCAAATATCAGGGTGCAGTCTGTATGAAGCCACACCCCTTTGCCTACTTAGGGACAGTCACTCCATGATATTTATACCTGTTGGTCCGTCTGGCCCAGGATGCAGTTCTGCTCACTTATGCTTTCTTTAAAAATCTCAAGTAATTTGTTCTAAACGCTGACATTTTGCTTCTCATGAGGCAGCGTTCAGGACACAATTTCTACTTCTAGTATTTATGAGGAAGACTATGTGTTATCTAACCAGAGTTTCATTTTCTCCGCATCTTATCTTCTTGTGCATGGAACACGTACAGAATCTCAATGACTGGGAATCTCTGAAACATTATGTGTGTTCATATCTATTTCTCCATGTGGCTGTCTTGTCCTACCGTAAATGATGTGTTTAAAATGCACGTTCTGGGAGTTGTTACAAAGGTCATATGTTTACTATGTATATGTTTATGACGTGTAACTTATGAATGTTTTTATTTTTGTTCTTGAACTTTCTTTTTGGGACTATTATCTTTATTAAATGAATTGTGTTCTCTCTCTCTCTCTCTCTCTCTCTCTCTCTCTCTCTCTCTCTCTCTCTCTCTGTGAGAGAGAGACTGCTTCTTTGCGCTTTTTTTTTTTTTTTTTTTTTGCATTGTGGCACTAAAAGAAAATAAAATACCTGCAAGTCACAGTGCCAACATTTGATGCTTTATGATTTGTGCTGTTTGAATAAGTATTTTCATTATTTAAACACAGTCGTGTGTCTCTTCTTGCTGATATCTGAGGTGAGGATTTAGATTTAGACATGAAATTAGCCACTGGGATGTACACATCAGAACTGACTTACGCGTGAGTTACTTTGTGGGGTTTCATTACATATGGTTCTCAGGTCTAGACAGCCAGCCTGAGGAGGGCTAAACCAGCCACCATTAAATACTGGACTTCAGGACTATAATCATAAGCCACAGAATGACATTTATCTGAAGTGATGACCTTGTGACTTGAGCACATTTCACTAGTATTTGCTAATCTCACCAGCATATGGGATCAGGGAATTAAAAATGAGAAGCAGATCAAATAAATTACATTTTACAGTATCCTTGGAGGACAATATGTGACTCTGGAACTGAATGTATTTGACTGAGTTATTTATTTATATTTTTTGAAGGAAAAATAAAAAAAAGAATTGCTACTGACATGAAGATGTTAAGCTTTAAAAGAAAGTAGGAATAAATTAGTATAAGCTATGAATTACCAACTTGAATACCTTTTCATCTATTTCTGGGTAAGGCCTGTGTGTTCAGTTTCGAATGTCCTCTGGGAGACGTGGGCCCACCAGCCATGGAAAATATCCCGTACCAGGCTGACAACACTCAAAAGTCACATTTTGGAAAGAGTGAAGAAAACGTAGATGCCGACCTGACATTTCCTCGTATTCCTCTCCCCATCCCAGCTCCCCTACACTCACACCTGGGAGAAACTGTGAAAGTTGCTGCAATTTTAAGATTATGTGTTTTGGAATGAGACAAACCTGAGTTTGAAACCCGGCTTCCCCACCAACTAGCTGAGCACATGTGGGTATGGTATTTGACAACACTGAGCCTTCATTTCATCACTGGTAAAACCGGGATGATGGTACCTCACTGTTATTAAAGATGTAAAAAGGTGCTGTGTGGACACTTCTGCCTCAGAGCTTCACAGAAAGCACAGTTTAAGCAGCAGTGACTGACAGAAGGTGGCCCTTGGGCGTTAACACAAAAACTAGACTTCCTGCCATTGTAGGATGCTCCCTGAGCATCTGCAAGAAAGGACCAAAATATTATCTTCTTTTGAAAGATCCTCTTATGATTTAACAGGATCACTGTGCTATATCCAGAGCTGTGTGTCTTTCTTCTTTCCTATGTATTATTTGTGCCTTGTTGAAATATTTTTCTATATTATTAGTCTTTTTTTAAAAAATTTGTTTTATCTTTATCTCTTGTTTTGCCTTTTATGTCCTAATTTTTTGAGTTTACTTTATTCTTTTAGCTTATAAAATGGAATATGTAGCTAATTTGTTTCCAGTCTCTCTCTTTAAAAGATGCACATTTAAAGGTATAGATTTCTCTAATGAACACTGCAGCTACACTACACAAGATGTATTTTTAAATACACTGTAGTTTATTTTTAGCAGGTCATTTGCGCACGTTGATATTTCCTTGGCTTTCTGATATGATTGGTATTTTCCATTTATAATACATTGTCGTCATTCTCCTCCTATCCTAGGGAAGCTCCCTGCTGCCTGTTAAATTGCCAGAGTTTTCCTATTTCTCTTACTGGTGTGGAATTAAAAATTCTGTTTCTATTACTTGCTGTTAACCTAATGATTTTGACATCTGTACTTCACTCACAAAGCTTAAAGTTAATGAGCATATCTATGCTTCTCCTGAACTTGACTGCTTTCATTCTGATCTCTTTCTCCTACTTTCCATATTTGTTTTGTTTATAATTTTAATTCTACCTTCTTTTTAACATCCCCACTAGTCTTTTAAAAAGTTAACACTTGATTTACTAATGTTTTCATGGAGTTCTTTATCTATCATTACTCCTACTGGGATGGTCTGAATCGTTAAGATCTGGTATGGGATGGACCCTAACCCTTCGGGACAGAGGCCTAGACCAGTCAAGATGGGCATGGCTGAGTATGCTGGGCACACTGTCTGAAGGCCCACCTGTTACTATCAGACTCATTTCCTTCTTGCTAAATTGTAATCTTCAGTAGTTTACTCAGTGAGGATCTGAGAGGAGTAAGTTCTGTCATTCTTTTTATGTCTCAAAAGATCTTTGTTGTGCTTCATTGTTGGCTGACAATACAGCGGGGTAAAGAAGTCTATATTGGCATTTACTTTGCTGCAGAATTTTTGTGATAGCTTCTTAAGATTTTATTACATATTTTATTGCTGATGAATATATTAAGTTTTGTTGATTTTAGACATTGAAAATATCTTTCCTATTCTGTCACCATTTTCACTTTGTCCATGGTTTCCTGCATTAAACAGAAATTCATATTTTTTCTTAGTTGATTTTTTAGTTATAGTTTATGTACAATAAAATGCACTGGTGACAATTTTTCAGCTTAATGCGTTTTGTCATTTGCATATACTCTTACACGTATTGACACTACCCAAAACAAGATATAGAGCATGGCAATTAACTACAACCATAGAAAATCCCCCTTTTCCCAATACTAGTCAATGTCCACCCCTCCCCTCAAAGATGCAGCCTCTTTCTGAATTTTATAAACACAGAGTTGTTTTACCTGTTCCTAGTTCATATAATTAGAATCATGCTGTTTGCATTCTTTGGTATCTGGCTTCTTTTTCTCAATATTATACTTACGAAATTCACACATATTGCAGCTCCAGAAGTTTTGCCCTTCAATAAAAATAAAAATAACTCCCACTCTCTTGTCAGACCTTTGGGATGTTTCCAGTGTTTGACTAATATGAGAAAGGCTGGTATGAATATTTCTGTATCAGTCTTTTGTGGAAATATGTCAGTATTTCTTTTGGGTAAATACTAGGAGTGAGGTGGCATATTTAATTTTATAAGACACTTTAAATAGGTACCATTTAAACTCCTGCTAGAAATACATGATAGTTACTCCTCCACATTCTCTTCAGCTACTAGTATGACACTATTTATTATGTGACTATTTTAGTGTGCATGCAGTGGTATTTTATTATGTTTTTAATTTGCCTTTGGTAGATTATTAATGATGCTGTTTCATGTGCTCATTGGCCATAGTCTGTCTTCTTTTGTGAAGTAACTATTCAACTATTTTGCCGAATTTTTATTGTTTTTTTGTCTTACTACTGAGTTGTTCATGTATTTTGGATATAAATTATTTTTCAGATATGACATTTTGTTTCCTATTTGTGCCTGCCTATCTATTTTTTAAAAAATGGTTCCTTTCAATTTAGCAAATTTAAAATAAATAAACAAAGTCTAATTCCTTGATATTTTTTCCTTTTCATGATCAGTGCCTTTTTTTCCATCTAACAAAAATCTTTGTTTATCCCAAGGTTGTAAAGATACTCTTCTAGGCTTTCTTTTAGAAATATACTATTCCATATTTTACATTTAGGTCTTATGATTTGTCTTAAATAATTTTTACATAAAGAGTGAAACAGGACTCAAGGTTCATTTCCCTCTATTTATCTGATTCTTACAGCACTACTTGTGAAAAAGAGTTTTATTTTTACCCTTCCCCACTTAATTCACTTTGCACCCTGGTTAAAAAAAAAGAATCATATATTTGTGGATCTCTATTCTGTTCCACTGATCTTTTTGTCTATCATCATGCCATTTCCACACTGTTTAATTATATATGGTTGGTCTAAAAACAAAATAATGTAATTATTTTAGGTGGTTTTGCATATACAGTCTTGATTACTAAAGCTTTATTGCAGACTTAAAAATCAAGAATTATAAGTAAATTTTCTTTTTTGATATTGTTTTGGTTTGCCTTTTGAATTTCATTTTCTTACTGTATTGCACTAGCTAGGGCTTCTAGTACAATGTTGAATGCTGATTACAAGTGATAAAAGCGATGAGTGGATACCTTTGCTTTGTTCCCAATATTAAGGGGAAAGCTTTCTATTTTGTTTTGTTTTTATGGCAAAACCTCTGATTATATATTCCATTTCTTTAAGAGGTATTGAGCTATTTATTCTGGGGGTGCCCAAAAATGTATACACATGACTTGTATTCATCTTTTGTTATCAGTATATATTGACTATTACAATTTTAATACATTTTTTTCCTTTCTTAAAGTGTGTATACATTTTTTAGCACCCTCTGTATATTTGTTTTCATCTTGCATCAGTTGTGGTAAGATGTCTTTTTCAAAGAATTTGTTCATTTTATTTAAGTGGTCAATTTTATTAGCATAAAGCATTTATTGTTTACAATATCTTCTTACTATCTTTTAAATACCTGTATGATCTGGAGAAATGTTACCTTTTTTATCCCAAATATGGATAATTTATATTTTGTCTCTTCTTTTCTTGTATGGTTTTGCTAGAGTCTTATCAGTTTTATTAATCTGTTCAGAAAAGCAACTTTTCACATTGTACATGTTCTATATTTTTCATTTGTTTTTATTTTATTAATTTCTGTTTGATTTTTATTTGTTTCCTTTCTTCTACTTTAGTTTAGTTTGTTCTTTTTCTAGCTTGCTAAATTAGGAGCTTTGATTGGTTATTTTTTAACTTTATTTTTCTGTTTGAACAGGCAATTAAAGCTATGAATGTCAGTCAAAGGATTCCACACATTTTGATATGTTGTGTTTTCATTATCATTCAATTCAAAATATTTTCTATTTTTCCTTGTGGTTTTTCTGTAGGCCATCACATACTTAGAAATGTCTTTTTTTTAATTTCCAAACATTTGAATATTTTAAAAGTTATCTTATTACTATTGACTTTAATTTTAATGCCATTGGTGTCAATGAATTATTACAATTTGAGGGATTTACTTCATGTCCAAAAAATATGATTTATCTTGGTGAATGTTTTATGTGCTCTTGGCAAGAATCTGTATTATGTAGTTGTTCAGTGGTCAATAAATTTTAATTATGTTAAAGTGGTTAGAAGTATTACTCAAATTTTCTATACAGTTTTCAATTTTTGGTCTCTATCTTGCAGTCATTTGGGGAGATGTGTTAAAATGTCCCACTATGAAAGTAGGCCTTAAGAAAAATTCTTCCCTTAAGTCTGTCAATTTTTGCATTGCATGTTTTGAAGCTCTTTTGTTAGCTTCAATCAAATTTAGGTTTGTTATTCTTGACGGAGTGACTCTTAACATTATGAAATATTCCTCTTTATCTCTGGTGTTACTATTTGTCTTGAATTGTATTACATCTGATATAAACATAGCCATCTAGATTTATGACGCATAGTGGTTGGATAGTAGGTGGTTTTCCAACATTTTATTATCAATCATGTGTCTTTATATTCTAAGTGTACTTCTTGTAAGAAGCGTACATTTAGATCATGACTGTGTTCAAGTCTTTTATCTTAGTACATGTTTCTCTTATTTCTTGCCTTATTTTAAATGATCAAGTAATTATTTAACTCTATTAACTTTTTAAATATATATTTTGTGTTATTTTTTTAGGGGTTGCTAGAAATTACAATATGTATTTTTGTCATTATCTAATTTCCAATTATATTAAACTCTTTACAAAATGTGAGAAACTCATGACTGTGTAATTCCATCTATTTTTCTGCCACATTTTGTGCTCTTTTATTCCTCTGAAGTCTATGAACCCTACAAGATGTTGTTAATATTTTGCTTTGAAAAAATTTAGCTTAAATCTATATGTGATATATATTACATATATATCACAAACATATACAGAGAGTGCCAACAAATGTATACACATTTTAAGAAAGGAAGAAACTATTAAAATTGTAATACGTAATATATACCGATAACAAAAGATGAATACAAGTCACGTTTGACTTCTGCAATTACCAGAGGTGCTCAAAGTGGTTACCATCAGCGTCCAGACACTTCTGATTATGGCGAACTACTGCTTGAGCAACGCTGACCAAAGTGTCTACTTGTATACATTTTTTGGCACCCCTGGTATATGGTCTGTACACATAAATACAAACAAATTAAGGATAATAAATAGGCTTTATTTTTTTCCCATATATTGCACTTTCTTTGGTTTGTATTCTTTCCTGCAAACCTGTGCTCTATCTGGAATTATATCTCTTTACCCTGAAAACATTTTTTTAAGCATTTCTTGTAGCATAGGTTTTCTGGCTACAAAATGTCTGAGTTTTTCTTTGGCTGAAAGTGTCTTTATTTAGCTTTCATTTTTGATATATACTTTGGATAGATATAGAATTCTATATTCACTGCTTTTTTTTTCTTTAGCACTTTGAAAATTTTATGCTACTGTGAGAAAGTCAGCTATCATTCTTTTCATACTTCCTTCCCCTGCATATGACATTGCTGTTTTTCTATGGCTACTTTTAAGATTTCCCCCCCCCCCCCCCCATTTTTGGTTTTTAGCAGTTTACCTCTGATTGGCTAGATATGATTTTTAACTTCTTGGTTTAATTTATCACATTTGTGGTTTGCTTAGTTTCTTGGATATGTATATTACTTCATCAATTTAAATATTATTGGCTATTATCTCTTAAAATATTTTTTCTCCTATATCTATCTCTCTCCTTCTGGGACTCCAATTATTTATATTGCTTGACAGTATATTACAGGTCTAGAATGCTTTTTTCTTTCCACTTTTTGTTCTCTTTGTGTTTCAGTCTAGATAGTGTCTATTGGCCTGCCTTTGATTTCACGGATTTTTTCCTCTACTATGTCTAGTCTGCTAATAAGCTCATCAGCTCAATTCTTGCCCTCTGATATCACATAATTCCAGTCTGATAGGGCCCTTTAAGTTTTGTTTTTACTGTTTCCATTTCTCTGCTGAAATTCCTCATCTGTTAGCACATGTCGACGTTTCCCCCTAGATTCTCCATCATAGTGACTTTCAAGTCCCTGAGTGACAGTTCAGACAACTGAGTCATTTCCATATTTGCTTCTATGAACAGCTTCCTCTTTTAAACATGGGCCCCATTTTCTCACTTCTTTATGTATCCTGTAATGTCTTGTTTCATGCTAAGCATTGTGGTGGCATTGAAATAAGAAATATTCACTTCCTGAGAAGGACATGCCCCTCTGTCAGGCTGATGGTGTGGGCCGAATCAATGCGGCATGTGGCCGCGCTGGCCCTGGACTCTGCTGCCGAGCTAGAATCTTCAGTTAGATCCGGTTCACCAGGGGCTTTACATGTTGTAAAGGTGGGTTGAAACTTTACCTTCAGAGGAACTGGGATCTGAGCACCAGCCAGACTCTTCAGATCTCTCTGTGCTTTGCAGGGCCAGCCACCAGCCTCCCAAACCAAGGGAATGCTCTTGTTGCTTCACAGCCGGACTGTCAGCATTTTGAGTTCTGGAGTGTTCTCTTTGCTCTCTAGACACTTTCCTGGCTTTCTGCACCCTGGGGCATCTCTTTTTGCCCTAGGAAACCGCCTTTGGAGTGTCACTACAGTGTATTGTGAATGTCCAGGGATCTTTGCAGGGATTTGTCTCAGTTGTTCAGCCCTTCTCCCAGTTTTTGGCAGTTATTTTGTTTGCTAAATATATTCTTGCCTCCTTACTTTCCTACCATAAACTTTCTTTTGCTATTTATTAATTATATATTATGAAATATTCTATGTGTTGTATTATGATACTTAAATTTATGATACCTTGCCATGTTGACATCTTACATCCAGTTTGGGAAAAATAAAGTGGCATAGAAAAACAAAGAAGCACATCAATAGGAATGAAACCCCCGAAACCCAAGTTTCATAAACCTAAAGAGAACATTTCTCGTTATGTAGAACTTAAGCTTATGACAGATATTATATATGTCTGGGGCAAGGTGTGGGTATCAGTCAGATCAGTCAGGATCCATGGAGAAACAGAACCAGTAGGAGATAAATGGATGGATGGATATGTAGGTAGGTAGGTAGGTAGGTAGATACGTACATAGATAGATAGTAATTATGTATTTCAAGGAATTCACTTACACAGTTATGGAGTTGGGATGGGTGAGTCTGAAATCCACAGGGCAGGCGATCAGCGCTGGCCGGGGCCTCCAAGGCAGGCACTGATCTGAAGTCCACAGGCAGAATTTCGTATTTCTCTGGGAAAACTGAGTTTCCGCTCTAAGGCCTTTCAACTGATCAGATGGTGCTCACCCAGATTATCTAGCATAATCATCTTTACTTAAAAGCCAACTGATTGTAGATGTTCACCAAATCTACAAAATATCTTCACGGCAACTCCTGGACCAGTGCTTGAGTGGATAACTGAGTGCGACCACCTTGCTATATAAGTTGACACATAAAAGTGACTGGCGCAGTGCTAAGGGTCTGTGTCAGAAATACACTTTAAGGAAGAAAACAACTGTAAGCCAGGAAATGAAAGCGTTCCTGATCCGTTCATTGTCCCACAAGCTGGCGTGCGGGGCCGGGTACCTTGTACCATGGGCAGCTCAGAGTCCAGCTGAGGACCTGTCTGCACCCCGTGACTCTCCTTTCTTATAAGCCTGTGAGAAATTCTACCAAGCAGGGACATAATCATTCCATCTGGGTGTAGGCATCAGCTGCTGCTGGAGTTGTCTGAGAGCCAGCTGCCCCGCACCTGGAGAACCCCAGGTCCAGGGGAAGGTGCAGTCCCTTCTGCAAGGAGGAGGAAGCCCCGTTCAGACGCAGCCCTCATGCCTGCAGAAAGGGAGGCCCTGCTTCCAGTTGGCTCATTAGCTTGGCTGCCCTGACTGAAGCCCTGGGGCCACTCTCTGATCCTTTTGCTCATTGCACCGAAACAGCCCCTAGGGAATATTAGGGGATATACGTCAATGTGTTAACTAACAGAAGGCATTTTGTTCTTGCAGGATATGATTATGTGCTCATTGCTCTTTTCTGTCTACTTTTCTATATTTACAGAAGGTTTTACAGTGTGAATATATTAATTTCATTACAAAATCAGTGCAACTGTTAACATGTGGAATAAAAATGGCAACGAGTTTATACTCCCTAAGGAATAAAATAACATTCTTACTATTTTTGCCTTTTCTGTAAGTCTCCACCTGTGATTGCCATAAGCATCTCCTTGAATGTGCAGCCTGGAGTGCCTGCGTGTGGGCAGTGGTCCATGGGGGAGACCCAGGAAGCCCTAACCTCGGGAGAGCTCATCTTTGTGGGAAGTAGGACAGTGTGCACATGTAGCATACTAGAAATATCTAAAAGTCATCGTCTTTTTTTTTTTAACTACACCAGCAAATCTTAAAGAAAAAAAAATGCATTTGAACCATATCTTAAAACACCTCTTGCTTTAATAAAGTTAGTCCAGTAACTTTGCTAACATGCTGTCTCTGTTCTTGATTTATAGAAAACTGTCAAATTGGTATAAAATTTAGATGAGGAATTCTAGCACATAAAGAAGAATGTGACAGGGAAAGAGAGCATGGGGCACATGCATTCTGCACCCTCTGCTGAACTCTTCAGTCAAAAAAAGTTTGCATATCAGAAATGGAAAAAGGAATAGACAGAAAAAATACCACTCGACACTACCAGGAATACTAGATCAAGATTTGTATTTTTAGAGAGAACAGTTCCCATAGAAAGTAGCAAAAATATCTTAAAGGCTGAATTTTAATGTTTTTAAACTAGTGTCCCAATACTTTTCAAACCAATTCACTTTAACAATATTCACCAATAGTTTATGTTGTGGCGGAGACTGATCTGAGCGGCAGGGATAATGACACAGTAGTGAACAAAACACACCACTCTTGCCTGTAGAGCTGATCTTCCAGGGAGGCGAGACAGATGACGGACACGACAAATGGGTCAGTTATACAGTGTGTTAAAAAATGGAAAGTGGGGGAGATAAGGCCTGGGGAGTGGAGTTCCGTACATACATAATGGGAATTATTGTAGAAGATGCACTAAAAATACTGCTCAATGCATTCCTTGCAGTGGGACCATGTGGCGCGTCCACTCAGTAGTAGGTCACTGAGGAAAACGGCTCTGATCTCATGAGATTTACTTAGTCTGGATGCTCCGGTTCAGTCTTATGAATGCCCAAGCAGAGACTTCTTGTGAACTTGCCACTGGTAGTGTTCACTGGTTTCCAGAGTGAATTACATTGTTATTGTGATTTAGTGGGGAGAGGAGAAGCAGAAACAAAGAGTCCTGGCTATGTCCCAAGCACTAAGCCAGGCGCTTTCGTTGCCATTCCAACATCTTAGCAAAAAAAAGCATGTGGGCATGAAGAAGTGAGTACAGTGAACGGGCGATGGAAGACGGGGACCCTGATGTGAGGGACCGCCAAGCCAGGGCCAATTTGTCCCCTCCCACAGTAGGCGGTGTCTAGGGCCAGGATAATTTTAGAATGCTATGAAAACGTTTTAATTTCTTTTAAAATTGGAGGAGAAAAATGAACATAACCCAGCCCAGATTATATTAATATTATTTTTATACTGATACAGTCATAGAATATAATATTTAACAATTGTTTTTCATGGAGGAAGGACCCGTCAATGTCCTATGGTGGCCCTATCCACAGCCCTATGTCTTTCACTGCCAACACCCCCACCTTCTGTTTTATTCTTTGTCATTTCTCCTTCACACTGAAGAAAAGATGCTTATGCATATGGAATGGGGGCAGCTTTAACCTGCACTGAGCCCACCTGCTTCATGTGCCATAAAGATATGCCTACAGAGGAGCTATGAGGCGCATGTTGTCACCTAGCATGACCTGGCACCTGGTATTTGTGGGATGCATATCTATCAAATGGGTGAATAAACGAGGAAATGAGGATGCTTGCGAATGAATATTTGAGTGAATGAATGAATGAATGAATGCTTCCGTGAATTAATGGAGTAATCGAAGGAATGAATTTAAGTGAATAAGTAAATGCATGAGAAAATGGGTGAATGCATGCATGCATCAATGAATGACGGAATGCTTGAGTGAATGAATTCTCGAGTGATGAATGAATGTTTCAGAGAATGAATGGATACATAATGAATAAATTTTAAGTAAATGAGTGAGTGAATGAGTAAATTCTTGAGTGAATGAATAAATGCTTGAAGAAGGAATGAATGACTTGAATGACGACATGAATGAATTCTTAAGTGACTGGGTGAATAAAAGAATTAAATGTGTGGGTGAATAAGTGAAAGAATGAAACCCGCAAGGCCAGTGCTGGTGGTGATGGTGGTGGTGGTGATATTTACTTTTCTTCCCGGCTGATGGACTGTTTGTTATTTTCAGAAAAATGTGGCATCGACCCACTGAATGTTTCAGACAATGAGGTTGTTTTCAAAGCATTCTGTGCCACATAACGCACACTGCTTTGAACTAAAGGGAGAATTGAAAATAATTCGGAAGTCAGTTAAAGATAAATTTGCTAAATCCAGTGCGCGATAAGTTCAAATGACTTTGGAGCAGTGAAGAATGTGCTGGGCGATGAGCACCAGTATCGAAAGCCAGACTGTGCTGCCTCAAGGGTCCGAGGACGCAGACGGCCTTGTACTGTGTGGGTGCATCAAAGGGCAAAGGCCCAGCAGTTACTGTGTTTCCATATAGAGACGGTTACGCGGATCCCGGGGGTTATGTTACGAACATTTCAGCCTGTGACTTTAAGCCTTTCCCCTGCTCTGTGTGATGAAGTGTTAGGCGTGTGCTGGGCCATGGCTTCCTGCCACCGTCTCAGGACCTAGTCCCAGCATCAGTGCCAAATGTGTCCTGAAGCCCATGCTTACAGCGAGCTAATTGGAAAACCCTGAACCATGAAATTCAGGACAATAACACATGTGAAAGTAGAAAAAGGGTGGAAGCTAAACGGTCCGTTTAGCAAGAGGCAAAATAGGACTGGCCTTAAATCTGGATTTAAATGTCCACACTTTGGGTTTCAAAATTCACATTTTAGCTTTATTTATGGCCTTTCTTCATAAAGCTTTTATTAGCTGGAGTGTAAAACTTATATAAAAGGCATGTGTTGTAGGTGTGTGTGTCAGGGGTGGGGGACGTAGGTGTGGAACTGACAGGAGCTATAAGGTCCCGTTTTCCAGTGTAAGGTTGGAGCCTGTATTTTTGGCAGAACGCCTTCACAGTTTGCTAAATGTGGCCAAAGTGATCCATTAGGAAGTATTCCCCCTCTCTTAAAGGTAAACCTCACCTTCTTATGTAATGTTAAACATGAATGTGAAAAAAACCGAAAAAAAAAAAACCACAAACAAACAAACAAAAAAAAAACCATGAATGTGGCCTGGAATCATGAGCCCTGCCACAGGTCAGAAAATCTGGCTGCCGTTTTTGTACATCTTGAAGACCCCACGGCATTAGTTGTAAACATATGGCTGTTGATGATAATTCAGAAGCCATGTACAATGTAGGGACAGCAACTGAGCTTTGTGCAAATGAATGCCAGTATAGATCTGATCTTACCCAGGGTGTTCCTTTTGTGGGACTCATGTCCCTGACACAGTGTCACGAGGCTTCTCCATCACCACATTGGTATCTTAGTGTCCTTTTGTTGGGGTCAACCTCAGTGAGAGGGCTGAAATCCTGGCCAGGATGAGTCAGCTCAGCGACCCACGGTCACCACCCCGACCCTTGAGAGTTTGGGTAGCTACAGGCGCTTCTGCTTTCAGTAACAGTAGACCCTTCACTTTGTTGTCTTCTCTAGTGTCTCCTCTTTAATTACCCCAGATGGCGGGTAAGGGGTCAGGTGACATAAGCCTCGTGGGCCACACTGGTCATTCAGTCATAGACGCCCGGCAGCCCCGGGACACAAGTACAGGTCTGGCCCAAGAGGAGAAGCCTGTAGCTTGGCTGGCAGAAGAGGGCACACATACCAAGGCTGCCCTCCTTGGATCCCGTCTGTGTCTTCACTTCGCAGTGTTAGCAGCGTCTGACCTTCGTGGATTATCACGCCACTTTGGGGCGATGTGCTTGGGGAAGCAGCATTCTGCTTGTACTCCAGGCCTCCTGTCCCAGCCCTGCTTCACTCTCCCCCACTTTCCCAATACACACCTTGAAGGCAGGGAAAGGAACTGGATCCGTAGGATGCATCTTATGGACACACCTATTATCCTTAAAGCCAAGTAATTCTCACTCGAATTCTGTATTAAAATAAGCTTCCACATATTATGCGTAAAATGTGGTGTCATGCATTTTTAAGTCAAGGCACAAAACATCAAGAAGTTTGGTACCCATGGCAGGCACTTGGCAGTGTCCTGTCACTGCCTCAGAGCTGGTAAACCCATCATGGTGTCTCAGCCTCTTTATGCCTCTCTCTTTTCCTCTTCCTGCCAAAGCCAGCTCCATTCTTTCTTCCATGTATTAAGGCTTCTACGACTTCAGACCTGTATCCATCTACCTTTCAACTTCTGCCATCTCCATATCTGCTGATAGCCTTTGTAAGTCACCCGTTCAAGCTTCCCAGGCAGAGGGTCTGCTATTCAATGTGCCACATGGGCACACCCCACCCTCACTGGGCAGCTTCAGGTCTAAACAACAGTGGCCAAGGAGGTGAGTCAGATATTACAAAGCCTGACCCTTCAGAAGGAAACCCTGGGGTTTGGGGAGATGAGGGAGTTTTTCGGAGTTTCTCAGACAGGTAGGGGAACTACACACTTCACACTAACAACTTTAGATTCCACTCAACTTCCCCTTTTCATGCCCCGGGGCCATTTCTCTCTCTGTGTTCCATGCAGTTTTTAATGTCATCCCTCCCTTCACCTGCTAATATAGCCTAGGGATCTCACCCTTGAATAAGCCTTGAGCGCCGAATACATTTGTTCAACAGGAAAACCAGGAAAGTGTTTCATGCTTCAGGAGCCCTGAGATCTTTAAGATGCTTCCTTGAATGTAGGTACAGTGGGTACAGCCCAGGGCTGTGAGTCTGGCTTTGGGACGCAGATAACCCAGGAGTGGGTCCAGATCTGCCTTGCACCACAGGCATGAGTTTGGGTAATTTATTCAACCGCTCTGAGGTTGTGTCTAAAGTAGAGATACAATTATACACAAGAATGTGTGCAAAATAAAAATACCAGCGGCTCCCAACACTATCAAGTCAAAATTTCCTTTTGCTAATGTCTGGGAATACCCCGTTACTTCCTGAAGTGAAATGTATAAACCTTTCTACACACACACGCTCTGCGTTCATAGACATCGCGTTCACAGTGATGCGGTGCAGAAGGCAAGCTGCAGCCTCCAGTGCCTGAGCATGTACGTAGGGAGAGACATGTTTTATTAAAAAGTGATTTGTATTTTATCTTGTCTTTAGATTATAATTAATTCATTGTACTGAGTTTTTAATAGCTTTATTCAGGCATGATTTGCATATCACAAAATGCACGCGTTTGAAGTGTACAATTCAATAATGTTGAGTATCCTTACAAAGTTGTGACACCATAACCACCACCTAATTTTAGAACATTTCCATCAACCCCAAACGAAATCCCATAGCCATTAGCAGTAACTTCCTGTTCTGCCCCCACCTTAGCAACCGCTAATCTCCTTTCTGTCCTACAGGTTTGTCTTTGGAACTTTTGTGCAAATGGAACCATGTAATATTTGCGGTCTTTTATGTCTCTTGTTTTTCACTTATCATACTGTTTCTCAGGTTCTATCGATAGTTCCTTTTTTATTGTCAAATTGTATTTCACTACGTGAATATATCACATTTTGTTTATCCATTCACAAATTATAAATGGCGATGCTATGAACACTTGTATACAAGTCTTTTGCACGTTTTTAAACATCACAAAGGTAGGAAGGTAATACTATTTATTGTTTTCAAGAATGCCATTGGGTGAAAGACTCTTAGGAAAGTTCTGAGCTGAAAAACATGCAACCTTCCTTTAGTTTACATTCTTGAAAAAATTCAGTATAAATTAGCACTGAGTACAACATATTCATGTTTATAAGCTAAATGGAAGTCGATTGTAGATTCTGATAATCATGAACAGGATTCTCATCTATCTGAACACAGCAGGACATTAAAAGGCTTATGAAACTTGGTGCCATTACCTGCCACAGGGGATTAGCCTGCACATTTAGGACTTTGGGAATTTCTGCTTGTCCCTCCGGAGACCCTACAGCCCCACCAGCACCCCAGTCACCATGGAGACACAGAGTCTCCATAGGTTTCCAGAATGCCTGCCAGGCTGGCATCACCCCATTGAAATTGCACTGATGGACCTTTATTGGCTGTGTACAATGCACCAGTCATGTTTTGCACACTCGGTCCATTTCATCTTGACTACAGTCCCGCGAAGGATGGCAGGTGGCTGAGAGAGGAACACAATGGCCCCAAGCAACACAGTTTGGAGGAGGTGGGGCTGCTGTGAGGCCGGGGCAGGTACTGCGTGCCATCCCCGTGAGCCCCAAAACACGGTAAAGGAAACCCAGAAATGCTGATAGAGAAATAGCAGGAGGAAAAATGGTGGGAGGGGTGCCAAATAAATAAAGCAACTCTGCCTCCTTCACTCTTGCTTATTTGTGGGCAAAATCAAAACTGTTTCCTCAAATTCACTCTGCAGCTTAGTTACCCGGCCTCCCCGAAGACCTTGGCTGAGACAAATCTACCGTTTTCATCTCTCTTCCTCATCAGGAAATTCATAATCTTTTCTCCCCCCTGCAGATGGTCTGTTTTGAAGAGTATCCTGAGGTACTTTGTTTCCAGTGGTAACTGTGTTCTCCCCTTTAACATAAGGTTTTAGGGGGACAGACTGCCAGAGATGTTCTATGCTGATTTCATTTCCATATTTGGGAAGCCTGACCAAATACTTGAATGTGGTCATCTTGAAATGTTTGTATCTGGAAGCAGACGGCAGGACACAGACGAGGTGGTGCTGGCAGACGGGAAGGCTGCCTGCCGGTCAGGGAGCTCCAGCCTCGGTCTCTGCCTCCAATCACAGCTTCCCCCCTTTCCTCCCACGGCCAGACTTCCCCACAGGAATGCTCTTTTTCAGGAGGCTCTTTTGGTTTTGGTTTTTCTGTGTTTATAACTCTGCGTCTAACCATGCAACTGAAAACTGTGAGTTACTAAATCACCCAGAGGAGTTCATCCACTAAAAAATTTTATAATACATACATATGGAAATATATTTTTCAAAATCAAGGTAATATCATTGATCTAGTGGAAGTCTGCCTCCTTCTGGAACGGGCCTTCCATTGCTTCTCTCCTAGGCATCTGTGGGCCTCGCGACCTCAGGTGACTTTAACAGGGTGACTCACCGTCCTGGTTAGCCAGACACAGAGGAGGTAACCAGGATGCTTGACTTTCACAGTGAAACCTGGACCGTTCTGTGCCCACATGATGGTCGGTCACCCACCAAGGGGTTTGAGTTTGCAAGAGTACCCTGGCAGTTTTGTCACTTGAGATGGCGTGGCCCTCTTGGACAACGCATTCTCTTCCACTTCCGCAGAAACATTTGGTGTGGAGAAGACAGTCTGCCTCCTACTCATCGGCCACGGCCTCCATCTGCTAGACTTCACATGCTTCGCTTTAACATCTCTCTCCTGTGTTGATTTTCAGCGTGTGGGCTGCAGGAGTCACACTGCCATCACTTCCGGTGGTCCTTTTTCTAGGGCAGGACAGAATGAGGTTCTGTGTGTGTCGCAGCGGGCCATCATTTCCTTTCCCCTTTGAAGGCTATGGAGGTGACCTCTGGGAGCCCCGTGGCAAAACACAGGGCTTCAGCTTCCGACACTCAGACACATCCTGGTTTAAGATCTGTGTAATTTTGTGTGATTATATTCGATTGCTCACTCAATCTCTGATCACTTTCTAATGAGCTGTTATTTTCAGAGGCAGTAGGAAAATCAGGAAGAGAGGGGGTGCTACGAGGGAATAGATAGGAGAGTGACTGGTGAGGAGGAATTCCAGGTAAACACAGCTCAGCTTTCTCTGGGCCAGTGCTATGTCGGGAGGGGTGTGTTACGTGATGTTGAGAGGACAGACAAGAGCAAAAGATTGTGTTATAGGAGTGGAGTACACCCCTCACAGAGAGAGGCCGTATGTGGGAAAGTCAGCAAAACGGACAGACGGCTGGTTTGTTTAGTCTTTGAAAACATTGGCGAAGTCCTTTGTTCATTTAAAGACTTTATAGTTTTAGAGTATTTTAGGTTCACAGCAAACCTGAGGGGAAGGCACAGAGAATTCCCAAACACCCCCTGCCCCCCTACACGCACAGCCTCCCCCACCATCAACAGAGTGGGGCATCTGTGACAATGGGGACACGTCATTGTCACCCAGAGTCCAGAGTTTATACCAGGGCTCGCTCTGGGTGTTCATTCTGTGGGTTGGACACATTATAACGACGTGTCCACCATCATGGTATCATACAGAGTAGTTTCACTGCCCTACACATCCTCTGTGCCCCAACTGTTCATCCCTCCCCCCAACCCCTGCAACCACCGATCCTTTTATTGTCGCCGTAGTTTTTTCCTTTTCCAGAATGTCATTGAGTTGGAGTCATACAGTCTGTAGCCTTTTCAGATTTCCTCCTTTTATTTAGTAAAATGCATTTAAGGTGCCTCTGCATCTTTTCAGGACTTGACAGCTCATTTCTTTGCAGTGCTGAATAATATTCCATTGTCTGGATGGACCACTGTTTATCCATTCACCTATGGGAGGACATCTTGATTGCTTCCAAGTTTGGGCAATTATGGTTGAAGTACTTTTAAATAATGAAAACTATGTGAATTGAAACAGTTTAAAAAGTGAAATATCCCCAGATATTAAAATTGAAACGTACACAAAGGTCCCCCAATCCAGCCTTCCTTCATCCTTTTGCCACCAGTTCTGTTTCCCTGAAGCAGTTTCAGTAACTGCCTTCCCATCCCTCCAAATGGAAACGACTGCTTTGTCCGCTTGCTTTTGTCGTAGTTAAGTTTAATGAAAGCATGCCGTTGGGAAAGCTGGGGTCTGATTGAAGCAGAGAGACAGAGAGAGAGAGAGAGAGAGAGAGAGAGAGAGAGAGAGAGAGAGAGAGACAGAGAGACAGAGAGACAGAGAGACAGAGAGACAGACAGAGAGAGAGAGACAGAGAGAGAGACAGAGAGAGAGAGAGACAGAGAGACAGACAGAGAGAGAAAGAGAGAGAGAGAGAGGAAAAACCATTTAACTGTGACAAACCTTCACAGATCTCATGTTTTTTAAAAGATGTAAAGCATTTGCAGAAAAGCCAGAGGAAAATAGAGGAAATGAGGTGTCATTTCACCAAACAAATGCTGATGGGTGGTGACCAAAGAAATTGTCTCAAATGGCAGCCCCCAAAGCAGTGACGTGTCACTGTGGAAACAGTGGAAACAGACTTAAATAAAATCAAGGGTGTTTACGTTCTTTCTAAGAATTTTCTGCCTCTGAGAAAATGATAGAACTACATGTATTCAATATATGCCCATGAACACATTTTTTGGCAGTTGCACTTTCAAAGGATTTATATGCCCCTGAAAAAAACAACAAAAAAAACTGTTGCATATGGGATACGCTGCCAGCAGGGGGCGCTGGGTCCTCGCGTCTTTAGTCTGAAGCACTGGGTTTCCTCTGTCTTGGTTCCCATCAGCATTACCTGGGGTCAGTGCACAGGTGTGCAAATGGAGGTCAGGCTGCCTAGACTCCAGCCCAGCTCCTGTTCAATCCAGTCTGAGCCCTTAACTATTACACTGTTCAGTCTAATGTTGGCCATATCACAATTGGCCATTTCGGATTTTTCTTTCCCCGAAGTGACATGTATGAATATGTGTTAACCCGTGGCCCCTAGCGTAATCCCCGTAAACAAAGAGGGCTTAGTATAATATCAACAGGGCGGAGACTGAAGGCGCCAGGTCCTCCGGGTTCAGCCTGCGCCTGGTGCGGTTGCATAGTCCCTGCAAGTGGTCACGGAGTCTGGCGCTGGCCGGGCGTTTCCGATCCCGTCCTGCAGTCCCGCCCCGGGCGGCAGTCTTCCCGCAGCCGCTGCGGCCTGGCCGCGGGTCTGCCGGTCGTGCTCTCGGCTTTTCTAGGCACCTCCTGCTTCACGGGTGCTCGTTCCATTGGGGAATAGGAGCTCCCTCCTTGTGTTGAGGCAACACGTGTGGACCCCTCGTGCATCCTGCCACGCGGGTCTGACATCTCATCTTCCTTAGTGGACGGTGAGAACTTGGCAGGGGTTGAATATGAACAAAAAGAAAATTTGAAAGCTCAAAGACACACTTTACAGGGACTCACAAATGCCTAAGTAGCTTTGTACCATTCCATTTCCGTAGGTCTGATAGTAAGAGGACTTTTGTACGACTTGTCCGTCCTGAATCAGTGATAGTTTGTGGCTGCAAATTTTTGTCTGGTGCATAAATGAGAGCATCAATCTCCAAAACTTCAATATGAACTTCTAGTAAGTTCTGTTTCTACCCCCACGTGGGAGAAATTTTCAGCAATTTCTTTTATACTTTCTGCTGACACCCACAAAGGAAAACGGTAGCAACTTACAATGCCATGTACCGTTTATGGCAAAATGAAAAGAACGAGAGTCGACAATTTCAGTGGTGAATTCTTACATATATTTTTTTCTTATTTTCTGAGTAATGAACTAATTTGTCAAATAGGCCGCAGGAGAAATAAAGAAAAAAATAGAAATAATTAAAAAGACATTTTAGTGTGGTTTCCCAAAACTGTGAGCTCAAGCAATTCTGATATGTTTTGGTGGTATGAGGTAGCAGAGAAATGTTTTTCTCTTCTTGACCGTATACTGATATCTAAGAGACAAGGAAAGGAAACAAATTGTCAATCATTGCCTTTATTGAAAGAGAATGAGACGAATTCTAATACCTGACTTGGTTGGCAGGAAGAAAAAGGGATATTCTCTACAACACCGGGCTTAGCATCCCACTGGGGAAAACTCCCATAGTGGAAGGATCACAGTGGGAATCCTGAGAAATGGCTGGTGGGGCAGTGGGAAACCAGCTCATTTTTCTAATCAGTGCTGCAGAGGTGCTGGAAGGAAATTGGAAAGTCCTGGGGCAGCAGCTTAGCACTGAGTTCCACAGGGCCCCAGCCCAACCACTGAGCAGATAGTAAGTACTCAGTTGCTGAAATCACCAAGCTCAAGTCTGTTGGCATGGTAGCCCAGTAGCCATTTTGTGATGTGGGTGACATCGCTTACCTGGGTTGCCTTGCCAGGAAGTCAAGGTCAAATAGTGCATGATTTCTCAATGGAAGGTTTGAGAAGGCAGTCGGGGGGTGGGGGTTGTCCAGAGCTTCCCTCACCTTGAATTTGACCTGACCTGATGGCGAGGGAACCTCAATGCTTCTCGATGAAAAGTTTCTGGGCGCATGGGTCTTAGCAAAATTCAGATTGAGCTGTTGACATCTTCGAAACATTGATCTTTCCAAGTGCATGATAATCACCCAGAGCACCATAAAAAGGCAGACGCCTAGATGTGCTCTCCGCCCACCACGCCCATGCAGAATCAGAAATTCTTGGAAAAGGACAAGGGATATGGATTCAGGCTCCCCAGCTGAAACTTGGAGACTCTCTGCCCTGAACTCTTTTTGCTAGTTAGGACCTGACTTCTCTTTTCAGGAATTCTGTCATCCCACTGACCGTTTAGAAAATAAACACATGCACACATATAATGCTTATGCATGTTTATATACACACATACATATGTTTTTAAAAAGATGTATATATGGGATTTTTTTTTTACATACAAGCAGTGAGATAGTCCTTGCTGTTTAAAACTGTTACAAAAAATATAATGCATGTGTTCTCTTGGTTGCCGTTACCATTTCAGTCAATCATTTCTTTTCACTCTTTTTCTTCTTTGTAGTCATCCAAAGACCATTTTCTTCTTCTGTGTAATCATTCAAAGTTTTTTCTTTTTTTCATATTATTTGTTGATTTTAAAATAGCTTTTTATAATAATAGATTTTCTTAATTCCTAAAGGAAATGAAACACCATTCAGCGTGTCTCGTTCTTTCTTCCTCTCATGTAGGAAAAAGTAGTGAGAGAGGCACTCACCGTGGCTGTCTCCAGCAAAACATGGCCCCATTTATTTAGTCCTTGGTTTATAATTACAATTTAGGTATTCGTTTATAATTATGATCAGTCTCAAATTCTAAACATGACTTTGGACCCTAGATCTACTGAGTTTCTGTTTCACATGGGAAGGTAGGAATTGACTGAAAAACTGACAAGATTGTGGATCCTGTGAGGCCCTTATGAGATGAGAGGACATTTCCCTTAGCTTCTTATTCTGTGTATAGTCCCTTGTCTACACTTGGTCTGTCCTTACCTAGGAGAGCTCATCCTCCAAACATTCCTGTTACTGCTTTTTTGCTTTGTTTAGTCACATTTCTTACCTTTGTGTTTTAAGAGTTTCCATTTTAAACTTTAAGTTTCTTATTAAGTTACCTTTAAAAAGAAAGCGCATTTTCTGGAGTGACATCGACAGGTTGTCAGGATACAATGTGGTTGCCCTTTAATCGGGCACTGTTTTATGTACATAATAAAAATGATGTGTATGGGCTCATAAACTCACTTTATCATGGCATCTATAGTGAAGGAAATTTCTCCAAGGACTGCCGAGAACAATCGAGGTGTAAAGTCATTTCCAAAGTATTAAAATCCAGGATGGTTTGTGAAATGGGACGAAAATTTGGTAAAAATAGCATTAAATGCCCCTTACTATTTAAAGAAAGATGGTCATCCCTTTAAAAATACATATAAAGAAGAAATGTTCCAATATTTGTTCTTATCAATATTAAGAGAACCATCTTATGAAGAGAACCGTCAGCAAGGGTTCTGCCTTGCTATACGTGAAATATTTGGTGGGACTTTGGATCACGTGGTTGTCAGTTTGCAGTCTGGTTTCTCTTTAGTACCTGCAAACCCAGTCACCATCTCATGCTAGAAATTGACCTGCTGGATAGGAGTCTGTACTTTATAAATACAAGTAACTTAGATTATTCAATTACAGCTGATCAAGGTACAATCAAGTGAGGACATCTTTGTTCTCTGTGATATAAACCCATGATGGAAAGTTTCTGAGACTGTAGGACTGGTGGGCATTCCTTTATCTAATGATCCTTGGACACTAGTCATTTAGGTAGACTTGTGCCGTCTATACAAAGACACAACGTCTTTTTAAAACATGAACTTTCGATATATGCCCAAGAGTATGTATGTTAACGCAGCTGTAAGTCAAAATATTGTCAGATCACAAAGCAAGTATTCCTATTACTTATGGTCAAACCCAGTTGATCCAAACTGTGTTGGATCATTTTGACATGTTCTAGTGAAAAGTCCACGTGTATATAATCTGATCTCCTCAGTGTTATAGTATCAATAGCATCAAACGTACGTCTTTCCTTAAAGGTGGTGATTCTATACAGTGATCTTGATTTAGAGGTGGAAAAAAGTTTACAGCAATTTGAAGCAACTATTATATATCACTTTTCATCCTATACAATCTTTTTCTTACTTAGAATAGTGTTTCTTGAATATCTCACAGGATTATCCAATTAGTACCTCTCACCCAACTAATACATTTTCTACTGTCAGAATAAAAATTGGTTTAAAATTTGTCAGCATCCTCATTCACATTTATAATAATTATTTTATGTGAGAAAGTTATATTAATATGTCATTTCTCTAACTGAACAGAATATTATTTGGATCAATGATCAAGTTTTCATTCTGCTTCTTATTTTGCCATCATTGAGAAGTACTACAGTGACTGAATCTTAATTTTAAGCAAATTTCAGAAGCCAATTGAATAATGCCTTCAATAACTCAATACTGCAGAGGTTATAAGTGATAGGTTTCTGGTAGTGAGAAATGGTTCTTGCTTTTTGGGTTTTACCAGTAAAACATTTTTATATACACTGTAAAATATCTGCTTGAGTAAAATTCTGTGTGTTTTAAGCACTCACAGTCACTTGCATTTTTATCTTTCCTGGGTTTCCTGAGCAGATGACACGCTATGTGGATTCTAGAGTTGGCTTTCTCATGTCAAGGCTTTACAAATCTGAACTAGGCACTAAACCTCGTCATCTTTCTGAAAAGTAGAGATAGCAATGCCTGAATATTTAATTTTAAAATATGTTAATAATTTCTCAAGTGTTGGGGACTATAAGGTATTTCATTCCATTCACTCATTCATTGATTCGTTCACAGATTTATTGATTCACTGATTCATGTGTCAGCAATTTATTGAATGCCTTCTGTGTGCTAGGTTCTGGGCTTGTTGCTAGGTACTGAAATATAAAAGACCGTGTCTTTAAGGAGCTCACAATGTAATGGAGAAAACTGAAAAGTAAACACACAACTCTGACACCGTGGGTAACTGATCAATTTCAGTTCACTACGTTAATGGTTCCAGAAAAGCTATGAGGTGTCATGAGAGTAGAGAGATTACGCTGAGGACCCTACAGGAGGTGACCAAAATGCATTTTATATTTCACATGTCGTTTGATCTGCCATCTCACACGAGCACCTAAAAATAGGATTAACCTCTGCAATTTTTAAAAACAATTCAGTGGCATGCAGCCTATTCACACACAGGAGAGTGTGTTGCTGTATGAGTAATCATCTACGTACAGTTTTCTGAATGAGAATTTCTAGCCACATTATTTAGTCAATGCCATCTTCAGGCCACAATACAATGCCAGTTATGGTTGACCAGATGACTGTCAAAATTGGCCAGTTTTCTCAGAATTGTCCACAGTTGAGACAATTCTGAGACACAGTGAGAGACTAGAGGGGCCCTGAGGGGCGGGTCCACACAGGAACACCCCCATGGAACTAGTTAGGAGAAAATGTTCCTACAGGCAGTGACAAACATTTCCAAGGTACGTTAAACTATCTTGTTTTCATTTTTACAAGAAGGATGGCTACCCTTATCCCTCGATCTTCTACTGAAATAAGACTTCCCCAGAAAACAGTCCAGTTTTGTTCAGCTTGAAATTGTGTTCTTTAACTTCTTAAATTAGTTCACTAGAGCAATTTGTAATATCGTAAAAATCCAAACAAACAAATTTTTTAAAAAACCCGACAAACTCAACATCTACAAATGACAAGATAGCTAGCACCCTACTATGGGGCTTGGGATTTTTGGTTTCCTCCCAGGTTTGGCTCTGCCATTTGCTGTGGCCCAGAAAAATCAGGTAACCCCTTGGGCCTCAGTTTATCGTAGTGAATGAGCAAATTGAGCTAAGTGACCTCTTGGGAACTTTCCATTTCTAACGGTCTTATTTCAGTGATACTATGACTGCCTTAGGATGTTAAAAGAAATAACGCAGGAGAAAAAAATTACAGGTTGAACTGGATTTGAGAATTGAAGTAGAAATTGACAGCAAGTGTTTGCAACATACTTTTGCGTGGTAACTTGTATGTTATCTTAAGAATTCTGAGTGAGAAGTGTTTCATTATCTTACCACAATTCTTGGCTGGCAGAGGAAGGATTGGCTGGAAAAGAGTTGAATACATATTGGGTTTAATAATATAAATAAATATGCCCTGTCTGTTTGCAAAGAATTAAGAAAAGGAACCTCTGCATTTTCCTATGCTGTGTTGTATAATGCAGGGCCTCCCCTCCTCGCTCAACTCAGGAGGTGCCTTTCACACAGAATGGTCTCCCAGGAGCCTATTGCCATCGGCCCTTCCATGTGAAATGAGAGCGCCGTTGTTATTCTGTGGGTCTCTAGAATTCCCTGGAAATTCTCAGAAGGGAGTAGATGATCTTCAGATAGTGTGTATGCTCTTTCTGAGGCATCACAGATAAGCCCCTCCAGCACGTTTGTACAGCACCATACAAATATACCAACAAAACCCTTGCTGGAGTTCTCAAATCTAGAACGAAATGTTGGGATTTGTGCTGGTTTTTTCTCTCTCTTTTTTTTAAAATTCCACCCATAGAGACTGTTTCTAGGAGGCTTTGTCCCTTAATCCTAGCTGATTGTTAGATGATTTGTTGTCTTACAATTAAGTGCAGATGGTTTTGAGCGGTAATCAGATAAACAACGATGCAATTTAGGGAAGGTTCAATTTCCGGGACGGATTTGCTTCCTAATCCTAGACTAAAAAAATTAGAAAACCATTTCCAGATGATCTGTCCTGTTTTACAATCACAGCAATATGTCAGGAGTCCTTACGCATAGGACATAATGCCCATTATGACGTTGGGTGAGAAGAAAGATGTGTTTTAAGAACACAACATATACTTGTAGTCTCAGAACTATGGGGCATGAATCTTAGTGAAATTGGTTTGCAAAGGGAGGTGAAAAGGTGAAAATGCACAAAGGTTGTGTAAGTGCCAAGTTCTCGAGATAAAAATAGGATGAAAGAGTTTCCTGTAGATTTGGTGAGCCATACTAGGCTTACCTGTAGTTTGCGATCTGGTTCAGCGGGAAAATAGGTGAAACAGTCAACCTTTGGCCTCACATTGCTCATGAAATAGCTGAGATAGAATATTAGGTAGTTGAAGAAGATAGAAATATTTCTAACACGGAGGATTTGGGGACAATGTGGCAGAGTCTAGACGTTGTGCACACTGGGAACAATAGGTAGGTACAGACGGGTTCCTCAGTGAACCGTTCTTTTCCAGAGGTATGAGTTTCCTGTTGAATCAGCGTTGGGAAATGCAGTGTGCTGAAAGCCACCCACCCAAGTGTCAACGTAGATCAAAAGGGCTCCTGTCACTCGCTGGATGAGGCTAGGGGATGTGGGAATGGCTGCTGGGCTTCTTCTGGATTTCACACTTTGGAATTTCCACTTTCCATCGGGCAGTTCCTCTTTCCCGTTCGGGAGCGTTGGTGCTTCTCCAAGGACAGATGGTGACAGCCACCTCCTGGAGCCGGGTGGCGCTGGGTCTCAATTTTTCAGTCTTGCTTCTCAGTCCCATAGAAGAACTAAATAAAAAGAAGTACTCTTTACAGCCTGACCTAAGATTAGCTTGATGGTGTAATTCCCACGTGCAGGTGAAGCAGGTGTGGCCCACTCAGCTTTCCCACACACATCATGTGTGTCTGTGATGGACATTCGGGGGTTATAACTGGGGGGATGACAAACGGGGCTACAGAACTTCCCTGGCCCCACAATTTAATTTCTTATTCAAAATGTTCCAAGAGGTCAATGTTTGGATTTGAGTATGCTTCTCCTAGGAACTTAGGTTTAACTTTTACCAGAACTTAGCTTGGGCCTACTGTTGTATGCTGGGTCAAATTCCCTGGGGGTGCTCATTCTCTCTCTCTCTCTTTTTTTACTTTTTAAAAAACTTATTTTTTAAATTTGTTTTTAATTTTTCAATTAAAATTAACATACAATATTATATTCATTTCAAGTATACAACAGAATGGTTAGACATTTGTATAACTTACGAAGTGATCACCCCCATAAGTCTAGTACGCAACTGACACCATCCATAGTTATTACAGTATCATTGACTAGACCCTTAAAATGGGAAGAACAGGGAGGGTTTCCTACCTGCTGGGGTAGACAGAACTCTAAGGTGACCTCCGAAGACCCTTGTGTATAATCTCCTCACACTGAGTGTGGGAGGAACCTGCGAATATGTTGAGATCTCACTCCTGTGATTGTTCTCTTATGTGGGAAAAGGGGTTCTGGACTTGTGATGAAGGTCTCAGATACACTGACCTTAAACACAGAGATTATCGGGGTGGGCCTGACCTAGTCACATGCTCTCTTTACATCTGGGTCAGAGGTCAGTGCATGAGAAGAAATCGAGGGGTGGGGGCCATGGGTGACCGCCAGGAGCTGAGAACAGGCTCTAGCTGGCAGCCAGCAAGAAGAGAGGGGCCCCAGTCCCCAAATCACGAGGGGCTGGGTTCCGCCAACAGGAAGGATGAGCTTGCGAGTGGGTTTTCCCTCAGAGCCTCCTCCATTGAGAATATGGCCTGGCTGACTCCTTGATTTCAGCCTTGGGACAATAATAGTGTTTCCTGAGCAGAGAACCCAGCCATGGCCGGCATCTGATGTACAGAACTGAGAGCTAGTAAACGGGCATGCTTTTAAGTTGCTGAGCTTGTGGGGATTTGTCCATAGCAATGGACAACTAATACACAGGCTCAGCAATAGTCAATGGGACCATTTCATTTCTTTGATTAAGTATTTCAGCTGCAACCCACTCTCTCCGCTCTGCACTGTGGCACCGAGGCTGGGCTTCTGCAGACCTGCCTTCTCCTCACCAGCTGCTCCATTGGGCTCTGCCCGTCAGGGATCCTGGGCTTGTCTGGAAGTTTGGCAGAGAGAAAAGGGGTGAATTCCCACCTATGGCCTCCTGTTTCTGTCGGTAGCTCCCCAACTTTACCCTGCAGTGGCAGTTGGTTCCTGGAGCCGCTTCCCGTTTCAGAATGCAGGGTTCCCATTTCTGCCCCTGCAAAGCCAGGCTCAGTGTGCCCACCCTCTCGGAGATGAAAAGGCCGGCCAATAGCATTCTGTGTTTAGAGGTCTGAATTTACAAGGTCCATCTCCTGGGCTCCTGAGCTCAAGTGTCTGCCAGACACCAAGATGTCACCTAATAGGTCTCTTGGAGGTCGAAGTCCAGCCCAATGGGCCCTTTCCCCACACCTCTAGGTCCCAGTAACACCACCTGTTCCCTCTCGTTCTCCCAGCCCTGCGGTTACTGGCTCTCTGAGGCTGCAGGGTCTCCTTCGTGCCTTTTCCATTCTGTAACATCTGGTTAGCAATCCTTTGTATTAAATTCTATTAAGATAACAGAAGGGCTTCCTGACCTGGCCCTCACTGGTACACTCTTCCCTGTCTTATTGGGTCTCTTGGGGTGGATAGGAAGAGGGCCTCACAGCCTCAGGGGGACCACATCAGCTCCCTTTTGGAGATCCCACTCCCGAGCTGCCACCCTTTGTTGGTTAATATAGCCCTTCCTGGTTAAGGGGCACTGGACAGGTGTTTGTGGGTGAGCAGGAAAACAACCATATGTCCTGAGCCGCAGGAGTACACCCTTGTCGGAGTCGGCTGACTTCGACCTTACCAAGATGCTCAGCCTATCAAAGGATGAGTATTTTAGGAAACACCCTCTCTTTGGGAACACTCGGCATATGTTCTCACTTTAGGGACCATCAGCATTTTCCACATCGTCTGTGAAACCCAGCGTAAGAAAGCTGAGCCTGGGCAATCGTATGGGTGGTGTAGCCTCAGGATGCATTGTAGCCTACTACCCACCTGCCACAGCCCCTCCCCATCAGTCACCTGGGCACCCCCTCCCCGACCAGCTGGCCCGGACAGATAGACCCTCCAGCAAACCTTTGAGCTGGTTGCAGCAGTCATATGTCTTGACAACTAGTAATCTACAAAAGCACTCCACGGAGAGTATGAGTTTGTTGAGGATATCTTTGTCGAATGGGAGGAAGGAAATATTCTAAGTGGGGTGGCAAGGGTCCAGAGTCAATTCTGATGAAAAAGCGATTTTTATATGCAAAGGGATTTACAAAGTCTGTGCAAAGTGCCGTTGAATTTTTAATTAAACATGTTTAACGCAGTAACGGAGAGGCAGAAGGCATTGGGGCCACAGCTCAGAGAGAGGATGTTGGGTGGGTCAAGTTGAGTGTCAAGCCTGGGGCTAGATGTTGATTTGGAGCTGGGATCTAAATGACCAACTACGCGCTGGGTGATATTGGACTATTGTAGGATGAGGTAGCCGTCTCTGCTCTGAAATCAATGAGGTTAAGAACACAAAGGGCAAAGCACAGTGTCTGATACTTCACAGACATTCAATAAAACTAGGCTCTGAACTTTTCCTTATTTCATTCATTTCAATGTCATTTCATTTGTTTCAACATTTCGTTCAGCTTTTCTACAGCAGGTTCTCTAATGACAGCATTTTGTTCAACATTGTTTTGTTACAATGTTGATGAGATGCTGTGAGTGGGTTGCGTTCTACATTGTTTTGCTTAAAGTCGCAGAACGCATGGACCATGTTAAATGAGGACTTACTGTATATGTCTGGCGAGGCTATGACAGAATCTTGATTTAGTTGGCATGCTTTGCAGCTTGTAGATCAGTAGTTATCAGCAGCTTCTTGCAGGGCGTACCTCCAAGTGGTTTGCTGCAACCCCATCACTTCATCCCAGCCCTTCTCTTCACTTGCTTAGCTGGAGTATCGAAAACCTTACTATAGCAGATATAGTCTTTTAGTTAAATGAGGAGGAACGTGAGGCCAGAGTGTGACTTGTGCCAAAACAACACCTTATATATGGAAGAGGCTGGATTAGAACCTGGGTCTTCCAGTCCCAAGGGTGAGTTCCCTCCCTCTGCCTCACTACCTCAGCCATATTGAGCAGATAACTTATTTGGTTCAGTGCCACAAATAAACCTTTCAGGGAGCTGTGTTTTATTTAGTTTGGCTACACAAATGCTGAGGGATGGTCACAGAATGACCACCACTTATCCTTCTTAGCCTCTTTCTTCGTCAGCACACCTTCACAATCTTGGGTGCATTTTTAATCTCAAAGCAGATGACCGAAGAACCTTCTAGAATTTTCTGGAATGAAAACTTAATACCTTGGCCTCTTTGGAGCTCAGTCAACTCCTTAGGAATGTTCTGCCAAGCTTTGTTTAGTTAAAAATGGCATTTATGCTTTAATTCATCTTTATTTGTTTGTTTATTTATATTTTTCTCAAAACAAGAAGATAAAAGGCATTCTTTATGTTTTACCCTATTTTACCACGGTGATGACTTTTGGAAAATCCACTCTATGTTAACTTTCTGGACTGCGTTCAGATAAAATTTCAATGTGTACTACTCCTGCCATGTTAATTTGTCTTCTGAAAGACAATTCTGTATGTCAAAGTCTTGCCTGCGTAATACTTTGGAAGAAAGGTCTAGTTTAAAGTCAGAAATCCTGACTTCTCAGCCTTTCAAACCCGCTTCATTCAACTCAGTAAATTGAGAAAAGATTTTAAGAGAAGAAGGCTCTCTTTTGGTGTTGGAATTGAATGACTGCTTTAATAAAACTGGAAATGCTTTCAGGAGCTGGCTGCTGCGATTAAGCTCTTTCTCTGGTAATTCAGAAGGGGAAATAAAAACGCAATCTATATTTTAATATATCGTATACGGTACGATAGTATGTATCATATATAATATGCATTATATTCTACTAGCTTATTCTATCTATGTTCTACTGCTTTTTTCAATTGGAAATTAATCACCCAGGATCCCAAATTGCTCATGGCTCATTACCAGTCACCTACAGTCTTGCAGCCGTGTGGGAAATCAAATACGGGTGGGCGCTTTAAGCCAAGCTAGTTTGGCATTTACTTACTTAGTTAAAGATTATCACCAAGCAGAATCCTCTTGGGAGGAGTGCTGGCTCATTGGGCCCCATGGGGAGGGCGGTAATTAAACTCCGAAGGCAGCACTGATGTTCAGCTAAAAGCTTGTCTTTAAATAGTAATACTCTTGCGTTGTAAAGTGGTGGGCCCTCGGGTGGCTGTTGACACAGTGAGAGGAGCTGGCTTTTTTTTTTTTTATATAAAAGCCAAATTGAAGAAACGGTTATGAGCTCATCTGCATAAAGCAATATGATTCTGCCCGAGGCTGCAGGCAGCGGGGAGTGATTAGAAACCACCGCTTTCCCGTCTCCTCCACGCTCTGTGCTAACATGCCACTTGTCACTAAAAAATTGGAGGCACCATATGCCAGGCTGCCTCTGCCCGCGCCCCTTGCTGATGACACAGGGAGGAATTCCTCCCTGACTGCGAGTGGGGGGGAGGGGCGGCTGCAAGAGTGCTGTGCCACAGTCTGCAGAGGAGATGTGTGCCTGCCCCCACCTCCTCTCCCCTCCCTGCATCTCCCAGCGAGGACAGGGACATCCCATTGTCCCTGGAAGTGTGGCAGAGACCTCACAGGTTTGCTTAAACAATTTGATGCACATTTTAAGGAGGTGGAAGCTTTGCTCTCTCTGGAAACTGGCCTGGCCTTTGCTGCCTGGGTGGCAGCTTTGCAGTGGGGCCCCCTGGGGCTTAAGTCCTCACCCTCATGAAGCAGGAGAGGCCCCTGCTTTCCCTTGGCAGGGGTCCCAGGTGGGTGTGCAGGACCAGTCAGGAGGGCCTTCCCTCCTCCTCACAGCCCTTTGCTTTTCCTGTAAAACATACTTTGTGCTCTGTTTCTCAATTTTCTGTGCTCTATTAATTGTGCAGCCCTCTTTTGCTTCAATGTGTAAACAGTGCCTTACAATTTTAACTTGGGGAGCATGATTTTCATGTGGCCTGACAGCTGCACCCAGGCCTTAGAAAAGGAGAGGACTGCATTTGGCTTTTGAGGGATTAGCTTTGAGGCCCCTACTGGTGGCAGGTTTCGGTGCAGGGTGGCTTCTGCGCTGACTTGATTTGCAGCCACCATTTCGCGTTTTCCTCTGCCACCCGAGACTGTCCTTTCTAACAGCAGGTGCTTGAGGAGGAAAAAGGGAGACTGTGGTGAAAAGGGCTGATACAGACAGTGCTTGACCTTCATCCCAGGACAATGAGGTCATGTCCTCCCTGGGATGAGTGGGGTTGGGGACAGAGGACGGCGCAGATCCCCCCTGACTCAGAGTCGGCTGCTGGTGGCACCATGGTGGTTGCTTTGCTTGGTCTTATGGGGGAATTTCGAGGGGTTAACTTAGGCCTCGAGAAGAATTGCTCTCTAATAATCCCCATCACGGGGGTGTCAGCCTTCTAAAGTGTCCTCTAGGACCCCGCCCCCAATGAAGTCATCTCCTCCCTCATCCTCTGCGAAAGATACTGTGGGGCAAGTACAGGACGCGATTTTTCTTAGAAAGTCCCATACTTCTCTATTTTCTAGATGGGTTTTGGGGTGAGGAGCACAGCAAATATTAGAGGGGTCACAGATCTAACTTTAGGAAATGTCATCTACAGACTTTTGTTAATCTAACTTAATTTTATTTATTTTTTAAATGAATGGGCTGCATCTCAAAGGAGTGGAAATAACCTACAAATCCAAAGCCACCTGAGGCCAGTGCATGGACTGGGGAGGGAAACCCAATTTATTCCCTGTCCCCTCTGTGCCGGGAGCTGTGCTCAGGGGGAATAGATCTTGGTGTGTTATCACCCCATTATTTGTATATGGAAACTGAGGCTCAGATGATAGAGCGCCGGAGCCTGACGTTGCTCAGTACAGTCTGCACCCCGCCTGCTGTGCTGGGCCTGGACAAGCCCCTCGGGCGTCACCACACACGAGTCTCACAGCCCTTGTGTCCTGGGCTCGCTGGGTGTGAGTGGCAGGGGCAAAGGCCATGCTTCCTTCCAGTCACTGCTCTGGCTTCTCATGACATTTTGGCTGTTATAAAATATTACAGTAAAGACTTGGAAACTAGGTGCGACTCACAAGAGAGGCTTTTTAATTTGCTGGGGGAACCGATACATGTGGAGTTCCAGAAACCACAGGACAGGGTGCCTCCAATGGAGGGGCTCAGGGAAGAAACATTTTCCTGGATTCATGAAGATTAAAGGAACACTTGGTAGGTTCTTCAGTTTTGAATTCTGGCCCCCAGTCTTTCTGGTTTTATGTGTTTTTAATTGAATGGTAGTGAAGGCCTGGCTCAGTTTCCTTATTTGGAAAAAAAAAAAATGGTATCTGCCCCCAAGTTGAATTTGACGATCCAATGCAGATTGAAAGATAATCTTCATTTGGAAATGTTCAGCTGCTAAATTAATGACCATGACAACAATAGTAATGGCCACCACACTCATTTCCTGGGCTGCCATGACACATTAGCAAGAACTGCGGAGGCTTAAAACAACAGAAATGTGTTCTCTCCCAGTTCTGGAGGCCAGAGTCTGAAAGAAAGGTGTGGGCAGGCCGAGCTCCCTCTGGAGGTTCTAGAGGAGGTTTCTTCTGCCCCTTTCAGCTTCAGCTATCTCCAGGCACCATCGCTGTTCCTTCACTTGTAGACGCATTGCTCCACTCTGCTCCGACATCACTTGGTGTCTCCTCTGTGTCTTGCTGTGTGTCTTCTCCTCTTTGTATATAGACTTTCATTAAATCAATCATTAAAAAAAAATGACCTCCATCCAAAGGAATAAAAATAACCTGCAAACCAAATCCATGAGAGTCCTTCTCTTCTCATTAAATGCACACCAAATTGGGAAACTGTATGAAAACAGGGGTGCCCTGGCTGAGTTGAAAGGCGCTTTCCCTGCCTGACTCAGTCCCCACTTCCAGAGGGCCCCCTGCTTAATGCACTGGGAGTCCTGGCAGCACATTTTGCAAACCATCCATCTAACATCTGCATAGTATGGGAGAAGACACTGGGCCAACAAATAAATGGGATCTGGTAACAATCTTAACCCTAAAAATTTTCTCTCATCACAACTTCAAATTCAAGTTGAGTGGGTTCTTTCCAACCATGGCTATAAATAGCATTTTAACTTTCCTCTTTTGAGATTAAATATTTTTGAAACATTCTATAAATTTTGAATAATCTTGTACCTCTTCTAAAATCAACCAGTCAGAGAACTTGAGAGATGGTCTCAATGAGAAAGAGGGAAGCGAAAATGCTGCATTTTCAGAGACGTGGTTTCACTTGTTACATCTTTGAGCTACTGGGCTTTTCCCTCCACCTTCTTTTGTGTGTTCTGCGTGGCTCTTTCTTTGTTTCCAGCTGCTGACCTAGGCAGGCGGTGTTCTTCTTGAGTGTCAAGGCAACAGCATTATTCCGGATGGATCCCTGCTGTTTTAGGAGGCCACAGCCAAACACCATTGCTGTCCAGTGCAACAGTTAGCACCGGATCCAAAGCAGAGATCAATTTACATTTACCCCACATGCCTACTTTCTGTTATTGTCAAGGCAGTAAATGTTGCAGAATTGGGATGCATTTGGCAAAGTCTTTCTGGACATCAAGATGCTGGAAAAAATGATACTTCCTTAAGGATAGTCTTACAATATTTTACTTATTAAGGTTCATGTCAACAGATTGAATAGCACCACAACTTGCCAAAAGTTGGCCTTAGGTCTTCTAATACATATATTTATGTGCATACGTATGAGTATGTGTGTCTCTATCTGAAAACCTGAAAACCCACAGGATTGCAGATGTTAGCCCAAAGTATCTTTCCCTTAACTACGCCTTGATTCGTAAATTTCTGGCTGCCTGTATTCTCTTACTTTGCAATAGGTTTCAAGATTCATATATGCAGAGTGCCTCAGACTTGAGACCCTATCAGAAGGGAAAATCCATTTGTCTAAGTTACATAAACCCCTTGCCTAATAATGATACATTTCAACACTTTCTAGTAAACATGTTAAAATTTCAGACCTCTATTCATTTAATTAGTGAGAAAGTAAACTTTAATTTATGAAATAAACTAAACCAAAAGAAGAGGTACCAACAGCCATTTTTAAGAGAGTTCTCTTTGTGATTCTTCTCTTAAAATACTTGAGTTTAAGCTCTGCGATTTATTCTTGTGTATTTAGAACATTTGTTATCTGGTGCTTATTAGCCTGTACCTTATTTTGTTTACGAACTCACCTTCTACATAGGTTTCAAAGAAATGTTTAAACATAGTCTGTTACTGAAGCATGGCACAAAATGAATATTGAAATAGGCTCCACTGCAGAAACTTCTGGGTTAGAATGTAGTAATATAAACTGATTTTTTTTTTAACTGAAAATTTATATTCTTTCTGTAATATATAGAAAACATGAATAAACAAAAAGAAAATAATGATACGATAGCTTGTAAAAATAATGACACCGATTAATATTTTATATGTAGAAAGCCTCTCCTCTATCAAGATTATGTTGATAGGTGACTGCATTGTCTCCTAGCACTCGCATTGTTTTTCATTTGGCTCAGTATTCTCTGTTCGTAGAATGATGTGGCTAAGACCAGAAGTGGTGGATCCAAGAGGGAACAGGGTGACAAAAAGGGATGGATGCGGCTTATAGGACATTTTGACAAAAAAGCCAATGAGATACAATGGGTGGTACACTGAAGGGTAGATGGTAGTTTCTTCTTGTAACTGTTTGCTTATTATCAACCTTGTTTCTGATTTATATTTTTTAAGTGTTTATATCCTAGAGAATTTTATTTCTTGGCTCCTTTGCCAAGCTTCGTACAAGAGTAGAACACACAAAGAAAATACAGCACAGTTTAATACTCCAGAAGCTCACAATGCCGTGTGGGGGTGATGCAAGGGGTAGACTTTGGTAATTAAGATTGACAGGAAGAAGATTATGCCATGTGTGAAGGCAGACTCTCTGAGCCCAATGGGAGTAGGGGAGAGAGAGATTGGTTCTACGTGGAGAATCGATGGAGGCTTCTTAGAGGAACTCTCGTTTGATCTGTACTTTCCCCTCTCAAGAATCTAAATGGACCTTAATGAATGTTTAGTGAATGAAGTAATGAATAGAGAATGTTTTGTTTTCTCTGTTTTTTGGTTGTGTGTACAAAGAGGTGGTGAACAGGCATCAAATGTAGAAGGAACAGTCCATGAGTCTGACAGCAGCTGATAATAAGTCAATATTTTTTTCAGAATTAATGAATATTGAGGAGGAGCATACATGAAAATAAAGCACCCCTAAATGCATAATGCAACTCCACATAAGAATGTTTGCAAAAAATTGTTTATATGGAAATAATACAATGCACACAAGGACAGTACCTTTTTATCATGTTTTTTTTTTTTTTTTTTTCCATAGCAACTAGGAAAAAATAGGAACATGACAACATTTGCAAATAATTATTTGTGGAAAATGGTTTTCGTTAATAAAACCATTAAATAAAACGAGACATACAATGGGAGTAGGGGAGAGAGAGATTATGTAGACATAATCCAGGAATACTCTGGATTATGTCTACATACAGAGAATATGCTTTAACCTAAGTGTAGAGACCTAGGTCATATTTTCCTTTTTCGAAAACTCAAGACTTGATTTTTTAATTTCAGTTAACCTATTGCATCATCCTTGCCCATCCTGTGAAAAGCAGACGCACACGGGAAAGAAAAGAGTTATTGCTCGAGCTTCACCACTTCTGATAGGTGTATTGCATCTCACTGGGATTTTATTTGCTTTATTTGCAAATGGTCATAGGCTTTCAAAGTTGCGTTTAAGCAATAAAATCCTTTTCTCCAGTAAAATCTCATTTGAAATTCAGAGTCTGTAACAGGTAATCAGGCTCAGTGCCCTGGTCGGCCCCGCATGGACATGTGGCGCTCATCCCTCCACCCGCTCGCCCCCGACACCACACGCTTTCCTCTGAGATCCCCAAGGCTTCTCTGGAACACCTGGCGCTCCTGGTGGAGGTGGGGGACTCCCTAGACAGCCACCTGACTATGTTCAGGGGGCTCCATCTCATCCCGAATCTGAATCTATAAAAAGTGCTTCTAAATTTCTTTTTCATCCTATAAAGTGCAAGTGGTTCTCTTCCCCACATGAATTCATCTCCCTTGGTGCCGTCTTCACCCTCTGCTACTTCGCCTGTGTAAGAAAATGGAACCTGGAGAAATCAATCTCAACCTTTATTGGGTCTGAACCACCTGGATAGTTAATTAAAATGCACATTGCTGTCCTGTTTCTCCCTCCACGCGTCCTGCTCCCATCTCCTGGAGCAAGTCTGTCTGTGGGGCTGTCAGATCTGATTTGAAAATAACAGCCCTGATGATTTCACAGCAGGTGGTCCAAAGGGCATGCGTGGAGAAAGAAAAAAAAAAACAACAACGGAAAAATAAAATGAAATCACTGCTCTGGAATCTATAGATGGCAAACACGGAAAGTAAGCACAGTGTCAAAGCAAATTTTCATTTCATACTTAGGAATTGCTCCCTTTTCAATTTGGGCCAGAGGCTACTTTGCACCAAAACGGAAAAATCAGACTTCTTTTTAAAGATGGAATCATTTCCAAGAATGATTTAAAATGTGGGCATTATACAGTTTTGAGCCGTTATCAGAAGCGATGTGTTTGAGGAAGCTGCACAGTTTGGTGTTCCCACAGGATGGCTGGGCCAGTGGGGCTAATCCGCTGTCTGGAGGGCCCCACTGCTCCCCCTTTCCTAGCCTAGTGATGCACTTTGCATTAAATAAAGACCCCTCATATCTCTGCACTGGAAATGAAGGAGCACTAAAACTTCACTGGGGCGAGTGACCGGGGGTGCTGGGGTTACCCCGCATTACTTAGGTGTCAAGCAGAACTGTCCTTACCCGATGTCAGTCAAACCCTACACCTGTCCCTTCATCCATCCCTTTTTCACTAGCCCACTCACAACTTAGCATGTGCTGAGCACTCCATCTGAGGTCCAAAGACGAATGCCCCTGGATACCTGCAAGAAGCTCTAAAGCCATCTGGAAGGAGGAAGAGTGCTTTATGGAAAGCAGAAGCTGCTCGGGGAGTGTGTCAGTGTGCTGCGGCTGCCATAATGACCCACCACATGCGGCGCTTGGACAGCCGAGCTCTCACAGTCCAGGGTCAAGGTGCAGGCAGGGCGGGTTCCTTGGGGCCACGAGGAATCTGCTCCAGGCCTCTCCCCCAGCTCTGGCCTTTGCTGTCAATCTTTAGTGCTCCTTGGCTTGTCGAAGCCTCAGCGTGAACTCTGCCCTCATGGGCACGTGCAGTAGGGCCCGCCCTACTCCAGTGTGATCTCATGTTATCTAATCTTGTCTTTGACAATTCTATTTCCAAGTGAGAGTGTGTGGTACTAGGGATTAGAAATACCGTATCTACGCAACATGATTTGATCACTATGTGTTTAAGAAGGAAGGGAGGTGGAGAGGGAAGGATGAAGGGAGAAAGGAAGAGAGAGAGGGAAGGAGAGAGAGAGAGAGAGAGAGAGAGAGAGAGAGAGAGAGAGAGAGAGAGACTGAGGACAGACTTAGGCAACTGACTATTGTACCTTCTGTCCTTGCAAACCTTTCCAGAAATAGGCTGTACTTTTGAATCACTGTGAGAAAACTAAAAATTGTTCTTTCGCTTGTGGCAGATCTAATGTCACAAGAAGAAATAATTAACAAGAGAAAATGCTGCCTCCTAAGGATTGAATTGTGCCCCCCCCACCCCCAATACTCATAGCTTGAGAATGAGTCCTCTCTTCCTCCCTCCCCTTTGCCTCCCTCCCTCTATTACTTTGTTCAGTAGGACTGATGTGTGGATAGAGTGGCTTTTAAAAAATGCAAGTCAGATCATACTCTCTGCTGGCAACCCTCTAATGGTTTTCCCTTTCATTAGAGGGAAAGTTCTAGAAAGTTCTTCCTTTACTGCCCTGGTATAAACTGCTCCTGTGACCTCCCATGACCTTCACACCATCTGACACATCATGCACCTTCTTTGTTTGTTATCTGCCTCTCACAGCTGGAAGCAACATTGTTCCATAGACTGTTTTGTGCGCTCTGTCCCCAGCATGTGGGACACTTCCTACACAGAGTGTGTCCTCAAAGGTCTTAGAAGTGGGAAGGACCAGTATCAACACACAGACTGTGACAACTGCTGGGAGGTGGGGTTGTGCATAAGTCACTCTAATTTGCAGAGCAACCTTATGACCTATGTGACCAACACACTGATTAAGTTGTCTGGGCTCAGTTTCTTTATCTGAAAAATGGGGACAATAATTGTACCTGCCTCACGTGTGATTGTGAGGGTTCAGTAGTTAATATTAAAAAGCTCTAGGTCAGTGCCTGTGTGAAGTGAAAACACTTAACTTTATATATTTTAACATCATTTTTCCTTTTCTGTTTCTTCTGAAGTTTTCTATTGTGGACAGGAATTACCTTTATGATCAGAATATTTTTAAAACGCAGCATTTTAAAAAAACAACAACAATCATACGATATATGATTTAGACATTGGTGCCTCCGAGCTTTGTTCTGGGGTTAGGTGTGCACAAGGGACTTTGTTACCAAACAGACAAGAAGCTGTGGACGAAGTGCCATGTCCACTGCAGCTCCCCCAAACGAATGGCGGTGCGTCTGACAAGAGTAGACTGCGTGTGTGATGCCACAAAGACTCCTCTTACTAGATTTTCCAATTTATAGGCTCTTTAATAAAACATCCTTTTGACCCTCAAAACAATCCTCAAGGGACGTTATATCTTGTTGTTGTTCATAATGCACAATCTGAGGCTCAGATTTTTGCACCAAATCATGTCACCAAAAGGTGGCTGACGTCAATGACAAGAAACCCAACTTCAATTACAGGTCTCCTGCTCTGGGGCGCCTTCTTTACAGCTACAATATCTCCTTCTGATAAATCTCTTTAAAACCATGCCCAAGCCTGCCCAAGGACAATTCTGTTTCAGACCACGCCTGCTCTGAATATGTGGAGCAGAAGAGAACTCATTTTCTGTCCTCAGCCATGTTTCTTATTCAGAGCCGGCATCAGCCGGCTAGCATTTCCGCACCAGACCCGCCAGCCCTTAGTCTCACGTATTTATCTGCCTGTCACTCCCACTGGCCTGTGAGCTTCTCAAGGCCAGAAACGGGCTCTTAAACATCCTTGTACCCTCTGCACCCAGCACAGTGCCTGGTGTATAGTAGGTGCTCAATTAATGTCCGTTAAGATTGGAGATGAATGCATTTTTTAAGAAATATTCTCTATCTAAAGTTAATTGAGCTTCCCCAGTACTTATGAAGCTAATGACTTATTTGTTTGACTCCATAAAACATCAGAGAGCTCATGTCCTGATTCGTAAATGCAGAATGAAGGTCGTAAGGAGACTGATGCTAGCTGGCATAGAGTGGTGCGGGCATTTGCCAGGAACTGAGCACCTGTTACCACAGCGACTTTTCGGTTCCTGTTTTTGCCAGACTTTATGGATGAGGACATAAGTCTGGGGAATTATTTTCCCAAGTTTCTCCATGCTATAACATGATGAGTATACTTTTTTTTTTTTTTAAGTGCTGACTGCGTAAGGCCCTCTTCTAAATCTTCTAATATATAGTATCTCTTTTAAGTCTCCCGCAGACCTCTAGGGTAGGGAGTACCATTGTATCCATTTTACAAATAAGGACAATTAGGCACAGAGGATGTGAGGAAATATGCAGATTATATAGGGATAAGTGGCCGGCCAGGATTAAAACCCAGTGACTTGTTATCAAAGGTTGCACTTAACTCTGGCCACCTGTTGGGTAAGCAAATCCCATCGGGGTGTGTCTGTCACTAAAGCCCATCCTCTTCCCCCCACACTAGAACTCTCTGTTTTTCTTCTCCTCTATTGGGTGGTTGGGTATAATTTCAGATACTCAATTGAAATGCTATGTTGAGTCAGAGGTCACACTAAAAGAGGTCATTAGGGCCACCTATTATTTGATAGAGTTCTCTAAATTCTTTCCAAATCAGAGGATAATAAATAATAGATAAAATGCGTAATCCAGAAAGTGATGTGGACTAATTACCTTATATAAAATATTGAGTAAGATGATGAATACATTAAAAAAAATACACATCGCTCTTAAATAATTGTCCTGTGTGATGAGCAAGACATCTGCTCGCCAGATGAAAAGACTGTTGGTCAGGGCATCATCATATGAAATACGGTTATGAACATGAGCACTGGTGATAAACGCCGTCACCCTGCGCAGTGAAATGAGGAGGCTGGTGACATGCCTGCAGGAATTCACGTCAGCATCTGGAAGCAGGGCCTGTGCATTTGATCACCTTCAATCCTCTCTTGATGCGGGAGGCCCCCTTCAGCTACATTTGAGTTGCGTGCGTTTTCTAGTCAATCTTCCTATTTTTTTCTTTTTCTTATAAACGAGAGAAAGTAAAACCTTGACTTTCTCCTGAGCTGTCACGAATGACATTTACTTTTTTTTCCCTGTGGAAACTACTCGAAATAATTAATATCCAAGAATATAATCTTTATACAACTACTTTGCTCCTAGAGAAATTCGAAGGTTGGAAAATGTCAAAAGGAATCTGAATTGATTTTGCCACCTGGGGTCAAATTTTCTATTCTCGTTATAAAAGTCAATTTTTATTTAAAAAAATTCACATTCTATAACTTGGGAATATCCTAATTTCAATGGATAAGAAAAAGCATACAGTTGTCTATTTAAATTCTTATTTTAATGTAGAGCATTGGTCTTAAGCATTTACCCTCTATTGTATAATCTGATCTTCCATGGGAATAATGTAGATGGGAAGTCACTTGAGTAAATTTTAAAATATTGAGCCACTTTAAATTTGGATCATACTTATACCGTATCGTTAACAGATTATTTATAAAAAAAAAAAAAATCGAAAGGACTCGTTTCAAGGAGTTTACTTCTATGCAGCTAGAATATTGTGCGGGATGACATGCTTTAATCACCTAAAGAAGACTTAGGGCCTAATTTTCAAACCCAGGTGGAGGGAGGAGGACATGGATGGTTAGATGGATGTCTGGATGGGTGGATGGACGAAGGGAAGGACAGGCAAACAGATGGACAGAGGAGTGGATGGATTGATGGATGGATGGATTGGTGGGCAGATGGGTGAGTGGATGGATGGATGGGTTGATGGATAGATGGATGGGTGGTTGGGTGGGTAGGTGGGTGGATGGATGGATGGATGATGGATGGATGATGGAGGATGGATAATGGATGATGGATGGATGATGGAGGATGGATAATGGATGATGGATGGATGGGTGGAGGGATGGATGATGGATGGATGATGGATGGATGAATGGATGGATGGATGGATGGATGGATGGATGGATGGATGGATGATGGATGGATGGATGGATGGATGGATAATGGATGGACTGGTGGGCAGAGGGGTGGTGGATGGGTGGATGAGCGAGTGGGTGGGTGGATAGATGGATGGATGGATGAATGGATGGGTAGATGGGTGGATGAATGAAAAGATGGGAAACATGGATGGATAGGTGGATTCATTTCATATGAAAATGCTTATACATTGGTTAAGTTTTGTACTTCAGATCTTTAATTAGGAAACTAGGGAAAGAGAACCAATTTTTAAATAGGTTTGGAATATTTAAAATACTGTTATGTCTGTATGCATATCAGACCACATAAAGACAGTGATTGCCACACGCCTTCACACACGCATGGATCCAGTCACGCACACAGGCAGGAGATGTGGGTGGTTTCGATCTTTATGAAGCCAGATCACGTGGTGCCCTGGTGCTTACCATACCCTGAAACAATCTCACGGTCCTCAGAGCCCTTGGCTGCTCAGCTTCCCTGCCTTTGCTGACCAGCTGCAAGTGAGATATTTTTTCAACCTACTGGTAAAGTCCATCAAATGCAATACTATTCTTTCTTTTAGCACACACTCACAGACATCCAGACTGGGTCTGACCACTTCACTAGCTGAAGCTCTCCCCTGCTCCATAAGGCACTGGGAGATGCCCTCCCTCCTCGGACTTGGCCTCCTAGCCCTCTCTCCTTGGCTCACTCCGCAGCGTCTCCTGGCTCTTTCCAAATACTCTCCACACACTCCTGCTCAGGGCCATTCCATTGCCGCTCTCCCAGGCAACCACAGGCTCTGCTCCTCTGTCTCCTTCGCAGAATGGCCTCGACCGTCTTGTATCAACAGCATACCCCGTCATCCTCCATAATCCTTTCTTTGATTTCTTTTTTGGTCCAGAGCTTTGTATTCCACTCTGTGAAACCCGTCTGCCCACTGTATTTAAAATTGCGACTGATAGGACATCTCTTATCCCCCTTCTCTTGGGTTTTCTCTGTAACCCCCATCACCACTGCACACACCCATGTGCACCCACTTATTTTGTTTGTGGCCTGAGACCCTGTGTGAGGGGTGTGCATGTACGTCCTCTGCCCTTCAGTGGTACATCCGCAGGACCTAGGATGCAGCTGCTGGGATTTCCGCCCCAAATTGTTGAAAGAATCTGGTTTGGGAGGAGGGCCGAGACGAGCCGTTAATTTTGCTAAAACCCAACCGCTGTCTTCGCTGATATTTATTAGTATTTCAGTGTCATAGTTCATTCTCAGTTTTCTCCACTGGTGTAAATTTTAAAAGAATTTCATTCTATAAAATATGTAAAACAACCTCTTTTATCTAAAGTACTAAAACCACAACATTGATTTGCAACCATTCAATTTGTGACTTTCTTCTTCTATTTATTTGTTTATTTTTTAGTTTTCAATCGTAGTTGACAGTCAGTATTGTTTATGCGACTTCCTTCTCCTGCAGGGACAAGAGCATAAAAAAGAGTTCATTAAAACATAAGGGAAAAACTCTCGAGTTTTTGAAAACATTTTCCTTGAATATTGTAGCTGTTTAACGAGGGGGCCGTGGTATGTGTGAGACCCCCGCTCTGCCTCCTCCTTACCAGATGTCTTCGGACTCAGTGTTTGTCCTCCCCAAGCTCAGGGTTTCGTCTGCCATGTGACACCCATGTCATGTCAGACAGTGGAGCATCAAGTGGGTTGACAATGTGGCCAGTATCACTGCCTCGTGGTTGATTTATCAGTTTAATTGACTTTCCTCCTGGAAGAGAGGAAGGGAGTGGGGGCAGGACCTGTGTTGCCCATGACATGGCTTGTGTTCTGATGGTCAGGGGACGTGCTCTGTACTGATATGCAATGGAAATGGCTGGGGGGGGGGGGGGAAGCACTCGCTGCCTTCCCACCTTCCCTGAGGCTGAGCTGCGAGTTCTGGGTTAGCGTTTCCTGTGGAACCCACTCTGTGCTTCCTTCACCCCGTGCTTACTGAGCAGCTGCCTTGATGAGCCAGAAAGTGTGCCAGGCACAGGGACCTGGTGGTGGGAGACCCCCATGTGGACCCTGCTCGCCAGTCTGCGGTGCAGGGAGTGACCCCACAAGGCTGCAGTGAGACAGTGAGCTGTGCTGGTGCCAGGAGAAGAAACGGGAAGAACCCATGGGCACGTCGTCTGTAGGAAGAGACTGGTGGTGATTAGATGTGAGAGAGTCACGATGGTGTGGGCAACGTATCAGGCAGAGGGAACCTGGATGCTACAGAGGGCGTCGTGTGCTGGGGCTGGGGCCATATGGGGGGTGCAGATTAGGGGCCGAGGTGAAGCTGCAAATGCCAGCAGACACTTAACCTGTCATGTCCCACAGCCGTGGTCCTGGCCCGAGCAGTGTAGAGGAGACACAAAGAGATCAGAGCTGGGGCGGACATATTCACATTTGCAATATGAACTTTTACTCTGCCTTTTTGGTGTGGCAAATGGTTGGGGGTATGGGGCTGATTGGGACTAGAAGCACGGCTACCCTTGGACCATAATCTAGATGAGAGTTGGAGAAAGCTTGAACCAGAGGACAGTGGGGATGAACAACAGGCAGAGCTGAGAGGTGCTATGGCAGAGAACCAAATGGTGACACTAGATGTTGAGAGGGAGAGGGAGAAAACAGGAAGGATGTGGTGACTTCCTCACCAGGTAACAAGGTGGACGGTGGAACCTTTTGAGCCACATGGAAGGATCCGGTCCAACTGCTGGTTTAGGGTGCAGAGGGAGAAGTTCAGTGTTAGATGGGCTGGTTTCAAAGTGTCCCTGAGATGTCCAGGTGGATGGGGGAATGCCTCTAGGTGTGAGGAAATACATTTTCTCTTGCAGCAGTTCAATGTCAAGTAAATGTTATCTTAGGTTATTTTTAATTCAGTGAGACACTTGAATCCTTCCATAGCATGGATCTGGGGTGATTCACAATTTTTTATCATGGCATAGAATGGGGCAGAGCGTTTACTTTCAGTGTAAAATCAGTTAGGGGGATTTCCTGAATTCAGAGCTTCCCGTAGATAAATTGTAGACAACTGGTCAGCTAAGGGGCTGGGGATTCTTTCAACTCTTGACCACATAAAAGCATTTTCTAGCCCTCACTCTTGTTTACCAACTAAAATCAGATCAAGAAGCGAGAGCTTGTCAAGTCTGCATGTGACTCAAAAGAGAGGAAGAGGAGTTTCCATTCCAGCATAAGAACAATTATTTTAAAAATATAAATGTATCAGGAAGAACCAAAGGTGCTTTCTCTCTTGGCCCTGGATTTGTATCTCACTTGTCCACATTCTAATGGGTTCTGTTTGGACAAGCCCCTTTTGGGGGCTGTGTGCGACTGAACCAGAGACTGACCGAGTGGGCCTGGGGCAGTTGTGAATGGATGCTTAGTTCTTATTATTGCATCCTCATATCAAGGCATTTCTTGAAATGCCACTCAGAGTTGAAACAATATGTTTGTAATACAGAAATTGTTTCTTCAAAGCATTGCTGGGAGCACTGGGAAATAAAAAAATATCAGGTCTGTTTCTGTCAACTTTATTGCCTCCTAGAACTGTACTTTCTAGGTGAATAAAGGTTCTTAGTTTTGTTTTCTTCCTGCATAAAGGGAAAAAGTGATACCAGAGTGCTAGACAGCCATGGTTACTCTATCGCTCCGGTATTTTACAATGAAAGAAAGATTTCCTCTAAGAAGAAAGGGGGGTTCTGAAGGTGCTAATGCACATTCTTCCAAACTCAAAGATGTCTCCTCAACATTCCTAAAGCACTTTGATGTCTAAAAGTCTCAAAAGTATATACGTTTACCTTGGATGTTTCCCATCCAATTAGATTAGGGTCCAGGTTGGAGCTGATGTGGGGGAGCCGACCGTGAAATGGCCACTGACAGAGAGAACTGACCACCAGGCCCCAGGGTGCAGACCGTTGGTCAGCTAACTGCCAGTGTCAAGGGGAGCCATGTGGCTTTGGAAGGATCCAAGGCTCTTCAGATAAGTCTACTCCTAACTAACACAAGCACATATTAACGCTTGGAGTGACATTTCCCGCAAGCGTAATCCTATTCAAGAGTAAAAGCTACTTAACAGCCACCAAGGAACCCCCTCCATATTCTGTAATAGAAACATGCGACACTCACGGTAGATGCATGTTGGTGCCTTTTGGCACTGGAGGGTGTGGCGGAAGCTTTCTGGTGGCTTACTCGAGAACCTTCCCAAAGGCGAGTGATGGAATGCTTTGAGAAAGAGGAGACTGAGCATAGGAAATCTTGACATTGCCAAGGACAAATGTGTCTTAAGCATACCTGTGATGTTGTCTGGCGGATACTTACCCCGTTAATTGTTGCTACACCTATACTGTCTTCTAGGATTCTGAAATCACGACACTGTCTTAGTAGGTGATTTACTGAGGCCAAAGCAAAAAGCACATCAAGTGTCCCGCATCAAAGGAGGAGAGAGAAAAGAGGGCTTTCCTCCAGCCTTGTAGAAAAATGAGGCACAGGCGCACAGCATTTATCTGTAATATAGACAATGGTGTCAGTGATGTCAGACCATGATGATTATAATAGAAACAGTTCTTTCTTTCAGTTCAGGGAAGAATATTTTTCAGCACATACTGCGAAGGGCTATTTTAAAGTAGGGCTGTCCTAGGAAATTCAGGACAGATGTTTATGCATATTTGATCTGTAAAAACATTGATTTTTATACTTTCTAAATATGTATGATAAAGTAACAGAAGCCAGGAATTAATGTAACAGAACTAGTCCATCACGCTCTTGGAGGGGCTGCTTTGGTCCTTCAGTTAATGTGGTGAAGCTTGCCCAGGCCTCTTACGTCTTCTTTGAGCCTCATGGAGGAAAGAGGAGAACTCCAATGTGCAGTGGGATTGTGGGATTCACCATTCAGTGTGGGCCAGGGCTCGGGCTGTGGCCAAGCCCATACACGGAGAGCACTGTAAGTTAGATCAGTGGTGATTTACCAAATCATCATGAGGACTTTGCAGGAATCCTGTCATCTGTGGTACAGGAGCACACAGAGCTTTAACGTGGGGCCCTGAGATTTTGGAAGACAAAGATGGAGAATGACAGTCCGCGTGTGTCACTTTAGATCGTGGAAATCCCGGCAATGACAGGACTAGAGGTGCACTCTCGCTCCCACAGCTCTGAGGAGTGCGGTTTTCAGAGAGGAAGGTGGGCCACACACAGTGCTCTCATCTCAGATTCCACACAGGTTCCTTATTCAGAGGCAGGAGTGGGCTCATGTTTCCTTTGCACCAGTAGCTACGGCAGCTAACACAGGCATTGCAGACGGGTGTGCTGGACTTCTTCCAGAACATATCAGTTGTCCATCACTGTGTAACCAACCACCCCAGACCTCAGGGACTTAAAACAACAGCCATTTATGTAGCTTATGATTCTGTAGGTTGGCGGTTTGGGCTGGACTCAGCAGGACCCGGTCATGAGTTTGCGATCAGCTCCTGCTCAGGGAGGTGACCCGCTTTTGGGGTCAGCCAGCTGTAAGTTGGGAGATGGGAGGCACCGGGCTAGTTGTCTCTTGTCATCCAGAAGGCTTTTCTGGCCTTGTCCACATGGCATCTCAGCAGAATTCAGAGAGAGAGAGAGAGAGAGAGAGAGAGAGAGACAGAGAGAGAGAGAGAGAGAGAGAGAGAGAGAGAGAGAGAGAGAGAGAGAGAGAGAGAGAGAGAGAGATATGCTTAAGGTCTCTGGAAGCCTCAGCTGGCTGCTGGCACACAGTGACTTCCACCACATTCTAACAGCTAATGTGAAATACAAAGCTACCCCATGAGATTCCAAATTGTCTCAAAAATCTGGTCTTTGGCCCTCCAGCCAGTGCTCCAACCACGCTCGTTGTGTTCTATGCCCCAGATCCCACCTGCCTGCCATACCAGCTCTCAGTCCAAACCACCCCTGGCAGATGCCTTGTCTTCCAAGTAGCTGGAAAGCAGAGGACAATGGAACAATCCTGTTTAATAGTCTCACCCCAGGACAAGTGTCCAGAAGGCCAGGACCCCCTGGTGTAGCTCTCCATGCCCCACAGCCTGAACAAGCCCAATAAGATTGTAACTGGGGACAGTGACACTGCCTGGAAGGCTTGGTCTTGTGGCCGCTCACCAACATGGCCTGAACCACATCCGCACCCTCTTCTCCACACTCAGGACTCGCCTGAAAATTGTGGTCTTTGCCAAGTGCTCAGAGGAGTCTGGGTGGTTGCCACCTAGCCCTGTGAGAGTCACAGGTCTGTATGTGGGGGCCATTCCCCATCTGAGAGGCAGGTCTCTCAGGCGGGGGTCCCCCAGAAACAGACCCTGATATGAGATTGAGTGCAAACAGTTTATTTCAGAGGCAGTCTCAGAACATGTTTAAGGAATTGGGGAAGGGAGATGGAGGAGGGAATCAGCCCATAACAGGACTGTTGTCCACTGGGCACCTGCCATTGGGAACGAGGCTCAGTCCCAGCTGGTAACCCTGAGAGACGTGGCAGAGCATCTTTCAGAATGACCCTGAGGACAAGGGTCTTGCATATTTGTGGCAGAGGGCGGCTCATGGAGGCTTTGATCCCAGCACTCGCAGTCTTGTTGGCAGGCTAGAGAAGGCTCTCAGGTGTTTGCAGTAGGACCTCTCTAGCTGCAACTGGAATGTGGGTGCCTCAGAGCATGGAGTGAGCTTTGTGAGGCCACACAGCCAAGAACTGAATCTGTGTGACTTTAAAATCCTTGGTCTTTTTCACTGGACTAGGCACCATTCCAACCCCAGAGCATGCAAAGCCCTGAAAGGGAAAGAGAATACGCGAGGAGCCAGGTCTGCTGGGGAAGGGCCATGAGCTTGGAACGGCCGAGGCCATACGGGTGCAAGAGCTGGACACTGTGGAAATACAGGCTAAGTCAGCAAAACAAACGAGAGCAGGAGAGAAGAGGGAAGGGTGATAAAGGAATAGTTGTTTGAATACAGGCACTGAGGGATATTTCCACGGTGCACAGAAGGCTTGGTGATGAAAAACAAACTCACTCTGAAAAGTTATTGTTTTAATATCTTAGCAAGCCACTGATACATTCAGGAAAGGGCTTATTAGCAACGTATAATTGTTCCTCTTACCCAAATAATCTTCGTCTTATGTTGGTGTGGGGCCTGTGACACACAGCCGTTGATCAACGGTGCTGGTGCCGTGTATATGGCCCTACATAGACTCTGCTGGTCTCGATGGCATCTATTTTGATCTGGCTGTAACTGCCCTCTTGCCCACTGCTAGACAGAAAAGAGGAGATGTGCTTCATCCCCCCAAACTGGAGGCATGGTGTCACTCTTCAGTTTAATTTTGTGTTCCCAAGTGTATTTATTTGATGCCATATTATATGTATGTATTTGCGTAAAGTAAATGCATCACAAATAAAGACCCACTCTAGGAGCAGCATCTCAGAACACAAGTAGTATGAGCACGTTCCTTGTAAAGTTATGATGAACTACTCTGCGACCTCTCTAGCATGTTACTCGCATCAGATCGTGGGAACTAAACGTAATGTACTTGAATTTCACAGGTATCTGAATTTTTTAATAATGCATTTATTTAAAAAAAAAATACCCCTTTTACCCATTTTTATCAAAAGGTTTCCCTGAGCCTAAAAGTCACCCTTTACCAGAAAACTCCAGAAAAAATAATGAATTACTTTACTAGTCCAAATTCTGTCTAGCGGACATATTGTATATGAAGAGTTTACATTGATTATTAGTACATGGCAACACAAAAAATGCTGAAAAACTTTAACTCCAGGCAAAATGTATATATATAAAATTTTACATAGGATCTTACATATGTTACATATATATATATATATATATATATATATATATATATATGCTATTTGATAGTTTTTATGTAAACTTTGATGAAATATCTAATATTTTGAATTCTTTTATCAATCAAAGCACACACACAAAAAGGGAAAGATTTCACTCTACAAATACTTCTTATGCTATTTCTATAGATTAGTATACCTGCACTAGTGAACCTAGTAAAGGAGTTCAGAAATAAACACATAGAAAAGGAAAGGAAGAAAGTTAATTCTTACCTGTGGTATTATTCCATAACTACACCAATAATAAAAGTTTTAGAATGTCTTGTTACTTTTCCAAATTTTAGATTTTTATGTGAAATAGTCCTTGAAAATGACATAAAAAATAAAGCTTAAATTTGAAAAATTTGTTTATGAAAATTCTAACTTTAACTTGTTCATGATTTAAATTTCTTTAAGGACAAAAACTGCCACCAACAGGTTTATTTTTTTAATTCATTTATTTTTTAAGATATATGCTGGCATTTTTTGTTGTAAACCAAACTCCTTTCGTTAAATCAAGTTCACACATTCATTCAAAACGTTTTTGAGAATAATGCATTTTTAAAAGTTGAAAATTATATGGGTGTCTGCAAGCATTATCATGAGGAAACACAGACAGAGGAGTAAAGTTATTTCTCCAATGTCAACAAAATTAATAAACACACTGTCTTCACTGGACTCTTGGTCTCTCGCTTCCTGGTTGAAAGCTGTCTGTGTTGCATGTAACCGAAGCATAAAACCACCTTACTGGCCCTTTGGCGTTCATTGTCCATTGACTGTTATCTTATTGTTGACTTATGGACCTCTTACGCATGTGTCAATTGTACTTTGCTTCTGCCCTCCCATCCCTGAGTACGAGACCACCCCCACCCAACTCTGGGTGCCAAGGTAATGATACAGAATTGAGCCTGGAGAACAGAGAGAGGGAACATTTTCCCACTGTCAGCTTTTGGCATCCACGTCCTACAATCCCTTGACCAACCCCCAACCCCCTTAGACATGGAGAGTTAATACCTTCCTCAAATGACATTTGTTTGCTCAGGAGAGACTGCAGACCTGCACCCACAAAGGTTCATGAACTCCAGTTCGAAAAGACTCACCATGGAGCACTCTCCACTTTTAAAACTGAGGAACTGAAGTCCAAAGAGATGACATGACTTAGATTTAGTTATCAGTATTTATTGTTTTAAAGGGGGGAAAATCAAATTAATGAAGGCATTGCAAACGACATTGCATTCTTATTAAACACGTTTTGTGGGATCTGTGCTTGATGATCGTGAACATCCAATCTGACTTCCCCGTTGAGCAAAATGAACTGTAATCAAGTGGAACGAATCGCTTTGCTCTCCCCCCTCTTGTTGATTGGAGTTAGCAAGCGCCAGCTGAGCTGAAATGCACTTTGTGTGCTTAGCGCTTCTCCTAGGAGAACCGGGTGCTGTTTTGCACGTTCAGTGTGTACCGGCTTTCTGTCTAACCACCTAGTGTTGCCCTTGCTTTAATCAAAACTTCTGCTTCCCTCTTCAGTTTAATTGTGACACATACCGACAGAAAGCACGCACTTTGTGCCTAATTATGCTCTAGGAGAGCATGTCTCAACCTCAGGGTTGAGTCTGGCTTTCTCAGCCTCAGTGATAGTGACGTTTAGGGCCAGATAATTTTTTTGTTCTTGGGGACAGGGGCCATACTGTGCATTTTAAGATGTTTAGCAGCATCTCTGTCCTCTACCCACTAGATGTCAGTATCACCCACCCTCCCACTCTCAGTTATGACCAAAAATATCTCCAGATATTTACCAAAAGTCCTCAGGAAGGCAAAATCGCCCCCGGTTGAGAATCACTGTTTTAGATACAGCAGGGGTTGTGCGATTATTGGAAAAGCACAGTGAGAGAGAGAGAGAGAGAGAGCTTCTAGACCCTTCTGCAAACTTATTGAATTAGAGTCTATTGGAGGCTTAGCAAGTAAAGCCTGTTTCTGCTGCTATAATGTGATAACTAAATTTAATTGGTGATGTCTCATATACACACTATATATTTTTCCATCCATTGTCAGTTTAGTGTTGGTGTTTTTTATTTCTCCCTTGAAAAGTTATAAAAGTGTAAACACACTTAAGGCCTTTAAATTGTTGCCAGCAGTCTTTGATTTTGAAACACCTCCATGGCAATGCTTGAATGGAAGACGCTGCATTTAGTCCTGCCCGTCTTGCTTGACTTGCTGTGATTATTACAAGGAATCAGTTTCTCTTGAAAAGGAAAGGTATTTAAAGGAAGGAAGAGTTACTGGCCCGTGTCTCCTGAGTGTGGGCATTTCAGGGTACCACTGAAATTGAACTTGAAGTTTGTGTGGTGTTGGCTCATAGAATTTCTTCTAGTGGAAATTTATCCCTGCATTACAAGCTCGTCTACTTCATGTACGTGGTAGGATGAGAGGCTGGTGTCACTCAGGAAACATACTGATTAAATGCCAGCTAGTAGACATGAGATCTGAAATAATGTAATTATTCATGTATATGAGGAGGCAGGGCCTACAAACTTGAGGGTCTAGAATGATGCAAGAAGGCAAATAGCAGGTTTTATGATCTGATTTAAGGGACCCAGGTGATTTAAGTTTCATAGGTGCCTGTTTTTGTTGTATTTTTTTATTCAAACAGTAAGCAAAAGAATGTTGCATTATGGTTTTCCAGAGAAATAGAACCAATAGAATGTGTGTATATATACATTTATCTATGTGTATATTCTCTCTATGTATCTATACGAGTATATACTTGTGTTTCTCGATATAAGTTACTTCTTCAATGTCAATGTCAGCAAAATTAATAAGTATAAATCCTTCCTCGAAGTTTTGGTGTCTTGATTCCAGGTCAAAAGCTGTGCTGTGTGTGATCTAAGCACAAAGCCAACTTACTCATGTTCATTGTTCATTGAATGTTTTCATATTTTGATTTATTGACTTAGCGCCTATGTGATAATTATACTTCGCTTCTGTGTCGGACTGACAACTAGGTAGGTTTTCTATGTCACAGTCTTGAGTCAGACTTTCTTCTTCCCCAGGAAGCTTAGTGTTTGCTCTTAAGAGCCTTCAACTGGCCAGATGAAGTCCATCTATAGCATCAAGGGTAATCTTCTTCACATAAAGTCAAGCGCTTGCAGATGTTCACCACATCTGCAAAATGCCCTCACAGCACCACCTAGATTAGTATTTGATTAAACAACTAGGTGCTAGAGTCTGGCCGTGTTGCCACATAAAACTAACTGCACACATGTACGCACAGCTAGCAGGAATAAAATAGAAGGTTACTTGGACATTTTCTTGAATTATCAGATGCGTACATATCATGATGCATGGATTTTCTTTCGAAAATTCGATGAAGTTTAAGTTCATAGAAGTTTTATGTGGTGGTGGTATACAGATATAGGCAAAGCCTCATTGACAATATGTGCGAGATGGTTCGTGAGGCTCTCTAACCACCTGGCTGCCACGTCAGCTAATGACTGAGCCTGTGCCTCACCAAGTAGTGAAGCAGGACATGTCAGGCCGTTCTGGTCTCTTGCAAATGGTCAGAACACAGGGTGATGTCCTCTTATGCTGCAGGCCTGGCAGAGCTCACACACAGCTTCCTCCTGAAATAGGAAGGGGTTGTAGCCGCTGTATGCAGGAACATCATTCTCAAGGCTCTCCTCCCTTCCTTGGCCCCCTGCACCACCGGACCCTGGATGTGCCTCCCTCTTCATTAAGTACCAACATCTTTGGGAACCAAGAGTTTGTCAGGTGAGGGTAGGGCCAGCAGAGTATGGGACCTACATGCTGGGACTGCAAGCTGAGGCTCAGAGCCGTGTGCAGAGCCAAACTGGTGATTCAAGTTGAGCCCATGGGCCAGATCCAGGCCTAAAGCTGGAACAGGCTGCAGCTACAAATGCCCAGTGACAAGGAAACAGGGCCTGGGCTCTGTGTGTATCAACAGCACACCTCTGACCTTTCTCCTGCAGTGTCAGGAGGTAAGGCTTGGGCTAGCATAATGCTGCAGCCCCCAGAGATACCACCAAACTGCCCCCCTAACACGGGGGTGTCACATTGCTTTCTTTCATGGTCCTACTTATTTGCTGTTCTTACATGCATGGCCCTATTTTCATGTGCTTAAATTGTGACATTTAAGGTTCCAGGCAGAATGGGCTAATGCATATTAAGACTGAAAACAGTATTAAATGGCATTCTAGAAATATTTGAATGGGAGGGCTTAGCGATCATTTCAGTCAACCTCACGTGAGATAGTAGAAGAAACGGGACCCTCAAGATGTTCTATGGCAGCCCTGCAAAGGCTGGTTTTAGTTTCCAGGGAAAACAAACAAACAAAAACGGACTTGAAATTGCTACTAAATAATGAAAAAAAAGGATTTGGATTCTAAAGTAATTAAAAAATATATGGTCCAGTAGTCCCCCCTTACCCACGGATTTGCTTTCCATGTTTTCAATTACCCATGGTCAACCCCACAGTCCAAAAATATTAAATAGAGAATTCCAGAAATAATTGCTAAGTTTTAAATAGCGCGCCATTCCGAGTAGCATGATGAAATCTTGTGTCGACCAGCTCTGTTCCGCCTGGGATGTGACTCGTCCCATCGTCTAGTGTCCCCATGCTGTGACGCCCATAGTCACTTAGTATCCTTGTGGGTATCAGATCCGCTTTCTTGGTATGGCACTGCTTGTGTTCAGGCGACCCTAACTTTACATAACAGTGGCCCTACGGCCCAAAAGTAGCAATGCTAGCAATTTGGATATGCCAAAGAGAAGCCATGAAATGTATATATTATAGAAAAAATAGAGTATATGTAGGGTTCAGTACTATCTAAGGTTTCAGGCATCCACTGGGGGTCTTGGAACGAATCCCCCCATTGATAACAGGAAACTATTATATTAGCAAAAAGAGTAGACACATAGATTAATGGAACAGAATAGAGAGTCCAGAAAAAAACCCATGCCTAGATGGTCAACTAATTTATGACAGAGGAACCAAGAATATACAATGAGAAAAGGACAGTCTCTTCAATAAATGATATTGGGAAAACTGGACAGATACGTGCAAAAGAATGAAACTCCTCCACTACCTTATACCACATACAGCAATTAATTCAAAATGGAATAGGCTTGAAAGTGAGACCTGAAACCATAAAACTCCTAGAAGAAAACATAGACAGTAAGCTCCTTGACATAGGTTTTGGTGATGATTTCTTTTTAATCTGACACCAAAAGCAAAAGCAGCAAAAACAAAAATAAATAAGTGGGACTACATCAAACGAAAAATATGCACAGAAAATGAACCCATCCACAAAATGAAAAGACAACCTACTGAATAGGAGACAATATTTTCACATCATATATTTGATAAGGGGTTAATATCCAAACTAGATACAGAACTTACACAACTCAATAGCAAAGAAACAAATAATATGATTTAAAAAAAGGACAGAAGCTCTGAATAGACATTTTCCCAAAGAGGACACACAGATGGCCAGCAGGCACATGAAAAGATGCTCAGCATCATTAATCATCAGGAAAATGCAAATCAAAAGCACAGTGAGATATCACCTCACACCAGTCAGAATGGCTATTATCAAAATGACAAGAAATAACAAGTGTGAGGATGTGGAGAAAAGGGAACTCTCGTACACTGCTGGTGGGAGTGTAAATCGGACAGCCACTATGGAAAACAGTATGGAGGTTCCTCAAAAAATTTAAGATAGAACTATTATATGATCCAGAAATTCTAAGTTTGGTATTTATCCAAAGGAAATGGAAACACTAACTGGAAAAGATATCTGCACCCCTATGTTTATTGCAGCAAATTTACAGTAGCTGAGATGTGTAAACAACCTAGACATCCATGGATGGATGGATGGATGGATGGATGGATGGAGAGAGAGAGAGAGAGAGAGAGAGAGAGAGAGAGACATTAATACCACATTCGTAGTAATAATGAGAGTTCTTATTTATTGAATATTGACTATCAGCCAGATACTATGCTAGACCCTCTGCATAAATTTTCTCGTTTGATTCTCATATAAACCCTGAGAGAGGTGTTTATTGTGTCCCTCTTGAACAGGTGAGAAAATTGGGGCATAGAGAAGGTGATTAGCTCAGCTTGGACACATGGACAGAGTGACCGCATGTCATAGAGTATACACCACATCGGGCCTAGAGCCTTGGATGCCAGCCTTGATTACTGCACTAACTCTGGGACCTTGGACGTCACCCAATCTCTCTAGGTTTCAGAATTTTATTGCTGTTTCCTTTTAAACAAGAATGTTGGAAAATATGGGCTTTATGTAAGTCCTTTCTATCTCAGACGTTCTGGAATACCTAGAAAGTACATTGAGATTACAAAGGGCCACCAAAATTTACAACTGAATAGGATTGTCTCCCATTCAGAACGCATCAGAAAAAAGAAAATGAAAAAAAAAAAAAAAAGAAGAATCACGTGAAACTAGATAAGATTCTCTCTCCCCTTCCCCCAAAATGGAAGAGATTGCCAATCTGCCAATCACACTCAGTCTTGAAAATTCCCTTTCACAAGCAGCAAATAAAACTAATGGGCACATCATCCTTCCCCCTAAATCCTCAGGGCAGACCAGGCTTTAGGACATGAGGAGGTCCATGATCTGGGCCGCTGGTTCCTGTCCCGAATGTTTGCAGAGCTGAAGGGGCTCCAGTACCCTCCATCATGGCGTCAGCCTTGAGGGATAACGGTGGTTCACAGATACCCACTTGATTCATAAAGTAGAGTTTGTTTCTTTTGTTTTCTTAGAATCCACATGTGGGTATCGATTTGTATCTCTGAGGCCTCCACCAGTGATTTCATTGTCATTAAAAATAATAAATAAAGGCAATAATGTGTGTGAATCTGTGAGTGGAAAAAGCCGACTGGATTTCTCCAACACTGCTGGGCAGAGTCCCTCCCTTCGCTCATTTTCTCCCTGGAGCTGGCGTTTCTTTCCTTTCTGACCCCTGCCTGGTCTCAGATAGAGATGGATTTTGACAGGATCAGGAAGAGTTGCTCTATTTCCATGGCAACGTCAATTCACATTCTGCAGGTATATGGGAGGCCACTTAGGCCACAGACTAAATGAAGACCCCTGAAGGTTCCGTGTGTTGCGGTGCCTGGCCAGAAATAACTTGGCATGCCACTGCTCCTCCCAGCCCCATGGACAGAGGCATTAAACTGTCTGGATGCCAACTGTCAGCTCTGGTCCTGTCTTCTTGCTAAAGAGGAAGAAACAGGAAGTGCAAATGTGTGGGGGGAGGGGAGCGAGCTGGCAGCTGCATTGTTTCCATGGTCTCAGAAATAGCTGAATGGAACATGAACTACATTCTAGCTGTTCACCCTAGGGGCACCAGATAATTTGTATTTCAGCAGAAGTATCATAATTACATAGTTTAGACTTAGAATTAATTAGCATTTTGGGAAGTAGTGATAAAACCAAGCAGTTATTAAAAAATTAATTTTAATAGAAATCTTTTGAAAGATTTTTTTTTTTTTTTGACAGTGGAAGGAGGTAAAGGATGACGTGATTCAATGATCCCATAATCAACATCAGTGGCTAAATGCCCTTATCATTGGGTGTTAACACTCATCATTTGGACATTAAAAATCCAAATCAATATGGCACAAATGTGTGAGAGCTATCTGTGGGGGGAAGAAGTTTAGTGTACTCCTTTAAGAAAATGTGCCATGCTCCCAAATACATGGGTTATATCGACCTCATTGACGTGAAACATCGCTGAGAATCACTTCAGATGTTGTTTTAGACACATGAGGTAATGAGCAGTCATTAAACACAGTTGGAAGAATAATGTTTGAAACCAGCAAGCCCGTCTGTGCCATGTACTAGGTATGCGGCTGTCCTGGGCAGCTGGGAACAAGGAGGACAAACCTTTGGCCCGTGAAGCCTTTGCTCTGTTTAGGTCCTTAGAGCGAGGAGCCAGAAAGGACTGCTGATAGTTAAGGAAAAGTGCTTTTACCGTCAACTGGGGTTTTATAACAGCTCCCTTTGTAAGTTATTAAATTCAACGACATTCCCAGTGCAATCTCACTTTCCTAAATCCGATCATTGTTCTGTGGTTATGTAAAAGCCTATTCTTATCTTTAGAAGAAAGTGTTGAAGGATCTGGGGGCAAAGGGACGTCAGGTAGGCAAGTTACTCTCAAAGTGCTGACGCAGCAAGAGCTACGGTTATTGTTATTGTTAGAAACACAGAAGGGGATGGAGAAAAGTGGCAAATTGTTGTCGAGGGAGAGGCTCAGTGAAAGTGGTGCTGCAGGTGACTGGGCTCTTTGTAACTGTTGCTTAGTTCGCTTGTTTTGTTTTTCAAAATTTTAAAGTTAATGGAGTATATAGCTTTTGATGAAATGATAATTTCAAAATTCTCAGGAAGTTAGGAAACTGTGGCAATAGAGATGGTACTACTTCAAGAACTTTGATACGTTCAGAAAAGGGTGTTTCCTATTTCAGAGTAACAGTAGAGTACTTTCTGCTCTATTCTGAGAGCTAGCGATGTGATGAATTTGTATTAAAGTCCTAGATTTTAACAAAGACTGGGAACTCATTCTCTCAGGAAAAATAGAAACAAATTCTGCACAGTGCCTCTTCTTCTTGCAAACAATATTTCATGCTCTTTTTCCTCTCCCTCCGCAGACTACACCCTTACCACTGTTTTGGGATCAAACGATCAGGGGATCCACTCAACATCTTTATACCTAGGGTTTCCAGGTGGAAATTCCTGTCCATTCTCAGGAATTTATTTCGCTTTCCCATTCCCAAACCTTGAGAAAACTTGGTCAGGAAATCGGCTACTGAACCCAGTAATACCCACATGGGAAATAAACCTACTACTCACAATGTATCTCTTAGACATTTTTCCTATTTATCGCTAGGGTTTCTAGGCAGGAATTCCCACCCGTTCTCGGGAATTTTTCCACTTTTCCATGCCTGAATCCCGAGAAAATTTGGTCAGGAAATCAGGAAAATCGCTTCCTTGAACCCAAGTGGTTGGTAGTATCGGCCGTCACTTTGTGGAAACGATTCATCGTGGAGAACAGAAATCAGTTTATATCTCGGGATTCAGGAACGGGAAAGCAAAAAAATTCCTGAGAACACGCGGGAATTCCTGCCTGGAAACCCTATTTATATCTGAATCAAAAGTGTTCCCTTCAGAAGACTCATTGAATTAGAATAGTTGGGTTCATAAGCTCTGCAGATAAAGCTGTGTTGTAATGGTTCAATAACCACTATTTAGTGCACATCACGCTTTTACTAGTACAGCAGAGAAAACAAGGAATGAAAGCAAACTTCTGCAGGGTTCATTTGTGCATGCTGCCACTGGGCCCTATAAAGGAAAAAACTACCTTCCTGTATAAATGATGTCAGTATTTTTCACCTTATTTACACCATTAGATACTGTCACGGAGCATTAGAATATGCATCAATGCAGCCTGGGTTGTCTGACTCTTGTCTGTAGAAATCTCTATTGATTTTATGTGACGACGTCCAGAGGGAAACAAAGATCCAGGGGTGCTATGGTTTATTTTGAATAAGGAGATAAGGTCTTATATTCTGATATGTTGAGTTGGAGCCTGGGGCATTGCCTAACTAATCCAGAGTACTAGCAATGAGCTGTGTTTTAAGAGAATTAAATAAGAGGAATACTACCATTAAAAACACAGCCTTGTCCATTTTCCCTGCGATGAGAAAGCATCGTGTGGCTCCTCAGCTTGGTGACAGCACAGGGTAGGAGCCAAGGTGATTCAGGAATTGTAAATAGAGCACACAGGACTGAGGCGACAGTGCTAATGTAATTCTGTGGGAATAAGGAGTATGCTTTCCCACATTTGTTGGATTTTTTGCACTTGCCACAGTTTGTCTGAAATTATTTTAGGAGCTTTCTTTCATTCTTGGAGACATATATATATATATATATATATATATATATATATACACCAGGGACTTCATTTTTTTTTTTTTTTTTTAACAGGACTTTATTGGGGAACAGTGTGTACTTCCAGGACTTTTTTCCAAGTCAAGTTGTTGTCCTTTCAATCATAGTTGTGGAGGGTGCAGCTCAGCTCCAGGTCCAGTTGCCATTTCTAGTTTCAGGGGGCACAGCCCACCATCCCTTGCTGGACTCGAGGAATTGAACTGGCAACCTTGTGGTTGAGAGCCCACTGGCCCATGTGGGAATCGAACTGGCAGCCTTCAGAGTTAGGAGCACGGAGCTCTAACCGCCTGAGCCACCGGGCCGGCCCCATTGGAGACAAATTTTTAAAGAAAAATGTGTGCCTGCTAGTTCTTGCTCAGCTGACGCCTGTCTCTGTGTGTACAAATGGCCTCAGAGTTTCCAGATGGTTCTGCCCACAGTCTGTCACAGCGCTATTTACCTGGCAGTCTTGAGACCAGAGCCTCGGAAATTTCTGTAGTCCCTTTCTGCTTCCTTTTCCAATCTGTGATCTGTTTCCTGGAAATAGTGTGACTATTTTTCACTGTACTTATGTTTTCTTCATTGTTACGTACATATTCTGGTTTTAAAATTCCACTTCTAAATATGTTATTTTTCTTACATTCTCTCCGTTTGTTCAACACCCATATGCATGTTTTTGTTCTTAGATTTTTGTTTGTTCCCAAGATGGATTTTATCCTCTTAATCACTGTGCTTCCTGCACTCCGATGTAAATAGTGCACACGTGTTTGTGGGTGGTAATTTCCCTCCTCTCGACAAGATGCCTCCAAGCACCCACCTCTTTCTGTCCAGGGGCAGATTATGTCTCCTTAGAGATGACAAGTGAGCAGAGGGAGAAGCCATCACTGTCTCCTGCTATGACCCTGTTCTTTGTTGTTGACAATTACGTCTCTCTGTACAGGGTGAAATTTAGTGGCATTCATGGAAAAGAAAAGAGAAGACAAAAAGAGAAGGCAGACCGAGTAAAGCAGAGTAGGTAATAGCAGAGGGCACAAGGATGCCAGGAAGACCAGCAGAAATGAGAGAGCAAAGAAAGGGGTGGCAAGAAGGTAGAGGAGAGGAACAAGAACCCGCCTTTATGCACCACTGAGGCTTGTCAGGGAGAAGTTTTAGAGGAAACGGGCCAGCCTGGAAGCTGAGATGACCTGCAGTCCTTCCCTGAAGGCACTGCCTGGTCGGTGCTCTGAAAGCTCCTGCCGAGGTGCCCCTTGTGAAAAGAGCAGCTTAAAGCATTAGTACTCCCAAGTGTATAAATATAAAAAATACCCATTCACTAGAAGAAGATAAAATATACAGTAAAATTTAAAGATTACGTGAAAGGCACACATTGACACGTTGATGACTCCCATGAGCAGCTCACCAGGTCGTCAGAAGTCGATGCGTCCAAACGCATGTCCAATGACAGGAAACCTTGGGGGTACTACTTGCTCTTGGCCACAGATGGATGTGGACTGACAGATGCAACGTGAAGACAGCCTCACACTCTCCTCTGCCCCTTCCCCTACTGGCTTCGAAGCTCATAAATCCCACTGTCTAGGACAGTTTGGACCCCAGAACATCACAAGGTGCCTTTTATTTCCAGCAACGTGAAGTAGTAGCTGTAAGATTTAGAAGGACAGTGACTCACCATTGTATCCCAATGTACAACAGGGGGCCACGTGGGGTAGGTGTAAGATTAATATTTGTGAAATGATACGTATGAAAAAAACTATACACAGTCATTTGTGTGAGTGAGAAAGGACAGGGCTCCTTCAGGGTAGAAAGGACAGATGGATTTCTTTCATTTGTGATCCCTGAATGGAGTTTATTGGTAGGCGATCAGTGCCAGGTGATTCCCTCGCCCAGACACACATGCCCTCTTGTTGCAAAGCTGTGCAACCTGTCTCTCCCTCTGTTCTCATTCCAGACAACTTTCTGCAAGTCTTTTCCTCAGAAATACAACCTCCAATCTGGAAGCTTTTCGGTCGGTGACAGGGGGCTGATGCGCGTCGGGGGCAAGGGGCTTGTTCTGGTGGAGAGACCATCACTTTATTCAGTGAGAATTACAGAATTCATAGACTCATGGATGTAGGAATTGAAAGGGGCATTTGTGATCTGATTCTGCTTCAGTCTTTTCCATTTTTTTAGTTGAAGATGCCTTTTCTTTGAAGAAGTGGTAAAGTTGCTCAGCTAACATCATGTTCATTTTGATTATTTTCATGATTAACATGCGCTGAATTTATAATATCTTTCTTTCAATTTGAACTCTCGTATGTTACTCTAATAAAGAAATTTATGGAATGACTTACATTACACTTAACTCTCTGCATTTTTAAGTGTATCATATATATGAATATATTTTTAACATCACTCCTTATCAGCTGTGTTTTCTTGGAGGGTGTTATGAATCTCTCTCTGTTTCTTCATCTGTAAAATGAGTACAGCAATACCTGCTGTACTCTTCTCTCCTGTCTCAAGAGTAGCTGAGAACATGAAAGCATGTTATGAGCTGTGAAGCAACATATATGAACAGAATTACACAAATTAATATAAATCCTCTCAAATAAATCTAACCATTATTATTAACACATATGTACACAATACAAGGCAATTCCAATATATTTTTTCAAAAGATGAAGATTTTTATGGAATTCTTGAACTATAGAACAAACATTATTTTCTCAAACACAAATTTCTTGCTTTTATGCTAATATGTAAATAAGCATAATTGTAATATCTTGAAAGCCTAATATTTAAAAATAATATATTCTAATTCCTAAAAGGAGGCGTCATTGGAAGACAACAACCAGTCATTTCTGACTATGCATTTTCATATTAGTGATTAGTAATTGATTCTAATCAAACATCAACTCTGAATCTTTCACCTTCTCCTTAGGGGTTATAAATAGCATGCTGATTCCTATTTAAAGTGTGGCTGGAGTGTGACTCTCAGCATATTCCATTTTATTAATTTCATTATTGATTTATGTAATTTATTTTCCACAAGTTACAAAAACAATGCCTGTTTGCTTTCACAGCCGAGTGATTCAGACTAGTAACTACCCAAAGCGAACAATTTCCTTCTGAGCCTGATGGTGTAATGAATCCCATCACAGGCTTCCCTCCACCCAGAATAAATGTGCCATCTTGATTTAGAATTCTTCCATTTTAGGGGGGAAAACACACACACACAATAAAACACATTCAACTCTACCATTTCCCCCAACTACAGTTAGCAAATACCTGTTCATTTTGGGTCACAAAAGTCCAGGGATTGGTGCTTTTGTACGGCAGCCCCATGAGGAGGCATCTATGCCAAGGTTGAAGGGAGTGGGGAAAGGATGGAAATTGCCACGCAACAGTCTGTCTAAAGGGCAGATCTAACCGGCTCCTATAAAGACAAGTTATTTAAAAAAATGGGAACTGTACATGAGAAGTGCTAGAGTTAGCTGCATATACAGACAGCAGTGTATATGTGACATACAGATAGCGGTGTACATGTGAATATGTGTGTTGTGCTTGTCAGCCGTAAGTCAAATAGAAGAGCTGCACATTTTAATGCTGTATTAGACTGTTTTCTGGAATAAGACCCTGGTATTTAACACTTCTTGCTGCTATTTTAACAAGGACTATTTTCAAATCAAAGTGTAGCTTCTCTACTAACGTGCTTTGTATTTGTGGTAAGGTCTTATTAATAGTCGAGTAGGGCAAAATACCTGTTTCCTCCTTTGGTCACCATCAGATCACTATTTTCCATATTATATGTGGGGTTAATATTTTAGTAACACAACAAGGCAAAACATCTTTTCTTTTTCCTTCTAGACCACTGCCATTTTTCGGCCATATGTAGACTCAACATTTTGGCGAGTAGACAGCGTATGAGAAACGTAGAGAGGCCCACTGACCCCCTAATCTGCTTCCAGTCCATAATTGCTCTCGAATGACATTTAGCACTTCATCTTTGAAGGGAACAGACATTGTGTGAACAACCTGGTTTTGCCAATTAAGTGAGATGGAGCAAGTAACTGGCCTAACCACCTTGAATTCTTTCATCTTTGCTGTATGAAGTCAGTGGGCCAGCAGCTCCCACTGGCATTTTTCATGTTTATCAGGGAAGCCATGGGCAGTGCGGGGTTCAGGAAAGTGGTGCCAGACCTTCAAACAGAGGCTCTAATTAGCTAGACAACTCATTCTTCATTGTCTGTCTGAGAACCAGATGTGATGGTGTCGTCATTCTCTGGTGCACGCGAGCTTGGCGGAGATCAGTGCCCAAGAAGCCTTGACAATGCCCATTTGTCTTGGAGATTTACAGGGCAGCTTACAAAATTGGTCACATGTCTTTGAAAGGCAAGCCCACACTGGTGAGTAACAAAGCTTTAAGGTTTCAAAAGAAGCACAAGTGAGTTCAACCGTACGACAGTCATATTTTACTTTACAGTGGATGGTTTTGTATCTCTTTTTTTTCAAATGGTTCTTTGCATCATTTTCAACATCTTCCTGAATGAAAATAAGCCAAATATAGCGACTTTGCTCATTTCCTAGTCATACATGTTCATTAGTAGAGATGCTGGTGATGTGTGGTCACCAAGTATATAGGGACTGGACACGGGAAGTGTGGAGGGCTTTCAAACGAGGGGTGTTGCAGCTCACCATCACCAAGCCATTTTCTGAGGGATCTTACTTGATGAGCTGAGATCCCCAAAGAGAAATCGAATGGGTGTCTTTGACGCTAGAAGGTTCTGACGGCCACCTCTTGCCTTAGCAACAGCCTGTTGTCTTAGTAACATAAGCCTTCCTGTAAACAGTGTTCATCCAGGGGCGAAAACTCATTACAGCACTGGCTGTTGAGAGGTGTTCTCTGAAATTCCGTAAGGCAGAGTTTAAGGAAGCAACAAGCTGCTGTAAAAGGGATGAAGAAAAGTCTGAGAAATGAATTTTTCTTAGAATTTACCAGGCTTTTTCTATTTTTTTTAGAATGTTATGAGTGAGTTATAAGCATCACTAGACTTTCCTATTCACATTGCAAATAAACCAGTTAAAAATAACCGGAAGGAAGTGTTAGTATGTACTTACCTCCACAAAAATAGCTCTGTTCCCTGTTTACGTCTGCGAGATAAAATGGTGCAACACTGCCATTGTGAAACGGTGCTGAATTTCTGACAGCTTCTGGACCCAGCTGCCCCAATGGTTTGGGTCTGGCTGCACTTCCTGAGTGATGGTGGGCTAAATCCATTGCCACTGGTTCCTCTAGCCTTTTCTTCTCGAGGTGTCTCAAAGCTCTCCTAGTATATCAGCCAGCTGGGAAACGGGTAAGCAGGTGGAGGGACTCAGGTACCAAATGATGACCAGGCCTCACCTTCCAGCTGGCACAGGCTCAGTCTACCTCTGAGTCTTCCGAGTCATGTGACGCCCAAGGACCACTGAACCCCCAGTGTCTTCCCTCAGGAGAGGACCCGACCCGAGAGCTGGGGTGACACACAATTTCCACTCGCTCTTTCTTTTTAAATTGCTAATGATGCTTTTCTGATAATAAAACAATGCATGCATGCATTGGACAGTTTTAAAAATACAGAGAAACACTGAAAAGAAAACAAAAATAGCACTTATGGTTTCACCCCCAGGGATCATTAATCAGGAACAAGCACAGTTCAGGGCGGGGGTGGGAAGGAAGGGTGTCCGAGTCATGTGGGATCTTAAACCTCTGCTAACACTGATGGTGTATGTTATTTGAGGCATTTCTGTCATTTCCCTTTTGCTTTACAAAGTTGGCATCAAGCTGTTCCGACAGGCTAAAGCTTGCTTCTATTCGGATATCTTAATGTAATGCCCGCTACCCCAGCATTGCACATCAAGAATTCTGTTCTCAGTGAGAGGTGGGCTGTTCACCTGAGGAAGGGATGCGGCATGAATGGTGCTGGGACTTGAGCGGGAACAATGGAGAGTGGCGAAGGCAGGGCTGGACGCCTCCCATCCAGCTCTGTTCTTGTGGCCGTCACCGTGGTCATGCCCTCGATCCTGACAGCCACATGGCTTAGGAGTCAGCCCCCATCCCTGGTACACACTTGGTACTGGGTGATGAGCAAATCCTCTTTCATTGTTCTTCCCCTCCCTTCCTCTCCTCTCCTCTCCTCTTCTAAGCCCTCCTCTCCCCTCCTTTCCTTTCGTCTTCTCTCCTTTTCCATCCTCTACTCTTCTCTCCTTTCCTCGCGGTTCCAACCCTGGCACACATGAGCTTCTAGGGCTGAGGGTGAGATGTCTGTGTCCCACGGTGGGCTCTCCCAGACATTTGAGCTACTAATGAGAAACTCTGGAGCTGGTACGAAATACCCAATAGCTCCATTGAAAGCCTGGGAGAGAACTTCTACTAGCCAGTGAACGAGTGGCAATGATAAACTACTATGATAATCAATGCTAATCGATCCACAGTGGCAATACATCAGCGTTGAATTCAGAGCTGGATTTATTGTATCAACTGGGGTTGCATGTTACACAGTAAAGATGCTATGCGGCTTAAAAAAGAAAAGAACCAGGTCTCAATCTTTGTGATTTGAAAAGTCCAGAGGAAATAAATCCGGATTTCCTCCTTTAATCAAAGAGCAATCCCATACTCTAAGATTCAGGCTCCAGACCTTAGGTATATTTTTGTTTGCGAGTTCTCCTAACTCCCCGAGGAAGGTAACTGACTGGAAAAACAATGGGTGTGGGTGGCTCATGTGGTCGGCATCCCAGGGTGCCTTGAGAGCCCTAGCACAGTCTGGCTGTGACCAGCAAGAGGAACGTGTACTCTTGTCATACATGTATGTGAATAGGTCTATTTTGATAAAGCCAGCAACAGAAGTGACTGGAGTTTATTTTTCAAGAACATTTTTCTACTCCGGTCAGATGCATTAGTAAAGAGGGGGGCATATGTGGGCTGATACTGGTGCTAATTATGTTCTTAGTCTAAGCATATCAGGCAGTAAGCAAGCGCACTGAGATGTAAAAAGACCTGGGGTGGGGAGCGGGGGTGGGGGGTGGGGAGCCTCAGCGCAGAAAGCGGACAACAGAGCACTCTTTGAATTCAGCTCTGACTCATCAGCAGTGTGGCCTCTGGTAAATCACTCTCCAGACCCTGGTTTCCTCAACTATGAGAGTAACATAATAGATCCTCGTAGTGTGGAAGGTTGTCGTAGAGAGAGTATGCGCGAGTGTCTTTGTGGCAGATGCTTCATTAGAGGAAACAGTGGTCCTAGCTGTCAGCTTCACTGACGCATCAGGGGTTCTTAACCCGTTGAGTGCCAAGGGGCTGCTTAGCAATCCGATGTAGCCTATGGACCCCTCCTAAGAATAGTGTCTTCAAATGCATAAGACAAATATGTAGTGTTATAAAGGAAGTCATTTATCACATTTTATCAGTACACGTGGCTGACCGAATAGTGACTCCCAAAGATGGCTGTGTCCTAATCCCCAGAGCCTGCGCATATGTTACAGGGTAAGGGGGAGTTAAGGTTGCACAAAGCATTAAGTTTGCTAATCAGCTCACCTTGGTGTGAGAAGATTATCCTGGAATATCTGTGAATATTGCAATTTTGCTGAGTCAAAGTGTCATTTTTACTTTAAGTTTTTGTTAATTTAAATACTACAATGTGACATTAAGATCTATTTTAAGTGATGATTTTTCAAAATCTCATTTCCTAGAAGCATAGAAACAGAACTGAGTTGACATCTAATTGGTATAAGTTACTGCTTTGAAATTACAATGCTTATTTCTTGGTGGCGTGTTTATTGTGAAGGGAAATGTGCTAAAATGTGCTCAGAAGCAGAAGTAACATTTTTCATATTCTGTTCAATGTAAACCTCATTTTCAATAAAAGGAGGAAAATTCCATGAAAGATTCAAAAGTGGTAATTGTTAGATAACCCTCATTACTTCAGAGCTGGAAGACGGTTAAGGCAGGCCATGAAGGGGAGTCAAGTTCATTTTCATATTTGAAGGTGAGGAGAAGCCTCACTCAATATCACTGAAGCCAGAATTTGGTGCACAGCCTTTAAATACTTCCTCCAGCCCAGGTCTTGAGTTGTCCTGAGAGGAATGCAGCTGTCAAAGAGCAGTCTCACACGTGTGTGTCTTTCCACAATGTCAGACTATGAGAATAAAGCCATGGAGCCAGTCCTGCTACTCGGTTTCCCACGGGCATTAACCAAGGCTCTGGCCAGAGCACAGTCTCCAACAGTCAAGGCGGAGTGATTCCACACAGGAGGCTCCCACAGGTGTGCAAGCGGTAGGGGTTGGGCGAGGCAAACAGAGTCTTAGGAAAGAAGCATGAGAGAGAGTCCTGTGTTCAGCGAGAGTCCCGAGGCGCTGGTGTGCGTTTTGTCGCGCGTCGGGTCAGGCTGGTGAGACGGTCAGGACGTGAGGTTTCGGGGGCTCCGTCTGGGACGAGTGCAGGTGCGGCTGTCAGCTCCTCGGGGGAGGCCTGAGCGAGGAGCCCTCAGTGAGCTCGGATCTTATGCCCGAGACTGGGTGTGGTGCCCCCACCTGCAGTCCCATAAAGTATCCAGGTGGTCACACTCCACCCTGCGTCTGGACTTACCTGGTCAGGGCGTTCCTGGGTGAGCTTTCACGGGAGGCTCTGGCATGATTGCATGACTGTCACTCTGTGACTGACACAGCTATCGGGGACTATGCTGTGTCATAGAAGGGACTACGATTCAAGTCCCTTTTGTGTTCACAATGAATGCTCTATACATTAGTACTCTGTTAGAGTGAAGTACCTGACCCTTCAACAAAAATGCAGGAATACACAGCCCATTAGAATAAATCTAAATCTAACCCCTAAAATAAAAGAAAAGTTCACTCAGGAGTGTCTGAGACTTGCCATCTCTTGCTTATCACTTAATGAATATTCAGGGGTCTCAGAAAGGCCTTCTTTGATAAATCAGTGCCATTCAGTGGATTTCTGCTCTCTTGTGGGCAGCTAGATCAAATCTCCATTGCTTTTCTTCCTGTATATCTTGACCAAGACTGGCAAAAGTTCAACCATTATAGTCTCTCTAGAATTGCATAGATAAGATATCAAGTTGCCAATCTTAGGCTGTGTGGTTGCAGTGAATTTTGGAGATGTGTAAATTATTAGTGTTGAACTTAAGAAAGTCTGAGGTGATAGGATGAGAGACTCATTTGGTCTTTGAACCTGGATACCGTTTGTCAGAACCACTCTGTTCATCGAGTCTGGGCTCAACTCGACTTGACCTGTGTTACATGTTGACTTATGTCTGCCCAGCAAATTTTGACTTTGAAGTCCTAACCCCCAGCACCTCAGAACGTGACCTTATTTAGAAACTGTTGTTGCAGATGGAATTAGCTAAGTTACGATGAGGTTATACTGGAGTAGGGCGGACCCCTAATCCAATAGGACTGGTGTCTTGATGAAAAGGGGAAGTTTGGACACAGGGATACATTACATGCCCATGGAGGGGAAGGAATGTCAAGCTGAGGAACTACCGGCAGCTAGTAAAGAGGACTGGAAGAGATCCCTTCCTAGCTCCCCCAGAAGGATCATAGCCCTGCTGGTACCTTGGTCTCTGACTTCCAGTCTCCAGAACTATTCTTTAAGCCACTCAGTTCTCAGTACTTTTCTGTGGCACTCCCAGCAAACTAACACACCCCTTTAACATGCTCCAGCTAAATGAAACCCACACATGCTCAAGCAGTTCAGACGTGAGGCACATTATCCTATAAAAAGAGGGAGAGGCATGGCATCTCATGCAATAGCTAATTCCACCATTTTTATTAGTCATAGCTTGTCTGGGTCTTAAGTTTTATTCGTCTGCTAATTGAGGAGGTTGAGTTTTTCTCAAATCTTTCCATTCGCCTGCCCCTACAGGCAACATTACACAAAGCCCAGAGCATTTGGAGTTTGCCCAAAACAGCCCGCTGCCAGCTTCAACCATCTGTGAAAACTGTATTAAGTCTTAAAAATTCATGTGGATTTTTATTCTGTGCCACATTATGGGTGTTTGGTTCAATATAAAATAATATTTGTAATTGCTTGTCATAAGTAACATCAAAGCATTGTAGTGTGGGTTCTGCATATATCATGGGTTTGTATGCCTTGACACACATTCACGTGTCCCAGGGGCTGGGATCTCAGCTGGAGGGCCGGGGGGCTGCGTTGTCTATGGCCCCTTCCAGCCCTGGCACCCTGGGCTCCTAGGCTTGTTTGTATATGGGTCACATCATTAAAGACCAGATGGCGTCTCTGTGCGTGAGTCTCCCAGGTAACTTTGTGGATGCCAAAATGTACACTTTCAGAATAAGTTCATGGAAAATTGAAAGGCCACTCATTGAAACTATTTCACTGGGTTGCATGAAAAATCTGTGTCCAAGTGGTTTATGTGTCTGCTGGGCAGCTCCCCAGTAGGGCGCTTTGGTCACAGCCAGTTGCTGAAGGCATCTTTCCATTTTGTGTATAAGCACTGATGACAGTCAGGAAAATGCCTCAACTTACATTCTGCAATCACATGCCACTGCTTTCTTCACTGAGGCAGTTTGTGACCAAGTCACTTAAAACCAAGGTCATCATCGTGCACATACTCGTGCCTCTGAGAGGGAAGGGCTGGCCCTGGAGTTGGCATGGCCATGGTCCCTGCTTAAAACCGTTGGTATCAACTCAGCAAGTTTCCTCACCCATAAAACTAGGAAATTGATGCATCATGGGTGTCCTGTGAAGACTAAATAAAATAAGTCAAACTTTTTAATAAAGGGCTGTGTAGGTATCAAGAATTATTTGGTGCATTTCTACATAGAACCAAAAGGCACCAAGGGGGGCTACCACTGGGGCTGACTGCCTTGTGCTCAGGGCCAGTTTAGTTCACGATGAACTAAAACCAGGAGGATGAGGCACTGAGAACAAGATTCTTCAGCTTTGGTAAATGTAAACATTTTCATGGAAAATAAGAGTAAGCATCTGATGAGACTGAGATGGTTTAGTGACCCGTAGGTAAAGGGGTGAACAGATGTCAAGTGCATTTTTCAACATAGGGAGGTTGACCAATTATCTTCCAAGAATGAAGTGGGTTTGTAGTGTCAAAGACCCAGTGAGATCATTGGTAAAATTCAAAAGGGGTAATAAGATATGTTAAGGGTGAAATCACAAAACAAAAAAAGCGATGGACCGGTTACTTATCAACGTGCCTAGTCTAAGCTTTGGTGACAATAACATATAAATCCAACCCAATTTGATTTTAGCTATTATTAAAAAAAGAAAGAAAAGAAAACAATGAAAGGTCTATCTAGTTCTCTTGAAAATGTGGAGGTGAACTCCTTGGGTAATGGACTGCAAAGCCAGTTGGGGCACACTGTCCACACCTTTAGAAGAAGTATACCCTGCGACATCACAGGGGGTGGGGTTTCACACAGATTCGTTTGGTGTCTCCATGTGGGAGAGGCTGTCCTCTAGACACTAGCTATGTATCAATAGACTCTTACAAAAGACAAGAATCCCCATTCTCATGGAGCTAATATTCTATTATAATAGCAAGGGAGACAGAAATAATTGTGTATTAGGGAGGTGGTGATCAATGCCCAGAAAAAAAAAAAAAAAAAAAGACCCCTAAGAAGCGGAACATGGCTGAAGGAGAGCAGGTAAGAAGGTGAGAGAAGAGATGAGAACTGTGGGGGGCCAGGTTGTAAAATGTCCCATGAGGACTCTGGGTTTTATTCTGAGTAAGATGGGAATCAGGTGAGGAGCCACAAGAAGGTAAATCGGAGGGAGAAGTAAACACCATCTCTGTGCCCTGGCGTTACAGCAACCCTGCCCTTTTCAGCCAGCTCTGGCCGTGAGGGACCCTCTTCTCCTGAGCATCCCTGGCCCGCAGGCAAGGGGAACTGCAGTGTTGGCACCATTGGGTCAGGGTTCCAAGAATGTTCATGCTCCAGTCCATCTCAGAGGTTACCTTTCCTTCATTAGACCCCTGGGTGGCTTTCAGGCCTTGACACCCAAGTCTTACATGGTCTTGTATTGGTTTCTATCAATTTCTCTGTTTCTTATCTTTAGAAATACACTGCAGATTCCTAGGTGAGGGCTCTTTTTAAAATCTGTGTTTCCCATTTGCACATAAAAGGCACAGAACAAAACTTCAGTGCCTTGCCACAGCGTACTCAGCTTAATGCATTTTTTAAAAAAATATGTGCTTGTGAGAAAAGAGAAAATTCCTGGATGAGCTCGGTGAGAATAAAATCAGGACATTCTCAATGGAGACAATTTTTATATATTACAGTGAACAAAAATAGTATAATTTTTTTAAAGGGAGGACCAGCGAATTAAATTAGAAAGGGAAGCAAAACTATAAAACTCATAGGATTAATACTAAATGTAACACCTTGGTGGAAACTCATCATCTGTCCTTGTCCTTTGGGACAGAAGCAGTAACTTCCTACAAAGAATTAGGGTTGTCAGATTAAATACAGAACGCCCATTGAAGTTTGAATTTCTGATAAACAATAAATAACGTCAGTGTAAGCAGATCCCAAATACTGCAGGGGCCATAATTATGCAGAAACTCGTGTACCGTTTATAAGAAATTCAGATGTAACTGGTATCCTGTATTTTTGTTGGTGAAATCTGGCAACCCTACGCAGAAGACATCCTGACCCATCTCTAGGCCACATGACGTGAGTAGTTTTTTCCCTAGCAGGGAATGAGTGTTGAGTGTCCCTGCAACCACTGTTCTCTTTGACCTTGCTGTTTGAGAAGTGCCATCTTGGCTGCACACTTCCCATATGGCCCCCCAGGTTCACTCTTGCACCGTGTGCACCCTGCTCTGGGCCCCAGGCAGGTGGCTGCATCAATGGGCTCCCTGGTCACCTGGCTTCCTAGTCAGGTCAGCTGATGGACAGCACCTGCAGGAGCCTGGAGGGCCGGAGAAGACGCTGTCGGGTGTTTATTTTATTTTCCCGGCTCCTTCCTGTTAGGCTGTGGCTCCTCTTGGACTCTGATGAGCCCTTTGGTCCTAGTGGAGTGACAGCCTTGAGTGTAGTAAGTCCCCAGGTACTGCACTAAGTCTGTAAACTGTCCCTTTTTAGATTCTCCTAAATCACTAGCCTTGAGGGTGTCATATGTGTCCCTCTGGAATGCTTTTATGATAAAAGATATGAAATAGGTATCCAAGGTCAAGTGTTGTATCTATAACCATGAATGCATAAATAGCAAAGAGCAAACAAACAAACAAAACAGATTTGGAAGAAAAAGGTAGTGTTGGCATTCTGGCTGTGCTATTCAAGCAGTGAGGTCTTGGTGGGACTTACTGTGCCTTATAAAATGGGTATCTACTTCTGAAAGTTTCCTGGACCAGAGTAGAAATAAGAGTAGTCATCAGCCAAAAGAAATAAGCAATAACCTCTGTGGAAATAAGCAATTTATCTCAGAAATGCCCATCTCCTCCATAAAACAAGACCATACATTCTGTAATTATAAAACATTTGTACTTACGACGGTTTTAGAAATTTTAGAAATCCAAATATTTAGTAAGTGAAAAGGCAAACACTAACAAACAAGTTTGTCATCTTGAAACATTCTTTCCCACAATCTAGTCTTCCCTCCCTCCCTGCCTCTCCCTCTCTCCCTCCTTCCTTCTCAGTGCTTCTGGGGTTCTCCTCTCAAGAATGGTGCCCAGCACTTCACCTCAAGCTCAGACACTTCGGTGACTCCTGTCTATGCATCTAGTAGGTTTTCAAACAATATTTGCTAAACTTAATTGCATGTCTGCTCCTTTGACCCAATTGTCTTAGATATGGTGGGGGAAAAAGTAATGGGGAAATAAAGTTAAATTCCTTAATTGTTTCTCTAAATGCTCCCATAGAATTAGCAGGCATATTGAGGCTCAGCCCATCCCACATAGGAAAGAACTAAACACCTTGCCAATGAGTGGATTCTTACTCAAGACCTGGGATCTTTCATCTAGAGGCTGGCCCATGTTGGAAGGTTCTAGCTAACGGCATCCTGTATGTAGTAGAGTTCTAGCTTTTTGTTGGCTTTAATCAGAGTATCTGAGCCAGGTGGTAGACGGACAGAAGTCAGTGAAGAGATTGACTGTTCCTGTCAAAACTATTCATCCCTTATAAATGTTGTGGCTAGATTATTTGTATTGTTGAGCTAGGATCCCTCAGCAGATGACTACTTATCAGACATAATGTGTTTTACTATATCATGCTCTATCACCACATAAACAGATATAATAGTTTCTTCTCCATCCCTTTATAGTTTGCAAGTTTCATACACTTATTTCAATGCAGTCTGTTTTCTGGTTTAGTTAAATTGAGATGGTTTCAATTAATACTGAATTAACAATGTTTTATTCCGAGCTAATTTTTCCAGGGATTATTACCCATCCTCCATGATGTTATGTAAAGCTCCAACTCTCTTATTCATTAAGAAATGGGCTGCATATTACATTGTTATAATGAGAAACTCTGTCATGTTCTAACTAATCTCCCCTCTTAGACAGCTTTGGGCATTCTGTGGATTCTAAAATTCTATTTGAGAGTTACAGTAGTGTTTATTTCTTCTCCTTTTAATATTTGCTACCTTTTTATATATTGGTGATGGATACATATATACAATATTATATATTATAATATACATTTATAATCTTAAAGTGTAATCTCTTTTAGATCTGCTCATAAATTATTCTGAACAATGATATCTCTTTCATGATATCTCACTGACTTATATAGAAGCCAATGCATTTCTAATATATATATATATATATATATATATATATATATATATATATATATATATATATTTTGGTTGTACAGAAATGGTGTCCAAAAAGTCCAAAATGCCCATCTGTACAGAAGGTGAAAGTCAGCCTTATTTATATCTCTGGAGCCTCTACCATGCCCCAGACCCTGGGTTCAATCCCCTACATACTTTGTTTAGTCCTCACAGCAGTCTCGCAGAGCGGTTGGTGTTAGCCTCATTTTTTAAATAAGCGAACTGAGGCTCACAGAAGTAGAGTAAGCTTTCCAAGGTCACTGAACCAGTAATGGTGGCAACAGAGCATTCATATAAAAATGACAGTGGCGATCTTGTGATAACAATAGCCCATATTTTCTGAACACCCGTTGGTGAAGCAGGCACTGTGCCAAGCATTTAGGCAACCCAATAATAACCAAATCCCATTTTACAAATGAGGAAACTGAGGCTAAGCCAGGTTAAGCCCTGTGCAGAATTCAAGCCCAGCTCTAATATTCCTAACCCTGAATTATGCGGCCCACCATGTGCCCAGCGGTTACTAGTACACTGAATGACACACCGAGGATACTGCCGTCTGGGAATCAAAGTATTCATATTTCACAATTGCAATGGATTAAAAATTCATGGCACTTTGACAGATCGTGGTAGCATTTCCCAACATTAGCTGGAAATAAGCTTCCATTTAGTGAAAGGAAGCTGTGCACAGACAAATGTGTATACCTGTTTTTATGGAAAGCAAGTATCCAAATTGTCTTTAAATCTGAGTTGCTTGGAGAACCAGTGGACAATGTTGAATTTTTGTTGAGAGAAGTGACATATATAATAAATGCTAATTGTAGCAAATTTTGAAAGCATGGTCTAAATCATTTATATTTATTCAGTCATGGAGAATAAATTAGTTAAATGCTTGCTGGAGAATGACCAGCTGGAAGTACAACATTCAAATGATTTCTGGTGTGCTCTCATGTAAAGAGAATGACTGCCTTCTAATGAAAATGTTCGCTATTATTGTCTGGCCACTAGATGCCCCCAAGTCTAGACTTTGCTTCTGTGATTTTCTCATTTATGTGTCTTTGCTGTTCTTCTGTGGATCTGATAAATCTCTGTTAAGCAATCTAAAACCGACTGACTTGTGGACCCTCTACAGAGCAGGTCTGAGGTTCCCTACCCCACGTGGGTGATGAGGGGACCCTCACTGGTCACTCGAGGCAGGGCTTGAAGGAAAGATACACCCTGAACTTAACAGACAAACATCAAAGGTAAAGGATCAGAACGGGTGGGGGCCATCTGCTCTGGGGAGTAGGGTGAGAAATGAGCCTTGTCTAGATTGCTTCCTTTTTTTATTTTTATGTAATTGGCCTCCTCTGACCTACATTACTGTTCAAGGTAATAGAAATACAAAGCAAACCAATTTCTTAATTTAGACGGAATTTATCCTCATTAGGTAAACTATATACCTAATAATATATGTGCGAGCATTATGAAGTAGAATTTATTAAAGAATTTGAAGCTCTGGAATAATTTTTTTTTAAATCAATGAAAAAACTTGATTTATTCAAAACATATTTGTTGAGTGCCTATACCTTCCAATCACTGATCTCGGTGTCTAGGATACTTTAGCGAACAAAATAGACAAAAATCTTCCCTCATGGGATATCCGTTAGGGGGAGGGGTACCTACAGTAAACATAACACGTATGTAGGTTATGTCATATGTTAGGAGGTGATAAGCACTGTGGATGAAAGAAACAAGGCGAACAGAGAGGAGGTTGGGAATGGCAGTGTCTGGGGTGGAAGTGCCAAATAGGGGCAGTGTCAAAATGGGCCTCACTGAGGACGTGGCATTTGAGGAAATGCAGACAGGGAAGAGGCAGCTGGTGAAATGTACTTAAGGGAAGAGCATTTCAGGCAGAGAGCAAAACTAGGCAAGGTCCCAGGGGAAAGCGTGATTGGCGTATTGCAGAAACAGCACAACAGCCAGAGGCTGGGTTCAAGGGGGGTGTAGAGTTGCAGGTAGGTCAGAAAGGAAATGGGGAGCCAGGCCTCACAGAGCAGGCACTGCAGCCCCATTGGACCTTTGTGACATGGGGACCCATTACAGGACTTCGAGCAGAGGACCCGACTTCTATTTTAGGAGCTACAGTGGCTACCAAGTTGAAAAAAGACAGTAGTGGTGGTGGGGTCAAGACTAGAAACAGGGAGACCTGTTTGCAGGACTCCCCGTGGTAAATGACAGCATGACAGTGGCAGCAAAGCAGGTGTGAAGACGCGATCATATTGTGGATACAGTTTGCAGGAAGAGTGGACAGCATTTGTTGATGACCTGCATATGAGCTAGGAGAAAAAGAGACCAATTCATGGCAACGCCCCAATGCTCTGGATCATTAACTTTCAAAATGCAAAAGAGACTTTTCACTAGAAATTATTTATTCCTGAAAAGAGCATTACATTTGCAAGCTATGCACCATCCCAGGACGTTGGCCAAGGGTACGGAGCCAAGAGGAAAGCAAAGAAAGGCAGTTAACAGGCGATGGGCATCCTGTGGTGTTCCAGGGACTTCACCTGCCCTTGCTCATTCACTCCCTACCAGCCCTGTGATGTCCAGGTGGGACACGTGACTTCTGGCTCAGATGTGAAGAATTCGAGGGGTGAGGTGGCAGTAAAACAGGGGTGGGGCAGAGAGAAAAGGGTCTCTCGGCCATCCTTAGCCCTGCCCTCATGCCTCTTTACTTCCCTTCACCTGGTACCTCCGGTCATGACCAGGGAGCAGAGCAAGGCATGATCAGCCTCAAAAAGAGAAAGTCCTAGTGTTAAGATCCATGTCATGCAACTTCGCTATGGGACCACGGTGACGAAAAACTACAAATATCTGGACGCTACACACAGGTCCTGGTGTTTTTAAACGAGCTGCATGTATCACGTGCAGCACTGTTAAAAAACCAGGCAGACAGATGACATCTCACATTGTATCTTTGCCGAAACAACCGATCTTTCATCTTTGTTTCCATTTCCAAAATTTAGGAGGAGGAAGGATTTTTTTCTTTATGTGTATTTTCTGGCATTACTTTTCTTTTTTAAGCATACATCTATGGAGCATGGTGCCTGTGGTTTTGGCCTCTCCAGTTATGTGTGAATACAGTGCACGTGGTGGAATCTCATATAATGTTCTTTGCACATAGCTGGTCAATTGCTGAGCTTCTTTTTAAATTGCTGTGACCTCTCCTGATCGCGTCTTTGTTGCCTCTTGGTGGGGAAATAGTTAGGATTTAAACTGTGTCTGATGAGAATGATTCTGGAAATGAAACCAAGGAAAATGAACCACTTCAATAATCTTTGGCTGAGCATAGGAGTGGCAGCAGCGAATAATAAAATTACTAGGACTTCCAAGTCCTTTTCGCTGTTGAAGCTACGATTGGGGTAATTCTCCTTCCCTCCCAGGTTAGAGGTTTTCTAGCTGTAATCCTCAAAGGGACCCCTCATGGGAATGGTGTCCCGAGTGGGACAATTTCCCTTATTCCCTTCCTGTGTGGATGGGTGGCTTTCCCTTCTGTTTGACTGCATGTTGTCCAGTGCCCATGGAGTCAGAAAAAGATACAAAGCTTATTCCTCCCCTTTAAATGCAGTGGTGTTAAATCCCTGCAGAGCGAAGGGATTTTTGTTTTCATTCAAACTATCAGGCAATCTTGGACATGACTGAGTCTTTAAACAGCAGTTAACAGAGACCGAAGGCCATCCTCCCATGTCCCCATGTGGGGAGGAGCCATGATCTCACCCGAGATTTTTCAGATCCTTTGGTTCCATGGAGGCGTCTTCATCCCTCATTGTGGAAAGAGCAGGGCAGGGAGGGACGGCTTTGCTCTGGGTGCTGGTTCTCTCAACAGATGTGTGTGTGTCCGCCACAGGCCACTGTTACTGTTGTTGGTGGATACGCTCGTGGAGACACACATGTGGAGTTAATGAGGGGAAGTTAATTACATGAACTAGAACATACATGAAATTTCTGAAAATTCTGAAAAAGGAAGCGTAATATCTCAGTTCACTGCCATAGCTTTTCCACTCACTCCAACTCTGCCTTCTCTCCTTATTTCAGTGAAAGCCAAAGCATCCATCAGTCCCAGGACCAAAAGCCTGGACGGCTCTCTGGAAAGCACTCTCCTGCACCTCACAGCAGTTCTCTCTAGAATGTCTGTGGAGCTGCCCATTCTCACTGCCACCTCTGGTTCTCTCTCCAGATGACTGACCTTTGCATGGCCTCCTTTATCTCCACTCTGGCTCCTTTGCAGGAGATTCTCTACCCTTCTGTCCTGCTCATTCTGCTAAAATTCAAATCTGCTCATGTTACCCCCCCTACTGAACAGGCTGAATGGTTCCCCATTGCTCTGCGAGGAAATCCACTCTGCTTGGGTGGCTGCCAAGGATCCAGGGGCCCCTTCCAGCCTCACCTCATATAACACCCAAGCCTGCTTGAGATGGAATGGCTTGCCTTTTACCTCCTAAACTCTTTAGCTACCCGGCATGCTTACCTTCCACACACAGGCACACACGGGGAGTGGGGGACAGAGAGAAGGAGAGACAGGTGGAGAGAAACCTCCCTCTCCCTGAGATTAGTCAACTACCCCATGGGAAGGCCAGGAATCAGAACTTAAATAAAGGCCTCTGAGAGGCCACACTTAAGGGAGTGAGGCTTTGTGCTAAAGACCTGATGCTTCGGGCAGAGGGTACTTTTTCACAGTCCCACCCTCTTACGTTGCACGCAGCTGTTACCTGTGCTCCCAACCTGCTAGAGACAGAACATGAGGACAAGCCAGTTGTCACAGGCAGGTGCCAATGCCACCAAGCCAGGGAGCAGGTGCTGAGGAAGGAGCAGACGTCCTGTAAGGAGGCGAGCAGGAGCTCAGGGGCGCCACAGGGGTGCAGCAGCCCCACACATGTCCACCCTGATGTTAGCTTATTTCTAGAACTGTCTGATGACTGGTGTTGATTGCAAGGACTGCAGGCTTGTGCCACACAGGGGACGTTGAAGCCAGAAAGGAAGGGCTGCCCTGCTTCCTAGAACATCAGTTCACTCCACAGAAATACAAAGAGTTAGTTTTGATGCTAAAGCAGAGCCTTACTGTGGGCTACAGTATGAGATCTGTGTGCATTTCAGGGCAAGAACATGAAGTTGAAAATATCTTGCACAGCTGTGGGCCCCTTTATGCTACAACCCCAGACCCTAAAATAAAGCCAGGTGATCACAGTATGTTAGTGTTTGGGGGAATTTTGTGTGTCACACTTGGTGTCATACTAGGTGTGACAGCAGCTGCAAGAGGTGATACAGCCAACAAGAAACCAGAGGAAAAAGCTACCCACAAACACTATTAAATAAGCTTTTCTAAGATGTCAGGCCATGACTCTCACGCAAACATGAACATGAGTCAAAGATTTTGTGTACATCATTCATTAAGGGGAACTGCTAAGGTGTCGGAACTGCTGCGATTGAGATCTGATGGACAGGACAATCTAGCTGCACGACCGTGAACAGCAATAGTCTGCATTGATTCAGACAGGACGTGTTTGTATTCCCATACGTTTTCTGTTAGCTACCCTCTATCTCTGTGGAGTTTAAACAGTCTAGTCAAAGACAAGCAAAGGTAAAGGTACCAAACTGTGTCAACTACATAAGGGTGCTCAGCGTCCACATCATCATTTTTTACCCATTTCCGTCTTCTACAATTTCCTGATGACGTAGTTGGAATAGTGAAATATTGGACCTAACCACAGCTGGAAGTTTGGTTCGGCTTCTGCCGGTAGGGAGATAGCGGAAGGTTAAAGGACCTGTGGTGGCGTTGGGACATCCTTGAAAGTAAGACCATACATAACCTTTCATCCATTAGGACCCCCTCTTACTCCATAGAGTTAACAATTTATAGATATTGGCCAATAGAAGAAATATGAAGATAATAGCTTAATTCCTAGAAAAATAGAAAGTACTTGCTCGGTGCCCTGGTAGGGAAAGAAATAATTATACAGAGGGTGTCAAAAAAATGTATGCACATTTTAAGAAAGAAAACATCTATTAAAATTGTAATACTCAATATATACTGATAACGAAAGATGAATACAAGTCACGTATGACTTCTGCAATTACAAGAGGTGCTCAGAGTGGTTACCATCAGCATCCAGACACTTCTGATTATGGCAAATGACTGCTTGAGCAACGCTAACCAAAGTGTCCACTTGTGTACATTTTTTTTGGCACCCCCAGTATATCTGATGTTTAACTCCTTTTCACAGAAAGCTTTAGTAATACACAAGATATCTATGTATTAGGGCAACCCAGGCTCTTCTGTTAACATGCTAAGAAGAACCAGGCACTCTCCCACCCATCTCAATGATGGTGCTCTTTAAATGGAAAGATAGTGCTCAAGGTTTATTAATGGGTATTCACGGTTGTTAAATGAACGATGTAAAACTCTATCTGATAAACAGCTTAGTTTTATTGTATATGTTTATTATAATATGTCACCATTATAGAGAAAATAACAAATGTTATTAAACAGAACATTTTCATAGTTATTTATTGGGTGGAGACATCATGGCTTGTCAATCCACACAGTAAAAGTGTTATGAAAAATAGCTAATAAAGATATAATTCCCATTGTAATTTCTTGTCAAAGTGTTTGGGCCAGTGACATGAAAACCAAGCTGACTTAACCTTTAAATCACTATGTTACCCATTTAGCTTGATTTTTCTCTTATAAAAACCAAACTAATATTTTAAAAGACTAAAACCACACTTATCCATAATACATATCCCAATAAATGTTTATTCTTTCCTCCTTACTTTGCAAACAGAATAAAAATTAAATTAGAATAAAATCTCAGAATGGTGAAACACTTTTGGAACTTTTTACATCGATGTTTCTACGTTATAAGTAATGCTAAATCATTAGGAATTTCTACTTATGTGTCTATGCACATGCATGTTTGCTTTTTCACTATAAACTACATTTAATCATATGTTTTTTTATTTTCTAGAAATTAAGAATCGTGTATAATTTTTAAAATGAGTCACAACTAATTTGTTGTCAAATTTTATGAGGTGTCTTTGACTGACAGTTGATCAATATATAAAAAGCAAACCAGATATATTTTTGAAAATAATTGCATCCACAGCACAGCAAGTCTGCCTTAATTACATTTTCACAATTAGGCAGGCTCAGTTTCATTAGTCTCCCTGATAACATTCTGCATATTATCACCTCATTTTCAAGCACACAACCGTTGGAAGTGAGCCAGTCTGCAATCTCTATGTTTGCTTCTCTGCTTTGCACCTCTAAAAGTGCTGAGGCACTGTGAGAAGTTATAAGTCGTCCTGCTGAAATTATTTGGGAAAAGACATAGGGCCTCAAGTATAATATAAAAAAAGGGAATAAAAAATTCTAGAATCACAGCATTTATTGCCCTTCCCTTTCAGGGCCCAACCTCTGGGAATATGTGTGACCTTTTGCTCTAATTTTTTTTGAAATGACTTTCAAGAATCGGAAAATGTAGTGATTTCTCTGGTCTTGATTCTCAAAAGCAATGAAGCTGTCCTTTAGTCCAATTTTAAAAACATGAAATTGTTTTGAATGATACCTCTGTTGTAGCAAAGGAAAACAGAAATATTCTACGTAAAAAATAAAAATAAATAGAAAGTTGTTCTTAGGAGAAGGGAGGAAAAGCTAGTGTGAAATATCTGTGTAACCAACAGTCATAACTTTTATTAGTTTGGGGGCTAAGCATTTGTTTTTAATGTATTCAAAGAAAACATGCCCAATTGAGTTATGCTTCTCTTAGCTATAAGGGCATAAAATTAAGTCTGAGAGAAGGTGCGTCATAGAGTGCATAAGTATACAGTAGTGATGTTTAGAGTAGTGGTTAGCATAGCTATACTAGAAATGATGAAATGTACGCAACGTAGCTGTCCATCAGTAGATGACTGGATAAGGAAGTGGTACTTATATACAGTAGAACATTTCTCAGCCATAAAAAAGGAGGGAATCTTACCATCTGCAACAACATGGATGGTCCTAGAGGGTATTATGCTAAGTGAGATAAGTCAGACAGAGCAAGACAAACACCATATGATCTTACTTATATGTGGAATCCAAAAAACAAAATAAATGAACAAAGCAGAAACAAATTCACAGATGCAGAGAATATTTTGATGGTTGCTGAATGGGAAGGGGTTGGGGCATGGGTGAAAAGGAAGAAGGGATTAAGAGGTACACACTGATAGTTACAAAACAGTCATGGGATGTACAGCACAGCATAGGGAATATGGTCAATAATATTGTAATAACTGTGGATAGTGTCAGATGGGTACTAAATTTATGTGGGTGCTAAAGTTATATAAATGTCTAATCATTATGTTGTACACCCCAAAGTAATATAATATTGTGTGTCAACTGTAATTAAAAAATGAACAATTATTTAAAGATCATGAAAAGTAGGGAAGAAATATACTTACGTGAGTAAAGAGACTCTGAGTGATCTCCATTTCTATGCAAGAATGGCCTCAAAATGATGCTGTTGAGCCATTTTCATGAGGGATACATGAGAAGGAGCTCACAGGAAGGAAAGAGACCACTCCTTCTTCCCACAGGAGTTGTGTTGCTCTAATAGTCATTATAGTGACTTAGGCAAGTTCTGAGATTTCTTGTTTCAAGCTCAACTGGGAGCCTTGCGTGGACCCCCCGGGGTGAGGGAGCAGCCCCGTATCAGTAGCAGTGGCTTTTGGTTCTGGTTCTTGCTCTGTCGTTCATTTGCTTCCTTGTGGTTTCCTGAAAATGCTCTGCCACTCTCTCAGCTGCCATTCTCCCTCCAGGGTCCCTGATTCCCTTCCTGTCGGCCTGAAGGGTAGTTAGTTACAGAGAGCCCAAACCCAATTCTAACGAAAAAACCAGGCACCACTGCACGTGAGTTAGGTCAGAGCTTTTTATTGTCATTATTTACTGTTTACACTCTTGAATGTGGTTCTGGCTTTATTGTACATTTCTTTAAAAAAAAAAAGAAAATCATACTTTTGTAGCATTGTTCAATTGTTTTTTGGCATTTCCACCAATACTGAATAATGTTGGGTGTTAAGTACATTTCATATTCCTGACCCGGGCTGTCCTTGGCTCCCATGAGCTTTGTATCCAGTAAGTGGCTGTATAAAAATGCATTGAATAGCCTTAACATAGGTTTTTTCTAGGTGAATAGACATTGTTAATACTTTTCCAAATCAATACATTTGGTAGATTGACTAAAACGTTTTCTGATTGCATCAGAGAGAAAACATATAAATCTTATTATCTAGAATGGCTTTTGTCTTTGAACCAATATTGTCTTTAAAGTCCGTTATCCAGATTCTCCGTGGGTTTTATAATGGCGTCTCCAGTGTACGTGCTTGTCCAGATTATCACTCTGACGTCTGTTCCCGAGCATCCCCGGCACCGCACCTGTAATGGTCACGCAGTCTGGGGCTGGGCTCTATGTTAAACACTTTCAGCAACAGCGGTGCCACATTTCTACCATCAAAACTGTACACATTACATAATTAGATATGTTTTTAACGTGGAATGTTTGTGAGAAAAAAGTGATTTCTACAAGGCTTTAAAATTCATCTTGACCTTGTCTCAGGTGTTTAGAAAACAGTCTGTGACATTTCTAAAAGTAGCCTGAATTTGTTATGTGTAGAATGTGACTTAATGTATGTCTACGAGCAGGTGACACCAGTCTCTGACACGCTGTTTGTTCACACAGAATCTAGATGTGTGAAGGGAGGGACACTAGAAGGAGAGCATCTACCCGACCCCCCAAAAAAGGCTGGGGAAATGCTTCATCTCGGGCTTCAATAATTCTGTGCTTTTATGTGTGAAGCCGCATGTAGGTACAGAGAACAGCCTCTTCTCTAAACAGGAGGCTGAGCCTGGGCACAAGAACCCGCCTCCAGGCCACGAGGCTGGAGCAGCATCTAAACAGGACTCATAGGGAAGTGACCTCTGACCTTCTGTTTGACCCCACAGCCCACCCTCTTACTTGTCCAGAGTGTGTGCAGGCAGTTTCTGTCTCTGCGGCCAAGTTTTGGGGGTGCATGTAGTTTCACAACATTCAGTTTTGGTAAGTTAAATAAACAGTGTGGTAACAGGAAGCCTGATTTTATGTATTTATTTTTGTTATAGCTCACACACATTGCTATCTTTTACATGATATAAAGGACCATTAGACGTGTGTGTGTGTGCGCACGCACGTACACGGACATATGAAAATAAAATGTAAAATATTTGCAAACTGCTTTTTTTCACTACTAAAATACAAAGTTTTACAGTTAAAAGAAAAAGGCAAGACCATCTATGACAACCCATGCAGAAAATCCTGTATGAGGTGTTTCTAGAAGGACTAACAACATAACCACATAAGGGAACCCCGATGAGCAGGCTGTTCCCCCACCTCCCTCTGTCTGATGTGATGCTACCTATGCTTCCCGGGGCTGAACCAGGAGCAAGGGGCTTCAAAGCGCTGGGTGGAGAGTCAGTGGACCTGGTGGGTCGGCTTGGTCAAGACACTCACAGTGTAAGTCTCTGTTTTCATCACCGAGAGTTGGGGCCAGTAATAGAATCTACAGGATTGAAATGTGTTCTTGCAGTCAAGCACTGAGCACCGTGCCTGGTGCACAGAACGGGTTTAGTTACTGCTCGTTATGCTGTTGTAGTTAGTTGATGCAGTTCTAGTAGCTGTGGTAGGATTAGCAGTGGGGGTCATTATTGGATTTAGAATTTATCGTTCACCTGAAATTACACATCTTTCTTATGACCAGGAATTAGTTTTTCAGGATGTTCCACAGATTTGGAAGATTATACGTAACAAAGAAAGGGCCATAATTTTAGTATAACATAACATTTTAATGATTTGCTACTTTATTTGGCAGATACAAAGTAAGGCAACTACAACCACTATGGAAAACTCAATATCTTAGGAAGCTGGTCATATGTCTACCCTATGACAAAGTCATCCCACACTCAGCCATACCCCCAACAGTAATATTTGTTTTTGCTCACAATGCACAGGTGCTAGAATGTTCCTAACAGCACTCTTCATAATAGCTCCAAAAAGGAAGCTACCAAAATTCCCCCAAACGGCCAAATGGGGAGATAAGTTGAGACATGTTCACATAATGTATAATGCTACAAAGAAATGAGAATGAACAGTCAACAACTACTCACAACATGGATGAATTCCACAGGCGATGCTGATCAAAGGGAGCCAGACACGAAAGGATATGTAGTGTGTGGCTCTGTTTCTATAAAGTTCAAAAACAGGCAAGACTGACCTACGCTGTTAGATAGTGGTTGACTTTGGAGGATGCGTAATGATCAGAAAGACTCAGGGTGTGGAGAGGGGGCTTTCAGAGGTGCTGGTCATTTATTGTGCCTTATTTGTTGGTCACATGGGTGGGGTACACTGGTGAAAATTCAATTAGACTGTGCACTTAAAATACATGTACTCTTAGGTATATTATACTTTACTAAAAAGTTTTGTTTTAAAAAAGTAGGCAGAACAAATGTCAAGGTAGAAAATACATCATGTTTATCTCTTAAAATACTGAGCATAATTTTAAGAGTTTAAATGAAGTATTTCTGGATTTTAAACCAAATATATAATTTTGATAAAATTCTGAAATAATCATAAATTTGAGCTCAAATTAAAAGCATACTTCTCAGGGTTGATAGACAGCATATGTAATTGAGCACAGCAAGTACTGTGGGTTATCACTTCCTTCCAAAACAGAAAAGAAGTGAAACATTGAGTTTAAATGTTCTTTCTAACGGGTAGGTTTGTCGGAGGATGTAAGTAACATATGGTGGAAATAATTATAGGTGATTCATGAGTATCAACAGAAATTAAACATTCTTTTGAAACTCCAGTGCTGAATGTCAGGGAAATTACAAAATTCTGCTATAGATAAATACTATTTTAGCCATTAGCATTGTTTTTCACTTTCTCTGCTTTTTTTTTTTTAACTTTCTCTATTTTATTTTTTTTAAGGATGGGGGTCTCTTCTTTCCCATTCATTTGTTTTGTTCTTAACTTTCATTAGACCAAGATTGAGGTTTTTATGGCTGTTTTTATTTTTCTAGACTATTCAGTGGTAAGAGAGTATTTTCATATTCATCTTAATTTGTGAGTATTGTGTGAATGAAATTTGAACATATATATTTAAAAAATTTACTTATAACCTTTCCACATTAAGATACTAAGTGTTCTAGAAGTTTTGTTTTCTTCTTCGGGCTCTTCCAAACATCCCAATTCTAGTTAATGAAAATGTATACTTTATAATTTAAGTTCAAAGATACATAATTTTAGAAATAAATACATATTGTTTTCACAAGGTCTAGAAGCCTAGGTTTGTCCAAACTATGGCTACTGGACAAAGGTAAGGGACTAAACCCTCTCACTGCTCCCTCTGAACTTCCCCTCAAGTTTACTTCCCAGTTCATCGTTAATTGCATTGGTCATATTGATTCAATCTCCAGAAACACACTCAAAATCTCTTTGGCTGGTTAGTTAAGAGCACAAACACTTTAGCTGACAAAGTTGTGAACAAACTCAATTTTAAATCTACATTTTACCAACTATTTGCAATCACCATCATTATCATCACCATTATTATTATAAACCCACTACTCCGTGCACCCCCTCACATGCTCACACGTGTGCACACACTTAACTGTGCATTTTGCATGCATTATCTAAGTATATAGATCACATAACAACCCAGTGGGTGATATTAGCCCCATCTAGCAAAGGAGGAAACTGAGTCTCAGGAAAGTTAAAGTTAAGACGTGGCCGAAGTGTACATCAGGAATGAATGGCTGAGCTGAAGTCGAAACTCAGAGTTAACTGGTTTTCCCCGTTCTGTATTGCTCTCATAAAATGATCACTGTATCTGGACTAAGTGCCTTCAAATGGGGACACTTCCACAGAAATGCAACCAAGTTTCCGATGACGTTCCTTGTCCCATGAGGTTTCTAGTCTAGCTGGGGAGTGAAGTAGCATCCACAGAAGGATAAACCATGTTATGAATAAAGCAGCCTATGGTACTGGATAATTGATAACATGACAGTTTGAATCTCCTACAAAATCAATGGAATGAAATGCCAAGGAAACTTGAAACTACCCAAACTGAGTGGGCTGACGGTTTCACATGCCAAGGTAAGCACAGTCACTAGGGAAGACGTCGGTAATGCGACTGAGGATGCTGTGATTCAAATAACTAGATAAGGAAGAAGGCGTCAGAAAGAGCACCTGGTCGTGACCTACAGTCATGAAAAGGAGGCTCCAGATCATTCCAGGAGCAGCCCTGCTGCCGCATCCAACGCAGAGTCCTACAAGAAGGAATCTTGCCCAGCTAGCCCTCTAAGATGGGCTATCCACGCCCCTGTCTTCAGATGGGCTCAGTTCTGAATGTGAAAACCTAAATCAAAGCATCTGAAGGCTCCAACAAGAACTCAGGAGGCCCGGGAAGAGCTGACCGCATGCAGTGCTAATGCTGGACGGAATGCGGGATTCTCAGCACCGTGCATGGGTGGCTGAAGGAGGAATGTGGAGCGCCTCACGCTGGAGAAGCTTCTGGAAGGTCCAGGTCTTCAGAATCCAGAATGGAGTACAGGCGAGGCGACCATAAGCCTTGCTATTGTTTGGGGTGATGGGCATTTGTTTTCTCCGTAGAGGTGCACAGCCTCACACCCCCTTGAGACCCACAGAGAGACAGACTGCGGGTGGGTCAGGTATTGTTGACCCTGCGCTGGGAGCCTGCAGGAGCCCGGCTTCCTGGGGACGGAGGGGTCTCCTCGCAGGGATTCTCAGAGGACATGTCGAGAGCAAAGTTGCCCTCTGCCTCTAGTGGCCTCGGACCCCCTCTCATGCACGCACGTGGGCACGCGCACACACACGTCCTGCCTGCACAGGCCTTAAGGTCATCATTACTTATTATGTCTGGGGGAATGCTGCCGTCCCCCGTGACAACCATGATTAATGAGAATGTGCAAACCTGAGGTAATTTGCTGACATATTAGATCTTTGTGAGGCACCAAAATGCAGGCAGCATTTTTCAAACTCCGCCCCGCCGGGCCCCAGGGGCTGTGCGGACTCAGGGTGGAAGGGGGTGGGGAGGGCTGCAGTTCCGGCCGCTGCTGCATTTTTAGCTATTCCATCGGATGATTTGTTTATCATTCTTGGCAATATTTTGGATGAAGAAAAATAAGTGTTGCCTACAAAAAAAAAAGTCAGAAAACAATAGGAGGGAATATTATATGTGCTTCACAGGAGCGTGCCAAGGGAATTCTTGGGCCATCTTCTGGAGTCTTCTAAGTGTGTGTGTGTGTGTGTGTGTGTGTGTGTGTGTGTGTGTGTGTGTGTGTGTGTTTCCGTGGTCATCTGCAGGTGTTTGCTGAGGCAAAGCACCAGAGTCTGTGCAGTTTAAACTACGTCGATGTATTGTCTCACAGTCCTGGAAGCTAGAAGTTGGAGATCAAGGTGTGAGCAGGGCTGGTTTCTCCGAAAGCCTCTCTCCTTGGTTTATAGACAGACATCTTCTCCCTGTGTCTTCACATGGTCGTCTCTCTGGGTCTGGCCCGATCGCCTCTTCTTATACGGACACCAGTTATATTGGGTGAAGGCCCACCCTGAGGACTTTATTTTAATCACCTCTTTAATGACCCCATCTCCAAATACAGTCACATTTGGAGGTGCCGGGATCAGGACTCCAACATGTGACTTTGGGGAGATGAGAGCCAGCCCGTCACCTGAGCAGGTTGTCTGTGTGTGCCTGGATCGCATGGAACCTATGTGGTGCCCACTCCCCATGAGCACAGCCCAGTTTCCGAGCCCTCGCCTGTGGTCCTGCTTCACCTTCCGGCGTGTTGGAAAGCGTGGCTGCCATCAGGTTGGCCTGTTTTGTTGTCAGAATGGCTTCTTGCGCATCCTGCCCTTGAGTGAGTTGCTGCTTATTTCAGAGGTAAATCCATAGGTGTCATAATGAATCCTAATATTTGTCTCCTTTTACTTATACGACACACTTGCTATGAGTTTAATCATCTGAAGGTCCCAAAAGTATGCGTCACTCTCTTCCATGGATGCAGGCCACTCTGTTTTTCTATTTCAGTCTGGCTGATAAGTTCATAGCCATTAACTGACATTAGTTGGCAGTTCTTGCCGGCAGGTAAACTGAGTTACTTGCTCTTAGCAATGTCTCTGCCAGTTTGGCGGACTGGCCCTTCATTCTCCCAGAACAGTATCGATGCTTCTGCTCAAATAAATGAGTGCTCCATATGGACTGTCTTGTTTGCATGGACTTAAGCTCACGGCCCACTGGGAGGCCTGACCTGTGTGACCCGAGTCCCAGACACTCCAAATGCGTGGCTGTATTTGTGCTAACAGGCATCGGGAAGCTGTGTGCTTTCTCTTGTCATCGTCTCTCTTCCTGGTGACATCCATTAGCCCACACCTACTTTTGCACTGTGCTCACTGCTGGGGAGAGTCAGCATTCCAGAAGGGGTAGAATAGGAGACACCCCATAGGATCGTTTAGAGAAATGAGTAGTGACTCCTTTTTTTCTTAAGCAAAGAATACTTTAACGCACAAAAGTTAAAACTAAAGCACCCCCTCTGAAACAAACACACAGATGAAACAAATCAGATCAACTGTGCCTTCGCTGGACTTCGAAGCGTCTGCAATATCGTTGTCAAGTACCCACAGGCCAGGTCGTTAAAAACCCAAAAACAAGTTATTTCAAAATGAAGTTTAACAATTCCTGTTTTGTCCCTTTAAGAAACAATATATCCCATAGAAAATGATGGCATCTATCTCCAATTAACTAAAGCAAATTTATGAAAATTAGAACTGGTATGTTGATAGATTAGCAGAAGATTATTTTCCAGAAGTTTTCTTTAGTAAAAAAAAAAAAAAAAAAAAAAAAAGATTTTCTGTGGGATTACTTTAAATAGCTCTTCATGAATTTAAAATATGATTCATTATGAAGAAAAAAAAACTCGCACCCATCTCCTCAGGAACATATGTTTTGAAATGTGATGTAATCTTGTGATCTAAATGTAAGAACTGAAGGACGAAGCATCCACGTTCCCCATATTTGTGCATAGACACTTACCACTCTGACAGGTCTCAGTGACATAATAGAAGGAAAAGCTGCCACAGAGAGACAAAGGGTCAGCAAAGTGAGATCAATCCAGCTTTGTCACCGAACAAGTGATGAGGCATTTGGCCAGTCTCTGCTCCTCTGAGCTTTCCCTCTGGACAAATGGTGGAGGAGGATTCGTCCCTGTGAGCAGAGGACCTGATGTGATGACAGCTTCGTGGGGAGAGAAGCTGGGCTACCGGGAAGTGAAGGGCTGGTTCCACACCTTCTTAGCTGTGTGTCCTTGGGCAGGTGGCTTACACATTCTCAGTTTCTCCATCAATAAAGCTAGGAAATATAGTACCCAGCTGATCAGGTTGCTTTTGGAGGAGTAAAAAAATTGATTGCCTGCAAAAATTGATTCCCTTAGAACAGAATTGGGACCCAAGTGCCACTTCATACATGATTAGTTGCTGTTATTTTAAAAACATTGGGGTAAAAATCTCTGGGTCTGAGGTCTACCCGCTCTAACTAGCTGGGAGTGAGGAGGGCAGATTGTCCCAAGTGGAGAAATGAGAGTGGTCCAGGTGGCCTGGACCTCAGCAAGGCAGCTGGTCCCTGTCCATGGTGCCAACTGGTTGGACAGTGTTGGCATGAGCTTGTTTCTCTGACAGGTGAACAGCCCGCTTTCTCTGCATGTGACATCAGAACTTTAGAAGTAAAGAGCTTAACTTGATGGGATCATTTGCTACTAATTAGTCAGAGTTCATGTCAATTATGCTAAACCTCTGAAAAGAAAATTTCTGTTTACCAATTACATTTTACCCCCTCTGACGCATTAAAGGGAGAAAATACCAGAAAAGAAATGGCTAGATAAAACTGAATATGACAGCTAGAGCCTGGGAGGGAAAACTGTAAAATGTCCATAATGAAAATAAAGTTGCTAAGCAAAACCAAAATAATTCATAATTTTTCTTGTATTGTGGCATCCCAAGGCTACAGGTTTAAAACTGTAAGTTCTTTATTAGCCTTGAGTTAATAATGTTATTTAAAAAAAAAAACAAAAACAAAACTACCTCAAGCTTCATGACTAAGAATAACCTTAATTCTCACACGAGGGAAGCTTAGGAAGGACGGATGGGAAATCGACCTACAGCGACACTGCGGTTGACTCATCTGAGACAGGGTGGTGCTGAGCTCTGGAATTCTGTGAGCCACCTTGGATGAGCAAACCTTGCCTAGGTGAGAGAAGCACCGGAAAACACAGGCGGCTTTTATTGTGAGCCTGTCCGTGGCATAAATTGTAGGATTCAAGGCTTCTTTTACCACTTTCAACGTGATAGGCAAATGAATTTCATGGTGTCACTCACACTTCTGAATATATGCTTTCAGAAAGCTCTGTATTTCTGAAAATATAACATTCACTCTTTCACATAAAATAGTCACATGACGATTTCTATAGATAGGGACAAACAAATAGCAGACATTTAAATCTGTGGATAAAGATCAACTAAATATATAAGTAATTTATGGATTAAATCTGTGTGTATAGGTACGTGTATAAGGAAATAGGGTATTGAGGTTAAGAAATAAAGACAAATCAACTTGCTATTTTAAAAAAATTCTGATGTATCTTTGTGTCAGTAACAGCTTATACTTAAATTTGATTCCTATTTCTACAAATCCCCTTTCTTTTCTCAATAGTTTAAATACAGATTAAGTACTAATGATGAAAATGTGGGAGCCCTCTGGTGGTAACAGGTGGTGAAAATACCTTTAGGTATACAGACTAGTTAGTATATTTATTCTTCAGCTTAAATTCTACATTCATGAGAGCCAGTTATTTTAAAGTTACTGAAAATATAGGGAAAACAATTAGTTAAAGATGACCAGGTGACCAAAGTTAACTAAAACATTTTTAAAATTAAATGTGACTGAATTAAGAAAAAATATATAAATGATTTTTGGACGTGATGATCAGTCAAGTTCAACCAATTCTTATGAGTTTTTCTAGAAAGGAACAGAAATCAAACCATGTCAGGTCACAGACGAGTTTCAATGTCCTGGAAGTCTTGCTGTCCACTCTTAGCAACTCAAAAGCCCTTTGAGAAAGAAATTGCTACCCTTTGCCCTGAAGGAAGTGAGGGTACGTAAGCTGGAGAAAAGAGAAGAGTTGTATGTTATCTGCGAGGGTCAGAAAGGCCATATTTATAATACTGATTCCACCCCTCACTGGAGTAGTGGGGGAAAGACACATTCACATCCACACAAGGAGGAACTTCTGATTAAAAACAATAGTTCAAAAAAAAAGAAATGGAACGGGCTGCCTGGGAAGGTAGTGAGTTCCCTGTCATTGTGACTATCTGAGCAGCAGATGGAGACTTGCTAGTCAGAATTGCCACGGAGGGGATTCAGGCTTTCAAGGATTGGACAGGACTACACGATCCCATCCAACCTCCCACCCTGGAGCTGTGCGGTTTAATAAGCAGCAATCATACAAGAGCTGCTGACGTCATTGGAGGCTGTCTGTTTAACTCAGAGTTTCAGGAATGGAAGGTGGTGTCAGTGAAGGAGGTGGGTCGAGACCAGAGTGAATGCTGTTTGTCTAGAGTTCCCGGAGGGGAGATGTGTCTGGGCTGTATGTCTCCTTATTGCAGAAGGATAAGGGCACATATTGCCTCTGGTCCCCGGCAATGCTTTAGAATCACAGATGGCACCGTGCATATGTCTGTGGGCTGCTGGTATTGCTTGGTGAGCAGCAGTTCCATTTATATTGCGCTCCTTGTGACCACATCTGCATATCTCACAGTCATTTTGAGATTTTTGCAGGCACGATTTTGTCACCCAAAACAGCGAGGATATGCTCTGCTTTTATTTTTATGCTTTCAAAAACCAAACAGACCTAGTATGTGTCAGTCTTGCTGAAAATATTTTCGGCCAAACATGTTTACAATCAAAGACATTGTCTGACCAAGGGGTCATTGCTCCCTCCTTAAATATCTCCGGAGTTAGCAGCAGTGCCCTTTGAAGAGAGAATATCATTTTGTTCCCTGGAGAAATGAGTGAACTCACCTAATTATTTCCAATCGGGTGCAGTTTGTAACATTGATTTACATAAATTTGAACACGATTGTGCTGCTACCCACCTCCCACACGCAAACATTCTCATTCCATTGCTCTGAGGTACAACTGGGGCTGTAGGAACCTGTAAAAAGTCGCGAGGGGTTCCTGGGGACCAGTGCTCCAGCGACACCAGAAGCTTTGTGAGGCCAGCGGCTCTCAAACATGCATCACATCCGAATTACGTGGCGGCCTTCTTAAACCAGATTGTTGGCCACCACTCTCAGAGTGCCTGTCCCAGGTATCTGCAGGGGGCCCCAGTATTGGCTTCTCTAACCAGTTCTCGGGTGACTCTGCTGCCACTGGTCTGGGACCACCCCAGGGGAACCCCTGTGCTTGGCAGATAGAGCCCTTGGGTCTGGTCGCAGGTGGGGTGGCTGGAGTCTCAGATACTCGGCATGAGATCTTCTTACAGAAACTTGCAGGAAGGGACTTGCAACAAGAAAGAAGTGGGTCACATGCGCTCCCTACTGCCTTCTTATCTTCCTGTGGTCATTCTGTTCTTATCCTCTGTATTAATGTCCTGTTGCGGTTTTTACAAATTAGCATAAACCTAAGTAGCTTAAGACAACATAAAGGTATTATCTTACAGTTGTGGGCGTCAGAAGTCCAACGGGCTAGATGGGTCTCACTGGGCTAAAATCAAGGACTTGGCAGAGCTGGGGTTCTTTGACTCACTGCCTCCTTCTGTCTTCAAAGCCAGCGATGCCTGGTGAAGTCTTTCTGACAAAACATCTCTCTGACACTGACTCTTCTTCTGACTCATTTCCACTTTCAGGATGCTGGTGATTTCACTGTTCCCACCCAGAAAATCCAGGATAATCTTTGTACTTTAAAGTCAGCCTATTTATTCACGGGTTGTGGGGGTTGGGATGTGAACGTCTTTGGGGCCATTATTTTGCCTGTCGCACATGCCTCTGGACTCCTGACTCCAGAGGCAGAATCTTGAGTGTGAAAGCAGTTCTACTGCTTGATAGCTGGGTGGGGCTTTGGAGCAGGTGACTGAATTTCTCTAGATCCCTGACTGTCAAGGAGCTAAAAAGTACCTACCCCACAGTGTGAAGATTAAATATGTGGGTATTTAATTACAGAGATAGACATGGATACGGTTATAGGGACAGATGCAGACATGGGCATAAACATAGACATGCCACCTCCTGGCAAAGCAATTTCAGAAATTCTTAGCTTCTATTATTATTATTATTGTCATCATTTTTAGTTGTATTAAGAGTCATGCATCTCAACCATAGTCCCCCAGTTCCCCACTTCATAGGCAAACACTATTACCAGTTCTTTGGGTATCCTTTCAGAGACAGTTTATCAATTACAAACATATGCAAATTCATAATTTATTTGCACAAGTGGTAGAATATAGCTCACACCTTTATGCATAATACTTTAATTCATGTCAGTTTCCTCACTCTTTTAAACGTATAGTTTCTGTTTTATAAATGCACTTTAATTTACTTAGCCATTCCTTTATTAAAGAGCATTTAGTGTTGATCAGCTCTTTGGCAATTACAAACAGGACTGTAATGAATATTCTTATAAGTTAATAACCTTGCACATGACCTGTGTATCTGTTATATAAAGTCCTAGAAGTGAACCTTCTGAATCAAAGGTAATGTACATTTTAAAATTTGATATGTATTGCCAAATTGGTCTCTTGAGATCTTTTATCCATTTTCTTTCCCATCAGTACTCGCGTGTGAGTGTCCACACACATCCTTGGCTGGCTCATGTCATCGAGCATTTTTATTTCTGCCACAGTAATAGGTGAAAAGAGAATCTCATACGTTTGATTAACATCTCTCATTATGAGTGACTCAAGCGTCTTTTCACATATTCCTTCACAATCATAGTTCCATTCCAGTTAACCATCAATTTATGTCCTTCATCCATATTTCTTTTGGGTAGTGGATTTTTTTCCTTGATGATTAATTTACATGATTTTAGTACAGTTTAATGAGCTTAAACTCTTTTTCCAAGATATGAATTACAAAAAATTTTCTCACTTTGCCTTTGCCTTACAGAAATATTTGATTTTCACGGTGTTGAAATTATAAATTATTTATGACATCATAGTTTTGTACCATACTTAGAAAGATGTTCCCTGTCTTAGGTTATGTAAAACAAATTCAGATTTTATCCTCTAATAATTACATTATTTGTGTTGTTTAAATCTCTGGAAGTTGTTTTGATTTGATAAGTTACATAGAGATTCAATTTCAGTTTTTTTCTAGAACTTCCAGTTGTCTCAGCAACATTTATTGAATAATTGTTTTACTTTCTACTGGTACCCAATCCCCGTTTTATCACATGCTGAAAACATTTATATTTACTTGGTTTTCCAGTCTCTCCTTTCTGTCCCATTTGTCTATTCATCCACCCTGCCACAGCCTTAAAATATATTTATACATCTGGTAAATTTATTTCTGCCTTATTTACTCATATTTTGAAGATTTTTTCCTAGTTGTTTTTGCATGTTTGCTTTAAATAAAATTAGATTATGTGTCTTGGGGAGGGGGAAATCTGCTTGGTATTTCATTAGTGTTGTAGGAAATGCATAGATTGATTCAAGAATTGCCCTCCTTACAATATTTAATGTTCTCATCCTAAATAGTGTCTGCCATTCCACTTACTCAGATGGCCTTTCATATATCTGAGAGCATTTCAACATATTGGTCCTATGGTTTATATTCATTTATTACATTTATTCTGTTCCTACTGTGGATTAGATCATGGTTTCAAAATAGTGGTTGTTTGCAGGTACTTAGGCAGGCTCTTTTTACATTCCATATTTAATCAGTCACTCCATGGAATTATCTTTACCGTTGTAATACTTTTTAGATAGATTCTCATGAATGCTTCAGTTATACAATTATATTGTGTGCAAATAATGATGATTTCCCTCTTCTTTTTTTAGTATGGAGAGTTCTAATTTCCTTTCCTTATCAGGTCGTATGTTATAGCATTTAATTTCATCACCATCTGTGATTTGTTCCCCATTATCATTTCTTTTTTTTTAAGTTTAATATATCCTATTGTTTTTATTTTATTTATTTTTTCTTTTTATTAGTTTCAGGTGTACAAAACAATGCAATAGTTAGACATTTCACCCCTCAAAAAGTAATAAGCCCCCTCCCCCAATCTATTGCCCCTCTGACATCGTATATATCTATTACAATTCCATTGACTCTATTCCTTATCCTGTGAATATATATAATTATAGTTGACATGCATCTTTTTTTAATTAAAGGTTTTTTTAATTAAAGTTCATTGGGGTGACAACTGTTAGTAAAGTTACGTAGGTTTTGGTTTTACAGTTCTGTAGTACATCATCTATATTATTCTAAGCGAAATATCATTTCTAATTTTGTGTGTTTGCTCATTTTTTCTTGGTTAGTTTAACCAACCATTTATCTATTTTATTAATTATTTTAAAACTTTAGATCTATTGTTCTGGCATCAGTCTGCTTTCTAATACACTGATTCTTGAATTCATTTTTCATTAATTTCTTCCTTTTGATTTACTTGTATATATTTTATTGATGTTTTTTCTAATCATTTAAATTGGATACTTAATTCATTTATTTTCCTTCTTTCCTGTTATTTATATAAATGTCCAAGGCTATGGAATTTCATTTGAGTATTGCTTTTGACATATGATATAGGTTCTGATAGGAACTTTTCTTTGTGGCCTAATTGTCTTCAAGATTGGCAATGTTTTTCCTTGGATACTGGAGAGGAAGACGGACTATCCGTCTTCAGGTTATAGAGTTAAGTAAATTACATATAGATCTAGCTTATTAACTCTGTGGTTTAAATCTTCACTATCTTTATTTTTTATGTATACTTGATCACTCATGGGTTGAGAGAAGTAAATTATAGTCTCCTGCTACTAAAATATTTCTATTTTTCTTTTAGTTCTTGTAGGTTTTGCTGTATGGATTTTGATGTGATATTTGCATTATGTGTAGCTATTCATAGCTCCTATACCTTTGTTATAGATTATATTCTTGACCATCATAAAGGGCCATTCTTAGTCACACAGATACTCTGCCCCCAACTCTAATTGTCTGCTACTTAAGAGCCTGACCAGTGCGTTCTCTCTGCATTCACCTGACGTGATGTGCCTTTTCACTTCTTTAATATCCAGTACTTTCAGTCACTTTAAAACTCACTAAAATAATATATAATTAAATTTGTGTTCCAATATGGGAGTAAGTTTAGCAAATTTATTTTGTGCTATATCATATTTTATGTTATGCTTTCTCTTTATATTGCCTTTGGATTTTTACCCACTTTTGTTCTCTGTATGTGTGTGTGTGTGTGTATTTCTTGTTATGTTATGGATGCTGATAGGCTGTTTTTAGTTCTTATAATGGCTGACTCCATAATTGTGACAGACTCGATCTTCTTTTTCCAAAGACAGTATCAACCCTCCACAGTGACTTGTGATGAAATTATAAAGTATCCTAAGAATGCCACCTCTCAATTTTATTAATTATATGTACTGGTTCTTCTAGTGTTTACATTTATTTTTTAATTGATTTCTGTCCATTAAAGGATTTGTATTTGACCCCTGATTAAAAAAATAATAATAATCTGACTATTGCCTCCCTTCTGCTATGAATTCTTGTGAGTTATAGTAATTCTAAATTGCTGTGATTTAAAACTATTGATATCTGTTCTGTAATTCCCACAGTTGTTTTACTCTGAATCCTATAGTTAAATAGAACTAATGCAGAGTCAGTCCCTTTGCTATGATTTCCTGATTCATGGTTCTATCATTTTATTATAAACATTTTTAAATTATAGAAAAATTAAAATAATTGTATATTGAGCACGTATTGACCATTACCTTCAGTCTACAATTGATGTTTGCTATATTTGCTTTATAAACTACCTATATATTTATTGAACCCTTTATTCACCAATCCATCTTGTTTCTTGATGCATTTCAAAATGATTTGCAGATATCAGTAGACTCTTGAACAATTTAGCATACATATTATTAACCAAAGTTCAATATTAATAGTCTTCATTGATGTTTTTCTATTAGCTCAGATTTTTTGTCTAATTATGCTTCCATTTGAAAAGATGCTCTGAAGTATTTAGAACTGAATGCAATTTTGCCTGAGTATAACATTTTATTTATGTGAATATCTTTTATTGTCCCACTATGTTCAAATGTGGGATGTTATTGTGAATAAGATGAGTGTAATTTTGATTCACTTTCTTCTTTCAAGGGACTTGATTATTTTTATCCAAGTATAAAATGTTTCTTATCTTCAAAAGTCCTCTAAAATAAATTCTAATACAGACAAGGGTCGTCTTGTCTCTGCTATATCAAATAGTCTTCAGAGATTATGACCATTTAATCTATATATTCAGATCTTATCCTGATTATTTTACACTAGTTCCTAAATTATATTTTTAGTACTTTTTAGTTCATTGACATGCTTCTCTTACCCACAAATACTAGTTATGCAGATTTTGGATCTCCTTCCATATCTCCCTCGAGTTCTTTTAATTCTCATTCTCTCTCTCTCTCTCTCTCTCTCTCTCTCTCTCTCTCTCTCTCTCTCTTTTTCTCTCTCTCTCTCCCTTTTTCTTCCTCCCCCTCAGCTATTATCCTAACCAGTTCTACATATTATGGACAATCTCCGTTTTCTTTGGGCTGATCTCAACATGACAGTCAGTTTGTGATTAAAAGAAAATTCCCTTTCTTTTTCTCCTGTGCTCTTAACTAGCTTGTGTTTAATCTCCTTCTTGTCTACGTGTAGCCTTTTGTCTCTGCTTTGAGCTGTCTGATGGTTTCATTAAATTATTTTCATTCATGGCTGTATGGTTTATTTAAACAAGTCACTGGCTCGATAACGACACTTTCTACTTGAGTGTTCATGTTCCGTTTGTTTTTCCAGTGCTTTTCTTAACGTGTCTTATATTATATTTATATAAACCCATGCTGGGAACTTTTTGATTTACTTCACACCTTCTGATAGAAGTCCTTCCTAGATCAGGTACTTATAAAGGGTTTATTCAGGGGTGAAGTCAAAACCAGATTAGCAGAAACTATTCCCAATTTATAATAAGCAACTTCTGACATTCTGCTATATTAATGTGTGAGTTATTTTGCCTTCACTTCTCTCCAGGCAACAGAAGACAGCAGGGCCTGGCTGCTTCTAAATTTTGAGCGTCTCTTCTCCACACATTTCCTGTACAGATGGGGAAAGAAATTATCCAATCCTACCTCTCCTGCTGTTCCTTGTACCAGACAAGCTCTGGGGCAGCTCCTACACCAGCCCACAGTCATATGACCAAAGTTTCTGACTCAGTAAACCTCTAGCTGTTATTCCTCTCAGTGTGACTCCCCTACTTTGAGGAACTTACTTTGTTGACTCTTCCTGAGTTACTACAGGTGCCTCTCCTAGTCACTTTCCACATTTCCATTTGTTTTCCTTGCTTTTGAAAGGACATGTGCCTTTATGCAAATCTCTAATTTTTTTGAATACCAAATTGTGTATCATGTGAGACCTTTGATGAATTTCTTCTATGAAAACTCTTCTCCATGTGAGAAGTAAGTACATGGCTATTCCTCTTATTTCTAGCAGGGCTCCTTTCTGTTCTGTGTAGTGTCTTCACAGTTGTTATATTGCTTTTTCTGTTTTAGTCCTACATTTTCAAAAGCAGGGAATTCGGATCATTGGAAATCGGGTGCTTCCTTCAGAGTAGACTTGACAGGAAATTTCCACATATTCGTACGTAATGTGTGGAAATCCTTTTCATCCTTTTGACAGGCCTTCAATGTACGCGTGGAGATCCTCATTTTATAGATGAACGGAAGAAACTCAGGTAGCTCACCTGCCACAGCCAAGGTCACCCAGCTAATGCAAAGCAGAGCTGAGTTCTGGACGCCTTCCTCAGTATGCCACCTCTCCTCACTGGGAACAGAACCCAACACAGAGAGACAAAGTCCTCAGAACATGGCAAGAGCTTTGACATTTGAAACACATTAGAGAAAACAGAGAATTGCCCTTATTTATCATGAGCAGACATTGCCATGGTGGCAGACTGTCTAATTGGCTCATACGTATCTTTCCGTTTCAGTCTATGATCCTGCTCATTAGTATGCAGCTCTCTTCATCCCGATTGGGTAGGGATTTGGGGCCACTATGGACCTTGTTCTCCTGTTGATGCCCTGTTGGAGAGTGGAATGGCTATCACATGATATGAATGGTCCCAGCCAAGGACTCGTTCCCCCCTTAACTGCACTGAGACACGATGGCTGCCTTTGCTAATCCAGGGACCAAGATTTTTACTTCTTTTTCAGTCTTCTTTAGTGAGTGATCAGTTCCTTTCCTGATGTTTTCGGTTAGGATCATTTCACAGGACGGCATGGACTGTTTGCTCTTTATCCAACCCCAGTGCTTCAAGCATTTTAAGTTGCCATATAAATGTTTGAGTGCGTCCGTTCTTAAGGAAAGAGTTGTAACACTTTTAAGATTCTCCTTTTATTTATCTCTCATCATCAGCAATAGTAGGTCCTTACTGACATTGTGCTAACCAATACTTGGACGTTAGATTTTTCCTAACAAGCTGGACGGCAGGAAGAAGGTCGGGGGCAAATGAAGCTCTCTGAAGTATTGGGGAACAGGCAAAGGAAGGCATATCCTGTTGTTGCAAGCATTTGTGCAGTGAGGACATAAAGTCACTTGCCAGTCATACTACAAAATCTGCCAGAATCAGGGCTTCCCAGTTTCGGGTACCCCCTCCCACTCGGGAGCTGCGACCTCTTCTCCTGCTTTTAATAAACTATCTTCCTTAGAAAAAAAAAAAAAAAATCTGCCAGAATTGCAGCTGTCAGCTTGTCATCGTGACCTTTTCTAGAGTCACATGCCATGGAATTTTATGTCACACTAAGACAATATGACAGAACTCTGCCATTTAGTAAGTTCCCCCATCTTCCTTATCTCCTATATATGTGTGTATATGTGTGTGTGTGTGTATACATATATATATATACACACATATATAGTGCCAAAAAATGTATACACATTTTAAGAAAGGAAAAAACTGTATTAAATCATAATACTCAATATATTCTGATAACAAAAGATGAATACAAGTCACGTTTGACTTCTGCAATTACAAGAGGTGCTCAAAGTGGTTACCATCAGCATCTAGACACTTCTGATTACGGCGAACTACTGCTTGAGCAGCATTGACCAAAGTGTCTACCTGTGTACATTTTTTGGCACCCCCGGTGTGTGTGTGTGTGTATGTGTGTGTGTGTGTATAACTTGTATGTATATATATATCTGTATGTGTAATCATGTGCACACACACACTCGCGGCCCTTACAGTTCAGAAAGAGGCAGCCATCTTTCTGTCTCACAGTAGAAAAAGAAAGATCGAAAAAATGAGAACTCATTTCAAATATCATTCTGAATTTAATATGGAATTATCTAATTACATCTAATTGAACCACTGAAACATAAACTACTGATTTCATCCCCAGTCAGAATTTTGCAGATTTGTCCCATTATCCTGTATAGAATATAGCATCTGGCACAAATCCTAGAACAGACCTTCTTTGCAGCTGTATTACTAAGTATTAGCCTTGATAGAGAATTATTGGCATCAGGCATCAAGATAAAAACCCTGCCATATCCAGTCCCTCCTTGCCTGCTAGTAGAGAGCTCTCGTGCACACTGATACCCCACAACCTGGTGGCAGCCGCTGCCTGCCCGATTATCAGTGCCACACTATGTGCTTGATGTAAATAAAATCTACAATTGTGCTCTATACCAATAGCCAGATAATACATTTCATACACTGTATAATATGTGTAGGTTATTAGAATGACTATTGAAACTTATTTTTAGTATAAAATTATGTTTATGTGGTCAAACAAGAAGTGCAGGTGACATCACTCCATTTAATTTTTTAACTTCCCTAAAATATCCTGACCTTACTCATGTCAGTGTGCATACATCTCCCAAACAAGCTTGTATGAGATCACAGTTGTTCAAAAATTCATTCTGAATACTGAATTTTTATTTCACAAGTTAGATTGATGCATTTCCGGGGTACTTTCCAGGATAACTCTTGTTCTGGGTGTATATTTTTACTGCTCGGTATTTACATCTGTCATGCATTTGTGTCCGTGTTTTAGTCGTCTTGATTTTGTGTAGATATGCAAACACAAATTTTATTTTTGGAGTGTGCCTGGTTGAGCAGCCTCTTAGTACCTCAGCATCTCGGGAAGTAATATGATGGAATATAATGGGCATCTTTCAGCAATAACGCTAACACGGGACCTTGCTGTCACCACCAGTATCCGCAGTGAAAAGTAATTCCTTGTTAAATACTGCATCTGTATTAACATCTGTATTAACCATCCACATAGTTTGTGGTATGCACACATCTTATAGCCATGCCAAAACTCATGATTTGATTGATTTGTACACTTGCATGCAGTTCAGCATGTGTTCTTCTGGAAGCCATTGTGACTAAATTACTATCATGATTGTGCTTTTCCACACTGATACGTAGTGCAATTGAGAAAGCAATTTTAATTTAATTTATTCTGACAACTATGTATACCTGGTACAGACTTAATATGATGTGAGCCACGCACGCACACTCACGCTTGATTCTTATGAACACACCACATGGGTATGCAACCGAGACACACTTGATTCTCTCATGCACTTGATTGGAAGTCTATTACCTCTCATGCACCGTTAAAGCATTTCCATTAACATTTTATGAAGATTTGTGTTTCTGTCAAAGAGAAAGGATGTCTAAGCTAGGAGGAACCATCAGGAGAAGTTGGACACTAATAGGGAAGCACCCTTCTTTCATTAAAATTCCATCTGCTTTCTGTTCCAAGCCCCAGAGCCTGGCTGTCTCTTATAGACCCTTTGGAGTCTGAATGATTTCACCTCATCTATTCAATGGGAGACCGAATGACAATGGGACACTGTCTTTGGATGATGAGATGGAATGCCCATCTCATCTGAGAGGATTTGCTAAACATCTCAGAAATTTCCCAATCACCTGCCCTCGCCCACCCCCGCCCCACTCTGGTGTGCTGTATGAAAACTACAGGATTATTTATAGACCTCGCCATGAAGGACAAGACATATAGACTTATATATGTCCTGGAATGGCTCGACTCAGCCAACTGACCAGCACTAATGGACAAAATCTTGGGCAGGAAAGCAGATGAACCACAAGATTCACAAATTTACAAAATGTGATTAAAATCCTAAAATGCAAAAAAAAAAAAAAAAATATATATATATATATATATATATATATGTATACACACACATATATATACACGTACACACACGTACATTTAAATTGTTGCTAGAAATTTCCATATTAATTAAACAGCCCCCTAAACATTTCCTTTCAGAGCTGAAATGATGTCTGTAATTAAAAAGCAGCAACAAGAAAACTTATCTTCAGTAAATTCTTAAAATGCTCCATAAAATCCATATATAACCTGAACTCGTGAGCCCTCATAGCTTAGATAAGCTGAATACATATGAAAGACAAAATCTCAAAAATTTGCAAATGAACTTCATTTCTGATTAAAACCTAGGTAAAAATATGGGCAATTAGTCAAGTGGTTGAAAGTCATTTTCCACGAGAGCCACATGGACTCGGAAGCCCAGGCTATGTCCCTGTATGTGTTCTTTTTCAAAGCCATCAAGCTTGCATTTATGGGTAAATGACATCTATTATGTTATCAGAAGCAAAGTACTGAGTATCATCATGTAACTGTGAATGAATGAGTGAGATCCCTGCCAGAATGTGTAGCAGACAATGGTGTATCAAAGACATTTGGGGTCCATTTTCAAGTGCTAGTCTGGGTCGATGCCATTCAGAAGATTCAGACTCTATAGGTTCTTTAGAAAACCAGGTCTGGCTGGTTCTGCTGGTTTCCCCAGTATTCAGCCCAAGGAAGAATTGTCATACATATTATTTTATGTAAAAAATTCAAAAGTAAAATTCAGAGTAAATTATTAACCAGTTTTCATATGTCATTCTAGAACTTTCCAGTACATATTAACATCTATGTTGATGTATGTTTAGAAATGTCGTTAACCATTTCATTGACTAGATATTCTGTATATCCCAAGTTAGAACTTGCTTAAAAGAAACCAAAAACGTCAAACTTAATATATTTGATTTTATTTCTGCCTTTGAAGAATGATCCTAATTGCTTTAGATATTGCAGATATAGTCATCCTATTTAAAATTATGGTGATTTGCAGAGTTAATAAAAATAAACTTAAATCGAATATATAATTGTGAGAATTCCGATGAGGAAAGGAAAGCCTAGCCTTTATTAAGAATTTTTTTTTTAATTAAAGTTTATTGAGGTGACAATTGTTAGTCAAGTTACCTAGATTTCAGGTGTACAGTTCTGCATTACATGATCTATAAATTCCATTGTGTGTTCACCACCCAGAATCAGTTCTCCTTCCATCACCATATATTTGATCCCCTTTATTTAAAAGTTTGTTTAATGAAGGCAATTTACTCAAGATGGAGTAGAAGACGTGTTAGCTTTTAGCTCAGCTGATTACTTTAATTCCAGGGCTTTCGTGTGTTTATACCTTCAACAAAAACTGCCAGGAGAAGAATATGGGCATAAGCTTATGTGACTCAGTGAAACTATCGTTTTTAAAATCAGTTCAATCACTATTTAGAATACAGCATTAAAGAATATATGAGAATCATAGATGACTTTTGAAATCTCTTATTTTGGTCTCACATGAACATCTTGGCCCCTCAAAACTTTATTTTAATTCTTAAAAAGTGAATGTAATGACTTGATGTTTTCTTTTCCATTTTTAATTTCTAAAACCATGAGAAGTCAGATTAACATAATGAGTTTATCGTTGACGTTGCGGGATACAGTTTTTATAGGTGGAGCCATATTTTGGAGAGGTAATTATGTATATAAAGATATTATGGTAGGCAGAATAATGGCCCTCCAAAGATACCCCCATCCTCATCCCCCAAACCTGTGACTATTGTATATTACATGGCAAAGGGAGGGGAGGTTATACATGCAATTAAGTGACCTTGAAATAGAGAGATTATCCTGGATTATCCAGACGGGCACAGTCTAATCACACAAGTCCTGAAGAGCAGAAAGCGTTTCCCAGGCACGATCAGAGGGAAACCGGACCCCAGGAGAATGGTCAGAGAGATGCAATGATGCAGAATTTGAAAATGGAGGAAGAGGCCACAAGCTAAGACATTGAAATGGCCTCCAGAAGATGTAAAAGGCAAAAAACAAACAAACAAGAAAAACCCCAAATTATGAATTTTCCCTTCAGAGTCTCCAGAGTGAACACATCTCTTCACACGTTGGTTTTCACCCAATGAGACTCATGTCCAACTTCTGATGTCCAAAAGTGTGAGATTATGGACTTGTTTGATTTAAGCCACTAAGTTTGTGGTAATGTGTTACAGCAGCCACGGAAACTCTATATTGCTATGAATGTGATTTAGCCTCTCCCTCTCTACTCTGAGACAAAACTGTAAGAACTGTAATTTAGAGTTGGTGGTAGTGAGAATGCAGCCCCTCAGAACCAGAGAAATAGGTTTTAAGTTTGCAGAGTAAACAGACTATAGCAGTCCATGTTGAGAGAATGAAGGAACATGGCTTTTGTACTGTATTTTGTTTGAGGTATGCAAGCAATGTTTAATTTTACTATGTCAATATTCCAGCAATTATAGGGACAAAAGTACATGATCAAAAACCCTCTTTGGTGAAGCAGATGGATTTTTAAGAGTGCAGCATTCACATAAAAATACAGCTCTGTCTTTTTTTCCCTCAGAAATTCTAAGTACATAGGTTTAAGTTTGGTCGATGCAAGCATCACACACGTACTTGTTAAGTAACTATATTTTGTATAAGATCTTACGGGAGAATAGACTTCTTCACAAATAAGTTGTCTAATTTAGGAGAGAAAAATGTCAGATAACTTTAACAGAAATGTGATTATTCTTTCAAAGAGGATTATTGCTGCTGAAAGTACAAATGTATTGTATTCAGGGTAACCATACCACGGAGGTGACATAAAAGGGGGCAGTCCCCACAGACGGGCTGCCAGGCCACAGAGGAGACCCTGCGATCTCCAGCGTCGCTCCATCCTCTCTTTCTGCTTCTGTGCAGTGTCGTCCTTGCTGTCTTGAGAGCTGGCCTTGTCATCGGAATTTCCCCACGAGGACTTTGCATGTCACTGGGACTTATGTTTTCATTCTTAAATATAATTTCCAGTATACAACTTGCAGGTTTCTTAGGGAACGTACAGTGGCTCTCCCTCATGTTGGAACCAAACACTATTGCTTTCATGGTAGTCAGTAGAATGATTTCCTTTGGGGGAAAGCCCTAGAGCTCTGAGTTGCTGAGGGTGATTATTAAAGAGATTCACTGTGCCACTTGCCCAGCTGTTGAATCTTTCTTCCTACCTGAGCCAAGATCATTACACACAAGGAAGAGCATGTGCTAAGGTGTGCTCTTGGCCAAAGCAAACTTTATGTGACTTCTCAGCAATTGGCATTTTGCACCTAGAAGCATAGCTGTTTGGCCTAAGGATGCCTGGTCAATTCACTTAGTCCAGCCACCCTCTTTAGACAAGCAGAGAAGTGGACACATCACCTCCAGGGCTGCGAGTGTCCTCACAGGGTCCACCGCTCCCCCATTCACTCTGTCCATCCCTTTTGCTTGTTCACCTTGTCCACTCCCTGTGGCACCCTGGGGAGTGTCAGCTGACCTGTTGCAGCTCTCCCATATCTGCTTTCTCTATCCAGATACCACTGTGTGGAGGCCAAGCCCTGAGGTTACCCACCCCTCTGCCGTGACACAACTCCCTGCTCTGGGAGACAGAGATAGGGGCTGACATCAAGGGAGGCGGCTCCTCATGATGGCTCAACAGCATCCAACTCGTGTCGTTTGTCCATTACTTTGCCGTCTAGCAGGTGCTTATCCAATGGAACACTTTCTTTGCATCCTCAGCAGGGCATAACGGGAGTGTCAGCAGCCCCTGCTCTCTGATAGCTGGCACCTACTTGGGGCGACACACACGTAACCAGAGTGCTCCGGGCTCATCCGCCTCAGCCAAGGTCTTCTTTTCCATTTTCCTCTGGGAAATAAATGTGATCCTAACATCATCTAGTGCACAGGATTTCTTTAGAGATAAAGGAAAACGCTAGCGGAGGGCGATGGAGATGTACAATAATGAAGACAAGGATGCTTGGTGTTATTTCCCAGGTGTTTGAGACATCCAAGTAATGGACTGAAATCAGTTCTGAACACATCCGTGGGTCTCCTGGACACTAGCCCCTCAAGGAGGTCCCCCAATTTGTGGTGTTGAACAAACCACTCTTGCACGAGCTTTCAGCCACAAAAGCACAAGTCACCTCAGCTCCTTGGCTATTCCCCCCCTCCCCCAGGGACCTTTAAGTAAGATGGAGCTATCTTTCCTCTGTTCTGTCTAGAGCAAAGAAGCGCGCCTTATAAATTTTACCGAGAAAACTTCACATCAAACAAAGACGTAAAGATTTTTTGAATCCTGTTAAAATGATTGTCGTAATCAGGAATCTAAAGGGCTGCACCTTAAAATATTCATATAGATGACACTAGTGATCTTGATAAACTGTCCTGATTTTTAATGACAGTCTCCATTGTTTGGACTATTGAATAATCTTTCAGGAGCACTGAAGAAAAGTTATGCTTAGTGTGGAGGTATTCCAGTACCACTTCTCTGTCCCTGGCGGAAATAAGGTCTCAGGCAGGAATACAAAGCCAAGTATCCCACGTAGCCTTTGTTCTTTGACCAAAAGGTGTTTTGACGAGACACCAATATACAGGCAAATGGATCCTTCATAAAGCAGAGTGTTCATTTCAACAGATACATACTTTTTCTTTAGTACAGGGACCCATTTCTTAGACTAATGGGAGATCTTTGTATTGAAAGGAAGAGTCTGATGACCCACCTTCAGTGTGAACTGCAAAGCCCGAATCATCAGAGAAAACAAGAAAATGTTTCTCTTTCTAAGAAAATCATGTGTGTTTCAAACATGCTTAGTTGCAAAGTACTGTAGTTACTGTGTTGTGAAGGTTCTCTGAAGAAATGGAGACTCTTCCCAGCGAGGGTTCAGTAACTGGCATCTAGAGAGCAGCCATCACGACGTTAGATCCTAACTGAATTTTTAGAGGCCATTCTGAGGGACTTGGTAGCAGCAGATATTATTAATATGTATGACCAGTATGCCACACTTTTAGTTTTCTGTTCTCCCTTATCTACCTGGAAACAGGTTGATGGGTAAGGGAAAGCATCTAGAAGAAAGGCTTTTGTACTAAATTGGAGAACCCCTCCAAGTACAAAATTAGCTATCTAGTAGTACTGTACACGTGGTAACCTACATGCTTCATGGCTAAGATACCCCAAAGGGCTGAACAAAGGTTTCCTGCCAACACTACTAATTGCTTATCAACGGAAGTGTGCCATTTTGCCTTTTAAGTAACATGGAGGACCAGTGGCAAATCAAATAACGTGGAGAAGGGTCCCTGAAAGGTGCAAGGAACGCTGCATTTAGAAAGGCAATGATGTAAAATTAGGCAAAATCATTGGATGTTTATGGTATTTCAGAGAAGGGAGCCAAAGTGGAATGGGCCATGGCCCCTGACAAACCCGGGTACTGGGACAGAGGAAGAAACCTGGGACTGAGCATTTCAGTACGGAGCATAAGGCTTTGCCTGTCGACTCCCAGTCGGAAAGAGAGTGCACAGGCGCCGCTGACGTCTCAGGGAGGCTGCCTGTTCTGGATGTTCTTGGGAACGCTCCAAAGTGGACAGGTGGGGTACTGTGCAAGAAAGATGTAGTTATAAAAAGAAGGCTTTACATCATAATCACCATAAATACAGCATGGTTTAAGGACTCCAATGATTCTTAAATAACACCGTGAGACTTGCTTGCCCATTTACTGGGAGAATACTACTGCTATTGCAGGAGAGCTCAAGACAGACTTTCTGCCCTGACGTGCGAATTCTACCCTCTCCATCTGGTTGCCTCTCATAATTCCACTGGAACCAATAATATTGTAAATCGGAAGGCTGCTGATGGATACAGAAAGCTAGTAAAATAAACGTGTAGGCAGGATGGAGTTCAATCGAAGCTATTATTTCTCTTTGGCTTGGGGACTGCTTCAAGTTGAAAGTGGGATATGAGACACTCATTAAATCAAGAAAGAGAAAGAATCCACGCACAGAACAAAGCTGGAGGGGAGGGTTGGAGGCTAGCGTGGAACCCTTAACTGACAAGGTCATTGGGTGAATCTGTTGGGGGTCAGCACACCTGGCCAATCACTTGAAGGGACAGGAGCTGGTCTAAGACGTAGCGTCTAAGACGTCACCTGAAGGGACAGGAGCTGGTCTAAGGAAGGCGATGGACTATGGGGCTTTGGTTCATGCACAGGTCACAGAAGATCCCATAGGGCATTTTATGAGTAGCGGCACCACTCACAGAGTAAAACTTTGGCTGCTCTGAGCACATTTTTTTGAGGAAGTAATACTTATTTTGGAGGCGCCCCGTTATACCATTCTTAAAGGTCCTGAACTATTAGCAAGTTCTATCTGTTCAGCCCTAGAGAGAGAAATGAAATGATCAAAGAGAAGCCGTATAGGAGGTAGGAAAGTATTCAATTGTCAGAGCTTTCAAAGCAGTGGGTTATGGTGCTGAATACTACCACTATCACTATACTTACAAAGAAAAATATATTTGTGTTGGAATTTTACCAACTCCTAGACATTTTGATTCAGGTCTCAGGTGTGTTAAGAACTCTCTCTCCCCTAAACTCTGCATAGGAAGGGGTAGGGTAAGGTAGCTTCAAGACCTTATAGAACCATGAGATTCTGTGATTCTAAGAATTAAGATGACCTGGGATAACAAAGCAAACAAGTGAAAACAGAATATGACTTAAAGAGACTGTTCACTTAAGTCACCAATCTTGGGACAGACCCATCTTTGTGTGATCACAGAGGCCAGCACACAATAAAGTCTTATAGGTTCCCAAATAAAAGTCATAGCAGACTCTGAGGACAATTTAGATCCATGATGGAGAAGCAGAGAGGGAGGGAGGAGAATTGGACAGGTGGAGTGAGGTACACGTAGGGCAGGGAGGTGGGCAGTACACTCCAGGGCTCATAACAAAAGTCCGTGCTGCTCTGGAATCTGCCATGGCTCCATCAGAAGAGGCAGTGAGAATCAGGAGGCCTGGTCCCACACTCCTCTTCTCTACTTTGGAGCAAGTTACAAATTTTAAGCTCAGTGTTCACATCTCCCAAGAGAGAGGATCAGGTCCAGACAATTGCTCCAGTTTCTGTTCAGTCTTTGAACACGTTAGGCCACAACTCAGGTTTTCTTTTGAAACAGATTGTGTATTAGTCAGTGATTGATGCAATAATGCAGTATAACAAATAACCCTGGGATTTAAAAGCATGTATCTTTCTTGTCGTTGTGTTTCTTGATTGGCTGGGTATTGCCTGACCTCAGCCGGGTTTGGTTGGGCTGGACTTGTCTCTAGGTACCAGGCTGGGCCATGTCAGGTCCTCTTGAGTCCCCTCCTCCTTGAGCCAGCGGACATGTGGGGTGTGCTTTGCTCAGGGAAGAGCATAGCATCATCAGAAGCACGTCGTCACGCAAGTGCAGTCAAAGCCTCTGTTCCAGACGCTCTGCTGGTGTGATCTGGGCTGTAAGTCACGTGTCCAAGTCTAACGTGAGTGTGCTGGAAAGTACATGCTTCCTGCGTGTGAGGCTGGTGGAGGGAGGGAGCTGTGGTGGGTCAACCATAATCTGGCATGCCCAGTCTCCCACTTCAGTGATCGATCCTCCCCTGAGCAGGCTTTGGCATGTTTTAAATTCACAAAGAGAAGAGTAGCTCATTTGATATTGCAAAGCAAGAGGGGAAAAAAAGAAAACAAAAAGCATTAGATTTTCTCTAGTACTGTACATTATGTCTTGTCTTAAGGAAATCCTCCATCTGCACAAAGTATTTCAGAGTTTTCCCTTCACTCACTTTTTCTAAATTGTCAAAGTGTTATGTTAACAGCCAGGAGAAAGTTTGACACAAAGGCCTGTTTGTGATCTTTATAAGGTGCATATGAATATAAGCATGATGTAGGGCTTTAATAATTAAAGCATTAATATATTTCATGCTATTGTGACCTGTAGTCACTACAACGGTAGAACTGATGTAAAACCAGGGAAAATAGCACCCACCTTCCTTCTGTCAGTATTGGGTAGTAGGACATTACATTTCTTTGTTCTCAAGTTTGCCAGTGGAATTCTGTTGGCCCAAATGAAAAGTCATAGACTGCTAATGTGATTTCATTTTTTAAAAATAATGGTGGACTCCATTTGGACATACAGGTAATGACATAAGCCTGGATTTTGTTGTGATAATGGAGTGACCTAGTGGTGAGAAGTGGAGCCCTGGGGAGCTGGCTTCCCCAACAGGGACACGGGCTCAAACACAGGCCCCATAGTGGAATCCAGTAATCCATCTGTGGTTTCAACCCTCTGACATACGGAGTAGTAATATGAACGTCCTCTTTATTTGTAAGATGTTACAGTATTACCAGCTAGAACTCGCTGATAATTCAGGACCTTTAAGAATAGTATAAGGGGGCTCCCCCAAAATAAGTATTACTTCCTCGAAAAATGTACTCAGAGCAGCCAAAGTTTTACTCTGTGAGTGGTGCCGCTACTCATAAAATGCCCTATGGGATCTCCTGTGACCTGTGCATGAACCAAAGCCCCACTGCCTTCCTTAGACCAGCTCCTGTCCCTTCAAGTGATTGGCCAGGTGTGCTGACCCCCAACAGATTCACCCAATGACCTTGTCAGTTAAGGGTTCCACGCTAGCCTCCAATCCTTCCCTCCAGCTTTGTTCTGTGTGTGGATTCTTTCTCTTTCTTGATTTAATGAGTGTCTCATATCCCACTTTCAACTTGAAGCAGTCCCCAAGCCAAAGAGAAATAATAGCTTCGACTGAACTCCATCCTGCCTACACGTTTATTTTACTAGCTTTCTATTTCCATCAGCAGCCTTCCGATTTACAATATTATTGGTTCCAGTGGAATTATGAGAGGCAACCAGATGGAGCGGGTGGAATTCCCACCTCAGGGCATATATTTGACTCCCTTTACCCTCATCTACTACCATTCTCCCTCCCCCTTATCCTCTGGTGACCACTAAACTGTTGTCTGTGTCTATGAGTTTTTGTTTCTTTATTTGTTTATCTTGTTCCTTTGTTGCTTTGTTTTATATCCCACATATGAGTGAAGTCACATAGTTCTCGACTTTTTCTGTCTGATTTATTTAGCTTAGCATAATAATCTCAAGATCCTTCCATGTTATTGCAAATGGCAGTATTTCATCTTTTCTTATGGCAGAGTAGTATTCCATTACATATATATACCACATCTTCTTTATCCAATCATCTATTGAAGGACACTTTGGTTGTTTCCATGTCTTGGCCACCGTGAATAATGCTGCAATTAGCATAGGGGTACATATATCTGTACGGATAAATATTTTCAGGTTTTTTTTGGTAGATACCCAGGAGAGGAGTTGCTGTTTCATATGGTAATTCTATTCTTAATTTTTTTAAAGATTTTTTTATTGGGGAAGGGGAACAGGACTTTATTGGGGAACAGTGTGTACTTCCAGGCCTTTTTTCCAAGTCAAGTTGTTGTCCTCTCAATCTTAGTTGTGGAGGGTGCTGTTCAGCCTCAAGTTGTTGTCCTTTCAGTCTTAGTTGTGGAGGGAGCAGCTCAGCTCCAGGTCCAGTTGCCGTTGCTAGTTGCAGGGGGTGCAGCCCACCATCCCTTGTGGGAGTCATACTGGCAACCTTGTGGTTGAGAGGACGCTCTCCAACCAACTGAGCCATCCGGGAGCTCAGCGGCAGCTCAGCTCAAGGTGCTGTGTTCAATCTTAGTTGCAGGTGGCACTGCCCACCATCCCCTGCAGGACTCGAGGAATTGAACCGGCAACCTTGTGGTTGAGAGCCCACTGGCCCATGTGGGAATTGAACCGGCAGCTTTCGGAGTTAGGCGCATGGAGCTCCAACCGCCTGAGCCACCGGGCCGGCCCCCCGACTGATTTTTGACAAAGGTGCAAATGCGGTTCCATGGAGGAAGGATCACCTCCCCACCCCAGCAACAAATGGTGCTAAAGCAATTGGCTATCCACAGGCAAAACAAACAAACAAACAGAAACAAACAAAAAAAAGGCCCTCAACCTAAACCTCCTGTCTTATACAAAAATTAATTTAAAATGCATCACAGACTTATATGTAAAACGTAAAATTATAAAACTTCTTGTTTTAATGTGTAATCCCAACTAAATCAAACAAAAATTGTAGAATTTGAACGTCTGGAAAGACTTTACAAATCATCTAGCAACTAGCTTGTACTCCAACCCCAGCAGTATTCACAGGAACTGTCAGTACATGGGGCCTTCTTTCAGTCAAGGTGACTTGGCTCGGCAGCTGTAAAGCCTGGCCGCTAGTATACTGTGTCACCTTGTACTTTAGCCACCAAATCTAAGAACTGGAAAATACTGATTCTGGAATAATCTCACCAATCTCATGCCTGAGGAAAAGACCTTGTGTGTGCCCTTGCCGTTCTATTATTGGGAACCCATCCTGTTATTTGAAAAGCTTCCTAGAGCATTGTGGGGGCAAAGTGGGTGTTTAGAGACAGGTAACCCTAGGGTGTAACTCTCCATCTCCTGTCAACCCCAATTTATAAATAAGCATAACTGTGACTACTTTTCAACGTTATGAGAAAATAATGGTTAATAGCTGGAATAGGTCTTTGGATAATTTGGGTATCAGTGCACTCTGCAGGAGGTCCTGATTTAGTGTCTAGTGAGGCATTTCTTGTGACACCTAATATATTGCTGATGAGCAATATACATTTATTGACAATAATGAATAATTATGCAAATCCCCAAGTCCTTCCCTTTCTTCATACACAGGGCATGCTGACATTGTTTTTCGTCTTTATAATTGAGGTGCTGCTGTGGTATTTTGTTAATTATGTCCACTTGATGGCCCAATGGGGAAAATTGTCCACCTTGTTCTGCTTGTGTGATGCTTCATTTCATCATGACGGGCAATTACTGAAGAGTCTGTGCAGAGTCCCCAGCTGAGCGCCCATCCCGTAGTGAGTGTGGCCTTCCCAAGTGTCCAGTTAGATTTTGATTGAGTTCAGCCACTTGATTTCAAGCCTCTAAACTCAAGTACTGTGTGTTTTTCGAGCTAGGGGTTTGGGTTAACTCAAAGACACTGGGAGGTTGGCACATGGCCTTGCATCTACAGATGCTTCACCATCCTTTGCACCCCGTTTTAGGCATGTCGGCATTCTCTGCCTGCCTTTGAGCTGTTTGTTCACACACATTCTGGTTGTCCTGGCTGAGAGGGGGGAGATCGCTGCCCGCATGTGTCCACAAGTGGGACTGTAAATATATTATCTACCCATGAGCTTTGTATGGCATTCATGTACAAGAATCGGTGTGCCCCGCCACTAAATGATCATGTGTGTGCAAACAGTCCAACAGGGAAATAGCAATGAAGTGGTTGGTAAGGAAAGTTGTGGAATTACCTGGGCCGAGCAGCTTAGATGTGAGGCCAGGAAGCCAAGGGGAGGCGAGAATGAAAGACGCGGTTAGATGTGTGGTGTCAGGTGGGTACTCACTCCTTACATTATATAAATGCTTAATCTTGTGTTGTGCCCCTGGAAACTAATATAATATTGAATGCCAACTGTAATGGAAGGATTTAAAAAAAAATGTTTTTAAGAAGGACCAATTAGGAAGCAGCAAGGGGTTCCAGATACTCCCTGAAAGTCACCGTCCCTCCCAGGTGAAACCTTGTGGCTCTGACTCAGGTATTGTCCAGTCTTTGCTAACCGCATACCTAGACAGCAGGGAAAGTGGGAAAAATGAATGCTGCCACCAGCCGGCAGCAAGAACAAACTCAGTCCCCTCCAAGTTTTCATTTTCCTTCATTGATAAACTGGATTTTAGGAGAACAGTTTTCCAAGAAAAATATACTTGGGTGCAGGGACTGGAGGTGCGGGCGGGGGGGGCATCAGAACATGAGCAGCGTATGATTGGGCTTAGGTACCAGGCTTTCTCCGTCAGTCCCACATGGCACCTGCTGCAGCTGGTGTCTGCGTGTCATAGCACTCTTTTTGTTTTGGATGGATGGATGCATTAATGAAGGGGCAACATGACCATTGTACTTGAAAGGTGCTGATGACTAGAGACAAACAGAAAATGTATAGCGGTTACAGCAGAAATTCTGTCTTTCACAACCAGGAAGGAAGAATCAGCAGGGCAGGTGATGTGTGGTCCTGGTTACAAGAGCAGGCAGGCTTCACCCTCAGGTGGCCTGGATACAAACCCCCGCTCGGCAGCCCTGGAACCTGGGCAGCGACATGACCCTCTGGGGCTCAGTTTCCTCATCTGTGTAGACCAGAGAATGGCTTGGAGGTTCGATAAGCTGACATGTGGCAAAATGAAGGCTACTTACTCTTATTTCCTTTTACTGTGCCTGCTCATGGCTTCGTGTCTGGCTCCATGATGAAAAAGGGTGTTCTACATTAGGGTAAGGTAATTAGCTTTGCCCTACCTGGTAGGCTGAATAGTGGTCCCCAATTATGTCCACATCCACAATTCCAGGAACCTGTGAATATTACCCAAGGTGGGTCCAGAGTTTGCACTTTTTTTCCCCAATTTTTTTTATTGGAGAATATTAGGGAACAGTATGTTTTTCTAGGAGCCATCAGTCATTGTCCTTCAATCTAGTTGTGGAGGGCACAGCCCAGCTCCAAATCCAGTCACCGTTTTCAATCTTAGTTGCAGGGGGCGCAGCCCACCACTCTATGTGGGAGTTGAACCGGCAACCTTGTTGCTAAGAGCTTACACTCTAACCAACTAAGCCATCCAGCCACCCCAAGAGTTTGCACTTTTAAACTGAATGCAGTACCACCTTTTGAAAGTCTGTAAATGGAACACTTTACATGATATTTTGCAAAAATTTGCAAAGCTGCAGTTTTATTTGCAATGAACTCATTTTCCTCTGATTCCATGTAATAAGGTCTAAAGGTTACATACAGCTGTAAGCTCCGTGAGAGCAAAGAGTTTGTCTTGTTTGCCAGTTGATCTCCCCTGCCTGATAATCGCAGAACCCAGTGTGTGCTCAATAAATATGTGTTGACTGTGAAAGTTATGTTGCAAGGGGTTACAGTGGTACTCAAGTGCAAGTTTTCTGCACACTGATGTAATTTGTTTTATTGTGTTTTATTTTCCTGAATGGAAAGATTCACGTGACATGGAGTGTGTGTGTCTCTTTGTGTCTGTGTGTGTGTGTATTGGGCCATCCTATGAAAACAGAAGGGTGACAATGTTTGCAACACTAAATAGGGATATTTGCCTTAGAGGGAATTTTATGCACACATATCATGTTTGGAGACAGTTCTGCGTCTCCAACCAAAGTCTAACAATGAATCATGAAGTGATATTTTCACTCTGTGCCCACACAGCCGAGGGCCAGCGTCTTTGTAGAGAGAATGGAGAGCAAGTATATCTGTGGTCAAATATTTATTTGGGGGCAAGACTAACGGGCATGTCAAGCCTGCCTCTCTGACAGTCTCAGAGATCAAAAGAAGTTTCAGGAATTTAGGAGGCAGATTCACCTTCATAATAGATCAAACGGGACCAGAACTCTGAGAACAGATAAGAAAGATGGGAGTGGCGCTTCCCGTCTGGATGGAGCAGACAATGTGGTTTGAGGTATAATTGATAGAACCATTTAGAATCAAGTTTCAGCTGATTCCCCGGTGTCATTTGGAGAAGTCCCTTTGGAAAAAATGGAACTTTCTGCCTCAAGTGCCAGTATTCACTTGACACACAATACTTGGCTGACTTAATCACATTGCCAATCAAATCTCACAGAAAGGAATAAGCAGGGTACACAGCCAATAGAAATCGAGGAGATACATTAGCTTTCGTTTTGTTTAGTCTGATGCATTGGGATAAGAATCTTCGACCTTCCTCCAGAGATGGAGTGAGGAGGGGGCGGTTGACCCTCCCCTACCTTCTTGCCTTGTGTCTCCTGCACTGTAGAGATTTCTTATGGAAAGCTACAGGGTCTCATTCCCCAAGGGAGGGCTGGGGGATCCTGACAGTACCAGGGGCCATTGTGTTTGGCTAATCCTGTTCTCCGAGGACTCACCTTAGTTTTCTAGGCTCAGGGAAGCAGTCCTGAGTTTGCCCAGATTTGAAGGGATTTGGGGGCTCCTGCTCAGGCTAATGGAGCTGACGAGCCCTTGAGCGCTGCAGCATGCCCCTGTAGGAATGGCCTGTGCCCAGAGCAACAGGCAGCTGGCCCTCTCCTCCTACTCTTTCTCTTCCGGGAGGCTGGAGGCACAGAAGCCACCTGGCTAGAGAGGTGCTCGGTGAACCTGGAATCAGAACATGAGGGCTGCGTGTTACCTCAAATGGCTAATGGCGTCGGTTCCAGGGTTGACCCCCAGGTATGGCTGGGTGATGTTCTTCCTGCTGTATCTAACTCCTTAACAAATACCCTCTGTGGGGCATCGTGTCCTTGCACATCGGATTTCTTTCAAAGGGTTCGCCAAGGACCAATGTGGAAAGACCGAAGGTGAGTTAAGATGGCAGGCTGGGTTTGACTGAGGACAATGTTTGGTTTGTGCTGCTTTGTGCCCCCATCCTGATGCCATTTCGTCCCCATGTTTAGGGTGCTGACTAGCTGGTTGCCCCCATGGGGCAGACAGGAAAGCCCTCTGGGCATCTTCCATATGCCCCCACCCTTCGAGTTTATGCCTCTGAGAATATCTGGCTCCTTACTCCATCCCTCCTTCCTGGTACGCTCTAGAACAACGGTCTTTAATGGTATCCACATTTGAAACGAAATTGTGACATGTGGCCCTCGGCAACTTCAATGCTGCTGCTTATATTGTTATCCCCTGACTATTGATAATGTGTAGAAGGATGCCAAGCGCCCTACACCGTTCAGAGAATAGTAACAGGAATGTGGATGCTTGGATCTGTTTTGACCGTACGCAGTTTCTACCTGTGAAAATACACACTGGGAGCATCTAGCCAGGTAACTGCATGGACAATACAAGGGTGACTAGAAAGATGCAAGGAAGTGGCAAAGGTTTTCTGGAACAGCGTCGTCGATCTTGTGAGGTGAGCATGGATGTAACTCTCGTAGGCAGACTTGTCTGTGTAATTCACCTCCACTGTGCCTGTAGCCGAAGGTTGGGGAGCCGGCCCCAGACATACGCCCCGACCCCTGTGCTGGCTTTTCTGGACATGAACTTGGCCTGACCTTTTTCTTCTGAGCTTCCAGAGCTGCCAGTGGAGTAGAACTGGTCTCTTGCCACCCCTGTGCCTGGCCCACGACTGTGCACAAATGTAAAAATTGACCAGAAGTTATAGAGAAGCTGTTTTTGACCAGCAGGCAAAGTGATCTTCTGAAGACCTCAAATGTATCTGAAAAGTTTAGCTTCTTATCTTCCCTTTTGCCAAAATATGCTATATGTGTATAACACATATACACATATAGAGAATATATATACACACATAACTGATACATGTATGCATCTGTAACATGTTTGTTTAACATATGTACATAAACATATATAAACATATTTTCATGGCTGTATGTATATATGTTGGTATATATGTGTGTATACATATATATACACAGAAGCTTGACTAGGAACTACAAGATTTGAAGTAAATATATACATTAGAGTTTAGTAAAACCAAGAAAATGCTGTCATCCTATTTAATTTTATGAAATGAACAAGAAATTTAGGGAAGGAGAATTTTAATCTCAACTGTAGCATTAACATTTTGACCCTAACATTCATTTATCAGAGTTCTGTTACTACATTTATCTTACTACGTGGTAGGATGGCAATATTGTTGACGTTTTAACTGGCGTTATGTTCTGGAAATACTTTATCTTTAACTCGAGGTGCATTGTATACTCTCCTGTGGCTGCCAAGACAAACCACCCAAAACTGCGTGGTGTCAGCAACAGGTATCTATTCTCTCACAGTCTGGAGTCCAGAAGTCAGATCCAGGTGTTGGCAGGGCCATACACTCCCTGGTGGCTTTAGGGGACCATCCCTCTGTGCCTCTTCCAGCTTCTGGCGTTTGCCCGCTGTCCTTGGCACCCTTGGCTTGTAGACGCATCACTGTAGTCACATGGCTGCCGTCTTCTCTGTGTCTCACAGCGTCTCCCTCTGTGTGTCTGTCTCTGACCAAATGTCCCCTTTTTATAAGGACGCCAGCCAGTCATATTGGGTTAGGCCACCCCATTGCCCTCATTTTAATGTGATCGCCTCTATGAAGACCCTGTCTCCAACTAAGATTACTTTATGAGGTTCTGGGGCTAGATTTTAAACATATGTTTGGGGGGAGGGGACACAATTCAATCTACCGTGTTTCCCCAAAAATAAGACCTAGCCCAACAATCAGCTCTAATGCGTCTTTTGGAGCAAAGATTAATATAAGATGCAGTCTTATATTATATTATATTATATTATATATTATATTATATTATAGTATAGTATAGTATATATTATAGTATATTATATATTACATTTTATATTACATATTATATTATATAAATAAGACTGGGTCTTATATTAATTTTTGCTCCAAAAGATGCATTAAAGCTGATTGTCGGGCTAGGTCTTATTTTTGGGGAAACATGGTATAACATAAGTTCTAATGGAAAACTTTAAACAGTATGTTATGCTGGTAAGGATCTATGCATGAACACTGTTCCAGGTCTGGTTATCCATGTATCAAAATTTAAAAATACAGGATAATTACATTTGTAACTTTGTACTTTTGAAAATAAATTGTTATTTTCATATTACTTTGTTAAAGTGGAAAAAACTGATATTTGCTACTTATAAAAAGAGAAAGGACTTTAGGAAAGAAATAAAATAAAAACTTTTGTTTGCAATATTTCTCTAAATTTGTGTCCCAGTACAGCATAGGGAATATAGTCATTAATGTTGCAGTAACTATGCATGGTGTCAGATGGGTGCTAGGCTTATTGGGTAATCACTTCATAAGTTACATAAATGTCTAATTACTATGTTGTATACCTGACACCTATGTAATGTTGTGTGACAACTTTAATTGAAAAATTAAAAAGAAAAAAACTTTTAATTTGTATCTGCCTGGACTGAGCTCTAGCTGAATCTGAGGCCGAAGGGGGCTCTTCTGTACTGCGTGAGGCCTGGTGCAGGTGTTCTGCCTCGGGTCCCATAGCCAAGTCCTGCCTCGTCATGCATGGCTACAAATGTGCCCCCACGGGATGCTCTGTTCCACAAATGTCCTTATATTTTGAGACAGGGGCTATAGTTAACACTTCATTAGAATTGCTTACTTTTAATGGAACATGTAGTGTTGATTAGGGATATTTATTCTTATAAGTTTCTGAAGTGGAAATATCTATATCCTGTTTACATCTGTGTTCTCTATTCTCTGTCTCTCTCTGCCCCCCCCCCCTTTTAGGGATACTAAATCAATTAAAATTAGTGATTTTCCTTGTTAATGAAATAATGTGTACAATATTTCTGTTTAAAATGTTCTTCAACAGACTCAAAATTGGGAGCAGTCACCCATTCGGTGTAAATTGCTTGCAGGTTCTCCCATAAGCCACTGTGTGGCAAAGTCAGAAAAGGGTAAATAAATTACCCAGGCACTCCCTTCCATGCCCTCTGGACTTTTATGCCTAGTTAGTGTCTAAGTTTATCGAAAAAAGAAATAGAACACTGGGGTTGTCACGGAGATGTCTAAGTCCTGTCAACACCTTTTGCTCCGCTAGTGACAAATGACACTTACTACATCAGGACATGTTTGATAGGATTCTGCTCAGATAAAGATACTTAACCTTTACTCATAAAATTGTGTCATTGTAATTACTTAGTAAAAGACCTTATTAGATAAGAGTATTCTGTGTCTATAGATACACATTTTATTGAGTCTTATTACATATTATGTTGATGGCATATTTGAAAGTTGGCTTTTTCTTCAAGACCGTTAACGATGGGAAAAACCTGCAGCAATGAGATTTTGGTTTTGTAAAATTGTCTCATTTGGAAATAAATAAAAAGTGTTGTTTCTGCAAGTTATTATTGAAAATTCTGAATAAAATACATAAAGTTTTTTAAAAAAATTAGACTTTGTATGAAGCCTTTTAAAATAAGGCTGTCTACCCATGCACATGAAATTAAAATAGCCAAATGTGTCACACATATTTGGGGCTTTTAGGGCATCTGCCCACTACGCAAGACTGGAAATAAGTTCCATTTTGAATACTAGATGCATCTCATTGGGAGGGAGTGCCAGGATGCAGACCTGAGAGACATTCTGAGGTCCTATCTGGGCTCCCCAGGAAAGAGTATAGAAATTGATTAGTAATGTCTGCCCTGGGCATGAGCAGGGCACATGTTAGTGGACATGTCCATATTGCCATCCCTGCCGTATGTCCAAAGAACGAGAAAGGCAACAATGTTGTGGACGGAGCATCCGTTGTGTTGTAGAACTTTTCTATCTCTTCCATGAGGGATGCACGCCTAGAGCCTTCTCATTTGCAGTTGTTCTCAGGCAAGGAAACCACAGCCTTATAAGATATTTTTCCAGGTGGCAGAGAGGCAGCTCTGCAGATCTCTTCTCAGCCTTCCCCTCACAGGAGACTCAGGATTAGTGTAGTCTCCCCTAGAGCACTGTCATGGGTAGAATCATGGAGACATTTACCTTTGGAATCCACATATTTTTCATTTCCCTCTAACAGGGCTTTTTCTTCAAAAACCTTTGTATTCTTCTTAGAGCAATGATTTTTTAAGCACGGTGATTATCGTTTGCTGAGTTAAACGGAATTAACCTAGAAGCTCATCAGAAATATCTGAGTGGCTATTGTAGCTTAATTTCACTCTACAACAGTATGATAAAATTTGAGTTATTTACAGTCTGATATGGACATATATATGGCTCTACCCATCCCTTTATTTTTCTTGTATTCATGAAATATCGAATTCAGTATGATATTAGACACAGCAATTAACTTATGTTCATGTTTCTAAAATGGATTCTAATGTGTTTTCTAATATAGTTTTCAAATTCACTGTTTCATTGCAAAACCGTTATGATTACTTAGAAATCAATTATTTTTTTCTTATGTCTTGAAAATGACCTTTGTTCAAAAAGAACAAAATCTGAATGAACTATTATATATTGACAATAAAAAACAAAAGCAAATAAGAAATAAAAATAGGTATGCACTTAATTCTCACAAATTTACTATGCTATTAAAAAATAATTTTAGGAAATTTCCTACTGAAGTAGGAATGAGTCTATAGGAAATATAAATATGAACACCAGAGTTGTATCTGTAATCAGAAGCCTCGACCACATCAGACAAATGTCACTTTTTCAGATGACAGAATATTAAATTGAGTAATCCTGAAGAACCATTTGAGTCCTTTGATTTACACATTAGAGTAGCAGTTAGTTCCATGAGAAGTTCTTGAATTTTAAATTATACAGCATTTTTTCACAAATATGCTCATTAAATAATGGTATCTTTAATGTATGTACATTGTCCTCTTTTCCTTTCAAAAGAAATCCTGAATTTATTCTGAGAGCCTCTTGCTCTAGATTCCGACCACTAGAGAGTACTGTAATACTATACCTAGATAGCATCCATCATGACACATTATTGTGATTTTTCAATATGGTATCTTTAGTATTTTCTTGTATTTTGCTAATTCCAGCAATTCAGTTGACCTTAATAAAATCCCCATATTTTTTCTGTAAATTGCTGATTATGATTTCCCCCTAAAACCTGAAAACTGTTATTTTTCATCTTGACCTTTGTCTTGAAATAGAGTATGTTTCAGACCTGTCTTTCTTTGTCTGCTTATTTTGGAAAAAACATTTATGCAAGAAATGAACATATGAATGTTTGTTTCATTTATGAGATGTAAATTTAATAAGCATCTGATAAACACCAGGAACCTACCAAGTGTGGGATGCTACTGAGTGTGTCTCTACAAATAACTGCAAGGCTTTACCCTCCTAAATTGGTAAAGCACACGCAGACAGTGAAGACGACCTCAGACTAAATGCAGTAGGTCAAGAGATTGGTGCAGACCAGGAAGTAGGGGCCTGGGAAGAAGCTAGCACAGAGTAGGGTGGTCAGGAAGACACCAGGAAGAAACAGGTAAGGGGCAGGGACTCAGCCTTGAAGGACAGGTGGGAACCAAATTGTTAAATCCAAGTTGCACGGTTCAGGAAAGGAGAATCATCCCGACATCCAGCCAAGGCAGGGCTTTTCAGGTAATATGTGAAACAGAGTGTGGCAGTCATCCTTTTGAAAGAACATGTTTGCAGCCCAGAAAAATTGATGGGTCTGCATTGCGAATGGGCTCTCATACCTGTTATAGGAGTTTGGAGACAATCCTTTGAGACAGAAGGTCTCAACCTTTTTTTCACCTAAATAAAGAAAACCCAGGCTATAAAATACATGTCATTGTATATGTGTGTGTGTGTGTGTGTGTGTGTGTGTGTGTGTGTGTACATACAAATTTTATTTGTTGATTATATCTCAATAAAGCTGGAAAGAAAAAAGTAGAGAGTACGGCAGGGATGCAGAACATGGCTGTGCCCTCGTGGTGGTGGGTGGGGTGTAGGTGTGAGTAGGAATAGTTGCAGGGGTGCAGAGAGCATAGAGAGAGGACGTGTCTTATCAAGTGTGAGAAGGCCTCCCACATGGGTCTCAGCTACCCACGAGGGAACATCTGTGAAGGGTGCCTCTGGATGATTACCTCGCCCTTACAGAGATGTGGGCTGATGTGCAGATAAGAGCTCACATCTTTTTCTGGGACCAGAGCAACTTCCCGGTCCAGGCCTGGGCCAGTTTTCTCATCCTTCAGGACCCTGGACTGCTATTCTGGGATTCACCACACAGTCTTCAAATCAATGCACCCCCCTACACTGTGTTCCTTGCATACATCTGGTCTCTCTCCCTAGTGTCGGGCACAGTGACCATCTCCAGTTCTGGGAGGTCTTTGGATTCTCCAGCATTTATCCTTTCCTCTTCAAATATGTCTTGAAGTTAGTGTATTCGCTGCATTTGTAGTATGAACAGTCTAACAGTGGTGCTACGTCCTCTTGGAGAGTTGTGTTCAGGACACCATAGATGACAATGCCCTTTTGTACTCAGGCATGTTACGTTGCTATTTGTACCAGAATTTGAGTCAAATTCCACGTGCTTTTCTTTTTTATATTAACAGTTATAAAATCATGACTCCATTATTTAATTATAATTACAAAGTCTTTGGTTGGGGGCAATTATAATTACAAAGTCTTTGGTTGCTTTTTATGATCATTTTCAGTATTAATAAAAAGTTTTGAATGCCTAACACGTACAAAACATAGCCAAATCAAATTCTAGGGATTTTTCTCTTTCTCCTGAGTAATTTCTTCCTTTTCTTCCCCTAATCTCACCTTGGGTCTACAGATTTGATCCTGGAAAAAGTCTGAGGCATATATCCCAAATTCTGCTGTGTGTAACCGTGGATATATTTTACTGAGGGGAGAAAATTTTACCTCAGTTACTCATGAATATTTATATGCAGCATAAAGCTGAAACTTTTAAATATCTCTTCCTTTCTTTCTCCTATTTCTTGACAAATCCCTTCAGCTTTTAGGCCTGTTGATTTACCTGATTCTATATCAGAACACTTTGCAGCCTGAGGCAGGTTCACACTGGCAGGTGACTAACTTGTTGAAGATTTTTTTCTGCACTTTGATTATAATAATCTGTGCTTTTCAAGACATGCCTACATTGCTAATTGGATCAGTGTATTTCAAAGAGCAGGATGCAACCCATTGTTGGGTTATAAAATAAATTTAGTATTTCAAGATTAGCATTAAAGTAAAATATGTAAGAGAGGAAAGGATATACTAGAAATCTCCGAGTGTATCTCATGTAGAAAGTGTAAGTTCTTTACAAACGTTGTGCATTTCCTCAAATAATATAAGAGAGGTCGAGTTGTCTCACTTCCTCACCAGCACATTCTGATTGTAGTTATTCCCGGAGCTATGTAGTGGTATCTAATTATGATTTTATTTCGTATTTTCCTTATAATGGTATTAAGCATTTTTTAATATACTCATTGGCCATTCAAATATCTTCTTTGATGAAGTGTCTGCTGAAATATTTTGGGCATTATTAATTTGGATATTGTCTTCTTACTATTGAATTTTAAAGAGTCTTTATATATTCTAGGTACAAGTCCTGTTTCAGAGATACGTTTTATAAATATTTTCTCTTAATCTGCAATCAGACTTTTCATTTTCTTAATAATGATTTTGGAAGATCAAAGGGTTTTAATATGAGGAAATTCATTTTATGAATATTTTTTCTTTTATGGTTTATTTTGTGTCCTAGATAAAACATCTCTGCCTAACCCAAGGTCACTTCAATTTTCTCCAAAGTTCTCTTCTAGAAACTTTATAGTTTCAGCTCTTACATATAAGACTTCAGACTGCAGGTGCACTTCTGAGAAATTCTCAGCCAGGCAGATGAGGAACCCCAGAGCAAACATTGCTTGTTAGAAATGTGCTGCTTCTAGCAGAAATGGCCCACTTAGTACCCTTATTGTACTCAGTCATCTTCTGGGAGCATTCTAGTTACAGTGTCTAAAGTCTTGTCCGGTTGTGGCAGTCAGCTGACTACATCACCCACAGCAGGTTCTCTTGAACGGAGGTATGACTGACATACTTCACATCTAATGCTGTCAGATTCTGCAAATCTAGCCAATTACACTGTTTGATTTCCAGACGTTAAACCAATTTTCCCAAACCAAGATAAATCTCACTTAGCCATGCTGTATTATTTTTTTAATGCATCATTGGATTCAACTTGCAATTTTTTTTGAGGATTGTTCTTTCCTTTTTGGTTTTGCAACAAGATTAATACTGGCCTCGTAAAATGAGTTAGGAAGTGTTTCCTATTTTTCTATTTACCAGAAGACATGATATAGAATTGTGCTACTTCTTTTTTAAATGTTTGGTAAAATTCACTAAATTATCTTTGCCTGGGCATATGTGGGGAAGGTTTATAAATGTAAATTCAATTACTTTAATAGTTACAGAACTAGTTAGGTAATCTATTTCATATTGGGTGAGTACTGCTAGTGTGTGTGTGTGTGTGTGTGTGTGTGTGTGTGTGTGTGTTTAGAAACTGATCCATTTAATTTAAGTTGTTGAATTTACGTGTAGTGTGTTGTCCATATTACTCCTTTATTTTCCTATTACTATCTAGGAGATCTCAGTGATATTCCCCATTTCATTGTTGAGGTCTCAGGTAGAGAGAGAAACAGAGAGAGAGAAACTGTGGACCTGGAGTGCTGTCTTTATTGGGGTCGAGGGTGGGGTGCCTAGGGTTTCATAGGTTCACTCTTTATTGGTGAATCTAAAACATAAGAGCAGGAATTAGGGCATGAGAAGGGAAACGTGGGGCCACTCAAGGGGTCAGTTATCCAGGTCACCCAGGCTCTCTCAAAGGGAATGTCATGGTTAGACCTGCCTGGCTCTTTATCTCACTGTGTAGCCGGAAGTGTGTTGACGCTAGATGGATGTCTCTGAAATGGATGCCTTGGAAACAGCATCCTGCTGTCAGACGTGTACATTACAATTGTAAAAGTTCATCCTCAGGCACTGACGTCACTATAGCCTTCTCCTCTGGTATTGTTTCCTGTAAACTCTGGCTGCCTTGACCTCCTCACACGTGAAACTCTGTGCCCTTAAGCCAGAAGCGAGACCATGAAATTGTGTGGTTTGTCTCCCTGCCCCCTATTGTGGCTGGGACCTCTCTCCAGACAGCTGGCTCGGGAAATCACAGAGATGACCTCGTTGGTTTTCTTTCTCTCAGGATTCTCTGTCCTGCGCTGCCTATTTTCTAATTTTCTAAACTGTTATTTCAGACACTTCGTCCATTTCTTCAGTTACTATAAAAAAATAAATATGGGCCTTGTTACTCTTTCAAATGAAACTTTTTAATGCTAAAACTCTCAATATCCAGAAACTGGAAGTATTGCCACTTCTTATTGTGAAATATTTTTATGAATGGATATTTGGAATGTAGTATCTAAATCCACCCGGAGGTATTTGAATGACTTTCTATGCTTACCATGTTTGGTTTTCTTCCCTCCACATGAGTTAATAATGGGCCATAGCACTGTTATTCAAAGAAATATTAAGTGATTTCTCAGAGAAAAAAAAAAGCCCAAATCACCTAAACACCTAGACAGGTCAGATGATGAGATTGTACTCCCATTCATAACTCACAGAAAATGGACTATTTTAAACTGCTACCTGGTAGAGAACAAATGCCTCATTAATCAAAACCATCTTAGCCTAAGAAGGCTAGCTACATCGTTTAAAATGAAGACTGACATGAGAGGGCCCTCAGCATTCCGTGTTGCACGCACGAGTGAGCGCTTCTGTTAGCGCTCACTCTGGATGCGCTGCAGATGGGATCCTGTACTGAGCTTCCCGTATGAACAAGGAGGCCAAGGAGGAAATGCAGAGCCAGCTGACAAGCAAACACATTTAAATATCCTTTTAAATATCCATTTTCATAAATCGTTTAAATGAATCTTAGGATAAAAAAAAAACCAACAAGAACTAATACCAATTTAAGACTGGAAAGTCTGCCGTTATGTCAGAGCTAGAAGATACTCAGTTTTCAGATCATCAATGTCCCTCATTAAATGTGTCCCCGAAACTGAATGTGATGCCCAGAGGTGACTTTCTGTCATCACTCACTCTGAGCCCCAGAGCTTTGTTCTGTGAAATATCTCATAACCAACATGTTCTTCATATTATCAGTAAATAACTTTTCAACCCCTGAAACCTTGCAGTTTCCACTGTATTAACTTTTTAATTCTGACTACAAGCCATCTTACTGGGATACCTGAAATTCCAGCTTGTCTTTCAATGTACTACTTACCCAGATAGTGATATCTGCACTTCCAAATGTAATAACTAGTCTTTCCCTCTCACCATCCACACTATTGAGGAACATTGTCGGTGCTAGCCTGAAGTCAAGGCTTAGAGTCCCTTATTATTTCCTTTATTTAATATATTCTTTACTCACATTTCTTTATTTTTTCATTGTTTATCCTCGCTTTGGGCAGTCATACGGCCCAGGGCTCAGATTGTTGTGTGCCCCTTAGTAGCAGTACAAACCTCCTTTAAAGCAGAGATGCACAGTGTCTTTTGTTTTTGTTGGTAACAACTCAGTGGGCACAAACCCACCAAGTAGCCAGAAAGCCTTAAAAAGAACTGGGTTCCTTTCATGGGTCCTTGAGAGACAGTATTGCCCCATCAGGTGGTTTGATTGGGTCTGGTTCACAGATGGAAATGTGTGTCTATTAAGATATTAGTAGATGCATAAGAAACACCCTGAAACTTAGTGCCTAAGATAAACAGTATTTTGTAGCTCATGATACTTTGGGACAGGGAACTTAGCAGGACAGTTTCCTGCTTGTCTCTGCTCCTGGTGGTGTCACCTGGACTGGGGCTGAAGTAGCAGAGGGAGCCCTCCCACCTGTCTGGAGCCTCAGCTGATAACTCAAATGGCCAGGCTCACTGATGTTTGGGGCTTCACTTGTCCTTCCTGTGACCTCTATTTTTATAAGGAACAAGCATCTCATTCTTTAAGCTCTCCCTTCCATGTGGCCTCTTTCCATCATGGTAGCTTAGTCTCCATCATATGACCACCAGATGCTTCCTGCACCAAGGTAAAAGCCACAAGACCTTTAGAAGAATGGCCTTGAAACTCCCATGACGTCACCTGCATGGCATTCTTTTGGACAGATCAAGTCTCAAGACCATCCCAGATTCAAGTGCTGGGGGCATAGACTCCACTTCCTGAATCTGGGAATCAAGGCAGAGTCATATGACAAAGGGAGTGTTGACACCGAGAGGCCTGATTTATTGGAACCATTTGTAACATGTATCACTAAGGCTTATCCCAAGACCACACCAGTGATTATAATTCTAAGTCACGATAAACAGCACAACTTCTACCTTTAAACATAGCTCTTATACACGTATAGCCTCAGAAGGATAAAACGTTACGATGGTGCTTCTGATCCCACTTACCTGGGCAAACGGCCCCTGCTAGGTCCTCCCAGAGTCCCCTTTGCTCAATGCCCTCAGGATATAAGTATAACCCAGTAGGAAAATTGTCTTTTTACTTGACTGTCTCCTCCACTAGACTCTCAGCACCTAGGGGGCCATGGCCTGTTTGTCCTGTTCTCTGTGTCTCCCACGCTTGGCACGGCTCCAATTATAAAGAAATTATCTGTTCACTAGATGAAAAGAAATAATTCTGCTTTCATAATATGTATTTTGTATGGCACAAAGTTAAAATCCTTACTGTGCCCAGATTAGACTGTTTTCAGACCTCCTAGATCTTACATCTTCTATGTCTAGTCACCTAATGTATGAGGGAGAAATGCATCAAATGCAGCTCAGATTTTGTTCCGTTTCCTCCACAGCACATGTAGTGCTGCTCGTCTTCTCCTGTGACTCAGAAAGTTCTGGCAGGGCTCCTCTTGACCTAAGTGACAGTCACGGCTGAACTAGGATTCCATTCAATGCTTTCACTCTGCCACACAAAATAAGTGTGACCGTATACACTGGCAGTGCCTGCAGACCTCAGGAAAACCAGTCATTCTAGGAAAGAGGACCCATTCATTAAATCAGATGGAAATGAATACGAATCACGCAATGTCAGGAGCACAAATTGAAGAGCGTTTCTACACAGTGACAGCATCAAAAGCTCTAATCAAGGAGAGACCACACCTTCCTCTGCTCATTCTTCTGTTCCCAGCCAAGGGTGTAGAGCCTCACGGATGACAAATCCTATTTGATTTAAGCAATAGTAGGACTTTCTAAAGAGGATATGTAAAAGTCAAATTCTCTCCCACGTTTATTTGTTTAAATGGAGGACAGTTCATAGAGCAGATTTCTAGACACCCACCAAGCGCTTGGATAATACGTGACGTCCGACGGGACCTGTGCTGAGTTAAAAACGCACCCGGTTTCCAAGGAAACGCTCTTAGCCTGTGCTTGACCTCAGGTCTTCACTCCTCAAGGGCCCATGTGAGCACACAGTTGTTTCAAACTAGTAGAGAGAGCGGATCTTAGGAACTCATTTGCAAAATTTTGCCCCATGTCACCCACTTCCTGTGAAATCTTTGTTTTAACAGATCTCCAACCTTCTCTGTGTTCACGGAATCTGAAAGATGATGGTATGTTTGGTGTCCAAATCCTGTTCCGTTTGCTATTCACGTGAATTTCCAGAACATTTTGCAAATGTGAAGTGTTTTGTGGCAGTATGTTGTTTATGACACAAAAGGATCCCTTTGAAATTAACCCTCGGTGAGACAGTTGTCAGGTGATGTGTAATGAACTTGTAAGTGTGGAAGACAGGACAGATGTGAGACAGAAGTCTGAGATAAGAGGGAGTCAGTGTGGGAGACTTAAGTCCATCTCAGAGCCTTTTCACTTCTGTGTGTGAGGTATTATACACTGAACGTTGGTGTCCCACCAAAATTCAGGTGTTGAAACCTAACCCCCAATATGATGGTTTTAGGAGGTGGGGCCTTTGGGAGGTGATGAGGTCACAAGGGCAGAGCCCTTATGACTGGGATGAGTGCCCTTACAAAAGAGACCCCACAGAACTCCCTCACCCCTTCCTATACATGAGGACATAGCAACAAATGGCCGTCTATGCATCAGGGATCAGGCCCTCACCAGATACTGAATCTGTAGGTCCTTTGATCTTGGACTTCCAGCTTCCAGAACTGTGACAAATAAATGTATGTTGTTTATAAGCCCCCCAGTCTATTTTTTTTTTTTTTTTTTTTGTAGCAGCCTGAATGAACTGAGGCATTAGGGAATTAAATTAGCTAATCCATGCCCATGACTTGGCACAATACTTATCAGGTAGTTCAGTCAGTTGTAGCCCCAGTGATGGTGATGATGGGTAACGTTATGAAACAGAAATGCCTGAATTTCATATTATTTTCTGAAACATTTTATTAGTCAAATTTTCTGAGCACTTAAAACTGTAACTGCTGTTTCCTTGCAAAATGTTCAAGAGAATACGTAAGATTTATACGTAAGAATACGTAAGATCGAATACATAAGTTTTATTAAAAGGCACAATGTCCTCATCAGCTTCCAAGTGTAGGGCTCCCTGTCAGCATTTTTGGCTCAAGGGGATTTTGCCAGATTTTGTGATTGATATCATCGTGACAAAATCTGGGGTCCTGGTAAGAGTAGAAGGTGTGTGTGTGTGTGTGTGTGTGTGTGTGTGTGTCTCTGTGTGTGTGTGTGTGTGTCTGTGTGTGTCTGTGTGTGCGTGTGTGTGTCTGTGTCTATCTGTGTGTGGGGGTGTCTGTGTGTGTGTGTGTGTGTGTGTGTGTGTTGATGGAAATGACGAAGCCAGTGACTCAACATGGAGGGTCGATCGTACCTGGGATGCTTCCCTGCTGTCTCGCGGGCAGCTCTCTTACCTACAGCTTCAGGTGTACTAACAACATCACACTGCAAACAACCTATGTGAGAACAGGGCCGTAGAGGGCATAGTTCAGTAAACTGCAGGTCTGGTTTTCCAGGTACCCAATTCCAGGGGGCTTTGTCTGTAATTTATTCTTTGGAAAATAACCACTTCTATTTGAAACATTGTTATAATTTTATGGTTATGTATGAATGTACATTCTCTATTGGAATATACTAGTTCATTTGTACATTTTCCTTTCCAGTATTTTAAAGGACCCTTGGTTAGATATAATGCTAATTTTAATAATTACATCCATTGTGATCACTTCTTTGTTGTGTGCTCATCTACACCTTGTGTGTCAGGTGTGTGCTTGCTGGAAAAGACACAATGGCTGGCACATTATCAGAAGTGCCTCCTTTCAGAGGCTAGTGGAGTGGATGGACAGACAGTTAAATGGGCTGTGATAGGAATATACTGTGAAGGGGAGGGAGAGGCCTTCATATGTTTTCCAAATTTCCTCAAATTTGTCAATTCATTTTTTTCTCAACTTGCCTCTCCCAGGTGATGTGAAGAAATGACTTATTGCTAGCTGCTATATTACTCATTTCATTAAAATCAAGCCTTAAACTTTTTGTGTTTTTAAAGGTTAAAAAAGGTTAATAAAGTGAGGACCTGTTTTCCTAAAATTACAATTCAAATATATATATTCGATTCAATTGAACATAGAACTTCCCCCTTAGGAAACAGTGATTACAAACTAATGGACAAAGACAATATCAATTTTGAGGTAGTTCCATTTTTTATCTTGTTTACCTATAGTGAGCGATAGCCTGCCTAATGACAGGTAAAGAAAAACAGTATCATTTGGAAATATACAGATATTTTGCTCTCTTTGGAAAAGAAGTATTTTTCTGTATTTAGAAATGTCTCATATTTAAGCTCTCTAGAAGTTTTCTTTTTTCCAGAGCAGATGATTTTAATGATAATCTGAGATAGCTACTGTGTTTTCCTGAAAATAAGACCTAGCCGGACAATCAGCTCTAATGTTATGAAACATTTACTATAATATTAGACCGGGTCTTAATATCATATCATATCATATCATATCATATCATATCATATCATATCATATCATATCATATCATATCATATCATATCATATCATTTCATACCATACCATACAATATAATATAATATAATACAATAAATATATAATATATGCTGTCTCTTATATTAATTTTTGCTCCAAAAGACACATTAGAGCTGATTGTCTGGCTAGGCCTTATTTTGGGGGAAACACGGTAAAACCGCTTCTTAGGAATTAAATATTATCTGTCCTAGAAAGAATAAAATTCACATGACCATTTAGAAATTGTAACAGTTCCCGATCAACCACACTGGGAGTTTAACAAGATGAACCGTTTGATTATTTAATTATACAGACAGCACTGCTCTCTTCTGACTGTATAAACACTGCCAGTAAGGCTGGATGACCCTCTGTAGAAAGAACTAGAAGACCTTGGTAGGTCACCAGGTCAGCATTCTCCAGAGGTGGAAATGGGGCAAGTTTGGAAGTCACAGCCCCCAGAAGTGCTGGGCTTTGCTCTCTGCACATAACCTTGATGGGAACAGGGCTGTGAGAACAGCAGCTGAACACAAACATGTTCACTGAGGTGTTGTATGTGACACTGCCTTGTACATTGAACTTGTTATAAAAATGCAGAGTGTCAAATACTGCCACGGCTCTTAAGTAGAAGTAGGACTAGTAATGACATTAGTAGTGGTAGCAGCAGCAGTAGTTAGGGTCCCCCTTTCACCAATATTTTCTTCACATGGATGGGCATGGCCATTTCAAGTTGAGTGTTTTACTCATGATAAGCATTCCTTTCTGAGACATACCAATAGACCCAGATGTAAGTAGCTTCTAACTGGTATATTTTTCACCTGATAATCTCCCTCATCGCTCAGCTAAAACTGCCACCCGAAATTAACTGCCAAACCATCCTTGATTTTGGAAATCATCCTTGTTATCTTGGATTAATGAGGCTAAATCTGACCTAACTAAATTTAGCTAATTCCCAAGGTTAGAATTTTTTTGGAAACTAGACTAAATTGTGAAGAATCCCTTTTATCTATTCTCTGTTATTTGTGATATTCAGTGACATTTTATTAGACTATTATTTGCCATTTAAGCATCTTTTTAATATAGTTTTGTGAACTAAATATTTTAGAATTTGAGTAAAAGTCGTTTTTGGTAAATGTGGTAGACATGAATACTAAATAAACAAAATCCCTCTAATAAGTTAAAATTTAACAGTGCAAACGTCCCCATGATTAGGAAGTCATACGGTCCATGGTATTTCGAAGCTCACTGAGTTGCTCTGGATTTGGACTCCTGGATGTGGCACATGATATGCACACGGCACCCAGACACAGCTTGCCTCCTATTAACGGCTCAGAAGGGGCTTCAGAGATTCAGAGAGTAATCAGGTTTGACGTTCTGAACTGATGGCTGACAGAGTGTAAGGGCCAAGGTTCGGCGTGATTTCAGGGACTTTTAATAAGACTTGGCAAGTGGTCAGGCCACATAGCTCGTCACTCAGTAAATGCCAATATGCCCCCACCCCATCAATTCCCTAAGAGGGCCCCTGAGCAGAAAAAAAATAAAATAAAAATGAATGTAAACACAAAGAATCTTTAATAGAATTTTGTGTATAGAGAGTGATTCTTTCATAAAATTGCTTTATTGTCCATTTTATTTGTGTTCATTTACACAAAGAGAAAACAAAACTAATAAAGTCTTGATATTTCTGAGATTTTTTTTTAAGAAAATGAAAGCAAAGAGAAATTTCTTGCAAAGGCAAGTATAAAATCCATACAGAAATCTCCAAATTGTATTATTAAACCAATTATAAGTAGTTTCAAGTGGACCTAAAATATGACCTTACAAATTGCTCCAACCCTTTCAACCTAAAATAGAAGAAAATACTAACAATTTACAGGGAGAACTTGTTTCGTTTTCAAGCTGGATACCAAAGAGGCTGAATTTTGGATTAAAAAACAACAACAACAGAAAAAAAAAACACCCACAAAAAACAAAAATCTGAAAGTACAAATAGACCTGACCTTCAAAGAGATAAATTTCTTATCTTCAAATGTGACTTTTATTTTCTTTCATTAAAACAAAAATACAAAGAAAATAAAAAGAATATCCCAGGATAGCTTCTTCTCAAATTAAAAATACAGAGCCACATCAAATTATTTTTGGAACTAACCAAGAAAGGAAAGGGAGGAGGAATTTCAAATATAACATACTAGCATTTCTCACTGGAGTTAGAATTTTCATAAAAAATCTTGTAAGTCTTTTGTCAGATTAGACTAACTGGATTCAGATACTCATATCACCTGTAATACTAAGCATCCTTTGAACCCCCGATTTAACTCTGTAAAAATCATCTAATTCTCCACTTCCTTTCTTTTGAATTTTCCTGAGAGTACCCTTGGAAAATAAGTAGTACATATTAAATATCCTGGGATTCACTGACTTCCAAAGCCCTCTCCCATCTAGGACTGCCTGTCTCTCTGCCTCTATCCTAACTTCTCCTAAGAGTCCCTGATCACACATGCACAAAAATAACCCAGATGTGAACTGTGCACCTTTGTTCCTGCAGTTAGTTCTATGATAAAAATCCTCCTCTCCCCCATCCTTTATGTGAAATTCAGCCGTTTTCACAAACTGAGTACAAAATAGTCTCTCCCACCCTCTCCTCCTCTAGGGAGCAGGTGGCTTTGGTCCCCTCTGTGCTCTCACCTCTGTACATGTTTCTGTCTGAACAAGGGGTTCAGGTGACTCAACATGCATCACCACCTCCTTCTGGTTTGCTGGCTGGGCTGAGACTCAGGGAAGCAGGGAACTACCGTCCCAGATACCCCAGGGCTCCGGAAGTGGTTAGGATGCACTCAGATGCAGGTCCATGTTCTCTCACTTATGTTAACTGTGGCACTGGGACAGTGACATTGGGAGTCAAGCCAACCTGGGTTGTGTGACCTCAGTCCTCAAGAGACATGGCATAGCCGAACCTCAGATTCCTCATTCCACTCCTAGGACTGTTGGGGAATTAAATGAGTTAATATGCAAAATGCCTGGGACGTAGCCATCAGGGAAGGTCACTGCTCTTCTGTGTTTTCCCTCATGCTCCTGAGCACTGAGTGAAATGGACAGTATGGAGTCACTGCTGTATTTAGACCCCAAGCGATCGCCATTGCGTTAAACACTCCACCACTATGCTGTAGAATTTATTCCTTAACTATTCTAAAAATTCACCAATTTAATGTCTTTTTGTAAAAAAATGTAGGTTTGGCCCCAGAAACTTTACTTAAGGGATCTGGTTAAAGAAATGATTGGAAATACAGATAAAGATCTATGTGGAGAATTTTATTTTGTTTTCATTAAAATAGTCAAATATTAGAAGCACCCAAGAGTAGAGAGGTTAATTAAATTATTGCATATCCACCCAATGGATTATTACACAGCATTAAAATGATGTATACAAACCTTTAAGTGACTGGAAATCACTCATAATTTAACAACATTTATACAGTAGCTATTGAGTACACACATAATATCAAGTAAAATAAACTGAATGCAAAACTATTTAAATAACAGTGTACTCTCAATGATCTGAATACACATACTTACATGTGTAGAAAAAAGTATGGAAGGAAATGTACAAAAAAATGAATAGTATCAGTGCTTGGTCAGCTATAGCTGTCATCTATTCCATCCTGCTAATGGAATTACGGGGAAATTATATTTTATTCTTTACAGATTTATTTTACAAATTACTTTCAGATTTTTCACACTGTGCATATATTTGTAATTAGAAAAAATGTATTTTAAAAATCTATCAAAATGAAAAGATTAATTTCTGTATATCTTGATTTTTAAATATATGCTGGTAAACATATTAATGTAATAATTTTTTCAAGCTAGTATTTTCTTTGTATTTTCTCCTCCTATAAAATATAAGCTCCCAAGTAGATGCCTGATCACTGCACTGTACACCTGAAGCTGAAGCTGAACAATAATGAATGCCAACTATAATTTTACATTATATATGTATATATATGTATGTACATACTTACAGGAAGCGGAGCACAGCATTAGGAATAGAGACAGTGGAAATGTAATGGCTGTGTGCGATGTCAGAGGGGTAGTGGATGGGGGGAGGGGAGTTCGCAGTGTGAGGGATATAAATGATAAACGTCTAAGTATTACTTTGTCTTGTGCACCTGAAACTAATAAAATATATATATATATATATATATATATATATATATATATATATATATATATATATACATGCTCCCAAGAGCTAGGAATATGTTTTTTTCATGTTTAAATCCCAGCTCCATTCTTGGTGGAAATTCATTCATATTTTACTTTTCTTGTACCTAATATTTATTGAATGTCATTCGGTGCCAGATGCTATGTGCGTGGATCCTGACAGATTTTAGACAGTAAGAGGGATATGCCAGATTCTTTGCATGTGGCTTTCAGAAGTGGGTGAGACTGAGAAACCAGTTTATTCACTAGGTTGTAATTCTCTGCATTTGAACTCTTCAGGTTGGAGGCCATTCTAAACCTTTCATCCAAGGGGACTTGAATGGCCTCAGTCTGAAGTCGGTGTTAGAGAACCACGCAGTGTGTATTAATGTGCACACAGTGTGCGTTAAATGTGGCCTTACATGTGACATAAAGGAAGCAGAGTTTGAGTCATGTCTAATTAATGTGCTGATGTTCAGGTCTGTATGTGTTTATTGTCTCATGGCTCTTTCTAGTGCTTGGTTTTGGGCTGGTAGAGTTTATTACTTTTTGAATTTTTATATTAAAAATTTTTTATCATTAAAAATGGACCTGGTGGTTCACCAGATTGATACATCTGAAGAACAGAAGCTTCTGGCAGTGCCTATTGTGTACATGCTTGCTTAGCCTTTTCACCTATGTCATGTTTTCAGAATCTCACTGAGTCATAACCATTGCTTCCAAGGATATAGTTGCTGTGATGTTGCTGTTCGGTCCTTTGTGGGAAGCGGCTCTTCAGCTGCATTTCATGGAGCTTGGTGGGAGCCTAGGAAAGAAGCTCAGTGTTTGCAGGGACCCAGCGATTCCTCCGTCCCACCCATGGCTCGCCTGAGTCCTACATGCATAACACGTTCTCCCTCCTGGGATCTGGGGCCTTATGTGCACTTGTGTTCTACCTTCCTTGTGATACTTGAAAGAAACTCATGCGATTATCATTTTCTCAGTTTTATTGGAGGTAGTTTCTTAGAAAATAGTTGTAAATTCATGCTACACAGGAATATTATTTCCTAATCCACTCTTGTTCTGTAACTATTTTAAAATATATTTCATTTTAGACAGGGTATGCTTATAGATGAACTCTGATCTGGTCATCTGAGTGTTATTTTATAGATGTTTGCATTTTCCAAACATTGATCAAACGTTTCTTTTTAACCCACACTAAGATAATAAATGATTTTTAGTCTTGATCAACGCATACAACTGTTTGTCACTTACAGTCATGTTTTAAATAGTGTTAATATAACTACGTGTTCAGGAAGCACAGAGGACTAGTTATTCAGGAATTCCCCTCCATTATTCTATGTGAGATCTGAGAAATGTATTGATTGTCTGATGAAGACGTGTACAATAACCATGGAGATATTGACGGGAATAAGAAAACGCTTTTGAAAAGGGAGATAGAGAAGTGAAGTTTCATCCTCAGATTTGTAATACGTCTTGGTTCCCGCAGCCCAAACTTGCTTCTCCTTTGCATGTCTACTACCCGCTTGGAGAGGAAGAATGAAGGACCTGGTCAAAATTCCTTTCATCTGAGATGACCCAAGATCACATTCCAGCTCCTGGTATATGCACATTGTATTAACATACAGTGCTCAAAATGGCATTGTGCAGTTAACAATTCTCCAGCTTTTTGTGACAAGGGACCTCCAATAATGATACATGTGATGATACATTTCTCTAAGTATTGTCAGTGAGCAAGTATTTATTGAGGGGACATGCCTAGCACTAAGTGGGATGCTGTGGGGTACCGGCATCCACCAGTTCTTGAGGGGCACGCAGTCTGGACATGTCCCGTCCTGAAACTGTGCTCACCCTCACACCGGCCTTAGAGAAAAACTCCACGGTGGGCACAGACGTTGGAGAGAGGGATGAATCTCAGCATGATCTGACAGAATTAAAAGTGTTCCCCGTAAAAGGAAGACAAAATGAGACTACTTTGTAGTTGTACTTTTAAATCACTTGCAGACACCTCATTTCACTTGATTAGGCTGGGAGGGTTCTTTCGTGTTCTTAGAGGTCTGCTCTCATTGCCTGTAATTTGTATTAAGAACGGTGGCATTCTTCTCTCCAAGACGAGGTGGGCACATGGTTTAAAATTCCCTGGAGATTTCTGTGTTTGGAGTTTATGCACCCATAGATTATTTAATATAGAATTGGCCTTACCTGAAGCTCACTTGATGAGTGAATAAACATCAGCGCTCATTCTAACCCAGAATGATCTGGGAGGTCTGCCCAGGGGAAGAGCTCCCACCTGTGTGTATGAATGCTGCTTTCGCAGCAGTGGCTGCTCAGGTGACCATTGCCCCATGGAATATGTTCCCGAGGCTAGAGATCGCATATGAAATGGTCTATATCTTGAAATTATTTTCATAATAAAGCTATTCTCTTCAGAGAAACTCTCTCCCTACCTCCCCTTCCTCGCAATGAACTTAGGTACAGTTTGCTTGCTCTTAGTTTGACCTTGTTCTACCTGAGATGGGCAGGGAATGGGCTGCTCTGGGATGGTGTTATAGGTTAAATTGTGTCCCCCATCAGGACATATTGAAGGTCTCCCATCCCCCCTGTCCAGCTAGCTCAGAATGTGGCATTCATGTGGAACTAGGTCACTGCAGATGTCATTCATTAAGATGAGGTCACTCTGGACTAGGGTGAGCCTATAATCCAATATGACTGATGCCCTCATGACAAGGGCGGAATTCAGACACAGACACAGAGAGACATGGCCAAGTGAAGACACAGGTAGAAACTGGAGTTATGTGGCCACAAACCAAGGAATGTACAGGGCTACCAGAAGCTGCAAGAAGTTCTAGATCCATTTCTAGAGGCTTTGAAGGCAGTTTGTGCTGACAACTTGATTTCATACTTCTGGCTTCCAGAAATGTGAGAGAAGAAATTTCTGGGGTTTAAACCATCCAGTTTGTGGTACTTTGTTATGGCAGCCCCAGGAAATTAATACAGACGCCATATTGAAAAATGAAGTCAAAGGCAAAACCCAAGACAAGTGGCACAGGCAATCAGCTCATCAAAGACCTTCCCTCATGTGCCGTGAATTATTCAAAACTTTTTGTACCTGTCAATTTGAAGACAGAGGCTAGCATCTCTTGGTTAGCTGTTACAGATCCTTCTAAATATGTTGCTGCCAAACAGATGACTGCTAGACTCCGCTTTCTATACTTCTGTGCAGTGGAGAAAAAAAATAACCAAAAATTCAGCTTTTGACTGAATATTGAGATTAAGCTCACACACCTGCTGAGAAGGTCTGAATATGAAACTGGACAAGAGATGTCAAGGGAGACTTGGTTAGGCAAAGCGAAACTGAGACGCCATCTGTCTCTCCCTCCCACACAGTCATGCAGCTCCTTCTCTGAGAGGATTTCAGAGGGACAGGAGGTAGTCACATGATGAACAGGTAACCGTTGGATTTATTCTCAGTAATATGTACTAATGATACCCAACATAATAACACCCAGACTTGGCTCTGGCTCGCAATCTGCCTCCTCTGAGGACACATTTGCTCTCATTTACTCTCCTTCCCCTCAACTCCACACATGTTCTTTCATTTCTATGTTCTCACAAAAATGGTGGCCATTGAATAGGAAACAGTGCAGGCAAAAAAGTTGGCCAATGTACATGAAGAGGATGGTGGGGGGAGAGCGTCTCCAATGAGCGATTATAATAGATTATATTTTCTTTTTAGAATGAGAGTTAAGGGTGTGCTTTTTAACCCCTTTCATTAATCCATGTCTGTTGAATCCAGATTTCTGTTGCTTTAGCTATGGTTTTGATGGTAAGATCCTTGTCAACTTGGTTTACATAGTTAAAACGAATTGGGGAATTTAACAAATAATTTTTAACTAAACCTGGAATGTATTAATACTGAAAGATCTGTGATGGAAATTCAGCACTGATTTTGTATAATCCTTTGTGGTACTTGTTACACACAGTGGATATCTCTCAAATGGGCCAGAAAAGAAGGTGGTGCCCATTAGTTAGGTGTCTTTCTTATAACATTAGCTTTTTCTTTATGACCTTCATTCATATTATTTCTCTCCATGAAATATTGGTTATTTAAAAGGATATTCTCTAATTAAAATTTAATCTCAAGACATGAAAGAAATGTGGCTTCAGTGCTAGACAGTTATAATGGCTTTATTATATCCTTGCTCAAATGACAAGCTGACGTTTTCTTAGCATGACATGAGAATAATTTCTCAAAGATATAAAAATGACTAAAACGTATGTTGGAGAAAACCCTTTTGTACTCTCTCAAGAAGAGAGCAAAGAACACAAGGAATTCGTATTCATCCCTTATAAAGGAATACTCTACTTTTATTCAACACATGTTGAATTAGACGGACGGAAAGAAAAAATTTACCATGTTGTATTCCACAGATTTTTGAATGGTACAGGATGGGTACACTCTACGCTATATTTACTATGAAAATGGTTTATCTAAGCCAGTGTAAAATGAACATGTTCTACATTGGTTTGTAAACAGTTACTAGGTGGGAAAATGTGGGGAAAAAATATAGGGAATTTTTTTTTAAAAAAAACAAGATTCACTTACCCCAGAGCAGTGAATACATACTACCACACCCCAATATGTCATTCACACTGGAATGCATTCTAGCAGGGTTTAGTAAGATTGGACACACTTCTAAAAATGTAAAGTTGACAATGCTTAGAATTTTATCAAATATTTTCAAAGAACACAGCCTGACTAATCAGTGGAGGGTTGGGGTGACGGGGCTTAAAATGACCTTTATTCCCATGGTTTTGCAATGAAGATTCAATACAGGGATGACCATAAAACGCCTTTGTAAACTGTAAAGCATATAGTTTGGTTTCTCAAGTAGTGAGTAGGTGCCTGGTGGGTTAAGACGTGGGTGGAATGGAATTGTGGAGCAATATCATGAAGGTACTAAAGAGATGGCTTTCCTTTGGGCACAGATATAATGTCCTGACCTATCTCAGACTGAATAACCCAGGACCTCAGTACCCCACCTCCTTTGACGTCTCTCCCACCTTAAAGGCTGTTGTCCAGTGTTCTATATCTCTCATACTAGTCGTTATTATTATGGTCACTTTATACCGTCATCATTTGTTTAAAGTTACAATTCATACCCGTTTCTTCGTTCATCATTCCTTTTTTCACCCCATCCTTTCCCTGAGTACACTTGCCTTTCCTGAAGCACACCCTTCAGTTACAAGGGACAGTCTGTTATTTGCAAACTCAGTTCTTACCAATTCTAAGAAATTAGCAGATGTTTTTGCTCCAGATAGCACTCTTTAGCCATTTTTTCCCTACTTTCTCTTCCTGGAATTGTAACTAGCCATATAGATTTCCATCCCTCCTCCAACTCTCTTAATCTCTCTTTTATATTTATGTTTATTTTTCTCTTTAGGCAATATTCTGGGTAATTTCTTTAGATTTATTTTACTGTACACTAATCTCCCCAACTCGGTCTAATCTAAATACTTGTATCAAGGATTATATTTTTCTTTTCTGTACATTCTACTTCGTTCTTTATCCAATTTATCTGTTTTTGACACTATCCTGTTCTTTTCTTTTATTCTCAATTGAAATTTATATTTCTGCAAACATTTTGAAAACATTCACTGCGTAATCTATATTCCGTGATTCCATTTTCTTAGGTCTCCATTGCTTCTTCTGACTCTTTTCTTATGGTAAATTGCAGTGGTTTTGGGGTGGGAGCTCAGGATGAGAAGGGCAACTTGAGCCTTATCTGTAAGCATCCCTGTTGGCTCAGTCCTCTAGGAAGGACTTGCCTTCCTTCTACCAGATGTTCTTAGAAACTGGGTCACCATAGTTTGTGTCTTGGCCTGAGGCTTCTTAGCCCCTGGCGATAGTGTAAATCCAAACCCCAAACCTGAGCAAGCCTAGTGCAATATTCGACATGTTTCCTACCCAAAGCTCAGGCAGGCACAGGCCAAGCTTTGCTAAGACTCTTTTTATCAGTCCACTCTTTTTGAGGTTGCAGCTTTCTGCAGAAGTTCCCTCAACTTTCACAGGACTAAAGACTGCCCTTTTCTGTCTGCACTGCTTCCTAGAAGAGCAAAGTTCCCACAGCACCCATCGCATTCATGAAATCTTTACTTTAGAGCATTCATTCCCTCTTCAGTTATATATTCCCTAAGGATGTTCTTTATCTGAGAACTCTGTGGTTTATTTAAATGGATATGTATAACTTTTACCCAACATTGCTAAGTTTCTTATACCATGAACGATTTCATAATAGTTATTTGTTTATATCATCAGAAATCAGAGTTACTCCAACTTGCGTTATGACTTACTGGTCATAATAAACTCTTTGAAAAAAAAAGGGAAAATAAGATTACAAATAACGTACCATGCTTTCATGATAGAAATGACCAAAATCAATCAGAGGAGGAATTTTACCTCAGTATTCTAAAAGAAAATTCATCAGATGCTTGTAAAACAAAAATTCATTTAAAGTAATAAGAAATAGGAAATATATGGAGAATTGGGAATAATAATTGCTCACACTCCAAAACTGAATACTGATTTGACAAGGTATCATTGAAAAACAGAATTTTGCTGGTCGCTAGCTTCTAACAGAGCCCAAGAAGGAGTAAACATAGGAATTGGTTATAGGTTAGTAGAGCGAAGATCACGTGTCTTATGAGTAAATGTTAAGGTAGTGAGATTGCATGCGCATTGGCTTTCATTTCTGAGAGCGTTTCCCACACCAAGTGTGTTCAGTGCTGTGCTCCAGTCTGAGCCCTGAACCTCAGACAGACCAGCAGGGGTGCCAGGCACAGTCCACGGAGTGACAGGGCGTGGACTGCAGCTCAAATGCTTGGCCAGGCGTCCTCAGGGCCACGCCAGTCCCTCTGCAGCTCGTACCACGTACCCATGTTCACAGGGAGTCTCAGAAACAGCTTTGTGCATTCTGAAGTTGCCTTCAGCCTGAGTCTCGGAATCTGAAAAGCTGCAAAGAGACCTCAGATCCTGTTTTCCTTTTAATTTTTCCAAGGAGGTTACAAAACCGATTAAGAGTTCCTTTGCAATGAAAAATAAATATTTTATTCAAGTGTTTATTCCTTTTTAAAAACTTTCTTTCGTTTATATTTGGCTGGGAGGTGGCCCAAGACAAAACAAAATAAAAGCCCCTGCTAAGATCTGCAGGCCAGTTATGACTCCACAGCAGGTGCGATTCCACAGTGATGTGCATTGGCGTTTATCCAGGGGGCGCTCGTGGTGTGGAGGTAAGGGCTGGATCCACCTGGAACTCCTGTTACCGCTGACCCCTGGGTGGTAAGGGACTCTGCTTGGAGGTGCAGAGGGCCAATATGGACGACAACACCCCATCAGCCCAGACGGCCCCTGCCCTGTCCTGGCTGGAGTCACTTTGCCATCTTTATACCTAGGATCACTTCATTATTTGGATAACAAACTCTTCTTTCTGATAAAGGTTTATCACTTTTTAAAATATATCTTATGCTTTTGAAGGAAAGACAAAGCATTACCATTACACAAGGCTGCGATTGGGGGGAAGGGAAGAGGCATTGCACCCCAGCAGCACGCCGGCTGAGCCCATCTTCAGCAGTCTTGTGAACACCAGTCACCTCGGCCAGCGCAGTGACCCACAGTCCGCGCCCCAGTCCTCTGGGAAGTCACATAGCACTGCAGAGGATCCAGGAAACAAAACCCAGCCTCTCTCAGCCCAGTCTTTACATAGCCAGGTAGACACGGTAGTGAGACTCACATGTGTGCTGAGGAAATCTTGTCTAAGTTTGTCTGACGAGACCTTTTTGTAATAGTCTGACATCTGGAAGTCCATCAGTAGCAGAATGAATGGACTCATTCATTCGTTGGACAGATAGTTAATGAGCAAGTACTATGTGTGTGTCTCTAAATGCTGGGGATACGGCAATGAAAAAATCAGAAAAATGCATGTCCCATTGCCGTGGTTATCAGTTATACAATGTAGCACTGTATTTCCATTAAAAATAAATGACTAGATTTCTCTATAGCAACATGGAGAGGGCTTAAGAAAACAAATTGTTAGGTGGAAAAAGCCAGTTTTCCCATAAGTGGTAAGCTATTTATGTAAAAAAGAAAGAAAGAAAGAAAGAGAGAGAGAGAGAGAGAGAGAGAGAGAGAGAGAGAGAGAGAGAGAGAGAGAGAGAGAGAGAGAGAGAAAGAAAAGAAAGAAAGAAAGAAAGAAAGAAAGAAAGAAAGAAAGAAAGAAAGAAAGAAAGGAAGAAAGAAAGAAAGAAAGGAAGAAAGAAAGAAAGAAAACGCAGAGCACCATGACGCATAGTTCACGGATGCATGTATGTGTGTGACAGAAGAAAAGCTGTAAACTGGGAATATAGACACTTAATCCCTGATAACAGTGGCTTTTAGGAGAAAAAGAGAAGACCTGGGAAGGAGTAAAGGAGAAATTTACCTTTTCCTGTAAAGTTTTCTTTCTTTCATTAAAATACGTATCAGGAAGTGTTCACAATGGCCAGTTCTGAGTGATGGGCACACAGATGAGCATTTTATGTCTGCGTGGGTGGTCTGTGCTTCATCAATTAAATGACAAATGGCAGGAGCAGGTGCAGAGGATGGAGGAGAGGACAAGTGAGGACAAGATGGAAGAAAATAAGCCCCATGAGGCCGGAACTGCGTAAAGGACTGGTCTTGTGTGCACCTCAGAGACCCCTTGCTGCAAAACGGAGCCCATCTCTGCCGTGTCTCTGCCTTGCCTCCTGCGGCCTGGCTGGCTTTGCCCGAGAGTCACCGTCTCACTGTCCAGTTTCGGCAACATCTTTTGCACCTTCCCTGCTCTGCTCTCAGCCATTGTCCCTACTCACACACTACAATTCACCCTTTGCTGCTCGTGGGCTCTTGCCTCGCGATCTGAAAATCATCCACCGCCAACTGTCCTGGCACCGACCCCTGGACCCCCTGGAACTCCTTTTACTGCTCATGGCTTCAGTGGTGTAGCTCAGCAAGTTCCTCCCTCGAGCGCCTGTGCTGTGCTTCCCTGCGTCGCCCCCTTGGCGCCTGTCCCGGCCTTCTGCCAACCCCGAGTTCTCTGTATCGCCACAGGGAGATGTTGCATAGTACCTTGTCCTGAGCCAATCCATCTTTCCTTTCTATCCCTTTCTTCAAGGAACCGTGTGTAACTCACCTCTTCTCGGAAGCATCATGAATATAGTGCGTCTCAAATTTTGGTCATTCATGAAACACCTTTATGCTTTCTGCAGTCACTGAATACTATCTACACTATTAAATGTTTTTTAAATAACTTATTTTCTTAAATCAATATGATTATTTAAAAAATTGCATTGCTACCTTAAATAGTATTACTAGCCATATATATGTATGTATATAGTAAATATACATATTAAATATAGTAAATATATATTACTATATATTATATTATATATATCTGTATTTTTTTGTTTCCATATTTATATATATATATAAGTATCTAAATACGGAAACAAAGCAAAATGATAATATTCAATGCTGGCCAGGTGCAGTTGCCTTCCAAAGGCTCTCAGCTAGTTAGGCGCATAGCTGGTGGGTAGATAAAGGCACCCTCCCAAGGTTTTCCCTTTGAAAGTATCAGGAATGAGGAGACTTCTACAGGGGCAAAATTCTCGCTATGTGTTCTAGCGGCATTTCTCTGCAGAGTCTCATCAGCCTGTAGTCCAACAGTAGTTCCCACCCCACTCTCATTAAGCATAGGTGTATTATGTTCCAGTTTTTGTGTACGTGGCACTTATGTATATCCAAGTGGCACTGTTTTACTCTGCTTTGTTTGGTTTGTCCTTCTATTTTATGGTGTGTTTTCTTTCTCTATAACTAAGAATTAGCCTTTAGTAACAGGGTTACCTTCAATTTCATTGCTAGGTCTGCGTATTGCGGGCAATTGCTCTGTGACTGTATTAATAGTATTTTGTTACAAAAGGTACTGCTAGGCAATGGATTTCATGATCAGCTAGATCTGGGGAAGCCATTTAGAGAGTTGGGTTCTGGTCACAAAGGAAGGCTCTGGGACACAGAAGCTCTACCGAACCCCACTGGGTCAGGACATTTACATGACTTGCTTTCTACTGTGGGTGTTTCTGTATGTATACACTTGTATACATATTGTTTGAGTGGCTCATTAAACTCATTGTAATTCCCTTAGACATCATTATGTGTCATCGGGAAACAGACAGAATCCTAGACCATCAAGTGATATGGCTTGAAAAAGAAATCAGCTGTTTTGTCTGCCACTGTTGCTATCAGTGCAGCCAAGTCTGTGGCCAGTGCGCAAAGGGAAGACTTTAAGAATCCCAAACATAGAAGGATTATTAGACACGCTTGGACATGGGGAGCATAGTCACAAAAAAGAACAGCTAGATCTCTAGGATGCTGAGCAGGGCTCGGCAAACAGATTTTTACTCTGACGCACAGTAGGAAATACATAGTAAAAATATACATGTTATATTGGGACCCAGTGTGCACATACATATACTTAGACACATACATGCGCACACACACACACACACACACTCCTATGCAGACACATATGAACTAAAACAAAGCCTTCATAAACTACTTTTCCCTACTACTTGTGATGCATGTGATTTATTCTATCTACTCTATTTTATTTTTTTGAAAATAAAATTACAGTCCATGAAATCGATTCCACAATCCATTAATAGGTCACTACCCACTGTGTGAAAAACCACCACCCCATAATATTAAGTGGCCACAACACAGTGTCTATTTTCATTCCTAGTGGTCCCTGTTTTTCCAATTTTTTTTTCCATAACCAGTCATATGTCATCTGCATCAGGCAGACTAGCATGTGTTTCACGAAAAAGCCCAGGGTCTTCCATTCCGTTTGGGTCCAGAACATAGACGGGATAAAGACAGCGTCACCGTGGATCCAGGGCTGTGCTTTGTTCCTCCTTCACTTCCTTTACCTTTTTGAACACGTTGCTTTTTAATCAGTATCACACACCCGTGATGGGAACAGACAATCAACATGAACTATGCATTCCCTTTCAGCCTCAAAAATCAGAAAGCTCGTGGGACAGGAAATAATGTGGCTGCCCCTCTTCCAAATACTGTTAGTTAACCTGATGCAGTGAGCCAGCCTAATAACATTCTTTTTCCTACTCTTTCTACAATTTATAAGGGGCTATTTTAAATTCCCCCAAATCCAAAATACGTCCCCCACAGACAACCAGTGCCATACCCCAAGGCTGTTCCTTCCCAGGAAAGACATCCTTCTGCACCCATTCAGCACCCCTCCCCCAAACCTGAGTCACCCTGACCACATCTTTTTGCCTCACTTCAGCACCCAGGCCAAATCTACGTCCTGCCAAGTCTATTTGTAAAATGTATCTTATTCCAGTTCCTTGAACAGAGCTCAATGTTTCCCACCTCAGGACTTTTGCACGTGCTTTCCGTTCTTTGTTTTGCTCAGCCCTACTCTTTCCAGCTATTGTGCCACATCTGAAGCGCAGCCTCCACGGAAACCCTTAGTCTCACGTCTCCTGTCTAAATAGCTCCCCCTTATCTATTTCAACATCCATGTCTTAATTATCTTAGGAGACTTTATCATAGTTCGTGATTGTTCTCTTTGTCTATTTACTGTTGTCTCTCACCCCAACTGAAATATTTGCTCCTAGAGGTTGGAGCAAAACCATTTTGTTCATCATATAAATACAATTCAAGTTTTTTATGCTTCTTGGACTCTTTAAAAATCCTGAAAATAATTCATTTAGAAAGCCAGTTCTATTCTTTCTAAGGATTTATTCTATAAAATAACTAGAAATCTAACTAGAGGAAAGATTAATGACAGACTCGAATGTCTGCTCAAGAGTGAAGATCTGATCATTAAAAGCCTAAATAGGGTAATTAGGTATTCTGTCGGAATGCAGCGTGCGCGCTTAAATTAGTAGTGTCTAATTGAGCCTCATTTAACTGCAGGAGAATTTCACTGAGAGAATTTTATTTACATAAGAAAAATGTCTAAGTAAGATTGCTTTGAGAGAACTTAAACAGATAGATGCCAAATTATTCCTTCCTTATCAAACCCAGCCCAGGGTTGCTAGTTTATTTCTCATGCCCCGTGTACACAGGTCATGTCACTCTTTCTGGCCAAGTGGTTTCTTCCAGACGGTTCAAGGACCAAGTTGGGGCTTCATGATTCTTGGACGTCTTGATGATACTTTCATACACAGAACAGGCCCCCAACAATACGATGCCTTATTTTCTTGAGCCTATTTTTGGAAAAACATCAAAATACGTATGTCAATAATATCCAAGCAAGCATTCAATGCAGGATCTGTAAGGGGGTGAGAAAGAGCAGGTAAGTCAGGCAAATAGGGGGTCACTTGTTCTCGAAGAGGTTGCTGTCATTCAGGGGAGGCAGGGCGAACACAGGCAAAGCACCAGATGGAATGCAGTTAGGTGTAAAGTCTTTTGTTATCACAACAGTTCCAGAAAAGCAGGGGATCACTCCTCTCCATAGCGGATTAAACTTCAGGTTTAGGTGTTTGGAGGGGAAGGATTACAAAGATCAGGGTAAATATCTAACGCCCTCCACTCTGCTTTTAAGCATGCGCAGATGTGATCAGATTGAAAACCAAGCAAAATGAAAGGCCATTTTTGACACATTTACTCCGAACATAAATATTTTCCTCGATTTCTCTGCTTCCCCTCTGCCATGTTGCTCAGATGAGTTTGGTCTACACCTGCTGTGTCCATATGCTTGCCACCCACTGACACCTTCTTCAAAATAAATTTCAACTGCACAAGTAATGCACTAATCGAGCCTTTTAAAGATATTCAAATCCATGCGACTATGAAATAAAACATACTTCTCCCTTCCCTTCCCCTAATTGATTCATGATTTCAGAAGCAAGTACAGTTAACATTTTGGTGGATATCTGCTGACGCCTTCTTCTCTGTTCATTTATATACACTAATTTACACACACACACACACACACACACACACATTGCCTTTTGTATATAACCTTGTATATTGTTCTGTAATCACTTTATGTTATGTCTAGAAGATTTTTCCTTGGAGTATGTATACATTTACCTTACTGTTTTTCAAATGGCTGCATGGTATGGCTGCACCCTAATTTGTTTATTTATGTATTCACCCCTTGATGGGCATTTAGGTTTGTTTACAATTTTTAATTTTTTTAAACAATGCTGCAGTGCAGTTTGTGTGCATACATTGGTGTGTGCAATGTGCGCACATGTGTGTTTCCATAGATAGCGTCTTCGAAGGCAACTAGTTGGATCAAAATGTATTCAGTCCTTATATTTGAAATATGCTAGCAGATTGCCCACCAGAAAGCAAATGGCTTTACCAATTTATGCTCCTACCAGGAGGTGTTCGTGTCCCCGCACCCTTGTCAAGACTACACATTATCAAATATTTACATTTTTTTCTAATCTCCTGGAGGAAAATAACATCTTATTTTAATAGTCAAATCTAAATAAATTATGTTCACAAATCAATTAACATCTAATTAATTTCATTTGTGGAAAATTGACATTTTTTGCAATATTGTGTGTGTAATCCTGAAATTTGATATGCCTCCCCATTTATCCAGGTCCTCTACCATATCCTTTGGCAATGATTTGTGGTGTTTTTAAAGTTCATTTCATATATTATTGGCTGCTTATAGCTAGATATTTCATAGCTTTATTGATTTCGCAAGTGGGATATTTTATTGCAGATTACAGCTATCCTTGAGTGCCTTTCTCTAGCAGGTACTTACATGGTCATTCTTATCTAATATCACAGTATCCTCAAGGTCATGTTGCCCATTGTACAGAAGAGGAAACTGAGGCTCATTTAGGTTCCATTTCTATGTAGGTTTTGCTGATAGGAATACGCAGAGCTGAGATGTTTGTACCATCCTTTTTGGAAGTTCTCTCTTCTACTTTCATAATCCCACACCCTCCTGGGTTGCTGTTTCTCTTCTCTGCTGCTGTGTCTTTTACGTGCCCTCTTCCTTCTCTCCCCCCAGGGGTTGCTGGGCATCATCCCCATAAAAGTTTCCTCGATGTGCATGTTCCCCAAAACTCTGCCTCCAGCTTCACTGTTATCATGTATTACTCGAAGTGACCCAATTCCTGTCTTCCCTAAAATAGAGATACCCTCGCTCAGCTTTCCTGCCCTGTCAATGCTTTCAGTCCCATGGGTCCCACAGACTCAACTCTGGACTGAGCTTCTCCCCAACCAACTTGTGTTGATTCTTTAGTTCCCATGTTTCTGTGCACATCACCTCTGTTCCACACCACTGTTCCTGCACTTGGTCCCGGCCTTGCCATCTCTCACTCCATCCTTGACCCAGAGTCTGGGAGCATAGGGGGTGAGGGTTTAAGCTCCCAGCCGGAATGCCAGGGCATCAAGCTGGCTGAGATACGTACAGGTGTGTGCACACAGGCACACACTTCCCCTCTGTTCCTCACTCTTCTCATCTGTACAAAATGGGAATAATAACAGTACCTGCCTTGTGGTGTCATTGCAAGAACTACATGGGCCCAAACACATATCTTTGGCGCAATAGTGGCTCACGCTAAGCACCATATCAATTGGCTCTGGTTAGGAGTAGTGTTCATGCCAAGATGTCTCTGTGTCCCAATGTCTGGTGTTTATAAGGACAACCCACATTGGATCAGGGCCCGCCCTATCCAGTATCACCTCATCGTAATTCCATCTGCAGTGAGTGACCCATTTCCAAGGAAGGTCACATTCTGAGGTCCTGGGGGTTATTACAACTTAGGAATTTTGGAGGAGACCAAATTCAACCTATAACACCAGGTTAGACACCTTATCTTAGGGGCTTACTCCTTTCTCTCTCATATACAACCTTCAACATAATTTTCTTTAAACAGTCATTTTTATCAGGCCACTCAGTTGCTCAAGAATATCTGTAGTTTCTTCATGGCTGCATCTAATCATAGCTTGACACGGACACATCACATCACGGAATAGACACGCCTCAGAACCAGTGAGTTAAATTCCATTCCAAGTTACATCTGAATTAAGAGAAATTGATAACTTTAAAGTTATCATACTATACATATACATGTATACATATATACATGTATACATATATATATATATATATATACACACACATAAATACATATACATATGTATGTATATTTCACTTCTGTTTTAGTTCATCCTAATTTAACTTTCAAACTAAAAATGTAAATACCCATTCAGAGGCTTGTCTCATTCCTAATGCTGTATACTTAGAACTTAGATTTGAATCTTGCGTTCCTCTAATTTTTCAGAAACTGTTATGAAAACTGATTAGAAGAAAGCGCAGTTTCATTTCACAGTATGGCTGTCAATTGGAGGTGGCAGGCACAGCTGATAAAAGTTTCATGGTGTTGCATTACCATTTGGCATCTTATTAGAAGAACCATCTGTTCTTTTAATTACTATTAACTCACTTCAGATTGCAATAGCAAAAAACCCCTAAGATATATTTCTGACTAAGTGAAAAATCAAATACGCTTTTAAAATCTTCCTGAAAATGATATTGTCTCCATTGAAGATCTAACAGCCTGGCCGCACAGGAAAAAGACAGACAGCATCATGAAAGACTAATTAACACCAAAATCTTAAAATGTGCTCATCTTTACATAAGAATATATTAGAGTCACTCCTAGAGGCGAAACCGTCTTTTTATGTTTTATACATGAGCAAGTTTCATGTTGAAATCTAAAAGGAGGTATTTTTGAGTGCTTTCTTTTTCCCCAGACTTAAGAAGAGTCATTTTGTACACAAACAATGACAGACTGTTCCATCCGCTTGTATCTTTAACAAATATTTTCGGATGGCACAGCCAAGCACTTCTCTGTGTAATGGAGGAGAAAAGTTGAGCAAGGCACGCTGAGTTCCTGCTATTCTAGTAGGAGGAGAGAAATGTCCAACAAGTCTCCAACATACACAAGATAACTGTACAACCATGTCATAAAATCAAGAGCTCTGAGCACGAGTGACCATGAATGTGCTTAATGTGGGCTGACATTGCTGGAGAGTTGACTTAGGAACTGAGACCAAAATGACAGGATGGAGCCAGCCAGGTAGAGACCTGCACTCAGAGCCCTCCAGGTAGGGCTATTAAAAGGACCGTGTGGCCGGGGCACGGTGGAAGAGGGAGAGAGTGGAGGAGTGAGTCTCGGACTTGTGGTCTAAGCCTAAACCGTGGTAGTCCACCATGATTGGGGATAGTCTAAATGAGCTAAGTGTCCACTGTGTTAAATGGCCAGGGGTGTTGAGTGGAGAATGGGCTGAGAGGAGGGGGAGTGGAAATGGGTGTTAAGACCCTTACACCTGGGGGTTTCAGTGGAAAAGGAGGTTCAGCATATATCTTAGAAGAAGAAATAAACAGACCTGTTAGATAAGACATGAGGGGTGAGGAATGAATCATTTGGCAAACTTCAGAGGGTGTATCTGATGTTCAGATACTGACAAATATGCCAGATAATATTCAAATAACATGATGACTGTGGAGGAGGTCCCCAAGTTTCTGTGAAGATCCCTTTCTACTACAGAAAGGATGTCTGAGGAAAATGTCTGTATGGCACCCCTGTCCACTGCCCCTCACTGGGATGCATAACGTCTGTCTGAACCCCAGGAGCTGTCGCTCTCTGTTCTGCACTACTTGGCACTGCACCATCAGAAAGAATGTGCCGTAGAGCTTCTGCCCAGTGTGTGCCTACAACATTCCGAATTGTGCAAAGGCCCCGTTTTGTTTAGCAGTTTTATCTCTGTTGATAGAAATATCCCTCTAGCTTAGCCAGGCTAGCTGAACTGCTACCAATCTGGGTTTATTTTAGTGGCCCTAACATACAAGCTCATGTCAACTAACATTGGAGAACCACTTCAGCATTTACTTGTAACCCATTTACTCTTAGTTTACGTAAATTTCTAACAGCTTTGGTCAGTCTGGTTTCTACCTCTCAGCATACTGAATGTGTCACATTGTGAGCGTGTTGACAGGGATATCAACAGCTAATAGTGTGGTAGTGAAAGAAGGAGCAGATAAACTCTTAAAGACAGAACCAGGGGCTTAAACACCTGGGGACCATTTAGTGAATGTTGAAATATTTCTGAGATATTTTTCTAATATCTGAGCAGCAAAGATCAATAATCAGTGTCAGCAATGATGACCCTGAACCCAAAAATCATTCACTGTTGTTCAAGTGACTGACTTGCAAAGTGTTTAACATGACAAAAAGTATGTGTTATATTTTAGAAACGTTGCCATCTAAAATGCTGATAGTTTTCCAAGGGAAATACAGTTACCTATAAATTTTGGCTTTGCAGAGTTATATGTTACCAGACAGTTCTGAATAGTAAAGGGGTGTGTGTGTGTGTGTGTGTGTGTGTGTGTGTGTGTGTGTTAGATAGATAGATGATAGATAGAAAGTATGTAGTTTATTATTATCAATATTAATATCAATATTTTATATTTTAATATTTTCCAATTTTAATGGAAATAGATTTTCCTATTTTAATGGAAGTACATTTAAGGAAGTGAACAAACTATTTTAAATTATACAAAAACCTCTTGTAACGTAAGGAAGGAAGTGGGGCACAGTGGCACGTTAGGGAGTAGTTAAGATGATTCCTTGTTACCACGGAGCCAAAATAACTCTGCTGTGCCTGGTCCCCTAAGAGTTTCATGAATCTCAGCAGTTCAGACTGAGCCCTAGGACTCTGGGCCCTTGTGGGCCTCCCCTAATCAAAGGCTTCTATTCTTTATCCTAATTTTATGTTTTAAAATGTTGACCAATTTTGAGATGGGTTTCAATGAGAAATGAAGGCCCAGACAGAGATATTTCAAGTTAAGTACAGTAATTCAGTCAACATCTTCTCCCTTCCTGTGACTATCTCAGAAAACGTTTAAGACAAACAAGGTTCAAGTTTTTCTGAAATGACGTGTCTTGAGAGAGTCTTAATTAGCATGCTAAGTGAGTAACATAAAAATAAAGTTAGCTATTGTCGGAGCAAAGCGAGTGATTAGATGACACATGCCTGGAGAATTGAGGCCTGTCAGGAGTCAGTGGGTACAGTGCTGCTCTCTCCAATGCCTTTGCCAGCACGTCTGAGGAATATACAGAATGCTTCTACTTAACATTTGCCGCTGCTGGTGCCCTGTCAATTCTAATGAAAATACTCCATATTGGAAAGGTGACAGAAAGTACGTGCATAATATTTTCTTGTCCCCCTTTGCTGTCTGTCATTCTGTACTTTAAAGGAATTGGTTATTAAAGCATTATATAAGTATGCAAAACATATTGAAAAAGAAAAAAAAATACTTCAATTATACACAATATACACTGGTAGGAAATGCTTGGTATGTGATGACATATGACAAGTGGTAAAAGGTATTTTTAGTTGCTTTTGTTTGGGTGGAGTTTAAAGCAGAAATATCTAGCATGTACAGCATCAGCTTTTCCAGCTATTCTAATAAGTATTGTATTTATAGACTATTTAAAATAAGTAACTGCATGGAATTGTTTAAAAAGTGAATTTATCACTTAAAGATATTTGATACTATTTTTAATTTGTGTTCTTTTGAAAATCTTATGGTAAATCCATATTTGTATTAGATTTTTTTCCTCTTCAATTCCTTTCAAATTGCTCTCATTGTGCATAAGAAACCATAAGCTGTTTTAATTTTATTTGAGCAACTTATCTATGAATAAAGTATAGTCCTTGCAAGAAATAACCAAGGGCTGTAGAAAATGTGTTCACAACATAAATATTTCAGACCTATTATCAATGAAGTCAAGTCCCCTGGTAAATTCTTATTCAAATAAACCAAAGAGAATTCTAATGAGCCTAAGGGAAACAAACAATAAAAGAAGGTGACTTTTTGGTATTTTAGTCTTTACTCAAAGAGACAAAATTATATTCTCTTTCAAGAAGCATTGCAACAGATGCAGAAATATTCCCTAGAAAAGAGTCCCACAAGGAAGAAAGTGTACTGAGTCACCCACCATGTAGGTGCAGCAGTTCACTTTGGGGTTTACTCTTTTGGCTCTGTTTGGTTTATTATCAAATTGTAATTGAACAGTGAATTGTAGATATTTACATTTTCAAAGGAAAAGACCATCTTCATCCTTTTTAATGCCACACTGATATTCGATCTCTAAATCTTGGCCATTTCTGTACAGCTGAGTTGTACAAGCGGGCATCACCGGTCACACAGAGTACATTGTACCCTGCACTGATATGAAAGCAGAAGGACTGAGTATGGCGTTTTTGCCCCTGAGGTGAAAATAGTTATTGTCTGTTATTTGAGTAGAAATTAAGAAATAGCAGCATACTCTAAAACACTGAATGTAAGAGGGATTGATCTTTCCTTAGAATGTAGTGATGTGTTTCTTATTGTGAGAAAATTAGATAGTCTTTCCTGGGAAGTTTGTGGACTATTCTATTGCTTTATTTTTGTGCATTTATTGAAATACCTCAAACTGAGGCAAATATTTACACTTACATGAGGTAGAAATTTATAAGTGAAAGTTAATAGTCCCTTAATTTGTCGCATTCTGAAAGATGATCAAAGAAAATTGACTAATTTCGTTATGTACCAATTTTATGCCAACTCTATTGCTATACAATAAATACATGACCTAGACCTAAAAAATTAATTTATGACATTACATTTTCTAAGTATATATTTATTGTGTAGCATTCTTACAGAAAACTCCTGATTTAGGCTAGTTGAAAACTGAAAGTAGCTTGGACCTTTAAAGTAACACACACACCTATGATCAGCCCTTGCATGGTTTCTTCAGGTGAAAAATACTCATTCAGTAACTTTGTTTATGTGACCGGGTTGCTTTGGTTCTGCTTTAACTGGATGATCATTTCCCTCTATTTCAGGATCTAGATTTCTCATCACATCCACGGGAGCCTTGTATATTAAAGATGTACAGAATGAAGATGGATTGTATAACTACCGCTGTATCACGCGACACAGATACACTGGGGAGACGAGGCAGAGCAACAGTGCCAGACTTTTTGTATCAGGTAAATGCTCATCAACACTGTTTCTGCTCTTCCTTTGTCAGTGTCCTGAGATGGCTCAACCAAAAGTGTGGATTCCGTGACTAAAATGAAGCCCTCAGGTTTTTTTTTTTCTTTTTTTCCAAAATAGCTTAGCAATTTAAGGTGCTTTTTTGTTTGGTTGGTTGGTTTTTGTTTTTTATTAACCAATACCAACACAATGCAATACAATAGAAATACAGATGTTCCAAGTGAAGTCATTGCACATGTGTAGAATTCCAAATTCCTGTGGCCCAATATGATTTCTATTTGGAAGACAACACCTCCTTGCCCTATGTTTTTGTATAATCTGTCATTGACAGTGCCAACCAGCACCATGATGCCTCCCACCAAGCAGAGCTGAGGGAGAAGAGCAGGGTTCTATGGAACAAATCTCTTGTTCCACATAGCATGTCTACAATGTTGGGAAAATTACTCATATCTAAAGTTAAAGGGGTAGTCACACTCTTTCACCCCCATCCAGGATTATTCCCAAGTGTAGGAAATCTGAGAGCAGTTGATTCCACTCTGATAAATATGTGCGTTTTGTGCCTTCTTTCATGGGATATATCCTTTGAGAAAAGATCAACCTTTTGCATAATCTTCAAAACTGGCTTGTTATTGGCCCATCCGTCAAACAAATGAGCATGCAGTGATGCATTTGCACTTCATGGAGCAGTCTAAAGGTGTGGAAAGTCCATCTCAGAATTAGAAAATCAAATATAAAGTATCGGACCTCTGCCCGTTAGAGCATAAAATTGTTCCATGCAATAAATATCTTAATTTTGTTTTAGTGATGCTTTGTGTGGGAGAAGTGATGGAAAGTTGTTATACATAGGGGTAATTAAAACCGTTGTCACCCGAACACCTACTGACTGTCCTGATAATGCCCTATTTGGATACCTCTTTCCCATTCACATCCTCAAAATAACCAAAGCCCACCTGTTTTTCAAAGTACACCACAAAAAGATATCAGAATTAAGTGATTTCTCCTCCGAACTTGAAAATATTTTTTCTTACCTGTTCTGTGTCACGGCAACTGTTACTTTTGCCCTTGTTATAGTTATGGTTTGTTGCTTCTGTTAAGGAAAATTCTTAATGCTAAATGATGAGACATGGGCAGTGACTGCAAATTGCTATTCTAAAATTCTATGCTTTGAAGGAAAAGATAAATGACTTTTATTTTGAATTAGACTTATATTTATTTAAAAATGTACATGTGATGTATACATGGTGATGGTGTGGGCATGTTAGTAGCAATATTTTTAATGATCCCAAACTCCTCCTAAAATTAGAACAGACTAAATAGGATGATAAAAGAAAAAAACATATGGATGACATTTTCAACAAAAGTAGGTGATGGGGAATCCCCAGAAACTCTTGCATATGGTAGGAATGGACAAGCCGACAATAGGACCAGCATAGGAATAGCAGCAGTGGCCCAGAAGCAGTGGATGGTGAAAAGACCTATTGGGACTACTATATAGTCACAGAACTGCAAAATCATCAATAAATGCTTATCTCCAAAAGTGGAAGACAGTCCTTTGAGTTGAACCTGGGAAAATATATCTAAGAATATTCTCAACAGTTAGACCTGCAGGAGCTCTGAGCTGAAGGTGAGTGCAACAGGCCATAGAGTAATCAGTAATGACCACACAGTTCACTGATTGTCTAAGTCCTCAAAGATATCAGAGGTATTCAGGAAGTACCCTCTCAGAAGAACAGATACTCACCCTGAAGGAAACTGCTGGATTTAGAAATCAAATTAAGCCAGAGTAGAATATTAAGAGTAACAGAGAGAGAAGGCTCGGGTAGTGTGGGGACTCTAGAGAAATTCCACCTTATATCATGTTATAAAAGAAAAATATGGCATGAAAAGGTGAGAGTACTACCTTAGAAAACAAGTAATGTAGTGATTTAGGAACACATGAATGAAGGTAGAAACCACCCCAAAGTGGGTATAACTCTGAGAACTGCAGTAAATTTTGAGTTCTTTTGTGGTGATAGCAAGGGAGAATGCTAGAAAAGCTTACTTATATCATCCTCTCATGCAAGAAGCTTCTGCTAATTTAACTAAGAACCCAATCTCATTTTAATGGAACAAAAAGAAAAAAGATTTAACCTCCCACACCTTTATTACACAAAGAAAGATGAAAATTAATCAAATAATATTGTGACAATTAAAAGTAAGTTTTAAAAATTGTACACAAATCATATGAAAACTATAATTTATTATTTGAAAATAATTTAACACTTTGAAAGGATAGTGTAAGTCAGAAATAAAGGGGTTCATGTTTAAAATGGCTAAACAACATGAACCTGTGAAACACAAAACGGCATGATTTGGGAAAGAATTCGAAAAAATGAAAAGTTGTAAAATTCCAATTAAATTGAAAGGAACACATCAGAGAATAGACACAACAGAAAGTATAATGTATGAAATAAAGACATGTAAGTAAACATGGGCGGAAAATTAAATAACGAGATAAAAAGGACTAGTGGGAAAATATATACATGACATGCAAAGATGATAAAACATATGTATAATTAGAGCCTCTTATGAAGAAAACCAAACAATAAATCAGAATATATATTTAAAACAATAATTTGAGAACATTTGCTGTAATTAAAGAATACATAGTTACTACATATTGAATAGATACACTGAGAAAATAGATCCAGGATAGTCATGCAACTTATTCTGAATAAAACTTATAAACTGTAAATATTAAGAAAAAATCATTTGAGCACCCAGGGAATAAATTCAAGTTATTCATAAGGAGGAAATGTCAAGAGATTAATACATAGAAAACAGAAAGAACAGTAAAAGTAATAATAAACACATTTTCTCCTTTTAAAAAATCGATTAAACAAAGTGGCCTAATTTAAAAAAAAGAAATTGTGGTGATTTCTATAGTAGGACTAGGTTATTTGAGCCAATCTTCCCCCCTCCCCACCCCAAGGATGAGAAAGGCTATTTAAATTGTGTAAAAAATATCTGCTTGAAGTTGTTAGGAGCTAATGTGAAAAATTACAGGGTCAAAATCCAGAAGAAAATGGTGGCAGGAAGTGAGTCTGACATTGAGGGCTGCTTTTACTGTAGGGGCAATTCTAAGGGAGACCGATTACATTCTGAGACAGTGAGACACTCTTTTGAAAGCTTAGCAGGGTCAGGGAGGTAAAACTTTTAGTCTAGGTCCCATCCAAGTAGAGCATGAAAAGCACCCCATGCTTTGGGTTGAAATGTCAAAGGACTATACCCTAAGAATAAGGGGAAACTGGAAATGGAACTGTTTTCCAGGAACTAATGCTGAGCTTCATGTCACCAGGTTTTAAGATTGGTTAAGATGATCTCGCATTACTAGGGCTGTAGTAATATCCTTTTTGCATTCCTAGCTTTAGTGATATTTTTGTCCTCTCACCACCCCCTCCCCTTCTTGATTAGCCTTTCTGGGGGTTTCAAAATGATACACACCCCCATGCTGGATAATTTATCAATATTTGGTAAAATTTCATGTAAATTTATTCTATGAGCAAGTAATCTAGGAAACTTCCCCAATGATAGAGGAACAAAAGAATGCCTTATGCGCAGAATTACTAATCAAAGAATTTCTTATACTAGCAAAACCTTGGAAGGAACCCCTATACCCATCAGTAGGGGATAATTATATGAATTCTGGTGCAGACACTGAATGGAGTAATATAAAGGCACAAAAAGGAATGTTGATAGCCTCTATTATTGAAGTGGAGTAATCTCCAGGATATATTGTTAAGTGAAAAAAGCAAGGTGCAGGGAAGTATATAAAGTATACTGTGTTTTATATAAGGACCGTAGAGGAATATTTGTGTGGACCTACTTATAATTGTGAAAAGCAATATTGCAAGGGTAAACTGAAAACTAATAAAATTGTTTGCCTCTAGGGGTAAAAGTAGATGGGACATGGATTTAAATAAGACTTACTTGAATATATCTTGTTACATAGTTTCATGTATATGATTTATATTTTGAAATACTAAATTAAAAAATTAATGCTAAAAATGGAAAATACACTGAAGCAAATAAATTCAAATGCATATCAAGTTGTTGAGATAACCAAACTTAGAAAATAATTATTTTAAGTAACTTTAAGATATAATTTTGATTATATATGTGACAAATATATTCTTTTTTTTTAATTAAAGTTTATTGGGGTGACAGTGGTTAGTAAAGTTACATATGTTTCAGGTGTTCAATTCTGTAATACATCAGCCATATATCACATTGTGTGTTCACCACCCAGAGTCAGTTCTCCTTCCATCACCATATATTTGATCCCTTTTACCGTCATCTACCTCCCCCGCCTCCCCTTACCCTCTGGTAACCACAAACTATTGTCCATGTTTATGAGTTTTTGTTTCTTTATTTGTTTATCTCGTTCCTTTGTTGTTTTCAGTTTTATATACCACATATCAGTGAAATCATATGGTTCTCTATTTTTTCTCTCTGAATTATTTCGCTTAGCATTATAATCTCAAGATCCATCCATGTTGTCACAAATGGCACTATTTCATCTTATGACAGAATAGTATTTCATTGTGTACATACACCACATCTTCTTTATCCAATTATCTATCGAAGGGCACTTTGGTTGTTTCCATGTCTTGGCCACTGTAAATAAATCTGCAGTGAACACCGAAGCACATATATCTTAACGGCTAAATGTTTTCAGATTTTTTTCAGTAGATACCCAGGAGAGGGATCACTGAGTCATATGGTAATTCTATTCATAATTTTTTGAGGAACCTCCACAATGCCTTCCATAACGGCTGCACCAGTCTGCATTCCCACCAAGAGTGTATGAGGGTTCCTTTTTCTCCACAGCCTCTCCAACACTTGTTACTATTTGTCTTGTTGATGATAGCCATTCTGACTGGGGTGAGGTGATATCTCATTGTGGTTTTTATTTGCATTTCTCTGATGATTAGTGATGTCGAGCATTTTTTCATATGTCTATTTGCCATTTGTATGTCCTCTTTGGAGAAATGTCTCTTTAGGTCCTCTGCCCATTTTTAAAAAATGGATTGTTTGCTTTTTGTTGTTGATTTGTATGAGTTCCTTATATATTTTGGATATTAGCCCCTTAATGGAGGCATTGTTTGCACACATCTTCTCTCATTCAGTTGGTTTCCTCTTTATTTTGGTTCTTTGCTCTTTTGCTGTGCACAAAACTTTTAGTTTCATATAGTCCCATTCGTTTATTTTAGCTTTTACTTCCATTGCCTTTGAAGTCAAATTCGTAAAATGCTCTTTGAACCCAAGGTCCATAAGTTTAGTACCTATGTTTTCTTCTATGCAGTTTATTGTTTCAGGTCTTATGTATGTGTTTGATCCATTTTGAGTTGGTGACAGATAGCAATCTAGTTTCATTCTTTTGCATGTGGCTCTCCAATCCTCCCAGCACCATTTATTGAAGAGGCTGTCTTTTCTCCATTGTATGTTTTTGGCTCATTTGTTGAAAAGTATCTGTTCATATTTATGTGGGTTTATTTCTGGGTTTTCAATTCTATTCCATTGGTCTATGTGTCTGTTTTCCCGCCAATATGCACATACTGTTTTGATTATTGTTGCTCTGTAGTACTAGCTGAAGTCAGGGAGTGTGATTCCTCCAGCATTGTTCTTTTTTCTTAGGATTGCTTTAGCTATTCAGGGTCTTTTGTGGTTCCATACAAATCTGATGATTTTTTGTTCTATTTCTTTAAAAAAATGCCATTGAGATTTTGATGGGGATTGCATTTTAACTATGGGTAATATGGCCATTTTAACTATGTTGATTCTTCCAATCCATAAACATGTAATGCCTTTCCATTTGACAAATATATTCTGAAGGCAAACACAGCTTTAAAAAATTCTTAATATTCATTGGGATGCCTTATTTTAAAAAAATACTGTTAAAATTACTTCTTTTAAAATATTTATTTACAAAAATATTGTTAGTATTATTTTTGAAAACTATATTTATATTTATAGTGGGAGATCAATAAGAGAGGGGAAATAATTATGTTTATATACATATATATTTTTTTTTTCAGGGACCAAGACTTTCAGTGTAAGAGAAATGCTTAAAATCAAAATATTAAAGTACAATCCTTGAAATGTCAAACTCCAATTCAAACTATCAGTACATACTTGTTTTTTGGTTATTTATTTTTATTTTTTGAATATGTATTTCCAAGTATTTTCCACTGAAAAGACCCAGAAGCAATGGGAAACCAATAGCAACAAGTAACTCTAACACCTAGATGACAGTCACCTATAAATATCATTCCCCACTTAAAGGGACCATGGCTCCTTGGAAGAAAGGTGGATTATAGGTGTGGAACAGGAAATGTATCAGATGAGCCTGAAACATTCACGGACTCTCCTCAAAATGAGCCAACCTCTGAAAGGATTCTCATTGGTCAAAAATGTGATGCATTGAGTATCAAAAACAATGATTGCAATGTCATTCACCTTCCATGAAGTTTTAAGTCTCTCAGGTGCTAAGAGTTGGCACTTATGGCCTGTGCCTTTTTTAAATTACATTTATTGGGATGACAATGGTTAGTGAAATTACATAGATTTGCCAATCTGATTCTGTGGACTTGTATTAAAAAAAGAAAAGATTGCATTTGAGTGATATATACATATTTTTAAAACTCTTGAGCTCATTATGTTTATATATATATATATACATATATATGTTTTTTATGTATATATATATTTATATGTATATGTATTTTTTATTTTATTTTATGTATATACCCTGTCTCCCCGAAAATAAGACCTAGCCAGACAATCAGCTCTAATGTATCTTTTTGAGCAAAAATTAATATAACACTCGGTATTGTATTATATTATATATTATATTATATTATATTATATTATATTATATTATATTATATTATATTATATTATATTATATAAGACCTGGTCTTATATTATAGTAAAATAAGACCGGGTCTTATATTAATTTTTGCCCCAAAAGACGCATTAGAGCTGATTGTCTGGCTAGTTCTTATTTTTTGGGAAACACGGTATATACACACACATATAAACCTATGTACATATATGTACATACAGTATATATTAAGTTGGTACAAAAGTAATTGTGTTTTTTGCAATTATTTTTTACCTTTTAAACCATAATTACCTTTGCACCAACCTAATACTTACATATACATTTAATATTAACAAAAGCAATAGTAAGAATCTCATTGGTATACATAGCAGTAACTAAGGCACCATCTAAAAATCCTCCCTGTCTTTCCTACAGCTGCTGTATTTCAAGATATCCAAATAACTCTAGTTCAGGAAGCTAAGTTCTTACATATAGAATATTTACATCTACTAAATGTGAAGGAAAGAAGAAAATTAGAATATTGCCATTTTCAACCCTTAATAGAATAACTAATTAAGACAAACAGTATCACATGAACTTGCTGACCAATCGAACAACACTAAGCGTGGGAAAGCCACACATTATCTGGATGCAGAGAGAAAGAAGAAAGGTCGGACCTGAACTAACTGGTCCATTAGAACTTAATTTCCGTTTATAAGAAAAATGGCAATAGAGGAACAAGTTAAATGACACTCTGAAGAAACAAAATCAGAATGTGGGATTTCCTATAAGACAACTCTCCTGGTTTCCTCAACAGTCAAAGACATGAGAGAAAAAAAAGAAGGAGGATCTGTTTTGGATTAAAGAGACTCATGAGACAGGAACAAAATGTCAACTGCAGAACAATCCTGATTTAATTAGCTGAATTGTAAATAATAATAGTATAATAGGACTTTTTTTAGCTCACCAGTAAAAAATTAATATGAAGTAGATAATAGATGATATCAAGAGATTATTATTACTATTGTGTGGTATTGGCATTGGGGTTATATAAGGAAATTTACTGTGTTTCATAGAGAAGCATACTACTAATATAACATCGGTTCTATGATTCGACTCAAGTATGTTAACACCAAAAGCAAAGACTATAGAGAAATAGATGAAGGATCAAAAAATGTTAATGCCTATTAAGTCTGGGTGATGGATATATTGGATGCATTATATTTTTTTGTCTACTCTTGTGTGAGTTTGCAAATTTTTATGATAAAAACTTTTTTTTAAATGTAGGTAAACCATTTGAATATAAGTTCTACATTTTTTAAATGTAGGTAAAACATTTGAATATAAATACAGTGCTGTTTGGTTATACTATTTCTATATATGACCAAATATTCCCATGAGAGCTTGTCCCAAACATTGCTTAAATAGTGTATTTAAAATGTAAAAAAACTCTCCCTTTTTTTGTAAAACAGCTTTATTGAGATTTAATTATGAACTACAAACTTTGCCCATTTTAAGTGTGTAATTCAATGATTTCAGTAAACTATAGAGAGTTGTGCAATCATCACTATAATTCAATTTTAGAACAATTCCATCATCCAAAGACATCCCTGCTGTTCATTTGCAGTCAATTCAAATTTCCATCCCAACTCCAGTCAACCACTAATCTACTGTCTGTCTCTCTAGATTTGCATTTTCTGCATATTTTATATAAGTTGAATCATATAATATGTGGCTTCGTATGAGGCTTCTTTACTTAGCATAATCTTTTGAGATTCATTCATGTTGTTAACATGTATCAGTAATTACTCTTTTTTATTGGTAAATAGTATTCCATTGTATGTACGTGTGTACATCACACATACTATATATATACACACATATATAGCATATATATATATATACATATATATATATATATATATATATATATATATATATATATATACACAAATATATATACTATATATACACATTATTTATATGGGGGTGCCAAAAAAATGTATACACATGACTTGATATATACACATAACAAAAGATGAATATCTTTTGTTATCAGTATATATTGAGTATTACAATTTTAATACAGTTTTTCATTTCTTCAAATATGTATACATTTTTGGCACCCTCTGTATACATACTATATATACTCTATATGCGCTCTCTCTCTCTCTTTCTCTCTCTCTCTCTCTCATATATATATAGATAGATAGATACCATGTTAGATATAGATACCATGTTTCCCCGAAAATAAGACCTAACCGGATTATAAGCTCTAATGTGTCTTTTGGACCAAAATTAATATGAGACCCAGTCTTATTTTAATATAAGACCAGGTATAATATAATATAGGGTCTTATTTTAATATAAGACCAGGTGTATAATATAATATAGTATAGTATACTATAGTACAGTACAGTACAGTACAGTATAGTATAATATAGTATATAATATAATACCAGGTCTTATATTGATTTTTGCTCCAAAAGACGCATCAGCTGGTGGTCTGACTAGTTCTTATTTTGGGGGAAATATGGTAGATAGATATCGATCTATATGTATAGCTATATCTATCTATACACACACACACACACACACACTATACACACACACACACATTTTGTTAATCGATTCATTAAATGATGGACATTTAGATTGTTTTCACTTTTTTGACTATTATGAATAAGCCTGCTCTGGACATTTGTGTACTAGTCTTTGAGTAAACATAGGTTTTCATTTGTCTAGGGCAGATGGATAGGAGTGGAACTTTTAGGCCTTATGATAAATTGAAGTTTAACATTTTAAGAAATTGCCAAACTGTTTTCCAAAGGGTCTGCACCATTTTATATGCCCACCAACAATGTATGCCCGTTTTATATGCCCACCAACCAGTCTCTTCTCCACATCTTTGCCAGCACTTGTTACTGTGTTTTTAATCAGCCAACCTAGCGGGTCTGAAGCAATATCTCATTCTGGTTGTAATTTGCATCACCCTAGTGACCCATGGTGCTGAGCTTTCTTCTATGTGCTTATTAGTCATCTGTGTATCTTCTTTGGTGATATATCTATTCAAATCTTTTGCACACTTTTGATTTGATTATTTCTTTTTATTATAGAATTGTAAGGATTCTTTATATTTTTAGGTGTAAGTCCTTATCAGAAATATCATTTGCAAATAGGTAATCCCAGTATGTTGCTTATTTTATTTTTCCTTTCTTAATGGTGTCTTTGAAAGTTTAAAGTATTTTAATTTTGATGAAGTTTAATATATTGATTTTTTCAACACTTATGTTTTTTGTTTTGTGTCTAAGAACTCTGTCAAATCCAAGATCACGAAGATTTTTTTCCAATCTTTTCTTCTAAAAGTTCTGTAGTTTTAGCTCTGATATTTAGATCTATGATCCATTTTGAGTTAATTTTTATAGGTGGTCTGAGCTGAGGTACAAAATTCTTTTTGACATGAATATTCAATTGTCCCATTCATTCTTTGTAAAAAGTCATTAGAATTATACAGCACTACCTTAACCATATTTGAGAAATGTCTATCAATAATTAATTTTAGGCAGAATAGGGCATGTTTAAGGTCAATCACTGGGTATTGATTTTTTTATGACTAGCATCAGAAGTGAGAACCTTTTGTTTCCTGGAATTGTGGGCTCATCCTGCAAAAATATTTATTAGCCACCCTGCCCAAGGAGGGTGACAACTTGTTTGTGTCACCTTCTGCCACCCTAATCCTACCTCCTACTCTAAGGAGTAGAGTATGACAGATTTTGTAACTATTTAGTCCTTAAGAAAGTAACTTGTTCTTCAAAACAACACTATGTGAAGCTTGTCTGTAATTTCCTTCAGGAGGTGGAATGAACCAATAGGTCTTTGCTGGCGAGGACGATGTACCTGCTATTGTGGGCTTTCTATGTCTCTCATTTTCTGGAGCCCCACGTCTATCACGTGTGTGAATATAATTATGGAATACAGAATCCTTCAGTTAATGAACGATGGAACTTCAGAAGAGTCCTGGAAACCCGATCACATATTCCTTAGGAAACGATTCAGGTCCCCTCATCATATCCCATGATAACATTCTCACTGTTCTCAGAAGGCACCAGAGACATGAAAAGAGCTGCAGGTTTGTCCAGGCCTTTATCTTTATGATTGCTGTGGAAAGTCACAGCAGGAGCAGTTCCGGCTCAGTCATTTCATCCTGTTTTCATCTGTGCCCGCTAACTGCCCCTAGTGGCTGACGAGAGAATCACAACATTTTAAGGAGATCTTGCCAGATGGTTCTTACTGGATAAGAGAGAGGCTATCCAGAACTTTCTTTTTGGGTTTACTGAAGGTGGATCAAAACAGCTATAGTGCTTTCCTGAGTAAGGCAAAGATAAGAAGGTTTCAGGATTCAGGGGCCCACTTCTGTGTGCTTGTTCAGTGCAAAAGTCAGTCATGTGTGAGCTGCGGTTGAGAGAAGGTGTGTTTTAAAGTGTGCTGTGAATCATCCTGCATCATGACAGCACTCTGTGTCACACATCACTTCTGGTATATAGCAATTTCTATCAAATAAAAACATCACGGTGTGTCCTCCTCCACTTTATTCACTGGATCTGGGAATATGTAACTTCTGGCTCTTCCCCCAAGTCAAAATGATTCAGGACATTGAGGCAGCCATGACAACACAACTGAAGACATTCACAAAAGAAGACTTCCAGAACTGCTTCAGAAAGTGGCAAGAACAATGGGATAAGTGTGTTTGAAGCGAGGGAGAGAATTCTGAGCGGGATTAATGGCAATATGTCTTTTACTGCAATATATATATTTTTAATTTAAACATTCACCCTGTTGTTTGATCACATCTCATATAATACAGGCCAAACATCATTTGGTCAAAATGGCTAATCATCCATTGTTTGTAGCTTTTTAAAAAAGGACCATGTCATAATTGATGATCTAGAAGTTTCTTTTTTGTTTTAATCATTCGATGCCATATCTTGATTGTCTTCATCCTTCTCATGTCACCTCAGATATCATCTCGGAGAAACTGTCCGTGAAGACCCGTCCTAAAGCCCCTCACTCCACCTTTACTCACTCTATTGTCACCCGCTTTCATTTTCTTCACTGAACTTACTACAAGCTAAATTATCTGTATGTGTGTACTTGCACGCTGCCTGCCGCCCCACACATACCTGCCCAACTGGAACATAAGCACTACGAGGGGGGTCCTTGCCTGCCTTGTTCACCACTGTGTCACCACTGCAAACTCTGTGGGTTCCAGACTTGGGGTTCAAACAATATCTGTGAAATAAATATATGAGACAAGGTCAGATTTCATAACTATGTGTAAAACTCTTTTTTGTGTGACGTAAGGTTTACTAGCATTGAACACTGTTTCTCCCACTGTTGCTCTTTTGAACGGGAAGTTGAACTTTGCTTCGTTATAAGACAACCCAATTCTTGGCCCAACTCCTGTTTGAAGAGTGCTTTTTCTGGTGTTTTCAGTTATTTAGTAGGGAATGAAAATCAGAACCATTTTAAAAATTCTGAGCAGAAGAACTTTATATAAGTAGGACTTCTTTTCTGTTCTAATGCAAAACCTTAAAGAGCTGTATCAATGGTTGGTATGACATACAGAATTTATATTATGCACAATGCGCTATGATTCCAAATGACCATTTCAGCTCCTCCTTCACTGTACCGAAGTTTTTCTGTCTTCTGCAGATCCAGCGAACTCAGCCCCATCCATACTGGATGGGTTCGATCATCGCAAAGCCATGGCAGGACAGCGTGTGGAGCTGCCTTGCAAAGCGCTTGGGCACCCTGAGCCAGATTACCGCTGGCTGAAAGACAACATGCCCCTGGAACTTTCTGGAAGGTTCCAGAAGACTGTGACAGGGCTGCTCATTGAGAACACCCGTCCCTCAGACTCAGGCAGCTATGTGTGTGAAGTGTCCAACAGATATGGAACTGCTAAGGTGATAGGCCACCTGTACGTGAAACGTAAGTTGGACGGTAACTCGCAATGGTGATGTTGGCTGCCACTGATGGAGTTCTTGTCACAAGCTGATCTCTGGGCTTTCTCTGTAGCATTCTATTGACTGTCACAGCAGTCCGGCTGAAATCAATATCAGCCCTATTTTGCAGATGTGGAAATTAATGCTCAAATTGCTAAAGGTTATACAGCTGGAGAATTTAGGACTTAGGCTTGAATTCAGGTCTGTCTGATCCACCTCCAGGCCTCCAAGGTTTCCATTAGGCCATAGGATACAGTTCTAAGAACATTAAGTAGCTGTGAATTCAGAATGGTCAGCCTCTCTGAAAACTGACGGAGGAAGATGGGCAGGATTGTGCTGTCACACACAATCCGATCAAAGTGGGTGTCCTTGGCGTGTTTCCATATGCTGCTTTAAATTCCTAAACGGGGCTATCATCAGCAGAAATCTAGGGCTGTAATTATTCAAATATTGGACTTGGACTCAATATTATAGACCATTTAGTCTCTATGGTCCAAGTATGGTGGCGATATTTTATCTGCAGGTCATCTGTGGTGACTGTCTTGAGGAATGTGTGGAAAAGGGTGCTGAAGACAGACTCACAGGTAGAAGGGATGTGACCGCAGGGGGGTGCTCTCGGCTAGTCAAACACACTCATTTGTCCTCATGCAGAAACCAAATCAAAGTGAGTTAGGATCACGTGGTCAGAACTGAGTGGCAGAACTTTGGACAAAATAGGGGATTTTTAGGTGCCAAAATACTGCCATAGATAGATAGATAGATAGATAGATAGATAGATAGATAGATAGAGATAGAGATATAGCACCAAAAAATGTATATACATTTTAAGAAAGAAAACTGTATTATAATTGTAATACTCAATATATACTGATAACAAAAGATGAATACAAGTCATGTTTGACTTCTGCAATCACAAGAGGTGCTCAAAGTGGTTACCATCAGCATCCAGACACTTCTGATTACGGCGAACTACTGCTTGAGCAACATTGACTAAAGTGTTAACATCCCTTAAAATGTGTATACATTATTTTTTTGGCACCCCTGGTGTATATATGTGCATATATATATATATATATATATATATATATATATATATATATATATATATAATTTGATGACCTGAACTGAACAAACTGAGTCACAAAAATCTGACACTGTAAAGGGAGGCATTTCCTTACCCTGGCTTTTGTCCAGCCCCATACCTGTTTATGGAAATGCCTCTTCAGTGTCACCCTGAGTGTAGACTGCTTTAGCACGATACTAGCCCAAGAAAATATATTTAAAGTAAATATCCCAGTGACTTCCTGGACCCAGCTGCCCAGGGTGAGTCCTGCAAATATCTCTCTCGCTTGCTTAGACTGGGGTTAGAAGGAAATGGAAGCTAGTGCCTGCAGTTATATTTCTATAGCTGAAGAACATGGTGAGAAATAAGGCAACACTGAACAGCTGATGAGAATTATTCCTACAGGCTCAAAATCTCGTCTGTGTTAAGACATCTTTCATGGCTCCCTACTTTATGTTGAATTGAGTTTATATCCTAGGATAGTATAGAAAACATCTCAGCTGAACCTGTCTGCTCATGTTTCCCATAGTTTTGCTTCAAATAAATCTATACCTGCCAAATCAATTTCCTCCTATTCCCTGTACAAACCAATTCCTTTCCTGATTGCAAGTCATATTGCTCTCTCCACATTGAAGATGGTTTTCAAATACTAGAGTGTCTAAAACTTCCCATCTTTCCAAGTCAAGGACATGCCCCATCTCCAGAGACAGTCACTGTTCCCCTCCTGTCTTCTACTCAGTTCAGCATATTTTACTGTTCTCTCTGTAAAGGCATTTATCACTATCTATATTTTAAAAGTTGTTTGTGGAAAAGTGTTAATTCTGACAGTAGCTTTTCATCCTTGTAGTCTTCTGCCACATTTGGACAAGTTCTCAAATGCTTCTCGAATGTTCCCATCCTCCCTTCTGACTGCTCCTTTGTTTTTTTCTCTCTTCTCTAGATGAAAAGCGTTTTCTTGGGTTCTGGATGAGAGTCCTCTTCTCTTCAATCTCTTCTCTTTTCCTTTGATGCTCTCTTTTATCCTTATGGCTTCAAATCCCTCCCCTCTGAAAATAGCCCTGACTCTGTATGTGTGGGCTCAGCTTCCTTTCAGAGGAGCATGTCTCCAAATGTTATATTAGCTGTTTAGCTGGCACTTCCAAAGAACAGTATCACAAATGGAAGTCTCCACCATTCCATCTTGTAAATGGCTGTCCTTATTCAAGGCACCTTCCCCCACGGACCCTCCAAATGCAAACTTTAAATCCTGGATCATCTTTAAGCCTTTCCTTTCTACATCCAAATCCTTCCAAGTCCTAGAGATGGAATCTTAGTGTTCCTCGGCTGGGCTCCTTGCCTCTACCCTGTCTTAGATCGAGTCTTAATTGTGCCTCAACTAGATATTTGCAATGCCCCTTTCCTGACCAGTTCCTGACCAATGCCCCTTTCCTGACAATATGGTCAGTCAATACTCTGAAAAATGTGTTGGACTATAGCACTCACTCACAAAAAATTCTAGGAAGCTTTTTTCAGTTTCCTCTGATTTAATTCCAAAATCTAGAGGCTCTTTGCAATCTTGTCCCAGACTGCCTTTGTAATTACTCTCCTCCTATTCCCCTTCAGAGACCCTCCTATTGCATCCAAACTGGTCAGAAAGTCTTCCTGAGGTATGGCTGTGCATCGTGCTCTAATCCACGCAGTCCCCAGTCTCTGTGATGCCCTCTGGCTTCAGCTCTGTCCGTCCTCAATATCTGAGCACTTCCTGTTGCTCCCCTCCCACGTACTGTCTGTTTCTAAAATGCTTTTTGGTTACTATATTCATTCTCATATTTGCCTTGTCCACCTAGAACTCTGAAGTCCTTAGAACCAAAGACCTCACCGTGTGTTGACATGAACTGTCAGGAATCCCCAGGGGAGAAAACTGTTTTTTGGGTTTTTTTGGCCATTTACCTTTTGAGTGGATTTGGTTAAGTTAATTGATCTTTTTGAATAACCATTTCCTCTTCTGCAAAATAGAGATGATAATACAAAGCTTTCAGGACTATGGGAAGACTGACAACATACAAAAGATGTTTGGCAACTTTAGCGCACATGCTAGTTGCACCAAAAATGTCATTCATCTTTGTCTTCCCTGGGTGTTTAACCCCATCCTTGGCATGTAGGAGATGCTCAATGAATCCTTGCTACCTTGAATTGGGTTTATGGAATGAAAACGTAGGAAGTCAAGGATGAGAGTTCCAACCCTGTCCAAACCCGTGAGACTCATTTTAAAGAAAAAACAACAACAACACTGTTTATGGTCACAAATTTTAATGTCAAGCTGTTTTCTTACAGCTGTGTGTTATTGGCCCTGGTTAAGCCACATAAGTGATGTGAGTATATGTGTGTGCAAGAATGGCCTAGAGTAAACCCATCCGTGCTACCTTGAGACAAGGCAAATTGGGTTTAAACATTCAGATATTTCTGTCTTTACTGGCAACTAACATATTGCATTTTTTAATTGTCTGTGGGTTGATATTCATATATAGTCAATGAGAAACCAATTTGACCAAGAGTAGTCTGTTTGCTACAAAGAGAAAGAAGGCCAGAAAACAACAAAACAAACAAAACAAAATAAAACCAAAAAAAAAAAAGCAAAAAGGGTACTCCTAAACAAAACGGAGCTCCCTGAAATAATTCCCAACGTGAACTTGCGGAACAGGCTCGCAATGACGCATTTGCCTTGTCAAAAGTCCAGTAGGTTGTTGACATGATACCGACATCTGTGATGTGCTTACCTTCTCTTTTCTCTTACCCAAATCTCCAGAGCCACTGAAAGCTGCCATCAGCCCCAGGAAAGTTAAAAGCAGCGTGGGTAGCCAGGTTTCCTTGTCCTGCAGTGTGACAGGAAGTGAGGACCAGGAACTCTCCTGGTACCGAAACGGTGAAATCCTCAACCCTGGAAAAAATGTGAGGATCACAGGCATGAACCACGAAAACCTTATAATGGATCACATGGTCAAAAGTGACGGGGGCGCGTACCAGTGCTTTGTGCGCAAGGATAAGCTGTCCGCTCAAGACTATGTGCAGGTGGTCCTCGAAGGTCAGTGGGTCTGTTACAGGGTTCGGCTGAAAGAGAACCCCAACCCACAGCACGCAAACAGGAGGATAAGGGGGAGCAGTGCTGCTGACTCCGGGCTTTCAGACTTCTGTCTGTCGGGCCCGCTAATAACGCTACCTAATTTTTCAAGATAAATCCGGCAAATAAAAGAATAAGTTCTGATGACATGAAAATTGTATATGATAGACGTAACATAAATAATGTAATTAACATAAAGCTCAGTAACATACATTAAGTAACATACATGGCCCACTCACATGCTTAAAGATGCTTGTCGGAATATAGACATCTGAACCTTGAAACTGATGGTTTGCTTGCAGTTCACCATCCCCTAAGCCAGGGTTTCTCAGTAATGCTCTGTTTGGAGGGCTGGTCTATGCACTGCAGGCTATTTAGCAACACCTCTGGCCTCTACCCAATAGACGCTAGTAGCACCTCCCTACAAGTTGTGACAACCAAAAACTGTCTCCAGACACTGCCAGATGCCCCCTGTGGGGCAGAATAGCCCCTCATTGAGAAACACAACTTTAGAGGCAAAGTGCAGGGCAATGTTTCAATATAGTTCCTGGTGAAAAGATGGCATTTGATTTGTTAGCGTCCTTGGTTGGGTCAAAATAGTCACAGATTTCGGTGAATGGAATTTTTGAAGAATAACCTTGGGGTTTATAATAGGTTTTAGGTGTGTTCTGTTTTTTGTTTGTTTGTTTGTTTGTTTGTTTTTAACTTAACTGTCTACTGCCTACTTGCATCTTCAAGCTTATTGATCAGCCAGGGAAAGAAGCTATTAAGGTAACATTCAAGTGAGACATGTGTTTATCACCAGATAATTGAAGTAGCTTTTATCTGTGTATTTCTATGTCTTGTTGGAAAGTGTGTCTTCATATATAATTTAAAATCTCTCTGTTATCCACTGATTAAAGTAATTACAGATTTTCATGTAGCCTAAAGGGAGAGAAAATAAAATCCATTTATATATGGAAATAAGTTTAATATGTCTTGGTCCTAAGTGGATATTACTATTATTACTTTTTTAACCTTAGCCAATTTCTAAAAACAAGCAGGCTTAGAATGACATTCCTACTTTGATTCAAGCATTTACTTGCGGGCAATGAGTTTTTTAAGGCAGACATGAAATTAGCTGAAGGCACGGTACTCATATTAAATGCCCAACACTGTGTTCCACATAATAATTAAGTGCAGAAAGTAATCAATTTGTACTGAACTGGTTTGTTAATGGTGATGCACTGTAGTCCTTACATAGTCATTATTTTTAGATGTTTTGTCGAAAAGAGAGAGATTACCTTTCTAGGCCTCGTTACCTTGGCAACCATCTCCTGCGACTAAGAAACCTAAAGAGCATATTGATAATCCATAATGATGTCGAAAGAGTTCAGGTTATCAGAGAATGACAGCAAGAAAGGTTTCAAAGACACTCAGGTCTCACTGGGAAATTAATGTCTGCTTTCATCTCCAAAAAAGCCTGTCACTTGAATAAAAAAAAAGAGGGTAGAGGAGCACACTGAGAATACTCACAGATTTATTTGCTGCATGTCAGTTTCCATTCAGGACAAGAAGCTTCGCTTTATTTTTTTTCTTCTGAGAGGTGGTAGTGCTAATGTAGTAAAAGAGAGGAGAGATGGAATTACAAATAGATATCTAGTATCTGCTTTAAAAGGGGGTCTAACTAGAATCCTCAGATATAACCTCCTATTATTTCCACTGAAATAGCTATGGATTAACCGAAATTGTAAAACCTCACAATACTGTGGATATAATGCAGAATCTGGGAGTATTTCCTAGGAGGCCAAAGAAACTGGAATGGAAGTCTAAAGAAACTTGAATCTAATAATTATAGGTTCAAGATCAAGCCAGAATAACTGGAAAATGGAATAATAAAAAAGAATGAAAACAGGTTCTAGAAATGATAGAATAGCATGTATCAGACTAACCTGCAAGAACATAAAAATTCTGAACTTTGGGAAAAACAAAACTATATGCTCACACTAAAGATACACCCAAAAGTAGGCAGAAAGGATTTGGCCCTTGAAAGAAGTGGAAAAGATTAGTGATATCTATGTTGATACCACATTTCTCCTGAGGACATTCTTCATAAACTAGAAACATAAGAAGGTGGGGGGTGAAAATAAACTAGAATATAAGAAGGAGACCAGAAAACTGAAATCTGATGGGATTGAGGTATAGGAGGACAGAGGTCTGGGATGTCAGACACCTGTAAATTGAAGGAGGTGAGTGGATATTACAGGAAAGAGGAAATAACAGTAGTGAGTCCTGAAATATGAAATAAATTCACGTGGAAAACTTGGTTGACACCTGAACTGCAAAAATGTGAAGGAGAATCCAAGTATACCATAAAAATAACTAGACATTCCCCCCAAAAAAGGAAAAAATTTAAAAAGCATACTGTGACCAAAAGTTAAAAGATAAAATAGGCAATAGAAACAGATCCTAAGAGCATCCAGACATTAGAATTAGCAGACAAAAACTTTAATGCTGCTATTTAAAATATGTTCAATAACTTAAAGGAAAATTTGTGCATAATTAATGACACATGGGAAAACCAGCAGAGAAGTGAAAACTATAGCAAGGAACCAATAAGAAAAAAATCACTATATGGAAAATTGGAGAAGGAAGAAGTAAGGATCAGTGAATTTGAAGATGTATTAAAATAAATTGTCCAATCTGAAGCACAGAGAGAAAGAAAACTTCAAAGAAAATCAGCAGAGTCTCAGTGATATGTGGGACATTTATCCTATGTTCTGATATACATATAATTGGAGGCCCAGAAAATTAGGAGACAGAGAATGTGGAAGAAAAATATTTGAAGAAATAATGGCCAGAATTTATCAAAATTTGGTATAAAAAATAAAGTTACAGATCCAAGAAACTCAGCAACCCCAAGAAGAATAAATACAAAGAGAAAATCACATGCAAGCACATCACAGTCAAGTTGGTGAACACCAAAGGTAAATAGAAAATCATATAATTCTGAGGGAGGAAAACTATTACACAAAGGGAGCTATCGAAGCAAATGATGGATGACTCCTCATCAGGTATTTTGGAGGACAGTAGACAATTGAGCAACATCTTTAAAATGTTGGACAGGATTAAAAAAAAAAAAAAAAAAAAAAAAAAAAAAAAAAAAAAAAAAAAAACACACACCCTGTCAATCTAGACTTCTGTTTCTATCAAAAATAGTCTTTACAAATTAAGGCAAATTAAAGGCATTTTCAATTTAAAAAAAAAAAAAAAAAAAAAAAAAAAACCTCAAAAAATGTGATGCTAGAAGACCTGCACATTAAGAAATAGTAAATGATCTCATTCAGCATGAAAGAAATGACCTAAAATTAAAACTCAGATCTGTAGGCATAAACACCAGGAGAAATGGTAAATATGTTAGTAAACTCTGAGCAAAATTGTTTTTTTTTTCTTGTAATTTCTTTAAACAACTGAAAAATTCATGTACTTGGAAGTTGTTTAATTATTTGTATGTGCCACTTCCTTCCATAATTTGTCTTCCTGCAGATGGAACTCCCAAAATTATTTCTGCCTTTAGTGAAAAGGTGGTGAGTCCAGCAGAACCAGTTTCCCTCATGTGCAATGTGAAGGGAACTCCATTGCCCACAATCACGTGGACCCTGGACGACGACCCCATTCTCAAGGGTGGCAGTCACCGCATCAGCCAGATGATCACGTCAGAGGGGAACGTGGTCAGCTACCTGAACATCTCCACCTCTCAGGTCCGGGATGGGGGCGTCTACCGCTGCACTGCCAACAACTCGGCCGGAGTCGTCTTGTACCAGGCTCGAATAAACGTAAGAGGTGCTTGTCAAATCAGCTCCTCAAAAAAACACACATAACCCATTGTAGTGGAGAAGAAGGTTTCTGCATGCACTGAGCTGGGTCTTGGAATGTCCAAACGGATTAACAGTTCCTTCCCATTGCCTACCCCTTCCTTACTACTCAAGAATGGCACTGATGGGCATAATCTTGGAAATGGCATTTCAGTTTTTTTAGTCAGCTTGTTCTCCTGTTTTACTCTTAGATGTGTCCACTTGATCGTCCCTCTGCTGGTTTATGCTCTGCATGCTCTTTCCTTCCTCCTCTTCTTCTGTTCTATTACATTCATGGTAAACCTTCATGGACATGGTATTTTAACTTACATTCATGGTGCGACATGGCATAACCTCCATCTTCATAATCTATTTTACAGAGAGAGTTAAACAATTAAATTGCTACCAGTGTTTTCACTGAAAGAGCATGCTTATTCAGTGCGGACTAGTTATTTTTATGGACTAAATTACGTTTTATCATATACTAATTAAAATTTTTAGTAAAAGTAGTCGATAATGAAAGTATTTAACGTTCATTCAATTCATTTGAAAGTTAAGAAACTAAAGGAAAAATGTTTTCGAGAAAATGCCAAATGCAGAGAAATTAATTTAATTGAAAACAATGTCCTTACATTTAAATAGTCTACATTTTTAACTCAAAGAAAAGTGTACCCATTTCCTCACATAAGATGTACCCTTAAATTATTTTCAAGAGTTTCTTTGTGTCTCTCCAGGGCCTGCAAGTATTCGACCAATGAAAAATATCACAGCAATAGCAGGACGGGACACATACATTCACTGTCGTGTGATTGGCTATCCATATTACTCCATCAAATGGTATAAGAACTCTAACCTGCTTCCTTTTAACCACCGCCAAGTGGCGTTTGAGAACAATGGAACTCTAAAACTCTCAGACGTGCAAAAGGAAGTTGACGAGGGAGAGTACACGTGCAACGTTCTGGTTCAGCCACAACTCTCCACCAGCCAGAGTGTCCATGTGACAGTCAAAGGTAAGGCTGTTCCCCTCTCTGTCCCCACACAGCACATTGTTATTTAGCCTAACCATTTCACTGCACCAATGATTAGGAGTGGGAGAATCTAAGAATCTGCATATTTAGAATAAGATAGGCTATCCCTTAGTTATAAAGACTGAGAAATGATGGAGTACACGACATGTTCTGTTCTCTTTGTGACTGCATTTTCACAAGATCTGTGGTCGGTACAGCTTTCTTCGAGTGCCGAGTTTTGGCTTGGTGTTCCAGAGGACATGTGTTGTTCATATTAATGTAGAAAAAAAGAAATACACCATTGACTTGAAGATATAGTGGTCTGATGCATAATTCTAAAATATGTATCTTTCTTTCTCTAAAAAAATATAAATTGAAATTAAAATATTTATGTCTATTTATCCAAAGGCCACACTTCTGGCAATTTTTCCAAAATAAATAATCTTAAAAACAGATGAAGGCCAATACATAAAGAAGTTCATTTCATTCATCATTCATAGTGGTCAAATATTAGAAATAAATGAAATATTTAGCACTAGAATACGTATTTTTAAAACATAGTTTCGAGACCCCAGGGGATCCCTGAGACCATTTTAGGGGGTTGGCAAGAAGACAACCATTTTCATTATAATACTAAAATGTTATTTGCCTTTCTTATTGTTTCAACATTTGCACAGATGCACAAAAGTAATTGTGGGTAAGCCTGCTGGGTCCTTAGCACGAATCACAGTAACGACACCAAAATGTGCTCGTAGTCATTGTATTATTCACCATCACACACAGTCAGTTGCTTTTTAAACCAGTTTCATTTAAGGACATTTGATAAAGCCAGAAAATAATAATTTTAATAAATCTTGACCCTTGAATTTATGTCATTTTTAATGTTCTGTGTTTTGTGTAACAAAATAGAAAAAAATGCACAAAGCATGTCTGCTACCTACTGAGCAGGAGGGTTGTCTCAAAGCAAAGTACCTGTGTGCTTAAGTAAAAAGCTCAACGAGCCACTTTTTTAAAAAAGATGGAACTCACTTTAGGAGGCATGAACTCAAGGGCCATTTAAATCATTTACTTTTATTCTCTTTTTTTGTTGTTCTTAATTTTTTTTATTAAAGTATACAAAACAATGTAATAGACATTTATCATTTATATCCCTCATAAAGTGATAATGCCCTCCCCCAGACTACTACCCCTCTCACATTGCATACAGCCATTACATTTCCACTGTCTCTATTTTCTATGCTGTACTTCAATTCTTATGACTATATATATATATATATATATATATATATATATATATATAATTATAGTTGACATTCATTATTGTTCAGCTTCAGCTTCAGGTGTACAGTGCAGTGATCAGGCATCTACATCATCCCTGAGGTGGTCTCCCTAATAAGACAAGTATCCATCAGATACCCTACAAAATCTTCACAACATTATTGATTACATTCTCCAAACTGTCTTTCGTATCCCAGTGGCAATCTTGTGGTTACCGATTGTACTTTCTAATCCCCTCACTTTCTCCCTCATCCCCACCCCTCCCTCATCTAGCAACCCTCAGTTTTTCTTCTATATCTCTGAGGCTGTTTCTGATTAGTTTGTTCATTTATTCTTTTCTTTAGATTCCACATATAAGAGAGATCATACGGTATTTGTCTTTCCCTGTCTGACTTATTTCACTTAGTATAATGTTCTCTAGGTCCATCCATGTTGTTGCAGATGGTAAGATTTCATTCTTCTTTATGGCTGCATAATACTCCATTGTATAAATGTACCACAGTTTCTTAATCCAGTCGTCTACCGATGGGCATTTCGGTTGTTTCCATGTCTTGGCTATTGTGTATAGTCCTGCAATAAACATAGGGGTGCATACATTTTTTTGAATTAGAGTTTTGGATTCCTTGGATACCTAGGAGTGGAATTGCTGGGTCTTAAGTTAGTTCCATTTTCAGTGTTTTGAGATACCTTCATACTGATTTCCATAGTGGCTGCACCAATCTGCAATCCCACCAACAGTGTACGAGGGTTCCCTTTTCTCCACATCCTCGTCAGCACTTGTTGTTTGTTGATTTATTGATGATAGCCATTTTGACTGGGGTGAGGTGGTATCTCATTGTGGTTTTTATTTGCATTTCTCTGATGGTTAGTGAGGTTGAGCATTTTTTCATATGTCTGTTTGTCATCTGTATGTCCTTTTTAGAAAAATGTCTCTTCATGTCCTCTGCCCATTTTTTAATTTGGTTGTTTGTTTTTTTGGAGTTGAGTTGAGTGAGTTTTTTAATAAATTTGGATATTAACCCCTTATCGGATATATCATTGATAAATATCTTCTCCCATTCAGTAGGATCCCTTTTTGTTTTATTGATGGTTTCCTTTGCTGTGAAAAAACTTTTTGTTTGATGGAATCCCACATGTTTATTTTTTCCTCTTACTTCCCTTGCACGAGGGGATATATCAATAAAAATCTTACTCCGGGTAATGTCTGTAAACTTTCTTCTTATATATTCTTCTAGGAGTTTTATGGTTTCAGGTCTTACTTAAATATACTTAATCCATTTTGAATTTATTCTTGTATATGGTGTAAGGAGGTGGTCCAGCTTCATTTTTTTGAATGTGTCTGTCCACGTTTCCCAGCACCATTTATTGAATAGGCTGTCTTTACCTCAATGTAAATTCTTGCTTCCATTGTCATAGATTAAATGACCATATAGGTATGGATTTATTTCTGAGCTCTCTATTCTGTTCCATTGATCTATGTGTCTGTTTTTATGCCAGTATCATGCTGTTTTGATTACTATAGCTTTGTAGTATAATTTGATGTCAGGTATCGTGATACCTTTCACTTTGTTCTTATTTCTCAAGATTGCTGAGGCTATCCGGGGTCTTTTATGGTCCCATATAAATTTTAGGATTATATGTTCTATTTCTGTGAAAAACATCTGTGGTAGTTTGACAGGAATTGCATTGAATCTGTGTATTCTCTTAGGCAGTATGGACATTTTAACGATATTAACTCTTCCTATCCATGAGCATGGTATGTGTTTCCATCTATTTGTATCTTCTTTAATTTCTCTCTTCAGGGTGTTATAATTTTCTGAGTATAGGTCTTTTAGTTCTTTGGTTAAATTTATTCCTAGGTACTTTTAGTCTTTGAAGCAATTGTAAATGGGGCTGTTTTCTTAATTTCTCCTTCTGATATTTCAGTATTGGTATATACAAATGCAACTGATTTCTGAATATTAATTTTGTATCCTGCTACTTTACTAAATTCATCTATCAGCTCTAATAGTTTTTTGGTGGAGTCTTTAGGGTTCTCTCTATATAGTATCATGTCATCTGCATGTAATGACAATTTTACTTCCTCCTTACCAATTTTGATGCCTTTTATTTATTTTTCTTTTCTGATTGCTGTGGCTAGAACTTCCAGCACTATGTTGAATACAAGTGGAAAAAGTGGGCAACCTTGCCTTGTTCCTGATCTTAAAGGAAATGATCTTAGCTTTTCCCCATTGAGTATGATGTTAGCTGTGGGTTTAACATATATGGCCTTTATTTTGTTGAGATATGGTCCCTCTATTCCCACTTTCTTAGAGTTTTTATCATAAATAACTGCTGGAATTTGTGAAATGCTTTTTCTGCATCTATTGATATGATCATATGATTTTTATTTTTCATTTTGTTAATGTGGTGTATCACATTAATTGATTTGTTGGCATTGAACCAACTTTGCAGACCAGTAATGAATCCCACTTGATCATGGAGTATGATCTTTTTAATGTATTGCCGAATTCTGTTTGCTAATATTTTGTTGAGGATTTTTGCATCTATGTTCATCAGGACTATTGGCCTGTAGTTTTCTTTTTTTGTAATGTCTTTGTCTGATTTTGGGATCAGAGTAATAGTGGTCTCATAGAAAGTGTTTGGGAGCCTTTCCTTCTTTTGAATTTTTGGAATAATTTGAGGAGAATAGGTGATAATTCTTTTTTGAAAGTTTTGTAAAATTCACCTATAAAGTCATCTGGTCCAGGGCTTTTGTTTGTTGGGAGCTTGTTGATTACTGATTCAATTTCCTTGGTAGTAATCACTCTATTCAGGTTTTCTGTTTCTTCTTGAGTTAGCCTTGGAAGGTTGCATGCTTCTAGAAAATTGTCCATTTTTTCCAGATTGTCTAATTTGTTGGCATATAGTTGCTCATAGTAATTTCTTAAATGTTTTTGTATTTCTGTGGTGTCTGTTGGCATGTCTCCTCTTTCATTTATGATTTTACTTATTTGGGTCCTCTCTCTTTCTCTCTCTCTCTCTGTCTATCTCTCTTATTTATTTATTTATTTATTTATTTATTTATTTATTTATTTTTTTGATGAGTTACGCTAAATATTTGTTGATTTTGTTTATCCTCTCAAAAAACTGGCTCTGGGATTCATTGATCTTTTGGATTGTTTTTTTGTTCTTTATTTCATTTATTTCTTCTCTGACCTTTATTATCTCCCTCCTTGTACTCCCTTTGGCTTATTTTGCTGTTATTTTTCCAGGTCATTTAAGTGTAAGGATCAACTGTTGATTTGTGATTTTTTCTTGATTCTTTAGGTAGGCCTGCATTGCTATGAATTTCCCTGTTAGGACTGATTTTGCTGCATCCCATAGATTTTTGGTCATTGTGTTTTCATTTTCATTTGTCTTGAGATAACTTTTGACTTTTTCTTTGATCTCATTGTTGACCGATTCATTATTTAAAAACATGTTATTCAGCCTCCATGTATATGTGTGTCTTCCAGTTTTTTGTTTTTTGTTTCTGTAATTTATTTCTAATTTCATAGTGCTGTGGTCAGAGAAGACAATTCGTATGATTTCAATTTTCTTAAATTTATCAAGACTTGTTTTGTAGCCTAACATGTGGTCTATCTTGGAAAATGTTCCATGTGGACTTGAGAAGAACATGTATTCTGCAGTTTTGGGGTGAAATACTCTGAAAATATCGATTACACCTGATGGTCCAGTGTGTCTTTTAAGGCTTCTGTTTCCATATTTATTTTCCATCTGGAAGACCAGTCCTTTGTCAGAGGTGTGTTGAAGTCCCCTACTATGATAGTGTTACTGTTGATCTCTGTCTTTATGTCAGTCAATATCTGTTTTATATATTTAGGTGCTCCTATGTTGGGGGCATAGATGTTTACTAGGGTTATGTCCTCTTGTTGGATCGATCCCTTTATTATTATGTAGTGCCCATCTTTGTCTTTTAATATATTCTTCATTTTAAAGTCTATTCTGTCAGATATAAGTATTGCTACTCTAACTTTTTTCTCATTTCCATTTGCATGAAATATCTTACTCCAACCCTTCACTTTCAGCCTGTGTGTCTTTTGATCTGAGGTGATTCTCTAGTATGCAGCATGTGGAAGGGTCTTGTTTTCTTATCCACTCAGCCACTCTATGTCTTTTGATTGGAGCATTTAATCCATTTACATTTAAAGTGATTATTGATAGGTACATAGTTATTGCTATTTTGTTATTTGTAGTTAGATTGTTTTCATCTTTCCTCTGCTTACAGAAGCCCTTTAACATTTCCTGCACTGCTGGATTGGTGGTAATGTAGTCCATTTGCTTATTCTTTTCTGGAAAGCTGTTTATCTCTCCTTCAATTTTAAATGATAGCCTTGCTTGATAAAGCAATCTAGGTTGTAGGCCTTCGTTTTTTTATCACTTTGAATACCTCCTGCCACCCCCTTCTGGGCTGCATAGTTTCTGTAGAAAAGTCATTTGATAGTCTTATGGGAGTTCCCTTGTATGTAAGCCACTGTCTTTTCTTGATGCTTTTCGGATTCTCTCTTTGTCTTTGACCTTTGCCATTGTAACTATAGTGTGTCTTGGTGTGGGCCTGTTTGGGTTCATCCTGGTTGGAACTCTCTGCACTTCCTGGGCTTGTATGTCAGCTTCATTCACCAGGTTAGGGAAGTTTTCGGTCATTATTACTTCAAATATGTTCTTGATCCCTTGCTCTCTCTCTCTTCACCTTCTGGTACTCCTATGATGCGCATGTTGTTGTGCTTGATGTTATCCCAGAGGTCTCTTAAACCATCTTCATTGTTTTTTATTCTTTTTTTCTTTTTGTTGTTCCGCTTGGGTGATCTCTGCTAACTTGTCTTCTAATTCGAGATTCAATCCTCTGCCTCAATTAACCTGCTGCTAATTCCTGCAAGTGAGTTCTTTATTTCAGTTGTTGTGTTCTTTAGTTCTAACTGGTTGTTCTTTATGATTTCTCTGTCCTTCCTTATGTCATCACTAAGCTCCTTAAACATTCTTATCATCAGTGTTCTGAACTCTGTCTGTGATAGGTTGGGTACCTCTATTTCGTTTAGTTCCAGTTCTTGAGGTTTCTTCTGCTCTTTTATTTGGGACATGTTTCTTTGTTTCCCCATTCTGGCTGACTCTCTGTGTTTGCTTCGATGTATTAGGTAGATCCCCTAGGGTTCTTGGTCTTTGCTGGGTGAGTTTATGTAGTATGTGTTCTTTATGTTTGACTTGCATCACTTCTTTATTCTCCTGTGCATGTGCTCCAAAGGTGACCCTTGTGTTGTGTGTGTTCTGTTAAAGTTGAGCTTTAATTGTTTTTGGCTTGTCAGTAGGTGGGATTTCTTCCTAGGCTGTCTAGCTGTGAGCATTAGCTATGCCCTCAGTGGTTGAGCTGCTGCATGAGGGTTGACGACCCAGATAAGGCTTGGCCCCTATGAACTCTTGTGACTGTAGAGAATTCCCTCTGTGTGTGTCACTTGTAGGTCAAACCTAGTAATATTCTGGTTTGGTCTGGAGTTGGCCTCTGGGTATGTTGTAGGCCCCTCGTGTAGGGTAATTTCAGAACAAAACAAATCAACCAGCACAACAACAACAAAGAAAAAAAACAAATATACTCACATGTAAAAACAACTGATAACTCACACTCAACTCAGGCAAAAATATCAAAAATACAAAAAAAAAATATCAATACAGAAAAATGGTAAGAGGGAGGAAAAGTAGGGCAAGGAAGAGAAAAAAGAAAAAAGAAAGAGAGAAATGGGAGAGAGGGAGAGAGAGAGAGAGAGAGAGAGAGAGAGAGAGAGAGAGAGAGAGAGAGAGAGAAATAATATATGCTAAAAATGATAGTATTATGATAGTAGTACAAAAAAAAAAAAAACAAGAAAAAAACCAGCGCCAGTCTTGACTTAAGCCCACCAAACAATCTCCAGGTTGTACAAAGAGTCCTCTACGTCTTGCGCAGGCAGATCTGGCCATCTGGCGCCCAGAGTAACCCTGACACTGCAGTCCTAGATGAGTGGGGCTATGAGGTGTGGTTGGTAGTTTCTACAAAGTCAGTGCAGTTTCTGCTCTCGCCTGCACATACATGCGCTGAGAGCACCACAACCAGCCACTGGGACATGGGCTTCTTCCCTGTGCACGGGTCTCCTGAGTCTTAGGGCACTTCTTTCATTGGGGGGTGTGGAGGACTTGAGATTTCTGAGCTGCTGAAAGCCCAGAGCTGCCTCTGCCCCCTGCGGTTAACCCCTGCATGTATCTCTGCAGCTGTAATTGTCCTGCTGCAGCAGTGGCCCAGGAAAGGTGGCGGCTGGGAAGGGAGGTGTCTGCCGTCTCCCAGCCCAGCAGTGTCACACTCTTCCCATCCTCTTGCCTAGGTCACAGTTGCAAAGCAGCTTTTTCCAGGCCCTGAGCACTAGAGCTCCTCTGTAATCTGACACTACTCTTCAGTTCAGGGACCAGCTTGAGTCTCTGGAAGGGCAGGGGTAGGATTGGGAGGGTGGGGGGAGGGGCCCAGGTATGGTGTTTACTTCCTTTGTCCCACCTAGGACCCAGCTGGAGGTCTCAGCTGAGGTTACTGCCTCAAATGCTGGATATGCTGCTCTCTCGGCAGGAGAGATCAGCTGTGAGACGCAGGGAAAGAGCCCACCTCCTGGCTCTTGTGGTCTCTGTTCTGTCCTGGGACCCCCTGCGTCTCTGCAGCCACGGATGCGGGCCACGTCTCCCCCCCTCTTCCTTCCCTCTCCCCCCTGCTCCCTCAGTTTGCCCACCTTCAAGTAATCGTCATACGAGCCTCCTAGCTGTTCTGTGTGATGAGCAGAGAGTCCTTTGATGGGTTACAGATGTTCAATTTGTGGTAAGTTCGGAGAACTCAAGAAGACCACCTCGCTGCCCCCATTCCCATAACGTCACTTGACTTTTATTCTTAATAATTTCCATACCAGCATAAATCAGTGCATTAATCTTATCCTTTTAATTTTAAGTGACAGAAACCAACTCAAACTAGCTTATGCCTGAAAGGAAAATTCGTTGGCTCTTATAACCAATATATGATTTTAGGAAACAATTTAATCAAATAGTTTTATTGTCAGGAGTTTTTTTCTTTTAAGCATATATTATGCAATATAAACCTTTTTGGTTCCTATGCAAGGACTGCCACATGAAAGAGCGAGGATAACCATTTTGTGTACTCTTTCACTGTAGCTGTCTGGTGACAAATGGCCGGTGAGTGGGGCTGTTGTTGGGATTTGTGATTTGCAGCATTTAGCGGGCTGCTCAGGGAAGGGTTCCTTGAGAAGGTGAGAGCTGAGAAAGGACACAAAGACAGAAGATGGTATCAGGTAGCCAAACAGATATCCGGGGACAGAACATTCTAGGCAAAGAGAACAGATAGAACAACAAGTGTGTCTCTGAAAGCAAATGGTAGAGAGGCTGGTGAGGCTGGGCCAGAGTGAATGGGGGGAAATAATAGGGGGTGAGGTCAGAATCGGGGGTTGATTTCACGGAGGACCTAATACTCCCAGGCTTGGGTGATAAGTGCTCTGAGTAGATGGAAGGATTTATCAGATGAGTGTGAGCAGAAGTCACATGGCCTGACTTAGGTTTTAAAATGGTACTTCTTAATTCTGCGTGGAGAATTATGATAAAGGGCAAGAAGGGAAAAGCAGGTGAGCTAACCCAAAGCTAACCCAGGTGAGAGGCGGAGGGGCTTGAACCAGGGAGATGGCAGTGGAGGTGGCAAGTGGAACGCAGATACTGGGTGTATTTTTAAGGTCTATACGGTAGGATTTCCTAATGGATTGAATGTGGGTGAGAGAGAAATAAAGACGGAAGGATGACGCCGAAATTTGGGTGAGCAATGGAAGGCACTGTGTTGCCATTAACAGGGCTTGGCAAAAGATGCAGTGAAACAGTTTAAGGGAATAAACTCAAAATTTAGCTTTTGATGTGTGGAGGTTGAAATATACATTAGACAAACAAGTGGATCCATTAAGTAGGAAGTTGAATACATGAGGAAGTGAAATGTGCGTATATGCAGATCTTGAGACAGCAGGACTAGAAGACGTGTAAAGTCATAGCTCATGGGCAAGGTCACTGGGTAGGTGAGGCAATCAGGGCACTTGGAGACCTCACTGCAGGCTGTAACTTCATGTAGACAGCCTTCTCACTCCCTTAGTCAGACTCACGTTAAAATCTATTCACCAAATCTGTGAAGGTAAGATCTGACAAAAAATGCAAGCAAGGACTGCTTGACACTTCAATTTGCCTCTTTACATTTTCTAGGTTAGATGAATCAATGTATCGGCCATGGCCCTGTTTATTGTGAAGTTTAGGAACCTAAATTAAACTAGCTTAACAGCAAGTACAAAGTGTGTTGGGGAGATATGGATGGAGAGTCAAGGTGTGTTAAACCACCCTTCTGGAGGGGGCTGAGATAGTGTAGGTCACAGGGGAGGCCTGGTCTGGACCCTTGATTACCATCTGGGCCTTCTCCCTGTGTTTTTGGTGCTTCCCTCAGCAGATCGGTTTAGTTCCCTCAAAGCAACTTCTCCATATGGTGGGTAAGTTGGCCCTGGATATCTCTGGACTCACATGCCCACAACCTACTGTGGAAAAGAAAAGGTCTCTGCCCTGACAACTGCACATAGGAGAGTCCTAGGGAGGGACTCTGGTGACTCTGTGGGGGCCAGCAGCTCACTCCTGCCCAGTCACTGGGGCCAGAACCACGAGGGGCCAGATAAGCTGCCTGCCTCCCCCCACGCCTTCATGCCGGGAGAAGTCGGCATTATCCAAAGAAGGAGAAAAATGAAAAAACAGACAGTGCAGGCTGGTTGTGAATTAAAATATGAACAGGCCTGATAGCGACTTCAGAATGTGTGTTCACTTTACTTATTAAAATGTGCTCAATAAAGAAAGGCCCCTGAGCCAGTCCATGCCTCTGAAAATAGATTCTATCCAATGGCTAAGAATTGTCCCTAACAGAAACCTACCCCAGAGGATAAGAACCATATTAGTCAGTGGAAGCCAAGCAAAGACCATTGGTGGGGTGGGAGGTTTGGAGAGGAGACCAAAAGGAAGGAGGATGTCAGGTGTGGCAGTCAGAAAGAGAGAGACGAAGAGAGACACGCGTTTATATTGAAACTGAAAGATCCCCATGAAACTCACAGTTAAGCAAGCACGAGCCATCCATCCCTGGTGACAGATTAGATCACTGCACGGCCTCCATCGTCTGAGTATGTCACACACCAACACAACTTTGGGAACATTTTAACAACAGGTTTGCCAAGAAGCTGGGGGATATGGAACTTGCTTTAAAAACACGAGTACAGTTAGTGTTCATTTGATGTAAATTAATTTCTTGGGCACGTGTCTGGGCAGACGAGAGAGCATATACATTTTGTTAATCATTATTTGAAAACATGTCTTCTTCTATTTCAAGGAACATCTTATAAACTAAATACAATTGTTGACTATCAGGACTGTAAGGGAGCCAACCTTGTTTTTATTTAATTTCGTATTTTCTGTGTAGACAAATGAACCCGTATACACGGAAAGAGGACATTGCAGGCTGGGTAGATAGGATGTACCCTGCCTTCCCCTGTGTAGGACTTCTCAGACGAAAACTAATAAATTCTAGATTCTCATATGTCAGCATAGGGCATCTTTTTGTTACATTCACATGCATTTCACCCTAGCAAAGATATGTAGAGAAATTTGATTTAAAATACCACTTTCATTTCTTGCTTGCGATAACTTCTAGCTTTCAATGTACAGTAACAATTACATGCCATTAACAATTTTAGCCTTTGCTTAGATGTCGTTAGAAAGGTCATAACCAAATTGACTTCTGAACATTTGAATTTGAATTTTAAAGTGTTTTGAAATGAAATATATAAATTAAATCATCCTCCCATGGTTAAAATTGTAGTCCATCAAAGCTTTTAAAAATTAATAAATTTTGCTGTTTTCAATTATGATAGTGATTATGATAAAAGGAGAGCGAAGTGAGCAACTGAGTGATGGGGAAAGACTGGGCCTGTTGACTCCCTGTGGATGGGGATTGCAAGACGTTCTTCTTATTTTATTCCTGTAAATACAGCTCCGTTACCTTTCTGGTTAGACTACACAGTGACTAGTTTATTCAGATAATCTTAGAAGGGCCATACAAAGCCTTGAAAGCTGGCTGCCTTTGGAAGTGGACCAATCATGCTGGAAACTGTGAAACCAAATGATCTTTATATTGTTTCCTGGAGGCTCATCTTTAACATTGAACAGAGTTGTGTGCGTGTGTGTGCACACACGTGTGCACATTTAGATGACATTTAGAAACAGTACTATTACCCAGTCATGTCGTTTTTGGTACTAGTCATGGACCTTTGCTTATTTTGTATCATGACTTGGAAATTTTGAGAAAAACTCAGAGATTAATATAAATATTAGGTTGGTGCAAAAGGTAATTGAGGTTTAAAAGGTTAAAAATAATTGCAAAAATTGCAATTACTTTAGCACCAACCTAATAACATGTTATAATAACTATTGATAATGGCCAAAACTTAAGCAGTTCTGAAATATATTAACCAAACAGAAATGCAATTTTGCTGCTTTCAAACATGTGGAGAAATAAGTCAAAATCCCTTCTTTCACTTCCTTTCAAGAAGCAGTGTTATATTTAACACATTCCAAAGCTTGTTCTTTCTCATGTTAGGTACCACATTGAACTTGAACGGTGACTAATTGAATTTTCTAATTTCTAGGGACCGACACTGCCACGAAAGTTAATTGGCTGCTAGATAAAAATGTCACCTTCTATTTATATTTATATTAAACTTTATAGTTTACACAACACTTTCATGTGTGTAGCCTTAATTGATACCCACAGTAACTCTGTAATGTAGATAAAACATAACCAGAAAAACAGAATAAGAAAGAGCAGGAGATTTGCTCAACATTATCCAGTCACATCTTCAGGACTCAAATACACACCTTCAGATTCCAGTGCAACCCCGTGATGTGTTTTAGAAAAGTAATTCACATTGCAGTGGGAAGCCTAAGTGAGGAGAAACTAAGGCAGACAACCCAGGAAGAAAGCTTTTTAAAAAGTAAAGAAAGGAAATTATTTTAAAAGTAAGAGCATGAGATATTAAGGACCTAATTTAAGAGACAGAATTAGTTAAGTTGGAGAGATGAAGAGGAAGGGCTGGATTTGGTCGGCGAGAGTAGCTAAAACCCCAAGATGACTCCTCGAGTTCCGTTCTGGATGAGGGAGAGGGGAGCCTAAAATATTAGTGGTTTGGGAAGGTCTTGTGAAGGGTAGGGTTTGATATAAAGTGTTATGGACCACCATTCTGGATTCAGACTATGGGGACTTTGAATTATGGATTTGGAGGGCTAAAAACTGGTGAGGACAGATATTGAAAGAGAGTGGGCAAGAGTGTCTCAGAAGATTCAAGCTTTCCAAATTATATTTTATGGGTTTTTAAAGTTAATGTTTGCCAATCGGGAGATGAAATGCTGATGCCAGAAATGGAATGAGAACAACCACAAACATTAGCTCTTTCATGTTTTATTTCAATTTTATATTCGTAGCACTTTCCCGTTCTAATTTAAGACAAATTTGTATTGTGTCCTGCTTTAAATCGAAGGAAGAATTAATTGTCATTGACGGTCTTTCCGACTCTTAAGGATGTGAGCCTTTGTGTTCTGTAGCCTCGCAGGGACAAGAGTCTACACGATTTGACATCAAAAGTCTGCTCCCGCTGCAGCTTTCGATCATACGGGGCATCTTGCCTGTCACTGCCACATCCTGGCAGTGTTGCTGTTGGTGCCATTGGGGAAGTGAGTGCTAAATTTCAAACGGTGCTCACAGTGGGTCTGCTCACTACCCATCTCTCCTTGAGTGGCCAGGGGTCACTCCTGGCCAACCGTGGCGGCCTCACCCACTCCTACTTTCTGACATGTGCTCATTGGCTGTTCCAACCGGAGCAGTATCAACTTCTACCGGGTTGTGAACCCAACTGTTAGGGATGAAGAGTCTTTCCTTCTTTATCATGTTCACTTTCTTACACTCTCACTGTCTAGCCCCTGGTGCCATTTACAATATTGGTTATAGGAAACATGGCATTTCAAGGTTGTTTTTCCCTTGTAGAAGCCTCATTGAAGTTGAACATGCTTAATTTAGGGTCCCGGTTGCTGGGGTCTTGTGTGGCCATACATTTCAGTCATTTGTCATTGTTTTACTGATTTTCAACAACCACTTAGGGCATGTATAGTTTCTAATATGAATAACATGGGAGAAAATAGATCTAGTAGGGGAACATAAAAGAAATGCATTAAATGTGCAACCTCTTTGTGGCAATTTCTGATTTCAATTGGAAATGTAAACTCTCTTTGTTAATTTACTATCCCAATGTCAAAAAACGAAGGCTGATGAAGTGAGGAACGTCCACTGTCTCTTCTTTCTAAACTACCAAAGAAGCAATCATGTTTAAATGTGCTTCCATGGCTGCCTTTGCTCACCTGGCCCGAGAATTCATGCTCCCAGCAGCCACAGAAGGGCGGGTCTTAACTTCCCGTTACATTCCCAGCACTGAGCTCCCGTCTCAGCTTGCAAGCTACCCTTCGGGCAGGTTTGTCCTGGAGGCAGAATCCTGGTAATTCCTCTGTCATTCCCTAAAAGGAAGCTGATACCCTTCTCCAAGGAAACTTTATGAATATATTTTTTAGAGAAAAATCTCAAATTGCTTTTCTCTCAACGGTGAGTATCTTTTCCAAGACTGTTTCTTGTCTCTTTGCCTTTGATTGTCCTTACTGGGACCTTGATTAAGACGTTTCTGAGCTCATGGGAGATACATTCCTACGTGTGTTTTCTGTGTTTATGTTTATATTTCCACGGTCCACATTGAGGTCGTCAGCACACATTGAGGGTTGTAGATGTAGAAGTGGGTGTCCAATTTCTTTCTCTAAATATTGGGTCAGCTTTCCTAATACCATTTATTGAAAGGCCCATGTTCCCCACTCTTCTCCATATACCAAGATACCGTAGTGGTGTGGTTAGAGACAATTTTAGTTCTGTGAAATGTATCGAAGCTTTCTCTACAGACATTTCATTTTAAAAAGTGTTTGTTTTTCTTATATTATCTGGCATACATTTCCTATATATGTTCAATTAAATTTAATATTACATGTGGGGACAGAGTCCCAGAGAGCAGTTTCCAGGCTCTCAACCTCATGTGGAAAGGTGCTGGCTCAGGTAGTAGATGGCCATCAACTGTGACTAGTTGGCCATAAGCTGTAACCAGTTAGCCATTAGCCACTAATATAACTGCCGTGGCTACGCTAGCAAGCGTGGATTGCAGCTAGCAAGGTTGGTTGGTTGGCAGAGAAGCAGATGGCAGATTGCAGCTACCAAGTGGAGTAGTTGGTTGGCAGAGAAGCGGACGGCAGGTTGTGGGTTGTGTGGCTTCCTGTGTCTCCAACCCAGCCGCCAGTGAGACTATACTGGTATGACCCCCCTATCTATGGCTCCGTGGGTGTTCCTTTTTGGCCTCACCACATCCTGCGTTCTGGTGTGGAGAGCGAGACCAGAGACCCTGCATGACACTATGTTTCATTTCTAGCTTTTAAAAATTCCCTTCGTTGATCAGTTATTAAACTGGGTGTTAATAGTACCATGTATAATTGTTGATTTTCCCATTTTCTGCTATAATCGCTGATTTTTTTGGTCTTGAATTATCTACTATATGATTTTAAATTACTCTTCTTACTATCTCTGTTTCACATTTCCTTGGTAGATCTTTTCCCATTTCTGGAACTCTTGCTTTTCTGTAGTCTTTGTTTTATGAACAGAAATTCTCATGATTCTAAACTTGTTCACATTTTTAAATGTTAAAGAAACTACTTAGTTCCACATAATGTGATTATAGCTATAAAGCACCTTCCATAAGAAGCACCTTGAAGAAACATCTCCTATTACTGACACTAGAATCACCTCAAGAGACCACAGTTCCTTCCACCATATTCTATTACAGGCATCTGGTTGGCAATAATACAGGTGACCCATTTTTCTTGAACGTGCCTTGGAAGAAGATGCTGTCATGCTTTTCAGAGTTAGTTTTAGTGTGTTACACACCCCAATCCCAAATAGTTTGTCTTTTTCTTCTTTATGTCTAATTTACATCTTTCCAGCTGATGAAAACAATGGTTCCCATTTCTCTTCCTTATCATTCTATTTCATGCCTTAAGGGTGTTTTCCTCCTGAAATATTTTAATTGTATTTTCTCTCTGAACATAATTGGTAATTTTAAACAATTTGTGGGGGGGATGTTATTTTTTTGTTACCTTTCTACTTATGTTGTCATATTCATGACTCTAAGTTCTCCCAGTCTGGCAGTCCAAAACGCCTTGTTTAAAAGTCATTGCAGAACAGTTAGCTCCTCTTATCCCAGATTGATTCCCAAGTTACACTATTTTATGTCAACTATGCTACTCTATTATCTGCTATGATGCTTTTGAACCCCATACTTTAGGCCTCACCTACTGGAAACCCTTTATCCAGTGTATGTAGTGTGTGTGTGTGCTTGAGCATTTACACACGTGTGTTTTGATTTATTTCTGCCATGCTGTGTTGCATTTGTGAGTCAAGCCTTTTGGGACTTCTTGGGTTCTAATTCTGCTGCTAGCACTGACTTCTTCCTCCGTTTAGTTCTAGTTGACATATACTTACTGAACTTGTGAATATGCATAACTCCATAGAGAAGATAAAGACAGAATTTCAGTTCTGGACACTGGCTGAACTTGGAGCAGCTGAATGAGTAAAAACAAGCAAACACAGACTTTTTTAAGATAATGAGCAGCAGTCTTAAAATTAAACTTTCAAACTATGTTTTCCTTGCTTCTACCATCCTTTTTCTGTTCTGTAGGAGATTAGGAAGATACTGATAATCATGTACAGAGAATTCTTATTAAAAGAGAACGCTTCACCCATGATACTTCTCCTCTGGTTGTAATTCCAAATGAATAAATGCAACATGGATGGGTGGCGTGTACAGAGGCAATATTATAAAAAGACCAGGTTTTGTTATTAATAGTATATATATTTTTTCCTTGGATGAAGCAAGCTGTTGCAGGTTGGCTCCTCGGGAAACAGTGTCCGAGAGAGAATTTGGTGTACAGGATGTTTAGCCAGGAGGCACTAATCACTGCCTCCTGTGACGGGAGGGAAAGGACGAGGAACTGGCTGAGGGAGAAGATGAGTCGTAAGGCAGGCTGATGGCAGCCCCCTCTAAGCCCACGGGGAGCTCTGCAGCAAGCATGGCCTTTCAGAGCTGTCCTGGCTTGGACATAATGGACCGCGTCAGTCAGTCATTGGATGTAGGCCACCACAGAAAGGGCCTGTCCTAGGCGGGGTGGATCTCTGCAGCTGGGACAATTTTTGAAGTGGCCATATGATAATTGAAGAATGCCACCTGACATCACCTCCAGGATCTGGGACACATGTCCTTTCTTAAAATGGAATCTAAGTTATGTGTCTTCATGTACATCAACTCCCACCAGTTACTTGGATGTCAAACAGCTATAGATGTGCATGTTAAACACCTTCAAGTAAGAATATTTTTTTACTAAATTGCTCCCACTTTCTGTATGACATTAGTCCAATATTTCAAGTGAGAAGTGAAACCTGTCACAGTAGCATAATTAGACTCTACCTTTGTCATAAAAACAATTTTTAGTTCAAAGAATCTCTTTAGCTCTACGATTTCTTTAACTTATCCAGGTAATATCTGTGCATCTACTGTTAATGAGATCAAGTAATAATAGGATGTCTCTGCCGACAAGATGTGGGGGTCAGTGGGAGGACCTACAGACAAGTAACTATAAGACACAGCAGGAGGTAGTGTCTTAAGAGAGAAGCAACACGGCACAAACAGAAAATGTTGACTGGCTGGGAGAGCGGAGGACAGACAAATAAGAAAAATACCGATTTCAATACAACACCATCGAAGAAATATGAGTGAGGTGTGTTAGAAGCAGAGAATATAGACATCCAGCCAATTCTAGGGGTGGGGGGGATGGGAAGTCTAGAATCATAAATAGGTTTCCAGAAGAAACTGAGTTGAGTTCCAAAGGGATGTGGAGCCTGAAACGGTGTCCAAAAACAGAAAATAGCTAAAGTGACTTTTCATACTATAAGATGATAGCGGTGAGAATGGGGCTAGGGTCAGGCATAGGAACAGTAATGAGGACAATGTGTAGTCCCTCACGTTCAGAGCCAATATGGCTGAAACAAAGGGCACACATTGCATGTAGACACACTGTGTGGGTCGGCAGTGATAGATATCAGATCTTGTTGCATATGATGCCTCCTGCTTGAACCTGAAGGCAGCAAAGTCATTGAAGCCTTGGGCCATCCTCCCACAGTGTTTGGGGAAATTAATCAGGTTGAGGTTTATAACTGGATTGCAGTGCAGAAAGGTTTAAAAAAAAAAAAAAAAAAAAGGAAGACCAGTTAGAATACAACTGAAAAAGTTTTTAATAAAAGGTGATAGTTGTGTGTTTGGGGGGAAAAGAGCCAGACACAGGAGATATTGAGAAGTGAGGTAGACAAGACGTAGCAACCCACTGGACGTGGTTGAAGATAAAGGGAAATGAACACCTGGGAACACTTGTATTATTCTGTGCTTCGTGCATCTGAGAGCTTTTGGTAGCACTAATAGAAATAGGGAACTGAAGATGACGTTTAGATTAAGGCAGAACATGATACGTTTGGTTTGGAATTTGAGATCTTTCTCGGACATCAAGATGAAGATATCAGCAGACAACTGAACAAGCAGACACGAAGCTTGATAAGGAGTCTTTGGTTAAAAAGGGAGATTAGGGAGTCAAGGGCATCAAGCTACAGCTGGCCTTGTGGGTGTAGACAGGATCTCAGGGAAATGGAGGCAGGAGGCTTGGCCAGGCACCAAGTAACGCTTCCATTAGTGTGTGGACAGGGAGGGCACACAGCAGCCACTTACATTGCTGAACTACTTATTTAAGGATTGTAATCTCTTCCATAACTTGTATGAATTTTTCAAATGAGTAAGCCACCCACCCTCATCCTCTCTCTGCCACGGGATGTATGAACTCTTATAAAACACTTGTCTATGTGATATAAATGCCATTCAGGAAGCAGAGATGGTGACAGCATGTATTATTCCTGAGAACATATTATTGGGCCATTTAATTAACTTAGGAATAATTTCAAATCATATTTACCACGCAAATACTATATAGTTTAGTTCTAATAATTGAGAAAAACCTTAAACCTCATTGGCCATATGGGAACCTTTATTAAATAATTATATATAGGAAAAATAACATGCGTTTAAAAATAATACCACCATCAACAAAGTGAAAAGACAACCTACAGAATGGGAAAAAATATTTGCAAGCCATATATCCAATAGAGGGTTAATATCCAAACTATATAAACAACTCATTCAACTCAATAGCAAAATAAATAAATTATTCAATTTAAAAATGGGCAAAGGATCTGAACAGACATTTTTCCAAAGAAGATAAATAAATGACTAACAGGTACATGAAAATAGACTCACTGTCATTAGTCGTTAGAGAAATGCAGATTGAAACTGTAATGAGATATCTCCTCATCCCTGTTAGAATGGTCAGCATCAAAAAGATAAGAGATAAGGAATGTTGGCGAGGATGTGGAGAGAAGGGGACCCTTGTGCACCGCTGGTGGGATTGCAGATTGGTGCAGCCACTATGGAAAACAGTATGGAGGTTCCTCAAGAAATTAAAAATAGAGCTACCTTATGATCCAGCAATTACACTTCTGGGAATATATCCAAAGGAAATTAAAATACTCAACAAGATATCTGTAGTCCTGTTTTCATCGCAGCATTATTCATAATAGCCAAGATACGGAAACAACCTAAGTGTCCATGGATGGATGATGGATAAAGAAAATGTGATATTTATATTTATATACATACACACATACAGAGGGTCCCAAAAAAATGTATACACATTTTAAGAAAAGAAAAAGACTGTTATTAAAATTATAATACTTAATATATACTGGTAACAAAAGATAACTACTAGTCATGTGTATACATTTTTTGGCACCCCCAGTATACATACAAACATATATGCACACACATCCATCCATGCACACACAATATGGTACTATTCAGCCATAAAAAATGAGGAAATCTTACCGTTTGTGACAACATGGAAGGATAAGTGAGATATATCCGACAGAGAAAGACAAATACTGTATGATCTCACTTATATGCGATATCTAGAAAACATCAAATGCATAGAAAAAGAGATCAAAGTTGTGGTTGCCCGAGGCAAGGAAAAGGGGGAGGAGGAATTGGAGGCAGGGGGTCAAAAGGCACCAACTTCTGGTTATCAAATAAGTGAGTACTAGAGACGTAATGCCCAACATGGTGACCACAGGTAACACTGCTGTTTGATACACAGGAAAGCTGTTAAGAGAGTCAGTCCCAGGAGTTCTCCTCACAAGGAGAAAATTTTCATTTTATGTATTTATTTTTTTATTGTACTATATGAGATGATGGCTGCTAACTAAGCCTATTGTGGTCTTCACATCATCATACATGTCAATCAAACCATCATGCCGTACGCCTTAAAGTTATACAGTGATGGACATCAGTTATTTCCCAATAAAACTGGAAAGAAATTAAATCTTGAAAAACCGAAAAAAAAAAAAAAAAAAGTCCTTCCAGCCCATTGGAAGAACTTCAGTGTAATCTGGAGAAAGGTGAATCCCTGCCGTATGTGCAGCAGGCAATGTTCTGATATTACCCGCCATGTGTGGGTAATGTGGGCTCAGACATGCAGACACTGCAGGTTGTCGGTGCTCGTCTCCAGTGAGGATTATGAAATTTGTTCTATATGAATTTGGTTTCCCATGTGGTTTTCTTTTGTTTTTAATTATAAACAGTCCTTTAAGTTGTGGTACTTTCCTTGAACCTAGGAGTTTCAGAAATGAGAGCAAATATGGATGAGTTGGTCCTGCTGTTGTTTTCTGTTCCTAAGAGAAAATGTTTCTTCATGAGTTAGAATTTGGCCCAAACTGAGTCATCTCTGAAACTCCAGTGTACTGTTTTTTGTTTGTTTGTTTTTTTCTTATGATGCCTGTCTTAAAAGATCACTAAGCCAAACAGGAATTCTTGTTTGAACAAGCCTTAAATAATTCATTTTATTTGGAAATTTGGAAATTTCTCTAAATGTATGCGACTCGCTCTCTTAACTCAGCCATGGAATTTAAATGTGGTCTTTCCAGTCTAGGTCAAGAGAAACATATATATGGGTTAAACATGTTTTATTTTTTGATTTCATACACAATTTGGGCTGTGACAAACATGCCCAAGCCACAACTCCCTAAGGGAACCTTAGAGAGACACCCTGCAAGTCGTCCCCACCATGTCACAGGGACCATGCCTACTCCTTCCTTGCCCTTCCCACCCCTCAGCAGCCAGAGAACACCCTCTGGATCACTCCTGCCTGCTTCCCATGTCAGTGTTTGGGTGTCAGTTAATATCAGTTCATATGGAACCCCAAGGGGAACTTAGAGCAAGGGATTGAGAGGGCTTCCAAAGGAGCTCGCATTGGTGTGGATACGAGTAGCCATGGCTTCAGTCAGCACCTGCAGGCTCCCACAATGCCCTCTTACCCTACATCATGCCCTCCTGAATCTCACCCTCATGCCTTTCCCTCCTCCGGCAGACAGGACCAGCGGCCTCCTTCATGTTGAGCAGCTATGGCTGCTGCTGGCCTGGAAGTCACCCTGCTCAGTGCAACAAGCTCACGTAGCAATTCAGGCCATAGCTGAATAAGCAAGGACAGGCCTTGACTTTATCTCCCCAATTTGCCCTACCAGTAGGGGGAGAGATGGTTCATTGGGACCACTAGTTACAAGTGCTGGGCCCGTAGACTATAATCAGACCACGAAATGGAGCCCTATCAGCTCATCCTTATTATGTCCTGGATGCATCGCCCTTTCTACTCATAATTTCAGGATTGTCTAACTTTGCGAGTATAGACACAATTTCATCATTACCTCTAAAAGATGTTTTTAAAAACTATTACGCGATTAAGATATATAAGACACTACTCACTCAACTAGTAGTTGTGAGAAATAAAAAAGATAAACTCGATACATCTTCTGCATCTTATGTCACTCTATTTAAAGAAACAGACATTCCAAAGATCACTAGACTCACATGACTCATCCTGTGATATGTCCCATCGGAGAATCTTCAACCACAGGCTCTGGAGTGCATAGAGGAAGACTTAAATTGTGTTCTGTCAACAGAGTAGAGAACTATATCACATAGGGTCAGGGAGTTACAATTTGGGGGTCTAAAGTATGTTGTAAAGTAACAGAATGGGATAACTAGCCAGTCTGATGGGCGGAGAGACCCCTGTGTGATGTGTCTCATGCACAAATCACACATGTTCATGAGCCTCACGGTTTTAGAGTCACAGCTTGCATCTCAATGGACATCACAGAGCTTTAAGCTTATGCTCGTCCTGGGCATGTCCAGTGGGCATACGGACACCTAAGATGGCTGTGTCATTAGGACCAACTTTCAGAAATCGACCATGGGATTTGCATTTCCGTACGGGCAGGATTAGCAGATGCAATTTTTGGAGGCTCCATGAAGCAGGTAAGATGTAAAAAAAAAAAAAAAAAAAAAGAGAGAACTTCTTAAAGAATGAGAAGAAAGAGCTTGTGAGAAAGAATGGAGCAAGGGAGTTGGATGAGAAAAAGATCTGAGAAGATGAAAGTCCCCATTGCTGTAAGTCAGAAGACTTGGGCTTGAGGCAGGCAGGCACTTTGAGCAGAAAGAAATTAAGAGCTGTCAGCCTGAGAATTGTGTGGTGGCCATGGGGTTAAATTACCATTAGAAAAGAGATGATAAGATATGGAGCTGAGGAAATAAATGATACGTGGCAATGAAAGGAGAGCCTCCGTATGTCTCAATATCCACGTAAAAATTTGATTTTTTCTCAGTGAAGGATGCGCCTTGGGACATAAAACAAAGTTACAAAGAGGAAAGCTAGAACAATGCTGATTGAGCAACCGCTATGTACCCCTTTGGCTCTATACTGCTGTGTTACAGAAAGCCCTTCCCCAACATTCTCATGAATTGTCTTTTATTATCACCATTTTATTCACAAAGAAATAAAATCATGGAGTTAAAGAAACTGGGTAAAGAAAATGCTGCTCATTACCCAAGATTGACTGACACCCAACCCATATTTCTTTCAATATGTCATATTCCTCTTTGGGGGAAAATTTTTAAAATGTGTTTTTTTTCTCCTACAAAGAATATACAATTAATTTTTGAGGGACAAGGCACAGAAAGATGTTTGCCTGACTTAACGTTCTTGTTAAGGGTTTAGAAAGAATATGAGTCTAAATTTACATTTGGCAGCATTCAATGCTTCTGAACTGCCTCGGAGAAAGGAACTTCATGGGGAATGAAGTAAACAGACCTGGTAATAAGTGACATTTAGCAGATATTTATGTGCTTTGGGATAAGACGGTTATGTCGAAACTTGTTGCAGGCCCCATTCAGAATTTCTGCTCCTGTACAAGCTTCCACTGTCAACCAAATTCAGAGAATTTACCTTAAAAGGTGGTAGAATGAACCAGAAGTAAGCATTGTGTCTCCAACAAGAGATTTGGCTTTACCAAAATCACTACAGGAGTTCTTTGAATCACTTGCTTTACTGTTTGCCTCCAATTTTATATCTTATGAATGAAAATAAAAGATTTGGGACATTTTAAAAATTTTTAGCATGTTATACAGCAGGCTTGTGATTGTGAAGCAAAGGAGATGGCATGTAGTGAGGAGAGAATTGATGTGATAGACAAGTAGGTCTTTTGATTTAATTTGCATTTTAAAAAGTGCATCTTCGTAATGTGAGCAAAACAAGCAAGAAACCTGATTTTGACATTATTCTGAGAAAATGACTTTTCCCTCTAAATTTCTCCTTTCATCATGAAAATTTTTTATTTATTTATTTTATTAAATTTATTGGGGTGACAATTGTTAGTAAAATTTTTTATTTTAATTATTTGGGTAGGGTATTTTGGTTTTGTTTTTTTGTAAATACGTTTCAAAACATTTTAGCTATATCTTTTTTCCATTTAATACGGTAACTATAACTTAGGATTCAGAGTGTTAACTAAGTACTATGATTCTGTATGAATTGTAAAATAGCTGACTATTAAGGGTCCCGGCACAGATTAGTCCCCGACTGCTGTGTGTGTTGCGTTCCTATGTCTACGCGTCATAGTTTGTGCCTAGTTTCTCATTCCCCTTAGTTTGCCGACTGTGGCTTCTCACTGAGCCCTTATCAGTAGGCCTGTCTTCGCAGTATCTGGTTACGACCAAGAAATGAGATAACTAGGAGTGTGGTAACAGTTTAAAATATGTGCAAAACATGGGATTTTTCTTTAAATGACATGCATGGGGCACCCTTCATTTTCAGCAATGTGGCTTTATGGCTAAAGTTTCTGAAATTTACTTCTATAGCTGTAAATATATTCCTTAGAATTCTATAACCCAATGAATTACGGATATTTTGAAATTATGGAAAGCTTGGGTTTTGCTTTTGTTTTCTTTTTTTCAACTGTGATTTCTTTGTAGCTACTTCTTGCCTCTGTTCTTGAAAAATAGTATGCATGTACCTGTTCTCTATACTTTCTTCTTCTGTAAGGACACATGCTTATATTTAATAATTATTGACAGCCTATACCCTACATATTGTTTTCTTATTAAATAGGTAAAAAATATGCTATGTGTTATCTAGCTTTCTTGATTTGGGAAATAGAAAGTAAGTCTTTATATATTTCTCCTCCTTATTATAACTGATAAGAGACATGGAGTTCTTTCCCTTGGCCGGTAATCTTTCATCTTAACTGTTTTTTTTGGTTTTGGGGCCTTTTTGCTCATCTTAAAGACTTAGGAAATAGAGCCAGTGCTAAGGAACCAATTCTGGTCCGTGTGAAAATTTGTGAACACCTGTGCTAACACATTCACTTTTCACAGCAGCACTTCTTGTTTTACAATTAAGGAAACTGAGGCACAAAGGGACTCGATGACGTTAGTTAGTCGCACAGCTGGACTTAAACCCAGGTCGCCTGGCTCCAAAGTTTTCATCTTCAAACGTCTAAGTTTTGCTTTGTCTTGTGCACCTGAAACTAATAAAAAAAAAATATATGACCTGCAATTCAGATAACCAGCATCAAACCAACAGTGGGTGCGAGGTCGTCTGAGTAGACGTCTGACAACCAGGTTTCTGTGTGTGAGAAGCCAAAGAAGCGGAAATGTAGCTATTTTTAATTAAAAATGGAAGTTATTAAGTTAATAATACATGTATAGTAAACATTTAGGCCATGTGGGACCGGATTTCGAGCACCTTTGTGCTTAAGACAGAGCTGTCCCATCTGATGTCAACAGAGTGCAATCCGAGCATCCTCCCACTGGTCTTCCTGCCAGCGCCAGGCAGAACCTCATCTTGAGATCTTCTCTTAGCATCGGACCCACTCACTGCAGACCCAAAGCTCCAGCTTTACATTGAGAATCCACAGCAGTTTCCACATTGAATGCACTTGTCAGGATCTTATACTATTTGTGTTTGTTTATTTCTCTGGTAAGACCTCACTTGAGCCATCTGCTTACTTACTAGTCCTGCTCTGACTGTACTTGCTATTCTGAGTTCTAATTCCCAACTACTTGTGCAAGCATATAGTAGCAATAATAATGACAATAATGATAATAATAATAATAGAAGAGCCACGGCTGTGATCTCTTGATACCCACTGCCTGTGACCACCCATGAAAGCTCTGCTGTGCACAGATGCTGTATTAAGTTCATCGTTGTATGCCCAGCACACACAGTGTTGTCAAGCACAGGCCAGGTGCTCAATAAGCACTTTTTGAGTGAATGAATGATTGAATGGTTTCTATTCATATGTTTCACAGCTGGATCCCTGATGTGTCCTCCGAGTTGTTAATTGCAATGAATCTACAATTGATTTAATGAACAAATTCTGCAGACATTTTACTATTTAATAACTTCATTCTATAGAATCATCTAGTATAATAACTAGTTTATATTGGATTATTTGCATGCTTAATAAAATTATTTTGCAACCTTGGTTATTTTCAAGTCCCTGTCAAAAAAAAAAAAAAAAAAAGACAAGATCTGAGCCCTCATTCTACAGTGAACTAGTTCCATGATGAAGGGCAAAGCAACATTTTTGAGTTTCAATTTCCCCGTCTATGAAGTGAGGAGACCCTATAAGGCTGATAGGGAACGTATTGAAAATCTGCCCATAATCACATAAGTAATGGTAACCGAGGAAGGAGTCACACTTGGCTGTCTGGCTCCATTTAAACTATTTTCTGATGCTGAAAGCCTATGAGGCCAGCTAGGCAGTTACTGAGGAAGAGTGGTCCTGAGGCGAGAAAGAGCAATAGTACTTTCTCGGGGAAATTTAATCAGGAAAGAACCTTCCAGACTGAGCTTGGCTGTGTCCACAGCTGGCCAGGCTGAAGGCTATAACCTCATCCTCATTTGCAGCTCATCCCAACAACTCAGAAACTGGCCGTGAGTCATTTCATAGTTTGAGGTCATGCACGTGGAATATATAAAATTGAGGGGTTCAGAGTAAAGATGTGATCATCCTAACATAAAATACCTATTTTTAATTAACATTTGCTATTAGTTGTACATTAGATATAAGAAAAAAAGTTTAACAAAAAAATTGGAATCTCTGCTTCCTAACAGGTTTAGGTATGCGTATCAGGAAGGCAGGAAATAAATGGATGGAGGGCCAGCAATCATGATGATGATAATAGCAAAGCAGGAAGAAAATCTCCTCATTTTATAAAGCTTCTAAGGGAAAAGCAAACCCAAATCCTTCTTTTACAGAATTTATACCAAAGAGCACAGAGTCTGAAATGTTTTCATTCCAAAATGATTGATTTTTTTAAAAAGTTTATAGAAATAAATTGCATTAAGCATATTTGCTGCAGTACACATCAAGCCATGCTTTTCATTTAGAATGATGAGAAAAATCAAATAATAGGAGAGCACAGTTTCAAATCTTCTACTGGTTCATCCATTTACACACTAGAGCAGTGACTGTATGACTCTTTCAATGTCATGCAAAAGGTTAAAGGAAAAAAGAATGTGGACTATGTATACGGCTCATTATCATCTTTCCTCTAATACGTGTTTTTTCTCTTCTTTCAGTCCCACCTTTCATCCAACCTTTTGAGTTTCCAAGGTTCTCCATTGGACAGCGGGTTTTCATCCCGTGTGTTGTGGTCTCAGGGGACTTACCCATCACGATCACCTGGCAGAAGGATGGCCGACCAATCCCAGCGAGCCTTGGGGTGACCATTGACAACATTGACTTCACCAGCTCCTTAAGGATTTCCAACCTTTCTCTGATGCACAATGGGAACTACACCTGCATAGCCCGGAACGAGGCGGCCGCCGTGGAGCACCAAAGCCAGCTGATCGTGAGAGGTGAGTGAGAGATGCAGGACACATCAGAGCTACGCAGCCTGATTAGGGTGTCTGCTTGAAATGTTATGGAAATAACTAGAATTCATAACATTTCCTGTCATCCCATTAAAAAACAAACAAAAAACTCAACTATAGAAACCAGCTATGAACTCCCCTAAACTCCAAACCAGGTTTCCTTCACCTAGAATACAAAGTTTCAAAAAATTAGCAGCAAAGAAATGTACCAGAAAAGACATGGGAGCCATAGGATTTCATTCATCAAATAGGGCTTTCCTAGATTAACCCATTAATTTTGACAACCAAAGTCCACGAGACCCCTGCCGTGTTGTATTTATTTTATGTAGCACTTTTTAATAATGTTGGCATTTAGATTGATGGCTTTTAAAAACATTTGTCAAAGCCATATATTACAGTTTTTCTAAAAGTAAAAAAAGAATGGCTTTCTATATATATATATATATATATATATATATATATATGTATGTGTATATATATATACATACATATATATTTATTTTATTTATATTTATATATAATTATATTTATGTATAATTTATATATATAATATTTATATTTTTATATATTTATATATATTTATATTTATATATAATTTATATATATTATATTTATATATAATATATTTATATATATTTGTTTTAGGTTTAGAAATGTGATTTTCTTGTGCCTCTCTTCTCTTTAGCATTAAATCTTTCATTATTTTGGGAGGCTACTGCGACATTTATTAAACTGAGCAAATCATGGTAATATTTATGAAAACAATTAAAAATAGGGTAATCTAACTTGTAGAAAACATTGGCAGGAGTCTCAGTACATCTAAAATGTAAGCAGCAGCCTTATTTCAAATCTCTAGTCGAGTGACCAAATTCTCATTGAGGTTGATACTCCTCATCTTCAAAGAGAGCAGTTAGTGTTCTGGGAAGTCTGTTGAGCGTGGGTATTCTACGATTTTATGGCTTTCCCAGAGCTACATGTGTTCATACACCAGTACAGCGTTCACCCACATTGCCAGACTAACTCTATAAAGTTAAAGATGTATATTAATGTGATTATGTGAATTTTAAAATCCCCAAACACTGGGCTCTCAGCGTAGTTATCAGGGGAGGATATTTCTGTCATCTTCAGGATAATCACTAGCTCTGAGCCGATTCTTTCCTGAGCAGTAGATTCCAGAGTCTTTCCTCAGTCCTCAAATCTTGCCCCCATGACATCTATTCTTCCTTTCTGGCTGAAAAGCAATGCACTTTCTATCTATTTGCCAACAAGAGAAAGTGAAGCATACAGATTCGTATAAAGAAATCAACTTCGTATTTGTAAAAAAAGTTTTCCCTGAGTAAATGAGTATGAAAATATATGTTCGGTTAGATGCAAACTAAAGATACAAATGAAATTTTTTCTCATTCTACCTTGTACTTTTGAGTATAAGAAAGGGATACATGAATTTTTTCCCCCCATTTTTTGAAGATAAGTGTATACGGGAACCAACATGGTGGTATCTGCTTCCTGAGTGTTTTCTCATAAGAAGAATTGACTCTTACTATGTCCTTTTTGAAGGGCAAGCAGTACATCAGCCTGTCCCCTCTATATCTGCTCTGTAACATCCAGGTCAGAGAACAGAGCTGCTAGATAAAAATGTCCACAAGTGTTCTTTGTATCACTTTCCCTTGCAGAAAAGTTAACCAGACTTTTGACCAAGGCAAAGATCATATGAACTGAAATGGAACCGAGCCATTCAGAATACTATAGTTGATCATAATTTGTTTAATGGCTCCATGTGGTTGTTCTTCGAATGTGTTAAATAAGCTTCTGTGACATTAACATTAAATCACCAGTTAGGTGATAAAACCCTGAGAAAGGAAATGTGCTTCGTGAGCAGGTCAGTGACTGGAGAAGTAGTCGGGGACAAGATGATGTGGGACAGTGGTCATTCTGGACTTCACCATAGAATCTCCTGGGAGATCTAAGGAGACACTGATGGCTACTTCTGGTCCCTGCTAACCCCAATTAAATCAGAATCTTTGGGAGTAGACCCATCTCTCAGATCTCTAGGGTATTTTTGTCTTTAAAAGCAAACAAACAAACAAAAAAACTCACCCATGAGTGGTTCTTTCTTTTTTTTAAATTAAAGTTTATTGGGGTGACAGTAGTTAGTGAAGTTACATAGGTTTCAGTTGCACAGTTCTGTAATACGTCATCTATTAATATGTATCACATTGATCACATTGTGTATTTGCCTTAAGTGTTGTCACACGTTAGAATTATATGAGGAGCTTTAAAAATTCATGTATCCCAATTCTTATATTCGGATTGCAGCCCATACTAGTTAAATAATCACCTTTGGAGGTGAAACACAGGCTTCAGTGATGTGTAAAATCCCCAAGTTGATTCTAATATGCAGCCAAGTTTGAGTCCTAGCACCATGGTTAATTTGAATATACAGCTATTTTAGAAGTCTGGATTTTTTTAATTTTTTTTTTTAATGCACAGAAAGGTCACTGGTGACTTTAACCAGGTCAGTGACATGGCCTGATTTATCTTTTTAATTATCACACTAGCAGCTGTATGATGAATGGACAGAAAGCAAGAATAATAGGTAAGAGGCTATTTCTGAAGTTCAGGCAAGACAAAAATTCCTTGCATGTAGGTGGTAATGGTCAAGGTAATGAGAAGCAGCTGAATATGCCATATGTTTTGGAGGCCAAGCAAACAAAACACGTTTACTAAGTGAATGTTGCAAATGGGAGAGGAATTTATAATGGAAACACATATTTTACCTAATCAGGTAAATGGAATATTCTTGAACTGAAGTGGAGGAGATGCAGGGATTAGCAGTTGTGACAAGGGAAACAATGACGTGGGAGGCACAAGAGGGTCTAGACTCAAGGCATTCCAACATTTAAGGTTCTAGAAGAAGAGGAAGAGTCAGCACAGGAGACGGAGATGGAGCAGCCACGGAAATGGAAAGAAACCTGGGGACTGTGGGGCCTTAAAAGCAAAACAGGAAATAGATCCAGAAAGATAGGTAATAAAGTATGTCAAATCCTGCTGAAAGTACAAAGAGGGAAAACCAAGAATTGGTCATTGGGTTTAGGAAGATGGATATTGTTTGTGACCTTGAAGAGCAGCATAGCTGCCATGAATGCCTGACTAGTGGGGCTTAACAGAAAAGGAAGTGAATGAATGTGTGGGAACTCAACAAAAGACAATTAGGCAGAAAAACAGAGAAGTTAGAGATGGACATGGGCAAGGAAAACTTATATGCTGATGGGAATGAGTCAATAGAGAGGAAAAAAATATGTGACAAGATAAAGAGGAGATGGTTATAGTAACAAAGTCCTTGAATTAGTGAATTGGGGTTGGATTCTTTGCACCAGTGGAATATGTTCAAACTAGTATAGTAATAACCATGGTTGGATGAGGGGGCTCCAGACGTTAGAACCAAAAGAAATGGCTGGAAATTCTATGGAGGCAGATTTGGGATCAAGTAACTTGAAACATAAATTTGAAAATTTATCTAATGGGGTCATCAGAGAGGACTAGGTAATGGATTTATTCTCCTACCATCAATAACTATAAAACTGGACACAAATTTATAAAACAACCATTTTCAGGTAGTGGGACAGGCAGCACAGGACTGTGATTCTTGAGAGAAAGGAAACATATGAGCTGAATTCCAAATTCACCCCAGATATCTGCCTGGAGCAATTTCCAAACTATGGCAGAGGATGCGGAGCCCACACAGACAACTGTGATCTAGCTGGGTGGGAAAAGCAGAGTAGCAATTTAGAAGTACATGTTTCTCCAAAAATAAGACCTAGCTGGACACTCAGCTCTAATGTGTCTTTTGGAGCAACAATTAATACAAGACCCGGTCTTTTTTACTGTAATATAAGACCGGGCCTAATATAATATAATATAATATAATATAATATAATATAATATAATATAATATAATATAATATAATATAATACCGGTCTTGTATTAATTTTTGCTCCAAAAAGATGCATTAGAGCTGATGGTCCAGCTAGGTATTGTTTTCGGGGAAACATGGTATTGAGGCTCTGGATTTTGTCAGGCAGAGCACCAGAGAGTAAAGAGATGTTCCAAACAAGGTTTCTGAAAATCTGTAGAGGGCTTCTGCTGAGTTTTTAGCTGAATATTACACTTCACATGCATATGGTGAGACTCTATGAAATCTAGCAGAGAACAACAGCTAGGAGTAGGTGTGATGAATGAAGATTCCAGAGGTTACTTAGTGCTGAAAAATGTTAGATTTCTGACTAGCTAGAGTAGAGACACATGAGGAATTCAGTGAAAATCTCAGAGAGACCACATGCTAAAAGTAGGGCTAACCTAGCTCTGAAATAAGGGCTACTGTAGTCCCAACCTAAAAAATGCCTAACGAGAGCCTTGACAAGATAAAATTTCTTCACCATTAAATTAAGTGACTCGAAGAATAACATTCAACACTCTTAAAAGCAAAAGAACAAAATCCAGACTCTCAATACCGTAGCATATTCACAGTGTCTTGTACACAATTACTAGATATATGAAGAAGCAGGAAAATGTGAGCCATAAATAAAAGGGAAATAAATTAAAAGAAACAGACTAATGGACACACAGATGTTGGAATTAGCAGGCAAGATTTTAAAGCAGCCATCATAAACATTTTCAAGAATTCAAATGAAAACATGTATGCAATTTGCGAAGGAAAGCATGCAAGAAGAAAAGCACTTTTTTTTAAGTACCGTAAGGAAATTCTAGATCTGAACACAATATCTAAAATGACAAATTCACTGGATCTATTTAATAGAGTATTGGACACTACAGAACAAAGGAATAGTGAACTTGAAAGAGGGCAAGGGAAGGTATCCAAATCTTTTCACAGAAAGAATAAAGACTAAAAAAATGGCAAACAGTGCCTCTGTGAACTTGGGGCAATGTCAACCAGTCCAAAATATACATTGTAAGAGTCTCAGTAGGAAAGGCAGGGAGAATAATTGACCAGAAATTTTCCAAATGTGATGAAAAGTATAAATCTACAGTAAAAACAATCAATGAAACCCAAGAAAAACAAGCACAAAGAAAAATCATGCCATGGCACATCATAATAAAATTGTTCAAAAACTAATGATAAAATATTAAATCTAACAGAGAAATTAGACTCATTAAAGACTGTAGAAACAATTAAGAAAACCTGAGACTACTCTCTAGAAAAAATTTAACCCAGAAGATAATGGACTTTACACAATAATACTTTATTGTGTGATTCATAAAAAAATAAAATATTCAATGATACTATCACAAAGGACAGGGAGAAGGAAAATGGAATTTTGTTGTTGTAAAATTCTTTCTACATTACTCACAAAATGGTATAATATTATCTGAACGTAGATGGTGCTAGTTAAATATGTACATTGTAAACTGTTGAGCAATTATCAAAAATGAAACAAATAGGTATAGCTATTAATTCAATAGAATAGATAAAAGAGAACATTACAATATATTCAGTTAAACATAAAAAAGTTAGGAAAAAAGACAAAGGGTAACAAAAAAGAGATGAAAGAAGTGGAAAAGAAGTACATGGAAAATTTAAACACAATTACAGCACTACTTGCATTAAGTATAAATGGATTAAATATACCAATTAAAAAGCAAAGGTTATTGATCTTAATGAAAAAGCATGATTCAAGTACATGCTGCCACACTTTAAATATAAAAGCATAAGTAATTATGACCTTAGCATCTGGCTGGTAGCAGAGAGCTCCAATTTGATGAATGAATATAGGGAGGACAGAGGTGTTCAGCCCCATTTTCTAAGGTTTGTGAGGGATAAACAGCACCAGTTAAGACATAGAGCCTGTGCCATAGTCACAGTTTGCCTATCTGCTTATTGCTTTGAACCAGTACGTGCTTGATATAGGAAGTGATGGGGAGCTATAAATATCTTTGAACCAATTGCCTTGAGGGAGGAAGACCAGTCTAGTCGCAGTTGATGGGCTGTGGCTCTACTGACAAACTTGCCAAGGGAAGGCCCACTGGCCTGTAAGCCTGACTCCCCAGACCTTTTCCCTGCTTCCCTCCTTTCCTCTCATCTCCCTCTCACCCCTCATCATGGTGTGGACACCTGTCAGCTGCAACCTTGAAACATGATTGAGGGCACATCACATAAAAAGGCCCCGGGGTCATCTAAGTATCAGGAAATTGGAGCAATGCCCTTGGTAATACAGCCAAAAAGGGTAAAAGAACAACATATTTTTGAGGAAATTATAGCATTTGGGGATAAATTTCATGTGAGAGATGCAGTCTATAACTAAGACATTTGAGCTGAGGTGTAGAATAAATGGGTATGATACAAATGGAACTAGGGGGCCCAAATATGACCTTGGGTCATTATAAAGCTTAGCACACTTTTGAAAGCCTGGGTTATTGATTTATACAGACTTAATTTAAAATAAATTAACTGTTATAAAGGAAATAAAAGAAAAAGAAAATGACTCTTAGCTCCTGTGTGTGCTCCATGGCTTACACTGGCAGTGGACCAATGATGTCCCTAATGTCATCCCAGTTGGGTGACCTTGGCACTAATGAAGCCATTTGGAGGGAAAGTACTAGACTTAACGACAGAACCACCTGCCCTTTGATTCCTATTATTGGCTCTGCACCACTGAGAGGCCAGCTGCCAACACAATGATTTCTTTATGTGTAATTTTCTCATACTTCTTTATATCCTAAGATTTATCTGTTGTTTCTGGGTTTTAATGATGAGCTGCCACATTGAGAAACAAATACACTATCTAAAAGGTCTCTGGTTGACATTTATTTGGCAAGGAAAGTAAAAATTTTACAAGGGCACTATCTTGTTGCTATATTTATTGATCTAATCTTTGATATAACCATATTCATATTACCATTTTACTTCATCCATTCAGTTTTCCAACAAATATATATTAAGCATCAATTTTATAACAGATATCCTGAGTGTCCAGGGGACTGTGGTGATCAAAACAGAGAGCTCAAGTCCCTGCCTCACAAAACTCACATTCCAGTAGAAGAGAGAGACAATAACAACAGAATAAAATAAATAATGTCAGGTATCTGACATTAAGTGGAAGCACTTAATCTTACCCACAGCATCATACAAGGTGTCCCAGACTAAGCAGGCTTTGATCTGAGCTAAAAATAATGTCAGGTATCTACATGTACTGTGAGAAATAAAGCTTGGTCAGTGGACTGAGAGTAACAGGCATGAGAATGGTATTTGAGGTAGGATGGACAGGGTGAGCCATTCAGAGATTGTTGGGCAGAGACTTGACTAAAATGAGGGGGTGAGTCACAGAGCCTCCTGTAAGAAGTGAGTCCCATGCAGAGAGACCAACCAAGACCCTATGTCAGAGTGAGTTTTATGTGTTCAAAGGATGGCAAGAGACCCATGTGCTCACTGTTCAGAAGAGAGGAGAGTTTAAGGCAGGGGTGGGTCGTCTATTCTTGGTATGATGGAAGTCATGGGATTTTAGTTTCCAGTATCATCTATTAAATCTTACCTAGACTTTTAGCAACTATCATCTTGACTGAATGCCATCCAGTAGACAATGGCAATACTATTTATTTACATGACCCCCCAGCTGCCAGCACCAAATAGCTTTCAGTTGTTTATCTTAAAAAAAGAAATACTGAATCTTTGTCCCTATTGACAGTTGCTAGGGAATCCTACATCCATTCTTTGAAAAATATAGCTACTTAGAGGTCATGAATTCCAAATATAAAGCTCCAGACTGCACCTAAGGTTGAAAAATACCTGTTCTTTTGCAAACATACCCCACCTCCACTGGAAAAGTCTCTCTGTTAGAAAACTGATACATCAGCAAGTATGCTCACTGTACCATACCAACTAAAGTGTTGCACAAATAAAAGGAAAATGGAATATAATTTTAAAAAGAGGAAACCTGCAACTTTGTGGAATTATACACCCAGACAACACAGAGTATTCAGTCTTTGGGTCCTCTCATAAATTTTGGTCCAAATTGTGGCAGTCCTGAAGGCTCTGCCTCCTTCTGGCTACAGATCTGTATCTCCTTGGACAGAATGCTCCTATACTGCTTTGCTGTCTTCCCTCAGGTGGTGCCTCGCAGCCTTCCTCCTCAAGGACCTGAAGTGCTGAGGCCACTCTGATCCAAGTCATTAACTGAGCCATGATACTTTGGACAATGTCTATTTCCCTATCCTGTAAACTAAAATAATAATATCAATTTATTCATTTATCCTTTCAACAAGTATTTGCAGAGAGCTGTCTATGTCCCAACACTGTGCTCCGTGCTGGGGACATAATGATCTGTGAGAGAGGAGTGGTTCTTCTTCTCACAGGTTGTACAGCCTGATCTGGGAGACAAACAATTAAACCAGCAACAGGAAACAAGCGTGATAAAGGCTATGCAGGGTTCTGTGAAAGCACTTAATCTCACCCATAGCATCATACAAGGTGTCCCAGCCTAAGTGGGCTTTGATCTGAGATTATAATGATGATAATAGTAATAATAGTAGTAATAAATGATAATGCATTAAACGAAGAACTGCAGAAGCATGTGTGAAGACAGAGCAGCAAGAGTGATCATGGGTACTAGAAGAATACAGAGGACCTCAGAACGGCTGCAGCAAAGCCTGGGCGAGGAAAATATCCAGAGAAGAAGCTGTTGACCAAGGACCCAAGTCATAAAGAACCTTCAAAGTATTGTCAGAGTCTGGATTGTATCAATGAACGGTGAGGATGTACTGATGATTTTAAGCAGGGAAATCACAGTCATCCATTGTGGTCTTAGAAGGATCCTTCCGACCACTGTGTGCAGAATGGATTCGAGTGGAGCAGCAGGTGGCAGGTAGACCACTTAGGAGGCTGTTTCCGAAGCCCATATAAGAGCCAATATTGGCCTTGTCTCAGGCTGAGTTCTTCTGAAAGCAGAGTGTGAGGTACAGAACTGGCTGCCAATCGCTTATTCGAGATGTACCTGGATCCCAGAGTGAGAGAGTAGGGGAAAATGAGATCAGAAAGGGAGGAAAAATAAATAAAAATTGTTTGAAAAAGCCAGTTGCTGTGTGGGCCACTGGGGCTCACTTGTTCTGTGTGGGAACCCTCTGATGCATCACACAGAACAGTGGTTCTAGAAGTCTTGTCCCTGAACCAGCAGCCTCAGCGTCACCGGGAGCTTGTTAGAATGGCAGAATCTTAGATCCCACCTCCAATTTACTGAGTCAGAATTTCTTGTGAAGACGTTCAGCAATTTGTGTTTTAATCAGCATTTTGGGCAATTCTGATGCCCTCTAATGGTTGAGAAACACAAGCATCGAACACACCTTAGAATTGTCCTATGTGATTGGAGGATGGAGCGGCAGGATGTCTATCCTGTCTCCTGTCCTTCAGTGGTGTAGGATTGTCTCCCGCAGTCCTGGTCTGCCTCAGTGAAGGTGCATAAGCACTGTGGCTTCACGTGGTGCCCCTCCACACACCCTGTCTGTCCGGCATGACTAGGGCGTGACAGGGGAGATGAACAGAATTGGAAGATATGTGATACATTTTCCAAGAATCATCAGTACCTGATACAACGTGATGAAAGAAGGGAATACAAAAGATAATTCTCAATTATATGGACCATTTCCAACTGTAATTACCTTATACTTACAATATGTCAATGGTTATTTCCCATATAAGCCTCTTTGATCAGTCTTTAAGTGACAGTCCTTTGGATTAGAACCAAATGGAGGGGAGTGGCCATGGATCCATTATAATTAGACATTCTTCCAGAGGAAATGCAAGAGATTAGTTATCTGCCCATTTGACAAGGAGTTCTTGCTCTTAGCTGAATGGGAACCAAACAGACCATAGAATGTAAATGACTGCATACCTGCCTTCCACCTGGGCAGAATGAATCTGGCATGATGACATAAACTTTGTAATTTATCCTTGAGGATGATTATTTTTTACTAGAAAAATTTGCTCTATAAAATCTCTACCATTATTTCCCTAAGAGTAATTTTCTCAGCGTGAGATCGTCATCCCTGATCACCTTTTTAACATTTATTTACATTTTATTGAATATACTTGTCTTACAATATCATCTAAATGAAGTAAATCTGCTTACTAGTTAAGCAACGTTGGAGAGATCCGTTGGCTGTATAACTTATTTAATTTGAAGTTGGGAACTGTGTTTGTTATGTTAAAGCTGGACATACCTGCATTTCCTAAATTGGCCAGCACTCCTGCAACACTTAATATGAGATGTGATCAAACAATATGGTGAATGTTTAAATAAAAAAATTTATTACAGTAAAAGACACATTGCCATCAATCCCCTTCAAAATACTCCCCCTCACTTCTAACACACTTATCCCATCATTCTTGCCACTTTCTGAAGCAGTTCTGGAAGTCCTCTTTCATGAGTGTCTTTAGTTGGGCTGCTGTGGCTGCCTCGATGTCCTGGATCATTTTGACTTTGGGGAAGAGACAGCAGTCACATGGTGCCAGACCTGGTGAATAAGGTGGGTGAGGACACACCGTAATGTTTTTATTTGATAGAGATCGCTGTATACCAGAAGCGGTGTGTGACACAGAGCGTTGTCATGATGGAGGATGATTTATGGCACACTTTAAAACGCACTTTGTCTCAACTGTAGCTCACACATGACTGACTGCACCAAAGAAGGTGAAACTTGTCACACACTGTTACTAAGGTTTGATGCACCAGTTTCTGTATGGAAGATCCCTGCCTTTCCATTGGGTGGCACTCGGCAGCAACATTCGCCATATTTTGTGATGACAATGGAAAGGCTCCAGGACACACATCGCTTCTGGTACGGCAATTTCTGTCAAATAAAAGCATTACGGTGTGTCCTCATCCACCTTATTCACCAGATCTGGCACATGTGACTTCTGGCTCTTCCCCAAAGTCACAATGACCATGAAAGGTAAACATTTTGAATTGATTCAGAACACCGAGGCAGCCACAACAGCACAACTAAAGACACTCACGAAAGACTTCCAGAACTGCTTCAGGAAGTGGCAAGAACAGTGGGATAAGTGTGTTCAAAGTGAGGGGGAGCATTCTGAAGGGGATTAATTGCAACGTGTCTCTTACTGTAATAATTTGTTTTTAAGTTTAAACATTCCCCATATAATTTGATTATACCTCGTATCTTCCAGGCACTGTTCTGAGAACATGTGTAAGTTTAGTTCATTCGATCCCCACACCAATTCTATCAGATGCGTGCTGTAATTATCCTCTGCTTACAGATACGGAAATTAAAGTTCAAAGACATTTGATAACTTGCACAATGCCATCCACCTAGAAGGAGCAGAGTTGGAAGTCCAACCCAGGTGCTTAGCCCTCAGATCTCTGGATTGGATCTCCAACTCTGCTCTAACCTTCACCCTGTTGTCTCTTCTAGAAACACAGCAGTGGAGCCCATCTCCAGCAGCTTCTTATGTTTTGATATTGTTCCCTCCTCCTTGATTGTTTTATGGTCAACGTGCTCTTCATCATGGCTCCTATCGTTTCAACAAGCATCTCAGGCCCTTCCTAACCTCAACTCTGATCTTCCTCCCCGTCCATCACACATGGTGGCTGACATGCCGATGTCTAACACGTAGGCCCACGTTTGTGTCTAAAAATGGAGAATTCTGGAAATTGCAAGGCAGACAAGGTTAGCTTTCTCAGAAATTATGGAAAGGGGAGAGAGGGCACCCACATTTGCTGCTAAATTATCTAATATATATGGAACATAATCCATTTCCTCTCAAACAATCCTGTTACTGCCTCATTGAAATTCCATCTCATATTAATCGTTGATCTGCTGGAAAATATTCTGAGATTCTAACACCTTCAGATGCTACCATACCTAGAAAAATCTGCATTTTCTTTTGAAAACTCAAATACTCTTACAATCACAATAACTTAAAGCGTTTGTTTTCGCAAGTGTATTTTAAACAGAGTGTATGTGTATGTTTCACACAGGGATGGATTTTTTTCAGCATTTCACAAAACTCACCAAATAAGCAGTTGCTTGATTTGCTTATTTTATAGATACACTGTAAAGCCATCATGGTACCTCATTCCAGCCAGCCCCTATGGTCCCCTTTTGGCCCCGAAGGATGCTGACATCAGAGATAATGGTCTACGTGCCTTCATCAGATTTTGGGGAAAGTTCAATAGCGTGTTGTGTTTTTCATTGCCTTTAGGGACTGCTTTAAATCTTCCTTCATCTCCTGTTTCGGGAAGAATACATATCAAATGCTTTGAGAACTTCACACCCATGAGGAATACTTACTCTTGATAATTACTCTTCAATAGGCAGATACGTTTTATCTGTTCTTGAAATTGCGGTTCTGATTCTATTTTCCATGGAGTGGATTCCTGAAGGTCTTCCATAACACACATGAACACCAGAATGTCACATTCCTTCGGTTTAATCCACTTTCCACACTCAAGAGCCTAGTTTTCCTGGGTGCAAAGTGACTTCCGTCTGCCGAAGCTCATTGCTGTAAATAAAACAAATTGCCTGCACTGAGATGGCTTCCCTTATTTGTCCCAAATTGCAAACATTGTTTTTTAAACTCCCATATATATAAAATAGTCTTTGTGTTTTAATGTTCATGAAAATTCTTGGACTTCTTAAAACCGTACCTTCACTAAACTGTGATCTTTTCTGAATTACTGATGACATTTCTGTCTTTTCAGTTCCTCCCAAGTTTGTGGTTCAGCCACGGGACCAGGATGGCATTTATGGCAAGGCTGTCATCCTCAATTGCTCTGCCGAGGGATATCCTGTCCCCACCATAGTGTGGAAATTCTCTAAAGGTATGAAGTAACTTGTGCTTGTTATCTGCCAAACATAGGTTACATTTGAAAGAATTAGGGAAGACTATGTAGTCTTTCCAGAGATGTTTCTTGGAAGTAGACAAGCTCCCCCAGATCTGTCCTTACTCATGTGCCCCCAGTAGTCGTTTTCATTCAGAACATGAAAGCGTCAGTTTCTGTGTAACTCCCTGGGAGTGACCACGAATGGGGAGGCAGTTTATTCATGAAAGTTATTTCCGCACCTGGAAAAATTCAGTCTGCCTGCCTATGTTGTATAACCCTAACCTACTCGGAAACCACTGCACATCCTACATGGGGAGATACAAGCAGAAATTGTCAGACTTACTCATTGGAAAATTATTTTCCCAGCATTTAGATGTATGAAATTAAGTGGTTTCAGAGGGTTAAAAATAGAATCATTGGTTGTTTTATTTATCTGGTTACCTTTGTACATGATATACAAATTACATACAAAAACAAACACATCCAATGTCCTATTTTGAGTGTCTAATGTTCCCTGCTTTCATTTCTGATCGTGCTTTCTCTTCAAAGGCAAAGTAGCATTTCCCTTTGAAGGTAACATTGTAAATATCACATGAACAGAAATGTATAATGTGTAAACGAATGGGGGAACCATTCTAGGCATCGTAAAAATAATTTACGTCCATCTTATCATCTTCTCCAGGAATTTTAGCTTACCTGTACTTACGAACATATTGAAAGTTCTCTTTCTTTTCTCATTTATTCATCTTAATTCAGTCATTTGTTTATCAAACGGTTGAGGGCCACATATGCACTGGTGGGATAAACAAACAAACATACAAATAAATAAATTTAATCTTTTTGCTAACAATCTAAGACCTGCTATATATGTTTAATTGTTATGAGTGTGTTTATTTATTTGTTTATTTTTATCATGGTTTGTATTCCAGATGTTGCTTTTTAAAATAGCATGTTGAATTTTCTTATTATGAAAATAACAATAGAAGAAAACTACAGAGCACACTGCCTCAAGACCCTCTGCTCTATTTCTTTTCAGGAAGAATGGCAGAGGGAGGGAAGGAGGCAGTAGACACTATTTGATTGCAGGGAGAATCAATTAATTTTTTATAAATCTCTGAGGCTACTCCCCTGCAGCAGGCCACATGCATTATCCATGTGAAAAGCACTTTATTTAAAAATAAAAGCCTGTTATTCAGGGTATCTTCCCATGTCACTTCTTATTTCAGTCTGTATTTGCAGCCTCATGGTGCATTAAATGGAAACAAATAAGCATCATACATTGAATTTAGTTTATACAGATGTGCACATAGGATATTATGAACATTTTCCGTGACACTTCTCTTCTTCAAAATGATTTCTAATGTTTGGCATCGTGCAGATGTTCCGTGCCTCTCCCTTCAGTTGTGCCCAGGTTTTCATTATGATAAACACGGCAGCAATGAACATCCTTGTATATTAATGCAATGTGCGTATGTGTAATTGCTTTCTCAAGCTCAATCCCTAGAAGTGAAATAGCAGGACCACATTTAAGGCTTTTGGCCCAGACTGGCCCAGGGCCCTTTGGAAAATATGAGGGCAATTTACACACCCACCAGCTGTGTGAGGCTGTGTGTGTCCCTGCATCCTCGCCAATTAGATAGGATCTTTTTATTCTCAGTCTTTACAATGTGATGAGTGAAATGGTTTCCTGTTTTAATTTGCATATTTAGACCACTAATGATGTTAAAAATGTTTTATCTTATGTTTACTGACCACCACTGTTTCCCCTTTGGGGAATTTCTTATTCACGTTACTCGCACACTTATTTCCATGTGTTATTTATTTTCAAGAGTGTTTTTCATAGATTAAATGCTTCATGTTTCATGGGTATTACAGATATTTTATTCCTTCCCATCACTGATGTGCACATTAAATTATAGTAGCCTTTTTATCGTTAGGATTCGTATGCAATATAAAACCATTGAGTAAAAAATTAGGCATTACAACAAATGTTTGAAAAGTTAAATTCCTCCCAAGTAACATCATTCAAAGATAACCAAAGATACCTACTGTAAACATTTTTGTTTAGCCTTTCAGACCTGTCCCCAGGCAAACAGATAGATAGATAGATAGATAGATAGATAGATAGATAGATAGATAGATAGATAGATAGATAGATATACATATAATTTTGTGTTTTTTAAAAGTATTTGATCATATGATTTTTCCTGACTTATTGTCTTCTTTCTTCAGTTAACAGAATGCTGAGTGTCTTTCCATGTCAACCAATGTCAGCAAAATCATATTCAGTGTGATTTTTTTTAATGTCTGTGTAGAGTTTATATTATACATCAAATAAGTACATCTATGTCTTGCCTTTGTTAGCATTGAGTTCAGTGACTTAAATAAGAGGAGTCTGGAGGTAGATAGTTCAGGACTGGTTTAATTTTACCCTAAGTTATCAGGGACCCAAACTACTTATATTTTTCTGTTCTGTCACTCTTGGCAAGCATCTCCCGCCATCAAAAAAGAAATAGCCACTGGGTCCCAGCAGCCACTTCCACATTTCCATGAAAGAGGAAGAGGGAAGGGAGGGGGCTGGCACTCCCACCTGACTCAGCTCCCTCTAAGGAACTTTCCAGAATGTGTCATTAACCAATTCTGCTACGGTCTCACTGGCTAGGTCACCCTGAGCCACAGGGGTCTGCAAGCTGTGTTGTAGCTAAGCACGCTGCTCTCATGACTATAGCGGGTGATGTTTCACTAAGTAAGAGGGAAGGACAGACAGTTGGCAGTTAGGTGTGTCCAGCACTGGAGTTGGATAGTGTGTGTTTGTTTTCGCCAGTTTTCACTGTAAAAATGTCATGATGACTTCTATCTCATTGATCTTGGTGCAGGTGTCCATTTTTTTCCCCTGGGGATGAATTTCTATACATAGAATTTCAGGCTCAGTAAGCAATTTCTATGGCTTTCAATATGCATTGGCCACCTGCCAGAATTTTATTGATTTACACACCCTCCCATAGTATTGCCTGTTTTTTACTATCAAAAAAAAAAAAAAAAAGACAGGTACTATGCTGATTTTTTAAATATTTCCAAATAGAATAGGGGTTAGTGTGTGTTATTATTTTAATTAAGCAAGTAGTAAAGATGTTTTTTAAGAAGAAGATAACCTCGCTCATGGAATGTGTTTCGAGTAATCAAATATTCACTAAAAGTATAAGCGACAGCGACGTTCTCTTACTGTGACCAAAAAGATGCAAACAGAACAGACTTGGGTTGTTTCTCTGAGAAATGCAACAGTGTAATCCTGGGGCTGCAGCATTTCAAAGTAAATCTCAGTGGTTTAAGAGCAGCTATCACAGCCATGAAACAATCTTGCTGAAAAATAATGTTATTGCATTTTTGACCTTGGGTCTGGATACACAAAGTCGAAGACGTTCAATTCTGTGTCCTGAGTTTTGTCTTTTACGTGAACAAATGAGGCCTCTTGTCTAAAGAGATTTTTTTTTTTTTAAATTAGGGCTTACTGCCATGGTGGGCCTCATCTGTGCTCCCAGAAACCCACAGCTAAGCACAGGGGTGTCGTTTACAGTGGCGGGAACAGATTTCAGCCGCTGTCCCGCAGACCACAGCGATCTCCTAGCGTGCTGCTGAGGGGCCAGCAGGGGGTGCTCATGTGAGCAGTAGCCTGGGCACTGGCCCGTAGACTGCCTGGGTGTCCTTTGCTCTCTGACTGCCCACAGACAGGGCCACTTCTGACCTCCAGGGAAGTTTTGGTCATGGGAATATCCAAGCACAAGGGTCAGAGCATGCCTGGGGGTGGGAGAGGAGTGCGGAGAAGTTTGCATTTAAAATAGGGTTGTCAGGGAAGGCCCCGGAGAAGGTCACATTTAAGTAAAGACTTAAAAGAATTGGGAGATGAGCCACGTGCACATCTGCAGGGGCAGCCCTGAAGGTTCAAGGACCAGCTAGTGCCACAGCCAGGGGCGGAAGTGTGTTTCCATCAGGAATGTGCCAGAAACACCAGAAAAGGCACTGAAGCTGGGGCAGAGTAAGGGAAAGGAGATCCTAGAGGTCCGAGGAGGTCAGAGTGCTCGTCCATCTTTATATGGCTGTGGTTTTGCCAAGGTGGGGTGAGTGGTGACAGTGACGCTATCCTTTCTTCTGCCGCCATACTGAATCCAGCACTTAGGATGCTTTTGGAATAGCCCAGGAGAAGTTGTGTGATCTGCCTCGCATTTTAAAAGGGTCCTATTGGCCCTACTGTGTTGAAAGTAGACTATGTGAAAGGCAGGAATTGCAGCTGGAGACCTGTTGGGAGGCCTGTGTCGTGATGTGGCCTACATCAGGTGACAGCAGTGCAGGAGCAATAAGCAGTTGGATTCTGAGTCCATTTGGCTGATGCTCTTGATGTGGGTATGAGAGAAAGGGAGGCGTCAAAAGTGGCGCCCAAGCCTTTTAGAAGAGCAACTCCAGGGTTGGGACTCAGGCGGATCAATGTCAGGAATCTGGGCCTCTGTCTCCGAAAACAAAACATCAGTTCCCAATATGAGGAATGAGAAACTTTCCAAATATCCTAATTTCTTTCTTTTTCTTTTGGATACATGCTTTCTCCATTGTTAGTGCCTATACCTTCTACGTTCTGGTCTGCCATCATATGCCCAACCTCAGCTTCACCTGAGTTTTATGTTAGATAGACTGCGTGCTCCCCGTGGGTCCATTAGCCACAGTTTTTATAGGGAATATTCCAAGTTCTTCTATGTTCAGAATGGCTTGTCTGTTACTTTTTCTTTTACACATAAAGTCAGTTTAGCTGGTAGTAGGTTGGTGACTCACATTGTTTCCCCAGAGGGGACAAAAGCTGCCTGGCATCCCATCAGAAGGGACTTCATCACTTTGCTGCATGCACCAGAGCAGACTCTGAAGTCTTCACGGTAAATCTACAGTCTATGCCTCGACTGTATTATTTCGGGTCATTTTTCCCACAGATGTGGTCTGCACACTTAATGTGTGCGTTCCAATCATCTTTTGTTTAAGAAAACTTTTCTTGCATGATATCTGTAAATATTTGTTCTCTTCCTTGCTTTTCATCTTCTTCTTCAGGGTCTCCAATTACGGTGCCATGGAACGCCCTTCACCTGTGTCCTGTAGGTGTCATTTTCTCTGATTTTTTTAACTCGTTTACTCCCACTATAATTGGTTTGATATTTTTCATGCCTATTCTCTGTGTCTTTTTATCCCAGGAAAGTCTGTTCTCCTATGTGCCCGCTCCGATTTTGCCTTCATTTTCTTCAATGTATTTCCCCCTTTTTCCTCCAGTCTGGCCGGCTCACATGTCACTCTTTCTTGAGGTCTTGCTTCACAGTCAAGTGACTATTTTATTCATAGCTTTTATCTCAATCATGGCAACATTTTTCTGGTGCCATTTCATTGTTTGATTTCTATTTCTTTCTTCCATTTTTCTTTGCTGCTAGATCCCGGCTTCCTTTTGAGAGCTCACATTTCAAGAAAATTCATATCCTGAGAAAGAGATTGCTTGGTGCAAACATCTGGTTCCTTAGTTACCCTACTTCTCGGATTCTAAGACCCACACCAGGTCCAGGGAAGCTCCTGCCCCACCCAGCCTGTGCACTCTGTAGTCACTGACGTTGGTTTGTCCCTCAGGTGCCCCCCCCCCACGCACACACACGCTTTGACAATGCACACTTAGCAGATGCTTGCTCGGAGTCACAGCGATGGTCCATCTCCCCTTATCTTCCTACATCTGCTCAATGTACGGTGTCAGTGGCCCATTTACGTATTTTGTGATTGAGATTTTAGCTATTATGTTGCCCAATTTCATGTAAAATAGAATTTGTATTTTCTAGTTCTTTTTCTCCATTTGCTTTTGTATGGTTTCCAGGAAAAGAAGAAATGCTGGTTTTATGCTGCCATCTTTAAACCTTGACTCTTATCGTTTATATATTAAGCTTTATTATTAAAGTTGGACTTTATTTTAGAAAAGTAAGTAAAGTAGGAATCTAGGAGAAGTAGGAGAAATTATCAGTTAAGAGAGTGGGCTGAGTTGATATGCACACGACACGATGTAGCTGTGCTACTGCAGGAGAACGACTTAACCTGCGTAAACCACAGCTTTCCCACATGTGAAACAGATAAAATACGGGGAGTAATATGATGATTAGTACGACGCTCCACAGAAAGCATTTATTATGGTGCCTGACACGCAGCAATTAGTCAACACGCATTAGCTGCTGTCATCATCATTACCGTCATTATCATCAGCTCACATGGGTAGCCAATTGTCCTAAAACCATTTATTGAATAGCCCATCCTTTTTCCCACTAACTTGATTTGCTTTAGAGTCTATGGAAATAATGTGCCTACTGAACTCTGTTTTTTATCCCTTTCTCTGTTACACTGATCTGTCTGTTCTGACATCAGGACCATGAAAATTAGAGGTTTATCCTTTCCTAATATATTTTAATATCTAGTAAAATAATACTCTCCTCATTTTTTTTCCCAAAAATGTGCCAGACTTCTCACATGGATTTTTGTTTACTTGCTTTTTTCTAGATGAAGGTTAAGATAACTTTATCAAGTTTCCCAACAAGATTATTCTGAAAAATTTGGGAGATGGTAATAAAGTTAAAGGTTAACATGGAAGAAACATCAAATATTGAGACTTCCTAGTCAATGCCATGGACAGTTTCTCCATTTATCCAAATCCTCTTTTTTTACATGCATTGCAATTTTATTTTATTTTATTTTTTCTACACATCTGTGGGATTGTTTACAAACTTCCGCCTACAATTTTCTTTGATCCTCTCTGGTCTTCTGGGTGAAAAGGTGTTACATCTGCAGCCACTGTTGGTTGAGCCTCTGCAACTGTCCATGTGTCTTTCTTCTCCCAGCAAGGGAGAGGTTGTCCTTAATTTGGGGGGAGTTTCTATTTTCTTCCGGAGGGCTGCACTTGGGATGGGCCCCTCCTTGTCCTGCCTGTTGCTCTCTAGACTGGCTTTCTCCCCACTCCTCTTCCTGTGCCCTTCCCGCTCTTAGCTGTAGCACATTCACACAAAAGCAAAGTTCTCCTGACCCACTTTTCCTTGGAGGCTTCAGAGAATCCATCATCGTTTGGTACAGAACCATTTACTTTTGCTCAGGTAACTCCCAGTATTCCCAGCAATTTGGTTGGAGATTGTCGTTTCTGTCTCCATAAGGGACAGTTACCACAAGGTCTAGCTGTCCCTTACCACTAGGGTCCCAGAAATGTCCTCTTCTGCTTGTTGTCAACACAACCCACGTGCCAAAATGCTTTCCTCTTGTCATAAACTCTTTCTAGGGGCCAATGGGACTTTGATCTTTTGTTTAGAAATCCATAGAAATGAAACCTGACACTGGTAACAGTGCTCTGATGTTCCCATGCAATGTGCCCAATTCCAGACTGAGAAACACACACTGTGCAAAGTACCTGTTCAAACTGCTCAGGTGACCCCTCTGGAGCCCCCTTTTACTTCAAGGGCTTGCCCTACAATGCCTCACCTTGGTCCTGCTCACACCTTCTCTCCCAAGGTCGACGTGACCTGCCAGGACACTCACAGTCCCCAAGGCCTGTGTCTTGGAATGCCATGAAGCGCATATGGCATGGGACAAGGCCAAGTTCATTGAGCGGGTTAATTCTAGGACACGTTTGCTGCCAACACCAGTTCAAAACCTCCCTGGTGAGATGACCAAAAGCACCTCTTTCTTAGCAGTCAAGAGATGGCCAAACTGCAAACCACCAGTTTTCCATTCAAAAGATAAGTCTGTGTGGGAGCAAACAACAGGCAGACAAATACTCCAGTAAATAAGACTGTGCTTTGTATCCCCTCTAGGCGAGCAGGAGGTCTCATATTGAAGTAACTCAATATGAGATTCATACGGCCCAGTCAGGATGGTCCTTGGTTGTCCGGTCCTCCAAAATTTATTCCTAGGGTCTGATCCTTTCATCCTGCTCCCTATGTCCTCGCAGGTTTCACTCTGCCCTGACCTCAGGCCTGAGCCTTCCCCTGGTTGAGTGTCCAAGGCATTGAACCTCATTTCTTTACCCTCATGACCACCCACATTGACCTTGAATGCCATTCATAGCCTCTGCTTAGAATAAGTGTCCTCTTCAGACCCTTATTCTGGAAAGTGGATGTCTGCCTGGGTCATCTCCTTGGGACCAGCCATCCAATCCTGGTCCTACCCATCCACTGCCCCACCTCCCTGCCTGCCTGTCTCTGCCTATCACGTAGAGCTCTAACCATGTCTGCTCCTGGACTCACCACTTGTCCTGCTCTCTGTGTGGGTTGGCAGGCCCAAGCCTCTGAGCCCATGGGCTCGACCTCTTCTGAGCCATCAGCTTCCTGGACCTGCAGCGATCCTCTTAGGTTTTTCCAGCGGCACCTGTTTCAGACTCAAGCACCAGCCTCATCCAGGCTCGCAGGTTTTGACAGTGTTCCTTGTCCCCACTAGCACACAAGTATGTGACAAGATATGAATCTTGAGCTAATACGTGGGAAGATCTCAATCTAAGAAGGAGAAGAAGACAACACCTCCTCTGACATAAGGGATGAAAATAAACCCAACCTCAGAGCCAAAGGTGGCTCCTTGACGTACAGCAAAAGCAGCTGTGCCTGTGAGCTCCCTAAGTAGGGACAATGGCTCTTGCTAAGCAAGAATGAGTCCTTGGAAAAAGACAGTGAGCAGAACAGAGAGGATGCATGTTGAATGTATTGTTTTATTTTCTTCCTTTGAGGGTAGAATAAAACTCACCCAGGATGGAAGCCTTCTACCTTCCTCTGTGCTGGATTAAGTGGAGCCTCCCTGACCCTGGGAGCGGCTTCAAGGCCACTGGGTACCCCCACCCAAGGGCGGTGCACGTACCCCAGCCTTGGCAGGGTCACCAGGACAATAGACCCTGGGGCCCATCTTGCCCTCCATTCCCTTTTTTCCCCCACTCCTCCATCTTTCCTCCTTCTCATTCCATTTGTCCAGGAACTTTCTAGCAGTTCTCTTGTGGACAAGTAGCCACACTGAGGGCAAAAGTTTAGGGACTCTCTTGTCCTAGGGAAGTGCTGGCTGAAGATGTCATAGTGTGGACACAGCCCCAGAGGCTCCTCCCAGCTCACAATCCCAGTACAAAACTGTGGTGACATCAGCATGGACCAGCCACTTACACTGCCTCCAGCACCACATGTCCAGTGGCAAGTGCTCAGGCATGTCAGTTCATGATTCCATTTGCTGATGAGTGAATAAGAGACCAACGTCTATCTAGATGATTAAAAAAAAAGGACCCTTGCAGATTAAGTACAGAGTTAAAGTCGTGGGATTGGCATGCTAAACTGGTGGACGACCAAACTGTAAGAAACCCTGGGCTGGCACGAATCTCACCCACCTAAGTCCCTTTGGATAGGATTCTTCATTATAGACATAAAGGAGTTGAGGGAAGAAAACTGAATTGCACAGGGAACAGAATTATGTGAAGATTTACAAAATGCATCCTGGGTAGGGTATGATGTTTTATCAAGAAGGGATTTGATGCAGGAAATCGGTGTATGCCACAGTTTGGGAAGGATGGGCAGAAATCAGCTCTGTTTCAGGAACTTGAGAACCGTGGGAACCACAGGAAGCTGCTCCCACCTGGGTCACAGCTGCCTGCAGCACGGAAGCAGTCATCTATTCTTCTGGAGCTGGATGCTTGGTATCTGCCCAGGCCCCAACTCTTTGCTTCCGAAGGAAGATGACAGGTTCTCGCTCCGTGCACCTTCCAAATCGCAGTCAAGTGCCTCTCACTGGTGGAATATAAACCAGAACCTGGTGACACCTGAGCTGGGGAAATGCTTTTAAAGGCTTCCAGGCCTTGCAATTTAGGGGAAGGTTTAGAAGGGCCGCAGTAGTGCCAAAGATCGACAGTCAATATCTGATGCAAACATACAGACACGTGTGCCGTGCGTATGTTGTATAGTGTGGAAGCTTCTCTTTGGGCTTGGGACTAGCTCTCCAGCCTGGAACTGACCAGTGACTCAGGACCATGCCTCTCTCCACTTTGAGGTTCTTCTCTGGAATAGGACACCCAGAACTCCACCCTCCATCTCTGAGCAAGGGTCCCATTGCCAGCTGCTAAACCTGACACAGGGACAACTGCTGTTGCTGTTGGTTCTTGCTCTCTCCTCCTCCTGCCTCCACCTCTGTCTTTGTACCTATTCACTCGTGCAACCCCGTTGTTCTCAGAGAAGGAAAAGCCTCTCCCTGAGCAGGAAAACCACACTCATTCCGCAGGAAAATGCCACCCTCTCCCTAGGGGTAAAAGCAACTGTCTTTTGGGTTCCTTACAGCCTTACCATTTGGGTACAACGCAGGGAGCATAAAGAGATCTCCTTCCCACTGTCCTATTCTACTTCCTATCCACCTCACTCCACCCTGCTGGGGGGACTCTCTGAGTGTGCTCTGTGACCAACTTGTCCTGACCCCTGCATGTGGGTATTAACACGCATGTGTGAAAACCTTGTTTCCTTTGGTGTGGACAACAACCTATACAGTGTGGAAATGGGTTCGTCTTCCTGTTCCATGTAGGATAAGATTCAGGCTGCAGAGAGAGTCAGCTCCTTGCCCAAGGGCACAGTGCGTACATTTCAGAGACAGCATCACAATCACGATATGAGCTGCTGCCTTCAAGTGGGTTCACTTGGTGACACTCGGCTGTTTTTTTCTCCACTATTCCCACACCCTCAGTCTTCAGCAATGTTCACCGCTGGCACGTTTTCAATAAATAGGAAAGGTCACACAGTATTAACATAACCAGCAATTCAGTGTGTGCCTTACATGATGCTGTAACATTTCCTTTTCATGTAAGGGAGCATTCAAATTGTCCCAACTTGACCCCAGCTACCCACAGAAAATTGACAGCTTTTTAATTAATGACTTCCGGTTGCTGTAGTGTCTCTTCTAGCTAATTACCCAAGGTGCTTACCTTATGCTAACACGATCACAGACTTTTGAGTATTGTACGCACTGTGTTAAATTTTGCTCTTTACAATAAATAATGAATCTAAAGTGTACCTCTGGTGATTCTGTCAAATCATGATGAGTCTATGTCGCTCAAATTAAGCAACTGGAACCCTTGGGACTGTAGTCCTGATGGTAGAAGAATTGGTTCACTATTATTCTGTTTAGCAAACGTGATCAGATTTATAAAATAAATGGTGCAACCCTTCACGTTAGGTTCATTTTCTGATGGAAAAAAGACAATGTTTTTCAAATGCACTTATGCGTTTCTGGCTTCATTAGGACCTTTTAATAACAAGGCTGCTTCTCTCTCCCAGATAGGAAGTAATAGATAATCCTTTTCTGCTATTTTGTTGAGACAGCTTAACAATGTAGTTAAATTTCATATTGTAATTCTTCAGTATAAATGTGTCAAATATTACAAGTGTTTTTCTGGTGAAAGTTCTTTGAGGAAAGGAAAACATCTGTATTTTTTACATGAACAGTCCTGTAACTTTCTCACAGTCTATCAGCATTTTATTAGATTTTTAGGGTTCTATAACACAGTTTTACATAATTTATACCTCCCGTAGCATTTTGAGATTTCCTGGTCTGTGTCCTTATGGATATATTTTTTAAAGCCTTCATTTGGCTGAATTTTCAGCTTGTGTGTTTTAAACCAGATCTGGCTCCCAATTTGCAGTTGACTTCGAAAAAAACATGATTAGCCTTTACAAATTTTCAAACTGTGGACCAAATTTAAACAATTAAGTAAATATTACAGGTTTTTGCCTTGATTTTTTAAAGCTTCAGTAAAATCCTTTATTCTTACCGTAAAGAACGTATTATCCATGTTCTTTACAATCAACATACAATCAACTTTTATAGGAGAAAAAAACCTTATCATCTCAGTAAATAATGAAAAGGTAACTGATAAATTCAATATCCAATCTTGACTAAAACAAGAACAAAAATATTTTTGTGTGTGTAAAATGGGAATATAGAAACACTTTTTAAGACCCAAATGTACACTTGAAACCTATGTAATTTTACTAACCATTGTCACCCCAATAAATTTAATAATAAAAAAGACCCAAGTGCTTTGGCAAATGAAGAAGAAAATGACAAAAAGTCCAATAGCTACATGATGAAAGGATATGGATGTCTGTTCACCAAAAGACAAGTACACATTGCTGATGCATTCATGAAAAGATGCTCAAGCTTATCTATAAGCAAAACTAAGCAAGAAAAAAAAACACAGAGTTAAATCACGCAAATTAAAATAATGAGATGTATACTTTGTTGATGAAGATTAAAAACAATTAGTGTAAATGTGTGAGGAAAAATTAAACCCTGGCCAGCGCTATTGGAAATAAAATTGGCACATCATTTAGTAAGCAACTTAGCAATGCTTTTTTGTTTTTTTTAATTAGATTTATTGGGGTGACATTGGTTAGTAAAATTATATAGATTTAAAGTGTATCATTTTATACTCTGTCATCTGTATGTCACACTGTGTGCTCACCACCCAGATTCAGTTCTCCTTCCAGCACCATATTCATTTTAAGATTTAAATGTGCAGGTTTCTACCCCAAGGGTTAACCCAAGAGTTTACCTATTGCTGTATCTTCCTCTCTGTTAATGAGTTGATTGGTCAGGAGGGGTTCATTGCAACACGGTCTTTTCGAGTAGGAAAGATAGGAAGTAACCTAATTATGAAATGATTAAACAATTATAAGCAGAAATTTGTAGAAAAATAAACAACGGCAGAAAAATATTTGGGGGTTTTCCAGACATATGTGTGTTACTGATTTTAATTTTAGTTTTGCTGTGGAGATAGAACATAATTCATATTATTTTTATTCTTATAGAATCTATTGAAATTTACATTATGGCCCAAAATGTTGTCTCTTTTGATAACTGTTCCATGTCCACTCAAAGCTGATATGTTTTCTGCTATTATACGGTGTAGAGGTCTATAAATGTCAGTTAAGTCAAATTCATTAATAGTGGTATTAAAGTCATTTATATTTCAAATATTATTCATTCTTCACTTTCCTTTCCTTATTCTCCTTTTCAAATGATAATTACTTAATGTTACAGTGTTTGATATTGTTCCAGATTTCTAGGATGATGTATTCTATATTTTTCAGTCTTGTTCAATTTTTGTTTTAGTTTGGATAATTTCTATTGATGTCAAGTTTACTTTCCTCTGCTGTGTCCAGTATGCTGATGAGCCCGTTTAAGGAATTCTTCATATCTAATGTTGTTTGTTGTTTCTATCATTTTTATCTGCCTCTTTTGCACAGTTTTAATATTCTTTCTCAATCACCCTTGTTTATGGATATTAATTATAGTTATTATAATATTCCATACCAAAGTTATATTGATGATTTCTTCTCTTATTCTTTTCTTTTCATGCGTGTGTGTGTGTGTGTGTGTGTGTATATGTGTGTGTGTGTCGCATATTTTATTGAATTCTGGCCATGGTACATAAAACAGTAGAGACGAGGTAGGTTATAGTTATTTCCAGTTCTTCACTTCTTACATGCTTTTCTGCCCAAGACCTTGCCACCTTGTCCTCCCACCCTGTGCCAAAGATAAGATTGTTTACATGCCCTGTATCTCCTTGTAGGCCTCTTTACTCTTAACAACACTTAGTTTACCTAGTAGCCTGTGACTTCTAATGTTATTCATTCAAGGAAAAGTATGATTTTGTAGATTAACAGTGTTTTTTTCATATTGTTAGAATGCAAGTGACATGCTTTTGTGTCTTTCTTCATCCTTGGCAGGAATAAAGCTCTATTATTTTAAATTCAAGTGTTCACGTATCCTTTCTAGAAGTTCTATTTTGACAGAAACCACCTGTTGTATGGATTCTGCTTGTCCTTCTTCTTCTGTGTGAAAGGTCCCCTTACATACATTATTAATGTCCTTTAACTCTGGTGGGGCTGAGATACCTGAAGCAGAGATAAGGGAAGGGAAGCAACAGCCGGTCTGCCACTGTGAGTGAAGTGGGTACCATAGGTAGATGCTCAGTTTGGTGTGGAGATAGCAAGAGGAAGTGTCTTCCATCTCATGTCCCCAGATACAAAGTCTGAAGTTTCCTGCATGAGGAGTAAGGTGACACCTGCCTGTTGAGCTCCCATGTAAATTTTGGGGCTTTGGAGGCCAGCAGCTCCTCTGTGGAATACACTCTTGGCCCACGCTTTGGGCTTTCTCCAGGAAGATGGGATTGGTCCTCACGCTTGGGCCCTCTCCCCAAATCCTCAGTCTCAGTCAAAGAGCAGAGCCCTATTAGCCTTTTAAGGCTTCAGTCACGCCCTTCTAGTCCCACCCCATGTTCCCAGGAGAAAGACAAGCAACATAGCAAGTGAACGCAAACTGTCTTTCCCCCCAAATCTCTCAAGACCTTAATCCTCTGTGTTGTTATTTCTAATTAGTTTTTCAAAATAGATTCGTATATATCATATCATAGCTGTGGCACTATCTCCTGAGCGGAAGCACTCTGAGGAAAGTGCAGTTTTAATCCTGCCCAGTGATCTGACTGATTTATTTAAATGGTATTGAGTGGTATTAACAGTGCGAGGCTGAAGTCTGACCACACCTGGGAGAGAAATCTGCGGTACTTGTGTTCTCTTTATAGACTCAAATGTGTGTCATCAACGAGGTCCTCAAATGCCATATGCCTGAAGGGGTCCTTCTTTACCCTCGTATTAAGTCCCTGGGAACACGGGGAATTTATTTAGTGCCATGCGAGGTGTCTACTTCTGTAGCCATTCTACTGGGATGTCTTTGAATAATTGATCAACTTCTTAACACTCATTACATTTGGCTTTTTATGTAGAAACTATCTGAGAGGCCTCTTACTTTTTATCTCAGAGTTTGAAATACCGTCATTTTAAATAAATATGTTTCTCTCCAAACAAGAATTTCAATGTCGGAGGAAAGAGAAAATAAAATTAACTTGGTGTATCACACGACTGTCCTCTATGATACATGTCAAATGTCCACGTCCATCACTTTTCTTTACTAGTCTGGTGAACTTGAGGTCATTGCCTCCGCATATGTATTCTCGGTGGCATCATGCTCCTCTGTTTTATTCTTTTCCAGGTGCTGGGGTTCCCCAGTTCCAGCCCATTGCCCTGAATGGCCGGATTCAGGTCCTCAGCAACGGGTCTTTGCTGATCAAACACGTGGTGGAAGAAGACAGCGGCTACTACCTCTGCAAGGTCAGCAACGACGTGGGCGCCGACGTCAGCAAGTCCATGTACCTCACGGTCAAAAGTAAGGAAGAAGCATGCTTTGTTTCACCTACTAGGTGGGGGGCTTAAGTCTTCAATTGTCTCCATGCACATTTGTTTAACAACAAAATGAAGACATGAACGTTGGCTTGATACGGCTGGTTTGATGCGTTGCTGTGCTAGAAGCACAGTTGGAGTGGACAGTAAAATCCAGCCCGTTTTCCCCTTGAGTCTGGGCGTGGAGCCCCATGTTTGTCTCGCTTTGAGTCCCGTGGCCACTGGTACAGGGTCTGGACAACCCAGCAGGGGAGCGCATCTCTGCTGCGAGCACCCACATGTCTGTCCTGGTGGTTTTGTTGGGGTAAAGCCCAATATGTGGTCTCAGATGTGTTCGTTTCAGAGCTTTGTTTTCATACATTTTATTACTTGCGAGCTGGTTTGTTCATAGATTTTTTTTTTCTAAAGATCCTTATGAAATCGAGCAGCTAGAAACCTCGTTACCTAAAACACACAACTACAACAAGGCAGAAACGTGTAGCGCTATGCTTAGGGTGCATGGTGTTGACCTATTTTATAGCAAAGGACACCTAATTATGAAGTTATTTTCATACTTTGGTAACTAAACCTCCAAAGAAAGGACATCAAGTGGACCAACTTTTACTGAAGGCTGCTCATCAGCAAATGGTTGTTTAGTTTGTAGTGAATGGCTATGTCTTTCTTCATTTATATAATTTCCTGTTGGATAAATTGTGATTTCTTACTGACTACGGGCTTTGATTAGGTTTCCTCTGTTTTATTTTAATTGTGCTATTGATAGATTGCAAAGAATCTCTATCATCTCATTTATTAGGGGCATAGGATTTAAAAGTGAAATTCAGTGGTGTGTGTCATGTGATATTGAAAGGCCAGCTACGCAGACTAGTATCCACTCCATTTTATTAATAATTTATTCTAGTCAGTATTTCCAACAGGACAATGAAAATACCCAGTTATGTCTTTGCTATATGTGTATATCATGGAAAAAAACCACAGTTCTGAAATAAGGTTGCTTCAACATACATTTTGCACATGTCCAATGCATCATTTGACTGCTAAATTTTATTCTCTGGAGGAACCAACTTGTAAGAATCTGGAGACAAATTGTCATATCACTTAAATCCAAAGTTGAAATGATAATTTAAAACATAATAAATTGATAAACTATTAAGGAAGCTCAAAAGCTGAGGGCCAATGCTGATCAATGTCAATCCTTCTTTCCCAACAAAGAAATATATGTTGCAATCACTTTGATATATTTTAAACTTATAAAACATTTTTATTCCATGTATAGATACATATGTAGATAGATAGATGATAGATAGATAGATAGATAGATAGATAGATAGACAGACAGATAGATAGATATTCTAATATATACACGGCCCTTTCACCGGTGTAGATACACTCAACCCTGGACTTTGAAAGAGCTTATGTTTGGAAGAGGAGATAATAAGGAAGTACGTAGAGCCTACTGATTTTAACGCAAGGTGTAGAATAATATGGGCCATAGATGTGCTTTTCAGAGGAGAACAGAACTGTCAGCTTGAGGGGATTAACAAAAGCTTCATGAAAAAAAATCTTAAAGAATGAGTAGAATTTTAAAATGCATAAATTGAAGATTTTCCCCACATCTCCTCTCTTCATACCTTTGGTGCTGGTAGTGGAGGATGGGGGCACACCACAAGGAAGGAGCCCCCCCGCGGTTCGTGAGCTTTCTCTGTCATGTGGCGATCGGCATGGGTGTGTACAGCTCCTGTCCAGCAGGGCACACTCATGTCATAACAGGGGGCATATAGACAAGGTATGATTTGTCTTTGTTTGTAGAATCAGTGACTACGGAACAGAAAGCTGTAGCCCCTGAGTACAGTCCTAAACGATGCAATGGATTTTAAAAAGTAGAATTGTTGCAGGTAGACAGAGGCAGTCACATGAGGGGGAGCAGAGGGAGCAGAGGCAAGAAATTCAAAGACCCAAGGCAGGAAGTAACTGTGTGAATGCTGTACCTGCCACGTGGAGGGGATGAGAGAGGGAAACGCTTAAAGTGAGCATGCAGCAAAGAAAACTCATTCTTAGAGCTGGCCAGTTTTGGATCCTCTCTAACCATGTAAACTTTTAGTTGAGAGGCGCATTTATGTAACAGTGAATTTTACCAATTCTTAATAACCCTTGGATGTCTTTATAAATTATTTCAGCTTCAAGCGTCTGGTATTTTTCACCCTTTAAAATGATAATATTTAAATTCTAAAAGGTAAAAAATAACTTAAGAAAGCTATAGGAGCATGAAGACGGAAGATATACAGTGAATATATCTGTTGCTCAAATGATATCACTAAAGAAAAAATAGCGAACGTACATGGGGATGACTTCACTGGTTCTTTGTGTGTTCGTTGGACCAGACTAGTAAGTGTGTACAGATGAACACACTGAGGCAGCTCACGTGGGATGGGAGGTCTGCTGCGTGGTGTTCAGTGCTTTCACTAAGGAAACAGGGAGGAAGTTAGAGCACCGAGCCTGATGGGGGCCGCGCCAGCTTCCGGCAGCTGCCGAGCTTCCGCTGGCAGCTGACCAAGCAGATTTGATGTCCCCGCAAGTGGTACCAGGATTATACCTGGCACTGCAAGGGAGGTTCTGGGCTCTTCTTATCTGACAATAACCAGGCTCCCATTAGGCACAATTTCTTTAATGTTTTACTGCTTTTATTTTCCTACAGATAATTTAGGGGGTACTTTAAAGTGCAGACACACCCACACACACGTGTGCATTACAGAATGCACACACCAAAACCACATGCTCTCTCGGTAGTAACAGAAGAGAAACAGCCATCATATCATTATCCTTTATTTGAACCCCTTAATGGCCCTAAAAATGACATGTACCCCCACTCATGTACACACACACACACACTCACACACACACACACACTCACACACACATCTTAGCCTGTACTAACACAGGAAAACCATCACAAATGAGCTAAAACTACCTATTCAAAATGCAACAGGACAAGAATAACAATAAAACATGGGCACCTTGGCCAACCATTGAGGAAAACATTGTATAGAATCACTCAAAAAGGGACAAAGATTCCTCCCCAAACAGTTACTTTAATCTTTTACAGACTAAATAATTTCTCAGTATTGTCATAATATATTACATAGAAAGGGTAACTAGTCTACTCTGAGGTGGTAACCACTACTTCAACTACCTACCAGCAGTAGCTCCCAAATGAAAATTCTATTGGGGAAAAAGAGGAATCTTACTTTTCCTCGACAAACTATATGAGATGGATGTGGGGAGGGGTGAAGAGTGATGTAATCAGTAGTGGATGCTCAGGGGAAGGGACAGTGAAAGAGCCTCTGGGATTGCACCCAAAGCCGTCTGGTCCTCCTGGTTCTAGCACTTCTTCTAATTACTGTGATTTGGGACAAATTGCTTTACTTCTCAGACCCTGTAAAATAGGAAGAAAAATGCCTTCCTCCCAGGGTTATGAAAATTACATGGCATGATACATGTGAGACTACATTGTAAAACAGAAAGCACTCTCCATACGTGTTCTAACATGTACAAATACTAAGTGGTCCCGCTGGTTGGAGAGAAAGAGAAAACATATATACTGATTGTGCTGTGTACAGGCTCATTTCCAGAAAATCGTTCTGAAGAAGAAAATGAAAAGGTCATAAGACAGGAAAAAGGAAGAGGAAATGCGACTTCCCAGATCCACGGGGTATTTTCATCAGCCCTGTAATGCTCATCTATGGGAATGTGCCTTCGGAAACTCTGAAGGCCGGTGTCTTTTCCTAACCCTGGCTGTTTAACATAATCAGCAAAGTGTTTGGGGATTTTAAACTGAAAAAACAGTTGATAGATACAAAGGAAATTGCACTGCATTAAGTAAAAATATTAAGTGTGCTCCTTTTTCTATAAGTCTTTTTTTTTTTTTTTTAAGTGAGCTACAAATATTTCTAAGTTCAATAATTAGGAAGCCTTCTACCGGATCAAGTGATATCAGGAAAGGAAGGCAGCTTCTCAGATGAGAACTCTGGACTCTGGTGTTGGGTTTTACACCTCATCTCTGCCGACAGGGTCTGCTGTCGGGGGCTCACTCTGGGCTCACTGGGGAAGCTGGAAACCATGCACTCTCTGCGTCTCCTGTCTGGGAATTTTTCTTAGCGTCACTCCAAGGCTTTCATAACCTACTGCTCCAAGAACAGAGCAAATTAACAGTGAATACCAACCCTCCCTTTTTTGGGGACTCAGACATGAGGAAGCTGTGGGCAAAAAGATCAAGCAATCAAGTGTGGAGTGAATGGTCAGGTGAAGCATCCGTCAGATAGAAGCACCACCAGTGCAAATCCTTCTAGCTTTCTTGGCATTCTTGCTTCTGGTTATACATTGTTCTCTCAATTCTAGTTTATTTTTTTTTACCAAAAATTACCCAGGAATAGGGAGCCTATACATCAAACAAGGTGAAGGACCCCAGGCAGAAAAGACAGAGGGACTGGCCTCTGTTTTCAAGCAAATTTGGTGACACCCCTGACCCCAGGCCCACCAGGGGCTGCAGAAGTCCGTTCCTCTACACCAGGGGCCATTTGCAATCTGGGGAATGTGTTCTTCCATGGTAAGAAAACAGCTCCAAAATCTGCTGGATCTCTCATGCGGGTGAGCCGTTCCTAATGTTTCTGCCAGGTGCCAAGATTGTATCTTCCCTGCCAGCTTTCTACCATCAGCTGGTCTGAGTTTGTGTGTTTGCAGGAGCACTGATTTCTGTATGGATCTGTGGCTCATGGCACAGAGACAGCTCTTTTGTTGGCTTCCCTGCACAGGTCTTTTCTGATCCCCGCATGCATCCTGAAAGGGCATCCCTATCAGACAGAGCCGGTGTTTCAGTTACTCTTGAAATCTAATGCCCGCCACCCAGCCCCCAGAGCCAACCACAGGCTCCAGTGCAGCGTAGGCCCTGCACATGTGTTTGGCCACCACATATAATTGCTTAGCAAAAGGAAAAAAAAAATTGCTTAGCTCTGTGCCGACACATGGTAGGCTCAGACCAAAAGCAGCTGCTGTTGAGGTTGAGGTTGTTAATGCTGTTGTTATTTTCATCATTGTAATTCCTAAATTATGGCTTCAGACCCTTCCAAACAAGACAAACGGAAGAGAACGTGAGGTGTTCCTCATTCAAAAACACCAGTTTACATATTTTCGCAACTTTAGAGTCCGCCGGCCTCCCACTTCACTTTGTCCCACACACATGCACACTCGCGTAGCCCTCGCCCTTCCCCTCTGAAGGCCAGTGGTCGAAAGTATCTGCGGCTCTCACGGGGCTGTCTGCGAGTACTAGCAGAGGATGGGAAGAGGCACGGAAAGGTGTCAGGGCAGCTGTCGCTGTGGAAGACCCTCGAGGGCTGTAACACTATGTCGAGTGGCGGCTCCTTCCGGTGCAGCGTCGTGTAGCCTATCTAGCTATTTGCATGTCACTTCTTAAGTGAGCCTGGAATTCTACCAGCTCAGGATTCTTTGGGGTTAATACGGAATCTGTAAAATGGGAAGGCTAGTCTACTAGCCACAATTGGTTGCTGGCTCTCATCTCAAGGTCCCTCCTCTCTCGGGGTTAAGGCTGTGTGCCCAGCATTCGTATGTTGGCGTGATAATGACTAGTGTGTCAGAATGTGATCTTCTTTAGAAATGGGGTCCTTGCAGATAAAATGAGTAAAGATGAGCTTTTATAGGACTTGGGTGGCCCTTAATTCAATATGGCTGATGCCCTTATCTAAAGGGGACATTTTGACACAGACCCAGAGGCAGTGCAACCATGTGTAGACTGACACAGAGGTTGGAGTTTGCTGCCACAGCCAAGGGAAGCTGGAAGAAGCAAGGAAGGACTTTTCTAGAGAGTCTTCCGAACGAGCACGGCCCTGCCAAAACCTTGATTTCAGGCTCTGGCCTGCAAAACTGTGATAAAATCCATTTTTGTTGTTTTAAGCCACCCAGTTTATGGTGCGTTGTTGCCGCAGCCCTAGACAGCACCGAAACACTAGTGATCGCAGACGTCTTTTGCAGTCTTGTGCCTCAGGCAGGCTCACCACAGGCTTGCTCAGTGTCTCCAGCAGGGAAATCCTAGTCTGTCTAAACCAGTGGCCATGAACTCTCCTCTGACCCAACCGAGGGCAGCCTGTTCCCTCTGAACGTAATTGATGTAAGGATGGCACGTGACCCAGTTATGGCCAATGAAATGTGAACTCTTCTGTGACATTTCTGGAAAAGATTTTGTTATTCTAAATAGAAGGCTCTGCAAGAGATGCTCATCTCTTTTAATTCCTGACCCCACCTGGAGGTGACACCTGGGTCTGTGGCCATGTTGGTATCATCCTGAGGATGAAACCAATACAGAGACAATGGTAGAGCCATGACGAGCAGAAAAGTGGAGTTTTAGCCCCATGTACTGCATCTGAAACCCCACCTCCACACTCGCAGTCATGAGATGGCGGAGCCCTCCCTCGCCTTTTCTGTGTAAGCCAATATGTCAGTCAGGGTTTTCTTACTTGCACCTGGAGATATTCGAACCAAATGGGTAAAGAGACAGTGTCATCAGCAATTAATGGGGCTTAATTCAACCATACGCTGCTGTCAGACGGGCTGAAATAAACCTCTCTGAGGGACGGAAGACTTTTATTTGGCTTGAGGAACTATAGGGATTCATAAAGCTGGGGGTTGGGGTTGGACGGGTCTGTGGGAGGAATGACATTTGAGGATCAAGGGCAACACGCATGCCTGGGGCCCCTTTGGTGGCCCACACACAGCAGGGAAGCCAGTACCTGGTGGAGGGAAATGGCAAACACCAACAGCATTTTGTAATGTTACTGGGGCCGCTGCTCCTCTAGGAAAATTAAATGTAGTTTCTCCCCTTTACTTACTTGCTGCTTCTTCTAGGTGGAGGCTCCCTCTACCCACTAGCCGGAAAGTTATTTTTGCCAGTTTGGGGTAATCTCAGTGATTTGCAGGTTGGTCATTTGACTTAAGATCCTTCCTCTCCCATGGCCTGTTGCGGGTGCCGGCATAACTGCTCTGAGTTCCCAGTTAGCTGTCACCCTCCATGCTGGCATGCACGGAGAGGCTTGCATTCCCATCTGGTCCCTGGCCATGGGGTCACTTCCTAGATGCTCACAAGAGCCCGCTTTTGTCCTCTGGCTGTCCCTGGTTAGATCCAGCCATGCGTTCACTCAGCGGTGCTCACTGTGTCCCCTGGTGTCAAGGACTGTTGTAAACACTGCATAGTCAGTGAACGCGACAAAGTACTAGTCTGCCGTCATGGGGCATATGTGTCCATGGGGAGAATGACATGCAGTGGGTGTGTTATACAAGGCCCGGCAGAGAACAGAATGAGGAAAGGAAAGGAGGTGTGCACGTGCGTGGGGAGCACGTTTCAGGGCAAGTGCAAAGCCTGACATTGAAATCGGTTGCATTTGAGGAGCAGCAAGGAAGCCATTGTGCTTGGGGCGCAGTGAATAGAATGAGGCTAGAGGGCGAGGCACGGGCTAGATCCAAGGTCAAACTCTGGACTTTATTTTAGTTATGATGAGAAGCCATTGGAGCGTTTTGAACGGAGAAAAGCATTGTAACAGCTATAGCTACAATTTCTTCTAAAAGTTGTCATTCCTCATCTAATTCTGACGATAACACTCGTAATTCTGCATCATGTCTGACTTATTGGAGGAGCAGGGAGTCAGGAGCCCAAGGAGGGACTGGGAATGTTGCCTCGGCCTCGGGTGTCCCATGTGGTCACTGATTGTGTTTCTCATGCCCTGTAGTTGGAAGGGCCACCTTTCAGAAACCCAGACAGACCCCTGCACACCCCATGCTGAGCTATTAGGACCACAGACTCCTTTAGGGGACCCTTGCCAGTGACTAGCTCTTCTTCTCTACCCCAACCCCATCACCCATTTCTCTAGGGCACTAATCTCTCTGCATTGTGAGTAACAGTGGGTCTTTGCTTTGGGGGTAATACGTGTGTGTGTGTGTGTGTGTGTGTGTGTGTGTGTGTGTGTGTTTTCTTCCAGATACAGTTGACATACAGTATTATATCAGCTGTCGGTGTACAGCAGTGAATAGACATCTATGTACCTTACTTGGTTTACTGTGTAGATGGGCAGAGGCAGGTCTCGTGGCTTTCCCTTGCGCTTCTCATGTGGTAGTCCTCACTCAGCAGTCTGAGAATCATGTCAGTCCCTGAGTTGATCTGTTCCAACTCTACTTTCTGGAACTAAGGAAATAATCACTGGGTGGATTTAAAGATCCATTAGGTCCACTGTTTCTGGACCTAAGCTGAACCGCGTCAATCCCCTGACCGACATACTCCGCTCTGATTGGTGGACCAGGGTGGTGTTTGGGTCTCCAATAATTAGTGTCAATTCTGGGTCAGTGCCCCACATTTGAGGAGTCATTTTTCTCTTGCTGCTTCTAAGATTTCCTCTTTCTCTTGGGACTTCAGAGTTTGGCTGCAATATGATTTCCTTTGGATATAAGTTGACTTGGGTTGAGGAGCTTCTTGGGTCTGTAAGCTGATACCTTTCCTCAAAGCTGAAAAGTTTTCAACTGTTATTTCTTTAAGTAGTGTTTATTTTTGATCCTATTATCTCTTGCCTGTCATTCTAGGACACGTTAGTCCACTTCATATTGTCCCAATACCAAGATTTCTGATACTTGGATCATTTTCCTTCAGTCTTTTTTCTCTCTCATCAGATTGCATATTTTTTCATCTACTTTTACCATTACTGACTCTCTTCAGCTCACTCCAATATGGATTAAGTTCATGCACCAAAGTTTTCATTTTAGTTATTTTACTCTTTAGCTCTAGACTGTTATTTGGTTCTTTTTTATATCTGTATATCTTTGCTGGATTTCCCATCTGTCTGTTAATGGTGCATATGTATTAATTTATGACAATGGACATATTTGCAATAGCTGTTTAAATCCTTGTTTGTAATTGGCAACATATGAGTGTTTTCTGGTCAGTTTCTACTGTCTGTTTTGGTTTCAGTATGGGACACGTTTTTTTGTTGTTGTTGTTTCCTATGTCTGGTATTTTGTTATGTTTTGTTTTGTTTTTTAATTCAATACCGGACATTCTAAGGGATGCATTGTAGAGACTCTGGTTTCGGTCTTTTCCTCCAAAGAGTGGCTTTTGTCCTAGCACACCATTAGTTAGCTGAACTTAAATGCCAACATCAGTCTCCCTTACTGGGGGCAGCAGCTGAAATCTCTGATCAGTTCTTTCAGCCTCCAGCTCCTGGGTTTATCTGGCGCCCCCTGTGGCCTCCTGCATTGCTCAGTAACCATCCAAGATTTGGGCAGATAGCATATGCAAAGTTGGGACATACACCCTCTGTGACTCCTTTCTTTCCAGGATATCCCCCCAATGTTCCTAAATCGGAGTGCTTTCCTTTGGGGATTTTCCTATTTTACACTGTACTTACCAAGTTATTCACTATGTCAAGAATACTAATATTCATATTTGTCATTTAACTGTTTAATACTTAAGGAATTTATTGTGATGGTAATTATGAGTGAGAGTTGTAAGATTTTTCACAAATGGTCAGTCAGTTGTCCTAACATTGTTTGTTAAACATTCTTTTCTGGCCTTAATTTGGAAATGCCGATAATTTCATTTTAGAGAAAGATAATCATTGAAATGAGCTGTCATGTCAAACTTCCTGGTTTCTCTGCCGATTAGTAGCTGTGTACCTTGGGTGAGTTATATAACCTCTCTGTGCCATGGTTATTTAATGCTCAGACTACTTCAGAGTGTGTTACAGGGGTTGAGTTCATGTAAAACTCAAAACTTCCCAGAATACAGGAATGACATTGCATCCCTACATCACACCATATACAAAAACTAACTCGAAATGAATTATAAACCTAAATATAACAGCTGAAACTATAAAATCCTTAGAATAATTGGAGTAAATATTTGTGTTCATGAATTGGCAATGGTTTCTTTGGCATGACCAAAAGCATAAGCAATATAATGAAAACTACATAATTTGAACTGTATAAAAGCTAAAACATTTTTGTGCATTAAGAAAATAAGACAATCTGGAGAAATGGAGAAAATATTTGTAATTCATATATCTGATAGGGGACTTATATTTAGAATTCTCACCACTCAATGATAAAACCACAAACCACCCCATTAAGAAATGGACAAAGGATTTGAAAAAACATTTATCAAAAAAAGACACACAAATTGCCAAAAAACACGTGAACGTCACTAGTCATTAGGGAAATGCAAATCAATAGTACAATCAGATAGCATTTCACACCCATTAGGATGACTGAGTTAAATAAAAACACGAGTGTCGGCGAGGATACGGAGAAACTGGAACCTTTGTGCATTGCTGATGGGAGGGTAAGATGGTGCAGCTGCTTTGGACAACAGCTTGGCAGGTCCTCAAAAAGTTACACAGAGAGTTACCATATGACTTATTTCTACTTCTAGTTATATACCTAAGAGATATAAAATACATGTTCACAAGAAACTTGTACATGGATGTTTATATAGCTGTACTATCCATAATAGCTAAAAAATGGAAATAACCCCAAAGTCCATCAATTGGCCCATGGATTAACAAATACGGCATACGTACAATGGCATATTATCCAGCCATATAAACAAATGAAGCAGCGATACATTCTACAACATGATTAAACCTTGAAGACATTCTGCTAAGTGAAATAAGCCAGACGCAAATGACCATATATCATATGATTCTATTGATATGAAAGATCTAAAGCAAATCCATGGAGACAAGAAGTAAATTAGTGGTTGCCAGGGGCCAGGAGGCAGTGGAGCGTAACTGCTAATGGGCACTGGTTTCAATGGGGTGATAAGTGTTCCGGAATTAAACAGTGGTGATGGCTGCATAACTCTGTGAATGTACTCAAAACCACAGAACTCCATCCTTTAACATATGAATTTTATGGTGATGTGAGTTATACCTCAGTATAGCTATTGTTTTAAAAATCCCAGGCTATCCAGCAACTTCGAATGGACCTGTGCAACAATTGTTGAGTTTGGGTTTTGAAGTCAAGTCCCGGTTCCTCTGCATTTCACTTATGTAAATTTGGGCGAGTTCTCCAGTTTTCCCAAGCCACATCCCTCATCTGTAAAACAGAGAGAATTGCGCATCCTGTCTAGAGCAGTGACGATTAAGTGATGGTATGTTTTGACTGCAGAGTGTCTTCCGAAGATAAGCTCTTAACTAGTGGAAGCCTCTGTGCTGGAATCCTGAATGCTGATGGATTCACCTGCACTGAGTTCTTTCTCAATGTCCACACCTGAATCATGCGGTTAAATGACTGTGTCTTTATAACATTACATAGGATGGAGCACGACCCGCCTCTCCTCGCACCTCTCCCCTCCGGCCCTTCCCATTACTGTCGCATTTTCCTTGCTCTGCTCCCATGTTTATTCTTCCAGATAAACGTGTCTATTTCAGAAACAACCATTGCGGGGTATTTAAAATTTCACTTTTTATGGAATTATTTGGGATGCGGGACCCATGTCTTTACAATGTTGAGTCCTCACAACCAGAAATAGGAAAGTGGCTTCCATTTTCCATTTTGTCTAGTCGTCTTGTATGTCCTTTTAATGGAGATGTACAATTATCTCTATTTGGGACCTACACATACTATTTTTTCCACAGAATGTTGAATGTTGCGTGCTATTTTCAATAGCTATTTTAACTTTCCCTTTTATTTGTACAGTTGATGTCCAAACTCTTAATAGGTTTACATTATTCTAAGACTCCTAATTATGTTTGAATGCTTTTGCAGCATTAACAGCCTCTCAGTGAGATGGTCAGTGGCGACAAGGCTCAAAGATGCCTGCAGATCAATTTCAACAGTAGCTGCCTAGTTCTTTCATTCATTCAACAAACATTTGCTGAGTTCCTACCATGTGCCAGGCAGTCAGTCAAGCATTTGAGCTGGGATTCCCAAGTTGCTGCCTTCCCACCTCGTCCCTGTCAATGCCCTCAGCCATAGCCCCCCAGCCACACATGGGTAGTGGAACAAGTGGGGTTCATGCTTGTCATAAGAGAGAACACATACATGCCATGGGGACCAGTGGGGGCCTCCATAAGAAGATGTCAGAAAAGACGTATTGTCCACTTTGGCTGGTGTTAGACTGATTTTGGGGAAGGGTCAAGGAAGCAGCCCTTGGCTCTGTACTGGATGCTGTCGGGAGTGGAGGTAATTCTGTGACTGGACATTTTAATGAATCTTATCTATAATGGAGGAGGGATGGAGCCAGGCCAGAGCTGTGGTTCCTAAAGACTCAGTCATCACTCATGTTAGCCAGGAGAGCAGATGTTTGGTCATTTTGTGATTTGTTTAGACAATGTCACGCTGCTGTCTGTGTTGAGACACGATAATGAAGTGGACTTGTTTTATCTTCATTCATGCAGAGTAGCCTTGTCTGATGTTGGTGTTTTGTGAAATTGTTTACACTCAACAAGAGAATACCAAGGCCCATCTGGAAGTTTCCAGCCAGCTACTGGACCTCAGAGGCTATTTTTCTCCCTCTTGTTTCTCTTAATCATTGCTATCACATCACTGCTATTTACGTAATTCATCTTGAAAGGATGCAGAAGACAATGGAGAGCTCTGTTTAAGCATATCGAAAGAAAAGCAGGGACACACTAGACGGTTTTACTGCAAACTCAGCCAGAGCAAGAAATAAGCTCTTATTTAAATCCCCACACTTCTAATCAGTTGATTCCAGCACCTCAAGCTAGGAATTCATATGTCTGTATGTATCCATTTAGCTGCTGATTTTAAGAACCACCCTGGAGGAGTACAGCCTATATCCACACAGGCAAATAAGAAATAAGAGCTTCCTCATTCTGAAGCTGTGTGAGCAGAACGGGTCCTCTGATTTTCAGCTCATTCTGGGGACCAGAACTGTGACTGTAATTGTCAGTGTTTTATATTACATGCTGAAGGACTACGCAAGATTATATAAGCACGGCAGAAGCATTGATTGAGAATGGCTGACTCAATACTCTCATATTCTCTAAGGAGAACCACAAGGAAACAGTCTTCATCTGATTCTAATGTTAGTCTGCTCTCTAAGGCATTGGACAGAACCCTTAACTTACGGGCCCAAACGCATCACCTCCCACTGCTGTGGCCTGACCCTCCTCTCTGGGTGGTGCTGTGGGATCTGGTCCATGCTGAGAAGTCCCCATCTTGCTTCCTGCCCCTTAATACTTAGCTTTTATATTTGCTGAGAGTGGAGTCTTTACTGTTAATGAGAAAGGAGAAAGCCATGTGCATTCCAGGAAGAAGGCACAGCCAGTGCAAAGGCCCTGAGGCAGGAGAAAGCTGGGTGTGTCCCCTCAGCGGTGCTGCTGGGTAGAGAGAACACAGTTCAAGGAGGAGAGGATGAAGTCCTTACAGACCCATGAGGACTTTGCACTGCACTCGGGGTGAGTGACACCGTCTCTTCTTCTGTCCTTCCTAGCGAGTTTACCTGTATGTGTCAGCTTTTCCTTTTAAAAATGAAATTATACAACTTGGATTGGTTTGCTTGTTTTTCTGTTTGTTTGCTTTTAGTTTACAATATACCGTAGTTGTCTTTCTAGTAAATATACTTAACTCCCTGCTGTTCTTGCTAATGGGGGCACCATATTTCACTGCTACATGGTCTGGCTTCTCTTTTGTACACATTCTCTTATGGGACACTCAGCTTGGAACTGATTTCACGTGTTCATGTCCTCTGAGAATAACATTCTCTGGCCTCGTAAGTAGTATGTTCTCATCACTGTTTGCCTCAGTGAGAACGCAGGAGAGAATGAGCAGGGAAGCTGAGCCCAGACCCTAGGGGGCCTTGAGGGGGAAGTTTGAGAATATATATTTTTAGGTTTTCATCACTCTCCACGTTTAATATACTGCTGAGTGCTGCTAGAAAACAATGTTTTCTCCCCAAAGACAGAGGTTAAATGCCCAGTCTTCTAAGGCTCATTTATAGATTTGATTCAGAATGAGCCATTGCTAGAAATGGAAACAGAATCGAGTCAGAAAGTGCTCCGGGATTCTGAGGCTACAGCCATTTGTGTTGGACATGGAAGAGGAGGGAGAGCATTTTTGCTTAAAAGCTGTTGATCAGGCAACAAGGGGCAGGCACGTTCCTCTGTGAAAATAAAAGAGAACAGGACCTTCAGTGACCATCAATTAATTGCATTAGATACACAGCTCCATCGTTGTTGCCAATGTCATTGTACCATGCAGCCAACTCTGCGTTACGGTGGCCGGGGCTTGATGGCGGGAGAAAGGACAAGGAGAAGTGCACGGCCATTAAAGAAACTAGTGTGTCCTGAGCTGTCTCCTGGATCACTCCCTGGCACCGCCAGTAAGCCTCCCTTTCTCACATGCCACCAGCAAATGACGCCTGTGACTGTGACAATTAGTGCGAAGATACCTCCCAGGGTGTTATTGTTATTGTATGGGGTCTAAGTGAATGCCTTCTGGTCACCCAGTCCTGTCCCCCAGGAGAGGCAGGTGCCAGGCAGTGGGTTTGGCGCTTGTGTGTGTGTGTACGTACATATTCATATCTATAGTATAGATGATTTACACCTATGTCTGTATTTTATATATATCTAAATTATATACATATACATATTTTCTTCCCTCTTTATCTCCTTCTCATATAATGTAAGATGTACTGACTCCGCATTGTAGTATTTCAGTTACAGGATAATAAAGGGAAGAATGAACATCCCCCCAGGGACATCACATCCTTTTTTAGGAAAGGGTTAGTGTGTGTTGGGTTGTGCACAGTGCAGTTGTATCATGCTTGGTAAAAGTATGACCTTACTATTTATTCAGAGATTATGTATGGTTTAAGGAAATGTGTATGGATCCCAAGTTGACAAGGAGTGAACTAGTGATGGTTAATGTTATGTATCAACTTGACTAGACTAGGATGCCCAGTTGTGTGGTCAAACACCAGCCTAGGTATTGCTGTGAAGGTATTTTGTAGATGAGGTTGACATTTAAATCAGTGGACTTTGAGTAAAGCAGATTACTCTCCATAATGTGGTGGACATCATCCAATCAGGTGAGGGCCTTAGGAGGAAAGACTGAGGTCTCCCAAGGAAGAGGGACGTCTGCCTCCAGGCTGCCTTCAGACTGGAGCTACAAGACCACCTCTACCCTGGGTCTCTGGCCTGTCCTGCATATTTTGGACTTGCCAGCCTCCATAATTTCACGAGCCTGTTCCTTAATATAACTCTATCCATTATTCATCCTATCAGTTCTCTTTCTCTGGAGCATCCTGACTCCCAGACTTTGGTGCTCATGGCCCAGCAGCTTAGAAAGAATCGTGTCTCCACACTCTGCCTTCAGCGCTCACGACCAGGACACCTGCCTCCACAAAACCGTACATTCTAACACGCCGTGGAAGTTCCACATTGTTTGCAAAGAGTTGGAACTGAAAATGATCTGTCTATAAATACTCAGGGTCTGCCACATTTTAATTTGAGAATACCCAATTTAAAAAACTCAAGTTGAAAATGTGCACTGGCTACCTACTGTATTAGTTTTCTCTAGCTGCCGTAACAAACTGCGACAAGCTTTGCAACTTAAAAATAAATTAATAAAGCCCGTTTATTACCTGAGAGTTTGCAGGTTGAGGCATGTGGGGGCGTGGCCGGTTTCTCTGCTTTGCCTCTTACAAAGCTGACATCAAGGTGTCAGCAGGTCACGTTGCTTCTGAAGCTCTGGAGGAGAGTTCGCTTCCAGGTTCCTCTGGTTGTAGGCAGAATTCCATTGCTGGTTTCTGTGCTGGCTGTCACCTGGCAGTCACCCTCAGCTTCTAGAAGCCTCTCTCTGTTCCTTGTGTATAATCACTTTACGTCTCAGAACGCGTGTGGGCCGAATCCTTCTCTCACTTCAAACCTCTCTGACTTCTCTTTAAATGCCTCTGCCTCGTGTCTCTTGCCTCTTCTGCTGCTTCATCAGATGGACTGACTCTCTGCTTTCCCCCACTTTTAAGGGCCAGAGCCCATGTGATGACATCACAAGTATCCAGATCATGCAGCATCTTACTCGCTCAGGTCAGCTGATTTGCAACCTTAATTCCACTGCAGTATGCTTTTGCCATGGAAGGTGATTATTCACGTTCCAGAGATCAGGGCGTGGATATCCTTGGGACCCCATTATTCTGTCTACCACAGCTGCTGTGGGCTGGGACTAGGACGGTGCCTGACCTTTGAGGCCCTCACAGTCTCACTGGAGAAAAAAGCCATACGCCTGATGGTGACACCATTACAAACCACAGTAGGGAGAACGGCAGCTGGGTTCAGCAATCTCACAGCAGTAGCAGCAGAAGGTGTCGGAGCCATTGCCACCTGACCCACAGTACCCACAGCCTGCAGTGCACACAGTAGGTACTCACTGGTTGACTGAATAAGTGGATATAAAGGAAAATTGATTGGAAGACTAAACAAATTTGAATTCTCTCCTTAATAACCTGTTCATTTCATAATTATATGTTGAAAACACGCTCTGTGCTACATTCTGTGCTGGGCCCTGGAGAGTCAATGTGGGTTTTTACCCTCCTGGAGCTCACAGCTGGCACACATTGTATAACTAGATGGACAAACATAGAGTTAAAATCCTGGATAGTGCCGTGAAAGAATTGCATTAAATTCTGTGAAGACACTTGGTAAATGCAGGATAAGTGAAGAGACTGAGGAAGCTGGTTTGTAAATGGAAAACGAAAAAGCAAAGAGGGTATCACAGGCTGACATACAGGGGAAACAGACCCCGAGGTGGGGGTTTGGGTGCAGGAAGCTGATTGGGGAGAGCTCGATTAGCACCTACGAGAGAACGCAGGAAGTAAGAGGGGCAGAGGGAGAGTCAGGGTACAGGTGTAAGCAGGGCCCCAGCTGATCCTACCGAGAGCTCTGAAACCTGCAGAGTCGTCTCGAGCTGGAGCTGGACGCCTGGTTTTACATCTGTCCCATCAGCCAGTCATTTTGACCTTGTGTGTGTTAAGTTGCCTTATGTGTCAAATCCCTGGGAGGTAGGTGTGATGCATGTTTTTAGTGACTAGAAAACTTGTGATTATAACAAGAAAATACATTTAATATTATTGACTGTATGTCTTATATGCATGAGAATTATTGAAAAGTCTGGTCTTGATGGGCGGTGGCGAGAGCATAATGAATCAATTTTAATTTCCTCCCATCACTGCCTTTACCGGGGTTCAACCTCTCAGGCAGGTGGCAGGGCTTTCCACTGTGCACTCATATCATCATGGCAAGTCTGGTTTAAACTGGCATTCCAGCTTCCTGTTGGCCGGAGGGTCTGGTCTTTCATTCTGCGTTACCGCTTGTCTTGAGTTGGGGTTGGGGTTATAGGAGGGGTGATGAGGAACAGCAGAGCGCTTATGTGTCTTGGCTACAGCTGTTTCTCCAGTACATGCAGACCATTAAAACTTTGTATGGCAAATAGCCTGCGTCCAACTCCATTTTCTTACACCAGCAGCGTGTCCTACAGTTCTGTTCAATACCGACACTAACTACTGTGGTTGATGTCTGTTCCCAGAAGTTCAGGGTCTCAGTTCCACAGGACTGCCCTCACTTCAGATGCAAGCATTAAGTGGAATCCCGAGGCTACCCACACGCCTTCATGGCTACCGACAGATTAGGGGCTTCACACAGCCCCTTCAGTTTTAGTAATTCACTGGAACGACTCGTGGAACTCTGGAAAACACTATGCTTAACAGTTACTACTTTATCAAAAAGGATATGAGTGAACAGCCAGATGAGCAGGTGCATAGCACAAGGTCAGGAACAGTCCTGAGCAGAGTTTCTATCCCCATGGAGTCACCCTCCCAGTGCAGGTACATGTTCAAAACCAGGAAGTTCTCCCAGCCTCATCGTTCAGAGTTTTTATCTAAATGGCATGACTGAGGCAGGGTTGATTAGATCAGCACTGAACTCAATCTCCAGCCCCACTCCCTTTCCCAGAGGTTCCGGGGTGGGACTGAAAGTTCCAAGCCTCCAGTCATTAAAAGTGTGCTTTGTCTTTCCAGCACAGCCAGGCCCTTTCTTTAAAATACCAGAGGGCCCACCTTGAGTCACCTCATTAGCATAAATTCAGATTTGGCAGAAAGAGGTCCATTCTAAATAACAAAAGACATTCTTATCACTCAGGAATTCCCAAGGAGTTTTGAAACTACTGTGCCAAGACCCAGAGACAAAGACCAGATGTATTCTTTATTATATCACATAACTAAACACTGGCTCCCTCCTGGGAATGTATGTGACTTATTTGGCAGGGAATTTCCCGAGTTAGGGGGTTGACAAAGAGATAAATAACTAATCCCTACCCATGGTGCTCCCCATTTTCATACAGAGACTTGCTGCTGGACTCTCTCACTAGTAACCATCCATCCTAGGTAAGGTACCAACCAATCCCAGGCAGTTTCTGCAGTGTCCATGGAAACTCATGCATCCTTGTCATAACTATCCTGCTCTCCATCTGCCATCTCTCTCCCCCTGATTCACATTTTCCTACTCAGGAAGGTGTACAGCAGATAAACATGTCACCTGCCAGTGAAAGTAGCCATTGGGAATATGAATTCCATTCTCCCACTGCTTTGGCCCTCCTGACCTCTATGAGTGAGTCTCTTACAACCCCCCTCACTTGGGTTTGGAGGGGATAGGCGACACAAGTTAGAGTGCTCCCTTATAGCTCAGGACAATTTTCTCTTTCTCTCCAGTTTGCCCCAACTTTGTTTTATGCACTGGAAATGAATGGGGACTAGGGTGATCGTTAGAAGTGGCAGATCTCAGTAAGCTCTGAGTGGGAATCCGGTCCCGGTACTCTTTAGAAAGTTTAAGGATAAGACACCTTGATCCTCAGTCTTGTGTCATAGAAGCCAAATCTGGGCAGTAGTGAGAGTCCTTCTCAGCACCCACTTGTATTTTCTTGGCCACCTAGCTGGCCCTTTTTAGTGAAATATTTTTGCCTGATTACAGCAATTACACCTGTTCCCATGCCTTTTTTAAATGGAATAATAGTGGAAAGATATAAAAGTTTCTCCTGATTCCAACACTCAAAGATGATTTTTAAAAGGAGAACTAACAGAAGTATTTCTCTTCTGTCTATCCAAGCTCTGAAAAATGGAAAGGAGACAGAGGGATCCAGTAATAGCATCTCATTTGTTGCTGATAAAATTGACATGGAACAGTGCTGTTTATATCCATAGGCAAATGAGCTTCCTAACTTGAGCCAAGAATCCAACAGACTCACTCCGGTAACCTTGAGCATCACTGGGCTCCTGAGAGCCTTTGTGCGCTCCCAAAGCATAGACCCGCCATGCGTACCTTATGGCATGAAGACATGTATTAGCCATCTATGGTTTTGTAACAAATTGTCCCAGATTTACAGCTTGTAACAACATACATTTGTTGTCTCCCAGTGTGCTTGGATTAGGAGTCCAGCACAGCTCTCCTGTGCCTTCTCAGCATCTCTCCCAAGTCTGCGATCAAGGTGTCAGCTATGGCTGAGGTCTCATCTGAGGCCCAACCGGGGAAGGCTCTGCTTCCAGGTTCATGTAGTTGGTGTCAGGATTCAGTTCCTTGTGGGCTGTTAGACCGAAGACCTCAGTTCCCACTTGGCTGTTGGCCAGAGGCTGCCCTGTTCCTTGCAATGAGAATGTCTCTGCCATGGCTGCTTGCTTCACCAAAACAGGCAAGTTGAGGGGACAATAGAGAGAGTTGCAAGGTAGAAGTTAGATTTTCATGTAATATAATCACGGAAGTGACATCCTGTCTGTCATGTGTGACCTACTCTATTGGTTAGAGTCACAGGTCCTCACACTTAAGAGGAAGGGGTTCCAAGAGGGCGAGAATACCAGAGGCAGAGTCACTGGCACCATCATAGAATGTGCCCACCACAAGTTGCGTGTTTCTTAGGGGCTGCCATCTCCCCTACAAAGTAGAAGAAAGGGCAGAACAATATACGCCTAATCCCTCCTTCCAAACTCACAGTTAAATGTAAGTCACTCCTCCCATCAGTTAATTGAGGGAGGCAGCAGGGAGAGATAAGGCGTGATACACTAGTAGAGCTGACCTCATGTGGAAGGACGCATCAGGATTGGTGGGAAACTTCCCTCCCCACCTAAAAATCACAAGCATATCGGTAAATCTCCTGCAGTCTGATTTTTCTCCCTGCTTATAGATGCTCAGGCATTTTTCTAAGCATCTAGAAACATTGGACTTACTCTTGAATAATCCACCCTGTATTCTGATCTACATGTTGTTGACATTTTTCTATCATTCAAAATTCTGCTACTTTTTTTTTTTTTTTAGTGTTCTTCACTCTCCATCACATGACTAGCCCTTTGTCTATTCAGCCCTGTCCTTTGTGGCCAATTCTGTTTCCTGGTCCCTTGTAACTTCCAAGCTGCATGAGCAGCATAGCTTTTTGTGCCATATTTCATCAGTGACAGGAGAGAGGACAGTGACATGCTCCAAGGACGTGGGATCCCAGGAATCTGCAGAAACCATGCACACCCTTTGCAGGATGTCACAGGATGGAGACTGAGCTTATGGTCAGTGGTCTCGTAGTCCCTGGAACTGGCCTCAAACAGGGAAGGATGCCAGGAAAAAGGGAGTCTTGGAGACACTGGGGCAGGTCACACATGCTACCAACCCAACCCCTCTCTCATTCACCATTCAAGTCTTGGATGTGCCAACGTAGCCCTTCATTGAAGCAGCCCTTGATTACTTCCGGCAGCCTCCACGGACATAGCATGTCAGTAATCTTTCAAATGTTCTCATTAGCAGAGAGTTGAGACGTCAGCCCGTCCCACTGCAGCACAGCAGCCATCACTGAGCCGTCCCTGGCACTTCAGTGCTGTCTTAATGCGAGCGTTGCCCTTTCACTGATTAGCAACGGAGATAAAACGAGGCCACAGTGAGGCTGTCTAGGGATTCAGAAATTCTGGTTTGATTCTTCTCGAGGAAGCGTAAAATGCCTGCATTTTGTACTACATTAGCAGTCCATCCATCACATACGTCCACTGCGAACGTAGGATGTGAAAACAATCATAAAACAAACTGCAGAAGATGCATTAAGCTAACTTAAAATATTTATTTCCAGCTCACCGTGGAACACCATATACCTGCTCTCTCTTTATTTCACTCCTGCCCCCACACATCCTGAAATGCAATGGCCACCTCCCTTTGCCCGCATTCCTCATTCACGCCCCTGACAATTCCTTAAAACACCAAAACTCCTCACCCGCATAGAAATTCCTCAGTGACATCACAGGCCACAGGAAGAATGTCGGGGTTCCCAGAGGCTGCATGGTTTAAGCTCACAACAGAGCCTGTGAGTGCCCAGCCTGTCTGAGAGTTTCTAACTGCCCGATGCCTGGAATTGTAGGAGTCAGCCAAGCACATGTGCAGTCTCAGATTTACATCAAAGGACGTGAAGTCAAGGTCACTGTGAGCAGAATCTTTGCAAAAACAGCACAAGGTGAAGGTGTGCTAGGGCTTCAAAATCAACAAGGAGACCATGGTCCCACCAGGCCCAAGATCTGTGTCAGGTTAAAGATGGACCCAACGCCACATGTAGGTGACCGACTGCCTGATTTGCTTTGGACTCTTGGTTTGAGCTGTAAAGATCCAGGGTCCTGGGGACTCCTCACACAGTAGGGCCTTAAGGACTGAGATTTAAACCTTTAATCTTCCAGGCTACATGCTATCGACTTCCTGTTTCTCCAGTTCTGCTTTGTAGAGTCTGAATCACTGTTACTGCTTTTCTTGAATGTTAACTTTCATTGTCCCCGAGTCCTGAGCAGGACATACACCCTCCCACCCCAAAGTCCTGTTCTGCTGGGGCCTCCTTCTTGGCCGAGCCCTGCTCTGTGGGCATTTGGGAAGTGGGCATGGGATTCTTGCCCGTGTTCACTGAGGCCCTCTGGACAAGCTTCCTGATGAATATTTAAGGAGCAGGAACCTGGAAGACTGTTCTTCCTCCACCACCCCCATTCCTTCTCCTGGCTACAGCAGCATGACAGCGTCCTTGCTCTGTCCTGCTTCCGCATGATGAGAAGCGTAAGAGCCCACAGGAAGCTGGGCACGTTCCCCAGTTCAGAGAGGCTTGTGGACAATGTCTTCCCCAGTGTTGATTCCTGGGATCAAGGGAAAGGGGAGATGAGCTCCACCCTCCATGCCAGCATCAACCCCAGAAGGGAGAGAGAGAGAGAGAGGCAGACTCTGCCCCACGTGCCTGGTAAAATGTCCCCACCTGCACCAAGTCCCATAGACCTCCCCACAAGAGAGGTGTGTGTGTGTGTGTGTGTGTGTGTGTGGTGAGGGGAGTCTAAAGAAGCCATGGTCACACCAGCGACCTGTGCTAGCTTGGGCCATGCCCCAGCTCTCCCTTTTCCTCCTGCATCCAGGAGGAGCTCAGGTAAATCCCGCCAACATGAGAAGGTTCCCAGACTCCAGGACTTGCTCTTGTTAGAAGAATAGGCCCCTTTTTGTCCTAATGAGGTCCCCCCACTCGGAGGGTGACAAGCTCCCAGCACAGCTTTGACTTAAAGACGTTAACTTGAATCAGCCATCATGTGTCATTACCCTGACAGGCGCAGCAGCCACATGACACAAGCACCACCAATCACTCTGGAAGCCTCTGGAGTGATCCTTGTTGATTCGCCCTCCCAGGTTTCCCACCCTGTTGCAGCAGGGTGGAAAGGCGTGGGTGCTGATGGGACCCAGGAGCTCCCCTCTTTCTTCCTCTTGGTTTTCTTCCTCTGGATCCCTAACACCTTTTCGGGCTTTCTGTGAGGTCATGCCCTTGGCAGTTGTTGGAAGTGAGCTCTACTTTGTTAATTAAATTCCAGGACTGAATTTCCTGGGTTTCGGCATGCAAATCTTAATAGCGCTGAGCTTTCTTGCTTTGTAAAACATGGCTTTCGTCCACCCACCCCTGGCAGCTGGAGAAAAGTGAGGCACGCCTGACAACTTCTGTGGCTTTTCTGTCTCACCTCTCCCACGCCTGGCACCCCCACCTGAGCTGGCCTCCTACTTCCAGCTCCTGCTTACCTATCTTTGGTGGAGAACACCTTCAGTAGCTTTCGTCCGCCCCCATTCCTTTGGAATTTATGTCTCGGACTTCTTAGGTATGCATGGTAAAAACCAAAATGCAAAATGGGCACAGGGTCTTAAAAATAATTAAACTGAGACAAGTCAATGGCAGCACAATTGTGAATTTCCATAACTGTTCGGGTGGAGCCTGTATGATGAAAGCATCAATGTTCCGGGGTCAGCGTGAACATACTGGGATGTTAGCCATGCACATGTAAGCACAGGATGGTCCCATGCTTGGGCACACAGCCCACCTGCTTGCTGTGTGGGCCAGAGGTCATTAGTATGAACAGGAAATAGGAAGCAAAGCCTCAGACACAGGGGAGTCAGGGTTACCAAACTAAGATGGGTGATAAGGCATCACCATCAAGGGAAGAAGTTGGGGAATGCTACATGGTTATGGCTGGAGAAGTTGAGCAGAGATAAAAGGGAGTGATCAGGAAGAGAGTCCCAGAAGGACTGTACCCTTTAGGATAGAGCGGTTATGCACAGTAACAAGCAATCCCCAGTTCCCTGCGAACTATACTTAGTCCACCGCCGCGTCTTGTCATCTCTGTACAGACCATCACGAGGGCTGCCTGAGATTTATACACAATCTGAAAATGGCAGTAACTGTGAACTTCGTCATCCATGGGGAAATCATAACAAAGAACTAAAAACAGTGTGTTTTTTTGTTTTTGTTTGTTTGTTTGTTTGTCAAACAGTTATTTTATATTTTTGTACAGCAAAATTGCCTTATGGCCAATTAGTTATGTGATGAAAATGTTTGCAACAAAAATGCCTGTGGCGAGGTATACATACCAATGGAACCAGTGGTTGGAGTGGTGATTTTGAATATGGAGGAAGGGGCTGTGAGCCAAGGAATGCAGATGGCCTCTAGAACCTAAAAAAGGCAGGGAACAGATTCTCCCCTAGAGCTTCCAGAAGGAACTCAGCCCTGTTGACCCTTGATTTTAGACCTCTGACTTCCAGAACTGTAAGAGAATAGATTTGCAATATTTTAAGTCACTAATGTTGTGGTAACTTGTCACAGCAGCGATAGAAAATCAGTACAACCTCTTAGCATTTTTGCAGTACCTTTTCCCAGCAAACACTGACCGAATGATCTTCACACAGCAGACATGGTAGCTCTGAGGGTGAGTTGTGGGCACTCGGGTGCCTGTGCTCCAGGAGTTGTCAAGAGAGTTAGAGGTCAGTTGTCCAGTTGTTATGAGAAGTTCAGTGACAGTGATGCAGTAAAGCTGTCCCATGGCGTCCCATCCAGTTCTCCCCACATACCCAGCCCAGTGACCTCGGTGGCCATGGCCTCCTCTCAGACATTGTTAAGATGGGATATCTGCGATTTAATGGTCTGATTGTGATTCAGTAGATACTTGTGTAGTACTTACCGTGGACCATTTTCCCCAAGCTCGTTATCAATATGAACTTGTTGACTCATTATCCCAACACTGTGGCATGGTAGTATTACGTGAGTATTATGAAAATGAGGAAACTGAGACTCAGAAAACTTACCTCAGACCACTGGGCTTGCATGAGGCAGAGCCAGCACACGTGTCCCAGTTCCCAAGGGTCCCAATCTGTGCTGTGTCCCCAGTGGGCTGGGCATTTTATTTCTTTAGCCAAAGGCGACTGAAACCTAGGTTTTTACTCCATATGTTTGTCCCACTGAAATAATACCCTACAGAACTGGAAGTTCTATGAAGATGTAGAATAATAAACTAGCCCACATCCATGGAGACTCATCAGAATAGGGAAGGGCCAGAAATCCATGGTCTAAGGTGCCCCCGTAACATGGTGAAAAGATGCTGGAAGCCCAGGTGCTCTTCAGAGTGGGAGCTTTGGGAAGTACATTGTGATGGATTTATCCATCAGATGTTGACTGAGTCTCCACTTTGAGCCAAGCCCTCGGCTCAGGAAGCTGTTTCTACAAAGTGGCTGGGACATATGGACAGCCATGTTCAAGATTTAGAATGCTCTTGTAATACATGCAGTTGTGTAGGAAGAAATGAGTTGTTTTGTGTTTAGGTGTGCAGATTAAATTCAATGCACAGAGGAGATATTTCCAACCGCAATGTTTCCACTCTCCATGTAGTGCTTAATAAGAAAGCCACACTGTACTTCATCACTTAGGGCTTTGGTAAATTTGATTTCAGTAAAACAACCTTCCTTTTGAATAATGGAAAAATTACCCATGTGATAGTAAGTTCTTTTCCTTAGTCCCGTTGACAATACACACATATGTTTGTCATTTCTAACATGAGAGAGCTCTTTATTACATATAATGATGATGGCCTCTGGTGCAGTGTAAATGGATCTGGTGTTTTTTTTCTGAAAAGAAATGCAAGCCTGATGCATCACCATTATCTTTTTGGTTGCATTGTCAGTAAGAATGAGGCTAAATTTGCTTGCAAATGAATGCACTTGAAGAAGTGACAAGGAGGTGAGATTTGAATGGAAGATGGGGTTTGACCCTCATGGATGTGACACTTTTGTCTTCCCTCCAAATGGACTCAAGTCTGTTTCCCATCCCACTGACTGCACTTTCTTGCTAAGAAGGTCAAGGTGATTGATGAGATCAGAAAGAGCTATACGCAGACCTAAGTAGCAGCTCTTTTAGTCTTAATTGTTGGCATTTATGTAACATTCTTCAGATTAAATATGAGAGAAAATAAATGACTCCATATTTTTGCAAACCTGACATTTTTCTCTCTTGTGTTTTCCTACTTCAAAAATAAAATGTATGTCTTCATGGTGGCTCATACAGAAAGTTACCGTGGGACATAAGGCTAAGGTGAGGCCACACATTGTTTGGGGTTCCATCCACGTCTTCCTTCTGTGGCTGCCATCAGCCCCAAACTGTATCCTGCTGCCTCTGTAGTCTGAAGGTAGATAGGTCCTTAGTCATTGGTTACCATCACAGCAGAGAAACATGAAAATGTATGCTCTGCTGGTTTGGGTCTCTGGTGTGTCATCTGCAGTAGATTCTTCAGCTACATAGGCAAGTAAATTAACCCTGACACTATTACGTTTCTGAAGAGGCGAGTTTCACAGAAGATTTTATTTATACAGACTGCTATCGTTGTAGCCTTAGGACCACTAAGGCACGCTAACTCTGAGGTACACACAAAGGTTCGGAGCTGCAAGAAGACTACAGTTTCGCAAATTGAACCTTCCTGTTTGAAGAGGAGGAGACGGAAGTTCAGGCTGGACGCGCACTTGGGGTCCATAACCTGCCTCCAGCCGTGGGCCTTTGTAGACACTTGTCTTACCACCTTGTACCTTAGGAAAAACAAAACAGTGGTTCAGGATATGTAGGGTAGTATCATGCATAAGTAGAAACACATATGCACCCACGTAATTGCCAACTGAATGTTTTAAATGTGCCAGGCGTTAATGATAGGGACCGTGAGATGAGTGAGACAGTGACTGGGTCCAGAACATTACAGAATAGCGAGGACCAAAGAAGGGAAGCAGGAAACGGAAGCACTAAGGACACAGCAGACAGGAGATCAGGGACTCAAAGAACTTTTCATCTGACTTACTTTTTAGGAGTTCAAATATCAGCCACATCTTGTATCAACATTACCAAGTGTGGAAAAAAAGCATATTAATAGCTTAATTTATTAGCTGTTTACTATGAGCCAGGCTCAGTGGGAACCACTCTGCTTGTATAATCGCATTTATCCTTTCATCAGCCTCCCATTTTGCAGATAAAGATCCTGGGGCTCAGAGATGTTGAGCAATTTGCTCTAAGTCACAGCGTTGTTTGTACCATAGACTGGACTTAACACCAGGCATGAAACCCACCCTCTTTACAACTCAGGGACTTAGCAGGATAACTTGATTTGCCTTGACTCACAACACCATGTCACCTGAAAAATGACTCCATGCTTGAAAGGGAAAAATAACCCAGATAGATATTGTAAGACCAGTGTGATGAAAGCGCAGGCACTTTTAGCTCTCCCCAGCCTTGCAGGTTCCTTCTGGACGAGGACTGTTTTCAGGTTCCACTTTCTAAGTGTGAGGCCTGCTGGTTAAGAAGGAATGTAGGCTTCTTTAGTCAGGGAACTGAGATTTGAGGGGTGAAAGGCTAGACATACTGGGGAATTGTAGTGGGTCACACAGTGGCCAAAAGTGAGGCAGAGAGGAGCTTGTGGTCCTTACCTGAGGCTGCCAGATGCTGACACAGCCTGGAGGCAGCTTATCGTCCAGGGAACATTACCCAGCCATGAAGCAAAGGGATCAGAGCTATACTGGATTCCTTGTAATTGCCTTCATTTCTGCTGTGTAAGGAAAGTAATATGCAGACAACTAGTGTAGCAAGTACTCTTTTGTCAAATAAGCTGTGACCACAGAACTCTGCACTGTGCACATGTATGCATGTGTGCATGTGTAGTACACAGGATTATAGAGAAAAATGTGAATGGACATACATAAGGTTATAACAGAATCTGCCTCCATGCCTCTTCACCCAGGGTTAACGGAAAGTGTGTTCATATGGAAGGAGAGAGACCTAAATATCCATAATTAAATATACAGCATATATGATGCATTTCCTTTTATATGAATTTACATAAGTATGTGAGTACACACATGTGTCTGTGACTAAAAAGAGTATCATGAAAAACGGTCAGCACAAACTGGATTGGAATTGCGTCTAGACGTTAAATTTTAGATGATCTTTATTTTCTTCCTCAAATGTAAGCATATTTGTTTAAGTTTCTTGGAACTCTCAGCTAGTTTGAGTGAAGAAATATTATTTTAAATATTACTTTGGCTTTAAAAAAATATATTTTTAAAATTCTTACATATTTTAAATAACAAAATGCAAAAACCCTGTATCTTCCTTTAACTTGTAGTTCAACTCACAAATTTTAGTATTCTGTATCAAAATTTGAACAAGTTCTTTTAAGGGATTTTTGATTAATGTTTTCTCCCATCTATAAATTTAGTTCATTTTTCATCTTGGCAGATTAAACAATATTTATAAATTAAATATATTTGATTTAGCTTATAAGTACTCCAATTATCTGACAGACAAAAGCTTTCTGGGAATACAAATAACTTTTATAAATCAAATAAATTAAACTTACAAGTAAATTTAGTTATTCCTATAATTTCTCAAATGTTACATTACTGTGTCTAACTTCAATAAGAGCTCCAGCTAATAACATCTGTCTAAATCAATTACTCACTTATGCATTGAAATTAGAATTACAAATCTGATGTGAAACACATATCTCATAAACAATTAAACTGCACAAACTTCTTATTGTAGAGGTAGTAAGATTTGGGTTTTCTTCTCTAACACATTCCTGTACCGAATGGTAACTTTCTATAGGTAAAAGATGCTTAGCTGCTGAGGAAAAATGACATGTAAACATTTGGAGGGGACCTTCGTCAGCATCGTCGGGGGGGGGGGGGGTTGCTCAGTATATTGAGGTTTCCTAACGACCAGGGAGGCCCCTTGTAGGGAGAGTAACTGGTTTCTAGTTTTTGAAACTCAGTCCCACCCTGTCTATGGCTGCTGCCTCAGAGCCCTTCGCACGGGGTCTGTCACACCCCAGGCTCCCTCGTCACACCGCTGGTTGCCTGACTATGGCTGTTCCAAAAGCCTGCTACTCCTCAGGGGTCCAAGCCACATGATTTGATTCAACAAATCCATTTGGGGCTCCATTGTATTTGACTCTTGTCCCCGTTCCTCCCATCTTCAGGGTCGTAAGAACAAATATAAATCAGTATCTTAGTACAGAATGCGTGGTCTTGTCTGACTCATGCTGAAGGTGAAGATTCTACCGATATAGTGTGCTGGAATCCCACTCTGGAAACAGGTACTATTGTCTACAACAAAGGAAGGACGGAAAAAGGGTGGGAGGGAAAAAGAAAAAGGAAAAACATGGTGATGGTCGTATGTCAAAGGGACACGGGACCCAACAGAAAGAGCTCCCAGTGGCCAAATCTGGAACAACCTGAGAGAAAAAATAAAGTAGTATTAGGTTATGATCTAAAGTATAAAATAAATATCCACAGTCCATACTGATATTAATAAGATATTAGATAAGTAAAAATAAATAGGAATAAGAAACAAGTTTTCCTGGCCAAAAAAAAAAAAAAATGCAAATGAGTTGTGTAGACACAGAACCTCAAGGAGGTGTCACACGTCTCTCCCTCCTTCGGTGTGAGCTATGCATGGTAACTTCCTACAAAGTGCACAACAGAGGAAGAGGCGGGGGTAGAGGAACTTCACAGTGAGAAACCTGACACCACCGCAGCCCGGTGGCCAAGGTCAACATCAACAGTGATGAGTCATATTAATAACGTGGACCCTTGATCTGACACGATTGAGAATGGCGCCATACCTCCATAGTCTTCCCCTCAAACAAACTCATAATCTCAGTCTAATGGCAAGACATGTGTGAGACAAATCTCAGTCGAGGGACATTCTGCAAAATGCCTGACTAGAAGGCTTCACAACTGTCAGTCATCCAAAACAAGGGAAATCTGAGAAACTGTCACTGCCCAGAGGAGCCAAGGGAGACATGGTGACTGAATGCAACACGAGATCTTGGACAGAAAAGGCGAATCAGGTGAAAATGAAAGAAACCTGAATAAGTATGGACTTTAGTTAATCGTGTGTCAATATTCATTCAGTAACTGCTCAGTGTGAGGTATTACACAGTAGGGGAAACTCTCAGTTACTGTGTAATATCAGAAATTCTCTGTACTATCTTCACAATGTATCTGTAAATCTAAGTACATTTGAAAATGTAAACTTAAAATGATGAGTTAAGGTGGGTGTGCGGGGGAGACGTGGAGCTTTATAGCTACAGACTTCAAAATACCGCCATGACCTCAAGACAGCATGATGCATTTCAAATCCTGAGAAATAGGATGGGATGAACTGGAGGCCAGTGCTGGGCATTTACAAAACAGTTCACCCCGAATGCTGTTTGATACTAATAAGTAGCGTTTCCCATAAACTTTAGTTTTATGAAGGGCCATAAAAATGGACATTTTTCAAAGACTTGGTTAAAACGTTATGAGCTGCTTTCCTCTATCTTCAAGAAAGTAGGGGTTGGGGGACTTTGTGATTCCACTGTGGTTCTCGAGTGCCGTCTCAGCCCTTGTGAATCCAGGGCCTTCCAAACACTCACTTAAGTGCTGTGCCTTCAAGAACAGAGCCTTCGCGTTTCCTGGGCATCACAGCACACTTCATCTGAGCACTGGTCCTTTATCCTTCAGTCATCTCTTCCCTCCCAAAAGCTGAACAAATTGCTTAAATGTGAAAACCAAAAATGACAAGTTAATATATATGTTGCCACACTTCAAAGAGGCATCTGAACCTCTGTGTAGGACTGTGGTTCATGTGTGACAACGTGTCACAGTTAGGTCGTTGTGGGTGACTGCGTGGGTTTGAGACGTGTGGAGCAGCTAAGCCTCCTCACCCAGCGCTTGCATGGATCTCTTTCCTCCGTTTCATAACCTAATGAATCTGGATCATTGTAATGTAAAATCTTTTCTGCTCCTTGCTCACTCTCCCATCAGTGCATATGGCTTCATAAAAATATGCAACACAGTGAACCAAACTACTTTAAAGTCAGTATTCAAGAGAGAAATTTCTGTTTCAGCCCAAAGAAATACCCACTAAATTATAAAAAATTATTGACCGAGGAATAAGTAAAATGATTTGTTTCACATTTATATCTACCAGGCATGCCAAAAAAAATATATACAAGTAGACACTTTGGTCAGCGTTGCTCAAACAGTAGTTCGCCATCATCAGAAGTGTCTGGACGCTGATGGGAACCAGTTTGAGCACCTCTTGTAATTGCAGAAGTCAAACGTGACTTGTATTCATCTTTTGTTATCAGTATACATTGAATATTACAATTTTAATAGTTTTCTTTCTCAAAATGTGTGTACATTTTTTGGCATCCTCTTTATTCATATCTATATTTTGTCTCCAAATTCCCTGTGCATCTCACCCGCATTCTTTATTTGGTGAGTGGCCACTGTTTTGAGAAAAGGTCAAGAGCAGATCTTCTAGGGGCCAAATTTCTTGGGTTTGTGTCTCGGTCTACCACGTGCTAACTTCATCTCTCTGTCTCAGTTTCCTCAACTATATAGCAGGAATAATAAGAGACCCCATCTCATTGGATTGATAGCTAGATGTCCAAGAGATAATCTATAGAAAGCACTTAGTAAAATTAGTTCTATTTAATTGTGAGAGGTCATTATCAAACTCATATGAGAATGGCTGTGCTTCCATGCTGGAATCATGATCTTTCAAAATTAGAGTACGTGGATGCAGGGATGGCACTGAAGTTGTTATGCCTGGCGAAGCAGCACCAGTTTACTTGTATCTGATTCTGAGAAGGGGTTGAGGGAAGGAGGAACGTGCCTGACCTCTACTCCCTGCTCCCTTCGGTTGGCACAGACAGAGCCTAAGGAGGCTGATGAAGGGACGCTGTCTCTGTCTTTTCTCCATGGTCGCAGTGAAGATTAGGTGGCCCCCAGGCGTGACAAGAGTAGAGATGGGAAGAAGCAGTTTGCCTCCTGAGCTACAGAGTTTTATCACCAAGGCTGCCTCTGTTGATAGGGTGAGCACTGAACCGAGGGCTCCAGGAGGGTAGGTCTCCAGCCCACACACAACAGGGGTGGGAACGAAGGTGCCGTAACCTCCCTCGTATTTGGTAAATTTTGGACATTTTGAAGACATGAGAAGGAGGCATACGGGGAGGGTGGGAAATGACAACTCACAGAGTGTTTGAGAGTGGCTGGGAGAGTGAGAGGCTGTGCCTCAGGTAACTGGAGGGGAGGGGCCGGGGTTAAGATGAGGTCCCACACACAAGGCAGACTTGATGCAAAGGACAGTGAAGGTCAAGTGGTCAGGAAAGGCTTTACAAACAGAAGGAGAGCCAGTAACAGGAGAGAAAAAACACATATGTACATGTATGCACTTCACCTACTTATGGGCGTTGTTGGAAGGAAGGTCTGAGTTGGAGAATGAGCAAGGTCTTCCATGCACTTGGCCTATCCAGACTTCTTTGGAACAACCTGCGTGTGTGATGTGTGTGCGATACACATATGTCATCCACCATCACGTCATGGCACACACCATACCTGCTTTAAAAAGGTGGTCTTTACTTCAGTCCGATTTGTATTTCTCAAGAGCCCGTGATCAGTTACACTTGGGATTGAATACTTCAGTGACTGATCACTCAGCGGAAGACGAGAGACACTGACTTACTTACTATCTTTTTTAAATAGGTGGCATTTTCAGTTTGGAAATTCTCTAGGGTGTGTGTGCACGTGTGTGTGTCTAGTCCTTGAGACAATCGTCCTTCTTAGTGTCACTTGAAGTGACAAAATCTCAGATAGTCATTTAAGTAAATATGAAAGTTAGTTTTTAACTTTGTAATTTGTGACTATATCAGAACTTCAGATTAGAATTTGAGGGTTTTTTTTTTGTTGTTGTTTGTTTGTTTTTTTGCCAGTTATTGCTCTCTGCCTATTTAAGCATCAATGTTTATTTATAGAATTAAATTTACATTTAATGTTGTAGATAATCTTGGCATTTACAGTGGAAAGCTGGATACCCCGAGACATCTTTTCTCATTATAGGCGTTTCCCCATAGGTGTCATGGCCTCCGTCTTGACACCTCACATTGCTGATGAAATATTGTTGTCAAAGATAAACACATTGCAAAATAACTATAATTGTTTGCCTAGAGGGTAAAATCTATTTTTTTCCTGTCTTGTTAACATTCTCTGAAATTACCTACCAAGTCCAAAACTGCCAGAGATATTTAAATATGTCTCCAGATGTATTCGCATATGTAATTTAACCAAATCTTGTTTGAAACAGTATTGGTTTTAGTGCGTTGTATTTAGTGCATTGGCAACTTGTTAATGAAAGATTATATGCCTCGATTTCTTAGGGAGAGAAATAAACTGGATTATAGGATATTTAACGAGATTTTCATTTTCAATTAAAAATATCCCCCATTACATTTGTACTTAGCCAAATGTTTTCTCAATTACCTAGTACAGATGTTGTTATGACACTGTGGGTTATTTTGAGAATCCATTTCACTTCCTCCTGATGTCATTTACTCTTCACTTATCAGAAGTTGAGGAAACACCCATGTAATTCCCAGGGACCCCCACGTATGGGGTGAGGGTATGCTGAAGCTCTCCCTCCTTCGTGCCCTGGCCTGTCTGAGCAGGTGGCAAACGTGGATACAGCTTTCCTGAGTGTCACCTGCATAGAAAGGCCTTTCAGTGCATTCCCATCGATGTCGTCATTTTCACATCCAAAACTCTTCCAACCTTCATATGTGAGCGTAACCTTTTTCTAACGCTGTGACTGTTTCAATTTCACCCTGAAATGTTGCCGAGGTCTTTTGTTAGGTCATGCTGATAACTGCTCTAAATGGCTCTGAAGATAGGGGGGGAAAAATCTATTTTCGTAGATATAGGGATGTGTCTGCATGTCTAATTATCACATGTCTTCCTCTTAGGTCCCAATTCCTTGGCCTGTCCCAGTCCCCAGTCCCTATGCTCTGGGGCCACCTGCAGTGGCTCACCTGAGTCACACGACTAGCCCTCTGTGCCTCTGAGTGTTCTGCTCTCTACAATGAACACCCCTCCTCCTCTGGGTAAAAGTGCCAGAATTTTATCTTTGTAAGCAGATACCTATATCTAGGCATGTAGCAGCTGCTATGTGACAATGATTGGAGTCCATACAATTGAGACGTCATCTTTGAGTTCATGGAGTTTACAGTCTGGAGGAGTGGTGGACGGACGAGTGAGGTGTGGATAAAAATGCATATGTGACATGGTATAAACTGGGAGGTGTGGAGGGACCCGGGCGTTTCAGTAAACTGCTCCCGTGGCGTTTGGTGAGCATGATGGACTCCAGGGGACACACTGCTGCCTTCAGAAAGGTCCAACGCTCCACCTGATCTTCGCGCTGCTAGTTCTGCACATTTAAAATGCAATGCCTCAATGCACATTTATAAGAGAAGAAAAAAGCAGCTATAATACCATGTGCTGGCAAAGGTGTGGAGAAGCAGGGTGTCGCATACTACGCCAGTGGAGATGTAAAATGGTGCAACCACTCTGGAAAACAGTTTGGCAGTTTCTTATACAACTAAGCTCACACTCACCACCTGCTCCGCACCACGCCAGGGAGCACAGACTCCAGAAGCATGAACACCTATGATCACAAAACTCCCGGTACGTGAGTGTTCACACAGCTTCATTCCTAATAGCCAGATTCTGGGAAATGCCCAGGTGTCCTCCAACAGGCGCATGGTTGGCCATCTCTGGTCCATCTGTCCAATGCAGTCCCACTCAGCAGTGAAAAAGGAGTGAGCTGTTGATGCACACAGCACCTTGATGGGGTGGCGATGGCAGTATGCTTGCTGACACTAGTTGATCTCAGAGGTTCTGCTTCTAGCACATTCTCAAATGACAAAACTGCAGAGATGGAGGATAATTCAGTGGTTGCCAAAGGACAGGGCAAGAGGTCAGGGTGGGGCCAGGTGCCAACACACAGAGGTAGCAACAGGGACTTCTTTTGTGATGAGGGAACAGTTGTGCATCTTGACTGTGGTGGTGGGTATGTGAATATATAATTAAATAAAGTTATATAGAGCTAAACACACACACACACACACACACACACACACACACATACACACACACAGATGCAGGTTATACAGTGGTGAAAACCGAGTAAGGCGTATAGTCTAGGTAATAGTAACTTCCAGTGTCAGTTTCCTGGCCTTGATATTGTCCCACAGCTACATAAAATCTCCACACTGGAGAAGCTGGAGGAGGGGCACTCAGGACTCGGTCCTATTTTGCAACTCTCTTTGAGTCTATCCAAATAAGTAATTTTTAATAAGTAATGCCCCCGAAAGAGTAATGCCAAAAGACAAAAGACGACAGATGGATATGTAAAATGCACAGAGGGTGCAAAAAAAAAAAATGTATATACATTTTAAGAAAGGAAAACTGTATTGAAATTGTATTACTCAGTATATACCGATAACAAAAGATGAATGCAAGTCATGTTTGACTTCTGCAGAGGTGCTTACAAGAGGTGCTCAAAGTGGTTACCGTCAGCGTCCAGACACTTCTGATTACAGTGAACTACTGCTTGAGCATAGATAACATCTCTTAAAGTGCGTATTTATTTTTTTGGCACCACCAGTATGTATGTAGACATTAAAATGTGGGAGTTCAGAGGAGAGAGGTCACATTGGACATGTGAGGTCAGGAAAAGCTTGGTGGGGAGGGATCTTAATATGAGCTGAACGAGGAAGGATGCATGGAAATCAGAACTGGAGAAAAGGAGATAACTTTCCGAAAGGCAGAGCAGTGCCCACCAGCCATGGAGAAGGAGACCCGTGTTACCTGGCCACACGTGTGGCACGGGGGAGGGGGAGGAACCCAGCACGGGCTCAAGTGCGGAAGCAGAATGTTCGGTTAATAGAGCAGTAAGTTAGTAACTGGAAACAGGCTATAACAAGACTATGAAATACCTCAGATTGTAAGCTGTGGAAATAGAGAGCAAATATTGAAAAGCCACTGTAAATTGCAAGTGAGAGAATGTCATACTAGGAGTGGCATTTCAGGAAGCCGAACCTGGCAGAGGTTTAGAATAGATTGGAGGGGATGAAGGAAGGGAGGGGCAGACAAATCGATTAGGACAGGATTGCCATAGCCCGGCACAGGCTTGAACTAAGGTGATGGTCGCGGCACTAGGAAGGACACGTCTGACTTGGAAGGTGCTATGAACGTTGACTAAAAGGGCCAGGTCACCGCCTGGCCGTAGGGACCTGGGATCGGTCCAAGGTGGAGCCTGGGATGCAGGAATAAGGGGAAGGAGGGACACTGGGGGGAAGTTGCCACATTTCATTTTGCCCATGTTGAGATTTTGTCATTCCATCCGATTGGAAATATCGGCTGACTTTCTGAGATGTGAGACTGCAGCTGAAAATAGGGTGGGTCAGGGCTTTTCTGTAAGAAATCATCAAAAGCAGATGAGGTTGGCAAGGGAAGAGTGGACACTGAAGGGGGGTGTAGACACGCCGATACGGGCAGACGTTTCCCACACAGACTCCAGAAAATAAGAAATGGCTCTTCGCTAAACCCTCCCCCTTGCCACTTTGTTCAAGGCCTGCCCTCCGCCCAGACAGGGCCCGGCTGGGGAGCACACCCTACAGAGGCCTGTACTGCCGCTCCCCGGCCACTCCTTTAACAAGCTCTGCCACAGGCTGTTGTCACAGCAGAAACAGGTGCACTGCATCAGCCATGGCAGCCAGTTCTGAGGGTCCCCGACGCCAGAGAGGAGGGGAAATCACTCATTGTCTGAGGGGCTCAGGCAGCCTCTGTGAGCCCACAGACTTCGTCTCTACAATTAGCCCTGATTGCAAGTTCTCCAAAGTGTGCCCCCTCATTTAGCCGTCAGCCTCCTTGCACTTAGAGCTTCCAGAAAGCAATCACCAGAGTCAGACCTTGTTCGGGAGGTTGTTTGCTTGAAGAGCTTTCTCCTTAGTTGGAGGTGGAGGGATGGTGTCACCATCAGCAAATGTTTCTTAGATTGTTCTAGAAGGTCAGAGCTACCTGTTTTAGTATATGTGCTGCTGAAGTGAACATGGGAGATCAGCCTGTTTTATGTTGCTGTTTGGTTTTTTAATATGAAGGTGAGACAAGGAGGGATGGTGCAACACCCGGGAAATTTTCCAGGGAGAGGCTGCAGCTGCCTTCCCATATCTGTGTTGTACTTACACAACCCAAGGGAATTCCGTTTGGTGCTAACCTCCACCTTCGTATACAGAATGGTTGTCTTAGGATAACTGTCTGTGTGTTCCCACCACACTCCCAACATTTCTTCGAGTGTGAGATGGAGAGGAAAGGGTGCTTCTTCCCCATCTTTTCTCTACCGAGTGAGAACACTGGCTTCCTAAGGAATATGAGGGGACGTAGTGCCGTGAGCACCTAGAAAAAAGGGGGCAATGTCTGTGAAAGCACTAGCTCAATGGAGAATCTGCATGTCCAACCAGAAACTGGGGATTTGCTGCCATTTGCATGGACAGTGAATTTGCTGGCCCAGCAAAGCAGGCTCTGGAAGGGTCTTCGGCCATGGTTTGCAGACAGGTCTGTGCACCTTTGATCAGGTGGTCACTGGGCTGCTCACACCTGCATCAGTGCTATTTTAATGGGACCTTAGATTCAAGCCACTGAGCTCATATTATTATGTCAAAAGCAACATACTTTGTATGTGTCCTACTTATAAAAGTCTCAGACAAATCAGAAGGAATAAAGTAGAAAGGGAATATTACTCATTATTTACCACTGTTAATGTATTTACTATCTTTTAAGACTTTTAGTTTTTATTCCTACATATAGATCTACATTCAAGAGGGGTGGGGGTGGGAGGGAGAGAGAGAGAGATAATATACTTTTTAAAACCAAAAGAAATGATTATGCCCTATTGGCCTTTTTATTCAATCAATAATATATTATGGATATTGTTATGGACTTAATTCTGTCCCCCCAAAATCTATATGTTGAAGCCCTGTCCCCTCAGTGTGACTGTATTTAGAGATAGGGCCTTTAGAAAAGTAACTAAGGTCAAACAGGGTCTTTAGGGTGGGGCCCTGACCCAATAGGACTGGTGACCATATAAGAAGAGGGAGAGATACCAGGGATGGGCGTGCACAGAGAAAAGACCAAGTGAGGACACAGCGAGAAGGCGGCCATCTGCCTGCCAGCCAAGGAGAGAGGCCTCAGGGGAAACTACACGTGGTGACCCCTTGATCTTGGACTCCCAGCCTCCAGAACTGTGAGAAAATTAATTTTGTTGCATAAGCCACCCAGTCTGTAGCCTACTGTTATGGCAGCCTGAACAGACTAACACAGGCATCTTTAGGGGGTTAAAATATGGTTTTCAGTGTTTTAATGGCTGAATAATATTCTATTCTATGACCGTATAATTACTTATTCCAACAAACAGGAACATTTGTGTTGTGCACTCAGTTTGTTTGTTTTTTTTAATTATAAACAAGGTTGCCATGAGCATCCTTCTCCATAAACTGTACCTAATCAGTTTATTTGGATAAAATACAAGAATGGAATTGCAGGGTCAAAAGGTGTGTTCATGCCAAACTGTGTCACATGGGACCAAACTGGCTTACGAAAAAGCTGTACCAACTGGCATTCCATTTGTGGCATTTGAGTACCAGCATCCCCACCTCCTACCAACATGAACACGTTCAGTCTTTAACCTGCTCTGTACTATTAGGCAAACGTGATCGTTTCATTTCATAGCAAAACAAGGTCAGTCTCTTGATAGCTGATTATTGAAATTTCTATTTCTTCTTTTAAAACAACTTCTCTGTTTCCTGTTATTTTTTTGGAGATGTTTTGTTATCTTAAATATTTATGAACTCCTGCTTTCCCGTGGTACTCCTTTGTCTGTTGGATGTAAAAAAATCTTTCCAAATTTGCCTTTTTTTTTCTTTAATTTTGGTTGGTTTATCAGTTGGCTTATGTATTGCCGCACAGATTATTTGAATTGTTATGTAAGCTTTACCTGACAGTGTCTGGCTTGAATAGCATGCACACAATTTCTTTTCCTCAAAGTATTTACCTAAATTACTTATGAACATTTTTTTAAACAAATATCAGGGGAAAGCAGGGGTTAAGCATATATGCTACACACATTATTTGGAATTTAAAAAGCAGGGTTTATACTTTTTGATATAAGACAACCAAGCAGCAGTGTCCACGTGTCAGGAGACTGTTGGGAGCTGGACTGCCCCATCGTTGTGGACCAGGGGGTCTCAAAGGGCCGTCACTAGACAGCAGCACCATAGTCTCAGGGGAACCTGTTAGACGCAGACTCTGGGGTCCCCCCCAGACCTGCTGAGTCAGAGGCTGAGTCATCTGCACTCCAGCGCGCCCGCTGGCCAGGCGACTCTGAAGCAGGCTCAAGTCTGAAAACCGCTGCTCTGGCCGCTGCAGACAGAGCTGCCCCTGACCTCACGTGCGTTTCCCCCGAGCATCCTCCAGTGGTTTCAAGCTTCCATCCCATCCCTGTCGCGAGAGACACACCCACTCGGAATAGGGCATTTTCATTACAGCTCATTTGCTATTGGCAGCCGCACACACACACACACGTTTAAAACCCCAGTCAGTACTTCCTCTTAAAACTGGCTGGATTTCAGAAAGAGATACCGTCATAGCCCAGGGTGAATGAGAGCCAGAACTCAGGGTCCCCTCCCCTTTGGGCACCCAAGCTGCTTTGGGGAGGAAGCAGGTGCTGCTACCGGGCTCCGGGAAGCCTCTGGCGGCACGCTGCTTCCACGTTAAGCAGAAAAGGTCGAATGAAGCAACACCTCCCATGCCCACGGCACAGCTCCTTTCCAGTCTGGCCTGGAGAAAATGATGCTCCAGTCTTTCCTCCTGGGAAACTGTACGTGATGCTATGCAACATGCTTTCACATGCCTGAGCATTTTGAGACATGCTTAAATATTCCCTATACCTGCTTTATACACATACCCGGGGAAATACACACCACAAACCCTCATCTATCAAGACAACGAACTGGGGAAATCAGAAAGGAGGCGTTTTTCATATAACATTTTCATCGATCATTTTCTGTGGCTTTTTGCTCAGACGTGCACTGTGGAGAGCACGTCCCTGCGTGGAAGTGGGCACGTCCCCGCGTGGAAGTGGGCACGTCCCTGCGCGGACGAGCGCGGAAGGGGAACCGCTAGGGGCCCCGCGTGCGCGGCTGGCTGCGCTCCTCCTCCGAGCAGGGGAGTCTTCCTAGCGGGGTTTCTGCTTCATTTAGAGCCGTCAATACCTCAATTAGTGCCTGCTGGACTCCCCGGGGAGGCACAGTCACACCTGCCACTTCACAAGCCTCTGACATCTAAAACCCCCTGAGTGCCGCGGAGCCATAAAATAGCTCCTGCTCTCCAGGGATCCCTTGTTCCTTCCTACCTCTTCCTTTGTCCACTGCCCTAAACTGAAGACACCAAAAGATGCGGCTTGCCAGGAGTCACGTTGAAAATATCCCACAAAAGGGCCAAGCGGGGTTGCTGATTCTACGCCTGGTTCTGAAGCTCCCAAGCCACAGCACAAAGCGAGAAAAAGCGCTGACTGCCGGTGCGTGTGTGCAGGTGTGCCAGAGGGTGTGTGCATGCGCGCTTGTCCTGGCCTCGGCTCGTGAGCTAGGACACGGTCTCCATCCTTGGGGACCGTTAATCCTACCACTCAGTACGTGAGAAGAATTTCGCCTGCTCTGAACTAAGAGAGAAACGGCAGCTGGTGCAGGCTCTCAGGGGCTGGGATTAGCTGTGTTGCGGGTTCCTTCCGAAGAGGTGTGTTTCTGTCTGCAAAAGCGCTGGTGTTAACTTTGTGTCTCCATGGCCTCTCTCAGCCAGCCATTGCTTTAGCAAACCTTTAAGACAGGCCACGAGACCTTCTGAGCACTTTGTTTCCTTTTTGAGGGAGAAAGCTCTTAAGAAAGAAAGAAATATATAATGGTATATTTATTTTCTAACAGACATTAAAAATGCACATTGTCTTGGCTTTCACCCAAAATTTGGGGGAAAGAATTTAAGAAAATCCAGCGCCTCTAATGGCTCAGGAATCGTCCCTTGTGCCACCAACACACACACATACAGGCGTGCTCACATATGCACATCCATACATATGTGTGCACACATGCACACACTGTGCGCATATAGGAGAATGTACATAGGCACACAGGCACACTCACATACACGTCACACATGGACACGTACATAAACCCTTCTACAGATCTGTGGCAATCGTCCCTTTGAAAACACCACTCAAAACCCTCTTCTTGGAAAGTAAGCAGACCATCAACCCATTCCTTTCATATCAAGTTACCAGAATTTATCACCTAAAAAAAAAAAAAACTCCCTTTTTTCTTTCTTTGAAAACCTATGTTGCCAATTTCTAGGTAATATGATGGATACAATCATTATGTTATTTACCGAATTTATTAATATTTCATTTAAAACCTACAAACATCAAATTTACATTTAAACGTGTTTTATCTATTGTTCAAGCTCTATTAAAAAACCACATGATATCTTAAATCTTTAAAATCTCTTTGATACCATCCCCCTAACACAGTTTTTGTTTTTCCCTCTGGCTCTTGCCTCTGTGTGTGTGTGTGTGTGTGTGTGTGTGTGTGTGTGTGTGTGTGAAGAGCTCTTCAGCCTTGGCGGAGTGTAAATCCAGTTTGGAAAATAGGTTGTGGATGCCAACATTGGCTAGAGAGAAACTAGCTGATATTCTAAACCCTGGACAGTGTACAAAGGACGTTCCGCATACTTGATATTGGCAGCTGCTCTGTGTTGAGGGAGCATCGCCATGGTACCCACCGAGGAATCAGCTCAGAGTGTAAACACCCCCTCAGATCATGGCTCGTGAATCGGCAGAGCTAAAATCGAGAGTCAGGTCCTCTAATTCTAAACCCTGCACTATTTCCACCACACCCTTACAGGACACTAAAGGAAGGCTCTCGGGTGACTTGGGAAGGCGATGGGAGGGCCGATGCAAAGGCCAGCTCTAAAGTGCTGGTCCTCACCTGGACAGCTTGTTGAAACAGATTACTGGCCCCAGAATTTGCGTTTCTAACAAGTTCCCAGATGATGCTTCTGCTGGTGCAGGGACCCCTCTCAAAGAACCACTGTTGTAGACAGATTAATAACAAAGATTGCTGGTAAGATCACAAACATGTATAACTATTGTTGAGAGCTGTTTGGCATGGCCTCATAAACATAAAGATATACATAGGTGTTGAGTAGAATTTTCACTCTTCTATACGCTCTCTAGAGAAATTCATTTGTAAGTGTCCAGGGTTCACGTACAAATATGTTGTAGTTGCATTGTTTGCAATGGTCAAAGCCTGAAACCTCACAAATAAAGAAACCATGGAATAGTCATACAAAGAAATATTATACAGCAATGAAGAGACCTGCAGTCATATAGCAGATACCACACAAACATAAAACAGAATAAAAGAAGTTAGACACAAAAAAATACAGAGAGCGTGATCAGATTGCATATACATTCACAAACAAGCAAGACTCCCCTCTGTTGTTCATGGATGCATACCCAGGTGGAAAAACTATACGCTGCCCCATTTTCTGGTTCCACCACTTAAAACCATTGACTTTGAATTCAGTCTTCCTGTACCTCAATTTCTGCCCTCCTGGAATAAGGGTAATAATAGTACCTACCTCCTAGGGTTGCTCTAAAGATTAAAAGCTAATAAAGTTCTCGACATTGAGCTTAATACATATTAGCAATAATTATCATCATCAGTATTACACCGGATATCTTTAAAAGGACTTTTTGTGTCCTCGATGCTAGCATAGTCAAATAATAAAGACATTCAGGGAAAAATGATAAATAAACCAAACATTATCACCACATCCAGATAACCAAATTAACAGAAACGCATATGCATTGTATGCAAGGAAATGGGAGCATATTATCGGTGGCCAAATGGAGAGGCTGCTCTAGGAATAGCTACTGGCACAGGATGAAGACCAAGTGTTCAGAATGGCTTCAAGGAAAAGATGAAATGTCGGAAATTAAAAGTATAGTAGGGATCGCAGAGACAAAGGCAGGCTGAAACTCCTGGGCACTGCCGCACTGTGGCTAAGACTCTTTAGGTGGAGGAAGCACCTAGAATGCCCTAAAGAGGAGGTGGCTTGAGCACTGAGGCTCGGAGACATTGCCCTGAGTGGCAGGGAGCCACAGGCAATGGTGTCAGCAGAGTGTGAGATTTGTCACCACCATGCGGCAATGGGATGTGCTTTATCTTCTCTCTCTTTGCTTCTCCGTCATAAACAGCTGTGTGTAAAGCTCCTGCTCAAAAGTTAGGACATGGCTTTGGATCTAACTACCGTGTTTCCCCGAAAACAAAACTGGGTCTTATATTAAGTTTTCCTCCAAAAGACACATTAGGGCTTATGTTCAGGGGATGTCCTCCTGAAAAATCATGCTAGGGCTTGTTTTCCGGTTAGGTCTTATTTTGGGGGAAACACGGTATTCTGTATATCCATCCCCAAGCCACTGGAAACTGCTGGTTCTGTGTCCATGGAAACCTCTTAGCTTCTAAGAACTGCACCGGAAGACTTTAGAAGGGGGAAGGCTGTACGGGGAAAATCCATACCCAAGCTCCTTGGATCCTCATAGGCTGTTGGCCTTACTCTGCATTCCCCAGGGTCCTCTCCATGGGCCACCTGGTTGTCCTGGTGACACGATGGTAGGCTTCTCTGGAGCCAGTCATCAGAGAGAGAGAGAGAGAGAGAGAGAGAGAGAGAGAGAGAGAGAGAGCTCCAGTGCCCAAGATGGAAGCTGCAGTCCTTTCATAATAATCTAATCTCAGAGTGGTTTCCACCACTTCTGCCATATTCCATTGGTCACATAAACCCACAACTCCAGTAAAATGTGGGAGGCGGCTATAGAATGGTTAGTATACCAGGATTCGAGGGTCACTGGGGATAACACTGAGGGATGGCTAATCCACTGCCAATTATTTGTTTCTAATTAATATTCTGGACCTCATCCGTTTTTTTCATGATGACATGTTGTATATTCTTACGTTTTTTAAATTTATTTTTTACTATCACTATGGGTAGGAAATCAAAGTCTACTTAATATTTTCTTTTTTATTTCTATGTAATTATTAGGAGGTTTTCTTTTTAGGCAAAATGTATTATCTATGTACATGACCAGACAGGAAACAGAAAGAGAGAGAAGAGAGAGAGAGAGAGAGAGAGGATGATGACCTGCCCATCTCTATGGGAATTAGAGAAAATACTGTTTTTGGTAGCTTTGGGTTAATATTCATACTTGTCATGCAAAATAAATCAAGTTTCTTCCAATAATGTTCTTTGAAACAAGTTCAGAGTGAATATTGTATAAAACCCATTAAATGGTCTCCGTCTTTACGCTGACACAGTTAATCAGGCCACGAGGCTCTGACAAAGCTGCCAGGAAGTGGAGATGGTGTCAGTCTTGTTAAAGTTTAACATCAAATTCAGCCCACTGTAGCTTGGAAAAACATATTTGATTAATGGTTATAATCAAAGTAACTTCATTATGTAAGCATAATGGCCCAGCCGAGAAGATATTTTAGTGTGTGCTAAGAACTTATTAATTCCTGGCTGGAGAAATCATTTTCTTTATGGGGATTAGAGCTGCCCAGTAGGCAGCCTGACTCGCTAAAACTTTTATGAACAATAAGTATTTGGACAGGAGGAATTTTTGATTCCGCAGCAGTGATAATGGCACTTTGTGTTTCTGCGGGGGCTTTCTTCCGACACACTCAGTGGGTTCCACTCACATAATCTCATTAATTCTCATCACAACCCCTGGGAGGCTGCAGGTCTCATTGTTCTTACAGATGAGAAAATGGAGATGAAGCTGAGAGGCAGAGACCCCAAATGGAGAAACAGCCAAGCGGCCTTTGAAGGCCTTGAGAAGAAACAGGCACAGGTTTGGAAACCATTTCACTAGCAAAGTGCTACAGAGGTTTTCAGGAAGGATGCTTTGTACACCAACCATCATAGAAGCATTAGTCGCAACAGTCAAAACAGGGAAGCAACCCAAGTGTCCATCGATGGATAAATGGATAAACAAAATGCAGCATATACACACAATAGCCTCTATTCAGGCTTAAAAAGGAATAAAATTCCGACACACCCTATAACATGGATGAACCTTGAATGCATTATGCCGAGTGAAATAAACCAGTCACAAAAGGACAAGTACTGAATGATCCCGCTGGTATGAGGCCCTAGGGCGGTCAAATTCATAGAGATAGAAAGTGGATGGGGGATGCCAGGCGCTGGGGGGGGCAGGGAACGGGCAGTGAGTGTTTAATGGGTGCAGAGTTTGAGGTGGGGAAGATGAAAACATTCTAGAAGAGGATGGTAGAGAAGATTGCACGTGATGTGAGCACACTGAATGCCACTGAACAGTACACTTAAAAGTGGTTAAAATGGTAAGTTTTATGTTAGGTGTTCTGAAAACATAGGTTTCCTGTGATTGGGAAATGCAACTGTGGGTTCCTTGATGGCCCCCAGGTGAGGTGAGGAGAGGAACAGACGTTATAAGAAGGCTAATGGTGGTGGGTTACACTATATTAATAAGGGGACGAACTGCTACTCCCCTTAGGGTCCGCCTTTGTATGCATGACCTTCTGTTGTCACGGCATTAGAGACAGAGGAGGTCACTGGCGCCCTGGTCTGTCTTCAAGACTGTGGCTAGTCATGCCCAAGCCTTGCCCGAGAGATTGGCCCCTCCCAGCCCCACATTTTCATTTTCCTCTGGGTCCTACAAGTCTTGTAGCCAGTCCTGCCAGCATCACATCTCAAGTATGCACTGGGCTTGCAGGAGGCATGTTGGGATGCTTATTTTGCGGTTGAGGAAATGGAGCTGTCAGAGACATCATGGGGAGTCTCCCTGAATGAAGTCCGCCCTTGTTGGAGGGGCTCCCGAAGAAGCTCTGGCTGCCCTGGGGTCCCTGTGGCCATAGGTTCTGTGTCCTGGGGGCCACCTCGGGTCCTCCTCTATGGGTAGGCACAGAGGCTTTGCACTTGGATTCAGAAGACCTGGGTTCTCCTTCTATCTTCCATTTATTCATTGCATGGTGTTAGGCTAATTACTTACTGCCCGGATCCTACTTTAATATGAGTCAATGGCTAAGACTTCCCCTTCTCTGCTGAGAACATGTATGCTGCTGTGGGATCTCACATGTAAAGTATCTGAAACCCGAAAGGATACAGAAGCACAGATGTATCATTTACTGCGCGTGTCTTAGCTTAGACCCACTTAGCTTCCCTAGACCCTGGAGGAAGAAAGGGAAGGGAAGGGAAAGGATAGGGGATGAAAGGAGAGGGAGATGCTTATTATCCCAGGGATTAAAGAAGATAGCTTTACGGCATTACTTTTGTGGTGATGGCGATGCTTTGAAAATCTTACTAGATGAAAGAGAGCTTTTGATTAAGGTTAGGAGAAGGGCATAGAGGGACTATGTTCTAGTTTAGCCAGGTTTAAACCCTCCAGTTCTGTTGCCTTATTTATAAATAAAGTAGAAAGAGGACAAGATATCAAGTATTAAATGAATCCTAAAATTCTCTTATAGTCTAATCTTAATTTATTTCCCTTTCAAGATAGGTGTTTGGTGCCTGCTTCTCTTTGATCATCTGCGTAGACATCTGCTGAAATGACTTTAAATGCAATGAATCTGCTAGAAATGTTATTTCTACATCTCTCATGCATATTTATAGCATAATTTGGGATCCACTTAAATGGTACTTATTAATATGTCTTGGGTCATTTCTATGGCCAGAATTTCTATCCCATTAAAAGGAAGGAGGGGACGAGGAAAGTGGGAAGAAGAAAGACATGTGGAAAGGAGAGGAGATTTAGAGCTACAAAAGGCCTTGGGGAGCATCCTTTTGACTAGTTTTGACCCACGTTGTATAGTAGGGTCAACTGGAGAGCTTTACATAAATCTATCCCTGAGCCCCACCCCAGCTCACCTATGAGTCAGATGAGAAATCGAGGCCCAGGGCAGCCAACAGTCTTGCCCACTCATGGCAGCACGACCCTGGATAGCATGAGGATGGAGCCTAGACTCCTTGCTCCTAGTCTCATTTCTCGGCTCCTCCATGTGTGAGAGGGGCCCTGCTCTAACCCAAGGCCACCAGACCCCAAGTCACATCTGCAGAGTCCAGAGTCCAGCACTTCCAGTGGGTCTCTACCCTAAGCAGCAGAATTCAGGAATAGGGCAGCCATCTTAGTGCCTGATATCTGAGATACTCACTGATTCATGTTTCCGCCTAAGTCTATTTTAAAATAGAATAATGAAAATTAAGTATTCAGTAAATTTTTATCGACGGATAACATAACAGCAAAAATAAATTTTGATTCCAATCTGTGCATGAAATATTCATTGTGGAATCCAGGCAGTGGATATATGGCTGTTCAACTTTATGTGTGTTTGAAATTTCTTCATAGTCAAACATTGCGGGATATGTAAAAAAAAAAAAAAAAAAAAAAAAAAAAAAAAAAAAAAAAAAAGTAGTTGAAAAAGTAGTTTAATGTGTTTATGTGTTTCTGTGTCAGAACATCTCTCTCCTTGGCCCTCCCAGCTGGAAACCCTGGTGTCCCTGCCTCTGTTGTCCAGCTCGAGTGTCATCCAGCCTTGTTGCTTTGTTCGTGGCCCCACACCCTCCTCTCCCACCTCTGTTCTGACCACATGGAAGGACTGAAAGACTTCCCAGAATGCAGGACTTTCCTGCTCAAACATGGGAAGTCCTGGGTATCTGGAAGGTGGGCCACTCTCTATGATGGAGTTGTTATTGATGACGATAATGTTAGTTTTAGGATAAAAGTCATTCAAGTCACATCCTGGTTGACTCTTGTATCTGGGCCTCTGATGCTCATTCATCTTCTCTGGTTTTCTCTTGTCTTCTCTGTAAAATCAAGATATTCAACTGGATGCGCATGACAGGCAGCTTGTCTATCCAGGATCCTTGAATTTCCTTTTGTTTCTTTTTCAGTGGTATTCTCAGCAGAACTGGGGAGAGAAAAAAATAAAAATGTATTTGGATCAGTTTTGTATTATTGGTAGAGACATTAGAAAGAAGAGTAAAGCTTGGAACTAATCTTTAATATTAGTGATTGGTTAATATAAATTGTCATTCTCTTTATGTTCTTATGTTGAAAAATCAATGTCTGTATTAATTTATTGCTGAAACCTGTGCAAAGATACAGCGATGTGCTCTTCATATTTGTTGGGCTTACTGTTATGAATAAGGTCAGTTATCGCTCGTAGGTAAACTCACCAACTCCTCAGCGCCTCTGGCATGATGGAAACACCCTTTCAAATTCTTAATGTAGTGATATACCCTCTGATGTAGGGTTCTGTTGGGGATGGAGGAAGGGAAGAAAGCCCTGATTTCTAGAGTTTGCCGGTGTCGGTGGTGTAAATCCTCACACCGTGTCTGATTTCAAGCTAAATAGGTAATGTCACTGGACTGCAGGGTTGGGTCACGATGTGCATATCAGCTTCCTCTGGCTGGTGACAGCCGCCCCACTGCATCTTTATGCTGCAAGAAGTAGGTCGCATGAGGCTCCCTCATACCATATGAATGCAGACTTGCTGAACACGAAGGCGCTCTTAGATGGTATCGTGGTTTATGGAGGAAATTTATACGCTGTTACATAACAAAGCGAAACAGCACCCACCTTCAGGGGCAGTTTTGCAGGAGAAATGCACCAGCACACAATCTGTGAACAAAGCTCTTTTGGTCTGGATTTCCTCTGCTTCTGCTCACGGGGTTTGCCCACCGCCTGTCCTTGGTGCCGGTCCTGGTAAATCACCTCATCTGTTTGTTTTCCTTCAGAAATGTGTGCAAAGCACTGCCCTGCTGACATGTTGTCTTCTCTCGGTGTCCACGACTGTGGCAAGTGAAAAGGTTGTATCTTCTGACATTAGCATTGCAAAGAGCCATGATAATGACCCTTTTTCTTCTTCTTCTTTTTTAAATCCTTTGACCACTCCTTTAAAGGGCTGAAAATACTTGGGCGGGACCACCAGAGGACATGGGCTTGCCAGAATATTTCTGACCAAATGCAAAACTTATTAACCAGAACTAATATGCCCATTTTGGTGGCATATTAGTCATCTAAAGCTCAGTCATACGGCAACACCTAGCTATAAGGAAGGCTCATAAATACATTCTTTTATTCAGGCATATTTTTGTATAATGTCTCCTGTTACAAACTTGGTAAAGAAAGGAAAAATGGGCTTGGGGTGGCAACTGGAAATCTGTGCTCAAGGTCAATAGTCCATACCTATTGTTAGAGTTTAAGAGGGCCCAATAAGTAATACTCCTGAATTCAGAATCAAGCGAAGGTTAGACACAGGAGTAGGGTAGTTTGATATTAGCTTTCTGGAGTAGGTGGGTTTTCAAATCTTACAGTCTAGAATTAGGGAGACTTACCCACCGAGTTCCTGACAAGGCTGGAGACACAAACTTCCTTTTACTCGGCCACACCCCCTTTCACTACCAGAAGTTTGCAGATCAGACACATCTCCTCTGCCAACAGATAACCAGAAAGGACTGGGCCACGCTGGGCTGGGCAGTTCCTCCCCAACTCCCAGGTCAGATAAGCCACTGTCCCTCCATTCAAGAGAGAGGACAGGAGTGTTGCTTGAATAGAAGATCCCTCCACATGGAAGCAAAAGGCGTGGGGCATGTCCTACCTACCTGTTTTGGCGGCTGGGACCTCACTTCCTTTGTGACGTTGCTGTGTATTTCTAGTCTGCAAATTCTTCTGCATGTATACGGTGGTATGTTAGTATAATAGCTGTTCCTGATCCATGCTTTTCCTTTCTGTGGTTTCAGTTACCTGCTGTCAACCACTGTCCAAAAATATTAAATAGAAAATTCCAGAAATTAACAACTCATAAGTTTCAAATGTTCCGTCATTCTGAGTAGCATGGTCAAATCTCACACCAGCCCACTCCGTCCAGCCTAGGATGTGAATTATCCCTTTGACAAGCATATCCTTGCTATGTCACTCGTTACTCACTCAATATCCGTCTGGTTATAAGATCAGTTATCACAGAGAGAGAGAAATCACATTCACGTAACTTTTATTACAGGGTATTATTATAATTGTTCTGTTTTTATTAGTTATTATTGTTAGTCTCTTATTATGCTTAATTTATAAATCAAACTTTATCATAAGTCTGTATGTATAGGAAAAAAGAGTATACATAGGCTTTGATATTATCCATGGTTTTAGGCATCCACTGGGGTCCAGTGGATAAGGAGGGACTACTGTAAATGTTTCACTGTCAGATCTCAAAAAACTTATGAATAATCATAAAATATGTAATACTAGGTATCACAGTTCATTCTCACAAAATGCTTTCATTGCTTTTCAATGAACTCTGTGTCTGCAGCCCCCTGCACACCCTGCATTTCCAGCAGATGAGCCAGTGCAGTTCCAACACGAAGTTTAGTTAGTACTTTTGTTCATAGTAACTAATAAGATGGAAGCAAAACAGCAAAGACCTACATGGGAACTCCATTCATTTGTCAATGGCACTGAGTGACTTCTTTGCTGAATCAGAGGAATCAGACTTCTTTGCTGAATCTTTCATATTAGAAGAATACTTTCTCAATATTTCGGGCTACGTACAATGTAATGGCTTCAGACCTTTAGTCTTCATGATTAACTTTTCTCCATCTCTTTCTTAAATTTGGTAATCAGCAAAACAATAAACCACGCCCTAATGCATAGCATCTACAGAAGTGGATAAGAGCTGACTCATTAACATCTAAATCCCACATCTGCCTGAGATCCCAGACTAGCCCACCCAGAACCCCAGTTCCCTGCAGCCCTGGCCATTCCTGGTGCAGTCTCGACCCTCCATCAGGTCTAAAATGCAGGAACCAACAGGCAGCTTTTCATGTCTCCCCACCTGTACACCTTGGCTCACTGTCTCATCCCCAGACATTCCCACATTTCAACATCAGTTAGAGCCAGCTCCATAACCATTGCCACAACCCCTAGGCCCCCAGCCCCCCGCCCCCAGAGGCAAAGCAACAGAGGGCTCCTTGCCTTAAAAGCAAAATAAATCCAAACACAAACATAATTCAAGTGAAAACAGAAATACTGTGCTACCTAAGTGTCTTCTTCTGCAATAAATTGTCAGTTGTGGGCTAGACAGAACAGAGACTGTCCTATTTGTTCTTGGATACTTTAATTAATTTTCCCATTTTCCTCCACATTTTGGCCTTCAGTTTTATCCAACGAATCTTACTATAGGAAACCAATTCCTGTCTTTAAAAGAGTAAGTAATTGCACAAACAAAACAAAGCATCTTGAGAGATACTCAAATAATTTGCCTCCTGGAAACAGATTTGTTTTTTTTTTAAACTAACGTCTCAATCGTATTTTAAATTTGTAAGTAATTTTATAACGTATGCAAATATGGAGTTGGCAATTATCATAAACAATTATTGTTTTAACTAGGAAAAATTACCTTGGCTTACATTATTGAGATGCTATAATAATACCCCGTCCTAAAGACATTCTTCCAAGAGCAGTCCTACTGCTTGCCATGTCAGTGTTCAATAGACATCCCTGATTCTCCAAATCCTTCACAGGAAAAATGACACTGCCACCTTCCTTTCTGGTACATTTTTAAGGAGAAGGCATTTAAGGATGCTTCCAGAGAGATGCTGAGTTCGTCCAGCATCATTACATGAGTGAAATGTCTCCAGAACCAACTTCTTCTACCCTCTTGGACACTGAAAATTTTTTGTTAGTCATTCTGGAAAGAAATCTTAAGTATTGTAAATAATTCTATGTCTAATTAAACACACCACACCAAACCAATTTAACGTTTCCTCAATGGCTGAGGATCATTTTTGAACACCCACGATTGGGGTCTCCTGCGGTGCCCTGAAACACTCAGGGGTGAGAGGGCCTGACTGCAGGGGGGGGACACCATGTTTGCTGGACCTAGGTGGTCCCACGTCACCACGCTTTTTGAGGTTCATGCCTCCTCAGTGCCATTCTCTTCTCTCATATCAGCTCTTTCATTCTTTCGCTTTTGTTGGTGTCCACACTTCTGGCAGCCTTCCCTGCTTGCTAAGGGTTGGTGTTAATCTGCTGTGGGCAGAAAGTAATCTAAGCAACTTATCTGCCCTGCTTATGAACATGAAGAGACTCTAAGAGAGTGTCTGCGGCTTTCTCCTACTGCTGAAATGTTTGCATTTTGTACAGGTATTTTAGTGATATTTTGGGATTCTCTTTAGACACAATTTATGATTGCTTCATTTTTCTCATAAATATATTCCCTATGGTTGAGGTTTACTGAGACGATGCCACAGTAAAGAAAATTCTCTCTATGTTTAAAGGAAAAGTGATAAGGAGACATGTCGGAAGAACCTTGCAGATTGGCCTGGCCTCTCCCCATCCCTGCATTCAGGAGAGTGGTCCCCAGCACCATGAGCATGCATCACAGTGCACAGGGCAGGCTGGGCTCCCAAGCAAGGCTTGTGCAACAGAGCAGGCATGACCCGCTGCCCACGGTGCAGATATCCAATGCGCCTGTGCAGTTCCCCCTTGGTCAAGGTGTGAGCGTTCGCCTTCAGTTCTCCATCCACACACAAGACGTCCAAGTTGCACACACTCTGCTCAAAGGAGCTCTGGAGCATCCAGAACCCTTTGATGGTCAACAGTGCAGAGTTGAAGGTGGAAGTATCCACAAGTGAGGAGAGAGATGGGGAGGAGTGGTCCACTCTGCTCCCCGCTCCTCCCGGAACTTCACCCTGGCCTCCTTGGCTGCAGAAGGTGCTCTTGGAGAGGGTGGTGTGCATATCCAGCCTCCTCTCTGGGCAGGGCCCCACAGTTGGTGGCTGTCTGGACCAGTTAATGGGGCCATTGTCTCCCCACGGCGACACTGAGGTGGAGTACTGAGGGAAGGGACTTCTGTTCCAGGTGCACAGCCCAGTAGAACCCTCTCATGCTGCTACACAGGCTGGCATGAGAAACCTCCCACCTTCGTGATCTCAGAGGAGGAGCAGCTCTGGTCCCTGGGTTTGCTTCATCCTCCAAGGTGGCACGTGTCAATCCCTCCCGGACCCTTCCTCCCCACCCTCAGCTCCCCTGTAGTGGAAGCTCGGCGGCATGGTTTCCACAGCCAGTAAGCATCAAGCTGGAGAGGAAGATGCCAGCTCACTTTCTTATAGCTAGACCTGTCCATGGTCGAAGGGGAACATTCCTATCCCCTCACCATAAACTCTGAATCTTATAAGCCCCTCCCCCTTTCTCTTCTGTGCTCAAACTTCTTCCACAGAGATTGCAAAATGGTGACACCACTTGGGAAAACAGTGTGGCAGTGTTTTCAAATGTTAAACACAGCATTGCCTTGCGACCTGGCACATCCACTCCTAGGAACATACCCAGAAAAAAAAAATGGTAACATATGTCCACACAACAACCGGGACATGAGTGTTTACAGTAGCGTCATTCATCAAATCCAAAATTGGAAACAACTTAAATGTGCATCAACTGGTGAATGAATAAACAAAATGCAGTATATACATACATGCAATGGACCATTATTTCACAACTGAAAGGATACACTGTAATATGGATGAACCTTGAAAACCTCCTCAGTGAAAAAAACACCAGAAAGCTAGACACAAAAGAAAACATACCGTAGAATCCCATTTATAGGAAATGTCCAGAAAAAACAAATCTAGAGGTACAGACTATCCGTTAGTGTTTGCCTAGTTCTGGGAGTGGGAAAGGAAAGTGACTATGGACAGGAGGAAACTTTTTTGGGTAATGTAAATGCTCTAAAATTTGACATGGTGATGATTAAAAATTCTACATAGCTGTACTGGGTTGTAAGTGTGTGTGTGTGTGTGTGTGTGTGTGTGTGTGTGTGTGTGTGTGTGAGTTGGGTAATGAACATATACTTGGATTGGGTTGAATAGTGCCCCCCAAAAGTTCATATTCACCAGGAACCTCAGAATATGACCTTATGTGGAAATAAAGTCTGCAGATATAATTAGTTAAGACGACATCACACTGCGTTGGGGTGGGTTCCAAGTCCAACGACTGGTGTCCTTGTGAGAAATCCATGTGAAGACAAACACTTAAGGATGTACTCAATGTGCAGGTGGGGGAAGAGAGTGGACAGATGCTGCCACTAGCCCAGGAAGGCCTCGGGCCACCAGGAGCTGGAAGAGGCAAGGAGAGATTCTTCCTTAGAGCTCTCAGAGGGAGCATGGCCCTGCTGTCACCTTGGTTTGGGACTTGCGGGCTCTAGAACTGTGAGAGAATACATTTCGGTTGTTGTAAGCCACCTAGCTTATGGTAATTTATAATAGCCACCCTAGGAAACGAAGACAATACCACAACCCATTCAACTGTACACTTAAAAGAAGTGACTTTTATGGTATATAAATTATACCACAAGAAAGGTATTAATGAAAACTAAAATTTTGTTAAAATTTGCTTAAATAGGCTAGAGGAAGGGATGGATCGGGTTGGGGGATGGTGGAGCCAGTTTCACTGCTTCTCAGATATGCTGGAAGAGAAGTCTCACCACAGTTGTAGGTAACTTACTGGAAAATGTGAGACTCAGGGATTTTTACTCAGTGCCCAGTTTGTCCAGTCCACATCTGGTTGTGCCTGCCACATGCCTGCTCACTGTAGAGAAACTTCCAAGTGTGATTGCCATGGGTGTCCAGCCTACGGATGGCTTGGGATGTGTCTCAAACCACTGTGGTAGGCCATAGGGGGAGACACGACTGAGTAGTACATGCCGGCCTTAGAAGAAAGCATTGTGTGTCCGTGGTCAGGTGCCCAGGAGGCATCGGAGGGCTTGTGAGGTGCAGATTAAAGAGCACCACTCTAACCTTCGAAATGAGGGAGGATTTTTATTTCCAAGATTGGAAAAATGAGGCAAAAAGCAGGTAGAAATACAGACTTGTTTTGGTTATTTTTCAAATCTTCCTGGTCCTTTTTGATAACCTCTTGTTTCTTTGTCGCGTTTCTAAAATATCTTTAAACATTTTATGTATAAATATTGTAGGGTCTGTATCCAGTCATTCCAGCATGTGAAGTCTGTGGGAGGCTGATTCTCAATTATGGTGCATTGTTTTCTTGTGTTTTATACTTTTGGTTTGAGAGCTCAGGTACAGCAGACGTTTATGTGGGAGAATTCCAGCGGGTATGGATGGAGGGTGCATCCATCTAGTCTGCATACGTGTTTGCTTGTGCTGGATTCCTCAGGCCCATCACCAAACTAAGGTCACCGTCATATTAATCCTTTAGCATAAATTCAACTCCAAACCGATGTAGAGTCAGAGCAGCTACAAATTCACGGGAGAAACATTTCTTTTCTTCATTCATAACAGAAGCCACGGCAGTCTGCTTCTCCCTTTGGAATTGTGGATTTTGTTGTTGTTGTTGTTGTTGTTATATTCTTGCTCTGAAAATAGAGCCCATTGAGGCGTCTGGCTTGTGGTTCTCACTTTTAACTTCCTGCCTCTCAGGTAGTCAAGGTATCAACACCATAATCCCTCTGGCCTTTCAACATCCACTTTTGTTTCTGGTTCCTGGGGTTTCTCTCACTTTCTTATAAGCTTCGTATGCATTTAAAAAGTGTTTGTTATATATTGTCCAGCATTTCCAGGTGATCTGTAGAGTGGGTGTCAGGTCTTATGTCTCTAGCATGTTGCCAAGAATGGAAGTCTGTAGGTGAAGTGGAAGGTGCAGAAGAGGTAACGTGACATGTTTCACAAATAAAGGTTCCCGTTTTCTCAGTGAATTGGGGCTGAGATCGTCTGCCATAGTTTATGGGAGAAGAGTCGGTCTGAGGTCTCCCAGTGACTATAGAAATTTGTAACAACTATGGGGAATGGAAATGTCTATGTACAAGTAATCGCAGGGACTGGTCAGCAGTCATCGGGACTCCGACTACGTTGATTAATAAAGTTTTATTTCCATAGTTGGAAATGATAGTTAGAAACATAGACGATTACATAAGGAGGAGCATAATTTTTAATAGGCGCCCCCTTTCCAGTCTAATCAGCAAGTAAAATCATTTCCCAACATGTCCTAGGGCCAGGGGCGTGCCTGTGACCCATGTCTTCCCTCAGTGGGATTGGAAGAGAGCGACATCCTCTGAATAGGAAACCACTCGCCCACTTCTGCTTAGGGCTCACTTAGTCAAGTTTCATTGTTCTGTTCCCTCCCCTCTACGTTCATCCTGATTCTTGCTCAGCATTTTCTTGAATACATTTTATTTCAGAGAAACATCTCTTTCAGCACGATTTAGCTGAGTGTTGTGGTGGGAAACATCAAGAGCCCTGCTTGGCCCAATAAGTTGTGTCCGTTTTGGATTTGCAGTTCCTGCGATGGTCACGTCCTACCCAAATACTACCCTGGCCACTCAGGGGCAAAAGAAGGAAATGAGTTGCATGGCCCACGGTGAGAAGCCCATCATCGTCCGCTGGGAGAAAGAGGACCGGATCATTAACCCCGAGATGGCCCGTTACCTTGTGTCCACCAAGGAGGTGGGAGAGGAGGTCATTTCTACACTGCAGGTAAAAACATGACAAACACAGCAGACTGGAGTCTGACGTCAGGGGCAGAACAAGCCTGTTTTTTCACAGAAGTAGGTGTATGTGGGTGATAAATAAATAGCAAATAATCTTTTGGAGCTCATAGATGGAACACCATTTCTCTCCCTCTTCATACAGCAAGATTAGTGAGTAGCCCTGCAAAAACGGTGCTTTATCCTAAGTGTTACTAAGAGTAAAATTATTACGAACAAGGCAGGGAACCCAACCGTAATAAAAAAAAAAATGTGAGAAATAGTCTCTTAATGACAGTTAATCCTGGAGGAATGATACCCTATGCTGTGTGCATGTTTTAACTTCCCATAGAAAGAAAAATTGGACAGGCTTTGGGACAAAAACTTTTATAAGGAAAGATATTTTGTTTGTTTGGAAAAAAAATCCAACATAAAAAAAAATATTCTGTCCATTTAGAATCATAAAAGCTAGAAAAAAGTATTAGAGTCTTGTATGGTTTTTAGCACAATTGGTAGTTAACTGCGTGGTGCTTTAGTATTGGGGGGGGGGGGGAGATGCTGCAACACACACATGAGAAATAAACAGCCCTGGGCTTGAAACACTGATATTGATTTAGGCACATGGTCCAATCCTGCAGTCCTTCCAGGGCCGACCTCTAATGAGGGGGCTGCGAGACCGGCTTTATTCAGTATTTATAGATCTGTTCTGTAAAGCAGGGTTGCTTTGGATGTTTTAAAGGCTCACTTGGGGGGTGGGACATGTATATGTGGACTATCTATCAACCTGACCATGACATCCTACATAAATTATGCATCCAATTTAAGGAGCTGGCAGCTGACATCGTTAATGTACACAGAATCTATCCACCTGCACCATTACAGTTGTGCTGAAATGGTTTGCTCTGAGAGGGGTGTGTGCGTGCGCATGTGTGTGCCAGAGGTGGGAGGAGGGGTGGGAACAGAGAGAAGACTTTTACAGGTAAAGCCATTTTACTTGATCTCCCACTCTATGCTACTGAATAAAATGGGTTTCTTTCTGCTTTACACATAGATTTTGCCCACAGTAAGAGAAGATTCTGGCTTCTTTTCCTGTCATGCTATTAATTCTTATGGGGAGGACCGTGGAATAATTCAGCTCACAGTGCAAGGTAGGAAGGAGACAGCAGAGGGGGGGAAACATGGTCGTCTTAGGACAGTAAGCGAATGTCCAGGCTTGCGCATCTGTGTGAGCACAGCCTGCTGTGTAACACTTCCTCATTCTCGCAAAAGTGTGAACCTGCGGAAGCCATATTTTGCAGTGCCCATGAATATGTCAGGGTGCAGCCTCAAAACACAGGGAACAAAGTCTTTAAAGGAACTGGGTCACATGACTTGGAGTCCTGCTGAGTACACAGCAGTGGAGCAGCTGCCTTCTCTGCTCCATTTTAGGCATCCTTACACTGGACACTCCCAACGAAAGAGAAGTTTAACATCAGAAATCTCAACTCTAAATAGTTCTTGCATGATAGATTCCAAACTAGAAGAATGACATTTAAATCCTTCAGCTTTGGCCCACCTCTGCATGTGCTGTGAAAATTGCCAGTCTGGGGAAGGTGGCATTTCTCCTCCCTAAAATGTGATTAGGAAAAAAAAATGCTTCCAGGTAGAAAGCACCTTCCAGCGTGGGGTGCTGACAAAGCGCGTGTGTGTCATACTCAGCGCCCCTGCTCGCGTCTCATGCGTGGACTAACCCCGTGTCGTGTCGATTGCACAGAGCCCCCGGACCCGCCGGAAATTGAGATCAAGGACGTCAAAGCACGCACAATCACCCTCAGATGGACCATGGGGTTTGACGGGAATAGCCCCATCACCGGCTATGATATTGAATGCAAAAATAAATCAGGTAAGTCCTTCATTTCCTCCAGCTATATTTCCACTTCAAAAAGCCCTTTTGTTTTCCTCCATTTTTATTTACCTGTAAGAATAAATCTGAGCTCATGGGAATTCAGAGGAGGCTTGTCTTACCAGTTGGTGTCTTTCCTGGCCCAAAGCCCCTCCACGTGTCACTCTGCGGGAGGGAGTTCTGGTGCCAGGCGCACTCAGGGGCTCAGCTCTGCCTCCTTGGTCTCTCGGAGCCAGCTGTGCCTCAGTCTTGCTTCAGGCCGCCCGCTTGGCCTTCCTTGCCACCGATCCGCACGTGCGTCGCTGCTGACAGCATTATTTTTTTCTATTTCCTCGGCTGCCTTTCACTTCTCATGTGGACTTTCACTGTGTCTCTAATAGAGATGGGGAGTTAGAGCACCATCCGCATGTGAAAAGGGGCTAGAAAATTCTCAGAAGCCACACGAAGAGCCTTATTTGTCACTGTCTGGACACTGTAGATTACCCTGTCGTGACCAGTTTGCATGTTTTGGCTGGAGCTGTAGTGAGCACTAAGCTGGAGGCAGCTTGGAAGGCAGGTCAGGAGTGAGGGAACATTTCAGTACAAGCGTGCAAGGGGCAGTATGAGAACACAGTCTGCGATGGGAAATTGAAGAAACCCTAAAGAACTGCCAAGGGAGCGGTGTCAAGGAAAGCACTATGTGAGGATGGAAAAAGTGCCTCAATCCAGGAACAGTGCTTTAGAAACCATATTTGAGACTTGCAAGAAGTACCATATTTTGCCGTGTATAATGCGCACCTAAGTTTTGGCCTAAACTTTCAGGGGAAAAAATATTTCGTTTTAATTTTTTTCAAATTTTTATTTGTTTACATTAGGTACTTGCTTTTTATATTATAAAGGAATTTTAGCATTTATTTTTAAACATAGTATGGCACAAGAAATTTTATGTAACAAATAATTACAAAACACAGGAACAGATACAAGGTACAAGAAATTTCATGTACTGGTAACAAATTTACGATATTAACCATTATAGAAGGCCAAGAACTCTTCATTGTTGCAAGTTCATTGAAAGTTCAACAAAACCGATTATTGTAGTCCAGGGTATTATTTTGCATACGGATATCGTTATTGATTTCTAGAGTTATAATTTTGACTCATAAGCATAAATAAAAGAATTAAAAACATTTATACAAATACAGAATTAGTACTACCCATATATAATATGCATCCTTATTTTTCCCTCAAAATGTGCACATTATCAAAATACGGTAGCTGGATCTGAAAGATGGTTCCCTCAGCTTGTCCATCTTAGGATGCAGCTAGAGACCTGGAAGTGAGGCAATGAAAACACAGGGCCCAAGGCTGCAGGCCCACTGTCACCAGGAAATGTGGCAGACATAGCACAGGCTGGGGGCAGGGGAGCAAGGACCTAGGCAAGCAATCCAAATCTAAGAACCATCTTTTTCACCAACAACATTTTCAAATGCATAAATTGCTTGAGCCCTACATCACCAAAGTCGCAAGCTCCTTGTCTGTGACCCTAGGTGCAGTCAGACTGGAGGGCAGATTTCCATCCTTCATGCTCTGTTTCAGCCACACACCCATGTGGCTAAGATGTTTTCACAGCTCTGGAGCAAGGCAGTTTGGGGGTTAAAATGAGTCCCAGGAGAGTCACTGAGGAAAAGCTCATGGGACAGGCAGGCCCAGCTCTATGACCTGAGACGTCCACCAGGGCCCTCCAGGGCATCTATCGCTTTCCACTGGAAAGCCCTGGGATGAAGGATCGAGGCTAGCTGTAGGTGCAGCTGTGCTCACTGCCTAAGTTGTGTTAGGCAGCACTTTCATGTATTGGATGCTCCTCAATAAGTTTTGAGTGTATAAAATACAGCCACAGTTTCAGTGAGTGTAATTTACAGGCTGAGTACATAAAAAACCAATCTGCCAGTTACAGCTTAAATGTCACTTCCTCCAGGAAGCCTCCCCTGACCACCCATTTTATGGTATGCCCTTTCTCTACTCGTATAGCATCCTGTGTACCTTGGAACACTTGGTGGGTTTCTGACTGTTTATTTACTATCTGCCCCTCTGCTGGGAAGGTATTTACTATGTGTCCCACCCCTACTGAGCAGTTGTCCCCCTGAGGGACAGAGACTGTGTCTGTGCACCCCTGAGGGCAGGGCTGTTGTCTGAGGAGCCCTGTGCTATGTCCCTGCATCTCTCACAGAGACCAGCACATATACGAGCCTCGTAATAAACATTTGTTGACTTCTTGATTCTCAACCCGTTTTAGGCCATGAAATCATCCCTCCAAGATGCTGTCTTTTACTTTTTTGTTAATTTACTAAGAACAATGTGTTACCATACTTCACAGTCTCCCCATCAAACTGGGTCCTTACAGCTGATGCTTCCGTCGATGCTTGCACGGAAACTCACTGGCCTCAAGAAAGCGCCGTTCTGCTGTGACTGTTGGAAGTTCTTGCATTTCTTGCACCAAAACATACCTTCCTGAATCCAGTGGCCCTCTTCCCCCTCGAAAACCCTTTGGTCAGGTGACGTGCCTTCCAAGATTTGAGAATAGATGACACTCTTGGTTTTCTATTTGCCAAGAAAAGTGAAATATCCCAAGTTGCTTTACTTGTATCTCCTACAACCATCTCCTGAGCATCTCACTCGGGCCATGCTCTGTGTCAATCTCCCAGGTGTCACCCCACCAGGTACAGACACAATGGAGCCCTTACCTCCCTCATTCAGAACATGCGACTTCTCTTCATGTGGCTGCAGTCCCACCGTTGCTCCGGCTGCTACATCACTTGCTAGTGACTGCTGCTTGTCCTCCAAATGGACCCCAGGAACCCCTTTAAACGCCCCTCCCAGCACCTTGCCCTGTGTGCACCTGCAGCTCGTCTGTCTGCTGCCTCTGCTTCCTTCTCCTGTTTGGAAGGCAGCCTGTCTCGTCCCAAGTCCCCTCTTCGGGGGCCTCTCTTCCTCTCCACTCACAGATATCTGAATGGGCTTTAGCACCGTCACACGCTCTCCGGCACCCTGGAATGTCACCATCCAGGCCAGGAAGCACAAACTCTCCTATGCAGGTAGCCATGGTGGGTTTGTATTGATTTATTTATTGGTTCTAGACTTGCTCCTACCTTTCGTGTGATTTTGTCTCTAGAACTTTTGGGTACCCTCACTCATTCTGGCCTCTACACTTCTTCAGATCAAGTTCACCGTCTTACATTCATCCTGGATGACCTGCCATCCTCCTCACATGGGGTGTCTGGCCCCCAAGCTGGGCTCACCAGTGAGCATCCAGCTGCACTGGCTCCCAGTCCTTTCCCCCAGGGGCTATTTGGAATTTCCAAGGCGGGAATGGCATTCTGAGCTGCCCATCCCTTTAAGACACCCGTGTCTCAGGGACGTGTCATAGAATCCTGTCTACTTTTTCGGCAAATGCTTCTGACCTCTCCTTTTAAACCAAGGTACAGATCTGACCACGCACAGTTTTCCCAGCCTTAGTTCCTGCACACCCACAGATGTTCCAGTAGCTCTTGGCCAAAGTCCCCCTCTTGAACTTGGCCAGACTCTCTGCATTGCTCCGCCTCATCAGGAAGCCAAGTGAAGAACTTGTCAGAAAGTCTTCATGTCAGCATAGGAGACTTTCAGCTGGCATATGGAGAACTGAAATCCCGTCCCATGGGGAGTCCTGTAGAGAATGCATGGAGGTCATGAGCTATAGGACAATGACCGGCAGCTCGGCGATAGCACAGCTGAGGTCAAATGCCAACCTCACGTCTCACCAGCCATGTAACAAGGTCTAAGTTTGTTGACCTTCACAATGAGAATAAAAGTCCCTACCTCACCAGAATATTGTAAGCACTCCATCAAATAAAGCAGTCTGTCTAAACTCCAGCTGTGCATCAGAATGACCCAGAGACGGAGGCTGTTCTAGACACAGGTTCTGGGCAGCACCCCCACCCCCCCTGCAGATGCAGCAGGTCTGTAAGTGCAGCTGTCAGAGCTCCCAAGGGCTTCCAGTGTGCCCATGGATTGGGGCCTGTGGAAGTCACACTGTTATCATGCCTGGCACAGCACTGAGAGAACACATGTGACCCCACGAGCTTGAGCTCCCTTTGCTGCTGGGTGTTCCCTGACTGCTTCCTTCATTTCCACCATGAGCCTGTTTTCTGCCCATCTGCAGGAGGCTGAGCTCTGGAGACCGTACCGTACAGATTCCTTTCCTTCTGACTTATGGTTGGTGTTGCCCAACAGCAGGCAAGGAGAGAATGATTTAGACAAGAATCTGGCAGAGGCTGTGTTCTGTGTGCACAGCACCCCCACGGGCCCCTCCTCCGAGCTTCCCATGCTGTTGCTTCCCTTTGACCCTCCTGAACCCCAAGAGGGAGCAGATCCATACACTTGCTAGATGTTGGGAACCTCAGCACCCCCTTTAACCCCGTCCCACCCCTCTGTAAAATAGACTCTGTAAGCATCGGCCAGTGTGGCTTATAAACCCTCCTTGAGGCTACATGCTCTCTCTGCTTCTAGAAACCACCATCCCCTCTGAATAAAGGCCCACCACAATTTCATTCCTGACCCTTCCTGTTCGTGTCCTTACCCGAACCCTCCCCATTCATGCTGTCATCCTTGCTCTTGGACTTCCAAACATGCATTTCTGCTCATGACTTACTCCTCAGAAGTCTTTATTTTGTCTGTGGTATATTCTTGCTAGTTGTATTTGCTTTTCAGTTTGCAGTTTCATCCTGTCAAGTACCAGGATCTCTCTCTGATTGTTTCTAACGCCCACTGCTAAAGTCTCATGCACACTTTGTTAATTATCCATGACCTGCCTATCTGCACATCTTCGTCTGAGATCAGAAGTAGCACTTTTGGTCCCTTTGCTGACTCTTTTCTCCTGGGTGGTCACTGGCCTGTTTTTATTCCTCCTTCGAGGAATAAAGGACATGGCATCCTTTGATGCCATGTCCTTTGCCAGAGTATGTTTGGATTTACCTAGACTCTCCTCTATTCAGTTGCTTTAAAATCCTTCAAGATAACACGTTCTTTCTCATCTTCTTGACTTCTAGCCAGAAGTCTATCCTGTGGTGTTGTGAACCATAGTCTAATAGTCACGACCATTGACATCATCTTTCTTCTTTCAAAGTCTAATAATTTCAATGAAGAAGCTGAAACACAGCCCCTTCCCCAGGGAGCTTTCACTTCCTGCCCAGGACGCCCCCTGCCTTGGTCACTCCCCCATGGGCTAGCCACATAAGTTGATTGGCAGGAGGAGGTGGTCAGTAGACATCAATATATCTGCTCTTCAGGCTCTCAGCCGCCTCCTAGACTCACCCTCCTGTGAAGATGGCCATGTCTTTACTGGCCCTTTACTGGTCCAGAAACCTCTATCTTGCCCTGGGCAGAGCCATCACTACTACAGGTGTCTGCTTCCTCCTGGGGCTAGTTAGCAACTTTGTTTGCATCTTGCAATACCTGGGCCTCCTCTCTGTTGTCCTTGGTGGCTTCTCCCCCACAGGCTCTCTCTCTGTGGGACAGGGCTCATATAGGTGTGTTATTTCACTGGCACTACATTCCCTCCCCCTCATTTTCCTCTATTGGTTCACATTCTGCTCCTCTCCCATCATTTGATATTTTGCAGTATCTTTTATGTCATGTTCTAACACCTTTAATCTTCTTGATGTAAATAATATTTTGTCTTTTAGTTGGAATGCTAGTTGTTTGTTTCTATTCTGTTCCATTCCCTGATAAGTTAGAGTGAAGGTAGGCTTGAGGCCACAAATTTCTCTTACAAGTGTATTTCTCTTGCATTTATGGTTACCTCTGGGCAGAGCAGCCCTCTAAACATCCATCATCACCGTTAATGTGGAAAGGGGCGTGGGGTCATTCCCGGGACTCAAGTGTCTGTGTATTTGCTGTTTATTTATTCATCTATTAAACACGCATTTATTATTTGTCAGGATCTTGGGGAGCACTGGGAATACAGCACTGAACAGGGCAAATGTGGTCCCTGCCCTCATGGGGCTTCCCCAGCAGGGAGCACAGAATCTCAATGAAATTCTTACGAGTGTGATGAGTACTCTGTGACAGCACAATGAGAGGCTGGGCAGTGTGCAAGCATCCTTTTGGTCTCCCGTCCCAGGGAGTTCTTTGCTCTTCTGCAACCAGCATCATCTCTTGACCACCCTCCCCAATCAGCACCTCCTCTAACTCTTTCTGAAGTAAGAACCATTTACTGACTTTCTCATCGTTAGCTGAAGCCCTCAAATCAGCAGTTACCTATTGTCACAAATTCAATAACTCTTCATGCGAGGCATGTGCTGTCTTTAAAATTAGCTGTGGTTAAAAAATAATTCGTATGATAAAGGATCTGAGACTAAATGATTTCAAAAGTTAGAACTGAGAAATACATTTGGTAAGCAGTGTTTATGCTGGAGACTGAGGTCAGTTTTATGGAAGTGTTTCATTTCTACCACTCTGTTTTGGAGAAGAAGGGCTCTGGCGTGGCTGGAAGTTTTGCTGGTTTTTAAATACCTTTTAGAACCAGGGATATTTTTTCTTTTGGGTGTGCATGGGGGTGTCTGAACCCTAATTCCTTTTATTATCCTGTACAATGAGTGCTTAAATGTGGCTGCTTTCTCCTTCACTGGCAAAAGCTTCCACCACGTCCAACTTCCTCTGTGATCTCCACCAGTAGGCCCGCTGTCTTGCCTCAGACGTCCCCCTGAAAGCAGGTGCCCACAGCCCTTGTCCCCCGTCAGTGGGGACAATGAGTGTGGTATCCTCCCCCCTTTGAGGCGAGAGCATCGCACTAAGAATTCACTTTGAGTTTGGTTATTTGTTTGGTTTTTAATTTTTAATTCCTACTTGTGAATTTGCAAAGGCAGAGGAAAGCAACTCACATCTCTATCTCTTCTTTTCCGAAAAACAAAACCCAAAAGACTCCTGGGATTCTGCTCAGAAAACCAAAGATGTCTCCCCCCAGCTGAACTCGGCCACCATCATTGACATCCACCCTTCCTCCACCTACAGCATCCGCATGTACGCCAAGAACCGGATCGGCAAGAGCGAGCCCAGCAACGAGCTGTCCATCACCGCGGACGAGGCAGGTGCGTGGGACGCGCGGACGCCCGCGCCCAGGGCCCCGAGCGGGCTCTCAGGTTCATGCAGAACCAGACCTTTGATGAGCGTTCTCCATAGTTCCACGCCCTTCCAGAAACACAGACAGTGCTCTGCCTCCTACTTGGAAGGCGCGCCTCTTCAAATGGGGCTTCATTCAAGGTTCTCATACCCAAGACTTAAAAGAAAGACGTAGGACCCTAACAGTCTAGTGCAAGTTAAAGGACTCTGCAGGTTTCACAGTCTCTTTGTTTGGATGCTGGAATCAGGTGGCAGGAGAACCATGAGTCTGTCTTGCTCAAGACCCTGTGCCGTCCAGGTGAGGGAGGGCGTTTAACCGGGAAGCAGCAAGAGTGCTTGCTGTGTGGGCAGCTAGGGAGATGGTAGTACTAGTTATTTTACCGAATAGAAATGCCACGATTTCTGTAAGAAACTTTGTTGCTTTTTTTCCTACTACTAAGTATTTCATATTCAGTTGAAAACTTAGAAGATAGAGATAAGCATTGTGAAGGAGGCAAAACAGCTTCTATAATCCTACCCACTGGAGCTATCTATGGACATGTTGGTATCACCTACTAAATCATTTTTGTAACCTGTTCCATCACCCACGCACACATGCATGCACACTCACCCCCTCACACACGCGTGCAGGCACATACGTGTACACACACTCTTCAACACCATGGTCCCCTATGGCCACCATGGGCTGAAATGAACTGGTCTGTGGAGGACTGAGCAATTAGGCGGTAGCAATAATGCTGGCTGACAACACACCTTCTGGAAGGAGAGGAGGAAGCGAGCCGCCCTTGGGTTTTTCTGGGGAAGGAAAGATAAGGAACCAAAGCTTGGCTCATCTCTTGGGGGGAACAGTGTCCAGCCCCCAAACCTAGCTTTTCTTTACTTGCCAGCAATCAGAGCTAATCAGCCACCACCTACTGCTATGGTAACGTTGGAGGCTTGGTCTCCGACCCCTAGTACTCATCACCAAGGTTAAAGCGGTCATCCCCAAAGGACCAAGGGTCCAATGGGAGGTCTGTTTCACCTTTTAATGGGGGAAGTAGGGTTGTTCCTGACTTCCTTTCCACCGCCTCCCCTCTGTTGTGCTCATTAATGGCATTCCAAATAGACATCACTCAGATATCTCTTATGTCATCTCCAATTGGTAATGAAACCTTCTACCATTTAGTTAACACGTTCCGTGTAGTGTTGGGCTTGCCCGCTGTTTTCGGTTATTCATGATTATACACACCGCTGTGATGAATATCTTAGGGGTATGCCTTTTGTCATTTCAAGATTATTTTCTCAGGTTAAATAGCAAGAAGTAGGATTGCTGGATCAAAGCAAAAGCAAAATTTAACTCTTTTGATAGGTGTAGTCAATATTGTCCTCCAGGAAATAGGTTAACATGTACAATTCTTCCTGAACAGAGAATGAGCACTCATTTCTCAGCCCTGTAACATAACAGTTCTTGAAAACTGCCTTTAAGGGAGGGTGATAGGAGAGCTTTATGCTTCGGTGTCTGAGGATGAGCCATTTCTACTACTTGAATTAGAAATCACCTAGAGTGTGATTTCTTATCTCCAAAATGGACATAATGATGCCTCTCTCCTCCTTATCACAAACATATTGGATAAACAAAAAAAAATTCCAAGCTCTAAAAGTACTTTTCATTTCTTAGAAATAAGTGGGAAATGAGTGTTAGCATGATCCTGCAAAAATAGAGTCTTATTTACATATTTATATAAACAACCCACTAACTTCCGGGAATTTCATTGCACTGAATATGTAGGGAAAATAAGCTGTCCCCCAAAATGTGATCTCTGAGGCAGTGCTCCATCTTTTCCTTCCTCTTGACCCCTTTTCTCAACTGCCCCATCTCGACAACCTTTTCAAGGTAACTCCATTTTTCTGGTGGCGCTTTTTGTGGCTGCTTTCCGTATTGCCATTATGAATGCTGGTGTTGCTTTTGATTTCATTTCCTCTGTGACCTCTGCTGCAGCTGGCAGTTGCCATGGCAGCGTTTCTCTCCCCAGCCAGGAGGACAGGTGAACAGCCTCTCCTGACCAGTGGTCTGCAGTGCAGCTTGCGTCTCTGTAGACAGACTGATGCAGAAGCCACCTTCTTGGCTCCTGGGGCTGGCCTCTTGGATTTGAACCTGGGCGCTAGCCACTGGCAGCCTCACACAGCCCTGTCATTTACTATTCAGACGAGCTAAGGGAAAATGCAGGGAAAGGAACAGGGTTGAGCAAAGTAAAGCTACAAAACAATGTGGCTTTGTCTTGGTGCATAGGTTTGCGTGACTAAAATAAAATAGTCCTTTTTCCTCGTTTGACTCACATGGAATGGAGGGTGGCTATCCTGACCAAAAAAACCCTCACTGGAATTGCCTACAGTAGCCATAGATTGCCACTGCCATTTCCCGGCAGGGATGCCCCCAAGCCTATCTTTTAGAAGCTGCAGCCATCTTGAGATGACCATTCCCCACCCTAACTGCCCCTTTTCCTTAAAAAAAAAAAAGAGTAATCATCTCTCAAGCAGTGAAAACCCTCAGGTGGAATCTCTTGGAAGCCTTCGATCCACTCATTATTATGGTAATATAGTGCCCAAGGCTGCAGCACCTGAGGACACCTTTCACTCCCCACCTGGCTGAGGAAGTGAGTCTGTGAGGCATCCCGGTCTGCGTCTCCCCCACCCTACTATCTGAAGCCCCACTGGACTCCCTATGGCCCAGGAAGTGACGGCCTGCCATCTTCTGTCCCTTCTCTGCATGCGTGCTACATCCTGCCTGGAAGTCCCTCCAAATTCCATATCTCCTTTTCTGTGCTCTTTTTTGAAAAGCCAAATCAAGGGTGTCCCCCAGTGGGACACCTTCTCCAGTCTCCCTGGATGACATCACTGCCCCTCCCCCAGTACTGAGTAGGAAACTTTCTGAAAATGACCTTCGGGCCATGTTGTCCTTTCTCCGTGGGGCTGTGTGCTGCTCATTTCTACCCCTCATATGTGTCTGGCGTAATGGAGATTACTCAGTACATGTGGGAGGAATGTTCATTAATATGACTTAGAGGGTGGTCGTAGAATAAGTGTAACAATGAGCAGTGTGTGTGTGTGTGTGTGTGTGTGTGTGTGTGTGTGTGTGTGTTGAGGAAATACATCATGGATTAAACCCACACTGTAATTCTGAAGCACCTCAGAAAAACAGAGAAAGGCGCAAGGGTAGGGCTGGAAGGTGGAAGGAGAAGACGGTGGGAGAAAGAAGCAGGCCCACGCATCAGAGCTCCGACTTGGACCACAGGAAACATCGGGGCCTGCGGCCTGAGATGCCTCCCCTGTCCTGATGGATGGAGCGTGTCCCACGTCGAGCGGCTGCCCCCACAGCACACAGCCTGTGTGTATGTTGGGATTGGCTCCGCCTATTGTCGTGCAGACCTTTACAATTGGGTGTCAGTTTCTAAAAGCTGGGAATTTCAGGTTGAAACCTCAAGTTTGAATTCCTCCTGTGTCCTGTTTGGGAACAATCAGCTGGGGCTCTGTGTAGAGTGGTCGCCCATACACCCCCAGTTAACCACCAGCCCACACTGCTTGCATGTAAGGTTCAGCAAACGGGAGCCAATGGACCAAATTCTGCTCATAATTCTTGAGCTAAAAATAGTTTTTACATTAAAAAGAAGAGGAAATAGAAGGATATGCAACACAGGCTACATGCAGCCCCAAAGTTTAAATATTCCCTATTTGTCCCTTTACAGAAAAGGTTTACAGATCCCTGAAGTAGGTCTTGCCATGGTGGGCTCGGGGGTTTGGGATGCCTGTTGTATCACCCATTGTAAAGCTTTGTGAAGGAGGAATCACTGCTGCTTACATAGCATTCCTACCTAATGTTGGAAAATAGCATTGTTCCAGTTCCACCAACACTGAATTTATTTTCATATGAAAGCGCACAAATGCATTATCATACCCTCTAATACATCTGACCTCAGGACACAGCCGCAAAGCACAGATCACGCTGTCTGGCACACTCTTCCCGACTCCCCTCAGCAGCCCTTCGCCCCTGAAGGGGAGAAGTCCAGAGATAAAGTGGGGACACTGCTAAGAGTTAATGAGATCAACTCCTAATGGACCAGAAGTGCAGGGACTTGCCAGGTTTCCTCGACACAGATCAGCCTGTCACATCCATGGCTGACCCTCACCCAAAACCAACTTCCCCATTAGCAGCTGTGCCCTGAAGGTCACGTGTCACTTAGTGCCTGTGACTGAGTTTAGAGTGGCTGATCCTTTCGTCGTTTCATTATGAATCTGTCCGTGGAACATGGAAGTTCAATTACAAGGGAGCTCCTTGAAAAACCGCTGAGTTTTCTCAGACGCATCAGAGAATGGAAGGTCAGGATTATGGGAGGGTCACCACACAGAGTCCTTGGGTTTCCATTGGATCTGGCACTAAGTCAATGGTCTTTGCATCCTTTTTCATAACCTCTCTAAGAGCAGCAGCTCTGATCTAGAAGTTTCCTGTGTGCTGAGCTAGAGGCTGAAGGGAACAGGATATGATGAGGGCTTAAGGAGCGAAAGCCATCATCAATGTGTCACAATAAATGGATGAACATTGGTGCATATTAGCCCACGGCGACATCCATTGTGCTCTTCAACGAGAGAGACGGATGCACAGGGTCTGCCCATTGAGAACCAGGGGCATCCTACACCTGAGCCTTCAGCAATCTGCTTCTGTAGTTGCTGTGTTTCTACAGCTTCCATTTAGAGATTTTGGAAATTAGACAAATCACTGACCTCCTTGCTGTTCCTCATTCATGCCCAGTATACTCCCACCAGCTATCCTAGAATGTTCGGGAATATTCTGGAATATTCTGGGATTATTCTGGAATGTTCTTCCCCTCCTTCCATACCTCCTTCAAGTCTTTGCTCAAATATCGTCTTCTCAATGAGTCCTGAAATGAGTCCTAGTCAGGACTCCCCTTCATTATTTAAAGTTTAAAGCTCGACCAACAACCCCCTCAGTCACAAGTAGTCCCCTCCCTCCATTAACTCTGGTTTTTAAAAATAGCATTTATCACCATCAAACATACCACACAATTTATTGATTTATTTTGTTTATGATCTATTTTTGGTTAGTTGCCTGTTTTGTTCACTGCTGCATCCCAGACACAGAGAACAGTGTTTGGCACCTAATAGATGCTAAATAAATAATAGTTTAGATAACTAAGCTATTTATTTAATAAATAGTTATTTAAATGAATGCAACTTTTCCCCATCTAGATATGAACTGTTCTTGGTTTTATTTTGGTTTTTAACTAAACATAGTCTTGGTCTCCTTTGCCCGGCAAAGAGCATTCCTTTCACCCACAGTTCTTCTATCAGAGATGGACACGTGGCTGTGGAATCATGCCGTTATCCCCTTGTCCATTCTTTTATCCACTTTTGTACCCAAGTCCTTGCCTAGTTTCAAACATGGCACATACTGTATTTCCCCCAAAATAAGACCTAGCCGGACTATCAGCTCTAATACGTCTTTTGGAGCAAAAATTAATATAAGACCTGGTATTATATTATATTATATTATATTATATTATATTATATTATATTATATTATATTATACCCAGTCTTACATTATAGTAAGATAAGACCCGGTCTTATATTAATGTTTGCTCCAAAAGACGCATTAGAGCTGATGGTCTGGCTAGGTCTTATTTTCGGGGAAGCATGCCAGCAGGCCCTCAGTAGGTTCCCCAATAAGGAAACCAGAGATGGTGATTTGGGAGTGATTCCCACTGGCGTGGTTCACTGCTGAATGACTGATTTATCCCCCAAGTGTCTCCTGGTGAAGCCAGGAGATTGATTTGTGGAGGAGAGAATATTTTGAGGGCAGAGGGGAGAGCTGAGGCTGAGCCGTGGGTCTGTCCTGGAAATGGGGACCGTCCTCCCACCACTGCAGTGGGGACCTTCACAAAACACCAAACCAAACTGGAAAAACAAATTGTCCCCAGTTCATGATTGCATCATTGAATTTATATTTTCTGAAAGAATCAAGGGTATTTTTGTAAGCACTTTCCTTGAACCTTTGTTTTTAATTATGATTCTCTCTCAACAAGAATATGAAGACTGCGACCATTTATTGCCATATTCTTGAGAAGGCCGCACGAAAGGCCACAGCTCAGACACCCCCCAAAGGACGCAGCTGAGGCAGCGCCCCTAACATTGCCTCTGATTCCCAAAAAACAGTCTCCCTGTTAAATCAGATTTACCATGATTAAATTAAAATAATCAAGCATCCGTAGAGCTGTCAGAACTTAACATAATTTTTTAAGAAGGATTCTTTTGTGAATGAACTGCATGCTTCTCCTGACCACAGAATATCAGTGGTGATGAGAAATCCATTCCACGTGTTTTCACTGAATCTGATTACCCAAAGGTCCCCACAGAACGGGCTCGTCCCTGTGAGCAGACTATAGGGGCAGGGCTACAACAGTTTTCACAGTCAGCTGCTTGCCGGCCTCTCCCTCCGTCACTGTTCTGGAAATGAACTTCCGTGGTAGTTCAGCCTTTGCACTTAAGGACTTGATAAACCCAAGAGGCTGCAGCACCCCCAGAAAACTACTGTCCCCACGATCTGCTGGAGGGAGAGGTGCGCTCTGAGTTTCAGCCTGCGCACATTGATTTTCCCTTCAAAGCAAGGTCTTGTTCTTGACTGGGTCCCTGAGGACGCGCCCTTAGAGTCTATTGGGGGAAGAGCTGACACCAAGACTGCTTTGCAAACATGTGCCCAGCCCTACTGTGACGAGTCCCCCAGCTGGGGCGGGAGCTCTCAGGCATGGGCAGGAAACTGATGGAGACAAAAGAAAGCTGGAGGACGAAGGCTCTGACCTGCCCAGGGCCAGGTGTGTTGAGGTTCCACTGAGATGTTGGACGTGGCTGGGACACGGGGTGCTTGGGGGCCTGGGGAGCAAAACAGAAGCATGAAGAGGACAGGACACAGATGGTGAGAAGTTAGTATGATGGGTGAGAAGTTTGTAGGGTGCTCTGGGCTGATGTCCCCATTAAAAGTGTAAAATGGAAACCAGAATTCATGTTTAGGAACTGAATAGAAACTGGTAGCAGACATAAATGTCGGATGTCAGGGTGAGAGGCTGTGTGGACAGTGAGAGTTTTTCTGACAGTGGCAGAGGACAGGGGACAGGGGACATTTAGACTAGACTTCAGGGCTGAGGGATGGCATTAGCAAGACTGAGAACCAGGGGCCTGGGGTAGGAAACAGCCTACAGACCTGACTCTCCTCCTGTCTCTACCCCCATCCTCCTCTCCCCCCCACCACCATTCTTGTAAACCTTTCTAGCTGCTTAGAGACGCTCCTGTATTCCCATTTCCCCTCAAATTCATATTTCAAAAATATAGTGAACCGTCTTTCCTGGAAACCAGCTCCCTCTCTAGACATCCTTCTTCTCTCCTAGTCCCACCAGCCCTGACCTGTGGCATCAGCTTCCCCCTTCTTCCTTGATGCACGGGAGCCCCCATCAGGTCCCATTGCTCCTCTGACAGCAATCCCGTGTCCAGGTCTTCTTCCCCACTGTCACAGTGATGATCCATCCCACACCATGTCACTGGTCTCATAGCGGCCCACGGCCTGGCATGCTGGCCCCTCACCACATGAGTCTCATAGGCTAAACTGCCCCACCCCAGGCCAGTGCTGTCTCATGCAGATTTCTCTTTTCCAATGGCCACTGGAATCCCCCAAGCCGACATTGTGTTCCTAAAGCCCAAAACTCTTACCTTCACTCTCTCATTCTGATTTCTTGACTTCACCTCTTACTGTTTTGTTGAGAAGATAGAGACAGTCAGGGTGGAACTGCTTCCCTGGGCCAGCAAGGCTCCTGGAGGCCCCCCACACACACACTGCTTCCTCCCTCCTCCCATCCCGCTCAGCCCTCCGTGTCTGCTGCTGCTTCTGTCCTCATCGTCCCTTTAAGTATATCTTTTCTTCTTGTTATTCGAATTTCTCCGTTTTGTCTCCTATGTAAAAACACCCAGTTATAATAACAACGATTACGGTGGCTTATCCTTACTGAGCACGTTGTTTTCATCACCTTCTGACATACATTTTCCTGTTTTATTAGCTAGAGAAGGAAAACGAGGCACACAGAAATCAAATAACCTGCAAAAAACCACACAGCTACTAAGTAATAGAGCCAGAGTTTGAACTCAGGGGGAAAGATTGAAATGCCCATCAACTGAGCAACCACTGACAGTCCCTGACTTACAAAGTTTCCACTTAATGATTTTTCCTACTCCATGATGGTGTGTATAAAAGCTATATGTACTCAATAGAAATGGTACTCCAAAGCTTGAACTTTGACCTTTCTCCAGGCTAGCAGCATGCCAGATGATACTGTCTGGTCATGCTGGGCAGTGATGGGGCAGGGAGCCCCAGCGCCCAGCGAGCCATGTGGTCACCAGGTGAACACCTGATACTCTAGTGTGGTAATAAATGCATATTCAACTTAGGACATTTTCAACTTCCAATGATTTTACTGGGACATAAGCCCTCGTGAGTCGAGAAGCGTCAATATGACATGTTATTACTCAAAACTTCTTCCTCTGGAAAAAAGGACAATGCTTCTCTTGACCTTGCCTGTCTCCAGCCCAACCCTTATCTTTACCTTTCCTTTCACTGCCCAAATCTTCGAAATCAGCTTATGTTCACTTCTGCTTTCTCAGCTCCCGTATGCTCCTCACCCTCCTGCAAATGGGCACCCGTCCGCAGAGTGGTTCTTTTGCAGCTGTGATCACAAAATCGTCACTCCAACAATGTGTTCTCATCCATAGGGGTCTCGCCCTGCTGACTTCTGGGTCACCGTTTGCTTCTACTTCTCAGATAACACTCGCATGTATGCTGTGTTATATCGTATTTGTGCGTGTGCGTGTGTGTGCGCGCGCACACACATCTGATTGTTCTGGTTAGATCACGAACTCTGGGTGGACAAGAGTGCTTATATCCCTTAGTTCTATATTAGGTACTTAGCATGTAGTACATTTCTAAGACATATTAATTGACCATCACTGGGTGTCATTGGAATCCGTACAATCATGAGAAATAGGTTGGTGTGAATTGCACGCTCTGTTTTACTCTTCAACTTTGCTTGTGCCATCAGAGGCCACAGCCTGTGGTTCACAAGAATTTTTGATTGAAAAGTGTAAAGAACTAAAGCGATCAGGGAGACTCGAGGCAGAAGAACCAGATGGTTGTGGGTTTTTCTTGCCTCAGTAGCTCTGAGCAACCCGAGGGACCCCAAAGCCATGTCACTAGAAGAGACTTCCAAGGGAAAGAGAAGGGTCTTCAACAACCACCACACACAGAGTTTTCTAAAAAAAAAAAAAAAAAAATGAAGCATTTTACCATTACCTTGAGGTTTATTAATCAAGTTGTCAAAGACATGGGGAGGAAGAGCACGAGGACAGGCCTTGGAGTCAGTTTTCCTGGGAGCAAGAAAGCCAGGCTACATTTAGTGCACAGTGACTCTGCCCAAGGGATTTGCCCATGGAAGCTGAAAACGCTGTCTGTGCCGACAAAGCCCACGCCTGGGGACTGTGGAGGGCTCTGTAGGTTTCAGTGCACTCTGGAAGTCATTCTAACCTGTGGGTTTTGGTCTTTCAGCTCCTGATGGCCCACCTCAGGAAGTTCACCTGGAGCCCATATCCTCTCAGAGCATCAGGGTCACCTGGAAGGTAAACCAAGCAAACGCTTGTCTTCTGGCACTTTTTCCTTGGGGGCGAGCACTTCACTCATGTTAAGTGTTATGAGGCCAAAACACTAACATCCCATTCTGTACAATTAGATTCAAAGCCCTTTTTGTAAGACCCAATATTTGTATCCCTATTTCGAATACTTGGACGGCAAGCCTACGTCCACAGAGAGTGCTGCTGTGTCTTGTTTTTATCTGTTGAATCTTGATTGAGTCCTAAGTGCTGGTCTCCAGGCAGAGAGTGAAAAGGGTGTGTCTGCCTCACTAATTTCATCCCAGGGGGGACTTCTAATCACTTTTCCTATGTGGCAAATCATGGTGTGTAGTACTTAGTCCACCGAGGTGGCAGAAAGGAGAGCAGTCCCCGCTGTGCCACCAGCTGGCTGTGTCCTCAAGCACGCCCCTTGTTTCCTCACCAGTGAGTGCCCTGCTGAGCGTCCAAGGTCCCCAAGTGTGGCCTGCAGGTGCAGACTGGCCACTGGTCAGGTGGGGGCTTCTGACTAGTGGCTGGGAGAGAGAGAAAGCTTGAATGCAAACAACTAGAGCGACCAGCATGCTGTTTGTCCAGAGGACGTTTTTCATACCAAAACTTTCCCGGGGAAGGAAGCAGTGGATTGGTGCTCTGTGCAAGGTCGTCACAAACCCGCGTGTTAGGAGGGACCTTAGCTGGTATCACTTACCTGGTGGGTGAAACTGCCTTGGGGTCTAGCCAGGCCTTAGTGTGCCCTTGGAGATAACTCCCTTAGGTCACATTCCATTTTATCGAGAGAGTTCTTGTTGGGCCAAACTGTCTGTAAAATTGTACTTACTGCTCCAGTTCTGTATTTCTCTCATCACATGTGTTTTCTTCTTGCCTCTTTCCTCCCCCTTTTTCCTGTGTTCTCACTCGGAGCAGAGGGCAACAGCCCCCGTGAGGTCTTCCAGGCACACACCTCTTGTAACCATTCAACACTAAACCTGCTGTACCTGTCGCTGGGTTTTTCCGTGGAGCAGCAGCTCTTTCATAAAGTGACCAGAGTCTATAGCAAAAAGAGCTTTCATTGTAGAAGTGGATGCCCCCTTTGGTGTTAACACACGTTCATGCAGGAAGCCCCTTTGTGTCAGCTTTTCACAGCCCCAACCTGGGAGCTGTGATTCCGGCGGGCAGCATGCCGTGACTGTTCAGTGGCTCAGACAGCGCAGGCCACACGGTGTGGGAAGGGGTGTCATTCCGCTTTGTGAGCACACCCGCCAGCTGCAAGCATCACACACTGGGTTATGAAAGGCACTTGGCAAGCCCTCGCCACACACACGCCCCAGCCACTCTGCAAAAGGAATGCTGACTCACTCTGACTTGAATTAAAGACTCTGTGAAGTTTGACCCACTCGCTCTCTTCAGCCCCTTGCATTTTTGCCGCTGAAAAAGAGCAGCTATTACCGTAGCCCCTAAAGCTTTTTGGGTCTTGCTTGAGAGATGTGTCTGTCCACGGAGCTCTTATACCCAAACATAGAAACTTTTCAGGCTTTAAAAGGCATTACATCCTTTCTGTCTCCATAGAAAAACAGCAACAGAAATCAGTAAATTGCAGTTAAGTTTCTTCTTAATGTCAAAAGGATGAATGTGGTGTAGGCTATTAAATGGAAGCCTTGCTGCCATCGGATCATGAGGCGGTTGTAATATGCTGTTCACAGAAAGTGATTTATCTCAGAGTAGCCGTGCCATTGCCTAGCCTGTCAGCAGGCAGACAGACATGTGGGTGACTTAACCAGTGAATGAGGTAAGGGCTGCCCATTCGATGGCTTTTCATTTCTCATTAACCTGATTGTGTAAGAAAAGTGCATCACTGATTCAACCAAACTGTATGCTCTTATCCGGAATCTAAGGGATATGTAAAGTAGGATATGGTGCAAAAAAAATATGCCTCAATTTTATGGTGTAAAATTCCAGATTTACATTTTGTGTAAGGAGGTGACAGGAAAGGAGAAGAAAGGAGGAAATGAAGAAAGAAGGAGAAACCATGTGAGCCCAAGGAGGGAGCCCCGCCTCAGGCAGCCAGGATGGAAATCGTAGGCCATCTAAGGTAGAAACCCATTCAGAGTCACAGGCCAGCTGATCACGAGTGAAAGATGTGCTTCACGGAGACACACACAATAGAAGGGAGAAGAGCTCGGGCTTTGGGTGGGAAAATGGCATTTTAGATGCTGAACCTCTTACAGCTCAGGAGCACCTTTCTATAGCATCGCAGGCATGTTAAACTTGTTTAACTATCATTGTACAAACCCTTCAGTAACATACACCTTCTGTTGAACAAAATGAACAACTTTCCCTCTTTATTTCAGTTATTTCTTTCACCAACATTTCAGATTTTAAGATTTTCAAGTCTAGCAGAGGTGGCCCATGGCCTACTGAATAGAGACCAAAACCCAAAAGACACTCTAGGCTGTTCAACAACAGGCGGCACCAGCCTGTTTCAGGGTTGTCACTCTCTCCTCCCCGGTTACCAGGTACCAGGCATGCCCACAGCTGTCATCGTCTCTACTTCTCCACAGTCATTGCTCACACTGTTCATTAATTGCATTCTCCCCTCAGCCTGCCCAGTCCTGCTTACTCAACGCTCAGATCCTGTACAGCTCTGTCTGTGAACATGGGTGAATCTCCAAAGTGGAATTCGTTGTTTGGTCCTCTGTGTTACCCATTACTCAGTGATGTGCCCACCACATGTGTCTAATTTCCATTTGATTGCATCGCTCTTTTGTCCTGTGAGCTCATTAGAGGCAAAGAGTGTCTCATTCATCTTTGATTTCCTGTGGCTGGCACATTTGCATGAATGAATGAATGAATGAATGAATGAATGAATGAATGAATGAATGAATTCTTATGTGCATGGGAAATGATAAGGCCTATAATACAAGTGTTCCAAGTTGCACTGGCCTCTGAAGCATTATGTCTACAGAAACTGCCATGGAGAAGGCATCCCGGCTCTCAGGACCTGCCAGTACCAGGCTGTGATACAATGAGGGTCTAATTCATGATACAGTAAAATACACCTGGGCATACAATGGCAGACACCCAAAGATGTGATCTATATTCAGTGTACCAGATAGACCAACCACTTTACATGTGGGTTTCTACTAAAAATGTATTGAAAAGTGAATAACAGTAACGGTCCAATTCATTTGTGACAAGTTTTAGAGGAAATGGCCATCTGCAGATCACTTCAAACGTAAGCCCAAGAACAAGTAACATATGTAATTGTCTTCATTATGCAAGATGGAGGCTCAGAAAGAGCTCTTAAACACTTTTACATATTTTGAGTTAAATAAAAATGCTAAGCAGTGCCGTACCAGGAACTCAAGCGATAATGTAAGTGGTTCTAAATAAAATAAAAATGAAGTAAATAATAATATCCACTTTCTTGCTCTTTCTCCAAACCCTTTGAAAAACCAAAGGGTCTGCGTAAGCAAATACAATTTACTTTACCACATGTTTTTACTGGAATTATTCAAAATCAGAAAGAATATTTAAAGCTACAGATTATTGATAACGATGTATTTGATTAAGTACCTGAAAAATCATAAAACTAAAGAATTCTTTGGTTTTTCAGAAAATTCGTATTTTAGTCTATCTCCTAAGTGTAAAACTACTGACAGAACATGTCTCTGTTGACAGTCACCTTGACGGGTCACCTTCTCTTCTGGTCAGTCTCAGAATCAACTGATCCCATTTGATGCAAATTAAGGACGATTTGATTGCCTGTTGTTTAGTGTGCTCATAAAAGAAAACTTTTAGTATTTGCAATATTTAATGATTATCAATATCTCAAAACATTTCTCCAGAGAGAAATTAAAGCAGAGATTTTTTTTTTCTTGTTGATGTAAATGTTTTGTTTCGTTTTGAATGAGAAATTGTTTTCGAGCCATAGGCTGTCCCCAAAATATGAAATTTTCAATTGCTTAAATATTGCACTGCTGAAAACAATTGTCAGACTAATGACTCAGAGAATAAGTTTCCTGAGAATAAGTTTCCCCCTTTCTTGAGTCTCAGTATCATACCCTCTGGCCAAGATTTTATTTAGAATAAGCAGTGTTACAGAAGAGACACATGACTTCCATAAAATATAAACATTGAATATTTAGGGATGTAATTAAATTTCAGCAATCCAAAGAATGCTTTTAACTAAAATACCACATCACCACACTCTCCAATAATTCCAACTAATTGAGGCATCATTACAATCTATTCTATGCTTCAGAGACGAGCTCTTACACTGGGAAAATGGTTAAGTCCACCATTTTAAAAGTAGTGACCTTCTCAGTCATGACTTAATAAACGGCAGGCTCCACTTGACTCCGCCATTTAAATCCCTCTACCTCTAAGAAGTGGCACACATGTTGGAAAAAGAACACCTTCCACACTGGCATTTCCTGGCTTCCTGGGAAAGACATCTCCCTGGGCATTTATTTGCTCTCTGCCCAGTGCTGTGCCCATCTTTCGCCTGCGTCCTGTCATTAGATCTGGGCTTGGGGTGAACCCAGTCCTGTCCACAGGGGGTCCTGAAGCTAGAGGGACTCACGTAAGATCTAAGGGCTCATGACTGTAAGAGTGAGGGCCCCCACCCAGGCATTCTTACTCTGCCTGTGGGCTTCTAAGCAACCGAGAAGCTAACGCATGTGGAATGCCAAGATCGTAGTTCAAGTACAGTACGCTACAACATATATTAGTGCCTTTTCCTAGCCTTCCAACTTCATCTTATAAAGTTTCCCCAATACCATTGAAGTTAGAGAAAACTGGCAAAATTTACATTTTTACCTACCAACACTTTCTTTCCAAATTATAAATTTAACCTCAGAGTAACTTGAGTAAATCGACACCCTTTGTTCTTACATCAATTGAAATTCGAAAGAGCTGCCTTGACATTAATTTTGCCTAATTTTTTAACTCTCACTTTAATCTTTAGGCTATGAAAAATTACAAAATTTACATTTCTTTTATGAACTAATCAATCAGTTCTAGAGATGGATTTATAGCAGCTTTATTAAAAATCCTGATGACCAACATGACTTAAAAATATTTAAGGAATTCTCAGACCTTCTCATCTTAACAAGTCTGAAAACTCTTTCCTCTATAACAAGAGATTAAAAACCCAAACTAATTTCAAAATCTCTTGGTCAGCCATATAGAATCGGATCATTCTCTCTTGACTTCCTAGAGGTGACTAGACTATAAACTTTGTGAAGGTAGAGGGAATATTTATCCACTATATCCCCAGTAGAAGCACAGCGAATATTTGTTCAATAAATACATGAACACTCCCAGTGTTCACTTTCATGTTAAAATATGTATATCAAGAAGGGTAGCTTTTCCTTTGGAAACCTCTGGACTCCTTAGAAAGCCCTACCTGACTATATTTGCATCTCACTTTTTTGTGCATATAAAAACTATACAGAGACCTTTAACAAAATCACTCATTTCTTATTTGTATCATTTGGAATATATTCTGCATCTCTCTTCATCTGTCCATTGAATTAGCCTCGTGGTTTGGCCGTGTGATTGGCCTTTTCCCAGGACCCCAGTCGTCTATCCCAGAGCAGAGCCAGCAGCATGCCTGCTCAAAGGGCCTTGACTGGCATCCCAACCTCAGCAGGCAGTCCTCTTGGTTCTTGCTTCAAAGGCAGTGAGAAGATGCTGCCCACCTTTCCAAAGGCTCTCCAGCCACCAAGAGTGAGATCCAGGTCTGACACCTGGACATGCTGGGAAGCGATATTGGCTGGGACTCAGCACAGGAAGCATGTCTCCATTCAATCCCAGTGGAAGTGCTCTATCTCTCCCGCTAATTGACCCTGACAGGACACAAATTGAACTTGGACTAAAGTCTAGGACCAAGGCCATCTACATTCATTCATTGGCAATGCTTTCAGATGGTTTCTTCTGAAAGCTCTACATTGAGCCTGGGCAACCCTGGCACAATGCAAGACACCATAGGTCAGGGCAGTACTTTCATCATTCTGTTTTAGAATGGTTAGGTTATAAACTATTAGGTTACAATGTTAGGAGGTAAGGATGGTGTTTTTTCCTTTACTTAGAGAACATGTTATCAGAAATGCAAATAAGAGTAATGAGTAGGAACCATGAGGTTGCAACTTAAGAGCACAGTGGACACTTGTGGTTGACCAGCCGTAGGCCTTTCTTGATTCAGTACATTAACATCACATTTTACAAGTAGACTAGGTTCTAAAGTTAGGATGCTAGGATAAAAATTAGTTATGGTTAGCATAGTATTAAACATGACATAATCATCTAGTAAGTACACTTTAAGTAATTTTAGCCCTGAAAACTTACAGTGTCATATATGTATTTCTATGTAATATTTACAGGTAAAAATAAAGATATGTAAAAATAGACCTCCATAATATGTCATTACATTATGCATAAAGTAAGATTAGCATAAGTTAAAGGCATCTGCAGCAAGTCAACTGTGTCTAATAAGAATGAATACTTTGACGTCGTGTAAAAAGGACTGGATAGACTTGAAGAAAATTAGCTATTACTCCGATCGCTATATCTGATAAAAATGACCTGGAGCAAGTTACTTTATTTGTCATTACTGAAGCTTGAACCCTTTTCATCAGTTTCAATCTGAGTTCCCTTTTCATTATTCATGTAGACAAATAAATAACAGTGCATTTAAATGGCATATTCTCTTTCTACTCACCTCACAGCAATGACTTGATAACCATGAAGGTAAAGGATACAAGAGCACTTTAGAATACCTGGGCTGGTCTCTTGAATAACCACCCAGATTTTGATCCCCACCCTGGATGCTGGCCCCTCTCATGGCTCTGGACAGTGCAGTCCTTTCTGATAAGAAATGCCTCCCAGTAAACGTAAATATTGTGAAATTGGCCTGACAAAATAATAAATATAATTTCTATTTTAAATAATCTAATTAAATAAATAGGTAGTCATTTTAAGGAAAGTGTTCAGAAGACTACCTCATGTATAGTTTTACTGGTTCTCATAAAATATCGACTCTACTTTTCACAGAGAACAAATCTAAAGATCAAATTAAAGTGAATAAGACATTGAGTATTATACAGTCACACATCCAATAATGCTGATTTGGTCAATGATGGACTGCATGTCTGATGGTGGTAAACCGTGTAGTCTAGGTGTGTGGTAAGCTCCACCATCTAGGTCTGTGTAAGTTTCACTCTATAGTATAAGTTTCACTCTACGTTTCTCAGAACGTATCCCAGTCATGAAGCAGTGCATGACTGCAGATGAATTGAATGACTTCTATTGAGTGAGTGAATGAATGAATGTACACTCTTTAATGTGCTTATTTTTCTTAGCTGTCATTCTGACATCGTGCTAATGATAATCCCCATCTAAGAGAAATTAATAAGGTAGATAAGTTAGTAAATGGAGTGCAGATTTAGCATGTAAAATCAAAAAGAAAAAGGAAAACCTGTGTCCAATCCAGAATTCCATAGACATCAAATGACATCTGCTATGTCACGGACCTGTCTCTCAAGGCAAGGGAAGCAATCTAATGTTACTTTCATTATTTAAAACATGCTGGACAAAGTTCTTCCGGATTTGTTGCAGGAAGAACTCCAGCAAGGATAGCACAGGCAACTGCCCAAGGAGACTTTGCTCCACCTAATTTATACATTCTAGTTTCGTGGTAACGTGGAGCAGAACAGAAAAACACAATGTATGCTTTGAGATTCATGTCAGCGATACAAATACATTTCACTCAGTGCACTAAGATAGAATCAACAAATTCTATTTTAAGGCAGCCTTCCAAAATTGTTTTAAAGACCAAACTTCTCTTCGTATTCAAAATTTTTAAAACCGATCTTACATTTTTTTCAATGCCTGTGATGGATTTCTCCTGTTAGGACATTTTTTGAAAATTTTAAGTTGACACTGAAAATAAAAGTTTCTTGTGCTTTCAGTATTCAGAGAAATACAGGAAATAAAACAATGCTACCTTTGAAAAGTATATCATCATTCTTGTGTTCCCTGCTAGTCACAATCTAAAGTTGGAAATAAGCCCTGGTTTTGTATAAATAACAGAAGAGCTCAACAGACACATTCTTACTGACTTTGAGAAGGAAATTCCCAAAGAAGGGAAGTGTGGTTCAGGGAACTTGCAGTGTTGCCCCCAGGGATCTGTACAGATTCAGTGGCTCCATCTGCAGTTGGGGATGTGTCAGGCACGTCTCCCCACTTCAGAACCAGGGTGCTCCCTTGTCCAGATGCTTCTAGCATGTTCCTGACTGAGCAGAATAGCCTACTAAACACTTTTTCAGTGTTTTTCTCTCCCACTACCCACTCATGCAGGTTGATGCCTGAAATTCCTCTAGTTGAGGCTAGGGCCTTTTATTACCCAAAGTACAGACAAGACAAAGGTAAATAATGACAAGAGCAATGTCATTCTGTGCTTAAATCATCACAAATGTGTAAATGGCAGACATAAAATTTATAGCCTAAAGTCTACTGTTGACAGGCATTACTTGTCTCCTGATAAAACACAAGTTAGAACTTTGCCATCCCAGCAAGGAGGGTAACTGACTCTGTCAAACACTCAGCCCAAACCCCGGCCTTTCTCTGCCCTTCCGCTCTAGGTGGCACCTCTCCACTCACCTTCCACCTCCCATCCCACCTCCAGCCTCAACCCACCCAGTGAAATCTACCTTGCACTGGCTGTGGTCCACAATACTGTGTCCTAAGGGGTCTGCAGACATTTTCTGTAAAGGGCCAGAGTAAATACTTTCAGCTTTGTCTGTCAAAGGTCTCTGTCTTAACTCTTCAACTGGGCCACATTGTGACTCAAAAAGCAGACACAGCTGATAAGCAAACAAGTGAGTGCAGCTGGGCTCCAGTAAAACTTTGCTTGGTACACTGAAACTTGAAACTCATGTGATTTTCACGTCACAAAATATTCTTTCTCTTTTGATTTCTTTTTTTTTTTTTTTTTTGCAACCATTTAAAAATGTAAAAAGCATATATGATCTTAGCTAAAACAAGTGGCCAAACAGACTTGGCTCCAAGAGCACAGTCTGTCAACCTTGCTTTACTAAACTGAGAGGGGACCTAGGGAGAAGCTACATACGATTGAAATGTGTCACAAGTAGCTTCCTGTTAATTGGTTCTTTGGACAGAGATGTAAAGCCCTGAGGAACTCTCTCCAGGTGGGAAGTTAAAGCCTCCCTGTCACTCAGCAGGTCCTCTGAGCTTCAGATCTTCTTCAGTTCTTGTAGGCAGACCCTACTTAGCAGAAGTTACAGACTTGACACAGGGATCTGGCATATGGTTGAGACAGGTCATTCCTTTACAAAGCCTCCCTGTCAAGAAGCCCCTGCCTTCTGCATCGCTTAGCACATCTGGGCCCGCTGTGTCCCTCCAAGATCTCTGTGTCCTTCTGCTGGGTCAGCCCCACCCTCCTTGGCCATCTTGCCATCCTCAAGGGCAGCCTTGACTTACAAGACAGCTATTTCCTGTTGGACACCCTCCCCCCACACACATACACCCCATCTGCACAGGAAGAGCCAAGTCCTGTGGGATCACACAGCTACCACTAAATAGTTGGGGCCCAGCCTTAGGCTCCCAGACTAGTACACACTCCCTCTCAGCATCTAAACACAAACCCCTTTCCCTCAAACTCCCCATAGCCTGCAGACTTAAATGAGCAGGCTGGACCAGTCTCCCAAAACCTCACAGTCTCCAGGTGGATTCTTTCCTAGCTTGTTCCCAGCTACATCCCTTGCTGGCCCCCAGAAGCTTCTCTTGTGTGTCTCCACCTCATTCTCTCTTTCCCCGGTCTGAACCCAGGGTGCCTCCATTCTCCCTGCCAGGTCCTCAAATGAGTCCATTCCCAGGCTCAGGGACAGTGTGAGCATCACCCTTCTGACTGACGCAGGAGTTCTCTCCGGCTTGGCAGAGCGGCACTAGCCAACCCCCCTCCTCTCCAGCTGCCTGAGTCGGCAGCGGAAGCTTAAGGAGGAGGCGTGACATCTAGAGGCTCTGAGGTGAGGCAGGGGCTCTTCCTGGAGCCCAGCTCTCACAGCTGCTACACACAAAACAAAGCCTGGTCTGCACACGTGCCCTGAATTATTTTGTTAGGTCACTGGGCAACACCACTGGATAAGCCCTTCTAGCTGATGAGAAATGCTGTATGTGGCTACCGGACAGTGTGTTCTGCAAAGGACAGCAAAATTCAAAAAAATAAATAAATAACATGGAGGGGCCTAGAAAGAGAGTATTCAACAAATGTTGATTGGTTAGATGAGTGAATGAATGAGTGAATGGGTGAATGGATGGCTGAAATGGGAGCCACCCTACAGTTTAGAAATTGAGTAAAGGGAGTCCTGTCTTGCAGTATTAACCTCAATTTCATCCCATAACATTCTAACAACCTGTTTCTCAATTTCTACATTTGTGTCCCAAGCCCACACACACCCTTGGCAGCCGCTTCCTGCTCACCTGCCAACTCTGACTAGATTTGGGTGACTGTTGGCTGCACATCCAAGTTCTCGGCCTCTCAACATAGTGCATACTTCAAACCTTCTGTCATTCATGATTATTCCTCAAACCGGAATTCACTAGGTCCTTTGTTCTAAGCACCTCTCATTGTCAGGTCATGTGTCCACTGTTTGTTTCATTACATGACACCCCCTCATTCTGTCCCAGCCCTCGATGGACAACTTTGGGGAAGGGAATCAGGTGGCCAGGTAGAGCCCTCATATAAGACCTATGATACGGATAGTGTATTTTGTGTAATGCAGTTCTGAGAGATGGAAATGAAAACATGCTTTGAGGCAATGGTGAGAGTCTTCTCCGCTCTCTGCCGTGGCTCCCTCAAGCATCAAGCGTTCACCTAAAGAGGCTGTGCTGTCAGTCTTGGTGGCACCATCGGCAGTGCTCTGTCCAGCAAGACAGTTGTTCCCCGCCAACCAAGCCCCCACGTGGAGCAGAGCCGCTGGGCTGCTGTGTGGCTCGCGGGATCCTGAAGGTCTCACAGGCTTACTTGCGTTCATTCCCTTTTGTTCTGCAGAGAGAGAGAGAGAGGGAGAGAGAGAGAGAGAGAGAGAGAGAGAGAGAGAGAGAGAGAGAGAGAGACAGAGAGAGAGAGAGAGACAGAGAGAGACAGAGAGAGAGACTAAGAAACTGGGTTACTGGTGACCTGCAAAATCAGGGAATGTACGGTCATTGCTATTTGACTAAATTGTCCATCCCCATTGGAGCCAATTCTAAACCTTTTAATGACTCCCCAGTGAGAACAACACTGGTTCTCAGACTGAGCATGCCCCAGAATCCCCTGGAGGGTTTGTTAGAACACAGGTCACCAGCCCCCGCCCCCAGCGTGTGTTTCTGATTCCAAGCACCTAGGTGGGACCCCAGTATTTCCCTAGCTTCCTCCCCACTCCTGCCTCCTCACCACCCCCCACAAGCACCACAGGGACCTCCCTGAAGGGTCACTCTGAGCAGTTCTCCCTTCCTGGGCCATGTCTTACTCTCTCCCCTGAGTGCCACTGTGTCTGCCAGTCGCTTCTCTTGCCCCCTGCTCAGCAATGGCTGGTCACCCTTCAGGCTCAGATGAAGTACGGCCTTCTCTGGGAATCCCTCGGTCCCTGTTTGGAGGCGACATGGCTCCTTTTTCCCATCCCTGACACGCTGTGTAAACCTTCAGCTCGGCAAGCACGACATTCTGCTTTTATCACAGATCGTCTGTGATGTCCTGCCCACAACAGTCACCAGTTCGTAGCAGTCACATTTAAGGCATCCATTTGCTGAGCATGTGACCGAGTGGCTGTCCTTTATGTGGAGGAGCAGGGAAGGGGCTGAAGGACGTATGCCAAGATGAGAAAGGCAGTCTCTACCCCGGTAATAAAAGGCAAACAAGGATAGGTTCCGCTTTGAGTGAATTTGGAGGAATCTAAAAGGAACTTTTCAATTCATTTTTCAACTGAATTACTCAACATGTAGGAGCAATACAGTGTTTTTGGAATGCAGAATTCTGCAGTGGGGGCTTTGGCGCTCCGGTCAGCAGGTGGACCTTCCACTGAGCAAAGTCCACTGGCCTGCAGTGGGAAGGGGAGGGAGAGGACAGGGAGCAGGACCTGGCTGGTGGCTTTCCGAAGCAGAGATGCCTGTTTTAATCGCTCACATCCATCGAGGTGCTGTGAGCACTGGCGCCCCTGTTTTCACTGGCTCCTTAAAGAGTGACGAATCTGCCACGGGCAGCTTGCAGGCTGGTTCAGATGCACGCATAAAACACAGGCAGTCGCAAACCACACAAATAAATCAACATGGTGCTACTGTTGTCATGGAGATCAAAAGACTGCGTTTCTTAAAGGAACTGGGAGTTGGGAGGCATTTGAAGGCTGGAGGAAGGGCACCTGGAAGGGTGAAAGAAGGCTGTTTCAAGAGACAAGAGGAGAAAAAAAAAATGCCAGGCTAGAAAACGGAGAGAGAGGGCCAACATGGCAGATAAATGAGACAAACGGAAAGAAACAGGGATCATTTCTGGATGCCAAGGTAAATGAAAGGAAGAGGAAAATTCAACACGGAAAACAATCCTTACATGAGAAGTGGAACAGTGAGTAGGTAAGGCCTTCTCTTAGAGCTCTAGTACCTTCAAAGGGATTTGAGGGAAGGTAAAAACAGAACACTCGTGTATCAAACTGTAAATACCAACTTCTTCCCATGTGGGCAGGACTCAGATTGTTGAATCCTTGACTATAAATGAAGGGAGCCACTTCATTGAAGGTTTATTTTTTTTAATACTCACTTCCTTTCCAAAGTCTTCCTTTAGTATGTATTAAGACGACTGGTTGGTTGCCAGTGAGATTTGGTATAAATCTGTATGTCTGTCTAAAATGATCCTTATTGAAAACACATGTAACCCACCAGTTGGCTGAATGAATGAACAACATCTCTGGAATCCTTGTTTTAAGAAAGAAAGAAAGAAAAGAAAGAAAGAAAGGAAGGAAGGAAGGAAGGAAGGAAGGAAGGAAGGAAGGAAGGAAGGAAGGAAGGAAGGAAGGAAGGAAGGAAAGAAAGAAAGAAAGAAAAGAAAGAAAGAAGCATGGCATTGTCTAATTAACTTGCTCTTCAGAAGCTACTTTCTTCCCTGAGGGGGCCTGGGAAATAAATCCAAAGCCGGCTTGCATCTCTCATTCATATGCATGACTCACTATGCTAAGTGACAGCATGGAAGCCAGCTCTCGACTTGATTCCACGTATGCAGGTTTCAGCACACTGTTCCCGAGAGCCCCTTCTGGACGGCCTCACCCAGGCCTTTGATCTATAGCTAGGTCTTGGGTTTGCAGTCCAGGAATCTCTTCTGTCTTTACACCCTTCCTGTTAGCCCTTTATCCAATCAGATTATATACCTGCAACTGAGGTCAGTCTTACCCATCACTTTCGTTGCACCTCACATATGCTCAAAACCATTCTCTCCGTCATCTACATGTTTTCTGATGCTGTCCACTGTGTCCAAGGCCTGACATGGACAAGAGTGGGAGAGATGTCGAACGTGTTGGTGGGAAGCCTTGTGCTCTTGGAGCTTGGAAAGCAGGCATTTGATATGGAACAGTAACCAAAGAGGAGAAGAAAGTGATCATTTCTCGTTGAGTGGTTTAGTGGATGGGCGTGTGCCAGTGGAGACCAGACAAAGGACAGCATGCGTTGGGTGCAGGCAGGCAACAGAAACTTCTTGGCGTGTTAGAAGTTGAGCTGGCCATGGAGAATGAGTTGGGTTTTCATCATAGAAAGGAGGAAGAAGAGCAGTCTGATGGGGGCTTTCACGCAATGGGAAAATGTAAGACCGTTGGAATTTCCATACTATCTAAGCAGTCAGAGAGAATCCTAGGTCATCAAGGAACCTCCAGGGGACATTAGCCTGGAAGGACTCCCACAGGGCTCAGATCTCACAATGAGCCCTGCTGCCATTTGGGGAGACAGAGGGCTGAAGTGGTTTCTTAGAAAAATGTGTCTTTTCCAGTATCATGCAACACAGATCAAAACATGTCTCAAGACCCTCTACCTGTTTTCTTCGTCCTTTCTTCCCACCCACTATTAACTCCATTTGCTTAGTTTCATCAAAGTGAAATAATTGTCTTTCACCCATTTTGTCAATTGTCCTTTGATGCTACTTAACAACTAGAGAACAGTGTCCTCAAACTGTCTTCCCGTTAGTATGACTTCTCCACAGATACAAGCCAACCATCTCCCTAGATTCCAGGTAGACACATGCTCCAAGCAGAAATGTTTAAAGCATCACCGAAATAATTTTTAAAGTAAACAGCATTGTGTCCTAACTTGTTTAGGGATGATATGGAGCCCACTGCTAGACCAATGGCTTGAAGTGGCGGCCCTGATCCACACCCTTGCCCTGCTTACTGGTTGTCCATACAACTCAGAGAGCCTCCAGGGTCATGTTCAAAAAACTTTGGAATTAGCACTATAGCCCCTAAAGTTTCCTACAGTTAATGTGCAAAATTCCTGCATTAATGGATTTTTTAAAGAGATTTTTGTTTTTTAGTAAGTCCTCAAGTATTTCTTTAATGTAAACACATCCCTAAATTCAAATGTGACTATTCATCCTACCAATTAACAATAGAAACTTAAACTTTGCCTAGTATAATTAGAATTTTTGCTTGCTTTTGTGCATGAAAACATAATATTTTCTGTTCATGTGATTTGTTAGGTTGTTCTTTGATTAAAAAGTGCTTTGTTTAGTGTAACTTTACAAACCTAATTAACAAGCTTTGCAAAAAGGAAAAAAGTGTTTTGAGGCTCTGTGAGTTGTGGAAACCAAGTACAACTTTCAGAAAACCCAGGGTTAGAATTCCAACTCTACACTTCCCTTGAGAAAGATGTTTTAAGCTTTTTGACCTTCGGTTTCTTCACCTTGAGGATAATAAGGACAATGAGACTTCTTGAGGTTGTTTTGAGGATAAGTGGGAAAAAGCAAGTGTTCGATAAGTGGTGGTGGTGAGGTGGTGCAATGATAGTGGTAACTGCAGTGGTGGTGGTGCTGGCACTGAGTGAGGGATAGAAGTGCTGGTGATAATAGTGATAGTGACAAGGCTGCTAATGTCAGTGATGCTGGTGGTGGAGTGTTGGAGGTTGTGGCAGTGATTTGTTTGTGGAGGTAGTGACGGGATGGTGGGAAAGGTGGGAGAAGTGGTAGAGGTCACAGTAGTGTGAGGTAATGGTGTTGTTGGTGATGTTGGTACCAATGGTAGCAATGTTGATGGCGATGGTGGTAGAGATGCTATTGGTGGTAACGGTAGTAATAATGCAAGTGTGGTGACATTGGCAACGATGGTGGTGGATGTGGTGGCAGTGATGATGGTGGTGATGCTGGTGATGGAGCTGGTGGTGATGCTGGTGGAGGTTGTGTCAGTGAGAAGTGGTAGTGCTTGTGGTGGGGCATAGAGGTAGTGGTGGTGGTTGTAAGAGGCGGTGGTGGTGATGTTGGCACTGGTAATTGAGATGGTAAAGATGTGGTGAGTGCTGATTGGTCATCACGGTTGTAGTGGGGGTGGCTATTGTGGTTGAATTAGAAAGGTAAATAACCTAGAGATGATTTCTGTATATGCCTTGTACTAAAACAGCTTTATTGGGATGACATTAACATGCCATAACATTCACTGTTTTAAGTGTACAATTCAATGAGCTTTAGTTTGTTTACAGACATGTGTAGCCATCACCAGAATCCAATTTTAGAACATTTCCATCATCCACAACAAATCTCATACCCAAGAGCAGTTACTCCCCACTCCTTCCACACAACCTTTCTCAGATTGTTTTAAAACCCACTAGGGGCCTGCAAGCTATGGAATCAGCACTTGTAGGAAAAATCTATTGCTTCTTTCGCAGGTGCAACAATTCATTCTGCGTGATAACTACAGACTGGATTAGAACTGTGAAAAGAAAAGATGTGAAACCACCACTACCTTCAAATAGCTCATAACTCTATTCAATATGTATCTCTTCAAAACTGGAATATTAAGAAAACTGGAAGAGAGCACTCTTGTGTGTTCCTTGTGATAAACATAGTCCCTTAAGTTAACATATTGTATTGCACACCTAAAAGAATAATAACAAAATATCCTATCTCATTAACGGACAATTGAAACACAACCTTTTTGAAATAAGACAGTCATCCGTTTCTGGGGTTTGAATCTAATAAATAAACTGAAAAACAGAGAAAATGTATCACAGAGGCACTTAACACAGTATTTGTGATAGAAAATTACAAGACAACAATATCCCCAACAATGGAAAAATGATTAAATAAAACATCAATATATGGAGCATGATTTGTAAAGACTGTGAGGAAAACATGGGACTATGACCCTGGTAGCATATTAAACGAAACATATCAAACATCAAATAGCACAGAGTATGAAGACCACTATGTAAAAAAAAAGCCAAACTTAAACTGTGTTAAGTGCCTTTGATAAATAAATGTACCAAAATGTGAATAGTGATTACATAGGATTGGTGGCTGAATACTTTTATTATAAAACAAAATAAAATAATTTTTTAAAAACTGTTTTGCGGAGGAATCTAATAAGCAAGAATAACCTTTATGTCATTCTAGAACCAACCAGACTAAAATTTAGTTCTAAGAAAAGTGTTAAAACGTTCTATTTATTTTTACAAAATATTGAAACCGAATGGAACAAAAACAGCTGTGTTGTCTCTCATACTTAAACTAGTTAAAATGTGTTTTTATCCAGGGAGAGGGAAACACAGGAAGATTTCTCCACCTACCTGTGCAACCTGATCACAGGCATGATTATCCCTCCAAACTCACGGAATTAGATGTCAGCAGGAGGTCCCCCTAGTCGTGTAGGGTTTCCCTGAATTGGCTGCTGTACGCATTTTCTTGTGGGCATTTCCTCCACTTCCCACACTTCCTTCTTGGCCTGATTCCATAGCCTTCGTACTGGGATCCTGACTCGGTATCTTAGGAAGGTTTCGAGCCTCACAGAGAGCCAGTTGAAAAATTAGAATACTTAATGGGTGTAAACCGGATTAAAGCCATACATATCATTTTTATTGGGTCACTGTATTTAACATCTAAAAACTATGTGAAACAGGAGAAATGTCTTGGTTTTAAATTTAATTTTTAGATGACTTTTGCAGGAACATTGATTGTATTAATTCATTAAATCATACAAATGCAGTTCAGTGGTTGTGATAAAACAAATCCCAGGTAATCAAATTCTCAAAATCTAAAATCTTTATACCCGATTTCAAAGCCAAGTGAAAAGTCATCGTTCATTAAGCCAAAAACAGGACTGCATAGACATCTGCTTATTGTCAGAAAGGTATGAGCTCTTGTGTCAGGGTCTCACTGTGCCAACTCGACTGAAACAGTCGTGGTTTGCATGACAGGTTCATTGATCTCTATGAGCGCCAGCCTAATGCATAAAATCAGACCAGTTGAGAAAAGCAATGGGAATCTAAGAAAACCATAAACGAGGAAACTTACTTTTAAAAAGAAATGTGATTTTACTGCTGTATGTAGCTCAGACTAACACCTAAAGACAGCCGGAGGCATCTAATGCCTCTGGGAGGTTGGCATATTAGGCAAATTCTTAAATATTTGCTGAATTCATTCCTGCTGCTATCTGCTCACAACCTTCTTCTGCCTTCTCACTGGGTGGACGCCCCTCATTCACATTTTGCTGGTGATGGAGGACTGCCCTCCAGGCAGCCCCACACTGCCTGCCATGTCTCACTCCTGTGCTTCAGGCACCCTCTGCTCCATCCCAGTCCCACCCCTTTCTGCAGGCCCCACCCACCACATCTCCCTCCACATCAGAGCCCTGGCCATCCTTCCATGCCCACCTGAGGTCAGCGTCTTCTGCCTGCTCCCATCTGTTCTCATTTCACCACCTTTGGAAGCCTGCTGGTTCTTCCCACCCAGTACCACACGCTTCGACACTTTAGATTTCTCTACAGTTCCGTAAGTGTTTATTTCCTCTCTCTACCTGGATTGTAAGCACTTTCAGGACAGAGAAAGCATTTCAGAGCCCTGGAAGACCTAAATCCATGGTTTGTACTGAAATACAAACACACAAACACACATACTCCTGCACATATGTATACACACACATACACATGTGCACACACACTCACACAAGCATATACATATATTCAGTACTCACACATATGCACACAGACATAACACAAGTATACATGCACACTTGTGTGCGCGCACACACACGTCTGTTGACTGCCTGAAAGTCTACAAAACCTTTATTCATTTAAAACATCATGTCGGTGTTGTTCTTATAACATACTTGAAAAGAGTCTGGTTTCTTAAAAAAGGCCAACATGTCAGCCAAAATTGTTCTGTCTTTGCGTCGGCAGACCCTTTATCATTAGCCGAGAGAAGCTAACTCTAGCCTCACCCTGAGCAGTTTAAATCACCATAAAATGATTCCCAAATGACTTAGGCCTTAAAGAAAGGGGTTTACCTTCCTATCAATGGTAGACCCACCTCTACATCAGCTTTCAACCTGGAAACACCTTCATTCTGGAATATTCCCTTTGATTGTAAGCTCCATGAGGATAGCGACCTTTAAAAACAAAAATTACTTCTGTGCCCCAGTGCCTTGAATAACCTGGCAGAATGGGCAGCTCAATAGTTTTTGCTGGTGAATACATGCTGGCTGGTGTACGCTGAGGTGCCCCAAACACAATCCATCTTCGAAACTTCCCTGCCGGTTAGAGAAGTCGGCCATGGCAGCACGACCAAGGGACTGGGAGCACAGGCTCAGGTGGCAGGTTCCCCCGGTGGCCCCTCATGTTGGTGTGGCCTCCTCTGTCAAATGGGGGTGGGTGTAGGGCTGTGTCCCAGGCTTGTGGTGACATCTGGATGAATAAATCCAGGAAAGGAAGAGTGCCCAGCCATGAGCAAGCACTTCCATTAACTCCGGAACCATCCCTGCACCTATTATTGGTATTACAGCGGTTACTTGATTTGATTTTTGTTTCCTTGAGAAGTGGGTGGGTGCTGATCTCCCTGTCAAGTATTCGTTAGTGAATTCTTTTCTTTCCTGTTTAGGCCCCCAAGAAGCACTTGCAGAATGGGATTATCCGAGGCTACCAAATAGGCTACCGCGAGTACAGCGCTGGGGGCAACTTCCAGTTCAGCATTATCAGTATTGACACCACTGGGGACAGTGAGATTTACACCCTGGACAACCTAAATAAGTTCACCCAGTACGGCCTGGTGGTGCAGGCCTGCAACCGGGCCGGGACGGGACCTTCTTCTCAGGAAATCATCACCACCACCCTCGAGGATGGTAGGTTCTGCTGGGCCGCCGCACGTGGCTTTCCTTCCTCAAGGGTTTGTTCTGGTCACAGCTCTGGTTCCCCACAGCCCGGCCCCCTGCTGGCTTTGCAGTGACAAAAGTGGCTGGGCCTGCGGGGACCAGGGTTTCCAGTGGGGGAGCGTGCTCTAATTAACTGGAGGACTGCATTGATTTGCTCCCACCCTTGACACATCTTGATTGCAAAGCCCCAATCCGTTCCCTTTCCAGCATCTTCCTCATTCATTTTAAACACAAGAATTTGGCTTTTCCCGAGTGAAACCAAGGCTCTCCATGACTGCAGAAGTCTGACCAGAATGTAGAAATCCAATTTTCTAAGAATTTCTCCCAAATCAATGTTAAGGAGGATTTTTTTCCTTTTTCTTTCGTTCTTTTTTCTTCTTCTTCTTTCTTTTTTTTTTTTTTTTTTCTTTTTTTTATGATTGCTTTCTATTTTCAAGCATTCTGAGACCAGAGAACATGAATGGACTTCCTGGAGCAAATCTCACGGTGCCCGAGCGCCCTCTAGTGACCATAAGGAATTAATTCTTCCTTTTACCGTGACGTGGGGAAGACAACCTAAAATTTCCCATTTCCAGTAGTACTTGTAGAGAGAGAAGCCTGGTGTCCCGAGTCACAGTCTTTCAGATAAGATATGGGGTTAACTGTAGCAATAAGTAGTAGGTTTTAAGGCGGCAAGCTTGCATTGCAATTACCTCTTGTGCAATTAGCCACTTGATAATAAGTTTGAGGAGTCAGTGATGATGTACGTCTCTAACTTCTGATACTTTTTACAGAAAGAGAAATCTTAGCTAACTAGAAACTTTAATATTGGGATTTTCTTTCCATCTTCATAATCGTTTTAGTACTGAATAAAAATGCCCTTCGGTTTACACTTCAATGCTCATTTTCTATGGATGCCTGTTCTACAGTCAATATTTTGTCCTGTCTCCTAGACACAGCATTTAAGGTTTGCATAAATGCGATATGAGAAATACTTCAAATATTCTTTTAACCTGTATCTGAGTCCATTTTCTCTCTTTCCTCTGACATAATGTTATAGTATTGAAAGGGGGTCTGGGGATGGGGTGGATAGTACATAAGCTATGATTACATGTCTGCATTTTAGCACTTTTCAATTAGGCTTCCAATTTATATAGAAGATATTAATAAATAGAGGGAATGTATTGTACAAGGTAAATGCAACTTAAAGCAGTGACTTACAAGAGTAATGGGAAAGTAAACCAGATAAGCAATGGTCTTTATTCATGCAATAAGATCAGAAGTGTTCTCAACTCCTAAAGCCTGAGATGACCTCCTTAAAAGTGGTATCGTTAAGCTGGAAAGAGAGACAATGGAAGTCTATTAGGACATATGCATAAACTGATATTTTACTTGGTTATCATAATATTTGTATAGGGAGAATGGTGCTCATTTTTTCCTTAATTTTGGGACGTGAGTACAGTTTTTTCTTTTGCTTGCGCATTGAAATATGAAGCTAATGTTGCTTATTCAGTATTGCTCTGCTAATTAATAAGACCACCCACCGTTATTACAGATTCTAATTATTTAATTTCAGTGCCCAGTTACCCCCCTGAAAATGTCCAAGCCATAGCAACATCACCAGAAAGCATATCCATATCCTGGTCCACACTTCCCAAGGAAGCCTTGAATGGAATTCTCCAGGGGTTCAGAGTCATTTACTGGGCCAACCTCATGGATGGAGGTAAGAGGTTTAAACTAGGGCTTTGCATTTGCCTCCAAAAAATATGTGATGGAATATGCAGACTCCCAACCTAATATGGGATTCTGGATATGGCGGGCATTTCTTCACCAGTGAGCACTTTCCTCTTTTCTCTAAGTCATTCTGTTCTTATCTTTCACCCAACATTTTAACAGGTGTGTACAGCTGTTTAAAGCATCACATCCCTTCAAAGGGTAATTTGAGGTGTAGGAGGGGCTGGCACCTGGGAAATATAAGCATGGATGTGATTTCTAATTATGAGTATCTATGTCAAGCCTCTGCAGGCAGCATCAAAACCTTGATGTGTATCTAGAAAGTTCTACTCAACGTGTATCCTACACAGTTGCTCACTTCCTATCCCCCAATAGAACTCAGCAGGAACACGGCTTACGTTCCTGAAGCTGCACTCTAAGGGGGCTCAGGAGGAAAGCCAGGGCACCTTGAGTGGCACAGCTTCGCTCCCTGAAAGAAGCCGTCTAACCCCAAACCCTCTTTTTTTGTCTCCTTCTCGTCCTCTTTCTGTGTCTCTTCCTCCGCCTTCTCCCTCTGCTTCTTTTCCCTCGTTCTTCTTGATTCTCTGTGTTTGTTTTTTCCTTTCCAAATTCCCCTGCTTGGGCCTAACTTTGAGTGAGAGAGGACCTGCTCAGGTGACGGCAGGACTGGATTCTCTTGGGTAGAATCCGTGTCGGTGTCTGTTCTCAGGTGGAGGATGGTGATGAGCCAGGCTGATGCCCCTCCGTGAGCATGACAGGTGCACCCCTGCGCTGCAGCCCCTAACAGGAAAGGCTTCCCAAGGTCGGCTCACGGCTATGTCCCGAGATTTGGGGGGCCACACCACACCCTCCCCTGCTCTCCACTCCCCAGCGTCCCCTGTCCCCCTGCCCCTGGGTCCTGCCTCCCCTCTGCCTGGGGCTCCTTCCTCTCTGACTGGGTGTGTTCTCCAGGTGCAAGCTCACCTCTGAGTTTGAGCAAACACAGCTGGGCTCCGCAGATATATCCCACTCCTGCTCAGGACCCCCTGGGTCAGCTCAGCCAAGCAGGTCGCTACCCCTCCCAGGTAAATGAGCCTCCGATGCTGCAGGAGGCTCCACTATTGATGCCAGAATAGAGAAAGGAAGACACACTAGCAAAATAAGCATGATTTCCTCAGGAAATAGCAGTTTCCTTGTCTTAGCTATGTATGTGTGTAAGCAGACATGCTTGTCAGGGCTGAGGGCAAGATCCGATTCCCCCTGATGCCGAGGGTAGCACCTTGCACAGCACCAGGCACTGGGAGGCGTTCTGGAAAGACTCACTTACTCCATCCTGCAGCAGACGTGTTAACTGAGTGTGTACTCTGTGCTGGGCTCATGCTAGACACCAAGGATGCAGCATCTGCCCGGTGATGTGTTCTCAACTAGTGAGCGAGGGAGGAACTCGTGGACGTAGAGCCACAGCCCAGTAATGCACCACCAGCCCCACTGGGCGACAGAGTAAAGTGGATGATTCCTTCACAGCTTCGTCCTCTTCTCCCAAAACAACACTTTGAAAAATCCCATAGATGTAAAGTGTAGAACAGAAATTTGCCATAGTATCTACTTTATTGACACAATGCTCTAGGAAGTCATTGTGCATTCTTGTTCTGGGTTCTATCCCTCATCTTGAAGAAGATACAATTAAACACCTGTGCACACTCACCTGGAGGCTGTGTTACACTAAAATCATTCCTGTTTTATTCTTGTTGGAAATATTCGCAGAATCCCGTCGTGACCATTCATATTTTCACACATCACTCATATTTGCTAATACTGTCTATTAGCATCTTAGTTCTGTGATAGATGATGTGTCTGTATGGTTCAGTCAACTTTACATTCATAAAGCTTTACATTTTAGATATTCAGACGCATGAACTTATTTAAATACACAATGCTCGGAAATGCCGACCACTCCCAATGACACTTTTACTCACTGTGTTAAGATCAGTGTGACATGCTAAGTAGATATCTAACCTGATATCTAGTTAGTTCTACACTTAACTCCCCAAAGATAAGAAAGAAGCCCTCTGAAACACAAACCTTCTTACAGATAGTCACTCCTTACCTGTTGCCTCTGAGAAATGACATTTATGAATTAGCAGGAATTTTACCGAATTACGGGGTTCTTTCGCACCAGCTCCTGAGGCTGTGGTCTGAGGTTCCCACAGACGCAGATCAGATAGTGGCTGTGTAGGGAACTGTACCCACTGACCCTTGAGAACACACATACACACACACACGCACACACACACACACACACACACACACACATATAGGCTGGGGGAGGCAAAGATTGTCACTACTGTGATTGGTAGTTGCCCCAAATATTTACAAAAATATGTATAAAAAGGGATTTTGTTATTATTAATCTGATCAGATAAAGTAAAACTGGTTAATATATATTTGATAATGTGGGTTAAATATATAACATACCAATGAAATTTCTAGAATTTTATCATAATCAGAAAGTTAACTAATTTTTAAGACCTGACAGAAGCAATTCATCTGAGATTGCTAGGAAAATCATACACTTTGGAAAGTCCTATTTCCATCTAAATCTGAGCTATTTTTTGTCTCTTTCGTCTTTCTTCAAGACAAAAATGGATGATTCTAAAGCAAAGCAACATTTAAGCACAACTGGGGTGTTTACTGTGGTGGTGGGCTTGAGGGGTGCTTCGGAAAAGTTATTTCCACCCCATTGTTTTTCTGCCTTAAAACCCTTTGAGAATGAGGGAGGATATAAATAAACATATGAAATTATTTTGTTTCAGAATGTAATGTATTTTTTAAAAGCTTTCTGTAATAGAAATAGTGTGATTTCTGAATTTATAATATTTTATATATTAATCTCATATTATTTTGCTCATGACTTCAACTAAACACTACTCTTTACTTCCCATATATATATATATATATATATATATATATATATATATATATATATAATATTAAATAGCTCTATTGAGGCCGTGAAAGGTAGATGATAGAAATCCATATTTAAGCCATAAAAAAGAACAAGAGCTAAAAAGAATTGGAAAACGAAGTGTGCTGCTTTGCATTTGGCTTTTTCGTAATGTTCCTGCTTGTCTCCTCCACATCTGCTAATTGTGGAGGGTCTGCTAGTCAGAAAATACCCTTCCATCAGGGAGGACGGGGAGCGTGTGTGTTACGAGTTGGTTCTGGCAGTCAGCTTGCTTTACAAATCTTTGGGGGATAATATTGAATGGGGCTTTTAACTGCAGTCATGTTAAATGACTGGTTCATGATAAATGAGTTCATCAAAACAATATGAACCCCAATATGAGTTCACATCCAAAAATGAATTCTAATTAGTATAGTAATTCAGGCACAGATGTAATTCTTTTGTTTTAGTTGTCGCTCTCTTTAAAAAGGTCAGGCGGCCCACTTGGCATTCTCCATCTTAACTCCTGTCCCCTCATCACTGTGTCTCACCAGGAGCAGCACTCCCTGATGCTCACAGCTTTGTCCCACATCATAAGAGCAGAGCCCATTTTCTCCATGAGATAGAGATGCCTGCCCTTCTTAAAGGGCAAAGCAAGCAGACAAACAAACCACAAAGGCGCCAAGAGTCAAATGAGTTGGTCAGATCCTCATAACCAGCGTCTGGTACGGGGCCCGTGTAACCCACCACCCCTTAGCTGCCTGTCCCCTGAGTGTGTGTGTGTGTGTGTGTATGATCTTTGGCATAGTGTAGAACTTCCTAAATCTAGAAAGATCTTGATGAGATCTATCCTTACACTTTGTCCATTAACATTTGGGTATTTTATCCTAATCCAATTGACCTATGTTAGACATATTCAGGAAAATGAAGACTATAAATGAATAATATAATGGCAAGAGCCCTAAGGTTCACCCTTCCTCAGCGCCGAGTGTTTCCAACCCTCTGGGCCTAACAATTGTCGACTTTTTGAATGCACACCAACCACACACAGGCAAACATTTGTCTCGTTTTCATATGCCTTCTGTTGACTTCCAAACTGTTCCCCTAAAAGTCTGCATCCCGCTGGCCTCCCCAGAAGACACTCAGCCAAAGGCACCTTCTGGTGGCCCCCCTTTTGCCCTGCTTTCTCCCCCAGCAAAGGGTCCTGCCCCCAGAACTCGCCCACAATCTGCTCAAGGTGGTAACAGGCAGGCCTTTGGCTCATGTTTGTGTCAGAGGCTGTGTCTATGACCTAACATCCCTCATGTCCCCATTTCTCTACTCCCCTCACAATCCCAGCCATACAGGCCACCCCTTTCCTTACTCCCCTAACCCCCACCCCCGACGTATATGACAGGCCTTGGCAACCCCATGGATTGTTGAAAATTCAACTTTTCTCCTAAGTCCAGTTCAACCCTGATCCTTTTGGTGACAAAAAACCAACAAACCAAACAGACATTCCAGACAGTCATCATCATCACAAAAATAAGGGCTCATTAATCTCTGAACTTTTGTGCAATATGGTAGAAAGAACTTCTGTGCAATATGGTGGAAAGAAAGACAGAGATCAGGAAAAGAAAATTGAGCTGGCTGAAAGCACACTGAACCTGGTCCATGTGACAGTTACACTGAGTGGCCACGGTGGAGTGGCTGAGATTGTGGGCTGGGGACGTGAGGCCACACACTGCAGTTACACAGCCCATGCTCTCAGCCACTATGCCAGGTTCCATGACCTTGGGGAAGGTGTTGATCCTCTCTCTGCCTCAGTTTTCTCGCCTGTAAAAGGGGTGAGCTGTAGAAATACCAGGACTGTTGTGCTGGTTAGATGCGATAACGTGTACCCAGAACAGTGCCGGCACCTCAGTAAGCTTGCACAGCACGTCAGCCATCTTCACTAAGGCAAGAGAGAGCAGGGGAAAGTGATGAGCAACCTCACTGCTTTCTGAATTATGCAGAGGGGTCCTTCACAGCCAGCCTTGCAGCTGGCCAGGAATCCCTCTGGACCTCCCCCTCCCATCCCATTCTCTTCGCAACCTGCACACGGGGATGCAGGCGGTCCCAAACATTCCACAAACGGCCACTTGCCTGAGGCGCGAGCAGTTCCTCAGGCCTTTCCCTCCTGCTCTACTTACTCTGTAGGTGGCTCATTTCAAAATCCAGGACACCCATGGAGGTATTAACGCATCATTGTATGTTTTCTCAAATTGCCATGTATAATATGCCAAAAATGGGAGAGCATAACGTTTCATCTCTGAGTATCATTAGCTGATCCCACTCCAGAAAATGAAGCATTTTTAGCTAACGCTGAGCTTCTGACACGTCAGCATGTCGCTCCAGCAAGGATGCTGACAGAGTTTGCTCCAGGTGAAAAGCGGACTTGGTCCAGCCGCCCCTGCTTGGCTCAGAGGTTAAAGAAATCAGTGCTTAAAAACACATGTACGTTGACTTAGAGTTGGTTTTGAAAACCAAAACCAAGGCCAAAAGTCAACATGAAAAAGCTTCTCTTTTTTTTTTTTGGAGGTGATACTGTGTTTGCTTGTTTATTGTCGTGATGGTACCGCAAGTATATGCATATGTAAAATTCATTCAGTATTGCAATTTTTAAATTTATTTTTAATTATCGATGATGTACAATATTATGTTAGTTTTCAGGTGTGCAGCATAGTGATTAGACATTCACATACCTTATGAAATGGTCAGCAGACTACGTCTGGTGATCATCTGTCACCATACACAGTTACTGCACAGAACCTTCTCAATGAGCAGGAGGAAATGTGTCTGCAAAGTGAGCGCTGTGTCCACGCGTCCTGGGGTGGAGGTGCGAGGCGCATGCGTCCTGAGCTAACGCTGGAGCACTTTCCGGCAGCAGCAGCCATGGTGCTGGCGTTGGGTTTATAACACTTAACTTGGAGTGAATTGCTCTGTTTTTCTGCCCGGTGTTCTGTTGCAGTTTGGTGAGAATGATCGCTTCCACATGGAAAGGCTGTGCACGGTCCCTTTGAGTAATTTCAGGGTGTGACACGTGGCGGCGCGTGGCCCAGTGCTGGACATGAAGGACAGCGTGGGGAAGGACGCGTGCCCACAGCCACGGTAACCAGACGGTGTTTTCTTGTCCTCCAGAGCTGGGTGAGATTAAAAACGTCACCACAATGCAGCCTTCCCTGGAGCTGGACGGACTGGAAAAATACACCAACTACAGCATCCAGGTGCTGGCGTTCACGCGCGCGGGTGACGGCGTCAGAAGTGAGCAGATCTTCACCCGGACCAAAGAGGATGGTGAGAAACGGGGAGGGTGAGGGTGGAACTTTGAGCTCCTGTCTGAAACGCCCACCGCCCACCGGGGATTTATCAGGCTCCTGCTGAGTGGCCTGTTCCGGCTGCAGCTATGATGGGGAGGCTGGGTCAGAGAGCTCTCGCCTTAACTGTCAGCCTGCTCTTGGCTTGGCTCCCTGCGAGCCTTTCGCTGCCCTCCCAACATATGCCAGCGTGATTCAGACCATCAGCTTCCTGTGCCGCCTTTGTTTCATGTATCCATTGTTTCTCTCTTGCCTTACAGTTTATCTTGGCCAAGTATTATTTTAAGCAAAAATGCCTTTTAGCCCAGAACTGTTAGACTTGCCATGTGTGTTTTGTATCCCGATAGAATAATTTCAGTGACTCTTCAGCCATTAAGTGTAAGCTCTGGTTATTTCCATCCTTCTACTTGAGAGTTACGTAATGATCTAAGTCATATTAGTCTGTGTCAGCTTTAGAATTACTTTAGAATAAGCCCTTAATTGGAGAGCTTCATGTTAATTTTTAAATGTCTTACAGAAATACATGATGATTTAGTAAAATTTTAAACTATGGCACACGTTTTTTCAGACCATTAATTCTTGCCATGAGACATAATTTGGCCTTAGTTATGTGACTATTTCCCAAACCTACAAAAACTACATTGCAAATATTTTTTCCTGTATTGCTTTTTAAGGGAAACCCTGAGGGGCCTTTCCCAAGCCTGCTTGAAGAACAGTTTAAATTCTAATGAATATTATAGCAGTAGTGAGAAAAGCAGTGTCCACCTTAATAAAGGAAAGAGCCACTGATATCAAGTTGATCCCCATTTGGAACCCTACAAATCAGAGCTGTTATGCCAGAGGGAGGGTTGAGATGAGACACCAGGTTACCTAAATTCTGTGCTGACTCAGCTCTGCTAGTTGTCGGTCTTCTTTCCAGGACTCTGTTCCCAGGAAGCTGGGCAGGGTGGGGTGGGAGCACTGTAACCTGTTGCCCAGGACCCCCCGAGTATTGTCAGGTTTCATGTCTGTGCAGCCTGTTCACTACGCAGAACATCAAACATGCTGTTGCCCCACCTCATATCCATCGTGTGGAAGCAAAGCTCCGGACTGTCGCTCGGAGGCCTGGCTAGACTCTTCTGCCAGTATTTCTGTCCCCTAGCAACTCCCCTGACATTCGCAGCCTGCCGTCTCCCACCTCACTGTCAGTTCTCACCTCAACAAACCCGGCCCTGCTCCCACAGGCAGTCCCATCCATCCACCCTCACATGTAATTTTCCTGTCTCTCTCACCCTTTTCACATTATAAGGCCTGCACACAAATGAACCTCATTAGCTTTAGTTTTTTTAGAGCACGCAGGTAATTCTTTCCAGGAGTGTGCAGGTGTCAGCCAATTCAGCTCAAAGAAATTGGATTATTTAGAGAAATCGAAGGTCAAAATGCAATGCCATTAGGAAGTCACACATTAATAGAGAAATCTACAAAGCTATGTCCTGAGTGAAGATTGCTCTAATTTAATTTAAAACACGTAGTAGATAAAGAGCCAAGTCTAGATGCTGGCTCTGGCACCTGCTGCCCGTGGGACTTTGGGCACCTTACCTAACCTTCTCTGACTATCTTCACGTACAAAATTTCCATAACGATCAGACTGCACAGAATTAAGATATAAAACGTGAAGTGATGTGTGCAAACACCTAGTTTGACACATAGTGGGATGGTTCCTGACACTAGATATTTGATTATTTGATCTCTACTCTTTAAGAGCAGAGGTGGAACACTCGTTGGCATTGATGAGCAATAGCACAAATGTCACTAGAATGATTATTTAAAGAACAAATTGATCAGCAAGGTGAATTTTGACAGCTGCATTTTTCAGAAGACAGTACAAAAATCTAATAAGAAGGGAAGGCTGTCCATAGTTTTTATTGATTGGTCATTTTGGATCAATTTTTAATTAATCATAAAGGTCTGTTTCGAAACTTGACCCTGAGACCCAAAGTCTAATTTGTCAATCAGTGATTCTCTGCTTTCACATCTGGCGCTGATGGTGCATGGAGATGCGATCCGTTATGGAACGCCCTGCCTTGGGTATACCAGTTACCCCAGGGAGGAGGGGACGGATTCCACGTGTGCTGGTGTCCGGGGCAAAGAGTGATGCAGATTGGATGTCAAGACTTACTTGGGATGAATCATCAGCATTTTTTTTTAAAGAAGCTGAACAGAGATTGGGTGCAAAGAGAGAAAAACTAGTGTAATAATGAACTCATCTCCCAAATTTCACATGAAAAATGCACTAATTTAGAAATGCTGAAGAATTGTGCAGGCACCTCTTACAGACTCAATATCTAATATAAATAGACATTTGGGCAGTTTATAGAACGTAATGCAATTTTATGTCCGATTGAAAGAAGAAGGAACAAAGGTTAATTATCATAGAATAAATGCTTTATAAAATTAAGAATATAGATCCTGTTTATTATTCTACTATGAAGTCTTCTAGTTTTGAAGTTTGGAATACACTGCCAACTTCAATTAAATTATGTAAAAATGTGGGTAAAATTCTAGTAGAATAATAATTGCCAATATTTATTAAGTTCTTTCTTAGTAAGACACTGTTCTAGGCTCTGGTTGAGGTTTCAGAGTTTACTGATGTTCTCACAAGTAAAGAAATATTGATACTAATACGTAAACAACAAACATTCAATTTTGTCTTCTACGCCCATCCCCTCAGTGTCAGGAGGCCTAGAGTTTTAAATTATATTGTTGGGTCACAGATCGTCTTAAAAAGGAAAAATTTATCACTTGCTAGTAAAACATACAAAAACAGAATAAAATAATAAATAAATAAAACTAGATAAAATAAACAGTCAAAAATAAGACAAAAAGTTTACTTATGCAGGAGATAGTTTACAATTGAAATCTTTGTTTGCAGAACAAGTTTTCTGTACCTTCAGCAGTTCCTTAGCCTCTATAAGGATTCTTGGTCAATAGACATATTCTTAGACCCACTCATATATTCTTGGGCCTATAGATGTAGCCACGGAGCTACAATTACAGCCTTGGGTCCATGGACGTATTCTCAGCGTCTGTGAGAATGGATCAGCTCTCAATTTTCTTCCCAGGACTGCTCAGTCAATGAGAACTTGGACCTAATTTTTATACCGCAAGGACACAAAAGATTATTTGCTGATCTGGCTTTCTGGTCTTGATCACAAGACAACTAATTCTGAATTCTAAAACGTCTGTGAAATCTTAGTACCCTTGTCTTGACCGAGACTACTCTAATCTGAGCAAACTGTAGGGAAAGAGAACCAAAAACAAAATGTAACCTATTAATTTTGCAATTGTTATTTTCATTCTGTAAGCATAAATTCGTTTCAGCCCAATCCTTTTCTGCAAAAGTAAACATTGTTCCTGTATAAACAGAGATGGCTATGTTTAAGATCAAGGATTTTCTGGGCTCCTCACTAATGCATGTAACTCAGTAAGATATTATGTGAGAAAGGCAGCGGGAGGTGTGGCATGTGACCTTTTCTCCCTCTCACATTATTAATAACCTCTCAGGTAGGACTTGGGAAAACAGAGCAAGGAGTGAGTGAAAAATACAGATAGCAGGATGTCTCAGACTCATCTGGCCACCCATATCTTGAGCCACGCGTTCTCTTGAAGGCACGGATGGTGTGTCCTCAGGTGACTATGTAACTGAACTCAGTGCACCCTGAAAGCGGGGGACTGTGTGTGTGTGTGTGTGTGTGTGTGTGTGTGTGTGTGTGTTTGCGTGTGTTTGTTTGCCTAACTGCAGCAGGGCTGCCCCTCAGTACACACTGAAGGCGTTGTGTGTCGGGGGGTGGGGGGCCTGACAGTTGATTAATCAGTTAATCAGTTCATATCAGTGCGGCTCACGGCTCCGGAGTCCTGCAGCATGTGGCAGCGCTGTGTCGTGCTCTGTGCAGCAGCAGGCATGCCAACGGCACAGCAGACCCTAAAGGCCCTGTGCCGTGTGGATCTCAAAGCTCCCGCCTCTGCAGCAATTCTCTTACAGGTGCCTGTGAAGTCCCTGGGCTCCTGGGGCCTCAGCGGTGCCCAGTGGGAAGTGAGAGGCCCAGCGGGGGCTCCATGCTCCCGCTGTGATTCAAGAACCACTCCACTGCCGCTTGAGTTCTATATTGGTTTCCCACGTGACCCTTTCGTTAAAAGATGTGTCTCCTATAAAGACTATCCGGAAACCACTGTTCTAGTAAGAGCTAAGGCCTGGAGATCGGGAGCTTGTGGAAATTTGAGGAGAAAAGGGACATGTTTACTGGGTTGGCGGTAATGACTGGAGTATGGGAGCATCCATCCAATGTCACGTCATCTGTTCATGGCTCAGAGAGGCCACTGTGCAGCTGGGCTCAGGTGGGCCCCATGGCGGGTCACATGAGTATGCACACGCCACACGCATACCACTACACACGCATGCCACACACATACACCCACACACACATGCCCTAAACACATACAGCATGCCACACACATACACACTACACACACGCCACACACATACCATTGCACACACACGCCACACACATACACCTACACACACACATGCTCTAAACACATACAGCATGCCACACACACACCACACACATACACACTATACACACATGCCCTAAATGCATACAACATGCCACACACACCACACACATACACCTACACACATGCCCTAAACACATATAATGTCACACGCATGCACACTGCACACACGCCACACACATACCACTGAACACACACGCCACACACATACCACTACACACACTCCACACACATACACACTACACACATGCCACACACATACAACTACACACACACGTCACACACACCACTACACACACGTCACACACACGCCATACACATACACACCACACACACATGCTCTAAACACATCCAACATACCACGCACATAGACACTCACACATGTACACGTACCACACAGCACAAACACACAGACACACACTACCCACACACAGCACAAACACACACATACCACACATATCCTACACAAACACACCACAGTACAAACACACATACACGCCACACATATACATGCTACACACACGTGCCCTAAACACATACAACATACCACATAGGCACACCATAAACCCACATACCACACACACAGCATAAACACACACACACGCCATACACACACACACACTCACACACACACACACACACGCCTATGCCTGATCAACAAGAGAAATGATCATGACAGAAATGCCGCTGACTGGAGTATCTGTACATATACTCAGCTGACATCTTTCATACTTCGAGGCAGTATTTTTTTTCAGAGCACCAACTTTGATGTTTGATTAAGATATATTGTTAGAGGCCTTAACTATATTGATTCATTTTCTATGCTGTGTAACAAGTTACCACAAACTTAGAACCTTAAGACAGTACGAATGTGTTATTATCTCACTGTTTCCATGGATCCGGGATCCAGATTTGGCTTCATTGGGTCCCCTGCCCAGTGTCTCACAGGCTCAAATCAAGGTGTTGGCAGGGGCTGTGGTCTTACTTGAGGTCAGGTCCTCTCCTGAGCTTGCAAGTTGTTGGCAGGATCCAGTTCATTGTGGTTTGGGGGCTGAGACCATATCCTCAGCTCCCAGAGTCTGTCCCCCATTCCCTGTCATATGGCCTCTCTACATCATGGACATTTGCTTCTTCAAAGCCAGACAGAAAGAGCCCCAAACCCTAGATCATCATGTAACAAGGTCCTGGAGTGGGAGAAGCATGTTACTTTCCAGGACCTAAAAATGGCCCACTGGTACAGAACAACGCCAAGCCAGGAGGGGAGCCCCGCCACTGACCTGGCATGTCCACGCACAAGTCTGGGGGTCACACCAAACTTACACATCTATTGAGGGGAACAGAGGTGGAAAGAGAATTTTAGTTTGTGGCTTTTGCAAACAGGAGATAGCTGTGTCATGCCCTGCAGTGGGGGACTAGAGGAGAGAAGATAATATGCTCCCTTGGCGTCATGGTAGGTCTAACGCGCCTGTGAATCAGAGTGGAGATGTCAGTAGCAATTGGATTAGAGCTATAAGAGCATCGGTAGCACAGAAGGGAGGTCCAGGCAAGTTGGGAAAATGTACAAGGGATGGTTCTCTGCAGCTGCCTCCTTTGCTTCAACCAGTCAGAGCTGAAGTCGGAAATTTACTCAACAATGGCCAGGAATCCATGACAACTGCGTAAGCTTGCCTACATCTTCATAAGCAAAAAAAGCAGATTAGTGAAATGTAATCTGGTGACAAGGAATGTTTTCATATGTCCTACATCATCTCTGTCTTCTGCAATTCTCAACATCTTGTGTTTGTTTGTAACTCAAAATTGAGTCATAAAGGCCAGAATTCTTTAGAGTCATGTACAATAAGGAAATGATGATGGTTATTACAAATGAGAGCTAGGATTTCTTTAGTGCTTATCGTATACAGGAGTCCATATGAATTTTTACATGAATAATCTCTCATAATCTGAGCTGTAAAATGATAGAGTAATTATTGGTCCAACTTCATAGATGAGCAAACTAAGGCTTATCAGAGAAGTTCGTGGACTTCCACAGGCCACAGCACCATGTGGTAGAGGTGGACAAAAGCCCACAGTGGGGCTGCAGGGCCCTCATCTTTAACCATTATTGTGTCGTCCAAACCAGAACTAAAATTTTAAATTCTAGCTCTTAAAGTATTGGCTCAGCAACCCAGAAAACATTTCAAAAGTGTCTGCCATGTTTCCCCGAAAATAAGACCTAGCCGGACAATCAGCTCTAATGTGTCTTTTGGAGTAAAAATTAATATAAGACCCAGTATTAGATTAAATTACATTAGATTAGATTAGATTAGGTAAAACTCAGTTTTATATTATAGTAAAATAAGATTAGGTCTTATATTAATTTTTGTTCCAAAAGACTCATTAGAGCTGATTGTCCATCTAGGTCTTATTTTCGGGGAAACACAGTAGTTCCTCAAAGTTTCTATATAGTTATTATTTTATTGAACAAAATTCTAACAACCGTTCAATTACAGATTGCATCAGATACATCATAAATCAGTGTATGAGGAACCAAATGGGGATTTCGATAGTAAGTACAGTAAAAGCCCTTTGATATGATGTGATCAGAACAACTTAGTAAAAATAACCAATTACAGCAATGAATCACTAAATTTTCCAGTGACCAAGAGACATACCATAAACATGTATTTCAATTTAAAAAATGTAAATATAGATTTATTCTCTCATCACTATCTAACGATGTTAGGCTCATTTCTCTAAGTTTGGGTAGGGAAATTAGAGTTGTCATCTTCCATCCCATGAACTCTATCCATCATAAATCATCTGCAACTTCCATTTTCAGTTTCGTGATAGTGGAGCAAAAGCATTTGTCTTTTTTTTTTTTTTCCATCTGTTTGCCTTCACGTTTGCTGTGTGTCCCATTCTTCTCACTGGTCTTGCTCAAACCTAGCTGAACCTTCCTTTTTTGTTTCTTTCTTACCTTTAGAAAGCTTTTCCAAAGATGTCCCATTAATTGTCATAGAAACAGCTTTCTTCGTGCTCATGTTTCATTGATTTCCATAACAAATTAAATTGCATTATCGTGACAAGTACAAATGTCACAAACAGGGAGGGAACAAATGAGACTGACTTCCATTGAGCAGCAACTCAGGTGGCTGTGGCCGAAGTGCCTGGGATCCTAGAAAGAAGCTGGCCAGAGGGAGTGCTGAGCATGGTGGTTGCTTTATAGAAGGAATGGAGAATGTTGGCTAATCTGGGGCATCCATTAGGATGGAAATACCAAGAGAAGGTCCCCTCTGCCCTTGGTGTTTGGGAGGAGCCTGGTGGCTCTGAGCCAGCTTGCAGATTCGTGGATATCTTGGCTATTGTGCTCGCCTAAGGAAACCTACACACAAATGCCCTTCACACTCAGGACAACGAACGGTGCCTTGCTCCTAAGGACGTAGTAATCCAGCCTTCATCACTTATGTGTGCTTCTTTTACTAGACCCTCTGCTGCCAGCAGGATGTGCCAGAAACTGATACCAAGATCTCTATTTTCAAATAGGAACTGTTTTCAAATAGGAACTGTCCAAACCATGTGTACTCTCACCAGACTTGTTGGTTTTGTTGTATTGACCTAGGAGGGTCAAGGTGGCAGTTATGAGGCACACATTCAACCCCCCAAATATTTACTGAACAGTTATGTTGTTGTTGGAGCAGGAAGAGACTCAAAGATTCCTCCAGGGGGCTCACAGGAGACTTCTATTGGTTTGAATTTCAAGACTTCCATCAAGGTGGGAACCACACTCCAAGCAGACAGTTAGACAATGAGGAAGGAAGCAAGAGCCTCCAGGCTTTTCTTACAGAAGCATTTTTCTCTTCTCCCTGTGTCTTCCCGACCCCACCCCATCCTCCCTCTGTAACCTGGAAAACAAAAGGTTGGGGGAGGGCTGTCTGCCTTCAATCTCACTCCCAAATTATGCTTAATATTTTTAATACCATTTTCTACCACCTTAGATGGTTTTCAGACTGAAACTTGTCATCTATACAAACTGTGAATCTTTGACGCAAAAATCCATACTCATAAAAAATGTTGCTGCACCTCTCCGGGGCCAAAAGAGGTGCCATCACAGAATGTTTGGGGCCAGGAAGAGTGGCCCCTGATGACTGAGGTAGTTCCCCTCCTTCATCTTAGCTCCAGAGGCAAGATATACACCTCCAGCCCACTCAAAGCCAAAACCTGCAGTAGAAATAAGAGGGCCCCAGAAGCTAAATTCTCCAGCTATTTGGAGGCAGGAAATCACCAGGAACTGAAGTGGGTAGGGAAGGGTCCCAGGAAAACAGGGACTTGCAGTGATTGTGTGAGTTCTGGTAAAGAAACAAGTACTCATGACGCGTGTTAAAGAACAGTAAGGCAGACTTTACTCAGGGGACTACTGAGGTAGGTGTAGGGTCTGCCCCCAATGGGGGACGTGCAGTAGGGGAGAGAGACAGCTGGACACTGAATACAAGCAGTCACAGTGGGAATTTACAGCCAAAGAGCAAAGGGGTACGGCAGGGTCTTTGGATGGAAAAGTACAAGAGGAAACAGTGCGGGTAAGGGAGGGACATTCTGATTAAGGTGATCTAACAGGGTGTTTGCTGACGGCAGGCTGATGATCGGATGTGACCTGGAGCACAGTAGAGGATGAGGACATTGATGAAATATCGAGGGTGGTCAGATGTTGAGGGGATTCTGGCTGACCCAACTTAGCAGGATTCTTGTGAAAATGGAGCCTCTTAGAGAACATGTCCAAGGACAGGCCTAGGGGCGCTCAGAGAGACTCGTTGTCAGTTCCTATGGCTGCTGTAACAAAGTGCCACAGACTTGCGGGGGAGTGGGGCTTCAACAACAGAAATGCATTGTCTCATGGCTCTGGAGCTCAGAAGTCCAAAACCAAGGCATGGGCAGGGATGGTTGCCTCTGAGGCCGTGAGGGAGAATCTGCTCCCGGCCTCTCTGCTCGGCATGCAGTTGGCCATCTTCTCCCTGTGTCTGCACACCATCTTCTCTGTATGCATGTCTGTGTCCAAATTTCCCCCTCCCCCTTTTTTTAAAAGGACACCAGTTGTGTTGGATTAGGACCCACCCTAGTGACTTCATTTTAACTTGATGACCTCTGGAAAGACCTGATCTCCAAAAAGGTCACATTCTGAGGTCTTAGGGGGTTAGAGCTGCACTATATGGATTTTGAGGAGATGCAATTCAGCCCATAACACTGACTCTTGAAAAGCTGAGCAGAGAGAGTGACCAGGCCCAGACGGCCTAGGGGGTCATATCAGGCGGAGTGGGTCTGAACGCCTGGGTGGAGACCATTTTTGTGACTAAATGCATGGCTCTTCTAGTTCCAGGTCCTCCCGCGGGCGTCAAGGCAGCTGCGGCCTCAGCCTCCATGGTCTTTGTGTCCTGGCTTCCCCCTCTCAAGCTGAATGGCATCATCCGAAAGTACACTGTGTTCTGCTCCCACCCTTACCCCACAGTAAGTTGGTAAATAACCAAGTGCCTTTCAAGCGCCTTCAGCCACAAGCTGCCAGAGCTCATCGGGGACGGTTCTGGTCCTTTGTTTTCCACCTTCTTGGGTCTTTCCAGTGGTTTTATTTTCCTCCCATTGTCTCCAAATACAAAGCAACATCCTCATTTACACCTCATTTGAAAACACACATCTGAATCATTGTAAGGGATACAATTGTCTAGAATTATTGTTTATTTGGTGGCTTCCCACAAAACTGCCAACCGGCTTATCAAAATCAAAACCCAGAGGCCTTAATTGTGCCTTAATTGATAGTCAGTGGACAACACCTATTGATTTTGCTGTTGGACTCCTCATTAAATGCACTTTATGCCTTCCCTGCCTCTCCCCCACACCTCCTTGGTTCCCACCTCCCCCCTCCCTCTTTGGTTTCCACCTCTCCCCCCCAGTCTTCCTTCCCTGTACCCTCCCCCACTAAGAAGCGCCGTAGGCAAACCCTGTTGTGCTAGAAATAAGGGACTTTAATGAGGATCTGTGACCCGCACAGTGACAATAGCAGCTTAGTCGATTGTGAAGGAATTAAAAGTTAGAGAACTTTATATTCCAAAGTGCAGTATTTATTATCATTAATATTATTACCACTGAATAATACCTATAGAGTTAAACTGTTTCCTAGACCAGATACCAAAGGGAAATTTTAGAGAAAAGAAAATGGTTCATGAAAATCTGTGGAGTTTTCCTAGAAATGTTTATGACATTTTGTGAGGTAGGTACTGTGTCTAATCCATCTTTATATCTCCCAGCTCCCAGCATAGAACTTGACATTCGTAGTTGTTCAATAAGTGTTTGTGGAGTAAATATGCAAACTAATTTTGGTTTTATTATGGTAAAATATCATAACATGCAATTTACCACTTTTAAGTGTATAGTTCAGTGACATGAAGTACATTCACACTGTTGTGCAACCATCGCCCTTATCCATCTCTAGAACTTTCCATCTTCCCCAACTCAAACTCTGCTCCCACTGAAGACTAACTCCCCACACCCTTCTCCCCAACTCCCAGCACCCCCATTCTTATGGATTTGACTACTCTAGAGACCTCATATAAGTAGAATCACACAGAATTTTCCTTTTGTGACTGACTTGTTTCACTCAGCATAATGTCCTCAAGGTTCATCCATGTTGTAGCAGGTATCAGAACTTCCTTCCATTTCAAGGCTGAATAACGTCCCCAAACTGATTTGTTAATTAATCTTTTAATTCAACTGATATGTTTCCCTAAATCTACAGTCTATAAGGGACCCGAAGGCCTGGTGCACTGTACAGTGAGCATGATTAACGGTGGGGAAACGGGGTGAGCGTGTGTACAGATCAGTGAAGTCAAGTTCACTGCTGAACATATCAAGTTGTCTGTTCTGCCATTTGTATGTCAACAGCGGCACCTCCGGGGTTTAAGCAGATACAAACACGACATGGTCAGAGTTGGGTTCCAGAACTTTTTTGTGGGTACCTTATTTAGTTTCAGACTGCCGTAAACTCTCACCTGCTGAGCCCTACCATCAAAGCCCAGAGATGCCAAGCAGTGTAGACACTGAGGTGACAGGCGGGGCAGTTGTATTCCTGTACTGAGAGGCAATTCACTGAGGACCCCTCTGTTAGCCCTAACATGTCACCATTTTGCCAAAGAGAGACAAAATCATTGCTGACGTAAAGAACACCCATATTCCACTAGAATTAGAAGTGTTTCTTTACTCTTATTCATCCATCCATTCATTTATCTGTTTGCTGTAGGACTCACATTTGCTATTTTGACACGAACCAGCTAGAAAGAGACTGACGGTACAGAGAACACCAGCAGCCCCCTCGCTCTGTCTCACCAATCTGGCCTTTAGCTCCAAACGAAAGAGCCCACCCTGGCTTACCTGACATGAGTCCTGAGTGACTAAGCCTTAGATGAGTACGCCCCCATTCATGGATGCCGTGGGCCATCTCATCCCCATCCCCCCAGCCTACGAATTCCATACGTTGAAAAAGGGAAGAGGTACTGTCCTAAAAACATGATCGAACAGTCTGTAGGATGGAATAGAAGTTATTTGCCCAGGGATTTCCGTTTTCTCCCCATTTAACCACCCAGCACTTTCTCAACAAGACCCTTCTAAAAATGGCAGTAATGGGATCCAGCCAACCAGAAAAGGGAAATAACTGAATGTCTCCCCTTGTTGACGTCTTACAACCACCACCTCTGTGCTGTCTTTTGACCTTATTCAAAAAGCACTGTGGATCGCAAAATACGATCACCCCAGGCGCCTGTGGGCTCCTGGACAGCACCATGTATGAAGCTCTGCAGGGAGGGCCCCGAGCCCTGGAGCCGTCGTCAATAAAGCGAGGTTTATTCCTGAATCGGGTTTATTCCAGCTCTGTGCATCCGCATTGCTCCTCTCTACTTCAAGTGTTGTTTAAGAGCACGAGGGCTGTGTCTTAATAGACTCTAGTTTTTAGAGCAGTTTTAGGTTGACAGCAAAATTGAGTGGGAGGTACAGAGGTGTCATATCCAAGGCCTGTTTTTAGAATAAAATAATACGGTGACAAGGGAAGATCAGTGAGAACTAATGCACTTCTCTTCAGAGGTGAGCCCTTGAAAATTCCATCTATTATTCTGTTTTTTTCACATGAAATTAATAAGAAAACTGTAAATTACTGAAGGGGGTATTTTTTTCCATCTTTACTTTCTGTTATTTAATTTTAAGTCAGAAAACTGGACGTTCTCAAATTTTCAGAGGCTTTTACGTGTCTGCCTATGCGTCAGATGGACAGCAGAGGGCAGTCCTAGCTCTGTATTGCTTTTGCTCCTGTAGCTGAATTTTTTTTTTTTTCCTCTGAGATGATTTCATAGTTCAATGTAGAACATGGGAGGATAAATCAGGACACAGCATACCCTGTAATTTAATCTTCTTTATAAGATTCCCTCAGCTAACCTCCTTGCTGACGTAAATTTTCTCTCAAGATCCCCACTTCATCTCCCTTGCTTGGGAACGGACCTTGTTAAAAGACACAGGCTGTTTTCTCTACCTGGAAAATACATTGTCTAATCATAGGTATTTGTTTCATGGTGTTCTCTCAGTTCAGCTTAGTGAAAGATATATGGGTGGATGGGGGGTTGGTAGAAGAGGGTAAAGGGGGTCAAATATATGGAGATAGGAGAACTGACTCTGGGTGGTGAACACGCAATGCAATATATAGATGATGTGTTATAGAATTGTACACTTGAAACCTATGTGATTTTACTAACTAATGTCACCAAAAAAAAATTTAAGAAAGAGTAAAAAAGATATTAGAAATTGAGGCTTTGTGTGGGGCCAGACAAGAGACTATAAATACTCGTACATACAAAGACTGGTCGTCTGAAAGTGCAGCCTGGTAAACCCTAATCTCACTGTGAGGGACCAGCAAATGCAAGGAGTCATCGACCTCCCCCATCAGAGATTCGAACAGTAAAATCTCAAACGTCATTTGATTCTGAGATTCATCTAAATCATTTTTGGACCATGGCTATTAATTTGAATAGAGATTGATTTGAACGATCAATTCACATGCTACGATAAGCAATGGAAATCGGGAGTCGCTAAACCTGTCAGGCCCCAGAAAATCAAAGCTTGATTTCCTCTCTAACCCTCCTCCCTACACAACGCAGTCCATGAGAAATGTTATATATTAAACAAGCACTAAGACATAGAAACTACCTATTTTATGATGCTAATCTGATTTTCACCAAGCTGAAAAATGTGAGATTAGATAGCACAAACTGCTCCTTAATGAAGACTAAACTCAGAAGGCCTAAAATAATTGCGTCAATGAGCTGGGCTCCGCAACAGTTATTCCAGTTTCAGACACTCGTGTTATCCAGTTCCTGCACATAGTAGGTTGCTTAGTGAGCAAATGATAATATACCAGCAGTCTTTGTATCCGGAGGACGTTCAGCAATTAACTCTCCATGATTAAGCAAGTGTTCTGGGAAGCAAGGAAAGTACATTTCCCCAGAGCCAGACGACTTTCAGTCCAAGGGAGCAGGTGTGCGTACGCTTCCCCACCCTCCCGAGAGGGCGTGTAGTGAAGCCATAGTGGGGCCGAGGACAGGAGGGCACGGCGTCAGGGCACCAAGTGTTCAGGAATCTCCAGTCACCAAGGGGTGCAGTAATGGAGTCAGGCAAACCGTATCTAAGTTGATCATATATAAGCATATAAATGTGATTCTGTGCGATGTTCATTGTTTCTCTGTCAGAAGTCACCGTGGACCTCCCAGTTGTAGAATCCCTCTCCCTCTTAGAGAGAGAGGCAGTGTTCTTCCTGTTTTAAGTTTTAGACGAACATGCGAAATATAGCTATTGATTTTTAAGTTCATTCTTTCTTAGCTCCCATTCTCCTTTTGTTCTTTCTCTCTGTCATTGATGCTTCTCCCTGGACACCCCACCCCGAACAACAGGCATTTTACTTTTTCGTGTTTTTTTTTTAGTTAAAGCTATTCAATTTATTTATTTTTCTTATCAGTTTTTTAAAATTAGTTTCGGGTGTACAAAACAATGCCATAGTTAGACATTTCACCCCTCACAGTGATAACTCCCCTCCCCCAATCTGTTGCCCCTCTGACATCGTGTATATCTATTACAATTCCATTGACTCGATTCCCTATTCTATGCTCCATATCCCATGACTATATATATTAAATTATAGTTAACATACAAGCCGAAAAGCTCACTGATTTACACCAACCAACAGTTTCATTTTTCTTTCCCATTCATCTCCACTGTGAGTTGGTGGTAGCTCGGTTCTACGTTATCTTCATTCCAGGAAGGACCCAGACAGGTTTTATTGCAGAGGGAAGGAAATCTCTGGAGGGTCTGACAGGCATAAAACGGTCCAGCACAAATCATCGACCAGAATTCATCACATGACCTCATTCAACCACAAGGGAACCAGGAAGTACGATCCTAACACGTACTCAGAGGGCAGGAAAAGCAGAATGTTTGAAGAACAGCTCTAATAACAACCATGGGAACTGCAACGAAAAAGGACAGAGTGCCTTTCTTGAGTTCCTAGTTCTAGGGAGGGCAGAAAGTACCAGAGATTGTCACCGTTCAGTGTCATGTGGCAAAGGACATAATAGTGGCATGCACAGCACAGGGTAACACAGGAACACAGGTGAGGGGATGTTACTTAAACAATAGTCAAAGATGGTTTCCTAGGACGTAATACAGCCCTGGCTTGCAGGAGGGGAAGACTTTTGCCAATGGAAGGGCATTAGTATGGTCAGAGGAAATAGCATCTGCAAAGGGACATCGTGTCACGAGGATCCTCTCTCTTCAATATCTTTCTAACCCTCCCCCTCCTTTCACACCCGCTGCCATTGCCTTGGTTCAGGCCCTCACCTGGCGAACCCAAACCAGGTCAGAAGGTGTTCCACGACTAGTGTCAACTCCCAGTCCACTGTCCACATCACTCTCGTGATTGTTCTTTCAAATTCTGGATCTGATCACATCATTCCTTTTGTGCAAATTTCTTGACTTCTCCCTTTTTAGCTAAAAAAAAAGTTCAAAATTGCCATGATTCCCTGTACAGATTTCCACAGTCCTGTCCAGTCTCACATTCTCCTAACCTTCCCCCATCCGTTTTCTTTTCTACTTTATTTTATAAAGGATCGTTATGACCCTCTAAATAATTTCTGTGACCCACATCTTAAAACTGTGGTTTTCCATCAGTTAATTCCAATGATTACTTGATGCAGGAGGGGTTGTTGTTATTATCTTCACTATATTGGTACTGAGAATGTGCTTAGCAAGACAAAGAGAGGGTCTACCCCCGGCAGGTGTGTGAGCTCAGAGTCCAGGCTCTACATTCTTACCTTGCCTGGGAAGCAGGTTCCATCTCACCTCAGAAATCCCCAGCGTTGATTCTCAAACTCAACGTTGACGTAACCATAATCACCTGTATCATTGTTCGATGGAGCATAGTTGGGCCCCTCTCGTGATTTGTCAATTTCTTAAGTGCAGGAACCACAGTTAGTCACTGCTATGCCTTTGAAAACCCTGTTATTATGCTGAAATAGTGGATGTTCGGCAAATGTGTTGAACTAAATTTTATGGAGTATGGCTCTGAGGGTAAGTCGTATAATGACGTTTCTGCTCAGTAAGGCAGGAAAGTGTGTTATAAACCTTGGGATGCTTTCTATCTCAGAAGGAGTTAGGTGAAATGCCTGATGAAGTCACAGCCATGGAAATCATTCTTCTGTAGTTCTGACGAAGAGATCTAATGGTGGATCTCCTTTTGCTGTAATGGCAAAGCTAGAAATTATGGAGATGCCAAACCTGGCCTAAGAATGCACAGTCACGTTCCATTTACACCTATGCAATTAATTACTTGTTCATCAGAGCTCCGTTGAGGACTTCTGTGTGGCTAGCATGTGCTAGGCTCTCTGTGCCTGGTTACCCACCATACTGTCACATGGCTGGGAAAAAATCCTAGAAAAATCTCCTTGAGAGAAAGCTACATCTGAGCATCTCAAAACTATGAAAACCAATTCCGCTTTTATAAAAGCTCTTGGGAAGCACATTCTTGAAGTTTCCATGAAAATATCTCATTATTCCACGGCCAATTCTCATAGAAATAGTTCTACATATTCTTTAAATTTTTCATGCTGTAATTTACATCTATTTATTAGACTTTGATCTTTTCAAGGAGTGGGGAAACTGCATATTATCTTTTGTAATTTAGTCCTTTAAAAATTGTCTTCCTTCCTCCTTGAACCTGTCCTCAATGAACCAACCAATAACTGCTCTACCTTTCTGTGGGATCCATATTTTAATTTTTCTTTTTGATCATCATAGTGGTCATTCAATTTCACTGAGCATCAAGTGAAAAGTGTCAGTTGCTATAGTTGGTAAAAATGCAGGTGACACTTCCTCTAAGGTTGGGAGAAAGCTTGGCCTTTAAAATCCTGAGCCCAATTTTGTACTCTATGGAGCAAAGGGAAAGATAGGCGTACTATACAGAAACAAGCCCCGGAAATCTCTTGAAACCCAGTCTCTCAAGACAGCCTACCCAATTGTGCAGCTAAATTGCCAATAAGTATCCTGGCATTGCGATGACATTCATTCAGAATAGATGGCAGGTGTATGTCATCTGTGTGTGTCGTCATTGCTGCGTCTGCTTCCTCAGTACCACAGATTAAAGTGCCCTTTGGATCGACCAGCTTTGAAAGATTCTGGCTTCGAAAACATCTTTTTCACTTGGCCTGACACAGACATTACGGTACCACTTAAGGTAATAAGTTGGCGTCAAGTCTTTTTGAATGAAGACAATGAAAGTAGCTATTCTTTCCCATACTGTATATTACACAGATATTATTTTTATTACTAAGAATAGCCTGTCTCGGGGTGGCTAGTTAGCTCAGTTGGTTAGAGCGCGGTGCTCTTAACAATAAGGTTGCTGGTTCGATCCCCACCTGGGCCACTGTGAGCTGCACCCTCCACAACTAGATTGAAACAACTTCTTGACTTGGAGCTGATGGGTCCTGGAAGCACACACACACACACACACACACACACACACACACACACACACTAGAATAGCCTGTCTCACTAATTTCTTTCTTATATGTGAGAAGTTATATGATGCTAAACTAGGCCTTTTGGCAGAATTTATTGAATAGGTGATAGCAGTTAAATTAATAAAGCACTTTTACAGATAAATAATTTGTGTGGCAGAGGGTATGAGAACAGAGAGGGGATGAGACAAAATTGTAGTAAATGCACGTGATTTTGTTAGAAAGAGCCTGGGAACTGTAAGGCTCCTGCAATGCCCGTCTGGCGAATTGGACAGGTCCCCTGGTACTGAACAATAATGTGCAGGAACCAGTAACACGGAAGAACTAAGTTTCTTTCATGCCTTTTCTGGATATCAACTCTAATTCACTTGCAAAACATCAGAACAATAATTTTTTTTTTTTTTTAGAAGGCCAAAAAGTAAAATATGTTCGGCTTGGGAGGCTTTTTTGAAAGTAGCCAATAGTCATATATATGATAGCAATGACAGAGATTTCAGTCACATACAGAAGAAACCACCAGAATTGACCCGGATAATACAAATAGCTTTAATATACACTACTATTCTTTCTGTAAGTGCTGGCACCTGCTCTCCCCCAAAAGGAAGTTCTTTGTGCTATAGTATTTTCTTCTTTTAGAGATGAAAATAGTGAAATAAATCAACTAAATCAAAATGTATTATACATAAGGATTTTGAAAACACAGGCAAATTGTAAATTGATCCAGCTAATGCTTATTCTTAATGTAAGCCAGGCATTTCCCTACCACTAAACAGAAAGATTTTATGTTATGAATGCGCTGTTGCCCAATAATTAAAAGAACTACCCATTTTGTTTATTCTGCTTTGGGGGAGTCTTTTTTTAAAAAAAAATCACTGCTGTGAACATTCTAGCTACAAAATCAGAGCATTCAAGTTCTTTTTAAAAATCTGCATGTTAATAATCAGATACAGAGCGGTTTAAAGCACCATATTTCTTTGGTAGAATTAGTTTTTCATTAAAAAGTTAATTGAATTTTCTTAAAGTGGAAGTTTTTTTTATATCCATCAGTCACACTGAATAATTTGATCTGAGCAGCCTACGACTCCACAGCCGTTCTCTACCCGTTTTTTTTTTTTTTCTATTGTATTCAAATAATTTCTAGGTCATTATTAAACTCACTACTACAGGCATTTCCTCAGCTCATTCCAGTGAGTGGCTAGTGGGTCCCGACACGGCAAGGCTCTGATTCATTACCCTGGGAATATGTGGAGGGAGGCGTGAGGCAAGGGCCACCCTCAGAGCCCCCGAGCTCCATCCAGCAGGGGAGAGAGGGTAGGAATACGCAAGACCATAATCCAAAGTGGAATCAAGAAGAGGAGTATGAAAGACACATAAGCAAAGGACCATTAGGGCACCTGATGGAGGGGATTAGAGAAGGCTTACAGGGTTTTTCAAGTTCATCCATTGAGCGAAATCATGTGAGGAATTTGAGAATGAATTCAGTAATTATTGGGGAAACATTCAGTTTTATAGAAATTACTAAAGAGCATTTAAAGTAACTGATGGTGGCTAATTTATCCTGTTTACTGGTTAAAAAGTATCTTAGACAGGAAAGGGAAAAGATGACACCCAAACCACAAGGCAAACAATCCTGGAGTGAAAGCGGGTCTGAAAGACACTATCCTCAGGCGAGCTGGGGGGTGACATTGAAGCACTAGGAGAAAATTAACCTTCTAACGACCTTTCCACTCTTTTGAGGAGTATACGGTCCAGTTCTTTAGAAATCCATGACTCCACCCACCAGACCTAAAGCAATGACACCGAAAGGCAGAACACTTGACTGTGAGCTGTCTGGCTTGCGTATTGCAATGTTTATACCATTTGCTGCCCTTTCCACTCTGGGTACAATTTTAGGCAGGCAAACATATCAGAAGTCTTATTAAAAAACTTACTATAAATACTTCTTTAAAGTCAACTTCATGAAGTTTCCATTTGTGTTCCTAGGCATTTGGCAAATGTTAATTGTGTCCTCGACTAACAAAGGGGAATAGTTTTAGAAAGAGACTTCAAATGATTTTCTTTCTAGATTTTAGCAGGAATTTGTCAGAACCCCACTTTGCCTCATTTAAATTAATTTTCCATATGCTGAGCCATGACCATCTCTTGTTTCCATGGGACAGGAACTTACCTTACAATTTACACACTGGAATTGAACTCAATAAATGCCTATTCGTTCAAACTCAGCAACTTTTTATGAGCTTTTACTATTACTAGGCATGGCGCTAAGTGCTTTTGCATGCGTTTCTTACCACAACCCAAAGGAGAGATCTGAAGTCCGGCAAATTTATACGGCTGGCCTTCCCTATCCCTCTGGCCATCCCTGATCAGCCACAAGCCTCCACACTTCTAGTGAAGTGGTGCTGTCACGACACCCCAGCAGTACAAACCACCAACATTCCATTTGTAAGTACAGTATTTGTGATAGCTCCATACGTAGACTATATAAATATTTCAAGTGTGTGTCGCAAACAGAATACAAAGGTTTCCCCTCAAGAACACTATGGATTGTCCCTGTTATGTGACATCAGCTAGAGAGAAAAGCCTGTTCTTCTTACTTCACAATCTCTCATGGGCCAAGAAATAAATCACCTGGCTGCCGCTGAGCGCCATTTCAACTGACAGTGATCCATTAATAATAAATGGTAGGTTAGCTCTGGATTCCGATAGACCCAACATGGTTAAATACTTTTTAGATGAGAAAGAGCAGCCATTTTATTCTCAAATGCTCCCAGGAATGTATGAAAAGTGCAGAATAATTGAGAACCCCAGTCCACAGATGCCCTGTCTGCTCCATCATGCCAGGCACAGAGCAGAATTAAAAAGCAGCTGTGTGCAGCATTCCCCATCAAGAACCATGCCGACGCAAGCCATGTGCCTGGCACCAAAGCTTTCTTACTGTTGATTCTTTCTGTATTTCCACAGGTCATGAAGGAACACTTAAGTCTTCCCTTAAAATAAATGTTTAGCCCAATTATACTCATCCATTCAAGATTAATTCGCATTTTAGACATGGTAAAATCTTGTAGAATGGCTAATATCTCTGTCTTAACTGAAAATGATGAGACTAGAGAGTTAAAGATCTATCAGAAGAAAATTAAATATTTAGATGAGAAAAGTGTCTTTCTCCCCTTCCCACAAATGTCTCCTTTTACCATATATTTGATTCATTAATCCCTAAGGAACTACTTTGGGAGTTTGCTTTTCTCTATGCTGCAATGTTTTATCTTGTTGCCCTGAAGAGCCAAGCTTTTCCTTGTTCCTTTCTAACCCTCCGTGCTCATTTAATGCTTCAAAATCTTTGCTGTATTAACCTCGCTGAAGTATTAGGAAAAATCTGGAAATAAAGCTGATCCTTTCTCATTGAACATTCATTGGAATTTGGAAGGGAGTGTCACATCATGACACGCATGTAAAAATTAGCAAGTCAGCTTAAACACAATTAGATCATTATGTAGGAAAATCTGGTACCCACTAAAAAGACAATTAATTAAACAACTATAATCAATGCTAGCATATGTCATATTAAAATACTGAGGGAAATGTGTCATAAGGAAGCAGTATTCACCATCCCTCTTTCACAGAACAAGCATTTTTGGAGGAGCCGTAAGGAGAAGAATTTAATCAAATAGATTTGCTTGACTACCCTGAGTGAACCTCTGATTAATTTTTCCTAGTTAGCTCTTTTTCTCTTACCTGTTGCCCCCTCTTGAACTTGTTAACAATGGTTGAATAATGCGCCATCTATCAATATGTGATGCTGTTTAAAATAAATATGTAATTTGCAGTACACTCTTCTGACGGAGGCATCTCATACCTATGATGGAGGATGTCATACCTCTCAAGACACCCATTCTCCTACAGGGGCCGTGTATAAGCATCCTTAACCCACCAGACTGGAAGTGGCAGCCAGTCCCAGCACAGACTTCTGTCCTGTGAGCAGGGCTAGCCTCGGCTGCTATGGCTAGCCTTTAGTCCTCTCAAATGTGACTTTGCAATCTCTATGTCCTATCAGACTCCAAAACCACTCTCAGAGCGGTTTTCTTGGAGCTCAGCCCCCCCACCTGCAACCTTTAGGTGATAGAAAGAAAATATGAAAAGCAGCCAGAGGAAAAAAACACATTATATAGACATATAGACATAGATATGTCACACCAAGAATATCCTAGTCTTGACTCAGCCTCTTATGGTGCCCAGAGATGGATGATGGGCAAACCCTGTATAGGTGGCATCAAATTTCTTGTTAGGAAAGAAGGTACGGGCATCTTTGGGATGATTCTCGTCTTTGACGGCCATGGCCAAAACTTCCAGACAACAGCAAGTCACATTTAATATCCTATTATATACATTACAAAGAAAATGAGTCAGTGCTTTAACTGTTTAAATTGTTCAGTTGGCAACTTTCTCCTCACCTTTCTACTGAGAATGGAAGAATGATGCCTCATCAGGGGCATGCAGTGGCATCAAAGGGTGGCAACTTTCCCAAGTAACCAGCAGGAACCCCTGAACGTCCTGACCGTTCCTTTCCATCCTAATCCATAGAGAAACCTCATTCCAACCTTAGGAAGTTTATATAAATAAACCATTTTTCTTTTAGCTTGGGGTCAATCTTTTATATAAATGGTGAAACAAATAGTGTTGCATTAGAAATCATATTTTTATCATAGATTTTCACCCTGTCTTGTGTCGCAGGTAAAAATTAAATAAAAGGCTTATTTTGGAGGTCGTCAAGGACAAATTGTACTTTATAGACAAGATACTTACTGAGTCTTAACTAAAAGCTATGCATTCTTCCCAGAAAACCCTTTTTTTGTAAGTACATTTTAATGCTCTGTTGATGCTTAATATTCATAAAAGTGTTATAATTTGTACATCATTAGCCTTTATGAAATTCATTGGCAACAACATAACCTGGGAACATCACAGAACACAAATAAGTACACAGAGTCTTGGATTCTCTCTTTGGTTTGCCTGGAAACAAGCCAAATTCCCTCTTAAATTCTAGAGGGGTTAGTTTTTCTCATGATTTTCTGAAGCCGCAACAGGACTGGTGTGTGTAAGGGGGTGGGGGCAGAGGGGCAGGTGGGGTCCAAATGCATGTACACACATGCACTCGTGAACGCTTGTGCTTCCCTTTAGTCATCGGATACTGTGTAGCTGTAGTTAAATACTGGACAATGGGCAAGTCACTGCCATTCCTTTTTATTGAGGGAGCACAGGATTGGTGACGACTAAGAGGTACAGTCAACATTTGCTTTCCCTGTTTAACTTCAGAGTTGGTACAGCAGGTTACACCGCCTCCTGAATCTACATAAGGTTTACTTAACGGCTCATAAGGGTACAAGGACGTCCTTCCCTCATTTGGCCCCTTGCGTTGGCCGCATGGAGAGTAAGGAAACAGCACTGGACTTGGGAGCAGGAGGCCTAAGCTTAAGCTTCTGCTCACCCTTGTCTGGCATCGTGACCTCAGTGAGTCCCTTACTCTGTCTGTACCATAGCTTCCTTGCCTTAGTCAGATTTGATAACAAAATATCCCACTGAATGACTTAAACAACAGATGTTTATTTCTCACAGTTCAGGAGTCAGGAAAGTTCAAAATCAAGGCACCTGCAGATCCCGCATCTGGTAAGGATCCACTTCCTGGTTTTTGTTGTCGCCTCACGATGCAGAGAGAGAGCTCTGGTCTCTCCCTCCTCATAAAGGGCACTGATCCCATTCAGGAGGGCTCCACCCTCTGGACTCATGGCCTCTCAAAGGCCCCACCTCCACATACCATCACATGAGGGCTTAGGACTTCCACATATGAATTTGGGGGGAACACAAACACTCAATAGCATTCCTCATCTGTTAAGCTCATCTAATATCAGCGTACCTTTTCCACATGGTTTCGTTAAGGAAAGTTGTGACCTGTCTTAGTCTGCGTCTCCTGTGAAGTTTAATCCGTTTTTGCTTCGTATGTTTTGAAGCTTTCTGATTAAGTTCATAAATGTTTAGGGTTGCTGTGTCCTCTTGATTAATCGATCCCTTTATCATTATGAAATTACCTTCTTTATCAGTGGTAATATTCTTTGCTCATAAATCTACTTCGACACTAATATAGCTACTCCAGCTTTGTCTGTTTGTTTGTTTGTTTGATTAGTGTTAGCATGGGGCAGCTTTTCTGTCTTTAATTTTTAACCTACTTGTGTTTTTATATTTGAAAAACATTTCTTGCAGGCAGCATATTGTTGGGCATTTCCTTTATATCCAGTCTTACAATCTCTGCCTTTAATTAGGATTTTAAATCATTACACTTAGTATAGTTATTGATATAGGTTTAAATCTATAATCTTGCTACTTGGTTTAATTGTTGCCCTATTTGTTTCCTTTTCACTCTTTTTCTGCCTTCTTTGGATTAATTGAATATTTTTTATAATGCCATTTTATTTCTTTTGTTGGCTCATTAGCTTTATTTTGCCCTTTATTTTGTAATTTCAGTGGGTTCTTTCAGATTAATAGCATATACCTTGAACTTACCACATTCTACTTTCAAGTGCATTCTACGCTTTATATGTTTTCAAGATCATTCCAAGTTAAGCAGGTATCAGCACCTCATTCCTTTCTTTTGTTGAATAATGTTCCACTATATGGATATTTTGTTTATCCATTCATCGGTTGATGGATATTTGGGGTATTCGTATCTGGAAATGTTTTACTGGATGTCAAACACTGTGAATTTTACGTTGTTGGGAACTGCACATTTTTATCCCCATAAATATTTTTTTACTTTTGTTCTGGGAAGCAGCTAAGTTATTAGGCTGGTACAAATGTAATTGCAATTTAAAAAGTTAAAAATAATTTTAAAAACCACAATTATGTTTGCACCAACCTAATACTTAGTGACAATTGGATCTTTATGAACCTTATCTTTAATATATGTTAGGCCATACCAGTGTGATGTTCAGTGTAGGGGTAATTGTACCCCACAACTGAGGTAAGACCCTGGTGCACTATCCAGCGTCCCATGAATCTGGAGGGTTTCCAGCCTGGCTGGTGGGGTCGGGCACTAATCCCAGTGCTGCGTGAACGCTGGGAACTGTGACCTCCAGTCCTTCCAGGTGGTTCTTTCCTGGCTTCAGATAGTTCCTCACAGGCATGCACAGACCTGCTCAGCTGAGTTCTTTCTCTGTGTAGCTTTCCTCTTTCCAGCCCTCTGTCCTGTGAGTCCAGTTCCCTCGCAGTCTCTCAGTTCTGTCTCCACTATTCAGGGAAGCTGCTGGGCTCCTCCTGGGTTCCCTTCTCAGTGTCATGGCCTGGAAACACAAAAATATACAAACCCTGCAGTGATAGGCCTTACCTCATCTGTTTCCCATGTTTCACAGATCACTGTCCATTTCCTGACGTGCAATGCCTTTGAATCTGTTGTTTCCTATAATTTGTCTGTTCTTTGGTTTTTTCGGGTTGGAGGCTAAATCTGGTTCTTGTTACCCCATCTTGTGACTCCATAATTTTAAGGGTTAAACTACTCACTGGTGGCTGTCCAGTGAGTAAAAGCTGCTGTACAGAGAAATGTATGGGGAGAGATACAATTATAGCAAATCCAGCCATTCAGACAAGCATAAGTGGCAGCTTTGGTTTCTCGTGGTAGATAATATGTTACTAAGCACTCTTTTAGGAAATCCACTTGTGCCATTTGCCTCCTTGAATGTGGGAACGTTTATGTCTCCTCTCACAGGTGATCAGCGAGTTTGAAGCCTCTCCTGACTCATTTTCCTACAGAATCCCTAACCTGAGCCGGAATCGTCAGTACAGTGTCTGGGTGGTGGCCGTGACTTCAGCTGGGAGAGGCAACAGCAGTGAAATCATCACGGTGGAGCCATTAGCTAAAGGTGTGCCTCTGTAGGGAGGCCCGCGCTCCCGTAGTCATTTGGCTATTTCTAGGTCTCTGTTCTGTCTGACATAAGGCTGACAATGCCCGAAAACTCAGGTAAAGTAGGTTATCACATTTCAGCCCAAGAACCAGTGTTGCTGCTGGCTGGCCCTGGGCTTTTGTGCAAATCAGAAAATAATCCTCCCAGAAGGGAACACAGTACCAAGGATGAGTGGCTTTGCAACTCAGTGTGGCTGAGTTGGGAAAATTAGGGAGAGAAGCCCCCACTCACCCCTCTGCGTAGGTGAAAATCACAACATGGCAGCTTCCCAAGGAAGCTCTACTTTCCTCAGAATCAGGTATCACACTTCTTAAAGAGAAATGTCTGTGTTTTGGTCTATCGAATTTGGAAACTTACAAAAATAAAATCATTAGGTCTTCTTCTGTTCATAGAATACTCTGAACAAAAATCTTAAGTAACAGTGACAAGTTGGAGTCACCAGAGAACAAACACTTCCTAAAAGTAAATATAGTATCTTCACATTGAGATGTTATACTGGTTCCAAAAAGCACATACGTAGAGATGCAGAAAATTCTTATTCTACGTCTGGTAATTAGGGTCCCCCTAAATTGCCACTCATCATGAGTAGATGTATTTAAATAACAATCCCAGGCTACCAGGAGATGCCCCCAGATTTTGGAATACACCACGTTGGCAATTTATTACTAATAAGGCTTATCTTATAAGGGTTACAGATGCCTGGAAGAGAAAATGAACATTCCCAGAGTCCAGTTTTACCCCTAAGAGCTCTGGTGTTTATTAAGGTGATAGGTAAGAAAGAGGCAGAATGAAAGAGCGAGAGGAAAAGAGAGTGGTGTCCCACTTTGAATACAGATAGAAAATAAGTACATGGTTGGTAAGGAAAATAAATGCGTGGAATAGTCTTGTCTATTATGCTCCATGATCGTGATATCCAGCAATGCCTAATATGCACTTTCCAGCACTTAGAGAACAGTGATCACCAGCCAATGGGCAAGGGACTGCACTGTGGGATAAAACACATAAATAAATAAAAAATACAGCCTAAGTCTAGGATTAGCAATAGCTTTACCTCTTCCCTGCTTTAGTGTGTTCAGTGTCAGAGCTCCAGACATCGCCAGAAATGGCCTGGTTAATGTGGCAGGATATGACATACGTAGAGGGGCACAACTGAAAACTGACTTGTCTAGAGAGATTAAATGTCATTTGTACATTTGGAGTAAATCATTTGGAGTGCCTGTGGTATGTCAGGCACTATGCTAGGGATACAGGAGTATTTTAGTCAAAGGAACCTGACTGCTGAAGCAAATATTCTGGAAGTTTCCAGTGGCTTAACAGAATAACACAGTCAGTCCAACACAGATATTTCTGGGCAGGTAGCAGAGCAGGGTCCAGCCTCCAGAAGAGGACTACAGCTGCTACGGAGGGAGTGAGAGAATGGAACCTTGGACCCATTTCTGGAGGAATGCCGTCCTGTGGAAGAGCCTAGGCCAGGGCTGGACCCAGAGAGCACGGCCACATGGCTGAGAGCAGTACAGGAGCCACCGGGGTGTCCGGGTTGCAGGTGGACTACAGGTTCTCATGAGAATCACCTGAGGAGGTTGTTAAACAGACTTCCTGAGCCCACCAGAGAGCTATTGAATCACAGGGCCAGAGTAGGAATCTGCGTTTCTCACAAAGAGTCTAGATGGTTCTCTTGCCTGCTCCTGATTTGAAAACCAGGTCTGCTGTGTTCTATTGTCTACTCTTGGAATTTTGGACCAGGACCCTTTAAATTCCAACTGGCAGAAATAGGCATGAATTCTAGAAACTGGGTGTGTTGGCCTTGAAGTTGGTCTAGCTGCTGTTTCTCAAAATACAATGGGAAATTGTAAGTCCTGGAGTTAATTTTAGGGGTTCCAGCCAGCATATTAAAGAACTAGAATGGAATAGGATGGAAGAGAGTCAAGTAGTCTAGACTAGACTTGGTGGGGGGTGGGGGAGCGTAGAACATGTCAGAACACAGTACGTTTTAATTTCTAGAACTTGGTCTTTACTCACTCACCCATCCCAGTGTCTGTAGCTTCTGGGATTAACGTAAAATATATTTCTTACAGCAGGGAGAGGGCTCTTAAAAAGCTTGAAAGCCCCTGACTCTAGCTGGGTTTCCCTAATGACTCCCATTTTGCTTGGAGAAATCATATTAAAGGATGATCTGAAGGGCTCGAAAGGGAAAATGCCAAACTATCAATGCCAGGAAACCAAAGCCACGTGACCAGGATATTTTCATTATTGTGATGGAAAATCAGAACCATCAGTGACTCATGAAGTGGTCTCTGCCCTAGAATGCTCCATTCCGTGACAAAGGGTGCCATCCACAGGCCAGCTCTGAAGACCCTGCTCTAAGGAGGAAGAGCTTGAGTTGCCCCCTCAGTCAAGGGACATTGCTTCAAACCCGTGGTTGGGTTTCACTGCAATATTTGCTGCACAAAACATGCCCAGCTTCTGAGCCGCCTGGCATTTCCTCTTTCTCTCTGCTCTTACCCATAGCACTCAGAACAACAACAACAACAAAAGTCAGAGTTGTTTGATAGAACTTCATAACGAGGCTTGTGTTCTCGACCCACCTCTCCTGGGATTCCAGGGCTTTCCAGATGAGTCTGCTCCTTACTAAACCAGAAATGGTGCGGGGGTCCCAACACTGGTTCCATCTTTATGGGTCCAGACTCAAATTGGGGTGACATTCCACCTGAATGTCTATGCATCAGCACAGGCTGAGCTTCCGGAGGGGACGTCCCACAACGCAGTATCCCCGTGCATGGCAAAGGTCACGCAACAGCTTTGCCTCTGTCAGCTTTTGTGTCTCGCTCAAGAAGGTGGCACCAGAGCCTGTCGGTGCTGGGCCCCGCTGGTCAGTAAGGAGGCGTCTGCTGACACAGGTCCACCATGGGTTTTCTCCTCTCTACCTTCTGGGCCCTTCTGCAACGTTGGGGCTGTGCCAATGTCAGATGCTCCTGGCAGGGGCTTCTGTTTGAGCATCTGAGTCACTGACCCAAGCCAAGGGTTGTTATTCAAGAAAGGCCACTCTGAAAACATTTATTTTCCTTAATGTTTGTGCTGAAGATCAAGTTGATATAAGAAGGTCAGGAAAGCACCACAAAATTGATAAACAGAGTTGTTTCAGTTTTATTTCTTCCTGTCTTTTGGAGCTTTATGTTTTGTACTGTCTATTCTCTCAGATATTAAAAGTATATTTTAATGTGCAGTTTTGGGTGTTGAGATAGATTGTTTAATAAAGTGCTTTGAAAAATAATTGGGTTCATAGAAAACACAGCTTGGAGCTGCTGGTCTAATGAAGCCCCAGATATTTAATTGGGGCTCCTCATGTTTAGTCAATAGAAGGGAAAATATGCTACCATAGGGTTGTCAGGTATTTGTATGTTCTTACAATGGAACTCCCTGATGCCAGAGAATAACGTTGACAGGTGTAATGTGAATCAACAGTGCTGCACTCACCATTTTTTGGGGGTATTGCTGTATTGGGGAAAGTCATTTTGATGTCTGTGTAGACAAATCTGTGAATTAATTGGGCTTCTCCTCTGGTTGGTATTCCAGCTCCTGCACGAATCCTTACCTTCAGTGGTACAGTGACTACTCCATGGATGAAAGACATCGCCTTGCCTTGTAAAGCTGTTGGGGACCCTTCTCCTGCAGTAAAATGGATGAAAGACAGGTAACCAGTAACCCAATGTATGCCTTTAGTGAAACCCTAAGAGATCACATGAGAGTTACTATGTTGGGTCTGGTGGTCTCATTTTGTATTCATTTACACTAATGAAAGCTATGAAACCAGCCAACTCTTCTGAGGTGCAGGGAGGGGAGGAATCTCAGCTTTAGCACTAAAAGGACCTGATCGCTTATGGAAATCCTCTATCAATTCAGAGCCTTTAAATTCATAAAAGAATGCTTGCAAGGAAAATCGCCTGACCAACCCAATATTCTCTGTGGAAGTTTTCTGTACTGTATCATGTAAATTTCTTACATAGCTAAGATGAAGGTATCGAAGGTTATGTAAGACTTAGCGCCCATCTTTTCTCCTTCCGAGATAATGGACCAACTAACCCTAACTGAAATGCTCTGAGAAATAACTGTAAGAAATGGAATACATTAGGACTTGGCTAATGCAAAATCTGGTTTTCTATCCTCAATAGTAATTATTAAAATAATAGCAGTGAAGACAGAAGGGAGAAAGTGGGTGAGAGCTATTCTGTCCTTGTAACTTTTTAAAGTGCTTAATCTCTGTTCAGAGGAAGAAATTAGGTTATAAATAAAGGATTGAGAATTCACTAATGAGCATAGAGATTTGATATAAAATGGATTCAGAGAAGTACTAATTTTTAAATAAAAGCATTTAAAGACATAAACTATTGAAATAATAATCTTGGTCCAGTGACCACTTTTCTCATCGTTTTAAAAGTCAGTTAATCCAAAGGAAATAAGTATGCTCCCCAGGTCAGACAACTTGCTGCCCGGTGAGGGGACGTCCTCAGATGACTGAACAATCACCACCGTGGCGGTGGTTATGATGGCGATGGAATTCTCTTCATACTGGGGCCAACTCATCACCCCTTGACATACCACACAGTTCATTTTTGTGTCAAAATCATTAACATCTGTAACTTTAAGTGAATCTACAAGAGATCCCCAAATGTACTTGTCCATATATGATTTGGTCAAAATGGCACTTCTGCCCACAGAAGGAATTCCCAAAAGAGGAAGTCACCGGTGCCTGTGGGGGACACAACAGGCATGGCCAAAGGTGAGGAGCCAGAACCCAGGCCCTCGACACAGACCTTGCATTAACATAGTGTTTTCTACAAAGAACAAAACTGTGTTATTTGATTTTCCTTGCGATATCCTCATAGTTTAGTTGTTACTTAATACAAGCTTCCAACGGCACTGTTGGCTTCAAAGAGAGTCTATGCTCTTCCCCAACCTCAGCTAATTTGGATTGTAATTTCTTTAATCTGTGCCTTTTTCTTCCTGTGAGGCAGTAACGGGACGCCCAGCCTGGTAACGATTGATGGGCGGAGGAGTGTCTTCAGCAATGGGAGCTTTGTCATCCGAACGGTGAAGGCAGAAGACTCCGGCTACTACAGCTGCATCGCCAATAACAACTGGGGGTCCGACGAAATCATTTTAAATTTACAAGTGCAAGGTACAAAACTGTGGGACTCTTTTTCATGACATTGGTTGTACGTGTGCCTATAGGACAAAGAGGAAAGTGGGGCAAATTGAAAAGTCAGCCGTTCTAAAGAGCTAATTGCTATTTTCATATTACAAAAGAAAATATGTGTTCATTTTGGAAAATGGAATTAAGCAAATCAAAGAAAATGAAAAGCATTCATAACCCCAGAGACAGCACTAGCTACATTTTTGTGTATAGCGAGCCTAGTTTCATTTTTCTTTATGTGTGATCAATGAAAAAGTCCTTCTTAGTAAGTTCTACTAATTGCATTGTTTACTCTACCTATGTGTAAGTGTAAACCAGAAAACACAAACAAAACGTAAGTCTGAGTTGAGGTCTTTTATTTCTGCTAATTAAATTGTTATATGCAATATGTAAAAAGGACACTAACTGAAAGTCTGTATTACTACCGTGTTTCCCTGAAAATAAGACCGGATCTTATATTAATTTTTGCTCCAAAAGATGCATTACAGCTTATGTTCAGGGGATGTCATCCTGAAAAATCATGCTAGGGCTTATTTTCCGGTTAGGTCTTATTTTAGGGGAAACATGGTATAATATTTAATTGTGTATTTAATGCAGCCAATGGATTTTTTTCTTGACAACGTACACAAAAAGTACACAACCAATTCAAGATTGCAAATTAAAATCAAGTATAAAATCCCAAATGGCCACTGATTGGGTTCAAGTTGAGCTGCACAAGTGATATTTTATTAGTAGAAAAATCAAAGTGTATGTTTCTTTGGCTATAAGGGTTGTCACATTAATAAATAATGGCCAGTAAAAATAAAATTAGTATTGTCCTAAGTGGGAGGGAAGGGGCAGAGAAGAACTATATTTTTTAAAAATCATCCAAAATTGATCTGGAATTTCAAATTGATTGAAGTCAGGAAAAATCCAAAGCATTTTAATAGACACTATATTGTGACTCTAAAGATCTGGATCAATTTTTTCAGGCCTTTAGGTTAATACATCAGGCTTCTCTAAGAGGAAAAGACAAGGACATTTTATGGGACACTTTCTATATAATTTGGATATCCTGATTCTGAATTTCTCTGGCATTTCTGTCCTCAGAGCTAATCCCAAATAATATTGAGGCCCATTAGTAGAAGTATGTATTGTGCAAACCTTGTATGAGCATTCAGATTGTTGAGTATTACTGAGCATATATTATTTTATGCCGCTCAATGGCATACCTTTGGTTTTCGGAGGAGAGAGAGAGAGAGAGAGAGAGAGGCTTGGGGGGAGGGGAGGGCGTCGCGTCTTGCAGGAATAGCTAAGAAAGTGGAAAATTTTGCAGTTCTTCTTCCCACAAGTCACTTTCCCCCTCCCTCTTTCTCATCCCTGAGAACAGAACAGCTAAGTGGATGCCATTTATCTTTCTCACTTGAATCATGGCTGAAATTCAGGGTAAAATAATGCATGTATCCTTCGTAAGTTTAAAGAGATTTCAATCAGTAATGAACAACTCAGAAATTCAAGGGATCGGTGAGGAATGTGTTAGATATAAATCCAAGTAGACGTGTGGTTGAATTTTCTTTAAATAATAGATTCACTCTGTTCTAGCTCTTTAGCCCAGGATATCAACTAAATAGACATTTTGACAGAAGTGAATTGCATATTTTGGCAACCTTAAACACTTATTTAATAAATGGCTGTTAAAACTGATTTGGTAAATGACTGTTGAGGAAGATTAAAGATGTGAAAAACTGATTCTTGTTTTCTAAAACCTGTTTCCTACCCAGTCCCGCCAGACCAGCCTCGGCTCACAGTATCCAAAACCACGTCTTCTTCCATTACCCTCTCCTGGCTCCCTGGAGATAATGGGGGCAGTTCTATCAGAGGTAAGAAGAAATAGGTTGTCCACAATCATCCATCAGTTGTCATTAGCCACAGGCCGATAAGTGACACATCTTCATCAAATAATTTGATGTGTTAGTTTTTCCTCCAAAAAATACATCGTAAAATTAATTCTTCCATTACCTAAATAAGAAATCACACATCTGTTTTTATGATATTTTTTTGTTGAAACTTATCATTTCTCCAAGGAATCCCATTCACAAAATTATTATCGTGCATCCAATCCGAGTGAAATACTAACAAATGCAAAAAAAAAAAAAAAAAAAAAAAAAAAAAAATTTGGTAATCTGTCCCCTGAGGTTCTCTATACCGTTTCTTCCCCATATTGTCAACACTGTATCATTCATTCATTCATTCATTCATGTACTCAATCAGTCATTTAAGTAATCCCAGTTACTGTTCTTATAAAAGTATTAAAAGATGGAAAATGTAGAGTTTAGATGGAAAGCGATCTATTGGCACAAAGCTTTTGCAATGAGTGCGTAGTAGAAAAGAATAAATGAAGTTTATGCTGAAGGAATGAGATCGTGTGATAATACTAGCGTGAGCGGAGTTGGGAGAACATCATTCTGAGGAAGTTGTAGGCCAAGAGAAGGGAGTCAATCCAGAAGAGACTGAGGACGCTCTAGAGAGAGGGTCCGAGTGATAAAAGAGGTCTCACAGCGGTTGGAAGAGGATGGCAGACTTAGGTTTCCGAAGGCAGAGGACATTCTTTCTTCTGAGATGGGAGGAAGGGTAAGAAGACAACTGGAAGCACAGGAGCATTTTGGGGCGAGGCCAGTGGTGTAGAGCCAGATCCTTCCAGCTCACGAGAGCAAGTTGCTGCACCTTTTCCCAGCTTTGCACTCAGTGATATTTACACACCATGGAAATCAGAAATGCTACCACGCAGGGCTCTTTTTTTTTTTTTCCAAGAGCCAGTTGTTAAGCATTTATTAACACTCCATTGGGTGAAGGGGAGGATCTTCCCCCTTTTTTAGGAACGAAAAAGGTGAGATTTTTATTTTAAAATAGTTGGATGGGTAGGAGTGAGGATGTGTTTGTGGGTTTGAAGAGCGTGGGAAAGATTTGTAACAACTGCCGTGTGGACGCCAAGGGCATTATTCATAGATGAACAGCGTCATTGCCAAGTGGGAGGAAGGCCCCGGCTGCATGTAAACAACACAAGTTGTAGTGGTCACAATCATCACACTTTAATGACTTTCTCACGTGTTGCTGGGCAGCAGGGAAGAAAACTGCATCACAGGTGACCAAAGTTGGTGGCTGGCCGGATGTGTAGCAGGAAGTCAGAACAGGGAGTGGAACCAGGCTCCTTACTGGATGGTCGACCAGAGGTTCTAGGCTGGTTAGGGAACGTGTTCATGGGAAAAAAATACGGGGCACTGAGGGAAGAGTTCAAGGGACCCTAGTGCTTCTAGGTTCAAACGAAATGAAGTCTTGGTCTGTGAGCGTGGGCGCCTGGGAGAGGTGGTACAGGAAGAGCGAGAGCAGAAGGTCTTAGAGATGAAGCCAATGTCAGTAATAAAAAGTCTCCAGGAAAAGGGGTCCCTGAAACACAATGGCAGCCAAAGCCATTGCATGGGGGGTCCCAGGACCCAGGGTTAGAAAAGCCTCCCACACGTGGTTTAGATGGAGGAAATGAGAAGGAAAGCACAACCTCCGTGACATGCAGGCCACCGAGGAGGCATTTTGGACAGAGCTGGAGTGGAAGTCAGGATATGACGGTGGAAGCATAGAGTACGCAGACCTGTCAGGTACTGAAGGAGCTGCAAGGTGTGCTGATCAGGAACACAGAAGAGAAAATGAGGCTCAGGAAGGAGGAGGGACCCCAAGGCTGCAGAGGACTTGAGGGGAGGGAACAAGGAAAGAGTAGGGAAGATACGGCTGTGGCCGGGGTGGAAGACTCGGAGGTGGGTGGTCTCCAAGGGAGTGGTTAGGAGCTCTGTAATATGGACGTGACGAGTGCTCTGCCTGTATAAACCTGGAGTCTGCGGGCAGGCTAGAAGATACCAGTCTGTTAGTATCAGGGCACCGTGCATCAGGCAGGCAGTCCTGGGTGGCCTGGGTGTGAACGTTTAGGAGACAAGGACAGAGCAGACAGGATATGTTTGCCCCCAGGAAGGTGGTTGGGGTAACAGGGACGGAGCTCATACAAGGAGGAATGTCTCAGTGACCACAGGGCGAGGAGCGTGGGATCCAGATTCTGATAGTGGGGTTTGAGTCTGTCATGCAGGGTGTCACGCGGGGTCTCAGCTCCCGCTCCCCACACAACAATGCAGGGCATGGTGAGGCCAAAAAGGAACACCCACGGAGACATAGATAGGGGAGTCATACCACTATATTCTCACTGGCAGCTGGGGTGGAGGCACAGGAAGCAGGAGCCACACGATCCGCAGCCCACCGTCTACTTCTCTGCCAACCAACCTCACTTGGTAGTTGCAATCTGCTGTGCTAACTGCAATCCGCTCTTGCTAGCTCAGCCACCATCTTCTTGCTAGCCCCCATTTTCTGCTAGTGTAGCCACAGCAGTTATATTAGTGGCCAATGGCTCACTGGTTACAGCTGATGGCCATCCAATGACAGCTGATGGCCATTACTACCTGAGCCAGCACCTTTCCACATGAGGCCAAGAGCCTGGAAACTGCACTCCTGGCTCTGTCCCCACAGTCCTACTCACGGGACCTGGAATGGTCACCTAACCTTGCTGAACCTCAGTGTCTTCATCTGCACTGTGGAAAAAGCAGTGACTATTCATAGGCTTACAAGCAGACAATGAGCAGCACATGGTGAGCGCTCAAAACATGGACAGCTGTTGCCCGCAGTGGCAGAAGTAGAGGTAATAGGGTCATGTGCAGAAATGAATTGTGGGAGGGACTTTTCAAACTAAGGAGAAGCCAGGTTCCCATTGAAATGTTGGGAAGCCTACAGGATGGGAGCCAATTCTCTTTGTGGTTATGAACTGAGTAGGGTGTGTTTGAATAGATTCCTATCCCCAACTGACAACATATCCCTTTTCTAGAGCTTTGGATCTCTTACATAAGGATTTGGGCACACATGCTCTGAAGGGCAGGTATTTACAGATTGCGTGCCCATTTCCTGCTGTCCACTATGCCTTTAAAAGGGAACGGGTGGAAAGTGGTTTTATTTTCACCACACTGCCCAGTAATACCACCATAGTGATATCCAGTGTGGCCTAAATCGCTCACTACTCAACAGGTAATCACGGCCTGGGTTAAATTTCCTGGAAGCAGGACAAGTTCCAATGTTGTCTTCCAAAGGGGTGTGAATTCTGAGACCTCGCACCCATACAAAATGCAAACATCAGCCAACTTCTGGTCAAAAGCAAATCACGTACTTTTGAATATTTCTTGTCTTCTGAAGGCTACATATTGCAATACTCGGAGGATAACAGTGAGCAGTGGGGAAGTTTCCCAATCAGCCCCAGCGAGCGTTCTTACCGCCTAGAAAATCTGAAATGTGGGACTTGGTATAAGTTCACTCTTACTGCCCAAAATGGAGTGGGACCGGGGCGCATAAGTGAAATCATAGAAGCGAAAACATTAGGGAAAGGTATGTATGCCTCTTTCTTGTTTCTAGATTTCCTCTGTTTTCCGGATCAGGGGTGGGGTGGGGGGTTGGAGTCACAAAGGATGGGTCATATACTTGCATGTTTGTGTGTTTGAACATCCTTTTTCCCAAAATGGGTTCAGCAACGTTACATATAGCATAGGAGAGAGATGACCGGTGCTTACAGAGTATTCTCATTCTTTTTTTTTTCTTTTCAATATTTCATTTGCAATTAAAAAGTGTCATTTGAAAATCAAGGGTTTTGGTGGCCAGGCTGGGCAGCCATGAAAGATGCCATTTGTACTCTTACCTTCTCCCTTCCTCACCCCAGAGCCCTTCTATATAACTTCCAGGTTGCCTCTTAGGCCCTGCTTTTCAGGTGGAAAGTGACTGGGATAGATTGTCCACCTTTAATGTGAGGTGTTTGTTTTTTGTTTTTGTTTTTGTTGTAATCCAAACATGGGCCCCAGGGAGATGAACCTCAGGGGAATGGCATTCAGTGGTGAAATTTGCAGCCCGGGAGCGCCAGGAAGAGGGAGGTGAAAAGAGATTCCTTGTAGGTTTCCCTCACATCTGAATCTTATCTGGTGGGGTGGACTGGATGGCAGGAGAGAGAGAATTGAGAAGGCAAAGGTGCTGTTTGGATCTGGCCGGAGTTTTAGATAACATGTGATAAGAGTTCAGATGATGAGGGATTGATTTATGCAGAAATGTGTCTCCCGGGGCCCTGGGAGCCCGTATGAAGCATTTGGAGCATGAGGGACACCTGTTGGTACTTCCCAACTCCAACTCTGTCTCCTCTTGAGTCAGGTCGGTTCACATGAGAGTGGAAACAGGTGAGCTCAGCACACCGCAGCGGGTGCTTCAGAACCACTAAAGGAAAGGCCTAGGCGAAAATAGCATTGCTCTTCAGGGATCTCTAAGACACACATAAAGAACCTCTAGCCACCCAATTTCCTCTCTCACACCTAGCTCATCACTGTAGGGGAAGCTCATCGGTGCGTGGGGTCCTTATTAATAGGGGACAAATTGGGGGTGGCTTGTGGCCCACACTGGGACAGGTGGAGACAGCGGGGGTGCGGGTGCCGACTCCGCCACTCTCTGTCACGCATCCTGGGCTCACCCCACGGTGTGTCCCTCCGCAGAGCCCCAGTTCTCCAAGGAGCAGGAACTCTTTGCCAGCATCAACACCACGCGCGTGAGGCTGAACCTCATCGGCTGGAATGACGGCGGCTGTCCCATCACCTCCTTCACGCTCGAGTACAGGCCCTTTGGGACCACGGTGTGGACCACGGCTCAGCGGACGTCTCTCTCCAAGTCGTACATTCTGTACGACCTGCAGGAAGCCACCTGGTACGAGCTGCAGATCCGCGTGTGCAACAGCGCCGGCTGCGCAGAGAAGCAGGCCCACTTCGCCACACTCAACTACGACGGCAGTAAGCTGGCTGGTTCCATAGCCCCCTGTCTGTGTCTCCGGGCACGTGCACCGGCGCACTGTCACTCCCCATCTGACATTCCTCCTTGGCGCAGTGACCACTGCCTACAGATTCCATTAGGCTCTGGGCCCACTCACTCCAGGGCTCCCTGGTTCCTTATACCCACGTGACCGGGGCTGTGATCCAGAAATAAGCGGCTGAGGGCCACTGGGTCGCTCGTTAGGGAGTCTGGTGCAGGAGTGATTTCGCTTGGGCTGCAAGATTCTTTACCAAGTGCTTCTGTTCCTTGTCAGTGACTGTGAATTAACACCGCTTTTGTTGTCTCCCACCCCTCCCCCACCCCATCCCAATCCACATAACAGCTTTCTGTTTTGCTCTCATTAAGCCCTTAAACTGCATGTGCAAAAACAGTTTTCCACGGTAAAGGAGCTTATGTTACTGGTAGTCTCTGCGCAGAAATAGAGGCACTGATAGAAATAGAACCATGTCATAGGACATTAGTGCACCTACGTGCTAACACACACACACACACACACACACACGAAGCTTGCATGGCCTTTTTTTGAAAGTCAGGTGAGAGGTCTCGTGAGGTTTAGTTGACCAAAAAATAAATGCTTAATTTTTATCCTTTTTTCCTACAACTACTAGTATCAAGGGCAGTATGTTGGTAGCTGAACAAATGCCCAGCCCAGTGAAGCTGAAAGGTAGTGTGTCATTGGAGGCTCTGTCTTGGGAACTTGGGGAGTCCTGACAGCATGTTAATGATGCTTCCTGCAACCTGGCGGTGACTGTGACGCGGGCAGCAGCAGTCGTGGTTTTAGAGGCTCTAATCACAAGGCCAAACCGGCTGCAATGTATCAGAATGTTTGGGGCTCCTGGCTTAGCTCCCCTCAGCGCCTTCTGTCCAGTCTTCACTGCTCAGACCAGACCACAGTGCTGGGTGACTTAACCTAGAAAGTCTGTACCTGAGCAAGCACCCCAATACTTCATTCGCCCCCAGGCAGGCTAAGGGGTGTCCACTCCTCTGTTTATATGCTCTGGCAGGAACGTCCTTGGAGTGAAGGTTATACTGTTCTAAGAAAACAAGGTCCATGAACCCAAGAAACAATCAAAGAACCTAATGGGGTGATGTTGCCTGGGATCCTCATGTCATTGCCTCCGGCACGGTGGCCCCTAGGGCCGCTTCTTCCTGCTCTGGCAACTGTGTGAACCCAGCCTGAATCTCCTGTCTGAGGCCATTGCTTTACAAAGTCCTCCCCAGCCAGCGCCCTGGCTCATCTCCAGCATTTCAGGCCGTGGGCCCGTGAATGTAAGAAGGTCCTTTGGTAGAAGCCCCCCTGGTATTGGTCACAGCAGACTGGGGCCCCACCTCTGTGGTGCCTGCTGCCCCATGGCCCTGGAGGCCTTGCCCAGCTCCTTCCTGCACGCTAACCTGTTCTCTTCTGGGGCTGATGCTTTCCTGACTTTCCAGCCCTCAGTTACTGGTGACGTCATTCAAAGATGTCCCCATCACAAAGCATCCCACAGTCAGAGCAGCCCTTCCAACTTGCTTTCTCCCCGATGTGGTTCAATTGTTTGGTCTTTGGCACTGACCAAACACTTCACTTAGTATTCACAGGTTCCCGGAAGTCCTTTGCTGTCTGGTACCATTTGGGTAGGAAGTAAATTTCTTACTTTAGATTACTGACTTGCATTAATTGGCCTAAATAACCACACTCCGGCATGGAGTTTATCGATAATCTGAGCAGATGCTGGACTACCTAGTGTGCCCATCAGTGATATGGTCACAGCTAGTCATTTAATTGGAAACCACTCACGTGCAGAATTTGACACTGGCTCTAACTCACAAAGTACAATGTTTGCAGATTTTCAATGTTTGTCTTCTAACAATAAAAAATGCAATGTTCTCACCTTCTCCAGGAGATTAGGTTATAATCATGAAAAAGTCTTGTGAGCTGCATTTTTCTGAAATTTGAAATGATTTTATGACACTAAGAAATAAGGATACATGTTTATATTTTCCTTGCAAAACATTATGTGTTTCTTTGGAACAATTTGATAGATATATAGCTTTAATATCTCTTTTGTCACATCTGCCTGAAGAATTTTCTTCATTTTGGGAAAACAAACATTGGCAATTAGCCTCACATCTATACCAATCAGATTTCAGATTCTTCCATTTCTTTATTTGACTTTTCCTCTGCCAAACATTTCTGCTTGTCCTTGTGGTGTCTTGGTTTTGCAAGCTCATCCTCACCTGCATCCCTTATGTGCCCCTTACTGGGCTCTGAGCATTTGCAGACTTGGGGTTCCAGCCAAAAGCACTATAAAGTTGGAAGAACACTCTTCTTCACCTTATCAGATTGCAACGGGGACTGGGGTTCTGCTATCTCGACTCTACTGACTAAATGCAGGAGAAAGATGATTTTTGCTCCTGGGGAAATTATATGATTTTTGTACTATTTCTCCTAAATCTCTGGCTTCTTGGCCCTTGTTTTACGTGGAGAGTACAGTAAGATGGAGCATTTTACATGATGGAGGTGCCAAAGTCCATGCCCCATAAAAAGCGGACATCTGTGTCTGAATCTCTGCCCCGCTGTATTCAGCCCCTGCACAGAAGGCAGCGTACAATAGCTCAGCGTTCAGTCTGCTTAGGTGCTTCCTTAGAATTCTAAATAATCTGAATTTCATAGCACTGTTTAACAGTGTCCGGTCAATAAGTAGCTTGTTTTCACCTGGATGGTTCCCCTTCGAAAAGTTGTCTGTAGCTCTTATAACCTAAAATAAGAGTTTCTAAAGTGCATTTGGCCTTACCCCTGTGATAAAAAGCAAGTGAATAACCAAACACAAAAGGATTTTAAGCTTCTTTCAGCCAGCGTATCTAGTACAGTCTCCCTGCAGACTCTCCTCTGTTCCCTTGCCAAACCTATTGTTCCTTTTTTGATGTGCAATTTTTCAAACAGCCTCTGTCAGTGCACTTTGGGTGACACTGAGTGCCAAGTAAATGCACGTGGCTTTTTTAAGCACCTGGCCTGGACATTATTCTTCTAGGTGCCCGCACCCAGCAGTACGCAGCAAAATGAAGCCTCTTTCAAAGAGATAACACTTTACCCTCGGTGCACATGCTGATCTGATGTGCTGTAGAGTAAGTCCGAAGGTGGGCAGAAGGAGGGGAGTGAGCCAGTAGGTAAATTAGCGAGGACCTAGAAAAAGCGTCCCTGTCATTTCCCATCATCCTGGACACCCTTGGATCACACGGCGTGATTGTTGTAACCCGCCATCCCTAAAATCTCTGCCATGCTGTCTTCATTAATAGCCATCTAACATCATGGCCCTGCTTTCAGGTACAATCCCTCCACTCATTAAGTCAGTTGTCCAAAGTGAAGAAGGGCTGACAACCAACGAGGGGCTCAAGATGCTGGTGACCATCTCCTGCATCTTAGTGGGTGTTCTGCTGCTGTTTGCACTCTTGCTGGTGGTCCGGAGAAGGAGGCGGGAGCAGAGGCTGAAGAGGCTGAGAGGTGAGTCCAGGCTCTGCCGTCCACCCACATCTGCCCACTGTCACTGGCCTGCCAGGTCCCCCAGCTACCTGATCCTGTGAAGTGCCTTCAGCAAGACCACAGAGCATTCGGGAAAAAGCCAGACACATGTTACTGCTCGGTCCAACGGAAGCTGAGTAAAAGTCAGCCTCTCACCAGTCTCCTGAATCCTAGATGTCAGTAGGCAAAGGAAATTATTTTCTCATGGGATTTTCAACCCACCTTTCTTTAATTTTCAGCCATTCCAGTATTGCCACCAATTACGCTTTCTACCGTGCTTCCCCCAGAATAAGACCGGGTCTTGTATTAATTTTTGCTCCAAAAGATGCATTAGGGCTTATGCTCAGGGGGTGTCATCCTGAAAAATCATACTAGGGTTTATTTTCTGGGTAGGTTTTATTTTGGGGGAAACACGGTATCAGATGAGCTCTGGAAATGAGAACTATTGTATTGTCAGGAAGCAGAAATTGAGGGCTGATGGTACTGGTAAAGCTTTGTGAGGTAGAAAATATATGCTTTTCCGAATTAGAAATCTGAGCTGGTGTAAGAGTTTCAGTCTAAGAAAAAAATAATGGGAAATGGGAACATAGGCCAGATGAGATCCATGGTTGCTGGGCACTGTTATTTAATGCCTGGCCCGGTAGGGTTCTGGCGACGAGGCTATTCCCAGCTCCTGGCCAAAAGCCATGACTTGCCCTTGCTCTGTAGGGTGAGGACAATGAGTTCTTTCATACACAAAACGCTGTGCAGGACAAGTGTGTCCAAGTCCTTTGCTTTTTACCGTCAGGGCATTTAACCAAGCTGCCTCTTGGTAAAAATACATATACACCTTGTTCGCATTTTGTGATCAGTGCAATGTGGGGTAACGTCATGCAGCGTCCTGTATAGTCTTCAAAGTGACATTTTAGGAACAAATCTGGAAGCACCCCCCTAAAACATATCTGTGATGTCCCCAAACCTTGCGGATATATGTGGAAAACACTGACCTCCCCAGTAAATACTCCATTTGATCATGACCCAGTTAGAGCAGCAGAACGTGGCGGCGTTTCCCCCAGTCTTCCCTTATCCAAACGCTCCTCGTTATGTGACTCTGGCACATGTTGCTATCATTTTGCGTCCACTTTGCCAACAAATTTAAATGTTTGAAGTCCATTGCACTCCATCTGTACACTTTAACTGTCCTTCCATTTAAATCTTCTGCAGCCCAACAATTCAAATGCACCATCGATCTCATTGAAATAGCCTCTCTAACTTGTTAAGCACTTATCTTTTCATTTTACGGACCCTGCTTGAATGAATCCTATATCCCCCACGCTAGGTGCTTGATGTACAAAGATGGAAAGAAAGAGCCTCTGAATTCTAGGTTTAATGTAGAGGGGAGACATATCAGCATCTACCAGGAAAAGACAAAAAAAAATGCCATGAATGCTCAAATGAGGCTTCAAGCAAAGCCTATGTAAGCACAAAAGAGAGAGTGATTAATCCCAACTGGGGAGAAAAGGAAAGGCCATCTGAGAACTACATGAAATAGCACTAAAAAGATATAATACTGCCTAGTATGTTGAGAAGGTCAGTGTAAAGTGAGCTATGTTGTATTTCATCCGCAAGTGTTCATCACTGAAATACCAAAGGGACTTTTTTTTAACCCTTTCACAGAAAATAGAATCCCATAAACTGGACATCAGGGGCATTATTATTGAGGTACCGTCGATCGACCAATGGTGGGGGAGGGGGAGCGGGGGAGTTTGTCCTTGTAGCATGTAGACAGCCTAGTTGCATTTAGAAGACAACGAATTGCCCAATATAACATTGTTTTAAAGCAACAGTCAAATCTTATTAATCATTTCTATTTGATGACAAGGGTTTGGCAGCAAATAGGTTAAACATCAAGGCAATCTTTCCCAGTGTTCTAGCACCCTCTGCCAAATTCCCCTTTTCTTTTTCCCCCTTCCCCTTACTGCTCACTCCCTCCTTCCCAGCTACTGTTTTATGTTCCTGTTCTACTTCCAACTTAAGTGCCCCAACCTCACTCTTCCTTGTAAAGAGCAAGGAAGGGAAGCTAAAGATATTGCTGACGTTTACGGATGCATTTGGGTTAGACTGATGGTGGGCTCATGCCTCCTTTATTTTCATTCTGAACAGTTCCTGTAATTTAGCTATTGCTTTGCAAGGGCTTTGTCCGGAAGAGCTGCTGGAACTGGCATTTTTATTGTTGGCATCTCTACTTGTAGACACCCGCGTTTTGTAGTGGGTCTCGGTAAGGAAAGCCATACATCAGGTCAGAGAGCATGGTTTTTCATTGCCCGGAAACAGTTTTGTGTTCTTTGTGCAGGAGAAAAGATAGAGCCAACACCAAGGTTTCAGTGGGAAGAAAGTAACTGCTGTGGCAAAGAAGATGTATTCATGAGGGAAGCCGAGGAGTGATGAATTCCAGAGCAGAGGCTTGCACAGACAAAGGCATCTGCAGACTTGCATTTTGTCCATGCTTAATAAAGGCTTCTGAGTCAAGAGTCTGACAGGAGGGCAGCGAGAATACAGAGGGTCGGGTACCCAATTCCATCTGCTTCCTAACAGCAAGTTTTTATGTGGACGCACTAAAACGCATTCAATTCAACAAGCCATGGTTGGTTATCTACCATGTGCCAGATGTAACCTTTTTAAAACCCAATAGCAAAATCTTCTTATTAACCATTTCTATTTGATCACAAGAGTTGGACTAAGTCCTGGAGAGAAAAGACTATGAAGTCTCCATCCCAGAAGCATAGGCACTGACACTGTAGTGGCAGTGACTACAGGATTAAAGGGACAGGCTCATCTTCCTAAAACTGTGGGAAGGGTGCCGTAGAAGGACAGAGTGAGTGACGAGGAGTCAGTGAAAGGCCTGGCCTGGTCCCAGAAAGGTCTTTGTCTTGTAGCCCTGCAGCGCCCCTGACATGTTACTTAATGACATGGGAGGAAATTGCAGCCGCAGAGTTTAATGTAGTAAGTGCGTCTCTATTAAACAGAGTTCATTAGTAGATCACTCAATTACAACCTGACCCACATAAGGCACAGATTCTGTGCTGGATTAGAATGAGCTCAAATATGTTTACAGATTCGACAGAAAGACTTATTTCACGTAATATTTTTATCGTCCAAAACGAGGATGTTTTTAACAACTTTTCCATGTTGCCTGAGCAGCCGCTGATCAGGATCAAACATGGAAATAAGAAAATGTGGATTATTGAAAAAATATCGTAAGGGTTTCTAATGGACACTGTTAGTTACTATGTAAGGTCAACTTCATATTGCTGACCTTGTCTGATTGCTGCAAACTACCAAATGTTTATAAGCAGGATACGTTTTCCCGTATAGCCAAGCAACCTAGTTAGGTGAATACAATATAATATTCTTTTATATAAATTTTTTTTTTAAAAAAAAAAAAGAAAGAAAATGGGACTCAAGCAATCTAGCCAACCTATATTCTCCCTTCCTGAATACTTTACTAATTTTAGAGCAGAGCAAAGTCTAAATTGTCTGCAACTGCTACATTTAAAAAAAAAATCTATCACCTTATCCAGGAGTTCAGAAGCCACATTTTGCTTTTGATGATGCCCTGATTTTCCCCCACTTCTAGATCCTTTGAAGCGCTAGGTTATAGAATGAGTCACTGGCTGGGCCCATGATCTCAGCAGCCCTAACCTTATAAAAATTTGATTCTCGTGTCAAGTAATCAATGCCAGGACCCCTAAAAGCTTCCTCCTTTAGTAGGAGTTTACCCGAGAGCGTGCCAAGGGGCAACTGGCAGTGCCGAGCCAAAAAGCTACTTCCAAGACTTCAAATAAGCCAAAAATAAAAATCAATGGATGATACAAAATTTGGCCAGGCCTCTGCGTCAAAATGCCCTTATTCCTTGGAACAGAAACATATTTACTATTTTAAACATGGTTTGGAAAGGGTTAATCAGACTGGACAGTTCAGAGGCCATTCCCGGGGAGAGTCTAGTCTGGTGGTTCTACAGGGGGACAGTTGACCGGTGAGCCCTGAGGTGTCGTCATCATTGTCTGACTTCTGACATGACATTGATCTGCTCTGCAAATGAGCTAAACACTCTCCTCGCTTGGAAGACCAGACGTTGGCTTGAACTTTAAAACCTAAAGGAAGAGGGGTGTGTGCCTAGGAGACTGGTGGCAGGTAGACTTGGCGGGGGGGACTTAAAGTGCGTAGAGGTGGTCACGGCACTTCCGCAGAGCCCCGTGTGAGCAGGAAGGACACAGTGCTGTGAGTGAGGCCATCGGGGGGCGCAGCCTGGAAACACAGTACTGTGAGTGAGGCCATCGGGGGGCGCAGCCTGGAAACACAGTACTGTGAGTGAGGCCATCGGGGGGCGCAGCCTGGAGACGTCGTCGCCGAGCTACTAGTTGCCCAAGTTGTGCTTTCCGTGGGAACAGAACTGCGGACTCTGAGACTCTTTCATTCCATGCTTTGGGTTGTCATCCTTCTTCCTTCATCCTTTGTTGCTTTCTCTTTTTCCCTTGTCTTGATTTCTTCATAAAATTACCCTCTGAAAACTCCAAACTTGTTATGGCATAACTAAGTAAAAAGGGGGTTCTGTGTTAGAAAGTGGGAAGCAGAGGAGCCCTGGGATGGTGGCAAGGCCAAGCCAAGGGCAGCCAGTGGCACGAGGACCAGAGAGGGGACAGCCAGGAGGGACAGTGCTGGCATCAGCCCCAGAGCTTCGTCCTGCCTGGAGTCTGTTCTGTCCATGTTTGTCCTATTAGCAGTTCGCTCAGATTCCAAATATCTTTGGATTTCTTTTCGGGTACTTATTTTATATCAGCGTTCATTTGAACATGCTGATGGTTGGAAGTTTTATTTGTGATCTTGTAAAAAGTGAAACGCAGACGTATAGCCCTTACAAAGTACCTCTTTATGAGACCCATCCCAATGCCACTGAAAAGCAGGGGCTGCTGCAAGGGTGCTTGCAGATACACACTATTGATGGATGGTAAAGCTGGGTACGATCAGCCACCCCCACAGTGGCTTTTTGTTGCTGTGGGTGTGTGCAAGTGACAGCCCAATGGAGGCACTGCCCTAAGCATGTCCCATTTTACTTAACTAGAATTTTGGAAACAAAAATGTAGCCATGTGGCTGTGAATGAGATTCCTCTTTTTTAAAGATGCTTTTGGGCATATAAATATGAGGCAACTCAGACTCTCGACACTAGCTCAGTGCAGTGACTGAGACTGGCTGTGCCCGCCCCCTGCAGCCATGTGGTCTGTGCCACGTGGTTCGTAAGGACCATCATGCCCTGTGCAGGCCCAAGATGGGAGGAACGGTCCACGGGAAGAACAAGGGGACTGGGGGAGACTTGATGGGCAGGGCAGTTCTGGGAGCGAGAGGTTGGGCACGGGACATCGTGCGGCAACACTATGGACCCCTTCCCTGGAGCATCCAGTGGCCCCAGCTCATTTCAACATCTGTCTAAGACACAGCACAGGGGGTCGAACATTTATTAGCAGGCTGATTTGAAAGCCTTCAGTGCTCTTAAGACTATGATTCCAGGACTTTTAAACATTATCTTAAGTGGCCCCAGATTCTCTTCTCACCCCCATACAGAGGTGTGTCCAAGCTGCTTCCATCTTCTCTTCCCACCGTCTCTATACAGACATGAACAAGTGCTCCGCTATGTTGTAAGCCAAACACCTCCACCCAAATCCCTGCTTCCACATCCTTCCAGATGCCCATTCCTATCTCTATATTACCACACACAGCCCTGCGTAGCCCAGATCGTGCCATTGCCCTGGGCTCCCTGCAGTCCCTCTGCCTCCACACCTGGCAGGTCCCTGATTCCTGCAGATGTCCTCTATCTACTATAATGTTATCTGCTCCCTGCTCCCCTATTCTCACTGCAGGCCTCTAACCCAGCCCTCACAGCCTCTCCCTTTGCCCCACCCCCATTCTGAGCACTGATCTGTGTGTAGGTCGCCTGATCTGTGCTGGTTGGCGGCATCCACACCCACCCACCAGCACCTCTACCCTCCTCTTCCCCTGGGGCCAGTTCAAAGCTTCCAGATTAGGACCAGTCACACAAAGTCACCTCCCCGTACCTCCTCCTTCATGTCTTGACCATCCCCAGTTCACAAACACCCCTGGAAACATCACTGTCCTCCCAAACTGACCTACTCCTTGCTTCCCCAAGGAGCTGAGAATTCGAATGCACAGTAATTCTGTGGCATGGAGCACTCTTCCCATCTAAGCCTGTGCTCCCCAGAACCCCCGGCTCCCTTTGAGGAGTAGGGAGTCTTGCATCCTTCCAGACTGACCCAACCTGAGACAATGCTCTCCTGGGATCGTCTCCCTCAGTCAGCGGGCACTAGCATCAGCTCCTCTGTGTGTCTCTGAAGCTATGACACATAGCACTGTATGTATAAAGGGCCTTAAGGATAGTGATGAAAAAGGATTTTGAACACGTAGACATTGCTTATGAACTCCCACTCAGCTGCAGCAAATGACTGAACATATCTGGGTCCCAGTTTCTTGGTTTCTGAATGAGGACGATAATTCCCAGACAGAGACGGACGTTAAGGGGCCAAGAGCTATCAGTCCCACAGTAAGTGGCACGATGCACATTCCTAGTACGTGCTCAGCTGTGACCCCAGCCCACCCCAGGCCCACGCTCCAGGAGACAGTTACACATGGTCCCTGAAAGGCAACTGTGCCACCCAGACTCCGCCAGCACTTCTCATAGGTGAACTCACAAAAGTGAATTTCCATTGATGTAACTTTTATCACATGAAATCAGAAGAAAGAAATAGTAGCTAAGACAGAAAAAGAAAGGGATCTGCTGTAAGAGGATGAGCGTAGGGAAGCCTGGACCAAAATGCCCTTGGGCACCTAGACCTGTGGCCCAATGTAACCTTGACAAAGGCGCTGTGGACAGGGAAGCCCTGCGGTTAGAGCCAGTCAGCATGCGAAGGGGACTCTGTTCTCGCCTGGGCCACACTGCAGTCCCCGAGCACGTATGACAGAAATCACAGGAGAGAAAACTGACGACTGACTACGGGAACCGGAAAAGAAAGGTGATGATAGGCAAAACGGGGAAAAGCAGGTCCATTCTGCAGACCCTTGAGTCTGTGTTACCTACGAATCGTGAGCTGACGTGTTTACATCTTGGAGGGTTTTCTCCTCTCTATTTTAGAGTATGAACGAGGCAGTGCTCGGTTGTTACACATAACTAATTATCCCCACACTTCTGGTATTTTGCATCTATATATATTTACTTTGCAAGTGTTAAATCATTCAGGAAGAGAGGAAATTCACTGTATTTACTTTGTCTTTGCACATAAATATAAAGACATGAGCTGGGAAATTAAACGCTGTTTTGATTTCTTTGCTTCACCGTATGGGAGGGAGAGAAGGGAGCTGTTTCCTTTCCCAGGCTGAATCCATCTGTGCACAAAACTGGGCCTGTTGTGAGGTTACAGTGGGAACTGGCATGGCTGACTTGAAAAACTGCGCTTTGCTTCCGGGGTGCTAGCCCATGTGTGGTTACAACCCTGTGACGTCCTCACCTCTCAGTAATACCATGTTTCCCCAAAAATAAGATTGTGTCTTATATTAATTTTTGTTCCATTAGGGTGTATTTTCAGGGGATGTCTTATTTTTTCATGTACAACAATCTACATTTATTCAAATACAGTCATGTCATCTTTTGGGACGTCGTCATAACGTACTAAATGCGTCCGTCTGGCTGACGATCTTAACTAGGGCTTATTTTTGGGGTAGGTCTTATTTTCAGGGAAACACGGTAGCAGGCAGCTCCCTGACATGAAAATGATGGCATTTAAATGTCAACCCCCAAAAGATGAAAGATGGCATGAAATGCTTGCACGTATGTATTTCTATACTATAGAGCTAGTCACACCGTCAGCTGAATATATTTCCAGAAAGTTCTGTTCATTGAACACTACATTTGACATCAAGACTTTTTAGAGAGCAATGAAAGAAAAACAAAAGGAAGGCTTTTGTGTTGTAAGACAGGAAACGGTCATTTTTGCCGGCACAAAATCTGTAAGAAGAACAAATTATATTTTAAGGAGAATGAGAATTTCAAAGCAATGTCACCAAAAAACTGGAATTGTTTTCCTACATCATTTTTAGGCAGGATTTCTTTTGTCAGGAGTGGTAATGACATCATGACATTTATATCATTTTTGCCCTACCAAAGGGACTCACAAGTCTATAGTAATACCTTTTCTAAGTGATCTATGGTGCCAGAAGCTTTTTAATTTTTATAATAAAAATAGTAGAATTTGTATTACATAAGTGAATTGCTTTCAAAATGTTAACTTTCTGACTACTGAAAATAAAGTTGGGTTTTCTAAAAGTAAATAGGTTGTAATAAATAAACAAATAAGTAGGTTGTAATAAAACCATTAGTAGGGGTCTGAGAATTTTTATGGCCCCAGAGTGTTATGTTTTTTTTGTAATTTAAAAAAGGAAAAAGAAATATATATATTTCATATATATATGCATATATATATATATATATATATATATATATATATATTATATATATATTTCTATAAGAAATATATAAAATTGTATATATATAAATTTAAACATATGTATTTCCCATGTAGAAGGAATGCACTAAACTTTTGGTTATTAGCAGTAGTGTGCGTATACAATTACATTTCAAATGGCTATTATCTAACTCTGCAGAATATTTGTCACAAATGCCTAAGTGAATGTTAATAACTTATTTATCATGCACTAATATTAACTTTCTTTCCCCAGATGCAAAGAGTTTAGCTGAAATGCTCATGAGGTAAGAACAAAACCTACCGTCCCAGATATCATGTTTAAAAGAACAATTTCCAACTTGCCTTAATGATTTTTTTAAATGACAGTCTGAAGTTGATAACACATATTGTTTTTGACATACAATGTCCATTCTATGTACCAGAGTATCCCTGTTGGATATATAAATAGCAAATAATATACTCTTATGCATGCCATAGGTAGTTTTGCTGTTAATTGGGCTCAACCAATAGAGTGTTTTCCATTAAACTGGAAATAAAAAGGCACATTATAGCTGAGTAGCTTTGGTTTTGCTTCCACCCACATACACATATACCACCTTTGAGGTTAAGCCTTCTTCCAACAGTTAGCCAAGTGAAGGAAAATCACAAAAGGAAATAGGTGGTGCCCTGTGCTCTCCCGAGGCAATGGGCTGATCACGAAAGATTCTGCTTGCCCTCAGCTCCCATGGCACCTTCAGCACCTCTCCTAGGGCGCTCACCAACTTCTGCTGCAAATCTCTCGTCACCGTCTGGTCTTGGAGGTGATAGCCTGATGCAGCATGATCCCGTTAGCACCCAGCACTGTGGTTGCCCCACTCATAATTGCTGAGTAGATGAATGACTAGGGCTAGTTGAAAAAGTAAGTAAATGTTTGCATCTATGGAAGACGCCCCAGTATTTGCTTTTTAAGCTTTTTATGTTGTAATGATCAAACCCAACATGGAAGAGGGTAATCAGAGTCTAGAACCAGATAAGAAAAATGTCAGGGACCCTGATGGTGGATTTGATGTTGCCATTTTAGGATGTCTAAAGTGGGAAAGAAAGAGGATGGGGTTTGGGCTCTCATCCCACCTCAGCACAGTTGGCTTTAACTCCCTCCCCCGTCTTTGCCTGTACAATGAGTACTTTTGTTCTTATTCACGGAGAGCCCATGTCCCATGTCACCAGTATCTTTAAAGACCTAAGGCAGAGGTCACCTACCATTGGCCCATGGATGACGTTTCCCACAGACATTTCTGTTTGGTCATACTGTGTTTTAAAACAATGTGGATTGTGGGTAAAGGACATGCAGAAATCAAAGATCTGAAATACTTAGTGTGAGCAATTAGATGATCATTGGTGCCGTTTTCCATGATTAGGAAGATAGATGCACAGGGTGTGGACTTTTCATTTCCTCTTTTACAGACAGGGGTTGAAGGATGTTAATGAGAATGAAAAGACTTGTATGGATTGTGTTGAATTCCAGATGCTTTTTCAGCATCCAGGGAAAGTGTCAGATAGCTGGCAGCAGGAATTTGGGGCCTAGAGGGGAGCTAGACATGCCAATGGCCTGTAGAGTATCTTCTTCATAGTGACATCACACTGGATCAAGCTCGCGTGAGAAGATGATGAAAACTGACCTGAAATGCTTTGAGTCCATGCTCTTGTGAAAGTCTGTACTTGTTTACTAAGCAGGAATAAGGACGTTCTGTGGTCACATAGAAGCATCCAGACATGTATGCACTTGTGTCGAGCAAATCTGACAAAACACCTGGGGGTAAAAGACAAAGTCGTTTGATTTATAATAACTCATTTACCTGGTAAAATAAATGTTCTCTTGTAGACTTGAAAATATTAATTAATTGATGCCATTTAGAAATCAAGACATTTCACATAAAATGTTGGCTTTCTGCCTTCTCTTGAAGTCAGCTCTGACCACCTGGGCATGGCCATTTGATAACGGCTGACTGGAGCTGCATCCAGCGTGCCCTTTAGACTGGGCATGACTTTTGTCAGCACAGCGGGACCCTGCCCAGCCCACTTCACTGATTTTGTACCCTAGTCTGTTTCCTGTAGTGTTTCTGGCCACTTCCTCCTTCACTCCCCAACTGTAGATCATTCCTCAGCCCAAAGCCCATGACACCAGAGTCTGCGTTTTCTGACATGTTCAACATTAGTTTAGTTAGGATGATCTGGTATTAGTTCCTTTGAGGTCCTAGAATGCATCCCTCCCCCTTCTCATTAGCCTGGAGCAAGACATTAGAAAGCATCTTCTTTGTTAATAGGGCAATTACTGTGGTTGAAAGACCACCTGTTGATTTCCGCAGGAATTAATAATGGTATTCCCAGTTGACAGTTGCCAACATCAAATTAGAAATGATAAAACTAGTAATTACTCCCAATTTAGGCAGTTGAGATGGTTTTTCTCCAAAGGGTGAAAGTGATTGAAAAGGAAAAGAATTTCCAAGCTCCTCACGTAGGTGGATTCTTATGGGATTAATTTAGAAGTAAAAGCGATGCTTTTAATGGTGAAGGGTTAATTCAATCTGAGTTTCGCAGGTTAACAGGCCAAGCAACAACAGACCTTGTCACTTACCTGTGAGTTTAGGGACAGCAAGATTTTGAATGTGGACTGAAAAGTCTAGGCAAGTCATATCCCCTGGTGCAGAGAAGGCTACGGAATTGTCTTCTGGATCTTTGCTGCCACTCTCTCGGGAAGTTGAGGACTTAGCAAGCCGTGCAGGGAAAACATAGAACCATAGGATCTACACTCTCGGCCTAATGCGGCCCCACCTGGTTGGGTGATTTGGGGTATGTCATTTCCCCTTCCTGTGTCTAACTTTCCTTATCTAAAAACAACACTTAGAAATTGTTCCTAGTTTTATCATTCTGTGATCTTGGTGAAGGTAACGTGTATTTTCCAACCGTGTTCCACAAAAAAGTCTCTGCATGCTTCAGTGGGATTGGTTGTCCCAGGGCCAGGCAGGCAGATGCCACTGTCAGACAAACACAGACAACCTGGAGTCCTCCAGGGATGTCCCACAGGGCGCCATCTCCCATCTCTGGGCTTCATGCTACTGGACACTCATCCCTTTCACCCAAGCCAATCACCCTAGAGAAAGGAAAAAAGAAAGATTTCACCTACCGTGCCCAGATAGACAGGATTTACCTTTTATATGATTAGGCAAGAATAATTTTTAAAAAACTGCCAGCCTTCTGAGGTGTGAGATTGGCCTGCCCTACGGTGCTAACCAACATGTGGTTGATGTCCGAGGACCAGTATTAGTAAGAGCTAGTTGTAGGCAGAAAAGCGTTCAAACTGAGAGTTTAAGTTAGTTCAGCTTTGTCGATATTCCTATTTTTATTCGTGTAGTATAAAATATACCCACCCAACTATTATAATGAGACGTGATCCTGGTAGACCTAGTTATTTTATACCTACAGAATGTTCCATATCATATTGGGCGGGGGGAGGGGGGCGGTGATGTACAGACATCTTCATTAGTTTTTTTTTTTCTCTCCACAAATCTTAAGGAAGTAGTAAGACTTTGAAGAGTTGTACCAACGTCAAGTAATTTATTAGCTAAGCCCAGAAATACCATCACTGTGAACCGTCATCATCTCTCTGTCATTTTAATCAGACGACAACCAGATGGCAAATGGATGATGGACTATATTTCAATAATAACTAACTAATATATTTAGCATGAACCTATATTATATGAAAGATGCAATTTTGTTTTCACAGTGAAAACATTCAGAATCTTGTTCCAGGTAACAAATGAGATTTCTTTAAATAGCTTTTTTTTTTTTTTTTAGGCTTAGTTGCTGTTCTGATGATTGATTATTGTAATTTTGGAGATTCAGCCTTCATATAACAATAGATTATAAAATATGGCAGCAAAGATCAAGAAACAACTCAGTTGGGACCTAATAACCCTTTGAGAATGACAAGAGTATTATTGCCCCAAAGCAAAGCCTCTGGGACATGTCACCGAGCTCACACTTTTCCCGCTGAACAACATGAATTATCAACAACCTTCAACACGCATTTATTGAGCACCTACTTTGGCCAAATACTGTTCTAAGTTCTAGGGATGTACGGGGAACAGAACACATGAAAATATCCCTGTGGAACTTACATCCCAGTGGGAAAGACAAATAATACAGAAGTCGATTAAATAGATGCTATGGAGTATTAAGTGCTAAGGAGATAAAATTAAGCCGAGAGTGGGGAGAGGCAGTATGAGGGCCACTCCGTAGAAGGGAGAGAGCCAGCCACCTGGGTACTGTGGTAGGGATGGGGGAGTGTGTTCTAAGCAAAGGGAACAGCAGGTGCAAAGGCGGGGGGAGAATTAGCCCCTGAATCTCAAAGTTGATTGGCCATTTTCTTTCCTCCCACGCAGGGCTTCACAGCAACAATCCTCAGAGGAGGAGTTTACCTCCAGCTTTGATTGCTCTTGCTCATAAAGTCTAATCATATTCTGAGTCTCTGGGCCACTTGCAGTGGTGCACGGCAGTCATTTAGCTGGCTTCCTGTGTCCATCTGACAGCACGCCCCTTATTGTTAAGGATAGCCCGCGCTTGGGTTCATGGCTGGTTAGTAGAGCAGCTGCTGATGGCCTCATAACTATTCATGATGAGCAGAAGGAACTAGCTCACACTTCTATTTTTGGTGCAAGGACAAGCTCAAGTCCCCAGTGAAGTTTCTAAACAGATCTTTCAGATATTCTCAGAGGAGTAGTTCCCATATGTTTCTGTGGAAATAGAGCTTGTCTAAGCATGACGTAACTGTAGCCCCCCAAGTCACCAAAATGTTCTTCATTTTATACAAGTATTTGAGTCTGTGCCGTAAAAAACAACAAAATAAAGTGAGAACTTAGTTAAGGAAATAATTTTAAAAAGTGTACAGACCGTGTGAAACATTCGGGCGGAAACGTTTGAATCTGGGCACTGCCTAATTAGCATGATTTAGCTCTATAACCCAGTTACTCATCTGCAGAGTAGGAAATCTGGTTCAGAAGCAGCCCCAGGTAGGAATGCTGCAGCTTGCAGAAGCTGTCACTTTCCTGGACTGTTTTGTTTACACTCAAGTGAAAAAAAAGGGTGATTATGAAATATTCAGAATATTCACACGGACTTCCTGTGCAAATGTCTAAAGGGCCTCTTGAGTGAACTTGACCTTCGGCCACGTGGTTCAAGAATGCCAGGGGGCTACTAGACTTATCGGGCGCATCACTTCATACATTACGTAAATGTCTAACCACTATGCTGTACACCTGAAACTAACAGAAAATAACATTGAATATCAACTGTAACTGAAAAAAATAAATGAGTAAAGAGTGGATGAGTTGTCAGGGACAAGGAAGGATCTGAGACTCCCGGCGAATGTGTGGTTAGAGCAAAAAGCCCTTGACAGCTAGTGTGGATGGATGCCCCCTTTGTTCTCCCTTAAATATCAGGAACACAGTGATAAATCATCCTGGAGGGTACGAGGCTCCAGAAATCTTTCTCAAAGCAGATTTTGACAATTGTTGAGCTGGAATTATGGATGCTAGGGATTACTGCATTGATTGAATTATCTGAGTGACCACTGCTTCTTAGACGGTGTTCAGTGGACATTATTTTTAAAATCTGCCCTATTCTGGAAAGTCCAAGCACCTACTCTTCTAATGTGGGTTTCTAATTAAAGCCTTTATCAACTTTTTTGTATTTTTGCGTAACATGCAGATTGATTTTTTTTTTTTTACCACAAGCTGTAACTGAATTCGATTATGCCATTTTACTGCCTATTTTCGTTTAATTTCTACAGACAGCTCACTCTAAGAATAATTTTCTGGTACACAAATTTTGAGATAAAATTCTTACAGTAATTGCTTCTTTTCCATGCTAAAATGCAATACGAGTTAGGAACACTAATGTCAGGGAAGTTAACAAGGCTTATGATTGGTTACTAGAACAAAAATAGAACCACTCCAGCTATAACTGCAAATCCATTAGTAAAACCCCCATCCAAAGCACAGCTGGTGCCCAGGCTTCCTCCCTTACCATCACTGGAACAGCTCCTATCTGACAAAGGAAAATGGTGTTGGTTTAAAAACCACTCTTTTTGTTTCACTTAACCTTCACACAAGAAATGGGAAATTCCAAAGGTCCTATTGATAAATATAGAACCAATCTCTATTGACAGTTTGTATTTTCTGAACTTCACAATTGACTACTGAAATTTAGTATGAACAAATACCAGTGGAATGAAGGGAAAGTTATCCACTTCTACCCCTGCCAAGAGATTCACAGAGATAGTGTTAGATTATATTAGATAATATCTAATTATTATTGGATAATAAAACACATTAGGGTGTAAGCCTATGTTGGCATACTGCAACGCTGAACTGCATTTGTTAATTCATTCCCCCTGTTGTATCCCCAGTAAGAATACCCGGACTTCAGATACCTTGAGCAAGCAACAGCAGACCCTGAGAATGCACATCGACATACCCAGGGCTCAGCTTTTGATAGAAGAAAGAGACACGATGGAGACCATTGGTAATGTGCCGTGTTTGTGACTCGACACAACATGGCTGCTACAGCCATGCCCTCTCAGCCCAATTCTGGGAGGTGGGAAATGTTAGATATGAGAATGTCTTGAATGCTACCTGAGCAAAGAAGTTAGAAGGTAGAGAACTGTTATTGAGGAGAATAGTAAGTACCAGCAAATGTGGAGGAAAATGAACTTACATATACCTCAGAGGTCACCCAGCATAGGAGTTCCCCAACTCTGATCCACTTTGGGTTTTTCCTGGGGAGGCTATTGGTGCCGCTCCATAGAATGAACACCTGTAATCGAATAAGCCAGAAGGGCCACACACCAAATCTCTGTCTTAGAAACCTGGTCTGTGCTCTCCTCCTCAACTCCAGTAAGGCCTTCTTTAAAGAAAATGTTTAAACTCTACGTAACACCTAACAAACTAATGTCTTGGCACAAGGCCTCTTTTCTCCATCCCCCAGCACCCCATAAACATTCTGGAAGGTTTCTTCACAGTGCTTTTGGAGATTCCCCCAGTTTCTTTGTTCCACGATTGCAAAACAGACACCTGGAAAGCTTTTGAGACTTGTTTGCCCAGAACCCAAGTGTCTTAACTTTTTCTGGCCTCTTTCCATTCCAAGTCCACCATGCCACACTGGCCTGCCTAGATAGTTCTATTTACTCCAGAATCAGAGTCTTCATATTTCCATGTAATAATGCTCAGGAGAATAGCTCACATTCACTGAGAGTTCTCTAAATGTCACATGTTTCATGAGCACTTTATGTGCATTATTTAACTTAACCCTCCCAACCAATACAGGAAAAAAGTACTACTAGGTAACTGGGATGTGGAGAGGTGACATAGCTTGAAGGTTACACAGATGGGTAGGAGCAGAACCGGGGCGAGGCCCCCGCCAGCCACCTACTTGGCCTCCACTGGCCACCTGCTTCCATAGCAACTGGCTACTTCACAGAACCCCTTGCCTTAGAAGCATCACTGAACTTCCTAGTACCCATATAAACTCTTTGAGGCAGGTTACCAAGGCTGCCAATTTTCAAACTTCACTCTGTGTTAGTTCTGGAAAGTGTTTGCTGGCACTCAGTCCCAGGGCAACCCTTTCCTGTGGCTTGGCTAAAACTGCCCAGCTCCTGGCATGCACCCTAGATAGCTCCTGCCAGGAAGGCAGTGGTAAGTGGCCAGGTTGGCAGGGCATCTCCATCGCCCCTTGACCCTGCCTTGCTTTTTTATGTTCTAGTAGAATAGCGGAGATGTCTTGACCTAATGGCTCATAAATTCTGAGGACTGGGCTGCCCTTGCCGGAGTCAAGTTTGTTCTGGGTGTACCAGCACTTACGGAAGGTTGCTCAAGTCCAATTTGGCTTTCGACCAACCAACTCTGGTGAAATACTACCCTTGTTATATGAGGAGTCAGTGCGCATCCTGAAACACACAGGAGTTTATGCGCTTACTCACATCAGAGCAAGGCACCACGTTTTGTTTCTCATCACCTTTTCTTTGCAGTCGCATGTCTGGAATCTCTCTTATTGAACTCAGTAGATTGGACACTAAAACTAAAATTCACTTTGACACCTCAGGTTGAAAATCAAAATGTAACTCTTTCGACCTTATAACACGGATATGACATTTGCTAAATGCCCCTCGCTAGACGTGTTAATACTCCTACCTGTGGCTGTTAAAGTACATAGCGAGGCGCATCCTGGGAGAGAAGAATCGCCTCCTAAACCAGAGGAAGATCTCCTGATTTCTGTACGGAATCGCGACCCTTCGCCAGAGATACAGCGGGTTCCCTGCAGTATCATCTGTTACCAAGAGTCATTTACCTCCTGGCCATACCTGACAGTTGGTCGATGGCATTTTCTAATTATTGGGGAAGTAGAAATGTGATGCTTTAAAACGCCCTGGGCTCAGGCTACAAGGGTCCGAGATGAGAGTGCCATTAATTGCTACCCAGAATGAAATGGTCAGCCTCACACATTGACAGGCACCTGAAATTTCCCATTAAAAGTTTGTAACCTAGCCCGGCAGATAATCTGCTCTGCATCTAGCACAGCTACGTGTTAGAAACCAAAACACATCAGGATTGTTCCGGAAAAACAAAGGTGGATGTCAGGCCTCTGATGCCAGTTCCCATTGTAAGAAACCGTCTCCGTAGGAAGGCTGCCCTATTGGAGGGGCCAGTGAAGGCTGCGGGGCCAGCCCCCCAGCTCTTCTCCAGCCACAGCAACAACCTCCCCTGTGCCACACACCGGGATGCCAGCAGACACTTTGGCAGTCTTCCCTCTCCTTCTCTGCCAAGAAATTTTATTCTGAGTTCAAGAGGCTTTCCTCTCCTGCCAGAGCTTGAGTAATTGGATTTTATAAGGTTCTTTCTGTTCAGAGCCTTTTTTGGGCACAGAAGTCTAGCTGTGGTGTTTATGACTTTCACATTACTGTTCTGTGTCAAGGCACACTAAAGCTTGATCCCTGCTGACTGATAATTTTCCCTGCTTGAACATTTATGAAAAATCCATAATTCCTAACCGAAGTTTCCTTTGGAGTAAAAAAGCTCTGAAGAAAGAGTGAAACGTACCACAACCAAGTAATGAAAAATCTTGACACGACCAAATAATGACACACAGCTTAACCAACTGTTCCCTTTCCAAGCACCAAAATGCTCCCAACTCATCTGAACCCAGCCTCCTGCTTCTCGAACCTTCAAGTGCCTACGCCAATAGGACTGGAAATCTGACAAGTGAGTCAGTCATTTTGAGAAGTCAATTAAGGGGCGCTCTAAAGTAATTAGAGCTCAGAAGAGGCGGGGAGAAAAGGAACATACCTCATACCCTTTAAAACAGGAATCCGTAGGCTCTGAAGACTGGCCCTTCTCTTTTCTTCTCCGCACCGTCCAGCCCCAAACATTCGCTAAGTTCAGTGTGAGAGCTGGCCCTAGTATAGACCACTGCAGTGGGGTTTTTCTAGTACTCAAACAGAGCTTATTTCAAATGCAGCTGACGTCACTGGTGAGGTCCCTGGTGAGCTTTTGACAAACACATAAATCCCAAATGCTATTGAACAGGCAGCTGCAAAACAAGCTGAATGAACAGACCAAGACCAGGGGAGAGGAGCGACCCTTCTCTGTGACCACCCTCTTTAAGTCGTGCTCCAAAGCTAACCCCCAAGGATAAGCTTCTATTTTTAGCGTTCTATACCGGTTCTTGTACAGTGCTTGAATTTTCAGTTGTTTTGTTGTTTTAGATGCGGTTATAGTTATTATTTAGATTATTTTTGTTATTGTTTAGGTTATTTCAATGATTATTGTTGCTATCAACAATAACACAATTACTCCAGAGAGAAGAGGCCAGGGAGTTATTTAAAGGGGGATAAACATGTTTACTTTCTGGGTCCCTGCTGTTCTGTAGACGACCGCTCCACGGTGCTGTTGACGGATGCTGACTTTGGAGAAGCCGCGAAACAGAAGTCGCTGACGGTGACGCACACGGTCCATTACCAGTCAGTGTCACAGGCCACCGGGCCCTTAGTGGATGTTTCAGACGCGCGGCCAGGAACAAGTGAGTGGTCCAACAACCCCTAAACTGGGTGGGGGTGATCAGTTGTGACAACACACTCACTGCTCCATCCCTATCAAATGCAAATGTGGGGTCCTTCAGCCCTATCACTAAGAAACAAAGAGGTACAATAACCCCGTTAATTGGGATGTTGTGGTTTTGTTGTCTGATCTAAGCTGTTATTAAAATTGTGTCTGGTGGGGCCAATTAACTCTTGGTATTGGTTTACGATGAAAGTGCTAGAAATTTCAAGCCAAGTTTTTTTGTGTTTGTTTTGTTTTTTTTTAGACAACACAGGAAAAGGAGAAGGTAATTAACATTAGTGTGTATCCACTCTGTGCCAAGACTGGGATAGAAAGATGATGTCATATCTTTTGCAATAACCCTGCAAGGTACTTACTTATACAGTTAAGTATTATAGCCTCTATTTTATAGATGAGGAAACTGAGTCTCAGAGCAGTTAGGTGAACAGCCCAAAGTTATACACATCGTATATAGTAAAACCAAGATTCAGCTGTCGCTCTGTCTGTCCTTGAAGCTCGTGCTTCCGTCCTGAACACACACTGTTCGAGAAAAATAGAGTTCTGGCTAATCTGGAGATTATGCTTTGTTTAGTTATTAATATATTCATCTATAATATATGGAAATTAATTACTGCGATGCAGTTAAATCCCTAATGTGCATTTGAAGCTTATTAATTAGATCTTCTTGTTCCTTCATCATTGAAATTGTCCCTAAATCTCTTTAAAGGCTGAGAAATTGATGTCCCGGTTATTATCTTTTTGGAAGCTTTGATGTTTAGCTCTTAAATCTCTAACCACTCTCTTTGCAAAAATGTATATTCTTAGAATGTTATAATTAGAAAAATAATGTTAAAAGCTATTTTTCGTCACTTCTCTCTTGTAAGGCTTTTGTGATAATGTTCAGAGCTTCCTGAAGCGAGCTGGTTGGTACCTGAATAGCATGGTAATACTCAGGGAAACCGTTTTAACAGTTACTGAAATTCATTTGAAAACCTGTGTTCAAGAACATGGCAAAGCAGTCTTGTATTTCTCCCTCCTGTCCAACCGCACCTTCCTTTGATGGCATCAGTACGTTCTGAAGACATAAGTGGGACATGAGTGGAAATCAGCTTTGCGAGGGGTGTGTATGTATGAGAGCCTTGCTTTTAAAAATTGCTCCAGGGTCCTTGACATGCTCTCCAGCCACTGGCTTTTCCATCATGATCTGCCTGTTCCTGCTTCTGGCCACTTCAGGGCTGCAGTGATGGCTTTCTGAGCCACTTATTGCTGTTAAATCAGGGAAAGATGACACATCCCAGGGGACTTAGATCCATGGGTCCTTGCCTTCAGCAACCCTTGTGCCAGTCAGCATGGAAGTTAATGGAGACATCTGCAGGTGAATAGGACAGAGGCAGAGAAAACAGGACACATGCCCCAGGTAGGCTCCCAATATTTTGTGTGTCAGAATCATGCAGGGTGCCTGTTTCAAATACCCAGTACAGGGCTCCAGCCCTGCGATTCTGACCCACCTGGTCTAGGGTAGGGCCCAGCAATCTGCATTATAACAGACATCCTGTGCGATGCTGATGCTGGTGGTCTGGACCCCTCCTCATTGAGAAATACTTCCCCGTTAGACCTGTGTCACCTGTGTCATGCTTTTAGTGCAGCAGTGTAGGACCGCTTCAGTTTGCCATGCTCACAGCACGTCCGTTCTATCTGCCAGGTAAAAAGAACGTGCATTTCCACTTCCCTTTCAATGTTTGATGAGTGGAGAAATGCACAAAGGCGGGTGGTGAATAGTCAAAATGAGAGAGGAGACCATGAACCTAAAACACTGAGAACTTTCTAGATGAGCGGGATCAGCCCCCAAATAATAGGAAGGTTGGTTTCATGGCATTGAAAACATTACCAGGGACATGAACCTGAGTCACGAGCAGAAACTAGAACCAGTGAGAGGTGAGTGGCAGGAGGAGGGACACGGGAGGGCGTGTCCCTGTCTCACGGGAGCTGTAACATTGTCAGCGGGGGTGGGGGCATAACTTTATAGATGGTCCAGTGCTCGGGGCTGGGGGGACATTGTGAGTAAGATGCAAAAAGACAGTCATTTTATTTCAGTGAAGGAAGTTAGACATTAAACAAGGACCTAATGTGTTTTCCATTTATCAATGTATACTAGGAAAAACTAGAACAGAAGGATGTGAGGGTGAGTCAGCAGGGGTGTGGGGACACTGGGAGGGGCCACTTCAGGATGAGTCTTTTGGGAAGATCTCTGTGGAGAAGGGTCACAGGCAGGAATGGGGGAAGGGAAGAGAAAACTCCTAAGGAATGCTAGGGACAGAAGTTGTACTGAAATGTAGTGAGCTACAGGGAAGGTGGTAAGGGATGAGCCAAAGAATCAGCCGGCCTGGCCTTGGAGGGTGTCCTCGGCCTACGTCACACATCTGCATTGCATTCTGAGCACGTTGGGGTCTCACTTGGGAATCTGATCCCACTGAAATAACTACAGCTTACAGAACGGTACTTTTTCCTTCTGGGATGAACGTCACTAAGTAATGTTTTCAAATGTTAGGCAAATTGACTCAAATTCTTGCATCAGTCTCTAGTTCAAAAAAAATAGTTATTCATTCAGCATCTGCAGAAACTTCTCTATTAGGAAAAGATATTTGGGACCATTTTTCATCAAATAGTCCCCCAAACGCACATTGTGAGGGAGGGACTAAGAGCATCTCATTTTTAGGAACTAGAAACAGTGGTTGACTGACCCCTTACAGGATCACTGCAGGAGTGTAAAGCCAGGCACCTTCTGCATTCCGGTTCTCTGGTTGCTCCTTGAACTGCAGAGCTTATCACCTCTGCCCAGGTGTGACACCGGTGTCACCTCACCCCCCTGGAGCAGGGTCTTCTCGTTGCAGTGGGGCGCATGTGCCGAAACTCTTTTAGTGTCTATTTTGTCAACTACAAAGAACATTATCATTCTATTCTAATTATGTTAAGGCTGTGTTGTCATTGTAGGAAATCTTTATTGTAAAGGAGGACATTTAAAACCTGCTGTTTGCACACTGGGGTGACAGCATCCTGGAAGTTCTGTGTCTCAGCGTCTTATGAGTTTGCCAAAGACTTGCAGCAAATTCTTATTACAAGGAGGGGAGAAATCGCAACAATTTGCTGTTTATCTCTTTCAACCTGTGAAAGCACATGTCCCGGCTGTGTCCACAGCCCTGCTTCCCTCCCTGTCTGTCCTGTGTGTTAGGGTCCACTTGAAAGCTGGGACTCGATTCATGTCCCCATCCCCAGCTGCAGATTCTACACCAGGAGGCCTTCGGTAGATACATTTAAATGCTGACCAACTGTCAAGTTCTGAAATCAGAGTAAAGGGGATAGAAAAGAAAGGACGTTTTTTCTCTCTCCTTGTTCTCCATTTCCGGAGACATCTAATTGGCTGAGTGGATGTATCTCCTTCCCCAGTTAGAAGTGTCCCTTTTAATTTGTATGAAGTCTCCGCCCAGCACACTTTGCGGAGACTTACCGATGAGATCATTATCCAGAACTTAAATCAACTTTTTTACTTACAAAATCTGCAAGGGTATGAAGACACGTGAAGTGATAAGTACTAGACTTGACCTGCTTGTTTGTTTGTTTGTTTGTTTGTCTGTCATACTTACCTGGAAGTTATCCATTCATCCATTCGTGCAAAGAGGTTTACCCAGCATCCTGATATATGCAGGGCTGGACCTGGAAAAGAACAGGACACCGTTCCCATCCTTATGAGCTCCACTGATTAGCTCAGCTCTTTTCTGCATCCCAAGCATTCTTAATCATCCAGTTTTCCGATTTTCAATGGGTATTTTGTTCTGTCCAACCCTCTTAAGTTGAGTTTCTAGCCATCCTGATCAACCTACCAAATCTCGGCCACCATCTTTGCACGAAACAGGACGAGTTCCATCTTTTGCCAAGTGTTTGTTAGGAATCGTGGGCTGGGCCCCAAGACTGATTGAGCCCTCCCCATATGCCCGCAGGACTCAGGCACGCTAACCTCCCCTACGTCTCACAAAGGTTCCACAGGTGGGTGATGTAATCACCCCAGCCTCAGAGGTAAGGGAAATGAGCACATGCAATGAGTTCACAGACAGTGAGCAATGAAACTGGATCAAACTCAAGCAATCCAACTTCGGAGCCCCACTCTCAACCCTTCCATGAGGCTCCTTAAAGAACATCTAGATCGCTTCTCAGCCTTTTGGCTAAGATCAAGTGTAAAGAACATCTAGAGACCAAATAAGTTTCACATATCTCGTAAGGAAGAAGAGTTTACAACATGTTGAGACTTTGGAAAAAAATACACACTCTACCACCCAGAATGTTACTAGACACAGCAAATCAAGAAAAATACCTGATTGGGTGAGGAGCCTCCAGTATATAATAGGCCCTTGGTAGGTATTTGTTCATGAGGTATGAGAATGGTTGGGCCCATGAGTTGCATCCTCTCCCTGAGACAACTGGGGAGTTCACCACAAAAAGCTGAGGCCTCAGCACAGCAGGGAATAAAAGCAATAAATACCATGATTGTAGTGCACATGACATGTTTTATAACCCTATTATCCACAAAATCCTCTGTTATCCCAAATTCAGGATCATTAAAATAATTTGATTCAATGGGCAGAAGCTTAATTCAGGTTCAGACCCGATGTTGAAAGGTCAAAAATTATTTTTATCACTTACCCTCTAATTCTTTTTAGCTGTTTAGCTTGCGTGATGCCTCCTCCCTAACTTCTATTTATATTAGAATGGTGAGGAGCCAAATAAAATACTTTCCATGCAGGGGCAGTAAATTCGAACATTTATTTTGTTAGATTAGCTAGTAAGATATACAAAGAAGGCTACTGTGTGGAATCCAAGTAAAATTTTTATTTTAGCTGCTATCTCAAGAGCTATCATACAGAAGAGTTCAGTTCAAGTACAAAACAGCTCCAAAAACCTGATTATTAGAAAAATGTGTCAACTACCCCAGTATGCTGCATACTGAGACAATTTTGTCCAGAGCAGAATGGAAATGCAGGCTGTAGATTAAGGAAAGTAGTATCATGACCTATATTTCCAACATTATCAGGCCACTGGTAAGACTGTCCTCATCTAGCAAAAAAGGAGTAATGAACCTCATGAACTTGCAGAGAGTTCCAGCTTTGAGTAGAGGCTGGCATGTGCATCTTGACCGTGGAGCTTTCCCCGTAGGGTGATCTCAGTGAGAAAAGGGGCTGTGGAGTGAAGGTCTCTGCTGCACCATTGGTGGGCAGGCTTGACAGGAGGAAACCCAGGTGAGGGTTTAGGGGATTTGTGTCCTTGAAATGGGACTATCAAGCTGAACCCCTCTCCCACAAGCGTTCATACCAAGAATAAACCTGATTTACAGCTGTAGTTGCAAGAAACTTCAAGAAGAATAAAAATGAGAACCCTCAAAATGTATGTAAGGGACTGGGTAATTTTCTGGAAAAGATTCATTAGCATTTAAATAACAAGCCCCACTTATTTAAGCTCCACTTATCAAGTCGATAGTGCCTGGAAGACATTTAGCCTCCTACCCTTGAGAATGTTTTTCTCTCTCTCTCAGAACCTCTCTCCTAGCATTTCAGTGGAGAAACACAATTATCATTCATACCTTGCTGTCCAGAGAGCTTGGCACTTTAGCATAACTCATTTACATTCTAATCAAGGAAAAGAAAATAAAATCTTCCGATAAAGTCTTCTGTGGGATTTTGCCAGTAAGGGATGAAATGTGTCTTAAAATCAATGCCCCAGAGAATATGCACCAAGATGGAGCATTTTGATGACCCAGGAAATCTTAAAATATATCGATTTGGCTGCCATCTTAATACTTCTTCCCTGCAGTGTAGAATGATGGATTAGGTTCAAAGTCCAATAACTATAAACTTGCAAAGAGGAAAAGCCTTCATTTAAAAAGAAAGTCACTTCACCACTTTCAAGTCTCTGCCTCCCGTGACCCAACAGGGAATTATAAACAAGCCAGTGTCATGCAAATACCATATTAAAACATTCAGATGTCCAGGGTGAGGACATGTGTGGTCAATAATGGGTAATCTCTGAACCAAAAAGGAAAGTCTTGGGCGCCATCTTCATCACTTGATAGCTGAGCTGTGTCATTTCTCCTCTCAAAGCTTCTGCTGCCTCATCCATAAAGTGATCTTGGACTGTTTGTGTTCATCCAGAAACCTATAGGTGCCAGGGGTTAGAGTAGACACTACAGATGGACCCACGGGTGAACAGCCAGCCCCTGTCTTGGAGAGACTTCAGGCTCTAGGACACGTACATAAGTCAGGGTAATAATGCCGCAGGGTGGCCCTCTCGGTTTTGTGCCTTTGAAACTGCTCCGTGTGTGTGAACAGTAAATATAGTCTGCTGTGTTGAGAAGTGGCCAGACCATTTTGAAAGATAACTGCATAAAATTCCTCTTTGAGAAGCAGAGACTTCAAATGTGAAAAAGGCCCATCTAGGATCTTATGCTGCCTTTAGGCTGGAGCCCCAGGAAAAAGCCTTTGCAGGTAACTGAGTCTCTCTGCTTTTCCAGAGAATTCCAGAAGAGGGAATGCTCTAGTCCACTCTGGTGTCCAACGGTCTGTGCTCTTACAACATCTTTTTTCTTAGCTCACCAAAGAGTCAAGCTAAGAACTCGGTTCACCTCGCTGACTTGCTACCTTTGGTTCTGGATTTAGAGAAAGTGGAACCCATCCGGTACCATCCCATGTATGCACAAACCTCTGTGCTTTGGAAGGTAGTAGACATGTGAAATCCAGATTATCATGAACTATTTATTCTCCAGATTGAATAATCCAAGTCTTCGTCAAAGTTCAAACAATTCCACTGAGGAGATAAGCTACCACACGCGAAGAGCTAAGAGAGTGCTAGGACAAAACGGTATTGTCCCTCAGCTCTGGGAACTTGCACTTTAGTTCATGAGTAAAACAGTGGTACTAGAGGCAGTGAGTCAATACAAGGAAGCAGTGCCATGGGGGACAGCTGTATTCGCTCCCTAGGCCTACTGCAACAACGGGCCACCAACGGGGTGGCTCAGAACAGAATGGTGTTGTGTCACAGTTCTGGAGGCCAGAATCAAGGTGTCAGCAGGGTCACACTCCCGCTGCAACCTGTAGGGGAGGTGCCTTCCTGCCTCCTCCTAGTTTCTCGTGGTTGCTGACGATCTTTGACATTCGTTGGCTTATAGCTACAGTGCTCCAGTCTCTGCCTTCATCGTCCTATGGCCTCCTTTCTGCCTGTGCTGTTTCCTCTTCTTATCAGGACACCAGTCATGTTGGATCAGGGCCCACCCTACTCCAGTGTGACCTCATCTTAACTAATGACATCTGCAGTGACCCTATTCCCAAATAAAGTCTCATTCTGAAGTCATGGGGTTTAAAATGTGGACATATCTTTTGTGGGGGACACAATTCAACCCATATCAACACCTCAATGTAGAAGAACTGTGGAAAGGAAACCATGTTAGGGCATATTTGGCTGCGCTCCGGGGTATCCCAGAAAATGTAAATCTCAGACAGTTTAAGTGATGTGCGTTGGGTCATGAAACTATTAAGAGCCAAGAACAAGGCTCAAATTCATGACTCCTGAGCCCCGTTGGAATGTCCTTTCCCTTACGGGGTTTACTGAGATGCTTAAGTATCACGTGACCACCTCAGGCCGTGAGACAGGAAGCAAGTGTTCTAGACGGGGATCACCAGGGAAGGCCCCCTGGAGGCCTGCACCCCACAGGGTGGGTCGTAGGGTGGGTCAGAAGCACTGTACTCCACACCTTGACCACAGTTGACCACCCTTCTCTAGAGACCAAGACAGACTTTATTCTTGGCTCCTCACAGATCCTACCACCAGGAGGAACGCAAAGGCTGGGCCCACAGCCAGAAACCGCTATGCCAGCCAGTGGACTCTCAACAGGCCCCACCCCACCATTTCAGCACACACGCTTACCACAGACTGGAGGCTGCCGACGCCCAGGGCTGTGGGATCAATGGACAAGGAGAGTGACAGTTACAGCGTCAGCCCCTCACAGGACACAGGTAGGGCCCGCATGCGGCCTCCCCAATCCCGGGCACGAGCCTGGCCCACACCATGGGCTTACTGTCTCTCAAGGTCATTTTCAAATTGTTCAGCCATTTATCTAACAGCTACCAATATAACTGTGCACTGACGATATCAGGGCCCAGTGAATTCTGCAAGATAGAACCAAAGGGCATCCATTTTGCATGTGTCCTCTATCCCACATGCATGCTGCTCTTTCCTTCTCATTCCCACTCCCCTGACAGAAACACAGACATTTTTAAAATTTTCACCCACACGATTGCAATGATTTCTGGTGATGCTCTGAGGGCGTCTGACCCCCTACCATGTCCAGGATTAAGACGCTGCACTTGAAGGTATGTGACAAGGTCGGAGCACCCTCTATAGGGAACATAGGCTGATCCGTTTGACAATTAAGCAGGGGTTGATTAGAAGGTAAGTCATCTAGTCTATGCCACCAGCCACCAAGCTTTCGCTCCTGAGAGAAGCCGGGGCCTAAGAATAGCTCCGGGTTGCCTACCTCCCCCCAACCTGAAATTTTGAAAAGAAATTATATCTAAACCTAATAGCTGTAGGGAATTTTAATACTCGTGTTCTTTTGTTCTGGATGATATACTTCAAAAATAGTGTTCCAGAGGTGGAGCGTCAGGATGTACTTTTATTTTTATGGCTATTATTTCTCTTAGAAGAGTCTCAGAGTTCCACAGAGGTGACTCAAAACTTTGAAACTAGTGGGCTTAAAATGCAAAGATTGTTCGGACCAAGATGCACCCCCTTTCTGCCTTTCTAGTCCCCATAAAGGGTGGCAGGCCCGAAGAATGAGTCTCAGGGATCAGAGGCCATTCTGCAGAGTGGCCGATTTTCATGCAGACTCACATCTCCATTTGGAATGCGCATCACATCTTTGCTGAGCTGAGGCTGGAGGAGCTGAACTAAGGCGCTCAAGTCATTCACTGCCAATTGAAACGTCTCTATGGCATACATCAATATGCAAGCCACAGGAGGGAGGGAGCAGTGCAGGTCACTGACACCGCATTCCCAACTGTCTTAATGAAAGCCGAATTTTTTAAGGAGGGGGTACATTACTGGTTTATGGAAATGCCCCAGGCTGGAGGCATCTGACTACAGCAGTGATGAGGTGGAAAGAAAGTTCCCTGAGCCCACTTGGCTAAGGCTTAGGAAACCAGCCTCAAGGTGACAAAAGCGGCCCTTAGACAAAGACCAGGACTCCTGCTGGGTTGTCCAGTGACCTGGCAGAAATAGCACAAGCCAAAGAGGGTCATCAGTCTGTGCAAACTGAAAGTGATTGTTCACTCGTCTTGTTTTCTCTGTTTCACGGCACAGATCGAGCGCGAAGCAGCATGGTCTCCACAGAAAGTGCCTCCTCCACTTACGAAGAGCTGGCCAGGGCCTACGAGCACGCCAAGATGGAAGAGCAGCTGAGGCACGCCAAGTTTACCATCACCGAGTGCTTCATCTCAGACACATCCTCTGAACAGTTGACGGCAGGGACAAATGAGTACACAGACAGTCTGACCTCCAGCACCCCTTCAGAATCGGGGATCTGCAGGTTCACTGCATCTCCCCCCAAACCTCAGGATGGAGGACGAGTGATGAACATGGCGGTTCCAAAGGCACATCGGCCAGGTGAGCAAAGCCCCGCGCGCACCACCAGTTAGGGAAGCTCGTCCTCCCGATTCATACTTGTCTGCCCTGAGAGCCCTTTTTGGTGTTTGACTGGGCATTCTATTTACTGACTGTGGCATAGTGAACCACCCCAGAGCTACTGGCTTGCGACAACCATCACCTATTTTGTATATAAATCTGAACTCTGGTCAGGGTTTCATGGGGACAGCTCATGTCTGTTCCAGCAGTGTCAGACAGGGAGGCAAAATTAGGGCTGCAGTAGCCACTTGCAAAGTGGCTCCCCCATCTGGAGAGTTGGTGCTGCCCATGTCCTCCTATGTGGGTTCCCCCACAGGTGGCTTGGGATTCCCCATAACCTGGTGACTCTGTTCTAAGAGCCAGTATCCCAAGAGACAGTGCTCATGTCTTAAGGCTGAGCCTGGAAACTGACACATCACTTCTGCCATATTCTATTGTTCAGGAGTCACAGAGCCCAAGGAGCCCAGATTCCAGAGAGGGAGACTCCCCACCTCTGGATGAAAGGCGTAACAAAAATAGGGGGGCTGTGTCTTAAAACTGCTGCTCTGAGGGCTTCAAAGGAGAGGGGTTTTACAGGGCCCCAGCGTTTGGGACTTGGTTTTACTGAGTTACCCAACGTGACAGTGACAGGCCAATGTCACGTCCACTGTAGTTTGGTGTTTGCCTTTGGTGAGAGAGGTCTGGGTGTGCAGACGGAGCTGCAAACCGAGGCCTGCAGGGTCTGGCCGATCGTGTAAATGAATGAATGGAGCAGGGTGAAGGGAGTGATGGAGGCCCGGACATTTCACGAGCTCAGTGACAGTCTGGAGAAAAATGACTTCAGCAAGCTCCCGCCAGTTGATCCCAAGTGGAAGCGGGACCTAGTATGAGCGAGTTTCCCAAGAGAAGCCAGAGATCTTGGTTTCGTATGATACTTGTTTCTTAAGTGTCAGCACAGATATTTGCATTGTACAGGGCAAATAAAAAACATCTTTAGACTGAAGCCAAACTATGGCAGCCAGCTGTAGTCATTCTCTGAAGAATCACTTTTTTTAAAAACCCTGCAATAGCTGCCTATAGAGGTTCCTTCACGGACTGGCCTATCTCTTCTCATTGAATCCAGTTTTATTTCTCTTTTTTCCATTTCCTGAACCACTATACTGCTTGTATTTCAAAAATTTATCTTCACTCTTAAGTTGCTGTGATTCCCTTGGTTTTTATGGCATAAGGCCCAGCTGAAATGAGCCTTATAAATGCATAAAAATACATAAAATAGGAATTGTCTATCCAGCGACTAATCTTCCGAACAGAGTCAAGATCCATGCCAATGAACAATAAAGAATGATGGCTTCATTTATCTTCATGCTGGCTCCCTCCTCAGGGAGATGGGGAGCTGTTATTTGTGGGTATTTTTATTTCAAGTGTTTTTTGTTGTTATTGGAATTTGTATGCAAGTCAAATGCAGAAAAACATAGGACAAATGTCATGACTTTCTGTGCCTGTCCAGTCTGAGTGTGAGAAAGAGAGGCGGGGAGAAAATGGGCCTATGGGCATGTTCTCAGCTTTGCTGGGCTTCAGTGGCTGCATCTGTAAAATGGGCGTAGCAGTGCTACCCAGCAAGGGCTCGCTGGCCAATGTGCATAGACGTCAATATTATGACACTGGCTCTTGAGAAAAGAAAAAAGCTTTTATTGGGAGGTCAATGGGCAAGGAGACAGGAGGCAAGGCTCAACTCTGTCTCCCAGATCCAGGGTTTGGGGCAAGATTTAAAGGGCTTCAATACCGGACCTTCCTGGACAGCGAACCCTTTGCGTTGGAAAGGTTTCCGTGTTCGGTTTCCACTCATGTCCTGGGCCTGTGGTTCCGTGTGGGTGGGGGAGCAGTTAAGGGTTCACAGGTGTTACTCATGAGTGCTGTACCTGAGGTTTAAACTTTGGTTCCGGGTCGTGTTAGAAACAGGACAGGAGCAATTTGAGCTGGTTCTGCATTTACAACATCGGTGCCTACCATATGCGGTTTGTGTAAGTAAGTAGCACATACAGGTAACATAGTTAAACTGTTGTTTGTGTTGTTGCCTTGTTGACTGTGGTTAGAATTCCCAGTGACACCAGGGTGGTCTCCAGATGTGCTCCTGGCTCCCCTCGTCCTTCCTTCTTTGGTTTATTTTCCTTTAGTGGCCCTTCACACCCGGGAAGGCAACACCTCATGTGTGTACCACCCAGCTAAGTACTGGATGCTCCTATCTAAGGTCCCATTTTCCCCTCACAGAATGAGCTCCGGGGTCGTATGACTGTTCTGTTGGTTCAGGCCTTAGCAGAGGCCTGAGTTTCTTTCTGATGACTTGTTCATATTGTTTATTGAGAAAAAGAATGAACGTTTTTTAGGACACTGTTGCCTGGCTCCATCAGAGCAATGGAAAGATCACAACTAACTAAGTTCCTATCATCTTGATATGCTATTTACACTGTAATGACTTTATAACTTTAGGTATGAATAGTTATTTTGAAATGACAGTCCGAATGGCCACAGATTTTTTTTTTGGTCCACTCTAGATGACTATATTGTTAATGAACATTTGATATGCTTTTTAGAGAAAGTATTTCATCCTTCTGGAAGCCTTTCTATTGTTCCTTTGTAATACAAATAATTTCAACACGGGGCACAAAACCCAGGATTACAATTTATTATCTGCTGACTGGAGGCTGTGCCAAAACCAGCAGCTCCTTGAGCTGTGTGCCATGTTCTCTCCTGGTTCTACATGGTATCAGTTAGTATGTGTCTCTGGGTAGTCTTCGAAATCTCTGGATATCTTTCTCCTCATCGTCAGTTCCTTTTTTGATGGTCTTTTATTTCCCCACTTACAACCCCAAGCTTCTAAACTCTCTACAAATCAGGGTCAAGTTAAATGAACTTGGCCAAATCGTGGCTGCAGAAAGATAAGAACATGTCTTAGGTTTCCCTCCGAGTATCTGGCAGATACCAGGCAGCAGGGTGACAGTTCAAAAAATATTTTTAAATGATTTAGTGGAATATATACTCCTAATGCTGCGTCTGGCGTATATAGTAGGTGCTTAATAAAAGTTATTGAATGAGTGAATATATCATGGTTGTGACAATGGCAAGGCTGGCCTATTGGTTAAAATATTATAATTGTTAGAAATTATCCGTAAAACACGAGAGGGCACTTAAGTGCACTTCATCTTCCAGTCTAACTCTAAATAAAGCGATGACTTTCTGTTCTTGCTCTTAGTCAAAGGAATCTCTTCCTCGGATAAGGGAATATGGACAGCTCACACATGAGGCAGGCATCAGAATCTAGTTTTGGACTTTTAATAATACCTGCATTTTGAATTTTCTACGCCATTTGTGTAACTGTTTTGTTTTGTTTCAATTTGGGATGGCTATTCCCATCTTAAAAAAACATAAAACAAAGCAAACAAACAAAACTCTCTATTCCTCTGAGAAATAGCTGGAAAGTTCAACAGCTCCTTTTCGTCTTGGTCAAGGTAGCTTTCGATACTTTGATTACAGTATCTAGTCTTGGTTTCGGGTCGCATCTTAAGCCAGTTTCTAACATTCTTGGGTTACTTCTACTTCTTTATTCATGATGTTTACCCTGTGCATTCAAGAGATGCCATTGCACAAAGCTCCTTAAATCAATTTAAAGCTTCAAATATGCAACCTAATACAGCCTGGCCCGCTAGCAGCGGGGGAGTGGGGGGCCCTTTAGAGCTCTGCTGTCACACTCTGGGGCTCTGGACTTAAGTGTGTGCATGTCAGCCATTCTGTGATGAAAGCAGTTGACCTTTTCCAGCTGGAAATGGCCACTGCCTTCTGCCAACTTGTTGGTCCTCTGAAAAAGCAGTTATATGAAGCAGTTCTTGGGTTTTAATTTCAGGATCCAGTATTCCCCTCCCTCACGCTCTCCTGAGTGTGTGTGTTTCATTGAAGAGAAGATTGGAGAGTGAGAGGCAGGGCCCTTACCTGGAGGATGTGTGACCTCTGCTCAGGTTGCGCCCTCTAACTGCGGCTGCCCTTCTCCTTCTCAGTTCTCACTGTGGTCACACTGCTTTCCTCTGTGTGGTTCTCATATTGGTTCTTGGATCAAAATTAGACGCCAGAGATCTGGACTGCCAAGGAAGGCCCTCCCCAACCTCGCTCTACCTGCAGCTCTCTTGCCAGCTAAGGACTTGAGCTCTGCTCCTGGCAGGTAAACTGGCTCCCACCTCATGACCCAAGGTGTCACACTTCACTCCTCTTAAACAAGTACGTCCCCTCCTTCCCTTTCTCCTCTGAGTCGGGCAACTGGGGCCCTATGCCCCGGGCTTGCCTCTTCCTCTTCTGTTTTGCACATCACTAAAATTAAAGTTTGGGTTTTTTTATTAGTTTCAGGTAGACATTTACACCCCCCACAAAGTGATAACCCCCTCTCCCCCAACCTACTACCCTTCTGATATCGTATATACGTAGCTGTTACAATTCCACTGGCTCTATTCCCTATGCTGTACTCCACATCCCATGACTGTATATGTATTAAAATTATAGCTGACATTCAGTATTATTCAGCTTCAGGTGTGGTACATTTATACAATGGAGTATTACTCTGTCATAAAGAAGAATGAAATCTCACCATTTGCAATGGTATGGATGGATCTAAAATTCAGTTTTGAGATTTCTAGCATGATGTTATTCCGAGAGCTGTGGAAAGAGTTTCCCTTCAAGTGCAAGCATCTTTGGTGCCTACACATGTGCATGTGTGCACGCACAAACACACTCACACACACACATTCATGCATACACGTGTACATGCACACACATGTGCGCACACATGCACACATATACCATGCCCATGTACACACACGTAAACATGCACACATTCACACCATCTCTATGCGTGCAGACACATACACACACGTGTACACACATTCACACACACCGTGAACATGCACACATGTGTACACACATGCACACACATACACATGTGTACACACATGCAACGTGCCTGTGCACACATACACATGTGTACACATATTCACACATACACACACCACGCTGTACACACACATGTGCATGCACATGCACACACATGTAAACACATTCACACCCACGCCATGCCCATGCACACATACGCACACATGTGCACACTTGCACTTACACTGTTGTCCTGGCCTCCACTGTCACAGACATGGCCCTGCTTCTTCCCTCCCAGCCTCTCCACTCCCTTTTCTTCCTTCAGCACATATCTGTTGAGCTCCCACTCAATAACTGACCCTGGTTTAGGAGCCGGGGATACAATGGTAGACAAGACCTCAAAGAGGGTAAAGGGGTCCAATATACGGTGATGGAAGGAGAACTGACTCTGGGTGGTGAACACACAGTGTGAGATATAGATGATGTAATACAGAATTATACACTTGAAACCTATGTAATTTTACTAACCAACGTCACCCCAATAAATTTATTTTAAAAAAGACCTCACTTTGAAGGAGCTTATGTCCCTGGGGGAGACAGACACTAATCAAGTAAATAAATGATATAGTTTCAGATCATGGCAAGTGCTGTGAAGGACAGAAAGTCAGGGAAGGGGGTAGAGTCCAGCAGGATGGTCAGGGAAGGCTTCCTGGAGGCAGTGAGACATGAGCTGAGACCTAAATGATGAATGGGGAAGAGAGAGCCAGGCAGAGAGTCTAAGGAAACAGTGGTCCAGAGAGAAGAGAGAAGATAAAGGCTGGGAGACAGGACTCAGTCTGGGAGCTGGAGTTCCCTCTGAGCTGCCAAACAGACAAACTTTCAAATACTCCCTAAGTTTAAGGTTGGAAGGACCCCGGGGCCATCAGCAACACCTCCACATACTGCTCTGCAGTCCCATTCAGGTGGACTTGGACATTCGACTGTGCTCTTCCTAGATCCCTGCTGGAAAACCAAACCTCTCTGATGTGCCTTTGCAATTTCATCTACTGAGGGACCCTGCTGTAATTTTAGCTTGGTGTCCCTCAGACACAAAGTGATGGTAGGGCTTGTTCTGAAGGGTTCCAAGCTTGGAACTCTAAGCCCACTTGCCTTTTGCACCCACGTGTTCCCTATCCTGCCACTGGTTACAAGTACCTGAGCCTGCTGACCTTTCCAAGCTCTATCAAGGACTGTTACAGCTGCTGCTGTCTGCGTGTGTCCCCTAGTTCCCGAGGGTGTGATCTGTTCTGACTGCCCTTTCTCTGACTTCAGAGCCCCTCAGCTCGCTGTTCCTCTTGGGCGTCTTATTGGGGTTCAACTCTGGTTGTTGGGGAGCCCACAAGACATGGAAGGTGAGGAGAAGGCCGGTGCCTGACAGACCTGTGATGGAAAGGCAGGAGGGCTCCCTGTGTCCTGCTGAGTGAACAGAAGGAAGCTTCTAGATTCCAGCGCTGCAGGTGAGAGCAAAGGCTCTCACTACAGTGACAGCATCTCCTGAAAGGCCCTGTTGAAACACAAATGTGTTACATTCATGTATTAACCCATATTTATTGACTATCTTCTCTATAAAAAGTACTGTGCCTGGTGTCATCCACAGACATGAAAGTGTGAATATATGAAACTACCACTTCCCACAATCTCCTTAGTTGATCAGAATAGCATGTGGTATCACAGGCAGCAGACAGAGAGTAGAACACACAGACGGATACATGAGGAGGTCAAAGAAACGAGGCAAAAATCCAGCTTATGGAAGACAGCTACTACCCCCTACACACACACACACACACACACACACACACACACACTCACATACACTCACACACACACATACACACACACATATACACTCACACACACATACACACACACACTCACATACACTCACACACACACATACACACACACTCACACACACACATATACACTCACTCAAACACATACATACACTTACACATACATACCCCCACACACATACACACACACAGACTACACGCATGCACACACTGACACACACACAGACTACACATGGCCCAGTGAGATGTCACGATGCGTCAGGAGCAACCTGACGGTCCTGGGAACACACAAATAGGTCAGAAGGCGACAGCAAAGACCATCGTCTTTCAGTGTTGTCCTATGTGGATACAGCCGGCACCAAGTTCTAACGCGTGCTATTTCCCAAACTCGGAAGCAACAAGCCATAAATCCAAGTGATGGAGTCAACCCTGTCACGTTGAAATCCCTCACGTGGCTCCCCACTGCTTTCAGGAAAAAGCCCTCCGAGGTTCTGAGAGGCCAGGCCCATCCTCCTCACCGGTCATAACCCCTGCTCTCCAGGCTCCAACTGCCTGACCTCCTAGACTCCACAGGCAGCTCTCTCCTGTGCCTGGAATCCCGTCATTTCCCAGCTGCCTCAGTCCTGAGGGGTGACCCAAGCTGCACAGGGCTGTTGAGAAGGGTCTGCCAACCCCATGGCTGAGAGGCACAAGCTTCCAGCCAGGGTTCCTCCCCGGGGGCCATGGTATGTGGGTCCCCATGGGTCCCATGTGGGAGCTGTCTTTGAACCTCATGGACCCTTTCCCAGTGGGGGCTTCAAAGTCCCTGCTAACGAGTTCCAAGCTTGCCTAAAAGTTGGGGCAGATTTTCCAATGGTGCCTTTTGTTCAAAACCACGTTAGTTCAGCCGCCACAAACTCAAAGCCACACTTCATAGGTCGGTGTCGCTTTTAGACTTCGCCAGCGAGTAGGAGGATGGCCGTATCGATGAGCTCTTAAAAATGCATGAAGCCTCTTAAGTACAAGCCAAGGATGGGAATAGAAGCCGGGTCCGTGGACCTCTGATATCAATCTCACATTATTTATTTAGGGTTTTTCCTGGTTGCCATTTGGAAATGAGGATTCATTTACCAAGAGAGGTTGGTTTACAAGTTTTCATTACCATCCTGCACCATTAATTTTAAACTAAAATAGTGTTAGGTCTTACCTGCCTCTGGTATAGGCGGACGGCATGCTTCCCTTGTAACTAGCTCTGTGGTGCTGTATTGTCATGGCAAGTGTGGTCTGTGTGGCTTTTGCAGAAATTGTCAGAACTCAAGCACTCTGCGCTACTTACTTTTGCGTTACTATCCAGCTCCATCGAAGCCTAGATATCAAGCCTTGTTAGAAATTGATGAAAGATCCTTTATCTGTGGCCCAGGGGAGATGTCGGCCCCGAGGGATTCTGAGTCACTTTCCTTCCAAATGAATTTCTTGTGGAAGCCTATGCGTGTTTCAGAGCTGCAGACTAACGAAGCATTGCACAGGCGGGGGAAGGAGGCTGCTGCGATGTGCCGGGGAATTCTGGGCTCTCCAAAATGCATTCGTTTGTCCATACTCATCTCCAAAGTCCGAATACAGATGTGCTTAACCAGTTTTCCCAGGTGAGCGAGTTCAGAGCATGAGAAATCTTTCAGGCTTACAGGTACCCTTAGAAAGTGTGGAGCCCCCTTCATAAGAGCCAAAACTGGAAGGGGTCATAGAACCACTTAGAGGCAGAGGCAGGCGTTCGGCACAAAGCTTAGAACTCGCTAAGTCAAGCTTTACCCATTGTTCTACGCTCCTCCACTCCCCTCAGGTCAAGTTGGAGAAAGACCCTCCTGGCCACTGCTGCCTGGGGCCCTCCCCTCACTTTGTGCCATGAAGACCTGAGGCCATAACTCCTTGTGGGCTAGTTGAGGCTGAGGAGTACGAGTCCTTATTCTGATTGAATTCAATGCTCTTCAAGTGAAATGAAAGTGAAATAAGGCTCCACTTGCAGTTATGAACTTTGGCCATGTCACTAGCATTTCCCCATGGCAGGGTCCTTCTTTGTGGTGGGGATGTCCCGTGCATTGCAGCCTATCTACAGCATCCCTGGGCTCTGTCCAATAGGAGCCAGTAGCCAGCCTCCCAACTGTGACAACCCAAAGTGTCTTCCTTCAGTCATAGCCACATGTCCCCAGGGGCAAATCCCCCTCTGCTGAGGACCACTGCTCCCGATGTGACGTTTGTCCCAGGTGTGTGCATGGTGAACGACAGGAGCTGTGGTCTGAGAATAGAATCGTGGAATGTACATCCATTACAGAGTTTCAGCATCGATTCATTCTTGTTGTTTCAGTATTGATTTTGCCATTCTTCTTCCAAGGCTAAAAGGCATTCAAACTTTGTGTGTGAGTCTGAATACATTGAGCAAGTTCGGGAAGCTTTGCTTTCCTGATGGGGAGGGAGAGTCTCCTGGTTTTCGACGAAAGCGAGGCGGGTTTAATATAGCAGCTTTCACAGAGTCGGCCAGCCATGGCCTGGAGGCCCCTTAGCGGGAGTGGCAAGCTTGGAGCACACACCTGTGACGGCTGTGGGACCGCCAGGGCAGCTGTGCTGGTTCAGGGCTGGAGGCGAGGGGTTGTTATGGCAGCGGTGAGCAGAGTGGATAGGGACAGAGGGAGAAATCGATACTGACTTATTTAGTCTGAACTTTTGGAAATATTAGTCGCACCAAAGGTCCCCAGAGGGCAGTGACAGGAGGATTGGAAATGGACCATTATGTCAAATAATAAAGCGTAACTTGGAAATAATGGTGAAATTGCCCCTCATTTCTCAAGGCGTGAGACAAAGCAATACGTGGTCTGCAGGTGGCAGGGTGAGGGGTGCAGCTTGTGGTCTGGGAGGGCTGCAGGCTGATGAGGCAAGGTGGAGAAACACGTCGGTAACAGGGAGGCCCCAGGGAGGGTGCGCGTCACTGCCGGGTGAGGGGACAGAGCCTTCTTGTCATCTGTCATTTGTCACCTACATCTGTTCTCACAGTGCCGCCTCTCAGTGTCTCTCTCTCCATTCTTTGCCGCGTCCCAGTATTCAGTTCACTGGTTTCCTTTTCTATTCACCTTTCTCTACTTGTGGCTCTTTGTCTCTTGTTTTTGTTTCGCCCTGGTTCTATGTCTCCATGTTTCTTCTGTGTGTATATGTGTGTATATGTGTGTGTGTGGTGTGTGTGTGTCCCCATCTCTGTGATCCGATTCCGTCTTTGTCTCTCTTTCCCTGTCTCTGCCCCCCTCCCGGTCTTTCCCTCTCTCCGCATTTTCTCTCTCTCCCCACCACTCCGTCTCTATCTCTATCTCGCCCTCTCTCTCCGTCTCTGCTCCCCTCCCTCACGCTCACCCTGCCCCATCCATCTCAGCCCATCTGACCCCAGCCTGGTCCAGCATCCCAGCCCCTGCCCTCGGGTTTTCAGAGTGCTTTCTTCCCAGCCTCCTTCATCCCTTCCCCTCACTCCTGTCTCTGACACATGAAGCATCACTGTCCCCAGGGTCACAACACAATGGGGTGACTGTTGATGATGCACAGATGCTCGGTTAAACGCCCAGATGGGACTCCTTGGCCCGCTGTCACCGTGTTTGTATTTGCGCTGAGTTTGGGAAGGCTGCTAACTAGGTTTAGCTAACCAGGAAGCTGCTAGAAATGCAGGCAGTTAGGTAAGCAGGTGAGAGGAAGATGTGGGAGGGCGTGTTGGGGCCCCCAGATCCTTTCCCTCCAGCTTTCCGAACGTGAGCCGGGCCCTCCTGCCAACCTCTGCCCTCTTCTCCATGCCTCATCTTCCCCTCAGGGTGCTGTGTTCCCCTCTGATTTCCCTTCCACTGTCTCTTTCCATCACACACACACACACACACACACACACCACACACATATGCACACGCATGCACACACAGACACATATATGCACCCATGGACATGCACACATACATAGACACACAAATTCACAGACATACATAAACACATACATGCACACACACATGTACACACACACCCTATCCTGATGCCATGTTGCTGTACAGCACTGTGCACTCGCAGTTTTACTCCTTTTCTGGGCCTTTTATTTCATGGATGGATGTTTCAGCACAAGGGAAACAACACTAGAAAAACAGAGAGAGAGAGAAAGTGGAGAGGAAAGCTGGAGGAAAGCATGGGGGAGAAAGTTAAATCACAGACGATGTATGTCCTTGCTGAAAATAGGCGTGACCTCCACTGTCACTGGTGTCACTGGAGACAGCCCTCAGGCCAGGCTTTGGCTCCACCCATGTGTGCAGATATCAGGGGACATATGCGCCTGACAGAGGTGACTCCGGAGTTCAGAGCAAAAGATCTGAACTCCTGGGTCACTGCTACTTCAAAACTCATGGAAGAACTCAAGAGGATCCTGGGTGATTGGCTCCGGGCCACGGTGCTACGGGAAGAGGTGCGGGTGGGTCAGACAGATTCCTTCCGAGAGGCCTCTGCTCCCTCCTAGAGGAGACTCCAGGAGCGCCACTTCCAACCTAGTCCTGGGGGCCAGCTGGACAGGCGCCTGCCTCCCCAGGGAGCGGGACAGCTAGGGGAAGGGACTCTGGCTTGCCTCGGTAGAAAAGGAAGGATGGGTGACACGTTAGCCCACCGAGGGGCTCCTATGAGCTCAGAATACACGTTGGGGACCCCATAAAACACAAGCATGTTGGCTGCTGTCATTAGTCATTAAAGAGACATCCCCCTTTGATGGACGCAGAGACGTCCCCCTACAGTAGAATTATTCAGAGATGCTTCGCATGAAGTCCCCAGCTCATCACAACCAAGAAGAAAGAGCATCTGTATTTGTGTACTGTGGCTCCTGTAACAAATGACCGCAAACTAGATGGCCTAAAACAACACAAATATATTCTCTCACGGATCTGGAGGCCAGAAGCCCGAAATCAAAGGTGTCAGCAGGGCTGTGCCCCCTCCAGGAACTCTACAAAAGAATCCTTCCTGCCTCTTCTGACTTCTGGTGGCCCCAGGCGTCCCTCACCTTGTGGCTGCATCCCTCCAGCCTCTGCCTCCATCTTCACGTGGCTTTCTCCCCTCTTCTCTGTCTCAGATCTCTTGCTGCCTGTCCCTTATAAAGACACATATCTTTGGATTTATGGCCCACCTTAAATCTAGATGATTTCATCTCAAGATCCCTACCTTAATTAGGTCTGCAAAACTCTCCAAATAAGGTCACGTTACGCATTCTGAGGATTAGGACGGGGACATATCTTTCGGGTGAATACTAATCACTAATCAACCCACTAAAGACAGAAACCAAAGTCTGAAAAAGAGTTCCTGGTTAATTTCCCTGGCAGATATCCAGCCCCAAACTTCAGCCCCCCTGAGAAGGAAGACATCTGACAGCACATTTTCACATCTGTTATCTAATGAAATCATCCTGTAACCCTAGGTGGTAGATTCTTCTATCAGTCCCATTTCATGAATGAGGAAACTGAGAACACATTCGTGCCAGTCAGATTAAATGCACGCAAAGTCACCTAGACCTTCACTCTTTTTTTTTTTTTTTCTAGACCTCTGCTCTTAATCTCCACCATTAGAATCATTTATTTTTTCCCATGTGAAACAGGCAGATGAAGAGCAGGGCGGTTAAGAAAAGCAGGGGTGTCAATATCCAGATTGTCTCCACAGTTCTGTACTTCACTTCTCTCTCTCTCTCTCTCTGGAGTGATGTGGGGGTTACCTTGGTATCTGTAGGTGTCTGAAGAACATAGGAGGGGGACAGATGGTTAGAGAATGCATTTTCCTGAGTGGTCCTTGGACCACTGGGGTGGGATTTTAATGGATGCAAGTGTCTTGAATAAACATAGCTCACTACTGACTCCTAAGTTCTTTCTTCTGTGTAAGTGCATGAATTATTAAGAGAACTCATTTGTAGCATTCACACTGTTGAAAGGGCTACTTTGGGTGCTAATCAGAAAACACAGACTGTCGAAAGAGCTAATTAGAGCATCACACAACTTAATAATGCTTTGCCCACAAGATTGGCTCACTCAGAGATATTGGATGTTCAGAAATACTGGGCAGACATGCAGTGAGCAAACACAAATAGCTGTTGTTTATGAAGAAGTGGTATTCAGGATTTCCAGTTCTCACAGTCTTTTTCAGCTGCCCTAACCCTCTTGATCACTAGATCTACAGTGGGAACCCCTAGAGACAGGGGCAGACATCATGGGCTTTGTGCCTTATTTCACACACATTTCTTCCATGTTATCTGGGACCTGAGCATTGCTCAGGGACCAAGACGTGATTGCTTTAAAGGGGTTTAATAAGCCCTGTTCATTCATTGGGGAGCTGCTGGGACAGAAACTCATTCCCAAATCTGTGACAACACATTAGAAAATGTCAAGTGTTCAAGGTTTAGTTGGGTCTCAGAAACAGCATGAGACATTCTTGACCTACATTTTTAAATAACCCTGGAGGGAAGTGAATTCCACAGTTTGTCAAGTATTTGGAAAAAAAAAAGTGATAAAAAGTAGTCATGTAAATAAATGAAAGAGCAAATTAATATAATCTGCTTATTATGCTCTTAGTAATAAAACATAATCACTTTAAAAATTGGATATGTGAAAATCCACAAATTTCAAAATTTGGTAAATTAGAGTGTGTTGATTCATATATAAAATGTTCTTCACACTACAAAATAAGTTTCCAGTTTAATTTTTAATGACAGCTGTTAATGCTTTCATGATATTTGTTTGCAAATAATATACCTTCAATAGAGAAAATGAAGAATACATTCGCTACCATAAATGAAGATAAATAATTTTCAATGTCATCATAAAAGGCATTCAGGACATGAGGATTCGTTTTTAAAAATCAAATACTTCCATTTTTTAGGAACAAGGCTAATACGTATCACAAGATATTCCTGGACCTCAACGTTAGACTCTATAGTCAGGCTTCATGCCACCATTTTTGCTAAGCCCAAACCCAGATACGTCAAGCTACTCAAAGCCTTCTCACAAAAATGCCAAATTAGGTAACTTCTTTCCTAAGAATGTTATGGCCAATTTATTGTCAAGGTTTTTATTATTATTGGGCTTTCCTTAGATCCAGTTCGCTGTATGAAGCCAACTTTGAATTAAAGTAGCTTTGATTTCAAAGAGCCAAATCCAAAGTGTCACTGGGCCATTTTAGTGGACTACGTGCTCCAGCTCCTAATGGAATTATGGAATTACTCACCATGACTTGGTGGGATAAAAAACGTCCTCAAAAACCAAGGGGAAAATGCTAAGTGGATTTTTGCATCATAAATACCAAGTGACATAACAGTGTAATGCAAGGACATGGAAATCAACTTGGTAAATTGCCCAAACATAAGGTCATGGTTCCTCTTAGCCTAGGGGGAAAAATCCTTAGAAAAAGAATAGCATTTTGAAAATTCGTACGCTCGTTTAAGTTGTATAAAATGTGTTTTTCAGCGGCTGTCTTTGTTGTGTTTCTAGTTCTCTTATACCACTGAGTGGTCCTTTTCTCCCCGTTCACGGGTTATTCCCTTTAGTGAGAAAACTTAACGTTTTGAAGGTTCTGGGGTTTAAGCCACTGTCTAAATGCACACAGCTTCCATTACTTTATTAATTTATGTCACCTAGCTCATGGCAGCCTTGCTTGGGACGGGTGTTGCCTCAATCCTCCCCACCCTGTGCTGAGAGCCCAAAGGGGCTGGCTGAGGAAGGCATGACTGACAAAAAGGAAAGCAGGGAATGCTGTGCGAGTTAAGCGATGAGTTACGCCTGAGCCCTGTTCAGATAACAGTGCCCACTAGGTACATCCTCTTAGGTACCCTCCAACCACATCAAGCTCAGCATGTCTGAAACCAAACCCATTATCTTTTCCCACCAAAATATGATCTTTCTTCTAGACATCTTTTCACATGAATGGTTCCACTACCCACCGAGTGTCCTGTATTTGAAACCTGGGAGGGAGGCATCTCTGACCCCTTCTTCCCTTTCACCAGCCCCACCTGTCACCAATTCTGAAGCCATCATCCTTGGGTGCCCTTCCTATCTCAGTTCCACTGCCTCTCGCTTCCCATGGCTGCCCTGTGAGCTCAGCCCAGTCATGCTCCCTCGCCTACACGTCCTCCTGCTGGTCCCTTGGTCTCAGGACTGCACGCCCCCAGCCTGTGCTCTAACCAGAGATGCCCACCTGTTATGCCGTAAAGGAGTTAGAGACGAGCCAAGATGATGAGCTCCTCAGCCCCCAAGACGACCAGGAAGAGCCCCCTGCATTCATCCCAGCATGCTGCACAGATACCCCTTGTCTGCGTGGGTATTAGAGTGAGAAAGGTGGGCAGCACCAAGCTCCAGAATGAGCGTCGCCTGGTCCCAAACTGCCAGAGGTCAGAGCTAGGTTTAGTCCAGCACAAGCCTGCCTGGGGAATGTTGGTTGCAATGTATGTCTAATGCCTGGTCCCTCATTGCGTTCGTGCATTACGGGGGGCCCATGACACATATGAAAGACTCGAACCAGGGTCATGATGATGGGAATGAGAAAGACTGAAGAGCTATTTTTCAAGTATAATTAACCTGGAGAGGAAGGTGTGAATGGGGGCTCTGATTCCACGCACTAATACTGCAGGTGGGGGGCAATATTAAACAAGAGTGGGCCCACAGGAGAAAATTGCACTGGGGGCCCAGGTTGGGAGCGGGGCTGGCCATCATGAACTGGGTGTGTAGACTCTAGCATTTAAAATTCAGTGTGGACATTCATCTGAAAATCTCTAGCAAAGTATCTGAAATTCAATTCTAGGGCCCAGGAGAGGGCCAGATGGAAAGGACGGATGTGAGAGCTCTTCATAAAGAAATGATGCAAGCAGCTGAGCCCTCAAAGAGAAAGGGCTGCGCACGGGCCACTGGGAAAACCCTGTATTAGAGGATGGGTGGAGGGCAAGGATCCAGTAAAGGACAGTGACAAGTGGCTGCCAGAGCTGTAGGAAGAGATTGGGAGAGCAAAGTGCCATGGAAACTGAGCGTTCCAGAAACAAAATGATCAATGGCATCGTGTTATAGCTGGTACAAGTTGGATGAGAACCTGGAAAACACAGAATGTGGAGATGAGAGGTCATAGTTGACCTTCAAAAGAACGATTTCAGCAGCTGATGGTGATGGCAGCTGTGCCACTTCAGATTTTCCAAACAGCAGACACCAAGATGGATTAGATATGCAAGAGATTTATTGGGGAGATTTGTCGTGGAGAGTAAAGAAGCAGGGAGCAGGTAGGGAGAATCCACAGACCAAGATGCAGATCCGACACCTGTGAGAGGAGGGAGAGGAAGGTTAGGGCGGGAAGAACATCCGACCTCAATGCACCAATGGAGGCTGCAGGCAGGACGATGGGGAATGCCCAGCTGGGAGGACAGGTACCCTGGGCGTCCAAGGAGTGCAGCTGGAGACCCCAGCTGACGTCTCCCCATGGTGGGTTCTCTTGAAGGAGACCCAAGGGTGCCTTCCCGTGGCCCCATAGCAGCCAAAGTGAGGGGTCTCAAGAAGGAGGTAGGAACATGAATACTCTGGTGTAAGCTTCTCTTTCCTCTACGCACAGCATCACTGAGACAGAAGACTCCAGAGTCTGGCAGGTAGGCAGAGCCTGGTAAGGCGCCACATGCTCTGGGATTTCCAGCAAAAGCATCAGAGAAGCCCAGTGACTTCAGGGTCACACAGTTTTGGGGGATTGCCGAGACTGGATCCAGTGCTCATTGGTCTTTCCTTGTGGCCCCTGCCTCCTTCCTCAAGCCCAGGGCTGTCCCGAGCACTTCCACCCCACCTAGGGTCCCTTCTAGCGCGTTTTACACCTATTGTGTGCTGTCACCTCTGATGGAGGGTTTTCTTTCCGTTGTGGGGTTTGGCAGAATCTTTTACCTCTAGTTCTCTGGTTAAAGCATGACATGAGGAACCTAAGTTTCTGAGCCGTATAGAAGCCCCCTCTTCCTGGGCCCCATGGGGGAAGTGTGAGGGCGAATCCACCGGCCTTTGCAGGGAGGGTTTTGGAAAATCGCATCCAGGTTCAGTGACAGTCCCTGCTCTGAGCCCTGAATAGCCTGTCCTGCCCACAGGGGCACTCAGCACCCGTTCGCCACATGCAGAAACCAACTCACTGCTCTGTGTTTCTTTGCAGGTGACCTCATACATCTGCCTCCATACCTTAGAATGGACTTCTTGTTAAACCGAAGTGGCCCAGGCACCAGCAGGGACCTGAGTTTAGGGCAAGCGTGCTTGGAGCCTCAGAAGAGCCGGACCCTGAAGCGCCCCACGGTCCTCGAGCCCATCCCCATGGAGGCGTCCTCCTCCACAGCATCCAACAGAGAGGGGCAGCCGTGGCAGCAGGGGGCCGTGGCCACATTACCTCAGCGAGAAGGGGCAGAGCTGGGACAGGCAGCTAAAATGAGCAGCTCCCAAGAGTCGCTGCTGGACTCCCGGGGCCATCTGAAGGGAAACAATCCGTACGCAAAATCGTACACCCTGGTATAACAAACAGCATGACTGGACAGCGGTTGTAAATACAATTTAAAAAAATTCAATCAAAGCTACCTTTTTTTTACGGAATTCCAATATTTATAATTAAAGAAAATTGCCAAAATATATTTAAAGAGAGAGAGAGAAAATACTGAAAGCACAGACAGTGCAAAGACTCTCCTGCTGTTTTTTCTGTCTGAGTGTCAGCTCCATCTGCCTGGGCATCTGATTTTTTGGGAAAGAAGTCCAGTTTTATGATCTTCACAGGCTATTGCATTTTTACTGATTTTCTACACAGTGCATGGGGGACCAATTACACCTTCTGACTGGAAGTTCTAGCACACAAGACTCAAGTAAGAACACAGGAGGAAAAATGACCCTCTTTGTGAATTTAAAAGGAACGCTGATTCGGGGCCATGGGGAAACTAGTCATGTTTGCACACTTTTCTTTCCCATTAGAAACTCGGTCCTCAGTCTGACCTTCTTCTGTTGTTAATTAGGACAAGTGCCATCAGTGAAGGGGCGGGGGGAATCAATTTGGTTTTCTTTTTTGTTTATTTTTTAATTTAATGAGACACTCTTTGCATTTTGTCTAAGCGAAATAAAGAAGAAAAGGTTGTCTGCCTTTATTTCAATGTCTACGTCTCTCGTCTCCTACTGATTGCTGGGTTCTCCTTCCTACTGATGCTGGCGTTTGCAAACACCAGGGCTGAGCCCAGAACCCAACGTGATAACCAGAGAGGATACCCACACTCTGAACTCCCTGGGAATGGCTGGGAAGAGCCCAGAAGGTACCGCTGGCCTCAGTCATGAGGGGCTGGCCAGGTATTCGAAGCCTCCCGGTGCTCTGCTCCTCACCTCCAGAACAGCACCTGGCCCTCTAGCTGCACCACAGGTCGGCACACTATGGCCTGCAGGCCAAATCCAGCTCTCTGCTGTTTATAAATCAAGTTTGTTTGGAACAAAGCCACGTGCCTCATTCCCATTTTGTCTGTGGCTGTTTCATGCCCCAGTGGCAACATTGAGTAGTTACAGCAGCAGTGGTGTGGCCTGCAGAGCCGAAAATGTTTACCATTTAGCCCGCTGCAGAAAATGTTTTCCAACCCCTGTCTCGAGTCCCACGTGCAGCCCCAACTGGAGAAAGGAAGGGAGGACCAGGAGGCCTCCACACATCCTGCCCTCCGGGACCAGTCCTGTTGTGCTGTGACTGGTGTCTAAATGTGCAGTAGACCTCTTAGTTTATCTCCTCCAATCCACTCCTGTCTACCCAGAGGAAACCAGTCAATGGTACATAACGTTCCTCTGAAATCAACTTTTTATTTTCCTTCCTCTCAGTTTAAATTATTTACCTTGGGGCTCATCCTCAGAGAGAAGTTACTCTTAAACAGCCTGAACTGCATTCTTCATTTATGACCCTTACACAGTGTGCTTTAGAAAGGGTATATAATCCTCCTGCAGCACCCACACCCCATTCCAAACTCTCTTCCCTCAAAGGGAAAGACAACTAGGTCTCCATGTCAGAGGTTTGGCACTGAACAGAAGCATGATCTGCACAGTTGCCCAGGTAACAGACTGCACAAGTTCCTTCATCTCCCTTAATATTCTCTATAGGCTCCTCGTTACGCTACCAGCATAGAGTGGTGCCAGTTATTACCATCTGGGCACATGTCCAGACGTTTCTTTGCTTTCTCCCTCCTTCCCTCCTTCATTCCCTCCCTTTCTACCCTGTTTCCCCAAAAGTAAGACGTAGCTGGACAATCAGCTCTAATGCGTCTTTTGAAGCAAAAATTAATATAAGACTTGGTATATATTATATGTTATATAAGACCTGGTATTATATTATATTATATTATATTATATTATATTATATTATATTATATTATATTATATTATAAATATTATACTATATAAGACCGGGTCTTATATTATAGTAAAATAAGACCCAGTCTTATATTAATTTTGTTCCAAAAGACGCATTAGAGCTGATTGTCCAGCTAGGTCTTATTTTCGGGGAAACACGGTAGCACCCTCCTTCCCTCCTTCCTTCCCTCTTTTCCATTCTTTCTGGTTTCCATTTATTGTCCCACAGGCCCATATGCCTCCATTAAATGCAGTGACACTGAGTGGCTGCATTAGTCCCAGGACCATGTCAAGAGCACCCCTGGTGCTATCATTAGGTGACTCCATGGATGTGAGATGTGCTTTTTTTTTTTCTGGCTACGGTTTCAGAATTTAATACATGTTGAGAGCTGATTGTTTGCACCTCAAAGACTGCTTTCTTGATGCAAAAGAAATGAAACGCTACTTTCTGGGGGGGAAAATTAAAGCTCTATTTTTCTTCAATCTAAAACTTCTATATTCCCCGAATTTAGAAGTTTACCTTTTTTTTTCTCTCAAGCTGTGCAAAAATAAAAAATTCTACATCATGTCTGCCTCTGGATTGCTTTCAAGAATCCTGCTTTGAAAATGCTCATTAAAATGGATTCAACATGTAAGCCCTGTATCAAACAGTCCACCTCCCTACCTTTCAGGTAGGGGCCTAGGATTTATGTCTACAAAGAAGTCTGTATCTGTAGATTAAAGGGGCACTGTATAGTTAAAAGACCATATTGAGCATGATAATAATTAATTTTCCTCTGGACCTCTGCCTGTCTCTAATCTCATTTATAATATCTTTGAGCGGTCATCTTATTAGCCTAAGGTCTGCAGCCAGATGGCCTATCTTAGAGTGGTGAATCAGAAAAATTCTTCATCCTCTGCCAATGACAATAGGTCAATGGACAATAGCTATTGGGTCAATAGGCTGGGTTTCCTCCAAGGCATCTGCCTGGCTGGCGATCTGAAAAATGCCCACCTTCCTGAAGTGAGCAAGGTCTTCTCCTAATGCATAGTCAGCTGCCAGCTCGTAGAGCTGTGGGAACCCTAGTGGTTCCATTCAGTGCCCATGTCTACCTGCCCACTTCCCTGTATCCACGTCTGCCAGGACTGCCCTGGAAGAGGGTGGAGAAGTGGGGGTGGAGAAAGACGGAAGAGCAGATATAAAGCGTTACAGGCTGGACTGCACAAGCTCCAGTCCCACCATCTTTACGCCTTGCTACCAATCTTCATACTCTCTTAAGATGCAGAAAAACTACGTTTGCTTAAATTGCCCTTAAAATAAGCAGTAGATCACCACTCAGTTAAGGTCCCTCTGACCTGAAACCTTGACTTCTGCATATGCCAAAAGCTTCGTGAGATTTCTAAGGGAATAACTGAGGCCTTCCAGAGAAGGCGTGAACTCTGTAAATCTATTTCCAGCCATGGTAAACAGTGTGGCCAGCCTCCAGAGACTGGAAGGCTGAGAAGTTGAAAGGGAGCTAGTAGAATATCCATATTTGAACTATGTAAAGCATGTAGCTCTGAAGGTCACTTGGGAAGACTGTCAACAGTCTAATATTCAGGGGTCCTGAGCCCCATGTTTTCTCTCCACCCATTGACCTCAAAGGACCTGTCAAACAGCCAGAGGGAAGAGGCTGGAGTGAAGGGAAGTTTTCTGTGGTTAGAAACCAAGATGCTGGGATGTCCAACAAGGACCTCATTTAAGAAAGTCTTCAGGCCTGTGTGAAACTGTTGGCTTGCTCTGGTGTGCCTGTTTATTGGAGAAGAATTCGTGATGGTAGAGCCCTTGAGTAGCCTCAGACTCAGTAGCTCTGAGTCTGAGCATGGGCTGGGACAGTGTTAGATGGTAGCTAAGGACAAGTTCCTGGCCGAGCCCCTCACCCCAGTGAGTTAGGACCGAAGCACTCAGCATTACTTGGGCCACTCAAGTGTCATCAAGCGTGGGAGTGGTAAAGAACCATTGACAGACAATCCTCCATGAGTCTCTTGCATTTTTTATGTATTCTGAGCAGGGGTGTTGGCTGATTCTGTTCTCCATGATCTTTTCAAGGATGTTTGCACAACAAAAACCTTGGAACAAAGAGATCTGTCTCACTGCTGGGCAAAAGGCACATTTGATCCCTGACCAGAATAATAAAAACAAGGTCTCACTGGGAGGCAAAGGTTGGCAGGTTTGCCAGTGGTTGCCCCTTTCAAAGTTTGGGTTTTCCTAAACTATGCATTAGACACAGGTGTTGCTACTGTCACTCTTCCCTGTTGAGTGGGGCGGTGTCGGGCAGGCTCCTCCAGCTCCTCAGATCTTCACTCCAATCTCATCTCAGTGAAGCCCTCCCTGCACACGCATTTAATACCACATTCTGCCTGGCCCCCGGCATTCCCGCTCCCCTACCTCTTCCCTAGCTCTCTGTCCATGTCCTCTTCATCTCAAATTTATATATAAGTAACTTACTTATAATGGTTGTTTTTCATTATCTGTATTCTGTCAGTAGAATGTCAGCTCCATGAAGACAGACTTCTTTGTTTTGTTCACGTGTGTCCCCAGTTCCTAGAACAGTACCTGGGCCCATAGTAAGCATCCTATAAATATTGTTTTAATTGGGGAAAAACGGTTTTTAGGTTTTCTAAGCACAGAGTTCCTCAGCTGCAACACAAACCCACTGTGTGCAGTGCTATCTAGGCTGCTCTGCATCCCCCGGGGGCCTTAGAGGCATAGAGGAACCAATGGGAACATAGCACTCACGTCAATGGCTGAGCTGTCACAACATGCTTCGTCTCTGACCCGGGACTCTCATGTCCTCTGCCAGCATGCATGGCACGGTGGCAAGCCAACTTATTGACTTTCCTGTACAGTAAGGATCTGAGACCCTCTATGGTCCTTGATGGTAACGAGCTACACACGGGCAACACCAACTCTGTTCTACTCTCTGTATCAGGACTAATTGCAGCTTACACTTCTGGGTGTGAGCCACTCACATATTTTTTGCAGATTGATGGGAATATTGTTTTTGTTTGTTTCCTCTTTTTAGTCTTTCACTTTCAGAAAGAAAAAACTTAGAAAAATAGCTTTGAGCACATGGCAAGGGGTGCCTGTTTCATCTCCCAAGAAAAGCTTGGCAAAGCCAGAAAGTTGTTTGTGTTCCAGAAACTTCAAACCAACTACAAGAAGAAAAGTCAGTGTTTATAATCTTTGGCATTGTGCCTGCCTAGAGAGAGTTGCGTTCTGCCTCAAAGAGATAACCCTTCCACGGAGAAAAGAACAACTGGGACATACATTCCTGTGTGTGTGAGAAGAAGGTGCTTGGAGGTGTCTGCAGGGACAGCATGGCCTGAGGCCAGACCAGCACCGAGCTGGTTACCACGTCCATCCTTTCATCACAATCCGAGGGAAAGCAGCATTTCCAACCACACTACATGTGGGTAAGTTCTCGAACAGTTAATTCAGTGTTTGCCTCAGTCTCTCATCCTCTGAGGTCCCCCTAAGAGCCAAGTGACTCAATGAATAGTGGGGAAATATTTGAGCAGTCTATTAAAAGATGCTTCCTGTTTCTAGATCCGAACTTCTAAGTATCTTAGAAAGGTACAGCTTCTGCGCTGGAGCGATGGTGATGGTGATGGTCCTGGGGTGCTGATCCAGCATTCAATCCCCAGATATGTTGCAAACGAGAGCCCTTGCCCTGAGCGAGAACACAACCCTTCATGCAACCATGGTGCCCACCCCCTTGGTAACATACAAATCAAGCACATCCCACACACCACGCCAACAACCCTCCAGCATCTGTTTTCCGTCCAAGGCGAGAGATCGCTCTGCCATTGCCCAGGAAGGTGACCTGACAACACACCCAAGAGATGCGCTCTGCACATGCCAACATTAGAATTTATTTTATTTCAATGTAGTATTCACACAACACTCTGTCTATTCCTCTGACTCTTTGGCCACAACATAAGAGAACATTTGTGTTCCACTGAACTTCCAATTATCTTCTCCTAAAATTCTTTCACCACCTTTAGCTGAGTGGATCTTAGTGGATGACATTCAGCCCACTCGGTAACGAGAGTTAACGCTCAACATCAAATGCTAATGTTTCCATTAAGAGGAGTAAGGGTCTTTTGCACCAATACCAAGCGTAATGAAGATGCCGCCAGGGATGATCAGAGCAGGAAGGGGACATTCTAACGGCTCTGGGACTGACCGAAACCCTCCAGTGTGCCTTCTTGTCAAAGGCTGTTCTTGAGATGTGTTTATCTTTCCTGCCCCATATGCCCACCTTGCCATATACGAAAAATGTGTTTGTTTCATGATGTTGGGTCATAGGAGGATTTGGGGTTGGCAAGGCACACGGTATAATAGCAAGACCACTGCACTGGAGATGCTCAGCTCTAGCACCAGCTCTTCTAGGATTTCACCAGGGTATCTCATGCCTGGTCATCTGCTTTGGACATTGGCAAACAGACCTGATTGGACCAAAAAGTTTCTAAGGCCTTTCTACTCAACACGGATATGTTCCTTCTCAGTGTCCATCGCACTGGGAAATATTTGAGCTCCTCAGAAGTGTGAGCTCTGAGGGCTGCAGTGTTTTGTACCCCTACAGATCCAGAATAAGCATCAGCCCAAACTGGTAAGTGTTTCTAAGTGACGCTCGTGAGGTAAATGTAATAGGTGTGCAGGTGTTTGAGGGAATGTAAAAAGGATGCTCGAAATGTCCGTGAACCCAGGGTCTAAGGTACTTTTTTAATAAACTTCTAAATTCAGCCAATTATTGTGTGTTTGTTCTTTATCCTGCAGTCGAGGCAGGGAGTACAGAAACAACCTGATTATTTGAAGGTTTCAGGTTATGGAGAATTCCCTGCATAATGCATGAAATCTCACATACTGACAGTGAAAGGATTGACCTTCCCTCAGGCCCTTCTAAATAAAAACTTCACTTTAGGTAAGCTCTATCCCAATATCACGTTTAGCAGATTTCTAAGTTTGTACTGGTAACCCTTGTGTGGCACTCAGCAGAAAAGCGATTTTTGTTGTTGTTGCCATCATTGGTAAAAAAGGCTGGTGGTCGCCCGCCCACTGCTCCTACCATAGTTCATGAGTCAGTAGGTACGTCATAATTCTCACTCTTGAAAACATAAACCAATGTTCTGTAACTGGGGCTCCTGTAAGGCCAGTGCCTCTGAGGCTGACCCAGTTCTACAAGGGTCAGGCTGACCCTTCAGGACCCTCTCCAAACCCCACTCCATCTCTTCTCTGCACTTTCATCAGACAGACAACCAAGAAAACAGAGGTTATCAAAAGCTATGTCTTCCTTTTTCTGCATGCACCCCAAACTCTCCTGAGCTACACCCTTCCTTACTCCTGCCCTCCCAGGGCAGTAGGAAACGTGGTCCCTGCCTACTTACAACTCATCTGTCTCTCTGTACTCTGGATCTCAACCTCTCCCACTTTTATAAGAGCTCCACGCTTCACTCATATTTCCTTCCATGTCCATAGGTAAAGATATTTAAGTCTTTTCCATTAAGAATAAAAAATCTTTCCTTCCACCCTCCATTCCCCGTAGACAGGCCTATGTCTCCCCTTTCCTTTTCAATGCAGCATCTTGAAAAAGAGGACTCTGTGACCCAGCCCCTTACCACCTTTCTGCCCCTCGTCTACTGTCTCATCTGAAGTTGCTCTCCTTGGGGCCACAGTTGAGTTCCCTGTGGCCAGGTCCCAGGGCCCCTTGGCAGCCCTCATTTGGAGCAACCTCTTTGCGGCACTGGAGAAGTTGTCTTCTCCCTGGTTTCTGGTTCTTTAACTCTTTGGACTAATTCTTTCCATTGCATTGGTAAGGTCCTCATTCTCCAAAGCTCCTTCCAAATGTGGATGTTCCCAGAGTTCCACCCTCATTCTGGCGCATTTCTTTTTCACCCTGGACAATTTCAGCATCTCATCGGCAGTCAGAGGGGTAGTTACCATGTATAGTCTGCTGATTCCTGATTTCTACGTCCAGCCTGAACTTCTGCCCCGAGCCCCCGTCCGCAGCCAGCAGGCTCCTGGGCATCTGCCCGTGTGTGGCCCAGGCAAACCTGCAACTCAGCCTACACAGCGCCTATGACGGTATATAGGATCCCACGGCTCCTGGCTCCTTCCTCCTGAATCCCGAGCTCAGTGGATGGTTTTGCCATCCCAGCCAGGCTCTCCTCACCCCACACTCACTTGCCATGTCCTTTGTTCTCACATTTCCCCTCTGCTTCCTAATCTCGTTGCAGCGGCTCTGGCTCAGGTCCTTCATTCACACGGATTACGTTGCAACAACTCCCTGAAAGAGGTCTTGGTATCTCCAATGCTGCACACTTTCCAATCTCATTCTCTATACCAGGGCCGTACGAGTTTTCCTAGCATGCAAGTCTCATTGTCATGTATTACTTAACATCTTTTAGTGATTTTCCATTGCCTTACATAACAAGTCCAAACTCTTCAGCATGCATATAAGACCGTTCATGATCTGGCTCGTATCTAGTCTAGTTTGCCTACACTAGACTACTCTTTTATCTCTCTCAACACTGCTTTATCCCCCATCTGTCTGTCTCTTTCTCTCTCTGGCTGTTTCTCTCTCTCTCTCTCTCTCTCTCTCTCTCTCTCTCTCTCTCTCTCTCTCCCTCTTTCACACACACACACAACCACACACACACACAAACACTCTTTCTCTGGCAAAAAAAGAAGTGTGACATTGGGTAGATGCTGGTGCAATCTGCTGGTCCTACTACATTCAGAAGCTACCAGAGAGCATGATAGTGGCATTTTGAAGATGTAGAGAAGATGCTAGATTGGAGATGATGCCCTATGCGGTTGGAATATTGTGTTTCAAGATGCGGCATGTATCTCAAACCAACAGCCACGACATGGGGATAAGTTCACAACGATAGAATCAGGGATCCAGAAACAAAACTTTGAAAATCGAAGTGACTTTACTCACTACTGCCACCAATAACTCGCCAGGAAATTTGTGATTTCAGCCCCACAGCATGAGGTTCTGTGCGTCTAGAGGCCCCAGTTACCAGCGGGGAGTCATTTTCACCAGGAAACACAGTCAAAGTCAAACTAAACTTAAATCTGCAGTTGCTTCCCAGTCATTTTGGGTTCTTTCTAAAAGCAGATCAGCAGGTGAAACGAGGTATTGCCATCCTGGTAGGAGTAAATCGATCTGGAGCATCATGAGGAAATAGGGTTTCCACTTTAGGAGTGCAGGAAGAAACATATTTGGCACTTGGGTGATTCACTGGGTGTTCCCAGGCCCATTTTTAACTGTGCGTGGGCAGTAACAGCAACCATAGACCTAGATAGGCACAGTCACCGGGGGTGCCTCTTCTCAGACAAGCCACATAGACCAGCAGAAATGCTCACTGATGGGGAAGGGAGTCGAGAATGGGTCCAGAGGAAAGAGAAGATGAATACCAGAGACAGCCTTGGGACTGCCTGCCTCAGCAGGGGCTATGTTTTGTCCCACCAACTCTCTTCTTATAAAGTGTTCCACAGAAACTGAAATCAGCCACAATCGTGAAGAAGTCATGACAGGATGGACTGAGCTTAGTGTGAGAAGGGAGTAAACTTCGGCAGAGCAAGGTGTGGACTCTAGTGGACATGGTTGCTGCTCCACCCAGATCCCTCAAATCTCGGCTTTTCCCGGGTGCCCACATCCCAGCTGCTTTTCCAGGAGTGATTTTCTCCTATTGGCAGCACAACAGCTTTCTTCAGGGCACTACTCTTGAGCTACTGGGATTGCATTTCCAATCAGCACAGAAGCCAGAATGCCTGGGAGTGGACAACCCCCTGGAGAGACCTACGCCCATGACTGACATGCAGGAGCCCGGAGCCCAGCTCTGTCACTGCGATGTGGACAAAACTGAGCTGCAGTTTATGCTCCACAACTCCATACAGGATACGCTGAAAGCTGGGACCTGGCCAGGTATCCCGTCCGTGCTTCTTCCCTTTCCCAACTGTTCTTCCCCCACTCCCTTTTTGCTTTCTCCTTGTAGCACGTTAATAAATCATTTGCAGATAAATGCACATTTCTAGGGAGCCCTACCTAATGGAGGGTTTTACGCTTCATTCTGCCATGGACCTATCTCGGTGCCTAATGCGTTAAATGTTCAACAAATACTTGACAATAAATAAATAAAACCATAGATAAATAAGAGTAGGCAGCATTGCAAATGTTAATAAATCTTTTCATATTCTTCTCATTACGGAATATTATTATTCTCCCTATTAATCTTAAGGTTTCTTTGGGGAAATGTTCATTGAATAAATACCATTGGAACGTCTCAATGTGCGGTGCGAGGAAATCTTGGCCAGAAGTGAAGGGAAAGTGTAAGATGAAGTCCTCCTGAAACGCCAAATGCTCAGCTACACTCGAGGGCACATGAGCCGGCCCTGGGGAGTCCGCTCTGCAGCTGCCCAGGAGCCAAGGGGAAGGCAAACAGGAACCTCGTGAGAGCCCACTGGCATTGTGTCCAACAGACAGCGAGGTGGAGGCTTGTTCCCTCCCAGGCCCTGTCACAGATGAAGGGCTGGAAGGACCCTGCTGGAGCAGGCTCTCGACAAAGGACCTTTTCATCAGGGTTGGTTGACAGGCTGGGGGAAACGTAAATCAGTCGGGACTTTGAAGCCCAGGACAAGGAAATCATTTGGTTTCTGCAGCAGGTGGGGCTCAGGCAGGAAGCATCCAGTTTGAGCACTATCTTTGATGCCAAATCCTGTCCAGGTTGATAACCTAATGCGCGTTACCATGCGGACGACCAGTAGGTCTTTCAAAGACAGAAGATGAGCTATTTATAGATCTTACAATGCATGTGGCACCTTTAACACCATTTCCAGAAATTTGGGTTTCACTTGCTTTTCAGGCTCTTTTGTGATGGCTAGCTTTGTGCTATTCATCCTCCCAGCTCCCTGCTAAGAGGGGCCCAGGGTTTTGAACACCTGGGGCAAGAGGTTGTTGACTTGAGCTGAGCACATTTCAAAAGGGAGCCAAGAAAAGATGGCATTTCACACAAAGGTTAATATGAGCTACTCTTTGAACCAAAAATAAACATGGCTTCATTAGAACCTGCCTCATTATACAGCTGGAAACCATTCTACCCCCTTGAACATACAACACACCCAGGTCTTTTCATCAAGCAATGAATTGAGACTTAATGGAACAGCTCAAAGACATCTTACTGGCTTTTCTTCAATCCCTCCAAAGACTTTTGCACTGACTTACCCCTGTGCATTCATCCTGCAGGAAACTCAAAGTGATTAACAGTATGAGGTCTGCAGTCAAATAACTGGGTTTGGACCCGGGCTCTACCATGGATAAGCTTGTAACCTTGGCAAGTTACTCCCCAGGTACCAATTTCCTTATCCGTAAAGCAGGGAAAATAATAGTGACTCCTTTTAAGGATGTTGTGAGTATGAAATGTGAGAATTAATGCATCTAAAAGCTCAGAACAGTGCCCGGCACATAGTAGGTCCTCAATAAATGGCAATGATTGTGATTAGCTGCTCCTTTTGGCCCACTTTTTAATGTCCCATGTGCAGATTAACCTGTCAATGGATAATGTCCCAACAAGCATCTGTTTCAGTGGTGCCGAGCACGGTTTCAGTGTCTGGGCTGCTAGGTGTGTATATGCACAAGGCGACACTGCCCCAGGGACACTGGGTGAATCTCCAGCGTCCTGAATTCAATCCCTACACCAACCCCTTGTATGTGAGTGTGTTTATGCAGCTCCTTTCCAATTTTATATAGTCTTTTCTGCTTACTTGAGCCGGTTTGGTTCATAAAGCTAATTACAGTAACACATATTAAAGGAAGAGGAAGGGGGGACAGAGGCAGATAAGGAAGGGGGGTAATTAAAGCCACCTCCTAAAGGGCAGTTACCGAAAATGTATAAACAGTAGTATTTATAACTCGAACTTTAAAATAAACGCTTCCATTATCATCCTGAAAAGCACCTGTTTAAATTTTTGTTTCCTTTTTTTAAATTAAAATTTATTGGGTTGACAATGGTCAGCCAAACTACGTAGGTTTCAAGCATACAATTCTATAATTCATCATCTACATATCACATTGTGTGTCACCACCCAGAGTCAGTTCCCCTTCCATCACCACATATTTGATCCCTTTACTCTCTTCTACCACCCTCTTCCCCCGTTACCCTCTGGTAACCACTAAACTATTGTCTGTGTCTATGGGTTTTTGTTTCTTCATCTGTTTGTCTTGTTCCTTTGTTGCCTTCAGTTTTATATCCCACATATAAGTGAAGTCATATGGTTTAAAATTTTTAAATAGTAATTAATGTCATGTAGCTACATGTCCTTGTTTATTTCTTATTTATTAGATTTAATAAAAGTAGTAAGTGCAAGTTCTTTTTTCTCAGATGTTATGTATTTTCAATAGCCAACCTATATGGAGTAGCACTTGAGTAAATAAAGAAAACAATCCATTTGGCCCCAAGAGGTGTGTGGAAGTATAATACACGGGATCCCTCACTTGGGAGTCAACTTTTCTTGCAGTCTCGACAGAGTCCTGCTGTTTCAAGCTTCCCACCCTTCAAGAGTTAGACAGGATTTATCCAGCTTACATATAAAATGTCATAGAGAGTTTAACTAATACAATCTTTAACCGAACTTTATGAAATTGATAAGCTTCTTTGAAAACAGCTGAATTCATAACCAGGAATGGAAACGTGATGCAGACAGCCGTGCATATGTAGCAAGCTTGAAACATTACATGTGGGAGCAGACAGACCCTGAGGGAGCTCCCAGCGGCCCCTGCCTCCTGATAGTCATACCTCCATGTCACCCCCTTCCTTGGAGTGTGGGCAGGACCTGTGACTTTCCTCTCACAAACAGGATGTGGTGAAGGTGATGGGGAGTCACTCCCACGATTACGCTGCATCGGTCCTCACTTTCACACCCCAGCTGGCCTTCAAAAGATAACATGCCATGGTGTGGAAAGGACCACATGGCCGGGGACAGTGGGTGGCCCCTACAAGCTGTGGGTAGCCTCGGTCAGCATTCAGCCTGTGGTCTTACAACTACACGGAAATGAACTACGCTGGACACCTGTACAGCCTGAAACCTGAGAGAGCGGATTCTTCTCTTTGGAGCATTCAGATGACATCAGCGCCAGTCAGCACCTTCACTGCAGCCGGGTGAGACCCCAACGCAGAGAAGCCGGCTGTGTCGTACCCAACGTCATAGCTCACAGAAACTGTGCACTCGTACATGTGTTGTTCTCAGCCATGAAGCTTGTAGTAATTTGTTACGTGGCTATACGTAACTAATCCACATATTAAATAAATGACTAATACAGGTATTAAAAAGACTCGGATCTGTGTGAAGACATAACAGTTCTATTTCTCCATAACTTATCTCAGCCTCCACTTCAATTGATTGAAAATAAAAACTCAATTCAAGAAATTGGTCATTTCCAATTTAGAACTCAGCCCATGGGAGTCTGTCATTATCCAAATGGAGGGTTCCTTTCTCCCTGCCTTTGTGACCATCTAAGTCTTGGGGAGAGGAGAGGAGGGGGACATACACAGGGCTCAGAACAGGCTGGCTGGGGCGAGGGCTGTCCTCCACCCTTGATGCTGCCTCCATCTCAGTGAAGCTGTCCCTCGTGGTCGTCAGGTATTCCACTGCTGACAGCCACTGCTGAGGCCCCGTGGTCCCTACCATGGCCCCTGCATCTTATCATTCTGACCTTATGGGCCCCTGGTCTACCTGAGGGCCTGCTCCTCACCGATATTCAAGACCTTGAGACTGCCTTGGGACCTCTCCAGCTTAACGCCTTCCTCAACCTTAGGTCATCTGCTACCCCAAGGCCAATATTCTGGCCCCATCCTAAAAGGCTTAAAGTGTTCTCAACCTACTATGCATATGGGGTTCAAGACTCTACTTGAGTCTTGCCTCTTGAGAATTTTAACTCTTGCAGGAGGCAGACCGTGGATGAGGGTCTTCTCAGACACCCCTGCCCCCCACCCTCAGCTCTGCTCTAACCTCATTGCCTCCTAAACACCTTGCCTATCAAATCCTTATTTTCCTTTGCAAGTGGCCGGAAAGCTGCCCTTGCCTTATATTCTGCCCTTTCCAGGACTTGGGCTTATTTTATACTCTCTGTGCTCTGCCTTCCAAGCTTTCATGTCAAAACTCACAAATCCTTTGTCTCTCAACAAAGCCTGGCCCTTGTAAATCAAAAATCCCTAGGTTTTTAGAGTGTTACCTTTACAGAGACTTTCAAGAGTCAGATTGAAACTCAAAGTCAAGAATTTGACCTTTGTTTGAGACAGTGTCATCTTACCCTTGAGGTCTGGGAGACAGAAAGCTGCCTGAACACCTGTGGAAAGGTAAGAGGAGGAAATGAGAGGAAAATAGCAAGATGACCCTCTGCCACACGTGGCCGTGTGTGACAAGCTATGAGGGTATACAGGGAAGATTACGCTCCCCCCGCCAAAAAAAAAAAAAAATATGTTGAAGTCCTAACCTTGGTACCTGTGAATGTGACCTTATTTCAAAATAGACTCATTGCAACTGTAATCAAATTAAGATGAGCTTCTACTCCATTAGGGTGGGCCCTGTTCCAACATGACTGGTGTCCTTATAAGAGGAAAAGTGACCCAGACAGACAGGGAAACCAATTACGCGACGCCAGATACAGAGATAGGAGCAGTACATCTCCAAGCCAAGAAACAGCAAAGGTTGCCAGTATCCTCAGATGCCAGAAAGAAATAAGGAACAGATTCTCCCCCAGAGCCTTCAGAGGGAGCATGGGCCTGCCAACGCCTTAATTTTAGACTTCTAGCCTCCAAAACTATGAGAGAATAAATTCCTGTCGTTTGAAGCCACCCAGTTGGCATAAGTTGTGATGACAGCCCTAGAAAATGAAGACAGACAGCTAGGCAGGGACTGGTTACGACCATGAAACGACAGCGCTCTCCACCGCTGGTCTCCACCACCGAGCTCCGCCGTCCATGAGCACGTCAGTTATTCTTCAGGGGCAAGGGAGCAAAGCGCCCAGCCGAGCTGGGTTTAAGCAAGGAGGAGATTTGGTTGGCGCAAGCAGCAACGTGGGACACCTGATGAGCGTCACAGGCAGCTGGAGACAAGCGCTCTGTCACTTTGCAGCTTCGTCTTTTCTCCTCCTGTTCTTCACCCTTCAAAAGTTCCACTTGGGCTACCAATCCTGCCATTTTGTTTCTTCCTTGCTATTGTTTTCCAGCAATTATTCTTCCTCTTCCTCTGACTAGCCAATCAATGAAGACAGTTTTTCTCCTGAAAGCGCTGAGAGCTTTCGGCCTGAGGCAGAGTTCACAGTGGTTCAGGCTGTGGGGCCAGCCTCCCTGCCAACCATCAGCTCAGTGTTCACGGGTGAGTTACGAACCTCTCTGTGCCTCATTTGTGAAATGGAGATGGTAAGAGTACCTCACAGTGTCGCTTGGAGAATTAAGTGGGTCGGAAGACACTTAGTTTGCACAATTACATGAGTTTAAGCACGTAGCTGTGGAGAGCAGGGTCTGACGCAAAGTAAGCCCTGTATATGTGCCCCCATTTCTTGAAGCAGTGGCATGTTATGCAAAGTCCTTTTAAATTAATAATAAAACATTTCTAAACAAACCTGTGACATAGACTTGCCATCCCCAGAAGTTACACAAATGAAGAGAGTGGAGCTCGGAAAGGTTTCGTATGGCAGCCAAGATCCCCACGCAGGCAGAAAGGGTAGCCACGATTCCAAAACAGGCTCCCATTTCTAAGTGCAGAGACTTCTCAGTATACACTTACCTCTCCCTTTACTTTGCCTCTTTCTCCTCTGTCAACCAACATACCCAAGTCTCCCTCATCCTAAAAATACCCTTCCCCCCTCCCAGCTGGGATCCGACTGTCCCCTGCAGGCCCTAAAGCTTCCATCATCCGTCTCCACTTTTATGTACTAGAATCATAGAAGTAAGTGGCTGGCACTCAGCATTCCCACATTTCCAATCCTTGTTTACTTCATAACCCTTTGCAATCTTGTTTTCTCTCTTGCTTTCTCCCAAAAAAAGCTTTCTTGAAGGTCAGCAAACAGTTCTTGAGCGCCAAATCGAATGGCCTTCCTAATGCCCAGACTCCCTGACAGCTTAGTACAAGGCAACTCAGTATCCATCAGCTCCCTCTTTGAATCCTCTCCCAGGCTTGTCCCCTGCCCCACCTGGCTGCCATACAAAATCCTACAGAGAGAGTGGCTTGAACAACACTTATGTCTCATAGTTCCGGAAGCTGGAAGTCCCGGACGCAGGTGCCCATGGATTCAATTCTTGAGAAGGCCTGGCTTCCTGGCTTGTGGATGGCTGAGTCCTCACTGTGTCCTTACGTGCCCTTTCCCTGGTGAGCGCACAGGGAGCTGGCATGGGGGAGCTCTGCATTCTCTACTGCTTCTCAGAAGGGTGCTAATCCCACCATGAGGGACCCATCCCCATGACCGCATCTAAACCTAAGTACTTCCCAAAGGCCCCACCTCCAAATGCCATCACACTGGTATTTAGGGCTTCAGTATATGGATTTGGGGGGCAGCACAGACATTCAGTGCATAACCCTTTCTTGTCCTCCCTCTGGGATTCTGAAGGGTTGAATGATGCGCCTGCCCCTCTGTCCCCCACTGGCTCCATGGGCTTCTCCAGTTGGAACCAGGGACTGCCCTTGCTCCAAAGCAAAGTCACCAGGTCAGTTGGAAAGAAAAAAGAAGGATGTCATGTTCTCACCATCTGAGGATTTTATTTCTTTTTAAAGCTCTAGCCCAAGGAAAAGATGGGAAGATTTTAAAAATACTTCTCCTAAAAGAGAAAAATACTCTCTTCAACCAGAAAAGAGAAAAGAAAGAGAATTAAATGTGTGCAAGGTCTCTGAGAAGAAGCCATGACTCCACCCCAGGACCGGCCACAGGGGAGGAGGCAAGGAAACCTCTGATATGTTTGAGGACCCAAGAGTTGAGGAGACCTGGGGACCCTGGGGACCAAGAAAGAGGGCATCTGTGTGGAATGCTGAGACCAAGGGCACGAGGTGGGCTCACAGAGGCCCCTACCTCTGATGGGGGACAGAGGAATCAGACAGAGCAGCAATGGACGAGGCGTCACTGTCAGAAGGGTAGAGGCACTGGCCAGCCAGAGCCGAGAAACACCAAGGGAGCATGGAGGCCAATGTGTGCAGACACCCAGCGAGGCCCAGTTCCTCCCCTGCTGAGATGCCACCATGTTAGTGCCTAGAATGAATGTGCCTCCCTCTGAAGAGAAAGGGAGTGGGCAAAGGAGCCTGAATGTTCATTGTGTTTACCATGCATTAGGGAGAGTGTGTTTCTGCTCCCTGAAGAACGGGGCCTCCGAGGACAAAGTAAGTTACATGAGCCCTGCCATTCGGGAAGCTGATTAGCAGTCCCCGCCAGTCTTCATGTTGGGTATGTTGGGTGCTGCTGCTAAAGGTTCACGGGGAGGCGGTGGGGAAGGGATGATGGGGATCAACTGGGGGACAACGAGCGATGACAGGTGGGACCCATGAGGGGAACCGAACCCGTGAGAACAGACTGGAAAATGTGTGGGTCTCTGATCTGAACACTCCATCTTGACCTCCTTGGTCAGGGAGGCATTCCCATCGTAGGCTTATGGGAATGGTCAAGCACACAGCACGTGACACTGGGCAGATAAGACCGACAGTAGTTTGTTAGTCACATACACACACAGCCCAGGGGAAGAGGACACCACATGCCACTCAGGACCACATGCCATGCAGTGCCACGTGACGTTACACTTGGGCACAGAGGGACCCAGCAGGCGCTGTGGGAGGCAGGCTCTGTTGTAACGAGGGGGGTGAGGTGCCCCCTGGTTCCCACAGGAGGCTACGGTTGGCTTGTTTGTGTAGTTCTGCAGCCTGGCAGGGAACTGAAGCCTGCCACCGGCAGTGAGCAAGCCCCGCCTGGTCCCCGTGATAGGACAGCGCTTTTGTCAGGAGACTTTATCTGAAGGAGCATAACAGGGAAGAAACTGGCGGTGACGCCACCTGTGTTTCCCCAGGTGTGCAGGCACACATGATTTAGGCCGTATACCAGTCTCTTTCATCTCTAAGCCTCCAAGTTCAATGACAGGCTGTGGGGTGTCCTGCAGGAGAGGCTGGCATTCTTTGTCATGCAGCTAAGCCCGCCCCCTGCCCAGGCGTCGGAGAAGCAAAGCAGGCATTCAGTGGGAGCTGGCCCGGCTGAGGTACCCGGGTGTGCCAGCAGATTAGGACAACGTGCCCAAGCAGTGACAGTGCCTGCACCCTGGCCTTGCCTCCCAAGGCTCAGGGACCATGGCTGCTGCTTCTCCTTCACCCTGGAAGCCTCACACAAGTGCCCTGTGACCCATTCTCACTGCATCCCACACAGGAATTTGGGGGAACATAGTTCCAACTTGCCCAAGCCAATGTGGTGAAGCCACCACACAACCCCCTCCTTTCTCCCAGGCCCAGAGCAAGTTCCATCTCTTCCAGGAGAGACTTTCTTGATTCTCTCAACTGAAAATGGTCTCTTTCTCCTCTAAACTTCCAAAATGCCTTATCCTTCTCTAATGGTGTTCCTCATTTTCTGCTGCATAACTACTTGTGATTACTTTTAGCTCCCTAAGTAATGATAATGAAGCCATTGCTCGCCAGGTCGCACCATATGTCACCTCTAATCCTCCCAATGGCCCAGAAAATAAGCGATCATCCCCATTTTCCAGGTGAAGAAACACTGCGCAGGGCAGGTGCCGGTGGTGTAAGGCGGAGGGGGTGGTGCTGGACAAGCAAACTCCGGCTCCTGATTCTGCCCCCAGGATCCTGACCCGGCTCTCAGCGACCTGGGGGCGGGGCTGATCTTGATCTGTGTAACTTTCAGGACAACTAGTTCTGGAGCACGGACAGGATAAGAATGCCCTTTGGAGCCATTCAAATCCTTTTCCTGTGTGCACAGCCAAGAACCCATTTTGATAGGGACCAGAATCGCAATTGGTTAAAATCTCACGTCGCCACGCAGTCGTTATTGGCAGACCCCTCCCTGTTTACACAGCTTCACACTATCCTGACGATGCTTCCCATGCGTCAGGTCTGGGCCCACTGACCGTGCCTCAGGCTTCTGGTGCTGTATTCTGGGCACACAGCCCTTTGTCCCCTTGTTTGATGCTCACACCTCCCCGGGGAAGGTTTTACATGTGAGGAAACTGAGGCTTGCAGATAGTCACTTATCCAAGGTCAGAGGTAATGAAGAATAAGAGCTGGGGTTTCCGCAGCCTCAGCTCCCATGTCCATCGCGGGAGATGCTCTTGCTCCTAGTCCCCCTCACAGGTGGGCGTGCGCTTCCACCCGCCAGGTTCCAACTTCCATCAAGCCGCCCTTGTCTCCTCCAGACATGCCAGCGCCCCCCTTCAGGGGTTGCCAACCCTGTCCGCTCTATGCCTTAACCTCCTGTCATTTCTGTCACTTCCTGCCCAGCCCACCCCACCCTGTCCCACCCCTGCCATTTTCCACAGGAATGAGAAGAGCTCATTCTGTCCATGGGGCGTTGCTCCCAACCTTGCCCCTTCCGGCCCCTCCTTCACATTCCTAGAAAATCCATCCTCTTGGAACACAAATATCATCAATAGCTCCTCCACTTACAGTTTTGGTGACTTCCCATCGCCCCTGGACATGGCCCTTCAGGCCCCTCTGACATGGCCTTCCCAACACCCAGATTCAACCCCACACCTTGTGCCATGTTGAACTCTCCATGCTCCTCCGGCCTTGGGTTCTTGAAGCTCATCCCTCCAGTGGGGTCACTTTGCTATGTCCAACTCTTCCCAGCCTTCGGGATTCCCTTCAGGTGTCACCCTCGGAGCCCACACCTGGGCAGATACTCCCAAATACCCTGGGAAACCTCCAGCAATGCCACGATCATCCGGAACTCTCATGCTCTATCTACTTGCCTCTCCTCTCAACAGATGGCGAGCATCTAGAACCAAGAAGCTCATCGTTTCATTTTGACACCCCCACTGGTCTAGTCCAGAGCCTGGTGCATAGGAGGCTCTCAGTAAATGCTTGTGGGATAAACATAATAACACAGCTGTTGCCGACTGAGTCCTTACAGCGGTCCAGGCACCTTCAAAGCCCTTCCTAGACATCACCTTACGTGATCCTCCTGACAGCTCCATGAGACAGTAATGTTCATTTAACAGAGGCTGAAACGGAGGTGCAGAGAGCTGCAGTGACTTCTCCAACACTATGGACGAATGGCTGAGGCAGGAGCTGTGATTCCATGCTTTGCATTCCTAACCACCACACCGTTCCCTGAGCTGCCTGTGCAAGGCTTCGGCAGATGGAAAGCTCTAGGACCCATGGCAAAGCAAGGGTTAACTTACTAAAATAAGCTGCCCTATAGGTTCTTTGACGACAGCAGGGTGCTATTTAATGAGGGAGCATTTTCAGGAGCTGAATTATAGAAATTAGCCAGCTTGGTTTAGGTCCAGTTGTGAACTCATGAGCGTCTCTTCAGCCTTGAAAAGAATCAACAGCTTTGTGAAGAAGGAAAAACAGTGCATGTTTAACAAAGAGCCCAGGGTTAATAGAAAGGATATTCACACCAATTTTACTGAGGACGGAATATGTGATCAAACAAAGGTTTCATGCAAGCAGGCTGATGCCCTCCAGAAATACTGCCCTCTCCTCACTTAGGGGGATGCTTTGCTTCTTGGGGTGACCAGCTTCCCCTTGCAGATAAGGCTACTCACAGACACAGCTAACCCTGTGGTCAATAGAGTCTTTTTTTGTTGTTAGTACTTTTCTGAAAGTTTTAAAGGTTTATCATTAGAATGAAAGCAAATGTGATGCTATAAACAGTTTTAAGACCTCCCAGTAAGAGGGAAGTTCTCTCACAGTCGTGAGCAATGGCTAATTTTAATTAAAATTTCACTGCTAATGTTTCATGACTTCCAAGTAACTATTCAAGTTGATATTTTCAGCCAAAGGATGCTTTTGGGTTGAGGCCCAAATGAGTGATTTGTGAAAGACTTGCTTTGTCCAAATGCCTACAGTTTAACGGGAACTTTTAAGTTGTTTTATTTTTATTTTTTTATTTTATTTTTTTTATTTCTTTATACCTAGGCTCTTGGATTGATTAGCTCTCTTAACGGCCAGCATGCCTTCTGTTTGCTCTTATAAGGACACAGTGCTCTTTCCTCCACACTCAAGGCGCTACCGTAACTCCCCACAGCAGATTCACCACAGAGGCAGGGCTCACGGCAGCTTGAGCACAATGAGAGATCACCAGAATGCCTCATCCTTGTTCCTTCCTTCAAATTCAAGTGAAAAGTGAGCATAGGTTCATAGGTGTCAACAAGGATGCCTAAACGGAAGCTTTATGACATACTCTGTATCGGCAAAATCAGTAATAGTAACAAAGAATCCAACTAATGGTACGTGACAAGTTATTGTATGTACAAATTTCACGTTTTCTTATATTTTTTCATGGGTGCAATTTTTTGGTTTGTTGTGCAAATGAAAGCCACCATTAGTGGGCACAAAAGCATTAATCAGCGACAGTAGTCCTGTGTCCTCCCCCCACCCCCCCGGGCTACTGCAGACTGGAGACCTTTCATAATTGAGTACCCATATCCCCTCTCCACATACACAAAATGGTCTGGAACAAAAATCATTGTGATGACATTGTGAGATCAGATGAGTTAGCCAAAGCCACATACTGCTTCTAAGCAACCAAGTAGAGATTGGAACCCACAACTGGCTAACTCCACATTTTGCTCTTGTCTGTTCAAAAATCTGAGTGGATTATAGAACTCAGCCACTGAAATAATGAGGAGAAAGCAAAACTCACCCCTGGGAAGGACCCGTCAAGAATGGCAGCCGGTGTGTGCAGCCGGCACTGGGGGGAAATTGCTCCTCTGTAAGTTCCTTTGAGGGACCTCTGCCTTAGCACAAGTGGTGGTGGGAGTTTAATTCATGGAAACTCTGTACTTCAAAGTCAGTACCTTGAGCAATAGTTCCTGGCTGAATAAAGGCTTTGTGGCCATTTTTATATCAGCCAGAACACAAGTAGCTGCCCACACAACACGGTTCAGTGAAGGCTCCAGAAAGAGGAGCCAGGACATCACAGAACCAGATAAGGGGAAAGGAGAGGGCCAAGCAAGAATGGAACAGAGATGGAGTCACTCAGGTTTCCCCAGCCCTTAGGGGACAACAGATTGCACTCAGCTCCAGAACCAGACTGTTCTTATGACCGCATAGGGCTTGGGGATTTTATGCACATATTATAGCTAAATTTCCTGCTTATTAAACCATGTGTGCATTTTCAGTAGTACAGTTTGAGTCCTTCTCAATCATTGCCTTAGATGTCCCTACAAGACACCACTGAGAGATCCTTTCCAGAGAGACTAAGGAGGTTGTGGAATGGGAGACCGTTTGCACGCTCTGGATCTCAGAATAGATGGGCCAGGGAAATCTCCCCTATTAGTGCAGCTGAATGGGCCTGCCCTTGGCTGGATCTGCCAAAGGCCATATATTTGTCATAAAATGAAATGAAGGAAATGGGGGTATCTCTCAATCATGACTCTCTTCAAGCACATCGGAGATGCCCAATAAAAAAGGATGAAAAGAAAACCAGAATAACCCAAGCTTCTAAAACTAAGTTCTGGCTCCTCTTTCCAATCAATCAAGAAATATTTTTAAGTGCCTACTACATGTTCAACACTGTCCATTCAATGAAGAGGAGAATATAAATCTGGAAGATGTGGTTCTCACCCTCAAATATTTTACCGTCTTGTCAGAGAAACAAGACAAATATATTTGATGGATAAAATAGGACAAGACACATAAAACTTAGTGCCAAATTAAGTATCCAGGAAGAAGGGCCATAAAGTTCAGCCTAGTCATGGGAGGCCTCAAAGAGGTAGTCATCAGTCTGAGAAGGAGGACAGATTGAGAGAGTGTGAGCAGAGAGTGTGTGAAGGGAACGTGGTATGTGGAATGTCTTCTCACCCTTAAAATGAGGAAGCCAGCTGGATCAGCCTTGTGGGACTCCTGTGAGAAGCAAACTTAAGTAGACCGTACGTTTCCACTCAAAACTGATGATGAAGACAGAAACCATGGGGTTCACAGGAGGACGACCAGTCAGGCAATTCACCTGGAAGCCTCCCTCCCGTCCTAAGCAGCCTGCTGGCTTCACCACACCAACTCCACCCGCTGCTTCCCAGGGGCTTTCTTCAGGCTGGGAAGAGAAGTCCATAGGCTCTTCCATGAACACAGCTACTGTGTCACCTCCCCTCACTTTCCCCAACCCAAGCAGGGCAGCACCCATCCTCCATGATGACCACTGAGGAATATTCCAGATAGGGCACCTGGAAAAGGCTGAACCTCCACCATCTGACGTTGCAAGAATCCGGGAGTTCGCTGCGGGATGAGTGAACACCGCAAGGTTGCACTGGCTTGTGGAGACCCAGTCAAGAGGGCATCTGTCACACAAGCAGTAAGAACATGAGCGTGGTACTTTCTATACTGGGAGCTGAGGCGGTAGAGATCGCTCCAGGGTCCTCCAAAGAATCACCGAGTATTTGGATTCTCAGCTTCAGAAGAACTCAGAAGGTCTGAGTGTCAGCCAGAGAGGCAACAATAACCGGTACAGATGACTGTTATTTCACCCAGTTAACCTAGGAAATGTTTGCTGCTTTTTTTGTCAACCTCTCAACCTTCTCCTCAGAGGACCCAGTGCCTAGAAGAGAGCGAGGGAGGAGAAGGAAGGTGAGGAGGAGGTGTGGCCTGCTCTGAGGGAGGGGAGACAGATGCGAATCAAACTTTAGAGTGATGTTTGCAGAGGAGAACTGAGTCTTGAGGACCAGAGAGAGACAGTTGTAAGAATTAAAGGGGCTGAAAAAGAACTACAGGCTCTGGCCTGCAGTGCAGGGAGCAGCTGCCTGGAGGAAGGGAGAGGTCATCCTCATCCTCGTGGCGTTAGGAAGGGCAGACATTGGAAAAAAATAAAACTACAGGGTTCCTGTTCATCATTCCAACGAGTTGAGGCTTCATAAGCAGCCAATTTCCTTGTAAATGTGAGTCAGTGAATGTGTTCAAACTTCCAAGTTAGAATTTTAAACTTATACATAAACCTATTACTCAAGCTGAGTTCATACCTTCACGAGTGCTTCTTACCAAGAAACAGGAAAGAGGAAGTCGCAAGTGATTATTTTGATCATAGGAACATAAGACACGTAACTCATGAAGCTCTTTTCTTTTTATTCCTGCCATGGCCCTAAGACGTTCTAAGGTGACAACAAAAGCCATTTTTCCTCATTCACAGCAACCTTAATTTCAGTTGAGAGAAAATGCTCCAAAAATCGGTTGTTGTGGTGAACACTATGTTTACCTTGCAAAGATGTTAAACATATATGCAAAACGCCATATTTACATAAAACAGCATCCTGTAAACTTAACCACTTGCTACAAAACAGGTTTTAGGACCTACCATTTCAGTTACTTTGATTGTGGGAGAATTACACGACTAGGGAAATCATTATAGCCCAAGTCTTCAGAAAGTCCCAGTTACCTATGAAAAATGCTAACATAAAATTGATATGATATTTATAGTTATTTTTCAGTTGTATTTTAGTTTTGATGCCTAAAGTTGCAATTTACTCAATAATGCCTCCACACCCTGAAAACATTACTCAGCATGTTAAGGGCTCATTGTGACCACCTACAATGTCATTCACACTAGATCCCAATACATTGCTCTAAGGGTCCTGCTTTTTATTTCCAGCATGCAGGGAAGGGGGCTCTTTCTGGCGGAAGATCCTTCTCATGAGCTCCACTTCACAACTAGAGAAGCAAAGTAGAGGGAATCAAATAGCTTTGCCTAAGGTCCTGAAGCAAATGCATCAAAACATGAAACAGACATTCTCTGGTCTTCTTGCCAGGGCGGCTTCTTAACATGGTGAGGACCATGAGGGTCCAACACCTTTATTCCTCCAAGGTTAAGAGCATAAAGAAGCCATCAGAAAGGGTCTCCTCTTGTTTGGCTGTGACTGTAAAGAACAGTCACTCCTAAAAGTGGTAGAGTCGGTCACTACCCAAGTATTTAATGTTTTCTTTATGAAACTTTCCAACTCCCAAAGAAATTTAAAGAACGTTGTTCACAAAACATCAGTGCTTCTTGCTTAACCATTTCATTTGAGTGTTGACCCTGCCCATACTCTCTCATCGCACCCAGAAGTGCAGGGAAACTTTTACACCTCTGCTGTGGGTCTGAGTGGGGCTGGCTTGGAGAAAGCTGGTGTTGACCAGTTCTGATGGCCATAGTCAACCAGCTTGGTAGCTGTCTTTTGGGCAACTAAAGTAATTCCTACAAAACAAAACCCATTCCAAATTTTATTTCATTATCCCTATCAACAAAGGCACATGACCACTGCAAAGCCAACCTTAAAATCCCAGGGTCAGATAACTTTTAATATTTCCTAGGACTTGACATTCTTGTAATAAAGCTTCTGAAAGCCAAGCATTGAATTGTGTCCTCAAAAAGATATGGTGAGGTCCCAACCCCTGAATTTGTGAATGTCACCTGATTTGAACAGAGGGTCTTAGCTGATGTAATCAAGTTAAGATGAGGTCACACTGGAGTAGGGTGGGCCCTGATTCCAGTTACTGGTGTCCTTATGAAGAAAGCAAAATGTGGACATAGTGATACACAGGAGAATGCCATGTGATGACAGGTAGAGACATTCTCTGCCAAAGATCAACAGATGCCACCGAAAGCTGGGAAGAGGCAATGAAAGGGTCTACCTGGAGGAAGCGTGGCTCTCCCAATACCCTGGCCTCAGACTTGCGAACTGTGAGAGAATATATTTCTGCTCTCTAAACTACTTTTTGTTGTACTTTGTTTCACCAGCCATAGGAAATTCATACAGGGCTGCATAGGCTCTACATTATTTTTTGTTTGTTTGTTTTTTTAATTTCACTCATTAAAAAGCACATATTTCAGAGGTTGCAAACCTCACTGACATGTCCATTTCTCCCTCGCTAAAGCTCACAGATGGCAGGGAAAATGGGGTCCCGTTGACCCCTCGCAGCCGCCCCATACTTAGCCTTCTTCAGCTCAAGGCTGCAGTGGGCCCCATCTGGAAAGGCATCCAGGCCCACCACACACCTGGATCCTGGCCACAGAGCACCCTTCACATCTGGCCAAAGCAGAACCACCCCAAAAATATCAGGGCTTTGAAAACCCAGTTTGTACATCAGGGCAGCAATGGATAATAAAAAGTACATCAAGCAAACTCCCTTGAAGCCCTTTCAGAGACGTGTGTGAGAGCTCATACACTGTAACCTCAGTGACAGATGCCTCCAAATTTGGTCACCCTAGATGGAGTATGGCTGGAAAACTGAACACACGGCCAAGAGTCAGCAGTGTTGGCATTGTTTCATTCTCCTTGCTGCTGCACAGAGCAGCTCTCCATAAATCACCCTAGCCTATCTGGACTCCAGGAACCCCAAAATAACTATGCCTGCCTCCCCAGTATGTGAAATGACCACATTACCATGCGGTGCCTGTGAAAAGCAAGGAGTCACCCTGTAACTAACAGCATAGGGATCTGAGTTCCTAAGAAGTGTGGGAGAAGAAAGGCACATTCTGAATATCTGGTTCTTCTGAAACCCATGCCTGTATTTCAAGGGAGCAGATGCTAAGGGGAGTAAAGATTCTGCAGATGACATTGATGCTGAGCAGTCACCCTAGGATAATTGTTATTAATAGTCATGATTGATCTCCAGCTCTGTGACATCCTTCACACGGGCCAGATTCTGGCCTGCTGGGGACATCTGAGCATCCCTAAATCCTCGTTCAGAAAGCCAGGCCCTTGTAGCAATCTGGTGGGACAAGAGAAAATAAACCAATTAAAGCAACACCACTCTGAGATGACCTCAAAACGAAAGGTGCAGCTCTCCTGGAAAAATCTGTGAGGCAACGCTGATTGCATTTACGATTCCAAATGGCAGGAGACCAAAGGCGGTCAGATCAAAGACACAAATGTAAATCATCCATGTTGGAGAGGAAGAGCTGGTACAAGGAAGCCTTTTCCAGGGCTAATTCCCCACTACCTGAGATAATCACAGATACAAGAACAATGGTCAGATGTCATTATGGGTTGAACTGTGAGCTCCCCCAAAATGATATGTTGGAGTCCTAATGGCCAGGACTTCAGAATGAATGTATTAGGAGATCGGGTCTTCACAGAGGTGACCAGGGTTAAATGGGGTCATTAGGGTGGACTTAACGCAACATGACTGCTGTCCTTAGAGAAGGGAAATGTGGGCACAGAGACTTTCATAGAGAGAAGATGGTGAGCAGACAGAAGGAGAAGACGGCCATCTACACGCCAAGGAGAGAGGCCTGGAACATATTCTCCCTCGGCCTCAGAAGGAACCACCTGCCCACACCTTGACTTTGGACTTCTGGCCTCCAGAACTGTGAGATGATACGTTTCTGTTGTTGAAGCCCCAGATACTGTGGCACTCTGCTACCACAATTCGGCTTTGTTAGCAAACTCACGCAAATGTCCTCTCCAAAACCCTCAATTCATTCCATTGACCACTATGATTTTCTGCCTTATGCTTTTAGTGGGAAAAACAGATCATGAGAAAGTAAATGAGCATCACTGACTTACTCTTTTTATTTTTACCCATAGAGCTTATTCTACCAGGCACTGTCCTAAGCGCTCTGCGAATATTGTCACGTCTTCCACTGGTCACCTCTACGAGGCAGGTATTAGTGTCATCCTCTCTAGTCTAGTAAAGAATGTGGGATGAGGAACAGGAATTCTTCACTTTGCGGTGGGGGTGGATAAGGAGACAGAGGAGCCCTGCGATGGAAAACCTGCCTTTTGGCGCCTGAAAGCCTGGCGTGTGAACCTCACCTCTACTGCCCACGCGCTACCACCTTGGCTACTTGCCAATCTCACTGCTCTTCCAGGTCTCCTTGTGCAAAGATGGAAGACACAGATAGATCATATCTCAGAAGCCCCCTGCGATGCTTACATAAAATCCTTCAAGCAAAGCACTGGGAGCAATGCCAGGCACAAGGAAGCACTCAGGAAACTTAGCTACGTGAGGCAACGGAGCACCAGGGTCCGCTTGGAAAACCCGATGAAGTCTGTGTACCCTCGCCCCAGAAAAGTGCACGTGGACCTCCTGGTGCCATCCCTGGATTCCGAAAGTGCCCCTGGATCCAGGCTAAAATGTTCCAGTCTCCACCGAGGTGTCCTACAGGCATTTGGAAATTTGGGTCTGGAATTCCAGAGACTAGTCAGGGCTCAAAAAGTGCACTTGGAGCCATCAGCATATTTTTTTTTTAAATTATAGTTTATTGGGGTGACAATTGTTAGTAAAATGACATAGATTTCAGGTGTACAATTCTGTAATACATTATCTATATCTCACATTGCGTGTTCACCACCCAGAGTCAGTTCTCTTTCTATCACCATGTATTAGACCCCGTTTACCCTCTTCTAGAGCCCCCCTTACCCTCTGGCAACCCCTATTGTCTATGTCTATGAGTTTTTGCTCCTTCATTTGTCTTGTTCTTTTGTTGTTTTCAGTTTTATATATGACAAAATAAAGAGACAACCAACTGAATGGGAGAAGATTTTTGCAAACAGTGTCTCCGATAAGGGGCTAATATCCAAAACACACAAGGAACACATACAACTCAACAACGAAAAATCAAACAACCCAACTGAAAAATGGGCAGAGGACCTGAAGAGACATTTCTCCAAAGAGGACATACAAATGGCAAATAGACATATGAAAAAATGCTCAACATCACTAATCATCAGAGAAATGCAAATACAAATCACATCAGCATATTTTTGTACAAATCTGTGGGCACTGGCGATATCCCCCAGGGAATAACAGAGAAAAGGGAGGGCAGTGGGGCGGGGTTGAGGAGGTCAGCAAAGTGAAGAAGCCCCAATAGAAGAGAACTGCAAACCTGGACCACTCGAATTTTAACCACAGCTGAGTCACATCTTAGGAACACAAACCAACAGGACAAAACCTCATATGCAGTCATTTCAAATTTCATTCAATTATACTTCACCATCAAATCATTCTGTCTTATTTAGAGGCTGAATTTTTTTTTAGCTTGTTTCTCCAGCTGTTCAATTTAAATTTGTCCCTTTGTGTCCTCTCTAAAAACTATATTTCCAAAACCAAAATCATGGTACACATTTAGAAATAAGATTATTTATATGATTTATAAATTTATGTATGAGACATTTTATAAGCATACAAAAATAGCATTTAGTTATCTACTTTTAGCAAATTGACTTTATTAGAAGCAACAAAATTACATGAAACCACAGGGACTCTGGAAAGTCTCATGCATGTTTGGGGATGCTTGGGCAAATTCCAGTGCGTCATTGGTGGGCAGAGAGCAGCAGCCTCATACATGTTAGTTTCTCTTCCCTCCTTTTGACCTCAGCCTCAGGAAAAAAGCAGGAGGAGGAAGGAAGGGAGGAAGGGAGGAAGGGGAGGGAGGGAGGGAGGGAGGGAGGGAGGGAGGGAGGGAGGGAGGGAGGGAAAAAGGAGGGAGGAAGAAGAAGAAGGAGGGAGGAAGGAGGAAGGGAGGATGGGTGGGAGGAGAGCAAAAGAAAGAAAGGAAGATGGAGGGAGGGAGGAGGGAAAGAAGTAAGGAGAGAAGGAAGGAATAGAAAGATGGTGGGGAAGGCATGGGGTAATGGCATCTGCAGACGTGGACGTCTGACTCTCTTAGATGTTGGGATCTGTGGGTCTATCTTGCCACCAAATTTCAAGGTAGTTGGTGTCCATGGGTTTTCAGTTTTGTTACCCTACTTGCTCTATGTGTTCTTATGGGAATTAAGGGAGTTTTCAAAGTCATGCTGCTTATCCCCCTTCTTTCTCTTTGATGTTTTATTCAATGAACTTGTTAAAGATCGTTTGGTGATGAAAGCAGGTACCATCGTTAGTTAGAAATCTGCCCTTGACCCATGCTGGTAAGCACCACAAGAAAATTTGCAGAAAATCTGGGGATATTTTTTAATCACTCTTTGCAGACCTACTGGTCACCAATGGCACAGAGAGGGACAAGGTGTTGAAAGTCACAGACATTGATGGCTGAGTCCAAAACGAATCTGACTCTCAACGTGAAGTTAGGATACATTGCCACTGTACGGCCTGTTATGTTGGTGTCATGGTACTTTAAACAATGGGGAATCATGAGTACCCACCATCTTGAGAACAGGAACCCTGTCTTAATCGTGTTTTCATCCCCAGCACACAACATAACCCCTGACACAAGACTTTTTTTAATCTATTAAGTGAAAGAACGATGCGTATGTTCTGAGTCACATCAGCTGAATCCTATGAAATGCTTTTCTTTGCTGCACACAATCCAGGCTGCCTGTATTACTAGGAAAGAGGAAGGATGTGTGAAAACAAAGCTCGCTAATGGAATTATTTCTGTGATATCTTTAGAGGCACCACTGGCATTGGTAGCTATGGAGCGGATCTTTTACACGCTCTTTGGTTGAGTTACTTCCTTTTCGGATGTAAGATGAAAACGAATGTGTTTCTGAGTCACATCAAAAATCATCCTGTCTCCCTCCCCAGTAATGGCAGATCAGGGCATCACTGTTAAATATTTCATGCCCAACAGCACATGGCCTACATAAAGACCATATTTATTCATGTCCTTCTGCATTCAATATGTATTTTTTCATCATCTACCATGTGCAGGCAGGGAGACTATCACAGTGAACAACAGTTAGACACACAACTCAGATATTATAGAGAGAAGATTTATCAGTGAAATAGAAGCTAAATGTGATGAATATTTCACTGACCATGGCCTATGCCATCTGAAGAGATCTTCTCATAAGTATTAATAATATGAGAGCATGGTGATATAAGAAAGCATAAGTATGTGGTCTTTGTCCCCAGTTCCAGGCACACAGCTCCTAACAGCCGTGGAATCTCCCAAGTGATAAGAGCGTCTTTTGTGTGCTAAGGAGATGACTGGTGGTTGGGGGCCTCGACATGGCTTCCGGTGTGGACACCAGGAAGACCAAGGCAGGATTAGAGGGTTGGAACTTTCAGCCCCACCTCCACCATAAGAGAAGGAGAGGATCTGCGGGTGGACTCAATCACCAATGGCCAATGATTTAATCAATCGTGCCTGTGTAACGAAGCTTCCATAAACACCCCTAAACAATAAGGTTCCCAGAGCTTCTGGGTGGAGGAGCACAGCAAGACGCTGGAAAGATGGCATGCCCAGAGGGCATGGAAGCTCCGTGCATTGCATTCCTGTGCCTTGCGCTATGCATCTCTTTTATCTGGCTGTTTCTGAGTGGTATCCTTTACAATAAACCAGTCATTATAAGTAAAGCACTTTAAGTTCTGTGAGTCATTTTAGCAAATTATCAAACGTGGATGGGAGAGGGATTGTAGGAACCCCCAATTTTGTAGCCAAGAATTGTGGGTATGGTATAATAAGGAATATAGTTGGTCTTTGTTCCAATTTTTGGCACAGAGTTCCTAAAAGCCTTGGAATTTCCTGAGTGATCAGAGTGTCTTTTGTTATTCTTTTGACCACCCCTGAGTTTGTGCTAATGAATTGACTTAGGGTGATAGCCTCAGATGGGGCTGGTCACCAGAAAGACTAAGTGATTGGAGGGTGGGCACTTTCAGTCCTACACACAGACTTCCGGAAAAGGGGATGGAGATTGGGCTCTATGAAAACTCTCCAACAATAAGATTTGATGCACTTCTGGGTAGGTGGGCACATTCACAATAAGGTGCTGGGAGAGTGGCAAACCGGAGAGGGCATGGACGCTCCACACAAACCTCCCATACCTGGCCCTATGAATCTCTTCCTTTTGGCTGTTTCTGAGTTGTGTTCTTTATAATAAGCCAACAAACATAATAAATAAAGTGATTTCCTGAGCCTATGAGCCCTTCTAGTAAATTATGAACCTAAGGAGAGGGTGATAGGTACCCACAGTTTATAGCTGGTCAGTCAGAGGTGTGGGTAAGCTGGATTTGGGATTGGTTTCTGAAGTGGGGGCAGTCTTGTGGGGCTGAGCCCTTAACCCATGGGATCTGACTGTAACTCTGGGTAGTTTGTGTCAGAATTGAATCAAATTGTACGACAACAGCTGGTTTCCCCAGAAAACTGAAGAACTGCTTGGTGTGGAAAACCCCACACATTTGTCGTCAGAAGTGTTGTGAGTAAAAATAGTACAAGCATCTTGGAGAAATGTGCATGTACTGATTCCAAAGTTGTGAATTTATAGGCAAAGTATGAAGACGTCAATCTCCACGTAACTGAATTTTACGTAGGAAAACTATTCGGGAGGAAATTACTATGCTCAAGTATATAAAATAGATTTTCATGTCTAGGATAGTCCAGTTTGCCATTAAGACCCTAGAACTTTGCTCTTCTCTTTTTATTTTTTCTTAAGGTACTTAAAGTGTCTTTTCAAGCTTCATAGTGGTATAATATTTCACTGATGGATAGTACAATTGTCTAAGAGAATTAAATAGAAATAGGCCCTGAACGTGACCTGGTCCAATGTATAGACATTCAGATGCAAGGACACTGTGGCTCAGAGCAATAAGAGCCTCAGTCACTTTCAGCAAGTCACCAAACCAGTTAGTGGCATAACCAGACCCAAGACTCAGGTAGGCTGACTCTCCGTCCAAGTGGTCTTATTTAAGACTATAACTCTCGGTTAAAAAGAAAAACAGAAAGCAGGGAACCCTCTAGGAATAGCTCACCCTACCCCTCAAAAAATCAGTATTTTCAGACACGCTCTATAAGCAGAGACTATGATATCTAACTGATGTTTAAGGAAGGCTGGTAAGGCAAGACATGATTTTTACAGCCCTGATTGGAGACTGCAAAATAAATAAGCCATCTTTTCTTTCTTGAAAATGCTTTCCTTTTGCCTTGTCTAATTCTGCAAAAAGAAAATCATCTGTCCTCCTCAGTCAGTTCTACCCATTTTGAAATCTACATACTTAATTGGGCTTAGGTGACAATAATTCTCATCTACACAGTAGTGACCTACAAGATTTACCATACCATCTGCAAGACCTGTTCTTATATGAAGGGCCTAGTGGACATGTTATAAATACTCAGCTCTTTACACCTTATCTAAGCTTTTCATATTGGATTCCTGCATTGTTAACTGCATAACAGTAGATGGAAAATAGGGCACTTAATGGAATAAAACTGGTTGGAATAAAACTGGTAAATGCCTTTGGAAGATATTTGGATGCTCAGCAGATATACAGGGTGGGTGTCCTGAGGCTGGTGCAAGAGAAAGAAAAAAAGATGGTGTCCTTTGATTTCCTTAATGGATATGACAATTTACTTCTTCTTCTCAAGAATCAGTGTGAATTTGTTGCCTATTAACAATGGACAGTCATTGGAATTAATTCTTGGTTACTAGGTACTTATTTCCTAAATGGAGAATACCTATTAGCATGAATATTCAAATGACTTTGTGGGCTATTAAAACTCCATTTGTTCTACCGACAAAGCCCTGGATGATTTTGGAAGCGTCCTCTTTCAAGTAGCATCAACAACAGAAACTTCTAGGTCTTCAAAGTCAGTCTTTTGAGCTCACAATAAAGGACAGGATTATATCCATTTCCTGGAAGAGTTATGCTGTTGAGCTGGGAATTTCATCTCTATTTCTTCGTGATTCCCCAGGATCATTAGACTTCTGAATTGTATAATAGATTCCAACTTCATGAAGCAGTCAATGGAGGCTGGACCAATTTGTTTGTTTCCTGGGATTTAGTAAAACAGTCACTTGGAGATGGGTTGGGACTACCAGTGTATTTCTCAAACTCTGCCAAGATGTTTATAGCTCAAAAAAATTACTTCTGCCAACAGAAGCTTCATGCTGTAATAGTCTTGAAGGAAATTCACTGCCTGCCAGTGAGTTCGGAATGTATAGAGATTGAATAAGAAAAATTAAACTTGGAAACCCCTGGAGAAAGGGCACAGATTTCCCAAGTGGGCTGCAAGGCTGTAACCCCTGCCTTCATCTCCCTCTAACTAATGCGATCTGCCTACCTTGAGGGGAGCCTACCCAGGAAAGGTGGGGAGAAAGGAAAAGGAAAAGGGGCGCTGAGGCAGCCGGCAGGAAGGATTTTCCCCATCCTTTATGGCCAATCTGTGGACTAATAAAAGGTATGGGACTTTAATCCTTATTCTCAAGCAATTTTGAAGGTACATATGCATAATAATGAAGGCACATATGCATAATTAGGAAGTAATGCTTAAAACTTTTTTTTTCAAAGAAGCATGCCATTATCATTTGGAATATGGCCATAATACCTGCTCCCCTCCCCCCAGTGGACTTTTTCATCTTCTAAAATGTATGCAAGTAAACTAGTACTTTCTCAAGAATCACCCTAGATGTTTTATGCTAAAACATCTCCAAGGAACGAGTTGCATGATGGCAGTGATGATAATCACAGTTATGGCACTGAGCTAGGAGTTTATGCATGTTATTGGCTTACATTCAACCTGTGTAAAACATGTCACTCTCCATACTTAACAGATGAAGAACTGAGGCCAAGAATAGTCAAGTGACTCTCCCCAGGTCAAGCGCAACTAGACAATGACTAAGTTGGTGCTTGAACTTCACTCAGTCTCTCTCCAAAGACAAGTCTTCTTGGCAAATACATGATAATGCCATGAAAGAAGGAAAATAATAATACTATGTTATTGTCATTTGGCTATTTCTTACTAGAGGAAATGGAAGCCAGGTGAATAAACAACAAACACATGAGCTCCATGGATGTTGTGAGCTGGAAGTGATCTTTTGGAGAGCACTACCTGCCTGCTACACTTTAACCCCAGGCAAGAATCCATCCATCACTAATGGGATGAACAGGAAACAGTAAAAACACTAGGGAATACTAGGTAGTAAGAGCCAAAAAAAACAAAGATTCAAATTTTAGCAGAATACAGACAAGCAAAGCCTAATGGTCACCACTAACTCCCTCACTTATCACCTATATATTGAGCACCTGCTATGGGTCAAAAACTGAGAATAGGAACTGAGTATCCTATCGCCAACAGTAAACATGACAGGCAAGGCTCCCATCCTCCATTCTCAGGAGGAAGATGGTAAGCAAGAAAATGATTAAATATATGCCTTGATTTCAGGTCATGCCAGATCTTTATGGCATCCCACTGGATCTCCTCCAAAGCCAAGCTAAGTGAGGAATCCCAAAACCAGAATGATGGAACCCCAGAAGATTGCTATGGCTTCCAACTGCGTCAGCCATATTTATTGCCAACTGCGTCAGCCATATTTATTGCTATCCAGGGATAGAAAAACTCCAAAATGTAGTAGAGACCGTTTGCATCCTCACAATGTTTTGTTCCAAAGCCTCCATTTGTTTCTTTGCTTCCATTTTTCCCCTTTGTTGGGCTCTTTCCCTGTGTTCTGCCATCTTGGTTCCTGTAGTTTCCCCTCTGCTTCCCCAGCCTCCCCTTGCTCTGTACTCATGGTTGTCCTCTTCCTAACGTACATCACCTCCCCTGTTCCTATTGACCTTGACCCTCTTACTGGGGGAATGTGGGCTGCTCTGCCAGCCCATTCCCTCCCACCAGAATCAACAGTAGGGCTGCCTGTGGGTCTGCAGTGGAAAAATCCTAACTTAAGGGGCAAGGAGAAGTCACCTCATACCACAAAGATTTCCCTCATTAACTCCTGAGGAAGCTAACATGCCATTATTTGAGACTAATTCTTTTGGATTTCTACTCAGAAAGTCCCCTGTTTTAAATGAGAAAATGTCTGAGTAGAACTACCTAATTCAAGGATTTACCCCTGAGTGCCAATTTTTATGTGCAAATACTAAAAATTCCAGAGCTAAGCAGAGGTCCCTCAGGGACCTAGGCAGAGAAATTCAAAACAATACCTTGAGGGGAAGAAAGCGTGTGGAGTCCACACGGTGTGAGGCTTCTGCTGGTACAAGCTTTGACTTTCTAACAAGCATCTCTTAGAAATTGAATTACAACAGCATGGTAGTCTTTCTCTTTGCTGTGTACTGTGGTTTGAGAAGATTAGCGTCCCCTCCCCAAAATGTATGTCCACTTGGAACCATGAGCGTCACCTTGTTTAGGAAAAAAAAAAAAAGTCTCTGCAAGTCTAATTAAGTTAAGGATCTCAAGATAAGATTATTCTGGATTATCAAGGTGGACCCTAAATCCAATAATAGAAAGACAGAGAGAGATTATACAGACAGAAGAGGAGAAGGCCATGTGGCCACAGAGGCCGAGACTGGAGTGACATGACCATGAGCCAAGGAACACCTAGAGCCAGCGGAAGCTGGAAGAGTCAAGAAGGATCCTCCCCAGGGCCCTCAGAGGTATCACGGCTTTGCTGACACCTTGATCTTGGACTTCTCCAGAGCTGAGAGAATACATTTCTGAAGTTGTAAGCCATCCAGTTTGATATCGTTTGTTGTGGCAGCCTTAAGAAACTAACAGATGGGGTAAGAAGACACCTCTGACCCCAACCATCTTCCCATCACCTCTTCAGGAAGCCTGGTGGAAGCATGTGTAACAAAGGTCACCTAACTAACATTTTTGTGTCACACACACACACACACACACACACACACACACAGATTTAATTAGGCAAATGACTTTTAAATGCAAAACCATGCTTTCCGTTTTCTCCTAGAACCTAACGTGCCTTTATGATTGTTACATATTTTTAATGACTCAAAAAAGCTATGAATCTTTCATATGCAAATGATGCCTTGAGCCCATGTGCAAGCTCCCTGGGAGACATTTACTGAGGCTGTTTTAGGTTTTCCTAATTAGATGCTCTCAAGTACAGATCTCCTACTTACGACACTCCTTTTATGTGAAACCATCCCACAAATTCAGTTCAACTGGCATTTTTATTTATCCACAGATCATCAGTGGAAGTTAGCTGAAATAATTTAAAGAGGCAGTTATGTGCTTCTGGCAAAAAAATAAAAATAAAAATTTTTTAAAATCAGCATTTCATGGCTCTTGGCGAGCTTGAGCCAAAAACACGAGGGGCTGCAGCAATTTCCTTTGGTTTGACGTTGACTATGCATGTTTTCACATGGCGGCAGGAACCCAGGGAATGGCATCCTGGGTCAGGAGTGCTTTGGTGGACGAACTGGGGCATCAAGAGCAGATGTGCACCCGACTCAGTGGGTCATCCCAAGGGGAGGGAGGTATGGAGCTGTAGAGAATCTGACACTCTCCTGGCCAAAGTAGTGTGTGTGTGGGGGGGGGGGGGGGCTCAGTAAAGTGGTGGCCCCAGGCTGGAGGTGGCCCTGAATGGCAGACATTCTAGGGTTCATGCTTTTGGACAGACACAGGAGTGCTGGCCAAACCTCAGGCCATCTGTACTCATGGCCTTGGTGTATTCAAGAGGAAACCCAAAAAGTGAGAGTGAGATAACAAATTCATCAAGACGCAGAATATTCTAGAAACCTACACAATCAAAAATTCTATTGGATATTTTTTAAAACACACACTACAGAACTAAACCAATCTGAATATTTGCAAATCTGAATATATCTGAACATTTGCCAAATGAAAGAATGTCAAGTTGAAATTGGTGGCTTGACCAAGTAATATAAGGAAGCTAAAGTCTCCTTCAAGTCTAATGAAATAGCTGTCGAGCCACTCCTCCTGAATTATTCTGTTTGCTTTGGTAAGACCCAGGGGCAAGTGTTCCAGCTGCCAGCCTGTTTACTATTGCATTCCAGGAAGACTCAGCCAGGGGCATCCCGGAGAAGAACTCAATTGCACCGTAATTCCAACATGGATTTTCAGTGACCTGCAACACGAGACCCAACGTTTATCCTTCTGCTTCTTTGGGCATCCTTTGTAAGTCTTTGTCAGTCTCAGAGGCTAATCCGTTTCCTTGAGTTATCTCAGCAGACCCCCTGACCCACAGAGAATTAACTTCTTCCTCAAAGCCCCAGAGAGGCTAGAGAGAGGGGAGGGATGCTAAAAGAGGGAGCAAATACTTTGCTACTAAAGCAAAACCCTTATGTGTTATTACAAAGACAGAAATCGTGACTTCTAACTCTTTAAAGGCATGCTATTTAACAAATTAACTTTGAACTTGAATTTTGAGAGGTTGGTACATCATCAATTAAAAGGTCATCCACCCTGGCTATGCCAGTCTGCAGCGAATGTCTCCACTTAAAAGGCTTTCTCAGCATTTCAAATATTTTGTTTGTACCAGATAAAAGCTGCTTTAGAACACAAAGGTCATATTTTCAGTGATTTATCTTTTACAAGAAGGCACACTGGGCGTCTTTTAAATTAAGCCACCTAGATAGTGAGAAATCCTTTAAGTGACCAGTTGATGGACAGCGACTTTGGGAGGACCCTCTCCCTAAACTGCTTTGGGCACAACCAGGAAAAAGCTGCCATCTTTGATCATTACCAGGAAAATCTATTAGGGTTTCCTCCTCCCTTAACTGTAACAGTGACTTTGGGAGGACCCTCCCTAAACTAAGTCAGTGGGTAATAGCGCCTACCTACTATGACCCACTTACCACAGACTGCGATGTGCCTGGCCGTTCCCGTGCCCACTCTCTAATCTTCAGAGCAACCCTAGGAAACAGGTAGTGTTACCTCCCATTCTACAGAGGCAGCAGTGAGACGTGGAGGCATTGAATCCCTTGCTTCATTGCAGACAGCAGACTCTTTTGTCTCCTACCCCTGGGCTCACCAGGCACAGGATTCCCACTAGAGCCACTGGGCTGTCCCCAGGCGCTAAAACCAAGTCTGGTGCAGATTCGTCCAACTCAACTTGCTGGGTACTGGATATTAACAAATAATGGGGTGGGAGGTGGGAGATGAGGGTAAGGGGGATCGAATATATGGTGATGGAAGGAGAACTGACTCTGGGTGATGAACACACAATGGGATTTATAGATGATGTAATACAGAATTGTACACCTGAAATCTATGTAATTTTACTAACAATTGTCACCCCAATAAATTTAATAAAAGGAAAAAAAATAAATAAATAAATAAATAAATAAATAAAAATAAAAATATAAAAAAATAAAAAAAATAAATAACAAAAAATTTCCAAAAAGAGTAACAATTAGTCCTTGGTTTCAAGGAACTCACAAAACTTTGGAAAATTAGGACTTGGGATATCATTGTTCATTGTATGTGTCAACTTGACTGGGCCACCGGTTCTCAGGCATTTGATCAAACACTCTTCTTGGTGTGTCTGTGAGGGTGTTCCTGGATGACACCAATGCTTGAATCCGTGGTCTAAGTATAGCAGATTACTTTCCCTAATGTGGGTGGGCCTCGTCCAATCAGGTGAAAGCCTGAGTAGAACAAAAGGACTGTGTAAGAGGAAACGTCTCTCTCTGCCTGACTGTTGGAGCTGGGACATCAGTCTCTGCCTTCAGACTTGAACTTGACCAGAACTATACTCGGCAATCCTGGTCTACAGCTTGCTGACTGTACGTCTTGGGACTTCTCAGCCCCCATAACTGTATGAAATAATACATCTACTATATACTATCGGTTTTGAAGAATCCTGACTAAATCAGGACTCCTCAATAACACAGTTATAATAATTGAGAGGAGGGATAAGACGCATGGTTTTCGGCTTTGTGATTGAATCATAGGAAAGGGCTCTGTGAAGAGAATGGTGCAAATTCAACTGTTGGTCCCAGTGGTTGTGAAAACATTGAAGCACCTCAGAACAGTGCCAGCCCGCGAGAATAACGAGCCCCATTCTTACAGAAAGGAACTTACGCCTGCTGTACTCCCCAGCCTGGCTCAGGCAGTCAGCAGGTGAGGAGAAACCGGGAGCTTCCTCCCTGCACATTGAAGTCCCTTCCAGGGAGATCTAACTGTGTGGCGGGTGCAGGACGAGTAAGATGCAGAGGGGACCACGGGGGAGGGTCTGGCCGGTGAGCACAGCAGCCCTCAGTCTGCAGCCGCAGACATGCAGCCTCTGGCGTGGTGAGGGGTTGGCTTCCAAGTCCTCACTCCTGGTGACTCTTCTGGTGCCTGGTGCTGCATCCTCTGACTCCGACAGCAGCTCAAACCTGCCACAATGACACAGCACAACCAGGGCTTCAACTCACAGCTTGTGAGTTTAAAAAGAAGCTTTGCAACTCACCGGAAAAACCATCACTTACAAGAAAGGCTGTTTGGGTCACAGAACTCACAATCCTGCAGGATCCAGGAAAACACAATTTTACACCATAAACAATGGATGTGGAATAAAGTGAGAGCCAGTTTTTCCTGCCCCGTGCAAGAATTCATACAAGGTATGAATAAAAGAGAATGAGACTCTGACAGAGTGTATGTCCTCACGCTGCAGTGAAAGAGCACCCATACAAAAATGCCTGAAAGTGGGTGTCAGTGGGTGTCCTGAGTCGCGGCCCCATGCCCAAGCTGGCCTACCCTCTGCAGCCAAGCCCTGCAGGGTGGGGTGTGATGGTTATTATGTGTCAACTTGGCCGGGCCATGGTGCCCAGTCATGTGGTCACACACCAGCCTAGATGTCACTGAAAAGGGATTTTGTATGTATAAATAACATTTATACCAGTAGACGTCGAGTAAAGCAGATTGCCCTCCATGAAGTGGGTGGGCCTTATCCAATCAGTTGAAGGATGTAAGAGCAAAGACTGCTTCCCACAGAGGAAGGAATGCAGACTTGAGAATGCAACATAGAAATCCTGCTGAGATTCCACACTGCTGCCCTGTGCAACTTGAATTAAGACTGTTATACCAACTTTCTCCTGAATTTCCAGCCTGCTGGCCTGACCTACAGATTTCAGACTTGTCAGTCCTCACAATCACCCAATCACGTGAGCCAACTCCTTAACATACATCTCTGTATTTCTTTGAAAAATGTCAACTAATTCAAAGAAGAAATGACAAATACCCCTCCCCACCTGGAGAAGTTTCAGGTCACAAATACAGAGGTGACCTGTGCCTGGCGTCTTACCTGGGGACCAACATTTGCAGCTTTTTAGCCACTCCAGGTGGTTTGATGAAGAAGTGATAGCTGGGACAGCCCACTAAGTTCCTCACAAGACAGACAGCATTCCTTCTGTAATAAGCAAGGTTCTCCAGAGACACAGACAAACAGGACGCATAAAGCTATATAATAGAAGAGATTTAGTACAGGAATTGGCTCACATGGTTATGGAGGCCGACAAGTCCCACAGTCTGCTGTCTCTAAGCTGGGGAACCAGGAAAGCCTGTGGTATAATTCAGTCTGAGGCTGAACCAGATTGGGAGGAGGTCACTAGTGTGAGTCCCAGAGTCCAAAGGCCAAAGAATCATGGGGGCTGATGTCAGAGCTCAAAAAAAGATGGATGTCCCAGATCAAGAAGAGAGAGAATTTGCTCTTCCTCTGCCTTTGGTTCTACATGGGCCCTCGGTGGACTGGATGGTGCCCGTCCACATGGGGAGGGCAGATCTTTACTCAGTCTATTGACTCCAAAGATAAGCTCTGAAACACCCTCACAGACACACCCAGAAATGATGTTTTACCAGCTGTCTGGGCATCAAGTTCACTCATAAAATTAACCACCATACCTGCCTTGCAGAGAACAACACAGAGTGTGTCAAGGGGACAACGACACCCGCCAAGGGCTCCAGGCAGAAAGATCTGGGTGGACCAGTGACCCCTGATTAGATGGCAATGTGCAGATCTCAGAAGCTCTCAAGAAGAGACAGTGACATCCAAAGACAAGATACCCCCTCCCACCCAGGCCATGGCACTTTCTAACGCTGCCATGCTTGAATGTACTCTTCACTATAAAGAGAAGAGACCCTGGGTAGCCAGAGGAAACTGCACTGGTAGTGCTTAGGTTTAATGAGCTAGGTATCTCTCCATCCCCACCATCCAGTGGGGGCTTAGGATACATTCATGAAAGTGACGTTGCATTTTGGACACTTGGGATTGAGGCCTGAGATTCATGCTGTCTGCAGAAACTTGCATACTAAGATAGTAAATCATCGTTCAGGAAAGCTGAAAAAATATTCCTTGTCATAAGTCATGGTGTCTTTTAGCCTGGAGTCCATAAATTTGGGGGAGCCCTCAAGTCCAATAATTATATATCTTTTCCATCCTGTGTTTTCACTTGAAAGCTAACCTTTAAAAGCAGGAGCATATTCTGAAAGCCTAAACGCTCATGTTTGCCTCCAGATTTATGGCGTGATTAGACCAAAATGGCAGCATTTCACTTTTGTGTGTCTCTCCAGGATTCAATAGAAGGTTTTTCCTTTTCCAAGGGGTCTACACAATACTTGAGCTTGAGAAACACTCTGGTACTGAACAGGGGGGATGATCCCAGGCAAAAGACATTCTCACATACTGACCCGCACACCCATATCTGGTGAACTACTTCACCGCTAGTAATCATTTTGGAAATTAAAAGAATTGAAACACAACATGTGTGCTGTGACTTATGAGGCCATATATAACTTTAACGTCCACTTTAACCCAATCCCAACACGGTAGGATTCGATGTTCTAAATGTTTTAACTGCAATGTGCGTATGTGTGTGCGTGCGCGTGTATGTATGTGTGTGTATGTGTGTATTTTGAAAGGAAAATGAAACTAAATGTCTAACATTAAAACTATAGCCTTGAAAACCCATTTTCCCCCCATTGCAAAACAAACAAATACTATTTAGTCCATTTAGGACACATGCATGTTTGTATAAACTGATGTTGCTATTTTGGAAAAGACAACTCATTAATGGTGGGGTCCAAATGAAAATGAGTTCAAAACAGCTGGTGGGGCTGCAGGGTGAGCAGCAGAGACTCTATTCTCTTTCTTTTCCCTATTAAAGAGCCTGATAACTTTCTTACCCAGGATCTTGATTCTGGCTCGTGGCCTCGGGCAGTGAGCGCAACACAGTCACTGGGGAGTAAAACGATTATTAAATTGAGTGCAGAGTCAATCAACCGTATATAATCAAAATTAAAATGCAGCTTCTAAATGTAATTTATCTCCCCAATGATATGCTTGTGTTGGAAGCACAGAAAACCTAATCTAAGATGCCCGGAAGTTTCTTAGTCAGAGGCAGAAAAGAGACGCTGTCACTTAAAGCAGGAGAAATACTTTAAAGGGTCGTTCACAAGACGGAGGTTGAATCATGTTCTTTTCCCCGATCTTCTGAATATTCTCGCCTTTCCTAATAGAGTAGGAAACACTGCCTCTTCACAAGCTGTTTAAACACACTTTCAGAACAAAGTATGAATGAAAGATAAGAGACTGTAACAGAATTTATGGACCAATATGCGTTCAACGCTCTCAGTCACCTTGAGTTTCTAGAAGCAGTTTCAGACTGAAGGCCACGGGACTGATGAATTACTTAGGGAGGTGACCATGGAAGCAAATAAACATACTTCTCCAGAAGAGGTGACAAATGCTGCAGATTGCACTGGGAGCCCACAGGAGAGCGGGGGGAGCCCTTGAGGAGTCACGAAGGACCTCGTGGGGTGCTGCTAATATTGAGCTGAATTATTAAGAATGTATAAGATTTTAGTTAATGAGAAAGAAATAAGATATTACAGAATCTAAAAAAGAAGATAAGGCAAGGGAATGATTAATGAGTCTCTTCCCTCTCAGACATTTAATAGACATTTGTTGAGAGCACATAGCGAGTTGGTCACAGCAGGCTCACAGATCAGAAGCACAGGATACACTTTTCTGAAAGACTCACAGTCTGGTGTATTTTCTTAGCACTAGCAACTGGACTTGGGGCTGGATAATTCTTTATTGTAGAGGCCGTCTTCTGCATTATAAGATGCTTAGCAGTATCCTGGCCGCTACTCACTAGATGCCAGTAGCAGCCCCCAAAGAGTCACAACATAAAATATCTCCAGACATTGTCAGATTTCCTTGGGTGGGGGAGCGGTGCAAAATCCCCTTGGTTGGCAATTAGTGCTCTCGGGGAGCATAAGAGCAAGTTAGCAGATGATGCTGTGCAGAGTACCTCACGATGGAGACATGCAAGAAGCACAGAGAAACCCCGCCCAGAGAAACGGAAATTAAAGCCCTGCCTTGTCATGGAATTGGGAGAAAACATCCAGGAACAAGAGAAAAGAGCACAGGAAGTAGCAAAAGATGTGCCAGAAAGGATACCTCGAGGGAAATGCCAAAGAAAAGAGCAGAAGGGAGAGTTTTTAACTGTGAAAGTGGCTGGATGTTTGGGTGTGGGGAACACTGAGAAGACGCCTCTGGGGTTTGTCACGAGGTCACTTGAGGACCTCACAGTGAGCTTTCTGGAAGCAGAGTGTGAAGATGAGGCCAAGTGAGAAATGAGGCCAAAGAAACTGTGACACTGGAGGGAAAGGGTTGTGGGAGGGTGGTTGGGGGAGGTGTCGGGGTTGAAAATAAACACAGATTTGTTTAGAAAAGGAAAGACATAAACCTGTTTGTAAGCTAAGGGAGAAGAATGGGAGCAAAGGGAGAGCCCAGGAACGGGCATGCACCTTCTGGAGTAGGGGCTCCGAAGACTCGGAAACAAGAGAACAAACGGGGACATTTCCTTTGAAAAGGAAGAGAGATTTGCTTCTGCCTCGGGGTGGGATGGCGTTATGGCAGGTCAGCGCTCCCCCTGCAACAACCACAAAAGTGGATAAATTACAAAGCTGTATTTTTAAAGCATCAGAGAACTGTGGAAGCAAGAAGGACTAGGTAGACTAAGATGCCAGATATGGGAAAGCCATTCTGAGGTGAAATGATGGTGGCCATCCACTCTCCTTCTAGGGGACTTTTTAATTCCTGGTGGCAGCTGAGGGACAGGACAAGCAAAGGGCTTCTGTTGGGAGAAAGAGAAACAGCAAAGCTTCTAGAAGCAACTGAGGCTGCTGTGAACTAATTGGAGACAGGAGGGGCCTTGGGACATTCTCTGAGTTCTGGAAACACGCAGGAGACTGGGAAGGAAGGTCAAGAACTCTAAACAACACTGTGAATTCTCCTGCATTCTCTTGGTACTTAAAAAACAAGGTCTGTCACGGGGTCTACCTTCAACACAAGACATCTTCCCTGAAGACGTCTGCCAGATTTTGAAGGATGTGTGTGGAGGTGCGGTGGTTTAAAATATGTTCACAAATGCTTTGATATCCTTCCTTTCAGGGAAGCTAAGTCCCCTTTCCTATAAGTGGGTTCTACTTAGTGACTCACTTCTAAGGAAGAGAATACAGCAGACAGGATGAAGTGTGACTCCCAAGGTGATAAACACACAGTGACGTCCACCTCGCTCTTTCTCAAATCACTCATTCTGGAAAAAGCCACCTGCCATGTCATTAGGACACACGAGTGCCCTGTAGAGGCTATAGGCTGAAGAAATGAGGCCAACAGCCAGAGAGGAAAAAACAGCATAGGCGAACAGCCAAGTAACTGGGTTTGCAAACAGAGCTCCCAGCGCCAGGTCAGTCTTCGTCTTGATGGCAGTGCCAGCAACATCTTGACTGCAATTTCGTGAGAGACCAAATCAGCAAAATCACCCAGCTAAGCTGCTCCCAAACTCTTGACCCACAGAAACTGAGATGATAATGTTTTTTGTTGTAAGCCTCGAAGTTTGGGGTAATTTGTTACACAGAAATAGGAAACAAATACACATGTGAAGTTACAGAGCTACATTGAAAATCTCTGAAGGGGAGAAGTGAACTTTCTGGTCTTTCAAGACCGAGATGACAACCTGCTGGGCTCTCAAGCAAAAGCCTGAAATGGTGGAGAACCATATGTGAGCTGAGACTGACTAAAATTGCCGCTCAGCTCCCAACTTGGCTCAATGCTAATTGCACTCAGGTGATCGGTCTCTCATTCTCTCTGCCGACAAAGGAAAGAGCAAGTCTTGTTGGTGGAAGATAACAACAATGGGAGTCTCTACTGTTCTTTTATGCACAACATGAATTTTTAAAAATTAGATATGCAAAGAGGCAAGGCCTTATGACCAATAACAGTAGAAAAATATTCAATAGAAGTAGAAACACAGATAAACTAGATATTGGAGATAGCAAACAAGGATTTTAACTTGATTAATGTTTCTTTAAATGAAGGAAGAGAATAATAATACAGACAAAAATATGAAGGATTTTGCCAAGGAGTATAAGTTCATAAATAATCAAATGAACATCTAAAATTGGGAAAAGTATAATATCAGTAGTTGAGATAGTAGTGGACAGGGTTAACAGCACACTGAACACAGAGCATAGTAGTAAATTGGAAGAAAAGCTAGTAGAAACCACCCACATTGAGGAGAGGAAAAAATTGTGGGCAAAAGAGTTAAGAGCATAAATGGCATACAAAATACTCTCAGAAGGTCCAAGATAGATACATAGATATTTGGTGTTCAAAGAGGAGAATAAAGAAGGAAAGTTGTCAAATAGATAATGACTAAGAACTTTCCCGTGATGAGAAAAAGAAGAGAGTTACTTTATCTTCTGAAATAGAAGCCAAAGAGAAGAGGGTAGAGGATGAAGAGGGATTTGGATATGGAGGTGAGGGAGCGTTTGCACAGCCGTATCTTTTCAGGGAAGTAGGACACTGAGCATCTTGAGAGGATGAGGCCATTTAAGGAAGTAAGTCTGCAACTTGAAGAGAAGAAGGAACAGATCAGCCACTGTGGGAATTAGCTACAATAAACAGAAAGAAATATGGAGTGGCAAGGAAGCCTCAGCTGAGGCCACATAAAATAATTTGGTGGTGAGAGTAATAACGTGAGTATCTTTCTCTCGTAGCATCTAAAGTTTCAACATCAAAACTATAAAAACATGTACATATTCACACACGCACACACGTACACATTCACACACACACATATACACCTAGATACACGCACTCACGCACGTACAAGAATTTAATCAATGTTAGGTAAAAACAAAATGGATGCCAAGCAAATGCAAACAGGTACTGAAATTAGGACACAAGAAAGCAGTTAAAATGGTCATCATCTAATCCAGACCAATTGGGGAAACTAAGATAAGGAAAGATAGATGGGTGGGGAAAACGAGGGTGAAGTTACAGGACCACTGGTCTGATGGAGAAACAGAACATTCAGCGTGAGACAGTGGAAGAAACCAACGTTTGTAGCCATGTGAGGACTTTGCTCTCCTTGATGGCAGAGTAACTCTGGGTGGTCATCACATCCAGAAAAAGGCCATGAATGACAGTTTCTGGAAAGAAATGGAACTGAAGATTGTTGATGTCAAAAGGTTGAAAAACTGTGAAGCCAAACTTACCTCATTTTCCTAAATCTGAGAAAAGAACCCAGGTCGGACCCTGCATTTCATCTCCTCTCCTCAGTTCCCTAACATAAGCTAGAATACAGTGGGGTTTTTTCTCGGATTTTTAGTTACGTTCTAGTTTTTAAGAAAAAATTCATCTGTAAGCTTCCTTGCTGACATGTAGCGGTCTTTTTAAATGTCTACTCAAATTGATAAAAATAAAAATATAGAAATAACATCCTTTGAAAAGTCACCCTTGTATAAAATGCTTGCCTGTTTTCTTTTTGAGCCCCAGCTAAAGATAACATAAAAACTTACAGAATTTGAACTTCAAAAAAAACTCCACCTGACTCTTGAAATTCAAGGTGGAAAACACCAGGTCAGCACATTTCAAAAAAAGAAGCAAGGAAGAACAGCCAACTCAACGTGACAGCTCAGCTTATCCATAAAACATCAGCTGGTAGAGGCAAGTTGTTGGGACAACTTAGAGAAAAGGTGACTTGGAAAATGCTGTGCAGTGACCATGACCCCACAGCCTCCCCTGTATCCTGACTTAACAGTTTCAAATGCTGCCTGTGATCTGTACCTAATAACGATGACCTCTTGCTTGCGGAGGGAGGGTGATAACTTGTGAAAACTTCAGGTCGAAGTGTTCTGTGAATGCATGGTGGTGTGGCGTTTGGAGAGTCAGTTATCAGAAGTTAGATGCCTCTCCGAATGGGTCTCCATGACTTAAGCACACATTCATAGAAATGTCCTCATTCTCAGATAGACTGAACTCTGCAAACCTCACAAGTGTGGATTTTTTTTTTTTTTCATGAAACTCAGTTTTCTTACCCGTGAGCTTCTTTAAATTGCGTGCTTCGAAGCCAACATCTACCTTTAAAACCAAGGTCAGAGTCAGCAGGATCACATAATTTTTTAAAAATACAATTTCTATTTAGTTTTATTCTACCATGTTCCATAACTCCCAAGGTCAGAACTTGTTTTTAAAAAATCTATTGTGCAGTGTTTATTGAGAGGGCTAAACCTCGAAAGAAACTAATTTTTCATAAGCTTAACTTCATTTACATGGTTGTGGTTTGCATTTTTAACTTTTAAAGACATTAATAAGCTTCTAGAAATAGTTTCCTAGAACAATAGCTAAGGGAACATGGCCAGTTATTATCAGCAGGAAGCCTGACTACCCTTGGGCACACTTTTTCTTTTTTAGCATAATGAATTTATTGTACAAAATTTACTTTGTATTTGGGACTTAGCAATAAAGTTCCATAACAAATCCAGTTGAAATTTCCTAATTTTACACCAAAGTGTCTAATACAAGATTTATAGTATTTGAAATCATTGTTTTCTCACTGATAGGAGACAATTTGTTCTATTTTCCCTTTTAGCTTTTCTTTCCCCAATTTAGAGCCTTGATGTAACATAACTTCAACAATATTCAAAAACAGTCACTCTTTCACCTCCAAAGTCTCAGTTAAAGTCTCAATAAAATCAGCAAATAATTCCAGAGAAACCATCTTCTAAATTATTGATAGCTTTGCAAGTGAAGCAATTTTTATGGTAGCCTTCCCAAATTAAACATTTTGGTGATAAACCTGGGAATTAAAATCTCACAGCATTTTAGCTTACTAACAATTTTACTTTTGGGGTGAAAAGGTTGCAGAACCTGTTACCCTAGTCCATTGTATCTTGACAGGTTGCTTCTATTTTCAGCAATAAGCACTTTACATTTTCTTGACGAACATCCTGCAGAGCTAGCTATAGAGGTACCTGGGAGAACTAAGTATTAGATCTTACATCTTTATATTTTATAAACTACGTTAATCACTCCCTCTTTAAAATCACTATTTGGGGGAGGGAGGGAGGAGATGAGGGTAAACGGGATCACATATATGGCGATGGAAGGAGAACTGACGGGTGGTGAACACACAATGTGATATATAGACGATGGATTACAGAATTGTACACTTGAAATCTATGTAACTTTAGTAACCATTGTCACCGCAATAAACTTTAATTAAAAAAAAAACACTATTTTCACATAGTTGTACTCTGAGTCTCATGTTTGAGGGCTATGCCTGAGGACCCTGAACCCAGGGCTCAAGGGGAGTGGGAAATAAAGCAACACAGCACATAGGGCGTGTCTTCCTTAAAGACTGACCCCGTTCCCTAGTGGGTAATTTCCAGTGCAAACACTGGAGAAGAGAATGAACTTCTGGGTGAAATTTTAGGCCAGAACATCAGTTTTCAAAGACATTTTGGGCCTCTGGGCTGATCATGTCATGGGCTGGACACGACATGAGATACAACTTCGAGTTTCTCCTCTGTGGTCTCAGAAAGGAAGTCAGTCCAATAAGAACAGCCATGCAGGACTTAAGTTTCAACACAGGTTCCCTCTGTGATGCAAAAACAGCCCCAAAGGATTCTATTACACGATGCTGATGCTGCTAATTCCCTGAGGCAAACAGTCATTGACCCCTTTGTAAAGGTGCCAGGTATTGAGCTGTGCCTGGGGCTCCACCATCCTCTCCCTCTGTTCTAGACACTTAGCCAGCGTTCAAGGCTCGTTCAGGGTGCCCCATTCAAAACACAGCCGAACCAGAAGGTTTTTATTAATGTTTAGATTCAATAATAATAATAAGTGGTGAGGAGCTGTGACTATATCTGTACCACATAACATCCTACCACGTGCCAGTGCCAAGCCTCGGTGGTTTGAAAGTGGGAAAAAGAAGATAACCTGATTCATACCTTTAAATAATTAGTAATCTCGGTGTGCAGAAGACTGTACACGAGACGACTGATGAACAATCGTAAAATACAAACAGAAGAAAAGCATAACATGTCTCAGTATATGCTAGACATATGCTAAGTACAGGCAAGCCAGCCAAGCTAGTTCATATACAGGTACATCCGGGGAACAGTCCAGAAGTTGAATATGAGGAGAAAACCATGACTCAGACCTCAGCAAGGATGTAGGAGCCAGAGACCCCTCAGGAGCAGTGAGTAGAATACCCAGAAGAGAAGGAGAAAACCGAGTACACCAAGCAGGGGGCCTATAGATCCACAGCTGGTTTTCCAGAGCAGAACCAGCCAGGACCTAGAATTCAAAGACTCCAGCAGGGCAAGCTGGCATTTCTGGCGCTTCTGTATGCATCTTAACCTTCCTCTTCCAAGCATTTTGGCCACAGGCCTGAGGAGTGACCTGCAGTTGACAGGATGAGCCCTGGGGGTGGCCCAGCCCTTTCACCTGAGCTCTGTCTCTGTGTGTCCCAATGACGTGAGGGTGCCAGCACCTTCTCAGAACACAGAAAACCCCTCAACACCTGATTCTGGGGTTGAAGCACTTCCCCAATGGTTGAGATATGCTAACACTCTCCAGGTTTCTCCACGTGACCTCTTTTTTGTACCCAGAGCACAATTGCTCTGGAAAATTTCTGACAGGATGTCCACAATTGTTAGGCTGCCATATCCTGCATAACAAAGTGGCACATTTAATATTAATAGATTTTCTATTTACATCATTTGCTGCTTAATGGTCTACTGTAGATAATCTTCAGAACTTTCAATATATCAGATTAGCTGTACTCCATTGGTTTCCAGCCTGTTCTTTCTGGGAAACATTTTTCTAGACTCATTAGTCAATCAGCCAGTCCTGTGGAGGCGATGTGTTTTCCAAATATCTTACTTTTGGTGGCACAAGAGATAAGAAACACCCCCAACAGAAGAGCAGTGATTAAGGTGACGGTTTTCATTTCTTTCGGTTCCTGTAATAAATTACTACAAACTTCGTGGCTTAAAAACAAGACAAACGTATTCACTCACAGTTCTGGAGAAGTCCAAAGTCAAGGTGTCGGCAGGGCCATGCTCCGTCTGAGGGCTCCAGGGGAGGGTCCTTCCTGCCTCTTCCAGCTTCCGGTGGCTCCAGGTGGCCCTTGACTCGTGACTGGAGGGATGGCTCCACTCTGTGCCTCTCTGACCAGATGGCCTTCTCTGCCTCATTCACTTACAGACATTGGTCATTGGCTTTGGGGCCCACCCAGGTAATCACTATTATCTCATCTCAAGATCTTTCACTTAATTACATCTACAAAGACCCCTTTCCAAATACAATCACACTCACAGGTTCTGGGGGTTAGGACGTGGACATATCTTTTTGGTGACTACCTGTCCCAGTCTCCCTGAGACTGAGGGGTTTCCCAAGATGTGGAATTTTTAGTGCCAACATGGGGACTAGATGGTGACTCTAAGTCTGAGAAGCAGACTCCAGAGAACTAACACTCTTCTGCAGAGTTAGGCAGTGGTTCTCAAAAGTGTGGTCCCACAGCCGCAATGTCATCTGGGAATTGATTAGAAATGCAAATTCTTCGGCCCCACCCCAGACCTACTGAATCAGAAACTCTGAGGCTGAGGATCAGAAATCTAGTTTAACAACTGCTCCAGGTGATTCTAATATATACTAAAGTTTGAGAACCACAAGTGTAAGATTTGAATCTTGGCCAAAAGAGAATAAAGGTTGGACAAAGGAAAACACCTAACTGGAACTGTGGCTCTCACCTCTGGCAGCACATTTGAGTCACATGAAAAGCTCTGTAACAATACAAATGCCCAAGCCCTATAATCGGTCTAGGGTGGAACCCAAATGCCTGTGTTCTTTAAAAGCTCCCCAGGTGATTATAGTGTGAGCCAGGGCCAAAAACCTAAACCACAAGACTTAATCCAGGGGCAGCATAATGAGTGAGTGAGAAAGTGTGGGTTTCAGAAGATGTTTGACTCACACCTTTGTGCTCCAAGTCACAGAATTAACAAGGCTATGCTTTCATTTTGAGCTTTAAAAGAATGAAAGACCATATTTCTTTGGTCTAGCTACAGATGGACTATAAAATATAATTTCAGGGTAATTTGGGAAACAGGAATATGTGAATAGTTGAGGTGTTACAAAAGGTCCCAAATTGAGACAGGGTAAGGAAATGATTTCACGTGGAAGAAGGGAAGAAATACTGACTCTTTCACTGAGGTGGGGGGCTATTTCCCATGCTTGATGATGCGAGCCCAAGGAACTACAGCAGATTGATAGCATGCTGCCCTCTGCCCATGTATATCTAGTCATTGTAGAGCTATTTTGGCTACCATCTCTTTTCCTTCCACATAATCTAAAATCAAAGGGTTATTTCTCTCAGATGTATTTTATTTGGAGTTTGAGCATTGAAAACCAGGAAGCTGGTGATGGAGATTTCGTAGCCAACTGATAGAAGCCATGGACATAAATAAGATTACCCTGGGGAGAAAAAATGAAAGCTGAGTGTAGACCCTAAAGCAATTCTTCTGTTTGTTAGTATGTGGAAATAAGAGGAAAACCCAGTAGAGGGAAGAGAAGAAACCAGCAGAGAGAAGGAGCAAAGAAAAGAGGGCAGAGAAGCATGGGATTATCTCTAAGTGGGTGTAAAGCAAGATTATCATCAGTGATGTGTGGAGTGATGCAAGTGAGGGCCAGTCCTCAAACGCCAGGTGGAAAGTGCTTTCAAGAAGTGTAGACAACTTTTAAAAAGCAAGTTGGCTGTAAAGGGAAGGAGAGGAGTCCTAAGGAATATCGGGGTTGTGGGATGATTTTGTTTTTAAAGACAGAGTAGACCCAACCATATTTTTATGGGGAAAAAGGAGGCTATGATGAGAGAGAAACCAGGGACTCAAGAAAAAGAGTAAAATTTTGCAGTGCCTTTCCTAAAGAGACTGGAAGGGGCTGATCCCACACAGGGGCAATGGTGCAACTTTTCAAGGAAATAGATATTTCTTGAACAGAAACAAGAGAAGAGGTGGGGCTAATAAATACTGTCATAAGAGAAACGGAGTCAGGGTTTATGTTGGAATGGCTTCGGTCTGAGTAGGAACACAGGAGGGGAGATTATCCACTAAGAGTTTAAGGACAGCTGGCAGTAGGATGGGTGTTTAAGAAATTTAAAGGCTGTACGGCAGCTGCTGTGGAAAAGAAGCAGAGTTGACTCTGAAAGAAGGAATGAGTCCCAGGGAGGATGCACTGAGGTTCGAGCTCAGGTGAGCATTGGGGAGACAGGTGTCACTGAAAAAAAGGGGCCATTGATTGAAATTCTGTGTAAGGGTGTTACATCCTGAGTTATCTTCCTCAACCTGGCAGATGGCTGTAGTTTATTCACTGAAGAGACTGAAACAGAGGGAGAGTATGTAGAGCTGAGATCAGAGTATAGACTGAAACATAATAATTAAATAAAAGTTTACACACTCAATGGTGAGACTCTTGGACCCCTTTCCTCTTAAGTTTGGTGCAGATGGGCTGCCACATTTATACTGTCCCTCCTACACACTCACACTAGGGGGAGTTTAGGATTTCTCTTCAGCTCTGACAATGACCTACACATAGCAATGAAAAGACCCAGCCAAATTTATCTGCATTGAATCTACCAGTCAACAAGTTCTGCCAATAAATACTTTTTAATGCACATTAACTATGAACTGACAGCCAAGGACCAACAGATATTTGAGAAAAAGGATCTAGCCTCACAGGGTTTCTCAGTCTCTGCACTATGGACATTTTGGGCTAGATAATTCTGTTTCAGTTGAGGGTATCCTGTGCATTGTGAAATGTTTAGCAACATCCCTGGCCTCTACCCACTAGCAGGGGTAGCACCCCCATTCCAGTTGCAACAACACAAAATATCTCCTGAGTTTGCCAAATACCCTGGAAGGTAAAATCCTCCTCCTTTTCTTCCTCCCTTGACCACCTGCTCAGTTGAGCATCACCAACTTAGCATGAAAGGAAAGACAAATTCTAAAAACAACAAATAGGGGAAAGAAAACTATTCGGCAGTGAGAAAAGATGAAATAGGACCATTTGTGACAACATGGATGGATCTTGAAATTATAATGCTAAGTGAAATAAGTCAGAGAGAAAAAGCAGAGAACCATATGATTTCACTGACCTGTGGTATATAAACCAAAAACAACAAAAGAAGAAGACAAACAAATGAGAAACAAAAACTCATAGACACAGACAATAGTTTAGTGGTTACCAGAGGGTAAGGGGGGGGGGGGTAGTAGATGAGGGTAAGGGGGATCAAATATATGATGGAAGGAGAACTGACTCTGGGTGGTGAACACACAATGGGATTTATAGATGATCTAATACAGAATTGTACACCTAAAATCTATGTAACTTTACTAACAATTGTCAGCCGAATAAACTATAATTTAAAAAAAAGAAAGAAAACAAGGGTGACGCAAGGAGAATAATATATCTTTGGTGGAAGGAATGACAATTAATATACTGATAGATATGGGTAAATACTATTTTAATAAAACAAAAATACAGTATTATTAAAAGCAATTATACTCAGTCAACAACAACAACAAAAACAGATCTTGGAAACTAAATATATGAGATCAAAATGGAAACTGCAATAAAAGTATTCAAACACAAAATTGAAAAGAATTTTCCAGCTAGTAAGATAAAATGAAAGCAAAATGAAAAATAGGAGAGAAAAATAAAATGAAAGAACCATTCCAGATAGCCAACCACCAAACAATAGATGTTTTAGAAAGTAAGTTCAGGGAAAAATAGAAGGGAAAATAAATTAAGAAAATTGCCAGAAACTGAAGGGCATGAGACTCTACTTGGAAAGTTTGCTTTAAATATTTGGTACAAGAGGATGGAAGACACTTACCTCAAATCATATCACTGTAAATTTTCAGGAAACTGGGATAAAAACAAACAAACAAACAAACAAACAAACAAACAAACAAAAAACCCTAAAAGGCACAAACAAAAGACTGTAAATCAAAATGGTATTTGGTATCTCTTTAGCAAAATGAAGCCTATAACATAAAAAAAACACCTTCAAAATCTTAAGAAACAATACCAAGTGTTGACAAGGATGTGGAATTAGTAGGATTCCCATACATTGCAGGTGGAAATGCAAAATGACACAGCCACTTTAGAAAACAGTTTGGCCATTTTTTACAAATCTTAATATAAACTTACCATATGTCCCAGAAATCCTACCCACTCACAGAAAAAGAAATGAAATAAAAACATATGTTCACACAAAGACTTGCGTGGATTTATTGAAGAATGATTAATAAGATTCTAAAGCTGATACAAACCAAATGTCTATCAATTAGTTAAGGGATACATTGCAGTATATTCATACTATGGAATACTTCTCAGCCATAAAAAGGAACAAAATATTAATACATATAACAATATGGGTGAATCTCAAAAATATTATGGTAAATGGAAAAGGACAAATGCAAAAGTCTATAAACTGTATATGATCCCATTCATGTGAAATTTGGGGAAAGGCAAAACTATAGTGATACAAATCAACAAGTCAGAGCATTGGTAGCCTGAGAATTGACTGTAGGGGAGCAAATTTTTAGAGTGATATAGCTCTTCTATATCTTGTAGTAGTGGTTACACAATTATATAAAATTACCAAAATTATAAAATGATGTACTTTTAATGAATGAATTTTGTTGTCTGTCAACAATGAAACAGTAAAGCTGGGGGAAAAAACAATATAAGAAATCTGAAAATAATTAGTCACAACCTAGAATTTTATACCTAGCCAAGCAATCATTCAATTGTCAGAGTTAAGACAAACACATCTTCAAAAATGCACAGTCTCAAAAAATACACTTTCCAGATACTCTTTCTTTAGTCAAAATTCAAAGATATGTTCCATCAACATGAAAAAGTTAAGTAAGAAAAAAGAACATATAAAAGCCATAAGACAGGAACTCCAACACAGGAGAAAGGTTAAGTGACTGTCTGCAGGCTAGATAGATAGGCACTCCAGGTTGAAAGCGGGGCTGCAACCCTTTTAGAGCAAGATGATGGAGGAATATGTCAGAAATAATAATAATAATAATAATAATAATAATAATAATAATAAGGAAACTGTAGATTACTTGAGATATTTGAAAATAATGAGGACAGATACAATTTTAGTGGATAGTTTGGGATTAAAATAGTGTTAAGTACATAAAACTTAAGCAGGAAAAAAAAAAATAGACCATTATAAACTCCAGGGAAAGAAAATGTAATGACAGTGCAGTAAATGACTCTAAATAATATTCACATGGACATAATAATGAAAATACCAAAATTGATGGAAACATAAGTATATTGTCAGGAGGAGGGAAGTTTGAAAAGGACATAAATCTTCATATTTCATTTAGGAAATGCATATATCATATCTGAAATTTAAATATTAAGAATTGTACTATATAAGCATGTTTTAGAAATGTAGAGGTAAATGCTCAAATAAACATCTGAAAAAGTTGAAAAATGTTTCCTTTGGGAGACACAATGTGCAGATGATAAGGGTGGGGCAGAGCATTGCTGTTTTGTTTTAAGCCTTATAGAACTATGTAACATTTTTTAAGTAAAATTTATCCAAAAATATGCAGGCAACGCATCAAGAGGGGAGGGGGATGTTTTCCCTGATAAATGGCTGAAACAGAGGCAGAAGCTAACAAGGAAATGAAGGTAAAATGAATACAGTTGGAGGGAATGAACAGAGAGATTCAAGACATAAGTCATGTGCCTGTGGATGAAGAGCAAAGTCAATAAACAAATGATGGTGTTGTAGAGATGTGGAAGGGAGCAATGGAGGTGGCAGAGGGATTCAGTGCTCAGATCAGGACTTTTTGTTTTGAAAACCATCTTCATTAGTTTTCTGTTCCTCTGAGACTTTAGGTCGAGTCTCTAAACACCTAGTTTTATTTCTCAAAAAAAACCTGTTCCTTTTGTTCTTTCTTAGTTCGTCAATAAAGTAAGAGTCATAATAGTAAATGACAGTTATCAAGGCAATAGCTGTTATTGTCCAAGTTTTAAAGAGTCATGTGACACTAAATAATTATATGCTGTAGCACTTTGCTGGAGACTCTTCCATCTGCAGATGAGTGTGCTCATCTTTAAATACCCTGGTCTATGATTCAAGATTAACTAAAAACTACAACACTCATGATGAACATGATTAAGGAAACAAAGCCTAAATCATTACCTGAATACCATGATTTAAGAATTTACTTCAAAGAACTGCAAAAGCATAGACAGGCTAAAAGCCATGAAGTCTAGAACACAACCAATGGCTTTAAATATATCTTCAAAATGGAATCATAGTGCCCATCTAAAAGAGCCACTGTCAGAGTTAAGTGAGATACAACGTGAGAGTACTTAGAACAACACCTGGCACAGCATGTGTGCTTGATACTCCTGTCAGCAGTCATACCAGTAGTAGTAGTAGTGCTGCTTGTGGAGGTGGTAGAGGTGATAATGTTGGTGGTGGTGGTGGTGATGGTGGTGGTGGTGGTGATGGTAGTGGAGGTAATGGTGGTAATGGTGGTGATGATGATGTAGGTGGTGAAGGTGGTGGCGATGGTGGAGGTGGTGATGGTGGTGATGATGGTGGTCTTGGTGGTGGTGATGTGGCAGTGTTAGTGGTGGAAATGGTGGTGGTGGTGGTGGTGGAGGTGATGGTGGTAGAGGTGATGGTGGTAATGGTGGTGATGATGATGGAGGTGGTGATGGTGGTAGTGATGGTGGTCTTGGTGGTGGTGATGTGGCAGTGTTGATAATGGAAATGGTGGTGGTGGTGGTGGTGGTGGTGGTGGCAGTTGGCATGGTAAGAAGCAGTTATACAGTTGCTCAGGTTCTTCTTCCATTCACCTGTGCTGTCTGCTTTTTTTTTCTGGTAGATAGTTTCTATCCCTGTTTGATTGCTTGGGATTCAGTCACATAGTCACTTCTAACAGTGAGGTAGGCTGTTAAGTGTAGACTGGCTATGTTCTAAAGGCAGGGAGAAGACAGGCTGGTGAACCGCTAGCCATGTCTGCCGGAGTGGCCATCTGTAGTCTGGCCTGGCTTTAACCTATCTCTTCGGGCTTCAATTCCACAACACCACTGCAATCTCCTATGCATTTCCCTACCTGGAATAGTAGCTATTCTCCCAGCAAACTGTTTTCTTGCCTCAGTGTTTGCCCTCCTGGAATGTCTCTTTCCTTGTCTCCACACATTATAAAGTTCTATGCTTTCTTCAAGACCTGTACCTCTCCATAAAGTATTCTCTTGGTTAAAATTGATCTCACTCCCTCCCCATTCTTCATCTATCTGTCTGCCAAAGAACTTGACACATTTACTTTATTTGTGGGCATGTCTGGCACTTCCATTAAAAAGCAAGCTCCTTGCAGACAGATGGCCATGTCTTAACAATCTGCCTAAACAAAGCAGACTGCAGGAACTATTTGTGCCTAATCATACCATTCGCTTTGTGTCCCTGTGGAGTTGATACAATACCTCATACACAGCAGATGCAAAGTGAAATGGTACTAACTCATGCCCTCAGGTGCACCCCCATCCATGGACTGACCACAGCTCTCTAGCTTCTATACTGAAATATGTTTTATTTGCAGAAACTGAGAGTTGGTTTGAGAGAACTTTTAGGAGGCATGGAGGATATCCTCTAACCATGCACTTGTCAAGGGCATGCTGGGAAGTATTTTCTCTAACCTCAAAACCAAGCTAGAGGAAAATTTTCTTTACTTATTTGTTCCTTTTTTTTCCTCTTCCCTTCCTGCCTGTCTCCCTTTTTTTAAATCCATCTCTTCCTTTTCTTACCTGTCTTCCAACCTCACTCCTCTCCTGGACTTTACTTCTTTAAAAAAAAAATACTTTTTTTTGGTCTGCTACGACCAAAGATAGGTCTGGATCAATAATCAGCTCAAGTACAAAATTACCCAAGCATCTTCTTCCCTCTTTGGACTTCTGCAAGCCAACACAAAATTTTCCAGAACAGAAAGGAGAGCAGAGAGAAGAAAGTAATCCTGTTCCCATCTCCCCATGTGCCGTGAATCCAAGGCCTTCTTGCTCAGAAATGTGCTGTGTTTCTCTATTCAGACAAGGTAGTTTGGATCCACTTCAAACAAGCTGCCATTGATGTTTTGCACCTTGATGTAGATTACGCTAGAGCTGCTGAAATGTAGTTTTATGAGCAGCCAAAATAGAAATAAATTTACAGTATCCTCTCACTCAAAAGTCGAGGACTATGCTTGACATACACACATCAATCTCCACCAGCCAGTTTCTCTTTTTTGACAGATGAACTTGTCAACATACTTCAATAACTAATGACATCGGCATTGTTATTCCTGTCAATTAGTGTCACCCACTTACTGGATTAGAAGGTAAGAACTTTGGCTGTTTCATTGGCATCCACTGAGGTGTCCTTGAACAAGGCATTGTGGAGAAAAGAGCACTGAGACACTTTGCAGAGTGAAGGAAAAAAATGTTTCAGAGAAAAGGCAGCACCCAACCGGCACTTTGCTCCAGGCAGGTCAGTCCCCAGCAATGAGTAAAGGAAGTTCCCCTTGTGGGGAAGGGTGATAATTGTGACCCACAAGGACAAATAGCCAAGAGTCAGTGCAGTTAGAGGCCATGTCATACAGGTGCTAAAGGCACAAGCTCTGAAAATGGTCTGCTCAGATTAAAACAGTGGTTACACCATTTATAAATGACCTTGGGGAATCATTCAAAGGTCTCTGTGCCTCTGTTTACTTATCTGAAAATTGGATAACCTACGAGATGGCTTGCGAGGATGAAATGATTAAAATGAGATTGTCCTTGCAACATCCTTAGCAGGGCATCTGGCACAGAGTAAACGCTCCTCCAGCATCAGTCAATGTCAGAGACTGGCCAAGTGCCCACCACCTCCATTTCCTCCCTCTGGGCAAACAGGAAGACTACATTTCCCAGGCTCCCTTGTAATTAGGACTGTGCTATATGATTAGTTCTGGCCAGTGGAATGTAGGTGAACTTGGGTGCTACTCTAGGACTGACAATAAAACAAACCATGTGTAGTAGGTTGAATAATGGCCACCCAAAAGATATATCCCAATCCTAACTCCCAGAATCTGTGAAACTGACCTTATCTGGAAAGAGAGGAGTTTTTGCAGATGTATTAGGTTGGTACAAAAGTAATTGCAGTTTAAAAGGTTAAAAATAATTGCAAAAACCGCAATTACTTTTGCAGCAACCTAATAATTAAGACAAGGATCTTGAGATAAGATAATCATGGGTTTAGGGTAGGCCCTAAATCAAATGACAGATGTCTTATAAGAGGGAAGAGAGAGAGAGAGAGAGAGAGAGAGAGAGAGAGAGAGAGAGAGAGAGAGAGAGAGAGAGAACACAGATACACAGAGAAGAGGTCCACATAAATATGGAGGCAGAGATTGGAGTTATGTGTCTACAAACCAAGGAAACTCAAGGATTGCCAGAAGCACAAAACACTAGGAGAGAGGCATGGAACAAATTCTCCCTCAGTATCTCTGGAAGAAACTAACCGTATTAACACCTTGATTTTGGATTTTGGCCTTCAGAATTGTGAGACAATAAATTTCTGTTGTTTTAAGCCACCTACTTTGTGATAATTTGTATGAAAGCCCTAAGAAACTCATACACCATCTAATCCCTCCAGCTCTTTCTCTCAAAAGCAAATGTCCTAAAGATAGCAGAGTCTCCCAAGAGATAGAGCCTGAATCCCTGAGTCACCCACTGGATGGAAAGCTGCCCAGGAGAGCTGCAAATACTCATCAGACTTTCTAGGAGTGAGCAACGCATTTTTTGTATAAGTCATTGAGAAGTGGAGTTGTTTGCTACAGCTAGCATTAATTACCCTGAGTAATATAACTATTATTATTAAGAGGTCTAAAGTCATAACCTAGATGAGACAGAAGGGAAGAGTCATCTGAATAGTAGGCAAGATGAAAAGAAGAGGAGTCAAGCAATTCTACCCCTTCATCCTCAATGTTATATTAAGTTCTGGATCTTTCTCATGGATAGGGTCCAGGATAGAATGACCTACACAAAGTCCTGCTTTTCCCACCTTATTCCTAAAACCTACAGTAGTTACTCTTGGCTCAGAGACTAAGTCAGACCACTTTTTACAAAACAGAGCTGTTTTGTAAAGTCCACAAACCTCATGGAGAGACACTGACCTCATTTCCTGGGGAGACCTCACATTGAGAATGAGTGTGGTCCCAGGTCAGAGGAAGCCAAGAGGCAGACCCCAGGACTGATTCCACACAGTTTTAAGCAAGTTGAACATGATAAATCTTCTGGAAGATGATAGCTTGTCATATTGCCCATGAAGAAAACTGGGAAATCATAGCTTGGGGCTTAGATATTGGAGGAAAAGAGAAGAAATGAGACTCAGGAAACTGTGAGGGGCCACTGTGCAATTGGTCTCATCCCAAACGGAACTGATTTTAACTGGAATAGCTTTTCATAAATAGCACAGGTGCTGGGGTAAAGGCTGGGCTCTGTGCAGGCCACAGCCTCAAGACTGCAGGCAGGACCGCTGAGGGCTTGTGTCCTCCAGAGAAGTATTGTCATGAGGTGTCTGGGAGGCCCCTGGGAAGCAATTACTTCAAGGCAGAGAGCCTTGAAGTAACTAAGACTGGACCAAACACAAGGAGTTGTTCTCGGGGAGCAAGGGCCATTTTGAGAACGGTCGGGAGGATAAGGGAGCCAGGGAGCATCAACAAACAAACAAGTGGACACCCAGAAGAAGCAGAGAGAGTGGGCAGCAGGTAACATCAGGGGTGGGGAGGGATAGGCGCATTTATGTGTAGAGAACACCATCCCTGTTTAACTCGAGATACAGAAGCAGACCCAAGACGTCCTGCATATCCCAGAGACCTGAGCACCAGGTCATAACAAATCAATGAAGACAACTGCGTCTCTAAAGTGACCTGAAATTCATGTTCTGCTAACCTGAAACAGCAGAGGGCAGGTTTGTGTGTGGTTCCCAAGGAGTCAAAAGGAAAGGCTTCATGGCTGAAGTTCCTTGGTCGAGCAGGTGAGGCTGATGCAGAAACGTGTGGTCCTTTTATGGACATCGTAATGTTCATTCTTGGAATGCCCTTTCTCCTCCTTTCCACCTCGCCAGTTCTAGAAGCTTCTCACTTCCCAGTCTGACCATGGAGACCTCTCCATTTCTCCAGGACTCCCTTGTTTTTTCATGAACATCAGCTCCACACGCTGCACTGCTCTGTCACACTCTTATTTGCCTTGTCATGTACTCGGGTATTACATCTCCCATTGGAGTAAGCCTTCCAGGGGAAACAGAGGCCATGTCTCTCTCATTTGTGTGTCTACAGGACTTAGCCAGAGCCCGGCAAAGAGCAGATTGGTTACACCGTCCTACTCCACCTTCCTTCAACCTGCAGGCAAGATTTTCCTTCAAGGAAGGGCAGAAAACAACACTTGATGGATGAAAACTACGTCAATTCTTGCCAAATTTAATCTTAAGAGGCTGATTTCTTAATAAAGGGAGGTTGTGAAAAATATGATGTAAACAAAACATATGGTCCATATGGTCCAGAATTCTTGGAACCTGGAATTTAGCTAAAAACACCCACACATCTCCCTTGCCATATGTCTTGGGTTAGGTTCCCCCAAAGCAAACTTTGAGGCCAGGATTTGAATGTAAATGGTTTATCTGGGAGATCATTTAAGGAAGCAAGGGAAGGGGAGTGAGGATGTGACATGGGAATGGAGCAAAGCTCATAAAGAGTGCGTCATTGAGCAGGTTACGGTGTGTACACAGGGCTGACCCCTATAGGGAACTCTGGGAGGCAGGACAGAACCTAAGGAGGGCAGAACAACCAGGTAGAAGGGACATGTCCTGATATCAGGAGTTGCTGTCACGGCCCTGGAAGCGCTTCATCCAGACTCTCACACGTGACACAGGCCTCTTGTGAAAGCCACCATTATTTGGGGTGTTGATGAAAGCAGCAGTTTAAATCCTCACTGCCACACCTCCTGCCCTCCACTCTTTTGAGATTTGGACTAAAATGGTTGTGGAGTGACCCGTTATTTGTTTGTTCTGCTCTTCCTTCCACTTCCATGCCCAGGGCATTTTAGCAAAAGGTGGTGCCACCTGGCCCGGAAGAGGCCTCCTGAAGCATGACTGGGGAAAGGCTCAGCCTCAGATCTCTGCTGGAAATTGGGGGAGGGGCTGCAACGGCCCTGTTTGTGCGTTAAGCTTCCTCAGGAGACACATGGCCCTGAAGGACTCTGGGCTGGAGCTTGGCCGTGTGGCCATGGACAAGCCCTTCCATTTCTCTGAGCTCTGCTTTACTTGTTGATAAAATGCAGGGGTGGACGAGATCCCTACAGCAGCTTGCCACACGGAATGCTCTTTGATTTATCAACAAGAAGGCATGGGACAGAAAAGCCTGTGAGTGGAGCATCTCGCTGAGGAGCAAGGAAGATGGGCTAGTCGCCTTCAAGCCCCATCAGCACTGAGCAGCAGTGAGCCTGTCACTCCCAGCTGCCCTCCAAGCTGGCTGGGAGAAGCCCCTGGGGCGCAGGGGGGGTGAGAGTACCCAGCAACTGAGAGCTGGATTAAGAGCCCTGCAGCTGACAAGGGAGCAGATGAGAAAATGCCTGTGTTCTCTAAGCAATAATACAACCGGAGCCTGTTTAAACTGGAGCCACAGCTGCCATCCCAGAGGAACCGCCTTGCCGGGCTTACTCCTCAAACCTCCAGAATGTTAAAACAGGGCAAAACAGGGCAAAACAACCTTTGCACTGGACCTGAGCAACCTGTGTCCCCGGGGACTGTTTGCAAAGATAACAAGAAAGCAGGTCTGATGACCGCTGGACTGATGACCACGGGACTGGAAGTTACAAACATGTTTAGAATGAGCGTCACTGTGTGATGTCGTCTGCGCTATAGAACCGCCTTCCGTCTGCGGATGGAACTGTTCCCCTTCCCTCTCTCGCCGACAGACACCCCTCGCCTTTGTCTGCTCATCGGCACAGTATTGGGGTTTCTGCCTGAATTAATGATTCCCAAATAGCTATTCTTATTGAGCTCAAATAAATGTTTGCTGCCTCTCACTTTGAAAGCCTTCTTTGTTTTTAAGTTAACAGTCCATTCAGACCCAGACCATCACAAAAGCCAAGCCCAGTCACTCCACGACAGCGCCCTGGAGTTCCCTCACCATCGCATGCCCACCTAAGAGGATATCAAATTAATATCTCACTTCCTGCTGTGCCCCCCACCCTTCATCTCCCCCAGGAGGGTGACAAAGATGCTCGTCTTCCTTCGCCCAGAGCTTAACTGCAGTGGTAGAACTGGGATGCCGCAGGAATATTACAAATGCTGCAGAGCCAGACTCGCTCCCTCCCGCTCACGGCTCTGCGGTGACAAAGCCATTCCCACCACCGCTGTGTTATCGGCTTGGCTGCAGAGGTTGCTGGCTGGGTTGCAATCAAATCACACAAAAGAGCCTGTGCTACACCTAAACCACTAGAAAAGCTACAGTGACAGCGTTGCTGGCCCCACGCCAGCCTCTAAGGCAGGACAACTCATGGTGTGGGGCTTGCCCATGGTCAGTCAGTCACTGCAGCTGCAGATGCCATAAAAAGCTGCCAGCTGGCTTTAGCCTCAACACCTCCCTGTGGGAAGGGGTCCCCCTGAAACTGTGGGTGTGACGATGTTTTCATCTTCCATCCCTGCACACCTGACCTGGCGGCCCAGTGATCTGCCAGGAATGTCAATGGCTTCATCACTGGGCCACGATTTGGAACCCCAACAGATTTCTACTTGAGCCTTCTTATGTGTCTGCCTTGTCCTTATGGAGAGGGATAGTGTGCGCCACCCCCCACCCCCCATTAAGGCCTTCTCCATTAGCGAGGGTGATAATAGTAACACATGCGTAACCGTTCAGTTTCAAGACCACACCAAGTGTGAAGGCACAAGAGACATGGCCCAGAAAATCCCACTTAGTTTCCTATGGCTGCTGTAACAAATTGCCACATAAGTAGCTTAAAATAAAACGAATGTACTGTTAGCGTTCTGAAGGTCTGAGAGCAAAATGAGTTTTAAGGAGTAAAACCAAGGTGTTGACAGGGCTGAGTTTTGTCATGCCATTTCTTCCGTATAGAACATCCCTGGCTCCAGGGAAAAAGTGTTCCCTGACTTTTCCAGCTTCTAGATGCCGCCTGCATTCTGTGGCTCACAGCCCCTTTCTCCAAGGGCATCACTCCAACCTCTACTTTCGTGGTCATATCTTTGTCTGACGCTGTCCTCCTGCCTTCCTCTTATAAGGACCCTGACATCACATTGGGCCCACCCCAGACAACCAGCATAATCTCCCCATTTCAAGGTCCTTAACTTCGTCCCATCTGCAAAGTCCCTGGTGCCATGTAAGGAAACAGTCACAGGTTCTGGGGATTCGGAACAGGACACCTTTGGGGCCATTAGTCTATCTACCACCACCACTGTTGGACTCAGAGGCAAGAGGACCCCATCAGGCCTTGAAGGGATGAGGGAGACCCTAGGGGGGTCACTGAAGACTGTAGAATGTTAACGGTGCCCTACGTGGATAAGAAATAGTGTCAGTTACAAGATACATTGGCATTTAATGCCTCATACTGGGTGACGTAAGTGTCAAAAACTGTAGGCTCTCAAATCAGACCCAACTGAGAAGTTAGACTTCATCCCTCACTAGCTGCATGAACTTGAGTGGTCCCTTATCCTCTCTGAGCCTTAGTTTCCTCATCTGGAAAATGGGGATAAAGTATCTACTTTATGGGGATAGTTAAGATTAAATGAAATAATAGACATAAAGTGCTCAGCCTGACACACAGAAAGGGCTCCATTCCCTCACTACCATTCAGGGGGATTTATTATACCCCCTCTACAGAGGGGGAGATTGAGGCCAGAGCAAGTTATGGTTCTCGCACAGAACAACACTGATTCTAATAACTAAGTCAGGGCCAAGCGACTCTGCTGCCCACAGGTCCAGGGTGTCTGCTCCCCCAGGGAGAGTGTGGAGAGGAGGGGTGACGTTCCATGCAGGAAACATGGCATGAAAAAACGGTGATGGGCAGGATCCTGGATTTGCAGTATTCGGTCACCTATTGTCCTCGAGGTCACCACAATCTTGGGGACTTTTAGGAGGGAGGTGGCCTAGAATTGTACCTATGCCTTGGAACCCATCTGTCCTGGACTCCATTGTATGTCTATCCATGGAAAAATGGGATGGCAGGAAAATCCACCACACGGCTGGCTTTCTAAGACCTTCTTTAGAAAGGGAAATGAAAAACTGAAGAGTACAAGGCTGACTTTGAACTCTGACCAAATCATGGCCTTTCTGGGCTGTTTACTGAATGAAAATATGGGATTTCTTTATGTCCCTGTGCCCTCAAATCTGTTGGGGGAAGCACTTTCCATAAAGTGCATGCAACAAACATGGGCATGAATGTATTCGTTCATTATCGCAGCAAGTGTGTACCGAGCAACTAAACTGCCCATTAAATGGATGTCCCAGACCTCGTGGAGCTGAGTGAAGGAGACAAGTATGAGTCAAAGAATCACATGAATGTCTGTGAAATTAAAGATGTAACAACCGCTATGGAGAATAGGACCTACTGTGTGTGTGTGGGGGGGGGGTAGCAGAAACTGCGATGTGTTCACCAAAACCTGTCTCGTCAGCATCCTGGGCACACAGGGTGTCTACAGTTCCAGCTTCCCTTGACGATCGGTGTGGGCACATGCCTGCTTTCCAGCCAGTGGAATTGACCTAAGTCACTTCTGGGTCCAGCCCATCACAAACCTTTCATGTCATCCCACACTTGGACAATGGCCGTGACTCAGAACACCAGTGTCAGGCCCCACTGTGGGTCAGAAATGCACTTGTATTGGGTGCAGCCTCCAGGACGCGGGGGGTTCACATTTCACAGTAGTTAGCTTTATCTCAACTGCTCCAGGAAGTACCGCGGCAGCTCAGAACTGGAGGATGGTAAGAGTTAACCAGACGCCAAGGCAGAGGGGCAGACGCCAAAGAGCTGATGTGGGAGGGAGGAGAGCACATCCGAAGAGTGAAAAGACCCAGGGCCTGAGCAATGAGGCCACCAATCAGGGGTCACAGACCACAAGCGCACGGGGAAGTCATGGAAGGGTTCCCAGTTTGGGGCAGGAAGGCGTGGAAAAGATGACACGATCAGATTCACATTCTGAAAAGGTTACTCTGACTGCCACAGAGGAATGTACTAGAAAGAGGAAAGTGGTTGAAAGTGGAAACATCAGAGGGCTGACTGCGGGAATGATTCAGGAGTGGAATGGTCTGTCCTTTTTTTTTAGTTCCGTGGAGGCTTTTGGACCAGTCAATACTTAGAGAGTCGGCCACAAGCTCTCCTGTCTCAAGCTGGACACTCCGAGTGTGGCTTCCATATCATACTGATTGATTAGGGGGCGGGGACACGGGTGGCCATGGCTGCACCAGGGGGAAACATGCAGTCAGGGTGATATTTTCAAAGTTGATGAGGTTTACATGCAACACAGCAGGGAGATGAGGACGTCTCCCACCTAATTGAATGCTGCGTGATTGCACCTGCGTCGAGGTGTTTCTGTGCAGTAATGCACTCGACAGGTCCAACGCTTTGCCTGGGCGTAGACAAGACAATCATCTAACGGAAGTTCATCTCACAGATAGGCTAGGAAATGGTTCTTCTGTTGTCGGGACTTTAAGAAAGACCCCAACTGGAGCTCGGGAGCTCTAACAGAGAAACGCTTCTCCATCCTTCGTGAGCAGTCATGACTCGTGTGATGGCATCTTTTAAGACACTCAGGTGGTGGAGAGCATGGATGCATAGAAATAACGAGAATGACTCGCCTTGGGGGGCCAGAATCTCCATGTTTAGATAGGCCTTGCAGGGCAAGGAGCAGAGAGAGAAACAGTCCAGCAGCTCCACTTTTGCCATTTCCCTCGTCGCTTTGTCCATAAAGCCTGATAGGACCCTGTCTTAACCCGTCGTTATTCCTGCTCTGTGGACCCTCACCTCCTAGGGAGGTCACATGAGGCAGAGCAGGTTTTTCACTCACTCTTCCATGTTAGTCAATTAAGCATCTGTTAGCAACAGACCAAACCACTTCCAAAAGGAGTCCACTGTCACAGCCACGAGGAAAACAGAGCCAGCATTAAAGCAGCAATGAAGAGCCAGGCAGTGGATGCAAATCCAAGCTGTGTAGCAAATCAGCTGGACAGTGGATAGAGTCCACAGAGTTGCCCAGCCTGATCACATTACAGTAAGTGACATCGGGAGAACTGGGAGCCCTGCTTCTGCAAAGCTGGATATTATGGACTGAATGTCTGTGCCCCCCAAAATCCATATGCTGAAGCCCTAACCCCAGTGTGATGGTACAAGGATGTGAGGCCTTTGGGGGATAATTGGGTTTAGATGAGTCATGAAGGTGGACCCCTCATGATGGAATTGGTGCCCTTGAAAGAAGAGGCACCAGAGCTCTTTCCACTTGCAAGGACACAGCAAGAAGGAGGCCATCTGCAAACCGAGAGGAGAGCCCTCGTGGGGAGCCACATTTGCTGACACCTTGATCTCACATCCTGCATCACTGTGAGAAATACATGTCTATTGTTTAAGCCACCCAGTGTATGGGGTTTTCTTATAGCAGCCCAAGCTGCCCAAGACACTGAGCAGCGCAGGCTGACCAAGCGACCCCACCTCAATGATCTATGCTTTGAATTAGAATCAAGTGAAATCTCCTACACATGCCGTTAAGATGAAGCTTCATCTTAAACACAAATCCTAAATAAACTCTAGCCCTGAACTCTTTCTCTACAATCTTCTCTTATAATCATACTAATTCATCTAGGTTAATCCTCAGGGTATATAAAATGTGTTCATTCAAAGGTACAAAAAACGGACTGACTGCGAGGCTTGAGAATAGATGACCCTTTGAAGTTAAAATCAGTCAACCCCAAATAGGTGACCTTTGAAAATGACCACCTCATGAGATGGCCTGTCGCTGTCACTTGAGACTGAAACAATCCCTAAGCCTCCCTCAAAACACAAGGACGGACTACAAGGGAGACAAGATAAGAACAAAGAAAGGAACTAAAAAGAGTGGAAGACAAGAGAAAATTTTTGTTATTTGCAGATGATATTCCTGTCTATCTGGGAATCCTAAAGAATCCACCGAAAAATGATCAGATCATACATAGTTCAGTAAAATACTAGTTACAGAGTTAAATACACAGATATCAGTATTTTTCCTAGATAATAGCAAAACCAACTAGAGAATGCTTTGGGGAAAGAGTCTATTTAGAAGGACGAGAAAAACCATGAAATATCTAGAAATAGAACAAAAAGAACTATATGAAGAAAATGATAAAACTTGACTGAAAGTCATAAAATGCTATAAAGACAAAAATATCAAGACATGTCCATCGTATACCCTACAACATCTTTACATTATTGATTACATTCTCCAAATTAATTTTCAAAACCCCGTTTTGAAAATTAATTTCTATTTTCTAAACCTCTCAACAATACTGAATGACAACTATAATTATATATATATATATATATATATATATATATATATATATATATATATGCATATTTATATATTTGTATGTATATTGTTACAGGAAGCGGAGTACAGCATAAGGAATAGAGACAGTGGAAATGTAATGGCTCTGTGCGATGTCAGAGGGGTAGTGGATGGGGGAGGGGGGTTCACACAGTGTGAGGGATATAAATGATAAACGTCTAAGTTTTGCTTTGTCTTGTGCACCTGAAACTAATAAAAAAAAGTATCAAGACATCAATCCTGTCCCCACTGTGCCCCAATTTATTGATAAATTGAATGTAATTCTGCCTGCCCATGGCGTTCTGCTCCTTTTTGGGTGCCTTGGATATTCTATTCTTGGAAGTCTGTGAGACCTGAATAATTCTCTCGTTTAGCTTGTGTGAATGGGCTTCTGCTCCTTGCAACCAAATGAGTAAGTGACCCTAGGCTATCTTCTCTCTCCTGTGGGCCCGTATACCTTGACTCTCAAATCTCCTCATGCAGCCTCCTTCATTTCTCTCCAAATTGGCTTTTGCAGCTTCCTACAAAAGAATAAAATACAATTGTTTTGCTTTTTTTAAAAAAATAGCTGTAATGCAGCTTTAACCTGCCACAATACCAGCGTTGGCCCCAATTCAACAACTTCTTGCCATTTACTGGCTCATTTCCCATGACCGTTAGTTCAGACTCACAAATGAAGGACTCTAATTGGCTGAGTCCACCTCCCGGGACAGGCGCCCACCACGGACCCAGCTGGCTGGAGCCAGGAGAAGCCGAGTCCCAAGGAACTCTGGGTTGGATTGAGTCAGGAAGACGGGCATTGGAGACAGAGGCGATGACTGGCTCTTTACCACGTGGATCTGCCATTATTAATGGCTTCTAGTTATTAGACACCTGAGATAGGCACGCAGGTGTATTTAATCTAATTTTAAATTCCTAACATTTTTCTATCTACCTTGCCAAGTAGATTTTGTCATCTCCTTGATGGTAAGGAAACTGTCTGTTCTCGGTAGGTAAATTCTCTACAGTCACTTGGCCAACTGACCTGTAAGTCTCAAGTTGGGGTCCTGCTGCCCAAGTTGGGGTGGCACAGCCACGTCCCCCAGGCTGGAAGGTGCTAATAAATTGTGCCTCTGGTTCTGCAAATCTGAGCACCTCCTTCTCTTGGGCCTTGCCCTCATACTTCTCCACCAACCAGTCACCCACCCTATTTACCTGGTAACGCCCATCATCTCTCCATCAGTCACTGAGGGTGGCTGTTCCTCAGGAATACGTGAGTGGTTCTCCAAGCCCAGGTGAGCTGCCTTCCCTCTGTTCTGCCACAGCACAATTCTCTTTCCATTTTACCATCTGTTTATATGGGCCTCTTCCCCACCAGCTGGCCACTACCTGAGGGTCAGCCACAGCACCAAGTGCATGTGCATAGTAGGATTACAGTAAATGTGTGTGAAAGAAAATTGAGTCAGTGATGCTCCAACTTGCTGACACCCTGTGCAGCCGCACTCGGGCACTCTCTGGGACGTCCCCCGCCCCCCTGCCTTCTAGGATAAACACTGTAGCCCACGGGAATGCAAAGGCCCTCCAAAGCCTGGAGCCATGGAAACACTTCTCCTTCCTCTGGCTCTACAAGGCTACAGACAACATTCCCAATGCCCATGCAGAGGGGCACAGCCGCTTGCTGTGAGCAGGAGTTTGACACTCTCAGGAATCCACCTTAGAAGCAAACCCTGAACTTGATCCTATGGCTCAGAGGGAGTCAGGTGTGCCCTTGTGCTGTGATTGGGATGAGAGATGTGCATCAGAACCTTGAGGGGCTCCCCGAACTTCACGGGCCTCACCCCACTCTCCGCCTTCTGCACCAGTGGGCCATTGCCACGGAGGAAGGGCTTCCTGGACCCTTGGAACATTGGAGAAGAACCATCCCCTAGGATTTCCTGCTTTGCATGGAGAGTCGCCCCTAGGGAGAACAACCTCACTGTAAAACCAGATCTGCTTCCAGGTGGGTCACAGCCAGGAGAGACCTGTATCAGCCATCAGCGCCCAGTAAGGGACACCCGCTTCTTTATGGGAAACATTCAGAGGATGAGGGAACAGTGAGGGTGCTAGGAGGACAGATGTGGAGGGATTTCATCTGAATTATGTAAGCACTCGTTTTGTTCCCGACTTTCCTTCCATTACTACTGCAGGGACCTCCCAAAAAACACTACGTCGCCATCCTTTGAATTTCTGTGGCGTTTGTACTCACCCCCTATCTCAGGAGGCTTTCTATGGAGTGTCCCCTCAACCTGCTGACCTCTTTTCAATGGGGACCTCAGGCCAACTGGAGCCCCGAGGAGCCCTGGCTGGTTCCTAATTCCAAAGCTATTCTAGTTAGTGCTTCTTTAATTAGAAACCCATCAGAGGAACCCCCGAGCTTCTCCCCCACCCCTAGCATCCCCTAACAGAGACTCGTCCAGGAGAAACCTCCTTACACAAAACAATAAATTCATCTTCAGGTGGATTTTTTGAGATAGTGAATCCTCCCAACCGTGCCAGTCCTGGTCCATCTGAACCTCTGTGACCGCAGACGGGGCTCTGCCAGGGGAGAAGCATCACCCCCACCCCCACTCATCAGCGTGCACGCTGGTTGCTTCCACCATACTTTACACCTGCATCCCCAGGCACGCGTGTGTGAGCACACACACACACACACACACACACACACACACAGCACTGTCTCTCCTCTGTCCACCATCCTTCACACTCCACCTGGATCCTTGGTTAAGGAGCTGGCAAAGGAAAGAAGTCGTTGCCCACAGTGGATCACGGTGCTGTCGTGAAGCACCTCAGGGGGCTGAGGATGACAAGCAACTTCCACCCAGGTCCTCACATGGCAAAGCTCAAACAGCAGTGAGACTTGGGGGCTAGGGGCTCCTGCCACCTGGGGCCCAAAGGCAGGCACTTCCCTATACAACGGACCTCCCCTCACTGACTATGGAGCCCTTTGTGGTGAGCTGTGCAAAGCAATTTACCTGTGAGGTATGCAAGGTGAGAGCGAAGCCAAACAGCTTCTCCAAACTGCAGGTCAAGGGACATAACCCTAACATGCAGCAAATCACAGTGTGTGGAGCTTGGCGAAGCAGGGGAGATGGGAGGACCACCATCCCCCTCGTGCCCGGCAGGTAAGTGGCCGAATGGCTGTCAATGGTGGCAGTGTCCCGTTCGGAGTTCTGAAAGGCACCTGCTGGGTTAACCCGGGTGACACATGCCAAACACAGATGCATCACCCTCCCATTGTGCTCCTGGGGAGTCAGAATTCCCCAGTGAACCTTCTGAATGTTTGGCACCCAGGCTCCAGAGCTCCATTCCCATCACAGAAGAAAATGCATTGCGATCTCCGGTCAGTCGGCAGTCAGTGCTCTCCAAATGGGAATGGGTCTCTCATTCTCAGCAGAAAAACTCCTACCAGAGACACCGTGTTTCAGCTCTAAACTTAAGGAAAAGAGAAAACAGCCATGGGGCGTGAGGTGTCTCCAACACTGGGGACTTTCCAGATCAATACAAAGGGAGAGACGAAGGCAGACACTTTAATCACGCATCTCAACTCCATTTTATTACAACATCAAGGAGAGTAGTTGCAGGAGGAATGATACTGGGGATGAACACAGAGATTAAGCCACTCACAACTGCATTGTCTACACTTTCCTAAGAGGGTATAAATATCACGGGTCTCTGTACATGCATTGTGGGACTGCTGTGTGTGCAGTGTGTGCAGATGATTGCTCTCTACGGTGTTTTCTCTAATTTCTTGACAGATGGTGGTTGAATTTGGTGTCTTCTGGCAGACTAGGAAGGGGCTCTCCCGCTAGGACTGGGACCCAGCCTTCTTCTTCTGGAATTTTCTGAACTGAGACTGAATGGCCACCGCAGCACGTTCTGTCTCTGGTGCATCCATGTCGATGTCAAATTCTTCTTGAACTTTCTTCTGCCCATCTGTAGCAAGAAAAACACAGACATAAGGCCATCACTGAGCTGAAAGCAAGCAGGAAGGCAGACAGCGGCTCTGGCTCTGGAGGAGCAAAGCCTCCGGACCAGCATGTGGTGTGCACTCACCACCCACAGCACAAGACCCAGTTTGCAAACTCAAGTCCAGCGGCGTGTGTCCTGACCCTCCTCAGAACCACCATCTTCTGGTCGCCTGAACCCTTCGCCTGCAGCTGTGATGAAACTCGAGGACATGGTCTCACCATCTCGGATATTTTCTGTACCTGATTCTCTGTGTCTCATGACCACGTTATACACAGAGTGTTAAACGTATTAGCTGCACTGTTACGTTGCCCTGGTTTCGCATGTAGATACAATTCAAATAGTGCACAGGTGTGGACCCAGGGGTAGCTGACACTTGCCACAGCTCTGAGTTAGTGACTGAGCTTCTGTGTATACTTCTACTGCCAGTGGCAGTGGCTTATTGAACCAGGGCTCCTGTTTTTTATCATTGTCACCAACGAAGGACACCATTTGACCTTCACAGTGAGGCTGAACTTCCACCAGTGTTACGTTTTGTGCCCACGAGGCAGGCTTAGGAATTCGTTGGCTCAGGCAGAAGGATTTAACTAATTCACACTGTAATGATGGTTGAAAACACGCTATAAGCCAAGTTGAAGTGAAAACACGAACTGATTATCCCTTCGTGCCTTGCACCTTACTAAGCGCTGGCCAACTTCGAGCCAAAACTAAAAACAAACAAATAAATAAAATCCTCTAGTTATAGAAGGGAGAATATTTAAAACTCCTCAGTCCAGTGAAAGCTAATCATAGGAACCAACAAAGTCCTCTTTACAAAAGGGGGAAAAAAACCCGACTCAGGGACCCGTCGCAGACTCAGGCTGCCCCGTTGAACAGCCACAGTGAGAAAGGCTCCAAGAGCAAGAGCATGATGGTGACCTGCATGCCTGGGCGGGGGCCAGACAGACTGCTTTTCTAAAAGGCTCTCGGGTGGTTCTAAGATGCAGTCTGAGTTGAGATCCAGCTACTTTGTCTACAGACGAAGCGACAAATAGGCCCTCAAGTTAGCTCAAGGCAGAGCTGGAGACAAGACCCACCGCTAGGTACCTGTGCCAAGAGACTCACTGCCACCCGGGTTTGCACCTGGAGCCCAGGAGTGTGAGAGACATATCCCGCGTGGGGACAGGGAAATCAGGAACATTACGGCAGGAGAGAGAGCCCCAGCTGGGGAAGAGGGACAGGGCTCTATTCCTGACTTTGTCACCAGGCAGCCTGAGTGCATCACCAAGCTAAATGTGGTCCATTCATTCACTTCCTCTCTCAGTGACTTTGGACAGAAAAGTTCAGGCAGCATTAAAGGTGGAAGACACTGGGATGGTTGAGAAGTGAGGCAGGTGGTTCTCTCCTGCTTGCTAGTGTTTTTTTGTCTCTTAGGTAGGTAGTTAGATATACAGATGATAGATAGATAGATAGATAGATAGATAGATGATAGACAGACAGACACATACATACATATAGATAGATGATAGATGGATGGATAGATAGATAGATATAGATGAGAGAGATAGAGAGAGAGATGATAGGTAGATAGATAGATGATAGAGGGATGACAGGAATTCTTATCTATTTATTATATACATGTATATAAATCAGCCCTCATTCCAGATCGATCTGGTTGCATGACTTTGCCTCTGCAGACCCTGGGGCAGCTCCTCTCAATTTTCCTGGAGACTGAGCAGGTCCTGCTGAAGCCCTGAACTCACCTCTGTCTGGGAGGCGAGGACGCCGGCTCTGTGAGCCTTGCTGGACTGATTGCTCCGTGACCTAAATCAGCAGACTTGTTTTCCTCTATCCCAGATGTGCTGCCAATGCCCGTAACCGCAGAGATTTTGAATGTGTCCATGTCCAGGACCTGTGTGGGGCCCCCTATCGTAACCTGTGAGTGCCCAGATGATAAGAGACTAAGTGGGACACCTCTTCACCGCATCAGGGCGCCATTCACACTTTAATCGGCACCGCAGGCCAGGGGCCCTGTCTTCGGAGGATCTCCTAAGAGGCCCTCAAGAGGACCATGGGGAGGGGTAGGAGATTCCTGAAGCTCAAGCCAATACTTTAAAGCTGTTTCAGGACCATTAGCACAGGAGCCTGACACTGGACAGCGGGTGTCCAGCGAACCTGAAATGTGCACGGCTGCCGCTCCCACGCTCACAGCGATAAACCCCTTCATACCAGTAACATCTGCATAAGTGCCGCCTCCAGAACTAAGAATTGTCATTTTTCATAGGATGAGTTAATGTCCCCAATCCTTTCCCTCCCAGAGGACTCCTTGCATCTACTGTATCGTAATCGTAAAGGGGACAAATTAGCTCTGATTCAAAAAGAGATGAGAGATTTCTCTTCTAGATGTAAATGCTGCTGCAACCTGAGATTTTTGAAGGGCCTGATTCATCTTTTCCCATTTAAAATAACAAGAAATAAAACAGCAATATTATTTTTTGACAAATGATAAATGAAAATGCAGGAAAAAATCTGTATATTTAGGGACTATGTAATGAGACAGTAAAGACAGGACATAAAAATAAATTTCATAATTATATCGTAAACTAATACCTTTAGTCAAAGATGATTTATAGATTCCTGCCCCCTTTGAAAAATATTACAGTATTTTTAAAATAAACCACTAATATTTCAGGAATTGTTACTTTGCATTCACTGTGTTGAGTCGAGCGTTCCCTGGGGAAGGTCTGCCATTGTTACTCCTTCTGAGCTGGCCAGGGATATGCAAAGCCGAAGAGGGGGAGCCGGCTTGTGGAGGAGAAGGGACAACTAATTAGATTTGGTGGCACAGGGTTCAGTGCAAATGAGGTAAGGGCCTGGAGATGGCCCCTGTGGTCCTGGGAGCTGCAAAAGCACAGCTCCGAGCACCCCCGACTCAGCAGAAGAGAAGGAATGATGCAAGAGGGCATCCAAAGGGACCACAGCCAGTTGCCAGCCTGCAGAGCCAGTCTGCAGAGCCTCGGGCCCTGCAGAAATCCACGTCGCCTGCCAAGGCTTCCTTCTATCACCTTGGTGAGAGCAACAACAGTGGATGCAGGGTGGCCCCATGACAGCCTCCCCTCCCCGTCACTCCAGGCCAGAGACAGGGTGCCCACTGGAAGCACCAGGGCTACTTTCTCCTTCTGAAACCCAGAGAGAGGACCCCGGCCATGTCTTCTGGGAACAGGAAGGGCGCTGGGAGGGTGTTCTCTCTACAGGGCGTGCCCCCAGCCCTTCACCCCACATCTGGTTCTTCATGGGGCAGTCTACCTTACTCTACTTCTTCCTCTCCTCCCTGGTCTATGGTCCATCACCCCACTTAAGTGTGAGGTCCATGAGGGGAGGACATCATCCACCTTGTTCCAGCAGCTCACACAGAGCCTGGCACACATAGGCGTTCAATTAGTAACCATTGATTGCAAGTGAGTTCATTAATTCATGTGACAGGCAGCTGTCCAGTGCAGTCACCCTCCGTGGTAACCACTTCACCTCCCTGTGGGAGGGGTTCCTCCCCCCCACATCTACCACCTGGCCTCTGGGAGGTGGCTTGGCAGAGCCTCTGTGGGGCCAGCTGAGGGGCACCGATCATAGAAGACAAGGTGAAGAAGATGGTAGGTTTCTTCCCTACGTGGAAAATGTGGCCACATTGGAATGACATATGGAGGTATCGTTTAATGGGGAAAACGCAGGCAGTGGTCAGGACCTGGATGGCCAGCAGGTGGCATGGGTGTCAGGAGGTGGACACCTTCAGATACACAGCCTGAGAAACCCCCATAATGTGCGCACTCAGGCCAGGGAGCTCTGGGTGGGCTTTCAACCCCTCCATACAAATCGGAGCCTGAAACCAGTGCAGGGCCAGGAAACAAATGAAAGGCAGGCCTGGAATCAGGCAACCAGCGCCCTCCAGACTCCTCTGGGGTGAGGCTGCTCACTCCCACACCTCTGATCCTCCCACTCCCCATGAGGCAGGCGGCAGAAGCGGGGGGGTGGGTCCAGGTGAGCGTGGACTTGGGGGTATCTCCGCATGCTCTGTGCCCCTCGGGATGGTGCATAGCTTCCCTAGGTCTCAGGTTGCTCATCTTGAAAAGTAAGTGAAATCCTTTTTGAAAAACCTGCTCCCCCCAGGCACAGGGTTATGTGCGGGTCAAGGCCGTTTATAAATTAAACTACAGGCCCAGTGGTGTTGGGCAGGATGTTTGGGAGCTGCAAAGCAGGTGAGGGGCACCTGGGCAGTCCCAGAGTGCCCAGGCCTGGGGCCCACATCTGCTCAGTGCTGACACTCACGGATGTTTGCCCCTAAGACAGAGGGGAAAGGAGCACTCTCCAGCAGGGCCGGCCATGTGGCCATCAAACACAGCCAGGCAGGGCACCCAGGGGTCAGGCCGTCCCCGGCCTCGCCCTCACGGGAGGGCAGGGGCATTAGCTGGGCTTGCAATAGGATGCCCTCCACTGAGGAGCACAAAGCATAATGACTCTACCTGCAGACCAGGGCAGCACACCGCTCACAGGTCCTGGGAATATAAACCCGGCACATGCAAGAAGAGTGCCCCCAGTCTCCGTAGCTAGGAGGCACTGAGAGCCAGCAGCCTCTGCACGGCTTCTCCATAGGAGGGATGGTACACCTAAGTGAGCAGGGCTGGGAAACACGTGTCACTGCCATTTCCAGACTGCTGTGCAGCCATTCTCCTCACCCTTCTCCGTGAGGCTTCATAAAGCTGTCTGCAGCTTATATCTGCACTGGTGGGCTCTACCTAACATTTTTATTTAGGATTCTGCTGCCTGAAGTGGGCAGAACACAAAGACACTCTGTTCCTAACTGTGGCTTTTTGTCAGTCTGAGCAAACAAGCAGTATTTCAGGAGAACACTTTGTCAATGGTCCAGTAACACACAGTCGCTATTATTTGTATCCCTTTGGGGTTCTAGAATTTTATCATTTCTATGTGTCCCGCTGTGAAGAAATTCTGAAGCTGAGCGGGAGAATGGTCAAGAGATTATTCATACCAATTAGCTGCTTTAATGTAAACAGATAGCGACTGCCCGCTCCCCAGGAGAATGAGAGGAAACCTGACTTCCTGAGCACATGGCTCAGGAGCTGTGGGAAGGACCCCCTGAGTGCATTGTCCTGCATGCCTGGCGGGGCCAGGACCTGCCACGAGCCCTTCAGAGTCACGTAGACTCTGCCAGGTCCATTACCTGCGAGACCTTGTCTCAAAGACAGGAGGCAGTCTGAGGAACTGAGAATCCAAATCTATCAGGCTGACATTGCAGTTGACATTGTCCACCTGCCCAAGTATCCATCTATCACATGTCCATCTACCTTCTCTCCCCACTTCTCTCTCGCAGAACAAAGAGCACAGCTGCAAAGCGGTCCCAAGCAATTAGACTTTTCTCCCCGGATAGAAACTTCAGCAAACAAGCAGGACACAGCACAGAGCTCTGCCGCTGGCGCAGGCATAATGAAGCGATGCTGCCCCGCAGGACCCGGTGCTCCCACTGCCGTCCACCCACCAGGAAGGAACCCTGGCCCGTTCCGATTTCCACTTGGCACTACTATAGATAGCTTCTATGCTATTTTCCTGAATAGCTGCCTTTTCTTCATAGAAACGGAGACAGGAAGGAGCCCCGCTGGTTTGTATTTGATTATGTCATAAGAGAAATGTTCAGGTAGTCCTTCTTAAAGACGTCATTGTAGTAAGAGCCACCCTTTCCTGAGCATTAAATAGATCCCCCTGCACAGACTTAAGTGGATTTTCTTTTACAGATCATTTGATGGCAAATGTAAAAGAAAGAATCATAAATATAAAAGGGAAGAACTACTACCAGCAGAAGACAATCCCAAATGAACATTACGAGTCTCTGACACGGTCATGAAAACCCATCGAATGGGAAAATGGTTTGACGTACTAAAATCCGGTTTGTGTGTCTCTATTCCGACAAACGTGGAGTCTGGCACAAGAACAGTGATTACAAAATCGGTCCCCCAGCCTATCCTCCAGTTCTTAGTGAGCGGCTGTGTGAGTTGGCAGGGCTGCCATTGCAAAGTACCACAGGCTGGGGAACTTAAGCAGCAGACACTTAGTCTCTGTCTGGCAGCTGGAAGTCCGAGACCGACATGTCGGCAGGTTTGGTTTCTCCTGAGGCCTCTCTCCTTGGCTTGCAGACGGCTGCCTTCTTGCTGTGCTCTCACATGGACTGGTGTCTCCTCTTCTTCTCATAAGGACGCCGCCTCAGATTGGGTTAGAACCCATCTTCATGACCTCATTTTAACTGGATCACCTCTTTAAAGGTCCTGTGACCAAACACAGCCACATTCTGAGGGACTGGGGGGTTCAGGGCTTCAGCATATGAATTTGGGGTGACACAGTTCACCCCATAACAGCACCTAACCTAACTTGGGAACTCTGTAGATTTTAAAGTAGCTTTGTATCCTTTGTCTTGTCTGGCTTCTGCAACCGTTTATGAGAGCCGCAAGAAACGTCCATTGTCCCTGTTTTACAAAGGTGCAGAGATGACAACGTACATCACCCAAGATGTCCTGGTCAGGGCTGGCCAAGGGCTGATCCGGGATCCAGGACTTGCTCCAAACCTTGTTTTTGGTCTGCAGTGTTGCATTTCTTTCAGCTCCTTAAACATAGGCCAAGATGACAGCCTCCTGTGTGGACCAGTTCATGTGGTTCTGGGGGCAAAAAATCTCTTAAATGATCCAAGTCTAAACACATCATACAGCCAAGCAGTTTGAAAAATCTGCTTGTTTACAAGGTGGTCCAGGAGAACTGATACCGAGCTCCATCATTGGCAAATGGCCTGGAATGCCTACTATGGGCCCCTCACTGTGCTAAGTGTTGGGGAGAGCAGAAAGCAAACCCAAGCCCCTGGTCTGCCGGGGGAAATGGAAAATAAAAAGGGACATGCAGAAATAAGTAACGGAATTTCAGAAATTCCAACAATAAAGCAAAGTGATGAGAAGCAGAGCGTGTGTGTGTTAAGGTAGTCAGGAAGGAGACTGTGGGAAGAGAAAGCCTGTCCCCAGAGCCAGCCTGCGACCTGCCTGCCCAGGGGAGGGGCTGCAGAAGCCCGACAATGAGAAACAACACTTTTTAATTAATTAGTCTTCACTTTTTGAAAAATTATTCTTGACTCATGCATTCACAATCTAAGTGGCTGACGTCAGGTAATTAGTATAAATTCTTTAGAAATTAACAGATATGCAGTCATCCAGAGCAAAACAGAGGCGTTAATGCATCCTGAACATACGACGAAAAAAGTTTGAACCTCGCACCATTCCAAAATGTATCACATTAACCACCACGCTGGATCAAAGGAACTCAGATCTGTTCGTTTCTGATGATGTAAAATCAGTGCCTAGAGGTACTGGCACTAAGTTATAAACATAGGGACTGGCCTGTGCGCACACACATACACACACAAAGGCTTGCGTTTACATATTCATAACTCTCCATATTTTAGGGTTTATTTTATAGAAACAAATTACCTCCTAAGGCCTAATCCTGCAGATCAGAAATTGGCACATCAGCAGTAAATTGGGATATAATTGTCCTGAGTAGGAGTCTGCCTGATTAGGAGACGCAGCACAGAGCATACTATAAAAGGACCTACACTTTAGCTCTCCATAAAGAAATAACAGTGATTTGACTTAAGTATGCCTTGCAAATGGGGCGTTCTAACGCCAAGGTTCTCGGAATGTCCTACTTTCTTTCAAAGTGTAATATTAACTTGAAAGAAATTAACATCTGTCAGTTGTATCGCCCTTGCCTTAAGCTAATTGACACAGCACTCGGGTTCCCTGCCTCTTAGCTGGGGGTCCCACTTGTCCTGCACCAGGGTCACCTATCAGCCAAGGAGAGCCTGTGTGGCTTCCTTCATAAGGACCGAAACCCAGGGCCATGAGGAGGGAAAACAAAGAAACAAGTAAGGATTGGAATTTTTATCCCTTAAGCCTCAAATTGGATCAAAATATACTCAGAGAACAAGGCATTCAGTGTTAGAGAAAAGGTCAATCCCTCCCAAGAAAAGAAAATAATAAAACAAATTTATAGACCTAGTTTATAACAATGCTGGCATAGAGCATCCATTTTATGAAATGCCAATAAAAAATAATAAAAAACAAAAACAACATGTTCTTTTAAGAAGCTGGAAATTTAGCCTAAAGAGGACACAGTATCCTCAGCCAGTGGTTCCTGAGCTCAAATAGTCCCTCTGTCCCTGGGCAGAGGGTGGGTTCCAGCCAGCCAGCATGGGAGCTCCAGCTCCCAGAAACGTCTCCTCCCTGCCCACTGGTTGGGATTTATTGAACGGGGGCTGCTGGTGCAGACAATTGCAATTTTCCAGGGCTTGGCTAAGCCGTGGAGATTAAAGAGCAGGGTCAGGCATTGGCAGCAGCAGGCAAGGGGGCTTTCTGCATCTAAACTGTTCTCACATCAAATAAAACACAATTCCCATTCCTGCTACCTTTCCATTTACCAAGTTCACACCTTCTTTGGTACTTGCAGCTTTTCCTGAAAGAGTGAAATTCTCTTTTGTCCTAAAATAGAGGCACTCTGACCCCCCAGGCTTCCCCACTCACACCGGGCTGTGGTTAATGCAAAGCCCGATTTGCTGGGCTCAGGGCGATAGCTTACTGCCAGCTCCTCTGGGTCTGGGCTTCCCATACTCAGTTTCTCTGGTCCCTTACTCGATGCACCTTGCTTTTATAACATGGCTCCCCGGCTGTGGCATTTACATTATCAAGTGTGCGTGAATCTTTGGGAATCTATGGAAGAAATGAACACTGATGAGATCAGATTTTGTCCCCAAATACATTAAGAGAACAAAAAAAAGACAATGGCTTTATTAATGACTTTCCATCCTTGGTGTAAGGCTTCCAATCTACGATCCAATATGGCGGCTTGAGCACCAGCCCATATTTTTTCTATTGAAAAGGCAAACTTGGTTGCTAGTTGTATTAGTCAGATCAGGCCACCATAACAAAGTCCCACAGACTGGGTGACTTAAACAACAGACATTTATTTCCTCACAGTTCTGGAGGCTGGAAGCCCAAGATCAAGGTGTCAATAGGATTGGTTCCTTCTGAGGCCTCTGTCCTGGACTGGTAGACGGGCGTCTTCTTTCTGTGTCTTCACGTGGTCATCTCTGTGTGTGTGTCTATGTCCTAATCTCTTCTTCTAATAAGGACACCAGTCATATTAGCTCAGAGCCCACCTTTAGGGCCTCATTTTAACTTAATCACCTCTTTAAAATCACCAAATAAAGACACATTCTGAAATATTGGGGGGTGAGGGGGTTAGGGCTTCAAGACATGAATTTCAGGGGGTGGACACGATTCATTCTATAACAATAGACAAAAGGCCTACATTTTCTAGGGAAAACATAAAGACAGGCGATGAGGTATGAGGGGAAACAGCTTCACTTGGAAAGGCTCAAATTCAAGTTCCAACTGCGCAAGTTGGCTCAGAATTGCCTTTCCGAGGTTCAAATCACCCCTGTGTTTGCGGTGGGGATGATAAGGAATCTAGGTTTGTGCCTCAAGGTGTTGACAGGGATGAGGAGAGAACGTGCACTTTCCTTTTCCTTCTCACTTTGAAAGGCCTTATTATTTTTAGGTTAACAATGACATGTTTTTTCTTCCGTCCAATTTCTGATACGGATGGCCATTTCTTTATAGCACTTACTACTTTAAAAATCTCAGTTTTTTACAGAAATATTTCCTGCATATTCGGAACCCTTGCCAACCATCACTCGCAGGCTTTCCTGCTGGGCCTTGCCCATTCTCTCCTCGTAAGGTATCAGCGGCTCCTTCCACGCGCTGACCCATCCAGCTTTTGAAAGTATGAAACTTTCTGAGTGCTTGAAAACACAGGACACGAATGTGAGCAAGGGGAGTCTCCCCTGAAGGCATTTCCCTCATCAAGTTGAAACCCACTCCCTTCACTCTGCTCCAGGCCCATTTTTTCCTTCCTGCCAAAGCTTCAGAATAGTTTTTCTTCTTTTTTTAAATATATTCCCTGATTTTACCATTTCAGAGGATGGAACCTTCTCGGACTCACGATTCCCCTTCCTTCTAAACTTCAAAACACCAATTTTAAAGGATTAAACTCTGAAAATTTCACTGCCATAGAGAATTGCACAGAGTTCCCCAGTTTTCAACGGAAAGAAAAGTCAAATGCAATCATAATTCACAATGCAATCACAGGACCTCTTCAAGTCCTCTCAAAGGAGCATTAGTTCACTTTATTAATATAAAAACCTGACTTGAGCACGTTGAGTTTCTAACTCGCCTCAAACCCTCATGCTAGAGGCTTTGGCTTTCAAGGGGAAAGGCAGGAGCTGGGGGAAATGGAAGGTACTCCAGGACTCGGGGAGGGAGGAGGAGAAAGGCTGATAAGACTAAAGGCCAGACAAGCCCTAGGGTTCTTGTGGGATGATTAGTCAAGCTTCGTGAATGACAAGAAACACAAACAACAGTGTGGATTGAAAAGGTGATGGAAGGAGAACTGACTCTGGGTGATGAACACACAATGGGATTTATAGATGATGTAATACAGAATTGTACACCTGAAATCTATGTAATTTTACTAACAATTGTCACCTCAATAAATTTAATAAAAAAGAAAAAGTCATTGCCTGCACCCTGGAAAGGGAGAGGGAAGGAGCCGTTTTCAGGCTTTGGGATTGCCCCTTTGCTCTCTGTGAGCTGCCAGATTGAAGATACCTTGCATTTCTCCAGCAGACGCCTGCCCGCCCAGCCAGCGCTGGCAGGTGTCTCTGCATTCTTCCTGCACCCCCACCGGCAACTAAGCTGAGGGGCTGCACTGTCTCACCAGACACATTCCCATCTCTCAGAGTGATGCTTGAAAGGGGGTCTGAGAAACAAAACAAGAGCCGGGTCCACACCAGGTCCAGCTGCGGCCAGGCTGATTCATGCTCGTTACTGCTCACAATCTCTAACTCCAGGCTGCCACCCACCTTGGTTCCCCACCCGGTCACACATCCTGTGCTTCGCTTAGCTCTCTACTCTTGCCATGTGCGACAAGAAAAAGAGGAACAGAAACAGATGAGACTACATACATCCCCGACTTCCCATATGTTGAAATTCTCTGCATGCATTCTGAACGTGGTCAAGCGTTCCATGTCGGAATGTCCTAGGGACACAGATGGGTCCTGCACAGAGGTGTGTGCCTCTGTTTGTAAACGTGTATTTGTGTGTAAACAAAGATTACACTTTGGGTCTAGGACCTGCCAGCCTGTGGATTTAAACTCCACACACCCTGGTTTCCTGACACACAGCCTCAGTCTTGTACATCCCTTTCCGCATGTTTAAGGCAAAGACACATCACTTCTATTTGTGTGTTGTTTTATTGTGCTTTGTTTGTTTGTTTGTTTTTTTAATAACACTGCCTTAAGAGCTCATGACCAAGCACTTACTGATTTGTTGGGAATTGCTGTTTAGAGGTGAGTCATTTTAAGCTTTGAATTTTGCTATCCTCCTTATCAGGAGGATGGGTTTACATATTTATGAAGACAGAATAAGATCTAATGTGCAAGAAGGAATAAAGTTAGGTGGTTTCTGGACCAGGTTGCTGAACCATAGAGTGCTCCAGACTTAGCAGGGCTAGCTGACAGCAGAGTGTTGGTTTTAGTTTTTGCATTATTTAATAATAATGTTCTGATGGGTTCCAAGAAGAAATGGAATAAGTAGTGCTTTCCGAGGTAGTAGAAAAGCTGTGAAGCCCAGAAGAACTCAGGTGGGGGCTGTGCGTGGTCTGACGAGCCACTGTTTAACCAGTGTCTTTTATGTGACACGGTGACAGGAGAGCAAGGCGCCTGCCCTTTGTATAGGCCATCAAAGCCCCCCCATCCAGAAGTTCTTACAGACCGAAAATAAAGCAGAGTATTGTTATTTCAAGAATTCCAAAAACAGACATTTCCAGTGGCAGGCAACGTGATCCCAAATTACTCAGTTGTGAAATCATTTTTAAAAAATCATCATTTTTCAAAGGACCAACATTGAAATAGTATCCCTTAAAGCATTCTATCAGCAGAGGTAGTAGAAGCATTTCTGTCTAGATCAAAAACTTAAGCCATGACAAAGTACCCATTTTGGGTGGCAGCAGCTCAAGGGAGCATTAATAGAGGCTGATGCCAAGAAACTGATGGGGAAACCAATTTAGACAGAATGTTAGAAAAATAAAATGTCTAACATCAGTCTATTAGCGAATGGAAGCGTTCCCCAGAGCAGTCGCATCTGACCTTTTGCTAAAGTCATGTTCAGTTGAGCTGAAGAAATATACACCAGGGGTTATATTTTGCCAGGTTTGAATACTCGGGATGACCGACTAGGCTACTTTCAGCCCGGATCTGTAATTGGCAAGATTTTATGGTTTTGTTCAGCTTTGAGATGTGTGAACAGAATAAGACTGAACGTTTGATATGAAGGTAGCTCCAAATGTCTTCTAAGATCCAATTCTAGCCTCCTGCAAACTAATCAGGCTCATAATTTCAAAATTATCGTTCAACTCTTCTGTGCATTGCCGTAATTTCAGGTGTCAATGGGCTGGGTTTAGAAAATTCAGGTGAGATATTTCAAGAAGCAGCTGTAACTCCACATTTAATTACCATGGGGCTAGAGAGGGTACATATCGGCACCTCATGCACAACTGCAATAAATGAGTGGCACCAGGTGGCATGGCCCAGATCCACAAGTGAAGTGGGTATAAAGTTTCAAAAGAGAGTTGGAATACCTTTTGATTGCAAAACTGGCATAAACATTTAATCTCATGGGTAAGCAGAGGATACAGGGTGCTGACAGCAGGCCCTTTATGGGTGCAGGTGTGTCTATTTCAGCCCTGGGAGCAAACCCCCTCTTTTGTGCTCCTGCAGTGAGTTGGCTGGTGCCTACACCTGTCCTCGCCTGGAGGCCAGTCCCTGGCCAGGCAGCCTCACTGCAAAACTGAATGTGCAGCACGGAAACATCCAGGGAAATGAGCCCCCTTCTATGTTCAGAAGTCACTAGTCAGAAAAGCAGTTTGACCAGATAAAAGCCTAAATCTTCCCATTTTCACCCATCTCGTTGAAATGCTTATATGACTGTGTTTCCCCAAAAATAAGACCTAGCCGGACAATCAGCTCTAATGCATCTTTTGGAGCAAACATTAATATAAGACCTGGTCTTATTTTACTATAAGACAGGGTCATATAATATGATATAATGTAATATAATATAATATATAAGTATAATACCAGGTCTTATATTAATTTTTGCTCCAAAAGACGCATTACAGCTGATGGTCCAGCTAGGTCTTATTTTCGGGAAAACATGGTATTTGTTATCACATGTTCACAGTCGGTGACAGTCCTATTCAGATTCTGTCCATTGTACCTTCTTTCCCCTCCACTAAGAAATAGCACTGGATTTCTCCTTTGGACTCACAGGTCATATTCCCTCAATGCGGGCAGAAAATAAAATCAAAAGAAGTCAAACATCCTATCTGTGTTGGGACAGATACAGCCACAGAATTATCCAGCGTCAAAATGACACTAAAAACAACATCTTCCCAAACGGGGACAATTGGGACCTAAAGATATTAAGTGATTCACCGTGGGTTAACCACAGGCAAATGGCCAAACCACAAGACAGACAACAGGGACAAGAAACTCCGGGGACTCACCCTTCCCCCGCCCTTCACAGCACACTGAGAATCAGATGTGGTTTCTGGCCTGACTAGCCAAGCAGGCTCAGAGGCCCTGCAATCAGGGGATGGCTAAAAATAAAGATCCTAAAAGCCATCTACTAAAATACCGAAATGCGGCTGGAGAGGAGGTGGCATGGCGACAACTAACCCATGTCTAAGCTCAGCAAAAATTTGGTGCTAACTATCTCTCTATTTTCTTCCAAAATGCCTGGGAAACGATTATTGAGTGTGACTACCTGGAGGAATATTTAGGGCACTTTTCGTGGCCAGAAAAGGCATTATAACCTACAACAGGCATCTCCATGGGCCGTTTCTGATGACCCAGACCATTTACAAAGCACACTACAAAAACACCTTTTTTGGACTGTTGGGAAATTGAATTTGGGTTAAGTGTACATCATTTCAGACAGTCGACAGGACTATGCTTGCAGTGAAATTCGGAAACCCTAAAATCTAAGAAAGGTCGGCAGCAGGAAGACTCACTGTCTCATCGTAATTAGCGCAACTACTAGTGACTCGGAGGGAAGTGAGTTCTGCCGCGTGCAAAGGTCGGTCCTTCCTTTCACCCTGGGGTCCGTGAGCTAATTGTGAAGGCGGAATGTGAAGTGGCAGTTATGCCTCTCACATCAGCCTCTGGCCGTGAAAGCAGCTCTACCATCGGAGCAGACTGTGCTTTCTAAATGAATGCCGGAGCACCATTCAATTTTCAGTTATCTTCGGGGTCTGGGACAGTGGAATGGCAGAGAGAGAAGAACATGCTTTAAACGTATGGAAGAAGTCACTTGCCAAGCACAAAAATAGCAGCAAGCTTTCATTTCACATAATTGTAAATTACCGGAAGGGGTGTTCTCCGAAACGTTGTGAAGGAGGCCATATCACTGTCTTCCCCGACCCCCTCCCCTGCCTCCTACCGGGGTCTATGAAATCAATACATGTTTCAGCTGGTCAAAGGTCAACTCAATTCCAGATCCCAACAGGAAAAAGGAAAGTGGCAGCTGGAACAGGACGACTGTGGCCAGTACCCAGAAGCGCCCCCCCTCCCCAGAAAGCTGGGAAGGAGCATCTACTGTTTAGGTTTTGGGGAGCAGGAGAGGGAGTCTTCATCAAGGGAAATAATTCTTAAATGTCTTATGAATTCCAATCTAGTTATATGCAAGTAATTAGCCTTCTCACTCGTGACAAGCAGCAATTTCTGTAAAAATAATAATAATAACAAGTACTCCACATAATGCTGAAAAAAGCGAAGTTTATAAATAATTACATTCTAAGTTCAGTGGTCCCAATACTGGCTGTCCTTCTTCCCTCTGGAACTTCCAATGTCCGGCTTACGTCAGAGGGGCTCAAAGCCTCATTTCCTTCTGGAATATCCTCACTGAGGTGTGTGAGACAACAGTTCCCCCGGCTGTGTGGGGAACGAAAGGGATGAAGATTTGGGTTCTGCTTCGCACTTAATTAAGAGAAGAAGATGATCTTTCTCATAGTTTTTAAGCAGCTCATCTTGCAGTCACAAGTTTGAAGTTTAACTCAAAGCTCGCTCTAAATGAAAGCAAATCCACTCCCTGATGCCTCTCCAGGAGAGGGAAGGAAATTCTAGCATCTTCTGCTAAACCGCTGGCTGGGGACAGGTTTGAGCTACATCCATCCCAGGTTAACTCCCAAGCCTCAGGCCAGGCAGCTGCTATTCCAGGGCTCTCAGGACACCTACAGTCACTGGTGGCCCCGTGGCAAAACCTTTCCTGTGGCCACTGCAGCTGCCTATGTGGCTTCCAGCCCCTAATCACTGGAGGAGGCCTGCCCACATCTTACTCCTTTGGTTCCTGGTGGGCCCAAACGCCAGGAGCCAGGAAGCTTGGGCCCCCTCCCTCCTGCTAATAACCTGACCTGCAGGGGGAACCGTGCCTGCTCCGCCCCCCACCCCATCTATTTCCCTGTTGACTTGGGCTCCATCAGACTTTCCCTTCAGTGCACAGCTCTGGATCCATTCTCACACACTCCCACCCGCCACCCCATCCTGGCTGCACTCCCATTAGGGACCCCGCCTCCATGTTTGGCCACCTCCCTTTTCTTCTAAGTAACACCTGGGGAGCTCGGGCTTAAACTGACGGCCTGGAACACACGTCAACCTTCACAGGGACAGCCTAATTGCTCTAAGAATGTCAAGTACATCATCTCTCAAAAATAGAGCTGACTGCTTTTCTTTCTTTAAAAATATTAGGCCAACCAATGACACTACACAGTTAAAATAAAAGGATGATACAGATGGACTGCTTTTCTGACTTTTTCTTCCTGAAATCAACCCAGAATTGGTATACAAAAATCATTCCCACTTTGTCTTTGTAAAGCTGTGATCACTTATAGTATAATAGGCTGCATTTTTTCATCAGGGAAAACTGAGAAGGGCCTGGGGTGACCTGGCCCCAAGGTCCTGCAAGGAAAGTGCATTGGCAAGACGCACGGCAATTTTTCAGCTCCTGCCGTCCTGACCCAATGTCTGCCCTCTTCCCGCTCTTCCCAGCCATTGTGCTGTAGCTTTGGGTGGGTTCATCGAGTGCGTGGTCCAAGAGGCCATCAGAAGACAGAAAGAGGGAGATCTGGGTAGTTATGCCGTTGCCTCGTTCTCTGCTAGGGTTGCCAGATAAAATACACAGTGTTCAGTTAAATGTGAACTTCCGATAAACAACGAAAAAATGTTCAGTGTAAGTATGCTCCAAATATTCCACGGGTCATATTTATACCATAAACTTTTTTTTTTGGCTTATCTGACGTGGAAATTTAACTGAACATCTCGTATTTTTATTTGCTAAATCTGGCAACCTTGAAAGTCTGCAAAATTGTCCAGAAGTTCAGGTATGTCCTTTAACAGAAGAACGCATCCCCACCGGACGATCCCCCCACACTGCACCCTCTCTGGATTCCGGTGCCTCCTTCCCAGCCCCGCCACTGCTATTCTGAGGTCTACACCGCTCTTTGTGTGTTTCCCTACACCCTGGACACCTTTGCAAATGGTCCCTTTGCAGTTAGGTCTCCTCAGATTACGCAGGTGGCCTGTGCTCTCCGTTTCCTCCCAGCACCATGACTGATCCATTCATCACGAAGCCCTGCTGACTCCATTCTCCAAGCATCGCTCTTTTAAAATATTCCATCACCACACATATTTGGTGTCAGCAAATATTTCTGAATGAATGAATGAACGAATGAGCAAAACAAAGTTAGCGTCCATACTGTTTTTACAGCATCTCTTTTCTGGTTATTAAAGACCTTAAAGTCTGCACTGTGAAGAGATTACATTCTAACCAACAAAGCACAGAAAGCTACCAAGGATGTACTGCCAGGAGGGGTGGAGTGAGAAGGGAAGGACCAACCAATGTGCTGGCAAGACGAGAGAGGTTTCAGTACGTTCCAGTTAACCATCACTGCGAAACGAATTACCCCAACACTTAGCAGCTTAAACACAAGAACTGAGTGTTGTCTCCCAAGGTCCATAGGTCGGTGGGCTCAGCTGGGCCCTTCTTACTGGCGCCTTCCATGCAGTTGCAGCCAGATGGCCCTGGAAGCTGGGGTCACCTGGAGGATCTCTGCCCACCTGTGTGCCAGCCTGGCCGGGGTACCCAGCAGCCACTGGCAGGTTGGGCATCGATCCAGGAGCTGCTCCACGTGGCTAGCTCAAGCTTCCTCAGAGCACGATGGTTTCAAGGTAGTCGGACTTCTTAAGTGGCAACTGGCTTCTCCCACTGCAAACACTCCCAGAGAGGAAAAGGAGAAGCCCCCAGTTTCTAAGGTCCAGGCCCAGCAAGTCACGTGCCTTCCTGTGCTGTGCGCGGTTGGTCTAAGGGGTCACAGCCTACCTGACGCAGGAAGGGGGACTCAGAACCCCCTCTCCAGGGGCCAAAGACCTTGTAGTCATCTTTGATCCTCCATAAAGCATGGTGCAAAACCAGAAATCATAGAAATTGACAACCAGTATACAAAGTGACCCAGGATATTTGCTAAGTCCATTAACAAGTAAGGAAACACAGAAAAAGCAGGGAAGTTTTATGCCCCTTGTTTGTGAAATTAGATTCAAATTAATTTTCACACCAAGGAGTTTCCAATTATCTATCTCCTTACTCCAGGATAGCAGTTTAGAAAATGCTGGAAGAAAATGTACCATGAAATAAATAATGCATGTTTGTTTTTTTAAAAAAGGACGTTTGTATGTGGCACCCATCACAGGCCAGCCTCACAGCAGGCAACGTGCGCAGGGTCCCACACTCAGAAGGCCCAAGCTTGACTAATGCTCTGCCCGAGAAGTTTTTAACAAGGGCCATGTTTCCATTTTCCCACGGACCCTACCACTGATAGTTGGCCCTGCCCCTCACAGAGGGTAGAAAATGAAAGGCGGTAACCATCAGAGAACAACTGGGAAGGAGATTGTTAGGCCGTGTCTTCCAGAGCACTTGACTGGGTGACACTGCTCCAGTCTTGTGACAAAGTCCGTCTGATGTGTGGTGGCTCGAGGTATTTATCTGCTCTCCTGACTCCCCTGAAAAAGTGAGTGCGATGGCACCTGCCACTGTGGCAAAGCCAGTGATGCCACCAGTCTGCTGGACTAGGTCTCAGCTCAGGGCCAAAATCTCCACTGTCACATCTGGAATACAGTCAAGAAGGTCATGATCACCTTGCAGAGGGAGAGATGGTTACTAGACTCATCGTGGTGATCACGTAGTAAGATATATACACATCGAATCACTATGTTGTACCCCTGAAACTAATACAATATTGTATGCCAATTATACTTTAATAAGGAAATCTTTTAAAAAGATTCAGAGCCAGTCTATTCTCAGCTTGCCCACGTTAATGAAAATCAGTCAATTCCTAAACACAAGGAGAAGCCCACTTAAGAGAGAATAAAAATTGTACCTGGAGAGAAATAGCACCAGTTCCTGAATGAATAGTCCAAATTGAGCTAAATCTTCACAATTAATTAGCATCGATCAGAAACTCCAGTGTTAGTGATTGAGAACGCTGGAGGAAACCAGTCAATAATGTTGAGTGGAATTCACATGCGCTCACGCCAGGCCCCTGGGGCTCCCCCCAGGACCATATTCTAGAACCACTGGCAGAGAGCTTTCTTGTGAGATGCAGGGACACCCCTGCCCTTGGGTCTAAAGCAGGTTCAGTGGTGGTTCTAAGGGTGCCCCGGAGATGGTCACAGGGACACCAAGACTTCTTGTTCGCTGAGCAATAGTATAGAGCATTCATTATGAACACAAAAGGGACTCGCGTCATTCCGATATCTGTGTCAGTCAGAGCGACAGTCATGCCAGAGCCTCCCGTGAAAGCTCACCCAGTGAGCGCCTAACCAGGTAGCTCCAGACACAGGGTGGAGTGTGACCACCTGGACACTTTATGGGACTGCAGGTGGGGGCACCACTCCCAGTCTCGGGCATAAGACCAGAGCTCACTGACGGCTCCTCGCTCAGGCCTTCCCCGACGAGCTGACAGCCGCACCTGCACTCGTCCCAGACGGAGCCCCCGAAACCTCACCTCACGTCCTGACCGTCTCACCGGCCTGACCCGACACCCGGGGAAACGCACACCAGCGCCTCGGGACTCTCGCTGAACACAGGACTCTCTCTCATGCTTCTTTCCTAAGACTCTGTTTGCCTCGCCCAACCCCTACCGCTTGCACACCTGTGGGAGCCTCCTGTGTGAAATCACTCCGCCTGGACTATTGGGGACTGTGCTCTGGCCGGAGCCTTGGTTACGTGGGAAACCGAATAGCAGGACTGGATCCAAGGCTTTATTCTCATAGTCTGACGTTGTGGAAAGACACACACGTGTGAGACTGCTCTTTGACAGCCGCGTCCCGCTCATGACAGCAATGCATGTGGGAGAGCAGGTCCAGCCTAAGAGAGAAATCCAGTTTCTGAAGACAGTTTATACTGTTTTATCAACGGAGAACATCCTTTCCCAGGGAGACTCACTGACATTTCTACAGGCTTTTGTAATCACAGATGAACCCCACTAATAGGAAACCTACAAACCTCAACCATCTTATCACGTATCCCAGGCTGAAATTCAGGTTGGTCCTCTCTTCTGAAAAGCTACTTGCTGTGCAAATTAATTCTATAAATAAAATTATGAGTGTATCACCTACTTAAAAGTCAAGAATGTTTTCAAGCGCTTGAGAAATGTTATGTCCATATGGATAACTGATAAACAGAATATGAAACTTTCTGTCTCCTGCTTGGGGCAGGACTCTAAAGGACAGAAGGATCATTATTTTCCTGGTACAACTTGGTTCACAGGCTTAAAAAGATCTTAAATGACAATTTTTTAGCATAATTTATATTTCAGTTTTTCACTAAAGCATATGGGCCTTCTCCATTTGATGTGGAACAAAATTCTATCTTCAGTTAGTCTAAAGTTATCCAATGTTTAATCTCAAAAAGAAGAAGGAGAAGCAGAACGAGGAGGAAGGAAAGAAGGCAGAGAGGGAAGAAGGGAGGGAGGGAGAAAAAGTATGGATACACCCACAAATTAATATATTGCTTCAATGTTTTAGTTTAAAAATTAACATGGCTGTCCCTGTAATTAGTTTGACATCACCTGTGTTTGCGAGAGGCTAGTTAACTAAATTGATGAGCTAATGACGCTGTTGAAACTCTGGTTCTCAGCATGGGCAAGCCGTTAACCTTATTCTGTTCCTTAGTCTGTTCCATTGACTCACACCACAGCCCACTCTAGCTGCCAGTTTGCAACCTTAACCCCCGTCAAGCGGGAGCTCAGGAGAGAGTATAAGTGGAGACAACCTGGTGTGTTTGGACTGCTGGCCAGATAACCAAAGCTCCCCATCTCTGACTAATGTGTCCGTGGGCAAATCACCTGACTTTCTGAGCAGCTTTGCCTGGCATGGCCTCCCTACCCACCCTCCAAGTCTGCAGTGGAATCAAACAGGAGATTATGCACGAGATTGACGGTTCTGAGTTCCTTGTCAGCACTAATTCCTAAAGTAATCTCCAGTCAACTCACTTGTTGGACCGTATTACCGATCGACCAGGTTTGTGTGGAGACCCTGATGGTTTAAAGGTCTGGCTTCACAAGCAATTGCAATTTAATTCTTTCCCCATCTGGATCACTAGCAGAAGCAACCTTGTGTACCCATATGTCCACATCCTCCTCCTGGCACATGGATTCCTTAGAGTGTGCAGAGCCAACAACACAAAGGACATCCCGCTCGTAATATTTGAAAGCCGTATTAGTATTTCATCCACTGTTGTTTCGAATTTGTTTTTCTATTTGCTTCAAATGTAGAAAAAGAAGGAGCGAAAAGCCAAGAGACCCCCGATGGAGAGCAGAACCATTTGACTTTTCGCCACGAAAGCGTCACGTGTCTGCGGTTTTCACGGCAGCACTCGACACATCCGCACAGTGAATCCTGGGCTTCGTGCAGCCCATGGTTTCAGTGAACTAGCAGGAAAGATTTCCAGCTTCCTGGCCTGGAAATCGGGGCACACCTTAGAGACCAGTCGCTTTAGGAAAGTGTTTTTCCCACAGCCAGGGGCAGCCCGTAAATATTTGAAACAGCACATTTCTGATACATGTTGCCACTCAACATTCTTTGTCTTTGTGGCTTTTCGAAGAGTCTTAGCATAGGACCGTCAGTGCCCACTAAACTCCTACTGAAATCTAGGCTCGATTGGAAGGGAGCTTCACAAGGCCCTGGCCCCAGACGCCCGCACACACAGCCTGTGGAAAAACCACAAACAACTCTGTATTGCAGCTGCAGGCTCCTCTCAGTCGGCCCTCAGACTCCCATCTACCGCATCCCACGTCTGAAATAGAACCAGGTGATGTCAACTGCTGTAGGCAGATACGTGGCGCCATTCCCCGGTAGCCGTCCTAGAAACTGCATTTCTTCCTCTTGCCGCTCATCCCACGCTTCCCATGCACAGGAGCATGAAGACCCAGGCAAAGCCTCCTGCCAGATGCGACCGTCTCCCTCCGTGTGATAGAGAGCGCTGTCAGCTTTTGTTCCTGGATCTACCCTCGGCTCCTTCTTACTCCAAGCTGATCTACTTTCCCACGTGAGAGCTCACTCCTCACCCTTCCAAGGAGCGGTGATAGATGAAATATATCTTAGGCAAAACCTGCCCAAGTCCATTCGTACTTATTGAAAGATCGTCATGCACAACAACAAACACCAAAAGGAAAACGTTTGGTATCTGTTGGATGATCTGCAGTCAAAGGGGGCGGGAAGGCGTGCAAAGTGTTTGGGGAACAAATAATGAATCGCATTCCTTATTTGAAAAATCATGCTCAGATTCACAGCAGTGTAGCTGTCTGTCTATGAAAACAGGTCTTTCTCAGTTCATTTCTTTCTCCACCTATTTGATAGCAGAAAAATAAAATCACAATGTGTGTGTGTGTGTGTGTGTGTGTGTGTGTGTGTGTGTGTGTGTGTCTCAAATCCAAAGGTGAGATAAACATCTTTGGTTTTGGCTTTATTCAAAACCAGGAGAGGAGAGTAGTACCCAGCACAACAACGTTTATTCATCGTAAGCAATGACTAATCGTATCAAAGCAAATGAAATCTTATGTGTTCCTAGCATCTCCCCACACCTACTAGAAATTTCCCAAGCCACAGTGTTTCCCAAAAAAGGGGCACACCTATTCAAGTATGGTGCTTGAGTGTTTGCTCAGCATCTCAGACCTCAGAGAAATACAACTGCAGTCAGCCTCTTCGTAGGCTCAGTATAATACCTGCCTTCCGGGAATTTACCTATAGCCTGATCTGGAGCGGATTCTTTTACTAAAATCAGGTGTGTCTCTGCCCTTCACCGCCAAAGACAGATCTTTTTGGAAATAAATGTATCACAGCTCACTAAGTCAAGAGAAATCCATTCCAGTTTTAGAAATTCAATTTAGCTCGGGTAAGCCTCCAAGCACTGAAAGGAAGCTCCGTCACAGGTTTATTATTCATAAATCTTTCCTTCGGATTGCAAATCTCCCAGCAGTCACTCTCCTTTCAGTATTTTTTTGACTTTTATATGTCAATAAAAATTTTTAACTCTTGGAGCATGAGGCCACAGATGAAGATATCCAGCAAAATTACTGTCTTGCAAAAAAATCTTTCAGTTGTCTCCAAACTGGTAATTGATGGTGAATAGTCTAGATTCAAATGGTTGTGTCTGTATCTATAAACGTGTTTGAATTTAATTCAGCAGATGAGTTGTAACTGGAGCTGCGAACTATTGTTTCACTCAACTAGGGCTTTATATCAAGAAACAAATGAAATTCTTGGCTTGAACTAATCAAATAATGAAGTACTTTGTTCACATGGGAATGAAAACCTCTGAACCACCAAGATCCTAATGACTTTATTTTTAATTAAAAAAATAATAGCCCTAATATTTCTAAAAAACCTATCTCCATAATGCAGACGAGATGAGAAACATCTGGATTTGATAGGTTGTGTATTCAAAGGTTGGTTCCTGGAAAGTGAAGAGGCATTCTGGGTATATGTCTGACAATTAAGTTCGCGGACACATTCTAGACAAAATGGTCCATACCTCACTGCTGAATATCACTACGGTCACCTTCAAAATATTCCCCTTGGGAAGCTATGCACCGACGCCAACACCTAGTCTACCCTTCAAAGCAATTTTGGAACTCTTTTTTTGGAATGGCCATCAGAGCTGTTGTCGTATTACCCTTGATGTCCTGAATGTCATCAAAATGTCTTCCTTTCAATATGTCCTTTATCTTTGGGTAAAGAAAGAAGTCATTGGGGGCCAGACCAGGTGAATAGGGAGGGTGTTCCAACAGTTTTTTATTTAATGGCTAAAAACTCCCTCACAGACAGTGCCATGTGAGCTGGTGCATTGTCGTGATGCAAGAGCCACGAATTGTTGGCGAAAAGTTCAGGTCGTCTAACTTTTTCACGCAGCCTTTTCAGCACTTCCAGATAGTAAACTTGGTTAACTATTTGTCCAGTTGGTACAAATTCATAATGAATAATCCCTCTGCTATCAAGAAAGGGTTAGCAACATCATTGCAACAAGTTTGTGAACTTAATTGTCAGACCTCCGGTAGAGTGGTAAGTGTCATATTTCATGGGCATTCTGGATATGGAGTGAAAAACTATCATATTTCACATCAGTAAATACCATGGCAACAACAACAAATCTTGGAATTACAAGAATCTGGATTCCAAGCCAATAGCCCTCTTGAGAAAATATTTACTATAACAAAATTCCAACAGAGCCCAGGAATTTGGATCCCTCTGGAGTTTTAATGTATATGACTTGTGTCTTCTGTGATCTAAATTGCAATTTCAAGGCTTTCATAACTCACTCCCATAGTCTTCATGCTTTAAGTGTTAAATGGAGACCTAAACTAAATTTATAACATTTTAAATAAAAACTTTGACTTATAGATGATTAATGAAATTTGGGATTAATTGGCTACTTACAATTAACTGACTACTGTCCAAATCTCATAACATTTTGATGTTCTATGCTTCATATTTCTATTCTCTGGGACCCTGCTCCTTGAACACATGTAGGCAGTTTCATTTGTGTTAGGAGGAAATATACATTAAGGTAAAAGATCTCTCTAGATACCTGTGATGACAGAGTAAAATAATTTGAATTTCAGTGGAATATAATATTGGTTAAAACAAATATTCTTCTCATATTATGAATTTAAGAATGAAAAATTAAGCAACTTCGGTTTTTAGGAAAATGTCTTTTAGACCACTTCTAGAAGTCTTTACCCCAACTTTTGTTAGGTTGTTACTGATTTTATCTGTTCATTTTTAGAGGCAAAAGCACAAAGTTAATATAATAAAAGATCGTGTACATCATACATGAGCAGTTATGTTAATATGCATAATAATTTGAATTTATGTAGCACCATTATTCCATAACTATCAAATAAACTCTCATTCTAAATACCCCTTTTTCTTCTCAGAAGTGACTATCCTCTGATATCTAGAATTATATAAAGAAGGGCTTTCCTCATAGCATCTTGAATTTTTCCTTTCAATTAATTTTTATACCTCCAGAAAAGACACACTCGGTTTTCACTAGAATGGCTCAATTTGGTGCTGAAAGAAATTCCATGCCTTGGAATGGCAGAAAGTCATAATTCCCGTTGGTGTAAAGCTCGGAGCGTATAGATGTGCTTCAAAGGGCAACAGGGTAAAGCTGAGTGGCAGAGGCATTGAACGCAGGGACCTAACTCTGTCAGGCACAGGACCCCACTGTGCCTGATCTTCAGACTCCAGGCCACCCACACATGACACGGGAGTGACACTAGAGCAGCAGTTCTCACAGTGTGAACAAGGAACCCCCAGGATGCCTCCCTCCTTTGAGGAAGCATTCAAAATCAAAATTACTTTTATAGCACTAAGGGTGTTTTGTTGTTGTTTTTGTTTCGTTTTTTGCTTTTTAAAATCTCATTCTCTCCTTAATGCACAGTGGAATTTTCCAGAGGCTCCATGGCCTGTGACATTACAACATGTTGAAAGCAGTGGCAGTAGTCTTCTATTAAGCCAGATATTAAAGAGATTGGCAAAAATGTAAAACGTTGCTATTCTTTCACTAAATATTCTTGTCTGTTTTGGAAAATATAATTGCTTTTCATTTTTAAATGTTACTTACGCTAACATAGCATAGGTTTATCACTGTATTTTTAATGAATGCACAAGTAAATCTTTCTAGAATTTCTCTGCTTCAATTTCTAATACAGGACCCATCAATAGATATAAACAACATAAACAAAAGTTTCTGGGGGTCTTCAAGAATGTTTAAGAATGGAAAGGAGGTGTGAGAGCAAAGGAAGTTGGACAACTGAGGCAATAGCGTATCTTCAAGAAGGCTTTTCCCTTCCCCAATAAAATCTTAAAAAAAAAAAAAAAAAAAAGAAGGCTTTTGACTATACAACCCCATGATTCTAAGGTTGTGAGGTTCACGGAAATGAACACAATGAGGAGATGGATACGGATCTGTGCCGCAGGAAAATTGGGAAGCTCCTGTGGGGCAGTCCCTTCTTCTCCAACTCACACAGAGGAGACAAGAAGAGCCCTGGGCTTCATGAAAAGCTTGCAAAAGAACTTATTTCCTTCCCGTCCTCCCTGCCAGCTCTGATCAGGATATTCTTGAGCAACACTCCCTCTACTTACTGATATGATGACCTTTCACCCCAGAGGTCACCATGCTGACCCTACCTAATAGGATGGCCTGAAACAGGTGGGTAAGTCAGATGAGTGCAGTACAGAGGAACATTCTAGTACTTGGGTCTTGCTCAGGTCCTAGCTCAAACTCATGACAGAGCATCCAAAGTGGCTCTGAAGCCCCCAAGGAATTTTTGCTGCTGGTGTGTGAGACTGGCATCATCTACAATTGGAGGGACAGGCACCAGCACATATCCTGTCCAGCTGGAGGAAGGACTAGCTTTACACAAAAGGTCCGTTCACTTTATAATTCACTTTATAACAAAAAGTAAGAGCGCCCAGAATCTAACCTCCCCAGAACCCTAACTGCAGTCCTGGGCACTTACCAGGACTTTTCATTATTATAAGTCATCCTCCATCACAACCACTAAAATTGGGGAGCTGGGCTTACACCTGGCTCTGTCTCCTTCTAAGACCATATTCCTCCCATTCCTGGTCACATTTCAGCTCTTCCACTCCCAGCCTCAGTTTCTCCATCCATATGATATGATCATTCCTACAACTTAAGGCCAAGGTGGAGGCTGCAGTCACAGGCTACGATTTCTCCCGTCTCCGCTACTACTTGTATTTGCTGGTCAGTCATTGATCCTGTACCTGCCCTGGGACCAGCACTGTGCTCTGTGTACAGGGATGGCTGAAGCAGATTTTAAAACCTCCTTTAAGGAGCCAAGCACTTCACAGCTTTCAAAGCACTCATTGCACTTGATCTCATTTTATCCTCACAATAACTCCGATGCTTGTCACCAAGCCTAATGAGGAAAGCAGAGAACTATATTTGCATTGTCATTACCATGCTGCCCAGAATGGGAGTCTTCCTTTGGAGAGGAAACAGTTCTTATTACACTGCATTTAGCTAGCTCAGTTTCCTTTGTAAAACCAGACCACAGCACTCACTGAGAATTGCTAAACTCCACTGGAAGCCACAGTGCAGACATATAGCGTAAGCTGATTTCAGTGGAAGGCATGATCCACACCTGCGATGTGCCCAAGGGGGTAGGTGCCAAAAAAGGCAGTCATCGGACTACTCGTGGCATCTTACCGTTTTCTCCGGATGTCTTGTCTTTTCCATTGGTTGCCCCAGCACCTTGTCGCTAAAAACATAAAAAAAGAAAGTTGTTACCAGATATATTCAGAATTATTTTTGTTTCTTTCATTGTTTCCAATATCTCTTATATTATATCAAGTTCTATGTTACTTTAACTCAGATGGTTTAAACAAGGTACTCATGAGACGAGGAAATGATCAACTCAAGAAAGGATCTACTAAAGTTGCACAGACTGCCTCCCTCATCCATAAAAGGGACACCCAATGGGAGACTATTGTTGATGGAACATAATCTCATTGAAAACATGAGGGGAACAGCCAGTAGCTTGCACCAACTGTGAGAAGATCGCAACTGTCACCTTTGTCAATGGTGGCCATTATACTGCTCTATCTCATTCTAAACACCATGTCCAATGTCTTATTTTTAAATACATTTTAATCAACTAAAAAGATATTATGTTGCTGCTCCTACCATGAGATATTCTTCTGTCATCACTTATGCCTATCCTGTGCATTGTCAGTGTACCAGGTTGACCAGAAGTATGACTATTTTATGGTTAGACTTAAATCTTTGAGTAAGAGTCTCTGGGTGTGAGGTCTGGGGAGCTGTGTCAAATGCATTACATGTGTACACATATGACCATGTTTCCTCAAAGCTTATCCTGCTACTGTCTTTAAATAATATGATGTTCTAGTCCATGGAGAGAGAAGTATTTTGTCAATCTAATTTTCTAGTAATTATTGAAAATATGCTTTAAGTTGAGAAGGATTGAAGAGACTGCAACGTCTCTAACTTTCAAGGGAAGAAAATTAAGCCAGGTAGGGAGCCTGATTTGTTCAAAGTCATGCAGCTAATTGGTGGCACCGTCAAGACTGGAGACTGGACTTTCTTGTCCATAGGCTAGCGTCTTGCAGGAATTGTCATTGTTACATAACTGTCTGAATGGGACTCTGGAAAGAGAGGCAGAACACTGAGCAAGGAGAAAACCACAGGAGGTGACTCCCTCTGAGGGATAAAGCTGCCCTTAAAATTTCATTTGGGTCAAGAACTTCAACCTAAAGACAATATTAAAGAAATAATAATCAGTTCCCATTAGAGTCAATGTCGTCGTGAGAAATTCCCAGGTCCTTGGTCAATCCTTGATTAGGAAAATCTTGCTTTCAGGTTCTGATTAGTATAAATAGGGTGAATGATAAAGACGTTAACAAAGTTAACCATCCCTGTGTATGCTTATTGCCTTGTGCAGATAGATGAGAACCCAAGAGAGACGAAGTCAAGTCTCCCATTTGCTACCAACCCTACTACACACATACACACACACACACTCACACACTCACACACATACACACTCACACTCACACACTCACACTCACACACACTCACACACTCACACTCACACACACACACTCACACACACACACACACTCACACGTGCATACACTAAATCCCAGTCAATGTGAAATGCAAATACCCACCCGGGGTCAGGGAGATGCTCTGCCCCGATCTGAGAGGGGAAAAGCACCGTTCTCTAGCAGGAAGTGGCAGGAAAGTAGACAAGTTGGAAAGTTTACACAAATAGGGTCCTTTCTTCATATTAAGCTGGAGCATCTGAAATGTTCAGAGTGGCAGCTCCTGCCCCTGTCCCATGGAGGGAGACGTCCACAGTGCTTAGCCAACCATCAGTTGTTCTTCAACAAACTCCATTCAGGTCCCCACGTTACGGCAGCGTTACTTACAGCACTTACTTTGTAATATGCACCATCTTGATTTAAACCAAATTACTCAATTCTTAAAGATAATAGATTCACAAGTGAAAACGCCTCTTTCTTCTTGCCTGTGCTTATTCTGATGTCTCTTCTTTACAAACACAAAGCTGGTACGTTCCCTGCACTCAGTGGAAATTGGGCCACCATCATAGAGGATCAAGCAGCTGTCAGCAGCTGAAATACTCCAGGGTTTAAATCCTCCACCCTTCTCTGCATAAATGCATAGGTGGCTCATTGAAAACATCAAATTCCACAAAAAAATGAAGGACAATGTTCTAGTTTAATAAAGTCAAATTAAATGGAATACAAGTACAAAATAGATGCACACTCAATTCCACGGTCTTTAAATACCTCAGACACTGACACTTTTCAAACGTCTTGAATACTTCATTTCATTTTAAAAAATCACTTTTTAGAAACCTCAGGAAATCCAAAATGAAATGTGCATGGGGGAGATAAAGGGGTCATTTTTTTCAGGATTTCTAAGACAGGGTTTTGTGTCAGGTCTCAACTGATGGAGGCAAAATGAAGCTGATAGACGTCACAAGGAGATGGTGTCTCAGATCAGAAAATGATCCTGACAAAAACAGAACCAGTCATTGAAAGCATCTCTTTTCAGAGGACTTTGAGACCTTGTGACATTTTTAAGGCAAGGCTAAGAGCAGCGGGAGAATTATCCAAGAGTTTTCCTGTTCCCTGGGTCTACAGTGCTCAACACATATGATTGTTTCATCGACAGGTGAGGTGGTTGCCATTTCCTGAATCGGTAAATGAAGAGTCTAGGTCAGGCTGGGTTCTGGGGGTGATCAAACACCACACATGCCAGGGCCAGACAAGCTCCAAGTACGCCAATTCTGACAACATCCCTGATAAGGTAGATACCATCCCTGTCCTCATCAGATTGTAGGCTAAGGCATAGACAAGAACGTGGTCAAGGTCATGCAGCTGGAAAGTGGCAGAGACATAACTCCAACCCAGAGATGCTGGCTCCGGCGTCCTGCCTTTGAACCACTGAGCCTGAGCATCTCCCAGTAACGCCCCGAGGGCCTCCCTCAGCAAGTGGGGAGCAGTGAGGCAGGGAGATTCCTGTGTGAAAGTCAGTGTGGCTTCATTAGCACATACAGGCTGAGAGTTCTGAGGACATGATTTATAGGAAGAAGCAGAATCAAACCAAAAGTCCAGGGATAAATTGTAGAATTGTTGTGAGGTGTTGTTTGTTTGTTGTTTTGTTTCTAAGTTTAAATAACACAAGAATTCATAGCTAGACTATGCTAAAATGGATGGATGGATGGATGGATGGATGGATGGATGGATGGATGTCATTCTCCAAAGTTCAGTAGGAAAAAGTGCTACATTTTGCCACCACTTTTTCATAGAAGGTAGCACCCTGAGGAGAAGGATGCCTTTCCTCCCCACCCACTCTCATCCCCAAGTGAGAAAAGACCCAGCTTCCTCCAGCCATTAGCCCCAACCATGAGTTCAGCATCCTGAGAACCTGTGTTGTCTGCTGAACAGAATTAGCCATACCTCAAGAATATCGTCGACTCTAACTGAACTAATAAATAAGATGAAGTGTTACAAGGAAAAGGCATGGTGCACTGTCTTCATGGAAAGGCCCAATATGAGATTCTAGAGGTCCAAGTTCTTTTCTAGAAACGTCAGCAATGGTCCAATGATATCGTGACTACCACCATTGTATCATTCACTTTACATAGCCATCCAACTTCATATAGTAGGGTCTGCAGAGAGCAGGACACATCCTGTCTGACCAAATATGCACAGCAACAATTACCAGGTTAAAGCAGATGTGTAGAATACACTGTCCACATTATAGAGAAAACCAAGCACAATTGAATTGACAGCATCCCGCACGTGGCAATCAATACCTTCCTATCAGCAGAAAATTGCTTCATTGTTTTCAGATTGATCTGGAGAGTCAGTTGTCATGGCCACTAAGGACATCCGTGGTGAATATACATGGACTTTTGCTTATTTTTTTCTTTGGTGTGGGAGCAAGTAGAGGCCAAAAACAAAAAACAAACAAACAAAAAAAAAAAAAACAGCATTGAGTTGAACACCAGCAAAACCAGAACTAGGAGCTCTCATAATTCTGCTTTCAAGAGAATCTCGCTGTGTTTCCTGCTAGCTGCCCCTTGTCATGGCACTTGGCACAGATGTTCTCATTCAGGTCCTCTCCTGGTCAACTCCAGCCTCACACCCACCCTACTGACTTCACATTCATAAAACACGCCTGTTTGGGAGGCTCTGCAGCCCCGGTCCCACCCCAGATCCAGCACCTTCCTCCATATTCTCCTAAATGTCGGGAGGTTAACAGTCCCTTTGTTCACGGCCATCTGAAATCAGAGACCCTGCTGCTCGAGCCAGCTCTGTGCCCATCCTCCTCGGGCACATGGGCATTCCCTCTCCAAACATATCCAGACAGCGTCCCTGTCGTCATTTAAGGGACAGAGGGTCCTGCATGAGGCAGTTCTTGCATTCAATTTACCCTCATGATCACAAATAAGAAAGCTCCTCAGCTCGCCGGAACACAGACCTTCTCCTCAAAACTGCCTCTTTCTATATTGTCCCCATTTCACAGTCAGGAAACGCTCAATACTCGTCTAAGGACTCAAGGCAAGAAGTTGAAATTACAGCCTTAAAGTGACTTTCTTCTCCAGCACAGGCTGCGGCTTGCACATGTGCTGGGGAATGTGTTGAGTGGCTGTCAGGAAACCTGGGGAATGAGACAGAACCACTGCCAGAAGGGGACACCCAGGGGTCCTCAACCCTTAGACACGCACCAAGCACCTCACATCTCACGTCCTTCCTTGTGGTGCTAACGAACAAGACAGCATTTCAGAATTTAATAAACCTGCAATTAAGAGAACCCTAAATAAAGAAGGTGTGTGACAGTTCCTTCTGATACTCTTGTATGCGCTGATTAGCTATAAAGACGCAGGAGTAGTATGAAAAGGCATAATTTTTGAAATCATTTTCCTGACTGTCCTGTTGCAGCAAGGGCTACAGGAAAATAACAAAGAATATGTCTTCGTCTGCTTTCCCAGAAAGCAGAGCCTGAGACAAATGCTGTTTGTGCTACAAATGCGGGGGGCTAGGGAGGAGGGAGGAAGGATGAGAAGAGGAGGGGAGAGAGCCGATGCAAGGATGCCTCATCCAGCTGGCACTGCCAGCTGTAGCCAGATGCTGATCCTGTGCCCTCCGAGGCTGTGCCATCTGCGTCTGAGGACAGAGCCCTGTGGGGAGAAGGCAAACGAGTTACCCACCAGCTCCCGCCTCTTTCTGGTCCAAGCCATGTGTCACAGAGCATTACTTCCTAATGCTTCGAGGCTGGGCTCTGTCTTGCACCTGGCATCTGCCTGGGGACATGGAGGAAGTCCCAGCACAGGAGGTGGAGAGGTGGAGACAGTCGGCGTGGGCAGGAGGTGACATGCTGTTACTTCACACTTGCCTGAAATCTGCGGAGCCCACGCCAAGCTGGCCACCCACAAAGGTCCTCACTGATAGGTCTGGAGTTACACATGGGAGGTGTCTGACTCAGCACATAAATGTGGTTGGCTCACTCTTTTCAACCATGTTGCAAAATCATGGACAATCCTTTCACGGAAGATACCCTACTAGTGGAACAGGCCACATCAACTTTCTGGTAAGGTACCGGCTTTGGGTCCATTTCTGCCTGGACTTTGAGCTGAGAGTGGGTACTAAGGCACGTCTGACTGCTTCCGTGCTACATCTAGGGGCTGTATGCACATCAGTAATCCTTAGGTCTCAGCAGTGTCGGCGTGAATAAAAAGTGAGCTGCCATCCTGCGCATCACCAACAGACGCAAAAACAGCCTGCCCGTGTGTTCTAGCAAAGTCTAGGCTGCCTGTCAAAATGACTGCCTCGATTACGTCTTAGCCCACTCACTCTTCTGCCTGGTGGAACGTGTTACAAAAGCTTCTTGGGGTAGTCACCACTGGGTAAGGCATAACAGGGTAAAAAACTCATGAATCGAGACAAATCCTGCATGGGGTCACTTATATGTAGGATCTGTTTAAACAGAGTAGAAGGGAGGTCAGGGATGAGGGATGGGGGGCATAGGGAGAGGATGGGAAAAGGGCACAAGCTTTCAATTAGGAGATGAATAAGGTCAGAGGATCTAATGTAGAACAATAGCTGATAACGTGTGTTGTAGAATTGAAATTTGCTAAGAGAGCGGAACTTAAAGAATCTTTCACAGTGTACGTCTATCCAATCATCATGGTGTGTACTTTAAGTATGTTACAATTTTACTTGTCAATAAAACTGAAAAATGATACTATTTCAATGCAATATTTTAGAAAATAAGCAGTACTGCAAAACGTCACAAGCAACAAATATCCACATTGGACACAAAGACAGGATCCTTCAGTATTAGTGGTATTTCCTTTTGCCACAGGCTCCTGTGTGGCTGAACCAGGTACTGGACACATGTAGGTAAAAGAGCCACGTAGAATAAGTAAAAGATTCAAGAAGCCAAGTGATTTCAAGGCTTTCAAAAATTATTCTAATACAGTCTTCGAAACCTTTTCGTTTTCAGCTCTCTCAGGGGCCATGACTGTGGGCTATGAATTTGTACTGTCACTTTGAGAGTTTTCATTACACGATTTCTAGAATACAGTAATGAAGGCCCCCATCTTTCATACTTTGCCATTGCTAGCCATAACATTGGGCATGCCTGTCATATGTCATCGTGAAACTGAATTACCCAAACCTGCTTCTCATTAATGCACACTCAGATTATGTCTACTTGGGAAATCAGCCAGTGGGTATTATTTCATCTTTAGGGTGAAACACGAGTTCCCATTAAAGGATATTTATTTTTTATTCCAGAAGTTTGAAAAGAATGAAATATGAAATGAATTCTAGCAGGTTAAATTTGGGGTACAGATGATATTCCAAGATTATTTTCTGAATCTACACCAATAGCACTTAAGTGGATAAATCTATTCATGCTGAAAACTTAGCTTGATATTTAATTTGATGAGATGTGACTTGACTCGAAAGTACCCCTTCAAAAGCCCCTTAGGGTTGGGGAACAAAGAGCCTTCTGAAGCAGTAAGGGCCCCAAGTCACTCCCAGCGTCCCACCTACTCTCCACCCTTTCCTCTCCCATCTCCCCAAGAGACTCACTCATTTTGCCAGCAAATATTGGAAGAAGCTCTATGCACCCACTTGCTTTGGCAACACTGGAGAAAAGATGACAACTCACAAAGGGACAAAGGACAAAGGGACCCCACAGAAGCCTTTGGCTCACAGAGGCGTTTCTTTTCAGCCCGTTATCAAGCCATCAGGGAAGGAAGTGGAATGGGCTCCGCATAGTTCTTGGGTCAGCTTGTCAGTGCTACAGCACAAGGCAAACTGCTCAGTTAGAGGACTTTGGTCTCTCCCAGCCTAAGAAATAAAAGATTCTTTTGAAAAGCAGATTGTCAAAATTAAGGACAATCACCAATGTGCAAAACCATTGGCAGTGAAGTTCACGGCTTCAGTGTCAGAGGCCCTGACTAAGCAGGGGTGTGTGTGTGTGGGGGGGTGTTTCTCATGCCTGGACTAACTTTACTTTTCCATGGGCCAAGCCCTGGGCTGGGCTCCGAGGGTCCCCAGGAGAAGGGCATGTTCTCTGACTTGCTCACAGCCTGGAGGGACAGACAGAGACTAAACCCACCATGTCAATACTATGGGGAAGAGCTTGACCCAAGATGGCTAAGGTCAGGGCCATGGGCGAGGGGCCCCCAACTCACACTGGTGTGGGTGGGGGTCAAGGGGTCTGCCTCACCTTGAGAAAGGAGTGTGGGTGATCGCCCCCTCCAGCTGTGATCGCTAGGGAAATCCCCGTCGGAGTCTCTGTTCCCTCCCTCTGAGAAGAACAGATCATAACCTCTGGCTCCTACTGGCCACATGTAAGGACCTAGCACCTAGTAGGTGCGTTCTCCCACCTATCCATTCGTCACCGTGTTTTCCAGAAAAGGCATTATTGGGTGGCACCGAGTGGAGGGCATCTCTGCCAAGAGAAGGGGAAAGACTTGTTTTAAGGAAGGACTTGTTTCAAGGTGCTTTCTAGCATTTTGCCTTCTGTTCCCAAACTCTGATCTCTGTGGGTTGCAGAGATTTAGCAAAGAAAGAGAGAAAAATCTATCTCATGCCCACGGTGGCTTAGAAGCTCTTGTTAGCAAGTGCTACTTAATGCCACCTGTCCCCTGGTGTTGCGTTTTTTTCTTAAATAATTTTCCTCCATGGTGCTGTTTTCCTGCCGTGCTGTTGCATCCTGACATTCACATTTTTGATGGTTTCAGTGTTTCTAGCACCCCTGAAATGGAAGCTTCGTGCCAAGCCGTGCCTCCAATGGCTCATAAATAAGAGGAAAAACACAAAGCTGTGTGTCTTTGGTGTAGACTGGTTCAGATGTTGCAAATTCTTTGAAAAATTAATACCTTGCATAGGAGAGGCAACAAGACGGAGACCTGTCTGTCTCCAAAGATCTCTTTCCATCCTTCCAAGCTTTTGTTCTGTGCTTTCTTTGGATCACCGTGTTTATAAAGAAACAAGAATGTGTGTTTCTATGGTTTTATATTTAATGTTTTATTGACAAAGGATCACGAGTCTCTTAGATGAAATATCAGCCTTTAAATAAACAGAAGAGTGAAACCACGTGACTGAACAGTGAAAAGGGATAAACAGCTGGGTCAGCCAGCGGGTCACTGATGATTGCTTGGGCCCCTGTGACCAAGCTGGTGGCTTCTCAGGAACATCAAAGCATGGCAATAAAGGCCTCTTCCAAATCAGAGTCCCCGAATTTTTCTGAAGAGGAGACATTTATGCCAACATTTTGTGATAAGGACAGAATAGATTTAATTTCTTGCCTCTCCTATTTTTAAATATCTATAATTCTCCTGGTAACATTCTGAAAATTGAGCATTAAAAACTCCACTAATTTAATCCCTAAGGTGTAGAAACTGATGTCAAAAGAGAGCTTCAGCAGGAAGCATTTTCGTTTTCTAAAAAGTTGGTTTAAAAAAAAATGATGGCTTCAATGACAAGCCTTAACCTTCCTAACTCTTCCTCCTGGCTGGCTCTCACCATCGAAAGTCCCAAAGGCTGGAATTCTGCCTCAGATGCTATATTCTGCTCCCAGCATTTTTATCCTGACCTTTATGGTTGTAGAAATCATTAGCACTGTTGCAGTATTGGGAGACCATTTATGAAAGGACCCACCTTTTTAGGGATTCATGTTTTGTCCTCTTGAGATTCAATTTATACTTTCTCCTACAGCCATATTTTTTAAATTAGTATTTTCTACTCTTCAAAAAGAACCTTCTTTGTGCCAATTTTCTTTTTAAATAACAGTGTTTTCTACTTATAAACGGAGGATACGGTCATTATGAAAATTGGGGGGAAATAAATGCACCGGGGGGAAGCACAAAACCGCGTATCATCCAACCAGTTGGAGACAATCCTTGTTAACGGTCCGTGTGGGGCAGAGCGAAGCATTGCAGAAAAGACCTTGCTGGCCCCGGGGCTCATTCCTGGCTGCTCGCTGTGTGGCTGCTGGAGCCTCAGAGCCTTGCCATAACCCTCTCTCCCAGACACGGTGAGCTGGTGGCAAAATGGAGTGTCAGTTTAAAGAACAGGACAGAAACCCATTTGAAGACTGGCGCCGAGGTTGCTGTGCAGCAGAGAACGATCCCTACTCTTGAAATGCCCCCCCTGCTGTTTGAGACCTTAGAGTGACCTACGAGGACCAGTGGCTGGAACTGCCATCACACTCGGTCATTTTCCTACACTTCTAATACGTCAGCTATTAGCACATTTCGGAAATTGTCGCCATTTACGATTTAATTTATTTGAAATCCTATGTGATCGTACTATTGTCAAGACAGTGTAAATACCTCACATAACAACAGGGCTTAATTTTTATTTAGAGTGTGGTGGCAAAGGATGTAGGTTCTGGCACTATGGGTGGAGAGAAGGGGACTGACTCTAAAGAGACAGAAAATAACTTATGGGGATAGCAGAACAGGCCATAGCTCAACTGTGAGACCTGAAATGTGTCTACACTCATAGACTATAAAACTGAAAAAGGTAATTGTTACTATATATAAATTACACTTTAATTAAACTGATCCAGAAAAGAAAAGAAAGTGAAGAGTGTCCTGGAATCACACTGTCCAGGTTCACCCAGCCCTGTCCCTCAGCAGCTGTGTGACCTGTGCAGGCCACTTAACGTCTCTGAGCCTCAGTTTCTGCTTCTGTAAAATGAGGATAACAATACACCTACCTCATCAGGTTGTGAGAATTAAATGAGATTAAAAACAGTCATGTTGCATGGATCAGGTCCCTAAAAGGAAACTGACTGCAAAGTAACGACAAAAGAGATTTAAAAAGAGTTCTGCCCCTTTCTTTTCCATGGTCTTGACTTGCTAGTGAAAGGCCATCGGGCTCAGCCGTGTGAAGACCAGGAGAAGACTGGCTGTCACATGGGGCCGAGTGACACTGAACATGTGATGGGACTCCTCGCATGGTGGCTGCTTCATCTGCTCAGTTTCTTCTTCATGTAGGATTCACTTAAATTTAGTTAAACAGGTATCTCACATGGCTGCTATGAGAATCCAAAGAGAGGAGTACTAGTATTTGCCATCATTGTTTTCATAAAGTAAGCAGCCTCTGTTAGTTACCAATTTCAGTCAAAGTTTCCTGGGTCTCTGATCCTGGCATGGATATAGTTTTTGTGTTTGGTGCAAATCACAGCTTGCATTTTTTTCTAGAAAGAGAAGATGCAGGAGGAGGGTGAATGATGACCGAAGGCGCCATGTGGAAGGGAGCTGGGAGAATCTCACGGCCCTGGTACCATGTGTGCATGTCCAACCCCACCTATGACTCTCACAATCTGAGGTTGACTAGAAGGATGATGAATCAACATACGCTCCCTCCATTCATCCCAGTTATAGTTGAACACACTTGCCTGCAGCTGTGTTTGGAAGCCCCGAGCATCTGTAAAGTGCTAGCATGACCCATGAATGTGGGTGTCATCATTCACTTTCCACATCTGAACTGCACGCAAAGAAGGGCTTCTCCGTCCACCTCACTTTCTTTTTTGTCCTTCCTTAGATTAGCCTCAGAATAAAGGTTGTTTGGTGGAAAGTCCAGATGCTTTCTAGAACAGCTGCTGTGATGAAACAAAAGACAATCATGGGCTCTCAGACAAAGACACAGACAGCCAATATTATGTACAGCCAATAATATGTACACTATTGTTTCTCACAGTGTACAAGAAAGGTACCAGATTCAAGCAGGCCAAAAAAGGACAGAAGAGATTAGCTTTCTCTCTCCGTCCCCTAGATATGGCTGACCAGCCAAATGCCAAGAGAAAGAAAGGGGGTGAAAGCTGTCAACAGAAAATCAGTGTAAAGGCAGAAACTGAGATGTGCCTAGGAACTAACTCATTTAAGGATAAATCTGCCTTACAGAGATTGTAAATGGAAAAACCAAAGGCATGGCCAGTTTTCCAGAATTAAATGAAACCTATACTGTGTCACTGTGAAAACACCCAGCTTGCCTGTCCTCTCTAAAATCATGTGGTTTGGGGGGAACTTTTATATTTCAAAGGCCAGAGAAGCCGACACGAGGTCAGAAAATCCATGCGTGGTTTCCCCAGATGAGAGAAACCGTCCACAGAGAAAAACACATCTTTGCTTTGCTTTCAGCAGTAACACCGGCATTCCATTCCCCCATCCCTTCCCCAAAATGGCTCATAAAATTCAGTGCTGGGTGTAATCAAACAAGAGGCAAATGATGGCCAAGGGCCACAGAATGAAGCCGGGAGAATGGCCGGGAGAATCTTACCCTGCCAGCCTCTACACAGCCACCCATCCTGGGCTCGGGCTGGTCACTCACCACAGCCATATGGCTGCACATGGTTGAGCCCGTCAGAATCTATGCCTCAGCTTCCTGACCAAGGGGACAAAACGGGGTGCAGGAGAAGAAAAAACACAACCAAAGCCACCGTGAGCTGAGCGAAGTCCTCATTTAGTGCTGCGTGAATGATGATGATTCCAGGTTTGGCAAAGATGTGTTCCTGTCTTTGCACCTGGACACCGGACTGTCTCTGCAAACGCACAGCTATGTTCTCTCAATAGCAAGAACCTAAACCTTCGATAGCAACAAGCCTATGACGTGGATACAACAACTATTCCAACTGGATAAACACCACACTTGAGACACAGAGAGGTTTAGTAGCAAGTCCAAGGACACAGAGCTGCTGAGGGGAGGGGGCGGAGCTTGAACCTGGGCAGACTGGCTCGGGAGTCCACTCACTTGCCTGTCCACAGCGAAAAACACTGGCTTGGAAGATGGATAGACTTGTCTTTGATGAGCCCTCTGCCACCACCAGCACAGACACTTTATGCCTCAGGCCCTCTGGTGGCAGAGTGGACGGCATGCTTCCTGAGCCTCTTCATTGAGGAAACCCATGACATCATACAAGATTCTGTGTGTGGAAATGCATGGACCATTTCAGACGAAAAGCTGGGGTGAACACACTTCACCCCACTCTGCCGCCAAATCGGCAGGTGCGTTTCCCGCACCTGTGAGAACAAGGCTCCGGGGCATCGCAGGCAGCTGTTGCTTGGTGATCCCCTCTGCCCAGGGTCCTGATTTATTTTTCGCACGTTTAACTAGCTTCGTGGACTCCTGTCCTTACACTCCTCCTATGACAGCTAAAGCTCAGTCCTCCCGCGGTGACGTCTTGTGATAAAGCGCAGATGTTGACTTGGCCCCGGTGCTTCCCAATGTGCTTCTCCGAGAGGGCGTATTCCGAGGCTTCAGAAGCTAGAGACTTTCTTTTTTGGTAATAAAGAAGCAGCCAGGTTTTTTTCCCCCACTCAACTCAAACAAAAATAGCTTCAGAACCTGGGAGAACTCTGAGGTTGTATACTTTGGGAAGAAAGGAGAATGCATTGTCCTAAATCAGCTGTCACAGCTCAAGAAGCGAACTAAGACACAAATTAGAAGACGGATAAAGGTTATATGGACGATCTGATCAGCTGCTCCCTGGGCAGGTGAAAATTCTAGCAATCTCCCCCTTAAAACAAAATGCACACATCCCACCACCACCACCACCAGCACCACCTACCAACTCGGTCTCACAGCCGTGCCTCCTTCATGTTGGATATTTGTTCCATATTTTATTTTCAAATCCCTCCTAAATCCAGAACAGCATAATTTGCTAGAAAACAACTCCTGTCATAATTTAGTGAAAGGATGCCTTCTGGGGACGGGGCTGTTGCAAATGGCCGAAGCTCACACCAAGAGCTTCCGATCTGTACATGTTGACACTTACTATAATAAGAACTCTTTGCTTCCCGAGCACACAAGTTTCTTTAATAGAACAAGCCTGACACATCTGCCCTCAGTGTCCCCTGACATCGCACACTCAAAGAGAGAAGATGGCGACAGAAGACTTCCCTGTGGGAAAGCCCTCAGTACAAAACAGGCCACAGAAATGTTCATCTGCATTAAACAACCAACACTCAGTAAAGACATTTGGGATCAGAATTGGGGGATTGTTTTCATATGGGGCTCATAGTTTAGCATGTATGTGGTCTTTAAAAGAGATATACTTTCCAAGTGTTTTTGAATCAATTGTATTACTCCATCTTCACAGAGGGTTAACTGGCATCACCGGCTTCTTGTTCAAGCATGTGGGCTTCTGCAGAGCCAGCCTGAAAGTTCCATCTGACTGGGGGGAAAGACCCTCAAACTGCCTGTCTCCATGTTCAGGCATGGGCCATTCCGAAAGCCTCCTCTTGGGGAGGGAAAAAATACATCAAAATCTCCAGACATTGCAAAGGTATAATGGAATTATGTTTCATCAGGTCTCTCTCTATAATATATATATATATATATATATATATATATATATATATATATATATATATATATATATATATATATATATTATTTTTTTTTTTTTTCACTAAAAAGCAACCAGACAACTCCTGCCCTTCCCCAGGTATTCCAAAGGAAGACCAGCCTCAAGGCCACGTAACTCCTGTGGTCACACAGCGTCTGTGGCTTAGAAAGGCCCCGGGCTTGGTGTAATGCTCTGTTATCACTGTCTTCAAATTCTTAATGTTTACCATGGACCCAACACTTCCGTGTTTCACTGGGCCTCACAAATTGTGTCACTGGTCCTGTCCCCACTGCCCAATCGCAGGCTTGCTGAGACTTCCCAGATCGGTCTGAGCTACCATCGCCTCAGAAGAGGTTTGTTGCAGAGATGGATGGAGTGAAGGATTACAGAACAGTTGCTTGCTTTTAAATTGCCTCATTTCTGAGATCTGTTTGATGCTTCAGTTTATGTCCCGCTTCCTTGTCACAATACTAAAGGGACAGAGAAGTGAGAGCAGGGTCCCCTGAGGGCACTGCTTGTAGCTCTAAAGTTACATTACTCTGCATTTATATTTTTGTCATGCATGAATTCAAAATCCTCATCCAAAATTCGACTGTGGGGGAGCACTCACCTGAATTTCAGCCAAATCTGGCTCTCCGTAAGAACTCAGCAAAAAATGATGACAGGGAAAGTCACAAAATAGTGCCCCAAAAATGAAACAAATCTGCTTTGAAGATGGGAAAGATTAAATCTAGATGAAAAAAATCACAGTGAATTTGCAGGAGGTATTTGGTGGAAGTACTTGACAAATTGCTACATCTATTTTAAGACGTTATCTTCAAGTAGAGGTAAAATAGCCCACATTTCTAAGGTATAGAACATTGCCAGAAATAATATTTGCGACGTGGCACTGTATTATCTCGATATTTTGACAGGACTTATGCATATGTGAGAACAGAACTATAAATATAGGATGAGCCCATGCTTTGAACAAGCTCCAAGGAGAAAGAAATAATAATGGTTAAGAAGCCACCAGGGGCTCTGAGCTACAAAGCGTACAACGATAGCCCACCACAGACAAACACTAATACTCACACAGAAGGTAGATTACAGGCATATCTAAATGCATTTAGACATTTCTCACAATTAGAACATGGAATTTCCAAGATACAACAATATGCACAATTCCAAAAATCTTATTGACTGTCCTCATGTAATCTGCTTCCAATGTACCGAATAGATTTTTTTTTCATTTAACACTTTTAAATAAAGAAGTCAGTAGAACCTAAATATCCATTGATGAGCATGGGAAATGTTCTACATGTTTAAAGCAATTTAGATCACTAGGCAGGAGTTAGAAATCAACTATGGTGTCATAATAGACATATATACATTCATTGGACTTAAGGACTGCTAAATTCTCATGGTGCTCGAAAATTTATGGCTTTTAAAACTAACCATTATCTATGGTCATTATTCTTCAATCAACGTGTACTGAGCCTCTCATTTTGTGAACATGGACTGCACTGGGAAAGTTTCCCTAAATACTTCCTTCCTCCCTTTCCTAGGCCTGCCGAATGACATTGACATTGGTTTACACCATGAATGGAGCTGTCCTCTGTATTGACCCTGTAGCCCAGTTAGTTTTACGTGATTCTGTGTTTCCCGCTACCCTATGAGGTCTTTGAGGGGTAATGTCTTATTCATTCACCCAGAACAATATCCAACACATAATAGTTTCTCTGTCAATGTGAGTTCAACAGTATGTGTTGGGGACATGAAAAGGTGTAGAAGACTTAGTGCCTGTCTTTTAAAGTTTCATAATCTAGAAGGCAGAAAGAAACATGACTGACAAAATAAGTGATTACCGATTATACCCATAGTGGTTTTGACAATAGAAAGGGCCATCATCCCCTGAGAAATTGTTTTCTAAGAGTTTTATTTGGGGGGTTCAGAATGCTTTTTCTTATTCAAACTGAGCCACGGAGGATAAGACAAGGAATGAAGATGAAGGTGACTGGTGTAAACCCAAAGTCAAGGAAACTCTGCCAAGCAAGGCGGAAGAGAACTTTGTCAACAGGGACCTTCATGAGCATGTTCCCAGCATCCGTACTACTGACAGTCACCACTGTCCCCATGTGGGATTGGGATGCGAGCATGAGGGGCTCAGAGTAGAAACCTAAATCTCTAGAAATAAACTAGAAGACCTGGTAAAGGAAAGAATGACTTTGCCAAGTTTTCTGTCATTCTTTTTTTACTGGAGACTAATAAAAAAATTCAGGACAGGATTATTTTTAATATATTTCACGACCAAGTCTTAAATGGAATTGAGACAAGTGAAAAAAAAAAATGGGTTGCATACAGGATATGACAGAAAATGAGAAATTTAATAGGATAGAAAATGTGTAAGTGAAACCTAGAATGGCTTTTCCTCAAGAAGCTCTGTGATTTTGAACAAGATTAGCCTTTGGGCACTTGGTTCCCTATTTTAAAATGATAACTTTAAATGAAATGACAACTATGACCTCCTTTAATTCTCCTCATTCTGAGTAGGGCCCTAGAAACGACAGTCTTTCTCTAGATCAAGTCTTCAGGCCGCTGACTGCACCCCAGGGAGTGGCAGGGTTACTATGTTCGAATGCACAAGTGTGCACAGCACCACCTTAGGGGGTGCCATTGACACAGGCAACAGTGCGAACGGCACCTCTCGGATTGTGAGCTGCTTAGTTCTCACAACTGTGCATGGTAAAGAGAGCTTTAGAATTTCTGTTTATATCTGCTTAGGATCTGAGATCAATAAGAAAGAAATTGGGTTTTACCAACAGCTAATTGGGTTGATACTGACATCGTCACTTGGTGGGGAGGAAAAAGTGAGAGTCTCATGACCGAGGCTCATCCAGGACGCCCTCACTCTTGCCTTGCTCTCAGAAGATTGCCAAGTGCTGCACTGCAGTTCCTTGTGCTGCCTTAGGAGGATTTACAGATTGGGCAGTCCACCTTTAGCTAAACGAATCTCCCACGTGGTCACACGCTACAGCGTGGATGAACCTTGAGGACATTATGCGAAGTGAAATAAGCCAATCACAAAAAGACAAATACTGTGTAATTCCACTTAAATGAGGTAACTAGAGTGATCAAATTCATAAAAATATCAAGTAGAATGGTGGTTACCAGGGGACAGAAGGAGAGACAGAAGGAGAGCTGTTGGTCAATGGGTACAGAGTTTCATTTTCACAAGATGAAAAAGTTCTGGAGATCTGGTTCACAGTAATGTAAATACACTTAACACTGCTGAATCTTACATTTGAAAATGAGTAAGTGGTAACTTTTATGGTATGTGTTTTTTATCACGATAAAAAATTAAAAAATAAATAAAATTTTTAAAAACCCTACATAAAATTTTCACAGACTGAAAATGATACTGCCAGCAAAAGAAACGATGGAAGTGCTACCTCACCCTTCAACTCTTAGAATGTCTTCCTGAGAACCAATAGGAGCTTAAAAACCAGTCATCAACGTAGGCTCAGAAGAAATGTAGTTACCAAGACTATTTGAATTCTAGATTTGCACGCTTTTCCCTTAACAACTAACTTTCACAAGTATATATCGTGCCTTGAAATTTTGGCAAGGGTTATTAAAGCCATTATAATTAACAAGATATCTAAAATTATGGTTTATCTCATCACTCTCTTCTTTAAATATTTTTTGTATGTTCCAGAGCTATGCTTAATATATTAGCACATTAGCACTTATACATAATTTAAAAATAATTTTTAAAAAACAGATTGTGCATACATGCTCAAACATTTCTTTTTTAAATATTTCTTTTTGTATGTTTTATAACTATACTTCACATATTAGCATACTAACACACATTATTTTAAAATAAATTTTAAAAAATTTGTTGTGCAGAAATGCTCAAACGTTTTTCCTGAAAGTGTACACTACCAAATACTTTGGAAAGCGCTATCTAGAGGATTGCTACACAAGGCCATTCTGGACACCTTTCCATTGCTCTGTCATGGATCTGCGAGACGGCGGATGAGACAGTTCCCCAAAAGTTAAGCTCTGAATGTCACTTTTTAAATACTCATTGAGAAGTATTGTTAGAACAATGACAGCTAACTGTGGGAAAGTCAAAGAAGGAGACAGGGTAGTGATAGTCTCACTAGGGAGAGGACAGAATCATGTCATATCACCTGGAACTGTGTGGGGAGATGTTCCTATAACACAATGGTTTGAACTTTCACTTGTTGCTAGCTCCATCTACAATCCTTTGACATGGATGAAGAGAGATGATTTTGAAAAGGAGGCCCAACACCCTCACCCATCTTGGACGTGGACAGGTTTGTGTCACACTCCTGTCTACAGATGACTTCTCACCCCTCAGTGATAAAGGGACTGGTACCCAGCGTGTTCCAGCACAGTTACTCTCAGGCTCACAATTGGATCAATTCATGGTGTCAGGGATTTCTCTGCACATTAAACAAGTGTGGGGAAATGTGAAAAAGAAAAGCCTAGGCACAATTAGGCTCAAGAAAAAAAGTGATATTTTTCTAACAACCCCTAATGAAACAGTGGCTATTACTTAATAAGGAAATTATGTATGTAAGAATCTGAAATTTTAAAACATGTATAATTTCTTCATTCGTTTTAAAATATTGGAACTTAGTCATGTGATGGACAGAAAAGTGTATTGACTAAAACAAAAACCTTGGGGGGAAAGGGAGAACATTTTTTCTTATTATATTTTTACTCTCTTATTTGGTTAAGACAAATAATAGTGAAAATGGTCAAGGGATCCTGTTTCTAGGCATTGTACAAAAAGAAAATAGTCACTTGGTTAGATTGCTGGCCCAGGCACAGGTGTGCTGTCACGGGGAAAGATGACCATTCTTTTGTCATGCCACTCCACAATAGTCTGGGATTGTAACACCAGGAAAAGCATAATCTCAAGCCAACCCAGGTACAAACTTATCTATAAAACTGTCATAAATGAGGATTTTAAAACTAACATTCAAAAGACACTCCAGACCACTGGGTGAAATATTTCAGTCTTGGCAAAGTCCACAACTGCCCTCACACTGGGGGCAGAAACCTTCCAGAAAAAGGAACTCCCCTGCCCTCCAACCTAGTTCCACTGTGGGGTGAAAATGTCTCATTTGCATAGTTCCAACAGTTTACACTTTTTGGCTTCTTTCCCCTTAGATGTTCTGCAGGGGAGTTTTCCATTTGTGGATGATTACCTGCCTGCTTTATGATCCTAATTTGTCTTCCTTTTATTTATAAGGTGGCAGTTTAAGAGTAAAATAATAAAATAATGGCATTTAGTGGGTGATTGATTTTTCCACTCGCAAGGTTATAAATACGGCCAAGCATTTCCCTTTCAGAAATGAAATGAGAAGCAATTCAGTGAGATTCTGAAGCATAGATTTAGGACTATTTGCAAGGTGCAAACAATATTCATGCAGATTGATGCCTGGAATGTGTAACTTATGCTGAATTTCATGTAAAGCAGCCCAAAATGAATGCTGGATTTATAGGCTTGGGCCATTGACAGGTGTGGCAAACTTGCTTGGCTTGTGGCACAAGACAGTGATCTATAACACATTCTCTCATCCATACGCAAGTGACATCTGTACCAAACCGAATGGAAAACACTCCTCTATTCACATGTATACCTCACCTCATTCTGGTGGCTGGGAGAAGAATGGTAAATAGCTTATGCCTGGGGATAGTAGGAAAGGAGAGACAGACCCCTTAGCCTGCATGGGGGGGGTATGGACACACAATTCAGTGTCTAACCTCCCAGGAGAACAAATGCAAATCGATCTCTCCTTTTTTTTTCTTTTTAGCTATGAATTTTCATCTATTCCCGTTTTGGATATAAATCAATTTAAAATATTTAAATAGGCTACTCTCATTAAAATATTTGTTCACACTAACATGAGGATTCCTTTGTAACTCTGAATCCTAATGTTAAATACGCCATTTGCTTTCCGAGGCCAGAGGCCAGACTCTGCAGTGTCTGCAGTGTCTTAGGGCGCTCTCTTCCTAAGACCTGCTTCTACTCTTCCCGATCCCCTCTCGATGCACAAACTGGTTTTCTATTTCAACACAGCAAACTGTTTTCCAAGGTATTCATGGGCTCCGCCTGGCTCGTTCCAGTCCCTTCTGTTTGAATTTCATAGAACTTATCTGAAGTGGAAGGGTCTCGATGGAGACAAGCCTGAGCTACAGGATATTAGAATTCTCCCGCCCGCCCTCCACTCCCCTATTTTCTTTGACATTTCCCCAAATGTCAAGAGCTCTTTCTGTTGAGATCCTTCCCAGTTTTTCTCTTTTTTTTTTTTGCCTGCCGTGAAAGCACTTATTTTGCATATACAACAAAGCACCCATTTCCAGCGTAAAAGGATTTCAATGGCAAACACAGGTTTCAAACGTGGAATGAAGAACAGAAGACAGAACTTTTCCTCTGAAAACATATTACAGCCACAAATCTCAATGCTTAGAAAATAGCGTGTCTGGTCCATTGGTCACATTCGGTGATAAATCCACCCCCTGATGTCCATGTTTTCATCCATTAACTGAACATACCAAGAGCCAAACCAGGCGCTAGGCAGGCCTTGTGGGTAACATGAACCTGGCCCCGTCCTCGGAGAGTTCGGTCTAAGCAGGATAAGTCTAATAAACAAAATGCAACCCATAATACTTGCTGTGGACTGGATGTTTGGGTTTTTCCAAAATTCATAGCTGAAATCCAAATACCCAAAGGTGATGGCATTAGGAGGTGGGCCTTTGGGAGTTGAGTAGGTGGTGGGGGTGGAACCCTCCTACATGGGAGACCCCACAGGGCTCCCTCGCCCCTTCCCCATGTGAGGACACAGCGAGAGGTCTGTGACCCAGAAGAGAGCCCTCACCTGACTGTGCTGCACCCTGATCTTGGACTTCCAGGCTCCACAGCTGTGAGCAATAATGTCTGTTGTTTAGATACCACCCAGCTGTGGTGTTTTGTTAGCACAGCCTGAACAGACTACGGCAATACTTTAACAGCATGATCTGTAATGCTGTGTTTTATAAAAATGTCAGTTAAATATAACATAAACCTATACCTGTGCATCTCCCAGAAACCTTCTTTCCCCCAGTAGGACGCCCTTTCCATAACGTCATTCTAAATTACTGAAAAGCCACACCCCAGACTTGGGCTCATAGTATGATTCATGTGTTCACATAGTTCAATGTGCTCAGTGGACAAAGAACACGAGGACCACAGACAAATTGTGAATGCCTTCCACCTAGGACGGCACCTCAAATAAAACATGAGAGCAGAAATTAGAATTTTAACAAATAATGCAGAGAATGTATTCATCATAAATTCAAGGCACTTTCCATTACAAAAACACCCATGTTTCCTCACTATCTTGGTCACACTAGTCTACTAGAGCTTTAATAAAATCAATTGTGACTATTTATTCAATTTTTCTTTCTGAAAAAAGTAACACATCCTGCATTCTGTCATTCTTAAAATTCAAAAGAGAAAAACAGCACGACTTCTTAGTGCCACAGCATTTGTTAATGAAATGCAAGGTGCAGAAACAAATTGTACGGCAGTTCATTAAATTGTCAGTGCAGCAAACACGTTTTCACGCTGCATTGTGGCCTCTTCCCAGTTAAGAAAAGTCAAACTTCGAACCCAAGTTGTAACTAGTGTCGTTCTGGATCTAATATTTCCAGTTAGAATACATAGAGTGTCTACCGTTGCATGATCCAGAAAAACCATATGGATCTTGCTGGATCTTTCCATATCTTTGCTGCAGTACACCCACAAATGAGGTTAAAATTGCATAAGAAATTGAATTGTCATTTCCCCTTCTGTTGCTAGGCCCTCGGGGCCAATTGCAAAATCCGTATTTTGTTCAGTTACCCTCAGAATCTATGCTTAACTGGTCTAAAATATACAGTTCCTTGCAAACCCAACCTATGAGCATGTGTATCCATTCACTGTTACATCATAAGGGGCACACACTATAATAATTCTCATTTTAGGTCTGTTTCATCTCACTATATATCTCACCGACAGCTTACCTTCATGGCTAATTAGGTGCACCCCAAACCAGTGTCACATGATATTTTGTAACCAAGGGCTACTTTTGACCAAAAAAAAAAACTGTGTCTTTTCTATTTCCCCACCCCAAGATTTAAGAGGGACTAGCCTCTCCTGGCAACCTCTGTCCAGGAAAATGCCATTCACTGCTTTCTTGTCTCTTTAGAGACTCAATGGATAAAGGCTGTAGCTTCTGTGTCTGTGCTAAGGGCAGACATGTGGGTCTAAAGATTTGCCCTCTAATGTCCTCGATATGTTCAAACCATGCCTCTGACAGGCTCGGCCCTTTCCTTGTGACCAATGTCTGGAGAGAAAAAAGGCCCATAACCTTGGCACCAAGTTGCAACATCCCATGGAAGCCAATGAAAGAAAAGCGCCCGTGACAGGGAAACCAAAGACTTTGGAAGCTGCTTTCCCACCAGGGTCTCAAGTCTAATTAATAGCTGTCAGCTGATGCATTATGCAACTGGGAGTGCCCCACCCCTCACAAACAGGGCCATGGGGTGTCACTTGTAAATCAACTCCCCAAATGTTTGGCTTTATGCATTAAAATTTTGCTCCTGGCTCTTCTAAATAACTTCTTTTGAAAAACAGCTTAACAACAGACACCTGAATACGAAAATGGGACTAACGGTCATGGTTCAGGGGCGACTCTTTTTTTCAAACCATATTGGGCGGCTAAACAAAGGAACCCTGTTCTTCCCTCTTGTGCCTGGGAGTCCAGTGGGGAGGGAAGAGGAGCCGTTTTGTAAAACTTCATCCTTGGAGGCCAGGATTTCTGACCCGGCGAATATACCTGCATTTTGATCCCTGCGAAACGATCTTCCGACTCACAGCCTGCTCTAGGCACAGCTGACATACGTGAACACTGAAATGTGGACACCCCCACAAGCCACCTCCACTCTCTCACGGTGCCCTAAATTTGGACTTTACTTTCCTTTCTATCCTGGTGTTCTTTTAAATCACATGTCATTCCCCCAGAAAAGCGTTGTCACAGGGGATAAAGAAGACATTGCGTTGTAAAGTCACCCAGTTTAAATCTGGCTCCAGGTTTCCCCCCCTCCCCACCCACCTTCCCCTTAAAAACTGGAAGAGCACAGCCCACTGCAGGGAGCACGTGGCACTTCGAGGGTCTCTCTGCCCCACCCTGCCCTGCTGGGGCACTGGCCCAAGGGGCAGCTGTGAGCTCGGGAATTCTGCAGTGGGCACTGAACCTCAACAGCTAGAGCAGGAACTATTTGCCCACCAGAATCTAATAAATCCTGAAGTCAGAGTGAAGTCGGACAACATCCTTTGCTGTGGCCCTTGCAGTAAATTAGTTACACAAGTAAGTAAAGGATCTGAAATCCATCCCTGCCTGACAGTTATTAAAACTAAAAGCCACGTGTAATTCATCCAACTAAAGAGAAGCTTGGGGAGAAAGGCGCGGGGGATCCAGTTCTCTCCCCAGAAAGGAGCTTCTGTTCAACTTTATTAAATGTCTTAAGCAGATTTAAGTTTTAGTCAAAGGGTAAGTTCCCATTCTCTAAGGAACACAGGCCCAGAAATGTGGCGATCAGCCAGAGGGCTGGTCACCCAGCTGGTGGCAGCTGCAGGTGACGTGAAGGGGGTGAGGAGGAGGGAGGAGGCAGGTGTAGGAGGTGGGGGTTTGGCGGCAGTGAAGGAAGGCAAAGGAGCCAGATGTGCATATCGTGGGGTGTTATCAGCATCAAAGGGACTAAGGCAGAGAGTTCCTGCAATCGCCCACCAACTTGCCTACCGGAGTGCTGGGAGTGGGGCTGCAGAACCGCCCTAATTAAGTGTTCAGCAGAAACGAGGTTGTGACGCTAATCATGGGATGAGGGCGGGGACATTTGCTCTCTCCAGGGGGACCCACAATTAAGTGAGCACCACTGAGCTGGGACATTCTGGAAAGCGCTGGGCAGGAAGCCACAAGGAGACAACGAGGTGGCTAAGCCAGCGAGGAGAGCTTGCAGCAGGACCACCACTCCAGAGGAATCCCTGGTAGCTCACCTGATCCAAGAGAGGCGGCCCCAGGGCGATGTGGGTTTCTAAGAATGCTTCTATATTAAACTACTCTTTGTAAAAAACCAACTGCACACAGCCATCCCTTTCTGTTACAAGAAAGGTGAGCTGACGAAAATACAGAAGCTTCTGGAATTTCCACTGAGTCCAGCAGAAAGCCCCCCACCCAAGGGCGTAGGAAACGGAGGCCTGGTCCTCACTGCCCTGTCTCTCCTTTAGCGCCCCCACCTCCTCCTCGCCTCCATGCTCCTCTTCCTCTCTCTCCTCTATTCAGAGTATCCCGTGTGCATTCGGACATCCACCTGGTGGCCGGCCACCCAGCATTACAGCCCAGTCCTGGTTTCGCCTTTCACCACCTGGTGGCTTTGAACCAGTTGACCTTGAACTTCTCTGTGCCTCAGTTTCCTCATCTGTCAAGTGGGAATAATACTGGCACCTACTCACAGAGTTGTTGGGCGGCTCAAATAAGGTAACACGAGTGGGGCGCTCGAAGCCCAGCGGGGTCAGCGGGAGCTGCTGGTGTGGTTATATCCTTGTTGGGAGGGTTTCAGCGTCCTCCCCACACTTGCCCTCTTCCTTGCTCAAGCTGTTCGCTCCATCCCAAACCCCATTCCTAAATTTTATCAGACTTTGCCCACTCTTTCTTCCTGTCATGTTTATATCAAAAGTCACCCATCAGAGAGACAAAAGCAGTCAAGAGGTATTTTTATTTCCGAAGTTGTTCATTTTACTCTAGACTTCCAAAAAAAGGATAACCCATCTGCCAAGGGGGAAAAAAAAACAGAGAAGATAAAAGATCTTAAAAAGTAATTATTTAAGTGCTGACCAAAAGGAAATGAAAACAGACTGTCTAGCTATGGAATCAAATTAGAGGGCGGTGCTGCAGAACCCAAATCTGCCTCCGTTGAAAGAAAGAAAGAGAATATGACCTTTTAAAAATAAAATGAGCTATCGGGTTGCCCCAACAAAGTATATTCTGCACAAACGTATTCAGAGAAGTGACTTCCAATGAAAAATTGTCGCTCATCTTCTGCCAAAGTCTCTCCCATCTTTGAGGCACACACAGAGACACACAGTTTTTTTCGTGGTTCGTGCGATTCGCATTTCTCTCCCTGGTGCTCTGATTAAGTGCAGCCGTAGTTTGTACAGGCAGTGCTTCCCCGCGGCTGGGTGGGCAGTGACATCCTTTCCCCACCGCCTTCCACCCTCCAGCAGCTGGCTTTCCCCAGAGGGCCTGCCTGCTAGCTTTCTGAAAGGTGTTCAGTAAAGCAAACACATGCAGGAGCTAGCACACATCTTCGTGAGAGACTCGGACAATCGGCTTTCTCGTCTGAGGGCTAAAACCCAAAGCACTTTCCGAAGTCACAATTAAATCAGTGGCAAACAGTGCGTCCCTTTCTCTTTCTAAGGCGCATTTTTACAAAGTTGCAAACTTAACCAGTTTCTGCACTTGCCATGCAAACTAAGCTATTACCCGCTCGGGCCTCAAAACAAACAGTTACAGGGCTGGCGTGCTCTTCAGCACACCGGGAAAGCCTTCGCGTTTTCTGCGGCTCCCTGTGCCTCCAGGTCCCTCCTCGCCCCGTTGCCTAGCAGCACCACTCACCTCACTCATGATGCTTTAACAGCGCTGCTCCGTCTGGTCCAGCTGCTCAGCTCACACAGCACTGCCCAGGGCTCGCTACTCCACCGGTCCTGGATTTTCTCTTAAAAAGGGCTGCCCGGTGGCATCATGCCTCCCGCAAGCCAATGGGATTCATTCACCTGGCTGAAAGCCTGGCAGATATCTGAGAGCACAAAGGGCCACCTAGTGGAACAAAGAAGGAAGGCGTGCTAGGTCACTGCTCCAGATTCTGTCAGGGACAGAAGCAAGGATAGCTTAAAAAAATCAGCCATAGTCAGAGGTACAAAGAGCATCACAGGTTTGCACCATTCGTTAGTGCAAGGGATTTAAACACCTGGAAAACACATTCTCAATGTCAGTGGAAAGAAGGTTTGCCTTCGAAGGGAGGGCAGTTCTGAAAGCACCAATGTGCGTTGCCTCACATCCCTCCACGTCTTCTGGGGACATGCAGCTCCCCTGCCCTGCCTTTCGTAGCACAAATCTCAGCTGTTACAGGTGAGCGTTTTCACTCCTTCTCCGCGACCCCACATCCTCCAGCCTGCTCATGATGCAGGCACCTCATCCCTGGTTGGAGGACACGAGCAGGTCAGAGTCACGCTATGATGAGAGAGGAGAGGAGCTCCCGCAGCTTTGTCTCTGCTTGTCATAACTTCGCCACCATTGGGAGATGCTGCTTTGAGCCTGGAATCTGCTAAAGGTCTGATCACCTCGCCCTGTGCAGCCTCTCCACGAAGAGGTCCAACCCTCTTGCCCCGTCCTGGACAAGTGAGACCCTGAGGTCTTCATGGCATCCGAGTGGACCCTTGACTTTCACAGGGGAGACTCCACAGACTGGGGAACGTGGGCAATGCACAGAAGTGAGATCCATGTGGCTGCCTGTCTTCTTGGCCCATCGCTGGACAGGGTGACCTGTGCAACTTACCAGCTTCAACTGGTCCCATAGTAAAGCATGGCCTCAGCACGATAGCAACAAGCCACGTGGGTAGTAACTGCTCTGACGACCTCCTGCAGATACAGACACCTCCGAGTGGCGGCTACTAAGTATCTCCTGTAGGTAAAGAGATGAGAAATTGGGGAGTGGTTACAGTCCTCAGATGCCTCACAGGGCTTCACCCATCACTCTAACAGAGAGGCTCAGACCACAGCTCCCTGTGGAAATCAGTGCTAAGGACGGCCCCATCTCTGATGGTCCCCCACTGGCGTCTATATGGCCATCGCATGGCGGCCTCGCCTTCAGTTCCCGCCTCCACAGGCTCCTCCCTCTTTCCCCGCACAGTATTTCCATCCCACCTCCATGCCTTCCTGCTCCGGGCTTTCTGTTCCCAGTGGCCACCCCACCTCTCCACCCCAACCGTCGTGGCAATTCTACTTCTCTCCCTGTTCTTTCCTCCCTGTCCTCACTCACTGCCGGGAGTGACCCACTGGGACTGCTCCAGGTAGAGTCCTAGGATCTCTGCCTTGCTGCCACCCTGAGACACAAGTGTCCTGGTGGGAACTGTGAATATTTGAGTCACCTACTGTTTAAACCGACCAGTTGGACCCACAGCAGCTACTTCCTTGAGCTTGGAGCAGGAAGTAGGAAGTGGTGACTGTAGGGCAGGTGCAAAACCTAAAGTTTGCCCAAAATCTAACACTGCTGCTCGAACTCAAGAGTCAGCAGCTCCATGAACTGTGCTCCCTGGGTTCCAGGACTGGGCCACCCTGGGCCTTGTCCTGCTGGCAGCCCTTTAGTTCCCAGAAGAGGGTGGATGAGCTCCATGCCAAAGAACGAAAGCACAGCGAAAGGAGAGAACAGGAGTCTTTCTAGAGCAACGTCAAAGAAAAAGCTGCCAGTGTGGTTCTTCGCTGAGTGTTCTAGCCAGAATGCATGTTTCAAGATGGAGCAAGGATGGAGAAAGCCAATCTACAGTGTGAGCACTTGATGTGAAAGTTCAAACCTCCCCAGTGTGGGTTACTGCTGGGGACCCTGCTTTGTTCCTGGGACATTGAGAAATAACAGCTTTACATCAGGACTGAGCACTTGGGGAAGGTAGAAGTTTGGGGGCAGGGGGAAACTCAAGGAACACTGGTGTCCCATTCCCTGGCCAGTCTTGAGGTGGGAGTTAATGGGTCTGGCAAGAAGATCCAAGTGTCCACTGGGGCCTTCTCCCCTCACTATCTCACCTCCCCTCTGCAGAGAAGGGCCACCCCAGCTCAAGTCAATCCTCTCCTCGCCCTAACTCAGCACCCCTCACTGTGACCTCCTCTCTTTGACTTCCAGTATTCCAGCCCGTCTCCACCCGTACAACCAAACTCCTCAGGGCCACCTCAGTGCGCGATGAAAAGGCCACACGTCCCCAGATGGCACCGGTGAGCACAGGCTGCCCACAGAAGGCAGGCCAGGGGCCCTCGTCTCTGCCACGTGAACATGAGTGAACAGGATCACAAGGCGGCAAGAGGCACAAGACTCTATGGCTTATGGGAGCCAATCCTCTTCATTTATAGCCACTTTACGTAGGAATTTGCGGATAGAAAGTCGGGAAGATTGGTACATTCATTATAATAACTCATATTTCACAGCGCAGCAGAATATATATATATATATATATATATATATATACTTAAATAGAGATACAGCGAGAGATAGCTATATTTAGGTATCCCGACCACACGAATCATTTGCAAACCAACAAAGGATCTGCCTGCCAGCGCACCCTGCCAGCATCTTCCTTATCCTGGCATTCGCCTTCCCTTCCCTGCCCCCAATTGCACGCATGGGGGACCCTGGCAGGATGCCTTCACGATTCCCCAGGGGGGTAGAAGTGGGAGAAGAGGAAAGGGAACAGGGTTGTTTCACACAGGAGGAGTAGAACCACACCATCCTCAGGGACGCCTGTCTACTTGGGGACTTTGAGGACCCAGTGCTTGCAGATAGAGGATGAGATCTCCCAGTGGCAATGCTGACACGGTCCCACGTGTGGTTTTGCAGGCTGTGCTCAGGCAGAGGGGACAAGTGGAGGGACACACAGAACCAGCCTATGCTCTGTTGGTCTGTTGGTCTGGCTCCAGTGCAGACATGAATTTTCTCATAATACAGTTGCACATATAGATTTGCAACAGCTTGGGGTTTGGGGAACAGTGAACAGTTGCTGGAGTTTCCAAGGGGCAGGGGCAGGATTGGTAGTGCCCAAGCTGGGCTGTGACACTGTTAAGTAGAGTGTGCAATTGTTTGGGACAAATCAGGGGGTTATAAAGGCTGTGGAGGAGAGGATGGATGATGTCACAGGCTGAATGGTGTCCCCCCCAAATTCATATACAAGCACACCTTGTTTTATTATGTATCACTTTGTTGTGCTTTGCAGACACCGCGTTCTCTTCAACATTGAGGCAAAACCCTCCCTCAGCAAAAAGATAATGACTCACTGAAGACTCAGATGATGGTGAGCGTTGTTTAGCTATGAAGTATTTTTAATTAAAGTATGTACATTGTTTTTGTAGACGTGATGCTATTGCACACTCAATAGAGCATAAATAAAACTTTTATATGTACTGGGAAACCCCAAAATTCATGAGACTTGCTTTCTTGAGATATTTGCTTTATTGTGGTGGCCTGGAACCGAACCCACAGTATCTCTGAGGTCTGTCTGTATTGAAGTACTAAACCCAAGTACCTCAGAATGTGACTGTATTTGGAAATAGGTTCTTAAAGGAGCTAACTAAGGTAAAATGAGATTGTGTGATTGGACCCTCATCCAGTAGACCTGGTGTCCTTGTAAAAAGAGGAACTCTAGATACAGACTCACTGTAGAAGGAAGACATGGTGAAGACTTAGGGAAAAGATGGCCATCTATAAGCCACGGACTGGAGCCTCAGGAGAAACCAACCCTGGTCTCAGACTTCCCGCTTCCAGACTCTAGAACTGTGAGAAAATACATTTCTGTTGTCTAAACCACCCAGCCTGTGGGCCTCAGTTATCACAGCTCGAGCAAACGTATACAGGTGACAGAGCAAACACTGGAGAAGACTTTCTGGGAAAGCCTAGAGGGATCTTCAAGGGAATGTGATTGTGTTTGCCTTGTGGCCTTCAATTCAACCCAGGACATCTTCAGTAAACCAGTTCTCTCCTGTACGTGAGCTGTGGAGTGCTGTTGGTAGTGGGGACACAGCATCAGAGCCTGGCCGCAGAGGCGAAACCCCTCTGCCGTGGTTACACACGGTGCCCACAGGTAACACACGACGCATGTGAGTGCACGCTCTACACGGTTCCATGGTTGCCTCTGGCACCGAATGCTCCTTCTGTCATGTCCCAGCTGCAGGTGGGCCCTGGGCCCCCAACTCCCAACCCCTTCCATTCTCTTGGGGCAGTGGTGCCCCAACGTGACCAGCATCAGACCAAGATGTAAAGATGCCCTAGAGCCCCGTCTTGGAATCCCAAAGGACAAGGATGGTAACTAGATGGTCTTTGAACCTTTCCATGTGGTTCTAATAAGCAGTCAGGCTTGACAATTATTGCTTGAAGCAATGATAAGACAAACACACACACACAACTCTCACTCCTTCCAAAGTTCCCAGGCTCCCTCCTGCTTCCTGCCTAACCCCCTCCCCCGACCTCCTTTTTGGATCTGTGTGGCCATTGTTGTCTCTCACACGTATGAATCTTATGGAAACAGCTTCAGCACGTCCCTATCATATGACGTTCTTCATATCAAGCAAACACCATATTACATGGTAGATGGAGTCACCAATCCGAGCTCAGGACCTTACTCTTTGATGTGAGCAATTGTTTCCCACACGACCTTGGCAGAGTCTCTGGGCTCCTCAATGTCTCATTTCCCCCACTGGTAATACAAAAATATTAAATCCTCACATCTGCCAACCTAAGCAAAAAATATATACACTAAATATATTGAGCTAGGAAATAAATTTTGAAGGAACTTCAAGAGAATTAGATCTACAGCTTCATATATTAGATCTTAGGGAATGCTTCAACCTTGCTGGATTAAAATACAGGCACGTGGTTCTATAATTTATGAAAAAATATATACAATGTGGATAGATTATTTCCATCTTCTTGGAAGTGTGATCCTGCCCGAAGGTGCAGAGTTGGACCAGGCCATCTTTCAAAATCCTCTCTGGGGTTACTTATAGGGGCTCTTCGTCACACTAATAATAAATGTATCGTGTGTGTACAATTTCAGGGGATGTGGGGGCTATAAAAAAAACCACCTCCTGCTTCGTTTCCCCACCTCTGCTCTCTACTTCTTCATGTGCTGCCATGTGCACATGGAGCCCTGTCCAAATCTCTGAGCAGGGAAGGCTTCCGGGTGGAGAAGGGACAGTCAGCCTCCTCGAATGGAGGCTTCATGGCCCAATGTCAGTGGCCAAGCTCCCCCATCCCTTCTGCCTTCACTGTCCCCCACCCAGAAGCCAGCTATAGCCTCTGGGTGTCTGTGCAGCCCCCACCCCTCACTCTCAGCATTACCCACCCAAATGGGTGGGCCCAGGGATCTCCTATCTTTGCTTCTCCACCTTGTTTCCTGCTGCCTTGAATTTTAATCCTTCCTTCTAGCCCTCTGCCAACCTCTGGGTGTCATGTGACCCAGAGCCAGAAGCCCATCCCCTTTATATGTACAGATGTGGAATGTTCTGACAGCGTTTATTTATTGTAACAACTCATTCCAGTGTGTGTGCTTGTTTACACAAATCTTGTGTCTCAGCTCTTTGACTGTAAGCTTCATGACAGGGGTGAGGCCACCCCACTGTTCCCTCCACCATTGCCCGTGGCTGGCCTGGCACCCAGCACCGAGTCAGCTTCCCAAATGGCTTTCCAATAAGTATTCTATCAGTCACTGACTGTGAAAGTTGCTACATAAAAAATCTTGTTTCTATAAAATTAGATTCACTTTCCAAACCCAACAGATAAGAATCTTCTCCTTTGAAAACAAGAATAAAATGATATTTCAAAAATCTCTGTGCCGTCAGAATTTAAGCAAACTTTTTAAAGTGTTAAAAAAAATTTCTGGCAAAACAGACCTGTATGACTGTATGTTATTGCCTTTTTAAAGGAAAAATAGATTGATAGAAATAGTAGGCTGTGGCCTTCTAAAGTTTGGTCAAATAATGACCCACTGCTGCCATTCTGCCCATTTTTTTGTCCCCACCCAACATATGTGTTGTCCCCATCTCCTCTGTACTTTAGGGGTCACCCTTAACTGGCCACCCTGGGGAACAGATGTGTACATTCCATTATTTCTTGAAGGTGTTGAAAATTTGTCATCTGTGAGTATTTATTCTCTCTTCCCATCCCCCTCTTTCTCTCTTTCCCTAAAATAACTTGTGTTTACATGTGCAACCGTCCATCACACCTTGACACTCTTTTACAAGATACCAGCCAGTGAGAGAGAAAGCGGGATGACAGAATGGGCAGGTCAAGTCTCTCTGTCACAGTTCTGTGGGTCTCTGTCTTGTCTCGCCTTCCAATTTCAAGTGCTGCAGTCTTACCTGAAGCTGCTACTATTCTCAAGTTTTAAATTACTCTCTGTTTGTGGATGAAAAGGTCATCTTATGACCTGCAGTCCCTTTTAGCCCAATTAAGTGCCCAAGTCTGTCCTCGGGATAAGGACGGCCTGGATTGCTCACAGAGCCTGCGTCACCCTTTGCCGCTCTCTCTCTTTGAGGAAAAGGTCAGTGGACATTTGTATTCAAAGGGTCACATCTCCGCTGCTCCCATCCTGGGCCCATGCGGGGGGCCTGCCAATGGGGCTCCGATCTCAGCTGCTATGACAGCTTTCAGCATTGTGCTTTGTTGAGTTCTGAATTACTTTCCCTTTGCCCACTTCCTACACAGGTGAGCGCCTCTAATTCACTGTCCAGCAACTGTTCCCCAAATTTCAGATTGATTCTGCACAGCCAGCCCGCTTGTCTGGTACTAGAGGCTGAATTGTGTCTCCCCCAAAATCATACATCGAAGACACCCTAATCACCAATGTGACTATATCTAGAGATAGGGCCTTTAAGGCGGTCATTAAGGTTAGATGAGGCCATCAGCGTGGGGCCCTAACCCAATAGGACCCATGTCCTTATAAGAAGAGACAGTGGGGATGTGTGTACATAAAGCATCGCCTCTCGGTTAGAGTGGGGGCATGTGGGAACCCAGTACAAATGGAGTCCTGGCACAGGTTTGACACAAAATGTCACTGGAAAGACCTATTTGGCAACTGGCAGAGTCTCCACATTGGCCACATGTCCTGTGGCATAAGAGCTCTCACAGTGGGGAAGGCCAACTAGAAGCTCTGAAACTGCCCCCACCTAAGCTAGAATGAAAATCAAAAACAATATCACATCCCAATGGAATAGCAGAGATTCGTGCTCCCTTTTAAGAGCTGAAGGAAGCCAGGATGGTGGTTCCCAACTTCACTTAATTCACCAGACTGGTCTCTACAAAAGACAGACCATTGAGGAGGTAAGTAGAGTGGTGCAAACTCAACAAAATGGCAACCCCAGCTGCAACTGCTCTGCCAGATGAGGGACTTCTGCTAGAGAAGCTCGACATGGCCTCAAGCACATGGTACCACATGGCCACTGATCTGACAAGTATGTCCTCTTCCTCCATTACTAGGGAGAAGGGTCAGAGCACTGAGCCCCTGGTATGACACCATATCTCTAGCAGATCGGCCAGCACTTTGGTTGCAAGTTGACATCTTTACATCCCTTCCACCCTGGAAGAGACAGCAATTCACCTTACCTGGAATTGGCACATATTCTGGTGAGAGTTTGATTTCCTGCCCGCAGACTTCTGTCCATCCAAATCCCAGCACAACTGTTCAGGGCTTAACGTGTTTGACCCAATGACTCGGGATACTGCATGACATCACCTCTGGCCAAGGGTCCCATTTTATGTCAGCTAAGCTATGATGGAGGGCTAGAGTGAATACACCACGTAAGTCTGGACAATGCAATGAGGGTGTTGCCTTTACCGGGGGCACCAGGGAGACTAAGGTTTGCAAGAGTGAATCGCAGAAAGGAGGTTACAGTTGTGAGAGCTCTGCAGAAGCTTCCCTTGAATCTTGGATGGAATACTGACTTATGCAAAAAGTACTCTCTAAAGCCTAAGTGGAGGACACTTCTCAATGCTGGGGACCGAGCCCCTGAATCATTCCTGGAGGTTCCCCAGGATTGGAAATCATTTCTGTTCCCACCAGCCAAAGCGGGGTGACCTCAACATACACACGCATTGCACAGAAGCCTCACTGGGCCATGGCTTAGCAGTGGGGTTAAATCAGTTTCAAAATACAGGCTGCTCTTGGCTCGCCATAACAAAGCCAAAGAGCAAGCCTCAAAAGACTCAGACTGATCCACAGGTGACTCAACTACATGCCAGAAAAATAACACAATGCTCTTTAAAGGAATGTAATAGAATCTAGCACCCGACAATATGACATTCAGAAGGTCTGACATCCAACACTCACCAGGCATGCAAAAAAAGCAGGAAGCCATTGATTGCATAGGAACTAATCCTAGAGATGATGGAATTAGTACACTCTCTCCTATACCCTTGCTCTACGGTCCTATATCTGGGATTCTGCAAACCACATTTCAGGTTGGAGCATCCCTCCCTTCCAGAACCAGCCCAGAGGAAGCACAGTAGGGATTCGGCTAGGCTGAAGGAGGAAGAAGAGGCATGTTCCTTCCTGTTTCTGTCTTGCTGCCTATTTGATTCCTGTTCCCACTGCTGGCAGCACTTCTTTACCTCCACAGTAACAATCCCTCCCAGTTGAATCTAGTTTGTGGTTCTTCCAACATTGGCAGAACCAGCCTCGCCACACTCTCCCTAGAGACAGCCGCACCAACCAAGCTGCACCCCTTCCTCAGAATCCTGCACTTCAACTCCTTGAGGTGACGTCCTTCCTCCAGGCTTCTAAATTTTAACAATCCTGGTTCTTCCCTCTGCCCCCCAGCCCCAGCGTGGTAGCTGCTCCTGCAATTGCTACCTCTGTGATACCTTAGAGATCTCTTCTTGCCCCTTTGGTCAACCCGTCAACAGCTTTACAGCTCATTGTCAATGTTTACGTTAACTCCTGTCTGGGCAAAGATGGGCGTGGTTCTGCCCCCTGTGAGCCTGCCTGTACAGACCTCTGGCTGCCTTATTTCCTTTAATGCTCACAAAATAAATGAGATGGGTAATTTTATCAACGGCGAATTTCCAGCTAAAGAACATGAGGTTCAGAGAAGGCAGTACTTAGCCCAGCCCCACAGGGAGGGACGCCGAAGGCTTGTTTTTAAAGACAGGCAGCGTGGCCCCACATTTTATGTGCAGCACATACGATAACATGCCTGGGCTCATTGCTATGAAGGGAAATGTCACTCCAGAGGTTCGTAAATACTACAGGGACTGTCTGTGATCCCGCAAACATCTAGAGGATGGCAAGGTGGGTCACGTGGGAGGAAATGAGTCTTGCATCCGGACAATGTCTGCTTGAGAGACCCCAAGTGATCTGGAGATAAAAATACCAGAGGAACAGGTGATTTCACTGTTGTCAGCTACAATATTAACTTCCAATTCTCTGAATTCAAACAGTCCAGCTAGTTTCCCTCAAGAAAAGTAGTTCATATGGTAATAAAACTCAAGAGTTTGATCATGGTTTTCCTTCTTGGGTGTATTAACATGGCACACACCTCTGTCTTGTTCTTTCTTGTTCCTTAATAGGGTCTCTTTCCTGGACTAGGGGTAATGGTGGGCAAACAAACAGGGCAAAGACGTGTGTCTGTGTCTGTGTCTGTGGGGGGGCGGGGGGGGCTGAAGAAAGGAGTCGACAGAAGGTAAACGACATGTTCCCAGCAGCACCTTCTATTGCACTACCTTGTACCACATCTGAACGGGTCATGGGAGAATGATGTACGGTTACCACTATCTGGCCTAATGCATATGCCAGCAGAATGCTGGGAAACTGTGCTAACATCCTTCAGAATGAAAGCAAACATGACATCCAAAATTGATCTGCAAAACCTTGTCATTTTGGTTATTTCAAGATTGTAAAACATTAGCATAAAAAGTGGTAAGTTCATTCCATTTAATGTGATTCTGGCTTTAAATAATTCCAAACGCTAAATCATGCTGAAGACCTTATTACCAGTATTGTAAAATTAGAAGACATATCTCAGTCAGTTACACTCAGTGAACTAAAAGTGTTTAGAAAAATTTAATTCCCTAATTAAGCAGCTGAGGGGTGGGGGCTACAAGTTCCTTACCCCTTGGCTGGTGGCTCTGCATCACTCCAACCTCTGCTTTTGCTGTCACAGCTTTTCTGACCTTCCTGCCTCCTTCTATCTTTTAAGGACCGTTGTGATTACATCGGGCCCATTGGATATCCAGGGAAACCTTCCCCTATCAAAACCATTAACTTAATCCTATCTGCAAAACCCCATTGGCTGTGAGGTAACATTCGCATGTCCCAGGAATTAGGATGTGGTCATATTTGCAGAAGTCAAGTTCAATAAATATTCTGCTGCCACACTGCCCACATCCCACAGCTCAGGAAAGAAAGGGCTTCCACCCAGCCACGTCCCTGCTTGAATCTCTCTCTCTCTCTCTCTCTCTCTCTCTCTCTCTCTCTCTCTCTCTCTCTCTCTCTCTCTCTCTCTCTCTGTCATCATGAGATTTGGACCATGAGAAATCTTGCCTCTATTCAACAGGCACTTCTCTGGCTCACCCTCTCCCCACCCCACCCCCACCCCGTGAGGAAAAATAAATGAAGTGCATTCAGACATGAATTCTCCAGATGGAGGCTTGGGGTAAATCCCAGGCCTCTGGTCCCAGGTCCAAAACACTAGAAGTTATCTAGGATGTTGATGCTTCACCTTGAAACTCAACTCCAGCAAAAAGTTCTGGGAAATTCTCACACATTAAAGAATTTCTCTAAGTGTCTGAAGAGCTGAGAATCTAACCTGATTCTCATTCTGTAACAGGCAAAATCCTTTTTTTTTTTTCAGATAAATTAAGTGTATTATTTTTCATAATGATGAGATCTAATACTATAATTATAAAAATAAAAAAGACTAGTGTAGCTGTCTACTGCTGTCACTATTCCTTTCAACATCTGAGGATAGAATTTTTTCACATATAATTCTATTAGTTAACATGAAAAACATTATTTCCCAGTAGTTCAGTGACTTTTATAAAGATAAAACTTTGAAGGTTATCTTCAAAAAAGCTGGAATTCTTAAGCAGTGAAAACCTGAATATAAGGAAAATAGCTGTCCTTATTGTCCATGAAAAATCCACAGGATAGAAGCATTCATAGGTAATAGTTATTTGAGTGGGAGGCCCCATGTTCTTACTTAGAAATGTAGCTCAATTAAAATACATTTCCATTTTATCAAAATTAGCTGCACAATACATAGGTGAATATTGGATAAAGTTCCGGACAAATAACAAGACCAATTTCAAAGAAGATTTCAAGGAAAAAGAAAATGTTTTAAATTGGGAAACCAAAAAATTTTTCTTTGGTAATTGTTTTCATTAATAATAGCTTCCAGTTTCATGGGTAATTTGCCTTTTTAATTATGGAAAATACACCTTAAACAATGAAAGCTAAGTTTTTCTACTCTAAAAATATTAACCTCCTGTGGAGTCAAATTAAGATGAGCATCTCTTCACATTTGCATGAAGTTTAACTTTATTTTCTACAGAGCGAGTCTGAAACATGACTCATCTTTCACATTCTACCATGTTTGTGCACAGCTAGAGCAGATAGAGTTCTCCTGCTTAGGCTTATTTTGGTTTCCAAAAACAGTAACCATTTCCCACTGGCTTAAGCCAAAGGGAAGGATTGATTGTAAGGCTGTCCCCTAGACTCCAAGGACAAGCAGGCAGGTGAGCAGTCAGGACACCAGGACTTGGGACCTGGCGGCCCCTAGAGCACCAGGAAACACCGATGATTAGCTTCTCTGCTTTCTTTGTAAAATTGCCCTCTCAGTAACTCAAAGCCACATGCAGATGGAAGATGGCCAACCACAAGCCCAAGTTCACACGTGTGGTTTCTACTACATGGGATCTCCATGCATACATGTGGTCAGATTGCCCAGAAAATTAGCCCGGCTTGGCTAAGGACCCACCTCTGGGGGGACTGACTATGCCTGGGGCGTATGGTCCCATAACAGACTCATGGCCCCAGGAGCCAGCCCTGAGCCTGGCAAGGTCAGCATGTCCTTGAAAGGGGGCTGGTTAGACAGACTGTCAGCTCTACACAGAAAGAAACTCCCACTCTTGCGGGTTCAGATCTTTGGTCCGAGGAAATCTGGGGTTCATTCGGGCCATGTTTCTAAAGATGAAGGAATTGGCATTTGAAGCACAGTGACTGATTGTCATGCAGGGTCTCTTCTCTGGTCTTGCTCCCCGCACAAGAACGCAGGATATGGTGAGGCCAGAAAGGAAAACCCACAGAGCCATAGGTAGGGGAGTCATGCCACTGTAGTCTCGCTGGTGGCTGGGTTGGAGACACAGGAAGCAGGAGCCACAGTATCCACAACCTGCCATCCGCTTTCCTGCTAACCAACCAACCTCACTTGCTAACTGCAATCTGCCGCGCTTGCTAACTCAGCCACAACAGTTATATTAGTGGCTAATGGCTAACCGGTAACAGCTGATGGCCATCTACTACCCTAGCCAGCACCTTTCCATGTGAGGCCGAGAGCCTAGATACTGTTCTCTGGGACACTGTCCCACACTGAGCACCGGTAAGGACCACCCCACACCTTGCTGGATACTTAGCACCCCTGGTCCACCCAAAAAGTGCCAAAAGAGCTCCCTTCCCAGTCACGGTGACACTGAACCAGCCCAGGTCATTTGAAGTGCTTCCTCAGAGTTCAGCACTCATCCTGCTGCAAAACACTGCAGCTCAGTCACAGTGAAACACACAGGTGTGAGGTCAGCCCCAGAGCAAGCGGTGAAACAGCACAAGCCATGAGCACACCACAGCTGCCTCTGCGAGCCCACCGGCCACCAACCTTAAGCAAACAGCTGAACCTCCCTGAACCGTGATTCCTCAGCATCCAAAACATGAACTAAACGATGCCTTCCCCATAGGCTTACTGGAGGAAGAAAATCGGGTATTGGGTTGAACAATAGGAAGTGTCTGGTTTTACAGGTCAAATAGTTGAATATGTGCAGTTTACCTGGGTTCACACCAACATTAGAGGGCTTTAGCACAGTACCTGGCACATAACAAAACAAAAATATGAATTCTCCAAAGAGGAAACTTCAACTTGGATTGTGCAAAGAGCAATTTTAAAAATGACTTCTAGGTAAGAACATTGTGTCCCCCCCTTCCCCACCAACCCTGGACAGAATCGATCACATGCCATTCACAAAGGTATAAACAAGTGGGAAGAAAGAAACGTTTGGGGGAATTTGAGTTAAACACCGTCTGTGGCCGCTCATGACAATTGGAAAGTCAGAAAGAAGGTACCGTCCCGATGGAGTCTCAGAGCATGCTGGCCATCTGTCCTCTGTTTATGGAAGGTCCTGGAGAAAGCTACTCTCTAAGATGACTGCAGTCATTCAAAAGAAGACGAAACACAGCCTTCCCCTCCTTTCCCGCGAGCAGGAAGTGGGGCTGGAATCAGTAGCTGAAGGGGCTGTGGATTTCGAGATGGTTTTAATTTTTAATTGTTTCAGCCTCACCTTTTGCATAATTTTGCATAAAAAATAACTTTTAAGTCAAGCTCCCCAAGGCCCTAACCTGTCACTTGTGTACAAATCCGACTGTCCAGTAGTCAGGAAAGCACAGAGAGTATTAACTGCCTGGGTATAAAACATGAGAATGAATGTTCCTTGGCACTTTCCACTGGCAGTTAACTTTTAATTAAAAGCTGAAAAAGACATTAATTATCAGTTAACAAATTTCAATCTCTAATCAGACGAGGGAATTAATGTGGACCAAAAAAAGGGCTCGATAATTACTTCTTGCAGTTTAGAAAAAGGGTGAAGATAAAAGTGTACCTCTGCCCCGTTCTTCCCTTCCGGCTTCAGGAAACATGGATGATGTTTGCCCGTTTTCCAGGCTGAAGATTTAAGGGTCCTGTTATGAATAACCTTAGGCGGAAGGGCACCTAACCCCAGCGGAAAGGGAAGCTGTTGGCGCATCTTTGCAAGCTGGATTTTCTCCACACTCTAAAAGCTGCTGGCGTTCAAAGCAAATTCGACCCAGGTGGGAAAATTAGGGGTTCTCACGTCTCGTGACCTTACAGCTATCACATGGGCAGAGCTTCCCAGTGGAAGAGCAGTTATTTATACCTTGTGTGTATGTATGTGTATATATATATATATATATATATATATATATATATATATATATATATATATACACACACACACACATATAATACCTTGTAAATAACTGGTAAAACTTATACCAGTTATTTATACCTTGTGATTCCCTGGCCCCAAACCTCCTTCTGAGAGAGTCCCCCACTTTCTTCCAGAATGGGCATTTTCTTTCCTCTCTTTGTTTCCTTGGAAGGAAAACAAGCAACGCTCGCTTGACAAGAGAAGTCAGCCATTGAGGATGAAAAGTAGAGGGTCAAAGACATTCCATTCCTCAGAGGAAGTCTTGCTCCCAGATGGCCAAGCCAGGTGGTCACCCTGCTGGGGGCCACCAACCCCATGAATGAATTAAGACCTGGGTTAAATATAGCAACAACAAAAAATTGTTTTTTCACTTGGAAGACCCCGGTGTAGGCTGTTTTAGTTCCCCCACTGGACCACAAGCACACTTTGAGGTCGCAGAACTGAGGAAAGGGATGAGGAAGAAGATTTGCAAAGGTGAGACAAGAGGTAGCACCGACCCACTGTTGTCAAAAACCCTTTATCCTCAGAATGAGGGGGGAACACATTCCAAACTGACCTGTGCCTCTGTGCACATGAGCCCCTGAGTAGAACCAGAGAATCAAAATGGAATTGAAGTGGAAAAATGAAAGCAAAAATGAAGAGTGGACGTAGGATTAGGTGTGACGCTGTGGTCTTACTTTATTATATCCCCTAATACTTTACAAATGTGTGAATTGAAAATCACCGCCACTGCCCCAGTCACTGGGGAGACTTGGAGGAAAAACAATCTCATTGGAGCAGTGTCCTCTCCTGTGCAGGCAAAGACAGACCCATTCACAGCCAGCGAGGAGGCACCTGAAATAGAAGCTGGTCCTGGGAAGAAGCCAAAAGCTCCTGGGCACAGTGATGCCAGGGTTTATTGTTTTGCATGGGACAATAGCAAGGTCAGTAACAGGAGCGCCATCCCTTTCATTAGGTGAGAGCAACTGTGTTGTCTCCGAGAAGAAACAGCGCTCACCTTGGCCAGGTGACCCTGCTTTGCAGGTGAGCTAGGAAGGCTGGTCATGAGACTGAACTAGACGTAGGGCACAGCTAGAAATAGTACTGATGGTTCCACCTGGGGCCTCAGCAGCAGCGGGAGTCCCCATCAGCACCCAACCCAACCTAGAGGTGCTCAGAATTCAAGACTCATGAAGGGACCACATTGGAGAAAACGCAATCCTCCTAAGAAGGTCCCCATAATCGACCCTTCAGTAAAGAAACTATATGCCTCCATCTCCATGCAGGATGGGTCCAGAAAAACAAACTATGAACTAATCAAGAAAAAGACAGCAAAAGCCCCGGGACTTTGTCCGGATCTGATGAGAAGGTGTAGAGCCCCTCCTGACAACAACTGGGCCACTTTATAAGATAAATCAATGTTTCTTCTAAGAAAAAAGGAGAGTTTCCTACATAACTGGAACATCATTGTCACACCTAAGAATTTGCCATTAATAAAGAATATTATTGAATGTACAGTCCATAGTCAAACGTCCCAGTCGTCAGAGACCCCATCAAGGATCATGCAACGTATTTAGTCATCACGCCTCTTTAGTCTCTTTTTACCTAGAACAGATCCCTTGCCTATGTTTTCGGTTTTGCATTTGTTTTCCTTTGTAACATAATTTTTAAGAGTCCAGGCCAGTTGTTTCGTAGAATGTCCTACAGTTTGAATTTGTCTGATTGTGTCCTCATTGTTAGATGCAGGTGAAACACTTTGGGCCAGAAGCTAAATATTTGATGCCCTTCCCTTTGCATCAGAGCAGGAGGCCCTGATGTCAGCTTCTCCCCGACCCTGATGTTGACACATGGCTGGGCTGGGAAGGGAAGTTTCCCCTTGTAATTAATGAATAAACTAGGGAGTGTAACTCTGAGACCATGTCACTATCCTGTTCCCCAACAATGTTTCATCCGAGGATTTCACCTGACTCGATTACAGTGACAATTGCAAAATAATGATTTTCTAATACCATCATTTTCCATCGAATACTATCTCCTCCTTTTGTTTTGTTGTTTTGCACTTGCCCTGTGGATTTGAAGGAAGGAGAGATCTCTAGCTGGGGTAATAAAGGAAACCTCAGGAAGTAGCTGGCATTGGAGAAGTGGAAGGAAATTGAAAAAGCTGCTTTGGGCACCCTATATGAGGAAACAGATACTTGCTACAGAGCCAGCTACGGTGTCCTGGCTGGCCTCGGTGACAATGGCACTTCTTTCTCCAGTCTTCTGCTGGTTTGTGTAGACACACGCATGAGGAGCCATGTTGAAGAGAGGTGGGACAAGAATTGTGTCCACAATCGGGGCAACAGGTTGCTAGGCTCCTGGGGTGACAGGAGAAAGTCAGGCTCTGGCCCTTGTCCATTGACCCAGCAGGTCATCTGAGCCTAGTACCCCCACGTCCCTCAGACACATAACTATAGGGCACGTGTGCTCAACACAGCTTCCCAAAATATCGATGCTGAAGGTTTGGGGGAAATAGACATTTTTATATGAAAACAAGTAGGACTATGATCAGAATGCAAATCATAAACAAAATGTGAGACTAAAATATGAGATTTATGTAAATGTTTTGTCCTTTTGATAACCCATTCTGGGCTATCCCCCAGGACCCCAGGGATACGCGTCTTCTCTCTGTGCTTCAAAGAAACTAAGAGGAACATTTGAAAAACATTGTCCAAAGCCAGGGAAGCAATGAGTGGGCCCCAAATGTCAGATATCAGGGAAGAAAAATAGATAATGAGCAGACTTGATGATACAAAAGCAAATGACAATTTGACTGAATATTGATTTTTTTTTAAAATCAATATATGGTCCCAGGAGGGAAGAATTACTAGCAATTAATCCTTAGACATGTTGTTTTTTATAATACCCTTATTGGTAGAGAGGGCTCTGAAAAGCTCTCCTTGTTCTTTTCCTGCAGATAACTAGAACACTTCATGGAGTGTGTTAGTAAAGAGAAAACAGGCCCTAACATTCTTTCAGGGTTTAATTTTAGGGTTTTTATTTTAGGGTTCAAATTCTATACTTTGCAGAGAGAACACTTTAAAAAATCCAATCAAATAGAATAAGCATCGCAAAATCTTATCGGGATTTGGCATCTGGTTCATCATTTCATAAAATAGAGAGAAAAAATATCAATGCTTTAAATAGAACAAAATGAAGTCATTATTTTTATGGAATTTTTGAAAATCTAAACTCTAAGGGCTCAGATTTAATTAAGCCACCGTAAAGTGAAAACCAACATAGCCTATAAGTGTAGATTTTTATGAAGTGGAAGGTACGCTAATTTTTATAATTACAAAGTGGGAGACTTCTCTGGGTCTGTCTGTCCATTTTAATTCTGGGCTCTCTTAAGTTTTAGTTCATTGCCTCTTTGGAACCAAAGTCTCAGCAGCTGAAATTTTAATGATGTCAGAAAGCACACTCCACTCTCACCACTGTTTCTGCCTGGAGAGCATGTTAGGTTACAGACTGTGTACACGTGGAGGAGAGCGTTTCACTCTAAGAACCCAGGGCCTCTAACGCAGCAAGAGAAGCTGATCACCACGCTCCTTGGTCTTTCGCAATGGGGACATGTGTCAGGGCTGAGAGGTCTGCAAGGTGAACAGCTGAGTGTAAAGCTCCACCCCACCTCAAAATCCTTAAACCCCATCTAACCTGTGTCCTTCCTGCACTTTCTTTCCTAGTATTTATCAGTTTACAGTTATGTATTTATTTGTCTAAGGTATGTCTTCTCAACTAGACTGGAAGGCCCATGGGGCTGGGGGTCATGCTCCTTGTCTGTCCCTAAGTTCCCAAGACAAACATGTGCTGAATGAATGAATGAATACATGAATACATGAATGGCTTCCAAGTAGCAATCTTATCTGAGAGTTTTCCTCCTTTCCCGGGCTTTCGTTACTTGGTAATTAGCCGACAGCCCACCTGGACTTTTATTCAACCAAGTGGGTAGGCTCAAGATTCTGGCTTCCTTGGAAACTCAGTCACTGATCCAGTCTACATTCTCTGAGCCCTTATCATGTCCCAAGCACTATAGCAAGAGCTGCATATATAAAACCAAGGATGCAAACAAATGTGTGAACACACCAACCAAATCAAAGCCTGCAACAACCGTTTCTTTTCAATGGCAAGCATACTGATGCTTTTATTTTTAAAACACAATATGAAAAGAGAGAGAAATTATAAATTTAGGAAGAAAAACAAAAGAAATAGCCACCTTTAATCATCAGTATCCAGGCCCAGAGGAGAGCATGGTCTCTGATTTCACCCCCTGGAGCACCAAATTTTCCTCTCATACAAACAGTAGACATCAATGGACATCCCCAAAATTTCTTATACATAACTTCAGCAACCAACTAGCAAATGGCTTTAATCTCAAATGCCAGCTCCTACTGATTAGTAGCTGTGGGTTGAAGCCACTACCATGCTAAGTGGGAAAAGGCCACCATCAATTAGTGATGTCTGCCATGGTTACCATATGGCATATTTTTGTCAGTTCTGCCCTAGGACATGGACATTACTCTATGGAGATCAAAGGAGCATTTTCCAACCCCGCTTTAGCACAATTTGGGACATACAATAGGTGGCCAAGAAAAATTTAATTAGGTCGATTAGTCTCCATTCTAGTGGTGTTCACTTGGTGAGTTTATGCCACACTTTCTATACCATTTTGCAGCTGAAGAGTCTATGGGAGGATAATGATTTTGGGGTGGAGACATTACAAATGGCCTTTGCTCTGATTCTAATTCATAATTATCTGATAGAGTAACATTCCTTTAAGTCTTCTGACTTACACAACAGAGCCCAAGACCTTCCTGATTTAAGTTATACCCAAGAAGATTCCGTGTTTCCCCAGGATATGCAGCCCTTCCACACTTGGTTACAAACATTCATCTATTCATCTGCAAGTTCTGTAAAAGCAAGGACGACTTCCAACTCATTTTTGTTTCATCAACCCCAAGAACAGTGCCTGCTACATAGCAGGTTCTTATTAACTGTTACTTCAATAAATGAACTGAAAATCTTACACAAAGAAGATGGAAAAGTTGGCTCAACAATACCAAGATCTGGATATTTGAACCATGGCTGACACTTCATATTTTAGAGTAGCAGGAAAACTAAGGCAAGACATCTCTGAGTTCGAAAGAAAAAGATAAATTCTGTTCAAGATAAGGTAGAAAAGTAGATATATTATCACTACTGCCTGCTATACATTTTTTTATCAAAAATAGTACAAAATACTGTGATGTTTAAATATATAAAAAATAATTATGGGAAACTCAACAACAAAAAACAAAGAATCAAATATTACAATGAGAAAAGAAATTGAATAGATATTTCTCCAAAGAAGATCTACAAATGTCCAAAAACCACATGAAAAGATGCTCAATATCACTAATCATTAGGAAATGCAAATCAAAATCACAATGAGATACTACTTCAAGCCCATTAAGGTGGGTGTTATTAAGAAAGAAAGAAAGAAAGAAAGAAAGAAAGAAAGAAAGAAAGAAAGAAAGAAAGAAAGAAAGAAAGAAAGAAAGAAAGGAAGGAAGGAAGGAAGGAAGGAAGGAAGGAAGGAAGGAAGGAAGGAAGGAAGGAAGGAAGGATTGCTGAGGTTGTAGAGAAACTGAAACTCTTGTGTAATGTTAGTGGGTGTGTAAAATGGTGCAGCTTCTGTGGAAAGAGTATGCTGGTCCCTCAAAAAATTAAATTATCATATGACCCAGCAATCCCAACTGTGAGTGTGTACGCAAAGAACTAAAAGCAGGGGCTCAAACACACATTTGTGTTCATAAGAGCCAAAAGGTGGAAACAACCCAAATGTCCATTCATGGATGAATAGATTTTTAAAATGTGGTCTATACATATAATGCAATATTTTTCAGCCTTAAAAAAGGAAGGAAATAATCCATAAGATCCAAGATGGTAGAGTAAATATTGTGCCTACTTTCTTCTGTGAACACATTAAAATTACAACTAAATTATAGAACAATCAACCTAGAAAACGATCTGAAGTCTAGCTAAACAGAAGTTTTATAGCTCAGGATATAAAGAAGCCATGTCGTGACTGGTAGGAGGAGTGGAGACGCAACATGAGCCGGCCCAAAACCTCCATGTGGTGGTTGAGTATCAGGAGTGATTTCTCAGCCGCAGAGGTTCCACCCAGAGGACAGAGGGAGGGAAGCCCCACTCCAGCCTCCCCAGCCTGCAGTACTGGTGGTGGGAAGAGGAGCCCCCACAACACCTGGCTGTAAAAAACAGTGGAGATTCTGACGCTGAGGTGGACAGAAGGCTGCGGGAAACCCAGGAGTCCTCTTAAACAACCCATTCTCAGACTCACTCACTCGCAGGCACTCACCTTGGGCTCCGGCAGAGGGACAGTGGCTCAGGGGGCATCAGAGACATATGAGGGGGCAGACTGAGGTGTGTGGCTACAGTGAGAGGACTGGAGGCCAGTCAGCATTTTCCCTGTGTTGGAGCCTTCTCCCACACAGCTAGCAGGCAGACGCCATCTTTCCTGTATTGAGCCCGCCCTCTACGCTTACGGTCATATCTGAATCTGATTGGTCTGGTGAACTATACGCTACTGATTCACTGGGACCCGGCCCCACCCAACTCCCCCAACACCAGAGACACTTTCTCGGAGCAGTCTGCTCCACCCACGTTGCACTCTTTCTTGGAAAACTATCAGAGTCCACACGCCCCAGGTAGGTGGCAATTGGCCTCCTTGTGCTCTGAGACTTTTCCTGAGTAGCTGCAGGCTCAGCACTGGCACCAAACCAGAGTCTATGTTAACCTGGTGACCACAACTGTTCCCACTCTGGTAACTCCCTGGGACCTTTGCCTCACCCTACTTTCTTACCGCATGAGGCTTTGTCAGTGGGTGAACCTTAAGGGAGCTGACAAGGGGTGACTGGCTTTTTGCAGAGGTGCCCTAGGCCTGGTACTTGCGGCAGCCGTCCTCAGCTCACAGTGTGGCCTCTCCCATATGCTTCCAACTTTAGCCCATGCAGCGAACAAACATGGGTCATTTTGTAGCTCCAACCACATAGTCTCTGGCTGATTACAGTCAATGAGTGACCTGGGCACGCACCGGAGCCCCTCCCAAGAAGCCCCAGAACCAGTATACTTGGAGGTTGGCTTCAGACCACAGCAGAGCACCACCCAATTAGCCCCTTAAGTGGCACACCCAAAGGGCAGTCTCAACAGGCACCAGAGCACTGGGGTGAATCTTACTCGGTGGGGTAAGCCCCCTGCACAGCAGCCCATAAGCTGTAGATTTGGCCAAACTCCACAGCCAATCAGGCTGAGGGCCAATGCCACCCACTGATATGCCAATATCAATCAAGGCTCAATGATAACAGGAGGGCACACACAAGGGACACTCCTAGAGAGCCCAGAGCAAGTGACCAGACAGAGTGCCAGGCCCCACAGGGCACCTACTACATTAGGCCACCTGGCCAAGACTGGAAGACATAGCAGATCTACCCAATACATAAAAACAAGCACAGAGAGGCAGCCAAAATGAGCAAACAAAGAAATGAAAGAACAGAAGGAAACTCCAGAAAAAGAACTAAATAAAATGAAGGCAAGCAACCTACCAGATATAAGTTCAAAACACTAATTATAAGGATGCTTGAGGAACTTAGTGAGAACTTCAGCAGAGAGATAGCAAGCATAAAAAAGGATATTGAAACCATAAAAAGAACCAGTCAGAAGTGAAGAATACAATAACTGAAATAAAGAATGCACTAGAAGGAATCACCAGCAGACTAGATGAAGCAGAGGATCGAATCAGCGATTTGGAAGACAAGGTAGTAGAAAACACCCAATTGGAACAGCAAAAAGAAAAATGAATCAGAAAAGCTGAGGATAGTTTAAGAGACCTCTGGCACATCAAGCATAACATCATAGGGGTACTAGAAGGGGAAAAGAGAAAGCAAGGGATTGAGAATCTATTTGAAGAATTAATGACTGAAAGCTTTCCTATCCTGGAGAAGGAAATAGACATATAAGTCCAGGAAGCAGAGAGAGTCCCAAACAAGATAAACTCAAACAGGCCCACACCAAGACACATTACAATTAAAATAGCAAAGGTTAAAGACAAAGAGAGAATCCTAAAAGCAGCAAGAGAAAAGCAACTAGTAGCTTATAAGGGAGCTCCCATAAGATTGTTAGCTGATTTTCCAACAGAAACTTTGCAGGCCAAAAGGAATTGGCACAAAATATTTAATGTGATGAAAAGTAAGAACCTATAACCAAGGGTACTCTGCCCAGCAAGGTTACCATTTAAAATTAAAGGACAGATAAAGAGCATCCCAGACAAGAAAAAGCGAAAGGAGTTTATCACCACCAAACCAGTATTACAAGGCATGTTAGAGAGACTTCTTTAAAATGGAAAAATATATATATATAAAATTATGAATAAAATGGCAATAGTTACATATCTTTCAATAATTACTTTCAATGTAAATGGATTAAATGCTCCAATCAAAAGACATAGGGTGGCTGAATGGATAAGAAAACATAACCCTTACATAAGCTGCCTATTAGAGACCTGCTTCAGATTGAAAGACACACAGAGATGAAAAGTGAAGGGATGAAAAAGTTATTTCATGAAAATGGAAATGAAAAAACAAAAAAAAGATGGGGTAGCAATACTTATACCAGATAAAATAGACTTTAAAACAAAGACTATAACAAGAGACAAAGAAAGACCCGGTAATCCCACTTCAGGATATTTATCCAAAGAAACCCAAAACACTACTTTGAGGGGATGTGTGCATTGCAGCAGTGTTTACAATGGCCAAGATGTGGAGGCAGCTAAGCATTGATGGAAGAATAGATAAAGAGGAGGTATTATATAGAGAGATACATATCTATAGATAGATGACAGATGAAAGAGAGAGAGAATGAGAGACAGAGAGAGAGAGAGGGAGAGAGAGAATGGAATATTGCTTGGCCAGGGAAGGGAGTGGGTTCTTGCCATCTGCAGCGGCATGGATGGACCTGGAGGGTACTGTGCTGAGTGGAGTGTGTCAGACAGAGAAAGACAGATGCAATGTGATTTCACTTATATAGAGAATCTAAAGAACAAAATAAACAAACAAACAAAAAACAGAAAACTCATAGACACAAAAAACATTTTGAGGATTGCCAGATGTGGGGGAGGTGATTGTGGGTGTGGGTGAAAAAAGAGGAAGGGATTAAGAAGTTCAAGTTGGTTGTTACAAAGTAGTCATGAGGATGTAGGGTATAACATTAGAAATATAGTCAATAATATTGTAATAACTATATATTGTGTCAGATGGGCACTAGATTTGTTGGGGTGATAGTTGGGAGGGGGTTGGGGAACATGGTGAAAAAGGTGAAAGGATTAATAAGTACAAATTAGTAGTTACAAAATAGTCATGGAGATGTAAATTGAAGCATAAGGAATATAGTCAATTATATGTTAATAACTACGTATAGTGCCAGGTGGGTACTAGACTAGGCAGGGGAATCTCTTGTTAAATTATATAAATGTCTAACCACTATGCTGTACACTGGAAATTAATATAAAATAATATTGAATTTCAACTGTAATTGAAAAATTAAAAAGTGGGGAGAAAGTGAAGAGGAATAAATGGTCCAAATTTCCAGGTATAAAACAAGTGAGTCACAGGGATGTAATGTACAATATGGGGAATACAGTCAATAATATTGTGATAACGTGGTACGGTGTCAGATGGTTGCTGGACTTATCGTGGTGATCACTTCTTTAGTTATATAAATGTTGAGTAATTATGGTGTATCTTTGAAACTAATAAATACTGTATGTTAACTATATTTTTAATAAAAGTCTTTCAAAAATTAGGAAGAAAATTCTGACACGTGCTCCAACATGGGAAAGGAATACATCATACTAAGTGAAATACACCAGACACAAAGGACAATATTATATCATTCCACTTCTGTGAGCTACTTTGGGTGGTCGAATTCATAGACAGAAAAATAGAATGGTGGTTGCCAGGAGCTGAGAAAGCAGGGAATGGGGAGTTTAATGGCATAGTTCAGTTTGGGAAGAGGGAAATGTTTTGGAGATGGATGCACAACAAAATGAATATGCTCAGTGCCACTGTACTTCATGTCACTTGAAAAGTATTAAAATGGTAAACTTATGTCATGCCTATTTCACCACAATAAAATAAATTTTAAAAAACCAAAACTGCACACACCCTTAGGATTATGCTATTTCACCTTTACAGAATTTATCCTACATATTTATTCACAAACACAGGAAACTACATATGTATAAAGTTGTCTGTTGCAGCATTCTTTATAATAACAAAATACTGGAAGCCATCTAATGGGCATCATGAGAGGACCAACTAAATAAATTATCATTCCAAGCATACAATGGAAAATTTTGCAGCTGTAAAAATGAATCAAGCTGCTCTCTATAGACTCACATGGAAAATTTTCCAAGATAAATAATTGAGTGAAAAAAGCAAGGTGCAGAGCAGAGCATATAGTATGCTACAATTTGTTTTAAAATGGGAGGAGAGTGTGTCCTTGAATTGCCTGTAATGCGCAAACTTCTCCTGGAAGAATACTCAAGAAAATCATAAACAGTGTTGCCAGTGAGGCAGATAAATGCCAGCAGGGGACGAAGGGGGCTTTTTACGCATGCCCTGTTTAATTTTTGATTTGAGATCATGTGAATTCCTCCACGCTCTTTGTCTCTCATGCTGCTCCAACCACAACGGTCTTCTTGCAATTTCTAAAACACACCAAGCCCCTCCTTGCCTCAGAGCTTGTATCCTTATGATGTCCTTTCCCTTGGATCCTTGCTCTTTCCGCAGATATTCACCAGCTTGGCTCTCTCGTTTCATTTGGGTCAGTGCTAACATGGCACATCCACGGGCAGGACTTCCATGTCGGTCATACGTGTAATTGTGCCATGTCCCACTCATGCCCCCTCTATTCCTTCCCTTCTATATTATTCTTGATAGCACTTATTAGTACTGGAAATGCATAGTATGGACACATTCCTTTGCTAGTTTATTACCTGTCTCGGCCACTAGAAAAGAAGCTTCCTGAGGGTCCCCCCAAAGTTGTCAGGTATGTTGCTATTTTGTGCATTGCTGGCTCGAACAGCTCCTGGCATGTAATAGGGGTTCAATGTATTTTTGTTGACTGATTGAGTGAAGGGCAGAATGTGGTTCAAGTATCTGAGTCCATGGTTCAATGAACCCATGTCTTCCACACCTCAGGTGCTTAGAGAGGGAATGGAGAAAGATGCTCTCAATTTGCTACATGATTCATTCTTTATCAGACCGATCAACACGTCCGTGGGTTCACTTGGTAGGGGTCTCTGTAGAGCTATGGAAGGCACTGGTGCTGGACTGGGCTGGCCCATCGCGCATATTCCAACACAGTGGAATCAGACACTGATTCCCTGCTGTGTCTGGGATAGAAGCTGGACTGAAGTGAAAAGAGAATGGAGGGGGAAGGACTGCACATATAAAGTGCTGTTCTTAACACGGAGCCTGGCACACAGTAAGCTCCAATAAATGTTATGGTGTGCCATTATCTATCACGGGCATGGCTGGTGTGCAGCTCCACATGACCCCGAAGCTGTAGATTGCCACAGATAGAAAGACTAAAGGCAACATCCACTCCAAAATGCTGCTTCATCCAGGAAGAGGGCACCAGCAGAGGAAACTGACCAGAACAAATTAACTATTTCTTAAACAGATAAATAAACGTAAATTTCTATTTTGCAGTTGTGGTAAAAAAAAAAAAAAATGTTTGGTGAAAACTACAAGAAAGCTTGTGATGTAGACAAAGTGGTCTACAGAAGCTTGAGTCCCGCTGTGCCCACTGGGTCCTGAATTGGCATGGAAGGGAGGAAGTGGGCAGTGCGCTGGGGAGTCCTGCTGGTTGTGTAGCACCAAAGGCACACCTGCTGGAATTTCTTCCCTGGGTGAAAGAGTTGTTCTGTGAACAAGTTTTATTGAACATCACATGCCCTGATTTCTCAGCACTTCCACGATTTCATGAGAAATGAGAGATGCTAGATGCATGCCTTAATTGGAAAGCTATGCTCGGTGACCTAACCACAGGCTGTGACAGCATGGTACTAGCTCATTTTGTAAATGGGAGGAGGGGAAAACCTTCTTCCAGCCATCATTATAAAAATTGTGTGGATTCAGCAGAAAACCAAAGGAGCAAGCAAAATGCCATGACCTCTTACACCTCTGAGCCATGAGGCAGCAGCTGACCAGTCCTGTCAGACGCTCCCCGTTTGACTTGCCCTTTAAACTCTGATTCCACTGTGTTGGAATATGCGCAATGTGCCAGCCCAGTCCAGCACCAGTGCCTTCCATAGCTCTATAGAGACCCCTCACCAAGTGAACCCATGGATGTGTGCTGTCACAGCCTGTGGTTAGGTCACCGACCATAGCTTTCCAATTAAGGCATGCATCTAGCATCTCTCATTTCTCATGAAATCGCGGAAGTGCTGAGAAATCAGGGCATGTGATGTTCAATAAAACTTGTTCACAGAACAACTCTTTCACCCAGGGAAGAAATTCCAGCAGGTGTGCCTTTGGCGCCACACAACCAGCAGGACTCCCCCAGCTCACTGTCCACTTCCTCCCTTCCACGCCAATTCAGGACCCAATGGACTCAAGCTTCTGTAGACCACTTTGCTTACATCACAAGCTTTCTTGTAGTTTTTACCAAACGTTTATTTATCTGTTTAAGAAATAGTTAATTTGTTCTGGTCAGTTTCCTCTGCTGGTGCCCTCTTCCTGGATGAAGCAGCATTTTGGAGTGGAGTTGCCTTTAGTCTTTCTATCTGTGGCAATCTACAGCTTCGGGGTCATGTGGAGCTGCACACCAGCCATGCCCGTATTAGATAATGACACACCATAACATTTATTGGAGCTTACTGTGTGCCAGGCTCCGTGTTAAGAACAGCACTTTATATGTGCAGTCCTTCCCCCTCCATTCTCTTTTCACTTCAGTCCAGCTTCTATCCCAGACACAGCAGGGAATCAGTGTCTGATTCCACTGTGTTGGAATATGCGCAATGGGCCAGCCCAATCCAGCACCAGTGCCTTCCATAGCTCTACAGAGACCCCTACCAAGTGAACCCACGGACGTGTTGATCGGTCTGATAAAGAATGAATCATGTAGCAAATTGAGAGCATCTTTCTCCATTCCCTCTCTAAGCACCTGAGGTGTGGAAGACATGGGTTCATTGAACCATGGACTCAGATACTTGAACCACATTCTGCCCTTCACTCAATCAGTCAACAAAAATACATTGAACCCCTATTACATGCCAGGAGCTGTTCTAGCCAGCAATGCACAAAATAGCAACATACCTGACAACTTTGGGGGGACCCTCAGGAAGCTTCTTTTCTAGTGGCCGAGACAGGTAATAAACTAGCAAAGGAATGTGTCCATACTATGCATTTCCAGTACTAATAAGTGCTATCAAGAATAATATAGAAGGGAAGGAATAGAGGGGGCATGAGTGGGACATGGCACAATTACACGTATGACCGACATGGAAGTCCTGCCCGTGGATGTGCCATGTTAGCACTGACCCAAATGAAACGAGAGAGCCAAGCTGGTGAATATCTGCGGAAAGAGCGAGGATCCAAGGGAAAGGACATCATAAGGATACAAGCTCTGAGGCAAGGAGGGGCTTGGTGTGTTTTAGAAATTGCAAGAAGACCGTTGTGGTTGGAGCAGCATGAGAGACAAGGAGCCTGGAGGAATTCAAGATCATAAAGTTACATGAACATCAGTTGTGTAGAGACCTGGGAGCCATGATAAAACATTTGGATTTTCTTCTAAACGTGTGGAGAAAGCTTCAGAGCAGAAGAATGGCTTGATCTGGTTTATATTTTAAAATATTACTTCAATTATTTTGTGGAGTAGAAGCAATTGGGAGACTATTGCCAGTGAGAGATGACGGTGCCTTTGACAGGGCGAAGGTGACGGAGGTTGTAGTTTTCTGTTGTTGCTGTGACAAGTTACCACAAACTCAGTGCCTGAAAGCAACAGTAACTTATTACCTTATAGTTCTATAGGTCAGGGGTCCAGGACAGCCTCATGATGCTAAAACCAATGTGTTGGCAGGGCTGCAGTCCTCTCTGAAGGGGAAGAACCTGTTTCCTGTTCATCTGAGTTGTGAGAACTCAGTTCCTGGCTACAGGACCAAGGTCTCTGTTTTCTTGCAGGCTGCAAAAAGAGGACTGTTCCCAGCTTCTAGAGGCTGCCACATTCCTTGACTCATAATCTCTTTTATCTTCAAAGCTAGCAATAGGGGTTGAGTTCTTGTCCCGTCATATCTCTCTAATCCATCTTTCTTCCTTTCTCTTCCACTAAGAATACATGTTATTAGATTTGGTCACCCAGATAATCTAGGATAATCTCCCATCTAAGGTCTGTAACCGTAATTACATCTTCCAGTCCCTGTTGCCATGTAAAGTGACATTCATAGGTTCTGCGGATTAAATCATGGACATCTTTGGGGACCATTATTTCGCCATTTACAGAGATGGTGACAATAGTTCGATTCCAGATATATTTGAAGGATATTTCCAAGAAGACAATTGATGAATGCTGTGAAGAAGAGAACCAAAACCCCATGGCCTGACTTTGGGAGGCATCATCTACTGATGTAGAGAGTAATGGGGTTTGGAGAGAAATCTACTATTGATATGTGATTTAAGGTGTCTAGTCAACGTCTGAGTGAAATTCCAAGTAAACTGGATAACAAATCTGGAGTTTAAGGGAAAGGTCAAGGATGAATATAAAAATGTGGAACTGTCAGCTTACGCGTGGTTTTTAAAGCCATGAGACAAAGTGAAATGTGAACCCACCTAAGGAGAGACTGTAGATAGAGAAGAGGATCAAAAACTCAGTCCAAAGTGAACCAACATTTAGACTCACAAGAAAAGGAGAATCCTAAAACACAAACAAACAAAAACATAGAGAAGTTAGAGAAGCAGAAGGGGGGGAATGGAGCTTCATGGAATCCAAAGGACAAATCCCAAGGAAGAGGTGATCGAGTGATCCAAATGCCGCCCCTGGGTCAAGCAAGGTGAAGAATGGAATGAGTCCAACTCACAAGATGGCGGTGGTTGGTGACTTTGATCATCACGGTCTGAATGTGGAGGATAAGAGCTTGATTGGAATTGAAAGGTGAGGTAGTTGGAACTGTGATTTGGAGCAACTTTTGTGAGGAGTTTTGCTATAAAGAACAGCAAATTGGGTTGGTGTCTGGAGGAGGATGAGGACAGTGTTTGGTAGGGAAGCATATTTGCTGATGGAAATGATCCAGGAGAGAAGGAAACATTGACGAGGCTGGGAAGCCACCTGGAGGCAGGGTCTGGGGCATTGACTGAGCAGGCCCCTTATCACAGAAGGAGGCAGATTGCCTGCGTCGGACACAGACTGTAGCTAAGCTGGCAATTCGGTGGAGAAAATATAAAGTAGTTCTCTTTTGATTGTTCAGAGAAATAAAACAAGATCATTAATTGGGAATGATTATTACTCAGCAAATATTTCCTCTTTCCCCTGCCATGTCCATCTGAGAAGTGGACTTCCCCACTCCATTGCAGAGGGGCTTGGCCTTGTGACTTAGTTTGGCCAATGGAGGTGAGGGGGGAACAGGGAATTAAAATGACCTGGCCCAGCATGGCCTGGTCTCTGTGCTACTGTTTTTGCCATGAGAAGAATGTGTAGCCACCGGCTGGTACCAGAATAATGAAAGACACATGGAACAAGCAATCTTGCCTGATCCATAGAGCTGGAAGCATGATCACAAATGCTTGCTGTTGTATGCCACTAGGACTTTGGACTTGCTTGTTACACAGCAAAAACTTACTGATACAGAAGAATACTGGAAGGTTTGAGGAGCAAATATGAAATAGTAATTTCTGGATGTGAGAGGAAGAATTGAGCAGAGAAAGTCCCAGAACATCTGGGCAGTGCTGGAGAACTACACAAGGTTGTGTCATCAATTCAAAGTGGGACCAGTGAGCGTTGTTGGCGATTGTTTCTAGCTGCTTTCAGTTGCTTGGAAGCAGGTGTGAAATAGTCAGAAAATTTAATCTAGCCAAGACAGGAGGTTTGCCAAGCAAAGTCAAAAGGGGCCAAGGAGCTGAGGGTGTTTGCAAAGGAGTGATTAAATTCAAAAACCATGAACACTAAACTAGGTTTAAAAAAAGAAGAGCCAACCTGAAAGAGTAATGATCAGTGAAAAAGAAGGGGGCTCAATAAATTGAGGGTCCCACTGTAGAGTAAGGGTAGACGGACTAGAGTAAGTGACGATAAAAAGTGGGGAGTCTGAAACAATTATGTTCCGAATTAAAATGTGAGAGGTCTAAAGATGACCAAAGGAGCGGGTGGTGAGTGAGATGAAGTAGAGAAAAACTTGTGTGTGAGCAGTGAGGAAGTGAAGGACTTGAGAAGTCCAAGGTTGGTGGTTTGACCTGAGTATTGAATCAGCCAGAACAGTGTTGAAGACAATATTGTTCAGCAGTTATATTTGTTTATACTAAGTTGAAGGTAGACATGAGTTTCCAGACCAAGGACAAATTACTACTTAGCACACTCCTTCCCCTACAGGCCTATTCTCGCCCCTGGGGTGTTGTAATGAGCTACATCAGATGTCACGTTACACACACTGCAGTCCACAAATGAAAATATGAATCTGGATGGTCATATTGTATGGCTTGTATGGCAGATCTCCTCCCGTTCTGAAAAAGGGAACTAAAACTTGTCTCCTGTCTAAGAAAAACCAGAGTTGGACAGCAGTTAAAATGTTAAAACCGATTTTATTCAGATCAATAGCAATAGAGGAAAAAAGACCTCAGTATAGAACCAGCATGGACAAGTGGGAATGATAGCCCAGGAACAGGGTGGGGTCAATGAGTGGAAAATCAGAGGAAACATTGCTAAACCAACCTTGCAGGATCCTTGCTGAGGGCAGGCCAGGGTGATCAGACATCGCCTGGAGGATGATGGAGGATGGGAAACCTGATCAGACATTAACGGTGATCAGAGAGCAAGGGTGGAGGGTTTTGATTAAACTGACTTAGCAGGGTTCTTGCTAAAACTAGATTTTATAAAGAAGTATACAAATGGGCCTAGGAGAAGGTTCAGGAACCTAACTACTCTTTGGTCAAGCAAAGAATTTTTGTCACTCACTAGTGTAAATAAATTCTCCTTGGAAAAGATCCTGGGTTCTTACCCTTTGGAATGTAAATAAGTGACTTTAAGAGGAAGAGAGGATTAGTCTCTCCAGCTTCAAAACCCAGGGATGGCCCCTGGTCTCATCCCCACCTGGAAATGGAAACGCACACTTCCAGGAAGGTGAGTCTCTCTGGAAAGTCTCCCATGATCTAACTATCACCTTTTAACTTACAAGGCTTGTTCTTTTAGCTCAGTTCCCAAGTTTCGATAAAATTTGTTCAGAAAACTCTGCAGAAACATAAAAGTATTTTCTCCACGTTTACCCAGATAATAAGAATGAACTGAGTGTCCAAACCTTCAATGAACAAGAAGTGACCAAAAGACGAGCCGAGGGCTGTGAAAGTCAGTGTGGTGCGATGACTAATTGTATGTGTCCACTTGACGGGGCCACAGGGCACCCCATATTTGATTAAACACTATTCTGGGTGTGTCTGTGAGGGTGTTTCTGGATGAGATTAACATCTGAACTGATAGACTTAGTAAAGCAGATCATGCTCAGGTCACCAGTGACCGGCTTCTACTACCAGGACTGGGAGGTGAAACTCAGCACTTTGGCTACATAATGGAAGATGATTCATAGTCAACATTCTCTGAAGATAATCTGGGCGTTCAGAAACTTTCCCTCTGAAGTTCCCCAGGAACCCGTCACCACAAATTACGGAAGATCCAGCCCAAGGGTAGGTCCTTCAGAATCTTCCCCACCTTCTCCATTCTGGGTTCCACCCTACTCACCTCACTACCCCACTGTCTGCTGCCTGAGGTGCTCTGGGGCTACACTCTGACTCCTGGTAATGTCTCTTCTTCTTCCGGTGACTTGTCTCCCCATAGAGACCTTCCTCCCTCACATAGGGAATCAGTACAAAAGCCACCACCTCATCGTATTTGTCCAACTCTCCTTGGCCTTCTCCACTTCGCACACCATCTCTCTCTCTTCATTCATTTATTCAACACGATTATGAGCCCACCTTCAGACAATTCTTTCTAAATTGCCTAAAGCATGTGTCCTTCTCTGGAAAGTGTGCCCAATGTGCTGCTGCTCACAGTTCCATCTCCAAGTCATCTTTGGGGTTCCAGTCCACCCATCTTCGATTCCTTCTCTTAGCATTAACTCTTCCTAAATGTAAGTAGCCTTTGATACCCATCTCTCCCAAAGACCTCACTACGACATGAAAACAACAGCAAAACCTCCCAACCCCCCTCCCATAAGTAAACATGAAATCTCATAACCGAACTCACTACCTCGTTACTCAGTAATGAGGCTAACAGCTCGCTTCTGAAAACATTCATTTAAATGTTTTCACGGTTGACTCTACATTACTTAGTCTCTCACCTCAACAGCCTGTTCTACATTTTAATCTTTTAAGAAGGCATAAATCACAGCTTTATATTATGGAGTGTCACATTCAGACAGATGTTATTATTTTTATCCTAATGATGAAAAAAATAAAAGCCAAGAGTACGTTGGTGCTTTTCTAAAACATGGTACACTCTCACATACAATTTGTCTTTGAAGCTTAGAATTGTGCATTTTCTGGAGGACAGACCTAAATTTTGTGCTTTGCAGGTTGTTATTGTACCTGCCCACATTTGCTTTGGAAAGATAAATGAGTTTAGAGCATGTTACACTCGTTAATTTTTAAGTCCAGTTACTCCTTTAGGCCTCTTGAGAAACACTTGCATATCAGTGACAATGAAAGAATGCTGGTCACCACCCCCACTCCAGCTTCTTCACTAATTTGTTTCCTTATAATCATAATCAAAGAGCAGCTACAAGGACAGCACGTCCTCAGCAGTTTGCCCCTAAAGCAGAAAGACTTCAAGTCAACTGTTGGTACTAGAAGTTGTATCGATCACATCCGAGACTTTTCAAGTCCTCTTCTCTTCCTCCCCTGACCTTTGCTTATTTGATTGTGGCATCAAATGGGAAGAGGGAAAAGGAGGTGAACCTCCCTGCGGCAGGTGCCACCCCCTCCACCTGCTGTCCACAGATGTGGTGAGAGTTTGGGATGAGCACAAACCCTGCAGCACCCCACCTCAGGCAGCCACCGTGGGCCTTTCTTCATCTGTGCTCCAGGGTCTTCTCAATAGTTGAGATGGAGGGAAGGAGGACGTCAAGGTCTCCAGGCAGTGGGAATGGGGCAGGTGGGTAAGCACTGCAGCCTCCTGGCTCCAGGTGGCCTCTCTGGGAGTGTCCCCTACTCCTCGCAGGAGCCCCTGCCCCAGTCTTGATCCGTCATTGTCACCGCAGCACGCCCCATTGGCTCTCTATCCTATCCTGATAGCATCCATACCCATATGTTGGCCTTCCCTCCCTCCCTGCCCCACTCTCCCTACTCCCAACTCCTCTTCCTGGACACCATCTTTGGTCGTCAAGGAGACGCGAACTAGCCACCCCGCCCCCATCAATTTTGCTACTCGTGTAGTCAGGAAGCTGAGTGAGGAAGTAACTGAATTTATGAATTTCTGTGACAATTTTGGGTCATCTGAAAATGTCTTTCATTCTTTTAATTCCTCAAAAAGTCCTGACCTATAGGTATGTTGGCTGCAATGTAGCCAGTCTTTGAAGAAATATACAGTAGACAGACCTGAGAAACAAAGATGCTCCTCCTTTTTAGATAGTAGCTCACATGAAAACCTGAATGTAAGTCCAGGGGGATATTGTCCTTGCAAATAGCAGTCAAAACAACACCTTGACAAAACCAATAAGTTGAAAATTCTGTTCAGACTGTATCTTAGTCTTTGTGTCCTAAAAAACCTTGGAAAATCAATACATGTTTATTGACTGACTCTCAAGCTTCGATTGAAGAAAGCAAATAAAAGTTCTGAAATAAATGTGGCCGTCCATCGCCGTGACACTTCTGTGTCCCCAGAGCACTGTATCCCAGAATGAATCATGGGTCTATCACAGAAGTCAGGTCATCCAATGATGCTACATCTCTCGCTCTTCATGTGTGATTTTTTTATAATTTTCATAGTATTTGTTGACTCATATAACATAAAATCTTTTATTGAAGTTTTCCTCCCTACATTTCAAATGAACACAAGTCATGTCATAGCAGCAAATATGTAAATAACACTCCTTGCGTATTAAGATACATAAAAACAGACTGGGAAAATGTCTGTGTCAGAACATTTTAGGGTTTAAGCATGAATTTTTCTAACTTGGGATTTGGGGTTTAGAGTTTTTGTTTTGGTCATTTTTATTATGTGTGTGTTTCCGAGAGAGAGAGAGAGAGAGAGAGAGAGAGAGAGAGAGGTCAGAACTGGGGGGAAGGGGGTTGTCGCTGTGTGAGGGATATAAATGACAAATGTCTAACTATTGCATTGTTTTGTGCACCTGAAACTAATTTTAAAAATGTTAAAAAAAGAAAAAGAATCGGGGGACTACCTTATTATTAATAAGCTTAGATTATTGGTAATCCATGATTTTGAATTATGGGATATCAGTGCTAAGATCTGACATGTATCTTCATAAATTATTTAAAAGAGGGGTTGCATCTTACATTTAAAGATGATGAAAAGTCCATTCAGAAGAAGCAGGCATACAGAAGTTTATGTAAACAGCCAGGAAAAGGGCAGGTGGCTTTAAAAACGGACAAGGACATTTTTATAGAAGCAGTGCATGAGTGCACGTGGCAGCTGCTCTGCTTCCCTCAGCAGGGTGGGTCTGGACTTGCGCCTTGGAGACTGAGAATCTCCCTGCTTCCTTTCCCACCCGCTCAAGGCTGCTGCTTTGCGCTAGGGTGAGGCATTAGAGTCGGGCTTCCTGCTTCCCCCACACACTCCCTGCCCACCCCACCCCTGCAGTGGTACCTAATATTGTCTGCAGGCCTGCACCACCAGTGCCGAACCCCAGCCATTCTGGAGAGGCCCCCTGAAGTGGGTCATAGACTAGAGTTCATGAGTGAGGGTGAGTTTCTTTGTGCCTGGTGTTCCTGGGGTCTGTCTGCTGCCATGTGAGTCATTCTGGGCCTGTGGCAATTAGTTGAAACTTTAGCAGATTTCTTTGAAACACTTTAATGTTCTGCTCTAGTGCTGCTCCTGCCTTTTCTGGGGGAAGGGTCTCTCCTCCTTAGGTTTCACGCTACTTGATCACGCTACTTTCACACCCCTGATCTGAGCAATCTAATAGTGATGGGTTCCAGAAAAGCTATGATTTTGTAGGTTCACTGGCTTTTTCACACGGAAGTCTGAGTGACATTCATTCCAGCTTTCTAGGTCCCAGGCAGAAGTGACACACATGTCCCGTTCTCAGTGGCAAGACTTCTGCATGTAAATGCCGAATTCAGCACCAGTTAAAATGCATTTTGCAAGGAGGTCAATGTCAAGCCCTGGGCTGCAATTACCAGGAAGCTCTGATGTCACTGAGAATCCTCCATGGCTCAAACCTTGTCAAGAAATTTGTAAACATCCAGTTAAGAGGAACAACAGATGGAAGGAGAGGAAATTGATGTGTAAACATGCGAGTTTGGGGATTCCTCTCTTCCCTCTGCCAAAGCTCCTCGGGAAGTCAGATGTGAGACTGTGTTAAGGGGACATTCACAGGCAGGCAGGCTAAAGGCTCTAACCCTTTCCAAGGACACAGTATCTCAAATGACAACTATTTTGCGCTGCCCATTTTAGTATCCTGAAATTAAATGCATAGATAATGTAACTGACTTAAAGACTTACATTTGAAGACACGAAACTCCCACATACTGCTGCACACAGGATATAAAGGGGAGATGTTTAGAAGACAGCAACGCAGTGACAGTAGGCTCCACCAGAAGCCACCTGATGTGCCATATCCCAAGCCCCACCTACAGTCACCAGGAACGCAGGGCTCTACGACGTCCAGATGTATCCCTGGGTGTCCTGGGAGCATCTCAAACACTGCAAGTGGCAAGTCTACTGGCGATGCCGTTCTCCAAAATGGCTAACGACTCGTGATGAAGCGTTTCACAAAACCACATTGAATCTTCCTTTAATATTCAAGGGAGTGGCATTCACAGAAAATTCAGAGTAGCTTGCATGCATGACAATCATATTTTATGTTTTTTTCATTGCGAAATATTTATAGTGAGACGAGGCACAGGTAAACACATTTATCACTCCATAAATGTCTGATGGGCCATGTGAAAGTTTCACAAGCTTTTCCCAAGTACCGTAGGACATGTAGGCACCCAACCTCTACTCAAAGTCACGGGCACCTGTCAGTCACTAAGAAATTCGGGCACTCACCCACACCCATTAGAAGAGCCACACCTTTCACCAATGAGGCTATGGCTCAGAGGAGTCAGATGATGGACCCAAAGTCACACAACAAGTCAGCAGGGAGCCCAGGGACTTCTTTCTAGTCTCTTCTGCAACATCCTTGTGGGGGCCTCCAGACTCCAAAAACAGGAAGTCCAACGCTATAATGAGCCCCCCCCCAACCAAAAAAATCACGAAGTCACCTTATTCACGTGGGTACTTGTGTCCCCTTGGCTTGGGATACTGTGGCACCAGCTGAGCCAACAAGTGGAAAGTGACCCCTGACATACATTAGTCAACAGGCCTTGACAGCCTAGCGATTCTGAAAACAGTGTGAATGACTGCATAAAGCAAAATCAATTTTCATGTGTTCTCACTGCCTTTGGAATAAATCCTTCCTGCAAGTATTTATTGGCCATGCCGAATGTACCTGCCCTGATCGAAGTAACACCGGGGCCACAGACAGAAGAAGGCAGACATGGAACCTGCCTCCTCACAGAATTTAATGGGAAAACAGGCATTTCATGATGAATTACCTAAACAATTATGTCATTAGTTATCTGTGCAAGAAAGAGGAAATCTAAGACGACATATTAATATAGTAAAGGCACAAACTCACAGGGAGGGAGTCAGAGTGACACATCAGGGGAACAGAATGCTCTGAGTGATACAGAATAAAGGATTCATTACAGGAATCTGAAGTCACACAATCGCAGGAGATGCTGGGAAGTAAGAGCCCAGAAGGGGAGGATGGAAGGATCAGATAAGAGTCACTAACCAGGAATCGGACAGGAAGCTGATGAGAAGGGCAAGTGGCATGAGAAGGCGAGTGGCATCCTGCGTCCAGGATGGGCCTGCAGTCCCCACCGTAAGCAAGAAGAGTTGGACATGAAGCTTAAGTCAGCAGCGACACAAACTCAGACCCGGGAAGAAAAACTAGGACCCCTGACTTTCTCTCAGCTCGCTTGACCCCAAAGACACAGGTGACCAGCTGGCACCCTTCCCCACGGAGCTGCACACGCCCTTGCCCAGAATGCAGAGAAGCAAGAGAAGGTGCTGGGTGAGCTGGGGTTGCTGCAGCCCCAGCAGCTGCCACACAGCAAGGCAGCCAGCAGGTCAGCCTCAGGACCTGCGAGCTTGGGCATATTTCTCTGTGGTCGGCTTCCACCCAGAACCATAAAAGGAAGAGTAGCTACTTCACATAGTCGAAAACCATCCAACCAGCTTCACCAAGGAGACTCCAAAGGATCAGCTGGAGCTGTACAAAGCGAAGAGAGAAGAGGTAAATGTTCGGAGCAAGTGCAAAGGCCCTGGGGTGGCCAGAACCATGGGCCCCCTGGGGAACTTTCTGCATAGAGGTGACTGGAGCACAATTTGTGGAGAGCAGTCCTGGCCAGAGGGGTTGGGAACAGACACAGCCAGTCCCCGTGGACCATGATAGGATTTGATATTTTATCCTAAGAGTGGCGGCGATCCAGAGAAGATGTCACCCAGCCCAGAGAATGGACAGAGCACCGCTTTGAAGTCAGAAAGACGGGGTCAGGAGCAACCACAGGCTCGTGACCTCACTTCGGCGCAATGGAGATAAAAGAACGCCACAGGGTTCAGTGAGGATTGAGGGAAATCATCCACAAAATTGCCTGCGTGCGGGAGACTGGAGTCTGCATTTTTTCTGTAAAGGGCCAGATAGTGGCGTGGTGGGCCGGACAGCCTCTATCACAACTGCTCAACTCTGTCCTCGTGACATGAAAGCAGCCACGGGCAAAACATAAATAACTATTGGCCAGGTTCCCACAAACCTTTCCTTGTGGACAATGACATTGGAATTTCACATAATGTTCACGCCATGAAATATATTTCTTTTGATTTTTTTTTCCAACCACTTAAAAATGTAAAAGCCATTTTTGGTTTGTGGGTCACATACAAGAAAGCAGCAGGCTGGGTTCAGCTCATGGGTTAAAGTTTGCTGAGCCCTGTGGTAGACACAAAACAAATGTGTCTCTCTTGCCTTGCTCTTTATACACACGCACGTGCATATACACACATGCACACACGCACAAACACACACACACACAAACCACACATACACAGGAGCACACATACATGTGCCACACAACTGTGAGGAGACAGAAGACAAGTGTGGATATTTCCATTGCCTGCTCCTGCCCTTTGAGCCTGATTACATTTCACCTAATCCAGTCCAATTTGCATTTTTTTAGGAAAAAAACAAAAAAACTAAATCAACTGTGCTTTTGTTTAATTAGTTTTTTATTTCGACTATAATTTGCCATTATTTGAACTGCCTTGGACTTTATTAGCCATGAAATGGAAGCATAATATTACTAATTGTTCCCAAATTAAGTTACCCTATGAAATATCATACATTCTTATGGTTTCTGAAAAGAAATTTAATCGATATATTCTGTGCCATGTTTTCCCCACAGATTTTACTGGAACCCTCTACATTTTCTGCTTTGTCAAGCCAATATGATTAGGAGGCTGGGCGTGAATCTCTCAGTCCGAAGCCACTGGTTGGGCAATAATTCTCACAAATCTTCCACCAGTCCGCAGGTCCGGAACCTTGTGGTATTTTTAGAAATAACAGGATGCACCCAACAAAAGTGGGCAGACAACTGTAGGGTCTCTTTCTGCTCAGGACCCAGCCTGCTGCCTCCGACCCTGCGTTTTGTCCAGGGCCAGGCTGAGAGGCGGGAGTGCCTGCTTCATGAATGTTGGAGAGTGAGTGTCCCCGGAGGCCAAGGCTGGTGGCCGGATTCACAGGCCGTGCTGGGTGAGAATTAAATATTTACCATCTGCAGGTGGTGCAGCTCCCTCCCAACGCTGCCAGGACCATGGATGCTGCAGGCGTTCAGAGGGGAACAGTTGTCCTAACAGCTGGGCCATGTCAGATTAGGACAGGCAGGGTGTGTGTGTGTGTGTGTGTGTGTGTGTGTGTGTGTGCAAAGGTTAGTGCCAGGAGGGACTTTAGGGGTCCACCATCGAATCCCTCTGTTCTAGTAGTGTGTCACTGAAGATGTGACCTACTCAAGTTCAACGCAGCCAAATTCCTTTTCTCCAAAAGGTATCCTAGTAATCCAAATGGGTTCATCCTTACGGAAAGGAAAAAGCGGAATGCTACTAGGCAAAACGTCTTTCCCCAGGACTTCACAAACACACTCTCCATTCCGTGATTTCTGTTTCCTGAATGTTGCCCGATCCTCCTGGCCGGGGAGCTCCTGCCTGCCCCTCCACCTCTATGTTCCGCCCTCCCCCATCCCATCTGGATGGGCTCCCCGGACCCCTGGCTCAGGCTGGGGTTGGAGAATAGGAGGCATGATCAGGAGAGTGAGGGGATGGACTGAGAGGCCAGAGTCTTTGTCACTCCGACTCCCTCCCTGCCAGGTCTCCATGGCCTGGCTGTGTCCCTTCACATAAGGCCCAGCAGTTGTCAGGGACCCTCTCCTCTCCCTGCCCCGTCAGCCCTGTGGATGGTAACAGCTCCTCAGGGTCCTGCCCCAGGCCCGCTGGGCCACCCATATATGCCATCCTGTCCATTCCACCTGCCCCCTGAACCCTTCCTTACTCTCTGGCCTCTCACCTATTTCTCTCGTCTCTGAACTCTTCACATTCTCAGCTGTTCCACAGAGAGGGTTTTCCCTTTTGTGCGGGAGGGAGGGTTCTTTCCCAACGACGTCATGAGCACCTAAATGGCAGGTTTCACATACTGACACAGCATCGCCTTTATGCTCTGTGACATCCATTCACCTTTTAGGTCATCAAACTCCAAGGAACTGGCAACCCAGCTTTAATGCCCCTGATGGTTTTCCAAGGTCAGGGCCATGCAGAGAAAAGGAAGTCCTTCCAGTCGAGCTCTCCAATTATCCATGTGTTGGTGTTACCACTTAAGTCCTACTCCACATAAATTATGGAAGACCTTGACTTCATGGGGCAGACTGGGAATCTGACAGAGTAACCAGGTCCAAGACCGAGAAGGACGAGCTGATAGGTCTCCCCAGCTGGGCTTTTATGACACCAGACCTTGAGAGATGTTTATTTAAGTAAATCTGCAACCTCATTACCATTCAGTAGCAGAGAGCCATATCTATCTTCCTAAGAAACCCCCTTGGCCGTGACCTTTGGGGATTGACTGCTCTCACCAGTCCCCTGAGCCTGCGCCAGCTCTCCAAACTGCAGAGTGAGAGATGAATTGACCACATCAGCAAAACAGCACTTTCAGTCACGAGCTGCCTTGGGGTTTGCAGGATTCCTAAATAGAAACTGGCGAACGCACAGACATAACACTAAGAGAAAACACGGATTATGTGTTTGTATAAAAGAGCCCACTCCGGACACATCAAGGTCATTTTCAAGTAGCTAGCTTCTAGGTCAGCACTGTCCAACTGACCTGTCCACAGCCATGAAACCTGTAATCTGTACTGTGCAATATGGTAGCCAATAGCCAATGTGGCGATTGAACACTTGACATGTAGCTGGTGCGATTGAGAAGATGAATCTTATATTTTATTTAATTTCTCATAGTTCAAATATAAATAGCCACATGTGGCTATGGTGTTGGACAGCACCGCTCTTGATAGTTGTTTTCAAATAACTTATCTACCTCTTGTGAAATAAAAACTGGCTGGGATCCCTTTGAGAAGCCTGTGGAATAAGCTACTATAAAACCTTTTCATTAGTGACACAAGAAAGCTTCCCCAGTCTGATAAATGCAAAAATATTTTGAGAGTGATTCAACAAGCACATACTAAGTTGGAGAAATTTCTATGAAAATTATTTGGCATTGTTCTCCTGAGTTCAAAATTTAAACTTCAATTATATTCTATATGCAACCCCCCACCGACTCATAAAATAACAACAGAAATATGATTCTTATAGTCGGCAGGTGGCAAATATTTCTAATTCAATATCTTTCTCAATATTGACTTGTTTGATACCAATATTTACTGAGCATCTACAGAATGTCAGATTCTGTAAAGGTTACAAAAAGCATAAGTGACCTGAGGTTTGCCTTGTCTTGGGATCTGAGTTCTGCGGTGGCTTGAGGAGAGTAAATTATTAAGTGAAGAACGTGAAGGTCATTCATCGAACAGCTCTGTCCAAAGTGTTTCCTGAACCTTCTTTCTCCTTGACTTATACCCATTCAAGGATGGTGGTGAGAGACAGAATCACACTGGCAGGGAATAAAGAAGTTATTATATTATAATAAATAAGAGTCTCATTTTGAATCAGGTACATTGGCAATTTTTTCCATAAAAAGGGACTCGTAGGAAGGTGATATAGCAATGGATTTTTGAAATTTTGCATTTTAGTGCTACTCCAAAGAGAATAGGCAGCCCATTCCCTCACTTTTGGGACACAATCTTAGAAGAGATGACTTTTTTTTTTTCAGGATCTTCCAAACCATGGTGATATTCAAACAATTTGACATCCCGTAAGGCACGAACACCACCCAATCAGCATACGTACTATCTGGGCACCGACCAATCAGAATGGATACCTGCCATAGCCCCGTGGTGTCCAGCAAACACCCCTGGAGTTAGCTGCTGATTCACAGGAGGGGGTGCAAGGTAGGGGCGAACTGATGTCAGAGCATAAACACTTTATAAATCATGCTCGTATACAGACTTATCTACCATTTGATGAGTGTTGAGTAATGAGAAACATTATCTTCATGAATTTGTGTCTTTCACTGAGTAACTTGAAGGAATTCACTAACATCTTAACACATTTTAAAGTCAAATTCTACTTTGGCAATAGCATGGTTTGGCATGAGGGATGCTCAGAGCAGTTGCTAAGTCCTAACCAGTGCGAAATCTGTACCAACCGGTCCAGAGCTCAGCCAAACCATAGTCCTGCCTCTAGTTCAAATATGAAGGGATGGAGTGGGTGGTGGAATCCACTGAGACCTACGTGGAAAAAATACATATTTGGAAAAGGCAACAATTTCATTCTTATTAACAACATTTATATTAACTTTAAATGGGACAAATGCACAATAGTTAAAGACTAACGTGAAGAGGAGATTTTTTTTTTTTTTTTTTTTTTTTTTACAGACATCTCCTGTTTTGCTTCTTGGAAAATGCTCGATTCCTGGGGATGTGCAAAAAAGGTGAAAGGGATTGAGAAGTACAAGTTGCCAGTTATAAAAATAGTCACAAGAATGTAAAGTACAGCATAGGGCATATAGTCAATAATATTGTAATAACTATGTACAGTGTCAGATGGGTACTAGACTTATTGGGGTGATCACTTCATAAGTTATATAAATGTCTAATCACTACATTGTATACCTGAAACTAAAATAATATTTTATGTCAACTGTAACTGAAAAATACAATTAAAAATAAAAGAGATTTAAAGACAGAGTAATTAAATGCAATGAATGAACCCTGACTTGGATGCTAAATCAAAAAAAAAAAAAAAATCAACTGCAAAAAAATAACAAGACAATGAGAAAAATTATAAAACTGAATCACTATTTGGTGATATTAAAGAATATTTTCAGTTTAAAAAAAAAAAGAAAAGAAAATGCTTGATTCCTAAACGTTATGATTCTGTAAACTACCACCTAAACAGTAAAGAGTTACAAAAGGCAATACAAGCTTTTTGGTATTTTTCCTTTTATTTATAAAGCACACATAACCCATTTCCAGTTTTGTCATGGTGTTTGTGATATGTGAGGTACAAAGCGTAATCCATGACAGCAAGCCTGTTAAGGGGGCAGATAAAAATGAGTGTCTTCATGTAAATATCCAACAATGAGATATTTAGCCAGGTGAACAACAGCTGTAGAATTTAATCTTATTTTTTAACCTATGAGTTCTGATTTTTCTGGCAATTTTAGTTGTCTGATGGCTCCTCATTTGTATCCTCTTTTCTCACTGTTAATGTACAATAATGCCCACATATTAAACATACATAAATATAATCTTCATATGATTTAAGATAATAAAACATTTTTAAAGTTATGGTAGCTTCTAGACTTATCTACCATTTATCGGGTTAACAAGCAGGAGTGTGCAGTGATGAGAAACATCATGAAGAATTCGCAGCTTTTACTTAGCAACTTTATGAAATTCACTGGCACCTTGAAACACATGAACAGTTCAGTTCTACTGTGGAAGCTGGGAAAATCGATTCTTTCTCTGACTGTACAATATCCATTCTGATGATTCCAGCATGGCTTCCTCCAGGTAAGCTGACATTGTCTTACGATAACAGAGAAGAATGTTGACCTCGTCGCGATGTAAGTCACCAGTCAAGTGCAATGTGGAGCCCAAGGGACATCTTTACTATACTAACGTCACATTCCTGACCTTCTTAGGACTGGCCATGTAAACGGTAACATGTGGGCGACTTGATGAGGCGGGCTGATGGTGATCAGGCCCCTGGTAACAAAGGGAAAAGGGCGGATTTAATCGGTTGAGATCACTGTACAAGGCACACTAGAGAAGAAAGCTGTGCTCATCAGATAAGATCAAATGAGGGTGCAGAGAGAAACAAAAATGGCAACACACGTCCTTCCTTGAGTTAAGTCTTTTCAATAACACACACTCTAGAAGCTCCCAAGTTGAGGACCTAACGAGTGACCCAACTCAAAGAACCAATATTTGTCTGAAGGCAACTTACTGCAAAGATGCAGTGTTTTGTCGTTCAATTTTCCTATGGAAATTCTAGGTTTTGGAGAAAAATATAAAATATGTCTAATCTCCTTTGATACGACATAGTTATTTACCCCTCTAAAAGAAGGGGTAAAACTGAAGACCTGACTCCCTCTGTATCCCTGGGCAGTGGGTGCTGCGGGCTCTCATCAGGAATTCTTGCCATCTCATTCTAAAGTATAATTGCACACAACCCATGCCATCCTGGGGAGTGGCCAAGGCCTGTCTAAGAGAATCGCCCCATTAAAATGCATGCAACATGGAAGTAAAAGCTAAAATAAACGACTGGGACTATATGAAACTTAAAAGCCTCGGCACAGCAAAAGAAACCATCAACAAAAGAAAGAGGCCACCAACTGAATGGAGAAGATTTTTGCAAACAGTGCCTCCGATAAGGGGCTAATATCCAAAATATACAAGGAACTCATGAAACTCAACAACAAAAAAACAAACAACCCAATTGAAAAATGGGCAGAAGACCTGAAGAGACATTTCTCCAAAGAGGACATAAAAGGCCAAATAGACCAAAAAAAATGCTCAACATCACTAATCATCAGAGAAATGCAAATAAAAACCACAATGAGATATCACCTCACCCCAGTCAGAATGGCAATCATCAACAAGACAAATAGTAACAAGTGTTGGAGAGGCTGTGGAGAAAAAGGAACCCTCATACACTGTTGGTGGGAATGCAGACTGGTGCAGCCGTTATGGAAGGCAGTGTGGAGGTTCCTCAAAAAATTATGAATAGAATTAGCATATGACCCAGCAATCCCTCTCCTGGGTATCTACTCAAAGAATCTGAAAACATCTATACATAAAGACACGTGTGCTCCAATGTTCACTGCAGCTTTGTTTACGGTGGCCAAGACATGGAAACAACCAAAATGTCCTTCGATAGATAAATGGATAAAGAAGTTGTGGTATATATACACATGGAATACTATTCGGCGGTAAGAAAAGATGATATAGGAACATTTGTGACAACATGGATGGATCTTGAGAGAGTAATGCTGAGCGAAACAAGTCAGACAGAAAAAGCAGAGAACCATGTGATTTCACTGATATGTGGTATATAAACCAAAAACAACAAAAGAACAAGACAAACAAATGAGAAACAGAAACTCATAGACACAGACAATAGTTTAGTGGTTACCAGAGGGTAAGGTGGTGGGGGGTGGGAGATGAGGGTAAGGGGGATCAAATATATGGTGATGGAAGAACTGACTCTGGGTGGTGAACACACAATGGGATTTATAGGTGATGTAATACAGAATTGTACACCTGAAATCTATGTAATTTTACTAACAATTGTCACCCCAATAAATTTAAAAAATAAATTTAAAAAAAACAACAAGAGTTAAAAAAAAAAAAAAGTGCATGCAACACACTTTCCTGCCAGTCCTGACAATGCCAGCTCAGATCCCAGCGCACTGAAATGATATAGCTGGGCACCATAAAAGATTTACCTGGCCATAGAATGGTAGTAAGTCTTGAGGATAGAATCACTCTGGCTCCTGGTCTTAATTTATTGACTCCGAACCCCACAGAACTAGATTGCTGATGGGATACCCTCGGCAACGCGCTGTAAGAATTGTGCTTCTGCTACAACTACGCCTGAGATTTTTGCAGCCGCTTGCCTTTTGTTTTCACTGCCAGGTTGCACAAATGCATTGCTGTTTAGTAAATTGATCAAGAGTTTATGTAGATCTCACTAGAGGAGGGACCGATGGAGAAGACTTGATCCCCAAAGTTTCAAGTTTTTCATATGCTCATCCCCCAAAACTGGCAGACTCCGGAGAGAAAGAGACAGAGAAGACTAAAATGACCAGAAAAATAGACGGACAGTAAATTGAGGCCTAGAAAGAAGAGAGGGTAAAAAGGGCTGTCTGTTTTAAATATTCATTGAGTTGCAAAACATCTGCAAACCTCATGGCTTTGTATAAAAATAAAAGGTGTTTGCCTTTCTCATCAACTGTAAACATTTTTAGTAGGAATCTAATTGCATTCATTAGTTTTGTCCTAATGTGTTTCACGGGCAGTTACACCTGAGTTAACTGTATTTCACCAACAGAAAGTCTTGTCTGCAAAATAATTGTCAGTGTTAGAGCCTAACTGTAGATTCGGTCATAACAGACAGAATCAGGGAGGAAAAGTGTCATTTTGCTATGTGTCCATTTTGAAAAACACGCTTTTTTTTTCCTTCTGAAACTTCCTGTAATTAATGTATGATCTGGGGTCTCTACAGTATTTGGTTCCCAAGACCAATGGATAACTTCCATCCTTTAAAAGTTTAAGAAAGCCATATCTAAAATCCTATTTCTTTCATTCATATTGAATGTGTGTGCCTTAGGATCCATCTAAACACGGGAGGTTTCTGAAAGTGTTTGTTCCCCAACAATGTGAGTTGTGTCAAGACTCTTCCTCTTGACACGCATCACACCACCCCACAAGCATCTCAAATTCTCCTCCGTGCTTCTCGGCAAGCTCAGCGCTGTGGGGCATGCAGTACAAGTCATTCCCAATGCACAGTTGTAAGAAAACACCCAGATCTCCGAGATGACTTTCCCCCAGAAACAATGCTACACATCTGGGTTAGGTTTTCATGCTGGACCATACAACACTTTCCTCCAAGAGGATCACCTGGGACACGTAGTCAAAATGCCCATTCTTTGGCCCGATATCCCAGAGATTTGACCCAGAAAGTGTGGAAGAGGCTCAGGAGATTACATTTTAACCTGCACCCAAAGTGCTTCTCTGGATTGAGAACCACGGCCAAACAGGCAGAGTACCCAGGTAAACGTATGTATGGGTGCTGGATGCATCTCCATGTGCAGCAGGCATTCTTTGGGATCTGAGAGACAAGAAACACATCTAGCATTTCTGCTGGTTGGTGGCAGGAGAAAGGACGGCTCCATCTCTCAGCCTCTGGTAAACAATGCCATGTTCAGGGGAGACGCTGGCTGGGCAGTGGGCTGAGAGGTGGGGGTGAGCAAGGGAGGGAGCCCCATGCAGCCAGGGGGTGCCTCTTCTCATGGTATATGACCCAGCGTCACCAGATGGACCTGACCTGTGCCTGCCATCAACCCCCTGTAGCTTCTGACCATGGTGGCTGACTTTCTACAGGGCAAACCTCCAGCGCACAGCCTATCCCCAACGACTCTGTCCCAGAGACAAGCCTTCACCCCTTCCGACATTTCCTAAAGACTATCAGCACTGAAAGCATTAGGAGATAACTAGGGATCTGAAAAAAGTGGTTCCCCACAAAATTGCATCTTGACGTTCTCCATGGCAGCGTGGGCCTCTGGCTTTCTGAACTTAATCAAAAGGATGTCGAAGGAGCGAGAGTTACGGAGGCTGGTACAGCAGCCAATGGGGTTTTCTACCCCTTCCTCCAGTGCTGAAATTTCAGTTTCCTGTTTTAGTAACTGTTAAGTGTAGAATGTAATGAAAACCATGCTTGGTGATGCGCGATGAAGATGCAGCACGTAGAGGCTCATGCAGCCTGGAGATGGAGACACCGACGTGCACAACCCTGGGTGGACAGGAAGCTGTGGCACTGAAGGCAAAGATGACAGTAACCAGCAACGCTGCTGCCCCCAGAGTGCCGTGCTCAGCCCTGAGCTGGCGGTGGTCACATACTCAAGGGCTCAGTGTCTGCAGCCCCCTCTACTTGCAGAGGAGTCCACGTGACTCTGGCAAGAGTACAGGCACCATCAACCCCAGGCAGGGGGCCAGTACATCCCCTCCCCAGGGTACTTAGCCCAGGAACCATGAATGCCTGGGGACTCTGAGCAAATTATAATTACCAGGCGGCGTGAAATTACAAAGTAGACACGTTGATCTTTGGCAACGTTGGTTCCACTTCCATCTCACTATGAGGTGGCCAATAACCCTTAAAGCTGCCACCTGTCAGACCCACTCCAGGCTGTTCTACAACACAGGCGCTCAAGTTGCCTGCCCGTCTACCGAGCCAGGAGGTCCGTAAGTGGGGACGAAGAATCCAAGCCTCCCAAAGGCCACTAAGATGAGTCCCATTTGCGGCCCCCAACTCTTCAGGCTTCCCCTTCCTTGTATCATGTTTGAACCGAGACCCTTGAAGAAAACCAAACTGCCCAAGACCACAAAGGAGTGAAATGGAAATTGACATGAAATCATTTACGTTTCTTCAAGGACCCAAAACATAATGCTATTTTTATGTTGCATAGTCATCTGTGCTGGTCTAATAATATTTCTGGCCATGACTGGATTAAGATTATCCGCAAAGAGACCCTGGCTACACACACACACGCTCCTTGCATCGCCTTGCTGGTGACAGCATAATGCTGGGTATTGAAGTTTTCCTCCACTTTAATGAAGTATTGCTGAATGAGCACCCAGTGATGTGGTGCTGACTCTGGGTCGTCAATCGCCACCCATTAGTGAAGACTGTCTGAAAATGCTGCGGGCTGGTAACACCAGCAGGGGAAGCAGAGGGGAAAGCCACTTCAAAAACAGGACAAGCACATACACAGCAGTTGCTGTACTATTGACGAAACCAAGATGGCTCTGCTCTGAGACCTAGTAACTTGGAGCAGGGGCTTTAGTTGCTGTTGCACACGCCTTGTCTGCACAGACAGGACATGTGTCTGACCCACCCGCTCCGCAGGGATGAACACTGGCAAGGTTTTTGCTGCAGGCTGACCCCACAGCTTGAGAGCTCTCATTTTAACCCACAGGCTTTTTAGGACCCTATCCTAGCGCAGATTTTCTGCAAAACAATATAATCTGTAATCAACAACCCTGAACTCTAACAAGCCAGCTTCTGGGGCAGGAGTCCTGCAGGGCACCTCTCTGGGCCCACAAGGCCCATGTGCATAGAAATCTCCCCACAGCAGCCATGCAGGTAACAAAGTGGCAAATTGGAGTCCCACAGAGGCACGCGGAAAGGAGGCCAAGATGAAAGGACAGCGGAAGGGGCTCTCAGGAGCTCTCAGCTTCCTCTCCTGGGCCCTTGAGGGAGCAAGGCTCACTGCAGAATGGAGAGAGGGGAAGAGAAAAGCGAGCACAGATGGCATTGGCCTTGCACTGTGACCTAGTGAGTTCTGAGGAAGGTCCTCATCAACCTGCAGAGCAAGAAGGTGGCACCACAGACCACAGCTGCAGACCTGGCCTTGGAAGTTCTAAAAGGAACCTCTCTGCTAAGGGTCACCTTGACTTGCTTCTATAAGATGGGGCTTGGCCACCTGGCAGCTCTCAAGTGGCTGGTTGACCATGTGCAGGACTATATCCTCTTCAGGCTGAGGGCACAGAAGGAGCAACCATCCCCCTAGGCCAGACCCTTTCCTTTACTGTCCGTCTTGGTCCCTCCCTTCTTTATGTGTTTTATGGGACGTGTAGCCCCAGGTATATCTCACTTCCACGTTCTCCAAATGGGCAACCTGCAGACAGTGCCTGGGCTCATACTTGCAAAGTCATCCTCTGGTTAATGATCACAGATGGACCTATTCAGAACTGTGCTTGTCCTAAGTCCCCCTCTCTAAGTAGAAAAATCCAGCCATTTAAAACCCCTGTGTCCATTTGTAGCCCAAGCAAAGCAGTCCATCTTCTTTGCGTCCCACTCGTTCCTTGAAGACACCGACTCTCGGGGCTGAGACGCACGGCTCCCATAGGAGGCTTGCAAACACTTCAAGAAACACTGGTGTGTGTGTCACTGTTCTTTTTCCACCAATAGATTATTTAGCTGGCTACATGTTTAAGTAGCAGAAACTGCTTAAATTTCTCTCTCCGTGTATTTTCAAAACAACACTTCAAGCTTAAGAAGCAACTACTCAGAGCTCCAAAACGTCATTCTCCATTCTTGCATCCAAATACATCTAGAGTTCCCCTTTTTCCTCATTTATACTTCAAGGGGAATCGTCTGACATGAGCCCCTTCTGACTCGTCTCCCTGCCTACCCCTTCCTCCCCACCCCAGACCTGAGCTCTTTGGCTTATCTACTGGAAAGACACGCCACAGGAAAATGTAACCATAGAAAAACCACGGAAACAATGGGGAGCGTAAATGTATTCTTGGGTGACCATGCTTGGCGCTGGGTAGGAGGGCCCCTTCATCGGCCCCACATCCCCCATTGAAAAGCAACATTCTTCACGACCTGGTGATAACTCCCTCTCACCAGCCACTTCTTAGTCAAGAGACTGACCCTTTGAAAGGGGACCACTTGCATCTCTACAATCACCCCTCCCAGCATCAGATTACATGCATCAGAAGACATGTGCCTAAGAGAGCAGCCTTGATGTGAAGACATCTACCTCTCCATTTTCCTGATACCCAGCCTGAGGAAGTAGATTAACTCATGCCAGGAACTCACAATTTGTCACACAGGCCCATGTGCTTTTGGTCCATAGGCCCTTCATATGTCTTCCCACCTGACTACGTTGGTTGCTACTAATAGCATCACTCGGGTCCCCCTTATACATGGTTGAGCAATCGTCAAAGCTCCCTGTCCCCATAAGGCCTGGGAGGTACACAGGGCTGGCAAGATGTATGGGTTGAGCTGAATCCCAGCTGCAGGGAGGATATTACAGCCTCAAGCTGCCTAGAAAGTCAAGTGCGTATCTACAGAGAGAGAGAGTGAAGGGATGGGGGAGGTACACTGTCTGCAGTAGGAACGGTGACCCATGGGCACAACAAAGCCAAGACCATCAGATCTGACTCAATCCATGAGTCTGGCTTTTCCAGAAGCTAAAAGGGGAGAACATCCATTCTTACTGGGGACACCATCGTAGAATCACAAAAAAAGTCCTTCTTATTTAAAGTTGCATTTGTACAAGCCACAAAGTGGTGCTGGTTCTATATATTTTGCTTACTGTGATTTGGGTTATAAAGAGTCGCATTTTCTGCATATAAACTCTAATTTGTTCACGTATGACAACCAACGCTGGCTCTGTGCCCAAAGAAAAATTAACATGCTGTGTCCTCCTGGTTCCTAACTGACTGTTTTCCTTAACTTTGTGTCATTTGGAAGGACAGCACCAGTCAGAATTTGCCTAACAATCAGCCACATCTCACCTTGTGCCCCACCCGGGAACTCTAGTCTTGTCCACCCAAGTACACTCTCGACACGTCCCTGGGGACATCTCACAGATACTTCAAGATCTACAAGTCCCAGTGGAACTTCTGCTCTTTCCCCCCAAACCTGCTATCACGGGCAAGAGATACCACATGTCTTTGCCCGTTCCCTCCAGGCTCACCAGTTGACACGGGAATGAGCCAAGGCCACATTCTTCCATCACACACACAAAACAAGCACTGTTTTATAATCACCCACCACAGGGCAAGGGTTTTTAAATGGCCAGAAAAAAGTTCAAAAAGAGGAATAATTGTCTAAATCACCTTATGAGGGTGCCCACTGCTGCGTTCTTCTGGAACACTGGATTCATAAGATTTTGGAGGGAGAGAAGCAGCCTCTGCAACAGAAGAACGATTTTAGAGTGACATGTGACATATAAACCAAGCTACACAGTCCACCAATTCTGACTTATGAAGAAATACATTTGCTTTTATGTAGTACCCCTAGCATAAAATAATCCTTAATCATAAACAGTTTTTTTTAAGTTCCCTTAAAGTTGCATGCTTCTAGAATTTTAGTTTTTTAATGAAATAAAGCATGGCAAACTGACTCAATATCAGTTTCTTTCTTGACATGTTAGTCTCATTTAGAGACAAGATAAAGCCACAGCTTCAAAGGCTGACCAACGAAAATACACACAGGGCAAGGAGGGGAAAAGGGAGCCAGAGGGGTGTGGTATGGGCCATAATTCTGTTCAAAATACTTGATTAATTACTCAACATACTAATGAATAAATATTTGCTCACAAGAAATTTTGCAAGAAGCTGAGAGCACATCATCACAGGGAACAGTCAATGCTTTGTGGGATACTTTAAAATCCAAAGCATGCAATTTGGAACATCCATGGGAGGCAGCCGTGGCAAAATGGGAAGAATGGGGCTGCTGAGAATTAAGTTCTAATTTTAGTGGTGGGAAAAAAACATGTTTTCATGCCTCTCAGTAAGAATCGATTAACTGAAAATCTTTCTGTCAAATTTGTTTTGCCAGGCAACTAGTTAGGCCCAGGTCTCCCTCCCCGGATGCTAAGGAGGAATTTGTACACCTTTCTCTCTCGTCTGCCTGCCTGCCTTACAAAAGGATCTCGGTTCAAATCCTACCCCTGCTGCTTACTAGTGACCATACCCTACTAGTGAGAAGCCCCCTCATTAGGGCTGTATCCTCTCAGGATAAGACATGTAGATGATACAAAAAGACTTTTCAAAATTTAGTCTTTCAACATTCTCCCACAAGCTGTGAAGTTGAATAGGAACAGATTTCTGAGCTGAGCTGACTTGAATCTGGTTGAAGTTCTGGGGAAGTTCCCCTCAATATGTTAAAGAGCCTCCTCACACACATTAGTTGAGGCAGAAGGCGTTAAAGAAAGAGAAAGCATGAAAAAATTTATTTTTAAAAACACAAATTTCCACATCTGTTTATTTTAAACTTTAGACAAATAGGTAGATTTGTACTGCTAATCTAATCCTAGAATATTTCTAGTTCTGGATTTTCTCCTTCTTCTAAAAGTTACCCCCCAAAACAAGATCCACCAATGGCTAAGTCATCTGCCTTGTGAAGCTGGTGTTTGGTTAGCCAGCTCTCCTCCCCAAAATTCCCCCTTCCAGGTCTTTCTACCGCCCCACCTGTCCACTCACTTGTGGTCTTTGGCTCATCTGAACTGTATCCACAGTTTTCATTTCCGCTTTTTAACTTTGTCTCAGAAGTTTCTTTGTTTGTCTTCACATTTGCAGATTTCCTAGAATTAGACCATTTTTAAAACCACATGTTAATAGACAATGGATGTTTACCACACAGCTCTGCCCAGAGCATTCTTACACGTTCAACTTAGCACAGGCCACAGCTCGGTCACTGGCTTCCAGAGGATTCTAAGCTTCAGGATGGACACTCACAGCCACCCACATGGCTGGGGAGATGGCCTGCACGCTCACACACCCATTATGGGCAGAGTTGGAACTTTATCCTGAGAGATCCATGGACTCCACAACCCAGTCAGTACTCAACTCAGAGACCAGTGACCAAATAAAGCAGGGTTGGTAAGGTACAGCCCACAGGCCAAATCCAGCCCACCGTCTATTTTTATAAATAAAGGTTTATTGGAACACAGCCACAGCTGCCTGCTTCCATGTTGTCTATGGCTGCTTTCATGTTACAGAAGCAGAGGTGAATAGTTGTGACACTGCAAAACCAAAACTATTTACTATCTGACCCTTTATAGAAAAAGTGTGACAACCTCCCAAATAGAGCATAAATTGGTGCAGCTTCCCAGAAACAGGAAGTTTGGCAATGCATATCCAAAGATTTTTAAATATTCATGCTTGAGCACTAAGAATTTATTATAGAGAGATAAGGGTACGTGCAAAGATTTATTTGAAAGGGTGTTCATTCGTGAGCTGTCTACAATAGCAGAAACTACAAACAACCCAAATGCCCAACCATAGGAGACTAGTAAAATAAATGACAATACATCTCTACAATGGAATTCCATGCCACCTGTAAAAATCACCATGCATGAGAATTCTCATGCACTGAAGGAGAAGTGTAAGCTGGTACACCTACTGTGGAAAACAGTGTGGCAGTGTCGTCTAAAGCGGAGCATATACCTACCCCATGAGCCAGCTTTCACTAGTAGATATATACCCAACAGAACACACGGTGCACGTCACCAAAAGACAGAATACTCAGTGCAGCAGAATTCAGCACAGCCCCAACCTCAAAACTATCCAAATGCCCATTTAAAGTAAAATGGAAACGTAAATTGCATATATGCCCCAATGTAGTCTTATATAATAATAAACTATCTGTTCTACAGTCAACAGACAAGTTGTCTGACGACAGAATCAGGAAGCCCATGAGTGATGGTACACCACATGACTCCATTTGTATAAGGTGTTTATGAATCCAGTCTCTGGGGATGTGGAGACAGATGTCAGCGACGTGAACTTTGAAGGAGGACAATGATCTGATGGGGGGCTGAGGGGCTTTTTGGGGCGCTGGGGTGTTCTAGTTCCGCAGGTGGGCAGTCAGGGTCCAGGCACATAAGCTTTGTGAAAATTAATCAAGCTACACACCTACAATTTGTGTGCTTTTCTGTATTTATGTTATATTACAATAAGAGACTGCATTAAGGAAAAGAAACACAAATGGTATAGGTTAGTATTTCTTACCAGAAATCATCTTCAGAATAATGTCAAGGGAGGACAAGAACTATAACGTCTATTTATTATAACACACATTTCACAAAATGCATATGTGTGTATCTATGTGTGTCTATGTGAACACACATGCGTATAAGTATATACATACTTAAATAACTATTATTACTTCTGGACAACAGAATTATAAGTAATTTTAAAAACATTTCTTATACCTATCTTTACTTTTAATTTTTTTCTACAATAAACATTGCTCCTATACGAAAAAAAAAATTTCTGTGAAGTCTGCAAGCAGCTGGCGTTAGCACTGTTGACCCAGGAGGAGGGGGAAGCAGAGAGGTACAGGGATCCCCGGGAGTCACCCCGTCTTTCCTTCCCGGCCTAACACACTCATGTCTAAGGGCAGAAGCTGCAATGGGCTGAGGCCCAGGCCCTGAGCAGGAGACCTCGTTCACATTCTGACCTGTCAGCCCCTCTCTAGACGGGAGATACTGGGCACATAGCTTAACTTCTCTGTACCCTGTTTCCTCACCTACAAAATGGAAAAACAGCCTCATCAAATCATTGTGAGAAAAGTAAGTGAGATGAAGCCTCCACCGAGTGTAGAAACCACCACCTCCAGCACGTGGCACTCATGTCAGGGACTCAGTGCCTGCTGTTATCGTCGCTCTGGTTCTCGTGACCACTATTGCTGCTGGTATTACTATTACGATGCCCTACACTTTGCCCTGCATAGCTGTTGAGTCCATTGCACTACATGTTAAAATCACCTAAAACCCCAAAGAATAGAAATGAAAGATGTGACACAGTAACGGTGAACTGAAGAATCCACGCTGCCATCCCGCTCAGGGCGGGACAGCAATCTAGAGAAACGCCAGCACAATTATCGGGGTCAGGTGTCCTCCCGCTCCTCTTGCCCTAAGTCACACCTCAAAGGGAGGGTGTTTTCCGACTGCTGCTCTGTGGTGTCCTCAGAGGGCGGCCACCTCTCTCAAAACACATTATCACTGGACTCAGAGGGACAGCGGGTAGTATCGTTACACAATGACTGCACTCATCTTAACGCACCACATGCAGCCCAAAGGTATTTTAAAATCACAGCGCTTCAAAGATGAAAACTAACAAAATACTGGCAACTAGATGTGGTTTTGTTATAACTCCGCCACAAATCCACTGCTGAGTGAAAACTCCCTCCCCTTAGTACATTTATAATTATGTAAATATTGCAGCTATTTAAGCTGGTTCTTGTATTACTGTAATCCTTGACATAGTAACCTTAAAAGTGCTGGCAGCTACTTCTGGAGACCTGTGGGAATGGCAGGAATTTGTCAGCCCTGCCCCTCTTACACGTACAAGCAGTGAACGCTACCTAATTTGTCTGACTGGTCATTTTCAGGTGCCTTAAGCCATCCAGCTGGTCGCCCTGTTTTCTACCACCCCAGAAATTCTAGCAAATTCTGCCTGGTTCTTCAATATCCTTGAAATGGCCCCTGAGTCCCTCACCTTGCTTCCAAGGAGGAGGGAGAACAGACACGGTGCATAGTGTCCTCTTGTGGAAAAAGTTGCAAATACCAGACACCAAGTAGAAAAATCTCCATTTTCCTAAGTGAGCCAGGGCAAGTCAAATGTAGACAAGTCAATTGTAGACACATATTACATTCTACAATTCATGTTGCCATATGAGTTTGTGATTGGCATATGTGTTTTTAGAGTTGTCCATTTTCCATACTTAATTTTGAGTAACATAATCCTAAAATCCCAGTTATGTATATGAGGTGTGTGTGTGTGTGTGTGTGTGTGTGTGTGTGTGTGTGTTGGTGTTGTTTGTTTTCATTTGTTTTTGTTTTCAGAAAATTGATGTAATTTCAAACTTACCTTATTTCACTTTGATAATCAGATTCTACAAAAAAAAAGAATAAAATCACATTAGCAAAGTCAGGATAGTTATTGCGAAAATAAAATCTCATTGATTTTTATAGATCCCCTAATTTTAATTCATTACTGAGTATTGGTGACCCATTAGGTATCATCAAGTTCTCCCACACAGAATTATCAAATGACTCCCAAGCATAAGAAAAGTGGAATTCCACAGCAAAAGAAACCATCGACAAAACAAAGAGGCAACCAACTGAATGGGAGAAGATTTTTGCAAACAGTGCCTCGGATAAGGGGCTAATATCCAGAATATACAAGGAACTCATGCAACTCAGCAAAAAAAAAAACAAACAACCCAATTGAAAAATGGGCAGAGGACCTGAAGAGACATTTCTCCAAAGAAAACATACAAATGGCAAATAGACATAAAAAAAAAAAAAATGCTCAACATCACTAATCATCAGAGAAATGCAAATAAAAACCACAATGAGATATCACCTCACCCCAGTCAGAATGGCTATCATCAACAAGACAAATAGAAACAAATGTTGCAGAGGCTGTGGAGAAAAAGGAACCCTCATACACTGTTGGTGGGAATGCAGACTGGTGCAGCCGTTATGGAAGGCAGTGTGGAGGTTCCTCAAAAAATTACGAATAGAATTACTATATGACCCAACAATCCCTTTCCTGGTTATCTACCCAAGAAATCTGAAAACATTTAGACATAAAGACACGTGTGTTCCAATGTTCATTGCAGCTTTGTTTACGGTGGCCAAGACATGGAAACAACCAAAATGTCCTTCGATAGATGACTGGACAAAGAAGTTGTGGTATATATACACAATGGACTACTATTCGGCAGTAAGAAAAGATGATATAGGAACATTTGTGACAACATGGATGGATCTTGAGAGTATAATGCTAAGCGAAATAAGTCAGACAGAAAAAGCAGAGAACCATATGATTTCACTGATATGTGGTATATAAACCAAAAACAACAAAAGAACAAGACAAACAAATGAGAAACAAAAACTCATAGACACAGACAATAGTTTAGTGGTTACCAGAGGGTAAGGGGGGTGGGGGGTGGGAGATGAGGGTAAGGGGGATCGAATATATGGTGATGGAAGGAGAACTGACTCTGGGTGGTGAACACACAGTGGGATTTATAGATGATATAATACAGAATTGTACACCTGAAATCTATGTAATTTTACTAACAATTGTCACCCCAATAAATTTAAAAAAAGAAAAAGAAAAGTGGAATTCATTATTTGCTGTCATACATATAAATAACCCCTGGGTGCCTGAAATATGGTAGGTACCTAAAAGTACTTAGTGAATATTGAATTTGACTAGCGAGATTAAAAAGACACCATTCACCATGAAGGGGTGCTCTGTGTCCCCATCCCTGATGTCATTCACGCAGTATTTACCATGTGCTGGCCTCATGTCAGCGCTGTGCCAGATATTATCTCATTTAATCGTTACAAGAATCCAAGAGGCAGGTGTTAGCATTACCATATTTTTAACATATAAGGAATTGCACTGTTAAGCACTGTACTTTAATTCTAAGGTACATGTTCAACTAATGTGTACCAGTGCCAGTGGTATCAACTCATACGTCTGTGTTCACCCCCAAAGGCTAACATTAAGTAACTGTGTCTTCAACCAGTGGGATCTTGGACCGGGGGGGGGGGGGGGGGGGGAGCGGGTAACTGAGCCACACATAGCTGTCTGTCTCAGAAGCCAGCTCTGCAACTCTGCTTTCCAGTCTAGGTCTTCTCGTCATCAACCTGCACGAGATCTAAAAAGCATCATGTTCCTTATTTTGTAGATAATGTTCCCACTTATTTTCAGTTCTAATCACATCTGTTGATTCACACCCCAAATTGAACCTCAAGTGCAATCTTATTTGAATTGAAGGAGCGAGACTGTCTGGTCCCCCGCTGGTAAGAGGGGAGTATCACTGGTGTCCCCCTAAGGGCTGGGCTGTGGGATATGGGCTCTTGGTCCCTCTGCTCTAGAGGCTGTGATCCCAAGGCCTCCAGGCCACGCTGAGTGGGGTCCTCCATTGGTCCCCTCTCCAGGCACCGCAGAGCAGAGCGCCAGAAAATACTATTGAAAAAACTTGACTTTTAATATTTCTACACATGGAAATAATTATCATGGGGAAATCCAGGTCTTCACTGGATTATTTACATTTATGTCAATGTGTAGTGTCCATAGTGAGTTGCACCTATAGGGGCGGGTGTTGTAAGTGGGTTGTCACAGGCCCTGTTCACAGCCCTTACCTGGACTGTTACAAACCAGGGGATTAAAACAGCTCATTCTTACATGGGTCTTCCATCTCAAAGTTAAATAAATGATAAACTCTAGGACGGATCACAGAAACATTTAATATCTCAGTTAACTTAATTCTCACAGCCAATCTATAGAATAATACTTATTCCCATTTTGTAAACGAGGAAGCTAAGACTCAGAGAATCACACTTCTGCACATCCGACGTGGGCCACCAACATCGCAAACCTTCTTACTAGGCTAGTGCAGAACAGACAAAAGCCTAAGGGGCACAGAGTCCAAATGACCAGAATGTTTCCCAGCTACGCCACAATAGCTAACTCTGAAAATTATCTTCTGGAAGTACTGAATAATCCCAGTCACTTCTGAACTAAAATCGAAGTTATCCAATAGTTTTCATTTAAAATCCAGTCTATTTTATTTTAGTAATGCATCTGTGGCAGATAGGGTAACTCCCAGGTGAACACAAATTCCCATCAAATCTGGACTAACAGGAGTTAATGACTCTTCAGTTTCTGTTTCCTAGGGAATAAAGTTCCATCACAGAACTAATTCCGTGATCCCCGATCACAAACCCAATCCATGAAGGAGCTGCGGCTAGGCCATCAGCCTAGTCAAGGCCAGACCCTGCACATTACATGGAATCGCTCACTAAGACAGCTATTTCGTGTAAAAGAGTTACTTAACACAGTAGCTGCACGCACACAAAGTGCTCATCGAACGGCAGTTAGTGTTAATAAAATTAAAAACACAATTAAACTGGCATGTAGGCTAACATTCAAATTCTGATTTTAAGAAAAATAATTGAACTGTAGAAAATATTCCAATAGAAGCAGGTGAAGGTTTTACAAGAGAAAGATGAGGATGGAAACATAGTCAGCACTTGGAAAGGCCTTAGCCATCCATGTGCCAAAGATCCTTCGGTTTCTGAAGTCACAAACTGCCAAACTTTATAACAAGCCCCCCTCATTGTTGAGGAGACCATCCCAGTGTCGAGCCTGGCCCCCAAACAAGGCCACCACTTTCATGTCTTGAAGTATCTCAAAAGACCTCATTCAGAAGACATGTGTAATTATTTTTTAAATTTATTTTTTAAATTTATTTGAGTGACAATTGTTAGTAAAATTACATAGATTTCAGGTGTACAATTCTGTATTACATCATCTATAAATCCCACTGTGTGTTCATCACCCAGAGTCAGTTCTCCTTCCATCACCATATATTCGATCCCCCTTACCCTCATCTCCCACCCCCTACTTATTAATTTTATTTGTCCTATTTTTGTTACTAGAAGCTTGTGTGTTTTTTTTCTTTCTACCACTATGTCAACATTCACCTACAAAGGGAGATTTGGAATTCCATAAAATAGGAACCAATCTTTTAGTGTGCTCACATAGACCGGTATTATTCTAGAACAAAACATAGCATCTAAATGACGATCACAATAGCCTTATATCCTTGCAAATAAGCCCAAAAATCCAATAGTCAGTGTGTTTGATGAGAAAGGTGCCACCTCATCACCGGCTTTTCTAGAAGGGCTGCATCAGGCCCCAAGGGAATGACTTCTTTCCTTTAGAAAGTCCTCTTTCTCTCTGCGAATTTCACACATTTCCTTTCAAGGACTCAGAAAGCCAATGCATCTTTTGAAAGAGCTGACGAACTCATGAATTTCAACTGCTTGGGCCAGAAGTTCAAAAACGTATACAAATCCATATGAACCAAAAATTTACCTTTCTTCTCTCTCCCGGAGACACAACAGCAGCAGAATATTATAATCAGAACAATGATCAGGATCAAAAGCAATGAAAATGAGACTGCCAGCAGGACTATAGCCCAGGTAGGCAGTGACGGACCTGGTTCATCAATATCGCCTAGAAGGTCGAAAGAGAAAAACAAAGATTTCAGTGATGCTTGCCCCGTCTTGGGTTCTGCCACAAGTTCTGCCACACTATAACTTAGATGATGGCTTCCAAATAAGACTCTAATAATATTATAACTATGATAAGTGTTCAGCCTGGTACTGCTGGCTATCATAGCCCTACATCCTCTCTGCGTACCAGAATATGCATTCCCCCGCAGTATTTCCCATTACAACACTTCTTGCTGTCAATCAAACCTCCTTACTAACACAATCCAAGCACTCGCTGGTTAACGCCTCCCCCAGCCCTGAGAGGCACATAAGCTCCCCGCCCGCAGTGGTGTTGACCATCCTCACCATCCTAAGACACCTTTTACTTAGTCAAGAAACGCTTATTGACAGCTACTGCTGGACGAGACTGGAAGATTGACATCTGGGGCTCGCTTCCATGACCCCACCCGCCGAGAGTCCAGAGCCCAAAGGAAATCAGGACAAATTGAGGAAGGGTCACTCCTGAAGGAACTTGGTGCCAAGGCTTCATTCACTCCACTGCCACCCGGTCCCCACCCGCAGAATTCACTTCTCATCTTGTCAGTTGCTCTTTCCATGGCTCTTCAGGAACCACCTTCCTTAGCGTCCACTTTGCCCTCTTGATTTTGTCCAGGCCTCAAGGAGTTGGGAGAGAGAAAGGTGGAGGGAGGGAAAAAAAGGAGGGTGGGGAGAGACAGGACAGAAGAAAAGCCGTTTTGATTTATTACAGCCATGTCTTCCCCAGAGCTGTCCAATACACGTCATGTGGTTATCTAAATTCAGATTTAAATTAATTAAAATTATATGTAATTAAATACTCAGCACCTCAGTCATGCTGGCCACCTTTCAAGCGCTCAAGTGACAGATGTAAAACGTTGCCTCCATCACGGAGAGAACTGTTGGACAGCGCCGCCTAGCCGCGCGCTGTGGGAACTGCACTGATGTTCCGAAGAGCCCTTATCACCTCCCCCTAGGGAACCGCCTTGCAGTCAAACCACATTTAAGCGGATCAGTTTAAATGAGAATTGCTATTCAGTGAAGTCTTCCACTTAGTGCCCTCAGTGCCTGGGTGGTATCTCAGTGGAAATGAATGCTATTTTATTAGATGCTAGTCATTAGAGAATATTAAAACAACAGACTTCCTATGAAGATTAGATTTGCTTTTAAAACAACGGCCTTCCTGCACTTTGGAACCAGAGGTTATAATGGAAAATCAGCTCTTGGGTGTTCTTCCTAAGAGTCTTCCTTGCAAACTGACCGTGAAATCGTAGGTTGCTATCCCTGTGTCAACGTTAAATGTTCAGAATTAGTTGTAGGAATGATTAGAGACGGCCACTAGTGCTCCGGTGTTTAAAATCATCAACCATCTGAATGCTGACTCATGGACAAGCAAATAATGCACAGACTTACCTCAAAGCAAGCTAAAAGTCAAAGAACTCTGTGCTTTGAAGAATTATACAATACAAAAAATTAGCCTTCCGCCCTTTGTGCAAAGCTGCTCTGCATTTCCTGTGATGGATTTTTAAAATTTCCTTTTTTTAACATCGCACATTCATTGCCATCTTACATGTCTATGACATCGACTGCTGTCACTTCCATTTCCTCTTATACATCTGTACTATCTAAATTATATTTAGTTCCCTCAAGGTCAAGAACTGAGTCTGATTTTTTTTAAACCCCAGCCACCTGACACATATTGGGCACCTTGGATGGATGGATGGATGGATCTCCACATCACCGATCATTTTTCTAAGATGAGCTGGGACAGATAGAGATAGGAAAAGAGTTACCAAAAAAGGTGGAGACTGCAGGGGACAGAATTCTACCCTTTGCAAGTCCCAGACTTAGAGCATTAAAACAAGCCAGTCCCCTCACATCCAGAGAGCAATACGGCTTATGCCCTTGCTCCACAGAGAGTAGAATCCCAAGCATCACCTGGAATGTTTGTTGCACATGTAGATTCAGAGCCTGCCCCCAGTGGTACCAAGTCAGGGGATCTAGAATGGCACCCACGTGATTCTGATGCAGATGGTTGGTGACCCACCATTTAAGAATCTCTGGGGTGCAGCCAAAATGTAAACACTGCCCAAGCAACCTGCCACATTACAGGAGGTTCCCGTGCTGTCCCTCTTACAGATGTGATAATAAAATTGTTAAGTCCAAAGTTGCACTTATGATATTCACAATCTGGAGTTTAAAATCAGACCATTGTGTGGAAGCCTCTTGACTGACAAAGAGCTTTGGGCTTCATGTCAATGGAACGAGTGAAACGTCATGGCCACTATTTACTTTCGCCTCTGGCTCACTCACCTATAACAACTCTTGCCCCACCTGGCTGTTCAGAGACTCAGGAGATGTATGCAAAAGTGCTGAGAACACTGTAAGGTACAATGCACATGTCTGAGATTGCTATGGTCATCCTAAATTTAGTCTGATTAACTTTTTACACATTGAAGATTGTACAAAGTAGAAGCTTTCATAACGAGGGAGCCAGTGGGGTTAAACATTAAGGTCTGGCTCAAGATTCAAGAGATAATCTTGAAATTCATACTGGAAAAAGTCCACACACTTGTTGACTTACTCACATACCCCCTATCAGGGTGTTTTCCTCTGCTCCTGGAGAAAACTATAAGCGTGCCATGCTTCTGTCAACCCAGTCTTGACACAACAACCTTTATCTTGACATGACAACCTTTATCTTGACACGACAACCTTTGTCTTGACACGACAACCTTTGTCTTGACACAGTCTAGCACAGAGACAGTCTGTTACCCTCAGGAAAGAACTGTTTAAAGAAAGGGAAGGGCCACTTCGCTGGGGTGGTGACCGAATCAAGGAAGAAAGCAGGTGGTCTTGTGACCTCACTCACTTGGAACTTTAATTCAACCACCAGGTTCATCCACGTGCTGCCTGCACTCACCTACAAGCACCAAACTCTCACTGAAACGGCAACTTATATCAGGAACCACAGGGCTCATTCTTTCGCTTCCTATTTTCTGTGACCACGCTCCACTGGGGGTCGAGTTTCACACCTAGGTGAGACTTATGCCCTCGCTTTGCTCCAGTGGAGCCCAAAGAAAAGGGTGGTGCGTGCACGTAGGGAGATGTAATTTGGTACCAGAGCTACACAGAAAAACCTTTCTTATTTTAATCATAGTTTTTGATTTGTCATATATGACGTATATATGTACACACACATGCATATATATCATAGATAGTTTTGTTTAGTATGAAGCTAATTTTTTAAATGAGTACATTTACAGTGATTAAAATAAAAATCAATAATAGTCATACGTTGGTAAATCAAAAACCATGACAGGGGACAGAAAATGCCAAATCTTGGAATGAGATCATCCATCGCCCAACCCCTTCAGCGCGCAGGTAAGACACTGGGACGAAGAGACTCGGTCAGCTGACAAGGTGCTCAGAACAGGAAAATCCCAGGGGCCTGACTCATGTCTACCCATTCTGCCAAGTTGGGTCTCCAATTTGGGGGAGAAAGAGCCCAGGTCTTGCAGGAAATAGGGCGTCTGGGTGGACGCTTATCCCTGACCTGTGCCTCACTGAAGGGTGTGGGCGTGATGACTCAAGGTGATGTGCAGACTCGCTGCAGAGGATGAGTAACTGGACCTGAGTAACCCACAACTTGTGACCAAGGAAAATTAGCGCCACGGTCAGCACTGCCTGCCTTCCTCCCTACATCCCTGCACACAGCTGTATGCACGTTAGGGCTGAGTTTCCAAATTTACTGTGTGACTTCAGTCTCAGCTTGGGGACTGTCCTTTTCCCATCTGTGAAGAAAAGGAAAAGAGTATTTCCCAGATGCTCTCCCAGGAAAACTCGGAGTTTTGAAAGGGCACATACAATTTCTTAAAACCAACTGGATTAATACAAAATGTCACCACCAGCACGTGCAAAGCATGCTCATGTGCTGACAGAAGGGACACTGGAGCTCTCTGAATCCATAAAACACACAATGACCATCACTCACTCTCCTGTCCTGTGTGCTCTGAGGCAGCGGCTGTCCTAAGTGCTTTAGGCGTCTTAACCTGCTTACTTCTCACACCAACAACAACCCTATGAGGTAGATATTATTATTATCTCAGTTTCACAGAGAGAAAACTGAGGCAGAGAGGTTAAGTAACTTGCCCAAAGTCACACAGCGAGTAAGTAGGTAAGATGGCATCTGAGTCCAGGCTGTCTGGGGTCCAAGTCTGGGTGGATAGCAGCACCTGATGAGGCTGGGTCTGGAGGTGGGCTTTGGGATTTTCCAGCTCAGTAGCTCCCAATTGTGACTGCCTAGTAGAGCAATTTGGGGGCTCCTTTAAAAATGCCAATTCCCAGGCTCCACGCAGCCCGATTAAATCAAAATATCTGGGGCGGGGCCTTACGTGTTAAAGTTCCCTGGAGACCGATGGACAGCCAGGAGAAAGAACGTGTGCCCTGTTCTTCTCCCGCTCGGTTTACAGGCAGGAAAACTGAGCCCAAAGGTCAGTGACTTGCCAAAAGTGTCACAGCTAGCACCACAGCAACAACCCAGGACTGTCACTCCCGCCACTCTTATCGGCTCTTGAAATTGCCACTTGTCACAAAACTAAGATTAGGACCAGGAGTGACTACATTCTGCAAGGCGCTTGTGTGTCCTACAATGATGGCTTTGTTTTAACATGTCATAGCCCGTACACTTAAGTAAGTGCTCAGAACAGCAGAGAAATCCATCCAGATGGGCAGATGGGGTTGGCGGTGTTTATCTCCAGGCAGGCCAGAGAGAGGCTTTGAGTTGTATGTGTGTCTGCAGTGCTGGAAGCTTGGATTACTTCTGGAATTGAGAGGAAACCGATTTTTTAAAAAACATCAGCTTAGCCCTTGCAACATGCTTTTCTCTAAAGAACTAGTAAGTGCCTCATGCAACTTTTTGGCCTAATTACACTTCCTAAGCTGCCATGGCCATGATTTAAAGGTATATTCTAGAAATGAATACAAATTCCTTGCACTTTTAGGAAGTGGGTGGCAAGACTGATGTTTACTGGATGCCTAAAGAAGCCGGAGCAGACACAGCTTCATTCATTCTGTGCTATCCGTGAACCTGGTACGGGCTCCCCTTGAAACCTTCTGGCCACCAGCAGTAATGAGGTCTTCAACTACTAAAACTTACAAAAAACACACAACACACAGCCAGCCACCAGCTGCTCTGGGTCTTGATAAATAATCTAGAAACAAATTAGCATTTTCCAAATGAATCCGATCAAGTAAGCCTCATTGCAACGCACCGACTGCACTCTCTCCTCTATGACGCTGTCAGGACTCCAGCTGCCGTAATTATGGCTGCTCACTTCACTAGTGCTTGTCTAAGAAGAATTCAGCTGAATTATACCTGGCCAAGGGAAACTAAGGGCCCCTTGTCCTTCCCCATCAAAAGAAGAACTTTGCAGGTCAGCTAATCTCCAAAATCCAATGGTACGGGCATCATCAATCAGGCCAGAGGTCTTTGCCGCATTATTACCTTGCTAAGATGTGTGGTCTAAACAGTCGATTTCATTCCATTTGGTGTTCATGACCTTTTTTTAAATCTTCCCTTTCAAAGCCTTAACCACATTTTGTAATAGTTAAATAGCTTAAAGCAAGCAGGGTTGGCTCCTTGGAGAAATGGCTGATTCCAGACTGCAACAGGATAAGTGCTAAGGGACTTCGGAACGTCTTATTGGGCCAAGTGCTCAAAAACTAACAGGGACATGTCGAAAGGACATCAGGGCCAGCTGGAAGGGATTCCTACTGGCCAAATCTGGAGCAAGCTGAGCATCAAAGCGAATAACAACGGGAGCAAATTATAATGTAGTAAATAAAAGTGAGTCCATACTACAACTATTTAAAAAAAAAAAAAAGGAAGAACAGGAGAGGGAATTCTCTTCTTTACAGAAGAATCCTAACTAATAAATATAGAAAAATGATGGAACTAGGAAATCACTCTTTTACAACCACCATAAAAATAATTGATTCAGTCAATGATATCGATAAAAGCAAAAGTTATGAGGTGAGAGTCTATTGAGAATATGATATTCATGCAGTATTCACATATTACATATTAATTACAAAGGCAAAAGATTTCTTTACAACAAAGCAATTCGGGGATGCCACTTTGACCAAATGGTCAAACTTATTTCCAGTGATAGGGAAAATTGGTATCATGTGCCCACATGACATGACCCATGTCTTGACAAAAATGTTTAGCCTAAATCAAAGTGTGTTGGAAAACATCAAACAAATCCATATTGAAGGGCATCTTGCAAAAATGGTCTGGACCCTTCAAAAATGTTTATATCAGGAAAGACAAAAATGGGGGCGGGGGGCGACCGCTGGAGATTAAAGGAAACTGAAGAAGACCTGACAGCCAAAGGCAATGCATGGTCTTTGACTGGATATTGGTTTGAGAAAAAAATAATAGCTATAAAGGAGAAATGGGGAAATTTGAGTATGGACTGTATATTATATCATAGTATTGTATCGATGTTAAATTTCCTGACTGCCAACTGAGTCGGAGTTTTGTAGAATGGCCTTGAATTATGATACACATGCTGACATATTTAGGGGTAAAGTGTCATAAAGTCTCCAACTAACTTTCAAATGCATCAGCCAAAAAGAAAGAAAGGAAGAAAGAAAAGAGAAAATCTGAGCGAGAGAGTGAGAAGCAAACATGACAAAAGGTTAACATTTGTTGTATCTAGGTAAATGTACATTGGTATTGCTTGTACTATTCTTACAACTTTTCTGAAGGTTTTAAATTGTTCAAAATAATAAGCTAGTTGAATTCTAGCTTCATCTTCTTATGTAGTCTTGCCGAGGAATAAGCTGAATTCTTTTTAATTTAACAAGCTAAACTAAATTAACCTTGACTTAAAATCAAGAAAACACAGGTTTCTACATCCTTTACCCTCAAAAGCACTGATAGTTACACCAGAACCAGGTCAAAGATCCGGTAGCTTTGGGTCCCCATCCCATTATTTGTTGTCAACACCAGCTGGAGCTGCTCCCTGTGAATGGGGCACACTGTCTGGTCCCCTCTGCTCCATCTGCTACCTGACACGTGTATTCACTTATGCTTTCATTTCTGTTGTCTGCCTGGTCTCTGGGGCATCTGAGCTGGAGAAGACAGACAAGGGCCTAATGCCCAGAGAGCAAGCTTATATGGCACAAAACTGGGGATCAATTCCAGTGCAAGCACAGAACCACTAGTGCTGACCACAGGTTGGGCTCTGAATGGCTTTTTACAGGTTCACGGAGACGCCATCTTTTATGGGTTGAATTATGTCCCTCCAAAGTTCATATGTTAAAGTACTAACTCCTAGTACCTCAAAATATGGCCTGACTTTGGGAATAGGAGTATTGAAGGTGTAATTTAGATGACGTCATGCTGGTTAAGGTGGGCCCTAATTCAATAAGACTGATATTCCTATAAGAAAAGGAAATTAGGACACAAACATGCACAGAAAGAAGGCCACACGAAGATGAAGGCAGAGATCAGAATGATGTGTCCACAAGCCAAGGAACACCAAAGATGGCCGGCAACCACCAGAAGCTCTGGAAGAGGCCTGGAACTGATGCCCCCTCCTGGACCTCAGAAGGAATCACCCTGCTGATACCTTGACCTTGGACAACCAGCCCCCGGAACTGTGAAAGAACACATTTCTGTTGTTTAAGCCACTCAATTTGTGGTACTGTTTCGGCAGCCCCAGGACACTCCTGCACCATCCAGTGGCTGCTCACACAGTGGAGGTACAGTTGACAGGAGAGCAGATTCTGGACACAAACGTGCAGGATCACCTCTGACCATTTACTACCTCTCTGGACATGGGCCAATTCCAAACAACACTGTGTCCCTGTCACCTACCGCTACAGCAGGAATAATAACAGTATTGCCTCAGAGGGCTATTGTGCAGGTTAATTGGATTAATATTGGAGAAGTTTAAAACAATGTCCTTACTTGGTAAGTGCTATGTAGTGCTTAGTATTGTTGTCATCGGCATTATTACTATATCATCATCTGGCTTTGGCTTAGCTTTGTTCTGAACTTTGAAAGATCTTAAGTGAAGGTGTTTTCATAGTAGTAAAAGCTTTGGACCAAGAGAGAAGCAATTCCTGGCTTCTCAGCCCTTCCACCCCTTCCAGCTGTATGACCTGAATTAAGCACAGCACTCGTCTCAACCTCCTTTCTTTCCTGTTTTGTAAAATGAAGGACTGAAAGTCAGTCTCCAGGCCCGAACCCCTGTGTTTTCTAGTTGGCCCGGGCTGGCTCCAGGGTCAGGCGGACCCTAAGGGTCCATGGAGCCGTGTGGTTAGAGTTTCTGATATGCCACGGGCCCTACAGTAGTTTCTCTTTGGGGTCTAAACTTGAAACTTACGTCATTTAGTCACATTAAAAATATATACGTAGACTTGGATTTCCTGGGTAAAAAATAAAACATTATAATTCCACCATGACTGGAAGGAATCCGAGAAGACCTGTGTACCCTCCTCAGATATCGAGAGAGCTTGCTTCATATTGGCCCAGGAATGAGATCAAACCAGAACAGTGGGGGAAAGTTAGAGAAAAACGTTGGATTCAAGTATTTACCTCTTTACTTGATGCTGCTTTATGCTAATGATTGTCAAGATTCTTAATGATTTTCACATGTAAGTAAGAAAAGAAGATGTGATTTTAAAAGCAAGTTAAATAGCAGGGTCATTACGCTGACACTACAAGTATTTTTGTCTCTATTACCATGCCTACCAGAAACGAAGATCCCCTTACGATTTTCCTAGGCCCTGAGATCAGGCAGCAAGACACAGACAATATAAGCATGCAACAATAATTTACATAAAGCAAAAAATCTTCACTTACCCAAGTGAGACGGAAGCACAGTAAGGTTTACAGTTACAGACTCGGGGACCTGCAGCCCCTTCATGGCAGCCACACAGGTCAAAGTTCCATTGCCCTGTGGCGTCAGAGTCAGGACACTCACTGCACTTTGAAGGTCATCAGGCTCCGGAACGGAGTAACAGCTTGAATGACTCACCGGAACACCGATCTCCCAGGAGAGAGCTGGGAGTGGGGTCCAGCCCACAGCATGGCAAGTCACATTACAAGCTTCATCCTCAGTGACTACAAGACTGTTGTTGGGAATGCTCAACTTCCCCACAACTGAAGAAGAAAAGAGAAACATTCTGAAGGAATGACCATGTCTCTCAGTTCCAGGTTTTCTTTATTTTTTCTTCAAATCACATTGCACGAGAGCTACCACCCCAAACCCAAAGTGGCTGTATCTGTAACGGGAAACCTTAATTCAGATCATGTCCGTGTCTTTATTTATTCACAGAGGAAGATGAGATTGATCACCAGAGAACACATACTTCCAGAAAAATAAATAAAAATCAGGATTCAGGGGAACGTAAATCATATGGAAAAGAGAGGGCAAATGTGCCTGCCATGGGAGCTACACAGTCTCTGAAGGGAGTTGTAAAGTTGTCCTGGGCTGTCCTGGCAATCAAAGCCAAGAGGGAAATAACCTTCACATTCATTGTAAGGAGAACACATCTCAGACTCATGGGAAGTCCCGTTGGTCAATTAGATGCTCTTTTTTTTTTTTTTGGTGGGAGGGAGAGGGGAGAAGGTCACATTTTTAAATGTAACTTCCTATAATATGACTTAAGATATTTTTCTAGTTACAAACTAAATCCAATATAATTAAAGAAATAACTACCCTCAATCAGATATCAGAATATATTAATCAGATAAATTATTTAAAAGTTTTCATTAAGGACCCACTTGCATGTGCTAACGTTCACACTATAAATAACGCATCTGAAAATAATGCCATTGAGGACTAAAATTACTAGAATAACCTGAAGATTGGCCCCGGTAAAGACACAGCCTTCGTGAAACATAGATACACTGAAACATTCCAATTAAAATATTCAAAACACCCAGCTGCATAATATAATGGAAAGAACACTGGACTAAGAATCAAACAGCTACTGTCAATCCTGGCTTTGCCACAAAATGGCCATCCCCTTGGACAAGTCACTAAAATGTTCAGGCTGCGTTCTGCCTGTCGAATGAGATAATTTGACGAGATCAGGGGTTTTCCATCATTATTCTTTCCGTACTTTATAAAATCACTGAGGATTCCAAAGACCTTTTATTTATGTGGGTTATATCCATCAATACTAACCATATTTGAAATTAGAATTAAATATTTGTTTGTTTTAAAATAGTTATTCAAAAATAAAAATAACCCATTATATGTTAATATAGATTAACATATTTTTATGAAAAAACCCTATATTTTAAACCAACATAAATTAGTAGAAAGAGCAAGATTGTTTTATATTTATGCAAATCTCTTTGACGTCTGGTTGGATTTTCCTATCTCCTGTATTCAGTCTGTTGCAATATATTGCTTTGTTGGAAGTTTATAAAGAAACTCTGACTTCACACAGATGTATAGTTGAAATAGTAAGGAGCACTTCACAGATAACCATGGATATTCTTTGATACGATACCCAAATTGACAAGAAGTGGTTTCTTAAAGGTTAGTTGCACTGTAGAATCTGAAACCTATAAAGGGTATTTCACTGTTACAGCAAAATCCATTGCTATATCTGGGACTTTGAATGGCTCTTTCACCCCTAACGTGAGTCATTTGGAAAACGCTGGTCCACTGAGTAATGCACCTCCCCAGTGTATAGTGGAAAACTCCCCTTTCACTCATGAGAACAATGGAAAGGGTAACTAACATCTTAGTATTATTTTGAAAACAGTCGTGACCTCACAGACCACCCTGAAAGGGTGTAGGAGACACCCTGCGAGTTCCCAGACTAGCCTGAACTGGATCACCTCTGAAAGCAATTCTTACTCTAATTGGAAATACTAGATTTCCAATTATTGCTTTCCTGAATACTCTCTTCGAGTAAGTAAAGTACCTTTGCTAATTCAAGGACTACTTTGAATGCAACAATGAGAGGGGAACAGATTTTTCCCTTAAGGCTAAAGGATTTCATCTTTGTTCTTTTGGGTTCATTCATTATTCTGTTTGGCGGAGAGGTTTAAGATGACAGAAACCTGGAGGGATGGTATTGCCTCAGTTAATGACAGAAGTGGCTTTCAAAACACAAAGGTCTAGAGTTTGGTGGGATTAATTGGCGTATTGAGCAAAAACAACGGACAAATGCAACAACAAGAAGCATTTCCTTTTTCTGTATATATTTGCAATTCAGCTTTTCCCATTGGCTTTCACAAAAGTTATCCAGTAGCATGACAAACATTTTATATAAGGTGATTTGGGATGACTCAATATGGAATTACGTAAGTTCTCTTTAGTTTTCTCTTGCTGATAAAATAAAACAATCTCTGGATAACACACTTGCAAAATAAATTGGATGTTTCTTCTTCTTTCAAGATTCTTTTCACTTTAAAGAGACTGTTGTTCATAGCACATTTGTTCCTCTAAGACTAAAGTGCCATTCAGAGCAATGGAACCAGAGTAAGACAACAGAGTTCTGTCCTGTTCTACTGGTTCCTTACTCGGGAACTTGGGGAAGACTAACTTCTTTAGACATGTGTTCTTCCATTTGTCTTAAGACCAAAAACTACAGTAGTTACTAACATATACAAATGCATGTCTGAAGACACTGTAGAGATGTGTAGCTTTGGGAAAAGATGCTATAAAACCACATGGATTTATGAATTGGTGCATGATAAACATAGCACTAATAAGTCATGCCTTTGATCCTGTTTCTTTGATCCAGGAATGCCCTCCTCCTCTCTCACTTCCCATTCTGCCATTCGGAGACACCTTTTCCTGGAAGACATTGCTGATCCTTTGACCTCCCTTCCCAGTTGGAACTCGAGCTTATCTCCCTGCCATGGCGCTTGCCAGCATCTACGCTGCATCACTGTTATTCATACACTTGCATTATTCCTGCATTTTGTAACATTCAAGAGGGCAGGACTATGCCTTGTTCTAGTCATCTCTGTGTCCCCCTTAAGTGCCTACATATCACAACGGCGTGCTCCTACTGGGGATGCAATGCGCATATATAATAGCAAGTGACCTTTAGAGATTGCAATGAGTTAGGTGCTGGAGACTTTACATAGACCTACTCATCTGATCTCACAACAGCCCCGTGAAACTAGGGCACAAGGTCAGTTAGTAACATGTCCACAGTCGCAGCGTCATTCAGTAAGAAAGCTGGCACTTGAACCCAGCAGTTGGGCTCCCACGTCTGCCCTGTTAACCTCTAGACCACTCTGGTTTTGGAGTCTTGAAGCCATCCTCAGTCATTTTGTCATCTGACCCTCCCCGTGAGCCTGTGAAGTGGGCAGAGGAATCTTGTCCCATTTTACAGATGAAGAAATTGAGCCAATTCGCCACCATGGTGGGTAACTGATGAAAGTAAAACCGGAATGCGTATTTTGATTCCTTTTCCTGTGTTCTTTCCCTTATACCACAAATTGTTTTCATGAGAATTGGGTCATGCAAATGAGGCCGGTAACCCAGGTAGCCTCACAAAATCACTTAGTTAGAAAATATCCTTGTACCCCTAATTAAACCACGTAAAATTAAAGATACACAAAAGTAAAGACACGACAATTTGGCTGAGTAAAAACCAGGCAAGTACAAGTACGCAGACGAGTGTCTACAGCAAATGTTACCAAATTTGGCTTGACAGCAACATGAGTGCAGACCAAATCTTTGGGAACGTCTCCTAGCCAAGCCAACAAATAGACATGAGAACAACTTCAAAGACATAACGTGTCTGTTGTAAGAAATGCCGCCATAGGATTCAGGAGCTCTGCTAGCTCCAACGCATCTGTAAGTAGCATATAATTACATTTTTAAGGAATGCAAAGTGATTAAATTTTGACAAAGATGTTCTGAATCCTTGTAAAGCACCCTTTAATTTTTTTCACTATGTAGTATGATCTATAGCACCTCAAAGCGAACTCTGAGAATGAAAAACAAGTTATCCATTATAATAAATCTTTACTCTTTTCTTTCTCCCTAAAAAATTTGTTGTATGTTTAGTGAACACACATCTTTGACTGTAAGAACCAGTGGGGGCAGGGAAGAGTAATAGATTGGGGAAATTCATCTGGAAGAGGAAAAAGGTAAAGCATGATTAAAAGTTGATAAATGATGCAAGGGAAAGAGATAGTCAAGTATGTGAAAAACTAGAGAAAGAGTAATGATTGTCAACGCTCTTTAAATCATAGACAAGTGATGGCAACTGGTCCCAGAGGATTTTCAGGATCTATTTCCAGAAAAGCTATTAGGTACTGAAACGGATTAGATGAGAAAGTGATAAAACCTGTCCTTAAGATTCCTAATTATATAAAGGAAAAGAAAGATGGAAGGAGAGATTGAAAAAAAAGCAGAAAGGAAGTAGAAAGAGAGTGGGTGAGGAAGAGAGGAGAGAAACAAATAAAACAACATTCACCAGTTCAGAATAATTCTAAGCATAACACTGACAGCTAGACCATAGATGAAAGAAGGAAGGAAGGGAGGGAGGGGGAAGGCAGGTGATATAGACAACAAAACATTCACCAGTTCAGAATAATTCTAAGCATAACACTGACAGCTAGACCATAGATGAAAGAAGGAAGGGAGGGAGGGAGGGGGAAGGCAGGTGATATAGACAATAAAACATTCACCAGTTCAGAATAATTCTAAGCATAACACCAACTGAAGGTAGACCCCATATGTCATCATACGAGCATATGACATGAACTTCAAAAGGTCCCTTCCATTCCTCTGACATTTAACCCAGTGAGCTCCAAACACTCCTCTTTGGAGCTACCTGCACACCCACCTTGGACGGAAAGGAAAGCAGATCCCTCCCGGTCACTGTTCTGGAGGCTGCATTTGATCTGCCCTGCATCGCTGAACTGCACGTCATGGATTACCATCTCAGAGATGAAGTTACCGCCCTCTTCGTAACTCTCAGAGGTAAAGCGGTCGTTGGTGATGATGGGCTCCTTGGGCGTGATGCTCAGGACGACGGTGCTGTTCAGAGCCCACATGATGAGCCTCCAGCCCTGTGAGACGGTGCAGTTGAAGCGCGCCTCCCAGCCCACCAGCACCGTCGCATTCTTGGGTCCTTCTATGATTTGGTAGCTGGATCCAGAAGCTGGAAAACAATCAGTGTTTTGAAGTGGGAAGCGAATCTCAACTGTAGAGTTTAATCCTTCTGCATACAAGTTGTGACCCCTGGGTGACCGTCCAATGGCTCTGACTCCATGTCTTCCTCATCCCACACCAGGCCCACAGTCACTCAGGAGCTTCCAGTGGACAGGAAGGCACCCCATCCCTCCTTTCCACACCCCTCCTCTTAATCCGCAGTCCACAGCCCTCCCGGCAGGATTGGGAGTGCCGGGAGCAACCCTTCTCCTCTTCCCTGGGGATGTTTCCTTAAGAACTCGGCCCAGAGAGCCGCCACTAGCCCAGCTCCATTACCTTAGGCAAGTTTTTCAGCCTCACTGTGAAATGAGCCTTTTCCTCCCAGTAAAATGGGGAGGACCTTTGATTTCCACCTCTGAGGAGATCCCAAGGCTCCGAGGGGAAAGCAGAGTAACTTGTCTGCACAAAGAGGATGGGACCCTGGCATGCTGTGATCACGGCCCATGCATGTCCCTGCACTCTGAGAGCCCCAGGTGTGGTACTTAGGACAGGTCTGAGAAGGAGGATGAACAAGATTGAGAGAGAAGGAATACAGCGGGACAGAGATGAAGGCTGGGTCCTGGAGCAAGAGGAAAGTCTCTCTCCAAGTATCAAAAAAGATGGTTCCAGGGCCGGCCCAGTGGCTCAGGCGGTTAGAGCTCCGTGCTCCTAACTCCAAAGGCTGCTGGTTCGATTCCCACATGGGCCAGTGGGCTCTCAACCACAAGGTTGCCAGTTCAATTCCTCGAGTCCCACAAGGGATGGTGGGCTGCGCCCCCTACAACTAAGATTGAACACAGCACCTTGAGCTGAGCTGCCGCTGAGCTCCCGGATAGCTCAGTTGGTTGGAGCGCATCCTCTCAACCACAAGGTTGCCGGTTCGACTCCCCCAAGGGATGGTTGGCAGTGCCCCCTGCAACTAGAAACGGCAACTGGACCTGGACCTGAGCTGCGCCCTCCACAACTAAGATTGAAAGGACAACAACTTGACTTGGAAAAAAGGTCTGGAAGTACACACTGTTCCCCAAAAAAGTCCTGTTCCCCTTCCCCAATAGAATCTTAAAAAATAAAAATAAATAAAAAAAAATACATTAAAAAAAAAAAAGATGGTTCCATCATTGAGGCCATGCCCCTCCTCCTAAGGACTAGAAGAGATACAGGTGGGGGAGATATAGAGAGAGGAAAAATGGGTAGAGGGATGTAGGGGAGTGGGATCACTTAATGAAACACTCAAGGAACACATTTGGCAGGCTCGTAGATCGTGTCAATCTAGTGTTGGGTTTAACACTCCAGCAGGTGGCAAGTAGTTCTAGAGCGTCAGACCACAGACTGCAGAGCGAGCGTCCTGTCTCACTGGGCAAGTTGTCTTCACTTCTCCTTCCCCACTCCCCGCAGCTGCGAAACAGGGACACTGGAACCATCGCAACTTGTCCCAAGAACCACCTAGAATGATCCATGGAAAGCCTTTCACATGACCCTCAAGCACTCGGCAAACAATTACATGACCTGCAAGAAGGAACTGTGTTGACCTACAAGATGAGCCAAGAAAGTCATAGATTGAAGTAAAATTGTTTCCTGCACACTTTTCACAATGTCCTGCCCTCCACTCACCAGGTGCACTCTGACACTGGTTTTAACTGGAATGATAATTCTAGCTGGTCTTCCAGATGGACGGCATCAACAGCTCTCCAGCTCGCATGAGTGCAATCACGAACCCTTGAGAGGAAGCGTGTTCTGCATCTAAAGAACTCACAAAATCTTTTGGCCACTTAGGACTGATTTTCTTATCACCTCAGAAGAGCAAATTGGCAACCAGAGTTTTCCTAGACTTTCCCATGTTTATAATAATAATTCAAAATAGAACTCGCATAGCAGTGGATAGTCTTAGAGACCGCTTATTCTCATCTTTCACCGCCCATGTTTTAATGCTGAGGAAATGAAGACCAGCCATATCTCAGGACTCGTGATCACAGTGGTGGCACTGGGACCCAAACTCAGACCGTCCTACTCTGAATGTCCCCTTCTTCCCATGCTTTCCCCTCTGACCTCACTCAGGGTTTATAGCAAAAAGACACCCTGGCAGACCACACACCTGCCACCTCAGTCAGACTGCGAGGGGGTCCTGTTGCATCTAGGGTGGTATGATCCAGACAGACCAGACAGACTGCCATGCAGCCCCGCCATTTCCTTCCAACCTTCTCAGGTCAAGTTGTAAGGCAGGTTCTAAAAGAATCTCTTTACAGCCCTTAAGGTTTCTAGGAGGAAGCACACGGCTGGACACACGTTAACACAGTAACACTTCACCTGAGTCTCCAGAACGCCCTGCAGGGGCAGGTCAATGGGAGAGAACAAATGCTGCACAGACGGGACCCGGGGGCCAGCAGGACTGTGCAGTAAAGCAGCCAAAGTTAGGATGGGGCCCCAAAGAGGCAGAACTGAGACAAGGTCAGCACTAACTAAGGCTAATTCTGTGTTTGGGTAAATTTGATCACTGTTTCTTGCTTTGCCTCTGGGCATGATAGACAAAGAGAGAAAGTGTGACCTAAATAACAACTCAGACAGGGCCCTCTCCCTTACCCCCGCGCCGGTCACTCTGATCCCAGGATCCCTTTGGTCTGGGATTTTATTTTTTTAAAAAGACTGAGGAAGGGAAGTCAGAAATGGTTCCCCAGGAAAGCACAGCTGCTGTGCCAACTGGGCTTTCCTGGAGCCCTGAACTACACCTTGAGAAGGACCGAAGAAAAGAAGGACCAAAGAATAAAGAAAGACAGACGTGCTCTCATACTCCACACTGTGATAAGTCTTCCCCCTCCTGACTCAGGCCAGTGGGAGCTACCTGGACAAAGTCCAGAGGGCTGGGTATGGGGGGAGCAAGGATGGGTGAGGCCCAGGCATGCCCTGCGAGCCGCTCAATCTAAGCAGCTTCAACAGAATAAGCATGGTTCTTTCACTGCCAGGCACGAAGTGGATTATTTCACTCGGGGACACAGTTCGTGGAAGCCGGTCTTTAAATACCCTGTGGACTGCACATGTGACCATGAAGACACAGGCTACTTACCTTACTTGGTAGCTGGGGAGGTGAACTAGAAGGAGGGAGGGACCTGTACCAAATGGAAACTCTCTAAGTTTGAACTTGACCTTTACTTGAAACTGGAGGCACCAAATCCCGAGCACTGGGTTGCCCAGATAATGCCACCTGCGATCTTTCCTCCCAACATAAGTAAACTCCCTCCAACCCCGATTCGTGACTCAGAAGGTGCATTTCTGGTCATGTGAGGTCTTCGGTCTCCTTCCTCTCCCTCCTGTATCCTATCAGCTGGTGGTGTGCATGACCCTGCCACACCCAGAACAAATATGAGAAACTGTACACAACACCTTTCATCAGTCACCTATCTCAACACAAAGTCTCCCTTTCCCCTTTGCTCTCCCTTTCGCTTTGTAGAGCAAAGAGACAAATCCAGGGCAGAGCAATGGAAAAGATCAATGTCTCCCTCCCAGAAACCTCCTGCAGCCACCAGCTACAGGGGTCACTCAACAGCAGGTCTGCCCTTGGAGGGGTTTATCCACTTGCAAGCTTTTCATTCTGACACCCTTCAATCCCAAACCCACGTCTCCAGCCTGCCCTCTGGCTTTCCCTCCTGCCCCAGGGACCCTACTGCACCAGGCATCTCAGCAGAAGTGACGGGCTGCCTCCCAGGGTTGAAAAGCTTCTTCTACTTGCCACATCCTACCATCTGCAGAACCGAAACACTCATACAGCAGCACGTTTGCTCCTTCCGTGACGCCCACCTGTCCTCTGTAAATTAATCCTGAACATAAGTCCCATTCTTCTGCAATGGCTTTTTCTTGGCTCCCTGAAATAGCAGCCGCTTGCCTCCCTGATGTGGCTTCCCTTGCTGCACCTGCAGACCCCTCACCTTCTCCCATCACTTTTCACATGGAAAATGAATAGAAAAGCAGACAATTAAAAGTCAGAAGGGAGAAAAGGAAATCAGGTGGAGAGCAGTAAGGAGGAAGTAGGAGTCCAGACCCTCAGGGGCCGGGATGGCAGAAGGGAACTGAGAGTGAGGGAGGGGTCCCAAGGCAGGTCTGAGCTGCCTGCTGAGTCCTGCTGATATGGCAGGAGGTGCCAGCGTCACCACTGTGCCACCACCACTGCCCAAAACTGCTCTCCACATGGCAGCCGGGGGCATCTTCTCAGCACACCAGTGTGTCAGGGACCTTCCCCTATGTCCCGCCTCCACACCTCAGACTTTGTTTAAGTAGCTTCATCATTTAGGGTAAAGACCAGATAATCCTTCACACAATCATGTCTGAAGACCCTTATTTAGTCTCACACTAACTTCATTTTACCCCAAGCCCACGCTCGGGCCACCAGACTGTCTTTAATTGATCAAACTCCAAGTCTTCCTGGGCCCAGGGCCTTTGCACAGGCAGAGACCAGACTCACATGCCAGTCTCACTCCTCAGCTCCCGCTCGAGTGTCTCCTCCTCAGAGAGTCTCCCAAGACCACCCGACTTAGGTTAAATTATCCTATAATGGGCTTTTGAGTCAGTGAAGCGATTGTCACAGAGGTGATTTTATACTGGTTTTTCCATCAGTTAGTGCCTGTTTCCCGTACGAGGCTCTAAACTCTTTGTTAGCAAGGACCACGCCTGCGTTTGCTCATCCCTGCATCCCAGTGCCTGCAACTAAATGACGCACAACAGGCCCTCAGTGAATATTCACCGAATGCATAAATAAGATGGTCGAGTTCCATATTCCATTACACAGGGGACTAGGAAGAGAGGAGAGGGCTGGCAGGAACCCATTGGGGGCTGGCTTGCCCTCAGCTATTCAAAGACTAGTCTACAAATGAAGGTGTCTCTACCCAAGACTTTCCAAGATGATGCATCGGAGGGGCTCAGTCTTTTACAATGGATCCTATCCCCCAGAGGGCTCTAGAATTAGCCTGTAATACTCTCCCCTTCTGGAATAGCCATCTCCAGGCCTCAACCAAAGCCAAACCCACCTTCAAAATAGAACTTCAGGAAAAACGACTCAGAACAACTATAGACCCAGAGGTCAACAGTTTCCTGCTAAACCACTGGAAGAGATTATTTGCAACTGTGGCTGAAATTGCCTCTTTGGAGCCAAAAATGTGTGCTGAGTGTGGTTTGTCCCACTGCACACGCTACACTCTGCAGAGTAGGGATGGTGTTTTCTTCTCCACTCTACAAGCAAGTATTTATGAAGCACCTACCTAACGCCACGCACTGAGTGCTCTCAGGCAGGGCTTCCAAACACCTTTGCCCTCAAGTACATGTTAACACACAGCCTGGCACCCACAGACCTAACATGTAAATAACCCAAAGCCAAAATGCACAAATGGTCCTCACTGCACGTAACACGCTCTGAGAATCCCTATTCCAGTTCATTCCATTTTATGTTGTTAGTGCTGTCATGGCCAGAGTATTAAGAAACATTTTCCAGCCATCGGAAATAGAGTTCATGTGTGTATAAAGTACAAAACCAGCAAAACAGATGTATGCAGTTAGAAGTCAGAATAACGGTCCCTTTGGGGGGAGAGGGATGAGAGGCACTCAAAGGGAGTGTTCATGGGTGTTCTTGGTCTCAATGTTGATGCACGAAGCTGCTCAGCTTCTGAAAACTCGTCATCATGACTGTGCATGTCTCTGTACGCATATTAGTGTCCAGTGCAGTTCCCGAAAATCACCCCAGTGAGAAGTACAGGACAACTACGCTGAGCAGTTTAAAATCTAGCTGGGAAAACAAGACCAACACACCTGAAGCAATGAAATCGGGACGAAACAGAGTCAAAACAGAGCTGGGGATACAAACTCCAGATACCCTAGAGACCCCGAGGTCCACACACTTCATCTCCTGCAAAGCAGAGTCTGATCGGGAGACCCTGGCCTGGGACCCCCGGAGGACATTCCGACAGACACCTGGGACAGTTCCAGGACAAGGAAGGGCTGCTGGAGGAATGAAGGTGTCTAAAGCCCCTCACCCTGTCAATATGGAAACTGAGATTATCACCTCAAAAGATGCAAGGTCAGGGTGCTTCAGGGAGGAGGAGATGCTTGAGTCAGACTTCCTTGAAGACCAGAAAGAAATGGAAGAGGGACAGGACATTTTAACAAGAGCAATGACATGGAGAGGTACCGAAGGTAAACACCCAGGAGGCGAGAACCCTGATGAAGGGGACTGATGGGGTCAGAGGCACTGGAAGGACCCCTCCTGGAGTGGAGTTGACACAGCAGGAAATGGACCCCGCTGTGGGAAGGGGACATGGTGGGAAGTGCCTAAGGAAGAAGCGTCAGGCAGCCGTGAGCACCAGTGGCCTCTGGGTTCCCTTCCGCCCACTCCAAGGGGTTGCCCTGGACACCCCACCAAGCCCACGTGACCCCTACCTGCGAGCCCAGCCAGGACGACCAGCGTGGCCAGAATGCCTCTCCAGCAGCCCTCCATCTCCGCATGTTCGTCCTCACCCTGGGAAAACAAAGCCGGCAGGTAACAGTCTGGCCATGAGGAGCGTTTGCAGTTCGGAGCCACGTGGAGCCCCAACCAGCTCCAGGTGTCCCAGGATGGATAAGTCAGCTTGTCAGCGTGGTCTCGGCACCAGTCTCACCTGGGAACTTGTTAGAAGGGTAAATGCTGGCCCCCCCCCCCCCCCAGACCTGCTGGGTCAGAGACTCCGGAGCTAAGCCCCGCAGCCTGTCTCAACAATTGAACGGTGTTCCAATTCTGGTACCTTCTCTAGTAGAGTCACTGTAGCATGTGATCTTATGCCCAAAGCCAGGTGTAAACCATGGGATGCAGATGGTATACCATTATTGCTGAAGTACTAATACTGACCAAAATGTAGCAGTCTGGGCTTACTACATGCATTTCGGTCATGACGCTTTCATCACTGAGAAAAAAAAATCCTGCCTACAACAAGTTTACATTCTGAAGGGAAACAGGCAACCAAACAATGAAGAAACTGGACTGCTATCTGTTACCATGTACCAAAACTAATTCAAAATGGATCAAAGACCTAAGCATAAGACCTGAAATAATAAACTGCATAGAAGAAAACATAGGTACTAAACTTATGGACCTTGGGTTCAAAGAGCATTTTATGAATTTGACTCCAAAGACAAGGGAAGTAAAAGCTAAAATAAATGAATGGGACTATATCAAACTTAAAAGCTTCTGCACAACAAAAGAAACCATCGACAAAATAAAGAGGCAACAAATCGAATGGGAGAAGATTTTTGCAAAGAGTGCCTCTGATAAGGGCCTAATATCCAGACTATACAAGGAACTCATGCAACTCAACAACAACAAAAACAACCCAGTTGAAAAATGGGCAGAGGACCTGAAGAGACATTTCTCCAAAGAGGACATACAAATGGCAAACAGACATATGAAAAAATGCTCAACATCACTAATCATCAGAGAAATGCAAATAAAAACCACAAAGAGATATCTCCTCACCCCAGTCAGAATGGCTATCATCAACAAGACAACTAGTAACAAGTGTTGGAGAGGCTGTGGAGAAAAAGGAACCCTCATACACTGTTGGTGGGAATGCAGACTGGTGCAGCCGTTATGGAAGGCAGTGTGGAGGTTCCTCAAAAAATTACGAATAGAATTACCATATGACCCAGCAATCCCTCTCTTGGGTATCTACCCAAAAAATCTGAAAACATTTATCCATAAAGACAAGTGTTCTCCAATGTTCATTGCAGCTTTGTTTACAGTGGCCAAGACATGGAAACAACCAAAATGTCCTCGATAGATGAATGGATAAAGAAGTTGTGGTATATATACACAATGGAATACTATTCAGCGGTAAGAAAAGATGATATAGGAACATTTGTGACAACATGGATGGATCTTGAAATTGTAATGCTAAGCAAAATAAATCAGACAGAAAAAGTAGAGAACCATATGATTTCACTGATATGTGGCATATAAAACTGAAAACAACAAAAGAACAAGACAAACAAATGAAGGAACAAAAACCCATAGACACAGACAATAGTTTAGTGGTTACCAGAGGGTAAGGCGGGTGGGGGGTGGGAGATGAGGGTAAGGGGGATCAAATATATGGTGATGGAAGGAGAACTGACTCTGGGTTGTGAACACACAATGTGAGATATAGATAATGTATTACAGAACTGTGCACCTGAAATCTATGTAACTTTACTGATAATTGTCACCCCAATAAACTTTAATTTAAAGAAACAATGAAGAAATAGATCATAAGCCTATTAGCAGGCAGCAAGAGGTATAGAGAAAACTACCACAAGGGAATGTGTATGCGGGAGTTTGTGCAGGTGGTAGCTGGTTATCACCTCAAATAGAGAGCTCAGAGAAAGGCTCCCTGAGAAGGTGTTCTCTGAACAGCAAAGCAGGTGTGGTGACACCATGTGGATACCTGCAGAAGAGATTTCCAGGCAGAGGAGCAGTAGGTGCAAAGGCCCTGGGGTGGGGCCATGCCTGGCACATTTGAGGAAACGCAGAGAGGGCTCTGGGGTTGGGCAGAGGTAGGGGAGGTCAAGGGTAGATCAGCCCCTTGGCAGCACATGGGGATCATGTCATGTACATGTCTTGGCCCTTCCTTCCAATCTCGTTGCTGTTTGATAAACCTCCCCTCCCCTGCATTTTTTCTTTTTCTTTTTTCCTTCTCTCCAAGAGAGGCCTGTCCAAAGCTGTCACCAGCATGGCTTTGTCCCACTGGAGCAGTTAGTGCTAAGTCACCCACTGAACATATCACGAACTGTCTACAAAAAGTAACTCCTCAACCTCGAGAAGGGTCTCTTTATTTGAAACGTTCTTCAACTACTGACGTGTGGGGCTCAGTGACCCACGGGCAGCTTCCACCTCCGCGCTGGTATCACACAGATTGCACAGCCCTGTGTTGGGATAATGCACCCCCATTCCTCCAAAACGTGGGGTGCCGAGTTCCATCAGAGCCCCATGGCAGGATTCTTGTAATGTGCTGATGTACCAGCCCAGGGTTCCAGTCCTCTTCCTGCAATGGGCACTGGGAAGTACCTGCCACACCACAGTTTGTGGGACACGCCCCCCACAAGTTACTGGGTACAACAGAGCGGAGGCATGAAGGATCGCAGAGGCTCGGGCTGAGACCCTGTGTTTCACTTAAATGTGTTAGTCACAGCCCAGGAGAAGAAGCATGGGTTTCCACCCCTCTGTTCTCTGGTGTCTCTGGGCAGCATAGTCAGCCAATGTACTACACCATCAGTGCCATGTCCAGACGTGGGGGTCAGAGTGTCTGAGCTGCAATGCTGTGCCATTGTGGGACCCGACCCCTTGCAATAATCCATAACAGACTCGACGAATCTCCAAAAATATGCCTTACCAACGAGCTGTACAGTAGCTGCACACAAACTGAACTGAAATTACAGCCTTCCGAGAGCGAGTCAAGATCCCCAGTTAGGAAGCCCCAAAAAAGTCATTTATTAATTCTCAAGGTTCAATGAAGACAATCCACAGGTCAACGTCCCCACCAGTCTTCTAGAATGCTAGACCCCGGCAGAGGATGACGAAGAAACCGAGCTGCTGAGCCATAAAATGTGATACATGCCACCGAAAGCAATAAATGTGGAGTGTGGACACAGCGTTATCGAAACCGTGGCAATCACAGAGGTTCATTAGGAAATATTTGGAGTCACTGATAAGCACGTTGAGTCAGCCTGCAGACTAAGAAGCGATGACTTAGTGGGTGCTTTGTCCTGCCACCGTCCTCACACACCATGCTCGCTCATTCTCTGTAGGACAGAATGACTCCATTTCTAATGAGCAGGCAGAACCCAGGTGGCTCTGGGACATGAGCTACAGAAACCCAGTGGCAAGATGACTACAGCCATGGATTCACGAGGCGACAGCATCTGAGGCGTGTGTGCAGGGAGGAACTGTCAAAAAGCTGATTTCAAGCTTTAACTGAAATCAGACAAGTGCCTTTAATTAAATGAGGACTATGACGGGTAAATTGCAAGTTAGTATCTCTGTGGAGCAGTTTGACGGGCCCCTGCATTTTAACTTCTCATTCATTTCACTGTGGAAGACGTGAATCGCCTACTTTTAGTTGAAAAACTGCAAAGTTTTCCTAAAATCTTAAGTCTTATTAAGTTGTATGAAATAGACAGGATTTAACACCCCCAACCAATTCCTTAATGCCCCGAGAAAGCCAAATCACTGGGATCGGTCTGGACCCACCAAGACAGTCACCTCAGGAAGAAAATTGCTGCATCGGATAATCTCACTTAATTACCCAAATGTGACACAAACGCTTATTTCTGGATTCTTGGAAATCGCTTGATATCAGAACCTCCAAAGGAGGCTGTCCTGCTTTCGGCAGCAGCCGGCACAACAAACCCAAAAAGGAAGACGTGCTTCTCACAATTAGTGAGAGGGGTTCACTACAAACCACATGCCAAAATGAGAAGACACCAGCGCCCCCATAGCCCCCGTCCCCCAGCTCTGGGCGTCCCTATGTTGGGCGGTGCCCCGGCACTGCCTGCCAGACTTAGGGCAGTCTTGGAACTTCCAGAGACCTCAGCAATTCTCCCTTCCATGTAGCCATCGCATTAGGCATTTAATCTAATGGCATTTAAAAGTTTGTCTGATGAACACCGTGAGTTACAGTAATTTTCCAGCCGTGGAATCCTGACCTCCCAAATTCCAGCCAAGTCTCAGCTTTCAACGCATCCCTGAGAACAGCTCACTGTGAAAGGGACTCGCTTGATTAGAAATCGTCTCAAATTCCTACACTGTCAGAGCAGCGCTGTTTTAATTTTTAACTTTGTGGAAGTTGGGAACCAGAGTTGTTTTCATCGTCCAACACTTTCCCCAGGAGAACAGCTAGAGTGGGTCCCGCTCATAGGAGCCCCAGTACCTGTGGAGAAATCCACTCGATAAACACCTGTCAGGGGAGCCATCCTGGAGCCATCTCACCTCCGGCAGGCAGGTCTTCTCTTCAGGGCTTCAGGGAAGGTTCTCTGTTTCCAAAAGGCTTCTTGGCTTCCGTCCTCTCTCCACACAAACACAAGAACAAATTCTGTCCGGCCACCAGAGAATCCTGACCCAACCTCAGCAGTTAACAGGAAGTTCCTCACGAAATGCTTCTGTCACGTCACAGGCCAGGCTGTAAACACAGAGGTGGCCTCCACCAGCCACAGGCCCTCAGTCCCTGAAGGTGTGCGTGTTCCTGTGTGTTTCCTGTTAATAATTAGCCGGCCCCAAAGAGCAGCCCAGGAAATCTGGCCGGGGACAGGGCATGCCAGGGCCGCAGGGCCAGGACTGTCCTCCTGCTCTGTGTCCAGTCCCTCTTCCTCCTCAGGGCCTTTCTCAGGTCCTGCAGCGCCAAGACCCGGCTGGGCCCGGCCATCATCTTCCACCAGCGGGAGGCTGCAGGCCCGTCCTGCCCTTGGACGGCCGCCTGGCCAACCTTGTTCCCGCTGGCCTCTGGCACAGGCCCGAGGGCTGGTGAAGCCGGTTCTTTCTCCCAGTCAGGCACTTCCACATGCACAAGAACAGGTTCTTTTGTGAAAGGGGAAAAAAAAAGACCCAAGGGTGAGGTGCTCTGGAATGTGGCCACCTTGAGCTGTGAATCACAGTTTCCTGTGCAGCGTTTGCACAGAACTGTGGCGAGGTTTTCTGTGGGCCTCGCATGCCCACACCCAACCCCTCAGAAGTAAACAAAGGACCTTGGCTTTTCCGAGTGCTGTAACAATTTCTGGAAAACACCGTCTCCCCCAATCCTGATGCAGAGCACCCTATAGGACTGCCCTTGTTTGTATGGTTCTCGTTCAATGTCTGGCTTGTCTCCCCATTACATTTTCATCTTGTCAGGGGACTCAGGGTCAAGGCTGTATACACAGAACAGGCACCAATACAAAGTGCAGATCATATATTTAGACCCTGAAATAAATAAATAAGGGGAAGTGCTATTCCTTCCAATTGAAGGGGATCAGGATATGCCACTCCGAAATAACCACTTTGGCATAAAGATTATTTTAAGCTGAAGACATTTGCAATTCAACAGATGCCAAAATGAAAAAAAAAAAAAGCACCTTAGTTTCCCTTTTTGACTAAAAGCAGCAATTTGGGGAAATGAGGCTGCAATAAATTCCCCTTCAGGGTGGATCTACTCCCAGAAGAGAGAACACAAATAAAGTCAACTCCAGCGCTCACTCCGACAGCACATATACTAAAATTGGAACTATACAGAGATGAGCACACCCCCTGAGCAAGGATAAATTCATGAAGCATTCCATATTTTCTTCATAAATTATATAAATGTCTAACCACTACACTGCTCACCTGAAACTAATAAAAATAATATTGAATATCAACTATAATTTCAAAAAGATAGTCACAGGGATATAAAGTACAGAATAGGGAATATAGTCAATAATATTGTGATAAGTATGTACAGTGTCAGACGGGTACTAGACTTATTGGGGTTATGACTTTGTGAGGTATACATATGTCTGATCACTGTGTTGCTTTGTACACCGGAAACTAATAAAAACATAAAACAGAAAACCTACTGCGAATCCCTTCTCCAAGGAGTTTATGACCCTGAAGATGGAAAGACCACTTGTACCTGTATAGACAAACAATACCACAAACTTTCTTTTCTCCCATCTGTCCTCCTAAAAATCTATTTATCTTTCGTAAAGAGACCTATTTGTTCTTCCCACGTGGAGCTTGTTCTCCCCACGTCCTTTCCCTACTAAATCAGGTACATAAGCCTTTAGCCACTTAATGAGCCAGTTATTTCCTTTGTCGGCTCCCATATAAGTGCAAAATAAAACTTCTTCTCTCATTAATCTGTCTTTTGTCACTTTAATTCATAGGTCCCAGCCACCGAACATAAGAGGGTAGAGGGGGGAAAAAATTTAATTGCTTTCAAAGCCTTGTGCTAGGAGCCCATCAGAAAAATGGTGAGAAAAACAGATAGACTCGGGGAGCCAGTATGTTGGTCCAATAATCTCACAAATCTACACAGCGTCATAGTATCTTATTCATGTGTCCCTGAAGGCATAGCATACTTCAAAACTTAAATAATTTCAGAACAATGAGCCACAGGAGTGAAAATCTAAGGCCAATATAGCTCATTTTTGCCCTGATGTGCTTATTTATTTCCTCAGCTTCGGTCCTAATAGTTAGAATATTGGTCAGCACTGGGAGTCACAGGGACTGGCCTTCAGGGCACAATATCACATCTGACTCTCCTCGCAAAGATTTCCAGCCCCAGCTTTAGACTCAGCACTTCGACCAAAGAATATTGTTTGAGTTTCCAGAAATCTTTGTTATAGTAACAATGAGTGTGTAGGGGGGAAGAACAAATTTTTCCTCTACGCTCCTCAGTTTTGTGACTTGGGCCCTGAAAATTAAACTGACAAAAGACGGATTAATGAGAGAAAATCAGAGATTAATGAGACTTTATTCCCGTGTGCTGCACCCATACATGTAGGAGAAAACCAGTGAAGAGTAACTCAAAGGGGTGGACAGAACTCGGGCTTATGTAGCGTCTTAACAAGACAATAAATCTATAGAGAAGTGACAGGACACAGGAAAAGGACTTGGGCTTTTTGGGGGGACAAACCACAGGAAGGTGACTATATGGGGCGACTGACAGAAGATAAGAGCTGCTTTGGGAAGGCTTGTTATGTAGATTCTGGTAACAGTCTCCATTTACAATCCTTTTGCCCTTCCCGGTACAAAAGAGGGGAGGGCAGAGAGTTTGTTTGTTGTTGACTGTTTCCCAATTATTTTCAGCTTAAATAGTCCTCATGCCAAAGTGGCATATTTGGGAGTGGCATGTTCTGACCCCCCTGACAAGTGCCCTAACAGCAATACATATATAGTGAGAGGAACCACTCTCAGAAGTTCGGTACCAAGTGCAGGGTACACCCTGCTGGCCCGGGTCCCAGGGGATCCTGTCCACCTCACACTGAGGCACCGCCCCAGGCAAGAGTGGAAACACTATCTACAAATCTCTGGAAATGCAGCTCTGAAACTGTGAGGTCCTACAAGACTTCTTGTGGTTTTGGGTTTTTTTTGGAATTTGGGAGATTTGCATTATTTCAAAGTTTGAGCATAAAGAAAGATTTGGCTAATATTTTTAGCCTATGCTATTTTAAAAATCACAAAGTTCAAATTTACATAAAATATATTCACACTGTAACTTCAGTTGTGATAAAGGCTGTGAAGGAAGCTTTGAAGAAAGGATGGAGGGGGGTGGTTCCCTGAGCAAACCGGGTATGATCTCAGAGGTGGGGAAGGCATATTGGAGTGAACTGGTTAGGAAGGTGCAGTGCCAGAGGGCTGGAGGGCCACCTCCTGGGGCAGAGGGACCCATGTGCATGTAGGCAGCACCGAAGCATCTCAGGTGGTAGGAGGCCTGCTGTGCCTGAGGAAGCAAAGGAGGTTTGTGGGACCTGAATGCAAGGAGGTGGGAGAAAAGGGTCTTAGATGAGCCCAGAGAGGAGGCAGGTCCAGACCAAGAGGTTGGTCAGGAAAAGTGATTAAAAAAAACTTTGAAATGGGCAAAGAAGGTTATGGGGTTTTCTGATTTAATAGGACCTGAGCTGTCTTTGAGCTGCTGAAAATTCTGTTTGTGCTGGTTAATTGTGATGGCCAACTCGACTGGGTCATGGATGCCTGGTATCTGCTGAAACATTATTTCTGGGTGTATCTGTGAAGGTGTCGCCAGAAGATGCTACTGTCTGAACCAGTAACTGAGGGAAGCAGATTACCCTCCCTAGTGTTGCGGGGTTTCACCTAATCTCCGAGGGCCTGAATAGAACAGAAAGGTGAAAGGGGCAAATTCTCTCTGCCCAACTGTTGGCTGGGACGTCACTCTTCTGCTGCTCTTGGGCACTGGATCTCCTGGTTCTCGGGCCTTTGGACTCAGACTGGAACTTACGCCATCAGCCCTTCAGTTCTCAGGGCTTCACACTTGGACTGAAACCCACCACCAGCCCTCCTGGATCTTCACCTTGCAGATGGCAGAATCGTGGGACTTCTCTGCCTCCAGGAACTGTGAGCCAACTTCTCATAATAAATATATATCTCCTATTGGTTCTGTTTCTCTGGATAACCCCGACTAATTCAAAGTTGTAAGAAACTGATAGTAATACAAATGATTCTAGTACATAGAAATGCAAGTGAACTGTGTCTGGTGACGATGCAACTTGATTTTTGCCCTGCTTCTCCCTGGAGCTGCTTGGGCTTCCTCGCAGCATAGCAATTGCAAGGACAGCTGCCCCATCAGACAGAAGATGAAAGCTGCTCATTTTTTAAAGCCTAGACTTAGAAATTGGCATAAGAAACTACAACAAATGTAATGGCTGAAAACAATACTCATTTATTATCTCACAGTTCTGTAGGTCAGATGTCTAGGCTGGTTTGGCTGGGTTCTCTGCTAAAATCAGGCCTAGGTCCTTATCTGGAGGCTCTGGGAACAAATCCACTGCCAAATTCATTCATTTTGTGAGATAAACTCATTTGCTTTTATGGTCCTAGGACGGAGGTCACCGTTTTCTTGCTGCCTGTCAGCCAAGAGCCGTGCTCAGTTTATAAAGGTCACCCACATTCCTGGGCACTTGGTCCCCTCCATCTACACCACCAGCTCTCCTGGGCATGTGGCCCCTCCATCTTCACCACCAGCTCTCCGGGCACGTGGCCCCCTCCATCTTCACCACCAGCTGTCCTGGGCACGTGGCCCCCTCCATCTTCACCACCAGCTCTCCTGGGCACGTGACCCCCTCCATCTTCACCACCAGCTGTCCTGGGCACGTGGCCCCCTCCATCTTCACCACCAGCTCTCCTGGGCACGTGGCCCCCTCCATCTTCACCACCAGCTGTCCTGGGCACGTGGCCCCCTCCATCTTCACCACCAGCTGTCCTGGGCACGTGGCCCCCTCCATCTATACCACCAGCTCTCCTGGGCACGTGGCCCCCTCCATCTTTACCACCAGCTGTCCTGGGCACGTGGCCCCCTCCATCTTCACCACCAGCTCTCTTGGGCACATGGCCCCCTCCATCTTCACCACCAGCTGTCCTGCGCACGTGGCCCCCTCCATCTTCACCACCAGCTCTCCTGGGCACGTGGCCCCCTCCATCTTCACCACCAGCTCTCCGGGCACGTGGCCCCCTCCATCTGTACCACCAGCTCTCCTGGGCACATGGCCCCCTCCATCGTCACCACCAGCTGTCCTGGGCACGTGCCCCCCTCCATCGTCACCACCAGCTGTCCTGGGCACATGGCCCCCTCCATCGTCACCACCAGCTGTCCTGGGCACGTGGCCCCCTCCATCTTCACCACCAGCTCTCTTGGGCACGTGGCCCCCTCCATCTGTACCACCAGCTCTCCTGGGCACGTGACCCCCTCCATCTTCACCACCAGCTGTCCTGGGCACGTGGCCCCTCCATCTGTACCACCAGCTGTCCTGGGCACGTGGCCCCTCCATCTGTACCACCAGCTGTCCTGGGCACGTGGCCCCCTCCATCTGTACCACCAGCTGTCCTGGGCACGTGGCCCCCTCCATCTGTATCACCAGCTGTCCTGGGCACGTGGCCCCCTCCATCTGTACCACCAGCTGTCCTGGGCACGTGGCCCCCTCCATCTGTACCACCAGCTGTCCTGGGCATGTGGCCCCCTCCATCTGTACCACCAGCTGTCCTGGGCACGTGGCCCCTCCATCTGTACCACCAGCTGTCCTGGGCACGTGGCCCCTCCATCTGTACCACCAGCTGTCCTGGGCACGTGGCCCCCTCCATCTGTACCACCAGCTGTCCTGGGCACGTGGCCCCTCCATCTGTACCACCAGCTGTCCTGGGCACGTGGCCCCTCCATCTGTACCACCAGCTGTCCTGGGCACGTGGCCCCTTCCATCTCCTAAGCCAGCAGCGGTGCATCAAATCCTCCTTCTGCTTTCAATGTCTGACTTCCCCTAGCACTGTCAGCTAGAGAAAACTTCTTGTTTTTAAAAGGCTTGTGGGGTTAAATAAGGCCCACTTGGATAATCTCCTTTTTGTCCCATAACATAACATATTCATGGGTTCCACTGACACTCAGAGTGGTGGGGGTCTATAAGGATGGGGGTCATTGGGATCCTTTTAGAATTCTTCCTTCTGCAGTCACTCCCACTGTATTTTACTGGCCAAGGAGTCACGGAGTCCAGATTCAGGAAGAGGGGACTTAGACCTCTCCATGGAGCAATGCCAAAGAATGTGGGGCATGATTTAAAACCACCACATCCTCAAATCCTTTTGGTTGTGAGGAGAGGAATGAAAGAATGGAAGGAGAGGACCTGTGTTTACAAAGGCCTCCTAGACAAGCAGGCTCGCAGCCCGGGATCTGGGGTGTCAGCTGTCAGCTGTCCTCCAGGTGACAAGAGGCCATCTGAAGATAGAGGCAGAAACTGAAACTATGCTACAATAAACTGAGAACATTTGGGCTACCAGATGCTGGAAGAGGCTAGGAAGGGTCCTCTCCTACAGGTTTCTGAAGGAGCAGAATCCTGCCGACACTTTGATTTCTTAATTCTGGACTCCAGAACTGTGAGGCAATTAATTCTCTAAGGCACTTAGCCTGTGGTTCTTTGCTCCGCATCCCTTAGACACCAAGACACCAGTGTTGGCTGAAATTACTACATTCTCTAGTTGCTTCCCACCAGCCACTGAAAATGCTGCCATTCAGTCAACTTTTGCTGCTCCCATGTCTCTCGTGTCCCCACTCTTATTCACCTGGTGTATTTCCTTCAAAACTGAAGTCAGAGTCAGTGGGTTGTTTGGGGCTCTTATAATATCCCATGGAGATCTGTATTTCAAGTCCTGGACTGACAATATTACTTTCACTTCCCTCTTTGTTTAAGTACCTGTTTATTTTGTGGATTCTCCTGGTAGGATCTGCTGGGTGATCATACAAGGACGTCTACATTCGCCATTTGCTGTGCGTTTGGCATTCTATGGACCACATTGGTTATTTCTAGCTACTAACGAAATTTACCTTTGGGGTTTCCCTCTTCGGAATTCAGGGATGACAATGTGTTCATCTTTGTATTCCCAACAAGGCTTGATACGGTGCCACGCACAAAGGAGTCCCCCCAAAAAAAGGATTAGTGAGCAGGCACTTTATCTAGGAGGTGACCCCAGGGAGCAGGAGAGAGGAAATCAAAAAGCTACTCTGTGGCCTCAGGCAAGGGGCTTCACGTCTCTGAACTCCCAGATATAACCCCTCAGGATAACCCCTGCCTCCAGGTAGTCAGGTTTTTGTGTAATTTCCTCCTTTTGAACATAAGTGGGACTCCTGAGTAGCGTCTAACCTACAGACTACAGCAAAGGTGATGACGTCACTTCTGTAATTCCGTAAGATTCTAACTCCCATCTTGCTAGCAGACACTCTATTGTCTTCTCAACTGGCAGCTTGGAGAGGACCGTGTGTCACGTCACGGGCTCACCACCGAGAGCAGACTCTAGTCAGCAGCCTGCAAGGAACTGAATCTTGCCAGCAACCACATGAGTTTCAAAGTGGATTCTTTCCCCATCAAGACTTCAGATGAGACCCCAGTCCTAACCGACACCTTGATTACAGTCTTGTGGGGACCCTGAACAGAGGACCCAGCAATCATGTCAGGACTCCCGACCCACAACAACTAAGAAACAACAATTGTGTGCTGTTTTAAGCTACTTTGTGGTCATTTGTTATGCAGCAATAGCTAACAATACATTCCTCATAGGTAAAGTACAAATTATCTCTCTATAAAGAAAAATAAGGGTAACAATGCTATTGATGCAAACAGCTTTGTGAGGACCAAATGAAATGCTGTGTTTAAGCTCTGTGTGGAACACCTGTAAGTGCCTGTTTAGATTACTGATGCTTTCGCTGATGTCGATTCATTCACATAATAAATACATACTGAGCCTCGACAACCATAAGCACCATAGCAACCATAAGCAACACCTCCTGGGGAGCTCCTATTTTAGAGGGAAAACAGACAACCAATAAATGAACATATAAATGTGTTTGGGTGGGAAGACAAATAAGGTAGGGTGAAGAGACAGGTGGTAACAAGGGGTACTACTAGAGTTAAGGGTTGGTGGTGGTGGTGGTAGGTGTGTCAGTCAGGAAAGGATAGGCTCTGTTGTGGTAACAAACAATCCCAAAGTCTTGGTGGCTTAACCCAACCCAAGTTTACATCTCACTCACGTAACGTGGGTGGGCAGGGGAGTTCTGCTCATCTTACTCCCTCAGACACCTGGGTTGATGGAAGCTCCATCTTAAATCTGCTGCATTTGGGACAGAAATGTGACAAGTCATGTGTTGGCTCTTAAAGGCCCCCCTCCATAAGTAGCACATCTTTTCTGCTTATATTTTAAGGTCCAAATCAAACCACATGGCAACACCTCACATGAAAGGGAGCAGGAAAGTGCATGTGGGTGGAAGGTGAGACACCCCACATTTGGTGACCAGCATTGCTGCCATCACGTGGAGCTCAGCAGTTGTCATGGTTTCCAAAGTTGTCATGGCCACTCTCCTGTCCCGGCTGTAAGCGCTAACAAGGTGTCCTTCATGCTCTTTCTTCTACACCTGCTCTTGGCACAGTCTCTTGCCAGCTTCCTTCACCATTTACAGTGTTTTCTAAAAACAGCCCTTTGTCTATTTCAGGGCAAAGTCCAGCCCATCATCTGCTGTTGTAAATAGAGTTTTATTGGGACACAGCCATGCTCCTTAGTTCACACGCTGTCTGTGGCTGCTTTTGTGACGCAACAGCAGAGCTGAGTATTTGTGACAGAGACATACAGACCACAAAGCTACAAATATTTACTATCTGACCCTTTACAGAGAAAGTTTGCTGACCTTTGCTCTATAAATTCAGACTTTTTAAAATGAGTGTGACCTTTCATTCATTTCATTGCCCTTTCTAAGGAAATAGCCAGAAATATGCACATAATTTATATAAAAGAATGTATAGGACAGTGTTCATGACAGATAGATGATAGGTAGGTAGGTAGGTAGATTAGATTAGATAGAGAGGTATATAGATAGGTCGGTAGATAGATAGATAGATAGATAGATAGATAGATAGATAGATAGATAGATAGATAGCAGGTAGGTAGATAGCAGGTAGGTAGATAGATGATAAATACATGACAGAGTTTTTTGTGTCAACTTGGATAGGTCACCACCCCCAGTTATTCGATTAAACACTAGTCTAGGTGTTGCTGAGAAGGCATTTTGTCAATGTGATTGACATCTATAATCAATTAGATTTTTTAAATGCTTCTCTGTTCTTATTTGTATATTTCAAGGTGGCTACAATGCACACACCTTGTGAACTGAGAAAGCAAGGCAATGATTCTAACAACGCTAAGCTCCTTCCAGCTCTCCAGCAGCACCCACACACCCCCTGGAGACACGTTCAACACACATCTGAATATCCCAGCAGCATCACCCCCCGAAGTCACAGCAACAGAAGCCCTTTAAACTAGTCTGATCGGCTTGCTGTTGGTTTGCTTGTTCATTTTCCCACATCACTCTGATTCCCTTTTGGTCCTTAGGACACTTCCCAGAGTGTTCTGAGAATAAGTGTCCCTGTTCCCCACTGGTAAGCGTCACCTGGTTGGGCAGTGGGACAAAAGCACATTATTTATACTGAATGCTGCCTCATTAGAGCCAGGACCTGACCCCATCAGGAAACCAGTGTGGTCCAGATGGGGAAGGATGTGGTTAAGCACCTGGTAATTTTAATCATAAATCAAACCCTCGTGTATTTAGATTTTTTAATTTGGAATTAATAATACTATCAAGTATGTGATTATTTGAAACTATTTTGAATTAAATTAACAATGCAAATAAACTACCAGGGTTTATCTGTAAAGGGTATAATTTTTAAAGGACTTCATTTAATCAATTATTGGCAGGCAAATCCTAATTACATACAACAAACAGTAAAATTTTGAATGGTGTTCCAGCATGAGATAGCATATGTACTTGAAAGAAAACTAACTTACTGAATTAAATCCATTTTGGAAACAGAACTTCCACCTTCAAATGGGCCTACCTTGTAATTCCTACCCATTTGAGGGCTTGGCATTGGTGGAAAGTGGAGTGATCTCTTTCCCTGCACCAGGCACTGCATGGGGGCTGTTCCTACAGTCTCATTTAATTAGCTCAACAGTTGTGAGAAGTGGCTATTATTACACCCATTTTACAGAGACTAAAACTGGGGCTCTAAACATTCATTATTCTGCCAAGAATCACGCCATCCATAAGCCAGAGTTTTGCCCCTGACTCCAAAGTCTCCCATGTTCTCCCCACTCTACTGTGCTGTCTCTTAATTAGAATATTTATGATAAAGTTGTGAAACTGAGTGAAAGAAACCTCATCTAAAATGGAGTCAGGATACCAGAAGGAGGAGCTCTCACACTGGGCCTGAGTCTGAGCCACCACCTTCTAAAAGGCATGTTTTGAGGCATCTCCTGGTCCACAAACCCTTCTTATGAAACCTACCCTCCAACTTATGGAAGTGGGGCTCTGGCAGCCGTTTTTCTACTTAGTGACCTGTCCCTCTGCCCACAACAGCAGGTGGTGGTAGGGACACCTGACCATGGTGGATGATCAGAGTCCATCCCCCGGGAACGTAGAATTGGGACCCAAGACACGAATTAGTCTCTGGTGGTCACCTAAGGAGGAGATGAAAACCTGGGAGCTTACAGGGTCCTGACAGGAGGAATGAGGAAGACGAGAAGGGGGGGCGGGGAGGACACAGAACCACAAAGAGAAGCAGGGACCCTGTGGCCTCAATAGCACCAGCTCCCACTTCTGGACCCCTGCTGCCCAAACGAGCATCATTGTCCAGTTCTGAAAGCCCCTGACACTTCCATACGCGCCCAGCAGCCCCAGCAGCCCCTCGGCCTCCCTGTCTGCATGACACTATCAGCAGTGTCATCCTTGATGACAGTATGTCACTCAAGAACCACGGCCCCCACCCACTGGGTCCTGCCTCGTATTCAATATGGAGAGATGCTGTGTCACCATTAATTTACCCAGAAACAGGTTTCTTTGGAGACTATTTCCTCAGGATGTCTCCCCCATAAGTGAACTACTGGATCATGCTGTCTATCTCCCTAAATGTCAGAGCACCCCATAGGAGGACCCTCCCACCTGAGCTGTAAGGCTCCTGCTGTCACTCAGGCCCCTCCGGGTTGGCTTCCTGCATTAGCCCTGCCCTGCAGGCATGAAGTGTCTGCTACAGTCCTGCTTTGGGGACATGCCTGCCATTCCAGTCTTCCTGGATGTTCCCTCTGTGAGACTCCAGGGGTCTGGTGCCCAGAAGATGGAGTACCCAGGTAACTGTGCCTGTCCTCCGAGGTCTGTCACCACCTAGTGGCCAGGCAGAGCTAGTGAAGAAAACGTGCCCAGAATGAAGGTGATCTTGTGGCATTCTCCTGGGTGAAGCAGCATTATCCACAGACCCCCCACAAGAATCAGAGGACCCTTAAAGATGAGTGGAGTCAGAAGCAACATAAGTCAGAGAGCAGGAGGCTTCCATTGTCTGCTGACAAGCCACAGTGAAAAACTCAAGGCTGACCCTAGGGGACACCCACATTTGCTTGGCCCAGCACCTCTCCCTTCCTCAGGGAGCTGCCTTCCCACCATTCTACCATGACTGTTGTAGACTGGCCATTTCCTCCTGTGACTTTGCTCATCAGGCCATAGCAGACTGGCCCAGAGATGGGCACCAACTAAGAGGGTCATGAGAGTTTCCCCGGAGTTATGAACAGGAGACCGAAAGGATACGGCCAAGTCCTTTTCCGGGGGTGGAGGTATGAAATGCAGAAGGACTGGAGGCTGTGTGCACTGGAACTGATCTTCACCAGAATAAGGGACTTGGGGTGGGAGGTGGGGAGAAGCAGGAAGGGGTGCAGGTGTCGGGCTCCAGCTGTGCCTAAAGCCCAGCCCTAGTTCTATCCTTGACATCTGGGAGTCACCCTGGTATCCTTATAATAAGTTGCTCACTTTTGTTAAAATGATGCACACTGGATTTCTGGCACCAGCAACTGACCAAACTTGGTCCCAGAAGTTGGTGGTTTAAGCTCAGGCCCAGATCACAACAATAGACTGGCCTGCAGCCATGACTGGGCTGCCCACAGACATTGGTCCCTTGCTGGGAGGAGGCAGGGGGGCTGTCCTTAGTGTATGCCCATTCTCTGTGACACCCTGTTGGTTGGTGAGCATTAGAGCCCCTTAGGAATCCCCAGGCTCCTTCTACACTCACGTCACTGAACTCTGTATGTGCTGCTCCAGGCTTCATACCCACTGCACAGCACCCAAATTTCCATCCTGACATTTCTATATCACCATGTGAAAATCTCAAGTCTTCCGGCACCTCTCAGCACCTGAGTCTAGTTCTTCCAATGGCCCACTGTACTTTCTGCCCTAAAATTCTGTGAAGTTCACTAAATGAAAACAAATTGTGCTGTGAATAATTACAGTCCATATCTTCATACACTACACAGTAACACCTTCAGACATAGTTGGAAGTAGAAGTACAATTAAATAGCTCAGGCTTCTGCTCCCCACCCAAATATGTGCTTCTCAGTCAGGAATGGATCGTGGTCACCAGAGGTAAGCCATGCAGTTAAGAGCCTGAGCTTCGTTCTAAGTAAGAGCTGGTTTCAAACATCAGTTCTGTCCTCACTATCAGTATGATCTTAAGTAAGTGACTTAACCTTTCCAAGCTAGAGTCACCTGATTCAAGGGAAAAAACAAACAACAAAAACAGACCATCCAGTTAAAGTAGAATTTCAGATAAATAACAATGATCTTTTAGTATAAATATGTTTCAAATATTGCATGGGATATACTTATACTAAAAATTATTCATTGCTTATCGGAATATTTCGGACATACTTTTACTAAAAAAAAAGGAAGTTTTTGATTATCTGAGATGAACTGGACACACTATATTTTATCTGGAAAACCTTCAAGCCCCATGTCTTCATCAGTAAAATGGGGATAATATTAAACTTACCTCTCATGTGCTTGCTGTCTGATTTTATGAAAGAATGCATGGAAAACATTGTGCATCATAAATATTCAATATATTATCATTATTATTCTTGCATCTAGTGTAGGTTTGCCTTTGACAGTCTTACTTTATGCCTGTTGCCCCTGAGAAATTATTAATAGTTTCCATTTTTACATTCCAAACTACCCAAGTTTGGATAATATATTACATTTTCATCCCAGGTACATGGATAAAATGCTTCTATTACATACAATTATCCGTGTATAGGTTGAAATGTTCTCCTTATTTTCAACCACCAGATGGCACTGCAGAGCGAGAAACTGAATAAAAATTGTACATAAAATTTTACTTTAGTAACATCCTTAAGTTGGTTCCCTCCCCACCCACAATATACACACACACACACACACACATTTCATTTTATTCAATGAGATTGGATGACTCAGTAATTCTATGAATGCTCACCCTAAAGCTAGAATACAAAAAAAGGCTGTAAATAATTCTAATTATAAAACCTATGAATGATTATCCTCCAGCCATATTTTCTCTTGAATAAAATGAAACTGTTTCTCTACTTTCATAATTCAGACTAAAATTAGCCAGAACATTCTTTGTACTCTACAAGAACAGAGATCTATTTTCTTATTTGCTTACAATGTATCTTTAGCATCTAGAATAATACCAGGCATAGATAAGTGCTCAATGGATAAAGAATGAATGAATGAGCTGGTTATTAAGAATATAAATATATGGTCCTCTGTAGCTTGGACTGAAACTTTCTAAAAGTTGGAATAATGTGGCCCAACTGAAAACAAAAGTATATATGTATCTACATTTAGAAAGAGGCCTTTACAGCACCAGAGATTATCAACGGTATGTCTTAAAAGAGAGAATCAAATGCTCTTCTTGGGAAAAAGAGGTCAACTAGAATAAAATGCTAAAATTTTCACCAGTTCCATTTCTGCTGACTCCCCTTGACATAAAAATAAAGGGTGTTATTTTCCACTTCCAACAAAAGAAAAACACATTCGAGGGAGATCCTAAGACCCAGTGTTCAGGAGACAGCATGCACCAAGCAACAAACTGGTCAAAGATAAAAATATTTGTTACTGTCCAGTGCACCAAGAAGAACATGAAATAACTTACTTTTCAGTTCTGTTAATAAACAAGACACACCAAAAAAAAGCACCTCAAAAAATGTCCATCAGCAAAACAGAAGAAGTATTTCAAACATTGAGTCCTATTTGCCTTTTGAAATTTAACAAAAAAGGAAATTTTACATGATAGTCAAATGTGTGGGGGTGAGATTATTCTTTACTACAAATTGGTCCAAGTGATGCAACTGGTACACCATGATGGGTTGGCCATCGCTTACCCTCAGTTCAGGGCACTCATGCCTTCAGATGCCAGGGTGTTTCCTGCCATGGTTCACAGCTGAGTTCCTCTTCAGCTGTGTCCTTGGCCAAAGGGAGCTACCTTACCCAAGATTCGTCCCCTCCCTAGTGGTAGCCCACATCCAGCAACTCATGGGTGCTGGGATGCAAAGGCCTGGCTCCCTTATTTTAATTCAAGACATCTCTGAAATGTCATCCAAGTGTCAGAGTTCTCCAAGAGGTCGGCTGAGGACTCTGTGTCTGGCGTCTGTGTCGCAGTTTACTTTCTCCTTCTCCCAGTCCTGTCCTCACTCCTTCATAGGTGTTGCTCCTGAGATCCATTCACCCCATCCCCAATCGCCACTTGCACTAAAATCTCCATCTCAGAATCTGTCCCATGGGGAGCATAACCTACAACCAGGTCTAAAGTCTAGACTTTGGAGAGGCAGCAGATGAAGGAGCATGAAAATCAAAGTTCAAGCTCAGGCCCGACACATTCTCTCAATCCTATTAGCCAGTGAATAAACTAAAATATTTGATGTCTGTCTGACTCTACATTTGTTTTTTAGTCATTCAAAATAAAGACGGGAAATGCATCTTAGAAATCCCAACCACACCTGATTCCCCCATTTACTAGTTGAGCTCATCCAAAACAAGGATATAATAATCATCTACAACCCATTTGGTTGTTATAAAATGGTATTGTCAGTATAAATTATTTAGCACAGTGCCTGGCACCTAGCTAGAGCTCTCGAAGTGTCAGTGTCCCCAGTCCACAAAACTCAGGTGAGCCACTGATGTAATATTCCTTATTTTTATGTGTTTGTTATGTCTACATTTAATTTCTGTCTCAAGCTCTCCCCCATCCCCTCCTAGCAGAATATTCATTGACAATTTAGGGTCAACTCAGCTATGTTTGGGTAAACTCCATCAACTCCTCCCTCCCTCATCCCAGGGTGGCATCCAGTTTCCATGGGTCTTAGCATCTTGGATGAGTAGGAGCGTCTGGTGTTCAAGTATCATCTGCCAGGGCTGGCATCTCTGAGACATACGATGCCTAGCTGGGTCTTGGCTGGCATCATCCTGACGTAGCTGCATTCCCTCTGGTCTCTGATGGTTTGGACTTTGTGCTTCTCCATCGCAGACTCACTGGTTAAGAGAGTAGGCATCCAAGCTGGTCCTACATTTGTGTCTGAGCTCTGCTGCTTTCTAACTGGGAATTTTTGGCCATGCTTTTAAACTTCCTAAGTTTTAGACTTCTCATTGGTAGAGAGTTCCTCCTCATAGGTTGTGTGGATGAAAGAGACAATGAAGGAAGTCAGCCAGCCCCAAGGGATAGCCAGGGCTCACCACGTGTCAGCCACTATTGCGTCCTGAGCATCTATCCATCCCAAGGCAGGCGCTCAACAACATTCATTTTCTGCACGGAATGGACATGAATCTTGGACAGCCTGGGGGCAGACTGTAGTAAGCTGAATAACGGCCCCCACCCCAAGATGTTCATACTCTAAACCTTTGGCCACCCAAGGCAACCACTACTCTACTCTTGGTCACTGTAGGTGAGATTAGTCTTTTCTAGAACTCATATCAATAGAATCATATATTATAGTATTAACACTTCTGTGTCTGGCTTCTTTCGCTCAGCATCATGGTTTTGAGGTTTATCCACGTTGCATGTATCAGTAGTTTGTTCCTTTTTCATTGTTGAATAGTGTTGCATGTATGAATATGTCAAAATTTATTTATTTTCCTATTGATGGACATTTGGGTTATTTCTAGTTTGAGCTGCTATAAATAAAAACTGCTATGAACATTCATATCCGAGTCTTTGGGTGAGCAGATAAATGCTATATTTAAATTTGGGAAAACTGAACAACAGAAGTAAATTCATTAGAAAGTTACCCACACTTAAGTTGGATTCACATGCGAAGATTATACACCTTGTAAATACAATAACCCTTATAGAATATAACGAGTGTGTGTAAATATTCAAGTACAGTCAAAGCTCTCACTCGCACAATTCAGAGTGAAGTCACATCAACCTGGATTATAGAATAATGAAAAAAGAAATCCAGCTTTAATGGTTTCTAGGTGTATAAAATAATTGCAATTATGTGCCTAGTGAGGTGTTTCTAGGGAAAGACCCAGTAGTATTTATTTAAATATTCAATTATACTCTATTGCCATTTACCTTGGACACTTAATCACTTAAACATTCTCCCCGGGATCTCGATCACACTGTCAATTTGCTTAGCAAACACTTCCTTCAGAGTATAACAGGAAACAGGAAACATTGAGGTATAGCAGATCCCAAGTTAATGAGGCCCGATTAATGGAGTGGTGACTTTGGCTGAGCATAATCAGGATCTCACCAGCTCAGCCCATGAGGATGGACACGCTTCCGCAATCCAAGCAAGTGGGTGGGGGTGGGGGAGGTGAGGATCCACAGGGGGGAGGAACCTCCGCCACCCCCCAACACTGCGAGCCAGTTCCTTTTAGTATAGATGCTCCCTAGTGGGAGAATTCTTAGATGGACTTCAGCCTAAGGAAATAGCATGTCAGTGATTAAAGGTAGTAATAATTCACAGTAATTCTGAACACTTCAGATCAGCCTGGCGTGGGTGAGCAAACGTAAAGGCCAGAAAAATGGGCCTATTAAATTCCCCCTAAAAAGAAATTGAGGTGTGTCATAATCTGTATTCTAGAAAAAAAAGAAAATGGGAAAGTGGTAGAGCTCTGGCCAAGACTTTTGGGGAGTTCAGAGTAAAGGAAAGCCACTAGCCTATGACGAAATCCACTCTGCCTCCTAGCCGTTCCCCCGGGGGTAGATCTAGTCATAAAAAGTCTTTAATCCAGAGAAGTGTGTTTTCAGGCTCATTGTTAAGAAAATGATTTTAATAAGAACGCTGATGCGCTCTTTGGGACCCTGAGTCCCAGGGGTGTGCAGCCAGCACTTAGGGCTCCCACAGGCCAATGGTGCGCATCTCTGTTGGAAGCTTGAAATCAATCTTGGTGGGAGTGTTTACACCACAGAAATTGGCGAATGCAGAAATCAGGTCCCCTGCTCCCACGCATTTACCAGCACACCATAGCCAGTGATGCTCTGTGGCTGCTTGACCACTCCATATCCAGAGTTCGGCTGATAGCAAGCCCTCAGGAATCATTTAATGCATGTAGGAGGCTTATAAAAGGTTAAAGGAAAATGAACTGCAGAAAATAAAATACTTGCTAATTACCATATTGCTGTTGAGTGTGCACACCTTGTTCTTAATGCATTAGCTTAAAGCAGATTAGTTTAAGAACTCTCTCTTTCAATTACCCAGAGGTCTGGGAGAGGATTTTATGGAAATTATTGAAGGGGAGGAGAATATGCCACCCCAAAATATGTCTCTTTGGCATATTGATTATTTTGATTTAAAGTAACTTGAGAAATAGCCAATTCAAGAAGCACACTCTGACCCTCTTTTGTCTCCCTGAAGACAGGAGATAAATCTCCCATGTGAAAGGTGCCCTCCCTGTACCAGGAGGGCAGGAGGCCTCACCAGAGACAGGGAATTTAGGGCTGAGAAATCTGTATAAACAAAACTTCTTTCTTCTTCACCAATTTATTACCCCACACCCAAACCCTTTTGTCTTGTCAATTTTTCACAAATTTACTATTTCTTTCTCTAAAAGGTATAAAACCTTCCTGCTTTGGTCACATCTTTGAGTCTCATATTTTTATAGGGCTATTGTGCATATGAAATTAAATCTGTTTTTCTCCTGTAAATCTGTGTTGTGTTGATTCCGTTATTAGACCAGCCAAATAACCTAGAAGGGAAGAAGGGAAAATTTTTCCACCCCTACATTAGGGATATTAGGCTTTCTTTTTTGGTAACAAAAATAGAAAACTTGACAAATAATCGTTTTAACAAGAAAAGAGACTTATTTTTCTCATGTAACATAAAGTTTAGTGGTAAATAATCCAAAGCCAATGCAGCCAATCAGTGGCCAAAAAGAATAACACACTACATAAGAAGAACCAAATTAAACCAAAGAAAATGAAAATATAATAACCAAATTAAAATTACATGGATAAATTTGACAGCATATCAAACTATTTAAGAAAGAATTAATGATCTAGAAGCTATATTAAAGATATTATTAAAATATCTTATTTAAAAAGATAAAAATTACATTAAGAAAAAAGGATAGTGTGCTATAACTTAACAGCTGTTTAAGTAGAGCAGAGAGAGAGAACAGAGGAGACAATATTTTAAAAGATATTAGCCAATAATATCCAAAATTTAATGAAAGACACCAATCCACAAACTTCAGAAGTCTAATGATTTCCAAAGAGGATAGATAAAATTAAATCTATACTTATGGTGAAATTGCACAATACCAAAAAAAATCTTAAAACAAAGTAATAACACACTGGTAGCTGCTTCCTAGCAGCAACAGTGGAAGTCAAAACGTGGTTGGAATGAAACCTTCAATGCAAAAAAAAACACAAAAAAAACCTGCTGACTTATATCCCATATCTAGTGAAATTTTAAAAGCAGAGGGAAAGTGATTTTGGGTGGAGGGACTGAAATGGGTAGAGATAACTAAACATTGACTATAATATAATAACAACTAATGAGAGAATTAAGATATATGACAAATTTAACATATGTCAGAAGGGAAATAAATACAACTAACATGTTTAAGCTTTACATTATCCAAGAGGAGAGTAAAAGTATTGGTTAATTCTAGATTTTGATCAAATAAGTATCTGTGTTGTGGTTTTAGGGTTATCACTAAAACATAATCAGAATTCATAATTTCCAAACTGTTAGAGAAAAAAAATAATTAATCAAACCCTAAAGAAAGCAATCTAGGAAATAAAAACAACACAGCATAGGTGTAAAAATAGAAAGCTCAAAATAATATGGAAATCCAACTATATCAGTAATTATATTAAAGGCAAACAAATTAAATGTTCCAGTTAAATGGCAAAAACAACTGATTAGAAAAAAAAATCTAACTTTGTGCTAGTCACAAAAGATACATAAGCATACACTAGAGTTGAACATCAAAGGATGAGAAAAACACAATATGCAAAAAGCAAGCAAAATCAACTAAAGACTCTAAGACAAAAAATATTACTTGAGTTAAAATGATGCAAAGCACATAGACCAAATTAACAAGTGTTAATTTGTACATCTCTAATAACTTGGCCTCAAAATATATGTAGCCAGATCCAAAGCCGGGGAAGGTACAAAATGACGGATTAGGTAAACGCTATGCCTACTGCCTCCCAGGATCACACCAGAATTACAAACAAATTATAGAACAAACAACCTCAAGAATCATCTGAAGACTAGTTGAACAGGACCCATATAACTAAGGATATAAAGAAGGGGCCACATCGAGACTGGTAGGAGGGGTGGAGATGCAAAACAGGTTGACCTCAAACTCACAGGCAGTGGCTGAACACTGGGAGGGACAACTCAGAGCAGGAGGTCAGTCCTGAAGAGTGAGGGGTCCCAGCCCCACACTGAGTATTCCAGCCCACGGATCCTGTGCTGGGAAGAAGAGTTCTCACATCTGGCAGTGAAAAGCAGCAAGGACTCTGTGTCCCAGCGAGATGGAAGGCAGATGGAAACCCAGATGCCCTCTTAAAGAGCCCACCCACAGACTCACTCAATTGTAAACACTAACCTGGTCTCTTGTGGAGGGGCTGCAACTTGAGAGGCTCCAGAGACATAGAGGGAAAGACTGAGTTGTTTGGCTTTTAGGCGAAGGCTGGAGGGACAGGAGCCATGATCCCTGTGTGGAGACTGACTGACGTGTAGCCGACAGGAGAGCACCATCTTTTCTATGTTGAACCCTCCACCAAAGGGCCAAATCTGAGACCTCATTGGTCTAGTAAAATCTGTACATGCGCACCACTTTGGTGACTCCCTGGGACCCCGCCCTGCCCTGCCCAGCTTGTGCTGCATTGCCAAGGGCATTCTCACACTGGGTCAGCAGCTGGGCCCAAGCACCTAAGGAGGCTCTTTCAATGACTGAGCCTTACAGGCAGCCGGCAGGTGGCAATAGGCCTAGGGGGCCCTGGACCTTTAGCTAAGCTGCCTCAGGCCCAATTCTGGTGGCAGCCGGCCTCAGTTCACAGCGAGGCCACCCCCACACACCTTCAGGTCAAGTACAGGAACCAGCCAATCACATATAGCTTTGTGGCTTCTACCACATAGTTACAGGTGGGTCACAAGCAGGGCTGAAATTGGCCCATACGGGAGCCCCACTAAGAGACAAGAGAAACAACACACCCAGAGGCCAGCTTCAGACCACACCAGAGCACTACCTGGTTAGCCTCACAAGTCACACACCCAAATGGGGGTCTCATGGCACAAGAACAGGGGTGAAACCTCCTCTGAGGGGTCAACCTCCACATAGCAGCTCATACACTGTGGGCATAGCCAATCCTCACAGTGAGTCAGCCTGGGAGTCAATCCCACCCACTGACACACCAAAAGCAATCAAGGCTCAACTACAACAGAAGAATACACACAGCACACACAAGGGACACTCCTGGAACACACGCACAGGAGATCAGGGAGACTGCGCCATTGGATCACGCAGGACACATACTACATAAGGCCACCAGCAAAGACTGAGAGACATAGGAGATCTACCTAATCCATAGAAGCAAACACAGAGCGGCAGCCAGAATGAAGAAACAAACAAACAAACAAAAATGTGCCAAATAAAAGAACAGGAGAAACCTCCAGAAATGGAACTAAATGAAATGGACGCAAGCAACCTACTAGAGACAAAGTTTAAAACACTGATTATAAGAATGCTTAAGGAACTTAGTGAGATTTTCAACAAAGAGATAGTAAGCATAAAGAAGGACACAGAAACCATAAAAAAGAACCAGTCAAAAATAAAGACTACAATACTGGAAATGAAGAATACACTAGAAGGAATCAAAGGCAGATTAGAAGAAGCAGAGGCTCGAATCAGCGATTTAGAAGACAAGGTAGCAGAAAACACCCAATCGAAACAACAGAATGAGAAAAGAATTTTTAAAAAGCTGAAGGTATCATACTACCTGATATCAAATTGTACTACAAGGCCAAAGTAATCAAAACACCATGGTATTGGCATAAAAATAAAACAAATAAATAAATAGAATAGAGAGCCCAGAAATAAATCCATGCCTATGTAGTCATTTAATCAATGATGAAGCAAGAATTTACATTAAGGTAAAGAAAAGACAGTCCATTCGATAAATGGTGCTGGGAAAACTGGACAGATACACGCAAAACAATGAAACTGGACCACCTTCTTATGCCATATACAAGAATAAACTTAAAATGAATTAAAGATTTAAATGTAAGACCAAAAACCATAAAACTCCTAGAAGAAAATATAGGAAGCAAACTCTCAGATATTATCCTTCATAACATTTTTACTGATATATCCCCATGGGCAAAGGAAACAAAACAAATAATAAACAAATGGGACTACATCAAACTATCAATAAAAAGTTTTGCACAGCAAAAGAAACCATCAACAAAACGAAAAGACATCCTACTGAATGGGAGAAGATATTTGCCAATGATACACCTGATAAGGGGTTAATATCTAAAATTTATAAAAAAAAAAAAAAAAAAAAAAAAAAACTCATACAACTCAACACCAAAAAAAAACAAACAATCCAATTTTAAAATGGGCAAAGCACCTGAATAGACATTTCTCCAAAGAGGACATACAGATGGCCAACAGACATATGAAAAGATGCTCAACATCACCAATTATCAGAGAAATGCAAATAAAAATCACAATGAGATACCACCTCACACCTGTCAGAATGGCTATCATCAATAAATCAATAAACAACAAGTGTTGGTGAGGATGTGGAGAAAAGGGAACCGTTGTGTACTGTTGGTGGAATTGCAAATTAGTGCAGCCATTATGGAAAACAGATGGAGGTTCCTTAAAAAAATTAAAACTAGAACTACCTTAGATGCAGTAATTCCACTCCTGGGTATTTATCCAAAGAAATCCAAAACACTAATTTGAAAAAATATATGTACCCCTAAGTATACTGCAGTGTTATTCACAATAGCCAACATACAGATACAACCAAAATGCCCATCAATAGATGATTGGATAAAGAAATTGTGGTACATGTATACAATGGAGTATTACTCTACCATAAAAAATAGAATGAGATTGTACCATTTGCAACAACATGGATGGACCTAGAGGGTATAATGCTAAGTGAAACAAGTCAGACTGAGAAAGACAAATACCGTATGGTCTCACTTATATGTGGAATCTAAAGAACTGAATAAAGGAACAAACAACAGAAATAGACTCATAGATACAGAGAACAAACTGATGGCTGCTAGATGGCAGGGGATTGCGGGGATGGGTGAGAAAGGTGAAGGGATTAGGAAGTACAAATTGGTAATTCTAAAATAGTCACAGGGATGTGAGATACAGTGTGGGGATTACAGTCAATGTTGTCAAAAGTATATATGGTGTCAGATGGGTTCTAGACTTATTGGGGGGAATCACTTCTAGAATATATAAATGCTTAAACACTGCGCTGTACACTTGAAATTAACATAAAATAATATTGAATGTCAACTAGAATTTAAGATCATATATATATAGAGAGAGAGGGGGGCGGGGGGATGTAAAGTACAGCATAGGGAATATAGCCAATGGTATTGTAACAGCTACGTATGGCGTCAGAGGGCTAGTAGACTTGTTGGGGTTGTCACGTGAGGGGTGTAAATGTCTAATCATTATGCTGTTTTATACACCTGAAACTGATTATATATGTGTGTGTGTGTGTGTATACACACACACACCATATATACATACAGAGGATGCCAAAAAACGTATACACATTTTAAGAAAGCAAAAAACTTTTAAAATTGTAATACTCAACATATACCGATAACAAAACATAAATACAAGCCACGTTTGACTTCTGCAACTGTGTTTCCCTGAAAATAAGACCTAGCCGGACCATCAGCTTTACTGCGTCTTTTGGAGCAAAAATTAATATAAGACCCGGTCTTATTTTAATATGATATTAAAATAATTATCTTATATAAGACCCGGTCTTATATTAATTTTTGCTCCAAAAGATGCATTACAGCTGATGGTCCGGCTAGGTCTTATTTTCGGGGAAACACGGAATTACAAGAGGTGTTCAAAGTGGTTACCATCAGCGTCCAGACACTTCTGATTACAGCAAACTACTGTTTGAGCAATGTTGACTGAAGAGTCCACTTGTATACATTTTTTTTGCACTCCCAGTATATATATCTAAATCCACAATCATGGTCGGAGAATTTTAACATTCCTCTGTCAGTAATTGATACAAGCAGGCAAAAAGAAAACAGAAAAAAAAGGTAAAATTGAATGTCATGAATAACAAATACGATCTAATGGATATATCTGGAAAATCTTTATATGTTAGGTAATAAAGAAACACATTTATAAATTAGATAATATTCTGAACTGAAAGTTTATAAAAATATTAGATTTCAAAACATGTAGGCTGCAACTAAAGCTGTATTTAGGAAGAAATATATGTATAGCCTTAACTACATATATTTGAAAGGAAGAAAGGCTGAAAATTAATGAGCTAAGAATCCATCTCAAGGAGTAAGAAAAGGAACAGCAAATAAAACTCAAAGAAAGTAGAAGATGAGTCAAGAGGTATAACACAATACAACAGAAGCATTTGCTACATGTTCTTAGCTTCATTATAAATTGAGGAAACGCCAATTAAAACTTCAAGGAAATGTTGTTACACACTCACCTCCTGGTAAACACTAAAAGAACCTGGCAGTAGTAAATTCTATGGAGCATTCAAACAATGAGATCTCTCAGACTGTTTGTAGAACTAAATTAATACAAATAATCTGGAAATCAATTTTATATTTTCTATTAAAGTTTAAAATATGTTTACCAGATGACCCAGCAATTCCACATTAGGAATATATGCTCTAGAGAAATTATTGTATATGGGCAGCGGAAGATATAACCAAGAGTGTTGTTCATAGCACATTGCTCTTAATAGCCAATAGATGAAAACAACCCAATGTCCATCAACGATAGAGGGTCAGTTTGGTATATTCACACAATGGGATACCTTACAGCAATCTAAATAAACTACAGCTATAAAGCTGAAAAACGAAAGAATGGACAAACTCCAGCATATTGTTTAGGAAAGTGGACATAAGCAGTGGAACTATAAAGACAGGTGAAACAGTGATTATCAAAAGAGTTGAGAGTTATTTCTTCAGGCAACGGGACAAAAGAAGCTTCTCGCATGCTAGCTCACCCAGTACGGTTTCATATGTTCACCTTATAACTAGTCATTAAATTGTACATAAGTTTCATGTTTTGTGTATATTTCACCTTTTTTAATGTGAAAAAGTAGATAAAAGACAAAGAAAATATACTGAAAACTCAATAATAGTTAAGTCTGGGGAGTATTTAGCATGCATTTTATAAGTAGAAATAAAACCCAAGAAACGTCATTTATTTTAAAAAGTTAATGAATAATCTATATTGAATGAATGATAAAATATCTGAAGACGACAGTATCTGAAGATATGTCAGTTACCATGTTTCCCTGAAAATAAGACCTAGCCAGACAATCAGCTCTAACGCGTCTTTTGGAGCAAAAATTAATATAGGACCCAGTCTTATTTTAATATAATATAATACAATATAATATAATATAATATAATATAATATAATATAATATTATATAATTATATAATTATATAATTATATAATTATAATATACTAATATAATTATAATATAATGTAATATAATATAATATATAAATAAAAGACCGGGTCTTATATTAATTTTTGTTCCAAAAGACGCATTAGAGCTGATGGTCCAGCTAGGTCATTTTCCGGGGAACCTGGTAGTTATCCATCAGAAGTAAACAATGACCTCTCCACTTTTTCATCTCTAGAGGGCAGTATCAGGCCTAGACCAGTGTTTCTCAGGTCTCCTGCATGTTAGTCAGCTGGGGAGCTTTTAGAACTCCCAATGCCCAGGATGTAGCCAGACCCATCAATTCAGAATCTCTCAGGAGAGACCCAAGTATCAGTATTTTTACAGTTCTTGGCTGATTATGTCCAGCCTGGGCTGTGAACCACTCTCTAGATTAACATAATCTTGGGGATTTACCTTCTTTCAATATCCTTTAAATTATTATGTGTGTGTCAAGACTCCTCATGGGCCAGTTTTTCCACAATTACTGGGGAGAGCAGGAAAGATTAACAATCGGTATCTGTATAATTAAAAGTGTTCTTGTGCCAAGGAAAAGGCTGTGAGCTTTATGTAATCAAACACCTATCACAAAAAAACACGTAGGTTTAACCATTGCCGCTTTCTATTCTCATTTAGCTCTGAAGTTTGTCTAACATGATGTGCTGCACTGTGGCCTTTAACAATCTCACCTTCCCTGGTTTGCATTGCTCGCTGAGAGGCCTAGCTTTCTGCAGCGCAGGTATTCAGTTGAACTGTGAAAATCCAAAAAAAGCCCTGTAAAAAAGTCAGCTGGTTAATGTGGAAATGGTGTTGTGTGGCGGTGCTGGGAATGGGAAAGATGAGTAGTAAGAATTTCAGTATGTGGGAAGACTGCTTAAAACCAATTTAATTCAAACTTTGATGGCCAAAATTAGGTTTAAATGTACACCTTTTCCCTACAATTTCCAAATCTTCCTTAATTTGTTTAGAAGCTCTAAGATAAGATTGTGAGATCTCATTATATCATGCAATTATGGTCATTACACTTGGGCATACACAGTAGCATAATCTGTAGAAAACCGCTTTAATGCTAAAACTATTGCATTGCACTGAATATGTTGCTCCTAAGGCTCAAACGGCTCAAATAATGTTAAATATAACATAATACATGGCAAACTGGGGGATAATTTAAATTCTTCATATTTGCCATGTTTCCTGTTTTCTAATGTCTTTTTTTAAGTTTTTTTGTAATTTTTATTAAACCTTTTGGCATAATATTGGCTAATAACAGTATATAAGTTTCAGGTGTACAACTTTATAATACATCACCTGTAGATTCCACATGTGCTCACCACCCAAAGTCTAGTCTCCTTCTGTCACCTTGTATTTGAACTCCTTTACCCTCTTCATCCTCCACCCATCCCCTTCCCTTCTGGTAACCACCATTCTGTTGTCTATATCTATGAGTTTGTTATTTTTTGTTTGCATGTTTGTTTTGTTTGTTTATTTGTTGCTCTTTGTTTTATGTCCCACATATGAGTGAAATCATATGGTTCTGGTCCTTTTCCATCTGACTTATTTTACTTAGCACGACACCCTCAAGATCCATCATTGTCACAAATGGCAATGTCTCATCTTTATATGGCTGAGTAGTATTCTATTGTATACATGTACCACATCTTCTTTATAAAACAGTGTCTACAAATAATTTTTAAAAACCAAATAGCACCAAGGTTATATAAGGAAAAAGGAAGCCCTTCTCCACCCCCAACTGCCAGGGTTGCTCTGGGGGAGCAAACACTCTTAGCAGTTCCCAGGGTATGCGTCCAGAGATGGACTGGGAAGGAAATTGTTTTCAACTCCATTTCCAAGTCCAGTCAACCTATCAACACCAATGTGGGCCAACTGAGCAAGATATGAAAGCAATAATAGCACATAAGCAAGATATCAAAAATTTTACCATTTATGCACCCTTTATCTGGAAACTATAAAAGGGTGTTTTCCACCAACATAAGAGGATAAACCAAAGAAGACATTGATTCCAGGAAATGGGATCTCGGATGCCAGCTGTCTAGCAAGCCTGGGGAGTGACCCAGCCAGCTCTGACAAGGGTGTGAAGAGCTCAGGAGATATGGCTCCAATAAAAGTTACATCAGGAAACTGGTCCATTACCTTTGGTCATGTGGCAAACAGAATTGACAGGCAGTTGAATGAGGAAGGAAGAATTACTGATGGCACATATATAAACGAAGCAAAGGAAAATACACAAATATTAATTCCAGTGGGGTAGGAGGAACTTTCACAGAAAAAACAAAAATGTAACCACAGCACCCTACTTTTCCTAGCAGTTAATGATATTTACATGGTCATACATAACAAATAGAAAATAAAGATGCAACCAAAAATTGGGATATAATGAGACGGTGAGGGAGGTGACGTAGCGGCAGAAGGTGTGAGGTATCTAAATCATGATCTGAGGTAACAGGAAGTCGAAAGAAACTGTCTGAAGTGACATAACAAGACATAGCAGTAGGAGAAGATTATTTAGAAATATTGACACAAATGTCCGAATAAACCATAGAAAAGATCAGGCCTGAGGAGGACGGGAGAGGGCAAAGACTGCTGTTTTCATGACTTAGTCTTATAGTACCAGTGACCTTTCACACTCTGCACACACATCATTTTGATAAAAATAACTACGTAATTCTGTTAAGTCTGCCTATAGGAAAGTTCATGTAAATGTAAAAGTAGAAAAGCTACCGCTCGTCTTCCAGAGTAGTTCACATTCCAATTTCAGAGCGACCAATTTCTGTGGATTCTTCTGCACACAGCTCTCAGTGACACAGTTGGAAGGGCTAGAGAGAAAGTCATTGTATTAATCAGGATACGACATGTGATGGTGGATCAAAACAAAAGAAACTCTGAAATGTCAGTGGCTTCCCACAATAGACGCTCACGGGAAGTGTGGTGGAGGTCATGGACCTCACTGTCAATTGGAGTAGGTGACCTCCAAGGTCACCTGTGGAGAAGAGAAAAATGGACAAGACACCCTGGCTCGTCACTGCCGTCTGTCTTGGGTCCTCGGCTCGAAGGAATTGACTCCAAACTAATCGCCAGGGAAGCTGAGAAATCGACAAGAGTTTGCAGGTTATGAGGTGAGCGCTAACACACTCTGCTGATAACAACCCGCCAAAGCATCATGTGTAAAAGGGCAAACAGGAGAGGAACGCAACGTGCTAAGAAAAGCGGCGATGGGACAGGTGCCTGAACCTTACCTGCCCTCCCAGGAAATGGGGATGTAACCCCTCTGTCCACCTCCCAGAGTCGTCCTGAGCGAAAGGAGCATGTGCTTTGTAAACCACTCACAGTACACAAACTCAAGGTGGTAAATTATCTACAGGTAGCCACCTGTGCCCTTTGCCAAACCCACATTCCGCAAACACATTTAAGTTGGTATATTGCATTATTGTTGGGAGAAAATTTCCTTATCATTTATTTTGTTTTTAAAGGATTTAACTAAGAATTGTAAATTGGCTGACTGAAAAGATTTCCTGGAGTGACACAAAGAGTAGTGGATCACCTGCCTCTTCTTGTGCCCTCTGCCCTGGACTGGGGTCAGTAGGCTTGAGGCCATCCTGGGTAAAGTGGATTTAAATCGTCATTCTCATTACCAAGCATGGCTGCCTTTAATTACAATCATCAGTTATACCGCTGGTAACATAAATCTCTAATATACTTTCTTATCTTCCTCATCCAGTTATATTTTTTGTCCCATCATTGTAATTCTCAAAAGCTACAAATATTGCTTAGCCACTCTTCATTTTAGTCTGTTCAAGCCATGTTTTAATGGCAATAAAGGCCTCTAGTAAGAAAGTAAAATATATTAGTGTCAGACTGTAGAGAAAATATGTTCAATTGAACTGACTACACACCCCTGCTCACTGTGATAGTCCAAGATTTTGTAGAGGAAACACACACTGTTTTATACTAATCTGCTAATTTAAATGTGCCCTCAGATACGAGTAACAAAGAGTACTTCTGTGGTTCACTGAGACCTAAACCACTTCCAAACTGGAGCGCTACCATTTCAACAAGTGGCCTCAAAACTCACTACGAGGAGCGGGGTGGGCAGTTAGCTCAGTTGGTTAGAGCATGGTACTAATAACACCAAGGTTGCTGGTTCGATCCCTGCATGGGCCACTGTGAGCTGCGCCCTCCTTAAAAAAACAAACAAAAAAAAAAAAACAAAAAAAAAAACTCACTACTAGGAGCAAAGAAAAAGCCTGGAGGACTCACACCTGTTCTTCTATACTTTGACCCAGAAGCCACATCTGACACTGCTGCTTACAGTCTATTGGTTAGAACTTGTCATGTGACCTCAACCCAGTAGAAGGGGAGATGCCATCTTCTGTTGTACCAGGAAGAGGAATCTTAAATGGAATTTGGTAATCCTTTTTCTATCTTAACGGGGAAACACAAAGGCCCACTGGGAACTCATAGCCAGAGTTCATACGTTGATGTGAGAGCTCAGAAGAGTGGGTTTCAGGGAAGAAATCCCAAAGCAACTGACTGTAAAGATACCTTTAATTTTATACCCCATGTATCTTGTGTTTATTGAAACAGAGTGGATTCACACTTATCTTTGTCTTAATAAACAGAGCATTCTGAGCACAATTAAGGGGGTTTTTTTGGTGGTTACAAAAGCAGCTTGGTGCAGTGCAATATAAAAAAGGCTGGGTCCCATCTCCATCCTGCCAATTAACTAAAAAAACTAGAAGCAAGTCACAATCCTGCTGAGTCTCAATTAACTTCTTCAACTGCAAAAGGGAGAAAGTACATTTGTTCTGCCCAAATCAAAGGCTGTTGTGTATGAAAGTGTTTTCTAATGGTACAGAGCTATTTTTAATTGATTGTGTTTGGGTTGTTTTGTTTGTTGGTTGGGTTTGTTTTTTTCCTTTTTTTAGCAATTAGCTTCTTTTTCTATAACTCACCATGTTACAGTTTTGCTTTGAAAATAAGACAATAAATTAGGCAAACAAAATGTCACCCTGTAATGGTTCCTCTTTCTGTTTAATACTTTAAATGCAATCTACATAATAGTGAGTTTACCCATCTACATTTCGCTCCTTGGTATAACATTAGGCAAAAACATAATCGTCATCTACAGGGACCATTTTCAACTGAAAGTTTTGTTTTTGCTCCAAGCCTAATTGGTCATGCTGCTGGCTTATAAACACCGTCTAAAGAATACAATGAGAGGTAATTTTCTCAGGTGCTTTTTTTGTTTTTTCACTTTTCATTATGGGAAGTATCTAACATACACTGTAGTATGCAGACTAATGCCCTCCCCGTCGTATGTTACACGGAAAGAGGAACTGAGGTTGCAGATAGAATGAAGGCTGCTGATCATCTTGAGATGGGGAGATGATCCTGGGTTAACCCAGTGAACCCAATGTAATTACAAGGGGCCATAAAAGCAGAAAACATTTCCTCGCAGATGAGAACCAGAGAGACGGCAGCATGAGAAGGACTCAACCCGCCCTGGAGGATTTGAAGATGAAGGAAGAGTCACAAGCCCAGGAACAGACAGTTTCTAGAAGATGAAAAGACAAGAAAACAGAGTCTCCCCTCGAGCCCCCAGGGAGGAACACGGCTCTGCTCTGCTGGCACCATGATCGTGGCAGGAAGACCCATGTTGGAATTCTGACCTACACAACTATGAGATAATAAATTTACACTGTTTCAGATAGCTACATTTGTGGTTATTTCTCACAACACTTACAGAAAACTAATATATATGTGAAAGTAGAAAGAATAGTGTAACAACCTCCCATGTACTCATTTGCCAACTTCAATAATTATCAACTCATCTTTCTTCATAGACATGCCCACCTGCTTCCTCCCAATTACATCAAATTATTTTGAAGCAAATCCCAGACATTTTATCTTTCAATACTTAAATATTCCAGTATGTGTCTGTAAAAGACCAGGACTCTTCTTTTAAACATAACCATAATAGCATCTAAAATTTAATGATAATTCCATAATATTATTAAATATATAGTATGGGTTCACATTTCCCCCAATTATATCAGAAATGTTTTATTAGAGTTTATGTGTATGACTCAGAAGGCAAAAAAAAAAAAAAAAAAACCAGCCATAATTACAATTGATCAAAATGCTGCTTCATTCTCTCTTAATCCATAATATCCTCCCCACCCCACCTTTTTTTTCTCATCACAGTGTATATGTGGAAGAAACCAAGTTCTGTGTCCTGTACAGTGTCCCACCAGCTGGGACTTCACTGTCTGCCAGCCTGTGTCGTTAGTCAAAAGATCCCTCTGTCCCCTATGTTTCCCACGCATTGGTAGTTGGATAAAGACGTTTGATCCAATTCAGTTTTGTTTGGAGGTTTTTTTGCGAGAATAATTCACAGGTGGTATTGTTCAATTCTAACAGAAGGCCCATAAAATCTGGTTGTCTCTCTTTTCTGTGATTATATATAGCCATTTAAAATTATTGCTTTGTTCCATTACTTGAACATTAAGGGTTGCAAAATGGCAACATTCACAGTCTATCATTCCTTATTTATTATCTTCAATACAGCTTTAAAAAGAAACTCCTCCTCATCAAATATGTCATCATCATGCCTTAGGCCCAGATGGCAAATATGATAGCTCTGCGGTCCACACAGTCTCTGCAGCCACTCAGCTCTACTGAGTAAAAGCTGCCTCCTCCCCCAACTGCCACTCCAAATGGATCTATTGGCTTCTCAGAGTGATGGCTGATGATACCTTCCTTCTCTAAATCCTCCAGGTCTGCCTTTCCAACCGCCTCTTACCCATTCCTCCCAGTCTCATTTCCTCCAGTGCAACCCTTCTCCGATCCTGGTTCTGCTTCCTTGCTTGACAGCTATAACCAAAGGACAACATAGCTTTAGAGAAAGGGTCCAGCCACCACCCCCCACCCAGAGAAAGGAGACGAGCTGTGGGAAGCGCCTGCTCTCCTGCACTTTATTTAGGTTTGGAACTAAGCCTGTGTTCAGGACCTACATCTGTCTCCTCAGTGCCCTCAACTCGGCTTAAACCTCTCAGTTCTCATCTGGGAACTGAATGGACTCCAGTTAGCACCTTGTCTACTGGTTGCTGAGGACATAGTGAAGATTACACATGTAAAGACGAGAGGGGGAGAGAATGGAGGCAGATTCCTAAGATGGCAAAGCAGATACATGCTGTGCTCGCCTCATCCGATGAACGCATTAAAATTGCAACTAAATTATAGAACAATCAACCTGGAGAACCATCTGAAGTGTGGCTGAACAGAACTTTCATAACTAAGGATATAAAGAAGCCGCATTGAGACTGGTAGGAGGGGTGGAGACACAAAACAGCCAGCCCCAAACCTCCATGTGGTGGGTGAAAATGGGGAGATATCTTGGTCACAGAGTTTCCCCCCAGAGGAGCAAGGGAACCCAGCCTCACACCAGGCTCTCGAGCCCAGAGTACTGGCGTGGGGAAGAGGAGCCCCCAAAACATCTGGCTGTGAAAAACAGTGGGGATTCTGACCATCTGGGTGGGACGAAGGCTGCAGGAAACCCAGACATTCTCTTAAAAGGCCCACACACAGATTCACTTGCAGGCACTCACCTTGGGCTCCAGCGGAAGATGGTGATTCAGGGGGCATCGGAGATATGCAGGGGACAGACTGAGGTGTGTCATTTCACGTAAGGGTTGGAAGATAGTCGCCCTTTTCCCTGAGTAGGGTTCTCATCCCGTGCAGCTGGCAGGCAGACGCCGTCTTTCTAATGTTGAGCCCGCCTCCTATGCTTACGGTCAAATCTGAATCTGATTGGCCTGGTGAGAGCTGGGACTCCACCCTGATGACTCAGGTGGGACCCTGCCTCACCCAACTCCATACTGCAGGAGGCTTTATCAGAGGCTGAACCTTACCAGAGCCGGCAACCTGCAACAGGCAGCAGCAGGCCTCCTTGTGTCCTGGAATTCATTTTGTGGAGCTACCTCAGGCCCAGTACTGGTGGCCGCCATCCTCGGTTCACAGCGTGGCCTCTCCCACACTCCTCCAGGTCCAGCACAGGCAGTGACCAATTGTGGATCGCTTTGTAGCTCCTACCAGGTAGTTCCCAACCAGTCACGGGTAATGGGTAACCTGGGCCTGCAACAGAATCCCTCCCAAGAGGCCCCAGAACCAACATACTTAGAGGTTGGCTTCAGACCACAGCACAGCACCACCCAATGAGCCTCACAAGTGGCACACCAAAGGGAGATCTCAACAGCCACCAGAGCCCACTGGGGTGAATCCCACTCAGTGGGGTGAGCCCCCCTGCACAGCAGCCCATAGGCTGTGGATGTGACCAAACCCCACAGCCAGTCAGCCTGAGGGTGAATCCCGTGCACTGATGTGCCAATAGCAACCAAGGCTCAAACATAACATGAGGGCACAGACACCTCATCTAAGGGACTCTCCTGAAGCACCGACTGCAGTGACCAGGGAGACCATGTCACTGCGCCCCACAGGGCACCTACTACATAAGGCCACCCGGCCAAGATTAGAAGACATAGCAGATCTACCTAATACATAGAAACAAATATAGAGGCAGCCAAAATGAGGAAACAAAGAAATACATCCCAAATAAAAGAACAGGAGAAAACTCCAGAAAAAGAACTAAATGAAATGAAGGCAAGCAACCTACCTGAAACAGAGTCCAAAACAACGGTTATTAGGATGCTCAAGGAACTTAGTGAGAACTTCAATAGAGAGATAGCAAGCATAAGAAAAGGACATAGAAGCCATAAAAAAGAACCAGTCAGAAGTGAAGCATACAATAACTGAAATGAAGAATGTACTACAAAGAATCACCAGCAGACTACATGAAGCAGAGGATTGAATCTGCTATTTGGACGATAAGGTAGAAGAAAACACCCGATCAGAACAGCAAAAGGAAAAAAGAATTTTAAAAAATGAAAATAGTTTATTTAAGAGAACTCTGGGACAGCAACAAGTGTAACAACATTTGCATTATAGGGGTACCAGAAGGAGAAGAGAGAAAGCAAGAGATTCAGAACCCATTTGAAGAACTAATGATGGAAAACTTCCCTAACCTGGAAAAGAAAATAGACATACAAGTCCAGGGAGCACAGACACTCCCAAACCAGGTGAACCCAAACAGGCCCACACCAAGACACATAATTAAAATGAAAAAGGTTAAAGACAAAGAGAGAATCCTAAAAGCAGCAAGAGAAAGGCAACTAGTAACTTATAAGACAGCCCTCATAAAATTGTCAGCTGATTTCTCAACAGAAACTTTGCAGGCCTCAGGGATTGAGGGGGAGATGCCATTCAGTCCATAATAGCTTCCCCCTGTCACCTCATTCCTTTGCTCTATTTTTTCTTTTTATATCTCTTATCTCTACCAGACACCATAGTATACGTGTAAACTTCTATTGTCTCTCTCCTCCATAAACTTGGCATTTAAAGCAGTGCCTCTCACACAGGAAGCCATTTTTCTGCACAAATGAATAAGCTTATCATTTGTGAGAGCCAAGCCAGAACGTGCTTGATTTTATGAGCTCGAGGGTGGGCCTGGGTTTCCAATGACCAGGGCTGAAAGGCAGTGGCACTGCTGTGTGGCGCTCTGAAAAGGGAGAGGGCAAAGGAAAAAGATCAGCGACATCCCTTCCTGCATCCAGTGTCTTAGAATGGATGTGAGATCCTGGGTGCTGGATGTGCTCCGCAGGTGGCATGACAGGCACTTGGCAATCGGGCTTAAGTTCATCTCTTTGTCTTCGTCTAAGAAGACAAACAAAAGAGTTGCCTGAGTTAGAATGCTTTTAATGATAAATGAGAGAAACTTTCTCCAAACAGTTTTAATCCAAAGGGCAATTTGTTGGCCCACCTGGCTGACCAGGTTCCTGGGGATCCTACAGAATTGGAGGGGGAGCTAGTCTGTTAGTGGAGAGGACCCCCAGGACTCCCTGGCAGTCAGTCTCTCCCCTGCTTTTGCTTGCAGATAACCTTGTTGTGTTCCCCTGTATCAGGTCCTCTCCTCGTGACAGAGACCATGGACTCTGCAGTGACAGCCTGCAGAAACAGCAGGGTCAATCCCTATGAAGCTCTCTGATTGGTTGGTTTGTGTCACCTGCCCATGCCTTGGTCAATCGTGTTGCTGATGGAAGAGCTGTGGTTGGCCATGCCTGAGTTGTGGCCCATTCCTGTGGCTCTATGGCCTTGAGGGGTATAGACAGTGATTAATACAGTATCTTCAGAACCTCCTGGGTTAAAGATGGGCTATTTTGTCCTAAGGACAGAATGTTGCCCAGCGTCCACCAAGAGATTGTTAGGCAAAGCTCTGCAAACAAAAGGAATAAAGCTGTAATGGTGAAATGACAGAGAATAGTGTGTTCATCTTTGGGAGAAGAACCTCTCTTCCACACACCTCTTAACACATACTTCTTAAGTAGCTGTCTACTTTTTCTGCCCATGAGTCCACTAGTCCTGACTAGCTTAAATGAGCGGCTAATAAGCATTTAGAAATTGGTGTATCTACATTATTTCATTAAGTTCATGCAGGTGTACTGTCCTGGAAAGCAGAACTATAAGGTGGGTATAGAAAGGGTCACTTAGGTAGAAACCACAGTGGTAACGCACCCATGACTCTTTAGAGTTCTGGGAGACTCCAGTCAGCATGTCCATGCCTCCCGCCCGTGTCTATGGACCATGATCAAACATGCTTCTCACCAGGCATCTGCGGCCACTCCCAACCCTCCGATGACAGAAGTTTCTGTTTATTCTATGTTTGCTTGAACAGCATTATGTTTGGGGGACAGTGGCCCTACTCAGTAATTGCTAGGAAGAGTTAAGTGAGGTAACATGTGTAATTGTATAAACCAATACATAAGTATTAGCTAGAACCATATAAAATTGCTGATATTATATTGTTCACTTTCTACCTACAAAAATGGCTCACCTAATGTAAAGGATTGTAGGAAAATAGGGCACTGGTAATACAATAGGCAACTTTATCATTTTTTGGCAGGACAGGTAAGAATGGAATTTTGGATAAATGGCAACTAAAACTGGCAGAAGTTGGGGGCTAGAAAGAGGTGATAGCGATTGTACTAGGTTTGCATTTGGCGTGTTCAAATTGTTACTTATATGAAGGCCTGAGAATGTGACTGTATTTGCAGGTAAGGTCAAATGATGTTGCTGGGATGGGCCCTACTCCAACCTGACTGGTGTCCTTATAAGAAGAGATTAGAACTGACAGACACACAGAGGGACGACCACATGAAGACATAGGAAAAGATGATCACCTACAAGTCCAGGAGAACGAACTCAGGAGGAACCAGCCTGGCTGACACCTTGATCTTGGATTTCCAGGTTCCAGAACTAAGAACAAATACATTTCTGTTAACTCACTCAGCCTGTGGTATTCTGAATGGCAACCCCAATTGACTAAGACACATGGAAATGTAATTTGACTTAGAGCAAGTGTCAGTGAGAGGAAGAGAGTCTGAGCTCTTAGCCCTGGAGTGCTCCAGAATGCTGGCTGGCAGGGTTAGAAAGGGGTGGGGGGGCCAGCAAAGGAAACCAGGAGGTGAGGTGAGAGGAAATACAGCACGATGTGGTGTCCCAGAAGCCAGCGGACGGGAGTCTTAGGGAGAAGGCTAGGCTCTGGGATACCAGATGGCACTAGGGCTCCGGCAAGATGCCGCTGCCAGCCAGATGGAGAGCACTGGAGATTCCACCAGAACGTTTACTGTGCAGGGACGAGGTGAGGATAAAATGGGAGCTGAGGAGGTGTGGCAACGAGAAGGCTGTTCTTTGGAGAAGTTTTAGTGTTAAAGGAAGAAAAAGAGAAAGAGGGAAGTAGTAGCAAAGGAAGGAGGTCTAGAAAGTTGTCCCTGAGTGGGAAGTGAGAGAGCATGTTTGTGTGTGGTGAGAATGTTCTAGAAGGGAGGGAGCAACTGGAACTGCAGATAGGGTGGGAGGAGAGAGTGATGGGACTGGAGTCTGTGAGGGGAAGCAGAACGACAGGTGGGCAGGATGGTCATTGAGGGGACCACGGAGGGAGGACAAGGCCTGGCTGGAGGGTGGGGAAGAGCAGGCCTTTCATCCTCAGAAGACATTCCGCTCTCCGCCCATCTCCAGGCCCACACCCCCCTCCCCTGACACACATCCCTGCACACTCCGCCTCTCTCCTCCAACTTCTCTTTTATTTCTGAGACAGGCTGGGGATGCAGCCTGCGAAGAGCGTAGGTAGACAGCGATTTCCAGGTCCACATTATCACAAGAATTATGGCAAATACACGCTAACATCAAAGAAAACACATCGGTTTCAATCACTTTATTTCCATTTAAGTGACACTTTAAAAGATCAAGGATCCATTCTACACCTCAGAGATAAATCAGCGTGGAGATTCTAATCCATATCAATCCACAAAGCTTGGTTTCTTAAACTTAAATGACAGCTTTTAAAAAATATAAATATACCTGAGAGAAAGAAAATGCTCTGGGCGTATAGTTTCCGACAGGATACCTTGGCCCTCTCCACTCACCGAGACCCTGCCCCGATAAGGACCCTCCACGAGTTAGGGCCCCATGTCTTTGTTTCCAAAATCCAAGTGAAACAAGAAATCACCATCTCTTACAAAGTCAGCATGTCAAAGTTATTCAGCATATTTTTCTAAACATATAAAATCAAAGTCAAATTTTAAAAATATTTTCCCAAGCACAAAATATAGAAATCACATAGAATAAAATAAAAGATTGTCCAGTTTAGACCATACGTTGCCCAATTTTCAGGAAGAGCCCAAGTTTATCATGTCTGTCTACAGTTTAGAACTGACATAAGTGCGTTATGCTATTTTAATAATTTAATTTTTATTAGATCATGTACTGTTATTAATAAATCATAATATAATATATATGCCCACTCTCACAATATGATAAGCGTCTAGCTGATCCCACTAAAATACAGGGAGACAACATTTTCAAATACCAATCGGTAACATATAAATTTACTTTTATTTCTTGTCTTTTAGGAAAAACAAAATTTGACCACAAAGTCTCCTCCATTGGCATTAAATAATTTCCAGTCATGCTGGATTTTTCTTGATGTCTTATTTCACCAGGTATAAAATAAGTCAATTCGCCCTCATCAGATATTTCCCAAAGCAGAATTTAACTAAGGGTGTCATCACCTCTTTGGTTTATCTCTAGGGACTAAAAGACTAGATGCTTGAGACCACTGACTTCCCCGGAGTATGCGTGTGGCAGGAGCAACAGGCCAGGCTGTGGAAAAGCCACACTGGCACCCTAGCGCTGTATGCATCAGGCACCAATTTCTTAAACCAGAGAACGGAAGTAGTAGAACAAACAGACATTGCAAAACAATGTGACACCAAAAAGTACATTTGGCTATGGAATTCATTTTTCCACTTACATGTTTAAGGTTGATTATATCTGATAAGGAAGAAATTGGGTTTTTTTAATTAAAAACTAATTTGTTGTTTGTCAGCACTCCAGTCGGCCGACCCGAGGACGCAATCTTGCTTCCTCACTCTGTGCCCATCCAGCCCTTCACGGCTCTCTGCCCCACACGGGACGGGCAGCTTCACCACTCATCTCCAGGGCCAATCTGAGAGCAGGGGCCCCTTCCTGGTAGTCATATTTGAAAAGCAGGAAAATAGAGAAGAATCCATGCTTCTAAGTGTCCGGGGGCCACAAGCTTCAAATCCTTCCATCTATATTCACACAGAGAATGTAAGCATGTTTCCTCTCCCACAGACTTAATTGAGAGTTTATTTCAAATACATCTCAGCCCATGATAAATTTCCCTGCTGTTCACATACAGATTTTTGAATCACATGGAACTAAACAGAAACAAAAATAGGTGGCAATAACAATCGATAAAAGAGGTTCAGGAATTTATGTTTGAAGGGAACTCATAGTTCACTGCGTCTACTCCAGCCCACCCTTCTGCCTGAAAACCTGTTTGGGGAAATCACCTTGAAACCCAATAGATAATTATCAAGTGTCTCCTCTCCACCAGGCACCCCACCAGGGATCCAAAAAGAGAGAAGAGGAAGCCTGACAGAAGTTCACGATCTCCTGGGAAATTGCTAAGATGTCAGTCCTGCTGTGACAAGTGCTGAAAATTAATTCTTTGCAAAAAATCATGAGAAAACAAATACTTCCAAATGGGAGACACAGAGAAAAGATATGTATCTTCTAATCCATTTTTCAAAGGAGGAGGCACAGCAGCTGTTATATTAACTCAGACTTGTGAATTATGCCACCTGTCACAGTCTGGAGAATGTTCGTGTGGGGAGTCCATGAGCATCACCCAGGCCCAGCCTATCTCCTTTCAGCCTGTGGACCAAGGCTAAGTGTGCAGATGACTACACAGCAGTGCCCGCACAGCTCTTGCTTGGAAGAAACACAGCCATATTCAATAGGCTATTTGATATCTTCCACTTTATTTCACTCTGTCTTATTCTGTCTGGAAGTTGGCATTTGGGAACATCTCTGAATAATGTGACTGATGCCCGTCACTGCAGCCAGTGTTTCCTCCACACCACAGGTGGCACGTGTCACGTACCTGCTGTGTAATAAGTGCACGACTGTGCAAACGTGAGAATAAATGAGATCGCTCAAACTCCATGCTGTCGCCCCAATGGCTGAGGAGAGCCCTGAGGGAGCCTGATCTTTTACGTCCTATGTAAGCAAACGTGGCCTTGCTCTTCTTACTGCCCGTCACAGGCTCTTGCGTAGAGCAGAAAACTTTCAGAAACCAGCTGCCACTGAGTATAGTGCCTCTCGTCAGAACCTCGGCACACACACACACACACACACACATACACACACATACACACACACGCGCCACATATATACACGACACACGACACACACAGCACATTTCTCACACACACTCCACACTCACACTCCATACCACACACACACACACACTCACACACACACACTGATAGAAGCCACATGTCTAGTGTTGAACCCACACTCTTTTGAGAGATGGCCTGTTTTGCAAGGGCTATAGGGAGAGAGCAGTGGAAAGTGGGCTGGATTGGACAGGAGGGGTTCCTGTTCTGAAGCCAGACATTCAATTGAAACATCAGAAGGAAACATGAGTGACCTCAAGATGGGGCTGACAGGGACAGGACAGGTTGGAGGACTCAGCTAAACAGGACATTCCTGGGAACGCCGCAGATGACAAAGGGCTGAGTCCCAGGTCAGATAGGACCAGGAAGGACTCAGCTAAACAGGACATTCCTGGGAATGCCGCAGATGACAAAGGGCTGAGTCCCAGGTCAGATAGGACAAGGAAGGAGCAGCTGGAGATGTGTGTCAACACAGAAAAGACGTGGCAACACACAGGAAAAGGGACAAGATGGCAGACCCCTTGGGCTGGTGCTTTGCCCATCTTTGGGCACCGTGGGAGGACTCACCAACCTTGCCCTAGGGAAGGCAAGATATTGAAGGCTAAGGAGCTAGGTCTCTGCCATGTCTGAGCCCCTGGGGCAAGTCACTGAGTCACGCTGAACCTCAGCCTCCTCAACTCAAAACTATGGGGCTGATTACAATAAGAATCATTGCCTCAAATGGCTGTCATGAAGATTCAATGAGAAAGAAATGTAGAAATGATTTATGATGTGTGTCCACAGAGAAGGCACTGAATAAACACTTCTTCCTTTGATTGCCAAGAGGACAAATGCCCTAGTCATCTTTGTGAGATTGCATATTTGCCCAGCTAAAGCTCTCTTTGCCAAGAGCCTCAGATTGACCCTCATTCCTGACAGCTCATAAAAAGCATTGAGCATATCTGCCCAATGAATGAACAAATAAAAGAACAAAGTACTGATGTGACCTTTCTGAGGCAGATTTCTAACCCTGGAGATGCTGCAAACTGAAGAACTTATCAAAGTCACTCCATTTTCCTGAGCCTTGGTTTTCTCATCTGTAAAAAGGAGGCTGTTGTTTAAACTGAAGATGATCTCTAAGGCACATTCCAGCTCCATTTTTTTTTTACCAGTTCAGATTTTCATACATTCTACATTAACCAAGTCTAGAACACTGTGGTCTGCAATTCTGAAGAACACCACAGGTATAAGAATTTCTCTAAGAGTTCCAAGGAAGATTCAAAGGAGAGAAAGGAACTAAACTGATTCAAGAACTGAAACAAAGTCTCAAAGACTCAGCCCAGAGATTTCTTGATTCACACACAGATCACTAAACATATGCCATCACAGTATGCGACAAAGTCACAGCCTACACATTGGTCATCATCACAGCACCCAGCTACTGAGCGATCTACATGCACTGTCTCAACCAACCCAGTAACCCCGTGAGGTGGGAACTACTGTGGTCCCATTTTTCGGATAAGAAAACTGAGGTCAAAGAAGATCGGTAACTTGCTTATGGGAGTGAGGGAGGGAGATAAAATTCAAATGCAGGCAGCCCAACCACATGCAACAGGATCAAAGAACTCACGTGAAAATAATTCATTTCATTTTAAAAGTCCATTTCAGTACTTCTGTCAGCCTCTGGGGACTAGAGCAGTGCTGGGGTGCCCAGCAGGAGTTGGGGTCAACAATCTGACCTCTGGAATAGCCCACAGCTCATGGACAGGACAGGGTGCCCAGGGGCAATCACTCAGCTTCCTTGTATCTCTGAGTTTCTTAATCATATCTGCTTTTTGTGGGGGGTGGGGGGAAAGATGCTGGATGTAAAGTGGAGAACAGGTTGAGATCCGTGAGACTAATTAAGAGGACGTGGCCTGAGTCCAGTTGAACCAAGATGGTGACCTGGACTGAGGTTACAATGGCAGACATGGAAAGAAGAGGCCAAGTCCACAGGCACTGGCAACCATGAGACATGGCAGGCCCATGAGGGAGAGGAAAACCGCAGGATGATTTCTGGCCTGCAGAACTGGATGGGCAGGTGGACAGTGACAACCTTTCCTGAGACGGGAAGCACTGGGGAAAGACCGGGCTTGGGGGAGGGTAATGTGGAGGTGGTTTTAGATATCCTGCTTTCCATGCACCTTTGGGGTGTCCCGGAGAAGTTAACCAGGCTGTTGAATTGAGGTACAAAGCTCAAGGAGAGAAGATGTGTGAGTTTTTGTTGGTTTGGATTTTTCTGTCCTTTCTTTTTATACAAGTGCTATGTGGCTTTCAGACAAGTAAGAATTAAGTACATTTAATTTTTTAAAAAATCAAAACAGTATGGCACCATGTCACGTTGAGGGTGAGGAAATCTGAGAGCTGAGATGAAGCACAAATTCTCAAAATCTTGGTTTTTATACCTAACTAAACAGACCAGGTCTTTGCAGCCTCTTTAAATTCTACTTTCACTTGAAACTGTTTCACATTTTCTTGCAGTTGTCATCATGTGTAGAAATGAGGAATGTGATCCCCAGGCCATTCATGCTTTGACAGCAGAAAAAAAAAAAAAAAAAAAGAGCAAGATAATTGTGGGGTTTCCAGGCACTGTGTTCCAAGTGAGAATGTGAGGACAAGGTGGTTAACCTCAGAGCATAAGAGGAAGTAAAACCGCCTGAATTTTCATGCAACATGAATAGACAGTGTCAAGAAAAACAATGTGTGGGAGACATGAAAGGGTACAAAGATTTCTAAGAATGAAATCACTGTGATGCATGAAAGGAGGGCAGGAGTGTTAGAAGAATTTCATTAGACCTGCGGACAAAAGTACCATCTACGAGAAGTAGCTGTGATATTAGGATTTCCACCCATCTAAGATGTAATTCATCTTAGATGTCTATGAGACTGGGTAGCAAAGGGACGGTGTTCAGTAATTAAATAAAAGGCAGGAACTACACTTTATAAAATGCCCTGCAATTTCTGTTTGCTGTCACATTAAAGTGGTTCATTCCCTTCCATAGTGTACAAATAGTTTTAGTTCAAGTAGAACGTATTCAATTAAACTTCAGTCTTCTATTATTAACCACAGTCCTTGAAATCTATACAGCAGGCTTGTTTATCAGAGAAACCGTCTCCTAACCCAGGCCAGGCTTTCAGCAATGAATCCCTTCAGTGGGGTCAGAGCGGACTCAGAAAGTGACACCTTTCCTGGGTAACCGAGGACCATCTACATGTTCATGTGTGGACTGGCCAGGTCCCAGGACACCAAGTCCCAAGTCCAGAATTCACTCGCACAGCTCAAGAGAGCTGACATTGCTTTGTGGTTCTGGTTTGGAAAAATAACCTCAAATGTTGGCACAGTGTGGTTTTTGGTGTCCCAAGAATGCATACATATGTAGTTATTCATATACAGAAGACAACTGGACTGAAAAGTCACTTTCATGATCCCATGTATATTTCCTGACAACTTGGTTTGTGGTTGTCATTCTCCTAAGACTAAAAGTTGGATACAGTTGAGGGAAACAGGCTCATTTCTATAATCATCAAAACAGGAGAAGGTTGTAGATGAGAACAGATGGGCTGTGTGGGAGGCTGGGTACAGGCACGTGGAGGGCATTACAGGATTTTATCTACTTCTCAGTGTGTGAGGTTTACCATTATACAAAAGGGGGGTAGAGGGCATGAGGTCAAGAAGCACTGCTGTACAGCACTTCCAGGTTTTCAGGTCACAGTTTTCAGTAAAAACATACCCGTTTTCCCATTTACTGGTTCATCTGGAACCATAGTGAAGGCTATGCTTTAGAAATCCTTCCCCTTTCACACGATGTTCATCTATTCCCCTCTAAAACCACCTTCCATAAAGGTCATTGCAGTTCCATTCGGCAGATATTTATTGAATACCTACTATGTGGCAGGAGCTGTGCTAAGAGCGTGAGTGCATCAGTGAAGAAAACAGATCCATTCCTGCACAAGGCTGCTGCTCAAGTGGAATCAAATGTAAACAACAAACACAGTAGACTTATGCTAGACATTCTATACTTTGTTAGACAATGGGAAAAGCATAACAAGGTAAGGGGAGGTGGGTGGCACCATGAGTTGCAATTTCCTATGAGAGGGCAAAGCAGGTCTCATTAAAAAGGCAATAAACTGGCCAAAGACTTGAAGGAGGCAAAGGAATGGGCCACGAGCGTATCTGTGGAAAGGGTGATACTGGCAGAGAGAACAGCCAGTGCAAAGGCCCTGAAGGGGGTGGAGCATGTCTGGGATGTTCTAGGAAGAGCATGGAGGCCGGTGCAGCTGGAAGAGTATCACTGTTCAGGGAGGCCAAGTGAGCAAGGGGAGAAGGGGTGAGGTCCAGAGCAGCAGAGGCAGACAGTGATACTGAAGGTGTGGCTCTGACATGAAGACGGGAAGCCACTGGACAGTTTTGAATAGAGAAGTGAGATGCTATGATCTATGTTTTCAAAGAGCACTCTGGGTGCTGTTTGGGGAACAGACCAAAGAGATGTAGTGATGGAAGCCAAGAGGCCAGGTAGAAGCTACTGCCGCAACACAGGTGAGAGGTGACCGGAACTCGAACGAGGTGGCAGCAGTGAACACGGTGGGAAGTGGTCAGTTCCTGGGTATAATTTGAAAGGACAGCCAACAGTGTCTGTGGATGCCTCGGCTGAGGGAGGAGTCAGGGTGGCTGCAAGGGTGGAGTGTCCATCACCTGAGGTAGTGAAGGCTGCGAGTCAAGCAGATGAGGAGTGAGGAGGGGCCACCAGAAGTTCAGTTGTGGATTTGCTCATTATGCAACGTCAGGTAGGCAGTGGAACGTGCAAGACAGAAAAGCAAGAGCGAGTTCTGAGCTACAGATTTACAGGGCACTATCAACACGATGCGGGACATTTAAAACCCTGAGGTGGGATGAGACCCCCCCAGAGCACAGAATGGAGCCCGGGAAGAAAGGGGGCTGAGGCTGGGCCTGAAGCACTCCCACATTAGAAGTCAGAGCAAAGACACGGACAAGCAAAGGAGACAGGAAAGGCGTGACCAGCAAAGCCAGAGACGAGAGCAGGGCCAGGAAGCAGCAAGACCAGCTGTGCTCAGCCCAGAGGAGGACCGTGGACCCAGCAATGCAGGTCATCAGTGACCTCAATGACAACCATCTGGGGGAGTGGGGCCCCAAAATCTGAACAGAGGTGATTTCAGAAAGGAGAGGAATTTCAGACGACAAACCTAAAACTCCCCTTAGGGGTTCAAGTGCAAAAATGGTGCAGAAACAGGGCAGTAAAGGGAAACGTGGTATCCAAGGAAGGTGGCTGATGTTTTTTTAGATAGGAAATGGCAGCACGCATGCGTACTTGTGGGGCCATCCGGCAGAGAGGGGGAAATGGACAGCAAGGGTGAACATGAAACGGGCAGGTGTCTCACTTTGCACGAGGTAAAAAGAGCTAGGAATCAAGTCCAAAAGTGGAGAGGCTGGCACCACGGGAGCCCCCAGCGACTCCTCCCTCCAGTCCCAGTGGAAGGCAGGATATCGGGGTTGAGACGCTAAGGGTAGGCATGTGTGGTGGCGGGACACTGAGGAAGCACCCGGAGACGCAGCGTGAGCAGCCAACGCAGGGAGCTTCTGCGTCCTCGTGGCCACTGAGAGAGGGTCAGCTGACAGCCTGGGGGACCACAGGGCTGCGTGTTACCAACACACAGTGCCCTTGACAGCTGGGGCTCACAACATATTTCTGCGACTTTCAGTTATGTGACCTCAACCTAGCGATTCAACCTCTCTTGCCCCCTCAGTTTCCTCACCTGTAAAGCAGGGATACTGGCAGTAACCTCCCAGTAGAGCTATTGTGAGCATTTAAGGAGGTAATACATGTACAGGCCTTATCTCAGGACCTGGCAAAGTGCATTTGTTATCACCAGCGTTACTGTCTGGGTGCCTGTGGGCAAAGCCACCGTAACACCAGCCTGCCTCCTCTCCAGCCCCATTCTGAAACCAATATTTAGTGTCAGTGTAAAAGCATGGCTTTGCCTCTGAATTCATGCTTTCCCAGTTTCTGACTCTCAAGAACAAGGCAAGATGGTGTAATGAAACAACCTGAGCTGGAACCTGCATTCCCCAACTAGCTGTGATATCCTGGGCAAGTGTCTGGGTCTCTTGCGGCTTTATTTTCCTCCTACATGAAGGCAGGACTGAATGAGCTCTTAGGTCCAAGTTCTATAGCCAGGAAATAAGGTATCCCTAGAGGAAAACATTCTTCACTATATAAAGAAATAGAGTGGGGGAAACGTGCGTTTGACAGAAAATCCTTTAAGGAGACACTGAGGCTGTATGTGGAGGCTGCCTATGCTCTTGGGCCCCTGTGGCCATGGACTGCAGGCTGATGCTGAGAAGACCAGACCCTGAGCCATTCACGCAGATACCGCTGGCTTGACTGGCCTCAGCCACATCTTACCCACCTGTCCCAGGACATGCACATCAGACAAGGTGGACATCTAAGCACAGACCCAGCACTACTGCCAGACCAACAGCTTCACCCTCAAAACCTACCATTATCTCCTGGATCAGAGGCAGCTCATCCTATGGGACCAAGGACATGGCTATGAAAAAATCTGGGCTTCAAATAATACACAAAGTCCCTGATGTTCCCACCTGAGAAGGAGGTTTTTCTGAACATGACCCAACATGTTTAGGACAGCCAGGATAAGGAAACACACCTGCAAAGAAGCTGCTCAACCCAGACATGAAAAGTGCTGCACAAAATAGAATGCCAGACCTCGTTTTGCAATTTCACATCACCATGACCATTTTGCAGCAAATATCTCTTCCTGAGTTCGGGTCAGAACTTAGTCCAACATTTCTGAGTCACACAGCTATGTGAGGCCTCTGCCTTGAGTGCTGGTAAAATTAAGTCAGGTAAAGTACGAAATAAGAACCACATACTCCTGTGACCAGGAGCAAGATGGCCTTGCATGGAATGTGCCAGTGGCTGAAGGGCAAAGACCCTTGCTAAGAAGTGCCTCTTTTTCACACCACCCTGCAGAACAGGCTCAGACAATCCTCCAGGGAGAAGAAAACTGAAGATTAAACTCCCCACCACAAAACTCACTTGTCTGTTAGCCACACAAGAAATTCAAAGATGAGCTTGGGTCCAGCTTGGGAAGTAGACACAGGAGGACCGACCTCCCTTGACCAGGGCTCACTTCGGCGCTCAGTGTCCGAGGGAATCCTCTCAAGGACTTGACTTCAATCCACCTGAGTTCCCAGAAAACCTCCCAGAATCCTCCACAGACCCCACCTTGCAGCCAACTGCCCTCCAATTTGAACTCAGAGACCCACAGTAGACCGAGGGCATCCGAAGCAAACAGACGGGATACCACAGCTGGCTCAGAGGAGACGCCATGCTCTTGGGGAGATCAGCAGTGTGACCAGAAGTCTGTATGCCAGGCCAGGCTTTGCAGTGATTTCTGAGCAAAACTTATAAAAATCGATTTGTCTGGAGCTGGCCACTTCTCGGGGGGCTGAGCTGCAGCCACTGCAGACATCTTCTGGGATGGGCTCTGCTATGAGCGGAGTGTCGTGCTGCTTGCTAATGGGGACTCAGTGTCCAGCCAGATCCATCACAGAAATGAAGGGAGCTGGGGGTGGTGTGTTCACCCCCGTCTTAGCATTAAAGAGCACAAGGGTTGGGAGCTGTGAAGGAGGCAAGTCCTGAAATAGACTGAAGGGTGCCAGCAGCAAGCCTGTCCTCCCAGCCTCTTCACCATTGTTCTCTCCCAAGGGAGGGGCGCACCAAGTCAGGGACAGCGGCTGGATTCTGACAGCCCTGGATTTTCCTCCCTGCTCCAGTGTTTGTTGGCTGTGAGTTTTGGGGCAGATTCCTGTACCTCGCTAAGCCACTGTCTCCTCCTGTGCAAATGGGGATGATAACACCCACCACCTCACATGACGCTAGCCCCTGAAATGAGAAAGCGTAGGTGTAAATCAAACACCCAGTGCAACAGTGGAAGTACTTATAAAATGGAATCTATTATTGCTTGAGGGCACTAAGTGGAAATTCATCAGCGGTTTCATCTGAGCTCACATTCTAGTTTAGGTCTGATCCCTACCGGAGGCCATCCTCACCGTCCTTCATCCCTCTCCCTCTCGCCCTCCCTCCCTACCCCTAATGATTCTCAGCAATGCCATCCAAAGGTCTTTCCAAAGCCATCACCATGGGTTGTCTGAAGTGTGTCCAGATGTGCCCCGGGCCTCTCTCACTCAGCTGGACACTCTTCTCCTACAGAATTTTCCAGAGCCTGCCAGTAGCTCACCATCTCCTGAGGCTTGATAAAATGGCAGGCCACAATCGTCTTAAAACGGCAGGTAGAAAAGCTCAACCCGTTCGGGAAGAAGGTCTGCTTGGAGTGGAGTTCCTCCAGTCTGATTTTCAGTTTTGCCAGGCAGAGCCCCATGAAGACGTCTTCTAGTTTAATGAAGGGGATGCTTTCAGAAACATTATACACCTGACTCGCAACATCACTGGAGAAAACATAGCCCGTGCCAGAGCAAAAAGGTGGGTACTTGTCCCACGGATATTCATATTTGCTGACAAACCACTTATTGTACTTTGACCTAATCGGAAATTCGTTCATCTTTAAGAAGCCGGTGAAAAATCTAGTTGTCCTGTTTTTCTTCAGCAGTAGTTCGGTCAGATAGTAGACATTGACAAACATGTCGGAGTCTGTTTTCATCACGAAAGCCGCCTGAGGACAGAAGTGGTGGATCCACTCTATACCCATCATGGTCTTCAGAGTCAGGTTGAAATAAACATCCACAAAGTCCTTCTGGATGATATCGCGATGTTGCTGGGCCTCCTGGGCCACCGCTCTCTCTATGTCCTTACTGGGGCTGAGCCCCAGGAGGAAGAATGTTTTTATCCGTTTTCCTCTCACAACCTTTTCTCTTCCCCATGTGTTCCGGATGGCCAGGCGAGCAAGCATCTGTCTGTGGGATGAGGTCACCAGCACTACCAGGAAAGGGGGATTCTGCTGGCAGTCCACATCGGGGAGCTGGAGGAACTTCCCGTGTTCTTTCTTGAGAACAAATGGCTCTTCTTTAAAAAGAGACAGATTGTTCATGCTGAAATACAAACAAAGGGCTCCCAGAACAAAAAAGGAAATATATATCAATCTTATCTTCACGTTGGCCATCTGAAAGGAACAGAATCAAATGGTTAGACTTTAAGGGCAGGAAGGCATGGTAGCTTTACCCTGGGAGGCTGGGAAGGGGGAGGAGACCCGCGTTTCATGGCTCCTGTTTCAGAAACAATGGAATCTCACTGCACAGGATGGATGCCACGGCTCAACAGTGAGGCACAGACTGTGGCCGGTGTCATTCACTCCACGCGACACAATCAGGACCACAGGGAACGGGCACCGGTCTTGGCCCCCAGGCTAGCCAGCCCTTCGCCGGGGAGAGTCTCACATTGCTTATCTCGGAGGATATGGGACTATATCTCACATGAGTACCTGCTAGCTCTGCCCTTCTTTCAGCTAGAAAACCTACAAGACCGGAAACCACGTGTTCTAGCTCTAACTGTATGGACCACCTGCACTGTTTTCTGATGGAATGAAGCACCATTTTATCACTCCCCGGAAGAAAAAGACCAGTTTTCTAATTTACACAGGCACCCTGGAATTCCGCCCCTGCTAGACATGGTGGTTGTTTTGTTTTCTTAGGTTACTTTTTTAAATCTCCAGTCTGATTCTTCCATTTTTTGACCACCCGTCTCTGTCACTCTCAACAAATCCAGGATGATCCACATTAACGTTATAACGTTAAAAGAGCAAAGAACTCACCGTTTCCTGGGCAGGATGAACCTCTGGTTTGAAGACTAAGCCACAGGGTAGATTCCAAGAGGAAATTTGTTCCAAAGAGTCGTCAGCATATGTCGTTTTCTCTCTCTCAGGTTCTGGACTTGTTTTGTTTACCAAAAATGATGATCCTCTTCCTCAGGAATCACACTCTAGGGAAAAAACAGAAAGAATAGCATCATTCAAATCACTCACGCCTCATCAGCAGCTCTTCACCATTTGCTGTGCCTGAGTGTTTCTGTAGTGCCACCTGCCTATGTAAACTTGAGGGGCTGTTAGAGCCCCACCCCAGCCTCACTTTTCTTATCTGCAAAATAGGTACGATCAAGACAAACTCCACCATGTGGTTCACAACAACAACAGCATGCAAATGTCTCTTTCTGGCCTAACGGACTAGGACAGCACCCAGAGCTTTGTACATTCCAACTTCTCATACAAATATTGACCTTCTCTACAGAACAGAACATCTGGCTGATGCTTAAAGGATTTAACATGGAAGAAATCCATCAATTCTCAACTCATAGTGCATGTCTTCAGAATGTCAGCCTAAGTGAGACAGAGGGCAGAGGGGCCAAAAAGAAAAGCAACTCACAGAGTGAAACGGAGAAAGGGTTGGTTATTTTGATGGCAAACAAAGACCTCGAAATTTCATTAGGTTAAAATTACGTTCCAAATATAGTCAAACAGCTTCAGAAAAGAGAGGGAACGATGATGGAACTTTCCAGAACTAGCTGACTCTCCAGAGGCCAACTCAGTCCAGCTCCTGTTCCTCTGGGCCCCTGAGGACCTCCTGTGCAGCTGGAGCGCCCACCGCCTTCAGTCACTGCGGGAGTCCAAGCCGATACCTGCAGGACGCTGGGGATTCTATTTCCTCCCTTCTTCTTTTGTGAGATTATTTATTTGCAGGGCTAGGATGTGTAGTTTATTTTGGCGGAGGAAGGGGTGAGAGGAACCAAATTGCATTTCCCTCATAGTATGTTTTAGACAGAAACATAAAAACCCAATGCAAGGGAAAGATGGTATTGCTCTATTTTGCTTCCTCTCTTCAACAAATTTGCTCTTCTTCAGTGGGTTGCCTCAATGGTAAACCTTAGCTCGCATCCCCCCAGTGCACCTTTTCTCACAAGAATCTCAGTCCCCAGGGATAGTTGCTTGGCTCACTGCCTGCATTGTTTTCACACCAAGTGGCACCCAGGAGGCAGAGCAAATGGCAGGGCGCCAACTGGCCAAAGCTCCCTGCCGTCACTTGTTTTCATGTACAGTTGGAACACTCTTCTTGCCGACAATGGAGTGACCAAGAAACAAACTCTCCAAAAGATACACCTCACAACCCCTATTTGAAAGCATTTGCATCTTTGGTTGAGTCAATATCAGATGCCATAAGGACCCAGCATCCAACTTCCCACTGGAGGTGCATTCAGGAGGTCACCCGGCACCAACAGGGGACAGAGCCTAGAACAGCACATTTTTAGAAAGGGATGGGGTGTGTCCCGTGTTCTGGTCCTCAGAGGCTGTCAGGAGGCAGGAGCCCTTAGCCTAAAGCAAGTCCACCTGACCTGGGACAGGGCCATGAACCGGCACTTCTGCTATGGAAGCCCCACCTCCTATGCACACCTGGAGCAGGCTATGTGGCCCAGCCAACCAGTCAGTAATGGAATCACTGTTTATTCAGCATGTTCTGCATTCCAGGCTTTGCTCTTTTAACCTGTGAGCAATACATACACAAACACAGAGCCTTGAAACTGGAGTAGATACGCACTGCGCATGAATTATAGATCAAGGCAAACCAGAAGGTGGCAGGCCCCTCCCTCCCTTCTTGTCGACCTCCCGCCCTCCACGGGCTCCTCTGCAGGTATCTTGGCGGCCGCTTCAGGTCCAGGCTGGGGCCACTGTGCCCCACTGGGGCCTCAGTGCCCAGAGGACCAGGGGTACACCCTCTGAATACCCCCAGAGGGTTGTGCACAGCTTAGATGCTGGGTACATCTGAATTACTGTGGAAAAAATAATAGTACAAAGTGACAGCTTTCGGGGCAGGGAAATGCTGCCTGTGGAGAACCTGAAAGTCAGTGTCCTAACTGCCTCCCAGTCACATGGAAGGTCTCTCCCAGGCCAGGTCGGCAGGACCTCTGACCTCAAGTTACAGGACCTAAAAACAAAGGATTCGCAAGTCCACGTGCCCGAGGGCTGGAAAGCCAAAGGGATGGTCTGGAAAGTTAAGTTCAAGGGGGCTGGTGGGGAGGACCTCCTGGATCTGAAGGGAAAGGTGTGGAGTGGGCGGTGATGGTCAAGTTCAACCTTGAGGCCAGAGGGAGCACCCAGGCCAAGGAACACAATCAGGGGCATGTCCCCAGGGGCCTGTGGCCCTGGGTGGACCGAGAACTGGCCAGGTGCCATGCCAGTTAGGTGGGCCATGAAAATATGGTATTTGACTTTGTTCTTGAAGGCAGGTGTGATGCGGCAGGTAGGACCATGGAGGGGATTCCAGAACACAGCAACTCAGGGAGTGTGATGGGCAATCCAGAGGGCTGGCATCCAACTTTGACCCTGCTCCAGAGCCACTGTCACACATCTTGGAAGACTTGCCATCTCACAGGCCATAGAAAATAGAACAGCATCCTGGGAAATACAGCGAGCATGATATTTGGAATCTCTGAACCCAAACAACCCAGAGATTCTCACCCAGCACACTGGTTAAAATGCGGGTTCAAAGGTTCCATCCCACAAAAATTTTGATAGAGCAAGTCTGGAGCCCAGGAATCAGCATTTACATGTCCTGCATGATTATACTCTAGGCTGGTCCCTTTGAAAACACCAGAGGGAACCACATGTACAGAGTCAACCAAATGGGCACTGCATCATAAACAGGTAAGATCAAAGACCCCAGACCACCACCCCCAATCTAATTTTTAAGTGGACTAGTTGTAGAGACTGAAAATATCCCTTCCCCTGGGGGTGGGGGAGAGGGAGGAGAGCAAGAGGAGAGTAGATGAGGGTGACAGGAATGAATTCCTGGGTCTGGCCTGGAGCCAGAGATGAGCAACACCTCTGCACCGCCAACCCCACACCAACACTGCCTGGCCCAGGGTCTGGAGGCTAAGCCTGGGCCTTTTAAGGAAAACCATTTATCAGGTGGTTACTCCATGAGACTCATGAAGCTTTGCTTCAAGACCACTCACTCACCTCCACTGTTTTCTTTTCCTAAAAGAATTGCTCCCCGCTCCCAATTGTGTAAGCTTCAGACACCATGAAACCTGGCTCTACTCCTGGGCTCTGTTACTCTGGAGAATCCTGACTAATGCATGCTGGGAGCCCCTCTGTCTCCTGAGCAGCCTGTCACTGATACTTACATTGTTGAGGGGACAAAGGAATTCTTCTGGAAGCATGGAGAAGAGGTGCCAGCTCATGAAGAAGAATAAAGGGCCACCCCACCTAAGGAAAATAGCAGGAGTAAGAACCTCAAGAATCCCAGCACAGGTTTCTCAACAGGATGAAAGAGTGGCTAGAGAGGCACAAGGCAGAGAACAACCACATCCTGTGATTGGGTTTGAACCCAGATGACTCCCCAAACAGGCTGGTGGCCTGAACAAACATGAATAGATGTTGTCTACAAACACTGTCCATCCAAGCTTTTCACAAAGTTCAGCACTTTCCTTTACTAGAGAAGTAAGCTGATGTGCCTTTTAACTATGTAAGAAAACTGGCATTATGATAGGAAATAGATGAACGGGAGCCCAGAAATAGACCTACACACATACATGGTCCCTGATAAATGACAAATGCATCACAACAATTTAGTGGAGAAAGAGTGATCTTTCAATCAAAAGTGCTGCATCAATTTGATATCCACATGGGGAGAAAGAAGTATCTGACCCCTACCTCACACCATATACAGAGATCAAATCCAGGTGGCTTGCACATCTAAAGGTGAAAGGTACAACAAGAAAGCTTCTGGAAGAAAAGGTTTCTAATCTTGATCTAGGCACTTATTTTTAAACAGGACACAAAAACACACCATAAAAGGGAAAAATTTTTAAAAATGGGACTTCAAAAGATACCATCAATTCCCTATGCTGTACTCCACATCCCATGACTATATAGAGAGAGAGTACAGCACAGGGAATTGATGGTATCTTTTGAAGTTCCATTTTTTTATTTTTCCCTTTTATAGAGTCAATGGAATTGTAATAGATATATACAATGTCAGAGGGGCAATAGATTGGGGGAGGGGGTTATCACTTTGTGAGGGGTGATATGTCTAACTAGTACACTGCTTTGTACACCTGAAACTAATAAGAAAAAAAAGATACCATCAAGAGTCCACAGGAGACTAGGAGACTATATTTGCCACACATAATTGCCATACATATATTTGAGAAAGGACTACTATCCAGAATAAATCAGTAACTTCTGTGAATCAACAAGGAAAGGACAAAAAAAACATAATTTTAAAAAATGAACTGTGAACAGATATGTCACAAAAGATATCCAAATAGCCAAAGATAAAACAAGGGAGCACAACATTATTTGTCATTAAGGAAATGCAAACAAAACCACCCTGAAATACCACTGCCACCCATTAGAAAAATCGAAATGAAGTGCGTGGCAATGTTACATGCTACAAACACTCTGGACAGCTGTATTTACTTTGGCAGTATCTACTACAGTAAGAGACATATGCTGTGACCCAGCAAACCACTCCTAGGCACAGAGCCAATAGAAATGATTACTTACATCCACCAAGAGTCATGGCCAAGAATGTTCAGAGCACATTGCTCATAACCAAAAACTGTGATAGCCAATCAGGAGAGAGAAACCACACTGTAATTTGAACAGGGAAAGTTTGACGTAAAGAATCATTCACTCTAGTAAGGAATTCCAGAGATGAGAGAGTAGCAGTCAGAAGTAAAGAGAACTCTAAAGAATATGGCAATAGCAGATATAAGGGGCAGCCAAGCCTTCCCCCCCGCAGCCCCCACCCTGCAACCCAGGGCTGAATCTGGACCTCCTTGGCCAGGGCAGAGCACGGCGCGGCCCGAGAACAGAGAAGTCACTGTGGGCCCAGAGCTATTTTCACAGAGAAGCCAAAAAGAGTGATTTTGGAGCTAAGAGGCAATAAATTGATAAATGGCACAAATGTAAACAAGAAATTTCCTTCGATAGCAGAATGGACAAATGAAATACTCCACAGCTATTAAAAATTACTAACTTTTGATATACCCATTACGTAGTCATCTGACAGACATGTGTTGAGTGAAAAGAGCCAGACATGAAAGAGTATGTACTGAATGGGTCCATTTATATGATGTGTAAAATCAGGCAAAGTGTATCGATGATAACAGGAGTCAGAAAAGCAGTGACCTCTGGTTGGGGGATTATTAACCAAAACAGGGCACAAGGACCCTTCTTGACAGCTGGATATATTCTACTCTTGATCTGGGTGGTAGTTACATGGGTGTAGATATATGTCAAAATTCACTGAGTCCTACAGTGAAGATTTGTGCATTTTGCTATATGTAAGTTATACCATGTGGATATTTTCAAATAATTTTAATTAAAAATAAGTCTCTAAAAAAGTGGTATCTTCTGTAGAAGTACCCAAATTTGTTTCACCACACATCTGATTTTATTTTCACCATGCATTTCATGGGCCAGGGTATAACAGAACAGACCCCTGTTCTGTGTCATAATTTATAAAGGCAACTCAGTGACGACTCAGAGGGGTCAATGTCATTGGGAGAAATGTTTAATGTGATTTATAATTTTCTTAAAAACAAGAAGCACAGCTCACCATACAGGGCCAGAGAAGGGACATCAGGTTTGGGTCAGGAAGGAGAAGCAGGAGCGCAACACAGGACCAGCTCATGGCTTTTCCTGAGCACTTTTGTGGATATGGCGACACAGGGCAGGTTGACAGCTTGGGACTGGCTACTTGGAATAACTGTCGCAGGCTTTGGGCTGTGAGGTGGCCCCTAGTTGCCTGGCCATGGCCCTGGGATGATTAAGGCAGAGGAATATTGTCTCCTGGGGTGGAAGGCCCAGGGAGAGGACAGGTGCCTCTGGATTGGCTAGCTGTCATATTACAGACACAGTGCTTTGGATCACTAAGAACTGACTAGCCCTGGGAGGGGCAGTCTCTCCCCCACCAGAAAGGTTTTTAATGATGCCAAAACATCATAATATACAGAAAATTAAAGACAGGAAATAAAGTCTGGGGCCTGATTTTTCTGCATGCTCTAAAGCAGTGATGGCTGCTTTCACATATCTTATTGGTCAGATATGGAAAGCAGGCTCCTTGATCAAAGTGGGAGGCTTCTCTGATGATTCTACAGTATTTCATTAATTGTCAAGTCAGCACCTACTCTGCTTTCCATCATAAATCAGCGTAAAGTGCTATACAGCAGGAAAAAGCAAAGTCCCCCTTTGTTAAGTTCAGGTAGCCTGCTAAGATGGAAAGGTGGGGTGCGGGTGGGAGGTTGGAAACAGAAGGTCTTGTCCACATCCGGCTCAGTGGTGTAATTTGGCACAAGGTGCGTAAATGCTCCAGATCAGTGTCCTCGTCTCTAACTGGGGTAATCACGCCTGCCTCACAGGGAGACCGGAAAGCACCGTATGCATGGCAGTGATTATTTGCCATGACTTCCTATCAAAGTATGACCTTTAGTAGTTTGGGTGGCACCAGTAATGTCAACTCAGTCTCTCCTTCAAGTTCCACCTTCCTAGAGCATTCTGTCCACACGCTCCAGGTGCCAGACAAGCGAGTACACTGTCCACAGGATGAGTCAAACCCCAAGGAGACTGGGAAGGCTGGCCTGCAAGTTGCTCTGAGAGCCTCACTCCTTCCTGGCTGGCGGCTCATATCCCAGGCCACACCTGCAGAGAGCTCAAGGACACCTGTAGAGAAAACCCAGCCTGGGGAGCACCCGGGGGGTACCTGGGGGAAATCTGGAGAGAGCACACGGCGGGAGGGGGGCACCTGGGAGGATCTAGAGCAAGATCCTGGGGGGTACCTAGGGAGTACCTGGGGGGACCTGTAGAGAGAACAGCCTGGGGGGCACCAGAGAAGAACAGTGACCTTCTCTTGCAGAGGCAGCGAACCAGAACAGAAAGGGACCTCCTCCAGTTTGCGATGGAAGTAAGTTCTTCCTGAAGACAGTTAAGGACATATTTTTATATCATGGATCTTTTGAACACAGTTCATGAAACAAAACACATAGGACTACAAAGGAAATCAGCTATGCTGAAATAAATTTATCACTATATTTTTAAAGTGAGCCAGCAGGCACTTCTTCCTGCCTGTATCTGACAATGACTTCTGGCTCCGCGTCTAGTGACCACCTTAATTCTGCAGGCAGCATGAGCTCTGTCCATATTGGGCAATGACCACAACTACTATTGTGATGTGAAAATGCCAGTGACTTTCTCTGGAGACAAAGTCACAGGCTCCACTACTATGTGGGTCAGCATCTGTCAGGGGCTGCATTGTGCCCCCCCCACACACACACATTCACATGTTGGAGTCCTAACCCCCAGGACCTCAGAATGCGATTTGGAGATCAGGAATTTACCACGTTACAGTGAGATTGTTAGGGTGGGTCGAAATCCAGTTAGGACACAGGGAGAACACCACGTGACAATGAAGGCAGAAGTCGTGGTGCTACATCTACAAGCCAAGGAACACCAAAGATGGCCAGCAACCACCAGAAGCAGGGAGAAACCTGGGACAGATTCTCCCTCTCGGCCTCAGGAGGAACCCACGCTGCCCCTCCCTTGATCTCTGACTTCTGGCCTCCAAACTACGAGACAGTAAGTATCCTGGGGTTAAGCCACTCAGTGTGTGGTACTTTGCAGCCCTAGGAAACTAATGCATTGCCCGTCATCATAACGTATTTTGCTAAAGGTTCGTGAAAATAAGAATGCAATTTTGTTTCCCATCCAAGGTATGAGACCCCAGTTCATTAGTCCTTCTCTGGCATGCAGGGTCTCCTACAGGCCCACATACCTGGTGGTCACATTTCAAAACTACCATATTTTGCCATGTAGAATGAGCACTTTTTTGCCCAAATTTGTGAGGGAAAAATAGGATATGCATTATACATGGGTGGTACTAACTCTGTATTTACATAAATGTTTTTAATTCTTTTATTTATGCTTATGAGTTAAAAGTGTATCTCTAGAAATCAATAATGATAACCTTATGAAAAATAACACCCTGGAATATGAATCAGTTTTGTTGAACTTACAAAGAACTTGCAACGACAAAGAGCTCTCGGTCTATGATCCATAAACATCATAAATTTGTTACCGGTACATACAATTTCTTGTACCTTATATCTGTTCTTGTGTTTTGTAATTGTTTGTCACAGAAAATTTCTTGTACCATACTATGTTTTTAAAAATGCTAAAATTCCTTTATAATACAAAAAACAAGTACCTACATGTAAACAAATAAAAATTCAAATTAAAAAATTAAAGCAAAAGATTTTTTTCCCCTAAAAGTTTGGGCCAAAAACATAGGTGCACATTATACGTGCGGGTGCATTATACACAGCAAAATAGCGTAATGATGGCAGCAATTCGAGGGGAGGGAGGACAGCATAGTGGATATCCAAAGGCCCTGGATGAGGTCACCCCCATGTGTCTAGTCTCTCTAAGAATGTCTGTTGTTCTTGTTTTTATCTTCTGAGCTAGGGCCTAGGAGTCAGGGCTGGGGTCGAGTGGAACGTTTATGAGCTGCACACTCTCACCAATCTTTTTGGTAAAATACTTTTTTTTTTTTATTCCTATGAAAAAAGTGGTGATAGTGCTGACAATTTTTTTACATTTTCCTACTTAACAAAATACACCATCAACTCTATTTCAACCCTTCTCCCATTTAAAAAATGTCATACCCTCTATTCTACTCCCAGTGGCAGCTCAACGGAAGCCCAACAGGAGACGTCCTTTGGCTGTGACCATTTGTACCAGCTGCCCTGAATGGCACGGGTCACCGTGTGGGTCATGGCTGAGCCAGGGGCTGGGGTTTGCACGCAGAGGTGTTTAGAGGCGCCTGGCGAGAAGCGAATTCCAGTGCCCCAACCCAGTGAGGAACGGTTCCTTTCCCTGCCTTTCACATCATCATCACCTCATCAGCTCGGCCAAGATCTGTGAACAAAAATCTCATTCATCATTTACCTCTCATGCTCAGCTTTCATGCTGGCTGTGGCAGTAGGAAATTTTATTAGTGAAGTTTCCTCTCCCCAGCATGGCCTCAGGGGCATCCTGTGCCCATTCTTTATAGCTGAGCAGCTAAGACAGGAACACATCCTGTTGGAAGAACTTCCAGTGTGGCCACCGTTGTCACAAGGGGGCAGGCACTGCGCCCTCGTCCCAGGCCCCTTTGCTGCCTCAGGAAACCTCTTCCGAATGACTCCTTTGTGGCAGGTGGGACCCAGGGTTCAAAGATAAAGAAGACAAATATTTAAGGGGTCACAGTCCTCAGAACACGCAGAGCAATAAGCAGGTACAACACAGCAAGGAAGTGTGTGAACCTGACAAAGACGTCCCTGACCAAACTGCAGCCAGGCTCCTCTGAACCCATTCTCCACTAGGCCTCAACCTCTGGACTTCCGTGTCCATCTATGCATTGCCCAATTCTAGCAAGAATCCTGCTAAGTGGGTTTAGTCAGAATCCCTCCTGCCCCCCAGTGTTTCCTGGATCTTGTTTCCAGCCATTTCCCACCCACTGACCCCCCACACACACACCTTGCCCCTTTGTTATACAGCCCTCCTGCCCTTGCTGTATCTGGAGTGGAAACCAGGTCTACACTGAGACCTCATGTCCCCTACTGCAATAGTTCCTGAACAAAATCCATTTTTGCTGCTTTCTCTGCCATCCAGCTCTGGTTTTTCTTTGACAGGGCAGAAGAGAGAACGGAGATCCCACTTGGTAGTGTTCAGGAAAGATGCCCCCGAGAGGCCCACCAGCAGAGGCAGGAAGTCCGGAAGGGCCTAGTGGGTTCCAGAAACAGGGCAGTGTGTAAAGAGAAGGTGTGAAGGTGAGGTTAGAAGCAAGCAGGGTGAGCTGAGCATGACCTTGAAGAGCACGTGAGGAGTTTGGCCTTTTCTGACATCATCAGGGGCTCGGCAGACCTTCTCTAGGCTTTGTACACTGATGAGTCAGGGGTCCTCTCTCCCCTACCCATGACACAACAGAGGAGCCTCTGGTGAGAGCCCTCTTCCTGGCTTGCAACAGCCAGTTTCTCAGTGTTTTCCATGACCTACCTGTGATGTTGGGTGTTTCTACCCAAGCTTTCTTCTTATAACCACCACGGTGCTTGGCCTCTATGCTGTGCTCGTCTGGTTCTCCTCCCATCTCCCAGATTTTTCTCCTTTTTAGCTTTTCTTCCTTGTCTTACCCCTAAAATTCAGGTGTGCCCCTGGCCCTCTCTTCTGATTGATATCGTCTCCTTTATCCACTTCCGTGATTTACACAAAACCCATGTTGTCCTTCCACACTTTTTGCCTAACTCCAAATCCAAATGCCAATTCAACATCCCACAAACATCTTCAATTCCATTCTTCATTTCGGGCTGAAGGGCCTCAGAAGCCACGCCACGCCACGCCACGAGCACCAGGCCCATGCCCACTGCTGCTGTTTTATCTCACAGACTCCAGACTTAACCACCTCCACTCCAGCCTTCATGCTGTCAATCAGAACTTTGCAAAACCACAGGTCTAATAGTGTCACTCCAACGCTAAAACCTTTCCAGTGGCCATTTGTCACCTCCACAGTGCACCCTATACTCCTGCCAAAAGATGCTTTAAAGTTCCATGAATGTGTCCTTTTGTTTCAGACTCCCTCCCACATTGCTTTCTTTCCAGAATGCCCGTGGTCTACCTAGTGAACTCCTTTGAATCCCTTCAGATTCAGCTCAGACTTTGCCCTTCAATGAAGTGTCCCTGACCTCTCCCCGACAAGCAGGCTTAGGCATTCCCCTTCTTGGTACCACAATTTCTTCTATATACCTTTACCATAGCACCACCAGATCACAGTTATTTGATTATATGCCTTCCCTACTTTAATGTAAGTGACTTGGGACAGTAAATATTTATTTAAATCTGAATACCTCGTACGATCCTTTTCACATAACGGACGGTCAGTAAACTTTTACTGGATGCGTAAATATTTACTCTTCTGGGTTTGTGTTCCCCCCAAATTCATATGAAGTCCTAACTCCCAGGACGTCAGAATGTGACCTCATTTCGAAATCAGGTCACTGCAGACGTAATTAGTTAAGAGGAGGTCATACCGGAGTACGGTGGGCCCTAATTCAATAGGACTGGTGTCCTTATGAAAAGAAGAAATTTGGACACAGACACAGATACACAAAATATATAAAGATGAAGGCAGAGATCGGGGTGATGCTTCTAGAAGCCAAGGAACACCAAAGACTGCAAGCAAACCACCAGAAGCTCAGGGAGAGGCATGGAACAGATTCTCCCTCACAGACTCAGAACCAACCCTGCTGACAGACACCTTGATCTCCAATTTCTAGCCTCCACACAGTGAGACAACACATTTCTGTTGCATGAGCCACTCAGTGTGTGGTACTTTCTTATGGTAGCCTTACAACACTTCAACAATTACTAAGTGAATAAATGAATAAAATTACTCAAGGCAGTTATTACCTGAATATCTGCAGTGTGTCTTCTCTTGTGTGCTTTGCTAAGCGACAAAATACAATAGCAGTATTAGATGGAAGTCTACTCACAGCAACTTTTCATTTAGTTGTCAGTACCTGCTTCCTCCTCTCACTATGAACAGTTTGAAAGGGAAAAAATTTCCCCCACATAATTTTTTTCCCACTGGATTTTTATTTCTGTTTGGAGAAAATTCTACTGGCACGAACAGTTATCCAAGAGCAGACGAATGGTTACATTAAAGATTCGAAAACAGCTGGGGGCCTATTTCCATTGAGCTGTGTCCCACCCTCTCTTTGGTATCCTTTTTCTGCCCGTCTTACCTCCCAGGGACTGTGTCCTCTGCTCTGGCCACCTCTAGGCAATCCCAGCTTTCAAGTGAATCTATGTAAACCACCTCTCCTGAAATAGGAAAAGAAAATATTAACATGCAAACAGCGTCTCCTAGTCAAAGGCCAGTTACTTCCTGTGTCTTTCTCTGTTTCTCACTTGAAAACCCAGCACAGACACCACAAGTCCCTGGATGAAGCCAGAACGTCTGAGAGGGAAGTTTCACTGACCCGGGTCACCAACACCCAAGTAGTCAATGAATGAGACCCTGTCATGGGAATGTTGGAGAGTGTGGCTAAGATTGTCACAGGGAGTATTAACAGAACCAAGACACAGCTGCTCAGAAGATTCTCCCTCCAACATTCGGATTTCCTGTGTAATCTGCTTCCAGTTTATTCACATTCACTTCACTCCAAGTCTGACTAAAAGTACACAGCTTTCACTAAAGATAACTTTGGCAGGAAAACCACAGATTTTAATGTGAACTGCTTCACAGTGAAAATATGACACTTCTTAAAAGCTCATTAAAATTGTTAAACATTGACGGGTTTGTTAGAGAGTCCTACTGTTCCTCTTAACAACACCTCTTCGTTTTTTCACTGCTATCTGGCTTTGAGTGCTAGTTGTTACAGTACAGGCTGAGAACATTTTCCTTAAAAAACCAAAACTGGCAATGTGCCCTAAAAATTTTAGAGACTGTATAGTCTATATTAACAATAAAAAGAACAAAACATATCAGTTGGAGAAACAAGAACTCAAAGTTAGACTAAGTGACATCTAAGCACTGATTTCATATCCTCATCATTTTCATTTTAAACCAGCATTTCCATTATTATAATTGCACGTACTTCTGATTAGCAATGTAACTGTATGCAGACTTAAAGTGAAAACAAGGTGATGGCCCTCACCCTGGCCATCAAGGAATAAAAATAGGAATTAACATTAAATTTAATCAAGATCATCAAAAATCTGAACCACTTAGAAATAAAGAAAATTAACTATAGGTCAAAGGAGACATTAAATGTGCAACAACAGATTATTTATAAAACTATCTAATGAGAACACTAAATATGATTTTTCAGGATGTAGTCAAAGTTGCCTTCAGAGGTAAATACATAGCCTTAAGTATTTTCATTATTAAAGAAAAAAAAGAAAGAAAAGCACTAAGCTCTCAAAGAATTTAGACAACAAACGAAAATTATAGAAACGAGCAGAAATAATAAAACTAAAAGCAGGATTAAATTTATCCAAATATTAAAATGAAATATCACTGATAAACACACACACACCCGCTCTTTAAAATGGACTAAGTTCTAGCATATCTAATAAATACAGAAAGGGGGACAGGAAAAAAATAAAATGGGAAATGCTATATATAGAAAATAATCAAGATGTTAAGAGTTCAGTGTTTGGAACCCAAGGGAGCTAGAGCAGATCTTACGTCAGACACTTGTTAGTTGTGAGACTCTGGGCATACTTACCTTCTTAAGACAGTTTTATCTATAAATGAGAAATGGAAAACTTGTAAAATGAGAAAATAATGCTAACTACGCCCTAAAGATTTGTGAAAGTCAAATAAGTACTTCATGGTACCAGGAACCAGTAAGCACTCAGGCAATATTCTAGATAATTCCTAAGACTTTTAGATGTTAGTTTGCTTGATTCATAAGGCCCTACAATCCCTTCTGACATCTGCTCAGTATACAATCACTTGACATGATCCCATTAAATGCACTGTACAGTGACACTTTTGACTTCATCTTCAAAACAATATAATTCATAGAAATTGGAGAAAGGTCAAATTCTTCCATATTTGAAGTGGAATTGACATGACTGTGTATGAGCTGGTGAGGGGACAGGTGACAAGAAGTGATTTGACAAGGGTCAAAATGTCCTCCAAAAAATATGTCCTTTACAGCACAGACATTTCTCCACAGAAGATATTTAGATGGCCAATAAACTCACGAAAATATATTCAACATCACCAATCATTAGGGAAATGCAAATCAAAACCACAATGTGATACCACCTCACACCCACTAGGATGGCTATTATAGAAATAGAATTTTTAACTAATAAGAGTTAGCAAATAAGTGGAGAAATTGGAACCCACCCTTGTGCCTTGCTGGTGGGAACGTAAAACGGTGCGATACTGTGGAAAACGTTCCTCAAAAAATAAAACACAGAATTACCATATGATTGAGTTCCACTTCTGAGTATATATCCAAAAGAAATGAAAGCAGGGACTCGAACAAATATTTGTGCACCCATGTTCATAACATTATTCACAATAGTGAAAGATGGAAAAAACCCAAATTTCCATCAACAGACAAATGAATGAACAAAATGTGGTCTATCCACACAATGGAATACTACTCAGCCTTAAAAAGTAAGAAATTCTGACACGTGCTACAACATGGATGAACTTTGAAGACATTATGCTGAGTGAAATAAGCCAGTCACAAAATGACAAATACTCACACTACATGATTCCACTTACATGAGGTACCTACAGTGATCAAATCCACAGAGACAGAAAGTAGAATGGTGGTTGCCAGGGGCTGGGTGACTTTGGGGAGAAGTGCCTGATAATGGGCACAAGGTTTCCTTTTGGAATGATGACAAGGTTCTACAACTGGACAGTAGGGATGACTGACAACATTGTGAATACATTAAATGTCATAGAGTTGTAGCTAAAATGGTCAATTTAATTTATGTGTATTTCATCACAATAATAAAAGAGAAATTGGAGTTCAATGAATTATAAACGTTATGGGTAAAATTTATGATGTTGATATTATACTCCAATAAAACTATTAATTAAAAACAAAGAAAGACAAGAATTAAGGGTTGAAGGGAAGCTGAGATCAGAGCTAAAGAGAATATAAAGTCCTTTCTGTCAGTGTAGGTCAGATTTTCCAAAACTGCCCCACCAGACATCAAGAAGACCTGTATGTGTTTGGGGGCAATGGGGTGGGACATGAGAGTGAGGTGGGATTGCAAGTTGGGGAACCATTGGATTAAACAAAATTAAACAGGCTTCTTTACTGCAGGACTTTTTGGAAACTTTATGAAGTTAACATGCAGAGTGAATCTCAAAAATAAGATTAGTTGGCAGGGTTGCCCAAGTTTGATTCTAGAACACTTTGTGAGACACACATCCCACAGACTAATGAAGAAGTTGAACAGATAAAGATTCACTGAGTAGGGTTATGGCTGGGTCAGCAGGAAAGCGAGAGCCACCAGGCTTAATGAATCTCAATGTCTAGGGACCATCCACATGAAAAATGCCTTTCTAACCTCATAACTCTTCTCTAACCATTTAAATCTCCTACCTGTTGTTTGGCATGATCAGTTTTCATTAGCCTGAAAAAGCACTTCCACTTTACCTAATGGAATAACAAGTGCAAACACTTTGCTTTTGCATCCCACAGGTTGCTACAGACGATCCAAGAAAGAGCTTTAATTAGACAAACGTTAATAGCCTGCACCAGAAGTCAGCAAAAGAGGAAACTGAAAAAAATGCATGTATAATATTGGACATAAGTGCTACACCATAAGTCCAAACTGGGAAGTGTAGGTCTGTCAAAGAATAACTCAGAGAAAACTATTTATTTTGCATGTAATTTAGTTATCTTTCATGTGAATGATTTTCTGCCATGGGAGAATCAGCTGGTAAACTGACTCTTAGAGCAGAAGCAAAAACAAGATTTACAAGACAGTGAGGCTGAGGAGAAAAACTACAGTCTTGGAGTAATTGATCTTTTTGCACATTTGGTGGGGGGAAGAGAGGCAACCTAATTATTTAACAACTACCAAAGAGGGAATTTGGGCATTTCATCCTTGAGAAAGACATATAAACGTATCCAAAAATCAAATTTCAGTTATTTATGGGTTGCCCAGAAAACTTTGAGTGTTAGCTGTGGAGCATTTGTAACAGGCTGTATCTATAAAATGTCGACCCATCCTTCATCTACACCTCAACCTTAGTAAGGCCAGCTCTCTACCATTTATTTGTCTAATTCAAATTTCTCAATTCCTTAGTTCATGTCCAATTATAATATAAAGTTGTTTCTCTCCATGATACCAAACCCCTAAGCATTGTTCTAGACTTCACATAAAACTGGGACACTGAACATCCACTGCGATCTACAACTAATGGTTTGAACAATATTAGCAACCATTATTTTGTAAATGTGTAGTAAGGTATCGAGACATTTGTTTCTCTACTTTGTCCACATTGAAATGAAACAGCAAATTCAAGCTGGCCAAATATATACAAGCAACATTCAAATGAAGGAACACAACTCTTGGCTTACTGCTTGAAAGTGGTGGCCCAGCATTACACTCTCAAGATCCATCCATGTTGTCACAAATGTTTCTATATCATCTTTTCTTACCGCCGAATAGTATTCCATTGTGTATATATACCACAACTTCTTTATCCATTCATCTATCGAAGGACATTTTGGTTGTTTCCATGTCTTGGCCACCATAAACAAAGCTGCAATGAACATTGGAGCACACGTGTCTTTATGTATAAACGTTTTCAGATTTTTTGGGTAGATACCCAGGAGAGGGACTGCTGGGTCTTGAGAGTGTAATGCTGAGCGAAATAAGTCAGACAGAAAAAGCAGAGAACCATGTGATTTCACTGATATGTGGTATATAAAACAAAAACAACAGAAGAACAAGACAAACAAATGAGAAACAGAAACTCATAGACACAGACAATAGTTTAGTGGTTACCAGAGGGTAAGGGGAGTGGGGGGTGGGAGATGAGGGTAAGGGGGATCAAATATATGGTGATGGAAGGAGAACTGACTCTGGGTGGTGAACACACAATGGGATTTGTAGATGATGTAATACAGAATTGTACACCTGAAATCTAGGTAATTTTACTAACAATTGTCACCCCAATAAATTTAAAAAATAAAATAAAATATTAAAAAATTAAAAAAAAAAAGAAAGTGGTGGCCAAGGAAAAACTCTGAAAACACCAGAACTTGACACATACCTTTTACATGAGAGATGGAAGCAGGGAAAAGGTAAGGAACTAAAATTCACAAAAGTCTTACTGTCTCCCTTCCCAAACTGGAGAAAAATGAACAGAGGTGGTAAGTAGGAAATTTGAGGGAAATGACCCTCTATAGTGCAATGAGATTAAACCTCTGTCTTGCCTTTCCATGTTTCAGGGAGAAAAAAAGGACTACTAAAAAGAGAACAATTATCTTCCCCTAGAGATAACTGTCTCCAACAACAACTAGGACTTATCAGTAACACAAGGAGATGTAGTAGATAGGTTAAGAGAACCAACTTACTCTCTTAACCTATCCTGAACAAAAGAATAGAGAGAACAGCAGAGAAAAAATATGAGAAGAAATAGCAGCTGGGAATTTTCAATAATTGAAGATATGAATCCTCAAATCAAAACTGCCCCTTAAGTATCCAGCATGATAAAGATAAGTCTACACCTCGACACATCACTGTGAAACTGCAGAACATCAAGGATCAGAAGAAAGTCTCAAAAGCTATCAGAGAGAAAGGAAAATTATCCACAAAAGCCTGAAAATTAGACTGACAGAAATTTCTCATGACTGATAATATGTCAGAAGATAATGGAGTGTTATCCAAAATGCTGGAGGGAAATAATTGTCAATCTAGAATATTATACCCAGTTAAACTAACATGCAAAAGTAAAGCCATAATTAAGACATTTTCAAACACATAAATAGTAAGATAGTTTTACCAGCCATTACCCTCACTAAAAGAATTACTAATGAAAAAAAAAAAAAAAAGAATTACTAATGGCTGCACTTCAGCAGGATGTACAAACCAGCGCCTATGTCAGGGGATATAGGGCACAACAATAAGCATAGAAATTGACCAGTTATCTGATTAAATTTAGTTAATTTATGTCTATAAAAATAACTAAATTTTCATGTTTAAAAAGTTAAATCCAAACACTAGGCAACAGTTACAAAATAAAGGAGAGATGTTGTTTGATATCTCAAGTGTGTTAAAGTTCTTGTCGTGATAGCAAGAATGACAGAAATACTGAAAAACTTTAAATTATACATGGATAAAACACATGACTCAAAATTAAGGATAATCACTAAAAGAATGGAAATAAAGTTTGTAGCTTGCAAACCAGCAAATGGAGAAAATGGGAACATAGAAAACCTTCCCAGTTCAACAGGAGACAAAAAAGTGAAGAAAAAAGAACTAAAAAAAAAAAATTTAGTAAAAACACATAAGATTATAGAATTAAGTCCAAGTACCTCAGAAATCACACTTATTATTAATGGATTAAAAATGAAATTTTATTTAAAAACAAAATTTGTAAGATTGGCCAAAAAAAATCTATCTATATGCAGGTTCAAATGACACACCCAAAATAAAGGTACAAAGACAAAAGGGAAAGATACTTTCAAGTAGCAGGGAGGGGGTGGCTATAAGATCGCTAGTTACAGCTATGTGAGACAAGAGAGAATTCAAGCCAAAACCATCAATATGACACAGCAATTCACCATATAATTTTATAATACAGAGCCCTGATAAATTTGTAAGCCTTTCACAACATCACCTCAAAACATATAACACAAAAACTGACAGTATTACAAAGATAAATTGTATTTTTACACATTCTTCTCAGAAAGTATAGCACAAGCCAACCAAAAAACAGTAATAATAATGAATTGATGAAGAAAACTAATAAACTTCGTTTATGTAGACAAATAGAGAATAAACATTCTTTTTAATTGCACATGTACCAATTATAGGAACTAAAACTCAACATAAAACCATAATCAGAAAAAAAATGTTTTGAAACTTTTAAATATTTACATGAAATAATTTATGAATTAAAGAGGGAAAGACAATGGATATTTTAAGGTAAATAACAGTAAAATAACAACTGGTCAAAACCTGTGGAATGCAATTAAGAATTACTTAGGAATAAATTTATAGATAAAAAAAGATTTATAATAAATTATGTAATTCAAGAAAAAAAAGACAATAAACATTAAAAAGGCAAGAAAGGGGAGAAACGAGGATATAAATAGCAAAGAAGTAGAAAAAAATGAAATAGAGAATAAAACAAAGAAGATATCTACATACTTAAAAACTGTTTATTAGAAAAACTAAAAATATAAATAAAGTTTTAGCAAAATTTAACCAAAAAAGAGAAAGGGGGCACAGGTAAATCATATTAAAAGTTAAAAGGGTCCACAACCACAGAAAAATTTAAAAATTAAATCATAATAGATTGTGAACAATTTTATGCTAATAAATTTCAAAACTATGAATAACAAAGTTCACTGAAGAAGAAATAGAACCTGAATAAACAAATAATTAAAGACATTGAGTCTGTAATTTAAATTCTACCTGTCCCCACCCTTAATAACAACAGCAAAAAAAAAAAAGATACGGGGTCAACTTTACTAAATGTTAAAGGAACAAAATAAATCTTTCTTTTGTACAAGCTGTTTCAGAAAAACAAAAAAAATTCTCAACTTCAGACAGGGATAGTAAAAGAAAAAGAAAATTGTGAATAACTATCTCTTTCAATTATAAATGTAAAGTTCCTAAATAACATATTTTTATTAATATGTTGTAGCAGGGGCCAGCCCGGTGGCTCAAGTGGTGGGAGCACCGTGCTCCTAATAATACTGAGGTCACCGGTTCAATTCCCACATGGGCCAGGGAGCTGCGCCCTCTACAGCTAAGATTGTGAACAACACCTCTCCCTGGAGCTGGGCTGCTGTGAGCAGCCAGAGGTTGGCGTGGGCTGCTGTGTGCTGCCGTGGGCTACCGTGTGCTGCTGTGAGTAGCCGGTGGCCAGCGTGAGTGGCTGGCAGCCAGCGTGAGCAGCCAGCAGATGGCGAGAGCTGCCATGAGCTGCTGTGAGCAGCCGACCAATGACTGGCGACTGACTGCCTCACCCAGGGGGAGTGCAAGGCTCATAATACCAGCTCATGGGCCAGGGAGCTGTGTCCTGCACAACTAGAATGAGAAACAATGGCTTGAACTGGAGTGGGGGGGAGGTGGAAGAAGGGGGGGAAAATATATTGTAGGAGGAAATTAAAGGAGGAAACAAATACATAATTATCTCAAAAGATATAACAACAAAAAAAAGTAAAATAAAATTCTTAACAAAGGGAACTGTCTTAATTTGACGAAGTGTATTCATCAAACACCTAACATAAACAACATACTTAATACTGAAACCTAAAAGAATTCCCATTAAAGTCAACATCAAGACAACAACGTCCATTATCACTGGTTTAATTAAACACTGGACTAACGGTCACAGCCAATGCAATAAGACCAGAATAGATGAGATATAAGAATTGGGAGAGACAAAATTACGCTACTCATATTTATAAACAATATTGTATCAGACCAAATAGTCTAGGTTATTAGCTATGATTTAACATTATAAAAATTTATCTTAATCTCAGATCTTAACACTGCAAAAGTTTATTATCACATAAGCAAAGTCCATTACTTTTGAAGGCAGCTGTCCTTCAAATATTGATTATTTTATGGTATTTTGATCTGATGACATGTTCATATCACTATGTGCTTACACAAACACAGCAAAGAGAGCTGGAAAATGAAGCACCTGCAATTAAATCTCTCAGCCTTCATCACTTAAGCTCCCATCTCATTGGTCAGAAAAAGTCTTATGCCCATGCCTAACTTCAAAAGTTTAGGGAAATAAAACCCTCCCACATGCTAGAAAGACAGATAACCAAAATATCTAATACGATTGGCTATGTAAAACATTCAGGAGAATCTACGCATAAACTCTTGAAATCAATAAAAAAATGTATCAAGTTTCTGTAGTATTATTACTAAAAATATATAGCTTCAACCTAATCATAAGAAAATGTCAGGCAAATCCAAATTGAGACACATTCTACAAAATAACATCCCTGGAGTCTTCCAAAATGTCAAGTTCATGAAAGACAAAGAAAAACTGAAGAACTATTACAAAGTAAAGATAAATAAGGAGACATGGCAACCAAATACAATATGGGATTCTGACTGGGATCCAGAACCAGAAAAATGTCATTAGCAGTGGGAGGGGGAGAGGGAGGAAGGTAAAATTCAACTGAGATCCGAAGAGTAATTAAGAGTACTGTGTCAATGTTAATTTCCTGATCTCAGTAATTGAATTATTAATATTAACATCTTACATAACTACGTAAAAAGGAAGCTAGGTGAAATCTATAGGGGAACTCTCTGAACAATTTTTGCAACTTTTCCATAAACCTAGAATTATTTCAAAATAAAGGTTTTAAAGTCAGCAACAAAAATCTCATTCACAAAAGCACCAAAACTATAAAAAAGGTATCAAGGACTAACTCTAACTTAAGATGTACAAGACTTCTTTAAATAACATTCAATGAACAACATAAAAATATAATAAAGAACAAATAAAAGAGATGTGAACTATGTATAGACATACCATGTTCATAGATAGAAAGATACAATATCTTAAACATGATACCATTTCTCCTCATAGCTAAAAGATCTGGAAAAATGACTTAAAAGAATAAGGTGGGGAATCTTTCCCTTCCAGAGTAAGACATATAAAGACAGAGCAATTAAAGAACTGTGGTATTTGGGCAAAAACAAACACAACCATGACAAAATAGAATAGAAATCCCCCCAAAAAAAACCATAAATTTCTGAACTAAGCATAACAAATAAACCTAAAATTCATATGTAGAACAAAAGAACAAAAATAGCTAAATCCATCATAAAGAAAAACAAGGTGGGAAAACTTGCTCAATATATCATGACTTCTTAAAAGGCCATACTAATTAAGTCAATGAGGTATATGTGAGATACAGACAAACAGACCAAAGTTATGAACTGAACTGTGTCCCCCAAAAATAGTTCTAACCCCAATGTGATTATATTTGAAGGTAGGACTTTTAGGATGTAATTAAGATTAAATATGTCATAAGAGCGGGGTTCTAATCCAATAAGATTGATGGCTTTATAAGAAGAGGAAGAGAGATCTCACTCTTTCTCTTTTTCTGTCATGTGAGGACTCAGCCAGAACGCTGCCAACTGCAAGCAAGGAAGAGAGTTCTCAACATAACCCAACCATGCTGAAACCCTGATCTCTCACTTCCAGCCCCCAGAACTGTGAGAAAGTAAATTTACGTTATTTAAGCCTCCCAGTCTGCGGCACTTTGTTATGGCAGCCTGAACAGACCAAGACAACAAATAAACCAGAACAGACAGTCCAGAATTTGATCTACACATTTATACCAGAAATGGTGTTACAAATCACCATGGAAAGGATTGACTATTGAATTAATGATCTTGGACTACTGACTATTCATATGGAAAAATTAAATTTGAATCCCGAGCTCACAACATACCAAAAATAGATCCAAGGAGGATTAAAATCCTGAAAGTGAAAAGCAAAAACTTGAAAACTTTTAGAAGAAAATATGAGACTATCTTTAAACCATTAAAGTAGGAGGAAATATCTTAAGACAGAAGAAAACAAACACAATAAATGAAAATTTGTTATGTTTGACAAAATTAAAAATGAAAAAATACTGATCAACAAAATGGAAAAATGCAAGCCACAGACTAGTAGTAGATATTTGCAATGTATATTACTAAAATGAGGATCTAGACTTTCTAAATGAACTTCTATAAATCAGTAAGAAAAAGATTCCCCCAAATGAATAATAAGCAAAAGATATGACAGGCCATTCACAGAAGAACGATCATATATATACAATTATAGATAGATAGATAGATAGATAGATAGATAGATAGATAGATAGATAGATAGACAGATAGACAGATAGACAGATAGATAAATATAGATAGGTAGATACAGATATAGATATATATAATTGTATTTACATACATATATGAAAAGATATTGTACTAGAATCAGGCAAATGCACATTTAAGCAATGAGATACTATTTCATACCCAACATATTAATACAAATTTAAATCCAATAATTCTAAGTGCTAGGGATGTTGCGGAGAAACAGACACTGAGCAACTGAGTTATACAGTCAGCACAGATGTATACTGGTACAACTAGCTTGGAAAACATTCTTCAGTATCTAGGAAAGATGGAGATATACATGTCCTTTTACCCAACTATTTTTTCTAGATACATATTCTAAAAGAAAACAACATGGGTGTCCAATGAAGTAGAGCTGAATGTCTCAACATAGATAAATTTCAAAAACACAATGAATGAAAAAGAGTTATAGTATGAAGATGGCAGAGTTCATAAATGCTGTACATGCTTGCCACATCCCACAACCCCATCAAAATTACAACTACGTAAACTGCACAACCACCATCATTGAGAATCACCTGAAGTCTAGCTGAACAGAAGTCCTGCAATTAAGGACATACAGAAGAAGCAACATCAAGACTGGTCCCTCAGGGGTTCACAAACCCTAAACAAGCAGCATCTGACTTCGGTTGCCCCATACCTCCTACTAAGCAGCCCCAAGCACAGCACTGGCAGCAGCCAGCCTCTGTTCACAGCTTGGCCTCTCCTAGGCACCTCTAAGCCCCGTGTAGGTGATTGCCATCTGTGAATTACTTTATGGCTCATGCCAGGTGGCCTCAGGCACGGAACAGGCTATAGCTGAACTTGGCCTATGGCAGAGCCCCTCACAAGAGGCCCCAGGACCAGCACACCTGGTGACCCAGACTACTCTAGAGCACTGCAAGGCCACCTCCACAAATGATACACCCAAAGTGGGCAGGCACCAGAGACTGGTTAAAGTGGATCCTACTCCATAGGGTCAGCCTCTGTACCACAGCTGCTCCACTGTAGTCATAACCAGTACTTACAACCAAACAGCCTGAGGGTCAGGTCTTCCCATTAATGTGCAAATAGCAAGCAAGGCTCAACTACAACAGGAGGGCACACACAACCCATACAAGAGGCACAACTGGAGCACTCGGCTCAGGTGACCAGGGAGACTGTGCCACTGGGCCCTATAGGACACCAACTACAAAAGGCCACTCTACTAAGACCAGGAGGCATAACAGCCCTACCCAATACACAGAAACAAACATGGGGAGGTAGCCAAAATGGGGAGACAAAAAAAAATTAAAAAATGTCCCAAATGAAAGAACAGAACAAAGCTCTAGAAATAGAACTAAACAAAATGGAAACAAGCAATCTACCAGACACAGAGTTAAAAATACTGCTTATAAGAATGCTCAGTGATCTCAGATAGAACTTCAACAAAGAGATCAGAAACATAAAAATGGAAATAGAAAACATAAAAAAGAACCAGTCAGAAATGAAGATTACAATCACTGATATAAAGAATGTATTAGATGGAATCAATAGATTTGATGAAGCAGAGAATCAAATCAGTGATTTGGAGAACGTTAGCAGATAACACCCAATTGGAACAGCAAAAGGAAAAAAGAATACCAAAAAAATGAGGATAGTTTAAGGGGCCTCTGGGACAACATCAAGTGTAGCAACATTCACAACACTGGGGTAGCAGAAGGAGAAGAGAGAGAAAGCAAGAAATTGAAAACCCATTTGAAGAAATAATGACAGAAATTTCCCTAATCTGGCAAAGGAAAGAGACATACAAGCCCAAGAAGGGCAGAGTCCCAAACAAGATGAACCCAGAGAGACCCACACCAAGACATATCATAATAAAAATGCCAAAGGTTAAAGACAGAGAGAATCTTAAAAGCAGCAAGAGAAAAGTAGTTAGTTAACCTATGAGGGAGCTCCCATAAGACTGACAGCTGATTTCTCAACAGAAAATGTGCAGGACTGAAGAAATTGGTACAAAATATTCAAAATGATGAAAAGCAAGTACCTACAACCAAGATTACTATACCCAGCAAAACTATCTTTAGAATTGAAGGCGAGATAAAGAGCTTCCCAGACAAGAAAAGAGTGATGAAGGAGTCCATCACCATCAAATCAGTATTACAAAGAAAAGTTAAAGGGACATTTTTAAGAAGAAAAAAGATCAAAAATAAGAATAAAATGGCAATAACTACATATCTATCCATAATTAATTTCAATGTAAATGAATTAAATGCTCCAATCAAAAGATATAGGGTAGCTGAATGGATAAGGAAACAAGACCCTTACATATGCTGCCTACAAGAGACCCACTTCATATCAAAAGACACACACAGACTGAAAGTAAAAGGATGGGAAAAAGATATTTCATGAAAAGGGAAACAAAAAGAAAATAAAAGTGGAGACAAAATAGACTTTAAAACAAAGGCTATAACAAGAGGCAAAGAAGGACCCAGTAATCCCACTTCTGGGTATTTATATGAAGAAATCCAAAACACTACTTCAAAAGGACATGTGCTCATTGCAGCATTGTTTACAATGGCCAAGATATGGAGGCAATCTGGGTGTCCATGAATGGATGAATGGATAAAGAAGAGATGGTAAACATATACAGTAGAATATTAATCAGACATAAAAAAAAATGAAATCTTGCTATGTGCAACCATATGGATGGACCTACAGAGCGTTGTGCTGAGTGGAGTAAATCAGACAGAGAAAGACAAATGCCATACAATTTCACATATACATGGAATCTAAAGAACAAACTAAACAAACAAACAAAACAGAAACAAACTCATAGATACAGGGAACATTTTGATGGCTGCCAGTTGGGAGGGCTGTTGGGAGGATGGGTAAAAACAGGGAAGGAATTAAGAGGTACAGATTAGTAGTTACCAAATAGGCATGGGGATGTAAAATACAACATAGGGAATATAGTCAATAATATTATAGTAACTATATATAGTGCCAGGTGGGTACTAAATTTACCCGGGTGATCCCTTTGTAAGTTATATAAATGTCTAATCATTATGTTGTACATCTGAAACTAATATAATATTATATGTAAATTGTAAATGAAAAGTAAAAACTTATTTTTAAAAAAGACTCGTAGTATAATAGAACAATACAAAACCATTTTAGAAAGCTTGAAATGGTAAATAATACCATATTAAATCTGGATACTCACCTATACAGTAGTGATGTAAAAACATGCACGAGAAAGATAACAGTTTAAGAGAGTGAGCAGGGAAGAAAGACGATCCAGAGGATTAGGGGTGGGGATGTGGAAGGGCTTCACTGATGTTTTAACATTGAATTATAGTTTAAATTTGAAGCAAGTACGGGAAAAATGTTAGAGCTCAACAGAGCTGGGTTATGGACACAAACATTATGGCTGCTATTCTCTAACTCTTCTGAGAGTTTAGAACGTTGGAAATACTTTATAACTTGAAAAAGGAAATGTGATGCCTCTAAGCTACGTCCTGAATTTGGAGGCAACCTGAAACCTGAGTGTACCCTGAAAGCAACTTGTAACAAAATTACAAGAAAATTATCCACCATTCCAGCTCCATCTCTCCCTCCTTCACATCCACAGAAAAGCAGACAAAACATGATATTCAATTTACAAAGTGAAGTTATGAGAAGTAATCCAATAAATTTCGCATAAGAGATGCAATCAAGGACAATACACTCAGATTCTATCTGAAGGTACAGCTGAACCTGCCCTTGTTAAATATACTTGACATAAAAAGAAACAGCAGAGCAAACATGCACAGCTACTACAGAAAGGAAGGGGAAAGCAAAGAGAAGGGAATGTGTGAAAGAAAAGTGAAGAAGCCAGTCTGGAAGAAAACATACTCCCACAAGTGGGTTAGAAGCTGTCACCTAGGTCCCAGTGACACTCCGTGAGCACAAGATAAATACCCTGCATGGCTATTTCTCCCTCCCTGACTCCATCCCCAGATAGGACGTTTTTTAGCCTTGAGATTGATTTGTATGTTTCATTAGAAATTGGAAGATTCCTACTTCTAAACAATGATTATGAAAGCTGTCTATGTATTACCATGTGTTTGAAGCTTTAAAAATGTTGACCACAGTCTAAGTAAGCTACCAAAAAAAAATCATTGTTACAATAAATGATTTGCTGCTACAAAAAAATTAAGAACAGGAAATCAGTGAAATAAGAAAGGAAACGTGAGACGGCAAGGCAAAAGAATGAGATTAAAAAGGAAACTGCTGAGTTCAGGACAGACACGGATAGCCAAACCACCTCCACAAAATAATAAACAAATTAGAACTAGCAGAAACAGAATAGACAGGGCTGTAAACTTAAACAGTAATGCCCAGGAATGGTTTCAGATAATTATAGAGAGCCAGAGGTTAAATAAAAGAGGTAGGGACCAAAATTTAAACAACAAATTAAACATCGAGCCCCTGAGAGTCATTTTATTCTAGCAATTCTGCTGTTGCTCAGAATAGTTTTGGCACATTTTTTCCCTCAATTACTCCTAAAACCAGGAATTATTTTTAATTCAATAAAAGAAAACTAGGATTTTTTTACTTTATTTTCATATCTCATTCTTGATCCAAAACAATCTTATTCAGTATGGTAAGGGACTTGGCACATAATAGACAAATAATAATAACAGCTGATAATAACAGCTATAACTTATGTAGCACTTATGACACACTGGCACTGTTCTAAAGCTCTATATATTCATAGAACCATTTAATCCTCAAACCACCCCTATCATTTTCTCTAATTTCAACTGAGACATAGAGTAGTTAAGTAACTTGCCCAAGGTCACACAACAAGTACCTGACAGAGCTGGGATGTGAACCCAGGCACAAACTCTTTTATCTCCACATGAATATTTATGGAATGAGTAAACAGAGGATCAGCTACTTTGTTTACCCAACTTGGTCCCAGATGACTTTCTGGTTCTGGTTCTTCTATTGAGGATATGGGGAAATGTTCAAACTGAGATGGAAATTTCTGGTAGATTAGTTTTTCAAATGAGTCTCATTACACAATACTCAAATCACCTAATTCTGGTTTTCAACTGAAGGCCATTTAGTTGTAAAAATCTCTATAAATCATATTAGTCACCCCTCTACCTTTCCCTCTTCAGACATGGGCTCAGGTAACTCTCTCTCCCTTCATAGGCAAAGAAAAGTCTTGTCAAAACATTGCAGCACTAGTTACAATAGCCAAGACATGGAAGCCACCTAAGTGCCCTTCGATAGACGAATGGATAAGAAAGATGTCATACATATATACAATGGAATATTACTCACCCATAAAAAAGATAAAATATTGCCATTTGTGACAACAACAGGGTATTATGCTAACTGAAATAAGTCAGATAGAGAAGGACAAAAATCATATGATTTCACTCATGTGGACTATGAAACAAAAAAAGTAACAAATGAACTAACAAAACAAAACAAAAACAAACTCAGAGATAGACAACAGACTTGGGGTTACCAGAGGGGAAGAAGGGCTTGGGGGAGGGTGAATTGGGGTAAGGGGGTCAAATATATGGTAACGGATGGAAACTAGACTTTTGGTGGTGAGTATGCAACAGTCTACATAGGTATAGAATTATAATGTTGTATACCTGAAATTTATATAATGTTACTAACCAATGTTACCTCAATAAATTTAATTTTTTTAAAAATCTGCAGGAGGCCAGCCACAAAGCTTGAAGGAACCCTGTCTTCAGACCAAGGGAAAAGAAGAGTCTAGAATTCGGAGGGTGGGAGGAACCCTCACCCATTCAAGGGGCTTTCATGGGGACAGGGAGGGGCAACAGAGGCAGGCCATGGGGAGCAGAAGGAGAAATGTCAAGGGAACACCACAGGAGGTTACGAACCTGGGGTCATCCGGGGGCTCTAATGGGGGGGGGACAGTCAAAAATGAGGCTGTGAGCTCGCAACTGTTGACAAGTTATGTTCAAGGGGACAGGGATGTGTTAGTTCAAGGTCTGTCAGGTTCATCTAGTCAGCATGCCAGGCAGCTGGGTAGAGAGGCTGACAAGGGCCAAGTAGCATCTCATAGCCACTGGCACCAGGATGCAAGACCAGGTTCTAGTCCTGGCGGAAAACCAAGTAGAAATCTGATCAGAAGCCCAGTCAAGTGGACAAACATGCTAGGGAGGCAAAGGCTTCCCCTGGGACACCAGTGCCTGGCTCGGAGCCCAAGGCCAACTCCATGCCCAGGCAGGAGGCATGGAGCCCCTGAATCCCTTCCAGGATTGGTCTGAACTGGCCTGAGTCTGCAGCAGATGGAGCAGGACTAAGGAAGAAGGGCTGCGTCACTGTCCCCTGATAAAAGGATGAAACTGTCACCCATCCGAGGAAGCCTGACCCCCATATGTAGGAGCTGATCAAATCAGACGTTAATGGTGGTCCTTGTATATTCAAAGTACCTACTCAGAAACCCTACAGAAGAAAGGGCACCCTGTCTGGAAAAATCTTTGCAAAGATAATATTGTCCTTGTCAATTTTTTGAGGTAACAGCTCAGTGAAATATATTTATACCCTTGAGTTACATTTCCAGGAGCTAAATGTCAATGGACCTCACATTGAGCTCCTCTCTGCACATGTCAGAGTTTAATTATTTTTTTAATTTACCTAACAAAGGAACTATATAAGATGAACTGACTTGAAAAGAGAAAGAAAAAATGAGATAGAAAACAGGTCATAACAGATATGCAGCCATTCCTTAAAAGAAAGATGAGATAGAGAGAGATGATATACAGATACAGATACAGATACAGATACAGATACAGATACAGATACAGATACAGATACAGATATTTTTCACCATTCTGTACATTGCATCCCCAGGACTTACTTATCTTATAACTGGAAGTTTGTACCTTTTGACCACCTTCACCCATTTTGCCAACCCCCCCCCCACCCCCCAACCTGGCAATCATGAATCTATGAGTTGTTTTGTTTTGTTAGATTCCACACATATAAGTGAGATCATACAGTATTTGTCTTTCTCTGTCTGACTTATTTGACTAAAAGGAAGATATCAAGCACTCTCTCTTTGAAACAATTTACATATTACATGTACCTGTTTAAGAAGAAACACCATGAAAGACGGGCATATACAAGACTATATAACTGAACTGAAATATCGTATTACTTATAAGGATGGGCAGAATCAACATGCATTTACCCACCAATGTGACTCCAGGGGTTTTCTGTCTATAAGATACTCCACACAGCAGCCACTCCCCACCCCCAGCACTCATTGTAATACGACACTTCCCCAGATCTCTATCTCCATTAAATTCTACTCCATCGCATGAAGCAAGGGCAGAACTAGTCATGGAAGGAGATGCAGAGATGGGAGCTAATGTTAATATTTACAAAAGGTGATTTTTTTTTTTAAAGTTTGTCACGCTAATATAAAGGAAGAGTGAAAAATAACTTCATAACATGTCATTACTGCAGATTTGCAAGGGCTTTCTATGACTGGAAGCTGTATTTATCCCCAACAAGTCAAAAACCTAAACAAACAAACCAAAAAAAGTGAAACAGACACAGGATTTAAAAAAAAAAAAAAAAAGTGGGGGCCGGCCCAGTGGCTCATGCAGTTAGAGCTCCATGCTCCTAACTCCGAAGGTTGCTGGTTCGATTCCCACATGGGCCAGTGGGCTCTCAACCACAAGGTTGCCAGTTCAATTCCTCAAGTACTGCATGGAATGGTGGGCTGCGTCCCTTGCAACTAGCATTGGCAACTGGACCTTGAACTGAGCTGCGCCCTCCACAACTAAGACTGAAAGGACAACAACTTGAAGCTGAACGGCACCCTCCACAACTAAGTTGAAAGGACAACTTGACTTGGAAAAAAGTCCTGAAGTACACACTGTTCCCCAATAAAGTCCTGTTCCCCTTCCCCAATAAAATCTTAAAAAAAAAAAAAAGTGGGATGCAATATTTACCAGGCATATTTACCACGCATATTTCGCACACATACACACACACAGCTGGTACAGATATTGTCCAAAATGTTGATGACAAAATCGTAAGGCACCTCGCTGCACTTAGGAATGACCTACAGACTTCCTTCTCATCCTTTCCACGATGTCAAGACTCTACTGACATTCCTTCCTTCGTAAAAAGATGTCATTTCACCATATTGCCTGCCAGCCCCTTCACCGCTCCCACGCTCTTCAGGGAACTATCTGTACAGAGCGCCCAGGAGCCGGGGTTTTTTCAGATTGGGTTACTCATTTTAACTGTGAGATAGATGTTAAATCCCTATTCTTATGTTTGCTCTGTGCCCACAGAGATACACAACTTCTTCCATATGTGGTATGAGTAGGGATAACACTTCACAAAATGAATTTACTGTTATCAATAGCAAAAAAAGAAAAAAAAAAACACATATAAATCCAATTAAAAATGGGGGAGGACTGGAACATTTTTCCAGAGAACACAGGAAAAGGGCCAGCAGATACATGAAAAGAGGCTCAACATCACTAATCACCAGGGAAATGCAAATCAAAAACACAACAGGATATCACCAGACAAGAGGTAACAAATGCTGACAAGGAGATGGAGAGAAGGGAACCCTTGTGCACTGTTGGTGGGAATGTAAATTGGTGCAGCCACTATAGAAAACAGTACGGAGGTTCCTCAAGAAATTAAAAATAGAACTACCTTATGATCCAGTACTCTCATTTCTGGGTATATAATTCAAAGGAAATGAAAACATTATCTGAAAGAGATTTCTGTACTCCCGTGTTCCTTGCAGCATTAACGATAATGGCCAAGGTTATAGAAACAAGCTAAATGTCTGTGGATGCATAGATAGATCCAGAAAAGGTGGTGTTCACATACAATGCACTATGCAGCCTTAAAAAAGAAAGGAAACTCGCAGATTCCTACACCCTGGACGAAGCCACAGGGCATCACGCTAAGGAACATGAGCCACACATACAAAGACAAATACTCCACTGCATCACTTATCTGTGGAATCAAAACAAAAGTCCAACCCATAGAAACAGAGTAGAAAAGTGGTTGCCAGGGGTTGGGGATGAGGAACAGAGGGAGAAGTCCCCAGGATCTAAGGTAGAACATGGAGACTGCAGTTGATAACACTGTGTTGTGTAACTGAAATTTGATGAGAGTAGAACTGGAATTTTCTTACCACAAAAATAATTAATAAATAAAATGAATAGGCTGTTAGACCAAATTTGATGAAATTTGGTCTGTAACCATTTTCTCTTCCTTAATATTGAAAAAAAGAAAAAAAGAAAAGAAAAAAGGAGGACAGGTCTGCAGTATGCGGTCTTGGGAAGTAATCAGTGGTCAAAAGCGCTCCCGGCTCCCGGCGTCCCAGCGCCCGCACCTTCCTTGGCCCCGCACCCCACCCCCACCCCAGCGCCACTGCTACCCCAAGCTTTCGCCCACCCCCCCACCACCACCCCTGCTTTGCCCGCACGTACTTCCTCTGCGCCCCGCGCCCTTCCATCCCCGGTCCCCAGTGCGCCAGCACCTCCCACGTCCTCCGCACTCTCCGGAGCCCCCGCCCTCCGGTACCCCCAGCACCCGCACTTCCTCTGGGCCCCGCACCCCTCCTGTCCTGCGCCCTCCAAACCGCGGCCCCCTACCCCCACGCGCCCTCACCTCCTGGCCCTCACCCTGCGTCCCGCTCTCCCTCAGGGGTCCGGCCGTGCTGCAGCCACAGCGAGCTCAGAGCCACATCGGGGCCAGCAGAGCCCGGCCAGCCGCCGGTCCTTGGAGGAGCTTGGTCCAGGCTGAGCGCTGCTTTCCCCTCCGCACAGCACTTGGTCCAGGGTGAGCGCTGCTTTCCCCTCCGCACAGCACTTCAGCGATGGGAGGAGCGGTGTGGCGATGCGCACAAGAAATCTGATAGGTGAGGAGGCTGGCGGCGGGGGCGGGACACGCGGGGCGCAGCGGCTGCGGGGCTGGGGGTTCGCCCCGAATCCCAGCTCCCGCCCGGCAAAGAGCTGCTGGAAGGGGCAGGACCCCCGCGCAGGGGAAGGTGTCAGGAACTGTGCCACGTTCAACCTCCATGGCCCCAAGGGGAAGAGCATCTTTCCCTGAGCACCAGACACTAGCAGCGGTGGAATTTGCTCATATCCCTTTAGGTGGATTCTTTGAGTTCACCTCTGCCCTCCCAGGGGATGGTCACAGAGTTAACTCTGAAAACACTCTCTGTACCGGTAAGGCAGCGCTGTCCTGTATTCCCCAAACCCCACATGCCTCCAGGAAGAACAGCCCCCCACCCTTTCAGAAAAGAGACGCTTTTTCATAGCAAACGGTTTGGTTATGAGCAATGAGTCATGGTCAGTTTAGGGAATGGGGAGCTATGGGGACTGTTTAATCCTTAGGACAACGGAATGAAGTAGTTGCTATTCCAAGTCCCATTTCAGGGATGAGGAAACTGAGACACAGAGAAGTTAAAAGGGATGAGTAGTGAGATAGACGAGATGTTGCCAGTGGGACCCCAGCTTTCTCTGGCGGGAAAAATATACAAATATGTATGCACAAAAAATATATATAATATATATTATGTATAATATATATACATATGTATTTTTTTAAGAGTTGGTAACGTATCATTGATCAGCTAATTCAGTAGTTGTCAGCACTGGCTGCACAGTAAAATCACCTGGAAATTTTTGAAAATCCCTAGTGCTCAGGCCTTGCCACAAGCCACACGAATCAGACTTCTTCCCCTGACCTCATATCTCCAATAGCTTCAGAAAAACGCCAGGCCTTATTTCCCCATGGTTAGCACGCGATCCTTCCTGGACAAAGATGGAGTGAGGTAATGTGGGGAAGGGGTGAAGAAAACCCCCAAATATTTAGTGAGATGGGCTGCTGAAGCTTGAAAGATGCAGAATCGGTTGAGAGTTTCCAAGAAAGAGGCCTCCAGCCGGAGCAGAAGCTGTGGGTTGGAGGGAGGGGCTAGGAGTTAGGACAGAATAGCAGGGGAGCATTTGCTTGCTGGCTAGGCAGCCTGGATGGTTACACTCCCCAGCGCTTCTGCATGTGTGCAGGCTTTTAAGCAGCATGATTCCTGAGGTGACCAAATGGGGCTGGCACCACCGACTGAGCGCTGTTGGCCCGCACAGCCAGGCAGGATGCAGCCTCACAGCCATTTGATGGGGCTGGCATCAGCCCAGAGGGTGCATAAGGTAAAGGCTGCTCTCCCTCCACACCTCTGCCCTCTCCCTCCCTGCCTGCCATCCCCTCTGTCAGCCACAGACACCTTAGCTCAAATGTCTCACCTGACTAGCTTTGGGTATCCCAAGGGACTGCGACACGTGGCAGGTGTTTTTTAATCGAGATGAAGGGAGCAAGGAAAGTGCAGGACCCAGCGATTGGTGCCAGTGGAGGACAGAACTGAGAGGTGGAGAGGTAGTGTCCTAGCAGGGCCTCTGCACGGAGAAGATGCTCCAGCTGAGACTGGAATGATATAAGGGCCCAGGAAGGTAAGGAGCGAGCAGCCTTCCAGGCAGAGGGGAAGCCCTGAGCCAGGAATCTGCCTGCCCACAGCTATTTCCAGTATTACCGTGTGGAAAATGGGCTAACAGAGCAGGGCAGACCAGATAGGTCAGTGTGCACAAGTCACATAGCCTTGGACACACCTGTCACACGTAAATGAAAGCTCAGTTCCTGCATCTGAGCTCCGTCTGCAGCCCTGAGGTTGGCCTTTGTGAAGCTGCCTGTGAAAGGAGCCCACCAGTGGCCTGCTCTGTCCCCTGCCCTGCGGCTGGATCTCACCCGTGGGCCATGCAAACTGCTCCTTGAGAGGCTGCACTTCAGCCCATACGTCCCCCACCCTCGTCCCACACCAATTCCAGAGCATGAGACCCGTGACTGCCAGTCAAACAGCCAGGCTTCCAGGTTGCTGAGACCCTAAACCGCAGCTCCCAAACTCAGCACAACTGATATTTTGAGTCAGACAGTTCTTTGCTGGGGAACTGTCATGTGTGTTGAGGGACGTTTCGCAGGATCCATGGCCTCTACCCAGATGCCAGGAGCACACACACACACACACACACACAGTTGTCTCCAGATGTTGCCACACATCCTGAGGGCAGGAAAATTGACCCCTGTAGAGAATCTCTGCTCTAATAGGAAGGGATGGGACCCAGCACCCCACAAATAGCAGCAGAACACGTTTGATCAGTGACTGCCCCATAGAAGAGGGCAATTTCTCAGACTGGATGGTCGTATCTACTACAGAATGGGCCCCTGGCCAAACAAAAGCCGTCTTGTGCTTCTTAAACTGGCCAGAATCATTCCCATCTGAGGAGCTGTGCTCTTCCTCTTCTTTTCTGGAGTGTTCCTCTCCCAGATATTCACGCGACTCTCCCTGGCTTCCCCCAAATCTCGCTCAGAGACTACTGCTGGGGACTACCCGCCTGAATCCTGTCACATGCACGCAGCCTCCTGCCCTTGGTTCTACTTTGCTTCCTGACATCGCCGAGTCCTTTTGTCCCTGTGTGCGCCCTGTGACCCCTTCCAGTATGGGACCTCAGGGCACACCGCCATGTCTCCAGCAGAAGGCTCGGCCTGGCACAGACTACTGTTCAACAATATTTGTTGAATAAATAAGTGAAGGCACAAACAAACAAATCGCAGGGATGTGTGCGGTGTCTGGAGGGAACGGAGAAAGCAGGGAGCTCTTTTATGCTGTTGAGTGGCGTCTGGGGGAGTTATGGGGGGCAGGGGAAGATCCTCCCCAACTTATCCATGCTGCTGATGGGGGGCGGGGGGTGCGTACTCTCCCTCATCTCCCAGAGGTCAGAGCCCAGCCAGCAGGAAATCCTGCACTTCTGATGGAAGGACCTGGGTAGACCCAGCCTCTGTGGCTGAGAGTCCCAGGGACCCTCGTACAAATTTAGAGAACTGATCAGAGGTTTTTGAGACCTGGAAAATGGTGTTCCCAGGGAAGCCACTACCCTAATTAGAATAAATTGTGTCAGAAAGGATTTTCAGGCCCATAGCAGTTTTCTGAAACATTAAACAAAGCTGTCGTGGGGCAAGGTGAGGGCTGTGGGAGCTGAGAGTCTGCACTCTGAGGAAAGGGCTGCTGCATAGCATCTGGTGTACGTGCCCGGGGTGTGGCTAATAGTCCTGGGACCCTGTCAGGGGGACATCCTGCTCACAGGCCCACAAAAGCCTGCCCTACCTGGGCTGACCCCACCCCCCACAAAGAGGCTGGCTATTCCCCACCTGGGTCAGGGCTGCAGAGTGTAATTATAATCCCCACCCCTTAACGGGGCCAAGGAACTATTGGTGAGAGCCAGGAGGGCCTGTGGTTAGGACACAGCAAGACTGTGGCCAGTCATTCCCTACAAGTTGGGGAGCCTGGGGCCCCTCATTCCTCTAAGTAGATGGGACCACGCCTTCCCAGACAATGAAGGGATTCGCACTGTGAGTGGGACCAGAAAGGGCAGTCTACACTGGTTTCAGGAGAATCAGATTAGGGAGGAAGCCTGCGGTGCTTACTTGACTCCCATAATCTTGGAAAAAATAGAGTAGAGGCCTCAGGCCTCAGGTCACGGCCAAAGTCTAGTGAACAATAAATAACCTTGTGTTAGTAAGTTTCGCATTTCGTATTTTCCTGTAAGCATTTTCTTTCATTAGTCCAGAATAATGCAAGTTTGTGGCACATGAAAAATCCAAGGAGTCTTAGAAAACGACCTCTCAGCTGTTGGGTGGCTCTTTATACTAAATTCTCAGCATAAGTTTCCATCATTCACCCAGGTGTGCCCCCTCAACATTGCCACTGAGGACCTGAGGATCTAAAGCTAACCAGACTCTAAAATAGATGTTCCTCCTGAATCTTAAGGCTAGACACTCCAAGCCAGGGTGGGTGATGCGGAGGTAGCGGCACAAACAGCCTGGGCAGCCTGGTTTTGCCGCATCTGGCTCTGCTGTGACTGGGCTGCCATGTCAGCTTCCTGGGCTACACAGCGAGCACGGTGACAGAATCATCCTGAGGATCTCCGATAGCACCACCAGTGCCACCAAAGGCTGGGATGCTCCTGGGACGCTCTGTGCTTTCAGTGTGATAATACCTTACAATTCTAAGCCATTTTTTGTTACTCCATGTTTCATTGTCATATTAGGGAGCCACACCTTACCCTAACAATGCCTTTTGGGCATTCTCAAGAAACCCGTTCTTAGAGGGCCACCTCATCTTGTCTGAGAAGCTTTCTACCTGGTACTAAATGATTTCTTTGAGGCATTGAAAATCAGCTTCACGCTCTGATTTTTCTACAATTGAGGAGACTTTTACGTGCCCTGAGCTCTGCAAACAGCTCCTAGAGGAGCACATTGAAAAGAAAGTCCACTCCAGGGACCATTTGCAAGAGAAGACATTTGTTTAAAGTGCGTAAATTCTGGAGTGTTGGCTTAATACATTCATCGTCCTTTGAGGAGGGCACATTAAAAAGATAAAAGTCATCGTCTTTCTCCTTCAGGGACACACAGTGGCATAGAGAGACCAACTGGTCAAAAACAGACCATGTTAGGAGTTGGACCTGGATGTGAATGTTAACAGAAGTTGAACAAAATGCGATAGGCATACAAAGGAAGAGCCAGGTTCTAACTGGGGGCTGGACTTCATTGGTTGTATTCCATCTTTTTTGAGCATTAGAAACTCTTTTGTCAAGTGGAATGTGTATGGGCCTCCAATATTCCAAAATGAGTTAGATCAGAGCTGTTCTGTTGGGGCAGTGGGGTGGGGAGCCCCCAACCCACTCAACATCCCTCTTCCTTCCATTCCTCCAGAGACATCATCATCTTACACCCCTAGGACTATGTCTCATGCTGCTCAACTTCTCCAGGCCGAGGATGGGAAAGTTAGAACTGGAAGGAAGCAAAATATTAATCAGCGGTGTGCTTACTTCAGCTCCCCTCTACGAAGTGGAGTCACAGTCAAACCACAAGCTACAGAGAGGTTTTTGAGGACCTCTTCTGTCACGGAACACTATAGCTTTCAAAGCACTTTTTATGTAAGCAGTCTCACTCAAGCTTCTGAAAGCCCCACTGGGCAGAGTGCACGGGAGGTGTTATCATTTCTCAGATGAAACTGAGGCCCAGTGGTGACTAACAGCATGGGCTCCAAAGCCACTTACCAGTGCTGTGACCTCTTGTCCACTCAGGGTCCCGAATCCACAATGGAGATGGCAGGAAACGTGCTTTGAACTGTGCCTGGCACATCGTGAGCCCTCAGTACATGCCAGCTCTAATGGTTCGGTAAATTACATCGCTAGGAAGTGGAGGGGGGTCAGGGGGGTGAGGACCAGGACCCAGGCTCTGATTCCCCCCTTGGAACCTTCTGAAACCCTGCTATTCCAGTGTCCTTAATGTGGTTGTTTGAGTGCCCACAGAAGGGCTTCTGCTCTCCAAAATAAATTTAAAGTGTTAGCAATGCTTGGCGAACAAATGAATAATACAGTGAGGTGAAGGCTCTATTTTCCAGAAATTTTCATTCCTGGTTTTACTGAATAAAGCCTGGGAGAAAGAATTGGTCATGCTCAGTTTAGGAAAACTTACTTAAGTATTTTTAGAAGTAAAATTAATATTGTTATTAAAACTCTGTATCAATCATTATTCTGAATGGCTTTTACAAGCATTAACTCATTTATTTCTCACTGTAGTTTTGTGAGGTAGGTGCTATTTTGTCCCCATTTTACAGATGAAAACACTGAGCTACAAAGAGTCAAATAATTGGCCCAATTATAAAGCAATTTCCTGCCAACCAGAAATAACCAAATGTTGTAATATGTGTATGTTACTTTGTTAGCCCACCTAATTCCTCCCACAGATTTTTATCATAAATGCTATGAATCTAAAATCTACAGTGGGGGAAAAGAATTAGGGATACAGTGCTCCTCACTTCAGCCTGAAGCGAATGGGGAGCTGGCAGAAGTTAGGAAAGGAGAAAACCCATAAAGTTGTAATTAGCCTACTTTTGTCTGAGGCAAAACATCCGGGAATAGGGTGGAGAGCAATGAGGAAAATTAATTAGAGTCCAGGTAAAGGAGGAAAAGGAAGATTAATGCAAAAAGGGGAAGATGCTCTCTAGAGGTCCGGGAACAGCCCTGCAGTCCATTACCTGGGTTCTTCAACTGGCCTTCCTCTTCCATGGACCCAAGAACATGACTTTTAAAGGTTCTCATGGTTTGTGTGTGCTAGGGCAGCATTTACAAAAGTCTGTCCCCTGGATGCTAAAAATGTATTTAAAAAAACAAAAGACAGAGTCCAAGGTCTCATGTACAAACAACTTTGGGAGGCCCTGTCTGTACAATATTTTCAGTTTTACTGAGATATAATTTTCTCATAATATTGTATAAGTTTAAGGTGTACAACATAATGATTAGATATATGTATGTGTTGGGAAGTGAGCCACAGTAAGTTTAGTTGATATCCATCACCTTACATAGTTACCATTTTTTCGTTGTCATGAGAACTTTCAAGATCTATTTTCTTAGCAACTTTCAAATATACAGAACAGTACTGTTAACTATAGTCCTCATGTTGTACATTACTGTACAGTATTGCGGGTTTTTTAAGTGCAGGACTTCTCAGAGCCTTTATTGTGAATTGGGAAGGTTTAAGAGAGGTATAAGGAATGCAGCCTTTTCTAAACTTATGTAGTACGTGTCCATTTTTCAAAGAACACGTTGTAGAATTAATGTTCCAAAAGCCCCACTTTGGATAATGGTGTTCTAAAGCGAAATAAATCGGGAAATAAATAATAATGTGACAGATCTGTTATTTCTGCATTATCTGATACCCATTTGGCAACATGCCATTTAAGTGCATGAACACAGAGGAGGGGAAGCTTGTTGAGGCACTTCGAGAAATGAACTTCAGTTTTGGATATTTGTGGAGTCACACCACGCTATCCCCAAAGTCCACAGGGTACAAAATAACTGCTATGTTTGGAAATAAATTTGAATGTTTTAAGAAAAGCCAAGTGTTTATGGAATGTTTTTCCAGCAGGATCCCTCTCGCCCCAGAGCCAGGAAAACATGCCTTTCTCAGCACTTTCTGCCTTGCTGTGCACCCCCACCCCCCAACCTCCATGCAGCTGAGGAAGGACAGAGTTCTCAGATGCCTTCTCCAAGAAAATGCGAGTGGGAAAGCAGGAGGCTCCAAATCTACTCATTTGGATGAGAACCAGGCCCTAGAAATTTGGCTGCCGCCCCGTTTATAGAAGGCCCAGGCATGAAAACACCAACACCAGCCAAAATTCCTGCCAGGAACAGAGATGTGTGAGCAGGCCTCCCCGGGCCGTGTCGCCCCTCCTCCCGGCTGCGTCTCCTCGAGCCCGGACATAGTGGGGACGGCTGGGACCACGGCTCGGCCTCTCTGTAAAGTTCCACTGTCTGTTTGTTCTCTAACGTTCGCGACTGATCACAAGACTGGGAGGCAGGTGGGCAGGGGATGAGACGCTGAGAAGGCACACAGATGCTTCCCATCTGAGAAGGGAGGACGGAGCGCAGCGCTCGTCATTACTGACTCACAGGCCTACCCACCAGCCAGCCGACGCCTCCCATCGTCGTTCTGGGTCTGCAGCGTCACGGTCCAGCCCGACATCCAGGGCAGGAGCCTGAGGTCCCTCATCTCTCCCTCACTGAATCCGACCGATGCTCTCTTCGCCACCTATGAAGTCCAGCTCCGCCTTCCACCCCAGTCCAGGCCTCACTATATCAGCACCGCATGATCGGCCTCCTTCTAAGCGCCACTCCTGGAAGAATCCGACTTAATTAAATCGGGCCCTTGCTTGAAAGCCGGGGTGACTCCTAGCCAGATTCATGCGCACCCTGAAAGACCAGTCATAATTTGGCCTCCACTGCTCACCTGGTCTCAACACTGTGCAGGTGTCACACAGCCCCGCACATCAGCCATGCTGACAGTCTGCCACTTGTGACACAGCACTCTGCCATTATTTATTCTTTTCCTTCCTACTTTTCCCTTCCCCAGGCACCTAGAAAACTCCTACTTATTCATCAAAACCCACATCAAATGCCACCTTCTCTTCCCTGCTCAGACTTTATGACTTCATCCTCCTGCCATGTTTGTCCCTGCCCTGGCAGCAGCCCTCACCACCTGGCTCTGCTGGGGCTGGTGTTTATTGGCTCATGTGTCTGTCACTTCAGTTGGGGCCAGAGACCTCATTTCACGATTTTATGCCCCAAATCTCACATTATGTTACCATGTAAGTAGTAAATGGTACCTGAGTGAACGCTGATCTTATTTACAGCATAAGAAAATGGTTTGTGTCTAATGTCTAGGTTTTCCAGTCTCTAAACGGAGCCCTGTAAATTTCACTACATCTATATTTTTAGTGATAATAGTAGACGCTCTGAAGTTGGTAAAAAGTTCGCATTGGTAAAAGAATAATTTTACAAGGCCAGTTCTTCCTGGTAGGGTTCTACGGAACAAGCAAGGACAAGACCTTCTTTGTCATAGCCTCTATACTCGACCAGCGTCAAGAGCTCTTGAAGCACTCATTTTCTTTTATTTATTGGGTGTCCTGTGCAATCACACTTAGCTCCCGCCTCAGGTGACCTGCCCTGATGAATCGAAATTGAGTGTTAAAATCCCAACTACAAATTCCTCCTGGCTTTGTCGTCTCAGCCAGTCATTCCCCCAAACTGATTACGCATTATGAATAAAAATCATAAAACTTAGGATTTCCAGCCACAACAGTGGATAGGTAAATGCTGTGTTTGCCCCTCTCAGGACCACATCAATTACAACTAAACTCCGGAACAACCATCATTGAGAACCACCTGAAGACTAGCTGAACAGAAGTCCTATAACTAAGGACATACAGAAGAGGCCACCTCAAGACTGGCAGGAGGAGTAGAGACACAGAACAGGCTAGTTCCACACCCACATGTGACCATTAAAAATCAGGAAGAATATGTCAGCTGTGGAGGTCCCTCCTGAGAAGTGAGGGGTCCCAGGCCTACAACAGGCTCCCGAACCCTGGGTTCCAGTACTGGGAAGAGAAGTCCCCATATCAGAGGGTGAACCAGCAGAGGTTCTGGCTGCATGAGACAGAGGACAGCTGGAGTCCCGGGCTCCTCTTAAAGGGCTTGCACACGGACTTACTCACTGACAGACTCACTCTCTCTGAGCTCCAGCTCAAAAGGCACCAGGGCCATATGGGGAGGTTCTGAATTCTCTGGCACACAACTCTCACAAGGGATATACCTGGAGCACCCAACTCAGGTGACCAGGGAAGCTGTACCATTGGGCCCCACAGGACACCTACTACATAAGGCCACTCTACTAAGTCTTGGAGGTATAGTAGTTGTACTTAATATATAGAAACATACCCAGGGAGACAGCCAAAATGAGGAGACAAAGAAACATGTCCCAAATAAAAGAACATAATTAAGCTCCAGAAAAAGAACTAGCCAAAATGGACACAAGCACTCTATCAGATGCAGAGTTCCAAACACTGGTTATAAGGCAGTTCAATGAACTGAGGGAGAACATCAACAAAGATAGAAATCATAAAAATGGAGATAGAAAACATAAAAAAGAACCAGTCAAAAATGAAGACTAATAACTGAAATGCAGAATACATTAGAGGGAATCAACAGTAGATTAGAAGTAGCAAAGGACTGAATCATACAGAAATGAGTTGGAAGATAAGGTAGCAGAAAACACCCAATCAGAATAGCAGAAAGAAAAAATAATACTAAAAAAATGAGGTAGTTTAAGGGGCCTCTAGGACAACCACAAGCATATCAACATTCGCATCATAGCAGAAGGAGAAGAGAGAGAGCAAGGAATTGAAAACCTGTGTGAAGAAATAGGGACCATAAACTTCCCTCCCCTGGCAAAGGAAATAGATATACAAGTCCAGGAAGGGCAGAGTGCACCAAACAAAATAAGTCCAAAGAGGCCCACACCAAGACACAGCATAATTAAAATGCCACAGGTTAAAGACAAAGAGAGAATCTTAAAAGCAGCAAGTGAAAAGCAGTTAGTTACCTACAAGGAAGACCCCATAAGACTGCCCATTGATTTCTCAACAGAAACTGTGCATGCAAGAAGGGATTGGCAGGAAATATTCTGAGTGATGAAAAGCAATGACATACAACCAAGATTATCATCACTACCAAACCAGTATTACAAGGAATCTTAGAGGGACTTCTTTAAGAAGAAGAAAAAAATATCAACAATAAGAATAATAAAATGGCAATAACTACATATCTATCAATAATTACTTTCAATGTAAGTGGATAAAATGTTCCAATCAAAATATAGGGTGGCTGAATGGATAAGAAAACAAGACCCTTACATATGCTGTCTATAAGAGACTCACTTCAGATCAAAAGACACACACAGACTGAAAGTAAAGGGACGGGAATAGATATTTCACGAAAATGGAAACAAACAAACAAAAAAAGCAGGGCAGCAATACTTATATCAGACCCCAAAAATAGGCTTTAAAACAAAGGCTATAATGAGACAAAGAAGGACCCAGTAATCACACCTCTGGGTATTTATTCAAAGGAAAAAAATGCTACTTTGATGGGACATGTGCATTTATATGTTCACTGCAGCATTGTTCACAATGACCAAAATGTGGAGGCAGCCTGGCTGTCCGTGGATGGATAAATGGATAAAGAGGAGGTGGTACATATATACAATGGGATATTACTCAGCCATAAAAAAAGAATAAAAACTTGCCATCTGCAGCAACATGAATGGACCTAGAGGGTATTGTGCTGAGTGGAGTAAGTCAGACAGAGAAAGACCAATGTCATATGATTTCACTTGTAAGTGGAATCTAAAGAACAAAATAAAGAAACAAACAAAACAGAAACAAACTCATAGACACAGAGAACATTTTGATGGTTGCCAGCTGAGAGTGGGGTTAGGGGTGTGGATGAAAAGGGGGAAGGGATTAAGAAGTATAAATTCATAGTTACAAAATAGTCCTGGGGATGTAAAGTACAGCATAGGGAATATAGCTGATAATATTGTAATAACTATATACGGTGTCAGATGGGTATTAGATTTATCAGGGTGATCACCTCATAAGTTATATAAATGTCTAATCACTATGTTGTACACTTGAAACTAATATAATATTATATGTCAACTGTAATTGAAAAATAAAACAATTATTTTTTTAATATCGTAAAACTGAAAGTGGTGTCTGCAAACTGTGTTTTTTCTGGTTCCCTTGTTCAACACTAATGCACAGGAGCCATTAGGTGCCGAGCACAGCGCTAGACACTAAGAAAAATGGGACTTCTCTTCACATTTTTGCTGCCCACACTCACCACATAGTCCTACAACTAGGACAACCCACAGGTCAAAGATGAAAGATAAAAAGATGAAAGAAAAAAAAAAAAAAAACAGAAAACTCACCCTCTATAGGTGACTGCTCTACATTTTGACCCCTCTCCTGAATCTGCCTGCTGTTTTCACTTTACAGAGGCATCAGGTAATTGCTGTTTGTGTTTTGCCCAGAGTTGTTAGCTGTAATCTGTGGAGGAGAAAAGCAACTCCAGATTGGCCAGCTCTGGAAACGGGTGTCTTAGGTCATTTTAGATAAAGCAGTATAGCGTCTTCCTTAGTAAGGACTCATATTCCTAATTGTTGTCATGTTAGCTTCCATCGTGTTACCGTTAAATGCTGATTTTCACTCTTACTAATGAGGATGCCAAGACAACTGTTTTTTGTTTGGTCGCCAGTCTTTCTTTTCTGAGAAGTCATTTTAACATTGTTTTCCCAAATTCAGGCCCCACATTTAGAAACATGAAGCTGTTAAGATGTTTTTGACACCTAAGATATCTTTCAAGTTTCCTGGAGAGCCATTAGGTAAACACGAATGTTGGCTCTTTTGCCTTCTGAAAGGAGATATAACAAAAATAATTGAGTTTGTTCGGCATTCTGCAGATTTTAATTAAGTCAAAACTATCATGAGAGTTCTTTTGTTTATCAAACCCAGAATATAAGAAAAACCTAACAAATTAAAAGAGAAATTTAGTTTTCCTAGATTCGTTTTTTGTAAGTAATTTGTTGTTAATATATGAGTGGTTATGTCTTAGTGGTTATATACTTTCCAGGTCGAGAAGAAGAATACTCATGTTCATGTACAAAAATGGACACATTCACTGTCTACCAATGGACTTGTTTTAAGAAAGATTTTGTTTCTACATTTAATTACCCTACTCCATGAAGGATAATCATAATGTATTTTATATTTTAAGATAAAGAGCTGGAGAGCTATCTATAATATGTTCTGACATTAAGTTAACTATTGATGATATCCTTGTAAATGTATATATAGATTTAAATTTATATATACATATATATATTAATTGAGTGTGTATATTATCAGTAATACAGTTTACATGGTGGAAAGTTCGTGAACTTAATTGTCCAACCGTGTGTGTATCACCTTAGATTTACATTTAATTTGATCACCACTGTTCAGTCATGAAATTTCAATTTCTAACTTTTCTGACCATCCTAATTCTATGGCTATGGCAAATCATAATCAAATGATAGCGTAAACCTGAAAGTGAGATCACTTGCCTTTCTTTCTGTGGCCATTCCATCATCCCAGGAAGTAGGAGAACCAAGAGGAAGGATTATAAAGGCTTCCTCTCCACTCACAGCGTCACTTGTCTAGGGATTATCAAAACCGACAGTTGTTTCCGGACCAGTGAACAACGGGTCTTCTTTTGACCCACTAGGTCCACACTTATGGGCTCATCCCTCCCTACCCAGAGGGCAGCTTTCAATACTTAATTATCATAACCTCAAACTCCTCCTTTCTAGCAATTAAAAAACCCTGACTTTTTCCACCTGCACACAATAGACTCTAGAACACAAGTGCTCAATCAGGCATGACATTGAAACAGCAGGGATAACCCAGGACTGAGCTGGCAAAATGAGGACATCCCGAGCCCGTTTCCACTCAGCTCTCATCCCTCTGGACAGCCTTCAGTTCTGACGGCTAAGGGCTCTATTCTGAGGCAAGTCCGTTCATCCAACCGGGGTCCCTCAGACATCAGCCTCTGGGCTGCCCTGCAGCTGAGCCTGCTTTTCCCTCCAGTGCCGGCCTGATCCTCTGTCCTCGAAGACGGCCCCCCAGCTGTGGCCCTGCCAGGGCCAGAAGCCAGCCTATCTCCCCGATGCCCGCACTGTCTGGGAACCCCATCTGCCTGGTCCTCCCAGGACTGACTTAATCCACAGCAGTGCTCAGCCAGAAGCACAACAGGACAGATTGCCTCCAGGCAAACAGAATTACACAAAAGCAAATCATACCCCTTTTTTGATAAAGCACAAGAAGTATTGAACGGCATCAATTTAGATAAACTTTGTCAAATAGAGAAAGGAGATGAAATGGGAAAAGGCACTAATAAAATGGAAGAGCCATATAAAATCCATCTAAAGGCAAGTCGCTTCCATATACCAGCTCGTAACCTTGGGCAAGCCGCTCAACATTCCCAGACCTCGGTGAAAATGCACCTGGCACAGTGTCCCTCAGCAAGCGTTGGATGAGTGAGGGAGTGAGGAGAAGATGGGCTGAGATCCAGAACAGCAGGTGTTAAAACATAGTAAAGACGTATTTAAGTCCTTCATTGCTAATTGAAGTTATTAAGGTTAGCCATGACATACAGAGGGCAAGCCGAAAGAGGCAAAGTGTGTGGTTGTCTCCAAGGACGGCAGAGTAAGTCTCCACTCTCCTGAGCTCAGGGTCTATACAGTTATGCTTTGCTGGGGTCTTTGAGGGTCTTGGATAAAAAGCCAAGTTCAGGGATTCCCACATATTTAATCAGAGGACTGGTTGCTTTTTTTTTTCTTAATATAAAAAGATGTCCTGGGTTCCCCCACATGATGACATCTGTTGCCTGAGAAGATAAACATGGATTTAAAATAAAAATAAAAAAGCCTCATAAATTTTAAATAATTTTGTTTCATAACAGTTTCTCCACATTTGAACAACAGAGAACACAAGGGATCAAGACTGTTTGTCCGGGATATGCACAACGCTGGGGCACACGTGGTTTCAGTCCCTCACAAAACTCTGCTTCTCGGGAGTTTAGAAAACCACTGAAGTGGAAATACCCTGGCCTCTAAGTCCACATCATGTTTGAAGTGATATGCTGCCTCATAAAAGCTGTATGCCAGTGAGCAAGTTACATACGCTCTCTGAGTGTTGGCTCCTTGGGGGCATTACTCATGCCCACATAGGTTTACTGTGAAGAGTAACTCAGACACGTAAGCAAAACACCTGGCATACAGTAGGCACTCAGTGAAGGTTAGTGCCCTTCCTCCAAACATGAGAGTCCCATTCAAATTCATATCCAATCATGAAAACCCATGACAAGAGGGTGAATATGACATTGAATATTCTATATCAAAACAATTATTAGATAAATCGAGTTTTCTCTATTTCCTTTTTTTCTCTATACAGTTGACCCTTGAATTACACAGGTTTAAACTGCATGGCTCCACTTATACATAGATTTTTTTTTCAATAAATACAGTAAATGTATTTTCTCTTCCTTGTGGTTTTCTTAATAACATTTTCTTTTCTCTAGCTCACTTTATTATAAGAATTGAAGTATAAAATATATATAACACATAAAATGTGTTAATCGAGTATGTATATTATCAGTAAAGCTTCCAGTCAACAGTAGATAGGCTATTAAGACTGGGGGAGATCAAAAGTTATACATGAATTTTTGACAATATGGGGGACAGCACCCCAACCCCTGCATTGTTCAAGGGTCAACTATACTTTGGAAATTATGCTTTCTCTTTCTATTCTTTGGGTGGTTATTCTTAAAATTAGACAAGGTATACATGACATAAGACCAAAGTTAATCAACTGTCTCTCATCCTAGTATGCAATACAGACTTCACAATGTGGAGTCCAGTCCCCCAACTCCCATGCCCTACAGCGATGTCGTCCTGCATCTCACCATCCCTTTATTTAGAGCCCAAAACTCGTCATCATTATTTTTGTCTTATATAGTTCATGCTTTTTTTGTTTTTTTCAGTAGTCCTTTTCAATGAAGGTCTACTTCTTTCCTTTTAATTTGTCTGAAAATGTCTTCATTTTGCATTCACTCTTCCATGATTCCTAGCTAGGTATTGAATTCTAGGTTGAAGTTATTTTCTCTCAACAATTTGAGAATGTTCCTGTGTGGTGTGAGAGTTGTAAGCACAGGCTTTGTGTTCAGAACCCCTGGAATCCAGCCCTGGCTTTGCCAGTCACTAGTTCTAAGACCTTGGCACAGGACTCAGAGTCTCTGGGCTCAGCTCCCTCTTTGGTTTCATGGGGGTAAAACGAGTCCTACCTTACAGGGCCGTTGTAAAGACTGAATGAGATAGTTAATGTAAAACACTTAAAAAATAATAATGCCACCTTAAAAAATGATAATGCCAAATAAGGTTACCTGTTGTTTTTATTATTACTGTATTGTCTTCTGACTTTTATTGCTGCTGTTAGAAGTCTGATGATGTCTAATTTGTTCTTTTGTATGTAACTGACTTTGTTCCCTGGTTACCTTTAGGATTTTTGTCTTTGGTATTTGGTAGTTTCATTTCTGTGTATCAAGTTGTTGTTCATTCATCCTACTTAGGTTTCATCAGGCTTCCTGAATCTAAGGATGTGTTTCTTTCCATGAGATTTGAAAATTCTCAGCCATTATTTCTTTAAATATTGTCTCTATTTTTGCAAGCTCAACCTTGCATATAGAAACATCTTTGTTGTATGTTACCCAGTATTTCTAGGTTTTTCTTTTGAATAGAAGAATTTTCAGTGTATGTGCACATCATTGACAGAATTAGAAACCTGGTCTGTGCATTTTTTAAAATTTAACATTAAATTTAAAAATAACACCAAAGAACTCTTTAGAGCCCTAAACTACTTATTTAAACCATAGAATTTATATACACTAAATATAATGACATTATTTTTATAATAATGCTAAGTTAATCATTGAAAGCTAGGAAATGTTTGAATTTAAATTTCCTGACTGGCGCTCAAAGGAAGCTCAAAAACCTTATTGAGCCAACATCCTTTTTCCAAAAACTTAACCGCCTACAGAAACCCCTTACTAAGGCCAATGAGTAAAAGAAGATACACGCATGTGTTTCCCTTCTAAGATCACCAATGTGCCCATCTGCCATCTGTGAGCTAATTAAGCATTATGACTTTATTCCATTAAATAGACCAACACTAAACTTATATAAGTATATTCAGAATACTTGATAGCACATTATATACTTGCTAACTTTTTTTGCCTAAATTCATACCCAAAATCAATTTTTCCCTACATGTTTTCTTTTAACTTAACTCTTTGCTGGGAAAATGGGAGTGCATTCATTTCTAAGTTAAATTTTTCTTTGTGTAATCATGTTCCTTAGACTTTTTCATCTCTGACTGGTATTCTTTAAGTCTGGACTTTGTTGAAATCATTAAACCATAGAATGAGCTCCCAGATAGCAGGGACTAGTTTTTATTCAGCCCTATATCCTTAGCCTTGCAGTATGTGCTCTTTAAATATTTGTTGAATAAATGAAAGAAGCTAAGCTTTACCAAATTAACTCCCCTCCCAAATCTGTAATTTTTGTAATATTGCATCTCAGTAATCCAAACTCTGCCTAAATACCTCCAGTGCAGAGAACTCTCAACAATGTACAGAACTAACTCCACTCATCACTAGACCTGTGAACCACTAGACCCGGTTGTTTATTTTGGTTTGGTTTTTATTTTTCTTATTATTATTTTTTGTTTCAGTTACTCTGTTTCCTCCACCTATTCTACCTGGGTCCCGGCTGAGTCTTCTGTAGTGATGCTCTGTAGGATATACATAATTCTGTATGATAACCTGTAAATATACCTCTCCCTTATCTTGTAATAAATCTTTATAACTGGACAGGATCTTGGGTTGGGTCCTGGAAATCCTCAGTTTTTAGAATTTCACCAGTGGATTTGAATGTTATTGGTTCATGGGCTATCACTAATCTGGCCTCCAAATTTCTTATCTCCTCAGTTAAATGTTACTCATTCTTTTAACCAGTTCTATAAAAATGATGGTTTCCAATTGCCCATTTCTGGACTTGGTCCAATCTGGACATTCCTTCTGAAAAAAATGTCACACATATAAATGGATACAATACTCTAGGTGTGACCTGTCCATGACAATGATGGGCCCAGTTAGACACCACTTTTCTATCAATCTGGCCTGCACTTTTCCATGGCTCCAAGATTCATCCTGTTTTTAACTCATTATAAGTTAAGTCTCCAGTTCTTTCTCATAGGCATGGCACATACAATTGGGCGGTTGGGGAGGGAAGACAATAAATAAAAGAGTAAATACATTTACTCTTTTTAAAACTTGTATCGGTTCTTGGCAAGTGTTCCAGTATTTAGTATTTAGCAAAATGTTTTAATCTTGAGTACCCAATGGGAATTTCCATTTGGCCTTTTGTGATGTGCAAATTTAGTTCACATGTATTCTGTTTCTTCATTTATTCACTCAACAAATACTTACTGACGACCCACTATGTGCAAGTCATTAGCTACGACCTCATGTGGGACATGAATTTCTACAAGATACAGTGACAGTTTGCAGGGACCTGAATTCTCATAAGCACATCCATTAAGTCTTCATCTGCATGATTAACAACAAAAACCCATCCCAGGATCAAGACTTGTGACCCAAGATGACAGTGCTTTACCTCAATGCCATGCCCTTCATCAACTCTATTTGAAGACAGCCCTTCATCAGTTAAGAACCCACTTTCTAGTCTCTAGCCTCATATTCCCCCATTTTTCCACCTTGTCACAGAATATTTCTATGAGAAGCTTCATCAAGTGTTTTAATGAGATTAAAACATGCATAAAATATCCCTAATGAAAACAAGGAGAAAAATGAGGCTAATTTGTTATGTTTTTGTTCATCACGAACCTCAGCTGGCATTCAGTGTTCATTATTCCCTTTTGTAAATGTTCAGGAACCATCTGCTTCACACACCATTCTAGAAGCTACCAAGGACTGACTTGAAGTTTACCAGCCTGGAGAGTCTCCGTTTTCCTTTTTTTCTGCAGGGAACTGACACGAGTCTGGTCCCAGTCCCCTTCCCAGGACTGAATCCTCAAAGGTGCCTGGCAGGAGCTCTGGGATGTGGCTTGTCTGGAGCTGAAGCGTCTATTCACCATTTAAATGCTTGTTAGATTTTCTGACTGTCCTCTCAGCTCCCTGATATCTGCTTCCCTTTATATACTGTTCTGCTCTTTCCAACCAGAAGACCCTTTTGGCAGACCAGAGACCAAGCGATTCAGTTGGCTTTCCTCCTTCTATGGCACAAGAGCACCTTCCTCACAGAAGGTCTTCAACTTCTTAGTCCCCTCACCCTCTCCTTACAGGTCCCTGCCACAGTTTTCTTCTATGTGGATGCACATCTCTCCCTCTAGCCTCTGTACATTATTTTTTAAGGCTGTACAGCCTCTGTCTTCCCTAGCTGCCTTTCCATCTGGTGTTTTTTGTGAGTCCTGAGTCATCATTTTCTTTTTTCAAGCCTTCTATTCCTGAGGAGTAAATATCCCCTTTAAGAGTCTATAGTTGGATCCCTGAATTTTAAGATCTTTTTTAAAATAAAGTGAACAGAAAAATCCAGATAGTAAGGAAAGTTGTGTACAAACAAGACATTAAATCAAGCAGATGCCAAGACAATTATTTGAAAAGTTTGAGGCCAATGAAGAGAGATTATATTCCAAATTTCTAATACAAGAACATCAAAGTAGGAAGCCACTTCCATTATCATCAGGATATAAAAGGGATACATTTTGGGATGAAAGAAAGCAGCACATGATTTTTCCCATACTTGCACTAAAAACATCAAAAGTACACATGCTTGCTGTGACATAATGCAAGCATTCCAGAGCCACACCAAGTTCTACAAATGTCCCAACCACCATGGCCCAGAGACAGACCGCAGTGACAAACAGTCCCGGATATGCCATCCCTGAGACAGGAGGGTTTCTTTGCTACAGCCTTTATTGAATCTGAATACTTAAACGAGGTTTTATGGCAGAGAGATCAGAAGCATCGGATTTAGTAATGTCTGGCAAAGAGGATGTTCTCAACCAAAAGTGACAAAACCATTTCTACATAAGCTGTTCAGTCCTCAGGGCACCTACCCAAGGTGAAATTCTGAAGCAGCTGCTCATGACGTTATTGTAGGAGCCACCCTCCCTGGGGCACAGAGGCTGGCAGCTTAGCCCCATCCAAACACAGCAACTGAGGGGCATGCATCTTCCCCTGTCCAAAAGGATTCCCCATTGCTTACACATAAATGAGACTATACAAATGTACATGCATATGCATATGTACAGGTATACGTTTATATACATAATTATATATCCTTCTTTCTTGCCATCATACTTGTCTTGAACCATGAGGCTTCCTAAATCGCTCTGGATCTGTCAGTCACCCTATTTGAATGTTCTAGAGCTGCCATAACAAAGTACCCCAGACTGCATGGCTTAAACAACTGAAATGTGTTGTCTCCCAGTTCCAGAGACTAGAGGTCTGAAATCAAGGTGTGGGTAGGGCGGGTTCCTTCTGAGGCTGGGAGGAAGGATCTGACCCCCTCTCCTTGGCTTCAGGTGGCTGTCCTCATGCTCACATGGCGTTCTACCCGTCTGCAAGGACACCAGTCGTATTGGATCGGAAGACCCCATAATGACCCCATTTAAACTTGGTAAAAACAGTCTCCCAAAACAGTCACTTTCTGAGACACTAGGAGTCAGGACGTCAATATATAAATTTGGGGCAACAAAATTCAACTCGAAGCACAGCCCACCTTCAGCCTCAGCCCCAAAAGTCATTTTAATCTGGAAGAAGCAGGTCTTCAGTATCAAAAGACAAAATCAGCTGAAAAGAACCAAGGCTCCAAAGACTATGCCCTTATGGAAGGGCATAGTTCTTATGGAAAGCCGGGTGCTAGCTCGCTGGGTATCTATGAAAGACCAGCCTTTTCCCAGGGAAGCCAGAAACACAGGAGGGATGATGAGAAGGACGACAAACAGAAGAGGGAAGAGAAACACAGCAGAGGAAAGTACCCCTAGTGGGATGAGAGCTGCAGACGGAGTGGCTGGGTGTCTGCCCGTTCAGCCCACCGGTTCAGTCCTGCTCTGGAAATGGTGTCAGGAGTGCCCATCTGGAAGCCCGGGAACCCTGACAACAGACAAGAGGAACTCTACACAGGGTCCACCCAGACCTGTGCAAGCACCCGGCGCCCTTAGCTCCACATTTCACCACTGCCATGTCACAGACAGGACCTACCAACTAGACTGCTGTGTAGAGCAGATCATTCACTGCCCTGAGGGCCATTGTTCCCTTCCATACTGTACACATAGATGAGGACTTTGCATGGAACCCAAGTGCTGGTCCCAATCCTGTCTGCCACCATTTCTTTACTGAGCTCCTGTTCTGTGCCAAGCACCATGTTAAATACTTCAGTGTAGCTGGGAGTCTAAGTGGAGCTCGAGTGCAGACGGAGTGTGGGGCTAGGTGTTTCCTCCACCCCACCCAGGCATCCATTTTCATAAGCTGATTGCGGTAAGGTGAGGTGACACTGGGGTTAAAGGAGGAGAGAGGATGTGGGGTTCGGGTCCTAGGGAAGAGGCTTGGAGGGAACTAGGAAAAGAGAATGGCAGAATGTGGGAACCCTGCCCATCTCAGGGTCTCCTTCAGAAAGTAGTGTTATAAGTAAGAGGCAAAGGGATGTTTTGATTAAGACTTTATGGGGCTCAGGGACAAGTTTCTCCCTGTGGTTGGACCCCGTAGCCACATCCAGTGGGGGCCTGTGAAGGTCAGCAGAGCAGCTGCCCAGACCTGCCCTTCCCTTAGGATCTTCTGAAATTGCAAACTTTCCCAAACTTGGATTAACAGTGTATTTTGCAGGTAGCTTTTGAACCTGTTTTTCTTTCATACCCCCAAAGATTATTTTGTCTCTGGTGACAAAGTTTTGAGACTTATAAATAACTGCACATTTTGATTTAATCAGTTATAGATTATTGAAGCACATCAATTCCTAAATTCCTCAGTAGGCATTGCAAGAGGCGGGGGAGTGTCTCTGTGTTACATCTGGCCACCAGGAGAGTTCTCCCATGATGCCCTTTGAAAGCTTGTAACCACACCTATTTAACGAGGAGCTGCATTATAAAAGAAAGCACTTAAAATGCTTGGCTTGGTACCAATATTTACAATACTGTTTTAAAATCTGCCTCTCCACATTTTAAAAATCCATTCCTATCCCTTTTAAATCACTATAATTTACTTGAGACTTGCAACCTGGGAGACTATTTCAGGTGCAAGAGTGCCTTACTGTCTTCTGCACATTATTTCTATAAAGTCACATACATCATTAATTTTGCTTTTTCTCCAAGAAAAAGGTCTTTTTCAAAAATATAATTTCTCAAGCAAGCAGTATATATAGTTCATGGTTCTCTTACTCCTGCCAGTGCAAAAAAAAAAAAAAAAAAAAAAAAAAAAACTGTTATGATTGGTACAAACTTGCCAAGTGAATTAAATCAATGTGCAAAATGCATGTGCTGCCATGTTATATAGAAACCTGCGTGAGTGTGAGGGGAACCCACTCATCCTCATGCAACAGAGCAGTGGAGCTGCCCAAACATAGAAGTTTGGCTCAGAGCATAAAACATTCATTTTATAATCCACTCACTGGCTTCCAGAATAGTTCATAGCTCAATTTCTTTCTTATTGGTGTGTGCTTTCTGCCATCTGCAAACAGGCCAGCCATGTGCCCAAGGACCAATTTCTACTTGTTTCCATTTATTCCACTGGAGAATTCTTCTCACCTTTCACCCAAAATTAAAATACATGTGGCCATCAAGTGGTTTAAAAGTCTTTACATATTTTGTTTTTTCAGGATGCATTTATAAACAATAACTATAAACCATACTTGAGAAAATCCTAAATTTAGCCCAAATCACTCCCTCATTTCTCACCAATGTTTAGATTTCTTCCCCCCACCTCCTCCTCTCCCACCCCTTTACAACCTCTCCCTACAAAATGTGCACCAATAGCACCTAGATTTTGAGGGACTCTGAAGGAACTAAACTGTTTAAAAGGAAAATTAGATCAACTTTCCCCACTCATCTTCATCTTTTGTCAAAGTCAGAGTGCACTCTTCTTCTCTGATTCCCAGACTGGAGTTGTGAGATGCTTTCTGTAAGGACATTGCATCATTCTTTCTGTGGCTTCCTCAGTTCTTGAGAAAACCACAGCTACACCTCCTGTACTTTAGCCAGAAGAAATGTTTTTAGAAGTTAATTAGTGATCAAACTAGGCAATGGACATTTTAGGTATAGTTTAAAATAAAATGAACATAAATAGAAATGAAAAAAAATGCTATATCAACATGACCAGAAATTCAGAGGGCAAGCCTGAGAAAGGAGAAAATAAAATTATACTACGATATTTTTAACAATGTTACAGACAACTTGTAGACTCTGTATGAGCTCATAACATCTAAGTTTACACAATGTTTAGACCACAGTCTGATCTAGCTTTTTTCCCTTTTCTGCCAGTTACCAAAGTCTGCACATCATTTGGGTCCAAAGAACAAAATTTTTATGTTCTGCCTATTGTAAAATCTGGGAGAGCTTAGGAAATATAGTACTTCACCAGACGTCATCAAAATGGTGGCATGAGGTGAGCCTCTGTAAATCTCCCCTGGGATTTACAACTAATCGAACAACTATAACTCCACAAAGGACTCCCTGCACAGCAGACAGGCAAGACGAAGAGGCCCACTGCCGACTGAAATCACCTAAAGGTGGGAGAATCCCGCGAGCTGGGGAGGAGGGAAGGGAGAAGTGCGGAGATAGAGCCGCGCGGGCGCAGGACTTAGACCCAGCTCAGTGCGCGGAGCTCGCTGCTTCCTGGAACCACCGCAGCTACGGGAGAGGGAAGAACTCGGACTGCTAGGGCTCCGCCAGGGCTCCACAGGGCTGAGGGGGCAGCATATAACACGGCTGAACCCAACGCTCACGGCAGAGACCTCAGAGAAAAGACTGAGGGAAGAAGGCTGAAAACGGTGGTTTAAGCCCTCACTGCCCAGCAGAGAACAGAGCCTTAGACACTGAGACTAGCCGCCCCCTCCCTCCCCTCCCAGAGCTCACCCCGCCCCCACCTGCCTGGTGCTAGAAGCAGAACAGTAACAGTGTCAGATCAAAAGAACAGAATATTTGCTGTTCTGAGAACTGTGGACCGCAGACACAGATTCACAGCCCTGTGGGGAGCCATGGTTTCTTGCAGCCCTGAACCTTGCAGACTGGCTCGGTTTCTGCCCCCATAACATTGTCTCTGCCTTATCTGAAAAGCGCCTAACGGCTGCTGAGGAATGTGGTGAAAACGGCCAGTTCCCAGACACAGAAAACTAAGGGCTTTCTAGACAATTAGTAGATTCTGTCTCCTTGAAATATTTACTTTTGTGAGTTTCAGTGACCTTGTATCTTCTATGTCAAAGTAAAGTTGAGGCTGGAAAGATTTACTTTCACTGAGATAATGCATATCTTCTTCGTTTAACTGCACGTACTCAAATTGTATATATTGGTTAGAGATAATAAACTCAGGGCTTCAGCATGACTGAAGACCGGCCGCATTAGCATTTGTGTGTGTCTTTTATTTCATTCCCACTCCCCCATTCAGGTACTGATCGACTCGTGGCGGCTGGCCCGTCACACTTGGCGCCCGAACAGGGACCTGAATACGGGGGTAACAGTGAGGAACACCACGTGGCAAGGGCCCAGCTCGTAGAGAGCTTATCAGTGGATGCGTGGTGAGTAAGGCACAATACCCCTCGGTCGAATGAGTGTGTGAGTGAGTGATAGTTCCACGACTTCTTGTCACGGAGCTTGATTGGGCCCTAATCTGCGGTTCCGGTTCTGTCATACGGCATAACGGCGACTGGACTTCTATCCACCTGTCCGGGGGATTATACCGGAGCGCCTTAGCCAAGACAGATTTGGCTCCGCGAGGGGCACGGCCAGACGGGCATCAGAGTGTTTTCTTTGTTTGAAAGAAGGGCCGAGTTAGGGTGAAGGATGGGTCACGCTAGCAGCAAGGACCTGTATGTTAGAGGACTTAAGAAATTGCTTGCCGCCCGTGGCAGTCGGGTGAACAGAGAACAGTTAGATAAGTTTTTAGAATTTGTAAAAAAAGTTTGTCCATGGTTTCCAGAAGAAGGCACTGTCAGTCTGGAAACTTGGGAGAAAGTGGGAGAGCAGTTACAAGATTATTATGCTGCCCACGGACCTCAGCAGATCCCTGTAGAAACATTCGGGTTGTGGACCTTGATTAGAGATTGTTTAGATCTCAGGCGTAAGAGCTGTAAGCTAGAGAAAGTAAAACAAGCTGGCAATGAAGAAATTCTTTCATCTGCCGCTTCTCTGGCAGAGAGAGAAAAGGGGGAGGAAGCCAAACCCACAAAAGAACTTTTTAAAGATACAGAGCCTATTTATCAGGAACCTCCGATCGAGGACTGGGAAGATTTAGACCCTCAGGATCAGGAAGACTTAGAGGATGAAGCAGCCAAACATAATAGGAACAAATACCCTCCTTTGGTGGCTATGGCTCAAGAAGGCAGACAACCTGCAGGCACTACACTTTCTCTTGCAGATCAGATAAAGATGATTCAGGGACAGTTGATTGAACTTAAAGTTGCTGTGGATGGAGGAAATTGTCCTCGGAGTCCCCAGATTCCTTTTAGAAATCAATGGAATCCTCGGGGTAAAGATCCCCCTTGGAAGCAGAGGTGCAAAGATTACAAGCTGCACTCACTTCCCTCTCTGTTCAAATGCAGTTAGTTCAAGCTCGACAGACTGGGCCTTTATTAGAATCTCAATCAGAATAGAAGCCTAGGTTACAATGAAGTTCTCCTCCAAGTGATTGCAGGGCTGGATCCATAGCCTGAGGCCCCTGTTGTAGCCCCTGTGACAATCAGACAATTACCAGGCGTAATAGATCAGAAGTCCCCCCTACAAAAGATTTTACAAGCTGCTAGTACAGGAGCAACTTAAAAAGGGACACATTGCTTCCTCCAATTCTCCCTGGAATTCTCTCATTTTTGTTATTAAGAAAAAATCTGGTAGATAGAGATTATGACAAGATTTACAAAAAGTTAATAAAACCATGAAATTAATGGGAGCCTTACAGCCAGGCTTGCCCTGTCCTGCAGCCATACCAAAAAACACATATAAAATTGTTTTGGACTTAAAAGATTGTTTTTATACTATACCTTTAAATCCTGATGACTGCCCTAGGTTTGCTTTCAGTGTTCCTTCTGTTAATTTACAAAAACCTTTTAAGAGATATCATTGGCTAGTGCTACCTCAAAAAATGGCTAGTAGCCCTACATTATGTCAAAAATTTGTATCAGCTGCTATAAAACCTACCTAAAGGACATTTTCAGATATTTACATCATCCACTACATGGATGACATACTTCTTGCCCACTCTTGTGAACCAAAGTTGCTTGCTGCTTTTGCTCATTTACAAAAGAAGCTCCACAATTATGGGCTAGTTATAGCCCCAGAAAAAAATTCAACAAGTGCCTCCTTACTCTTATCTGGGATATTGTTTAATGCCTCAGGCCATTGTGCCTCAAAAAATACAAATCCGGCGAGATTGTTTAAAAACATTAAATGATTTCCAAAAGCTACTGGGAGACATTAACTGGATTAGACCTCAGTTGCGGTTGACAACCGGTGAATTACAACCTTTGTTTAAAATATTATGTGGGAAAGCTGATCCTACTTCTCCCCGCGAGATAACACGGGGAAGAGGCTTTGCTTGTATTTCTCCAGGTCCGGAAGAAAAACCTTTGTGAATTCCTGGTCGGTGTTAAACCATACCATGAGCGACAGCCCACAGAAGAAGAGACATCTATAGATACCCATCCACGCCCCTAGGGTGTGGGAAAGCTCACTTTCCGCAGCTGCAGAAGGACTTTCCACTTCAGACCCTGTTAAATGGATAAAGACTTTGGGTAGAGGGTTTGCTGGAGATATTGCTATTCTGTTTATTGTTCTGTTTATTTTACATAGTCCTCAGATGTAAACAAATAGCCCTCTGACAGGCTGTAAATGAAATAACTACACGTTCTGTGTTTCTCATGCTGCAAAAACAAAAAAGGGGGAGATGTAGTCACACAACAGCCTAGCCGACTGTCCCCCCCATGTCTTTCCTTAAGGAAAGAAGAGCCTGTAAGACTGTGCCTTTTTAGGAACTTTGCTTATCTCTATATTTTACACCTTATGTCTCTCTGTCTGGTCCCCAAAAGATGGTTTACAGCCAAAGACGGGTAAGATATCTCACGGGAGATACAACCTAAGCCAGGCAAAACCGAGTGGGGACCCCCAATGAGCTGCCTTAAAAGATCCAAAAAGGAGCCTTGCCTCCCCTTCCCCCTGCCTGGGAAAAGCCACTGCTGTCTCTGGCTTTCCTCAAAGGAGATCGGTAGCCAATGACGGGTAATGATCAGTAAGCGTTTTTACAACCTAAGACAGGAGTCGATCGCTTTGATGATTGATATCCAATGACGGGTAAGTAAAAATGTCTGTACTGACTACCTAAGCCAGACACGATCTCAAATAAATAAATAAATAAAAATAAAAAAAGGGGATATGTAGGGAATTGGAGCATTAAGGGTTAAGAAAATTTAACTTCAAGCAGAGTTTGGGAGGATGGCTGAGGGAAACTCCGATAAGCATAAAAAACAGACACCTGCTGTTCTGGGAACGGGACAATATTAAAAGGTCTAAAGAACAGTCAGGGTCAAACTTTGAGAAAACGTAACTAATCTGTACTTGCTGCCTCAGCCGCTTTATGTAACCTTCTTGTTTCTGTGTGTATAAAAGAAAGCTGGCTTCATGATGAAATTCAAAGTATGAGAGAAGCTGAACCTTTAAAATTTGATGCCGCTCAGGCTGCCTCTGAGTTTGTTGATGTTCTTAGGAGTGTTTTGCCCTCTATGCCTTATATTACCCATTCTGTTATAATATTTCTTACATTGGGCATCTGTGTCTGCTTGGTTCTGTGCCTACTCCCCATCCTCATCAGATGTTTCATCAACAAAATGTTAGACTTACGAGCTGACATCCATCAGCTTGAGCTCAAGGCGAAGCCTTAAGTCTTTCTCCCCCATGCATTTAGAGGGGCGGGTTAGTCAACGACGGGCAAATACTTGGGAGCCGCTTCAACACCTAAGACAGGGCTTGTATTAATAAAATATGAGTACCAATGACGGGTAAGTTGAGGCAGGCGTCCTGGGATGCCTAAGTCAGGCACCGTCACCTCGCCATCCTGGCTGGATGGACTTTGCTTTTATAAAATAAAAAAGGGGGAGATGTGGGGAGCCATGGTTTCTTGCAGCCCTGAACCTTGCAGACTGGCTCGGTTTCTGCCCCCATAACATTGTCTCTGCCTTATCTGAAAAGCGCCTAACGGCTGCTGAGGAATGTGGTGAAAACGGCCAGTTCCCAGACACAGAAAACTAAGGGCTTTCTAGACAATTAGTAGATTCTGTCTCCTTGAAATATTTACTTTTGTGAGTTTCAGTGACCTTGTATCTTCTATGTCAAAGTAAAGTTGAGGCTGGAAAGATTTACTTTCACTGAGATAATGCATATCTTCTTCGTTTAACTGCACGTACTCAAATTGTATATATTGGTTAGAGATAATAAACTCAGGGCTTCAGCATGACTGAAGACCGGCCGCATTAGCATTTGTGTGTGTCTTTTATTTCATTCCCACTCCCCCATTCAGGTACTGATCGACTCGTGGCGGCTGGCCCGTCACACAGCCCAACTAGTTCTGGCAAAGGGGAGGGAGCTGTGGAAGCAGGACCAGCTGTGGTGTTGGTCGCCGCCATTGCTCTGGGCCACCTCTCACAACTCACCCCACCCCTGGCCCCACCTACCTGGGCAGATCCCTGCAGGAGTAAACAGAACTGCTGAAACATACGGGCTCTGAATCTGGTGCAGGAAGAGCTTTGGAACTTCAGAAGCTCTCCGCATACCCACACAGACACTACGCCCTGTGACCCAGGTGAACTATTAACAGAGGAGAGGCCCATCTCCCAGGGAATCCCCCCCATTGTGTGAGAAGCTGGAATAGTGCAGAGAAAACATAGCACTACCATGTGAGAGAGAAAAAAAGGCTGCAGTCGGAGAGAAAATAAAACATTCTACCCACAAGTACTAGAAAACAAAAGAAAGACCTCTTCCTATCAACCTTTTGCAGAAGCCACTCCTGTAGATGTCTAGGAAGAGAAATAATAAATCAGTAATTGCCATGAATAACCAAGGCAACAAGACAGCTCAGAAAGAAAGTGAAAAGTCTCCAGAGAAGGAACTTAAAGATATGGAAATATGTGACTTAAATGACAGAGAATTCAAGATTGCAGTTCTGAAAAAACTCAACGAGATGCAAGAAAACACAGATAGGCAGTTAAATGAACTCAGAAACACAATCAAAGAACAACATGAGCATTTTACGAAAGAGATTAAAATTTTAAAAAAGAACCAAATAGAATTTCTGGAGATTAAGAACTCAATAGAAGAAATTAAGAATGAAATAACCAGCTTATGTAGTAGAGTTGACCAGATGGAGGAAAGAATCAGTGACATCAAACATAGAAACCTGGAAATTATGCAGATGGAAGAAGAAAGAGACTTGAGACTTAAAATAAATGAAAGAACTCTACAAGAACTTTCTGACTCCATCAGAAAGAGCAATATAAGAATAATGGGCATACCAGAAGGAGAAGAAAGAGAGAAGGGAACAGAGAATATATTCAAACAAATTGTCGATGAGAACTTCCCAAACTTGTGGACAGAACTGGATCCTCGAATCCAAGAAGCAAATAAAAGACCTAATTACCTCAATCCCAACAGGCCTTCTCCAAGGCACATTGTGTTGAAGCTGTCTAAAATCAACGACAAAGAAAGAATCCTCAAGGCACCCAGGGAAAAGAAGACCGTAACCTACAAAGGACAGCCCATTAGATTATCATCAGATTTTTCAGCAGAAACTCTACAAGCCAGGAGGGAGTGGAACCAAATATTCAAACTATTGAAAGAGAGAAATTATGAGCCAAGAATAATATATCCAGCAAAGAAATCCTTTAGATATGAAGGAGGAATAAAGACTTTCCAGACATACAGAAGCTGAGGGAATTTTCTAATACATAACCAGCACTACAAGAAATACTAAAGGAGGCTATTCGACCACCATCAACAGGGACAATTTGTGGCAACCAAAACATAAAAAGGGGGAGAGTAAAGGCTTGAACCGGAATATGGGAATGGAGAAAGTAAGCGTGCTGAAGATAATGGAATACTCTAAATATCAAACTTTCTTTTACATAAACTTAAGGGTAACCACTCAAAAAAAAATCCAGAACTGAAATATATACTGTAATAAAAGAAGAAACAGAGGGAAACATCATAGAATACCACCACACAGAAATAATAGACAACAACAAAAAGGCAAAGAAACAATGCAGACAGCCTTACCAGAAAACTAAAGATAGAATGACAGGAAATCCTCACATATCAATAATCACCCTAAATGTAAATGGACTGAACTCACCAATAAAAAGGCACAGAGTAGCAGATTGGATCAAAAAACTAAACCCAGCCATATGCTGTCTCCAAGAGACACATCTCAGCTACAAGGACAAGCATAGACTCAAAGTGAAAGGGTGGAAATTGACACTCCAAGCAAATGGTACCCAGAGAAAATCAGGTGTAGCCATAATGATATCAGATGAAACAGACTTCAAGGTGAAAAAGATAACAAGAGACAAAGATGGACATTTCATAATGGTGAAGGGGACTGTACAACAAGAAGACATAACAGTCATCAATATTTATGCCCCCAATCAGGGAGCACCGAAATACACCAAGCAACTACTAACAGAACTAAAGGGAGAAATTGGCCAAAACACAATTATACTAGGGGACTTAAATATATCATTGACAGCTATGGATAGATCATCCAAACAGAAAATAAATAACGAAATAGTAGCCCTAAATGCCACATTAGATGAAATGGACATAATTGACATTTAGAGAGCACTTCATCCTAAAACATCAGACTATACATTCTTCTCTAGTGTACACGGAACATTCTCAAGGATAGACCATATATTGGGACATAAAATCAGTCTCAACAAATTTAAGAAGATTGAAATCATACCATGCATATTCTCTGATCACAAGGCTTTGAAATTGGATATCAACTGTAAAAAGAAAGCAGGGAAAAAACACAAATACATGGAGATTAAACAACATACTTTTAAAGAAGGACTGGGTCAAAGAAGAAGTTAGAGGAGAGATCAAAAGATACATAGAAACAAATGACAATGAAAATACATCCTACCAAAATTTTGGGGATGCAGCGAAAGCAGTTTTAAGAGGGAAATTTATCTCATTACAGGCCTATTTCAAGAAACAAGAAAACTCCCAAATAAATAACCTCATGTTACACCTTAAAGAACTAGAAAAAGAAGAACAAGTAAAACCCAAACTCAGCAGAAGAAAGGAAATAACAAAAATTAGAGCAGAACTAAATGAAATAGAGAACAAAAGGACAATAGAAAAAATTAATGTGACAAAGAGCTGGTTCTTTGAAAAGATTAACAAAATTGACAAACCCTTGGCTAGACTTACTAAGATAAAAAGAGAGAAGACACTGATTAACAAAATCAGAAACGTAAAAGGGGAAATTATCACGGACACCACAGAAATACAAAGGATTATCCAAGAATACTATGAAGGACTATATGCCACCAAATTCAACAACCTAGAAGAAATGGATAAGTTCTTAGAAACATATAGCCTTCCAAGGCTGAACCATGAAGAACTGGAAAATCTAAACAGACCGATCACCAGTAACGAAATTGAATCAGTCATCCAAAACCTTCCCAAAAGCAAAAGTCCGGGACCAGATGGCTTCACTAGTGAATTCTACCAAACCTTCAAAGAGGCTCTAATACCAATCCTGCACAAACTCTTCCAAAAAATTGAAGAAGAGACAGTACTCCCCAACTCATTTTATGAGGCCAACATTACCCTGATACCAAAACCTGGTAAGGACAGCACAAAAAAAGAAAACTACAGACCAATATCTCTGATGAATACCGATGCAAAAATCCTAAATAAAATTCTAGCAAATCGAATACAACAATGCATTAAAAAGATTATTCATCACGACCAAGTGGGGTTCATCCCCAGGGCACAAGGATGGTTCAACATACGCAAATCCATCAATGTGATACATCATATAAACAAAATAAAGGACAAAAATCATATGATTATATCATTTGATGAAGGAAAAGCATTTGACAAGATACAACATCCATTTATGATTAAAACACTTAATAAAATAGGTATAGAAGGAAAATACCTTAACATAATAAAGGCCATATATGACAAGCCCTCAGCTAATCTCATAATTAACGGAGAAAAACTGAAGCCCTTTGCTCTACGTTCAGGAACACGACAGGGATGTCCCCTATCACCTATGCTTTTCAACATCGTGTTGGAAGTCCTTGCCAGAGCAATCAGGCAAGAGAAAGAAATAAAAGGCATCCAAATTGGGAATGAAGAAGTTAAATTATCACTCTTTGCAGATGACATGATGCTATATATAGAAAACCCTAAAGACTCCACCAAAAAGCTATTAGAAACAATCAACGAATACAGTAAAGTTGCCGGCTACAAAATCAACTCACAAAAGTCCATTGCCTTCCTATATACTAACAATGAAATCTCAGAAAAAGAAATACAAAAAACAATTCCTTTTGCAATTGCAACAAAAAGAATAAAATACCTAGGAATAAACTTAACCAAGGATGTGAAAGACCTATATGCTGAAAACTATAAGACTTTTTTGAAAGAAATTGAAGAAGACACAAAGAAATGGAAAGACATTCCGTGCTCATGGATTGGAAGAATCAACATAGTTAAAATGGCCATATTACCCAAAGCAATATACAGATTCAATGCAATCCCCATCAAAATCCCAATGGCATATTTTAAAGAAATAGAACAAAAAATCATCAGATTTGTTTGGAACCACAAAAGACCCCGAATAGCCAAAGCAATCTTAAGAAAAAAGAACAATAATGGAGGTATCACACTTCCTGACTTTGGCTTGTACTACAGGGCTACAATAATCAAAACAGCATGGTATTGGCAGAAAAACAGACACATAGACCATTGGAACAGAATTGAGAACGCAGAAATAAACCCACATAAATATGGACAGATAATCTTTGACAAAGAAGCAAAAAAACATACAATGGAGGAAAGACAGCCTCTTCAATAAATGGTGCTGGGAGAATTGGAAAGCCATGTGCCAAAGAATGAAACTGGACTGCTATTTGTCACCATGTACCAAAATTAATTCAAAATGGATGAAAGACTTAAGCACAAGACCTGAAACAATAAACTGCATAGAAGAAAACATAGGTACTAAACTTATGGACCTTGAATTCAAAGAGCATTTTATGAATTTGACTCCAAAGACAAGGGAAGTAAAAGCTGAAATAAATGAATTGGACTATATCAAACTTAAAAGCTTCTGCACAGCAAAAGAAACCATCGACAAAATAAAGAGGCAACCAACTGAATGGGAGAAGATTTTTGCATATAGTGCCTCTGATAGGGGCTAATATCCAAAATACACAAAGAACTCATATAATTCAACAACAACAACAACAACAAAAAATCCAATTGAAAAATGGGCAGAGGACCTGGAGAGACCTTTCTCCAAAGAGGACATGCGAGTGGCAAATAGACATATAAAAAAATGCTCAACATTACTAATCATCAGAGAAATGCAAATAAATACCACAATGAGATATCACCTCACCCCAGTCAGAATGGCTATCATCAACAAGACAAATAGTAACAAGTGTTGGAGAGGCTGTGGAGAAAAAGGAACCTTCATACACTGTTGGTGGGAATGCAGACTGGTGCAGCCGTTAGGTAAGGCAGTGTGGAGGTTCCTCAAAAAATTACGAATAGAATTACCATATGACCCAGCAATCAGCAATCCCTCTCCTGGGGATCTACCCAAAAAAATCTGAAAACACTTATCCATAAAGACACGTGTGCTCCAATGTTCATTGCAGCTTTATTTACAGTGGCCAAGACATGGAAACAACCAAAATGTCCTTCGATAGATGAATGGATAAAGAAGTTGTGGTATATACACACAATGGAATACTATTTGGCGGTAAGAAAAGATGATATAGGAACGTTTGTGTCAACATGGATGGATCTTGAGAGAGTAATGCTGAGCGAAACAAGTCAGACAGAAAAAGTAGAGAACCATATGATTTCACTGATATGTGCTATATAAAACTGAAAACAACAAGAGAACAAGACAAGCAACTGAAAGAATAAAAACTTATAGACATAGACAATAGTTTAGGGGTTACCAGAGGGTAAGGGAGGAGGGTGGAACGGGGCTCTAGAAGAGGGTAAACGGGGTCTAATATATCATAACGGAAACAGAACTGACTCTGGGTGGTGAACACACAATGTGAGATACAGATAATGTATTACAGAACTGTACACCTGAAATCTATGTAACTTTACTTAGAATTGTAACCCCGATAAACTTTAAAGAAAAAAAAGAAAGTACTGCATGTAAACATCCTGCACAAAACGAATGAAAACACATGGGCCTATGCACACTCTGGGACTGTTTTCCCAGGACCAATCCTGCCTTAGAACTGCTGAGGACTTTCGTTTCTTCATTACTAGACGGAAATATGAGGCACAGCTGAGACAATTATAACTCTATTCTGAAGGTGAAGCAACAGTTCCGGTTTGGCATGTGTTTTATTCCCAAACTCTCCTTCAGGCTTTACCTGCATTGTCACTAAGGAGTCAGGGCTGGGGGTGGGTATCTTTGTGGGTCTATGACAAGGTTTTCTGTGTTCTGCTTCTCAAGGTTCTGAGTCTGTAACTTGTGAAATACAACTTGCAAAGTGCCTCTCTAGGCGGAAGTACCATTAAAATTCATTATCTCCTCCTCTGAGAATCAGGGAGAGATGCTGGCACCCATGTGGAGAAGGGCCTCACTTACAAACATGTCGGGGCCAGGAGAGGGTGATTTGTGCAGGCCGGCAAGGAACCCCAGCATGCCAGGCTGTCACTGCAGGGTAACAGGCAAGGGGCTGAAAAATGGAGGGAGAAAAGAGGCAGGCAAGTGTTCTCACAGTAGATGGTGAGGGTGGAAGGATGTGGTCATGGACAGAGAGGAAAGAAAGATGAATGGAGCCTGAGTCAGTCATAAGCTAAAGCAAACAGGAAGGTTTTAAAATGAGATTTGAGGAGAGGAAGTGGTTCTGAGCAAGGGAGGGAGAGAGTTCCAGAGATCTGTCTTGGAAATGAGCTACTCTTCCTCATGTGAATATTCCTCATGTGGATAGTCCTCCTCATGTGAATATTTCTTGGCGGCACTGACAGATGAGTGAACCAATTTATTTTATTATAAATTTTTTTAATCACAACTGGCTCCAACTTTTCCCTAGAACTTGAATCAAAAAGGATTGAGACTTTAGGTTTGAAAACATTCAGTGGATTCATCTGTGTTAAATTGCTCTGCTGCCTGCTGCTCTTAGCAAACACTCGGGGCCACCCAGATGCAGAAAGCACAGGGAGTGGGGAGGCCTGTTCAACCGAGGTCATCTCTCTGATACTATGTCCACTGCACCTCATGTCCAGGGAACATGATCCCAGGAGAGCTCGGCATCTTTCTAAATTGCCAGGTGTGGAATTAAGATTGGCTAATTCCCCACTGGGCAAGAGGAGCTGTGTATGATGGAAGGAGAAAGACGGATGGGGCCGCAGGGCTGGGGGCCTGGAGTAAGTTCACGTGAAAAAGACAAGGATTTTTTTGCCTGGCATTTCCATGGAAAGCATGAAGACACAGATCCAACAAATAAAGGGCAATGTGCCTTCTATGAATTAATCCTAAGTCAGTTCTAGCAGGCAAAAAACAAAAACAAGCTTCATTTAAAGAACTTAAAAACAGTACCTGTTTCCAGTTCCTTGGGGAAGTCCCCTTCCCGGGACAGTTTATCAGAAAATGTCCATATTGTGGAAGATAGTAAAAGTCTTCTGGGTTTTAATAACTAAGAAGGAAGGAGGGAGGGAGGGAGGGAGGGAGGGAGGGAGGGAGGGAGGGAGGGAGGGAGGGAAGGAAGGAAGGAAGGAAGGAAGGAAGGAAGGAAGGAAGGAAGGAAGGAAGGAAGGCTACTGCAAGTAAGGAAACAAATTTTTACTTATTCTTAATTTTAATTGATTTAAATATAAGTAGGCATGTGTGACTAGTGGCTACCATATTGGAGAGCAGCGGTCTATGGTATTATGAACCATAAGAGCTAGGGGTTTAGGTGAGGGTGCAGGAAACAATTATTGGAAGAGAGGGATTCAAGGAACAAGAAAGCTCCTTGTTAGATGAATTGGTTACATGTACTGAAATCATAAAGAATTAAGGATGGAGAAGTGATAGAGACAGTGGCAGTGAACCAGGAGCCCAAAATCATTGAAAAATAAGGGGAAGTGACCCAGAATCCATCATAGGATGATTGTAATGGGGTGGGGGGGTCTGATAGCATCAGATTCAGAGCTGAGGACTTCAGAGAGGTCTGAAGGGCAAAAAGGAGCAGAAGGACTACCTGCCCCACCTCTGGTCCAGCAGAGTGTATTCCAGAGTGTGCAATGGGACAGCATATGGAATTGGGGAAGGACGGGAAATGCAGAACATACAGGCCATGCTCACACACCTACGGATGCTAGGAATGAGGAGAGCAGGGATGCCCTGGGGTTCCAGGACATCTCACGGTGACTGACACAAATGAGCTGCAAGACACACGCAGATGAGTCATGGTGGACACTGGTTAGTGCGTATTGAGGCTGTGGGGGTTGGAGGTGGGCAGAGGTAACAGATCCAGTTCCTTCTGCCTCCATGGGCAGTGATATTGGGCGAGCATCCAAAGCCCCCCAGAGCCTGCTGAACCCCATTTTGATGGGTTATGGAGACTAGGAGAGGTATGCTCCCATTCCAGGGGCAAAAATACCCTATTTGAAGCACTCAGGGTTCACTCTTAACCCTTGTCCAAGGGTGTGAAGAACTCAAGAGGCCATGAAAGATGACTTTTAGAAGGGAAAACATTCAAAGATGTCATTCTCCCTACACTAAACTTTAAACACAGTACATTCGCAATGAAAATTCCAGGTGGGTGCTTTGAGGAACTCAGTATTACTTTATTTTAAGATATATATGGAGAGGACGGCTGGATGGCTCAGTTGGTTGGAGCACAAGCTCTTAACAACAGAGTTGTGGGTTCGATTCCCACATAGGCCAGCGAGCTGCGCCCTCCACAACTACCGTGTTTCCCAAAAAATAAGACCTAACCGGACCATCAGCTCTAATGCGTCTTTTGGAGCAAAAATTAATATAAGACCTGGTCTTATTTTAATATAATATGAGACCCGATCTTATAATATAATATAATATAATATAATGTAATGTAATGTAATGTAATGTAAAGTAATGTAATGTAATATAATATAATATAAATACTGGGTCTTTATAATGTAAGGTAATACAATATAATATAACATAACATAACATAATAAAATATAATATAAGACCTGGTCTTATACTATATTATATTATATAAGACCAGGTCTTATATTAATTTTTGCTCCGAAAGATGCATTAGAGCTGATGGTCTGGCTAGGTCTTATTTTCAGGGAAACATGGTAGATTGAAGACAACAAGCTGCCACTGAGCTACCAGAGGGGCAGCCAGATGTCTCAATTGGTTAGAGCACAAGCTCTCAACAAGGTTGCCGGTTCAATTCCCACATGGGATGGTGGGCTGCACCCCCTGCAACTAAAGATTGAAAACAGGGACTGGACTTGGAGCTGAGCTGCTCCCTCTACAACTAGATTGAAGGACAACAGCTGGAGCTAATGGTCCCTGAAGAAACATGCTATTCCCCAACATTCCCCAATAAAAATAAAAATTAAAAAAAATTTAAATAAAAGGAAAAAGATATATAGAGAAAAAGAAAGGTCTATAAATGGTAAATCAACTTTAAAAGGCCAAGTGAAGTAGTGGGCTTGTCCTAGTGGACAAAAAGACATATTTCAAAGTTATAGCAATAAAAAGCAGTGTGCCATTGGGACAAAAGTAGAAAATATATCAGGGAGACAGAATAGAAAATGCAGAGCAAAACCCACATCTATATGGAAATTTAATATCCAATAAAGGTGGTGGCAAAAATCATAAAGGAAAAAACAGATTGTTTAGTAAATAGTACTGGGGAAATTGTAAGTATATCAAGCAAGATAAAATCGAATCTCTACCCAACACCTAAATAATAGTGAGTTCCAGATGGATTTAATACTTACATGAGAAATGTAAAACTATGAAGTTAATAAGATATATAAGGGAATACCTTTATGATCCACAGGTAGGTGACGACTTATTAAAAGTTTAAATGTACAGAAAAACCATTAAGTTTGATTACATGAAAATGAAGGACTTTTGTTCGAAAAAAGGTCAGTGCAAAGATAATAGATGACAAGGGGAGATTTTGCAATGAATAAACCAACAAGCTACTAAAATGTAGAACAAGAAATGTCTTCAAGCCAACAAGAAAATTTCAACAACCCTAACCGAAAAATGGATGGAAGCATTTACAGGGAGGAGGCCAGGAAAGGTGACCTGCATTGGAAGACGTGCTCAGGGCCATTACTAATCAGAGAAATGCAAACTAATACCACAGAAAATCACTTTACACCTATTAGCCTGGCACAAATTCAAAAGCTGACTAATGCCAAGGACTGGCAGGAATGTGGGGCACTGGGACCCTCATGCAGCCTCGGCTGGTAGGAGTGAAAGTTGGGGGCGGCCATTCTGGAGTACAGTCTACTCAAATCAAGCCAATCACCCCTATGACCTAATATCAGAATTGCTGGGGTCATAGGGGTGATTGGCTTGATCAAATTTTTACACAGCGCATGGTGGAGACCTGCTTTATAATATTTATTGCAATAAGCCAATCACAAAAAGGACAAATACTATACGATCCCACATATATGAGGTCCCCAGAGGAGTCAAATTCATAAGAGACAGGAAGTAGAACAGTGGGTGCCAGGGGCTGCGGGGGAAGGGAATGGGGCATTAGTGTTTAATGGGAACAGAGTTTCAGTTGGGGAAAATGGAAAGTTCTGGAAATAGACGGTGGTGATGGCTGCACAACATGAATGTGTTTAGTCCTGCTGGATTGTACTTAAAAATGGTAAAACAGTAAATTTTGTTATATGTATTTGCCCAAAACAAAAAATGGAAAAAAAAAAGTTTAAAGAAAGGCAAAGTTGGCTAATTCACATTAAAATTGCCCTATACCTCCTTTTTAAAAAGAAAACAGTATTCACTGCAGCTTTACTTATAGCATCAGAGGGTTGAAGGCAACCCTGCCATAGCTGAGCTCCTACGCATATACCAATGTTATAAAGTAGTGCTGATCTCTTACTGTCACAGAACAAAGCACATCACGGAGATTGTCTCATTGAATGCTCACAGCATTCAAAAGGGGGCTGTTATTTCTGTTCCCATTTTAGAACTCAAGAACTCTAAAAAAGAGGTTAAATAATTCACCCCAAATCTCACGCCTGGAAAATAAGAAAACCAGGATCAGACCACAGAGTGTAGGATGTTTTTTACCATTATACTTTCCAATATAGCTATTGTCATCGATGAAAATGAACTGGAATTCAGACACATTTTTATCGTCACCAAAATTTCCAAACTAAGCACTCCTCTTTCTTTAGAATTCAAAATTAAACCTCTTCTCAGGCTCAACACGTCCCATCCCAGAGATTTTATTAACTTGGGGTCTATTTTCTCTTCAACTCATAACACACTGATTATCTTAGTTAACAATAAACTCCCTAAATCTTGTGACTAAAGTGGACAACCTTAGAAATCATGCATGATGAAAAGTGCTGCTTTTAACCCTGCTTCATTTCTGAGCACGGAACTGATGACGAAACCAGCTGAGGCAGCACCTAATGGAAGCGTAATATTCTAATAGGGGGTCTTATTTTAAAGCAAACTCTGTAGAAAGGATGGCTTGTACAACCCCACTGAGACATCAAGACAGCTTTGGTGACTGTGCACTTTGTCCGTAAAGACAATAGTTAAAGAGAGACGACAGTTAAAGAACGCATCCTATCTGGATGCTAAGCAGTAAATGCACCCTGTGGGAACATGTCACATGAAGCAAATAATCCTTTAGGAGAGGGGCCCCAATTACATGGGGACATCCATGGGGTTTGCTAGCATTTTTCACTCATCTTCTCATAAAATAATTAATGAAGCGAAGATTAAGACTCACATTTTTCCCTCTCGGGTCCTCGGGCTGAAGGTTTGCCGTAGCCACTGTCACAACCGGTGGCTCTCCTGGGCCCACTTAACACAGAAAAGGCTTTGTTAGAGGATTTAGCCTCCTGGCCTGAGCGCCTTGAGCTCCGACAGCCACTTCACTGTGGCAGTGCTGTTGCCATAGTTACCAGGCCCTCCCAGGGTGCTTTCCAGGTTACAGACATTGCTGGAAAACAGAGGAGTTCCTTGGTTTCTATTCGCACAGTTTCTATTGGTTTTATTCTTAGATTTAAAAAAACCATCGTGACCCTCTGACATCCAAACATTATGCATCTCAATTCTGGTGTTCGAGAGCACAGTATGGCCTTATCAACAGCCATGCCCACAGCTTGGCTTGCCAAATGAGATTTATGCCTTTACATAAATGTCTTCATATTATGTCTATGTCATGTCATAACATGACATGGCAGGGTGGGGCTTCCTGCCAGGGAATCTCGCGACGAGTTACCTCAATAAGGAAAAAAATACACTTCTGTTCAAACATATATTACTGATATAACAAAGTAAAAAAAAAAAATAGTGGCCAACTGAAAACCATAATTTATTTTTTTTATAATTTTTTGTAAATTATAATTTACAAATTCTTTTCCAGGAATCAGATTACTCAAGGTGAGGCACAGATGTACCATATTGGGTACTAAAGGAAAGCCAAGGTCTGCAAGGTCATCAGCATCACTCAAGTAGCTCTCAGGGAGAGCCCGCCAGCAGCCAGCCCCACACACCAACCATGGTGAGTGCAGTACTGCACGAAGACAGGACCATTCCATGTGGGCATGGAATCTCAGCCATCGTTATGAAGTCAGATAACCCCGTCTACAAAACAATACCAGAGCCGGTTTTTACCTTGGAATTTTACAAAACCCTACAACAAGGCCTGAGGACAACATGAACCCAAGCCTAGAAAGAAAACTAGGTGCTTTTTCTACATGAGTAAGACTTCAAGGTGAAGGGTCATCAAGGAGCTGGGCCTATCATAGTAAAGAGCACCAGCTTGGAAGCCAGGCTGATCTGGGGTAAATCCCAGCCCCTTGTAGGGAGAACTCATGGTCACTCTCCTTGTGGCAACATGGGAAGGATAATACCAACTGTGTGACTTAATGAGATACTGCAGGTGATGTGCTTGACACGACACTGGGAACACTAAACATTCAATGAGTTGTAGCTGTAATAACAACGAGAAGAAAGAAAGTGAGAGAGGAGGAGGAAACGGAGAAAGGAAAAATGACAAGAAGTGCTGCGTCCAGCGCAGACAGGAGGCCTAGGGCTGAGGGGGAAGGGTGGGAGATTAAGAAAGACACAGAGACAGGAAAGCTGGGATCAGGAGGTCCACTGTCCATGGATGGCAGAGCAGTGGCGCAGTTTTTATTTCTCACACGGTTTTTATAGTCTTAGAACAATTGCCTATACAAGCTCGTATTAGTAGAACAAGCAATTATTAGAAGAACAAACTGTTCTGTGAATATGCAACTTTGTATGTCTATGGCTGTAATTGTGTTATCTTGTTCTTTCTGGGGGAAGATGTTGAGGTGAGGCCTCCCTTGAATGACCTTGCAGGCTGTAAGGTCCTTGTCAGTGTATATCCTGCTCCCCACATCTCCCCCTTCTCTTTTGGTTTAAGCCATGGTCTGTGAGTCTCGCATATCATATCAGAAAATATATTTAAACCGATCACCCTTGTCTGTCAAAAGTGTCATGAATGTAATAGTTACTGTTGCATGTACTTTTCCAGGGGACAAAACCTTTATGTTGAAACTTACTGAAAAGAATAGATGGAGAACTGATGTTATCACATCAAGAATTACTCACATCATTGAATATAGCCACAGAGGTAGAAGCTCTCCTAGCCGGGGGGAAAGTGGGGAACTACGTCCACCTCTATCAACACCGTGAGTAATTAGATGACCCCTATGTGGCTGTGCCTGTCTTAGGTTGTTCCTTCATTGAGGAATCTTACCCGTCATTGACTAACCAGCCATCTTTTTGGGGTCGAGTTCTCCAGATGGCCCCTATGTGGCTGTGCCTGTCTTAGGTTGTTCCTTCCTTGAGGAAGCTTACCCGTCATTGACTAACCAGCCATCTTTTGGGGGGTCGAGTTCTCCAGATGGCCCCTATGTGGCTGTGCCTGTCTTAGGTTGTTCCTTCCTTGAGGAAGCTTACCCGTCATTGACTAACCAGCCATCTTTTGGGGGGTCGAGTTCTCCAGATGGCCCCTATGTGGCTGTGCCTGTCTTAGGTTGTTTCTTCCTTGAGGAATCTTACCCGTCATTGACTAACCAGCCATCCTTTGGGGCCAAACAGGGAGACAAGGTGTAAGCACAAAGGTGAAGTAAAGTCCCCGAAAGGATCAATCTCACACTTTTCTTTCTTATTAGGAGGCCTAGGCACGAGACTCTCTGCTGAGTATTTGTAAGGTTTTATGCCCTAAGGCTGTATTTGTGTTATCTTGTTTTTTTCTGGGGGAAGATGCTAAGGCGAGGCCTCCCTGGATGACCTTGAAGGCTGTAAGGACCTTGTCAGCTTACACCCTGCTCTCCACAAGAAAAAGAGAAAGAAAAAAGAAGGAAGAGAAAAAACAGATGAGGCGGGGAGGGAGGAGGAGAAGGCAGAGGAGGAAATACATGTAGGAGGAGAATGACCAGCCCTGAGGTGGAAGAAGAGGAGACAAAGGGAAAGAATCAGAAGGAAGAGGATTGGCGGGATTATTTACAATGTCATGTCATGTGTGAACAGAGATGGAGAAGATGAGTCTTGGCCCCAAGTTATGGAGTGACTAGGGTTCAAATCCTGACTCTAACATGCATATATTCATGACCCCTGAAAGATCTCTGTTCCAGAATTTACCATTTGGCCTTCTCTTCAGACCATATAGGTTCATTGTTTTGCTTATATAAGGTGTGATCAAACAATATGGTGAATGTTTAAATTTTAAAATATTTATTACAGTAAAAGACACATGACCTTAATCCCTCCCAAAATACTTCCCCTCTCTTTGAACACACCTATCCCATCATTCTTGCCACTTTCTGAAGCAGTTCTGGAAGTCCTCTTTCATGAGTGTCTTTAGTTGTGCTGTTGTGGCTGCCTTGATGTCCTAAACTGATTCAAAATGTTTACCTTACCTGGTCATTTTGCCTTTGGGGAAGAGGCAGAAGTCACACAGTGCCAGATCCAGTGAATAAGGTGGGTGAGGACACACCATAATGTTGGTTTTGTGTGTTGTTGTTTTTTACAGAAATTGCTGTACCAGATGCAATGTGTGACACAGAGCCTTTCCATTGTGATAAAAGAAATATGGTATGTGCTGCTGCCCAGTGCCATCCAATGGAAAGGCAGGGATCTTCAATATGTGAAGCAATGCTTTGAACCTTACTAACAATGTGTGACGAGTTTCAACTTGTACGGTGCTGTCAGTTGGTTATGAGCTAAGGTTGAGAGAAGGTGTGTTTTAAAGTGTGCTGTAAATTATCTTCCATCATGACAACGCTCCATGTCACACATTGTTTCTGGTATATGGTGATTTCTGTCAAATAAAAACATTACGGTATGTCTTCATCCACCTTCTTCAGTGGATCTGGCATGCAACTTCAGGCTCTTCCCCAAAGTCAAAATGATTCGGGACATTGAGGCAGCTACAATAGCGCAATCAAAGACACTCACAAAAGGGGACTTCCAGAACTACTTCAGAAAATGACAAGAGTGATGGGATAGGTGTGTTCGAAGTGAGGGGGAGTATCTTGAGGGGAATTAATGGCAATGTGTCTTTTACTGTAATAAACTTTTTTTAATTAAACATTTACTAAATTGTTTGATCACACCTTGTAGTTTGACAAAAGGAAAAAAATCCACCCAAACCACCGTCCACTTAAACAGGAACATTAGGTAGGAGAAAAAACAAGGCTCCTCCTGGAGGTGGGTTTGGAAATTCTCAGTGTCCCTTGCCCATTTTCGCTCCTGTCTCTGCAGAACAGTCATTCTGTTCCAACATCTTCTCCAGAGTATAGTCAAGAAGGAGGCCTCAGAGGCGGGGTCATAACTCAGAATTACGTGGGACCACTTAACCACTTAACTTGGACCACTTGGGACCAAGTCCGGCCATCCTTATAAAGTTGGCTCCTCCAAGTGCCACCAAGCAACAAGGGGCAGTAAAATAGGATATTGGCCGGACTTCAAGGCACAGGAAACATAGGAGGTCATCTGCTGCCTTTGGCAACATGTGTTGCCTCTAGAACTCGGCCTGGGAGGTGAGGGGTAAAAATTACAAAAGAAACAGGCTTAGGAACCAATGCTGCCTTTATTTTAATCTTTTACTGAGACATTTCCGCAGAATATTTTAAGCTAAGCACTGGGGTTATTTCCCTGATTCCAGGAGCAGGGTAGCTGTGCCATTTTAGGAAATTAGAGGGGCAGATCCAACTATGTGTGTGTAAGTGCCTGTAAGCTAAGCATATGAAATACAATTCACGAATTGTTAGAGAGCAACTCTCACTTTTCACACACATTAAACACATTATTCAATAAAGATACATACTGGCCAAAATAATAAAGAACTGCATACATTCAAAGCCAACAACATAACTTGAACAAGTCTAAGAGTATACAGAGAAATAATGTCTGGGTATTGGCCATCTCAGTGAAAAGCTCATAATTTAGTTTAATCATTTTACAGTATGCCTGAAATAATTAACACCTAACATTACAACCACTAGGTGACATGGTCACTTGGGTCTGCCCAGAATCTTCATGGACTTCAGATTCTCATAGACTTGGCTTGTTCTCACTAGCTGTTGTCACTGCTTTTCAGACCTGACTCCTCAATGCCTGGCCACCCCGAGTGCTGGGTACTGCTCCATATATGATCGCCATGCCCATGCCAGCAGTATGCCCAGATACTTTTGTGTTCCCAAACCAACGCATTTCAGGATTCTTTTGGTTCCTGAGACCTAGGATCTGGGGTTACTTACCCTTCAGGTATATTAACCATGTCTTATTTCCTGTGGTCTGATGCTTTGACATCTGGGGCCTTGCTGACCCTGGAAAGACTGCCTGCCAACCCCAGGGTTAGCCAACTCCTAAATATAGTCAACAACCAGCATGCTTTTCACAGGCAAACCAATTAGTACAGATCCCACACACTTGACCACTTTCTTTCATATTCCAGCCCACTACTCCCTGCTCTAATCACTCTGGGGCCAAGTACCAGACAGTTGGGAACGGTCCCTATGCCCCCGAGTCCACTGAAATTATTCAAATTAGCCCCTTCTAAGCCTCCTCACCCTGCCTAAGCTGTTCCTTCCCACAGGAACCATGATCAAGGCTCCTGACTACAGGTTTCCCTTTGCTTCTGCCTCCTGACCCACCCTCATGCTCCCTGTGTCTCCCCCCCCACATGGTGTGATGTGCCCCCTCCTTTGGGAACCATGAGCAACAATCTATAATTTCAATGGCAACTGTCTCCTGATCTGGTGGCCTTACTGAATCTCAAATTTTCTATTAATACACTATATTTTAAAACATCAGGCAACCAAAGTTTTCCTGGAGGGACGAGAGAGTAAAGGATTGAATGTTCATTTCTGGAACCACACAGCTGTGGGCAAAGTGATTCACTGAGAGAATGGAGTCTTACATCTTACAAAGTCATAAGTCTGCACCAAGGTTTTCAATCCAAACCAAATTTCACTGTCTTTTTAACTCATAGTAAAATGTATAATAATACAAATGTGTCTTCATTTTAGTCTTTCCTTAAATGAGCAAACATCGCCTTATCATCTGTATGAAATGACATCCTCACGCCAGCTTCGGTGTACACACAACTAGTCAATCACTCAACACAGATTTGAGTACCTACTGTATACACTATTCCAGGTCCAAGGATACAACAGTGAAGACAAAAGACAAAAGACAAAACTCTCTCATCCCATGGAGTTTATCACCAGCGGGTAAAACAGACAGTAAGCTGAATAAACAAATGCTTGGTAGGGATTCGCAGGAAAACAAAGCCGGTAAGGGAGATACTGAGTGCCGTTATCTCCCAGGAGGACGGGGGCTTCAGACTATTTTATATCATCATCGAGGAATCATTCAGATATCGGAAAATTCACTCAACTGTCCAACCCTATGATTTCTAGTGTTCAGAGTGGTCCCATCGTCCCCACTCTCTGCTTCTAGGATACTTTCACTACCCACGCCCCAGCACCCCCCTTCCCAAGAAAACATCCCCATTTAGCAGTCACTCCACAGTACCCCGTCCCCACCCCTGGAAATCACTAATCTACTTTCTGTCTCTGGATTTGCCTGTTATGGACATTTCCTATAAGTGGAATCCTACAATATGTGTCCTTCTCTCAATTAGCCTAAGGTTTTTAAGGTTCACCCATGTGTCAGTCCTCTATTCCATTATGGATGAATAATATCCACTGTATGGCTACACTGTAACTTGTTCGTCCACTCACCAGTTGATTGAACATTCGGGTTGGTTCCACTTTTGGGCTATTGTGAGTAATGCTGCTGTGAACATTTGGGTACAAGTTTTTGTGTGGACATAAGTTTTCATGTTTCTTGGGGATAAACCTATGAGTGGAATTGCTGGGTAATATGGTGACTCTATGTTTAATGTCAGGGGAAAGAGCTCCATTTTAAATCAAGTGGTCAAACGAAACCTTACAGATGACATTGGTAAGATGACACAGGAAGGAGGTGACCTAAATAAGCCATACATGGAGATGGGGAGGGGGGCGGGGGGTGATGCCAGGCTGAGAACAGCAACTCAACTATGGCCCGAGCGTAACGGGGAAATACAGAGAAAAGACCAGCACTGGAAAACACAGCCTCGTCATGTGGATCCTGTTGGACATGCAGAGGAGTCTGGACTTCATGCTAAAAGCAACAGACAGGAAATGAAGGCTTCCAAGCAGTGCAGTGACATGATAAGGTTTGATGTGGCCGATGGTAATGGACTGAACATGGGTAAGCCTGGAGGAGATGTAGTCAGGTAAAATTCCCAGTTCTCTCCATGACATTGAAGGAAGCATCCAGGATCACCTAACTGTGCCACATTTGGCTATCATAACATCCAGATTTAAGTCCCAGCTCTGCCACCAACTCTATTAAATATGAAAGACATAAACACTCATGGTAACAACAAATACACCTGAGTGAGCCAAACGTGACACAATCAGACCAGTCCAAATTCAGCCACATTTATACACAGGTGCTATAATTATTTCAAAGATGATCCATATTAAAAGGGTTTATTTACCTTCCTTTCCCTGATGAGTCTTTTTTTTAACTTAAAAATTATTTCAATCAAATGAATGAGATTATGTCACTTCTCTTAAGAGGCAAAGCAACTCTAGTACATACATGTATACATGCACATGTTATGTCCACACATAAACATACAATCATTGCAATTTTTCTCTCCACTAAACGAACATTTCGCCAAGGTAATATTTTCCCTTGGAAAATTCCCAGTGGGGAGCAGGTTTCCTTCTATGAATGAAACAGGACTTTGAGCCAAATTTAATTAGCCCTTCAAGGTAGCTAACCTTAGCTGACATCAAGAGTACACTGGGCACATGAAATGTCGGGGTGTGGAATTAAGCCCTGGTCATTCACAAAAGGTGAAAGCATTCACACAAGACTCTACAAAGTGGGAAAGAAAAAAGGTTGTATTCAAGTTCGGAAGAGAGAATTACTGGCAGACTCCTTTGTCAGGGCAGAGCGTGACAGGCAGCTGCACTTAACGTCAGGTTAGCTCTTTCTTATATAGGAAAAGGGGGCTCAGTCAGGCAGGTCTGAAGGCTGACATCCTTCCTGGAGTCTGATCTGTTTGAAGACGATGCTATCTCTGGATGCTAAACTAGGATTCTGCCATCGGGGCCTGGGACTTTACCAGAAAATATTGCAAGAGAGTTGTAACTTGGATTCCAGGGTCTGGGCACCTGAGGATTAAGAAATTGTTTTTTCCCAGGTTAGGATATTGTTAATTAACGAGGTATGGGTTTACATGAGAAAGGGAACAAACAGTTCTTCAGTTAATCAGTGAGGGGAGAAGCAAAGAGAAAACAGATTAATATCAGGGTGGATCAAACTGCAAACAAAGTCTAATTACAGGTGGCTAGATAGCGAGCTATGCAGTGAGTCACACTGCAAACTGGCTCAGTCTAACTGTCTTATTGACACCCTGAATCTTACCCTTACAGGAAAGAGGACTCTTAGTCCTCTAATATACTTTTTTTTTTTCATAAGGAAATAAAACCTTATCTGCATTTGCATCTTTGAAAAACATCTTCCATTATTGTCACTTACGAAAACAAATCTTTCCATTTCTTAGGTTTATTTCTAGTTTCTTCCTTTGGCTTCCCCAAGATAAATCAAAGAAACTTTTAACCAAGAATAGATGTCCACAGAGAAAGGACTCTGACATGAAAATGATCACAATCTTTTGGAAACCATATCCACCATCTGTGAGCATTTCCCTGTGTGACTGAAGGAAGACCCAGTGGCTCAGCGCACTGCCGTCAAGAGAACTGAGCACTTGAGCTGGAAGCCTCCTGCTCAGTGTTTCCGTCTCCTGGTATTGTTTTCTTCAGACACACACCACAAAACCCATCCATTTTCCCATCTTCACTTCCTGACATTTTCAGAATGAGGGCTGCTATTGATTTTGCCCTTAAGCAAAGTATGTTATTTCAATTCAAAAATACAATCTTATCAACAAAAAGAATGGCTGGGCACAACAGCAATCTCTATACTTGTCATTAATGATTTAAAACCAAAGATTGGAACCCCAAGAAATCACAGGGTTTCTGCCCAGAGAAGCTGCGTTTCTTTGCATTGAGTTGATTAGATGTATATGGCCGCCATAACTGTCAACTTCCCTCCAGCTGTAGGCAGGAAGAGTAGAGACCACACACGCAAAACCCCAGTATAAGTTTGCTTTTCATTTGTAAAGCCTGTTCTTTCTTTACTTCCTACTCCTTTAAATCAATTAGGGAAAGAACCTCTGGCCAAAAAAATGAAGACAGAAAGCCATGCAGCTGAAATCAGTGTCTCCAGAGTCAGTCTGATGCAACAGAAGCAGCTCTTTTGGAATTACCGCTGTAGCCTCAGACATCTCAAAGTAGCACTCAGCACTAAATGAATCCATGAGAGTCCGACTGAAATACAGTGGCCAGCACAGAGGGAGCACTTGATGTGAGGTCTTTGCACCTATTCACTCATTTATCCCTGGAAACACTGTCAAGTAGATGCTATCTTACCCATTTTACAGATGAGAAAACTGAGGCATAAAAGAGTTGTGAGATTTGCAATAACTTGCCAAACATCACAAGCAGCAGCAGAACCAAAAATCAAAAGTGAAGCTGTCTGACCCCCAAATACTTGCTCACAACTGCCAGACTATGATGTCTGCCTATGCGTTGGCATCAGGAAAATGTGGAAATAGACTTTAACCGAACTGTTTGTCCTTGAAGTCTGTGTATGAATCATGAAGGGAAAACACAATGGTTTGTTGGGTGTTTTAATACTGAAAAGTGGGGTAAGAATTTGATGGACCTGATACCTGAAAAATCTCTGTTTGGGAAATAACTTTTAGCCAAGAGTTACATTGAAACTATCTAATAATTTCATGTTGTGGGGACCAACCAGTAGAAATGGACATGGCCAAGGCATTGGAGCAGGATCCCGGAGGCCCCTGGTGAAGATGAGGGCTAACCCTTTAGAGGCTGGATTGTGAGGCCGTGGAGAGCAGGGTGTCCCAGGGAGGAGCCAGGGCAGCAGACCACTGACTGAGTGCCACAGAATTGCTAATCGATTTGGCCAAACCAGTGCGTCCCAGCGCAGGTCAGCACCTCCAACCCACCCCGTCCTTACTGCAGTGTTGTCTGCCACCCTGACCTTTGGTAGCAACTGCTCGCCTGCGTTGCACACCCACTCGGAGGAGATGAGTGGATATAAAACTTTAAAAAACACTGGATCCCCACAAAGTTCTCTTTTTTCTCCAAAAGATTCCCACCGCTCAAGAAAAAGGCTCCAGACTATCCTATGGGCTTCATGGAAATGTTGTTTATGGTGGACCCAGATAATTAGTCCAAACTTCCACAAGGTCCCAATTAATAATTAGTTCAGTGGCAAAGGTTGATAACACGGAAAATGTACGTGAATTGCTAACATCCAGATGATGATTTTCTGATTTTTAACAGTCATGATATGACAAACGCTGTGTCCCAGAGTTACGGGCTGACTCTCAGACTTCACTGTAGCAGGATGTGACCTACATCAGTGGCCAGCAAGGCTCTGCCGACCCTGCAGACGCCGTCTGGAGAATGTAAAAATTCTCCCATCAATGAAATCACCCCGGCTGTTTGGATAGGAAGCCAATAAGCCTGACTTTCGGAGTCACACAGTGAGTCTGAGTCCTGCTGCTACAACTCACTAGCTTGGTGACCCTAGAGAGGCTACTTGACTTTTCTGAACCTCTAGTTTTCCTCACTAGAAATTCAATTCTGTAAAAATAACACTTAGGTGTTAAGGTCATTGGAAGGTTAAATAAGACAATATATGAAAAATCTTTTCAAGAGTATCTGGCACATAGTAAATAGTAAGTATCAGTTTCCTTTTCTGACCACGAAATTCATTTAACACTTATGCTCAAGGCACTGTGCTTCAGGTCGCAAAGATGAATGACATATGCATTCTGTCCCCCAAAACCTGCGATCTAAATTCTCCTACTTGGAGTTCCAGTGAAGATGGCACAGCAGGTAAACACTGTGCTCACCTCCTCACACGACCACATCAAAATTACAACTAAATTACAAAACAACTGTCACTGAGAAGCACCTGAAATCTAGCTGAACTGATATTCTACAACTAAGGACATACAGAAGAAGTCATCTTGAGACTGGTAGGAGGCGCAGAGATGTGGAACAGACCTGTGTGTGATCATTGAAAATTGGGAGGGATATCTCAGCAACATATATCCCTCCACCCCAGAGGAGCAAGGGGTCCCAGCGCCACACCAGGCTACCGAGTCCAGGGTCCCAGTGCCAGAGAGAGAAGCCCCCATAATTTCTGGTTGCGAAAACCAGCAGAGATTGTAGATGAGTGAGACAGAAGGCAGCTGCATTCCCAGGTGCTTCTCTTAACAGGACCGCGCACGGACTTAGCTATGGAATCACTGGCTGTGAGCTCCAGCACTAGGGCAGCAGCTGGAGAGGAAACAGGGACACATGGGGGCCTGAGTTGTCTGGCTTCGGGATGGGGGCTGGTGGGGTAGCTTTCTCCCGGACTGAGGAGCTGGCAGAAGCCATTGTTCCTTTGTTGAGCCCTCCCCTCCCGGCATGCAGATGCAGGCGGCCACCATATCTGAGTCTCCATCAAGCTGGCTGATGGCGTTCATTCACCACACCCAGGTGATTCTGAGACCCTGCTCCTCCTAACTTTGGGGCACACCCAAGCCGCTTCCAGTGGCTTTTTCGTACAAACCGCACACCTTGACTCATGATGCAGACTTTCCTAAGGTCTCTCAAAGGTTCGAGGAACCCAAACAATCAGCATCTGGCTTGAGCGTGTCCCTGTACCTCTGGCAGAGCAACTGGCCTGGTTAGTGGCTTGGCCTCTCAAGGCACTTCCAAGCACAGCAGGGGTGGTGGTCATCTGTGTTTTGCTTTGTGTCTCCTGCCAGGTGGCCCCAGGTGGGGAATGGGCTGCAGCTGAACTTGACCTGCAGTGCATCCCCTCCCTGGTGGCCCTGGAGCTGATGCACCCTGTGGCCAGCTTCAAAATAAGCTGCAGCATCACCCAGCCACCTCCAAGGACAAAACACTCAAGGGGCAGATTGAGCAGGCACCAGATCTGCTGAGGCAGATCTTCCTCTGTAGGGTGAGAACCACAACTCCTCCACTGTAGTCATGGCCAGTCCTCACAACCAATGAGCCCAAGGGTCAATCCTTTTCAATGACATGCCAACAGTAACTAAGGCTCAACTACAAAATGAGGGCACACACACACACAGGGACACATCTTGAATGCATAGCTCAAGTGACAAGGAATACTGCACCACTGAGCCCCACACACTCCAACTCCAAAAGGCCACTCTACTAAGACCAGGACACATAGCAGCCCTACCTAATACATAGAAACAAACACAGGGAGGCAGCCAAAATGGGGAGACAAAGAAACATGTCCCAAATAAAAGAACAGAACAAAGCTCCAGAAAAAAAACTAAACAAAATGGAGACAAACAATCTACTAGATGCAGAGCTCCGAACACCAGTTATAAGGATGCTCAGTGATCTCAGGGAGAACTTCACACAGAGATAGGAAACATAAAAATGGAGATGGAAACCATGAAAAAGAGCCAGTCAGAACTAAAGGATACAATAATGGAAATGAAGAATACATTACAGGGAATCAATAGATTAAATGAAGCAGCAGAATCAACCAGTGATGTAGAAGATAAGGTAGCAGAAAACACCCAACCAGAACAGCAAAAAGAAAAAAGAATCCAAAACATTAAGAGTTTAAGGGGTCTCCGGGACAATATCAAGCATATCAACATTCGCATTATAGGGGTACCAGAAGGAGAAGAGAGAGAGCAAGAAATTGAAAACCTATTTGAAGAAATAATGACAGAAAACTTCCCTAACCTAGTGAAGGAAATAAACATACAAGCCCAAGAAGTGCAGAGAGTCCCAAACAAGATGAACCCAAACAGACCCACAGCAAGAGACATCATAATTAAAATGCCAAAGGTTAAAGACAAAGAGAATCTTAAAAGCAGAAAGTGAGAAACAGTTAGTTATGTACAAGGGAGCCCCAATAAGACTGTCTACTGATTTCTCAACAGAAACTTTGCAGGCAAGAGGGACTGGCAGGATATAATCTGAGTGACGAAAAGCAGCAACATATAACCAAGATTACTCTACCCAGCAAGGCTGTCATTTAGAATCGAAGGACAGATAAGGAACTTCCCAGACAAGAAAAAGCTGAAGGAGGTCATCACCACCAAACCAGTAATACAAGGGCTCTTAGAGGGACTTCTTTAAGATGGGAGGGGGGTTAAGGACGGGTTAAAGGGGAAGGGATTAAGTACAAATTGGTTGTTACACAGTAGTCCTGGGGATGTAGGGTATAGCATAAGGAATATAGTCAATAATATTGTGATAACTATGTATGGTGTCAGATAGGTAGTAGATCTATCAGGGTGATAGATGGGAATGGGGTTGGGGGCAGGGTGAAAAAGGTGAAGGCATTAAGAAATACAAATTGATAGTTAATACAGTAAGGGGAATATAATCAACCGTGTTGTAAAGATCATGTAAGGTGCCAGATGGGCACTGGACTTATCAGGGGGATAATTTCATAGACTGTGTAGATGCCTGACCACTGCGCTATGTACCTAAAGCTGAAGTAGAATAATATTGAATGTCACCTATAAATATAAATATATACATTTAGTCACTACATACCTATATATAGTCACGGGTTGCAGAGCACAACATAGGGAATATAGTCGATGGTATTATAACAGCTATATAAGATGTCAAGGGGGTAGTAGCTTGGGGGAGGGGAATTATCACTTTATGAGGGGTTTAAATGTCTAACTATTATGTTGCTTTGTACACCTGAAACTAATAAGAAAACATTTTTAAAAAGAATGAAATCTTGCCATCTGCAACAACATGGATGGACCTAGAGGGTATAGTGCTGAGTGGAGTACGTCAGGCAGAGAAAGACCAGTGTCATGATTTCACCTATAAGTGGAATTTAAGGAACAAAATAAACAAAGAAAACAGAAAGGAACGCATAGATACAGAGAACATTTAGATGGTTGCCAGATGGGAGGGGAGTTGGGGGTGGGTGAAAAAGAGGAAGGGATTAAGAAGTAGAAATTGATTGTTACAAAGTAGTTACAGGGATGTAGGGTACAGCATAAGGAATATAGTCAATAATATTGTAGTAACTATGTATGGTGTCAGATGGGTACTAGATCTACTGGGGTGATAGATGGGAGGGGCTTGGGGGCATGGTGAAAAAGTTAAAGGGATTAAGAAATACAAACTGATAGTTACAAAATAGTCATGGGGATATAAACTATAGGGAATATAATCAATAATATGGTAATAACTATGTATAGTGCCAAGTGGGTGAGGGGTCACTTTATAAATGTATATAATTTTCTAACCACCATGCTGTACACCTGTAATTAATGTAAAATAATATTGAATGTCAAAAAAATAAAATGAAATGCAAACAAATATATAAATTCTACTATTTGGTATTTACTCAAAAGAAATCAAGACATTTGTATACAAAAAGACTTGTCCACAAGGGTTCATGGAAGCTTTGTTCAAAATAGCCAAAAACTGGAAACAACTCAAGTGTCTATCAACAGATGCATAAATAAACAAACTCTGATAATCCCCTAATGAGCAATGAAAAAGAACAAACTGCTGACACCGGCACCAAGGAATGAATATCCAAATCATTTTGAGAAGAGAGAGAGGTCAGACAGAAAAAGAGTAAATAGTTGTTTTATTCACTTATATGAAGTTCTAGAAAGGGAAATGTGTCAGAAAACAGTAGTGGTTGCCTGGTGGTGAGTGGAGAGGACGGATTCACTGCAAAGGAGCACAAGGGAATTTTATGGGTTGATAGAAATGTTCTGGATCTTGATGGGGTGTCCCCCACATATTGACAAATGTGTCAATATACACATTAGTCAGAACTCATCAAACTGTACACTTAAAATATGTGCCGTGGTATAATAAGAAATATATCTGTCTTTGTCTGCAGTTCCTGGCACAGAATTCCTAAAACCGGTGGAATTTCCTGAGTAATAAGACTGTCTTTTGTTATTTACAATGAGCGCCTCTGGATCATGAGATAAGTCATAAGGGGTAGAGAGGATTTAAATAGCTTTTAGGTTGGTGCAAAAGTGATTGATTGCATTGGCAAATATCTTCTCCCATTCAGTAGGATCCCTTTTTGTTTAATTGACGGTTTCCTTTCCTGTGAAAAACCTTTTTAGTTTGATGTCATTCTACATGTTTATTTTTTCTCTTACTTCCCTTGCTCAAGGGGATATATTAGTAAAAATCTTACTCTGGGTGATGTCTGTAAAGTATCTTCCTACATTTTCTTCTAGGAATTTTATGGTTTCAGATTTTACATTTAAGTCTTTAATACATTTTGAATTTATTCTTGTATATGGTGTAAGGAGGTGGTACAACTTCATTTTTTTGCATGTGTCTGTCCAGGTTTCCCAGCACCATTTATTGAACAGACTTTCTTTACCCCACCGTACATTCTTGCTTCCATTGTCATAGATTAAATGACCATATAGGCATGGATTTATTTCTGGACTCTCTATTCTGTTCCATTACTCCAACCAAAATGCCCATCAGTAGATGACTGGATTAAGAAACTGTGGTACATTTATATAATGGAGTATTACACAGCCATAAAGAAGAATGAAATCTTACCATTTGCAACAATATGGATGGACCTAGAGAACATTATGTTAAGTGAAATAAGTCAGACAGAGAAAGACAAATACCATATGATCTCACTTCTATGTGGAATCTAAAGAAAAGAATAAATGAATGAACTAATCAGAAACAGTCTGAGAGACATAGAGGAAAAACTGAGGGTTGCTAGACAGGCGGGGGGGTGGGGATAAGGGGGAAGGTGAGGGGATTCGAAAGCACAGTCAGTAACCACAAAATGGCCATGGGGATACAAAAGTCAGTTTGGGGAATGTAATCAATAGTGTTGCAAAGATTTTGTAGGGTATCTGATGGACACTTGTTTCATTAGGGAGACCATTTCAGGGATAATGTAGATGCCTGATCACTGCACTTACACCTGAAGCTGAAGCTGACAACTACAATTTTATATGTATGTGTGTGTGTGTGTGTGTGTGTGTGTGTGTGTATACACATACATACATACATATATATATATATATATATATATATATATATATATATATATATATATTTACAAGAAGTGGAGTACAGCATTAGGAATAAAGACAGTGGGAATGTAATGGCTGTGTGCGATGTCAGAGGGGTAGTGGATGGGGGAAGGGGGGTTGTCACTGTGTGAGGGATATAAATGATAAATGTCTAACTATTACATTGTTTTGTGCACCTGAAACCAGAAAAAAAAAGTTTTAAAAAAAGTAATTGTAGTTTTTGCAATTATCTTTAACCTTTTAAACCACAATTACTTTTGTACCAAAGTAATAGTTGCCAAAAAACTGACCACGATTAGAAGGTTAGAACTTTCAGGAAGAAGTAAAACTGTCATTATTTGCAGATGGCATGATACTATATAGAGAGAATCCCAAAGATTCCACCAAAAAAATTTAGAACTGATAAATGAATTTAGTAAAGTAGCAGGATACAAAATTAATATTCAGAAATCAGTTGCATTTTTATCCAGCTATTAACAAACTATCAGAAAGAGAAATTTAAAAAACAATCCCATGTAGAAGTGCATTTAAAAAATACCTAGCAATAAATTTAATCAAGAAGGTAAAAGACTTGTATGGAAAAAATTATAAGACATTGAAGAAAGAAATTGAAGAAGATACAAATAAATGGAAATGTATACTGTGCTCACAGATAGGAAGAATTAACATCATTAAAATGTCCATACTGCCCAAAGCAATCTCTGTCAAGTACAATGGCATTTTTCACAGAACTAGAACAAATAATCCTAAAATTTATATGGAGCCATAAAAGACCCCGCATAGCCATGGCGACCTTGAGAAAGAAGAACAAAGTTATAGGCATCACACTCTCTGATATCAAACTCTACTACAAGACTATAGTAATCAAAACAGTGTGGTACTGGCATAAAAATAGACACATAGATCAATGGAATGGAACGGAACGGAACGGAACAGAATACAATAGAATAGAATAGAACAGGGGAGCCCAGAAATAAACCTGAGCCTATATGGTCAAGTAATCTACAACAAAGGAGGCAAGAATATACAATGGGGTAAAGACAGTCTATTCAGTAAATGGTGCTGGGAAAACTGGTCAGATAATGCAAAAAAATGAAACTGGACCACCTTCTTACTCTATATACAAGAATAAACTCAAAACAGATTAAAGACTTAAATGTAAGACCTGAAATCATAAAATTCCTAGAAGAAAACATAGGCAGTAAACTCTCTGACATTGCTCTCAGTAATATTTTTTTCTGATATGTCTCCTTGGGCAAGGGAAACAAAAGGAAAAATAAACAAATGGGACTACATCAAACTGAAAAATTTTTGCACAGCAAAGGAAATCAACAAAATGAAAAGACAACCGACTGAATGGGAGGAGATATTTGCCAGTGATAAATCTGATGACAGGTTAATATCCAAAATTTATAATGAACTCATACAATTCAACACCAAAAAACAAACAATCCAATTAAAAAATGGGCGGAGGACCTGAATAGACATTTCTCCAATAAGGACATAAAGATGGCCAATAGACATATGAAAAGATGCTCAATGTCACCAATCACCAGAGAAATGCAAATTAAAACCACAGTAAGATACCATCTCACACCTATCACAGTGGCTATCATCAACAAATCAATAAACAAGTGCTGGCGAGGATGTGGAGAAAAGGAAACCCTCGTGCATTGTTGGTAGAATTAAAAATTGGTGCAAACAATGTGGACGTTCCTCAAAAAATTAAAAATAGAGCTTCCATATGACCTAGCAATTCCACTTCTGGGTATTTATCCGAAGAAACACAAAATACTAATTTGAAAAGATATGTGCGCCCCTGTGTTCACTGCAGCAGTATTTACAACAGCCAAGATATGGCCTAAGTGTCCACCAATAGATGATTGGGTAAAGAGCTGGTACATTTATACAATGGGATATTACTCAGCCATAAAAAGAAATCTTACCTTAACAATATGGATGGACCTAGAGAACATTATGGTAAGTGAAATAAGTCAGACAGAGAAAGACAAATACCATGTGATCTCACTTATATGTGGAATCTGAAGAACAAAATAAACAACAACAACAGAAACAGACTCATAGGTGCAGAGAATAAACTGATGGTTGCCAGATGGGAGAGGGATTGACGGGACGGGTGAGAGAGGTTGAAGGGATTAAGAAGTACAGATTGGCAGTTACAAAATAGTCACAAGGATGTAAAGTAAGCATAGGGAGTATAGTCAATAATATTGCAATAACTATGTATGGTGCCAGGTGGGTACTAGACTAATCAAGCAGACTCACTGCATAAACTACATACATCTCTAACCACTGTGCTGTACACCTGAGACTAATATAAAATAATATTAAACGTCAACTGTAATTTAAAAATTTTAAAAATGTTTAATGTTAGAACCTTTAGCCCCACCACCACCCCCACCTCCAGGCAAGGGAGAGGAGCTGCAGATTGGGTTCAAGCACCAATAGCCAATGATTTAATCAGTCATGCCTGTGTAATCAAACCTGGATAAAAACCATTCAATAAGATGAATTTGGAGATTTCTGGTTGCTGAACACACAATGCCATGAGAGTGGCGCCATGAGAATGGTGCACCCCTACTGCACAGGGGCTATGCCTCCACACGTGGGACTCTTCTGGACCTTGCCCTGTCTACCTGTTCATCTGGCTGCTCATTTGTATCTTACAGAATAGATTGTAATCAAAAGTATTACGCTTCCCGAAGCCCTGTGAGTCGTTCTAGTGAGTTGTCACTAGAGGGCGGGTCATGAGAACCCCGGGATTTGTAGTCCACCAGACAGACATGCAAAAATCCTGGGACCCCACTTGCAGTGGCATCTGAAGAGGGCGCAGTCTTATGGAACTGAGCCCCTAACCTATATAGGATCTGAGCTAACTCTGGGAGTTAGTGTCAGAACTTACCTATAAGACATCCAGTGGGTGTCAGAAAATTGGAGAACTGGTTGGCACTGGGAAAACAGCACAGGTACATATTATTGCAAAAATTAAACCTCAATGAAGTTAATTTAAAAAGAAAAACCTGCAACCATGCACAGGATTTTCAAACTGTACTCTGAATTGAATCACTTTGTGGAGGAGGGGTGTTAAAGTCCCAGTAAATACACTGAGAGCAGCTCACCTTCCTTCTGATTTTTATACTGGAGGTACATTTGAACAAAGAGATCGATGACTTGAAAAAATAAAGAGTTTTTCTGAAAACCACTGATCAGGAGGAAAGAGCTGTCATCATGCGAGAGGCTAGTGAAAATGCCCTGAGTGGTCAGAGTCCGGAGTAAATACTTTATGGTGAGAATGCTGAGGAAAGCATGATGACATATGTGACATCAAGCTGGGCCTTAACATGTAGGTAAGATTTAGGCATATGGGCATTCCAGCTCGAACAAGCAAAGATTTTGATAGCACCAACAGGATAGCGTTGGGAGTACATGACGTTCTGAGAAGCCACATATCACCCCAACAAGGAGCACATCCATTTGCCTGCGAAGCTGCCATTTGGGCTCATCAGGGACAGATTTCTCGCTCCCCTTCCACCCACAAACTGGAGGCTACAATCACCTGAAAGCTCACTCACACATCTGCTTGGGCTGGGCTGTTGGCCAGAACCCCACACACAGCCTCGCCAAGTTGCCTGGGTTCCTCACAACATGGCCACTGGGCCCCAAGGGCCAGCATTCAAGGGGAGAAAGCCAGGAGGGTGCTGCATCCCCTTATCTAACGGGCACTGGGAGACCATATAGCATCACTTCTGCCACATTCTCGTTATTAGAAATAAGTCACTAAGACCTACCCATTTTCAAAGGAAGAGAAATGGGACAGCACTTGTGGGCTTGTTGGAAGAGACCCACATGTGTGAAGAAACTCCCTCTAAAAGACATGGAATAGGAAACAAGTTCAAGGACGATAGTTCAAGAGACACTGTGGAAGGTGAGTTAACAGGGCACAAGGCTGGTAAACAGGAGTCAAAGACAATGCCAAGAGGAGTTCCAGTCAAGATGGCACAATAAGTAAATGCTGTGCTCACCTCCTCTCACAACCACATCAAAATTACAACAAAACTATGAAACAACCATCCCTGAGAATTACCTGAAATCTAGCTGAACTGTGTGTGACCATTAAAACTCGGGAGGGATATCTCAGCTACATAGGTCTCCCCAGAGGAGAAATGGGTCCCAGCCCACACCAGACTCCCCAACCCGGGGTTCCAGTGCCGGGAAGAGAAGTCCCCATAATTTCTGGCTGTGAAAACCAGCAGAGATTGTGACTGAGTGAGACGGAGGGAGGCTGGAGTTCCAGCCGCTCCTCTTAAAAGGACCGCGCGTGGACTTACCTGCAGAATCACTGGCTCTGACCTCCAGCGCTGGGGCAGCAGCTGGAGAGGCAACAGGAACACATAGAGGCGAGGGGTGAGAACTGAGCTGTCTGTCTTCCAGGTGGGGGCTGAACAGGCAGCTTTCTCCCACACTGAGGAGCTGGCAGAAGCCATTGTTTCTTTGTTGAGCTTTTCCGCCCTCCTGGCGTGCAGACACAGGTGGGGGCTATATCTGAGTCTCCATCAAGATGGCTAACACCATTCATTCACCACGCCCAGGTGATTCTGAGACCCCTCCCCACCTAACTTTCGGGCACACCCAAGCCACTTCCAGTGGCTTTTTTGTACAAACCACCCAGCTTGGCTCATGCTGCAGACGTTCCTCGGGTCTGTCAAAAACTTGCAGAACCGAGACAAGCAGCATCTGGATTGGGCATGTCCTGTACCTCTGGCCGAGCAGCCCTAAGCCCGGCACTAGCAGCAGCCGGCCTCGGTTTGAGACTTAGCCTCTGTCGTGAGGGACGGCCTGCGGGGTCTCAGCTCCCGCTCCCCACATAAGAACGCAGGATATGGTGAGGCCAAAAAGGAACACCCACAGAGCCAAAGGCAGGGGAGTCATATCACTATAGTCTCACTGGCAGCTGGGTTGGAGGGACAGGAAGCAGGAGCCACACTGTCTGCAACCCACCACCCTAACTGCGATCCGCGTTTGCCAGCCACCATCTTCTTGCTAGCCCCCATTTCCTGCTAGCGTAACCACAGCAGTTATATTAGTGGCCAATGGCTCACTGATTACAGCTGATGGCCAACTAGCCACAGCTGATGGCCATCCAATCACAGTTGATGGTCATTTACTACCTGAGCCAGCACCTTTCCACGTGAGGCTGAGAGCCTAGAAACTGTACTCCTGGCTCTGTCCCCACACTCCAATCCTACAGGGTCTCACCTCACAATCTACGCGACAAGCGTCTTCTGCGAGGGGCCCTGTGCGAGGAGCCTGGAGGTGAATGCAATATCCTGGACACAGCCAGGCTCTCTGGGCACAGCCAGGGTTTCTCAGGGCACCACCAGTCCTTCTGGGCACAGCCAGACTTCCTGGGCTTCTTAGGGTACCACCAATCTCTCTGGGCACAGCCAGCGCCTCTCAGGGCACTGCCACTCTCTCTGGGCACAGCCAGACTTCCTGAACACAGCCAGGGCCTCTCAGGGAACTGCCACTCTCTCTGGGCAGAGCCAGACTTCCTGAACACAGCCAGGGCCTCTCAGGGAACTGCCACTCTCTCTGGGCACAGTCAGACTTCCTGAACACAGCCAGGGCCTCTCAGGGAACTGCCACTCTCTCTGGGCAGAGCCAGACTTCCTGAACACAGCCAGGGCCTCTCAGGGAACTGCCACTCTCTCTGGGCACAGCCAGACTTCCTGGACTCAGCCAGGGCTCTCAGGACACTGCCACTCTCTTTGGGCTCAGCTAGACTTCCCGGGCTCAGCCAGGGCTCTCAAGGCACTGCCACTCTCTCTGGGCCTCTCAAGGTACTGTGCTGGAACAACAGCGACTCACAGTCAAGGTGCTTACATACTCTCGATGGCTGCCAGTCAAGACACAAAAGCAAACATCTGCCAGTTCCACTACATGGTGGTGTGTTCCCAAGCAAACAGTCAAGCGGTCCATTAAATTAGGGATGGAAGGCAATTCCCTATAGTCCATTGTCATTCGCCAGGGCTGTCCTGGGGGTGAGGGACGACCTTGACCTCACCCTCATCTCCCACAGAGGACTCAGCAAGCGTTACCTCCTGGGACTACAAGTCCTGCATCCGGTCTGCCTCAGCAAGCACTTCCCAGCCCACAGGGCTGCAACGACCTTCGCTTTCTCTAGCCTATGCTGGTGGGAGAACCATCCATGTCTTCCCACCCCTCCACGGGGGTCCAGCTGCTCCTCCTGGTCTTCTTGAGACTGAGTGTTCATACGCACAAATTGCTCCACTGCCCTTCAGAAAGTTTTGGCCAGCACTGTACCCTGCTCACGAAACTGAGCTTTCATACATATAAACTGCTCCATTACCTTCCCGAGAGTTTCGGCGAACACCACACCCTGCTCATTGCACCATTTGTCATGCAGGGCGGCATGCAGAGTCTCTGGTCCTGCTCCCCACATAAGAACACAGGATATGGCTAGGCCAAAAAGGAACACCCACGGAGCCATAGATACAGGAGTCATACCACTATATTCTCACAGGTGGCACTATAGTCTCACTGGAGGCTGGATCCACACTGTCTACAACCCACCATTCTAACTGCAATCCATGCTTGCCAGCCACCATCTTCTTGCTAGCCCCCATTTTCTGCTAGCGTAGCCACGGCAGTTATATTAGTGGTCAATGGCTCACTGGTTACAGCTGACGGCCAACTAGCCACAGCTGATGGTCATCCAATCACAGTTGATGGCCATTTACTACCTGAGCCAGCACCTTTCCATGTGAGGCCAAGAGCCTGGAAACTGCACTCTTGGCTCTGTCCTCACAGCCTCTCAAGGTACTTCCAAGCACAGTGTGGGTGGCAGCCATCTGTGGTTCACTTTGTGGCTCTGGCCGGGTGGCCCCAGTTGGACACAAGCTACAGCTGAGCCTAACCTGCAGTGGTTCTCCTCCCAGGTGGCCCTGGGGCTGGTGCACCCTGTGGCCAGCTTCAAAATAAGCTGCAGCATCACCCAGCCCCCTCCAAGGACAAAACACCCAAAGGGCACACTGGGCAGGCACCAGACCTGCTGAGGCAGATCCTGCTCTGTAGGGTCAGAACCACAACTCCTCCACTGTAGTCATGGCCAGTCCTCACAACCCACCCATCCAAGGGTCAATCCCTCCCACTGATGTGAAAACAGAACCAAGGCTCAACTACAACAGGAGGGCACACACAACATACAAGGGACACACCTGGAGCACCCTGCTCAGGTGACCAGGAAGACTGCAGCACTGAGCCCACAGCACACCAACCACATAAGGCCACTCCACTAAGACTGGGAGACATAGCAGCCCCACCTAATACATAGAAACAAACACAGAGAGGCAGACAAAATGGGGAGACGAAGAAACATGTCCCAAATAAAAGAACAGAACAAAGCTCCAGAAAAAAAACTAACAAAATGGACACAAGCCATCTACCAGATGCAGGAGTCCAAGCACTGGTTATAAGGATGCTCAATGATCTCAAGGAGAACTTCAACACAGAGATAGGAAACAAAAAAGAACCAGTCAGAAATAAAGAATATAAAAACTGAAATGAAGAATACATTACAGGGAATCAAGAGTAGATTAGATGAAGCAGAGGATCGAATCAGCAATTTAGAAGATAAGGTAGCATGAAACTCCCAATCAGAACAGCAAAAAGAAGAAAGAATCCAAAATAATTAAGATAGTTTAAGGGGCCTCCAGGACAACATCAAGTATACCAACATTCCCATCATAGTGGTACTAGAAGGAGAAAAGAGAAAGAAGGAATTGAAAACCTGTTTGAAGAAATAAGACAGAAAACTTCCCTAACCTGGCAAAGGAAATAGACACACAAGCCCAGGAAGCACAGAGAGTCCCAAACAAGATGAACTCAAACAGGCCCACAGCAAGACACATCATAATTAAAATGCCAAAAGTTAAAGATAAAGAGAAACTCTTAAAAGCAGCAAGAGAAAAGCAGTTAGTTACTTACAACGGAGCTCCCATAAGACAGTCAGCTGATTTCTCAACAGAAACTTCACAGGCCAAAAAGGATTGGCTCAAAATATTCAACGTGATGAAAAGCAAGGACCTACAACCACGATTACCTGGCAAAGCTATCATTTAGCATCAAAGGACTGATAAAGAGCTTCCTAGACAAGAAAAAGCTAAAGGAGTTCATCACCATCAAACAAGTATTACAAGGAATCTTAGAGAGACATTAACTCTCTAGTAATTAAAGAAATGTACATTGAAATGACAATGAAATATCTTTTGTCTCTCAAATTAGCAAAGGAATGAAAACAGTGTAGGTAAATTAAAACAATTACCCAAGAAATTTGCATGGCTTTTGATCTTGCAACTAATTCTACCTAATTCCGGGAGTTCCTCCTAAAAAATCAATCATAAATATAAAGAAAGGTCATTCCAAGGACATTCACTGCAGCACTATTTATAATCTGAAAAACTCAATATAAATGTCTAACATTAAAAGATTTTTTTAAATGTGGTACATTCATACAATAGAATATATAGGCATTAGATATGATGTTGCAGATAAATATTTAATTACATAAAGAAATATTCAGAGTCTAGGGTTACATAAGAATAAAATCACAAAACAATTTCTAGCATTCTAATAGGTTGGTGCAAAAGTAATTGCGGTTTTTGCAACTATTTTTAACCTTTTAAACCGCAATTACTTTTGCACCAACTTAATAATTAGCTACAGGAATTATTGTAGACAAATAGTGGGAAAAATACATTAAGACACTAATGGTTATTTCTGGGTAGAGAGGTTATGGATGATTTTATTTTTACCTTTTTACTTGTCTGTATTTTCTTTTAAAACATTATTAAACATATATGACTTTTGGAATTAAAAAAAAACAGAATCTGCACTTACCGTAAAAATCCTTTTGTGACCACCCTGAAATACCATCAAGGTGTCTTGTTAGTGGCTTTGACTTTAGGGTATTTTAAGGTTTAAATCTTTAAGAATCTAGTTAGTTTGGAGAAAACTATCTTACTCCTTAGAGGAAAATAAAACCAGGTTGCACTTCTATGCTTTATTTTTGCTGACTTTAAGGAGAAATTATGTGTGATGTGTTTAATATGAGCTTTATTTTCCTCCCCAGGTACATTTTCTTTCCAGAGATAGACAAATAAAACAATTTTTTTAAATAAAGGGACTACAGATAAACTTGACTTGCTACAAAAGAAGCAAACCAAGATTCATATCCTAGGACTGAGGTGTATTTTGCCTCTTTAAACCATCCCTAGCTAGGAGCCTCTCAGCTGAATCCTCTCAGCTAAAAAAACCTCAAGGGGCTGGTTGCTACCCTGGCGTGTCACTGGGCTGCAACTGACAGCAAGACCCCCAAGGAATTCAGGGTGTGCCCTTCAGCATTGGTGAATGGGATGCACCCACAGTCAACCAGACTGGAAAAGGCAGATGACAATTTTTAGATTTTTTTCACTGCAACCTAAGACTTTGGATCTGAAGCTACTGACCCATTTCTAGAGTACTGTGGGCTGACGGTGGTTCACGTCCCTCTGTAAGCGGACCACAGGGAGCGGCACAAGAATGTGAGAAGGAAGGGAACGGACTGCCCTCTGATGGTCGGTCTAACTAAGAAACCAGTACATGGTGGATCATAGCCCAGGAAGGCTAGTCACCTTACTTCAGGGCCTGAAAGTCTTGACCTTGGCATCAAGTCTAAAAACAGAATACACGGACCAGAGGAGGCCTGGAAAGGAGGCCCTCTGAGGGCAGGGCGTGCACTGCCCGCTGTGTCCACGGAACACAGCCATGGTCAAGGACAGAGAGGAAAAGTTTGTTGGGAAGCATGGACCAGGCTTCAGAGTGGAACGCAAATAGATCTGAGTCCCAACTTGGCCATTGCCAGGCTGTATGACCTTACACACATACTGAACACCCCCCACACACACACACACGCTCCAACTCAGTTTCCTTATCTGTGAAATGAAGGTGGTGTCCCCCTCATCAGGTTACTGAAGGGATTATGTGAAGCCCTCAGGACAGAGCTTGATGCATACATAGCAAGCACCCAACAAATGTTGGAGAATAAAAATACTATGAAACAATAACCAGCAGTCTAATTTTAATCCTATACTGTGAGTTTGATCCATTTGAGCTCCTGAGAGAAGGCAACATGCTCTTATGCTGACAAGATCCATCTGCTGGACCTGAATGAGTTCCCCCCAAGTTATTCCCTGACCCCCAAAACCCCTTCCTGTTACACCCACCTGGCCTTTACAATTTGAATCTTCCACCTCTGAGAGCATTACAATGTCTTTAAACAATCTCCAGATTTCTAGTTCAAAAAAACAACCCAACCTACTGATATATTTTAAAGACTTTGTAACTCATTTTTCTACTTATGAGAAAGTCCTTTCAAAACAAATAGTAAAAAAAAAAAAAAAAAAAAAAAAGCCAAGTGTCTTAGACAACAATAAAAGGAATGCTTTAGTGAGGATCATGAGTATGTTTCCAAAGATTTGGAAACATGTTTTATTATGACTAGAAGACTTGAAACAGGGAAGGACAATCAGCCCCTTGGGTAATCATGGTTTCTGTTTATCCTTCTTTAGGGAGCTAGAAGCATTTATAGGCTAAAGGAAGATCCCATATCGTTACCAAGATTGTCAGTAGGAGATCAATTGCTAACTGAGTTCAGGCTCTTTCTATGAAATGTGAAGGTGTGAGATTCAAACAATTATTGGTTTTAATCGCTTTGAAGAATGCACAACATTTTGCTCAAAATACATTATCTTGGATAAAAGCACTATAAATGATACGTTAATCAACTGACCAATTAGTGTGGAGGGTTTTTGTCAGTTTTTCCTCTGTCTGGTTGACAGTACCGTAAGCCCACCTTCTGATTTCAACAGTACCCTAACTTGTACACGTTCCCGGGGGCGGGGCTCCGGGGGCAGTGACTCTCTATCAAGAAGCTTGTGTTTTATCACCACCTAATGGTCATTCTCTATTATTACAATTCACTAGGGTCACTTCACTTACCACACTTATACAGGTATAACAGTTAAACTGCTTTTGAAAGAAAACATCATAAATATTCCTCAAGAACCTGGGCTAGGCACAGGCAGTGGCTGACCTTGGCCTGTACCAGAGCCCCCTGCCAAGAGGCCCCAGAACCAGTGGCCAGCTTCAGACCACAGGAGAGAACCACCCAACCACCCAAAGGGCAGACCGGGCAGGCACCAGAGTCCTGCTAAAGCAAATCCTGCTCCACAGGGTCAGTCCCTACACAACAGCTCCTCTACTGTAGTCACAGCCAGACTTCACACCCAATCAGCCTGAGAGTCAATCCCTCCTACTGACATGCCAACAGCAACCAAGGCTCAACTACAATAGGAGGGCACACATAACCCACACAAGGGAGGCACCTGGAGCACCTGGCTCAGGTGACCAGGCAGACTGCGCCACTTGGCCCCATAGGGTACCTACTACATAGGCCACTCTGTTAAGACCAGGAAATGTAGCAGCCCTACCTAATGCATAGAAACAAACACAGGGAGGCAGCCAAAATGGAAACACAAAGAAACATGTCCCAAATTAAAGAACAGAACAAAGCTCCAGAAAAAGACCTAACAAAATGGAGACAAGCAATCTACTAGATGCAGAGTTGCAAACACTGGTTACAAGGATGCCCAGTGATCTCAGGGAGAACTTCAACAGAGAGATAGGAAACATAAAAATGGAGATAGAAAACATGAAAAAGAACCAGTCAGAAATAAAGACAACAATAACAGAAATGAAGAATATATTACAGGGAATCAACAGTAGATTAGATGAAGCAGAGGACCAAATCAGCAATTTAGAAGATAAGGTAGCAGAAAACATCCAATCAGAACAGCAAAAAGAAAAAAGAATCCAAAAAATTAAGAATAGTTTAAGGGGCCTCTGGGACAACCGCAAGCGTACCAACATTCCCACTATATGGAGACCAGGAAAAGAGAGAGAGCAAGGAATTGAAAACCTATTTGAAGAAATAAAGACAGAAAACTTCCCTAACCTGGCAAAGGAAATAAATATACAAGCTTACAGTGTTTCCCCAAAAATAAGGCCTACCCGGACCATCAGCTCTAATGAATCTTTTGGAGCAAAAATTAATATAAGACCTGGTCTTATTTTACTATAATATAAGACTGGATATAATACAATATAATATAATATAACATAACATAATATAATACCGGGTCTTATATTAATTTTTGCTCCAAAAGACGCATTGGAGCTGATTGTCCGGCTAGGTCTTACTTTTGGGGAAACAGGGTAGGAAGTGCAGAGAGTCCGAAACAAAATGGATGCCAAGAGGCCCACACCAAAACACATCATAATTAAAATACCAAAGGTTAAAAACAAAGAGAGAATCTTAGAACCAGCAAGAGAAAAGCAGTTAGTTACCTACAAGGGAGCTTCCATAAGACTGTCAGTTGATTTCTCAACAGAAACTTTGCAGGCCAGAAGGTATTGGCACAAAATATTCAACGTGATGAAAAGCAGGGACCTACAACCAAGATCACTCTACCCAGCAAAGCTATCATTTAGAATCGAAGGAGAGATAAAGAGCTTCCCAGACAAGAAAAAGCTAAAGGAGTTCATCACCACCAAACCAGTATTACAAGGAGCCTTAGAGGGACATCTTTAAGACCAAAAAAGAAAAAAAAAAATCCAAAATAATAAAATGTCAATAACTACATATCTATCAACAATTATTTTAATTGTAAATGGATTAAATACTCCAACCAAAAGACATAGGAGGGCTGAATGGATAAGAAAACAAGACCCATACATATGCTTTCTACAAGAGACTAATTCTGGATTGAAAGACACACACAGATGGAAAGTAAAGGGATGGAAAAAGACATTTCATGCAAATGGAACAACAACAAAAAGCTAGAGTATCAATACTTGCATCAAACAAAATAGACTTGTGTGCATCAATAGACGAGTGGATTAAGAAGAGATGGTCATATATACAATGAAGTATTGCTCAGCTATAAAAAAGAATGATATCTTGCCATCTGTAACATGGATGGATATAGAGTATTGTGCTGAGTGGAGTAAGTCAGACAGAGAAAAACAAATACCATATGATTTCATTTATATGTGGAATCTAAAAAAAATATATATAAACAATCAAAACAGTAACAAACTCACAGATACAGAGAATATTTTAATGGTTGCAAGGTGGGGGGGGCTGGGGAAATGTGTGAAAAAGGGAAAGGGATTAAGAGGTACAAATTGCCTGTTATAAAAACAGTCACAGGGATGTAAAGCACAGCATAGGGAATATTGTCAATAATACTGTAATAACTGTATGGTGTGAGATGGGTGCTAAGGATGATCATTTCGTTAGGTACATAAATGTCTTATCTCTATGTTGTACACCTGAAACTAATATAATATTGTATGTCAACTGTGATTGAAAAATAAAAAAGTATTTAGAAAAAGCCTTTGTACACAATACATTTCATTCTTTCTATAACTCTCACATTTTCTCTAGAAAACTAAGAACTCAATGACAACCTCAAAGCATCCTTATTGCATATCTTGGGTACCAAATGAGGATTTCAACCCCAAGAAATCTGAGGAAACCCCAGAGGGGAAAAAGGCAGAGTGGAGAAGGGAGCATTTATTGTTCAGTAGTTAGAAAAAAGTCACTCGAATTTTTGTGTACTCACTTTTCCAATTCAAAAATAAAAAAGAAATTTATTTTGAATGTTAAAGCGTCCCATAGACAAATAAATCAAATTCTATGAACCTCTACTAACTTCAGATCATGACATAATTATACACAAATCATATAATTATTCCATTTTCTGGTCTTGTGTCTTTTTGCAGAATGATTTTGCTTGTTCATTTGGGTTTTTCTTTATCCTTTTTTACATATGCATAATGCTGTTTAGTTTCCAGAAATTGTCTATACTGATAAAGTGTGTGGATTTTTTAAATTATATTTTGATATTGTGCATTCCATATTTGGGGATTTTCCTCACTGTGCCCCTGGACCCACTAGCTATTGAGGGTTAAATTAAATCTGCAAGAGAAGTGAAATTATTTATACAGTATGATTGAGCTAGTGATGTTTGCATTTGAATGATATTTTAAAGAAAATGAAATGTGAATAAATAAAAACAATATCCTAGTATATTCTGACTATATTCATTTTCTGACTGCAAAAAGACAATATAAGAAAAAAAATAACTCAATTTAAGTAAGATGTCTGGTTTGTTATCTTTGCTTATTATTAGCACAAATATTTATTTTCATTTTACAATGTGAGAAATGGGAGGAAAATTGGCACCTAGCTAAACAAATCTCTCTCACCAAAGAACTGAAAGTCAGCATAAAGAAGAGCAAAAAGCTTAAGGCCTTTTTGTGCATGGAGTTGTTATAAAATTAAGCATGCTTTTTTTTTTTTTTTTTTAAGATTTTATTAGGGAAGGGGAACAGGACTTTATGGGGAAACAGTGTGTACTTCCAGGACTTTTTTCCAAGTCAAGTTGTTGTCCTTTCAGTCTTAGTTGTGGAGGGCGCAGCTCAGCTCCAGGTCCAGTTGCCATTTTCTAGTTGCAGGGGGCGCAGCCCACCATCCCTTGCGGGAGTCGAACCGGCAACCTTGTGGTTGAGAGAACGCACTCCAACCAACTGAGCCATCCGGGAGGCAGCTCAGCTCAAGGTGCCATGTTCAATTTTAGTTGCAGGGGGCGGAGCCCACCATCCCTTGTGGGAGTCGAGGAATCGAACTGGCAACCTTGTGGTTGAGAGCCCACTGGCCCATGTGGGAATCGAACTGGCAGCCTTCGGAGTTAGGAGCATGGAGCTCTAATCGCCTGAGCCACCGGGCCGGCCCTATGCATGCTTTTTAAAATGGGACATAATTTAGTGCAATGAAGTACAAATAGAAATTAATTTTTAATTATACAAATTTTCACTTTACCGTAGTCTCTCACCTTTTCAGCAAAAGGAGAAATGTTTTTAAAGTAGCCTATATCAACGATTTGGAACAAAATAATCTTAATTCTCTTCAAAATGCCTCTTTTTATTACTAGAGTAGCCAGAAAAGAGCTGTTTTCTGGAGTTCCTGTGATCCACACAACTTCTGCCACCATAGAAAAAAACATTCCCAAATGACAAACGGGCTTAGCTGTAACACCTATGAGCAGACTCTAGAGGAGGAAAGGTTTATGGCCACTCCCAGTCGAACTGCCACCATTGTCCCTAACTCAGAAACCAGCGAGGAGTACAGAAGCAGCACTTGGGGCAAGAAAAATACAAATAGCACATTCACCGACAGGAGAGGGATGCCAGCACAATCTTCCCAGAAAGAAAAAATATCTGGGAGAAACACCATCAAACCTACCTGGTGAACATGGGTCAGAGCTGGACCAGATCATGGGAAACAGACACTCTGGAATCAGGAGGCAAAATCACAGAGCACATGGCAGCCAAGGCTGCAAATCAACTAACGGCAGGAGAAAAAGCAGCAGCCACTCTTTTCTTCGCAGAAGCGGGCAAACGTCGTTGGGTTGCAAATGTATTTGTCCTTAATATTGCCCATATACATGTGGATGACAACATTACATTTAGATAAGGCTTCAAAGAGGATCACACAGCAGTATGTATGACACAAAACACGACATAACAAGACAATCAGCGTCATCTGAATACACAGACCAAATAATCAGTACAACAAAACACACCCATCCCAAAGCAAACAGGAAAGTTCTGCTGAGGATTCGGAAGTGGCAACAGACAGGCTGAGTTCTGGCATACACAAGTAGAAACCAAAAGTAAAGACACTGACGCTCCTTGGGACAAGACAATTGCTATTAATCTTTATTTGTATGCTTGTTCTCTGGAAAGCTCTTCGTTTTCTAAGCTAGTTCTGAGACAAGTAGCATAAGGCACATACTAAGAAATACTTTAGTCATTGCACAAAGAGAAGTTCTATATTTTGAAATCATTTTTTTTTTCAGGGTATTAGTAAGATCTATTCATGCAAAGCAAAAAGAAAAGGAAAAAATTAAGCAAAGGCCAAAAATGTCAGGCCCATGAAGGTATACGTGTGTTGTCTTCACATTTAATTGAACGTTGCTATGACTCAGTAGATAGCTCCACGTACATCTAACCATAGCAGCTAGTAAATTCCTCGGTGAGCCCCGGATGTACTGAGAGGTGGGCTAGCTTCAGGCCAAAGCATTTGGTTGAGTTTGGTTTGTACGGAGAAAGTTGCAATGTTGCTTCATGGCTTGGGTTTTCTAAAAGAAAGGGAAAATATTAGGGAGAAGAGAGACAGAGGATGTTTACCACAATCATTATTTATCGTGCAATAAAGGGAAGTTATTGCCTTTTATTTCATACACCACTATTCATTAGTTCCCAAGTGCAAGGAAAGGAAATTGAATTTTTCTCTTGGAAAACCAGACCAGGTTTGTATCTTTCTCTGTATTAGCACGTATTGAACACCACAAGGAAGTCAACATCTGTAATTAGAGTTCCCCCTCTGCATTTTCATGGAGAATGGAGAGGCTGGATTTACAGCCCAGGTCTGGAGGGGCCCACTTCAATGTTCCATGGCTAGCCTAAAGCACAGTATTGTAGCGGCCTTTCCGGAGGTAGAATTCAGTCTCATGCTGTGTGTTATTTCTCCTGAGCCATCAAATGAGCATCGATTTCAAACACAGGAAATAAGCATTCTTTCATAGCTCCATTCTTTAGGTTCTCCCTAAAACCATCTTTTCAAATAAAACGTCTGGACTATCCATGAGCTATGAGACAGGATGTCTGACTGCCTTGCCAGGTTGCATCTTAAATGATAATGAATCTCCCCCAGAGTGGGATTGAGGGAGCTGTCTGACTAGCTCCTTCCAGCATTCTGACCTCACAACAGACTACTATGAACTGGATTCCAAACTAGAAGTCATCAGAAATACTGGCGTAATGTGCTGGCCCCAGCTGTAGTGGCCTTTTTTTGTTTTTTGAGTCAGCCTATAAAGCCATCTGGCTACATGAAGGATTGTCTGTCAGCCACAGCACTTCACATGCAATTTTTTTATAATTACCACATTAAAATTGCATAATTCTTAAAGAACTTTACAATCACAGTAAATGGAAATGGATTTAAACAGTACATATGAATCTTTTACTGTGGGTATTTGTGTTTTTTTCTTTTGGTATAAGGATAAATATCAGCGTATTTTCCTTTCCAACCCTTCTTCAGATAGGAGTTCTAAACGTGAACTTGCTGATTTTCTTTTTTTCAAAAATGGGTCCCAACCCATTCTTTAGAAATAGGATAAGGGACAGTAATAAGACTTACAACAAACTTCTCAATAGTAACAACAGAAGAAAGTGAAAAACCAAATAAAATAAAAAGGATCACATCCCAAATGATAACATTAGGTCTTAAAGTCGAAATCTATGTGTCCAGAACATGAAAGAAACTACCTGGGAAAACATAAAATGATAGGCTAGATTCACTATGTAATTTAAATAAATGAGTGATGAAACTTTCATGGTCCAATAATAAATTGTGATGGCTACTCTCACCAGCACTAAAATTTCCTAAAAATGTATTGAGCTCTAAGATTTTATATTAGCTTTTTATGTCTAAGCATGAGTATGTTAAGAGGAGAGGTTCATACTATTCAAATTGGCCTTTGGTACAAAAAATGCTGCCATTTCTTAGCTGATATTTACAAAGCACTGGAGATTTCTTTTTCCTTCCCCAACTGAACCACATCCACCTTTCACTAGACGGACTCTGAGCTCTAACACAAAGCCTTACTGAAGACCTACTGTGTGCCTGGGTACTTACTCCCTCATTCTCTCCTTCTTCCCCAGCACCCCTGATATCAACAGCCCCAAAATCTGTCTTACATGCGTCAGTGGAGGACAGTAAGGAGACTAAAAAATTTTTCTTAATTTTAATTTAAATTTTTAAAAAATAAACGTTATAGCACCAGAGCAAGCTATAAGCCTCACTGCCCTAGAGAATAAACTGCTGTCTCAAATTTGGTTGTAAGGTCAAATAATATTAATAGTACATTTACATACGTTTTTGCTACATACCTTGTAAAAGCAGATATTTTTGCAGCACTTAACGAGTTTTAGATGTTTTTACACACACCATCTTATCTACATGGCCCACAACATTTGAGCGTTTCCCCCATGTCCCCAATACCCACTGTCACGTGATGCTACCAGTACCTTATTAATGTATTTATGTGGCACTCACCAAACTGTTAAGAATAACGTAATTATTTTTCATCAGCAGCAGATGTTTAAAACTACACAGCAGCAAGTATACTTGGTGAAACACCATAACCACAGTGTTTCTACAAGAGTGTTCTGGTTAATATTTAATAAATGAAAATGTAGTATCAAGTTCTTATCACTAAATCTCTAGCAGCCATAGTTGTCTTTCACGAACAACAGCTGGCTTTATGGTGTTTTACGGTTATAATGTGCTGCCATCATTATGGACATCAATGGTCATTCTCCTACAAATACGTAAGTCTACTGGTCACCAGAGGAGTGAATGTAATAGAATGCTGACGACAGAACCCTGACTGTGCTTTCACGTAAATAATGGCCACAAAGAGGACAAGGAGAAAATACATACAAAACAAACTCTTCCTCACAGTTACCCTTTTCCTAGAATTCACATCAACCATAGGCTCCCATGCCCTAGTGCCTAGGCAATGGGTCCAGTAGAGATCACCAGCCTTGTGGCTCCTGAAAGGGGCAGCCCCAGGCCTTGGGAAGAGAGACAGAGAGACTGGAACTGGAATCCACTTCTCCGAGCACCAAGTGAAATGCAGTATTCAGAGCAGACAGTGATAAACAAGTTTTCAACCCCAGTGTGGCTACCTGACAAAGGTGAAGAAATAAAGCATGAAAAGGCCTAAGAATCATCTTCTTCTCCTGGTGCTTCCTCTTCCCCTTTTTCAGCTTCTTCTTCCTCTGCTTCTCCCTTGGTTATGTATTCCGTCTGATTTTAACAAAAATTAAATTATTGAGAAGTGCCAGAGTCAAGAGATACAGTGAAGACAAGAATGTAACATCTTGGACTAGAATTGAGGGCCCCCCCCTCCTCTACCCAACACACACATACACACCACACACACCACACACACATGCGAGGTGGGACAATTAAGTTCGCGAACTCATCCTAGAACAAGTGCTACACACCTCATTGCTGAATATCACTACGGTCACCTTCGAAGTACTCCCCTTGGGAAGCTATGCACAGACACCAGCACCTAGTCCACCCTTCAAAGCAATTTTGGAACTCTTTTTCTGGAATGGCCATCAGAGTTGTCATTGTATTACCCCTTGATGTCCTGAATGCCATCAAAATGACTTCCTTTCAATGTTTCCTTTATCTTCAGGTAAAGAAAGAAGTCACTGGGGGCCAGATCAGGTGAGTAGGGAGGGTGTTCCAATACAGTTATTTGTTTACTGGCTCAAAACTCCCTCACAGACAGTGCCGTGTGAGCTGGAGCGTTGTCGTGATGCAACAGCCATGAATTGTTGGTGAAAAGTTCAGGTCATTTTCATCTAACTTGTCCATGCAGGCTTTTCAGCACTTCCAAATAGTAAAGTTGGTTAACTGTTTGTCCAGTTGGTACACATTCATAATGAATAATCCCTCTGATATCAAAAAAGGTTAGCAATATTATTGCAATGAGTTCGCACACTTAATTGTCTGACCTCGTACACAACACACACACCACACACAACACATATACAACACACACAACACACAATACACACCACAGACATGCAACACACACACACACACAAAGACATCATCCTTCTAAACACAGACCCTGCAATTTAAAGTGGCGCTGCAGAGCTGTACATTAATTCTAATAAGGTTCATGATTTCTCTTAAGCGTATAGTCTTCCCTCAGGAAAAGAATGGAAAAGGAAAGGGTTCATTTGTGCAAACTTACAATACCAGCTCCCTCAGTTTTGACACCTTCTCTTTCTCCCTACTGAGTTCCCATTACTCATTTCAATCACCAAAAGGTAAGTAAGCGTTTGGGTTTTTTTTAACCAAACGCAAGTTCCTAATATAAAATCAACATTGTCTTCAGAATTAGATGCACTTTTTATTATGAGCATGCAAACAGTAGGAGTTCTTGGACTTGACCTCCACTTGGTGACACTCCCATGGTTCTCAGATGAGATGGGGAGTCAGAATCACCGAAAGGCTTGTTATAACACAGTCTGTGGGCTCCACCTTGGAGTTCCCAATGCATTGGGTCTGGGGCAAGGCCTGAAAATGTGCTTTCCCCAGTGAGGCTGCGCTGCTCCTGGAACCCCACTTTGAGAACGTCTGCTGCAGTCTCTATGTGCTCTCTTAAATCACTGGTTAGCTCACTGATAACCAGAGCACAGTGAGTACTCACAACCCCCCGCCGAAGTCTGCATTTACCAGGATGGGTTATATTTGTTCCCACACTTGGTATGTAAGCTAGAGTTCTATTGTCATTGCATAACTTAATAAACATCATGGAAATCCATGAAACACATGAAAAGAATGGGTTTTCATATGTAAACTTAATGAATGCTTTGGAAAGACCCAATACATGTTATCAAATGATATGTCAAAAGACGGGGGGTAGCAGGGAGGACTCAAAATCCAGAGAGATTTGGTGACATGTATTGGGCTAGATTGATTAGCAAGTGTCTTTAAATTTCTGTTCTATTTTCAAGAAACCAAAACTGGAATTTCTAGGCGGACAAATGAGTATGTTCATGTTAGAAAGACAACAGGTAATTCTAATCATTGTACCTTTATTTAAAGAAAGAAATTCCTCCCAAATCAATAATGTTCTCCCTGGATAAATCCCCACCAGAAATTCTGGAACCATGTGGTTTCCTAATGTCACACAGTTTCCAGACACTTAATGACAAGCTGCAAGTTTAAGATTCACAGTGTCTAAGATCCACACCTGGGGTACAGGACCTAAAGTTGAGACTCAAAATTATGGTCTACCTTGATATCTGGTAAAATCGGGAAGACCTGACAGGGCCTACCCACTGGTTCCCCTCCCTCTCTGCTCCTGCACAGGTCTCCTAGCCAAGCAACCCTCTTTACCAAGGAATCCGGCATGGTGCCTGTTTAGCCCCTGGAAACGTTCAAACAGCCAATCGCGTCCTTTGCGGGAACCAAGGGACACTGAATCCTCTCTCTGGATACGACAAAGCCTGCCTCCCATACCCCTGATTATTCACTCTGTTACCTACTGCTACCCCCACATGGCCCTTCACTGTGTGGAGCCCCACCTCCTACCCCCCGGCTCTGAGTGTATGTGACTCATAAACCACTGACAATCTCATCTGGCCAGTGTCAGGTGCGAGGTATTGGTGTTCCCCTAACCACAGGGAGCGACTCCCTCCCTCGCCAAAGAGCTGAATAGGAAGCGACCTAAACAACAGCACTGAGCACCGTGCAAGCTGCACAAACTGTGCACCATTCGGTGGGGTGGAAAGGAAGAATGGAGAGCAGACCTCCACCTGACGACCTGGCCCAGCCGGCCTGATGTGCCTGGACACACCCTTACCACGGGAGGCCCAGGAAAAGGGCCAGAGCCAAGCCCTGCTTCTCTGTCCACCTCCCTTTCAGAAATTTATCTCCAACTTATTTGATTTCCCTTCTCAGCAGGTTAAAGGAGGATTTTCTGGGAGTGTGGGTTGTATCAGCTTCTTTACATCCTGAAGAACAAGGAGAACATGGCCAAAGCTGCAATTTTCTCACCTAAAATATGTTTTTATTAAGCACACTATTAAGTATGCTACTTACCTCTTCCGTTGTGGTTTCTCCTTCTTCTTCCTAATGTCCATAAACAGAAATTAAAGAAAAAATATAAATTTGCATAAGTTTGAAGTTGAATCTAAACTTTAAGCAAACTATAATAAAATACATGTTCATCAAAATGAAATACATTAATTTATCAATAAAATACATAAATAGTAAAGATACAATAACTGAGCAATGCCTACTTATTTCACACATTATATTTCAAGCCCCTGGAGTATTATAAGATTAAGACATTTTTCCATCACTCATATATGTGAGAAAATATTAATTAGTGATACTGCTTATTTAATTATATGTGTAATTCTATCTCTTTGTCCAGCATATGTTGTAGATCTATAAAGCTAGCTAGTAAAATTCAGACCATATACAAGTATGAAACCAATTAGAAATTTTGAACAAAACTATGTCCTTCCCGCCTTTATGTCCTTGTAAGTAAGCCTTCACTTCAGCTTTGAACCAATTAATAAAAGTAGATGAAAAACTTTTCCTTCATCAGAACAAAATGACAACATGCAGTATTTCTCGGTAAAGAGAGAAACTTGCAAAGCAAGAGAGGGTGAGGCCATCACAGTCTCAAAAAGATTTCCACTCTGCCAACCCACTGGAATTTCCATTTCCTTCTGGTCAAAGTAGCAGAACCAAGACATGTCTATTAAAAATGCAAGGAAATAAGAACCTTCCCGTCCCTTCCCAAAATGGCCCCATGACAAACCTCTCTGGGGCCAGAGCACTACAGTAGCTTTAGGTGAGTGAACACGTGTGCCTCCACGTGTAGGGATCCCTACAGCTCCCTAATGCCTTACGATGCGGGCAGTGAGCTCCTGGGGGAGGCGAAAGCCATCCTGCAGTCGTGTGTATCCTCTCACCCACCCCCTTCTTTGGACAGATGAGGACACCAGGCCACAGGTTTAAGTAATTGGCCAAAGGTCACAGAGCAAGTAAGCAACACCGTCGGGACTCACTTCAAGGCGTCTGATCCGAAGCTACACGCTGTAGGCAACGGACCAGTAACGGAAGGCAGGTCGTGGAGGCCCCACCACACGGCCATGCTCCCTAGCCCAGTCTTATGTTCTTGGCCTGTTACGGGACGATATTCTCAGATTTCTGAGACTGGCATGGAAAATACAGAACATGGAAGCCTACTCCAGCTGGCCACGGCTGAGTCAGCCCAAGAGGTTCTCCCAGCACTGGGAACCTCCAAACGAATCCTGACGTTAAATACCACGGGCGACACACCAAGTTTTAGCGCTAAAATAACGTCCAGGGAAAGAGAGTCCTGCACTTATTGCAAAATTCATGCTGGTTCCTCAGCGATGTGTTGACTCTGCCTCCTTAATGTGGCTTAATTGTGCCCAGGACTTGCCCCTCCTCTGCCACGACTGCTCTCTTCCCTCCCCAGGGTTATACCACCTCTAGTCTTCCTTATCACCACCCTGTTCTCCACGTTGTAGCCAGAGATTCTTTTCTAAAAGACAAGCGTGACCTGCTGCCCTTGTGCTGAAAGACTTCCATCTTCTCAAGATGAGTCCATCCTTAGAATGGCTAAAAGGTCCTCACCACGCAGCCCCCTGCTCGCCCCTCTGGCCTCGTCCCTCACCCTCTTTATTTCAGCCACACGGACTGCATGCAATTTTCTCACATTGGCCACACCTCCCAGGACACTGCTTAAAATATTTTCAAAGAAGATGTTCCTGACCCATAAACCTGACTTACGGTGCCCCTATATCTGCTCCCAGAGTCGTCATTTACTTATCTGTCTCCCTGACTAGTCTGTGTACTCCTTGGGGCACGACTGTATCTGATTCATTTTGGGAGCTCCAGGACCCAGCCACTGTCTGGAATCACAAGGCGAGCTCAATAAATGTGTTAAGTGACTGGGTAAATGAATGTATAAAGTTGGTTATTAACTCTTTAGAACTCAAAGAACATCAATTTTCTTCTTAACCACATCAGATCAAATTAAAATTCACAATATGTAACATAGAATTATCAACTATGTAAGTTTTACATTTTTCTAAATCCGGTTATTTGTGTGAACTATATTCAGCTGAAACAGGTGAACTAAGAAGATACATACAATTAAATGAGTTCTCCTTAGAGCTGGTCTGGAGGGCAGCAGGCGGTCTTAGGGTTCTTTATCGATATCTAAATTGACCTTAATTTCTTGAAAGATATGTTAAACAGAGAAAGTGAATGCTCAGAGAATTTACAGACACTTAGCCTCAAAAGGTCAAGAAAGCTTCGAAGAGCCTTAGATATTATCATCACTAGCGCTACCAAAACATGAGCTCTGTGGTGGTGGCCTTTGTCATCCACGGGCTCCAGCCCCGGTCCCTGGAATTCTGCCGGGCAGGTGGCAGCACTCGATCTGTCGATAAAACGTTTGATAAATGTGTTTATGTGTGCCATTCCTGCCCCAAATCCCTCTTGGAAGGAGCTGAGAGACATTAATTAAATAAAAACTTAAATGTCCATCCTCAGCTCACAGAATTACAAGGTATCAGGATTTGCCAGGTCCTTCTCTACATACGATGCTTGAATTGACTTTTATGGTTGGCAGATAATTTTATCAACAAAAAGGGGTTTTTTTTAAGATAAATATAATCACATGGTCAATTAAGCCAAGCTCTTGCAGAATCTTAAGACAGGGCACGACCATTCCCTTGACAAGGCTACAGCTTAAAATTATTTTAGCTTTAAAAAAAAATTATTTCATCTTGTTCTTCTAAGAAAGCTCGCTGGGGACTCCTCTGAACTGGGAAGTCGCAAAGCCCTCACCAGCAGCTACTCTGCTGGGAACCTAGCCAGGGAGGCAGGCTGCTGATGTGGCACATGGCCAGGGGTAAGGACAGGTGTCAGCTGCGCTGAGTGTCAGGCAGTGGCTGCTTAGGACAGGTGGCTGAAGTGGGAGAAAGCCGAGGGCCAGCCAGGAGTGACCTGGCGGGGGAGGGGGGCAGCTGGCCTCAGAGCTCTGGAGAGCAGGGGCAAGGGCCGTCCCCTTGATCTGCAGCCACCACAGGGCCAGCCTTAGGCTCAGGCCCCTCTCGGGGACCTGAACCCACATCTGCCTCTTGAGAAAGCAACTTCCTTCCACACCAGTTCCAGAGGAAACTGAGTGGGGTGATTGCCAGACCATTATTACATAGGTGGTCAAGCCAATGTCGTAAACGATTCTGAAGAGGATATGAGTTGGCAGAGAACACAAGCAAAAGTCATTTTACTTCACAGAAAACCAAACACAAACATGAAAAAGCGGCAACATTTTTAGGGTTTCATAAAGTTCTCGCGATGTCCCCAGACTACAGTTCCTTCTTAGAGTGCGCCCAGAAGCTGAGGGGACCTCTGCTTTCACCCTTTACTCCTCAGATACCCTTTGCCAGCCTCCCCCAGGTCTCTTTAGCCCTTCACCCACCCCGGGTCATCAGGGAGTGAGCAGGCCATGGAGTCCTCTCTGTCGGGATCTGAAGCTACAGGTTAGCTCTTCTGAGGCCCGAGTTAATGGTCTGCTCAGTGTTCCCCATCCTGCCTCCCAAACGCTGCCCAAACCTGTCAGCAAGTAGGTGGTATACATCCTGGCCTCCTGCATTTAAGAACCCCGGAGCCTGGGGAAGTGGTCAGGGGAGGTCCAGCTCATTAGAGGAGATAATGCTCTCTGACTCCATTTCTGACTTTTTTAATCAATATAATATTCTTCAATAAATATCCCTCCCCGTGAAAATGGCACCATTTGAGTGTGCACAAATGTGTACTGAGCAAACACGTGCAACAGTTGAGAGCAGATGAACAAGCCTCACTTAGCTGGTTTATCACGTGGCTTAGCACCGCCAGCAGCTGAGGGAGTGGTTACCACTGCACCCTTGAAATGGTCCCTAACACACAAATGGATGATTTCGAACACATAAATGGTTTTCAACACACAAATAAAAGGTTCAAAAGAATAGTGAACACTGAATCAGGTCTGTACTGTACATAACAGAGATGCCCCAATGTCATGTCCCTGGTTTCGATACTACACTGCGGCCATCTATGACGTCACCATTGGGGGAAGCCAGACGAAAGGCCTAGAGGACTGTGTGCTATGTCAAGGTGAGTCCATAATTCTTTTAGGATAATAGATTAAATACATCTGTATTCCTTGTCATACACAGTGTGGCTGAGTATCAGGCTATGTGTTCTTGTTTTGTTCTCCCTACTACACAAAATTGGGGGGGCAGGGATTAGACTTACTGTCCCTCCCACACTCCAAGAAGATAGCCACAGCTGCGTTCTGCTTCTCTGTCCCTAGAGAAGAAACTATAGGCCTTGCTTTTCAAAACCCTGGGCTAACAGAGGTGAGGAAGCTTGACGGTCCCTGAAAAAAAGGGCTTGGAGCTTAGGGCTTAGAGTTTGGGAGATGGAAGTAGCCAGAGTGAAGAGAGGAGGTGGGTTTTCCAGGAGTGCTGCTACCCAGGTCCTGCCTGCACACAGAAGCTGAGCCAGGGATTACTGGGGCATTCAGGGGGCACCGGGGCACTCTGCACAGGACAGCAGCCATCTATGGTCAGAGAGCTGGTGGCTGTGACAGGTATGCCCGAGCCCAGCCAGGACAGCGGGCCTGACCCACGCCAAGGGACCATGGCTCAACAGCTGCAACAGGAAGCAGGAAAGACACACCACAACGTGACCACCGTGGACAAAGAACCAGAGCCCTCTCTCCCTTCCAGACACCCGCGAAGACTCCAGAAGGGCCCTAAGGCCCTCGGGAGGAGAGAGTCTCTGAAACACTTCGCCCAGACTGAATTTCGCAGCAGCCGTGAGGGGTAGGCGTGAAGCAGATAGAATGACGTCTGGGCAAATAAAGGAAGCTGACATTCCTTGCACACAAGTCTTAGGTACCAAACCCAGACCATTGAACTATGTTCTTTGTGTCCCTCAGGGAGTGGTGGCTGAAGAAGGAAGCCCGGGAGCACAGCTGTTTCACGACAATGGGCTAGGAGGAGCGAAACGTAAGAATCCATGAGATCTCAAAACGGTTTTCAACAGTCAGAGTTTTTATCTAAAAGACTTGGATTGATCTGGGTTGGAATATCGAGAAAAACCCAGCCGGATGTTTCTGGTACCTTGAAAATCAATGTTAGAAAGGGAAAACACAGTAAAGTCTAATCGGCCTGTTCATTACACATAAGTCTAGCTGAGCCTCGGTGCAGCGTGGGGAAAGCTGTGATGACACAGCCCATGGCCTTCCTAGCTTAACCTCTACACACAAACCCCAGAACCAGGAGGTTCTTTAAGCACGAAATGCAACTTCTAAATATCATATAGTTTTCGTCTCCTTTTTAAATTTCAATGAATTGCCCTATATGTTTAATCCCAAAGCTAAGCATGTTTTCATGTCATTTTTATGCTGCTGATTGACAAATCATGGGGTTTTTATTGAACTGAATTAATGTCAGTCAAAGAGCATGTATCAGTTATAAAATGAGGAAAAGTCAAAATCTGTCTTTATGTAGAATAAACATTGTTAGAGTTGAAAAGTCAGTGTGATAATGTAATAATAATATTTTCATCTAAAATAAAAATGCCTGTTACTTTGTCATTTTTTTCAACACCGCCCATGCTAAATAACAAACATGATTCTTTAAGTGTCTATCAGAATTCACATATAATTTACTTCGGAAAGGACTCACAATTTTTAAAAAGTCACAGAGAGAGCCCCCAGGCTGCATGGCTTATCAGGTCATTGAACTAACCTGGCCCAGTGGCTGAGAGGCTGAAGCAGACATCACCCTGACTGTCGGAGGCGGGGTCAGATTGCAAAAAAAAAGACAAAAAAAAAACAAACGCTACCTTCCTCTCGGTCTCATGAGAAAAAGGGATGGCGTATAATGTTTTGTCACGCTGTCTTAAAAGAAGCAAACTAAATCTTCACGTATAAATCAATAATACTATGAGAGCATTAGGTAATTTACGCCAAGTTCAAATTATAAAAACATAGACTTTTAAATTACAAGGTAATGAAACTGTCACTGTATTTCATTTAAAATTTATTATTTCTGAATTATTACAGGCTGCCATGAAACCCCATTTAATTTCTAGGTCAAGATAAAAGATTTCATCTTCCTTCAAAACCAAACTTTAAAAAGTCTTAAATTATGAACATTTTGAAACAGCATTCTTCAAATATGAGGAATTTACTGCCCGAGCCCCTCCCAAATTCAAATTCCTTAAGGTAAAGACAAATTGCTGTCTGCTCCCAACCCCCATGTCTCACACGTGGTTGTCAGCCTTGGTGCCTTTCCCTAGTCACATCCCGTGTGCTGGGAACGAAGGTCCAAACTATCTTCAAAGCTGTGCACACTTCTCTTGGAATCAATACACAGGTGAAAATGCAAACCGTCAGCGTGGGTTCAGCCAAGTCTTTGCCACTAGACCAATGCAGCCCACTGCAATTCTCCCCGGGGGGGCTCAGCCCAACGCCGGCAACCCCACCCTATCAGGCTCCCTCTGCACCTGGGCCTCCCCTCTTACCTGGCTTCCCAGCCACATTCCTAGAATTCCTGGAATAAGTGACCCATCTGGTCCTGCATTATCTTAGCTTGGTGCTTCTAGAACCAGTCTTCTTGCCCTCCTCACATGCTCCCCACCCTTTGTCCTGTGGCTCCTGAATTGGAACCCCTTTTAGAATTCCATCACAGGCCTCAGATCAGCTGAGTGGATTTTAACTGATCAGTTTCCTTTCCCGGCCTCCTTTCGGCTTTTCACAAATATACATGGTAAATGTACGCTGGGAATCAGTCAATACTCATAACCAAGGAATAAGCTCCCTTGTTTTATAAAGAACATGAATGCAACCTAACCCTAGCAACACAACAACAAATTATTAAAGTCTTGTCTGGCCTGTGCCCTCCAGGCCTTGGTTCAGGATCCTTCCTCTACACACCTCGACCACAGCAGTCAACACATTAGATGAAAATTACCTGTTTCCTCCTGGCTAACCTCTCAGCTCCTTATTTTTGCGCTCACTCTGCGTGCCAGGCGTCTTCCTGGCACCTGGTTGGAGCTCCATAAATGTTAGGTGAACAGAACTGAATCAATGAAACTACAGGGAACAAAAGCACTCACATTCTTCTCTTGGGATTCGGCGAGGTTGCCTGCATCTTCCTTGTCCTCTTTTTGTGCCTCATTTTCTCCACTTTCTTCAGCCTTCTCTGTTCCCTGGGTGTAAAGGAAACCCACAGTATCATTAACCTGAGATAAGCTTCCAAGGAAACACCAGACCACAGGTACTGTGGTTTCCTTATTTGGATAGACAACATATAAACAAAGCAAACACAGACCTCCCATTTGTTAGGTCACTTAGCTACTCGAGTATAGGACTTCCACCCCTCGAGGTTGCTGACTGGAGCTGTTTGGTGTCAATCAACAGATCTGACCCACGTGCATGGTAGAGTAATAAACTCCTGAAAGAGGAGTTTCAATTCACTCATTTAAAACTCATGAAGAGACAGCCTAAGGATTTAATATTTAGGCAGTGTTTGTTTTCTGTTGCTCATGTGGAGGGAGGCTTTATAATTTTAGAGATTAAAAAAAATGATTGATAGATAGATGATAGATAGATAAATAGATAGATAGATGATTGATAGATAGATAGATAGATAGATAGATAGATAGATAGATAGATAGATAGATAGATAGATAATGGATGCCTAGATATGTTGATAGACAGATGATAGATAAGGTAGACATACAGACACAGATATAGAGAGATCGGTACCAAGTTGACATTCTGAGGAAACTGGTGTGCAGAAAGATGATTCGAGATAGCAACTCTTACCTCTGTGGTGCTCTGTGCCTCTCCCACTACATCGCCATTGGGAAGGGAAGATTCTTCCTCAGGCGGCTTTGTCACCTGCATCATACAAATTGAAAATGTTTGATTTCATGTGACGGGCCAGCCGCCACAAGTCGATCAGTACCTAAATGGGGGAGTGGGAATGGATAAAGGACACTCATACAAATGCTGATGCGGCCGGTCTTCAGTGATGCTGAAGCCCCGAGTTTATTTCTCTTCACCAATATATGCAGTTTGAGTACGTGCAACTTAACAAAGAAAGCATGCATTACCTTAACAAATGTAAATTTTAACTTTTTCATAGAGGATACAAAATCACTGAAACTCCCAAAAGTAATTATCTTATCAATTACCCTGAATAGCCATCAGTCTTCTGTGTCCGGGAACTGGCCGCTCCCACCACATTCCTTAGCAGCTTGCAAGCACCCTCCAGGTGCAGGCAGAGACAATGCCTTAGGTTAAGCATAAACCGAGCCATTCTATAAGGCTCAGAGTTATCTGTAACCATGGCTCCCCACAATTTCAGATCTTACATTTAAGTCTTTAAGCCATTTTGAATTTATTTTTGTATGTGGTGTAAGGAGGTGATCCAGCTTCATCTTTTTGCATGTGTCTGTCCAAGTTTCCCAGCACCATTTAAATACATTAACAAGAATTAAGACATCCCTAAAAAAATTCAAATAAAATAAAAAAAAGATTGCAAAGACTCGCAAAGAAAGTGTACACACAGAAAAGAACAAACGTCAGTCACATCTACTGCATTCTTTATCTGATGGGGTTCTGTTGACTGCATTTTCACCAAATCTCTTACACAGAAGATCAATGTAATATATTACATAAAAAGTGTCAGAAGACAGCAACCCCACTTCTGGATATATATCCAAAAGAACTGAAAGCAGGATCTTGGAGATAGCTGCACACCCATGTTCATAGACATACACTGTAAAATTCTACTTATATGTGGCATCTTAAGTTATCAACTTTATAGAAACAAAAAGTAGAATGGTGGTTGCCAGAGGCTGGGGGAGGGAGAAATGGGTAAGTTGATTTTTTATGGGTTGAGAGATTCAGTTTCGTATAATGAAAAGTTTTAAATATTGACTGCACACCACTGTGAATATTAACACTACTGAACTGTACACTTAAAAATGGTAAAGATGGTAAATTTTGTTATGTGGTTTTTTTAAGTACAATTTAAACAAAGAACTAAAAGTAGAAGAATATAAAAAAAAAAAAAAAGTTTGAGAATTTCCTTGAAGATAGTAGCTTGCATTTTAACATCATTTATTCAAATTATGTTTGTGTTCATCCCTCGTTTTATCTTCACAACAACACTATAACCTCAGTAAATAGGACAGGGACTTCCACTCACACCTTAGAGACAAGAAAATAAAGGCAGAATGTGTCACATTGCAAGTTAGGGGCAGGGCTAGGTCTATACCTCCTACTTTATGCTCTTTGATTTTTCCAGCAGTTCTCAGTCTTCAAATATTACATTATTTTTCTTATCACAAGAAAAAATAATTTGTAACTATGTGAGGTAATGGATGGATGTTAACTAAGTTTACTGTGGTGATCACTTCAATATGTACGTATATCAAGTAATGTTGTAGACCTTAAATATGTTATATGTCAATTATATCTCAATTAAGCTGGGAAAAATTTAAAAAAAATTATTGCAAAGACAATTCAAGCTCATGGGATCAAATTAAGCCATATACACCCCTTCCAGTGCCACCCTCCTATGATAAGCAATATTAACAATTTGATATGTACCTAACTCTATCCTAATACATTCATAGAGGCTATTATTTTTCTGGTTGATTGTTATTAATATTTTTGTTGTATTTTTGGGTTTTTTAAAACAGAAAGGAAACACACTATGCATAACTAATTTTTAGCTTCCTATATCATGGACACTTGTCCAGATTAATTCATATGGTTCTAACTCATTCTTTTTAACATCTGCTTAATATTAAATATATAATAATTTATTCAAATATTCTCCAATTGATGGCTGTTCAGAACATTTACATGTTTGTGCCTCTACAAACAAAACTGTACTAAACTCAATGAAATGGTGGACTTTTTAAATTAAATTTCCTTCAAAAAAAATATAATTGTAGCAATGTATATTCCCATGGTAATATGTATATGTTCTCTTTTCCTTTATCTATGACCAGTGAAGAGGGTTGCTCTTTTTAATCTTTGCCGACCCACTGGGGAGAAAATGCAGTGTCATTTTTGTTTTCATTTACATTTTCCTAATTAGTAGTAAGTAAGGACATGTTTTTTGTGAGTTTTAGCCACTTATATTTCCTGTTCAGATAATTGCCTTCATATGTTTTACCCATTTTTACTTGAGTTGTTTGTCTTTTATTACCAATTTTAGAGGTTCACTATATAATAGAAATATTAGCCCTTTGTCAGGTTACAAACCTTGTTTCCAGTCTACAAATTTTGTTGCATATATATTTTTTTAGTTCTTAGCCTCTTATATACACAAATTTATCTAACATCTATTCTCTGAAATGTAGTGCTATTATTTTTCATTACTTATTAACATCTAGAGCTGTAATCCATCTGGAATTTAATTTAGCCTGTAATATAAAGTAGGGCACTGTTTTCTTCCAGATAGATGGCAAATTATGTCTGAACTATTTATAAATCATTTTCCCATTGAACTAAGTTGTTGTTTTTGTCATTTATTAAGATATATATACATATACATATTAGCATAAAATTACATCATATACAAATAAACATAATTTTTAAATTTCATATATATCATATATACATGGAATGTATTTCATTTCTTTACATTACTATAACAACTATAGCTTCTAAAACAATGTTTAATAATATGGTGATGACAGACATCCCTATTTTGCTTCTAATTTTAATAGAAATGCTTTAATATTTCATGGTTCGTTATGATGCTTACAGTTGCCTTTTGATAATTTGTTTTTATCACATTTAATCAGTTTTCTTCTATTTATATTTTAACTTATTTTTTTAATTAGGAATGTCTAATGAATTGTATCAAATATCTTCTTGATATTTATGGATATTATCATATGGTTATTCTCCATTAATCAGTTCAGATAATGAATTATGTTGATAGAATAAATTCTGCTTTGATTATGGTGTATTATCTTTAATTCACTGTTGGATATAATTTGCTAATATTTTATTTGGACTTTTACCCTCTATTCATAACAGAAATTGATCTAGCTATAACTGAAAGTATCCTAAGTAATATATCAACTGATCAAGGGTTTAATCTATTTCATTTGTCTGTTCAAAGTATATAAAGTCAAATTATACATAAATTATATATACACATATATGTATACACACACATGCACACAGACACACACTTTCTCTCTTGTATTTAACTCATTTTGGCTTTTCTCTTATTAGTTTAAATTACCTACTTTTTTATATTGTCTTCCTTTTCCTAATGTTTTAAGTCAAATACATATTTTACTAATTTTTTGCGTTTCTTTTTTAATTATAAGAGTATTCAAAGTTAGCAATTTTGTTCTGTATAACAGAGATTTTGCTGTATATTTGGGGTTAGGGTATGAAATAATCTTTTATTATTTGATTATTCGTAATATCAGTTCTATATTCCCTTGGATATAGAGTTATTTGAAATGGTATATATTTGTTTTTCAAGTTTTTATGATAGTTCCCTTTCAGATTGTAATTCTATACATGGGATAAGCATGTGGTCTGTAAAATCATTCCTTTAGAAATTTATGAAGGTCTCCTTTGTGACCAAGTATGTGATAGCTTTGGAAATCATTTAATAAGTACAAGAGAAGAACATATTCTATTAATATCTATCTAGTATATTCTTATTCCTGTGTGTGCATGTGTGTGTGTGTGTATGTAAAATTAAGTTTCTTGATTACATTTGTGTATGTGCTTAAAATAGTGCCTGATACCATTTTCTATTACATAATACCCCTTTTATCTAGTTAATGCTTTTGGTCTTGAATTCCTCTTTATCTGATACTCCAGCTCTCTTTTTGTTTGCATATATTGCCTGTTATATTCTCATCCACTTATTTCAATTTCTCTTTAAATGATTGTTTTATTGTGCTCTTATAAATAACTTACGGCTCGATCATTGTTAAAACCCAATCTCACTGAAAACTCCAATTCCAGTATAGCTCTAGTTGAACCCAACCCTCCAAAAGATAATGACTATAAATTATTTATAAAACTTTTTTAAATAAAAATTTTTAAAAAAACATAAGAAAAGGAAAAACAAGAGAATGAACCAAAGCAATTAAGATTCAAGAGGGAGTTGACACTTAAAAGCTGAGAATGAGTCACACACCTACGTACATTCATAGTGTACATTCATCATTATTATTCACAATAGCCTAGAGGTAGAAACAATCCAATGGCTGTCAATGGATGAATGGATAAACAAAGTGTGGTATATCCAAATAATCATCTAATCATCTAATTATCTAATTTGAGGACCAGAGACAAACAAGACTTTTAAAAACTGAAGAAAGCTTCAGGGAAATATGGAATAATACCAAAAGGTTTATCATGTATGTAATTAGAGGACCCAAAATAGAGATGATAAGAAAATGTGGCAGAAATAACATTTGAAAATTTCCTAAACTTGCTTAAAAACATGTATTTACAGATTCCAGCATCTCAACAAGCCCCAATAAGGATAAATATAAAGAAAACCATGCCTAGGCCCATCATAATGAAGTGGCTGAAAACCAAAGCTAAAGAGAAAATCTTCAAAGCAGCCAGAGAAAAATGACCTATTACATACAGGAAACAAGGATTCAAATAATCTTCATGTCTCATCAGAAGCTATGGAGATCAGAAGACAGAAGGAAAAAACATATTTAAAGTGCTGAAAGAAAAAAATTAAATGTCTTGGGTAAATATAAAAGGTTATTTTTCCTCCTACTGTCTTTAAAATCCATAGATCTGTTGATTATATAGTTGAGTTGAAGCTATATATGAATGTGATATATATGATATATATAGCATAAAGAATGGGGGACAGTAAATGGACATATATGATTGCAATATTTCTACATATTATAAAGTGTTATAATAGAAAGTACACAGACTACGAAATATTAAGAATACATACTACAATCACTGCAGCAAAGAGGTACAACTAAAAAGCCAATAGGTAAATTAAAAGGGAATTCTAAAATGCATCCAAGTAACCCAAAAGATAGCAAAAGAGCATAGAACAGAGGAATAAATGGAAAGGGGACAAATAGAAAACAAATAATAAAATGGTAGCTCTAAACACAAGCAAGTCAACAACTACTTAAATGTTAATGGACTAAACTGTCCAAACGATGGAGACTGTCAGAATGAATAAAAATGCACAAGACCCAATTCTATGTTGTCTACAACAGACACACTATAAAAATAAAGATACAGATAGCTTGAAAGTAAATGAAAGAAAAAAGACATGCCATGCCAACAGTAAGCATAAAGAAGTCTGGTGCAGCTTTGTTAATATCATAACATACAGATATAAAGAGTATTACCAGAAATAAAAAAGAAACACTTGATAATGATAAAACGGTTAATCTATTAGGAAGCCATACACTCACAAATATGAATGTGCCTAATAACAGAGTTTTAAAGATATATGAACCATAAATTGTCACGATTAAAGGGAGGAACAGATAGTTCAGATAGTTGGTCATGTCTTCACACCTCTCATCAAGAATCTAAAGTGTGTTCACCACCCAGAGTCAGTTGTCTTTCCATCACCATATATTTGATCCCCTTTACCCTCACTTACCACCCTTCTTCCCCCGTATCCTCTGGTAACCACTAAACTATTGTCTGTGTCTATGAGTTTTGTTTCTTCATTTCTTTTTCTTGTTCTTTAGTTGTTTTCAGTTGTATATACCACATATCAGTGAAATCATATGGTTCTCTATTTTTTCTGTCTGGCTTATTTCGTTTAGCATAATAATCTCAAGATCCATCCATGTTGTCGCAAATGGCACTATTCCATCTTTTCTTATGGCAGTTACAAAATAGTCATGAGGATGTAAAGTACAGCATAGGCAATATAGTCAATAATATTGTAATAACTGTGCATGGTGTCAGGTGGGTACTAGACCTATCGCTTCATGGGTTATATGGATGTCTAACCACTATGCTGTACACCTGAAACTAAAGTAGTATTGAATGTCAACTGTAATTGAAAAATAAAGCATCTTGGAATAGACGGCAAAAATAAAAAATAAAAAACAGAATCCAAAGTGACTTTGTCTTTTTTCTCTTTTTTCCTTTTTCCTTTTTTCTTTCTTTTTGGCTAGGAAATTTCAGCCTTTCCAAATTTATTAGAATAGCTGATATAGTTAGTTCAATTCCTTCTACCATATTAATTCTTTATAGCTTGTCCATCTTCTTTCATGCTTTTCCTTTCCTTACATTTGCTGGCTTACATGTCTCTTCATTCTGTTTCCCTCAGCTCTGCCCCCTGTCCTGTTGTTGATGGAAAGGTTCTGAAATGCTTTTCTGTTCTACTACTGTTGCCTTCCTATTCACTCTATCAATATGTCACAATTACATAATACATATCCTCCCCCATCAAAATGGTTTACCCGCCTTCCCTTAACTGAGACCTTCAGAACATCTGTATTTCCCTTACTTTCTCCAAATCCCCCACCAAGGATACATAGTATCCTCGTAATGGATATTCTCACTTATGTCCTTTTTCACATATCGTCTTCCACAGCTCCTGGATTTTTCTGAGATAGTTTAAAATTCTTGATTTCACTATTATTACATTGTTTTCCTGTTTAAAGTGGTTCTCAACATTAGCCGCATGTCAATAAAATTCACTGGGAAGCTCCCCCTACCCCAGAGATTACGGCTTTATTGATCTTAGATGCAGCCCTTCCGTTTTACAGTTTTAACAGCTCCCCAGGTGATTCTATGTATATCCAGGGTTGAGGCTGACTGCCAGTGTCTACCTTCCTTCTTGCTCCTCTGGGGAAGAGCAGTTCCCTGGGGCCTCCCCACCCCCTCAGCTCACGCTCACTGCTCTGCCCAGGGACAGGCACCTCCGCCGACTCCTGCCCACTGCCGGGACTAAGGACAGATGGACGTGGGTGAGAAGGTTCCCCCTGCCCGGCTGCTCCAAATCAAACCAGGGCCCCCTCCTACAGGAGGAAGACAGCACCTGGGTGTGGGGACGCTTGGAGCCACTCCCACTCCCTCCTTTCGCAGGTCCGGGGCCTTGGTTTCCTTCTTCAGATCAATCCTTTTTGCTTTCCATCTTTCAGGGATTCTTCCAGTTTCTGGTCCTCAGACGGCACCCTCCCCGGTTTTCCTGCACAGGCATGAGACAAGGGGCTGGAGGCAGAGGCTGGGGAGGCTGCCGCTTTGTCTTCACCTGGAAGGGCCCCAGTAGCTCTTTATTAGTTCTCTCCTATCTGGTCTTTTGTTCTTTCTGGACCTCCTGTTACTCCCATATTAGGCCTCCTGTGTCCGACCTCCAGACTCTTGGCTTTCCCTCATGATTTCCCTTTCTCTGGGTTTTACTTCCTGTTCTATGTATTTCCCTGTTGATCCTCTTGAACCACAATGTGGTCCTCAATGGTGCCCATTCTCTCTGTTGCTCATCTCACAGTTTTAAATTAGGAAATTCCAGACTGTCTGTTCTGCCCAAAATTCATGTCTTTTACATTTTCATCAAACGTTTCTCCAAGGCTCCCTCTGCTTCTTCCTTTCACGCTCCTTCATGTGAAGGCACCTGAGTCATCTGTTTAGTTTGGTCTTCCTCCTTCAGCTCCTGGAAAATGCTGCACTTCTTGAAATAGTTTTGCCATTACTCAAAATTGCTTTCAACGGGAGTCCGCTAATCATGTCAGAAAATGAGTATCAAAACTTTTAATCACACATCATTTTTGGCCAAAAATTGCATTAGCCGGATATATTATCTGTATCTTATTCATTAGACTTGGATGTGTCCTCAGAGAGAATCCATCTTCCTTTAGAAGATGCCACCATGACTCCAACAGAGAGATTTGAAACCTCTTTTGGGCTATGTTAGTATTGGTGTTGGGCTGTCAGAACTTCCTGAGGGGGCTCCCACAAGGACAGCACTCCTGGGATGTACAAATTCTAACACTGAACAGTCAACCCCAACAGCATTTTGTAAATGTAGTGCTCCTAACATTGGTATGACTGTACTTATCTCTACCAGTTAGGGAGATGTCATTACAGATATAACTGGAAATGTCCCATTGACATCTTGACAATATTACCCTAACTAAAATAATGTATAACAGACACTGACCCTAGTGCATCTTTGCCTGATATGTGACAATGATGGTACAGGTTGTCAATCATGATTCCAGTTATTTGCTTTAAATATTAACTTGGTCATATCTTCACTTCTTTCATTTCAATCTAACATCTTCTAGGACAGTAGTTCTCAATTGAGAATTCCCACCACCTCCTCATATAGTTTTATTAATATAGAGATGTTTAGTATCTACTCCAGACCTACTGAATCTCATTACTTGATGTTCTTGATATATTCCTACCATACATGGTTAAGAACATGCTTGGCATTTCTAGTATATTGCATGGTGTATATGCTCGGTATATTTGCAGTATAGTGTGTCTCTGGATAATTACGTTATATCGAGATTTTTACTCTATTCATCCATTCTTAAAAATAAGATATAATGTTTGTTGTCTCCTTTGAAAATATTCCTTGTGACTACATTTACAGGTATTTTGTTTAAAACTTTCTTGGATTGACTATTATTTTGTTTTTCGTGCCACACAAACAACCAAGTTTTCTTGTCAGGTTCAGTATTCTTGTTAAAATTCTCATCAAGCCTTTCACATCTGAAAATTATCAGTAATATATTAACCACAGTCATTTTAGGTCCTTTGTCATCCAAGGATTTTTTTTTTTTAGCTTATTTCACTTTGATGCTTCCCCGAGGGCTTTTTGCAATCAGCTACAGGTCAGAATGGTTCTTCTTCCACACAGAATAACTGCTCAGAGTCCATACAAAAGGATTATATGCCATGTACTTTGGGGTATGGATTCCTGATGGCATCACTCAAAGAACTTTAAGACCATACCAGTAGACTAAGTCACAGAACTATAGTTGAAGAGCAGATGGATTCATGAGACTACTAAGCCCAGACCCAGTGGAATAATAATTAATTACATAGGCCTGAATGAATCAATGAGGGGTGACAGTAGTTTTTGTTTGGAATACTGTTGATATGATTTTAATGTTCTATAATCCGGATATGTAAGGAAGCCCTCTGTCTTTCCTTTTAAGCTTTTTACAAATCATAACAATGTTGAAGAGTCTGCTTTTTTTATTATTATTATTGGGGAAGGGGTACAGGACTTTATTGGGGAACAGTGTGTACTTTCAGGACTTTTTTCCAAGTCAAGTTGTTGTCCTTTCAATCTTAGTTGTGGAGGGTGCCGTTCAGCTTCAAGTTGTTGTCCTTTCAGTCTTAGTTGTGGAGGGCGCAGCTCAGCTCCCGGTCCACTTGCCTGTTGCTAGTTGCAGGGGGCGCAGCACACCATCCCTTGCAGCAGTCGAACTGGCAACCTTGTGGTTAAGAGGATGGACTCCAACCAACTGAGCCATCTGGGAACTCAGCAGCAGCTCAGCTCAAGGTGCTGTGTTCAATTTTGGTTGCAGGGGGCGCTGCCCACCATCCCTTGCAGGAGTCGAGGAATCGAACCGGCAACCTTGTGGTTGAGAGGACCGTTCCAACCAACCGAGCCATCTGGGAGCTCAGCGGCAGCTCAGCTCAAGGTGCCGTGTTCAATTTTGGTTGCAGGGGGCGCTGCCCACCATCCCTTGCAGGAGTCAAGGAATCGAACTGGCAACCTTGTGGTGGAGAGCCCACTGGCCCATGTGGGAATCGAACCGGCAGCCTTCGGAGTTAGGAGCATGGAGCTCTAACCGCCTGAGCCACCGGGCTGGCCCCAAGACTCTGCTTTTGTAAGTTGAAATGAAATGTTTGTAAATAATGTTTTCTGCCCAAACCCTCCAAAATTCAAAAATTCTTACAGAAATGAATATTTTTGTTTTAAGGCGATGTAGTTATTTGCCAAGGTTCAATTAGAATCTGTGTTCCTTGTTACCAGGGCATACTTACAACCTACTTGTGCAAGCAAGGCCACGCCTGCAGTGTGGCATTAAGAATGGTGCTCCTTTAATCAGACGCGACCAGATGCTCGTAAAGAACAGAGGTGGACTTTACGGAGACAATGCATACGTACACAGCCCTCTTGGAAACACTGGCCTAGCATTTGGTCTGGTACAGCCTGCTTAATACAAGAAAATTTTTCTAACAGCAATAATGCTGCCTATGATGCTTAATATCATTTTATAAGCAAACATGTCTACATAGTTGTCAAGAGTATCTATTTTTAGCTTTAGCAAGATTAATTTCCTTGCTGACTTCTCCACAATGTTGTTTACTACAAAATGACACTGTGACAAATCATATCATTTTCATAAATCATCAAGTGCCTGTCTTCCCAAAGGATACTTGAAGGACTTTCCCTGTATGTACACACATAAACACCTATAAACCCAAGCAACACTGATACACCAAAGGTTCTAGCATGGTCTGTGCTGCTAATTGGTGGAGTACCTTTGAGCAAATCACCTCAGCTCCTTGGGTTTTGAGTTTTTCTTCTGGGAAGAAAAGAATCTGGATTGGATGGGCTCTCAGGGTTCTAGGTCAGTTTTCATAATTCCATAGCCATCCCTTTCTTCCACTAAGTTAACGAGAATTTCATGCAATATGATAGTACCGAATCACAAATCAGGGCAGGCTCTAAAGGCTGAGATTCAATATTTTTAAAATGGGATAAGATGAAGCATAGTAGAAGCTAAAACCAATTTACAGATATTAGTATGGATAAACCTCAAAACAATATTGTTTTTTTAAAAAAAGCAAGTTGCAGAACATTCCAAAAAACATGATACCAATTTGGCATTAAAAATACAAAACAACACATGTTTTGCTTATGAAGATAAACATGTAGTTTTATATATAGTTTTAAAAAAAAATCCATGATGTTGGTGGAACCCAAGGAAGGAGAGAGGGACGGGGAGAGAAACAAAGTGAGCTCATAGTTTCTCTTTAATGACTGCCCTCTCCTAAATTAGCAGGTTTAGTCTCTGCAGAAGTTAAACCAGAGGGACTCTAACATCCTAGGCATGAGGCCAGCTGAGGTGGGGAACCATACCAAGGACAAGGGGTCTACATGAGAAGTCCATATCTTGAAAGGGAAGGCCCTCCTATCCCCCTTCCCCACTTGCTTCCTGAACACTGGCAGTCAGACTTACTCGCCACTTACTACCACCATCACCACCATCACTACTACCACCACCTCCACCACCACCACCACCACCATCACCACCACCACCACCTCCACCACCACCACCACCACCATCACCACCACCACCACCACCACCACCACTACCACCACCACCACCACCACCACAATCACTACTACCACCCTAGGAGGTGGAGGATTCCTCTCACCCAAACCAATAGAAAAAGCCCACAGTCCAGGATCCCTAACAAAAAGCCAATGGCTCATCTTGAAGCCTACCACACAGAATGTTAGACATAGGACTTGCATTCAACTTTTTAGTACCTTGTTCTTAAATATGAGCAGTCAAGGGTCACCAGACATTTGAGAAAAACATCTTACATTAAATAAACAAATAAATAAATAAATAAATAAATAAATAAATAAATAAGTGAATAGGAAAAAAAGGGCACTCAGAGAAACAGAGAATGCAGAGACTTGGAAAAGACGTGTGAAAAAAACCTATGTTTAATAAACTCTGAGTTCAGAAAAATAATGAACCTGTATAATAAGAACAGGGAGCTATTTAACAAAGGAATACCTGAAGAAAGAAAAAAAAGAGCTTTTGAGAAGTAAAAACATGATAGGACAAATGGGAGAAAAAATAATAGAAGGAATATAATATAGGAAATTGAAGAAATATTCCAGAAAGTAGAAAAATGACAAAAATGTGAAAATGAGAGAGACGAGATAAGAAAATTGGAGAACTAGTCCAGAAGTTCCAACATTCAAATAAGAGGAATTCAAAAAAAAAGAAAGAAAAGAAAATGGAAACTAAAGGGAAATAAATTACGACATAAGCAGTACCCCCAACATTTTCCAGAACTGAGGGGCATGACTTTCCAAATTAAGAGGGTCCAGCAAGGGACCAGCACAAATAATGATGAAACGATCTCCTCCAAGCACCTCATCAAAGAACTTCAAAATAGAAAAGAGGATCTTAAAATCCCCAGAAATGAAAAACACAAAAACACGCACAAATACCGGATCAGGAGACAGGCTGGCATCAGGCCTTTCAAAAGCAACTCTGGAAACTAGAAAGAACATGGAGGAGCCAGCACCTACACAATTCCGAGGTGAAATTATGTTCAACCTGCAATTCTGCACCTGAACAAACTGTTAAAGAAAGGTCAAAAATACAGGGTTTGGGACAGGGCCTAGCGTTTTTTATAATAATCTTTGTAGCACTATTTGACCTTTACAATATTATACATATATTAATTTGATTTAAAAAAATAAATTTTTAGGATTCAAAAAACAATCTTTCCATAAAGAAATGAAAATACACATTGGGTTACAAACATGCACCCAATGCATCTTTAAAATAGAAACTCATCACACTACATACCCTCTTCATAGCAGAATAAAATCAGAAACAAATTGTTTAAATAGAATCTAATGGTCCTAAAATGAAGGAGATTAAACATGCTCACCGCTGGTTCAATGAAGCCGGTGCTGCCGGATAAATGTTATAACCTGTCAGGGAGTACTCTGGGGTCACATGCTAAGCCCATAAAATACTCATGCACCTTTATCTGTCTCACTAAAAGCACTACTGGGAATGCATCCTAAGGAAACTCTAAAAGAAAGAATGCTATTTCATGGCGACAATCACTGCAGAGTTATGTATAATCAAAAATTGTGAGCAAGCAAATGTTCAAAAACATAAGCACAATGAAGAAAACGATGGCACACCAACATGATAGAATATTATATGAAATATTTAAATGACTATCATGAGACTGTAACAGCATAAAAAAGTGTATGATATGAAATTAAAAAATAAAGGAACGAGTAAGTCAATTACGTTACATCAATTTAATACAGTATTAGACACAGTTTTAAATAAGCATTATGAAGACTATAGCCACATGGAAAAAAATCATAATCTTGCAAGAAAACGAATGAAAAAAATAATAATGATAAAGAACATTACAAAGGGAAGAAATGAAGAAAACATGATTTCTGGGACTTGCTGTGAATAGGAAGAAAACACATCGTTTTACTGCCCTCTCCCCCTTCTGTTTATTGTGACTCTCGGTGGGGAAGGTGGCTCTGTCTAAGAATTTGACCTCTGAAAGTTTAAAGAAAACCTCCAATTTCAAAGCTTTGCCAGATTACTATTCATCAGGGCTAGAAAAATCCCTTCTGTTTAGAAAACCCCTACTGGGCCTTTGCTTGTAAAAACCAGACTTCCCCTCCTCCCACCCTGTGGTCTGAGGTCTGTCTATAAAGAGGTGATTGAGAAGTAGTAAGAATGAGGGAGATGTCCACTGAGCGAGGACTGGGGTTAAGAAAAAAGATGGGAGAATGGTCTAGAAAGTGGGGAAGAGCAAGAAAGATAAGGGACTGCTGGCAGCAAGCAGGGAGTGAAGGGCCTCGGCCCAAATTTCCAGTGGTGGAGAATAAACAGAGAGGCACTTTTTAAAACAATGATGCCTGACATCTCCTTCTCTTCATGGGAAATCCCCCGGAGGTCACTAACGGTGCAAAATCCCTGCCTCTCACCACGCGTTCTCCTTGGACCACTGCCACCTGTCTTCTGGGTCCACCACTCCTCAGAAACTACTTTTGTCATGGCCACCATGACCGCCATGTTGTCCAAGCCAGTGGTCACTTTCTTGTCCTCACCTGACTCAATGTCTTCGCAGCACTGGGCACAACTGACCTCACCCTCTTCTGTGAAAAATGCTCCCCCTGAGCTGCTTCAGCAGCTCACACTCCTGTTCTCCACCCGCTCGCAGACTCTCTGTCTTAGCCTCCTCGGCTGGCCTCTCCCTGTCCTCTCTCCAGCTTTAACCTTGGAGCACGCCCCAGCCGGCCCCCTTGCTATCGACCCTCTGTCAGGATGTCATCTCACTACTTCCCACAACTTCTCACTGGTGGCTTCCACGTATGCAGCTTCAACCAGACCTCAGTGAGACACAGATTAGTCTGCCATTGCCTACCTCACTTCTTCATTTAGAGGTCTCATTAAAACTTACTGCCCCCTGTAAACATCATGCCCCATTAGAGCCAATGTCTACACCCAATAGCTAGAAATAATCATTCATTCCATCCTCACCCTCACTTTCAATCCATCAGCAAGTCTTATCAATTCTTCCTCCAAAATAGACCCCAAAATCTCCCACTTCTTACACTTCTATCCCCACCATCCTGGTTCAAGCCACCATGACATCTCATCTGTATTATTATCATAGTTTGCACTTCTTTAATCCATTCATCCCACAGTAGCCAAACTGAGTTTTGGGGTTTTTTTAAGTAGTTATTCTTTTTTTTTTTTTTTACTTCTATTTATTTTAAGTGTGTTTTTACAGGACCCATCAGCTCCAAGTCAAGTATTTGTTTCAATCTAGTTGTGGAGGGCGCAGCTCACAGTGACCCAGGTGGGGATCGAACCGGCAACCCTGATGTTATGAGCATCGCACTCTAACCAACTGAGCTAACTGGTCGCCCCCAAAATGAGTTTTAAAGAAGGAAATCAGATTACTTTACTCCTCTGCTTAAAACCCTTACACTGTCTCCACTGTACCTAAGATAGAGTGCAGAGAACTGCTATGGCCCGTGGGCTGCCCGCCTTCTGCCCCCACGTCCCGTGGCGCCACTTCCTCTCAGGCCAGCAATGCAGGTCTCATGGAAAGTCTTAGAACTCTCCAAGCTCTTTCCTGCTTCAGGGCCTCTACACTTTCTCTTCCCTTTACCTGAAACACTCTTCCCTCCACCTTTCCTTCCCGTCTTCAAGACACAAGTGCCTTGAGTGTTCTCACCAAGAAATGAAGCTTAACACTAAGCCACCATCTCTTAAATGCAATAACTAAACAAACATGACCAGTTAAACTCCTTTACCAAATCAAACTCCTATACCACACTCCAATACCAAATTAAAAAGATTAAATTGCATGCAGTAGACTTTAGCACTTTTCTAAACTGTTAATAAAGTATATGAACTATCTTGTATTTAAATTGACCAAAGCCAGAAAGGTATATCATTAAAAGGGAAGGTGTTTTCCTTCTACAGAACCCTTAACACACTGTGCGATCTACATGTTCTCATTTGAGGAAGGCATTAGCGCTAGGCCTGCATGTGTTCGTCTAAGCATGAAGACACCTCAGTGTCACTACCTGATAACTGCTGACACACATATATGCAAGACAGCACACTCACATGCCTCTGAGACTAGCCCATCTCTACACGGTAGGATTTTGAGTTGTTCCTCCCGTACAGGAATTAATTTGGGCTCAGTCATCACAAATCTCTTTTGAAACGAAACTGGGTACAACAAACAAGTTAAATAAGAATCAAATGAATTCAACAAATGCGTACTTGTCTTGTATCTACAGAGAGTCCTGAATAAGATTCTTGGTAGAAGCAAGGAATGCAGTGGCCATGGCATAGAGTGAACCCAGGTGATCACCATTAGACAAAGTCAGGGTATTAGCTGGATTAGCATAATTCTTTATTTAATTGACACAATTACAGTGGTACCTCGGTTTTCGAACCTAATCCACGAGTTCTGAAACATTCGAAAACAGCCGACCGCTAAGCCTCAGGATCTTGCACTCAGCGGAAGCCGTGTGGCATGTTCGACTTCTGAGTTGTGTTCGAAAACCAAAGCATTTACTTCCGGGTTTACGGTGTTCATAAACCAAAATGTTCATCAACGAAGACGTTTGAAAACCAAGGTACCACTGTATATATAATCAAAGATGAAAAAACACCAGAGGGAAGAAATCTGACAAAATTTATCTTGCTCTTGAGTCTAGCTCTTACTTTTTCCCTCTTTATCAGACTAAAAAAGCAAAGTTTAATTCATTTTAAATAAAAAGAATTAAAATAGGGATATATTACTATAAAATTAACCTATATAAGAAGTCAATTCATAACAAAATAATTTCATAAACACAACCTCGGAACTCATGTTTTTACATATTTAATTAGCACACTTAAAGTTATTGAAGACAATGATATTTCTTAACTTAGGTATTATAAAACTTTTATTTTTTTATTTGTATTTATTTTATTGCATAATTTTATTGTATAAGTGTAAAGAAGCAGAAGTTTGAAAAGCATATTTTTGGAACAAGTTTTAGTAAAAACCTTGCATTGTCTCTATGCATTTCATCAAAATAAGGAGTGTGTTCAAATCATGTTAATTTAAATATCATAATTTATTAAACAGTCTTACATGCTGATTTCATTTATTATGACCTGTATTAGGCCCCAATAAGGTGTTCAAGCTTACCTTTGAGCCTGGAGGGGGAGCCAAACCAAGGAATGAATAAATAATATTCTCTTCTTTTGCAGAGAAGAAAGAGTCAAAATCCTTGAAGCAAAGAAAAAGAATGTTCAAACCCATTGCAGTCTTGTGAACCACTATATTTACCTAAGTTGATTTCATTATTATTATTCATTAGTTTGGTAGCTAACACAAAAGGTTACACTAGTTTGCTTTCCCAAGAATGACTAATCCCAAAAGTTCAGAAATCTAACCATGAATTTTATTTTTGTTTTTACATACTTTCATTGTACCTATTACAGTGCAATGAGAATTCACATACACACACACACACACACACACACACACACAGTTCACGCTCAGGAATTGCTGACAAGACCCAGATATATAAAGTCAAGTTTTCTCCAAGAGTTTCACATCTTCAGCTGGTTTCCTTATAATTGGACCTGATCAGCAGAGACTAAAACAACACAGATTTCTCTCCTGTTATTATAGTAGCTTCCAAGGGCCCAGACCCAACTCAGGCCCTTCTGGTACCAGGAGCCACAAGATTATGGAGGGCTTAGAGTGGAGCTTGTTTGGGCAAAATGGGGAATACTGTGATCTGAAACCTGGGAGTCGATTGAAATCTGAAGCTCAGTGAAGCTCCACACCCCCATTCCGGGACCCACCCAGGGGTCAGTCCTTCACCAGGGGTGTCCAGCCCTGAACCAACTCTTCAGTAGGGTTGTCAAAAGCTCAGGAGAGTTTCATGTTTTTATCATTAACACATAAAAGACCTTCCCCCAGACTACTTTATTGCTGCCAATCTTTGTCATCAGGGTTGTAACTTCAACAGTGTGACAAAAAGGCTCATGCAGGAACAGGCCTCATACGAACAGGACAATACTCAAACCAATTCAGTTGTGTTACTGCCGACCCTACTCTTCTGGGTGTTACAAAGCTTAAAACCAAATACAGGCTGCTTATATTGGGAAGAACACGTTACACATTCCTGTGAGTTAAACTTATCCAAAGCTTTATTGTTTTCCTGCTTGTCGCCTCAATTCTCTCAGTGATTAATTTTATTCTCTTATATTGAATGCATTTTTTGTAAGCTGCCTCAAATGTTAGCAGAAACAAATTCCAGGCCTCAATGAGTAACCACAAATAAAGTTTTAAAAACTTTATTTAAAAAAAAAAAAAACTTTTATTTCAGTTCAGAGTCAAAAATAGATAAGGAAATAAAAATATACCATAAGTGAACACCAGCAGAAATAACAAAAAGCAGAATCACATATCAGAATCAGATATCGGAATTATCAGGCAGAAAATATAAAATATTTACATTTAATATATTTAAAGAAATGAAAGAGGAGTTTGAAAACACAAGAAATGAACAAACTAGAGCAAACAATCAAGCAAATTTGGAAAAGAACCAAAAACTACTCCTAAAAATGAAAATGTAATAACTGAACTGTAAAATCCAACATCTGTGGATTAAATAGCTCATCAGACACATCAGAAGAGAAAATTAGCTAACAGGAAAATTTTTTAAAGAAATTATCTAAAGAAAGAAAAAAGATGAAAATGAGGAAGAAATATTATCATGGAAAAACAGTGAGAAGGTCTAAGAAACATAGGTGCTCCGGGAGAAGCTAACAGAGACAATGGCGGAAAGCCATACTCAAACATAATGGCTAATAGGTTTCTCGACTTGTTAAAAGATATGAATTCTTAGACTCAGAAAGCTCAGTAAATAATCCTAAACTGGATAAATTAAAACAACTCTGTTAGACACATCCTAGAGAAAGATTATTAAAAGCAGCAAGGGAGAAGACGGGGGAGGGAGGGAGGAGAGAATGAAAGAGGACGTGGGGGAGAGACCGTTTTCCCACAAAAGAATGGCTTCGATTGACAGCTGGCTTCCCAGTTAGCAACACAGAAGTGAGAATAAAGTGAAATGATCATTTCAGCAAGCCTAGAAAAAATCATCATCAACTCAGAAATTTAGACCCAGTGAAACTATTTCTCAAACATGAGAGTGAAAGAAAGACATTTGTCTGGAAAATGTCTTTTTTAAACCAACAAAAGATTAGAAAATTTACCACCAATAGACTTTCATCAGGTGTATTTAGGCAGCAGGGAAATTGTTCCAGGTGGATTACCTAAGATGCAAGACGGAATCATGAATAAAGACATTAATAACTATGTGAGTAAATCTAATCTAAACAAATGTTGACTAAAACAATAAATAGACATGTCTAATTTGTGGGAGAAGGCCAACAAACTAACATATTGAATAAACCAAATACATGTAAACTGGGAGGGGGTGATTTTAGTTAAAGTGAGTAAAAGCTATTTTAATGTTTGGGACAAGAGTAAAGACATCGATTATCTCTACCAAATTTAAATCAAGTATGCCTGTTAAAATAACTAAAGCAACCACTAAGAGAACAGATAACTTCTATCAAGTAAAGAGGTAAATAAAACCAGAAAACAAAACTTTAGTCAATAAAATAAAGTTGAGAAATGGTGAAAAAAGTAACTGCAAAAGTGGGAATATTAAAAAAAGAACATAAAATAATAGCAGAAACTCCAAATACATCCATAATCCCACTGCATGGGTCCAAAAAATCATATATGGCTCATAAGTGTTTTAGACATAACAAGGAAAATACTGTGAATGAAGTGAGCCTGTGCATCAACTGCTGTGCCATTTCTGTAAATACAAGTTTTGTACATCCTCTCAAAACCAAACGATAAAAAGAACTAGAAAGCCTCAATAGTCCTTTATTATAAATTCCATTCATTAAATAAATTGGGTCATCAGTGAAACTCCCAGACCAAGCCCAGGGAGTTTCACAGGTGAATTCCAGCACACTTCCTAGGAAGGGATCATTCCAATTCCACACAAACTCTTCCAGGCTGTATCAGTTAGGGTCTAATTAAGAGATAGAAGTCATACAGTTATTTGAACACGAAACATTTCCTGTAAAGAATTATTAGCTGTAACAGAGAAGTAACTATAAAGGCATAGAGAGAACACTACAGAAGACTCTAGTCCTGGAAGAGCGTGCCTAAGGAAGGAACAGGTTTAGAAGTGCAGGGACCCTGCCCCAAGTCTAGGGTTCAAGCATCACAGAATAGGTGTAGCTGCAGTCCATGGGTGGTGGAGAATTTCTCCGGGTGCCTTGTCAGAGCTGGTCCTAAGACACTGGGCAAGCTGGAAACACTCTTCTGGGTGCCGGTGGGCCAAGGCTGGGGCTAGTACACCAGGTGGCTGGCCTGGTGTGTGCACTGTCCCAGGCTAGGGCTAAGGTTGCAATCTCAATGAGGGGCTTTATGGTCTGGACATGTGAAGGAGGTAAAACACCACTGGATATCTAACACGCGCGCACATACATGCACACACATGCACACACACGTGCGTGCGAGCGAGCATTCATGAGAACCAGGAAGACAAGTCCCTTTCTCCTACAATGCTCCTCCTGCATGCTCTGCCGACAAAGCTTGACACTGAGCTCCCTGCTTAAAGATCGAACTCCTTTAGGTAATAACAGTTGGGTTGGGAGCCAAGAGGTAATAATTGATAAATGGCATAGGAAAAAACAGAAAAAGAGGGACTATTCCCCCAACTGATTTAACAAGGCCAGTCAACCTACTCTGGATACCGAAACTAGAAAAGGACAATATGATCTCATTCGCTCTCTTTCACGCACATACGTAAGAATCCTAAAGAAATATTAGCAGGCCAAGCCCAGCAACATATAAAAAGTTAATACAATGCAACTCATTGGGTTTTCCCAAAAACAAAATAGTAATTTAATACTAGGAAAATATTTAAATAATTTACTTGTTCACAGGTTAAAGAAGCAGAACTTTACCTTAACAGGTACAGAAAAAATTTTTCAATAAAATAAAATATTCATATTTTTTAATGTTTTAGCAAACAAGGAAACTAACCTTATAAAGGGAAGCTACACAAAACTGTAGCAAATATCGGACCAAATAGGAAAATATTGAAAACTTTATGTTTAAGATGAGAAACAAGACAAGGATGCCTATTACCAGCATTTCTGTTCAATATGTTCTAAAAGCCCTCACCAGGGCAGTAAGTCAGAAAAGACAGGCATTATAAAGGAAGAAACAAAACTGTCCTTAATAAATTTTCATATATATTATATATATACACATTATATATATATATGTAGATATATATACACACATGTATATACATATGTATCCCCAAATTATCTACAGATAAATTATTTTAATTAATAAGCAAGATTGCTGGATACAAATATCAATATTAAATGTTATTTCTATATTAGCAACAATCAGGAAGAAAATATAATTTGAAAAAAAAGATAGCATGAAAATATGAAGTACCTCCAAAAAAATCTAACAAGATATATATGTGTGGAGAAAATTTAAATACTACAGAAATCCTAAATAAATGATGCTATAGATCATATCCTTGGGTTGGACATCTTCATAAAAGAGTACTTGAAAGATGCCAATTCTTCCCAAGCTGATCTATAGATCCAGTACTTTTTCAATCAAATCCCAGCAGGGGTTTTTGTAGAACTAAACAAGATAATCCAAAATGAAAAAGTAAAGGGCTAAGAATAACAAGAAGACGCAGAAAGAGAAGCTCAGCAAGTCTCCTTATAAAGCTGTGATCATAAAGACACTGTGGTATCGTAGCATAAATAGAGAGCCAGGTACACAGTGTCGAGATAGAGACCCACACACAACACATAAATGAGTGTGACAGAGCTGGTCTTTCAGGTAGGTAGAGAAAGGATGGCCTTTTTAATAAATGCGGATGAGACAACTGGATGAAATAATTGGTTATTTTTAAAACTTGAAATTGTGATGCTGCCTCACACCATGCACTGGAAAAAAAAAAAAAAACTAATTTTAGGTCCATTAAAGAAGTAAATGTGAAGTCAAAATTACAAAAATTTTAGAAAACAATATAGGAGAATATCTTTACGATTTCAGGGTAGAGAAGAGTAAAAAGACAAGTCATGAACTGAGAAAAGGTCCGCAATACATATAACCAACAAAAGATCAGTCTCTTCTGTGCTATATAAACAACTCTTGGATATTAACTCCTCATTGGATGCATCATTTACAAGTGTCTTCTCTCATTCAGTAGGTTAACTTTTCATTTTGTTGATAGTTTCCTTCAATATGACAAATCTTTTTAGTTTGATGTTATCCTATTTTTTAATCTTATAATATCCAAAATGTATAAAGAACTCATATAACTAAATAACAAAACCAATCCAATTAAAAAATGGACAGAGGATCTGAATAGACATTTCTTCCAAGAGGACATCCAGATGGCCAGCAAACATGAAAAAATACTCAATGTCACTAACCACCAAGGAAATGCAAATTAAAACCACAATGATATATCACCTCACACCTGTCAAAATGGCTATCATCAATAAAGGATGTGGAGTAAGGGGAACATTTGTGCACTGTTGCTGGGAATGTAAATTAGTGCAGCCACTATGGAAAACAGTATGGAGGTTCCTCAAATAATTAAAAATAGAACTGCCTTACAAACCCGCAATTCCACTTCTGGGTATTTAGCCAAAGAGGTCAAAAACACTAATTTGAAAAAACATATGCATCCTTATTTCATTGCAGCATTACTTATAATAGCCAAGATATGGAAGCAATTTGTGTCCATTGATAGCTGAATGGATAAAGATGTGGTACATATATATAAAACAATATTACTCAGCAATAAAAAAGAATGAAATCCTGCCATTTGCAACAACGTGGATGGACCTAAAGGGTATTACGCTAAATGAAATAAATCAGACAGAGAAAGACAAATACCATATGATCTCACTTACATGCAGAATCTAAAAAAGCAAAATAAATGAATAAACAAAACAGAAACAGACCTACAGATAATAGAGAACAAGGTGATGGTTGCCAAAGGGGAAGGGATGGGGGATGGGAATTTAAAATAAATAAGAAAAAAACCTCTTTTCCATTGTAAGTAAAAGGCAAACATTCACTAGAAAAATGTTCAAAAGATATACACAAGGACAAAGTAAAGAGTTACTCGATCTCATTAGCAACCAGAGAAATACAATTAAAGCCTTGAGTGAACATTTCACACCCACTAGGTTCACCAAAGTGTCAAAGATGGAAAAGCCAAATGTTGGTGAAGACGTGAAACACTGAAAACTCTCACCTGCTACTGTTAGGACCATTTTTTAAAAAATACTTTTTTATTACTTATTAAAGCCGATGGCTACAATCTAGCTATTCCCCTCCTACTTACAGAAACCAAGAGAAACTCGCAGGACACCAGGAGACCTGTCGAGAACATTCATTTAGCAGCATTGTCTGTAACAGCCAAAACCAGAAAGCACACTGCTATGGTCTGAATGTGTCCCCCCAAAATTCATAACCCCTAAAGACAACAGTATTAGAAGATAAGGTCTCTGGGAGTGAACCCGGAAGAGGTCCTCACCAGAACTCAGTTGTGCCAGGAGACTTCTCAGCCTCCACAACGGTGAGAAACAAATTTCTGTTGCTTATAAACTACCCAGTCTGTGGTATTTTATTATAGCAGCCTGAACGGACTAAGACACACACCGACACACATTCTGGAGCAGTGAAGATGAACAAACTACGAGCAACATGAATCAACCTGGATGTATCTTTAAAATATGTTGGTGAAAGAAGCAAGTCAAATTAGAATGCATATAGTATGAGTCCGTTTACACAAAGCTCAAAAATAGGTGAAACGAAACAATGTATTGTTAGGTATATATACATGGGAGATAAGAGAAAAGAAAGGGAATGGTAAACACAAAATTTACTACAATGGCTGCCTCTGGTACAGAGAAGGTGGACGTGACCAGGGAGAAGCACGCATGGACTTCCAAATTTCTGGTGATATCATACTTCTTCAACTGGGAAGTGTACACATGGTTGTTCATTTTATTATTCCTCTTTAAACTATATATTTTATCACGTGTAACATATTTCACGATAAATTTTTAATGACATAAAATAGCTTTTCAGTAACATCAGTTGTTAGGAGAGCCCTTTACCTGCCCTCAGTGGGCTTGCAGCCCATCCTGCCTTTTAGCCCTGAGGACCCAGATATGTCATCTGTTCTGCACAGAGCAGCAGATGTTCAGACTGGCAGGGACACGACGGTCCTCAGAACAACCCTGACATCCAGTCCTCTCAAAGGCCTGGTACACAGAAACCCATTGCTTGTCCCTGAGGTTCCTGTAACCACTGCCATCGTCAGGTATGCATATAGGCGACATTTTGAGAATTCTCAGAAATTCCTATAGTACACATTTGGAAAGACACTGACTGACCATCCAGATTTATGCCAGTTTAAACCCGACAGAGCCTTCAGATCCTCTAAGTCTCCCTTTTCAAATCTGAACCCATAGCCAAAATTATCATTTTTACCTGCTTTCTGGAAACAAAGCCCTCTGCCTGATCAATGCATTTTTTGTCAAGTGTGAAAAGCAAATCTAGCAAAGGTATTAGTATGACAAACTACTAATACTTCTCTGAAGGCACAACTTTCTGAAATAACTTTTTTTTTATTTTTTAGTTGCCGTTGACATTCAATATGAATTTTATATCACTTTCAAGAAACGATTATTTTTTAAACATAAAATAATTTGTATGCTTGTTTCATTAGATCCATATTTGTAATACAAATTATATTTTAAAAATAGAAGGTTTTTTTCCTACTTGGAAACCCTTTCTTTCTCTTCCACAATTAAAACGAAAATAAATTGCTAGATCACAGCAAAAAGGATAAGAAATGACTTTAAGATTTTATTTTTATAGCAGAAAATAATGGCAGAATTTTTGCCCTATGAGTTAACATAGGTTGGAAGCCTACATACCTCAACATTGTCTCTACTGTAACTGGCCTCAATTTAAAAAGACGGTTAAAATAAGCAAAAGTAAAAGATTTAAAATCCTACTCTCATTAGGAAAGTTCTAGAAGAAAACATGAATTTTTTGATAATTTTAGAAAAGCTTTCTAAACAAGAATTGGGGTATAGGAGCCATAAAGAAAAAAGATTAATAAATTTGTCTACACACAAAAAAATTTTTATTATTTTTACTTTTCAGTTATAGTTGGCATTCAATATTATTTTATACTAGTTTCAGCTATACAGCGTAGTGGTTAGACATGTATATAATTTACGAAGCAATTCCCCCCGATTAGTACCCACCTAGCACTACACATAGTTTTTACAAAATTATTGACTATATTCCCTATGCTGTACTTTACATCCTTGTGACTATCACCAAAAAAAAAAAAAAATTAAGTTCTGCATTCCAAACCACATCACCTTAAAAATTCAAAAGACAAATAAGAAACATGGGAAAATATTTGTAACATCTACGATAGTGAAAGGGCTACTTTCCTTCATAAGTAAAGACTCTTACAATATACATTACCTGTAACACAATAGAAAAATAGCAAATCATAGAGAAAAGCACAGATAGCTTGTAAACATAGGAAAAGATGTTCAGCTTCACCCATAAAGACAGAAATCCTAGTCAAATCAGTGAAAATACGTTTTTCATCTCACTGGTGGCAAAGATCCACAAGTTTGCATACACAGGGTCATCAAAGTCACAGGGAACTAGCCACTCTCAGACTAGGCTGCTGGAGATGTCAACTGGTGCAGCTGCAATTCAGGGCCATTTGCCAATATCGAAATGCATATGCGAAATGCGTATATGCTTCAACTCAGCACATCTTCTAGGAATGTTTCCTTCATATACATATGCTCATACTGGATAGACATCTGTGTGTATAAAGAGGTTTGTAATGTTGGAAGGCTGAAAACAACTTGAATGCACGCATTAGAGGACTGTGCCAATAAATTATGTCACATACAATGGAATGTTTTGTAGCCATTAAAATATGGAGTATGTGCAGCTATGCAACGATCACTGACATACAGTTAAGTGATTAAAAAAAAAAGGTATGTATAGCACACTCCCATTTTTAAGTAATATACAATTGTTAACATACATAGGAAATTTCTGGAAGGCCAAACAAGAAATTGCCAACATTGGTTGTTCAGAGCAGGACCCGCTACATAATTTGTGGGGCCCTGTGAAAAATAAAAACATGAGGTCCTCGTTCAAAATTTGTTATGAATTTCAAGACAGCGACAGCAGAGCATCAAACCAATAGAGAGCTCTCTTGAGCATGGGACCCTCTGTGACTTCCCAGATCACAGGCCCCTGAAGCCAGGCGACCTCAAGGCAAGGAACTAGACTGACAGGGGTCTGAAATGAGAGGAGAATAATTTTCACTGGAGGCTCTTTTGAACCATTTTAATTTTTCAGAGTGCACATGTATTAATGTTTCAATTACTTTTTAAAATTTTATAAAAAAATAAAATAAAAATCGCCTACCACCACCACCCCCAAAAACCCTTACTCTCCCTTTCCTTATCCAACAAGAGTCACAATTCTTAGAAATGTGGGTCTGGAGAGGTGGAGAGGGTCTGGGGAGGGCAGAAGTGAGGGGTAGAAGACGGACTCTTCCTCACAGAGGAAATCCTCTCTACACTCTGGGAAGCCCCACTTTAAATCACAGGAGAGTTGGATGGGACCACACATTCCACTAAATATGGAATTACCACACTAAGACTGTTTGAAAATATTCCCATAGCCACAGGACTTTGAGCCAAGCCTCTGAAAAGAGCTCACATAGCCATGTAAATTCACACAGCCCTGTACTGGGTTGAAAAGTGGCCCTCACAAATCCATGTCCATCCAGAAATGCAGAAAGCAACCTTATTTGGAAATAGGACAGTTACAGATGTAATTAATTACGATGAGGCCATGTTAGATTAGGGTGGATTCCAGTGACTTTGTCTTTATAAGAAGGCCATGTGAAGACAAAGAGAGACACACAAGAGAACGCTATGTGAAGATGGAGGCAGAGATGAGAGTCATATGTCTACAAGCCAAGGAACGCCAAAAATTACTGGCAACCACCAGAAGCTGGGAGAGAGGCCTGGAACGCATTCTTCCTCAGAGCCTCCAGAAGAAACCAACCCTGACGACACCTTGATCTGAAACCCTGGCCCCCAGAACTGTGACACACTCCATTTCTGTTGTTTTAAGCCTCAAAGTTTGTGGTGCTTTTTTACAGCAGACCTAGAAAACTAATGCAAGCCTCCCAACACTAAGCAAATTCATGTTCCAAATCAGAGTTCCTCAAGTTTTTCTGTAAATGGGCAGATAGTAAATATTTCTGGCTATGTGGGTCCCGTGGTCTCTGTTCCAATTCCTCACTCTGCCACAGTGAGTAACCAGCCACCGGCAGCAGGTAAGTGAGTCAGCACGGATGTGTTCCAATAAAACTTTATTTACTAAAACAGGTGGCTACAAGATTTGGCCCTCAAACTATACAGTTTGACACTTGTTTTAGATGAGAAACAAAATAAGAAAAAGAAGCTAACCTAAAGGACCAGCTTTTGTGTAGGAAGAAGAGAAGAGGTTAAATTACGATTCCTACCCAACTCCAGCCTTCAGAAACCACACAACACTGATCAGTTTCTCCTACCTTCCAGAGCCCTGACTGCTTCATCTGAAAAGTGACCTAGAAGGCTTACATGACCCATAGGATAATTTTGAGTTCTCATGTTCTAAAATCCTTTGAGTTTTTAAATGTTTCTTTTCAACAACTTGATTTCCTAATTAGAATCTGTAAACTCTGAGGAAAAAGTGATTTTATAGTGAAATAAACTATTAAATGTATAAAGTAAAATTGCTGTTGCAATCAAAATGTCCAGAACAGGTTTTAAACTATTCAGATACATTTACACAAATTTATCTGACATCTGTAGTAAGACTTTACTTCTGCAAATCATTCTTTATAAAAGTGAAAACTTACCGGTGTCTGTGTGGGTGTACATATGCAAGGTAGATTAGAATTCCTTTCCAACTAAACACATTTTTTGCTTGAACAAGTGACCCAAATTCTTCAAAATAAAATAAAGAACCTGGCATAATCCCAAGAACTTCTGAATCATCATTTTATTGTTTCCATCATTTTGTAAATCTTAAATATTCCTTATTCACAATGGATCTACCATTAGCTATTGGACGGTAAACTAGATCATGACTTGAAAATTGTGAACAATTTCAAATGCTGCCTCAAAATTAATCCGCTATCAACAATTTCTAACAAACACACATGCAGAAGAATTTTTCCAAGAAATCAAACACTCACCCCACAATACTGTTCTTCATTGAAGATCTGGGGAGGCAGAGGAATCCCATTTTGAGGTTTTTTTTCTCCAGGAACATTCTCTCTCATCCACTTCCTATTGTCTTCATCTCCCGCTATATCTAATTCCTTAAAGTCGATTTTATTAGCTTCCAAAAAGCCTACTACTTCTTGCTGTTTCTTCCTAATCTGGTTAAGAGTAGAGAAAGAAAACTATTAGACTCGTTTTTTCAAACGTTTGGCTTATATTTACCTAAACTGAATTCTTTCCCCAACTATACAAGACAAATAATTTTGCATAGTATTTAAACAAGGAAAACAATAAAATCATACCTCTTCATCATAAAGGATGGACAGCGATTATTTAAATTCTGAAATTTTAATCTCATCTGTGTTTAAATCATTGTATAATCAACCTAATAATAGACATGCTCTCATCATAGCTTTTACGTGAGGTCTTCAAAATACTTTTAATTATCTGCTAAACTTTAATGCTAAAATAAATAAATAAGAATTGGTTGTAAAGAAAAAAGATGATTGGGAGGAAAGAAGAGAAAAAAGGCAATTTACTATGAAACTCAAATACCAAGTATACCCATACTAAAATGCACTTCAGTCACAGTTATGAAAATAGGAACATGAGTCACACTGAACAAAAGTAGCTTTAGAAATAATACAGGAAATTGAAAAGCCCACATGGAGATTATTGGAAGGGGAAGGACAGAGAAAAAGACTACAAAAAGCTGATGGATGTTTCTCCCAGCACATAAAAGCGTGATGCAGCAAAATAACCCTGTTCTCCCAGATTTCTCCTTTCCTACCATAACCAACTCTCAGAGAGAAAGCTCGAGCATCCTCTTCTCTCCCCATAGGTCATGTGAATGACTGTATCCACCAACTGCTGTTTCTGGTGAAGTTGCCCATCTTTAAAGCTTAGAACGCCTTCTCAGAGACGATTACAACAGCTTTCTCCCTTTGTTCAAAGAACTCACTTCCAGAAATGCATGATGCCCTCTCTTACAAACACTAGTCTACAAGTTACAGCAGACTATAGAGCACATTTTAAGAACCTCTGGAAGAAACTTCCAGAGTGATCGAGGGAAGGATCAGTCAACACTTATTTATTGACTCTCTACACCAGACATCGTGCCAAGCTCTTCATGGGAACAGATTCATAAGCTGCTTGTTGGGGTGAAAAAAGTGTAAAGAACTTATTTCCACACTCTAGATATAGAACATGCTAAAGATAATAAAGAAGCAAAATATGGTCATTTCTTAAAAGTAAGATTACATTTTGGGGTGGGCGGATGGCTCAGTCGGTTAGAGTGTGAGCTCTCAACAAGTTGCCGGTTCAATTCCTGCATAGGATGGGGGGCTGCTCCCCCTGCAACTAAAGATTGAAAATGACGATTGGACTTGGAGCTGAGCTGTGCCCTCCACAACTAGACTGAAGGACAACAACTTGACTTGGAGCTGATGGGCCCTGGAGAAACACACTGTTCCCCAATAAAATTTAAAAAAAGAAAAGAGTAAGATTAAATTTTTAAACAAGCATTTTCTTTGGCATGAAAATATCTAATATCTTAATTTTTAAGTCCTCTGAATAGAATATTACATCATTATGAAAACAAGTCATTAAAAATGGTTTATAAGGTATGAGACCCCTTGTCATTTTCATGTAACTTGTTTATCAGCAGAGGGACTAGACTTCGAGAATCCCAAATAAATGCTGTGGAAGGTATGTGCCCATCTCATACCTAATGTCTAGATTCAAACCCTCTTTTGGTTAAATTCAATTTTTTTCATAGAGACTTGTATATCAAAAAATAACTACATATATATTTCATTTTTGCCAAAATGAGTGATTCTACCAGTGACGTGTGTTACAGAGTGTCTAAACCCAAGTAGAAGCTGCGTATTTCTCCACCGATGTGCCCTCCCCCCAACGCTGTGCTGGGGTAGCCCTATACCTTTGCCCCTCCTCCAGGAAACTGTACTCCAAGTCCCACAGCTTCATGGCTAAGTTTCTGAATATTACAAAATCCATCAGACCCGATGGCAGCTTGTTGGACTACATTATTATCTTGATTTGTTATGTTTTCTCTACATAATTTCCAACTGGTCCATAATTATTTGTGGCACTTTATAAATTACTTACTCCTTTAGCTGTTTTCAAAGATAACTTTGCTGTTTCAAATGATAGAAGTGTCTTCATTTTAAGCAGGCTTCCCTTTCATTAAATATTCAGAAGATGACATCCCTTATTCTATCCAAACTCATCTTCCTTCCTTCTCAATTACCACCCCCTGCCCGGGAGTTGAATCAGCCTGGCCATGGCCACGGCCCACTGCCATCTCACCAATATTATTTCCATCTCTATTAACCAACCCTCAGGACTTTAGGTGGCATGAAAGAGGGAGTTCATTTTATTCCATGATTTCTGAATAGATGAGAAACATTTCCCAAAGTCCTGACATGTTTCTTCTGTGACACAAAGAGAGATGCAGAAAACGGGACGGAAAATCTGTTTACTATTATTCTTCACAAGACAAGCAATTGCATCTTCATGATACTGTGTTAGAAACATTTCTCAACCCCACCCAAAGAAAGAGGAGAAAAATCAAGTCTGCCTCTCTGTACTTCCCAAATGCCCATAATTTAAACTGGGCCAAAGGCATCCCTGCTGGGCTGTTTGGAGGCCTTGAATTCTGCCCGCGGCTGGAGAGGATCTTAGGATGAGCCCAGAGGGCGGGCGAGGGGAGCAGGAAGCACGAGCTCACCTGGCTGGCATGGCTGCCTTCGCCCACACGGTGATGTCCACCCTGAGCGGGGGGCCTCTCCCCTGCTGCCCTCCCCCTTGTTCTTGGTGGGTCCCTGTTCAAGAAGCTCCTCTGGACTCCCTAGGTCAAAGTGCAGCTCTTCTCCACGTGTCCTCCTGAACTGACCCCCAGGGTCAGGACATCAGCGCCCAGTGGGGCCGCCCCTTCACGGACTGAGGGGGAGTGGCGCGCACAGCACCCCAGTAGCTCTCACCGCAGACACTCGCCCCCAGCCACCTCTCGTCCCTTCTCCCCCTCCAGGGCGCCATGGCCAATGCTGGCCCACAGGCTGTGCCACCTTTCTGAGCAGCCCCTCGGGAGGATGGGGGGTGGAAGGAGGTCCTGGGGCCAGTGGCATTTGGAGCCTTTAGGAGCTGTGTGGGCTCGGAGAGCCCTGTTCTCCTGTCCTGTTACACTCACTCAGAAGAAAGTGTTGCTCACTGTCCTGAAGTCACCGGCCACTATCGGTCACTGCAATGTGTTGGAGAGATCTTTGGGTTACTCACTTGACACCTCTTGTTTATTGTCTCATACAGTTAGGAGCCTTTCCAACCGAGGTCACTGTACTGTAATGAAAACCACACTGCCCTGGAGTGAGCGATGACCTGGCTGAGAAGGTCGCTGTCTGAGCAGGGACTCTGCACCTCAGTCGCCTCACCGGCAAATGGACAAAACGCACCCTCCTCACACGTTTTGGTGAGACGTGAGGAAGGGTGATGCGAGGAGAAGCATTTTGTCCCACAAGCTGAGAACCTGCTCTGTCACACACCCAGCAGCACAATTATCTCATCTACCTGTCTGGATTGCCAGGCCAGGTAGTAAGTACGGTGACCACCATTTTAAAATAACAAAGCTGAGGCGCCAGTGAATTAAAGAAGTTTCCAAAGCTTCCACCCAGATCCACCTAATTCAAGAGCCACATTTTTCCCACTGAATTACCCTCAATCAAGGCTGGAGAGAGGACTGAGAAGCCCTGGAGCCATCACTAGGGTCTGTCCCAAAGACCATGGCTCCAGATGCTGTGCGTATTGGAAACAGGGGCACTGTCCTCTCCTCCTTTGTCCCCCAGCCCATGTGGCAATGGTCCATAGGAAGAGAGGAGGGTCACACAGGCCACCTCCTGCTCCCAGGGTCTCTGCATCCAAACCCTGCAGTCAAAACCTGAAACCTTGCTTTAGTGTCAACTGTTAAAATAGAGATGTGATACACAGTGAATATGTGTGATCCCCATAGATTACAGTTTGTTCTTTCCTTTTGCATTTATTTCATCCACCCAACAGGAGTCACAGTGGCCTTGTTGACTATTGTGTTTCCCCGAAAATAAGACCTAGCCAGACAATCAGCTCTGATGCGTCTTTTGGAGCAACAATTAATATAAAACCTGGCATTATATTATATTATATTATATTATATTATATTATATTATATTATACCTGATCTTATAGTAAAATAAGACTGGGTCTTATATTAATTTTTGCTCCAAAAAACACATCAGAACTGAGTCCGGCTAGGTCTTATTTTCGGGGAAACATGGTAGGTCACAGGCAAGAATCCATTTTTAAAGCATATAGACTGGGCCAGCCCGGTGGCTCAGGCAGTTGGAGCTCCATGCTCCTAACTCCGAAAGCTGCCGGTTTGATTCCCACATGGGCCAGTGGGCTCTCAACCACAAGATTGCCGGTTCAACTCCTCGAGTCCCGCAAGGGATAGTGGGCTCCGCCCCCTGCAACTAAGACTGAACACAGCACCTTGAGCTGAGCTCCCTGGTGGCTCAGTTGGTTGGAGCGCATCTTTCAACCACAAGGTTGCCGGTTCGACTCCCGCAAGGGATGGTGGGCTGCGTCCCCTGCAACTAGCAATGGCAACTGGACCTGGAGCTGAGCTGCACCCTCCACAACTAAGATTGAAAGGACAACAACTTGACCTGGAAAAAAAAAAAAAAGTCCTGGAAGTACACACTGTACCCCAGTAAAGTCCTCTTTCCCTTCCCCAATAAAATCTTTAAAACAAATGCACTTTAAAAAAAAAAAAAGCATACCGACTAAAGAAATGCATAGTAAAGGTTTTACAGACCAGCACTGCACACACAGCGTAAGTCCTGGCAGCTGCTCTGAGGTTCTCCTGCAAAGAATCTTCTGGGTGAAACTCTCTTGCCCAGGAAAAATCATTAGCACTGACACCACAGAAATACTCAGTTCTCATTCTTCAGGATAAGACAGAAATACTTACATTTATGTGGCTTGGGACAATTCTTCTGAAACCTAATCATCACAGACTGAGATCTACTAATAATCACAATAACCACAATAATATTGATTAATATTAACTAACAATTATAATAACCACTAGTTATAACAATTATAATATTAACTAACCAGAGCTAACAATTACGACATTAACTAATAATTATAATATTTCCTAAGCATTGATTAAGCACTTGACACCAGGCCAGGCACCCACGCATGTTATTTCCTAAGTCCTCATGACAACCTGTGAGACAAAGACTATCCTTAGCCTCCATGTACAGATAAGGAAATTGAGGCTTAGCAAGGTGACATAACTTTCCCAAGGTCACACAGTTCCACGCGGCACCAAACCACTTGCTTAGGGAACCAGAACCGATCAGCTTTTCCAAGATTCTGGAATGAACTATGCCCCTCCAGGTCCTCTGAGGATAACTAAATCAAGGTCCCAAACTTCAAGAACGTGGGACATGAAATAATCCTAAGAAATCCGGAAGTTATTCATTGTCTCCGGAAGGATTCATGGGACCACTCCAACCTGGTCTACAGAACATGTAGAAGACAAGCAGGTGAGTGGTAAAAGTTCCCAGCAACGAACATCAACAGCATCCTTAGAGCCCACGAAAACCATTTTCCTCAAAAAATTATTTTTTACATAAAACATCCAAAAATGTGTGCTTATTGTAGATCAACTAAAAGTTTCTGAGGTCATCGACAGTCACGAAAGATTTTGCAGAGTTTTTACATTTGGAATTTTTCTTCATCTTCTTCTGCTAAGAGATGTTCTAGACATCATCAGATGGTTGCTGATCCATTGGGCTCAGAAGGGACACCCAGGATCTTTTGTCATTTTCTTCTTGCTCTCTCTGGAAACTGTGAGAACTTTCAGGGCTGGGAGTGGTGGCATTCCAACAAACAACAGTTGGAACTGTCCCCTGGAGCGGCTCACCTACGCTATCATCTCGCTGGCTGCGTGACCGCTGACATCCTAGCTGCCACCTGAGATGGTCCAGGACCTGGATATAAAAGGAAACAGCCCCCTTGCTGGTCTCCAACACTCAGGATTCATGCAACTGTTTTCTCTCCACAGCCTCCCTAACTTCTGCTAAAATGCTGCTCAAAAGTCAGTCCCCGACAGACAGTGCAGGTTCAAGCCTGAAATCAAAGCCCGAGTCATCCCTCCGGTCCCCGTTTTTGAAGTCAGATCTATTAAAGGCTGGAGTCTGGGCAAGAGAGACCTGACTTCAGAAACTTCGCAGAGGTGGATGGATAATTCCGAGCCTGGTCCCGAGGAAATCAAAGCAATGTTAGGGGGGTGGCTTCTAGTGCCTATTTTTGGTCTGTTTGGATTCCTAGAGCGTTTCAAACTGTGGCCTGAGAGATGTTTGTTCTTGTCACTGTGACATCATTTTCCTCAAATAATAGTATTACACACGCTAACTTTACACTTTTGGTATGGTTACAATGTATACACAAGCAATTACACCCAGGAGTCATTTTAGTAATCTGGTTTTTCTGTGCTCCAAACATTGTTACACAAAGTGTCATTTATTTGCAACTTTTATCTAAATCTTGCAGAATGAATAGTAGAAACACTCCACAAAATCTCTGATACTATAATATAGGCGACACAACACGACACAAATCACATGTTAAAAATTCTAGTATCAAACACGCCTCCTTCCTCATGTCCCCTTTCACACCCAGCTTACACACTCTACACACTTCTTCAATACCATGAAAACAAATGCAGAAAAGCAAAGGGCACACAGGCTCACCGCAGAGCCATGGTTTACTTACTTACACACTCCTCAAAAAGTAATTTAAGGCCAGCGCTGGGCCATACCAGCTCCTTCTACTTCCAAGTCTGAGTTACCAGAAAATTGTCGGAAGAAAGCCCACAAATTCCATCAGACACCTACCGCTATGGACCCAGAAGATGTGGCAACAAACACTTTGATAACCATTTTGATAGTCGGAAAGAGGACTCCCCCTAACACACCCCTGTGAAGGAACGCAGCGCTAGACAAATCCTGACAGTGACACAGACGAGCTTGTGCCAGGCGGGGCTGGCGGGGCCCCAGGGCTCCTCTGAGCTCCTGCCCCTCCTGCTTCAACTCAAGCTCTGCCTCTCCCAGGAGCAGCCCAGGCATCTTGGGCAGTCCCCTCCATTGGCCCGGGAATATTTGGGGACCTGTCAGGAAAATATTTGATTGGTTGATAAAAGCAGTCCCTGGACCCTTTCCCCTATCACTTTAAATGCCTGACACCAGTCCCTAAAAGGCGAGGCTGCAGGGTACACCAATCAGAACCCCGCAGAGAGATGCCTGGGGGTGGAGGGGGGTGGGGCAGGGCGGGGCGTGGGGGGGGGGTGGACAGAGAGCAGTGGAGACGGGGAGGAGGGAAGAGCTCTTGGGAGCTGGAAAAGCCCAGAACACACCATTCAGGCACAGAGGAGGCTGTGTTTACAGGGCTTCTGGCAAACAAGCAGGACGCTGCAAAATACTCACAAAGGCCTTTAAATAAATAAAGAGTGGATTCCTTCCTTTAAAATTTTCTGGCAGAATTTTTTTTTTTAAATCAGTGAGCTGTCATACAACAGGTTCCTTTATGAGTGGCCTGCTCCCAGTTTCTCCCTTTATCATCTGTTTCTCTTAAGAAACATACACTGACAGGTGCTGGATGCATAAGGTTTCACTGACATTGGGGACAGGGCAGAGAGACGGCGGCTGGCGTGTCAGTACAACGCCTTCAACAAGCAAATTGTCCTCACTGTGTTAGACATGGGGAAAAAATGATCTGTTTGTAACAGGCTCTATCCATCTTATTTACACGGATAATTTGAATTGTGTTCAAAATCTAGTAAGAAGCCCAAATGCTAGGGCCCAACTCTTCTGATGGGTGTCAACATCAAGATCAAGGGCATTAGGGGCAAAGGCCCCTTCGGGGCATATTCAGTTCTCTTAGATAACTGAGTCTCTCTCCTATTTTTAAAGTCCCCAGCTCATGGTGGAGGAGGTGGCACCGGCATCCTGAAGCAGGGAGGGCTCTGTGCAACTTGTGCACCGGCCCCTTCACCAGTCCCAGAGGCCTGGAGGCCTGGTCCCCTCCCACCCAAGCAGGTGCCTTCGATGAGAAAGGACACCCTGTCCCTGGAATGTACTTCAAATTCATTTCCATCAAGAGGAATGACTCAGATGACTCCCCCACAATGGAACTTAGACATCAGCGTGAAAAGCTAACTACTCCCCAAAGAAGGCCCTTGGTGAAGACAATTAATGTTTCTCCAAAGTGATGCTGTGTTTAGGTTTACATAACTTCATAGGTAACCTAAAACAAGAAATAAAGGCATATTTCTATTTCGTGGAAACGACAGTGGTGATGACCAGAGTAACTGCAGTGAGCTGAATAGCACCCCTCAAAAATTTATGTCCACCCAAAACCTCAGAATGTGACCTTATTTGGAAACAGAGTCTTTGCAGATGAAATTAGTTGAGGATCTTGAGATGAAATCATCCTGGATTTCGGGCAATTGATGTCCTTGTAAGAAGAGGAGAAGACACACGGAGAAAAACACCACATGAACAAAGGCAGAGGTTAGAGATGCTGCCACCAGCCAAGGAACCCCAGGAACTGGAAGAGAAAGGAAGCATTCTCCCAGAGACTTCAGAGAAAGCAGGCAGACTTCACACTTCTGGCCTCCAGGACTGTGTGAGAATGAATTTCGGTTGTTTTAAGCCGCCAGATCTGCGGTAATTTGTTACAGTAGCCTTAGAAAGCTAATACAGAGAAAAAGGTGCATTATGTTTAGTATGTAGCATGATCGAGGTGACCCCCAGAACAACCAAAAGGCAGTTCTTCAACTGTGGACCGCAAGGGCCTCTCTCCCTTCCATATGAGAAGGAAGCACCCTTTTCAAGGCAGAAATAAAGGCTCTAGACTGGGGAGAGCTAGGAAAAGAGAGAGGGAGAGACCATTCGGATGGGAAAGAAAGTTCTGAGGAACCTCCATCTTTCAGGTTCCTCCCGTCCTGAGAACCAGGGTTGGGATGGTCCCTTCACAATAAACTGCTGATTTTGTTACTGTCCTGGGAGGACCACCAGCCACGAACCAGCCATCCTTCCATAAACATCATGTCTAGGGTGACAGTCGATGCTCCCCAACAACAAAAACAACCACCATCCATCCATTTGACAAGGATAAGTCACTACCGAAGGCTGTAGAAACACAAAGCCCACGAAACTGAGGGTGGACACGCTAAAAGGGGGTGATGTAAAGGGAAAGCCTTGCCCGACCCATCCCTACAACGCTGGAATTAAACGGTCTGCTTGGAAATGAGCACTGCCCCTATTACACAAAAACCAATGTAAAAACCACAAAGGGAAACCACGACAAATTTAATTCTACACAAACATCAAAATACAATGTAAACAAAATTAAAAGGTAATTGACAAACTGGAGCAACTATTTGCAACACACATCACAGATCGTTTCACAGGACATCAAAACTTCTAAATCATTTTTTTACAGATGAACACCAAGTGAAAAAAGCAGGCAAAAGGCCAGAGAAGGCAAATCACAAAGTAAGTACAAATGGTCACTAAAAATATGAAAAACTGTCTATTGTCCCCAGTAATCAAAGAAGTGAATAAAATGAAAGATGTCCATTTTTGACAATAAAACGGGCACTTTAAAAAGAAGTAAGATTAGGTCAAGGATTGGAGACGTCTGACTGGAAGGCGAGCTTCTCTCCTCCACCGTCAGAAAGCCTCCGGGTGGGCATATCCGTTGATCCTTCCATTTCTCCTGCAGGAATTTACCCTAAGAAGCAGGCAAGGGTGATCAAGATGCATCTGCAAGGACACAAGGCACCGATACAACGGAGGGAGGGGACGTGACGGGCGGGAGGGACAGGAGGGAAAGAAGTAACAATATACACGTTCATTAATTACGATTCCATCCTCTGGGCGAGTTGTACTTTTTCTTGGCACTTTCCTGTTCAGTCTAAGTTCTCTACACGAAACCCGCGTTGCTTTGTGATCGAATGTTCTCTCTCCAAAGAAACCCAACTTTAGGAAAGCGAGGCTCACAAGCAGGGACCAGGTGTCCTCTCCCCCCCGGGCCCACTCCCCTCCAGGGCCACTTCCTCTGGGGAAACCGGGGGTCTACACCGCCTGCCTAGCGCCCCACAGGCAGCGCCCGGCGCTCGGTCCGCGCCCCTCGCCGGCGGAGAACGAGACTCGCGCTGTCGGCTCCGATTCAAAACAGCCGGCGCGTGGGCGACAGCGACCGAGCGCGGGACGCGACAGCGGGACATTGGCGCCCACGGGAACGCCGCGGGGCCAGCTCGTCCGCCCCCCGGCGGCCGGGAGCCGAGGAGGGACAGCAGCGGCCTCCTTACAGACGTCTATAGACACATCCCACTTCGCCCTCACGGAGAAACGTGGGGCCGGATTTACTTCACGGTCCAGGACACCGGCCGCCGGCCCGCGAGACGCGGCCCAGAGTGCGCAAGCGCGAGGATGCCGCAGCCCCGCCCCTTGGCCCCTCCCTTCCCGCCCGGCCTCCTGTCCCAGGAGGCCCCGCGGGCAGGTTTCCAGGGCGACGCGTCTGAGTCCCGAGGCCGCGGGGTTAGCGCTGCTGCGGAAGCCGCGCGGAGCAGGTAACGGCCCCGCCGCAGCAGCCGCCGCCCTTTGCAGCGCGAAGCCCCGGCCCAGCCCCAGCCGGAGCCTCCTGCCAAGCTTTCCGGGCCTTCGGGTATCGCCCGATCACTCAGCCCCTGCGCATCTCGGGCCTCGGTGCCTCGCCCTCACTGTAGTTGGTAAGGTAGTCGGGTGGGCCGACCCCTTCGTCCTGCAAAGCGCGGCCTGGTGATGAGCCGCCCTCGGCGCGCCCCTCCCCTGCTCCGAGAGTGACACACTCGCAACACACTCGGCGCAACACACTCGCAAGCCCACGCTGCTCCGCCGGGGACCCGCCAGCACGCTGAGTGGCCTCGGGGGACATTCAGGCAGGGGGAGGCTCCGAGCTGGCGCGGGTATGGCCAGGGGACCCGGCCAGGCCCTCGGGCAGCCGCCACTCACCCCGGTCACACGAGGACCCACTTCATCCCCTCCCCCCCTTGTAGGTTTTCGCCTATAGTTTTATATCTGAGTCTGATACCTTCGATTTTGCACCTACCAACGTGCTTTTGCTTTGTTTTGTTTTCCTTCTAACCTTAGCGCTGACATTTCCCCAGCCCCAGCCCGTGGAAATCTGCATGCTTTGAAATGTCTGCTCTGTATGTGTTCCTCACCCGCTCGGCCTTGGAACCTTTTGTCCACAATTTCCCTTTAGTGCTTTCACATTTCATTGCCAAACTTGTGCCAACAGGTAACTTGTTTCAGTCCAGTTTTTTACTGCTGAACACAACCTTGAATGTTTTTCCTATCTATACTCCCTCACTCTCCATCTAAATGCCGGTGAGCCCCGAACATACCTCCGGCCCTGACCCTCCCTTGTACTTCGGAAGCGTGTTCTCACTGCCTTCCCCCATCTCTACTTAGACGTCTAAGGCATTTCCCACACTACAGGTCCACACCAGCTCCTGACTTTACCCCAAACCTGCTCCTCCCACACTTTTACCCACTGCAGTTACTGGAAACCGTCCTCCCAGTTGTCCAGGCCTTGGTGTCCTCCTTGACTCCTGTTTTTCTTCCTCCGGGCATTCAGTCTGTCAACACATCCTTCAAATTGTACCCAGAATAGATGCACAAACCTACCGTTTCGCCCAGCCCCCACTAACACCACCCTGTTCCACCATCAATCATCTGGTTCCTGGGTTATTTCAGTTGCCTCCTAATTGGTCTCCCTCCTGGTGCCCTCCCTGCCTGAGCACAAACAGTCTTACCCTCTCTCCCCTTCCTCTGTTACTTCGAGTGAATCAGCTTAGTGGGAAAAAATGGACATGAATTTTATAAAGTACAATATTTTTAGTGCATACCCGGTTTGAGAAATGCAAATTTTAAACCAGGTAGACAAAGCTACACAAGCACCTGACTATTAACAAGCTGAAAATTGTCCTTTAGCTTTCTGATGTACATGACAGTGTCCCTGGATAGAACTATGACAAAAAGCTTTAAAACTGACTTACGGAAGAATCAAACATAATCCATAGACTTCTTCCCAGTGAGAAAAAGAAGTCATGTAGGAATTTAGGCTGTGTTTGTTCCCTGCTCTTTCTTGTTTGGTTTTTTAGAGAAGCACCAAAAGAGGCAAATTGAAATGGAGACAAATGCTCGTCCCTCTGCTGATCATTGCGATAGTAAGTACCCGGCACCGAGACTAGCCTGTCAGTCACAGAGTGATGCAGTGCTGGCTATGACCAGGTCCCTGTCCTCAGGGAGCCAGTGGCCCACACACACCTGTACCCTTGCCAATCTCCCAGCTCCCATTTGTTCTTTTTCCATCAAGTGAAACCCCAGTTGACCAAAGTGACATGGTAGAATTACTGCAACTGGCAGAGGGTCTGTGGGATGTAGCAGATTGGCAACCTCTACTGCACTCAAACTTCATCTCCCAGCTGCCCCTCATGCTGTCACTGCATAGAGGTGATGGGACCCTCCTCTCCTCCAGCTACCAGATCTGCAGGCCTTACCTACATTGTCCGCATCTTCCCTTTCTTCCTCCTGCCCAGTCCACCCTGCCCTGTGCTTTGATCTCATTCCCCTCCCGCTTGTCAAAAACCCTATCCTGTCACTGTCGACGCCCCTTCTCTCACTTATACAATCAGCTGTTCCATCTCACTGACATTGGGCACAAATACATGCCCCCCCATCTATATGCTCTTGATCCCCACCTTCGTCTGTCCAGCCTCGCCTTGTTTTCTAAGCTAGACCCTGATGTCCAGCGAGCTGAATGGCATTGCCGCATCAGACCTCTCAGATACCTCCAACCTAACACAAACAGGACCGAACAGTCTCCCACCACCCCACCCAACTGCGACCTGTACCACTGGAAACTGGGATTCCTCCTTGACCTCCTCCCTCACCCCAGCACCAGTGGACCACCAAGCCCCAGCGTTGTTGTTTCCTGTACATCTTTCACGTCTCTCCATCGTCACTGGTACCTTAGTTCAAGCTACCGCCTTCCTCCTTCCAGCCTTCTGCAGTGCTCTACTGTCTTACTTTTCTCTGTGCTGTTCCCTACACGGCAGCCAGAGTCAGCTCTTCAGAAGGCAGAGCTGATCATGCCATGCCTTCCCCAGCCTCCCTGTTTTGCTTACTGCTAGCTTCCCACTGCTCATGGATTGATGATTCAAATCATAATGCCATCCGGTGATGCTGTGGGTGCTCACCCCCACCTACGTCTGGAAACCATCTGGACCCTCCGGCCCTTGTGGCTGGGCCCCAGCACACCGGCTTCTTCTACCCACCAGGCCTTGGCACCGGCTTCTCTGTCGGTCCGCAGTGTTCTTCCTTCCTACCCCCATTCCTCTGCCTACTTAGTTCCCACCAACGCTTCATATCTCAATTCAGATGGTGCTTCCATAGGAACACTTACTTCCCAGGTCACTAGGCCAAATTTCGCTGTCATATGTCCTCAGAGACTTGTATCTCTTTCCTTTACAACACTTACAACAGTCATTATTGTGATTATTTTATTCCCGACATAGAATCGCCACAAAAACAAACATTTCTGTTTGTGTTCATCATATTCCCCCACACCTCCCTCAGATCCTGGCACATGGTAAGCACCCAAATGTGTGTTGAAAAAAATGAATGAAATGAACATTCTAATGCGTGAGAGCTATCAAATGGGGGGTATTTCAGTACAGTTTTATTAAAATAGAAAGAATGAAAATTCTAGTAGAAGTGATTAGGGAACACTGAAAACTAAAAAGAAATGTGGCAGTGGCCAGGAGGAGGCGCTAAAAGTTTACACTTGTATAAATTTAGCCCTAGAACGCAAGGTTAAATTTTCCTTTAATGTGGGGCAGTACACTGCATTTGCCCCCACTTGCTGGAAGTAGGCACAGCTTCTGATCCTGAAGGCGTTTCTTTGGGATGCTCAGTCTGGTAGTAAATTCAAGCATTTTGTCAAAAATAAATAAAATACATAATATTGTTAAATGGCCAAAACCTACATAACCATCCAGACTTTGAATATGGCACATTTCCATATTATCAAATAAAGCTGGGGATTTCTCACGTATGTAGGCATATTTAATTTGTGGATTTTCATGCTAGACTGGACTTTAGAAGTCATGGAAAACAATCGGCTAACGTCACACATTAAACAGTTGAGGACAAACAGTTGAATGGGCAGAGCTGTCACTACAAGTCGGATGTGTTGCCACGCAAGCGTTTTCTCTTCTGTAACATCCTCCCTCTCTTCTTACTCAGCGTTAATTCTTAACCTTCCCTCTCCAATATCAGTGACCCACTTTCTGAAGCAAAAAAGTTGAGACACATAATCTTAAAAATGGATACATGTTTGAAATAGTGTTCCTGAAAGCCCTAAGACAGGTGGTCGTCTTACCTATGTGATACTATTTGTATAAGCTCAGGGAAGAGCTTTTCTATTCATTTAACATCCTGCTTCACTTTGCGTCAAAGTTTGTATAAAGAATTCAGGCCTTCCGTTCTGGAGGAAGACACACCCTCAGGTTGGGTCCTGCACGCTATTTCCTCATGACCCGATTCAGGCCGACCTCCTGGCAGGAAGGCCACGGAATGACTCTAGGTTCTTGTCAGTTACAAGGAGGTACCTGAGGTCCCCCTGTCCCATCACTGGTGATGAACACTGATGACCTGGTCAGGGTGGTGTCTCCTAGGTTTCTCTGCAAGGTCACCATCTCCCCCTTTGTATATGGTTAGTATTGTGCCAAATCCTGTTCCTTATCAAACTTGCATTCACTGGCCTTTAGCATCCCTTGACAGCAACCTCCACAATAGTTGTCAGATAGTCATTATCTACTTCTGCCATTCCTTGTACATTTATTAGTTATTATTCTCTTCCTTTCTCATTTATTTATTCATTTATGTCGGTGTGGATTCATGGATTCCTAGTTCATTTAATAGGTTGTCATCTTACTATATATCCTCATGTATTTTGGTGCTCAAATGTCGTAGATTTAACCAGTGCAAACTTCAAGTTGGCTTCTGGGTCCTTTGACACATACCAGCCTTATCTTGTTGCCTGCCCCAGGCCTGGAATCATCCATTTCTCCAAGGCACCCTGACTCCTTTAAGCGGGGAGTTTCCTCAGTCTGCTCATTGTTACTGGTGTGTCATTGCTTCTAGAACCTCTCAGAGAGCAGAGATAGGAAAAACAGACACACATACACATACACACGATTCTATAACTATATACCTGTATCTATACACTTCTATATTCTTCATAGGTATAGAGATATACATTAACCCAGTATTTCCTATTCTAAGCCAACACCTCAGAGTTCTTTCTAGCCTTCCCCATTTGTATGTAAGTAAAACCCTTTCAGGCAGTAAGAAATTTGGCTCTCATGATTCTAAATATATTTACTTTTTCTTCAATTAACTTATTTGCCTGTGCAATTAATTCCTGACCTTGCCAGCTACCTGTCAGCTTTTGTCACCAACCCCTTGCTCTCCCCTCCATGCTTTCTCAGCCTCCAGACATGCCTCCACCCAGCCTCTGCTCAAAAGCCAGCCTTCTTGTTTTCTCCTAAATCTCCATCCTGAATGCAGATGAGAGAGTCCGCTGTGTGCTCCTGCTGCTTTCACCAAAGCAGAAAATCCCACACGTTCCCAGGGTCAGTCAGTCACCTTCCTGGATATAGTCCAGAAGAGGTAAAGCAAGACGGTTTCTGGGAGCATAAAGTTACTTCCCCAAAGCATTTGAACTTACCCTCTTCTTGGACTTCTTGAAATTTATAATATTTTCATTTACATTTTAATAGCCTGCTTTTAATCTCATTTTGACTCATTCTGTTTTTCAGTATAACCTGTATTAGATTCCTAGGGCAGCTGTAAAAAGTTACCACAAACTCAGGAGCTTAAAACAAGATAAATTTATTGTCTTCCAGTTCTGGAGGCCAGACGTCTGAAATGAGTCTCATGGGCTAAAAATTAAGATGCTGTCAGGACTGGTTTCTTCTGGAGGCTTCAGGGGAGAATCCAGGCCCTTGCCCTTGCTGATGTACAGAAAAGCCTGTATTTGGCCTGCGACCCGGAAGGGGTCCTTCCTCCATCTTCACAGCCAGCAGCAAAGCATCTCTGTCTGACTCTGCTTCCCTCATCACGGTGCCATCTTCTGATGCCTCCTGTCTCCCTTTTATAAAGGCCTGTGTGATTACCTCAGGCCCAGGTGGATAATCCAGGATAACTCAGGATAATCTCCTCTCCTCAGAATCCTTCAGGCGATCATACTCTGCAAAGTCCCTTTTGCTACATGCTTGTAAAGTAACAAATTATGTTCACAGAGTCTGGGGATTCGAAGAGTCTGGGGATTCGGATGTGGACATCCTTGCAGGGTGGTAATTAGCCTACCACAGTACCAAACGCAGTCGTAAATCTTAAAAATGAGAGTATAACTCCTTTTGTTATGGCAGATAATGAGCTACATGCAGACACTGATTAGAAAATGAACATGACAGGGAGATCTTTACATATCCATCCACACCTGCAGAGATGCACTTCCTTCTTCTCTTTTTTCCAACAACTATGCAGTTTCATCCAATTCCTTAATTTTTGTCATTCTGATAGATGAAACTGGAATCTTAATTGTTTTAATGTGCATTTCATTAACTAAGAGCAAGTTTGAACATTATTTTATATATATATCTTGGTTGTCCATGTTTCTGTAATGTGTTTGTACTGTGATGTGTTCATGTCCTTTGCCCATTTTACTAATGGCTTATTATAAGAATTCTTTGTAAATTGAGGAAATTAGCTCTTTTCATATGTATTAAAAAGTTTTCTCAGTTTCTGATGTCCCTTTTGACTTGATGATTTTTTTCTGTTATACAGAAGTTTTAAATTTTTTTGCAACCATTTTACTAAATATTTCCTTTGTGGTTCCTGGGCTTTATTTCTTGCCACACTTCATGTTTTCTTTTAAGATTTGTTTTTAACATTTACACTTTTAATTCATCTAGTATTTATTTTACTGTGAGGAATGCAATAAGGATTCACTCTTGTTCTGAGTTCCAGACAGATTTTGAACCAATTGCCCACCCGACCCCATCATTTATTGAATGTCACTTTTCTCCACCTTTATCTTACACCAGGTTTCCATATGTATGTGTTTCTGTTTCTGAACTCTTTGTTTCATTATATTGCTCTGTCTATTCAAGCACTAGTGTCAGGATGTGTTGATGACCAGCTTCATATCTCAGTATCTGATAGAGGTAGTCCTTGGTCATCATTCTTTATCAAAATACTTTGTGTTCTCCCATATTGATTTTTATGTATGAATGAATTTGGTATCAATTTGTCAAATTTTTAAAAAAAATTATTATTAGCATTATGTTAGCAATATTTTAATTATATAGATTAAATTAGGGAGTATTTACATCTTTATCATCTTGGTCCCTCTTATATAACAACACAATATGCCTTTTAACTTACATAAATCTTCTTTTCTTTTAGTAGTTTTAAAGTTTTCTTTACATTATATGTATAAACTTATACTAGATGTCTTCAGTTTGGGGGGCAATATTGTAAACAGGATATTTTCATCTATTTTCTAAGTCATTTTAATTTGGATATAGAAAGGATTGATTTTTATATCAATTTAGTAACCTATAGTTTTATTGCTTTCTCTTTATAGTGTCATGTAGGGTTTTCTAAGTAAGCAGTTATGTCATCTGCATATTATAAATAACTTGCCTTTTCTTTCCAATATTTATACCTCTTATTTCTTTCTCATGTCTATTTTCATTGGCTAGTACCCCCAGAAAACTATTAACAGAAATGATAGTAGGCATCCTTATCTTAATCTTTTCAGCAATATATATTAATGTTTCATTATTAAGCATGTGAGGTTAGCTCTTAGTTTGAGATATATATTTCTTTATCATGTTAGGAAAGCATTCATTTAGAACATTTTGAGTTGGGTCAGCAGCAGTGAGAAGTTTGTCAGAAGTAATAGATATGGAGACAGAAACTAAAGTAAGATCGAGCAACCTTGAACATTAAGTTTTTTACTCAATATTTATTGGACACTTATTATTTCCTAGGAACTCTTCTAGGCACTGGGGATACAGCAGTAGACAAAACAGTCAAGAATACTGCCATCATGAAGCATACGATTTAGTGGGGGAAGTCAGGCAACAAATGAGCTAAATAAGTAAAACATGTACTATGTTAGATAATGGTATGTGTTAAGGGGGAAAAGTTAAGTGGGAAATGGAATAGGTAGTGTTGAGAATGAATGAGAAAAGAGGGAAAAATTGTATGTCAAGCTATTGTTTAACATAAAGCTGGTTAAGAATACAGTTACCTAGGAAGTCCTAGCCACAGCAATCAGACAAGAAAAAGAAATAAAAGGCATCCAAATTGGAAAGGAAGAAGTAAAACTGTCACTATTTGTAGATGACATAATACTATATATAGAGAACCCTAAAGATTCCACCAAAGAACTGTTAGAACTGATAAATGAATTCAGTAAAGTAGCAGGATACAAAATGAATATTCAGAAATTGGTTGCATTTTTACACACCAATAATGAACTATCAGAAAGAGAAATTAAGAAAACAATCCCATTTACAATTGCATCCAAAAATAAAATAAAATAAAAATACCTAGGAATAAATTTAACCAAGGAGGTAAAAGATCTGTACTCAGAAAACTGTAAGACATTGAAGAAACTGAAGAAGATACAAATAAGTGGAAGCATATACCATGCTCATGGATAGGAATAATTAACATAGTTAAAACGTTCACACTACCCAAAGCAATCTACAGATTCAATGCAATCCCTATCAAAACACCAATGGCGTTTTCATAGAATTGGAACAAATCATCATACAATTTATATTGAACCACAAAAGACCCCAAATAGTGACAGGAATCTTGAAAAGGAAGAAGAAAGTTGGAGGTATTATGCTACCTCATATCAAACTATACTATAAGTTTATAGCAATCAAAACAGCATGGTACTGGCATAAAAACAAACACAGATCAATGAAACAGAATAGAGAGCCCAGAAATACTCATAAACCCACCTCTATATTGTCAATTAATATATGACAAAGGCAAGAATATAAAATGAGGGAAAAACAGACTCTTCAATATATGGTGTTGGGAAAACTGGATAGATACATGCAAAAAAAAAAAAATGAAACTAGACCATTTTCTTACACTATATACAAGAATTAACTCAAAATGGATTAAAGATTTAAATGGAAGACCTGAAACCATAAAACTAGAAAAAAATATAGGCAATGAATTCATTGACTTTGCTCTTAGTAATTTTTTTTTTTTTTTGAAATGTCTCCCCGGGCAAGGGAAGCCAAAGAAAAAATAAACAAATGGGACTACATCAAACTAAAAAGTTTGTGCACAGCAAAACATTAACAAAACGAAAAGACAACCTACTGAATAGAAGAAGATATTCACCAATGATACATCCAATAAGGGGTTAATATTCAAAATATATATAGAACTCATACAACTTAACACCAAAAAAAAGATTAAAAATGGGCAGGGGACCTGACTAGACATTTCTCCAGAAAGGACATACAGATGGTCAATAGACATATGAAAAGAGGCTCAAATTCACTAAACATCAGAGAAATGCAAATTAAAGCCACAATAAGATATCACCTTACACCTATCACAGTGGTTGTCATCAATAAATCAAACAAATGTTGGCGAGGATGTGGAGAAAAAGGAACCCTTGTGCACTGTTGGTGGGATTGCAAATTGGTACAGCCACAATGGAAAACAGTATGGAGGTTCCTCAAAAAATTAAAAATAGAACTACCTTAGACCCAGCAATTCCACTCCTGGGTATTTATCCGAAGAAATCCAAAACACTTAACTCCAAAAGATATATGCACTCCTATGTTTGCTGCAGCATTATGTACAATAGCCAAGATATGGAAGCAACCTAAGGGTCCATTAATAGACGATCAAATAGAGAAGAAGTGGTACATGTATACAATGGAATATCACTAGGCCATAAAAACGAACGAAATCTTATCATTTGTGACAACATGAATGGACCTAGAAGGTCTTATGCTAAGTGAAATATGTCACACAGAGAAAGACAAATACAATGTGATCTCATTTATATGTGGAATCGAAAGAAAATAAGCAAAACAAAAAATAGAAACAGACTCAGATACAGAGAACAAAGTGATGGTTGCCAGATGGGAGGTGGGTTGGGGGCTTGGTGAAAACGTGAAGGGAATAAAAAGTACAAATGGACAAAATAGTCACAGGGATGTAAAGTACAACATGGTCAATAATATTGTAATAACTGTATGGTGTCAGGTGGGTACTAGACTTATTGGGGGGATCACTTAAGTAATGTAATTGTCTAAGCACTATGCTGTACACCTGAAACTAATATAATATTGAATGTCAACTATAATAGAAAATTTCTAATAAATTATTAAATAATATAAAAAAATACAGTTACCTACCCACAAAATAATTTGGGTTGGGAAACATAGTTCTAACCATTTGAAAACTAAATCATCCTTATGAATTCTTCACTACAGAACATTCACCTTTAAGAATTAGGATTTTCTGATTGTAGTAATAATCAAGAATCTGATAATTTGTGAGACTAATTATTGAGCCAGAAGGACAAATTTTAGTATACAAATGATACTAAGTCTATCAATATCAGTGCTTAAGACCCAGTGCCCACCAGTAGTAGTACCAGCTTCCTGGTACTTTTCTTCCTTTCGTTATTTTCTGTCATTTACAGTCAAGTAACACATAATCCAAAAACTTTCATTATTTATGTTCAACTTTGCACTGGAAAGAACAGGCAAGTGACTTAGACCAGCTTAGTTTCTGCCCCCAACACTTTGTAAAGCGCTGCTCTATTATGGCCCCTTTAAATCTTATTTCAGCAGGACTGTTTTATAACCACAACCAAGAATTTCCCTCTCAACAGGCCAATAGTCAGCTCACGCTGACAGAGAAGAAGCCTCAGAGTGTGAAATACACCGCAATGCATATGCAAATGATATATATGTAAATTAATACTGGTTCAAAACTTCTAACTTCTTATATAAATATTTATTGTGAGATCTTAACATTTTCTTTTTGCACTATCATCTTAGGTCTTTTGAAATATATTCTTTGCTTAAAAAGAGACCAAAACGTGTCAAAAAACTTTACCCTAGAAACCGCCTAAGTACTACTACAGTGTGAAGAACCCTCCGCTCAGAACATACTGCTGACCTTCATACATCTTGAGAAAGTGTAATAAAGAATAGCAGGTATGCATTCATTCATTTTAAAACATTTTAGCCTATGCTTACTTTTTGTCTGCCCTGCTGCCAGAGCAGGGTGAAGTCAACTGAGTGTAGTATTCTGAATGATGCAGATGTATTTCTTGAACATTCTTATTTCTAATTCTGTAATCAAATGAACATGATATACAAATATATTGTTCTTGTAGGCAGCCACACCTTTTCACCATGGCACATTCCAGAAAAACTGGATCACAATTTTCCATTTAGAGCAGTGTTTTTAATTGTGAGCTGTATTCCTGAATCATAATGGCAAAAAAACTACAATAAGCCCTACCCACGATGACAGAGACAGTGAAATTATGCCTCAAGTGCAATAAAACAGGCATCACTGTACTGTAAACACCATGCAGAACATAAATGCTGCCAAAATCTGAACTGTACATTACCATGAATTTCACATATCAAAACCTAGTGCGCTAATTCTAGTAAGCATTAATTACATGATTACTAACTTTATTTTCACATGCTTGAAGGCAGAAGTTTGCCTTCTCCATAACCCCCGTGCCCAGCAGACACTAAATGTTCTTTGATTGAACATTTTAATTAATTAATTAATTAATTAATTAAGAACATGAGGCATTTGGCCAAAGACGTGGATTTTTCAATAATGCACCACATCATCAGAAATCCGTGTATGTGGAGCCTACAGACATGTTTTATTAATAACAGTGGTGAGGTGTGGCTTATTTATGTTAATATGAAGACACTCCAAAACAACAGAATCAACTTATAAGTGTAATTACAGGGCTGGCACTAGTCACCAATCAATTACTACCCGATCAATGAGAAGGCTGGTATTTACCAGACTGATTATTCAGACAGCTGCTTGTTATGTACACGTATGCAGGGTGCATCTCACTGCCGACTGTAGTCATAGCCCATATTCGAACTTGGTGTTTCATTGCTGATGATGGCTCTCAGGCTCAGCTTCATGAAAAAGTGTGGAACTTGCAGTCTCAGGGGAATCCAGACAGACCCATATTCAGGTCATCCGGGTAGAAAGTTTAGAACAGTTCTGGGGTCCTGGGAATTCCAGAATTCTAGGAATGTTTGGTCTCCTTGATGGGTATAACTTATGTTAACTTCAGGTAATTGTTTTGGAAATTGAACTACCCTGATAAGATACGTCTGAGTGTATTAGTTATCTATGCCTGTGCAACAAATTACCTCAAAAGTAACAGCTGAAAACAATAGTGTGATTGGCCACCACTCCAAAACAGTATTTTGATAAGACCATGATTTTATTAAAATTAATGGATTAGAGATACAGAAAATATGGCATTATATAGATTTTTAAAAACCAGGTAGATAAATATTCTAGAAAGTATCTATTAACCTAAATAAAAGAAGTCGTTTAGCATAATATCCTGCTCTTCCAGTTTTCTGCGAGGTCATTATTGACTTTGTAACCTCCTCTGGTAGATTCACAGTTTTCTTTAAGTCTCTTTCCAGTTTCCAAATTGACAGTTTACTCACTGGAAAAACAACAACATTGATTATCCTGAGGGGTCAGGAGTCTGGTCACACCTGGGTCCTGTGGCTCGAAATGTCTCTCAAGGCTGCCGTCATCTCAGGACTCACCCAGAGAAGGTCTAAGCCCCACGCTCACTCTGGCGGTGGGTGTAGGATTCCGTTCCTCACAGGCTGTTGGTCTGAGGCCTCAGTTCCTGCCACGCGTGCCCCTCCGTGGGTCGGCCTACAACATGGCAGCTGGCTTCCACCAGTTTGAGCAAGGGAGAGAAAGAGAGGGTGACAGAAGCCAGAGTCTTTTAGTCACCTCATCTTGGAAGTGACATCCGAGTCACACTAAAGTGGAGGGGATCACACAGCGTATGAACATTGGGAAGTGGGGTCAGGGGGGCATCTCAGAAGCCACCTACCACACTGAGAGTACATCCCACAGACAGCCTCAGGAAGGGAAAGCCAGCGGGACTTATACGCTAGCCCCCGCCCTCCACTCCATCACTAGAGTGCACCAGTGCTCTCTGGGAAGAAGTGACTGTATGTGGAGGAGTCACCTACTGGTTCCCGGCTGAATGGATGTCTACAGTCAGGTGATTCTTGGCACCCAGCATCAACAGTGAGGGTGCTGCTGCTGCCCTTGATGGCCAACAAGGAGCCCTTCACCTTTCTAGGTAGTGCTGGACCCCCCTCCGAAAATCACACGGTGCAGACTGAGTCCGTGGGAGCTCAAAGTGGTTCTTACGGAAAGATTCAGGAATAGGGCTGTTTGGGCAATTGAAGCATTGTTTCTGTGTTCTAGCGTGTAGTGTCATACAAGGGGCATGTCCCCGCCTCGGCCTGGAGGGGGGCAACGGCTTTCCAGGTAGATGGTCCCTGGGCCTTCAGCAGAAGCCCCAAATGGACTGCCCTCATTTCCTCTCATTCTGTCTTCTTCCTTTTCTCTCTCTCTCTCTTTTTCTCTCTCCCTCTTCTCTGCTCCCACTTTTGCCCCAAGATTTGCCTTACCTCCCTAGATAAATAATGAATAGAAGGGAACTTCACAGTCTGACAAAGGAAATACCTACAGATAGCATCAGACTTAATGGTGAAAAACTGGATGATTTCTTCCCAAGATCCAAGACAAAACAAGGACTCCACCTTCACCACCACTTCTGTTCGACATTGTACTGGAGAGTCAAAAAGGTCAATGTTAGAAAAGGTCCATATTATTTACAGATGGCATGATCATCTATGCAGAAAGTCTGATGGGATCTACAAAAAAGTTACTGGAGTTAATAAGTGAATTCAGCAAGGTTGCCGGATCCAAGGTCAATATGCAAATATCAATTGTATTTCTATACACTAGCAGCAAACAATTGGAAATTGAAAGATAATAGCACTTATAATAGCAACACAATACCAGTTACCATGCAAAAAGATGAAATACCTAGGGATGACCCTAACAAAAGATGTTAGAGCTTTGTGTACTGAAAACTACAAAACATTGCTGACAGAAATTAAAGGAGACCTAATAAATGGCAGGGGTGTCTTATCTGTGGATGGAAAGACTCAGTTTTGTCAGGGTGTCAGTTCTCCATGCATTTATCAATAGATTCAACACAATCCCAACCATCATCCCATTAGGCTTTTTCGTAGGAATTGACAAGCTGATGCTCAAATTCCTGTGGAAACTCCAAGGACCTAAAATAGCTTAAACAACTCTGAAAAGGAAGAACAGACCTGGAAGACTAACACCACCTCATTTCCAGATCAATTATAAACCTGCAGTAACCAAAAAGTGTGGTATTGGTGTAAAGATTGAGGAATAGAGCACTGGAACAGAATAGGGAACCCAGAAATAGAGCCACATGTGGACATCTGAGTTTTCACAAAGGTGCAAAGGCCATTCAGTGGGCAAAAAATGGTCTTTTCAAGAAATGATACTGGAACAATGATGTCCTTATACCAAAAAAAATAGAACTTTGATCCATAATAATTAACTTGAAATGGATCAAAGTAAACTTAAAACTATAACACTGCTAGAAGGAAATAAGGAGAAAACCTTTGTCACCATAGCTTATACAAAATTTCTTAGGTGTGACACCAAAAGGATCATTGAAAAAGAACAAATTGATAATTGCACTTCATCAAAATTTAAAACGCCTGCAGACACTCTTAAGCAAATGAAAACACAAGGCACAGACTGAGAGAAAATATTTGCAAGCATATCTAAAAAAGGACTTACGTCCAGAATATACAAGAGCTCTGAAAACTGAACAATAAGAAAACAGTTTAAAAAATGGACAAGAGATTTAACATCTATTTCATCAAAGAAGATGTAAGGATGACAAATAAGCACATATCAGTGTTTACTAACTAAGAAACCAGATGACTAATTTCTGTACTGTGTCACGCATGGGTGATCACAGCTCCTCTTAGCCCTCTGTGAGCTTGTGATTCAGAGAGACTCTTAAAAAATATTGTAGCTGGGGCACAGCCGCGTCCTCAAGCCTCAGTGTTCTAACTGACAAATGGGGGAGAATGCCACTGCGTTCTAATCTGGTCTTCATCTCACCGTCTATCACGCCATCACAGTGAGTTATGATTCATCTGAAAGGTTAAGGGCTAAGTAGTCATTTTCCACATAGACTAGTATTTTTTAACTCTCGAGTACAGGTAAAATGATGAAAAGCTGAACAGCAAGTAGTTCCCGTAGGCTTATCACAAGTGTTGACAAAACTTAACATCTTAATGTCACTGTGATGAATGACTGGGGTCAAATTGTGTTCATTTGGGCTCAAGCAGTATGGTATAGTGAAAAGAACTATAAAGGCAGACAGGCCTGACTTAAAACTCAGTTCTCCCACTCACCACTTGTGACCTTGGACAAGTTACTTAACCTTTCTGAGCCTTAATTTACTCATCTGTAAAATAGGGTTAATAATAGCTGTTTCTCGGGACTGTTGTCACAATTAAATAAGCTAACATATGTAAAGTCCTAACTCTGTGCTTGGTATACAATAGATGGTGGTGGAGGTCATGCACAAGCATTTACAAACAGGTCGTGTGGCAGCACTGTGTTAGGCCTGAGGTTACAGCCAGCACAGGACAGTCCCCAGGGAGTTTTCAGGCTAATGCAATTAGTCAAGCGGTTGTTCCGGGTGAAACAGTTGACGTGGAAATAGACTGACTCTTGGGGTTGCAGCTCTTACATGAAGACACCAGCAGTGCCCTTGATAGTCCTGCTGTGTGTCCCAGAATTCCTCTTCCAAGAGGGGAAACTACCGTTTGTTGATTACTTACTATGCGACAGGAACAGTGACAGGCCTTTTACAGTCTCATTTCCCCCTATAATAACCCGGTGAAATCTGTGGTCTTATTCACATTTCACAAGTGGCCAAGGTCACTGAAGTGAGTAAGTGACAGACCCAAGTTCAAACTCAAATCGGTCAGCCTGTAAATTGTCACTCTGTCGCACTCCCATGACTGTAGTAGTTGAACAATTTGTGACTAACATGAAAAACACTCTCGAATTAAGCCTTAATCCTGCAAGGCAGCATGAGGAGATTTCTCAAAGACGTGTTCTGAGGTGGGGTAGGAGGGACTTTTTACAGGAGAGGTCAGCCAACGTTTAGCTTGTGTCAGGAACAGCTGGTTAAGAAGCAAATTATCCTGTGGACTAAGAACCACTGTTCATGCAATTTGGATTTATCAAGATGGGTGGGGAGGAAATTAGGGGCTAAGGTCATGAGCAAGAAGAGGTGAGGAGGGGCAGCTCTCAGGGACAAGGACAGGTGAGGCTCTGAGGGCTGCAGCGGAACATTTTTGGTCCTTCGGGGTCTCTTGCACCAGCATCTGAGTCTCTTAATCCAGATGCAAAGGATCAAAACTAAGGGTTTTTGCCTGTGCTTCTGCCCGTTGCTACATGGCAGAATGAGTCTAGGAAGATCAGTTCTTTACTTAGGATTATGTAATGTTACTACCTGTATGTTGTTTGCAGTTATGATGCTTAATGAAAAAAGTCCTGACCTTGAAGCTAGAAAACATGGACAATCACATAACCTGTCTGAGCCTGTCCCCTTTATGTGGCTGGGATTAGATGTTGAGAACACAGTTTGTAGGAAGTAAAAGTACTATTTAAATATTAAATACAATGCTGATACTACTAAGACGATGATTTGGGCTAAGATTCCTGCAGTAGGGAGATTATGAACTGCATTGTGTATTTCTTCAGAAGAGGAGAAGGCTAGAGAGTCAGGCAGGTACAGAAAGTGGCAGAAACTTACTTAGAGGGGAAAAAAAAAACCTCTCAGTAGAGAGAGTGGTGTCAGGAAAGACCTGATAGCCGTTAATTTCTCTTTGCTTTCTTGATAAAACAGAAGAATTGAGAGTATTCGATGAAAACAACAATCCTTTTAGAGACCCCAAGAGATGGATTCCTTTGTTTCAAACTGCCATTGAAGTAGGCAGATATGACAGAGATTCCAGTGGCATTATTGTGCCTTAATACAGTAGCATTATAGAAATATAGAGCCATCTGGTTTGTAACGGAAGTTAGTTTTATTGAGTGTATACATTTGAGGTCCTTCTTGTGTTTGATTTCCTATTCTCTAAAATATTTGTGACCTATTAATGAAGAACTACTCTGTTTAAATTACTGCAAGTTGTACTTAATTTGAATTAAATCCACCCTAAATTTTAAAAGTGTGACTCTCTATAAGTCTTAGTTTTTCAGTCGTGCCCTTTGATTACACGGACTTTACAACTGTGTGGTATCATGTGCCCCTGATTAGATACTAGGATCACACCATCAAATTCCATTTTTGTTTTTAGCTTTTAAACTTATTTCTTTTAAAAAAAAAAAAAAAAGATTTTATTGGGGAAGGGGAACAGGACTTTATTGGGGAACAGTGTGTACTTCCAGGCCTTTTTCCCAGTCAAGTTGTTGTCCTTTCGATCTTAGTTGTGGAGGGCGCCGTTCAACTTCAAGTTGTTGTCCTTTCAGTCTTAGTTGTGGAGGGCACAGCTCAGCTCCAGGTCCAGTTGCCGTTTTCTAATTGCAGGGGGCGCAGCCCACCATCCCTTGCAGGAGTCGAACCGGCAACCTTGTGGTTGAGAGGACACGCTCCAACCAACTGAGCCATCCGGGAGCTCAGTGGAAGCTCAGCTCAAGGTGCCATGTTCAATCTTAGTTGCAGGTGGCGGAGCCCACCATCCCTTGTGGAACTTGAGGAGTGAGTTGAACCGGCATCCTTGTAGTTGAGAGCCCACTGGCCCATGTGGGAATCGAACCGGCAGCCTTCGGAGTTAGGCGCATGGAGCTCTAACCGCCTGAGCCACCAGGCTGGCCAAACATATTTCTTTGAAGTCTAATTTACTATTGTTTAGTTTCCAAGTAAGATTTTGATTTTTCGCATTGAATAGGTAACTATATACCCTGTTTCCCCGAAAATAAGATGTACTTGGACAATCAGCGCTAATGCGTTTTTTGGAGCAATAATTAATATAAGACCCGGTCCTATATTATACGAGACCCGGTATTATATTATGTTATATTATACCCAGTCTTATATTATAGTCAAATAAGACTGGGTCTTATATTAATTTTTGCTCCAAAAAACGCATTAGAGCTGATTGTCTAGCTAGGTCTTATTTTCAGGGAAACACGGTAGTAACTAAAAAAACTTAGTTTTGATTTTTCCAAATCCACTATTCATAAAAGCTTGGTTTCCGTGTAGCTGGAAATATAGCAATTATTTACTAAACAAATGTAAATTTTCCATTTCGTAGCTTTTCTTCAAAAAGGTTCCAACCACTGGATGATTTTCTTATGCAAATCAGCCTGTTTTTGTGAATTGCTTCTTCTGTCATCAAGTAGTATATAATCAGGGAAAGCATGTTACAGTAGTCTAAATAAAGCATAGAAAATTGCAAATTTCCTGAATTAAAGTTAAAAAACCTTATAATCATGAATCAAGTAGATTAATTCTATTCTATATGTTTGATCTAAAAAGTATGTGGTTTGATCATTAATAAATAAAAGTGTGTACCTCTCCACAGATATGTCTGAGTTTTCTGAGCGTTGCGCTTCAAACCAGTCATCCAGACTTAGCAAGTATGGTCATTTCTTCAGTTCTGACCAAGGCCAAAAATCCCAACAAACAGCTATCCTTATCGAATAAGAGTGGAATGCACTAATTCATAAATTGTTGTCATGGTTGTTATCTACTCTGAACTTTATCTTATGTTACCTGTGAATATAATCTCACCAAAGTATGGTCTCAGGAGACTTATATTTTATGTAGAGAAAAATACGAAAACCAAACTGAAATCTTTCCAGAAAAATACTGCAAAAGAATGTGTTGTTTCATGTTCTTAATTATCGATGTGTAGTTACATATAATAAAGCACAGGTTTGTTTTAAAGTCAATAGCTATCAATCTAAAGTGACTTTTCTTCTGTTAGGTTTACTATGTCTTTGGCTGATACAACAGAAACCTGTGTAGATGAGTATTTCCCCAGCGTGGCCTTAGAAAACCACAGGACATCAGCAGACTATAGGAGCAGCCTGAGCACAGCTGATTTTCCAAGGAACAGTAATGCTTCCGATAGGAGTGTCGATTACAGCCAATCTCAGTGTTCCTGTGGGAGTTTCAATTCTCACTATGATTATTCAGAAGACTTTGTTTCCGAGTGTTCAGAAACAGCTGTTAATAGAAGTTATTTAGAGAAACCTGTGGTGAAAGAAAAAAAGGAGAAGAAAAAATGCAATGTTCATCAAATCTCCCAACCTAAAGGTAAGAAACAAAATTTCCCACCCAAGACCAAATTTCTAGTTACAGTGACTTTATTATTTAGCACACAAGAATATTTGAAAAGGTCAATATTCAGTTTTATTATTTTTCCTTCTCATAAATGTGTACTATAAGTGAAATTTTCTAGAAGGGGTTAGGAAATAGAGACATTGAGAATCATTACAAAATAACGAAAGTTAGGCTTAAAATGTAAAGCCTAGCCGTCTTACATGGCTTCACCTGCTGGAGCCTACTAGTGAGGTGAGTTCCATTTTTTAGTTAACAGGTGGCCTTGTTACAGAGTACCACAATGCTCGGATCTCATGGGCTTCTTGCCTTTCATCCCAGCTGAGGAATCATGGTTTGGATCATCAATGAAATGTAAATTCCTGTCTCAACACCCCAAGAAGATGGTCTCCAAGTCTGGTGAGGCATATCGGCAAAGATAATCTTTTGAAACAGAGATGGTTCAAAAGGCTGTGGATGTCATTTCCTTGGGGATTTTTAGATGTATCAACAGGATTTCAATTGGATAGGATTTTTATTTTAGTCAAGTATTAGAGATTAAATCAATGTAAACATCAAGCAATTTATTTCGACAATTTGATTGTCAAATATTGGTCATTTCCTTCTTTTGTAGAAAAATGTACTTTCAGAATTCTTTCAATTATATATCCTTCTTTGATGTGTTTTGTCAACACAATGCCAAAACGTGTGATTGTCATTCAAAAAATTGGGATACCAGACGAGAAGTTGGTTTAGTGTCTTCAATTGCTGGGCAACCTTTTGCCCTGCTGCCTTTAGTTGGTGTAGGTGGAGGAGGTGGAAGACCTAACTTAGTGCTGAGATACCCTCTCTGACAGACAGGTGTGGGAACTGTGGAGAACAGGAAGGGAAAAGGCCCTTTCTTTGACCTTCTTCTTACCCTGGTCCTTGGAGGAAGTGGGTCACTATCTATTAAGGTGAAATACAGTGTAGACCTGGAAGAGGGAGAGAGGGAGAGAGGGAGAGGGGGAGGGAGGGAGGGAGGGAGGGAGGGAGGGAGGGAGGGAGGGAGGGAGAGAGAGAGAGAGAGAGAGAGAGAGAACGAACCTGGTGGAGGGCAGAGCCAGCAACAAGTGAGAACACGGAGCCGAACCAGACTGAGGGCGTGAAGAGTGCAGGAATGGAACAGGACAGTGAAACCAAAGAGGAAACCGACCAGGACAGGGGACTTGATGAGGCCTGGGAGGATGAGGAAGGAAACCGCATGGGCAGAGAAGTGCGCTAGGATTACAGGAGTGCTTTCAAAACGAGGGGTGGGGTGGGGGACTCGGAAGGAGGGAGCCGGGGCCTGTAAAATGTGAGCGCAGTGAGCACGCTGCATTCTAAGCTGAGTGAAGTGTTGCTATGGACTTACATGTACATGCTTTTGGTGAATTAACTTAATTTGAGGATGTGTTTTAGCTCTGTGGTTTAAAAATTAAGTAGCCTAAGAGTGGTCTAATCATTCAGCTAAATTTGCCTTAATTGTGTGAAATGGGATAGAAGTTGTAAGTTTTATCATTCTTGTTATGTGTAGGTTAGGATAATGAAGTATAAAACCATTAGAGATTAAACCCTATTTCAGTTTTCTATAAGCTTCATAGTTATACAAGTATGCATAATGTATGTAGTAGGAATTTGTTCTCTACCACTCAAATACCAAGTGGTATATATACTTTCCTGAAGCAAACTGGCTCTCCTCTCCCACCCACCCACTAAAGTAGACAAGAAATTCCATCTCAGGTGTGTTTGGGGGATGGAGGACAAATGGAGGGCCTTCCACAGACAAGAACATGTGGGGAAGGGTCTCTGGTCCTTCCTTTTCATCACTTACGTGTTCCTTGCCCAAGCCCATGTGATGTTTAGAAGGCTAATGCCTCCTCTTTTCAAAACACCCACGCCCTCTGGGCACATGCCTTCCTGGGACCTTGGCCAGTGCTCGTGTGGCCGTGAGGTTTAGTCCCCAGGCCCCAACCATGCTGACTCTGCCCACCCTCCCATCACTGGAACACACACGAGACAAGGACACAAGCCTCCACTGCCCACGTGACCCACCACCCGTCATCCTTCTGGTCTCAGGGAACTCCCTCTCCTCTCCAGGGGTCACACCACCGAAGAGCTAGAAGACATTACAAGTTAGAGGTCAAGTTCAGTCATGCTAGGCAAGGCATAGCACGTGACAGCCACCACCCAGTCGTTTTCATGCAGCCTCATCCACATCACCTGTGTTTAGGGCTACCCTAGCCAGTGCCCAAGCGATTCAAGTGGGCTTGACACAACCACAGGCACCTCTTCACTGGCCTTCTAGCAGCTGTCACAGAGTCTGGCCTGTTCTGCTTTCTAATTTTCAATGTGCTCAAAAGCCAATACCAAAATACTCCAACATTCAACCATAGGCCCTACTGAATTGTTATGGCGGGAAGTTAAATAAATACCATTGGAAGCACAGGTGCAAAGGCAGCGTCAATTATTGATGTGATACTGTGACGACAGTCAAATCCATGTGGTCTGTCATTGCCAAGATTCACATGCTTTATCCCCAGGAAGCACCCTGTTTCTTCCGTCCCAGGCAGAATCGCCTTTCCCATTCCAAACATATTAAGCCGTGTCCCAGAGAATGTGTCCACGCTTGGCCAGTAGCTTAAGATTAGGACCCCAGTGACGCTGGGCATGATGTTCCCTTGTCTCTCCAGGGTGAGGACCAGATAGTTTAGATTCTAGAATCCAGATTCAATCTCTCTTTCTCAGAATACAGACAGTCTACTATGTACACATGCACACACAGATGTGCACACATATGTACATACATATCACACAAATGCACGTAGACATGAGGCCGTAGTGTAGGCACGCAGACCTGGGTTCTGTCTCACCACTTACTAGCTCTGTGCCCACCGACCAGTGACATTACTAAGCATCAGTTTGTTCATCTTTAAAATGGGATAATAAAACAGTGATATACATACATTTCACATACTCAATTTCAATTACACAATCTTGCTGTAATATTGTTTAGATACTTTTTATTTAAAATGCCCTGCTCATAAGCCCCCTAACTATATTCAGTGTCCAGCAAAAGTAATGCAGGAAAAATTGTCTGTGTTGGATTTACTGAGAAATGGAATATCTGGATATATACTCCAAGTATTTGAATGTCTTTTTAAAAGGGTCTTTTTGAATATATGAGATCTTCATATATACCGTTGGGCTCTAATGTTACACTATACCCCATAACATAATTGTTAGAAGGATTAAATCAGATAATCCATATAAAGCATTTAGTTCAATGTCTGCTATATGGTAATAAATGCCATTATCATGATTTTTAATTTAGCTTTTATAAAAGAAATTAGTACAGCTTTCAGAGTCAAAGAACACCTGGTTTTCAATCCACTATGTCACTTTATGGTTATGTAACCTTGGACAAACAATTTGAAGTGTCTAGCTATAAAATAGACTACCACTGACCTTAAAGAATTAGGTTAAATGAGATATCTATATATAAGCCTGTATATAAAGTACTGGCCTAAGCATAGATATTCATTAAATGTTAGTTCTTTTCCCTTTTAGTTTTCATTGAGTATGTAGATGTGTGTAGGGGGGTGTTACACATACATTCATATTTGCATATCTATCTATCTATCTATCTATCTATCTATCTATCTATCTATCTATCTATCTATCTATCTCTAGTAAACTGGATTATCTGCTTACACAGGCCAGAAGGAAATCTCAGTTGGGAAAAAGCACAACTGGAACGCACCATTTTTAAATCCTAAAATCAATATGAGTACCCAAAGAAGAGATGCTATGACTCATCGCATCCTCTCAGCAAGGCTTAGTAAGATTAAAGAACTAAAAAATGAATTAGCTGATATACATCGTAAATGGGAAGCCACAGTCATAGAAAACCAACTTTTGAAACAACTTCAGATTAGGCACTTGAAAGCTATAGGAAAATACGAGAATTCACAAAATAATGTACCTCAGATTGTGGTTAAACATCAGAGTGAAGTGAAAAATTTAAGGCAGCTACTTAGGAAATCCAAGGAGGAGGAAAGAACTGTATCTAGGAAACTTAGAGAAACAGACAGCAAATTACTGAAGACTAAGGATGCCTTGCAGGCACTGCAGAAACTTTCTGAAGACAAAAATCTTGCAGAGAGGGAAGAACTTACTCAAAGACTGGCTACTCTTACGACGAAAATGGAGGCAAATGACAAAACAATACAGGTCTGTATTTCAGAGGCCTACAAATGTTAAGGTCCCAAAAATTAAGACGGAGAGGGTGCACGTCCCTCTTGTGCCTGTGTGATGCAGCTCCGCAGGCCACCCTGACGCTGCTGTCCCCTGGGGGGCACGGAGCAGGGAGGGGGAGGCTTGAAGGAAAGACAGAAACAGCGCAACACTGGAAAGGTTCCTTCAGTTGGAGTGTGCAGGCGCTCATTCTGCGGATAGGCTCTGTATCTGAAGGTGACCCTTCTCTAAGACAGCCCAGCTACCGGTGTTAGGGGAGATTTTCCCCATGTTGGGTTGGGTTGGGTTGGGTTGAGTTGGTTTGGATTGGGTAAAATCTGTCTTAGAAACTAACCCTCTACTTCAAATTGTTTACTAAAAGGCTACTTCCCTAAAAACCTAATGGCGCATCTCTTCAGTCCCTCCCCTTGTATTCTCCTTCACCAGTTTGTCTAGTCACTACCACGTAGATATTTCTGGTATTTTAGAAATAGTGATTTCCCCCAGATAATACTCCTGGGAACAGAGGGCCGGGCAGGAGCTAAAATAATTGAAGACATGAATGGACTGATTTTCCTCAATGGTGCACGGTTGTCCAAAGCTTGGGGATTCCATTCTAAGGAATGATTTGGGAGAACATCTTGATTATATTCAGAATTCTGTCTATTTTCTGACATTTAGTTTTTGGTCTCTATAGACATAAACATATGAATGGAATTAATTTGTTGTTTAATTCCTTAATACATGATGGCAAAAGGAGTATTTTCTATAATCTTGAAATAAGAAAATATCAAGTTCATTTCATCCACTTTTTTATCTGTTATTTCTTCTTTGGTAAAATCCTCCTCTATTTGCAAAGAGAAATTTCTCACATAAAATGGATATGTGAGCTGCAGAAAATAATCAGGAATCTTGTTTGTACTGGTGTGAGCAGCACACCAAGTTTCCCTTATTTGAGCCTTTAGGTAGTTAGCATGTATTTGTCATGCAAAAGGAAACGCATTTTTATCTCATCTACATATTTTTACATGTACATGTTTAAGTAGTTCATGTTTCTATATAAGGAAAACCAAAAAGAATTCAAGAACTAATTGACTATTTTCTTATCAGAAGCACTTGGTTGCATGGGAAATTCCGTTTGATTGTAGGGCAATTTGGTTAAGGGCAAAATGTTGGTGCGCCAAAACATGTAGGTACTTTTTTAACGTTAATATTTTATAGGGAGTGGGATTTTTAGTGATTATTTTATCCTTTTTGCTTACCATACTTCCCACTTTAATGAGAAATTATTAATGTTATAATGGGGAAACCACACTTTATGAAGAAAAAAAAGAAAAAAGAAAGAAAAGGCCTTTAGCCAAGCCTCTGTCAAAGTCCAAATCAAACAGTTCTCCAATGAACTAGTTCTCATTCTGGAGAGAAGGCGATTATGAAAAAACAGCAAGTCCTATGTGTAGAGGGTGGTCGGCTAAATCAGCCCTCACACTGGCCTATAACTCGTCTGTGTGAGTGCAGCTCTGCGAGTTCCTATTATAAATTCCAGTCTCCGTTACCAGAATCGCAGTCCACAGTGGTCTGCACTGGTGCTGGACAGCCCTTTAGAAAGAGAGGCGTGAGAGATTTTTAAAGAATGCAGCAGGTTATCATCAGGTACCGCCATTTCATTCACCATCATTTCCTTAGAATGATGATGACAAAAACATCGATTCCCAGCTGGGGCCCCATGTCTGCCTGGGTTTTCTCCAAGGACTCCCGTTTCCCCACACATTCCAAAGCTGTGCACATTAAGTGAATCGGTGTGTCTGCCTTGTGCCAGTGTGAGAGGGTATGGGCGTGTGTGAGTGGCCCTGCGATGGAAGGGTGTCCTGTCCCCTGAGCTGCCGGGAGAGGCGCCGGCCACCCACCACCCTGAACTGGCATAAGCAGGTTGGGAAAGAATTCTCTTACTTATTTTTATTTATCTTTCTTAAATGTGTGTATAACTAACATGTATTTCAATGTTTAATATTGGAAGTGTTTTAGCCTGTGGTACTCTGGCTTTATTATATGTCACAGTTTCCGAGAACCTATGCAGGACATTAAGTGAGGACTTACTGTACACTCTGCCAAGCTAGCAGAATACTTCATTTCAACAGAACTGCTTGGGTTTAAAGTATGACATTGATGATATTTATTAATTTTCAGGATCTGTTCAAAAACGATTTTATAGCAAATTCTAAAATGTGAAAATCATTAGGTTCAAACATGTGATATTTATTCTCTCGAGTTTGGGTCTGGGATGTTTTTTGGCTTTGTGTGTGTGTGTGTGTGTGTGGTATATTATATTTAGTTCTACTATGTCCCCTATGCAGACCATCCACTAAAATTGCATTAAACATTTGTACTTTTCATAAGTGTAATTAGTTCCATTACAATTGAAGTGTTTAATAAAACTACACTGGTTACAGACTAGTTGAAATATATACTGATTTCAGAGCTTGGAGAAACAACTGAGGTTGAACAACAAAGCCTTCCATCGGCAGCTGGCCATTGAGAGCCAGAAGACTTCAGCAGCTCAAACCGCTAAAAACACCCTCCAAATGGAAGTGAAACACCTTCACCAAAAACTTAAGGTACTTCTTTTAAAGCAAAATGTAACAAATTTGTGAAATTCTGCTTCCCAAAATATCAGAGCTACTTATATATATCTTTTCATTATTTAACTTAAGGACTATGTTTCTCAAGTTACCTTTTTTCCCTATAATCATATGAACAGATTGAGTATCTGAAATTACTATTAATAAAATGCGTTAACAGCCTGGTGAATGTGTACTGTAATTAGAAAACTTAAAGCTCTATTCTATTTATTACTAGGACTTCTTGTTATTTTTATTTCATCACATGAAGTAATATTACTGTATTTTATTAACATTTTAATGGAACCCAAAATAAGTTTTAAACTTAAAAACTAACTTATAACATTAAAATATTTAGAGTAATCTTAGTATCCTATAAATTTATTTTAAAGTCTCATTTGCAAATATTCTTGTCAAACTGTCCTTTAAAGTGTGCTTTAGGGGAGCGTTTGAGAGCTGCTCTCTGGCATATACCGTCAATTTGGCTCAACTAAACTTATACAAATTCAGAAATAAATAAAAATAAGTGTGCTTTAAAAATGAAAATTAAAGATATTTTTTCAGACTTCTGCTATCTTTCTGCCTTCAAGATTTCTAAAATGTCCAACAAGTTGGAAAAGCTAGATAAATAAGATACTTAGGAAATATAGCTCTTCGATAGATGAATGGATAAAGAAGTTGTGGTATATATACACAATGGAATACTATTCGGAGGTAAGAAAAGATGATATAGGAACATTTGTGACAACATGGATGGATCTAGAGAGTGTAATGCTGAGCGAAATAAGTCAGACAGAAAAAGCAGAGAATCATGTGATTTCACTGATATGTGGTATATAAACCAAAAACAACAAAAGAACAAGACAAATGAGAAACAGAAACTCATAGACACAGACAATAGTTTAGTGGTTACCAGAGGGTAAGGGGGGTGGGGGGTGGGAGATGAGGGTAAGGGGGATCAAATATATGGTGATGGAAGGAGAACTGACTCTGGGTGGTGAACACACAATGGGATTTATAGATGATGTATTACAGAATTGTACACCTGAAGTCTATGTAATTTTACTAACAATTGTCACCCCAATAAATTAAAAAAAGAAAAAGATAAGCAAAAAAAAACAAAAACATATAGCTCTTCAAAGCCTCAACTAGTAACTCTAAGCTTGATTCTTTAAGACGTGAACTTTATTACCGTAGGTGGGGAATTCAGATTCCCCGGGAGCCTTGAGAGCGCTCAGGGCAGGGAAAGGATGTTAGGGAGAACATACAAATTCTCCCTTCGTAAAGTGGGGAAAGACTTGTTTCTTTCTTCTCTGGAGTCTCAGGAAACTACAGAGAGAAGAATATGCCAGAAAATGGACATGACTGTAGCAACCAGCTTAGCAACTGAACAGAAGAGGCTTCAAGACCCACTGGTCCAGGCAAACACACACACACTCATGGAGACGCTATCAGGGAATTTTGAAATCAATGCTGTGCTTTCATATGCAGCCATATGCATATGAGTAGTTTGCAGTCATTAAAAAGCAATTTTGACAGGAGAAATGCTTAATACTTAATGAAATACAGAAAAGAAAGATACATAATTCTATATATACAGTAAGATCCAAATTTATTTTTTAAAAGAAGAGTATACATACCCTCACATGACGGATTTCTGTAGCTCTGTAAGAAGGAATGAGAAATCTATAGAGTAAAAGGGAATACTCTGCAGGATATTTTGATAAATGAAAAAAAGGAAGGCAGAGGAAAGTGTGTGGTATGCTACTATTTAAGAAAAGGGGGCAATACAAATCTATCCCCATACTTGCTTAGAGTTTCAAAAGAAAAACAAAAGTAGGATAACAATGGAAGCAGGAGGAGAAGAGAGTAGAAGGGACAGTTACAGAACCTAGATTTCTTGAATATCTTTTTGGTAGATTTAACTTTGGAACTATGTAAATATTTTTGCACAATTATGAAGCACAATGAAATGTAAAACGAAACAGAAAAGCATTCCCTAAAAATCGGAAGTAAAATGAAAAATATGAGCCCACTGTGTGCATTCCAGTTGTGACATAATGTCACAGAGACACCATTCCAAGCGACTTAAAACACATTGATTTTACTGCAGATGCCTAGTGAAATACATTCTTGGTGGTAGTGTTGTTAAGTTATTTGGAGCCTGTTGTGTGTATCTTCCGGGATACGGCACATGATGAATGATGTTTGTGTCATCGAGAACTGGGATTTGGGGAACGAAAGAAAGAAAATACAGAAGAAAGAAAAGGTCAAATAAAAACCCAGTAGTCCTGATTGTGAGTTGAAGTGCAAATATGAGTTTATGATATATGTTATCTTTAAAAATACATACATATTTCTTAATGTGACCAACTCAGTAGCAATACGTACCCCTAGTACCCAGATTATGGTCTTCAAATTCCATACCCCACTAAAAAGAACCAAGGTGCCTTACAAAAATTCTAGGTCTGGAGCTTGAAATGTACTGCACGAGCTGGGACATATTGTCATCCAAAAGCAAGGAAACTATAAAGAACTATTAGTGTGATATCAAGGAGACTCAGGAGCCATCTAGAATAGATTATTACTGGCCCAAGATGGGGCAATCTGAGCATCAGTAACCTAACCGCATGGATTAAAATTTATCAAATACATATAAATCCAAAAGTTCATAATGATACTTAAAAAAAACAAAAACAAAAACATCTCAGTGATTAGTCACCTTTGGAAGATACCAGGGAACCAGCGCACTATTTCAGAAACTGGTAATAGAGGAAAAGAAACAATTATTTTGACCTTTCCTATACTCAGAGTAATCAAATAGTTGTGAGGCGGGAACAGCCTCCTTATAAAAGCATTTCATCCGGGTGGTGAACACACAATGTGGTATGTAGATGATGTATTACAGAACTGTACACCTGAAATCTATGTAACTTGACTAACAACTGTCGCCCCAATAAACTTTAAAAAAATAAAAGCATTTCAATTAACAATGAAGAAGGAATGAGGGCATTAGAATATCACCATTGTGGAACTCCTAATGAATGACTGGATCTAAGCAATGATCATCAACGGCTGCGAGCATCACAAAAGAGAAACCATCAGCTATGTACTTCCTGGCTGATGCACACACCACCACCTGTGGAGTGCTCTTGCCCCCAAAACTCGACCTAGATCTGCTTAAATATGTAGACCTAACTACCAACTTAAAAGAAACACAGGAGGCAGGGGAAGCTGATAAACATCTCAGGGATCCAATCAGCAACATCAGATTGTGGGAAACTCTACAACACAAACAACCCAGTTTCTACAACAAATAAATAGCAAAGAGAAACAAATAAGAGTTGAGGATGGAAACTTATAGGTTAAAAGAAGCTATGAGAAAAATTCAACTAAAAAACAACCCAATTCAAAAATTGCCAAAGGACTTAAATATACATTTTTCCAAAGAAAATATATGAACAGCCAATAAGCACATGAAAAGATGCTCAACTGATCATTCGAGAAATACAAATCAAAACTGCAGTGAGATACCAGCTCATACCCATTAGGATGGCTACTATAAAAAAAATAAAGTGTTGGCAAGGATGTGGAGAAATTGTAGCCCTTACAAACTGTTGGTGAGAATGTAAAGTGGTATAGCCACTATGGAAAACAGTATGGCAGTTCCTCGAAAAATTAAAAATTCATGTGATCCAGCAATCCCACTTCTAGGTATATACCCAAAAGAACTGAAAACAGGGTCTCAAAGATATTTGTGCACCCATGTTCATAGCAGCATTATTCACAATAGCCAACAAGTGGAAGCAACCCAAGTGTCCACAACAAATGGATAAGTGAAATGTGGCGCGCGGGCACACACACACGCACACACACACACATACACACGCACAGTGGAATTTTAGTCTTAAAAAGGAAGGAGATTCTGACATATGCTACAACATGGATGAACCTGGAGGACATTATGAAATAAGCCAGTCACAGAAGAACAAATACTGTATGACTGCACTTAAATGAAGTAACGAGAGTGGTCAAATTCATCAAAATACAAAGTGGAACGGAGGTTACCAGGGGACAGTGGGAGAGAGAGAAGGGGAGTTGTTTAATGGTACAGAGTTTCAGTTTTCCAAGATGAAAAGAGTTATGGGGATGGATGGTGGTGATGGTGGCACAATAATGTCAGTATTTAATACCACTGAATTGTACACTTAAAAATGACTAAAATGGTGAATTTTATGTTACATGCACTTTACCACAATAAAAAAAAAAAAACCACACCAATGGATTGTACACTTTGAAAGGGTGAATTGTATGGTACATGAATTATATCAATAAAGCTGTAAACAAAGTTTTAGAAGACGAAGAGACATTAATCTCAGTGTTCTGGACCTTGTTTGAATCTTGATTCAAACTTTTTAAAAACCCTTATAGGACATTTGGGAAAATGTGAAACAAACTAGATGTTTGGTGATATTAAGGAATTATTATTGATTTTTTGGGGGTAAGCGTAATGTTGCTATTGTGGTTAGGTTTTCAAAGGGGTGCCCTTGTCTGTTACAGATGCATACTGAAGTATTTACAGATTAAACGATATGATGTCTAGGCTTTGCCTCAAAACAATCCACAGCTAGGAAGTGAACTCAGAGAGGGTGGGCGTGTGGAGGGACACCGACGGGCATGAACTGTTCATTAGCGAAGCTGGGTCATTGGTTCTATACCATTCTACTTTTATATTTTTGGTATTTTTCATAAAATTTTTCAAAGAGAAAAATTACGTTTTGTGCTTTAAGAAGGAGTTGAAATGAGATCAAGAAGATGGGCTAAATACACGCTTTTCATCCCTTCCTGCCAAAAGTCATAGAAATGACAGAAAACACACTTTTAAAGTAACAACTCATATCCCCAGGAAGGATACCACGATTGTACCAGAACTGCCAAAGAATTTCTGGAAGATGAAAAGCAGGTTTTTTCATTTTTTGTTTTTGTTTTTGTTTGGATTGATAGAGAAACGAGACAGAGATCATCACAACAGAGAAAAAAATGCTGGACAGGTAATAGGAACAGGGACAAGCCATGCTCAGAATCAAGGCAGGTGATCAGCAGAGCTTGGGGCAGCCATTCTTGGGTTTGATGGAAGCAATGTCCTCAGACCCAGCAGTGCATTAGTCATTTAGGGAACTGTGAAAACTCCACTGCCCCGCCACACCCAAACCTATGAAATAGCATCTCCAGAGGTGGCCCAGGCGTCGGCAGATCTACTGCAGTCACGAGAGGTAGTTGCTTGAAACTACATTCACCCACAGGTAAATAGGGTTTCTGACTTGGGCTAAGAAAGACATTGTTCACTCTGGCCTCAACTGTCAGCGATGACAGACTGCATGGAACTTTCTTCCCTTCAAAAGCCCCCAGGGAAGTCATCAGGAAAAGACTCCTAGAGAAAATCGACGTACAATAGCAGAGAGAACTAGGGCAAGTCATCAGCAGACAGCAGAACTCGGGGTACATTTACTGAGGATGGAAAGGGGGTACAGGCATTATATGGATGAGCCAGAGCAGAAGCCACAGCAGGGGGTGCTTGGAGAGGCGTTTGTCCTGCAGTAGGCAGGTCTGGAGGACCGGAGGCGCTTGAGCCCTGGGGACCCACCCCTCAGCTTCACCTGCCCACCCTCCTCAATGGGCTCGCACAGCATCTGACAACCCAGCATTGGCCACCAGGCCAAAAGTCTGTGGTTCCTCCCCTGGAAAGTGAGAGAAGTGCTTGAGAAGAAATAGGGCAACTGGTGTAAATGCCAGTATCCCAGGGTAAAGCCCTTTAAATAAGCTCTGGAATTTGGGAGCCACTCCGTCAAATGACTCCCCTCAAAGTGAAGCCTGACAATCAGCAAGTCCCTCTGATGTCCCCAGAGCCAGCCTACCTTCCCATTCAAGAATGAAGCCCGCAAGGAAATGAGCATCACAACACAGCAGATAAATAATTAATCCAGCTCTTCCTTCTTCATTATGTCCAGGCAACCAGATCTACGAAGAAAGCACAAGACTAAGAAGAAGAACAGCTGACCCCAGGGGTTTCGTTTACTATCCCAGGACAGAAGACATTTATCCATAAAATAAGAATGTTATGAAAAGGGGAAAAAATCAGAAAACAAGTGAAAATTAAATGATGATTACCAGCATACAAAATTCAAGAGTTAGAACATAAAGGAAATCTAGGGATATTGAGGAAATCTCCCAAAAACAAAGAGCCAAAAGACAGATGAAAAATATACAGAAAAAATGCTCGTATTTCATTTTTCCCACTATGCTTAGATTTCATGTGTGGGTTTTTGTTAAACCAGGCTGTCTAAATCACATTTGGGAGGGATAGCTATTTTAATAAGTATTATAATTAGAAAGTTGAATTCTTATCAAATGAATTTCAAGGACTGACCTGAAAAAAAAAAAAAGGAAAGGAAAAAAACGTGGAAGATCAATAAGACCCACCGGGAGTGTGTTATACAGAGTGATTTAAAACAACCCATTGTCATTTCCCACCATTCAGTCAGTAAAGCTATAGTTGCTTCCTGCGTTCAGGAAATACTCCTGCCTTCCACCAGTCCTGTTCCATCTGGAAAGATGAGATCGCCTTTTATGCTTCGTGGTCATCCCTCATACTGACCCAAGCGGAAGAGGAATAGAAACATTAAGGATGTTTTAGGATCTTGACTGTTCTAGTTACTGTGGCTGCAAAGCATATAACTCCGCAGTTCAGTGACCTCAGAATGGCATCGCTGGTGGTGTTCATGAACCTACAGTTTGGGCGGGGCTTGTTCATCAGGGATGGTTCGTGTCTGCTGCTCCCGGCATCAACTGAGGTGGTTCAAAGGCTGGGGGCTGGGATAATCTCTAGTGTCACTCATACTTCTGCAGTTGGTGCCAACTGACAGCGAAGATCTTAGCTGGGGTGTTGGCCATAGGTGCCCTACATGCAGCACAGCCTTCATGTGGTGTGGGCTTCCTCACACCATGCCATGCGGCCGGGTTCCAAGGAGGAGGGGGAGAGAGAGACAGAGAGAGAGGAGAGACTCCATCACACAGCATCACTCCCGCCTCCATGTGTCAAGACAGCACGAAGGGAAGAGCATAGACGTCATAGATGTCACCTCCGGATGGGAGTCACAAGGTTCTGGAAGAGCGTAGGGAACCAGAAATACTGCTGTAGCCATTTGAGGAAAACACCATGTGTCACATAAACACTGTCATTAACACTTGAGCTTGGGAGGGTATGGTCCCAAAGATCCCAAAATCTATTTCTCTACCATGAAACTCATTTCAAAGTCATCCAACACCACGTCTCGGCCCTGCTCCATTTCTAGAGTGTAGATGGATGTCAGCCTTCCGCAGCTCCCAGCTGACATCCAGGCGGCCAGCCTGCCAAAGAAGTGGTGTCTGTCAGACGTCGTTCCCTACCTACCCTTTTGGACGCCATCCACACTGACCTCAATATGGGCCCACACCAAACTCAACTCCCCTTTAACTCTGGCCTGACACCCTCTGAGCTTTCAAGTCGTCTTTCCTACATTCCACAAACATTCCATGGGCATCCCCACATGTGGGTTTTCCTTCTTATTGTTCCTCTTGCTTACTGATCGGACTCAACCACACCAGCATCCTAGGTCGTGCTCTGACCCTGTTGCCTTCCTCTGTGGGCCCAGCTCTGTGCTGGGTTCCCAGACTTACACCTCCGTTCCCAGCATGAAGAACTGTCCTTCCTGGTCCTTCCTCTTGAGCCTGGCCATCCCTGCACCAGCCACCTCAGTCAGCACTTGTGGGTCTGCCTCCTTCCTGCTCTCGGCTGCTGAAGTCCACACTGATTGAGGATCCAGACCAAATCAGAAGATGTAACTGAATTTTCCAGATAATCAAAACTTGGCCCTCTAAAACATCAGAATCTTTCTTGTCTCTCCCCCACCCCTCACCCCCCCCACCCCCACCCCCACCCCACCCGCACTTGAGGCCCCTTCCATCTGGGCCTTCCTCTCTAATCAGACAGTGGGAGACGCCCTTAATTCATATGCCCATCTCTCTTTGACTATGGTTTTAAGTAAATCTCAGTGATGTTGAGTCTCACAGGCTTGCCTCTTGATGTACATGTAAGAAGGGGTGTTTGGTATTTAATTAAATCTTTTTTTTCCCCCTCATTAAACCAGCAGGATTTCAAATCTTTTGTGTTGCCAAGACTTTAGAAAGTCGCTCATGAGACTGAAAGCTGAACAATGATGTCTTTGTCGTAGGCTCTCCCCACCCTGCCTGGTAGAATGTTCTGTGCGGATGGAAACATGTCTTTACTGTCCAGTACTGTGGTCACCAGTCACATGTAAAATAGGTAGTGTGACTGAGGACTGAATTTTTCATTTTACTTTAATTAGTTTAAATCACAACGTGGCTAGTGGCCAGCATATTGTACCATGCAAATGTATGATGAAGTTCATGGCAGAAGCCCTGGGGAGAGAAAAAAGTAAAAGAAGCTGGCTCGGAACCTTTTCAAAAACATCGTCCCCATCACAATAACATTCTGTTAAAATGTACTTTTTGATGTCAGGAATCATATGTAATGACATGCTCTATTTCTGTTTCTACTAGAATTATAAATTTTATTCAAAGAGTGCTGAACTCACTTAAATCGTGTTTTAGAAGAAATCAAGGTTGTTAAAAGCAAATATTTATAGAAAAATCAGTATTGTGGTTCTCTTTAGGAGAAGGATCGAGAGCTTGAAATTAAAAACATCTATGCCAATCGGATACTTAGAAATTTACATGACAAAGAAGATTATCCCAAAGGTATGTTTTCATTATTTTTGCTCAAAATCTATTATCTAGTCAGATTTTCCTAACTTATATCACCAAAATAATGGATATTCTAAAAAATCATTTTATCAGGCGTTGGAACACATTTTGTGATTCTAAGGAGAATAATGAAACTGTGCTATGGTTGAAGCAGCCAGAAGAAAATAGAAATTCTTTCCCATCTTTCCATCTTCTGCTCAGTCCTGTACATTCTTTCTTCTGGAGGAATGAGAGAATGGTTCAGGTTGAAGCAAATGTCTGCCAAATACTGAACTTCCTAAGAATTTCTACTAGTCAGTGCGTGAATTTTAAATCTACTTCATTTAGGTAGAGTTTACCTCACTACAATACGCCCATTTCAAGTGTGCAAGCCAATGGGTTTTGACGAAGGCTCACAGCCATGTAACCACCCACCCAGACAATGACCTGTTCCATCTCCTCAGAAGCTCCCTCGTGCCCCCTTGGCAGTCAGTCGTCTCCACCCCTGGCCTGAGGCAATCACCAAGTCCCTTCTGTCCCAGCAGCTTAGTCTGCCTGTGCTAGAATTTCATTTCAGGGGAATGGTAAGTGGCTCTTCTTTTGCATCAGGCTTCTTGTGTCCAGCATAATGTTTTTGAGATTCACCCACATCGCTGTGATACAATCAATAGTTTGTACCTTTTTATTGCCGTGTAGCGTTTCTTCCTCCAAAACAGGATGTATGGATTTTCTGCCCCACAAGATCTCCCAGCAAAACATTCTGCTCAGAACAGGGACAATAGGAACACACCCTTATTTAGAAGTAACGATGTGTTTACTTTTAAACACAACCACCTCACGTCCTTGCCTTCGTTTGCCTCTGGTTTGTTATCCAGAATAACAGCCAGCAGAGATGATGATATGATGAAATCAACCATGGGGTCACTTAAATGGGATAGTACTTCAGGGAAGGGGTCCTCTGGATTTCACAGCCATGCCCCCAGCCCGGGCCACCTAACTGTCAGTGAGCAGGGGCTCCCACAGGCGATGGCGGTGCTTGCTGTCACTCAGGGGCTCCCACACAGGTGATGGTGGTGCTTGCTGTCACACTGGGACTACCACAGGTGATGACGGCAGCGCTTGCTGTCACGCAGGGGCTCCCACAGGTGATGGCAGCGCTTGCTGTCACACAGGGGCTCTCACAGGCGATGGCAGCGCTTGCTGTCACACTGGCATGTCTAGTTTTGGATCCCATCCGCAAGCAGGGACAGCTGTGTCCTCCAACAACACCAACCCATCCTAACGCCTGCTTGCTTTGGACTCTACCACGGTGACAGGCATAACCTTGGTGGCCCCAAAACGAGATAAAACAAGTGAAATAAGGAGGGGAGCTGAAAGTGACAAATGTTATACGTAGACTGAAAATTTTTAAAAAATACCTATTGTACTTTGTTTTACTACATTGTAGACCAAATCAATATTGCTTCCAAATGTATGTTTCTTATATAAAATGTGTCTGTTCTGTAGTTTCTTCAACAAAATCAGTACAAGCAGACAGGAAAAGTGTTTTATTTACGACTATGAGACACCAGGAAACCCAAAAACCAGAAGACGGTCCATGTTTGACAACTAAGGTACAACAAACTTAAAATCTTGCCATATCTAATTAAACATATCTTTACAAAAATAAACTAGGCTATAAACAGTCACTTGTTCTATACAAAAAGTGTATTAATTGAATAGAAGACAATTTAAAATAATCTGTACCCCCCAAAAAAATGTGTTTTGCCGCTCTTCTAAATTATAGGGTAAAAAGACAAAAGGAAACACTGGTCATAAAGAAAAATCAACTGACATCGTCCATGTGATTCCTCACTATGTCAGTAACCCGCCAAACCAAGAGGATTCCAAGAAAAAATATGAAAGTAACTTTAACAACTTTTATAATTCTTTATTCTTACTTGATTTTTGTAAGTTGCGAATTACTATACGCGTGTATAAAAGTATACGTAAAACACATATACAGTTTAAAGAATGATTATAAAGCCAACACGGGTAGCCCCTCCCCTGCTTAGGAAACAGGACGTCAGTGTACCCTAGAACACGTTATGGGCCCTTCACAAGCACATTCCCTCCCTGCCCACGAGAAACATCCACAATCTTCAATTTTCCGCCAGTCATTCCCTTGCTTTCCCCACAACTCCCTATCTTTGTATGTATCCTTAAACGTGTGCAGTTCTGAAAACCTGAGGCGCAAACCCAAACCCGCTGAGTAAAGGGCAGCACTGCCACCAGTGAAAACTAACTGCAGACGACCAGGCAGAGAAAAGCTGAGAGGCTCCAGCTCCCCAGAATGGAAAGGGGCCCAGTCAGGCCGGGGTCCTGCACCATCCTCTGTGTAGAGAAGCCATCCGCCCAGCACCTGACTGGGGAACTGTGAGTCCAGGTCCAGGAAAAGGGTTTCTGGGGGAGTGAGCTGCTCAGCGATCCTGTTCCGATCACCTGAGCTCACCACCAGCTCTCAGAATGCTTCTGTGGGGCGAAGTAGACAACGCAGCCCACCCAAGCTGCAGCGGTGACAGGGAGGGCAAACCTTCACCAGCATGGGCCCAGGGCCCACTCACCTGGCATTCGGTGCCAGGATCTCGGTACTGCCAGCCCTTAATCCTTAAGGCTCTTAGCCTCTGGTCTGGTGGCCGTCTGCCTCTGGTGCACAGCTGTCATTCTGGTATCTCCTTCACCACTTCCCTGCAGGTTCCTGTCACACCCCAACCCCTCAGTCTACTGGGCCTTCTGTTTCCTAAACCATGTCCTCTTCTGTCTTGGTAAAGGCCCTCATGTCTACCAGCTTCTTAAGAATGGGTGCGTGTAAGGTAAATTTGTGTACCTTTCATCTGGAAAATATCATTATTCTACCCTTCTATGTAATAATTGGCTAGAAAGAAAATTCTAGGTTAGAGATCATTTTCCTTCATAACTTTTAAGACACTGCCTCATTGTCTTCATGTTCAATTATTGCTAAATAATTGTGTGGATGAAACCCCACACAGCGGGTGGTAAAGAACAGTCACGTAAGAACATTTTCCCTGTCAGGGCATTTCATCTACCTCATTCTTTACTACAACTGTCCAGAATTCCACAGGCTACGCACACCATCATTTATTTCCCTATGACCCCTCTGACAGACATGTGGAATGTTTCGCTGTCACTAAACCATGCTGCAGTACACATCCTTGTGCTACGTATCTTTGTGGGGTTTGGTCCCAGAAGTGTGAAGTTGAGTCTAAGAGCGTGTTTGCTTAAAATTTTGACAGATACTGCCAAACTGCCATCCAAACAAAGCTATACCAATTTACACACCCACCAATGGGGAACAAAAGTTCCAATTTCCCCATATTCTCTCCAGCTTTGGAAATCACTTGCCAATTGGATGGATGAAAAATATTCTAATTGTTTTGACTGGCTCTACATCCAGTTAGGGGTGTTTGAACATCTATTAATAACTTATTAACAAATTTTAGTTTTTTTATGAATGTCATTTTTCTTTTGGTTTCTTAAGTCTCATTTATTTGGTATGTTCTAGTAGAATATAAATAACATTTTATGCTTGTTAATAGCACCTTTTCTATATTGTAGTGTTGCATGCATTTATTTTCTTACGTTGTTTGTCTTTTTAATGTGCTTGTCAGGAGGTGTAGATAAGTATGGTAAACATGCATGCTACCCTGAAATAAAAGTCCATTTTAAAGCTAAACTGATTTTTCTAATATAGATTTATCAAAGGAAGAGGAACATTCGGAAGTACAGCCACCTCTGGAGAATGCTGGAAGACAAGGAGACAAAAAAGATCAAGAAAAGAAAACCACTTTAGCAAAAGAAGAACAGGAAGTGCCACCAAAAAGAATTCAAGTCGTTCATCCTGAAAGGGAAGGCCCCCCGGAACATGAGGCAGTAAGAGAAAAGTTTAAAAGAAGCCTACAAATAAATGATATGGATGAGATACCTAATAAAAATGCTGCTCCAAATACCAAAATAGCCCCCAAACAAAGAAAGCATTATTCATTCACAGAAGCTATTGAAAATTTGCATAATGGTCTTCCTGCTTCCGGGGGACCAGCCAATCACAGTACGTCCAAAAGCAATCACGGTCCGGGCAAACATCGCGGGGACGGGGAAGACCTGAGGCCAGAGCTCGCCGTTAGCGGGTACGAGCCCTCTTTTGGTAAGCCTTCCAGAACAAAAGCAAAGGATACCACTTACAGAGACAAGAAAAGCAGTCTAATGGAAGAGCTCTTTGGATCAGGTTGTGTCTTTAAAGATGACCAAACAAGTACTGCGATCATTAAAGGGTCTGAGGAGACTCTGAAAAGTAAGAGGATGCATCATCTATCTCCTAATCAGGCCTCCTCCGGCCATGCTTTTGGAGATTCTAAAGTAACTGTGGTCAATTCTTTTAAGTCATCTTCACCCACAGAAGAAAAAACCAAAATAATTATTTGAATAAAATCAATATTCTAATACATTCTGGTTTGATATTCTGGTTCTTTTGCTCCTTTAATCTCATAATTGTGTGTGTGTGTGTGTGTGTGTGTGTGTGTGTGTGTGTGTGTTCAGTACTTAAATTGACTGGATAATTAAGGCTTTGTTTTATTGCTAATCTAATTCTTAAAATCCATTGTATATTAGACAATGACATTACAAATACAAAATTACGTATTTTCCCTACAACTGAAACATGTCCATTATTTTTGGAAGAGCGATTTATTACATGCCTTTAATCTTCTATGGTACTCCGTAGCTCGTAAGTCTATGCTAGTCAACCCAAGATATACATATCTCATACACATAAGAATGTTATCAGCAATCAAATTGTGTTCTAACTTAAAAAAAGGGAGGCAGCTTGGAAAGGGTGATCAGAAGACTATTTAAAAAAAATAAATTACAAAATCTGATTATGAAGCTTGGTTTTATGAAAATTATTTTTGTGTTCTCTTATTCAGCTAAACTGGGCATCTAATATCCTGCCTTTGTGGGTGACACTTACCTCGTGTACACCTAAGATTCAATATTTTTAAATTTATATTTGGTGCATACCTGTACCTTGACCTTTTTCTGTTAATCTTTTTCTTTAACAAAAAGCATATACCATGTTTCCCCAAAAATAAGACCTACCCGTATAATCAGCTGTAATGCATCTTTTGGAGCAAAAATTACTATAAGACCCGGTCTTATTTTAATATAAGACCTGGCCTAATACAATATAATATATATATAACATAATATAACATAACATAATATAATATAATATAACATAATATAATATAACATTAGTACCAGGTCTTATATAAGACCAGGTCTTATATTAATTTTTGCTCCAAAAGACACATTAGAGCTGTTTGTCCGGCTAGGTCTTACTTTCGGGGAAACATGGTAGGTATAATTAGTGTCCACTCAAGTTAGCTGCTTAGTCCCAAATAATATATTAATTATACTTAGAATATTTTATTTAGGACTATACAAAGGGGCTTTGTATAGTCCTAAATAAAACAGGGATATTAACATATTCCCAATGTTAATCAGTTAACTTACTTTCATTTATTTATAAAAGCAACTTATTTATAATTTAGATAATACTATCCAAAGATATTTATGGGTTGGTGTATAATATTAACAAACTTTTAAAAACTGAGAATAGAAAATAAACTTTAAAAAGGGATTACAGGTCATGGTGGGAAAAGAACTGTATTAAAACCAAAGAGGAGATAAATACTACAATTGCCAAAAACTTTAATCTTTATAAAAACTACAGTGGAAAAAAAGAGAGAAGGAGAGTAGGGGGCAAGAGGGAGGGTGGAGAGTTAGAATTCTCATAGGCTTACACAGGGAAATACACAGATGAACATGAAATGACAAGTGCCTAGCCCTACATTCTGGAGAAATTTACTGAAAGAACTCTTCGAAATGGTATATTACAATGTCTATTCCTGCTTTACAGCAGATGGAGGATTTTTCAAGGGATCTTTTCTTATGCCTGCCCCACAACAAAAACACAAATCATAACATTAAATCAGAGCTATCGAAAAGTGCTTCTGTAGGAAACTATTTAATAAAAATATAATCTAAGCCTGTTACTTTCTAGTCATCTAATTAAGATTATTTTTTAAATTGTAGCTTACGAAAAGTTACAGGGTAATAAATGTAAATGCTGACTTTTTCTCTGAGGAAGGAGATTGTGGCCAATTTTTCATTTAGTTTTTTTTTTTAATTTATTGGGGTGACAATTGTTAGTAAAATTACATAGATTTCAGGTGTACAATTCTGTATTACATCATCTATAAATCCCATTGTGTGTTCACCACCCAGAGTCAGTTCTCCTTCAATCACCATATATTTGATCCCCCCTTACCCTCGTCTCCCACTCCCCCTGCCCCCTTACCCTCTGGTAACCAGTAAACTGTTGTCTGTGTCTATGAGTTTCTGTTTCTCATTTGTTTGGTTCTTTTGTTGTTTTTGGTTTATATACCACATATCAGTGAAATCATGTGGTTCTCTGCTTTTTCTGTCTGACTTATTTCGCTTACCATTATACTCTAAAGATCCATCCATGTTGTCACAAATGGTCCTATATCATCTTTTCTTACCACCGAATAGTATTCCATTGTGTATATATACCACAACTGCTTTATCCATTCATCTATCGAAGGACATTTTGGTTGTTTCTATGTTTTGGCCACCGTAAACAAAGCTGCAATGAACATTGGAGCACACGTGTCTTTATCGCTAAATGTTTTCAGATTTTGGGGGTAGATACCCAGGAGAGGGATTGCTGGGTCATAAGATAATTCTTAGTTTTTTGAGGAACCTCCACACTGCCTTCCATAGCGGCTGCACCAGTCTGCATTCCCACCAACAGTGTATGAGGGTTCCTTTTTCTCCACAGCCTCTCCAACACTTGTTACTATTTGTCTTGTTGATGATAGCCATTCTGACTGGGGTGAGGTGATATCTCATTGTGGTTTTTATTTGCATTTCTCTGATGATTAGTGATGAGCATTTTTTCATATGTCTATTTGCCATTTGTATGTCCTCTTTGGAGAAATGTCTCTTCAGGTCCTCTGCCCATTTTTCAGTTGGGTTGTTTTTTTGTTGTTGAGTTGCATGAGTTCCTTGTATATTTTGGATATTAGCCTCTTATTGGAGGCACTGTTTGCAAAAATCTTCTCCCATTCAGTTGGTTGCCTCTTTATTTTGTCAATGGTTTTGCTGTGCAGAAGCTTTTAAGTTTCATATAGTGCCATTTGTTTATTTTAGCTTTTACTTCCCTTGCCTTTGGAGTCAAATTCATAAAATGCTCTTTGAACCCAAGGTCCATAAGTTTAGTACCTATGTTTCCTTCTATGCAGTTTATTGTGTCAGGTCTTATGCTTAAGTCTTTGATTCATTTAGTTTCAGTGTATTTCCTACTGTGATTTTCTATAATGAACGTAACTTCATACATAATCAAGAGGAAAAAAGTGTTTAAAGTAAAAAGAGATCCATTTCCTGTAGTCTGGTAGACAAGGTACTCTGGCACTCCTGCTATAAAAAGCTAAAAATACTGTATTAACTCTGACAAACATGTTTTTAATCAATTGTTCAGTGGTAAACCCTGAGTGAAAGGAGGCCCCAGGAAGGCGGCTAAGCAGAGCTCTGAAGTCAGCGTTTCCTTAAAGGGTGTTTGCCAAAACTGGAGAACTGAATATCCAAAAAGAGTCCAGGACAAAACCCAGAGGACAAAATCAGTCAGCCCAAATAGGGGCCTAGTAGAAGGCCCCTCCTACAGAATATGGGACACCCAGGGCCTCCAGCCACAACAAGCTAAGAAAGTTGTCTTCAACTCTGAGACTCTGTAGCCGGTCAGCCCGCACAGTCTGAAACTGGATGACCTAGGTGGTGTCTATAACCTAAAACTAAAGTTTAAAGTATCCCCAGAGCAGGAACAATGCAAATCCTCTCTGGAAAAATCTATTTTTAACCCAGGCCTCAGGAAACTCCCACAGATAAAGAAGAAAAAAAAAACCTTAGAGTCCAAAAAAAAATCACAAAACACAAGAAACGGTGCGAAGAGGAACAACAGATATCACGACCAGATCTGCAAAGCCTCCCTCCACATATTGGAATTATTATACACAGAAAATAAAATCAATGTTTAAAAGAAGAAGTTTTTGAAAATATGAATACAAAAGAACTTCAGCATATGTGACAAAGAACTCAGAAGACATACAATAATTTAAATTAACTCAATAAACAGGCTTAACAGCAGATGAGACCAGAATGGAGAGAGTAAAATCCATTTTACTGATCGGTATCACAGCACAGAGACACAAAGAGGAAATAGGAGAGGAAGGAAGTTAACAGACATGAACAGAGTGAAAAGGTCTAACATTTATTCAGTTTGTGACAAAGATGGAAGAGAGACTGGAGCAGGGCTAAATCTCTAAGATAAGGCTGAAAACTTTCCAGAGCTGACAAAAGATACCAACCCACTGATTTTACAAAGCCGAAGAAATTCCCAGCAAAATAAACAGAAATTGAAAGAAAAAGAAATTCTCACCTCACTAGATCATGATGAAACTGCAGCGCCACCAAAGGCAAAGAGAAAATCTTAAAAGCAGCCACATAATGACAGGCAGCTTAGCAGCAAAGGAATAACCACACTTCTCAGTACCAATAGAAGGCAGAAAACAGTGGAACAGTTAGTGCTTTCAATATGCTGATATCCTAGAATTGCATCCTCTAAACTATCAGTAAGGAAGAAACATACACATTTTCAGAGAACAAAACAGTTTGCCACCACCAGAACTTCACTAAAGGAAATTCGAAGGCAGAGGTCAGCAAACCTTTTCCGTAAAGGACCAGATAATAAATATTTTAGGTTTTACAGGCCATATACCCTGTCACAACTACTCCACCACTGTAACATGAAAACAGCCATACGTAATACGTAAACGAATGAGCATGGCTGTGTTCCAGTAAACAAGCAACAGCCTATAATCCCAGTCTAACCCCTGTTTCAACAGGTAAACTTCAGGCAGAAGGAAAGTGATTTGAGATAAAAGGTCTCATATGCGAGAGCAGTAAATATAACTCTAAACAAACATCACTGTTTTATACAATCATCTATGGGGTTACAAAACAGTAAGATACAGCCAAAGTATCATACATGTCACATAAATATGACAAGAGTAGCATATATTATACATTAGGAGGGAGGCACTGAAGTTCAAGTGTTATGAGTCTTACATCGCTGAAGACAGTAAAATATTAACTTTGAGCATTGATAAATTTTCTAGTGTAAGCACTAAAAAAAGCAAATAACTTCAAAATGTAAGGAGGAAACAGATGTGAGAAAACAAAAGGCAGTTGTGAGATAATAGGAAGCATATATTGGTCTCTGCCCCAGCTCCTGGCACAAAGCTCCTGAAACCTTATCGTTTCCTAAGTGATTAGATCACGAGGAGCATCTTTGGTTCTAATGTTTGGTCTTTGACCCCAGTTCCTGGCACAGGGCTCCTGAAACCCTGGTCATTCCCTGGGTGAGGAGTGTCTTAGTTCTGCTGAGGTGACTGGGAGGGCACCAGGATGGCTCCTGGATGAGGGCTGGTCACCAGAAAGGACAAGCTATGGTCATAGGCTGGGAATTTTTAGTCCCACCCAGGAGACAGGAGAGCTGACCATGGCGTTGATGATCGAACCTGCCTACGTGAGGAACCTCCATGAACCCCAATGGCGTGAGGGTCGGGGAGCTTCCGGGTGGGTGGGCACCCGGCGACCTGGGAGGTGGCACTTCCATGGGCCCCACCCTACGCATCTCTCCATCTGCGTGTTCATCTGGGTCCTTTGTCTTATCCTTTTCTAATAAGCCCATAAACAGTAAGTAAATGGCTTTCTTGAGATCTTATTTGCTCTAGTAAATTAATCAAACCTGAGGAAGGAGTCGTGGGAAACTGATTTACAGCCAGTCAGTCAGAAGCACAGATGACAACCTGAATTGCGACTCACTTCTGAAGTGGGGTAGGAGCAGTCCTGTGGGACTGAGCCCTTTCCCTGTGGGATATGACACTATCTCGAGGTAGGCAGTATCAGAATTGAGTTAAATCGTTGGATACCCAGCGGGTGTAGCAGAGACTTGCTAATTATGGGGTAAAAGCCCCACACATCTGGTGACAGGAAGTGTCAGAAGCGAAATGTTCTGTGTGAGTGTGGTAGTGTGAGTAATAAAGGACACACGCAGGAGAAACACGGGAGGAAAGAACTGTAGGTTTTCCTAAAACAGCAAGAAAGGAGGACAAAGAAAACAGAAAAAGTGGAAATAAAAGCACAAGGTAAGACGACGTAAATAAACCCATACATATCAGTAATTTCAATAACTTTAAATGGACTATATGTTCCAGTTAAAAGACAACATAAATTGGATTTTTAAAATACAGCTATGTACTATTGATACACATATCGAAGCCACTGAGATACAGAAAGCTAAAGGGTGAGAAAAGGTAAGCCACGCAAATACTAGCCAAATGAAAGCTGGTGTTGCTCTGTAAGTATCTGTATTGAGAGAGAGAGAGAGAGAGAGAGAGAGAGAGAGAGAGAGAACCCAGACCTGAAGGCAAAAATTATGACTAGAGATAACAGGCTGCTGTAAGGCAATAAAGAATTAAACCCCCAGGATATGCGCTCTAAACAATACATTTAACAGTAACTTGAAAACATAAGGCAAAAATTGACAGAACTGCCAGTCGGCATCATGGTCTGAGGTTTTACATACATGGTCCTAATGGAAAACCACTGTGTGATTTTTTTTTTTTTTAGTTAACTATTTCTGAATTCTGACTTAAGACACGTAGGGAGGAGTCTAAAAAGCCTAAGGAACCGTCTCTGGCCCTGATGGCACTGGCGGCGTCACTGGAAAGGAAACCCTTTATCACAAAAAATACCTAAAACACTAGGAAAAATCAACACAACAGCAGACACCACAAAGCAGTTGACAGATCAGTCACAGAGGTAATACTTACAACGTTCAGACAAGAAGGAAAAAGAATTTCTATCATGTAAGGTGCTCAGAGAAGGCTTCATATATAATCTCAAAGGTCCACTAAAATACATACAGATTGGAAGGGAAGGGAAGGGAAGGTCAGCACGCGCACACACAAGCACACACACACAGTTGCAAATGTAAGAAAAACCATACAAGGCTAGTTTGACCAGCATTTCAGCAAACTTGTGCCGCCAACCAGAGTATCCTATTAACCCCACACAAAAATGACTGTGGATTTGTATATAAAAAGATTTTCTTGCTTGATTTACTGTAAGTATAAAGCAAACAATTGGCATGAAGAGAGCCTTAGATATTTTAAATCAAACAGATGTCTATTTCATATAAAGCTATCCCCAGTATTTTTAACCAGACCACAAACCTACTGCCATCCATAACATACAGAAAAAAGGAAGAGCACAAACGCTACCAGCAATCTCAGCTCTCAAGGGAGAATGTGCTTCCTTACTCCTTTTCTGTACTTTCCAAGTAGGATTTAAAAAAAAAAAAAAAAAGCAGGAAAGTTATTCTTTTAGGTACTACTTTTATAATTTTAAAAGATTTTATTTTAAAAGCACACATCAATATTCATCAGTGTATGGAATATCATTGGAAGAATCCTAAGAAACTGGTAACAGTGGGAAACTGGCAAATTGGGCGCCGTAACAAGAAAGGGTCAGAAAACATACTTTCATTGCACTCCTTTTTGTATCTTTTGACTTCAGTACCATGTTTATTATCTATTTAAAAACAAATACAGTTTTTGAGGAACCACAATGATGTGAAACAGGACAGACATTTAACCATATTGAATCTTCACAAACTATTCATGTACATGGAAGGGGTAACAGCTGTGAACTGTACATCTTTTCCTCTGGCCTCAGTGACATTTCTCAAAATTCTAGCAGCATTAACTGAAAGAGTAGATCCTTAGGAGATAAATAAGAGCCTTGTCGGGGAGGCTGTGCCGATGCATGTCCACGGACGTCCCTGGGTGGGCTGCACGTGGCCGCCCGACTGCGACTGCACCACCTGCCATTTGTGCCTGCAGCTCCTGAAAATGGGTGTCAGGCCTGGGACCTGTCACAGACCCCAGACCCCGCAGCTGCCTCGGCTGCTGTCAACTCCCCCTCAGGCTGGCTTCTCATTCCTCTTGGTCAGAATGTACCCTGTGTGGTGACTGAGCCGGCGGAAGCTGGTGGCTGAGTCCTCTGTGGTGTCTCTGCTACATAAGGCTGTTTCCTGTTCCACATCCTTTATTCAAGCCACGTCAACTTGGTGCCCAGTGAGTCTGAGTGACCGGGAGCACCGGAACCCCACTCTGCGGACGACACACTAAAGGAGCACAGCACTCTGTGTTTCGCAGCACAATTAGAGAAATAATGAGCTACTTATTAGATCACTGGGGAACACGGGAATACAAGTAGAGTCTTTTAAACACTAGTCGTGGAATTCAGCTTCCCAGCTAAGTGTGGCCCCCTTAAGTTAGCAGTTAAAGCCCTCTGCCACTTGTCACAGTTACACATTGGTCACAGCAAATAAGTGGCTGTAAGGAAGAAAGGCACACAAGCACATGCAAAGATTTTAACTAGAAAAAGGTGTTTGAAAAATATTTAGCAGAATTGTAGTTTATGGGCCAAACATGTATCCATTTAAATTAACCCTACTTTGTTTTTTAACTTTGTCCCATTTTATGGAGCATAAATATTAAATGCTTATAAAATACACTTCATTTGAAATGCTTTAAATACAAAATACACAATTCAAGCACAAAACAATGCATTGTGATCTCATGAATACATTTATAAAACATAGTAAGGAAAGATCAACCGCTTCTCATAAGTAGATAACACTATGCAAAAGCTCGCCCAACATTCGACTTTTAAACAGAAGGAAAAAGTACAGGCAATGTCAGCTAGTGTTATTCTTCTAGTAATACCACATGAGATTAAAAAACGTATGTTCAAACCCTTGTAGTGAGATTAAGTTGCCGTCTAATCTGCATTAAAAAGAGCATGAAGTCTTTAAGGTACTTAAGTTATTAAAAATTGTGACTTTCCACCTGGCATTGTGACCTTTAAAAGATGCCCCAAGTGCAAATCACAAGTAACCACATGGAGATGCCCATAATGCCACACATTTCTCATCACACATCTGCTACTATGTTGGCCGTTCACAGGCGTGACAGGCTGACCTTTCGGGCTCAATGACAAGGGTACAAATCGTAATTCTTACAAGAATCTCAGAGTCCAAGAACAAACAGGTTCAACAAAGAACTAACCTGTGCACTTTTGTTTCTTTTAAAAAAAAAAAAAAAAAAAAAGAGTGTAAATCAGATTTGTAACCGAAGTGAAAATTCCTTTTAAAAAGGGTCTTTGCTGTATTCATCTTCTTTTTCAGCTGAAAGGGTGAAGCACAATAGCCACAACTTTGTTACAGACTAAAATCCAACAGGTAATTCCAACACCACCTGAAAATACAGAAATTCAGCCAGAGAGCATACCAAGCGTTCTGCGCACGTGCCCTGCCTCTGCCTGCCATCTTTAACTCAAAGGAAATAAGAGCGCTGTAATGCTTTTTGAGCAGTGCTGGGCTAAGCAAGTTTGTATTTAGTGAGTTCAAATTCATCAGCCTTTCCATGGACTCACCGGGCTGCGTTCTCTATTAAGCAGGACTTACACAGACCAGCGAGCAATGCGTTTCTTTCCTGCGTTATTCTTTGTTAATAGACCGCGAAACCACCCTGGGAGACTATTTTCCCTTCTCAACAACGCTTTGTAAGGAACCAGTGTTTACCCACACCTTTTTGCCCCACTGAGAAAGGAGAGACAGGGATGAGGCTGTGAGGTTACCAACAGCCTGCTGGCTGCCTGGAGCGGCAGCCTGTGACTCCTCTGCTCCGCACCAACGAGAGCTCACCCGAACTGCCCTCTGGCTGTGTCCAATGATGGGACAGGAGACGGGCGGGGAGGGGAGGGGGGAGGCTAAACTGGAAATCTTGGAAATAATCATCCCGTTTAACTTAGTAATTCACCTCCAGCATTATCACAAATCACAACCGAAACCTGACTGCTGCATTATTCTTGATAAAAAATTAGGACCTAAATAAATATCCTTTAACAGGGAAATTAGTAAATTATGACACATTCAAATGATGAACAGCTATTCAAAATTCCTTACTAAAGTTTGTTTATGTGGGAAAGGTTTACAATATTAAGTAAAACAAGGCAAAAAAATTGTATGTGCCAGGTTACCTTAACTATATAAAGATGATAAATAGAAAAAAATCTGGAAAAAACATACCACAAGGTTAAGAGGGGCAATTGTAGCTAATGAGATTTTTTTCATTGTTCTTATTTCTAGTCATTCTACAATGACATGTACTACTTCTAACTCTCAAAAATAAAAGAATGGCCAATGGCCGTAAATGCTGTAGTGGCAAGCAGTCCCAAAATGTGGGGACTGGAAGCGGTGTCAGACTCCAGGTACTGGGCTTAGATTCCAAAAGCAGACCAGGGTTCAAGTCCAGCTCTGCTACTAACAGTCTGGCGACACCACGCAAGTGAAGCAGCTTCTCGAGTTCTCAGTCTCTTCCCTGCCAGCCTTGCTTGCGGTTGAGACACAAAGCACTGCTCCCTGCTGAAACGGATGCTGAGGATGATGTCAAGTTGACCTAATCTTCTAACACATGCGTCTACAGAAGCCTATCCACATTCTTCCACCATGTTTTCCAGAAGACTCTTACCTGCCACTCTAGTAGGAAATGCCACCAGGCGGTCTAGCGGAGTGATCCATTTACTTGGCACCACAGCCACAGGGACAGAATAATACTTCCAAATGAGTGAGACCATCAGGGCAGCCTGCAAAGACACTGCTGGTGAGTGCAAACAACCCCCCACACACGCAACCAATCACAAAGAAAGACGGGGAAATCTGGGAACAAACGAAGGAAGCCCTCCTCATCGATGACCTCAAGCCCTATCAATCCAGTCCTTGCCGCCAACAGCCACAATAACATATACAGTTGACCCTCAGGTGACGAGGAGGTTAGGGACGCTGATCCTCCCCAGTCAACACTCCAGTATACCTTGTGACTCCCCAGAAACTTAACTACTAATAGCCTGCTGTTGACTGGAAGCCTTACCAGTCACATAAACAGTTGATTAACACATACTTTCATGTTATATGTATTATACACTACATTCTTAAAGTGAGCGGAGAAAAGAAAATGTTATCAAGAAAATGATAGGAGAAAACATGTACACTTTTAATGTACTCATCACACAGCTGTCATAATATTGGTGGGCTACGTGGTTCATCTGCAAGTTTCTTCAAATTATCTCAAATCTCCAAAAAATTTTCCAACTATTTACTGAAAAAAATCCACATATAAGTGGACCTGCACAGTAGAAACCCATGTTGTTCAAAGGTCAACTGTATACACTATTAAACTAGCCTGTAAAATACCCAAGGTCTCCCATAACACGTGTTCTTTTCTCATTGAATGTCTCCTTTAAGTAGCCAGACTATGCCTAATATACCTTATGAATGACAAAGGCAATCGTATGCCTCTAAGATCCTTGAAAACCTATTTAATTCTCCCACCCACCCTTGAGGGTTGGCATCCGCTTACAGAGCTGTGCCCGCTGTAAGTTTAAATGGTGGGTAGAGAAATGATACTTTCCTTTCCCTCCTTTCCCTAGTAGCCTTCCTTCCTTTGATTTTTGTCCCCTTGGTGGCCCTGCATATGCCACTCAGATGAGGAGACCTAAAACAGGGCCCCTGGGAAAGCCATCTCGTATCAGTGGCAGTGCCACAGAATCAGTGTACTCGCTGTACCCAACAACCAGGGCTTTGGGGTGTTGGGCTTGCATCTTTGCCCCAGAAAAGGTCACTCAGAGAGCTCTCAAAGCATCATTAGTGTGTCCACAGCCTCAGGGCAAAACAGCAGCAGAAGCAGTAAGTTCCTCAGGAAGTAGGATGAGCACAAGAAAGCTGTGAATCAGTGAGAACAAGGGGCTCCCTACCTGGAGAGTAGATGGTCGCATCATGGGAGAAGCACTGGCCCAAATCACTGGCCATCTCAGAAAACACAATGTCTAATTAAGATCCTGTCCCTTTATCCCCCAGCCTCCCAAACCTGCACTGGAACAGAGGCCATATAAGGCACTCCAGAGAAGTCACCTCAGTGCTCATTTGCTTAATCGTGGTATTTCCCAACTCTAATCAAGGGAAAGGCTTTCTTTTAGCCTAACTTAGTCTAACAGTGTTCAGTCACGTGCTGGTAGGATGACAACACAGCAGCTGAATGTGGAAGAGCCTGAATCCCCAGACCTGGATTCTGGGGGCGGCACAGTTCCGGAGCACAGTCTATTATCAACTTTAATGACCCCAGGTGACACAATAGGACACTTACTTGCAATATGTAGAAGGCAACACTTATAACCCATTTTATCTTGGCCAACTGAGCTGTCCGTGCTTTCACTGAAAGGAAAAGCAGGATGAAATGATTATGTCAGTCCTGAAAAATGAAGGAAATATTGAAATACACAAAGTGACATTTCCTCTCACAAAATATTTTCTAATTATGTATGTAAATACAAAATCAAATTTCTTAAACGTCACCCACTATGCCATTATTTAAAATAAAATCACACACAGATGGTGAGATGTGGAGCTTTAATTTTGAAAACCCTTAAGACTATTCATCTAAATCAGAGATTCTTTTTACAATGCACTTACCAACAGGACTAAATGTTCTTCTCTGATTTCCCGGTCTACACTGAAACACTAATCCATAAGGGGAGTCCAGTCTGTCTCCGGCCTGGGCACGCCCCACCCTGCCTGTGTACCAGCCATGGAGACAGCTGTCTCACCGGGCACGCTCCCAGCACCCTGGCTGCCCTGTGAAAATCGTCTTCATCACAGCAGACTGTTAGGGACGATGACGAACATAATGATGAGTAAGACCTGGGCCCTGCCCTGAAGTTTACACTCGGATAAAGACACTGCTGGGCATTTTCTAGACATTTTCTAGAAAAGGCCCTGAGGAGACACTATGACATTCTTTCTAGGCTTCTCTCAGAAAAGTGCTGAATTTGAAAATGACAACCGAACAAGCTGGCTCAGAAGAAACTCTGAGAGGATCCTGGATGATTCTGTGTGCAGGAAGCAAAGGTTCACCAGCAAACAAAGAGAAAGTACTAATTATTATTGGGTTTCTTTTAGACAACTTAAAAGTTTGCATCAACATTTAGAACATCCAAGAATCAACGCATGTATTCTACAACTCTTTATATAAAGATTTCTCTATGAATCAGCTCTCATGAAGCTTCACATGCTACAACTGAAAACAGTACCGTGAGTTTTCAGCTTATCTGTCATCTTGTTGATCTTTCTTTCCAGCCTGGCGTATCTGGCGAACTCGTCCATCATGTTGACGGTGGAGAGCTCTTGCTTCATATTCTGAATCTCAGCTCTCATGTGAGACTCTTGCTCTGCATCCTTCTGCAGCATCCTGGACATCTGGTGGGGTGGACAGCTGGCATCAGTGCCTTGCCACGCGGGGCACTCATTCTCCCCCACCTCCTCCACCATCCTATCTGCTGTCTCTTTCAAGTGGGCAAGCCGCCCTTTACCTACATAGCCAGCCTCGGCTGCCTTGCCCTGGGCGTGCTCCCTACAACAACCACAAAGACAAAAACGCCCTCCGATCTCAATTGTATTCACATTACATTTTTCCGTTTGCAGACATCACTATGGATTGCTATGGTTCATATTCATGTACCTTTCACTATAACTGTAAAATTGTCATTAGAAAATGAAACCCTTTCCATGCCCAGAGCTGTCATTCAGGTACAAGGAACACACTTTTTCTTCCCTCCCTGAAGAATTCCATCCTAAATTAGGTGGGCAGAGCAGGGTAGGGGTGCAGGGAGCCAGTGACGAGGGAGTGGCCCCGCATGGGGACTCAGAGCCCAAGTACAGTGAGGAGGGCATTCCCGCAGAGGGAAACCCTGGTGGTAAGAGGTGGCGTCAGAGCCAAGCACAGTGCTGTGGAGGTCTAAAGAAAGGGCAGCCGGGCATGGAGTCAGAGCCGGAGCAGGATGAGGGGCGTGACCGAGATAAGAGGAAGTCATCCTGCCAAACACATATCGTAGCCCAATGTGGGCTGGAGAGGGGGCGGCACAGGAGACGGGAGCGTAGTTACAAATGATTGATCAAATAAAGTAAACATACTGGGGAAGCTGGGAGCCACTTTTCTCACTGTCGGTCCTGGGGCGCCTGCACAGTGCACCCCACTGACCAGGACGCTCTCCGGACCCTCTGCAGCACCAGGCTTCAGACGCCTGCGCAGTACTCCTCCCTGCACCCCAAACAGAGAGGGCTCTCCCGGTTGGGAGTCTTTGACCCCTCCTCTGGCTAAAGAAAGTCCCGGATTGCCTACTAAGTGACCATGGCTCGCTTATCTGTGTGTCCTGTGACCAGCTTGAAAAGAAAAAAGTCTCAGGAAAATTCCAAGTCAATACCAGGGACTGGGGTGTCTTTACCCAGGCACCACCCCCACTCCAGTGGGGTGAGATCCCCTCCCAGGACCTTGCGAGGCTTTGCTGGGCTGAGGACTCCACATGCATCAGAGTCTTCCTCCAGGGCCTCAGGCCAGGGGACCAGCTGCCCCACTAGAGGGGTAGTGCGTGCCTTTCTTAGTAAGTCTAGCCTGCAGCAGTAGCCTCGTGTGACAGTGGACTAGCTGCAGAGCATGGGTTTGGTGCGGGCTTGGGGAAGGAGCCGGAGATGATCACAGGTCTCGTTTACAGCTGCTGCAAATCCCAAACACACACTCCAACTTCCCCTCTGCTGATGAGAAATTAGCACAACTCATAGAGGAATATAAAAGTAATAGGCCCTTTGTGCAATTGAGGTTAGCTGTGTGTGGCTCCAACATGAGGTGAGATGGGATGCGGTACACAGGAAGGATGGGGGTGATACCGCAAGAAAGATGGACAGGAAACCAACAAAATGGGAGAAAACAACTGCAATCATATAGCCAACAAAGAATTAGTATCCAGAATATAAAAACTCCCAACTCAAGAACAAAAACCAAACAGCCCCTCACTCCTGCTGTGGGCATACAGAGGGCGCCCTTCCCCTGGAGACAGCTCCTAATGCCCAATTTAAAAAGGGGCAAAGGTCTTGAATAGACGTTTCTCTAAAAAAGAGACACAGATGGCCAATAAGCACATGAAATGATGTTCAACATCATCAATCATTAGGAAAAATGAAAATCAAAGCCACAATGATATACTACTTTGCATCTATTGGGAGGGCTAGCATCAAAACAACCTACAATAAGTGTCGGAGAATGTGGAGAAATTGCAACTCTTGTGCGCGGCTGCTGAGAATGTAAAGTGGTGCAGCTGCTGTGGAAAAGAGTATGGCAGTTTCTCAAAACAATTAAATGTAGAATTAGTATGTGATCCACCAATTCCATTTCTGGGTATTTTCCCAAAGGAACTGAAAACACACTGGCAGGGATATTTGCACACCTATGGCCTAGCAGCATTATTCACAGTTGTCAAAAGGTGGAAACAACCCAAATGTCCGTCAAAAGTTGAACAGATAAACAAAACGTGGTCTATCCATACAATGGAATAACATTCAGCCTTAAAAAGGAAGACAATGCTCTGCCGGCTTTCTTTCTCTTCTGGGCCAATCCAAGTGGCAAGTACTCCCAGCTTTTTCCAGAGAAATTTATCAACAGTAAACTTTTTGTAAAAAAAAAAAGGAAAGAAATCTTAACACATTAACACATGCTACTAGAGGGATGAACCCTAAAGACATTATGCTGAGTGAAATAAGCCAGACATATACGGACAAATACTATATGATTTCACTTATTTGAGGTACTTAGAATAGTCACATTCATATAAACAAAAAGTAGAATGGTGGTTGCTGGGAAGAGGGAGAATGGGGAGTTAGTGTGTAATGGGTACTGTTTCAGTTTAGGAAGATGGAAAACGTGATGGATGGTGGTGAAGGCTGCACAACAATGTGAATGAACTTAATGCCCCTGAACTGTACACCTAATAATGGTTAAAATGGTAAACGTTCACTACCTATATTTTATCACAATTTTTTTGCAAAGAAGAAAGATGGGCAGGGGCCAGCTCTTCAAGGGTCTCTTATGCAATGCTACGGACTTGGGACATCATCTTAAAGACTAGATGGCATCAGGAAAGATCTGAAGGGGGATGGGGTTAAGAGAGAAGTCCCTATGCCTCCGAATAGGGGCAGTAAGGCCCTAAAACAGAGCTTTACACAAAACAGGCACTCAACGAATACCGACAGAATAAAACTAAAGAAGCAGAAATCCTGCTGAGTCTTAAATACCCCCCACCAGTAGCAATTTGTATCAGGAGAAAAAGCAGGGAGAACGGAGTTTCCCAGAATAATACTACAACACGTGCACCCAATTTTTCAGTCTGACTCTGCCTCGCACTCCCGCTGGGGGCCAACAGAGGGCGCCCTTCCCCAGGCAACAGCTCCCTATGTTTCTCCCACACACACATCCCCCCATCAAATTTGCCATCCAAGCCCCCTATTCATGCTGCAGTAGGCAGAGCAGAACTAGCAGAATCACAAATCGAGGATCAAATCTCCAGCCTGATGGTCACTAGCTGGATGAATTTCTGAGTCCGACTCCTCTGGGAGGTGAAGGAAGAGGGGATGACATTCACTTCTCACAGCAGCCGTGACAGCTGGACACGAGGTGACGCCCTCATCCCTTGGCTAAACGCCCCGCAGAGAGGCAGAGCTACCCAGGACCCGTCGCTCCTTTGGATACAGGAAGCACCACACAGTACCACTGTCCTGAAACTGTCGCTCTACACTGTCAACTACCCCGTCCCATCCCGCAGAACGGGGGCTCCTGCACCCTGAGAGCCTCTCTCCGGGGCCTGGCAAAGCTTCCTCTACTTGCGAGGAAGACCGAGGCTCGCGGCAGACGCTGGACGCCATGCTGCGCCCGCCAAGGGCTGCTCGGTGCCTCCGAAGACCAGGAAATAACGGAAATTAGGGCTGAGGGCGGGGCGCAGGGACCTCCCAGCCTGCAGCTTGCTGCCACGTGAAAACGTGACCAGTTTTACCATGTATTTCTTTCTTAAAACGCAGAATAGCTCAATCAACAGGCTTCTGGCGGCCCTCACGCGGCCAGTCTGACAAGCCGGCGTCTGCGCCAGGCTCGCCGAGGACGGACGCGGCGACCCACCGGCCCCTGGAGCACCACGCAGCCACTTACAAAGGAGGAGAAGGACGGGAGAAGGATCCTGAGGACATTGCACCCAAACACAAAGCTGAGTACGAGCAGCCACGCCCAGTGGTCGGCCTCCGCGGGGCTCATCCCTGACGCTCCCGGTAGCGCGAGCTCCCCTACGGCAGCTCCATAGGGACCACGCCGGCGTTCGCACTCGCGCCTGCGCAGTGAGGCCAGCGGGCCGCCGAGGCGCGTCCGCCGCGCCTGCGCACTGCGCCGCACTAGTAGGAAGGCGGGGCCTTCTTTTCCACCTGGTCCTGGCTAATTCCTTGGGCTTCTGGGCTTCCGGGCTTGCGTAGCCTTTTAGTTGACTCACTTTTATTCCTAAATAAATTTATTTTAAAATAAACCTTTCTAGACATAGAAAACTAGTGTAATTAATTATAGTGGCAGGTAACTGTAAAAAATGTTTTCTTAGTAATTATGTAAAATATATTAAGTTTACATTTGAAAAATAAACACTAATAAATCTAAGCAGTTTACAAAACCGAACACCTGAAAAAATAAGTATTAATTAAAAAGCATTGTTTATAATAAAATAGTTAACCTACATTTAGGTTGTTGACGTAAGAAACGTCCAAACCTGTAGAGAATTTTAGTGAGTTTATTTGAGTCAAACTGACAATTGCTGGTGTGGGGACAGAGTCCCAGAAAGCAGTTTCCAGGCTCTCCACCTCATGTGGAAAGGTGCTGCCTGGGGTAGTAGATGGCCATCAGCTGTGACTAGTTGGCCATTAATTAGCTGTAACCAGTTAGCCATTAGCCACTGATAGAACTGCCGTGGCTGCGTTGGTTGTTGGTTGGCAGAGAAGTGGAGGGCAGGTTGCAGATCATGTGGCTCCAGCTTCCTGTGTCTCCAACCCAGCAGCCAGCCAGAATATAGTGGTATGAGTCTCCTACCTATGGCTCCATTGGTGTTTCTTTTGGGCCTCACCATATCCTGCGTTCTTATGCCGGGAGTGGGACCAGAGGCCCTGCATTACAGCTGGGAAGCAAAATCTCAACAAATTGAGAAATGCTCTGGAGAATGGCAGTTTTGCAGCTTCTTTTATACATTAGAATCCAAGGAGTCTCGTAAGGAAGGTTACATGAAATCCATGGGTGGTAGATTAAGGGGGTGGGAGAAAACAAAGAGGGGGAATCTCTGGGATTGGATAAAAAGTAAAAAGGAAAAACACGGACTCTTTAACGTTGGTGGGTATAGGATAGTTAATAATTGACATTTACAACACATGGGGATGGTATTCGGGGGACAAGATAACAATGAGGGGTGCTGTGGTCTCATGCTCTGGTGTGGTGGGTTGTGCCCTGAGGGATCCTGAAAAAGGGGATTACTCTGACATTCCAAGGGTATGTTATCTTAGACGGATGCAAAAAGACAACAGACAGGCTTGCTTAAGGTAAAGATTAACCTTTGTCAAGGCAGCTACAGGCCTAGGACGTGAGTACCTGACATGACCTGCTTTCAGTTAGGAATTTTTGTGTTGAAACCATCCTGTGTGCTTGATTTCAGCTCTGAGTTTGTAGGGCCCTCCATGCTGGCCTCCCCTGAGCTTGTCAGGTTTAGTATGTGGCCCATTTTTTGTCCACAAGCTGAAGATGAGGTTTTACAGCAAAATAATCCCAATTCATATTTATATATGACTAGCCATCGTATTGCTCATTAGCTGTCAGTCCTGGACTTGTCCTGTATGTTGGCAGCCTGTTTTAGGATCTCAGGATGGCTAACGATGAATGAAGTGTGAGGATCTCTTGGAGACTTTCATTTTAGTAGAGCTGAATATACAAGCATTTTTTTTTTTCAATTACAGTTGACATTCAATGCTGCATTAGTTTCAGGTGTACAGCATAGTGGTTAGACATTTACATAATTTACAAAGTGCTCCCCCATTACTCTAGTGCCCACCTGGCACTATACATAATTATTACAATATTATTGACTATATTTCCTATGCTGTACTTTACATCCCTGTGTCTGTTTCATAACTGTCAATTTGTACTTCTTAATCCCTTCACTTTTTCCACCCATCCCCCCTCTCCCCTCCCATTTGGCAATCATCAGTTTGTTGTGTGTCTGAGTTTGCTTCTGTTTTGATTATTCGTTTATTTTGTTTTTAGATTCCACATATAAATGAGATCATATGGCATTTGTCTTTCTCAGCCTGAGTTATTTCACTTAGCGTAATACCCTCTAGTCAAGCATTCTGTGTGTGTGTGTGTACCTGTGTCTCTGTGTGTAAGACGCTAATCAGAAAGAAAATATAACTGATTGGAATTTGACTTACTTTCCTGTGTTTTTTTAACTTGTTAAAAAAGGATTTATGCAAAATTTTTTAGTGCAAATGTTAGATTATCCTCAAAGACAGCACTGTTAAGATTGGTAGGTAGTAGCTGAACAACATTTTGAATATACTAAATGCCCCTGAATTGTACACTTTAAAATGATTCATTGCATTTTATGTGAATTTCACCTCAATTAAAAAATATATTGTGGGGCCGACCCAGTGGCTCAGGTGGTTGGAGTGCCGGGCTCCTAACGCCAAGCTCTCCGGTTCGATTCCCACAGGGGCCAGTGAGCTGCGCCCTCTACAGCTAAGATTGTGAACAACAGCTCTTCCTGGAGCTGGGCCGCTGTGAGCAGCTGGCGGCTGGCAGTCATCATGGGCTACCGTGGGCTGCTGTGTGCTGCCGTGGGCTACCATTGCTGCCATGAGTGGCTGGTGGCCAGCGTGAGTGGCCAGCAGCCAAGCGTGAGCTGCCGTGGGCTACCATGTGCTGCCATGAGTGGCCGGTGGCCAGTGAGAGCGGCCGGCAGATACCAAAAGCTGCTGTGAGCTGCTGTGAGCGTCTGACCGACTGCCTCAGCTGGGGGGCTAGGGGGGGAGCACAAGGCTCATAATACCAGCAGGGTCCAGGGAGCTGTGTCCTATACAACTAGACTGAGAAACAACGGCTTGAACCGGAGTGGGGGTGAGGCGGAAGAAGGGGGAAAAATATATTGCTAGAACCTAATTCCCTTTAAAATGTTGTTATTTTAGTCTTTTTGTTATGCTAAGCCTTCTGAATATGCAAATGCAGTATGTTAAAAATTAATCGTATTGGTATTATTGTAGTAGACTTCATTTAAACATCAAATTTTCACAAGCCTTGTATTATTTGCCCAAAAATGTATCTCTAAATAAACCTTCCATTAGCTATTAAAAAAATAAATAATTTCAGACCTATAGAAAAGTTGCAAAAAGTAAAAATGGTGTCAAGAACACCCAATACCCTTTACTTAGATTCACCTACTTTAACATTTTACCCCATTTGCTTTATCATGTTCTCTCTCACTCTTTCGGTATATCACTAAGAATAGTCTCCTATATAATCACAGTACATTCATCAACTTCATTAAAGTTAAAATTGATACAATACTTTTATCTATCTGCCATTTGTATTCTTGTTTTGTCAGTTGATCAAATAATGCCCTTTGTAGCATCTTCTCCTCCAGTTCAAGGTCCAGTCCAGGGTCAGGTATTGCATGTAATTGACATGCCTCTTTAACCTCCTTTAATCTGGGATATTTCTATAGTCTATCTTTGACTTTATTACATTGACATTTTTGAAGGTATAGTTCCCTTTAAAAAAAAAAAGAAAGAAAGAAAAGAAAAAGCTATTAAGAAACTACTAAACTAGTTTGCAAAGTGATTGTACCATTTTACATTCCAACCAGCAGGATTTGAGTCAGTTCCTTCACATCCTTTCCAATACTTGGTATGGTCAGTCTTCTAAAAATTTAGTCATCCCCTTACATGTAGCGGTATCTCACTGGAGTTTTTTGCTATATTTGCATTTCCCTAATGACTACTGATATTGAGCAGGCTTTCATGTGCTTTTTTGTATCTTCCTTGATGAAGAATTTGTTCAACTCTTTTTACTGAGTTGTTTATTTTCTTAGAAATAGAGTTTTGAGTTTATTCTGGATACAATTCCTTTAACTGATATATGCTTTGCAAATATTTCCTCTCAGTTTGGGGCTCGTCTTTTCATTCTCTTAAAAGTGTCTTTTGAGTTGCAGAAGATTTTAAACTATAGTGACAGAAAGCTGATCAGTGATTGCCTGGGCAGCTGAGGGTGGAACCAAGATTAGCTGAAAATGGACAGAAGGGATCTTTTCTGTGCGTGTTTTGTATGTTCTAAAGCTGGATTGTGGTGATGATTGCACAACTCTGGATTTACTAAGAATCATTGAATTTAACACTTAAAGCGAGTGAGTTTTATGCAATGGTTTTTCATTACAATTTTAAAAAATTGTATAAAATAATTGTGCAAGTTGTAAAATGATGGTGAACAAAACATCCTCAGTCTTCATTCTCCTTTGAATTTAGCTAAACAAATAACTATAAGTACCATAAATAATTGCCAGCATACAAAGTATTTAAAAGGGACCCATAGGTTTATCTAGGTAATGAGCTATGTAGTTTCAAAGTTGGATGATCGGTTGACGGATGCTCATTTGATTGCTAGTAAGTAATGTAAAGTAAAAGAGTGTTATGCATGAAATAATGATGGTATATGCACCACTTAAAAAGTTTTTCAAAAAGGTAGTGCAAGACGCGATTAAATACAGAGGGGCCTCATCTAAGGTGGGCGTTGAGCATGCAAGGGTTAACAAAGGATTTCATATAGCTCATTCTTTTCATCTCACACCCATGGAAAAATACACTCGATAGATTAATGAATCTGTGTAAGAAATTTCCAAAGGGAAAAATGCAGCCGTATCCCCCTGACTCCCTCACACCGTGAACTTACCAGCATTGTACGGGAAGTTTCACATCAAGTTGCACGCAGATTGTGAGATGAGGGAGTACAAGGCAAGCAAACAAGTAAAACAGACTCATCTACAAGTCTATCGCTCACCTCATTCGGGCTTATTGATGGCAAAAATAACTTTACCAGCCTAGCCAACAGGACAGGTACAATTTGATGATGAGAAATCTCTTTTTAGATCAAACCTAAACTTAAGGTATTTCACACAGAATGGTAGGCCGAGCTGATTACATAACCTGGCACCGCTAAAAGGAGCAAAGAGCATTTTACAACATGAAATATGATCAATAGGAGAAACAGGAAGATGATGTGAAATCATGTGACAATCAAGACCATAAATCACAAAATAAAATGAGATTACACGTACGAGTAGGCTCAACAAGCAGGAAAAACATGTGAGACTTAACTAAGCTGCGTCTGGTTTCTCGGAACAGAAAGGAAAGTGGAAGTCATTCAGGTGGGAATAACATTCATATCATTTAACTACAATGAAATGTTACATTATGTTCCCTCTCTTCCCATTTTGTCCTTAAAGAAAATAACACCAAAGTGAATTCTACATCAATTACAATGCTTCTGAGAAAGGATTCAGGGAGAAATCTCTTTTTTATTTGAAAAATACAAGACTAGCATTAATGGAACTTTTTTTTCTGCTTTTACCTGTCATTCTGGCCAACACTCCAAAGCTCAGTTGTGGAACATCTAACCGAACTTGAGACAGCTTCCTCCTATCTCTGTATGAATGACGCATCCCTCAACCACGTCAGCTGAGCACAGCTACACCAGTACCTCTGCTTTTAGAGCTCACACAAGCCCATGAATCCTTGAACTCTTTCATGTGATTTCAGGAGTCAGGTCGAAAAGTGCCCCTTTCCAGTCGAATGTTTTTGCTCAAGTCTCGAATACTATGAAGTGGGTCCCCATTGAAGGGTGATTCTCTTCTGAAGCTCCAGAAGCTGAGTAATCTGGAAAAGATACACAGAGTGTTCCTGCTATAGACTGAATATCTGTGTTCCCCAAAAATACAAAAGTTGAAACCTAACTCTCAATACGATGGTATTTGGAGGTGGGCCTTTGGGGTGACTAGGTCATAGGGGTGGAGCCCTCACAAATGGGATTAATACCTTTATAAAAGAGACCTCAGAAAGCTGCTTCCACCTCCCTCCACATGAGGACACAGCAAAAAGGCAGGCGTTTATGAACTAGGAAGTGTGCTTTCCCCAGACACCGAATCTGCCAGTACCTTGATCTTGGCCATCTCGGCCTCCAGAACTGTGACAAGTGAATGTCTGTTGTTTATAAACCAATCCATGGTATTTTTGTGACAGTAGCCCAAACATACAAAGACATTTCCTTTCTGTATTTGGAGAGCCAGGCTGCTTCACTCAAGAGCAGGAAAGAATAATGCAACCAATTTCTAACTAGCTTAATGTTCTTTCTAAAATAACAACCAGTATTATGGACTGCTGGAAGGGAAAGCCTGTAATAATAATAATTCCAATGATTTTATCAAACAACAATTACTTCTTTAGTCATGCATCCATAAGTTTGCAGTCATCCTAGAAACACACGCTGCATGGTGAGTTCTACGTCTACCGGTCACTTTTGAGCTTTCTTTGTGTTCCGGTGTTTCTGACCAACTCATTCATTACAGTGAACGTGGAGCTCCTGCATCAGGGCTGTATTTGTTCTCTCACCTGCATCCCTTGGTGAACAGTAGGCATTCAGTTCTGACCATCACTTCCCCTCGTACCTTTTGCTCACAAGTTTGTCACACGCCTATGCTAGTTTGTCTTCCACACGACAGACTGGCGTTGTGAGACACAGTATGGCACAGCACAGCTCAGTGGCACCTGGAACTGTTTCTACGCCTTCCTTTTCCTTCTTTGCTCTAACTCAGTCTGCTTTCAGCACTACCACTCTCCGAAACTGCTCCATCAGGACAATGGGTGACATCCTTAGTTGTTAACATCGTAGGCACTTTACAATCCCTATTTGACCTATCCACATCCCTGTGGTTTCAGCCCTCACTCACACATCTCTTCTTTCAGCTACACCCTTCTCTGAAGCTCTAAGCCCATAGATCCAACTGCCTGCTGGACACTCAATGTTTTCCAATACTTGGAACTCAATGTGTCGACACCAAACCCACCTTCTTCCCTTCAAACCCCCGTATGCCTAACAGGTGAATGGCTCCCCATCCACATGGACGGGACACACATGATGACCAGCCCATTCCCTCTTTGTCCTTCCCGACAGAGCATCCTCTTTCTCCACTCCTGTCCCTACCACACCCCCAACCCCAGGAATGGGCTTGGTTTCGTCCAAGGGTAACCCAATTCTGACCAAAGGTCAAAGGCAATTGAGGGCTTTTGAGAAAAGAGACGTTCTTTGTCTGGATGCTATAAATCTGGATGTGGACACCTGGAATTTAATTTCCAGACTGAGGATGAAGCCAACTCAGAAAGAGGCACAACAAAAGGGAGAAAAGAACCTGAGACCTTGAAAACACATTAAGCTGCTGAATCTGGCAGCCTGGAACATTCCATAGTGAGAGAGCACCCATTTTCTTATTGCTTATGTTAATTTGGCTTTCTGTTGCTCACAACCAAGTCTCTCTCCTCTCCCCACTGAAGAGCCCATCAGTTCCGGTTGGAGCTCATCGAGAGGGTGTGATGACCAGTTGACCTGAGAGCTGCATCTGGGCGTCCTCACGCCCTCCTCCGTCCTTGGACTGTACGTTCTGCCCACCATTCCCACAGTGGGAGCTGTTCTAAGGAAGTAATCTTGAGAGTTAGGTGTTGTTGAGACCGTCTGGAGGGTGTACATGACTGAACCCAGTTAAGGCCTTTCTATAAACTTTTAAGATTCTGGCGGGCAGGTGTGAAGATCTACTTGTCTTGCGGCCACTCAAGACAAGCCTCGTAAGTAAGTTTCCTGGCTTCCTAAACCTGCCACCTACCCATCTGGAGCAGCCTGCCTCTTTGTTCAGTGTCTCTTCACTCTCTGTGAATGGGGGCCAGTTTGCAAATCCACAGTTCCCCCTCCAAAACATATCCCAAATACCCTTCTTCCACTAATCTCCATCCCCACAGCCAACATCCTAGTCCATCGTTACCTACACAACTTTAAAATGTCTGGTCTCTTATGATTCCTCGCAACAGCCTGGCTTTACATCCCAACCTGTTAGCCTGACCTGGAGTACCAACCAATTACAACAGTTCCCTGATACAACTTGTCATTGCTTTCTCACTTTCTCTTTTCTAAGCACAACACATTTCCCCTCTTCAAATACACCAAAGGGATCCTACCTCCAGGCCTTCGTATTAGCTTTTCCCTCTGTCCAGAAGGCTCCTCCCTCAGATCCCCCAAAGTCCACTGACCCTTCACTTCTCGCCTCAGAGCCCGCCCCGACTACCGCACCCACAGCAGCCCCATTCAGCATGCCTCCAGCCCGCTCTAATTATGACACTTTTTCTTCCTTCAAGGCACTGTCACTATGCGAAAGTACCTTGTTTTCTTGGTTACTGTCTGCCTCCTCCCACTAGAATGAAAGCCCCATGAAGCCAGGCAGCTTGACTTATGTTCACCACCATATCCCCAGCATCTAGGGACAGTGCCTGACACGGGGCAGGCCAACTGATTCCACTTCCTCAGTTTCCCTCAGAACTCCATCACCACCAGCCAGTCCTGCTCTAAATGAAGCTCGTAATTCTCCCCTCTAGAATTCCTGCAATTGCCTCCTCATCAGTCAACCAGCCTTAATCAATGCATGATTTTCCAAAGTGGGGCGTGCAGAGCCCCAGGGGGAGTAGTGATGAGGATACTTCTGTGCATGTATCTGAAGGTCCCGAGGGTTCTTTGGGGAATTTAAAAATGTTGGTGTTGTCATGTGATCATCCAATAATTGGGACCATACAGCATACATTCCCATATTTAACCAAGCACTGCCTAATTTTAGTGCTAGTGCCGGTGTGTGTTTAGGTTTAGCACCAAGGGGGACCAGCTTTCCACAGTTTTAAAGGGAAAGCACAGAGGTTATGTTAACTCTTAAATAAGATATTATCTGTATCCCATGAAAACCAAATCACACCACAAAGGGCTGAATGAATAACGCTTGTCAATTGGACAAATAGAGACAAGTGCCAGAACAATCTCCACACGGATCGTGTGGGCAAACACCATATGCACATAATACTTTGCTTTCACCAAAACTCATTCTTCATGTGAATGTTGCTGATTTGAGGTTTATTGGTTTTGTAGAGATTTTTGGATTGAAAAATTAATTTGACTTTCTGGTTCTTTAAAAGCTCTAAGCATTAAATGTTTTAAACTTATTTTAAGTTTTCAAAGATTTAGGTGAACTTTATAATAAAAATAATTTAAGTCAACATTGGGGTCTGCTAGAACATTTTGTTGTTTTAAAAAATGTGCCAACTGACGTATATGTTCATGGTTATTCATTGCAGTATCCTTCACAAGAGCAAAAGACTGGACATAATTTGAATATCCAATCAATAGGAAATTGGTTTTAAAATGTTTGGTACATCTTTACAGTGGACAATGAAACAATAACAAGGAGAAATCTTACAAGCATTAATATGAAACAATCCCCCTTACTAAATGAAAAACTCAAGGTGCCAAATGGTGTAAAAAAAAACAGGGAAAAATAAAGAATGTATGCATATACACATTTGCTTGCATACGCACGTAATACCTCTGGAAGGATACACAAGCAGCGCGAGTACTGGTTTCTTCTTGGGGGGAACTAGAGATCTGGGAGCACACAAGTGGAAGAAAGACTTCTCTGGAAATCACTTTGTACTTTTGAAATTTTGAACCATGTAAATATTTCTTCCAGAAATATTTCTGTTATTCCCCACACTTACACATCGGCATCACAAATGGAAATGCCTTCAGAGGCCAGGCAGAAAATACAGGTGAGAAAAGTCAGCAGGGCTGGAAACCTGGCAAAGCACCCAAAAAGGAGGCCAGGAGTAGTTGAAGGTTGAATTGGTATGTGAAATCTTGTGATTTTAGATAGGTTGGCAAAAAAAAAAAAAAAAAAATCTTTAGAACTTTATTGATGATTTATATCCAAAAACATGTGCATGTTTGTGTGTAGACATATATGTATGTATATATATATATACATATATATGTATATATATATATACACATATACTTATATGTTTATATATTTATGCACACTGGTTAATATTCAGAAAGTGAACACAGCAGTGCAGCCAACATCTAGATCAAGAAACAGAACCTGACCAGTTCTCTCTCTTCCACTACTGCTCTCTCTTCTACTGCTCTCTTCCAGTCACTAGCTCCTCACCCACCCCCAACCAGGAAACACTATCTTGACATCTAAAAGACTGGATTGATTTTGCCTGCCTTTGTACGTTATATGAATGCAATCACAGTTTATATTCTTTGGGGGCTGGCATCTTTCTTTCAATGTTGTGCTGGTGAAGTTCATCCACGTTGTAGTGTGTAGTTGCAGATGGCTCTTTCTCATTGCACTGGTCTCCCATGTATTCATCCATTCTCCTGGTGATGGGTATTTAGGTTGCTCCCAGTTTGGGTCTGTAAAAGTAGTTCAGCTACGAATATTCTATGTCATGTCTTCTGGTGAACAGATGGAAGCACTTTTCTCGAGTAGATTTCTAGGAGTGGAATTACTGAGTCATAGAGTAACTGTCTGTTTAGCTTTCAAAGATACTGCCAAACAGTTTTTCTACTGAGTTCCAGTTGCTCCACGTGTTTGTGTTGGCAACTTAAAAAAAAAAAAAAAAAAAAACATCTGGGCCAAAGCAACTGTCTGTAGGCTACTAGTCTGTCATCTGTGGCCCAGTACATCTTCAGTTCTCAAGATGTACTTGAGAGAGAGATCTTTATGAGGGAAGCTGAGATCTCAGCACTGTCATCCCCTTGATTAAAACCTTACAGTATCTCCCACTCCTTGGATCATGGCCAAACTCCTTAGCGTGGCATCAAATGCCTCCCGCAGGCTGCCACTCTTCTGTTTTCTGCCTCTTTCCTCTAATCTTCACTGTCCACTCTCCATCTCTCCATCCCCATCACTCTGAAGGCACTGGGGGGCTGTCTGACTCTACTTAAAAGTCTGCGTGCCTTGGGATATGATGTCCCCGTGCCTGTGGCTTCCCCTTCCTTTACTAGCTAATTTGTGTACTTTTGCTCCCCACTAAACACCCACCTCAAGTCCTTAGGCTAGGTGTCCTGTCTGCAGTCTCTCTATCCCAGGACCTATCACAATGCCTGGCAGACGGCGGGGTACCCAGTACCTGCTTGTGCCACAAACTCAGGCACTCCCTGATGTTAATTTTTTTTTTAATGCAGATAGGAGAGAAGAGAGAAAAGGATAGGTTTTAATTTTACCCTGCTGCCCCCAACTGTTCTCCCCAGAAGAAACCTCTGGCATCACTTGCTTGTGTATTCTTCCTGAGATATGCAATAACTGTATAACTTTACATTCAATCTAACTATATATTCATTAGATGTTATGGAGAAAGTAAGGCTGAGAAGAGATGGGGAGTTGCAATTTTAAAAAGAAAGGTCAGGAAGGGCCTCATTGAGAGGGTGACTTTATGCAAAGATCAGAAGGAGGTGAGGAAGAAGGTTGCTCTGGTCTGAGGTGGCTCATTCCAGGCAGAGGGAACAACAGGTAACAAGGCCTTGAAGCAGGGGGTCTCAGGCCTATTTGAGGCTCAGAAAGTGACACAGGGTGAGCAGCAGTGAAAATCACCTAAGGCGGCCACATTGCAGAGGGCTTTATAAACCACTCTAAGGACTTCAGGCTTTCTTGAACGAGAAGGGAAGGCACTACAATTATTGATCAGGAGTTACATAGTCTGACGAGTGGTTTTCAAAATTCACTTCCTCCGTGAAGAGACGTTTTTCTTTTTTGCAGTAGCTCTGGATTCCACTATGTGAAGGCGCTAGTTTATCCAGGCCTCTCAAATGTTCGACATATGGTCTACTTCCAATCTTTTGGATTCAAAGTATTCCAACGTTTCTTCCTCTCCAAGAATTCCAGCTGACAATTTTCCGATTAAACTTTTTTCTATAGTGATCCAACTCAATTCGGTCTTTTACACGTAATTTTCTCCTTCATTAAAGAAACAGGGTAATGTGCAATTTCACTGGTTCCGGTGTTCCCAGCTCAGACCCCCAGTCTAAAGCCCTCTTTCTACTCTCAAATGGTGCCTATGTGAGCAACTGGTTAAAAGGGGCAGGAACTGGGTGGGTATGCTTCCCGCTTCACTTCAGCCAAGGAAACACGCCAGCCAGGGGTCTGTCAGTGAACAACTCCTGGGGACGTTGGGGGCCCGGACTGAGGAACCGACAAGGTGCCCGAGTCGACCCGCCTGCACCCCGGCACCTCAGGGAATGGGTGATCAACAGATATTTACTTAGGAAGAGAGAACCCCCAGGTAACCCAGCAAGGAGCATCGCTGCACACCAGCCGCCAGTCCAGGGACGTCGCAAAGACGCGCGCCTGCGCGGCCTCGCCGGCTTTCCTTCCCACGACCTCCCTTCCAGCGCCTGCGTACCAAGCCCCGCTTCCCGCAGGCCTGCGAAGCCTGGGATGCTGGCTAGCTTTCCTGCCGACGGAGGTGGGAAGATAGGCTCGTACCCGACTCCATTGTCTCTCCCGTCCCAGCCTACCAGACTAACTATAAATGTTCCACCGCAAGTCACCCTAGAACGGAGGGACTTGATCCTTGAGAATTTCAGGAAACTGGCATGCGCCCAGGTACCCAGGAGAGTTGTGTTTGTGTGTGGGGGGGAACCACCCAGCGACTCCGCTTCAAACTACCGTGAGGCAGGGGCTGCCTTTGGGGCCCCGCCCCCCTCGCTTGGGTTTGGGGCCCCGCGAGACAGCGGGCAGGGGTGGGGGCGCCGAGAGCGGGGGCGGGGCGCAGTGGTCGAGTGACAGCCAGATCACCTATACCGGGCGCGGACCGCGGCGGAGTGGGCCCGGCAGCCAATGGAAAGCAGCGGGGGGCGGGGGGGGACCGGCCAGCGGGGAGAGGGAGCCCACGCGGGGGGACACGGGGGGAGGAGGGGACGGGCTCCCGATCCGGTTCCATCCGGTTCTCCCACCGCCCCCGTCGCGAGTCCCAGCAGCTCGGGCGCGGGAGGAGCGGCAGCTGCCAAGCAGCCCAGCTTCGCGAAGGCTCTCGGCGCGCTGCGGTCCGCAGGCTTCCGGCACGCGCCCGCCCCGCTGCCACGAAGCCCAAGAGGAAGGTGAGTGGGGGCCGCCGCCCGCACACGCCCCCTCCGCCGGCCAGGCCTACCGCGGCCCCCCGCGAGGTCCAGGCCTGCCGCGTGCACGGCGGCGCTGGGCCCCCGGGACGTGCGGTGGGCAGGAGGGCGCACAGCAGCCCCGGGCGCAGTGGTCTGGAATGTTCCGCAGCCGGAGGATTTTAACGCCGCGGCGGGAAGCCGCTGACGTCACGCGGCCGGGCTTTGTTCTCGAGCGCTGGCGCGGGGCGCTCGGGCACTTTTGTTTGCGGGCTGCGCCCATTCGCCTGTCTGCTTCCTTCCACAGGTCAGCTCCGCCGAGGGGGCAGCGAAGGAGGAGGTAAGAGCCCTGCTCTTCGGCATTGGGATGGGTTCAGTTTGAACTGTATCATTCATTTTGCTCATTTTCCTTTTCTCTTCTAAAGCCCAAGAGGAGGTTGGTGAGGTTGTCAGCTGTAAGTAAAGCGAGCCCCTTACCCGTTTCTTTTACGTGGGATCATACCCCGTGGAAAAACTCAGTGCTGCTGAAGCAGGGCCCAGCTGGACCCCCTGATTCTGAATGCCTCTGGATGCCCTGCCCCCATCCTGGCTGGCTTTATTCTGTGGCTAGAGATCAGAATGTCTCTGGGATGCCCTGCCCCAATGAGCTCAAGGCCTCTGGGATGCCCTTTCCCGGTTCAGGCTTCTTATCTTAGAAGATCACCTTGTAGATGCTTGCTAATTACAAACGATCACTTAGCATTTTCCCAGGTTACTCCCCCACGGTTCCTAGATCGTTGGCACCACAAAAGCTAAGATGACACAGGGGCATCATGAAAGGAGAACAGACATGCAGCTTCTGGGAGAATGCCCCGATTTTCCCTTAAATACCCCCAGCTGGTCTGAGAATGGAAGGCAGTTTTTGGCAATGTTAACCTGCTGCGTTCTCAAGACCACTGGTGCTCTGATAATAAACGCTTATTCTATGACTCAACTCTTGTGTCCATCTATTGACTGAGAGGTGCAGGTAGCACAAGCCCCAGACTCCTTTGGCCTCCGGTTACAGTTTCTGGCGACCCAGATGGGACAGCTTTGGGGCACCTCCTGTAAGTCTTTTGGCTTGCAGACAGTCTCAGGGGCTACCTGGACTGGTCCCATTCCTTGGTGTAAGACCAACCTCTGAAGCAGCTGCGGAGCGATTTTGCTACCAGAGGGGTACTTGCTCCAGGGCCCGCCCATCACGAATGCCTTTCTGCTCAGTTTGGATAGAATAAGCATTTGCTCTGTTTTCTTGCCTCTAGTAACTGGTTCCAGAAGTGGGGTGGCCCCAGCATGCGCAGCCGGAGGATTTTGCAGTCACCATCTGGGGCTCTTTTCTAAGGGTCATCTGGGGGTCATACTGACCCATTGGCGCCAAGTAGGTGACGCTGCAATATCCAGCAAGGCATAATGCTCCCACCAGTAAGAGGTTCTGTTTGCAAGCTTGCTCTGGTTCTGGAAGCGCACCTGTGGTTGGCAACTTTAGCAGGCCCATCTGCCGCACTGTAAAAGCCACCACGTCTGGGTTCTGCCTTTGGGCATCTGGTGGTCTTAAGGCCACATCTCTTTCTGGTTTAGCCCACTGGCCAACTGTGTGATGGTCGACGCGCCATATGTATATGGAGTAAGACGATGTCGCATCCAAAACTGTCATCTAGCTAGGTCTGTTTTCTGTAACTGGTGTTCAGATCCGAGTCTGATTCTGTTTTTCCTGGTATTTGTCTGGGTTTTGTTTGTCTGATCCAGGGAATATTTAGGTCTGTGTGTCAAGTGTGATTGCTTTTGTTCCCACTCAGTAAAGGATCTAAAGTTTCAGTCCCGACCGGGAGCCCACTGGGCAGAATATTAGGCCATTGGCAAGATTACAGCTATAAGCCGTTGAGCAAAAAGAAATTAGCATTCTATTGCAATACTGCTTTGCCAATGTATATATTAGATTCTGGGAGCACTGGTCACTCAATAGTTCCCTGAATTACTACTTGTATACTATTTTGTAACTGGATTCGTTCTGTTACAGGTCTGGGAAACAGGATGGAATTGCTTATGTAGAAGCCCAGTGGTCAAGGGTGTGTTGGGATAGTCCATGCAAAGGAAAAGATAAATGATTGCTCGAAAAAGAAAGCATAACCCCTGGTGGTCCTGTCTAGCAGCAGCATGAAGGCTGCAAAAACCAAAACAAACAAACAAAAAGTTTGGAATTGGTATGGATTAGACACCAACTCTATATTCAGAATCTTGGCAAAAGTGGAGATCTTACAAGTTTTTTTTTTCTCTCAGTGACTCAAGATCTGGCAAATAACCTGAAGGGTAAACCACAACTAACTACTACTGCCTGAGGCTGAAGTAACTGAAGGAAAAAAGGTGGCATTTTTAAAAACAAGTCACTAGTCAGTCTCTCAATCCAGACCTCCACCCTTTTGTTGCAGCCTATTTGAAATTGTACAGGGCAATTGTAAGATCTTAGGTCCTCTCTGCAATTGGCAATAGTTCTGTTTCTGTGTGTATGATCTCTGATCTCTGGCTTGTCTGTGTTTTACATATGTAATGCAGTGTTTTTGCCTCGGGATGGTATTATCAAATTATGATATTTGATTGGCTTAAAGAAAAAGGTTAAACGGTTATATAAATTAGAAACAAATAATAAAAAACTAACCCAAGTACTTTTTAGGATCATGTGATATAAGAAAATATTTGATACTAAGGCTAGTTTAACTCTTGGCTGAATTAGCTATGTCTTTTAAGGTCATTAATATAAAATATAGTATCTTTTTACCTAGGTTTACAAAAATAAATTCATGTTACAGAATTTGTCAAGAAAATAGCTTGGGTAATAAGTAACTTTGAAATCTCATAGACTTAAGAACTAATAAAATGTTAACTGAAATAAGATTTTAGATGAAACTTTTTAGTAATTATATAGTGTGGATGTCTGGATGTGGTTTCTCAGCATCTGTTGGTAGCTTAAGATTTCAGGTTTACTAAGTTGTGTTAAATGATAAAAATTATTAAATATCTAGGCATTTTGAAATAACAAACCGCTGAGATATTAATTATTGGATGAATCTAAGTTCATCTATTTCTGGCTCCTGGTCACAAGAATGTTGAAAGATAGATTAAAGTCTGTTAATAAATATATCTTATATTTTATTACAAAAGCCTATGCTTTTGAGGTTTGCCAAATATGCCTCTGGGTTTGCCAGTGGAAATACTAATTGTTTGCTTTCAGTTGTCAGTAAAATTAAGGTTGTGAAGGTTATGGATTCCAATTATTATGAAGGAAATATGATGTGTTTTCAAGGAAGGTAGGCGGTGTGGAAGTACATTTTTGAAGAAACTGAAAGAATGTAGTTTGTCCTAAAGATGGTTATTTCTAATTGAGTGAAAAGAGACAAACTAAGTAGAACTGGGAAAGTTATAGAAGGTTTGTAAAGGAAAAATCTTGAAAGAATTTTATGTATGGTAAAGCTAAATGCAATTAATTAAGTAAATTTAAATATCAAAAGTAAGCTGGTGCAAAATTAGTTTTCTCTCTCTGCTAAGTAAGACAAAGTTTGTTACAAGACTATTGGTCTGCTACTGATATGAAAAAGTTTTCTGCCTGAAAATTGAAAATTATGTGTCATCTAAATATTTTTCTGTTTTATATCATCTTTGTTAGGTCTTTAGTTACTCAAGAGAACTAAATCTAAGAACTAAGTTTTGCTAAGAGTTATGTAAACTTCTGTATTTTTAGAACTGCTGGAGTTCATGTGCCCTCCTCGGCATCAGAGAATAGGCCAGTGTAAGGAAGCTTAGCCTAATGGGTATTGTAATGGTTCTGGCCCACAGTTACATCCCTGATAAAAGAGGCTCAGATCCCGGAAAAGGCCAGAAAATTTGCTTAAATATTTTTAACAATCGACACAGGGAAAACGAGGAAAGACAGGAACAGTAAAACTGGAGATGAGGCCAGAGACGGGCCAGATTTTCGGCTGCAGTTAATAGATGGGCGAAGTCCAGGGCCACCTCAGGGTCACCCCACCAGCCCCAGAAGAGGAAACGCCAGATAAAGGAGACTACTTTGGCTATAAAAGCCCAGATCACTGGAATGAGGACTATTCTGATCCTCCAAACTAGAAGGGCACTAGCGGAGGGAGTGCCTCCTGCTCTGAAGTGAGTGGGGATCAACTCCGTCCCCAAAATGGCAGTGATCACTGTTGGGCTCGAAGTTCCCAGAGGCTCCCTAGCGGTTCTCATCACAGGGAAGGAACTGCGGGTGACCCTTGATGTGGCAGGTAAGCCTGTTGATTTCCTGATTCATATGGAAGCCATTTATTCTTTCCTGACCACTCGCTCTGGACCTATTTGTTTCCTTTAAAACCTACTCGGTTGTAAAGAGAAAAAGCCCCTGGATTTGGGCTCATTTTAGTCAGCCTGTTCCTTACGTTGGACCTGTACCTTAGGGGAAATGTAAAATGGGCAAATCAGACTTAAGAAGGACCCTGGAAAGGTTTTGTCAGGAGATCTCTAAGCCCTGGCTCTAACTGCTGCTCATTTATATTCTGACCTCAAATTCTATTATTTCCTATGTTGTTAACTTGAGAAAGGTTCAGCAGGCACATATATATACATATATATATATATCCGAAACCACCCCCAGGCCTCTACATATTGTAACCCCGGAAAGTCAGGGAACCAAGTACTGTTGGAAGCCCAGAGGGGGAGGGGTCTCAATCAATTAGCTCCTAAATGGAAGGGACCCTTTGCAGATTTCCTGAGCACCCCACCTGTTGTCGGGCTTCAGAGAGTTGGTGGCTGGGTCCACTTCCCTCAAATGAAACTGATTTCATTTAAGTCTCCACAGGACGCCCCCAGAAGGAAGGCTGTCACTCCTGTTCCTGTGAGCCAATTGAAGACCTGCAGCTCCTCTTCATGCAGAACTGCTGGAGCTGCCCATTATTGCCTCTCTACTTGTGCCCACCTGGGATTGAATGCCTTTTGGCTCTCCTTTTCCCCGGCCTTCTCTAGGGAGAATAAGAAAACTAATATCTTTGTAAAAATTTTATGACACAATAGCTAGGTTCAGTAGCCTCTCTGACTGCGGACATGCCATAAACAGCCCCCCTCCCCGCTATGATAGATTCACAAGAAACTCTAGTGCCCATAGGCAGGGACAGTGCCCATGCTCCGCAGGAGCAGCCAAGAACAGTCATCGTTCCCTACACTTGCGACCGTACTAATTTTATAGACAAAAGGAATACAGCACGGGAGAATTGAAGCAGGGCCCAGCTGGGCCCCCTGACTCAGAATGCCTCTGGATGCCCTGCCCCCATCCTGGCTGGCTTTATTCTGTGGCTAGAGCTCAGAATGCCTCTGGGATGCCCTGTCCCAACCCAAGTGGGCTTCACACCCTTGTGGCTGAGCTCAATGCCTCTGGGATGCCCTGTCCCGGTTCAGGATTCTTATCTTAGAAGATCACCTTGTAGCTACTTGTTAATTACAAACAAGTGCTTAGCATTTCCCAGGTTACTCCCCCATGGTTCCTGGACCGCTGGCGCCACAAGAGCTAAGATGGGGTGGGGTGGGGGGTAGAGTGCATCATGAAAGGAGAACAGACATGCAGCCTCTGGGAGAGTGCCCTGATTTTCCCTTAAATACCCCCAGCTGGTCTGAGAATGTTCTAGCAGTTTTTGGAGATGTTTACCCGCTGCATTCTCAGACCACTGGTGCTCTGATAATAAACGCTTATTCTATGACTCAACTCTTGTGTTGATCTATTGGCTGAGCGGCACAGGCAGCACGAGCCCCCCGGACTTGTTTGATTTCTGGTTACACTACCTTTGCCTTTCAGAAACCTGCTCCTGCAAAACTGGAAACGAAGCCCAAAAAGGCGTCAGGAAAGGTGGGTTTCAAACTTACAATAAGAGTCTGTGGTGTCTTCGAAATGCAGCAGTGCTACGCAACGTGTGACTTTCCTTAATAAAGCCATTGCTGACCCCTAAGGTCTTGTGATACTGTTAATGACTAAGATCTTGACTTTGAATCTGTCACAATAATTAAGAGATGTCAGTCTCCTGGAGTCGAACTTTTATCGTATTTATCTACTTAAACTTTGTATTTCAATAAGTAGACTTTTTTTCTTCTGATCTGGGTAAAATATAACAGATATAGTTATCCTGGCTTATGGGAATATGTGTCACATTAATGCTGCTGCAGAATTTAGGACACTTAAGATGGCTAGAAATACTAAATATCGGCTTACAAAGGAAACTCATTCTTTGTGTTGTGTATGTTTGGGGTCAGTGGTTGTCTGGTTGTCCATTGGTTGCATGCTTGTACTTTTTTTTTTTTTAATTTTTATTGGGGAATATTGTGTTTCTCCAGTGCCCATCAGCTCCAAGTCATTGTCCTTCAATCTTAGTTGCAGGGGTCACAGCCCACCATGTGGGAATTGACCTGGCAACCTTGTTGTTAAGAGCTCGCACTTTAACCAACTGAGCCATCCGGCCGCCCCTCTGAAAGCTCAGCGGCAGCTCCTTGTCTTCAATCTAGTTGTGGAGGGCACAGGTCACTGACCCATGTGGGAATCGAACCGGCAACCCTGTTCAGAGCTCGCGCTATAACGAACTGAGCCATCTGGCCACCCTCATGCTTGTAATTTTGACAATAACGGCAAAGCTAGGACTGAGGCCAGAAGAAAAGGAATGTGTTAAGTTTTTGCATGTAAAGTTCACAGGCCAAATTAGAGCGGATCACGTGTGTGAGTAGATCAAAAGTAGCGTTCTCCAAGAACATAACTATTCTAAAAGTATTTCATTTGCGTTTATGTGTTAAGGAGTTCACTAAATCATTTTTTCCTAACAGAGTAAGTTAATCATAAATAACGTGATGCTTGTTGCTCTGGAATAGATTGGTGGTTGCGTTGTTCACATTGCAGCTCCTGGAATAAAGTTCTTGGGGACATGTACTTTTGGAAACAAGTTGGACGAGTCGAATATGTGTAAATCATTTGTTATTGTGAATTTGGATATAGTATTGAAACCTCCCCTGGCAAAGCTCACCATGTTCTTGAGGGGAATTCATGGTGTGATTAATTTCTGTTCACTCAAAACTTAAGTGAGAGCTTGCTATTTGAAATCTCCAAAAAAATTCTGAACTACCATCACCCCTTTCCTAAAAGCATAGGTGGAAGCTTAGCACCGCATAACCAAAGGGTTTTGTTTCATCTCTTTATTTAAACATTGTACAGAGCTGAGTGTAAAATTTTAATTTATCTTCAATAGTAGTTCTGGTTTGTGATCTTTTTAAAGGATGTTGGAGGAAGGTATAAGCATAATACATCAGCTTAGAATTTCTCACAGCAGAAAATAATGCAGTAATTCTCTACACAAAGTTAGACTATCCCAGAAACTTTCGAAGGCTTAAAAATAATAGTAGATCTGTTGCAAAATGTTGGCTGGAACAGTGTACTATTGTTATCCATCTTTTTTTCTTTGCTTTTTAAAAATAAACCAATTGGCTGAAATACTATGCCTATTTCCCTGTTAAATTGTTCTTCCTTTCCTTATTGATTTCTGTCTATATTTTGATCTGCCCTAAAATTTTGTTAATTTTACCTCCAGTTTGGGACATCAAATGTAATCAACATTTTTCTTCCTCTCTGAAAGGCTAACAGCGTAAGTCTTCATGTTAGTGTTCCTTGAGGAGCAAGCCTGTCAGTTCAGTTTTCCCAAAGGAAAGGGGTCAGGGGTGGCTTTTTGTCCCCCTTTAGTTTATGTAATACACCTTTGTCTTCGTAATTGATCCATTTAAAACCTTAAACGGAAGGTAATGCTTTTGATGTATAGGTTACCGTACTGCAGGATAGACATGCTGTTTTCAAAACATGTGTTCCAGTGTGTGCTTCTGACTTGTACAGTTTCCTTAGAAGTGAATCTTTTTAAGGTTGAAACATACATTAGGAAACCATATTGATTTGTTTTGTTTCTGGGATGGCCGGTTAGCTCAGTTGGTTAGAGTGCAGTGCTGGTAGCACCAAGGCTGCCAGTTCAGTCACCACATGGGCTGCTGAGAGCTGTGCCCTCCTTAGGAAAAAAAAAAATTGTTATTTTGTTTCATCTAGCTTTCTAGCTAATAATAGTTAAAAGTATTATTTTAGTCCAGGCTATTGCATATTCTATTTTCACTTTTAAGGCTTTACATCTTTAAGTTACTGTGGTAGTGATTGTGAAATTAATAAAAAATTTGATTGCAAAAGGATAGTCTTTAAGTATAGAAGCAATTGTGACATTTCCTGGTGGCAATGTGCGTGGCAGTGTTATCCTAAATATGTTTGTTTATATAAGTTTTTGTTCTAAAGCTATTAAATTAGTAGTCATCATGCTGCCTTTATGTATGGCGTGCCACCATTGGTACACACTGTCTCGCACTGATGTTTCCCCCTTAGCATTGACGTCTGAGGGCTACCTGCGTGTCTCTGTGGCCATGTAACTCAAGTATTGGTCACTACTGGTAGGGGTCTTTTATGCAATTTACTGGCGACCTAACTTAATTTAATTTAGGTGTTTCTACTTTCTTTACATGAAATAAATATTTCTTCCCCACTGATGGATGGTATCCAAAAATATTGTTTTATGTTGTTTTAAAATGCCTCAACTTTTGAACCTATTTTGTCATCATACTAATTAATACATGTGTTTTCAGATTCCTCAAACACCTAAATGAAAATGATAAACTCAAAATTGATCCTTTTGGCTACTCATTATATTAGTTTGGTGCAAAAGTAATTGCGGTTTTTGCATTGTTGAAATTTGCCGTTTGATATTGGAATACATTCTTAAATAAATGTGGTTGTGTTATACATTATTTTAATGAGAATTTCTCACTTTATTTTTTTTGCTAATGACTTATTGCTTGCTTTTTATTTTATGTTTATTTTAGACTATGGAAATGATGTTAAACAAAAAGCAAATTCGTGCGATTTTCTTATTCGAGTTCAAAATGGGTCGTAAAGCAGCAGAAACAACTCGCAACATAAACAACGCATTTGGCCCAGGAACTGCTAACGAACGTACAGTGCAGTGGTGGTTCAAGAAGTTTTGCAAAGGAGACGAGAGCCTTGAAGATGAGGAGCATAGTGGCCGGCGATCGGAAGTTGACAACGACCAACTGAGAGCCATCATCGAAGCTGATCCTCTTACCACTACACGGGAAGTTGCCGAAGAACTGAACGTCGACCATTCTACGGTTGTTCGGCATTTGAAGCAAATTGGAAAGGTGAAAAAGCTCGATAAGTGTGTGCCTCATGAGCTGACCGAAAATCAAAAAAATTGTCGTTTTGAAGTGTCATCTTCTCTTATTCTACGCAACAACAATGAACCATTTCTGGATCGGATTGTGACATGCAATGAAAAGTGGATTTTGTACGACAACCGACGTCGACCAGCTCAGTGGTTGGACCGCGAAGAAGCTCCAAAGCACTTCCCAAAGCTAAACTTGCACCAAATCAAAATCATGGTCACTGTTTGGTGGTCTGCTGCCGGTCTGATCCACTACAGCTTTCTGAGTCCCGGCGAAACCATTACATCTGAGAAGTATGCTCAGCAAATCGATGAGATGCACCGAAAACTGCAACACCTGCAGCCGGCACTGGTCAACAGAAAGGGCCCAATTCTTCTCCATGACAACGCCCGACTGCACATCACACTACCAACGCTTCAAAAGTTGAACGAATTGGGCTACGAAGTTTTGCCTCATCCGCCATATTCACCTGACCTCTCGCCAACCGACTACCACTTTTTCAAGCATCTAGACAACTTTTTGGAGGGAAAGCGCTTCCACAACCAGCAGGATGCACAAAATGCTTTCCAAGAGTTTGTCGAATCCCGAAGCATGGAGTTTTATGCTACGGGAATAAACAAACTTATTTCTCGTTGGCAAAAATGTGTTGATTGTAATGGTTCCTATTTTGATTAATAAAGATGTCTTTGAGCCTAGTTATAATGATTTAAATTCACAGTCTGAATTGTCTTTAGAAAATGAAAACTGTTTCCATGCCCAGAGCTGTCATTCAGGCACAAGGAACACATATTTTCTTCCCTCCCTGAAGAATTCAGTCCTAAATTAGGTGGGCAGAGCAGGGTAGGGGTGCAGGGAGCCAGTGACGAGGGAGTGGCCCCGCATGGGGACTCAGAGCCCAAGTACAGTGAGGAGGGCATTCCCGCAGAGGGAAACCCTGGTGGTAAGAGGTGGCGTCAGAGCCAAGCACAGTGCTGTGGAGGTCTAAAGAAAGGGCAGCCTGGCATGGAGTCAGAGCCGGAGCAGGGTGAGGGGCGTGACCGAGATAAGAGGAAGTCATCCTGCCAAACACATACCGTAGCCCAATGTGGGCTGGAGAGGGGGCAGCACAGGAGACGGGAGCGCAGTTACAAATGATTGATCAAATAAAGTAAACATACTGGGGAAGCTGGGAGCCACTTTTCTCACTGTCAGTCCTGGGGCGCCTGCACAGTGCACCCCTGACCAGGACGCTCTCTGGACCCTCTGCAGCACCAGGCCTCAGACGCCTGCGCAGTACTCCTCCCTGCACCCCAAACAGAGAGGGCTCTCCCCGATGGGAGTCTTTGACCCCTCCTCTGGCTAAAGAAAGTCCCGGATTGCCTACTAAGTGAACATGGCTCGCTTATCTGTGTGTTCTGTGACCAGCTTGAAAAGAAAAAACTCTCAGGAAAATTCCAAGTCAACACCAGGGACTGGGGTGTCCTTATCCAGGCACCACCCCCCACTCCAGTGGGGTGAGATCCCCTCCCAGGACCTTGCGAGGCTTTGCTGGGCTGAGGACTCCACACGCGTCAGAGTCTTCCTCCAGGGCCTCAGGCCAGGGGACCAGTGGCCCCACTAGAGGGTGGTGCGCGCCTCTCTTAGTAGGTCTAGCCTGCAGCAGCAGCCTCGTGTGACAGTGGACTAGCTGCAGAGCATGGGTTTGGTGCGGGCTTGGGGAAGGAGCCAGAGATGATCACAGGTCTCGTTTACAGCTGCTGCAAATCCCAAACACACACTCCAACTTCCCCTCTGCTGATGAGAAATTAGCACAATTCATAGAGGAATATAAAAGTAATAGCCCCTTTGTGCAATTGAGGTTAGCTGTGTGTGGCTCCAACATGAGGTGAGATGGGATGCGGTACACAGGAAGGATGGAGGTGATACCGCAAGAAAGATGGACAGGAAACCGACAAATGGGAGAAAACAACTGCAATCATATAGCCAACAAAGAATTAGTATCCAGAATATAAAAACTCCCAACTCAAGAACAAAAACCAAACAGCCCCTCACTCCTGCTGTGGGCATACAGAGGGCGCCCTTCCCCTGGAGACAGCTCCTTATGCCCAATTTAAAAAGGGGCAAAGGTCTTGAATAGACGTTTCTCTAAAAAAGAGACACAGATGGCCAATAAGCACACGAAATGATGTTCAACATCATCAATCAATAGGAAAAATGAAAATCAAAGCCACAATGATATACTACTTTGCATCTATTAGGAGGGCTAGCGTCAAAACAACCTACAATAAGTGTCGGAGAATGTGGAGAAATTGCAACTCTTGTGCACTGCTGGTGAGAATGTAAAATGGTGCAGCTGCTGTGGAAAATAGTATGGCAGTTTCTCAAAACAATTAAATGTAGAATTAGTATGTGATCCACCAATTCCATTTCTGGGTATTTTCCCAAAGGAACTGAAAACACACTGGCAGGGATATTTGCACACCTATGGCCTAGCAGCATTATTCACAGTTGTCAAAAGGTGGAAACAACCCAAATGTCCGTCAAAAGTTGAACAGATAAACAAAACGTGGTCTATCCATACAATGGAATAACATTTAGCCTTAAAAAGGAAGACAATGCTCTGCCGGCTTTCTTTCTCTTCTGGGCCAATCCAAGTGGCAAGTACTCCCAGCTTTTTCCAGAGAAATTTATCAACAGTAAACTTTTTGTAAAAAAAAAAAAAAAGGAAATCTTAACACATGCTACTAGAGGGATGAACCCTAAAGACATTATGCTGAGTGAAATAAGCCAGACATATACGGACAAATACTATATGATTTCACTTATTTGAGGTACTTAGAATAGTCACATTCATATAAACAAAAAGTAGAATGGTGGTTGCTGGGAAGAGGGAGAATGGGGAGTTAGTGTGTAATGGGTACCGTTTCAGTTTAGGAAGATGGAAAACGTGATGGATGGTGGTGAAGGCTGCACAACGATGTGAATGAACTTAATGCCCCTGAACTGTACACCTAATAATGGTTAAAATGGTAAACTTTCGTTACCTATAGTTTATCACAATTTTTTACAAAGAAGAAAGATGGGCAGGGGCCAGCTCTTCAAGGCTCTCTTATGCAATGCTACGGACTTGGGACATCATCTTAAAGACTAGATGGCATCAGGAAAGATCTGAAGGGGGGTGGGGTTAAGAGAGAAGTCCCTATGCGGGCAGAAAGGCCCTAAAACAGAGCTTTACACAAAACAGGCACTCAACGAATACCGACAGAATAAAACTAAAGAAGTAGAAATCCTGCTGAGTCCTAAATACCCCCCACCAGTAGCAATTTGTATCAGGAGAAAAAGCAGGGAGAACGGAGTTTCCCAGAATAATACTACAACACGTGCACCCAATTTTTCAGTCTGACTCTGCCTCGCACTCCCGCTGTGGGCCAACAGAGGGCGCCCTTCCCCAGGCAACAGCTCCCTATGTTTCTCACACACACATCCCCCCATCAAATTTGCCATCCAAGCCCCCTATTCATGCTGCAGTAGGCAGAGCAGAACTAGGAGAATCACAAATCGAGGATCAAATCTCCAGCCTGATGGTCACTAGCTGGATGAATTTCTGAGCTGCACTAGTAGGAAGGCGGGGCCATCTTTTCCATCAGGTTCTCGGTCTTCCGGGCTTCCATAGTTGTGTCCACCCCACCACTCCTGCCCGTGGCACCAGTTTTCCAAATCGGTGGTTTGGCTCCTACCGTCTCTCTACTTTTGTTGTGTCTGCAAATCACTTGTGTTGTTATTTAATTAAGTCTTTAAATTGAGTCACTTTTATTACTACATAAATACTAATAAATCTGAACAATTTACAAAACTAAACACCTGAAAAATAAGTATTAATTAAAAGGCACTGTTTATAATAAAATAGTTAACCTACATTTAGGTTGGTGACGTAAGAAACGTCCAAACCTGTAGAGAATTTTAATGAGTTTGAGCCAAACTTACAATTGCTGGGAAGCAAAATCTCAACAAATTGAGAAAATGCTCTGGAGAAGGGCACTTTTGCAGCTTATTTTATACATTAGAATTCAAGAAGGAGACGTAAGGAGGGTTACATGAAATCCTCTGATGGTAGATTAAGAGAGTGGAAGAAAACAAAGAGGGGGAATCTCTGGGATATGATAAAAAGTAAAAAGGAGAGACAGATTTCTTTTACTTTGGTGGGTACAGGATAGTTAACATTTACAGCATATAGGGATGGTATTCGGGGGACAAGATAACAATGAGGGGTGCTGTGGTCTCATGCTCTGGTGTGGTGGGTTGTGCCCTGAGGGATCCTGAAAAAGGGGATTACTCTGACATTCCAAGGGTATGTTATCTTAGATGGATGCAAAAAGACAACAGACAGGCTTGCTTAAGGTAAAGATTAACCTTTGTCAAGGAAGCTACAGGCTAGGACGTGAGTACCTGACATGACCTGCTTTCAGTTAGGAATTTTTGTGTTGAAACCATCCTGTGTGCTTGATTTCAGCTCTGAGTTTGTAGGGCCCTCCATGCTGGCCTCCCCTGAGCTTGTCAGGTTTAGTATGTGGCCCATTTTTTGTCCACAAGATGAAGATGAGGTTTTACAGCAAAATAATCCCAATTCATATATATGTATAGCAAATAAAGCAAAAGACGTCTAGCTGCGTCTTCTGCCATGGTTGGAGTCTGAGAACTAATACCTAATTAAAATGAATCAAGGAGCTGTGGTGCTACAAATGTCTGTTTCAAGAAAACGTGAAGCGAAGCTATTTAATAGATTTTAGGGTTTCCAGGAGGGAATTCCTGCCCGTTCTCAGGAATTTTTTTTGCTTTCCTGTTCCTGAATCGTGAGAAAAGTTGGGAAATCGGGAAAATCAGCTCCTTGAACCCAGGTGGTTGGTAGTATCAGCCGTCACTTTGTGGAAACGATTCAATGTGGAGAACAGAAAACAGTTTATATCTCAGGATTCGGGAACGGGAAAGCGCAAAAAAATTCCTATGAATGGGCAGGAATTCCCACCTGGAAACCCCAATAGCAGTAAAGTGAATTCTTTCCATGGAAAGGCATCTTGGTGGGTAGGTGATGCTGAACTGACCAAAACAAAAGACAGGCTGGGGGCCTGCCTCTCCTCCAGAGTCTTCCCCTTCAGCTGGACCATCCAAAGCTGCAGCCAGACTACTGGCTCCTCTACTCACGAGATTTAGAAGAATTTAAAGGGAAAAACAGCCTAGTGAAAAGTGATAGCAGCTCCTCCTCTGCCTCTGCATTTCAGGCTGAAGAGGAGAGTATCAGCTCTTCCCACCCTTCCACACCCCACCCCACTATTAGATACCCCTATGAGGACAATCACCAACTCCTGATGAGGCGAGAATTTGACAAAAGACACCAGAGAATGTCCTTGATTGTGCAGCAGTGGTGGGAGAGGACTGGCCTTCAGAGGTAACCCAATTTGGATAACTCAGCTCTCTCCTATTGCTTCATTTGGGCAGCTCTCAAAAAGAGCACTAACAATTGAAGGCTGCATTTTTCTACTAACACGTGGAAAGAAAATATGAAAGCCAAGACATCTCAATATAAATCAGTCTAGATCTAGTAACCAGAGATGTGCTCAGACTGAGTGACAGGGACAGTTACTGAGGGCGGCCAACACCAAGTGGATTCCTCTCTACAGGCACACCCAGGTGGCAGCACTGAAATGCAAGGTGAGACAAAATGACATCAACTAGTCCCAAAACTGTGAAAACAGAGGGGACAAAGAGAAGAGACGATTTACTGGGGACTGAATTTACTTATTCTTAGCTTTGCCCACTTGGTCTTACTAAATGAAAATGATGATGTTGATGATGATGGTGGTGGTTGTGGTGGTGGTATCATACAGGGTTGAATCAAAGTGCAGACTGATCATCCTTCCACTGGAAACTAGGGGTGCATCAATATTCAGAGTGAATTAGGTAAAATCTGCAGTGTTCGTTTTGGTCACTGGCACAAATTTAGCTCAGGCAGTGACCTTGAATGCACAAATTTTATAACCATTGCATTGCTCATTAGCTGTCAGTCCTGGACTTCTATATATTGGCAGCCTGGTTTTGGATCCAGGATGGCTAACAATGAATGAAGTGTGAGCATCTCTTGGAGACGTGCATTTTATAATAGTAGAGCTAAATGTACAAGCATTCTTTTTTTCCCAATTATAATTAACATTCACATTGTATTCGTTTCAGGCGTACAACATAATGAGTAGACATTTACATAATTTACGAAGTGTTCCCCCATAAGTCTAGTACCCACCTGGCACCACACACAATTATTACAATATTATTGACTATATTCCCGATGCTATACTTTACATCCCTGTGTCTGTTTCGTAACTGTCAATTTGTACTTTTAATCCCTTCACCTTTCCCACCCATCCCTCCACCTCCCTTCTATCTGGCAACCATCAGTTTGTTCTCTGTATCTATGAGTTTGTTTCTGTTTTGACTGTTCATTTTGTTTTTAGATCTACATATAAATGAGATCATATGGCATTTGTCTCTCAGCCTGAATTATTTCACTTAGCATAATACCCTCTAGTCAAGCATTTTCTGTGTATGTGTGTACATGTGTGAATGCATATGTGTGCATGTACATGTGTCTATGTGTGTTGATCAGAAAGAAAAACATAAAATTGGAATTTGAGCTATTTTCCTGTGTTTAACTTGTTTAAAAAGCACTTATGCAAAATTTTTTAATGCAAATCTCAAATTATCCTCAGACAGCACTGTTAATATTGGTAGATAGTGGCTGAACAACATTGTAAATATACTAAATGCCACTGAATTGTACACTTCAAAATATTGATTTTATATGAATTTCACCTCAATTAAAAAATATATTGTCTATTTGAGGCTCAGAAAGTGAAACAGGGTGAGCAGCAGTGAAAATCACCTAAGGCGGCCAGATTGCAGAGGGCTTTATAAACCACTCTAAGGACTTCAGGCTTTCTTGAACGAGAAGGGAAGGCACTACAATTATTGATCAGGAGTTACATAGTCTGACGAGTGGTTTTCAAAATTCACTTCCTCCGTGAAGAGACGTTTTTCTTTTTTGCAGTAGCTCTGGATTCCACTACGTGAAGGCGCTAGTTTATCCAGGCCTCTCAAATGTTCGACATATGGTCTACTTCCAATCTTTTGGATTCAAAGTATTCCAACGTTTCTTCCTCTCCAAGAATTCCAGCTGACAATTTTCCGATTAAACTTTTTTCTATAGTGACCCAACTCAATTCGGTCTTTTACACGTAATTTTCTCCTTCATTAAAGAAACAGGGTAATGTGCAACTTCACTGGTTCCGGTGTTCCCAGCTCAGACCCCCAGTCTGAAGCCCTCTTTCTACTCTCAAATGGTGCCTATGTGAGCAACTGGTTAAAAGGGGCAGGAACTGGGTGGATATGCTTCCCGCTTCACTTCAGCCAAGGAAACACGCCAGCCAGGGGTCTGTCAGTGAACAACTCCCGGGGACGTCGGGGGCCCGGACTGAGGAACCGACAAGGTGCCCGAGTCGACCCGCCTGCACCCCGGCACCTCAGGGAATGGGTGATCAACAGATATTTACTTAGGAAGAGAGAACCCCCAGGGTAACCCAGCAAGAAGCATCGCTGCACACCAGCCGCCAGTCCAGGGACGTCGCAAAGACGCGCGCCTGCGCGGCCTCGCCGGCTTTCCTTCCCACGACCTCCCTTCCAGCGCCTGCGTACCAAGCCCCGCTTCCCGCAGGCCTGCGAAGCCTGGGATGCTGGCTAGCTTTCCTGCCGACGGAGGTGGGAAGATAGGCTCGTACCCGACTCCATTGTCTCTCCCGTCCCAGCCTACCAGACTAACTATAAATGTTCCACCGCAAGTCACCCTAGAACGGAGGGACTTGATCCTTGAGAATTTCAGGAAACTGGCATGCGCCCAGGTACCCAGGAGAGTTGTGGGTGGGGTCACCGAAGGACCACGTGGCGGGCGCCCGCCAATCGGCGCATAGACCGCACTTTGCGGCTCCGCTTCAAACTACCGTGAGGCAAGAGCTGCTCCTGGGGCCCCGCCCCCCTCGTTTGGGTCTGGGGCCCGGCAAGACGCGGGCAGGGGTGGGGGCGCCGAGAGCGGGGGCGGGGCGCAGTGGTCGATTGACAGCCCGCCTCACCTATTTCGGGCGAGGACTGCGGCGGAGTGGGCCCGACAGCCAATGGAAAGCGGCGGGGGGCGGCCCGCCCAGCGGGGAGGGGGAGCCTTGGCCGGGGGACGCGGGGGGAGGAGGGGGCGGGCTCCCAATCCGGTTCCATCCGGTTCTCCCACCGCCCCCGTCGCGAGTCCCAGCAGCTCGGGCGCGGGAGGAGCGGCAGCTGCCAAGCAGCCCAGCTTCGTGAAGGCTCTCGGCGCGCTGCGGTCCGCAGGCTTCCGGCACGCGCCCGCCCCGCTGCCACGATGCCCAAGAGGAAGGTGAGTGGAGACCGCCGCCCGCACACGCCCCCTCCGCCGGCCAGGCCTACCGCGGCCCCCCGCGAGGTCCAGGCCTGCAGCGTCCACGGCGGCGCTGGGCCCCCGGGACGTGCGGTGGGCAGGAGGGCGCACAGCAGCCCCGGGCGCAGAGCTCTGGAACGTTCGGCGGTCGGAGGATCCTGGTGGGAGATTCGAACGCGGCGGCGGGAAGCCGCTGACGTCACGCGGCCGGGCATTGTTCTCCAGGGCGGGCGGGCGCGGGGCGCTCGGGCACTTTTGTTTGCGGGCTGCGCCCATTCGCCCGTCTGCTTCCTTCCACAGGTCAGCTCCGCCGAGGGGGCAGCGAAGGAGGAGGTAAGAGCCCTGCTCTTCGGCCTTGGGGTGGGTTCAATTTGAACTGCATCATTCATTTTGCTCATTTTCTTTTTCTCTTCTGAAGCCCAAGAGGAGGTCGGCGAGGTTGTCAGCTGTAAGTAAAGCGAGCCCCTTACCGTTTCTTTTCCGTGGGATCATACCCAGTGAAGAAACTCAGTGCTATCTTTGCCTTTCAGAAACCTCCTCCTGCAAAAGTGGAAACGAAGCCCAAAAAGGCGTCAGGAAAGGTGGGTTTCCAACTTAACAGTAGGAGACTGTGGAGTCTTCGAAATGCAGCAGTGCTACGCAACGCATGACTTTAAAGCCATTCGGGCCCCTAAGAACTTGTGATACTGTTAATGACTAATATCTTGATTTTGAATATGTCACAATAATTATTAGATGTCAGTCTCCTGGAGTCAAAATTTTATCGTATTTACCTACTTACCTTTTATATTTTAATAACTTACGTAGACTTTTTTTTCTTCTTTGGGTAAAATATAATGGATATGGTTATCCTGGCTTATGGAAATATATGTCACATTAATGTTTCTGCAGAATGTAGGCCGCTTAAGATGGCTAGAAATTTTAAATACTGGTTTACAAAAGAAACTCATTCTTTGTGTCGTGTACGTTGCGGGGTCAATGGTTGTCCATTGGTTGCATGCTTGTACTTTTGACAATAACAGCAAAGCTAGGACTGAGGCCAGGAGAAAAGAAATGTGTTAAGTTTTTGCATGTAAAGTTTGCAGGCCACGTAAGAGGGGATCGTGTGTGTGTGTGTGTGTGTGTGTGTGTGTGTAGATCAAAAGTAGCATTCTCCAAGAACATAACTATTCTAAAAGTATTTCATTTGCGTTTATGTGTTAAGGAGTTCACTAAATCATTTTTTCCTAACAGAGTAAGTTAATCATAAATAACGTGATGCTTGTTGCTCTGGATAGATTGGTGATTCGTTGTTCACATTGCAGCTCCTGGAATAAAGTTCTTGGGGACATGTACTTTTGGAAACTTAAGTTGGATGAGTTGAATATGTGTAAATCATTTGTTACTGTGAATTTGGATATAGTATTGAAACCTCCCTTGGCAAAGCTCACCATGTTCTTGAGGGGAATTCATGGCGTGATTCATTTCTGTTCACTCAAAACTTAAGTGAGAGCTTGCTATTTGAAATCTCCAAAAAAATTCTGAACTACCATCACCCCTTTCCTAAAAGCATAGGTGGAAGCTTAGCACCGCATAACCAAAGGGTTTTGTTTCATCCCTTTATTTAAACATTGTACAGAGCTGAGTGTAAAATTTTAATTTATCTTCAATAGTAGTTCTGGTTTGTGATCTTTTTAAAGGATGTTGGAGGAAGGTATAAGCATAATACGTCAGCTTAGAATTTCTCACAGCAGAAAATAATGCAGTAATTCTCTACACAAAGTTAGACTATCCCAGAAACTTTTGAAGGCTTAAAAAAAAAAATAGCAGATCTTGTTGCAAAATGTTGGCTGGAACAGTGTACTATTGTTATCCATCTTTTTTTCCTTGCTTTTTAAAAATAAACCAATTGGCTGAAATACTATGCCTATTTCCCTCTTAAATTGTTCTTCCTTTCCTTATTGATTTCTGTCTATATTTTGATCTGCCCTAAAATTTTGTTAATTTTACCTCCAGTTTGGGACATCAAATGTAATCAACATTTTTCTTCCTCTCTGAAAGGCTAACAGCGTAAGTCTTCATGTTAGTGTTCCTTGAGGAGCAAGCCTGTCAGTTCAGTTTTCCCAAAGGAAAAGGGGTCGGGGGTGGCTTTGGACTGTCCCCCTTTAGTTTATGTAATACAGCTTTGTCTTCGTAATTGATCCATTTAAAACCTTAAATGGAAGGTAATGCTTTTGATGTATAAGTTACCGTACTGCAGGATAGACATGCTGTTTTCAAAACACGTGTTCCAGTGTGTGCTTCTGACTTGTACAGTTTCCTTAGAAGTGAATCTTTTTAAGGTTGAAACATACATTAGGAAACCATATTGATTTATTTTGTTTCTGGGATGGCCGGTTAGCTCAGTTGGTTAGAGTGCAGAGCTGGTAGCACCAAGGTTGCCAGTTAGTCCCCACATGGGCCGCTAGAGCTGTGCCCTCCTTAGGAAAAAAAAAAAAATTGTTATTTTGTTTCATCTAGCTTTCTAGCTAATAATAGTTAAAAGTATTATTTTAGTTCAGGCTATTGCATATTCTATTTTCACTTTTAAGGCTTTACATATTTAAGTTACTGTGGTAGTGGTTATGAAATTAATAAAACATTTGATTGCAAAAGGATAGTCTTTAAGTATAGAAGCAATTATGACATTTCCTGGTGGCAATGTGCGTGGCAGTGTTATCCTAAATATGTTTGTTTATATAATTTATTGTTCTAAAGCTATTAAATTAGTAGTCATCATGCTGCCTTTATGTATGGAGTGCCACCATTGGTACACACGGTCTCGCACTGATGTTTCCCCCTTAGCATTGACGTCTGAGGACTACCTGCGTGTCTCTGTGGCCGTGTAACTCAAGTATTGGTCACTACTGGTAGGGGTCTTTTATGCAACTTACTGGCGACCTAACTGAATTTAATTTAGGTGTTGCTACTTTCTTTCCATGAAATAAATATTTGTTAAGCTTCTTCCCCACTGATGGATGTTATCCAAAAATATTGTTTTATGTTGCTTTAGAATGCCTCAAATTTTCACCCTATTTTGTCACTCATAGTAATTAACACATATGTTTTCAGATTCTTCAAACACCTAAATGAAAGTGATAAACTCAAAATTGACCCTTTTAACTTCTCATTATATGATATCAAGGTATTAAGTGTAGCGGGATAGTCAACCTGACCTAAATGTGTTGTCAAAACAGTAGATGTTCAATAATTTGATTATTGTTCATGCTTAAAAGAAGGTTGGGACTTACAGTGGGAAGAGCTATTCCTCCAACTGTTTTTTTTTTTTTTATTATTGGGGAAGGGGAACAGGACTTTATAGGGGAACAGTGTGTACTTCCAGGCCTTCTTTTCCAAGTCAAGTTGTCCTTTCAATCTTAGTTGTGGAGGGCGCAGCTCAGCTCCAGGTCCAGTTGCCGTTTTCTAGTTGCAGGGGGCACAGCCCACCATGCCTTGCGGGAGTCGAACCAGCAACCTTGTGGTTGAGGATGCATTCCAACCAACTGAGCCAGCCAGGAGCTCAGCGGCAGCTCAGCTCAAGGTGCCATGTACAATCTTAGTTGCAGGGGGCGCTGCCCACCATCCTTTGCGGGAGTCGAGGAATCAAACTGGCAACCTTGTGGTTGAGAGCCGGTGCTCCAACCAACTGAGCCATCTGGGAGGCAGCTCAGCTCAAGGTGCAACCTTGTGTTTGAGAGCCCACTGGCCCATGTGGGAATCGAACCGGCAGCCTTCGGAGTTAGGAGCATGGAGCTCTAACCGCCTGAGCCACTGGGCCGGCCCTCCTCCAACTGTTCTTGATCTTGTTTGTTCTATCAAGTCCAACTTCAGAAAATGGTGGGTAATTGAGGAGGTGAAGGAGAAGTAGTGTAGTTCAGGCTTTAGGTTTAATCACGAGAGGCTTGATAGGCAAGCACGGTTACTGTTGTCCTTAGCATACTTGGTCCTGGTTCCTGGGTGTGGGTCTTAAGGAGGCTCGTGTAAAAGGTGTGTCGTGTGACTCAGGCTGGACATGTGACGACAGCATTAACATTGCAGCTATTGTGGATTTGATCTCTATAGCATGTCAAAAAATGTTAGTCATGTAAAATTTGTGCTTAAAATATACTCTTGTTCTATTATAGGATAAATCTGCAGACAAAAAAGTGCAAACAAAAGGGAAAAGGGGAGCAAAGGGAAAGCAGGCCGAAGTGGCTAACCAAGAAACTAAAGAAGATTTACCTGCAGAAAACGGAGAAACTAAAAATGAGGAGGTTGGGCATGTTTGTATGTTGTTGATTTTAGACTCTAAACAGTAGATAATAAATTGTATACTTTTATGTGGCAGATAAGACCGTTTTTATTTTTTATGACATGGAATGTTTTATACCATAACCCCAAATGAATGGACATAACTTTTATGAATTAGATCATATTTGAAATAAATAAATGGCTTCTTTTTTAAAAGTGAGTGAACAAAAAATTTTAATGCACTCAAAATTTCACCAGTAACAGATTTCACCATCTATGTTGTAGATGGGGTTCATTAATATAAAAAAGATTTAATCTACTAAGTGGTTTAACACTCATTTTTCTTTCTTTCACATGACTTTAGGGCTTTGTTTAAACAAATATTCTAGTTTTTCATATCGCCTCCTATAGAACCGGCGTGATCCTGTGTTTATATTCTAGTACATTCATCAAGCCGCAGTTGGTTCCTGTTACTCGTGTGGCTGTGTTCTGTAAGGCTGCTGTGAATGCATGGGGGAATGCAGGGTTAGATTTCCTGCAATGCTCCATTCACATTTCCATCTACCTATCAGTACATACGAGTAACTTTATTTTATGTGTGTTTCTGTTTAATACGTGTCATCAATAACATAAGCATTGAATTCATGGCCAACAGAAACAGCTCTGTAACTCATGTCTAAATGAAATTATCCAGCCTGTGTATTTTCTCCATAAGGCACATCACAGCATTCTTGCACTTGGCAATACTAGACAACACTAGTTGACATTGTCCAAAAAAAAAGAAAAGGCAGGAAAAAAATGTGAAATGTGTGGTACTAAATAGACTGAAAAAGGTGCTTGTTTACAGTATTAGTGCTGAAACAAGGCAGAGCAATCTGAGCTGAGAATGGCTTATTGGACGACTCATTTTGTCTGCATGTGACCATAACAGTGCCATGAGTAATCATTTTGGAGTTACAAATAAATTTTAATGAGTAGGTGAATTTACAAATACACCATCTACAAATAATGAGGCTCTGCTATTTTTCAGGACTATTAGTTATATGTAAGTAAAATGTATGTTGTGTTAAATGCTAAAGGTCTCAAAGGTTACTGCAGTACCACAGAAACCAAAAGTTTGATCATTATTTTTGCTTTGATTTGCAGAGTCCAGCCTCTGATGAAGCAGGAGAGAAAGAAGCCAAGTCTGATTAGTATCATACCATGTCTTATCAGTGGTCCCTGTCTCCCTTCTTGTACAATCCAGAGGAATATTTTTATCAACTATTTTGTAAATGCAAGTTTTTTAGTAGCTCTAGAAACATTTTTAAGGAGGGAATTCCACCTCATCCCATTTTTTAAGTGTAAATGCTTTTTTTTAAGAGGTGAAATCATTTGCTGGTTGTTTATTTTTTGGTACAACCAGAAAATAGTGGGATATTGAATATGGGAAGCTTTGATTGTCTTGGGTGTCAGCTTAACATTCCATAGATGGGGGTAGTTTTTATATCCTATAATACACAGAGCATATTAAATGGCCATTTAGAGTCAGTTGTGCATTTAATAGGTCTTGAACATTTTGAATTCTATTCCCGTTTTTGGTAGACTTGTTTCCTAAACAAAACCACTCCTTGATCCTGACTCTCCCTGTCAGGATTTTGTGCACTCTGTACCATCTTTGGTCGTGGTAGTCCAGTTTTCCTAGTCATTTTGTTAATGTGCTGTGAAAGATTGAAAATTTGAGTATGTAGTATATATGATATTAAATTGTGAATCAGTGGGACTTTTGATGTAACAGCGTATCAACATTTGAAGATATTGGTACTTGATATTCTATTAAGGAAAATTAGCCTCCAAATTGTAAGCTGGAAAGTCACGAATAACTTTAGAAAAGAATCACAACTACATGACTTTTTAGGTTTTTGGTACGTACGTTAAGAATTGTGTACAAATTTGAAATGTCTGTGTACTTATTCTCAAAACAACCAATAAAATCTCGGTTATGAAAGAATTTTTTGAAGCACGTGAATTAAATTCTGGACTTAAATTTTAAGATTTGAAAGTGAAATATTTCATTTTTCTGTAGTCCTTCAACATCTACAATGTACTTTGAAGATGTTCGTGACTAAATTGGTTTAATAATGGGGAAACAGTCTAGTGCCTCTGAAGCAAGGGAAAGAAGTAAGCTTGTAAGTAGTGACTGCTAGAGCGAGACCTAGTGTGGTTTGTTATTTGCATATTTTCGAGATTTGCTTTCTTGCATGTTCTACTGCTTTGCCATCTAAATAGTCTTTAGAGGTGGTGGACACCTGTGCTGATTTGGCAAATACGAAAACTACGTGCCAGAAAAAGCACCTTGCTGAGGTTACCACTAAAGTGGGGGAGGCCGTGGAAGGCAAGAATGCTTTAAAAGACGTTCTGGGGGATCACAGCTCTGCAGGGACTACACACGGATGACTTTCTGAGCAGAGTTCAGAGGCAGTGATGAGGTGTGACTTCTGAGAAGTATGGAGACTACAGAAAAAACTCATAAATACAGGCTGGGATGAACCGACACAAAGGGCTCTGGCAACCCCTGGGGGTAGAAGAGGAAACCAGGTTCCCCAATTCTTGGTCTGAAACAGTGGTAAATAACATTTGCATTTAATTTGTAAGTATATAGAGAACAGGTTAGTGTTTGGATATGTAGATTTAAATAACATTTGAACTTGACTGCAATTTTTTTTTTTTTTTTGGTAACAGAATCTAGCTCCTATTCGTGGCAGTTAAAGGGATATCTAAAAAAAAGCAGTGTATTTTAACCCGTCCCGCAGTGTACTATTACCCAACACTCCCTACCCCTAGGAATGCTGGGAAATGTTTACAGAAAAAAAATTTTCTCAGTTCTGAATTCGTTACTAGTATATGTGAAAATTTATTTTCCTAAAAACAGGATTGATACCTGAAAAATTCTCTTTAGAAAATTGGAAATAACTTTCAGAGCTACTTCCCTTGAGCATTATCTTTTCGTGATAAACCCTCAACCAAATGTTCTCTGCTGTCAAAGGAAATAAATTACACTTTTTTTAAAAAAATTGACTTTGAGGCACAATGTCTGGGATCAGTACTTAGAAAAAATTAATCTCTTGCGCTTTCAACAACCAGTTCTAAACTGAGAACTGAGTCATAGGAATGGGTGACTGGACATTGATTCAGGCCTCCTGAAAGGACAAGGATAACTTTTTAATAATGTTGCTAACAATCCTTAATTTGTTAACTAGAAAAACCCAGTAGTAAGAACCACGTATCCTCGTGGCCTGTCAGGTTGACTTGGACCTTTCCATTGTGGATTATTACTCAGGATTTAAGGCACAACCCCAGTACTAGGGGGTGGGGACAGGAATTGAGGATATTGGGCAGGTGTAGGGAGGAACGTGTGTGTGTGTGTGTGTGTGTGTGTGTGTGTGTGTGTGTGTGTGTGTGTCAGAAAATGCTGATGAGCTAATACCCATGATTCACTTAGTAAACAATTAAAATGCATTTTTCTCAGATTCCTTTCCATGCTCGTGAATTTACAAAGTTGGTGCCATTATACTATTTTGTAATCTTTCTCAACCTGTGAACTTCCCCCTATGCTAATGAATATACTATAGCATTTGTAAGTGCTGCATAGTATTTTATTTCAAGAACATAGTTTGTCAGATTTAGATAATTTTTCCCAGGAAAAGAAGCATTGTGAAACTAAAATTTGGGTAATTTCTATTAATCCTTACAGATCCTAAAGAGATATCTGCCTATCCCAATCCACAGTTACTCAGTTTGCAGTAAAAATACTTAAATTGCAAGACAGTTGAAAGTTTCAAGACATTAGGTTTTAGATAAATGAGGAAGAATCTTAAATAGATGATGGGAAGCCGCTCAGTAACAAATTGGTTTATGTTACAGGAGGAATAAGATATTGTTTTAAAACACTGGAAAAAAAGTAAAATCATTTAATCCCAGAAGCTAAAAGTAATTATTTTAGACATGTTGGTGAATTTTCTTACATGTTTGGGTTTTTCTTGTGTAAAATATTTTAATATTTGCTTAATATGTCATCATGTGGCTGTGACATAATTTGGCAGTAACAGGTTAGTTTTTTTTTTTTTTAATTGGGGATAATTTCACCCCTACTCAAAAGCAGTCCAGTATACCGAACCCCCATGTACGAGGCAACAAGTTCCAATAGCCATCAAACCATTGCCAATCCTGCCCGTCCAGATTATTTTGAAGCAAATAAAGATGGATATTTTTTTCAATATCTGTAAATAGGAAATTGAAAGTGAAAAAATGCACACAAAGCAAATATTTACATAAGTAGTAAAAATTGGTAATTTAGCTGAAGTTTTACACATTTTGTCAGGGATGCAGTGAAGCTTTTTTTTTTTAATCCAGTGTAGCCAGTTTCACCTTTAGAATCTCCGTAGGACTTTCTAGATGCCGATTCGACATTGATTAAAAACAAGTGGGTGTTTTGAAATTTTCTGAGGCCATGGAAATGTAAAGTGACGTGATTAATGATGGAAAGGCGTTGGAGAGAAGGGAGGCAACCTAGAGATGCAAGCGGTAACAGCGCGATGCAAACTCAGATCAGAGGGGTGGGCACGGCGGTTGCAGCTCCGATCTCACAGACTTGGATGTAGATGAATGGAACCCCACAATGGAAGGGGCTCAAGATAGGTAACGGCCTAACTGAACTGCTGATGACAATGCCTGTCACCCAGGGTCGGACGAGCTCATGCCGTGCCTGGCACCCATTGCGCAGTAACGGTCTGATGTTACTGCTCCGTGATTTTCAGAGCTCGCAATAACTAGATTCCTGGTGGATTTTTCCCTCTTAATGAGAATATATTATTAAGTAAAGCTTTAGAAAATACGTTTGATTTAACTAACTTTAAGTTGAGTATTATAATTGAGAAGATCTGGCTGTGGTATCTTACTAGAATACGGAATTTAAGTGCTTCAGTGTTTTCTTACAGCCTTAACTGTAAAGATTACTATTGTGTTTTAGGTTTAATTCATAACAGTAAATACTGTTAAAAATTTTTATCTCTGAAAGCACTTTATATTACCCATAGAAAATTCTAGTTGAAAAATGTATGAAAGCTAATGATAAATTCAAGTTATGTATGAAAAATTTTAAATACACTGATCAGTTATGCATGATTCATAGAGAGGAAAAGTTGAAAGTCATGCTTGGTTGGATGTGTCTGTATAAGGATGTGATTGCATATTAAAATATGCAAGATTATCATTTTTACCAGTGCTGATTTGGGTTTTCACAAGAAATATATTTAAAGACAGTCTTAACTGTTGTAGCATGATTTCTCACTTTTGCTTCACTTCTTATGTCATTTATCTTTGAAACCAAAGTGAACTAAATATTAAATTCAACAAATTTAATTGAGCTCACATGAATAAAGTGGTCTGTCAGATATCAGGAGAAACAGATGCTGGGTACTTGGCAAGGGAGCTCACTGCTCTCCTGAACTTCCCCGACTCAAAATGGGTCTCGTCAGCATCAAGTGTACAGACCAGTGGTATTAAATACACTCATCATGCACAACCATCACCACCATCCATCGCCACAGCTGTTTTCATCTTGGAAAACTGAAACTCTGTCCCCATTAAACACCAACTCCCCCTTCCCCTTCTCCTGGAACCACCATTCTACTTTCTTCCTCTATGATTTTGACTACGTAAGTTGAAGCATACAATTTGTTCTGTAACTGGCTTATTTCACTCACTATAATGTCCTCAAGGTTCATCCCTGTTGGAGCCTATGGCAGAAATGACCTTTTTTTAAGGCTGTATAATTTTCCATTGTATATATAGACCACATTTCATTTATCCATTCATCTGTTCATGGACACTTGGGTTGCTTTTTTTGACTTTTGAATAATGCTGCTATGAACATGAGTGTATAAATATTTTTTCATGTGCCTGCTTTCAGTTCTTTTGGGTGTATAACCAGAAGTAGAATTGCTGAATTGTATGATGATTCTATGCTTAATTTTTTGAGGAACCCCCATACTGTTTTCCATAGTGGCTGCACCATTTTACATTCCCACCAAAAATGCACAAGTTTCCAATTTCTCCATCTCCTTGCGATATTTGCTATTTTCTGATTTTTAAAATAGTAGCCAGCCTGATGGGTATGATTTGCATTTCCCTAATGATCAGTGGTGGTGAATATCTTCTCATGTGCTTTTTTGGCTCGTTGTATATCTTCTTTGGAAAAAAATGTCTATCGCAGTCTTTTGCCCATTTTTTGAATTGGGTTGTTTGTTTTTTTATTGTCGAGTTTTAAAAGTTTTCTCTATATTTTGGATATTCCTTATCAGCTATATAATATTTCCTTCTATTCTCCCACTGGGATTTTCATTAAGAAAAACTTGGGCCAGGTTGGGAGGATGTGCTTGTCTTAGTCTGTCTGGGCTGCTGAACTGAAAATAACATGGACAGAGTGGCTCACACAGCAAACATTTATTTCTCACACGAATACACTGAACTTTGAATATGCACTGCATAGCAGATACCTTGCCAGGTTATTGTTCATTTTCTTGAGTGTGGTAATGGTAGGATAATGTCCTCAGTTTTACTAGGTACATATTGAATTGTTTGAGGTGAAAAGTCATGATGTATGTGATTTCATTCAAATGGTTCAGTAAAATAGGCAAACAAATGTGACAAAAAGTTAACGAATGATGAACATGAAGGATATATAAGACTTCTTCATGCCATTTCTATAGAGAATGTTCAAGATAAAAATTTGAGAGGGATAAAAGCAAAACAACAGAAAAAAAAAGAACATCGCTTGGTTAATAAAACACTGTGATGCTTGTGCTTTGACGTTGCTAAAGTTGGCATTGCATTTATTTGGAATCTTGAAATAAATATTTTTAAAATGTGGATACTTTTCTGAGGCCTCTATATTTAGATTACAGGGTAGCCATGGAGAAGTATTTGCCCCTTGAATCAGACGTTGAAAAGGTAAAGTTGATTTTGGCAGGGTATACCCTACGGGCTGGCTAGAAGAAAATGTTCTCCCTATGCTAATCATATTTGAATTTTACAGTACAACCATTCAGAAGATGCACTTACTGTTTACCTAACAGGCGTAAGGACAGAAGTTGTCACTCTTCTAGAACGAAAGAGCTAGAGGAGTCCAAAATATGGGATATTGATAGAAAACTATGTAGAGAGGGTGAGATGCATGCTTGTCTTGGGAACACAGAAAGGATCTCATTCTAAATATTTATTTGTGTGTGGAGGAGCAGAAGGTAGAATGAGGACTGTGTGAATAGAGTCAAAAGAAAGGACTTGTGAGAAAAGATGAAGAATTTTACTGGTGGGGGTGTGTGTGTCTCAAAGATACCGTGTAAGTTTATTGTAGATGATTTTGAAGACATAGGAAAGCACAAAGGAGAAAACAAAACCACTGACATTCCACCACGGCGCTTAGCCTTTAGGTCTGTATATGCTTCCAGGATGTTTCCTACACATTAATAATCGTGATGATGATGACGAACAAACGTTTATTTTGGGCACTTGCTACATGCCAGGTACTATTTTAAGCAGGTCCTCACATTTTCTAAATTAGCAAGATGTCTCTGTGAGGTAAGTAAAAACTATTATTCTCTTCTTTTGCTAACAACACAGTCAGCGTGTATATCTAAGCAGCCCACATGACTAACGTGAGGTGGAGGCCAGAGTCAAATTGTGTTTTCTGACCGCAGAGCCATTTTGTATCAAATACTTTTTTTTTTTTTTTTTACAAAAAAGAAACTGTACATTGAACAGTTCTATAACATGCTTTTTAAAAAAGCAGTTAACATAACGGGGGGGGGGATAAAATTTAAGTAAGTATATGTATATATGGCATCAGGCTTTTTGTTTTATAGAAATGAATAAAAGATTTATGATGTTATCACTAATCTTAAATTTGTGTGTAATAATTCTCTTACCGTTTCATAGGGTTAATTATCTTTATGAGTGACCCATTTAAACCAAAAGCATATTCTTTGAGCATCTAAGTTAGTAATGGGATCGATGAACTAATTCAGGATACATTTGAGTGTCTTAGATTCTAGGCATGGTGCCTAGAACATATATTATTTCATTTAATTCTTATGCAAATCCATGCGTAATTATTATTGTTTACATTTTTCAGGTGAAGTGAAGGGATTTTCCCCCAGGTATGCCAGCTAATCAGGTACAGCCGTGTGATGGGCCCACTTGGTGAGTTGAGCTGCGTTTCCTGGTGTCCTCCTTTCTGTATGTTTTACGCAGAGTGGGCTACAAAGGCCGTGCTGCACCAGATGAGGGCAGGAGTGGAGCCAGAGCCCTGTGGATTTTTACACTCAGCAGGCCTGTGCAGGGTATCCTGGAGCATTCACAGTCATTGTTGTTTACGTGCAGGCACAGCCTCTCTCGAGCTACTCATATCTGTCCCTGGACTTGCCAGGTGTGACAAAGGGTGCCACCTTCTCTCACAGGACACTCACATCCTCAAAGGTGGAGGTGGGCAGTGAGATACCAACAGGGGCTCCCATTGGTCTTTGTGGATTCCAGGCTATCCTTGTTCTCCCCACCTTTAGGTCCATCTTCTCTTCCTGACTGCCTGCCCTGTGAACTTCAGGCTCCAGCATTAGAAACGAAAACTATTGCTTTCCAGAGATGTTTAACCAACTTCCACAACTGCCGCTCAAATCCTTGTCATAGACCCAGGGACCTGCTTTCTGTGGTTGAACCCCAATTACTGATAGAAGCCAGAACTTAAAAAGAAAATTTAGGTGGACAGCTGGAAATAACAGATCATTCATATTTAAGTAGCATGGAGTCACATCTGAACCTACTTTTCAGAATGATATAATTAAGCTAAGAAGGAAGAGAGAGGTATCTTTTCCAGTGTCTGGAGTTTTTGAACGATGAATTAAATCGTTTCACGAAACTTGGCAAATTATTAATTAAATTCCTGGAGTAGGCTTTTAGGATCTTAAAAGTTACTTCTGGCACCTCTTGCTGCTGTAACAAATTACCACACACTTAGTGGCTTAATACAAATTTATGATTTCACAGTTGTGGAGGTCATAAGTCAAAAATGGGTTTCCGTGGGTCACAATCAAGGTGTGGGCAGGGCTGGTTCCTCCTGAAGGCTCTAGGGAGATCTGTTTACTTCCTCTTCCAGCTACTAGAAGCCATCCCATTCCTTGGCTTGTGGCTCCTTCCTCCGCCTTTTTAAGTGCATCTCTAACCTCTGCTGCCCTGCTCACATCTCCTCGTGGATTCTGACTCTTCCTTTCTTCTTATAAGGACCCTTGTGATGACATTGGGGCACATGGATAATCCAGGACAGTCTCCCCATCTCAAGATCTTCAACTAAATCACATCTGCAAAGTTCTTTCTGCCATATAACAATATAGTCACAAATTCTGGGCATTAAGATGTGGACATTTTGGGGGAGCCATTATTCTGACTTTCAGAGCTTTCACTGTTCCCACGCCAAGGGCAGTCACTGTCCCACTATTCTAACTTCTAATGCCGCATGCTAGGTTTGTCTGGTTTTGAAATACCCATCAATAGAATCACACAGAATGTAGTCTTTTGTGTCTGACTTCTTTTGCTAAAGCCTTATGTTTGTGACAATCATTTATGTTGCACCAACTTCTGTATAGTTCACCAGTATTATAAATAAACTCCAATTTATCCACCCATTCTACAGTTGATGGGCATGTAGTCCTGCCTCCATCTGGTGCAGCATGGCCTTTGTAGCCCACTCTGTGTGAAACATACAGAGAGGAGGATGCTAGTAAACTCACCAAGCAGCTCAACTCACCAAGTGGGCCCATCACATGGCCATCACAGGGCTGTACCCGATTAGCTGGCATACCTAGGGGAAAATCCCTTCACTTCACCTGAAAGCTAGAAACAATAATAATTACGTATGGCTTTTCATAAGAATTAAATGAAATAATATATGTTCTAGGCACCATGCCTAGAATCTAAGACACTAATTTTTGTTGAATTAGTTCATCAATTCCACTACTAACATAGATGCTCAAAGAATATGCTTTTGGTTTAAATGTTTCCAGTTTGGGGCTATTATAAGTGGATCTGCTATGATCATATTTGCACATGCCTTTTGAACCCAAGTAGGCATTTCTGTTGTGTATAACCTGAGAAGTGGAACTCTGGGTCATGAGGTTGGCATACATTCAGCTTAAGCAGGTATTGCAGAAACCACTGTCCTGTTCCACCAGCAGCCCTGCCATTCCGGAGCCTGCCCCTTACCCCTGCCTCCCTGTTATTCTCCCCCCACCAGTCCCCCACACTCCAGGAAGGGGCGATAGGCTGAAGGTCAGTACTGGAACGAGGTTGAGGGATCAGATGAATACGTCTGCTTCATACATGATATGGCTGAGTTTTTAAATAATGCAATTGTAATGGTCTATTTTGTTTTAGGCCGTGACATAACATCCCTTGGGGCAAAATCGTATGTTAAAATGCACAGGATGCATTCAGAAAAATACCGGGGTGTTTTCTATGCGCTGGCAGGACAAGAAAGCCTCTAGAAGCGGCAGGTGGGAAACAGCACCGAGCAGATTGGAAAAACAAAAACAGGAGAAGGGCCAAAAAAAGAGCTTCTTCCAGGTGACGGAATGCTTGCTGGCTGTGGGTTCTTGTGTGTGGGATATAGGAGGCTCTGAAAGACTACGCGTACTGGGAGCAAGCAGGCAGGAGGTGCGTCTCAGCTCTACGTAACTGTCAAAATTTACATCTGCATCCTGTGCCACTAAGGAAAGCTTATACCTACGGGTCAGTCCATCCCCATCTTAATGAGACAACCGTGCAATCAGAATCCTTGAGAAATTGTAAGAGGGTGGGGAGTTCAAAGTCACAGGGGGGTCATTCTTTTTTTATAAAGACAAAAGAGAAAGTTGAAGAACTTACATCCTAGCAATCTCAAAGTTACTAATTAGGAAGCATTAGCCCTGTGGGACCAAATCTGGTTCAAGGTAAATCTATGTATATTATATATCGTGTCATCACAAAATTGAGTTTCTGAATTATTTACTGCAAAGGGCAAGATGTTCTCTTGTCATATTGTGCTCTCTGCAAAAGCTTTAAAATTAAATTCGGTGGGAATATGTAACCTCTGCGAGGGTAGATTTTGGCATAGACGCATTGTAGGAAATCATGTCTTTTGGTCATTGTTATGGAAAATGAATTGGCTCACAGAATTGTAATGAACACAGCCACTTTGTGATAATTCTTGCACTACCTAAGGCTGCATTAATTTTGCTTTGTTGTTTCCTCTGTGTAAGTAGCATGAGTCCACTGACTGGTAAATATGCTGGTCTCTGCTGTCTGGCAGGCCTGTGGGAAACAAATCAAGCCATGTCTAACCCCACGCAGAGCCCCCTTCTTCCAGGACAGGCTGGGTACCATGGGAGATGCGCTGATCAAGTGTTTTGCTCTCATGTCGCTGGAAAGATCTGGTCACAAAAGCCATGCTCAGAAGTCCTAGCTTTAGCAGGCGTGGGCCTGTCCAAGCCTTGGGTGTACACTCTGTCTATTGGGACCCCTTCTGGGATGCTTTGTCTTGGTCTCCCAAGACTGCCTGGCCTGAACAAACAGCTCTCCTTGCCATCTCCATAAGTCACCAGGGGATGGGTTCAGGGTTAATAAAGTGCCCTTGAAACCAATGTCCAACATGCGTGTACTTTCCTCAGAGACCTTGCAGGAGAAAGTGGCTGGTTAAGGAGAAGATTTGGTGTCGTGCAGGGTGTCATGCGGGATCTCAGCTCCCGCTCCCCACATAAGAACGCAGGATATGGTGAGGCCAAAAAGGAACACACATGGAGCCATAAGTAGGGGAGTCATACCACTATATTCTCTCTGCGGCTGGGTTGGAGACACAGGAAGCAGGAGCCACACGATCTGCAACCTGCCGTCCGCTTTTCTGCCAACCAACCAACCCCACTTGCTAGCTGCAATCTGCCATGCCAGCTCAGCCACCATCTTCTTGCTAGCCCCCCCATTTTCTGCTAGCATAGCCACGGCTGTTATATTAGTGGCCAATGGCTCATTGGTTACAGCTGACGGCCATTCAATCACAGTTGATGGTCATTTACTACCTGAGCCAGCACCTTTCCACGCGAGGCTGAGAGCCTCGAAACTGCACTCCTGGCTCTGTCCCCACATTTGGGATTCTGGATTCTCGAGGCAAAAAAAATCATCTTCACCTCATCTCATTACCAATATGTACATCTTAAACCTTTGGATGTACCGATATGTACATCTTAATTTTAAAACCAATATTTTAAAAGTAAGATTATTTTGCGTTAGACTGTGGGTTTCTTTACCCTGCCCTAGGTCAGACCTGTCCATAAGTGAAAAAGGGACCAAGAAGCATTCTTCAGTTTGCAGACAGATGTCGAATGTCATACGAGAAAATGGGAAGGCCTTGCCTTGGCAGGCGGCTTACACTGAGCCACTGCTTCAACAGTCACAGGGGAATATTCCCCAGCAAGGTGCCCCAGTGACCTTGGAGTGTTCCCTGGTTCCCCAGCGCCCCACCTAGAACTTCACCAGTTGTCCTTTTGCCTTTGCAGACTTCCTCTTGGGCCCGCTGGGGTTTCCCCTCCCTCCCAGCAGCTGCAAAGACTCACTTTGGGAGCAGGTGAGCCTGGTTTTCTCCGTCCCCTCATCTTTGCCATCACTGAGGCCCTAAGGAAACCACAGAAGGCTGTGCTGTGCTGGAGGGGGAGGCTGGGGCAGTCCAGATGAAGAGGGTACAGGAGGCAGAGGCCGTGCTGTGTCCATGGAAAGGCATAACAGGATGTCCCATCCCTGTGGCACTCTAGTCCCCCCCAAAGCAGCCCCCATCCTGCTCCTGAGCATGCTCTCTTTACACTCACCCTTCCTCTCTCAAGACATTACTTTCCTCCTGCCTTTGAGAAACCAGGAGGCCCTTCCCCCACGGGGCCACTGTAGGGGAAAGTTGTGGAGCAGGACAAGGCAGTCCTGACCCTCCAAGTTCTACTCCGCTGGCCTTGTCTCCATGGCAGCCGGGGGACCTGCATGGGGGTGTCTTCAGGTACGCGATGGGCCATCAGGTTTGTGTGGGCTGTTCTCAGATTAAACTACTACACCGACCAAAAGATTTCTGAGGAAATGCTGTGAACATAACTATCTCATATTTGAGGGCCTGTCTTGTTGAGGAATTTTTCTCTAAACATTCAACAAATACCTGTTGTGCACCTACCATATGTCAGACTTCGCTGTGGCTCTAGAGATATATCGGAGAGCAAAACAGAAATACATCTCTGCCTGCTTTCAGAGTGGGAGGAGACAGGCAAGAAACAAAAATGACGGGCACTTTCCAGCAGATTAGAACGTCAAAGGTGCTATGGAGAAAAAGGAAGCGGGAAGGAGAAAAGGGAAATGGGAATACAGAGTGAGGGTAAGCTGTACTTTTATTTAGGGTATTTTGGGGAGTCAGGGAGGGTCTCACTAAAAATGTGATGTTTGAGGCTAGAGTCAAAGGAGGTGAGGGACCGAGCCCTGTGGTATTCTAGGGGGAGAGCGCGCTCCGGGTACAAAGGCCCTGAGGCCAGCGTGCCTGGCTCGTGGGAGGACCCTCAAGGTGGCCAGTGTGGCTGCAGCAGAGTGAGAGGAGGGCAGACTCGTGGACAAGAGATCAGAGAAGGACGAGGCCAGCTCCCTGGGGCCTAGTAGGACTTGCGCTTCTCTTCTGGGTCAGATGGGAGCCATCGGAGGGTTCTGACAGAGAACAGATGAGACATTGGTTTTAACAGGATCCCTCCAGCTGCCTGGTGAGCACAGGTGGTAGGTAGCAGGATGAGGACAGAAGCAGGAAGACATTTAGTAAGTTGCTGTGCTCATCCAGGTGCGAAGTGCTTAAATTCTAGATATATTTTAAGGTGGGCTCATCAGGGCTTACTGACGGATTGCATGTGTGATTAAAAGAGAGTTAGATGATTCTAAAATTTTTGAAAAGAGACCAGCAAGGGCCAAAATGACTTAGGAAAGGTTTTGTGAAGGAAGGAGTTTAGGGATCTAGGTGGGTCCTTTCAAGCTAGAGGAGGAGATGTATGTAGACGAGGAAGAAATACGAGAGCAGAGGGAGAGAGAACTAAAGAGGGGATTCTGGAGAACCACAGGGGACACTAAGAGTGGAGGTTCTTACCGAGAGTTTTAGTACCCGCCAGAGTTCTGGAGGGAAACAGAAGGCACACTCCACTGCGATTGCTGAGGAGCGTTGACGATGCTATTTACGAGGGTGGGTGGAGTTACAAGGGTGGGCTCTTGTAACTGACTCTGAAGAGAAGCTCAAGACCTAGGACTATTCAAACCCAGGGAGGGTCTCTGTTTGGAGAGTTGTCCCTCATGAACTGTGGCCTTCAGTAGAGGAACAGCAGCCACCACCAACTGTGGCTCGGCAGGAAGGGATCTGGGAAAACAGAAATCCGTCCTCACTCTCCTCCCACCCTCCCATCTTCTGCTGGGGCCTCCTGCTGGATGAAGCCGGAGGGCAAGGGAGCCCTCAGTGGTCCTGCAGTGCAGTCGGCTTACCTGGGGATGCAGTAGGGGTGCATGGCTTTAAAAAAAACAAAGCCAGGAGGTAGTGTTTAGGTGACAGGGAAAGAAGAGGGCTTGAATAGAGAACGTGTTAAGTTGTACTTAGGGAAATTTCAAAGTGATAGGATTAATTGGGTAGGTAGCCAAGGAGACCTCTGAGAAGGCTCTTTGGTGACTAAGGGAACTGAGAAAAATAATCATTCTTATGTAACAGCATCATTGAGAGCTAGGTGTTGTTCGAGGAGTTTTATAGGCATTCTCTCTGGAAATGCTCACAAATTCATGTATTCTAGCTCTCTCATGAGCATTAAATAATACATGTAAGTGGTTTAGCATCGTGTCCAGGATATAGAAACATTAACTATATTGGTTGTTACTCCCACTTTAACAATTATCGGTAAAAACCAAAAACACTGAGCCACAGAGAGATTGCTCAACTAGTAAGTGGTGTTCAAGCACAGATATATTCTGATTCCAGCTTCCACGTTCCCAACGTTTTGTCCACCACACTGTTTTTTCCAAAGCCCTGAGAAACACTGCAAAGGAACAACTGGTAAGGCTTGGAGATAGACACGGGCCAATGCCTGCGATGTGGGAGCACACAGGGACAGAAGCCAGGGACGAGGGAGACACAGAAGCTCGAGAGGAAGAGATAAATGAAGAAACAATTTGCTGAGGGAAGCAGGGACAAGTAGCATTAAGGAGACAGCTGGCTGGGTTAGACTTAAAGGGGAAGCAAAGGTCCTGAGGCCAGGTCCACCCTGACAGAGGCCTTAAAAATCAGATACCTCTTTCCTTTTTTTCTTTCAAAGTCCTCTGGAAATCTGGCAAGATGTTAACTCTTCTTTTTCGGGGGCGTTTATCTGGCAGAAACCAGTGCACCACCATACAGTTGCCTGCCTTAGAGAAGGCTTTCAGTACAATTTTTGCTTAATGAATGATGGTTTTGTGTGCACTGAATTTCACCTCCATGTACTACTAATTCAGTTTTGTGGCATCACTCTTCTGTAGGTCCAACGTCGTCTACTTTGTTATGTCCCTCAAAACTATGCCGTATTGTGCATGCATGAACACCTGCTGGATGAACCTAAATTCAGTCAACGGACATTTGCATAAACATATGGATACTAGAATTTGAATTATGTATATAATTTTCTCTGCATGATCTCCACTGCTCATACGTTTACTTTTCAAACTCTTTCAAAACTAGCCCTAATCTACTCTTTAATCCTCATTTTTGACCACTTTCCTATGTGAATTGTTGGAAACAGACTGTTTTGCTCACCATTTTCCACATATGCTTTTCACATTTAATGCTTTTGTGCCTCCTAAGTGGTGACCTGGAAGGCCCCAGTGAATTTTTTTTTTCCCAGAGATTTTTCATCCTTAGGCAACTTCTTAAACTTCCTGAGCCCGTTTCCTCATCCTTAAAATGAGAACAACAGGATCTAACTCAGAGTTGCCTGTGCTAAGTGAGATCACACATGTATTAACGACATATTTTCAAATTTCAGCTTTCTCATGTACTAGCCGTGTGATCTTGTTGATGCCCCCTACTTTTCAGGCCCTGATTTTCTCCTTAATGAAATGTGGTGAGGGGAGAAAGAATTTTGCAGTGTTTGTGTTCAGTCTAAGGTAGCACATCCCACCTGGGCTTGCGGGCTGGCCAGGTGCCCATGGGCCCACTGGGTCTCAGCTTCCTCAGTTGTGACGTGAGCACATTAATGACACTGGACCAAGAACTGTTGTGAGGATCAGGGATGTTTGTCCAGAAGAGGGGTTGCTTGCTAAGTACTAAAATATCATAGTTCTTTTACACTGAAGATGGGTGACAACATTCTAGCTGATGTCACCAGCCGTGAAGATCTTCCAACCCTTGCTCACCAAGCAACTTTTTGATCACTTAGCTCCCCATATAGCTTTCCTGTGGTGAAATTAGTCATTTCCATTTCCCCAATTGCAAGCCTTTGTTTGTGCATTTGGAATGGCTTGGGTTCAATTGTGTGAGGGACATGATTGTTGCCTTGTTGGAGACGTCTGGCGGGTCCCCCTTATGCAGTTCTGATGGATAGTATATCCCCCTTTCCTCCTTTTCACTGGCATAAGTGCAAGTCAAGTCTGGGTCTCTGTCACTTGAGAATTCAACGGGGAAGACATTCTGCCTTGTCAGAAATCTCTGAGTCTGTATTTCAAATCTAGGAACAGTATTTGTCATGGATGTTAGAGTAAGTTATAAAGGAACCACTAGGGCTCTTGTAAAGGAAAACTATCATCACTCCCAATCTCTTGTAACGGTTACCATGCAGCCCACACTAGAATTGTAGTTTGGGATAATGACCAGTAGTTTGGGATATACATTTTTGTAACACACTTGGGAGCTATCTTTTATTTTTATTATTTTGTTACATAATGAAACATGCCACTCCTCGTTTAATCTTCGAAAGTTTAAATTCTCCCCTTTTTGTCTTTGTCATTTGATAACTTTGGTAATCTTGTAGGACCAGATCTGACTGTCCCATAGGAATAAACACCTGTAACTGCAAATAGTCAAGTTGCTCCAAGTAGTTATCTGAACAATTTAGCTACAGCCTGTGTGCCTTATCTCAAGCTTGGATACAACCCTCACCGACTAAGCCCCAAACTGAGATTTTTGTGACTCTTCTCATTCCACTCCAACCCCATCTGGCCGATTTAACCCCCTACATATTTCTGGACCTGTTTCTTCCTCTCCCTCTTTATAACTATTGCCCTAATGCATCTATATTTCTTTCCTATTTCAGAGGCCTACTAAGTGGTTTTCCTGCCTCTTGGTTTTAACCTTCTCAAATCTATCCTGAAACGAAGACCTTTGAACCTTTCAATTGTTTCCGGTTGGAAACAATTGAAAGGTTAACTCCCCCCCCCCCCCCCAATTTTTAACTTCTGATTTATCCAGTGTCATCCACACTTACAAAGTCACCTCCAGTTGTCATACTAAACTTGAAGTTCTTTACACTTGAAATGTTATTTATCTCTTGGCCCTTTGTTGTTCATATGCCTGGACTCCCTTTCCACACGTAAGTCTGGAAAATTCAAACTTCTCTAATCTCTCCCTCCCACTGGGAGGTTGCTCTCTCTTCTACCTCTACCTTAGATCTTGTCATTATTTGCTTACATGTGTTTCTCCTAAAAGACAAGAAGTCTTAATGGCAAAGTTGCGGCTCATTCCTTCATGTTTTTGTCTCCATCACTTGATAATAGTGTTTGCTGAATTAACAGTTAAAAGAAACAATTACTGATGTATAAACATGTTGGGATTGTTCACTCACAAACTTTTGCTATTTAGTGTAAATAATTATAAAAGCAAATATGGTGCTTATTACACTGCAGGAACACTATTAACCCACTAAATCCTCACAACTCTATGAAGGAGGCACAAATATTATCTACAGTTTACAGGTGATAAAAAAAAACACAGGCTCCGGGCTCAAAGCCAACACATCTAATAGGTGGGCAAGACCCAGGGGCTTGTCCCCAACCGGGTCTGGTCTGAACCACTGCATTTAACGTCTAGACCCTCGGGAGGTTATTACACTCAGTAGGAATTAGAATGACAACAGTATTTGTTTTGCTCCCTGCTGTGCTTTAGGGCTCAGAATAGGACCCCTGGATACGCTGAGTGAATGACGCCTGGCAAGCCAACTGAGGGGCTGTTTTGGGCCCTTGTGCACTGCTCCAACCTCAAATCCTGTCTTCCGAGAGCATCCTATTTACACGTTTCCTTTTACGTTTCCTGCTTCTGTCCCTTGGAGCCGACCGCTGCCAGTCCGCGCGGCCCGCTTCCTCCATCGCCTTTCCCATCCGGCCGAGGCGACGCTCCGGGCTGCGTTCCCTGACTAGCGCGGGTTACATCCTCTGCGATGCGCTACATTTTCTTTAACCCTTTCCCCTACCCAGCTGGGTTCTTCCAGGACTGCGGCTCGGCCTTATTTATTGTATTTTCCGCCCAGTGATGGTGGGAACGGAGACTCTCCCTAAACGTTCGCGGGGCTCTAAACCATAGACGATCAGTGTCGCGGACCCCGTCGTTCCCTAACCCGTGGCTTCCCCGCATCCCTCCTCCCTCGCCCTCCCCCGGGAAGCTTCTCGGGCCGTTCTCCTCTTTGCCGGCGGCGTGATTTTCAGTTTTAAGGGTTTCGAGTCTTCAAAGCGAGCGATTTTCTTGGAGGCGGTGGCGAACACGCCGGCCGCAGATGACCGTCCGCGAAATGTCCCTTCCGAGAGCCCGAAGCGGGCGACCCCATCGGACCCTATGCGTGTCTCGAGCCCCTACAGTCCGGCGTAGAGGGGCTCAGTTCCGGCCAGGGCCGTGGGGACCTGTCCCCACCCCCACCACGGCCCCAGGCTTGGCCCCCGCCCCGGCGCGCCGCCCGACCTCCGCCCCCGGCGCCCGCCCAGCGGCGCAGCTGGGCCGTCGCGCTGCCGCCTCACAATGGCCGGGCGCCGCCTCACCACGCGCAGGGATACGGCCACGCGCCTCCCCTCCCCCACTCGCCGTCTGCCCCGGCCGGGCCTTTGCTCACGAGAGTCTCCTTCCCTGCGCCCCCTGGACAGAGGACAGCGAGGCGAGGCTTGCGCTTTCGGGTGGGGCCCGACCGCCGGTTGTTCCGGGGTGCCGGTTCGCCCCCGCGGAGGACTACTTTTCCTCCCGCGGAGGGACTACTTCCGCGGAGGCGTCGGTTCTGGCGGCGCGCACGGCATGGCGGCTGCGGCGGCGCGCCTGAGGTAGAGGGACGCCGGCCCGGTCAGGCCTCGGCGCGGCCTACACGCTTCGCTCGCCCGCTCCCGCTCCTCGCCCCGCGCCAGGCCATGGCGGAGCCCTCCCCCGCCCGACGCCCGGTGCCCCTTATCGAGTCGGGTAAGATGCGCCGCCCGCGCTGTCCCCGCGTCGCCCCCGGCCCGCGCCCCGACCCCGGCCCCCTCCCGTTGCGCGCGGGCTCTTGACCTGAGTCTCCGTCTTCCCGCAGAGCTGTACTTCCTCATCGCCCGGTACCTATCGGCCGGCCCGTGTCGGAGAGCAGCCCAGGTGAGTGCGGGCCCCACGGGCGGCGGCGGCCGTGGCAGTGGCCCGCGCGTCCCGGCCCCGCCGCCGCCTGGGGTCGCGGGAGGAGGGCGCGGGGTGGACCGGGAGACGGCCCCCGTCCCCTAACTGCGCGTCTTGTCTGCTGCAGGTGCTGGTGCAGGAGCTGGAGCAGTACCAGGTCTGTGCTTCGCGGCGGCCCCCGCCCCGTTCCCTCCGTTCCCCCGCGCGACCTTGTCCGGGGCCGCTCGCCCGGCTCCGCCGCTCCCCACCTTCGCCCCTTACCCCGCCGCCCACCTCCCCGCACCCGCGCGGTGGTCATCCGTGTGCGTCTCGTGTCTTTGCAGTTGCTGCCGAAGAGGTTGGATTGGGAAGGCAACGAGCACAACAGGAGCTACGAGGAATTGGTGAGACTTTTGACATTTCCGTCCCGGTGTTTCCGAGCACCTGACCCCCCGCCCCCTTTTCGGGGCTCCTGCTCGTGGGGCGCAGTGACTGAGCTCGGAGGCGGGTGGGTGGGCGGCCAGGGCGTCACCGGGACCGTGGGATTTCCTCGGGTAGGTTTTGTTTTGTATTGGGGTGGCTGGGTTTGTTTTGGTAGGAAATGGCCCTGGGGGGCTGCGGGGCGGCGGTGGGGGCGACTCTCGGCGGCGGTTTGCGGTGGGGTGGCTCCCCAGGTGCGATTGCTTATGATGAGAGCCCGGGCACGCGTGCGCGCGAGTTGAGGCGCGCCAGCCATTCGGCGAGCTGCTCTCATCCGTAACCTGACTTGTAAATCTCGCTCTGATTGGTCTTCTTCCTTTGGCCCCGCCCAGGTCTTAAGACCACTTGTTCCCTGGGAATAGAATCTTGGGTGTTTGAAAGGTGTTCGTGGTTAGCATTTGCATTTACCTCACCAGCGTAATAAAAATATTGCTGCCGTGCCTCCATTTCTTTTGCCGCTGTAAATTGTACACTTGTTGAATGCCTTAAAAAACTGATGTATTTTGATGAATTTTTTCAGTGATCTGCTGTACATGTTCATACAGGCCCTAACTGTGCAGGTTTGTTTTTGAGGCATCATTAACATAGATTATACTTCCTTTTTTTTTTTTTTGGTAAGGGGAATAGGACTTTATTGGGGAACAGTGTGTACTTCCAGGCCTTTTTTCCAAGTCAACTTGTTGTCCTTTCAGTCTTAGTTGTGAAGGGCGCAGCTCAGCTCCAGGTCCAGTTGCCGTTGCTAGTTGCAGGCAGTGCAGCCCATCATTCCATGCCGGAGTCGAACCGGCAATCTTGTGGTTGAGAGGACGCGCTCCAACCAACTGAGCCATCCGGGAGGCAGCTCAGCTCAAGGTGCTGTGTTCAATCTTAGTTGCAGGGGCTGGTGCCCACCATCCCTTGTGGGACTCGAGGAATTGAACTGGCAACCTTGTGGTTGAGAGCCCACTGGCCCGTGTGGGAATCGAACTGGCTGCCTTTGGAGTTAGGAGCACGGAGTTCTAACCCCCTGAGCCACTGGGCTGGCCCCTATAGTTCCCTTTTTGATAAACTTTGTCAACTTGCTCACTTGCTCTCACCATGTATAATTTGTTTGACCTTAGTGGAATTTTTCAGAAAATGTTTTTGTAAATTTATGTATTAGGACAAAGAATTTCTTTAGTTGCTAGGCCATCTTTAGCTCCTGTATGAGCAAAACAACTGAATAAAGAGCTCTTGAATGATCTTTTACTACAGTTCTGCAGCCTGTGTAGGAACAGTTGAAGTCAGATGGAAGTAACAGGGATTTTAGTTCAATTGTCAGTTTTAATATTTGTTATTAGAGTGTTTTTTTTTGATGCAAACATTTAAAAGCAAAAATTTTCAAGAAAGTGAGTTCTAAAAATTCTGCACGATGGCAGAGTTTTCATATGTTACTGAGTTTGACTTTTGTGTGTTTTTTTTTAAGTCAAATGGACTGCTCTGTTGTATTTTATTCTTATGAGAGATAATAGTGTTTTCGGTGAAGCAGAGCAAGCAGAGCACTTTGTGACATGAATCAATTTGCATATATTTGGCTTTACAAACTTCTAGAGGCCACTTGGGCTCTAAAATTCTTATTGTACTGCTTGATTATCTCATTACTGGCCATTTTTATTAAGATGCAATATAGCTGATTACACTGGTCCAGTGATGGAGAGTTGCAGGACTAGACAGCCTGGGTTTATATTTTCAGCTCTTTGATTCTGGGCAGGTTATTTAATGCCTGTGCCTATGTTTTCCTATCTGTAAAATGAGGAAAAATAGTTGGGAGGGGTAGTAAGTTAGTGTATATAAAGTTCTTAGAACAGTGTTTGCCAGATGATCACTATGTAAGTGTTAGGTATTATAAATGTAGTGCGGAATTAGTCAGAACCTTAAAATACGTAGATGGATAGCTTGTACATTATAAGTGCATAATTTTACCTATTTGCGAAAGAATTTGAAGTCTTAGAAAGTACTTTGTGCGAGGTTCCATAACTAAATGTAGGGCTAGGACTGTTAACCACGTCTTCTGTGGTCAGGAGAGTCTCTTACCACTATTCTGGTATCTTAGTTATATTATCATTGGTATGTTTGAAGCTGGTTCCAAATTGAGAGAATTTTGCTTGAAAAAGATCTTATGGTAGAGTCAATTTAAAGTCTTTAGATTTGCCTATATTTACATGTACATGTTTGAAAATGTTGGTAGTGGCTTTTCTATAGGGGTGTAACTAAAAAGTGATATGTGCAGTTGACCCTTGAAGAGCATGGGTTTGAACTGTGCAAGTCCACTTATACATGGATTTTTTCAGTTAATATGTACATTAATGCAAATGTATTTTCTCTTATGATTGTCTTAATATTTTCTTGAACTTTATTGTAACAATATAGTAAATAATGTATAACATACAAAATAGGTGTTAATTGATTGTTATCTGTAAGGCTTCCTGTCAGCAGTAGGCTATTAGTAAAGTTTTTGGGGAGTCAGAAGTTGTACTCGGATTTTTGTCTGCACGGGGTTTGTTTGGCACCTTATTCCCCTTGTTGTTAAGTGTCAACTGTAATTACTTCATTAGTCTTTTCTTCTGTAAACTGACTAAAAAAATTGTCTTAATGTTAAATAAAAATTGCTTATGTTTATTGTAGAATATTTAGAAAGTGCAGAAGCGAAGAGAAACTAGAAAAACCACTAAAGTGAGAAGTGCTTGTTTTTCTTTATGCATATACTCTAATGAAAATAAGATCTGTAAAAAAAATATGGATTCTTTTCCATTTCTCTGGAAGAGTTGAACCATTTGCTTGTTGGGCATTTGGTTGATTTCCAGGTTTTTTTCTGTTAGTGATTATAAGAGCTGCGTATCTCCGCATTTATTTATATCATATAATGGTCACCTAATTCCTAGAAACAATTAATAAAATGGTTTACATGTTTTTAATGTTTATTGTAAATTTGCTCTCTTTAAGGTTGCCAGTTTAAACTCTTGACAACCGTATGATAGTATATTGATTTCTTACCCAGATAACGATTTTAATGTTTGTCAGTGTGATGGATGAAATAGCTAATGTTTGAGTCCTTTTTAATAAGTACTGCACAAAGTAACCTTAACCTATATAATCTCATTTAATTGTATTAAGAATTATTTCAGACATTTTAGGACTCAGCAGTTGAACCTAGAATCTGTATCAAATACAGTGCTTTTATTTTGGCTCTTCTAAAATATTAAGATCGTAATATTTCTTGAACATTTTTATAAACTCTTGTTTTATGTTTGTGTTGAGTTTTTTGAATTTATTTTAAAGGTACACTAAAATGAATAGGTTTTATTTCTTTGGGTCAGACTTCTTGATGAAATAATGAACTAAGTGTACATTAATGTTGAAATCTATGGTCTTGAACAGTTTATGTGGCTGAAATTATTTTACCAAATACTTTACTATTTCATACGTTCTGTAGGTTGTTGCATGTTAAAAATCCATGCATGTTGAAGTGTGCCTGTCTCTTCTGTTTTAATACATCTTGTGAAACAGTATTTTTTAAAAACAAAGTTTGACTTTTGGGGGAATAGTTGACTCTTCATTAAGTTCCATATAGGACCCAGACTTTAGTTACGCTTTGCACAGGTCTTATTTTGATCATACTCTGCTTAGAAAATTGTATTTTGATTTGACAACATGAAGAATCTCAACTTTAGTATTTTTTTCCCCCAAATGTTAGCTGATCTGATTTATGGATAAAGCCTCTGAGAATTTTTGCATTCTGTATTTTATTTTTTCAGATGGTCTGATGGTAGGTCTAGAAACAGCTGGAGGACACCATATCAAGAATATCAGAAATCTTAGATAATTTTTCTTTTGAATAATTTGCAATTTGGAAAAGCTTTTGTAGTCTAGAAATAGGGCTCATTGTTTTGCCAAGGGAGGAAGAAAATTATATTAGTAGATTGCATAGAAATGCTAACTTGGGATATATCCCCATTTAATATTGGAGCCAGCATTAATAGCATTTTCCAAGTACGCTTCACTTTACTGGGATAGTTGGTGGGCGACTTTGCTACAGATATCCAGCATGCTGTTATGATTTGTGTGATTACGTAGCACATGAAAGTAGGTTTATAGTATACTTCCATTTGCTTAGGAGCAGGGGCTTAACTAATAAAGATATATAATAATGTCTTCTAAGTCTGCAGATGGAATTCCTGCAGTAATTAATGGTGTCTTTCTGCTTGGGCAGCCTCTACATTTTGGCTTTTTTTCTCCTCAAACTTTCAGTCTTACAGCTGCCAACTGGCTCTTGCAGTGACCTACTAGAAATGATGGGAGGGAAGGGTTCTTTATTCCTGGGACTCTTTTACTAGGGAGGAGAATTTTTGTAGGGACGTCCTCCTGCATTAGATTTCTCAGTTTAATTGGCCAGAACTAAACCACGTGACCTAATTATGAAAAAGTCTTAAAGTGAGGTTCTGCCTAAGTGGGGAGGAGGGAGGTAATGGCTGTTGGGTAAGCAATTGCTGTCTGCTCCTGGAAGCTAAAACTGGTTAATGTTTCTGAATTAAAATTAATGCTTTTAAATGAATGATCTTCACACTAACACTAGGACATTTCTCTGCCTAGGTCCTTTTGTATAAACTGAGTGCTAAGCTCTTTTTGTCTTATTTCTATGGGAATATTTTTTTTCTGCCACTGATTACTAAACTTTCACGTCTTTATAAACTTAGAAAAGAGGCCAAGAACATCCATCCATCTCTTCAGAAGCTGAGGGAAATTATTTAAGCAAGGAAGACACTAAATTTTTTAATCTGTATAAAAGACAGTGCTCTGTCACTTCTTTTGATTGTTGTACTGTACTTTTTATTGTATAGGAATTGTGATAGGATAATTACATGTTCCCCATTGCTAGGTTTCTAGTTGTATTTTAAAATAATATGACGGAAAGCTAAAGGCCAGATAGGCACATATTAAAGATATTAACTATTCTAGATCTTGATTAGATCACAGCATTCCAAACTTTACAGAAAAAGCTACTTTGTCCCATAACTTTCCAATTAGGTTATGTAGACCCTATTGCCACTTTCTATAACTGCTGCCCCGGGCTTGAAGAGGCTCATTCTCACAACAGTATTTGGCAACAGTGATCCTAGGATTGACCCTAGGCTGATCCACTTGGAGACTGAATATGGCTATACACTAGATGGTAGAGAGATTGGCTATTTGACTATTGTAGGGGCTTAGTTCTGTCCTGACTCTTGGGGACCTTGCATAACTGGCTTATTCGTTGGGGTTGCTGATAGACTTCTAACGTTGATGTCTAGGACTTAAAAATATTGAAGGAATGTTATATTAATTTGGTCAAATGCTGTTAAATTTTTAATCCAGAACCATTATCTATTGATTATTTTTATTGCCTATATTTAGGGAGTAGAACCACATTATTTTCCAGGTGCACTTTGTTTTGTACAAAAACAGTATGATCCTTCCCCACACCCACCCAACTTTTTAAAATTTTTATTGGGGAATATTAGGGAACAGTGTGTCTCTCCAGGGCTCATCAGCTCCAAGTCGTTGTCCTTCAATCTAGTTGTGGAGGGCGCAGCTCACTGGCCCATGTGGGAATCGAACCAGCAATCCTGTTCAGACCTGGCACTCTAACCCATTGAGCCATCTGGCTGCCACACCCACCCATCTTTGATGGTTTTGTTGGACTTCTCAGAAATGCAAGGAATCTGTAATTTTCTTCATGGAACGACAGCTGCTGCATGGGGTTCATGTTCCTATAATACCTGGACTTTTCCCAAGTATGCCTATGTTGTAGCCTCGTGCAACTGTTAGTTTTATTGCTTAGTTGACCCAGACAGTTAGTATAATCTGCATGTTTGTAAAGTTCTTCCGGGTCATTTAAGAGAGAAAGTAAGATCATGTCTGACCCTGAGAAGCAACCTTTTTAAAATTTTTTATCTATACCTTTTCTAGCTAGACAAGTTCTTTTTATCCATAAATTTTATATTTGATCTTCAGAAATACATCTCTCTGTTCCTAGATCGGCTTGGTTGTATAACCTTTTAAAGTCAGTTGTCTATCTACCTGAATAGTGGAAATCTCAAAACTATTAATGTTATTTTGGAGAAGAGTGATTGTTCTTACAGAAGCCCTGTTGCCATTGCCCAAAGTCTTTTTACGTTAAGTACTTAACACCTTTTGGATGTATGGTGTAGGTGAATCAGTGCAATTAATTTAGTGGGGTTTTCATTTTTTCAGATTTGCATTACTGACGGTTCTTACATCTGTGAGTTTCTTGGTTCCTGTTGGAATTACTTTCTAGTTTCTCCTGTCTCCCTTTCCTTTCCTGTGATGAGCTAATTATCTACAATAGTTTTTGGACTTTTACATATTGACACTTTGAAGCGCATAGTGCTAATTAGAAGTAAATACTTTATTTTTAAGTAAATTTTTATTGGGGAATATTGGGGAATAGTGTGTTCTCCAGGGCCCATCAGCTCCAAGTAGTTGTCCTTCAATCTAGTTGTGGAGGGTGCAGCACAGCTCCAAGTCCAGTCGTCATTTTCAATCTTTAATTGCAGGGGGCGCAGCCCACCATCCCATGCGGGAATTGAACCAGCAACCTGTTGTTTAGAGCTCGTGCTCTAACCAACTGAGCCATCTGGCCGCCCCTCCGGAAGCTCAGTGGTCTTCAGTCTAGTTGCGGAGGGCGCAGTTCACTGGCCCATGTGGGAGTCGGACCGGCAACCCTGTTGTCCAGAACTCACTCTCTAACCCACTGAGCCATCCAGCCACCCCAGTTGTAAATACTTTTTGAGACCTAAGTTTTGATGCAGCTTTTAAGTTATGCCTTGGAATATCTGTCAGGGTGGGAGATGTAAGTCAGCTTGAAAAGTTGAAGGTATTTTTTTCTTTTCTGTGGCCAAAGCTTGATACTGAATCCAGGCTTATTTTATATTTGAATTCATGATTAAGAGCTAAAAGATCTAGAACTATGTTTTAACTTTTCTTTGGAGCAGTTTCTCAGGGAGTTTGAAAATGGGGCCTTGTTGGTGTCAGAGTGGCATGGGAGTATTGTTGGCATTAATGGAATACCAGGGATATCATATGTTCCAGACTGGGGACAGTCCTGTACAGTGATGTTTTTGTTCTTCCTCAAGTGTTGGTAACATCATGATTGAGAAATTCTAGAAATAAAGCATTAAAGTTTATGTCAAACACGAGCATATTCATGAGTTAAACTTACACATTATTCTTTGTTTTTCTGTGAGGTATAATTGACATAGAATAAATTGCACATATTTATAAAGTGTTCAAGTTGATATATTTGGATGTGTGTTACACCCGTGAACCCATCACCACAATGAAGAGTAAACATATCTATTACACCCTAAAGTTTCCTCTTCCCCTTTGTAATTCCTTCTGCTTCTCCCCAAGCTATCTCTGATCTGCTTGGTGTAACTATATATTAGTTTGCATTTTCTAGCCTTTAATATAAATGAGATCATACAGTGTGTACTCTTTTCCTGGCTTTTTTCAGCATAATTATCTTGAGATTCATCCATGTCCTTGTGTCTTACTAATAGTTCACTTTTTATTGCTGAATAGTATTCCATTGTACAGAATACACTGTACAGAATAATGTGTGCATTCATTCACCTGTTAATGGACATTTGGGTTGTGTCCACTTTGAGTCTTTGAAAGAGAAAGCTGTTATTCACATAAAAACTTTTATGTGGATGTAGGCTTTCATTTTCTTGGGTGACACCTTTCTCCTTTGAACTTTTGTCAAAAACCAGTCGTCCTAGGGATAGGATACAAGGTATGATCAAATAATACGGTGACTGTTTAAAAAAAAATTGTTACAGTAAAAGACACATTGCCATTAATCCCCCTCAAAATACTCACCCTCGCTTTGGACACACTTATCCCATCGTCCTTGCCACTTCCTGAAGCACTTCTGGAAGTCTTTCGTGAGTGTCTTTAGTTGCGTTGTCGTGGCTGCCTCTATGTCCTGAATCTTTCTGACTTTGGGGAAGAGCCAGAAGTCACATGTTGCCAGATCCGTTGAATAAGGTGGATGAGGACACACCGTAATGTTTTTATTTGACAGAAATTGCCGTACCAGAAGGGATGTGTGACATGGAGCGTTATCATGATGCAGGATTTATAGCACACTTTAAAACACACCTTCTCCCAACCATAGCTCACGCCCGACTGACTGCATCGACCAAGTTGAAGCTTGTCATACATTGTTAGTAAGGTTCAGCGTGATGCTCCCTGTATTGAAGATGCCTGCCTTTCCGTTGGATAGCACCCGGCAGCAGCATTCACCGAATTTTGTGATCACAATGGAAAGTCTCCGTGTCGCACATCTCTTCTGGTACAACAATTTCTGTCAAAAACATTACGGTGTGTCCTCATCCACCTTATTCACCACATCTGGCACCGTGTGACTTTTGGCTCTTCCCCAAAGTCAGAATGACCATAAAAGGTAAATGTCTTGAATCGATTCAGGACATTGAAGCAGCCACAACAGCACAATTAAAGACACGAAAGAGGACTTGCAGAACTGCTTCAGAAAGTGGCAAGAACGATGGGATAAATATGTTCTAAATGAGGGGGATTAATAAGATTGTGTCTTTTACTGTAATACATTTTTTAAATTTGAACATTCACCATATTTTTTGACCATACCTTATAGCTTGATAATATGGAAAATGTATGTGTTACTATTAAAGAAATTGCCCAACTGTTTTCCAAAGTGGTTGTACTGTTTTACGCCCATTAGCAGTTTCTCCACATTCTTGCCAATCTTGATCTGGTCAGTCTTTTTAATTTTAGCTATTTTAGTAGGTGTACAGTGATAGTTCATGTTTTAAAGTTGTATTTCATCAGTTATCAGTGATGTTGAGCATCTTTTTTTTTTTTTTAACGCCATCCCAATCAAAATCCCAACAGGCTTTTTTGTAGAAGTGGACCATTTTTATCTACTCACAGGCAAATGAAAATGGCCTAGAAAAGCCAAAGCAGCTTGGAAAGTAAAGTTGAGAACTAACAATACCTGACACTTCAGGACTTGCTGTGTATAAGGAGGACTGATTTTGACAAAGGTTCAAAGGAGAAAAGATAATCTTTTTATTTGAAATCATAATAAAATTAAAAGAAAACATTGGAGAAAATCTTTATGACATAAAGATAAGTTTTATTATGATTTCAAATTACATACCTAAATAATCTGTTGAGATAATTTTTGTTTATGGTGTGGCGTATGGATCAAAGTTATTTATTTTTGGCAGTGGATATCCAATTGTTTTAGCACTATTTCTTGAAAAGATTATCTTTTCTCCTTTGAAACTTTGTCAAAATCAGTCCTCCTTATACATAGCAAGTCCTGAAGTGTCAGGTATTGTTAGTTCTCTACTTTCCAAGCTGCTTTGGCTTTTCTAGGCCGTTTTCATTTGCCTGTGAGTAGATCGAAATGGTCCACTTCTACAAAAAAGCCTGCTGGGATTTTGATTGGGATGGCTTTTTTTTTGTTGTTTGTTTAAAGATTTTATTGGGGAAGGGGAACAGGACTTTATTGGGGAACAGTGTGTACTTCTAGGACTTTTTTCCAAGTCAAGTTGTTGTCCCTTCAATCTTAGTTGTGGAGGGCGCAGCTTAGCCCCAGGTCCAGTTGCTGGTTGCAGGGGGTCCGTCCATCATCCCTTGTGGGAGTCAAACCGGCAACCCTGTGGTTGAGAGGACGAGCTCCAACCAACTGAGCCATCTGGGAGGCAGCTCAGCTCAAGGTGCTGTGTTCAATCTCCGTTGCAGGGGGCGAGCCCACCATCCGTTGCGGGACTCAAGGAATTGAACCAGCAACCTTGTGATTGAGAGCCCACTGGCCCATGTGGGAATCAGACCGGCAGCCTTCGGAGTTAGGATCACAGAGCTCTAACTGCCTGAGCCACTGGGCTGGCCTGGGATGGCTTTTTTTAAAAAAAAAATTTATTGGGGAATATTGGGGAACAGTGTGTTTCTCCAGGGCCCATCAGCTCCAAGTCGTTGTCCTTCAGTCTAGTTGCGGAGGGCGCGGCTCACTGGCCCAGGTGGGAATCAAACCGGCGACCCTGTTGTTCAGAGCGCGCGTTCTAACCAACTGAGCCATCCGGCCGCTCTGATTGGGGTTGCTTTGAATGTGTACATGATTTGCTATTTATTTAGATCTTTCGTTTCAGCAATTTCATATGGTTTGTTACACTTATCTCTAAGTATTTAGTATTTTTTGATACTGTTATAAACAATGTTTTAAAATTTCCTTTCCAATCAGGTTTTGTCCAATAAGCATGTGGCTCCTGACCATCTGTTGCAAATCTGCCAGCGCATCGGTCCCATGTTGGATAAAGAAATTCCACCCAGTATTTCAAGAGTCACTTCTTTACTTGGTGCAGGAAGGCAGTCTTTGCTACGTACAGCAAAAGGTACCTTAATTTGAAGAAGTGTTCTGCTTTGTATTACTAGCTTACTAATTACCATAATTGTGAAGTAATGTAAGCATTGTGGAAGAAAGGTGATGTGTAACTATAAATCATGCTGTGGACTATAAATTCTCTGCGTTTAGCGTAGACGTTGGATTTTATTACATAAGTGTTTAATGGGTCCTGCGTTTAAAAAAATGATAAAGGTATAGATGTTAAGCTAAAAAGCTTGAATTTATTCTGAGATGTGTTTGAGGTTTTATCAATGTGAGTTCTTAATTTTCCATTTTGTAGCTCACTTACAACTTCATTGAATGTAACTGTATGTGTCTAATAAACTCTTTAAATACTAGAAGTATTTCATTTGATATTTAGATTCTTGAAAGCCCTTTGTTATAAGGGGAAGTGATTTTCTAAATTTGGTAGCAGTTTGAAAATAAGCACCCAAAATGTACAATTGCATGGTTCTTTTTTTCACCAATTCAATTTTTTTTTGCTAAGTTATGTGGTAGCAAACTGTTGGAATTGCTGTTAGCTTGGTATTAATCACTTAGACTAAGTGTATGTATGTGATATGATCTATGTATACAACATGGCTTACCTGCTAATGGGCAAGAATGTCGGCTCTTATATCTGGAGCATACGTCAAGTTCACCCCCATGATTATTTTTAAGATCTGTTGCTGATGTGATGCTTGCTGCCTCTTAGATGTACCACCAGTATAAAGCTTGACTGAGAAAGAACCCTCCCTCTTGGTTCCATGCCAGACTGGTTTGTCAGCTTTAGTTGTTCCTTAGTGCCCTATGGCCACAACACACTGTGGCTTGAATCAGGAAACTGTTCATATTCTTCCTTCTTCTGTGTCCCTATTCACCTTGTAATTATTCTGTTTTAGGTTGTTACATAGTAGTTGCCTGGGTAGCCTGTTTTCCTCTGTTTTCTTTGCTTGTGTCAAGCTCAATGTCGTTTTGTGATGAGCACTGCTTTAGAACTGGCAGACCTTAGAAGAGACTTCAGCAAGCTGTCCTAGGGTAGGGACCATATTTCTTGCTTGTTTTGTACTAGTGCCATGGGAGGATGCCTGGGAACTGCTCTTTGATCATGAGAGTGGTAATGAATCCATTCATGTAAAACCTAATATGCCTGTTGGTTTGGGGCACCCGAGGCTCAGTAGAGGTTTAGTATGATGCCTACCTTCCCTTCCTCTTTCAGTTGTGAAGAAGCTAATTCCTAGCACAGCATAATCTGTGTTCTGCTGCTCTCTCCTTAGAGGGGGCAGGCATTTTTCTTAGTATTTTTGCTGGTAAGTCAAAGAGGGATGGGACTTTAGAATTAGCGTTCAGACTGGCACATCCTATATATGTGCTCTTGTGTAAAGGATTATCTATGACCCTTAAACGAGGAAAGCCATTTAATTTTGTCAGTACTTTTAAGGAGATTAAAGTCATGGTAATATTGGCCAAAATTAATTTTAAAACTCAGTAACATTTAAATAGTTTATTAAGTCAGGGATTTTTTCGTATAAATCAATGAAATTAAAATTTTCCTAACAAAACTTTCCATTTTTGGAAAGTTGAATCAGTTGTGATTAAGATTTTTTTTTATCATTAATATTGTATGGTATAATTCCGCATTGAAAAATAAGATCTTATTTGGCATCAAATGGGTCTTGGAGTTAAAGACCTAGTTTTGTGGTCCATCTTGACTAATCATTTGCAGTGGATCTCTTTAAAGGTCCTGGAACCTTTGAGCCTCAGTTACCTCACTTGTAAATTGGCGATTAATACCTACCTCACAGGGTTGTTGTGGGGATTCAATGAGATAATGTATGTGGAAAGCACTTTGTAAATTGTAAAGTGCTACACAATGTTAGTTGTCGTTGTTGTATCTGAGATGTCTTAAATTTTTTTTTCTTCAGAAATAGTCTAATAAACCTCTAGGGCTTTCCTGTTAAAGTATATTAGTTGGTAAAACTTTAATAAACAGTTTATTAAAATATACGTAAGTATTCTATAAAATCTTTCTTGGGGTTAACTTTCAAGATTTTATGTGTATCTAAAATTCATTTTAAAGACTGCAGGCACACAGTTTGGAAGGGCTCTGCCTTTGCTGCTCTTCATAGAGGAAGACCTCCTGAAATGCCGGTGAATTATGGTTCCCCACCAAATCTTGGTAAGTGAGGTTGGCCTTGCAAATAGATGCCTGAAACCATTCTGTTAGTGTCTGAGCAACTTTGTGTCTGCTATATTAAAATTTAAAAGGAAATACTCGTAGTAGTGTTGTTTCAGTAGTAACAAGTATCAATTTTCAAATTTGTTTTCCTAAAAGAACTAAAAGTAATAACAATTAATGAAAAAACAATTTTATTATAATGAGAAATCTGTAGTCGTGATTACAGTAGAACAGAACTGGGAAGAAACTTGTGTCCTTAAGATTTCTTGAACATAGATTTTATTTTGGAATTTTTCGTAGCTTTTTACGTATTGGCACCCTCTTAACCATTTTCGTTGTTTTTATTTCCTAGTGGAGATACATCGAGGAAAACAACTCACAGGGTGTTCCACTTTTAGCACAGCATTTCCAGGAACTATGTATCAGCATATAAAACTGCACAGAAGGATTCTTGGACATCTGTCTGCTGTTTACTGTGTAGCATTTGATAGGACGGGACATAGAATCTTTACAGTGAGTTAACGTTTTAAACTCAATTTGATCACCTGGAGCACTTTAGCGTTCCTCAGAATCTTCTGGGAAATCGTATAAAACATGTACATCTATGATTCCCATTCTCAGGGATTTTGACAGGTCTGGTGTGGGGCCCATAAATTTGCATTTTTATTTAGTGTCCTAGGGGATTCATGTGCAGACAGGCCTTTTGCGGTGTTTGTGAGACATTGATTTAGAGCAGTGGTTCTTGGGCATGATCATCAAGGAACCGTAAAGACGTGTGTGCCTACTACTTCTCCAGCCCATTCTAGGCCTGCTGAGTTAGTCAGTCTCTATTACGTGTGTTAACCAAAATCAACCCCCCGCCCCAGAATATCCAAATCTCTGTAGGTGATTCATAGCCACGGTGGTTACTCCCTGATCCAGGGAAATTGGTTACTTGGACACTGAAATATTTTATAATTCCTATAAAACTATATGTAAATATTTATAATTTATTTTACCTTTTTAATGTTTTTAAAGGAAAGTTAGGATGGGCAAGAAGTTTAAATTTCTTAGTTGTGAAATTCAGAGTAGATACTCAAATATTTGTGGAATGTATGGATGTTGGCTGGTACTATAAATTTGTGACTCAGCTGTTTGGTTATTTAAAATGAGGTTGCTGGTCCCATTATGTTTTAGTTGTTTTCGGAATTGCTTGTGAAATATAGATCTGTCCTAACACCAGATTATTTATCTTGATGTGAGCTTAATTGATTTTTAACTATTGTTCATTGAAATAGGTGACCCATGAGCTTTTAGTTGAAATTACTACTTAGCAGAGAATTTTGGGAAGATAGTATTTATAATGTGGTCTGGTCCATAGAAATGAAAACTTCACAGTATCTGTGTGTAGACCATGTTTGATTTGGAGGAAAAAACTGTTATCCTATAAGTGTTCTTGCCATGAGTCAATCTACAGAGTATTTTACAGTTGGAAAGAGAGGAGTTATAGACACTTAATTTGAGTGACATGTAAATAATATTTTAAGTGATGTAAAAAATTTCTGTATTAACATTTATTTTGGGGTGTGTTTTCCAAGGGTTCAGATGATTGTTTGGTGAAGATTTGGTCAACACACAATGGCCGCCTACTATCCACATTAAGAGGTCATTCTGCAGAAATTTCAGATATGGCAGTCAACTACGAGAATACCTTGATTGCTGCAGGGAGCTGTGATAAAATAATTAGAGTGTGGTGCTTGAGAACTTGTGCCCCAGTCGCAGTGCTCCAGGGACACACGGGGTCAATTACATCTTTACAGGTAAACTACACATTTGCATTACTCTCCACATTTGTGTATTATCTCCTTTTCCTTTAAAGCTCTTTCTCTTCGGAGATGAGAAATAGTAAGGTGCTTAGTTATTATATAATCTGTTTTAAAGTTAGTAATCAAGAAAAAATATAATTAATGATACTTCCATGAATCATGGAAGGGTGATGTAATAAATATATAATGCAGTTAGAGCTTTTCATGAAGGCTTAATGGATGACTTATTGCTTTCTTTATTTAGGTTTATGGTTGAACTGAATGAGTCAGTTACAAACTGGTGATAGGTCAATGATTTTTCTCCTTTAAAACGTGGATTTTGATAAACTGATTAAACTTACTGAAATATATTTAAACTCAGTTTTAGTCCATATTCTGGAACATCTACTTAGGTTTAAATAGTCACTTTCAACATTTAAATCCTTCATTTTGTATACTTGAAGGAACTTGGAAGAAGCTTCTTTTAAGAAGTTACAGGTTCATATCTTTCCTCCCTTACAAAGTATGTAATATACAGCCTTGGGAAGTCATAAAACATAATAAACTGTACTCTGAGATAATGTAATGATAAATAAATATGTAAATCTTTGAAAAAAACAAAACCAATTTTTCCTGTCTGTTCTGCTGATGGCAGTACTGGACTTCCTTTGCTAATAAGTTCCTTTGTTTTGAATGTCTCATGGGTCAGCAAGTGTTGCTTCTTTCATCATGGCTATCCCCGTTCTGGGGGAAGGAAAGGTTAAGGTTCTTAGATTAATTTGATTGATTGGATTGATTCTTGGCTCTTTATCTTATCTGTTTCCTTTCAGTTAATACTGTATATTGCTTTCAGACAAATCTTGGGGTTGCCTTCAGTGTTTCACATGAGAACTATAGTTACCTCTTAATTTACTGTTACTGGGCCCAAATTCTGTACCCCCTTAACTCATTTCCCCACCACCTCCAGAAACAAATACTTCAGTCGTGTGAATCTTCCCATTTCTATCACATGCCACATTTCCTGTCACACTTGCACTTTTGTTTATATTACTTCTTTGTGTTTGTCTTGTTTTCTTTGTATTTTCCTCTCCATGGTTTTTCAGCCTTCTTGGATGTCTCGGGACCAGATTGACCTTCCTTTCTCTAGCTTGTTTGTGTAGCATAATTGGCATTTTATTAAATACAAATGTTAGTCATATTGTGAATTACAATATAATTCTTGTATTATAATACTTTTATGGTTTTGTCTTGTTAAATGTGTAAATTGTGACCCGCTTGGTCACAGTTTATCCTGGTGGCCCATCTGAAGGACAGACAGTTCCTCGCCACCCTGGTTGCTACCCAGTTATCCCTTTACCATTTTTTTCAGTGATTGTTTCCCCCGCTGATTGGAGATGGCACCTTTATCTTAAGTCTTGTAGTAGGGTCCATTTTGGAGTTTATATTTTTCCCATTGGTTGTTATGTCAAGTACCTACTGTGCCCCAGAGTTTTGATTATTGAGGCTTGGTGATATGCTTTCCTATTGATAGGGCTGGGTCTTTACTTTCTCTTTGTAAAGGTTTTCCCGCTTATTCTTGTTTATTAGTTTTGAAAATAATCTTTTATTGAGATCATCTTACATTTTAAAATTAGAGATAGACTTTGTTTCTTTGCGCCCTGAGCTGGAGAGAGCGCGCTGCCGGGAGGGAGATAGACTTTCTTATAGGTCACGATTTTTCAGTATAATAGTATCACCTATCTTTTGGATTTCTTGTGTTGTAGAGAGTCAGTTGAAGTTAATGCTTAAAAACTGTTTAGGGCTGGCCCGGTGGCTCAGGCGGTTAGAGCTCCGTGCTCCTAACTCCGAAGGCTGCCGGTTCGATTCCCACATGGGCCAGTGGGCTCTCAACCACAAGGTTGCCAGTTCAATTCCTCGAGTCCCGCAAGGGATGGTGGGCAGTGCCCCCTGCAACTAAAATTGAACACGGCACCTTGAGCTGAGCTGCCGCTGAGCTCCCGGATGGCTCAGTTGGTTGGAGCCTGTCCTCTCAACCACAAGGTTGCCGGTTCGACTCCCGCAAGGGATGGTGGGCTGTGCCCCCTGCAACTAGCAACGGCAACTGGACCTGGAGCTGAGCTGCGCCCTCCACAACTAAGACTGAAAGAACAACAACTTGAAGCTGAACAGAACCCTCCACAACTAAGACTGAAAGGACAACAATTTGACCATTGTTCCCCAATAAAAGTCCTGTTCCCCTTCCCCCAATAAAATCTTAAAAAAAAAAAAAAAACAAAAAAAAAAAACTGTTTAAACTACAACTTTAGTAGGAGCTCAAGAAACTGAGTTGTGTATGTTATTGCTTTTTAGTTTAGCCCAATGGCCAAAGGCTCTCAAAGATACATGGTCTCTACTGGTGCTGATGGGACAGTTTGTTTTTGGCAGTGGGATTTAGAATCCCTGAAATTCAGGTAAGTGACTTTAATTGTGTAATAAATTTTCTTCTTTAATGTTACTACATAGTCTGATGAAGTCTGATGATAAAGGGAAATTATGGATTGTGGTGGCCTTTTTACTTTTGTACTTGATTTTTTATTACATACAGCATATGTGCCCTGTTGACTACTTACTGTGTACAATTACTATTAGACAGTTGCGTATGTAAAAGAAGCATAGCTATTCTGTGCACATTAGTAGACACATTTTTGTGAAAAATATAAGATATGTATGTGAAACATTTTGAAAAATGTTAGGAATGTAGAATTAGATACATGATGAGAGATTTAGGTGGGATCATTTACGAATCAAATGACCTGGGTTATAGACCCATGTTGTCCAGTACAGAACCCGCTAGGCACATGTGACTGTTGGCGCTCATCAGATGTGGCTAGTGCAATCAAAAGAGCTGAATTAACTTCAATTTAAAACTGGGTACTTGGTTCAGTTATTGCAAAACTTGTAAGCATAATTCAAACAACTTGAGTATGTGAATTTAGTTTTTCAGCTGTAAGTTTTATTAATTCTGAATATTTGACGAAAATGTTCAAATTGAGATGTATTATAAGTGTCCAGTACACACTGAAAGATTTCAGTACACACTGAAAGATTTCAAAGATTTCCTATGTAAGAATTTAAAGTTCTCATTAAAATTTTACTAATATTGTGATATTTTGGATATATTGGATTAAATGAAATAAAACTAATTTAGTCTCCTTTTTACTTTTAAAGATACACATGTGGCTTGCATTCCAATTTTGTTGAACAGTGCTGTGTTTCCATCCTGGTGGTTTTATGCCCTGTTCTGCAGCCTTGGTGATGGGTTCACTTAGACTCTGAGCCTTAGTCACCTCAGTTACAAAATGGGGCTTAGTAGGCCTGCTATTTCTGTGTTGTAGGATCTGTAGCACGTGGGGGTTACAGAGTCTTCTGAATTCACCCAGCTAGAATAGCATAGGTGGAAATATTTGTTACACTATGAGGCACTATGGAAATAAGATTCTAATGTTTAAATATGCTAGATGAGAACCAATAGTTTAAACTATGTTAATGTGTAAAACTAACGTATTTTAAAACATTTTCTTTTAAAGTCCACGTCCCTTGAAGTTCACTGAAAAGCCTAGACCAGGCGTTCAAATGCTTTGTTCTTCTTTTAGTGTTGGTAAGCTATCTTTAGTACTTTTTTTCTTAGTTTTATTTTTAGCATTTATTGAGTTACCACATGATTGCTAAGAGCCTTTATCAGACAGATGGTAAATGACTTTTGTTCATTTCACTAGGTTTAATCTGTGATGTTCATTTAGTTAGCCTTTTTCTTGTCTTTAACTTCTCCATTCTGTCTCTCTCTGATATCTAATAGTAATCAGTCAGTGATACAAGAGGTAGCTGGCAAAAATGAGGCCTAAGATGTCCACATGAGTGATTCCTGTGCCATGTGCCTTGGGTGTATGATATGCTAAAATAATGGTTTTCTTTTAATAGGCTAAACTGTATATTTTTTGTAGTTTTAAATTTCGACACATCTTGGGGATGTTAGTCCCCATTTTCTTGCACAGTGAACTTGGGTGTTAATCTTTCTTTTTAGGAGAGCTCAAAGACTTTTCCCCTATAAAAGCCTGAAAACTTCAACATGTGAACTTTATGTTCCATAGCTAGGTTTAGGTATGTAAAGTTGTCTAGAAAGCAGAGCCCCTTTTGTCAAGCATTTTTAGAGTCACAGCACTGCAGGTCATCACCACAACTACAAAAGCAGAGGGAGATAGTGAACATTTCCAGATTGAGTTAACTTTTTAAAATTAAAACCCCATCTGGTTGTTTTTTTTTCAGCATTACCAGTTCTTTGACACCAGCTGGGTGTCCTACAGTTCAGCTCAGTTCTGATACTGTCTACCTAGAGAATAATGTGAGATGCCATAGGTTAAGGGCTCTACGAGATTCCTCCCACCCCACTGCCGCCGCTCCATCTCAGATTCAGAGCAGGTTGTCACCTGTGCTTTTGACTTACTGTCTCTTTAGAATGGGGTTTTCCCACCAACTCCTCCTTGGTTTTGATTAATTTGCTAGAGCAGCTTGCAGAACTCAAACATTTTACTTACTAGGTTTCCAGCTTATTATAAAAGGATATAATTTAGGAAGAGCCAGATGAAGAGATGCATAGGATCAAGGCTGGGGGAAGGGGCACTCAGGGTATGCCACTCCCCTAATCTCTACATGTTCACCAACCCAAAGCTCTCTGAGCCAGTCCTTTGGGTGTTAGTGCAGGCTTCCTTAAATGGGCATGAATGATGGAGTCCTTAGCCATGGCCATTGGTTCACCTTCCTCACTTCTCCCTCCCCAGAGGTTTGACTGAGCCTTCCAGCCCCACATGGTTGGTTCCCCTGGCAATCATCCCTCCACCCCACCCTTAGTAGTTTTGTAAAAGTCTCCTTGTTCACATGACGGATATCAAGCCATCTTTATTGCTCTTACCACTTAGGAAATTCCAAAAGTTTTAAGAGCTCTGTGCTATAAAGGGGACGAAGAGCAAATATATGTGTCTTATAAACCCAACATCACACTGCATTATATTAATTTTAAAATGTCTTTATATAGTGAAGTAGAAAATGGATCTATTGAGATAAACTTTTGGAATAAGTTGCTTAATTTAATATAGAAATTTGGTTTGTTGAGCTGTTTGTCACAAATTGGATTTTTAAACCTAAACATTTTTATTTCAGGTGGTATGTTTTTAGCCACAGGTAGTACTGATCATGTAATCAGAATGTATTTTTTGGGTTTTGAAGCACCTGAAAAAATCGCAGAACTTGAAAGTCACACTGTAAGTATTCAGATTTTAAAATTCTGTAAATTAATTTTAATAATATTCTTGTTGGTATATAGTCAGATATTGCTAACAGGAGGAATTGCATTTAATGGTGAAGGATGTTGACTGCTCAGATAGCACCTTGGCAGTGCATTATTTTGCAGTGGTTATTTCATCTGTTAGTCCAAAATCTTGATTATGACAGTTGATTTGGGTAGGTTCTATTCAAGTGGGCCCGTTCATCTTAACCATTAACCAAGCTCTTGAAATCAGAATGCTGTTTGATTAATGTATAGTAAAATAAGCATAACAAGCTATGTAACTTGGTATCTGGAATACTGCTCAGTCGTCAGCTTTTCACTTAAATGAAGTTTTGTGAGGTCATTTGATAAATACAGATTCGAATCACTTTAAAAGAAAAATACTTTTTGCGTCTACATAATCATAAAACGTGTGTGTGTGTGTGTGTGTATGTATATATATACATATTCAGCCTTGTTTTCAGCTGCTTAAACCTTTACATTTGATCATTTTATACACATTTCAATTTTTGTACAGATGTTTTCCTGCATGGTCTATTTTTGAGACGAGAGCTATGTCTTGGTCTTGTTAGATGCATAGTTAGATTCTTGGCACTTAAGTGTACAATACATGTTTGAATGATGGTGCTAAGCAGCACCGGTACAAATCTCTTGCTTTAAACCAAATGTGCTTTCTAGCTCTACAACTGAGGGGGTTTTTTGCATGTTTGTTTATAAACTATGTAGATGATGACTTCAGTGTTTGTTTTTCCTGCTTTAGGATAAAGTTGATAGCATCCAATTTTGTAACAACGGTGACCGGTAAGTGTGTTTGTATGTGTGCATGCATTTTTAGGCATATATACGATGTTGCACCTTAGTGTAGCTAATATGTCACTTTGTATATTATAGGTACTTATTAGTAAATATATTACTTGAATGAAAAGTGTCTGGAGCAGGAGGAAACACTTGAAATACGTTTTTAGAATGGTAGTTTCTGCTGTCTCCTGTGACCAAATGTAGTTCTTCTTTAGTTCACATTGGCTAAATTTTTGGTTTACAGAAAAATTAGGTGTAAGGATAATGAAATTCCTTACGTTTGAGTAGTTAAGAAGAAATCTTTTCTCGTTAACCACTGTGATGCATCCTGAAATAAAATGATCACTTAGTTCTTTTTTGTGGTCCCCAGTGTCTTTCAGGTGCCTTTACTAAGCTGCAATTTTTAACACTTTATTTGGTTAAAAGATTGATTAGTTTTACACAGTAGACAGCAAGAATTAATTTGAGTTTAGAGTTAAGATGCTTATAATGGAGCTTTTGCTCTGAACTAATTTTCTCATATCTTGAATTCTTCCTATTTTTTCCCCTCTCCAGGTATTATTGTCTTCTCAAAACTCAGTCTATTTGACAAGCTATTGATTGAGTTTGCAATGTGCTTTACTTCATAGGGCCAGGCAAATCATAGCAAACCAGATTTTTTTCCATTCAAATATACCCTAAAGGTCTGTTTTTTGAATTAATAACTATAGATTTACCTGCAGTCAAGATAGCTACATGAAAATTTTCTTTTGCTTGTGATTTTAACTGTAGTTGTTGGTGACATGTATGTGAGTGTAAGATCTTTTTCTGAATATTTTAAGGTTCTTAAGTGGTAGCAGAGATGGAACAGCACGGATTTGGAGGTTTGAGCAGTTAGAATGGAGAAGCATTTTATTGGATATGGCTACCAGAATCTCAGGGTGAGTTGAGATGGTTTATTGTAAGCAGTACATCATAAATACTTGCTGTACGTCTACCTGGTTGGTTGGTCGCTTTTGTTCAGAGGATTGAAGAGTACTATCAAAGTGTGAGTGGCTACCTCCTGCATAACTGATAAATACATACTTAGATCTCACATAGCCAAAAGAATTTATCCTTAATGTTATATAGGAAAGAACAGCGTATTTGTTCTACTGTTGCTCATTGCATTGACTTCCTCTTAGGTGTTGCTTTTAAAACCACCTATAATTTAAAGAAATAAAAGTAACTCAGGTATGTCAAGTGTGGACATGTTTCTTTTCTGTAGATAGGATTGTTGGAATTTTTAAAAAGTTGCTGGTGGATTTGAAGGTAAGTTTGTCCTACTATCCCTTCCCCAACACTGTGAAGTTTTCAACAGGTTTTTGAGAATCTCTGAGGTAAGTTTAGCACTTCCCAAGATAAATATTACAAATTTGAAATACATTTGCTTTTTTGGTTTATGTAAGTGAGGCAGTACAAGTGGTAGAAAGAATACGTGTTTTGGAATCAGACCTTTGCTCACTTATTGGGAACATCATTCGATAGTAATCTGTTAAATCATCTGGGATATGAGACAACCTGCCTTTATTATTGTTGGGGATTGTAAATGATATGAAAGTTTCTACCCTGTTTCCCTGAAAATAAGACCTAGCCGGACAATCAGCTCTAATGCGTCTTTTGGAGCAAAACTTAATATAAGACCCGTTCTTATTTTACTATAATTTTTGCTCCAAAAGATGCATTAGAGCTGATTGTCTGGTTAGGTCTTATTTTCGGGGAAACACAGTAGCATACTTCCTGGTCTAGAGTAGGTATATTAATGTTCTTTTGTCCAATGCAAATATTATTTAGTTACACTGTAATAGAAATCTAAAGTTATAAATTTTAGTTTAGAGTTTATTTCCAAAGTTTATACTTTTTTATATCAGTTTTTCTGAGGAATGTTGTACATTTTGTCTTTTGGAAATTCTCAGTGTCTGCTTAATTTTTAATAATTGTAGGAGAAATTAACACCTATTGTCTGCTGTGGCTCAAAGAGTTCTATTGGGTTTCAAAACGTATTTGACGTTAATATTTTTGTGAGTGAGAATGGAAAGAATATATACTGGAAATCTGATAATCCTTGTTCACAAACGGATCTTTAGCATTATTTTAAAATGTTACACCTGGATACTCCAAGCATCTTAGTGTGAAAGTGGCAGCTGTCACATGGAAATAAGGGGAATGGGAGTGAAGATAATTTGAAATCATATCCACCCATGAACAGTTGTTTTATTAGGAAAATAGGGACATCAGTGTATAAACACTGAATAAAAATTTTAAAGATGAGACTGAAAACTGCTTAGTTTTCTTGTTGCCATACTACGCATGGAGAGAGCTTTTCCTGTGATTTCCTTCACATTGGGAACATTCTCATTTAAAGTTGTACCTGTTTCAAATCTTGAAAAACAGTTTTCTGTATATAAGAATTGATGGATATTTGTTCTAGTCTTGGCTGGTCAATTTGATGAACTATAATGTCTGTTAGTAAATTGAAGGTCACAACAGGGAATACCTTTCAGTTTAAAGGGGAGCACGGAATCTTAGTCTTCATTACATTTTACATCTTATGTTACACTTTTCCCCTGACTAATCTAGTTAGAATTATCCTGTGTTCCACTGTGCTTACATAGATGTGTGTTCCATAGCTGTCACACAGCATTCATTCCATATTCTTAGAGCTGTTTAATTAAAATGTTTATTATATGTTTATAATTTCTTAGAATGTGTTATATGATTTCAGAAGCAGCTAGGCCTTTCACCATTCTCCCACTCTTTACAACTGAGTCCTATATTTTGCAGAGAAACTTTGCATGTCACTTTCATAAATGCTGCAGTACATTAGAGACGTGTGTCCAAGACCAGTCTTGCCAAATCACCCATGGAACAGTGTGTAGGGAAGTATAATAAAGAGATGAGTACAGTCTCGTTTACAGTTCAGTAAGGGATTGTCTGTGTGCAGGCACTTTTCTAGACATTGGGGGTAAGAAGATGGGTTTTCTTCTTTCTGTCTTCCTAAAATTTCTTGTGATCTCTAGAGGGAGAAACAGTTGGAAGTATTACCCATAAGGCTTGGGTTCAGGAGAAGGGAATAATAGAAAAGAGGTAGAGAGAAAAAGCTTTGCTCTTATGAGCAGCAGTGGTGTCCTAAAATCTGCCTTTATTGAGTCTCTGAACTGCTTCTGAGTTATCTCCTCCCCCTTTGGGTTTTGCATTAATCTGTTTATATATAATCTGTTGTGGGTCACATTCGATGAACCCACTATATAGCTGATAACGTATGCACAGGAACTGGATTACTTTATTTTTGTGTAGATGAGGGATTGTATACATTGTATAGCCTACCATCCAAATGAATTTACACGTTGTGTTTTTTTGCCTTAGGGATTTATCTTCCGAAGAGGAAAGGTTTATGAAACCCAAAGTAACAATGATAGCTTGGAATCAGAATGATAGTATTGTTGTGACAGCCGTGAATGATCATGTCCTCAAAGTGTGGAATTCTTACACTGGACAGCTGCTTCATAACTTATTGGTAGGTGGTTCTTAGACAGTAGGACAAACCAAGATTTTTTTGAAGTATAATTTTATTTTTGAAGCTGTAAAATTAATACAATTAAGCATGTTTTTTTAATTTATGTTATAAATAAATAGAAATTTATGTACTAATGTATAAATTACTCTCACTGATTCGTTTTTAAAAGCCCTTATACATTATGACAATGTAGGTTTTTAATTTTAAACTTATAACTTGCAAACCGTCATTAACTGTATGATTTTGTTGAATTAAAGGGACATGCTGATGAAGTGTTTGTATTGGAGACACATCCCTTTGATTCCAGGATTATGTTATCTGCAGGACATGATGGCAGCATATTTATATGGGATATTACAAAAGGCACCAAGATGAAACACTATTTTAATATGGTAAGAAGTCAGGGGTATCTTCTTGCATGCTTGGATTTGTTTCAAGTATTTGGATTACAAAGTTTAGCCAGAAACAGATCTGCATGTTTGGGAAGTTTATATTTCTAGAAATCAGGGTACTTAAAGCCTAATAAAATACCTGACAGCCACACACACACACATACATGAACTTCTCTATATAACTGATTCACACAAGGGAAAGACTTTCAAAAGTTACCTGTTTAGCTTTGTGTGTATGTGTGACTATGTCCCTGTCTGTTTAAATTGGTAAAATTATACAGAAATTTCTCACTACTTAAATTTATTAAAATACTCAATAAAAATATAAAAAATAATAGTAAATTCATCTAGGAAATCAAACATCATTTTTCCAGCCTTTTTTCTTTTTGCACATGTCTATTCTAAAACCAAATTAGGATGGTGTTACATATTTTTAGAATTTGTCATACATAACCACAATATACTTACCCAAATCAGCAAATTTAACATTGACAAAAATAGTATAATCTAGTCCTGGTTTATATTCAAGTTTTGTCAATTGTCATAATAATGTCTTTTTTTTTTTTTTTTTTTAACATTTTATTTTATTACTATTATTTTTTGAGGGCACAGCTCACAATGGCCCATGCAGGGATCGAACCGGCAACTTTTGTGTTATTAGCACCATGCTCTAACCAACTGAGCTAACCGGCCATCCCCTAATAATATCTTTATAGTTATATTTTGCCCCTTGGATCAGGATCTAATTAATCATGCATTGTATTAACTGATTATATATTTCTAGTTTTCTTTAATTTTCAATAATCTTTCCACTTGTATTTCTTGCCCTTTTTTTGATGAGTACAGGCAAGTAATGTTACTGCATGTTTCTGTTTTTTGTGATGTTTTTTCATGATTTGATTCTGTTACACAATTTTTTTTCATGGAATAAAACATAAATAATGTGTCCTCCATGCATTATTTTAGTAGGCAGGTATGGTATTTATTTGTCTTATTATTAGTGGTGATAATTTAAATATTTGGTTAAGGTGGCATCTGCCAGGTTTTCCCACTATCAAATAGTTGTTTTTCTTCTTTGTAATTATTAAGCTAATTTTATCGGGTGCTATTTGAGACTATATAACTATTCTGTTCCTCAATAAACTTTCATTCACAAATATTAGTATTCATTGAAGATTTTCTAATGGCATTCTTTCCATATTTATCAGTTGTCATTCTTGTACATAATTTGGTAATCTTTTTCCATTTTATGTAAAGAATGTTTTTCAAAGCCTTAAATACTTTTTTAAGAATTTGCAAAGTATTTTGACACTAAATTCAGCCTTTCTCAGAAGAATGTTACTTACATAGTTAATTTACTGTTGTTGAGTATTTAAGTGGCATCTAAAATATGCACAGTAGTAACTCTTTGAATATCCTTGTACATGGCTGTTTATATGGATCCCTGATTATTTCCTTAGGATAAATTCTGAGGGAATTATTGTGTTAAAGGATTTGAATGTTGTTAAGGCGTGTGTGTGTGTGTGTGTGTGTGTGTGTGTGTGTGTGTGTATGTCTGTATATATGTATATATACATAGAAAGAGGTATGTTTTGTAAAATTATTCTCCAGTTAGCTAATTTTGGAGAGTATAGTAGCAGCCTGTAGAGAGTGGTTCTTAGACCTTTTAGTCTGTGTGTTCCATGTTTTTGTTGTTTTTTTACCTTAAAATTTCTTATTTCAATATGCTTATTCTGGACAGTTTCTAAATAAACAGTTTAAAATGTAGTAGTTTATTTGTTAATATTAAATGCACTAAAACAACTCAAATAGCATGCTTGAGTTGCAAATATGTAGGCATTTTTGAAAGTTGCATCTATGTGTTCAGATTATTGGACAAAGAACTAAGCCTTCAACAAATTTTCTCTGGTCTTAGAATTCATAGGTACATCCATCTTTTTAATTATTTTTTAAGACTCAATTGTTTTAAACATTATATCCTGAATTTAACTTACCAAAGCAGAAAAGTACGTTAATTCTGGCTTTAAGCAGAATATAAGATAAACAACCTCTAAGCCCAAGAATAATCTGACAAAAACCTCAAGTTGGCAACGGTGATCTTACTTTCAAACACCCAAAGTTGGCCTTGTAGATCGAGTTCTTCACTGCTTAGCTGTGAGGCTCCTAATTCTCAAATGCAAGACAAATTACATAGGGTTGTAAATTACTAACAGAAGAGTATGTCATTAAATACATAAACTTTAATGTGACATTGAGTTGTTCTCCAGGCACAGTTGCATGTTGCATTTTTGTCAGGAATCATTGTGTTGGACTGTTCATGCTACAGGTGAAAACCCAGGTCTGGCTGGCTCTTCTTAGATGGGAAAACTTCCTTTTCAGCAGGTACCCTTAGCAAAGCTTTTGGAGCACTTAAGTCCACGTGTATGACAGGAGAGGAACTGCCACCATTTTCACTTTGCCAGCCTAGGGCTCTTGCTGCCTCTTGCCTCTGCTTTACTTGCAGGCGTGGTCCCAAGCCAGGGGTGTGAAGTGGCATCAGGACGCAGGTCGGGCTGTGGTGGAGTGGCTCCTCTAAGGACTATGTGGGTGAACCTGGGTTCTTATGTTTTAACAAAGAATGGAAAAAATACGCATTTTTTTCCTTTTTGTGTTATGAGAGAATACAAATTTGTATACGTAGTATTAGCAGTGCCATCAATATGCCAGTAACTTTTTTTTCTTTTTTCAAGTTTGTTAATTGGCACCCATTCATATCTGGTATAGCAGTAGTGAAGTGTTACTTTTCAGGCAGGTATTGGGGCATGTGTGTGAGTTTGTTTTGGCAGTGAATAGACAGATGATTCATTTTTCCAACTTGGCCTAAAGTTTAGTTACTGGAAAGTTAGGGGCTCAGACAACAAATATGCTTAGCTCTACACTGTTGAGATAATGAAACAACTCATTCAACTATAAATTATGATGCAATAAACTAATACAATTTACAGTTAAAAAGCAAGAACAAAACAATGTGAAAGGAATCTAATCAAGGCAGTGTTTGTTCATGATGCACTTAGAGCGTCCCCCTCAACTATGGCATTTTGAAATAAGGTGGTAGCAGACACAGGTGTTGGCATATGCACCTGAGACTTAGTAACATTTCAGATTTTGCATGATGGTCAGTCATCTTAGTAGAAAGTTTAAACTCCAGCGAAGTATTGATTTTGTTCATCTTTAATCATTTACCTTGTAGGAGATTAGTCAGTAGCATTTTGTTACATATCAAAACAAAAGTCCATGAAAAGTGCTTGTCATTCACTTGTCAGCAATAAAGAAAGCCTTCACTTTGGATTGGTTTATGATCCTTCATTCGATCATTTTGAGAACTAATTCTTAGAGGGTCTTCCAAGACTTCTTCTAGGCTAGTGGTATCTAAAATGAAATTTTCAGAAAATACAAATTGACATGCTTAATGCAAAATTTGTTTTTAAATTTTTTTTCAGAAATGGTATTCTGGCTATTTTTTTTCAGAAATAGCTATTGACATGAAAACAGTTGATACAGCAAAAGCACTTGCATAGGCTTGGTCATAACTTGATTCTTCTGTGTTTCCCAGATTGAAGGACAAGGGCATGGAGCTGTATTTGACTGTAAATTTTCACAGGATGGACAGCATTTTGCCTGTACAGATTCTCATGGACATCTTCTGATATTTGGTTTTGGATGCAGCAAGCCTTATGAAAAGGTAATTTTCAATATTTTCTTTCAGCATGTAAAATAAGTAGTTATGAAGGATATTTTGAAAATGGGTTAGATGTGTTAATTTGACTTCCTTGTTATTTCTAATTATAATTAACTACTTAAAGTTTGTTTTCTTGAACATAAAACCTCAACATGTCAATCTGTCAACTTCCCTTTTCTAGATCCCTGATCAGATGTTCTTCCACACTGACTATCGACCACTGATTAGGGATTCGAACAATTATGTCTTAGATGAGCAAACTCAGCAGGCGCCTCACCTCATGCCTCCACCATTTTTGGTAGACGTAGATGGAAATCCTCATCCCACCAAGTATCAGAGATTGGTACCAGGCCGAGAAAATTCTGCAGACGAGCATTTGGTTCCACAGCTAGGCTATGTGGCAACAAGTACGTGCAAAGCCCTTTGTTTAAAAAAAACAAAACAAAACCTTTTTATTTGAAAAACGTTAAGAATAATATGAAGAGCTCCTGTACTTTCAGATTTACCAGTTGTTAATATTTTGTAATACTTTTATCATTTATCTCTAGATACATATTGTTTGGAACCATTTGAGGCTTAAGTTCTGGAGGTCATGTTCATTTACCCTTTAATACGTATTTTCTAAGAACATATTCTCTTACATAATCATAAACAATGATCAAAATTAGGACTTTAACACTCATAAGACTGTTATCAAATCAATAGTCTCATTAAATTTTGTCTGTTATTCTAATAATGCCTGTTACAAGCTTTTCTGTTCTCCACTGAGTTTAGTTGGGGGAGTGCACATTAAACTTAGCTGTCATCCATTCAGTTCTGGTTCTGCGTTTTGGACAATACAACATGATTGATGTCGTAGCCTCCCTGGGCACCGCCAGGATGCTTACAAGAGTGTTCTGTCCAGTGACTGGTCCTATTGTCTTTGAGCACTCAGGGTGGTGGCTGCCAGCTCTCTCCACTGTAATTAATGAGTCATTTGTAGGGAGATACGATGTAAGGAACCTGTTCCTTATCAAACTTCACACACAAGTTGTAGGATCCACTGGTAATTTTTGCCTGAATTAGTTAACGATGCTTGTTGCAAAATGGTTGTTTTCTAACTCTGTCGTCATTGAACCTGGATTTTATTGGTTGCCTTCTACTACTCTCCCTTTGGTTTATGTAGTTCATTACGTTTTAGTATGGATTTATTGGTCATTACATAGTGGGTTATAATCCATTACTTGTATTTTATTGCTCATATTATCTTTAGATTTGACTATGAGAGCCTCTTCAAGCTGAGTTTTGTGGGACTTTTCTCAAGTCCCTTTGAGCGAGTACTTTTTTACTTTCTGGCATAAGGTGTTCCAGTCTCATCTTGTTCTGTGTCTGTTGTAGCCAAGCACTGAGTTTTTGTATTGTTTTCTTTTGTGTTCATAGCAGTGCAGTGTTTCTCCCAACAGATAAGCTAAGAAAAAAATGCTTCTACAGACATACCTAACAGATACTGTGGGTTCAGTTCCTGACCACTGCAATAGAGCGAATATTGCAATAAAGCAAGTCACATGAACATTTTGATTTCCCAGTGCATATACAAGTTCTGTTTACACTATACTGTGTGCAATAGCATGTCAAAAAAACTTATAATTAAAGAATACTTGATTGCTAAAAACTGCTCACCATCATCTGAGCCTTCAGTGAGGTGTAATCGTTTTGCTGGTGGAACGTCTCGCCTCGATTCTGATGGCTGCTCACTGATCAGGGTGGTGGTTGCTGAAGGGTGGGGTGGCTGTGGAGTTTCTTAAAAATAAGACAATGAAGTTTGCCCCATTGATTGACTTCCTTTCATATTGCAAATGATTTCTCTGTAGCATAAGATGCTGTTTGATAGCATTTTACTCACAGTAGAACTTTTTTTAATATAGGAGTCAGTCCTTTCAAACAGTGTCTCAACTTTGTCAACTAAGTTCATGAAATATTACCAGTCATTTGTTGTCGTTTCAACAATCTTCATGGCATCTTCACCAGGAGTAGATTCCATCACTTTCTTTGCTCATCCATAGGAAGCAACTCCTCATTCATTAAAGTTTTATTAAGAGATTGTGGCAATTCAGTCACATCCTTATGTTCTGCTTCTAATTCCAGTTTTCTTACTATTTCCACCACATCTGCATTTATTTCTTCCATTCTTGAACCCCTCAAAGTCATCCATGAGGCTTGGAATCAACTTCTTCCAAACACTTGTTAGTGTTGATATTTTGACCTCTTCCCATGAACCTAAATGTTCTTAATGGCATCTGGAATGGTGAATCCTTTCTAGAAGGTTTTCAGTTGACTTGGCCCAGATCCATCAAAGGAGTCACTATCTATGGCAGCTGCAGCCTTAGGAATTGTTATTTTACCCCCCCTGGGGCCCCTGGTCTTTAATCAGGGGCAGGCCAGGGGCAGGCTGTCTGAGGAGGTGGCTGGGAGCAGGTCTCTGCTGCAGGGTCTGCATGGATGGGAGGCAAGAGGTTAGCCCCTGGGGTGACAGTACCCCAAAGGACAGAGCAAGATGAAATGTATTTCTTGAATAGTAAGATTTGAAAGTTGGAATAACTCCTTGATTTACGGGCTGCAGAATGGATGTTGTGTTTCAGGCATGAAAGCAACATTCATCTCATTGCACGTCTCCATCGGAGCTCTGGGGTGACCAGTTGCATTGTCAATGAGCAGCAGTATTTTGAAAGGAGTCTTTTTTTTTAAGCAGTTAAGTCTCAACAGCTTAAAATACTCAGTAAACGATTTTGTAAAGACACATGCTGTCATCTAGGCATTGTTGGCCCCTGCACAGAGCACGGGCAGAGTGGGTTCAGCATCATTCCTAGGGGCCCTCGGCTTTTCAGAGCAGTGAGCACTGGCTTCAACTTCAAGTCAGAGCTGCTTCAGTTGCTAAGCGAGAGTTGGCCTGTCCTTTGAAGCCTTGAAGCCAGACAATGACTTCTCTCTAGCTATGAAGGTCTAGATGGCATCTTCTTCCGATATAAGGCTGTTTTGTCTACACTGAAATCTGTGGCTCAGGTAGCCGCCTTCAGGAATTAACTTGGGTAGATCTTCTGGAGAACTTGCTGCAGCCGCTCCATCAGCACTCGCTGCTTCACCTGGCATTTTGTTATGGAAATGGCGTCTCTCCTTAAACCTCATGAACCAACCTCTGCCAGCTTCAAACCTTTCTTCTGCAGCCTCCTCCCCTCTCTCAGCCTTCATAGACTAGCAGAGTTAGGGCCTTGCTCTGGTTTAGGCTTTGGTTTAAGAGAATGTTGTGGATGGTTTGTTCTTCTATCCAGACCACTAAAACCTTCTCCACGTGAACAATAAGGCTGTTTCACTTTCTTATCATTCACGTGTTCACTGGAGTAGCTCTTTTCATTTCCTTCACGAACTTTCCTTTTCATTCACAACTTGGCTAACTGGTCAAGAGGCCCAGCTTTCAGCCTTCTTGGCTTTCGACATGCCTTCCTTGCGAAGCTTCCGCATTTCTAGCTTTTGTTTTAAAGTGAGGGGCGTGTGACTCTTCCTTTCCCTTGAATACTCAGAGGCCCAGGTAGGGTTATGAATCGGTCTGATTTCAATACTGTTGTGTCTCAGGGACTAGGGAGGCCTGAGGAGAGGAAGAGAGACGGGGAAATGGGCAGTCGGAGCCGTCAGGACACACACAGTGTTTATCGATTAAGCCTGCCATCTTACACGGACGTGGTTTGTGGCACCCCAGTATTGTAATGTTATTACGACAGTAACATCAAAGATCCCTGATCGCAGCTCAGCATAACTAGTATAATAATAATGAAAACGTTTGAAATATTGCAAGAATTACCAACATGTGACGCAGACTCAAAGTGCACAAATGCTGGTGGAAAAATGGCACCGATAGACTTGCTCGATGTAGGGTTGCCACAAACCTTCAATTTGTAAAAAACGTGATATCTGCAAAGTGCAATAAAGTGAAGCAGAGTAAAATGAAGAATGTATATTTTGTTTGGGTGAGGTTTGATTTACTGAAACTAAATCACCAGTTAATATATAAAGTTGAAGCTTAATGGAAGTCACTGTACATTTGTTTCAAGTGTTTGTTTTTTATTAGTTTGATTGAAGTATACTTTATAAAACAACAAAATTCACCGTTTTTAAGTGTACTGTTCAAATGAGTTTTGACAAATTTTAAATAGTCACGTAACAACCACCACAGTCAAGATAACTGAACATTTCCAGTACCCTAAAAAATTCTCTCGGTTTGATTTGAGTCAGTATTCTCTCTTTTCCTGGCCCCATGTAACGTCTGTTCCATTTTATCACTTTGGTTTTGTCTTTTTAAGGAATTTTGTACAAATGGAATTGTACGATACGTAATCTTTGGGTCTGGCTTGCTTAGCATGGTGCTTTTGTGGTTCATTCCTGTTGTTGCAGGTATCAGTCATTGGTTTCTGTCTGTTGATGGCAGTGCCCCATCGTGTGGACATATCACCATGTATTTATCCATTCCCTAACAGTTAAAGCACATTGGACTTTTGTCTTTTGGGGGCTGTTATAAGGAGTGCTGGAATATCCAACTACCGTGTTTCCCTGAAAATAAGACCTAGGCGGACAGTCAACTCTAATGCCTCTTTTGGAGCAAAACTTAATATAAGACCTGGTCTTATGTTAGATAATACCCAGTCTTATAGTAAAATAAGAACAGGTCTTAAGTTTTGCTCCAAAAGATGCATTAGAGCTGATTGTCCGGCTAGGTCTTACTTTTGAGGAAACGATATCATGTGAGTTTGCCTTATTTTTCCCTTTGGTTCTGTCAAGTTTTGCTTTATGTATTTCAAAGTTCTGTGAACTAGGTGCATACACATTTCAGATTGTCCTCTTTGTGAACTAATGTTTTCATCATTATGAAGTGACTGTCCTTGGTAGTATTTCTTGTTTTGAAGACTGTTAATTTGTTTCTTATTAATTATAACCAGTCCAACTTTTTTGGATTAGTGTTACCCTGGTATATCTTTCCAATTGTTTACTTCTAACCAATCTGTGTGTCTATGTTAAAACAGATTTTGTACAGGCAGGAATCCAGTGTGACAACCTGTCTTTTTTGTTGTTTCTTAAATTTATTTTTTATTAGTTGGTGTACAAAGCAATATAATAGATGTTTACATTTGTTAAATGTAAAGTGATAACCCTCATAAAGTGATAACCCCCACACCAATCTACTAGCTCTCTGACGTCTCATAGCTGTTACAGTGCTATTGACGACCTCCCCTATGTTGTGCTCTGCATCCCGTGACTACACATACCTATGTATTTAGTTATAGTTGACATTCAGTATTATTCTACTTCAGCTTCAGGGGTCCAGCGCATTGGATACAGTGACAACCTGTCTTTTAATTGGAGTATGTAGACCATTTATATTTAATATAGTTATTAGTATGGTCAGGCTTACATCTTTACCATTTTGCTATTTGTTTTCTCTTTATGCTTTCTGTGCCTTTTTTTTCTGCCTTTGATTTTTTTTTTAGTGTTTACATTATCTCCACGAATGTCTTATTAGCAATGCCTGTTTGTCTTACTTATTTTGAATGGTTACTCTAGGCCAGGAATTATCACTGTGTAGTTTGCAGACCCGTGTTTTTATCCATGACCTTTTGGGGGGGTCTTCAAGGTCACAGCTATCTTTGTAATATGGAAATATTATTTGCCTTTTTTACAATGTTGGCATTTGCACTGATGATACGAAAGCAGTGGTGGGTAAATTTTTGGCACCTTAGCACAAAACCAGGCCTTGACGCCACACTACTTACTAGCTGTCACTGTGTATTCTTCACTGCCTTCAACACACATTTTAAAATATTCTCAATTTTAAATTGGAAGCGTGCACAAAACAATCCTGCTGTGTACTCTGAAGTCTCTCTCTTTTGGCTGGTGGGAACATGAACTATTTCTAGCCCTGTGAGAGCTCTGGGATTGTTTTTGGCACAGTATTTTTTCATGTTTTTCCCGCAGCATGGTGAAGTTTTACCAAGTTTAGTTAGTCAAGAATTGATTGGGCCTCACTGTATACTGCTGAGCTTTCTGTGCACTGCACTCCTCTCTGACATTCAGCCCTGTGTATTTTAGTCTTCCCCCTGCTCCCAAACTCGGCACTGTCTCCTCAACTCAGTGAGATTTTTGGATGCTATTTAGGTTCCCTCTCTCTTTTTTTTTTTTTCCTGTTTCTCATTTGTTTGTCTTGTTCTTTTGTTGTTTTTGGTTTATATACCACATATCAGTGAAATCATACGGTTCTCTGCTTTTTCTGTCTGACTTATTTCGCTCAGCATTACACTCTCAAGATCCATCCATGTTGTCACAAATGGTCCTATATCATCTTTTCTTACCACCGAATAGTATTCCAGTGTATATATACCACAATTTCTTTATCCATTCATCTATCAAAGGACATTTTGGTTGTTTCCATGTCTTGGCCACCGTAAACAAAGCTGCAATGAACACTGGAGCACACGTGTCTTTATGTATAAATGTTTTCAGATTTTTTGGGTAGATACCCAGGAGAGGGATTGCTGGGTCATATGGCAATTCTATTCTTAGTTTTTTGAGGAACCTCCACACTGCCTTCCATAGCGGCTGCACCAGTCTGCATTCCCACCAACAGTGTATGAGGGTTCCTTTTTCTCCACAGCCTCTCCAACACTTGTTACTGTTTGTCTTGTTGATGCCCTCTCTGTTGTGCAGCCTGGAAACTGCCTTCAGGCTTTTACCTGGAGCAATCAAAAGGCTAGATTCCAGATTCCATTGTTTGTCTTCTTTCAGGGATTACAGTCCTGTACTGCCTGTTGGCCAGTGTCTGAAAGCCCTTGTTTCCTGTATGTTTTTCCGGTGTTGTAGTAGTTTATAGTGGAAGTGCAGTTCCTATATCATGTAAACCCTTCATGGGTGGAACCCTCCTTTAATATTGAATAGTGGCTGCATTATGCCAAACAGAAATAATTGTCATTCGGGTGATATTGGCCAAGTTACATGGAAATGTTCTCTGCTATGAAAAAAAAGTATATAGACTTTGGGTTTTGGGGGTAGGGGAGAGGATTAGAAGTCGCCTTTTCTACTGTTTTCCCTTTGGTTCCATGTGTGGTCATAGGAATTTTATGATATACCCAGTTCTAATTAAAATGTTCTTATAGTTTTAGATTAAGGTTCCACTTCTTCCTAGCTCATGTTTTGAGAGTGATCCAAAAAATTGTAATGCTATTAAGACAGTTAATCTCATGACGGTTGTGGCATTCAGCTCTTGTGAGCTCTTCGTTGATTTACATGGTAAAATGGAGGTGTTATTGGTGAGCTGGAAGGGAATCCGACTCAGGCAGTAGGATGGCTGGCAGGTTTCTTCCTGATACGGCACACGACATTGTTTAGTTTCTGGCTCTGCTGCTATGGAAGCAAGTTAAATCTCTGCATTCCTTTTGCTTAATACCCTACTAATTGCAGTTTGTTTGGGTTCTGCTTATAAATTGTTGGGGGATTGGTCTGTGTTATATATTCAAAGAAGATGCATCTTATTTCAGGAGGGTATGATATATAAGGAATTTTTTGCATGAAAATGTTAATGTTTAGATAAATTTCCAGACCCCACAAATCATCTAACACTTTTTGTCCGTTAACACTAACTCTAAACCTAGTAAATATCTCTGAAGATGTATTCTTTGAAAAATAAAGAAGCAAAGACACTTAAAAAAAGCTGATTTGGTACTTGAAATAAGAGTTATGGGTACTGGCCCACTAGGAGCATATCTAAGAGAGAGTACCTGAAGCTTTGTGGGAGAGGCCTGTGGAGCTAGTTGCCCCCTCAGCTGCGCTGCACTCAGGACGCTTGGGGCAGGGCGAGAGCTAGAGTTGTGGCCTGTTCAAGGCCAGTAGGCATTACTTCCTCTTTTCTGCTTTTTGAGACGGGAGAAGAAATGCCACTGCTTTTCTCTACATCAGAAATCATACATTGTTGCTCTGTTCTAGTGAGAGACCTAGGGCATTACTATTTTAATGAAATGTATCTTGTATAATTATGGGTGTTAGTGTGAAATAGCAAAAGAAGGCTTTCACCGAAATGTATTTCCTCCGTGTGCTCACCGGCAGGGATTTCAGAGGCTCCTCGGAGGTTTGTGTTGCACTTAATACTCTAAAGGAAAGGTATTATGGGTTTTGAGTCTTTTCTCTGACTTAATTACACTTAGTTATGAGTATATAGCATATCTTTCATTGATTAGTTTTCAAAAACGGGATTTCTGACAATTGCTAATGTAATTTTAATTGTAGTCTACTGAAAGTTTTTTTGCTGTTCATATAGATGTTTTATGTTCATTCATTGAATTTGCAGGTGATGGAGAGGTAATTGAACAAATTATAAGCCTACAAACTAATGATAATGGTGAGCGCAGCCCAGAGTCCAGTGTTCTTGATGGAATGATAAGGCAGTTGCAGCAGCAGCAAGATCAGAGACTGGGAGCAGGCCAGGATACCATTCCAAGTGGACTTCCACATGGGGAAGAAACGCCACGAAGAGGTAATGAATGGATGAGATACATTTTGCCTTAATATGATTGGATTGAAATTGAAGAGTAAATTGAAGTCATTGTTAGGTACCTGCTATATGAAAAACTTCAAGCAATTTACAGTTTAAATAGTCTGGAGGTGTACAGTTGATTTACTAGGTTGCTTTATTAGGTGTACAGTTGATGTGCTAACATGAATATTTAATTTCCAAATACTACGAAAGGCTATTTTGAAAACTTTTTTGCTCTAAAATAAAAAGTGTTTACAAAATTGTATTAAAATGAGAAAAAAAGGACAGTGTTTTCTGAAGGAAAACTACAGCTCTAGGTTTCCCTTGCTTAAGCATTTATAAGGTTTTAAAAACTGAATTGGGTAGAGCACTAATGTTTCTTACTGTGACTCAGAGGGATTGAAGTGAATTTTCAGAGCAAAGTATTTGGTATTCTAATATGATAGTAATTACATTAGTAGTGGAAATGAGCCGGCAATTGTTATGCAAATGAAATCTCATTCTGGGGAAAATGAATGCCTGTGGGAGATTAGAGAAGCGTGTCAAATGCTCTAAAATCCCAACAGTGCCAACAGTGCTGCAGAGGCAATCCCTGTCATATCACACCTGCCCTGGGCACTAGGCCATGAATTTCATTGCCGCCTTCTTTTTTGCCAAATGTTTCTACTTACCTGTTGGAGAATTTGCTTTTTCTCTTATGTAAACTCTTAATTTTGATTTTGTGATGGCAAAATAATTCATTTCCCAGAAATCTACTTTAAACAAATTAATATATACCTAGCTTTTGTTTGTAGAAGGAAATTTTAAACTATATTTGCCAAGTTTACTTTATTTCCTGTCTCTCTATCACTCAGTGCTGTCCTTTGGATAGTTTCTTCGTTCGGTCGCTTCTGCCACACTTGATCTCTTTTTCATCTAATCTACCACGTAACTCGTCTTTAGATTTTACTTTGCAGTGACTATTATGTCTAGAAGTTCTAGTGATTCTCTTTAAAATCTGACTTTAAATTTACTGCCTTATGCTTTAAGTTTTACGTCTTTTTCGTGTTTAATTGTTTTGGATTGGGTCTATCAGTCCTTTGTTTATGACATGCTCTTATCATTGGTTCCCACATTGGTTTTTATTTGTTTTAAATCATGAGAATAACTTACATCCGTTTACGTGGTCCTCCTCAGTTTCCCTCTCCCAACATACCAGTCATTCCAAATCTCGTTGGTGTTTTGCCTTTTTAAAATACATTAAAAAATACATTCTTATATATATTATTAAAAAGCGTTTGTTTTTAAACTTTATAAAAAGCTTATTAGGTTGTACATATTCATTTGAGATTTAACTTATTCACATAATATATTTTTAAGATTGCTCCATTGTTGAATCAGTCATTTTGACTGTTGTGTATTTCTCCATTGTATGAATATATCTGATTTTATTCATTCTTTCTGTGGGCTTTTGGATAGTTTTGAGATTTTGTTAATCACGAACAGAAATGATATTAACAGTCTTGTATACTTTTGAAAGAATTTCTCTTGAATATTAATCTAGGAGTGGGTAAGATACATTATGCCAAACCATTGTCCCCAGTGGTTGTACAATTTATACCCCCACCAGCAATATATAGAGGGTTGCTGTTGAGTCACTTCTCCAGTATTTGGAGGATTTCTTTGTTTTTGCCATTCAAATTGGTGTCAGATGGTAATGCTGTATTAATATGATCTTTAAAAAAATCACTAGTGAAATTGAATGTCTATGTTTTTTGGCCACATTTCTTGTTTCTTTTTTCCTTCTAAGTTTTTTATTGTACAGCGTATATCACGTTTCTTACTATCTGAAGTTCTTTGGGTAGCCTAATCCTATATTGTTATGTATCTCTGTTGTTATATGTCGTTATGAGTTATTGTGGATTATGACCTCATCCTTGGCAGGAAATTGTCAGTGGGAATGATGTACAGCCAAAGTTGAGGGCTTTTCCTTCCAGAATGGTTTTACAAAGATTCTGTAAGGCACCGAGGTTGTCACCAACCTAGGGTCTTTTTTGAGTACGATATTTTGTTAAGATCATGTATTTAAGAAATTTTGTAAAACACTGAATTAAATATCTGACAGATTGCCTTCACTGAAAAGTACAAAATGGTGTAAAAATCAGGCTACCCTGAAGACAGATAAGTGGCTGAACACAGGATAATCTTGGTGGAAGGTGGCATTGGGGTAGGCAGGTCCTGCCAAGACCAATTCGTACTTTAATTTACCATCTTTGTGGGTTTTGGACCACATAAGTAATATAAATGTGAATCCCTAACTCGGGTGAAATACAGGCCCATGTTTATGAATCCCCCTGGGAGATTCCCCCCCCCCCCCCCCCCGCATTCAGGCAGAGATAGACACGTTTTCTAGTTACCTCCTGAGGCCAGTAGGTAGGTGGCTTAGCATTTTGTTTAGGGTATTACATTGCAGGGATTCTGGGTTTTGGGGGGGTGATGTGATTGGGGTGTGGGGATGCGTTTCTCATTTACAGCTGTGCACCTCACAGAGGCCCGAGGCCTTACCTCCCTTTTCCACGTGGCATTGAAACCCAAGCCCTTGGGTAACTGATTTGCGCGACTTCGTCAGGCTGCCATAGTTTCAGCTCGTTGTCCCTAGTGTCCTCTGTTTCTAGCCCAAGGCGATTTGCAAGTCCCAAGATTCATTTACAAGAGTATTTGTTATATTTTACAGAGCTTTACTAGAAGTCGCTGGAGGGAGAGTTTTCAAGTTACTAGAATACAAAGATAATAGTCATGTTACAATGATACCTTGTCTGAGCTGTATAGAATCTTAGACAAATATTTATTAAATGGTTATAAAAAATGTTTTACTTGTAGAGTCAAGTTTCTTTTATTTTGCTTGGTTTCTTTCCCTTAGTCTGGCTGAGCTTTAGACCTTGTAAAGCCGAATACAGATGAATTTAAAAAATTTGGAGGGAAGTCATGCTGTCTGTGGACTAGGACTATAATAAAAACTAACATGAGGAATTGAGGCTTTTTCGCTTAAATTTATAGCATACAGCTTTATTCCTTCCAATGTTTTATTTTGGGGAAAAAAAATCCTGTAGTAAAGTTTCAGGAGTAATAAAATGTGTACCCATATACCTTTCACCTAGATTCATCGTTTTGCTGCGTTTACTTTATCCCATTTTGTGTACATGCCTGGTTTCTGTGTCTGTTTGTCTCTCTGATAGTGTGTGTTCTAAACTGTCTTATTGTAAGTCAGAGATATTGTGACACTTTATCCTTGAACGTGGCTTCTTGTATCTGCCAAGAACAAGAACATTATTTTATATAATCATAATACTGCAACCACAGTCAGCAAATTTTATGTTGATTACCGTGCTATCCAGTGTACAGTCTTTATTCACATTTCCCCAGTTGTCCCAACATTGTCCTTCATGGCTTTTCTTTTTAAAGGATTTTTTTTTTTTTTTTTTAATTGGGGAAGGAGAACAAGACTTTATTGGGGAACAGTGTGTACTTCCAGGCCTTTTTTCCAAGTCAAGTTGTTGTCCTTTCAACAATCTTAGTTGTGGAGGGCGCAGCTCAGCTCCAGGTCCAGGTGCCGTTTCTAGTTGCAGGGGGCGCAGCCCACCATCCCTTGCGGGAGTCGAACCAGCAACCTTGTGGTTGAGAGGACACGCTCAACCAACTGAGCCATCCGGGAGCTCAGCAGCAGCTCAGCTCAAGGTGCCGTGTTCAATCTCAGTTGCAGGGGTAGAGCCCACCATCCCTTGCAGGACTCGAGGAATTGAACTGGCAACCTTGTGGTTGAGAGCCCACTGGCCCATGTAGGAATCGAACTGGCAGCCTTTGGAGTTAGGAGCACGGAGCTCTCACTGCCTGAGTTACCGGCCTGGCCCCTTCATGGCTTTTTTTAATTTTAGGATTTGATCAAACCTGCTTGGTGCACTTAATTATTATGGTTTTTTTAAAAAAAATCTAGAACAGCTTCCTCATGGCACTACTTTTAAAGAGTGCATGCCTGTTCCACACAATGTCCCTCAGTTTAAATTATCTGACTATCTCACAATTGGATTCAAGTTAGGCATTTGAGGCTGGCGTACTGCGCAGTTGGTGCCACATTCTTAGTATGTCAGAGCAAGAGACACAGACACGAGCAGTCTCTTGCACTTTTGTATTTTCCCCTTCGCAGTGTGTTCTAAAAATCACTCCATATCCATTTGCAGAACTCTTCTCTACCATTTGATAGCTTCATAGTACTCCACTGTGGAATGACCAGTCTTTACAATTAATCTTTTTTTGTAGCCATTTAAATTATTTCTCATACTTGCTCTTACAAGTAATATTGTGATAAAAACCTATGCCTGTGTTTTCTTCAGATTTTGGAGACTGAATACTATGACTAGGGCGGTTAAATTTAGAATTTATTTTTAGTTTTCAGTTTTCAAAATGTTTCTTAAACATCAATACATTTTAATATAAATGTTTAATGCTATTTTTAGTAGGTGAAGTGTAGTGTGTTGTGCAAATTGGTTCATTTGATTGGTCAACAGAATGCCGTGCATAGGAGAATGCAGAAGTTGTGTTTACGCATTTGTGGATTTTACACTGGGCAAGAAGGGCTGGCATAGCTCGAGTAGAATTATATAGCCTCCCGCAGGAGAGGATAGAGCCCCCCCCCCCCCCCCCCCCCCCGTTGAATTAGTAGCAGGAGCCCTTTCACCGTGTTTCAAGAAAACAAGTGCTTTGCTTGGGACTCCACCCAATCCCCTCCCCCAGGCTGATGGCCCTCATCTGTCACTTCCAGCTGCTGCCTCTCCTGTGCCCATGTGATCAGCTCTGCACAGGCTCAGGGCTCACCGTTGTTGGCATTGCCCTGCTGCCACGATCCCAGCTCAAAGTCAAGTACTGCCAGCATTTCCTTTCCCCGCTTTACATTTTTGTCAATTTTTAATACCCACTCTGGCAGCTGCCTGCCTGAGTGGCTCGGATTATCTCTTGAGGTCACAATTAGTGTTGTTACAGCTCTTATTATAAAGCCACCGCAGTTTGAGCTAATTTTTCCAAAAAGATGTGTTTTTAGTGTGCAGTTTCGAAGAGGGCAAAGTTTTTAGGAATGCAAATACAATGTTATCATAGAAAATGTACAATTTAAAAGTTTCGGGAAGTCTAATAAAAATGGAAATTGAGGTTAATAGTTTGTTCTGAAGTCTATATTTGAGCTCAGTCACATTTAAGATCCTTTTTCCAAAGTGTTTTCAGTAGATCTTGATTTTGGGTTTGTATCTCAGAAGGAATGTATGTGCCTATTACGTGTTAAATGCATATTAGATTGAACCTTGATAATTTTTCCCTAGGTTTTAGAAGACTAAGCTTAGACATCCAGTCTCCTCCAAATATTGGGCTGCGTCGTAGTGGACAAGTTGAAGGTGTTCGTCAGATGCATCAGAATGCTCCCCGTAGTCAGATTGCTACGGAACGTGACCTGCAGGCTTGGAAAAGAAGAGTGGTTGTACCAGAGGTACCACTAGGCATATTTAGGTTTGTTTTAGGATATCTATTAATATTGTTTTTATCTACAAAAATATATCTATATGGTTATTTACAGATCTTAATCCATTAGTGGTACAAATAATCATATAAATATATTTTAGTAATGGGTTGGAATCTATTTTAATTATGGTAAGAAAATGACAAAATTTTTCTCTAGCTTTTTACTGTGGTAAATTTTTTTATAATAAGCTCGTTTCATTTATATACAAACACCTACTTTTCTCCCTTCAGTATTATTTTGAAAGAAATCCGAGACATAATATCACTTTGTCAATAAGTATGTCAGTATGTATTTATAAAAGACAAGGAATTGTTTTAAAATACAAGTATGATGCCATTATCATACCTTAAAAAAAACCAACTCTTCAATAGAACCACATATCCAGTGTTTAAATTTCCAGTTGTTTAACATGTCATAAATGTTTTTAGTTCTTTCGTAAGGCTTATGTCATTGTTTCGTAATTTTGTCAGAAGGCACATAAAATCTATTTTGGTGATGTGAGCAGGCATTGATGCTCACTGCTTAGATTTCATTAATTCATTAGTGATTATAAAATAGTGATATTTCAGTTCTGTGAAGTCTTTATTATCTTAGATACTTCTAAAAAAGAAATTTACCCAAACCTGATATTTAATTATCCAGCTGTAAAGTTTGTGTATAAAAGACGGGGTAGATGCTTGATTATTTTGCTCTATTTGCCTTCAAAATCAAGATTTATTCCCTGTCATCTTTCATCAATGACCCAATTTGTATGTTTGTATTTTCTATTGTATAAATCACGCTGCTGTGATTTAGCTTATTTCTAACATTCCTTATTGATGCTTACATTGTCCTGTCTCTGGCCGGAAGTTTGCTCCAGTTGGCGCTGCCTGAGTCTTTTGAAATGACCGGGGTGGCCTTCCATGGTGTCCTTGCTGTTAGGAATGGCAGAGTGTAACAGGACTCTCTGCTGCGTTTCTTGACCTGGACCTGGAATCTGTCTTTTCTCTTAAGCAGTCCTGTTTTCTCTTAGTGAGAAATGGTATAATTATAATCTAGGCAGTAGGGTCTTGTTACCTTGCTACTTACTGAGTTGTAATATATTGGTTTTCAAGTTATTGAAAGGAGGCAGAAAATACTGTTTTTCATTAACATCTAAACTCTTTCAGTGTTCTGTCATGGTTGTGTCTCATAATAACTAATACCTGGAAGATCATTTTGTGAAAGTACTTCCTTTATGTGTTTAGTCAGAGGAGTTTCAGGGATTGGTGGAATAATATTGACTAATACTCATAAATTGTACAGTAAATTTGAGAGTATTTAAAGTGCCAGTAAAATAGTGAAAAGCAAAATCTGGGATTGGGACAGGATAAAAAATACAGGAAAGCATCATCATGGATGTAGGCGGCTAAGACTAAGTTTTCAGATTGTGTCCGAGTTGTATGATCATCAGAACCAAAGGTGTCACTTTGGGATACTTTTTGTTGTCAAAACCAAGGGAAAAAAACCAGCATCAGGAGTGAAGACCTGAAGAATAGTTCCTTCAGGCATTTGTTCTCTTTACATAGTAAAGGAAAACTGGAAATAGTTTAAGGCTGGAATCATGGTTTCCAAGTTAACTAGGGTCTCAGGTTCCTCTGTTTCTGATCTCCATCTTAGACTGGATTTCAATCTTAAGTCCAATATCAATATCAGTGTCCACGATAGCTGGTCATCACATACCTACATCTGCGATGGAGGCTGAGATTTAGGCCAGAGAATGGGGAGAGGCAGAGGCAAAAAGGGCATTTCTAGTTGAGGGACCTTCATTTAAGCAGACTTAATGATCCCACATGACATTACTGCTTATAGCTCATTGACCAGAAGGTCATCATACGGCCGGCCATACTAAGCTACAGAGGAGGCTAGGTGATAGTTTGTATTTAGGGCAACGAAGAGCCTGGGTGAAAACAGATTCTGTTTCTAAAGAAGACGAGAATGGATTTTGAGTCAGCTAGCTATCTTGCCACAAAATAACTTTCCCAAAGAAGAGCATTGCTCTTTCTGGAGCTGTGTTCTGAAGTATACATGATACATACTTTATGAAGGAGATGCTGAGTGATGTAATAGTGCCCAGTGCCTTCGACAGCAATCCTTACAGTGGGGAGCAATGACACAGTTTACATAACTGTCCGTTAGTGTCATTTGATAAGGAGCAAGAGAAACTAAAAATTTGTATTCTGACTATAAAAGTCATATGTATCCATTGTGAGAAATCTAGGTAGGATATAAAAGTGTGAGAAGATAAAGGACCCCACTGTGCAGAAAAGTGAGCACACAATGTTGCTTCCCAGTAGAGGAATTCTGTTGGGGTTAGAGTTCAGGCATATGGTTTGTCTTAATCCAATAATAGTAGAGATTTTATTCATTCTAAAAGAATAAATTGCATATACACTCTGTGATCTTTTATAATACCACTTTTCTTAGCTGAGTGATATTAGCGATTCATCAGGCATAGAATCACACACAGTGGAAGATGATACTTTTGAAGGCCTAGACTGTTCCTTTGCTTTATCATTGATTGAAAATGAATTGTGTATAGTGTTTCATTGTCAAAACAAAGGGAAGCATGCAGAAATAGGGTAGGAATTACATTTGGCTGCCAAGTGAAGAGCCTCATATAGTTCCTTAAATACACATAAAAGTGGTGAAATTGACAGCTTATGAAGGGTTGAGTGTGATTTAGAATTCTCAGGTGGGTAACGTCCCACTAATTGGAGTGTGGGCTGTAGGTGAATCTTGGGGAAACAGTCATTTCCTTAGAAATCAGTTTTTGCCCTTATAGCATTTATGCTGATGCTCATTTTAGTGGCCAAAATGTCAGTTTTGAAACTTCTCCAGTGGGGTTTTAAACTGAACAAAAAACGTACAGCCATGTGTTTTCAATAATGTTCAAATTGGAAGAAAAGGAGGACATTCAGTCAGTTGAACCAGGGAGAAGGAAAATAATGATCAGTACCTTTGTCATGGTGGGAGGTCCTTTGCTTTGAAATTGGTCACAGTAACATTATAGTTTCTCTTTTTTATCACGGAAGTGAAATAGAGGTGATTAGAAGAACTGGTAACATTGGCATTCTGGTTTTCTACAAATTGTAAAACATGCAGTTAGAATAGTTTGGAAGAGGGTTCTGCTCTTATTTTCCCTATAGAGAGGAATTGCAATCTTGGAAAATTATAGGGACATTAGGAGTAGCTAATTTGAGAGATCTGGTTTGAATTGGTCCCAGTAGGGCCGATAAAAATACAAACGAATTACCATTTCAGTGTAAAATACAAAAAATAGGACTTCCTAGCTGCTGCTGAGATTATGTTTATATTAGATTTCTAACAAAGTACAGCTTGATTGAAGGTTTATTATAACTTCAGGAATTTTCTGTGTTAATTTAAAAAGTATATAAGCTTATTCCTAGAATCATAATGGCTAACTTTTCCTGTTAATATACTTATCTATCACGTCAGTAGCTAATATAACTGGATACTTAAATTTGTAGGAAGTTGGAAGACTTCAGGATAGAGAAAGGTGAAGAGGAAAGAGATCTTTATATAATTGGAAGAAAAAGGAAGACTCTCCAGCTCTCACAAAAGGTAACCTGAATTCTGTTTTGTTGGGAATAAGCAGATTAGAAATCAAACTGAAATTTAGTTTTCTTTTGATCAGTGAGGATGTTAGTAATTGTCTCCTGAAGTGGACTAATACACCTTAATGCCTTTTGTTTGGGATTTAACATAGTATACATAAGTTTGTACAGCTGTTAGGAAAGAGTAGTACTTTGAAAACTTCAGGCATCAGCCTAATGCCTAACAGTGCTACCGGATTCTAGAACATTATTGTCTAATGACCACTCAGGTCAAGAACTGGAACATTACCAGCACATCAAAAGTATTTTGTGTCCATTCCCAATCACTACTCTTTCCTTTCTCCCACACACAACCAACTGTCTTACTTCTAAAACTGTTGGTTAGCTTTATCTGTTTCTGAAGTTTATCCAAATCATGCTTTTATAAAAAGTCTCAGATGTTACAATGGTTTGTATAATAACTCGCCAAACTCAAGAAAATTTTATTCCTTAGTATTTAATTTCTCTTTTTGGATTTTCTTGAATGTCAAAGGAATAGCATTAACATTGAGGCCACGGAGAATACACAAAATATGTGTAAGATCAGTGCTACAAGACTAGTGGAAAATGGTTGTGTGTTTGCAGGATTTTATGGGAACTAATTACTCTGTCTTGAAATGACTGTAAGAGACGGCCTGTGCATGGCTAGCTGCCATCAGCTAACTTGTTTAAGCCTGATGCTCAGTGCTTTTGGATATAACTTGGGCTTTGAGAATTCATTAAAAATAGTCTTTATCTTACTATTTAATTTAAAAGTGACTCAACTCATTATTTTGTCAAGTACTGAAAAGAAAAAATGTTGTCTAACTGAATGAATATCTGTGGGTCTAGTTAGGATATTTTTTCATGAAAAATTTCAAAGTTAAATTTACAAAAATAATTTTAAAGAAATTAATACATTTTTTTCTAATTGTTTTACTTTTGCTAGAAAGATAAGTTTTTAAAGTTTGATCACATTACTGTTATATATTCATAACCTAATTTAGATATGTAATTTCGTATATTGCAGTCTATGTACTTGAATTACATTAAAAATTATTCAAGAAATGGTTACAAAGTTAAATATGAAGGGCTTTAAAATTTTCAATTTAACTTTTATCTCAAAAATTTTATTCTTAACCCTGTATTGAATAAAAAGGCTAAGCTTTATACTTAATCTTTTTACGTACAAAGCACAGATATTCATATAGTACATAAACACTGATATAGTACATCTGTGGTATTAAAATTTCATTAGGGGGGCAAATTAGGAAAAAGTCTAAGGTGTTTTTCTGTGGAGTAGGGGTAATAAGGGTGAGAAACGCTGATTTCAGTGGAATCATACAGTAAGTAATTTTTTGTATCTGGCTTTTCTCATTTGACTTTGTGAAATTTGTCTATGTTGTGAGTAGTTGAAGTTCATTTGTTTTCATTGATGTATTGTATTCCCTGATTCTTGCAGTGTATTTGAGTCGTTTTCATACTTTGACTATTAGCAATGATACTGCTTTCAATATTTTGTACATATCTCTTGGTATCCATGTGTGTTTCTTTGGTGTGTATGCCTTGGAGTAAAATTGTTAGATCATAAAGTATGTGTATACTATTCAACTTTAGTAATTAATGCCACATGTGGTTTCAAAATGATTGCACTCCGACCTTTGGTGAAATAAGTGTTAAAATCTTATATTTGCAGATTTCTGTTTCTACTTGTTTTGCTTTATGTGGTTTGAAGCTATGTATTTGGCATGTACAGATTCCCTTTTTCCTACTGAATTGAACCTTTTATCATTTAAATTTTCACTCCTTATCTCTAGTAATGCCTGCTTCTTGAAATTCTTTTGTATTAATATAGCTGTGCCAGCTTTCTTTTGTCTAGTGTTTTCATAGTGTATGTTTCCATCTTTTTTACTTTTCTCTTCTCCTGAGACTCCAGTTACATTCATTCCCTTTTGTTTTTTGTGCTGTTTTCTGCTGTTCAGAATTCTTTTCTGACCTATAGTCTAATTTGTTACTTCTCTTTTAGCTGGTTTAATCTGCTGCTAAACCTGTTGTGTTTTTTAGTTTTAGTTACCATATTTTTTAGTTTAAAATTTTCATTTGTTTTTTTTTTTTTAAGAGTTTTCAGTTTTCTGCTGAAGTTCTTACTATTTTAATTCATTGAAGATTATCAGCCATAGTTACTTAAATCCATGTCTGCTAATTTTATTATTTCAGTATCTTCCTCCCATCACTGGGATTTGTGGCCATTTCCTGTTGATTTTTTTCCTCTTGTTTTACAATCACGTTTTCCTTGTTACCTGTGTTTTTGATTGAATGTTAAATATTAGAGATGATTTGAAGCCTTGGATGGTTTTTCTTCCCCAGAGAAGATTTAAATGTGCTTCTTGTAAGCTGTTGGGCCACTGAGAAGTCTATATTGCCTTAATCCAAACAAAGATGGGCTTTAGTGCCTTGGGGTTACTGTTCATCTGTAGTTTACCTGTCAGTCTAGGCTGTAGCCCTTTGGGCTGACAGCCAAAGCCTGGGGTATTTTCCTACACAAAGGAAGTTCTGAATTGCAAGTTTTGTTAGCCTCACTCAAGAGTTCAGTCTGTCAATTTTTTGCTTATCTGCTAAACCTTTCAGCTTCCTCTCCCAGAGTGATTTCCTCTTTATTGTTTGTCCTTTTCTTGTCTTGCTCCTGTAATTCTTCATAACCTTGTTAGAGATATAATGCCGTCAAGCTGATTTTTAAAAAAAACATATTTTGAATAGATTTTCTTGTTCCTCTCAGTGGTAGTTTTGATCCACCTGTGTTTATACATTATCAGTTATTAAACTCATTGAGTTTTTGTTTTAACAAGTATCAGTACGGACAAAAGAAAAGCATAATTCATTCTAAAATCAGCCAGTGATATGTTGAAATGATAATACACACCATTGATTATCAAACAGAAGGCACTAATGTGCAAGTTTATTTGTATATTAATTCAAGGAATATGTGCTGTCACTGAGTCATTCCACATATGACTTTGGTGTTTGAGGAATATGGTATGCCCTTCCCTTAAAAAAAATCAATCTAGCTATTTTATTTGGCTGATTTTTAAAGATGATTTAATTATTTTGATAAAAATAATATTTTAAAAATTCAAGCAGAATTGAAAAGTACTGACAACACATCATCTAAAAATATAAAACCTGGAAATAACTAAGGTTAGTATTTGAGGATTATTTCAAAGATTTCTCTATACCTGTGTGTGCACATATAGTGATACATTTCTTAGGATTGGTTACTGCATCATACTATTTTCACTTCTAAGATACGTATTTTTTAAATGACATACTTTTTGGGTTATTGTTATTATTCATGGCATACCAATTAACATGATTTTGTTTGGAAAATTCTGATCTAATATGTGCCTAATTAAGCCATGTCTTTTAAGTATCTTAAAAGTTAAAATACCAAGGTTGATTTAACAGCATATGGCAAAAATATCATTTATTAAAGAATACATTCTTTTTCAACTATTATTATTTATTGCCTTAAATCTTTTTGGGAATTTGATAGAATGCCCATTTTGTTGAAGATTGTGCTTATTTAGGTGTTGATTTTCATCTGCATGTTTCTTTATGTTGCAGTCTGACTCAGTGGTTTTGATGTCACAGTCTAGGCAGAGGACATGTAGGCGCAAATATCCAGTTTATGGTAGAAGAAATCTTGGATGGATTGAGTTATCTTCTGGAAATGAATCTTCAAGCTCTATAAGACATGTGAGTTTTATAACTTTAAAATACATAAAATAATCTTAATAGTTTGTTTTACTTTGAATCTACCCTGAAATTATGCAAAAACATAGTATTCTATAGAGGTGAAGATGAAAGTCCACCCTTTTGAATTCTAACAAATTTTGAACAAGCTTTGTAGAGGCACTCACTGTACAAGTTTACTTCAGTAGTTTTAGTGTATTAACAGAATTGGGCCGTTGTTACCACTGTTTCAAAATACTTTCATCACCTCTAAAGAAACCTTATACCCATTTTTAGTTACTTCTCATTCCCATCCCATCCAGCCCCTGGCAATCACTAATCCACTGTCTGTCTCTGGATTTGTCTATTCTGGACATTTCACATGAATGGAATCATACAGTATGATTTTGTGACTTTTTTCCACTTAGCTTAATGTTTTCAAGCCTGATTCACGTATAGCGTGTATCAATTCATTCTTTTTCATTGCCCACTATATGGTATACCGCATTTTGTTTATCCACTCATCAGCGGATGGACATTTGTATTATTTCTACCTTTTGGCTAGTATGAATAATGCTGCTTATTAACATTCATATACGGATTTTTGTTTGGATATAAGTTTTCCATTCATTTGGGTAAGTAGCTAGGAGTCAGTTTGTTGGGTCATGTGGCAACCCAATGTTTTAACTGTTGAGGATTTGCCAGCCTGTTTTCCAAAGCGGCTGTATATTCCTCTCAGTGTTAGATGAGGTTCCAGTCAGTTTCTCCATATCCTTGCCAACACTTGTTATTGTCTGTCCTTTTGAGTTTAGCTATCTTAGTGGTCATGAACTGTGGTTTTGATTTGCATTTCCATAATGACTAATGATGTTGAACGTGTTTTCATGTGCTTATTTTCCCTTTGTATATTTTTGGAAATATTACTATGCAAATCTGTTGTCCATTTTTCAATTTGGGTTTTTAAAAATTGCTATAAGAGTTCTTTTTATATTCTGCATATAAGTTCTGTATCAGATAATATGACTTGCAAATATTTTCTCCTGTTTAATGTGTTGTCTTTCACTTTTTTGATTTCCTTTGAAGCACAAAAGTTTTACATTTGATGAAGTCTAGTTTATCATTTTTCCTTTGTTGCTTGTGCTTTTGCTGTCATATCTGTCTTTTGTCTAGTCCCTTTACTTTCAGTAATCATGTAAGTTACTGGTTTTCATTGTGATTTTTCTTGGGAAACCATTATTTTTGGTAGAGTATTTAAAAATTAATATCAGAATGTTAATGTTTTCTAATTCAGTAATGTCTTGAGGATGAAATGTTCCATATCGATGAACAATTCCTTTTAATGTTTTATAAAGCATTAAGATAGTGGTCAAGTATAGTGCCTGAGTTTAAATCCAAATTTTTCAGCTTTGACAACTTACTTAACCTTTCTGTGCTTCTGCCATATCTGTAAACGTAATTAGTAGTAGTGTGTCCCTCAGATGTTGTGAGAATTAATTCAGTTGATCATGGAAAGTGCTTAAAACAGTGCTAAATATCCAATATTGTTAGCTCCTGTTATCATCCAAGCTGTTCACTTAAATGATTTTGATTTATGTAATGAGACTTTTTACATTAATTTCTTCTTATTTACAGTGTATTGAGCTGTTTAAACCCTTTCTTAATGATTTTGGGTAATTATGATAAACAGTCTCACCCATCCTCTAGGTAGCCCATTTCACTAGTTTTTTGCTTATCCTTTTTATGTTTTTTCCCCCCACACATTCTTCAATCAATGTATATTTTATTTCTCCTTTTGTACAAAAAATATAGCATACTGCAGATGTGTTTTTGCACTTGGACTCTTTTCACTTAAAATATTCTTGAAATCACGTTATATCAGTTCATAAATATCTTCCAGGGTTTTTTTTTTTTTTTTTTGAGTTACATCATAATTGTGTGGTCACAACAGTTTACTTAACTAGTTTTCCTGATTGTGGCCATTTAGGATGTTTTCATTAACAAATAATAAATACTACAGTGACTAAGCTTTTGTATATGTATGTAGTTTTGTATTGTTGGAGACGTAATTTGGGGATATATTCCTTGAAATGAGATTGCTGAGTCAACAGATAAATGTATATGAGTTTTATGAGATACTGATAAAAATACTTGTAAAGAAGAATTCCAACTTGCATTGCTACCTGTGGTGTATGGGAGTGCCTGGTTCCCTACCCTTTAGCCAACAGAATGTTATACTTTCTAATTTGCCAATTGGTGGGAAATGGTATCTTAGTGTAATTTTATTTTTTATGTTTTGGCAATTTATGTGATAAAATAACATGTAGCACACAATTTACCATTTTAACGATTTTTAAGTGTATAGTGCAGTGGCATTAACTATAACCATCACCACTGTACATTTCTAATACTTTTTCATCTTCTCAAATAGAAACTACTCATTAAACAATAACTCCCTGTTTTTCTCTCTCCTCAGCCCCGGGTAATCTCTCTCCTACTTTCTCTCTCTATGAATTTGCCTATTCTAGATACCTTATATAAGTGGAATCACACAGTATTTGTTCTTTTGTCTTTGTTTTATTTCATATTGTAGTTTTATTTTGAATTTCTCTTGTGTGCGAAGTTGAATATCTTCATATATTTAGAATCTCTTTTTCATTTATGCACATTGTCTGTGTCTTTTGGTTTCTGTAGTGTTTTTGGTTTTTTTTCCACGCTTAAAAAAATTTTATATGTTAGATATGTTAGTCCTTTATCTTTGATATACACATATATTGAGAATGTTTTCTCCCAGTTCTAATTTAGTGGGGTTTTTCACTGCTATTATATTCTCTTAAGTAGTTATTATTTGTGTGTATGAAGGCTATTGATTTCAGTAGGTTAAATTTTTTTACATATCCTGATACATTACTGAATTTTTGAGTTAATTTTATCATTGATTTTTCTGAGGTTTTCCATATATACTCTCTTTTATACAGATACTTTTACTACTTCTTTCCTAATTTTTATACCTCTGATTGATTTTTCTTGTCTAATTGCCTTAATATTTGTAGTACAGTGTTGAATAGTAGTGGAGAAATTGGGCCATAATCCTGTTGTTGGTGGAAATGTGTCTACCTTTTCACATTAAGATGCTTTATTTTAGGTCTGTACAGTATATGTTTTATTTTTATTAGGGAAATATCAATTAATGCTTATTTTCTTAAGTGTTCTTTTTGAAAAATCAGGAATGATGATAGATTTTTTTTTCTTTTTAAATCATCAATGGTATTAATGTTATGATTCTTTGTACCTATTTTAAATTAATTGGGTGTGTTTTAAATTAACGGGGAACTTTTAAACTAATTCATACATAATGTAGAATGTTAAATCCTCTTGACTTTTTAAAGTAAATTATATTTTTGTGTTGTGACAGTTTGTTTTACCTCTTACAGTGGTATGAATTCATTCTCCTATATTGTTGCAGAGGCGGGGAGATGGGTGTGTGTATATGTGTATACGTTGGTTCCATTCTGTTTGGGTTTGGAAAGCTCTGATAGTAGAAAATGTATGGGCTTTAGAGTTAGCTTGATTTCTTCTTCCAGTTTCTAAACTTATTCTCCTGTGCCCCCAAGCATATTACTTTCCATTTCTTAGCCTTGGGTTCCTTCCATATAAAGAGGTAGTGGCATATAGGGAGTTGGGAGACAACACAAAACTCATTGGCAGGGTGGGTCCAAGTCTTGTGGGGTTCGAAGCTCGTATAATTTCAGGGACCTTCTATAGAAGGGCAGAGCTCTTTTTCTGAAAGGTAGGCACAGGGCCTTGGGAGGCAAGTTAAATTGAAAGCCTCTGAAACTTGTTTCATTAGCTTTATGTTAACACTGCCTCTGTTTCCAAAGGTGTTTCGAGAATTGAGATAATAACATATAAAACATTTCACAGGGTGCCTGGTTTTCAGATAGTTTCTGTTATTACTGTGATTTTAAGTCCATTTTGAGTATAAAAGCAGATTCCCTTTCGGTAGGTCTAGTGTCATAGGCTTAGGAATCTACTCCTGGAGTAGCATTGGACCCACATTTTTGAGAAACAGTTTTTCAGAATATCTTGACTTTGCATTTTGCCTATTCAAATGTAATAAAGGTAGATATTGCAACTTGGTCTTTGGAGTTTTTGGTTCTCAGTGGCATTTCCATTATCAATTACCAGTGCACCTAACTTAAGTGACTTGTTAGAGGTAAAGGTCATGTCTCAATTTAAAAGTGTCTGCCTTGTATCCAGGACCAGAACTTAAAGTGGACTATAGCTATTAGGGTTGTGGGATCAGATAGTTGTTTGTTCCCATCTCTTCTGTATGTTAAAAAACAAAACAAAACTTTATGTTTTAGAATAGTTTTAGCTTTACAGAAAAATTGCACAGTAAGTACAGTGAGTTCTCTATACTACCTCTCTCCCACATAGTCTTCCTATTTGTAATATCTTGCATTCGTGCGGTATATTTATTACAGCTGATGAATCGATTTTTATACATTGTCATGAACTAAATTTCAGTTTACATTAGGGATCACTCTGTTCAGTTCTGTGGGTTTTGACAAATGCATAATGTGCTGTATCTACCATAACAGTATTACACAAAAAAGCTCACTGCTCTAACATCCCCTCCGCCCCTGTGGCCTTATGCCTTGACAAGGAAAAGGATGTAGTAAAAGCATTTCCTTTCTTTGGAAAGTTTACTTAATTGTATTTATTATCATACTTCTGAGATGATTACGATAACTGTTGACTTGTATTATTTATCCTCAGAGATCAAGATTTTTATTTTATTTTTTCCCCTTTTGCAAATTAGGAGACTTCCTGTGATCAAAGTGAAGGTTCTTGTTCTTCTGAAGAAGAAGAATGGAAAAGTGATAGAAGAAGTGAAAGTGATAGTGAAAGTACGAGGTATTTATTTTTAATTGTTTTAATCTTTTAATCATTGTAGTTGTAGTTTTGGATGGAACTGTACTTGAATGGCATTCTATGGAGCAATTAACTGCGTTTTTAATACATGTAAAAGGAGAAGAAAACAGGATTAATAGCTATTTCTATAGAAAATGCTTTGGATATTTTTATTTAATGTAAACATTTGAGCCAACAGTATAAAATATGTGTATTCAAAATATCAGTTAGTCTTGGGCTGCATTTACAAACAGCAGTATCCGAAGTATTTGTGGTAAAACCATTGTTAAATTCATCACTAGTTATTGCATGTATTATGTTTTGTTTAGTTTTGGTATCCAGAGTTCATGGGACCAAGATGTTAACATCTGTTTCTCATCTTGGTAAATGTCAACTTTGTTCTGACAGATGCTCAAGCCATAAATCTGCACATCATTCTCTTGTCACAATGTATCCATCATCAAGTCTAGAAAATTCTCCCTTCTAAGTAGAACTCAAATTATCTTATTTTTGTTTCTACTGGTACTGTGCTGGTCCAGACCACCACACTCTACTTCCTGCTTCCTTTCTTGTCTTCTTTTATTCCATTATGATTAAGAGCTGGAGTGATTGTTAGAACACATGTCTACTCTTAAAAAAAACTTTTTTAATTGTAAAAATTTACATAAAATTTACCATCTTAACCATTTTTATTTTTTTATTTAAATGTTATTGGGGAATATTGGGGAACAGTGCGTTTCTCCAGGGCCCATCATCTCCAAGTAGCTGTCCTTCAATCTAGTTGTGGAGGGCGCAGCTCAGCTCCAAGTCCAGTTGCCGTTTTCAATCTTAGTTGCAGGGGGCGCAGCCCACCATCCCATGTGGGAACTGAACCGATAACCTTATTGTTGAGAGCTCGCGCTCTAACCAACTGAGCCATCCAGCCGCCCCCATCTTAACCATTTTTAACTGTACAGTGCAGTAGTGTTAAGTACATTCACAGTGCTATGCAGCCAATCTCTAGAACTCTTTCAGTCTTGTAATCTGAAACTGTATTCCTATTAAACAACAATTCTGTTTGACCCCCAGCCCCACGTTCCTGTCATCTACCTTCTCCTTCTATTTCTGTATTCATTGTCTTCTAGTTCAGCTTTTCTTGAATTTTATTATACAGATAAGATGCTCTTAAATTGTTTTTAAACAGCTCTCTTTATGATAAATAGCTTTTGGAAATGTTTGCGTTTCTGTGAGTGTGTGTTTTATTAAGCCTGAGAGATATGTGGTTGGCCAGTGATGGCCTCAGTAAAGACCTTTATCATCGTTTTCTGTGTTTGCTAAAGCTAGTCGTGGGCCAGGAACTAGTTAGTGTTCTGTATCTAGTTTCCTGTTTGACTCCGCTTTTGCTTCAGGGTGGGCTAAGACTAGTCCCTCTTTTGGATCTTCTGTCATAGCGGGGAAGTCTCTCTCCTGGCAAGAAGCTCTGATCACTCACAGCTTTCTGTTTTGTATGGCTACACTTTGCTTGGGCTTCTCAGTATATTCACTGATGGTTTGTCATTCCAGTAAAATTTTCTAGTTTATTCCTGAGTTTCCTCCAACTTAGGGCAGGTGCCACTTACGGTTCTGTATGATGACTACTGCTTTCATAACTACACTTCATTTGTTAAGAGGGGAACTGTTGGCTCTAGATGTTGTCTTCTATGAGGCCTCATCTATATTATACATAAAAGAAAATCCTCAGCCGTATATCTTTTCCTAATTTCCAGCATCAGTGACAGCTTCTCTCTTTCTCAGGATCTTTGATCATTTCAGTATTTGTTGCTAGAGAGGGCCGATTGTTCACGTTGACTCTTCCTGAGGTCTATCTTTCCCTCATCTTCGTCTCTACTTCTCTCTCATCTTAACACGTTGCGTACGGATCACGAGAATCTTTGTTTTTTCTGAGCCTTGCGTTAAGGACGGATAACAAGAATTCTCGTTTTTACTGTTGACTCTTTTTACTTTGCATATTTTAATGAATTATTTGTAGAATAATTTATAGAATAATTTATTTGTAGAATCTATTATTTATAGAAAAATAATAAATGACATAGAAGCATTTACGCTTTAAAGAGAAGAGTGCATTTTAAAGTAGTTTCTTTTAAAAACCTGCCGGAACAGAGGGGTATGAGGGATTTAAACCCCGCCGCAACGTGTTAAGTTTATATGATTAATTTGCTAGTAGGGCTTGGATTCTGGTTCAACACAGTAAAATGTTTTCCTTTTCCAGTGACTCTTCATCGAGATATTCTGACTGGACAGCTGATGCAGGCATCAATCTGCAGCCTCCTTTACGAACATCAGCTCGTCGCCGAGTTACCCGATTTTGTAGTAGTTCAGAGGATGAAATGTCGACTGAGAATTTATCTCCTCCAAAAAGGAGACGAAAGAGAAAGAAAGAAAATGAGTCTAAGAAAGAGGTAAGGAAGGTATATATCTTTAAAAATAATCTCTATCTACAGTTTTGTAGAGGTGTTTCTGACCATATTTAGAAATTAGAAATCTTTGGGAAATTGGAGCCTTTATTTTTTTATTGACATTGTTATGTCATCAGGAGTCAGATGTAAAATGCAAACTTATTTTTGGAAAAGATACTTTATTATTAAAACTTCTCTTTCTAATCTGCTCTGAGTTGGACTTGGTGCTTAAGTCTTTCTGAATGTGAAACTTAAAGGGAAAGCTCTGTTTTGCTCAGAATACCACCGTTAATCTCCTGTTAATATCAGCACCAAAACAAAAAAAGACTTCAAGGCATTTTCAGAAACTTTGTTCTTCTTTTATCCATTATTGCCATGTTTCCCACTTTCATTTGATATGTTCTGTCTTCGTACTTTTCTCATAATTTTAATATCCCTATTCCTTATTCAATGTATAGTGCGTGTGCTCCAGTTTTGCAGGTAGCCTTCATTATTAAAGATGCTACGTCTTTGTAGTAGTTACCTGTTGATATGAAACATACCACCCTGAGACTTACCTGGTTTGATGGGTCAGGCATTGGGGAGCTGATGAGCTCGGTGATTTTGGCTCATGAGATTGCAGTGATCATGTTGGCTGGGGCTGCAGTGTCTGGAGGCTTGATTGGGGCTAGATGATCTTCTTCGAAACTTACTCATGTGGCTGGCTGGTGGCCTCAGTTCGTCCCACATGAGTCTTTCCATAGGGCTGCTTGAGTGTCTTCATGACATGGTAGCTGACTTTCTCCCCCCAACTTCCCGAGAACAAATGATCCAAAAGTGTAAGCAGGGGGTAAGCCCTGATGCCTTTTATGACCAAGTCTTAGAAATCACACATTGTCATTTCTGCTTTATTCTATTTGTTGGAAGCAAGTTGAGCCCGGACTCAAGCAGAGGAGACTTTGGAGAGGATGAGTGTCAAAAATTTGTGGTCATATTTTAAGGTCACCAGTCTTAAAACCTCAAATCAAGAGGAGAATCCCTGTGGTGATGAGTCTGGTGAAATTCAGAGTGGTGTCTCCTGCCGAGCAGGCTGTGTGTTGCAGAGGGTTAGGTTGGATATTAGCCCCCTTCCCTACGATGTAAGGAGTAACGAAGAATCTATTAGAAATTCAGAAGATGTTAGGAAAAGTGCTAGGTGCAAACAAGTGATAAGGTCCAGTGTATGTTAAGGAACCAGATATGTATGCTGTTTAAAAACTAATTATTAGGTAACATGCCAATAAATAGTTATTTTGAATGGGGCAGTTTCTTCTGTTTTTTAGCCAAAGAGTGCATGCTGCTCCTTTCTCTTCTACCAAACTTTGTTCTCTTCCACTTGGCAGAATTTGCGGAGGGTAACTCCGACGGAGCTTGCAGATGCGGAACATTTATATGAATTTCATCCTCCGGTTTGGATAACTGACACCACACTTCGAAAGTCTCCTTTTGTTCCTCAAATGGGTGATGAGGTGAGAGTAATCCAACTTAGAAACATGAATGTGGAACATAAAATTAATATTACTCTTTAAGTTTTTATTTTTAAATATATGGCTTCATTTTGTAGGTAATATATTTTCGACAGGGTCATGAAGCTTATATTGAGGCTGTCAGAAGAAACAACATTTATGAACTGAACCCTAATAAGGAGCCATGGAGAAAAATGGATCTTAGGGTAAGATGATGTTATTGAACATTTAGCACATATATAATTAAATTACTTATAAATCCATTGAAAGAACATGGAGGCATAGCTTTACATTAATTTCTTACTTAAAAACATTTCTGCTATTTCCTGCTAAGCCTTAAAATGTAGCAGAAAGACTTATATTTATCAGTGGGCAGTCTTTGTATGTTGCTGATAGGCATGTAATATTCTAAGTGCCACAGTGTTTCCTAGGAGGGCAGCTTTGCAGTATGTATCATTAATCTTAAAATGTGAATGCCCAGGACAGATTTTTCAGAAGAAGTGCAAGTTTTCAAAAGAAGAAATACCAATTGGAAGAAAGGCTCAACATCATGCATAATAGAAAAACTTTAGCTCCTCTGTACTTAGCCAATTTTGTAAAATTTATTTATTTGTTTATTTGTTTATATATTTAAAGGAAAAAATGCCAAAAGTTTTAGCAAGTTAGCAAAAGTTTTGGTTTGTTAACAGTTATTCAAATTGGTGATAAGGGTGCATGAAGCAGCCCAGGTTTCGTAGCGGGTATCTTGGCAGTTGGAATTGAAACTGAAAAATATTTTTAGACCTTTTAAATCTGTGATTTTACTTAGGGTAATTTAAGAAACAACCAGAAATGCATGCAAACTTATGATCAAAGCAATTCTATATCATTGTACATGGAAACAAAAAATTCAAAAAAATCTAGATGTCCCATTATACTGAATGAATCAAATCATGGCATGTTTCACACATTTGACTACTATGTAGAGTCTGCCATATAATTGAGGCTTCTAAAATATTTGTTCAATGAATGATTGTTAAATTTTCACCAGGTGTTCAGGAAAAATGGCATGTGAAATGCTATTATAAAAATTTAAAGACATGTAGTCAAACCATATACTTTTATGTTTTCGATACTTGCAATAACTGTTAGAAGAGGAAAAATTCTTGAACAAAGATAAGCTGTTCTTAACACTCACAGTGAACTTACTGGCTGTACTTCTATGAATTTGGCTTTTGATACATTCAGATTTATTTATGTTTGTTTCACTTATTACTGTGTACCTAAGTAAAGTTGATCCTCATTATTCACGGTTTCCATATTTGCGAATTTGCCTACTCGCTGTCTGTTGTTCCCCAAGTCAATACTCAGGGTGCTTTCTGGTCATTTGCAGATATGCATAGAGTGGCAAAAAATTTGATATTGCTTGACCAGCATGTTCCCAGCTGAGGTTGAACAAGGTGATGCCTTCTTATGTGAGCTCTCACATTGTAAATAAGTGTCATTGTTGCAGTCTATTCAATGCCACGTTAAAAATTTTTCACATTTTTGTGCTTTTTGTTGGTGGCTTGCTGTTTAAAATTGCCCCCCCCGCATAGTGGTAAAGTGCCATCTTGTGTTCCTAAGCACCTTACAGAGAGTATATGTGTGTTAGATAAGTTTTATTTAGGCATGAGTTACAGCGCTGTTAGCTTTGAGTTCAATGTTAATGAGTCAGTGACATGTATTCAATGAGGTCTCTCTCAACAGACATCCACGTAACTCATGGTTATACATTGACTGGGGGACTGCGGTTTTATGACCAGAGACCTGTAGGAACCTAGCCCTCTATTTCCTCCGGAGCGCTGGTTAGGTGTCCGCTAAGGCAGTGCTCCTTCAGTGCTCTAGGCGGCTCTGTAGAACATAACTGCTGCGAAGAACGAGAGTCAGCCGAATTTAGCACTTGTGTACTTACAACAACCACATATTCGTGCAGAGAATCAATGGATGAACAATGTCTTGTATTCTTAGTATGAAGGAGACATGTCAGGGGGAAGGCTAGTTATGGCCCGTCCATTGGTGGGTACCTCGTCATGGTGGGGGCGGGGCTTGCTCATGTTCACTGTCCTAGCCCTCCTGCTGGACTAGGTTACGGCACATAGTAGTAGATCCTCCAATATTTATTGAAACATATTAGGCAGATGTTTAATGTCAAGTTTTTGAAGAATATTTAATACGCCAAAAGCTTATACATTTTGATTTGTATGATACAAAATTATGTAAATGAAAATGTGCTCGGAAGAAAGCCAGAAGGAAATTCAGATTGTTCACAGTGGTTATCCTTAGATACTGAGCTGAGACCGTGATTTGTGTATTCTTTCTTATACATTTTAGGTGTATAGCAGTCCCCCCTTATCTGTGGGGAATACGTTGCAAGACACCCCCCCCCCGCCCCCCCCATGGGTACTGCCAAACCCTATATATACTATGTTTTTTTCTATTCTACATGTGATAAACTTTAGTTTATAAATTAGGCATGGTGAGCGATTAAGAGCAATAACTAAAAATAAAATAGAACAATTATAATCATATACAGTAATAAAAATTGTGTGAATGGCTTTGGGGACGTTATTAGGTAAAGGTCACTTGCACACAAGCGCTGCGATACCAAAACAGTCGTGGATCTGATAACCAAGATGCCACCCAGTGACCAGTAGCCAGGCAGTGATACCGTGTGGAGATGCTGGGCCAAGGGCTGATTCACATCCCAAATGGGGCAGAGCAGGGCAGCGTGAAACTCCACTGTGCTACTCAGAGCGGTGCACAATTTAAAACTTATGTTTATTTCTGGAATTTTCTGTTTAGTATTTTTGGACCGTGGTTAACTATAGGTAACTGAAAAGGCAGAAAAAGAACCCACGGATGAGGGGATTACTGTATTTTCTAAAGTAACTCTATTCCTTACATTAGAAACAGCATTAAATGTCTATTTTCAAAAAGATGGGAAGCAAAGATGATTGTAATTACTGGTAAATTAAACCTGTCCACTGGTTTGGAAGCCTAAATTGTGAGTTGACTAAATTTTGCATTATGTAGAGAATTAGTCTTGAAGAATTACTTTATTTTAACCATTCTTTTAAAAAAATCTCTTAAAGGATCAAGAATTGGTCAAAATAGTTGGAATACGATACGAGGTTGGGCCCCCCACACTCTGTTGCCTCAAACTAGCATTTATAGATCCTGCAACTGGAAAACTTATGGACAAATCTTTCTCTATTAGGTATGTATTACCATTTGTGATGGAATTATTGCTGACTAGCATGCCTTTCCACTTAGCTGCAGGGTGGGTAGCAGAGTGCCGTGGTTGAAGTTCTGATAGATGGAGTAAAAATAGTGTTGCAGTTCTGATACTATACTAGGAGCAAAAATAGAGGCACTACAGCAGCAATTAGGCAGTGGCATGTTTTGTAAATGTTTCCATGCTGCTGAAATGTGTGTGTAATTCTGGCTCGTAGGGGAAATTGCTCCTGCTTTTGTTTTTGAGAAAATGTTGGGATAATTTGCTAGGTAAATCTGTGTTGTCCAGTATGGTAGCCATATGTAGCTGTTGAGCCCTGGAATGTGGTTGGTTAAAACTGAGTGGGATGTAAGTATGCACAGTGAATTTTGAAAACTTGGTGTGAAGAAAAAGAATGTAAAATATCTCATTTTGTATTATGTGGTGAAACAATATTTAGAATATATTGGGTTAAATAAAATACAATATTAAAATTAATTTCACTGGTTTCTTTTTATTTTTTTTAATAAGTAGTCAAAAATTAAAAACTACATATGTGGCTCCCATTGTATTTCTGTTGGACAGTGTTGCTCTAGATTATAACCTGATGATCTTTTATTTGTGTTTAGATATCATGATATGCCAGATGTTATTGACTTTCTTGTATTGCGTCAATTTTACGATGAAGCAAGGCAGAGGAATTGGCAGTCTTGTAAGTCTGTCCTTACTGAGTATTATATGCCCGTAGAAATTAATCTGTCTTTTTATACTGTAATAAAAGTTTTTTGGTTGTGGTACAGCTTATTAGGGTGGATACAAACGTAAATTCTGGAAAGAATTATATATATAAGTGACTGGTAAGTATATTTTGCTTAGGGCTTGGTACTTCCTACTTCTTAGTTGACTTTTTAGCCAAGCAATATTACTTCTATTCTTGTGGTATGTGACATTTTGAAGGGATTATTTCTTACTCATTGATTATAGTCTAGGGTAGTAGACCTTTTATTTCCCTTCAGACTTCTCCAAACTGCATTATCTCTAATTATCTTTAACATGACACTGGTTAATTCACAAAATTATCCTATGATGTAAAACAACCAGAAAGTTGAAAAATGCGGGTTTCACACAGATAATGTTCTGCTATACCAGAATATTTTACCTTGATATCATATCAACCCAGATTTAAATAGTCTGATTTAAGGGAACCATTCCTTTAAAAAATAAAAAGTTCCTATAATGCTTATGCTTTATAACCATGATGCGTATGTGTGTCCAGAAAAAGTAAAATGATCTCAGCGTGGGCACTAACTACATGGTGCCCATTTAGGGCGGGCTGATGGGCTCACTTGCTTAGATTGGTGCAGGTCATTCATCTCCTCAGGACATAGTTGATGACTGTAGTCAGTCAGGACAGGTAATACCAGTTAGCAACTGTAGTGCCTGTTTCACAGGTGGACGTGTGGTGTTACTTTTCAGTAGGGAATGTTATCTTGGGGAGCTCATATGTTGAGATTTACTTCAGTCACTTAGGATAACTTATTCTGCTGTCATCAGCTTTGGTCTCTTGTTAGAAATATCAAGTTTTGCCAGGCTGTGTCATCTAGTGTACACTCATAAATGATGTTAAGATCGTATTTTCCTAGTTTCTGCCACCCTTTTTGACAGATAATACAAGCAAGTACCTTTTAGGTAAATGCCCTCTGCCATCCCTGTTTGAAACAAAGATTGTCAGAGTGTTGCTGTTCTTAGTAGATTATTTTTAATGGTAATGTCTGGACAAGTAATTAAGATTATTTTGGGATTAGAGGTAAAGGAAATTTTTCTGGTAGAAAAACATCTAGCTACACCACACACACGAGATAGCTGGCATATATGGGAATTAAATACAGCCAAGTCCCAAAGAACTTTCAGGTTTGTCATCTGTTAATGTTTTTTTTCAGCCCGCGTGGCATGTAGGTCAGAAGCTTTTACTTTGTTATGCCAGCATGGCCATTCAAAATTTTTTTAAACTTAATTCTCTACAGCTAAATTTTAGAGGCAGATTCCCAATTGCCCCTTATAGTTTGGTTGTTTATGTCTTATTTTTGTGGTTGAGAAATTAGTGTACCAGTTCTTTTATACTAATTAACTCATTTTTGCTCCCCTATAAGATCTTACCCATTCTCCTGAAGTTTGAGCTGTGCTCTTAGAGGAAGTGGCTTGTTTCTGTTTTTACTGTGTTGAGAACTTAGCAAAAGTTTATCCTTCTCTTGATAGCCAAAATAGGTTTATTTGAAAATTCTTAATGGAATAGAAAAACCAATTTTTTGAGAAAACTAATTTTTATGGCTCCTTTTAATTTAAAGTGTTTGTCTTACACTGAAGAAATATTTTTGTCTAAACTGAATGTATTTTCTAGTATTAGATAAGTAGGAAAGAAAAATATTATAAAGTTAATTCTTGGTATCAAAAACTGGCTCACTTATAACCATTTGCTTTTATATTAGGCATCTCAAAATGAAGCCACTGGATTTGTTATTACCATAATACTTATTGTAATAAATGTTGTAATTGCTGTTTATGCTAAATTAGGTTATTTACATTACAGACAAAAACCCTGGTGTTATATCAAATTTTTAGTGTATGGCTTTCATTTAAAATGTTAGAAAAAATTTATTAAGATTTATTTCAAAAGTTGAAGTTTCGTTTTGGAATATATGTTAATGAAATATTTTCAAAAGTAGAATTTTATTAATGGTAGAGAGATGGATAGAGGGATGAGGGGCTTACAAGTTTTTAGTGATTTTGATGTAAAATGTACATGGAAGTCATGTTTACATGAATTTGAAAATATATTAAGAACCTTAAAACATGTAACTGACATTGTGATACTGCTATTTTTTACAGAATTCACTGTAAGGATACTCTTTAGTAAAGAGTCTTGATTCTTTGTGGGTATTATGTAAACATTCTCTTAGGGGTGAAATGTAGCTTTAATTTTGATTGATACTGTTTTCATAAAATTTTCCTTGAAAAAGAATTGTTAATCTATCAAAGAATTACTAATGCTGTGTGATTTCTTTTTCTTACTGTTTTTGTTTTGAAAATGGTGGGATGGATGGGAAGCAAGAGATAGGGTATTATAGTAGTCTTTGTTTCTTTTGTAATAATATGTCAAACAAAGATCAAATACAGTTTATTTCTCTAGAAGTGTTACAGTTGTAGGGTACATTTAGAAATGTGTATGATTTAAAATCCCTGAAGTCCGTTAAAGTATTTGTTCCACAGTTGGTTTGTATGTTATGCTGAGATAATGGGACGTGTGGATGTTTCATTCTTTGAAATAAAAAATGTGGAAGTGTTGAGGGTAGATTTAGACCTAATTCTTATTATGAGATCTTAAGAATTAGAACACTTTTACGTGAAGACACTTACATAGGAACAACTTTAGAATAATCATGGATTAAATTCTAATCATAGTTACTTTTATAATTTGTTTTATTCAATAAATGTTATATTTTGTAAGTATATGTATTTAATACACTTACTTTTTTAAATAAAAAAATTACTTTCAGGTGTACAAAGCAACAGAATGATGAGACATTTACACCCCTCACAAACTGATAAACCCCCTCCAAGTTTACCACCCCTCTGACATTGTATATACTGTTACAATACCACTGACTTCATTCCCTATACTGTACTTTACCTCCCATGAATACGCGCGCGCGCGCGCGCGCGCGCGCACACACACACACACGTGGATATATATATTTAATTATAGTTGGCATTCAATATTGTTCTACGTCAACTTCAGGTGTACAGCGCAGTGGTCAGGCATCTACACAATCTATGAAGTGATCTCTCTGATAAGTCCAGTGCCCATCTGGCACCCCACATAATCGATACAACATTAATGATTATATTCCCTAAACGATTTCACATCCCTGTGACTTTTGTGACTACCAATTTGTACTTTCTAATCCCTTCACGTTCTCTCCCATTCTCCAACTCCCATCTAGCAACTGTTAGTTTTTTCTCTGTATCTGTGTCTATTTGTTTCATTTTAATATACTTATTGAACAAATATTTATTGATAGTATGCATTGTAAAGGGTTTTTGAGTTTTCTTAAAATTTATTCATTTTATGTTGCAAAATCTAACAGAATTTACTTTGGAGTGGGAATTTGGATCCACTACACAGTAAATGGCTGAGTGTAATATTGTATCTTTTTCACATCTGTTTGATTATAGGTTGCTGGGAAGTGGGGAGGGATGGCTGATTTTAACATAAAAATATACTTTGATTTCTGTTTTATCTGTATCATATGGTGTTTTATAAATTAAAAATGTTAGTGTTGCAAATTGGTGTCTGATTGGTCATCTCTCTTCCAGGTGACAGGTTCCGTTCTATCATTGACGATGCTTGGTGGTTTGGGACGGTGCTCAGTCAAGAGCCCTATCAGCCACAGTACCCTGATAGTCATTTCCAGTGCTATGTTGTTAGGTCTGTATGCAGAAGGAAACGAATCAGTACAAACATTTGTTCATTGTGGCAGGTGGTTGGATAAATAACAGGATAAAAACAACCCCGATTAATTGTCATGACGTCATGGCAGTCTCACCTCTGCAGTCTCTTGCATGGCTCTGTTGTTCCCTGCTCACTAGTACCCCCTTGGTGCAATCTCTGACTGCTTCCCCGGGACCATTTCTGGAGCTTCCCAATATTTCCCCAGCCTGATAGTGAGTGCTGCGTCATTGCCTACGAGCACATACTACATCTTTTCCTTTGGGCAGAAAACCTGTGCTGCCTTTCCATTGGCCGCGGAATACAGTCCACGCTCTGAAGCCTGAGTCATGTTCCAGGCCTTCACACTGTCTGAGTTTTTCTTTACTTACCCTGGTCTAGGCCACACAGGATTTTTGGTTTTGTCCTTGAGCCTGCTGTACATTTTTATACTTAGTTTTCATAAGGTATCCTTCTAACATTTTATGACTGTTAAATAAACTTTCACTGCCACAGTGAGGTTTATTTTCGTATTTTCTATCTTCCTGTTTCCTCTTGTAGTGGATACCTAGTTACTAGCCACAAGTTGGCTTTATGGAAGGCTAAGCAGACTTTTCTTTTGGTTTTAACAGGTGGGACAATACCGAAATTGAAAAGCTTAGCCCATGGGACATGGAACCAATTCCTGATAATGGTATGTAATTGTTAAATAATGAAAATATTTTACCTTTGTGTTTCTAATTTTTTATCTTACTAAAGCACATAGAGCAAATTGTATTCTAAGAAATGTTTTCAAATTACGGTAACTGTGAGCTTTACTAAAAGAAGTCAAGAAAACTATGTGTATCTGGCTCATTAATTCCTACCCTGAGTTTCCGCTGGTGCTGGCTGTATCTCAGTAGCCTGTGTAAGTCTGCTGTAAACTCTTCAGACCGCCTCATGCAGCCTCTGTGTCCTTGTCCTCATCCTTACTCTATTATCTTTGTTTGATCTTCAAAGAAAAGTTCTATCTTAACTTCCACCTGTCTTCTGCTTTACCTCAGCTTGTCTGTCTTACTATGGATCGTCTGCTCCCTTCCCTTGAGAGAGAAATGTCTCTGTTCCAAAGCCAGCCTCTTCCTTCAGTGCATGCCATCCTGTTGCTTTCAACTTCTGTCAGACATGGCACTTAAATGTAGTTCATTCCCTCCAAGAATTTTCGTTTCCTCCTTCCTTTCTCCATTTGAGTTCGAATTTTTCTCTTGTGCCTTACAACACTTATCATTTGGCTTTTTTGAACATTTTATCTATTGAATTATTTCCCTCTTGCTAGACCTTTTGAAGGGGTGCTCTGTGTCCTTGCCTCCTTTTCTTCACTGTCAAGCTTTCTTTTACGCTAGTGTTTATTCAACGTAAAAACATACAAAAGCTTTTGTGCTTACACCCCACCATTCTTTTACATGTGAAGTCTTTGCTCCATGAGTTTTTCCTGTGTCTGCCCTAGGGGCCAAGCAGACCCTTTTTCCGTGTGTTTTACTCTCGGACATATCTTCAACTACCATGCCTTGCTTTAATTTGGAAATAAAGATTTTTGTGGGAATAAGGAATTTTCTTCCAAAAATGTTTTTCTCATAACTGCAATCTTGAAAGTCCCCAGTGACCCCCTTTGTTTGGTTTTCATTTGAGCTCAGTGTCTTATAAGTACTAGGAAATGAAATTTTGCAGTGTAGAAAGCGTGTGATAGATAAGTAAAAACCAACATTTTTTGAGGTCACACTCTGTTCCTAAGAACTCTGTGTCAGTTCATTTAATGAGATATTGATGCTCTATTATTAATTTCACAGATGAAGTAACTACGGCTCCAAGAGTTTGCAGTAACTTGTTTAAAGTCACACACACATCTAGAAAGGATAGGAGTTGGGATTCTAACCCAAGCCGTCTGACTCCAACCAGTGCTTTTAACTCCTGTTTACAGCTGCTCTTTTGTAAAGGATGGTACAAATCAGTGAAAGCACTTACATAAATTAATGTTAATGAGGCCACTAAGGCTTTAGAAGAATTGTCAAAAGACATGAGCAGGCAGAAAAATTAACGTGGAGGCTTATGAAGAAAGGCTCGTTGTATCAATGTTTTTGGAAATGTATATTAAAATAATAAAATAATGGTCTTACCTATTGTATTGTTAGATGGGTAAGTTTATCTTCTAGTCCTGTTGACATTTTTTTCCTTTTATTTGTAATTTTCAAGAAAAAGTTCTCTGAACATTTATACTGCCTCTTGTTTGTTAAAATGTGCACTTTCATCATTATGAATTTTTATTGTACTTTTTCATATTTCATTTTGAAATAATTTTAGATTTATAGAATGTTACAGAAATAGTACAAAGAATTTATGAATACCCAGTTTTCTCAAATGTTAACATCTTAGCTAACTATAGTGCAACTATCAAGTCAGGTAATTAGGACTGACGCCATTCTAATCTGTAGATCTTCACATTTGAACGAAGGTCCTAATGTCCTTGCACACATTGGATTTCATTGCATGTCTTAGTCTCTCTGAATCTGGGATCCCTGAGTCATTCCTTTATCTTTTATGACCATGACACTTGTGAAGCGTACTAGCCAATTATTTTGTAGATTTTTCCTTAGTTTGGGTTTGTCCGATGTTTCCTCGTGATTAAATCCAGTGTTTGCATGTTGGGCAAGAGTGTGAGAGAAGTGATGTGTCCTCAGTGCTTTGTAGCAAGGCACGAGCTATCAATTTGTCTTGTTCCTGCAGATGTTAGCTTGAATCCTTTGACGTAAGTGATATCTGTCAGATTTCTCTGCTATAAAGTAACTACTTTTTCCTTTGTAATTAGTGTCTTGTTTATGACCTTTGACAATTTAATTTAAATATAGTGTATATTTGTTCTTTCTTTGGTTTATTTTTTTCTTTTTGTTTTCTTTTAATGGAATTCATAGTTGATCCACCTGAAGAATTAGGAGCTAGTATTTCTGTCACTTCAGATGAACTAGAGAAATTGCTCTACAAACCACAAGATGGTGAATGGGGTCAGAAATCAAGAGATGAAGAATGTGAACGAATTATTAGTGGTATAGATCAACTTTTGAATCTCGGTAAGTTTTTTTTAGGGTGAAAAGTTTCATGTTTAAGCTTTCTCATACGAGTATTTTAAAACAGTATCATAATTGTGGTTGTGTTTATTACTATAATTTCTGTTTGTTACCTTTTGGAGTGTTAAATTTATCTCTGTTTTACGAATGAGTTGTAGAGAAATATCACTTAGAGGCAATGAATTTATTGATAAAAATTCTTCTGTCTGCCTTTACAGATATAGCAGCAGCTTTTGCAGGGCCAGTTGATCTGTGCACATATCCGAAGTACTGTACTGTTGTAGCTTATCCAACTGATCTTTACACAATTCGAATGAGACTTGTTAATCGATTTTACAGGTTAGTGGAAACCTACTTTAAAAATAGTTTGAAAAGATATTTGGCCATACCAACTAGAGTACAGAGGTGGTAGTTGACGGTTACCGTGGTGGAATGGGGACTGATTAACATTTTCTGTTTCATTTTTGTCTTTCATTATTGTAATTTTTTGGTCATGTAAGACATTGTGTTAGGTGCCTGTGGGTAGTTGTGTATATAGAACCTAGATAAGAAAAATGACCAGATTTCCTTCCTCAATCTTTAGTGGTCTGTTTTTTCTTTTTTAAATTATATTAAGTAGTTAGAAATTACACACACACACACACGTATATATACATATATATGTATATATATATACACGTGTGTGTATATATATGAAAAATTATCATTATAAAAAACTGACTTCTTGAGTTCACATTATTGGTACATTTATCACATTTATCTCTGTGGCTGGACATGGAACTGTGCATTTGTCAGAAACCACTTTGCCAGTTTACAGTGAGATTGACTCTTACGTTTCAGTGTGGAACACATTTTCTTCATTGAATTTCAACAACTTCAAATGCCCTGTTAGGCAGTGTGAAAAGGGAGGGTTGCTCTGTTGGTTTTCTGGATGTGATTAAGTGATCTGTTAAGATTTCTGGTCCTTAGATGTATTCTTTCCAGTCTAGCATCTAGTATTACTACTTATGACTGTGATCAAGTTGACAGCACGAAAAGGTTATTCATTGTTACTTTGCACTTATGGTTTAATTAATATAGAATGCTGGCTTAACATGCTGGATTTTTCACTTGGTTTGTCTTTTCATTTTCTAAACCCTAAATTGCCTACTTTTTATTTTGAAGGAGGCTATCTGCATTAGTTTGGGAAGTCAGATATATAGAACATAATGCCAGAACATTTAATGAACCTGAGAGTGTAATTGCAAGATCAGCTAAGAAGATAACTGACCAACTTTTAAAATTTATCAAGTAAGTGATCTCATATTATAGATGTGGAAAAGTGACTGCATATTATGCTCTTGCAACCATCCAGGTCTTAAATTTTACTCTTTGAATTACACCCTTTTAATGTTTACTGTAAGTGACATTTCTTTACATACTTACTGTGATTATAGTTTCCGTAAAGGAATAAGAAATTAAACAATCCAAATTTTTCTACTTTTTGTAATTTTGCACTGCAGAGACTTGCCCTGTGTATGTCTCCTTCCCCGTTTCCCCTCAGGTTAACGTTGTACATGTCTGTGGGGTCCTGACACACTGGTAAGAAATTACCGTTGGTGCAGTACTGTTGACTCCAATGTGGCCCTTCCTTGGATTTCGCAGTTTGTACATCAGTGTCCGCTTTCTGTTCCAGGGTCCAATCCAGAATCCCCATCACTTACACTTTTGCTTTTCTTAATTTTCTTTAACCTGTTCCCTAGTTTTTCCTTCTTTTCATGACCTCATCATTTTTTATGAGTGTTAAATAATTTCTTTGTAGAGTGTACTTACTTTGTGTTTGTCTGATGTTTTCTCATGATTAGACTGAGTTTTAATCTTTGGATTGTATCCTGTGAGAGTGTTTGTACATGCATGAATATTCCACATACTTTCCTGCTTTGGAAGTTAATTTGGAATAATTAGTATGATGAATGAAAACTGACCTGGAAATTGAAATGCAAGGTCTAGTCTAATCTGTTCTAGTGAACATTCTATGTGACTTTGAACAAATTACTCAGCCTGTATCCTTTGAAATGAATGAGTTTTACTATATGATCCTTGTATGCGTTTTCCCCAGAGCTGTATTAAAACATTAATCCTGTAGTAATGTTTCAGGAACAATACAGTGAATACCCATATACCCTTCACCTAGATTAATCATTTTGTTACATTTGCTTTATTCTTTTTTGTGTACATGCCCAGTAGAGTGTCTGTTGGTCTCGCTGATAATGTGTTTTCTAGACTGTTTTTAGAGTAAGTTGGACACATTGTGACACTTTATCCTTTAATGCTTCTTCCTGTATCTCCCAAGAGCAGGAACATTCTTTTATATAATCATAATACAGCGACCACAGTCAAAAAACTTTGCTTTTATTGAAAGAATTAATATACTAGAGAAGACAATTTATAAACTGTGCCATCATTTTCAATAGCCAGTTGCAAACTGGGGAATAACTGATTCCAGTCTATGTCACTTTCCTGCGTTAAATCTCTCCTATGTCTGGAGGACTCAGACTTAGTGCTGTTTCCCCAGAACTTGCTTCTTTTTCTCTTCAGGAAGATCACATGCCCATTGTCATCTCCTTTATCCCTGGATCCATACTTCAGCATTCTTTCTTCTTCTTTGTGTACAGTGAGATTAAGATACAATGTGCTTTAATTTCTACTTCTTTTTTTCCTTCAATTATGTTTTATCTCAAATATTATTAGTGATGATACTTAGAAAAACTAATTCGTGTATTCATCCAACTGAGGCCATACAGAATGTTATTTCTGGATTATCAGCTTAATTTCTGTACATACTTAACAAAAAAAAAATTTTACCTTCATTCAATATTCTAAGATGGTCAGTTGTTTCCACAGAAGGTAGAGTTTAAAATCCTGATATTTCTCTGCTTGAAGTTAGTATGCATAGTTGGGCAACTGTTTAAATCTAACCTGTAGTTTGAATCTTTGACAACAATAACTATATCTGCATACAGTTAAAAAAGTGAAAAATTGTTTTTTAGGGATCAAGACTGTACAAATATCTCAGAACTTTCTAACACTTCTGAAAATGATGAGCAAAATGCAGAGGATTTGGTATGAAGTTTGTCAATTTTACAATAATTTTTGTTAATTTCAAATGGTACCTTGAAAATAATAAGTAGAAAATGTTGCTTACCTATTACTAATTTTTACTATATTCCAGTGAACAAATATAGAGCACTTGATACAAATATATTTTTTAATTATCTAGATGTCAGTGATGTAATTTGTTTCAGCCAATAATTGATATCAATATATCAAACAAAATATGTCCAAGTGAATAACTTAAGTGTGGAATATGTTCTTTTTCCAAATTTTAGCTAGAGGTACATTAAAGAAGTACCTTGGAAACATTTTTGGTAAAACCAATATCTGAGAGTTGGATTTAATTGTAATTAAGAATTAGTAAACACTTAAAAAAATTTTTTTAAAAATTTAAATCTGAAAAAAAAATAGTGAACTTTACATGCTTAAAGTATTGTGCAGTCCTTCACTCAAGATGGGTTTGAAGTGTAAGTAAAGGCCAGTATCAGTGATGTGGTATCACTGCGCTTCATACAGAATCAGGCTGTCAGATGGAGTTGCTGGAGAGATATTCTTTAAAAACAGTATAGCTTTAATTTCTACACCAACTTTCATTGTAGTTGGCTGATTTTCATGATAATTTATATTGGAATAAAAATTGATATAGTAATATGTGATTTAGGGAATAAGAAAATGTGTAGAGTACAAAGTCCAGGAACTGTAAAAGACTGTTTCTGGGGTTTATAAATAGATAGGACTCAAATTTAAAGCTGCTTTTTATAGTTATATTTTGGAATTAATAGCTATATTTTGGAATTAGTGCATGGAATGTAAAGGGTTATTAAGAGTGGTTGGTTTGTTGGAATCTGCATGCCACAAAGATCATCTGATACAGTTTGTTTTTTGAGATTTTGTTAAGTTATAATTCTCGTAAGACCTAATATCTTTGATGTGTTTTTAAAATTAAGGTTATTACATTTCTAATGAGAATATTAACACTTAAGGTGCCCTGATTTTTTATTCCTAGGATGATAGTGATCTTCCTAAAACATCTTCTGGGAGAAGGAGAGTAAGTTAATCTGCCTGATTGACCTTTGTTGTTTATTATTCTTTAAAATCAACCTTAGATTTTAGGTGTAGTCTTTTGAACGTTACATTGATGTATATGAATATTTTGTAAGAGTAAGGGGAGCAGTTACCGAAAGGATGGATAGTTAGGTAAGGTTTAGAGGAAGAGTTTGGATTTGAACTGTGTTCTCAGAATGAGATAAAGTTAGAAGAGGAAATTCAAAAAGTAGGAAAGTGTGGCATGTCAGTGGCCAGTGAGGGCACTGACCTGACTGGTGTAGAGGCTGAATGTTGGAGAGTGAGCAAAATGGCTGTATCTGGCTGTGACATTGGGAGCAGATTATGGTGGTAATTGAAAACCAAGGTCTTCAGTTAAATTAGAGAATCAGTTACACAGCCAAAATTGATATAATTAGATTTTGAGGGAAAAGAGGGTAAGTATTAAAGGAAGTGAGTTAGGAGTTCATTGCAAGAATCTAGGCGTGAAGGATGGGAACCTAGTCAAGGATAGTGTTTGCTCGGAATGGAGAGGAAGGGAAGGAAATGAGACCTTTTAAGCAGAAAATTAAATAGCGTTTGGTGACTGAACCTTTATTTACAATGAGGATTTGTTGGGGGGATGTATGGAAATAAGTTTGGAATATTGGGTACTTGGAATTGTGGTGTCACCAGCAGAACTCTTGAATTTCTAATGTAATATGTTAAAGGTAATTAAGATAAAATACTCAAAATAATGTTAACATTTAAAATTTCATCAAATGCTGCTTAAATTTAAACTTTTCGATAACAATTTTCATAATATGCTTGCCCCAAATAACATTGAAAAGTTAGACTTGAAATATTATCACCTGATTTTCATTTTTGTATAATTGTCCCCAGTGGTTAGTTTCTGTTTAGAATTTGCTATGGCTGCTGTAGCAAATTACAAATCTAGTGGCTTAAATAACAAAAATAATATGTTACAGTTCTATAAATTAGAAGCTTAACATGGATCTCACTGCGCTAAAATCAAGGTGTCAGCAAGCTGTATTCCTTTCTGAAATTCTGGGGTAGAATTAGTTACCTTGCATTTTCCAGCTTCTAGAGGCTCATGGCCCCCTTCTTCCATCTTCAGGCCAGCAGTGTGACATCTTCGCCTGACTCTTCTGTCTCCCTCTTAGAAGGACCCTTGTGATTACATTGGACCCACCCTGATAATCCAGGACAGTCTCCCCATCTCAAGATCGTGCCTTTAGTCACACCTGCAGAGTCCCTTCTACCATGGAAAGTGACTTAGTCACAGGTTCTTGGGATTAGGATGTAGACATCTTTGAGCCATTTTTCAGCTCACCAGATTATCCAGTATTACACTGCAAAATCTGTGAAAACAATCTCTAAATTTGGGAGATAAGTGGTGGAATGAAAAATGTTTCTAGATTAACAGATGTGACATTATTGGATTTTTACAGAAAAGTAGGTTTTCTCAAAGTAGATAGAAAATCAAATACCATACCGTAGTGTGACTTTGCCAAGACTGAAAAAACTTGCTATTGTGAATGTATTTTTAGGTCCATGATTGGAGGAAAAGGAGCATCAGAGCAACCAACTATGTTGAAAGCAACTGGAAGAAACAGTGTAAGGAATTAGTGAACTTAATATTTCAATGTGAAGATTCTGAGCCATTTAGACAACCCGTTGATTTGGTTGAATATCCAGTAAGTTACCATTGTTGGAATGTTTGGGGCTTTTCTTATTTTGTGTAGAGGAGCTTGGGGTAGAGGTATTTAAATTAAACTTTTACAGAGTAACATGTCTAGGCTTCATATTAGCTTTTTCTCTTACCACTAAGTCAGCTGTAGAACAGTTATGTAATGGAGGATTCTACATGATTATCTATTATCTAAGTAGGCCTAGCCCCAAGAAAAATATAAATTGGATAAAAAAAAAGTGTCTTCGGTCCAGTAATAGGGGAATGGAAAATGACCTTTAAAAAGAAGTTAGGTTATAAAGCACAGATATACTATAGAAAGCTTGGAAGGAGATACAAACCATTCCATGTCCTGCTACCAAGTATAATATTTTTGGTATATTTATTACCTTGTCTCTTTGTCTGGGCCTTTAAAAAAAATTATTAATGGTTCTTAAAGTCCTTCTAATTTATTTTCTCCTGTCATTTTGAATATTTAAAAAAACCTGATGCTCTTAATTTCTAAAAGCAGGAATTGAATCTTTGAACTAATTATTGTTTTTAAAACCTAGGACTACAGAGATATCATAGATACGCCAATGGATTTTGGAACAGTAAGGGAAACTTTAGAAGCGGAAAATTATGACAGCCCTTTGGAATTTTGCAAAGACATCCGGTTGATATTTAGCAATGCAAAAGCATATACACCAAACAAAAGATCAAAGGTAATTTTACAAGTGGTTCATTAAAAAGAGAAATGAGAATATGTGATCAGTATAGATGGTAATTTTCCACTCAATTGGTAGAAGTTGGAACATTAAAGATACGTGAGTAGAGTAAGACTGTTAAGAATAGAGCTTCCACTGCTGCCCAAATATCTGCTATGGCTACCTTAAAATTATTTACCTTTCTTAAAGTTTTACAAACAAATGAAGATTGGTGAGAGTGAGGGCAGCAGTGAAAAATGAACAGATTTAAATTTGATATGTAGAATGAGAAAACTCTTCAGACATATGAGAATCTTGAAAAGTGATTGGAAACTTATTGATAGAGGCCGGAAGAATACTAAAAGTAAGAAAAGGAAAATCGGAAAGTAGGGGTGTGACTACTGATGGCATGCCAATATTTTGGGGAGTACATTCCTAAATTTTTGTTAGAATGTTACATGTTGGGTAAGTTTTCAGAACTTGTCAAATCATAATAAATATACAACTGCACATATACTCTCGAGTTTTCACAAACATCACAAACCCTTGTAGCCAGTGTGATGGGTAATTTTTAAAAAAACTAATAATTTGAGAAGATTTTAAAGTAAAGCACTTTGATATTGTAGCACTGTCTCTAATCATCAGTGACTATTACTGCTAATTAATCATTTTGCCTTAATTTCACTTTCTCCTCATTACTTACTATCATATTCCTCCTGCAGTACCAATTCTTGTGTGAATTAGTTAACTCTTTTGTCGCATTCGATATGCAAATTGCTTATTTGATCTGCTTAATAGTCAAGTTTAGCATTTTTCAAGCTTGTGTTACTGTCAATATTTAGCATTTGTATGACTTTATTTCCAGAAAAAAATTTTTCATTCATGTCTTTTTCCCCCCTTTTGTTTAAAATACATGTTTGATGATTTATACCATATAACTCACCATTTAAAGTATTCAGTTTAATGGTTTTTGGGGTATGACATTGTCAGATTTTCAAAATTGTGGCTATATCTACATAACAAAATATTTTAACCATTTTAAGTGTATAATTCATTAATTACATTTACAATATTGTTCAACCGTCACTGCTGTCTATTTCCAAAACTCTCTGCTCACTCCAGACAGAAACTTGATAACCATTAGATGATAACTCCACATTGTCCCCTTCCCTCAGCCCTTGGTAGCCTCTAATCTACTTTCTATCGCTATGAATTTGCCTATTCTAGATATTTCATATAAATTGAATACCACAGTATTTGTCTTTTTTGTGTCTAGCTAATTTCACTTATAATGTCTTCAAGGTTCATCCATGTTGTAGCATGTATCAGAACTTTCTTTTCATGTCTGAATGATGTTCCATTGTATGGGTTGGGTGTATGGCATTTTGTTTATCCATTTATCTCTGGATGGACGCTTGAGTTGTTTCTAGTTTTTGGCTGTTGCGATTAATTCTGCAGTGAATATTGCAATACAAGTATCCGTAAGAGTTCTTGCCCTCAGTTTCCTTGGGTATACACTAAAGAGTGGAATTGCTGGATTATAGGGTAATTTGTATGGTTAGCCAAACTATTCCATAATGGCTGCACCATGTTACATTCCTACTAGCAATGAATGAGGATACCAGTTTCTCCACATCCAATAGGCCAATATTTGTTCTTTTCTTTTTTTTAAAATTGTAGCCATCCTAGTGAGTGTGAAGTATTATTTCATTATGGTTTTTGATTTGCATTTCTCTTATTACAAATTGTAACTAGGATTTATTTTAATCAAGCATAGTAAGACATGCAGATATGGAAATGATTGTCATGAAGGAAGAAGTGTGTACACACAGATCCCTAGAAACAAGGTGGTGTGACACACCGTATAGGTCCACACAGGGATGGACTACCGTTGCTCAGCAGGCAGAGCGGGGAGGAAGGGGCGATCATGGGCGGTCATGGCTCAGAGCACATAGTACTGGGGTTTTTGCAGGAAGGCGAGGCTGGGCAAAGTGAAAATTTTAGGATTGGCTAGCTTGAATAATTCTGGGAGTGTTGGCGTATAGGGGTTGTGTCATCAAGATGTCTGTTTCCTGCCCTGGGGCTGTTTAGCACAGGGCGATGGATGTTGGCTTGGTGTATAAGAGTTTGATGAAGAAGATGGATGGATGTGAGGTCTAGACTGATTGTTGTGGATGTCGAGGGCACGTTTGTAAGCGAGCCCTCCGTTAGCTCTAGGAACTAGCTAGCCATGGGAGGGGACAGTCTATAGGATCAAGTCTCCAAATGCTAGAGCCTCAGAATACAGAAAATAAGCAAATGTAGTCAGTACATGAAGGATGTTGTCTGTCCGCTCACATGCTTACTGGCCACTTGTCTGTCTTCTGTGGAGAAATGTCTATTCAAGTGCTTTGTCCATTTTCTAATTGGATTTTTTGTCTTTTTGTTGTTGAGTTGTAGGAATTTGTTGATATATTCTGGATATTAAACTCTTGTCAGATAAATGTTTTCCAAATATTTTATTTCATTCTGTGCATTGTCTTTCCACTTATAATGTCCTGTGATGTACAAAAGTTTTTCATTTTGATGAGGTCCAATTAATCTCTTTTTCTTTGGTCTTTTGTGCTTTTGGTTTCCTGTTTAGGAATCATTCCCAAATCCAGTGTCATGAAGAGTCACACTCTTGTAAGAGTTTTGTGGCCTAGCTCTTACACTTAAATGTCGATCCATGTTGAGTTAATATTTATAAGTGGTGTAAGGTAGAGGGGTCCAATTCATTCTTTTGCCTGTGCAAATACATTTGTCCCAGCACCATCTATTGAAGAGACTAGTCTTTACCCATTGAATGAACTTGGCACCCTTTTTGAAAATCAGTTGGCCATAGATACATGGATTTATTTCTGAACTCAATTCTGTTCCATTGGTCTGTATGTATGTGTCTGTCTGTCTGTATATGCATCTATTTGTGTCAATACCACAATGTTTTGTTGACTGTAAATTTGTAGTAAGTTTTGAAATCAGGAAGTGTGAGTCCTCCCATTTTGTTCATTTTCAAGATTTGGCTACTGAGGGGTCCTTTCAATTCATTGTGGGTTTGAGGAATGGCTTTTGCCATTTTTGAAAGCGTCCTTGAAATTTTGATAAAGATTGTGTTGAATGTGTAGATTTTGCTTTGTGCCGTATTGACATTTTAATAACGTTAAGTCTTCCTGTTTCTAACCAGGGTATGTCTTTCTATTTATTTAGGTCTAATTTCTTGGAGCAATGTTTTTTAATTGTCAGTGACAAGTCTTATACCTTCTTGGTTAAATTTATTCCCAGATAGTTTATTATTTTAGATGCTATTTGAAATACAATTGCTTTTTTAAAAAAATTTTATTGGGGAATATTGGAGAACAGTGTGTTTCTCCAGGGCCCATCAGCTCCAAGTCGTTGTCCAGTCTAGTTGTGGTGGCTCCAAGTCCAACAAGGTTGCTGTTTTCAATCTTTAGTTGCAGGGGCTGCAGCCCACCATCCCATGCGGAAATTGAACCGGCAACCTTGTTGTTGAGAGCTCGCGCTCTAACCAACTGAGCCACCCAGCCGCCCCTACAATTGCTTTTTAAGTTTCTTTTTATGATTATTCATTGTTGGTGTATAGACACACAACTGATTCTTGTGTGTTGATCTTGTACCCTGTAATTTTGCTGAATTGTTTATTAGTGCTAATAGCTTTTTTGTGGAATCTTTGAGTGTTTCTTCTTATGTAGATTCATGTCATCCATGAATAGAGACAGTTTTACTTCTGTCATTCCAATTTGAATTATTTTTATTTCTTTTTCTTTGTCTAATTGCTCTGACTAGAATTTAAAATATAGTGTTGAACAGCAGTGGTGAAAGCAGACATCTTTGTCTCATTCCTGATCTTGGGGGGAAAGATGTTCAGTCTTTCACCATTGTGTATGATGTCAGTTGGGTTTTTTATACATGCCTTTCTTTGTGTTGAGGAGCTGATAGTTTTAAACATTTTTGTTAAATGTTTATTTTCAGTTCAAATGTATTATTGAATTTTACATGAGCGCTAATGAGGAAACATAATATGAAAATGGTGATAAGACAATCAGGGGTTTCAAACCTAATACAATTAGGAAAAAGATCACTCTTGTTAAAACTGGTGACTTAGGCTAGACTTCAGGTTTGAAGAAAAAGAATAAATTTAATATATGCAGAAAATACTGAAAATAATTGTTAAAGAGCTTATCAAGGATTACAAATGTCACGTATATTCAAGGTTCTTTAGTGTTAGCGTCTCTCCACCCTCCTCTGCCATGCATCAGAGCGATTGATATTTAGCTTTTGAACATTAGACTTTTGTACTTTCGGGATGGATTGCAGACAAGTAGAGAGTACTTCCTGTAAATACATAGCTGGACCAAAAATTACTTCTAGTAGCACTTAATATCACATTGTTGTTCTTTTAAAGATTTGATGTTGTTATAAACATTTTTTAAACATCTTTCATATATATATTAAAGTTCTAGGGCATATTTTCTTCTGGATGCAAGGTATCCTGTTGTCTGTAATTCATGTTTAGGAGTAAGTGGCATCAAAGGCAGTCAGATTACAAGCAGAGACTTGTGTAAAAATGCTTTTGTCCCCTCGTCCCGAGGAGGGAAGTTTTGCTCTTTTGCTGCCTAAGTAGCAGTCTGAAAACCAGCCAACTTCCCCTCTGACTTCAGGCAAAGGGGACATTTTTGGGTTTGTACATGTAGATGTGAAAACTGGAAAACCCAAGATACTTCCTCTTCCTTGCAGATGTCATTGAAGCAAAGGGGTGGGAAATAAAGTAAGTAATGGCCGTTATCTATAACAGTGATATAATAGATAGCAAGTACCCTCAATGATTACAGTCTCTTTTGGAAAAATATTTTAAAAGGTATTTTGTGGTTATAATTTTGCTTTCATATCCTTGCAGATTTATAGTATGACGTTGAGATTGTCTGCCTTATTTGAAGAAAAAATGAAGAAAATCTCCTCCGATTTTAAAATTGGTCAAAAATTCAATGAAAAACTTCGAAGGAGCCAGAGGTTCCAGAGACGGCAAAGTTGTAACCATGTCAACCAGGCCAACAGAAATGTCAGGTGAATTGGTTATTGCAGCTTTGTATGCAGTTCTGTAAAATTTCAGATTGTGAAAACATGTTTGCCTTTATTCTAAAAATTCTTAATCATTTTAGAGTACAGCATATTCAGAAAAGTATAGTCCTTTTTTTGGCTTGAAAGCTGTCTGTATTTAGAGCTGTGGCATTGATCTGTAATTACATTAATTTATAAGCATTTAATGAAAAGCATCAATTGAAAAAACTTTATAAAAGATAATTTAAAGTATCAGTTTTTTATAAGCTTTTTTAATTCAGAAAGTAAAGTGATTATTATGTATGGCCATTGAGCATTTGATTGTGTATGGGAAAATGTCCATTAGGAATAATGTATTATATTTTTACTGAAAACTAGTGGTGAAGAAGAAATATAAAATGCAGGGTTTATTCTCTTTTATCAGCAATTTAATACTAATTTATATTCTGTCTTCTTTGACTATGTAACTTATATTAATACCAAATTTACAGGTTTTTTAAAGCATTGGAATGTGAAAATTGAGTTATTCAATGTTAGTTTGTTTCCATTTGCAGTTTGAGTGTGTACTATGCTCTTGATGGGTTTCTTCATGGTGGTTCTGGGGATTAACACTATGCATCTCAGTTCAAAACAACCTACTTTGGAGTAATACGATTTAATTTCTATAGATAAAAGAATTTTATTATAGTTTAGTTCCCTTTGCCTCCTTGTTTGTGCTGTACTGTCGTACATATTACATCTTTATGTTTTATGCAGTTGTCTCAAATCATTTAAGAAAGCAAATACTGTTGTTTAATTTATCTACGTAATTACCTTTCCCAGTGGTCTTTATTTCTTTTTATGGATTTGACTTAATCTCTGGTGTCATTTTTCAGCCTGAAGTCCTTTAGTACCGTGTTTCCCCGAAAATAAGACCTGGCCCGACAATCAGCTCTAATGCGTCTTTTGGAGTAAAAATTAATTTTAATATAAGACCAGGTCTTATCTAACATAATAATACTGGGTCTTAAATTAATTTTTGCTCCAAAAGACGCATTAGAGATTATTGGCTAGGTCTTATTTTCGGGGAAACACTGTACCCCAGCTTTTGTTGTTAGCGTATAGTAGCAGATCTGGAGTCTGATGTTTTCCTTCATTGGTGGAGGTTGCTGCTGGCTTTGTTTTATCAATTAACTAGACCAGTTTCTGTAGTCTGTCTTCCCTGCAGTGTTTACTCGCTGAAGTCTGCTCCTTTTATAAAATTTAAAAAAAAAATTGGGGAGGGGGTCTGGTCCAGTGGCTCAGGTGGTTGGAGCACTGTGCTCCTAACGCCGAGGTCACCAGTTCGATTCCCACATGGGCCACTGAGCTGTGCCCTCTACAGCTAAGATTGTGAACAAGGGCTCTCCCTGGAGCTGGGCTGCCGTGAGCAGCCAGAGGTGGGCGTGAGCAGCCGGAGGTCCGCGTGAGCTGCCGAGGGCTGCTGTGTGCTGCCATGGGCTACTGTGTGCCGCCGAGAGTGACCGGTGGCTAGCGTGAGTGGCCGGCAGCCGGCAAGAGCTGCCTTGAGCTTCTGTGCACTAGTGGCCAACCGATGATTGGTGACCGTCGGTCTCAGTGGGGCTGGGGGGAGCGCAGGGCTCATAATACCAGCATGGGCCAGGGAGCTGTGTCCTACACAACTAGACTGAGAAACAACGGTTTGAACTGGAGTTGGGGTGGGGGGAGACGGAAGAAGGAAAAAAAAATTTTTTTTTTTGACCCTGTTTCTCTAGATGTCTTTGCTGGCTCAGCATAGTTCAGTGGTCAGCAACTTGTCCTTAAACACTTTTAAGTAAGGCTTCCACTGTTTCTGAAGTGGTCTCTGTGTGAGGTAAGCAGGCCTCACCCTTTGCTTCTATTTTATCAGACATACGAGTCTCAAGGTCGGCCAAGAATGACTAATAAATAATAATTGGGTTCTCTCTAGTCTTTCTTGAATATGTATGGAACTCCCTCTAGCCCCAGGAAGATGTTTCAAAGATTCTAAGATGGTCTCAATCCCTAAATCTTCCTTTTAGATTTCTGGCTGAACTCTTTCTTGCTGTAACCATTGTATTTCCAGCAATATTATCAGTGGCCTTGAGCATGCATCTTTCCTGTGGGGCTCCCATATCAGGGCACCTCCCTCCACCTGCTAATCCCTGTCCTCAGGGTGGCAGGCCACAGTATTGACTGCGGGGAGCCTCAAGTTAAAATGCCAAAGACACCACAGGTTTTATTTAGATTCAGACTTTTTTCTTGAATAACACTTTTTAATTTGTCATATGCCTTTAATTACTTTCCAGAGTTCTGAAATGATTGTTTTGGATTATTTTGTCAGCCTTATTTTTGCTTTTTGGGTGAGATGATTTGCTGAGGTCCTCATTGCATCCCTGTTCCCCATGTTTAGAATAACAGAGCCTCATTGGAATAGATAAACATACTCAATAGGTAAAAGACCTGTTCAGCTGCTTTGCAACCTGTGATTCAAGAACGTGTGTGACACAGTCCTACGTGAGTCGTCCCTACCCCACCGCCGTTTTCTAACTTTTCATTTTGAAATAATTTCAAAATTACAGAAAAGTTGAAAAATAATTCAAAGAACTGTATACTCTGTTTGGATACACCAGTTGCTCACTTTATGCCACATTTGCTTTTTTTTTTTTTTTGCTTTATCATTCTGTTAACAGTTTTTTCTTTTAAATCAGTCAAAAGAATATTTTTGATGTCATTCTCTTCCATAAATACTTGGTGTAGACTTGGCTAAGAACAAGGTTCTAACCACACCCAATTTGTACTTCTGTAGTTGACTCAGTAATGTCAAGGCAAAATTATTTCTTTTCCTAATCTAGATCATGCATTGCATTTAGTTGGTATGTCTCTTTCTTTAGTCTCTTTTAATCTGGAATTTTGATTTTCAACCTTGTCTTTTTTTTTTTTTATTGGGGAACAGTGTGTTTCTCCAGACCCATCAGTCGTTGTCCTTCAATCTAATTGTGGAGGGCACAGCTCAGCTCCAAGTCCAGTCACTGTTCGCTGTTTTCTATCTTACTTGCAGGGGGCACAGACCACCATCCCATGCAGGAATTGAACTGGCAACCCTGTTGTTAAGAGCTTGTGCTCTAACCAACTGCGTCATCCGGCTGCCCAACCTTTGTCTTCTTGATTGACATTTCTTAACACTGTGGATCATTTATTTTATAAAATGACCCTCAGTTTGGGTTTCTCTGTTATTGTATAAGATTTTAACTATTTTTGTTTGTTTTTTAAAACTACTTTCTCTTTGAACCAAGAGTCTTAACAGTTCAGAGGAACATAGAAAAAAAAGGGAGTCTTCACCCTTATATTACCAGCTTGTCTGCTGTTAAAAATTAAGTTTTTGATAAGTTTAATTAAGCATATGATTATTTTTTGTGTGTTTACTGGTCTGCCCTCAAGTTGATATTAATGGAAGTTAAAATATTGACATAACAAGCTTGAATTTTTTTGATTATGATAAATGATTACTGGTTTAAAGAATTGTGGTTATCTTTTAGCTCAAATGTCTTAGATACTCCTAAAAAGCCAGTTTATCTTTTTATTTTTAAGGAAAATAGGATTATCTCAAAAGGAGTATTACCCAGATCTTTAATGTAAATACAAAGATTATCTTGTTTTAAATTGCCACTATTTTCCACCATAATCCGTGGCTCAGGGGCCAGACATGGTGAACTGGGACTTAGATGTGAATAGTTGCCTCTCTGTCCTTTCTGTTTAGGGTTTGTTGATTTCTCCTCTTAATTTTATACTGTGTTTAGAAACAAATAGACTAGAGAGAAAGTTCGTCATATTGAGACTCAGATTCATAACGTGAACAAATGCCTGTATCACTACATAAGCGTTGGCTCCCCTTAGCATTTAATCCAAAGAACCTAAGGTTTTCAGTATGGTTTTCTGTAACTCTGTTACTTGGATCATTTGTTCATTACTCCAGTTTGGAATAAAACAATTTCAAATTTTGAGTAAAAGGATATTAACAGTAATCCATACCAGCAAAAGATGTTAATAATGAATATGTTAATGTTTTGATCTAAACTTATTCTCAGATTAAGTAATAATACATTTTTATTTAGGCATTTTGTTTTGTTAAATATTGTTTCTTTTGTTTATATCTTTGACCAGAAATGTCAAACAGAAGCGTTTAAAATCTCAGACGAGAGTAATTCCTGAGTTGGTAGGTTCCCCTACCCAGTCTACCTCAAGTCGGGCAGCTTATTCTGCAAGCCGCAGGAGGAGTGCGAGTGTCTCTTCGGGTGGTACTTCTGGTGACTCTTCAGATTCAACAGGATCATTAGAAAGAACGAGGAGAAATAGGCCCATCACTGTGACCAATGGTTCTCCGTTATCTGGTGAGACGTAGTAGAACATTGTTCTTCAACTGTTGAGTGCTCACATGTGTACCACTGCTGGTCAACGTGGGTGTAGAAGAAGGCCCACCTGAGCATGGCCTTTACACGCAAGGAATTTACACTTCAACATAAGGGACGAAAGCAACAAGCACGGACTGTTCGAATATGTTTGATAAGTACTGTTCTTAGCAAACGGTACAGCCACATTTTGTGCAAATTTGAATCCTCTATATTTTAAATAATACATAAATGTCAACTTTATGTGCAAAATGACATTTTTATATTTTTTCAAAATTAAAAAAATGGCATGGTAATGATGTAAGTTTAAAGCTGATGACCTAGTAAATTTTACCCTCTTTAGAATGTTACTGTCATTTGGTGGTGTGGTGACAATCAGATCCTTCGTTAGCACTGTGCGAATGAGGCTGTGGTGTTTATGTTTTTCGGTATTGCTCTGCGTGCTTTTGGTGACGTACGAGGACAGTATAATAATTACTGCTGTAATTTAAAGTAATAGAACCAACAGGTAGAGTGCAGCCACGTTTGCGAGACGAGCAAGCCAATCAAGTTGGGATTACTTGATTGCATCTCTTGTTGAGGAAGGGAGTCACGTGATGAATTCTGTCTCAGGAAGAGGGTCAATTTGGCAGTGATGTGCAGGGAAGGGGAAGAATCTGGACAGTCAATGTGCTGGTTAGTGGAATAGAGTAGGAACAGTCAAAGCGGACCAAGGAAGCACAGTTGGGTGACTGATATCTTTCTATCACAGCCACTTCCTTCACTAACATGGAGTTGGGTTGTGTTATGGAGTAAAATTTTGTCTTTTAGCAGTATGTTCCCACTCATTCTGATGACGTTTTCATTCTGTGATAGTCATGTAAGAAGTGAGTCTGAAGGAAGGAGCAGGAAATGTGGGTATCCTGTCTTGTGCTCATACTGGGGCATGCGCTCATTTATGGGGACTAGTGGGAGCAGGGACCTGTACTATTTAACTTACTTATCTCACTTTTCCACTTGTTTTTTTTGCACGTAGAAATGACCTTCTGTGAGCTGAAAGCATGTGTGGTACTATGCTGTTAGGAAGGGCTACTAGAGAGACACTTCAAAGTATGTCTACTGAAATGCTAGCCTTGAAATAAATGGTAGTGCCTTTTCTTTAGGAAACGTGTTTCATATAACAGATGAGAGTGGATAGTGGAGCTAATTAAATTTTTAAGTGGAGGTTTGTTTATTAAATACATAAACTGTATTGTCTGAATCCAAACTAGGATTGATATGTTACTTTCAGAAATAAGAGAACTTAATTCAGAATGCTGATTACGTACCTTTTAGTACCAAAATTTTTTTCAGCTCTTCTTTGGAACAACTTTTAAAAATATACTCTAAAGTATTTTGAGAGTCTGATTGAAGTCTTCTGTTATGAAATAACTGCCTATGTGTGTAAAGATAGGAGAATATATGTGACGAACTGTTGTTTTATTTTTCTTAGACAGTGAAATGGAAGATTCCTTAGGTACCTCTTCGTCATCTTCAGCTTCACATAGTTCCGAGGAAAGCAAAGAGAGTTCAAGAGCTCGTGAACCCTCCTTACGTGGTAGGCTGGCGAGAAGCAGCAATCTCAGGGTGACCAGAACCAGAGCTGCTCAGAGAAAAACTGGTGAGAGACTCTCAGTGGTGCTTTGGAGGAATGTATACCCAGAGAATCCAAGAGCTAAACGTCGAATGGTTTATTGACTTAATGCATTTACATATGATTAAATGTCCTTTAGGCTTTTCTTTAAAAAAATTGAGGTGTAATTGACATATAACATTATATTAGTTTCAGGTGTACAGCATAATGATTTGATATTTGTATACATTGAGAAATGACCGCAAGTCTAGTTATCATCCATCACCATATATACAGTTTTAAAACTTTAGTTTTTTTTCTTGTGATGAGGACTTTTAAGATCTTCTCGCTTAGCAGTTTTCAAATATGCAATACAGTATTACTTTTAGTCACCATGTCATATATTACACCCCCACAATTTATTTATTATGTAACTAGAAGTTGGTACCGTTACCATTTGACCACTTCATCCAATTCCTCCCCCCCCCCCCCCCCCCCGGGGGGAGGCAATCTATTCTCTGTAGGTATGAGCTTGGTTTTGTTATTTTGTTTTTTGGATTACATATGTAAGTGAGATCATACGATATTTGTTTTTCCCTTACTTATTTTACTTAGCATAATGCCCTCAAGGTCCCTCCGTGTTGTTGCAAATGGCAAGATTCCATTCCTATGACTAATGAGTAATAGTCCATTGTATATACACTCCACGACTTACTCATCCATTTATCTATTGGTAGACACTTCACTTGTTTCTGTATCTTGACTATTGTAACTAATGCTGCACTGAGCATGGGCGTGCATAGATCTTTTGGAATTAATTGTTTTGGGTTTTTTCCGGATAAATACCCAAAAGTGGAATAGCTGGATTATAAGGTAATTCTATTTTTAAATTTTTGCAGAACCTCCATACTGTTTTCCATAGTGGCTGCACCAATTTACATTCCCACCAACATGTACGAGGGTTCCCTTTTCTCCACATCCTTGCCAGCATTTGTTATTTCTTGTCTTTTTGATAATAGCCATTCTAACAGGTGTGGAGTGGTATCTCATTGTGGTTTTGATTTGCGTTTTCCTAATGATTAGTGATGTTGAGCATCTTTTCCTATACATGTTGGCCATTTGTATATCTTATTTGGAAAAATTTCTATTTGGAGCCTCTGCCCATTTTTCAATTGGATTGGTTTCATGCTATTCAGTTGTATGAGTTCGTTATATATTTTGGGTATTATTAACCCTTATTGGATATATGATTTGCAAATATTTTCTCCCATTCAGTAGGTTATGTTTTCATTTTGTCGATGATTTCCTTTGCTGTGCAGAAGCTTTGTAGTTTGATAATTTAGTCCCACTTGTTTATTTTTGCTTCTGTTGCCTTTGCTTTTGGAGTGAGATCCAGAAACTCATCACCAAGGCCGATGTAAAGGGGCTTGCCCCCTCTGCTTGTAGGAGTTTTATGATTTCAGGTCTCACATTCAAATCTTTAATCCATTTTGAGTTATGATTTTTGTGTGGGGTGTAAGCTAATAGTCTAGTTTGTTCTTTCGCATATGGCTGTTCAATTTTCCCAGCACCATTTTTTGAGGAATCTGTCCCTTCCCCATTGTATATTCTTTCCTTCTTTCTCATAAATTAATTGACCACATATGTGCAGGTTTATTTCTTGGCTGTCTATTCTATTCCATCCTTTAGGCGTTTTACATTTAGAAAGGGAATGATTTTGGCAGTAAAAAATAAGGAACATCAGTACTAAAATAATAAAGTCGTTAAAAACATGTTGAAATAAAGAAGACCTTTCTAATCTTACTGTTACTTTATTTCTAGGTCCAGTTTCTTTAGAAAATGGATGTGGCAGAAAAGCCACTCGAAAGAGAGTCTATTTAAGTGATTCTGATAACAATTCATTGGAGACTGGCGAAAAGCGAAAAGCCAGAGCTGGAAATAACAGGAAAGTTCTACGAAAGTGTGCTGCTGTGGCTGCCAATAAGATAAAGCTAATGAGTGACGCAGAGGAGAATTCTAGCTCTGAAAGTGTTTGTTCTGGCCGTAAGCTGCCTCACCGGAATGCTTCTGCTGTAGCTAGAAAAAAGTTACTACATAATTCTGAAGATGATCAGAGCTTAAAATCAGAAATTGAAGAAGAGGAGCTAAAAGACCAAAATCAACCATCACCAGTGTCCAATTCTCATGCTGCCCAGAACGCTGACAGTGACTCTGAAAATGGAGTTTCGGAGTCAGAAAGTGATTTGCAGGTAGTCCGGAAAGGTTGGCATGCTAATGGTTACAAGTCCCACACTCCAACTTCTAAAACAAAATTTCTTAAAATAGAGTCTTCTGAAGATGACTCTAAAAGTCATGGTTCGGATAATGGACATCACAGAACTGCTGGCCCATCAACATCTGGGCAGAAACAGCAGGCAGAAAGCATCTCAGAGGAAGAGGAGGAAGCAGATTCTGAACCGAGAAAGTGTGCTGGTAGGAAATACAACACAGGTCGCAAGAATGCAACTTTCCTTAAAAAAGCAAAGATCTTCAGTGATTCAGAGGACTCTGAATCCGAAGAAGGTAGAGAAGATGGTAAATGTCACAGAATGGAAACCAGCCCGATTTCAGGAAATTTGAAGTGTGACCCTGTTGCCGGGTCTCAGTGTTTCTCAGATCACGTATCTGAAACTGATTTTGATTCAGATGATGACAACACAAAAGAAAAAGCCAACAGTTTTATGAAAGGTAATTCAAAACGTTTCACTGATTTATTCTCATTTTCTTTCTTTCCTTACAGCATGCATCGGTTTTCTTTCCCGTGAAATTTCTTGCCAGATGTCCCTCTCCATGCCGTGCCTTGTCCATTAGTCTTTCTGTGTGTCCTTCCTATTCCTGTGTGCGTGCGTAACTGTTGGTTCAGTAGCACATTTAGTTTTATTCACGTAACAGGCAGTCTTGGCCTTAACTATTGCTGTTAAAGATTTCATTTTTTGTGTTGGGGATGGGGATATAGTGTTGGCTGTGGGTTTAAGAAAAGCAGGGGGCAAGCACATTTTGAAACGGTGGTAATAATAGTTTGAGAAGAGGCAAGAAAATGGTAGAACTGCTTGAAAGGAGTGTGGTAGGTAATAACAACAGCAGCTAACAGAACAGTTACTGAGCTGTTTCTGTGTATCAGGAAGTTTTTCTAAATGCTTTATTAATCAGTTTAGTCTTCGTATCTTTTAAGAGGTAGGTACTATTACTATTATTGTCCATTTTACTGACAACCCTGGAGCATGGAGAGGTGAAATAACTTGCTTAATTAAGATTGTAGTCCTGGTAAATGGGGATTGATGCAAAGTACTAAGGAGCAGGAGGCAAAGTAGGTGATGTGATGGGAGCTTGTGAAGTTCAGGAGAGTTTCAGGGAGGCTGAGAGTAAGTGGTTAGTTCCCATACCTTAGTGCGGTGGTAAAGAGAGCTTAGTCTGTATCCGTGTGAATAAAGTCTTTTAGTGTCAGGTGTTTTGTGTATGTAGATAGGACGGCATGGGATGGCACTGATGGGAGTGTGTTATACTGTGAATGGTGCTGAGGCCAAAAAAGTCAGTGCTCCAAAGTATTAAGAGCCCGTCCCATTCACTGCCATCCTCCTTCCAGGTTAATAAGAATTAAGAGTTCTGGGTGGAGTTGTTTAAAGTACTGAGCATTTAATTCCTTTAGATCTACTCTTCTATTAAAGATTAAAAGAATACTCTTAATTTTTAGATTCTGCATCACAAGACCATGGACACAGCAGAAAATTTCCCAGGAAAAGGGTCTGTTCCAGTGACTCAGACAGCAAGTCCAAGGAGGTTAAGAAGTCATCAAAAGCCAAAAAGGGTCTCCTAAGGATTCCTCGAAGATGTGCAGCCGCTGCGGCCAGTAAGACAAAGCTCAGGAGCGCTGTGGGAGAGGTTAGTTTAGGAAATGTGTGTACTAGAAGCAAAACTGGAAGGAAGAAGCCCCTCCGTTCTGCATGTCCTGCAGCTGAGAAGAATGTGAGTGATTCTGAGGGAGCTGTAAATTGTGAAGTGCCAGGTGAACAGGACGCCTGTGGAGGGGAGCCCCCCGGCGCTGAGTCAGAGGGCAGTACCAAGAGCGGGAAGCAGGAAGTGCCCCAGTGTCCGAGTGGGGACTCAGACTCTGAAGGTGCGTCGGATTCCGCGCCCCAGAGCAGACCTACCAGGCAGACCAGTAAGCACAGAACAAATGTTGCACCTTTGAGAACGAAGAATTCCTTGATTGGGTCTTCAGAGGAAGATTCAAAAAGCCATATTCCAGGGGGTGATGAGATTGGTAGAAAATTTTCTTCTGAGTCAACTTTGGCACAAAAAGCTACTGCAGAGCAGAACTTTGAGGAGGAGCTGAATTACGGGCTACGCAGGTGGAATGGCAGAAGACTCAGGACCTATGGGAAGGCTCCTTTCAGTAAGACGACAGTGATGGAGGACTCGCAGGAAGCGGCCAAGACGGAAAGGAAGAGGAAGAGGCTGCACCCTGAATTGGAAAATGTGAAAATTTCAGAAACAACGGGGGATTCAAAGTGTGGACCTGACACTAGTCCTAAATCTGATTCAGATTTGGGATCTGTAACTGAGTCAGATGTTGACTCTGCTGATGAGACAAAAACCAAAAAGAGGAAAATGAAAGGAAAAGCAAAAGTAGTTAGAAAAGGTAAAACTTTTCCAGCTAACATACCTAAAACTGTGAGGCGACAAAGACAAAGCAAGCGCCCCAGGTTAAATGTGGATGATAATGACTGGGAGGATTTGGACTATGCAAAATCTAAGCGAGTTCTTCGCCGGTCCAAAATAAAAACGAGAAATCAGGGTCGAAGGACCGTGAGATACCATGATGGGGATGATGACAGAAGCTTAGAAAATGTGTTAGATTTTGATGATCGCACCTTATGACCTTGAGGGAAACCAGTTCATTTAAAGAGGAAGTGGACTGGAATTGATGGTGAAAGTTGGCTATTGAAATTATTTTTTTGTCCTACAATTCAGGGAATATATTTATATTTTTCTATGAAAAGTTATGAATGTGACTAAATCATGACTGTTATTTTTGTTTGCACTTGCTTGCCCTTGTAGCAGCATTCAGCACAGGTGCCAAAATATGCTTCATTTTGGGGGCAGATCTACTTTGACAGTATTTAACTACAGAGAGCAAGAGTCTGAAATGTGTTTAACACTAGACACCCTGGTTGTGAAACCAGTGAGCATTACCTTCCTGGTAGCAAGTGCCATGCGGCTGCTTTCTGAATTCATGAAGAGGTGGTAGTTTCTAAGCCCTGTCCTATTGTAGTGGAACAATTTCACATGACCTATGTTTACAGACTTGTCATAAATATTATGTGCATACTGACATTACAATCATGGGAAGTGTAACCATGATTAGTAGGCAAGGTACCTACCACTTTTTATTTTTCTTTCCCTGGCTACTTGAGTAGAATGCATTATACAAGATTTGGTCATTTTCATTACGATTGTTTCCAGTTTTCTTTCCAAATGCTATTGGGTCTGTGTCTCTCTGTCTCTCTGTCTCTCTGTCTCTCTCTGTCTCTCTCTCTCTCTCTCTCTCTCTCGCTCTCTCTGTGTGTGTCTCTCTCTGTCTCTCTCTCTGTCTCTCTCTCTCTAAGGAAAATATCATCACTTTTATTTTATAAACTTGAATTTATAGAGTGCTGGTAAATTATTTTTCTTAATGTTTTGATTGTACGTTTTAAACCTCTAAGGCCAGACCATAGTCCTAGCATTTTTCTTTAAAATTGTGCACTAACAAAATGCTATATAATTTGTCTTTCTGAGACCTCCTGGTTTCCATGGACGGGATTTAACCAAACTCTTGGTCTTCCATAGTCTTACTCTGTGAAGTAGAGGAGTTTGTGTGCCTTAGATTTAGGAAAAGTTTGTTCTTTAATAGCGTGTACAGGGCTAAGAGGGTATTTTAAATTATTTGTAGTTTCCCCCATTTTTATTGAAATCGTAGGGTTGAGTTTTGTTAAGTGTGCAATCACAAATCTCATCTACATAGGAAAATAGTGAAATGTTATTCTCCATCTCTTTGGTTTTACTGCTGCCATGTGCAATCCCAGGCATTCTTTGCTGGGGCAACTAAGTGTATCTTTATTAGTGACCTCTAGTTTAAATCTGTTTTATGGGAAAATAATTTTGAAATCCATTTAAAGTGAAACTTTTATCACATCATCAAGTACCATAGTACACTTATTTTCTCGAGCCAAATATTTTTACTTGATAGGTTGTGCTACTCCAAACAGTATAGGTGGCCATTCCTAGCTTGTTTGTGCCTGAAAATGGACTTGATTCAAATGGTTTACATATTTTGTAGCTAAGGGGTATGTTACAGTGCTCCCACCTTTGTTATTTATTGGCCCTATTTGATTTCAGACAAAATTCACCCTTTTCTCCTGTGTACCCTTAAGGTGGCAGATACGGAAAAGCATCAGACTCTGGTAGCAGTGTTAGAGAATGTTGTTAATTGTTATTTTTAATTATCTGTTCCATTTGACATGGTAGGAGGCATTTTCTCTTTCTGCTCTGATGTAAGGGGAAGGATATCTTTGGAACAGGTGGGATACCTGCCTGTCCTTTGGTTGTTTAGAGCGCTATCACCACTTCAAAACTGATGCTCTTCTTCGCAGAGCTTGTATTAAGTGTGTAGTGGACAGTTTGGTGTGGGATAATTGGCCTGGACTATTGACCTGAAAAAATTAATGGAATGCCCTTTACTTTCCTCATTTTAATGGTGATAGATGTCATATCCATTAATTTATTTAAACTCTTCTTAAGCTTCTCCGTTTTCTAGCTATTCTCAGGGTTATAACTCCATGTTTACCATCATTTGCAAAAAGGTACCAAAAAAATCCATAAATAAATATGAAATACACTCATAAATACATAAATTCTTTTGGTAAAAATGATACTTTGAACATTTAGGCTTCATCAATAGAACTAATCTTATCTTTTGGACTGAATTAACTCGTCATTGATTGGCTGGTCAACTAAATACTAATTTTTCATTTTTCCAAAGTGGTTAGATCCTGGTTTATAGGAGTATTCTGGTTTCATCTGAAAAAAACAAGAATTGGGCTGGTGGCTTTGAAAGCATGGCTGACAATGACAGCTGTCTCAAGCTCTGAAGTAAAATGAAGGGACTAGAGAGAATTGCTTTTATGGGTCTTTTTGGTCATGGTGCTATTTCTAAGGTTCACTTTGAATATGTGACACACACACTCCTACGTACTTTATGGGAAATTAATAAATAATTCATAGTTCAAATGTTTACACTGAGCGCTAAAACGTTTGACTTTTTTTCCCTACTTCTTTTTACCCAAAATGCGCAGGGATGTAATGCACAGATGTACTTTAATTTGTTCAGGATCAGTGTGTATTTTTCTTGTGAGAAAAGATAAAAGATTACAAATTGAATGTGAACTGATCCAGAAGTAAGTGCTATAGCTCTCCATTGCACTTGAAGTTACTTAATGGTATATGAAAAAGAAAGACTACTGTGGTTGTTGTGTATGTCCAGAGTCCTATGGTTTTATTCATTTATGGTTTAAAAAAAAGTTTGAGATGTTTAGATTTGATTTTTGATTTCTTTCAAAGACTAATTTTACCAAGCCTATTAAGAAAAAAGATTTCAAACATTTAAAAAATAGGTAAGGTTTTACAAGCATTTTTTTTATATCCTATTTATTTAAAAAGGGTATTTCTGACGATGTGTAGTAACTTCTGAATAAAAGGAAAAGTTTATCCCATTTTCAGATAATTCCTAGGGTGAGTGTTCTCCCTTTTTTATTTTAGGGGATAATCTCTGATTAAATCCTTTCTCAGTTTAGTAATCCTTTGGAAGGAAGATAAAGCAGTTAAAACAAGTTTCTTTCCAATAGTAGAGTGTTGTGCCTCAAAAGGGAATTAGTTTTATAATAAGGAAATGGGGGGAAAGGACTTGTTTTGGGAAAAAGCACTTCAAAATGTAGAAATATGAATAGGAAAAGAAGACATAAACCAATGAAAAGACCATCTGAGGTTACTACTGTTCAAAAATAAGGAGAAACGTCAGCAAATCCTTCACACTACGTTGGTTAATGACATCTGAAGTAAAATTCTTATTTAGAATAACATTGGGTCCATATTACATTTCCTGTCTCTCTTCTAGCCCGTTTTTCTTTAGAATAATCAGAACACAAAATTTATTAACTTCATGGTATAGTTTTAAAAACTAAACTGAAAGGATTTTAATCTCTTCTGTTGGTACAAATTGAATTTGATTATACCACCTGAAAAGAATGAGAGGTTTGTATATCAGGATGCAAGAACATTGTTAAAGGTGCATACAGCATTTTTGTTTTTCCTTTCTACTCAATTGTATTGATATTTCGAGTAATTTGTAAATGGTTAGAAAAGGTCTTTTTGCCTTGCCCCTTGTTATCGCTGAAATATCAGTTCCATTCTCTTCATCCATGAGTCAGTATATTTACTTTATCAGGTATCTTATAGTTGACACCAAATACTTCAGTTGTCTTAAACTGTATGGAGATTATAGTAGAGTTATTCTAGTATGATGGAGTACAAAGCGCCTTCACTGTAGAAGAAATTTTCGTCTGTTAATTAAGTTATACCTCTCACTTATGCTGTGGATACCAGGGAATAATAAAGCAGAAACCCTAAGAAATTGCAACTTAACAGTCTAAAGACTGTCTCTTATTTTAGTATTTGGGAACAAAGACCAAACAAATTTCTTAAAGCTAGGGAGAAAATGGAGCATTGTGGAAAAATCGAGTCCAACTAGATGAATAAATGCTAATCTTGCTTACAGCTCAAAGGATTGAAGTGTAAAGAGTAAAATGATGAGGGCTGTTTTGCCTCTTCTCACATTTAAGGAGTATTTTTATAGTCATTTTCTTAAATTATAGATGTTGTTGCCTAAGGAAGGATACATGGGGATTCTCAAAGTTAAGGGGCATGTTTACCAGTCACTCATAATCTGCTAAGCGTGTTCCTGCTACATTGTTAATGTGGTAGGAAAATACCAAGGCTCTTACTTGATATCTCCTCGAGGATTGCCCTTCCGGATTTGATGGAGGGAGGTGGGGGAGGGGCAGTCACATTTCAGTCCTACCGGTGTGTAGGCTGTCTTCGGCAGCAGGGCACTAACTGTAGACTATATCTGTTTGTCAAGACTAATTCATTCAATAATATTATCAGTGTTACAGATGCTTTTCTGGTCATAGTTTAGTTTTTAACTTAATTTTAAGGTAAGTTTTATCATTTATTAAAACCTTTAATGGGAATTTGGGCTGTAAAGAGAAAGAGGCGTTCTCGATCTAATTGAAATAAGGTGACCAAATACAGACTTGTGACTGCAGCAACTAGCCCGCTGGCCCCCCAAGGAAAACATTTAGAAATTATGACCTTTTTCAATCAGTGGTTAAAGGAGTCTTTAATTGTTTACTCTGTTGAAGTTGATTTTCTACATGTTAATCTGTACTTACTGCTTGGACTGTACATTCACTTCACCAGTACAATTGTCATTTTCCTGGAGCCTGTCAGAGGGGCAAATCTTTAATTTCCCATCCCACACAAGGTCTCTAACTTTCTAAATTAACTCATTACCATAGCTGAGTCTTCACATTTTCATCTAGGATCCAGTTTTAGTCAGTTACTAATCTAAAATAGCAAGAGTATAATCAATTTCAGAAGGCTTTTTCTCTCAATCCCAGCCCCCCTTTTTAAACTACTTCAAGCCTCCTCGCTGGTTAATTCTGTAAGGTCTGCCTCTGTAAAGTAGATTCGAATCCAGTATTTACTTCTGATGCTTTATCCTGCCTGTGATAGTTTGAAATGCTCTGAGATATCTCAAGTTCATTAAGTATAAGATCCCTTTCATACTTCATAGAGCTTTCATCAGATTTTTACAAAAAAATTACAGTAGTGATCACAAATCTTGTGAGAATCATGAATGTTACCAGTTAACTTTCCTGGGGAGGAGAGAGCTGTAGATGAGCTGTAGGTGCGAAGCAAACAACCCAAGGTTCTGTGGTGCCCTCGTTGAGTGTATTGCAGACATGAGTTCATCTATCCACCTGTAAGAACGACCAAAGTAGTGACGAACAACTAGATTACGAATGATTTCTGCGAGTCTCGACCTGACGTTGCTATACTGTAGAAGCTGATTTCTCGGTGTTACCAACTTCCCCTAGAAAAGAATAATAAGTGAAACCCAAACAATTACAGAAAACACTTTATTCTCCAGTCATTCTCTAAAGAGACTTTCCAGTTTATGGGATCCTTTTGGAAACTTACGATTTAGAAGTGATGAAGAGCATGAGAAGTGCTGTTTGCTTCCTGAGTTTGGGTCATTTCTTTACCGGTGAAGGGCAGACAATGAAAAAAGAACATCTCAAACCAGCTCTGATCAAGGCTTCTTGAGACATGATTTGTAACTAAAAAGCTTTCCCCTCTATTATGGAATCGATTTATCCACCAACCACAGCCAGCAATAATGTCAGTACTTAAACAATATATGAAATAGACTAGTACATTGTTTACATTTTAATTGAGGCATTCTTTTATCTCTCCATTCTCAAACTTGTTAATGCTCCAATTAAAATGCTGCTGAGATTAAAATTTCTTTACACTTCTACAACAGTGATGTGTAGTTTACTTTGGATTTAGGGAAACAATTTTGTATCATGAAGTATCAATGGGAATATGAATAATCCTTAAAACATAGAAACTAGAGACTATTACTGCTTTCAATCAAAACTAAAGTCTGCATCCAAGTTTCTGATCACCACAGACCATCTTAGAATACACAATGATCTGAGTTGTAATTTAAAGTGGCCACCTAGGTAGGGTGACCTAGTACTAGTACCTTTGCAGATGGAAGTTTTTATTCTGATTAGGTTTTTGCCATACCCAGAAGGGGGAATCATAGCTAGGAAGACAACAATGCCTCAAGCACTTGGTGATTTCCAGCACACGTGACTGACCCAAGACCATCTGAGACAGTAGGACTGGTGGGGTTGTCCTGACTCAATGTTAAGTGACACAAATACCTATACTGTTAAGAGTAGCAGCCTCCAACATTTTTAAGCTTGTACACTAACGTAGAGATTGGACTTCTCTCTAACTCTGAATTATCCTGTATATATTTCTAAAAACTGTTTGTCGTTTTCCAAGGAGAATAAAGCACTTTATAATTGACGAAGTTCTCAGTAATAAAATTAACACTGACATGTATGTATTTTTTTTTTTAATACCCCATAGTCACTGTTCTGTTTTCCTCAGATTCTGTTTTTGTCTTCTGTGAAATTTTATGTTCTAGCACTTCAGAGAGAGTTTTATCAAGTTGGAGTTGCTGTATGCAGTGTAATGCATTCCCATATTCTCCCCCTTCTGGACATAGTTATTTAAAATTCAACTTCAAGTATTTTTAAATGCCTACTTAGAGTTTCTTCTGTAGAATCTTAATTGTTTCCCGTTATTTTGGATTACAAATAACCATTTACTAAAATGTGTTAGTATTTATTTACTAGGTTCCTAAATTGTCAGTGTTGGGTACTTCCATCACTACATCGCAAAGGAATTAATTGCTGCAACTTAAATCATTTTGTCCCACAAGACTTAGTTGTAATAGGATTTTATCTGGATGGTGAACTGGCGTCCAACTGGATATGTTGTCTGTTTTTAATGCTTTTTCAACATGCAAATGGATGCAGCTAATTGGGTGATACTAGTATATCCTTAACCTACCATAAGTACAAATTTCACCTTAATTTTGTTATGTTTTCTTAAAAGCTATTTTTCACTTACCTGTTGTAGCATATTAATATATATATTCTCTCTTTTGCCTAACACTGATTTAGTGTGCTAAAGATGGACTTGGATCTAGGTTTGGTTTGCAGAGACTAATGTTCATAATTTTGGAATTCCCAAGAAAAAATTCTTTGAAGTGGTGAAAACACTGCACTTAAGCCACTTCCCCAACTTCATGTGCGTGTAAGGAGGGCGGGTATGCTGCCTGGGCGCTGCTGGGATAGCCTGCTAAAGCGCCGTTTTTGCAATGCCTGGTGACTGACGTGGAACGGAACATGTTTAGAAATAGAGTTTCACAGGAAAGGCATGTGAATCACATAACTGGTAAAAGGGACTGATGCATTTGTGGGGGGTTCCGTTGAGTAAAGTAGTTCCTGACTCAGGGGAGAAATCTTAGGGGAGAGCACAGGCATATCTTTGAAATGAATTTCATAGACCTAAGGTAAAATAGAAAAGCGTTTCCATTTGAGGGCAGCTTTCTCATAATTCTCACTCTGCTGTTAACATGTCAATTCAAAGAAGCCATTTTCACCTGTACTCGTTTGCCCTTGGTGATGGGAGGGCAAACGTCTCCATTCACAAAAGGGAAAACAGGTTGGTAGTTGGTATTATGCTTTCACTGCTACCGAATAATAGCGAGCATTACTTGATAGCTGACAAAAAGCCCAGAAAACTATTTTCTAGTCCGTAGTGAAAAGGCTATAGAGGGAGTCAGTTCTCCAGATGTCCGGTGTGCTGTTTTCTTGATGTACACCTGTCTTAATGGACTGCTGAGTGTCTGGAACCTTGGGAAGGGTCCTACAGAGTTACCGCTAGCAAGATTTGTGTCCTTTTAAGACCGTTTGCAATGGTTTGATTGTTAAATGACTTCAAGTCTACATGGCCAACAGATAAGGCCTAACATTCAGGGCCTAGTGGACTTCAGTTGCGTATTATCAAGAAACACTTCTGTCCTAGAAGAGTACGAATGCATGTTATGTTTGAAATTTGCAAACCTGGCTTGGGGTCCACCTAAATTAAGGCGTCTCGGGACGAGTCCAGTGATTGACCTTGAGCTGCCCTGGGACGATCGCTGGTCTGCAAAGAGGGCCTGCCTTTCCCCAGGGTTTTTTGTCCGCCCTTTTGTCTGGTGGATCTCCACATTTCCTAGCTCCCGGCTGCAATGACACTTTCCTCAAAGGAAGCCTCCCTTGCCCCTTACACTAGGTTTGGTTTCTAGAATACGTTCTCACAGCACCCTGCACTTAGTTCCTTACAGCAACTGTACTTACATGTGTAGAATTAGTTTCTTTTTGAATCTTTATCCTTATCCTCTCTGCCCAGCACATAACCTAGCTCAGAAAATGTTTGAATAATATTGAAACTCGGATTTAACAATTCCAGTTACATAAAATGGTCAAATATTTGAAAAAGAAAAATGAATCTAGGATTAAAACTATTTCAGTTCTATAAAACCAATATACAATTCCTTTTTTATCTACTAGTTTCCAATTGAATGTTTTTTTGACTGAAATACTGGTGTTAGAATTAAAACCTCAACAAGGATCTTGAGGCAGAGCTGATGCTGTGTCATCATAGTTAGAATGGCATTTCCTCCTTGTTTAGGTGCTAGAAAAATTATTTCAGAACTTTTGATTAAAGTAGTTCAACACAGAGTATTAGAAATGGTACCAAAAGCTTAAAACCCATATATGGAGCTATTTTAAAATTTTCAGATTTGAGTGCTTTTAGACGAGCAGCATTGTGATACTGACAGTCCTTAACCCCGTTCTTACAAGTCTGTTTTAAGTGACAGTTACCCTTACGGATTATAAAACATGCCAGGTGGGAGGGACGGCTGCTACCCAAGCCTTCCGGTAGACAAGGAAATGGAGTTACATTAATGTCAAAAACGTGTACTGTCGGTGATCACTTACATTTTTTATTTAGCAATGTGAGTATAATGTATTGCGTAGGAATGTATTGAGGAATGTAAGTACAATCTTGTGTTAGAAGATGTTTGCATTTACACGAACTTTCATTTTTCAGAATCTGTTCCTAGAGACAGAGAACCCAATACAAAAGTGGGGACATGTATGCATAATCAGAAGGATGCAGTGCAAGTGCCTAGTGAGACTCTGAAAGCAAAAGTGGTGCCTGAGCGAGTTCCCCGCAGATGTGCTACTGTTGCTGCAAATAAAATAAAGATAATGAGTAATCTAAAGCAAACGATTTCAGGACCAGAAAATGTCTGGATTAGGAAGAGTAGCAGAAAACTGCCCCACCGAAATGCTTCTGCCGCGGCTAAGAGAAAATTGCTGAATGTTTATAAAGAGGATGATACAAGCATACATTCTGAAAGTGAAAAAGAGCTAGAAGATATTAATAGCGAAATGCTTGTTTTTCAGTCAGTTCAGACCCTGGGAAGAAAAAGCACCGTAGTGACTGAACATGTAGAAGTGGGACTGAAAACAAGCAGGGGCCACAAGTAAACTGGCAGTCGCATTCTGCCCCTACCTCTAACGTTACTCCCTCTTGGCACCTTTTGAGGAATTTTCTGACAGCCATAATCCAGTGAGTCAGAGTGGGAGGAAGGCTTCCTCCCAGTGAGCCTTGGTACAGACACACACCACAGAGAATTCTGAGGAGGAAATAGATTGTGAAGCCTGTAGTTGGAGAGGTGGAAAGAAAAGACAGCCTCATAAGATTATTCCAGAAGGGAATTATTTCAGAAAGGAAGGACCTTGAAGAAATTTATTGATTCCTTTGAGGGAGAAAATACAGTAGTACTTTGGTATCCCCAGAAGGGTGGGGTGGCGTTGGTTCCAGGACTCCCTCCAAAATGCAGATGCTCAAGTCTCTTCTGTAAAATGGCGTCGTATTTGCATATAACCTACGCACATCCTCCCGAATACTTTAGATTACTTATAATACCTAATGCAATGTAAATGCTGTGTAAATAGTTATTATGCTGTACTGTTTAGGGAAGAATGAAAAGAAAAAGTCTACATGTTCAGTACAGAGCAACCGTGGTTGGCCTAACTACACAGGTTGTATATGTCAGCCACAATGTGACTTTTCTTTCCCCACTAGGATATTTTTGACTTGTGGTTGGCTGAATCACCATATGTGGGACCCTTGGATATGGAGGGCTGACTATAATGGGACGTAGACAGGGTCTGTAGCAAAGCTTAAAAGATTTTGAAAAAAATTCAAAATCTCAACCTGCTTATTTTAAGGGTCCTGCGTTAGCGTATAAAAATTCAGATCACTGTGACTATGGTGTCATTACTGAAATAAAAATGAGGTGCATTTCAAGAGGAAGTGCTACTGAGCCTATTTGACTTTTGAATGAAGGAAATATTTTAATAAGATCCAGTCCCTACAGCTCACAACCCCAAAGTCAAAACAACTTAAACTAGAAGGATGCAGGGATTTAATGATGGGGGTGTTGATAGTCTAGTTCTGAAGTAGTGTTGGAAATAGGCTATTAGAGAAAATCCATAAATGTCTTATTTTGTTCATAACATTGGAATTCATACTGAATGATGACCACTTGATATGACTAATTCAGGGAATATATATTTTTCTATGAAAGCTATGAATGTAACTATCACACCTTTTCCTCATTTTTACTTTCAGGTAGCATTTACAGAGATGCCAAAATGTGCCTCATTATGAGGCAGGTCTTAATCAGAAAATAAAAACAGATTAAGATCAAAATAGTCGTATTTTTAGATGACACACTGACATCCTCTTACGTTTCTCTACCGCACTTTAATAAAAGAACTCTACGAACACTTTGAGCAAATCTATTACAATCTCATCACAGCAAACTTGAACGGTAGCATGTCTGGGCTATTTCACTGTGGCCTTCACTGGGATTAGAAAATTTGGTCTTGATACTACAAAGAAATCTTTGCCATGAGGTATTAATTTGTTGTTAGGTATTTGTTGAAATCAAAATCACCAGATTGAACACACTGTCAAATCTTTTTAACAAAGAACATGCTATTGGAAAAATGAATTGTTAGAAGCAAGTTGCTTTCCCATTTAAAAATATCTGTGAATATTAATATATGATTTGCATGTGTAAATCTGAAAAAGTAAAACATGGAAACCTAAAGGCTTCTATTCCTTTTTCATTAAAAGCCTAATGTAATGCACATTTTTTGGTTATATAGGTAGACCAAGTGTCTAGATTACTTGAGAAATTTGTTTGTGGTTGCATGTCTACTTAAAAAAAGGCTTTTTGTTGTTTTCTTTTTCATAACATAAGCCAGAGTAGGTTATTTACCTACAGAGTCTGTCCTTTTCTCTGTTTATAGTATACTTTCATCTGAAATACTGATACCAGTGTCTTTTACCACTGCAGGCGAGAAAGGGAAGAATTCCTAATAAAATGATATTTGCAGGTGCATGGAGTTTGATTTTTGATCTCTACTGAAATGTTTAAACCTATTTTCAGTCCCATATTTACACTTAATTTTGTAGAAATTTCTCATTGGGTATGTGAAATCCTCCGCAAATACCATAAAATGAAAATATTTAAGCCTCAAGACTACTTTATGCAAAATTTCTTGACAATTTCAGTGTAATGAAAGGGATTTCAATTTTGAATTTATAATTTACTGTGGTGGGGTTAATTTCTGTCAGTATTTGAGATTGTATCATCAGCCTTCATAATGGAATTCCTTTTCGGGGTTAGTATTTAATTTGAACATACATTTGCCTTTTTTAAAATGCTTGGCGTACGTAAATTTATTGTAACTGCATGAAATAAGCTTTTGTTTGAAACTTAACATTCTTGTATAATGTTCTCCGAAAAGTATGCAGTTTTTTAATCATAGCCAAATGTATTATCATTACCCTATTTATAATTTTAATGCTTTTCAGAAATGATTTCTTCATAATATAATTGTGAAATCAAATTGAGAATTTTTCTGGTAAAAATGTCATTTTATTCAGCAAAAGGAGTAAGACAAAGTGATAGCCAAACAATCTTTTTATTTTGCAATTCAGTCATTCTATAAAACCAATTAATCCAGGAGTCTTAATGCAATTTTAAAACATCACATTGGTACTTTTGTATATTCTAACTCGCTAACCATACCTAAAGTTTCCTAAGCTCTTATGCGATAGCAATTTGGTCTTATTGTTTATACTTAAATGTTTTGCTTCGAAGTCCAGTCTTATAGTTTGGAGTAATGTGTAAAATTGCTAAATAATTGGTTTTATGTAAATGCTTTCGTTGCTTATTATTTCTTCTACATCTTAAAACAAGATATTTCTACCAACTTGCTGAGATTTTTTTTTTAATTATCTCAAGAGTCTTCCCCGACCCCTTAGTATTTAACTTGGTGACTATTTATTGACAGGGTTCCCAAATGTAAAGCAATGTCATCTAGTTTCAGCACAACTAAATCTAGGTAAATGGATTTTTTTTTTTTCATTGCAATCAAGACGATATTTTCATGTAAACGATGGTCAGTTGTCCTTTTTCTCCTGCTTGGAATAGTGTTCGGTGAACTTTGTCTTCCCGCAAAATTTAAGGAAGCGAACCAATTAAACACTTTGCTCATTAATGAAAGGCTATTTAAAGCGAAAACATTTTGTATTAGAAATGGCCAATTTTTAAAAAAGCAACTATTTTTGCATTCTCATGAAGTCTTTTAGATCAGCTTGACGATCATCAGCTTTTGAAATGTGAATTCCTACTACCAGAGTAAAGGTCTCCTTTTTATAACACCGCGAAGCACTGTGTTTCTTCCTGCCCTTCCATCCTTCCTCTGTCCACTGCCCCAAGACGTGCCGGGCCCGGGCAGACACCTACCTGGGAGAGGTCGCAGTTTGGAATCCGTGGTTAATACACCAAAGCTCACCCTACCGCTCCTAACGTGGAAGCAAAACGACAACAGGTTAAAAGAGGGTAAAAGCAGCGGGGCCGGCCTCTTTTCGGAGCGCTACCGACTGGGGCGGTGGGGCGGTGGGGGGCGGCCGAGCCCCTCCTCTCCCGGGTCGGTCACCTGTCAGGACAGGAGGCCCTGACCTGTGTCAGCGTCCGCGGGCCCCGCCCTCCGGCTCACCTCTCGCCTCCAGCCTGCAGTCATCCGATCTCCGGGATGACTCTCACTGCGGGAGAAAACGCTAGGTTTACGCGGCTCCAGGGGCCCAGAGCGTGTGCGCGGTGGTGGCAGGGGGCGTGGCAGTGCTTAGGGACGGTGCTCAGAAGGCGCGGGGGTGTGGCGATGCTCCAGGGCGTGTGCGCGGTGGTGGCAGGGGGCGTGGCAGTGCTTAGGGACGGTGCTCAGAAGGCGCGGGGGTGTGGCGATGCTCCAGAGCGTGCGCGCGGGGGCGGTGTAGGGGGCGTGGCAGTGCTTAGGGACGGTGCTCAGAAGGCGCGGGGGTGTGGCGATGCTCCAGAGCGTGCGCGCGGGGGCGGTGAGGGGGCGTGGCAGTGAGCGGCGGTCCTCGGAACCCGGCCCAGGGGCGGGGCGTGACGGGCACCGAGTGCGTGGCGTTGCTCGGGCGCGTGCGCGGGGGCGCCTGCGCCTTCCTGTGGCGCCACAGTTAGGCCGGGGTGTGTGAGGGCTGCTATGGCGGCTACGTTCTTCGGGGAGGTAGTGAAGGCCCCGTGCCGAGCTGGGACGGAGGACGAGGACGAAGACGACGAGGGGAGGAAGGAGACTCCCGAGGACAGGGAGGTTCGGCGGCAGCTGGCGCGGAAGAGGTGAGGTCGTTGTTGCGGGGAGCCGGCGGTGCGCTCGGGCCTGCGGCCGCGGTTCCTCATCCGGGCCCCGACGGGCGCCGGGGCCGGGGGTGGTTGCACAGGACCCTGGTGGTGGCCGTGCGTCCCCGGCCCCGCTCTGCCCCGGGCCTCGGGAAGCCCTCGGTGAGTCTGCAAATGCAAACTCCAGGAGTGGAGGCGGGCTCGTGGGGGCCCGCTGCAGTTTCCGTGGGCTGCCGGAATTCACGTGTTCTTTAACGGAGCTGCCTCCACGGCTTCCTTTAGCATTGATTTAGGCCGTTTCCTGCCCACTTGAAACTTCTGCCAGACTGCAGTGCTGTATCTTCGTGTCCCAAGTTTTTCATGTATTTGGTTCATGGGTGCGAGACAGCACTCTTAAAACCTTTTTATTCTTTCCCCCACTCTTCAGTCAGCAGCATTGTATGTCAGTGGCAGATGGATAATGTTGGTTTTCTTTTAAAGTGTTATTTCCAAACACAAAAATCGGAGAAAATAGTAAAATGAAGATTTTGCCACATTTATCTTCCATCAGCCCTAAGTGAATTCCAGTCACTATGGCCTTTCACCTCTACATTTTCCAGAATGCATCTCAAAAGCTATAGGCATTTTCTTATGCTATTATCACCCTAACAAAATTAGTGATTTTGATACTGTTTAATAGTCCATGGTCATGTGTATCCAGTTGTCTCAGACATGACACTTTACAGTGGGTTTGTGTAAATCAGAATCCTAACACTGCCCACACATACCACTTAGATGTTCTGTCTCTTGAGTTTCCTTTCATTTAGAGCAGCCCCTCCCCCTTTTCACCCCTGCTGGGAAACTGATTGTCCTGTAGAATGTCCCACGCTCTGGATCTGTCTGATTGCTTACTCTTGGTGTCATTTAACACTTGTGTTCATCACCTCCATATCCTGTAAATGGAAATTCGTTCTAGAGGCTAGGTCAAATCCAGGTTCAATATTTTGCTGGCAAGAATGCTTGGAAGGTGGTGCTTGCTGTTTCTTATTGCACACTATGCCCACTTGTCCCCCTCTTAGGGATGCTACCGTTTCCCCAAAAATAAGGCCTAGCCAATCAGCTCTAATGCATCTTTTGAAGCAAAAATTAATATAACACCCGGCTTTATATTATATTATATTATGGTAAAATAAGACTGGGTCTTATATTTTTGCTCCAAAGGACACATCGGAGCTGATTGTCCGGCTAGGTCTTATTTTCGGGGAAACATGGTAAGATTGGTTGGTCAGTGGTTCAGGTAGACAGCCTGATCTCTGTTGCAGAGTTCTCTGGGAATTTTTTATTGAATGTTTTTTTTTGTATTTTTTTTAGTTTATTGGTTAGTCGTCACCTGAATCCACTGTTCCTGAGGATTATAATTAGGTTCTTTATAAAATTAAAATTTGTATTTTACTTAATACAAAGTCATATGTAGAGTATCCTTTTTATCATAATATGGTACTGATTATATTTAAGTTGCCTTAGTTTTGTCTTGTTTCCCGTGTTAGGGAGGTGCGGCTCCTTCGAAGACAAACGAAAACATCTTTGGAAGTTTCTCTGCTAGAAAAATATCCTTGCTCCAAGTTTATAATTGCTATAGGAAATAATGCAGTAGGTAAGTGGAAATGCATTGGACTGCACATTTTGTTGAAAGAACAAAATCTCAAGTTACTTATTTTTTTTCAGCATAAAAGATTTCAAGTATCTGTTGTTTCTTTTAGAAAAAGTCATAGCAGAGTAACTTTGTTTCTGAGTAAGAGCTATTCTTGCTCATGTGGCACTGTCTTTTTGATAAACTTAAAAAACAAGACTTAAAGGAACTGTTCTTGGCTTCAGGAACTTACAGACCTAAGGAACTGGATCTAGTGTGTTGAGGTATCTGGGATTACCTAGGCTCCTGGGCCTATTTTGGCCAGACTTGGAGGGGCACAGGTGGCATGTATACACGGTCTCCTTGTAGCAAGGGGTTCGTAAATGTTTTTAGATTAACAAAGTCTAAAAATAATAGTAATCACTAACATTTTGAGTACTTAAGTTCTAAGGTTGTTACATGCATGACTCCATTTGAGAGGTTAGCGTTAGAACAGTGCAGTTCAATTAGAACAATGTACATGTACAAGTTCCCACACCTGTATGATTTTGGGGGTTCACCGGTTCTGAGGCGAGCATCCAGGATCTCCACTTCAAATCCCTTGCCTTGTATGGTAGCCTCAGTGCTCACAGAACAACTACATGGTCAGTAACTACTGATTAAAGTGAACTGACATCTCACAATGCTTAACCATAGAGCTGGGAGGACTATGGGTGGAGCCGGGCCCTTTGTTAACTCTCTAGCCTTGACTTCCTGTTAAACTGTGGTAGCTTCCAGGGGAGAGATGCTAATAGAATAGCCATCTTGGAACTGGGGTCATTATTTTTCTTCTTCATGTTGGTAGCTGGTTGGAGCCCCGGGTTGGGGGTGTGAGTTCCTGCACTGTGGTGGTGGTTTTTGTTTCTTTTTCCTTTTTCTGAATAAATCGTTTTTCGTGTGGATTATTCTGGAGAGTTATTTTTGCCAGTTGGACATTTTGGGGGCTCCCCCAGGAACCTTGGTGTTAGTAGCAACGTGCTCTAACCAACTGAGCTAAATGTCGACTGGCAAAAGTAACTCTCCGGAAAAATCCACAAGAAAAACAATTTATTCGGGAAAAGGAAAAAGAAACAAAAACTACCACCGCAGTGTGGGACCACACACCTCCAACCCGGGGCTCCAGTGGGCTGCCCATGTGAAGAAGAAACACAAAGACCCGGGTTCCAAGATGTCTATTCTATTTATTAGCATCCCTCCCCTGGAAGCTACTACAAAGTTTAACAGGAAGTCAGGGCTAGAGAGTTAACAAGGGGCCCGGCTCCACCCATAGTCCTCCCAGCTCTATGGTTAAGCATTTTGAGATGTCAGTTCACTTTTATCACAACTGACTCACTTATATAAAGTTCTACTAGCCTAAACTTTTCCAGATAGTGTGTCACTGTGAGAGTATGGTAAAGTTTGTTAGTAAACCTGTCTTCTCCATTCCTGACTCTAATACCATCTGTACTCAGAGTGTGCCCTTTAACTGCTTAAGGCCTCAGTTTCCTTTTCTGCAAAATGGTGGTGGAAGGTTGATGGTCTCCAATGGCTCTTTTAGCTCTAGAATTCTAGACTGACTTGAGTGAACGTAACTTTTTTGTTGAATAGAAAATGCAGCTTGAAGGACCAAACACTAACTGATGTAAATTGTTTCTCACAGCATTTTTATCGTCATTTGTTACGAGTTCAGGAGTCTGGGAGGAAGTTGGTTGTGCTAAACTCTGGAATGAATGGTGTAGAACAACGGACACTGCACATCTGTCCCCCACAGAGGCTTTTTGCGTGTTTTATCATCTGAAATCCAATCCCTCGGTATGTGGGAGTTAACTTGCATGTTTGAGAAGTAGTTGTGTAGGCATCATCTGTGTCATGCCTATTTGAATTCCACGTTCCTCTGTATTTACTTTGGGGCTGAGGAATTCCACCTGTAGGTAGTGGTAGTAACCACTTTGTTGTTTCTGTAAGTATTCACGTGGCACATCCAGGGTGTTGGTAAAAGACTTAGGAAATTCTGACATAACTGTTAGAAACAAACCATAGACATTAGATATTAAATCTTGCTCTCATTCAAAAAATTATTTTAGTTGGTGACTCTACACGTGCAAAAAACGTGTTCACTCCATCAAAGCAGCGTGCTCTCCTTTGTCGCTGTATACCCTGTATTTAGCCAGTGCCCGGTACATGCTAGAAACGCAGTTACTGTTGAACAAATGCGTGTTTTATGCATTCTGAGTACAGTTCTGTTGGCATCAGGCTTTCAGCCGAGCCGCATTTGTCCTCATACTTGGAGTCACTCCGTGGCTTATGCTGAATGATTTCTTTGGATCGCACTGTCCTCCTCATCCTTGAGTTCAGAGGACCCAGCGCGCTGGGCACGCCAGGCAGGGGAGGGGGAAGCAGGTGCCGTGTCCAGCAGCGTGCCTGTCCACAGCTGCTGAGCACTTGAACCAGGGCCAGGGCCAGGGCTTCAAACAGTGGAGGGTCAATAATTCCATAATACTGTAGTATCATGTCACTTACTTCAAAAGGTAGGGACCAAATGTTAGCCTTGAAAACTGTAGAATCTGATTTTATAATACTTGCAGTTTATTTCTATAATGTGTGATCCAAAGTTATTGAAGTTTCGTAATGATTTTTATTAACACCCAGTGTTCCTAGGAAATAAAGAAAGTAAGCCATATTCTTTATCTGATCCTTAGTGGAAAGGTTTCACTTTAGAATGGGTAATGAAGGTCAAGTCGGAGAAATTTCTGCATCTGGGTGTACCATTTACAGGTTAGCTAGATCTCTTGATTATCCTGAACCTGCATGTGTACCTAATTACATATCCACTCTTTTTCCTCTTCCCTGTCCTGGGGCCCCCTTTTCCCCTCTTGTGCTTCCTTTGTGTGCTTGTTAACCTGTCTGACAGTATTTTAATAGCAGACATGATTGACTTCTATGAATAACATTGTTCCAAGAGCATTCGTAATTAGGAATGTCATTTCCTTGTGGCAGTGCAAATAATTTCACCTCCTGGAACTTGGTTTCTTAAATAATACCACATAACAGGCATCGGCAACGTTGTAGGATACCATTTGGGTGCGGCCCTGTCAGGCTGCCGTGAGTACTCTGATAGCACCTAGTGTTTAGCGCTTGCAGTTGACACTTATTTTGAATTTGGTCTTCAAAATGTGTGACCCTCAGAAGGGTGGCAGAGCTGGTATTGTCCCTGTTTTAGAAAGCGGATTCTGGTGTTATGTACTGGGGTGTCTTCAATGTCTCATATGCTGAGTCTTGTGGTTGCTCTGTCAGTATGTGCTTTATTCTGATAGTATTAGATAGGTTGGTGCAAATGTAATTGCGGTTTCAAAGGTTAAAAATAATTGCAAAAACCGCAGTTACTTTTGCACCAACCTAATAATTGCCAGGAGTAGCTTGATTCTTAAATTTTAAAGAAAAATAAGCCAATAGCAAATTCCAGAAAATAAGTTATCTAAGTCTTATATTACAATTCACATGATATGTATTTGGTAATAGTTTGAAGTGTATATAAGATTTATGTGACCTTAGAAGAACTTGGAATTGGGTTTTTCAGGTTTTGCTTTGTCAGTGCAGCTGCTACGTTGCCGAAGACCAGCAGTATCAGTGGCTGGAAAAGGTAAGAGAGCCGCAGCCGGGAGTGGTTGGGCGACAGGAGCTGCTGCCTTTTGCTAAGGCGTCAGTGTCTGTGCACTTAAACCGGCACAGTCAGATACTGAACTGGGGAAAGTGTTTGGGTTTTTTCCTCAAAATGTTGTAGGAATTTGTTACGGAGTAAAAAGAATCAAAGAGCTTACGTAACCAGCATAATCAGCACTGTGCTAAAGATTGTAGGTCACAGAAGCATAAAGCAGTTGAGTTCCTCCCATCCATCTTATTATTTTGTTTGAAAGAAAAACAAACTACCTGCATGAAACCGAACAGGGTCATGGTCAAGAGAGAAAATGACAGTGCTGGAAATGCAGGGGGTGGGGGACAGGAAGCAGGTGAGAACGGGGTCAGCTGCCACTCTCCAAACTCCAGAACGTATCCGTTTTTCTTAGTATTAGGATGACTTAATTGAGGCTTCATTTTGTGGGGGAAATTATGCAAATAGCATGTGCCCAATAAAACAAATTTTTCAGTGAAGAATTTAACTGAACTAGGAATTTTAGAGAATAATCATAATTTTGTCAGTTACGTATTATTTTTAAATGAAGTAGACCTGTTATATGCATTTTACAACATTTCAGTTTAAATCTTAGGTATATTTGTGTATAGGTATTATACAGTTAATTAGAAGTAAAAAATGTGTTTCTCTTGTTTTAAATTGTAGACAAGTTTCCATCGCTCTAGATGTACTTGTTTTAAACCAGACCGGCATACTTAGAAATATTTATTAAAAGTTATTAAATGCATTTTATTAAGTGAGGAATTATTTAAGAAGGTCTGAGAACCTTCTGATAATTACATGATTTTTGTAATTCATGTACCTATGTGTATTTTTTAGGGAGAGGTACTGTATTAATTTGTATTTTTAATTTATGTAGATTGACTATTACCTGAAATAAATTTTGTTATTTTTGTACTATGGGGCAACTTTTCTCTTCCAGACTTGAAAAAATGTAAAATTACGCATTGCCAAAACAACATTTCTTAATCCGTATTTTTTTCCCTACGGATCCTCTTTGGGTCCCCCTGCTGTTTGGTTCATGTCTCCCACATAATCCTGATAATCACATGCAGTCCAACCGAGTTGTCAGATGTGAATTCAGACTATAAGTCTTATAGGGAGGATGATAAATGAGGTGTTGTGAGTAATGTTACATCTCTTAAATGGGATATACCTGGTAACAAATGTACGTAGTGTTAACTTTTTTGTGTTTATTTACAAAACTGTAATATAATGAAATTAGTCTTAGAAATCATTTATGACACATAATGTAAATCTTCACTTCTGTTGTTATTATTTAAAATGACCATTTTTTTCTCTTCATAAAATGCTTTCAAGCAAGGTGCAATGACCTAAAATCTAATTTTTTCTTTTAAAAGTAGCTGCTTTCTTTGTAGCACTATAGATTTTTTCTTTTAAGGAGAGCGCAGCTCAGTGGCCCATGCAGGGATTGAACTGGCAACCTTGGTGTTATTACCACGCTCTAACCAACTGAGCTAACTGGCCACCCCGATAGCACTATAGATTTTTAAAAGCTGAAAGAGTCCTTGGAAATCCATCAAATACAAACAGGAGAACAGAGTGATTGGGACTTGCCTGCAGTTGTAGTATACAGCAGTCCCCCCTTTATCTGCTGGGGGTACGCTCCAAGACCCCCCAGTGGATGTCTGAGACATTGGATCGTACGGACCCTATATATACTGCTTTTCTATACATATGTACCTGTGATGAAGTTTAATTTATAAATTTGACACAGGAAGAGATTAGCAACGGTAACTAGTGGTAAAATAGAAACTTATAACAATACACCATAGTAAAAGTTTGGGGCCATTATTAAGTAAAATCAGGGTCATCTGAGCACAAGCGCTGTGACACCGAGACGGTGGGTCTGATACCCGAGTAGGTCGCTAAGTGACTAAGGGGCAGTGCTGGACAAAGGGCGACTCACGTCCCCGGCAGGACGGGGCCGGGTGGCCCGAGAGTCCATCGCCCTGTTAAGAATGATGCGCAGTTTAAAACTTAGGAATGACTTATTTCTGGACTCTTCCATTTAATATTTTCAGACCACGGTTAACCACGGGTAACGGAAACTGCGGAAAGCAACACTGGATAAGGGGGAACTGCTTTTATTTCCCGGCGTCATTGGTGGGTAGGAGAGGGCGTGACCACCACCCGCGCTAGTGGCAGGCAGTCGGCCACTCAGTCTGGGTGACGTCCCTGCCTGGGAGAAGACTGTCTCTGGCCAGCTTTGTTCCTAATGCCATTTACTTAACCGAAACTCCCTTGGTAGGTACTGCTGGCCTTTAGTTCCCAGATGACGAAAGTGACTTGGAGAAGGTCACCCAGTAGAAAGATCAAACCCGGGTGAGGGGACTGCAAAGCATGTGTGTGATTTTCCGTGGACACTTCTACCCCTGCAGGCGTGATATGACAGTGAGTGGTTTTAGATAAGCAACTAGAGGAATGTTTCTGTTCCGTAACAAAATGATATATTATATATATTTTAATTTGAAATCCATTTTGTGTTAGGTTTTTGGCTCTTGTCCAAGGAAGAATTTGCAAATAACTGTTCTCACATGTCGACATGTTACCGATTATAAAACTTCAGAATCTACCAGCAGCCTTCATCCTCCTTTCCTGAAAGCCCTAAAAACACAGAATTTCAAAGAGCCTCCATGCTGTTCGCTGCTAGAACAACCCAATATTGTGCATGATCTTCCTGCAGCAGGTGGTGTTAAAATTCATAAATTTCTGTTCTTACCGCTTTGATAGTTGTTACTTTGAATGTTAGAGATCTTTTTGAGGTAGGGTGTGCCACTGATGATTAATACCAGGGGTGCCAAAAAAATGTATACGTGACTTGTATTCATCTTTTGTCATCGGTATATATTGAGTGTTACAATTTTAATAGTTTTTTCCTTTCTTAAAATGTATGTACATTTTTTTGGCACCATTTGTACATTGCTGTTTGTCCTTCATACCTATAGTTGCTAGTACATTCTATTTTTAGTTTAAAAATTTTTCAGACACAGTTACCATATGAGAGCCGCTCAGAGTTCTTAACTGTTACCCTTCAGAGTTGCTCTGTTTCTTTTGGGTCTTTGGTCTTTGGCGAGCCTATGTTAGATGTAAATTGCTGGCACGTGAAAAGTTAGTAAAGTATGTTTTAATTGTCAAAATGGAAGGTTTCATGTATTGAAACTTGGTGGTTGCTTTCATACTTTATTTTTGTTCCTGTTACTAATTATACCTTAGCATCATATCAAAATTAGATTGTCACTGACTTTTTAGTAGTTAATATGTTGTAAATTAATTGTTACTGGTTAATAAATGAAAGGATTTTTTTCTTTAAATATTAAATTAATTAGAATAAGTTGCTAAATATTTTACATTATGCATTGTATATTATTTACATTTTTACTTTATAGTCAGTAAAATTTTATGTTGTAGCTTTTTAAGATGTGTCTCAGCAGTATGTTCAGGAAATGCAAAATAAACATGTTTGCAAATGCAAGAGAATACTTAGGAAAATAATTGGCTTTGAAAGAAAATACGCATTCTAATTGGTTCAAAAGTTCAGTAAATGCTTTGATTAAAAGAGGCAACAAAGAACAACTATTTTTAAAAGCAGCCTTTATTATTTAGAGATGTTTAATTTTAAAATCCTGTACTAGAAAACTTAAGTGGTTTTTTTCCTTGTATATTCATAGTTCTGAGTTACTGTCAAGTATGGAAAATCCCCGCCATTCTGTACTTGTGTTACACTGATGTGATGAAATTAGACCTAATTACAGTTGAAGCTTTTAAACCTGTACTTTCTTCCAGAAGCTTGAAAGGTTTGCTTAAGGTAAGGTTTTAACTCCCTGACTTAATAGCTGAGTTTTTTTATTTTTTTCCATGGCTCTTTTCAGTTTATTGCATGAAGGAGTTACACTAGTCCGAGTTAAAAGCAGACCCCAAATGGTTACATTACACAAGCTGTGAGGTTTTTAAACTTGTGACAAGGGATAGAAAGGAAATTCTGCTCATTGCAAGGAAATCCTCACTTAAGCTTCAGTGAGCCAGAAGCACGTAAAACCCATGAACCTGCAGCTCGTCCCCCTTAGCCAGTCCTGTCTCTGTGAGGACCTGGCATATGTTCTTGCGCTGGTCACCTGAAGCTGAATTACTTCTCCATATTCTGGATGCTCAGTTACAGTCCCATTGCAGGCAAATGTCTTCTTAAAGGCCTTCACTAGTTTCTTTCTATCGTAATCATCAGCGATCCCTTGGACAGTAGTAAGGGTCTTCCTGCCGTTTCTCTGTTGAATTCTTATAAGGATATAGTCCTCAGTGCCAGCAGGAAGCAGATCGTCACCCTCACTTGCAACAGCAAAGGGGTCGAAACAGTGGAGGTTCTGGATGGTGGACATACGATAGGATTCCTTTTCCTCGGTGGAAATGGCCTGCGGAAGGCGGCGGCAGGAGAAGGCGGGCAGGGGGGACAGCGTCGGGAAGTGAGGGGGCTCAGCGGGGAGATTGCTGAGTCCTCGGCGGCGGCTCAGTGACTGGGGCCAGAGTCATTTTAATGAACTTAATAACAAACGTAAATATATGCTGTCAGTTGAAAACCTAAGTAACACTTAGAGATCCTTTTTTCCTCAAAGCTTTCTAATCTGGCAGTTTGAATTTGATAGTGACTCTCTTTTCTAGATACACCTCTGTAACTTGAGTGTTTTGTTCAGGTGTGGTAGAGGAGTGCAATGCGTTTAAATCCCATACGGCTGTGTAGAAAGATGGTTTTACGGTTCAAGAAGTTTCTATAACTAGTTAATTTGGAAGATTGTAATTTTTGAGAAGGCATTTAATTAATTTGGAATTAATTAAACCAACTTGGAAGGTGGTCGTTTTTGAGAAGGCGTAAGTAGTATGGATCCAGCATACTATGTAACATTTATTCACCTAATTTTGCGCAGGACGATATGTGCCGATGATATAAACCCATCCCCCGATTTCAATTTGTATATATCTGGCCCTTCCCAGAAAAATACATGTCAGAGCACACACAAAACGTTTTGTTTCCTTCTGTAGTTAACTGGCTCTTTCCACTTGGTTGAGAGCAGAGGCCGTGGCTGTTTTGTTCATATTGTGGTGCAGTGCTCAGCACACAGGCACTCGAGAAACATCTGGGTGTGATTCTGACTCAGCTGTCACACAGCATTTGTCACCGCTCAGCTTTTCAGAATATTCTCTGAAGGGGAAATTTAAATAATGTCTTTAACCTTTTCATTTCTTGCTTTAAGCATAGGATTTGTGGGAGAGTGAGGTGGCTGTGTTGAGTGGTTTTCTCAGTGACCACATACAGTCATCCTGAGTTCATGGTTTCTGTCGACCTAGAAGTGGTCGTTGAAATGAGCCAGCTCCAGCAGAGTAAAGGTGGTATTTGATGAGCGCGGTGGAATTCTCGCGAGTGCCTCTTGCGTGGACCCCCCAGTACTAGGTGGCCCCCCGCTGTGGGGCCTCCAGAGCCTGGAGGTGGCGCAGGTTATTGTCATGCTAGGCGGACGCAGAAGAGCACCATTGCGTGCCAGCCGAGTGGAGGGTGAGGTCACCCTGAGGAGAGGGTCCGCCAGGAGAATAGCAGCTCAGCTGCACGTGAAAGCTGGGTGAACCCCAGCGGACGTGTGTCGAGGGAAGCAGTGTGAGGCAGGTGGGCGAGGGCAGGGCGCTTGGAGGATGGGGTATGTGTGTGGTGTTGGGCTGCGGAGGGAAGCGAGGGCGAGCTCTCTGCCTCCGGGCTGCGGATGGTTTCAGATGGCCTGTGGAGGCCATGACTTTCCTCAGCGAGCTTTGGACGACGGGGAGGGGCGGACACACTTAGGTGTCTGACCCACTTGGCTGTTTGTTTCAAAGGGGAGATGAGAGGCAGTGCCTGTTCCATTTGCGTGCCATTCTTTGTTTGTGTTTTGAAGGTGTAAGTTGCTTCCAACCGCATTCTCAAGTCTCACTTTATTAACAACTTTATTCTCTCCTTTCAGAATATTCCCCAGAGCACAGAGGTACTGAAGAAATTGGTGACAACAAATGAGATTCAGAGTAACATTTACACGTGATTCCAGAGAGTGTTTTGCAAAGTATGTCACCCATCCATTCATTTACGCGGAGCGACTGCGCTGTGTTATAGGTTACTTTTTTTCAAGGGGGTATTCAGAGCGTGTTAAAAACAGAATAAACTTATTTAAATTCATTGTAGTTTTAGTTCCTATTTCATGGTGGTGCTGTTCACGACTGAAATAAACCTGACATTTTTTTTTATCCACTAGATGGGAGTATTGTTGTATTTGAATATTTTGAGGTAATATAGTCAAAATTTTAAAAAGCTGCAGATGACAACAGGTTGTATTAATATGGCAAAGTATAGTTAATTTGGTGCAAAAATTCTGTGAAACCTGAAAGTTGGTGATCTGTTGGTGGTTCTTAATATGTGGAAAGTTTCTGACTATTTTATGAGTTCTACAGTTTTTTTGTTTTGTGGATAAAAATTGATAAGGTAACAAAGTTACGTATTTGCTCAAAATGACACAAACATGCATGTCATCACATCAGTGCTAGCTGACAAGTAGCCCCGTCACCCAGACTTTCCCAGGGATCTTTCCCAAGGTCGGCTGGCTGGTCTCACCAGCTGTACTGGGGCAGAGCATTATCACTTGAATGTGACTTGAACCATGAACTTTAGGAGCCCACACACACTACTTCACAAAACCACAAACTAAAGTGCATTAGTGAAAATAAATTTTAAAATAGCGAAGTTTAGAAATGCTTCTTATCCTTTTTTCATCCTTGTTAGTTACTGATTCATTTATATATTACAGATTGAGACAATTTACCCATTTATGTCTTCAGGATTCAGTTCAGTTACTGTTCCTGGTAGTGGTTGCGGGTGGGGTGGGAGACACTGATTGCTGACTCCTTGAGTAAGCTTGGTTTCCTTCGAATAATCAAGTGCTGAAAGTTTTGTGCATGGCCCATGTGTGAACGTGTCCGGGTGATAGAAATTAAAGTGTTTTCCTCATTGCAAAAAAGCATGCATCCATTTAGAAGTGTGTTTGCAGAGCCCTGAGGTCATATCAGTTGTGAGAATGAAAAGACATAAAAATCTAGATGAATTGAATTTTAAGGCCAAAGTATCCAGACAGATAAGAACAAAACAGTTACCGGTGGTGTCTATCTGCCCTTACTATCTAGTACTCACACTTGACCTTGAAAGCTGAAAGCAATCACTATCCATTTTCCATGAGTCTGCAGGTTGGAGGGGGCCCCTGCTAGTCTGTACCATGAACGGCTGGTCTTGGCTCCGGCATCTACAGTCATGTGTCTGACGTGAGCTGGCTGGGGCCTGGCTGGTGTAGGATGGCCTTGGCTGGCATGACTTGGCTCTTGTTCCCTCAGCAGGGAAACCTGGCGATGTCCTCAGACCTGCTGCGGCATTTCTCATAATGATTGCAGACGAGCAAGGGAGAGAACAGACACTTGCAAGTGCCTTTTCAAGTCTCTGTGGCAGATCTGCTGCAGTCCCAGTGGTCCCGTGCAGAGGCAGTATGTGAAGGTACCACTGAAAGGTTTGGATGGGGGGACATGACAAACTGGGGTCATTAATACAACCCATATGCCTGCGTCTACCTGCCCTCTGACCATAATTCGCATGCCCTCCCACCTGCAAGGTAGGTGCACGCCAGTCCTAGACACACAGTCTCCTCCAGTTATATCATGTTTGAAGGCCAGGGTCTTGTCATCTAGATGCATCTTCGACAGAAACCTACAAAATTAAAAATAGGTGGTCCTCTACATACCAGGTGCACGTGGTGAGATGGACAGGCGTCTGCAACAAATGTTTCATTCAAAAGGTGAAGACTAGGACACGTGAGTGGTCACTGGTCTACCAAGTCTGAAATTCCACTGGGCACGGTGCCAGATGGCCTGACTTGGAGTGAGAAGTGTTCCTTGGCGGGGCCCAGTTTCTGTTCTCTGGCAGAGCCTCTCCAATCTAGTTCTTAGCCCTAAGATGTCCATTTTCATCACATGCCTTGTCTAGTCCCAAATAAATGATCTTTAATAGCAGCTGAGTAGCTTTCTTATGCATAGAAAGATGAGTGTCTGAAGTACAATACCCTTAAAAACATTGTGGGCTTCCTATGTATCTAATAGTCTACATGCTCCCAATATCACACTGTCAAAAACTGAAGGTCTGGGATTTCGCTGACGTGCGAACTTACAGGTAAACCTGCCACAATTTCATGGATCCTGGAATAAGACCTGAGACTCGTGGGTTGGAGACAGGACTATTACAACCTAGCAAGAAGTGTGAGCTCCATGTTTGTGTCAGTTCCACTTGTCCCCCAAGCCCCATAGGGATGATGCAGAACCGTCTAGGTGGGTGCTGTGCACGCAGTGGGTCTGCGTCACAGCTGAGGAACCTCGCACTTAGGGAGTCTAAATCTTTTATAATGGACGAGCAAATCTGTTTTTTTTCTGTAGGAGACATTATCTTACGGACATTAAGCAAATCTGCCCTTAGTTGTAGGAGACATGATCTTCCAAGACTGCTATACAGACAGCCTTGAAAAGACAGCACCTCTGCCCCCTAGTGCAGAAATGGGGGCCTGTGAAGAACAGTGTCCCAGTGCTATTCTCCCCTTGTATCTCTACTACACCCACTGGCCACTGGTCAGTCTGACCAGCAGGTTTGTGAACAGCTTGGATGTTGGGATGAACCCCAGGGCTGTGGTCTGAGCAACTAGAAGAATGGAGCTGCCTCAGCTGAGCTGGGGGATGCTGCAGGTTAGAGAGAAGCCCAGTGTGCTCTGAGGATAACAGATGCCAACTAGACATTCAGGTGCCGGTGTTGAGTGGGAAGCTGGACATAGCCTGGTGCTTGTGAGGCAGGTCCCGGCTGGCAGCTAAAGATGGGTGTCGTCTGCACAGGGACATTTAGTGTCGTGGGCCTGGGTGACATCACCAGGCAGTGAGTACAGAGAGGACCAAAGGAAGGGCCTAGGCCCTGCCATGTCGGTGGTCAGAGAGATGACAGGAGACCAAGAAGAGCACCCGGTAAGATAGGATGGAACCAGGAGGCCATGGTTTCCTGGATGCTTGTGACGAAAATGCTTGAAGCAGGAAGAATTGCTTATCTGGGCTTCCTGCTGCTGACACATGAAAGAAAGTGAGACCAAGGCTTAATGGTGGATTTAGCAGTGTGTTGGGTAGTTGAATGAGTTACATGTTCCTTACTTTCCACTGATTAAGAGTAACAGGTCAATAATTATTTAAGAGTATAGAATTTGTAATTAATTTGAATGGTGGTGGTTTCTGGAGAAATGTGATCAGCAGAATGAACACAAATGATTACCCACTATTCTGATTTCTCTCTCTCTAATGCTGATGGAGACTCATTTCCGAATTGTATTCCAGTCTTGCAGCCTTAATTTGGGCTGGGGAGAGGGGCAGAAAGAAGGGGGATGTACAAGAAAGAGGAAAAAAAGAACGGACTTCCTGCATTGATGGCTGCCTGGAGTTCTGTGGTTTTAGAGAAGAGGGATGAGCGATTGACATGGATTCCAAATTGGGACTCCGATAAATACAGTGTCAAGAGAAGCGCTGCTAGATTAGGCAAGGTTGGGAGTCTCCAACAACAGGAGGAACTCAGTTTGCAATCCATGCCTTCCAGTTCTGTGCAGCTTCTGAACTTAATCATCTCCTTTAGAATAGCTTGCCATCGGTTATCCAGTCTGTAGTCCACACCCTCACGCAGTCACCAGAGTGATAGTATGGATGGATCTAGAAGGTATTGTGCTGAATGAAGTCAGAGAAAGACAAATGCCATATAATTTCACCATATGTGGAAGCTAAAGAACAAAATCAACGAACAAACAAAACAGAAACAGACTCAGACCGTGTTTCTCCAAAAATAAAACCTAGTTGGACCATCAGCTCTAATGCATCTTTTGGAGCAAAAAATTAATATAAGACCCAGTCTTATTTTAATATAATATAATACTGGGTCTTTAATATAATACCAGGTCTTATATTAATTTTTGCTTCAAAGACTCATTAGAGCTGATGGTCTGGTTAGGTCTTATTTTCGGGGAAACACCGTAGACAGAGAACATTTTGATGGCTGCCAGATGGGAGGGGAGTTGGGAGGATGGGTGAAAAAGGTGAAGGGATTAAGGAGTACAAATTGATAGTTACAAAATAGTCATGGGGATATAAAGCACAGGGAATATAGTCAATGATATGGTAATAACTATGCATAGTGCCAGGTGGGTTCTAGCCTTATTGGGGAGATCACCTCGTAAGTTATAATATATAACTGTCTAATCACTATGTTGTACACCGGAAACTAATATAAAGTAATATTAAATGCCAACTATAATTGAAAAATAATAAATAAATACAGTCACCACAAACATTTTTCAATATGAAAAATAATGCCAGCTCCTATCTGGTGCCCTATTTAGCTAAGAACTATCTGACGCTGCTTGAATAAGCTCCCTTACGACCACAGACGGAAACCTGTGTCAGCGTTCTCTGCAGAGTATGTTTGCTCTTGGGTGGGCTCCCATGGCAGTGCCACTCTTCATTAGTGCCTCAGGGAGGGAAGGGGGAGCATAGTCACATCGTTTTGGTTCTTGATAGCACGTCTGGTAGAGGCCACCCTGAGTTCCCTGCAAGTCTCGGTGCCGCCTGTGCTTTCGCCACAATAGATCCGCGAGAGAGATGGGAAGGGAACGGGTCAAAGAGGCCAGTTCAGTGTAGCTACTGCTGTGAAATAGTAACTTAGAATGGCAGGAATGGCAGGTTTGCTCATCTAGAAAAAGGACACACAGTGTAGCCTAAACCTCCCTCTCTCTTTTCCATCCTCGTCCGTCGTCATTGCGTTTAGTCCCCTCACCTGAATTCCGTCCTGAGCAGAAGCTACTGCGATTGAGCACAAGGGAAGGGACGAACTTGTTCAGTCCCCGCAGGGGGCTTGACGTGGCTTAGACAGGTTTATACTTGTCATTTTTGAAACAAGCCTGGGAAGAGCCTGCTTTACACACGACACCACCAAGGCCCCTCACGGTTCATCCTGTCTCCCCTCTTTCATACCGACATCCAAGCTGCTGGCAAATCCTGTACAGCAGGTCTGGACCCTGGTACACAGTGGATTCGCACCCAGCCCCACGCTGAGCTGTTCTGCGAGCCTTCCTTGCCCGAGGCGCGGATACGAGGTCCAGGCCTCACGGCCCGAACCACCTGGAAGACTGGAAACCCTGTGGCCACTGGAGACTGGGCTCAGCCTCGTGGGGAGGGAACTGGTCCCGAAGAAGCAGGTTCTGGGCCTCCGCAACTCGAGGACCAGCTGGCGGACCGTGGTGCACAGCGACAGCCTCTGTCCTGGCCAGACTGACATTGGGCGAGGCCGCTGTGTTGTCGTGTCTCCAAGCTCTGCCCACGCGTCCCCATCACAGGCTTGTGTGGAAGGTGTGCTCCAGCTCTGGACCTGGCTCCCTGACACATCCCCTTGTCTGAGTTCAAGTCTGTCAGGAGCCTGTTTCCTCCAGCACCAATTTGAGAGCTGTGGGCAGGCGGCGGGCAGAGCCAGGGTCCAGGTCCCAGACTCCAGTCCTGCTGGGAAGGACATCAGAGGTCGTGTGGGCCGTGGCTCAGAAATCCGTCAGGCTGGAAATCTGCAGGTGTTTAGTTAAGGGTAAGATACACCGAAAATTGGAGAACTGGCAGCAGAACTATGCTCTGGATGGCAGAAACGGTGTTTGGAAGGCTGTCTTCCGGGATGTCAGCTCCGACTCAGCCTGGTGAGGCTCTGCCAGGAGCCGGGGGAGTGCCAGGGCGGCCGTCCCAGGGCACATCCACCCGCTGCATTGAGTCAGAACCCAGACAGCGTCGCCCACGAGGCCTGCCAGCCCGTCCAGCCAAGACAAGCCCTGCCTTCAGGCCTGGCGGTCCACGCAGGGTTCTGGGCTCGCCCCAGAAGAGGTTGGGTTTCTCTCTGTGGTTCCAGAATGCCTTCAACTTTAAGAGATACTGGTTCTGGGCAGAGGCCCCAGCTGCCTGGCCTGCGCTGGCCACGAGGTGCAGGCCCATGGTGGGGTCGCTGGGCGCAGCTAGAGTCCCCGAGTTCCGCACAGTGGTCTTGCTCTGTACGCGCTCTAAGCGGTGGGCCTTTGATGTTTATAACAAAACAACCTGCATCTTGGAGGCCATGTGGCAGCCAGACTGCTAAGCGGGCTGATGGTGACTCAGAAATTCCGCTGTGAGTTCTCAAACGGCTCGAGTGCTGGATTTAAAACCACATATTAATAACTTGGCCGCCTGCTCATTCTCTTAATATTAAAATGGGAGGTTGCTCATATATTCATGTCTATACATTGTAAAACCGATATGAAACATGACCGATACCAAAATAGCTCGAAGTGTATTTATTTCAAAGGAAATAGAGTGATTTACTACATCAGAATCCTCCTAGCGGCAGCGAACTTTCAAGGCGCCCTGAGAAAAGGGTAGAAAGCCATGCCATTATTACTGCGAGTTCACAGAAGGGCTTGGACGGTGAAGAGGTGAAGTCCTTTCTACTTAAACACTTTGAAAAGTTATTTACAACCACAAATGCATTTCTGCTTTTTTGACTAATGATCTGCTTAGATTTCTGACTAAACCATCATCCCGTTTCTCTCAGTGAGGTTGTATACTTCCATCAACAAACGTGCTACTTCTGCCGTGTTCTAGAATTCACCAACCTCCATTTAGTCCTGCTGCTGCCGGCAGCTGCCGTGCCGTCTCCGCTCCTCTGTCCTCCGGCACTTCTGGAATAGTCTGCGTGGATACACGATGCAGTCCTAACTCTCCTAGCTCATAGGTCCAGCTCCTCCTAAATGCTCAGTCGCCTTGTCTCAGATGAGCCTCGTCGGAGAGCAGTAGGTCTCAGGTAAACAGAAGGCTCACTGTATGGCCACGTTGGTCCTTTCGTCAGCCTGGGTGCCTCCGTTTCCCCCTCTCACTCGCTCTCCCCATGTACCAAAGGACACTTGGCACGTGAGTTGGGACTCCTTCTGTGACTCCAAATACTGGATCCCCATTCAGGCCCCTTTGTGGTCCACATCTAATCTATCTTTCCCACCCTATCCCCTCACTTTCTTCAAGACTCAGGTACGTGCTGCCTTTTCCAAAAGCTGCCCCCCGCCACTCACCTGAAGCCGTCTGTTCTGCCTCTGGATTTCCGCGAGGACACGTAGCAGTACGTGGGACCGCCTGCCTGGCTCCGGATGGAGCGCTCCGTGTAGACAACCCCCCGGAGAAGACCTCTAAGGGTGGGGGTGATGCCCCATCAGGATTTTGGAGAGCTCATGGTCGGGGCCAAAAAAGGCTGTAAAAGTGAGGATAAACAGTCACCCCAGAAGACTGCCAGGCCGTGAACCCCGCAAAGGTAAGAATTCTCTGCAGTAAGAGTTCAGGGCCTGAAGCCAAGAGCCAGCACTGTGTGGGGAGCGGGGGAAAGTCTGGGGGTTCCCACAAATGAAGCAGAATTGTAGCCACAGCAGTTTAGGGTTAGCACAACTTTTTCCATATGCAGGAATTAGAAATATCTGAACACACTGTGTACGGATGAGGCAAACGGTCACACACATGTATGTATGTGTGTACATACACGTATGTCATAGTGGGTGCAGGTCTCAGTGCAGGTGCCCTGCTTGCTGGGCTGTCCAGGGACAGTGAGGGCTGTTCCAGGGCAGGCCCCTGACACTGCAGGGGCATGTCATCTTTCCCACGTCCGCTTCTTTTAGAGCTCACTTGTAAGCATGTCTGGTACAAATTCTGGGCTTGGGCACTTGGCTGGGCCCTGTCTGGGGGGAGCGCCCTCCGCCCTGCGGTTCTGCTGTTTTGCTGTCTCAGCCTCCGCCCAGCCCTGGCTTTGGAGGTTGGGTGCACACAGGCACCCCAACACATCGATGCTCTTTGTCTCCTCCCTCCCACCTGATACCCTTTAATCTCGTGTCGGGGCAGGAAGCACCAGCTCAGATGGAGCTTGTATTTCTATCTTTCTGTTTAAGCCAAGCCAGAGTTTGACTCCTGTTCTCTGAGCTCTGTGGGGTCATCTACTCCCTGAGGCCCCAGCAGTGGGTGCTGGGCCCGGCAGGGGGTCTGCACTGTAGTGAGACCGCACACAGCTGCGGGCAAACATACCCTGGCAGGATATTTGCTTAGACTTTAATCAGAATCGTTTTTAGGTCCTGGGAATGGGGCAGCTTTTTGCTTTTTAAAAAAATCTTTTGACATTGAACATGAATTACTTTTATAATTAGGAAAAGAAAAAACCCAAACCGATGAATTATAAAAACAATCCGTACTGTTTTTTTTTTTTAAACGAGGCTGGCGTGGATCTCATTCCAGAATGTGGATTCAGGTACGTACACACATCGAATCTGTTGTTTACTCTTCATAGAGACTCAAGTTAAAGCATTAACGCTGAACCTGACCATAGCTCTCCCTCTGACCACCCTTCAGCGTGTACTTACTTCCAAGTGTCCTGGCTGCAGTGATGGCCAAGGTAGACACGGTCTCTGTCCCATGGAGTTTGTGGTCAGTGAGGAGCCGATCTGATGGTCTCCAGGTCTGACCCGCAGAGCTCCCAGTCCTCGGAGGGCAAACGCAGGAGCAGCCCCACGTACAGAGGTCATCATCACAAGGCTAACCTTGGTCCAGCCTGTTTGTGTTACAGCAACAGAAAAGCACAGTCAGTCGTCAGTATTTGCGGGTTCCATATTTGCAAATTCGCCTATTTGCTAAAGTTTATTTGTAAGCTCCAAATCAACACTCTCAGTACTTTTTTGGTCACTCATGTGGACATGTGCCAAGTGGCAAAATATTTGAGTTGCTTGATGCACTCGTTTCCATCTGTTTGAATAAGGCAGCCATTTGCCTTTCTCGCCTCATACAACTGAAGGATGGAGATGAGGTCAAATGCCAGTTGATTTGGGTCCCGGTGAGATTCTTCCTGGCTTGCAGGCAGCCGTCTTCTCCGTGTGTCCTCATTGAAGAAAGAGGACGCAAGCTCTGTCCTGTTTCTCCTTATAAGGACACTAATTCCATCAAGAGTTCCACCCTCATGCCCAGTTACACCCCCCGCACCCCTGAAGGCCTCACTTCCAAATACATTCACGTTTGGGGTTAGTGTTTCACCATATGAATTTGGAGGGGCACACACACTCAGTCTGCAGCAAGGAGGGAGAACCATTGGTACAAGAAGATACACGAATGGCCAATAAATGCATGAAAAGATGCTCAGCATCATTGGTCTTTAGGAAATGCAAGTTAAGACCACAAATGAGAAGCTACTGCAAACCTAGAAGAGAGCTAAAATTAACATGAAGTGAGAACCATTTCCAGGTCCTTATCAGTGGAGAAGGAGGAAGAGATGTCTGGGCCGTCAGGACAGGATAATCCTGCACTTGGCACTTGGGCAGAAATGGGACGAAGATGCAGAGAGGGAGACGGGAGGCTGCCGAGGACACACGTTTCCATGGCGTGGAGTCCTTGGGCTGCCACACCAATAACACATTGCAGGATGGTAAATCCCATTATACTTATAACTTCTCTGGGTTAAAAATGGAGGTGTTTTTTTCACATATGGTTTTATTTTTCATTTCCAATTACTGTTTTTCCCCCCTGACTTATGGATGCTTTGGAACTTAAAAGTACCGTTCTTGGGATGTGGCAACCACATTTGCATCTCAGCTGACAACCGCTACCTAAATCCCTCCATCACCAATGAGAGATTTATTTTCCCAAGTCTACAGTCTTAGCTGAGTGAAATATTGAATAGGATTGCCGTTGTTTTGGGGGGGCTCTTCCTTCCTCCTGGAGTCCACTGCAACACGTCTGGGCTGGAGTGCAGTCTCATTGCTGACCTCCTGCCACTATGCTGGCAGGCACTGAGGACAGTAGCTGGTGGCCCAAAGCCTTGCCCCTTTTCTGCTGTTATGGACTGAATTGTATCCCCCCAAATTCATACATTGAAGCCCTCACTCCCAATGTGACTGTGTTTGGAGACTGGGCTTTTAAGGATAAGCAAGGTTAGAGGACGCCATAAGGGAGGGTCCATCAGCCATTAGGACTGAGGTCCTGATGAGGCCATGTGCAAAGAGAAAAGTCCCTGTGAGGGCGCAGAGAGAGGCTGACTCCAAGCCAAGGAGAGAGGTCTCACCAGAAGCCCATCCTACTTACACCTTGATCTGGGACTTCTAGCCTCCAGACTGTGAGAAAATAAATGTCTGTTGATTAAGCCGCCCAGACTGTGGCATCTTGTTATGGAAGCCCAGGTTGACTAATACACCTGGTAGTGAAGCAGGGAGCAAGGCCACTTTGCTCTCGTGACCTGGAACAGGCCTCGTGGGCTGCCTCCTCAACCTCTCCTCAGCCCTCCCCCTTTCCCAGCTATGGGGTTGGGTGGGGTCCCTCCTGGTCAGTGGGGGTCCATGTGCAGGTTGAATTCTTTGGGCGATGGCGATTAGTTCAGGGGTGAGCATATTCTCTAAGTTGATTCTAAAATTTCTATGGAGAAGCAAAGAATAGCCAAAACAATTGTGAAAGGGAAGAACGAAGTTGGAGGACTTTAATACCTTATTTCAAGATTTACTGTAAGCCTTTGGTAACTAAAAAAGCACGGGATCAGCATAAGGATAAACGTATAGATCAAAGAAACAGAAGAGAAAGTCTGGAACTAGCTACACACATGTATGGTCAATTGATTTTTGGCAGAGGTACCAAGGCAATTTTTTTTTAAAATAACAACTTTATTGACATGTAATTCATGTACCATGAAGTTCACCAAGGTAATTCAATGAATTATATGAAAGACTCTTAGAACTCAATAATAGTAACAAAAAACCTCAATAAAAATGGACAAATGTTTTAAAGAGATGCTTCACAAAAGAAGATACATGAATGGCAAGGCATGAAAAGATGCTCAGCATCATTGATCTTTAGGAAATGCAAGTTAAGACCACAAATGAGAAGCTACTGCAAACCTAGAAGAGAGCTAAAATTAACATGAGTTAAAATACCACATGGTGGAAGAACACGGAGCTAGTGGAACCCTCAAACACTGCTGGTGGCGACGTAAAATGCTTGGGAAAACACTTGAAGTTTCTCATGTAGTTAAAGGTAAATGTAGCATAAGCATTAAACTTACCATATGACCCCACAATTTCACTCCTAGGTATCTATCCAAGAGAAGTGAAAACATACATCCACTCAAAGACTTGAATATAAATGTTCCAAGCAACATTATTCATAATAGCCAAAAAGTAGAAACAACCCAAGTGTCCATTAACAGATGCTTGAACAAACAAAAGTATTACCTGTCCACACAATGGAATACTACTCAGCAATAGAAAGAGGCCACATTCTTGATAAGTGAAACCTCCTGGATGAATCTAAAAAGTATTTTGCTGAGTGAAAGAAGCCAGACATAAAAGATCACACACTATGGATCCATTTTTATTAAATTCAAGAAAAGACCAAACCATAAAGGCGGAAAGCAGACCAATAGCTGCCGGAGGTTGGGTAGGAGTCTGGACTGAATGCAAAGGGGCATGAAGAGAATGTTTGGGGTAATGGAAGAGTTCTACAACTTAGTTGTTGGTTAGTTTTATGACAGTGGACTATAATACACAATTATCAAAACTCGTTGAACTATATACTTATAGTGGGTAAATTTTTTTCTAGTGTGTAAATTACTCATGTGCCTCAATAAAGCTGTTAAAAAAAATCTAACCTGGCATACTATGGTCTAGGTAATAGATGCTGTCTACTTCTCTCACCATCTTACTTCAGAGCCTTGACAGGACAAGTTTATGTCTTTCTCTTGTTGCCGTCTTGTGTGGGTTGGGTTTGGGGGAGGGAATATTCTGCTCCACGTGGTCATTCAGGGACCAGGCTCCTTCCACATTTTAGCTCCTCCTTCCTCTAGATCCTTAGAGTCCTTGCCTTCCAGAATCCTGGAAGATGGAGGAAGAGTAAACTTGGGAGGATTGCACAGGAGATTTTTATGGATTTTGTTAGATTTTGCTATTCAACAAACCACTGTGAACTTAGTGGTTTAAAACGATAAGCACTTAATTGTTTTTCACGGTTTTGTGGACTTGCTGACTGTTTGTCTGGGTCTGGGTTGGCTCAGCCGGGCCTCTTGCCTTGTGGTCTCATCCTCCAGAAGGCTAGCCTGGGCTTGTTCATTTGGTGGAGAAGGGTTCCCCGCAATGAGAGATGGCAAGCCCAAAGTGCAAGCACTTCTTCACATTTCTGCTTCTGACACATTTACTATTGTCTGTTGGTCAAAATAAATCACTCGGCCGAACCAGGAATTTGGGATGACACTACCCAAGGCAAAGAAACAGGGAAGCCATCTGCAAACAACCTACTGCATGACCCAGGCCTGGTGGCCTCAATTCCGCCATCATTCCATTGGGCGGACCTAGACGTACCCCTCCTCCCCCGGGAGGATGGGAAATGACAGTCGCTCTGTCCAGGAGAAGACGGGCGTTGATGCACTTGCCACCGCAGATGGTGAATCTGAATAGCTCTGTGTTTCCTGCCACACCCCCGCAGTGGGATGTAAGGTGACTGTTCAACCTCAGGTGCCCCCTAGGGTTCTGAAAACCTTACATCTGATTGCTTATTGTCCTGGCCAACCAGCAACATGAACAGGCGCCTCTTCCCGCACGGCAAAAGCAGTGGGGCTGACTCTCACTTTTCTCCTGGTTGGGGGACTCTCTCCAGGTGCTGTTCTGGGTGCTTGAGGGGACCCCGCAGGCAGAGTTGGGCTCCCCCTGTGGCGTCTACTACAACATATGATTCTTGGCATCTGCACGACTGTCTGTGCCCCCTCTCAGCACTCCATCTGATTGTATAGCAACATTCTGGATCTTTCTCTGGTGCGTCTGAAGTTTCTTTTCTGCAACTTTTAGTGCTGGGTACTAAAATGCAAGCATTTTATAAGGAAACGTAACCAAAGGGAATCAGTGCTCAGGGCCACGCTTGTTTCTATAGATGTTACGTGACAAAGATAACGGGTGGTCCCAGGGCACTTTGATATGCCCATTCCTTCCCCTACGGGAGGACGAATCCATCCAGGACTCTGTGCAGGCCGCCGCCAGCACCCACAGCACTTGGATGTGTGTCAGCCTCTCCCTTGGGGCACAGGGACGTGACGCAAGCTGACTTCTGGGGCGAGGCTGACCCCAGCCACAAGCCCATGCTTCACTTACTGCTTTTACAGCTTTGTTCTTAAGTTACCACCAAGAGGTTAAGTTCAAAGCCAGCCTGACCGCTTCTATCCCTAGGTTCACAGCAAATTGACCCCACCTCCTCCATACTAACTGAAATACTGTCCATCTAAAACCCTGCTATGGGCTGAATCGTGTCCCTCCCTTCCGCCCCCCCCCCCCCAGATTCATATGCTGAGTCTTGACCCCAGTACCTCCGATTGTGACTATATTTGGAGATATGTGTCTATAAAGAGGTGATTAAGTTAAAATGAGATTGTATAGGTGGCCCTAATCCACCATGACCGGCATCCTTATAAGAAGAGGAGACCAGGACACAGACATACACAGAGGACACATGAGGACACAGGGAGGAGACAGCCTCTACACACCCAGGACAGAGGCCTCAGTAAAACTCAACCCTGCAGACTCCTTGCTCTTGGGCTTCCAACCTGCAGACATGTGAGAAGATAAGAATGTCTGTTGTCTCAGCCTCCCAGCCTGTGGCATTTTGTTATGACGGCCCGAGTAGACTGAGTTTCTATTGGCCCTCCCTGCCCCCCACTTTATTTTTCATAACTCCAATCACTGCTGAATTTAATATTTGTTCACTTGTTTGTTGCCAGCCCCCGATCCTCTCCCACCCCACAAAGGTTCATGATGGTACAGACCCTGCCTGGACTCTACCCTGAGACGTCACCAACCAGAAGAGTGCCCACACATGCTGGGCTCGCAAAAAGATTTGCCAGACGCATCCAAGCGGAACCTTCCACTCTGTGGTGGTAACCAGGTAACCAGTTTCTTTGAAAGCAAATGAAATCCTGTAATCACTCTAGTTCCCAAGAAACAGATCCTACTCCAGGCCAGTCATGGGCGTCCGTGCAAACTCAGGGCTGGGAGAAGGAGGCAGGGCAAGGCCACTGACCCTGCACCTTTCACACGAACACAGCTTTAGTTCTCAGCATCTCCCACCTCCCACTCTTAACAACCTTGGCCACCAGCTGAAGAGCAGATGGTAGAGGCTGCAACATCAAAGGACTAAGTGTATGAGGTTTTGTGTGTGTGTGTACGCGCGCACATGTGAGATACAAAGCGACGAAGAGAGAAACAAAAAATGGTTAGGACATAATTACCCAAAGAATCAAAACTGGGCTGTGCTGGAGCTTGGGTTCAGGTCAGATCAGGACTGCTTGCTTTATAAAGGTGTAAAAAACCACATTCATCTTAGCTCTAATCCCAGCCAGGAACCCAGCATTTCGTGAGGTTGTCACCTGGGTGAGCAGTTTGGTTTAATTACTGTTGGGCTGTCCTTTTTTGGAATAAGTCTGCGCTTCCAAAGCACCGGTTATGTGGCTCTAAGTGGAGTTCCCAGAGGCTGAGCTGTTGGGCATGGTCGCCACCAGTCACATGTGGTTATTTACATTTAAATTACTTAGAATGAAATGAAAACGTCATTCCCTCAGTTGCTCTAGCCACACTTCAAGTGCTCCGTAGCCCCGCGTGGCTTTTGGACATCGAAAATATAGATCATTTCCAGGATCACAGAAAGTTCTCTTAGCTTTGGGTAGAGAGAAGGCAGGGCTGGCAGAAATCACTCTGGGGGCGTGGAAAGCGTTGCGAGGGGCGTGGAACTGGTTGTGAGGGGCGTGGTCTTCAGTCTTGAAAGAGCCCCGAGTGGTGTTGGGACTCTCAGAAATGCTGGTTGGTTGTCTGTGTACTTTGTCACCAGTCAGTAGGAGAAAAATGTGCTTCAATGGAGTTTGTCCTGGGAGCCGAGCTCTGGGTATTTCAGGCACGTTTGATACTCATAACAGTTCTCTATGGGAAGTATTTCCTCATTTCTGTCACCAAGAACCTACACAGCAGAGACGGTGCTTGTTCATCACCGGCTACGAGTGACAGAGTCAGGACTTGAACTTGGGTTATTCAGTCTTGTGCAAAGTCCTTTTTCTATGGTAGCTCTGCCTTCCTGGCTCCCTGGGCTCTGGCAGAACAGAGGAAGTAGCAGATGGGTACACTCTCTGCATTTACCTCCCCTCCATCAGGGTACCTTCTACCCAGGAGAGCCGTGGGCCTCCCTTTCAGCTGGTTGAAACGAGGTGTCAGCTCTGAGGTGTCACACTGCTTTCCCCAGGGTCCTTGTGCAGTCTGAGCATTTTCATGTAGGTACCTAGAGACAAAGTCACCTGTAACACGAACAGGTTGTGTATTTAATTAATACTGATTAAACATGTTGGTATTGCACTTCCCTAGATGAAGGCCTAAGCCTCCTCGACCCGGGGCCACCTGAATGCCCCCCATGGTCACTGGGAACTGGGGAGCTGGCGTTTGACTGGGGTTTACCAATGAGGCTTTGATGCCAACGTTTGCCAGCAGAATGTGGGCGCTGGTTTTTCTAACCTCACGTTTCCTGCTTGTGAGATGACACTGGACCCATGTCATGCAACGGTCAAATCCACAAATTACTTGTGAAGTCATTTTACATTTCACTCGCCTTATGAATTCAGTGTGGTAGAGTATTCATTGTATGTGTGTTTCTTCAAATAGATTTTTTTTTTTTATATAAATAGGGATTTACAATCTAACTTTATTAGCAAAGTCTATTTTTGACTTCTGGTGTTTTCGTGAGGGTTTATGTACTTAATTACCACATGTGCCTGTCACACAGATCCAGTGTCTTCATTAGGCAAAGCCAGACAAGCAGTAACATAAGGCATGTCAGGCGGGTCCAGGGGAGAGATTTTAGGATCCAAAACCAAGGCCTTAGATACAGAGCAGATTCTGCCCTTGAATGAAGCCTAAAGTCTGATCTTAAGTGAGGTCCTCTTCTTGCCATCTTGGGCACAGAAATGCGACGTGGGAGCAGTGGCCAGAGCAGCCCTCCCTTCCCATATTCAGAAGTGTACACAGATCATAAAGGCAGGGCCGCAGAGGGCACACTTTGCTCCCACCCCGAGAGTCTCAGTTTAATGTGGGAGGGCCTCCTCCATGCCGCCCCAGCTCTGTTTTCATGACCTTATTGCTTTCAAATACCCTTTGCTTTCATTTGAATGGGTCCTTGGCAGGGAGGCAAATAAGCACACGCCCAACCATCTTGTTTTATACAGAACTGTCTCCATCTATTTTCCCATAAATATTTTGAATGTTATTGTCATAAAGAAATGCACATAGAATATACAGGAAGCATTGCTTCAGTCGGCCCACACACGCCATTCCATAAAACAGTGTCAGATGAGGAAATCAATGAAGCGTAGTCTCCTGGACAACCTTCTGGAAACACCTCGCCATGAATAGTTTCCCAAAATGCCCTTCAGGATTTGAAGACAAAAAGTGATTAAGGGAATAGGCAGTGTTAGCGTGGCAGTATTTTCAGTTAAACTGGATCAAACAGGGCTCTTGCTTGTGATCTATGTTTATTTTCCTTAAGTGCTTATTGCATAGTAAGAAAACACTTGATTGGCACTTTCTCCTTTGCAAAGCGTTTTCACACACGGTTCCATATGCTTTCCACAACAGCCCAGCCAGGGAAGCAGCTGTTCTTTATTTACAGTTGACAGGCGAGCCAGGCCTTGGGATTTCCAGCTCAGACCTTTCCAGGTCATTGTTCTGTCCCCGGCCAGTGCTTTACGCCCCCTCTCAGCACTGCATGCGAACTTGGCCATTTCAAGGGATGTTGGACGGTTTTTCTTGCTGCCCCTCTTCTTCTGTGATGGAGTGCTGGGTGTATGTATTTATTAATCACAGGGTTCTTGGGCAGGAAAGCAGACCTCGTCCACTGTGCCATGGATCCAGGAAAGGGGCCGTGCTGATCCAGGTGACAATGTGGTCTCCAGGGGCGCCCCAGTGAAACCCGAAGACTGCTCCTCCTTTGCCTGTGCTGCGCCTGCCACCTTAAAAAGGTGAGGACCACACCTGTCCGGTATTTGGAAACAGGAGTTCAGAGCAATGGATTTGAATGAAATAGACATGGCCCTTCTATGGGCTTTCCTCAGGGTCAGTCCAACTCCAGCATGTGGCTGTGGGGTTCACAGGCACCCTGATAGCCACTGCTCGCTGCCCCAGGATGTCCCAACCTTCTCAGTATGGCTTCTCTAAGGTGCAGGTGAACCTGTTCTCTGTCGTCTGTCTATCATCTGTCTGCCTCTCATCTGCGTATCTATGGATCTATCCTCTCTCTCTCTCTCTCTCTCTCTCTCTCTCTCTCTCTCTCTCTCTCCTCTCTTTTTATCTTTCTTTACTGCCCCACTGGACAGACACCTTCTTCTGTCCTGTGGTCTCTCTCAAAGAGGGTACAGGTGGGCTCCTAGAGAACGCTTCCCGTGGCATCAAAATATTTTTCATCGAATAATCACATAGCTTACTGAGAAAGGATTTCTAATTTCTCCCCTTTTATCCTTTAGAACAATGGTTCCCAAACTCTGCTGTCTATTCAGATCACCCACAGAGCTTTTCAAATGCCCAGTGCCCAAGCCCCACAGCACACTGTTTCAATGTTTCTGGAGGTGGAACCCAGGTATCGGTGTTATTTATAAGTTGAACTAACGCCAACGTGCAACCAAGTTTGGGGACTGGTGTGGTCCTCAGCCTGCACCCCCAGCATCACCTGCTCATTGGACATGTCAGTTCTCAGACTCACCTGGGACTCACCGAGTCAGACACCTTGGGTGGGCCCAGCACTAGCTGTAGATGGGTCTGACACTCACTCACTTCTAAAAACCTGGGCAGCAGAGTGCCTCGGTGGTTAGTGCAAACCCCAGGGCATCTTGTCGGTGGGTCTGGTGGGGCTGTGATTCTGCGTCTCCCAGGTAATGCTGCTGGTGGTGGGAAGAGCAAAGGCATGGGGACCCTGCAGCACTTGGTGTGTAGTAAATGCTTAGTAAGTCCCTGTTGAATAAATATCTGGTGAATATGAGGATTAAAGGCAATAAGGGACAGTGCCAATGGTTACACATCATAAACAGGGCAAAAGTGACCACAGTGAACTTCTCTTTACAGACAGCCTTACAAGTCACTGGAAATGTTTTGAACAGCAGTCTCTTGTTAATGCAAAAAAATTTAGAAGGTAAGTTATATGGGCCGGAAGGAATTTACACGTTACCTCCCTTGGGCATTTGCAGTTCACTTATTTGTGGGAATGTTAAAACAAAAAAAACAAAAAAAAAACAAAAAAAAGAACCCCCAAAATAAAACAACGAAAAAAAAAAAAAAGGGCTGGAGATGAGTCTTTCTCCATCTCACTTCCACATTTTCTTCCTGGAACTCCATCATGTATATTTGATGACAGTGTCCTTAAATCAGATTTCTCCTCACTTAAAAGTGGTGTGGCACCTGCATGCTTCCGTCAGGAGTACAAGGCGTTAAAGGGGTGCAAAATATACCGTCGCGCGTTCTTGCAGGGCGGGCAGCCAGGCACCTTCGCAGGTTTCCAGAGATCGCTTTTCAGAGATAGTGAAGTAAAAATTGCCCGCTAGGGGGCAGTGTGGCCCCACAAAGTTTCCTTGCTGCTGGGGGTGACTGGCCGTTTTTAAACATGTGAATGTATCAATAATACTCTTCATTTTTCCTTCTTCCAGTAAGCAATTAAAAACATACCGAGGAAATCTATATGCATCAGACCGTTAAAAATGTCTGTGGACTGTTGAAAAATATATTTTTAAGAATTTTTTTCTCTTGCAGTTTTTATGCAACTCCAGCTAGTTGTTACCTACTATAAAAAAAAGATGCTTTCTTGGAAGACGCTGTTCTTTATGAGCAGTGCTGGAACATTCGGACCTGTAGATATTAATATTCTTCAAATTCAGGAGGTTTTGTTCTCTAGAAGTTGATCTGTGGAGAAGCCTATTGATTTAGAAACTCAATATGGTGTTGTTTTGAACGTTTCAGTTGTTGCCTCTGTTGCTTCTAGTGGACATTGTCCCGAGGTACAGGGAGTGCTGAGGGCCCTCCCAGAACACGCCACCCATCTCCCCTTGTCCACTCGTGCCTGTTCCAAATTTAGCTCTTAGCGTTTTGGGCCCTGTCACATCCTCGTCAATAATGGTCTGAACAAGTCTCCTGCTATATGGTGACATTTATCAAAGCTCCAAACTCATGGATGTCTCCACTGTCCCGTTTTAAGGTGCCTTAGCTTAAAGTGGCTGGAATGTGAAGCCGTTTACCCATTCTAGGAGCCCTGGGTCTGTGAGTGCCGTTTTGATGGCATATTAATGAGGCTGCTGCTTCGGTTAATTGGGTAACCCCTGAGACAGGGCCACGCCTCCAGAGGCCTGGGTCCCCTCCCCGATATGGTTTCCATATGTGACCTCACGTGCTCTGGCGGCCACCTCTGAAGAGGCTGGCCCCCAGGTGCCCTCCTGGGAGCACTAAATTGTCTGTCTACTGGGCTTCCTTCCAGGCCACCTGTCCACTCACACTCGGCCACGCTTGGGCGCCACCAAAGCAGATTTCTTTGGAGCCTCTGTGCCTCCGGAAGCCAAGTCCACATTGATACAAGAGGAAGGTGACAGGCCTTCCTCTGGAGTTTTCCACATGGTCTTCTGGGCTCTCTTCTTTGGGCTGAGGCCACAGCAGGATTTTAGCAGGGGCTAAAGATTGTCTGTGAACACCGAGGAACCAGGTACAATCAAGGCCTGGGAGCCCTCAGGTCGATGCCAGACCTACAGTCCAGCATGGAGCACTGAGAGTCAGCTTTCAAGCCTTGACATGAGTCCTGGGTCATCTCAGACTCACATGGTGACGAGACACACGGCTGTGGCCTGGGAGCTGTCTGGTCTCTCGCTCTGCTCCTGTCAGCAGCATGTGGTCAACCTGGCTCCTGCCTACAAAACCCAGGGCCATCCTGCGGCCATGAGTGGGCCGGCCCGTGGATTGTCATGGGTTGTTTCACAGGCCTTCAACCTGTGACGGCAGCTGGACGGGTTCTGTGAGTGTCCACAGCATGGAGAGAAGGCCGGTTGCAGGTCATATCAGTTGCAAGTTCATTTGGTTATAAGCATCCGAACACCTGACTGCAGAGGTGGAAACAAGTAGGATGGATAGTTATATATATATATATATATATATATATATATATATATATATATAATATATATATTTTAAAATAGGAGACCTTATTTTTTAGATCAGTTTAGGTTCACAGCAAAACTGAGCAGAAGGCACAGAGGTTTCCCATACGCCCCCCCTCCCCCGCCCCCACGCACACACAGCCTCCCCCATCAGCATCCCCACGAGGCATCTGTTACAACTAATGAACCTACAGTGATACGTCGTCAACACCCAGAGCCCACACTTTACACCAGGCGCCCCTCTTGGCGCTGTGCCTTCTGTGGGTTTGGACAGATGTACAGTGACATGTGCCCACCATCAGAGTATCAAATAGTAGTTTCACTGCCCTAAACATCCTCAGTGCTCCCCCTACTCACCCCTGCATCCCCCAGCCCCTGGAGACAACTAATCTCTTTAAAGTCTCCGTAGTCTGCCTATTTCAGAATGTCATAGAATTGGAGTCAGACAGTATGAAGCCTTTTCAACTTCGCTTCTTTCACTTAGTAATAAGCAATAAGCATGTCTTTTCATGGCTTGATAGCTAATGTCCGTTTAGTGCTGAATTATTGAACAGTCTTTTTTATCAGGAAGTCGGGGTGGGGCAGTGGTGGGCTGCTGCTGCGGCTCCAGGACCTGGCCGGCCCTCTCTTGGCTCTTGTCTTAGCCCCTCTTGGGCAAAGAGGCAGTTGCATCTCCGCGGAGAACCTCCAAGACTATGGTGGGAGGAAGAGGGAGAGGCAGAGGGAAGGGTGTTGCCAGCTAATGGTGTCCCCTTGGTGCGGAAAGCAAGAGGGTTCCTAGAAACCCCTGCAGGAAATGTCCACTTACATTTCCTTGGCCAGAACTGGGTCCTGTGTCCGCCTCCGGATGGCCAAGGGGAAAGGCCGGTCATGGCTTATCCTAACACTGGGTAGGAGCTCACCCTCCACCGCTTCAGAACACATCAGGGGTGTGTCCTATTAGCAGGGTAGTGTATGAGCATATGTGCATGTGTGTTTGTGTGCATTTGCATGTGTTTGTGTATTGAATGGGTATTAGGTAGGTAATGGCAGGTGTCTGTAGGCCACAAAGCTCACTAAAAATACAATTTTTATGGCAGCAGTGCGTCCTCCCTTGGAGGTGTCTAGGCAGAAGTGGGTGCTGTCGTGTTGGGGGTATAGAGATTTAGGGGTCAGTTAGGGGATGGGGCCATTGAAGGTTAATGGTCATGTGAATGGTACAAAGTTTGGAGGGGAAGGAATTACTGTGAGTTCAGAGAACTGATAATAGAGGAGATGTTTGAACTGGGCATTCAAGATGGAGAGAATTTTTAAAAACCAGCTGTTCTGTTATATAAGAACACCAAAGATTGCTAATTGTCCTTTAATATCCACCTGTCCCATCTTCTCCAGTGATAGCAACTCCAGTTTTGGACTACGTGAGGACCACGTTTCCCAGCTTCTCTTGCAGCTAGGTGTGGGCAGGGGAGGTGAAGGGAGGCAATAAGGGCAGCTTCTGAGTTGTGCCCTCCCAGGGAACAGGCCCTCCCCTTTTTCCACTCCCACCAGCTGGCATGGGGGTGCTAAGGCATTTTGGATACGGTAGCTGGGGCCATGCCCTGGAAGTGGTGAAGCAATGAGACAAGAGGAAACAGCCTTGGCTACTGAGGACCCTATAGCTAGACTGTTATGTGAGAGATAATAAAAGGCTTTCTTGTTTAAACCAGTATTCGTGTAGTTATAGCTTTGAGCCTATATTGTAATTAAAAGTGATGAGCTTTTATTGTCTCCTGAAAGCTACTTTAATCATACTTACGTAAATCAATTAGCCTTGCATTAAAGAATAATTTATAGTTTCCTTTTCAAAAAATGACTTTTCTGCATTATGTATGATTGGTTGGTGATCCAGTTTGTTTCTTGAGTCTAAATCTCTCTGTGGTGCGTCAGCGTCTCTGACAGGAGTGGTGGGTTATAACGTCGATGTTTTTCTCTTTGCCCTCTGACCCTTCACTCAGATAGGTTTTAGTTGTCTCAGGGAAGGGATGGGACAACAGAAGGAGAGAAAAACTGGAGTCAGGTCTGTGCTTTCGATTTTCCAAAGCCCAGCCCTTGAGGGAATCAGAAGGAACCCCTGTGCATGGATGACTGAGGGGGAAGGAAGGTGGTGAGAGACCCATACAGAGAGCCAGGCCAGGGGGCCCCTGAGGTGGGAGAGAGGGAAACTCGGCAGGACTGAGGAGATGACGTTACCGCAGCAGGGACAGGCATGGGCAATTGACCTCTCAGCCCCTCTCCAACACCTCGGACCCATGCCAGTTCCCTAGGAATCAGCTGCAACTCAGGAAGGTGGAGGGGACCCAGATCTGACTGGCAGAAATTATGCTGAGCTGTGGAGTTACATTTCTCATAACATCTGCATTTATCGACAGAGATTTGTATCTACTCCACAAGCATTTGTGGCCATCAGTGCTGCCTAGGCAAAATAATGGGTATTGAAGATTCAAAAAGGATTGAAGAGACAAAGATGTGTGAGACATCGGTCTCCTCTCCCTGTCCTTTTACTCTCTCCTTGGTGCCTTGGTGCCAGAGGTCTTGATGCTACTTGGTGGTCTGGAGAATCATGGAATATTATAGTATCATCACAAGTGTAGAAGGTGTACAACTAAACTATGGAGTTCCTTTGCCAGTGGCAATTTTTCAAGGTTTGTTTGTTTGTTTGTTTTGCTAGCAGCTACTCACTTTGCATAGGGTGCTTTGCCCAGAGAGGTGGTGCCCTAAATATTTGCTGAAGAAAGAGAAGAACATGTGTTTCTCTGTGGTTTCCAACAATTTAGCCTCTGTTTGAGAGGCATGTGACTTGAAGTGAATGGGTCCTATTGACACAATCATACTTTTCTATTTGGAAGTAAACATACAGCAACAGAGTGACCTCTGAGGGTAAACATCCAAGGCCACAAAAAGTTGTGTCCTGTACAGGAAAGGCCGAGAAGAACTGGAATAAACTGTATCATTGGCTATGTGTGAATGATGCTGAGTTTGCACCAAAAAAGAGCTTTCCATGAAATTTTATTGCTTATCTTAGAGCCACACTAAGAACTGTATATTAAAGGGTGAAAATAATTTGCTGAAATCCCACTTCTTCCCCTGAAAAAGTCACTGATTAGCAAAATTGTGAACAAATAGCTTTTCAAGCAAGTCAGCAGCAAAATAGTTTATATCAACAAATTACCCTGGTACTGAAGAGAATGTTCCCCCCACATAGGATACTTGGCCATAAAAATGAGTTATTTTAGGAGACAATGTGGATGGACTTTTATATAATCTTGGAAGGGGAAGGTCTTCCATGACATGACATAAATCATGACAGAATTAAGAAGCTATCAAGGAAAACACTGATAAATTTGACTTCACACAAATTCAAAGCTTCTGCATGTCAAGAATACCGTAAACAAATTTAAAATACTCACCACCAAATAATCATCAAATGAAAATAGGAAGCCCAATCTTCAACCTAACATTTTTCCATTGCTAAGAAAAATATTTGTGATATACTGTGGTGGAGGCTGATGGCTACTCGTCCTCCGAAATCTGTTTTCTTTCTTCCATTATCATGGAATTCTAGCAAGGCCTCAATACAACTCTTGGGTGGAGCCCATAATCCCCATCTCCTGATGCTTAGGCCCTTGCATTGTCTCCTCCCCTCGAGTGTGGGCAGGGCACGTGACTTGCTTCTAACCAATAGAATATGGCAAAGGTAGCAGGACATACGTGATTGTGTGTGTGTGTGTGTGACTATGTATACAAGATGGTAGCACCCGTCTCTTTGGTTGGCTTTGTTGAAATCCCATATGACAAGGAACTGAAGCGGCTTCTAGGAACTGAGACAGCTTCTGATGGATTGCCAACAAGAAAGTGAAGACTTTAATTCCACAACTCCAAGGAATGGAATTCTGCCAATGGCTAGAGTGAGTCTGGAAGCAGATCCTTCCCCAGTTGAGCTTCAGATGAGACAGCAGCCCTGGCCAACCCCTTCCCTACAGCCTTGCAAAGTTTCCAGATAAACTCTGCCCAAGTTCCTGACCCACAGAAACTGTGAGATAAGAAAGGGTGAGTTTTAAGCTACTAGCTTATTAAATCATCATACCAAAAATCATTCTGAAATCAATGTATATCATACTATGCTTTGTATAAGTATATAGTGTATTTAAAATACCACATAGTAATAATGGTTTTTATCTTTCATCTGAAGAATTTAATCAGGAAATAAACCTTCATAATACCTAAAAAAAAAAAAAAAAAATGCTACTAGCTTAGTGGTAATATTTTCAGGCAGAGGAGTAGCTAATGCATATCCCATCTGCATTGCATCTCCTGGCATTCCTGGTAGTTAGCTGCTGCTATATGCCTACATTCTAACCCACAGAATGTGGACAGAAGTTATACAAGTGGCCAATAAGCACAGGAAAAGATGCTCAACATCACCGATCATTAGGAAACGCAAACCCAAACCCACACTGAGATACCACCTTATACCCATTAAAATGGCCACTATCAGTAAAACTGAAATAGCAAGTGTTGGCGAGGATATGGAAAAACTTGAACCCCTGTGCACTGTTGGTGAGAATGTAACATGGTGCAGACTCTGTGGAAAACATTCTGGAAGTGCCTTAAAAAATTAAATTACCATATGATCCAGCAATTCCGCTTCTGAGTCTGGATGCTCGGAAGAATTAAAAGCAGGGTCTCAAAGGGATATTTGTACGTGCATGTTCATAGCAGCGTTAGTCACAGTAGCTAAAAGGTGGAAACAACCCAGTGTCCACTGACAGATGAATGGATAAGTAAAATGTGGCCTATCTATATGACAAAATATTATTCAACCTTTAAAAGGAAGGACATTCTGACACAGGTTACAACATGGATGAACCCTGAGGATATTATGCTGAGTGAAACAAGCCAGTCACAAAAAAGACAAATATACGGTATGATTCCACTCATATGAGGTCCTTAGAGTAGTCAAATTTATAGACAGAAAGTCTCTGGATGGTGGGTGCCAGGGGCTGGGGGAAGGAAGCATGGGGAGTTATTATTTAATGGGTATAGAGTTCACTTTGGGAAGATGGAAAGTTCTGGAGATGATGGTTGCACAACAGTGTGAATGCACTTAACACTTCTGAACTGTATACTTAAAAATGGTTAAGATGGTAAATTTTCGTTACGTATATTTTACCATAATACAAAATTTAAAAAAGCAACCTGCAAAACAAACGTGTTTAAGCCCCAATTTATAAAAATATGTTTTGTTGTTGTATGCATAAAGAATTTCTGACAAAATACACAAAACCTGTTGACAATGTGGGGATCGGGAAACCAGACAAGAGGGAGACCTACTTGTTCAGTGTAAACCTTTGGTGCTACTTGGAGTTTAGTTTATGATGTGCATGGCTTACTTTTGAAATTTGAAACAAATTATTGATAAGAAGATTGGCTTTCCTCCTACACTGATGCCTTAAATTACTCTGGGCAACCACTGAGGATTACAGATTCCTTAAGTTTCTGCTGAGATGTTTTGAGCAGCTGGGTTTTGGTTTCTTCTATAAAACTCTGTTTTCCAAAGGATAATACTTAATTTTTCAAAAGCAGAACAGCCAGAGTAAATTTTGGAAATATAGTTGGATTGTATTTGAATAGCTTAAATTAATAAATAAAACAGTTATTGAAAAAGCCTTCCGGGTTTCTAAAACACCAAAGAGCCACATTCTAGAAAACATTTGGGAAAAAATGAGCACACAGATACCTCATTTATGTAGGGGTATTTCTTCTACTTTTGTGCCTCCTGTGGCATCCAGTAAATTCTATGCATTATTAAATAAATGCATGATAAATTCATGGTGGGTAGAAACAATTTTCAGTTAATGTCAACTCTAATAGATCATTTGTCTAGTTCATTTTGCCTATGTTGACCTTTTAATCATCAATCTCATAGTTAAACATAATTAAATTACCCAGTTAGGCAAAAGGAATGTTGAACAAGACATTGTTCAGGGGAGGAAAGAATATGCAGAAATGTATTTCCATCGACTTGAATGGCTCCACATGAAAACTTTCCCATGTGGATGCAGCCACAAGTTTCACGGTGAAGGAATGAGGCGTTAGCTGGAGGACAGAGTGGCTCCCAGGACTGATAAAGGAAGAACTAAAAACGCACGTAAACTCTGGGAAATACGCCCGCCATCTCATGCTGTGACATTTTCATCATGCAGCTTTGTTCTTTCCAATACAGGCAAATGCATTTACATTATAACAGGGCTCTCCTTTACTTAGATTTTTGGTTCTAAACTTTTAGCTAAGAAGTCCAGTTATTTAAAAGCAGTACTAACTTGCACCACTGCTCCACGGTCGAGCACGCAGGGCAAGGTGTCTCAGCCTCACATTGCTGGCGTTTTGGCTGGATAACCTTTCCTTGTGGGGTCTGCCCTGTGCGCTGTGGGGTATCGAGCCGCATCCCTGGCCTCCACCCGCTAGATGCCAGTAGCGACCCTTCCCCACTTGTGGCAGCCAAAAATGTCTCCCAGTGTTGTCAGATATCCCCTGGGGGAGGCAAATGGTTTTTCGTTGACAATTGCAGGCTTGGCCGGTGTGGTTGGAGAGAGAACAGGGTGGAGGGGACCATCCACACCCGTGATGCCACAGCGTCCGGGGCTCCGTGCCCTTCCCCTGCAAGGTGAAGGACCCAGCTGAGAGGCCTGTGGTCCCCTGTGGTGGGCAGCAGGTCTCTGTGTTCGCAGATATGTGCCAGGAGTGGAACTGTGGTGCCAGGGGCTGCATGTGGTCACATTTAACAGAGGTGCCAAATAGTTTCCCAGGGGGTTGGCCACTTTCCCAGGGGGTTGGCCTGCGAGTGGGTATGAGTCTCCCCCACATTTAGTGTCACTCATACAAGCATTCTGGTGGGTGTGTCTGATTTTAGGTTGCATTTTCTGATGACTAATGACGCTTAGCATCTTTTCAAATGCTTTAGTTTTATAATTAGAAAACAAATATGTGTGTGTATACACATGTGTGTAAAAGGAGGAATCGCAAATATATAAAAAGCGTGGAGCAGCGAAGTTGCAGGAGCAGTCGAACACTTCCAGCTGTCGTGATGGCCTGGCCAGCACCTCGAAGGGGCAGCCCCAGCCCCCCAAGTCCTAATAAGAAGGGTGGCACCTTCTTTTTGCATCTCAGGCTCCCAGCCCCTTCTCCCCACTTCTTGATGCCAACCTCTGGTGCTCCCCTTTGATCAGAATTGCCAAATAGTGCAACAGAGGAGCCTCTAGGTGGCACTGAATCCTGGAGGTTTAGGGTCCAAACTGCAGGTGACCTGACTTTGACCTGCAGTGCAGGCTGAGCCCTGCCGTCGCCTGGGCTCCTCAGTGCTGTGGGAGGTGTCCTCTGGGCCAGGGGCTGGCGAAAGACGCTTCCTGAACAAATGCACACAGGTTTGTGTGTGTGTGTGTGTGTGTGTTTTTGTGTGTGGTGTGTGTGTAAGGACGGTGTGTATGCTGTATGTACTGTGTGGTGTGTGGGGAGTGTGCTGGGGGTGTCTGAGGTGTGTGTGTGTGTGTAGTGTGTTGAAGTGTGTGTGTGGTGTGTCGTATGTGTAGTTGGAGGTGAGAGGAGAGAGGAGGGCATGGCTTGCTTCTGAAGGAGGGTGTGTCCTTGTTGGAGATAAAGAAGTTGTGCCAACGTCTCTTAGAAGAACCGTTCCCCCACAGGACACACACACACACACACTCACACACACACATGCAAAATTCGAAAGGCACAAAGAGATATACAGGGGAAAGCAAGTGTCCCTTCCACTCTGTGCCCAGCCTCTAATTGTCCCTTTCATGTAGTACAAACATTTAAACACAGTGAAGCAGAATGTACACTGTGTATGTGTGAGTGTTTGCGCGTGTGTGCGTGTGTGCACACACACGGAGTGGTAGAGGGGCTTACCTGGGCCCTAGGAGCAGCTCTTTTCCTGGGCTCCCTTGGGGCTGCAGGCCCCTCACACTGGAGGTGGTTTTTCGCTGCTGCAGAGGGGATGGGATGTCCTGGCGGGCTGACGTCGCCAGCACACATACCTAGGCACACACACTGGTTTCCTTTGGCGTTTAGTCTATGGTTGGGTTGGCTAGTTACAGACCTGGGCAGGGTTCCTCCAAAAGGGATCACATTTCCCTTGGAAATGGAAATTTTTTTAGCACTATTGTTTCCTGTTCCTTTGTTGGTGATTTTTCAAGTGGAAAACATCATAAATATACTCAGGAAAAGAATTAGCAGGTATCTTTGCTCCCAAATCATTTGAGGAACAGATTTCTTCAATCGGAATTGCTATTTTGGCATTTTCCGGCCCCAGTCCTTTCCCAGCAGGGCTGACGCTTGGCAGGGTATGTGTGGCGCTGACCAAGGCGGGGTCCGGACTCACAGCTCTGCGTGTGTGTGGTCCAGCCAGCTTTGAGTGGGACACACTCTCCCCGAACATGGATCTGTGCATGTGTGTGCGTGTATGCATGTGTGTGTGTTTAAAATGGTCTGATACCATTTTTTTGAAAATGGGTGGGAGAAAAGCAATCACAGCCAGTAAGGGTGAGACACAAGCCCTCCCCACAATCTCAACCCCAACACGCAGTTTTTGTTGACCACGAGCCTGAAGGGATGCTGGTGGAACCCTTCACACAGTTCTTGGATTATGTTACATGTTTTGGCTGCAAGTTTGGGCGAGTCTTCTGATTGTCTGATGTCTTGAATTTTGACAGACTGGCTGACAAGGCTCCTGAAGAAACATCCACGTGTGCTCTATTTGCCAGAAACAAGTTGGTTCCCTTTTCTTGCAATGAAATATGTAAGCGTCTTTGAAGATGGCTGTCTCTTCACATCCACAGTGAGACCCCATGCTTGGGGGAGGGCACACTCCCAGCCCCTCTCCAGCATCGCGTCATCATCTCCAACAGGGCTGACAGCCCCCAGTGGCTTCTCAGAGTGCGATTTGCTCTGAGCACCTCTGCTCAGGGCCTGTAGCCCTGAGTAGCACTGAACTGCCCCGAGCCTCTGAACCTCCTCTTCAAAATGGGGGTAACGGTCACCCTTGACATCATGGTGGCCACCCTTTGTGATTACTCATTCTGCCCGCCCCACTGGTGCATAAAGAAGGGTTGGCAGGACCGAGAGACATGGCCGGTGCCAGGAGCCACAAGCCCTCAGCCCCTTCTCTCGGGTCACCCAGGGAGCCCGAGCAGCCTTCCATGGAAACCCATGCTGCCTGTCTGCCCAGATAACCTGCTCAGAAGAGCCGGGCATGTCTGCGCCATGAGGCCACTTCCCCCACTGGGTACAGAGTCATTTTTAACGAGTTCTTCTGACTAGCAAACTTGTCATCATCCAATATTCATCTAAGTCTGCAGGTACGGTACTGCCAACCTGGGCGGGGAGGTGCACAGGCTGGGGAGGGAGAATTACTATTGAGGTAGTTGGAATTCTGACCCTGTGCCCAAAGGCCAAGCCCGTGAGGATGTGCTCAACAGAGAAGCAAAGACAGCAGAGAAGTTTCTGGGAGTCAGGGCACTGCCGTACCAGTCAGAGTGCCTTCCTAGACCCTGAGTTTGGGGTCTTAAAAGGTGATCATTATGAACTTGGCCAACTTTGTAAAACCCAAACAAGCAGCTGACAAACATTTAACTCTATTAACCACTCTTTAACTTCATTATCTTCTCCAGCACTAGTTTACATTTTCTCCTTGAGCTCTGCTTTTCTTACTTATCATATTCACCCCTATCTTGTTTTCTATGCAGCGCACCATCCACTTTGGTGCCCCTTTTTTGTGTGATATGATGCGGTGGAAAGTACTCCTGAACTTGGAGCCAGGACACCTGGTCTGAGTGCCCTGTGGCTGCAGGGACCAGTAGGGACTCTCTCATCTTTCCACCTGAGGCTGCTGCTTCCTTTGGGAATGAGGGGTGATAACCCCACCTTTCTCAGGGGTTTGGAGTCTAAAATTAAATCAGTATGCATGAGATTAAAAAAAAGAAACCAACCCGTTGTGTATTCTGGAAAGGTAACATTATTTGTCCATCTTAGTAGTTCCCTCATCATTTTTCTATCTCTAGGTTCTCAAGTTGTTTCCAACTGGTCATGCTTATAAACACTGCTGTAGCTTAAAATTAAAAAAAAATAAATATATATATATATATATATATATATATATATATATATATATATATATATAATTAATAGACTTTAATTTTTACAGCAGTGTTCGGTTTCCAGAAAAATGAGCAGAAAATGCAGAGCTCCCTTCACCCCCCCCCCACAGCTCCACCTGTTATTAACAGCTCACATTCATGTCTACATTGGTTAAAATTGATGGCCAATATTGATATGTTACAGGCATTTACGATGAGTCAGTTTGACTTGTGATTTTTTGACTTTATGATGGTGTGAAAGTGATATGCATTCAGTAGAAATTACTTCAAATTTTGAAATTTAGTCTTTTCCCAGGCTAGCGATATTCAGTACCATACTCTCTCATGATTCTGGTCATTATAAAATAAGCTGTGTGTTAGATGATTTTGCCCCACTGTAAGCTAACACTAGTGTTCTGAGCACATTTAAGGTAGGCTAGGCAAAACTAGGATGTTTGGTAGATGTATTAAATGCATTTTCAACACAATATTTTCATTTTACAATGGGGTATCAGGAGCCCATCATAAATTGAGGGGCATCTGTATTAACTGAAGTCCATAGTTTACATTAGGGTTAACTGTGTTGTACTTTCTTTGGGTTTTGATAAATGCATATTGACATGTATCCACCATTACAGTATCATGCAGACTAGTTTCACTGCTGCTATAGCATTTTCACACAACCTCTCTCCCCTTTATTACGTCACTTACTTGGAGTCTTAGCAAAAGGTATGAATGCCCTTACCATTTTCATTATGTGTTACCACTTTTCTTGACACGCAGATTACATTTGCAGTGCCATGTGGGAGGTAAACTGTGCACCTTTCCCAATGACCCCTTAATATTGAATTTTATTATTTTAATTATTGTTCCTAGTTTGAGATTAAAAACTTTATTTTAGAATAACTTCTTATCATCAAAGCAATGAATGCTTATTTTAAAATCCCAACAATTCCTGTGTTTATCTATGGAACACCAGTTTAGTGAGGGCCTTCTGGGTCCCAGACCTCTTCTAGCTGTGGGCGGCAGAAGAGACCAGATGGGCTTGGCTCACTGTCTCCAAGGAGCTCGCATTTGGGTGGGAGGACAGATAATAAACAAGTGAGCAATGAGAAGATATGGCAGCTAGTGGTAAGTGTCCCTGGGTGAGGGGTGAGGGGATGGATCCATGGTGTGCAATCTGAATACGGGTTAGAAATTCCCCTGTTCTCCACCACACCCAGCTCTTCTGCCCTTCCCATTTCGTATCCCTTCCTAACCCCATATCCCCAATTCACTCTCAGCTGGGTCTGCCAGCCAGTTAGCCCATCTCATGTTCTTTATTGCAGCAATCCTATTTCATATCTAATATTCCTAGTTATTTCTTCTTTCTGCCACCTGTTTCCAAAATGCACCTTTCCTCAGTGAGGGCCTTCCTCACGTTCCCTATAAGCTGTTGTTGCAATCGTTTCAGTTCTGCTTCTCCTGGGGAAGATTGGTCCAATGGTTTTCCCTCTTGGGCTCAGCCTCTGTTCTGTTGGGACAATCAGCAGGTTGGTTTTGTCTCCTTGGGGTGAGTTTTAAGAAGATAGAAGCTTCTAGTTTCACAGGGCTCATCTACCTCCCCTCCCACCTCCAGCCCTCTCTCACCTCCTTCCAGATACTTCTCTTCTTGGGGAGGTCAACCTCTGACTAATATCCTGGAGAGGGCTGGGAGGGAGCCTTTCCTGGGGTTCCAGGAAAGAGCCGGCTCAGAGCTGCCCAGAGTTACCCTGGCTACACTGAGACCTTCTCCCCATGGTGGGGATGGTGGTTTCAGGCTGGGTGTGAACATTCTTTGTCTCTTTCTGTGGCCTCTGTTTTACAGAATCCTGAGTTTGCTGCACAGCCTGTGGTCCTGGAGGATGGGGCACTGGGGAGAGGTCTGTCCTGATCACTCCTGGGGTCAGAATTGCCCAAGTCGAAAGTACTTCCCCAGCCCCCATGTGAGAGACCCTGGCCTGGGATCATTTCTTCCAGACCCGGTTTCCTACCTGCTCCTCACCCCAACCCTCATGGCACACCCAGTCCTGTCTCCCCGTGGGTCCCTCACAGCCTTTTGCCAGCCCTGAGGAGGCTTTTAGACCCTCCACCAGCTTCCTTCCTCACCTGGTTTGTGAGTAGGCAGGGTCTGTGGAGGGGCCTGCAGCCTTATAGCTCTCCACTTGGCGTGAACGTCACAAAGTTCTTTGGCTAAATCAAGACTTTCATTCACGGCCTCTTGTGTTCTGAGATGCACTTAAGACCTTGAACGATGCCTGTGCCAACATTGAAAAGCAAGAAGGTGTTTGTACTTCTCTCTGGTTTATTCTGTGGTGATGACGGGAGGGAGGAGGTGAGAGGAGGGGGACAGCGTCTGGCTGGTTGTGGAGCTGCCCTGGGGGCGGGATGGGGGAGGGAAGGCTTCTTCTATTTGCTGCACCTGACTCTGGGAGGCAGGAATTGCTGTGGATTCAAGAAGAAGCAGCATTCAAGGCCTCAGGAAAGAGCTAGGCTACTGTTGGGATTTTGGACAGGAAAAGTCAGGGTGTGAGGAGAAAGGATGGGCCTTTGAGGAACTCCAGGCAGTGTGAGCTGGGCATTTGGAGGCCCTGGGGCATGCTGGGATTTCATATCACCACCCACTTTTCACACATGTGAAGTTTTATAGTTAGAAATCCAAGAGGGGCATTTCCTCCCAGGTTAGCAGGAAACGGTGAGCGCTGCCAGGATGGGGGCAGACAGGACACCAGGCCTCACCATCGGGCAGACGTATTTAAAGCTGGGAAGGCTGAGTTGTGGCCGGCATTCAGCGTGTGGAGCACTGCCCGGGGCTGCCCTTGGCTGGTGGAAAGGAGTACCAGCTTTTGGGCAGAACAGCATGTGGCCCAGGAGTCCAGAAGGTTCTGATTCTCTGTGGAAGAGCATGGTGCCCCGAAATTTGCTGACAAGCCCAGACCTCGTTCACACCAAGGAGGTGCCTTAGGATTTTTGGATGGTGCCAATTAGGCACTTGGCCCTGTCGGGTATGGGTGCCAGAGGTGGGGAGGGCCCCGTGCAGACCAGCAGCTTTGCCCTGCAGTCCACATATGGGGAGGGCCCAGTCCCTGGGGTGCAGCCAACCCTTAAGGAGGCCCTCCTCTTGGGCTTCCAACCTGCACTTCCGGTCTCCTGCACGTCCCCCTGTCCTGGTCCAGGTCTTGGATCTGTCTATCTACTGTGTGTTAATAATGGGGGTCTCCTCTGTAGTAGGCCATGGGCTCCGCACTGCTGGGGGTCATGGAGGTCACGGAAGTTGAGGAAACTCAGCTTCTGCCTCTTTGTGACTTATTATCCAGATAGCATTTGGGGGGCCCTATGTCTACTTGTATATTAGTTAGGGTTTCCCAGAGAAAAAGAATAAATAAGATGTGCACCTCTCTTTCTCTCTGTCTCTATATACCGTGTTTCCCCAAAAATAAGACCTAACCAGACAATCAGCTCTAATGCGTCTTTTGGAGCAAAAATTAATATAAGACCGTCTTTCTTATTTTACTATAAGATTGGGTATAATATAATATAATATAATATAATATAATATAATATAATATAAAAGACTGGGTCTTATATTAATTTTTGCTCCAAAAGACACGTTAGAGCTGATTATCCGGCTAGGTCTTATTTTCGGAGAAACACGGTATCTCCATCTATTTATCATCTACCTATCCATGTATCTATTCATCTAACATCTATTTCCCTATCATCCATCCATCCATCCATCCATCCATCCATCCATCCATCCATCCATCCATCATCTATCATCTGTCTCTCTATCTATCATGATTTATTTTAAGGAATCAGCTCACACAATTGTGGGGGTGGGCAAGTCTAAAATCTGCAGTGCACTCTGGTGGCAGGCTGGAGACCCAGGGAAGAGTTGATGTTGCTGCTTGAGTCTGAAGGCAGACTGGAGGCAGCATTCCCTCTTCGTTGGGGGACCATAGTCTTTTGTATTATGACCTTCAACTAATTGGATGAGGCCCGTCCACATTATAGAGGGAAAGCTGCTTTACTCAGTGTCCACTGATTCAAATGTTAATCACATAAAAAAAAGAAACAAAAAAAGGCCTTCCTAACAACATCTAAGTTGATGTTTGACAAACAACTGGTCACTGTAGCCCGGCCAAATTGACACATGAAATTAACAATCCAACCAGTAACCATTAAAAATTTTGAATGGAACAAACACACAGTTGGGCGGGGAGTGTGTGGGGGCCTGAGGACTCAGTTTCTCTGGGAAGAGCCACTTGGAAGAGGGGGTGATGTTTGGAGGAGCGTCTCATTAGGCGTGATGTGGTGGGGGTCCAAAGTCTGTGTCTGTGCCTGGGGCAGTGCAAGTCTTGGGGTGCAGGTGGTTGGGTGGGCAGTGTGGGCCAAGGCAGATAGAGGAATGTCTATCTTGTTCTGGAACCTTCTTGCATCTGTGACTATCCTCAACAACCCCCAGAGATGAGATCATCCTTCCCCTCAGAACTATATTATATGATCTTCAAATGAATAATGCTTTCATTTTGGGAGATTCTGGCTCAATATATAGAGCATTTTCCAATGCACTTCCCCAGGAGTGGGCAAATTTGTTCCAAGCCCTCCTGGGTAGCTCATCTGGTCCTCTTCGTGCCTGAAGCAATATGAAGATCTGTAGAACTCTAATAGCATCTACAATCATTGATTCTTAATTTCCTCCTCAGCTTGTCTAAATAGGTAAATTATGACCATCTCCAGAAGAATACTTCATATGCTGTGCCCTCACTTAGAAACCTAAAGTACCACAGAATGGATTCCTGTGTTCAGTTCAAACCCCCAGTCCAGTGCATGGGATGGAGCCTGGCCCAGGGGCTACTGGCCGAAGCACACATTTGTTTCTCTTTTTAAAATTAAGAAAAAAATTTCAATTACACTTGACATATATTTGTTTCAGATAGTGGTTAAACATCTATATAACTTATGCAGTTATCACCCTGATAAATCCAGTACTCATCTGACACCACACATACTTATTACTATATTACTGACTATATTCCCTATGCTCTACTTTACATCCGTGTGACTATTTTGTAACTACCAGTTTGTACTTCTTAATCTCGTCAACTTTTTCACCCACCTCCCAATCCTCCCTCCCATCGGACAACCATCAAAATGTTCTCTGTATCTATGAGTTTGTTTGTTTATTTTGTTTTTTAGATTCCACATATAAGTGAAATCATATGGTATTTGTCTTTCTCTGTCTGACTTATTTCTCTTAGGATAATACCCTCTAGGTCCATCCATATTGTCACAAATGACAAAATTTTGTTCTTTTGTATGGCTTAGTAATATTCCATGGTGTGTGTGTGTGTGTGTGTGTGTGTGTGTGTGACATCTTCTTTATCCAATCTTCTATTGATGGACACTTGGATCTTGTTTTCTTATACATTCAGCCAACCTGTGTCTTTTGATTGGAGCATTTAATCCATTTATATTTAAAGTAATTATTGATAGGTATGTAGTTATCATCATTTTATTATTCATTTTTTTTACCCTCTTCCTCCTCCTCCTTCTTTTTGTCCTTTTAACATTTAATACTGGTTTGGTGGTGAACTCCTTTAGCTTTTTTTTTCTCTTTTTTGTCTGGGAAGCTCTTTATCTGTCTTTCAATTCTAAATGATAGCCCTGCTGGGTAGAGTAATCTTGGTTGTAGGTCCTTACTTTTCATCACTTTGAATATTTTGTGCCAATCCCTCTGGCCTGCAAAGTTTCTGTAGAGAAATCAGGTGACAGTCTTATGGGAGCTCCCTTATAAGTTACTAGTTGCCTTTCTCTTGATACTTTTAGGATTCTCTCTTTGTCTTTAACTTTTGCCATTCTGATTATAATGTGTCTTAGTGTGGGCCTCTTTGGGTTCATCTTGTTTGGGACTCTGCATTTCCTGGACTTGTATATGTATTTCCTTTGCCAGGTTAGGAAAGTTTTTCATCATTATTTCTCCAAATAGGTTTTCAATTCCTTGCTCTCGTTCTTCTTCTTCTTGAGCACCTATAATGCAAGTGTTGGTGCACCTGATGTTATCCCGGAGGCCCCTTAAACTATCCTCATTTTTTGGATATTTTTCTTTTTGCGGTTCCGATTGGATGATTTCTGCTACCTTATCTTCTAAATTGCTGATTCGATCCTCTGTTTCATCTAGTCTGCTGGAAGTTCCCTCTAGTGCATTCTTCATTTCAGTTATATTCTTCATTCTGACTCGGTTTTTTTTTTTTTTTTTTATGGTTTCTATGTCTTTATTTATTTTTATTTTTATGTTTCCCATCTCTTTGCTGAAGTTCTCCCTGAGATGACTGAGTATCCTTATAACCAGTGTTTTGAAGTCTGCATCTGGTAGATTGCTTGTCTCCATTTTGTTTAGTTCTTTTTCTGGAGCTTTGTTCTGTTCTTTCATTTGGGACATGTTTCTTTGTCTCCTCATTTTGGCTGCCTCCCTGTGTTTGTTTCTATGTATTAGGTGGGGCTGCTATGTCTCCTGGTCTTAGTAGAGTGGCCTTATGTAGTAGGTGCCTTGTGGGGCCCAGTGGGACAGTCCCCCATTTCCCCTGAGCCAGGTGCTCCAAGGATGTCCCTTGTATGGCTGTGTGTGCCCTCCTGTTATAGTTGAGCCTTGGTTGCTGTTGGCACATCAGTAGAAGGGATTGCCCCTCAGGCTGATTGGCTGTGAGGACAGTGGAAGAACTGTTGTGTGGGGGCTGACTCCACAGACTAGGATTCGCATTAGGAGGGCTTTGGTGCCTGCCGAGTCTGCCCTTTGGGTATGTCGTTTGTGCAGGTGGCTGGGTGGTGCTCTGGTGTGTTCTGAAATTCACCACTGGGTGTGTTGGTTCTGGGCCCTCTCGGGAGGGGCTCCAGTGCAGGCCCAGGTCAGCCACTGCCTATGCCTGGCCCAGGGCCACCTGGAGGGAGCTACAAAGTGATCTATGGTTTGTAGTTGTGTGTGCTGGCCTTGAAGGTGCTTGGGAGAGGCTAAGCTGTGAACTGAGGCCAGCTGCCACTCGTGCCAGGCTGGAGGCCACTTAGCAATAGGTACAGGGCTTACCGAATCCAGATGGTGTTTGTTTGGGGTTTGTGGACCTTTGAGACATTCTAGGGAAGTTGGCAGTGTGGGCTGAGGCTGACCGCTTGTGACTATCAGCCACCGAAAGACATTCGGGCCTGCGTTGGGCGGGCCAAGTTTGATGGAGACTCAGGCTTTGCTGCCCTCCTGCGTCTGCGCGTGCAGGCTGGGTGGGGGTAGGGCTCAGCCAAGAAACAAAATGGCGGAAAGAGGAGCCCCTCCAGTCTTCACCCGGAGGCCAGATAATTCAGTTCCTCCCCATATGTCCCTGGCGCCTTTTGAGCTGCTGCCCCAGCGCTGGAGCTCAGAGCAAGTGAGTCCATCAGCAAGTAAGTCCATGCGCGGTCCTTTAAGAGGAGAGCCTGGGACAGCAGTTGCCTTCGTCTCAGCACAACCTGTGCTGGTTTTCACAGCCGGAAGTTGTGGGACTTCTCTCCCTGGGACTGGAGCCCTGCATTGGGGAGCCTGTTGTGGGGTGGGACCCTTCACTCCTCAGATGACATATTCCTCCCAAGTTTTAATGGTCACACGTGGGTGTGGGACCTGCCCGGTCCGCGTCTCCACCCTCCTACCAGTTCCCAGGAGGCTTCTGTGTGTCTGTAGTTGTCGGATTCGGTTCAGCTGGGCTGCAGGTGAGTCTCAGTGATGGTTGTTCTGTGGTGTAGTTGTCATTTTGATGTGGTCCTGAGAGGAGCTGAGCACAGCGTTTCCACCACCTTGACGGGAAGTCGTCCGTACTGCAGTTTCTTTACCCAGTTGTTCACCTTTCAATGTGGCACATTTTAAAATCATTGAATGATTTTTTTTTTTTTTTTAAAGAAAACACTTGAGTGAGGAGGCTTGGTTTCAGTCCTGCTTCTGTTGTGAGGGCCTCTGAGAAGTTATGGGACCTCCCTGAGCCTCAGTTTCCTAGTCTGTAAAGGAGTAGCTAATCCCTGTGTCATGAGGTTATTGGGGGAACTGGACAAGACAATGTGTATGAAATAGTATAAACTAATAAAACTGTTATATGTAAGAGGGTGTGTGGAGACAGAGCCCCAGAGAGCAGTTTCCAGGCTCTCGGCCTCACGTGGAAAGGTGCTGGCTCAGGTAGTAAATGGCCATCAGCTGTGACTGGATGGCCATCAGCTGTGGCTAGTTGGCCGTCAGCTGTAACCAGTGAGCCATTGGCCACTAATATAACTGCTGCGGCTACGCTAACAGAAAAATGGGGGCTCGCAAGAAGATGGTGGCTGGCAAGCACGGATTGCAGTTAGGATGGCAGGTTGAGGACAGTGTGGCTCCAGCTTCCTGTGTCTCCAACCCAGCCGCCAGCGAGAATATAGTGGTGTGACTCCCCTATCTATGGCTCCGTGGGTGTTCCTTTTTGGCCTCACCGTGTCCTGTGTTCTTATGTGGGGAGCGGGAGCTGAGACCGAGCAGGCCGCCCTGCGCAACACGTTATTATTATTATGATGCTCTCATCTCCTCTGATATCACAACTTATGTCTAATATTTTTTAGAAAAGTTTTCCTTTTGTGAACAGAAATCTGCTTCCTTATGTCTTACACCAAATAGACCTCATTTGCATTTGTGGAACAAAAAGTGACTTCTAAGTCCTCTTTCAAGTGACAACCTTCTGGGGAGGCCTTGGGTTTATAAAGTACTTCAGAGTCATCTATATCTGCTCTGTTGTAAATGCTCGTGGTTCTCCTCCATCTCAAAGCTGTATGGTTTCAACGCCTGGCACCATCTTCGCTGTATTCCTGGACATGCTTGTACACTGTGACTGTCTTCAAAAGTTGTGTCTAGAAGGGGAGAGAACGTTCCAAGCTGATTTAGTGTTGTGTGTTTTTTTCCTCTTGTTAAATTGTAAGGTTATTAATGGCAGAGATATTTTCTGTTGTCCATATTTTCGATTGGAATTTTATCGATGCCTTGTCAGGTTACCTGCATATATTGGATGAGTAACATGTGCCCTGGACAATAAGAATAATTCTCTTAAGACAGTGGTGCACCGAAGCTGGTTTATATCATCTTCTGAGAGGAAACTGTTAAATACTTAGGAATTTGGGGATCTGGTTGTTAAGCTGTAGATGCCTTGATATGGGCCATGGTAGGAATATGTACAGCGTGGAATTTGACAAATGCTCTGACTCAGGACTTTGATTTTCCTCTCAGAGGGCTGGTTTACCAGCACAGCACTGCTTGAAGATGAGAAAAACTGTCATTCATTCCTGGAAAAAAAAATGAGGAAGACACATTGGTTTGTTCCCTCTTGTTTAGAGGGTAAAATTCAACGATGCTGTTTTGCTTCCTGGAATTTTTTTTTTGGTGTTTTTTTTTTTTTTGTTCTCAAGAAAGAATAGAAAACAACCCTGGGCTAAAGATGGGTAACTGGAAATAATCATAATATTCCCAGACACACGTGCTGTCAGAATATAGACAACTTCTCTCCCTCCTCTTTTCTTGTGAAAGCTTTGGTTCATCCAGGAAATTTCGCTGCATGAATATAAGACATTGCAGACAGTCAGAATTTTAAACCACAGGTTTCGTTGTCCTCACTTTAGACGCTTACTTTAAAGAAACTGTGGGGCAGGAACGTGAAATTCAGTTAATATTCAAGTCTGGTTTCCTGAAAATAACTTGCCATTTGGGAAGATGATAAACATTAATCTGAGCTACTTGGCTGAATTTCCTAGTGAAGTTTTAAGTTTGCCAAGCTCAAGATTAGGCGCCATGTTTCTTGAGGAATAGAATTCATTTTCAAAATGTTCCTGGGCTCTGAAGTATCAGTGCGCCAATGCTGAATGATTCCTTTAGGACGAAGGAACCATTGTCCCCCAAGTCTCTAAGACCTCGTGCTGTGAGCCTGGTGGATACGCAAAACTCTGAAGGTCTTAGTTTTTTTTTCTTTTCAAAATATATTTAACTTCAGTAAACCTTAAGCCAAGGCTCTTGTAGATGGCAGACAGTTTAATTGCTGTGGTAAACTCGTCTGCCGTTTTTTTTGGGAAAACTTTGGGTGCTATAATCATCCATCGAAACCAGAGAAAATAGATTTCAACCCACACAGAGACGTGCATCTGGCCCAGCCTCTCAGCTTGGCTGCTGCAGCTTTATCCAAGGGTGTTCCTTTTTCCCTTTCCCTTTTCAGGCTTTCTTGTACAGCTTGCAAGCCCAGAATGTATTATTTGGGTGGCAAATCCAGAGAGCCCAGGATGAGATGAATCAGGGTTCCTTTTTCTGCCCCCACCCCATCTGTCTTCCTGGGGTGTCTGAGATGGTTGGGGACGAGATTAGTTGACTGTCTTCATGTAGTCACTTTATTTGTTTATTTACTTATTTTTAAATTTCACAGGTGCTATGTGCCTCTAGGTAGCTCACGTCCTCAATTTTTGGGGTGACATTAGTTCTGTATTGCAGTAGACACCATATCTTTCTTGAGGGCGCTCCATGTGCCCAACTGCCCAGGCTCGATTTTCTTGGGCGATGCATTTTCTTTCTCTGTATCAATGAGGGGTATTTTCTGAATGAATGACTTCTGATTCAATACGGAAATTATAATTTGGGGGATATAAGAAAATTGTCAGCATGAAAGCTGCAGTTACTCCCCACACCCAAGACTGGTACCATCTTAGTGCAAAGTTAAAAGTAACACCCCATGGAAAGTGTCCTTGTTTACTTCAATGATCCAGGACTGCGAAATTTGATTACTTTTGTCTCAACTGTGTTTATAAACACTTGCAAACACCCTATAGCATGGACGGCCAACCCATGTTTGGACTTTAAATGGATTTGCTTTAACTGGTTCCCCTTAGGCCTGTCACTGTACTGGTGAGAGTTCCCGGCTTAGACCAGAGCTTCTTGATGTCAAATGTGCAGTCACGGGGCGGCTGCAGATGTCCCACGGCAGGAAGGAAAGGGTCTGATGGAGGTGGGCACAGTGGGACCTGGATCTGGGCCCAGAGGAGGGAAACAGCTGACACAAGAGGCAGTGTTTGGACATTTGTCCAGATTTATTCACAGAATGGATGAGACTGCCCCCCAACCCCCTGAGAAACTCGCAAGCCCTTGGGTGGGAGTAGGGACGGGGATGGGCTCAGAGAAAGTGTGCGGCCCAAGCTGTGTTTGGGAGGAGTGATTAGCAGCCATATTCATCCAGCTGCTCATCCTCATCAAACCAGAGGGTACGTTAGCACCCACGGCCGTGGGGTTACTAGATGGGGTTGTTTGCATGGGTGAGAGAGAGCAGTTCCACATTCACGCGCTCTGAGGAAAACTTGTCTGTCACCGTGTCACGCTCACCCACTTGCTGTGGACGGGCCTGATTTTGTAATTATCCCCAATTTGGAGATGAAAACATTGAGGCCCAGAGAGCTTTTGGGACTCACTCAGGTTCTTGGTGCCAGGAGTCTGAAAGAAAGCGCTGTCTTCCACAGACTCCAGTTTAGGATCCGATCACTTGGGGCTTCCTCACTTATTTTCCTCGTTTCCTCGCCACCCGTCCCTTCCTGCCCCCATCAAAGCTGCTGTTGAACCAGACACCTTTTGTTTCATAAAATACTTTACAGTATTTTTCTCACAAGAACTGTCCCTTCTTAGACAAGCTCTTCTTTCCAAATGGTTGTTGGTGATCTGCTTGCCTTCCCCCTAGTTTCTCCAGGAAAAGCAAAGATGGTAAGTCTTTTTGCAGAAAAGAAACTTTCCGTATTTGAGCAGGGAAGAATTCATTGTCACGAGGAAGCTTTGGGCTATGAGCAATGGAGAATCCGAGTCAAAAAGGCTTGAATACAAAACAAAAGCAAAAACAAAAACCCCCCATTGTAAAGCTCAGAGGCAGCAGCCCTTGTGAGGTTCAGTGCCTCCAAGATGTCATCAAGGAAGAGGCTCCCTTTGCTCTTTCAGATGGGGCACCTTAGCCTTCTTCCCTCCTGGTCAAAAGGTGGCTGCTGCTGTGCCAGCCATCACCTCAACACGCAGCCTGTTTAGAAGCAGAACCATTTCTCCTTAATTGACTGTCTTTGTCAAGGGGGAAAAGTTTTTTAGATACCCCTGCTGCTCCCCAGCTTCCTTCCAGCCCAGCTGTACGCTCAGCCAACCCACACTCACTCATAGGGATACTCTGTCCCCTGCGTGCTGTGCACGGGCCAGAGAGGGTGGTTCCTCAGGCTCATCCAGCTTCCCATCTCCACAGCTCCCTCTTCCTCCTCCTTTTCTGAGCGGAAGGCTGGAGTTCTTTTTGGGGCTTTCAGCTTCCCCTCCTCTGTGCCTGGGATGTTCTAGGGTTCTCAGATAGTTTTCTGGGTTTTTCTAAAGGCTCTGCATCCCAACCATGGAGTCATGGACCACAGGGACCAGGTTTCACTTCTTTCTGCTCTCCCTCCTCCTATCTCTGACTCTCTGGGTCACATGACACAGGCCCTGGGTTCTTACATTTTCAACCTCACGTTCTTCTACCCATAGCTGTTCACCATAAGAGAAAGGGGGTCGTCCCTTCCCCCAGAGAAGCATTTCAGTGACCTGACCCTTCTCCGCTTAGAACCTAGAAAAATCCTCTTTCTTAATGAGAATGGGCTTTCAAGGAGCTGTGTTGCAGAGATGCAAGCAAAAACGCTACTTGACACTCAATGAGTTGAGGAAAGACTTGGTTATTCAGTGAAATAATATGTGTAGAGCTCACAGAAGAGAGCTGTGTACCAGGAGCGCTCAGCCAGACACAACTGTGGTCATTGTGAGGATTACGAGGGAGAGTAACTGGGCTTCGTGTCCGAATCAGCCCTGCCAGAGGCCTGTCAAGAAGGGCCTTGCGTGGGCCTCCCCATGGGGCCAGGAGTCTGTGGGGCAAAGCCTGTGACCCCGTCTTCTAGACCACGCTCAGGTACAGGGGACTCTGGAATTCCCACCACAGGGGTCCCGAGACGGCCTCTCCCCAGGGTCTGCCCTCTCAGGGGAGCCTGTGGCAGGTGGTGCAGACTTAGACCCAAGGGGGGGTCTCTGTTTGTGAGGCTGGTGGATGGACATCCAAGGTGCCTGTGGGCTTTCCTCGGGGGTGGGCAGAGCTGGGTGTGGGGGCCAGTCGGGGAGAACATGGGGGGGCAGTGGGCCAGGTCCTCCCAAGCCCTCGTATTCCAGCGGTGTCATAGAACTCCAGGGAGTTTAAGAGTTCTGACTCAGCCCAGTTTTCAGGTTGTTATAAGGTGTATTTACCAAGGTGGAAGGCTAGAACGTGATTGAACAGCTTGTCAGCTTGATTTGTCACTTAAATGTTCAGACGTGTGGTTTGCTGGCCCCCGGGTTATTCTCACCCTGGGCCGCCCAGATGTTCGGGGTGGGCCTGCTGGGAATGTGGTCCCAAGCTGCCATTTCAGCAGCACTTGTCATTTGTATCACCTTGTTCCATTGCTCTTATGTAACTTTCAAAGCAACCGCAGACGGGTATCACCGATGCCTGCGCGACGGTGTTGAATGCTCGGAAGCTCATACCTCATGTAACCCAATCGTGTAGTTCACATTTCTTTCCAGAAGGAAAACGATTAAGATACTGGACACGCGGGGCCCATGTGCATCGGCGCTGGGTTTTTCCCAGGCAGCAGACACGTCCTGGCTTGTCTTAGTAACGGTGGCTTTGTGTCCCTAGGAGATAGATTCTTGCAGCTGCCGTTCTCCCTGTGCCTCCTAATGGCCTTTGAAAAATGCTAATGGCCTTTGAAAAATGCCACCTCCTAACAAGCGTCGGGCGCTTGGCAGGAAAACCGCCCGAGTATCTGTGCTCAGACTGTGTCAGGTGCCGCCAGAGACGGCCCATTAGAGGACAGGTTTCCTGCTCAGACTCGTGAGCAGCAATGAGGGGGTGCAGAGCGAGGAAGCACAGACTTAAACAAATGATTTCTCAACAATTTTAATTAAACATTAATAGGCAATATATTCACATGGTTGAAAATTAATAAACCACAGAAGGCTTTCCCCTCAAGCACCCAGTTCTTTTCTCTGTAGGCGGTCATCTCACTCATTCCTTCCAGAGATGTTGTGTACATGTCAACGCATATATATGTGCGTCATATGTATATATATATATATATACACACACACATACGCACACATAGTGCATTTCTTCTTTCTTTTGCACAAGTGGTGAGGCACTATGTGCTTTAAAAATTAGACAATTTTAGAGCAGTTTCAGGGTCACAGCAGAAGTGAGCAGAAGGGACAGAGATTTGCCTCATACTGCCTGCCCCCACACACCCACAGCCGCCCCCACTATCAAGGGTCCCCACAAGAGTGGGGCATTTGTTACAAGCAAGGGAGCTACACGGACTCATCTTCGTCACCCAGAGTCCTTGGTTTCCATTGGGGTTCAGCTGTAGATACTATGCATTTGGACAAATGTATGATGACATGCGTCCAACATGACAGCATCATACAGAGCTGTTTCACTGCCCTGAAAACCCCGCTGGAGAGCACATGTTTTAATGCTGTATCGTGTGGGAAGTCTAGAGCAGGGGTTGGCAATATTCTCTGCAAACATCCAGGTAGTAAATACTTCAGCTTTACAGGCCATACGGTTTCTGTCATAGCTTCTCAACTCTGCTGTTGTAGCAAAAAAGCAGCCCTAGGTGATATGCGAGCTAATGCACATGGGTGCGTTCCAATAAAACTTTACTGTGGACACTGAAATTTGAATTTCACATCATTTTAACCTGTCATGAAGTAGTGTCTTTTTTTGATTTTTTCCCAACTATTACAAAATGTAACAGCTAAACTTGCAGGCCGTACAAAAACAGGTGGCAGACCGAATTTGACCCTGGGCTGTGGCTTCCAGTCCCTGGTGCAGAGCCCGACTCCTGAATTGTTCAGCAGAACAAAGGTACTTCCTGAGCTATTAATAGGCGTTTAGAACAATAAGCTTGGGAGCTACTACAGACTCTGTATCCTTAGGGAATCATAGTACATATTAGCATGTTAAAGGCTCTGAGAAGTCCTGCAGTAAAACTCAAAACAATACAAAACTTTTTCACTGTCTTCGAGCTGTTTAGTGAAGCAGTTTCCAAACATGGCCGTGAGAACCTGCCTCTTCCTGCTCTTTCTTTCCGTCATCTTCTCCTCCACCTTCTCCTTTTCTTCTTCTTTGCTGCAGAATAATATTAACTTGTTGTAGAGCTGGTATTCTAAAGAACTCAGAAGAAGCCAGACTGGGAAACGTTAGCCCAGAGGACCTACAGCTGGTGAGAGCAGATTTTGAGGTGGTGGGAGGAGTCCAAGGAAGGTTTTGGGAAGAGCTGGGATTGCAGTTCACACGACTTTCTTGAGTTCAGCTTCCTTAGAGGGAGGTGCCCTGACTGTTTTTCCTTGGCGAACAGCCCTGCCCTCTAAAGCGACACGAGTCCTCTGCCGTGTCACCGGGGAGCTCCAACTCGGACCTGGGGAGGGTTTCTCCGAGGAGAGCTGCGGCCCACTCTGGTTTCAGGATCTCTGATATGCCGCTGTGCACAAAAGGCTCCTCGTCCCCGCATGCCAGCCTGGCCCCCTCGGTACAGGGGCGCCTGCACTCACCCAGCTGCCTGGACCAAACCCCCAAATGCGCCCTTGGTCGCTCTCTTTCCTTCACACTCCACATCGAATTCCTCAGCAAGTACGATCAGTTCTACCTCAAAACAGTATGAATCCTACCGCTTGTCACCCCCACACCCTAGTCCGTGAGACCCACAATAAGTTGGCACCTGCCCTGACTGTTCTTAGACCAGTGGTCTCCAAAGTGGAGAGGACAGAAAACCACGGAACCTTCCGTTTATATTTACTCATTTCCCGTCCTGCTGTCTATTTAGTAATGTATACAGGGTACGTTTTCTAATTACTAAAATAGAACATGTTTGTAATTCATAAATACTGCGTGTGAGTGTGTGTATGTGTGTGTATCTGTGTACGCAGAGGGAGGGTGAAGAATCTGGATTATTCTTGCAAGCCATTTGCCACATACGGACAGAATGGAATCCGATTCTCCTCCTGAGGACAGCGAGAAATGAAGAAAATATGAAAACTCCCTAAAGGCACTGGAGACTTAACATGGCAGTGACAAATTTGAGGGCCCCGATCTGGGAGAGAAATGAAATGCAGATGGAGAGCCAGCATGTATGACCCAGTTCCTGCAGGAGTTCTTCCTGCAGGAGAAGAAAGAAGCGAGAGTAAGAAGCTCACAGAGTTGTTGGTAGGAAGCTGGGTTAAGACACACACTGGCATTCAGGGAGCTGGACGCCCTGGACGTGTCACAGTGGATTCATCGGGCATGGTGCGCAACGTGCTCATCAGGTGGGGTCTGCCCCCAGGTTCCCAAGGAAACTAGTTCTCTACTTGCAACAGAAGGCTGTTGCTTGCTGCTCTAGGAATGCAAAACAGCATAACAGCACCTTCTCAGAGCCTTCTGGGAAAGCCAGCCTCCTTTTCAGAAAGCCAACATTTGCTCTGGCTCGGATTATGTGTTTCGTGATTTTTGAGTCTAACTTGGAAAACTTTATGACAGCCAGTTGATCTATTTTAAATGACCTGGTCAATGTGATTGAGACTTTTTCCCTCAGATGATTGAGATGAAGCTTAAAAGAGATTAAAACGTTTTTTTAAAAAGGCTATTTATTGAACAGCCAAAGGTGAAGCCATCCGTTACCATAACGATCGTCTTTAGGAAAGCTATAAAGATGCCAATAGCAAGTAAATACACTCCCCTAGAATGTCCACCAAGACCCTGCAGAGCTGTTCTCTCTCTCTCTCTCTCTCTCTCTCTCTCTCTCTCTCTCTCTCTCTCTCTCTCCCTGTCAGTCTGTCTCCCCCGGCCCCCACCCACTGCCCTTGGGTAACCGAGGCGTAAATGACTCCAAGTTTTTGCTGGTGTCACTGATAAGTTCAGAGGTTGACTGACACTCAGGGTTCATGGCACTGGTACCTGATTTGTTAGATGTGAGTTTCCTGGAGACAGAGATGGGAGGCCTTGGGTGCTGAGGCCAAATTTCCTCTTGGGATGACTTTTGACCCCATGCTTTTCCTCTAGGGGTAACTGACACACAAAGTCTTCTTATGTTGTGCTGTGTCAGTTTACACCAAGAATAATTAAGCAGGATCTGCTGCCGGAAAACCCAAGGCTGTCTGGGGCGAACGCGTGCCCTGTTGGCCTCTCGTCTCACTCGGGTGCCCACCACGCACAAGTACGTCCCGGTTTCTGAGACCTAAGGTGGAACAGAAATGTGGGGAGATGGTAACACAGGCCTAGCACTGGGCTTTCTAGAGTCTGCACACCAAATTGTGATTTAAAAATTATATGCACGCTATGCACGGAGCTGGCCTCTTGCCTGCCCCTCCGACAAAGCTCTCCCTTCATCAGTGTGGTTGAACCGAAACTTCAGGCTGTCACTGCCCCTTTGATCTTCCTTGCAAGTTTCTGATGGAGACAGGTTTTGTACTGAGGATCATTTTCACTTTGCAAATAGGTGTGCAGGAGATTTGATGGCAGCGTAATGTCAGAGACACTTTAATTCCTGAGCCGCAGTTTAGGTGAATGTGGAAAATCTCCAGACCGTGCTATATTAGATTTTTGCTCCAGTTATGCGGGCCACCCCCCCGAGTGGTTAGCATGGATGCGGTAATTACAGGGAGAAATTGCTGGTTGTCAGTGACAGCTCTGCTCCCAGGCATTATGACCAGCTGGCCCCAGTGCAAAAGGGCTGACACTTCTGCTTCTGATGAAAAACAGATGCAAATGCATTTGGTGTAATTGCAGGAAGCCTCTTAACAGGATAGGGATTCTGCAAAGGAGGGCACCATGGGAAAGGCTGGCGTTATTTTGGTTTGTCTTTATTTTCTTTCTTTATTTTATTTTTAATTTTGGACAATTACTATATAACATTTTATTCTTTGTGAAGTATTCTTGGTTAGGAGAAACAATTGCTTAGAATTGGAAGTGCTAGAGAACACAATAGATTTCTAAGCATTTTTGTGAGCATATCATTTAAATAGTTTTTTAGTCAGGTTTGTCATTAAATGAAGGTGATTCATCCACACTTTGAAATGCTGACAGTGGCTGCCTTTTAATGTTCAAGAGATCAGGCCAGTAATTTTTGCATGTTTGACACTTCCTAACTCAGAAAGTGATGGGCTCGCCAGACGAGAGGGTACATGAGACCTGTCCTTGCTTGTGGAGTGAGTGTTTAATCACGACTGTTGGGACATGGGTCCTGCATGGGCTTGGAATACAGGACACTGTCAGCGTCATGTTGGATTGTTCGGACGGCATCAAGCTGCAGGCAGGCCCGGGCCATTTTTGTAAGAAGGGGAAATAGCACATTCATGTAAAATCTGAACCTTGCAAATGTTGTTCGATTCCTCTCCACGTTTACTTCCACTTGCCCGGCTGTTTTTCTCACTTCCCTAATATTGCATTATGGTCATAGGAAAAGAACAAATTGTTTCTGGCCAATGGTCATCTTCTGAAAAAAGCACATTTGGTTTTCAAAGGCCCCAGGGCTCCTGGCCTTGATGGAGAAATGCACTGATCCAATGAACTTCGGAGCTGAGTGGTCCAGACAGAGAAGACAGATATAGCGAGGCCTTGGGACTGGGGACAGGCCTGAGTGTAAACACAGGGGGAGGAGAGTTCTCTGAGAGGAAGACAGAGCTGAGCAAGAGCCGAGATGCAGCGGGGCAGGAGAGCCGGGGGAGGAAGGAAGGGAGGCTGATGCTGCCGTCAAGGATGTCAGTGGCCTTGGTGTTGGCCATGACGGCGCCGCCTTAGGAGGCAGTTCCCGCCTCTCCTAACTGCCCCAGGGAGTGGACCAACCGAGCTGTGGCTGCCCGTGTTCTCTCTGTTTGGAGCATGGTCACTTGGGGGGCTACATCTTGACCTGACCTTTGAGAAACTCCCTTTCACAGCCCAGGGCCTCTTGGGGCACGGGGGGCGATGTGCTCCAAGGTCCCACAGTCACCTGAGTGAAGACTCAGTCCCTGGGTCTGGCACGTACGGCCCTGTGAGCTGCCTCGGTTTGCTGGCCTCCCGTTTGTCAGCCTTTCCTTCCACCCTTCCGTCCACGCTTCCTGAGCCCCAGCTCCCTGGGCGCCTGGTGTGCTGTGGATGCACTGTCTCCACGGCCACCTCTGCATTGTCTGCTGTGACCTCGCTGCCTTCCTCACCCAGCAGTGTCATCTGCTTTCATTAGGCTCAGCCCCGAGGTCAGCTTCCTGGTCCTCCGTGGGAACCGGGGCTCAGTTCTGTAGCCACCAGAGCGAGCGTGGCCTTGCCTCTTTCTCGGAACAGCTATGAACCTGCCTTGAGCTATGCATCTACCTGGCACTCGGGCGCTGCCCAGCCATCCAGAGGCCAGCAGGGCCTTCTTCTCACCTCTGCCTCTTTGTACCTGGTCCAAACAAGTACAAATAACAGGTGTTCAGTACATGTCAGTAGGAGGGACGCATGGGTTTTGTGGTGGGGTTCTTTTCTGGATTTTCAAGGAACCAAAGAAAAGTTCACTTTCAAAAATGGTTGGGTGAAGCCTGTGCCAAAAAAGAAATATCTAGGAGGTTTGGCTGTTGTATCAGAAATAGCAGATGACTCATATCCTACTGGAGAGGTGATGTTATGTTTGAGAATTCTGAGTCCATAAAAGCCTTCAATCCATCCATTTGTCCGTCCGTCCGTTATCCATCCTCCATCATCCATCCATCTGTCCATCCATTTATTCATGTATTAACTTCCGTTTATTTCCCCCTAGTACTGATGAGACTATGAAGACAAATAGACTATAAAGGTTCCAGTCTTGAGAAGCATATAGATTTTTTTTTCTTAGAGATGTTTATGGCTATGTGATTATAATCAAGAAATTCAAAACAATATTTGAAGGCAGCGGAATGGATACATGTAAATTAGAGTATCACTTTGATGGAATGTTTCTGGCCACAACATGATTGTTAACTGTACGTTATAACATAGAGGATGGCAGAATATAATATTAAGTGAAAAAGTGCATATAGCATTTGAAATAAGTATACTCAATGAAAAAAATCTGGAAGGAAATGGAAAAAACGTGAACAGCGGCTCGAATGGTGGGAATATGTGTAACTTCTCTCTTCTACTTCTGTGTATTTCCCAAGTTTTCCTTAAAGAACCCATTCTCCCTGCACTTTCCATTCTTCTTGAATGCTTAAGCAGAAATTTCTTCCATTTTCTTTTGACCTCTTGAATCTGTATCAGTAGAGTTTGCGCCATAGAACAGGAAAGATATACTGTTTTTCACTGGTTTAAAAAGAAGTGTGTGTGTATAGAATAAATACATAAAATAATATAGATGTCATATGTATATATATTTCTCCCCCACCCCCAGATGTTTTCTGTGCTGTTTCCAACCAGATTAATCCTGGGGGGCTTTGCTGCTGGGCCTTTCTGGAACCCCTATTGGGACAGTGGCCCACAGACTTCAGGTCTGTCGCTTGAAAGTGAGCCTCTCCTCTCAAGTTTCTTCCTTTGGGAGAAATTACTAAAAGGCCTGTTTATAAGCGTTAATGTGAACGCGCCTATTTCCACTCAGCAAATCACAGTTTCCTTGGCTGATATTAGCTCGTGGTGTTTATCTGGGCTTCAGATCCTTTGCAATTCAATATTCAGTGTCACAGTTTCCCTGTGGGCACGTCGCACTGCGTGTCTCCTGCCTGTCATTCAGTCCGCTGTCTTTCCCTGCACGCCAAATTACCTCTCCCCCTTGGCTTCTGGAGTTCATAGTGTAATGCCGCGGGGACGCGTTTTTGTTGGCAGCCTCTGCACAGAGTAAGATTTTGAAGGATTTAGACATGATCCAAGGGCATTCGTATGTGGTTCCACTGCTTGGAAAAGACGGTGACTTCTCTGGCAACCGAGGTCTGTGGTTACTTTTCTGCTGCTGGCGCCAACCTCAGCACCCTCCCATCTGGCCAGTCAGAGCTCGTACAGCTCCTCTTCCAGGAGAGCAGGACCCCCCCCCCCAATCTGGGGACTGCTATTGGGTCTCATGCAGGCCTCTTGGTGGGGCCACCTCCAGCCTGTCCCTGGGCTGCTGGAAGCATTCAGCCCTGGGGACAACTCAGTTCCCAAGTCCCTCCTTGGGCTGGAACGAGCTATCAGTGCTGTGTTTGAATGATCTCCCTTCCTCTGAGCAGACAGAGGCATTGCCTGTGGTCGTCCAGGGAAGCACAGCGCTGGGCCTGGGCCAGGGCCGCCCGGCTCCCATGCCTTCAGTCGTGGCCTGTGCTCGTCCATTCCTGCACCTCACTCTGCTACACAGCACAGGGGACGCCTGTGTCCCTTGGATTGAAAAGAATCAGGGAGGCGTGGCATAGTGCAGGGTCTGCAAGGAACGAGCCTCTTCCAACAGAGGGGGAAGGACTTGGGAAAACGTCCAAAGGGGACAGATTTTTAAAACGCAATTACTGTAAGCTCACGAAGACTTGATGAGGGAGAATTAGAACTTGGTGTCACCCTTGAAAAAGAAGGTAAGTGACCCCAGGAGGACCTTGTCGGGGGGCCGTTGTGGGGTTCCCTATGGATTGTGCACCCACTCCCTCATAGGCCATGTGATAATGGACTATGTGTCTCATCAGTTAAATCTCTCTGTGACATTATGTTGTCATCTGCTGTCGCACTGGGACTGGGTATACAGCCCTGACAGCACTTCTCTTTGCCTGTCCTAGGCTAGGGAAGAAATCGGAGTCACCATTTGCATCGGGTAACGTTGCATTTTGGGGAGTACCTATGTTTTTGCTGCTCTGTTTTTGGATCATGTTGAGATGTTATAAATGAATAGATCAGAAGGGGTCCTCCTCGTGGGCAGAATCCTTATTCACGCCCAAAGCTTTCAGGAGGTTCAGCTCTCCTGCTGGAGCGGGGCTCTCTCTCCGCTGCCGTTGGGATAACTCGGCCACGGGGTCCATGGTCGTAGAGGACCCCATCCTGCCATGGATGCCATGCGTCGCCATGTGCACACGTCAGAGACCCGCTTGCATTCTGTGGGCACGCTGAAAAAGAAAACAATGACACGCCGTAGTTCCCCAAATCTCACAGCAGGTACCGTTTGTCAAACAGTGAAGTAGGCTTATTCTCCACTTTTCCCTTACTCATGCTCCAAGTGACGTACTTCTAATACCAGGAAAAGGGGAACTCGTGTTCCTTGGTAGCCCCAAAGAGGAAGTAAAACAAATGAGCAAAACAATTCCATTCAAGAAAACAAAACAATACCCACCAAAACTGTTACAGAAATATGACTCGTACCTGCAGCGAAGGGGGCTCCGAAAATAGGAACAGGGCTCGGCTGGAGACTGTGAGAAAGCTTTTGAAGAATGAGGAGGAAGTGAGGAGTCATCCTGGGTTCCTCGGGGGTGGCGTTGGCAGCTGACCTCTGCCAGACCCGTTCTCCACGCCAGAGCGATGGCTGCTGGTTGGGAAACTGCCCACCGTCCAACTGACTTTAAAAAGAAGCTGAGAAAATTCGCTTTGAGCCATGTGCCTATTACGTGCAACCGGAGTTGTTTTGCTTATTCAGTTTAATGCCGGCCGGGCAGAGCCTTCTCGTGGCTCTCGGCTCCTTCCAAACGGGATCGGCCCTTCCCATGGGCCTCCTCGCCTGGGCAACAGGAGTTCCCAGGTGCACGTACGTCGGCCGGTTCCCACACATGGGCTGTGACACGTGGGCCGAGAGCCACAAGAGGAGCTGCATCTCTTGGGCACGTTCTCCCTGGGTAACTCCTGAGGTTTTTCTCTGGCTGCCTGGGAGGGTGGCCTCATTCATTTGTTGTCACAGTGGCAGGTGCCGTGGGGAGAAGACAATGTGGCCGCACCTGCTGGCAGCCCCATCTCACTGAGAGTCTGTTCTGCCTCGTGTAGAGTTGGTTGTGGGGGTGCAGACAGTGGGACTCTTTGTGAAGGACACTGTCCCCACAGGGCTGCTGCTCCGTCATCATGGACTCGCGGTCACAGCATCCTGTGTGGCCCGTGGGGGACGTGAGAGGTGATGTGGGGGTGCTGTGCCGTGGGAAAGGGCAGCGAGGAAGGGCAGGCAGGCCTCTCGCTCTCCCTAGATGAGCCCTTCTTAGCCACACATTGAATTCAAGGGTCCGTGAACTTGGGTGGGAAGGGAACACATGGCGTCTTTATTCTCACTGACCTCCAGCTGCTGACTGAACTTAGCATTTCCCTGCGCTGTGGGACCTGCACCAAACAGCTGTGGTGTCACATTGTCACAGACACCCAGGTGACTTCCTCTTGTGTCACAGTTATGGCACCTAGGAGTAATGTTTCTGCTCAGCACTCCCTCAAATGTCGGGTATTTCTAGACTCCCTGCTGACACTTGTCACCTAACGTGTAAAGGAGCACATCGCTTTTCCTCTCAGAAACATAAGAACTGGTTCGATAACCTGTATGTTTTGGTACCTTTGGCTTCCTTCGCAACCCTGTGCGTTTCAGTTTATGTACTTGGAAACATTCTGCGCAGGGGTCAGTCGGCTTCTCCACACGGCCGCATAGATGCGGACCTTCGAATACAGAAGGCCTTTCCCTTTTTCTATGGCCTCAACGCCCAGCAGTTCCCTCTTCTCACAGAAACTCTGGGAGGGCTGCGGGTGAAACTTGCCCCAGGCTTCATGGGACATCGGTGATAAGTTGCACGGGGTGCGGGATGGGCTTCCAGGCCAGGATGGCACTGCTCCATCAGCGAGAAGGGCCGGAGACCTGCTCAGCCCCTGGACGGGATGAAAGTCTGGTCCTGTGGTCGTGGACTTGGTTTTCTTTGGGTCCCTCTCAAGGCTGCACTTTGAACTTGGATGCCTTCAGTGGAGATGGTCTTTGACTAGTGTCGGGCGTCTAAATCTCTTCCCCTGAGAGGTCCTGGAGAGCCAACAGGGTCAGTGAAATGAGTGGAGTTCTCTTTCCCTTTTACTCAGATACAGCTATTTTCTTATGAAAGTACTAATATTAGTTCATTGTAGAAAGTTGATCAACCAAGAAGAAAAACATCGACATTACTTTCTGTCACTCAGAGACACCGATAAGGCTTTGGGGTCCATCTTTTGTACTCCAAGAGATCCCGTGCACAGAGTGGAATCTGCTTTTCTTCTCACTTAGCATTCGTTGCAAACATCTTTCCGCGTGAAAATCTTTTGCTACACTGTTCCTTCACTACGACCTCCTTGACAATGTATGCAATTATCTTTCATCCCCAATGTATTTGTGCAACCTGCTGGTGTTCACACCTTGATTTTTTACTATTATAAATGATACCCATCTGTGTCCATGAATCAATATTTATTTAGCTCAGGAGAAGTTGTTTTTTTTTGTGTCTCAATCTATAAAGGAGCCTTTTGTTTCTTACTTGTAATACAAACTATGAGATGTAGAAATAGAGGTAAAAATCGAGCCCTTCAAGTAACAAGCTGGGAGAGTTGCCCATTCGTGAATGAATTCAGCCAACACAAACCCCTCTCTGGCCCAGGAACCAGCCAGATGCCAGGAGAACTGCCCTCCCTGCCCCCCCCCCCCCCCCCCCCCCCCCCCCCCCCCGGCAGGGGAGAGTGGGGTGTGGTCAGTGTGCAGGGGCTGGGTCTTCGAGGAGGGAAAGGAAGGGAACGTGCATCTGTCGGAACCATGAGTCAGCTTCCTAACAAGGTGGGGTGCGGTAAGTGTTGTGCTGAGTACAGAAAGTTCTAGAACCCAGGGGATTTGGGTGTGACTTTGTCTCTAATTAGCACCAAGACCTTGGGTTTAATATTACCATTCATGGCCTTGAGCTGAGCACCTACTTTTTCTGAGTCTCATTTGTTCTAAGGATTAAAAATAACCAATTTTTTGGTAAAAATGCTTAAGAACAACTCACTTCTGTGAAATGTGGGGAGTGTTGTTATGAAAGGGAGTTAAGAGCTCGTCGCTGTTGTAAGTGAATATAACTTTTCTTAATAAAAAACACAGGGTCACCCTCCTGGGTTGCTACCGAAAGGAACCCCTTCTGGAGGTCCCCTTGCCCACCGAGGAGCCCTGATACCTTCTTTCACTCACCCTCAACCTTGGACCCAAGATCCCGGCCCTCGGACCTGTGAAGGCTGAATGAATGTTGGCACAGCTGGGGAGCTGGTCGGAGCAGCGTCAGTCAGTTCGGGAAGTTCTCTTGGTCCCTGAAATGACCAATGCCAGTCTCTGTGGTCGGGGCAGGTGTGTGAGTTTGGGGCCTGTTGGGGGTTGTATCGTGTCCTCCCAAAAGGTATGCTGGAATCCTGGTCTCCAGTCCCTAAATGTGACTTGATTTGCAGGAAGGTCTTTCTAGAGGTAATCAAGTTAAAGTGAGGTCACTAGGGTGGGCCCTTATCCAGTATGGCTGGTGTCACCATAAGAAGGGGAAATTTGGACCCAGACATGCACAGGGAGAACATCATCTGAGGGTGAAGGCAGAGAGCAGGTGCTTTGTCTGAGCCAAGCAACACCAAACACTGCTGGCAAAGCCCCAGAAGCTGAGACAGGCCTGGGCCAGGCTCCCTTCACTGCCTCAGAGGGAGCCAACTCGGCCCCCACCTGCGCACTTTGTCACAGCAGCTCCAGGACACTGCAACAGCGGGCCTCCTGCCTGTGCCCACCTTCAGGGATACCCAGTTGGCTCTGCTTCCTTGGCATTTCTGGTTTGCTTTCAGGCCTCCCTTGAGTGGGGCTTCTGAAAAAACAAAGATAAAACCCCACAAAACCCAACCTAACAACAATAATAAACAAACAAAACCCCGTCTCTGAAGGGGACACCATTAAACCCACGACACCTGGAGGATATTTAAAAAAATCCATGCTCCCCTCAGGTCAATTACACCAAGCCCCCTGGGGCCGGGACCCAGGCCTGGTGAGGTTTCAAAGCTCCCAGTGATTTCGGTGTGCAGCCCGGGTTGTAAAACCGAGGGGAGCCTTGTGTTTTCAGTTGCCTTTTATATGAGTGGAAAATCCAAACTGAGATGGGCTCCGTGGGGATCCCGGTGGAGGGGTCCGTGAAGTTTCTAGTCTTGCGTGTCTGTGCACGTGTGTGAGTTCTTTCTTGGTAAATGAAACCTCGTGAAAGAGCAGTTGTGGGCCCCCTAGCTGTGGCCTTAGCTGTCATGTGTCATTTCTGCCTTTTCTACACCTGGACAGCCTTGGTTTGAACGAGGCCATGTTCGCTGTAAGTGGGCAGTGCGGCCACTTTGTAATCCGAGTCTCTGGTGCTCACATGAGGTCTGAAACAAAGCGCTTCTTCAGTCCTTGACGTATGAACTGTTTTCTCATAAGAAACTGTGAGGTCGGTTTTCTTGGGTTTGTCAGCTGGGTTTCCAACTGAGTGCTTTTGATCCACAAAAGGGTTATTGAGCGCGCTCTTCAGTCTTAATTAATTGCAGACCCTCTGGACTTGTCTGGTTTCCATTCCGCCCATGGGCAGTGCCCCCTCTGCGTCAGATACCCGCTGGCAGCAGACCCCCAGGGTGGGTGGCTATGTCCCCACGGCCCCGCTCAGACCCCAGCTGGCTCCCCACGGAGTGTTATCAGAGTGAATCTGAACCTGAGACGGCAGCTCAGGGATCACTTTCTTCTTATTATTTTTATTTTTATTTATTTTGTATTAGTTTCAGGTGCACAAAACAATGTAATAGTTGGACATTTATCATTTATATCCCTCATATAGTGATAACCTCCCTCCCCCCATCCACTACCCCTCTGACATCTCACAGAGCCATTACATTTCCACTGTCTCGATTCCTAATGCTGTACTCCACTTCTTGTAACTACATATATATATAAAATTGTAGTTGACATTCATTATTGTTCAGCTTCAGGTGTGCAGTGCAGAGATCAGGCATCTACATCATCCCTGAGGTGGTCTCCCTAATGGGACACGTGTCCATCGGATACCCTACAAAATCTTTACAACATTATTGGTTACATTCCCCAAATTGACTTTCGTATCCCCATGGCAATCTTGTGGTTACTGACTGTGCTTTCTAATCCCCTGACCTGCCCTCTCCCCCCACCAACCCCGTTTAGCACCCCTCAGTTTCCAAGTCCAGTGCCTCAAGCTCGGTTCTGGCCCTGCTTCACTTTTAGGGAAGGGGGTGAGACCCTGGTGGAGGCTGTGCATGAGCAGGGCCGGCTTGGGGGCGCCAGCTCTCTATCTAAAGGTGGGACTGAAGTGTCAGCGCAGAGCTTGGGAAGTGTAGCTTCATACCCCAGTTCTTCTACAGCAAGCTGTGGGACCTGGAGCAATTTCTTGACATCTCTGTGCCTTACTTGATTCCCCATAACGTGATTTTGACCACGGTCCCTATCTCAGGGATGGTTGCGTGTGCCGTCCTTAGCTCCAGTGCCTACTCAGGAAATGCTGGTTGTCATCATCGTGACTTTACTGAAGCCATGACTCTGTCTGAGACTCGTCACATTTAAGAATCACAGTTTGATCATCAAAGATCAGGTAAAGAAAATGTTATTCTTTATTTGTGCCCCTGGAAATAGTAAAGGGCTCCGATTGGTCATGGCCAGGAACCCTCCTCATTCCTCCTTCTCTGGGCATTCCCCCATCTCACTCTCCGATCACTTTCTCCTCCTCCCTCTTCTTCTGCTCTCCCCAATGCTCCCCTAACTCAAGTGCCTCCCTGGGCAGGTGCAGGAAGGGGTGACATGGATGCACAAAGCCAGATTCTTCCAGAGCAGGCTAGGCGAGGGGAGTGGCCGAGGACTCCACAGCTTCTTAGTCGTGTTAATATTATTAATAAGTGGTACAGCTGGGACTCGAACACAGGCCGACTTTATAAACAGGAGCAGGTGCAAAGCGCCTGTACGATGCCCCTTGGAGCCAGGTGGGCGGTGGGGCGTGTGTCTTGCAAATGCCCTAGAGCTCACTTGCAGGTGTGAGACAAACGCCCACTTGATGTGGAATTCTTCTAAGGGTGTGTGTGGAAACCGAGAGCCATGCATGCAGCCATAGTGACACATGGTGTCTTGCTTTTTCTGATGAGGCTTTTATACTGTCATCCAGTACAAACTTACTGAGCACGATGGTGACAACTCTCTTGGGTGCTGAGCGATTGGAGGAAATGAACACAAAGCAATAAAGAATATCGTCCCTGCCCTCAGAGGACTGGCAGTTTCAGTGGGGAAATGAAACAGACGTTCAAGCGGTCCGAAAGTGTCAAGTGCTGAAGGCGACAGTGATTCCATGTGTGTGTGGAGAGTGGGCAGGTCAGCGAGAGCTAGAAAGGGCCAGAAAGTTTTCGTGGATGAGGGGAGCTGGAGCGGGGCTGTGAGGGGTGGGGAGGTGGGGTGCGGAATGACAATGGTGGAAGGCTCCGTGTGTTCTGTGATTATCGGTGAGCGGGTGGCACTGCAACAGAAATGCACATGTCCAAGTGACTGATTTCGGTTGGAGCCGTCACTCGAATTAGCCATGCGTGTGCATAGGGGCTGTGGGGCATGTGTTCTGTGCTTCAAACTACTAGAGCATGGTCCACGCTGGACGTGCTGCTCCTGGGACTCTGAAGTGAGACGCAGAAGGCTCTGGTTAGGTTTTCAGGCAGCTTCCGAGCAAACAGACCAAACCAGAGCCTGCAAGACGTAAGTGTAACAACACGGGCCAGGCCGGAGCGCTCCCCTCGCAGCAGCCTTCCCTGCAAACATACGTCCTGGTTGCTGGGTGCTGACCCCTGTGGGCTGGGAGGAGCAGGCAGCTCCCTCTGGGCCAGGTGGGACCTCCTGGGCAGTGAGTGGTGGAGGAACTGCCCCCAGTTATCTCGGGAGCCAGGGAGAGCCTCCCTGCCAGCTGGGTGCCAAGCACTGTGGTCTATCCGAGCACTGAGCAGGCAGCCACGGCTGGGACAAGTCCGTGCTCACTGCCTGTTGGTGGCTTGCACACCTCAGCTGCAGCAGAGTCCCCCCAAAGTTTCTGATTCAGCAGGTCTAGGGCAGGGCCTGGGACTCTGCGTCTCTAACCAGCTCCAGCTGCTGCTGGTGCTGCTGCTCTGGGGACCACACTTTGAGAACCTCTCATCCAAGATATGGTTGGATGCCTGAGAGTCATCTGACTTGGCTTCTGGATGGCTGCTGTGTCCTGGGGTAAACACAAGCATGAGCACAAGGTCCATGGGGACCCTGACATTCGAGGGCTGGCATGTTGGTGGGGCTGCTTGTTGCTCCAGCCCACTAGAGACCTGGAATCTGGGGCTGTGGGGCAGGGTCCCGAACCTGTATCTTTAATAAGCAGCCCAGGTGACCTTTACACGAGCCAGATGAGACCAGCTAGGGGGGTGGGAGGGGGGCTCCTCTACCTGACTGGAGTGGAAGCATCTGTTGTCCCCTTGTCAAGCCCACCCACCACCGCCAGGCCCAGCAGCACAGCCGCTAGCGTGGGTCCAGTAAAAGCCCGATTGTCCATTGTGTTATGCTTGGCACACCACAAACTGCCCACACCATTTGTTATTCTCAACTGTGGAAACACCCAGCAGTTGTCAGGAAAATTCTGACCTTGCTCAAGCTCATCAGGGCTGGGTCCTGGACCTCAGAGTGTCCCCCGGTCCCCCGCTTTGGCAGCGGGTGACTGTTTCCTTGCCAGGAGGCTCAGTGGCATGATTGCAGCATTTTCGGTCCTTACCTTCCATCTTCCAAGAAAGCAGAGATGCTATCGGATGGCCGATGATACAGATGCTCACGCAAATGTGTGCTTCCAAAGTCTCACTCATCTCGCATGAACAAGGCTTATGCAACCTGCTGCCCTGAGTCATGCCCCCCCTTCTCTGCCCCCCCCCCCCATACACACGTACTCTCAGGAGACTGACAATGCTACACACAGGAGCTTGCATAACAGTTTCTACAGGGCCTGGTGTCCCAAGCGAAAATGTTCCAGCTCCGCTCCATGCAACTCTGTGATTAGTACTTTGGGGAGATTCCCCCATGGAAATTCCAGAGAAGGGTGGGGGTCAGAGGGCAGGGGAAGAGGACAAAGGGACATTTTTGCCTCATGGTTCTATTTCAGGGCAATCACGACCGGAGAACTTGGAGGAAGGTTCCTCCAGACTCTGCCCAGAAGTGTGGAGCCTGTGCTCTCTCTGCTCTGTGGAACCAAGGGGTGGCGTGAGAGCTCAGGGTGGGGCACAGGCTCCAACAGGGCTCCCCCACCCAGGCGTGGGACCTCTCAGTTTTTGCCGCTGTGAAATGGGAAGAAAATGTCTTTCCGACTCTCTCCAGAGGCAGGTGTTGAGAGGAGTCCCGTGCAGGAAGCTGGCTCCCGGGAGGTGCACCAACCATCACCAGGCTGCCAGCCTGGCCATCCCGAGAAACGGGCCAGGAGTGGGCACCGGCTCCAACAGGAGCCGGGTTTTACCAGTGAACCCACCTCGTGAAGTGGGAGGCCTCTAAGGGCAGTAGCAGGTTAGGAAATGGAAATGCTTTCTGATCTGCTGCGTGTGTTTTTACAACTATCCTGGAGGAAGTGGGGGGCTGGTGGGTGCTTCCCTCGTTATTGTTTTCATTAATGCTCTTTGAACCTTCCGTGGCTTATGGCATCCTCAACAGTGGCACCTGCACGGAAGATGGGGAAAGAGTACCGTGCTTTGAATCACCGGGGAGCCTCAGAAAATAAGCAAGTGCACAGTTGTCCTAACGACGCCCGTCACATGGTGTCCCACCCATGTAAGTGCAGACGGAGGAGCTGGCAGGAGGCGGCAGGCAGGGGCTGCACAGAGCGCATGCGCAGCACAGATGCCACCGGCGCCGGGGCGCGACTCCAGGCAAGACACGAGAGTTTCGCCTGCTTTATTTAAAACAAGACAAAACGTCCAACTTGCTAGTCTCGTAGTTATAGGGTTCTAGCACAATGATTTGCATAATGACTGTGAACTGATGAGAATAAAACATACTTATAACCCGCCGTCTCTGCTCTGCAGAAAGTTTAAATTTTGAGTCAGTTTAAGGTGTGAACGTGGCCAAGACTTTGATGGATGCCCGAGACGCCCCCTCCTGGAGGCTGTGCTCACCTTGCTCACCTGTAGGTGGGCAGCCTCCGCTCGGGGTCCCCTGTGTGTGTCCTCAGCTCTGCCGGCTGAGGTTCTGATTGTGGCTGGGGTTCTTCCCTCTCGGTGCCATGAAGCCCATGAACCCAATGTGAAGATAATATTTTAAAACTATATAAAATAAAAGTCTGGATTGCAAAGGAAATCGATTACATGAATACACAGTTATCAAATTTAAAAAGTTATGTTCTTTTTAATGCCTTTTGTAACAAGATCTGTCAGCAGTCCTGATAACCACTCTAATTTCAGAGTATTGATGGACAATCAACGGCATTCTGATATTTCTGGAACAAATGTCATTGGTGTTACATCAAAGTGTCTGTGATTTCTAATTAGTGACCAATCCCAGGTATGTCCCTGGTGTGTTGTGTCCATTCCTGATGGAAGGAAATACTAATTTTCCGTTAGAGATAAGGGAAAACAAAAACATCACTATCTTCCTATGCAATATCAAGAACCCCTGAATTCTGTCCCCGGACATTTTGGGGGGTGTCTTGTGAAACTCCTGATTAAGACCCCTCGAATTAGAGCTTATTTAACAGAAATGTCTGCCTGGCTTCCTCCCATAACTGCTGTGCATTTCTTCCCCGCCCCTCTCCTCCCCTCCCGTCCCCTCCCCCTCCCTTTCCTCCCCCCACTGTGTTCCCAGCTTTGACACGGTGCCTGGTACCTAATCGTGCTCAATAAATATTTCTGGAAGGAATGAGTGAATTCCTTCAATCATAGCCATGTAGGGGAACTTCTAGTACTAGTCCAGTGCTGTGTAGGGTGTTGATAAAAAAAAACACCGGCAAGGTCCCTGCCCTCTAGATACCTTGGCTTGGCGGGGAGGACATGTCATTGTGTGAAGCAGTGTGTGTGTGTGCTGTGAGTTGTGTGGCCCAGAGTGCTTCTGACTCTCTCTGGGCTGCCTGCTTCTGCTTGGCCAAGGAAGGGACGCTCCCTGCAGGCTGCTGGGCCTCCCTGCAGGCTGCCGGGCCTGTGAGCCAGGGAGCCAGCGCTCTCGGCAGTTGGCACGAAGCTTTGGGCCCCTTTCCCCCATGAGGCCCAGTTCTCCTGCCCTGCGCCCACCAGTGCTGGGGTTCCTGCTGTCTTGCTTTGGGTCCGCAGATGTGGGGGAACTGCGTTTGTTTGCACCCTTTGTGATTGGTCACGCCCTCCTCGCTTCCACACAAATCCTCAGAGCTCTTGGGTTTCCACCTGGGACTTCGAAACATATTCTCCCATAAAAGCTGACCTACCCTGAAATGGAATTTTCCACATCCGGACCTCGTCACAACCCGTTCCCTTCTTCTCCCACGAAACTCGGGGACTTTCCGCAGTATCTTGGTTGGCCCCTTGGTTTCTCCCGAGGTTTTCCCAGGCCAGGAGCGCTGTGGGAACTGGTGCAGCTGGTAGACCAGGATGACCCCCCTATGGGGCGTGGCCACGCCCTGACTGGTTCTGGCCCCCAGGGGTTGGGTCAGTCTGGCGCTTTGGACTGTATTTTAAGATCAAGTACAGGCCTCCCCTCAAGGGACTTACACAGTGAAGGCAAGAGAAAAGCACCAGGTTAAGGGAGTGAGGTCGTTTTTCCAGAAAGCATCCCGTGGATTTCCACCTGGAGCGGGGGCTGCACACAGGCCTGAGGAGAAGGTGCTGGAAGCCCTGTGGTTTCTGATGGGGCAGCCACGCCTGGCTGATGGTCTCCAGATCTCCCGATGTTTTAAGGGAAAGAAGGAGATCTTTATTTTCTATCAAATGTCCAGAATCTTAAATATTGGCAATGAATTCAAAATTTAAACTTTTTATTTTTTGGTAATGTTTTGGTGGGCCAGACAAAATACGGGCTAGATTTGTCCTGTGAGTTCTCCTATCTTCAAATTCACCCAGCAAAGTGGGAGTGTTGGTGTCAAGTCTGAGAATCGGCGGCTGTCAGTTGTCACAGAGGTTTGAAAGACGAGAAAGGGCTTCGTAAATGTGTGACGTCACATTCTGTCAGCTGGGGATGGCTACTAGCTCCGGACCAGTGGACAGTGGCTAGTTGTTGGAACACCTGCTTGCATCTTAATGATTAATTAATGTTCACCCTGAATGTTTGTCTTGTTTTTTTCTTACTAGATTATAAGATCCTTGAGGGTGGGCCTAATACAGACCAAAACCTGTGCTAGTTTTCCATGGCTACTGGAACAAATTACCACCACTTTTGTGGCTCAAAACAACATATACCACCTTGCGCTGTGGAAGGTCAGAATCCACAGTGGGTCTCACGGCGCTGACATCGAGGTGTTAGCAGGGCTCGCTCCTGCTGTGGCTCAAGCGGAGAATCCATTTTCTTGCCTTTGCTGGCTGTTAGAGGCTGCCTGCACCCCTTGGCTCCTGGCCCCCTCGCTTTGCTCTCTACTCCACCTTTGCCACTCCTCCAGCGTGGAGCTCGGAGGGTGGGCGGGGGCAGAAGGGGGGTGGGGGGGCAAGCTGGCCAGGGGCAGAGGCAGCACGATAGGAGCTCTGGCATTGAGCTTGGGGTCAGAATCCCAGCTCACCACCTGTGCGACCTAGACAAGCCCCATCACCTCTATTTATTTGATTGAGATATAAGTGACATAGAACATTCTAAGCTTAAGGTATACAACACATTGACTCGATACACTTATATTACAACGTGATTGCCATTGTAGCGTTAGCTGACACCTTTGTCACATCACGTCATTATCATTTCTTCTAGTCCCATCACCTCCTGATGTCTCAGTTCAGCACCTGAGCAGAGGGGACAGGGACAATAGCAGCGCCTGCCTCGTGTGGTGAGGCGGGATGAGCTGGTCTGCCGGGAGGGCTGAGAACAGCCCCGCACATGTCAGGGTGACCAGCTGTCCTTTTGCCCAAGGACTTTCACTGCGATAACCTTGACAGTCCAGGCAGATGGGAACGAGTTGGTCACCTAACTAGGTGCTCAGCAAACACTAGCTGCCGTCACAGTCTTTGATGGCACTGCCAGCGTGTGGAGGACGGAAGGAGAGGGTGTGGTGTTGAGAATGGGAGGCTCCAAGACTGACCTTCAAGGAGGGGGAGGCCTGTGGGATTTTGATTTTTTTGAACAATTATCGTAAAAGGTTGCCCACCCTTTGGGACCTGATTTAAAATAGAGTGCCTCAAAAAAGGGAAGACATGAAGCCCCAAAGTCCAGGACTTCGGCATAATGGATGGTCCGGGGTTGAAAGGGAAGCCTTGGGTATCACCCGAAGGGACCCCACATCTGGATGGGTGTCCCCGGCATCACATGCCAGTGGTGGCACCTGCCTGGGGCCCGGGGGCTGGATAATTTTCTGTAACAACAAGATAACTAGAAATTTGGTGACTAGAAATTAGTTTACAGACCCACATGTTTTGGGATCTCTTTGTAAGTGTTGTGCAATCAGGATTCTCTTCTCAGGGCTTCTATTTCTGTGGATTTGTTGCAGTTTATAATCTCTCCCCCCCCCCCCCCACCAGGTGCTGTTAGCTGATACTGGAAGCTAGAAAAATCAGTATTCTAATCTTCCCTTCCTGAGCACGTGACTCTGGGGTTCAGGGACAGTCCCAACTTCCTCGGGGACAAGTGTCACAGAACCTGTGCATATGGACTGGGAACGTGTCATGGGTGATAACCATTAGAGCCCTTTTCCACATTTTTCTATTGATGGTGGAATTAATTGCTGCCTTTACGATGAATTCCACGCGTCTGTCTCTGCAGGAAGTCTGGGAACAGCCCTCTGCCCTCCGCATGGAAATACTCGTTGATCAGCTCCATCTTCTGCTTCTGCCGTGTTCACCCTCAGACAGCACAGTGGGGTCACAAAAGGGATCCACAGGCTGCACCCCCCTGGGCTCCAAGAGCCCCGGGAGCTGTTCCTGAAGCAGGCATTAGACAGAGGTTTCCAGTCCTTCCTGACGGTACCTGAAAAAACTTCAGCAAAATATGTGTATGCATGCACGCAGATATGTGTGCATATATACGCATGTGTGTATAATTGGGAGGGTTTCTTCAAACAGTACTTACCCTTAACATGCACTATGCACGCTGACATGTTGATTCTCGACCACGTGAACACGCTTACATGCAGGTGTATGTGGAACATACGGTAACCTACGCACGTAGACACACTGCCGACCAAGTTTAATATAACACGTACCCACATGTGCTATGCATTCTGACGTATCCTGCTCTATTCTAGTTTCATTTTTTTATTAGTTGCTGGCCGTGACCATGTAAGCTGATATCATAACTTACTAGTGGGTTGCAGCCCCATACAGACTGCTGCGTGACCCCAGGATCTTGCAGGCGTGTGGGCAGGATGAGGCGAGGCCTGCCATGCAGACAAGTGTTTCCCTGGAGGCTCTTGCAGAGGTGAGGTGGAGTGGGCCTGCTTCTAGCAGCTTCTGCCTTTGGGTGCTTCCCCTTTTCTCCTGGCCCTGACCTCTGTCTGGTTCCATTTCCCCTGGATCCTATTTTTTTTTCTAGCTGCTGTGGTGCCTGGGAGTAGGTCTCCACCCTCCTGCACTGTGTTCTACTTAGCTGAGCGAGAGAGGCCAGGTGGGAAAGCCCTTTGACTTGCTATTAGCTCATACGCTTGCGGTCACCACCGATGCCATGTCTCATTCAGTTACAGGGCACCCCTGTGAAGTGGTTGCTATCATTACCTGGTTTTACAGCTGAGGAAACTGTCTCCTCCAAGTGCCGACAGGCCCCAAGTCCCTCCCACAGCCAGAAGGGGAAAGGGCCGCCTTTCAGACCCAGACCTGCCTGGCCCCAGGGCTTGCATTTTTCATCCCTGTGCTGTCCAGACTCTCGGTTGCCTTTTCTGGCGACTCTGGTTTAAGGGAACAGCTCTAATGATGCCCTCGGAGGGAGAACACTCTCTTCTCTATGGGAAACGGCTCTTTAGAATTCGGTTGCCAGAGCTAGGGAACTCTTCTGGAGTCACAGGATGTGAAATGGATTTTGTTTTTAAAACTACAGGGAGTGATCAAAGCTGCAGTCAGTGTTCCTTTGCCTATTCCCTTTGCATCTCTATGTGCAGGGGCTGCCTGCTGACATTCAGCGGGTTGGAGGGAGGTGTCAAATTATGCTGCTGAAGTTTAGGAATTTCTGGGGAAACAATGCACAGCCAGAGGGTAAACCGCTCTGTACCAGTAATAAGCTCCCCGTTATTGGAAGTATCCAAGCCAAATGGCCCAAGTAAACTTCCGGGAATGCATCATTCGCATGCCCAAGACTTAGCATAGTGCTGCATAGAGTAAAGGCTCCATAAACGCTTCTTGTCTGCATGAGTTTCTGAGCTTGGGTGACCCTTCCTCCCCTGATAAATCGGAAAAAGTATGAATGTTAGAAAAAACAGTGAGCAACTACTCAATATATTCATTAGCTTTTCATCCTCTAAACGGCCACAGACAGAGGGTGTCCCGACGTTCCTGAAACCGAACTCAGTTGCTCATATTGGGAATACCCCAGGAATTCACGTATTTCATAAGCAGGAAGTTCTTAAGGGGTTGCCTTAATTCCCTTCTCCCACGAGTTGAGTGCATTTTCTGTGTTATCCTCACTGGCAATAGACATGTAAGTTTGCCTATGTCCACATGTCTATATAACATGCATGCTGACCCCTCCCCTCCCTGCATCCGCCCTCCCTTTCCCTCCCCTCCCCACCTATCCTGGCGGGAGGGGGTTTATCCTCGATGGAATTGAGTACCTGGAAGAGGCCACATCCTTCTGTGCTTGTCCTAGAGCCAGGTGGCAAACACGAGGGCCAAATCTGGCCTGCCCCTGCTATTGTGAGTGGGTTTGTTGGAGCACGATAAACTTGTACGTGTTGTCTGTGGTTGCTTCATACTACAAAGCAGAGCTGAGTAGTTGCCACAGAGACCATAAGACCCACAAAACTCAAAATATTTACTTATCTGGCCATTTATTGGAAAAGCTTGTGGACTCGATCTACAGGAAAAAGATTCAGGATAAATGTCGAAACTATGAGCACATATAGCACAGAATCTCCTGACAGACAAGGTCTCAGCACACTTGCCAAACAATCAGAGTGATGGGGCTGCAGAGCAATTCCGCTCCTAGAGAGATGCCCCAAAAGAACTGAGACAAGCATGGCTGGTCCCTGACTCACGGTGGTTTGACTTTACTGTGTTGTGAAGGCGATACACGTTCGGTAGTCACTGGCTTCAGATTTTGAAATCTGATCTTTTCCCAGGCGCGTGATCTCTGGTGACACTGAGCAGCGAGGGGGCATGGAGCCACAGCTCCCTGTGAGCTCTCCATCACGAGAGTAAATAACTGATGGTCTGCAGTACATTCATTGTGCTAGATGATTTTGCCCAACTGTAGGCTAATGGAATGTTTAAGGCAGACTAGGCTAAGCTGTGGTGTTAGGTTAGGTGTATTAAATACATTTTCAGCTTACGGTGGGTTTATCAGGACATAACCCATCATAATTCGAGGAGCATCTGTACTCGTGTCCAAATGCTTACATGTTCACCGCAGCAGTATCCTTAAGAGCCAAAAGGTGGAAACAGCCCAGGTGTCTGTGCGCGGATGACGGATAAACAAAATGTGCTAGATCCATACAATAGAATAATAAAGAGTGAAGTACCGGCACACACTACAACATAGGCGAACCGCAAAAACATGCCAAGTCTTGTTCTTTTGTTGTTTTTGGTTTATATACCACATATCAATGAAATCACATGGTTCTCTGCTTTTTCTGTCTGACTTATTTCGCTCAGCATTACACTCTCAAGATCCATCCATGTTGTCAGAAATGTTCCTATATCATCTTTTCTTACCGCCGAATAGTATTCCATTGTGTATATATACCACAACTTCTTCATCCATTCATCTATCGAAAGACATTTTGGTTGTTTCCATGTCTTGGCCACCGTAAACAAAGCTGCAGTGAACATTGGAGCACACGTGTCTTTATGTATAAATGTTTTCAGATGTTTTGGGTAGATACCCAGGAGAGGGATTGCTGGGTCATATGGTAATTCTGTTCATAATTTTTTTGAGGAACCTCAACGCTGCCTTCTATAACGGCTGACAGATGAGAAACAGAAACTCATAGACACAGACAATAGTTTAGTGGTTACCAGAGGGTAAGGGGGGTGGGGGGTGGGAGATGAGGGTAAAGGGGGATCAAATATATGGTGATGGAAGGAGAACTGACTCTGGGTGGTGAACACACAATGGGATTTATAGATGATGTAATACAGAATTTTACACCTGAAATCTATGTAATTTTACTAAGAATTGTCACCCCAATAAATTTAAAAAATAAATTAAAAAAACAAAACATGCCAAGTCAAAGAAGTCAGATTTCAAAGGTCATATATTATACGATTCCATTTATAGGAAATGTCTAGAATAGGTAAATCCAAAGAGACATATCAGATTAGTGGTTGCCAGGGGCTGGGGGAGGGGGCGTGGCTGCTTAATGGGTGTGCGGTTTCCTCGTGGGCTGATGGAAGGGTTTGGGGAGCAGATAGAGTTGGTGGTTGCACAACATTGTGAATGTGCTAAATGCCACTGAATGGGTCACTTTCAAGTGGTTAATTTTATATAATTTTATTATATAAATTTCACCTCAATTAAAAAACTGATGGGGCTGCTAAATAGTATGATGTGTCCCAGAGGGGTAGCTACAGCCTTGCGTGTCCTCCCTGTGTCTGTGATGCTTTTGGGCATGGGGTGTCTGTGATGACCCTGGGTCCCTTTCTTTTTTTTTTCCCCACAATTATTATTATGTTTTATTAGTTTCAGGTGCACAAGACAAAGCAATACTTAGACGTTTATCATTTATATCCCTCACACTGTGTGAACCCCCCTCTCCCCATCCACTATCCCTCTGACATCGCACAGAGCCATTACATTTCCACTGTCTCTATTCCTAATGCTGTACTCCGCTTCCTGTAACCATATACATACATATATATACATATACATACACATATACATATATAAAATTGTAGTTGACATTCATTATTGTTCAGTTTCAGGTGTACAGTGCAGTGATCAGGCATCTACATCATCACTGAGGTGGTCTCCAAAATGAGACATGTGTCCATCGGATACTCTACAAAATCTTTACAACATTATTGATTACGTTCCCGAAATTAATTTTCAAAACCCCGTGGCCATCTTGTGGTTACTGACTGTTTTCTAATCCCCTCACCTTCCCCCTTATCCCCACCCCCCCGCCCATCTAGCAACCCTCAGGTTTTCCTCTATGTCTCCAAAACTGTTTCTGATTAGTTCATTCACTTATTCTTTTCTTTAGATTCCGCATATAAGTGAGATCATATAATATTTGTCTTTCTCTGTCTGACTCATTTCACTTAACATAATGTTCTCTAGATCCATCCATGTTGTTGCAAATGGTAAGATTTCTTTCTTCTTTATGGCTGCGTAATAATTCCATTGTATAAATGTACCACAGTTTCTTAATCCAGTCATCTACCGATGGGCATTTCGGTTGTTCCCATGTCTTGGCTATTGTGTATAGTGCTGCAATAAACATAGGAGTGCATAAAGATTTTTGAATTGGAGTTTTGGATTTCTCCAGATAGATATCTAGGAGTGGAATTGCTGAATCATAAGGTAGTTCCATTTTCAGATTTTTGAGATACCTCCATACTGTTTTCCATAGTGGCTGCACCAGTCTGCAATCCCACCAACAGTGCACAAGGGTTCCCTTTTCTCCACATCCATGCCAGCACTTGTTGTTTGTTGATTTATTGATGATAGCCATTTTGACTGGGGTGAGGTGGTATCTCATTGTGGTTTTTGTTTGCATTTCTCTGATGGTTAGTGAGGTTGAGCATTTCTTCATATGTCTGTTTACCATCTGTATGTCCTTTTTAGAAAAATGTCTCTTCATGTCCTTTGCCCATTTTTTAATTGGGTTGTTTGTTTTTTTGGAGTTGAGTTGAGTGAGTTTTTTATAAATTTGTGATACTAACCCCTTATCAGATATATCATTGGCAAATATCTTTTCCCATTCAGTAGGATCCCTTTTTGTTTTATTGATGGTTTCCTTTGCTGTGAAAAAACTTTTTAGTTTGATGTAATCCCACATGTTTATTTTTTCTCTTACTTCCCTCACGTGAGGGGATATATCAGTAAAAATATTACTAAGGGTAATGTCTGTGAAGTTTCTTCCTATATTTTCTTCTAGGAATTTTATGGTTTCAGATCTTACATTTAAGTCTTTAAGCCATTTTGAATTTATTTTTATATATGGTGTAAGGAGGTGGTCCAGCTTCATTTTCTTGCATGTGTCTGTCCAGGTTTCCCAGCACCATTTATTGAATAGACTGTCTTTACCCCACCATACATTCTTGCTTCCATTGTCATAGATTAAATGGCCATATAGGCATGGATTTATTTCTGGACTCTCTATTCTGTTCCATTGATCTATGGGTCTGTTTTTATGCCAGTACCATGCTGTTTTGATTACTGTAGCCTTGTAGTATAATTTGATGTCAGGTATTGTTATACCTCCCACTGTGTTCTTATTTCTCAAGACTGCTGAGGCTATCCGGGGTCTTTTATGGTCTCATATAAATTTTAGGATTATGTGTTCTATTTCTGTGAAAAATGTCGTTGGTAGTTTGATAGGAATTGTGTTGAATATGTATATTGCCTTAGGCAGTATGGAGATTTTAACTATATTAATTTTTCCTATCCATGAACATGGTATGTGTTTCCATCTATTTATATCTTCTTTTATTTCTTTCTTCAGTGTCTTATAATTTTCTGAGTACAGATCTTTTACTTCTTTGGTTAAATTTATTCCCAGGTATTTTATAGTCTTTGGAGCAATTGTAAATGGGATTGCTTTTTTAATTTCTCCTTCTGATGTTTTATTATTGATATATGCAAATGCAATTGGTTTCTGAATATTAATGTTGTATCCTGCTACTTTACTAAATTCATCTATCAGTTCTAAAATTTCTTGGTGGAGTCTTTAGGGTTCTCTAAATATAGTATCATATCATCTGCATATAATGACAGTTTTCCTTCCTCCTTACCGATTTGGATGCCTTTTATTTCTTTTTCTTGTCTGATTGCTGTGGCTAGAACTTCCAGCACTATGTTGAGTAGAAGTGGAGAAAGTGGGCAACCTTGCCTTGTTCCTGATCTTAAAGGAAATGATCTTAGCTTTTCCCCATTGAGTATGATGTTAGCTGTGGGTTTATCATATATGGCCTTTATTATGTTGAGATATGATCCCTCTATTCTCACTTTCTTAAGGGTTTTTATCATGAATGGCTGCTGAATTTTATCAAATGCTTTTTCTGCGTCTATTGATATGATCATGTGATTTTTATTTTTCATTTTGTTAATGTGGTGTATCACATTAATTGATTTGCGGATGTTGAACCACCCTTGCATACCAGGGATGAATCCCACTTGATCATGGTGTATGATCTTTTTAATGTATTGCTGAATTCTGTTTGCTAGTATTTTGTTGAGGATTTTTGCATCTATGTTCATTAGCGATATCGGCCTGTAGTTTTCTTTTTTTGTGGTGTCTTTGTCTGATTTTGGGATCAGGGTGATAGTGGCTTCGTAAAAAGTGTTTGGGAGTCTTCCCTCCTTCTGGATTTTTTGGAAGACCTTGAGGAGAATAGGTGATAATTCTTTTTTGAACGTTTTGTAAAATTCACCTGTAAAGCCATCTGGTCCAGGGCTTTTGTTTGTTGGGAGATGGTTGATTACTGATTCAATTTCCCTGGTAGTAATCAGTCTATTCAGGTTTTCTGTTTCTTCTTGAGTTAGCCTTGGAAGGTTGTATGCCTCTAGAAAATTGTCCATTTCTTCCAGATTGTCAAATTTGTTGGCATATAGTTGCTCATAGTAATTTCTTAAAATTTTTTGTATTTCTGCGGTGTCTATTGTCACTTCTCTTTCATTTCTGATTTTATTAATTTGGGTCCTCTCTCTCTCTCTCTTTTAATGAGTCTGGCTAAAGGTTTGTCAATTTTGTTTATCTTCTCTAAGAACCAACTCTTGGATTCATTGATCTTTTGTATTGTTTTTCTGGTTTCTATTTCATTTATTTCCACTCCGATTTTTATTATCTCCTTCCTTGTACTCCCTTTGGGCTTATTTTGCTGTTCCTTTTCCAGATCCCTTAAGTGTGAAGATAAACTGTTGATTAGTGATGTTTCTTGTTTCTTTAGGTAGGCCTGCAATGCTATGAATTTCTCTCTTAGGACTGCTTTCACGACATCCCATAGATTTTGGGTCGTCGTGTTTTCATTTTCGTTTGTCTCGAGATATCTTTTGATTTCTTCCTTGATCTCCTGCTTGACCCACTCATTATTTAGTAACATGTTATTCAGCCTCCATGAATTTGTGTGTCTTCCAGTATTTTTCCTGTAGTTCATTTCTAATTTCATAGCACTGTGGTCAGAGAAGACAATTGGTATGATTTCAATTTTCTTAAATTTATCAAGACTTGTTTTGTGACCTAACATATGGTCTATCTTGGAAAATGTTCCATGTGCGCTTGAGAAGAATGTGTACTTTGCAGCATTGGGGTGAAATGCTTTGAAAATATCGATTAAATCCAAGTGGTCCAATGTGTCATTTAAGGCCATTGTTTCTATATTGATTTTCTGTCTGGAAGACCTGTCCCTTGTTGTCAGAGGTGTGTTGAAGTCCCCTACTATGATAGTGTTACTGTTGATCTCTGTCTTTATGTCAGTCGATATCTGTTTTGTATATTTAGGTGCTCCTATGTTGGGTGCATAGATGTTTACTAGGGTTATGTCCTCTTGTCGGATCAATCCCTTTATTATTATATAGTGCCCATCTTTGTCTTTTAATATGTTCTTCATTTTAAAGTCTATTTTGTCAGATATAAGTATTGCAACTCCAGCTTTTTTCTCATTTCCGTTTGCATGAAATATCTTACTCCAACCCTTCACTTTCAGCCTGTGTGTGTCTTTTGATCAGAGGTGAGTCTCTTGTATACAGCATATACAAGTGTCTTGCTTTCTTATCCACTCAGCCACCCTATATGTCTCTTGATTGGAGCATTTAATCCGTTTACATTTAAAGTGATTACTGATAGGTACATAGTTATTGCCATTTTTAAATTTGAGTTAGATTGTTTTCATCTTTCTTCTATTTATAGAAGTCCTTTTAGTATTTCTTGCAATGCTGGCTTGGTGGTAATAAATTCCTTTAGCTTATTCTTTTCTGGGAAGCTCTTTATCTCTCCGTCAACTGTAAATGATAGCCTTGCTGGATAAAGCAATCTAGGTTGTAGGCCTTTGTTTTCCATCACTTTGAGTATCTCCTGCCACTCCCTCCTGTCCTTCAATGTTTTTGTAGAAAAGTCATTTGATAGTCTTATGGGAGTTCCCTTGTATGTGACCCTCTGTCTTTCTCTTGCTGCTTTTAGGATTCTCTCTTTGTCTTTAACCTTTGCCATTTTAACTATAATGTGTCTTGGCGTGGACCTGTTTGGGTTTATCCTGGTTGGAACTCTCTGCACTTCCTGGGCTTGTATGTTGATTTCCTTCATCAGGTTAGGGAAGTTTTTGGACATTATTACTTCAAATATGTTCTCAATCCCTTGTTTCTTCTCTTCACCTTCTGGCATTCCTATGTGCGCATGTTGTTGCGCTTGGTGTTATCCCAGAGGTCTCTTTAACCATCTTCATTGTTTTTTATTCTTTTTTATTTCTGTTGTTCTGTTCAGGTGATCTCTGCTAACTTGTCTTCTAAGTCGCTGATTCGATCCTCTGCTTCATCTAACCTGCTGTTAATTCCTTCAAGTGAGTTCTTTATTTCAGTAATTGTGTTCTTTAGTTCTAACTGGTTGTTCATTATGATTTCTACATCCTTCTTTACGTCATCTCTAAGCTCCTTAAACATTCTTATCATCAGTGTTCTGAACTCTGTCTCTGATAGGTTGGTTACCTCTGTTTCATTTGGTTCCATTTCTGGAGGTTTCTTCTGTTCTTTTATTTGGGACATGTTTCTTTGTTTCCCCATTCTGGCTGACTCTCTGTGTTTGCTTCGATGTATTGGGTAGATCCCGTAGAGTTCTTAGTTCTTGCTGGGTTATCTTATGTAGTATGTGTCCTTTATATTTGACTTGCACTACTTTCTTCTCCTCTGCATGTGCTCCAAAGGTGACTCTTGTGTTGTGTATATTGTCCTGTTAAAGAAGATCTTTAACTGCTTTGCACTTGTGAGTAGGTGGGGTTAACTCCTAGGCTGACTAGTTGTGAGACTTGGCTCTGCCCACCGCAGGGTGTTCTGCTGCGTGAGGGTTGACCACTTAAATGTGGTTTGGCCTCTATGGGCTCTTGTGCCTGTAGAGAATTCCCTCTGAGTGTGTCACTTGTAGGTCAAACGCGGTAGTACTCTGCTTTGGTCTGGAGTTGGAGTCTGGGTATGTTGAATCTTGTGCCTCTTAAGCTGGGTCCTGGTAGGGCAATTTCAGAACAAAGCAAATCACCAAGCACCACAACAACAACAGCAACGAAGAAAAAATCAAATACATTCACATGTGAAAACAACCTACAACCCCCACTCAACACAGGCAAAGATATCAAAGATATAAAGACAAAACAAAACAAAACAAAATAAAAAGCAGGGCCAGGGCCGGCCCGGTGGCTCAGGTGGTTAGAGCTCCGTGCTCCTAACTCCAAAGGCTGCCGGTTCGATTCCCACATGGGCCAGTGGGCTCTCAACCACAAGGTTGCTGGTTCAACTACTCGAGTCCCACAGGGATGGTGGGCAGCGCCCCCTGCAACTAAGATTGAACACGGCACCTTGAGCTGAGCTGCCGCTGAGCTCCCGGATGGCTCAGTTGGTTGGAGCGCATCCTCTCAACCACAAGGTTGCCAGTTCGACTCCCACAAGGGATGGTGGACTGTGCCCCCTGCAACTAGCAACAGCAACTGGACCTGGAGCTGAGTTGTGCCCTCCACAACTAAGACTGAAAGGACAACAACTTGACTTGGAAAAAAAAGGCCTGAAAGAACACACTGTTCCCCAATAAAGTCCTTCCCCCCCCCCCCAAAAAAAAGCAGTGCCAGTCTTGGCTTAAGCCCACCAAGTAATCTCCAGGTTATCCTCTGCTGTACCAAAGAGTCCCCTGCGTATTGTGCAGGTAGAGCCAGTCACCTGGTGCCCAGAATGATGTTGGGACTACAGATTTAGATGCGTGGGGCTGAGGGGTCTGCATGGTAGTTTTTAAAAAGTCAGTGCAGTTTCTGCCCTTGCCTGCACATATGCACACTGAGAGTAGCACCCCCAGCCCTGTGTCCAGTTCTCTTGAGTCGTAGGGCACTTATTCCCTGTGTGTGTGTGTGTGTGTGTGTGTGTGTGTGTGTGTGTGTGTGGTGGGCGGGAGATTTCTATGCTGCTGAAAGCCCAGAGCTGCGTCTGCCGCCTACTGCTGATCCCTGGGAGTGCCTCTGCATTTGTATTGCCCCGCCCTAGGCAGGCCAGAAAGGGTGGGGGCTGGGGATGGAGGGGTCTTCTCTTTCCGAGCCCAGCTGTGTCACACTCCTCCCGCAGGCCAGAAAAGGTGGTGGCTGGAGGTGGAGGGGTCTCTTCTCCCCTAACCCCGCAAAAATCACACTCTTCCCAGCCTCTTCCCTGGGTCAGAGCTGCCCTCCAGTCTTCCCAGAGCCTGAGCTCTAAGGCTCCTCTGTAATCTGACACTACTCCTCAGTTCAGGGGCCAGTTTAAGTCTCTGGAAGGGTGGGGGTAGGATTGGAAGAGCAGGGAGAGCGGCCCAGGTATGGAGTTTGTGTCCTTTGTCCGGCCTAGGGCCCAACTGGAGGTATCAGCTGAGGTTATTGCCTCAAATGCTGGATATGCTGCCCCCCCGGCAGGAGAGATCAGCTGTGGGATGCAGGGAAAGAGCCCACCTCCTGGCTTTTGTGTTCTCTGTTCCATCCTGGGATCCCCTGCGTCCCCACAGCCGCAGATGCAGACCACGTCCCCACAGCCGCAGGTGCGGGCCATGTCCCCACAGCCGCAGATGCGGGCCGCGTCTCCACTCTGCTCCCTTCCCTCTCCCCCTGCTCGCCCAGTTTGCCCACCTGCAAGTAATCCTTGCATGAGTCTCTTAGCTGTTCTGCGTGATGAGCAGAGAGTCCTTTGATGGGTTATATGTCCCGTTTCTGATATGATCCAGAGGAGAACTCAAAAAGTGCGCCCTGCTGCCGCCATTCCTATGACGTCACTCCTGCTGGGTCCCTTTCAATACAACACTACACATATTTTTTCCTCAGGGCGTATTTTTATTAAGTAGGTAGGCAGAGTCTTCTTATCCCTCTTCAGAATTTCTCCATCATGTAGGTCCTGTTTGCTGCCAATAAACTTCCCTGTTCCGACCTTCATGGTGCTTGGAGTTGCTTGCACAAGCAATGGTTGCTTACATAGAATCCTTGTTTCCACAATGTTAGACATACGTACATTTCTTAGAGATGGCAGGCAGCTGGAGAAGGCAGAGAATGGGATGGAGATGCATAAACAAAGAAGGTCTTGTAGCAGGGTTCCGACAAGGACAGGATGGTGATGGCACTGGGAATGGGAGAGGCTGAGAACTGTGGTCAGAGAGAAAGTCCCTGAGGGCAATTAGCGTGAGGATGAGGCTCTTGGGTTGGGGAGGGGTAATGTGTTGAAGGCATGCTTGCCACACTGTGCAGGTTTGGAGGCACCGCTATACCATGGCTATATGTGTGGAGTCCCTGAGGTTGCATAGTGCACAGCCTGAGCAACTGTACATAGTGGTCTCTTGGGTGAAAATCAATTCACCAGACCAATTAGCCTAAATATTATTTCTTTTAGATGCCAGCATAATATGAAAAATTTCACTGCTAAATTTGGTTACTGATCGTAAACTATGTTTTTCTGTATATTTAATCAGCAGAAGCTAAATTCTCATCAACGCTGTTAATACATTTCTTTTAAAGTTCTTAAGCAATCCTATAAAACATCAAAGTAAGTTAATATGGCAAATTTAGCATCCTGGTTATTTGGCCAGTTGGTATTAATTTAATTGACTTTACCAGTGACCTGGGGCCCTGGAGAAGATGTTGGCTGATGAGTGTTGACAATTGAGATTGTAGGTGTACCCCAGTTTGCCCAAACCTGGCCCTTTTTGATCAAAGACAAATCAAAATCCCAGGGAGACAAATAGACTTGGCTGGCCGTGGCAGTAAGAGGACTGAGAAGAAGGTCGGGGCATCTGTCTTTAAGGGTTGTGTGCCTCTTGGGGCAGGCTGAGGCGATGGAGACATCCTAGGATGGGCTTGAACCAAATCAGATCTCCAGTCAACATGGCTGCTGTGGGAGCCAGTGTGCTGACCTTGGCCTTCTCATTGCAGCCGAAATCTCTGCAACACATCGTAGTATTAGTTGCACGGCATTGCTGGCTCATCAGTCCTCCTTCAGAATCTAGTGAAAGTTACAGACCTTCTCCCCAGACAAATGTGCACATATGGTGTATTCGTTTGCTAGAGCTGCTGTAACAAAGACCACCAACTGCGTGGCTCACACAGAAGAACTTTGCTGTCTCACACTCCGGAGGCCAGAAGTCTGCGATCAAGGTGTGGGCAGGGTGGGTTCCACCGAGGCCATGAGGGAGAATCTGTCCCAGACCCATGTCCGTGGCTTGTAGGTGTCCGTCTTCTCTGTTGTGTCTTCGCATCATCTCTATGCGTGTCTCCGGGTCCAGATTTCCCCTTTTCATAAGGACACTTGTCATATTGGATTAGTGTCCTCTTAATGTCCTCACTTTAACTCGATTACCTCTGTAATGACCCCATCTCCAAATAAGGTCACATTCTGAGGTGCTGGGGGTTAGGACTCTGATATGTCTTTCCTGGGGGGAATACAATTCCACCCATAACACCTGGCAGTGCACATTTGCCCAGAACGCAGAGAGAGCCTAGCTGTGGTAGGTGATATGTTTCTTCACAGTTCTTGCTTCCCTCTGGCCCTGGCCACGGTCTCCCTGTGCTTGGGATGTTTTCTCCACCCTGTAGATGTTAGACGTGGCTATGTGACTTGCTTTGGCTAATGGAATGTGAGCCGGTATGACACAAGCAGTGGCTTTGCATGTGTTCGCGTGATTTGGCCTGGCTTCTTGACCTCCTGCCATTTATCACGAGAAGGACATGCTCCATGCAGCTGCTGCTGGGTTAGCCTGGGTCCCAGAATGAACAATGTATGGAGCTGACTGGAACCCAGTCTGTAGCCGGAAGCAGAGCTGCCCCAGCCAATCTGTGAGCAAGAGGCAGATGTTTGTTATTTTTAAGTCACTAAGATTTGGGATTGTTTGTTAGGTGGCATTATCACAGCGATTGCTGATGAATACAAGAGATCATGACTCTCAGACTGATAAAATACCTGCTCTTTGTGGAATAATTCAGGGTTGCAAATTTGATATAGACTCATCTGAGATCATTACTGAATCTAATGCGGCTATTTCAGAGATGAAGAAACCAAGATCCTGAGGTTAAGTGACTGACCCAAAGTCACACAGCTGAGGTTAGGAGCCAGAATTCTTGACTTTTCTCCTGATGCTCTGTGTACGGTAGAATCCTGAAGAGGTTGGTATAGCAATAGAGTAAACTGAAAAGCCAACTCGATTAGCTCTGTAATAAAAATATCTCCCTTTAATCTTTGGCTTCAGCGCCCTTGACAAGACCTTTAAAAGACACTAACGTGAAACAGAATGAATTTGAATTGCATCTCTTCGTTTTTTTGTTGGAGAGAGACCGGAGCAAAAGTAGGTCAGCAGACCTGGGACTGATGGACTTATAGAAAGTTTACCAACAGGGAGAGGATGAGGAAAGGGGTGTGCCAGCCAAAAGCAAAGGAAATTTAGAGAGAAAGGCTAGGAGGAAGGGAGGAGAAATGAAACCTGTGTGGGGGAAGGGAGAGAAGAGACTGGGAAATAACACAAACACGTGGCCTGGGCATCAGCTCTGGGAAATCACACAGCCTCAATCTGCTGGCCCATGGGGCTTTAGGAGAACCTCCACCCAGCCTTCAAATTGCCACGAACAACAGTTGTCCTTAAAAACCACAGCCCCTGGAGCCAAAGACAGCAAGTTCTACATGGGGCGTCCCCAGTGCCAAGTTGGAAGGAGACCATGGAGCTTGTGGAGCTCACACAGAATCGGTGGCCGGGTTGTGAAGCAGTGAGACTAATGAAATCCTAGTGGTGCTGGAAGCACTGGCCTGTGGCTGAGAAGAGACGCCAGGAGCGAAAGGGCTTCCAGCACTTCCAGGACAGTTCAGCAAGAAACAGCCCGAGGCGTCTTAGGGTTTTCAGTGATGAAGCGTTTTGTGTAGGCCGCTTAACTGGCCTTAGGTCCACCTGCCTTCAGGGCTGGCTCCCTAATTTGTGAGGCCTGTGCAAAGGTGCAGGCCCCCTTGCTCAAATATCATTAAGACTTTCAATACGGCAACAGCAGAAATTTGAATGTAACGCGGGTCCCTTCTGAGCACAGGGCACGGGTCCCATGCCCAGGAAGCAGGCCCTGACTATTCGAAATCAGCTGGGATGATTGATCTCCCTTCAGGTGCGACAGTTCAGTGGTGGGCACACACGTTTTGAACTACAACGTAGGTATTCAGTGCATTGCAACAAAAGAAGTATTTTTCCTACTTAGAAAATGCCAGGATTGAGCGCTCCACCAGGGCAGTGAAGCTTCTGCTGTTCCCCAAGGGAACGGGAGTGATCTGATACCATTTTGGCAGGCTGATAAACTGGAAGAATTTTCACGCAAGTGGCAGATATGAACAGCAGACGCTGTCTGTTGGCCCAGCTCCAAGGAAATTCTCCCAGGCCACCTTGTGGCACCAAACACGTATCTTTTCCAGGGAGTCCAAAATATTTCAAAGATGCTGTCTACCCAGGGTTGCCAGGTAAAATCCAGGATGCCCAGGGAAAGTCAGATTTCAGAAAAACAACAAATACTGTTTTAGTATAAGTGTGTCCCAAATGTTGTATGGGACATACTTGTATTAAGACACTATTCGTTATTTATCTAAAATTCAAATGTAACTGAGTATCCTGTACTTTTATTGGTTAAATCTGACAACTCTGTATCTGATGCACACTTAAGACACTGGGTTGTAAGTGGCAGCTTCCGAATGGCTCAGGAGGCCACGCTGGGCTGACACCTGAGCGATGGGACATGGACCAATTGTGGGAACTCTTAGAATTCTGGTCTGTGTGACTCGTAGGGCTTCTGAGCAAAGCACAAAACTGGGTGGCTTACAACAACGGAAACGTATTCTCTCACAGCTCTGGGGGTGTGGCGGGGGCGGGGTGGACATCTGAAATCAAGGTGTCCCAGGGCCATGCTCCCTCTGGAGGTGCCAGGAAGAACCAGGTCCAGGCCTCTCTCCTGGCTCTTGGTGGCCCTAGAAGTCCCTTGGCTGAAGTGGCAGCATACTTCAGTTTTCACAGGGTGTTCTCCCGTCACCTCCTCACGTAGTTCTCCCTCTGTGTGTGTCCCGATTTCCCGCTTTTATAAGGACACCAGTCGTATTGGATTAAGGCTCACCCTAATGACCTCATTTTAACTTGATGACGTCGGAATGACCGGATCTCCAAATAAGGCCACATTCTGAGGTATTAGGGTGTTTTGGTCTGTTTGGGCCGATATAACAGAATCCCATAGACCGAGTGGCTTACAAACGGCAGACAGGAGGCCTGGGAGTCCAGGATCCAGGTGCTGGCAGATTCCGGGTTTGGCGAGAACCTGTTCCTGGTTCACAGATGGTGCCCTCTCGCTGTGCCCTCACATGGGGAAGGGGTGAGGGAGCTCTCTGGGGTCTCGTATAAGGGCGCTGATCCCATCATGAGGGCTCTGTCTTCATGACCTCACCCCCAAAGGCTGCACCTCCTAATACCATGACATTGGTGGTTAAGATTTCAACATAGACATTTGGGGTGGGGGTGGGGCAAATATTCGTTCTACAAGGTAGGTGTCAGGACTTCTACATATCTTTTCTTTGGGAACACAATTCACCCAGGACTGTCTAGGGCCTGTCTGTTCTTAAACTTGGTTGGATGGCTGACATCCAGAAGGCTGGAGAACCAGTCTGTCCTGGCCTGTGAATCATCAGTCTTACTTGTTGACAGTTCAATGGGATGACAGCCATGGTAAATCCAGAGGTGTCAAGTCATAGAAAGACAGCTCATCAGAGGACAGGAGAGGGCCAGGGCCATCCACGGAGAGGCGAATGTGTGTCTGCTCAACACGCCAACGTCTGTGTGGACATATGGAAGTTTTCAAGTGGAATGGCGACCACGCACGCTTACATCTGCAAAGTAAACATTTCTGGAAACACTTGCTTCATGCAAGCAGCCCACGCATTTTGCACAAAATGTTACACAAGCTTTGGAAGTCATGGGTGGGATTGTTTGCAAAAATCCTTTGGAGCCTTATAACAAATGTTTGCCTGTTTTGAAGCCTAAAACAAACAATCCTTATATTTCAAAAACGTCAGCCAATGAGAAAGACATTTTCAGCTGAAAGGGACGAAGGAAGGAATCATTGGAAAGGAAGTATTGACTGGATCCTGTTGGTCAAGCAAAGAATCAGCCTGGGACTCTGAGCACATTCGTAGCTTTCATCAGAAATGAGGGTGACAGCAGGGCTTCAGATAATATTTTGTTGAATAGGCTTAACGCCATTTTAATAAGGATGGGCGTCTGATACCTAGAATTGGATATGTGAAATCAAAGACCACCCTGATAATATTCAAAGGAAGCTGTGGCCAAGGCGGGACAATTGGTGGTGGATACATATCTGGCTTCCATTAGCCTCGTGTCTCCTGTTTCCTAATGGGAAGAGGTGGGTTGACAAGACCATCTTGGCAGGCTGATAAACTGGGTGAATTTTCAAGGTAGAGGCAGATATGAAATGGTCTTTGAGAATCCTTCCAGGAATTACAGCTTTGAAACTTGAGGAGTTCTGTCGGTCAGTGCTGCCCAGTAGAAATACAATGCGAGCCCTCTTGTAATATAAAAACTTTTAGTAGCCACATTAAAAACACAAGAAGGAGCAAAGTTAATTTTGATAATATAGCTTACGTAACCCAATATATCCCAAATATTATCATCTCACCATATGGTAAAATAAAAAAATTTGAGATTTTTATGTTCTTTGTTTCATACCAAATTAAAATCAAGCCTAATTTTCACATTTACAGCACATTTCCGTTCTCAGTTCCAACCAGTTATGCTGTGGGTGCTCCACAGACACAGGGGCTAGTGTTACCATACACAACTCAAAGTGTGGTCTGTGTGGACCGGGTGTCCTTGCATCAGCTGGCAGCTGCAGAACCTCAGGCACCCCCAGACCTGCTGACCCAGCAGCTGCCCTGGGGAGGTGCCCTGAATTGCTGCGTCTTCTTATCTCGCGGCTGGGGGTGAAAGCTCCTTGCAAACAGCGAAAGAGAAAAGAATGTCCCATCCCCTGCTCATCCTATGCGGCATGAGAAGGTCCTACCCAGGTTCGGGATGAGCAGAAGCAGGGAAGGGGCGGCTGTTCGCTGTCAGCCCTGGAGGGAGCTATCGCTTGCGCTGGTTTGTGTCCTGGGTCCCAGGAACCGGTTCCTTTGTTGTATCCGGGTGCCATCAGGGAGGTGGGTGGGTTGTCTAAGCCTTTCTTCTGCTTTCTTTTCTTTTCTTTTCTTTTATTTTATTTTATTAAATTTATTGGGGTGACAATTGTTAGTAAAATTACATAGATTTCAGGTGTACAATTCTGTATTACATCATCTATAAATCCCATTGTGTGTTCATCACCCAGTCAGTTCTCCTTCCATCTCCATATATTTGATCCCCCTTACCCTCATCTCCCACCCCCCACCCCCCACCCCCCTTACCCTCTGACAACCACCAAACCATTGTCTGTGTCTATGAGTTTCTGTTTCTCATTTGTTCTTCTGCTTTCTGTTGGCTTTTCTCCCACATGTGGGCAGCCTCAGTGTTCACAGAAGGGAACCCTATAGATAGCAGTTCCAGCTTGTGACATTTACTGGAAAATCGGTCCAAGTGACGTGACTTTGACCCCTTCCCTTGCTGATCCCAGGGTCCATGTGGTCTCAGCAGAGGTAGCTATGGCTGGGGAGTGAAGCCTGGCGGGGCCCAGCCACAGTCTCCTGCTTGGGATGATTGAGCATGTAAAGGGGAGGCCTCCTTGGTATCAGAGGGGAACATGGGCCTGCTTGTGTGCATGGGCGAACGTCTCACCTCTGCTCCTCACTAAGGCGCCTCACCCAACTCCATGGTGTCATAGCCCGAGAGTGTGGTTTGTTGAGATCGGAGAGGACATTTGAGAGTGACCCTGGAGAGAAGCAATGAACTACAGGCACCGGGAACGGTGCACATATGCAGATGTGATGTGGAGATGCTGGGTGATCATCTCCTAAGAGGAAACCGAAGAAGTGCCCAAGTTAAGGTTTTACCAGAAATCAAATCATCCTTAGGCAGAAGAGAGGAAAGAAGAAAAAACAAAACAAAACCATGAAGAAATCCGATAGATTATGGAGAAAACTATTCAGCCAAGTCCTCCCAGGGTATAAATGACTCTGGGAGTGGAAAAGGCCCAGTGATATCTGTATTCACATTTCGAACCCTTCTAGAACTTTCTAGGCTGGTGAGTTACATAAGCCTTGCTGAGATCTCTATCAGCATTCCTTTAATATGATTTTAAAGAAAGATTCCTAAGAAGGGACTGGCACACAAGATCCTTTTACACAAATACTCCGCTGGAAAACAAATTCCCTGCTTGTAGGAGGTCTGTGGCTCAGGGTCTCTGAGGAAATAGCTGCCAGGAGAACTACCGCCAGCATGTTCCACCCACACTTTGATGACGGGAAGTACGATTCCTTGTGGAAAAAGACATTAGAAGAGTGTGTGGGATCTTTTACCAAAACAAGAAAGATAAAATGCCCAAGTCATGTCTGGCACAGAAGTTTCTAGAACAGTTGTTACCTAATAATGTCTCCTTCTGGGACATGCAGGTAGTCAGATATGTGAAATGATTGGACTTTGTTCATTCCTTTGGTAATACTGATTGGAATTCTGGAAGCACAGATAAAACTTCATTCCATGACATGGTGCCTCATGTTAAAAACCAAGTGACCCACGCGCCACCTCACCCCAGATATGAATTTTAAGTGCTAAGATGCACTGTGCGATGACGCTAGCACTTCCTGAGAGAATGTTACCCGAACACAAGGCTGAAGACTCAAGAATATTACTTCAAATGACTCATAGTTCATCTGTTCTTAAGCACTATAACAAATATCTGTTTTCCCTAATTATCTCAGACATATATGCCCGTTGTAGAAGGTTGGGAAATTAGAGTGTAGAGTAAGAAATGATATTCACCATAATAATCCCACCAGCCAGAGCAGCTGCTGTGAACATTTTGGTATAGAACATACTGATTTGCATAGCTCGGGTCATACTGTATTAATTTTTTCCTTCCCTTTTTTACTTAATCTTATGTCACAAGTTTTTTCCAGGTCACTGAAAATTCTGTGTAAGCATGATTTAAAGACTTTTAGTATGGAAATTTAAAAAATACCAAATTAGAGAGCAGTTTAGAGAAGCGGAACTGCCCTGACATGGCCAGTCCTGTTTCTTCCAACTTCTCTAATCTCCCCTTTTCAAATTATTTTCAAGTAACTATCCAGGAATCATATAATTTTTACCCTCTAAAAATTTCAGTATATATCTGAAAGATAAGAAAAAGACATATTAAAAAAAACAATAATACCAATAAAAGCACAATACCATTATCTCATCTAAAAACAATGATAATTTTTTAATATTACCAAATATCCAGTCAGTGTTTACGTTTCCCTGAGTGTTTCACAAATTTTATTTTTATTTTTATTTTTTGACCATCTGTTTATTTGAATTGGGGTCCAAACAAGGTTGGCTCATTTAGATTTGTCCATATATCTTTTTCTTATTTTCTTTATTTGTTGATGAAACCAATAGATTTGGCCTGTCTTATACTAGAGTCTGGTATTGCTGAGTGAATGGCCATGATTTGGGCTAACATGTGCCTCTCTCTTCTCTCTTTTCATTTTCTTATCCACTAATAGTTAGATCTAGATCAAACTAAATAGTTTGATCAGATTTAAGTTCAAGTTTTGGAGAGTGTAACGACGACTTCATAGATGTTGTTGGGTCTTTCGTATGGAAGTACTTAATGTCACATTCTCTCTTTTTTGTAATTGTCGTTACCAAGATCCATTAATTCATTAAGAGTTTCAAAATGGTAATATTAGATAATTTCTTTGTTTACCATGTTTCCCTGAAAATAAGACCTAGACAGACAATCAGCTCTAATGCATGTTTTGGAGCAAAAATTAATGTAAGACCCGGTGTTATGTTATGTTATGTTATGTTATGTTATGTTATGTTATGTTATGTTATGTTGTATTATATTATATTATATTATATTATATTATATTATATTATATTATACCCTGTTTATATTATAGTAAAATGAGACCGGGTCTTATACTAATTTTTGCTCCAAAAGATGCGTTATTGCTGATTGTCCGGCTGGGTCTTATTTTCAGGGAAACACAGTATTAATCAGAATCCCTTTCTCATCAATTCTTTTGTTACCCTGCAGCTTGTATTACGGAGGCAAGGCACAGTAAATGCCAGGTTGGTTTTCTTTATCGGTTTTCACAGTATTGATGTGTTCAATACCATCTTCCGATTGTGATTGATGAGGAGCTTTTAAATATTATGAATTTATGGATTTTGTCCATTGCAGTTATTATTCTTACTGATGCTCAAATTGTACCATTTTGGGTGAGCAAGAGCTTATTCAGGTTGACTCCTTATTTCTGTTGACATGTCTTTAGGAATTTTTGGCAGCTTCCTTATTTTCTGGAGGACAAAATTTTAGATTTACCTGTGTGTTTCCTGCTCAGATCTGGGGTCAGCCATTCCTCCCAGCAGCCCTGGGTCTTTTTTGCTGGGAAATGGTATGTGGCGACCACAATGCAGTAAGTACTAGGAATGCTGGTGCTACAGGGTTGATAGTTATTTCTGGGCCTTTTCAGTGGACAGTATGTAATTTATTAACGATAAAACACATCCTAGACTCATACATGATTTTGTGAGTCATGTGGGTGGGCAGGGCTTGGCTGGGTGATTCTTCTGTTCCAGGCGGCAAAGTCAGAGATCCCTCAGATGTGTTCAGCATGGGTCAGTCTGGAGGGCCCCAAGGTGGCTTCATTCCCAAGTCTGGTGATGGAAGTGGATATCCTCAGATGTCCCACGATGTCACTGGCACCGCCTTCTGTTGGTCCCGCAGGTCTCTCAGGCCAGCCCAGAATTAAGGCGATGGAAACTGGATCCCACTGCCCCACAGGAGTCCCAAAGAATATACGGCTGTGTTTAATTACCCCCAAGGCTTATGGATTTATTCTAATGGTTACCTTTCACTCGTACCCGAATATAATACCTGTAGTCTCCTCTTTCATTTTGCCTCTGGTGTCTTGGTTCCCTCTATGAGCAATACTGAAATCAGCTGTTAACCTCTTCATTCTCTTCCCCTGCCTATTCCGCACGCTGTGCTTTGCAGTAACAGCCGGAAAGCTTGTTCTACTTCCCATGAACCCACCATTTGTTATAGCGGTCCTGTATTTAGTTATCCCAGCATGACGCTGCTGCGTACCTCCCTCTACCCATTCCAACCATCACTGGTTCTTCGTTCTACAGGTGAGTATTTGACGCTCCCCAGCATTTCTTCCGTCCGCGCCTGCTCACTCTCTCTGGATACGTGTGTACGATCAGGTGGATGGTGTGGGAAGCGGCACTGCCTCTTAGCCTCTCAGCCTCACGTTCCCTCCTGCTCCTTTTGTAGCGTCCACAGTTCTTTTCCATCTGTGGCCATTTCCCTCTTGGCGCTTGGCTAATGTTGTTGACCAACTCACTCAGAGGGTAGAGGCTGCGTGCCACCGTGTGTGCTTACGACATTTAATCCTGTAGCCCTGGTGCGTGTCCCCACACGCCTGCTTCTGTCACTGCCCTGACCGTGGCTGGCACCTCGGACATGGGGGCTGGGGAAGCTGGGGCAGAACCCGTGCACAGGCGTGGAGAGGCGGGCATTGCTATCGGAGCACAACTCTGCAGGACAGCAAGCTGCCCGGTAGCGCCGTGTTTGGCGAGGGCAAGTCCAAGGCTTTCGCACGTGTAGTAAGGTACATAGAAGGTAAGGTCGGGAGGGCTGAGGTTAATGCATGAGCTGAGACAACTACAAAGGTCGATGGCACAGTGATTGCGACAGGCAGTCTAGGGCTGTTCAGTCTGTGATTTCAGGGAGCAGATTCGCATTACCGCAGCTGCTGGGGGGGGTGGTGCGGCTGATGGTCAGGAACCTGAGGGGGGTTGCAGGGGGAGGGGTGGCAGGGGAAGGGGAGGAGAAAGACAGTGAGGCCTCAGGGAGAGCAGGATTTTTGTGTGGAGAGTGAGGCCTCCCAAAGCGCGAGGTGTCTCGCTCCCCCAGAAGCCGGCAACCCTGGGAAGGTTGAGCGTTTGTTTCGTTTTTTCCTGGGGTCCCTGCGAATCTCAGTGCCGTGGCCGTTGCCTCCCGAGCTGTTCCTTTTCATGGCGTGGGCAGGAAGGCACGGGGAGTCATCTGGAGGCCTGAATGGACGGGAGGGGCCGCAGGGCAGCAAATGACTCGGGCCTGAGGCCTTGTGCGTCTGTCCTTAACGGGTCAGGCTAGAGCCGGCGTCTTCCTGGAGGGCTAACATCCCACCACAGAGAAGGCACAAGCAGGTCAGCTGGTCCTTCTCTGTGTCATCCTGCCTGGTGGTTAGAGGGGTCCTGCCAGGGTCTCCTAGGTGCCTGTCGCCTTGGTGGCTGCCCGGGGCTGGCTGGTGTGGGGACATGGGGAATGAGATGTGGGGCCCAAAGGTGACAACTCTCAGGGGCGGGCTGCAGCCTGGTGGGCTTCCCCAGGCTCTGGGCAGGGGTGGGGCAGGAGGGGATGGAGATGAGGGCCTTTGCTGGGGACGCATTACCGCTGTCCTCCGGACCAGCGCTGTGCTAGGAGGCGCGTGGTTCTAGGAGGTTCCAGTGTGGCCCACGTTGGCCTGGGCCTCACCGGCTTCAGGGTCACTAGGAAGGTCAGGTCTGTCCACACGTGGAGTTAAATGACCTCAGAGGCTAGTGGTGCGGAAACTGCCCAGGCGGCGTGGTCCTTCTGCTGCGGTTCCTCGGGTTGCGGTGTCATGACCGCAGCCTTGCTAGTGCAGACACCAAGGGACCGACAGCGGAGCTGGGGACAGTCCTCCCCAAGCAAGGGGCAGACAGAAGCTGGTCCAGCAGGTCAGGTGAGATGTTGTGTTTGCGGGCTCTGACCAGCCTTCACACCGGCCGCCGGCCTCTCCCGTGTGTCCTCCGGTCCCCTGCTGCATTCTAGGACGCGGGGCGGGGGGTGGGGGTGGGCACGCGGCCCATGGCGGCCTCAGTGACCAGCTGCTCCACGCGCGCCTTAGGCCCTGCTGCCTGAGCCACATGCCAGGCCCCAAGTGAGCGGGAACATGCCTCTGTCACCCAGTGCTGCACCCTCCACTTCCCTCTGCAAGTTGTTGGTTTAGCGCTTCCAAGCAGATGCACGTTAGGTCATCTTGTGGGTGGGGCTTGTGGCCAGGGCACAGTAGGTATAAGCTTCCCCATCTGGAAAGCCAAAATATGGGTGCAGAAATGTCAAAGGTTCTTGAAACTTCCTGGTGGGGTGCGGCATCAGGGGCTGCAGATTGGGGTGAGCGGCAGGGGGCTGTGCAGTGTTGACAGGCTGCTGCTGGGGTGCCCTGGGCTGGGGAGTGTGCAGGGCCCCTGGCTGCCAGCAGCCCTCCTCTGACGCCTGTGGCTGTCGGTGGAGAACTTCCCAGCCCTGCCCTTCATCTTGGGGACAACTGTGCAGAAGGGGTCAACAGGTTCTGGGCTTGGATCCCAGCCACCACCTGCCTTGGTCCGTGCAGCCTGGCCAGCCAGCTCTGTGGCACTGGAGGGGCCGGACGCCAGCAGATGGCTTGGGGCTCCCCTGGAGGAGGAAAGGTCCGGGCCCTGTAAATGCCACCTCAGGGTCGTCATCCGTGGCTTTCAGCAAGTCTGTAAGCTGTAGCTTGTCCTAGGGAGAATCAGAATCCCCAGAAGGGTGTCACGGCCATGGCGAAGCTGGCCCTGTGTCAACAATTCCAGCTGTGGGTCACCCTGCAGGTGATTTCTTCCCTGAGAAACAGCCACCCAGGGACTTAGCCCAGTGGTTCCCACCAGGAGAGGCTGTAAACACGAACTGTATAAAGGGGAGAGAAAAGGCAATGTTCTAGAAAATTCAATGGGTGGGGTGAGAGGATTGTTTGTGCCTGTGTGTGTGCACGTGTGTATGTGACAATTCTGAGATCCATATACAGAAACTGTTTGGATTAGTCACCATAGGCTGACCTCTATAACAAGCAACCCCAATATTTTAGCGGCTCAATAGCATAGAATTTATTCCTTGCTCATGTAAAGTCCAGCCGATGGTGGGGATTTGTCGGAGGAAGTCTGCTCCACACATCATGTAGGCACCCAGCTTTCTCGTCTCATGGCCTTGCTATTTTCAAGGCCTTGCTATTTTCAAGGCATCCCCTCCATTCAGCCAGAGGATGTGGGAAGAGAGTGTATGGAGGGTCGCATAGAGCAGAGCTTTTTATGGGGCAGACTGGGAAGTGGCCTAAGTTCCTTCTGCCCACATTCCATTGGCCAGAACGGTCACACGTCCACCTGTCTGCAAGGGAGACTGGAGAGTTGGTCTAACTGTGTGCTGAGGAGGCAGAGGGACCCAGGCGGACACAAGGCCCTCTCTCACTCTGGCCAAACTGCAAATTCATAAATCAGACCGTCTTGGCAAAGGGAAAACAGCCTTTATATTGAATCAGACAACATAAGTACCTATTCAATTCTTTGGGATTCGGTTGCTTTTTGACTCAGTGACAAGTCTTTTAAAATGAGTATCTTGTTAATAAAGTTTTTCTCAAAATTTGGTCAGGCTCTGTAGGCCAAATTAAAATTTGCTGTATAAAGGTCTTAAGACATATACTTTTAAAAAAACATTGTCCAAAACTGTGAAGGGTCCTAGATTTTACCGACGTGCAAGCTCACAGACAGCTTGCCGGTTCCTGGGTACTGGCAGACGGTGCGCGACGCTCGGCTCAGAGGTGATCCGTCTTGTTCTGCGGTCGCCTCAGCCCAGAGCTCACCCGCACAGAGCAGCCTCACGCAACACGAATGAAGGAAGAAGTAAATGAGTAACAAATATTCATTTGTGGTGAACTCATTATTATTCACAATAAATGAATATTCACGTATAGAAATGAATATTCACATAACAAATGAATAAGTCAATATTCTGACCTACTCTCATCAAGCCCCTTCTCCCCGTTTGTCCCCGTCTTAGTGAAGGACGCCTCTCAGTTGCCCAAACAGGAAACCAAGAGCCATCTCCGCTCTCTACCATATGGAAATGATCACAAGCGTGAAAACACCTACCACCCCAAAGTGGTTCCTCCATGTACCAACTCATGTTGTCTTGATTCTGTTGCTGCTGGTTTTGAAGCTGGAAGAAGGAGCGAGGGATTGCAGGAGCTGCTAGAAAGCGGGAGAAGGCAAGGAAACAGAGTTCCCTAGAGCTTCCAGAAGGAACTAGCCCTGCTGAGACCGCCATTTTGGTATTAGCCATTTCAGATTCTGACCAATACTGTGCGGTCATTTGTTACAGCAGCACGGAAGCCAGTCCACTTGGCAAGGAGAGACCAGGCTCACTAGGATCCCCCCCTCCTGTGGGACAGGCCAGGGCTGCTGACGTGGGTCCGCGCCTGAGAAGTGTTGTTTGCAGGCTGGGCACAGGCGGAAGGGGCGTTCCTTGGGCAGGGGTGGGAGAGTCTCTGAAAAGGTTTCCAGGCGAGGCTGGAAGGAGCCAGAAGGGAGTGTTGTGACTCCTCCATTCATGTATGTGATTGAGTCTTCAATGTGTACGAAAGGGCATGGGGACAGGTGCGGAAGGGAGAGCTGAAAATTAGCATACAGGTGCACTGCGGCTCAGTAAACCAAGCCCTCCCTGTATTGTTGGGAGACGAGGATATTTTTTTCCTTTGCAGGGTATCTGTGACTTCTCAAAGTGTCTTACTTCAAGGGGATTAAGATCTTAGAAGCTTGGGTGAGGTCGATTTTCCTGCTAAATTTTGGCTGCTGAGATAGTCGTTTTTTTTCTTTTTGCACTTTCTTTTAAACAGTCTTTTCCTCTCCTGATTGCTTCTCCCTCATGGGTTTCCAGCAGAACTTGGAATTTAATGAACAGAAAAAATTACACATGAGATTTAAATGCTGAATGTTCTAAATTTCTAAAAGGAGACTATCAGAAAGGAAAAATGTTCAAGTAGCATCTAAGAGGAAGAGAAAAAGTGAAAGCAAGATTAAGAATGAGATTTTGCATGGTCATGAAGAGAGGGACAGTAAGAGGAAGAAAGCGAGGGCCTCAAATGACCATATAACCTACCCTGAGCTTTGTCTCACGAAGAAGGGTGGATGGATGGAAATATGAGAAAAGGAAGGTCAGGTCTTTCCCACAACATTCGAAAGGCCTAACAAGGGAGGCATGCTTCACACACATGATTGTCTGATTTTTTTTTATCTCTTGTCTTCTATTAGATGACTTTTCTCAAAGCCCATCACATTAGAAAGATGGCTTTTAGAATTAGGCACTTTCTTTCTCATACTACTTGAATAGTAATTCCAGTCATTCAGCTTGTAGAGTCTTGGAGCACAGATCACATTTTCTTCCATAGCATGGCGTTGTGATGCTCTGTGGCTCACTGGATCGTGGTATACTATACATTTTTTGCCTGACTCCAGCTATATATATGGTCCTTATGATTGAAAGAGATAGTGTTTAAGGTCTCATGCATGTATATATTTATGGAAAATGCAGAATGCTTTGTCTTCACACTCAACACCATGGAACTCGCATGTACTTGTTGAGTGACTTTACGGGTTATTCGGTACTTATCCTCTTTAGAATGGCCTAGAAGTTACGAAATGTGCCTTGGTGTTGGTAACTACCCTGTGCCTTGGAGCTGACAAATAGTCTTGACTCAAAGATGTCTCCAAACGCTTGCAGGTAGACGTGCTCTGTGGTGCCTTTCGCCACTCACTTGAGCTTGTATTTGCAGCCTCAAATGCTTATTAGTTGTGCTAATTATGCTCTGTTAATTTGTTAAAGTTTTGTATTGGCTGTTATGTGTGATCATAACATTGTAGCAAAAGCCAACAATTTGTAGGGGATGCAGATGGTAAGGACACAAGTGGGTGCCAGAGAGAGAAAGAAATTGATAGATTTTATCACAATATTTTTGTTTTCAAAGTTCTTTGGTTTTCCTACTGCAAAATCATTTTTTTTTTTTCCAGTGAGTTTGTTTCGAGGACATGAGCCTTTGAAATAATTTTTCTCCAGGAAATTGCTATGGTGCTAACTCTCTATGACAACTGTTGCAAACACACGAAGATGTTTCCTAAAAAACAAAAACAAAAACCCAAAAAACAATCCAATCATAATAATAAGGTTACTGGAAGCAAGGGAAAAGATCAGCCAAGGCAATTAAAGTTTCTGAATAGCAGAGCAGTCGTTTCTGCAGTTGCAATTCCAGTGGTGCTGGAAATTGCCATTGTTTTAAATCCCTTTGATGAAAAACCTTGTAGCGCCTCTGGTATGAGTGTCTTGGAAAAACAATTGTAGTTTCTGGTTTCCCTTGGGGAAGAGGAAGATGGACTATTTTTTCCTTTCCTTGAGCATCATGTGATTTCGCCAGTTTCCCTTTTGTGGAGCTTCAGAGCAGATGCCGTCAGGGTGATAAATGGCCACATGGCTATGCAAATAATTTGAAATCCTGGGGAAATTCTGGGTTGGCTGGAGGATGGGGGTTGTGCCACCTCTCAGGGATGTGGCTATTTGAGGTGAAGGGGATCTTCCATGTACACACATATTTCATTCCAGTTGCCCGCCTAGAAAGGGCAGACCAAATGACAATCTCTCGATGGGGACAGTGACCAATCCTCAGCCCTCAGGTGGCTGAACTCTCCTTCTGAGAGCTACCTGCAGTGAGTGTGGCTCTCACCCACAACTAGGTCTTCAGAAAGTTGGAGGACAGTGACAATTACATTGGGGTTGCATCAAATGAAATTTCCCCCTGGAGCTCTTGTTCTGATTTGAAATTACTAGAGTTATTTACTAATCTGGGAAGCAGAGCACTTTCCAGTGGGGAAATGACAGCTGAATGGCAATTTGTTTGGATCCTGCCTACTGGCACTGTGGATCTGTGTTTTTCTGCTGGGTGGCCAATCCACTCGTGGGGGCTCTGGTCTCAGGGCCTGGAGCCCCTACTCCGTAGACTTGACTATCTGAAGATGGGAGGGGAAGAAGACTTTGTCCCTTTCTCCCTTGCCCCTCCACAGGCTGCTCTTTTTCTTGAGGAGGGAATACCTGCTGCCTCCTTTCCAGAGCCTCAAATATCATGAAATAGTCATGTGTTCGAGGTCACGCATCAGCTTTCTGAGGATCTTCAAGTCCTTGACAAAGACCCTCTAATTCTGTGGAGTCCTTTCCCTGGAATTTTATTGAGGACGGCAAGTCAGTACGGATGGATCCAGCACTTGAACCATATTTGTATAGACTGGAGAAACTTTGGGGCTGCCCTCCAGTCTGAGACTCTGCTTCTTCTCCATGGTCTTCCCCTTGGAGGGTCTTCTCCATGAAGCATCTGCCCCTTTGTGGGTAGCCTTCTCCTAACAAAGGCCAGGGTAGGGGAGGTCTTCACGGGCAGTCCTTGCAGCCCCACGGCTATTGCTAACTTCCCAGGTGCAAGGAGTTCCGGAACCATAGAGCATGCCCATGTGTCTGAGGGGGAGGAGGAAAAGTACGTCCCTTCTGATGAGTCTATGCAGTGAGCAGCAAACCTTTCCTGTAAAGGGCTAAGTAGTAACTAGTTTAAGCTTTGCTGGTTACCTGGATAACTCCTTTGCTATTTATAACATGAGAGCCGCCATGAGCAATACTTAAATGAATGGGCACAGCTGTGTTCCAATAAAACTTTATTTGTAAAAACAGGCAGTGGGCCAGATTGCTCTGTGGGCTGCAGTTTGCCTGTTTTTGTCTTCTCTTCCCACAAAAAAATGAAAGTGCACTAATTTGTTTGTCAGTATCCCAGCTTAGTGACTATAAAAGCATAGTTATATCACACTCTGAAAAGACCAGGACAGATAGAGGAATGCAGGAAGTGACAGTGGGCCTGGGGGAGGGGCACCTAAGCTACTCCAAAGGGGTAAGTTTAGGTGAAAGACTGGGAGGGTGGAGAGGCTCTGGGAGCTTCTCAGGTGGTACCTAAGATGGGTTATGAAGATGAAGTCAGAGTTTCTGGAGGTCACAGCTAGAAGAGGTGTCAGGGAAAACCAAAGGCATATGCAAAGGCACTGAGGCACAGCAGGGCTGGTGTGTGTGGGGCACGGGTGCGCTCTGGCGTGTCACTGCCTAAGGCAAGGGGACCCAGTTCAGTGGCAGAGGAGGCTGGAAACGTAGGCTAGGGCCAAGTCATGAATGGTCTCCTGCTTCATGCAAAGGAATTTGGGCTTTCTCCTCCAGGTGCCTGGGACACACTGAGGAGCTCTAAGCAGGTGGCAGACACGGTCAGATCTGGAGGCTGGGAAGGAGTAAGAGGTCAGCAGGATCCCTGGCAGAGTTTGCACGCTTATGCCTGGCCTGGCCTGCAGACCCGTGGATGAATCCTGAGTCCTTTGCGGTTTGGTCCAGGGTCTGCCTCGTAATTCCTTAGCGTCCCCCAAGTTCCGCCACTTCGTCTGCTTGACCTTGGATCGGCTGGCAGATTCCTCATCGTGTGTGCGCGTGCGTGCGCTCATCTGGGAAATAATAGTGCCAGTGTACCTTCCCAGTGGCAGAAACACGTTTCATGGTTCGATGGTCAGTTTTATGTGCCCACCTGGCCTGGCTTTCGTTCCCAGTTATTTAATGAAACACCAGTGTAGACGGTGCTGTGGAGGTATTTTGTAAATGTGCTGTTGATTTAACATCAACAATCAGTTGACTTTAAGTTAGGGAGATTATCTTTGACAATGTGGGTGGGTCCATGCAGTCAGCTAAAAGGCCTCTCTGAGGTTTCCCTGAGGAAGAAGAAATTCCACCTGTGGGCTGAAGCTTTAGTTCGTGCCCAAGAGCTCCCAGCCCTTGAAATCTCTCTCTCTCTGTCTACACACACACACACACACACACACACACACACACACACCACACACACACACACACACACACACACACACACACACTCTGTTTCTCTAGTAAAACCCTGATTGATACACATGGTTAGGGCAAAACTGAAGTCTACTTGTGATGATAAATTTTATTAATAAAGTGAAAGTTCAATGGTATGTTTTCCATGATGAAGGTAGGAAAAAAAATCTGCCCTGAATGGAAAAGGTGACTCTATTTTTGGCTCTTCTGCCTTCATCCTGGGCTCATTCAGAGAAATCCAATATTTCTGTTGACTCACACCCCGTGGAAATGTGGTGACCCCCTCCCCTCCTACCCGGTTTGGTGCCATGGGCCTTGGAGGAGATGTTCAGTCATGATTCCCAGGGATAAATGAAGACACTTCAGGGCGCTTGCCTAATCCCACCTCTGCAGGTGAGACAACACCACATCATGCTAGCCCGGCAGGGCTTTGGGGAAAATCCAGCGGTGTATTTAGGCATTATTCACCCTTGCTAATGAATAAGTCATCTCGTATGGAGAACAGAGCTGGTCTGGGGAAGTGACTTCAGGGCCTCAGAAGAAAGTTGAGTCCGCACCTTCAAGTAAATCACCCAGGTGGCATTCAGGCTAAATGCCAGGCAGCTGGGACAGAACAGGCTGCCGGGCTGCGTCTTTGCTCAAAGAGTGACTATGCCAGGTCACAGGGACACAGTCCAATGAGTGTCTGCCTTGGTTCTCACAGGCAGAATCCTCTGTGCCACCTGGCCGATGGCCTATGGGCCGGAGGGAAATTTCTGGTCACCAAGGTGGCAGTGGGCAGGGAAAGTGACTGTCTAACTGCAGAGGCTAGAGAGCCCAAAGGGCACTGCTGGCATGGCTCAGAGGACCTGGACAGAGAAGATCGGCTTTCTGGTGCCACCGTCTTGGAAAAGTGCACATGTCAAAATGGAGGCAATATTAGTGATGTGGGGTGGGGGCCCGTTTACGGGAAGAAGGCACATTCTCGAGTTACAGTCTCTGTTTCAGGATTTAGGGTGCCAAACTTGGAGCAGAACTGGAGGTTAGAGCAGATAATTGAACCCTAGCCAAGAGGCTGGATCCAGTGAGGGCCACGTCAGCTGGGGAAGTTGTCAGCACATGTTCCCCGAGGCTGGCTCGGTGGCCCCCTCAGCCCCCGCCTCGTGTATAGGCCAGGGGTTGCAGAGAACGTGAATTCATGCTGAGAAGAAAGAAGGGGGTGAGCACCACCCAGAAAAGATCGACCCAAGACCACCAAGGATTAAAGAAGCCCCACACTTTGTTCCCATTGCTAAACCGCTGACTGGACTGGCCAGATTTAGCAAATAAAAACACAGGGTGCCTGGAAGAAGGGGTGCTGGGACGACTGAGTTCCCACATGGAAAAGAGTGAAGTCGGAGCCCTGCTTTATACCGTGTATTCAGATTGACCACAATCCTAAGTATATAAAACTCTTAGAAGAAAACAGGGGTGCACCTTTGAGCTCTTGGGCTTGGGAAAGCCTTCTTACCTCGGATACCCAATCATGTCTAACTACAGTGAACAAAAGGAAAAAATAGACAGTCTCCATCAACATTAAAAAGGTTTGTATTTCAAAGGCACAGTCAAGGTACAGTTGCAGTCTGGGACGATGGGTGGTGCTGATGGCTGCACACCAGTGGGCATGCCCACAATGCCACTCACCTGTACACTAAAAATGTGCACAACGGTACAATTTGTGTTTTGTCTATTTTAGCACAATGATAAAAAGGGAGAAAAAGAAAAGCCACTGTGAGGAGCAACCTCTCCACCCCCTTGGAAGGGACTTTAGATGGTCCTTCTAAATGGCCAGTCGTGCCCTGACGCTGGCTTTTCTCTGCCTGTGGCCTCACAGCCGGGCCCTGTCCCCACTCCTCTGAGCCTGAGGCCCGAGCAAATCTTCTCCCTGTCCCGACGTCAAGACACTTGATCTTCAGTGGAACCAGAGCTCGTAACAGTTATTCTCTCCCACCCGCAAACACTCCCTCCGAGCAGGAACCGGCACCAGGCGCTGACGCAGCCCTTTATGCATCGTATGTCTCTTCCAAGGGTCACACATGTCGGTGTCAGTTACCTTGCTCGTAAGGTCGCGCCACTGGAAAGTGCTGGAAGCTGAAATTGGACCCTTGTCGGTCTATTCCAAGGCCATGGTCTTAACTGCTCTTCTTTATGACCATTTGACGTTCAAAACTCAGTTCAGATTCCACTTTTCTCTGGAGGTGCCTTGAGATCTCTGGGCTGGGAGCTGCTCCCTTTTGCATGTCCCCAGGGCACTTTGTGCTGCCACGGGACAGTCTGCTGTATTTCATGGACTTGTTCGCACCCTTGCCTCCCCCATTAGACCGAGGGGCCCTCCAGGGCAGTCTGGTGCTGGCACATGGCCGAGTGCCTGAGCCGTCCAGGCCCGCGGCTGCCTACTGGTTCCTGCATACCGTCCGTGCCCCTCAGGCCTGCCCAGCTCTGACTCCTGGAGCACTAGACATGAAAGCACGTTGGTGCATGAAATCCCACCCTGTGTATTTCAAAGTCCCTCCCATGGTGAGAACCCCTCGAGTGTGATACACTGAGAAAAGGACTTCAGCTCTGCTGGGGAATGAAAATATTTAAGGAAGATTATGTCTTTCACAGCCGGGAACAAGTCTGATTTCTCTCTGGTTCCTGACTTTCATGGATTTGTGGCTCAATGTTCTTTTGGGAATATCTTAATTCTCCAGTGTTCTGAGTGAGGAATGGATTTATTTGCTGTGGCTGGGATTGTGGGATCGCCAAGCCCCTCCTGGTGACTGAACTGAGGAAACGCGGCTCCCAGCCCAGGGAAGCAAAAATGCCAGGTGTCTTCTGTTCTTCCCAATGTTGCTGTGGCTATTCTATGGATCACATTGAAATGAAGACTTTCTGTTCAATAAGGGAGACCCCAGATAAAGCAGACATGCAGCTGTGGCACTGGAGAAAATATTTGTAATATCTAAAACTGACAGGATTCAAAATAGAGGTTCAGAGATACAAAAACAGTTCTTGGAAATCATGCAGAAAAAGATGGGCTGTCTCGCTAACTTGGCTTCGTGCTTCCTGACTGTTTCTCATGTCTGTCTTTCAGAAACAAGGAACACAAAGTTTCATTGTAGAAAATATTTAAGCCAGAGAAGACCTGAGTCTCAGTGTATGATCTTGCGACTAAAAATATCTAAAATTTGAATGTTAGTTTTGCTAATGGAGATATGTTGATACACAGAGGCATCATGATAGGCTAGAAAGACCATGTTATGACTGAATGTTTGTATCCCCTGGGCCTCCCAGATTCCTTTATTGAAGCATCAACCCCCCAGTGTGGCTGCATTGGAGATGGGTCTCTAAGGAAGTAATTAAGGTTAAACAAGGTCATAAGTGTGGGGCCCTGCTCGAATAGAATTTGTGTCCTTATAAGAAAAAACACCAGGCAGCTCTGCTGTCTGCAAGCCAGGGAGAGACCTCTAGTTAGAAACTGTTCGTGCTGGCACCTTCATCATGGCCTTCTCCCAGCCTCCAAAACTGTGAGAAAATACATTTCTGTTGTTTAAAGCCCCAGTCTGTGGTATTTTATTGTGGCAGCCAGAGCAGATAATACAGACCAATACGTCTTGATCCAACAAACTTAGTTGAGAATTCTGATTCTTCTACTTGCTAGTTGACCTTGGACAAGTTATTTAATTTTTCTGAGCTTGGTAAGTAACAAAAGATTACTATACCTTGCCAGCAGGTTTGTTGTTAGGGCTAAAGATAACATTTGACTTTCAGTAGACACTCAGTAGGGTCTCATTCAGTTGTAGGACATGCCCTGTGATGGTCTTCTTTCCTAAAAGCCAACACCTGCATGTTCTTGAATTGTGGAACAGTGAGTATTTGATCACTTGGAGGGTATGTGTCACTGGAGTTGACAGGGACCCTGTTCCATGTTCATTATGTATTTCTATATTTAGTCTTTTCATTTGAAGACATTGACACAGGATTCTCTTGGGAGGAAACCACACCACTATTAATGGCAGTGCATAGGTGCTCATTACTTGTCTAAAGTCCCCAGCGAGGCCCTGAGGAGCTGGAAGCTTCCAAACGGAATGTCTCCTCTTCCCTCAGAGCCAGCCCAGAGCAATGCGTCTTTGCTCCAAGGGAAAATGCTTATAAAAGAGCTGGAGTGTTTCCTTAAATGCGGTGAGTGCCTTCATTCCAGCTGCACACAACTGATACTTAACTAGACACTAAATGCTAACTCTAAGGTGAGCTGTTGTGGAGGCGTCAAGAACTCTGAGAATTACACACGTGTCACAGATATCAAATTCCTGTGATTCGACGGTGAGTGATTTTTGTGTGAATTGTGGGGAGGGGTGCCTGGAAAGGTCTTTGCCGAACTTGGTCTTATTGATGACTACTCTTAAAGGTCGTCTTAAAGTTGCTTCTGCAAATGTCCGAACAACTGTCACTCAACATCCCAAACAAGTTGGGGTTTAGGTTTCTGTTGAGCCTGAATTTTTGTTTGCTTGGTGGAGGCCTTGCTGTTACTCCAAGTGAAGGGGTTCCGGACGGGCCGCCCCTAGATGTGCCATTTTGGCATGTGAATTATTTTGAGCTGAAGGCAATCGAGACCCTGAGGGTTCACAAGAAACTTTTACCTCCCCCTTAGAGAATCTAAATTTGGGGCCTTGCCCATAATAAGAATTGTTGTCAGAAATAACTTTTGATGACCTATCTACAGGGCAGAGCAACCATCTAATTACCGAACATCTGCTCTTATCTCCTGTGAGTTACCCTCCTCCCCTCCGAAGTCCCAGGGTAATTCTTACCTCATCCTTAGCTCAGAACGCCATGTGTACCTTGTTGTAACTTTCTGTCTCTGAACCTCTCCTGTGTGTGTGGTTCCCATATGTATGTATGTATGTAATTAAATTTGGTTATTTTCTCTTGTTAATCTGTCTCATGTGGATTTAATTATTAGACCAGCTGGAAGAACCTAGAAGGGGGAAGAAAGTTTCTTTCTTCCAAACACAACCATGGTACCATCTTGCAGTTTCCTAGTCATCAACTTAGCAAAGGGTGAACATGTGGGAAATGTCCAGAAATTCCTCCGTAATTTTAATAGTTTGGATTCCAAGGGGACAAAATATGAAATTGGAGAGTTTATGTCACCATTTTAAGCTACGGAATAAATAATACTGACATTTGGTCCATCAGAAAGTTTGGATAACCCATGATGAAACTACTTTAAAATGAAAGATAAACCTCATTTCTTTCCTTCTTTGGGACGACATCCCTAAGCCCTGATTACGCCCCTCCTCGTCAGTCGTGGGGTCTTTTTTTCAGCACTTACAGGTTCTCCTGCATCCCTGAAAAGCCCTATCAATTGTAGAGGCTCGAACCATTTGCCATCGAGGATTTCCTGTGTCATCTCCATAGGCTGATGGACTTCATGGGCAATTAAACTGTGTGGAGAAGGTGGTCAGTAGGACAATGTCCCAAGGGATCGAAAAGGTCAATCAGTCAGCCATGATGTGAACTGTCTCTCTGTTCACTGAGAACATTTCAGTGCGTTGTATTTTCAGAATCTCTCGGGCTGAGTGCAAACAGCTCGGCCTAACACTGTGCCAGGGATCCTGGAATTGGGTCTGATCCCGAAAACACATGAGGCATCAAATGCCTAAGAGGCGCCCAACATGCTGTAGACAAAGAGCCTCATTCAAGAATCCACATTGGAAGGTTAGCCCAGGAGAGGAATTTCTTGAAACTGTAGACTCCTTCTTACTATATGAAGAGATGTAAAAAAAATTGACGTTCTGAACTGCCGGGTATAATGCGGGCTCATGAAACCCGGTGGGATGAACTGCTGTGTTGGGGATGAGAAGGGGGATGAGAAAAGAGGAGAGGAGAAGAGAGATGTCAGGAGAAGGAGGTGAAGGTGCTCTGTGGGCTGGGGGTGGGCTGGGACAGGAGCTAACAGGAGCGCTGAGAACGCAGAGCCTTGTCTACCACCGGATACTGTTGTCGCATCTTCAGTGACAACCCTTCTCCACCTGCTCCTGGTCACCAAGCTTCAGTCAAGCCAGTGTCCCTAATGGATGCTCTGGGTGAATTAGTTTTTTGAGAGAGCGTGTGCACGCCCGTTCATGTGCACACGCCTTCACATGTACACATCTGTTCACATGTGTTCATGCATGCACACATGTCTACACAGGCACAAATAGTCACGTGTGCTCATGCCCAGGCGTGCACATGTCACTGATCTGGGCTCTTTAGGTGTGTTCTCATGCACATACACATCCAGGCATGCACATGTGTTCATATCTGCACATGTGTTTCTGTGTAAGACACATGAAGTGGGCGGTGCTTTCCAGCCGGGTCACCACAGTGCAGAACAGAGACGGCACCTGCTCGAGCAGCTGACCTGGGACTGGGCCTGGAAGCCATAAGCTCAGGAACCATCAGATAATGGAAGGGACCTTACACCCATGTAGCCTAGTGGAATTGGGGGTTTGAACTCACTTCATCTAGTCTGAGGGACGGGAGAACCCCACCTGACATCTGGATTATAACACTGACTTTATTCAGCTTTACTGAGGTATAGTTGATAAATAAAATTGTAACATACTCAAAGTGTACAATGTGATGACTTATGGACACACACTGAAAAATTTCATCCGTCACCTCACATGAATTTACCTTACCTTTTCCCTCCCTCCCTCCCTCCCCCTTCCTCCCTCCCCTCCCTCCCCTCCCTCCCTCCCTCCCTCCCCCCTCCCTCCCCCTTCCTCCCTCCCCTCCCTCCCTCCCTCCTTCCTTCCTTCCTTGGAACACAAGTTCTATTCTCTTAGCAAATTTCAGTTATACAAAGCAGTATATTCATCTTATAACTGAGAATTTGTACCTTTACCAACCTCTCCCTGTCCCCTGGAGACCACCATTCTAGTCTCTGTTTCTGTGAGTTCGACTTTTGTTTTAGATTCCTCATTGGGTTACAACTTTAATAATGAGAATTTCTGACTGTGGCTCTGCATATGCCTGAGTTGGATTTCAAGAGGGACAACGTCACCATTCCCCTCAAGCAAAGGGCTAGGCTCCGAAGACTCACAAGCTATTAATGGATTCCTGAAGCAGATGCTGGAAGATTGGCCAATGACACTGGTTTCTTGAGGGGTAATGTGTCACTCCGTGTTCTGCAGCAGGAGCCAGCCCGATGAATTCTCACCACATGTCTCAACACTTGTGGGAGCGTCTCCATCAAGGCTTTGAGGAAAACTTATGCAACTGAGATCATGGGATAAGGTGTGCATAGTGCTTCCAACAGGTTCTGGCGGACAGCAGGCACCAGTTATTGGAACAGGATTGTATTTCAGGCACCACTCTGATGACACATCCTCCTACCAAAACCGCAAGCTGGTTTTTGGTGGCAACTGTGTGCCACGGTGGTGTTTGTCGTGGTGAGGAAGGGGAAGGTGTTCTCCTCAGGTGCTCTGAATGGAACAGTTCCGTTAGAAGGATCCGCCCCAATGTCTTCAGCTGCTGAACTTCAGAATGTACTTGCGGAGCTGCCCCCAGACGTGTGGGCTCAAGTTGGAGACCCTCTGGCCATTGCACGGAAGTGCCTGACTTCTATAGATTGGCTACTGCACTGCTTGTTTGGCAACATGAAACACTTCAGTACCAACTTTGAATCCAACTAAAGATTTAAGAGTGAAAGGTAAAACCGCAAATCCGGTAGAAGAAAATGTAGGAAGATATCTTTGGCCCTAGAGTTGGGAAAGGATTAGTAAGCAAAATTTTAAAAGTTCAGATCATCAGTAAAATAAATCAATAAAACGTTGCCCCACAAGGCCCCCAAGAACAAAATTGGAGACAAGTTTGGAGAAGGTGTCAGGTTTCAGAAAGATACATCCACACGTAAAGCCAATGAAGAATATACAAGAAACACCTACAAACCAATCAGAGAAAGAAGGATTTCTAATGAGAAAAAGGGTGAAGGATAGAAACAGGCAATTTACAAGACAGGTGACTCCGCACTCAAGCCTACGAGGAGACCCTTATTAGGAGTGGCAGAGATGCAACGCAAAGAAGAGGTCACTTTAGATCTATCAGTCAGTCAGGAAGCCTTCTACCTTCTAATGCTGCGTGTTGGTGGGCGAGTGAGTGGACAGAGGACCCCTCAGCCTGGTGGGGTGCAGTACTCGGGAGAACAAAATAGCAGACTTTGTCCATCTCAGTCTGCACAGGCTCACTCAGCGCTGAGCACCCACGACAGGAACACCGGCAGTGGTGCTCCTGCATAAGGGTCTGTCGTGCGGGGCAGCCTGCGGGGCCTCTGGTCCCGCTCCCCACATAAGAACGCAGGATGTGGCTAAGCCAAAAAGGAACACCCACGGAGCCACAGATGAGGGAGTCATACCGCTATATTCTCGCTGGCGGCATCCGCTCTCAGCAATCCGCTCTTGCTAGTTCAGCCACCATCTTCTTGCTAGCCCCCATTTTCTGCTAGCGTAGCCACAGCAGTTATATTAGTGGCCAGTGGCTCACTGGTTACAGCTGACGGCCAACTAGCCACAGCTGATGGCCATCCAATCACAGTTGATGGCCATTTACTACCTGAGCCAGCACCTTTCCACGTGAGGCCGAGAGCCTGGAAACTGCACTCCTGGCTCTGTCCCCACAGGGACCCAGATGCATTCTCCTCAGGACTTAAGGGCATGTGGTGGGGATGTGTGTTGCAGTGTTGAGGGTGGTTCCAGGAAGCTGGGCAGGCCCGGCTGCCTGCCACGGGGCAATGGTGGGTAATGTGCGGGAAGGTCTTCACGGAGCACCAGCTATGGTTAGAGGTGACAGGTCGGATGTGTGGGACAGTCCTTGCCGGGACATGAATATTCTGTTCACGTATATCCCCCTTCCCTGTCAACATAGATCCCCATCTTCTCCCATTTGCCCGTTTTCTTCACCAGTAAGCAGTTCACCCCAAATAACTTGCCATGTACCCTTGGCGAGTTTTCCTGTATTTGACTTAGTTATGGGATTTAATAATGATCCATGGAAAGGCCCTCCTATCTTCCTGGCTCTCTCCCCCCCTCCCTCGTTCACGCACTAGACGCCCCCCACACACAGGCATCGTACCAGCTGCTAGGAATATAAGGATGAACTAGGTAAACAGCCAGCTGACCTCCCAGAACTTCCTATCCGTGAACTGATACCCTACGTATCCTTACTAGGTGTGTGGGCCAATGGGTTTCAAACTTTTTGTTTTGGGGAACCGCTTTACACTCTTAAAAATTCCCGAAGACTCAAAGAGCTTTTGTTTCTGTGGATGGTGCTAAACAGAGTATTTTTATTGTATTAGAAAGTAAAACCTAGATGTTAAAAAATATTTGTTAATTGATTTAAAAATAACAGTAATAACCCATTCTATGTTGATATAAACAACATATTTGTATTTAAAAACCTACTTTCCCAAACAAAATACTGTAATACCACATTTTCCCCAAAATAAGACTGGGTCTTATATTACTTTTTGCACTAAAAGACGCATTAGGGTGTATTTTCAGGGGATGTCTTGTTTTTTCATGTACAACAATCTACATTTATTCAGATACAGTCATGTCATCTTCTGGAACATCGTCATAATGTACTAAATGCATCCATCTGGCTGACGATCTTAACTGGGGCTTATTTTTGGGGAAACACGGTATTGAGCACTTTCTATGGGATAGTCATTTTGCTAAGTGCTTTTTCTTGTTTGTTAAAATTAGTTTCTGCTTTGCATGTCTCTTAACATATGAAGGACTTTGAGTCCAAAGAATCAGATGTTAGTGGACATTTAAAGGTGTCATGGACTCTTTAATTGTTCCGATAGCTTTGATCTGGTTTGACTCTGTGTACCCATTAATTCCTGTGTTCTGGCAGCAAGGGGTTACATATCCTTGGATTGGAGGCACATTTTCAGAAAAATTTCTGGAAGAACTTAGGTGGAGAGGGAAAAATCTTTAGCTCCAAACTTCTGTGGGGTCAGAATCGGTGCTGGTGGTTGGAAATCCACTGTCATGACTGAGACTCTGTGATCCGAGGGCCGTGTGGGCTCTCCAGTGACTTATTCATGGTGGCAGTGACCTGGGTCTGTACCAAGCACTGGTACACGGAGCACATTGGAGAAACCAACTTGGGTGATTTTGTAATAGCCAAATGTCGGCAACAACACAACTGTCCCCTAAGAGAAGACTGGTTAAGTGTACGATGGGACATCCATACAATAGAATGGAAGGGATGTGTGTTTTATGCTCCGACAGTCACAGTTCTGAGAAAAACGAAGTTAAAAAGGAAAATACAGAACAGGGTGTGCGGCATACTCGCCTCTGTGTAAGAGAGGTGGGGGGAGAATATCTATTTGTATTTGCATGATAATCGTTGAAGAATATAGAAAACCCTCTACTAAGGGTGGTGACCACTGGAGACGTCGCCCACACCTCTGTGTGAATGTGTTACCTTTTCAAACGCGAACTAGGTTTAAAAATAAATAAAATCCAGATGGAAAGCAACCCAAACCCTTTTCACTGAAGCCCCTTGGATTTTCTAGGCAGGGAACAGCCCACCATAAACCGAGGTGGTCCTGCTGGGAGGTGAATGACTTTTTAATTTTAACAGACGTCAGACTGCGGACGGCATGGCTGTGATAAATGCAGAAGGCGCACATCCAAATCGCCGCTATTTGGCTCAGCACAGCAAACCTTTATTGATGCACGTCGTGTCTCATTGGCTTGGTTTTGAGAAGGGGAGTATAGAGACCAAGTGTTCAGAAACGTCGGATTGAGAGTGGAATTTTAACAGTTTTCTTTGGAAGGGTTTCAGGTGCTGGAAACATTCTTTGAGAGAGTGCTTGAGTGTGAGATCCATTGGAGTGGACCCCAGGGCACCCCTCATCCAACATCTCCACTGAAAGGAGGTGCTGCCAAGGAGGGAAGGTCCTTAGCATACTCAGGGGGCAGAAGTAGCTGTGTGTCTCTGGGGGAAGCTCTCAATTCACAGACGGTGAAGAAGATTGGGGCAGGTGTCGGGTGGGGATGGGTTCTGGAGACATCTCAAACAAAGCAGGGAAGACAAGGATTGGGTCTTGACAGAAAGTACCATTTTCAAAGAGTTTGAAAAGCACATGAGTCTCATACTATTACATAGTAAACACATGTCAAAGTTTCAGTCTGATTAACGAGAAGACACGAGTTTGAAACATGTCCTCATGCACGCCCCATTCCTCAACTGTCCCTGCTGTGTAGAGTTGCAAACCGGTGATCTCAGTGTCCCACCTGTCCCGCCTGTGCCACCTGTGCGGTGTCCCACCTGTGTGCCCCACTCAGAAGGGCCTTGCCCTCGGCCTGCTGCCCTGCTGCTGCCATCTTAAATTTCTTTCATTTTGGACAGGGGGCCCCGTGTTTTCATTTTGCAATGGGCCCTCAAATGATGGAGCTCTCTGCACCTGGAACCAGAATTCCACGATAGCTTTCATTTTTTAAAAATTAAACTTACCGGGTCGAACATATTTTAAAACAGAAGTCTGCTATTCTGGAATTTTATTTCATTTTAAAAACACTCTACAGATTGGTTTTCTATAAAACAACCTGTTCCCTCAGGAGTAGTTTTGTAAAATAACCCCTGATAATTGGCTCGTAATCTTTCCTGCAACGAGATGTTTGGAGGGGCCTGAGAGCCAGAGAAACAGCCCCGTCTAAAGTAAATGAAACTCGGCACTGTCGCGTTATTTTATTATATGTGTTGAGAGTTTAAATAGCTTTGCCATCATAGATGGATGTGTGTTTAGGTTTGACTCGAAGTAGGACTCTAGGTGTGATCTATAGAGCAACCAGGGAAAATATCCTTCTATTTTTCTTGGAATGTGTGAGCTATTTTAATTTCAAAGAGCGTACTGGCCAAGCATTTGTGCTTTCGCCTGAAATCAGTAGTTTGTAGTTTTGAAAATGTGATGCCATGTCCTGCTGGTGGATGATGTCTCAGTTTGAGTGAGGATGTGTTAAAAAACGCATACTTCTGTTTCCGTAGGAATATACCAAAGAAATGGGAGGGCACTGCCTGGAAGCCGCCTTGTGTTAGACTTTCTGCTCCGTCAGGACGTGTCAGGGACAATTGGGCAGGGCGCTTGAGTTTTAACTCAATCATATAAGAAAGACAAACATCCAACTGAATTTCTTCTGAGAAGATTTTTAAAGATTTGTCTTCGTTTGTTTTATTCTACTATTACTTCCCCTTCACCGATCTGTGCATGTTTGAAAATGGATAACGTCCCATCATTGGTCGGGGATCACAGGCTGGACCCCCTCAGTGTGAGTTCTCACCTCCGTCCTGCTCAGCGTGCAGTCGTGCCAACTGCGGGATCCACATTCCATAGGCGACAGCACCATATGTCTCCTTTTACTTCTGACATATCCCACCATGTCATGAGTCCTGTGTAATTTTAAGGGTGGGTTTTATATTAGATTATACACATACAGCAATAGACTTTTTCTTTGATCGGGTGTATGTTGACAGAACAGTGGAGTGGGGAGCAGAGAGTCCCCAGCCCCAGGCTCCCCTGTTGTGATGCCTTATATTCGTGCTGTTCATTTGTTACAAGTGACGAGCTGATATTGATCATTATTACTGACCCAAATCCCTAGTTCACCTTAGGGCTCACTTTTGCTCTTGTACATTCATGAGTTTTGACACTTGTGTATAGTGACATGTGCCATCCTTAAGGTACCACACAGTGTCCCTTCACAGCCCTAAACATCCTCTGTGCTGCACCTACTTACCCGTCTCCTCCCACTCACCCTGAACCCCTAGCGACCACTGATTTTTTTTTTTTTACTATCTCTATAGTTTTGTCTTTTCCAGAATGTTGTGTAGTTGGAATAATATAGCACACAGGCTTTTCAGATTAGCTTCTTTCATTGAATAATCTGCCTTTAAGATTTCTTCATGTCTTTTTGAGGCTTGATCACTCCTTTTTTCTTGCTGTATAATATTCCATTGCATGGATGGCCCACAGTTTGTTTATCCATTTACCCACCGGGTGACATCTTGGTTGCTGCCAAGCTTGGCAATCAGGAACAAAGCAGCTATGAACATCCATGCACAGATTTTTGTGTGGACATAGAATTTCAGCTCCTTGGGGTGTATATATATCTATTTATAAATTACGGTTTATGGAAGAGGACAATATCATGTATTGTTTTGGGATAGGATTCCTGGGTTGCATGTGAACTGTGCTATGTGTTGGGATGTAAGTAATAGTGAATTTAGCGTCCGTGACATACACGGTTTAGGTACTGGAAGTGGCAAGGCAATTACACAGACCCCAAGCAGAGGCTCTGCTTGGCCTCCCCTAACCCTCCCCCCCCCCCCCGCCCCGGTCATCCTCAGAACCACACAGTAGGTCACCATATTAACTCACATAATCCAGTCTAAAGTCACTCAGTGTGGGCTTTTCTGGGCACTTGGTGATTGGGACTAGTGTTACCCACCAGCCCCTTGTCCGAGGGTTCCTCAGACTTGTAAGAGATGAACTTTCTCAGGATGTAAGCCAGGAATTCCTCAGATGCCTTTTTTCAATTATTATCAGGCCTCCTGCTGATGTCTGGTTTGCCAAGAGCCACCATCACCCTGGAACCTGGCCTGCCAGCTGGCATTGGATCTGAACTTGGAAAGCATTGCCCCATCTGCTACCTGGTTGGGTGGCCTGTCATATATCCTGAAAACAAGCTCACCTTGGCTAAACACGCTAAAGAACCGAGACCAAAGCTGGTGCACTTCCATCCATGCCCTTCAGCTGCAGTGTTCTGCTTCCTCCTCTTCCGAGTTTCTTTAAACACAGTACACACTATTTATTTGATTGCTGTCTTAGTCATCAATTGTTTCCATCTAGTTCCAGGAACGCATAATGTTTACTCCTTTCTGTTAAAACTTTCATGTTACTTTGCTTACAAACTTACGTTCACTGGGTTGGAATATAACTGTCATGGAAGAAAGATGGCCTGACCTACTTTTTATTCTCAGTAGTTTTTGTGGCTGGGAAAGGCATTCATTTCTTCTGTCGAAATGCCGATGGAACTGAGGACAAAGGAGTCACCACTCTGTTTCGCCTGTAAATATGGAGCTGTTTTTAAGTGTACAGTGGAAACAGAGGTCTCAAAGGCTAGGCTTTCTCAGTGCTGACAATAAGTTGGTCAATACATGAGGGAAAAGGGAAGACTCCTAGAGGAGGGTGCTGAGTGATACATGCAACGGAAGTGGTGCAGTTGCAAAAATCGTTATATTGCAATCATCACTGTAAATATGGCTTAAGCACAAACATCAGTGGCTGCTAAATTGTGTGTGTGTGCGTGTGTGTGTGTGTGTGTGTGTGTGCGTATGAGTATTATGAGGAGCAAGATATTTACATGGTCTTAAAGCATCTCCCCACAGACTGCATAGATTACGTCTCTTCTGTATGCTTGGCACATACCAAATACTCAGAAAGTATTCATACGTAAAATCAGGGGGGTGTAACTGAGAGGACTGGGAATTATACGTGAGAAAGTCATGTGCACCATGGGTGCTGGGTCCGCTAGGCCCCAGGGAGCGACCTGCACGGTTTTCCCCATCTCCCCGTGTTAGGCATAAAGCGGGAGCCGACGGGGGCCATGGCAGGCGTGGTTCGGCTGTCCGAGTGTTTCAGTCCATCAGCCTTCAGATCCTCTTACCTTTGGATAATAATTTCCTTTATTCCTGTTTTCTGGAATTGCCCATCTCCCTCTGGATTTTCATCTTATATTTTGTAGGAAATAGAATCATCTAATGTTTATTAAGTACTTCAATATTCCACAGAGCAGAAGCATTTCCTTCCACACATTGGCTCTGGCTCTGTGGCTTTCCAGCAGGTCCCAGGGCGTGTGTTCCCCAGGGTGGGGAGTAGCAGGGCAGCTGCCCTGGGCTGTCACAGCCCAGAGTCTGGAGAGAGCACGCATGTGGTGTGAAGGAGGCGCTGTCCCCAACTGGCCCGGTTTCCCACAGACGGACAGCTGGTGTGACCGTGGTGTCCCTGACATGGCCTAACCAGGGGCGGGCGTTGAAAACCCATCTCACACTGATGATCACAGACTGCACTGGTGAGTGAAACGAAGCTGATCAAACACTGGCAGCGACAAATGTGACCCCAAGTCACCTCACGAGTGTCACAGGGAGAGCGGAAAGGGCTGTACTTCACTGGAACACACAATTCTTTGTTGGGCTGTTTCCAAACCTGGAGCCCGAAGAACAGTGATGCTAGAATAGAGGGGAAAATATGAACATGCCTCTACTCCTAACAAACGGGAAACAGAGTAAGAGGGACCCATTTCCAGGTGTCTCCCCGGCCGCTGTGGACGTGATCAGTGTCCCTCTGACCCCTTCTGCTTCTCTTGTAAAAACAAAACGAACGAACTGCTAAACCAAGCAGCATCAAGTGCAAACCCCGTTTTATTTTTCTGAGTAGAAAAATCATAAATTCATTGTGAAGCAAATGGGAAATTCAGAGAAGTATAAAGAAGAAAATAAAAATCACCAGCTGTTCTGCCAGAAAGGAGAGACGCCTCCTTTCTGTTAATGTTTTGATGTATTTCTTTCCCATTGCTTTTTCTATGTGCACGTGTTGTCATAATGTTATAAAGTTGGGATAACACAGGGGATACTTTTTCTGTTTCCAGCATTTTTAACTTGCTATTATCTTCTGATTGCATCCAAGTTGAAAAAAGTGATTGTGATTAAAATCATCTTTATAAGAACGATTTTTTTGAGAACTTTTATAAGAGTTTATTTGAACGAAACTGACGACATATACCGGGGAGCAAGATCTCAAATGCTCCACAGAACAGCAGTTTTGCAGCTTCTTTTATGCATTTGAAATTAAGGAGGGAAGATGACATGGAGGTGGGAGAAAGCAAGATGGGGAGTGGATTACAGGATAGTTAACAAGATTCTGGGCTCTCCTGAGGGTGGTTACTGCTTGGTTCAAAGGTGTCTTAGATGCACAGAAACAATGGACAGGGCTGTTTAAGGCAAAGATAAGCCTTTTAGTAAAGAAGTTGTGTGCCTGGGCGGACTACCCATTAGGACCTGCCCAGTTAGGTGTTTCTGATCAGGTTCTCCTGTGAGGTTACTTTCCATAGAAACCTTGTTTTGCCTACAGTTACCCCTTTTGGTCATAATTTAATCTGAAGGGTGCATGAATGACCAAACTTTTAATCGGACAGCGTGGTCTCACGAAGCTAGAAAGGTTCATTCCTAGGACGTCTCCGTGTTGGGTCCTCGTGCTGACCAGGCGGGTGGGGCAATACGGTAATGATGGGGTCTGAGCTGCGGCTGAATTTTCCCCAAATGGGAGGGGCAGGTAAATGGCAGACAGCCAGGTCTTACAGCCTTCCTGTGAAAAAACACTCGGAATCATTTCTACCCTGTGAACTCTCGTGATTCGAGTTGTGCCTTCTGCCTCATTATTCTGCATTTGGCCTCTAGCCTAACATTTACGTAAGCCATGAACAGAGTACGACCAGGTGTCTTACACAGGTTCAGTAACTGTACAGAGTTGGGCTGTATAGAACAATCTAACGACCAAGTGTAGCTATTGTTATGACTGATGTCATCAGCAGACAGGAACATGGTTCTAACTGGTCCCTGTTGATCGTATTATATCCTATCACATCACATTTGCTATTATCAGCAAACCACTGTTGGCGTTTTAGGTTGTTTCCAACATAACAATCAGTTATGTTGCCATGGACATCCTGGCAGAGAAATTGTGTGCTTATCTCAGATTTGTTGCTTCGGATACTGGTTCTTCAACTTTCTCCCAAAGTGTAGCCCTGATTGCAACTTTGAGGTCTTTTATTTTTCTTAAAATGTTACGAGAATTTCCCCTTCTTCTCCCTAGTGGACTGGCTTATTTTAATGTTAAAATATGCTTTCAAGGACAGATCACTTAAATGACCTACCACAAAGCCTTTTAGTACAACTGATGTGTCAGGAGGATGTGGCCTGAAGCCTTTCTCTCTTTTTAGAGTCACGGAATTTCTAGGTATAAAAGCAAAGGAACAGCATAATAAAAAAAAAAAAGAGAGAGAAAGGATTGTGTACATATCCAAAAATGACATTAGCAAAATTATAAGCTAAAAAATAAACTAGAAATCTCTATTTGTTGTACACATATAGTCATATGTGCATCTATATGTGTGTATTTGTGTATATGTGTGTGTGTGAGAGATAGAGCATCAGTCTCTTTGCTAAGAAGACCTTTCAACAGAAATTAACCAGCATCACCCCAACGAGCAATGAGCATGAACAGGTGATGAGAAGAAGGGAATGACTAACACACATACATGGGAAAAGCAGTCACCCTCACCAGCAGTCCAAGAAATGTGAATTAATACAAGACGCCCCTCTCACTTAACGTACTGAGCAAGAATTAGACACCGCTCAGGACCAGGCCTCGCAGGGGCCTGATTCTCGATGTCACCGTCACGCCCTGTCCTTTCCGTGAGTGGAGTGAGAGCCTCGCTTCCCACTCAAGCCCAGTGCCTTCCACGCTGTGTGCCGTGGTTTCCATTCTGCCTTGTCCCGTCCTCTCATGCCCAGGTAGAAACGCTTTCCTTTATCTAATCCCTGTCACCCTGTGTTTGTGACTCTCTTATAGCGGGTGGTCTGAACCACGTGACCTGATAATATCGAGACTACAATATTTTTATAGTTTAGAAACAAATAGCATTGTTATTATGTTATTGAATGTATTCAACAAATGTGGGTTGTGGGTCCACGGTTGGCACCAGGCATGGTTCTGGATGCTGGGGACAGAACAGACCTGGTCCCCTGGCACAAGCTGGCCTGCGGTGGGGGAGACAGACACTAAACACCCGAATACATGAAAGAATGAACATGTGGTTTCAGGAGGGATGGTGCCAAGAGGAAACAAACAGGCAAAGCCAGAAAGCGCTGGGCCATGGTGGGGGTGGGGCGGGAGGTGTGTTAGATCCAGGAGTGAGAGAAGTGGCCTCTGACAGAGACCGCAATGGAGGAGGGAGCAAGTCACGGGAAAACCTGGGGAAGGTCCTTCCAGCAGAGGGAACAGGAGGCCAAGGCCCTGAGGCAGGGGCTGCTTGGGCGGTTCCAGGGGGAGGAGGGAGGCCGTGTGGCTGGAGAGGCGGGGACTTAGAAGTGGTGGGAGGTGAGGGCTGGGCGGCCCGGGCGTGTGGGGGGTGGGGGGGTGGCCTCGTAGGTCACCCGACACTTCGCCTTGTGCTCCAAGGGGGATGGGAAGCCTCTGGGCCCAAGGACTTTAAGCTCAGCCATGTCATAGGCTGACTTTATGGGACCTCTCTCTGCACTTATTTTAAAAGTAAGACTCCCCGTTTTAGACATTTTAGTGTCTCACTAGTGGCTTTTAGTACATCCACAATGGCGTGCAGCTGTCACCACTAGCCAATTCCAGGACATTTTCGTCACCCTCAAAAGAAACTCCGACACCTGTTGCTCTGTCACTTCCAGAAGCGGTGATGACGCGTTTCATGGGACCCAGCGGTACTGCACGTGCTTCTCCGTCTTGAATTTGAGGGTGTGAATCCTTCGAGCCGGCGGGAAGGAAGGTGGCACGGAAGGTGTGCGGCTTTGGGGTCACTGACACGGTTCCGTCCTCCAGCTGCTGCTTCCCGAGGGGGTGGCCTTGGATGGGCTCCTTGGCCTCCCTGAAACCCCATTGCCTGGTTTGTAAGACGGGGTGCTGTGAGGGCTGAGGAAGGTAATTTCAGTGCTTAGTCCAGGACCTGGCTGCTGTGAAGGGCTCAGTGATGGGTGACATTTACATAACGACAGTTCCTAACATGGAGTCAACCTACCGTCTTCCAACTGTTCAGATCTCCCATTTATCTGCCTCTGTGAACCGGCCATTGGCCCCCCAAAACCACAATGATTTCCTTCTCCTCCATTGTCAGTCTAGTCCCTTCACTGTACCCCGCGAGCCCTCAGCGATCCCTGCCACGTGGACTCTAGCTTCCTGTGCGTGAATATTGCTTCTCCCAACGCAGGAGGCGGTGTAGGGAGTGGCTGGGTGGTGGGATGGGCAGACGGCTAAAAGCAGATGAATCACACCGCCTGGGTTTACACCCTGACTAGGCCACTTCCTATCGGTGTGACTTTAGCTCCTTATCTGTAAAATGGGTCCAAGAACCGTTCCTTGTGGACTTGTTGAAAGGATTAGATGAGACCTTCTGCATAGACCTCTGAGAACTGTGCCTGACCTGAGTGCTGCATGGTGCTAGCTGTTCCCACCTACAAAAGTTTGGTGAGTTGTTCCTTCTTTCTGAGCCCCCGTGTTCCCATCTGCAATGCTGGACGGATGGACTCTGTCCTCCTTGCTGTTTGCGCGGGATTTGGTGTGCGATAGGCGCCCAGTCGTGATAGCAGCTGCAATCGGCCGCGCGTGGGGGCAGGAGCCCGCCTGGATCCCTCTCCCTGGGGAGCTCCGGTAGGGGCTGGCTGGAGAGAGATGCAGCAAAGAAAAGAACAGGATTCCCAGCTAAATTTGAGTTTCAGATCAATAGCGAATAGTTTCTTAATGTAAGTATGTCTCAACTATTGCATGGGACGTACTTATGAGAACATATTATCCATTGTTTATCTGCACTTCAAATGTAATGGACATCCTGCATTTTATAGGGCAATCTTGCAAGAGGAAGTTGTGTGAGGCTCGGAAGGTAATCATGGTCAGAGGCAGGGGGTACAGAGCAGCGGGGACGGCACAGGTGCCCAGTGGGTCTAGTTTGTTCTCTCCTCTGTTCTGCCTCCCTCCGTCTCCTGACTGCTCCCCACGCACCTCACCATAAGCTCCCTGTTGGCGGCCCCCCTGTGGCAGCTGGACCCTCCTGGCGCTTCAGGGACCCTGCTTAGCCACCCTTTCTCTGGTCCTCCTACTCCCCCAGCCAGCTTTGGCTTCCAGCTCCTCCCATATCGTGTAAGGGGAGTTCTTACCCTACACCCCACATTCCCATCACACTCCTATTGGTTCTGGGCCTGCTGGAACCACCTACAAACCCCACCAGGCCCTGCCTGCAGGCCCGTGGCATCTGTGTAGTTATTAAATCACTTGTCCCTCTTCTCCCACCTTCAGGATCCCTTTCCTGGGGTGAAAAAAACTGTCTCGTGTTGAGTTTAGGAGAAGTGCCAACAACCACCTTTCCTCCTCTCAATCCCAAGAGTTGCCTTATCAGAGGTCGTTTTCTCAGGAGGCTCAACACGCCTCCTCCTTTCAGCAGGACTCTCATACACAGAGGGGGCCAAAAATATGTATACACGTTTTAAGAAAGGAAAACTATTAAAATTGTAATACTCAATATACCGATAACAAAGATGAATACAAGTCACGTTTGACCTCTGCAACGACAAGAGGTGTTCAAAGTGGTTACCACCAGCGTCCAGACACTTCTGATTACGACGAACTACTGCTTGAGCAACGTTGACCCAAGTGTCTGCTTGTACACGTTTTTTTGACACAAAACCCAAGTGGAAGAGTATCTCCAATTACTTATAGCTCTGGCAACTCACAGCAGGGCTCCTGTCAGTTCCCTGCAGCTTGGAGGCTCAGCCTTGCTTGAATTCACTCTGTAGGGATTCTTTCACCATAATCTTAACTAAATGTGACCTCTCCACCACCCTCCATTTTCCTATTCAGCTCTCCTTGGGGTCTGCCAGTCTCAGCAAACGGAAACTCCATTGTTCCAGTTCCTCAGACCCAAACTTCTGAGTTCTTCTAGGCTCTTTTCTATCTCTCACATCCAGTTCATCTGCAAATCCCCTACCAACTGTCAGGAACCATCACCCCCCCCAGCACGATGCCCCGGTCCGTACCCTTGCTGATTTCCCAGCCTCTACCTCGCTGTGCCCCAGCCATCCCCTGCACAGCTGTCAGAGCGGTCAGACATCACTCCCTTGCTCAAAACTCGCTAGCATCTTCCCTGCTCATGAAGAACAAGACCTCAAAGTCCAGAAGTCTGTTTCTAAGGCCCTATGGACTGGCCCCAGCGTGTCCCTGGCTTCTCTCCTGCCCGTCTCTTGTGCCCTCTGTTGCAGACACACTGGCCCCTGGCCGAGCCCTGCATGCACTCAGCCTGCCCGTCTCAGGCTTTGCACTTGGTGGTGGTCCTGCATGAAAGGACGTCTTTGCCCAAATGTCCCCTCATCCAAGAGGGCGCTGCCCTCACTTTGCCTTATTTTCCCGTCTTGACGTTCATTGCCTCTGGACACACAGTGTGCATTTTGTGTGCTGGTTGTCCCTCAGGGACTTGGCGTGGTCTGCTGCCCCCTCCTAGTCACAGAGCAGCAGGTAGGTGTGGAAGGAATGAATCCCGCCCTGGTGAAGAGGGTGGGCGGCTGGCGGCTCGAAGCACCCCCACGAGTGAAACCGTGTCAGTCAACACATGGCAAGTTCTCAAGGCAGCCTGGAGACCCAAGGCTCAGCCTGTAGCAGGGAAATCATGTGACAGTGAACCGAACTTCCAGAAGTTTCTACCCACGCCCTCCATGTCTGCTGGTTGAGCTCACTTCGATTCTGCGCTCTTCATATTTGCTAATTCCTCCTCTTTCTTGTCTTTATTGCCAGAAATATCTGTTAGTCCCAGAGCACTCTCAGGCATTTGCAAGGACAGTGACAGAAACACAGCCTGGCCTCTAATGACCGGAATGGTGAAAGGTTTTGCTCAGTGACCCTGGCCATCAAGGGGGTCCCTGTCCTGAGGCGATTTTGGCCCACGTGAGCCCCCAGCTGTTCTTAGAGGTCAAAGGGACACATATTCCGTCCACTTGGTAGTTAGGACACTGAGGTTTGCAGAGGTAAATGCCTCCCTTAATCTCCTAGCTGTTCAGTGTTAGAGATGACTCAAACCAATTGCCTCTTCCTTCCATTTAATGTGAAAAATATATTACGTAAAGAGAGATGTTGCAGAGAAAAATGCGGTGATGAAAGTGCCTGTAATCCCTCAGCTCCCACACAGCTGTTTTTATTCCCCCACAGGCCTTGCTCACATGACCGACTTTCTCATGATCGTAGTCAGAGGAACGACCTGGCATTGCTAGAAATAGTCCGTCACATAATATCGCCACGTCACCTCGCAGGACTCATCTCCAATGACTGCACAGTTGTCCAACGAATACAAATTCCAAATAATAAGCCTCCAGCTTATTCCTATATGTCTTTAAACTATAACGTTGCGATGAAAAATTTCAAGTTGTATTGTTTTCTTTCTTTTGAACCCAGATATTAGGGTTGGTGAGTCTCCCCAAACATGTGTTGAAATCCTAAGGCCCAGTTCCCCTGAATGTGACCTATTTGGAAAAGGGTCTTTGCCGATGGAATCAAGTTAAGATGACGTCAGGCTGGTGCTGCTCCAACCTGATGGGGTCCTTAGAAGGAGTGGAGACCGCCGTGGGAGGCCTGGGCAGACTGGGACGATGTAGCCACAGGCCAAGGGACAGCACGGCTGCCGCCACCACCGGAAGCTGGGAGAGTCAGGGAGGACCCGCCCCAGAGCCTTCAGGGAGAGCGGGCCCCGCGCGACACCTGTCTCAGGCTTCCGGCCTCCAGAACTGAGAGAGCACATTTCTGTCGTTTCAAGCCCCCAGTATGTGGGGCTCTGTTGCTGTAGCCCCAGGAACTAACCGATTCCAGTTCTGGTGTTCTCTCACGTATACCACTGATACGTCACACTGACCAGGGCTGACGGTGGGCACCACACAGGCTGGTGCGGCTCCAGCCCCTGGGGAAGGGGCCACAGCTGTGGTGCAGCCTCCAGCGGGCTCCCTCTGCGGAGGCCTCGGCTTCCCTCCAGCCTAGCCTGGCACAGGCTTCTGCGGAAGGACGGGATCTGCAGGCTTCGCCCCCTGAAGGTCAGCAGTGCAGCCAGCTGGGGCACGGCGTGGGCCAGCTCCACGTTCCTTCTCGGCGTTTGGCCATGTGTCCTCAGCACACAGATTTGGAGTTCAGCTCTGTGTTGGAGCACAGGTGTGCGACTCAGCTCCGCGAGGCCTCAATTAACCCATACAGGCCTCACTAGCTCTGCTTTTGTCCCTGCCACCGCACCCCAGGGGAGCGGCCAGCGTGCTGCTTGCCCCTGAAGGTGGCCTTTGAGGCGTGGCAGCCTGGATCTGGGGTTCTGCCTCTGGGGCAGGCCTGCCTTTGACCAGGCAGCGTTTGCATCACTGGTTCAGTGTGGGGGGTGATGATGCCCGGCCTGAGTGAATGTCAGTGACGTTGGAGCATCTTTACCGGCTGGTTGCAGCTGTGCTGGGTCCAAGTGTTCTCTGGTGGCACAAAAGGATGACCGACCGCCCTGCCCCCCTTCTGGTGGGTTTCTGTCCCTGGGCTAAATTTAGAGCTAAACTGAAGGTGTTAGCTGGCCCTTCAGAGAGAGGCTGTCCTCTGACAGCCCCGGTTATGGCGGAGGCAGGAATAAGGAGGCTGGGCTTCGCAGCCGTGGGCCGCGGGGGGACCTGTCCTGGAAAAGACAGCTCCGTGCCCTGGGCCCTGGAACATTTTGTCCTCTCATCTACCTTGTGTGACGCTGCAGGCTCATCTCTTCTGTGCACGGCAGATGGGGATGTAGGACTGGGTCCTTGGTGACCCAGTGTCAGTGTGACTCCCTCCGCCAGGGTGAGGAGGGCTGGGAGGGGAAGGAGGGAAGGGGAGGGGAGGGGGGAGCGGGAGGGGCGGGGAGGGGAGGGGAGGGGAGGGGAGGGGAGGAGTTGGTTACAGCGGTGTGTGCATGACAACCAGGAAGCAGGTCCTGAGAGCCTGTAGGTGTCTATTACCAACTCTTGGATTTTACAATTTTAAATTTGGGGGAGTGAATTTCCGCGGTATCTGGTCAGCAACTTTACTAGATGAGGAAGTGGAGGCAGGCTTACCGTCCACAGCGGTCTCCTGAGTCTCCTGAGTTCCCACCTCCGTGCCTGGTCCCTGTCACATATTTGGGACAAAAACCACCTATCGATGGGGTTAGCGACAATAGCCGTTATTATTGACACCTCGCCCAGTGACTGCTGTGCCTGTCCCGCTGGGATGGCCGGACAGTGCATTTCATGTCGCCGGTGACTGCCCAGCGGCCCCCGCTCTGGCTTCCTGAGGGTGGAGTGGGGCTTTCCCTGAGCTGCTGGTTCCACAGAAATGATGGGTGTGGCATGGGGATGGGGTTCGGGTGAACCCTGGGAAAGGTGTTTGTGGCAGGTGTTGGGAGCAAGGTGGCCGCCTGGCAGGGAAGAACTAAACCACCGAGAGGATGCGCCAGGTGTGGCAGTCGGAGCAGGTGAGGGGTGAGGAGCCCCCCAGAGACCACAGGCTGGGCCACCAGCCCGGAGCGGGGAGGGCTGGATACGATCTTTCAATCTGCACCCTCCCTCAAAGTGTAAAGGTTCTCACCAACCGGTCTGGGACCCTCTGGGTGCAAAGTCTGTGTTTGCTCTTGTTTGGAGCGTCACACAGAGGAAGGTAAAGAAATGCTGAGCTGGAGTTGGAAGGTAAGAGGGAGTCCCAGGGTTTTCAGAGCAGCTGACAGCACCGCAGCCCATTGGGCCATGAGCCGGCTTGGCTCCCATCTTGCTCTCCTCCCTTAGCGTCTCTCCTCCATAGTCTCCTGTCAGCTCAGCCTTGGGCAAGGTGGCCCCGCCCTGCCCCCTTCCTCCCTCACTGCCTCACTGTGCTTTGTGTTCACGGCTCCCTCACAGAATGCACAGCCCCCAAACATCCCTCTTGCACCCAGACGTGTTTATTAATGAAATAAAACAGCCATTGACTGCAAAGCAGCCAGTCTCTGCTCCGAAGCGCGGTCAATCTGGGTGCCCCCCACCTTGCGCCCCCTTCCACCAGCCCCTTCCTGCCCACCCAGCCTTCCTTTAGTCCCAAGCTTCCAGGCAGGTCTTGGGAGAACGGTTCTTCTGCGGGAAACTGTTTAATGCACAGCTTAGGAAGACAAGACTTTGGTGCAAGCTTCCCTGCCAAAGGGCCACAGCTCTGCAGGAGCAGGGACCCAGGGCAGGCCCTGCACTGAGATTCCGACATGTACAAGGGCAAGCCGGACTCTCCTGGACCGCTCTCAGAACTCAGCCGGAGATAAGGCCGATGCCTTGCCCGCTGAGCATGTCCTGGCTCCACCCCAGTGCAGCCAGGATGCCCACGATTGCTGCAGGGAGACTCAGCCGGTGCTCAGCCGTGCGGAGTGAGGCTGGGCGCCCAGCACTCCCTGTCCCTGCTCCCCGCGCAGGGGTGGGGGGCTGTATAGTGCATGGATTCTGTAGGTGGGCACGAGCCCTTCGACACTGCCCATACTGGTAGGTATCAGGCGTGGCCCATGAGGTCTGGCTGCTGTTTTGTTTAGGGCAGGAGGTGGTATTTATAGGGTAGTGTGAACCTTGTAACCTTTAGTTGAAGGGCACTGAAGAGAGCAGCTGCCCTCGCAGCAGGAAGCAACACCTCCGGCTGGCAGGGGAGGATTTTGCTCTGCCTTTGATGTCAGCTGCCCTCTCTTCTCTCCCTGACCTCCGGACAGGACAGGGCAGCCGGGTGGGCTTAGAGGGAGGCACAGGCTGCATCCGTTTCCAGGAAAGCAGCGGCTGGCAAAGGTCACCCCCCAGATATGAGCAGAACCTGGGGACCCCTGAGCCCCTGTTGAGAGGCCGATCTGTGTCCCAGGGTCTGTCCCCGCGCCTCATCCTGGCCTTGGTGGCCATTTCCAGCCTCTCAGGGTGAATTCCAGCCAGGTGGCAACTTATGGGGTCATGCTTATTAATTCACTGCAAGCAAGCACAAAGGAACTGGACAATTATGTTACTGTGAAGAGAAGGTTTAACGTAAGTGTCCTAAATGCATTGCAAGAGTGAAGGAGCCTGATTTAAAATGGAATAAGGAAGTCTTTAAAAATGTCTTAGTTTTTCAAAAATTAAAAATATCTTTAAGTAACATTTATCTTATTTTCATGTTATAAAAGATTAAATGTTTATCTAAAATATCTAGAAAGAAAATTATAAGGAAGAAGCTAAAAGTCATTTTGAATCCCACACAAAACTGACAACTCTTATTAACTCAGTGGTCTAGTCTTGATAAACAGACGTACACGCAGACACATAGACCCTCCCACCTTCGCACACGATTGAGACCATTCTACAAATATGACATAATCCTCTTCTTTTCATTTAAAATTTCATCATCGGCATTTTCCCCCGTATCTTTGAAAACATAAATTTTAATAGCTACCTACCATTCCATGGAAAGCCTAAGCAATTTATAGATAATATACAAATTTACACTTATTAAAATGGTCAAGTTTGTCCTATGAAATTGAATAGAGACATGGCACTCTGTGCCTCAGTTTCCCCCATCTCTAAAGTGGGGTAACACTGCCTTAGTTCAGGTGCCTGGTGTGGCCTTTAATTAATATTTAGGAAAGGCCTTGCAATTCATGGGTGAGGGATTGCTACTTAAATCAAAGTTTTCGTGTAATTGTCCGCAATTATTATAATTTGCTCATTATAGGCAATTAGCACATTGTAAGACAACAGAAAGGAATTTATGTGAGAGTCCATGTATGTCTTTGTCCTGCTTGAGCTGGTGATGGAGGTTCAGAAGGCCTGTGGTTTCCTTCCTGCTGGAGAGACAGGATCAGCCTGAAGACAGCCAGTCCTCAATGGGCCGCGGTAATTACTGATGCCCAGGGCACTACTGAGGGCGGAAGAGGGTGCAATTGGGCTCTTCTTGGGTGCAGCATGCCAGCTCTCCATTTCCCTTTGCTTTCCTGATTTTAATCTTCCAGAATACATAGATAGTTCACCAGGATTTTCCTCTTAAGCCTTTTAGAGGCCAAAGGAATATTGTTTCATTTTGAGTTCCCCCAAACTTTCCTAATGGCCCATGAGCCATGTCACCTGTCTTTGGATACTTCAGAAGTCCTCAGATGTGGTTAATTAGGGCTCTCAACATCCCATAAAATGGGGCGAAGAGGTTGAATAGAGCATTTAGGGGCCAAGGAATTGAGCAAACGTTTGCCACAACGTGTAGAAATGTTTAGAGTCCATCGGCAGAAGGCATTGTGACCATATTTTCTGTCCATCAAATCAGAACATGGTGTGACCAAGGTCTGTTTTCATGCTCTGGGAGGACCATTGTATAAAAGAGAAGCAGATGGAGTGTTTGCAATGGGTGCTGACCTGGAGGGTCAGGCCGTCTGGTCTCCTCGCACATGGCAGTAATGTCTCCAGTCTTTAGTCTCTAGTACATTGTCCGATGGCATTTTGGAGGTGCTGGAGGCCCTTACAAGCTGTAATGACCATTTGACAGGATTCATTCCTACCACTGTTTCCCCCATGGGTCTGGCTGCAGTGGCTTGACCTTAGGCGTGTGTGTGTCTGTGTGTGAGTGGGGAGGCAGTGGGGTCGTGGGGAAGGGCTGTTCAGACCATTCTTGAGTCAACCTCTAGTTCTGAGTGGCCTGGAGGACAGATTTAAACCTGAGGCAATTGGGGGTTCAGACTGTTGACCGATCCAGATTGAGGCCGGGGCCCACGAGTTGCAGAAGACAAACAAGGATACAACTCACATTGATTGGTTCTACGACATCTAGCAATGACTTATTCTGTGGTTCGCTGACCCCTTACATTCATTATTAGTCTTGAGAAAGAAATTGGGATTGTTTCCAGCCCCTCAGAAAACAAAGGAAGAGGCAGATGGAAGGCACGCTGACATCCTTCTTCTACAGTCGAGATGAAATAAGAGACTTACGCCCCCCACCCCCGCCTTGCGCAAACTTAACGGTTCTGAGAAACCGACGTGCAATTGTTCTAATTTGCAGATTTTGAGCTGCGTGATTCTAGTAGGGCCATCCTCAGACTCTGAGATACTGAGTTCTTTTTCATCCCTCACATCTAGCCTTTGTGAATATAAGCCAGCATGTCTCCATTTTAACAAACTATATCGACAGATGTTGAATGCCCCATAGTTCCTTCATCTCTCCAGCAGTGGGCTAATAGAAAACATCAATTTCATAGGAGTTTTCTCTTCTTCTTTGCTAGATCATATGTCTCCAAAGTGGGTACATGCCTCCTAGGACTTTATTAGTCGATCCACTAGAGGAGTTCAGGAAGAAAATTCTAGAATGCCAATTTAATGTTTTTCACTTTTCCCTTGTTGATTTTTTGAGTATGTTTTATAACATAGAAAATATGGTGGACATGAGCATTTAGAGGTGAGTGCACATTTTTTTACTGATAGAAGTTTCAGAGACCAGGGAGCAGCAAACTGGGGCCCGCGGGCCAAAACCAGCCGCCCCCTATTTAAGTATGGCCCACAAGCTAACAATGGTTTTGACATTGTTAAATGGCTGGGGGAAAAAAAATCAAAAGAACACTAATTTGTGACACTTGAACATTATATGAAATGTGAACGTTCGCATCCATAAAGAAAGTTTTACTGGAGCACATTCATGCCCGTTCTCTTATATACTACCTATGGCTGCTTTGCTGAGTGGACTAGCTGCAAAACGAAAGAATGGTCCGCAAAGCTGAAAATAGTTACTGTCTCACCCTTACAGAAAAAGTTTGCCAACCCCTCTCCTCAGATCACTGGCTTCAGTTCTTGGGACAAGATGTATGTATTTTTAAAATAAAAAAATTTAATTACAGTTGGCATACAATGCATATTATATTCATTTCTGATGTATAACGTAGTGATTAGATATTTATACACCTTACGAAGTAATCACCCCATAAGCCTAGTACTGGAACAGTGTGCTTGTACCTACTCACCTTTGTGGAAAGGTGGTATTTTAAGCTTGTAAACAACTTCCTTAATACTGCCAACATGTGTCTTGGATGACCTCTGCAGAGAGTTTTGCCAGGATCAGGGGGGAGGTGGTGGAGGGAGGTCAGGGAAAGGCGGAGAAGACTGTTCAAGAAAATCTTGAAGTCAGACTTTGAGAAGTCAAGAAGCTGCACTGTTGACTCGATGGGTAGGAGCACATTCGAGGGCAAGCCACCCTCGTCCCCTTCAACGTGTTATTATCTTTGTTTGCATACAGTTGCCAGAGTCACCCAGTAGTTAGAGTATCATCACCTCCGTCGTGTGAATAATCACGCTGCCTGTCCTATACTTACCCAGGTCCTTCCCCCGAGCCCACGGCCCTTCACGTGCTTTTATTTCTCCCCGTGACAGTCCTGGGAGTGGTATTTGCATTGGATAAGATCTCTCGTGATCAGCTCACTCCCCTTTAGGCACATGCAAGAGAAACAGACCCTCATCTATATGGGAGCATCTCAGCAACGCCCGGGTGGGTCCACAGGTATTTTTTCTTCTGTGTTGTTTTTAAGCCGACGAGTGGAGGTGTAGGACTGGGTCCAGCCACTCTACCTCAGGTGATCCAAAAAGGAACCTTGCTGACCCTTTCGTTGGATAGGCTGCTGTCACCTTAAGTAGGAAGGTTTACGTTCCAGGAACCCTGATTATCTCAGAGGTTTGCAGAACGCAACAGGCTTCTGCCGTGGGGTAAAAAATTCATCTTAACAGGATTATTATTATTATTATTTTGTGGATGTGCAAAAAAGCAGCTCTCAAGAACCTAGATGAGAGAGACCAGAGGCTCTGGAGAAGGACACAGCTTCTTCTACATGTTAGAAGGAAACAAAAGACGCGGCTAGATTCTGAGTCTGTATAATTTACCGATGGACACTCCGGTCACATAGGTAGGAACCCTCTGGGTGCGGAGTGACAGGAGATGGTTGTGATCCGCCAACCCTCATGCAAAGAGGAAGGAAATTTTCGTTCCGAGAGGAAGTATGCACTGAGTGCCTTTCACTGGCCGCCGCCGCTCAGAAACCCTACGGAGCGCTGAGTCAACTTTGCTTACTAATATGAGGGGAGGACTTAAGCACAAGGTTGTACACAGTAAACTTTCCAGAAAAGCAAAAACCACAGAGGAGTGGGTAGGGCGCTCACTTCCCCTTTGTTTGCATGTTGGTGACTGATCATGAGATTCCGGTTAAGGCTGCCGCTGCCTGTTCCGGGGGAGCCAAGAAACGCAAGTCTCTGGACATTAGCAATTGTGTTGGCAGTTTTGGTTTCCTTGGAAAACATGCTGAGGTGACTTAGTGGGGTGATGCGATGGCCAGTCCCCTCTGCCCCTCGAAACAGTGTCTCCCAGGTTGCTCGGATGGTGAGATGTTCAGTGGATTTGAGAGCTCCAGCCCCCAGCTGTGGGGCAGGGGGTGACACCGTGACCATCGGAAAAGGTCAAAGGCAACGGGCTAATAGTTCTCCTTTCATTAAAAGTGTTTTAAAAGTGTGAAATGGTAACAACATTAGAGAAATAGATTGGAAACTCCTGCTCACATTCTGATGTAACGGCGATTTTCCTTTCTGAGTATTAACTCACAAAAGTTTTAAAACACTGTGTCAGTGTCACACACTTTTCTGCATGGGGACCACCTGGACACGAGTGGGATACATGGCTTTTTCTGTAATGAGTGACACGAAGCCATGCTCTTTCTTATCCCCAGAGTTTGTCTGCTGTGTTTTCTAGGGACAAGGTAGGGGCAGATCGCATGGATTCCATGTCCCTAAACAGTGCCACTGCAGGGGACAGGGGAGCGGCTGTCACGGCCCTTTTGTTTGATGTGTGAACCAGAAGCCACGAAGCTGCCCACTTCCCCTCCTCCCTCACTCATTTATCCTGCTCTTCACGACCACTTTGGGTGACGAACCTTCTCCTGAAAGGTCACCTGAGTCGCCTCCTGATGGCTTTGCCCTGAACCACCCTCCGTCCCCACGTGTGTGCGTGGAAGGCCCTCGTCTCCTGCAGACACATCCTTAGGCTGAAGGGAAGGAGTTAGAAGTGGAAGGTGCCACTAGGATGGATGACGATGTGTGTGTGAGTGTGTGAGTGTGTGTGAGTCTGAGTGTGAGCGTGTATGTGAGTGTGTGTGAGTCTGAGTATGTGTATGTGTGTACATGAGCTTGGATGTGTGAGTGTGTGCGCGCACGCGTGAGGCGTGGTGGCAGCAGGTGTGTCTCGTGCACCAACCTTGAAGGCGCCTCCAGAACAGGTCCCCACAGCGGTCCGAGGAGCAGCGCTGGGGTTAGCTCGGGGCTTCTCTGACTATAGGCCCTGTGGAGGGTGCCTGTTCACGCGGACGGAGAAATTCTGGTAGATTTGCTCTCAGCCGTGTGTCCTTTTGCCTCCCAGGCACATCTTGTGAGAGGAATGGGTTTGCCCTGCCTGAAACCAGTCCAGGGAGGTGGGGAGGTGACAAGTACCTGGAGAGGAGGATTGCACACCTCTCCCTGGCAGCCTGGGCGGTCTGTTTGTATAACAGTTCCCAGGAGAAGCCCATGGGTCTGTCATTGAAAACAAATCCCGCATTCTCACCGACAGTCCTGTCAGGGGAAGTGAAGGGACCACTTGCGGCTGAGCAGGGTGGGCTCCCCGTAGTGGCCTGGCTGCTTACGCAACTGCAGAGGAAAAGCACAGAGAGCAAGAAGCATGTGTTCGTTCATTTGTTTCGTTCATTTGTTCATTCATTCATTCCCACTTTCATTCAGGAAACTGGTGGAGGACATTTAAAAAAACAGTATCAAAAACATTTAAAAAGAATAAAACACCGTTGCTATCCCCAGAACCATACTGTGGGGTGAGTGAGCAGATGAATGTGGGCTGGCAGGCAGGTGGACTGGGGGCGACAGGGTGTTTAGGGGAGGCTGGGTTCCACCGGGGCCAGCTGCTCTCACGCTCCTTCTCAGGCGTCTTTACCACCTGCATCGTCCTGGCTGCTCCAACCTCAAATGCTGGGTTCCCAGGGCTCAGTGCGGGTGTGCCTCTCACTCTGTCAAGTTCATGATCGCTGGGGCCCCACGAGCCACCCCCGTGCCTGTGGCGCCCAGCGTTATCCCAGTTGGTTCCCCTCGTCTTAGCTGTACACTCCATGTGTGACTGGCCTCTCCGTGTGGGTGTCTCACAGGCCCCAGCGCACAGTGCCCACCTCCCCCTGCACTGGCCCCTGTCACGCAGCATCATCCACGACGCCCTGTGCTCGCTAATTGGGCCAACGACTGGGCCGCGGGCCACGCAGACACCGGGTGACCATTATTCCGGACGTGTGTGTGGGGGTGTTCAGGGTGAGGTGAGCGTTTGTACCAGTCGGCTGAGGAGAGCCGATTACCCTCATCCGATCTGTTAAGGGTGCAAAGAGAACAGTGTGGAGGGAGGGGGTTCGCCCTCTGCCTGACCCTCTGAGCTGGGACATCTCTCTTCCCCCGCCTCTGCCTCACATGTGGACTGGGACACCCAGCCGGCTGACAGCAGGGGCCCGTCAGCCTCCACAACTGTGTGAGCCACTCATTCTAGTAAATCCACGTGTCACTCCTCCTGGGCCAGCCTCTGGGAAACCCCGACGACTGCTCTGTCCTTCCTCTCGACAGCAGCAGCCTTCTGTGCATTGGCTCAGCCTCCACTTCTTTTCCCGGGACTGGGCCTTCAGCTCCTCTGACAAAAAGCCGGATGACCAACCTGCACCCGTCCTCAGGCCCTGCCCATCACTCTGCAGGGGTGCGTGGGTGAATGTCTGCTGCTCGTCCCAGCAGGTGCCCCTATCTCTCCCGCAGGCCACACACTCCTGCCCACTCCATGCCCTGGCACAGGGGCCTTCTCCTGGCACGGTGTTCTTTTCCTCCTCAGCACTTGTACCAGTTGTAGTAACATGGCCACGTGCACAACTGTTTAGTCTCTCTCTCGAAGACCAGACTGTAAGCTCCATGACACCCTCGTGCCTCTATGTTGTTTAACACCGTCACCCCCCAGCCTACCCCGTCAGGCTCCGTAAGAGTGACGGAGGGACTGACGAAATCTCCAGGAGCACGAGGCGGGAAGGCATTCCGGGGACAGGCAACAGCAGCACCAGCGAAGTGGCCTTGGCACGTTTGGGAAACCGTGAGGGCTGGGAGGTGACGGAGTGTGGACAGAGGTGCTGGGAACCACACCTGTAGGGCTTTGTGCCGCTCTCTGGAGCCTGGATCTGTCCTGGAAGTGAGGGGAGTAAGGCTTCAAAACATGGAGTGGAGTCTGGCCTGGGTGTGGAGGGGGCTGACAAGCAGGAGCCCTGCGGCGATGTGGGGGTTCATGTGACAGAGCCGAGAGCTTGGGGGGGAGACGCAGACGAAGGTCAGCATCTCACACGATAGCAGGTTTGTCAGCTGATGCAGGAAGCAGATCTGCGTCATGAATAAGGGGACAGGAGCCAGCTTGGGCTGGCTTCTCGTGCTAGCAGAGTCCCCTCGGGACCCTGATGGGGAGCCTCTGGGCCTGAACAACATTCCAAATAATACTTTTATTTTGGAGGCATGTGGGTTGGCCCCTCAGCTTCCTTTTCTTGTCTTGGATGTTGGCAATTGGACGGTGCTGTTTCATTTATACAGTCATTAAAGTGCTTCCACGACAAAACAAACCACTCTCACCGTCCCAGCACGCTGTCGTTTGTGCATGTAGGTCTGTCCACATTTTAGGTGATTCAGCTTCTTTTCTAAACCTCTGCCTCTCACCCCAAAACACAATGGAAGCTCCAAAGAGCAAATCTTTTTCTCAGCGGGAGAGTGGGCTTGACAGGATGGGCGTCCAGGCGGAGGGCCTCCCTCCAGCTCTGGCTGCGCCCCTAGGAGAGGCTTCTGGCTCCAGGGCCAATTTTCAGCTGAGTCACCTTGACTGTTCAGGTGGACACTGAGCAAGGCCTGGAGGGGCTGGAGACCTGGGAGGGGGCTGCATTCCCAGAGGCCAGACTCGCCAAGTGAATGTCTGCTCTGCACAAAAGTGTCTGCTCTGCACAAAAGTGTCTGCTCCTCAAAGGCCAATGAGCCAGTGCCCTGGGGTGCAGGGTGGGCGCAAAACAGATGCCGAGCCAGACCGGTTTCTCCCTCCTCCCCTTTCCTCAGGCTCGTTCCGCCAACAGTGCCCATCTTCTCCCACTCACCACCCACTTACCCAGATTCGGCTCACGCCTGCCTCCTACACATGCCCAGATCAGAAGCCCCTTTCCTCTGCTCTCACACCTTGCAGGACACCTACTGCCCAGACCAGGGGCTCCTAGAGTTTTGGAAAATGAGGTTCCCTTGTGATGTCACACATCTCTGAGACTCATAGGATTTGTTGACTGAAAAAAGGTGTCAGAAATGTATTGATTGAGAAAAGGTGTTAATTGTCAAAAAGGTGTTATAAATTCCTAAGTCTTTTAAGGAATTTGGGTTTTGTCAATTCGAAAAGCACCAACATATTGAAAAAGAGTCCATGGTTCTTGTTCAGTTTTTAGATGATGCTTGACTGACGTCTGGATCCGTAGCTCCCTTGTCATAATTCTGTGCTTTCTAAGCCCATGTCGGTGGTCACCCAGGATGGGAGTAATGCCATCTACTCAGTGAGGACACCATGTTCCTGAATTTCCCGTTGGGTGAATAGAGACTTTGTAGGGAGTTTGTAAGACCTCTTGGGGGGCAAGGATGATGCCTGTGTACGCTCCTATGTAGGGAGGGTGCAAAATACAGGCCTACTGTTAAGATGGCACTACAGCAGGGCCGGGAAGGGCCGATCCCCCAGAACCAAGTGTTTCGGGAAAAACAAATCTGTGATGGAAACCTGCATTGTGGTCACCCAAGGAGAAGCAGTCACTGAAGAGGCAGAATGGGATATAAACAAGGTCATCCAAAGGTATATTTTGTTGAGGAAAAATAGGCAAGACTGTGAAAATGGTTAGAACTCCAACTCTAATCCTGGAACACAGGGAGAGAGAGATGGGGGCCGGCTATGTTAGAACATTCCAGAAAGGAAAAAATGGACACTGACTCGTTGTAAAGCAGAGGATGTTCGGAGCCTGGAGTGGGGAGCACAAGAAAACAAAAGTGACAGAGTGACAGGGGAAGAAAAAAGAAACAGAAAAGAAGGTTTCCATTGAGACAACTCCACATCTAGACTTGACAGAAACCAGAACCAGGTTAAGACAGACAAGTTAAAGTAAAAACCCTCTTTGATGTGACGTGTTGGGAAGGGTCATGACTTCCTTCGAAAGGCTCAATTATTACAACTAGGGTAACTCCTGTTCAAACAGCCTTCTCCAAAGAAGGTCATTATTTGACTCATTATTAATGGAATTCGAAAATTCTTTGGTTCACATTAGATCGGGTCTCTAGTCCTTACATTTTGGAGACTGTGAAAGCTTTGGAAGTGCCATGAGGTGCCAATGGTCCCCTGAACTCAGAGGCGTCCCTTCCATTGCCATCAGGGCCTATTGCTTTTCAAAGGGACAAGTACACTAGGGTCAGGCGGAAGACACCAGCCAGGAAGTCACAGACCTCAGGGTTTGTCCTGGCGCTGCATGGGGACCCTGTGTGCTGTTCCCAGCCCGGGCCTTCGGGGTTGGATGTGATTGCCTCTGAAGACCCTTGCAATTTAGGTGTCTATTCTATTCTGAAAAGCATCTCTGAACAGTGGTTCTTTTCTTAGAGGTGACAGCTTGTAGGTGTGGGGACCAGACAATGTGGGCTCCTGTTCTAACTCTGTCCTGATCAGCTGTGTGACCTGGGGTAGGTTGCTTAACCTCTCTGAGCCTCATTTGTCTCATTGTGAAATGAGGTTAATAAGCGTTTTTGTTTTTTTTCAAATTTCCAAGTTTGTTTGGAGGATTAAGTGCTCCATGAATGATGCAAAGCTGTGGATAAAAGTCACTCAACCGAATAGCAGGTCCAGGAGTTGTGTCACAGCCTCTCTTGGGAGCTGAGGCATTATACCATTGGTCAAAAGAGACCCATCCCAAAGTGAAATAGGTAGCAGGTGAAAATACGGACAGAAATGCCCTGGGCTCAATTAAATAAAGAGATGCTAGAATTCCAGGTTCAAGCATAGCAATTTGAATATTCATTCGATGGCTGTTCTGGGGCTTGAGCTGGCATCCCAATCCCCTGGAGGGTTTCTTAACTACAGATTTCAGAGTTTCCGATTCAGAGGTCTGGGAGGAGGCCCAGGCGTTTGCATGTCTAACAGGCTCTGGGGTGACGCTGCTGGTTTGGGAGACACAACTTGAGAACCACTGGACTATAGGTTGTGTTCCAACACTGTCGTTTTTGTTTTTTCTCCAAACGTGGGTAATGCTTAGGCCACTTTAAATGGGGAAAGAAAAATCATGGATTCTCTCATTTGTAAAACACGGAGTTAGTCTTACTCTATGAAACTCTCAACAGTGAATTTATCAAAGTAGCGTAACTTTTTGCATTTATATTATCACTGAAGTGAAAACATAAGTGAAACGTTTTTGTTTTTTTTTTAAAGATGCAATCCGTCACCTGAGAAACATGATTCTAAAGCAGAAACGTTTCTAATTCTTCACCTGCCAGAGGAAGTGAAGGTGGGGAAGGGGTCGGGAGGGGCTGCATTGGATCACAAGTCCCCTCCTCGCGGCATGGCCCTGGGCTGAGCAGCAGTGGGCTGAGCGCTACCCTGGGCCCTTAGGTACAGAATGCTATGCATCAGTGTGTGTGGCATGGGCCTCGGAGCCGTGTCGTGTGTTGTCAGCAGGACCCGCTGTGGGTCAGGCCAGTTTGGCAGGGTTCTCAGCCGAGGAAGGAGGGAGGTGTAAGGGAATTGGGGCAGGAAGGGTGGTGCCAGGGCTCTCATGATGCTTTCCTGGACTTCTGTGCTGCTGGCCAGCTCCTAACTTTAATTTAGATGAAAAAGAGAAGTGTCTCTGAAACTAATAAAAAAAAATAAAGAGAAGTGTTTCCAGTGCAAAGGGAATCTAGAGTCCCCGGGGGCAGCTAGCTGTGGGTGGAGCCCACACTGCTGAGCTTGACTCAGTATTCTTTTTTTGTCACCTCACTAAAGGGCAGAATGTTTCCCTGGAAACTAGGGGGCTAGCAGGGAAGAGAGAACAAAGCAGGTGACCAATGGTGTCTTTCCACCACTTGGGAGAGGAGGGGCCAGGGGACCAAACCCATTGGAAACCCAGGAGCACCCTTCCTGCTTTAAACAGGTCTAAATCTTGAATCTCTTTGGCCACAGGGGGTAGAAGAATGATTTGGTGCCTATTCTGTTGTGTTCTGATGTTAAAAACCCTGTACACGGGGGGCGGTCGTCTCCTCTCACCCCCTTTCCTTTCTGACGTGTGTGTATCTCAGCTGTCATCTGATTCATTCTGATAAGCGATGAGACGAGTGGTTGGCTGGCGTGTAGAGCGCGTGTGCAGTTCTCGCTCCCGTCCTGTCCATCGCCGTCACAGGCTAGCCCAGGGAGGCCTAGGTGTTTGCCTCAGCTCTCTCCTTATTACGTGTTTCCCCGAAAATAAGACCCGGTCTTATATTAACTTTTGCTCCAAAAGACACATGAGGGCTTATGTTCAGGGGATGTCCTCCTGAAAAATCATGCTGGGGTTTATTTTCCAGTTAGGTCTTATTTTCGGGGAAACACGGTACTAGCGGGCAAACTCCGGCCAAGGATAAACAGATGTGTCCAGTGCTATAAAGCCTGGAGCCCAGCCAGGCCTCCTGACCCCGACTGCTGGTCCTCCCAACCCGGAGAGTCGTAGGCCTTGGGTGCCACGTACTGCGAAGCCCACACTGCTCACTCAGCTCTGCCCGCTGAGGCCGGAGGGCCGTGGGCCTCACAGAGATGCGTCTCGTCCAGCCTCACAGACCCCAGGAAATGTTGCCGTTGGGCCCCAGGTGCAGACTACGTCAGACTTGATGTCTGTACCCCCACCCTCCTCCACCCACAATCCACACCTGCTGGAAATTTTAGAGTGCCGTGTCACATATAGATAAATGGAAATAAGTCACCCATATTCCACACCAAGAATTCTGCATCTGTGGAAGGAGACGAGTGTCACACCAGCGGAGGGGGTCTTGGCTATTTGCCCTGGTATGTAGGGAAGAACGAGATATTTGCACTAAAAGAAAGGGCTGAGGCAGGAGGTGGGGTGCTGGGACCCAGCCCCCCTCTTGTCCACTCATCTCTGGCAGGTGCAGGAGTGCTGACTTGATGCCCCTCTGGGTGGCCTTGTCCAGCTGGGAGAAGGCATGGAGGACGGGGTGGGTGGAGGGCCTTGCTCGCCTGGTGCAGTGGGCTGACTAGTGTCCTCCATCCCCAAATTCATGTCCACCCAGAACCTCAGAATGTGATCTTATTTGGAAATAGGGTCTTTGCAGATGTAATTAGTTAAGTCAAGTGAGGTCATTCTGGAGTCGGGTGGCCTAAACCCAGTGACCGCTGTCCTAAGCGGAGAGGAGACAGGAGACACATAGGGGTGGGCCATGTAAGATGGGGACGAATTGGGGTGATGCAGCCACATGCCAAGGGAGACCAAAGGCCGCTGGCAGCCACCGGGAGCTGGGAGAGTGGACGGGGCAGGAAGGACCCTCCCCTGGGGCCTTCGGAGGGAGCATGGCTCTGGATTGCAGCTTTCTGGCTTCCAGAACTGCCTTTGCCGCCCAGGTGGTGCTTTGTCATGCAGCCCAGGAGGAGAATGCAGCAGGGAGGCCTTCCTTCCTGGGACCCAGGTGCCCGAGAGCACAGAGGAAACACATTCCAGCAGTGGTAGGGGAGGGCCCTAGCCCAGTGTGCCCCTTATCTCTTCCCCGCTGCTTTCCGCTCAGGCAAGGCCCCCGGGGGTCAGCCCACATTCCAGCGGAATATAAATCTTGCATGCTGGTAGTTCTTTTCCTTTACGGTGGTGTGTGCTTGAGAGATAAGGGACAGAGAGGAAGAGAGGAAGTGGGGGGCTGGGGCTTCAGCGCAGAGGAACCCCCAGAAGTGGTGACTCTGGGGGTGTTGGAGGCGGGGGTCTCCCTGATGCTCAAGGCCCATGCAGAGCAGCTGGAATTGGAGACCTGTGTTGTCACAGCTCCGTCTCTTGTGACGTCACCTCAAGCAGGATGCGATCTCAGCTGAGAAATGAGCCAATGACACACACAGACGTGCTGCCTGGGCAGGGCTGCCAGGGGATCAGGTGGGTGAGGGCAGGTATGGGTATGTTGTCTCCACTGTCAAGGCTTTCAGATGGTAGCTACCTACCTGCGCCTTAGAGTGATGCTGTGGTTTCCTTGGTAACCAAGGTTGCTGATTGGCACATTCCCATAGCCAACAGCCCCGCTGTGGTCCTTAACCTGGGTGTCATCATTGAACGGTTCTCTTCCCTCAACAGGTTTCTTCAATAAGGGTGAATTTGTGCCCCCGGCACGCAGACCGCTCTGAGGGACCACACACACACACACACACACACCCTGTCACAGCTGTCAAACCCCATGCTGTGGTCACATGAATAGGGGGCTGAATGCGTGTGACCCGCCCAGCCGTGCGAGTCATGCTGACCTGTTGCCCTTGGTTCTAAGAAGGCTTCAAGTGTTTCTTAGGCTCAGAGCTTTTAGAAAATGACTCTTTCCTCCATAAATACTCTCTCCTGACAAGAAGGTTGTGAGGGAAGCTGTGGAATGATGGAATACTTTCACAGTATTGGACTTGAGAATGACTGAGAAACCAAAGACCAAGGTCCAGAAATTCTGAGTGCACGCACGGAGACTCCTGGGTCGGGGTGCGGAAGTTCTGTCTTCCTTTGGGAAGCCCCTTTCTCGGAAGTTGGATACTTACTGCCTGAATGTTGGTGTCATGTGGGGTCATTGGTCCCGCTCCCCACATGAGAACGCAGGATATGGTGAGGTCAAAAAGGAACACCCATGGAGCCATAGATAGGGGACTCATACCGCTATGTTCTTGCTGGCGGCTGGGTTGGAGACACAGGAGGCAGGAGCCACACAATCCGCAACCTGCCGTCCGCTTCTCTGCCAACCAACCAACCTCCTTGTTAGCCGCAATCCGTGAGTGCAGCCACGGCAGTTCTATCAGTGGCCAATGGCTAACTGGTTACAGTTGATGGCCAGCTAGTCACAGCTGATGGCCATCTACTACCCGAGCCAGCACCTTTCCATGTGAGGCCGAGAGCCTGGAAACTGCTCTCCTGGCTCTGTCCTCACAATTGGCCACCTTCTTTTATGCTGAGTTGTGAAGAAGGTTAAGTTGCTCAAGGTCACAGAGCTACTTAGCAACAAAGCTGACGCTAAGTGTAAGTAAAAGACTCATGCTGACTGAGCACGTACCACCTACGTGAGCTCGGTGCCAGCTGCGTCCTTTCAGTGACTCCTACAGCGTCCTGTGATTTGGGCATCACCTCCACTTTACAGACAAGGGCACTGAGGCAGAGAGGACAATTATTGGGGGTCAGGCAGTGGGGTTCTAGAGCCCCCATTCTTAACAAAATACCCCACACCTCTCAAACCCAAGATCAAGCTGCCTGGATGATGGAAGAACGCAGCCTTAGAGTGGGAGTGGGACTGACACACAGGCCAGCAACTTCCCCACTGACGGCTGGGCGAAAGTACTCAACCTTGACGCTGTGTAAATTACTTGACCTCCCCAAGACTCAGTGTATCTTTCCACAAAATGGGCATCCTGGCAGATACCTCATCTGTGGATGTAAAGATTAATTGCATGATATGTGTAAAGCTCCTGTCAGATTTTATTCCCAAGGAACCTCAGTTATTCTTCCTTCTAGACTGAAACTGTCACCTCTGCATCTTGGCTGCCTGGCCCATACGCACTCTGCAACCGATACTTGCTAATCAGATGAAGGCTGTCTTGGACAACATTTCAGGAATCCTTTAAGGAAATCACTCCACACATCTTGTCACCTGGGCTTAATCAGTACCAGAGCCTTTCTCTGTAGTTATTGTGTTAGTATGTCTTCATCCCTGAGCTGTGCCATCATGAGAGCTGCGGCATCCTGCACCTGGCCCGCTGGTTTGGGCTGGGCCATCCGACATCATGTGCATCTATGACCAGGCTCTTAGCCTCAGCCGGGAACCCGGTGTGCCGGCCACTGGGTTGGGATCAGGGCTGCTCGGCCCTTGGGACCCTCGCCTCCCCACCCCAGTCTCCTTTCCAGCATGCTGGCACCCAGCACTGCTTGGGCCTCCCCCAGTCCTGGGACCACAGACTCAGCCTGGCAGGGGTGAGCAGGCCCTACCGTGGGTTTTCCGATGTCCTGTGGCCACTTGGCCCCTGCAGCAGCTCATCTTCCGTGAGCGGGGTCAGTGGAAGGGGAAGGCCCTTGAACAACACACAGCGGCCTGAGGCTCTCTCAGGCAGCAGCCCGAGTCTCAGGTCGTAATTATCACATGAAATAATTATAGGCCAGAAAGGCCATTCTGGTGGCCTGATTTGGGCCACAGCTCCTCCCAGAACGCCTCTTCCTAGTTGAGGAATTTGGGGAACCCCAGAGAGCACTAGATGCCCTCTTTACAGCCCATTCCCATTTTCCCAGGCCTGAAAATGGACTCTGTCCCCACTCAGTGTATATTGTATGTCATGTAAAACTTTAGACTAAAGTGTAGGTGGAATCACACAGATACATATGAAATGTGCACTGTGTGATGGCACTTTCTAGGTTCTAGAGGGACACCATGGTGAATTATGCATCCTCTTGTCCTCAAGGCCTCTGTGTGCACATGTGCACGTGCACACACACACACACACAGCTGTGCGCATACACACACACACCTGTGCACACACATGCACATGCATACACACATGCACACATGCATACAGTCACATGTGCACACACACCTGCGTGCAAATACACGAACACACACCTGTGCACACACATGCACATGCATACACACATGCACACACTCACACATGTGCGCACACATACATGCACCCGTGCACATGCATGCACACATGTGCACACAGTACAGTGCACACACATGCACACACACGTGCACACAGTGCAGTGCACACACATACACACACACACACACATGCACACACACAGATACACGGTATAATAATATTGCATTAGTTCTGTTGCTGTGGGAGCAGTTTACCACAAACTTAGTTGCTTAAAACAACACAAACTGCTCTACAGTTCTGGCGGTCAGAGGAGTCTGACACAGGCCTCGCTGGTCTAAACGTGAGGTGTCAGCAGTGCTACATTTTTTTCTGGAGAATCCAGCTTCTAGTGACCCCTTCACTGGGGTCCCTCCCTCCGTCTCTGGTCCTTCTTCCCAGTTCCGTCTCTCTGTGTCCACAGCTGGGGGAAGGGTCTCTGCGGAATCAGAGTGTCTGGGGATGCCCCGTCTCTGTGCCTGGAGGCACTCTTCCCACAACAACTTGTAAGAAAGTCTTCAATCCTTTGATTTTTCCTTTTAGCCAGTAGGCACATATTAATGCTGCTGGTTGCCAGGAAGTTTCTAGAAAAATTCTATGGTTCTTCAAGTGGATGAAAGCGTATTGTATAAGTGGACGTTGTGGTTTGGATGCTGCCAGCAAGGGTGCGGTGCTGTGTGTAGGGCAGAGGTTCATGGCAACTCCTGTGCTTTCCACTCAGTTTGTTCTAAAAAATAAAGTCTGTTAAGCAAGAAAGGACGTTTAAAAAGGAAGCCTCCCACTACTGCAGCTCCCACAAGCTAGAGATTGTATCATAAATTGAAGTGGTAGCATAAAACATATCTTTGGAGAGGTATAGGTGTAACAAACAAGGCTGTATCTTCAAAGCTAGATTAGTATTTATTGTTCAGCATTAAGTGGGAGATATGCATCTTTACTAATTGAATAAACTCTGCAATGCAGGCCACAGATGACATTCATTCATCTGCGTGTGTGTATTTGTAAGTGCGCGCGCACACGTGTGTGTACTGTTTACGGAACTGGGGGCTCCCAGTCTACAAACACTCATTCATCATGGACTACAGTATAGAGAAGGGTTTCGTGTGTTTTCTTACTGTGAAACTCCCTCCCCATCTCCTTAAAAGAGTTTCTTTGGTTTTGGTGAGCGTTCTGACTCCCGCTGCCCCCGCCCACTGCGGTTGATGGGGCCCTGGTCTTCCTACACGCATGGCTTCATGTCAGGTTCTTACGCTCTACAACGCTTGCCATATATCACAGCCGTCTTCTTGCAATTCTCCTGGCTTCTGGAACACCTTGTTTTCCTGACTTCTTTCTTATTTCTCTGATTCTTTTTTAGGGTGAACTGCCCTGGCCCCCTGTATTGTTTGGATGGCCCGGTGAGATGGGGTAATTTGAGGAGAACTTCATAAAGGAGCCATTTGCCAAGCTGAGGGCAGGGTTTTGGAGGGTGCAACGTCCCAGACGGAGCAATAGTGGGAGCCCTTGCTAATCCTGTTCTGAAGGGTGAAAGGGAGGGAGCAGTTCCCATCAGCAGAGCCTAGAGAGACAACTCACTGAGGCAACCCAGCAGGGAGGGGTCTGGAATAAACACAAGCTCCCTCCTCCCTGGAAGCTCCTCATGTGCTCCCTCCCCCGGTGGAGGCCGGCAGGCCGGGCCGCTGGAGGCATGGCACCCACCAGTGTCCTGGGGCAAAAAGCTGAGTGGGAAAACTTGCAGAGTGAATCTTCGGGGGCAGAATAGAAGGCTTCCAGCCAGCACCAGACCTGTTATGGGCCACATTGTGGCCTTCTCAACGCAGATGCTGGAGTCCAAACTCCTAGCACCTCAGAATGTGACGTTGTTTGAAATTAGGGTCTTTAAAGATGTAATTAGGTTAAAAGGAGGTCACTAGGGCGAGCCCTATCCAATCTGACTGATGTCCTGGGAAGAAGAAGAGATTAGGACAGAGCCCAGAGCCCTATTACAGAGGGACGACCACGTGAGGACACAGGGAGAAGATGGCCGTCTACACGTCAAGAGGCCTCAGAACAAACCAACCCTGCCCTCACCTTGACCTCAGACTTCCGGTCTCCAGCCTGTGAGACAATGGATTTCTGTTGCTTACGCCACCTGGTCTGCGGTTTTTTGTGTGGCAGCCTGAGCCGATTGAGACAATACCTAAACTTGCAACCACCTAATACTTTTTCCCCTTTCTCACTTGATTTTTCTGTTTAGCGTTTATTGCTATCTGGTGTACCATGTGCTTTATTTATCTTGTCCTTTGTGTGTCCCAAAGTCCCGTCCCTTCCCATGTCAACTCCGTAAGGGGGCTCTTCCTGTTATTTTGCCGAAACCCCTGTGACCAGAGCAGCACCAGTGAGTAGAGAACGCTCCGCTGCGGCAAGCGTTTGTTGAATGCAGGGTTTCCCTGACCCGTAGTTTCTAGTAATCTCTGCCAGTTCCTTCTCCTCTGCTCACCTCTTAACCCCAAATACCTCAAACTGTACTCACTGGTCTTGGCCTGTCCAGACCAACCCCTCCTAGCTCCTCCCTTTGATGAGTAAGCAGCACGTCATGCAGTACTGTCTGGCTCCAGGCAGCCCAGAAGCATCCTGGCCCCTTCCTCGTGCCGCCCCTGGCCATCAGACCCCGTACATGTGGAGGCATCCGACCCTCTGCTTTGCACTGTGGTGGTCTTTCCCTCAGCACATGTGGGGAATGTGCTCGACGTCCTTCTCTGAGCCAGAGTCTGGGCTGAAGTCGGGTGGTGAGGTGAGGTGTTCCAAGCGAGGCTGGCAGGAAGGTGAGGGGACACTGGTATTTGGGTGACCCGGAGACTCATGGGTAAGGCTGAGTCAGATGCACAGAGGGGCATATGTGTGTGTGTGTGTGTGTGTGTGTGTGTAAGACACACACAGAACTCGAGAAACACACAGTGACAGAGAGCACACATGTATGTGAAGTTCAGCAGGTTTCCTTCCTCTTCGTGTAGCATGATCTAATTCTATCAATTGTCAGGATATTAGCATTTGTGATCGATAAGTCATTTGATTTCTTTCTGGAAGAAAAAAGGAACACTCAGAGTTACCCAGTATATGAGTCTAAGATCTCTTTGTGTATAGTACACGCCGCGTTTCCTTGGAAGCGTCTTGGAGAGTTTTTGTTCCCCTGAGGTACAGCCCTGCAGGCCTCAGGGCAGGGCCTGCTCTGTGCTGCCTGTTCCCCACATGTCTGACTGATCGCAGAGCGGACTAGGACGGACCCAGGGTCAGGGATCGGGAAGGAAGGAGTTGGAGCCCAGTTCTTCAGAACGCACAGGTCGCTGCCCAGCACAGGAAGATGGAAAGCGCTGGTCGGGGAGGACATTTCGGCAGGTTCAGGCATTGGGGCTCGTCGGTGATGGGGATGGTTGTGTTTTCCTCCCAGGGGGTGCAGGTGTGCACATGTGTGCGAGTGCTCGGTGAGTGTCCTTGTGAGTGCGTGCTTGTGCGTACATGCACGTGTGTGTGTGTGTGTGTGTGTGTGAGAGAGAGAGAGAGAGAGAGAGAGAAAGAGAGACAGAGAGAGAGAGAGAAGACTCCTGAACTAACACACACAGTTGGTGAAATTAAATGAAAAGGCTCTTTGAAAAGGTGACAGGTTGACCCAGACCTGAGGTGTGGGCTGTGGATGGCTGGATCTGCAGATTTTTTTCTAGGCAATTGGAACTGGTAGCCGTCTGGACATGACTTGTGGACAAGTGGAGGCCAAGAACCGATGATCAGAGAGACTGGTAAAGGGAAGGAATGTGTGCGAAGGCGGGTTGCCAGGCACTACCCTGTTTCCCCGAAAAATAAGACCTAACCGGAGAATAACCCCTGAACATAAGCCCTAATGCGTCTTTTGGAGCAAAAATTAATGTACGACCCGGTCTTATTTTCGGGGAAACACGGTATTTGCTCGCAAGAATGCCTTGTCTTATTTGTCAGAGACTTTGCAAAAGAAAATGGGAAGCAAACGTAGAATAGATGCATTCAGAACTTAGGACGTCAATAATAAGTTGTGCAAATACTGAAGCTTATTGTAAAGGTTCAGCATCATGTGAACTTGAGTTTCCCAAACCTAGTCCCTGATTTCATTCATTCATTCATTCATTCATTCATTCATTCATTCAAGCATTTAACAAATGTTGAGTGTCTATGATTTATTCACTGATTTTGTTGACAGATGTATCACCCTCTTATTGCACACACAATGCTGTGCTTATTCTGTCAGAATATTTAATACTTTTGTGGCCTAATTTTATTCTTTAGAGATTATTTTTAATCTCTTCAGCATCCCAGAGCTCCAAATAATCCTTAGCATTTTATTTCAATATTTTTACGTCACTTGATTTCAAAAAAACCCCTAAAGCCAACCACTGTGTATCTATGTCAAAATGGATGCAAAATATACCACTGTTGATGGAAATGTGTGACAGGTGACATCCGCAAACAAAAACATGTAAGCTGAGTCCCCGCCCCTGATCGGGTGATAGTTGTGGAAGGTGGGGACAGACTTGAGTTATACATCCTGGGGACACGCACACGCATTTGAAAATGATCATTTCCTCCTCCATTTTTTTGCCCTTTCCTCCTTTTGCGTGGAAAGACTTCTCCAGGCCCGCCGATCTCTGGAATGAATTGCCCCCACGGCATGGTGGTTCACTGCAGCCAGCATAGTAGCTAGCAATGTGGCATTGTTCCCCTCTCCAAAAATCCATCGAGACCTTTCCCTACCCAGAGCACCAGACTGTGCCGCTTGCCACTGGCTGGAGTCTTCCAGAGCCGAGCCCAGCCTGCTGCCTGCGACAAGGTGCCCTGGATGACGCTGCTTCTCTCATTCAGAGCACAGGGCTGGTGTCTGACTGCTGAACTGACATCGTATTCCCATCTGACGCTCTCATTTCGGCGGTGGTTGAGGGGTGAGCCGAACGAGGCTCCAAAGAGGAGAGGAGATGGGCATCGTACCGTGAAGCAGAGGGGCTCCACCCTTCCTAGGTCGCCCGGCTGTCCCTGAGGGTCAGTGGCGGCCTGTGGTCTTGGCCCCAGCTGCCAGCCCCTTAGAAGAGCCTCATAAGAGCCAGGTTCTTGTCCATGACGCCGGGAGGCCGAAAGTTACAGATTGGGGTCAGGGTATTTGAAGGTCACTGGCTAGTGTCGCCGGAGGACTTGGAACCAGCAGAAAGCCCCAGGGACTGCTCCCCCTGGCCATTCCCTTCTCAGTAGAGTGTCACAGCTCTGACCCTTGTTGACAAAGGCCCCTCATGGCCCTGCCCTTCCAAAGCTCCATAGCCGCTTCCCAGCCCCATCCAAGATCGACCTTTGCCCTGCAACCATCCGGGGCTTCTTCCAGCGATTGGAACTGCCCTCGCTACCTCTGGGCCATCACATATGCTGTCCCTCTGCTGAAATACTCTTCTGTTCCCCTCCTGGCCACGTCCTCCTCCCCTAGCAGGTTTCAGCTTCTGTGGGATCCCCCTGGCTTGGTCATCCTTGCATCCTAAATGGATTAGGGGCCGACCCTGTGCTCCCACATGATGGCACAGGCAGGACTGCGTGGGTCGGCCCCTGGACCGGCTGTGTCCTCATGTGGTATGTCAGCTCTGCAGGGGCTGGGCCTGCGTGACGCTGCTGTCGTCCCAGGGCCTGCACAGGGTCAGCTGAGGGTTGTTTGATGAAAGAACCCTGCACACCCAGTGCCGGGTGCTGAGCTGGGCGCACGGCCATGGGGATCAATCAAGGACACAGGACGGGGCCTCCCTGGGGCTGGGCTGAGGGAAGCGGGGATGACCACATTGTGCTGAGAGTGAGCCAATGCGTGGGCCTCTAGGGTTCTTGGAGATGCTGGAGGAGGGAGGAGGGACGCCCTGCCCAGAGTCAGGGAAGGCTGCCTGGAGGAAGTGATACCTCGGGTTAGTGTTTTCCTCCCTGCCTCGAGCTGCCCACTAGGCTCCTGGGAGCCATGGAGTCCTGGTTCTGAGCTGGTGTCTAGACCCAGGACCGCAGATTGGAGTGTGGACCCAAGGCGTCCAGGTTGGTGGGAGCTCTGTGGCATGTGGCTCTCGGATGGCAGTGCTGTTAGCCTGCTCAGGCTGCCAAATGAAATCCCACTGGCTGGGCAGCTTAAATAACGGAAACTTATTTCCTCGCAGTTCTGGAGGCCAGAAGTCCAATATCAAGGTGTGGGCAGGCTGGTTCCTGTGAGGGCTCCCGCCTTGGCCTGCAGACGCCACCTCCTCCCCGTGTCATCACGTGGTCTTTCCTCTGTGTGCCTGGATCCTTCGTTGTGTCTCTGTGCGTCCCAATGTCCTCTTCTTATAAGGCCATCAGCCAGCTAGGATGAGGGCCCACCCTAACGACCTCGTTTTACCCTAGTCACCTCTTTAAAGACCCATCTCCAAATACAGTCACAGTCTGAGGTGCTGGGGTTTGGGCTTCCACGTGCGTTTGGGGGAGGGGACACAGTGGCTAAGGCACACACCACTTGTGTAATGTTTGCACACCCGTATAGGGTATGCACACTTCATGTAAAACACTCTAAAATTCACATGTTGCCCTTCTACTCACCAGTCGTGATTTCTCCCTTTGTTCTCATGGGCTCTCCTAATCCCGGTTCCCCCCACGGCCACAGACGCAGATGTCCAGGAGGCATGGGACGATTCCATGAGGTCTGTCACTTCCGGGTCGCTGGGGACCCTCAGACTGCAATTACTGGTGGGTGAAAATGAGGCTTCATGTAAAGTCCTATTAATTCGGTTACATTTTTATTTACCTGAGAGGAGTTTTGACCACTGTCAGCAAGTGTGAGGTGTGTTCCCACAAGAAGCCTCCGGACATTGTAGGGTGGTGGGATTGTTCAGCTGGTGGGTCCTTAGTTATGGTCCCCTCGAAAGGGCTGTGGTTACCCCACCGGCTTGGGTCTTGTCCTCATGAAAGCAGAAGGGACAGAGCGAGCCGTTGATGGTGGACAAAGGGGGTTTTGTTGCCTCGGTCTCCTCAGAGGACTCTCTGAGTTCCCCCAAAGGGGCTCCATATGATCTCCCCAGTTTCGGGCACCATCATTAACGCCTCACCCTGCTGTTTTTGCTCCCCACGCAATGCTTGTTTCCAAAGAATGTGTCAGCCCAAAGCCCCACTTTCAGGCAGCTCCCCCAAACCCCTCCTGCGCTGGCATCAAGCGAATCTGATAAAGAGAGCCTTATAGACACTGATTATGGCCCAGGAGCCCATGCTGCGCTTACAGGCCCGTCTTCTGGGCTCTGGTTTATGTCCTAGGAGAAACCTCGCAACAAATTAACGTGTCTGTGGGTCCATTAGTCTTCAAAGCCTTTCACTGACTCTCGGGTAATAATCAGCCTTTTGGCCTCATATTCTTCTCCCGTCTACTTCTGTAGATGGAAGGAAAACAAACACAGAGAAATGAAATGCTCTGAATGCGCCCCGACATCACACTCGGGTCAGGTTTGGGTGGGCGGCGTTCCAGGCCGTGGGGCCGCGTCCTGAGCTCCCTACCCTGTCTCCCTGTGTGTGTGCTCTGCAGCGGGGAAGATCGAAGCCACGTTTGAGTCCCAAAGCCTTTCAGTAACTCCGAACAAGCTGCTTTTCATTACACCTGCACACACACGCACACAGCCACACACCCATGCACACACACGTACACACATGCATACACACCTGCACACGCACGCACACAACTGTGCACACGTGCACATGCGTATACCTGCACACACATGCACATGCACACCCCACACACGCACATTTGTACACCGCACACACACATTACCCCCCACATATGCACACACACACGTGTACACTGCACACACACATTACCCCCCACATATGCACACACGCTCACACACACATGCACATACATGTGTACACCATGCACACATGCACACATACACATACATTCTCAGGTCGGCACACTCTCAGACTGGCAAAGGGGCTTCTGTGTGTGGGGCTGGGCGTGGAGGTGGAATTCTCTGAAGAGCCCCGTTTGAGTGGTTTGGGGTGTTTACTGGCTACTGAGTTAAGAGTGTGTGTTCACCAGGCAGAGAACAGGAAGGAAACGGCCTGGCTGGCTCCTTCTTCGGAAAGGCTGACTCCAGTGTCACTTGGGGTCTGGTATCCACACAGCCTGGTTGTCTTTGCTCAGCCCTATCCTTCCAGTTTCCAGAAATGAGATTCCAAGTACTATGTTTCCCTGAAATAAGACCTTCCCCGAAAATAAACCCCAGTTAAGATCTCAGCCCGACGGACGCATTTAGTACATTACGATGATGTTCCAGAAGAAGGTGACATGATTGTATTTGAATAACTGTAGATTGTTGTACATGAAAAAATAAGACATCCCCTGAAAACAAGCCCTAATGGAGCAAACATTAATATAACACCTGGTCTTATTTTCGGGGAAACATGGCAGCAGCATTTCTGTACGTTCGTTGTGGACAGAACCCCCATATTTGTGGGGGAACCGGGAGATGTGTGGGCCCCACTCTTTGTGGGTATGGATGCAGCACTCTCTCCTTCCAGGAGCAATTGTCCAGCTCCTTGATTTCAGCCCGTCTGCCACTTGCAGGGCTCCTGCCAAACGGATGCGTCCTTGATGGACCAGAAGGGTCAATGAAACAGTGGTTTAAGTTTTTTCAGTGGATGTGGACGTAACGTTGGAAGCGACGTCATGGAGAACAGGAAAGCCCTTTCTGGTGCAGCCTGATGCAACCACTTCACGGAACATGCAAGGAGGGCAGGTGTCGACGAGTGCCCTTTGTGCAGTGTGCTCCATTGACATGCTCTCAAAAGAGCCCGACGCCCCGGCATCGGTGCAGCGCCCGCAGGCAGCTGGATGCCCGCTTCCTCTGAGCCTCTGTGTGGGGACATTTTAGAGCAGGACCTGAACCGGGCTTGTGATCCTTGTGTAAACAAACGCATCCCCTGCCGACTCTAATTTCCTGTTCATTCTCTTGTAGTTTTTGTTTTCATGACATTTCCAGCCTGACACCAGCCGGGGGTACAGACCACCGTGCTGGCCATGCCAGCATGCAGTGCCATGACAAGGGGTAGTTGACTTGGTCGTTCAATAGCCTCTCCTGCCCAGGCTCACAGGGAGAGAGGCTAATAGGCGTTTTCTAGCTGAGAAAACAAATCTTTCCCTACTTATCACTTTAATCCACCCCTGCTTTTTATTTCTTTTTGTTTACCGGAGGGACCAGTAATCCTGAGAGGGAACTGATGGATAGAGAAGGTGTCCGGGGTCACAGCTAGGGGCCCAGCTAAGTTCCCCTCCAGTTCTGCTAGGGGTGGAGACCCAAGACCCCGCTTCCCAGCTCAGCAAAGTTCCAGGTGAACCGCCAGAGGGGCACTGTTTTCCCATCTCCAAGGACACTCATTGGACCGATAGCAAGACAAGCTCAGAGACCTGGTAGACAGATTTCAGCGTGTATCGCTGCCTGCCTGCCTCACACTCACTGACCTCTATGTGCCCACCCAACCCCCACTTGCCGCCTCTTCCACCAGGATGCACCTGCCGTCCGTTCGCATGGACTTGGGCAATTTTCTTTGTGCGTTGGGACATTCCTGCCAAAAGTCAGAATCAATGAGCAGTTTCCTGGTGACCTGGGGTGGGGAAGGGAATCATCAGATTCCAAACTGCCAGGGACAATAGGTTAGCCTGGCGGGAAGTGAGGTGGAACCTTCCCAGGAGAGTTCAGGGCTGGTTCTCTGCCGGGAGAGAGACAGCTGTGCAGCAGCGGCCGATGGGTGTGGTCTAAGAAGGGACAGAAAATGGGAAAGTCAGGAACAGGTGCAAAACTGCCCTGGCAGTTAGCAATCAGATTTTAGGTGTGTGGTGTTGGAAAAGTAGATGCTTTCTCATTGTGAAAAAGCCTTGTTTTGAAAGGTACACATCTGTTCCCATTTCTATGGTGGAGGAACAGGGGCTAGGAACCGTGCCTGTGACAAATGAATGTTCCAAAACAGAGCTGTGGGCAGAACCCGACCTCAGATTCTCTTGATCGCCACTTGGTTCGGTTGATGTCTGATCCCAATGTGACTAAGGAACCACCGGTGACCATGGAGGTGGAGAGGGCAGGGAGTGTATCCCAGGTGATATTTGGAACATATTTTAAAATTATGAAATTTAAATGTAACTGGGTATCTTGTATTTTATGTGACAACCCTTGCTCCCCTGCCAGGTGACAATCATTGATTGTTGTCATGAGGCCATTCCCCTTCTCCATCCTCTGTCCTCTCGCCATCTGCCCTGTAAGCTGGAGGTCTCCTGGTGGGGCTCCAATGGGGAGGCAACACCATCAAATATGAGGGTCGGCAAAGGGGACACACACAGAATTTAAAATGTGCAGCAGATAATTCCCGAACTACTTAGTTCACATGGACATTTCCTGTTGACATCCCACTGCTTTCAGAATAATACATGTCATGGTCCTCACAGTTGCTTTCATTTCCAGATTGCTCTGACAACCCTCTCCAAGTGCTCACCAAGATAATCCTCCACCTGAAAACCTTTCTTCTTATCCAAACCTCGTCAGAAAGGCCTTCTTGGTCTGGGGTCCCTTCTCTCCTGTCCTGCGTGGGGAATGCAGCTGGAGACGTGTTCTCAGGAGCTCGGTGGCCCCAAGTCAGAATGCGTGCCTCTCCTCCCAGCCCCGAGAATTTCTATAACTTACGAAATGAGCACCCCGATAAATCTAGTACCATCTGACACCATCCATAGTTATTACAATACGACTGACTGTGCATATTCCCTGTGCACTTTCCATCCCGGTGACTGGTTTTATAGCTGGCAATTTGTACTTAATCTCTTTCAGCTTTGAGGCATCCTGTATTTTTATCTGCTAAATCTGGTGACTCTTCTGGGGGAAACTTTTCAAACAGAGTCAACTAGACATCATTCTCTTCCTGCCAAAAGCCCTAGTGTGGATATATGGGTGTCTGTGAAAACCAGAAATGCAGTCTATTGTCACAGGACTGTATATAGTAAGACAGAGGGCATCTTCTAGCAACGAATGGCTATGGCAGGGACTTGTGGGTACATTGGCAGAGAAGGGGTAGCCTTGATTTTCCACCTCAGACAGAACAGCAGACAGGAGGCCTGTGTGTGCAATGAATGAGGCTGCCCACGTAAGTGACTGCTCTGGGCTGAATTGTGTCCCCACAAAAGATACGTTGAGGTCCTCACCCCTGGTGTATGTGTCCGTATTTGGAAATGGGGTCACTGCAGATGTAATTAGTTAGGATGAGGTCATAGTGGAGTAGGGTGGGTCCTTAATCCAATATGATGGTGTCCTTACAAGAAGAGGAGAAGAGACAGACTCACAGGGAGAAGCCACGTGACGACAGAGGCAGGGATGGGAGCGACGTGTCCACAGGCCGAGGACACAATGATGGCTGGCAACACCGAAAGCTGGAGGAGAGGCCTGGAATACAGGCTCCCTCACAGCCCTACGAGGGAACATTGATTTAGGACTTCTGGGCTCCAGACTGTGCGACAATACATTTCTGTTGTGTCAGCTGCCCTGGCTGTGTTCCTTGTTACAGCAGCCCAGGAAACCAACAGAGGGAACTTCCTTCACTTGATTGTAGACAAAGGGACTGAGAGCTTCCTGCACTTAATTCCAAGTTCTGAATTTTCCAGAAGCTATTCCAACCCCCAGTGGAGTAGAATATGCAAAAGCAGGCTGCATAAAGTCCCCCAGGATTAGCGAACCCAGACATAAAAATAAGGAGAGGACCTGGTCAGACCCTGGAAAGCTATTCCCCATGCTCCCCACAGGCTTGGGGACACCAGAAACACATTGTCAGATATGCCTAACTTGTGTGTGTGGATTTGTGAACACTCACAGAAGCGTGTGTGTGTGTGTGTGTGTGTGTGTGTGTGTGTGTGTGTAGATGGCCTGTGTGATATTACCTACCTACTGTATAGTGTACATTCTGTATAATGTCTTTGCTGGTGCGATCATATTCAAGTAATCCTTTGATTGTCATTATGAAGTCTCAAATTAGAATAACTGAGTGAGGTACTGTCGGGAAGGTGACCAGATCAGGGGACTCGAGCTGCCAATACTGACAGTCTAATGTCTTGCTTTTAAAACTAGCTTCATGTCATTCACGTGAGTTGTGGAGAAAATTAACAGTCTAGGTGAGAAGACACCTCCGTCCTCTTAGAAGACAGCTTTCCCGTACACTCCTCATGCTGGGGTGACATGTGCGCTACCTTTTGTTAGGTATTCTGAAAATGCAAAGTAATTTTAATGTGATCTAATATACACGTAAATTTAAAGAGCAGATGTGTTATCCCTGCGTAGGACTCCGTACTCTGTCTATCATAGACAATCGATGAATTCTATTCCATTCAGCTCACCCACAAGCAGTAGAGGTGGTGCGTATGGCGTCAGAGTTCTTCAGTCAGACAGCATATGCTTAGTCATGGCCTACTATGTGCAAATCCTAGGTGACTTGGGGACTCGGGTGACATTTATGGAAGGCGTGGTTACTTTGACACGGGTTGCATAGAGGGCTGGCTTTCTGCTGTCAGACCTTTGCTTAGAGTCTGGGGTTGGCCAGCCTCTACCCTTTCTGCCCCCTCCCGCTGTCAGGTGGCGCCTCTGAAGGAGGCTCTTTCCTCAAGTCAGGCTATTGTCTTGAGGTTTTGGATTCTTGCCTCTTTGATTCTGTTCCTACACTTTCGTCGGCTCGGTTGCCCTTTCTTTTTCCTATTTCTCTCCTCCACAGTGTACACCATGTCTATGAAGAGCTCACATCTTCCAGGAAGCCTTCCAGGAATCACTCTTTTGTCTTCCGTCTTCATCATTCGTATGTCCTTTGGGGTACATCATAATTGGGTTCATGGGGATATGCTGTTTTGCAATGCATCTGAGTTCACCAGAACCCTTTATAGTCTATTTCTGAGACTTCGATCTCGCTCTCCACTCAGTGGCCTGCTCCTCCCTCCTCACCCCCACATGTGAGCAAGCACTCAACACTTTTTTTGACCAGTAACATGGGACGAGTCCACTCTTGCTCTTCTAAAATCAGCTTTATGTCATTCACGTGAGTTGTGGAGAAAATTAGCAGAGGAAAAATGGCAAGCCACCTGAAGCAGTCGCCCTGCTTATCTATCACCAGGCCTTCACTCCGTCTCCCCCATAATTAGATTACTCATGCCGCAGCCAGCTAATTGTCTGCCCCGCCCGCCTGCGCTATCAGCGAACACAAACGACCGCCCACCGCAGGACAGATGTGAGGCGCGGCTTGCTTCCCACACAAACATCTGCTCGGCGGTCCGAGGCAGTCACGAGACCCGCCAGGGACGGGTTCCTGGGGCGGTGCTCGGACCTGCCACGTTTCTGAGCCCTGGGCCTGGGCCTCTCAGACGGTTTGAATTGTCTTCCATGATTGGCAGAGGCCCTGCTTCTGCGTTTGGAAACAAGCACCCAGAGAGTGTGTTCACTTATTTCGGTGGCCTTGGGCTAAAGTGGGTCTAAACTCCGAACATCTCTTGACATTCACACCAGCACACAGCGTAATTTTATTTATTTATGTATTTATGTATTTATTTATGTATTTGTTTATTTAAATTAAAGTGTATTGGGGTGACAATTGTTAGTAAAGTTACATAGACTTCAGGTGTACGATTCTGTAATACATCATGTATATCTCACATTGTGTGTTCACCACCCAGAGTCAGTTCTCCTTCCATCACCGTATAGCTGAGAGTAATTTTTATTTGGGGCATCCACAGCTTTTTTTTTTCCTGGAACAGATGAGCGAATGACAGAGAACCAGGAGACTGCCACACGTGGAGGGACACCTGGCTGTTGTTGCAAAGGTCTTCAGGGGTTTCCTGGGAAGCCTGGGAGCCTGACCCAGCCGCATTCTGGGCCGAGAACTTGCCCTGTGGCCCGGCAGGAGGCCTGGCCCAGCCAGGGACTGTGGGTGCAACCTGTGGTGGCGGTTGATTTTTTTAAAGCACATAATAATTTGCAGATGTTGGCAGTAACCAGCAAAGCCAGAGCAAAGTTCCAAATGCCAAACCACAGAAATATATCATTTTTACTGTCTGATTCCTGGAAACGAGACAGCGTCATAGTAAAACAATTCCCAAAGAGGAATACGCCTGTTCCCTTTAGGCCGTGGCCTGGTGCCGGTGTGATGGAGGTGATTGGCTGTGTATCAGTTCTGTTGCTCTCCAAAGATGGAGAGAAATCTGTTTGCTTGTGATTAGTGCCGTAGGGAGAGCACCTGTCTGCTTCATGTGACAGTGTATCTTTCAAAAGCTCTAGCTGCCTAGAGCTTGTCTTGAAAGAGGCACGAGGACGTGTGTAGGCTTCTGGTGTCTAAGCCAGGCGTTCTTAACCCACTTTGTGTCACAGACGCCTGTGGCAGCCGGAGATGCTGATGGATCCCTGCTCAGAATAAGGATTTCAAATGCATGAAACAAATCACACAGGATTACAGGGAAGACCATTATATTGAAACACAGTGAACGAAATATTACAAAAACCAGAACTGGGCTGTGGGAACCCAAGTGCATTTTTATTAATACGTTAAAAATGAGACTGAATGGCCTGTCTAATAACTACCATAATTTCAAAGTAGAACTGGAAGGTCTTTAAGATACTTGCAGCAACTGAAATGCAATATGAAAACATCGGTGATTTTGACAATCACGGGCGCAGGTCCCGCTCTGGGCTTTGTTGCCTGCGCTCCTATTGGGAGGAGGTGCTAATGTTGTTACAGGTCATTGCAAATAAAAATGGAGTTTCTTTCCCATCCAAGCCCACGGACTGCTGGTTTCTGACTCTGGTGAAGCTCTGGTGTTCTGGGCCCCAGCAGCAGTGGCGGATCCAGGCTCCCTGCCCAGCTGACTGTGTGCAGACCTCTGCTTAGCCTTGGCAGCTCTGATGACCCTGCACTTGTGCCATGTCTCAGTCCTGTCTGACCTTTTCGAAGGTCTCCGACCTTGTTGAACTGGGTCCTTAGGATGAGGCTAGAAATTTCACTCATTTCAAGGAGTCAAACTGAACTGAACACATTGTTTCTTTTTATATGAGCCTAAACCCACAGAATGGATCCACTGTATCCTAAACAGTTTTTCCAAAGAAGCAACATACCAAGGCAAAGTGCATTCATGGAGAAAATTAAGGCAAGACAGTAAGGCAAACTGGGGGCACCTGTATGCATTTCCTGTGGCCGCCACAAAGCACCACCGACGGTGGCTTCAAACGTCATGTTTTTACTCTCCCACAGTCGGGAGGCCAGAGGTCCCACCTCAAGGTGTTGCAGGGACAATCTCTACAAGGGCTCTGGGGAGGGTCCCGCCTGCCTCTTCCAGCCTCTGGTGGCCCCAGGTGTTCCTTGCCTTGTGGCTGTGTCACTCCAGTCTCTGCCTCTGCCTTCACATGGCCTTCTCCTGTGTATCCTTCTTCAGGATACAATTAAACCCACTAAAACACCTGAGTCAGAAACAATCTAAAGGAATGATGGTGTGTGGAAACCAGGAGGATGGAGAAACTGAAACTCATCTCATCTGGCGCCCCCAACGGGGTTGCAGCAGACCCCCACGGCCAAGCTTTCTGGAACCTACACTGTGCAGACACTGAGCTTGCGGCTCCCCGGGAGTTGTCTCTCTAAATCCTCACAACCACATGGTGAGTCACAGCAGTTGTGTTTCCATTTTACAGAAGAGCAAATCGAGGCTCAGAGAGGTTGCAAATCAGTGCCGGAGTGAGGGCTTGAATCCAGAGGGCCTCGTTCCGGGTGCTCTCATCAGCTGCCTGTCGTGGCCTTCCCATATCACCCAGGACCTAGCCACTCAACCACGTGTGGCCATTTAAATTTAAAATAATGAAAAGGAAAGGAAATAAAAAATCTGGTTCCTCCATTGCAAGGGTGGAAAGTCCTATTGGGCAGTTCTGCTCTAGACCACTGTTTATATTATTTTATACTAATGCCTATATTAATGGCATAACAGCTAACCAGAATCCTCAGTTACCTCCACATCTTTTCAACAAATAATTTTGTGGCCAAAGAAGCAAATGAGACCAGTGAAAGAGATTTAAAGAATTCAACCACATTCCAAGTGGCGTTGGAGAATGGCCAAGTGTGGTCCCATGTCCGGGGTCTGTGGAACCATCATGAAGCCATGACCTCAGGGCACAGATAGACCTCCTGAGGCAGAAAACCAAGAGCAAATTACGTTCACCCCCCTCCCCACTTGCCACTGACTGAGGCAAGAAAGCAGATTGGGGTTTTCTCCATAAGTGTCCAGAGTTTGCAATGGCCTCCTTGAGCTGGACAGTAAAATGAACTTTTAAACTCCTCATTTTTTGAGCATTCTATTTGACTGAGCTTCACTCATGTTTGCAGATGGAGGGACGAGGACCCGCTGGTCTCCAGACCACTCAATTCTGGCATTTTCCCACTGTTCGGGGTAATGTGTTTTTATAATGGCAGTAGTGAAAATAAATGGAAAATGGGGGTGGGTAGTTCATGCTGCAACCACGACAGCTTGAGCAGATCTTATACAGGACGGGTGGCAACTGGTGCTGGAAGAGACGGGACGCGAGGAGGGGCCGCAGGGGTCACCAGTGGCCGCACACTTGACAGGAGATAGCACAGTGCTTTCTGCCTGTGGTCGCTTAGCGCTTTTGGCTGGGGTGGGGCTTCCATGGCCTTCACCCTTTGTGAGCAGGCCAGGTCCACGCTGTAGAGGACAGGTAATGAGCTTTGTGCATCCTTGGGCCAGACAAGAATTGAAAACAGCTGGGGAAACTGAGGAAGTGTATGAGCAAGGCCTGGAACTGGCCAACGGGCAAGCACACCAGCCACAGAATGGAAGGGCTGCTGTTGTGCAGTGGGAAATGCTGTCCTTGGTGTGTGTGTGTGTGTGTGTGTGTGTGTGTGTGCGCGCGCGCGCGCGTAGGGGGGTGTCCCAGGGTCACTGGCCACTGGCAGCTGGGGGTGACTGCCGCCGCTTTCCGGATGCTTTTATGTCTGAGTTCCTTTTTGAGCCTCTGGAGGGCTTTCTCACCGAGCAGCTGCTGCTTTGGGATTTATATCCTAGGATAAGTCAGTCTGCGACAGCGAGTGGCAATTTCTTAGGGGATGGCTGATCCGGTGTCCACTGCCCCAGGGAAGGGCTGGGGCCACAGACTCATTTATGGAAGGGCAGCTGGGACGCCTCTGTCATGGAGCAGCATTTTCCTGAAAATGGGGGGATGCAGCTGGGGCCACTCAGCACGTCCCTGGTTCCTCTCAGCTGGACACGCCAAAGATGTCGGAGTCCTGGGGACGCTCACATTCCTCCCGGGAACACCCCCTCCCAGCCCCCTGAGCCTTGGGAAGGAAGATCCCGGGGAAGGAGAGTTAGCCATGAACCCAACAAGGGGTTGCCGACATGCGGCATGAGGTGGAGGGCCAGGTGGGTGAGGTGGGAACCCAGAGCCTACACAAGCCCCCCCAGGTCAGCTGGGTCAGTGGGCCACACCTGCAAACAGAGCCCGCTGGGGGAGAAAGGTGGTGCTTTCTGCAGAGTGCATGCAGCTGTGTGGGCCTCAGACACACAGACACACGGCCGGCGGGCAGCGGTGCTCCTCGGGGCCCTTGGACAAGGCCTGTGTACCCTTTCCCATTCACGTCCTGCACACAGTAGGGCCCCCTGTGCTGGTGCATCGCTGGCCCTGGGGCCCATGGGTCTAATGCAGCAGGAACTGCTGCCCCAGCAGGTCCCCTTGTGTCCACGCATTTACAGGGAGGTTCTGCTTACAGAACCACGCATTTACAGGCACCAGTGGGACTGAAGTTGGTGCCTGGTCCTAGATTCTTCTTGAATTGTCTTTCTGTGCTTCCTGCATGGCCTCAGTAATTTGGGGGTCTGCAGATGTTCGCCGGGTTTACTGGGGAAGTCGAGGCAGAGGCGAGGAGGATGAGGGACGGGTTCTCTTGCAGTCTAAGGAGGCTTCTTTCAGGAGGTAAGACATTTCCCTCTGTAATGGCTAAATGCCAACATTCAGGCTGCCAGACCACAGTTAGCTGGAGGAAGGAGGTGCTGGGGGCACACACACAGAAGACTAAGGAGCTTGTGGCAAAGGTTGGTGGGGATTATCTGAGTGCCCTGGCTGGCGGGCCGTGGGGGTAGGGAGACGGTGCCCTGGGAATGGCCCTGATGGAGTCCCACCTTTGGGCTATGAAATACAGTTCTGAAAAGATAATTATACCCTAACGCAGCTTAGTTTATTTCAAGAGCTTGTAAACCTGCCCGCTCGCTGTGATGGAGGCTGTGGGGTCAGCTCTGCTCACTGTAGATGTAAATGGAAAGTTTTTTTTGCAAGAGATGTCACCATCAATTGCGTACATGGCCTAGCCTGTGGCCCTCGTCCTGGCTTACTTGGTTTGGGGGCAGCAGGTTTGTTGGTAGCTGGGGTGCCTCCATCTCTAGAAGAGGGCAAGGAAGCGTCAGGCTGGTGCTGGGAAAGGTGACTGTGCCCCCGGTACCAAGTGCCCCCAAGGGTCCCTGCCAGGTGAGTGGCCATGCTGTGTCCTGAGGTCAAGGCTGGCTCTCAAATGTTACCGTTCATGAGATTCATCCGAGGAGCCTGGGAAAATGCAGACTTCGGGCTCAGGCCCAGGGAGCCTGGCAAGGCAGGGCCTAGGACCAGCTTTCTCAGGAGCACCCCAGGGGGACCCCAGGGGAGGAAGCCTGATGAGGGTCTGGAGGGCCAGCTTCCTCCGCTGGAAACAATCTGAGGGAGGACACCATGCTTGTCACCCAGTGTCAGTGGTACAATTTATATAAAAAACAGGATGTGTCCTGATACATGTTGTACCTGGACATAGATGAAGGGCTGAAAGAGAGAAGTACAAAGTGCAAACTCTGAAAGCAGTGCTTCTGCTTCAAGCTCGTGTCTTCAGCTTCCACACAAACGTTTGTTTTCACTTAGCTCTGGAGGCGATCCCTTCACCTCGTCCACTAAACCATTGAGCGCCTCCAAGCGCCAGGCACAGGCGATCGAGACCAGACTGCATGCCTGCCATCGCGGAGCCGACCCTCCATGGAATGGGGTCATACCCTGAGACACACACCCTCATCGCTTTGCTTTCTTTTCCACACGTCCTGCCTGCTTCTTCATCAGAGGCACCCACTGTCTTGCAGAGAAAGGAACACTCAACATCTAAGCTCCCGGTCTTGGACTGCGTGGCTTCTAATGGCAAGACAGTGTGCTCAATGGCAAAGCGACTCGGGAAGTCAGCGTCTGACGCTGGTCCCACTCCAGGGGGACGAGGTGCCAGGCTGCATCACCTGGGCGCCTGCAGGACAAAAAGTCACCCCCTGACACTGTCCTGAGCGCTAATCCAAAATGAGATGTTTCCTAAATGAGGTTAGGAAGGCTGGGTACCGCAGCCCTTAAAACCAACCCCCTTTTTTGGCCAATCCAAACATAACTCCAGTGCCAACCACCAGAAGGACCATGGCTGGGATGCCACCTGACCCTTGTGGTGGCTTCTCCCCTGGGCCAATCCTGACCAGCGCCTCCAAGCACCTTCTAGCATCCAGGTAGCTTTAGCCGAACTTGAATAACTCTTGGCAAATGCCTCTGGATATTCAGACTTGGGGTTGGCTGTAGCTTAACCGTAAAGCCAAAGCCATGGCCCTCGAGGCAGCCTTGGCTCTGAATGTAAGCAGAAGAAAGGACAGGGCCAGGTGCGCCCTGTCACTGGTAGCCCACTGTGCACGGGATGTTCGTAGAGAGCTGACTCAGGTGGGGAAGGTCCTGCTGGTGTAGAGTCAGCCCCCTCCCTGGGGAATGAAATGGCCTACAGGGGTTAGGACCCACCCCGTTCCCTGGTAGCTCCACCTACTGGGAGGCCCAGTGGGGCCAGCAGGGCTGGTATCACGCTCTCCCACCCTCTCCCCTGCGCTCTCCCCACCTTCTCCCTGTGCTCTCCCCCTCTCCCCTCTCCCCTGAGCGAGGGCACACTGCCCACCAGGCCAGGAGCTCTCAGGACTGCCTGGACTCAGGGCCACAGGGACCTCCCTTTGAGCTGTACCCACACTGCTCTCTTTGCCCAGGGAGCCCTTCTAGCCACTTCTACCTGCACAAATCTCACCTGTTCATCAAAGTCTAGCTGAGACGGCTCCCCCTTCGAACTTCCCAAGCACACCTCTGAACTCCTATGAAACCGTTGGAGTGCCTGTCTGCCTTGTTTTTAGGTTTGGGTTGCTATGGGGTGTCTCCCCCTTTACTTGTGGGAAGGGATATTACCCAACTCCCTCATGTGTCCTTGGGGGTCTGGGTCTGAACCTGATCTGAGGAAACTCTTAGTAGACGGACCACCCTGCACTCCTACAATTGCCTGAAGCCCAGGACACAAGATGCCGCCTTAGATGGCAGGGCTGGGTCCAAGGCAAACTATGATGGCCGTGTTGGCTCAACCTGGGCGGTGAATATGGTGATTCAGGGAGAGAAGTAAAAATGGCCCTTCTCAGTGTGAGCAGTTCAGATTTCTGGGGGTAGCAGACAGAACAGTGTTTCTAAAGGCTGCCATTATTTGGATGCCCCCAATGCACAAGGCGACTCATGTGCGGGATATAATCCGACTCCTGGCAGCGCTCGTTCATCATCACCATCGTTATCATTGTCACTTTCCCACTGGGATTGCCAGGGTGTGGGACGTCCCACAGCTCGCTAGGCTCAGGGCCGGCATCTCAGGCCAGGGCCTTCTGCGGCCCCGATCCACGCTACCTAAACACCCTACGGCAGTTTCATAAAATCATTTGGTAAAAGTAGTAATTACATAATTTTATTTTAGCAAATGGTTCCCCATTCATTATGCGCTCTGAAATAAAAGGGAGATCTTAGCAGTGATTTTTACATATGTTGGGACACCAGTTGAATCTTGTTCACGTCCCTGTTTTCCACCCGGCTGCCCAGTGGAATCGCTGGGAGGTCTGGTTAAAACCAGACTGATTCCAAGATCTGGGGGGCCTCAGCTTCCAGGTGTCTCCCATCGGCCCCATATTTGGGGCCCCGGTTCAGGGTGTGATTTGGCCCCAAAAGCCAACACGACCAGGCTGACACTGTCTTCTCAGGGTACTTCCCGCCATGTGCAGTGCAGTCTGTGGGGACTCAGGATCCGTCTTCTTTCCCTGCAAGTCCGTGGGTGAGCCTGCTCTCTCACACAGTCACTTCTCTCTCTTTGAAAAAAAATGGTTTCCTGGTCTCATATGTCACCAATCTGTGAAACCCTTCCTTACTTTCCCCTTTCCTAGTGGGGAAAGCATGTGGGGAAAGGACTCAGAACAAGAGTAAGGGACCCTGGACTTCCAGTTGCTGTAAGGGACCCTGGCTTTGCACCGAGGCTAAAATCTTCAAAGAAGACGATTCTGAACACTCTGTTTCCTCTTGTGTAAATGACACCCGCACTCACCCTGCCCAACGCACAGGGTCACTTAGCACCAGAAAACCGTAAAAGTCCTTTGAACAATCTGAGGCTTAATGCAATGGACAGCGGGACTGGGGGCAACGTTTCTGATTGGGACTGGCATGGCATACGGTCATAGGTAGGGCGTGGTCCTTGGTTTGCCTGGGGCAGAATGTGGTTCACATCAGTGACCTTCAACTCTTAAAACTGATAAAAGAGAAGCCCCGCACCTTGGGGTTTTGGGCAAATCACTGACGCTCTCTGAGTCTGTTTCGTTCTCTATAAACGGGTGATCATAATACATGTGAATGTCAGAAGAGATTTTAATGGAGAGCTCTTTATAAACTGGAAAAAAAATCATACACACAATGGGCATTATTATTGTTAAATCCAGGTGCTATGAAATTGGGAGGCCCCATTTTGTGTAAGCTCTGGAATCCGGTTCTTTCCCAAGAGTTATCCCTTCCGACTTTAGAGTTCTCACTCCTCTGTCCCAAGAGACCATTCCTTTCCCTTTGGGGGCCCCAGCTACCTTTTCTGAAAAACAGACTCTGGGACCAGAGTCTGGATTTCTAAGCTGCCTCCCAGGGCTGACATTCGATGATGTCATGACTCTTAAGAATGTTTGCCCTGCTGGTCTTGGTTGGTTGTTTTCTTAAGAAGAAAGAAAGCCAGACAAACTAAACGTGAAATACAAGCCAGGAGTGAATTACATGGACTTTGAAAAAAGCATTAAGCAGAATGGTTATGTCTAATATCGAGCTTGCTGGCCATGCCAGGGCCTGGTAACCGGAATCAGATGTCGGAACTTGATATACACCTGCAGGTACAGTTATGGCTTTTAATCCCCCAAGCACTGTGGAAGCCCTTTGAAAGCATTCAATAGCTTTCTTTTAAAAGCCATGCTTTCTGTGACTCTTTGTTTTCCCAAGCCAAATTACTTTGTTTTCCCAAGCCAAATTACCCGCCTTGGCCTCCTGCAGAGGGTTTTTTTTTGGTTTGTTTGGATTTGTTTTGCTTTTGTAGAGTTTCCACATGATCTCTGGGGATGCCTCCTGGCAATTAATTAATGCTGTTCTGTGTTTGGGGATGGTCTTGGGTTTCTCCCCTGCTTTGGATAATGAAATTACTGGAGGGAGTCTGGCTAGAAGATTTATAGAGGACAACTAAGGGTGCAGAGGCTTCTCGGTCCTGGGCTCTAGACAGAAGTAATAGAAATGAGAGAGAGAAGGGGAGAGAGAGAGAGAGAGAGAGAGAGAGAGAGAGAGAGAGAGAGAGAGAGAGAGAGACTTCACCTCGAAGCCACCATCCTAGGGCTCTGAGCTCTGCCCCTCAGGGAGGACGGGTCACCCAGGGACCCCTGCCACAGCGGTACCAGGAGGCCACCTGATGACCCCAACGGCTGTGCTCCACACATGCATGGCTGCCCTGGCCTTGGCTGACAGACTGTAGCTGCAAACCCTTCCCCCTTCTCTCCATTTGGGGCAGATGAAGTCATTGTTGCGTCTGCTTTGCAAAATACAGGGGAAGCAAGCAAAGCCACCGAGGCCTCTTCCTCCATGCGGCGTTTCTGTGCTGAGAGTGCTATTTCTTTCATGCTCCAGCCCGTGGCCAGGCCTGACCCTCACAGCGAAGGGGGGTGGGGGGGATAGAGCCCATGCCATCGGGTTCTCTCTGAAGCACGACTATGCAATGTTGTGTCTCTTCGTGTTGGTGTGTCTGTGCTGCCAATGTCACTTACGGAACTTGGACTCTTAAGTTCAGCTTTGCATCCGTCCCGGTCTGCAGGCCAGAGGAAGTTCAAGTCCTGTCAGGTTCGGCTTCAGCTGACTGGTTGCCTTTAGGGACAATTTCATCACCTCCTTCTGAAATCCCCTTTTCTCACTATGTCTACCGAGACATGGAGTTCCAGAGCTTTCTGTTATAAATAAACACACTCGCACAACACGTTGTACGGGGGCGCTGGGGGCGCTGGGGCACTTGGGCTGGGAAAAGGTTTCTGTGGACCCTTCGCTCAGCTCCAGCTCCCGTCTCCCTTGGCAGTTCCCAGCTCTCCCCGTCATGTCCCCTGACCTTCTTCTCGCTCTTTTCCCTTCCCAAATTCCTACTATAACTCCAGTGCTGCAATTTAGCACCTTCTTTTACACGGACTCATGTCCTCACATTCTGGATTTTTACCCCAATCAGCTGTATCGAGATATTTTACTAAACAGAGACAGCCACTTCCCTAAAATATATATTCTGGAAACATCAAGATAATACAGTGTTAGAAATGCATACAACATGGTTGGCTGCAGGATGGGAAGTTAAAGTCACATCTGTTTGTTTGCCGTCTTGGGGGATAGAAAGATGACCAGGCCCACACTCTCTGTGCTCAGGGAGATTTCAGTGTCGAGAGAGAGAGAGAGAGAGAGAGAGAGAGAGAGAGAGAGAGAGAGAGAGAGAGAGAGAGAAAGAGAGAGCTCAGTGACATTACTCCGTGGAGCAGAGTATGTGGTGCCAATAGAGAGATGAAGCAGGGACATGAAAAGTTCCAACTGGGGTGTCAGGGAATTTGCTAGAAGAAACAGCCTTTAGCTAGACCTACAAGATGTTGGTGATGTGGAAATGGAGGGAGAGGAGAGGAGAAGACCCCCAGCTGGAGTTTACGGCATCATCCAAGGCTCAGAGGCAGGGCCATGGAAGGTGTGCTGGGAATGAAAGAAACAGGTAGACTTCCGGTTTCTGGTCCAGCACACAAAGAGCTCGGCAGACATCACTCCCATCCAAACAACAAGAAAAGAGCTCAACAAATGGAAACTCAGCCAACATCAGGAAATTGAGGTCACAGAGCAAACCAGCGCCTCCAAAATGTGAGAGACAGACAGACAGACATGGAGATTCACAGCGTTGGAGCAGAAACCACGCTGGGAACCAGTACTGGGTTTCTTTTCCCCAGCGCGACAAGTCTGGCGTTCAGTAAGACATCTTAGGGCGTACTAAAAGGAAAGAAAAGGAGTTTGAAGAGGCAGAAGAAGCATTAGAACCCAACTCAGATATGGCAGAGATGTTGGAATTATCAGAGTGGGAATTTACAACTACAGTTAATGTGCCACGGGCTCTAATGCACAAGTGAAAGGAATGGGAGCCCAGGGGACACGGTCCCAGCACGCAGGCTGAGTGTGCAGAGGGGCCCGAGCCAGTGTGGGGGATACTCCTCTTGGGGAGGCCCCACTCTTTGTTCTAGCAGGTACCCTCCTCGGCTCTGTTATGCTGCCTCACGCAGGCCAGGTCTGGGCTCTTCAAAACCACTGGTTTTCTCTGGATTCCTCGGCCAGCAGCCCCAATGCCCAGGTTAGCAAACACAGTGGCCACCTACAAAAGGCCTGTGGCCTGGCCTGTGTGAGGTCAGGGTTCAGCTGAAGTCTGGCTTCCTGGAGTTGAGGACAGAGAGGGGCTTGGTGATTCCAGTGTGAGGAAAGCCATGATTTTATTGTTGGGGCAGAGAGATGTCAGAGCAGATTGTCCTCCCTTCCTTCCTTCCTTCCTTCCTTCCTTCCTTCCTTCCTTCCTTCCTTCCTTCCTTCCTTCCTCCCTCCCTCCCTCCCTCCCTCCCTCCCTCCCACCCTTGCTTCCTTCCTTCCATCATCGGACATTTATCGCCAGGCTGAGCTAACCGGTCTTTTATTGTCTTAACAGCTGTGATGAGAACTGCGTGCCTAATATTAGGAAGGTGGTGACTGGGGCCAGAACGGGTGTGCACAGGTGGCCGTGGGGACATTAGGGGTGCAGCTGGAGGGGACTGCTAGGGTGAAGTGGAAGGCTAGTTCTCCACCCTTTGCAGAGGAAGTTGGTTTTTCCTTCCCAGACCCCTTCCACCCTCCCGATGTCAGACCCACCCCTGACCACAGGTGGGTGGGCTTGAACCCGCTGGCCACTTGTCCGTGATGGCAGATTCAGGGGCAGCGACATCACCAGAGAGGAGGCAAAGCCGTCAGCAGCCAGTGGGACCTCTCCCCGCCGTTTCCTCTGACTGAACTCTCTGCTCTAGCTCTGTGAAGGGGAATTAACTAGCGTCCCAGCCTTTGAAGTGAGAGCTTTTCAGATGAGGCACAAATGCTCTTGCATACCTGCCACCCTCTATGAAGCAGTGCTGGGCCCTTCTGCTTTAGGATTCTGCCACCAGCAGAAAAGCGAAGGTGCTGCCTGGCTTTGTGACCGTCTCCATTAGATGTGAAAGTTAGATTTCCATGCGAAACAAGCCAGAGTCACAACAAAAACACATTTGGATAATGCTCTTCTGGTCCATCCACGTCACAAGTGGCATGATTTCATTCTTTGTCACTACTGCGTAATATTCCATTATAGATACACGTGTACCATATCTTTATCCAGGCACCTACCTAGGGGGCTTCCATACCTCGAATATTGTAAATACTGCTGCAGTGAACACAGGAGTGCAGATACATTGTCAAATTAGTGCTTTTGTTTTCTTTGGGTAAATACCCAGAAGTGGGATTGCTGGGTCTATGGAATCTAAAAAAACAAAACAGATGAACAAGCACGACAAAACAGATTCATAGAAACAGAGACCAGAGGGATGGTTGCCAGCGGGGCGGGAGGTGGAGTATGGCTGAAAGAGCAAAGGGGAGTATACAAATAGCCAGTAATACTGTGGTAAGACTGCATGTGACCCATAATTACTAGAATTAGTGGGGTGATCACATTGCAAGGTATAAAACTGTTGAAGCAGTATATTGTACACCTGAAACTAATATAATATTGTATACCAACTATAATTAACAAACAAACAAACCCCAAACCCCATACTTGCGGAGGGTGTACAGCCACCAAAAGCAGGGCGGCCCCCTCATCCCAGCTGGTCAGTCCCCCACTGTGCTGAGCCCTGCATTGGCTGAATCCAGGGAAGGAATTTTGGCTTAGGGGTTACACACATCTGCCACCCACTAGAAGTGTGACCTACAGCAAGTCCCATACGTTTTCTAAGCCTTGGATACCTCATCTGTGATAAGAAGCCCCAAAATATGCACTTCTAAGGTTGTGAAGAGAAACCATGGCAGCCACTGAGGGTCCCCTTGGCCAGAACACCTGCTGACCCATTTGATCCCCACGCCTAGCCTAGCAGCAGGCTTCGTTATTATTCCTTTTTGACAGCAGCGGCAGCTGAGGCCCGTTCCCGCTGAGTGGCTTGCCCAGGGTCACACGGTTCTCAGTGAATGTGCTCACCTCTTTGCCATGACCTCTCCTGTGAGGTGGGTGCCCACTGAGGCCTGCGCCAGGTGAGCTGTACCTGGTAGGGAGCCGGCACCCGTTCATTTTCTCAGAGCGTATGGAAAGCACCTGTAGCGCCGAGGGATGGTTAACGTCAGCACTGTCAGGTGTGCCCGCTGTGTGCGCGGCAGAGTGGGGGATGCAGGTAAAAAGAGCGCACGATGCTTGTGGAGACCAGCGTCCTGTTTCTATGCCCGTGTCTGTGTGTGCCCATGAAGCAGGCACAGAGCGTGAATGCCGTTTACACGTAAGTGGGGACACTTCTCGGGAAGACAGACACTCAACAGTGAACATCGTTGCTTCCTTTCTGCGTGCAAACAGACTCTGGCTGAGCCAGATCTTGCTTCATAAGACCCAGTAAGAGACTATGACAAAAGCATTCACAGGGATGAATTAGAAATTGGGAGAGTCAATGACACAGAAATCCAAGATCAAGTTCTAATCTGACTTGTCATTTGGATGGTCCTCTGAGAGACATGGAAGGACATTAGTGCCCACGACTCAAGAGAAAAATGGTTCTGAAGTTGACATGCCCTCTTTTGTTCAAATGAGATGGACCCCCTGGTGCCCTCATCTCACTGGCACTCGCTGGGAACCTCCAGGCCTGGACACGCGGCCTGTTGTTGGCCAGGGGCTTTTCGGAGGTTCTGTCCTGAATTCCTCATGCATGTGAGTGGAGGTCAGGGCCAACCCCTAGGCAGCCCGCTCTGTGAAGACACCCAGGACCAAGTGGGTTGGAGAGCCTTCCCTGGCCCCCAGGACATGAAGGGGTACAGCAAATGAGTAGGTGCTGTGGTTCTTCCCCCTGGTTTTGAAGTCGGTGTGTGGATTGACCTATGGGTGGATGGCCCAGAAGGCAGAGCTTGGCTGGCCAGGATGGTCACTGTTGGCTGTACCACCTCCCACGGGTCACTGGTCTCCCTAAACGCAGTCATCTCATCAACAGAAGGGGATAGTAACTGTGCCCCAGCCTGTGCCTCTGAGTTTTATTGGAATAAAATCATGCTAAGCTTACGACGTCGGTACCGTAGATGGTTGGGATATTGAAATCACCAGCTCAGCTTCTCTTGTTTTCTCCCTAATGTGAGGGATGCTTATGGATGGCCTTAGAAAGTGTATTTTCTGTAAACCAGATGGAGAGAGGGCTGAGCCCAGCTGCACGTGCCCGGCTCGTTCCTCATTCCCGGCAGAGGTGGCCCCATCTGGCTTCTGTGGGGCCTGCCCTCCTTCCTGCTCAGCCTGAGGTCTGAGCCTGTTAAACCACAACAATTAGAGGGCTAGTTTTATGGGGAGGCTCAGATTGCTAACTCACTTTGCCTGGGTAATTACAGTGGGGTGGAAGCTGGAGGTTGGCTCTTGTAAGAGTTTAGAATTCCAGAATCCACTGTGGCTCTCATTTCGTTATGAAATACGCTGAGCTGGGCCAGGGGTTCTCAGCTCGGCACAGCTGACCTTCTGGGCCGCACCGTGCTTTGTCGTGGGGGCTGTGCTGCGCTGAGCCGTGTCCCAGGCCTCTACTCAGCACAGGTAACCAGGAGGTATCCTCCCCTGGTCATGACAACCGAATGTCTCCAGGCCAGTGTGAGACAAAGGACTGGAAAGTACGGAGCCTGGCACTCGGGGACCTACGAGTGAGGACCTCCTATGTTTTCCTCTTGTTTCTCCTTGCCTCCCCTAGTCCTGGCCCTGCTCCAGACCTGGCCCAATGCCAGGGGCGGGGGGCAAAATCGTTCTGACTGAGAGCCATTGAGATGGGGGCTTCTCCCGGGGGCTGGCGGGGAAGAGCAGCTGTGGGCCTTCTCTCGGACCACTGAGCGTCACTTGGTGTTCTCTGCTCTAGACCAGAACCATCTTCACGTGGCTTCAGGACAAGCTCAAGGGCAGCGCACCCCGTGTTATAATCAGAAAGCAGAGTCTAGGAACTGTAGTCCTCAATGTGACCACGGCTGAACCACGAGGCTTTAAGGCAGGGTGTCCAAACTTTTTTCAACATTTTTCACCAAGGGCCGTATGCAGTAAAATACACAAACAGCCGGGCCATTCACTCGAGGTGAAGTAGGTATTGCCTCACCTGGTTTATTTAAGTAAACTAAATGTATTTTTGGAATTTGCTGCGGGCCAATTAACAATGGATTGCGGGCCGCAGTTGGCCCGCGGGCCGCAGTTTGGATACCGCTGCTTTAAGGTACAATAAGACCTTCTGTTGGTTCTTGGTCTGGCTGTCTTAGGGTGGGGGTGACACTGCTGTTCCAGTTCACGAGGACAGGTGCCTTAGGTGTGTGTGGGAGTAGAAACTATTCTTCTCGGTTCTTTCAGCTGGTCTAATGATTAGATTGACATGCGGCAGATGAACAAGAGAGAATAACCAAATTTAATTACATATTCATGTATGGAAACCCCACATCCATGAGGGGTTCAGAAGCAGAAAGGGACGATGAGGGATGTATGGTATTCCGAGCTGAGGATGAGGTAAGAATTACATTGGGGCTTCATGGAAGGTCAGTCTCAGGATAATAAAAAGAGTAATTAGGTGTTTGCCCTGCCCTATATATAGGTCATCAAAACATTTCTGGCAATAGCTTTTATTATGGGCAAGGCCCCAAATTTAAATTCTTTAAGAGGGAGGTAAAAGTTTCCCGTGAGCCCTCAGGGACGCAACTGCCTTCAATTCAAAATAATTCGCTTTCCAAAGTGGCACATCTAGGGGCGGCCTGTCCGGAACCCCTTCCGCTGCCTCTACCCTTCTCCCCAGGGTGACGACTTGCTATAAAGGACCTGATCCAGTAACAAGACATTCTGGATATTTAAGAATGCCCTGAAACTTCCCCCCAAAGTTTAGAAACCAAGCAAATTCACTGAAATATGAAAAACGTGTGTGCCGCAGGAAAGGTGGTTGTTGTGAGGTCAAGTGCCAGAGAGGAGATTTCTGCCCCAGAAGTTAAGATGAGCCCTGGGTTCCTTGTTACAGGGGAATGAACTCCTCAGCCCTGCCCCCCCCCACACACACCTGCGATTCAGGTGTGGTCACAGGTGGGCTGGGCACCAGGGTAGGTTCCAGAATTCTCCCAAAGGAGAGCCTTTGGGATGAAAAGGTTGTTTGCACATCCAGTTGGCATATTCTTTCTTCAATACCATGTTTCAGCTCAGTAAAATCAGCCAGATGTTTTTATTCACATTTTCATAAGATCGAGAAGGTCAACTCTAAATCAAGTAATAGTATTTTCTGTATCTCAAGGGGTTGTGCTGGGGTTGCTAATGGAAAGTGAGGCAAAGGCTAAGCTGCCCTGAGGCTCCCTTGGCTGGACAGTGGCAGGTAACTGGCCACTTCCTCCCACAGCCAGAGCAAGGTTCATCCCAGGCGGCTACCTTTGTGCCTCCCAACCTGTCCTCTCTGCAAGGACGCAGTGTGGATGGGTGTCCCTCGCATCCTGGATTTTCTGCCTTCCGTCTGTGACCTGCAAAAGGAGCCTGGATTTACACCCAAATGCTGTCACTTGACAGCCGAGGCTGACCTTGAACAAGCTGCATACCCCCTAATCTTCCCGTTCCTCCTGAATAAAGTGGGGGTCAGAATAATCCCTACCTGAAAAGGTCTTGTTCAGATGAAATAAAATAACCTGGGAAAGAAGTTGCCACAGTGCCTGGCATATTTAAAATGTTCTCCCAGCATAGTTGTTATTATCATCATGATTAGCAGTAGTAACAGGGATGCATACATGTGCTCGTATCAGGCCAGTGGCCTGCAGCAGAGGCCAAAGTCTTGGGGAACCTTCTACATACTTAGAGGTACTAATGAATTGCCATCTTTGCTGGAAAAATAGACTGTTGATCTTAGTTGTGCATTATCCTCTAGGTAAGTTCATAAATGTCCACCTGAGATTTTGGGCAAGTGTACCCTTTTAAGCTTTAGGAAACATAAATTAATTATTCCCTGCAAAGACCGCTGTAAGCGTCAGCACAAGTGAGGCTTATGCTGCTGTAACGAACAGTCCCACCATCTCAGTGGCACAACATGTAAAAGTTGATTATTTGCTCATTGCAAGCCCCCCTTAGGTCAGCAGTGCAGGGGACTCTGCTCTATATTGTCACTCAGGGTTCCTGGCTCCACGCTCCAGACTTTGGCCGCACAGGAGAAGAACAGAGAATCCAGGAGCTTGGAAGTGACACATACCATTTTTTCTGTGTTTCATTGGCCAGAACAGGTCACTTGGAGCTGGGCAGGGCAGGCTCCCCTCTACGTAGGAAGGAAAAAAGAGTAGGATGCCAGCGAACACAGCTGACCTCCGCTACACCCACAGACACTCTAGGCAGGGCCAGGGACCATTTGCCAGGGGCTTTGATGCTACAAGTCAACAAACATTTTCTAAAGGTGCGTTTAAGGATTTGTGGACCATAGGGCTCTGCCCCACAGCTCAAGTCTGGGAAGCAGCCGCAGACAATGTGTAACTAAATGGATGTGGCTGTGTTCCAATAAAACTTTATTTACAAAAACAGGTAGGCTGCAGTTTGCTGACTCTGGTTTAGAGTGGCCCACAGCACCCCTTTGAAAGCCAAAATCATGTTTATTTTTTTTGTTTGTTTTTTTAAATTTTATTTTATTAAATTTATTGGGGTGACAATTGTTAGTAAAGTTACATAGATTTCAGGTGTACAATTCTGTATTACATCATCTATAAATCCCATTGTGTGTTCATCACCCAGAGTCAGTTCTCCTTCCATCACCATATATTCGATCCCCCTTACCCTCATCTCCCACCTCCCACCCCCCCACCCTATTGCAGCTTTGTTTACGGTGGCCAAGACATGGAAACAACCAAAATGTCCTCGATAGATGAATGGATAAAGAAGTTGTGGTATACATACACAATGGAATACTATTCGGCGGTAAGAAAAGATGATATAGGAACATTTGTGACAACATGGATGGATCTTGAGAGTGTAATGCTGAGCGAAATAAATCAGACAGAAAAAGCAGAGAACCATGTGATTTCACTGATATGTGGTATATAAACCAAAAGCAACAAAAGAACAAGACAAACAAATGAGAAACAGAAACTCATAGACACAGACAAAATCATGTTTTTAATGCAAACGTAATATTCCAGGCAAAGCCCCTCAGAGGGCCAGGTGACGGGGGCTGCTGGGAGACGTGGGACAACGTGAGAGGGTACATAAGGTGGGCTGGAAGTGACCGCAGTCAGGATGTCAGGAACCAAGATGTCTAGTTTCTACCCTCGACCCATACATTCATAAAGGACCTCAGTTCTTCTGATGACTTTTCAAAAGAGATATAAACTATCTCACTGTTTTGAAGCTGTTAGCTTATTTAAAATGGCAACATATTATTGATAAGCAGAGGAGGGAAGATAGCAGCTGTAGTCTTCTTCAGCATAATTCATTTACCACATAACCTCTATGGACCTTATTTTCAAATATTTTGTGTTTTAAAAATGCCTTTGGAAACTTCTTAGAGGGGAAGCTAAACTTAAAAATTCCTTCATTCCTTCTTGTAGGAAATATCCAGCAAGCAGCCGCTGTGAGCCGAGTCCTGTGTTAGGCATGTGACTTCCATGGAGGTCACAATCCCTGGAAGTCACAGTACAGAGAGTACACATTTAGACGCTAGGGAGGGCAACAAGAAAGAAAAGGCACGAGGGGGAGCGTGAATGGAGTCTTTGAGGAAAGCGATATTTAAATCTAAGTGGAGGCCATCAGTCAGAGTTCAGTTGCAGAAAGGGTTTTCTGTAGGGAACGAGGAGCTTCAGAACCCTTCAGAGGCCTGGGCCACCCAGATGGCCTGCCTCTAGAAGGTGGAAATGGCCAAGACATGGATTCGTCCCTAAAGCTCAAGAAAGAATCGACTCTGTGAAAAACTTGCTTTTAGCCCAATGAGACTAATTTTTGAGCTTCTGACTTCTAGAACTATAAGACAATACATTTGTATTGTTTTAAGTCACTAAATTTGTAGTAACTTGTAGTCATTTGTTACAGCAGCATTAGGAACAACAGATAAAGTGGAGAGAGGAAGATCATATAACTTAATCCCACCAAAAAATATCACCATGAATCTAAGGGGTATTCAGGGGCCCATATGTCTCTTACAAGTGCCAGTTCCATTGACTGATGGCAGGAGTTGGGGAGAAGAGCATTGGGGGGAATCTCTATCTGGAGTAGCTCCATAGTATGTTCCCCAGGCAGAGAGAGAGAGAGTCAGAGAACTATGCCAGTTACACAACTGCTTGATTGGTTGTGTTTTTTTTTTCCCTCTAGTAAAACAGACTATAACTATTGAAGTGGTAGCAGGTGTTAGACTAGCCTTTTTCAATCACACACAAGTTCAATTTTCTTTGGCTTATAGACTCTCCTTCTTTAAAAAAAAAACTCTCGTTGTACTTAGCAGGCAAATACCCACAAGTCCTTTATGTTTCAAGTGTTATGTTTTCTGTTACGTTTTCAGCCAAACTCCAACCTATATTCTCAGTGTGGATGGAGAACTAGACATGGAGGGTGAGAGGAGGCAGGTCAAAGATCATGGGAAATGTTGTCATTGTCATAACAGGAGAAAAGCTTAACTTGGACTTGACCCCTGTGTTGAGTCCATTCTTTGGGACAGAATAACATTGATGATATTTGAGTTTAACCCTCACCAAGAAATCATTGTGTGTGGCTGGAAATACAGTGGTACCTCGGTTTTCGAACGTAATCCATTCCAGAAGACCGTTCAAGTTCTGAAATGTTCGAAAACAGCCGACAGGTAGGCCTCAGGATCTTGCACTCAGCGGAAGCTGTATGACATGTTCGACTTCCGAGGTGTGTTTGAAAACTGAAGCATTTAATTCCGGGTTTACGGCATTCATAAACCAAAATGTTCATCAACGGAGATGTTCAAACACCAAGGTACTACTGTAAAGATTTTGCAATTTATGTACTGTTTAATTTTAGAAAAAGTTGTTACTCAAACATATTTAACAGTTAAAACAACAACAACGTGTTTAGAATGTTCACAAGACCTCATTGACCTCGTGGATGGTGGATCCGGGGAAGGGGGACCTCTGGGCAAAGACTTTCGGAGCTCCTTTAGGTGCTATGCAAATGCTGTGGATTTTGTGTGATTCTCGGCACGTGAAACACACAATTCCAGTCAGTTACCCAACGTATTATGAGAGCTGCCAGTTTGCTTGATGTCACTGGAGTCTGAATAACAGGTTTTAGAACAGACGTTTGGGCAGAGCTACATTTCATTTGGAAAGAAACTGGAGTAATATGGTTTCCTTGAGGGTTTGTTGCTGTTGTTGTTGAGAAATGTTAAAGCCAGCATCACGCCTTAGACTCAACTGGAAAGTCTGCAGGGATGCAGGATCTCACAGTAAAGTGCCATTTACCCACGGCTGACTTTGTTTCACCTCATAACTACTGGGTGACGTAAGGAAATGTCAGTCATGGGCTTTCCTGGGCTGTCACCATAAACACATCAAACGCTGTCGACCAAGTGTCGTCAACTGCTGGGCCCACGTGAGTGTTTGTAGGGCCTCTCAGGAAACCGCTGCCTTCAGTGGCCATTCAGGCCACCATCACACCCCAGACTTTAGTCTTCTCTATTCTCAGGACCCCCGATGGTTCCTTCTGCTCTGGGATTGTGACTATAAATGAAAACTAAGGACATCAGTTCTGTGTCCTGTGCTACAGGTCCCTGAGGCCCCCATCTGGGACTTTCTCCATAATGCACAGCTTCACTCTCAGCCTGAAGCCACTTATTGGAGGAGGCACTCCCTGACCCTCCAGCGAGGCCAGTGCCCCGCTTGTCACTTACATGACATGCTTCGGTGCTAGTGTCCCATTGCTGCTGTAATGAATCACCACAATTTTAGTGGCTTGAGAAAACACCCATCTCACAGTTCTGCAGGTAGAAGTGGAGACCCAGTGTGTTTGGCTCAGCTGATTCTCTGCTTGCGGACTCACAAATCCAAAATCAAGGCGCTGGAATGGCTGTGTTCGCTTCTGGAGACTCTGTTACATTCCTAGGGCTGCTGTAACAAAGCACCACAAGCTGGGGGCCTTAAAACAACAAAAACTTACACTCTCATCATTCTGGAGCCCAGAACCCTGAGATCAGTGTCACGGGGCCCTGCTCTCCCTAAAGGCCCTAGGGGAGGGTCCTTCCTGCCTCTTCTGGCTTCTGGTGGCCCCAGGCATTCCTTGGCTTGTGGCTGCGTCACTCCAGTCTCTGCCTCCATCTTCACATGGATTTGTCCTCTGGTCTTCTCTCTGGCTCCTATAAGGACACTTGCTATTAGATTTCGCGCCCACCCTGAATCCAGGATGCGCTCATCTTGAGATTCTTAACTTGATCACATCTGCAAAGACCCTTTTCCCAAACAAAGCTACATTCACAGGGTCTGAGGGTTAGGACATGGACGTATCTTTTGGGTGGGCCATCACTCACCCCACCCCAGCTGTCTTGCTTGGGGCAGCTAAGGTTGATCTCCCACTGAGAGCCCACCAGCGGAAACTTCTCACACTTGTTTTAATGTGAGTCATCCTGAAAGACTTTCAGTGCCTCTTCAGAAACATGACATGGATTTGTGCTCTGTTAATCTGAAAGTGGTTCAGGTTACGGGTGCAAAACCCAGGTTAATCATCAGCCAGGTTAACTGAAGCAGCACCTGCTACGATGTTTGCTTTGGAACGACTTGCGTTTGAGGATTGAGTATAATTGCTTCTTCATGTCAGGTGATCAATACATTGTTTGTTTAAAAGAAGTACTTACACGCCTTGAAGTCTGTGGGTAAATAAGGAAAACTTTTCCCCACGTTGAACTGTTTTACTTTCTATTTTATTCTGATAAGCCCTGCACAGTAAACCCTTGAAGACCTTGAACCATATTATCTACTCATTCCTACTCATGATCTAAAAACCAGACTATCTTTAGAGCAAACAAGAATTAGGTTACAGGTTACAAGGTGTGGTTCCCTACTTTGTTCTTCTGCCTGGAAGTGACCTTCTTGCTTGGTCAGCAGGCTCAGGATGGGTGTGTGCACTCAAGATGACCGCACGAGGACGACACCAACATGTGACCCACAGCTACCGTTTCTACCATTTCCAGCTACTTGAATCCTCCATCCAAGGGTTCCTTCCTGTTAGTAAACAGAGATGGCCACCTAATCCTGGGGCTGTCGGGGACGACATTGCCATAGCTCCAGGTGCCGGTTTGCACCAGTCACAGATACACGTGGAGACCTCTGCCACCCGCCGCCGTCCCAGGGAGACCTCATAGTGAGCCTCCTGGGCTTGAGGCATCAATCCATGGGATGAGGTAGAGGTGTGCCCAACCCGCAGGAGTCTCTGTGGCCTCTCTAATAACCACACCCCCATCAACACACAGCTCTGCTCCACAGCTCCCTGCACCCCGTTCCCCTGCTAACATTCTGCTCCCTGGTCTCCCAGCTCCCTGCTCCCCAGAGTGAGCGAGTCCCATTGCCTGTTTCCTTTGCACAAAGCAGTGGCTCCCATGTCACTCAGAATAAGCCCAAAGTGCTCTGGTGGCCACCAGGCCCTCCATGGGCCTGCCTCACCTCCCACCCTGCTCGCCCATTCACTTAGCTCTGGCCATGCTTCTCCCTTTGCCTGGAGGGACCACTGTCCCCCAGATAACCTCATGGCTCCCTCTGCACCTCCTTCAGCTCTTTGCTCTAATGTCACTTTTCCCCAGAAGCTGCCCCAATTTGAAATTGCAGCAGCCTCTCCTGCTGTCCCTCCAGGCTTTCTTTTTCCCCATAACTCATCCCCACACGATACGGTTTCCTCCCTGTCGCCCATTTGGGTGGAAGCTCTAAGGAAGGAGGGGCCTTTTGGATCTGCTTTAGGTGCCACTTCCCTGGCACCCGCAACAGAGCCGGATACTTAGTGACTGCTCAGTAAGATTTGTTGAGTGAATGAATGAATGAATGCATGCATGAATGAATGAATGAATGCCTGCATGAATGAATGAAGAGCAGCGTTTGCTCGGTGTCCTGTCAACCCATCTGTTGAGAAATGGATTTGTCATTTTTCTCTGAAATGAGTCATCTGCTTCAGGGCCCCACAATTCTCCCTCCCTCCTCGCCCACAGACTTTTTTTTAATGATGAAAGGCTGGAGCATTTGAAATCACTGTGGGATGTGTGCTTTTCTAGCCCTGAATATGGCACTGACCATGTAATTTTCCATTCACTACTTCAGGGAGGCAGTAGATTTCCACCAAGAAAGAGGAAGGAGCTGGTGGCAGAGTGGAGGATGGTATTTTATCGGGGAAAACCCGGGATGGCTGGCGTGCGTCTGCAGGCTTGGCGCCTACGCCACAGCCATCCAGGGACCAGGTGCAGAGCTTCACCTCAGAGGCTCTAAAACAGAACGTTTATTACCGGTTCCCTGAGATCACATGCGTTCAGTTTCCCCTGCCCCACGGTTTATTCCTGAGCAAAGCAGCACTGTCTCTGTGAGGCTGAATGACAACTGTCCTGCTTGGTTTCAGGATCTGCAGTGCAGCTGTCCACACTCCCCTTTGACAAAGGTGCATCTAACACATGGGCCTCCTGACTTGCTGAGCAGCCTGGCTTGGGCTGAGGGGACAAGCGAAGGCTTTCAACCAACATGCCCACAGTGTTTGTTCTTACAGAGCTTTCCATGCAGCTGTTCTTTTTTCTCCTCACTTCTTAGGAGAGCTGTTCGCCCAGCATGGGGACTTGCAGGATGGGGGAACGAACGGTCTAGATTTATCTGTGGGTTCACCAACTCCCTATAGCGCCGCGGACTGGCTCAGTTTGCCTGGGATCACACATTTCCTCATGAAATCGGCAGTTGTCTATGGTTCAGCTGAAGACTGTATTTTAGCGCATGAGTGTTACAGACGTCAAAGCCAAAAACCCGGGTTCCCACTTGATCACCTGCTGACTGGCTACATAACCTTGGGAAAGTCTGAGCTTCTCTGCTCCTCTGCTTCCTTATCTGTAAAATGGGTCATTTAAAAGCCAACCCACAAAGCCATAATCTCTGTAGAGCATGCAGCACAGCGCCTGGCTCAAAGGACGCCTCTAGTAAGTGGCGGCTGTTGCTGGCTGTCCTTTCCCACCTGTCTTATTTAGATCGGAAGCTGCAGGAACGGAGGACCATGTGCTTTAGTTGGTAGATGTCCAACAAATGCCAGTAGGTGGACTTAGCACAGGGCCAAACTCAGAACTCTGGGTCCTCAGTTTCTTGGATGCCTGCTCTGTCTTTCCTTGTTCTATAGCCCAAGGTGCACCCATGTTCTCTGTCATTATTCCTTGTGTTTGTTATTAGTCATGAGCTTGTTCAGGATGGTTCTACAGCCAGGGATTCCTCCTCTGCAGGCAGCTCGGTACCAGCTTTCTGATCTGGACGGTCAGTTGGTGCTGGACCAGGAAGTCCCCAGCCTTGCCCTTGGCATTCTGTAGACAGTGGCCTCCCCAACAGTGGAAATCCCACCATCCAGCTATGTCTTCCCTGGGCTTAGACCAGGTTCTGGCTTTGCAGGTAGAACTGGATACACAATTGTCAGGATCCAGAACCAAAGGAAAATGGGGACTCCGTGTTCAAAAATTATTAAGAATTTCGAGATGGCAACTGCAGAGTATTAAACCAAGGGTTGGCCCTTCTGCGGGCAGAGTCCCACGCCACTGCACAGGTTATACTCACCTATGGTGCCAGCCATGTTTTAGGCAATACATGCTTCTCTAGTTGAATTGCATAAAACATTGAATTCCATGCACGCAGATGCCCGTGCTCTCTGGTGTGTCTTGCTGCCTTATAGCGGATGATGGACAAGTTGCTGGTGTGAGCTGAGCTGTCATCTAGCTTGGTGACGCTCAGTGACCTTCCCCCATCCCCCACCCCAATAGAACTTCTAGGAAAATCTGTCATCAGGCCTAACCCAATCACAAGAGATTCTAAGTTGAATTGTTGAGGTGGACGTTGGTCGTTGGTCGTTACTTTTTTCTGGAAACAAACATTTTTATTAAACATCCTACCAAAATTTTGGCAAACGTTTCAAAACAGATTTATAAACACAATGCTTCCCTTTTTGAACTGACAGTACTTTAAAAAGACAATACAATATGACAATACAACTTGAATCCACATTAGTTCAAAATCCTCATGTTTTTGACATAACTTATGTTGGTAGTTTTTTCCCCAAACCCAAGTAGTCTGGCTCCTGTGCCATGTTCTTTTTTTTTTTTTTTTTTAGTTTCAGGTGTACAAAACAATGTAATAGTTAGACATTTACACCCCTCACAAAGTGATAACCTGTGACTATATGTATGTATGTATATATATATATATATATATATATATATATATATATATATATATAAAATTGTAGTTGACATTCATTATTATTCAGCTTCAGCTTCAGGTGTACAGTGCAGTGGTCAGGTACCTACACCATCCATGAAATGGTCTCCCTAATAACACAAGTGTCCATCAGACACCCTACGAAATCTTTACAACATTATTGATTCTATTCCCCAAACTGTCTTTTGTATCCCTGTGGCAATCTTGTCTTACCATTTGCAATGATATGGATGGACCCAGAGAACATTAGGCTGAGTGAAATAAGTCAGACAGGGACAGACAAATACCATATGACCTCACTTATATGTGGAATCTAAAGAATAGAATAAATGAACAAACTAATCAGAAACAGTCTCAGATATAGAGAAAAATACTGAGGGCTGCTAGATGGGAGTGGGGTGGGGATGAGGGAGAAGGGGAGGCGATTAGAAAGCACAGATCAGTAACCACAAGATTGCCACGGGGATATGTTGGTAGTTTTAATCCTGCCTCACTTCTACCCACCAGGGGGATTGTAATGTGCAGCCAAGATTGGGAACAACGGACTCTGAACCTGGATCCACGATGCAGGATTCCTTTCCTCTCTCCCGAGCAACAAAGATAGAATTAGGGCAAATACATCATTATTATTTATTATTATTTTTTTAAATTGTGGTAAAATGCACATAACATGAAATGCACCAGCTTAACCATTTTTAAATGTCCATTCATATTGTTGTGCAACCATCACCTTTTCATCTTCAAATCTAAAACCCTGCACCCATTAAACACTAACTACCCATCTCCCTCTCCCCTCAGCCCCTGGAAACCACCATTCTGCCTTCTGCCTCTAGGTGCCTCATAGCAATAGAATCATACAGTATTTGTCCTTTTGCATCTGGGTATGTCACTTAGCACAGCGTCCTGAAGTTTCCTCCAGTTGTAGCATGTGTCAGAATGTCCTTCTTTGTAATGGCTGAATACCATTCCATTGTATGTATACACTACATTTGGTTTATCCATTCATCTGTCCATGGGCACTTGGGTTGCTTACACACCTTTTGGTCACTGTGAACAAACATTATTTATAATGGTGTGGTTTTATTGTTGCGCCCATTCACAGGGCGGGAGAAGCAGGCCCCACGCCCAGGACCGTCTGCTTTCCCCACTTTGCTCTTTCCATACTCCTTTTTGATTTTGCAGAGGGGTGTTTTTTAAGCATAAAGATAAACAACGACTATTTACCCAATGAGTGGTTTAGTACTTTTCCTTCCTTTCATGCCCAGTGGGTGAGCAGGGAAATTGGGTTCACACAGGCGTCCTCTTATTGGAGTCTTGTGTACACATCTGTGGGCACCTGGTCGTTTCCACAACAGGGCTTGCTCGGCAGGTGAAGGGGTCAAGGGGCCACTCTAGGACTTGGCTGATGTGAGGCACGTGGCTGGCAGACACAAGCGTGGTGACACGGCAGAACTGGTGGCCGCCATGCAGATCCTCTGCAAGGTCATTCATTTCTAGGAATTCCTTGGGAGTGTGGTGGGAAAAGCGGGGTTTCGGGGACTTGCCTGGTCCCATGGTCACAATATGTGAGGTTGGCTGTGGGGACGTACTGTCCCTAAGCCTCGCTTTCTCACCTTTAAACAGTAGGTATTGTGCCCTCCTCGTGGGGCTCCTGGGAATATCAAATGACAACCAAGGTTAAGTGCCCAGGACGATACCAGCACCCACCAGCTTTCCTGCTCCGTAGCCTTCCATTTCCCTTGGGAATGTGTGTGTCTAATTTATTCATGTTTCAGTCTGGAGATTTTGAACAGCTGTATTTTTTTGTGGCCAGAAGAATGGAAACTTCTCTTTCTTCATACTAGTGAGGAAGAGATTGTCTCCTTGTATCCCATATATTCGTCTCCTTTATTTGACGTGGAAGATGGTGAAAGATTGTTTTTTCCAGAAGTTTTGAGACTGAAACGTAGTGCTTTTTCTAAATCTATAAATGTGAGAAAGTTAAAACAATAGAGGGGGCGGGGGCAGTTAGGTTTTCTAACTTTTCTAGTTCTCAGAAATCGGACTCTTATGACCTTTCTTGGATTAGCTGCTCCTTCGATGACTCTAATAAGGGCCTAAATGGGGAATAAAACTCTCTGGGATGGATTTTTTTTTAAGTGTGCTTTTTGTTGGCCTTTCCCCAGAGACCCTGAAGCAGTTCCTTCATGACGGGTTGTACAGGCTCAGGTGCCGGCAGTGGGAGGAGGGAGATACAGGTCCTCTGGCAGGCGCGGCCGTCCATCTCGTCAGTGTGGCCCTACTGGTCATTCTCCGGTCAAAGCTGGAAAGACGGGCGTCCACTGCCCTCCTGGGCAGCACTCCAGCCAGGACTCTGCCCACCTAGTTAACGGCTGAAAGGGGACAAGGTGCGGCTGACAGGCTTGTATGTCTTTGCGTGTTCGCGGTGACTGAGTGCCATGGTGTCCCTAGCAGGTGACATAATGTGCTGTTTAGAGAATGGCAGGAACCACAGTGGCTGCCCCTCAGTGTTGCGTAATGCCAAGGCGCACAGTCACCATACCCACTCGCGGCCACCATGACAGCACCAGTCGTGTGGCCCGGAGTGGACACCACAGACTGGCCGTCCCCAGCCAGCTCCACAGGCTCCCACGTGAGGAGGAATCTGTCACAAAGGTTTGCTAAGCTTCTGTTCTCCAAGACCTCCCAGTCAATGCTGGTCGCAAGAGATCGTGAAACCGCGCGTCATGCGGGGCTCCATTCATGCCACGTGGGATTAGAGTGCGATTATTATCAAGCTGGAAATTAGAAGAAGCAGAATGGGCGGGACTGGGTGGCTTGGTCAGGGAAGGCTCCTGGGAGCTGAGATCTGAAGGTGCAAAGGGTTTGCAAAGGAAAGGAGACGAGGGAGGATTTGCTCAGCCAGGGGACCAGCGTGGGGATAATTGGTCACGGGGCCACTGTGGTCCTGCAGGGCTGGACCAGACCCTTGGTGACCTGGTGTCTAGTCCCAGGTCGGCCCTGAGCCAGCTGAGCGAGCCTGAACAAGTCACCCCATCTTCCGTGGCCTGATTCTTCATCCCAACCGTGCATTGAGGTGCATGACCCAAGAATTGAAAACAGGGACTCAAATACGTACAGATGCTCATCGCAGCGCTATTCACAACAGACGACAGGTGGAAACACCCCAAATGTCCATCAATGGTCAGATGAATATACAAAATGTGGTGTACACACAATGGACTGTTATTCAGCCGGAAACGGATACCACGTCCTGATGCGTGCCGCGTGGCTAAGCCTCGGAAGCGTTATGCGAGGTGAGAGAAGACAGGTACAAAAGACCACGTGTTATATATTCCATTGGTGTGAACTTTCTAGAATAGGTTAGTGTGTAGACACAAAGCAAGTTGCTGGTTGCCGAGGGCTGGGGGGAGACAGGAATGAGGAGAGTCTGCTTAATGGGTGTGGGCTGTTTTGGGGCATGAAAACCTTCTGGAACTAGGTAGAGGTGTGGTCGTACAACATTGTGAGTGTACTAAATGCCGCTGAATCGTTTACTTTAAAACGGTTCATTGTATGTTATGTGAACTTCACTCTAGTGATTAAAAAAAGAAGACGAAGAAGGAAAAAACTGTGCATTGCACTAAATCCAAGCATTTCCGACTTTCCTCTGGAACCTGAAGAAGTCCTTGGAGAGGCCTCAGTGGCCCTCCCGGAGGGACGGGGTTTCGCCGGGCCTGCCCCTCTCCCCTTCCATGCTCACAGCTCTGCTTTGAGCCTCTTATGCCCTGGGATTCCATGTAAGAGTTCATGTGACGAAAAGCCTGACAACAATACATTTTTTTAAGTGATGAAAAGTGAGCTCATCTCTCTGATGTCTTTTCCAGACCGAAAATTCCATAATTTCTGTGGGAATTGGCCGTGTGCCATTTTTCAGTGTCACCTGGATTTCTTCAGGCTGTGATGAGAGTGCTGAGCCTACAGACCTCTGCAGCACGCTCTCTGACCTCATTTGGCAGATGAGAAGGGCAGGCGTCCCTGTTTTGGCATCTTCAGAGAAATTCTGGCCGCCGGGGTTCCTAGGTGTCCTGGAGCTTGCATCCCGATGGGAGGTCGGTCACGGCATGGCCGTGACAAAGTTTTACTTAGCTGGACCAGCAGCGTCAGTGTTACCTCAGTTACTTCAGGGCTTGTTGGAAATGCAGCATCTCAACCCTGCCCTCCACCGCCTGTCGGAACCTGTGAGGTCACAGAATGCTCAGCTGATTGGCAAACTGCTATTGAGGTCAAAGGCCTGAAGGTCAGTCACCCAACTCCACTCCCAGGCCGTGCTCCCAGCCAAAGCACCTTGGCCTCATTCAGGATGAAAAAGAGACGAACATAAGCAACCTCGGAGAATTCCGCTGAGTTTAGCTCCAGGGCCTGAACCTGGTCCGGCCCCAAGCACGCAGCAATGACTCCATGGAAATCTGCTCACTCTCATCTGACATCTGAGATCCTTAGGGTTTAATGGGGTTTCTAGTAGTTGCCCTGGGTCTAAATTTCAATTCTGGTGAGAGTTTCCCATTTCACCTCCTATTCAGCATTGAAACCCAACTTTTGGATCTAAAGATTCTCAGTCAGGTTTTTCTTAAACATAACCCAGGAAATTGAAAAATATAGGCACATAGACTTGCAAATAGAGATATTTAACGAGTTGATGTTTCTGGATAGTCTTTAAAGGACTCTTTACAGCTGTGTGTAGATAACACTCCCCAGCAATGTGCTTGAACCATCCCATAACCCAGCGGGCAGGGCGTTGCGCAATACGTCATCCCCACCCCTGAGCCATAACAAAATGACTACTTCTGTGATGAATGTATTCCAGTCCTTTCAGATGTTATTTGAGTAAATGATAAAAGTAGCAATTAAGTTTTAATAGGATATGTTTACAAAAGCTTCTTTTTTTAAAAAAAAAACAACCAATGCCAATATATACAGTGAAGAGTCTGTGTATTTATACACCCCAAGGAAGAGGCTGGGTTACTTTTATGGTAAACATATGGAAACTTGCTCTCCTTAGAAGATTTTTTTTCTTCCTCATGAAATTTTTCATCAACCTAGGCTTTTATTTGGGTGGAGCCATTCCTGTTGTTACCGAATCAACAATGATAGTTGTGATGTGACAAAACATCTTTCATACAAGCAGAAAAGCTAAAATACTGGGGTGGTATCTCTGAGATTGTACTTGAGTGTTTCAAAGAAAACCAAAGGTAAAAAGAAATGTTTCCGAGACCTAAGTGTGACCATCTTCTGAATCATGCTGCATGTCTGGGATGCAACTGGCGGATTAAAAATTGCTGATCTTAGTTGGATTACACAATAAAAGATTTTCCTTCAGTTACCTCTAAGCTTTTGACCATTTGTTCTTTTTGGGTTTTCTTTGCCATCACTTGAATTTAATCCGTATTCAGCAAACCTTCATAGTAAATATAATACTATTATTCTGAAGCTTAAAAATAACTCCATGGTATGTGATACTGAGGACACTGTCTTCTACTTGGAATGTTTACAATGAATAATCGTGGTTAATCTGTTGATACGATCAAAGAACACTCTCACGTATCATTACTCTGGTCTCTCAACCGATAAATACCGAGCACGTACCCTAGTCTAGGCCTTGAGTCAAGTCTTGTGGAAAGAGTTGAAAACACAAAAGTCATCGCGAGCTTTGGGAATCTTACAATCTAGATGCTTTCTCTGAAGGAAATGAAGTTAAATGGGCAATGCATTCTGTTCTTGATCAGCGGCGTGGACGAGGCCCGCGTCAGGGGATCTGAGCAAGCCCAGGGCCCTCTGATACTCGGACCAGGAAGCTCCCTGAACACATCCGCCATGCTCGTCGCATCGATAAGGCTTTTCCTTTTCTTTCCAGAAGCCAAAATATATCTTGAGATTCCTGTTAGAAAGAAGGTCTGCCTTTGGTTCTGTTCTTTACTTCCATGCTGAGGAAATACAAATCCTGGTTGAGAGAGCATCTCACTCAATTAATGGAACCTAAATAACATTAAGACCATGTAGGTCCTGAGACTCTAGGGTTTCACTGACTAATATGACCTAGACACTTATTGAAATGATAAGTACCTCTTTGGGTACAAGTGACAGAAATTGAGTTCAGACTGGCTGAGGCAAAAATAAACAAGTAAATGAGGAAAGAAAGAAAAGAAAGAAAGAGAGAAAGAAAGAGGCTTCAGGCCCAGCTGGATCTGGGTCTCAGGTGATGTCAGCCTGCCATCTCTCAGCTCTACCTGCCTCTGCTCGACTTTGGTCTCAGACAGATTTTCTCCATGTGGTTGCAAGATGATCCCTAGTACCTCCTGGACCGACAGACAGAGAGTGACTTATGCTAAGCTCCACGTCAGTTTCCCCAAAGACTCTGATTGGGTCCCCTCTCGACTTAGGCTCTCAAAGGAGCACATCCCTAGCGGCACTCCTTGGTCTCATGCCGCCTCTCTCTTCCCATGACTTCGTCTGAAATCCCATGTCCGTTCCTCAGTAAACATCTCCCCAGCTCGCAGATGCAAGAGGTCCCACCCCAGCCTCTCTTTCTGGGTCTTATAAATGTGGGTGCTTCAGCTGCAGGTGGACAAGTAATTGGTACTGGTGGGAGTGGTCTCAATGGGGCAGGTGTGTGTGTGTGTGTGTGTGTGTGTGTGTGTGTGTGTGTGTGAGAGAGAGAGAGAGAGAGAGAGAGAGAGAGAGAGAGAGAGAGAGAGAGAGAGATGGCTTCCAGGGGACATTTGGCAATGTCTAGAAATGTTTTTGGTTACCAGTCAACTGACATACACCCTGCCAGGTGCTACTGGCATGCAGTAAATAGAGGGCAGCCATCCTGCCAAATGCCCTACAGTGCACAGGACAGTCCCCACAGCAAAGATGCATCCAGCTCATAGTGTCAATGGGAAACTCTGGTTTAGGTTAGGGGGCTAGCAGGGGGCTTGTTGAGGGGAGGGGAACTTGTGATGAAGTCCCACAGAGCTTGTGCTTGTGGGGACTGCAAAAGTAAGACCTTTATGTCTGAGCCTGGCTGGAGGTATCCAGTGCGTCCCTGCAGAGAGCACATAGCTGCCCATTGTGTGTCTGCCTCACATTCGGTTTGGGGAGAAGCACTGGCCCCTGGGAAGGTGGGCTGCCTGGATGTGGCACCAGCATCTACACCCCATCCGGACTGGCTGTCGTGTAGGCTCTCACCTTCCTGCTGCGTTCCCTGGAATCATGTGGGGAAATGCTCACAGAAACAATAATTGAAAGTGTTTCTGTTTTCTGGAAACAGAACCACCACTTGCCTGCACCATAATATACGAGTCAGATTTGGCTTTATTTTCCCCAACTCTTCTTCTTCTTCCAAAGAATAGAAGTTTTAGCCGGGCACATGGTTGCCTAGAACAAACACTACGTTTCCCTGTCTCCCTTGCAATGAGGTACAGCCATGTGACTGATTCTGGCCAATGAGATGACATCAGTGGCGTTTTGCCTTAAAGCCTGGAATCTTTTTGCTGCTGCATGAACCGCAGATGTGGTTGCAGGGGCGCCGTAGTGGACCATGAGACAGGACGTGACCACAGGGGTGGCTGGTTAGAAGGACAGATGGGGCCCTAGGGCTGGTGGATCACTTGTGCCAGAAGAAGGAAGCCCTCTTTCATAGTGTTTAAACCACTGGTATTTGGAGTCTTGACAACAACCCGATCCTAACTGGTAGAATATGTAAATCCACTTTTTGACTTTCAGGTTTTTAATGTGTAAACCTTTCTTGGGCTAAAATAGAGGGTGGCTTGAAGAGCAGCGGTGGCCCACCTGCAAGGTGTGCAGGGTGCGGACACCTCGGAAGGGGGGGCAGCGACCCCTAGACCAGAGGCACGTGTTGTACGTGTGTCCCCACAGATGCTCAGGCTTTTGTTGCAGTCCGGGTGGGAGGCTCTCCCGCGTCACTGGAGAACGTCCTTGACAGATAATGCGTGTCTCTCCTGTTGGGCGCGCTGCCTGGGCGCAGCTCAGAGACGCTGTAAGGACGCATGTGCTGATGTCCAAGACCCTTCAATAAACAGGGAAAGCAGAACAGTGGTCATAAACCTGGCCGTAGGGGAGGCAGGAGTTCTTCTAAGTGTGAGTGACAACCCAGGTTAGAGGGTCAGGGGAAGGAAATGTGGGAGCGACAGTGTCTGAGAGGGTCCCAACGGCCGCAGTGGTTGCTTGGTCCTGCAGCCTCCTCTGATGGCACGCCATCTCCCTGCGGTCCTGCCTGACTCTCCTGGCTCGCAGGCCTTCTCCCAGGGGCTGAGCAGGGGCCGAGGAAGCCAAGCAGCACAGAGCCAGTGCTGTGGCCTCTGTCCCCACACCTCTGAAAGGCCTGGGAGGAGGCGAGAAGAAGGAAGGAGGTTTTCTTTTCTAAACCAACGAGGCCGTGGGCACTCTGATTCCAGCACTCTTCCCCCCCCCCCCCCCCCCCCCCCGCAGCCCTTTCCAGCAGTCTCTGGCCCTTCCCCCCCCACTGTGCACTGTGGCAGGCCAGATGCAGCAGGCCCGTCAGTGCTCTGTCCCTGGTCCGCCACCCAAGACTCTCCGGGCCAGGTATTGCCTCTTCCTGGGTCCTGGCCTGCACCCCCTCACCGTCCCTCCCACACTCCCGCTCCCCATGGCTTCTCCTTCTGAGAAGTCATCCCCGCCCTGGCCCCAGGACACTTCTACAGACAGGCGGGTCAATAGGTATAAAGTCTGAGACTCGACCCAAGACTTGTGATTCCAGGGCACACGCGCTCTGTCCACGTGCCACACACAGCTCCCTGGACCATAACACATGTGCGTAACATCGAGACATAGAAAGTTTTCACCAATCTAGAATGGTCAGACTTTAAGATCACTTATTTATCCTTTTTTTTTTTTCAGTGGAGAATAAAGGTTTTTTTGGTAATGACAGTATAATAAAATGCTATGATTAAGAGCTGAATCATAGTCGTTTAAGACAAGTTTCTTTAGCAGCGCCTGTTAGGGATGCTAAAATTAGCGTCCGTGTTCTTCAGTCAGACTGGAGACACCGCGTTCCCGAGCAGGAGAATGAGACTTACACAACAAAGCGCTTGTTAAGAGGAAAAATCCATCCTCAGAACACGTACATCCAACAAGTGGGAAATGAAAATCAGCCTGAATGATAGGAATGTTTCTCTGCATTGGGGAACGTCCTCAGTCTCCCGGGTTTGCTTCTGAACAAAGGTGGGGGCGGGCGCTGTTTCTGCAGAGCTGGCAGAGGGCTGGTGGCAGAGGTTACATAAACACAGGGGACCTCTGCCCGGCTGACTAGATGCATTACCTTGCTCTCTAGAAATAACGAGAATTACCCACTTAATCCTTGGCACACGGTGCTGATAATGTACCAATTAATGACTAATTAGGAAGATTTTTCCAGAACATTAGGTTCTGGGAGAAAGTCTTATTTGAGAACCACTGGTTAATCTCTTCCCTGTCTTCTGCGGTTTTCAGCTCCGCAGGCTTCTACCGCGTCTGGCTTTGTTTACAAGGATGCAGGCTGTTCCATTCACTCACTTGGTTAAAGCAGCTTGTGTCACTCAGGAGACGCAGACCCTGGTCATCCCAAAGCCCGAGGGAATAAGATGTTAGTGCTGGTTCCCTTCCATGCAGTGACTTACATCTGATTGCCTCCATTGCTGAATTCCTGAATGTGAAGTTAGGTGAGCCAGAAAGGAAAGGCAGCAAACGGTTCTCTTTGGAAGGGAAAGAAAGGGCCTCCCTGGGCTCCTTTGCTCCACTTCCCACAGCTGAAGCCACATGATCTCACTGTCTGCGTAGACTCCTGGTTGGGAGGATGGAGGTGGGCTGAGGAAGGTGAGAGCCAGTGAGCAATGACGGGGAGCCCCTGTGGACCCCGGAGGGGAAGCACGGAAGGGAAGGTTGAAAGTGATTTCTGGTTTTCTGATTGTGGCAAAAGAAGAGATAATGATGAATGACTAGTGACCATGCAGTTACGCTGGGCAAGCACTTCTTGGGGTCCCAGAGAACAATCTTCTCCATGTTCGCTCCGTCAAACCATGGAGGAACTGCTCCATGCCAGCCTGTGTTCTAGGCACCGGGACAGAGCAGTGAAAAGGAAATCGCTGTCCTCATGGAGTTTATAGTGGAAGACAGGGTTACTCAGCTTCGGCACTATTGACACGGGGGCTGGACAATTGTTTGTTGGGGCTGCTGTCCTGAGCATCGTAGGATGCTTAGCTGCATCCCTGGCCCTACCTGCCGGATGACAGTCACATCCCCAGCCATGGACGATGATTGAAAATGTCTCCAGACTGCCCACTGTCCCCTGGGGTGGGGGACACCATGCCTATGGAGAAACATGGGTCTAATAGGAAAGCCAGATGATAAACAAAATAAATCAACAAGTAAAAACGCACATGCTAAATTCTCTGGAGAGATAAATCAAGGGTGGGGTAAGGGGGCCATGGTAGGCCTTACGGAAAAGTGACATTTGTCCCTGAGGAGGAGCGGGAAAAAGTTGTGGTGAGCAGGCACGTGCCCAGTGAAGGGCCCTGGGAGAAGCGGGTGCCAGCAAAGGGCGGAGGCTGGGCAGCTGGAGGGCCGGGCAGCAGGGGACGACGTGGGGAAGAGACAGAGACAACGGGGCCTCATAGAGCTGTAGAGGCCGCTAGGACTGCAGGGCCTGACTCTGCTGCACTGGGCCCCGAGAGAGAAGAGCTGAGCAGAGGGAGAGATGGGACTTAACCACTGTTGACCATCTCCCAGGGGATCAGAAGTCTGGGTCGGCTCCGCTGGTTCTTCTGCTTTGGGTTCACAGGCTGGAAGCAAGGTGTCCACTAGCTGGACTCTCCCTGGGGGCTCAGGGGAAATCCCTTTCCCAGTTCGTTCAGGTCTTAGCAGAGCCTGTTTCCCTGTGCGTGTACGGCTGAGGGCCCCGTTCCCTGTGGCTGTCAGCTGGTGGCCCTGGGCTCCTAGAGGCCTCTCTCTGGTCCTTGTACAAAGACCTTGCCCAAGGTCCCCGCTTCTCAGAGACAGGAAAGGCACAGTGAGTCCTCACTCCTGGAGCCCCTCTGAATTTCCACCTGCTGTATCTCTCCGCTGAGTCCTACCTGAGAGTGTTCTCTGCTTTCAGGGGCTCACGTGACTAGAAGGGGCCCACCCAAGTAATCCAGGATGGGGTTTCTATCTTAAAACCATTGCATCCTCAATCTCTTTTGCCAGGCAGCACAACATATTCACGGGTCCCAGGCAGTAGGAAGCGGACACCCTTGGGGACCATTCTGCCAACCACAGTTCTGAAACAAAGGACGTGATTCTATTTATATAGAACACAAGGTTTATATAGAGTGAACCCTGAGGTGGGCTTGGCTAGGGCATGACTCTTTGCCAGTTTTTTCACACTGACGTTCATTCACGCCTCCATGCCCACGGCGGCGTGTGTGTGTGTGTGTGTGTGTGTGTGTGTGTGTGTGTATACAACGGTGAACAATTGTTGGGCACTCATCCGTCACGACTCAGCCCAGGTGTTGTTTGCAGAAACCGAGGCTCGGAGACGTGGGCCTCTGAGAGTGGGAGACGCTGCACATGCCCAAAATCAAATGTTCTTCCTTGAGATTCTTCTCCCCCAGAGCAGCCCCCCACATGTCACCCCTCATTTCTGACTCATGTCCAGGGAAACAAGAGGAACCCCCCACTTGTGCTTTTGTCATGACTGTGTTTCAGAGGCGCCCAGCGAGGCCCACTGGTCCAAGGAGGACATAACGTTGGCTTATGTAGAACCCCAGTGGCAGTATTATCTTATTGAAATGCGTCCATTCCACTTGTGAGACACGGGGAAGCAAAGAATTTAAAGAATGGGTAAAGTTCCGGGGCCCATGGAGGAGGCAGTGATGGAAAGGATCTAACCGGAGGGGACACTGGAAATCAGAGACTGGGTTTTAGGGTGGAGAGTGTCGGGAAGCTTGAAGGTCCCAAAGGGGTTTGAGCTGAGCAGGAAGCGATAAAGCAAAGGTGATGAGAGCTGCCCTGGGGACTCAATGCAATATGCTTTGTCACCTATAACATTCCATAACAACCAGACTGAGGAAGGGACAGGCGTGGGCAGCTGTGTGCAGAAGGCTGTGCTGGCTTCTTGGTGCATGGAGATGGAGCCCCGTGCTTTATCATTCCTCTCTCTCTCTTTTTTTTAAATTTTTAAAATTTATTGGGGTGACAATTGTTAGTAAAATTACATAGATTTCAGGTGTACAATTCTGTATTACATCATCTATAAATCCCATTGTGTGTTCATCACCCAGAGTCAGTTCTCCTTCTATCACCATATATTTGATCCCCCTTACCCTCATCTCACACCCCCACCCCCCTTACCCTCTGGTAACCACTAAACTATTGTCTATGTCTATGAGTTTCTGTTTCTCATTTGTTTGTCTTTCAACCAGACTCTTCCAACTGGAGCTCATGACACAGGTGTCCCTTTAGGATGGAGCAGGGCCTTCAAATGGCAGTGATGTAAATATGCTCCCAACCTCTCCAGAGCAAAGCAAATGGTAAATGCCCTGCGAACATCGCATCTAACTTCCATTTGTATGACATTTATATTTGGTTCCATGTATAGGAAGTTCTAGAAAAGGGAAGGCAGATCCACAGGGTCAGAGCTGTGTGGTGGTTGCCTAGGGCCAGGAACTGGATTGACCGCAAAGACCTACGAGACAATTTTGGGGGGCGATGGGACCGGTCTATATATTTATTGTTGTGTTGAGTATATGAGTGTTTACATTTCTCAAAGCTCATCAAAGTGAATGCCTTTTATTGTACATAAGTTACATATAACTAATGTCGATTAATAAAACAGGGAGTGCCGCCGCCATTGCTTGGGAGAAGGGACTGTAGCCAGGAATGAACTGAATTCAGATCTTGCCATGGATGGTCACACGATCCCGGGCACGTTGCCGAGCCTCTGTGGTCTTGCATTTCCATCGTGAGGCTGAAGCCCTATCTCAGGCCAAGATTCGTGGGGCTGCGCAGACAGACTTTCTGGCCATCACATGGCTCTTAGCACTCGTGCCAGGGTTGTGTAAATGCTGAGTGGAGTCTTGCTGGTAATGATGGACTTGTTGGGGCAGGTGGCTATTAAGCAGCTAAGTGACGATGACTGATTAGATGCCCCTCCTTCGCTTTTATCTGATGCTGGTGTGGGATCTGCAGCACCGTTGTCCTTTGAAGGATGAAAAATAAGCAAGCGAAGTCAGGGAAATAGGAATTTCCTGTTAGACTCCAGTGGTTCGTGTCCACGCTGAGGATTTCCTAAGAAGCCCAAGGCATGATCTTGCCTAACATCTTTAACTCTTTGATGCCGATTTCCCCACCGGAACAAGGGCTTGGAAAGGCATGATAATTGGAGCACATGCCCCATTCAGACAGACCGGGTTTGAGTCCTACCACTAGTAGCTGTGTGAACAGGAGTCAGCATGAGCGGGAGAGCCCAGAGCACAGGTGGGGGAGGGGAGGAGGCACAGGGCCAGGGGACCAGAAGTGTGGGTGCAAAGGCTGGCTGTGGGAACTTAGCGTGAGTTATTAAACTGCCCCGGCCTCCGATCGTCATCTGAAATGGAGGACTATAATCGCATCTCCTTCCCAGGACTGCTGGGATATAAGATAAGCTAATGCTTTCGAAGCACCTAGAATATTGCCCGACAGGGCAAATGCTACATGAGTATTTGTTAAAATAAACAAATGGTTAAATGAGGTGACTGTAAGTAAAACTCTTAACACGAGTTCTGGGACTTTGATGTGTTCAGTTTATGTTGGGGAGTGTTATTAAGTAGATAGAGAGGGCACTTCTGCGTCTTTGCTTTGGTAGAATTCATTGAAACAGGATTCGATTTTCATTAACAAGCACAATGGCTTCTGCAGTCTGTAGTGAGCGATTTTTCTCTTCCACGCCTTGGCTTTCAATCTTTTAAAATATATTTTTCCCCACTGGCAAGTCCAGGTCAACTTCACCAGTTCTCACTTTCACATTTCGTGTTTGCAGCAGTTCTGAGGAGTAGAAAGGCCAAAAATAGCGGAAAATAAGTGTTGAAATCCCGAATTTTCTTTGCAGATAAATCCCCGCTCTCTCTCTCTTCATACATGTGTTTTTATACATACGCAGAATTTTGTATCTGTTGGTCAATCAATGGAATGATAGATGTAGATATAGATGCTTCATGAGGTGCCAGTGAATGACTCCTATGAGGGAGAGAAACCCTGAGGATGAGACGTTAGTGATATATTAATGTATTTTCCTTTCTGGGGTCCTTAACCACGGCTCTCCCCAACTCCTGGGCCGTCTGTGAACAATATGGGTTTTAAGTGCATGAAATAAAACAATAGGTTGTAAAGAAAATCAATGATGTTAAGATACCATTAAATAAATGAATTATATACATATATTATTATGTAAAGAAAACAAATGAATTAAAGAACAACATATGTGCTGTGTCATACCCGAGCCCGTAATAGGACTCATGGGGGGACTCACCCCGATGGTGGTTTGAAGTAGTGGGGGCAGGGATGGTGTGTGCGGATGTTTGCACTAAATAGAACACGGTATGGAATCGTCTGTGCGTTTTTTTGTTACTGAAGTCACAACGACAGCTGACATGTTGAGGTTGCTGCCGCCACGCATATGGGAAGGAAATGATGCATTTCATTAGAGACGAGTGAAAACACAAATGTTTTTTTGTTGTTTTTTTATCATTCAAGTTCCTGGGTCCCAGGTAGGAGCCCCCGCCGTCTGGATTTGGGTCCCGTCATCCCTTCTGTCTCTCCCTCCTTTCTCTCCCACTCCAGGTGAGTTCCAGGAAGGCGGGGGATGTGTCCACCCTGCTGGGTATAAAAGAACTAAAGGGTATATTCTTCCCACACATGCCTAACAAAGGGCTGATTTGCTTCTCAAAGACATCAATGTTTCCCCGATATGAATGTGCCTCAGAAAGACAAAGGGAGCTTCAGAAGGAGGTGGCTGTAGCTGTTTCCTTCTGGATAGAAATTTCTCATAGCCCCAAATGTGAGAAGGGCCAGAACTGAGTCACGGCTGCCCTCTAAGAAGTGGCAGAGGTCGCTGCAGAGAGGGTGATGGGCCCCTGTCCCTGGAATGATGACTAAGACTCCTACATCAAAGCTGAGTTAATTGAAGTGCTTTAATAATCTGTGGTGTCACTGAGGAGAATAACGGAGGTGATGCCGAATGCAGGGGGTCAGGCAGGAAGCTGTGAGTTTCATTGCCATGGCAACAGTGTCCCTGGCCAATCCCAGGCATGGTTCAGGCCTGTGGTTTGAATGAAGCACTTCCTCTAAAGTCCTTCATGGTTCTGAACACCATCTACGTGAGCATAGCGTCTATTTGTTGCAACAAGTTCAATGGAATCTATCAGAGAGAGACAGGGACACAGAGAGAGGTACTAACAGAGGAAAAGAGAGGCGACAATAGCAGGCAGACAGACAGACTGGGAGAAGCTAGTTCTCTTGGTGGCATCTGGAAAAGGCCCATTTCTCTTTGGGCAGATTTGCCGGCCATGCTGGGAGTAGCCTGGCTCGTCACTCTCCTTGCTCCTCTCCTGCTCTGAGCGTGGCACCAGAGGTTTGGCAAAACCAGCCCGAGTCAAAGCTGCCTCCAGCCCATTGCAGCCAGCGCCGGTCTCCTCTTCTGTCACACGGTTGCTATTACAGTTGCATGGGGTACGCCCTGCACCAGGCACCCAAAGGAGGGCCCCCAGGGCTGAGCCCCTGTGCTCCTTGCACAGCCTGGGAGCCCTGAGGAGCCCTGGGTCTACCTGGAGAGAGGGGAGCTTTTTCTAATACGGACCAAGGCACCAGATGGGCTACAGCAGCCTGTTCCCTGGCATTTTCCATTTGCAATAAGGAGAGTGGGAAGGCTCTTAAAAATATATGCGATGCAACGGTTACTTCCCATCCTCTACCTCCTGCTTTGAAGCAGAAAGTAAAGATCAAGTTCCCGAGAGGTAAACAAAAATGTGTGGTGATTCAAGGTCAGTCTTGGGACCTGCATAGGCCGGCTGTGTGTCCTGTCTACCCTTCTGGGGTTGACCTGAGAAGCCTGCAGTTTCCAGGAAGGGACAGGAATGTCGGCTTTTCATTAGAAGCTCAGCTCAGCCGCTGATGAGCAGACTCCCCAGATAAGAGACTTCACCCCTCAGTTTGCTCATCTGGGCAATGGAGGAGGTTGATAACAATACCAACGTCATCATGAGGGTTGTTGTGAGGATGGAAAGAGATTAAGTATGTGAAGTGCTTAATGAGTAGTGACTGTGCGTGTGTGCACGTGTGCGTGTGTGTGCGCGCATGTGAACCTGGTACTGCCATGTGTGCAGAGCATGACATCCTGTGACTCTGTGTGTGTGTACACATGTGTGTGTGTACGCACGTGTGTGCAGAGCCTGACATCGTGACCCTGTGTGTGTGTACGCATGTGTGTGCATGTGTGTGTATGCATGTGTGTGCATGTGTGTGTACGCATGTGTGTGCATGTGTGTGTACACATGTGTGTGTGCAGAGCCTGACATCCTGAGACCTTGTGTGTGTGTACGCATGTGTGTGTGCAGAGCCTGACATCCTGTGACCCTGTGTGTGTACACATGTGTGTGCATGTGTGTGTATGCATGTGTGTGCATGTGTGTGTGTGTGTACGCATGTGTGTGTGCAGAGCCTGACATCCTGTGACCTTGTGTGTGTGTACGCACGTGTGTGCATATGTGTGTGTGTACGCATGTGTGTGTGCAGAGCCTGACATCCTGTGACCCTGTGTGTGTGTACGCATGTGTGTGTGTGCACGCCCGGAAACGCAGTAGGTGCACAGTCCTGACATGGTGGGGCTGCCTTCAGGCCGAGTCCTGGTCACAGCGCCTGCTACACGGTGCTGTCCAGACACATGAGAAACCTCCATCTGCTAAAAGCCCTGCTCCCCCAGGCAGACCCAGGCCATGGCTCCAGGAGGGACCACTTCCCCTTCATTCCTCCTGGGCAGCTCAGTAGTGACCATGGAGGAGACATTCGTGTGCTGTGACAGTGAGGTACAGGAGTGTACTTTAGAGGGAGTGGCCAGGACAAACCCTGGGAGGAGCTGAGGGAGACCCTTCCAGGTACTGGATGTGACCATTGCCACAGCCCAGAGGTGGGCAGGAGTCAGCGTGGGAGAAAGTCTGTGTCCCGAGGCCAAGAGGAGCCAAAGAGAAGTTGAGGGATGGATTTGGGCTGCCGGCTCTTTGAGAGTTTGGATTTGACTCTGAGCAGTGCAAAGTTGTTGTGCTTAGAGAAGGGAATGCCATGGTCTGGTTCAAGTTTTCAAAAACACCACTGGCTACAGGGGTTGTGGGAGGGCCAGAATGTTATTAGGCTGGTGCAAAAGTAATTGTGGTTTTTGCCATTACTTTAACCTTTTAAACCACAATTGCTTTTGCGCCAACCTAATAATAGAGAACCACCTAGCAGGCTTTTGGGTGATTAGGGTTCTTTGTATAGCCTTGGTTCTAATCCCTTTTTTACTATGTATATTGAAGTATCATCTTGTCTGTTCCCTTTCTTTAAGGTCTTTTTATGATAAACAAATGTTCTTAATTTTAAAAGAGTCAACATTGTCGTTCTTTTATGTAGGGTTTATGCCTTGTGTGTTTTAAGAAATCCTTCCTTACCCCCATTAAGATAAATATTCACCTCGCTTTTCAACTACAAGCTTTGCTCTGGGAATTGAAGGCCTTGAGCTCCCCGAAGTCGTGTGAATAGTATGAGATCAGGGGCCAGTTTCATGTCTTCCATGCGAAAAGCATTTTTCTCCAGGTCCTTTTACCGAATAATCCCTGTTTTCCTGTGTCTTGACTGCGGTGGGGGCTACATAGAGACGGCTTGTTGGGAGCGCGCAATGGGGCCAGCCACTTTGGAAGTGTTTGCTTTGTCTCTTGAAGTTGGACTGTCACACCAGGCATGCACAGAAGAGAAACGCCTGTCCACATCTCTCAGGAAACATGCAGAAGAACCTCTATAATCAGCACTGTTAGGAACAGCAAAAGCCTGGAGCTCACCCCCTGCCCACCAACTGGACGGTGGCTAAACAAACTGTGCCACAGTCACGGGATGAGATATCGTCTTGCAGTAAGAAAGAATTAGCTATAACCATCCAAAACCATATGAATAAGTCTTGGCAATTTAAAACATTGAGTGAAAAACATGAATTGTAGAAAATTGTATTCAACATGAAAACTTTTGGCGAAAGTGAAAAAAGCAATGAAAACTAAAGAGTATGTTTTTAGGAATACATATATGTGATAAAACTATGTAATTAAAAAAAAGACTAAACACAAGTTTCAGGATATGCATGCCTGTGAAGGGGCAGAGACACATATGTGATATGAAGTCTCGCTAATGCTTTGGCTCTTGTGCAGGAGGGGAACTTACTGGGGTTTATTATAATACTGCGAATACACATGCATTTCCAGGGGGCGAGGCCGAGAACCCTTTTCTGTGAGCCTGAGATGGGAGGCACAGAGAGAGGCAATGCTTGAGCAGCCCCCGATTTTCACATGAAGGAAAGCAGTGCGGCCATGGTCCAAAGCAGTGCAGTAAACTCAGTGCAGTTAGGAACTACTGCAACCAATAAAAAAATTACACTCCTTCAAAAACAAGGAATCACTATCGAAACTCCAATTGTGTATATGACTCTTTGGCTGTTTATCAAGATTTGAAAAATATCTCCAAAGGTAAATTCACTAAACACGAGAGAGAGACAGAGACAGAGACAGAGACAGAGAGAGAGAGAGAGAGAGAGAGAGAGAGAGAGAGAGAGAGAGAGATGTTTGGGGCTGTTTTCCCCCAAGTGGTCTTTCCTGAATGACCGTGTGTAACCTGCCATTGTGGAAGGGAGAGCTGTTCACAGTCACTGGTGAGAAACATCAGCGTAGACCACTGTATCCCACGCAGAGTTTGGAGGACTGGTCTGTGAGACACTGCATTGTACTTGGGTGGCTGGAGGACATAAATAGCAGATCAGAGATTTCAGCAGGAGTAAAAGAAATAGGATTTTGAAGGTGTTCAGGACATGTTACTCCAAAATATGCCACTTTGGCATGTATATTCTTTGGAGCATAAGCACTAGAAAAACAGCAAATTCAGGGAGAGTCTTCCCCTGAACTTCCCAAAGCCAGAGCCTCCAAAAGGAACTCATTGTCACAAATGCCCTCCCCAGGAATGTCATCCACCAGGGAAGACTGACTCTTATTATAGGAGAGGAGACCACACCCAGACAAACTGTGTCACAAACTAGCACACCTCCCATCTAGGCTTCTAAGGGCCCCTTCATCTCTCCTAAAAGTCATTTGCTGTCCCTTAAGTTGGCTACGTCCTCCCTACTCTTCCCCCATTAAGACGGTATGTAAGCTCTCAAATCTCACCAATTTATTGAGTATTCACCATTTTTTCCCTGTAATGCCTGCATGCACATAATATTAAAAAATGAATGCATTTGTACACCTTTGGTGCCATTAATCTGTCTGCTGTCAGTTTATTCCATAGACCCGGCTATTTAACCTACAGGAGGGAGAACCTTTCCTCCCCTATAGTTCATAAAAATATCACTGTGTGTCCACGTGTTCCAAAGCTGCTTACTGTTTAGACAAAAGAACTCCCGTGTATTGAGGGCGATGAAAACAAGCTTTCCATGTGCACTAACCATGTGCCTGTCCCACGCGTCACTCTGGATTTGTGTAGGTTGTCTCATTTCAACCTCGTGACAAGCCCCACGCACGTGACCCGCCTGGCACCACTCCTTGTGTTTATCTCTAGTTTGATTTGTATCGTGCAGGAGATGTTTAAAATCCCCTCCTGGGGACACTGAACAAATGATAAACAAGGTGAAGTCTATTCAAACCATGGATGAATGAGGAGCAACAACTATGAATACACACTATATACCATAGGCTTTTATTTATATGAAGCGCAGGGCCAGGCAGAACTCACCCGTGGTGACAGAAATCCGAACAGTGGCTGCCTCTGGACAGGAAACAGGGTGACTGGAAATGGGGGATGGATCTGTTCTATGTCTGGACTGCGGTGGGGGCTACATAGGTGTTTAAATTTGTCCAAATCTATCGTACACTTCACTGTATGAAGTTTTACCTCGTTAAAAAAGTTTTAAGTCTTAAAATCTTACAGAAATAGTGTTTTAAAAGTCTTAACAAAACTAAACTTCAGTTTCTGAAGGCAGACTAGCTAGGCTTCAGTCCTTTCTCCACTGTGTCAGTTTCCCGTGGCTGCTGTAACACACGTGGATGGTGCTGGAGGCTGGAGGTGTCCGCAGGGCTGGGCTCCGTCCGGGGTTTCTACAGGGGAGTCCATTCCTTGCCTCATCCAGATTCTAGAGGCACTTGCATCCCTTGGCTTGTGGCCCCTTCCTCCATCCTCAAAGCCAGCAGTGTAGCATCTTGCTTTGGTGACCACTGCCTCCTGCTCTTTTGTCTATGTTCAATCTCCCTCTCTTTCCTCTTATGCGGACACTTGCAATGGCATTTAGAGCAAATCGGGATAATCCAGGACCATCTTCCATGTCAAGATCTTTAAACTGACCACCTTTTCAGTGTCTCTTTAGTAGCAGTCACAGGCTCCAGGCGTTAGGACGTGGATCTCTTTGGGGGTCAGTATTCAGCTCAGCACGGGCATCACTCACGAGCTGTGTGTCTGTGGGCAAGTTTCCTCATGTCTCTGTGCCCTCTCCGGAGCCTCCCTTTAGAATGGAGACAGTTGTAGTACCTACGTTATAGCTCTGAGGACTACATGTAAAGTGCCGAGCAAAGGGCCTGGCACAGAGTGAGTGCTCAATAAATGATAGTTATTACTCTTATTTAATTACCATTATCATTGTTATGCCCTCTAATTGTGTCAGGCACATGCTAAGGGCTCGGAATCCAAGGATAAAAAGACACAGTTCCTGTCCTGAAGGAGTTTTTGATCCAGTGGGACACAGAAATGCAAGCAGTTTGTCTTTGTCTGCTCGGGCTGTCATAATAAAACACCAGATGGGGGGCGTTAAACAGAAACTTATTTCCTCACAGTTCTGGAGGCTGGAAGTCCAAGGTGAAGGTGTCGCAGGGGTGGTTGCTGTGAGGGCTCTCTCCTTGGTGTGTAGACGGCCATCTTCTCCCTGTCCTCATGAGGGCTTCCCTCTGTGCGTGTCCTGATGCCCTCTTATAAAGACACCCGTCCTGTTGGATCAGGGCCCCATCCTGGTGACCTCATTTACCTTCATCCCCCCTTTAAAGGCCCATCTCTACATACACATTCTGGCGTCCTGGGGGGTCAGGAGTTCAACATGGGAATTTGGGTGGATGCAGTGCAGACCAGAACTCTGCATAGAGCAAAATAATTCCAAATGGAAAGTTCAGTGTGAACGGGGAAAAATGGGAAAGGAATCACCTCTCTTTGTGGGCATGTCTGCTCCTGTGAACCACAGTTCAATGACCCTCTACCACATGAATGAACCACTGACAGAGGACACACAGGAAAGACAAATGGGCCATCTGAGCACATGAAAGCTAGAGAGTTGTGGGGGACGTGGCTACTGCTCATGGAGGTGGCTGGGAAGGACAGGTCAGGGGAGGCGAGGGCAGTGAGGGAGGAGAAGGCCACTCTTCCTCACCTTTTCCTCCCATCACGGGAGGGTGTGGGAACCAGGATGTGGCCCACACCTGACGCCATCCCAGGTTCACACACGCTAGTGGTTCCCAAGCCCTGGAGCCTGGATTGACCTCTCATGTTGCTTGGAAGCACGTTAGCAATGCAGAATCTGGGGCCTGCCCAGACCCACTGAATCATAAACTCTGGGGAGGGGGACCAGGGGAGCAACAGGCCCTGCGAGCAATTCTGATGCTCCCTGGAAGTTTCAGAACCTCTGCTATAATTGCGCTGAGCTGAATTTAAATGGAGTGGCCCCGCACACAGCCTGCCTGGATAGAGCACAAGGACGGTGACGACAGGCTGCGGGTGAATGCTTGTGGATCTCTGCAGCAAGGAGACCGCAGCTCAGACCCTGCTCTCACACACTGCTCCTGCGAAGGGGAACCTTGGCTCTCAGGTCGTGTGGGAGAACAGAGATGTCCTGTGGACCGCTCCCAGCAGGGCGCTGGGCGGGCACTGCCTACGCAGGAGATGCTCCCTCCACCCGCCCTCGTAGATGACGTGTTCGGTACCGCTGTGTTTTTCTTTGGCTCCGTCCTACTTTAGGAGAACTTGGCTGGGGAGGAGACATCCCATTTTTCCCCTTGGGAGCTAGTGAGAGCCCATGAGGGCAGTGGTGGTCCTTCCTCAGATATGCAGCCTAAGTCAGGTTTAGGAAACCACTGAGCAGACATGAGAAGCAGAAGAGATATATTAAGAACAGAGCCAGACAGCAGCTTTTGCGTTACAGTGACCGAAAGGGGCATTTTAGCCTAAGTCAGCACATTTGTTTGCCAGGGCTGCTGTAACAAAGCACCACGGACCAGGAGGCTTGAAACAACAGAAATATATTGCCACCCAGGATGGAGGACAGCAGTCCGAGCTCAAGGTGTGGCAGGGCTGCTCCTTTCTTGGGGGCTCAGAGGAAGACCCCTTTCCTGGCGTTTGCCTGGTGTCTGGTGGTTGCCAACAATCCGTGGTTTTCTTGGGCTTCCAGAGTGTCACTCCCATCACAGGGTGCTCTCCCTGTGCCTCCCTGTGCCCCCTCTCTGTGTGTCCTTGTCCCCATTTCCCTCTTCTTATAAGGACACCAGTCATTGGACTGGGGTTCACCCTGATTCCATCTGACCTCATCTTAACTTGATGACCTCTGCAAAGACCCCATTTCCCAATAAGGTCACATTTCACAGGCGCAGCGTTAGGGCTTCAACACATATTTTTGGGGGACACGAATTAGCGCATCACACTGCCACAGCAATGGTATGAAGGACGGCATGGCTTTCAGCCACTTTGCTCTGTAACAGCGGCCTGGCCAGCTGGGAGGTTTGTCGGGAGGTGTTCGTTGCTCCGAGGAAGCGGGCTTTGCGTGGAAGCCATCAGCTGGATTCTCAGACCCTTAAGAAGTGATGGCTTCTCGGGACTTGAAAAATAGAGAAAATGAGGAAATGTCTTTGGTCGTTTTCTGGAACCAGCTATTGCCCATTTAGATTCATTTAATTGGAAAAAGAAAAAGGAGAAGCAGCAACTTAGATCTTTATGACTTTTTTTTTTTTTTTGCTTGAAGGCAATTTAATAAAATGAGGGGTGGGAACAATAATGAAGGTGGTCTGAAAATAAATGCCTTAACTGTCCTCTGCATCTGGACAGAATGTACTGGAAGGAAGTCGTATATGTTTAATGATGTGTTTGTTAGTATTCAAGTTCCCTGTAACTGTTTGGGGGCCAGGTCTTTAAAAGCATGCTTTTAGGGGAAGAAAAAAAAACAACTGCTGGGTTGGGGGAAGAAAATGAGTGGAGCCAAACCACCGCTAACACTTTGTAAATTGCTCCCTGCTATGCTTTGGCTAAAATGACAGAGAAGTGGGTGACCTCACTTCCCATAAGCAATATATTGCACAACCTCAGAGGGGAGAATGAGATCTGGTCTTGGGGATGTGGGATCTCGGGGCCCCTTTTACAGTGTTTCAAGTCTCCGTCTGCCTAAACACTGCTTGTTTCTCTCCTTCAATAGAACGGGTGACTGTTGGCTCAAAGTGAAAGGCTCATCTGTCCCTAGCACTGCCCTTGTCATTTGACCTTTGCTTCTTTAATCCAAAGCTATGTTTAAAACCGTAAATATCCCTGGGAACGTATTCTGGGCAGGCTTTGCAAGCATGGCCCCACGGAGGGTCTGCAGCACCCAAATCTCCCTTGGCGCTCCTCCTAATCCGCACATTGCCAAGTTGGTTGTATTGGGTACAGTTCCCACTGTGGCCATCCCTGATGGGGCATGGCCTCCAGGCTGGCAGGTGGCCAGTAAAATGGCCTGGCACAGAACTCTGCGTTAGGCCCGTGGAGGGCTGAATAATAATGTCCCCCGCCCCCCCGCAAGATGTCCTAGTCTCTGGAAGAAGTTACCAGTGATGTTACATTCTATGAAAAGGGACTTGGTAAATGTGATTACGTTTAGAATCTTGGGGTGAGATGTCATCCTGGATCAGCCACGGGGGCTCGAAATGCTGCCACAAGTGTTATAAAAGGTAGACAGAGGGAGATTTGACACGGACACAGAGAAGAAGGTGACGTGATGACAGGAGCAAGTGCTCCACTGCTGGCTGAGAAGATGGAGGGAGAGACCACAGCCCAAGGAACACAAGGAGTGCAGTTTTAGAGGCTTGAAAAGGCTCGGAACCAGATTTTCCCTGCAGCCCCGGGACACAGCACGACCCAGTGAAACTGACTTTCGACTGCTGGCCTCTAGAACTGTTAGATAATAAGTTGTTGTTGTTTTTTAACTCAAAAGTTTGTGGCCATTTGTTACAGCAGCAAGAAGCAACTGATACATCCTTCTAAACAATTGCCTTGTGAAGTAATGAGGCCCCCATCCCTGACAGTGATCAGAGACAAGCCTGTTCCTCAGAGTGTGTCCCTAAATGAGGCGGTGACTCTGGGTGGCAGGTCACACGTGAGAGAAGCTCTCAGACTATTGTATTAGTTGCTAGGGCTGCAGTAACAAAGTCCCACAGGCGGGGCCGCTTAAACTACAGAAATGTCTTTTCTTACAGTTCTAGAGACTGGAAGTCCAAAGACAAGGTCTCTCCTTGTTGTCACATGGCCATCCCTCTGTACGTGCCTGTGTCCTGATCTCCTCTTCTTAGAAGAACACCAGTCAGATGAGGTTACAGCCCTCCCTGATGCCCTGATTTTATCTTAATTACCTCTGTAAAGACCCTATCTCCAAATAAATCACATTCTGAGGTACAGGGGTTCAGGGCGTCAGCATATGAATTTGAGGCGGACACAATTCAGCCCACAGCAACTGTATTGTGTGATGACATTGCTGACATATTGATTTAAAACTATTTGACAATCCCCTGCTTTGAATTTCGGTGCTCGTATGGCCATGTATAAAAGGGGGGAAAAGTCCCAAAGTGAAAACCCACCATGCCAGGAAGTGCCTGTGCCTTGCATCCAGTCACTCCCCGCGGGAAAGACCCAGCTGGGTGTGTTCAGCTTCTGGGAACTCTGTCTGTTGTGTGGATGGCTCTGGCCACTTGGGGACTTCTCCTGATATACAGCAAGCCACACTTAGTTGTCCAGGGATGTATCGGGCCTCTTCCAGAAAGCTGGCCAAACAGATGGCAAACCCACCCCATCAAGTCAAATAGAAACTCACTTGCTTTCCAATGTGTAACAAAGGAGGGAGGCATTCCATTTTGAAAGGAGCTGCGCCAGCTTTCTTAGGGGTCATTTTATCTGGAACAGAATCCTCCCTAGTAATCGCCCTTGGGCACTCTTCCTTCTTATCCGTCCATTGGCATTTTGTGTGGGGTAATTATCTGTAGTTGGGGACCGTCCTGTGAACTGAGAAACATTGGAAGCATCCCTGCCCCTCCGCAGTAGATGCCAGTTGCACCCCGCCCCATCTGTGCCAACCCAAATATCTCCAGACACTGCAGTGTCCCTTGGCGGGAAACTCAACACCAGTTGAGAAGGTCTGGTCTAACAAAACCGTAGAGGAAAACAGAACGGTTGGAAGGGTGGCCTGGCTGTGCTTCCTTTGTTAAGAATACAGTGAGCTGTAAGTGGTGTGTTGATTATGTCTTAAATGTTTAAGGTGAGTGGAGGGAACACCAGGGAAGTTACGCGCCTCTGTCAGCAGTGTGTCAGGTGACAGGAAGCTGGCCTTGCTGTTGAATCAGGCGATTCCTCCCCTGGCATCCTAGGTGGTTCAGGGCTCTGGGTGAGAACAGACACTGCCCTTGGAGCTCATGTGGAGACCATCTTCACCCCTCCCATGATGCTCTTTGGGATGCTGAAAAAAAAAGGTTGAGAATGGCCTGTATATGAAAAATACATGGCAGACTTTTGACTTGTAAAGTTCATCGGACAATTTAGTCTCTGTTTGATCCAAGCGGTCCTCCACAATCCTTACTTTTCCAAATCCATCCAGGTGCATCGTAAAGAGAGAAAGGCAGCTGTTTCAGTGCAAGGAATAAGAGGTTCAGGACAAATCTAGTTAAAACGGTTATAATGTGTTTACAAGGATTATTTTTGGAATGTCATGACTGGTCACTCCCCCGGCCGTATATACCTTTTACCATGTAATGCTGAAATGTGTGACATGCCTTAAAAGGAAAGCATGAGAATGACACAGGATGTGCATCTATTGAGATGATCATGTGACTTTCTTCCTTTATTGTGTTTCTGTGGTGTATCACGTTGATCGATTTGCAGATGTTGAATCATCTTTGAGCCCCTGGAATGAACCCACTTGATTGTGATGTATAATCATTTTAATGTATTGTGTTCAATTTGCTAGTATTTTGTTTAGGATTTTTTGCATCTGTATTCATCAGAGATATTGGTCTGTGGTTTTCTTTTTTTGTGTTATTCTTACTCATATGTGGGATATAAAGCTGAAAGCAACAAACAAACAAAAACTCGCAGACACCATAGACACAGACAACAGTTTAGTGGTTACCAAGGGGGGAGGCGGTGGTCGAAGCGGGTAAAGGGGGTCAAATATATGGTGACGGGAGGAGAGCTGACTCTGGGTGGTGAACACACAGTGCAATATGTAGATGATAGATTATAGAAGTGTACACTTGTAACCTATATAATTTTACTAACCAACGTCACCCCAATAAATTTAATACAAATTAAAAAAAATAAAACCAGGAAAAAAAATACATAGGCTATGTATGTTTATTACATCTTTAGTCATGCCAGAGACTCTTTCAAAAATGAAGTTCTCAAAACACCTTTTTTCTCGTGGCCAGAATAAGATCTTTACTTTTTATTTTAGCCTCCAACAGCAGGATACTTCTTTTGAGGCTTGTGGTTCGGACAGTTCGTTGTTCTCACAGGCACACACGAAATCTTTATTATGCGCAACATTACTTGATAGGAGTTATCAAAAATGACCTAACAAACAAAATGCCTAAGAACAGGCTTGCCGCACGGTTGAAAATGAAGCAGAGGCGTCTTTAGATTAGGGTTAATTTTATGACCAAACGAGGGCCATGTGTCTTTGAACACACTGTGGCTGGCTGTTTATTACACAAGAACAAAGGGTTTGCGTGTTAACTTATGTAACGACTACGGTGACTTAAAACAAATCTCGGGAGCCATCAAATGTCTACAGTTGGGAGGTTTTCCCCAGGAAGGAAGGCTGCACCTGCCCCCTGCTAAGACCGTCCATCAGATCCTATAAGAAAAGCACCCAGCTCAGTTGGAACAGGCCGGTCCTGGATGAAGCAGGATTTAGGTCTGGCCATATGGAATAGAGTTGGTAAGATCAAAAACAAGCAGGGGGAAGCCTCGGGCCTCAGCATTGCTCCACGTCTGCTCCCAGGGAAAACAACTGTGTGTGTGTGTGTGTGTGTGTGTGTGTGTGTGTGTGTGTGTGTGGTAAAACACACACAACATGAAACTGACCGTTGTAACCAGTACAGTTTGGTGACAGTAAGGACATCACATTGTTGTGCAGTGACGACCACGTGCATCTCCAGAACTTTCTCATTTCCCATACGCAAGTCTCTGGCACCCACCGTTCTACTTCCTGTCTCTATGAATCTGCCTACTCTAGGGACCTCACATGAGAGGAGTCGTACAGTGTGTGTCCCTCTGTGTCTGGCTTGTTTCCCTCAGCATACTGTCCTCCAGGTTCATCCACGTTGTAGCCGGTGTCAGAAGTTCACTCCTTTTTGAATGCTGGATAATATTCCATTGAGTGTACAGACCACATTTAGCTTATCCATTCATCTGTCGATGGACATTTGGTGACAACAGAACTTTTCATATTATTATCTTATATATGGACAAGATTAATTCTCAAGAGTATTACGCAACTTTACTGAAGAATTTGCCCAATCTCATTAATCTGATAGAAAAACAGACGATGAAAGACAAGAGTAAGAGGGCAAATAGCACGTATTTTGATAATACCAAATATGAAAACACCGGTGTCATTTTTCCCCCCAGTTATTTTTGTTCTGGAAGAATATTCAGGGTACAAAGTCTACATTTCAAAAATAGAATTTATGAGTCTAATCATATTAACTCAACAGGGAGCATAAATGCCAAAACAGACTCTGTGAGTCATTTCTTGGATTCTAAAAGGAATTAGTTTCAGACAGGAGTTTTCTCTTCTTTGAGGTTTGTTTTAAGAAGTTCCAAAAAAGCAAACAGTAAAATAACACAATGCCTAGAGCCACACATCTCAAAGCAGCCCTTCAAAATAGCAGCCCTGATGCCAGAAGTCAGGGGCTGGCTCTGGGCTGGAGCGGACTCCTTTCCTCAGGCAGGTCAGGCTTGCTGCTCCTCTGCTGGGGCTTGTGGGTCATGTTTGGAAGGAGCTGTGAAGAAACCATGATGGTGAGGGTGGGGGTGGGGGTGGGGTGGAGAAGGGGAGTATGAGAAAGGAAACAGAAAGATCTGGGGGGCTTCTGAAAAGTCATAAAACCATTTTGGAAAGTCAATCCCATCCAGTAGCACCCAGATGATTTACCGATTTTTCTTTTCCTAGTTATCAGCCAATCTAGAGCAAGCTTAAATGGAGGGCTTCGGCGTGTTGCTCCGAATTACATCACTTATGCCACGTGTGAGCCAGTGTTAGCTGCGGGGTCTGATGTCTGGTCTCTAAGAAACTCGCTCCGTTTGCCTTCCACAAGGCATTCTCAGGGCTCCGCCCACCAGGACTACTGGGTACGAGCAGTTTCTCTCGTTTTTAAGCCATCTCTGAATTGTCCTGTTGGCTCATCTTTACTCATCCCCTTTGCCTGGGGAACAGAACCTCTCTATCAAGAATACTCAAGCCCATGTCGATAACACCACGGACACCCCGGTAAATCAGAGTAGGCATCCATCAAGTTCTCTGCGACCTGCAAACAACAGAACCGTGTGCTCAGGTGACTTCCACTTTCCAGATCTGTGTAGTTCCGGTGCGCTGCTGCCATTAGCTCCTTCTTTTCCATGGGCAAGTAAGTTTAATGATCAAATAAGTTAGGGACACACTGGGTTAACCAATGATAAACACGCACATTTTACTGTAGGAATTATCAGAAACGTAATGTGCATTGGGAGTCTCCAGGAGACAAATAAGGGAGGCCACATTTTCCAAATGCATTTAATCATCAACTGCTCTTATCAAGGAACGTCTCCCTGGGACAGTGTCCTCAGAACACACTTAAGAAAACCCCAGTTTGGACACCTGTTAAATTCAGGAATTTAAGACCATGTCCAACACATAGTAGGTGACCAACACAGTATCCGTAGTGTTTCCGGGAGCACATAGTAAATGCACCAGTACCCCTAAACACGCTTTCCCAGCCCCCACCCAGGATCCCTCATTCTGTAATTCCAGCTTGGTCTTAATCTTTCGGTATGGGGTAAGGGAAAGGAAGAAAACGGTGGGATTTTCTTCCCCACCCCCTTTCTTTCGCCTCCCCCCACCCTGGTTCAAGCCGTTGTTTCTCAGTCTAGTTGTGTAGGACACAGCTCCCTGGCCCGTGCTGGTATTGTGAGCCTTGCGCTCCCCCGGCTGAGGCAGTTGGTCGCCAGTCGTCAGTCAGCCGCTCACAGCAGCTCATGGCAGCTCTCGCCATCTTCCGGCTGCTCACGCTGGCCACCGGCCGCTCATGGCAGCACACAGCAGCCCATGCTGCCTGCCGGCCTCTCAAGCTGGCTGCTGGCTGCTCACACTGGCCACCGGCCACTCATGGCAGCACACGGTAGCCCGCGGCAGCACTCAGCAGCCCGTGGCAGCCTGCTGCAGCTCACACCGATGTCGGCTGCTCACGGCAGCCCAGCTCCAGGGAGAGCTACTGTTCACAATCTTAGCTGTAGAGGGTGCAGTTCACTGGCCCATTTGGGAATCGAACTGGTGACCTCGGCGTTAGGAGCACGGCGCTCCAACCACCTGAGCCACCGGGCTGGCCCTTGGTGGGATCTTAAACGGCAAGGTTTGAAAACTGCTCAAACCTTGCATACACAAGGCAGAAGGAAAGCAATGAGCGTGTCCTGGGGGAGAGGGGGGACAGAGTTTGTCTGGGGACAAGAGAGAGTGAGAATCTCAAAGGACTCAAGTGTGAGACCCAGACAGAAGATAGAGAAACAAGGTAGGAAGTTTTACTGTGCTGTGATGGAATCTTTCTTTGGCTTTTGTGAGAGCCTTTATTTGTTTTTTGTTTTATTCTTTGCCTGCTGGGTTGTTTAGTCTTTGAATCAGACACCATGCCATGGCTGGCGTTGGGGTGCCAGCAAAAGCAACCCGGCTCACTGCAGGTCTCACTGATAATAATAGCACCTGTTTTACTATGAGTCTCACCATGATCCACCCGTACTAGGTCTTCTCACTTGCTCTCCCCAGAGAAGATATAGGGCTTGGCACTGTGGATCTTATGGGCACTCACTGACCCTGAATTTATCAGCTTCACCACATGAATGTTTACCTCGATTGGGGTAAATGCCACCCAAAGACCCCAAATCTCTACACCACAGTGAAGGACTGGCCAATGAAAGTGAAACCCAGAGAAGTCAAGGGATTCCCTTTCCAGGGCTGTCGACAGCAACGTGAGCATTTATTTCTAGTAGCAGGTAAACTTGACAGGCCTCCTCTGGTCTCAACCCAGGTAGCACTGTGTAGTGGCACCTGCAGGGGAGTCAAAGCAGGCCCCGACCAGCATCGTCGCCAGCTCGCTTGACCCCAAAGGAAAACAATGTGATATGCACACAGGCACCTGGGCCATGCTTTAATTTCAGTGGCAAGCCTGCATCTAGTGGCTCTGACCAATTTTATGAAATCAAACGAATACATTTCGTTTTTTGCTTATAATTTCTGCCTGGAGCATCTCTGCAGGTGACCTCAAACCCTGCTTTGAAATCCATCTGCAAAACACAAAAGCATTCTTTCTGCACCCTTTTCCTTCAAGGGACTTACCAACTAAGGATGTGATAAGTACAATTGATGATGAAACATAATGAGCTGACCACTGGGGAGTAGCTTTGATTTGCTTTGACGAAGCCTCTTTGAGCTTGGAGAACATCCAGAATCTGGTTTGGGTTTTTGTTTGTCTCAGGCTTTGCCATTGAAAACATTGCTTTCAGTCTTGAAAGGACTGAGATTTGCTGGATGGTTCTACAGTTTGGGGAGTCTGCTTTTGGAGCGGACTGCTGGGTGGTCTAAAGTGACATGGTCATTGGGCCAGCTTGGGGAGGGCTGGGTGACAGCAGCAACCAAGGACATTTTTGGAAGTGATTTGTGTATGATGTTTCTCTCAATATTTTAATTTATTTAAAAAAATTAGCATAGATTAAAAAAATTGGAAGGGGTGCAGGAGGAGGCGGAGTGACTGTGTAACCCTCAGACACCCAGTTTGCCTTCTGACCTGGTTGGGTTGGTGGCCCTGGGCAAGGTGGGCATATTCTTGTGTTCGTCAAATGGCCAGCGTTGACTTTTTACATGAGTAATAGGTGTTATCAGACAGATTCCTCTTTCATTATTTATTCATGTCACCACGCTCCGTGGTGGCGGACGAGGTGTAGCCTTGTTCGGGGCCTCCCACGGGAGCTTTCTGAGATGTATCGTCATGGGCCTGTCAACCCGAGAGGATGACTAACCCGCAAGGAGGAGGCCTAAGAGCTCTTCAAATAGGAATTGTAGCGTTCTTTTGTGAGTAAGACATGGCCGGGCGGGGGGCGGGGGGAGTCAAACAGTGCACAAGGGTTTTATCATGGAAAGCAAGAGTGTCCAGCCCTCCCCACTCCGTCTCAGTCTAGCTCCACGCAAATGCCGTTTTAAATGGGATGTTTAACTCCTTCTGTTTTCAGTCCACATGGTGACCCCTGCCAGGCTGCTAAGTCACATATGCACACCACTTGAAAACATGCCCAACCTTGGCTTGTCTGTAGACTTTCTGCCACAAGAAACAAGATGCTCATCTCTTCTTCCCTCTTGTCAGTATAACTACAACACCACTATTTTGGTTTCTCAATGGTTGACTGTGTCAGTTCAAATAATAGATCTGTTGCCTCTTCAACAGTGTCTCACAGGCCTTCCCTTTGAAAGATACAGGAATGAGTGCCCTGGCGCCCCCACCTCTCCCACCTTGAAACCTCCGTCCATGCTCTCCTCTACCTTAAGTGTCAACGTGGCTTTGGAACCCATGTCAGTTCTCACTTGCTCCCCTCTCTAGAAGCCAGGCATTTCTCCTCCTCTCCCCCAAAGAAGTTAATTCTCTTCAGAATTCCCAGCTTTGGGCATTTGGAAAGGCCTGGAGTATACCTTTTTAGCAGATATGCGTGATGCACCTGGTCTGAAAAACACACTCTCAATCCTGTAAAACAGGTGACAACAAATGGCTGTTCTAGTCTGTGCAATGACAACACTAACACAAAAAGTTAAAATGGGGTTTTACAGCCAACCCTTCAGAAAAGTATAACGTATTCTGCTCAAAGGTGTCGCTAGGAGCTAGAATTCATTCATTCCATCAATATTTGCGGAGCCAGCTCTTACTCTGTATATGCCTTTCTTTTTTTATTGTTTTTTTTTTTTTTTCCTTTTCAGATGTTTTTACGTATTTCTAATTCCAACGGTATTTTTTCAGTCTACTGTTTCATAAATGAGTGCAACAGGCCAGGGCCTGCGCAGACGGGAGCGCCTGTGCGCACCTGCGTCAAGGAAGCAGAAAGCAGGGAAAGCCTTTGTTCCTCTGATTTACAAAAGAACAGGTGAGAATGAGATAGGGTAGTTCTATTTTAAGGAGTCATGTTTGATTAACACAGGATCTTTTATCTCCATTCCTTCCCACCTCCTCATCCCTTGCTCTCCTTTCCACCCTCCCTCATCACCCCCCTTTCTTTCATCAATCTTTATTTCTAGCAAAAAGATCTAGAAAAAAATATAAATTTCAATAACCTCACAGGCATGTCTTTGATTAGCTTCAGTAAATAAAATAACCAAACCATCATTTGATTTTTTTTTCTGAGACTTTACCTTTTTAGAGCTGTTTTAGGTTCACAGCAAAACTGAGCCGAGGGCACAGAGGTTTCCCATACACACCCCCCACCCCCACGCACGCACAGCCTCCCCCGCCATCAGCATCCGCACCAGGTGAGGCATCTGTTACAACTGATGGACCTACAGTGAGGCGTCGTCATAACCCAGAGCCCACAGTTTCCATGAGGGTCCAGTCTTGGTGTTGTACATTCTGCGGGTTTGGGCAGATGTATGACATGTATCCACCACTACAGTTCACAGAGTGTTTTCACTGCCCTAAACATCCTCTGATCTGCCTATCCATCCTTCCCCCGAAACCCATGGCAACCATTGATCGTTTTCCTGTCTCCAGGTTTTGCCTTTTCCAGAATGTCATATAATTGGAATCACATAGTATGAAGTCTTTCAGATAGGTTTCTTTCACTTAGTAATATATAGTTAAGGCTCCTCTATGTCTTTGCATGGCTTAACAGCTCACCTCTTTTTAGCGATGACTAATATTCCATCGTCTGGATGGACCACAGTTTCTTTATCCATCACCTTCTGAGGGACATCTTGGTTGCTTCCACGTTTTGGCAGCTATGAATAGAGCTGCTATCAACATCTGTGTGCAGGTTTTTGTGTGGATTTGGTTTTCAGTTCCTTTGGGTAAATACCAAGGAGTGTGATTGCTGGATCATATGGCAAGAATATGTAAAGTTTTGTAAGAAACTGCCAGACTGGCTTCCCAAGCAGCTGCACTGTTGTGCATCCCACCAGCAATGACTGGGAGTTCCTGTTGCTCCACGTCCTCACCAGCATTTGGTGTTGTCAGAGCTCTGGATTTTGGCCGTCCTAAGAGGTGTGTGTTGGTATCTCATTGTTGTTTTAATTTTTGTTTCCCTCATGACGAATGATGTGGAGCATCTTTTCATACACATATGCTTATTTGCCATCTGTATATATTTTTTGGTAACGTGTCTGTTAACGTCTTTGGACCATTTTAAAAATCAGGTTGTTTGTTTTCTTATTGAGGTTTTTTGAGTTCTTTGTATATTTTAGGTAACAGCCCTTTATCAGATATTTCTTTTATAAATATTTTCTCCCAGTCTGTGGCTTGTCTTCTCATTTTCTTGACATTATCTCTTGACATAACAGAAGTTTTCAATTTTAATGAAGTCTAGCTTAGCAATTATTTGTTCATGAAGCATACCGTTAGTGTTGTATCTAAAAAAGTTATTGCTATACTCAAGGTCGTCTACGTTTTCTCCGATGTTATCATCTAGGAATTTCATAGTTTTGCATTTTATATCTAAATTTATCTTGAGTTAATTTTTGTGAAGGGTGGAAGATCTGTGTCTAGATTCTTTTTTTTTCTTTTCTTTCTTTCCTTTTTTTGGGATGTGGATGTCGAGTTGTTCCAGCACCATTTGTTGAAAAGACCATCTTTGTTCCATTATATTGCTTTCGTTCCTTTGTCAAAGATGAGTCGATTATATTATGTAGGTTTATTTCTGGGTTTTCTATTCTGTTCTATTGATCTATTTGTCTATTCTTTCACCAATACCACTCTGTTGTGATTACTGTAGATTTACAGTAAATCTTGAAGTCACATAATGTCAGCCTTCCAACTTCGTTCTTCTCCAATATTGTGTTGACTATTCTGAGTCTTTTGCCTCTTCATATAAACTTTAGAATTGGTTTGCCATGATTTGATTTTTCTAAGTTGCTTAAAATTTATTATGGGGGGAAAAAATCTAGTGGCAAAGGTGCCTGCTTTGAGCTAGAGTTTTGCAAGCAACATCTCATTTAATCTTTACAACAGCCTATGGGAGAGGTGGGACCAAATCCAGAAGGGGTTAATCAGCCTGAGGTCATTCAGCGAGTGAATGGTAGAGGGAGAATTTGAACTCTTGGTCCTATAACCAACTGCCACTGATTAGGAATGCACACCTTCTAACAAGAACGAGGAAGTTGACCTGGTTGTGTCAATATGCATGGTGCCACTTAAGGGTCCATCTGAGTCCACACAATCTAGCATTTCAAATCACTTTGACCTAAATACACTTCTCCTGATTAAACTGTGTCCTTGAATGACACATCTGTCCTGAGTTCATGCCTAGTCCTGAAAATGTCCACAGCCACATTTAGAAAATGGTTTCAGTTTACAATTCTTCGGTTAAAAAAAAATGATAATGGACAAGGTTTCCAGTGAAGGGCTCAGAACGAAGTTCTGGGAATTCTCGTGCTCTCTTCTGAAATTGTTCCCTATGCTGTGCCTAACTGCTTCTGTTGCTGTGTTTCTTTTTGGCTTGATTTCTTTATCTTCTCCGTACTGCCTGAAAAAAAAAGGTGAGTGTATTTCTTTATGCTTCATATTATGTGCTGAAAAAATCATTGAGACCTGAGACAAGCAGCTACCCCAGGCCATGTGTGAAGAGGCCAATCTAGTTTGTGCTGCCCTTGGCTTTGAGTTGGACAATTCCTCTTTTAAACTTCTTTCCAGATGTACGGATCTAGGGAGTGACGGGATCAGAGAGAGATGCCTCCACCAAGTGACGTTCTTTGCTGTGGTGACACAATGAACTTAGCATGTCATTCCAGTTCCGGGGACCAGGACTTCTGAAGTCGTGCTGTAAATAACTGCTTTTGAGACAGGAAGTGTGTCTGAACCAAGCAGGGATTTGAGTGGGGGAGAGATCCTGCCCAGAATCCACCTTGCTGAAACAGACAAAACCTTGGGAATGCAGGTCTTCGAAGCTCTTTCACATAAGAGAAAATTCCTCGTTTCCATCCTCCTCTAGCAGAATCCCACTTTTCCAAGGATGACTTCGTATACTGTGTGGACTTTTGCTCAGACATAGAAAGAGTCATCAGTGTGATGCTCTGGAAAGCTCTTGCCTGGGAGTGAGGTCTGTTAATACAGTAATAACGAATCACTCCTGTAAATGAGAAATGAATGAACTAATTCCATGGGCCCCTCTAGACGCAGCTTTGCCAGCACAGGGAGAAGGAGCAGAGGCGGCTGCTGCCCGGGGCCTGCGGACACTGGAAGTTCAGGCCTACGCGCCCTCACAACTGCCTGTTGCGTCCAGGCCCATTCAGCTTGGCTCTCCTGGGTGACAGGCAAGAGGCCAGCAGATGATGGCCATGTAAGTGTGGGATGTCACCTGGAGGTGACCTCATGTCACTTGCCACCCTCTTTTCCTCCTTTAACCATTTAGCACCTGGAGAGCTGGGTCCTGCCCTCTGACCTAATTTGACCTCCTTTCCCAAGAAATGTCCACCTGGAGCTGAGAGGCAGGGTTGTTGTCCCATCTTGGATTTGCCACCGACCTCAGCAGGTGGGGGTGGCTTAATTAGTAAATGTTTGTGAAGTTCTTTGAAGATGCCAGGTGCTCCATCAAAGCTGTTTCTCGTTACACTGATAATGATAAGACCTTGTGTTCTGATCTTTCTGTTAGAGTGTGGGCCTCCATGTTTTCCCTTCTTTTCTGTGGAAACCTAATAGGCTCAAATAAATTCAATAATTCCTCCCATTCACAGGGATAAAACAGGGTCGGGGAGAGTGTGTGGTTTGTATGATGTGGTGTGTGTCTGTGTATGTGTGGTATGCATGCTGTGTGTGTGGTTTATGTGGTGTGGTGTATGGTGTGGTGGTGTGGTATACTGTGTGTATAATGTGTGCTTTGTGTGGTGGATGTGGTATATATATATCTGGTTTGTGTGATGTGGTATGTGTTGTGCGTGGTGGTGTGTGGTGTGTGTTTGTGGGGGGTGTTTCTGTGTGGTGTGTTGTAGTGTGTGTATGGTGGTATGTGCACGTGTGTGTAGTACATGTATATCTGTGTGGTTGTGTGTGTGGTGTATGGTGGTGTGTGTGGTGTATGTATATCTGTATGTAGTGGTGTGTGTGTGTATGTGGTGTGTGGTGTGTGGTGTATGTGAATCTGTGTGTGTGTTTTTGTGGTATGTGGTATGTGGTAGTAGTGTGTGTGTATGTGTGTGTGGTGTGTATGTATGTGTGTGTGTATATATGTATGTGTGGTATGTGGTGGTATGTGTGTGTGCTTTGTGTATGGTGTATGGCGTATGTGTAGCTATGTGTGGTGTGTATGTCCCTGTATCTGTGTGTGTGGTATATGATGGTGTGTGGCATATGTATATCTGTGTGTGGTGGTATGTGTGTATGTATATGTGTGGTGTGTGGTGAGTGTGCTCTGTGGTATGAGTGGTGTGTGGTGTATGTTTATCTGTGTGTGGTGTGTGTGTGTATGTGGTGTGGTGTATGTGTATCTGTGTGTGGTGTGTGGTGTATGTGTACCTGTGTGTAGTGTGTGATGTGTGTGTGGTGTGTGGTGGTGGTGGTGTGCTGCGGGGTCTGTGTACGGTATATGTGTACCTGTGTGTGGTGTGTGTGTATCTGTATCTGTGTGTGTGTGGTGATGGTGGTGTGTTGTGTTGTGTGTGTGTATCTGTGTGTGTGTGCAATGTGTGGTGATGGTGGTGTGCTGTGGGGTCTGTGTGTGGTATATGTGTATCTGTGTGTGGTGTATGTGTGTCTGTATCTGTGTGTGTGGTTTGTGGTCTGTGTGTGGTCTGTGTGTGGTGTGTGGTGTGTGTATCTGTGTGTGTATGTATATGTGTGGTGTGTGGTGGTGTGTGTGTGTGGTGTAGTGAGTGGTGTGTGGTATGTGTGGTGTGTGTGTGGTGTATGTGTATCTGTGTGTGGTGGTGTGCATGTATATGTGTGGTGTGTGGTAGTGTGTGTGTGTGGTGAGTGTGGTGTGTGGTATGTGTGGTGTGTGGTGTATGTATATCTCTGTGTGGTGGGGTGTGTGTGTGTGTGTGTGTGTGTGTGGTGTGTGGTGGTGGTGTGTGTGTGGTGTGCATGTGTGTCTTGTGTGGTATGCATGGCGTGTGCCCTCCGGGGCCTCAGCATGTACCTGGGACTACAATACAATGCCTGCCTACGTCCTGGGGGAGAAAAGAAACCATTGGCAGGGGCAGGGCCTGAGTTGTCACTGGAGGTGACTTGGCTGTGGGGCGGCCCTGAACTTTTGTTCTGAGAACACCACCTACGCGCCAGGCAGGCTGCCAAGGGCTGCTCCGCCCCCGCGGAATCAGTCAAGCTGACATGAAAGGCATTAGCTTCCAACTGACAGGGGTTTTTAGTTTAGTTTTTTTTTTTTTGAAACCGTCCCAAATTGCTGCTTCTCCTCTTCTTTGTCCTAATTCCTGTGGACCTTCATCAGAATACCCCTCCCGCCCCAGAAAGGCTGGGCTCATGGATGCTGACCACCGCAGGGCTCCCCTGCCCAGCGGTCTGAGAGGGGCCTGGTGGCGGCCATCACTCCCGGAAGTGTCTGCAGTTGCCTTACCAGAATTCTTCAGCCATGGCCTTGGTGTGGGAGGCTGGACTGCCTTGTGGACTGGGGACCCCAGGGCAGCAGACACAGATTACTACAGCCTCTTGCCCTTCACACAAGCACAGAGCTGCTGTTGCAGGCTGAGTGGAGGACCCCACTCCCTCTGTGCAGAGGGGTTAGGGGAGTCCCCATGCTCTGAAAGGCCCTTTCTGGGTGAAATCCACCCAAGAGGGCCCCGCCCTGCCCTGCCGTCCCACCCTCTGGAAAGCTTGAGTGGTGGGAGCAGAGGAGAGGTTTCCCCCTGACACCCTCATTTCTTCACTCTCTACCAGTGGCAGGCCCCCTGTGGCTTCTTTTTTAAAGATTAAGATATATGCCATAAAACTCACCATTTAAACCTTTTACAAGGTGTGCAATCCAGTGGTTTTGAGTGTGCTCACGAAGTTGAACCATCACCACTATCTAATTCCAGACTATTTTCATTCCCCTCAAAAGAAGCCCTGTACCTGTTAGCAGTCTCCCCTTCTCCCCTACACCTCCCCAGTCCCTGGAAACCACAACTACTGTCTCTCTCTTTCTCATTTGAATGAAATCATACAATATGTGGTCTTTGTGACTGGCTTCTTTCACTTCCCATGATATTGTCAAGATTCCCCATGTTGTAGCAGGCGTCAGTAGTTCATTCCTTTTCATGGCTGGGTAACACCCCATGGTATGGCCAGAGCACATGCGTATTCATCAGCTGGTGGACTGCAGTGGCTTTTAAGTGTCCTTGCTTTACGGACACCCCCCCCCCCCAGCCGCCAGCCCCAGCCTTCCTCCCCTCCCCAGTGAAGGTGTTCTGTTGTCCACTGTCAGAATCTTCCAGTAGACGCAGTGAGCAAATAACCGAAGGACACTTGGGTTGGAGTAGCTGAATCAGAGCGCCCGGCTCTGCCATAGATTGGGCAACCGCGGGGTCTCTCAGCACCTTTCCCCGCCCCTGGCCTCAGTTTCTTCATCTGTAAAGTGACGAGTTTGAACCACATGGTCTCTAATAGCTCCTCTGGCTCTCTTCTAGCAAAGCAATGAAAAGCAGCCTCATATTACCCTTTTGAAAGGTAGAGAAAAGCAAACTGTGGGCTAATGGGGTTGGCGTATCCATAACTGAAGCTGCTTTTTAAGTAATAATCTGGGTCAATCCACAGGAGGCATCTGTACCATGTTTCCCAATGACAGAAAATTACTGTGGATGGCAGGGAAGAAATGACAGACCAAATGAAAAAGAAGAAATATAACAGGGACAATAATTTAGTCTGGCAGTTAGCTCCAAAGCCCAACAGAACAGCTACTGGTTGGGGGAGAGGAGGCCAGGCAGTACCCATTTAGACAAGGGTTTTGGTTGACGCTAAACAAATCTCATCATGAGCCACCATTGGGTTGAGCTGCCAATATAGGCTTTGTAATTTTAGATTATATTAACAGGAGTATAGTGGCTGAAACAAGGGAGGTGACACATGGTGAGACCACCCCTGACATGGATGCTGTGTTCTGAGAGGGAGGCCACCAAGTAGAGAGGAGGATGGACAGGGCAGTGCAGGGTTCCAGGACCTTGATGTATTAGGAAGCCCTAAGAGCCCAGAATTTTGGTCTATGGAGGGAAGACAGATGGAGCTGTTCATAAACATGAAGAAACATCCCATGACAAAAGGAGTGGACTTCTGCCGTGTGGACCCAGTGGGAGGCACAGACTCGTGGGAGTCCTCTGGCTTGGAGTCAGCTTTTCACTGGGTGCTGCCAGCCACAGACCAAGCTGCTGCTAGACTGTGAGTTTAGACTTCACATGCATACGCATTGTTCTCCTTAGTACCTGAAACTCCCAGAGGTAAACTACCTGCTGAGGCAATCGTGGATTCATGTGAGGCAATCAGCCATCTCAAAGTCCACGCAAGCCCACAGTGGAATCAAATACAGTGATTCACTGTAATCGGAAGTCAACTTTGAAAGCTGGGTTTTTCCTGAAACACCAGCCCAGTGCCCTTGATGACCCGTCAGGCACAGGGCTGGGCTCAGCCTGGGATTGGCCAGGCCATCTTTAGGTTGCCTTTTGCACCCGCAGAACTTTGGGAGGATGGAAGGGAGCCCTATGGCTGCTTCCTGGTCCCAGGTCTAAAAACTATCTGATTTAGTGCAGGTGGCCGTTTCTCCATCAAAGATGTCCTGGGCTTCCTTCCATATGCAAAGCTGCAGCCAGGGAGGTGGATGGCCGCGCTCATACTACAGATGGCCTGTGGTGTTCTCAGGGTCAGTGGTCACTTCTTACTGCCCCGGATGGATTCCGGGATCCCACGGCCTGGATCCGGCTCTATAAAGCAAACGTTCAAAAGGGAGTGTCCGCTGACACATAAGTTGATAAGTATCGAAGCTACAGACGACTTAGGTTAGGTGACACTCTTGTTTGATTACCACACTCTTTCTCCTGTGTTCCAGCTGCATGCAAATGAAATGCAACGCTCAGGGGGCCTGAGTGACACGCCTTGCTGCTTTAATAAGGAGAGAGGGCTGCTTCTGGGAGAGCTGCACATGCAGGCGTCACCTAGGATTCCTTACTGTCCCGTAGAGCCCGGGGCTGCCCAGTCCTTATGGCGGAGGCACTGGGCAGAGCTGGAGCTCAGCGGCTTGGAGACCAGCATCACACATTGCAAAATGCTTAGTGGGCAAGGGCCTTGAACTTGAGGAATAAAATACGGGCGTGAGAAGAATCCTTCCGCGCATACCACGTGATCCTAAAACCTGTGGGCTCCTGCGCTGACGGTGGGACGGGAGGGGGCGGGGAGGGGGCACTACTAGCAGCGCTCCAATCAGACCACCGGGCTCTGGTGGGAGATGCCCGCTGTCAATAGCAGCAAGCAAACAGGAAACTGTCAGCCTCGTGCTCCGAGCTGCAATGCTGATGATAGCTAATGGTCAGACGCAGGCCCCGAGGGGGCGTGGCTGAGGCCCAGGTGATTCAGACCCCAGCCCCGTCGTGTGTGAACAGCCCTGGAGCTCGTTGGCCCTGGCACGTCCCAGGAGTCTTGCTCAATGTTGTAGTTCCCACCAGCACGGCACCCAGGGCTCTGGTCCTGGCAGCATATTGACTTTGGGACGTGTCCAGGGACATTCCCGCTCACTGCAGGCCTGAGTCTTCCCCACCTAGAACCGCTGGTCTTCAGGGAGGCCTGGTTCTGGGTGCCCGGGGTCCCCCTCACCCCCACGCAGGGATGGCGCAGTGGATCTGGAAAGGGGAGAATTGTTCTCTGAAATGTGAAGAGTGCCGACACAATGCCAACCGCCATCAGCTCGCACCACCTGGCGTCTCAGCTAAACACATCAGAAATTTGGGTGTGCAGAGTGAGGGGTGTCTCTGACCATTCCTGTCTCAGGAACCTATAACGCGTGGGCCTCCTCCTTCAACTTGGCCCAGAGACAGTGCCGGCTGAAGGGACGGCAAGAAGGCAGGTGCCTAGGCCCTGGGGGTGTGGCCTCGTCATCCTTGCCTCCGTAGACACCTCATTCTTCCTGCCTGGGCGCACCCCCAGCCCTTCCTCACCCTGCTGGCAGAACTTTGCACCTGCTTCTCTTTGACCCTTTCTTTCCCACTGAGAAAGGAGAAAAGCCAGGAATTTGGACCCCTTCTCCTGGGGGCTCCACACAACCTCTTACCAGTGGGCAGGGTCACCAGGTTATGAGATTTGCAGTGCTAAGACCAGGTCAGAACCCTGCAAACAGGGGCAATTGGTCACCGTTCCCCCCCCCCCCCCTTATTCGTTACTGCCTTAGGGGCTAGAACAGTGATTCTTTAATTTCTTTCGATGCTGGGTCTCTGAGAATCTAAAGCTCCTGGGCTGTCTCTTCAGCATATAGAGGCCCTTTACAGAGTTTCAGGGGTTCTAAGATTCCCTGAACAATTCAAGGGGGGATTTGGGGACCCATGGACCTGTCCAAAGACCCAGATAAAGATGGAAGCACATGTGGAGGGTGTTTGGCGTTGCAGTTAATGGCATAAGGAGGCATCTGACCACGCACGGTTCCTAGCCAAGCTCTGTGAGCCCAGGTTCAAGTGTCCGCATCTCTCTAAACCTCCCTTTCTACATCTGTAAAATGGGAATTAGACCCACTTCCTAGGGGTGTAGAAGGCTGTTAATAATACAAGGACAGTGAGAAATACAGTGTCTGGCACATGTGGATTCATGTGTGCATAGATCTGTCCAAAACATGTACATTGAACTGCTACATATGTGCCAAGGACTGTTCTGGGCCAGAGATACTGCAGGAATAAGACAGTCCGTGCCTCTGAGTTTAGGTTTTAGTAGGTCAAGGCTAAATAAATAGTAGCTGTTTTGATTACTTGATCTGATTAGCAGTTGGCTTCAGAAGAAGTTCCCACTACCCCCATTTTGCATCTACATATGGCCGGTTACCCATCAACACTCCTCTGCAGAGGGAAAGGGTCTTCCAGACAGAGGGGAAAAGCTCCTGTTGACCTTGATTCAAACGCTGGAGGAGCCTTAATGCTTTATGATCACAATTTTCTTTCTTACTAATATTTTAAAGAGGCCAATTTGAGACCCCATCCTCACATTTCTAATGAAGAACTTACGCTCCTCTTTTCCAATAGGTGATTTAGCCCTCCGTGAATTCTTGCTGAACTGATTTTACGAGGTATCTGTTCTCATTCATCAAAAATCGACATGGAGATCCAAGATGGAACCCGTGTAGGCAGCAGACCTGGGTCACTGAGGTGTAGAATAAATGCTCTAGCCGCCAATCCATGCAATTTTAGTTTAATGTCTTAACTATCTGATTACTATCTATATACCGGTTCACTTTTCCCAGCTCAGATGAGTGTGTTTGCCTGGGGGAACAAGTCCCGGATCCCAATTTTGAGCATGGATCCGTTGTCTCCAGGAAATCTAGAAGCTCCAGAAGCTAGCAGTGGAGGGGTCAGTGCTGGGCAGCACTGGCCAGTGTCGTCCTGCACTCTGGGGCAGGCGAGGCCGGCACAATGGCAGGGTGGCAGCTGGAAAGGTCTCTGGCAGGAGGCCTTGGCCCCGCCTTGGCTGACGTCGGAGCCCTGGAGCGGGGCTGCTGACGTTTGCTGACTAGTCTGGTTGTTTACTACTTTGTTTTTTAACAGCTGCACTTCCAGTAAGACCTGAGAACACGCCGTGACACCCTCATTTACTGCACCAAGCATGTCACTCGGGCGGTATGTGGGCCAAGAAAGGGAGAGTCCAGGAAAGGTGAGATTAGCTGGCAGTTGGATAAGTCACCTGATGTGAAGCGAGAGCCTGGGGTGAACCTGACGTCTGCATCAGCGCTGCCCAGGAACACACCGTGGGCTACACTCTGGAAGGGTGGATTTGAGCAGAATTTCTTCTGGAGAAAGCCCACGTACTCAAGGGTTCTTGGTCTGGGAACAGAAGCTGGTCTCAGGTTAGCTGACTTTCAGAGTGATGTGGACAAATTGCTCTCCTCTTTGAGCCTCAGTTTCCCTACCTGTACAACAAAGCTGTCCAGTCATATAGTTCCTTAGTGAACAACAGCTCAGCAGTGTTTGGCACGGGGGCTCCTGGATGCCAGGCTGTCATCTTCCTGGCCGTGCGGCTGTGGGAAAGGCCTTACTTTGGGAAGACATAGTCTTTTGTGTTAAGCAGATGTTTCTGTACCTGTGACCTCTCAGGGCTGTTTGGAAGGGTTTATTGACAAAGCACACGTATCTCTTAGCAGAGAGGCATGTGCCTGACCAGTGCTCATTACACAGGAGCTCTTATCAGTATCAGCAGCATGAAGGAGCGTTGGCTGCTTTGTGCACAGTGAGTGCTGAGGCCCCTTGCAGCTGGAACATTCCGTTGTCTGTGACCTAATAAAAGGCCACTGACTCTCTTCCTCCATTCGGATGGAGGTTTCCAAAAACCTCCCTTGTTATTTTACTAAGATTTGAGAAACATAGGCAATCACTTTTTATTTAAAACTGTTTTCCTAAGGCAGAGATCGCACTGTGATAAGGGGAAAGTCAAGCTGTCTGAGACTGAAAGATAGTAACAGCAGCACGTTTCTCTTGCCGCGGTGCCGTAGACTTGACGAAGCACGTTCAAGTGTATTATCTCATCTGGATCCTCCCCACAGCCCTACAGGGAAGGATGGCAGTATTCCCTAGGAGTTGTAGGTGAGGAAACTGAGGCTCAGAGATTGTCCACGGTAGCGTGAACGATAAGGGGCAGAGAGGACGAGAAATCATGTCCTCTGGTTCTAATCTGGTGCCTTTCCAAGGCAAAGCAGTGTGACAGTTGGCTCTTCAAGATCTGCAAAAATATGAAAAACACACAAAGAGGGTCATGATTTGTCTTTCCATCTTTGCACAGGGTTGGTTGTTGGAGAGGTGGACCCACACAGTCTAGACGTGCTGTCTGGGGGGGTGTGCACATCGCCCCATGCAGGGACAGGCTCCAGGGCTGGGGTGGCCCTTTACTTGTGCCCTCCTCCAGGAAGACCCTCCCCAGCCCGGTGTAAAGGGGTCCTGCGTCACAAGTCAGCATTTCATGCCTGTAGGGGCCACTCTTGGTGAGCCCTTGAGCAGACGAGAAATCCGGGTGGAAAGTGAGGAACGATCCCACCCATTCTCATGGGGAACAGGGAGCTATCAAAGCTCAGCAAATGGAAGGGATTAATTTAGCTATTAAAGGCATTTGTGATGAGTGGAGTAGACCTTTCAAACAATGTGAACAGCGAGTTTTAACTGGAAATTACCAAGTCAAGTAGGATGGGGCAGAGACCACGTGAGAGTGCTGCCAGCGGCATGGAGGCTTTGCCAAGTGTGCCGCCTCTCCCTCTCGTGCAGATACAGGGCCTTGGGAGTGGAGAGGCTGCCAGGGCAAGTCTCATCAGGCTGCAGGGTCCTTTCCCGGACGCTGCTGGCATCCTGGAACTGACATGCCTCCTAGCTCACACGTAGGCAGCTTATCTCAGGTCTTGCTCGGGCTTAGAAATCCTTTAATCTCCCTGGATCGTTTTCATAGATCAGCCTCTATTTTTATTCTTGGATGGCGAGGTGAATCTGAGACTCGGCTGACGCCCCTGGACTTGTGGCAGCCTGTCCCCAAGTGCTGAATTCCTTGCAGCTTCCAGCAAGTTAAGGACAGAGCTGAGAGACTGCAACAAAAACAGCAACAGGATGGGGCCAGCTCTTAACCATGGGGTTTGGTGCATAGTAGGCATTCAGAAAATGTCTGTTGGAAACAAACATCAAGGGGTCCTAGTAATTCCAAATAGCTTTCTGTCCCTGCTGCGCAGTGTGTGAGATGCAAAGCGATGGCAGCCAGCAGCTTGTTTTCTGAATTGATGAGCCTGATGCCTGTAATTTCCCCCAAATGAAATATCTGTGGATGTAGCTACATGCAGTGGAACTTTCTAGGCGTCATGCAAGCTTGAGACTCTTTGTTTTCCTTTCCCATATGTGGTCACTGCATTTACCCTCCACATTCTCTCTAAGGGGACTTTCGGGGACGTGGCGGTTCTGTCGAGCCAATGGGTCCTTTTGACGCTTCCCCAAATCCATTCTGGACCTTGTAGAAATGGGGTTTGGGTTGTTCCGGATGCCATAGTTTGGGAGCCAGCGAGTTACTGGAAAGCAGCAGTATTGTTTTGTAGCAATACTACCCTGTGTTTCGCCGTCCACACCCTCAGCACCGTGAGGACCGCAGAGTTAGGCCGTTAAGTAGAGAAACAGGGAGTCCGGGGCCCAGTGCAGTGAGCCCCAGAGGTCCTGCGGAGAGCGGTCTCAGCAGAGCAGCTGGTCGTAGCTGTGGTCAGACACAAGCCACCAGTCCCGTCTGCTCATGCAGCCTGTGTTGAGGCCGTGACTCACGCACCTGCCATGGCTGCCCCTTCTGGAAGCAACCACTCAGCCCACAGCTAAGCTGAGGGAGGCACCACCGAGCTGTGCCCTATGCATGTGACCATGTGTATGTCAGGATTTTCCAGAGAAACAAACTGTGGAGCCCGAGAAGTCCCAGGGTCCATAGTCGGCAAGCTGGAGAGCAGGGAGAGCCAGTGTTTCTGTCCGAGTCTGAAAGCTAGAAAAGACCGATGTCCTAGCTCGCAGTCTGTGTGAGCTCCCTACGACTCAGCCATTTGTTCTACTCAGGCCTTCAGTTGATTGGACAAGGCCCGCCCACATGAGGGAGGGCAATCTGCTTTATTCCGTCTACGAGTTTATCTCATCCAGAAACACCCTCACAGAAACACCCAGAATAATGTTTGACCAAATACCTGGGCACCCTGTAGCTCGGTGAAGTTCACACAATTTTAACTAGGGATGGTCAAGTATGCCCCCATCGTGAAGATGACTTTATGGAAAGGCTTGCAAGAGGTGAAGGAGTTGGTCGCTGGGGCATGTGGGGAAGAGTGTTCAGGCAGATGGAACAGCCACTGCAAAAGTCCTGAGGCAGGAGCATCAGGCATGTCCAAGAATAACAAGGAGGCCAGTGTGGCTGAACCTGGAGGGGGAAGAAAGAAGTGGAAGGCTGGGGCGGCGGGGGAACAGGGCCAACCACGTAGGGTGTTGGGCAGACAGAGAAAGATCAAGGATGGCCTGGGGCCTGAGCAAAAAACGTAATAGGCTTATTGGTGTTTAACCTTTGATGGGATGCTTCTGGTGGGGGAGGGGAGCTGTAGATCATAACACCTCCACCCAGACCCAAAAGGTCTCCACATGGCCCCCTGCTTTAGAACACCACTGTTTATGGCGGCATCAGTTCTGACGGGCAAGAAGGCAGCCAGCCGTTTACACGTCGAGCTCCTCACCTGTGTGAGGGCGGGGAAAGGGTTGAAGACCAATGTTGTAAACACAGTGAAATTAACTGACATCTGTCATCTCCTAATATGTGCAAACTATCTTCAAAGGCAATGCTTTATTTTTATCACTTATATTCCAACGAGGTATCTTGACCTGAAATACACTAGACAATGAGGTACAATTTTTTAAAGTCTCCTCGAGCGGAGTGCAGCAACGAAGTATTTCAGCAGAGCTTTCTATGTGCTCGTTTCAGATCCCAGAACCAATTTAAACTTCATCCGTTTTAGATAGGGCCAGACTCTGAGGAGTGATGACCCTATGATGGGTAAATATTTTAGTTAATGTGGTTTTATTCCTCAGGGGATGGGATTTCTGTCACTTTAAACCTCCTATAACACATTCTGTATGGTTTCATCTGGTGTTTCTAATATTCTATCTTGCATAGTAATTACGTTTTTGGGTTTCAAATTCTCCTCTTATGATTATTTGCAAACTACTGTGGAGGTTCATGATGCGGGGTGAATTATAATTTTTCTGAGGCCTGTTTGAATCTCAGATTCTGAGGGGTGGTCCCCAGAGGTGGTTCCTGCTTCCCCCCAACATCTGACCTTATTGGGGCTTCATCATCCAGTGCTTGCTCCTGACCTCATATGGCAGAGGGAGCATTTTATTGATGAAGTTGATTTCTATGGTTAATACGTATGAACAAACGCTGTGGACTGAATGTTTGTTTGTGTCCCCCCCCCCAAATTCATGTTGAAGCCCTCACCCCCAATGTGATGGTGTTAGGAAGTGGGGCCTTTGGGGGGTGATTAGTGTTAGATGAGGTCATGAGGGTGGGGCCCATGATGGGATTAGGGTTCTTACAAGAAGAGCAGGAGACACCACAGCTGCCTTTCTCCTTCATGTGAGAATACAGCAGGAAGACGGCCGTCTGCAATCCAGAAGAAGACCCTCACCAAGAACCAAATCTGCTGGCACCTTGCTCTTGGATTTGCAGCCTCCAGAACTATGAGAAATCAATGTTGCTGCTGTTTAAGCCACTCCATTTACGTTGTCAGCTTGGGCTGCCGTGACAACAAGTATGAGGGTTCTTACTGTCTTTGTGATGCAAACTCACAAGTGTCAAATATCTACCAGTTCTATTTTTACCTTTTCTGATCATTTAATACAATTGAAGTATAATTTAAGTACAATAAAATGCACAGCTCTTAAGTATTTAGTCCAGTAAATTTGGACAGTCGTACACCTGTGTAACCATTACCTCCATCAAGATCTAGGGCATATCCACCACCCCAGAATATTCCTTTCTGCCCCTTTCCAGTTAATTATTGGCCCACCCATCACAACCTTGGAGGCAATCTCTGATGTCTCTCACCACCATAGATTAGCTGGGCCTGTACTAGAGTTTCAAAGAAATGGCTTCTTCCAGTACGCACTCTTTGTGTGTGACTTCTATCGCTCAGTGTGATGTTTTTGAGATGTGTCCATGTTGTTTCATCTATCAGTCATTTGTTCCTCTTTATTGCTGAGTAGTGTTCCCTTTATGAATATGCCACAATTTGTTTATCCATCCTCCAGTTGGTGGTTATTTATTTATTTATTTATTTATATTTATTTATTTGGCTATTGTAATTTTTTGGCTGTCAGCACTCTTGCATATGTCTTTCTGTAGATATGTTTTAATGTATCTTGGGTAAGTACCTGGAAATGGAATTGCTGGGTCATAGAGGACAGGCCTATGTAACTTTAAAGGAGCTCAGGCAGATCTCTAACATGGTTGTACCATTGCAGTCTCTCCTAGCAACGTATGAGAGTTCCAGTTGCTCTACATTCTGGCCAAACGTTGTCAATCGTTTTTTATTTTAGCTAATCTAGTGGGTGGGAAGTGGCATCTCACTGTAGTTTTAATTTTCCTTTCTCTGATGACTAATACTGTTGAGAAACTGTTCATATGCTTATTGGCCTTTCATATATCTTCTTTTGTGAAGTGTCTGTTCAAATATGTTGCCCACGTTTAAAATGAAGTTATTTGGCTTTTAATGTTAATGTGTAAGAGTTCCACCATTTATTTCTGTATTTGTCTGTTCCCCCTGTTTACTCTCTAAATCCCTCGAGGTGTTTTATGAATTCTGTCTACAGTGTCCACCACTCTTCTTTGTAAATAGCAGGTACTCAATAAATATTGGAATATCAGCGTGTATTAATCTCCGTCTACACAGTGGCATACCTGCTGATTTTATTAGAAGAATTGAGTCAAATTTAGGTGTTTAGTTGTTTGATTGACAGCATCTCTTTCTTTTCAGTTTTTGACTTTGACATTACTCTTTTCCAGCATGTGGATGTTTTACAAACATTCAGCTTATTTATTTCCAAATGTTTTAAGCCAATCTGGCACATATTACTTGAGTTTGGAAATGATGATAAACTTCATAGTTAATTTTTATAGGACTTAGAAGATCTGAAATTTTCATGATAGGTGGTCTCTTCTAGAGGTTAAAATATTTACAGTCTCTAAAAATAGGACATTATGTACTATGATCTTACGTTTCTCTCCTCCTCTGAAGTTTATGAGACATTTCTTAACAAGAACAAGGGCCTAAGGGGCAGAAAGAAGACATATAAATGCTTTTACTTGAAGATAAAGATGGTGAGCATATACAAAGAGAATATCTGAGGCTTTCAAAATCTTGTCTCCCTTCCAATTTTGTCAGCCAAAGCATTATAAATTTATGCTCTACTTTGAAAGAACACCTGCAATGATGTCATCTTCATAATCTTAAATTACTTTCTAGGCAGACTGGCCAGCTCAGGAAAGCCAGAAAAAATATTTCCAAGCTTGTCCATTTGAACTTTGTCCCAGACTCTTTGCTCTTGGGCATTACCCCATGTTTTAGAGATGCTGTCATCCCCAGGTTGACTCAGAGAATCATAATCTAGAATCCTGAAAATTCTAAGTAGCCAATGAATTTATTATTTTTTTAGTTGATTGATTTGAAACTCAAATCGTCAACAAATTAATTTTTTTTCTGACCTCAAAAGTAATATTTTCTGTTGTAGACAATATAGCATAAAAGTATAGAGAAAACGATCTAACAATTCATCTCACAAAAATAATTATTATTAAAATCTTTTAGGTTTACTTGTAATCTTTTTTTATTGGGGGGGTGGGGAGCCTTATGTAATTTCCATTCTATAAAAAAGTGAATATACTCTGTGGGTTCTGTGTTCTGCTTGATCTGTTTTATTTTTGTCCAGAATGATTTTCATACATCATTACAGAGTTTTAATGGCTAAATAGGATTTCATTATGTGCTGTTTGTTCTTATGTTTGTTGTGTTGCGGTCAAGTTTTGTTGTTTACTTCATGTTGCTAGTAAGTAAGAATTTAATGTTTTCTGCCCATGAGAGTATATTTTCTGTTTGCTTCATGTTGGTATATGGAAAAGCTGTTGACTGTTGTATATTTACTAGTTTTTAATCTGGCCCCTTTACTAAGCTTTCTTTTAAATTCTAAGTGTTTCAGAGTTGATACCCTTAAATGCTCAGGTTATCCGATCATATTGTTGGCATATAACACATTTTTTGTCTTCTTTCCAACGGTTATAAGTTTGCATATCTCTTTCAGATCTTATTACGAGTCATATCTTTATTTTATTTTATTGGGGAATATTGGGGAACAGTGTTTCTCCAGGGTCCATCAGCTCCAAGTCGTTGTCCTTCTGTCTAGTTGTGGAGGGCGCAGCTCACTGGCCCATGTGGGAATCGAACCCTCAACCCCATTATTCAGAGCTCACGCTCCAACCAACCGAGCCATCTGGCCACCCCGAGTCATATCTTCTTAAGCAACATGATGCTCTGTTTCTGAGTTTATGGGAATACCTTCAGTATTTCAATATTAAGTAAGATATTGACCATTTGTTTGTATAATTATTATGTGAAACAGGTATCCTTTATTTCTAGATTTCTCTAAGGATTTTTTTTAAATTGGGAATGTGTTTGAGGTGTTATTTAAGGCTCTTTAAACCACTGTCAAAAGTGGGGCTACTGACATAAAATATTATAATGTCATATTTCTTAATATTGAAACTTTTGCAATTCCAAGCTAAGGTAAGGTTTCCTGGATCGTGATAGAAAATTCTTTTAAGATACTATTTATTTTACAGCTACTTTATATAGGATCTTATTAGTTGTCTTTATTTTGTATTATCTTTGTTAGGCGCTGGAATCAAGATTAATGCAGCTTCATGAAATAGATTGTACAGCTTTCCGTTTTTTTTCCTATGCTTTGAATATTTAATATATTCTAATTCTTTAAAAGTTTGGAAGAAACTTTTCAGATAAGTTAATTGTATTTTAAATTTCTTTTATGGTTAGTTATCTATTGACATTCAAATTTTCTTTTTATGTTAATTTTGGTAATATGCTCAGAAAATGACCTCTCCCCCACTTTTAAAGATTTTCCATTATATTTTGCATGGAATAGAATATCATAATTTCCTATCACGTTTGTTCTCACTTCAATTTAATTTTTAAAACTTTTCAAAGACAAAATTTGAGAGACTAGAACAATGTACTACTGTTCCCACCCTCTGGCTTCAATAATGCTCATCTCATGGGCTAAACTTTGTGTCTCTCCCTCACTCACATACCCACTCACTCTTCCCCTCCTCCATTATTTTGAACAAATCCTATCATCGTAATTTCATCTATAATTGTTTCAGCGTGTGTCTAAAATACAAGGTCTCTAAAAAAATAACAAAAATGTCCCTACCTACCTAAAACATGAGCGATTCTTTAATATCATCAAATATCCATTTAGTGTTCACATTTCTGCAATTATCTTGTTTATGATTTCTTTGGGTCCACGCATTATCATCAGTTGATATGTCTCCTACATTTCTTTGATTATGTTTCTCCCTTTAACCCATTTATTCCTTGAAATGTCTCATTTATAAATTCTCATTTTTTTCTTGATTGTATGAGCCAGAAACGTACCTATTTTATCCCTTTCTCCTTCCTACATTAGTTCATTTTCTCCTGTTTTCTTGATTATATTTGCTTATAGTTTATTATATGTTTTAAAAGAATCAAGTATTTAATTACATCAAATCTGCAACTGTAGTCTTAGCCTCCTCCAAAACCTATTTATGTTACTGAAATTTAGTTTCCTTAGAATCCTTCTTTATCTCACTGACCTTGTTGATTTCCTCATCTTATAGTTCTGGCTCATCCTACATTTTTTTTTTTTTTTTAAGAAACTGATATTCATTTTCCAGCAACCTCAGTTCTGTTGTCCGTGGAAGAACAGCTAAGACCACTCAGTGGTTCCTCCTTCCCGTTCAGTGGCCTGAGCTTTGGTGGCTCCAGTCCCATGTCAGGGGCAGGCTGAGCGCTCCAGTCTTCAGCAGGGAACTGCTGAGTAGAGCAGAGGGCACTCATGTGTCTTCAGATCAGCCTGTGACCTTGGGTGGGGTAGCAGTAAACTTGGGAGCTGGAGAAGCCCATCCACCTTGAAATTCCTCTGTGGTTGCAGCCTTTTCAGCAGCGGCCCGCTCCTCCCTTTCAATCTCTCCTAGATCTTTGTAGAGGTAGATCGGGCATGATGTCCTATGATTGCTCATGGGAGATGGTACCACACGTGTGCAGAACTTCCCGGGCCAGCGTTCACCACATCAGACCCACTGAGGGAACTCCTGGCCATTTTTTTCCCCACACATTTTAATCCCTCCTCAAAGCTCTCATGCATTAAAATTACTGTCAACCCCCACTCATTAGGACAGAAATTTGTGGAGTTGGTAAAAACTTGCCCCACATACGGTACACCTACTATCTTTCTGTTTGCAATGCTCCTTGTCTTTTTTCTTTCACCATAGCCTGTTCCTAGATTTCAGTTTTCTGATCTTGTTTCACAGAGGTACTGCCTTCTTGTGTTCTACCAAGGATGGCACACTATTTACTAAATAACTTATCTCTGGTTTCTGTGGTAAATCATTTTCATAAGTCTCTTCATCCTCCTCTGAGTCTTTAGGATTTTTTCTTTCACCTTTTTTGAACTTTTAATTCCAATTGGTGCCACATTGATTTTTTTTTCTTTTCATTTTTGTAATGAAGTATTCTTTCAAGAACAAACATTTATCTAGACTTGAGGATGGTCTCAGAAGAACATATTACCTGTCCTTTCATTGTTGATGAGATGCTAGTTATATTGGTCAAGGCTCACAGTGGCAGATAACAGAATGCACTCTGGTTAGTTTAAGAAGGAAGTGATTTATCAGGTTGATTATGAAGTCTATGGGATCTCAGTGAAACCCAAGTCATGAAATTCAGTTGCTACACCATCAATAAAAATGGCAACTAAAGGAAATGCCCAACAGTACATTGAACTCTTCTAGTGGCAACCCCATGGATGTCACCACCTACTACGGTTCAGAACCTAAGTTACTAGGAACCAGGCTTCAGAAGTTCTGTCAGAGCTGCCCCAGGAGAACCAAAGTGTCTGTCCCCTTGTTTGCAAAGACCTCCAATCACCCTGAGTTCAGCCACCTCCTCGTATTGCAAATCAAAACCACAATGTGATACACTTCACACCCAGGCTAAAATGAAAACAAAACAAAACTACAGACAATGACAAGTTTTGGCAAGGATGTGGAGAAACTGGAACCCTCATTCATAATTGGTAGTATTTAAAAACTCTTCAAAGTAGAGAGTGAAAATAGACATATGTACAAGGACCAAAGGTAAGACTGACTGTGGACTTCTTGTCAGAAACTACATAGGCCAGAGGGAATGAAATACTAAAGGGAGACATATTAATGATGATTGCTGTATCTAGCAATAGATAGATAACAAATCTTGTCAACCTATGATTCTATATTTAAGGAAAATAATCTTTTGAAAACGGAAGTAAAATAAAATCCTTTTTAGACAAACACAAGCTGCAAGAATTCACTTCCAGGAAAACTGCTCTACAATAAATAGAAACCAAGTTCTTTAAATCACAGGAATATGAAATCTGCGACCACGTTAAGTCTTGGATGTATACAAAGACATGGAGAGAGCCAAAAATTGGCAAATATATGGTAAATACAATTTTTTGCCTCAACTAAAAATTCCTCTAAAAGATAATTGAATATTTAAAGCAAAATATAAAAATGTATTGTGGGTTTAATATTATATGAGAAATAAAATGTGACTAACAAAATAACAAAACAACAGGAAGAAAATAGAAGTATAATGTTGTAAGAATTATACATTATACATGAAGTGGCATATTATTTCTATATGGACTGTGGTAAGTTAAAGTTGAATATTATAAACCATAATCACTTTCAAAATAATAAAACAAAAAGTATAGCTTATCAGCCAAGAGTATATATAGATAGAATAGTTATATATATATATATATATATATATATATATATACATTTAATCCAAAAGAAAGTAGAAAAAGAGGGAAAAAAGGAATAAGGACGGGATGGGTCAAATAGAAAAATGTAGCAAGATGGAAGATTTAAATTCAGTGATATTGAAAATTATAACACATGTAATATTCCATACTTGAATTAAAAGACAGAGTATCTAAGTAAAAGAAAGACAAAATTATATGTGATCTACCAAAAAAACAACTTTAAATGTGATGACAGAGCTATGTGAAAGGATGTAAATGTATATCCAATGCAAATTCTAAATCTAAGCAAAATAAAGACTGGCTTTATTAACATGAGAGAAAATGGGCTTCAGAAAAAGAATTATTAACAGAGTTAAGAAGTGTATTTCATAGTGACATATGTTTATTTGTCAATAAATATAGCAATCCTAAATGTGTACATATATAATAAATAAAGTGAAAACTGACAGACCTGAAAGGTAGGCAAATTAACAATTTTAGTTGAAAGTTTTAGCACCTCTTTCTTAATAATTTATAGAACAAATAAACAGAAACTCAGTAAGGAGAGTATTATTTAGTCACCTTGACCTAACTGACATAAAAATGCCTACCCAACACCAGCAGAATATCCGTTTTTTTCAAGTGTATGTGGAATATACACCAAGGTAGGCCATGTGCTGAATCATAGAATAAGCCTCGACAAATTTTAAAAGATTGAAATCATATAAAGTTTATGCTTTGCTCAACAATAGAATTTAATAAGAAATCAACAACAAGAATGTCTGAAAAAATCTCCAAATATTTGAAATTTATCAACATACTTGTAAATAACTCATGGGTCGAAGAAATCATAAGGGGGATTAAGAATATTTTGAACTAAATAAAAATAAAAACAGAACATAGCAACATTTGTTCATGGTATAGCTTAAAAGAAAAGTGACCTACATTTCCAACTTAAAATGCTAGAAAAGAAAAAAAAAAGCAAATTAAACCCAAACTTCAAAGTAGGAAGAAGGAAACAATAAACGTAAAAGTAGAAATCAATGAAACAAAAACCAAAATAATAACATGAATGAAACCCACAGCTGGTTTTTGAAAAAAAAAAAAAGAAAAATTCAGTGTAGTTAATAAACCTCTAACTAGATTTATTCAGAAAAAAAGAGAGAAGATATAAATTACCTCATCAGGAATGAAATAGAAACATCACTACAGACTCTAAAAGGATAGACTCTAAAGACTCTAAAAGGATAATACAATGAGCATTTTATTCCAATTACTTCGATAACTTAAATGAAATAGATGAATTCTTTTTCACAATGTTTCTTTGGTTGTATTAAAGAATGTCCTTATCCTAGGAGATACAAGCAGAAATATTTACAGTACAGCTCACTTTCAAATGGTTCAGCAAAATTTTCACAATTGGTGAATCTAAGTGGTGGGTATGCAAATGTCCATCATGTTCTTCTTTTACCCTTTCTGTTTATTTGAACATTTTCATAATACAAGTTTGGGAAACATAAATCAGGCACAAACTCTTGCCAGTAGAGAGGCTCTCGCTCCAGGTGTGTCATTTGGAATAGGCTGATGATGAAAAGGACAGTGTCATGACCTTTTCCCCAGAGGGCAGAGTCCTGACCTTTCCTCTGGGTCAAAGTGAAGCTTCTGGGTGATGGTGGTGAGCTGGAACCTCCTACAAGATGAACACAGAGAAGGACCTAGGTCGTGGGGTTCAGTCTTGCCCCTTTCACTAGCAGCAAGGGCCAACAAAAAATGTTGAATAGCTTTAGCTAGAGGTCCAGCTACTGACAACTTGTAAATGGCCAGGTCAGCCAGCGTTGGGCCTTGCTTTGTAAACAGAGGGCTGACCTACTTAATTCTTCCCAGAGGTTGGAAAAGAGGTTTTGACTCACACAGACATGAAACCTTGACCTAATTGGACACTAATTACTCATAACAGCTTTGTTTACCCAAATATCCTGTAAACCAAGCTCGGTATGAGACGTGAACATACATAAAAAGCAGAATTGCTGCTAGGAAAATGACAAAAGCAGTTCTTTTTCTCAGAAATGATGTTGCTAATTGCATAAGAATAAATAACACATGGTTGATAAATCCCACATTGAGGAACAGCTTTCCTACATTCCTAAGGATCTGCGTATTCGGAGTCGGGTAAAATTGAAAGAAAGAATAATTGGCCATCTAAAGCCAAGTTGAATGAGAGAAGCCGAATCCCCCACCCCCCCTTTTTTTGATGTATCTCTTTGTGATTAGAGTATCTATAAGGAAACAAACGTATTTTTACTGATTTTAATAAAGTGCCATAAAAGCAGTCCTGATAATGTGCTTCCTTTAGGCCTTGAGTCTTGGCTGATATTTGCACTTCCCTGTCTTGAGTAGAGACTTGAGAGGGAGTGATAGATAGGTAGGGAGAGCAATAGACCATCTTTGCAGGATGTAATTGACCCACTTACTACATATTTTCTTAGGATCTGTTTGTTGAAACAAATGGAACATCTCAATGGCTTAGTGCTATTATTGCTGCTAGCTACAGCGGTAAAAATAGACAAAACAAACTGCACTTTTTATGCAGCTGACCTTATGGTTGACATGGTAAAATCAAAATTATGTAAATAAAGGAAAGAAGATGTGAGGAAGACTTTGGACTTAGAAAATCTGGGTTTTCATCGCAGCTTTGCAGCTGCTTATTGGGGAGTGACCAGCCCTTTGATGGCCCTGTAGATGTCAAGGTCTTATCCGCCGTGGGCAGGGACCTGACAGATGCCCAACAACACCCCTTGCAGCCTGGTCTGAGTGTGGTCCAGGGGGGAAGAGCGTGGGCGTCGGAGTAAAGCCGTTTTGGTTGGTCAGTCATTGACTCGCTGATCTCGGTCAAATCATTGCACTACCGTACGCTGAGCTTCCGTGTCCTTGCTGCAAAATGAGATGATAATATTTGCTCAAATGAGAGGCCATAGGCCAAGCAACCACCTATGTTCCTGGCACACCTTTAGGCCCGGCTTTGGTTCCCTTGGGAGCTTATACATGAAAAATGGTTTTGTTATGTAACAACAGTGGTCATTGTACTAGGGAACCAACCAAGACATTGGGCAATTTGCCCTCACTCACACTGTCAGCCTGTGCCCAACCTAAAAAGCATTTGGCCAACAATGGAAAAGGCGTCCTTACCTGTTTCCTCCATTTTGACCATCTTTCGTCTGAAAGACTAGAAGAACTTCTTCCCATGAAAAAATACCCTGATGGCATCTACAGTCATTGTCCACACTCAGTTGATGTTCCTTTTGGAAAATGTGTCCTTGTTAACAACCAGGGCCACTTTTCATGCAGCTTGTCCTGGCACAGGGATACACAGCTCTGGGAGGCCGCGCAGCACCGTGGGCCACTGGGGCTGAATACGGTGATGGACAGCTCTCCGGGGTCCACATGTCAGGAAGGCTCCTGTGATAACAGTGTTTCATTCCTTAGGACCCTGTGGTAGAAATACTTTTCCCAGATGCGTCTGTTTGGCTCAGCGCCGCTTCTGCGCTCACCTGCTAGACAGCAGAGGAGCTGCGCAGAAGCAGAGTCTGTGGGACAGAATCTTCAACCCTCCTTTGAACACATCTGTTGGAGAATAAGATTGAGGCTTTGGTGTGATGAGCAGATCACAGCAAACATAATAGAATTTGTTTCTGCTGGGCATTTGCAGAATTACACCCAGGGCAAACTGTGAGCTCAGTGTCACAGGCCGAGTTCATGATGAATCTGTGTCAATCCCAGGACGCTCCCTAGAAGGTGACTTTTAGCATAAATATCTAAGAGAAAGGGTTGAATTTTTCTGTGTTGTTTTCTGGTTACCTCCGTTTCCTTAAAAGTAAGAGAAGTGGGTAGCAGACATATACACACTTCATTTCATCGCAGGTCCAGGCTAGTTGGATACTAGCTTTGAGGCTTTGCAAGGCCTGTATTTGAAGTATTGTGTGGCACTGTATTATTTCCTGGGGTGGCTTAAAACAGCAGAAATGTATTCTTTCACAGTTCTAGAAGCCAGAAGTCTGAAATCAGGGTGTCAGCCAGTTTGGTTCCTTCTGGAGAGTCCTTTCTAGGCCTCTCTCTCCTCTTCTGGTCGCTCTAATCTTGGCATTCCTTGGCTTGCAGCTGTATGACCCCAATCTCTGCCTCTGTCTTTGCATCGCCATCTCCCCTCTGTGTGTCTACGTGTCTGTTGTCTCTTCTTAGGAGGACACCAGTAATATTAGATTAAGGGCCCACCCTTCTCCAGTGTGACCTCATCTTAACTAGGTAATTACATCTGCAATGACCCCATTTCTGAGAAAAGCTCACATTCTCTGGTTCCAGGTAGACATGAATTTGGGGGTGACACTATTCAACCCGGCACAGGCACTGAGCCCCAAACGTATACACCTCCCTCCCCACTCTGTTGATGGACAGAAAGACTGTGATCACATCCTGAAGAGACCCTCAGGACACACATTCGGCAAGAAGAAGGTCTGGACCTACCAAGGTTGAGGAACACAAGTGCTGGAGAGCAGGTTGCCATGGTGATTGCCATGGTGATGGTGTCTCACGTCTCCTATGGTCCTCTCAGCTCCCACAAGATCCTGTCCCTCCCGCCACGGGTCCAGATTAGTCACAGTCCATGTACCCTACACACAGGGGTCTGTGAGTGACCAGCAGGCTTTCTGCCTCATCTGCTAGCTTGGGGTCCAGTGATGGAAACGGGGAGCAGCCCCCAAGCCCTGGGAGGGGTTAAGGGTCCCTCCAGGAGGGTGTGTTGCCTGTGTAAGTCCCAGGGGAGGGAGCAGACTCGATTTGTCACCCTAACAATGGGCGGAGGACCTTCAGGCCTAACTCAAGTAGAACAGTTCACACCCCTCCCCAGGGGATTAGCCTTTGGTAGTAAGGCTAGAGTTCTGGTTGGGTTCTTATGCCAACTGATGGCAGAACCTTCTGGATTTCATATCCTCACTATTATGTCATGGAACCTCAGGAACTGGGTGGGGTTTTGCTTTGAAAACTACACCTAGGAGAGTCTCATTGGGCATTGCTGAGCAGGATATGTGGGGGCAATAGTCTAGCCTGTGCTTGGGGGAGGGGGTCAGGGCACTCTTGTAAGTCTCAAATGCCACACACACTGTTCCTGTACCCTTTCATCTCTCTCAGAAAGTTAGTTGATGTAACTTGGCATTGACTCTACCCAGGAGAAAAATAAATGTGTCTTTTATTTCCAGCCTATATTTTTTATTAGTTTCCGGTGTACAAAACAACACAGTGATTAGGCATTTATGTACCTCACAAAGTGATAACCCCAATAAGCCTATTACCTATCTGACACTGTATATAGTTATTACAATATTACTGACTATATTCCCTATGCTGTACTTTATATCCCCATGACTATTTTTTTATAGTTGACATTCAATATTATTTTATATTAGTTTCAGGTGTACAGTATCTTGGTTAGACATTTATATAATTTATGAAGTGATCCCCCCGATAAGTCTAGTACCCACCTGGCACTGTACATAGTTTTTACAATATTATTGACTATATTCTCTGTGCTGTACTTTACATCCCATGACTATTTTGTAACTGCCACTTTGTAATTCTTAATCTCTTCACCTTTCTCACCCAGCCACTCAACCTCCGGTGCAGCAACCATCAGTTTGTTCTCTGTGTCTATGAATCTGTTTCTGTTTTGTTTGTTTGCTTATTTTGTTCTTCAAATTCCACATATAAGTGAGATCATATGGTGTTTGTCTTTCTCTGTCTGACTTCACTCAGCACAATACCCTGTAGGTCCATCTGTGTTGTCACACAGCCTTTTTTTTTTTTTTTTTTTTTTTTTTAAGTAAATCTTCATAGATGGGGCAAGAGCTGCCTAATTTTCTCATCCCATTCAGAGAGTCCAGAGGTGGGTAGAGATGTGATTTCACCCTAAAGATTCTGTCTGATGTCTGGGATGAGACTCAGGGGGCGTGGGGAACAGAATTTCCTGTTAGCTTCAATCTTACAATTATTCTGATCTATCAGCTTCCATTCACCCTGACCTTGTGATTCACACTTGAAATTTTATCAGCAGTGGGAACAGGAGAGCTGACTATTCACACGTCAGACCAGCCCCAAGTCAGCCATCATGGGAAGTAATGATAAAATTGTGTCAGTGCGTGTTTGCTGAGGTGAGTGATCAAACGCTGGTGAGGGTGAAATGACAGAGAAATGGTGCCTGTGGGTGATGTGTGAGCTCCCAGGATCTGATGAATGAGGAGCCTCTCCTGCCATCGTTAATAACTAATGTGGTGGTGGGGGTGTGAGAATGGGATTCCAACTGGGACCAAATTCCACCTCTTCTGTCCCAGTCACGCAGAGGCCCGAGGAGTGAGCAGGGAGGAATGCTGGGTCCGTGTGGGCTGTGTTTGTGCACCCCCTTCCAGCCTCTGCCCTCGGAAGCTCAGGGGAGATGTGGTGCCCGGGCTGGGTTTTGAGGGTCCAAGAGTAACCCTCTGTCGGGAATCCAGCCACCACATCGCACCATTGTTAGGGACATAGAAGCATGGGTCTTGCCCCTGGTGACCTCCTCCTTCCCAGGAGAGTGGCAGCCCCTCCCCAGAAGCTCACCCTGGAGGGAGGAGCCCCCTGCACACACAGGCCCTTGGAGCCCCCAGCCCCAGCCCTACTCCCAGAAGAGCCCTTCGTGGGCCTAACCACTCAGTAGTCAAGGTTGTGCCCTCAACTTTTGGTCCCTGCTGTATCCCCTGGCGAGGTTTGGAAGAAGACAAAAAGAATTCCACTTCCTCAGGTCCCCCAGGGAGAGTGCAACCACTGCAGGCAGTGGCTGACCCCAGAAGGAGAATGCTCTGTAAACGTGTAAACAGGGAAACTTGCCTCCGCTCTTATGCTTGTAAGGTGTGAGCCCAGGTGTGCCAATGGAACCTGTGTGCTATGTCAACATGGCGATTCTGATGGTCTCCAGGACTGGACAGTGTTAGACTTAACACAGAGTTTGCTCATCAGCAGAATATGTGTAAAAAATGACCATGCAAGTGGTATCTGAAAACTCAGCTTAAATTAGCGTAAGCCTCAGAGGGGATGTGTCGACTCAGGTCATTTATGAGACTACGCTCTGAGGCTTCAGGAACAGCTGGATCCAGGGTTCCGCTGTCAGGATTTTGTTTCTTGTTGTCTTTTGGCTGTACTGCCTTCTTTGCGTCAGCTTAGTTCTCTCAAACAGGAGATCTCCAAACGGGACATGATGACCACTGGTGCCCCAAGATTACAGGATTCTCAGTGCTTGTGATTTCAGAAGGAGAGAAGGCCTCTCTTTCTTAGTATTGGTCTGTGAAAGGGGGCTGGGCCTGCTGGGGTGTCATGCCCACCCCTGTACTGAGAGATTGGAGGTCTTCCCTAGACTGAGGAGGGCAGTTCCCAGAAGGCAAGATAAGGAGGCAGAGAGGTGGGGTGGGCCCAACCTAGGGCTTCACTAGAGGGTGTGGAGACCAGTTTCCCAGATGGGATGTGTTACGGGGACAGTGGTGAGCTGGAGGAGGAATAAATTGATAGCAGGAAGAAAAAAGAGCCTCTGAAAACCCATCCATCCTGACAAGCTCTCAACTCTGAAAGTTTGAAAATGTTTCCTAAATAATGACAATAAAGGGCTGGCATGTCCCTTTGCACCCAGCTACCGTGCCCAGGTGGCTGCTGGTGCATGCAACCCTTTGTCGAGACAGATTCATTTGGATTTGACATTTCACAAGTGTTCCACCCACGGTTTCCTTTGAGAGACTAGAGTATCTCTGAACTCCATACGCGGGCGAACAAAGAGAGTGCTTGGGAGAAAGCTGCAGCCTCTGAGATGCTGTCACTTATTTCTTAGGGGAATGACAAGGAGGAAAGCAAAAGGCAGGATGTCCTTTTGCCATCTATGGTTCCCCACTCAGAATGAGGTATGAGGCCCCATCCCTGCTGCCCCAGGCTTGGTGTTCATGAAAACCCCCGAGCACAGCCCTCCTTCGTGCCCTTTCGGGAGCATATGTGCAAGTGCTGTGGGGTCAGCGAGAATGTTTGCGTATCTCCAAGTGCCCATTGCCCATCTGGGTGGGACTGAGTGGGATGGGCAGGTAACCTGGATGGAGGTGGGACAGGGAGGTGAGGACGAGAAAGGAGGAAAAAAGTGGGGAAAGGAAGGGAGAGAAGGAAACAGGAAGGAGAAAGAACAAGAGAGGCAGGAAGCAAATAGAGCCAAAGACTGAACATGGGCAAGGCTGAGAAGGGAGGGACGGAGACCGGCTCTTGCATAGACCTGGGTTCAAATCCTGCCGTGGCCTCACCAGCTACATGGATCTGATCTGTTTCTCAGCTGGAGACTGGAGACCTCACACATACCTCAGAGAATTGGTGGGAGGGGTGTCAACTCTGGGGTAGACACAGGGCAGGGCCTGGCCTCAGCAGGTGCCCTGTCAATGAAAACAGAGCGTATGTGGTCCTGGCATCCCCCGTCACCATGAGCCGCTGCTCACTTGGGTTTGGAGGAGAGAACTGTGCATTTTCAGAATCTTTACAGTGACTTGAGAATCTGGAGGGAGCCCAGAGTTTCTACCCTTGTTTTCCCGTCAGTCCTTGGGCTTGAAGCAACAAGTAGGGTTTCACATTTCACTGGCAGCATTGTCCTTTTAATATTGGACAAATAAACCCAATCCCCTCTGTTCATCGCTGTCACTTCCCAGCATTCTGGCTTGCACAGCTTAGATAAATAACAAGCCCCTTTTCCAAACATCCTTGGTGAACGCTGCGTGGCCCTGAAAACGGGGCCATGTGTCCTCTAGGCGGAGCGCTGGTGAAATTACCACCTTGGTCCCCTGTTCCCAGTATCCTGCTGCTGGGCTGGGAACAAGTTCCCTGCTCTGAGTGTGTGACCATCCTCTGGTTTCCATGCTTGCTGGGGGCAGTGTGTGCGTGTGCGTGTACAGAATGCCATTGCCACAAGCTCAGGAGAGAAGCCACGAGCTCCCCCAGACCAGCGGCTGGCTGGAAGGCCTTTCCTGGGTGACTGGCCCAGACTCACGGGGGTGCGGGCTGTAAGTGGACGGCCAAGGGGCAGGCAGTGTCTACCCACAGGCATCGCTCAGGATTGATGCTGAAATGCAGCTTAGGCTGGAGACCCCAGCAGGAGGATCAGACAGGCGGTCTGTGAGCAGGGCTGAGGCCCGTTCTGCTGTTGTATCCGCTGCTGTTGACATCTGGCATACGTGTGCTGTGGCTACTGTAACGGATGAACCAAGACGGGGCAGTGTGCCCAGCTGAAGCCCATCAGCATTTGCTCTTTGTGTTGTACATTCTGTGGCTTTTAACAAACGCACACTGGCTGAATGCCTCTTTACAGTGCCCTATAGAAGCGTCTCACTGCCCCAAATCCTCACACTGCTCCACCGATTCGCCCTCCCGCCCCCGAAACCCCCAGCCATTTTTCTTGCTCTGTAGTCTGCTTTGTCTGATATTAACACAGTGATTCCAGCTTTTGAAAATCAGTGTTGGCAGGGTATATCTTCTCCATTCCTACTCTCCTAACCTCACTGTGTCTTACAGGGGGTTTCTTGTTGTAGCATTATAGTTTGGTTTTGTTTTGTAATCCACTCAGATAGTCTCTGTCCTTTAATCCATGTATTTAGACCATTAACATTTAAAGTGGTTATTCATGTATTTGTATCAACACCTGCCATATTCATTACATGTTTCTCTTTGTTGCCTTTGTTCTGTGCATTTTTGTCTTTAACTCTTTTTCTGCTTTCCATGGTTTGAGTTGCACAATGTATATGTTCCTATTTTATCTTCTTTCTCAGCATTATTAATCATACTTCTTTTCAGAAACTTTATAGTTGCCCTTGAGTTTGCAGTGTACACTTATAACTGATCCATATCCATTTGTATGACTGGTGTCCCCAAGGTCCACTTTTGCCGATGTTAACGTATTTAGTGTTCAGAGATATTGTGGGTCGAATGGTGTTCTCCCAGAATTCAAATATTGGAGACCTAACACCCCAGTACCTCAGTATGTGACCTCACTTATGGTGGTCATTGAGTCTAAATGAGGTCATTAGGGTGGGTCCTATCCAACGTGACTGGTGTCCTTATAAAAGGGGGAAATTTGGACACAGACACGTAGAAGGAAGATGATGGGACACAGGGAGAAGACGGCCATGTACAAGCCCAGAAGGGAGGCCTGGAGCTGGTTCTCCCTCATGGCCCTTACAAGGAAACAGCCCTGCCCACACCTTGAAGTTGAACTTGAACTTCTGGCCTCCAGAACTGTGAGATAATACATTTCTGTTGTTGAACTCACCCAGTCTGTGTACTTTGTTACAGGACTTCCGGGACACTGACACGGAGGAGCGGAAAGGCTGATGGTGCCCAAAGGAGGAGGAGCAGAGACGGCCAGGGTGAGGCCAGCGATGTATGTGGTGCACATGTGTGTGTTTGTGCACATGTGCCTGTGTGTGAGTGAGTGCGTGCACGTGTATACTGAGGACTCATGTTCTTCTTAACCTTAATTGCCCAGCAAGGTGAATTCTTTATCTCTTCCTGCTGCAAAGCTGCCCCCGATGTGTTTGGTTATTTTGTAGACTCCAGCCACACATGCCCTTGATCCACTGGGACCCCAGACTCTACTCTAAGTGGAACTCACGTGCCATTGCCATCTTCACTCTTGAAAGGAGCTCCTGGAAAGCATGGATGGGCTTAGTGATCCATATATTCCCAGTGGCTGACATTTAATAACTGCTTGTAAATGAATGACTGGAGGGAGGAACACAAAAACTAATGTATGAATGGTAACCAAACTGTGGGAGCCACTGTCTGGATGTGTTCTGGGGTCCACACAGCGTGGGAAGACACAAGTTCCAGGGTCCTGCACATTTGACCAGAGATACTAGCGTGATGGCTCAGGACCTGAGAATTATACACAAGATGTTATGTCCTTAGGGTGATGGAAGATTGGCTTCATCCAGGGTGGGAAGGTGAGAGCACCTACAGCCCTGGTGATAATTACATGGGACCCATGAAGCAAGATGATGGCCATCTTTGAGAAGCTGTCCAGCCCCTTAGCTGCAGTGGCCCTCCACTACCGCAAGCCAGGGTCCACACTTCGGCACAGTTGCTCAGGGACCTCTGATGGCTCCTCATAAGTCCCTTCAGTTTCAATATAGGGTTTTAACCTCTCCGAGCCTCAGTTCCCATGTCTGTTAAATGAGCATAATAAAATCGACCTCCCAGGGACACTGGGAGATGACACATGAAAGTCAGCCTTGCAAACGGTATCATATTTCACAATTATTCATTACGTATTTGCATATTGATTAAAAATATCTCTCAGTACCCAATTCAATCGGTAGAGTTTACCAGCACATGGTGAAGGTGCTGCTCATGGGCTGATATGGAGATGGACCACAGCTGATACACAGATTTTTCGCTTGAGAGCTCCTTTTCTATTTACCATTCGATGTCCGTCTCCCTGCCATGCGCCATCTTCCAGCCAGGCCAGGCCACAGGCTCTCGTGGGTCAGCGTGTCTGGTTCCATGCCGTGCAAACACATGTGCGTGCAGAGCCCTGGTTCTATGTATGCAGTGTGTGAAGCCACAGAGACAGAAACAACTGCTGGGGGTCAGATTTGGCAATCCTGGGCTGTTTGGCTCTCTGAACGTGACTTTGGGAGACAAGGAGGGAACAGTTACTCATAGCATGTGGACAAAGGCCACGTTGGTGTCAGTTGGGAAGGTGTCATCACGCCAGCTATGACCAAAACTGGTCTCTCCCTCCCCACCCCCACCCCAATGTTAGATGTCAAACAGTATCACATGCTGGAACTCTGCCCAGGAGTGACAGGGGAATTTCACCATAAGGGGTTTCCCCCTCCACTGCTGCGAGGCACACCCTCCTGTTTTGCTCTTACACAGAAAAGACAGATTAACATCTGGCCCAGATTATGGGATTCTCCCATCTGCTCAAACTAAACTGGCTGCCACCAGCTCCCGCATACACGACGACTGTGTTCTCTGGGTAGGAGGTTCGTGGATAATTTACAATTCAAACCAAGGGCTATGGAAGAAGGAACTGGAAGTTTGGGGGAGTCCCCGGGTAGCGTCTATAATGGCTTAAACGAAATGCAGCGTGGTTATCCTGGGAAGAGAACAACATCAGGAAACTGAAGACCTGGGTTTGAGTCCTGGTTGAGTCAAGTGCCAGCATTGCTGCTGAATTCTGCACCTGGGTTGCTTCTTACCAAAAAAGAGATGTGAATGTCAGGAGCCAGGTTTTCTTTGCAGACCCTCTGCTGGATTGCTTTGCTCATTGCTTCAATGGAGCCCCCCAAGCCACTGACTTCCCACCATCTTAACCAAAAACAGATTCATCCACCCACTGCTACCCCATGACACCATTTTACGGAGGGGAAACTGAGGCACAGAGTCACGTGCCCAAGGTCCCACGTTAGTGCACCAGAGTGATAACCCAAGGTCCGGCTCCAAAGCACAAAAGCCCTCCTGCCAACCTGCTTGATGTTTCCAGAGAGGTGGTGGGGGGTGGGGGGTGGGGGTGCTAGCCCACCTGCCCCGTTCCCTCGCCACCTCCTCTGGCCCACGGCCTGTACCTCACACACCTAACTGCAGCCCCATCAGGCTTGTTGTGAGTGTCCCCCCATTGCAGTTCACAGCCCCTCTCAGGCCCCTATACGAGGCAGAACCAGGACCTGGCCTGGTGGGGCGTGGGGGGTGGGCGGACAGCTAAAGGCAATTTAATTTCGCTTCTTTCCCAACATGTGGAAAACTGGAAAAGAGTCCATGTGTAACCTTATCTCTTCATGATCCTAGTTTTGAGTATGTTAAGATAAATCAATTAAAAAATTATGGTAAGAGACACTTTTAAAAAAAAATTTTTTTAAAGGTTTAGATTGGAGTGGAAGATGGAAAAAAGAGCACAGTAGGAGGACTTTGAGAGGATCCACTTCCCTCCTGTGAATGAATTTTATCACACAGAACATTAGACAGTGCTTTTCCCTTTAAATAAAAAATGCTTCATCTTGACTGGCTACAAAAGGGTAAGATTGGAAGGATGGACACTGGATTAGAGATGGGAAAGGAAAATTGTCCCTCACTGACCCCTCCCCCACCCCAGTCCCACCCCTTTGTTGCTGTGGGTGAGCGTCTCTGCTTTCTAGAACAGTCCTCAAAGTGAGGGCCACAGACAGCGGGTGGACACCCATTCAGGAGGGTCCTCAAGGTCAGAATGATGTTTCTAATAATATTCATATATTTGCATTTTTTACTGCATTGACATTTGCACCGATGGTGGAAAAGCAAAGGTGGGGGAAACTGCTGGGGCTTTGGCACTAAACGGCGCTAGCAGTCATTGCCATCTTCACCAACATGTATGTGCAGGAAAAAAATACCAGTCTCACTTTCAAATGCCCTTCATGAAGCAGTAAAAATTAATTTCATGAATAAGTGAATACATATCTTAAATTTCTGGGTAATAAAATGAAAAGCGCACGTAAAGAACTTCTGCAGGTAGGGAATATAGTCAGTAACACTGTAATGACTACCTATGGTGTCAGACGGGTATCTGACTAATCACTGCAAGAGGTATATAAATGTCTAACCACTATGCTGTAGACTGAAACTAATATAATAGTATGTGTCAACTGTCATGAAAAACTAAAAAAATTATACAATTATACTAACTTCTAAGAAAGAACTTGTTTGAACTGCAAGCTAAACTAATCACTTGGTTCATGAACACCGTTTTTATTGAAAGAACAACCGACAAATTATGTTTATTCAGCTTTGGGTATTTGACAGGTATTTCCTCAAAAGTAAATGAAATGGATCTGTCACTTCAAGAAAACTTAGTGTTTGTTGCCAATGATAAAAGTTGAGCTTTCAAGTGCAAATTCCAATTTTTGAAAATGTGTATGTGCCATTGTGAGCTTCATAGCCTCCCAGTGCTTGGCTGATGAAATTGGTGGTGATAGTAACTAATGTATGCACTTAGGAGGACCATGTGTTCTTTGGGTAGGAGATTGTATATTGAAATATGTCAACATTTTGAAGCAATATTTCCCATGTGACTAATGCATGATGTTACAAGATTGCATAAGGGTAAAAAACCCATTCAAAGTGCAAGACAGACTGGTGGAATTTATGATAACCGTAGGAAAATTGGTTGATATGGTTTCATATTCCAACCGCAAATAACTTTTAAGAAACTACCATTTGTCAGTTGTGGTGTAGTATCAAACAATATCCACGATTATCTGAAGCAACTATTAAAGATTCCTCCCTCTTCCAAGTGCATATCTGTGTGAGGCCTGATTTTCTTTAAACTATATCACAGCAGACTGAAGGCAGAAGCAAGTGTCAGAATCCAGCTCTTCTATGAAAGCAGACATCAAAGAGATTTGAAAACATGTAAAACAGTGCCATTCTCACTTTCTTTGAAACTTAGTTATTGTTCATAAAAATGTTAATATGTAATAAATTATTTTAAAAATGAGTATTTTAAAATGTGTTTGAATTTGTAATATGGTAAACATCGATGATCTGTGGTGTGCTGGTAAATGTTTGCCAATCAGCTCTCTGAGGCGGGTGGGGTGTGGGGTGCCCTCATTTGTAGTGTTTGCTGATTTCATGGTGTAAATTCTCTCATCACAGCCAAGTTCAAGCTACCAACAGAGTTGCGTAGAGTTGCGAAGAGACATGCACCATCAGCTCTCACTAGCCCTTGGTGAGCTGGCTCCAGCACATCTCTGACACAATCCACCTAAGTTTTTTTGGCACCTTCACTGATTTTGAAGAGTGGAAAGGAGTCTTGAGAATGAGTTTGAGGAGAGGTATTCCAGGACCATCACCCTCCTGTCTGGTTAAGTCATCTCAGCAACGTCAGAAGTCCAGGAGAACTGTGGCCTCAATTTCAAAAGCCCTTGCTTTTAGGAACAAATCCTAATGTTCTTAAATGTAAACATCCTAAAATTTCTTCTGTTATGTCTGCTAAGCCCCTGGCAAAGACAAGAGCCTGGATCTTCCTACTCGAATCCTACCCTAAAATAAATTTTCGTTTTAAGGAACACTTTTTGGGAATTCCTTCAGGAAGGGCTCCCAGCTGGTTCCAGCTTGGTCATGAGTTACTAGGTGGCCAGTGTGTAAAATCAATTAAACGGAGATGTGACTCTGTGACTGAAAGCTGCTGAGTGGGCAACAGCTCTGAGCACAAAATCCTCACTCTGCCTCCTCCGTGTTGGGGTGGGGACAAAGAATGAGGACTCACAAGGAGGAGTTTATATAAACAAAATACTTTATTATTTGAGAAAGAAACAGCCAAATTACAAAATTTTTATACTTCAGTTCTGTTCATCACCATGCCAAAGGTTTTCAATGGAGTTCAGTTCCTGTCACCATTAAGTTGGAACGCATGAAACTGCCAACTTTGTAAATAAAAGAGAACAAATATTGTTGATTTCATGTGGTTCAACCCCATTGAAAATGAGCCGATGGCTAAGATGTGTTTTGGCAGCAAGATGTTCCCAGTCACATATCTGTTGATGTTATAAACAGACGACAAGCGATAAACAGGTCCTGCCTGAGAGAAACATCCTGTGTTTAAAGATACTGGAAATTGCCTTGTGTGGGTCTTGAGACGGCTTTGCTCTTCCCAGCTTGTCCCTCCACCCAATCACGTGGTCTCATCACACGGGCGATTCTTTAGAGCTGTCAGCCACCAGTCCCAGTGTCCTCTCTCACCACTTCTCAGGCCTGTCTGACTTGGAAACCAACTGGACTGGATCACGTAGAGGCCAGGGATACACGATGACCCAGACACTCCTTAGAAGCAACTACAAAGTCTCCACCATGATCAGAACATTTTCTCATGAGAACTTTTCCAAAGCATCCTTTCCCATCTTGTTTACCCTCTTGGCCTCTGGGCATTCTGCGACCAAGAAAATAAGAAAAAAACAAAACGAAACAAAACTGCCTTGCTGTGGATGCTGAGCAGAAAGGAGCAGCCTTGTATCCACAACCCAACGCGGCAGTCAACAAGGACGGAAGAAATCATTCATTCATACCCAAGAAGTTTAATAAAGGTTCTCCCTCCCCCCGAACCGTCAGCTCTTTACCTTTACATGGAGCTGAGGTAAAAATAAAGCTTTCTTACAAATTACATCTTTCTCCAGTGAATTACTTTCACAGTAAAAATAGCTGCTATGTAAATCCCCCGATCTCTGAAAAGGAGTTGCATATTTCCAAAAATAGTATTCTTATCTTAATCACACAGAATAACTTGGGGCTTGAAAGTGGGGTACAGGGTGGAAATGGCTGGTCAGGGAGGGTAGTTGTGGGGGAAACACAGTTGGACTAAGAAATAAAATAGGTTTTGTGTATCAACTGATTTAAAGGCATGCATAGAAATGGAAAACATATGCCATCTGTCAAGAAAAATACTGCTTTATAGCTTTTACAGTACAATTAAAGGAGAAAGCAAGGGCCAGATGTACCCCTGAATAATAACATTACATTTCTTATAAAAATTCCCAATATATAAAGTCCTTGCCAGATAATAACCCAGGCAAAACAAAACAAAACAAAAAACAGGGATTAGCCCTCTCAGACCTTACTCCTATAGGCAGAGTAAATGTAAATAATACACATTTTACAACTTCTCTTAGTCTGCCCTTGGCAGATCCAATGTTTGCAAAATGCCATATGTACTCTTGAAAAATGGAATAAACATTGCATGTCTGCATTCTTATTTCACATATAGTTATATAATTATTTTAAATTACAATATACAATTTCTGTTAAATAGAACTGTTACAGGATTTTGATAACAATTATAAGATTACAGTCATATATACAAACCAACCTCTGAAATGGCACGAGTATTTCCTTGCCTCCTCCTACCCTCTGAGACAAAGAGACCGCTTTTGCATTTGTCATTCCTGGTTGCAAAAGGCAAAAGAAACCCAAAATTGTGTGTGTCCACGACATGCTCACTCCTTGGAGAACGTCCAACAGCCTGACCGATCCTGTCACACAGCCTGTTCGGAGGCAGGGTGGCTTCCCGGCGCTGCCCTCTCGGCCACTTGAATGTAATTGCATTATAAATAGCATTTTCCTGTCCACAGGCTTTCGAAGCGAGAAGCCGTGCTGCTTTGGGTGAAGAACCGCACTTTTGGATGAAATAAGGCCACTGCTTCTTGGCGACGGTGCTGGGAGCAGTCAGTCAGGATGGCCCCGCTTGCAGTCCCCAGGGCCTCAGTCCTCCGTGTCCGGCTGGACGCCCAGGATGGCGTGCAGTTCTTCAGGTGTGAACCCCAGCAAGTTCTGCAGGTCGCACACGAAGCGATACACGTAGCGCTTCCCTGCCGTCTTGTGGATGATGTTCTTGTCGTAGTAATAGCGCAGACCGCGGCTCAGCTTCTCATAGTTCATCTTGGGCTTGTTCTTCCTCTTTCCCCACCGGCGGGCCACCTGCGGGGGATACGAACAGGAAAGAGTTCTATTCCATGTGCCAATGAAGAAAAAGGGAATGACTTTCCCCCAATTATGACACTGACACATGCTCACCCGGGCCAAGTTGCCCACTACGAAAGGAGCCCAGAGGTACCCTCTGTTTTAGGACACATGCCAGGCTGTGTCCCTCGGTTGGTTCTGAGGACGGAGGGAGGTGCAGGCCCCTCACCCACAGCACTGTCTGGTACAGGCCTCTTGAGGCCACTGGCTCAGCAAAACCTCGTGGGAGCCTGGGTTCAGAATTGGGGGTCCTGAGACAAGGGAAAGGCTGTGCCCTCTCACCTCCAGGTTCTCATTCCAACCACCACCATCAGCAGCTGCTGAGTGGGGTTCTGAGCCACGTGACATTACGCACAGCTCAATTCTTCAGCTTCCCAAGGGATCGGGGAGGTGACAGACTGCACTCTACCGGTGCAGAGACCCAGGGCTTCTCTAATGCTGTCCCAGAGGGGCAGGTACTGAATCTGCCCTTGGCTTTCTCTCCAGACAGGGCTGGGGCAGCTCCGCTGAGCTCAGCTGAGGAGCATGGAAGCCCGGCTGGAGTGCCGGCGTGGGGGTCCTGAGGCTCGTTCCCCCCAACGGAAGACGGCGGACTTTCCAAGGCATTTTCACACAGTCAGGTGAGAGCCTCAGTTTACCACCTGTGCCTTTCTATGCGATGACAGAGCAAGACACTGAACTCGGCCAGTGCCCAGGGATTCTGTAAACCTATCAGCGAAGCCAGGCTGGCACTTCAAGTGTCCCTCCTTTGTACTGGGAACCCTTTCCTGTGCCCAGAGAACTGCATGTGTGAATCCAAAGCGATGCAACAGGGTTTTGAGCCCACAGGCCCCGGCCATACCTCATCGGGGTCAGCAAGCTTAAACTCCCATCCGTCCCCAGTCCAGCTGATGAACGGCTGGCAGGATTTGTCAGAGAGCAATTCCAGGAGAAACTGCCACAGCTGGATAGGTCCACTTCCTGGGGAGAGGGAGCATTACATGTTTTTACAGATTTCAAATGTGGCAAGGGTTCAGTCATCCTAATGAAACAAACAGGTGTACGAATGTGAGACCCAACTCTGGGTGCCAAGGTGAAGATGCCATTCCAGGTGCTGGTGACAGCCCTGAATGCTAATGCGGTCAGGCCAGACACCAGATAGAGGCCTTCCTGCAGGCTCCCTACTCCTAGAAAAGGAGTCACAAGGCCCCGGGCTGCTGGATTTGGTCTTTCTGGGGGAAAAAGTACGGGGCCAACCAAGTCTTGGCATCAGAACCTGTCATCCTGGGTAATTGTTCCTTATATAGTAACTTTCTACGAACAGCCGGTGGGACAGGATGGGGGTGCTTGGAGGCGCATTTCGCCACGGACCTAGGCCTGTCATTAGTGGGAATGTGTGCTGTAGCTTTCCTGCCTAACGATGGTGGGTAAACTGCTTAATCCAATATGTGGTTTCCTCCACAGCCATCTGGGCATTTGGCGAGGTCCCCACCGCCTCACTGCCTCTCTGGTGACGCATATGCTTTGCAAACTGCTCTTCACGTGCCTTTTCTAAAGGATTGGTACTTTGAACCATCCCCTTGTGAAGTAGCATCATAGTAGCACCATCTAAGGACGAGGGGTAAGATGGGGTTCAGAGGCCAGGTGCCCTGTCGTGGGTCACACGCCCATCAGAGCGGTTCTCCAAGACACAAAGGCTGTCATCAATAGGCTTTGCTATGAACCATGGGGACAAAATTTCTGGAGCCAGATGGAACAGGGTTGCTGCTTGTATAACTGAAGAGAGCTGTGCCACTCGGAGCCAATATCCCCATCTGTATAATGGGTTGACAGCACCACCTGCGCTGGGCTGTCCTAAGGCCTATCATACGCCTGGTCAACCACAGAGCTGTCAGGCAGCAAGGGGTCACTAACATGACAGTGAAAAACACCAACACCAGGGCTGTTTATTTTCTGACCAGGCCCTGACCCCTGTGTATGAAAGCTACAACAGTTCTCACACACTCTACATGTATTTTAACACATTTCCATAGTCATTTGTTTTAGGTGACAGAAAAAAATGGATGCCTACATATCCTTATTTTAACCTATCAGATTTTTGTAAGTAGGCCTTTTTTAAATCCCCAGTGGCTCCATATGGTCAAAACATGAAGAAAAAAAAAAAGCTCATTTAAGGACACATGAACCAATTAAAAAAACAAAAACAAAAATTCGGTATTTTCACTAACGTGCTGGAAATATCTAATTCTAAAAACAGCTTTAATATTTGTCCCCTGCCTAGAATAGCTCTTGCCCAAACCTTAAAAATAAGATGGGTTTTAGAAGCAAGAAAAGGTAAACAGTTCTGTGTTATTTGAGGCTGGCTTGCCGCCCCTCCCCGAGCCAGCCTACATTCTTTGCACGGGTGAGTCAGCGAGCTAAAGGCTCCCTGCTCCCTGTCCCCTACCCCTCCTCCTGTCCGGAACAGCTGAGCACATCCCAGGTGAGGCAGCGGCCAGTGGATTTTCACCCACGCCATGGAGCAATGTATGAACATCCCAGCAAAGTTGGCCTTTTTAAAATTCAGGGAGACAGCATGTCTGGATTCAGGATTACGCTCCACGTATCAAATGTGGGGTGTACATACAATGTGCCCAGACCAGAAACACCCTTGACAAACATGGCTGGAGCTGGGCAGGGCACAGGGAAGGTGACAGGAGACCCGGGCACGCACGCTCACCTGTGAAGCCGGCCAGCACGGCCGCAGGTATAACTGGTTTGCCTTGCTCCACTGGGTCGCTCCTCTCTTGGATGTAATCCTTGAAAGACATGGTCGGCTTACTGAGGCACAGAGACTGGCTGCAGTCATCCTCGAAGCTCTCGAAGGAAGGCACCCGCTGCACGTCCAGCAGTGACGACTGGCTATTCCAGGACTGGAGCAGCGAGTCTGAGCTCTCGAAGCTGTCCACGCCGCTCTCGGGGGGGTCACGGTCTCCGGGCTTCCCTGGCAATGACACCCAGGCACAAGCGTTGACCTCTCCAGGACAATGACATGTCCAACCCTACCGCCAATAAATGATGGCAGCGTCATGGCGAACCACCCATTCAACCGTGTTAGCTGCTGGTGCAGAATCGTGCAGACCCTCACAACGCCCTTACACTGAGGGGTTTATTCTATAGGATTCTACTGCACAACCACACCTTCCACCAACAGTGGGACGAGTAAGTCAGCTGAAGCCTCCCAGAATGGAGAATGATACAGAACACCCAGCACCACAGATGGACCTCAGACCTAACGCTGAGCAAAAGACAAACACGAGAGAGGGAACCTACAGTATGCTTCTACTTATATCAAGTTCAAGAACAGTAACGACCATGATAATGAAAGTCAGGATGCTGGTTCCCTCCCTCTGGGGCTGGGAAGTGGGGTGAGGGAGACTTTTGGGGTGCTGGAAACCGCTCTATCTCCATCTGGGTGGCTGTTACACAGGTGTATATATGGAAACATTCAGCCAGTTGTATATCCTGAGATTTGTGTACCGTGCATATACATCTCCATGAAAAGAAACCTGTCACATTCCTACACTGTCTCCCCACTGGGTGGAGGAATCTAGCCCCAAGAGCAGGGTCTTGTTTACTCAATACCCTCGGACCACGGCCCAGAACGTATCAGGAGCACCCTTAGTAAGCAACTCAGTCGTCTGTGATTGTGACCTAAAGTCACTTAGCATTTGGACAAGCCCCTGACCTCCTCCAGGTGATTAAGCAGCTCATGGCAGTGTCTGACGGTGGCTCACGGAACTGAACCCAAGCCTTACTGAAAGGCCTGCCTGGAGCGTCTCCTTACCGGAACCGTTGGTGAGCAGACTCAGGTTGCTGCCTGTGAAGTCCTGGCTCAGGGAGCAGTAGTTGACACTGACAGTGTCCATCCGAGACTTGGGGAAAATCGGAAACTCCTGCTCAGATCTGAGGGCACTGGGCGCTGCTGTGGACGGACACATGGTGTCCAGGAGGCCACCTTTGGGGTAATTCTGCGTCTGCATTCCATACGGCGCCTGCTCGACACCGAAACCTGGAACAGAGCGACCCGTCAGCACAGCTATTAGGCATGAGTCAGGACCCTCTATGCCTCAACCAACTCGAGCTTGAGCCGTTTTGCATGCGCCAGCCTTCGCAAAGCACCGGTGGGAATGTGGGCTTTGAGGGGCAGGCTTTCCACTAAGTCCTCTTCGTCTCAAACCATGTGTCTTCCCAGCCTTACAGGCCCTTTTACAAAATGCCTGCTGCCTCTGGACCCTGGGTGCGATGCCTCAATGCTGGTATTTCTACGGCTCGAGTGTATCAAGCATGTTCACACCTCTCAGGATGCCAGGGATCACTGGCTCTCGGCTTCCGAGGACACAAGACTCAGACAGACTAAATGATTCGCCCCTCAGTGTGTGACTCCTAAGGAGAATCTCCCCGCTCTGGCGGGGGGGGGGGGGGGTCCAACTGTAACCTACACTCACCAGTGTCCTCAACCAGAAGGAAGGACCCAAATTCCATGACACGTTTTTAAACTCCAAAGTTCAGAGCAAATTTAGCATTGCTTTCCACGCACTTCCTGTGCCCGCTGCCTCTCAGTTGTCACACTAGACATGACCATAGCAACCAGCTCACTCCATCCTGCCCTTGCTCTCTGGATGGCCCAGGCTAGCGCCGGCTAATGCAAAAATACGCAAGCCATTTATGCAACATCAAATTTTCTACTAGCCTAAAAATTCTAGTTAAATTTTTACGCAATGTTAATTTTAAGTAGCATTAAAAAAGAAACTGGGGGAATTAATTTAAAATGTTTACTTGACCTAACATACCAATTATCATTTCAATAGGTAATCAACATTTATAAAATTAGGAAGCAGATATTTTACATTCTTTGTTTCATACTAAGACTTCCAGATCCCATGTGCATTATATTCTGACCACATATCTTGATGTGGACCAGCCACATTCCAAGGGCCCAGTAGCTCACTAGCCACGTGTGGCCACCATATGGGGTAGTACGCGTGTAGACCGCACCTTTGGACCTTCCATGAGTTAACAGGATGACTTAAACTGAAGACCTTAAGGGTAGAATCCATTGGACTAACCTAATGAATTGCTATTAATCCAATGAGGAACTGAGTTGAGGTGGCAATTTTCTTCATACTGATCTTCTGTCTTTTCTTGGTTTTCTGAAAGAAAGACACAGGAGAGATAAGATTGCAAATGGAGGTCAAAGCTGCACAAGAAAAAGTTACTTTCTGAATGACTGTTCTATGGTTATTTCAGAACAATTACCATAGATGCATGTAGTGGTTCACATTCAATCTGACGGTCTTCTAAGTCATTATGTCTTTTAAAAAAACTAGAGACAGCAATGCGTTTTTCTAATAACTAGAATAAATTTTCCAACATGAACGCTGTCGTAGGCATTCAAAAATTCAATTTTCTATTTTACAATTTGAAAGATCTAGATGGTATATTTAACTCATCTGTGTAGTCAACAGATAGTTAAATATTTGTGAAGTACCACCTGGGCCAGGCTGGGGCTGGGACTAGAGTAGGTGAGGGACGTGGGTTCAGTTCCTGCCTGTGAGGCTTATGGCCACTGCTTCAAGCCCTGAAAGTGTCCCCAGGGTGCATTGAGTGTTACACAAAGAGAGGGCCACGGTGCTGGGAGTCGAGTCTATAACAGGGACACATGTGCCCAGGAACTTTGAAAGGGGAAAGATTGGTGGCTGTGTGTATGCCCACTTCCTACAAACACACGTAACCCCACGGACACCCACAAATCCAGACCCACACAGACTCGCAGCCAAGTCATAGCAACACAGGCCTGTCTTGCCAACAAACAGACCCTCACCAGAAACTTGTCACATCAGACTTATCCAAGTTGAGGGAAAACGTGAGGTCTTTAAAAACGAGTTTCCTTAGCCCTCAGGAGCCATAACTAAAAGGAGCTGGTGGTTGGATCCTAAGGTCTTTTAAAGATTCTGAGGCTGTAATCGAGTTTTGAAACTCAGTGTTCACTTAAATGAGGAATTCTTCCCTGAAGTCTACAAATGAGCTGATTTTCTTACATTTTTAACTTAAGTGATCCCTCACTATGATTTTTGTCTTTTTTTTAAATTCCATGTACTTTTAACAACGGTCTCCATACTCTTTTAAGGTCTGAATCAAGTCTTTCTCGCTACATAATGAGAGTTCTTCTGTCAGGGCCAGTTTTTGTGTATCAGTGTGTAAACAGCTGGCAATTACTTCTACTTTGTTTAAAATCATAAAACCAAACCAAAAAAAAAAAGAATTCTTTGTTGGACTCCATCTGGACTGAACGCAGATTGACGCTGAAGCCCCCAGAGTCAGTCTGAGCAGAACTCCCTTTCCTCGAGGCTGACTCGTTCCTTTTGGTTCTGTAAGGTGAGTCACAGCTGGGGGATTCTTGCTGGCCCCAATGTCTGGGCCAACACATACTCCCCTGACGAATGCCGTCCAGCAACGGTGAACAGGTTAGTGAGTAAGGCGGCTGCCTTGTGGCTGCACAGTGCCACACACATACTTAAGTGGATTCAAAGTGGATTCAAATCTATCGTCACCATCACTATTTGACTCACTCCAGGGCGTTTTCGGACAATTGACATCATTTAAACTCTGACCCTATGGTTGGAGAGTGCTGCTCTCCCCGCCCCTCCCCCCGCCCCCCTCCCACGGCTGGTAGGTACCTTTGATCATCTGCTCCAGATGCTCCCAGAGAATGTCGCCCACGAAGTCAGGTGCCAGCTCCAGAAAACGCTCCTTGCCCAGGTTGCACAATACCTGGCCGTCCATGCCAAACCTCTGGAGATTCACGTTCACCAGACTGAACTCATTGGTAGCCCAGAGAAGCCACTGGCATACCTGCTGCTCCGTCCACAGCCAGGGGTCTATGGGGGAGGGATGACGAAAGATGAAACACACGAGGGGGGAAACATAGAAGGAGGCAGTGAGACCAGAGTCACTCCTTATTTACCCATCAAGTCCACACATGCACCAAAGAGCAACGAAATGAGCCAGACCCCCAGGTAAATGCTAACACCCTGACAACAATGCTGGATTAAGTGTTCAGCGGATGGGACAGGCATAAAAACTGGCTCAGGTTACCCACGTCTCTGCCACTCTCTGCAAGACGCCTTAAGCAAAAGCTTAAAGAAATAACCCATCTCAGGCAACGGCAGTCAAATTCGCTGGTCTAGTCCAGCGCAGACTCAGAAAAGCGACTCTGAGACAAACTTACTCTTGGGAATGCCCAGGCGCCGCTGCTCCTTGCTGAAGCCGCTGAAGGTAGCTTTCAAGGCTTGACTCATCACAGCCTTGCTGCATGGGGTTAACAGCGGCAATTCACAGTTGGTCGTGTCTAGAAAGAAACCCCAGGGGACGTGAGACTTTCAAGCTGGCAATATCAGACGGAGAATTTAGGGGAGAAATCTTAGTTTGTAGGAAAGAACAATGTGGATCTCAAACCTTTGCGGAATTCCTTAAAAATATATAAATATATACAAAAATTTTTTTCAACTGAAATGGAAAAAAACACTACACGCCTCATAACTTCACTTGTTAAAAAATTCTAAAGTAAAACCTCAGTTTTATTTTACGATGCACAACTTCATAAAGCAGTTATGCCTGGGTAAAATGTCTATTTAAGTCTATTTTAAAATTTTAGACAATGAGAGAAATGACATGGTTGTTGGCCAAAAGGCTTAAGGGATTGTAAATATATAATCTGGAAGTTAATTTCATTAAACTAAGCAGCAAAGAGACTGGGAGAATAGTATGAACACACAGCCCCCAGCACCGTAAAGTTCGCACAGCGTCTTCAAGTTTTATTGAAAAACAATCTTCTCTGGATTCCCTCAGCAATTTCAAGAATGATAAGTGACGGTCACATGCTGGCACGCTTACGCAAGCACATGTGTATTAATTAATTTTCTGGGCTGTATTTTCTAGCACCTACTTCATATGACAAAGTAACCTCTGGAATGTTTCCAAGTAATAAGTATCACAGTAATTGCAGAGGCATTGTCTGACATGCTTGTCCTTTATAAAGAGTAAACAGTGATATTAAGAACTACAGAAGTAAATACAGATGGGTACGCGTTAGCAAGAATTATCTGTTGCCCCAAAACGCCAAGGGGGATGATCTAAGTGGGAATCCAGGATGAAAAATTGGGGTGCATTTTAATGTGCATTGGGTTTGCTTTGCTGGGTGGACCTGGGAGCTTCTGGGTTGAAAACAACACCTTAATGGAAATCTCAGGGTCCCCTGCAGTTTGCCAATAGCAGGACATTTGCTCTCCCTGGGGTGTGTCTGGCAGTGGCAGGGGAGACACCAGTCACCACTCTCATCAAAAAGGAAAGCTGTCTTGTCCCAGGCCCAGAGCCTCTATCTGACTTACCCACCAAAGACTCAAGACACTAACACTCATCACTTAGGAACTGTCATCTCTTTATTTACTGCACTACTTAGGGCAATCAGGCAAAATGTGTCAAGGTTACCATGAGACACAGAATCCAGGCCTGTAGGCACCTCCTGGAGTGCTTGGTCTTCATTCAGGGAGGGCAAAACAGCAAACAGGGACCCATCAAAGGTGTCAAAAGCTGGCTGGCGCTGCAAAACAAGAACAAAACAATGGCTACAGCAAAACACAGGACAGAAAAGAAAATGCAAATAGAGTACTTATGCTTATTTAATTACCCGTTTTCAAAGGAGCCTGTGGGTAATCTCACCTATCCACCAATATGTCCTGATTAAACTGGCCATTGTAAAGCCACACCTGGAACGACCAGCAGCACTCCAAAGAGACTTCAGGGATGGCCCTGAGTGACCAAAAGGATTCTATTTCACTCTGGGTCATTTAGTCACCCTCACAGGAATCAGATCGACTGGGAATTTATTCTTAATGGCCTCATCCATTTAACTTAATAAATTAAGTAAACAAATCTAAAAATACTAGAGTCATAGGAGAACATTGGGGGGAAGGGCCTCAGAGACCACCTGGCCCTTCTGCTCTGTGGATCGGAGAGAAAATCTAGTCGGGCTACGTATGTAAGAAAAATGATGCCTGGCAAGGTCATTTCAGGTTTAAAACAAAAGGCAAATGACTGAATGAAAATTGAAAATCAAACAATGAAATAAATTATCTGTGGAAGTATTTATTTTGAAGCATTCACAATGAAACACTTTTAACTAAAACTAAATGTTTTTCCTCATCAATTCCAACGGTTCAGAAAATAGTGAAACACAGGGCCGGCCAGTGGCTCAGGTGGTTGGAGCGCCGAGGTCGCCGGTTCGATTCCCATATGGGCCAGTGAACCGCACCCTTTATAGATTGTGAACAACGGCTCTCCCTGGAGCTGGGCTGCTGTGAGCTGCCATGAGCGGTGAGTGGCTGGCAGCCACTGTGAGCAGCTGGCAAGAGCTGCTGAGTGGCTGACCCACGAATGGCCACCGACTGCATCAGCCGGGGGGAGCGCAAGGCTCATAATACCAGCATGGGCCAGGGAGCTGTGTCCTACACAACTAGACTGAGGAACAATGGCTTGAACCCGAGTGACGGCAGGGTTGGGGGGGGAGGGGCGGCGGAAAAATGGGAGGAAAAAAACGTAAAATACATGAGAAAATTCCTTAAGGTTTAATTTTATAAAAGTAAAGTGGATTAAAAAGACGCCCCCCCTGCCCCCCAGACACCGGTCACCTATTATCTACAGTTTAGGGGAAAGAAGAGGAGAGAGACACAGAGAAAGACAAAACCTCACACTGTGGATTTCTGATAATCTCATTTAACATCCATGAAAGAAATAGCCTTTAATGTAAGTAGACAGCTAAGTTGTTTTATAAGGAACAATTAAGGTCCTGATTCATCATTGCCTAATTTGTTGAGGACAAAAACGTGAAGAAATATATTTTTCCAACATAAGCTGGAAATCCCATGTTATGTGTAATACAATGACCCATTTGTTGAGTCATCAATAAAAAAATGTGTAATACATTTACAAACAAAATCAGTGTGTGCTTTCTTTTTAGAAATGCAGAACAATGAATGATGCATTGCGTAAGAGGGCAGGCAGAAGTTGGAGCTTGGCCCAAAACACTCAAGACAATGATGTGCAATGATGGAGTCCAGCCCCCCAAAACCCAAAGCAATGATGTCCGACAGATGTCCCAAGACGTCGAGGGAAAACCAGTAAGGCAAGTATCAAATACTCATCCAGATTACTTTATAATTTTGGACTAATTTAGTGTGAAATATCCAATTGACTTCTTAAATTTCTACTAGCATTGCGCAGGTGATTAAGAAATGCCTTTCCTTTGCTGACCGTAAATTCTTTTCTTAAAATCAGGAAGTCAAAAGACAATGATGCAAATTCATGCTGCGTATTTCAACATATCACTGTTAGTGACTGTTTCTACTCCAAACCCAGAAATTGCATGGACATCATTACATTCTTTTAATTTACAGAATTTTTCTTTTTAGGGGTGTGGTTTCAAACTTAGTACTATGTCTTGTACAGTTTCTTCCATGCTGAAAACTGTCTGGTCAGATCTAACAAGAAAATGCACTAGGCTGAACTTGGATGACCGTCACAAATACTCAAGAGAGGCCTGAGCCCAATTTGGCTCTTTGGACCCCATCCAACAGTGATCTACAGAGGAAAATATAACATGCCAGCAAGAGACCTATTTATACAGAACACTGAGCTTGGAGGAAGCCAATCTAAAAATCACTGCTTCTGAGATATGATTACTACACAAAGCTAAAAACAATTAAATCTCTCCTATCTCGCTCTCACATGTGGAGAAGGCAAATGGGAAATTATCAGTTTGTGCTGCTAAAGAATGTTCCCAAGAGGAATGAAGACAGAAGCTATGTGAAATTTGTTTGTTATGCAGCAGAGAACGCTTTCATCTGTAATCTGTTTTTTTGGGAGAGGGTTTACAGAAACAGGCTGCCTACAACCCAGTGGGTTCTGCCCCCTCTGATGGAAGCGGCAGCTGCAGTGGGGCCTGCCTGCTTCTTTCAGGCAATTCCACTTCACTTCTGAAACAGCTTTCCCATCATCCAAAGAAACTCCTAGGGATCAACCTCTCCAGCTCTGTTCCACTGAGAACCATAAGTTTTTCCCACCTGGTAGGAGTCTCAGAACTAAACTACAAAGACCTCACCTTCTACAAATTAAATGGTTTCATGTCTTGGAGGACAAATAGGATGAGCATCAGGATACCCACTTTATAGACTAGAAAACTGAGGTCCAGAGAGATTAAGCAAACAGTCTAGAGTCACACAGCCAGTAAATTTAAAGCTGGGGCTACAATAGGTTTTTGGGACCCAGCCCATTGTGTTTCCTCCTAGAGACTGAGCTCTCCAAACTTCTTTAAAAAGTTTTTATTAAGACTTGCTCACTCACCTTGAGTGTCCCTCGGTAACTGTTAGACACAGGGGCCACCTGGTCCATGTTCTTGATTCCAAAATCATTCATCTTAAAAAAAAAAAAAAAAAGAAAAAGAGGAAAAGGAAAATAAAGGAAGCATCAGAGGCAACAAATCAAGCATTGCATTTTTAAAGAGACGTCATGCGCTGCATTGACACTTAATTCTGGCTGAGTCTGTCAAGTTCTACAGCATAACAGTTACTCAGAAATGAACGCCAGGAATTCTTCTTTAAAAGGCCTTTCCCTCCAAGGGTATGCGATTGAAGTAGTTAAATAATAACGCGGATTCCCCACTGACTTCCACTTAGATAAAGTCACTTTCTGGCTGGCTGCTCAGAGCCTCCCAAGGCAGCCTGTGTCGCTGCATAACAGGAGCGGGAAGAGCTGCGGTTCACGGCCACTTCCAGGGTCAGCTCAGGGTGCTGGCCTGGAGGGGTGCCCCGCGCGGGCCACCTCCCGTCTGCCCCAGGCAGTCAGCTGGACCTGGAAGCTTCAGGGGTGACCCGCCCCTGCCCTGGCAGCTCCCGGTGTTTCCAGATCTAGGAAGGCATGCTGGGAGGAGCCACAGGCGCCCCCTCCTCCAAGCTGTGAGGAAGCCTGTGCGCCTGCGCCTGGCAAGGAGATCAAAGGGAGAACCACTGCTACAGATCAAACCCTCCTGGATCGTCCCAGAGTCTCCAGCGGCATTGTGTGTCACTCAGCCATGCATTGCTTCAAGAAGAACTAATTCTGACCACAGATCTGCCTTACTCGCTTTGATAGTATCTGGGCTGATACTAGACCTGCGCTGACCAATGTGGTAGCCACCAGCCCCGTGTGGCTACGGAGCGCTTCGCACATGGCTGCGGCAGACTGAGGCTTGCTCTGCATGGAAAATGCACACATGATGATTTCAAAAATTTCGTTAAAAAAAGTTAAATATCTTGGCAATAACTTTATATTCACTGCTTGTTTATATAATTAAAAAAACATATTCAGTGAATTAAAATATACTGAAATTAGTTTCACCTGTTTTAAAGATTTAATGTGGCTATCAGAAAATTTATAGTTACATTTGTGGCTTGCAGTTGGATGGTGCTGCAATAGACTGAGAACTTATTTGGCGCCCTAAAATGTAATTTTTGGCCAGGTGAGTTATATATTAATAAGTGAGAGGGGTACATAGATAATGCCACCAGAGTGTCAGACAAAAAAAACAGCAACTAAAAACTCATTTCCAAGTAACTGGGTTAACACTGCTGATAGTAACCTTTATCCCTTCTCTCCCTCCCCTCTTCCAGGCCAAGGAACTGAAGGCCTATAAGGAAGCTTTATGGGGTCCCACTAATTGCCCACCCCCATGATCTCCACTGGGTGATCCCACCTGTTACAACCAAGAACTTTGAGTAATTGACATATTATGCAACTGATAGCACTTACTGGAATTGGCAAATAGCGTATTTTCCTATAATTAATGAAAGCTTGTGCTTTCTTGTTTTTTTTTTTATGATCAACATTACAGCTAAACTAGACCTCCCAATACCTGGACACACACACACACACACACACACACACACACACACACACACACAAACCACCCACCAGAAGCTCTGGAGAGGGCTGTTAAAACCCTTAGAGTGCGGGTAATTATAGTGGCCAGTGGAGGCTGGACAGCACTGGAAATAAATATTAGTGCTATGGGGGGGGGGGGGGCGTCCTGGATCAAAAGTGGCCACATTTGCTCCAAATCTCTGCTTGGTGAACCTGGTCATCCCCATGTACTCAAGAATCAACATTCACTACTAATGGTAGCTGCACTGATGGGCTCCTGTGGGCTAAGGGCTAAGCCTAAGCCGTGGGACCAAACTTCCCCCTTCATGGCATCTTCATGACAACCCTGAGAGGTAGATGTGATACAGTGAGGCAACGGAAGAGGCCCAGAACTTTTGGGAACTTGCCCGGGATCACACAGCTACTGCAGGGGTTTCTAAGGGACACAGTGCAGACGACACCACCATTGAGGATGATCCTACATCCTACGGACCTCCAGGTGCCAGGATAACCTGAAAGGCGGGGTGGGGGCCTTCTCCCACCACATCCTTAGAGCAGAGAAAGCACAGATATTATTAGCCAAAGCTCCTGTATGCTATTCTTTACCATGTGAAATGCTCCTTAATTCAGAGCATTCTGTCATTTATCTGAATGAACGAAGCCCTGTTAACCTGTTGATTAAATACACAAGCTATATAGAAGACTAAAATGAAAAGGCATCTTGGGTGTTGCCAATTATCCATCCAGAGCCAGCTCTGTTTCTATGTCTGGTCTGCAGACGCTTGGTGACTTTATTCTACACTTCCCAGCTTCACAGAGATGAACAGAGAATGGATGTGGAAGGCAATGGAAAAGCTTCGCCTGGCTTTTGTGTACAAATACTGGGAGAAAAGGCAGTCTTCCACTCCCACATAAAGAGCTGTAATTACTAGCTACAGAATAGAATTCTTTTGTTGTCCAGCTTTTAATTTGTTTTGTAAAAACCATGAAGAATCAAAGTGCTCTACCAATGGTTTCAGGCAGACACAGAACTAATTAAATTTGTTCACTTATTTTAGTCAACATGGCTTCTTAAGGTGGCAGACAGGCCAAGTTTCTCCACATAAATCAATTTCAAATTTGGGTCCTTTTGGTGTTGCCCTATGGATCGCTGCTTGTGAACCAAAAAAAAAAAAAAGAGCAGGAAGAATGGCAGAAATGTAAGGGTTGAGTATGATTACATTTTAAAACAAGTAGAACTTGGCTGACAACAGCACCCTTATTGGAACAAGTGATCCCTTATGTGAGATTAGCACACAGGTTTGTATTTAGGTAAATCTGGAAAAAACAAAACAAAACAAAAAAACCCCAGAAAACAAAAAACTCAAAAAGCACTTTTGAAGGTTGGTTTGCTTTTTCCTTTGAAAGTTATCACTTCAGCGAGAGGAATGACTAATCCCAACCATGAATGCTTGAATATTTCCGTGCAGGACGCCCGGTGCTAACATTTACTATGATATTACTCAGAATTTTAATAAACCTAACGTGGAGATTTATCTGCCTGATGAGTGCTGGCGTGGGTAGGCAGACCGTGCACAGGCGCTTCCATTGTCCGGAACAAACATAATCTCTTAGTAGTGAATTAAAATAAATTACCCTTATCTCCAAAGGGGGCTGCTCACTTCTTTACTTTCTAAATAAAGTAAATAAGTAGCACGTCAACTACTATTTTAGGCTACCCCGAAATTGAATACAGGCCAATATAAAAAGTCTTCCTGTGTTTAAAAAAAACTCCAAAACACCGCACACGCGCACAAACGCTGATAGTCCTTCATTCAAAATGCACCAAGAACGAGAAAATAAAGGCAGTTCAGTAAACCCATGTCCCCATTTTCCGACAGGTTCCTCACGCTTGCCTGGAAGGGCCAAAGGGGCCTGGATCCAGAAGTCCTGGGGCGCCCGCGAGGGTCTCGCCCTCCCCGCGGAACGCGCGGGCAGCCCCGGCTCACCTTCCCAGCGCTTCCCTTGCCCGCCGACCGGGCCGGGCCCTGGACGTAGTCCAGCAGGTGACCCGGGGTCCTGCGTTTTCGAGGATCCGCAGCCTCTCAGGTGTTTTAGGCGCCGGGCGCCCCAGATCCTCCTCGGCCCGGCTCACTCCAGTAAGTCACCCGCAAACCCGGGCGCGCCGGGGCCCTCTCGGAATCTTCTCCTATGTCCCCAACCCCTTCTCGAAATCAGGTCCGCCTGGGCGCCTACTGGCAGGAGACCGTCCCCCACTTACGGCCCGCCCCACCCCGCGCCAGGCCCGTGATTCCTTTTAAAAACAAAAGCGAAAAACAAGCCTGTGCTGCCCCCCTACCCTAGGCGCTCAGCGACCCCGCGGCCCGGCCCAAGTTCGCAGCCCGCTCTGAGCGTCACACTCGGGCCCACCCCGCGCCCTGCCCGGGGCTCCGCGTCCCCGCAGTACCCAAAGCCACCTGGCCACCCGGAACACGATCCCGGAGCGGCACGCACACCAGATGCTGGACCACCGAATCCTAGGAATAGCCGCCACCCCGCCTTGACCCCGGGATCCTGACCTCTGCGCTATCTACGTCCCTAGCCAGGTCTCTGGGTCCCCCAGGAGAGGAACCGGAGTCGAGGGCGCTCTACGCTGATCACCGCCCGCCTGCCGGCCCCAGATCCCGCTCTTACTGCGTCGCTTTGGGCACCGCCGGCGTGCAATCGGGCGGCAGCTGCTCCGGGCCCGGGCTCCTCGGTGCGCGCTGGGTGAGAGCGAGAGCGAGCGCGGCGGGGCCGGGGCGCGGATGGGGCTCTCCCTGAGGCCGGGGTCCTGGGAAGGCGGGCGAGCAGGAGGCTCCGGGCGCTCGGGGCTGGGGGTACACCGCACTCCGCACCGCGACTGGAGGAAGTAACCAGCCCGGCCCCTTCACAGCGCGCTCTTCAGGATCTGCCGGAGGAGGGAGGAGGGAGGAGACAGCAGGGAGGGGAGAGGGCAAAGGAGATGGGAGGAGCGACTAGGGGGGAGGGGCAGAGACAGGGGAGGGGAGGAGGGGAGGAGAAAGAGAGCGAAGAGGGGGAGGGAGGCATGGAAGGAGGGGAGCGGTGGGGGGAGGAGGAGGAGGGAGGTGGGGCGGAGCCCGCTTTTTCTGGCCCGGGACCTTGCAGGGCACCCGCTGTCACACAGCTCTGTCCCTAGCCCGCTATTCCAGGGCCGCAGCAGGCCCGGGGGGGCGCCCCGGGCGAGTGTGTTCCGGGGAGCTCAGGCGGAAAGTCTCCCCTTGGTTTCCTCCCGTGTTCCGAGGCTTTAACACCAAAGAGGCCTGCGGAATTCGGCAGGAACCGAGTGATGGTGCTGGTGGCACCCAGCGGCCGCAGGGCTTGGCTAAGAAGGGGCCCATTCTTGGACCTCTACGTAGACTTTTGATTTCTGATCATTGTATCATGAAGACTCTAAATGATATGATAAATGTACGAACTAGGCTCTTTGCTGGGTCAGAGTCCGCTCTGCTCCAGGTCGCCCCATTCCTACAGGCTCCGTGTGAGTGGCGCCCCCTAGAGTTGAGCGGTGCCTTGCTAGTAATGAACCTTGCCTGGGCTTCTCTCTGGGCTGCATCTTCGTGGTAACTCTCCAAGGCGTTCTTGTTTCCATTTTAAATACGAGGGAATTGAACCTTAGGGTAACTAACTTGCCAGGCCATAAAAATATACAAATGGGAAACTCAGGCTCGAAACTCGAGTTTCTGACTTCCAACCATGGTCAAAACCATCACCTAACTGCCAGTTTCCATTTTTCGGAAAAAATACTTGAGTCCGTGGCTAGAAATATGTGCATTTCCTATTCATATTCAAGTCAGATTCTCGATATTTTTGAGGAAAATTTAGGTTCCTGAAGGAGAATATAAAATAAAACGGCCCAGTTTAGGCAAGGCCATGGGACTAAAAATTGATACAGCTGAAGACTGCTGTGCTGGGAAGGGAGAGGAGTGGCCTCACTTTTCTGTTACCAAGGTTCCAGGTTTCCGTGGCAACCCTAAATCCGGAGTTATCCGGATAATTGAGATACTACCATACCTTCCAGGTCCTGAGGGCCTCCAGGTATTACCATTGCATTGGTCAGAGGTAGGGTCTATATGGCTGAAACAACCAGATAGAAGGGGGTTGTTATTTCTAGGAGACCGAGTTCATTCTGATGGCTTCTCAGTGCATATTCAGGCCCAGATCAGAAATCACAGATAGGTCAAGAAAGAATTTCATAAATGTAATACAGATCCGTAGTAAGTTACCATGGAGACGTGAAGAGTATGCTACTTTTTATTTTTTAACTGTAGCAGAAAATCCTGACTCATCAGGGCTGCAGTTCCAGCTAATAAAGTGGTTCCTACCCCACCCCCACCCCCAACTGCTCAAGTAGCCCTTGATAGTGTATGAGAAACTTGGTGCCCACAGCCATCAGGTCAAGTTCATTGCCCAAAGTGGAACTGCCTTGTCCATAGCAGTGCTCCTGCGCCCATAGGTGTTTAGGGGCTGAGTCACTGAGGTCCAATGAGTCTTTTGGAAGACATCGTTCCTCCTTGAGAGGCTGGTGCAGGCTGGGGCAGGGTGAGGGGTGGGGGGAGGGGCATTTTACTCTCACGGGGCCTTTTCCAACATATCTGAGCAGAAAGATGTCAAAAGGAGGAGCATGGTGGTTTGAAGACAGTCTGTTCTTGACAACCAATTTTTCTTCTGCTCTAACTCAAACTGTGGGCCCATTCCTTCCTCCATAGAAGAAAAGGTGATTACGGAACCTATGTCATCAGGCTGTGATGAGCAGTCAACATAGATAGAACCAAATATGTTAAGAATTTATCAGTGTTGAGACATAGTAGAGAGGCTCAAAATGATATAGCTGTTAAGTTCCTTTTTCCAAGCACCCCTCTGGGAGCATCTTATGAAAGACCCTTAAAAAATATATATAGATATAGATATAGATATAGATATAGATATAGATATAGATATAGATATAGATATAGATATAGATATAGATATATAGATATATAGATATAGATATATACATGAAAAAAAAAATCATCCTTCTCCCCTCAGTGGTGTGTGAAACCGCATTGAAAATGATCTGGCCAGAAACACAAATGGCAGAGCTGAAAGAGATGCAGGATTCTGGGGGTGGAAGCCAGGGTCACACACCAGCCTGCACCCTTGACTCTCACCCAGGCCCCTGTCACTCCCTGCTTCCCTTTGCAAGGAGGCCTGGGCTATCCAGGCAGCGCCCTTGCTCTGGTCCTATGCTGTGACCAGTCCCCCTCCATACCTCTGCGTTTGCCTGGTGTTAATACAATGGCTTACCCTAGTTCTGGGGCAATATCAGGGTTCCTAACATTTGTTTACTCTCCTATTGTTAGTCAGTTTTCCTGGTTACTCAGCTGAACTAAGACCCAGCCTGCTAAAGCCTGTGATTATTCATTGACTATTATGGCTTGATTCACAAGGAATACCGAGCTGTATAGTACGTGAAACCTAGTAAGTAAATGAAACCTAACCTTGTCCTTCAGGATTAAAAGTCGGAGGTGTTAGAAGGAAATGAACAGTTGGAAGGCACGTGAGACCAAATGATCAGATGTGCTATGTTAACTGAGATTAATAGCAGTTTCATTTCCCTTAAGAAAGAGAGAAGCCCATAGGACAGAAGGGGAAAAGGGACATTATAGGGGTACACATGCAAATGTCTAGAGAGTGAAATGCACATAACAAGTTCTTTGGAATCCAGACATAATTATTAAAAATGGCTAGCTTACCAAGTCATCCTTTAAAAAAAAAAAAAGCAAAAATGTTTCCTTAGAAACACATCTGTGTTTTCCTTGAAATCCAAATCCATAGTCAACATACAGTTTGAGGTGGTTTGCAGTGTAACCTAACAGACGTCATTTGGTCTGCGGTGTATTATTTATTCATTCGGCAAACAGTGTCACCTGCTAAGAAGATAAAGATGAATAAGGCTTAGTCCCTGCCCTTGAAGGAAAAATGGAGCACACAGTACTGTTAAGATCACACACAAATGTGAGACTTTGGAAATGCTGATGGCAGGGATGGGGGGTGAGCCGAGGTGAAGTGTGCACTTAGAGATAGAAATGATTTAATTCATGCCTATTTGCACCTGTGTTCCTTGGCTGACTGCTCACCCTGACTTACCTGGCGGTGTCTGGCAGGAGCAGTTATTCCATTGATACAGGTTCGGGTCAGGAACAGATAAAGTCAAGCTTTGTACCACCTCAACCCTCCCAGCCCGAAGCCCCTTCCCACCCCCCACCTCCAAGTGTACATACAACAGGTATCATATCCAGCCAGCCCTCCACTCTTGCCCATTTGCAGGCTGGCATAGGTACCAGGAATCCCGGGCCTAGCTGGGGTCTTCTAGCAGCCTTCCAGCCGCCCAACTATACAAAAGCAGGCAGCGTCTATCCTCCTCTTCCTCAAGATTCCTCGGAATTGCTGTGAACTTGGGACTACCCTGGAAGTCAAAACCTCTTCCTAAGGTCCCACTATCCTGCTTCTGCTAGTTGGCAGCCTTCTTCATCCCCTGGGTTCCCTGTGGCCATGAAGGCCCAAGTACTAGATAGAGCCTGTGACCCGAACTTCTGAAGGACTGCCTGTGTGGAGGACACCCTGGGGTGAAATCCCAGCTCCGCCTTTCACTAGTGTGGGCCCTGGGCAAGTTGCTTCACCTCTCTGGACCTCAGTTTCCTTCTCTGTCAAGTTTGCAAAATAACAGTCCTTTTCTGCTAGGGCTGCCTGAGGATGAACTGAGCTAATGTTTCCTAAGTGCTTAGAACAAAGCCCGGCACATTGTCAGTCTAAGTGTGTGATAAATAAGCAGCAGCTCGCTGAGCTCAGGAGAGCTCCCTCCCGCCATCGCGTGAGCCGCTGTGATCCCTGCCTTGTTCCACACTGAGGCAGGATTTGGGGTCCCAACAAGGAATGAGACCAAGGCGGATGCTGTCAATAGGGCCCACTCCTTCTTTCACCATCATTGTCTTGCCTTGGTGGTGAGACCAGGGCATGAAATGCTGCATTCTAAAATTGGAAAAAAGGGTCGGCCCGGTGGCTCAGGTGGTTGGAGCTCCATCTCCTGGCTCCGAGGGCTGCTGGTTCGATTCCCACGTGGGCTGGTGGGCTCTCAACCGCAAGGTTGCCAGTTCAATTCCTCGAGTCCCGCAAGGGATGGTGGGCTCCGCCCCCTGCAACTAAGATTGAACACGGCACCTTGAGCTGAGCTGCCTCCCGGATGGTTCAGGTGGTTGGGGTGCGTCCTGTCCTCTCAACCACAAGGTTGCCGGTTCGACTCCCGCAGGCGATGGTGGGCTGCGCCCCCCCTGCCACTGGCAGCGGCGACTGGACCTGGAGCTGAGCTGCGCCATCCACAACTAAGACTGAAAGGACAACAACTTGAAGCTGAACGGCACCCTCCACATCTGGGACTGAAGGGACAGCACTTGACTTGGAGGAGGGTCCTGGAAGTGCACACTGTTCCCCCAATAAAAGTCCTGTTCCCCTTCCCCCAATTAAAAAAAAAAAAAAAAACCTAAAAAAAAAAAAAGTTGGAAAAAAATTTAGAGAGTTCATAAGTGAGACCAAGGCCTGTTTTGACGAGGAAACTGAGACCCAAGGAGGGTCAGTTCTTTCTCATGGTCATGGGGCTGTTTCCTGGCAGGGCCGGGCTTGTCCAGGCCTCCTGCTCCCACTGTCTCCTGGACGCAGTCGTTTTCCCTTATAAGGCGCTGCCCTGGAGTATTTAAACCACCTTCACAATCCACCATGGTATTAAACTGCACGATGACATGATTTGGGCAAGTCCGGACAACAAGAATAGTAAGAGGCCCTGCTGTGTTCTGTAAATTGATAATCCCTAAATAAATGGGTCTACCCTGTGAGTCAGACCTGCACAGATATGTGTGTTTTCTCTGAATCACAGTGATTCCCGCAGCAGGCACCGAACTGGAGAATGTCCAGAGCACCGACTTCGTTAACTACCCTGAGAACTGGAACACTGACCACCCACAAATCTTCACACACACACGACAGGTAAGTCGCTAGGGTGCCCGTTAGTCCAGCCAATGATGAAGTCAGGTTAATTCGCATGCCACTTTTGGTGACAAAATACAACCTGGATGAACGTTTGAAAGCTCAATAATGCAACAGGCTCGAGCAGGTGTGTGAATAAATCACTAAGACACTGGGTTATTTGTTACATCCATTCGTTTGAGGAATGACCTTCCGAGTGCTGCAAACATTTCTCCCCACTTTGCATTTATGAATTTTGGGTTGTGTGTCTGTTTCAGACCCATTGAGCTATTGTGCGTTTTGTCTCTAGCCATTGTGTAAATCACCTCTTCTCCTGTGCTGTGCGCCAAACCAATGCTTTCTTTACCTCTAAGTGCCAAACTTCGCCACCTGGAACGTGACTTTGTTTCAGGTTGAGGAGTAGGAGGAGGAAGGCCAACTGTCCATTCTTAGATGTCAAGGCAGAGAAGCACCAGCACTCATGTTCTGGAAGATTCTCACAGAATGCTACAGGAGTCACCCCAGTTCTGGCAAACAAACACCCCTTCAGTTGCCCCTGAAACCAAAACAAAGCAGAGCTGACTGGCAGGTACATGCTGTAAGAACACCTACTGGGGACACACTCCACCCATCTTCATGCATGGCTGGAGAAAAGGATGGGGGTGGGACCAGGGTCCCACTCGCCATCTTGAAATTATTAATAATTTTTTTAAAACCGGAAGCCCATTTTCATTTTTCATGCATGGGACCCTGTAAATTATATAATTGGTCCCAGGTGAAGAAGCATTTCTCCCAGGGCTTTCCCCACATGCAGGGAGCCAACAGGCACTTCTGTCACAGAGCATATGGCCGCGAGTTAGCTGGCAGCCCCTATTCCCTAGGCTGGGACTCTGTCAGTCTCACTTGGTCTCTTCAAACCGTCCTTTCTTGTTTTACAATGGGAGGTCAAAATTCACATTTAAAAGGCTTTCCTACTTAGCTGGGCATAAGTACTTCTATTTGTGATTATTAATAATTCTTAGAAGTCACAAAATAATATCATGTGTATATGAGTGTATGTGTATACATAAACACACACATGTGTTAATACCTTTATTGAGATATAAGTCATGTACCATAAAAGTGACCCATTTAAAATATACAATTCAATGGTTTTTTAGAATGTTTACAGATATGTGCAACCATCACCCCACTCAATTTTAGAACAGTTTCATCGCCTCAAAAAGAAACCCCGTTCCCATTAGCCATCACCCCATTGTTTCTTCTATTCCCCCCTAACCCCCAGTAACCAGTAATCTGCATTCTGTCTCCAGATTTACCTGGACATTTCACATGAAAGAAACTGTACAACATGTGGGTTTTTGTGACTGGCTTCTTTCACTTAGCATAATGTTCTCAGGGGTCAACCATGTTACAGCACGTGTCAGTACTTCATTCCTTTTTATGAGCAGTATATATACTTTTATTATATCCAATTGTCTGATTTCTGACTGTAGGCACCTGTGAAATGCTAGCCTGTACAACGGACGGATTTTACAGCATCTTTAACACCCAGAGTTGGGTAACTCCTGATGTTCTTTTCCTGTACCAGCCTGGATGGGGAAAGAAGAGGCAAAGCCACATCGGGTTGGGGGGCAGGGGGCCAGGTGGACTGCACCCCACAGCCCATCACCAGGCTTCACGCAGGTCCCACCTGTCTCTTCCCACAGCCCTACTCCCCTGGCCCTTCTCGCAGCTGGCCACTCACGAAACAGCTGGGCTTTCCTCATGGAAGGAAGATCAAGGAAGCCCTGCCCCCTCTGAGCTTGAGTGCCTGTGTGCTTTGGTAGCGAGAAGGATGTGTGACTATAAACGTACTTAGTGAGTTATGGCTTCTTGTCTCTTTATATTCACCCTACATGTTAGTATTTATATAGGAAAATGAGTAGATTATTTCTCTGCAAGAGTCACCTGCTCTAATTTAGGAAAAAAAGAAACCACCTGACACATTCATTCATTCATTCACTCACTCATTCCTTCCAGTTTTCCTGAGATATAATTGCCATCATTTGACACTTTTAAAATGCTTTTTCAGTGTGACTTATGAATTAGAATACTTAGATTCATTCCTAAAGACTTCTAGACATTATGTATGTTCTCAGCGCAGCAGCCAGAGGGATTCTGTTAACACATCAGTCAGACCTGTCCCTCCTCAGCCAAAACCCTGCAATGGCCTTTGTGTGACTCAGAGGAGAAGCCTGAGTCCCCAGCAGGCCCTGTGACCTGGCCTCCCTCCATCTTTGGGATCGCACCTCTCTGCTGGATCCTGGCTCCCCTCTGGGCACCAGCCACTGGATCCCCAAACACCAGGCAGGCCCTTCCCCACGCTGTTCCCTCTCCTGGGAAAGCTCTTCCCAGACACCACGGGCTCCTTCCCTCACTTCCTTTAAACCTTTACTAAATAGTCACCTTTGCCGAGACCTGCCCTGGCCACCTGATCTAAAATTACAACCACTCACCCTCTGACCCAGCATGCTTTTTCTCCCTGAAGCCTGTGTCACTATATAACACCCCTAAAGCTTGACTTTCTTTTACCTTGTTTGTCCTCTATCTCCCCAGCATGAATTCTGCACCACTGGAGGCTGGGATCGTATCCGTTTTGTGCTACTTTTCTGCAATGCCCAGAATAGTCCCTGACACACAGCATGCAGTAAGTATTTGTTGAGTAAATGACACTAATGAATTCGGAGGATGAATTTTCATCATTTTTTTTCAACAAACATGGAAAATGTTGTTAAAGGCACCAGGGATGGAAGTCAAGAGATATGAAGCTTTGTAAGACGTGCGGGATCTTAGCACAAGTAAGAAAATTTTGACTAAATTTTAAAAATCCCGTGCCCGTGAAGAGTAAAAAGTTGAATTAGGCAGTGACTTGGATCTTTGAGATTCTCTACTTTTAAGAAAATGAGAAAAAGGGATTTGTGAAACTGCTTTCTCGAACTCTCCAGCCAGTGGAGTCAACGTACATATTTTATGGTGGCAATTACATGTTGGAATGTTAAGTGCAATCTTGGGGTGAGTCACCATTTACAATTCATGTGAAAAAAATCATAAAAAGGAAAGAAAAAAGAACTTAGAATTCAGGTCAATTACATGTTGATAATGGTGTGAAGTGCTCAGCAACCAGAAGATTAGAAGGAACCAGAAGATCCACTTAGGCTCTCCTGCTCCTGGTCATTTCTAGTTTTTCCCAGTTGGTTTCTCTGGAGCCCTTCAACTTTGGATCTGGTCCAATCCCTATTCCTGAGTTGGTAAGAAAACTGGGCTGGCCCTGTGGACTTCTGGACAGAGACCAAAAGTACACCAACAGCCAGCTCCATGGTTTGGTGGGGATTGGACTGTCTCCAGCCTTCCTATAATCCGTCCTCCAAACAGCAGAGAACGTAGTGTTTGAAAAAATAAGTCCTGTGATGCCACCTCTCTCCTCAGAGTCATCTAAAAGCTTGTCACTCACTCCAACTCATCACAAAGCCCTACAGACCTGGCCCCGCCAATCCTCCTTGCTCATTGTACTCCAGCACACCAGCCTCTATCTACTCCTGGAACACCCAAACCTGCTCCGGCCTCAGGACCTTTGCACTTTCTGTTCTCTGGAATGTTCTTCCCCTGTCTCTGCAAGGCCGCTCCTTCCCAGCACCCAGGACAAATGTCACTGGCTCAGGGCAGTTCTTCCTGACCCCCGATCAGAAGGTGCCTCACCTTCCCAGCCACTTCATCTCATGCTGACAATGTTCTACCTAACATTTATCACTACAGAATCTTCCTGTTAACTTATGTTTTGATTTGATTTTGCTTTCTTGTTCTGCTGTATATAGAAACACACGCTCGGTGAGAGCGGAAGCCCTGTCTATCTCATTCATTCATGTCCCAGCACCGTCAACAGCATCCGGCATGTTTTAGGTGTCGATGACTATGTGTTCAGGGAATGAATCTGCCTCAATTCAGTGCATTATTCCAGTCTCTTGGATCTTTATGATGCCTGAGTTTTGTTATCTGAAGTGTCTTCCATTACTAATCACTTTGATCACTTATACACTTGATAAACAAGTCATTGAACAAATGGTGACTAAGGCAAGGCCCATGATATGTCACTAGGACTCTCCCTTTGGGTGACAATAACCCAGTGACGATTAACTCTTTTTGTGTAACTACCCTTGAAGACATAAGACATTGTGCCAAATATCCTGCGGAAGAACAAATAATGACATCTGTCCCATTCGCCTTATCTGCTTTTCCAGTAAATCGGCAGGTCACACTGACACACCTGGTTTTCATGACACCCTAGTGACCGTGAGCCCTTCACTGTGTGGTGTGACTTGATTCAGTCTTGCCAGAGCAGATGTGAAGTGCCCACTACTGCCCAGATGCGTGCTGCAGACCTAAATGCCCTCTGTCCCTGGGCTGGCATGAGCCTCGATGCCTCGCAGGTACTTTGCACACCACAAAGCGATGCTGCACCTGTGGGCAGAAGTTGAGTGGCTCTGAGAGCCCTTGGTGCAGAGATTCAGTCTCCCAACCTCCCAGTCACTTAAAATACAACAAAAGCAAATGGGTCTGCCTTTCACAGAGAATGGCACTTGAACATAACCCATCAATGGCAAGACATCACAAATACAAGGGTTTAAATGGGATAGAAGTTTACTGTTCTCCAGAATAACCCTTGGGGAAGGTGGTCTGAAGCTGGTTTGTGGCTCAGAGAGGTTGGGACCTAGACTCCTCCCATTTTGTTCTTCCCTTGTCCCCTGGCTGAGCTGGAACGCCACTATGTCCACATTCCTCCCTGGGAAAGTAGGGAAGAGAAGCAGAGGCACCTCCTTTCAAAGGCACTATTCAGAAATGCACGTGGCAGTCCTGTTCATTCCCATTCAGCTGAATTTAGTCACATGACTTCTAGCTGCAAGGAGGACTGGGAAGTGTATTCTTTCGCTGGACGAGACTATACTAAGAACGGATCCTCACAGGCTCAGCCACATTCATGTCTGAAACATGCCCCTTCTCCTGGGTTGTCTCCCAGTTGACCAGGAGCAATCCTCAGGCTCCTTTATCTCTTGCCTCCTCCCAATCTATCCGAGACCGGGGCTGTGGATTCTAGCTCCTCAATTTCTTTAACAATCTCTTATTTCTGTTGCCACCTATATCATAGGGACAGGCACAATAGCATCAGGCCATCATTTTCCAGTCAGATGCCTTCCCTCTGAAATCTTCCTTTCAGTCAATACTATACCAGGCAGCCAGGTACACCCATTGCTCTGATTATTTATTCCCCTGCTCAGAAATATTCAATGCCTCTGCACTGCTCTTACAATGAAATCTAAACAGCTTGGCATGGCTTTCGTCTGCACTGCCAGCCTTGTCCCCCACTCCGCATCAACCAACTACCCTACGAGCCTCAAGGTCCAGCCAAGAGAAGGGAAGACAGTGGGGAGAAAAGAGAACAGAAATTTATTGAGGGCCTTTTGTAATAATCATCGTTATGGTGTACATGTTCGTTCTCCCCAAAATTCATATGTTGAAATCAACCCCCCAATGTGATGGCACTTGGAGGTGGGGCCTTAGGGAGGCAATTGGGTCCTGAGGGCAAAGCCCTCAAGAATGGAATTAGTACCATTACAAAAGAAGCCGCAGAAAGCTCTCTCGCCCCTTCCACCACGTGAGGGCACAGCAAGGAGACTGTCCTCTGTGAGCCAGGAACTGGGTCTCATCAGACCTTGAATCTGCTGGCACCTTGATCTCAGACTCCCAGCCTCCAGAACTGTGGGAAACAAATGCTTATACAAGTCATTCTGTCGGTGGTATTCTGTTACGGTCGCCCAAAGAGGCTGAGATAATCATCATTGCACGTTATTGGGTGCCCGTTGAGGACCACATCCTGTTTTGTGCATATCTGAACCAACTTCTGGATCTTAACTCCCAGGCAGTAACTATCAGTTTGCTTGACTGTTTCTCTGTAGAGACATTAAACTTCCTTAAGGTGCAGAAGATTCCCGTTTCACCAAGGCCATGAAGGAAGCTCCAGGGTCTTCCAAAGGAGTTGGCTGGTGGTTACTTCCAGGTTGGAGAGGCTGAGATTGAAATGGGCCCCACAATCTCAGTGGGTGCCAGGATCTTGGCTGGCTGAATGCAAAACTACCTCTTCATTCCTGGAGATTTCCAGAAGAGGTAGCAAAGCTCGGTGTGTCATCCTGGTTACCTAATCATGGATTTACCAGAAGCCAAAGCAAGAGGAGGTTCTCAGAGGGCATACCTGCCATGGCTGGAAACACTTTAGTTGTGGTGAACGGGGCCTGACTTGTGTTACAGATTGAACTCGGAAGGCTCTCAGTTGATTCCAAGGCCTGTATCTGTTCACAGACCCAGAGCTCTCACAGCACTTCTGTGGGTCTCAGCCTTCCTGCTAAGCTCCTCCAAAGGGCTCTGAGGTCATTTACTGGGAACCTATCCATGGGGGGAGGGGTGTTCCAGTACCTTTCAGGACCAACTGGACACAGTTTCTCTGCTAATACCAATTCCAGGGGACTCAGATAACCCCTGGCTCTACTGGAGAAGGGGCTGCCTTATGGTGGTCAGATAAAAGAGGAGGAGACTTCTGGCTTTGCTCCCTACCATGTGACCTCGTAAGGGCCCTTCACTTCTGATGCCTTAGCTTCTCCCATAGAACGGAGCTAGTGCCACCTACCCGATCAATTATGCAGGACTAGAACTGAGGCCTTGTCTCCTTCTGCTCCCCATCACTCCCCTCCACAAATATCAAGTGCCTGCTATGTGCTACCCCCGTTTCTAGGCAGCCTCAGATACATTCATGGTCAAAATAGACAAATATCAGCCCCCCTGGAACTTATATGACAGCGGGGGAATACCCGTGGTAAATACTAAGCATAACAAATAAGTAAAGCCTTAGTAATTAAAATGGCAAAAAGTGTGCGATGGGGAGAAAGAGAAGAAACGAGAACAAGACAAGGGAAGTCCCAATAACAGAATGACAAAGGACTCTTGGTGATGGCCTAGTGCCGAGCATGTCAAACATTTGAGTCTCAGGATTCTTTCACATTCTTAAAATTCCTTGTTTATGTGGAGTCTATCAGTTTTTATCATATTAGAAATCAAAACTGAGAAGTGTTGAAAATATTTAACAATTAAACTTATTGCACGTGCACATGAATAACATTTTCTTTTAAATGAAAAGTAACTATGTTCTAAAACAAAAATATTAGTGTGAAGCATGACACTGTTTCACATTTTTGTGAATCTTCTGAATGGCTGGCTTAACAGAAAGCAGTGGATTCTACTACCTGCCTCTGAATTCAGTCCAGTGCAGTATCACATGTCATGAAGCATCTGGAAAACTCCACTGTACCCTCAAGAGACCAAGAGTGAAAAAGCCAAATACCATTTACAAAAGTTGTTTTGGCCTCACAGATCTCCAGCAAGAGGCTCAGGAACTGCTGGGGTCTCTGGGCCACACTTTGAGAACCACTGCTCTGGTGCCTCCAATCTCCCCACTTTTCAGATGGGAAAACTGAGGTTTCCAGTGAGAGTGTGTTTCTGAGGTTTCTCAGTTGGCCAGTAGCACAGATTGGGGACCAGACTTCTTATCTTAGCCCAAGGTTCTCTCCCCAGAATAATGTTTATTTGTTGCTTGATTTTTTTTTAACACAAAGTAAATACCCAGGCATTTAATTATGCTCATAATGAAGCCACAGCTTTTGAAATAAATATGGTACAAGCTCAATGGCCACGCACAGCCAAGGTAAGTGGCACAGGCCTGAGGAGCACAGCTGTTAGTGGCGTGTTTATCTCTCCATCTATCTCACTGGGCGTGGTTTGCACAATGCCCCTTTGTGCTTTCTGAAAGGCCTGTGTGTTTTAGGTCTAGCCTTTTGTACAGTGAGAGCAGTCATTACAATTACAGTAAATATTTCCTTTGATGAATGGAACAAAGGTGAGTTAAGCTGAATCTTGACTGGTGGCGGGGAGGTAATGATGTGCTCTGTGCTGGCAACCACACTTGGAAGAACATCCTACCTTCTGAACAGGTGAATTTGACACACCTTCACTTCCAGTCGCAGGAGGCACCAAGTCAGGTTAATCACAGCCATCTAGTGGGCATGGGTCAGCTCCGCTGGTTCAGGGACCATAGAGACATGGCTGCCCCTGGTCATGACCACCTTCTGGTTCTGTTCCAGGAAAGACTAGAACACACTTGGAGTGAGTGTGGTCTGAACAAATAGCTCCCAGGTGTCCTAGACATTAGTCACCTAGATGGTATCAAGATGTAGAAAGTTCTGACAGGGTCAGGAGTGAGTCACTTGTCCCCATCAAAGGCCAATTAGACAAACAGAAACGCAGTAGAAAAATCAATATGGTGTGCTTCACTCATGGGCCTGGCCGGGATTGCGCAAACAAAGATTTTTACCACCCGGAAGGCGGTGCCCAGGCAGCCCCCAGGCTCCTGCACCTACCTACTGGGGCTGCTGGAATAGGCTCTCTAGCCTGTGCCCAAGACCTGTTATGTCTGTCCATTATTCACCTGCCAATCTCTCAAGGTGGTCCTCCTTGTAGAATATAAGAATGGAAAACCAGCTACACGAGGGTGAGGCTGAGGGCCTTCTAGAAAGGAAGAAAGGGAGGAGGACGTTGCAATAGAAGGAAATGGGCTGCTCTTGGAAGTAGAAAGGCCAATTCCAGAGAGTTTAAAGTTCATTATTTTTAAACAAACAGCTTTAACTATGAACTTATATTTTAAGATTTTAATTCCTTATTTTTAGACATTTCTGATATTATAAAATAATGTGGTTGACAAGGCTTATATGGCTATTCCAATTTTTATTATTAAATATTTGCCATGTTTCTTGAAGCTCTGGAGTGAGTTTAATGAGATAATTAACGTACGATAGTCTGTAAAATAAAATAAAAATCATTTTTATGTTTGCTTTTTGAATTTTCAACTCTTTAATTGATTTTGTCCATAAAACAGCACTATCATTAAGCATAGACGGAAAAAATCTGGGCCTATAAATAGTTTCTCATGATAGGACTCAATACTAATGCCAACTTAAAAAAAAGTCATTGCTTTCAAATCTAGAGAAATTATATAGACAAAAGTTACAATATGTAAATAATTTACACCATATTTAATGCTCATATTAAATAGTTTAAAGAACCATAGATTTATTTTTATTGAAATAACATTTAAATACCCTTATCTGTCTCACAATAAAAATTTTTAAGATTTTTATTAAAAATGTAGTTAGCGTACAATATTATATTAGTTTCAGGGGTACACCATAGTTATTCAACATTTATATACTTAAAGAAGTGATCACCGTGATAAGTCCAGCAACCATCTGACACCGCCCCACGCTATCACAATATTACTGACTATATTCCCTATGCTGTACATTATATCTCCATAACTTATTTGTTTCATACTTGGAAATTTGAACCTTTTATTCCCCTCCACCTTTTCCCTCCTTTTTAATCTTTCAATTAGAGTTGACATTCGATATTATTTTATACTAATTTCAGGTGTACAACATAGGGGTTAGACATTTATATAATTTAAGAAGTGATCCCCCTGACTAGTCTAGTACCTGCCTGGCACTATACATAGTTATTACCATATTATTGACTATATTCCCTGTGCTGTACTTTACATCCCCTTGACTATTTTGTAACTACCAATTTGTACTTCTTATTCCCTTCCCCCCTTTTTCAACCACATTCCTAAACCCCCTCCCATCAGGCAAGCATCAAAATGTTTTCTGTATCTGTGAGTTTGTTTCTGCTTTGTTTGTTTATTTTGATTTTTAGACTCCACATGTAAGCGAAATCACATTGCATCTGTCTTTCTCTGACACGTTCCACTCAGCACCAACACCCTCCAAGTCCATCCATGCTGCCACAGGTGGCAAGAACCTATTCCCTTCCATGGCCAAGCAATATTCCATTGTATGTATGTACCACCTCCTCTTCATCCAGTCATCCATTGATGGACACCCAAGTTGCCTCCACATCTTGACCATTGTAAACAATGCTGTAATGAAGATATGGATGCACATGTCCCCTCGAAGTAGCATTTTGAGTTTCTTTGGATAAAGACTCAGAAGTGGGATTACTGGGTCCTTCTTTGTCTCTTGTTATAGCCTTTGTTTTCACGTCTATTTTGTCTGGTATAAGTAATGCTACCCCAGCTTTTTGTTGTTGTAGTTTTCATTTCCATTTTCATGAAATATCTTTTTTTATCCCTTTACTTTCTGCTTGTGTGTGTGTTTCAATCTGAAGTGAGTCTCTCATAGGCAGCATATGTAAGAGTTTGGTTTTTTTATCCAGTCAGCCCTTCTATGTCTTTTGATTGGAGCACTTAATCAATTTACATTGAAAGTAATTGTTGATAGATAGGTAGTTATTGCCATTTTGTTATTTATCATTTTGATTTTTTTTTCTTTTTATATCTTAAATAAGTCCCTCTAAGAGTCCTTGTAATGCTGGTTTGGTGGTGATGAACTCCGTTAGCTTTTCCTTGTCTGAGAAGTTCTTCATTTGTCCTTCAATTTTAAATGATAGCCTTGGTGTGTACAGCACTATTGGTTGTACATTCTTTTCATCACATTGAATATTTTGTGCCAGTCCCTTCTGGCCTGCAAAATTTCTGTTGAGAAATCAGCTGACAGTCTTATGGGAGCTCCCTTATAAGTTACTAGTTGCCTTTCTTTTGTTGTTTTTAGGATTCTCTTTTTGTCTTAACCTTTGCCATTTTAATTATAACGTGTCTTGTTATGGTCCTCTTTGGGTTCATCTTGTTTGGGACTCTGCACTTCCTGGACTTGTATGTCTAGTTCCTTCACCAGGTTAAGAAAGTTTTCAGTCATTATTTCTGCAAATAGGTCTTCAGTCTTTTCTGGTACCCCCATGATGTGAATGTTGTTACGCTTGATGTTGTCCCAGAGGTCTCTTAAACTATCCTCATTAAAAAAAAGTTTTTTTTTTCTGTTCCAATAGGGTGTTTTCTGCCATCTTGTCTTCTAAATCACCGATTCAATCCTCTGCTTCATCTAGTCTGCTGGTGATGCCTTCTAGTGAGTGCATTCTTCATTTTAGCTATTATATCCTTCATTTCTGACTGGTTCTTTTTTTTTTTATTTTTTTATTAAATTTATTGGGGTGACAATTGTTAGTAAAATTACTTTTTTATAGTTTTTTTGTCCTTTTTTATTTTTTCATGCTTGCTATTTCTTTGTTGAAGTTCTCACTAAGTTCCTCAAGCATTCTTATAACCATTATTTTGAACTTTGTATCTGGTAGGTTGCTTGCCTCTGTTTTGTTTAGTTTGTTTTCTGGAGCTTTCTCCTGTTCCTACATTTGGGATGTATTTCTTTGTTTCCTCATTTTGGCTGCCTCTCTGTGTTTGTTTCTATGTATTAGGTAGATCTGCTATGTCTCCCAGTCTTGGCCAGATGGACTTATGCACTAGGTGTCCTGTGGGGCCCAGTGGCACAGTCTCCTTGTTCACCTGCTCTGGGTGCTCCAAGAGTGTCCCTTGTGTGGGTTGTATGTGCCCTCCTGTTATAATTGAACCTTGATTTCTATTGGTACCTCAGTAGGTGGGATGCACCCTTGGGCTGACTGGCTGTGAAGTTTGGCTACATCCACAGGTTATGGGCTGCTGAGCGGGCGTCTTAAACCCCCATGTGGGATTTACCCCAGTGGGCTCTGATGCCTATTGGGACCTCCCTTTGTGTGTGCTGTTTGCGGGGCTAATTGGGTGGTGCTCTGCTGTGGTCTGAAGCCATCCTCCAAGTATGTTGGTTCTGGGGCCTCTTGGGAGGGGCTCTGGTGCAGGCCCAGGTCACCCACTGCCTGTGATTGGCCAGGGACTACCAAAATAAGTAGGAGCTACATAGTGATCTACAGTAGGTTGCTGCTTTTGCTGGACCTGAAGGCACATAGGAGAGGCCACACTGTGAACCAAGGATGGCTGCCACCAGTACCAGGCCTGGGGTAGCTCTGCAAAAGGCCAGGACACCCTGAGGCCTGCTGCCACCTGTCAGTTCCCTTAAGGTTCAGCCGCTGATAAAGCCTTGTGTCGTACGCAAGTTGGGTGAGGAGGGGTGTCAGGGAGTTGCTAGAGGTGTAAAAGTTGTGTTCACCAGGCTAATGTATTAGTTTCATGTAAAAGTAATTATGGTTGTTGCAATTATTTTTGACCATTTAAACCACAATTACTTTTGCATCAACCTAATAGATTCTGGTTTGGTGCTAGTACTGAGCCTGAAGCTACTCAGCAAAAGTCTCAGAGCACACAGAGGCCAGTCACTGCCCACCTGGGGCCCATGGGCTCCAATAATTTTTCAAGAAAGAGTGCAATGCAGGAGGGGCTGGCTGCTTGTTAAAAAAAGTAATTCTAGCAGTGGGTGAATTGGGTGAGGCAGGGTCCCAGTGAGTCAGCAGGGCAGAGCTGTGGAGCTTATCAAGCCAATCAGATTCAGGTTTGGCCCTTAACGTAGGGGGCAGGCTCAACACAGGAAAGATGGCGTCTGCCGGCTGCATGGTAGAAACACCTCCTCCCAAGGAAATGGCTACTGTTCTCCAGCCCTCAACGTGTAGCAACACAATTCAGTCGGCCCCCCATATGTCTCCGACATCCTCCGAATTACTGTCCCTCTGCTGGAGCCCAAGGTGAGTGCCTGGAACTGAGAGAGTCTGTGTGCAGGCCCTTTAACAAGATGCCTGGGTTTCCTGCCAGCGTGGTTGGAATCTCCACTATTTTTCACAGGCAGATGTTGTGGGGGCTCTTCTTCCTGGAACAAGTACTCTGGGCTGGGGATGCTGGTGTGGGGCTGGGGTTCCTCACTCCTCTGGGGGGAACCTCTGCAGCCGAGATATCCCTCCCGGTTCTCAACCGATACACAGATGTTTGCGGTTAGCCCGTTCCATGTCTCCGCCCCTCCCACTAGTATCGATGCGAATTATTCTTTATATCCTGAGTTATGAAACTTCTTTTCAGCCAGACTTGATGTGCTTCTCCAGGTTGATTGTTCTATAATTTAGTTGTGATTTGAATTTGTTTACAGGAGGCAGTGTTCATCTACTCTGCCATCTTGGATCTCGTCATTTTAAGCATCTTTAAGTATGCAGTTCAGCGACGTTAAATACATTTACTTTGTTGTATCGCCATCACCACCATCCATCTCCACAACCTTTTCATTTTCCTAAACTGAAACTCTGCCCCCATTAAACACTAACTCCCATTGTCTCCTCCCCTAGCCCTTGGCAACTACCATTCTACTCTCTGTTTCTGTGAATGTGGTTCTCTAGATGCCTCAGATAAGTGAAATCATGCAGTATTTATCCTTTTTTTGACTAGCTGATTTCACTTAGCATAATATCTTCAAAGTTCATTTATGTTGTAGCATGTGTTAGAATTTCCTTCCTTTGTAAGGATGAGTAATATTACACTGTATGTGGTTTATTCATTCATCCATGTAGTTTATCCATTTATTTATTGATGGACATTTAGCTTGTTTCCACCTTTTGGCTATTGTGAATAATGTAGTCATGAACATGGGTGTGCAAATGTCTTTTTAAGACCCTACTTTCAATTATTTTGGGTATGTATCCTGAAGTGGAAACCTGGATAATATGATAATTAAGTGCTTAATTTTTGAAGAACCATCATACTCGTTTCCATAGCGGCTACACCATTTTACCTTCTGTAATTCAGTTGTAATTTTAATGTATTCACGGAAGGAAGCAGGCACAGTGTTTCTCTACTCTGCTATCTTGGCTCTCCAAGCTCACAATAAGATTTTACGTTCTTATTAGTGACATTTACTCATCTAGTATCACTTATGATTAGTGACATTCACTAATTTAGTATACTGATTTTAGGCTCTGCATTGGGTCAGTATTATGGATGTGTATGTAAGATGAGAAGCTTTGTCTTTGTCTGACCAAGTTATTGCCCATCTTTCTATGTGCCACGAGGACTTGGACCCCTTACTCAATTAACCATATTCATAAGTACATTCTAGCTCTACCCTAATCAGATATGCTGTTTTCCCCAATGGTGTAACATAGTGAATGAGAAAATGCAGTCTTGTTAATGATGTATATCCCTGGTTCTCCTTTATGTCAAATTCACTCACCAAGTAATAGGTGCTTAATAAATATTTGCTAAATAAATGCCAAAAGCAGATTGCCAAAGGAAAAAATAAAATTTGTGTCCTTAAACCATACATTTTACAATAAAATCTCCATCTTGATAGAGGACACTTTTTTTTTAAATGGTTGCTTTGTGGTGGTCTCAGACTTATCAGGAATTTCAGGAGAAACTTAAGAAAAGTTAGGCAGTCAAAATACAAACACAGAGGCTGAAATCCAGAATTGCTCACAGTCTTTCAGCTTGGCTGTCTCAGAAAAAGTTCATGTAAATGCCCTGGAAGCTCCGTCACCCAGCCTCAAGGACCAGGTTGATCACTAAATTCTGCAGCTTTTGATACTGTTGAAATAAATTACTAGGCCTGAGATGGAGTTGCTCCTGCCCAAGGTACCACATCAGCAAACCAAAACAGATAACTTTCTTGTTCCTGTAAATGCTTTGCTTGACCGGAAACGCAGTATATCCAGTCAGCCAATCCCCAAATGCCAAGCCAACTCTGGGCTCCATATTTCATGTTCCTTATTCTTTATCCTATAACAGCTTCTGCCTTTTGCCTCATTTTGTAGTTCTGTGAACGTAGACTGTCTGTTTCAAGAAGTGTTCAAGTTTGTTTGTATCACCTAAACTGTCTTCTTTAATCATTTTTTTTTAAATGGTATCTTTGGGGACTGTTAAAAGATAAACTTATGTATATAACAATTTTTAAGAGTTTATTTGAGCAAAAATCCATTTGAATTTGGCAGCTCCAAACTGGAAGTGGTTAAGAGCACTTCCTCACAGGCCCCAGGGTCCTATAGAGAAAGTGCAGAAGCAGAGAAAGGAAATTATTGATTGGTTATAACTTAAAGCCTAGTTGGCTGTTTGCAATTGGTTGTCCTTAGCTTTTGATTTGTTAACCTTGAGGCATTTACAGGCTTAGATTTTGGTTTCCTGACATAGGCCACCATGGCAGTAGGCCACCTCAGTCCAATGGCCTCCTTGTTTAATTAATTTAACAGGCCTAAGCTGCCAAATTTTGGATTAGAAACCTACAAAAACTTGATTTTAGGACCCAACCTTAAAAGAAATAGTTGGCCAAATAAGAGCCACATTTGGACAAATATACAGTGTGCAGGTCCATTTTTTATTTTTATTTTTTTATCGCTAGATATTTTAGTTTGCATTGCACTAGTGTGTAATTCAATTCAGTGGCAACCTAGTAAAATTAAATGCTCACACTATACAAAGTATGAGTTCTGGTTTGGATGTATTTTGAGAGGCAGCCAGACAGCCTAGATCAGATCCTGGCATGGGTCAGGTCTTGGCTCTGCCATTAATTAGCTGTGTGACCTTGGGCTAGGGGCTGACCCACTCTGGGCATCAGCTATATAACACAGGGATCATAGCATATACCACAATAGTGTTGTGCGGGTCAGTAGCTACCCTGACTGTCTGTCTGTCTGTCTGTCTGTCTATCTATCTATCTATCTATCATCTATCTATCATCTATCCAGCTAACTATCATCAATCCATCTAAATATCATCTATCTATCTATCTATCTATCTATCTATCTATCTATCTATCTATCTATCTATCTATCATCTTTCTCTCTATCATCTATCTCACAGTCTACAGAGCAGGCCACATACACAATGTTTTGGCACAGTCTATGCTGGAAACACAAGTATTGTTATTGGTGTCATTGGCTACACTGCATCCTAATATGATTAAATTTTATGCTTTTACATAAAGTAGGATTTTTTTTTATTTCTGTAATTTGAGAATGTGGTAGAATAATGGAAGTCTGAGAATCTAGTAGAATGTAGTAAAAATGGAAAACTGTGAAGAAATAAAATGGAAGGTACTATTTTCTCATCTTTGTTCTGTCCCACTGCTGTGTAATAGACTATAAATGACTTTTTAAAATTCAGTTTAATTATGTCAGACAATGGACTGGAGTAACCTCCCATGGTCAGTAAGAGCTGATGGCCCCCACTCTGTGAGTGGCCACATAAATTCACAGCCTGTTTCTCACTCTGTAAAATGGAACTCATGTTCTGAACCTGCTTTTAGGGTTGTCGGGTGGATTAGAGACAATGTTTGCTCAGAGCCAGACACAAGAGCAAATATTTTCAGCAAAGCCTGTTTCTTCCTTCTCTGAAGACCTTCTTTAAGTCATGTAAATACAGGCATACCTCCTTTTCTTGTGCTTTGCTTCATTGCACTTCACAGATACTGTGGGGTATTTTTGTTTTTTCATTTTGTTTTTTAAATTGAAGGTAAAACCCTTCACAGCAAAGAGAGTATGACCCACTGGAGGCTCAGGTGACGGTTAGCATTTTTTAGTAATAAAGTATTGTTTAATTAGGGCATTGCATTGTTTTTTAAAGACATAACGCTATTGCACACTCAGTAGACTATGGTATAGTGTAAACATAACTTTTGTTATGTTTTGTTGTGTTATGTGCACTGGCAACCAAAATATTCATGTGACTTGTTTAATTATAACATTTACTTTATTGCAGTGGTCTGGAACCAGACTCTCAATATCTCGGAAACTATTTTGATTTAAATAAAACCTCATGCTTGGTTAACAATAAGTGATTCTTCTGGCAAGCCCAAAGTGAACACTGGGTGAAAATGAATTATAGTCCTGAAAACCTTCCCCTTTGAGAAGAACTTGACATGACAACCCTTCTGAGACACAGTTCTCTCTCTCTTTTTCCTGAACAGAGACATACCTGACTAAGGCACACTAAATCTAGAATGCCAAATTACTCCCTTACATTTCAAAGGTTTCTATGTACTCTTTCAAAGACATAAAATACTAGACCAGATATCTGCAGCCATTCAGAGTCACTAAGGCTGAAATTCTGGGCAAGAGTTTTTCCTTCTAACTGGGACCTTTTCTGCAAGTCTCAGTCCAAATGTCACCTGACAGGGAAGGCCTTCCTGACTTCAGGCCAGGTTCGATTCTGAGCAAAGTGACTCAGGAAAGCTCCTGGCAGTGGCGTGAGGGGACAGAGGCTCATGGCACATTACACCAGTAGAAAGGAACTTGTATGAAGTTCAGGGTCAGCCTGCAGTCTCCTCCTCCCCTCTCCCTCCCAATGGAAGTACCATGGTGGCTTTCCTGTAGGTCTCCTACAGGCAGGTTCTCGAGCCTTGCTGCTTCTCCAGGGGCATGAGTGACACCCATTGACAGGCCATCCTCCACAGAGGTCTGGCTTCTGCTAGCTGCAACTTCTTTCTTCTAGTTTGTTAGGATGCTGTCAGATGGTGAGATCCAGGAAGACAGACATGGATCCCCTAACACTTCACATAGCGCTCCTTTCCTACTTGGAGACGTTGACCTCTAACTGATACGTGGAATGGGTCAATGCCATAATCATTTCACCATAAATGAGGATCCGCTTTTCTCTAAGGAATTAATTTGAGATTTATACAGCGGCACAATGAATTGGGGTCTTAGCAGTTGTCTCCTGAGTGGACAGTAGAAGAGCAGAAGAAGGAGGCTGGGATGGGTGAGGTGGATCGGCGTAGTGAGGTGAGCAGATTTGCATTCTAGAAACATCTTTCTGGCCACTGTGTGGAGAACAGATGAAGTGGGGAAGCCTGATGGCATGAAGTCAGGTTCGGAGAGGGTTTCGAGGTCAGGGCAGTGGAGATGAAAAGGAGCATTGCTGAGTATGTGTCAGGAGCGAGTTCTTCTTTATTGTGGAAATTTGTGAGACAAAAATCATCAGTTGAGAAGTATCAGACCATATTTCAGGTTAAGAAACAACTGAAAAAGGTCATTAGAATAACCCAAACAGCTAAACATGGGAGGAAATAAGTGAAGAGACTCTACTTCCAGCTGGCGTGTCACCTTGGGGACATAATTTTCTTTATTTCCAATTCCTCATATTGCTATAGCGAAGGTGAGAAGGCTCATTCCTCAAGAAGTCAAACACAGAGCTACCATATTAACCAGCAGTTCCACTCCTAGGGGCATACCCACGAGAAATGAAAACGTATGTCCACACACACACTGTGAGCACTCACAGCAGCGTGATTCATCAGAATCAAAAGGTGGAAACAAGCCAGATGCCTGTCAACAGACGAATGGATAAACAAATTGAGATGTACACACACAATGGCACATCATTCGGTCATTGAAAGGAATGAAGTACTACCACATGGATGAATCTTGAAAACACTATGCTAAGTGACAGACACCAGTCGGTCACAAAAGACCACATATTGTAGGATTCCATTCATATGACAGGTCCAGAATAGGCAAGTCCATAGAGTCGGAAGGTGTTATTAGTCGTTGCTTAAGGCTGGGGGGACGGGAAGGGTAATGGGATGATAGCTTAATGGAACAGGGTTTCTTTTTGACATGATGAAAATAGGCTAAAAAAGAAGCCAGACCCAAAAGGTCACATGTTGTATGATTGCATTCTGTGAAATGTCTAGAAGAGACAAATCCATAGACACAGAAAGCAGATCAGTTACAAGGAAATGGGAGGAGGAATGGGGAGTTAATAGCTGGATAGGTACGGGGTATTTTTCTGGGGTGATGAGAAAGACTTGGAACTAGATGGGGTACTGGTTGCACAACATTGTGAATGTACTAAATGCCAATGGGTTGTACACTTTAAAATAGCTACTTGTATGTTATGTGTATTTCATGTCAATTATGAAAAAAAATGATGAGGGATCCATAGCGCATGGTACGTGTACAATGACTGTCAACCACTGTTAATCCCATCATTCTCGTCACTGTCGGCCATACTGTCATGCTTTTCTGCCCCGTCACCAGCAGGCCTGTTTTAAGGACTATTTTAAGGCACCACAATGCACCCACTTAAATATTTTTGAATGTAGAATAACTTGAGAAGATATTTTTAAAAATAACTTTCAAAATTAGTTGGCTACAAGGAGCTAATTTACTCTATTGTGCATACTTGAGAATTTTGAATTATGGTGAATTGAGAAAATCAAGCTTACGAATAGTTTTCAAACATAGTGGAATTTGCACATATTCAAAATTCAATAGTTAATGAATTGAGATAGCGTTCTAGTTTGTACACATTTGATGAAACAATTTTGATTTCATCATTTTCCTTTCTCATCTAGGCTTTCAAACATTTTCAAAGGCCTCTCAAAAAGTTATACACTAAAAGCACTATCCCATGAAGCCTAATGGGTAAATCAGCACCATGGCAATTGCCCTTTTGGCTTCTGTTCTATCTGTAAATAATCTCCACGAAAGACTGAGTCCAAGTAGTGCTCTTGATGTGTGAGGCCAAGTTGAGACATTGATACGGTTTTGAGGGTTTGGCAGGTCTTTCAATGTGAAAGGAAGCTCGATTCAGATGGGGTTCGGGTCATGGTTTAATGGTTTAGGGTAAGTACAAACAGCAAGGTGAGGGTTTTAATGCAGGACTCTCAAAAGAGCCTTGGAGAATAAACAATCCTTGATACTACTGACTGAAGAGTGGAATAGTTTGATGCTTACTTAAATCGATTTTTCTGGGAAGCTCCTATATTAACAATCAAGTTAGCAACTTCCACTTTCCCAGACAAGGGTTTCTTAGGACAGTAAAGTCACTGATGAGCAGAGTCGGGTGGGAAAGTCGTGTGAGGGAGGGCAGCTTCACGGTGAAGTCAAGTCAACGTTGACAGGAAGCTGTGGGTGTTGATGGTTTCTGCTCCTGAAGGTAATCTGAGGCCATGTCACAGAGCCCTTCAGTAGTATTCGGAGGAATGTGAATTTTATTTGGATGAAAGTGACGCAACCACAGCTTGTCATGGAACATAAACGTGGCAGCAGTTCCGGATGGAGATGAGATCCAAGACCAAGAGCTCTATGAGGTGGATATTGAAATAGTTCAGGCGAGAGGCGATGAGGACTGACTAGAGAGACTGTGGCATTTACTACCCGTGTGCTCATTCCCCCAGAAAGCACTCTGCTGGGTTTCATCTGAGTGGCAGATCCTGGTCTCCTGCTGGGGCACTTGGGAACCAGACAGGCCAGGGCCTGTTGGTGTGGTGCTTATACAGTTCTCATGCAGCGCACACGTGTAGCATGAGTGACTTCATGCCTCTGCACAGTAGCCTCCTGAGCCCAAGGCTCTGATTGTTTCAGGTGAGTCTCACCCGCCTCCAATCTGAAGCCCTCTGTAGTTTCCTATGGTGGACCTGACGAATGACCACCACTTTGGTGACGGAAAACAACACAATTTTATTCTCTTATAGTTCTGGAGGCCGGAAGGCCTGATACCAAGGTGTCAGCAGGGCCGCATTCCTAGTGGAAGCTCTGGTGGAGAATTGGTTTCTTGGCCTTTCCCAGCTTTTCTCGGCCACTTACGTTACTTGGCTAATGGTCCCTTCTCTGTCTTCAAGGCATAGCATCGTATCTACCATCTTGAAATCTCTCCTTCTGACTTCAGCTTCCATCATAATATCTCCTTCTCTAAATCAGATGCTCCTGCCTCCCTCTTATAAAGACCTTTGTGATTACATTTAGGGTCTACCTAGATAATTTAAGATAACTTCCTGTGTCAAAGGTCTTAACTTAATCACATCTTCAAAGTCCCTTTTGCCATGTAAGGTAATAGTCCCCCTCAGACTCCTCTCATTCACTGTAAACATGATAAGACCCTGTTAGCTTTTCTGTGTCTCTGTATTATCTTTTTGAGAGCAGAGACTGAGACTTAGCCATTGCTGGTTGAATCGAATCAGCTGAAGAGCAATGAATTATTTTACCTAGAAAGGAAAGAGTGATGAGAAATTCATACGATGCCAGTAACCAAATAAATGAAACCATACAGTGTGGACACTGTGTGCAAGTCTGTCCCCTCATTGAATGGAATGTATGGGGACCAGATGTGACCTGCCAATGGGCTTGAATTTGTGCTCGGAAAGAACCGCTTGTCTCCGAGTTGTGAGTCAGTGAATTACTAAGGTGGGCTGTGAAATCTCATGTTTGACTGCCTTTAGGAGTAGGGCACAGACTACCTGTCCAGGATAATCTGAGCGCAGCCATGCTTAAAATCAGGCAATGAACTGAATGAACAACTCTTTTGGATTCCTTTTGCTGCAGGAATCTCATGTGAACTGGGTCCTGTGCGAGTATCACTGCACTCTTTTTATCCGGGCTTCTCTTTCTCTTCCCAACTGTGCTCCTTTGAGATTGATTTGAACTACATACGTGATCAGGAAAATGCCAAAACATGAGTTATGCAAAAGCACCCTGCTCAGTGGTATCTATCTATACTTCCCAGAAACTAGATGCCTGAGTCAGGATACTGAATGCTAGCAAACAGTCTCCAGATCTCAATGTCTTATAATAAAAATCTGGTTTTTCCTCACCCGCAGTCAGATGCAGCCTGGGCATCTCTCTTGGGCTGTCCTGACGTGCTCACTCAGGGACCCAGTCGCGTCACATTTTGCAAAGCCACCATCTTTTTTTTTTAATTAAAGTTTATTGGGGTGACAATTGTTAGTGAAGTTACATAGATTTGAGTCAGTTCTCCTTCCATCACCATATATTTGATCCCCTTTACCCTCATCTACCCTCCCCCACCCCTTACCTTCTGGTAACCACTAAACTATTGTCTGTGTCTGTGAGTTTTTGTTTCTCATTTGTTTGTCTTGTTCTTTTGTTGTTTTTGGTTTATATACCACATATCAGTGAAATCATATGGTTCTCTGCTTTTTCTATCTTACTTATTTCACTTGGTATTATAATCTCAAGATCCATCCATGTTGTCACAAATGTTCCTATATCATCTTTTCTTACTGCCAAATAGTATTCCATTGTGTATATATACCACAACTTCTTTATCCATTCATCTATCGAAGGACAGTTTGGTTGTTTCCATGTCTTGGCCACCGTAAACAAAGCTGCAATGAACATTGGAGCACACGTGTCTTTATGTATAAACGTTTTCAGAGTTTTTGGGTAGATACCCAGGAGAGGGATTGCTGGGTCATATGGCAATTCTATTTGTTATTTTTTTTGGGAACCTCCACACTGCCTTCCATAGTGGCTACACCAGTCTGCATTCCCACCAACAGTGTATGAGGGTTCCTTTTTCTCCACAGCCTCTCCAACATTTGTTACTATTTGTCTTGTTGATGATAGCCATTCTGACTGGGGTGAGGTGATATCTCATTGTGGTTTTGATTTGCATTTCTCTGATGATTAGTGATGCTGAGCATTTTTTCATGTCTATTTGCCATTTGTATGTCCTCTTTGGAGAAATGTCTCTTCAGGTCCTCTGCCCATTTTTCAATTGGGTTGTTTGTTTTTTTGTTGTTGAGTTGTATGAGTTCCTTGTATATTTTGGATATTAGCCCCTTATCAGAGGCACTGTTTGCAAAAATCTTCTCCCATTCAGTTGGTTGCCTCTTTATTTTGTTCATGGTTTCTTTTGCTGTGCAGAAGCTTTTAAGTTTGATATAGTCCCGTTCATTTATTTTAGTTTTTACTTCCCTTGCCTTTGGAGTCAAATTCATAAAATGCTCTTTGAACCCAAGGTTCATAAGTTTAGTACCTATGTTTTCGTCTATGCAGTTTATTGTTTTAGGTCTTATGCTTAGGTCTTTGATCCATTTTGAATTAATTTTGTTATATGGTGACTGATAGAAGTCCAGTTTCATTCTTTTGCACGTGGCTTTCCTATTCTGCCAGCACATTTATTGAAGAGGCTGTCTTTTCTCCATTGTATGTTTTTTAAAGCCACCATCTTTACACATGACCTCCAGGGTCATGATGGAAGAGGAAGCAAGTGCACAAAAGATCATGCAAGGAGCTTTATGGCCAAGCTTACAGTTAGCTCCCAGCCCTTCTGCCCACTTTCCGTCAGCCAGAAACCAGTGAAATCGCCAGCCTAACTGCAAGGGAGACTGGGAAATTCATCCACCTGTGTGACCAGGCAGAGGACATGAGACTGAATATCTTGCCTTGCTCATCTCTGCTACAGCATGTCTAACCATAACAAGCATTGCCTGCGGCCTGATCCAAATGTTTGATTAATACAGTGTTTTATCCTAATACTCACAGATAACCTGGCAGCGCGGAGACCAAACCTTCAGGTCACTGACTGATGATGGTATTATATCGACCCACTCAGGGACTGCTTTTGCAACTCCGGACAACTTGCTCAGCCTGTGCATACAACTGAGTGGTAGTTTCCTAGAAAGAACAATGCCTGGGTTCATGACGAGGATAACATGTATCCTCAAGTGATTCGCGACTGGGGCTCGGTTTTGACTTTCTTTTCAGATAGTTTGATAAAGAACTAAATTCCAGATCATGTGGTTTCATGACATATGAAATGAAAGCAGGGCTTTTCTTTCTTAAACCTCAGCTGGCGTGTGTGTCCAAGCCTGCATGGAGTCAGCAAGGTGGCCATGCCCTCATGGCCAGGGGCTCCAGCTCTCCTGTCTGTGCCCGTTGTGGAGCCTGGGGCTCCCTGGTTGGATGGGGAGGGGATTGGCAGAGATGACTCCTAGGCCAGCTTACTGGTCTGTTCATCTTCCAGCACTGGCACCTCCAAAGCAGCTACAACCTTCTTCCCGGGAAAGCTTAGTGCAACGACAGTGGTCTTTGCTGCACGCTCTGGAAAGAAGGGAGCACCTGCTTCGTCAGAGTCTGATAGGATTCTTTTTACCATATAAAGGGAAGAATGGTCAAATCAAATATGCACTTGTCTCACTTCTCTAATTCTTTTCAAGTTTTGAATTCTTTACTACAGCCCTGACATTCAGCAAGGGAGTGTATGTGAAAGTGCTTCCTAGTGCAGTGCCTGACCTGCAAAAAATGCGAGTTGCTCTATTTATAAATGACCTTTCTGCCTGGTTCTGGCTTTCCTGGTAAGCTCACTGGCAGCGTTCCTCCCACTGACATGCAGATTTGTTTTCTCATCCTTCTGATCGTGGAGCAACTGAGAGAATGAGGGGCAGGCCTGCTCCCACTGAGGACCGTGGGCCACGGTGCTCTCACTCCACGACACTCTCACTCCACGACCCCGGCAGCTCCTAACTCCTTCTCACCGACACCAGCATGGCCAGCCCTGGACTTCCAGTGACTTATATGCCAACGCCTCCCACTTGGTACTCCCTGAAATAATCTTCTGAGGCTTTCTGAGTACAGGAGTCTGGCGGGAATCAATGAATGCCACGAGAATGTGTGAATGAGATGCATCACGGCCCGGGTGAGTGGACACTCTTTTTGACAGCACTGTTCACACATCTGCTTCATGGTACAATGTGCCTTTTTATTGGGAAACAAAATGTTCTCTCTTTTACCTCTTGCTGTCACAGCCCAGTGAAGATTCACCTATTGGGAAAGAAACAAAAGCCAAGATGTCTTTGAACTGAACTGTGTTACGTGTTTTCTTAACATTTTGGTCTGTGCCATCTGTCTTTGCTTAAAAGCACACATCTATTTATATCAACAAGCGTTTACATTGAATCCCGGGAGACTGATTCACACAGATGTTGCGTGATGTGGCTTTTAAATACAATTCATTTTGAAAAAAATGTGGCATTCATTTCTACCCCACTCCTTCCCCAATAAAATTAAATCCCAGAACTTTGTAAACCTTATATTCCTGTGTATACAAAATACATCCTTTTAGCTTTTGCATAGCACGTGACTCATGGTATTGTGATGGGTGGACTGATGAGTCATTTTTGTTGGAGGAGAGCTGGAGGATTGTGCTTGTGTGGGGCCGACTGGCTTTGAAGGCGAGTAATGGATTACTCATTCAAATAGAGACCAGCGTGAAGGTGGGAGCTGTGTACCCAGATGTTTACACAACCACTGCCTTGGCATGGAGCCCGCGGCACGGGAGAATTGGAAGTGGGTGGGGAAGCCCGGGGGTGGCGTTTTGGAGCTCAGCAATGCAGAGTCAGACACTGATGGAGAATTGGGGGAGGAGAGATGGAGGGTGAGACCACACTCCGCTGCATTTGAAAGTCTAGTCAGGCTGTGGGGTTTCTTGTGCTCTGTGGACTCTGGTCCATTTGCCTTTGAGTCCAGCGGGCTCTGTGGGCTTCAGGTGGGAGGGCCTCCTACCTCCTGGGCCCTAGGAGGTAGCACCGCCTCAGAGAAGCAGACTCACAACAGAACCTTGTTCTATTTTGGCCTGTTTGATTCTTCTCTTTATCTTCCCCATAGGTCCATCCCATTCGTCAGTGGCACACGGGAGATTTAATCCTATTCAACATCTATTTGTCATGTTTTGTGCCTAAACAGAGCGCATATTGATGGAATATAATTTGTGAAGGCATTTCTTTCTTATTCTATGACATGACATGCATAAGTTATATACACAGGGACCTCTTTTCTTGGAGGATAATTTATACTTAATAAAATCCACTTAAAGTGAAATTATTTAAGAAGGAGAATACGATTTCACAGAACCAGTTGGGGGGAAAGTGTGACAACGGGAACGCCATCTTGAAAAATAAAATTAAAATAATGAAAATAAGTATTTTGGCTTTTTAAAAATATGTTTTCGGTTATAATTGCAACAGCACCCTTCACTGCATCCTAAACAATTGCAGTATTTTCTCAATCCTCTCTTTTAACTCCATGACACCTTATATCCTAGGCAGGACCGGATGTTTCACTTTGTCATCAGTGTGCATCATTTTTGCACAGTGTTTTCAGATGGTTTCAATATCTGTCTGTTAATAAGACTGGTGTAGACACCCAACAGACTACAGTTAAAACTGGTGTTGGATGTGGAAGGGTTTGAGTGTCAGCTACTTCTCTAAGTGGTCAATTCATCAGGGACTATTTAAGAATTATGGTTACATTGGCTTTGTTATAATTATTTATTATTATAATTCTAATTTTAGGAGAAATTGTCTGATAAAAAGTCCCCTCTTTTACACCTACTGGTGTTTATTAAGGGCAAGGCACTTTATCTCCATTAGTTCATTTAAACCTCATGATGACCCAATAATTTAAGTATGACTGCCCAGTTTTATAGATGTGGAAATCAAAGGCTCAGAGAGGTTAAGTCACATGTCTGACATCACACAGTGGATAATGGAGGAGCTGAGATCCACAGTCGGGTGTGGCTAATTTCAAAGCCTGTGGCCCAACCTCTCTACCCACGTCGTCCCAACCAACTGTGCAGGATGGATAAATATCTAAAAGTCACATCTATCCACAGACAGTAACCAGCCCTCAATTTTCCAAACCGCTGAACCTCTTGCCTTGACTGAAAGGAACCCCTCTCAATTCAGATGACAGGTGAGGGAGCTGGTTTAGGCCATAATTTTAATTGTATGCACCTCTGTTATAATCCACCGCCACTTCTCTGTTACTGTCCCCTAGCATATAACTTTGTATATCAGAGCATCAGAAGCATATTCCCACAAGGAATAGCTTTCCAAAAAATGGAAACATAACCTGAGAGTGATTGTCTCTATAGGTCATGTGTATTTCTCTACTGGATTTGAACCAAGTTGATACCTGCTATGACAAAGGCCCTGCGAGAGCACCAGAGACATAACCGTGTGCAGACAAGCCCTCCGACAATATCTGCGGCTTCTTTAATGTCAAACAATGGACTGGGCCATCTGCAGGCCACACTGTGGACAGCTTCCACTTGCTCTTACTGTGTCCTGTGAAAGCCTGGTAAAAATGCCGAATCCTTTGTGGGTGCTGAGAGCACCGCATGGACTTCCAACAGACAGGCAGAGGCAGCTGAGTCACCCGGTGTTTCTTATGGTGGCTCCTGATTGGCTGCTGGGCTGGGCTGCCCTGCCCACAGGGAGTGGTGCTATGGGCATGTGTGATGGTTTGGACTGAGGAAATCAGATCTCCAGCACAACTTGGTGGCTTACAGGTGAGTTCTCAGGCCCAGCCCTAGGAAAGCTTGTGTCAGACAGATCACCGTTCCAAGCTTCAGTTTCCTCACTGCTAACATGCGGAAAAGAATCAGGAGCCATTTCGCTGGTTAAAGTCTGTGAGAGTATATGGTCAGCAATGAAAAGCTGCTTTCTAGGGAAGGGCTGATGTGCAGCAATTGGACTTTGCACAGAAAGTCAATTTTTACCCTTAAGATTAGTGACTCTTTAATGATAAAATCAAGTTGCCATGTTAGAAGACACTTTTGTTTTTTGGAAGAAGACATCTGGGTATACAAATCCAAAAGAAAATCAAAGCCAATACATTCCAACTTAGTGCTTCAAGGAAACAAACCTTCCGTGAACTTGAAAACTACTCCGAGAATCTGCAACTGACATTACATTGTGTCCCAAATGATTCTGCTCTAATAAACAACCCCTGTCCATCATCATAGTTAGCAGAAAAGTAATTTACAGATAGGTTTAAGTTTGATATACAGCATCTTCCCATTGTAAACCCCTATTTAATGCACTAAATTCCAAGCCCTCTTACTCATTCGTGTAGGGTGTACATTTGCATGCGACATATCTGCAATTAGGCTTAATTAAAGCCACCCACTTAGAGCATGCTGCAAGACCAGCATTTAAAAATAGGAGCTGCATAATTTAGGGTCATTAATAGGAACGGATTGTTTACTTTATGAAAGCTTAAAAAACAAATAAGGATCAGCAGTTTTCTCATTTCTAATGAAAACACGGAGGGCAGAGCATATTTGGAGGGGACCCCTTGCTCTATCTCCAGGAAAGGCTAGCTGTGCCAGGCTGCGGCAAGTTGGTACTGCACCCTGGGGCCAGGGGGAGAGGAAAGCCCCTTCCTTGGGCAGAACAAGGCAAGTCAGGTGGTGGCTGGAGTCAGCCTCCCCAGGCCCCTGGGGACCTCGGAACTCAGCCTGAATTGCATAGCCAAAGGTGGCCCACAGCCCTCATTCTGGCAGAGAACTTCTGGAACTAATTCTTCGTCATCGCTGGTGCTGTGCTTACTGCACGCATTTTTCTAAAGCCACAGTGAAGCTATTAATGAAACTCCTGGCTCACCCACAGTGTATTACTACCTGCCCGCAAATAAACAGTTGATGTACACGATGGCGCCATTGGACCCGGTCCACATTCTTTGGCCTGGCTGGTGGGCTTAAGTTAAGAGCGTCCTCCTCACTGAGACAGTGGGGACTTTCAAAGCAGGTGTGAGGCAATGAGACATCCAACCTCTACCAGAAGCCCAGCTGACCTCAGGAATTCAAAATCTACCCAGCTGGTGCCTGGGACGGGGGTGGGTGGGAAGGTGACAAGTTACACTCAAGCAGGGCACCAGAGACTAATATTTATTGGTTGATACCCAGTGAGAAAAGGAAAGATTCTTCTGGCCATGTTTTTTTCCTAGGCTTGAGCTGGATTTTATTCACAAAAATCAAGAATAAGTATTTATAGTGTGTATATATGTGTGTGTGTGTGTGTGTGTGTGTGTGTGTGTGTGTGTGTGTGTGTCTTACTAGACAACTAACCACATAAAAAGCTGAGTTTCTATTTCTTCCCTTTATAATAAAAATAATTTTTAACCTCGCGCTCTGGGCTCGGAGTATCATTTTCAAGCTGTGAGTAGGTTTATTGTGTAGTAAATGGTGCCTGGATTAATTGCGAGAGAAGCAGCCTTACCCACCAATGTCTAAAGTCAGATCTGGCCTGTCTAGAAATCCTGTCCCATGTTTTGGGTACCACTGTTTGTCCTTTATAGTTTTATAGGTGTAGTCAATCTCGTTCCAAATTTCCACTCCTACTTTTTGTCTGAGGGAGTAGGGTAAGTTGACTTGAGATTGGTTTAGGTTCACAAGAAAATGATGTGACTCTGTTTCTGATGTGTTTATGGTGTCGATTAAATAGGATTTTGTACCTATTATAAAATAAAAACCAATTCATTTAGGACAGGTATACCACAGGGTTTCTGAGGCTCAGCACTGCTGACTTTTTGGGCCGGATCATTCTTTGTTGTGAGGGGCCATCCTGGGCAAGGGAGGATGTCTGGTGGCATCCCGGGCCTCTACCCACTAAATTAGGAGCACCCCACCTTAGTTGTGACAATGAAATGTATTTCCAGATGTTGCCCGATATAACTTGATTAATCAGAGTGGGGAAATTAATTCTGCCCATCTCAGTGTCTAAAATAACTTGAACAAATTTTATTTTTTGGAGATATTCAAGGCGTTACTGAATCTCAAGATTGTTTATCCTCTTCAAGAAGTTAACATCTACTTCCTTAATCACTTTTTTGTCTTTTGTTTTCTTTGCAATTTACCTCCAAAAATTTTAGGATTTAGAAATTCAACTGTACATTAGCCATCGTTGCACTATATAAATGAGGTCGATTTTCTGCCTGACCCAAGGTAAAATGTGTGATTTCCATCGGCTCTTCAACCTCTTTCTACGTTGACCACATTTCTAGAAATCCGTTCCTACTGACCCTTTCTGGGGCTTCTCTAGTGAACACTTTCTCCCGGCCATGGAAGAGGGATGTCACACATTTATCCTTATCTTTAAAACTGGCTGATGGTGATTTCCACGTCTCCTCTTGATCTCCTGAAAATCTATTGCTGTCCAGACTTTGTGAAGTGCCCGATCAGTGTGCTGCCAGCTGCACCCAAGGAAAGTGGTCATTTCCTCAGGACGCCGTGTAAATGCTTAATCACCTGTGTGCCCCGAGCTGCTCTCAGGCTGATGCATCACGACTTTCTGAGGTAGCTCCCGATTTGCTGGTGTGGAACGGTGTGGATACGGAGCTAGTGAGCGAGAAAGCAAGTTGTTGAATCCTGTGGTTTTAAAATAACACGAAACAAAACAGTGTTAGACCCTGTCTGTACAGGCAATGGAGAGAGTTCTGCTAAGTGGATTCAGCTCATGTGAAACATAGTTGCGTCTGGGAAGTCTGCATGTGGAGGAAAGGCTTGCGGGTGACGGTGGAGGTACTTCTATTTTGACTTTATATGCTTTTGCTCAGTTTTAATGTTTTGAATCTGTGTTACTACCTTTATAACTTAAATGAGTACAACTTAATTTTTCCCTTTCTGTTTGTCACTAGAGTGGCACTTCTGTGTTTTCACTTCTGACTTTTTTTCCTCCTGACATTACCTTTCACTTTCAGTTTGAATAGGGGGCATGATTTTCACTTGCCTTTGGCTGTACAACAAATGATACCCATCAGTCGTTTCACCTTGCCTCAGCCTACGGGGTGTGTGCTACTGCACGTTGCGGGGAAACTTGACAGTGTTGTCTAAATATGTCCGACGTTCCTTGTTTGTGGCAGCAGGGGCATTGGGCAGAGCAGGATTGGCAAGGCCTCCCCCACTTCGCCCAGCCCCATGGGCTCCTGAGCTGCAGAGCTCAACTCAGATCTCTAAGTTAGAGACCCTACAGAGAACAGGCAGACAGAGGGAACTGTTAGGAGAGAAGACTTAAGCCAGTGGGGATGTGAATGCTGACGGAGAGTGAACATGCAATCACCTGCTCTGACTGGGCCTGAAAGCACTTACTTTTAATAAGATGCATCAAAATAAGGACAAGGAAAAATGCCCGAGGCCAGACAGCAGCTAAACCCAAGGACTGGCCTTGTGACGTGTCCTGGGGCCGCCATAACAAAGCACCACAAACTGGGCGGCTTACGCAACGGAAATGTGTTCTCTCCCAGTTCTGGGGGCTGGAAACCTGATGTCAAGGTGTCAGCAGGGCCATGCTCCCTCTGAAGCCTGCATGGGAGGATCCTTTCTTGCTTCTTCCAGCTTCTGGTGGTTTCTAGTAATCCCTGGTTTATCGATGCCTTCCTCCAGTCTTTGCCCCCATTTTCACCCAGGCTTCTCCTGTGTCACTGTCTCTCAGCCCCCTTTCCTTTCCTTATGGAGACACCAGTCATGTTGGATTAAGGGTCCTCCCTAATCCAGTATGCCCTCTTCTTAATTTAACTAATTGTAACTGTAAGTAATCCAAATGAGGTCACATGCTAGGGTGCTAGGGGTGGGACTTCAACATGTCATTTTAGGGACATAATTCAACCCATAACACACTCCTCTACAGGCTTTGTTTTCTGCCTGCAGTCATTACTGCATCTTTCTGGATGGACCTAGGTGTGGAAATTGGGGAGGGAGCAGTCCTTTTGCAAGTTTCCTCTCAGCCCCAAGTGCTGGCATTTCAGAGGCCCCTTCCAAGCCATCTTCTCCCACACTTCCTCTTGTCACCACAGAAATGACACCAAATCTGTCCTCATCGGCTGTGTGCCTTGGGCCCACACTTGGAAAATATAAGAAATTGGAGTTCTGATGCCAGAGCTGCAGTTTCAGGATAATAGGAGTTCCAGGAAGAGAGAACAGAGAACATGATTAGAAGTCCTTAAAACACGATTTAAGAAACTTTTCCAGGAATGAAAGACACCAGCTTGTAGGTCAAAAGGTCCCAGTAGTACAATGGATAAAAATGGACACTAAAAATAGACAATGGATTACAATATGCCTACACTAAGGCATATGCCTACACTAAATTTCGGAACAACCAGAGCCAAAATAAGATTCCATAAGCTTCCAGGAAAAGAAAAAGACAGAAAGAATCGGGACTCAGAATAGCTTTAGTTTCCCAGCAGCAACCCTGGGAACTGGAAGATAGTGGATAGTGGAGAATCCTAGAGGAAGGTGATTGGCAACCTGGAATTTTATACCCACTGAAGCTATCAGTGAAGTGCAAAGGCAGAATAAAGATATTTTCAGAAATTTGGGGGAGTAATTACAAGGAACAGGTTAAATATTCATCCTGCAACTAGGATTGAGCTCAAAAATTGCCCTGAAGGAAGAGTCAGAAACATAAAGAGATTAAAAAAAATTACACACAGTTACAAGGGCTTATGCAAAACACAATATGCATTCTGCAGACGGTTGGCAAACGTAAAGCCTGGTGTGGAAGACGGAAGAGGATGGAAATGGGAGGGAATATGAGGAGCGGTGCCCTCCCTCCTAGAGGGGAGCGGGAGCAGAGGGCACAGGGACCTTTGTGTCTTCCACTGAAATCATCTTGGGATAGGACACCAATGTCACAGCCTCTGAGGAGCTTCCATCGAAATCGCAGGGGCCCCGTTCTATCCCTGAGAGACTTTGCGTTGGTATCTTAAGTCAGCTCGGGCACCACAGCAGAGCACCACAGACTGGGTGGCTTAAACAGCAGAAATGTCTGTTCTCAGTTTAGAAGGTGCTTTGGTTTCTTTGGAGGCCTCTCCTTGGCTTGTGGGAAGCTGTCTTCTCTCTGTGTCCTCACCTCATCTTCCCGCTGTGCCCATGTCCGAATCTCCCTTTTTTATACGGACACCAATCATATTGGATTGGGACCCACCCTAATAACCTCTTTTTAACTTAGTCATATCCTTACAGACCTTATCTTCAAATAAGACCACATTCTGAGGCCCTGGAAGTTAGGGGATCAAGGTATGAATTTCAGGGGGGTAACGATTAGGCCCATAACAGCTGGACCGGTAACCTTCCAAGATTCAGTTTCCTCACCTCTATTATGTACAGAACAATAATGCCAAGCTCTCAGAGGTATTTGAGAATCAGCTGGATAAAGTATGTGATAGTATATTGTCCAGTGCTAAAGCTCCAAACACACCTCGATGGTCATTTCTGCAGGTCTAGAACCAGGTCTTTGGCTCAGTTCTCCATTCCATGCGTTGCTTGGTCTCACTAAAGAACCATTCCCCACTTTTCATCGGAAACCATATTAGCAGGCCTTTATCTCACAATGTTTTTCCGTAATGTCATCTCATGGTTTGTTGCTTTGATCTGATAAAACCAGATCACTCAGATCAGCAGTTTAATCTTTTGTGTTTGGCTGAAGTTCTGGCCAGATCCGTTCAGAGGGTAAGAAGCAGAAGTTTGTCCCTACAGTTGCTTCTCCTCACTGCCCAGACTAAGATGCCTTTATCCAAAGAAAAACGGGCTTTTTATTTAATATAAACAGAAGCACATATAAAAGTTTGGGCTTTTTGAAGGTTTGAAACAAAGGCTCCTGTTTTTTATTTTTGCCCAACTTGGCATTTTCGTGTGGACCGTGACAGGGGCCCCCTTTTCATAGAAGGGAGGTACCCTCCCTACTCGGCCCCCAGGGCTTCCCGAGTAACACAGTATCTAATAATGGGTTATTGGAGTCAGAAGCGTTTGTGGGACTGCGTGGGAGTATGATTTTGCCTTCTAATGAGAAATAGATTCAAACTTTGTTGGCATGGCAGATGGGAGCTGTGTTTACATGCTACCCTGAAACCCAACCAAAGAAATGGAGTGAAGTCCTCCAAGGCTTCAAATGTTGTCTTGCACAGCAGGATGCAGCAAATTTATCAGATAAGCATGAACTGCTGTTGAGAAAACCCCAGAAACTACTGGCAGGGTAGACAGAGGCTGCTGAAGGACAGGGGTCACCAGAAAAATCCAGAAACTTCCAGAAATTAATGGAGACTTCCTGAAAAGAGGTTCTTTAGTTTAACAAAATTGTATCAGTTTTATGTGTATATATATATATATGTATATATGCTGTGTTAGGCCTTGTGGGTGAGACAACATTGTCACTGTTGTCAGGGGGTTACTGTGTGTGTGTGTGTGTGTGTGTAGAGTGTCAGGAAGAAAGGACAGTCGAGATGGCTCTTCTGATCATGATACGAGGCAGGAATATATCATTGTGCTCAATATCATTTTGCCCACCCTCACCTTCTTTCCTGGTCAATCTTTATCCGTTATCCTGCTTTATTTTTCTTCAGAGCAGATCAGACATAATGCTACATTACACCTTCATTCGGTTATCATGCTGGTTGTTTCTGTCCCCCTTCCAGACTGTAAATTCCACCAGGGCATGACTTTCCTTTATTCCCAGCATTTGGAGCTCTGCCTGGTATAATTAGGCACCCTACACAGGTGTTGAGTGAACAAATGCCAAACAGAAGAATAAGCACAAGTATGAGAGCCCGAGAAGAGGGACTGAATGCCCCTGAAGGCGGGGGACAAGAATTTGGGCGTCCTGCACCTAGAGGGGATGGGGACCTGAGGACCTGGGATTCGAGGTCCACCAAATGGTGGAACGTGTGGGACGGCAAAAATATGAAGCCGTGTGGATCTTTATTTTACATTATGATAGATAAAATATTGTATCATCCAAAGATTGTTTTCTAAGTCTTGTTATATAAGTGACACAGGCGCATACACAAAAATGTACGAATGGGCATGGGACATGAACAAAAGAAGAAATATACCTAGTACCTAGTTTATGAGAAATAGTCCCACTAGCCATTGGAAATTTTAGGAAAAGCCAGTTTTTGCCTGTGAAATCCACAGGAAAAACACAAAACGTCATGCTATTCCCCAATACTGGCAAGGACGTGGTAGACAAAATATTGATAAAAGAGATACCCAAGTGTTAATATTTTTTACGATGGTGGAATTATGGGTGATATTTCTCTTTATTTGGCCTTTAAAAATAGTTTCATTTTATATACACAAGCACATATTTACAAACATACAACATGTCACTGTCTTAGAGGAATCCCAGTTTGGGCTGTGACAAGGCAAGGGGTCCACTGCCCACACAGGTGAACATAATTGGTCTGAAGAAATATGGGGGCATGAAAACTTCTAAAAACTTCTCAACACCTCTACCCCCTCAAAAGAAATGTGCTTAAGTTGTAGCTATGAAAGAATGAGCTTGATGATTTTTTCTGGCTTGTGGAATCTGTTATTATTTTGTGCACATTGCTGGAACTTGAGCTACTTAACTCTATTCATGAACTTGTCAGAACATTCATGAAGATAGATGTTATCATGTAATCAAGAAAGAGACCACGAGGGTGTTACCTAAGAGTATCAGCTGTAGAGAAAGCCCGCGAATGCCAGGAAATGCAGAAAAAGTGGTTCAAGATGACCAGATCCCAAGAAACTGGTCAGAATAGAGGAAGAATAACCAATCATTATGTTCCTCATGTTCACACAACCCTTTTTTTTTTTGGGGGGGGGGAGCACTGAACAGAAAAGGGAAGTTAGAGATTAAGTGTTTCCAGGATGCTTTAAAATTTCACCTGTTCTAAGGAAAAAGCACTGTTACTGTGAGATAACACTCCAAAAGCTGAGAGAGCCCCTTAGAAGATTCTGAGGTCTGGTCACTGGTGCTAAGACTAAAAGACAGAAGATGAACCTTCTGTGAGTCACGGAATCCACACACTGTGAAACCAGTTACAGCCACTGTGGCAAACTGGGAGTCTGCATTCCAGGCAGACCTATATGGGGTTTTCTTGCACATGGGATGGTTTGCAGACCCCCAAGAGAGAACGTGTTCCTGTTGGGACGTTGGTGATGGCAGACCACGTGATCAAGTTGACTAAAGGTGTGGGCAGCGCCCTTTTCTGCCCCACCCGGATCATGGACCCAAGAGCTGTGGTTCATTATAACAGATTTTCATCAGAACAACCTATATGTGCGTGATGCTTTGTAGCCTACAGAATCTGTTTACATAGAATCAGTTTGATTTTCTTTTCAGCCCTGTTGGGTAGGTAGATCAGCTATCATTACTCCCATCTACCTCACAAGAAAACCCAGCCTCAGGAGGTGAAGTGGGTTTGCTCAGGGTGCACAGCCAGTAATAGGATCAGGTTGTCAAGATTTCAGTTCAGCACTTGCCCCTGTATCAGTGATTCTCCATCAACGGTCTTCAGAGTCATTCTTAGGGGTCCAGGAACCCGTATTTTCCACACATGTACTTATTGTAATAAAAGACAAACTAACATTGTTAATGAATTCACAGTGCCTTTTGTCATTATAGCTCTTAGTTTATGAAGTAGCTCCTCCTGTATTTATGGAGTTGTATTCATGGAGAACCTACTATGTATCAGGTGCTTTTCTAAAAGCTAGGGATACAGATGTGAGCAAAACAGAAAGTCTCTGTCCTCTTGGAGTTTCTTTTCTTGTTAGGAGAGAAAGACAATATGTGTTAAGTAATCTTCGTCTGACAAATATCTGCCTTTAGCACAGTGGACAATTTATGAAAACTCTGAGGGGGAAATCAAGTTGGTTTTGCTAAAAATGTAATATCTCTCTTCCTCTCTCTCCATCTTTTCAATGCCGTGCTTAGCTTATCATTTCCTTGTCTTAACTAGACTTGGTTAAAGACTGAGCTACATTTGTTTAGATAAGCTCCATAATATTAAAAAAGAAGAAGGTGAAGTACATAGAGTTTCCAATCCAGAGAACATTCTGTTCCCTTGTCTTCAGTTTACAACAGAATGTGCTTTAGAAGACAAGCTATAGCTTGTAAAACGATTGTGGAAATAATCTGAAGTATGAGGCATCCATCATTTATTATGTAATTGGAGAATTCTGGCAAGGAGAAATCTTTGGCTGAAAGCAAAGCAAAGCTGTCTTTATTGTTCTTAAACAAAATTGAAATGTATCTGTTTCTTCAATAACATCTTGATGGCAAGCAGTTCCTCTTTTAGCCTGCCATGTGAAACTTGCCAAGTTGGGTGTCACACAAATAATCATTATGTTGGGACAGTGTGAGAGTTTCTTGGGTAAGAAAGTCAAATTTTTTAAGTGTTGACATTTTGTTAAGTAGGTTTTCTTTTATAAAGCCCACTCAAAGTCTTACATTTAGAACTATGATGTTTTGTCTCCAAAATCAGTAATCTTTAACAGCACCCAAGATAATTTTGAGAACTGTCTATGCTTTAAAAGCATTATGATACCATTATTCCATATATTGACCCTGTTTTATTAGATGCATGACTCAGTCTTTTCCAGCTATAAAAATGCTTCCAGTTCAGTCAAGAAAATGAAATTCTCTTAATGATCTTTTTATTGACTTTCATGAACAAAAACATTTCTCCAATGACACCTTCCATCCAACACTTGGGGAGGTCCAACATCTTGTGAATGGATCTTGACTTTTATAAAGCGACCTTTCTGCATCAGCTGTCCCTGGGTCTAGGCCTGGTGGCGGGCTGAGACATTGTCCACTTTCTGGAGGAGGGAACGTCTCCACTATCCTCACCTCCATTACAATCACTCTCTATCTTTTAATCTACTTTATTTTTTTCACAATACTTCATACTCCCTCAACTATATTACGCATAAGCAGTGGAATTGCCATAAGAATTATAGTGTCTCTTGTGGCTCACTGCTTGTTGAATGTTGGTTGTGGTTCTCCATGTCACTCAAGTGGACCTCCCAGAAAGTGCTCCCCCTCCTGGAGGAGGTGGGGATTTTTCCAGGCCTGACCTACCCTGTCTGCAGCATCCTGTCCTGGGGAATCCAGCAGACACATCCTCTCAGCCTTACTAGGGTGACAGCAGGGACACAGAGAAGACAGTCCCACACGTCAAGTGCTTCTCCCTGCCTGGTCCATGCGGAGGGGTTTATCTGCGTGACTCAGGAGAACCTCACAAATGACGGGAAGAAACCAAGGCTCTCAGGGGGACAGTGGCTTCCTGATTCCGGGGGAAGGAAGGGGATCCTGCAGAGACAGTGTGAGTGCAGAGCCCCTTATGTGTCTGATGTCCCAGATGCTGGGTGAGCACGCTCTCTCCTCTCCCATCCCTGGGACTATGGAGAAAGGACCACCATAGTGCCCAGCCATGGAAGGTGCTGACAAGCACAAGTTCCTACCTTCCGTGCTATCCCTAAATACCGCTCCTTTTGCTTATGGGACTCTGAAGTCATTCCCATCTGGGAAAGTCTTCCCTCCAAATGAGAGAGAAATGCAAACGACATAGCAACTTTATTGTCACCGTGTCGTCCATGGCAAATATCATGGCTTTCACCCCAAGAGTCATTTGCAAAGACAGCTCAACTGGGTAGAGAACTTCTGTTTATCATCTGCCTCTCTCTCTGGATGTCAGCTTCTTAAGGCAGGGTTTCTTCTGTTTTGTCTGCTGCTGTGTCTCGTGCCTACAACAGTGCCTGACACAAGGTCATTGCCACCTAATTTTGTGATGTTTTGAGTGAAGGGATGCATTGAGCACTCTCCGTGTCAAAATATTAAAAGTTGTCAGTGTTAAATTACAAGGAAAATTTAAAAATGTAAACTAACATCTCTTTCATACACTGTAACTTAAACATTTGAAACATTGAAAATCAAAGTGTTTTATTTCTTGCTATAGAACTTATCAAGAGTAGTTTGAATAGCGTTGCCTTCTTCTCATCATATAACTTATAAAGTGAGCTGGCATCTTTCCTATGCCTGGGCAAATTGCCACACTCCATTCTAAGTTTGAATCAGCTTTCAACATTTTATCCTTTGTGCTTTCAATGTTGTGACATACGTATGAGAGCTCCTTTAATGAGAAGCTTTTTTGCTGGTGTCACTTTCTCTGGGACACTGTCACCCTTCATATCACAACCACTGTCCTCTTTTATGTCATTAAGTGGCCTTCACTCAGTCCCTCTGGCTTCATATAGAAGCCTCTGGAACAGCGACAGTGCCAACATTCCCCAACACGCTATTTTTCTGTAAGTCTGTGTCCACCTGATTCAAATTTCACTTCCAACATTATCAATATTTTTCCTTTGCTGCCCTTTCCTTTCCTTTTTTTTTTTTGGCAATGATCTCCTTCTTTCCATTATCTAGTTTTGTAAAATGTCATGTGGGTTTATTCGTGGGATCCAAGGAGGCAACCCAACTAACTACATGCTTTACCATCTGTGTGTGACCTGAATCACAGATGTTTAGTCACCAGTCACCAACAGACGGAAAGAAGTGATGCTTATTTGCACCATGATTTGTGGACTGAAGTGCTAGCAGCAAGGCTGGTACTTTCTGTAATTGCTCACAGTTTGCGTGCCCTGGTAACTGAGGTTTGAACCGTGTTGCAGGGGTACTGGTGCTGTCTGCCTAAACCACGGTAACTGAGACCCGTACATGTAAGAACAAAACGAGGACCCCACGCTTCAATTTCTAACCCTGATGACAGGAGTTCATGACACTGCTGTGGGAAATGTGGTGGTTCAGTGGGTCCCTCATGCTATTTCCATGCTCTAGAGACCACCTTTTCCATCTGCTGAGAAAAATGAGTTAAGTTTCTATAATACGCTTCTGGAGTGAGGGGTTTGGGTCCAACCCCTCAGCCACTTGTTGGCTGTGTGACTTTGAAAATTTTCCAAACCCTCTGTGCCTCAATTTCCTTTTTGGTAACATAGCGATGGAATGAATAATACCTTCTCACGAGGTATTCATGAGGGTTAAATAAGGTAATATACACATTACACTACTCAGCACATAGTAGGAGCTGTGATTGGGTGAGCTATTATTTTTATTCTTTAAAATAGCTCACACTGGGCATTTCCTGCATGTGGAGCAAACAAACTACAGGCATTACCTTATCTAATCCCCACAATAGTCCTAAAAGGTGGTTCATTTTACAGATGGGGAGACTGAGGTTTGGTGAGATATTTAATGTTCCCATGGTCACACCAGACTCAAGGCTGTCTGACTTCAAAAGCAAAGATTTTAATCACTTTGTTATATTCCTCCAGTCATCAAATTCGGAGGACATCTTTCCCATATATACAGCTAAACACAAGCACACATTAAGTCAATATTCTGCCTAAACTGTTCATTGCACAGCAAGACAAGTCTCATCTATACCCGTTCCTTGGTTATTATCACCGTCACAGGAACCTTTCTGTCTGTATCCTGAAAAGTAGAGTTCTCCCCTCTGGTTTATTCTTTAAGGTTTATATAAATTTAGGTGACAGAATGGATTTACTTGTCACAAAATCAGCATCTTACCACCTTAAGCTGATAGAACTGTCTGAGCTCTGTCATAATTTCCAGGTAGCTTCAGATTAAATTCCTTTCATTCTACTGTGAGGTGTAACTACTTCTCCTGGGAGTCATTGAGTTCGACTCTCTAATTTGATTTGGAAAGAAAGGAAGCGGATCCTCTCTGCTTTATACCCAGCAAGGCATTTCCGTGCATTTGGGAGATTTTCAGATATCTGCGTAGGTGTTTTTAATAAGTTCGCCTAATTGTATTTCCTCTCCACTAAAAAAGAAATGCCCTACTCTAATGGGCTTAATCTTTCTAAATTATTTTCTGGTTTTAATTGTGCTGGTCCCCACAAGCACCTAATTTAATTACAAGGTTGTAATGCTTTTCTGTGAGAAGCTTGCCTGCACATTAGGAATGCTGGGATTCAAATGTTCGGGGGCGGGGTGAGGGTGGGGGTGGGGTGTGGGGAGCACGCCTGTTCACTTTCTCAAGAGTGAGCAGAAAATGCCCCAATGTGTGCCTTGGGGTCTTTGGAAGGTGTGGAATGTGAAGGAACCCAACTCAGTGGGGGGCGGGGTGGGGGTGAGAAAAGCCCCAGTCCTGTCCCAGGACGAATCCACGTGGAGCTGACAACTGGGACCCATCGTCCATTGCTGGGAAACGTCTTCGTTTTCAAACCCATTTGCTTTGGCTGAAATGACAGCAAAGCAACTGACCCAGAACCCTGCAATAGATGCAGGAAAAGTGTGTCCCACTAAACAATGTGTCCTAGAGTGACTCGTTGAGCAGTTATGTTTGTAGCAGCTTTGAAAGATGCTACGCTACGTGCCAAACAAAGGGAGAAGCAGAGGAAAAGGAACTGCGTTTTTACCGTCGTGGGAGAAAGCTGGCTCTGCTCGCAGTGGGGAGGCTTCGGCTGCAGCCACTCGCTTGCTCTCAGGGGGAGCTGCCAGCGTTGCCTTCCTCACTTGGCCCTGTATTTGCATGTCTGCACGTCCCCTTCCAGCTTTATCTCTCTTCAAGTGCAGCAGCTGTCCTCCCTGACCCTCTACCCCAAACATGAGCTTAAAACAAACCACTGACGCTTCTCAAATCCTGCATGAGTATTTCAGGAGTCCAGACCCTCCAGGAGATCAAAGCAGGGGCCAATGGTGGCCCAAAGTGGCTGGCACTACCACAGGGCCACGCAGAGGAGCAGGCACTAGACCCCTTACACATTCTGCCTCAACAACCCCGGGGGTCTTGGGCTGGAGGAGCCGTGGTGTGAAGCCATGTACCCAGGTACTGTTTCCATTTTCCTGGTAAGATATCTGCTAAGTCTGGAGAAAGGAAAGAAGGAAACTCTATTCATAAACGTGTAAGTTTTAACTAGGTAATTAATGTCCTCACCACAGAGCCAAGGGTGGAACCAATGCTGAACTGAACCCAGTTCTGAGTCCAAAGCCCTGATCGTCCATTGGACCATGGAGCCTGTTATGGACTGGACGGTGTCCTCCGCAGTCACCTGGTGAAGCCCTCCTCATCACCACGTGACCATATTCAGGATAGGGCCTTGAAGGAGGTCACTAAGGTTAGAAGAGGTCATCAGGGTGGGGCCCTAACCCAATGTAAGAAGAGGAAGAGACAGGTTCTCTCTCTCTCTCTCTCTCTGTCTCTCTGTCTCTGTCTCTCTCTGTCTCTCTCTGTCTCTGTCTCTCTCTGTCTCTGTCTCTCTCTCTGTCTCTGTCTGTCTGTCTGTCTGTCTGTCTGTCTCTCTCTCTCTCTCTCTCTCTCTCTCTGTCTCTCTCTCCCTCTGTCTCTTTCTCTCTCTCCCCCCACATGTAGAAGAAAGGCCACATGGGAAATTTGCTGGCACTTTGGTCTCAGACTTCCTGCCTCCAGAACTGTGAAGGAATAGACGTGGCAGATGAAGCCACCCAGCCGGCGGTGTTTGTTCCGGCCACCTGAGCGGACTGTAGCACAGCGCTGGAGGCGGCCACGGCCCACAGCCACCGTGTGGGTGGGGAGGCCAGCGGGGCTCAGCACCGCCGTCTAAAAACGACGCGTGTCTTCGTGCTTCTAGTTCCTCAGCTGTAAGAACTGCCCCATAGGATGGCGTGAGTCTTAAAGGAGTTAAGAGCTTATATTTGTAAAGAGCTTAAAATAATGCATGTTTCTAAAATTAAAATAAAATGAAAGAAATAGGAATGAACATGTATCGAACATCTACTTTGGGCAGGCACCATACTAAGCATTTTAGATATAACGTGTCATGGAAAGGTGTTGGGAAACTAACAGTACAGGGTTCCCATCGGAATCTGTGACGTGTTCAGGTGACATGAAAGAAAATGCATATTTAATGCACACAGTGTGAACTAGAGTAGCTATAATGGTGAGGCAGCTACTAGTTATTCGTTAGCTCCCATGAAAGGCACACATTGAACACATGCTAATTAAATATTAGTCCACTGATTTAAAAAATCAATACTTTTGCTTTCATAGAATGAAGAAAGATAAACCAATGGCGTGCATTTGGTTTTTCTAGGCAGTACAATTTCATCATCAAATCTCAAAGAGGGAAAATCAAGAGGTTTTCTCAACTGGGCATGGATATTTTTAAATTACCCATCCGTGTCTCCTATGCCTGTGACTCAGGGATCCCCAGGGCACCTTCCAGGAGATGCAAAAGGCTTGCTTTATAGAAGAGATTACTGAATATTTAGGGACTTTTGTAGAACTGAATTATCTGTTCCTTTGCACAGAGTCTCAGTATAGGGTGCTGTCTCATCACTTTCTTAGTAATGGTGCTATTTTTTAGATTTATTTTTATTTTTGAGTTGCTTAGAGCACTCCAGACACAGTTGTGTGTCAGCACAAGTAATTGCGTCAGGGAGGTGCTTTCATGCTGCAAGGCGGAGAGGCACGTCCAGGTCACCTCAGTGACTGGATGCCTTGTAAGGATACAGTGCGTGTGGAGAGAACAGGAAGCCCAGCTCAGCCTGTGACACAGAAACAGCAGCTACTCACAACCCTGTCCGCAGAGAAAACAGAACCCAATGACAGCCGCACTCTCTCCTCAGCCCCTGCATTGCCACCAGTCAGAATGGATGTTGGGTTGTCCCGGAGGTAGTGTCTGAAGACCAGGTGTGGCTGAGGGGATGTCCTGGCGAGGGGCTGGGGTGGCTGGCAGCAGGGGGACACTTACCAACCAGTGTGGATGTCATTTCGCCTGTTAGCTCTGGGTACAGCTGGACACCGTCCTGGGCAGGCCCCGGGGTTCCTACCAATGAGGTGGCGGCCTCCTGAAGGCTCAGCCACCCTCCTCGTCGGCTTCTGTTGCAGCCTCATCGATGCCTCTCGGACCCCTGCTCTCTGCTTTGTGACTGAGTCTCTACCACAGGAATCACTGTGTTGATTGAAACCCTCCAGGAGACAGGGAGCACCATGTAGGATTGTCCAGGGCGCAGGCAGGCAGGAAGCTGATGTCAGGTCACTTCAGTGTCCCCCGACCCTCACCCAAATGCTTCTTCCATCTGGCGATGCCCCTAGTGCCCTGTGGCAGTCTGTGATACTCACGTACAAGGAATCACTTTGGGTTGGCCCAGGAAGGAATCTGTGGGCATAGATGGCACAATGGGGGTCTCAGAATGGAGCAAAGTAACTGGTGGGTCCCTTCATGGCTTTTCCAGTGTGTGCACTAAACTTGATTTGGAAAAGAAAGAAGACCAGAAGAAAGATGCCAAAATCTTGATTATGGTGGGATTACCAATGACTTTTTTCCTATTCTGTATTTTCTAATTCTAAAATAATTTTTAATGATGATGGTTATGCATCGTGTTTGTGTGCATGTGTTTGTGTGTCAGGGGGAGGGAGGAGGGGGCGGGAAGGAGGGAAGGAGAGAGAGAGAAAGAGAGACAGAGAGAGAGTGAGAGAGAGAGAGAGAGAGAGAGAGAGAGTGAGAGAGAGAGAAAGAGAGACAGAGAGAGAGAGTGAGAGAGAGAGAGAGACAACAGCACGACAGTTATTTTGACTGATGGTAATGACAATATTTTTCGTTTAAGTAAATTTGAGAACAAATTCCATAAGAGGAAAACGTACAAGACACAGTCATGGATTCTGGCTTCCTTCAGAGCAGGTGAAGAACCTGATATCTTAGTCTTGTTAGTGTCTGTCCTAAAGCCGTGTCCTTTGGAGGCGTTCCTAAAGGGTCTGTTCTTAGAACAATGGTCTCAAACATCCTGTTGGGTGAAAAACATGATTCCCAAATTAGACAAGTTCGGGAAATGGCCATCTGTTGGTGAATCCTTTATTTATTTATGTATTTATGTATTTATGTATTTATTTAATAAACATTGAGCTCGAAGTATGTTTGAGGCACCATTGGAGACATGCGATATTTAACAAGGCACAACCTTTGCTTCTTGATGCATATCCTCTAGCTGCAGACAGGAAAGCGGAGTAAGCAGAGGTAGGACCAGTGTGATCGCCATGTGGTTTCCTTTTAGAAATCCCTGTATTCTGCAGTTGTAGGCTGGCCAGTGTAATTTGGTTAAGCAAGTGGGCAAACAAAAAGAGGAAAGCCAGGAGGGCATGGTTTTCTGTCAAGGTCCTGTTTGAACTAATAAGGGTATGTCCTACTTTCAAAGACTTGTGCATGTTTTAATTCTCAAAAGTTCATGGCTTGAATGAGGCTGCTGCTCTAAGGTTTACTGCTGGCACATGGAGTGGGTAAGTCTTTCCCAGAGCCTTTCATAAACTCACTTGCTAGGTTCCGCCTCTCATCACCATCCAAGCTCGTGTCCACTTTTTCGTCCACCAAGACTTTCAAGAAGAATTCTTTGTGTTCCCTGTCTACCTCTTCGAAAGGAAGCTTTGTCCAGGGTTGATATTGGATGGTTCAACATATCCCCGAGGTCCTGTTTTCTGAGATCCAAACATCTGTAGACTCTTTTTTTGAAAACCTCAGACTCCTGGACTGAGTAGACATTTCAAAAAGGATTTGCCAAATGCTTTTAAATGTCAGAACTGTGGCTGGCCCAATGGAAGACATCCAGTAAATATTTGTTGAATGAAAACACTGGAATATCAGTTAATGGAGGTGAGTGCCCTTAGTCATTGTAACCTGCCATATGCTGGGACTTGCACTAGCAATCCTTTTTTTCTCTTTCTTTTAAAGACAGAGGTGCTTCACTTAAGATGTTAAGTTGAATGTATTTTTAAATGAAAAAGAAATATCTTCTTTTCCACTTTTATATTCAAATTCTTAACTTTGGTTTTCAAAGGAGATACAAAGTGAAATAAATTTTGAAATTTTATGGAGTTTTATGATTCTTAAATAAGAGGAAGTCAGTCCCCACTCCATACTCAGTGTAAAATTCTCTTCTCCACACAACCATTTCCGGGTCCAAATTGCACAACAATATTCCAATTAGCCTCAACTCAAATACGCCTTTAAAAGTAAATTTGTTTTACAAATGTATTAGTTATGTCCTTTGTTTAGAAGGGAACTCTGGATTTGTATTTCTAAAAGGCACTTTCAACAAAAATATTTGAAAGAAACAATATTGTAGGAAAATCAAACCAAGTCATACAAATTCAATATTTTGCAGATATCATTTTGGGCTGTATAAAGACTAAATCCAAAATATGCATGAAGGCTGGATTCTAATAATGCCATATTTTGTCAAATTGGCTGACAAAATCAAAACTTAAAAAAAAGGACTTTTTTTTCTGATCTCAAAGTGATATATATATATGCAATAAAGCAGTGCAGCCTGATGGTTAAGGGCCCCGTGGAGTCAGAATCCTGGTTCCCCCACTAACTCGATAGAGGTGCAGCCATGAGCAACTTATTTATGCTCACTGCCTCTTGTTTTTCGACCTGTAAAATGGGAACATTTTGCCTTCTAAGTAAAAGAGCTTTTGTAAGGAGCAAATAAATTACCACACATTAAACACTTAGAACTGTGCTTTGTACAAAGTAAGTGCTCAGTTAACCTTATGGAAATTTGACCAGTTGGAAAGATATAAAAGAAGAAAGGAAAGTCACCCATTTCCCACCACTCCCAGAAACCACTTAGAGAATTTCAGCACTTTACTTTCAGAATTTTTCTATCCAATTTATAACCTGTTTAAGAGTGTACTATTTATAAAAATGCTCCCACCTTTGTTTCACTTAACATATCACAAGCATTTATTTATACTATTTAAGTTATTTGTAAACAGTGTGTGCCCCTTCCATAATTTTCTTAACTATTTCCTTATTTTTGGACTCTTAGGTGGTTTCCTAAAACAATCAAAACATATTTTAAAAACACTTAATTCTATCCTTGTTATATGGAGCTATCTTTGAACCACAGAGCTGTTTTTCCCTCTGTGCTGGTAAAGTGACACACATTTTGGGAAACCTTATATGACATGATACATTAGACACCAGACTTTTGAACCATTGTGGAAATGAAGTTTTTTTCTTTTTCTTTTTGTTTTTTCTTTAATCTGTGTGTTGGGGAAAAAAGTGATTAGTCATGAGAAATAATAAGATAGCCAAAAACATTGAGCATTTATTTATATAGTCTCAGTATAGAACCCATTTCAATTATTTTACATATATTAACTCCTACCTCACAGCCACTTCAAGAGGTAGTTCTATTATCTCTATTTAACAGAAGAGAACACTGAGGCACTGAAAGGTTAAAGACTTTCCTAAAGTCACCACTCTAGTAATGTGCAGAGATGGGATTTGAACCCAGGAAATCTACCTCCAGAAACTGTATTCTCAGCCACTTAATCTATACTGTATTTTGATGTTGGATGTTTATCCTGAGTATTTAATAAGGAATGTTCTACAACTGCTTTCCTTTCTTTATTCTTTATTAGAAAGAAAATGGAAAGGTCAACTCAATTTTGGTAAATTGATATTTTTTTCTGAATATAATGGCCAAAGCTTGGATGGATTTTCACATAATGGATTTTTCAGGCATTTGGTTTCTGCATTTTAATTTAGAGCTGGATCAAAATATCAGTGGGTTGCTTCTCACCCTACTTAAAATTGGGTTATGGTATAACTTTGGTAAAATTGGGTCATGGCTACATTATTTTCAAATAAGCATTTTTTAACAGACCAGGACTATTTCATAGAGGTGTACATCTGTTGTGAAGAATGCACGCAGCTGGAAAAAAATAGAACATAAACTGTCATTTTTTTGTGTAGGTGTTTTTCAATCAGCCACTCAGGACACAGTTGAACAATATGCTTTCCATTTTTCTGCTCTTCTCCAAATTGCACAATTAATGGATAACAATCCAATACCCACATCCACTCTTGGTGGCTATAGGAGAGTTGAGTGAGGTGAGACAATACTGTGCATATATATTTAAAGGGGGGAAAGAAGTCTTAGTGTTTCATTCTGAAGGACTTGGCTTCTCCCAGAGCAGAGAGCCCTTGTGTGTCAGAAAACAGAGTCACAGAGAATTTTCCAGGGACTGGTATAAAATGAAACAGAAAAATAGGAAATGATATGACAGAGGACCAGGTTCCCTTCTCCTACTGCAAAATCTATCTTGAACTTGTGTGTTATTCTGCTCAATTTGTTTCATGACTCAGCCTCATAAAAAGTGATTCTCGCCCCAGAGGGTGCTGGCTTTTTCTCATTCTTTTCATTATTCTTTCCCATTGCAAGCCATAATCCTTTTCCTTCCCGATTTTTCAAGGAACTGAATGGGGTTTTTATAATGATGACTCCAATTCGAGATTATTTAGAAATTGGAAATGAATCACATGTATACAACTCTAGATAGTCTATTTAATTCTTATGAAGGGCAGCCGTGCAGAATATGCTTTATTTTATTGAACAGACTGGGTATATGTCTTTAAATTTTTGGGCTCCAGGAACATTCCATTTTAGAAATCTTTTCTTGAAAAATACCCAGACTCAAGCAAAATGCTCATAGCCTAGCTGTTAGGAGGACTTCCTTCTGTAAATTAAACTTTTGCTTACGTGGCCCTATTTTATTTTTTCAGGTTTATTTAAAGGAGATGATAATTATCTGGATGTAAACTCTGATCCAAAGGACAGAGGATCCTTTTACTTTCGAAAGGCAATCATACTTTTGTAAAGTAATGAGACACTGGGGAAAACAATCACTTTGAATCTACTTACATACAAAAGGAGAACAACTGTAACTTGAAAAGGCCTCTCATTAAATCTGATAGGCAGAAATGGGGGTTACTTTTAGAACGCTGAATCCTAATGAAGCTCTCTTAGATTTGTTCTCCCGCGCCCGCCCCCCTCCCCACACACACACACACACACGGGGACTTTGCTCCCTTCCTGGCGTTTACCCGCACAGCTGGCTGCAGACTGCACGCTGGGCCCCGGGCTGCACTGCACTCACAGGGACCCTGCCAAGTGCCCTCTGTTACTCCCAGGGCGGGGCCAGGCATTCCTGCCGCCGAGGGGCAGTTTTTTTCCGTGCAATCCGTTTCTTTTCCCGCAGTTGGCCCCACGTTGCCACAGGCGCTGGTCTCCATCAGGGCTGCCCTGCCATTTCCTCGTATCCAATTGCCAAGTCTCCCTCCGGAACACCTGGCTCCTTTCGGGCCCTTTTATTTGGCTCTGTGCCGGGCCCTGTCTTCTCGGCAGCGCAGACTCACCCAGCACTGCTTCCAGATGCTTCTTCTGTTCACCCCAATGCACTCAGGGGATGACTCGATAATTGTGAACCGGCGTCAAGTCCTTTCTGACGAAAGGTGCTTTGAGAGCATCTTCAGGGTCAGCGCTTCCCGGGACAATTTAGCAGCACCATTTGCCTCGGGCGCCACCACCTGGTCAAAACAGGAACGACCTACACCCGTCGATGAGGAATATCTTGAAAAGGGCAGAGGTGAAATTTCTAGGTTTTGTACAATCCCCACCCGTATCCATTTTCTGTAAAATTATTGTGATGGATATTCTCAATTACTAATGCAGGTAGTTTTCCTCTGAATAATTATACACGTTTCTCTTGCAATAATTTGGGTTTAAGGGTATTGAAATGGAAACCATCCTGTACCCCCAACTAAAAATCATATAAATTATTTATAAACAGTCTGGATATGATACAATCTGGTAACATAAAAATACAGTAACAGGATTAGGCAGGAAATAGTCTTCTCTTACCTATTTTCTCAGCATCCTGACTGTGGTGAGATGGTTTAAAATGGAAATGGTTCACCCTTCCTATGACTTCCCAGATGTCTGACACCCCAGCTCCTTGCAGCCAAGTCACAGCAGTGATGCTACAGACCCAGGCTCTGGAATCACTGCTGTGACTTGGATTGGAAGGTTCTAAAATGCGCACCTCAGGGCTGGTGGGTATGTATGTGTGTATGTACATGCGCTATGTGAGCTGCCCCCCAGGTGTTAAAAGGAAATATAAGAATTCTATTCATACTTAAAAAAAAAAAAATCTCAAACCTCAACATCTATATTTTTATAATGCACATAAAATTATTAGAGCAGTTGTGTATCATTTGAAAAATCAGTTTTTAAAAGGTATTAAGAAATGTTTTACCGATAGAAGTTTGTGACCAAAACCCACCAGTCTAAAAATGCATTAAATTGAAGACTGTTCTCAACACAGGCCTAACTGGCATTGCAAGGCCTCATAATAGGAATCCAGGGGGCTGGCCGAGGACCTGGCCTGCAGGTAATTTAACCAGCCCCCCCTCTGGGTGGGGAGACCAGCATGAGACTAGACTCAGAGCGGGTTCTGGGCTGAAACTTGGGTAAACAATTTCACATCTGTGAGGCTTTTTCCTTTGCTGAAAAAATGTGGAAAGGGAATTAACTAAGTGTTGGACACCAGGTGGGGTGGCAGTGTTGAGGATAATAGGTGAACAGCAGATTGAGTTTACCTTGAGGCGTTTACAGTAACTATCACTTGAACTGAAAGATTATATGAAAGGTCAAAATATAAATACAAACAAGATTAAAAAGAAGAGATCTAAAATACCTCAAGGAGGTCTCTCAATCTTTTTAAGATTTTGCATTTGCTTATAGAAGTTTGGTGTCCATTATGTAGATTAGCCTTATTTATTAAAAAATTGGAACCTTGTGTAATAAATCTGTATCATAGCTACCTTTGAATACATCTTTTTTTCCAAGTGGATTGGGAAAAAAACAGAATTAATACATTATAGCTATTTTTAAATATATATGTGTATTTCAAAGTGGAGGGAGAAAACACAATTAATGACTCAAGGGCTAAATTGCTATTTTTAAAGATCATTTTTGATATGTCTTTGGACAAAGAAACTGAGAGTTGCAAGTTCTCAAAGAAGTGGGAATATTTTAATGTGCAGCCCTGGCTTAGGAATGGTGACATAAATTACTATTCGTGTGACAACTGTGACTAAAATCTAAAACCAGTATGGTCCAGTGATGTGACCAAATCACCGTAGAGAACAGACATCTTGCCTTGTCTTAAGAGGAAGGTAAAAGACAAAGTCCTGTGTTTTTGGTTTACCTATGACTTGCTGACAGCTGCCAAATTTATTATTATTATTTTTTAATTTTAGATTTAAAAACAGAGGCTTTCCTTTGAGCAGCTTGAAGCCAGAACATTTTATTGGTGTTGGATCTTGTCTGCAGTGAATAGCAAATTCTTCATCATATGGGTCATTTGGTGACTGTGTGGGTGAGAGAAATCATAATTTGACCATGATTTGGAAATGTTCTGGCAGTCTCCAAGGGGTTTCTGGAATCATTGAAGACATAGTATGTTGTGTTTGCTTTGCAAGAGAGTCTGTGGGTGGCCTGGGTTGGGGGAGAGGGAGGTGGAGAGATGACATCCTAGGCTGGGGCATCTCTGCTAGGTGGGTGTCACCTCGTTCTTGGTCTCCCATCTCCTGTTTCCGAGGAAGTACTATTTGTTGTTCCCACCTGGTTTTGTCATGAATCTTAGACAAGTCACCCAGCTGATCTGGACCTTTTTTTTCTCCTCTGTGAAATCAGGGTTTGGGTGCACTGGGAGGCCAGCAGGATTAAGCCAAGAAACATCTAGCAATGGAGCTCTGGGGCTTTACTTACCCTGGTGGGAGTGACTATTACTGTGTTTCCCCGAAAAGAAGACCTAGCTGGACAATCAGCTCTAATGTGTCTTTTGGAGCAAAAAAAAAGTAATATAAGACCCAGTCTTATATTGTGTTAGATAAGACCCGGTCTTATTTTACTATAAGACTATAAGACCGGGTCTTATATTAATTTCTGCTCCAAAAGACGCATTAGAGCTGATTGTCCGGCTAGGTCTTCTTTTCAGGGAAACACGGTAGTCAGACTCTTTGGAAGCACCATTTAGAAGCACAAATCACTCACCTTATTAGCCACATATATGCTTTCTGATGCAGCCGTTCTGCCTCTAGGAGTTGGTCCTAAGGAAATAGTCCAGCAATGGAAACAGAGATTTACGTATATGCTCATTTACTCCAAAAAATTTGATACAAACTAAATGTTTAAATGTAAGGACATTTCTAAATACATTAAGGTAATTTGTTTGATGGACTATTATGTAGATATTACAAATTATGTTTGCAAAGAATATTAGCACAACCAATGCTCATGATATGAGGTTAAAATTATAAAAAGGGAGACAAAATGTCCAACTGCATGATACCAATTTTGCATCAAATATTTGAGACATACATTGGCATGAAAAAAAGTCTGGAATAAAAACAACTGCACATCAATGGTGCTCCTAGGTGATTCCTATAATCAAACTTGATCCCCTAGCACTCACAGTCACCTTGCTCCCCTGCCTGAGCCCCGCCTGACTGAACCCGGCCCCAAGCTGTCCACGATCCTATGGTGAGTCAGCCATGGCCTGGGGTCCCTATTCTGCCTCTTAACTGCCCAATAGCTCAACCCCTAACTCCTTAATGTTTCTACCTTTCCTGAGACAATCCGTGTCCCACGTCCCTTTCAATAGGTTCTTGCTCTGCTCCCACAGTTTATTTAACCAAGATAATACAAGGCCGTGGATTCTTAAAGGTCACTAGGTCATTTCATCACGATCCATCCATGCATTCCAGCAGGACCTCTGGGTACAGTGACAAGCCAGGGTGGTGACTCTAACGGTGTGTGTTTCAGGCTCTGTGAGAGTCACCAGAAAGCCATTAGGGGAGCACATAGGGCCTTGGAGAGTCCCCTGGGCTACAAGTGGCTCTGGTTCCTCTGAAGCTGGGCTGGAGCAGGATTACGCTCATTCTCACGCTCCTTGGCCTAACTGTGTTTTGCTTTTCTTTGAAAAAATAAAAATCCAGGTGCTCTGAAAACAAGTACATGTATTAGAGCTTAAATTTCTCAATAAAAACGGAGTTCTTCTCAATAGCTATGTTGTGAGTTTGTACAGTTACTCATATGAAAAGTTAAAGCAAGTGTCAATACCTTTTTTCAGACCTTGTTTGGAATATAGCAAGTGATGGCAACTCACCCCTGCAAGGATGAGCTCAGTCTTTCGGAACAAACAAGAGTTTGTTAGTGATTAATCTGATGAATAAAGTGAGTTGTCAAGGCGAGCAAAATTACTATGTAAGTTAAAAGGTGGCTTCAAAAAGCCAAGTCAAAGACGTTCTTGAGACATGTTTTGCTCCCTGGATGTTAACCCTGGATAAAGGTCACAGCCTTTCAGTGAGACAGCTTTGAGGGGGATTCGTTCATTTAGAAGTTAAATCCTGGCATTTCAAGTAAAATAATCATAGTTCAGGTTTTTGCAAGCCTAACACCTCTATTGTATTTTTGTTAGAAGACACTATCAATTAAAAAACATTATTGGAAATTTTTATAACTCAAAGTGATATTTGCTTCACTTCTGAAATAGCATATTATACGGAACAGTTACTGCTTCCTTTCCTGGCGGGGTTCAAATAAGGTTGATTTGTCCTGGAGGGAATTAAAGGATATGATCAACAAATTAGCACATGCTGAACTAAAAATGGATGGCTTTTGCTTAGTCTGACTTCGGAAGTGACTTACAGCTTTGCTGGCTAATCTCTCGAGCAAGGCTGTCATTTTGCAGCGAAGTTCAATCAGTATATCAATGGGAGTCCAATCAGCAAAGCAGAAATGACTCAAAGCTGATATGAAGTGGCCTTTGCAGGTACAAAATAGTCAAATGTTGGTGATTTAATATGGTTAACCTAATATTTCCACCAGTTTCCTGCCGGTGCCTGCCCCAGCCAATCCCAGCTGGAATGCAACTGAAAGGAGCCAGCCTGCAGAGCTGAGAAGGTGAGGAAAGAAGTGCTTTGGGCCATTGGGTGGAAGGTCCCCTCCGAGGCAGGGAACTTAAAAGACACATCCAGATAAAGACTGGCTAAGCTTCTCTGAAAAGTGGCATCACAGGTAGGTTTCCTTGCTAATTCCCTTCTAGTTGCTCTAAAAGTCATTCTTCTAAGTCCTGGTGGCATGTGCTCTTTTGGGGCCACAAGACTCCAGCGAGTGAAGTGCTGTGTGGACGTAATTTGGGGAGGGAGGTGAACTGTCTGTTATTCCCTCACCACCCTTCAATCATTTGACATGACAGGTCTAATTTGAAGTATTTCTTACGTCTGAGATGTATGAGTGCTGAGTGGCTGTTGATAACAGTGTGGTTTGAGGAGGTATTATGGGTGGAAATGTGTCGGCTAAAAAGATATGTTGAAACTCTAACTCCGGGTACCTGTGCCTGTGACCTTATTTGGAAATAGGCTCCTAAAGATGTCATCATGTTACTAGGAGGTCGTAGGAGATTAGGATGGGCTCTGATCCCATAAGTGGTGTCCTTATAAGAAGAGGAAATTTGGACACAGACAGACAGAGGCGTGCAGGAGGACACCATCTGACGCAGAGACTGGAGCGATGCGTCTACACACCAAGAAACATCCAGGATGGCCAGCCACCACTGGAAGCCGGGAGAGGCAGGAAGGATCCTCTCCTGGAGGCGTCCGTCAGAGGGAGCAGGGCCCTGCCGACACCCTGAGCTCGGGCTTCTGGGCTCCTGACCTGTGAGGGGATAAAATTCTGTTGCTTTAAGCCACCAAGTTTGTGGTCACTTGTCATGGTAGCCCCAGGAAACTAATATAGGAGGTATCTTGAAAAGTTAGCAAAGATGGTTGTCTGAAAGAACTGAGGCGTGCCCCTCAACTTTCAGATTCTTCTCTCTGCACCTCTCTTCTAGGGTCACCCATGTCTGAAACAAGTGTTAGTAATGTGACTGCTTCATTCCAGAGTACAAATGGAAGGTCGATCAAAGGTCAGGTGTGATGAAAAACTCCACAGGGTGTTTTAAAGAAGGGAAAGGAAAGGATTCCTTCCTTCCTTCCTCCCTCCCTCCCTTCCTTCCTTCCTTCCTTCCTTCCTTCCTTCCTTCCTTCCTTCCTTCCTTCCTTCCTTCCTTCCTTCCCTCCTTTTTCTCAAAGTCCTGCTCCCTTACCTGTGTGTTATTTGCTGACAGGGTGTTAGACAGACTTTACGAAACAAGTCCTCAGACTCTCATTTTGTTCTTTAAAAGTTCACTGGTTTATGGCCTCTAGGCCTTCGGGGAGTAGGAAAGCACATTGCAATCCTTTTTCCTTCCTTTTGGAACGTGTCTCTGTTACTTCATGACAGAACGTTCTAACGGGGCTGGGCTGATATTATGCTCCTTTCAACACTATGCGAAAAAGTGTGAAGAATGGATGGAAATTGATTCCCAGCTGTTATGAATTATTGGCTATCTTTCTCTTTTCTTCAGAAAGCTATTGTTGGATGTTTTTACAAAAAAGCAATGCTGAGATCTTTCTACGTATCCCTACCATCTATGTGTACTCCTCGGGGGGCACTGGGCTAGGTGAAGGCAAAGTCATTCCAAACCAGCTCCAGCAGGAAGCCTGAGTGAATGGCCCAGGAGTCAAATGCTGAGGGGAGCATTTCTGCACATCGGTGAGAGAATTCTTAGTTGTTCAGGGTCATCCCACGCCTGGCCCCAGACAGTCAATATGAATAGGAATCCCCAGTTATTAGGGCAACGAAAACCTACCCCTTGCACCATTTATCTCTGAAAGGTGCTTGTTGCAGATGCTGTTGGTGTCCTTGGATGCCATCTGTGACACAGCGCTGCTTCCTGTGAACACCTGAGACTTTCTGCCTGCGTGTGTTGCCAGACTATGAAGCCCACTCAGACGCACACAGGCAACTGGAAGTGCTGGAGCCTTCTCCCTGACGTTGTGGGTGGCTGGGGAATACCCGGCTCCTCCCCCTCAGGGGCAGCCTGGGTGTGTGCTCTGCACCACCTCCCAGATGTCCCCAGTGGGCCTGAGCTCCAGGTGCCCAGATGACAGCTGACTTGTAACACAGTTTCCTATTGTTACTCTAACAAATTACTGCTCTTTAGTGATTAAAATGACACACTTATTATCTTGTAGTTTTAGAGGTTAAAGGAGGTGGCTTAGCTGAAAAATTCTGGGTCAGAGTCGCTCATGAGATTTTAGTCATGTTGTCTGGGACTGCAGTTTTCTGAGAGTTTGACTGAAGTTGGAGGATTAGCGCCGAAAAACAGCATACTCAAATGGCCTGCAAGTCTGTGCTGGTTGTTGGCAGGAGCCCTCAGTCTCCATTTTCATGGAGCTCTCTGTAGGCTGCTTGGGTGTCCTCACGACATGGCGGCCGCCTACTCCCAGAGCAAGCGATACCAGAGAGAGCATGACAAAACCATGTCTTTTGTGATCCAGACTCTGAAGGCACACACAGTCACTTCTACAATAGCCTCTTGGTAATACCATCAGCCCTATTCAGGTTGGGGATCACTGAGGTGGCCACCACAGGTAAATCATCTCTTTGATTGATGTATGCATTACAAAGCGCTACACCAATCGCTAGAGCTACAGTGACTTACACATTCTGATCCCTGTTGAAATCAGCACCTCTGGTGCGTGGCTGGCACCATCAGAGCATCCCCGAGTCCACAGGAACGAATTTGCTCCTGATCCATTTGGTCCAAATGCTAATCCATGTGACAAACATTGACAGGAGTGCATGGCGGACCAACTGCTCTTGTACTTAATTAATTTCAGTGTCCCATTCAAAAGTTGCTGCAGAAAATATTTCCCCAAACATAACCTTCCTTTAATAAAAGCCAAAATGTTATGCACATTTACACTGTGCACTGAAGCCCGCCATTTAATGAAGGTGGGACATGTGTGACAGCTGAGTGATCTGCATATGTGTTCAGCGGGGAGGGACAGTGTTCACGTCATCAAGCCCAACTGCCATGGCCCAGGGAGACTTTGCTCCAGCAGGACCCACTTTGCCTTCAAGCAGAGCAGGGACTCAAGAAATGTTGCCTTGATTATGATGACGATGACGATGATGCTGGTGATGGTGGTGGTGATTAATAATAAGTGCCTTTAACAAGAAAAATGTCTTGCAACTTCAGAGACTACAGTACATTAGATGTGAATGTGGAGATAAAGAAGTTCCTTTGCGATCCTTAGATGATCATGGTTTTTCCCTAAGTATTAATACCCAGAAATAGGAATCAGTTCCCTCCTTGCATCATTTATAATAAACATTGCAAATTCATGAGGCATCGTTGTGGGAGTAAAGTTATTCCTCCCGCTGAAACATGTTAGTTAAATCAGCTGTAAATCAACTCAATATTTCTTGGGCTTAATTTCTATGTAGACTTTTCTCTCTTTGTAAAAAGGAGGCTACACTTGGTTATTGAGTGTTTTCTGGTATCACTACTCCTTGATTAGCTCCTTTAGGTCACTCGTTGTGTTTCTCAGTCTTAATTTTAGATGCGAAGTGTAGCCAGTTGCTTCCTTGAGCTGCCTTCTTTAAATCAAAAAATGAAAGCAAAAGCCAGAAATGGTTTTCCACTCGCCTCTTCTAAATAACCCTGAGGACCCTGGGGAGGGGTGTGGAAAAGTGAACTTGTTGGTACACATGCTTTTGGTTGACAGTGTAGATGTGTATGGAGCGTTTACAAGTGCTGACTTCAAGTCAAAGTTTCTGTAAACTTTTTACAGTGCCGTTTGCAGATGACAAACACCACCATGGTGTAGAAAGAGCTTCCGGTTAGGAGCTGGCACAGAGAAGGTGCGCAGAGGTAGACACTGGACCTGGGGCTTGACCTGAGGTTGTGGTGGGGGAAGAGCAGAGAGCAAAGTGAGAGAATATTTTATTTTGATCTTATTTTCTTTCTGTTTTATTATCTTTAGGTTGGTTGAGCTTACGAGGTCAGACAATTAAGTTTGTGAACTCATCCTAGAAAAAGTGCTACACACCTCATTGCTGAATATCACTATGGTCACCTTCAAAGTACTCCCCTTGGGAAGCTGTGCACCAACACAAGTGCCTAGTCCACCCTTCAAAGCAATTTTGGAACTCGTTCTGGAATGGCCATCAGAGCTGTCATCGTATTATCCTTGATGTCCTGAATGTCATCAAAATGTCTTCCGTTCAATATTTCCTTTATTTTCAGGTAAAGAAAGAGTCATCGGGGGCCAGATCAGGTGAGTAGGGAGGGTGTTCCAATACAGTTATTTGTTTACTGGCTAAAAACTCCCTCACAGACAGTGCCCTGTGAGCTGGTGCATTGTCGTGATGCAAGAGCCATGAATTGGCGAAAAGTTTAGTTCATTTTCGTCTAACTTTTTCACGCAACTTTTTCAGCACTTTCAAATAGTAAACTTGGTTAATTGTTTGTCCAGTTGGTACAAATTCATAATGAATAATCCCTCTGATATCAAAAAAGGTTAGCAACATCATTGCAACAAGTTTGCGAACTTAATTGTCAGATCTCGTAGGACACATAAATGCCCTTTTTGTTGTTGTTGTATTTATTTATTTCTTGGCCTGTTCTAGTCTAACATCATAAGAGAGAGCACAAATTACATCGTTTAATATAACAAAAAAATTGGGAGGAGAGATCCGGGGACCTTGAGTTCTTCAGGCCTTGGAGTTTTAGTTTTTAAAATTAAAAAGTTGGTCAGGGGATGGCTGGGGCCATTTTTCAGCTCTAGCATTTTAGAATTCTCTGGCATGGGTCGGTGCTTTATGAATCTCAGTACATTTTGCCTAAGGTGATGATAGGTTAGTAAGGAGATTCCCAACAAATACCCTTAAGGCAGCTCCTTGGGAGAGATGCAAATGACCACTCCTGTGAAGAGGAATGGACACTCCCACCTGTATTCCACTGTCACACCCATCTCCAACTGTTTGCATCTGTAAATTTGGCCACCACTGAGAAATGAAGTCACAGGGAGGCTTGAAATATAGATACCTTACAATGATTAATCATCTTCTGATTCTATATCTATTCGTAATACTAAAGAGGAAGCAGGGGAAGGAAAAACATTTGGACCTTTGTCTGAAGCAAGTTTTGTTGAATTTATTTAAAGATTATGCACATATTGCTTGGTTTTTATGCTGTTATAATGTTCAGGGAAGGAAGAAAGTTGGAAAGATTTAAGAAATATCTGTTGGAATTCCATGGTACAATGGAGGAAACGTTTAGAAATTGAGAGTGGTCCTGCTTGGTGAGTCAAAATTATAGGGACCAGGGAAGGGGACCACGTGTCTATATTTTGGGACTTCTTTAAGGAGACATGAGATGTGCACCCACCCACCCCCTCCACCCCGCTAACAATGCAAGGTAGAGCTCACTAAAGAAAAGGCCGCATACAGGCTTTGAAGATACAAACTGTTTCTCTTGGTAGGAGATAGGGAGAAATAGGCGTGGGAAGGGGTTGTTCCATACCACTAATGAGTTACGGGCTGAGTGATGAACTCGGAAGCTGGGGCCTTGTCTCTGCCCCTGCAGGTTTGTCTCAAAGAGAGACGAGGGGAGTCTTCAGGGCCTACAGAAAGAATAGTCTAATGTAGGGTGAAAACTGGGTAGGGTAAGTGACTAGTTAGTCAGTATCTAAGAGTTTGTATTCAGTTTACCCTTGACGTAAATAATTTGAAAGCAGAGACTGAAAATTCAGTGTACCATAGGGAGGATTTTGCTTGTGTCGTTGTATGTGTTTGTAGCAGCTAATGCCAATGCCCGCACCCCCCGCCCCCCATACTCACGTTTTCATTTTTCTTTCTTACTAATGGAACCTTCATACGGTCTGGGGCCCCAATGTCTCCTTAAAGAAAACTCACTTCCCCGGGCTTCCTTACCACTGAGGAAGCCATGGGCTGAGCCCTAAAGGGCCTGGAGAAGTAGCTGCTATCTCAGGATGGGCAGTCCCCTGCCCTCCCCACCAAATCAAAAGGAAATACAAAATGGTTACCTTTTGTTTTTCTTTTTCCTGCTGGATGGTGGTTGTAAGAACTGTGAGTATAGCAGCCATTTTGTCAGAAGCATGTTTCATTGAGGAAACATGCCAAATGCATTCAGATGTCATGGACTGAAAAAGAAACAGTGTTTTTCCATGAGACACAGAGTCACATGGAGATTGCCTTGAAAATGTTGACACTGGTTTCTGATCCTGCTACGTCTCACAGGTCCACCTAGCTAGCATGGGCCAAGGTGATTGTCAACAGTTTTATTTATTTTATGATGGTTCATGTTCTTCTTAGGACTACCCGAAGGCTGGCTGATTTTTTTTTTTACATATCATTAGACAGAAGCTTATAGTGAAGATGTACAAATGACAAGATTATGACTGTTGTCCACCTCCATTATAGAGGTTGAAAAAAACAAATCATCTTTTCCAGCCTCCTTTGTGGCTGGGGTGGCCATGTGTCATAGTTCTGGCCAATGGGGCATAAACAGAAGTCTTCATGTGGAGGGTTCTTGGAAGGAACAAATATGGCTGCCTTGTTCTTCTTTCTGTCCTGCCTTGAATAAGGGTGAGATGCTGGGACTGGGGCAGCCATCTTGCCACCAGGAGTGTGAGGCCATGAGGTTTGCAGAAACTTTGTCATTGACATTGCGAGCTGCCGAATCAACACTTAAAATCAATTTCTGCAGACTTGTGAAATAAACTCTATTTGTTTCCATCACTGGAAGTCAGATTTTTCTCCTCCTTGCAGCAAAAGCATACCTGACGAATGCAATTTGCAAAATAAGAAACACTAATGGCCAACGGGATATGAAAAATAATTCAGCTTCAATGATAAAGAAATGAAATTTGGCAAAGATTTTGAAATGATCACACTCAGTGGTTGGAAAAGGCTGCTGTGAGACAAGTGTCTGCATTTCCTACCATTGGCATTATAAACTGGTACAGATTTTCTCGAAAGATGTAGATGAATTTATGAAAAGCCTGCAGAGTGACTACCCTTTGACCAAGTAATTTCACTCTTGGGAACTTATCCAAAGGAAATAGCAACAGAAACACAGATTTACATGTGTTGTGAACCAAACTTTGTAAGACAAAAAATGTATCTTCATAGATGTAGACCATTAGGAAATAACAAAAACATGTTAAGGATTGTTACTCATGTTTGGAGTGACATTTTGTGGTTTCTTTTTCAAACTTCTTAGAAAAACAAGAACATGTATTTATTTGTAAAATAGGAAAATGTAACAAAATTAAAAAAAAATAATAGTACCACCGGATACTCAAGTCTCTATCCTTGGAATCTACTGCTTTTGTAGAAATAACAGCGAAGCATCTTCATAGATCTCTGGTTACAGGTCCTTCTTTTTATTTATTTTTAAGTTGTTCCTGAGAGACAGATTCACCAAGCAGAATCATCATGTAAAACTCCGCACACGTTGCCCGCACTGTTATACTCAAGCCCAACAATGTTTCTGTGAGCTATGGAAGGATGTGATTATCCCCATTTTACACATTAGGAAAGAGAAAGGAAGCAACCGAGCGTCTTCCTGAAGGTCACTGCCTGTCAGAGACAGAGCCAGGGCCCAACCCCAGTCCACTGATGCTAAGCCCCGAGCTCTTGTTTCGACACCAGGATTTCTGTCACGCGCAGGTGAAACACACAGCCAGTTAGAGCCACAGCTGAAGTTCCCTGTCATTTCAAAAGAGATCAACGGAAGATCTGGTTTTATGTGCAGACAGGAAAAGGGGAGGGAGGCAAGAGCAAGCTGCACAAATTATACACATTCTGCCTGCTTATTTATACAAAACCCTCAGCCCCACTCTCCACCCACACCTGTAATGTAACCAATATGCAAAATAGAAAATGTATTTTCCAGCTAAGTACCAAAGGTTATTATTAATAAACTACATGTAAATTAAGTTCTTTGGGTCTCCACAGGGTGGGTGGTGGGTGGGGAGGAGGTTAGAAGAGTGTGTGTCAGAATAGTGCAGCGACGTGTAGAATGGCATTTATATAAATGAGGGACACAATTGATTCAAGTGCTGTGTGCATGTTAGTTTCTGTTCTCTCCATTTACATAGGGTGCGACAGCCAAATTTTTAATTCTGGAAATGAACTTTCTTTAGAGATAGGTGTGACTGAATATGCTGTGGGTTAGAATATTCTAAAATACTATTGTGCACGTGAAAAGAGATGGTTACCCTGTAAAGGGCAGTACAACGTTATCTAATTTTTAAGAGAGACGAAAATAAATGCCGAAACGTGGAGCAGCAATGATCTAGGCGAGCAATAGTTAACAGACTTCCTTAAAACTGAGCGATCCATGACAGAAAGCTGACAAATTCCTTCTAAAAGGAGCCGGGTGCAATAAAATGATGTCCTGTGGGTCAGGCTGTCAGTGTCGCAGGCCACTTCTGGTACAGCCCAGCCCAGCGTGGACAGGGCTTGGCTCCTGCGCTGGGATCTTCTGCATCAAACTGGGTGGCCCTCCTTCACGAGAAACCCATGAAAAGTCAGCTCAGATGGATTAGAAGTAAGAGTGGGGTGAGGATATTATGTTTCTTTACGGACTACTGCCCGAGTTTTTGTTAAGCTTATTCACATTTATTTTATGCCCTGGACACCTGACTTGGTGCTTATTTTTAAGATGCCAAGGGGTCATTTTAGAAATGAAAAAATATGGCTTCTCTATTTCTATAGACCTTTTCGTTGTCTGCTCACGCTCTCCACTTAAGTTCCTTCCCCCTGTTTTTAATTTATTGCTTTTTAAGTATCCTTTAAGTAACAGATGTTTAAACCCTTTTTAATCCGGGAAGCTGCAAAATGTAGTTGCTGGGTTTGGCAGGCGGAGGTCCCGGAGGCCCTGGCCAGCTGATAAACACGTTCTGCATGCTTTGCCATCTCACACAGAGCCACAGAGACACTGTCACGGCCTCCAGATACCTTTTGTCAGGTTTGGGAGATGTCCCTCAATCAGTCAAATTGGCTTAAACTAAGGGGAACATTAATTTCTGCTGTCATACAAGTAAATGTGTAGTCTGAGGTGTGCTCCCAAATTAAAGACTCGTGCATTCTGGATGAAAGAAAGCTGAAGGCTAAAAAGTGTGTTTGTCTTTGGCTTGATTGGAAAAGCGAAGATGGAATCAATTTTAGTATATGTGCTGCCGAAGCGAGCACGTGAAGATGGAATCAAGCCAAACAGATCATGCCTCCCAGCTGGGAGGTGTCCTGGGCGTGTCTAGTTGTCAGGACTTGCCAGCCGGCACAGGGCAGTCAAGAGAAGCAGGATGAGGACAGTAAGTGCCAAGTCTCCACTCTTCTCATCTGTCTGTTCCTCCTGGAGTCTTAGTGAAGAGGGGATATTTCAAAATGAGCACAGGAAGATACAGGCATTCTTCTTCCAAAGCAATTATCCAAGAGACAAAATGTTGGGGGAATGGAGCTCTCACGTACTTCTGATGTTTTCTGCGACTGACCTTTGTCCCTAAGTGTGTGTTCTGCTATGAACCTCGGTCTGCAACAGCCTGCCTACATGTGGTCCCGTGGTAATGAATTCATGCGTTTACTCATTCATTCACTCACTCACTCGCTCACTCACACTGTTTGCCTGGGTTACAGATGATGGGTATGGTTCTCACGGGGGGATGGGGGACGGGGGGCAGGGATCAGCCCTTCCATGCTGCTCCATAGCTGTGGACTTCGGACAAATCACTTAAGCCAGCTGTGTTTCCTCTCCTTGTTCCTACACTGGGAATAATAATAATGCTCTCCTCACACCTGGTAATCCCCCCGAATCTCCAAGGGAGTATTTTTCACAATGCAAAGTCTGAAGCTGACCCCAGACCTTCTGGATCAGGAGCTCTGAGCATTCTGAACAGTCTCTGTAAGTGATTGTGTTCAGAACAACAGACGTCCGGTTGGGGTTCCCTTCTGTGTTGAAGGCCCCACGTTGCTGCCTGATTTGTTGTCTATATGACACGAGAATGGAGGCAGCTGATACCCTCTCCCACTTCTTGCGTTGGCCTGAGTCTACCTGATCTCAGTCTGGGAGGCTGAGGTCCTGAAATACTTGGCTCCGCCCTCCTGTCAGCCTCAGCTGCTCAGTGACCAGCAGCTCTGGCCGACACAGGGTGAGATTCAGAGTGAGAGATGTGGGGGTGTCGGAGGGCTCAGGGACTGGAGACACCTCACCAAGTCCTGGCTCATTGCCCGGTGCGGTTACATCCCATCTGACGAGCAGGGGCTGGGAGGTTTGGGGTGAAGCGTGAAGGTTGGCCCTGGTGTACCCGGGAGTCAGGACCCAAGGCCCAGAGGCAGAGCTCTGCCCTCCCCCTCGGGTGAGCTCTGCGCCTCTGTCTCTCCACCTGTAAATGGAGGATAATAATGCCTGACCCTTTTGCCCTATGGGGTGATTTAAGCCTCCAGCCAAACAGGACAGGAACGTGGAAGGCTTTTGACAGCTCTACTGCTTATCAGAAGCTCCTTTCCCCACTCCCTGCCCTGGGTCCTCCTTCCCTCCACTTTGTTCCCTTGGCCCTAATTGGGTCCTTCATATTGATTAATGGTGGAAAATAGCTTTGAAAATGATAAATCTAAACGTTTATTTTTCCATCAAACTCTACCTCCAGGAAGAATTTTGGGCCTGGGACCTTCTGGGGGCATCTATGGAAACCCCATGAGGCACCCCAAACATGGCGCTCTCTATGCCTATTGCTGTAGGCAAAATTAGCCAGCGGCATCACTGTTTTTCTTTCTAGTTTTGTATAGATCATTTTTAACTCTCCCAGTCTGACTGCTTGCCTCACAGACCTCAAGCTCCAGCACCAGACACAAAGACAACAGCCTCTCAGAGCCTGTTTAACTGGCTCCCACAGCTGCAGACAGTTAAATCCCCACCATAAATCCCCTGACGTACCCATCACCTCCCGGTTTCTCCTGCTTCTCTGATCAAACCCTGGCTGATACAGGGGTGATTCTGTCTGCAGCACCGGCCTGGGACCAGCCGAGCCCTGTATATTACAGGAACTCCAGGTCCACACTGTCCGACGCCCCTTGGGTTGAAGTCGTACTGTTACTGGACTGTCCCATCTGATTCATGTGGACTAAAAATGTCCCACTAAGGTCAGAGCTAATGTCCTTCTCTGAACGCTTTACTGCTTGTTTGAATTCCGGGTTCTCCCCATATTTCCTTGTCCTTATAGATATTTAAATGACATCTGAGTGGTGACCGCTGTCGCTCCCAGGCTTTGGCCTTGGCTGACCACTCTGATGTCCCGATATAACCAAGCCTTTGGATGGATGAGTGGGACTTGGCTAAGACCCACTGGCTCTGTGTCTGCAGCTGACTCTTTCTCTGTGCATCTCTGTGGGCCCCGTTGCGAGAACTCATCCATTCCTCCATGAGGCAGGTCACGCAGTTTCCTGTTGCTGCTGTCACCTACGTGTCAGAGGTCCACTGTCTCAGACTCTTTGTTGTGTTCTCAGCGCCCTTCCAGGAGCTTCCCCTGAGCAGACTTTAAGATCCGTTCTCTCTCCTACATGGCCCACATCTGGTGTGTAAGAAACAGCTGTGCGTCCTCTGGTCCATTGTGGAAATGGACCTCATGCCACCGTGTGCTGGGCCCCTCTCTTTGCCCTGCCAAGGCAAGCCCACAGCCCACAGCTTCCCATCACTGGGTTCTTCGTGCAGGCGTCAGGCGTCAGTCCACTAGGCCTCCCCAAATCCAGGGCACAGGAGCAAGGTGTGCAATCCACCCTATTGAAGGGTCTCTCAGCCTGAGATGGGTACGGATGTACACTCCCACCCACCACCCTCCACCCCTGAAAGGGGTCTCATTTCTCCAAGGAAATCCTTTCACCGTCTCCTACCTCCCACGCTGACTTCTTTATACCCTTGATCTTGGTGAGTTCGCTAACTTGTTTTACTTTAAAATGTTTACATTGAGGTCGACCTTACCATTTACCTATAATCTGAAATCAAGCATCCTTGGTACGTCAGAGAAAGCGTCCCCGGCAACATCATGGTCCACAGGATGTGGGAGCATCGTGTTTCATAGGATGACAGCACTTGGGCAGTGCCTCCTGGGAGACGCTGTACTGACCACAGTGTTAAGTGTGGTCCATCAGGGGAGAAGAGGGCACTAGTGTACTAGTCTGATGACCACAGCTACTCGATTCCCGGATTTCAAGCTGGCCAAGCTGCCTTTCAATAATTTGTGTTCCTGTGTATGTTTGCCTGGGGGTGGGGACAGTTCTACTCAGCCACCTGATGGTTAGGTTTCCATTAGAAACTAATTCATCAATATCCTGCCAGGTTCTAGGCTGACAACCCCCCGGAAAGAGCTGGAAAGCTGTGCCATACCTTAGTAGGGGCTGCCCTGCCAGCAGGATGGTCCCTTTCCTCCCCCAGCCCCATCCATCAAGCATCCAGTTTAGCAACCTTGCTGCAAACCCTCCAGCCATTGCTCGGGGTCTAGTTCCTTCTCTTTTGCCTCAGGCAGTTTCTGTTTACCAGTAGATTTCTTGTCTCTGTAACTAGATTAGAAGGGACCCAGTGACATACAGGGCACGTGGTCAGACTCAGTGAGGTTCTGGAGTCTGTCCAGAGCTCATTCCGGGACTATCGATACTTGCTGAAAAGAAGCAACTTGGATACTGTCCACGGCTCTGACCGTGAGAAATGTAGTGCTCAGAAATATGAGCTGGTATCTTCTTCCCACCCTCTTCACTACAGAGGAGCCGCCATCTTGGAGCATCCCCGAGGACACTGGTTGGCAAGGTGCCCACGAGATTCCCTGGGCGGGGCCTCTGGAGTACCTGGAGAAGCCCGGGGTGGGGGTGGTGGTGAAAAGAAAGCAGCAGTGAGCACCTGTGTCATGCTAGGTGTGCTCTAAGCACCTTCCACGAGGCCCCCAGTTTGGCTCTCCCAACAACTCTATGTGGTAGAGACTCTCATTAAGAACCCATTTCGCAGATGGAGGTCTGGTGACATTAGTATCTTTCCCAAGGTCACACAGCTCACATGTGATGGGGCTGAAATTTGGACCAGGAGCTCCTACTCCCGAGTCCACACTAGGAACCGCTTTATTTTACTGCAGAAGCTTTACAGCCTGGGAAGCAGTGGGTCAAATCCTGGTCCTGATACTGGCGAGCTCTGTGATGTGGGGCAAATTACTTGATATACCTGAGTCTCCGTTGTTTTTAGCGGAAAATGAGCATAATAATACGTAGTTGGCTGTGAAGGTGAGAGGGAGGAGAGGATGGCAAGGGCCGGCGGGTAGATGAGGCGTCGCCGTCCTCTTCCCCCAAACCCACCACAAACAAGGACCTCGTTTGTCTTGGTAAAGGATAAAGAGAGAAAGGCATCGGGGTGGTGGCGGGTGTGCTGCTCGGCTGTGGATGCCATCAGCACGGTGTGGGGCTGAACCTTCCAGCAAAGGAACATCATCCGAAGAGACCCGCTGTGTGTGTAGCCAGGGGCAGCCTGCGTGGACGTTGTGTGTTCAGCTGCCAGCGTGTGTGCTTGTCAGGAATGGCCAGGCGACTGCTGTGGAACTCACTTCCAGCCCCACTATCTCTCCCACCACATCACGTTGATGTTTCAGTCGCGCTGCCCCTCTTTTCACTGACTACTACATATTTTCCCCTTAAAATAGCATTCTATTGGTTTTTCTTTTCTTAAAAACAAGTGCTGTTCCTGGGGGAAATTTGAGAGAGCATAGGCAAGCAAAAGTAAAAATCTTAGAGTCACTTGCGTGTTAACCTTTTCTTTACTCTGTCATTCCCCAGGTCGAATAACTGTACTCTTTTATTCGTTATTATTTTGCTAAACATGGATGTACTGTCCTAAGCCTTTCCCCATGATGCTGATGGTTCCCATGGGTTTACCATCCTCACCTGGCCCCCATGTCCCATGCTGATTAATGCTGATCAGGGGCCCTGTCCTGTCCATGCCACGTCTTGTACATCTCTCCGGTCCTTGTTTTCAGCTCTGCCACTGTAGATTCAGGCCACCACCAAGCCGTCCAGGACTGTTGCAAAGCCCCCGAGGCTTTACCCGCCATAATTCCTTCTCTACACTTCAGCACTGATCCTTTTATGTGCAAATCTGATCCTGTCACCCTCCTGCCTAAAAAGCCATCCATTGTGCCCTTTGGCTTATAAGATGAAGTTCAAAGTCATGGCCCTGCCTCCCCTGCAACCTCAACTCCCTCCTCTTGGACGGACGTGTCAGCTGGACCTCCCTGAACGTCTTTTCTCTAACATTTTGCTCTGCTCCCTTTGCCGGGAGGAGCGCCGCCCCCTTCCCTTGGGGCCTCGTCGCCCTCTAGGTCTCGGGGGAATGCCACTTCCGTGATCCCTGTGAGATGGTGTTGGGGGCTTCTGCTCTGTACCCCGACTCCCCAACCTCTGCCCATATAATAAAACTAACATCCACTCTCCGTCCTGCCCTCACTTCAGTGCAGGAAGTCTCTTTGCTTTGAACTTGAGAGGCCGCTGACTGCTCTTGAACAGCACAGGACCCTCCTCTGACTGCTAAGCATCAAAGTGCCTGGGAACAGGTTCCGAGGCCTCTTTTCTGCCCCATCGACACTCTTTCACAGGTGATAGGATCCCTTTTCATGGCTTTACATGTCATTAGGGTGACCGGCCATGCAGGTTTCAGCACCCAGTGCTTTCCCAGAAGGTGGGACTTCGAGTGCCGACACCAGGAAAGTCCCAGGCTAGCTGGGATGAGGCAGTCACCCTACATACCATCCAATGTGGGCAGATTTATATCGGCAGCCCCAGCCTCTCCCCTGAGCTCCAGACATGGGGACATAATACTTAATCGACACATCCATTTTGATGTGTTGTCAGCACACACAGAGCTGGCCGTGGGCCCATTACACCTCATCCCACTCTCACCCTAACTCACTGGATCCACCCATCCTCAAACCTGCCCGCCTGCTTCCTACCTCAGGACCTTTGCTCCTGCTCCTTTTTCTGCAGGAACGCCGTTCTCCTCCTCTGCTAGTTCCCTTCTCTGCTAGCTGCTGCTTTTCCAGTTTCAGCCTAATATTTACTTCCTCAGAGAGGCTTTTCCAGATCTTCTGCAGCCCCTTCCCTGCTATTACTCTCTGGCATTATATCTCTTGGTTTATATCTCTTATGGCACTTATTGTGGCCAAAAATTATCTTATTTACAGCATCGCTTACTTGTTTATTATTATTATTCAGTCTCCCTTCTCCTGCCCTCACTAGGATGTCAGCCCCCGAAGGTAAGGATTTTGTCTTGTTCACTTACAACAGTGACTGGCACATAGTAGTCTTGAGAATTTTTGAGGAATGAAAGAATCAATCAGTATATTGGAATAAGAATGTGCTTGAGAGGCAGAACTGAACAACTTTCCTAAAACAATTTCTGTGTCAGAATGCATTATTTCCTGACAAAATGTTATCACTTGCCCACCATTTTATCTAATTGTGTGTCCCCTCTCTCCATGTCTTGACAGGCAGTTGATGGTGGCACAGATCACTTCCTACCAGAGTACTGATACAGAGAGCAAACTGGGAGAAAATTTGTCCTTAGCCCTGGAAGACGTCCTTTAACATTTTACTTGATGACTGGGACTTAAGGTTCACTCATTTTCTAAAAGACTTTATGTATTTTTAGAGTAGTTAGTTGGGTTCACAGTAAAGTTGAGGGGAAGGTGTAGCGATTTCCCATATCCCCTCTGCCCCCCAGGTAACCTCCCCCACTGTCAACATCCTCAGATGTTGATACATTTGTTACAGCATTTGTTACCATTGATGAACCTGCATTGACACGTCATCATCACCGGAGCCCACAGTTGACAGTAGGGTTCACTCTTGATGTTGGACATTCTGTGGGTTTGGACAAATGTACAGTGACACGTATCCATTATGGTGTCATCCAGAGTATTTTCACTGCTCTAAACATTTTTTGTGTTCTCCCTATTCATCCCTCCCTCAAACCCAGCCCCCCCACCCCCACCGCAGCTCTGAGCAACCACTGATCTTTTTACCGTCTTCCTAGTTTTGTCTTTTCCAGGATGCCATATGGTTGGGTTCAGCCAGTATGTAACCTTCTCAGATTGGCTTCTTTTACTTAGTAACATGCGTTCAAGGTTCCTCTATGTCTTTTTTGTGGCTTGATAGCTCACTTCCTTTTAGCACTGAGTAATAGTCCACTATCTGGATGGACTACAGTTTATCCATCACCTACTGAAAGAGCTCTTGGTTGCTTTCAAGTTTTGGCAATTATGAATAAAGCTGCTATAAACATTCATGTGAGGCTTTTATGTGGACATAAGTTTTCAACTCCTTTGGGTAAACACCAAGGAGTATGATTGCTGGATCATGTAAGAGTATGTTCACTTTTGTAAGAAACCGCTAGACCGTCTCTTAAAGTGGCTGCACCACTTGCATTCCCGTCAGCGATGTGTGAGGGTTCCTGTTGCTCCACGTCCTCACCAGCATCTGGTGGTGTCAGCGTTCTGGATTGTGGCCACTCCAACAGTTATATGTAGGTTAATTAATTTTTGAAATAAGGAAAATATAAAATGCAAAGAATAAAATATTTTCTATGATGTTGCCAGGCATAGATATATGATCATTAAAGTTCAAGATTTTGATTATAAAAAAACTGGTGTAATAATGCATGTTTTGTTTAATAATTGATTTAATTTTTACTTTATAATGTGTCATGATAATTTTTACACATAATTTTAACAGCTGCATGATATTCCATCATGTGTGAATCTTAATTTATTTAACCAATTTCCTATTGTTGGAAAATTAATACTGTTTCCAAATTTTTACTATTGTTAACAAGGTTGAGACAAAGGTACTAGTGAGTACATCTTTACATAAACCTTTTGTTATTCCTTTGTAACAAATTCTTTGAAGTAAAATTAGGGTGTAATGAAAGTTTCTAAACTTTTGATATATGTAACCTAATATTTCTATTGAAAGGTTAAATGATTTTACATTTCCCCACATATAAGAAGAATACGTAGTTTTTAAAATTTCACCAATATTAAGTTTGGTAAGTTTTTGTTTTTTTAATCTTTGCCAACTTGAATTACATGTTGCTATTGTTTAATTTTCGTGTCTTTGGGGACAGGGAACATTAGTGTTTGGTATTCCGTTCTGGACAGGAGAGCAGGGTTTCTTCCTATGGTCTCTAACAGGTGTCACTAGGGAGGAAGCATCCTGGGGGTGAAGAGGAAATGGGCAGGTGGGGTAGGTGAGGGTCTGAGGGCACCCAGGGCTGAATGCTGTACCTGAGAAAGTTCAGGGCTACTGCTCCCGCCGCTCCTTCCATTCAAGATGGTGGGGACAGAGATGAGCACCAAAGTGCCACGGAGTCAGAGAGGAACATTTATTTCACCTAAATCCTTAGCATCAATCACCCTTCACACCTGGCTCAGCACTTGGCACTGGCTATCCAGCCCCTATGGCTAAGGTTTTGGTGCCAGGATAGTTTCTCTGAATCTTTGGGGACTTGCCAGGGGCATGAGGATCTCAAGGTCCACCCCTGGAGTCAGAATAGATGAAGGTCCATAGGTGACTGGTAAGCTAGAACTTTGCAAAGAGGGTCTAGACATTTACTGTCAGCATCTCCAGCTTCCAAAGGTGGCCAAGACCTCCCACAGCACCTTTCTGTGGGGATCCAGCCAGCTTGGCTGAGACTGGCAGTGATGGGAGAGGTTCCCAGGGGAGGGTGAAATGCTGTGCTCCTGTTCAGGTGAGGGCATGGGGAAAAGGGCTCTCTCTACCTGTGGGTGACAGTAAACAGAAATCTCTGTCATTGTTCAATTCTTGTCACTCAGTGGCTCCCCAGAGCTGCACTGTAGTTAAACCTAAAAGCCAAGCTGTATACAGATGCTAACTGGCATTTGGCAAGGCACCAGGGCTCTCTCTCAGACTCCTGTGCAATCCTGTGTGGGATACCCCATGCTGATTAAAGCGCATTTGCAAAGAGGACCAGTGTCTATAATGGTCTATTTTACACACATACAAAAAAAAGAAAAGGAAAGGAGAACAATTTCGTAAATGTCTTTCTTTGGAATTTTCACAGGACAACAATACTTTGTCATGTTTCAATTGTTCACTGTACTTCCTGGTTTGTAATTATGGGAAGTGCATGGAAATGCAATCTGTCTGACTCTCTCGTAACTTGGCTTTCCAAATGTTTAATGCTTTACTTTGCCAAATGGCTTGCGAGCCCAGAATCTACTTCTAGAACTGTAGAGGATTCCTCCTTCCTTTCCCATTTGTCTGGGCATGGAAACCTAGCCAGCGGACCTATAGAGCCTGTCCACCCCGAGAGCAAACTAAGTGAGCCGGCCACTCGGTGCCAGCCCAGAGGAGCGTTTGAATAGATAAAGTCACTTATTTGTTGTGCATCCCCACTGACTCCTGAAAACACACGTGATGGTCATTTGGTGCTGCAAACAGAAGCAGATGGGACAAGTAACCTTTCTAGAAAGCTGTTTTTAGTGCAGCTCAAAATCACCTGAGGTGTACTGAATGACTTTCTAGGCATATTTGATCTAGAGATGTCAAAACTTTTGTTTGTTTGCTTGTTTTTTAACTTAGATTTTCTTCTACAGGCAGAGTGTTGAACTAGATGTATTTTTTAAACCATGAAGAGCCCAGAAAGAGGCATCCTTTCATGCTCATTGACGGCAGTTCAATGTGCACACATTTTAAAAAGATTTTTATTAAAAAATATAGCTAACACACAATATTATGTTAGTTTCAGGTGTACGCCATAGTTATCCAATATTTATATAACTAAAGAAGTGCTCACATTATAACTCCAGCAACCATCTGACACTGTACCAGCTATCACAATATTGCTGACTATATTCCCCATGCTGCACATTACATCCCCGTGACTTACTTGTTTTATACCTGGAAGTTTGGACCTCTTATTCCCCTTCACCTATTCACCCCCTCTTTAATTTTTCAATTACAATTGACATTTAATATTAGTTTATGTTAATTTTAGGTGTACAACATAAGGTTTGACATTTATATAATTTATCAAGTGATCCCCCTGACTAATCTAGCACCCACCTGGCACTGTACATGGTTATTACCATAGTATTAACTGTATTCCCTGTGCTTTACATCTCCATGACTATTTTGTAACTACCAATTTGTACTTCTTAATTTCTTCACCTTTTTCACCCTGCCCCTGGCACCCTGCCATTGATTACCCCAATAAATCTAGTACCCCTCTGATACTTACATAGTTATTACAATATTATTGACTATATTCCTTATGTTATACCCTACATCCCCATAACTACTTTTTAAACAGCCAATTTGTACTTCTTAATCCCTTCCCATTTTTATCCTCACACCCTTAAACCCCCTCCCACCTAGCAACCATCAAAATGTTTTCTGTATATGGGTTTGTTTTGGTTTTTTATGTTCATTTTGTTCTTTAGATTCTATATACAAGCGAAATCACTTCGCATCTGTCTTTCTCTGTCTGACGCTCCACTCAGCACTGTACCCTCCAAGTCCATCCATGCCTCTGCAGATGGCAAGAACCCACTCCCTTTCACGGCCGAGCAATATTCCATTGTATATATGTACCACCTCCTCTTTATCCATTCATCCACCGACAGAACCCCAGGCTGCCTCTGCATCTTGGCCATTGTAAACAATGCTGCAATGAGCATATGGATCCACACATCCCCTCGAAGTAGTGTTTTGGGTTTCTTTAGATAAATACCCAGAAGTGGGATTACTAGGTCCTTACTTTGTCTCTTGTTACAGCCTTTGTTTTAAAGTCTATTTTGTCTAGTATAAATATTGCTACCCCAGTTTTTTGTTTGTTTTGTTTCCATTTTCATGTAATAACTTTTTCCATCCATTTACTTTGCATCTGTTTGTGCCTTTCAATCTGCAGTGAGTTGCTTGTAGGCAGCATATGTAAGGATTTTGTTTTCTTATCCATTCAGCCCTCCCATGTCTTTTGATTGGAGCATTTAATCTATTTACATTGAAAATAATTGTTAACAGATATGTAACTATGTATTGCCGTTTTATTATTCATAACTCTGATTTTTAAAAAATATCTTAAAGAAGTCCCTCTAAGATTCTTTGTAATACTGGTTTTGGTGGTGATGAAAGTCTTTAGCTTTTTTTTGTCTGAGAAGCTCTTTGTCTGTCCTTTGATTTTAAATGATGGCCTTGCTGGGTGGAGTACCCTTTGTTGTAAGTCCTTGCTTTTTGTCACATCGAATATTTTGTGCCAGTCCCTTCTGGCCTGCAAAGTTCTGTTGAAAAATCAGCTGACACTCTTATGAAAGCTCCCTTATAAGTTACTAGTTGCCTTTCTTTTGCTGCATTTAGGATTCTCTCTTTGTCTTTAACCTTTGCCATTTTAATTATAATGTGTCTTGGTGTGGGCCTGTTGGGGTTCATCTTGTTTGGGATTCTGTGCTTCCTCAACTCCTATGTCTATTTCCTTCAGGAAAGTTTTCAGTCATTATTTCTTATTTCTTCAAATAAGTTCTCAACCCCTTGCTTTTGCTCTTCTTCTGGTGCCCTATGGTATGAATGTTGTTACGCTTGATGTTGTCCCAGAGGCCCCTTAAACTGTCCTCATTTCTTTTGGATTCCTTTTTCTTTTTGCTGTTCTGATTAGGTATTTTCTGCTACCTGGTCTTCCAAATTACTGATTCAGTCCTCTGCTTCATCTAGTCTGCTGGTGATTCCTCCTGGTGCATTCTTCATTTCAGTTATCGTATTCTTCACTTCTGACTGGTTCTTTTTATAGTTTCTATACCCTTTTTTATGCTTGCTATCTCTTTGTCGATGTTCCCACCAAGTCCCTTGAACATCCTTATAACCATTGTTTTAAACTCTGTCTCTGGTAGGTTGCTTGCCTCCATTTTGTTTAGTGTATGTGTGTGTGTGTGTGTGTGTGTGTGTGTATGTTTGTCTGTGTGTGTGTGTGAGTGTGTATGTCTGTGTGTATGTGTAGTTTTCTCCTGTTCTGTTATTTGGGATGTATTTCTTTGTTTCCTCATTTTGACTGCCTCTCTGTGTTTATTTCTATGTATTAGGTAGATCTGCTATGCTTCTCAGTCTTGGCCAGGTGGCCTTATGTAGTAGGTGCCCTCTGTAGCCCTGGCACGTCTCCCTGGTCACCCCCTCTCGGTGCTCCAGGAGCGTCCCTTGTGTGGGTTTTGTGTGCCTTCCAGTTATAGTTGAGCTTTGATTGCTATTGGCACATCGGTGGGTGGCATTGGCCCTCAGGCTGGTTGGCTTTGGGGTTTGGCCACGTCCACAGCTCACAGGATGCTGTGTGGGGGACTTACCCAACTGAGTGGGATTCACCTCAGTGGGCTCTGTTGCCTATTGAGACTGCCCTTTGTGTGTGCCACTTGTGGGGCTATTTGGGTGGTGCTCCATTGTGGTCTGAAGCCAACCTCTAAGTATGTTGGTTCTGGGGCCTCTTGCAAGGGGCTCCTGTGCAGGCCTAGGTCACCCACTTCCTATAGACCCCCCCACCAGGGTCTACCTGATAGGAACTGTAAAGTGATCCAGTTTTTTGCTGTCTGTGTTAAACCTGGAGGCATTTGGGAGAGGCCACGCTGTGAACTGAGGATGTCTGCCACCAGTACCAGGCCTGGGATAACTCCATAAAAAGCCAGGACTCTTGGAGGCCTGCTGCCACCTGCTGGCTCCCTTAATTTTCAGCCACTGATGAAGCCTCATGCATTACGTGAGTTGGGTGAGGCAGGGTTTCAGGGAGTCACGAGAATGGGAAGAGTTGTGGTCACCAGGTTAATATAGACTCTGGTTTGGTGCCAGTCCTGACCCTGGAGCTACTCAGAAAAAGTCTCAGAGCACACCCAGGCCAGTCACTGCCTGCCTTGGGCCGGTGGACTCTGATAGTTTTCTGAGAAACAGTGCAATGTGGACGGGCTGGCTGCTCTGGAGAAAGTGCCATTGGTGTCGGGGGAGTTGGGTCGGGTCAGGTCCCGTTGAGTCAGCAGGGTAGAGCATCAGAGCTCACCAGACCAATCAGATTCAGATTTGGCTCTGTCTTGGGAGGGCACAACACAGGAAAAATGGCATCCTCCTGCCAGCTGCATGAAAGAAGGACCCCATATAGGGAAAATGGTGACTATCTTCCATCCCTGTCCCGAATACACATACCTCAGTCTGCTTCCATGTGCTTCCGACACCTCCCAAGTTACAGTCCCTCCTCTGGAGCCCAAGATGAGTGCCTGAGGGTGAGAGAGTCTGTGTGTGAGCCATTTAAGAGGACGTCTGGGTTTTTTGCAGCCTTCTGTCCCACCCAGATGGTTAGAATCTTCACTGTTTTTCAGAACCAGATGTTGTGGGGATGCCTCTTCCTGGTACCAGTACTCTGGGATGGGGAGCATGGTATGGGGTTGGGGTCCCCTCACTCCTCCATGCAAGGGGCTGATGAATCCTGTGGGCCAAGATATTTCTCCTAATTCTCAACTGCTTTACTGAGGCTTGGGGCCAGCCTGTTTCGTGTCTCCACCCCTCCTATCAGTCTTGACGTGGCTTCTTCACGTATCCTTAGTTATAAAACTTCTGTTCAGACAGACTTCAGATGGTTCTCCAGATTGATTCTTCTATAATTTAGTTGTAATTTTAATGTGTTCATGGAAGGAAGCAGGCACAGTGTTTATCTATTCCGCCATCTTGGATCTCTCCTAATGTGCACAAATTTTAAACTTCCTCGATTTTTGACACCTCATCTCCTCATAAGAAAATGGGGAAATGTTTGAGGTGGGACAGCCCACTCCACAGTCACTTTTATGGATGATTAATACTTTCATTTATTTATTCATTCACCAAATATGTATTTAACATTATCTGTGCACAGGGCTTGTTGTTAAGAAAAAGAAGATGAACAGGGCAAAATCAAATGAAACCCAGAGGAAACAGGATGGGCTCTGTTGAAGGCCTGGAATAATTCATAGAGGAAGTGATTTCTGAATTGGGTCTTGAAGGCAGCATAGAGGTGCAACAGGACATAATTTAGGGCTAAGAGTTTTTTGTTGCATAAATGTCTTGGCCAGCTTTTCTAAAAGGTGATTCCTGACTGAGAATTTTTCCAACATGTGTGGTTGATATTCTTCTTAGTGCAGAAAAGAGCATGACTTGAGAAAACACGCTTCATCCACTTCCCACACCCAATTCAAATGGCCAATAACCATTAAAACAAAGGTTGAATTGATGGTTACAAAATAGGAGGATGTGAAATAAAGCATAGGGAATGTAGTCAGTAATATTGTAATAATAATATATGTTGTCAGATGGGCACTAGACTTATTGGGAGGATCACTTCATAAGTTATATAAATGCCTAACCACTATACTGTACACCTGAAACTAATATAAAATAATATTGAATATCAAGTATAATTGAAAAATTAAAAAATAAAATAAAAAATGTTGAGTTTAGTAGTATTGTGAGCATCCACTTTAAGTTTTTAACCATTGTCCATTGTTACTCTGTTTTTATTCAAAAATAAAGTGTGTTGCATTTGTTAATTAATATTTCTTTTAGATAGAATATATACTGTTTTGTTTTTTTCTCTTCAAACATTTTTTCACTTTGAATTTTTAGAGGATGAACTTTTAGCAGTGATGGTACCAGAAGTAATAATGTGTCTTTCTAAAGTGCACGGAACCAATACATGCAGTTGCACTTTAAATAGGGATTTAAAACCATCTAGGAAGGTCATTTTCCCTCCAGTGTTGAAGTCTCTAGCATTGAAGTATTAAGATGTGTAATGGCAGAAAGTGAATTCTAGGAGGAGGGAAGCCCCTGGGGATGCTGGGCACATCTAGCTATAGTTTGAGAGGAATTGGAGGCAGGGACCAGTAAGGGGTCTCTTCCAGTGGTGCAGGTGGGAGGTGGAGGTGGTGAGAAAGGGTCTGGTTCAGGATGTGTTTTAAAGGTGAAAGTTGTAGGATTCGCTGACAGATTGATCTAGAGCATGAAAGAAAGAAGAAACAAGGACAATGTCTAGGTTTCTGCACTGGGCAACTGGGCACATGGTGCCATCTATGGTGAGGAAGAGGATTGACAGGTCATAGGAGGACATGTGGGAGGAGTCCATCAACATGGGTTTGGGCTAAGTAGGAAATACCTCCCTTACAGTGAGTTTCCTGGAAGCAGAGCCTGAGATGGGATTTTGTACAAATGACTTATGAAGGGTGGGATCTCAGGAGAAAGTGATGAGGGATGCTGGCTAGGGTAGCGGGGCACAGACGTGGTTGCAGCTGAAGGCACATCTCAGCCTGATCCCACAGGGAAGTCCGAGGCATGAATGGCACTGTCGAGTTGTCCCTCCTTGATGCACAGAGGTGGCTTTTGTATCCCCCAACCAGTCAGCCATTGGCTAGGGCAGCCGCTCACCCCTTGAGGGGTATGACCTTCCCAACATTTCCGGGTGAGGTGTCTTTCATCAGCCCAGGCATTTGTCATCCACGGAGGCAATTCTCCAGAAAGGGTGCAGCTGTGAACAGTTAGCTAACAGCAGCTTGGCAAGGGTCGCCCTGGCATGGTGAAGGTCTAGTCTGAAGGCTATTAGACAACCAAGTAGAAATGTGGAGTAGGCAGTTGGAGCTCAGAAAGGAAGTTGGGCTGGGAACATAAAGTCAGGTGATCAGCGGTGTATGTCATGGTGCTTGAAGCCGTGAGACTGGCTGAGAACATGTCAGGAGGTGATGTGGATAAGAGAGACAGCCTCAAAAATGGAGGCCATGGGCACCTTGAGGTTCAGGGGTTGGAAGAGGAAGAAGAACTCACAAGGAGGCTGCTGTGTAGAGGCCGGTGAGGTTGGAGGAATCTGGACAGAAAGGTGTCGCAGACTACCAAGGAGAATGTGTACCCAGAAGGAGGTCAGCCAAGTAAGTGGGGACAGAGAAAGGACCACTTGATTGAGCAAAGGGGACGTTACTGGTGACCTTGATGAGAATTATGTGAGAGGAGCAATGGGAACCAAAGCCAGTCAGACTGGGCTTTACAGGGAAGGCCTTCTGAAGTAGGACAAGTTGCACAAACGGGAGACGGTTGGTGGAAAGTGGTGTGTGACAGGAGAGGGATGACAGGCAGTAATGACGGATGGAGGCAGAGAAGCTAAGGCTAGTTATCAAGGGCTTTGCATCCTATGTCAAAAAGCTGAGAGTTGAGGCAATGGGAAGAGACCACTGACAGATTATAAAGAAGGAATACATATGGTGGGATTTATATCTCATGCTGGAAATATTTTCTGTCCTTGTAGGTAGGTTTGTGTGCCCACACTTACACTTACTGTTAAATCTATGGGAAATCATCACAAAGGTATATCTTCATAACTGCAGTTTCGTTGTATGTTCCTGCAGCTTAGAAGATTTTTTTCACCTTTCTAAGTCTCCAGCCAGTTTGGATGCTCACTTTCAATTTCTTTCAATATTCTTTTTTTTTGAGCAAATGATGCTAGAAAATGATGTATAAATGAGAAAAATTGGAAAATTATTAAAAACTTATCCCATGAGTTTTAAAATTCTCATCAACATTTTCTCCATTATGCATCCAAAGAAATCAATCCTTCTTTGCAAAATGGGTTAAGCATTGTTGTCAGATCGCCCTGAGTGTTTGACATGTACAATTTTACCCAGATTTTGGCCAGCTGAGTTCAAAACAAGGACCATAATTTCCTGGAAACATCTGGTTCTCTAACCACCATCTGGCATGATCTTGGTAACTCTTAACTGTTATTTTGTGCCATTTTTTCAACCTTTATTTATTTCACATTATTTATTCATCTTGGAAAGGAGTCCTTAATGCTTATCAGAACATACTTATTTCCAGTCCCCTTTCTCTTAAAAACAGTATTCTTACTTTTGTTCTAAAAAAGCAACAAAAATATTTAATACTCAAGCTCTCTGGCCATGCTGTCTTGGTAGAGAAGAGCTTTCTTCAGTATATATTTATTGCCTGGGGGAGCATTCAAGTTTTTGTTAAGCAAATCTTACTGACTTTCTGACTGCTGCTGGGAACATAAATTTGTGCAACTGCTTTGGAAAACTACTTGGCAGAACCTACTAGATCTGACAACTCGCAAGCCCTATGACCTAGCAATTCCATTCCTAGGTGTGTGCCAAATAGGAATGCATACATATGTTCACGAAAAGACAAGTACAAGAATACTCATAGTAGTACTAGCCTTAAACAGGAATCTACCCAAATGCACTTCAATAGTGGAATGGATAAATTGGTTGTGGTATATTCAAAAAAGGGAATAATATACAGCAATAAGAATGAATAAAATACGACCACATGCAAGCATATTGGGCAAAGTACAACTATATGATTCCATTTACATAAAGTTCAAACTATAGGCAAAATGAATCTATGGCATAAGAAGTCAGACAAGTGGTTACCTGTGGGGAGAGTTAATGGCTAGGAAGGGTCCCAAGGGAGAGATTCTGAGATCATGGTCATGTTCCATTTCATGATCTGAGTGCTGGTTCCTTAGGTCTGCTAATTCTATGAAAATCCTTCAAATATACATTTTTTTTAAATTAAAGTATATTGGTGTGATAATGGTTAGTAAAGTTACATAGGTTTCAAGTGTGCAATTCTGTAACACATCGTCTATACATCACATTGTGTGTTCACCACCCAGAGTCAGTTCTCCCTCTATTACCACATATTTGATACTGTTTACCCTCATCAACCACTCCCCTCCCCCATTCCCTCTGTAACCACTAAACTATTGTCTGTGTCTATCAGTTTTTGTTTTTTTCTTTGTCTTGTTCCTTTGTTGCTTTCAGTTTTATATCCCACATATTAGTGAAATCATATGGTAAAAAACCAAAATGTCCTTCAATAGATGATTGGATAAAGAAGATATGGTATATATACATAACGAAATACTATTCTGCCATAAGAAAAGATGAAATAGTGCCGTTTGTGACAACATGGATGGAGCTTGAGATTATTATGCTAAGTGAAATAAATCAGTCAAATGTACGTTTTTGATTGGTTTATTTTTATGTGCATATATTACACTTCAATTAAAGGTCAAAAAATAACCCAGAAAGCATAAAAAGAAATAAAATATTAGAAGTAATTCTAGACATACTAATAAAAGTAAATGAGATAAATTTATCCATAAAAGGAAAATATTAAAAAAACAAAAACAAATACCAGATGATTGTGTTTGTATATCAGACAAAGCTGTACTTTCTTAGTGACTTCATACCAATCCAAAGGACGTTAGATCCCACAACCTCACTTAAATTTTTATCTCTGATTTAGGCCCAAAGCATAGAGCACCCCAACCCCCTTTTCCTTCTTGAGGATGCTTCTTTGAGAGAAGTATCAGACAAATGGTTCCACATCATTCATCACCTTCCAACACCGAGGAGCTTCTGTCTCTCGCATGATGTCTTCCCAGTCTTGCCCAGTTGCCATCCTTTCCTTGACTCTCAGCACCCTGCGTCCATTTCTCACTTCCAGCCTCTAACCAGGGCCTGTCTCCTTGCGGCCTTGCTTTGTGCCTGCCCATTCCACTTGGCATCAGGGATTTCTGTCAGCCCAGCTCCTGCACAAGGAGGCAAACTCCTAGAAGGCCAGGGTCATCGCTTCTTCGTCTGTGTGACCCTTGACCCCGCAGCTAAGTTTTGAATGGCTGCTTGGTAAATGGTTATTGTGGGTTTTCCTGGTTGACTCCTGAATGCTATTCCCTGGGTGTCTGTGTTGTGGATGACACTGCTGGACATATACTACCTCTTAGAAGCAGCTTTTCTAAAACAGAATCTGTACAACCTGAAGGCACATCATGCTTCAAGTTCTATGCCCTGCGCAAACACGGCAGTTTAACTTTGGGGTTGGTTTCCTATTTGTATTTTCAAAAATTGTCTCATTTGATTAACAGGAGACCTTCTCACCATGGAGAACTGTAATTGCTCAGATGTTCTCAGCCTCCTGGATTGCAGTCAGAGGGGTTGGACGTATGCCCTTGACTACCTTTCCCACAGGGTAGGAGAAACCTGTCAGGTCCGTTTCCATTTTAACCAAACTCTCAATTACTCATGACATGAGTGACATGTTCTCTACTTCCACCCAAATCAAACCATCTCATGTTTTTCCGTTTTTTATTTTGAGCTTACTTTCCTCCTAGAATCGAGTTTTTCTGAACATTAGTTTTTAAAAACTCACAATACGCTATTCATTTGGCATATTAATCCCATTGTTTTTGAGCTTTCTGAAGGCTAAACAAGATTGAATCATTTTCTAATTTAGAAAACTTTTTCCCCATCGTGCTACCTAATCTGACAGGCTTTCTTGTGGATGTCAGAGGGTGCGGAGTTCACAGTTGGCATGATGATGCTTCACGTAGAAGAAAGATTTTTCCAGATGGTTTGGAAGTCTGAACAGCAATATTTGGGAGACCAGGAAAAATTCCCAGCACATAATTGATTGGAAATGCTTGTTAAGTCTCGCTCTCTCTTATTTATTTTATTTCATTTTTATAAAATCCTTTTTTCTTTCCATCTTCATCCTCTTCTGTGTTATCTGAAGTTTCTCTTCATAGAGTCTAGACCCCTATAGTTTGGAAGCAATTTTTAGTACTTTTTCATGCTGAGGGACAGTATTCCTAAGACAGTTTATTAGATAGAATTGTGAAATTGCCATTTTTATAGGTCAAAAATCATCAAGTCTCCGCAGTTGCCTATGGCTTTATCTGAATGTTGGTTCTCGTGATTGTATTTACCCATTTATCAAATATTTATTCAACTCTTTCCATGTGCCCGATGGTGCTCGGCTGTGAGGATGCAACAGGGAATAAGACACAGGGTACAAACAGGTAATACACTGGAGAGTCAAAAATAGAGCTGTGATAGGGTGCCCCTGGAGCCATGGTGGGGTGCGTGCTTAAGCTGGAGCTGTGGGGGACCATTAGGGAAAGTGGTGACTCCGAAGGAGTGAGTGGAAGTTGGCCAGCTGAAGGGGAAGCAGAAGTTGTAAGAACAATACTGTAGTTCTGGAATGTTCCAAGGCCTGGGGTGGTAGAAGGAAACAGAACACACTTGACTATGGTGAAAATAGAGAATATAATGGGGTGGTGGGGAGCTGTGAGCCCATGAAAATGAGTGGGGGCTTGTAAACCATGCTATAGTTTGGGAAATTGCCCCCAGAGCGATGAAAGGAGGGGTTAAAACTGAGGTGTGGTTCACACCACTCTGTGCTCAGTTTGAGGGACAGAAGGAGGGGCAGGAGTTGTGCCCGGGAGGACCCATGGATGAGGCCTGGCTGTACTTTTCCTTTGCCCCACTGGTTGGTTGTTTCTTCTTGGGAGACTTGCATTCTTTAAATTTGGTGTGAAAGCAGAAAAAAATACAAAGAAAATCTGATCATGCTCCCAAGACAGTTCAAGAAGAAAGTTTTACCAGACAGTTGCAGGTGGAAAAAGGCAAGAGAAATGGCTTCAGAACTTCAAGTGACCCAACCCATTCCCTGTGCAGAGGCCAAAGCAACAGACCAGCCAGGGCCAGTTAGAGGCAGGACCTCAGACGGGCAGTGATGTCTCTTGCAGTAGTTGTGTAGGGCAGCTGTGGGCAGCTTGTCCACCCACCAGCCATGGCAGATGGCTGATGTTCTGACATGGCAACGATGGCAAGCCATTGTCTTGGTCTTGGAAGCCACACAAAAATACCAAGATACGGGCTAGCCGCCCTCAAGGCACAGTCCTTCTTAGCTATGTAGAGGAGCCATAGAAATACACACTTTTGTGCGGAAATGAAAATGAGAAAGAGTTCCATATAGACAGAGCAGAACACCTTATTTTGGAAAATTGTCCCAATCTTCTGGAGAGGAGGGAGAATGGGGCATAGGCAGAGAGACCTGCTTAAACACTTAGCCCGAGTATTGCTTTCATTTATAATCTAATATTAAAATACAAATCTCTAAAGCACATAAATTTATCTGATCCTGGACAGTGCTTTGGCTACCTCCCTGAGCCCCCTGTTATTTTTCCAAGCTGGTCTAAATTTTCCAGGTTGTTGGAAACGCTGGTTATCCTGTGGCCTTCAAGAACATCTTACATTAAAGCCAGTCACACTGAGTTATGGTTTTTCCATCAACTAAACCTTTTCACCAAATTGCCCATGGCTGAAACTATTTTCTGATAGATAAATATTTTCAAAGTTCCACTGTCAAGCCCAGTTTAGAAATGTCAAGTTTGTAATGACTATACCCACCCGTGTCTCTTCCTCCTTATGACACTTTTTTTTTTCCAGAGCAACAAATCTGGGAGAAAAAAGTAGAGATCCACATATTAAAATGATGTTAGCAAAGGAAGAAACAATGGCTTCTTTGTGATACTTTACAGTTATTCAGGGAAGAAATATCTTCATAGTTTTATTTTAAAATCATACCCACACTTCTACTCACTTCCAGCTCTTGTGGCCGTGAGTGTTATGACTTACTATGAACAACACAGAGCCACAAGAATATTGTTTAAATTATGTGGAGAAAGGACACATAGCCTAAGATTTTTGAGGACATCACTTTTCCAGAAATTGAAAGATACTCACCCTGTTTGGCAAAGTTTAAAGAAGGGGTAGGGATAGGCTTTCTATCAGAGATGACAAGCGAGCTTTTAAAAACAAACAAACAAAAACAACAATATAAAGGTGAACACAAATGAAAAGGAACTTATTCTTCTCATGGGACGAATCACATGATATTTTCTTGTTTTTTTTGGGTTTGTTGGTCTGAGCCCTCCCCCAGGATGGCAGCTCCCTGGGAGGCAGCTTCTTACTCCCCACTGTGATCTGGGCATGGGGTATGTAGAAACTTTGGTGAGCATAGATTAAATAAGTGAACAAACACATGAACGAGTGAAGAGTGACAGTGGCCCAGGAAAGTACTTTTTAAAAAGATTTTATTGGGGAAGGGGAACAGGACTTTATTGGGGAACAGTGTGTACTTCCAGGACTTTTTTCCAAGTCAAGTTGTTGTCCTTTCAATCTTAGTTGTGGAGGGTGCTGTTCAGCTTCAAGTTGTTGTCCTTTCAGTCTTAGTTGTGGAGCGCGCAGCTCAGCTCCAGGTCCAGTTGCCATTGCTAGTTGCAGGGGGCGCTGTCCACCATCCCTTGCGGGAGTGGAACCAGCAACCTTGTAGTTGAGAGCCCACTGGCCCATGTGGGAATCGAATCGGCACCCTTCGGAGTTAGGAGCACAGAGTTCTAACTGCCTGAGCCACCGGTCCGGCCCGGAAAGTACTTTTATATGTTTGGCAATAGGGCCTTGAAGGAAGTAATGAAGGTTAAATGAGGTCAAGTGAGTGGGCCCAGATGCTGTAGGATTAGTGTCCTTCTAAGAAGAGACATCTGAGATCTCCCTCTCTGTGTCTCTCTAAGCACACACTGGGGGAAAGGCCACGTGAGGACGCAGTGAGGAGGCGGCCATCTGCAAGCCAGGAAGGGAGCCCTCACCAGGAACCCGACCTTACCTGAATCTTGATCTAAGACTTGCCAGTCTTCAGAACTGTGAGAACATATATTTCCATTGTGTAATGGTATTTTGCTATGGCAGCCTGAACAAACTAGTGTATACCCTGGTATTCAGTTGGAATTCACAGTCAGTTGTCCTTGGCCCCTAATAACTGGCTGGTTAGCCTATGGGGAGAATTGTCAAATAATTTAATTCATTTTCTCCTAAACCATGAGAAACTGCCCTCTTAACAGCACAGCTGATGCGCTGGGCACAGGGCCGTGTTTCTGGGTGGGATCATCACGCCCTTCCCGTAGGTGAGGTCAAGCTTAGGGACAGGGAACTCAGGGTGGTTTTCTGGCAGGAAACTTCTGGTAACTCATGGAAACTGAAGTTCTTTTTTAGTCCTTGGAATCAGATCGATATCATTTCACATAGCCCTCTTGGGAGCTGCACCCCAAGTTCACATCCTGAGCAGTTTAATACCCTGGGAATAGCAACACGGAATATTATTAATCTTTCAAAAATTAGTGTAAGAAAGTCGGAGGTGAGGGGAGGGCTGCATTACCAAGTTAATGGGAATAATGATTATGTTCTCGGAATAAAAATATCTTATCCCCTGGTGAATTCATATGGCTTTTGCCAGTCCAGAGAGTTTATTTTTTTTCAAAGTCCCTCTTGGTCTGTTCCTCTGGTGGAAAGGCTCTGTGACCCATGCTGACTTGCCAGCACCGTTCTCATTTGGTGGGTGTTGTTGGGGAGATGACCCACATATATGCTGCCTGGAGGGGTCAAATTCCCACAGGTCACCTCAGCTTCCTGCCACCCCTTGGTTTTGCTCCTGTCTCCATGGTCTGGCTTCTCATGGTGGCCTCACCTCCACACATGGAGACTCAGTGCTTCAAAGCCAGCTCTGAGGTCTGCTTAGCTCCCAGCTTGGTAAAGGGACAGAGGCGGGGACAGGCAGCCCCTGTGCGTCTGTGTGAGGCCTTGCACACTCAGCGAGAGGAGCACAAAGCAGCATTTCATAGCCATGTCTGGAGGACCTGCCCTGCTCTTGAACTGGTGACCTAGTGAAGAAGTCGCTATCCAATTACAAAGTCATTCATGGGAGATCAAGTGAGCCAACAGATGAGGTGTGAGGCTGCCAGCAAGTCAAACTGAGGTTTGCTGAGGCCTCAAGGCTGCAAAAAGTCTCTCTGGGACTGGCAGGGAACTGTCTGGACACACCTGCCCAGGAGAGTCATTAAGCTTTGTTCTCATGCAAGGAGACCTGTCTGTCATTCCAAATGGCTACTATCTGTGCCAAGGGCACCACCACCCAGCAAGCTCTTCAGCCAACAGCCGTTGCCCTCAAAGATGTTATAATCCGAGGTGGAGCCGAAGCGATGACGTGTGTATGCTGGATCTGAGCATGATCAGGCTGGGCCTCCCGCCACAGGACATGGTCCTTGGGGGAAATACCCCAGGGACATGTCTTCCTTTTTCAAATATGGGCAGCACATGAGTATGATTAAAACATGATTACTACCACAATTTAAGATGAGTGGAACAATGCAAATTTTAGCGTCCAAGTCAAATTTTCTGATGCTATTTGTAAGTTCTTTGTCATGGCACATATCAAAGTATAACATATAATGATGCTCCAGTGGGATTCATGATTCCTTACACTTCCTTATACTTCCTCTGAAAGATGCACATCCTCTGACATGTGTTTACTAGAGGAGCACTTGTCGACTAATTAATTACTGGAATGAAAAATAACATCACCATTCTCTGAGTTTATAGCTTGCAAGTCTGAGCCACCATTCTACATCTCAGACGTCTTCGTAATTGTTCTCCTTCATGCAAAGGATTGGATTTGCCTTTAGACAGAGTAGAGGAGGAGCCATTCAAGAAACGGTTTTTGCAATAAAAAGATATTGTCACATCATGGGTTTTCCACCCTCAACCAGCCAGTGTTCCGGGAGGGTTCTCTGGGTACTGCCCAGTGCCTGCAAAGCCAGCAAATCAGCGATGTGAAATTGAACATGAACTGGCTCAAGAGGAATGATATGGCTGCTGCTTGAAGGGGCAGAGGGGGAGGGTGGGAAGGGCATGGAGGCTGCTTCATAGGAAGTAGCATGGTGTCCGTGCTTTGGCTCAATAGGAGAGCTGTTCTCAGCAACTCTCAAAGTAAAAAATGGCCCTGCCTACCATCAGCAGTTTCACCTCTCACCACCACCCCGTGGCTAGAGCAAGGAGAAATCCTGATCCTAACAGAGACACAGATCAAGGGGAGCAAAGACTTGGAAGGTGGTCGTGGAGGCTCCCCATTGGACACACAGCTGTCATCTCGCAGAATGGATTCAAATCAGCACCTATTGGGAAATCACTGAAAGAGGGCTCTGGGCTATGTTGTGACAAACTGGTCAACATGCACCAAGAGGGATAAATCAGGATCTGAAAGGAAGAAATGGGCATATGGTGAAGGTGACTGTGGTTCACCAGGAGAAAAAAGGGGCAGAGCCAGTCCACTTAGACCCTTGGCCAAAGTTGACCCACTGCGTTTTCAAATGGTCTGAGAGCTAAGCATGGTTCCATGTTGTTAGATGGCTGGAAACAAATTGGATGAAGAATATTTTGTAACACATGCAAAAATATATAAAAGTCAAATTTCCATGTTTATAAAACAATGTTTTACTGAAACCCAGCCCACTATTTCATGTATGTATGGCTGCTTTCACACCACAGTGGCGGGGCTGAGAAGCTGTGAAGAGACGGAATGGCCCACAGAGCCTGAAATCTCTCCTTTGTGGCCCCTCACAGGAGAAGTTTGCTGACTGCTGTTCAGGAACATCACAGAACCCCCCCAGACCACTGTATGGCTTTTACATTATGTTGTGTGTATTAAATCATAAAATGTCCTCAGGGTGTGGCCTGCGATCTTTCTGAAGCCTAGTGTTAGGAGGGTCTGAAGTATTGTCAGGAAGAGCCGTAGAACACAGGGCCCTGGATAATGGTGCCCACAGTGGGCAGGACCAGGGAGCAGCAGCTCTTTCAGAGTCTCTGTTGGGTCCCCTCTTTCTGGGTGGGCTCCATCTATATCGGGGATGAAAATGGAAGGAGACACACTAGAGGAGTTAGATATTTAATGGCTCAGACCCTGGCATGTCATGACATACGATGTAACAGAGACATTTAGCTCTGACTTTGACTTTCTACCTGTGATGGGCTGAACTGTGTCCCCCAAATTCGTAAGTTGAAGCACTAATTCCCAGAACCTGGGGATAGAAACTTACATGGAGACAGGGTCTGTACAGAAATGACTAAGTTAAAATGAGGTCATTGGGTGGTTCTAATCCAGTATGACTGGTGTCCTCATAAGAAGAGGAGATTAGGACCCAGACACACACACAGAGGGAGGTGATATGAAGACACAGAGAGAAGATGGCTATCTACAAACTATGGAAAGCTGCCCGGAAACGATTCTGCCTCACAGCCCTCAGGAGGAACCAGTCTTGCCCACACCTTGATCTTGGACTTCAGGCCTTTTGAGTTGTATGACAATAAATATCTGTTGTGTTAAGCCACCCAGTCTGTGGTATTCTGTCATGGCAGCCCCAGCAAACTGATACACTACATCATCCAGTGTGGGAGTGAAATTGCGCTTACTATGCAAACAGTTCTTAGTAAACCATTTCACGTTTCTTGTCTAATTATTCGCAGATTTTGTATAAATGATGATACCATATTTGAACTGGAAGAACTAGCCCTGATAAAGGACAGAAGGATTATCAAAGTCATTCCGGCTGGTCGCTGGAGTGTGTCGGGTAATTTACTATAGGCACTGTGAAAGTTGGGCAGCTGTTTTGCTTTAAACGTTAGTTTCCTCCATAGGCAGTGGAAAATTACCCTAAGAAGTGATTCTGAGAAGATTAGTCTTGTTCTTTGTGACAAGTTTTCTAAAAGAAGTTACAAAAAGATTGTCTTTCTCCAGGAGAGTTTTTTCAACTGACTCTTCCCTTCTGTCTCAATTCTGCCCATTTTTGCCTCCACCTCCACCTCATTTTTTTGATACTTGTTAAACAAATAATATACACACCCAGGGTTAGATTTATGATTTTTATGCAGATTGTTAAAAATAGTACAACTGTGGGCAGAAGAATGACCACAGGAAGTGATTCACTTCCTTTGGGCAGCTTCTCTGACACCTACCTACCAACCCCTGAGAAATAGAAATAATAGAAGTCCTGTTGACGAGTCACAGTAGGTCATTGCCAGACTGGACCTGGTTGTTCAGGTGGGCTGACAACCGTACTTGAGAGACGGGGAGCTTGCAATCATTGAGTGTGAAGACATTGAGGGTCTGGCACCATCTCTTGATTCCTATTTCTGTCAGTGACTAACCCAACCAAGAGACATTTTTGCTTGTCACCAAGGCTATACAGCTCTCAAATCTGGGATCATGCCTAAGGTCCACTCTGTAGCCCTGATTCTTCACTCTAACATTTGTATGGCACAGTTGACAAAATGGATTGTAGCTATGACAGAGACACTTTCCCCCTCTGCTTTTGGGGAGAGGATAGGGCTGGTGTTGGTGTTATAGGTTCCCATCAGTGGTCCTTGGTCAGTTTCAGTCCAGTTTCAATAGACCCTTCACAGTGGTTCAAACTATTTACCTGGTCTTGGTCCTGGACTCTGTTTGCTCTTCTCACATGATGGTATGACCAGGTGAGAATAATTATAAGGATCTTGAGCCTTATCTGGTGTTTTACAAGTTGTCTTTTGTCCAACACGGTCTTATTAATTTGCACCAATTCTGGAGGTTCTTCAGTGACCTTCCCTGAATTTGATATCTGGGAAATGGAACAGGTTTTAAGGACCCCATGGGCTGACTGTAAACATTGCCTGGGGACTGTCCAATCTGATAAATGGGGAAATATGATTCTACCAAGGGTGTTAAAAGCAGCTGAGCTGTAGATGGAAAGACTCTTGCATGGTGAGTCTGGGCCCTTGGAAGCCTGCAGTTCTCTTTTCCTATCCATATTCCCAGTAAAGTGTGTCACTCATTTTTGCTCTACTAAATCTGTAAGCCCTAAATGAAGAATAAGTTTTTTGAAAGATACAAATACAGATTTTCAAAAATCACCTATTGAAAATTTTGGAACAAGGTGGATTACAAATGAAGAAGCAAAATGAGCAATCAAATCACAATAGTTACAAAAAATTCATCCAAAAGCCATTAGGACTTTCTCTTGTTTTTTCTTTCTTTTCCTTTCTTTTAAGATTTTTATTAAAATACAGCCAACATACACATTATATTAGTTTCAGAACCCACCTGGCACTATACTTAGTTATTACCATGTGATTTATTGTATTCTCTATGTTTTACTTTACATCCCTGTGACTATTTTGTAACTACTACCAATTTATATTTTTTAACCTTCACTTTTTTCACACTTCCTCCAACCTCTCCTCCCCTCTGGCAACCATCAAAATGTTCTCTGTATCTATGAGTTTGTTTCTGTTTTGTTTGTTTTGTTCTTTAGATTCCACTTATAAGTGAAATTGTATGACATTTGTCATTATCTGACTTACTACACTCAGCACAATACCCTCTAGGTCCATCCATGTTGTTGTAGATGGCAAGGTTTCATTCTTTTTCTTTTCTTTTTTTTAATTGGCTGGGTGATATTCCATTGTATATATGTACTACCTCTTCTTTATCCATTCATCCATTCAGGGACACCCAAGATATGCCTTCATATCTTAGCCATTGTAAATAATGCTGCAATGAACATATGGATGAACACATCCCCTCAAAGAAGTGTTTTGGGTTTCTTCAGATAAATACCCAAAGGTGGGATTACAGAGTTCTTCTTTGTCTCTTGTGATAGTCTTTATTTTAAAGTCCACTTTGTTTGGTATAAATATTGCTACCCCAGCTTTTTGGCTTGTTTGTTTCCATTTTCATGAAATATCTTTTTCCATCCCTTTACTTTCAGTCTGTGTGTTTCTTTTGATCTGAAGTGAGTCTCTTGTAGGCAGCATAGGTAATAGTCTTGTTTCCTTATGCATTCAGCCATGCTATCTTTTGATTGGAGCATTTAATCCATTTACATGGAAAGTAATTGTTGATAGATATGTAGCATTTTATTATTCATATTTTCAATTATTTTCATAATAAAGAATTCCCTCTAAGAGGCCTTGTAATACTGGTTTGGTGGTGATAGACTCCTTTAGATTTTTCTTGTCTGGAAAGCTCTTTATCTGTCCTTCAAATCTAAATGATAGCTTTGCTGTGTAGATTAGTCTTGGTTGTAGGTCCTTACTTTTCATCACTTTGAATATTTTGTGCTACTCCTTTCTGGCCTGTAAAGTTTCTCTTGAGAAATCAGCTGACAGTCTTATGGGGGCTCCCTTGTAAGTAACTAATTGCTTTTTTCTTGCTGCTTTTAAGATTTTTTTTTTGTCTTTAACATTTGCCATTTTAATTTTGATGTGTCTTGGTGTTGGCCTCTTTGGGTCCATCTTGTTTGGGTCTCTCTGTGCTACCTGGGCTTGTATGTCTATTTCCTTCACCAGGTTAGGGAAGTTTCTGTCATTATTTCTTCAAATAGGTTTTTAATTCCTTGCTCTCTCTCTTCTCCTTCTGGTACCCCTATGATGCAAATGTTGGTACGCTTGTGGTTGTCCCAGAGGCCTCTTAAACTGTCCTCATTTTTTGGATTCTTTTTTCTTTTTGCGGTTCTGATTGGGTGTTTTCTGCTACCTTAGCTTCTAAATCACTGATTTGATCCTCTGCTTCATCTAACCTAATATTGATTCCCTGTAATGTATTCTTCATCTCCGTTTTTGTAGTCTTTATTTCTGACTGGTTCTGTTTTATGTTCCCTATCTCTGTGTTGAAGTTCTCCCTGAGATTACTGAGCATCCTTATAACCAGTATTTGGAACTCTGCATTGGATAGATTGCTTGTCTCCATTTTGTTTAGTTCTTTTTTCTGGAGCTTTGTTTTGTTCTTTTATTTAGGACACGTTTCTTTGTCTCCCCATTTTGGCTGCCTCCCTGTGTTTGTTTCTATGTATTAGGTAGGGCTGCTATGTCTCCTGGTCTTAGTAGAGTGGCCTTAGGTAGTAGGTGCTGTGGGGCTCAGTGGCACAGTCTCCCTGGTCACTTGAGCCGTGCATTCCATGTGTGTCTCTTGTGTGGGTTGTGTGTGCCCTCCTCTTGTAGTTGAGCCTTGGTTGCTATTTGCACATTAATGGGAGGGATTCATCCTCAGGCTCATTGGTTGTAAGGACTGGCCTTGACTATGAGTGGAAGAGTTGCGGTGCAGGGGCTGACCCTACAGAGCAGGATCTGCCTCAGCAGGGCTCTGGTGCCTGCCTAATCCACCCCTTGGGTGTGTTATCCTTAAAGGCAGCTGGGTGATGCTCCATCTTGTTTCCAAGCTGGCCACTGGGCATGCCAGCCCCAGGGCCACCTGGGAGGGGACCCAGTGCAGGCCAAGTTCAGCTGCAGCTTGAGTCCCACCTGGGGCCACCCAGCAGGGGGCACCACAAAGAAATCTGCAGATAGCCACCACCTGTGCCATGCTTAGAGTGCCTTGAGAGGCCAAGTCAAGAACTAAGGCTGTTTGCTGCTAGTGCCAGGCTTAGGTCTGCTCACTCAGAGGTATGGGGACATGCTCAAGCCAGATAATGCTTGTCTGGGTTCTGCAAACCATTGAGAGACCCTAGGAAAGTCTGCAGCATGAACCAAGGCAGATAGTTTGCATGAAAAAGCCACTGGAATCGGCGTGGGTGTGCCCCAAAGTTGAGTGGGGTATGGTCTCAGAATCACCAGGGCATGGCAAACAAACTGTGTTAGCCAGCTTGGCGGAGATTCAGATATGGCAGCCACCTCTGTCTGCACACTGGGAAGGAGGAGGGCTCAACAAAGAAACAATGGCTTTTGTCAGCTCCTCCATCCAAGAGAAAGCAGACCCTCCAGCCCTTGTCCTGCAGCCATACAACTCAGTTCTCCCCCTGCATGTCCCTCTTGCCTCTCCAGCTGCTACCCCAGCGCTGTAGCTCAGAGCCAGTGATTCTGTCATGAAAGTCTGTACATGGGCCCTTTAAGAGGAGTGCCTGGCACTCCAGCTGCCCTCCATCTCACTGCGCCACAATCTTCACTTGTTTTCACAACAACAAATCATGGGGTCTTCTCTCCCAGGCACTGGAACCCTAGGTTGGGGAGCCTGGTGCAGCACTAGGACGCCTCGCTCCTCAAGGGGGACCTCTGATTTTTAATGGTCACGTGTGTGTGGGACCAGCCTGTTCTGCATCTCTGGCCCTCCTCCAGTCTCGAGGTGGCTTCTTCTGTATGTCCTTAGTTGTAGGGCTTTGCTTCAGCAAGATTTCAGGTGATTCTCAATGGTGGTTGATTTGTAGTTTAGTTGTAATTTTGATGTGATCATGACAGAAGGTGAGCACAGTGTTTACCTGCTGTGCCATCTTCACTGGGACTCACATTGGGACTTTCTTTTTTAATCACTTAAAATGTTTTGGAAAAATAATCTTAAAGAGTTAAAAAATTAAAAGGATTGTTATTAATGCAATATACAAAAAACAGTGTTTTCATTTTATGTTCTGGTTAGTAAGGACGTTTGGGAAGGAAGATAAAAGGGAAAACGGAAGCAATATGGAGAGTGGGAGAGATGCAGAGTGGAGAAAGTGGGAAATAGGACAAATATACAGACAGGATGATTGTGAGAGAAAAGGGCAGCAGGACCTACAGGTAAGTCGGAGGAGCAGGGAGTGAGAAGGACTGAGCTGAAACTCCAGGGATGCTGAAGGGTTTGTAGGTTACCCTTATCACAGGCATGTCCCCCAGCCCAGCCTGCCAGCCCTCACCCCTTTATACATGTACGACAGCCATTTGAAATGCAGATTGAACAGTCAGTTTTCAAATGCTCTTTACCCACAAGCAAGCCAAAGTGGCAACTGAAATGAATGGTTTCAGACAGCATGGGGAGGGTCAGAGCAGTGCCCTCTAAGGTTTGAATGACCAAAGGATAGAGGGTACTTTAGTCTGCCAGCAAGTAGTTCCCCAAGACAGAGTGCCAGAGGTTTCTAACCTGGGGTATGTGAACCCCCAGACATGACCCTCCCAACTGTAAGGCCTCATGTCGCTGAGTGCTTTCCTGGGAGACGGTGCACATGTTCTGTGCCCCGGGAAGGCCAGGCTGCCCCCGCAGTGACACGAGGCACCTTTTAGCAAGGAGAGGAAGGCGGAAGACAGCAAAGGCAGATGCAGTGCTATCACATGGTCTCTTCCTACTCTAACCATCTCTGGGTCTGTGATTAAACAAAAAGACCAGAATGCAACAGCTGTAATTAATTATGTTTTTTATTATAAAATTCAAATGTAAGAAAAAAAATCAGCAATTCGGAAGTGTAAAAAGAACAGAGGAGAGTACCATCTTTAATCCTCTTCCCAGGGGATAATCATAGTTTGAAATTTGGGATGTATATCTATCCATTCTTCCCCATTAAAAAACTGCATAGTTCAGCATCTTAAACATATTACAGGTGTATGTGTGTTGTATGCAAAATGCTGATTTTTTATCTGCCATCTCATGGCAAATAGTGAATACGTTGCCATGTCAGTACTTAACAACTCTTTTATTCATTAAAAAAAAATCAATGGTGATGTGTTACTGGAATAAAACATAGTACAGGAGAAAAAGTAACTGGCCCTAAGACTTTAGCACTGTTAAGATCTGCTGAGGGTCCATAGAGAAGACTGGGGTTATTTCCGGCTAAACCCACCAGCTTCACCCTGGCTGGCTTGAGCTTTTCAGCAAATGCTGGAAAACTTCAACCCTAGAAGTTCTTTCTCAAGGTGGCCACTGGGCATTTTCTCCCAGGAAGAACATTCAGTCAGCCAAGCTGTCCTTCAGCGCCCCCAGCTTTCTGTGGCCCCCAGCTTTCTGGGGCGTTCTCTCCTCCCCAGAGCCCATGGGGTCCATCTCTGACTCTCCTGGATATGAGAATCTGCTTGTGGGGGAGGCTTGGAATGTTGGCTCAGTTTCACTTTGCCTGCTGAAAGTGACAACCGTGGAAACTCATGTTCTGGCTTTTCCACAGCACATGAAGAGAGGGGAGCCTGGGTGTGAAATTTCCACCATCATCACAAAATCTGTGGTTGAGGAGCTCTTTCGTACACATCAGGCATTTTACCTCCTATCACCTCAGATTTTCAGAAACCCTATGAGGAAGGTATTTGTATCTCCACTTTACAGATAAGGGGAATAATAAAGCCCAGGGGGCTCAAGGGATTTGTGCAAAGGTGCACAGCTTCACGGTCAAGGCAGGACCACCTTTGGGGTCTCCCTGGGCCCTTCACACTGCACTGTGCTAACCTGGTAAAGGAGGCACTGAACTATGAAATCCCAGGGTATGGCCCTAAGGCAGCCACCTGGCCAGAGCTGAGTCTGCCAGCTGTCACTCAGAAAGGGGAGCCCCCGAGTGTGGTCGGAGGCTGGGAGGCCTCGAGCCCTTCTGGAGACTTCAAGAGACCACAATCTCCGATAACCATACTAGATGGCAAACTGTGCATTGCGGACCTGCCTCCCAGCAGCTGGGCCTCTGGGTTGGTAACAGAAGCATTTTTTTCATTGGTGACTTAAACACTTAGGACCTAAGTTTGACATCTAAGTCAGGGTTTCAATAACCCATGTGTAGCTCCCAGGTATCAACATCCGGATCACCTGGTCTGCCTATTGCGGTCTCATTACAAGTATCCTTTACTGTGAACTATTTCAACCTTTCTTCAAAGGTCAGTAGTGTTCAAAAAAAAAAAAAAAAAATTGGAGGAGTGTAGGAAAATTGATAGAATTCAGTAAAGAGCAAAAGTAATGATTATGAGGATGGAAAACAGGGCTTTTAAACAGGGTAATGAAGGTCATCCTTCATTTCACAGAGGGAAATTGCGGGGTGGCTATCGTCATTAGAACCGTAGTTAGATTCTCACCACTGACCAGTGGTTTCTAACTCCACAGAGACACGGGCCCTGAGACTCTGTAGGGGCCTTCTGGCCTTATGTGGTTACCACATGGTGACCCAGGCTCTTGGCACTGTCCTGACACCTTTCGTATCTGCCTCTAATTGGGTTCTTGGAATTGTGCTGAGGGGGGGCGGGGAAGGGCGATCGCGACTCGGCCACCTCTTACCGAACACTTGCCGTCTTGTTACCTGTCCGTGCTTCTGCTTCCTCACCAGCGACACGGAGATAGTAAGAGCATCTATCTGATAGCGTTTGGTGATGAGTAACTGAACTAATGTGTGCTTGGCACCGTGCCTGGGCACACTGTCAGCGCAATCTATGTATTAGCTATCCCTGAGACAGAGCACCAGGGAAATTCAGAGGCTTGTCCGAGGCTTGGACTAGACTTCAAATTTTAAATTAATTTGCTATTTATTAAAGGAGCATGATTCCTATGGAATAAAATGGTCAGCGAGGAGGTGCGCACACAGTGTGATCAATTTTGACCAGTGCATACACCCATCTGGTTACCACTTTACAGGGTCGTTTTCCGTGGTGGCACAGTGAGTGGTCTATGATGGGGGTCACCCCACTTTACTGAGCAATCTGACGTTAGAAGGGGCTCCTGGTCTTTGGTGTTTTGCTGTCCTCACCACAATCGCCCTGGGAGTCTTGGCGGGATGGCAGATGCAGCGCTGGATCAGAGTGAGGGGTGGCTTCTCATCTGCGTCTTCTGGTCCAGACTCACCACCTCTGCCGGCACAATCGCAGCAGCCTCCCTCTGCATCTCCCCTCATTGCCTCTCCGTCTCTGCGCCCCACGGTCACCAGGGGGCCTTCCACAAGGTGACCCAGGCCCTGCCACCCATAGATCCTGACCCATTGTCCACTGCCCATGAGGCTCCAGCCTTCCTGGGTTCCTGCTGTTCCCCAAACATGCCACCCACGACCCTCCTCAAACATCTTCTCCCTTCCTTCCTTGAGCTTCTGTTCAACACTCACTTTATCCAAGGCCTTCCCTGATCTACACTCTTCCACAACCTCTCAGCCCCTCTCTTACCTCAGTGCTCACCACCGCCTGACACCTCCATGTGTGTTTCTTGGTCCATCTGCCCCTCCACCGAACCTCAAATGCACACTCCATGAGAGCCAAGATGTCTTCTCTACTGCTGTGTCTCCAGGCCCTCCCCCTGTCAGTGCTGAACATACATCTGCTAAGTGAACACATGAATGAATGAATGAGTGAATGAATGAATGAATGGGCCATAGAGAGTTTAAAGGAAATAACGATTAGAGTCTGGGGACTAGCTGAGGACTTCAGGTGATGATTTCCAGTTCGAAGATTTGGGCCAAGAGTGATAAGATGGCTGCCGTGTGCGTATGCTCTTAGGATCCAGGGGAGGCTGGGGCCATGTGAGTCTCTGCTGCCCCCTCCTGGTGGGGGCTAAATGTCAGGCTCTTGTTCTAAAAGTTTTTAAAAGAGTTCTCCTAAAGCATGGATTTGTAACCTGGTGTTGGTGAACTTGGATGAGCAAAAAAATTTCTTATTTTCACAATTGCCTTGCTGATATTTGCAAGGTAACCCGTCCCCATTATAACTGGCAGTACTTTGATTTTACCACTAACACAATTTACACATACCTCCATGACGCGTCGCAGTTGTTGCAGATAACTTGATATCTGGATTTTACTTCTTGATTTGATATTAATAACTATCAGATTTACCAATAGATCATTTCACTTAATGAGTTAATAAAGAAGCATATATATCACAAATTTATTGTTGTAATATTTTAATATCTGATATCAATATCATGGATTTGCTTTGAGATCATGTATTCTATTTTATGAATTTGGAAACATTTCTTGAGAAGTAGTCCACAGGTGTCACCGCATAGCCAAGGAGATCCCTGTCATATAGAGGGGAGAGGTCCCTGTCTATGGCTTGAGGGTCCCACTGGGGAAGGAAGATGGATCCTTGGCTGTGGGGTGGGATGGCCTCATGCAACCCAGGAACCCTGGCCCCTCCTACTCAGCCTTGCTCCAGGTAGGGTGTGGGATGTGAGTCCTGGCAGGAGGGAACTAAACCTCCCCCTATACAGGCTTTTCTGCCAACTCTTCCATCCTTTCCTCCAATTCTCCTTCCATTCCAGCCCCAGCTCTGTCCACTAAACATGAAATCACTCTGATCCTCACAGCATTTGCTGCTGTCATGAAGGCAAACACCTGTGGCTTTCTCTTACCTGGCTGTACACAAAATCAGCTGCCACTCCTTGTCACCTAAATCCCTAATCTAGAAAGTCTTTGTGTATTGGACAACCCTAAATTCATAAAGACAGATGATCAAATTTCCTATCCAGTTCCAACAAAGCATTAAGCTATGGAGTTGAATGAGTTTCTAGGTCTAAAGCAAAGATTTGGAGTAAGGATAGAAAAAGTTGTAGACAGTGTGAAAACAAGTTATCCATGTTGGCAGACCCCGTATACTATTATCCTCATGAAATTGTTTCTTCTGCTTAGCTTCCTCAGTGAAAGCTGGAGAATGTAAAAGAGACAATAGAAATTATTTTGGTTTCAATCATACGAGGTCTGACAATTCAGTTCATGAACTCATCCTAGAAAAAGTACTACATACCTCATTGCTGAATATCACTACGGTCACCTTCTAAGTACGTCCCTTGGGAAACTATGCACCGATGCCAGCACCTAGTCCACCATTCAAAGTAATTTTGGAACTCTTTTTCTGGAATGAGCCTCAGAGTTGTCATCGTATTACCCTTGATGTCCTGAATGTCATCAAAATGTCTTCCTTTCGATATTTCCTTTATCTTTCGGTAAAGAAAGAAGTCATTGGGGGCCAGATCAGGTGTTAGAGAGGCTGTTCCAAAACAGTTATTTGTTTACTGGCTAAAAATTCCCTCACAGACAGTACATTCTTATGATGCAAGACCCATGAACTGTTGGCGAAAAGTTCAGGTCATTTTCATCTCACTTTTTCACGCAGCCTTTTCAGCACTTCCAAATAGTAAGCTTGGTTACCTGTTTGTCCAGTTGGTACACATTCATAATGAATAATCCCTTTGATATCAAAAAAGGTAGCCACATCATTGAAACAAATTCGCAAACTTAATTGTCAGATCTCTTAAAAGCTGCTGTGAGAACTTGGGCCAGTCACTAACGCTTATTTCATTTCTCGATTAAGAAAACCCGTCATTCTATCTCTCTTTCTGTCTCTGTCTCTTTCTGTGTCTCTGTCTTTCTCTCTGTGTGCCTGTCTGCCTGTCTCTGTGTGTGTGTCACACACACACACACACACGCACACACACACACAGGACTAGCTCTGCTCTCTTATGTTAGTTAAGGGTAGGACCTGAATTTCTTCTTTCATTTCTCTGTATGAAGAGATGCCTCAGCATCAAAGGCCACACGGCACCCTCTGAAGATTCAGCTTCTGGCCACAGCCTCATCCCCTCCTTAGGTCCCAGGAATGTTATGTGATGGAGTGTTAATATCTGAAATATGCTTTGAACTCTTGGAAAAAGACACTCTATGAAAGGACTCTTAAAAAATCATTATCCTGCGTAAAATACAGAACCATGCCCAGCGAGAAGGCTGTGACTGCGTGGGCAGGCCAAGTTAATGATTTAGAAGTTATCATTGTAACAACAAATCAACTCACCACACATTAGATCCTAAAGGAGCCCTCAGAGCCTTCATCTTCATACTGAGCAGTCTTTAAGATAGAAATGTGTCTGATTTCATAGCACATATAACCTACTTTAACATCCAAATATTCTTCATAAAATGTGACCATTTGCCTAATTTAGAATACACTAAAAATGTTTGGAGGGGTGAGAGGAATACTCACTTCCCTGAAAAAAAAAATCACACTGCAAAAGGCAGGGAGTAAGATATCTCAAGCCTAGAATATAAGTTTGGTTCAGTTGCCACAGTCCACAAGCGCCATCTGAGCATCTATTTTTCCAAGCAGTTGAGAGAAATGATGTGTACATTTTTCATGTGTAATTAGGCCGTGTAAGGCGATCCCACTGCCGACGGCTGCCGCTGCCCTCGCCCGGGTGAATGGCTTCCAGATTTCACCCCCATCTCTTCTGTCTAGACTCTACGTTGCTATTTTTTTCCTCCTCGCTTAAAACAGACTCCAATATAAAATGCCAAAAACAGAAGTTTTGTCCCTCTTTCTCATAAAGATGTGGGACAGAGCTCGCTCTGCCAGACGAGCAGGGGCCCAGACTTTCATAAGACACGTGTCGTCTGAAGCTGACAGTAAAGATTGTCCAGGCGTTTCAGCGGGTCATGCAAGACGTTGTTTTTTTTTTTTTTTTTTTTTTTTTTTTTAAATATGGTTTTCATTAAGAAAGCGAGTATTTCTAGAGAGGTGTGGTTCAGTTAGAAGGCAGGGAGGGTTGGGTGGGAAGGGAGGCGGGGAAAGAGGCAAAGAAACGGAAAGCTGCCTCCTGAGTTTTCAAACAGCACTGTTATTTATGCCGCAGCTGAAATGTGCATTGTGTCATAAAATGGCTTTTGGGGAGTAAAACAAATTGTCATTCTGTTACCAGGGACATATCTTGTTGAGTGTGCTGGTCATTCACGTGAAAATATAGTCACTTTATAGGAAAAGGTGGAGAAATTCTTACGACCCCAACGCCCTTTATTAACTGTAAGAATTTTTATATATCCCATTCCTGGGGGGGAAAGAGTCATTTTTGTTCCTGACTGACTTCAAAACAAAAACAAAAACATTATTACAACTGAATTTATTTAATACAATGAGATGCTAGAAAGATAAGACCCACAGTTGAAGGCCCACGTAATGGTCTAACCAGACCCAAGGCAGGGTCACATTTTGGTTATTTCAGGCTGCCTTGTTTCTATGGAGATGAAGCTCACTTTCTTCTGTTTATTAAGCTGCTTCCGTATATGATTAACAAATAAAGATAATATTAGAGAAAAGGTTTTTAAAAGAAAAGTAAAATAACATCGTGCTGTGTATTGAATATCAAAAATAAAATGGTACTTTCTCAGAAGGTTGAAGATGGGTTTCAGCGTACAAAGCAAAACAGAACTAGTGAACATGCAATCCAGAAAGAAGCTTCCAATAAGTAAATGATAAGAAAATTCAAGTACTTCTGTACATTGTCTTTTTCTTTCTCCTCTCTATTCTAATAGGTTTAAAATGTACCCCACAGGCCTGTTAACCAGAGGTTTCAATCTTAAGACCCTAGTTTTATTTTATATTATAAGTACTTGTGGGGCTATGGTTAGCCTTTTCCTAAAAATATGCAAAATGCTCCATATATTATAGAACTTGGGTGAAATTTTCAATGCTTCAGACTCCATTAACTCACAACTTTTTTTGAGTATCTACTTTATCGAACTGTTTCAAAGGTGATTTAACAACAACTGGGCTGAAACAAATGATCCAGCAATGATCTTTAAATGCCTGCATTTATTAGTGTTCTAGAGAGTCTGAGAAACAGAAAAGCAAGAGGAGGGAGAACTGACTTGATTTTGAAGAGTTCTCAACCTCAGCGAAAATGCACAGAGATAACGAAACGCTGGCTGTATGAGGCAGAAAATGACAAGTATATGAGAAGGGCATTGCTGATGCCTTGAAATAATCACAAGGAAATAAAAGATTTTTGTGGACCAAGATGGTCTGGGAAGCCCCACAATGTAATTTCACTTTTGAATTTATACCCAATTTTCTTAACAGTGTTAGTTGGAACCCAGCACGTAATTTCTTCCGAAAGGCATCATAAACTCTTAGATGTACTGTTAGGTTTTTACTAAAGATATGTATAATCATGCATATAATATAGAATTCAGGTTGAATTCCCAACTCTTGAATCAACACAAGAAAAATCCACATAGGTGACAAATACTCGTAAATTGTTTCAACTACATTTTGTTATGGTGTTCTCAATTTAAACACATATGTTGGGTTTTATCTGATTAGCATCAAATTAATACTTCTATAGGTGGGCTTCAACTTTAACTTATGAAATTTGTATCCCCCAACTTATCCAAATTTCATCCTGGTCATTCACATAGTGACTTCTTTGCTCATGTTTGTGTCAATGGGACTCATCTGCCTCACCCTGATTTTGCTTGGACATCTAAATATAGCTTCCTAGACAGAAATAGATTGAGTCTACTTTAAATTAAATGGCTCTGCCCAACAGATGAAATCTTATCTCCATCTGTATTGCAGCTGGGTACTCAGGAATGAATCTTGTGAACTGAGACAGCTTCTCTCTCTCTCTCATTACACTTAGCATGAGGCTCTGCAAGGCTGCATTTGCAAACCTCTACCCCACCCCGCCCCAACTCCACCCCAGCAGATCCTGAGTTCCTGGAGGCCAGAAGTCATGCCATCTTTTCATCCTCAGTGTCTTGCTTGATGCATACACTGGGTGCTCAATGCATGTGTGCTGAATGCATGAACGAATGTGTGCTTCTCTAGTTGGTGCTCAATCCACTTTCAGTGAAGGAAGAGAACACAGGACACACACATTTAAACCGCTTACAGGAAGCCCACCTTGGTTACTCATGTCGTAAAAGATTTCATCAGGAGCTAAACTTGGTAGTAGGGCTCTGCTCTACTCTGTAGCCCTTATCTCATATATCCCTTTTGTAGATTCTTGTGTAGGTTCCCTAACTTCCTTGTAAGGAAGTTTGCTCAGGGAAAATTGGAATTGTCTAGTTCTGCAACTTTGTACTACTCATTGCACCAGGCGCCGGAGAGTATGTCTTGGGTGCTGAGTAATAATCACTTGACTCTGTCCTTTATGTCACAAGTGGGTAAAAGGTCATTTGGTTCCATGTTTCTTTTTGCTGTACTCATGGCCCTGGGAGAAAAGTGATTTCTTTGCACATGCTTGATGAAGTTTTATTGTTCTACAGAAAGTATCTAAATGCTCTATTCTTTCTTTACATGTCAAATGACTTGCCATAGATCCTTCTAGAGTCAGAGGACATTTTGGTCAAACAGAGGCTGAGGAACCTTGCTCCTGGCTATAGCTCAGTGTATGATGTATCTATTTAAAACGAGGAGAAATGAAATCCCAGGAAAATCTGATGATGGACTTAACTGTAATATAACTTAGAGATCTACCCACAAGCAAAACCCCAGAGCCCAGCTTGCCAGCCGTGCAGCCGTGGAAACCCTTTGCAGAGCCAGTCGTACAAACGATTCTGCCAAAACAGTAACAACCGTCTATGGTGCAAAACAGGCCATCTGCATGGGCTCAAATTCTGCACATTGGTGCATAATTTTTTTTTTTTTTTCTGTTCACATCAGAGAACACAGGGTTGGAGTTGTTTTCAGAAGACTTAAGTAGCTCTCATTTAAATTATTCAAAAGTTGTATTTGGCTGAATGTTGAGTTTCATTCCTTCTTAAGCTGGGACCATTTCCAAGGATTGTTAAAAAAAAAAAGCCCAGTGATTTTGGTATTGAAAGAATTTAAGTACTTTGGTGATAGACCCCATAGAAACAGACAGCTAACTCAACAGAAGTGGTCTGGCCTGGGTGGTGTGGCCCACGGAGGGGCTTGGGTGCTGGCGCGCTCTGCTGGATCTCATGAAAGGCAACTTGGTCCCCAAGAAGCTGCAGGGCTGGTGGGATAGCAGGGGGTGAGGCTAGCTGCAAAGGCTTCTTGCAGGGAAGACATCATAAAAAGTATGTAACTTTAATCGTAATTGCCCAGAGTAAGTGGACAGCTGAGTCTGTCTATTCATTAGCAATTTGGCACTCAATTGTGGGCCCAGAAACAATATGCGCACGGAAAAACCACTCCTTAAACTGAATGCTTTGGAGAAAAACTTCACATTTTATTTTCTTTGGAACTGGGCTGGAAGGCCCTGGGTTCTGGGGTGTCTTCACGTTGATGATTTGGAACCATTGGATGAATATTATTATAAATTAACCAAATTCTGGACCTGATGGATTCGTGGAATGAACACAAATTGGCCTGCCTCAACTCAGACCTGTTTGGAAGAGAGAGTGTATGTGTTTACCCATAAATATCTGTTACATTTATGTATTAGCTCTATCTATCTATCTATCTATCTATCTATCTATCTATCTATCTAATAATCTATCCATCTGTCTCTATCCATCTAGACAACAACTCACACAAACTACATTTATGTTTTGTATGTAGTTCAGTGTATTTTAATCCAAACCAAAGAGACCCAATTTAATTCCTTTCAAGCCCAATTTAAAAAACATTTATTCAATAGCTCCCATGTGCCAGGCTCCGAGAGTACCAAGATAAATAAGACAACACCAACCGTCAAGAATCGCATGGCTGGCAGGAGACAGAGACAAACATACGCAACGTCACGTGCTGAGTTCCATGATGCGAGAGTGTGTGACCCAGACAGGGGCGGGCACGCAGCCTGAGCGGGAGACGGTGTGAGAAACACCAGCCGCTCTGTGCGGTAGTTCCCTTCACTCCCTGACTTTTCCTGACAGACGGAGGCACCCACATTCTCAGGGTCCGTGCTGCTCTGGGATTTGTGCTCAGTGCTGGGTGGAGACTTGCTTCCTCCCACCATTGGCTGGGTGGTCATGGTCACCCATAGGTGAAGCAGGGGGAGACCGTGTGTCTTTTACTCTGACCGGCAGCACTTCTTTTTACCACCTCTTCCTGCCCTCCTTGGTCAAAGTGACCGTGAAAGAGCCATGAAGGAGAAAACACGTCAGCTGATGTGTGCCGAGGTCAGGCTGTCCCGTTTGCCTGCAATGATGGTTGGAATGATGAGGTTCTCTTGGATTACAGGAGCTTGGGGCACTTTTAGACAACAAATGACAGACCTGCCATCTTTGACACCACCTGCCTCATCAGTCAGGTTGCAAGAGAGAGAGGCCACCGAATCTCTCAAGTCCCGAGTCTCCACAGAGGTGACCATCTAGCTCTTTCCGGTTCTAAAACCTACTGCTGGTAGTGCCACCTGGCCATTGGTCCCCTACTTGATCAGTCCTCAGGTGGGCTGTGCACCGGATGCTGGCAGGAGCAGGGTCAGGGCATACGGACAAGTGACCCCCTGTGATGGTGTCTTTATTTAGTTCCCATTGAAAGCGAACTTGAGACAGGGTTTAGAAACCTAGCCCAGCAAACAAGAGCGAAGGAGTGGGAAGTTGGATGAAGGAGGGGGCAAGACCATAACGAGAACATTGGGGCACTGGTTTCTGCTCCAGGACAGTCGGGCCCACGTCCATGGAAGCCCTCTAAGGGACCGTGAAGAACACACCTCAGAGCTGTGCCTCTGAGGGCTGGGGAGCTGGGACACCGACTCGCCAACTGCTCTCCCTCGGGGGCTGACGGCTGTGCCTTTGCACCATGGCTGGCATTTCTGGGCTGCCTTGCACAAACAAAGGCTCAAGAGGAAAGCTGTGAGGAAATGGTCCCTACATCTGCAGGTGAACTCAGAGGTGAGCAACTGGGGCCCCAGGCATGGTGTCAGCTGTGTTGCTCACATTTAGGTACCAGGAGGTGAGGTGGGTCACCGGAGGTTTAGTGCTACCTGAGGTTTAGGATGTGACACAAAAGGCCAATGAATCAATAGACATTTTTAAGATGGATTACCTTTCCAATGCTGTGCTTGATGCTCCAAAAATGAAAATGTTAGGCTGTGCACATTTGGGTTTCCCTCTGTCACCCCAGAAAGGAGTGGGAGAGAACCCTGGGCACATGGGGGATTCACATAAGAATGTGGTAGGTGTTAAATGAGAAAGAAAACCTGCACCCCAATTGTGGGAGACCCAAATGTTTGTGTAAAGGAGTCACAAACCTAATTCACACCACGACTGACATATTTAGAGAAAGGGGATTTCTTAAATGACTGAGCTTCTCTGTATGCCCCACCTGCTGGTTAGTGGGGAAAATATTGGCTTTAAGAGAAGGGGGATGGGGGGTGGGAGATGAGGGTAAGGGGGATCAAATATATGGTGATGGAAGGAGAACTGACTCTGGGTGGTGAACACACAATGGGATTTATAGATGATGTAATACAGAATTGTACACCTGAAATCTATGTAATTTTACTAACAATTGTCACCCCAATAAATTAAAAAAAAAAAAATAACAAAACAAAAAAAAAAAAGAAAAAAGAGAAGGTCTGGATTCGAACTTTTAGTTGGATCCAATACATTAAACAGTTTTTAGGCAGGGCTGGGTGTCTCCGGACAACGGCTCTGCAGCAGTCACAGTGATGTCTTCCTAAAATAACGTGTGGGTATGTGGGCCTGGTGTGCTCCATGGGAGTGTCTCCCAAACTCCCCGTGCTGAAACACCATTTTTATTTTATTTTTTAAACATGCCTAATATGTTGTGCATGGATATTTTGTAAAATAAAAGAAAAATAAGTTACTAGGAAAAATGAAATTAAAAAAAAAAAAGACATACAAAATCCAAGTTCAAAGTCATAAAGTTCCTCTGTCAGATTGCTTTAGAGGTTGTTACGTGCTCACTCTCCGGACGTATCTCGTGATGACTGGTAACACACGTCCCAGACTAGCACCCATCCAGGGACCACACTTGGAGTAGCACTGTCTTCTGGAAGAGGTGGGGTTCTTAGACCTCCACCCTCAGTTTCTGGGGCAGGTCCTTTATCCTCCCGGTTGCTACGCACCCTGCTGGCACTTGTGGCTGAAGCCTGTGGCTGGTGGGACTGGTTGTCTGGAGCCAGTCTGGGCACCTCTCGGCAGGTTTGGCTGTCAAACTCAGCCATACCCTCCACATAGCCAGCAAGCCCAGAAGCTGGCATCCAATGCTGGCAGTGACCTAACGTTGCTACAGCAGGCTCCTGGGATCTCAACTCAGAATCCACACAACGGGGGACATTTGGGTCCCCCTCTGGTACCCCAGGCTCTGGTGTGTGGAAGCTCCCAGGTTCCTCAATAGGGATTGGGAGCAAGAGCCCTGTCTGCACTGCTGTTAGCTCACCTTCCCTGCATCTCTGGGCAGAAGCTGGAGAAGGCAACAGGGACTCAGACTTTCTTATTCACAACTGTTCCTTACATCTCTCCCCACAACCCGTGGGCCTCGGAAGGAGTCTGCTTTCCTCTATAGTGTGCTCTCTTCTCCCTGAATCTGAAGTCCCCAGCGAAATCTTGATGGCAAATAGGACTGTGTTCTTTAACACCCTGGAGGACACCCTCCCTGGGCAGGTGCTCCAGGCTTGTGCAGTTCCAAATAAATGCTGAGGGTCTCAGAGAAAGGAACCCTTGTCCTGCTCCATCGTCCTATTCTGCATGTCAGAATCGCCTTCCTTGAGTGTCTTCAGTAAATCTTAATCTCCCTACCCCCTGCAGGCAGGCAGATAGAAGGCTGTCTGGGGGTAAAGAGCTTGCCCTCTGGAGGGCGTGTTTGTGATTGTCACATTGTCACCTGGTGACACCTAGCCATGCATCTGGAATCCCCCCAGAGGCAGAAGGCACTCCTGGAGGTTTCTGGAGCTGCTGTGGTGTGATGAGGTGAGGGCTCTTTAGCAAGACGGTGTTTGGGGTGGTGACCAGATGGCAGGTGGCCAGTCAGGAGATGCCTAGTGGCCAGATGGGAGGCTATGAAACCTTGAAAGGGAGGCCTGGGCCCTGGGAATAGACAAAGGGAGTGTCCATGGAAGCTGCGGTGCATCCGTGTGGCCCATGGTAACTATTTAGGTATGGGGCAAGTGAGGGCAGGGTTCAAAAGTCAATTCCAGTGAGTAACTGTTGTACGTAAAGTTAAGGGGAACGGAGGTTACCTTGAGGAGCTTACAGTCTGAAGCAGAAGCTAATAGTTCGCTGTGGGAGTGATGATGTTAGCCGACACGAGTGCTGCCGGAGAGAGGGAAAGGCTAGCTGGAGGGCAGGAATTCAATCTGGCTCAGGCTGGCAAGGAGGGACCCAGGAGACTTGGAATGAGGAAGGTGGCCAGCTGGCCGTGTGGTGAAAGCTCCACGATCTGGGTCTGCGTCTTGACTCGCTTTGGAGCCCTTTGAACTTGGAGCATCTCAAGCCTTGTCACTACTGCATAAGACGACTAAAGGGCACCTGTGTGATAAACATGCGTGCAGGTGGATTGTAGCTGGTAGACTACATGGAGGTGGGAAGGACGTTCCAGCAAAACAAGGCAAAAATGAGAAATTCCAAGATTCCAGGATGTTGTGACTGAGCAAAAAGTGACACTAACCAAAGAAAGAAGGCACTCCATCCCGCCAGGCAAGTGTTTGGGGGGATGGAGTTAATCTTTAAAGTGCATTTTTCTAGAATTATCTCATTAGAAGAAGATTCTGGACCTCCTTCATTATTCATTGAGTGACTCTAATTTCAACAGCTGTGATCCTAACCCTGGAATACCCTGGATGTCCCTTCAGACCACTGGGAGTTTCAAACACCCATAGTCCCTCTGTCCTTGGGGATTCTGTTTGCTCAGTCTGAGATGGGCTCTGCACGGTGGCATTATTTTTGAACCTGCCAAAGCTATTTTGATGTGAAGGCAGGGCTCAAATCACTGCTGTGCAGACTGCAGTTCTCCACCCAATACCAGGTGGTTGTAGGACCCAAAAGCAAGGGAACCCGTCCCGGAGGGCACTGCTCTTGTTGAATGCACAGATGAGAGAAGCAACAAGCGTGTGCATTAGGGCTTATCAAAAAGAAGTGTAATTTCTAATAGGCTACCCAGTTAACCAATTCATCACTATGCCCCAAAGTGAGGCTATAAAGATGGATACCCCAAGGTCTTCCCTGGGAGGTCCCGTGTTTAGCATATTTCAGGTCATCACTCCAACAGCCTCAGTTAATAGGTAAGAAAATTGAGGCTTCAATTAAGATGCTGTCACTTGGCCAAGGTCATAGGGCTGGTAAGTGCTGGATTCCTGTTCTCACGTATGCCTTACCAATCGTCTGTGCATTCTATCTGAAATAGACTTTTCACCCATTAAAATTTTATCAGGTCATCCATGATCATAAGATAATAATTTACTATTCTAGAATACAAAAGAAGTCCTTAAGGTATTGATTTTATTTGCATTGATGCACTATTATGCCAATGTTTTTATCAATACAAAAATCACTGAGAAGAAATTGTCTCAGTTTTCTAAAAATGCAACTATTTTCGCACTCATGAGTAACCACGTTGATGAAAACGTACATGACTAAGTTTTTCGGTGATAGATTGTGTCATAGCAAATGAGGCCCCAAAGCAGATGGCCTGCGTATCACTAGAAGAGCTGCAGCACATCTCCTGAGGTGCCTGTGTAATTCCATTTACAAAATACAAATAGAGTCTCCTGGTTCATTTGTATAACCTTTGTCACCAAAGCTCTCTGACAGGGGAACAATGTGTTTCCTATCAACTTATTGTGTGCATTATGCAAGTTGATAGGAATTATGCATTATGCAATTTTACGGAGCAGTTTGTGGTCACCACGTGTTATTAAGAACTGCTGTGTGTACTGAAGACTTAAACTCCATCTGACGTAGATTGAAAAAGTGCTTCAGAGGATAAGAGTGGTGCATGAAATTAGTTAGTCTGCAAGGGTAAAGAACACATAAAACTGACTTCTTAGCAGTTGATAATAAAAGACAATAGTAATGCTTGTGTAGTAGATCCAGGACACTCCCAAGGAATGTGCACCTCTGTTCTTTTGTACTCACAAAGAGTCAACGACAGAAGTCAGTCATTGGGGTGAGGATGGTGGTGGGGAGAGGGGGACCCAAGGATGCTACATTTAGAACCCCAAATCTAGAGTTCTGACACATATTCCCCCTCTCTTCCCTGTCTTGGGTTGCCCTGAGGGAAGGTGGAACTTGGAACGGAGGGGTCGGGGTCCTGTGCCCCCGACCGCCATGATGGAATGAAGGTCCCATTGAGTGAAGGCTGTGGGGAAAAGGGCTCAGGATGCCTGGAGGGATGCTGACGGGTGATCATGGTGTGAATAGCTGAAAAATGGCCAACGACTGAAGCATACCTACTGTCTCCTTTCCCAACCCATGGCTAGCCTTCAGAATGGCCTCACGCCAGATCTGAGCTCACCAAAATCATGCCTGTGTCACTGGGGACCTCACTCCAGTACCTCATTTCAAACAGAATCTGAGACGTCCGCCTCGGTGAGCATTTACTGCAGAAGGATATGCTACCCTTTCCATATTTAACACGTGCACCCGCAGGACTGCTAGGCCATAAAGAAAGCTCACAGACGCTCCGTGCAAGGACAACAAAGACCAGACCTTACAAAATGATAACCAGGAGTTTATAACTCATAACTCCATGCACGTTATATTAAAAGTGGAAGGCTTTTTGAACTGCAACCTTTACATCCCAATCCAATAGTTCTTTCAGCTTTGAAATATCCACAATCTGAATTTTATAGGGATTATTTTTATTATAGGTAAAGCAATTAAATCTCCATATTGAAGGATGTAAACCTTTTAAGGCCCTTCTCAGAATATCAAAAGAAAAGGAGGCTTATATTTAACAGGTGTGACAACCCAGTGCAGGACATTTCATTGAACAAGACCTTGACATTATCCAGTAACAAATACTTAAATTAATCCAAAACATCTTTTGGATAAAAGGGATTTCAGAAAGAATTTAGTCGACCACAAAATCTTATATAGAAAGAAGATCATTTCATGTATGAAATACTTAAAAATATTAATTCTTATCAAGTGTGTCAAGTGGTGTTTTTATAAAAAAACCCTTCCTTTTAAATGATATTTTATTAGTTTAGTTAGACTTACCGTATTTTGTATTTGTCCTGCAGCACAGATAGTGAATATGTCTCCATTGCTTGTGTTCTATTGGCTTCTTAAATTAACTCGGGTGATTTAACTCGTTGAAACTGATTTCCCATATTTGACCTCGATCATGGGCCAGACTGAAGGGACTGCTGTGCTAGTAGGTGGGGATTAGACAATGGAAAGAACTTCCTAACTACACTTGGAGGAGATGCTGTCCTCACTCTACAAAACTCTGCGAGTCTGGGTTCTAAGATTTTTCGATGTTAATGACCCCAGCCTTGTGAATGGGCTCAGTGTGTATTTTTTCATCTTAAGAAATCCACTCTCCCTCCTCACTTTTCCCCATTCTATCTCTATCTCTATCTCTATCTATTTCTCTATCTCTCCATAGTGTCTTTTGGGGAATGGGAGAGGAAGTAGCAAGAGGAAGCCACAAATGACATTGTTTCAAATATTGTGGTTTTTCTGAACTCATTTTTTACTCTTCTCAATGGTGGTAACTTGGATTGTTGAAATCGTGCTCTTTCTACTGTTAAATTCATAAAACATGCTCTTTTGTCAGCACATATAATGTTCTCAGTATTGTTCTATGTTATTATAATATTAGGTGCTCATGATGATGCTCGAGAAACATTGCTAGGGTAATGTAGTACGATAGATAAAGCAGTCATTGCCCGCGGGAATGCTGATATCATTGAACAGGTTGAGAATGTATCTGTTTACTTTATATCACCCCCTGAAATGTTAAGGGCTCCCTGTGGCGAGTTTTGGAAATTAGTGGCTAAGAAGATTTCAAAATACAGTGAGGTTTCTTGGATCTGGAATATTTGGAGAACAGTTAGAGAAAAAAGGAACCAAAACATGCGACTTAAGGGGAGAGGCAGGTTGACTATATTTTTCAGAGGATGTGAACTTATGGGTAACTGGGAAGCAATACAAAGGAATCAATTTTGCAAATGACGAATCTAGCACAGATTGCATACACTGGCATGACCCTGTGACTAAATGTGCACCTTTTAATACCATTCTGCATTTTTACACTATAACCTCAGACAGAAAAGGATGCATGCTTGTCAGAGGCCTGCACTCTGTTCTCAATATTCATATTTATTGGTCTCATCTCTTGGCCTCCTTTGGAGAAGTGGGCTTGTGTCTGATCTACTATGGTGTACCTCTTTGTTCAAGAAATTTCCTAGGAATCCATTTGTACTTTCATGAAGGTTGTTCATTTAAAAGAGAAGCACTTCCTTGGAGAGTGTGTAATGTTTGATTCTCAAATGAATGAGCCCATTTTGGCATCTTTAGGGTTAAAGACCTCTCTGAATCTATAGGTCCTGGAGAAAGCGATTTCTAAACTCAGCTGCTTAGACCCATTTTATTTTTTCCCCAGCAAACAGGAAATGGAGCTCTGAAGGCTTTTTTTTTTTTTTTTTTTTTTAACTGGAAAGTGTGTGGGAAGGGGGCATACCTAAGATACCCACTTACAACCCTGAGCCTGACCCAGACTTGGGGGTCTCTGTGTGTTTTTTCTTCCCTCTCTTTTTTTTTTCTATTATTTTGGCAGACTTTTTGGAATGTCTGGGAGCTAAGGGCTTTGCTTCATGGAGCAGAATTCTGAAGCAAGAAAAAGAGAAAGTTATAGACTAAACCACAGAAATGTAAACACGTCTGCAGCTAAAATAACTCCACTTTCATTGAAAACACTCCTCCTTCACAATCAGACTTCTGTGTGCTATGGTCAATAAAACTGCATGTTAATAGCGACCAATTAATAGATTGTGCTGCCCGGCCTTAAAAGTTGAGGGAGTTTTAATTATTATTTTTCAAATTAAAGGAGTGCTTATTCCCTCCCTTCCCTTGGGGTGGTGGGACTTAGCTTTCTTTCTGGCTGTTTGCTGAAATTCTTGGCTGTTAAAATTTGGAGAGGGAGGGACATGAGTAGTTTTCACTTGGTCAGAAAGGGGAGAGTGTGCAAGAGGACGCTCTCAGATGGGTTCCTGGCGATCCGCGTAGGGACTGTCGTGACGGTCCCCGCGGGACATGAGTGAAGAGCAGCGGCACTCAGGTAAGCGCGATTTTGATGGCAGCATTCACTTTTAAACTAAAACATCTGGAGGGGCTTAGCACAGTGCCCCCAAGGTCGATAAGCGGAACCTCGCGGCTCCTCCGTTTGGAGGCCATTTCTTGGGGACACTATTCTCACAGGACTGCTGTCACCGCGTCAGTCCCTCAGGCCGGAGTCTCTTCTCAGCATCCTGGCTTCCTGGCGACCGCATCCCGCTGCTCCCGAGCCCCCGTGGTCCTGTCCCAGCGCTCCGCTGGGGACGCGCAGGTCTCCACTCCAGCGCACTAACGCGGCGGCACCTGGGCGGCGCGTCTCTTCTCCATTAGCCCCAGGGCAACGTGGTAATTAATAGCATCCAAGGCAGTCGGTGGTCATTTTAAACTTCTGCAGCAACCAGTTTTAACTTTTATTATTTTTAATGTGTGTAACGGCTGAGGCTGGGGAAAAATTACTCCTCATTACAAGCGACACCGAGTTAGGAGGACCCAGCCCCTCCGCTGCTTCCCCACCTCCCTGTCCCTGTCCCTGTCGCTGCCCTCCCCTCCTCTCGCCTGCTCTCGGGTCCTCGCTCCTCGCTCCTCCTGGAGGCGCGTCCCGGGTCCCTCTCCCGCGCGGGCCTGGGCTCGCTCGGTGCTCACGTCGTCGCAGGCTCCGCTCCTCCTCCTTCTCCTCCCTTCCTCCTCGGCGGAGCGGCCAGCTCTGTCCTCAACCGAGCAGCGCCCAGACCCGCCCGCGCCGCCCGCGCTCCCCGGCCCGAGGGCGCGCGCACGGACACGCGCACCCACGAGAACCCACGCGCACCTGGACACACGCGCGCTCCCACCCACGCGCCCGTGGACACGCACGCCCGCGCACGCCCCCCCGCCCCGCCCCCGGCGCGCACTCCGGGATCGCGAGTCGCGCGTCGGGGCGGCCGCCCTGCTCCGCGATTGGCGGGAGACGGAGCCTCCCCGAGCGGCGCCCACACCATGGGCTGAGCCCGTCGGCGCCCGGGAGTCAGTGCGGCCGGCTCGGCGCGCACGGCCAGGCGCGCGCGCGGGCACACACGGGCACGGACACGCGCGGACACACACGCGTGGGACACGCCCTCCCCCGACGGCGGCGCTCGCCTGCGGGTAAGTCTGGCGCCCCGCGCGCCCTGCCAGGTCCCGCGCTGGCGGCGGCGGCGGCGGGGATGGTGGCAGCGAGTAGTCGGCTCTTCCGACGGCTCCGGGACAGGTGGGGCGTGCGACGCCAGGAGGGATGGCTCGCCAGTGCCCGGGTCCCCGGAAAACGCGTGGTCGGGACGCCTGGAGAGGAACAGGCACTCCGAAATTGGCGAGGGTCAGGAGAGCAAACCTCGGGGGCCTAACCCGGGGCTCCAAGCAAAAGACTTTTTTTTGTTTGGAGTGGAAATACGGGTTGAATTAAAGCCCACCCTTGGCTGAAAGTAGAGACCAGGTGTGGGCTTGGTTGTCACTGTCCGCTTGGCTCTTCCGCGCGTGGAAAGGCGCTCCGACGGCGCCCTGGACGCGCGCTCCTAAACCCGCCGCGTCTCTTTACTCGTCCCCCTCTCGGTCTGTCTGTGTCTCTTCACCTTCTGACACCTCCGCCTGCAGCTGTTACGTTTATATAGTACTTCCAGTGTTCCGCCTTAATTGGAAAACTTCACGTTTAAAAATGTAGCCTGTCATTTTTTTATCAGCTTGCTTTTTTGGGTTTTGTTTAAAATCCGTCTACCACTTATCGCTATTATATATTGTATAGACGTTTTCCAAAAGGTACTGCATAGAGTTATCTTTAATATTTTTAAGCACAAAGAATTAGGTGTTATTACTAGCAGACTAAACTGCCCAATAAACTGGATAAACAGTTTTAATGCTGATGTGGATTTAATACAACTTTTCGTTTATATAACAATTTGGTTTATCCTTCAAAAGAACATATTCATATGTGCCACAGATTTCACACTCACGTTTCTGTAGCTTCTGTAGTGCAGAAAACTTCCAATGTGTGTAAAAACAACAAGCCTATTTTATTATTCTCAGGATAACATAACAGGGCATAGAGTTTATTTACCACTGACTATTTTTGAGTATTTTAATTCTCTTCAAGTAGTTCAGAGCCCTTGAACGGCCTCAGCTCCCCTCACCTTATCACCAGCAGAACTGTCACATTCCTGGGATTAACCCTTGCACTGCTGGCATCAGCTTGTGCCGGCTCCTTCATCAGTGGGAAGACCAGGCAATAGAAGTTATATAAAAACCCAACCAGTTAAGTTAATTCGCTGTGTGTCAAGTAATGAATGAACTAATCCTACCATTGAAATTACAATTCTAGTGGAAATAGGATGAGCTATGCAAACTTGTGGTTAATAAGTAAAGCTTTGTAATTCTAAAGAAAGGTTTTCTGAGAGCTACAAATACCACAAATGCTGCTTGCGGGTGGGTAACCCTAGCTTCAATTTGAGTCAATGACTTTTGGAAATTACCCTAGACTGGTAAATGAGTACTTTATCTCTTGAGTTATTACTCTTAAAATTTCAATTTCTGTTCTGTTCTAACTTTATAATTATTTCATATTATTTTTAAAATTCAGGGTAGAATTGTGGTACATAATTTTACATCTATCTATTATTTCATGATGACTTCTTGAAAATTTAATCTGTTGTGCTTTTTTTAGGCAAACTTGAAAATTAGTGTTTCATGTTGAATGGATTATGCAATGGGGCTGCTTGTACATGTGTGTGTAAATATCCCCACCCCCCCATACACACTTCTCATGTTTTGTTTTGGTATTAAAGAAAAATCTTGTTGAATTTCTGATCTCATAAAAACAGATATTTTATTTGTGGTAAGGGCTAAGATCCCAGTGGAATGCCAGTTGTAAAAGTAAGAAGTAAAGCATCTCTGAAAGATGTCAATATTGATTTTTAACTTACATAGTATTCTAAAATGTTATATATGCTGCCTGTATGGAATATATCATATCTCATATTGTAAGTAATAGAACACTTTCAACATGTTTTTTCTAAAGTTAATATTGGCTCTGTTTTTTTTTCTTGTTAGCTATCCCTAAGCAACAAAAAATAATAAAAGGGGGGATTTATTTCTTCAGAAGACAGAGGAGCTAATGTTTCTAAAATCTTTTCCTATTTCCCAGTGAAAAATGATAGCAGGTCAGCATCAGTCATATGATATGGAGTGGTGGGGGGACATTGTCATGTTGAATAAATATCAGCGCTGCCAGCTATTTCTTAGAACTCTCTGCAGGAGGTGTTGACATAGAGACACCTACATGTTTCTAATGAGACTTTTGGAGTCTGCAAAGCCAGATGTGGTCAAGGTAGCTTAAATCAGAAGTAAGTCATTGCGAGCAGAATTCCAACTTTTTGATGCTTTCTGTCCGTTTTCAGTTTAAGTTGGAAGTTGATCCATCTAAATGCAGGTCTCTTTGTCACCTCCTAGTTCCATCGCCCTTTGCTTCCCAGGCAAGCTTTTATGTTGAGGAGGAGAATGACAGAGGGGTCCGATTTTCTTTCTCCAGTGTGGAAGGATGTTTGGGCATTCCTGGGGAGTGTGGTCCTTCAAAGTACAGCTTTTGTTTATGATCTACACCTTGAACTTGAAACTATGAAACCCTTTGGAGTAGTATTTGTGAGAAAAACAAGCTGGCACAAAGGAGGTATTCAAATATTTTGGATACAAGCTCAGATAATTTTGATCCCTGGTAGTGGCAGGGTGAGTTGGAGTTTTGGGGGGACTTTGAAAGTCACTGCAATGATTGGTGGTGCTGACACAGGAGGTCTGTATTGATGTTCCTAACGACGTTCTTGTTGGTCCTACTTTGCACCCTCAGTTGGCTTTTTAGCTGTCAGTTAATTAATTGTACATTATGTGTTGTCAATATACACTTTCTCACTTTTGGTGATTCAAAGCAGTTATTCTGTAGATAAACAGGAATTTCCAATGGCTGGACTATCATCGGAACCAGCTTTTCAGAATAGCCAGGGGGAAATTCCTGCACCCCGAAAATGTTACCTTTTATTTTAAACATTTTAGTATTTCAAAGAGAGAGGATTGGATAGTTGGTATTTGTAACATTGCGAATCTTGTGAAGGTGGTGAAGGCTGGTGATCTAAAATTACTTTCCTAAATTTAAATGTAAGTAAGATGTAGACAACACCAAGAAATTAAAGGGTGTATCTAAAAATGGAGCACTGGGTCTAAGTTTTAGATTTAAAGTAACTTTTAAGTTCTTCTATTTTTACAGTGACATGTCATAATCTGGAAGATCCTGATTGTGTATGAGAAACAGTAATTTAACAATGAAAGTGAGGGGTTCGGTTACCTTGATTCAGTTCGTGTTCGTAAGTGTGTGCAAAGGAAGTTTGGTTATGTGACTTTTCCTATTTGAACATGGCAGTGTGTGAAGACTGAAATATCCTGAAAGTGTGTAAAATAGGCCTTTTGAATGAATTTGTCACTTTGTAAATTTTAAGCCTAGAGAACTAGAAGTGAGATCTGATCTAGGAAAAATGGGTAGCATGTCTAAAGGTTTTTAAAACCTGGATCTGTAACTGCCTCCTTTTAAAACATACCCTATGATTTTGATTTGTTTTAGTGGGAATGAGATTTTCACACATGCTGTTATCTCATACGGAATTCCTTTTAGGAGTAATATTATTCCAATAGTGAGTCCCCCTGGAAAAACGCACTGTAGGGGGAGAAAAACCTCCCTCCAATGAATAGGAAAGAAAACAGGTACATCTACCGTGTTGTTTTTTTTCCCTTTTTTTTTTTTAAACAGGAAACCGTTATTTTCACTTGATTAAGGGTTGGTTCTGGCAAAGGTCCCAAATCTTTATTGAAAAGTGGAGAAGTGTGTTGTCACCTCAGTTTGAGTGCAGGGCTGCAAAGGAGCTAAGGTGTGTTGGTGATGGACCATTGTCATAGTTCTGCTGATGGACTCTCAGATTTTAGTGGGAAGATTCATTTTCTCACTGATGGAGTGGGTATGTTGTGGATTCTTGGGGCTTAATAATGTCATTCAAGTTATAAAGTGAGAGAAAGATGGAATCGGAGTGTGCACATTTTTCTGCACTGGGGGCAGGGGTGTGTGTGTAGCCACCTCAAAGAAGTCATAGTGGGTATGCAGTCCTGTGCTGGCTGCATGGTGGAACTGGATTAGCCGGTGGTGGTCTCCTTTCTGTCTGAGCTACAGGGGGACAGCAGGCTCTGAACTATTTGCAACAGTAGGAGAAACCCAAGAACTTACTCTGTTAATTGCCCATTATTGCCTTAATATAATAAGTCGATTGAAGTTGAGGATGGGAAAAGTGCTGTTCTTCCTGTGTGCCCCTGATGTTTGGGATGCGGCTGCAGCTGGAGTGAACTGTGATCCTAGGCTGCTGAGAAGATATTGAAAGGAGCTGCCATAAGGAGCTGCTCTGAGGAGCCTGGTGGGGTAGGCAGGTAAGACTGTGGACCGCAGGAGTGACTAAGGTACATTTCAGGAAATCTTACGCTGACATATGTAGCTCTAAGCACAGTATAAGTGATCACTGAAGTAGTAAAATGAAATGTTTGGAAATACAAACCACTCACACGTACAATCTCAACATGAGCCTTTTAATGAAATGTACTAAATAGCTGAGGTTTCTTTGATTAGGAAATGAGGTAAAAACATGTTGAAAAGAAACCAACGGCTGACTTAGGAACATGCTAAGAAGATCTTGCATGTTGAATGGATTCTCATCAAGATTAGAGCCCACCTCACACAGCTGATATGAGCCTGCTGCCGTATTTACAGATCTGGGGCTGTAACTGCACAACATTTAAACTTGTCTCGTGCAAGGCTGGCTCTTCTTGCAAAGCGAGAGACCGTACGTAGCAGGACGACAGAAAAAACAAAAGGAGAGGGAAGATTTGCTTCAGTATCGAAAAGTACCTCCTAGTCTGTTTGACCCTGGCAGTGAAATTACTTCAGGATGGAGTGCTAAAATAAAAATAATGAAAACAGGGATCATTTCCAGGAAATGCTGCAAGTCCTTTGTGGAGAAGGGGTTTCAAGCAGCACATTACTAGTATTTACTCCCAAGTTCTGAAACCAAAAGACCCAGCTATAGAAGCAGAGAGCATTTTATAGCGGAAGTCGCGTCAGTCCTGACGAGTCTTCTAATCCCATCTCGTGATGAAGTTTGATTTATTTAAGACTTGTACATACAGGTAATTAAATAGAACATCCCACAAGCATAATTTCTCCTAAGTACTCTGTACCCAAATTGCAAAACCAGAGGTGAGTCAATAAAATTATCCCATAAGTATGTAGAACCCACAGTAAACTAGCTACCGCTAGACAGAGAAGGATTTTGTTTGTGAGCATGTTAAGATCACATTTGTAACTCCATTTAGCATCAGTATAATTTTTTTCTTTGCAAAAATTAAGCATTAAATCATCTTAAATTTTTTTTCTTTCTTTTAAGCAACCTGGAAACACATTTCTCAATCAAAATGTATTGATCACCTATTAAATGAGAGCACTGTGCTAAGAGAGAGAAGGGGAACATTGATTAATTAGGAACTGTTAAGACATTGGCCATATATCTACTGGAGATTTGAAAAACAACTGCGAATTTAATGGGAAAAGTCAGAACATTCCTGTATGGAGTGTGCCTGGCCACTTGTCTGATGCCAGCGGTCAGCGGCCTGCCTGAATTATCCTCTTTTCAACGAGTTGTATTGACAACATGTAAACAAAACTGCAGCCCTTTTCACTCCAAAGAGCTAATAGCATTCACTCTGCAGTGTTCTTGGGACAAATACACACGGGGGAGATTAATGCAGGGCAAGTGGCATGCCCTGGAATGCAGGATAGGCAGCGATTGGTCTGTGGTCAGAGCTGACCCAGGTTGTGAAGGTTCAGGACTCTAGTGGAGGAGGGCATCCTGGGCCACAGAAAGGCAAGTTCAAGGAAGAGAGACTAGAAAGTGCTCACTCTATGGGGAATGGCACAGTGACTGGCAGGGCGTCTTGTACAGACTGCAACATCATGTCTTCAGGGAGCCAAAATCTAGAAAGGGAGTGAGTACACATGCCATGAAATCTAGAAAGGGTGAATGCATATGTCACGGAATCTAGAAAGGGGGTGAGTGTGTATGCTAACAAAAGTGGCACATTCAGTGGTGCCACCTGCTCAGAGCAGGCCAGTGTGACAGTGAGCCCAGACCCTACACTGTACAGTGATGGAGGCAGTGGCCCCTAGGGGCTTCTATATCAAGTACTCTGATGTGCTATTTTGGGGGCCATCACAGAGACCCACGCATGCGACACACTGGGCTTGTTCTAGGACCGCTGTTGGGCAGGCTTACTATCCCATCACACAGCCCCCTCTCCCTTAAGGGCTCATGGAACAGCTTCACTTGTAGTCTGAGCCTCAGGAGTGATTGAGCATTTGGTAGGATGTCGCCCCGCAGAGGCCTGTCTGTGCTCCAGCTCCAGCGTGTGTGTAAGACCCATGGGCCACCACATTCTTAGCTCCTGTTTATGTTCTTGCGTCTCTTTAGCCTCATTGTTAGTATTTTGCATCTCCTTCTGAATTTTTTTAAAAAAACCTTGTTATATTGCATATGTCTTTATAGATCACTTTAAATTTTGTTTTGGAACAAGGCAGAGTATAAATAAAATAGTCCATCTCATAAGTCAAAAAAGGGATCTGAACCGTACCACAGGGAGATCAGAAAATGTTTCCCGAAGGGTGAGGCACTAAAGCCGTGCCATTCTGTATGCTGGATCTGGACAGGCAGGGGCGGGGAGGTGGCACAGGCAGGAGGGTCGGCCATCAGGCGCCTGGAGTGTTGGAAGTGTTACCTAGGAGGTGGGTCGTGTGGTTCGGGAGCTGCCCAACCCTCCTGGGTTTTGGAGGGACCAATCTAATCACCAATTTCAGTAACCTAAATGTGAAGTTCAAAGGTAGGGAATAAAGCAATCTTGCAAAAGGGAAGGGAGAACGTCATGTTTGGAGGATGGTGATTGACCCTGACTTCACGAGATGGTATAGGCACGGGGTACATGTTGCCACAGGTCATCCTCGCCGAAGCTCTTTGAAGGAGGGGCCCTCACTGCCCCTATTTTCCTGAATAACAAAGGGAGGCTCGGGTGTGCTGAGCCCAGACTTACACAGATAGTAAGAGCCAGAGCAGAATCGGGACCCGGGCAGACTGACTCTGAAATCCATGCCTGGACTCTGCCATCTGGAGTCCTCCTGGTCATAACGGAGGACCCACAAGTGACAAGAAGGGAGGAGGGTGACACAGAGCCTGAGCAAAGGACATAGAATGTGAGTGTCATGTCTAGTTTTACATTTTCTAGTAGCCACCTTAAAAAAGAGAAACAGAGAAAGTTAATTTTAATAATCTAGTTCAGTAACACATGTCCAAAACATTGTCATTTCAAATGTAATTAATATAAATATATTGGTGAGATAGTTTACATGATTTTTGTCTATATTAAGTCTTTGACACCAGTGTGCACTTCACACTGACAGCAGCAGACTGACCACATTTCAAGTGCTCAGTAGCCATGTGTGTCTGATGGCTACCATGCTGGACAGTTAGGTTTAGACAGTTCAGCCTAAGAGTTCAGATTTTATAGAGTTAGTAACCATGAAGTCTGCTGTATAGCTTGGTCACAGGAATAGAATTTTTGTGTCTCCATTGGCAGTGTCACCCCAAATACCACCATGAAACCAGATATGATTGCAGGAAAGAATTGAAGCTAGCGTGCCATGTTCAGTGCTAAATCTGCAGTTTTCACATTGGCACGGAATATGTGTATATGATTTCCTGATGACTCACTTCGCGCTTTTAAAAGGCAAAATAAAATCCCTGCTTTCAGACCGAAACTCTGTACCCCTGGTAACAAATAGTGCTGCTTTCGTTGGAATCATGCATAAAAATCTTATTTGTGTGTGTTTCCCCAGTTAAAGGTAATCCTGGCATCATGGCACATTTCCTATTTTGCATGTGGACATTTTCTTTCTTTTTTTTAAATTAAAGTTTATTGGGGTGACAATTGTTAGTAAAGTTACATAGATTTCAGGTATACAATTCTGTATTACATCATCTATAAATGCCATTGTGTGTTCACCACCCAGAGTCAGTTCTCCTTCCATCACCATATATTTGATCCCCCTTACCCTCATCTCCCACCCCCCTCCCTCCCTCCCTACTCTCTGGTAACCACTAAACTATTGTCTGTGTCTATGAGTTTTTGTTTCTCATTTGTTTGTTCTTTTGTTGTTGTTTTTCTCTTGTTCTTTTGTCTTTTGTCTTTTGTCTTTGTTCTTTTGTCTTGTTCTTTTGTTGTTTTTGGTTTGTATACCACCTATCAGTGAAATCATATGATTCTCTGCTTTTTCTGTCTGAGTTATTTCGCTTAGCATGATACTCTCAAGATCCATCCATGTTGTCACAAATAGTCCTATTTCATCTTTTCTTACCGCCGAATAGTATTCCATTGTGTATATATACCACAACTTCTTTATCCATTCATCTATCGAAGGACATTTTGGTTGTTTCCATGTCTTGGCCCCTGTAAATAAAGCTGCAGTGAACATTGGAGCACACGTGTCTTTATGTATAAATGTTCTCAGATTTTTTTGGTAGATACCCAGGAGAGGGATTGCTCGGTCAAACGGTAATTCTATTCGTAATTTTTTGAGGAGCCTCCACACTGCCTTCCATAGCAGCTGCACCAGTCTGCATTCCCACCAACAGTGTATGAGGGTTCCTTTTTCTCCACAGCCTCTGCAACACTTGTTACTATTTGTCTTGTTGATGATAGCCATTCTGACTGGGGTGAGGTGATATCTCATTGTGTTTTTTATTTGCATTTCTCTGATTAGTGATGTTGAGCATCTTTTCATAAGTCTATTTGCCATTTGTATGTCCTCTTTGGAGAGATGTCTCTTCAGGTCCTCTGCCCATTTAACAACAAAAAACAAACAACCCAAGCATGTGGACAGTTTCTTGAGAATCATACAATTTATCATTTCGACGGACTGCATTCTTGAGGGGCTAGCACCCCAGAGAAAGAAAGAATATCAGTCAGATGGATTGCTACAGCATTAGCTTCTAAGAGCGCATCTCCACACAAGTTGGTAATGGCAGATGCATTCCACACGGGCTTTTCTCTGCGTATGCAGCCCTGAAGTTCACGGCAAAGTCTCACAAAGTCCGTCGATCGCTCATATGCCACTTGTGATGATCGATGTACTGTGTGGAATGTGCCACTGACCCTTTTACTATATGCACATGGTTGAGTTGATTTAATTCTTACTCATTCTTAAGTATTTCTTACTAAGATTCTTACTTATTTCCCTGAATAAGAAATTTATTTTCAGTTCAGTGCCTGGTCTGCAGCAAACTCCTTGTCTGTGCTTCCTTGTAGATAGTTTGTTTTCGTTATCACTACTGCACGATAAGGGAATTCCACTCTCTTTGTTCTGGTTTATTTTTCCCCGTGGGCAGTGCTTACTGTAAAAAAAACGAAACTGTGTTAAATCAAATATGTGTGGCTTTTCTCAACTCAAATTGCCGTATCAAATTTAACAGCTAATTCAGTGCAGTTATCGGCCATCAAACATCGAGGGACAAAGAATACCGTGATTTATTAAAAAAACACACAAAAAAACCCCAAAACTTCAAAACTAAGGAGCATGGCTGTGTGTTCTAGTCTATATCATTATATATCTCAGGTTGTAGGCCATCCAGGGACAAACAAAAATGTATGAAAATCTCTTTTGTGCACAGCAGGCTCTGCTGCTCTCAAGTTGAATTTTGTAGTTGAGTCCTGTTTCGTCCCCCATGGAGCGCTGGCCACCAGGTGGGATCCTTTCAGAGGTACCTAAACTTCTGTTTGAGTTCTACTGACGCTGCACACTGCATTCTGCCTCCCAGTCTCCCATGGGAGAACAAATTTAATTTAAAGTCTAAATTATATTTGAGAAGTCTGAAGCACATTAAGACTTCCTAAATAATTCACTTGGGGTTGCGTTCAGTGAACATGTGTAAATATGAGAATGTGAGAGGCAAGTGGTCTAAACACAGAAGGAATACGAGACCACATGGATGGAAGCCACATGTGCTGAGAACCTTGGAGGAAAAGCCGTGTCATCGCCGCCAGCCCGCACCTGAGGCTGGCGGTGTGTGGCTCCTCAGGGAAGGGTAACGTCCTTACGACTTGCCACATCATCAAGCAGGACCTCGGAGACAAACTGCTAAACGCAGGACTGTCAGCTCTCCGGTGCAGCTCTCAACTGTAGTGCAGTGAAGGTGACAGGAACCCAAAGGACTGCCTACCCCTGCCCCAAATGGATTCCCCTCCAGCTGCTCCCGTCTATAGTGTTTGTGGGTAGGAAACGGCCAAAATGTGCTTCTGGAAACTGCTCTATTTAGTCAAACTAGGATCACCAGTAATGACAACTGTAGAAGCTTTTTCCCCTTCAGGCTGAACAACTTTCATGCTGTAGAGATGTGTTGGGTGGATTAAGCGATATGACAAATGCCACCCCGTAGAGTCACCTTGTCGAGGAATCTCAGCATTGCTAAGTGTTTTCCTCTTCCTCCTGATCTCTGAATTCCCACATCTCCCTCTGCAGGCCTATCCCCTCTCCCTCCTGCACTGGTCTTATTTCCTGAAGTGTATGGACTGCACAGTTTTGAAATACCAGTGTCAGTGAAGTTTCATCTGCCGTGGATTCACGCAGGGGCTAAAAGAAACAAGCCAGCGAATGTAATGAAATCAGGCTGCAGATCTGAAGTGCTTTTGGAATAGTCTGCCCTTGCTTTCTGTCCTGTGTCTGGTTTTCATGGAAATTTGTGTCTGGGAATGAGGGGGAATCGGAGTGGATTTGCTGGAGGCAGGTGCCTGCGTTCTTTGGCCCTGGAAGTTAGGAGTCAGGTCCAGGGACCTCTGCGGAGCAGAGGGAAACAGAGGCCTTAAGGAGATTCGATGAGCGCCATGCAATCTTTATAAGACGGTGGGGATTTTCGCAGACTTCCTAATAACTGGTAATTATTCATAAGTCTGCCCTAGCCTGGGATTTTTAGGACAGAAAACATACTGTACTTACTGTCTGTGCACTATGAATTCACCCTTTGAGGTTATCGCAAAATTATTTCTATATTCTCTGATGCTGGTGTAGGTAAACTCTGAGATCATGAGTAAAATGATTCTATTTCTTTCTCCGTCAGGGGCATGGCCGGTGCAGGCCAGGAAAAGGTGCAGCAGCATCACAGATGGCCCTGTTGGAAATGCAGGCTACCTCTCCAAAAGGTTGGGGATATATTTGGGCTCAACCCAGATGAAAGAAGTAGAAAAAAGGATCAGAGTGAGTTAACGTTTGCACTGGCGAGGGAAGCAAGATCAAATATGCTTCTTTAGTCTTTGCTCCAAGCAAGTGAAAATAAGACTTGCATGTCATTTGAGAAAGTTAAATGGATGTTTCCTTTTTGGAATAAGCAAGATTAGTAATAGACTGAGGCAAGGCAAGGATGATTGTTGCATTGGATACTTAATATGGAATGACAAGGTGTCCTGAGAACGCTTTCCTTCCTAGGCATTGAAAACTAGGTTGCTGTTTTCAGACAAGTACAGTCATCGGCGTCGTTTGCATCAGAGTATTCTTTATTTCTTTCCTTTTTTTATATTTTGGTTTTGTTTCTTGTGCTCAACACCCACTGGTTTTTAAAACAGGTGGTAACATATATGTATGTGAATTGTTGGTTAAAGAGTATAATCATTGTATTGTAATTCTTCCGATTGCCAGCTTATAGAAATGATTGTGGGGATATCCTGATCAGATTGGGATAAACAACAGTCTTAGTATTTACGTATCACTGAGGTACTGATGCCTTGGTGCTAACATAGCAAGAAGTGACACTATTTTGTGATGCAGTTACCCTTGGCTTTAATTAGTGTGTTTCAACTTTTTTTTCATGACCAACCCCCTAAGGAGTCTTTTCAGACAATTTTTTTTCTAGTTACCCCTCTCCCACATTAAAATTTAATACCACAGGTATACTGTATATCTGTTTATGTATTTTATATTATACACATATGTATATCTATATTTAGGTAACTCTGTGCTTTATACATAAACAGAGAAAGACTTTTTCTCATCCTCCAAGGACCAATCTTAGCCTCCTTGGGGATGCACGGCTTAAATACACAGAGCTGATGCTTAACTTCGAAGAGATTCTGACTGTTTAAGAGAAGAAAATGGCAGATGCCAGGACAAGGTCTTAGAAAGGTGTGAAGGAGGGCAGGAAATGCAAAGTAAGCCAGGGCATTATCATTATGTTCTGATCTTTGTGTAGAGTATGGCCTGGAACCTGACAGGGACCAAGCGACAAGCAATTGAGAGCGCCCTGCGTGTTTCTCAAAGGGTTCCATTAAACATGCAAAATGGCTGACCACACTCTTTCCGCAAGAGAAAAGGTGGCAGAGAACTTATTAGACTTAGGGTGCATGAGGTCAGATGGTCTGCTGAAACACCCAAGTTGCAAACACAGGTCCCCAAGAGAGGGACAGTGTCCCCTGTGTTTGCCACTGGGAAGGCCGCCTTCGCTTCCGGTCTGGGCGGGAGCAGCCCTGGGCTTCCACAGGCGGCGTTTTCCCCATCATCTTGGCTGTATACATGCGGGTCGTGGGGCTGATTGGGTGCAGCTGGGTCACATTGGCTCTAACGTTTCCCCTGCAGTAAAAATGGAAAATGTATTAAAAAATAAACAACCAAAAAAGACACGCTGAGGTTCAACCGAAAATCAATCAGAAGAGAAAAACACTTGGGCCAGTGTCAAGAGAAACAAAACTGCGCCAGCACAAATTTTTATGAAAATGATCACTGAATAGTATTTCCATTAAAAGGCAACTGACTCAGAGATGGAGGGTGAGTGTTCTGTGAGGCAGAGTCTGAGCTGCCCGCCCACGCCCTGGAGCTGACAGGGTCTGCTCAAGCACAGTTACTAGAAGTGACCCAGCGAGACTGAAAATAGGAAAAAGTACGCCGGATTCCTAGGAAGAGAAAGAAATGCGGGCTGTGAACCTAGAGCCATTTGGTAAAAATCTCATGTTGTGTTTGAGTCTCTGTCGTCACCAACAGTCTTAGCAAATCCTCTAGTTTTCAAAGTGAGTAATGGGGTGGCAGAGGCCCTTATCTTATAGGAAAAATCAAATGATAAATCAGGTTACTGTGAGTGCAGAAGACACAAAGATTAAGTTTTGTTTTAGGTGCTTTCCTCCAGCTCGTGGTATAGGAAATGCTAGGATATTGTGAGGGTCAGAAAAATAATCTTCCTCCCACCTTTCTAAGTTCTTCTGCCTGGCGAAATGATCAAATTAACATGAGACAGATTAACGGGAGAAAATGTTCAAAATTTGTTACGGATGTGCATGCAGGGTTGCCATAAAAATATGAGACCTGAAGATGCATCGGTCAGTGGAGGTTTATATGCCGTTCTGGACTAAGGAGAGGCAGGCAGGGGTCTGGGATTTCAAAGGGAAAGCAGATAGATTACAGGTAGATGAGAAAGAGCAAACATTTCGTAAATAAATTCTTGCCGGGCCACCCAGAAACAGTGGGACACAGAGGGAAGTTCAACAAGCAGGCTTTGCTAGAGTTCTTCCTGTCTGCCATTTAGTTTATGTTATGATGCTGAGGTGATGTTCCCCTCCTTTAAGCAGGTTTTTTTGTCTGAATTCTTTTAGGCAGGGAAGGGCTGGGGATCGAAACTTCTTTCTGAGTCTTTGTTTCTTAATAACCAGCATAAATCAGTATCCCAAACAGTATATTTTGGGGTGGCAAAACTTTGGTCCCCTTCATATTTTCTGGTAGTATACGTCTTTCTGGAACATCTTAAGGAAATCTGTTTCTATCTCAGGCAGGAGATTCAAGTGGTTATCTTGTCCATTGTATCTCTCAGCCCCAGAGCGTACCCCTCCTTCTTCCCCTCCCGTCACTGGCTGTGCCCGTATTTGGAAGGTAAAAGCACATTTTCTTCCCTTCTTTTTGTCTGTTTTCTGCATTTTAAGAGGTGCTTAACGTCAAGTAATGTTATTTATGAACGCTCTCTTTCTTCCTCAGCCTATTTTCTCTTCTTCATCTTTTCAAATTGTGTCTTTTTGATTTCTGACACACATTAGTTTGAGTCAGTGGTGATCCACCATCAGAACCAAGTAGGAGAATCGACCCAAGTGCTGTGTCACAGTCATGTGGAGCACAGTTTTGGAAGTGAATGAGTGCTTGCCCTTAAAAATCACTAAAAATACCTCTTCAAACTATGACTGCTCTCAGAGTGGATGCCACAGAAGTAAAATCACAGTGTTATTTATTTATTTATTTTTGCTAATAGGGTCAGATTAGATGACATACCACAAGGTCTGCCTAAATATTTATATTGCATTTATTTCTATTGCGAGCTGTGTATTTGATCTTCTACAGCTACAGTTGACAGTTTGCTCTGCCCTTTCTGGGAAATTCCCTTTGAACTTAATAATTGGGACTGTTGACTACGAAACAGTCTAAGGATTTAGAAAACATTGGTGATCCTGACCAACCAGGGTCAATGGTGACATTAAGTCCTTGTCTGTATCCAGAAAAAGTATATGTCAAACACCATTTAGTTTCCTGGGCCATTTCAGAGTTGTATCACTGCTTAGCTCAATTTTATTTAATATAATTTTTTTTGTGTGGTGTTTCCCTCCTGCTAATCTCTTAATACATGTAAGCTATTACATATTTTACATATTTCTATCTAATCTATTACATAGATTATATATATATATATATATATATATATATGTACAAGGTGTGATAAAAATACAGTGAATGTTTAAATAAGAAATTATTACAGTAAAAGACACATTGCCATTAATCCCCCTCAAAATACTCCCCCTTGCTTTGAACACATTTATCCCATCATTCTTGCCACTTTCTGAAGCAGTTCTGGAAGTCCTCTTTTGTGAATGTCTTTAGTTGTGTTGTCATAGCTGCCTCGATGTCCTGAATTGATTCAAAAAGGTTACCTTTTATGGTCATTTTGACTTTGGGGAAGAGCCAGAAGTCGCACAGTACCAGATCATGGTCACCATAAACTAATTTTAATGTTTTGTGTGTCTCTTTAGCACTTTTTTGCAATTTGAAAGAAAATTTCATGCACTGTTTGTGATCCTTGATTTACGTAACACTTTAAAACCCACCTCTCAACCATAGCTCACACCCGACTGACTGCACCAAACAAATGGAAACTTGTCACACACTGTTACTAAGGTTTAATGTGCCGCTTCCCATATTGGAAATCCCTCCCTTTTCATTGGATGGCACTCAGCAGCAGCATTCACCATATATATATATATATATATATATATATATATATATATATATATATATATATATTTATCACATCTTGTACATATGATCTATTACACAGATTACGGTGTTTACAGTAATTCTATAAATATTGTGATAATCTCATCATCAGAGCCTAGAACTCAGGATAAGTTGTCTCTTCCTTAGACCACTTAGACATTCAAAGAAATCCGAGGAGAACCCCAGTTATACTGGATTTTACTCTACGGCTAATTACTCAGGTAGAAAAGGACCATATTATATGCTGATAGTCTATAGACCGTGGCACCTGCAGTCAGCATACAGGAATGCTCCAGGGTGCTAAGTAAGCATAACCTAAATAGAAGCCTTCCTAAGACAGTAGGGACCTAGGAAAGGTGCTTTCATTCTTGGAAAGTTGAAATCCCCTTTAAGAAAATGCAATTTTTCAAAGCAAAGATGTCTTTCCATCTTGTTGTAGTGTGGAGTAATAATTAGAAGCTTCTTTTGAGGGGATTCTTCAACTTAGTAAGAATATTGTCACATTGATTTGCAGACAGAATGCCACCCTAATAAATGCAGCCACATTTTTCAGGGGAGTCAGGAAGCCAGTCAAGCCCTGCTTTGCTACCATTCCTCTTTCTGGCTTGGCCTTTATTTATGTTGGCTTCTGAATCCATATGGATCCAGGGGTGCCGCCTGGAGAGGGGACAGAGTGTGGCTGCAAAGACCCTTCTAGGGAAGATGGTCGAGTCCACTAACATTTGTTGAGAGATGGAAAGGGAAATGGGTGAGCAGGGACACTCTAGTCCCTTGGGACCCTGGCTTCCCACAGCTGGGGCACTGGGTGGTTTCTGTGAGCACTTAGCTATGAGTCACCCCCTGCAGAGGACAGTTTTACCCCGCTCTATGCCATCAGCCAACATACCCCTCAAGCCTTTCTCCCCTCTCATATTTACTTGAAACCTCTCTGAACACGTGGAGTTCACATAAACATACAATTTAATTAATCTCTGCATTGACCACACATGGTACTGGGAAGATTTTCAAATGATTTTGCCAGCACTGAAGATGACAATAAGGTGCAGACCGATAAATTCATCAATAAAATGTCGCTGCCACCAATCCAGTGCCAACAGGAGTCCCCAGTCTGGGTGCAGAAAAAGAAGAGACTTTATTTAGGTGAACAGTTTGCAAACCTGGGAAACAGCCTCTGGAGGAAATGGAAAATGTGCTCCCCCCCCCCCCCCCCAAAGGGGAAGCCTGGGAACATAGAGAGCTCTGGTCTCTGATTGCTCCATTTTTATGCAAATTAATCTAAATCACAGTTTGATTGGTCCAAATAACACTGTCCTGACTGGTCAGAATTGCTTGTTCTGGTTGATCGTTATCTAGTTGCTCTGATTGGTCAGTAAAGATGCAAATGAGGATATAGCTATGCAGCTTTGATTGAATGGGGCAGGTCTCAGCCCATTAGTCTAAATAGGATTCCAGGAACTCCTTTATAAGGTTCAGCTCAGATGGCAGGAAAGCAGTGCAGGTGGCTGAGCAGCTCAATCTGTGGTTTTTCCCTGAAATGCAGCATATGTCACAGGCCCCCTGTAAATAATGACTGCTAGACTCTGATTATAAATTTGGGCCCAGTTAACTGGAAGGAATCCTTTTTGGCAGGTATATTCTTTCTTAGAGTCAACACATGCATAGTTGAGTTGAATCTTCTTCTGACCTTTTGAGTGTTGTGATTTGGGGTATTTCTGGAGATGACTGAATTGAATGGGTTCTTGTGTTCTTCAGAAAATCTGAGTTTCTGGGTGTTGGCTGAAGACCTCTTCTTCCATAAGAAACCATTTTTCCTTTTAAATAAAAGGACCAAGGTCTATTGTGTTGTTGACTCTGGCATGTGTCAGGGTTAGAAGAAGGAAGAATTACATTTGCACTCTGTCCCCCTGCAGACATGTGCCTCCACTGGCTGTAAGAAAAGTTCATGGAATGCATGCGGGCTCACTGGGACATCCAGAAAGATGATTTTGTTCCCCTACTTCAGGTTTTAACCCTGCGACTACCAATTAAACCATCCCATAAATCCTCCATTATAGGTAGTAAAACCTAATTGTAGATTTTCTGCTTGCTCCAGTGTCCTGATTGCTACTAGGTGGCAAGAGGCTGGACCTAGGAAGCCGACGGTTCATCCTATGCCATATGTTAAAGCCTTTTTCTTACATATTTGGAGTTTGGTCTTAATTCCCTGATTGTTTTTATCTTAAATGTCAAAAACTTCTGAAGATACAGGGTGTGATCAAACAATATGGTGAATATTTAAATAAAAAAAAATTTATTACAGTAAGAGACACATTGCCATTAATCCCCCTCAAAGTACTCCCCCTCACTTCGAACACACTTATCCCATCGTTCTTGCCACTTTCTGAAACAATTCTGGAAGTCCTCTTTCATGAGTGTCTTTAGTTGCACTGTTGTGGCTGCCTCGATGTCCTGAATCACTTTGACTTTGGGGAAGAGGCAGAAGTCACACGGTACCAGATCCAGTGAATAAGGTGGATGAGGACACACCATAATGTTTTTATTTGACAGAAATTTCTGTACCCGAAGTGATGTGTGACACGGAGCATTGTCATGATGGAGGATGATTAACAGCACACTTTAAAAGCACACCTTCTCTCAACCATAGCTCACACCCAACTGACTACACCGAAGAAGTTGAAACTTGTCACACATACACTGTTACTAAGGTTTGATGTGCCACTTCCTGTATTGAAGATCCCTGCTTTTGTGTTGGATGGCACTCGGCAGCAGCATTCACCGTATGTTTTGATCACAGTAGAATGGTTCCATGTCCTGCATTGCTTCTGGTACGGCAATTTCTGTCAAATAAAAACATTATGGTGTGTCTTCATCCACCTTATTCACCAGATCTGGCACCGTGTGACTTCTGACTCTTCCCCAAAGTCAAAATGACCATGAAAGGTAAACATTTTGAATCGATTTGGGACGTCGAGGCAGCCATGACAGCGCCACTAAAGACACTCAAAAAAGAGGACTTCCAGAACTGCTTCAGGAAGTGGCAAGAATGATGGGATAAGTGTGTTGGAAGCGAGAGGGAGTATTTTGAGGGGGATTAATGGCAATGTGTCTTTTACTGTAATAAATTTTTAAAAATTTAAACATTCACCATATGTTTTGATCACTCCTTGTAGCTATTTAAGACTCTGCAGCTTACTTGGTTCTTTTCAGTGCATAACTTTGATGCAAAGAATAGGGAAGGGGCACTGAGACAGGAATATGCATCAGGATGGGTGAGGTGAAGGATGAAAGCGATGGTACCTCTGCCATGTTTGCTGAGAACACCAGGGGATGCACCCTCCTGGAGTTTCATACTCCGTGATCTATAACTCAACCCCTTCCTCATGTTGGAAGCTCCTTAGAAACACACACCCATACTCTGAGTGTCTGTTAGAATCAGTTCTTCCTTCATGTCCCCTCTTCCATGCCCCATCGCCTTCCACCAGTGGTGCTGACTGGTTTACGAATGCTGGAATGTAGGGGATCGGGCCGTGTGTTTGTGACTTCCTCCTTGTCTTCCTTGCAGTCACAAATCCCGTGGCTGGATTTCTGATATGATTACAATAATAGCAGCTCGCTTCTCATCCCAGAGACACTTGTGAAGGTGAATTCAGAAGGTCAGTGGGTGTAATAGAGTTAGAAGGATATTCCGGGTTTGAGGCCACCCAACTTTGTTACCTACAAAGGAAAGATGAAACCCATGGGAAAGTTGTGCTTTCACCCTGGAGATTTGGCAGGAAGAATGTGCCCTGAAAAACCACTGGAGAGTTTGGGTGAGTCTGTGTATGTCGGTTTATTCATTGGAACATGGGTGTGGCATGAGCTGAAATCTATACAAACAGTGTTAAAACACTTAAAACTTACAAGTGACATGTCTAAGCATTTTGAACTTTAGAGGGTAATGTATATAATACTTTGCTCATTGTGGAAGTACTAGAATATACAGATAAGCAAAAAATATTTAAATCTTTCCACACTTAGACATTATAGCTGTCAACAATGATGATGCATTTAATTCCAGAATAGTGGCCGTTCTCTTATATACATTTTCCTCTCCAAATTGGATTATATTGCATATACACTTTAATAATCTGTTTTGTAACTTAACAGCACACTGTAAGTATTTGTCCATGTCAATAAATATGTTTCATGAAATATCTTGTTTCCTGCCACAGGTTTTAAGGCTGTGTAGGATTTCATGGTATGGCTTTATCATGATGGATTTAATCAGTTCTCTCAGTGGAGTGCTTAGGCTGTTTCCAGTTTTCTTTGTTAGAAACCAGGAGTTCTTCATCCTGGCTGCAGAACACAGATGTTCAGGCCCCATCACAGACAAATAAATTCAGGTTCTCTTGGGGGCGAGGCCCAGGAATCAGTATTCTCACATGCTTTTAAGGTTGAAGGTCACTGTTGCAGATTTCATTGTAGTTTACCAAAGACTAGGATACATTCCTGGAGGGGGTTGTGAGATCAAGGGTGTGTGTCTTTCATCTTTTGAAATATACTGCCAAGTTACCATTTAGGGTGTTTTCTTTGTTTTTGTTTTTTAAACTAGTGATGAAAGTTGAAAAATGTGCATGTGGATTTGGGGAAGAGGTGTGTGCAATACCAAATAACTATACTGAGCTATTTGGCTTTTGCTTAGAGTTTTTGTATTGTAACATGACCTAAATAAACAAAGGAGCATGTTACTAAATAATGAATAGGAGTGTGTTTGGTGCCCCTTTTTCCCCACAGTGTCGGTCAGACCATGGGGCAGATTCCACAGCCCTGACAATGGGCAGGTGACAGTCCCGTAGGACCAAGTTTTATGTCTCCTCTAGACTCCTGCCTTCCTCAGAAATCTGCTACACATTCATCCATTCTTTAGTCACTCTCCGGGTCCCTACATATTTCATCACTTTTCTCATTTAATTGTTATTTTTCTCAAAATAGTGCATATGCATAGTTTTAAAAATCAAATAGTATTTCTGGGCTCATAATGACAAATACTTTTCCTCTTAGCTGTCCTTCTCACTTACCTCCATGTTTATAAGTTGTGGGCTCATGACGCTCCTTCGTGAGTTTCCAGTTTGGACACTATCAGTTTTTGATTAAGGAAGATGAGAAGTTAGTCCAAGTACCCGCCTTCCACCTCCTGTTTCTCCATCCTTCCAGTGTAGTTAAACAACAATGTCGGTGAAATTAGGGTTCCCTTCTAACATTATTGTAACTATGTAACTGTTATGTAGAGGTGAGCCATGTGGTGTGCTGTGATCACATTGTGACTTTTCCTAGACTTAGTAACTGGGACTGGAGTGGTGCCTTACTTTTTCTCTGGACTTATCAATAAGATCCTCATCCCCAAACTTCGCTCAGGACTGGCATCTCCTCTTCGGCGATCTTCTAGGTTTTTGGAGGAGAGAGGAGGAAGACTCATGCGAGTCCTGTGCTCTCAGGCTCCAGTTGAACTGGCTGCTTCCAGGCGTGCTGTGGCCCGCCATCTTCGTCCACTGGCACCCCGGGGCTCTCTTGTGCTGGACTCACTGTCTCAGCGTCATCCCATCAACCTCATTCTTGGTCTCAGTTTGGAGGTTTGCCTGGACATTGAATTCTCATTGAGCATCATTTCCCTCCCGATCTGGAAAGTGATGCTTTGTTGACTTCTAGTTCTTACTGTTGTTGTGGAGAAGCTCAATGCATCCTGGCTCCCCTTCCATTTCTCAGAACACTTTTAGGTTTTTTTATTCTTGGTGTCCTGAAATTTCATAGTGATGTGCCTCGATGAGGGTCTTCTTACTTTTATTATGTTGGGTGCTCAGTGGACGCTTTCTCTCTAAAGGTTCATACTCTTCATTTGTGGGAAATGTTCCTGTATTCTTTCTTTGATAATTTTCCCTTTTTTTCTGTTCTTTATTTCTTTCTTTCTTTTTATTTTATTTTAATGTGCTCTGTTCCTGGAATTCTTAGTAATTAAATTAAATCTCTGACTTTTTTCTAGCATCTTTTTTACTGGATGCAATATCTGTTCTTATCTCTAGGATCTTCATGGTAGTTTTTGTTTTTTTTGAGATTAATTTTTGTTTTGTTTTTTGCTTCCTGACATCTCTTTTCGCTTTAAGTTTTCTTGTTGTTGTTCTTGCTTTGTTTGTGTTGATTTTTGGTCATTGTCTCTCATGTTGGAAGCTTTCCTCATGTCTGGTAGTCCTTGGATGTTTTTTATATTTAGAACGATTTATTACGTTCTGCCCATGTGCCCATGTGTTATTGGCTGGAGTGTGTGCCATGACAGGGGTAGGGGCTTGACTGTGGCATTGGGGAAAAAAACCAGTGGCCATCACTGCAGCTTTCCTTGGGGCTGGTCAGTATCTTCAGAGAAGACCCCTGTAGTCCTGGGCCAGGGGAGGGCAGTAGAATGAGGGTGGGTTGTTAGAGCTGGGCTACAGTGTTCCGAGAGTCAGCAGAGAGAAGACCCTGGGGGAGGGTGGCTCACCTTCATATTCTCCTTTTCAGTGCAGTGTCTCATCCCCACACTCTGCAGGGCCTGGGGTCCCCAATATCTCTGGAGAGGGGACCTCTAATTACCTGCCAGGGCACAGATCAACAGTTACCTAGCTTCAGGCGGTCAGAAGGGGGTGGGGTGGGGACCACTTGAATCGGTCTTTATACCAACTTTTACACACGCTCACTTTTCAGTCCCATCTTTCTCCTTGCTCTTCTGCCCCCTGGGCCCTCAGATGCCTGAACCTCTCTGGGGTCCATGGTGTGAATATTTCCCCTGTACTGGCTACTTCCTCCACTGGCACAGAGGTCCCCTCCATCAGCTGCCACTCACCCATCGGCTTCACATCTTTCAAACTTTGTGGGTATCTCCCACAGGCTATTGTCTCCTCTTTCTTCTCTTTGTCCCTCTGGGTTTCTACTTTTTGTGATACTGTTTTAGAGGTAAGCTCATGGGTTCAACCTGCCATTTTAAAATGGGACCTGTTCTGTTTCAGAGATGAAATAAGTTGCAAGTCTTCGTAGATGAGGGCTACGCTTTACCACAGACTACAGCAGCAGTGAGTGGGAAGGACTAGATCCATGGAAAATGATAATGTGATCTCATTAAAGCCAACATGTATAGAGTGCTGATGTGACAGGCATTATCTGTATTAACTTACATAATCCTCACAACAAACCAGTGGGGGAAGACCCATTATTCCCAACTCACAAAGGAGGACCCTGAGGCTTAGAATCATTGGGTGACTCACCCAAGGTCCGATGGGGAGAAGTGGCTCATCTGGAGATGGGACGCAGGCTGGCCCATCCAGAGGCTGAGACCTGGACCATGGCACTTCCTGAAGGAGGGATGGGGGTGTTTCCTGCAGCCTCTCAGAATTCTCCTCTCCCCCGTGTTGGGAGGCCTCAGATGCCATATGGGTTTTTCTCTCTGAAGAATTCCATGAGCCAGACTCCTGTCCCCAGCTCACCCCTCCCCCACCCTGCCCAGCATTTCTAAAGTTGAGTGTGACATGTTCCATCCTTTAGCATTTAGACCTCGTTTCTCTGATATGCCGAGGAAGTTGTGTTTGTGGGTATAAATATATTGAGAACTCTGTTGGTTTTGAATCCACTCAATTAACATCTTTGCAGTATCAAATGTCTTGCTTTTATTATATGGATTTCAGAAGAAACCTAATGGGCAAGTGGGAACCCCTTTTGGAACACTCACACATTTGTGTACACACACACACACACACACACACACACAGAATCTGTGAAGACACAATGCAAAACTGACTAATAACACCACAGATAAAAAAAGAAACGTGCAGAATATACAACTGAGTGCAAAACAAGTCAGTAAGTCACCACATTAGGTTGATAGTGCAGTCAGTTAAAAACAAGGGAATTATTTAAAAGTCTTGTATCACCATTATTAATAATGTTACTAATTAAAATCATTAATAATATTAACATAATATTTGCTGCTATTTCTTAGGTCCGTGTATACATTAGGGTATTGTGATAACAACCTTACAAGATGGACATTTTTATCCTCATTATAAATTGAGGAACTGAAGCCCAGGGATGTTAAGTTGCTTTCTAAAGACAGTGCAGATAGTAGTGCAAAGTCTGTGCCAATGTGTGGGTTCTTTCTTCTACACATGGCATCTTTCAAAAAGCTGAGTCCAAATAAATAGGAAGACTATTTGGAACACTCAAGTTTTGATTATCAATTCTGTAATACATCTTCTATACATCACATTGTATGCTCACCACCCAGAGTCAGTTCTCCTTCCATCACCATATATTTGATCCCATTTACCCTCATCTACCAGCCCCCTCCCCCCTTACCCTCTGGTAGCCACTAAACTATTGTCTGTGTCTATGAGTTTTTGTTTCTTTGTCTTGTTCCTTTGTTGCTTTCAGTTTTATATCCCACATATCAGTGAAATCATATGGGTCTCGACTTTTTCTGTCTGACTTATTTCACTTAGCATAATAATCTCAAGATCCATCCATGTTGTCACAAATGGCACTATTTCATCTTTTCTTACCGCTGAATAGTATTGCATTGTGTATATATACCACAACTTCTTTATCCTTAAGTTCCAAATCAAGCATTTCTTTATTCAGACAAGTTCCATTTTCCAGTTTGCAGGTAGGTCATTTTCTTTTGTGAGCTTCAACAGAAAGACACACAGACATCATAATGACATGGACAAAGACATGAACATGTAGACATGCGTACGCACCTTCCAGGAGACTGTGAGGTCCGGGAAGGCAAGGAATTTGAGATGCTTTGTACACTGAAGAGCAAACAGAGTGTCGGTCGGTCTTCATCTGCACCTTCATTTAGAGTAGATTGTCTTCAGCAGGACCAGCTTTGTCTCCCAAATCTGCCTCCCGTTGCATAACATTCCAGAATATCTTTTCCCACCGTGGCTTTATTTCCCTCTTCATTTAAAGTCTCTTATAACTTAAGAGTCTATGATTCTTGTGTGTAAATTATAATGTGTGTTTACCTCTTTCCTTTTTGATAGCTTGAATAAACATGTGCTTTGTTCTGAGTAGGGAGACAGCCCAGACAGTGCCCACCCATCCCTCACAACATGGGGTCCAGGTAGAATTCTTTGTCTCTTTAGACTATGGAATGGAAGAGGAACTTTCTGGATGACATCCTGCAGAATTGCAGCCATGGGCCAACGTGGGAGATGACAGAGTGGATGGGTTTACAGGAGCCAAAGCATATTCCTCTCTCGATAATCCCCTTCAAAATGAAAAAAAGGTTCCCTCAAGTTTTTATATTTCCAGCTCTCATCTGCTTCTCACCCACAGGTGCTTCATTCCTTGGCTTGAGCAAATACCTTCAGGGGAAAGAAACCAGATGTCTGTTTTTTTTTTTTCAATTTTTAGCTGAGGAGCCCTTTGTTCAAATAAAATTGTTCGTAAAAGCCCGATAAGTAAGCCCACCCCAAAACAGTGGGGCTGTTTTGGTGAAAGCCAGTCCCCGTTTGCCTGTTCCACCCCACCCCACTGTACCCAGACCTCGTCTTCCATTGGGGATCAGTGTGAAAACTGCTAGCTGGTTTATTCCATTTATACTATGAGAAAATAAACACTTGCAATATTGCGGAACTAGTGATTGGCAAAGCTGGGACCCTAACCCAGTATCTTATTTCCTGCATCTCATTCCAACCTTGGTCACGCTGGGGTCAAGCACGAAAGTGGTGATATCTCTGTCACCGTGACCCCAGACATCTATGGCTCAGCTTTCAGCTGTACAGTCTAAGGCTTTACCTAAACACAGAAAGGTTATTATTGCAAAGTTGTGTTTCATCACATTGTATTTTATGCTCGATAAGTGTGCTTTAAAGACACCACATTGAGTTCTTTTGTAACAGTTTTTGGGTTTTAGAAATGAGAACTGTTTTTCCTTCAAGGAAGACCTGCTTGTGGAGTTTCCTCATGATTTTTTTCCCATTTATTTAATTACTATTTATCTATCTATGTACTATTTTATTTTTTGCTATTTCAGTGTAGGTTTTTTGTTTGATTTTTAAAAAGGGGTACATTCATTATACTTGCAATTGATGAGCCAATATCAATACATTATTATTAACAAAAGTCCATTGTTTACATTAGTGTGCATTCTTTGTGTAGTAAGTTCTGCAGGTTTTGACAAATGTATAATGACATGTATCCACTATTGCAGTATCATAGCGAATAGTCTCAGTGTTCCAAAAACCCCCTGTGCGCCAGTATTTCATCCCTCTCCCCCTCAAACCCATGGCAAACACTGACCTTTTTACCGTCTCCATAGTTTTGCCTTTATCAGAATATCAGAGAATTGGAATCAGACAGTATGTAGCCTTTTCAGATTGGCTTCTTTCACTTAGTAACATGCATTTAAGGTTCCTCCATGTCTGTGGTTTGATAGCTCATTTCTTTTTATTGCCGAATAATGTTTCACAGTATGCATGGACCACAGCTTGTTTATTCATTCACCTCTCGAAGGGCATCCTGGTCGCTTCCAAGTTTTAGCAGTTATCTTCATGATGTTTTTCAAAGCTGGAAGGGAATTTGTGAGGAAAGGATACTACTACCTCTAGGTAAAATGCTGCGCTATTGTAATCAAAATTGCGATTCTAATAATGGGGCATCGATACGCATCCATGCAGAGAGAGCTGATTATTTTTGACATGATAAATGTTGCCGACTTAGTATCGGTCTGTAGCATTTTAGGTTTTTGTTCAGGTTGTCACCTGAAGTCAGGAGTGAAGCTTTTCTGAGCTTCACTCAAGTGTCCCAAAGACACTTGATAACAGACATTCTCTTCACTCTGTTTTAAATCCCGGCCTCATAGAGTTCCTGCTGCTCCATCCCAGATATTTAGAACCTAGTGTAGAAGTTTCTTCTTGGCATTCTTAGTGCTCATTTGCTTCTCCTTCATATTATTGATGCTCATTTGCTTCTCAGGGAGGGAGACATCAGTTCTTCACAAACAGCCTGTTTCACTGCGGGGTATCTCTTTGTCAGCGTACGATTCCTTAGCCCTCACGGTTCTCCTTCACCCTGTGTACTTTCACCTTCTAGAAGAGCACAGAGAAGAGGCTGTTTTAACACCTAGCATGATGCCTGGTTCCTAGAAATCTTACAATGAATATTTATTGAATAATTTCAAAACTGAACAAATGTTGAATGAGCCAGTTGACTGACTTTCATATATTTCAAAAGAGTATTTCCTTAAATTTCTCTTTTGCAGATAAAACACAACCAATTCTTTTAACCCTATGTCATATAACGGTTTTTTTTAGAGCTATCATATATTAATTTTGTTTTTTTGGGGATATATATATATATATATATATATATATATATATTTCTTTTTTTTAATCAAAGTTCTTCTTAGGAAGTCATGTCCAGAATAGTCCCTAAGAAATCTGTGACCATTTTATTTTGGGATCTGGGCTTTCTGCTTCTTTTAACTGTATTTCCTTTAGGGCAGCCCCATCCTATTGCTTTTGAAAGCAGTTATGCCTTTTTTTTTTGGTATCAGCTGCTGCCAAGTTAGGTCCTTTGTCATTCAGTAAATAAGAGAGCCCTCAAAAATAAAAAACAAGTAAAATAATCCAAAACTTATTGTATGAAGTTAAAGAAATTGATGAAATTAATGAAATTTTTCTTTAAAAATTCATTTTACACTTTTTATTGTTGTCCTAATAATGAAGAATTTTAAAATAGAATGCATAAAGCTTCTGAAACAACATGGCCTTAAAGAGCAATACATGACACGGAAGATGGAGAAGACAGAAAGAAATAAGTAAACAAAACCCCAAATAAATGAAAAGACACTGAACCCAACCTAAAACAATTCACACACATTGAGGTAGTGTGGATCAAAGCAAGTCAATTCATCGGTAAGTATGGCGTATTTCTATTACAGAGCATTCTCCCTCCGCCAGCCAGTGTTCTGTACATATGAACTGATTCAGTCTGTACTACAGCTCTATGAGAAGTCACGTTTTTATGATTTTTTGTGTGTGTTGTGGTATAAAAACCCACGTAACGTAAACCTGACCATCTTCACCATTGCAAAGTTCAGTAGTGTTAAGTATGTCCGCACTGTCATGCAGCCGATCTCCAGAGCTTTTTCATCGTGCAGATCTGAAACTCTGCCCATTAAACAACAATTCCGCGTCCTCCGTCCCCCAGCCCCTGCAAACCACCACTCTGCTTTCTGTCTCCATGAATTTGACTTCTCTAGGGACCTACTATCAGTGGAATCATACAGTATCTGTCCTTCTGTGACTGGCTTGTTTCACTCATTATATGTTGTAGCATGTGACAGGAGGTCCTTTTTTAAGGCTGAGTAATACTCCATCGTATGTATAGGCCATGCTTTTTCAATCTGTCTATCTGTTCATGGACATTTGGGTTGCTTCCATCTCTTGGCTCATGAATAAGCTGCTATGAATGTGGGTGAGTGGGTGAGTACATATCTCTTTGAGACCCTGCTTTCAGTTCCCTAGGGTATATACCCAGAAATGAATCATTTGCACCATTTCACAATCCCACCACTAGGGAACAAAGGTTCCAATTTCTCCACATCCTGGTCAAAACATGTTATTTTAGTTTTCTTTCCCTCCTTCCTGCTCTCCCTCACTTCCTCTGTCCCTATTAGCCATCCTAATGAGTGTGAAGTGGTATCTCATGTGGTTTTGACATGCATTTTTCTGATGATTAATGATGTTGAGCACCAGTTGATATGCTTGTTGGCCATTTGTGGGTGAGGAGGCACTTCTCTACACCCATTTTATGGATGAGAAAATGGAGGCTAAGCTAGATTAGTCAGCTTGTTCAAAGTCATATCAGTAGTAAGTGATGGGATCAGAATTTGAATATGGACATTCAGCTGCAACGTCTTGCTTTATAACCACCGTGTTATCCCCTCCTGTGGGAACGCATCTTCCATGTGGCAACGTGCTGTTCCTTCAAGCAATTTATTCTAACACTCTTCCTTCTGTTGGGCTCATGAGTGGGCTTTGAGCAAGAGGAGGAGTAGGAGAGAGTCAGTCCTTCTTTTCTTCCTTCCCTCCCTTCCTCCTTCCCTTCTTCCCTTTAACAGATATCTCCTGTGTACCTGCCTGGGCCAGCTGCTGTATGAGGGTCCCTGGAGAAGGAACTGTGACCAGGACAGAGTCTCTCCTGTTATCAAGGAGGTTACAGATAAAGTGGAGAGGTTGGTTGGGTGTCCATATAATTTTTCTTCTAAACTTGGAGTAAGAGAAGCCATAAATAATCATTATAAAGTCAACAGGCTAAACTAGAACTATCTTGGACAAACTAGAATATGTGAGCCCCTTGGAGATAAGACATATATGAGACGTTGTGATACAAGATGGAAAATAAAGGCTAAAAGTAAGGGAGGGTTTAAAGCGTGAGAGGTAACTTTCTGTAGCAGTGGTGCTGGTGGAGTGATGATTCAGGCAGCAGCTATTTAAGCCGGGGTTCCTAAGCCAAGCACAGCCTCTAGAACTGTCTACAGGATTTTGTTCTCAGTTCTCGGGTCTGAAATGCTTCCTGACTCGAGGCTGTGGACCCTGCAGGAGATGGGATTCCAGGACAGCTGAGATGGGGTGAGGACCCCGCTACAAGGAGGTCAGAGGGGGAGTATGGGAACTTTTTGCCTCTATCTACAGATCTCTGCCAAAATAAGGGGTGGAAAAGGCCTGGGCATCAGGTGTGCATATATAGTGGCACAGAGTTGTTCTACTGTTACTGAGGATCTCATGGATTTTGTCCAAAGGAAAGGAAAGTAGTAAAGGGGAGGTCAAAATTGGGACCACGCCATCCCGTAAAAAGGATGGGAAGGCTATAAAAGTCTTCCCAGGCTGGTCGTTACTTCGTCTCTGCTGAAAATGACATATATAGCAGTAACAGAATGTTAAATTACCACTAAAAGCAACATTTCCTCCAGTGTGCTTTAAAGAGACGAGACATGTGGGCGTTTAGTGTTACTGATTCTTCCTGATCCCTTTTTTTCACCAAATTTTCTATGACTCATAAGAACGCCCATTCTCTCTCTTAACTGTGTGAACATGTGAAACCATATCCTTGGCCTGTGAAATTTTCAACCAAAGACAACCTAATGGGAAACAAAGTGTAAGGAGTGGTGTGTTTGGAAGGTTCTGACACTTTTTCCTGGAGTGCAGGATACACTCAGAGGTGAGGGACGTGGATGCCCTGGGTGACACAGGTGACTGTTCCCCACCTAAAATGTTAGGAATGTGCCCAGAGTCTCTGCTTCCTGGTCTCTGCCAACGCTGAATACAGCCCAGGTTATAGAGCCTTTTTTTGTATTCAGTTATTCCAGGTGTTTCAAATTCTACAAAATGGATGGGGTGAGGCATTAAGAAAGTGACCCATTATCTTCATCTTTTTGTTTTTTTCTTTTTTTTTCTTTTTCTTTTTCTTCTCTTTGCAGTTCTCAATTTACCTGTACTTCCTTGGAGTATATGGTGAATAACTATCTTTGTGTTGCTCATCCGTATAAGGGTCTGGATTCCTTGTATGTTGCAAAGTGAGCTTATCAAAGAAGAAAGTACTCACTTGGTCACAGCTGTTTCTTAAAACTCCTCCTTTCTGCATGTGATCTTAGGAAACCTTGAAGATTTGCAGCTTTTGCCAAAAACCATTTGCAAGGTGATTTTCACCTTGTACAGAGATGGCTTGTTTGCCTGTCAGTACTCATTCTTCCCTTCTTCCTCAGTAGCAGAACTCCTGAAAGTTAGCTGAGAAGCTGGGGGCTCAGAAAAGACTACATTTCCCAGCTTCCTTTGCAGCTGAGAGCAGCCATGTGATTATGTGCTGGCCAATAGAATGTGGCCAATTATGTTCTGGCTAACAAAGGGGCTGTGTGCAACATCTAGGAAGCTGAACTTCCAGGTAGAATCTTGTAAGGGAAGGGTGTGCACTTCTTTTTTTCCTTCATTGTACCTGCTGGACTGCTGATGTCACCACTGGATTTGGAGCATCCATCTTGGGTCACAAACAAGCAGCTGCATGTTGAGGTGGCAGAACCTCAAGACAGAAGGAGCCTGGGTCCCTGGTAATCATACTGGCCCTCATCTGTCTCTTTTGGTATAGTTTAAGCCACCATTATTTTCTAAAAATTTTATATTCTGGTAAAATATGCATAATATAAAATTCACAATTTTAACCATTTTTAAGTGTGCAATTCAGTGGTATGAAGTAGCTTTGCAATGTTGTACAACCATCACCACTATTCATTTCCAGACCTTTTTCATCATCAAAAATAGAAACTCTGTGCCCATTAAATAATAATTTACAATCTTAGCTCAGGCTGCTGTAATAAAACGCCATAGACTAGGTGGCTTAAACAACAGACATTTATTTCTCACAGTTCTGCAGGCTGGGAAGTCGAAGGTCAGGGTGCCAACACCATCAGGTTCTGGTAAGAGCTCTCTTCCTGCTTACATACAGCTGCCTTCTTGCTGAGTCCTCACATGGCAGAGAGAGGGAGATGGGGGCAGGGAGAGAGAGAGGGGCTTTCTCATCTCTTCTTACAAGGACTCAGAATCCCATCATGGGGCCCCACCCTCGTGACTTCATCTAACACCAGTCACCTCCCAAAGGTCCCACCTCCAGATACCATCACACTGGTGGTTAGGGCTTCATATGAATTTTAGGGTGACACAAACCTTCAGTCTATAATACTGCCATTCCTCCATTCCACCAGGTCTTGGTAACCTCTATTCTACTTTCTGTCTCTATACATTTGACTACTTTAGGTTCCTCTTATAAGTGGGATCATATAATGTTTGTCTTTCTGTGTCTGGCTTATTTCATTTAGTATAATGTCTTTAAGGTTCATCCATATTTATAGTGTGTTTCAGAATTGTATTCCTTTTTAAGGCACAATGACATGCCATTTTATGTCTACACCACATTTTGTTCATCCATTCATCTGTTGGTGGGCATTTGGGTTGTCTCCCCCTTTTAGTCATTGTGAATAATGCTGCTGTGAGCAGTGGGGTACATGCATCTGCTTGGTTCTCTGCTTTTCTTTCGTGCATACGTCCTGAGAGGACCTGCTGGATCATATGGCAGTTCTGTGTTTAAGTCTCTGAGGAACTGCCATACTCTCTTGCACAGAGACTACACCATCTTACATTCCCACCAGTATTGCCCAAAGGTTCCAATTTCTCCACATTGTCACCAATACTTGTTATTATTATTTCTTATGGGAGCCATCCTAATGGGTATGAAATGGTATCAGTGTGGTTTTGGCTTGCATTTCCCTAATTATCTGTATATCTTTGGAGAAATGTCTGTTCAAGTCCTTTCCCCATTTTTGAATTGGATTGCTTGTTTTAAAAAGCCACCATTCTTTTTAAAATCAGTGTTACCATCTGTCGCTCTACGACTGAAATGAATCCTAACTCCTGGGCCATCTTACTGCTTTCGTTGTGATGAGCACCCCACTGGATGGGGGGAGGTCACAGAGACCTGGTGTATCCATTCTGGAAGCAGTTAACTTGCCTGTGGTGTGTGCACAGAGAGATGAGTGATTGGCCTCAGGTTACCTGCTTGGAGGTTGAGCAAGGACAGACGGGCGTAGGTCTCCTGCCTTCTCATCCAGCGCATATGTCTTACTGCCGGCCACTAGAGAGCTCTATAGACAGACGTCTGTGAGCATGGTACATGCTTGTCCAGGGGTGGAGGATGCTGTGAGTCGTGTACTCAGCCTGGGAAACTGTACTCCTGAACTGTGAGTACTACCTTCCTAAAAACAGGTCATCTCTTAGCATTGCTAGTAATGATAACAGTAACACCAACAATAATGACAATACTAATTAGTTTAAGGTAGCTTGGCAGAGGGGGACGCTTTGGGTGTAAGCAAAGCTGTGTATTGCTGTCTTCTTTCTCTCTTGATAAAAGAGAAGAAAGTTAATAATGCAGATATCACGAACAGTGATTGTTTATGAGAAATTGTGTAAATGTGCTCCACTTAGCCTGGGGGACTCTGGAGCATGACAGGTGTCATTTGGAGAGCTTGGAGCATGTGGAGGGAAGAGGTGGGAAGAGAAGTGGGGGCAGAAGGGTAGAGGTGCTGTGTACCCTCTGTGAGGGGCCCCACTTTCACAGGAAGCAGGGCCTGGGAAGGAAGTGACCTGCTCCTTAGAGCTTTCAGGCTGGCAGACCCTGCTGTGTTTACAGTTCTGTTATAAATATGTCCCGGAATGGATGCTCTAATTCTTTGCTTGACCCAGTAGCTGTGGGTGTGCTGGTGGCTACTGAGCTAGGACACCGTGTGTTTTAATTAAACCTTCCTCTGTCTTGAGGTGATCACGTTCCTAGCTGATGTGTTTGTGGTCCTGGGAGTGTAGGGGGCCCAGCAATAATTGATGGCTCACATGGTCCCTTAGTTGGGTAAGGCTCTTGCGATTTTGTTTAAATGGCTGAACTCATGTGACCCTTTTATGTCTCTGTGTTTTTTTGTTTCTTTATGACATGAGTGGAATTCAGTGTAGAAAAAAGAAGATAAATACAGAGGAGCAGAAGGAAGAAAAAAAACTCCCTGTAATTTCCCTATAGAGTTAGCCACTATTGCCTTTTTGTTTTATGTATTTCCAGACTCTTCCATGTATAGTTACATAAGGTTATACACTGAAAAAATACCATATCTCTTCCTTGCTTGGGAGTATTACGATGTTTTAAAATACTGAGGAGATCAGACAAACAAGTCTGACTGTCTAATTCACATTTTTAGAAAGTTGGGACAACACTGGCTTCTGAGAGACACACTCAGATCATTTATGCTCATCTTCCAGAATGTCACCTAATAAAGATAAAAATAGTGAATGTAGTGCATTAGCTTTCACATGCTATGTCACTGAGCGTGTTGTCCAGCTGACGTGTTTTTTCCTTAGAGCAAGACTTTCTCAAGAGCTGAAGCAGTTTGCTGAGTTCTGTTCAGGGGTTTGCACCGTAAGCTGGGCAGCTCTGTTACCACACGTCCTGTCATTGCAGCCGCACTGTCAGCCACTTTTGAAAACACTGAGTTATGATATCACTGGGACGCGGTACTTGATCGGCCTTTTTTTTTGGTCACAGATTCACCTAACATTTCCGAGTAGACTTCTTTGACGCAGGTTTACATTTTGTTTGTTTTTAGTTGTCACAACACAAATACCTCTTCATAAGAAGCCTTCAAAAACATTCGTGTGTTTTTTTAAATATAGGAAATATTGGACATCTGCTTCTGTCACTTTTTCAATTAATGCTCTTTCTTGCATTTTTTGATTTGAATTTTTTAAAAAAATGTTTGGGTGTCAGTGCTGGTTAAGTTTTGATAGTTTCATTGTTTTACTCACCAGTGCATCTTTTCAAATGACATACAGTGTTTTTAGGACTTTACCATCAATTATGGCTGCACAACTGAATTCGGTATGTGAGGGACCACGCCGGGGTCACATAGCTGACGAGGGCTGGAGCTGAGAGTCAGCCAGGTAGTCACACTTCCGAGCCCTGGTCCTGACTCCATTCCGGCATGGAGGACACAGCTGGTCTAGGAGGACCCATGGAAGGGCTGTTTCGCCAAGACAGCCTGGGGGGTCAGGGACGAGCGGGGACATGTATGAGGTCTAAAGGGCAAACGCAAGTTAGCTGGGACACACAGAGATGAGCTTTCCAAGAAGGCTGTGCCAAAGCATGCGGCCAGACTGCGGGGTGCATTGTGGAGACAGCCAGTGGCTCCCTGAGGCCAGACCAGAGGCAGGGCGGTGGGGAATGGCCAGAGATGGCCCCGAAGGTAGGCGTGAGGACCTCTACGTCAAGTGGTTGGCTTCACTCAGAGCTTTTCTCAAGGCTTCAGATGTCACCTGAAGGATGAAGAAAGTTGAGATGCTTTAATAAATAGTTTCACTATTCAAAATGAAAGACATCTCAAGAATGTTTGTATTTGATATGCAATTACTACAACCCTGGCGGTTAAAAGAAATGTCGTAAAAAATTTGCTCGGGAGGAAGTGACTCACCTGAATTGTATTTTATCGATGATGGAGTGGCACTGTCCTTTGAGAAATCTAATGGCTTGATGTTATGTATTGCATTGTTTATTTTGGGAAGGATGCTTCCTGTGCGGCAAAGGCAAGGGGCCCGAACACAGATTCAAGTTCCATTCCTCCCTGGCAGGTGAAAATCTATGCGTGAGTCATGTTTGCCGTCAGTGCAAAGCAACATACGTGTTTCATTTTTGAAGAGAGGGACACCTCTGAGTCTCGGATACAGTGATGCAGAAAGCAGGCTAACACATATGTGAGCTCTGTGTACCATGATACTGTGAAACATGTCATTTCTGTTCAAGTGACAACCCCCTCCCCCACAAACACTACCTGACAGGGGAAGAGATAAATGAAATCGTGTTTTGAGCATGATGAACATTTAGGAGATAATTTGCAAAGATCCTGACTTTGGCTAGTCTTCTCTAATTTTTAATCCAATCCACTGTGTGTGTGTGTGTGTGTGTGTGTGTGTGTGTGTGCGCGCGTGCGCGCACACGTGCACTATTTGTTAAGAGACCTAGGAAACCTTTCACTCAGGAATGGCAGAGTCTCATGGTCCCAGAGGTAAGCCAGCCTTCCGTCTCCTCCATTGACATGGTCAGAATGCAAAAGGGAATGCTACTGGGTGCGTTGAGGTTATCTGTGGAGCGTGAAAAACCCAGATCTTGGTTAAAATGGGGGTATACCCATACCCCTCCTGAACCGAAGGCCTGTGACAGGTGTGCAGTGGATCACAGCCCCTGAGGTGGGTCTGCCACAATGAGCCCGCCTTCTTCCCTGTGGCGTGGCACCCCTGGGCTCTGCCTGAGCAGTCAGGGCACGATGGGGAGTATCCGTTGCCTGACAGAACAGTCTCTTATGTATTTATCGGGGGTGGAAGGCCGTCTCTGCCCTCTGTCACTTCCCGGTCGCACGCACTTGGTGAATAGACTGGATGTCAGCCCCCAAATGCCTGTGTTGTCTTGTGTTCATCTCTGTTCAGCTCCCCCGGCTCATCAGCCTTGTAAATGTCTGTTGAATGAGCGACCACAGGGACTCCTATCAGAAGCCTTCTCTGGGGCAGCGTCTCACTGTAGGAAAGACACTAGTGGGAGTTGGGTGGAGAGCACCTAAGCAAAGTTTGAAAGTCCCGGTGCTGAACTTGGACCATTTTGTAGCTGTGCCTTGGGCCGACCATGCACAGCCCCCTGGAACTCTCAGGCTTGGGAACCTGGCGTCTTTGAGTTAGGTTAACCCTGCTTCCCAGAGGTATCTACCGGGCGTGATAGGTTTCATGTAGCTTTTGATGTAGTAACAGATAGCCCTGACCATCTCAGTGGCTTATAACAACAAATACTTATTTCTCACTCAGAAGACTGCAGGTCAGATGTAGCTCTGTTGGGCTCAGCTGAGCTTAGCTGGGCTCCATACTGGGCCCCAGATCGAGGGGCAGAAGCTCTCTTGGGCATGCTCTTCTGGTGGCGGCGGGGGGAAGCTCAAGGGCAAGCAGAAACCTGTGATTCCTCTTAATGTTGGCACCTGGAACGGGCACACTTTCACTTTTGCCCATTTATTGATCGAAGCAAGGCAATGGCCAAGCCTGAAGTTAATGGAGAGGCAAGTATACTCTGTCTGCTGGACGGCAAGGGCAGTGAGTGGAACTGCAATATCCTATTACAAGAGGGAGAGAGCTAAGAGTTAGAACAGTAATCCCCAGTAGTCGGCCATCATTCGTTTGTCACGGAAGCGGGTTAGTCTACTTCTCCCTGAGTGGCCGCATCTGGTCCCTTGACTTCCAACACCACCGTGTGCCAATGACTCCCGAGTACGTCTGCCCCTGACCATCCCTCCACATGCAGATTCCTATATCCAGCTGTTGACTTGACATCTTACTTGGGTACCTAAGGGACATCTTTAAAATCATCCCTCCAATATCTGTGCTGTCTTGATAAATGGTGAAAGCCCTTGGCATCAAGCTCACATTCTTTTGGGGAGCTCAGAGGTGAAGTTAGAGTATGCCTTAGGACCTTCCAACTCAGTAAGTCTGTACTGAGGCAAATGTGCGTCAGTGGCTTCCAACCAGACTCTACTTTCCAAAGTTTGCAGACCTGTAGAGTCAGGACCTAGTTTACCAGCCTGCTACCCTCTCTCCCTGCCCCCACATCTATAATAGGAAACTTGACTTAGCCATGGACTAGTGGACAGAAAGACCTGCCCTTGGAGAAGAGCAAATAGTGGAGTCCACATTTGAACCCACATCTTTCTGTCTCCAAATTCCATGCTTTTCCCACTTATATGGATGTCACTGATAATGCCAGCTGCTTGTGGCATCCTTAAAGTCTGGGTGATGGGAACATTTTAATGGTTCAGAATCACCATTTTTAAAATTTATTTAAAAAAATCAATTTCTTACCTGTGAGACCATGTAACCTGTATTTTAAAATGAATAAAACCAGTGTTGTCTTTCATTGGTCATTTTCAAACTATGATATTGTTCCTTCCTGAGCTGACAAGCTGGCTGCAGAGCTGCGGAATGCACTGGGGGTGTTGGAGCTAGAAGCCAAAGGTCCGTTTGGCTATCATACATGGGGGGAGAGTTGAGTTGGCGTTGTTTTTAGTCCTTGGAGTAATGTGCAAGAACAAAAGAAAAAGTCATAGCTTTTATGCTGCACAACTTCTCTCCCCCCCAAACCAAACCCAACCCAACCCAAAACTGACCACGTAAAACCCCAGACCAAACAGCCACATAGCAGAAGACCCTTGCTGAAGACTGTGGCTCATGGTGAAGGAATAGAATAAGAATACTGATTTATGGATTCTCTTTATCCAGCACTTAAAATGCAGCTTATGGAGGGCACAGCGCCCAGATACTCCGACTGAGTGTTGGACTTTTGCTTGGCTGGCGTTCTGCACATTTTCAATGGACTTTTTTTTCATCACATATTTTCCCATTCAAGTGTGTAAAGCTTTTTGAGTTAGAATAACACTAAGCACATTCAGGACTCATCCAAACACTGCAAGCTTTATCAAGTTTCTCCTTTCCTTTTGGGATTGAACTCGGCAATTAGACCATAACCTACATATTTTTCCTCCTCTTTTGTTTATGTTGTTATTCTCATAATAACTGTGATGAATTATATCCCAGGGTAAAATTAATGCCCACAGTACTGGAAAGTGATGGCACTGATGCTACTTTCAGCCAGAATATCATAAATTTGCGAATACAACAGCACACTGAGATGGGGCAATAGCTTGACTAGCTAATTTATGAAGCCTTAGGCTGGTAATAAATTATGGCCCAATAAACTGTGTCAGGCCACGCAGATTGAAATAGAGTAGATTCACCTAGTATGTTGTGCAGGGGCCTTCTGAGCCGCCCCCATTAGCTAGAATGTCAGAAGTTACGCTGTTAGGTTTGCTAGAAAATCTCATGTGCCATTTTGTTTCTTTACGTGGAAGACTAAGGGCTACAGTTTTAGTGAACAGTAAGGCCAGGGAGTGAAGTAGGCTAGGACTGCAGTGATACTGAGTGGGAGAGCAAGAGGGAGGAAGAAGGGAAGAAGGAGGAGGAAGGGGGAGGGGAGAACGAGAAAATGCCACATCTTAGAGGAGACATTTTTAAGTCCCCAAGCCTCTTTCTGGCTCTCTGGACACTGGGTGGATGGGCCATAATTCCACGCCCCATTGTCTTATGAAGCTGGAGTTTTTGACATACTCTCAACTTAGTATCTGGACTTCCTGAGGAATAGGAATGGACTGGGCCTACAGGTAGAGTCTGTCATGGGTGACATCTTGGAGAAGTCAGAGAACTGGATGGCAGCAGATCACCGTGCATGTGATTTGATTTGAAATACTTGGCAGACCCAGTAGTCTTCGCACTTCACCCAGCTTTGTATGACCCATGTTAAATTCCATCTACTCAATGTTTTAGGTTCCTCTTCAGTTCTTTAGCTACTGATGTTGATTTATAAAGTACTTGCTAAATTTTCAGAACTGGGCTCCACTATTTAACAGAGAGACTCAGTTGTTTCAGCAGTCCTGGGGGTAAGTATAATTTTATTTTCATTTGATGATTGGTGAAACTGAGGCACCAACTTGTAATTGGGCCAACGTCATGCTGCTACTGAGTGGTGAAGGGGAACTAGAACCCACCTCGGCGTGCTTAATCTCCACGTACTCTGTCTCTGATCGCAGGGGCCATACACTGTGTTTCAGTACAGAAGGCCATGCTGGGTGGTCCTGCATATGACCATATTGTGGAGGAGGTGGTGTCCTTACTGTATTCTAGTGACAGAATGGCTGTAGTGCCCATAGGCCATTGCCTTTCTCTAGAAGAATCTTCTGAAGAATTCAGGTTTATTCATTTTATTAAGCTGCGTTTTTTAAGTATTTTTTAATTTTTTCTTTCTTTTTTCTTCTGTCCTCCCCACCCCCAAAATGAGGACACTCACTCGTTCTTTCCCACCTTGTAGTTATGGTGATTTAAAATGTCATCAACTAAGCTTCTTGCTTTTGGGACCAAAGAATGTCTGTTAGGTTCAGTCTGGTCCAAGTTGTTTTATGATAATTACTCTGTTATTTTTTCATTGTCAGGTACGAGTACGATTTTAAAGGACATGTGTTGTTCTGCCAGTTTATGATCCTGATCTTTGCTGTTTCCATTCTTACCTTTCCCGTAATAAATCTTTCTATCCTAAGATGGTCTTCTGGCCCTGAGTGATCAGGCTGCAAGGTCACCGTCGCTACTCAGAGCATCTCACGTGATAGGTTCTTACTCCATGTTTGGCCTCCAACTTCAGCTTGGGGTAGGTTGTTGCACTTGGTTCTGCCAGTTTCCCACGTATGGCTTTGCCTCCTTTTTCTTTCTGATCTGGCTGCTAAGGGTCTGGGTCTGGAAGTTTCTATCCCCCTTGTCCTCCCATATTGACCAGTAAGCAAAAGTTGTACATGGCACATATGGTCTCATGGCCACTCCTCATTCATCCTTCAACGGCTGCTCCTCGCTGGCCCTGCCTTCCCAGGTGCTGCTTCAGGCTGACTCAGTGCCACCAGCTGTTCCTTCCCTCTGCTTGCTGTCATCTGGGAGTGTCCCCATGGGATAAATCAGGGCCTTCTTTCCTCGTCACTCTGCTCTGGAGACGGATTTCTCTTTGGACTTCCTCAGCAGTGGACTCTAAACCAATCATTTCGGAAACAAAAACAACAAATGGCATCCAGTTTTGATCTGAACAGGTCATATGAAACGTCTACAATGGGATGGGCATAATAGAGGAACTGAAGGAAATCTCTGTAGCACCTACATGTGATAGAAACTTTTTCAGCGACTTGAGTCAGTATTTGGCATAGAAATGAGTTCAGGATTTGTGCTGTCCCCTATTTGATGAATGTTATCATGAGGTGAAGAGATGAGGAAGAAGGTTCAACAAACAGTGTGACCCACTGTTTATTTCTTTAAAAAAAAATAGACACTTATTTCTTTAAAAACTCCATACAGACCACTGAAATGAAGGCACGGGTATGTTTTTTAAAGAAAGCTCTAAAGTTATTAAACACAATGTTCTTGTAAACATCAGATGTGGACGATAGCGTGAGGAGAATTCCCAAAACTGGGCAGGAGGTCCGTCCGCCCTTCCCATATGGTTCAGGGAGAGACTGACCACTGGCCTATTAGTGGGGTCATCCTACAAGTCTGGTCCAGACCTGCTGTGGCTGGAGGAAGGGCTAGAAAGAAACGTGTGCTCTGTGCCTGGGGTATGTTGGGTCTGTGTTTTCCCATGAGCAGCTCTTTCCAGAGGAATTTTTCATTAAATCTTTTTATTTAAGACATATTTATGGTACCATTGAGTATTAGAATTGGAAGAACCTTGAGTACATCTCTGCCAAAATTCATGAGGGAGAAAATGACATTTACTGAGACACAGCAGTGTTATTGAATGCAACTGTGTTATCCCCAGGTGGAGGCCATTCAGAAGTTGGGTTTGGAGAAGCAGAATGTGACATGACTTCTTAGATCTGTTTGCTAGAAATTCATGCAGGTAATTTTATGAGATGCGCTCTCTCAATATATTTTGGTGCACAGATTGAGCTTAGGTGAAAGGACCATCTCATTGTTTCCTTTGGGAATCTCCAAGGAATTTCTTAGTGTTCTGGGTAGCGGCATTTTTAGAATCCTTTGGCCCCCAGAAAATTTTAGAAATCAAAACTGAACCTCATTTGAATTGTAGAACCACCTCCATTAATTAATTCGGCAGCATCTTAGGCTGTGTTTCCACCCTGGAACTCTGAGAATATTTCCTTGAGGCAGTGCTGACAGTGAAAATGAAGTAGGGGGAGGACAGACTCTCTTGCCTCTTGTGATGGCTGATTTTGTGTGTCACCTTGGCTGGGCCTTGATATTTGGCCAGACGTTATTCTGGGTGTGTCTGTGAGGGCGCTGCTGGGTGACATGCACATTTGAATCACTACACTGAGTAAAGCATATTGCCCTCCTCACGTGGGTCTTATCCTATCAGTTGAAGGCCTGAGTAGAAGAAAAAAGCCTCACCCTCTCCTGAATAAGAGGGACCTTCTGCTGCATTGAGCTCAGACATCACTCTTTTCTGCCTTTGAACTTGAACTGAGACACTTCTTGGGTTTCGAGCTGGCCCGCTTTTGGGCTGGGACTTACACCATCATCTCTCCTGGTTCTCTAGCTTGCTGACTACAGATATTGGGACTTCTCAGCGTCCATAATCATGTGAGCCAATTCCTTATAAAAAATCTCTTTACACACACACACACACACACACACCCACACACCCACACACACACACACACACACACACACATACCCTTTGTTGGGTCTGTGTCTCTGGAGAAGCCTGACTAATACATCTCTACATCTCTTATAGTTTGGGTGTGTCCTGCATAGACTTAAGCTCTCTTCCTTTCTGGAACATCCTTCAGTTCAGTCCAACTCAGCAGACATTTACTGACTGTGTCCTGTGTACCTGGGGATAGCGCTATTGTGGGAACACACCATCCTTGCTCTCAGTGTGCTCACAGGTGAGTATGGGCAGCAACCCGTGCTCCTAACATCTCCCTCCCCTAGTCTGATAGTCATCAAAATATTTTTTTTTTTCCTGAGTCCCAGTTCAAATTTATGCCAAGTTATTAAGAGATGAAAATAGCTTGGTGCCTTAATAATCATCATTCATTCACTAAATGTTCCTTAGTGCCCACTATGTGCCATGTCTTCTGCCACACACAGGACAAGCCACAGTGAACTGCATAGGCATGATGACAGTGGCCACACCAGTGGGCAGCTGTGGCTAGCTCTTACTGGCCCCTAAGAGCTGAGAGTGTACATTCCTTCCCAACTCTGCATCCCGTGATATCACATTGGTAGCTGGAAGCTGGCCAGAGTGGGAGTATTTACACCATGGAAATTGGCAATTGCTACAAATCAGGGCTTTTTTCCAAAAAAACAAACAACACTTTTACTAACATACCACTGCACTGCTTCAATCTTACATTCTAATAATCACCTATCACTTATTACGAATTGTATTATTTCATATTCTTCTTCTTATTTATATAATGTGAGCCATTTATCTGGCTTTCTACTTGCCAGATGCTCTTACAGACCTTGTCTCAATATCTTTACTGCCTCTGTGATGGTTTCTACTGATGGGGCTCAGTCGGGGCAGGAAGGAACTTCGCTCACATGGACAGTAAACATCAGAGCCAGAACTGAATCGACACTGACCTCAAAATGACCCTGCTCTGTGCCTCCTGCCAGAAGACCTCTCCAAGTACCACACGTGCATTTTTAACAGGTGCCTTCCACATGTACAAGGGCGTCACCTAAGAGAATAGGAACTTGGGGACTTAAGCCCCATAACAAATCAATTTGGACAATGCTTTGTTCAGCTAATCATTTTACTCGGCTGGATAATTCAGCACCTCTCCATTTAATTTGCATGCCCTAACATTTTATCCAAATTGGTGAGGCAGCAGCGGCTTGTGTGGGCAGCGCTGGTTTTGCCAATTCTATACGCAGTTTGATTTGCGTTAGTGAAGTGTGGAAGTCACTGGATAGGCATGATTTCACGGTGCCTTTCTGCTTCTTGTTTATGGGGTAATCTCATCTCTGAAAATCTGTTCGCTGGGTGGTGATAAATAAGCATCCTGATATGTCCCCTCGGATACAGCTTACCCATTGGTCATAGGCAGAACTGGATGATACCACGTCTCCCCTGCAGGGAGAGCCCATCCAGGAATCTTACCACATGGTAGACCAGAGCAATACCTGTGAATAGGCTCGGTTCTCCAGCTCAGAAACACCCTGCCGAGGCTAACCTGAGCATAGTCTGCTTTCTTCACAATTTACTGAGCATGTAAGTTAACCTCCCCTCCTGGTGTGTTGGTCTTACATAAGGAGAGGCCTGGACAGGAGCAGTCCTGGACTGACCCACTATTCAAGGACGTCATTCATCATGGACCCAGGCCCCTTCCAGCGCCTGCTTTTCCACCTTCACAGGTGGTTTCATTAGAATGGTCCCAAGATGGCTGTTCCACCTGCAACCTCTCATCTGTTTTTGATGCAAGAAGGAGGAAGATGTCACAAAGAGGCAGGGCTTAGGTCAGGAAGGTCAAACTTCGCCAGACATCCCGAGTAGGTGTCTGCTTACATCTCCTTGGCTCAAGCTCTCTCACATGGCCACGTCTACTTACAGGGGAGCCTGGGCAACATCACTTACCTGGGGATATTGTTCCAAACAACCTTGGGGTTCTGTTGTAAGGACGAGGGGGAGAATGGATAATGACCAGGCATTCGTGTATCCAACATTCTCCCATATTTCACGTCACATTCCTTCGGTGGACTCATGGAATGGGTAAAAATTGGTCCTCCTGCATATAACTTGTGCATTATTATTATTCTGGGGAGAGTGGAAGGTACTAGAAAGAACACTAGGCTTTGGGCTCTGAGTGCAAGTCCTTGGCTCCTAGCTGGTGCTCTTCCATTGCTTATGAAACCCAAGGAAAAAATCCCCTCTGTTCGTTGAGCCTCAGTTTCCTCAACTGTCCAATGAGCAGAATGGGATGATCTCTCAGGTCCTGAAGCCCATGATTCTGTGTTTCTAGAACATCTTAAGTCAGAAGGTAGGAGGCAATGATGCAGATAGTGACATCCCCTCAGGAGCCGACCTTGTGTCCTGAGGCAGCTTGGTGAGCAGGACTGAGCCAGGGCTCAGGAGGTGAACCTAAGGCTGTTGTTGGGTGTGGATAGTGTCCCCTTCGAGATAGAACATGGCTCGTCTCTGTGGAGCCATCCATACTTCTTCACCCATCCTGACAACACAGAATGTAGCAACTTCTGGGCCATTTGTCACCTTCACTGTTTCACCAGGACAGCAGTTTATCCATTGATGGGGTGTTGGTGGGAATGGAGAAGAGGAGAAAGAGGAAAAAAACAACAACAGTGATACTGTCACTTCTTCGCCTTCCCAGGGACAGTGAGGAACAGCCGCTGGCAGGTGCATCACTGCTGCTTGCTGCTGTCTGCGCCGTGGGGACGGTGCTGCTGGGGAGAGGGTTCTCGTGTTCTTACAAAAGTGAGTGATGAGCAATGCACGGCAACACGGCAGGCAGAGAATTCGTGCTTCCTGGAGGACCGTTTTTCATTTTCATTGAAATGTGGTCATGGGACGTGCTGTAGTGACTGGCTCTGAATTAATGAGTTCATGCAACAACTCTGATGACAGCAAGGTCATTGCATTTCATACGCTGGTTACTGCTTAGAAAACATGCATCAACAGTAGACGAACAAGTAGCTGCTTGGGCTAATTTTTAGTTTGGAAACTCAGTCTGAGTAAAAGGCCAGTGATTTCTTTTGTCAACTGATGGCAGTTAAAACAGCTCGGTCCTATTTGTGAGTTTACTCAATAGTCTTAAGGAAGGTGATTGGCGTCCATGACTCCCCTAAATGGACACGTCCAGAGTTCCTGCTCTGCTGATCGAAGTGTGTGCTTGCAATGTGGCTTCCAAGATGAACATTTATTGATGCTGATAAGAATCAGCAAACAAACTAAGATGAAGCAGGACTTCAGTGGGCCCTCCCCATGTAGACTTATACACCTCCTACAAAGAGTTAAATGGTTTGCAGTTAAATCTGCTGCTTAGAAATGTCAAAGAAAGTGACCATAATGATTCCCATTTGCTGGGTTTTATTTCTTCATCTGTCTATTCATGGAGGTTTAAGTAATTCTTCAGTGGGAATGGAAAATGGAGAACGGCAAGGGCACCTTTTTGAAAGGGTCGTGTAGGATTTAACATGTGTAAACGCTCTTGATGTGAATGAAATCTGCCCATGACACGTCATTTTGGCCTTTAAAACAATAAACGTGCTATGAAAGAGCTACTATGGATAATGATAGAAATTGGAAAATATTTTAAAGGCAAATAAAATATTGAAGTTTAACATGCTTTAATCAAAAAGCTATTCCTATTATTTTATTTCTAAGAGAAAAGGAAAAATTAGTTCAAATTAATCACATTTTCAGGAAACTGAGAAAACTTTTAATTTTTAAACCGTGTTTTCAACATTTCTGAATGTTTTATGACCTGTAATTTTGTAAAATGGAATTTTTCACGTGCATCGCTAGACCTTCGGGACATTTTGTGTGTTTTTTCCTTGGCTGGCATTTGCTATGGTCTTGGAAATGTCACCCACATTCTTCCTCCTATTTATGAACTAGAATACATATAACTTCACTTGAGAAAAATGAGTTAAGATGTCTCCAACTAAATTTAGTTTATTTAAAAATCAGAGCCGTTAGCATTTTGACTCAGGAAAGAAGAATCCCGTGAAACCCTTTCTTTCCTGCCTGGCACCAGTGTCATAAACCAGAACACAGAACGCCCTCCCCTCCACTTCTCTTTTGTCACAGACTTTCATAATTCAGCAAACAGGCAGTGCTTGCTAACTATGGGCCAGGTCCCACTCTGGGTGCTGAGCAAAGCAGATGAGTGTCCCGCCCTCAGGAGCTTCCATTCTCCCTGGGGAGACAGTCAAAACAATAAGATAAACAGGGAAAGGTTGGATTGGGTGGAAGGAAGTGCTAAGGAGAAAACAAAAGCTGGGAATAGAGAATGTTGGGGGTTAGGATTTCTAGATTGTCCAGTAATGGAAGGAGTGACATTTGACTAAAAGCCCACAGGAGGTGAGGGGGGAGCCATCAGCTATCTGGTGGAAGAACATTCCAGACACAGGGAACAGCCAGGGCCTTCTGAGTTTGAAGAGCAGTGAGGCCGTTGCGTCTGGACAGAGGGGCGGGGGAGGAGTGGAGAGGAGGTCAGAGAAATGAGGGGGGCTGCTCACAAAGGGTGCGCTGGGCCACTGTGAGCACTTGCTCTTTGGTTTTTAACCTGTCCCATAGGATGCCCAACATGGGAGGGTTTCGAGTAACGGGAGAGACATGATCGCATGTGTGTTTTTCTGAGATCAAGCTGGTTGCCGTGTGGACAGTAGTTTTAGGGGTTGAAGCTGGGAACCCAGGAAGCTCTCGGAATAATCCAGATGAGAACAGAGAGTGGCTTGAACCAGGGCGGGTGGCCTGGAGGTGGGTGGTGGGGACGACGGGTATGGCACATTGTGGATGTGGTTTGGATGTGTGGTGTGGGAGGAGGACAGGGATAACTAAGGATGACGCCAGCGCTGGGGTGCGAGCGGCTGGCAGCGCGTTACATCTGGTGGCCACCTTGCCCCAACCGTGGAGCCTCCTCGGTGAGAGGAATCCGGGAATGGTGGCTGCACAGACGTGACAGGAAGGAGGGCTCTTTCACGCGAGCCCTCTTACTCTGAAGTGTGTCTCCTCCGTCATGGGAAGCACCGTCTTCCTCTTTTTCAGTCTCTCCATGGACTCCTCCTCCATGCGGTCAGTGGCCCTGCTTTGTGCATAGGCCTGGGCACGGGGTGGGAGAGGCGCGGTGTGGGCCTGCTCCAGGCTGCCAAGACGCACGTTCCTGTGTGCTCACGGCAAGGCGGGTGTACCATTCCTGAGGTTTCCTTTCTCACACCACAGAGGCGAATGATTGCCCGGATCAAAAGTTCATTGTCCTAACGCGTTGGTACAATTGCAATTCAATATCGCCTGCTTTGGTCGGTCTGCATGCGGTGTTTTCATTGAAACTTCGAGGAATCTGTGCTACACACACACAGACACACACACCCCCCCCCACACCCCCCACACCCCCACACACACAATCCAAGCCGTCCCCCCGGCCCCCAGCTGAGATCGGGTTTGCTGTTTGCTGATGGAGGTGCTGGAAGGCAGAGAAGTAGATGGACGTGAGCCAAGTTCATCTGTGCGGAAGGGAGACCGAGGCGACAGGCTGCTTTTAGGGTCGTGAATGCTGCCATCGCACAGAAGCAGGCTGACTGCAACTGTGCAGAGGTGCCCTTTACCCCTTCGTGGCCTGAGCTGGGGTCTGACTTGTAGGAATGCAGCATCGTGTTAGGAAAGCGTCTCTCGGTTCTCATTTCTTCCTGGGAAGCTTTGCTTTTGGTGGTGGGAGAGACCCAAGTAGTAGCTGCAGTCAGTTACTCGCTGTGTGCGAGTGCTGGTGGCCCCATCTCCTCATCCCGGCCTCTAGTCTAGCCTCACACAGAAGCTGCCAGAAAAGCCCTCCCACAGAAAAGCACAAGCTGTGTTAGAAATGACGTTGGGCATTCGAGTGGCTTTTCTTGTGTTTGATTCTATGTATTTGAAACACACAAACGCCCAGTCATAATAAAACAAACAAACAAAAATCTACCGACCAAATTTAACATATGCTTACACTTAACTGTATTTTTTTTTCGGGTTCTTTTGAAAGAAATACAACTTACAAACAGTCAGTGACTCACTTTTGTTCCTTCCAGTTCCATCTCCTCCATTCAGTATCCAGAAATGGGTGTATCCTTCCTGCTCACGTGTCTCTGCTCTCTCTTTGCATCTATGTGCCACACATGTGTGCTCTATAAAGGCATTAAAGTTTTACACAGACAGTACTATTTTATACATATCCTTCTGCAATTTATTTTTTCACTTAACATTATGTGTTAAGATTTATCCATACTGTAATGTGTAGATCTAGTTCATATCCTGATTTTTATGGCAGTTCCATTTGAGTTATTTGATAATTTGGACTCATAATTATTTGGATTTTTGTTTTTGTTTGTTTTAAAGTCATTTTTTGAGATGTCTTTTGTGACTTCTAATCTTGTTTCATTGTGGTGAGAGAGCGTGTTGTGTGGCCATTTGTTCTTTGGTGTTTGTGGATTATTTCTTCGGGACTCAATACCTAGTCAGTTTTTACAAATCTTGCGCCCAGGTATGAAACGAGTGTATATTTTCCACTTGGTACAGGATTTTTTCAATTCCTGTCAGATCTAGCTGGATTATTGTGTTTTCACATCTTTATGTAACTGATGCGTTCAGTAATTGTGTTCACTCTGCTTCCAGCCATGTGTAGACAGATCTCTCCTTCACACCTTTCCTACCATCTTGTCTCCATCAGTCACGTAAAAGTCGAATGTAGTCTAATGAAAAAGTCTTCTATGATTTTACCCTAAACTTCCCTCCAAATCATGAGGGATGGGCCATGGGGATATGGAGGGGAAGCTTCATTCATCATTCATTCCCTCACCTGGTTCCTGTTCCCCAGTATGGGGTGGGTATGAGGTGAAATGAAGGGTCTGGCTGCTTCTGTAGAGCTTGCTGTCCTTGTCTGTCTGACACCATCCTACTGAGGCCCTCTGGGTGACAGCCCATGTGCGAGTATATTCGGGGACCTGCAAGATTCCCAGGAGTGGCAGACCCCTTGGCCTGGTTGCTCCCAGGCTCCCTCAGCTTGCGCTGGTGACCCCCCACTTGAGAGACAGCTCTTACTGATTTGCAAGCCCACTCTGTATCAGCAAGAAGCTTTGAGCCTCCCTGTCTCCCACGTGTCACAAAGCAGCGTCTGAAAACTAGACACACTAATTTGTTTGTCTGCTAGATCTAGCAGTTTTAGAGAAAATGACATTTTCTTTTTGTACACTATAATAGGTTTTTCTATTTCTCTTTTTAATTCTGTTAATTTTGGCTTATATATTTTGAGGCTCTGTTGTTTGGTGCATATAATTCTAAATTTTTATATTTGCTTGGTGTTACTCCTTTTTCTCATTAAACATTACTCATCTTTAGTCTTAATAATGAATTTTGTCTTAAAATCTGTTTTTTCCTGATATTAAAATTGCTACTCGAGCTTTATTTTTGTTAGTGGTTGAGTTGCTTTTTTGGTATGTCAGGTATACCTTTCCAACAAATTTGTGTGAAACTTCATGTTTTAGATTTGTCTGTCATAAACAATGTAAGCTGGGTTTTAAAAATCACCCCAAATGAGAATAGTTATATTTGTCATATTTTGACAAGTGAGTTTAATCTATATAATGTATATTTATGATATAATTTATATATATATATATATATATATATATTTGTACTTGTTACTGTTAACTTATTTTGTGCTTCCCATTTTTACTCCTTTTCTGACTTTATTTATTCCTCCTCCCCACACCTACTGTTTTTGGAATGTGTACATTCCAATTTAGTCAGGGCTCTTTCTACAATTTTACAGTTGTTCTTTAAACAAGCAATAAACAAATATCTCTGTGCTTTTTCCACACCATGCAAGGCTCTGACTTCCGTCTCCCAACACTGTTATTGTTGCTTAGTTTTTCAGTTTTATTTTGCTGTAAAAATCCTTCTAAAATCGATCATTATCATATTTAATTGTGTCAATGTTTACTAGATTTATCAACTGCTTACTAAACTGTATGCCTTTGCTTCTTGAATTTAATGTTTTTCTCTTCTGGGCTTGATTTCCTTGTAGTTCTTTAATTAAATGTCTGAGTAGTAAAGTCTTTCATTCTTTCCATCAACATTTCTTAAATTTACCCTCTGCTTTGAATGATCATTTTGCCTGACAGTTATTTAGGTTACTGGTTATTTTCCCGCAGTACTTTGAAGATATTATTTTATTGCCTCCTGGCATCTGTTGTTGCTGATGAGAAAGCTTGTATCCATCACATTGGCTCCTTTGTAGATAATCTCTTTTCTGTCCTCTGGTCACTTTTAATACTTTCTCTTTGTCTTTGATGTTTCATTATGATACAAGTAGATGTGGATTTCATTATATTTATTTTGTACAGGGCTTCTTTTTATTTTTCCTTCTGAAGTCTCATTTATTTCCTCAAATCTGGTTATTATTTTTTCCCAAGTATCTGTTTGGAATATTTTTTATTATTCATTTTCACTGTTCACTCATTATGGAAATCCTGATACGCATTGGACGTTGCATTGTAGCCTCCATGCTCCGGACACCTTTTCCTCTCCTTTCTCTCCCTCTCCCTCTCCCTCACTCTCCCCCGTCTTCATTTTTTTTCTTTAGATAGTTCACTACTGCCCCCCATCATTTATGAGTAATTAATTTTCAAAATTATCTACTGCATTTTTCATTTCTGGAAGTTGTCTTCAATTATTTCAGCTTTGCCTTTTATTGGTTTATACTGTTCTCCTTTTCATTATGGTTTTAATTACTCTGAAAAAGTCACTACAAGTTTATTTTATAGACTTTTTTTGGTTGAACCTTTATTCACAATGTTTGGGGTGCTAATCCACCTTTTTTCCATCTCCTACATCTGCTAAAATTTATTCATTTTCGTGTTTTTGTTTTTCAGGTACTTTGTGAGCTCATCTTTAGTGGGGATTATTTTTTGTTTGTGAGTTCACCATAACTTCTGTTTGCTTCTGCCAGACCGCTAGGGGTTTGATGGTTATGAATCAGTCATCTATCTATCTATCTATCTGTCTGTCTGTCTGTCTGTCCGTCCGTCCGTCCGTCCGTCCGTCCGTCCGTCCGTCCATCCATCCATCCATCCATCCATCCATCCATCCTGGTATAAGTTATAGATAATAGAAATGAGATTTGGATTTCTCACAGGTAACTTTTTTATCTGCACATGGCCTTAGGCACATAGCAAGCTTTCTTGCTTGGGACGGTCCCAATTCTAGCTCTCCATCTTCCTCTGGGCCATAAGTCATATGCTTTGTCACTGTTTGGGCCTTAGAATCTTGCACTATCCTTAGGTCTTGTATTTGTGACCCTTATTCCTGTCGGTTACTGTGATTTCAGCTAGCATGTACAACTCTTGCTTTAATTTCTCTCTTTGGTTCTGGACCTTGATGATTTCCTGTCTTTCTCTTACTCTTGGCTATTACATAAATTCTTTTTCTGGGTGGTCTGGTGTGTTGTGTTGGTGGTTATATTTTCTATAGCATTTAGCATTTCAGTGTGTTTGTAAAGGAAGTATGGCCTGACTGCCTCAGGTGAGTCTGCCATGTGGTGACTTAGGGTTGCTTTTCAGAAAGAATATTTTTTGTACTTCTACTTAAGTCCAGGGAAAGAAAGGGTATTCAATAAGCGAAATCTTTTTTTTTTTTTCTTTAACTCATTGGGTAACAATGGGTACTGTTTAATTCAAAGATGATTTTCTTTACATAATTGAATATATTATTGGTGTTGAAAGCATTGGGATAGTATAGATAGTTTTCCCATAGTTTAAAAAGTGGACAGAAGTGGGAAGGAAGAAAATAAAAATCATGCCATTTATCTGGTAGGAAAAACTGAGAATTTAGCAAGAGCGTAAACCTTCTACTATGGGAAAGAGGAAATTAGAAGGGAGGACAGATGAAAATGATTGTGTCTATTAAGCACTAAAGATGATGATGATGGCGATTCATGATGATGGTGGCTGCTGCCGCCATGTTGTCATAAGAACACTTAACATGAGATATGCCCTCTTATCAAGGTTTTAAGTGTCCAGTACAATATTGTTAACCAACTACTTGCACAATGGAAAGCTTGTTTTATAGGGAACCGAGGCAGAATCATCAGGTAGAGCTGGGAAAGAAAAGAGGGATGATGCTCTATGATAAATACACTCTCTAGTTAACATGTCAAACTCCCAATAAGAGAACAAATGGATTGTGACTCTTGCAGTGGCGTGAGGCTAATAGAAGTTGCATGAAGATTTTAAACTCGCTCCTATTCAGGCTGACTCGATCAGAGAGGGGTCTGAATATGGCATGGACTGTTCTTCAGGACCCAACACAGACAGACACGTGGATTGGATTAGTACTTAGATAGGATACAATAAATAACACTCATTTATGAATTATAAATGTGATGAAAGAGCTAACATTTATTTGAATAGTTTTAGAAAGACAAACTCTAAGGGCTATAGAAGAGAAATGTGTACACTTTGATAGGGAATTTTTATTTATTTTTGTCTTTTGATCTTCTCATTGATTTAATTTTAATATAATTTAAAAGACATTTCATTTAAAAGATACTTTTATAGGAATAATTAAAAAGAAACAGTTAAAAAAATTACATTGTTCAAATTATACCATCCTTATGCAACTATTTTTATTTTGCATTTCATATCACATTTGTGTATTATCTTTCCTGATTGTAATGATACTATATATATAATATTTTGCATTTCCTCCTATTTATTTTATAATAAATGTTTTCAGGTATTTAATTGAATTCTCATAGTTTTGCAGACATTTTAGAGTAGAGACTTGCTATTAAGTCCTGGGACTAGTAAAGTAAAAAAGGGGAGGGAATCAGGATTGCCATCTGTTTTGTCAAGTGAGGACATTAAAAATGAAAAAAACAAAGAAAACAAAACCGTATTCTGTAATTTTTCAGCGTTTCAGTAACTAAAGGACATTTTAACACCCCAGCCTTCCACTAAAAATATGAAGGGTATAATCTCAAAAGAAAGAAAAATGCCTTCAGCTTCTTTAATTATTTTTATGAATACAATTAGTGTTCTTCCACTTTCTCCCTTATTTCTCCCAGGGTGATTGAAAACCTCTTCAGGGACCTTTCTCGATCTGAGAACAGGGTCAGGATTTCTGGACTGGTTGATGTCTGGAGGAACTTGCTGGGTTTGTGATTTTGCTGCAAAGTAGCTGATTAATTCAGTAGAACCAGTAAGAAAACTAGAGCTTTCAAATGGCAGGCCTCCCGCCCCAAATAGATGGAGCGCCCCCTGCAGTCCTAGCACCAGAAACCTCAGAGGATGGCTCCGATTTTTATCTGTTTTAATAACAGTTTGTCTGAAAACACTGAAAAATGTTTCAGTAAGGCCCATTGCTGGAAAATGCATTTCGCTATACGCATTTTTGTTGAAAAAGGATTTGATCTGGACATGTTTCTGATCTCTTCATATGGCAGAGATATCCTCTTAAAGAAAAGTTCTGTAGAAGGTAATGACACGAATTAAAAGTTGAACGTTTCTGAACTGGCTCCACTTGACATCAGTGTATCTTCACAGGGCCATAGGCTGGACAGAACTTTTCAGTGTCGCCTGGCCCATGCCCCTGCCTGAAATATGTCTGTGCTCACCTGTCTCAGTGGTCCAGTTGTGCCCCCACTCCGACCATGGCTAGGTTAACCCGTCCTCAGTAGAAGCAGAAAGCTCTTCAGTAACGTTTTTGATGTGGTTTATTTTTCACTTCTCAGGAGGAAATTCATTCCAACTGGAATCATAATTTTTTGAGGGCTTTCAGCAGACTTTAGAGTTCTGGGAATGAAAGGCTCGTGTGTTTTGTTCAGGAAACTTCCAGCTGCTTAAAGGAGTGAAACATTAAGCATCAAATCACTGTGAGGTGTTCAAAGATATTCTTCAAAAGGCTCGCAAGAACGAAGAAGAAAAGTCTCCCCAAGCCCCCATGTTCGTGTGTTATTAAGCGTTACTTCCACAGCACGGTGGCTCTGTGGCACTATTTACAAAACGTAGAGTATTTTTCATGATGAGGGTGGACTTAAATTACTGTAAATACATCAGTTGCTGCTTTTCCAGTCCTCGTCACCCCCTCCCCCCAATTAAAGTCAATACTCATTACAATCATTTGATTTTTGAATGATATTTGTACAGCTGTTTGGTTTATTTTTAAAAAGTTCATCTATTTGTAATGACAGTGTCAAAAGTTAAAAACTGAAATTAAATCAAGAGGTAGGAGGTGTATGCCAACAAGTGCAAATAACAGAATGAAAAGCTGTTTGGGAGACAATGGAAATGGGTCCGAGGACCTTCAAAGTCTTTGCAAGTTCAAACTCTCTTCATAAAATAACTTCCTCTCTCAAAAGTGCTCGTTAAGCTTTGACTTCTGCGCATTTTGAGTTTTTATGTCTATGAAGTTATTTTGAAGTTGCGTCTGTTATTACTGTAGGAGGAAACAGGCGTCCCCTCCACTTGAGGTGGTGAATGAAAATGCTTGGACACAGAAGTATGCAGATCTGTGCTGGGAGTAAGATGCTCATAGGAGCGCGTCAGAGGAGAGGAGTGAGAACACAGGGGTCAAGTAATCTAAGAAGTAAAGTGGGGAAAGGTCCTCTTGTGTGGGAACAACTTTTAGTTCCGATTCTCAACCCCACTCTATCTATCCTGATTCGCCTTTGGCAGTGAAAACTCAAAATAAATGTCGACTTAACTATCGTCCATCCACCTGTCTGTCTGTCTATAATTCTGTCACCTGTCTTTCTGATTTTTTTCTATTGAGCACGTGTATTACAATAATATGGTATTGGATTGCTTCACAAGTTAGCTTGTACATTGTCTTTGTCCCCAAAGGGGTTTTCCTTGATTTCCTTTAGGCTTTGCAAATCTTTGTAGATATTTTGGGACTATGGTACCTTCACAACTGAGCCTTCAGTTTGGATTTCCATCACTGGTGTTATTTAAACATAATTGAATTCCAGCCTAATAGGGCTGTTGTGTTGTGGGCTCTGTCATCTGAATTGGTGGTGGTGGGGGGAGTGGGGGTCCTGCTGACCAATCCTGGAATCCAGTGATTCTGTGAATCATATGACATCTGTCAATCCTAACAATCAAAGCTGATGAACCCTATGTCCCGGGGGTAGAGGTGATGGTTCTGGTTGGGGCTTGTTCCCCTGAAAACCCGATTGTAATAATTAGATGGGGAAAATATTAATAGTGATAATGTAGGGATCTGGAGCCAAGGATTTCCAAGTGAGGTTAGATACATGGACAGGTTGGAATCCCAGGTCTGCCTTTAGTTTTCTTTGAGTTATATCAGAGTTTAGAAACTGCTCGAAGTATCAAATTGACATTTCTTTGGCTCACCTATAGAAGACTCTCAGTGTTAGTTATTGACCAAAAACATTGAAACGTAAACAAAGAAACAAAATAAACAAAAACCTCTTGGCATATTTCAGCCAAAAATGTCCATTAGTTGTTTAATTCTACCTTTAGCTGGTGCTATGATTTCACCCTTCATAAGATTTCTTATTATTGCATTTCTGGGTCCTATAAAATGAGCTTTTACCTGCCCTTCATCCAGCAGAGGTGGTTGATATGATCGAAGAGGTCCTGCCTTCCTGGCATGAGACAGACAGCCACAGAGAGTGGGGTCACTCCAGCATCCCCTCTGAACCCCTTCTTTGCCCTCTGGAGGGCTGCCTCCCGTGGAGCAGGTGGAGACCCTGTGACACTACACTGGAGCTGTCCTGAGCCCTGTCCTCCAGGGGACATTTTCTTTCTCACCCACCCTCCCCTGAGAGAAGGTGGGAACCCAGCTTGAACTTAAAGCTGTAAAGCTGTCTCTATAGAGCAGGACATTTCTTCCAGCCACTGGCCTACAGGCAAGCACTTCTGATCCTGACATTGTCAAAACTGCCTTGGTGCCCAGCCACTCTCCCAGTGAGGTGTTTTCACTAATTACCTTTGCAGTCCCAGGTGAGCCAAAGATGGATGGGGTGGGGCTGGGGTTGGAGCATGGGTTGTCACCAACCTGGATCACTGACCCTCTCTAGACCATTCTGTCTCTTGTTGTCTGTCCACCTGGCACTGCTCACTCTTGTAGACTTCCTGGCCCCGGCCCTGATGTTGGACCCCACTCCTCACTGCTCACTGATTTGCCTTGTCCTGTTTCCCCATCTCTTGCAGAGACCAGGTGGGCTGTTGTTAACACATGGCCTGATGGGTCCTGACACCTACCTGGTGTGGTTACAGGCTGTCCCAACATGGCCATCCACCAGACTGTTATGTGACTGGGCTGACTCAGTGGGGGGCAGTGCATGACGCAACTTTATTTCCCCAATCACTGCTCAAGTCTCAGGTTGTTCCCCACCTCTGTTCCCAGTCTTGTCACGTGCCAGACTTTCCCTGTCACTCCCAGATTTTTATTGACAGCCTAATTTTCAAGTATTGAGAAGTCCAGATAAGTCTAATAAATATAAGTCTGTTTTTTCAGTCCGTTTAAAGATCCTTTGCATTTTGAGCCTGTCTCAGGATCGGAAAGCCCTCTGGCTCCGTGGCTGGCTCCCTGTCTCACAGCCTTGCTCTTCCGTTCCCCTTCCCCCCACTGACTTTTGCACCCGGTCCTGCAGGGCTGGAGCAGGAAAGGAGAGGGTAATAAGGGGCTTACTTGCAGTGTGTTGTGATTTGTGAAGCTGAGGTCCAAGCTCTGGCTGCCTTTTATGGGGCATGTTGGAGGACTCCTGAGGGCTCTCATAGACACATCCCACTACAGCGCTCTGTGGCATGGCGATGCCCTGGTGTTTGTCTGCTTATGACACCCTCCCCCTCATTTCTTCACCCCTGGTATGCCTCCAGCCTCTTTCTCTCAGGGTTGATTCACCCCCAGAAGTCTGGCCACTTCCATGGATCCCATGGCACTAAGAGGATGCCCAGGCCATTGATGGCAGCTCAGTATGCTCCCACCATGGCCCTTTCTATTTACCTGCTCTCAGGTGGCTCCAGTCCTGTGCCTCGGCAGCTTAGAATCCTGGGGGAGCCTGTGAGACTCCCAAAATGCTTCTTCTGAAGGTTCTGTCACACCCTGTGACTTTAGTGTGTGTGTCTGTGTGCCCTCGTCCAGTTTCACCACCTAAGTCTCTCTTCTCTGTCCCCTTGGGGTTGTGGGAGGCGCTGCCCAGTGTCTGACAACAAAGAGTCCCTCTAAAAAAACACCAGGTCTGTGATTGCCCTGATCTGCTTCTCAGCCTCCCTTCCAGTGTCGAACACGAGAGCTGTGGGAGCTTTGTGCACTTCTCCCAGCTCCTCTGGTTGGTAGATGGAAATGGGGGGAGTAGTTACACCACACAGAAATCAAGCAAACTCTGCAAATGAGCCCCCGCCCCTCTCTGACTCTGGATTTTAGAGAGCCTCCTCTTCCTCCTGTGTGGGGAAGGGCCAGGCTCCCATCTCGGCTGAGGCTGTGTGGGAAGATGTGGATCTCCTGCTGTCTGGTGGGGAGTCCTGATGACCCTGGTCTGCTGAGGTTTACCCCAGCATACCTTGAACGTCTCGCGCTGTCCATTTTTGCTGAATTATTTCACACTTATTCATGATGTCTAAGTTCTTTCCCAACTCTAAATCCTGTGATTTTATTATTCTGGGTTTTACTTGGTTCTGGTCATTTACTCTGTGTCTCTTCATTTTGCCTGTTAGGCATGGACTCTGGGATGTGCTGCCCAGGTCCCTTCAGAAAGGGAGGACTTATTTCTTTAGACATGGGGAGTATGGCTAGAAGATGTCTCAGCGGTCAGCTTTCTTTGGGGAGTGCTAGCTGGTGGTGACCGTCTGCCCAAGGTCGTGCCCCCTTCTTGGGGCTACCATTGGCTAATCACATCATGACAGGGGTACCAGCCAGTTTCTCCAGAGAAGGAGACCCAGTAGGATGGATATGTATATATATCGAGATATATATATATATATATATCTCGATCTCAATCTCAATCTCAATCTCAATCTTGATTTCGATCTCGATCTCGATCTCTATCTGTAGCTCTAGCTCTACCTATATCTGTATCTCTAATCTATATCTATTTTAATGAAACTTATTTTAAAAAATTGGTCCACACAATTGTGGGGGCTGGCAAGTCCAAAATGTAGCTTGGCCCAGCAGGCTAGAAACTCAGGCAAGAGATGATCCAGTCTTGATTCTGAAGTTTGTAGGGCAGACTGGCAGTCTGGACACTCAGACAGAATTTCTATGTTATGGTCTGGAGGGAGAATTTTTCTTCCCCCCAGAATCTCAGGGTTCCCCCCCTTAAATCCTTCAACTGATTGGGTGAGACCCACCCACATTAGGGAGGGTAATCTGCTTTACTGAAAGTTAACTGATTGTAGATGTTAAGAGCATGTATAAAATACTATCACAGCAACACCTAGACTAGTGTTTGAACAAAGAGCTGAGCACCGGAGCCTAGTCAAGTTGACATGGTGTTAACCACACAGCAGGGGGTAAAGACCTGGCCCCTTGTCCCTGACTCCCAGCTCTGAAGGGCCAGCCCATCTGCAGAGCCCCATGGGGTGACCTTAGGCCTTTACTAGGGCTGCCTCACAGTTCCCCTTTCCCCCTTTCCAGGGCTGCCTCTTCCCCCCACATCCATGGGTGTTTATCCCAAGAACATACCCTTTGAATGCCCTGCATACTTGTCTCCATCCAATTCAGGTTCCACGGCCCTGGGAACCCATCCTGCAAAACCAGCTAATGGACAAACTCAGGCCACAGGAGTGGACTGTCATTTCATGCCCTGGTTTTACTACTCAGGGTGCGTAATTCACATTCACTGGAGGCTCTCACCTTTAAATGACCTCTAATAGGTAATTACTAATGTGACTCCAGTGGGCAAAGTATTTAAAATTCACAAGTAATCCCCCAAAACTTGTAACTTCTCTGTAAACCATTTCCTGTAACTCTTAATGGGTTTTAACTGAAAGAGGATCATGGATCTCGGGAGAGGGCCTCCCTCAGTGGAAATGGCACAGAAAGGTTAGGGAAGCTTGCCTCCTGTTTGTCTTCTCTGCTACTGAACCAGTGTGTGACTTTTTCTCCCCTCGGGACAGCGTGGTTCATGGACTAAATGGAGGCTGGGCTGAATCTCAAGTTCAAATCCCCATGCGTCCACTTACAGATCTGTGATCTTCCGAAGCGTCGGTTTCCTCGTCAGAAAAATGAGGAGAGTAATAACCACCTTCTGTGCTATGTCGAGAAACGGGCCAATGATGAGTCTGAGTCCACCAAAGGCTCTGTGGGTGGACTGCTGAGCAAAGTCCTTAGTAACCGCCCAGAGAAATAGCGGAAGCCTTGGTGGGTTAACTGGCTCATGACGCATTGGTTTATAGACCTGGTCTTGAGATTGCCAAACCTGGTCAGATTTCAGAGGGTTCGGCCAGCAAGGAAAGGTTCAGGTATTCACCAGCTCCTTTCCAGCGAGAGAAAAAAAGTGTTGAGTAAACCTTATAATGTGCCTTGTGAGTGCTGCAAATTGAAAACCCAAATTTCAAGAGAGGAAAGCATCCCTTCACAGACTGCTGGTTCAACAGGCAGGTGTGTGGGGACCAGAGATGGTCGGGTGCTGCCCACTTGGCAAAGAAGACCTTGGGCACTCCCACTTCTTTGCTTTTTCATTTCCCTACCTTCTCTCTGACAGTTCCCATCTTCACTCATCCCCTCCCCCCACTGCCTCTGGAAACTCCATTATTGTCCTTCTAAGTATAGCCTCCAGGCAGAGGTCCCAGTCACAATCCCTGACTGGACATGGCTCTGGAGCCCCTGAGATGTCTCACTCTTGAGGCTGGAACAGAACGTGCCGTCTTCATCAAGACCCCACTTTCCCCGTTTGACATCCTTCTCTCCTTCTCTCTCCACTTCACCTTCTGTGTCCAGTTGGCCCCCAGGTTCTGGCATTTCCTCCCACCTCTGCCCTGTCTCCTGCTTTCCTTGGCTGCCCACCTGTGTTCCCCTGGCTGGACCATGGCAGCAGCCTTTGTACTGGCCTTTCCCTCCTGGCAGCCAGCTGCCTTGTCAGTCTTCTCAAAAGCCTCTGTGGGACATGTCATCCCTCAGATGCTCAAAACTCAGTGGCTACTTCAGAGTGAAGGTCAGACTTCACAGCCCGTGCTTTCCGCTGCCCTGATGGTCTCGGTCGGGCCGCCTGTGGTCCACACAGCCTTCGTGATTCAGCTAATGTGCTTACTGTCTCCCCTGACCTTGGGCACTCCCACTTCTTTGCTTTTTTGGAACATTTGCCTGAGAGACTGGCCCAGCTTCCTTCCACACCCTCTGTTCGAGGCCATTGTCCTGTTATGAAAAGCCCTCCTTGACTACCTCTGGAGATGGCAAAGTTGATAAAGACATGGTGACGCTGTTGACAGAAGGCTTTGCCATTGCATCTCACTTCGTCCTCACACACATAGGTGGCTGCCTTTTGCCTCTTCATAGCCATGTCTTCTGCTTCCATCTCACATCTGCCTGCTGGGTTGCTTCTCTCTCTCTTTGGATTGCCCTCCTTTCCGATGTCTATATAAATTCTTCCTATTTTTCATGGTCTTGTTTAAATCCTACCACTCAAAGCAGAAGCTCCCTTCTTCTCTCTCCTGAGCTATCCCAGTGTTTCTTATTGTAGCTTCTACGTTGTCCTTTATTCTAGATCATGAAACCTCGGGCCACACATGCTTACTCTCTTGCAAGACGTGTAGGCTCTTTGGGAGTGAGCGACATACCTGGGAACTTTTTCATCCAACGTCACCCCGGCCACAACTCTTTGCAGGGGGTGGTCAGTTAATACTTACTGATGATGGAGTTTGTGGAAAATGCTGGATGGACGGGATGCATGGCTGTATGGCCAGAGGCATGTCATAAACCTCATGTCGTAGGTATCAGCAAAAGGCATTTGTGGCGAGGCTCATAATTTTTATTTAAAATAAGAGGAGGATTTAAAAGTCTTTACTTCCCAATCATGTCCAATACAAATGAGGCACTCTTTATGCAGGTCCCTGAAACCAGGCAAGAGTCAGCGGAAATGGAAAAGCTGGTTTCAGTGCCCTGGTTGTGAAATATCCATCACCAGATGCCAACAGTTTTAGCAAAGCCAGTGGGCAGGGAACTACTTTCATGAGTTCAAGTTTCCTCGTCCTTAAAGAACACAAGGAAACCGTCCCCTGTTGATGTTCTGTACATATTTGACAATTTCTTTTTAACAACAGAGCAATAATGGCAAATAAGGTAGAGACTTACCTACATTGTTAGAGAGGCTCAAGTGTTTTTCTTTCTTTCTGTCTTTATGGCAGTTGATTCCCAAACCCTACCCCGCACCCCAGGAAAGCTTCTAACTCTCCCTATCGGCTTCTCCAAACTATATTTAAAATAAAGACATCTGCCTCCTACAAGCATCAGAGTGATGTTGAAAGAAGGAATGATGATCTGTAATCACTGGGCCCCTTACAAGTGGCCACTCTGTTAATGTAAGTTGTTGTCACTTTTGTTACGTTATAGATGATCTTGTCACTCAGAAATTTTGTTTCTTATTTATAATATTGAAATGTTAATACATTAGCGATTAACTAAACTGGCATTCAGTTATTTTTATTTACAAGTACAAAAGTAATTATCTATCAATAATGTTTTAATTTTTTTCTGCCCAGTGTTGTAAATTTAAAAATATGAAACAGGCCTCCTTGTTTGCAAATATGGTTATCGATGCATTTGCTGTCTTTAAGATTTGACCTTGTGATTATATCAAGACAAAGTTGACTGTGAAGGTCAAATTTGCTTCTAAAAATTTGGGATTTTGTTCTCAAAGGTATATTTTATTTGATAAACTTTCTTAGAAATACATAATGTTCCTTTAAACCATGGCCTGCTTGTCAGTTGTGTGCTGTTATGAAATGACTAAATATTTATGTTTTTCCAGTTGAACTTAGGGGGGGAAGAAAAAAACCTCTGGTAAATGTGTTTCCTTTAACAGAAGGCTCAGTGTAAAACGGGAGAGAAGTAGTATTTATAGTTGTTTTCCCGTTCTTGATGTCACCCGCCTTTCAAATGTAGCCTGTTCTCCGTCAAATGTCTCATTTTTACTGGGGACCTCTAGGCAAATCATGGGCCCCCAGGCTGGGGGGCCATGGGGCTGTTTGCGGCTGTGTGTTCTGTTCTGGTGGCAGCCGCTCCTTCCACTCTGAGATGAGCCTGAGTGCTTCCACCTGCAGATGGCAAGGCTGCGAGGAGAGAGCCCGACTGTTTCCTCCTCCGTCCGCATCGTAGGCTTTGAAAGTCGGTGTGCATAGGCGCGTTAATGTCTGTTCATTTTGCTCTCTAGACAAAAAAGAAGGGGAAGAAACATTGTCGACGGAGGTTGATTTAGTGTTGTGAAGGCAAAAAGATTGACACCAAGAAAGAAAATGAAAGGAAAGCAAACAACGAAACAAAACAAAACTGACAAGAGGCAATCATGGCCATTGCGTGGCTCAGACATGATTTATGGAGACTCTTGACATTTTCTTCCAGCAGAACTTCTGTTGTTTATTTATGCAACGTTTCTCGATGACCTAGAGCAAAACGAGACCCTTTGGGAAATTCTATAAGATCCCAAGAATTGCCTCACCGAGTTTTCTAAGTGACAGCAGCTAAGGCAGTACAGTGAGTTACAAGGGGCAACGCACAAAGGTGTGTACACCGGCAGTGTCAGGCTGAAGGAAGATAACAACGAACAGCTCACGTTTTGGGCCACTGACCGGGTTCAGGACGCAGAAGCGCTTGTGTGGAAGTGGTTTAAGGGCATCCGAGCCTCCCATAGTTTTTTGTTTCTGCCTTTCCCAGAAATGACTTGTCACAGGGACTCAGCTGCTAGGAGAGCAGCTGTGTGTGGGGTCTTCTCAGACCCCTGCCCTCACCCCTTTCTGTCCAGGTCGTTCGGCTTCCAGAGCACAGGTGTGCTAAGCGGTCCTGAGCGTCTCCGTCCAGCTCTGCATTCAGGCGCTCCTGTTGGTCCTTTGACATCCGTCTCGATGAGAGTAGTTGCTCCACAGAAACTGCCAACCGCTTCCCCGTCAGCTTTCCTGTGGACAGCCTGTTATTAAACACTGGGCAGTACCCCTCCTTCTGCGGCAGCAGGCCCCAGCCACCTGCCGCACCACTGCTGGCCCTGCCAGGGTGCTCTTGTGCCTTGCTTTGCCTCTGTCTCTTCCAGACTGGACTGCTTGTGGGTCCTCTCTAGAATTTCTAGGTCTGCTCCTCCACCGGATCGCCCTGTCCTGCCTGTATACATTCCTGCTTTTCTTATCCTTAAACAAGCTGAACAAATCACATAAACCTCCTAATTGGATTGTAAACGTCTTGAGGGCAGGAAGTGCCCTGTTGCATCCCTACCTGCTAGCAGTTTCTGAAACAGTACACACATAACAAATGTTGGCTGGCTGAATGCACTGGTGCTTTTTCCTTGAACCACTCTCCCGTCTCCTGTCTTTGTGGCTCCGCGCCTTTCATGAATAGCCTACATTGACCTTCACATATCTTCCTAACCAAGTACTGCTGAACCATTTGGAAGCAGGCTTACTCCGACCATTCTGCTGCGATGCTGTTGGAGGCCAACAACAGGTTGTGACTTGCCAGATCCAGAGCCTGTTCTCATTGTGTGTGGTGGGCATTGAATGAACTTCTCATGTACATGCCTCTCTCTGTAGATAGGATTCTGTGGACCACTCCTGTCTTACTGAATGTCCTTGCTTGGCTTCTAGGATTTGGATCTTTTCTAGCTTTCTCCTCATTCTCTTACTGCTCCTCCTTGTGTTCTTGGCTGTTTCATTTTTTTCTTCAATGTCCCAAATAGTTCAAATGCTGTCCTCAATTTTATGCTGCCTGCATAACTCCCTTATGGGAATTATTCTGCAGCTGGGAGTCAAATAGAGCAGTGTGGGGTTGGTATTTGTGATTGTTTCTTTACAACTTCGTCTCTCATACTAGACACTGAGCTCGTGGGCAAAGCCCATCCCTAGTTAGTGCTTAGCTTTGTAATTGGCATGTGGAGGAGACTCAGTCAGTTGCGTGTTGGATGGATGGGTGGATGGATGGATGGATGATGGATGGATAGATGATGGATGGATGATGGCTAGATGGATGGATGATGGATGGATGATGGATGGATGATGGATGGATGGATGGATGGATGGATGGATAGATGGATTTGATGGGCAGTTTGGGTTTAGATCATGAAAGAAGACAAATACTAGTGGAATCTCTTCTTAATTATAGGACAAGTCATTTAACATTTTTGAGCTCACACTCTGTACCGTCTGGGGCATAGAGATGAGACACTCTCCCTACCGCATGTCTCTCCAAGTGCACTCTTTTACCTTTATATCTTTGCTCATGTCTCCTCTACCTTGCATGCTCTCCTTCCCAGTGCCACCTATTGAATACAAAGTGCCCCTCATGTACTAACTCTTCTGAAAGGGCATTGCCAGGCCCTGGTGCTAGATGGACTTGCTGCCACCTTTGCATCTCTCTTATGATCCTCACCACATTCTGCCTCCAATCAATTATTTAACTAAAAGTATAATGCCCCCAACAAGCCCTTTGTTTATGGAGGGCAAGTCCAATGTCACCTTGAGTACTGGACACTCAATACATGTATAGATTGAAATAGGTCACTTATCATGATAATAGCTGTTATTTCCTAAGTTTTAAATACAGTGTTATAAGTGGGAAGATTTATGGGCTGAACTAATTTCCAGCAGATCATTTTATTTTACAATGAGAACTGAAGAGCATATTCAGCATGTCTGTCTGAGTACAGACACAGATGGTAAAAGCGCTGAAAGGGACTCTTTGGAATGGCGGTACTGTCGTGCATAGGATGTTTTGTGCCTCAGGGTTGGTTAGTTCTTCTCCTCCCCCACCCTAGTAGAGGATTTCCTTTATTTATTCCCAGACATCCACAGCATATTGATTTCATCCTCAGCCTACATGCTTTCATGGACCTGAGGTGGCTATCGCAGTTCCAAATGTCACACAGAGATGGCAATATCATACGAACGTTTTTTTTGTCAGCCAAGAGACTTTTCCCAGAAGTCTTCAAGCTTATTTCCCCGAGTGTTGAGGTGGCCAGAATTCTATCACCTGCTCATCCCTAAATCAATCAGTGGCAAGAGGAAGGGATGCCCACTGATAAGATTTACCCCTGAAGTTGGGGTCAGGTCAGCTTTCCCTGGGGCATGCTGGTGGGGCAGGCTACACACTTGAACAAAATTGGGATTCCCTCTAAGGGGAAGGGGGTAACCAGATGTGTCTGCTGCCTTTGTAGCCTATGGGGGTCTATAAATGAACGAACTGGCTCCTCTGTGGCTGTGTTCACTATGATCGTGGGGGCCCCTGCTGCCCCCTCTCCTTGGCGTCCCTTCTGTCCATTCCTGGTGGGAAGGAGCCTTCTCCCCATAGGCTACGGCCGTTCACCTGAGGCCTGGTCTGTTTCTGATCATGGAGGCAGCTCTTCTGCACATCTGGTTTTCCATCTTCCCAGTAGTTGACCTCACTTGTGAAATACTCACTGTTGCTGTCACAAGGTGGCCAGGAAAATCTGTGTGTAGGGGGCATCTCCTTGTCCAGCGTGTTTGGGGAACAAGAGGGTCACATGTCCCTGAACGTCACAATGTCTTGCATTTGTACAGTTGGCACTGTCACAAACACCGTCTCCCTGGACTTGTACCACCTCTCTCTCATCCACGCCACCCCTGTCACCCATGCCACCTCTCCCACCTCTCTCATTCACAGCTTGCAGAGGAGTGAACTGAAGCTGGAGTCACTCTGCTGGCTGCTGGGGGGCCAGCACACATCAGGTCTCCAAGCCTATGGGTCCTGCTGCTCCCACAGTTCCTTTGGCAAATTAAGCTTGACCTTCAGGTGCTCAGATGTGTTTGGCTTTAACCATTTCCAGCGGGAACTTTCTGATGACTCCACTTCTCGCTATGCACAATAGGGAGCCTCATTGAATCCCAGGGGATGTGGTTGGTAGCCCTCCACTGTGGCAGGGCTGGGGGCCACATTACGGGTCACTTGGTTTTTTGACCTCTGCCATGTGCAGGACCAGGGGCGGTTGGGCTGGACTGAGCAGTTTGTTCTCATACCAAAGTTGTCAAGTGGCCGTATTTTATGAGTTCTTGACTCTGGTTTGCATAACTTTCTGACTTTTTTGCTTTGATGGGGCCAGCTGTTACCTCATGTGGCTGGTAAACTGCCTTTCTCTGGCAGAGCTTCTCTCCCTGGACTTTGTAGCATCTTTTTGGATCCTTGCTGGCTTCTCAGCTGTGTTACAGATAATTTACAATGTCAGGTAAGTGTTCTCTGGATAAATGAAATATTAATAATGCTATAATGCGAATTTAAAAATACCTGTTGTATATATTTAATAGAAGCTTTTCTGGGTTTAGTCGTGTCTTTAAATCAGATCCAACAATGCAATCATATATCAAATTATTCATTTGTCACAGTTGAGGTTTTGGTACAAAAATATACTTCAAGATGACATAAGGTGGGAAATCTTAGCCCATGTTTTCAACACTCTTACTTGCTTTGCTGCAATTGGAAACTCAATACTATTTTAGCCACTTGTCCATGAAAAGCATTTAACTAAGTAATAATCAATATTGGCTTTGGGATTTAGATAAAAGGAAACTTGGAAACACCTTCATTGACTCAAGATCTGTGCAGGTATGCAGAATGTGACCTAATTTGCCATTACCTTCCCCTTTCCTCTCGTACACCTGTCACTGAATATGGGAGGCCAGCATTGCTTCACGAGCAATGGTACCATCCATAGGCAAGCTTGCCTGTGGATGGTACAACTCAGGTTGCTGTCTGGAAAATACGTGTAGGACTATACTATGATTATTACTTAGTCTTTTTCATTTTTTTATTGAGGCATAATTGACATATAACATTAAAATAGTCCCCCTTATCCACTGGGGTAATGCCAGTGAATGTCTGAAACCTCGAATAGTACCAAACCCTACACATATTGTGGTTTCCTGTATAGACATACCTATGATAAAGTTTAATTTATAAATTAGGCACAGTAAGAGATTAATAACAATAATAATAAAATAGAACAATGATAACAACATACTGTAACAAAAGTTATGTGCATGTGGTCCTTCTCTCTCTCTCCCCCTCTCTCTCGCTGTCTCTGATAACCTATCTGAACCAAGATGGCTACTAAGTGCCTAATGGGCGGGGCGTGCACAGCTGGAGGAAGGGATGATTCACGTCCCGGAGGGACAGAGCGGGATGGCGCAAGATTTCATCACACCACTCAGAACAGCGAGCAATTTAAAATTTATGAATTGTTTATTTCTGGCATTTTCCATTGAATATTTTCGGACTTAGGTTGACTATGGATAACTGAAACCTCAGAAAGGGAAACCATGGATAAGGGGAGACTACTGTATATTAGTTTCAGGTGTACAATGTAATGATTCGATATCTGTGTATATAGCTAAGTGATCACAATAAGTTTAGTTAACATCCATCACCACATGTAGTTACAGAATTTTTTTTCTTGTGATGAGAACTTGTAAGATTTACTTTCAAATATGCAGCACTGTATTATTAATTGTAGTCACCATGCTGAACATTACATCCCCAGGACTTATTTAATTTACAACTGGAAATTTGTACCTTTTGATCCTCTTCACCCATTTCTCTCACTCCCCATTCCCACCTCTGGCAACCACGAATCTGTTCTCCAAATCTGTGTTTTTTTTCCCTTTATTTTATTTTTTTTAGATACCACGTATAAATGAGATCACACGGTATTTGTTTTTCTCTGTCTGACTTATCTCACTTAGCGTAATTCCCTCATGGTCCCTCCATGTTTTCACAAATAGCAAGATTTCGTTCTTTTTTTATGGCTAAATAATATTCCTCTCTCTCTCTCTGTGTGTGTGTGTGTGTGTGTGTGTGTACATTTTCTTTATTCCTTCATCTGTTGATGGACACTTAGCTTGTTTCCATGTCTTGCCTATTAGCCTATTAGTTAGTTTTTTTCTGGTTATCGAGATGAATATTCTTGGTTCTTAAAATTTAAAGAACCAAGTACCCAAAACTACAAAGAAGAAAATAAGGCTCTCCCATAATTCACATTGGAAACCTACAGACTACTTCTGTTCGCAGTTTCATGCGTTTCCTTTGGGTCATCCTCCTCCTCCAATATTCCCTCTTATCTCTCATCCGTCCTTTTTTTTTTCTTAAACAGTACTGGAATCATGCTATATATATAGTTTTGTGTCCTAATTTTTGGTTCCAAGAATTTGTATTTCCCATATCACGATAAACACTTTGCTCTGACAGTGGGCAGTTTGGATTAAATATCTCTATGCACAGGCCTAAAGCCTTAAGGTAGAGTTGGCCGGGGGCCTCCTGAGTGGAGTGGGAGGGTCAGTTGGCCTGTGGATCCATTTATAAATACTGTAATATTACCCATTGCAAATATTGATTTTGATGCAATACTTGACATTTTCTAATTTGAAAATATTTTCAGCTGAAATAGTTGCCATTTGCAATTTGTCATGTTGTGAGGATTTTGTTAAGTGTAATATTTTGGGATTGGATATTTTACTTGGAAAGTTGCGTACACACGGAAATTCCCGTATCTCCAAAACCAGAGATTGGATTTTAGGGCTGTGCCAATAGACCTGTTCTGAGATTTATTTTCTTTCTTTTTTTTAGGCTGGTAATGTTTTAATCTTTTAAAAAATATGGGTCCTCCTAGTATCTACAAATTGAAAGGATTGTTTCTTTCCTGGGACTAAAATGATTCTTTAATAACAGTTCTCGGGATGTTTAATAAACCCCCATTACTTTTTTTTTTTTTTTTTTTTTTTTTAGCAGAGAGAAGTGCTAAAAGAATGATCTGGGAAAACCATTATTACTGAAGCTGGGGGCTGTAAGGAAAGGAAAACATTTTCAAAATATTTTCTTTGCAAAAGTATACGTGTGCTTCACTGCACCAATCCAGAGTTGGCCTTTATTTCATTCCTAATTTTTGCTTCATAATGCTGAGCTTCCCTTGAAGGAATGTTGCCGCCACCACCACCATCCCCTCCTCCTTTTTTTAAGGGAAGGATTTTAACTTCATTCCCTTTTTAGGATTTTTTTAAAATAACGTTTAAGAAATAGGTTTTGTCACTAAATATCCAGTTAGTTGATCTTTGGTATTAATATTTGGGGAAAAAAAAAGTTTTAACATATTTACATTCTCTCTTAGGTCGTTCCAAGATCTTTGAAGACCCGAGAAAAGCCGTGTTGACCAAAAACAAGACAAATGACTCACAGAGAAAAAGTATGGCGGAGCCAAGGGCAATTAAAGGTAAAACGAAACCCCCAGATAATCCTACCCCTCCTAGTTAAGGAGTTTTGGTTGGTTGTTTTTGTTTTTTCTTTTCTTTCTTTTTTTTTTTTTTTTTATGTGAATATTTGTGCTCCCAAACCTCCAAAGACCTTTTCTTAGATCGTTTGGAGGATGCCTTGGTGTACTCTGGAAGGTTATGTTGGTTCCATTGATTCTCCCTCTCAAGTAAGATGTGCCTCGCCCAGCACTGCCTGTTCCCACCCCCAACATGTAGATTTTTAAAATCACTGTTTTCTAAGTATTATAGCCAGCATAATTCCTCCTCTCACTGCTTCTACTCTCTTCTACTCCTTCCAGAAGCTCCAGAGAGCCAAAGGCAATGCAATGTCTATTGACCTGGGCTTTTACGACAATTCTATTTCTCTGTCATATTACTAAATTTGGTTTGTAGTTATTTTATAGTTGTTTTACCTGAATTCAATTGAGACCTCATGTCAAGAGGCACACACAGGGACTGAGTCCCTGCATCTATTAACTACACATAAAAAATAAGGGTGGAGGATTTCAGCACTTTATCCCCAGGACATGCCCCTTCACTTCTCAGGACTGTCAGGCTCCCCTCAGAAAAGCATTCCAGGGGTTGGAAGAGGTCATGGTGGGGCCCATATAATGCTCCATTAGGCCACAGAACTTGCAAGAGTCTCTCCTCTGGCACAGTTAAGCCAGGAGTGATTAGTAGATGGGGCAACAATACATGGTGCCTGGGATGTCCCTTTTACAGAGTTGCACTAATAAGAAATAGTGCAGTTAAATTGGATGTGGTTCCTGGGGCTGTGCCCCTATCAGGGTCTTTTTTCCTCATCTGTTAAAATAGTGCAGTGAGTTGCTCAATAAAGGTGTCTTCGTTTGCCAGGGCTGCAGTAACAAAGCACCACAGACAGAGGGGTGGTTAAACCACAGACAATTATTCTCTCATAGTTCTAGAGTCTAGACGTCTGAGGAAGATCAAGGTGCTGGCTGAGAAGGTCTGTGGGAGAGGGTCAATTTCTCCTTTTTTCCCTGTTAGTTCTCCTGGCTGACGTAATAATCAGATTGACATGAAACAGATTAACAAGAGAAAAGAACCAAATTTATTACATATGTATACCCAGGGACTCCATAAGAATATGGGATCTGAGGACAGATCAGGCATTTGAGGCTCATGCCATCTTGAGCTAAGGAGAAAGGGGTGTAGTGGTTTGGATTTCAAAGGGAAGGTAGGCAATTCACAGGTAGATGGGAAGGAGCAAACATTTGGTACACACATTCTTGCTGGGCCACCCAGAAACCATGGGACACAGTGGGAGTCTCACAATCAGACTTTGCAGGTTCCTCTGTCTGCCACCCTTCGTTCATATTATGCCACTCTTAGTTCATTCCTGGGTAGCCCAGCACGAATGTGTGTATCAAATGTTTGCTCCCTTGCATGTTTTTTCTTTTGTTTTTCCTTTTCCCTGTCTGAATTCCTTTAGGCAGGTAAGGGGGAAGATCACAGGTTTTTCCAGAGTCTGTCTTAAAAATAGCCACCCACTGTCCCAAAGAGGTATATTTTGGGGTGCATGCCCTGCTCCCCGCAGCTCCTTCTGAGGCTGTGAGGGAGGATCTCCGCCAGGCCCCTCTCCTTGCTTGTACTTAGCCATTTTCTCCTGGTAGCTTCACATCATCTTTCCTCTGTGCACGTCTCTGTGTCCAGATTTCCCTTTTCCTATAAGGACACCAGTCGTGTTGGCATTAGGGCCCATCCAGTGACCGTATTTTAACTCACTTACCTCTGTAAACACCTGATCTCCAAATCAGGTCATATCCTGAGCTCCTGGAGATTTGGACTCTGGCATTTGAGGGGTTGGGAGAGGGTCGATACAAATCAACCCATCACGATAGGACTTTGTATTCATTTGGAAAGATAAACCATGTCCTATGGAAGAAGTTAAATTTCTCATTTTTAGATAAATGCGAAGGTACATGTGGTGTCCATGCTTCCACCTCCCACTGGTCTCTTTGCCTACTCCTGGCTGTAGGCACCAGGGCTGAGACTAGGGTAAGCCAAGCAAGGCACAAAATTTAAGGAGGCACTGCCTCTCAGGTGCCAACCCTGCACCTGCAGGGGCCTGAGAGTCAGTGCTTCCTTAAATTGTGGGCCCCGTGGGTGGTGGGTGTCTCACTTGCCTCCTCTTCCTCCCACTCCACTTAGGAGACCCATGTCCCAGGAAGGGTGGGCAGGAGTCAGACCTATGCAGTTCTTATGGTAGGTCTTGTTGATAAAAGAGTGACATACCTAATATCCACTCATCTAAAAGAAGTGTGCTGGGGGCCGGCCCGGTGGCTCAGGTGGTTAGAGCTCCATGCTCCTAACTCCGAAGGCTGCCAGTTCGATTCCCATATGGGTCAGTGGGCTCTCAACCACAAGGTTGCTGTTTCAACTCCTCGACTCCCGCAAGGGATGGTGGGCTGCGCCCTCTGCAACTAGAAACCGGAACTGGACTTGGAGCTGGGCTGCTCCCTCCACAACTAAGACTGAAAGGACAACAACTTGACTTGGAAAAAAAGTCCTGGAAGTACACACTGTTCCCCAAAAAAGTCCTGTTCCTCTTCCCCAATAAAATCTTAAAAAAATAAATAAATAAAAAATAATAAAAGAAGTGTGCTGAATGACCAGCTCATTCAATGCATGTTGTCATTAGAATGAGTTTGCTTAGAGCCATTTTACCTAAAATGTTTTCACTTAATGCCTACTTAGCTTAAAAAAAATTGTTAAATTAAGGATGTTTTTATTCTGTTCACAAAGAGTCTTTATGAAAATCAGCAATTTATTTAAGTAAGAATTCTTTTTCTCAAAGTTGCATTTTACACAGCATCAACATTTTTGCAATCTTAATAATAATGACTCCCATGTGTTGAGTGCTTACTTACTATGTGCCTGCCATGGTGAAGGTTTCTGAGGCGTAATTCAATTGCATCCTCACAAAAGCCTTATGGAGTAGGCAGGGGAGAGAGCCAAACAGTGGTTCAACTCAGGGCCTAACCAGTACGAATAGCTGCTGGCCAGATCTTGTGTTTACACCTGTGTGAACTGCTAAACATGTGTTTACCTGTGTGGAATGCTAAACATCAGTTTGGAGGCAGGTACGTAACTGAGGGTTTTGTTCCCGGCTGACATCAAATAAATGGTGTCTTTTCCAACACCATCAACCACCAACATGAGCACAGGTTTTCCCCACTATCCAAAAATAGAGCCTTCCTATGAAAGTTTTCCGAAGCTGAAATGGCATAAAATGAAGAATCAGTTACAGTTACTTCATATGGAAAAAAAAAAAAATGGAGCATTCCAGGCCCAGAATTCAATGCATGCACAATGTCTTTGTGTCCTTCACCACGACTGACATGCTTAGTTATGTCCAGGTGTACACTAAGCGTAACACCCTTACGAGCTCTCTTAGGCTTTTCTGATACTTTGGGGCACACCTTGCCGACTGCACAAAATGAATGGGGAGAAAGCCAGGAGGTCACAGTCATAGCGCAGTGCTCTGGCGGCTGGATGGTGAGTCTAGCTCCCGGGGAAGGAGCCTGGTGGGGCCCCTCTCGCTGCCTGGGTGCTGCTGCCTCTGTGACGGCTGGCTGCCAAACAGACGCTGAATGCCAGTTTTGATTTTTGCCTTTTTCTGTAAAAGCAATAATCCTGTTCGGATTTCATTCGGTTGGCAAAAACAGGTATTCGTGTAGGTCTTTTGCTAAAGTGGCATAACGCGAACTTTCAAAAAGCGGGGGTACCTATGTCCTACGATATAATTCAGTTCTGACACTACCTGGAGTTAGCGTCAGACCCCACAGGTCAGGGGCTCAGTCCCACAACACTGTGCCCCCCACCTCAGACACCAGCGGAAAGTGTCGGGGCCCCAGATTACCCCCACTTCTGTCCAACTTGAACAGACAGATGAAGAGATTATAGGGTGAGGTCTAGAGGGTCCTGAGCAGAGAAACTTCTGTGGAGTTGATGTGGGGGGTTCCACCCTCTTGGCACCCTCTCACCAACCTGGAAGCTCTCTGAATCTTGTCGCTTGGGGGTTCTTATGAAGGCTTCATCACATAGGCATGAACTATTGTTAACTCAATCTCCAGCTCTTCCCACCTCACAGGATGGGGTGGGGCTGAGAGTTCTAGGCTTCTAATGGAGGCGTGGTCTTTCTGAGACCATCCCCAAGCTATTTAGGGGTTCGCCAAGAGTCACGTCATTACGAAAAAGATGCTCCTCTCGCCCTTATCATTCAGGAAATTTCAAAGGTTTTAAGAGCTCTATGCCAGGGACAGGGGACAAAGACCAAATATCTTCTTTATTATACCACAGAAATATTATTCCGCTTTTACAGATTGTAACTAAAGCTCCTAGAGGGTTAAGTGGCCTTTTCCAGGTGTGTGAGGAGGAAACCAGATCTGGCTCCCATCCGCCATGTGGCTCTGTACCTGTGCTCGGATCTGGCACTGCCTCCCCGAGAGTCCTGCTCCCACCCCCAGTCCACACCACACCTGTGGTGCCTGGGAACGCGGAGGCCTACCCAGACTGGCCTGAGCCGCTCAGGCCGCACAGGTGTCTCTCCTGGAGTCCATCTCCTTGGGCAGGTCCTGTGTGTATTTCCTTAGGCCTGAAGGCTGGCCAGCAGCACAGCTGTTTGATGGAGCGCGGACATGTTGGGTGTCCGTATGACTGTGTGTGGGGCGCCTGCATGCAGGATGGAACTGGGGTGAGAAGAGAACAGGGGCAGGGAACCTCCATTTTTATTCTTGCCCCAACCTTGCAAATATTCAGCAACCCAAATCAAATATTCGTTTCTGTCTGATAAGCTGTTGGCATTTTAAAAACAAGAACAAAGGAGAGAGACAACTAGACTTCTGTTGAATGTCAGTGCCTTTAGTTTTTTAAGATACCCGATAATAAAATAATGCTGGATTATGAAACACTGAATCATAAGCATATACATTACCAAATGAATTTATCACTGGAAACAGATATTAAAGAGAGGGTTTTTAGACAACACGGATTCGGGTTCTGGAAGGCTTCACAGGCAGGTCAAACAGAAAATGGAAAGGCTCCCACAGCGATGTGAAACCACCGTGTCATTCATCAACTGCTAACTCTTTGAGACCTGATCATCAGAAACACAAAAGTCAATTAGAAGTGCTCTTAAAAAAATCCATACAGCACCTCCCAATGGCCAAAAAGAACAGGCCCCACATGACTGCAAAAACAGTCAGAGAGATTTGCAGAGGGAGGACACCTGGGGAGGACAGTAGAACATCTATCCTCCTGGTCTTGAGGTGCATTGCTTTTGATCTGGTGTGGTTTGGACGATGGCGGCAGCATTCACATCGAATGATTAGTAAATCCCTTTGGTTGACGGTGAGCTGGTGGTGGTGGTGGTGGTGTGTGATGGTCATGCCCCCGGCCGCCTAATGTGGGCACCTAGGAGGAATCTGCATTCCCTGCCGCTCTGCCTTCCTGCCAATCCACACGCCTCTTGTTCCTCAGGGCTCCTTGGTGGCACCTGCTTGGCTCTCCATGTGAATCAATTCTCTCCCTCCTCTATGTGTTATCCGCGTCCTTCATTTGTCCCTGCCACTGGCCGCCTGTTTGCAGAACTGACCTCTTGTAGCCACTTGAATTGCTTCTCCATCTCCATCCCTTGAGGAATGGGACTCCATTGAATCTACATGTCCTGTAGATCTACATACTCCCTTCTCTACTACCTGAGTTTAATGCATTGAAAGTACCCAGAACTTCCCTGTAAAAGGCAGGACACATGAGCAGTTGTTTGTTAAATTCTTGGATGGTGACAGATGGAATGGCTGCCGTCACTTTTATGATGCTCCTGTGGTCTTGGCCATCCAGAACACTGATTCCATTTCATTATATTCAGAATCCCCTGAAGGCTGGCGTGGTGCCTGTCATGTGACGTGTGAGTTCCGCTGCTCCTGGCCAGGTCTCTGAGAATCTCACAGGCCTCTGGTAGACATTTCTTGGTTACTCTTTAGTTTTCAAACCTATTTTGAGAGTCGGACCAGGGTTTTAGATCATGTCTCTTAGCTGGGTGGAAATGTTATGTGTGTGTATTGGGATAAAGTTGATTCCCTTTCAAATTCGTGTTTGAGTCTCCTTTTATCTCTCTAGGTGGAAAAGTTTTAAGGCCAGGGGTGGGGTGCTTGATAATCTGGCTATTCAGGGCATATTATATGTATTAGTAGTTCACTGTCGCAGCAATGCTGTGTAACAAACCACCCCCAATCTCAGTGGTTTAAAACAAGAAGCGTTTATTTTGCTCATGAGCCTGTGGGCTGGCCATTCAGGTTGGCCTTGGCTGGGCAGTCTTGGTCTTGCAGTTTCCCTCCCGTGTCTGGGGTCTGGTTGTCTATCAAATGATCGAGGGTGGTCTTGGCTGGGGAGATTGGATGACTGGCTTTGTTCCACGTGCCTCTCATCCTCCAGCCTGCTGGTCTGGGCACACTCCCGTGGTGGTGGAAAGTTGCAGGTAGAAACGCTTCATGCCTCTTGAGACTTGGGCTAGAAACTGGCATGGTTTCCTTCTCCATTCTGTTGGCTGAAGCAAGTCACGTGGACTGCCCCTAAACAAGACAGGGTTGGGGAAGCAGAGCTACCTCTGTAGTGAGAGGAACCACAGTCACATGGCAAAGGCGTGGGCACAGAGAGAGGTAGAGCCTTAAAACCAGCATTGCAATCCACTGTGCTGTGCAAGTAAAACATAGGCTGTTTGTCTTCTGCATGTATCTAGAACACTCACAGGGTATTTGGTTATCTACACGTGTAATAAACTATCCTAACCTAGTAGCTTGAAACAATGACCAGTACATTATTTCTCATGGTTCTGTGGGCTGACTGGACTCAGCTGGACAGTTCTGCTTCCCGGATGTTGGCAGGGGCTGTGGTCATCTGCCAGATGACCGTTCTGAACATCCAGGTTGGCTCCCTATCAGGCCTGGCACATGGTGTATGCAGGCTGCCAGCCGGGCACCCACCCCCGGCCTGGGCCGGGCTGCTGTGCTGCTAGGACCTGGGGACTGGATTCCTTGCGGCAGGAAGGGCAAGCTGCTGGGTCTTTTGAGGCCTGGGCTCAGAAACCCCAGAATATCCCTTACACTGTGTTCTCTGGATCAAAGGCAGCTGTAAATCAGCCAGGAATTGAGGGGCGGGGACCAACTTCAGCGTGTGGTGTGAGCAGCAGCATGTGTGCGAGGAGGGAGGAATTGTGTGGGGTGAGCTACCCCAGAGAGATGCCGAAATGTATGGAAAGAACCGTCTGTTCCTGAGCGTGGGGGTCGTGCAGTGGGAAGCCCTCCTTTTGTCAGGATGGACCTCTGCTGGGCTGAGTGACCCTAGGAGCAAAGTGGTGTCCTCCTGGGGGGCCTGCTGCTCTCGAAGAGGCCATCTTGGGGCACTCGAAGGATTCCTGTGCCAGAGGAGCCAGTTCTGAGAGACCTTTGGCCAGGTCCCCATCTTCTCTCAGCCTCTCCTTTCATTAGTGTGCCAAGAGCATGGATTACTTTTAATGGCCACTCAGGTCAATTTCAAGACAGTGCTTCATTCCTGTTGCATTTTTCAGCAAATATTATCCCCCCAAAGGACTCACTTTAGAGTTAAGGAAAAAACAATTGCACACTTTCCAAGGTCAAGAAAGCTGGCTATAGTGAAAAATAATGCCTGAGGTTCCAAATTTGTCATCTTCTTGACCCAGACTCTATGGAGCCCTGAGCCCCTAGACATGGAGGTGAAGGCTTCCCAGGAGAAGCCACCCATGTGGGAAGTGGACGTGTTTGTGCCGTCAGGGGGCCAGAACGGGCAGGATTCAGAGGTAGCTGGGACTCCCGTGAGCCTTGGGCATGTTCCTGGAATAACGTGTTCAACAGCCAACTTGACAGGAAGCTTTGTGCCCATAGTCTTGTAATCAAGTTGTTTTTTCTTATTTTGCGGTTAACTGCTGCTGAGACTCATGGGCCAGATTTATGAAGAAGAAAACAACAACAAAAAAAATGATAGCCGACTAAGAAAAAGTAATGGCACCTAAAAGTATAAATTAGAAAAGGTATTTTCAGTGCCAACTGACGGCAAAGATCCACAGAGAACGAAAGGCTGGGTGGGGACCAGTGACTGGAGCCTGGAGCCCCGGGGGAGGATCCAAGGGTGGGAGAGGCCACCGTAGAATGCAGCTGTGGCCAGAACCATGACCAAATACAGAGGGCGCCTAGCGTGGGTGGTGGCAAGGTGTGGAGAAGAAATACCTCTACCCTTCTCTCCTTCTACCTCCTGATCTCCAGATGGCGTCATGTTGACCAAACTTCACCTGGGTGGCCAGAGGCAAGGGCACCCTGCTGAGGCAGTCTGCAGGGGTCAGTCCTGTGGGGCGTGGGCCAGCGCAGGGGAGAGTGAAGACGGGCTCTGGACAGGGGGAGGGACAGACAGATAGTGACCAGAACACGTTGATTTGTAATCTGAATAAAGGAAAATACTGGATGAAGTGTTTAATCCTAGAGTATGGACACCTTTCAGTTTAATTCCTTTAAATTTAAATGACATTTAACAATGAATGAAAGTATCTTCAACCTGAAGGGCAAAACCTATTATGTCGAACCACAATGTCTTACGGGCCTTGGAGTCAGGCCCGTCTGAGTTGAGTCCTGGCTCTGTTGCTTCTGATTAACCGGTGACCCTGGATAAGTCAGTGCCCTCCCTGGGTCTCCATGTCCCTGCCTAGACAATGGGAATTCTAACTGAGAATCATGGTCAGGATGAAATGACAAAATGCACGTGGAGCCCTTAGCCAGGGCCTGCCACGTAAGCCCTCGGTGAACGGTAGCTGTGTTTTTTCTGAAGAACTTAATTCTGCAGCTCAGAAAGATGTAAGGATGGAATTAGGTTTGGGGGGAACATCACAAGCCCAGTTCTCTCAATAGAATAGAAAATGCCTGATTTTTTTTTTTCTTTTTTTTTTTTCTGTGTGGCTTCTTCCTTTAAACCATCATCTATAGATGTTACCCATCTAAAATGACGTGTGTGAACTGCATATGATGTGGTTTTGGGGGCTTGTCTCACTGGGCTTTTTGGGGCCTAAAATGTCCTTGGCACTTCATTTACCGCACAGAGTGAGAGGATGCTTTCGGGCAAACGTGTTTAGTGCAAAGTTCTGATTGATTTTTAACCCTTGGTGTATTGTATTCCGTCCTACTGGAAAATAGAACATAGAAATGTGTTGTTTACTACTGTTTGTGCTGTCCGTTTTTGTCTCCTAGCTGTCTCCGGTTCTGAGCGCGTGGTAAATGAGCGGGCCTCCAAAAGGACATGATTCAGACTGTCCCAGACCCAGCAGCTCATATCACGGTAGGTTCCGTGCTGGCCAGGAAGCTGCTGGGCTTCCTCCCTGGCGGGATTTTCATGGATGCCTGCCCACAAATCAGTTAATGCCGGGGTCAGCCAACCGCGCCTGCGGGCCACAGCCAGCCACCATCTGTTTTATACAGCCCGTGAGCTCAGAAAATGGTTTTCACGTTTTTAAATGGTTGAAAAAAAATCAAAAGAGGAGGAATATTTCCTAACACATGTAAATTCTATGAAATGTAGATTTCATTGTTCATAAAGACAGCTCTCCTGGGACACAGCCACGCTCACTCATTTCCATGCTGTCTGTGGCTGCTTTCACGCTGTCACGGCAGTGTTGAGTGGCCGCAACAAAGACCATATGGCCCGCAAAGCTGAAAATATTTACTCTTTGGCCCTCGGCAGAAGACGATTGCTGACCCCGAGTTAACGTAGGAAACCACATCCAAATCCTCCCAACTTCTGTTTTAACCCCAGCTCCATGACACTGCCGGGGGTTACCTAGGAAGAGACTAGAAGGGGAACGCCTGGGTCTCCAGTGCTCAGACGTTGTTTCATCTGGGCATGCCAACACTTCAGCAGCTTGTCATGTCACACCTGCCCCAACTGCTCACTGACAGCACTTCCCCGCAGCTCTGGGGGTGAGAGGGTAAGGAAGTGAGACTTGTGCCAAGGCAAGTCCCTAAGAGGAAACCAGACCCTGTGTGTCAGTATTCCATGTATATGCGGGTATAGCCACAGGGAGGAAAGGAAGTGATGGTTCTAATGTACGCGGCCCAAATAACAGTTACAGAAAAAATGGGGGCCAGAGCCACAGTGTCCAGATATTGTCTACACCTGTACTGTGTAGCTCAGCTGTCTACACTGGCCCAAATCATTCCCTGCATTGCCAGTTCTTCGTGTTCCCCATAGAATTCGTGTTCCCTGAGTGGCCTCATACGTTTTACTAATTTACATTTTTTGCCTAAAACATTTATTGAAAATGAAAAGCAGCTTCTAACTGAAAGGAGAGTGTGTGGTATTGAGAAATTTACCTTTTCTTGGACTAAAATATAAAACGCCCTAGAAAATATCACACACAGACACACCCATTTTAAAATTAGCCTATTTGGGAATGTTATGTACCATGTACAACTCACATGCATGCATATTTGGTTTCTTTGAAAATGGAATTAGAAGTGTCAGCTTCAGTGCATGCTTTGAGCTTTGTGGGAGCTCTTGACGTTTCAGAAATGGATATATCCTAGGGGTGTTGAAGATTCTGAATTTTATCCAGGGACAGAGATCCTTACAGGGACACTGTAACTTGATTTCTGTGTGATATTCTATTGGGACATAGCAGTTATGTCTACAGAAGTGCAAGTGGGAAATCTCTTGTGGATATGATAAGTTTTCTTCAGAAACTTCTGGAACATTCTGGTAAATGTGTCCGTGCTACACACAGATGGGGGGTGGAAAAGACTTTTCTCATTTAGATTGTGTTGACCAGGAAGCTGCAGGGAGCAAATTAAAGCTTGTGGGGAAGGTGATACAAGAAGAAGTGTCTTCTACAGTTCAGAGTAGGCGGGTCAACAGCTGAAATCCATTTTGATTGGCAGCTTGTTCCTAACCAACCGGAAGGACAAGATGAAGTCAGCCAGCAAGTATTGCAGAGTTTTAAAAGTTAATTCCTCAAGTGCAAAGCAGTCTCAGACAAATCTGAGAAACATGATCTTTAAGAATGCATTTATTGGAAATGTTCTGGATGTAATCTCAGGAATGAGCATTTTTTCAGCTCTAATTTATCTAATTATGATTGTGTTGGTTAACTAAACATAAGTGAGTGATAATTTTGAAAAACAGTAGCCCTGAGAGTTTCTTAAAAATGCGTTTCAACTCAAATTTCTCCTGTGTGTTTTGAAGATGAACTGGCCAATTAGAGTTGCAGTTACTAATAGCTGATGTTGGCTCTGAGGTAGAGAGAATTATATTGAAGATGTTTGTTTCCTTGGTAAATCTATCAAATTGCAGCTATTGGAATTTAAATAATTATTTCTGGACCTCCTTTCTTTGGTATATGTAATTGGTATCCTTGACAACAAAGCTAGGAAAATCCATTGCCTTCCTCTGTTTCCTTAAAGTACCTGATTTGGGGAATTTAGTCAGTAAACTTTTATGTGTTGAGCAGTCTCTGGTTCCAGGCGGAAGAGGGCAGCTTTTTTTCTGAGAGGGGATGTTCTTTCAAATGGCACATAAATGTTTCCACTTAATGTGTTCATGTAAATAGTGGATGATTTTGTCTTTGGCTCATTGCTACTGAAATGTTTTGTGTTTTTTTTCATCTGAAAAAGACTTGCGTTCTCTACAGAAGTGACCTAACGTTGCAGGTGTGCAGGGGGACAGACATAAAGTCTTCATGTGTCCATCACATTCACATCCATAGACTGATCCGGAGGAAAGAAATGTTCCTTTTGTAGTAAAGAAATTTATTCTATATAGTTTACCATTGTTCTTCTCTGCTAGAACAAATATTAAATGTTATAGCAATTGCATAACACATGGTTATATCATTAATACATGATTGTTATGTATTAGCGTCCTCTTACATAATAGCAGTAGAAGGGGAGAAGAAAGAAGAGGGAATGTTCTGGAGAGAACTGGACAGCCACAGGGTCAGTGGGTCAGTACTTAGCTAGAATCAAACTGCTGAACTGACTTCTTTCCCACGTGATTCCGTGCCTGCACTCTGGAAGTAGCGCTAAATAGTTCTGACTGTAGAAGATGCTAAACTTAAATGCTGTTTGTGTCTCATAGAAGGAAGGGTCTGAAAGACTTTTAAGTAGCCAGCACTAAGCACAGGGTAGCCTGAGAACCAGGAAGCGTGAGAACCCAGTAGATGAGCGGGACTCTAACAATAACGCAAAGCAGATGCCAATACAGGCTCATGGGGAAGGTGCCCCAATCTGCACCCTGACTGAGGGATTGGTGTGGTCTCCTGGCCCTCTGTGATTTATCCCATTTCCATGGAGAAGTGTGGATGGCACTGCCTCCCTCCCACCTGGATAGCGAAAGACCCAGAGTTATAAGCATTTCTCATGTATTTGCAAATCTGATTTATAGTCACTTTGCTTCACAGGAAGTTAGTTTATCCTTTGAGGATATACTCAACAGAGACCAGAGTTTTCCCCCCAAAGGCTGTGCACTGTGAAGATGATGTAAGCCTTTGATACGCTGCCTAATTTTTCCTTAATAAATCAGCTTTGATCAGATTCCAGCAGGGTTAGCACATCCTGACAAGCCTGGTGACTTGGTGGCTGTTTATAGCTGCACTTCCATTTTTCTGCAGGAAACTAGCACTTAATTAGACATAGAAGGGCATATTTATTAAAATTTCTACAATGAGTGCGTATTATTTTTGTAACCAGGAAAACAATACTGTTTGAATATATCAAGGTATTTGATATGGCAGAAACAGTGGCAACTTGTGACGTCTGATGAACCTGCCTGCAGGTATCTTGCATGAGATTTGCTGGAGCCGGGCCATCCTTTTTGTTACTCCTTGCTCGTTTCCTGAGCCCCTGGGGCTGAGCTCAGTTCCCCACTGCTGGGGGCTGTGCTCAGGGTGGGTGCAGTGGGGTTCAATGGCATGCTCCTCCAGGCATGCTGCACAGTCTTCCAAACTGGTGACTCCTCGTTAAGACTCACTGACCCTGGCATTCAGGGAGGGCATCAGCTTTATCAGGAGGTGTAGACAGGGGTTGGAGGTTCACATCACTTCATGGGAGAAGCGTTACAAGTTGTGCGCGGTCAGCCTCTGGGACCATCTTTCTCCAGAGGTGGTTCTCAGAAGGCGTCCTGGAGAGCTACTCAAAAACGCAGATCCCTGCACTCCCCCCAAAGATGCTTCTGCAGTATGTTTGGGCTGGACTCAAGGGATTGCATTTTAACAAGTGCCTGAGGTGTTTCTGTGGACCCTACTTAGATAATGGATAATTATTAATTATTAACCTAGCCTGAGATAATCAATTGGGAAATATTTATCAGAGCAAGTGATGTTTTTTTTTTCTTTTTTCTTTCCTGTCTACACTGGAGCCTGCATTGTTCTGCATGGCTGCTCTGAATAACATACTCACACCTGTAAAGGTTTAGGAAACATTGTTTGGACTTGAATTTCAAAATGCCAACATGTTTCGTGGGTTCTGTGACTGGGTGTAAGACTCCAGAAGAGAACTGTCACTCATTGCTTCTGCCTCATGGGAAATGAACTTATCAGGAATCGGAATCAAGACTTTTTCAGGTCAGCCCCCAGCAATTGAGTGTGTGAGAGATGTCAGCATGGCTGACCCCGCTGTTGCTTGCACAGCTCCCTTTGTGAAGTTGTGGTTTCAGCGTCATTATCCGTGTTGCAAGACTCAGCGTTGGGACTGCTGGTGTGGGGGAGGCATGTGTTGGAGGTTAGCTCAGGGTACAAGAAGTTCAGGATGGGAAATGTGCTTTTCCAATGAGAATACCCAACTTTCTGCCTGTTCTCACTAATAAGTGGGAGCAAGTCTTCCTTGGGGGTTAGTTTCCACCTTCTCCTTTCCCTTTTGCACCTTCTTTACCTCTGATCCCCAAATCCCGTGGCTTCGGTTATTACCTTTGTACAGGGGACTCTGCTCTCTCTGCCTCTGATTTCCCCTCTCCTCTCCAGCCTCACATTTCTAAGTACCTGTTAGCCCCTCACCTGGGTGTGGGCACAGGTACCTGCAACTCAGCAACCAGTTGGAGGAGCCAGGCTTCCATTTGAGTGATGTTTTTTGTTTATTTTATTTTATTTTTATATATGAACATGGGCATTTATAATAGGAAAGGAAATGGCAACAAAATACAAACATTGTTAAAGCCGGTAAGTACCACAAACACCTAGTACTTTTTAAAAAGTAATTAACTGACATAATTTTATACTTTTTACCCTACATTTTTTTTGTTTTATTAGTTTCAGGTGTACAAAACAATGTAATAGTTAGACATTTACACCCCTCACAAAGTGATAACTCCCCTCCCCCAATTTGTTACCCCTCTGACATCGTACGTACCCTGTTTCCTTGAAAATAAAACCTAGCTGGACAATCAGCTCTAATGCATCTTTTGGAGCAAAAATTCATATAAGATCCGGTATTATATTGTATTATATTATATTATATTATATTATATTATATTATATTATATTATATTATATTAATTATATTGTAGACCTGGTCTTATAGTAAAATTAGACCAGGTCTTATATTAATTTTTGCTCCAAAGGATGCGTTGTCTGGCTGGGTCTTATTTTTGGGGAAACACAGTAGTTGTTACAGTTCCATTGACTCTATTCCCTACGCTGTGCTTCACATCATGTGACTATATATTTGTTTGTGTGATGTTTTGAGTCTTCAGAGCATCTTTGCATACTCTGGTGCATTTAATCCAGAGTTTAGGTCATTTGCCAAGGTCACAGAGGTTCAGCCTCCACCAAGGCCAGGTTCATGCATTCTACAACCTTGTCTCATTTTCAGCACCTCTTCCCCTTTGGGACAAGACAGCTATAGAGTAACGGTGAGCAGGCGAGCTGTGAAGCCAGACTTCCTGCTTTACAATCCCAGGCATAAAGTTTGCTGATTGATCTTGGGCAAATGACTGAGCCCCTCTGAGCCTCACTCAGTTCTCTTATCAGTGAAATGAAGATAATGGTATCCACCTCCTAGGGTTGTAGGAAGATAAGAGGTGATTCATGTGAAGGGCTTAGAACAGTGTCTAGTAAATAGCAGTGGTGAGCCATCATCATCATCATCATCTAAAAATTGTTATTCATCCCGTTTTAATGATGGCCACTTGTCCCAGTGACCAGGCTGAACACTTAAGGCATACCTGTAACTCTCTTCTCCCTGTCACCTGTCACTTCTTGTCTCACAGCACCTTTTCTTTGTGGGACATTATGCCTTCTCACTGGGGTCCCGAACTGTTCTTCTGCCGGCTGCTTTCTTCACCCACCTTTCCTTCCATTCTTCTTCTTACCTCATGCTACCAGGTTAATCTGAAGAGATCGCTTCCTTCAGCATTTCTCTGATCAGAAACCTTTATTAATTCAAGGAGTAGGAACATTTTTAAGGCTTTTGATACCAGCATCTCCCCACCCAATTGTGCCGTCTGTACTGTTCCAAGAAGGATCTCAGAGGGCCATTTTGTCACATTCTATTGCAATTTTTAACCTTTGCTGATTTGAAGGATGGAAAGTGGAGTTTTATAGATGTTATTTCACTTGGAAACTTGTGCAAACGATCATCTCTTCATATACGTATCAAGAAGTTATAGTATCTCTTTTGTAAGTTTTTTGAGCCATTTCAATGAAATTTAACATTGCTGGGGGAATAGCATGAACCAAACAGATAAGATGTCCGCTGACATGAAACTTACATTCTAGGAGTTGAGCTAGGATATGTTCAAATATATATATATATATATATATATATATATATATATATATATATATATATATCAGCATTTATATATGTGTATAAAATCAGCTTTACAACATATATATGTGTATGTATATATCTATATCTGTAGCCATATATGCAAGGTCAGACAATTCGCAAATTTGTAACGATGTTGCTAACCTTTTTGATATGAGAGGGATTATTCATTATGAATTTGTACCAACTGGACAAACAGTTAACCAAGTTTACTATTTGGAAGTGCTGAAAAAGTTGTGTAAAAAAGTTAGACGACCTGAACTTTTTGCCAACAATTCATGACTCTTGCCTCATGACAATGCACCAGCTCACAGGGCACTGTCTGTGAGGGAGTTTCTAGCCAGTAAACAAATAACTGTATTGGAACACCCTCCCTACTCACCTGATCTAGCCCCCAATGACTCTTTCTTTACCAGAAGATAAAGGAAATATTGAAAGGAAGACATTTTGATGACATTCAGGACATCAAGGGTAATACGATGACAGCTCTGATGGTCATTCCAGTAAAAGAGTTCCAGAATTGCTTTGAAGGGTGGACTAGGCACTGGCGTCAGTGCACAGCTTCCCAAGGGGAGCATTTCGAAGGTGACCGTAGTGATACTCAGCAATGAGGTGTGTAGCACATGTTGTAGGATGAGTTCGCGAACTTAATTGTCAGACCTCATATATATTCATATATTAATGCTCATTGTTATTCTCTAGAACAAAAAGTAAGGTGAGAAAGAGGTAATCAAAGAGTATGGAGGGGAGAGGTGCCCTTTTACTACATAAGAAGTTAGGGGAGGTTGTTGGGAGGAGCTAAAATTCAAACAGAGACCTGAAGGAAGTGAGAGCACGAGCCATGTGATCATGTGGGGAAAGAGTGTCCCAGAGAGAGGGGACAGCATGTGCAGAGGCAGTTAGGCAGGAGCTTCCTCGACACGTTCAAGGAAAGGCAAGGAGACAAGCTTGCGTGGAGTGAGGGGAGAGCTGCAGGATGTGGGGTTGGAGAGGTAATGGTGAGGCCATATGTTAGAGTTCTGACATGCAAGGGTAAGTGAGGACTTTTAAATTTTATTCTGCATGTCGGGAAGCGGGGGCCATTGGATGGTTTTAAGCAGAATGGGTGACATGATCTGACGGAAATTTTTTTACCAGCTCCATTGAAGTATAATTTACATTGGTTGCGTCATTTACATTTGTGAGTCATGAGCTTATGTTTGAGGCTGGGTGAGGAGATGGGATCATTTAGACATCAAGATACAGAGCAAAGTTGAGCTTTGAGTCCCTCCAACAATGTAGAGGCTGGGAAGAGGAGGAGGAAGCCCAAGAGGGCTGAGAGGAAGAGCCAGTGGGTGGGAAAGGAACAGGAGAGTGGCGGTCAGCAGCCGTGAGGACCATCAGCTCTGACAACATGGAACCAACCGGTGGCCTTGGTAAGAGCGATTTGCATGGCGAGGAGAAGAAATGCAGTCAGCTCACACAGGCGATGCTTCCACAGTTAAGATTTACAGGGTTTAGTGGTTTTCTCAACAACTTGTACAAATTATATTTTGATGGCATTAACCCCGAGCTGTGTCCTGTGTGTCATACAGATTGTTTTTGATGTTTATTTTGCCTTTCAACTTTTAGGATTATCCCAGCAGATAAACATTTTTATTTGCTCGTACCTACTGATAGCTTTCCTTTGCCATCTTTCCCTTAGCTTTTAAACTTAGAGCGTTTTTATCTATTTCTCTGCTTTTTACTATATAACTTGTTGAATAGAAATGAAAGGAAATATATTTTATTTTAATAACCACCACCAAAGTCATTCAGTGTTCACAGAAGACATGCGGAATTGCTTACAGCATCCAATCCTGGCTCTTTCATCTGGAGTTTTGCGTTCCGTGCAAAATGAACCCAGCATAACTTAGCAGGGTTTTTTTTTTTTCTCTGTCCTGCTTGTCCCCCCGAAAGGTTAATTAAAATATGTGGTAATATGCATGGGCACATGAGTGAGAGTGGGGAGCTGACCAATCAGAAGAGATCACGGTTGGAAAGCGCTGACATGGTTCTGTCAAGGTGCTTATCCGCTTCCTTGCACTGCCCAGCCCCAATGAACTTCTTATGAATTTCTTGCTACGTGCCCTTCTGGCCTCTTGCTTTTGTCTTTTATCCTCCAAATCTTGACATCTGGCTCCTTGCCACTTGGAGAGAGGAGGAGGTATTTATCATAGGATGATTCTTGTGTATCTGTTTTCTGTGCTTGCAGGATTATGCATTACTGAAAGTGATCACATAATCATTTTTGTGTCTCTTGTACCTTGTGCCTGGTACATACGTAGCATATATGTGTTGATTGAATTAAATAAGCAATGGTCATGATGGAGCGAGAGTGACCTCCTAGACCACTTTGTTGTATTCTGGGACGGATGGCCCCAGTCAGTCTTCACTGACTCTTTACACCTCTCTTCCTTTGTAGATACGATTGCAACCACTTAGCTGATTTGCAGCAGAGAGAATGTGTTCTCAAGGGCAGTGTGTCCATATATATATATATATATATATATATATATATATATATATATGTATATATACATATATATATATATACACACACATATATATACTTTATGTATATATATATTATATATATATAGTATATACATATATGTATATATACACATATATATATACTTTATGTATATATATATTATATATATATAGTATATACATATACTTTATATATATAGTATATACATATATATACTATATATATAAAGTTTGGTTTTTAGAGCAGTTTTAGGTTCAGAGCAAAACTGAGCAGTAAAGTACGGAGCTCCCATATGCCTCCCGTTCCCACACAGCTGCAGCCTCTTCCATTATTGACATCCGGGGTGCTAAATATGTTAACAGTCGATGAACCTACAGTGACACATCATTGTCACCCACAGTCCACGGTTTCCATTAGGGTTCACTCTTTGTGCTGTACCTTCCGTGGGCTTGGATTATTGTATAATGACATGTATCTCTCATGACAGGATCATACAGAGTATTTCCTCTGCCCTAAAATGTCTCTGTGCTCTGCCACCCTCCCGTCCCAGCCCCTGGCAACCGCTGATCTTTTAACTGCCTCCAGAATGGCCCTGAGTTGGAATCATGCAGTATGTAGCCTTTTCACAATGGCTTCTTTCACTTACTCCATGCATGTAAACTTCTTCTATGTCTTTTCATAGTTTAATAGCTCATCTTGACTTCTTGGAATCATGGAATTTTTTAAAAAATGGATGAATGTCATATATTTTCCACACACACACACACACACACACACACACACACACAATCTTACATGCTCACACATCTATTGTAGCCAACTCAGCACCCCCTCCCCCACTGTGATTCCCCCCAACCCCAAGACCCAGGGGTCTCAGGTAGAATCCTGGGCTGGGAATAGAAACCCCATTGGATGCAGTTGATGAAACTGAAAATAAATTTTCATTTGCACCTAACTCTTCTGCCAGGAAATGTGTTGCCTCTTGAAGTCAGTGGAATGACAGAGGTTCTTTGAACAGAGACTATTTCGAGGTACATTCTTGATCTAAATTCAGTTCAGATGGCAGATACATAGCTCTGCAGACTTGTATTCTAGAGCAAGGCTTCTCAAACGTGAATGTGCACGCAGGTCACCTGGGGCTCAGGTGGTCCTGAGAGTGTGCACCTCCCAGCAGTCCCAGTGCTGCAGATCTGAGGACCAGCCTTTCTGGAGCCAGGCTCTGAAGCCCTCGTATTCTAAGTAGCGGTCATGGCCCATTTGTAGACCAGAGTCAAGGCCGTTATTAACCAAAGGAAATGGACGGAATGGAATAGAATGGAAACTGTCAGGGTGCATGTCACATAGAAAGAGTATTATTCTGGAAAACTTGTTTTACTCATCTATATGTATGTACGAGTGTGTATGCCGGGTTGTCAGACACAACATATGGTTTCTTACCGTGGGTACATTTAGGAAACACTCGAGGTGTCTATGGGGGTAGAACTGAGAGGGGAAGCCCCATAGTAGCTTTTACCCTGAAAAACAGTGGGTTTGCAGGCATAAAACTGCATGTGTGTCTCCATGGAGTTTGCTGCTCTGGCTCTGGCATCCAGATGTAGGGATTTATCCAAAGCAGGAACTGTAAATAGCAGAGAAAGTATTTTCTTTTTTAATTTTAAAGATCAAATTCCAGGGTTAAGTTAAAATCCTCGCTGTGTTTTGCTTAATTGAGAGTACATGTTACTTCTGAGAATGTACTTTTAAAAAAGTAAACAAATTTAACCAAAGAATGGCTATTAATTTCTGAGTGATTCTTTGTGGATTTTCTGGAAATAACTGTTCATTTGCATTACACATTTATTGCTAATACGCTGCTATTATCAATATCCAAAAATAAACAATAACACCAATTTATACGGACCTCCAAATTAGTCCCATAAAATTTTACGATAGTGGTATTATTGAGCCAACTGAGCTTGAGGCCGACAGAAATATATAACTCTGCCATGTGATTCTTATGTCCTTTGTTTTAAAACCCAAGTTTAAAATGGGTTATGTTTAAAATCTTTGTATTTACGTTTTATCGTCACAAATCAAATCTGTGTGCCTAAAGTCACAGTCAAAAACGAGTCAAATTTTTCATGACTTACATTGTTTGAAAAAGCCCCCAATTTAAATACTTACTTTTCCATTGTTGTTTGAAAAAAAAAAGGTTATGTAGATTTACCTATTTCATTGCAAGTTACAGAAGAACTCTAGAGCTTGCAGGTGGGACTGGAGGTGACGGGAGGGTTTCCTATTTGGCCATCAGGGGAGGTTGTCCTGGAAGAATTATACATACTGTGTTTCCCCGAAAATAAGACCCAGCCAGCCATCAGCTCTAATGCGTCTTTTGGAGCAAAAATTAATATAAGACCTGGTTTTATTTTACTATAAGACCTGGTCTTATATAATATAATATAACATTAAAATCGACAGTATCAGCAATGAGCAAAGATATCAGGGAAGAAAACAGACTCAGAGAGAAGATATTTTTATCATATGAATAATTTAAACAATATGCTTCTGTTCTTATTTCTTAGACTTTAAGAATGGGAAATGCACATACATCCAATAAAAAGACTTAACAAGACCCATTACTTGATTCTTGAAAACTGAAATTAAAAACCAAAAACCAAATCTTATGTGACATAAGAGTTACCTGGTAAAGAAATGTGGCTATGAATTAGAAAAAAAAAAAGACAGGGTTTTTGTTATTGTTATTTGTTTTGTGTCTCTCCCCTTTCTCCCCCCCGCCCCCAGTTTATTGAGATACAATTGACATATAACACTGTATAAGTTTAAGGTGTACAATGTTTTGATGCAGGTATATTTTGGAAGATGATTACAATAGGGTTAGTTAACATCGCCGTCACCTCACCTTAATTTGTGTGTGTGTGTGTGTATGTGTGTGTGTGTGTGTTAAAAACATTTAAGATTTCCTCTTTTAGCAACTTTCAACTATACAGTAGTGTTAACTAGTCATCATGCTGTACAGTACATTCCAGAACTTACTCATCTTATCACTGGAAGTTTGTACTGATGACCAGAATCTCCCTGTTTCCCCCAAGCCCGGCCCCTGGCAACCACCAATCTAGTTTCTGCTTCTATGAGTTTGGTTTTTCAGATTCCACATATAAGTGAGATCATACACTATTTATCTTTCTCTGACTTATTTCAGTTAGCACTATGCTCTCACAGGTTTTTTTCTTTCTTTATAAACACATTTTACAGTATCAAAAAGTATATGTCGTAGAAAAACTATTGATTGATATGCATACATTCTATCAATCAACTAAGGATTATCTGCTATAATTTTTACATCAAATAAAAGTATTAAGATGTACTTGAAAATATAAAAGTAATATATCACTTACAACTGTAAATATTTTGTGTCCTAATGACAATAATAGCATTTTCATCATTAGTTCACTCACTGAAGATTAAAATTGATGACGTTTGCTCATTTCCTTTGAAGTGGCCAAATAGCATTATGAATAATTGGAATTATGTATGAAATTTTATTTTCCAGAAAGTCAGTCTTCACATTGGGCAGGGAAAGTTACTTTTCAGTAATGTTGGTTTTAGGAGCATTGTTTTACTTGCGTTCCCTGGGAAGCAGATGTTAAGACAGAATTAGGAATGCAACAAGTTTATTGTTGGGATGTGGGAAGGGCGCCAGTGAGTGATGGTAAAATGAGAGTGAGCAGGATTGGGCAGAGAGAGGCTCAGACCAATACAGACTGGACAGTTTGACCAACCCACCAGGGAGCTGTGGAGCAGAGCTTGCCTTTGGAGGGGTCCAGCGTTGGGTAGGATGGCCAGGGTCTCTCATGCCCGCTGTGTTGTTATTGTCTCAGGGTGTCTGGAATGAGGCAGAGCTTGAGCTGGGGGCAGCTGGGGGCTTCTCAGGCGAATCCTGGATCCTTTCTCGAAGGGAGAGCTGAGTGGCACATCCCCGGGGCTGCTGTGAGCATCTGCAGAAGCAAGAACAGGATGCACCTATTAGCTCTGAAAAGTCCAGCAGGGTCTTCCTTTGCTTGACATCGTTACTCCACCCCTCTTTTTTTGAGGGGGGGCATATTTGTGTTTGCAGGATTGTCTTCTTAGTAGTTAATACTCACTGTTCATGAAATAGACATGGTTTTCACAACATGGAATATAACTCCCTGTCCTTAATGCTTGGATTGGGGCACTTCGCTGCCAGACGGTTCCACCATTAGCGTGCTGCCATGATGGAAAATTGGAATGCTTAAAAAAAACCAGATGATTATTTTTAAAAATCCTTTTAGACTACTAATTCTGTTGTTTGGCTGTTTCTTGGATGTAGACGTCCGGATAAACAATTTTTTACTCTATTTGTTATATTATTTGCCTCTTCTGGAAATTAAAGTTGACATTAAATTTCCCTTGGGGCTTTTGGTTGCATCCATCTGTTATTGGTTAGTCAGATCCTAAGTCTAAACACCCAAATCATGTTAGTCATACAGCAGCCTTTGCCCCCAAAGCATCTGAGCCCAGTATTTGGGCTGTCCTCTAACGCTGCCTGGCCCTGGCTTGTGCCGCTGTGATCTTTAGTACTTGAAATAAATAAGGTCCAAGGGGAGGGACTCTATTTTCTACCAAGGATAGTGCTAGAAAGCAGAAAGGTCCCTTTGTGTGTGGGTCACCAGGAGGCAGCTCTACTCACGTTCCTGCCACACTCCTGCTCCAGCCTCCTGCTTCTACCGGATTCTGGAATTTTTACACCAAAAACAAAAAAAAAAGGCAGGGGGAGGCTACTCACATGGGGTCCCTTGTTCTCTTCCTGATGTTTCCACACTGGGCTGCCCTCTAGGCTTCCTGAATGGAGCAGGGTTTGTGATTTCAGTGCTGGGTGAAATTCTCTCCACTGTTGGGCACCTACAGACACCCTTCATCCCGTGACACTTGCTCTGTTTTTCCCGTGGACCCAAAGGAGACGGACTCTTGATCTCTCTCCCCTCTCTTAGCTCTCTAATATTTTCTTTATGTTCTGACTATGCAGTCAATAACTTTAACATTATTTTCTGTGTTTCTTTCCATCTTGATGAAAGACATTGGACATTTCACACCTTTCTCTGTGTTGATGGTTAAACCGTTTACAAATATTACCATCATGCCTTCATTTCTTTTAAATGTGCCATAATGTTTGGGGTTTATTTGTTGGAATCATTTACTTTTCGCCTCATTTTGCAGTGTAATTTTTGTCACCTCTGTGTGTGGCAAGGATATCTGGTAGGTTTCTTTTCTTACTTTTGGCTCACTTAAAGCTACTTCCTTTATTGACATCTGATGGAAAATAAAGCAATTCCCAAGGAAGACCTATTCCAGACTTGTAGGAATGTTGTGCCAGTGTTAAACACTGTTCTATCTCACGTTTCTACACTTTCACTTTTTACTGTTTGACGACGTGCAGAGTGATAGAAAAGTATTTCTTGATTGAGGCAGTGAGGCACACTCACAGTGATCTTTGCCTTTGGACTAGAAGTTTCTGAAGGGCTTTGGAAAAATGGAATGCCTAATAGGACCAACATAGAAGGGATTATGATTTACGCCTTGGAGAATGAAATTCAAAACTTACCCACGTGATTTTTACACATGGTCATACGCATTTATTACAGTGCCAGCAAACATTTATGTAACCATTTTATTGGATGAGCTGGACTCACTTAAGTGCACGGGAATCCTTGCTTTCTTTCTCACCGTTACTCCTTCCCACCTGCTTAGAAGAAAATCATCTTTTACTCTCAAAAGCTATTTCAGCCCACACATATTTTTTATGGTCACTTCTCATTGTTACTGTACAATTTTATTTTCAGGTATTGAGAAATTTAGTTAATTCTTAAAACAAACTTCAGGCTTCTAGTCAATGTAAGGTTTCCCCACTTTCTTAGTTTTTCATACTTATTAGGAAGATTTAACACTTTTCTCAGCACTCCAAGGAATATAATCCATGGTATCACTGGTACTGGGTCACAGAAACATTTAGAACTTTCTCTTCACGAGCACATATAGCTTTAAGTAGCTTTGCTTCATGAGTGTTCAAGCAAAGAGTCCCACAAAAGATAGGGTGGGTGGGGGTTGAGTGGCAGATATAGGAAGACCCAATAACTCTAAGTGATGGCTACTTTTCGTGGAAGACTTGGTAACTTCAGATTACTGGGTTAGGTGCTGGGCAGTTCTCACAAATCCTCAAATTTCAGTGGTCCAACAAATAAAAGCTTCTTTTTCACTCAGTCCAATATAGGGGTTCCTGGTGTGATGGTTCTGCTGGGTAGCTCGCTTGTGCGTAGTGACTCAGGGAGCCTGCCTCCTTCCCTCCTAGCCTCAGTCTTTCTCTGTGTCCCCAGAAGCCTTTCCATTCAGTAGTGGGTGGGAAAGAATGGAGGGTTGCATGTGGGACTGTTTCATTGGCCAGGCTTCTGCCCACTTCCCAGTAGCCAGAATCCAGTCATGTGAACACCCCAGACTGCAAAGGAGGCTGGGAAATATAGTCTTCCTGGGTGCCCAGGAGGAAACGGGTCATTGTTTGGCAAATGCTCTGCCAGTCTCTGCTGTACCCACAAGTGCTGCAGAAACCTGGTTGGATGACAGAGGAGGAGCTGCACGTCTATCACGTCACATCCCGCTCTCCATATGTGACTGTCTTTTCTTCTCTGTCTCCTTCTATGACTACAAAATAATAGTCTATTTTCATTACTTTCATTCATGACAAAACTCTGTATGTCATTGTGAACAACTTAAAAAAAATTACCTAAAACCCCACCAATTTAGTTCCCCACATTTAATGTCTAGTGGACATCCTTCTAGTCTATTTTTCATGAGCAATATTACATATAATTATTGTTGCCTCAAAGGGGTTGTAGTAAACATTTTTGAAACTGCTCTTTTATCACCTATAAATGTTACATTGATGTTTTCTGTGTCCTAAAAGCTGATTAATTATCTCATGGAATTTCACCCTATGCATATTGCATAAATTTTGAACTAAATATTTACTGATGCATTTTTAGGTGGCATCAGATTTTTGGCTATGGATTATAAGACGGTGTTGACTATCCTGTATCTTTACTTACATTTATGATAATATCTTCAAGATATAATAAGAGAAGTGGAATTGCTAAGTCAAAGAATATGCAAAATTCTAGTATTTTACAAGAATTTCCAAGTTTCCATTTGAAGACTTATACCAGTTGAAACATGCGCCGGTATACAAGACTACCTTTTTCCTCAGTGCTTGTCAATATTCATTATTATATTTTTCTAATTTGACAATGTAGATGGCAAAACATTGATATGTCTTTTTTGTTTTTGTTCGCATTCCCTTTATTATTAATTTTTCAAAAAGTTTATTGCCATTCATGCTTTTTATGTCCTTTGCTCATTTTTTCATGTGGATTTGAATTTTTCCTTAGTTCCTCAAATGTCTAACTATTGGGAGGCACATGGCTTCCTATGCTATGCACAGCCAGTAAACATTTGTTAAATGAGCAGAGGAAATTGGGAGAATTTTTATATGTTCAGGAGGTTAAAACTCTGTCGAATGTGTTTCCAATATTTTCCCCAGATTGTTGAAAATTTTCAAATTTTTTCCACAAAGAATATATATTTCTTTTGTCATTGAGAAACAACAAAACTATTTGCTTTTCAATTTTATTTAGTCTCTTCAACACAGCATGTCTTCCATTTTTAAAACGTAGTTTAATCAATCAATGGATTAAATCTATTTATCGATTCTGCCTTTAGTTCATCCTATCAGATGGTGTCTCCACCCTAAATTATACAAATATTCATCAATATTTTCTTCCTTTTCTGTGGCTTAATTTTTAATATCTGCATCTCTAATCGACTTAGAGTTTTTAGATATGAGATGTGAGATAGGGATTTGGCTTTTTAGAAATAAACGATTGTCCCAGGGCAATCTATTGAATAACTCATTTTAACCCAACTGATGAAAACGTCACCTTTATCTTCCTAAAGTCTTATGTATACAGAGGTCTGTTTCTCGACTTTCTAGTCTGTTTCATCAGTCTGTTAATTGTCTGTCAATTCCTGACTGCTACCCTTGCTGATTTATTTACCTCCTATTCTTGTGTCACAAACCTTGTATGAAACTGAGTCTCATTTGCAGTGGCCCATCTCTGGCTGGTCGTAGTTATAGTCTCTGTTCCTTCAATTATCTAGAAGTCATGGGCTCATATGTTATAGACATTAAAGAAACTGTGTGGTTGAACACATCTCATGGGCCTCCGTCTGCCCCCTGGCCCCAGAACCCTCAGCCCCTCAGCCCCTCACTCTGCCTCCTCTGCCACCCCAGCAGACAGGCTCCTCCTGGTCTCACTGCCTGGGGCTGGCCAGTTGCCTGCCCCAGAGGTTCTGGGCCTTCCTCCCTGTGGCTGAGCAACCAGACCCCCTTGCCACTTCTGCACTTGGATGAAGTACCCCACCACGATCCATAGAATCTGACTGCGGGACTGGTCACCCCAGGGGAGGATGACAACCCAGAGTACAGGCTAACTCTGACCAGTGGCAAACAGGACACAGGAATAATGTAGGCAGCAAAAGGACCTCTTCACCCTCCCATGCACTGCTGTGAGCTAGGGTTTCTCCTACTCCCTGCCGGAAGGCATCTGCATGGCTGAGGGCAGGCGTCTGCACAGAGAGTGCTGTCTCCATCTGTGGCTTTTTATGAATCTGGCAGTGACGTGTCATCTGGTTTTGCCTCCCTCTCTTCCTCACTTCCGTCCCGTTCTCACTGCCCTGACTTCGCACCTCTCACACGAAGCAACAGCACTTAGTCTTTGCTTCACGCTAAGTGTTCCGAGAAATCCAGGCTCCAACACTTTGTGTGAACAAAGACACTTGGTCCCATGTTCCTGCTGGCTTTTCCTTCTCTGTTCTTTCCTTTTCTCATGAAAATGAATATATGCACACAAATAAGCATCTGTTTCAAAAGACTCATCTCCCAGGACATTGTCCTGTTATATAACTAAAGAAGTTGTGAATGTGAAACAAATAAGCCCCAGCAGTCACTATGCTGTGCACTACTTTGTGTATGTGTGTGTTATGTTCTTAACAGTAAATCACAAAAATGCATGTTGAACACATAGGCTAGGGGAGCCTAAGCTATAATAGATGGAGAGACAGTTTGAGTAGTAGATTTTTGTAAATCAGCTAAAGTAGCTGCTCGGAACATGTCTCCGTGTGGTGCACAGCTGAGTGTCAGAATATGCAGTAGAGTGGGATCTTAATTCGGAACTTCCGTAACACTCTAGGAGGCTTCCGGTGATGCTTTCAACACACTGGGTTGCACCCTCAGCTGATCATCTAGGGAGCATGAGAAAAACACCCATGCCTCACCCCCAAACCTCTAATTTAGTTGGTCAGGGGTGGGCTTGGGCATGGCTATTTTTCGGCTCTAATGTGCTGCCAAGGGTTTACACATCACTGTTCTAAATAATAACAATTTAAAAAATTTGCTCCAAGGTCATGTTATGGTCAAGCTTCTAAAAATTATTGTTTAGTTTCCCTTTAAAGCATCATGAGAATGGTTTCTGTTCAAGGGGAGCAAGCAGTAAGAACCTTAGAATGTTTGCCTACATTGGTTTATGGGGCTTTACTTTTGGAATGCAATTTTAAAAGTTAAGCTAATAACTATCAACATATAGATGGTGTTACAATTTTAGAAAAGCTTTCATGGATCTCTTGGTGGCATGAGGTACAAAGCCAGTTCCCTGAGGTGGGATATGGTCCCCACTCTCAAGTAATCAGAGATTGATGAGGGAGACTGAAGGACATTTTGCAAGTTTTTGCTCTCACTGAACTGCCAAGGGCTGAAATTTGCATCTCTGCAGCTGTTCCGCTCTCCCAGGCCATGAGGGCTGGGAGAAAGACCGCGAGTGACATGGTAGAAAAACTTTTTGAGGAAAAATACCATCATATGTATCACCACAGCGGTTCTGATATAGAACAATTATGATTCCATGATTTTAGGTATCTTAAATATTTTCCTGTTTAGCATCTATGTATTTTCAGTTAGAACAAGAAGTAAAGGATATATAATGTTTTGTGCATTTTGTGCCTTTTCTTATATGTGATTGTACTTACATATTAAAACTTGCCTCCAATAAGCAGTGGTGCCTTCTTACAAATTCTGGCTATAGTAACACACGTACACACACTGGTGCTGGAATATTCTCAATCTGTTGGAGTCAGGGAGATATTTCACGGGCCAAGAGTGTAGCCGAAAGGGTTGAGGGCATCATTTTATCTTTATTTTGCCTATCGAAGGCAAATCAGTTTCCACATACCATGTTTCCCCGAAAATAAGACCTAGCCGGACAATCAGCTCTGATGCGTTGTTTGGAGCAAAGATTAATATAAGTCCTGGCATTGCATTATGTTATGTTATGTTATGTTATGTTATGTTATGTTATGTTATGTTATGTTATGTTATGTTATGTTATGTTATGTTATGTTATGTTATATAAGACCCGGTCTTATATTATATTAAAATGAGACCGGGTCTTATATTAATTTTTGCTCCAAAAGACACATTAGAGCTGATGGTCCAGGTAGGTCTTATTTTCGGGGAAACACGGTAGTTAACAAAACAAAACGTAACACAACAAAGAGCATCCATGAGCCAGCAACGTTTGAAGTGGAATTTTGGTGCTAATGGCAGACATTGCCTATGATCTCGTTGCCTTCTTCAATGGCAAAAACTCACCTCTCAGCTTTGCTTTTCTTTTGGCTACTGTTAGGAGAATCTCTTCCAGGTGACCTCGATATGGCACCTTTCCTGCTTGGAGGCAGCATTCTCTCCTATCTTGTGGGGATAAGTTTGATACCCTCTTCATTTTAGGAAATTGATGGTGGGGGAGGTTGTAAATATTATACAGAGTCAAACATATATTGATTATCAGCCATATAAATCTTGTTGTGTGGAGCAGAATGCAGCTTCTGCCTTCACTAACCCGATTCCAATTTCTGGGGGGCAAGAATAAACCCATAGCCTCATACATGAGAAGCTGGGTAGCAATGCCAAATCGGGACATTTGGAGTCCAGAGATGGCAGAAAATCCATGTCTGTTCATTTCACCCAGTTAATGGACTCAGGAGTTATCCAGGGCAGAATAGGAAATTGTAGAAGTAATTCTACAGACAGAATGCCTGCAGAGAGGCAAAACCATCCTCTAGGCCTAAAAGAGAACTATTATTCCTAATGGTTGTCAGCTGGTTTGAGAACCCCTTCATGTAGCCACCCACAAACAAGAAATACGCCATCGTCGACTCGTTCTGCCAGGCACTAGAAATATATGGGGTAGGACACCATTCTTACTCTCAAGGAAGGGTCTACCCAAGTGGGACTGAAGGAAGCGCAGTGAGCCCTTACTGCATAGTGTGTTTGGCTCCGTGATAGACAGAAACAGGAATAGAGCAGGGCCCTGTAACTGGAGTATGTCTGTGTGAGCAGGGGAAAGTCAGACCTAGCATTGAAAGTTCAGAGTAAATATGGTAATAGAAAAAAAATGAAAACTTCTATGGATTTTAACGGGAGGGGGTTATCATATCTGGGGTAAAAGAAAGGCTTTATAGTCACAGGGACAAGATGTGGGCGTGGAGGATGGAGTAGGGCAAAAACAACAAGGAACTACATGCAGAGGAGACATCTTTAAAACTGAGTCTAGTGGGTCAGCTGTGGGAGGAGTTAAAGATGACTGACGGCTGGACCTGGAGGCCTGGAAGATTACGGTGCTTTTTCAAAGAATTAGAAGGTTCATGAGGAAGACAAGTGTGGCGTTGGATAGAAAAGAGACGGAAGGAGCAGTCTGGAGAATTTGGTTTCTGACCTTGGGCTTTGAAGAGTTGAGTGAGCTGTTTGGCAGGAAGTGGGTGGAGCTAGGGATACAGTGGAGCGGGAGGGTTCTGAAGATCACTGAGCAAAGGGAGAGTTTCCCTCTGGAATGCGTGTGGTCACCTGGTAGAGCTCTATCAATGAGTTCACTAGAAGCCAACTTTCAAGCAATTAAAGAGAAAGTGGGCAGTTGGCAAGATGTATTGACTGTTCTTTTGAGAAATATGGTAGCAAAGGGTAGGACTCTATTATCTTTGTCTCTGTGTCTGAGAATTGTAGTGCTTTATTGGTTCAATTAACTTTTGTTGAAACAAGGGAAAGTGAGGTATTGAATATTGGCTTAAGTGGAGTTAAGAGATGTTTCGGATTATTTGTTCTCGGATAGAAGAAATTTCTCTTGCACAGGGAAAAATATCTATTGCAAAAAGAAACATAAAAAGATGTGAAAAGGAAAAGACGGGATGGGACAGCATGCTGGAAAACTTTGGCAGGGTCTATATCAAGGGCATAGATAGAGGAGTTAAATTTGGAAAGGCACAAGGGACATTCTTCCAATGGATCAAGAGGAAAGGGGGAGGATATGGGTGGCGCTACTGAGAAATCATGAGAATGAGAGGTTCACATTGGAAGAACTTGAAGTTTGTAGGTTTATTCTTCTCAAAAATAAAAAAAATAAGGTCATCCCCTGTAAGTGAAGTGAGAGGAGGTTTGGGGTAAGAGGCAGGAAAATAGAAGGTTTTCAGTAGCTGTGTTGGCTATTACGTAGGAAGTGAATTAGTCAAGTTAAGGAGTAGAAATAAATTCCAAATGAGTTTTAAAAATTATAGGATTTGTGGTAGACCCAACCAATACAGTTATATGATTTCTCCAGCAATCCTTAGTTCCTGGGACTGGGGTGGAGAAAGACTGAGAGGGAGTACCCAGCCTTCTGGTTAGTAAGGACATGAGAGATTTCAGGGTACTAGTAAGTAGATAATGAGTTGACTCTGGGAGGTAAGGGAAACCATGAGTTGATAAAGGATCTGGGAAAGTAGAGAGAGACTAGTTAAGGAAGAGGGGCCTTAACAAGGATATAGGATGTTCCAGAAAGAGTGAGGGCCAGAGAAAGATGGAAGGAGAGAAGGCTTAATGGGAGGAATTTTAGTTAGAAGTTTTTTTGTTTTTTTTTTCCCTCATCAGGTCAAATCCCACATGGGCTGTGTACCTTATTTAATCATTTTCATCATGTTGGTTGGCTCGTCTCTAGGATTTCTGTGTTTGTTAGAATAGGATACCCTGGGAAAGGAAATGTAAAATCGTATCTGTCTTCTGCCACAGTTAAGACCACATTTGGAGTGTTGCATTTAGTTCCAGACATTTCTTTTAACTGTGTTTTCTCCACAAATCCTGTTGGCTGAACCTTGGAAATCCAGAATGTGACCACTTGTCTGCCATCATGCTGGTCCAGGTCACCATTATCTTGTGCGTGTATCATGACTCTGTTTTCCTCACCAGTCTCCCTTCTTCTGCTCTAACCTTTCCTGGGTCTGTTTTCCACAGGCAACTAAAGATAAACCTGCGGGTTGACCATGTCACTCTACTGCTGCAAACCATCCAGTGCCTTCCACCTCCCTGAGAGTAAAGGCTCAAGTCGTCACAATAACTTGCACCATCTGACGCTGTTACTTCTTTTGACCTCATCTGCTATTGCTTAACCCTTTGTCCTCTCCACTCCAACCACACAGGCTTTCTTGGTGTTTCGCGAGCATTCCAGGCATGTTCCTACCCCAGGACCTTTGCAGTTGCTGTTCCTTCTGTCTGGAATGTTCTGCTCAATATCTATGTGGCTAGCCCCTCCCTTCCTGTAGGTCTTTATCACCTTCATAGTAAGGCCTTCTTTGTCCATCCTATTTCACAGTGCTCCCCCTATTTCACCCCTATTCCCCTTCTCAGTTTTATATCACCTTGTAACATGCCATTAATTTTACTTTTTTTTTTTTTTTAAACTTCATGTCTCCTCCAATGAGAAGCTAAGTTCACAAGTTCAGGGATTTTTATTTCATTTGTTCATGGCTACAACTTCACTTTATACAGCAGTTCCTGACACATAGTGGGTGCTCAGTAATGGTCGCTGAACAAATGAATACTGAATTACCTGGCTATAAAAGTCACATATGCCCATTGTGGAATATTGGGAAAGCACAGAGACGTATAGAGAAGAAAATAAAAATAGTCCATAACTCTACCTAGAAATAATCTTCAGTAGTATTTCAGTGTACTCTCTTTTCCTTTTTCTTCCCCTATGCGTGCACAGTTGATGCATCAGTAGGGATACTGGTGAGTAGAATGTGATCACAGGAATATGACCAGGGTAAGGATCTGAAATCACACCATCTGAAGGACATTTTGAGGGATGCTTGACTTGGAGATTAGAAGGCTTTGGGGAGAATGATAAACGTTATAGATACTATAGTGTCTGAGACAAATTATACTTGTTCTATATAAATCTAGACTAGGGCAGAATCTACATTACTGAGGAAAGCTTCAGAAAGGGTGATTTTACCTCCATAGTAACATCATTTTTTTCCCCCCCCAATTGGCCTCCAACCAGTGGGGTTACATTTTAAAGGACTGAAAGTTTAACTAGAAATTCTATGGCCACGTTAGATATGTTTTACTTGAAGACTTTCTCTTGAGTAATCTCAGGTAGCAAAAACACATTTAAAAAGCTTTTAATGGTTTTAAACTGATAACAGTAAATTTGCTAAAATAGGACATTTCTTTTACTCTGGTGGATATTTTGTTTTTCATTTTCTGTAAGGTATACTTTCCTTATATAGTGATGACTTGTATGGAATATCTATTCAGTGTTTTCTTTGTTTTCCGTGTTATCGCACCATTGGTACTCCCATTTTAATTGTCATATTGTCTTGGAAGAATGTGAATTAGTCATGCATACGATGGCTCAGACAAGTAGTTCATTTTCTTTTAACAAAACTGTTTCTCTATTTTTAGAAACGTGCTACTCCAGAAACATCAGGAACACATTAAGCTACAGAATAACTAAGATTTTAAAGCCATGTTTGGAAGACCCTCTGTAAAGCCAATTGGTATAAACACAGCTAAGCTTGTCATGGTGATGATGTCATTTGTCCTGTAAACAGCTTTTAGCCTTTGGAGAATCATAGCAGACCTATCGGTAGAATTCATAAACAAGCCATTACAAAATACATACAAAGAAAAGTCAGTAATTTGAGTAATTTATGTTGAAAAATCACAGGGCATCTTGATGGATTTATAAATGAAGTATAGAACTAACAGTGTATGTAGTATTTTTACTTTGAAGCTATTGATATTTTGAGATTATTTTTATGAAGAGTGACATGAATTCTACTTGAATTGCTAAAGTTTTGTTAAGTCTGCCACAAGTTACATATTTTTATTCAGTGTAGATTTTAAATCAGTTTAAGGTAAAACTTTTTCTTTTAAATAAATTTGATGGTGTTTTAATCTCATTCACAAAATAAATTTTAAATTATTCCACATTCTATGCAAGCCTGACTTACTGCCTTAAAATTCATGTTATGGTTGCCTTTTCAGATAATATTCATGATACGTCAAGCATTTAAGGCTTGTTTTATACTTCAGTGAGTGGCCGTATATGGCATAAAACTAGACCTTCCTGTTATTATAAATGAAGTGCAATTATGTGTATTATAATAATGGAAGGTGAAATGGGAGACAGAGAATTTTGTAGCCATAACTATCCAGGCAACCCACCTTCGTGCTCTGAATTTATTTGGATTACCAAAATGATTGAGGGGATTTTTACTCCGGTCATTGTGGTTGGGTAATCTGGACTTTTCTTCAAATTTGATTTGAATGAAGCGCCTTAAACAGAAACATATGGGTGTGTAAAAGCCAGCATCAGAACTCTTACAAGGCAATAAAAAGAGTAATAAGAATTTATAATTGGATGGCATCTTTCATCCAGATGGGTTCAGCAGCATTTTAAAACCTTGTATAGAAAAGCAAGATAGACATACAATGGTGTGCTTTCCACGCACAGTTGTGGTCCAGTTAAGTGAAATTGGAAGTGTACAAAGCACCTCCCCCCTCCCCCCAGTCCTTTCACAACCACGGAGGTGCTGAAGGGAGAGCTAAAGAAAGTCGCTGGAACACAGAGCCCGAGCAGCCGGCTGCTTTCTTTATGAATTCTGCATCGGTGAGATGGGTCCATGATTTGGCCTCCTGGCCGGGCCCCCTTCGGCTCCCTCCTTAATTCTCGCCGATGTGCCACCCACCTTTGTCATCATCACCGAAATGTCTTTGCACTTACAGCTTTGGAAGTCGGTTAGTCAGCTGACATGTGGCAACTATTTTATGGACGCAGACTGAAAAGTTTTACACTCGGAAGAGGAGCCTACTTCCTAATAGGAACTAGATTGAGATAACAAGGGACATCAGAAAGCTCTGGAAGGCAGGGTCTGCATGTGTGTTGATGTATCAGGGGGCAGTGGAGCCTAGTGATGGTCACGGGCCCTGACCCCTGTGTGGGCCTCGCTCTCTGGAGGGTGTTTCATTCCATTCAAGTGGAGAGAGGTAGGTGTATGTTTTTGTCATTGTGACCTAGGTGACTCATTCTATGGTAGGATACTGAGAGACATTTTAAAAAATTCACTCGCCATGGGCTTGTCGTTCATTCATCATTTTATTGAAATTTTAACTTATAGCTAAAGGCAGCTCACGTGTGCACAAAACGTAGGGTCGGGGGAGGGAAACAGGGAGCCGCAACTGCGTAATGGGTTCGGGTTTCCGTTTGGGGTGATGAGAAGGTTTTGGAGCTGGACTGCGGTGGTGGTAGCACGGTGTCGTGAGTGTGCTAAGTGCCACGGAATCGCTCACTTGGAAAGGGTTTATGTCATGTTATGTGAATTTCACCTCCATTCAAAAATGGCGATAGAGAACTAAATATTTTTGAATGATGTTAAAAAAGCAGGTAATCGAGGTGTTATTTTTGCACATCAGACCTAGAATCGAAAAAGAACTGGAGAAACGCTGCTCCCTAAGACTCCCCAGATGGGGTTAGGGTCCGTGTCCGCAGGGGTCCTGTGGTGCTTACCGCACGGTCAGTGGTTCCCTGAGGATGCTGTGGCCCACACGTCCACAGCAGCAGAGCTCATTAGCAAAAACAAAATGTGATAGAGGGGAAGCGAGGCTGTCAGCAGCTTCAGTGGTCAGGAATGTGCTCTAGAATTACCTCTCCAAGAAACACGCTAATGATGTCTCAATGTCTCTAATGTTCAACTTGTTGGCTTTATTCATTGATTTCTTTCTATTCTCTCCTGCTTAAAAATAACTCAAAAGTTATTTCTAGAGCAGCACTGTCCAATGGAAATAGAAGGTGAGCTGCATACGTAATTTTACATTTTCTAGTAGCCACTTAAAAAAAAAGTAAAAGTGAGAAAAAGTTAGGTGAAATTAATTTTAATCACATATTTTCTTTGAATACTTTCTCTTGATACTGCCTCAACGTCTACCTGGAAAGCCCATTTTATCCAAAATAGAATCTTTCCAATGTGTAATCAATATAAAAATGATTAATGAGATATTTCACTTTCTTTCGTTGTCCTAAATCTTAAAAATCCAGTGTGTATTTCACACTTTACATTGGACCAGCCACCTTTCAAGTGGTCGGTAGCCACATGTGGCTACCGTAGGGACAATGCAGATCTAGAAGTTACTATTTTTGTTGGCTTCTCTGTGGGCACAGGAGAGGTTCGGCAAGCTGCCAGGCAGGTAGACAACGAGAACCATCACAACATATGTTCCTATGGAGCGTCAACGTCCATATCGTTAATGGGCCTGTACAAATAGGTCCGCTCCTGACCTCACAATATGTGCGTGAAGGAAAAGAAGTGTTATTCTCTTTTCTGTTTTGTGTGTGAGAAACCTGAGATTCTGAGAGCTAAGTAAGCTCATTTATTCCTGCCTAGGAAGGCGGGACCTCTGTCTGGCTTCCTACTTGTCCTGGCTAGACTCTGGGCAGTTTTATTTGTGGGGGGAAAGGATTTATGCAACTGCGAAGGGAACTCAGCCCGGTTTTACAGAATAGAAAGTGAATCCTAGAGAACTACAGTAGCTGTCCTTGTTACATGGTAGTCAACAGTAGAGCTTGGATAAGACCCCACCGAAGGCTCCTTCAACTTCCAGGTTACAGCCGTGAACCCAGGACATCTTCCGTCCCCACTTTCCCCCCTTCTCCTGGACAGCACCAGTCATGCCTGGCCATGTGGCTGGAAGCAAAGGGCCGTAGTATGTGGTGAATTTGCACGACCCCATTGAAACCATGGAAGCTGACCGACTGGCCCACTGCCTTGACCAGTTAGTCCTCGGCCAAGGGAATTGCCCAGATAGCGCCTCTTCTCTTACAGGTGTGAAGTGAGTGGTGACTGGACCGAAGTCCATTTCTCATTAGACCACTTGGACACATTTCCATCTCCATGGTCTGAGGGCTGGGAAGAGGGAGGACCAACTAGACCCAGGAATGCATTTAATTCTGTTTCTCCCATAGCACTAAATCCTGAGATATAATTGACCAAAACAAAAAGTGCATGTGTTCAATTTATCAATGCATTTTTGTTGTTTTGTTGTTTTTGTGGTTAAGTGAAACTTGCAAAAAGAAATTTCAGGATTGGAATAATTTCAATCAAATCAGTTTGGCATTTTAAAATACAGATTAATCACGGCTAATTGCAGTTTTTATCTAGCATTTTGAAATACGAATACCAGTGAGACCCACAGTATCTAGTCTGCTCATGCATGCTTCCACCCACCACCCATAGTGCCGCAGCTTCTGTGTTGGGTTCTGAACTTTCCAAACTGTATCATGGTGGATATAGCTGTGCAAACAAGTGGCCTTACAAAGAGGATGGACAAAATGCTAGGGGCAGAAGAGGGGGTGACATTCCATGGGAAAACTTTACTTAGGAGGTGAGGCGAGATCTGGTACAGAAGAATGAAGAGGTGTCCTCAAGATAGCTAAGAAGAAGGAAGAGTATTTTAGGCCTAAGAGAGTAACTGTTCTGGAAACCACTGTTATTTTCATGTGGGCTACTTCCCCAGAAGGTTCACCTTTGGTGTGATCTGGTGAGCTTTCCAGTTTACCCTGGATGGAGCTATTGCTGTGTGGCTCTGGTGGCTCCCAGGACCCTACGTGTATGTTAGGTTTGGTGGGGGACAGCCTCACCATCTACCTGGAGAGTCCATTTTCAGGGCTAGTGTACCAACAAGGTATTCAGTCCCAGTCTGATGGAAGGCCTCTTGTCAGCTCCTTCCATCGGGTTGCAGAGGAAACTGACGGCTCACGACCCATGAATGCTTATCATCAGATATAAAAAACCTAGAGTTGGGTCCAGAGACAGCTGCTTAGGCAGGGCAGAGAAGCAGAGAGGACGAGATGTGAAAAAGCACCAAGAAGATAGTGTTGATAAAAAAACATGCATTTCTTTTTATTGGTTGACGATGTGATTTCCACAGGAAGTTCCTTCTAACCCTGAAATTCCATAGCATTTTATCTGTATCTCTCATATGAAAAGAGAGGTTGCACCAAAATCAAACACTTGAACTTGTAAACACAAGTGAATGTATGGGGCCAACAGTACAGAATACAGTGGTACCTTGGTTTTCGAACGTCTCCATTGACGAACATTTTGGTTTATGAATGCCGTAAACCTGGAAGTAAATGCTTCGGTTTTCGAGCACAACTCAGACATTGAACATGTCATATGGCTTCCGCTGAGTGCAAGATCCTGAGGCCCAGCTGTCGGCTGTTTTCGAACGTTTCAGAACTCGTGGATTACATTAGAAAACCGAGATACCACTGTATTTGCAATTGCGATTGAATTGAAAAATCTAGAAATAGCAATTTTCAGCAGTGAACACATCCTACTTTCATTACCAGTGTTTAATTCCCTGCAAGGTCTTCAAATGTAAGGTACACCCCTGATTATCTTTGGGTCTGCCAGGTTGCCCAGCTCTTAGATTTACACATTGTGGGTTATGTACAAATACCTGCTACCTGAAGGAATGAATGAGGGAATGAAGAAAGGTGCTTTGGAAAAAAACCACAGAAAATCATGAAATAGTCACCAGTGTAAGATATCAAATGTTGTCTGTAATAGGTGCTTACAGAATCTTTTATTTTTAATTCAATTTTTCTTTATAATTGTGATAAAATTTACCATTTGAACCATTTTTAAAGTGTACAGTTCGGTAATGATAAGTGTGTTCACACTGTTGTGAAACCAATCTCTAGAACTTTCTCATCTTGCAAAACTGAAACTCAGTACCATTAATCAACAATTTTACATTCTCTCCTTTCCCCAGCCCCTGGCAACCAGCATTCTGCTTTCTGTCTCTGTGAATTCAGCTATTCTAGGTGCCTCATATAAGTGGAATCATAACAGTATTTGTCTTTGTGCCTGGCTTATTTCATTTAGCCTGATGTCCTCAAGATTTAGCCACGTGGTCTGTGTCAGAATCGTCCTCCCTTTTAAGGCTGAATACTATTCCATTGTATGTACAGACCACATTTTATTTATCCGTTCATCAATTGATGGACACTTGGTTGCTTCCACCTTTTGGCTACTATGAATAATGCTGCTATGAACAGGGGTGTACAGATATCTCTTCAAGATTCTGCTTTCATTTTGGGGGCATATATACCCTAAAGTGGAACTGCTAGGTTTTAGCTTAATTCTATGTTTAATGTTTTAAGAAACCGCCGTACTGTTTTCCGTAGCAGCTGCACCATTTTACATTCCCAACAGTGCACAGGATTCCCATTTCTCCACATCCTCTCCACTTGTGATTTTCTGATTTTATTTTTGTTTTGATAGTAGCCATCCGCATGGATCTGAGATGTGAAATCCTTTGTGAGATTAAGGAATGAAGCCATTGAGTGCCGTGCCGCTTGCTTGCCTTCAGTCAGTTGATGCCTTTTAAGAAATCATCCTTCAAAGCAGACTGTTATGTGTGACTTCTGAGAACTCTTTGAATCATGTTGTTTTGACAATAGCAACTTTGATGAGACTCCCCAAAGTACCTCCTCTCCCAAACCTTAAAAATAGAAATTTTTTTTTTTTTTTAATCACAAATTGGTCTTCTGTGAATAATGACTTACAGGCCCATGCAGAGGTTAAGATTAGTCGGTAAATCATCCAGAGATTGTACATAGAGAATGAGGATCAGAAGAGACCCTCATCGTGTTGTCTGTCCTGGGAAGTACTTGACTAAAGGAGCTGTCCAGCAGGAGAGGCGCCTTAGAGAGGGTTTATCGGCACAGAATGTAGTACAACTCTTTGTTGCTGTACAAGTAGCAGCGAAGTGTTTGGTGTGTGTGTGTGTGTGTGTGTGTGTGTGTGTGTGTGTGTGTGCACGCGTGCGCCAGGGTAATGTTTCTTGTGTAGGAAAAAAAGGGCTCTGTTTACTGCCGAAACTCCCCTTGCTTACTGCATGAGAAAAAGTATACACATGCAGAAGGCAAGCCGTTTTAAGAGCGTGGATAATGTGACATCACCCAGCAGTTACATATCAGTTGGGCCGCTAGCTGGTCTGAGAGCAGTTTGCAATGAGTTATGAGGCTCTGAAACTTTCTAAGTGAGTTTACGCCCTTTGTGGCATGATATGAAGACTTTCGTTTAGCCTGTTTGTTTTAATGAGGTATTGCAGTGTAGCACACTCAAATGAAAAACACATGATGTACCCCCAGGCAAGAGAGAAGCAATAACTCCGCAGATTTTTGAAGAAGACTAGTCATACCACAGGCTACCATTATAACAGAAAAAATAACAAGAATTTTAATACAGTTGTCTGGCCAAATATATTAATTTAAACTGAATGCCTTTTAAAAAATATTATAGCTGTGAGGCAGGACGTTCCATTGGCAAGCATCTTCAAAACCTTCATTTTAGAGGATTCATTGAAAAATACTGACGTGTGGCAGCTCTTGCTGCTGGTACATGCATTTGGAAGGACCACTGAAAAGGTTTTGATCATTTATGTAAGGCTTCCTTGAGTTTGCACAAAGAAACTAACAGAGGAAGAGATGCATTTTTAAACGGGTTGACTTCTTTGTGTTTACATAAGAGCATGGCTGATCTACTGACCACTGGAGAATTCTAGACAAAGAACTCGGGGCTGTGCCTTCCAGGTCAGCCTTGCTGTTGCCTTGGTCACGTGATGCCTGGAGTTCAAAATACTGAGTCAGATTTTGTTTGTCTTGTTTGGAAATGTTTTTAGAACAATGTTCTGTGACCTTGCTTGGGGATTAGCCCTGGGTTCTAGTAACTCCTGTTTGAGAAAAGTACTTGAAATCTGAAATCTCAAAGCACTCTACTTCATTTTAGTTCAGCAAGTATTTTGCTGACTTCCAGGTCCTGGGGACACAGAGATGAAAAAGAGATGGCACCCTCAGGAAACTCTGGAGCTTAATTACTAAGTAGTTAATTTTTACCCCAAATCCCTAAAGTCAGGTGACAACTGACAGAGCCCTCGGAGGCTTATTGGGGCAATTGATGTAATTTTATTGTTCGATGTCTTTCTATTGCTTTTGAGTCTGTCACAGTGAATGAGGGCATCAAATGCTAGTGACTTCTGCTGTCTAAAGATGGCTCAATTCCAGGTGTTCCGAGCTGGGAGCCAGCTGAGAGCCTGTGCTGCCGGTGATGTCATCAGAGCTCTCCTTTGCACAATACCTCAGGTGACGGGGGTGATCTGTTCTCAGCTTGAACACCTTGAGCGTGGGACTAAAATCAGAAATCTTTGCTTTTAGCTGCTTTTCCCACTCCACTTTCCAGAAGCTTCTCTTGATGCTCCAGCCTTTCACGGAAAACCCCCCTTTAGAATCCTCTACAAAGAGTCTCCTGTTTCAGATGAAAGGATAACACAAGGTGTCCAGGCTTCTTTCAGTTTTATGAAAGAACCTTTAGCAGTGATTTCAGCAGTTCTTTCCCATCAGTTGAAATGGAAGCCCACAACCACGTTTTCACCCCCACAACCACGTTTTCACCCTTAATGTACTCTTCATCTTTAGCTATTGGGTCTTTGTTATTTGAAAAGAAAAAAATGGTGTTTTTTCCCCTCGCAGCTCAAATTAAGTCAGACATGAACACTTTTGACTCATGTATTAATAGTTCATCTTGTCAAAGCTTCCATGTGTCCAATTATCATAGGTTTTACTGTCTGTATCTGTGAATAATGGAAGAAGGTCTCCTCCTTTGTTATTTCAGATTGTCTGAACAAGGATCGAGAGCTTTCTTTCTCTCTCGCTCTGGTCTCTTCGCGGACTACTATTGTTCTAAAAGCCAAGAAAATACAAAATGTTGGTTCTTACATGGCCACAGCGTGGCTTTGTATTGAGAGGTAAAAGACAGAAATCATATAATACTCTTTTACATTGTTGCATGAGTTTTTCTGTCTTGAAATGAACTGAATTGTCTACACAGCGGTTTCAGTTGAAAGAAAGACTTTGTGACGCTCTTTCTGGACTGGGTTCTGTTTAACACCCTGCACTGGGTTTTGTCTGGACTGCATCTCCCCGAGCTCACAGACCCCATGATGTGTCCGCAGACATTCACACCGAGGCACTGGGCTCTGAAGAGTGGTACGGACATTTCCCCCAGCTTTGTTTGTTCTCATTTTGTCTGTGGGCCATGATTTTTTAAAAGTTGAATTCAAATTTGCAGCTTTTAAGAAAAACACCCCACAAGAATGTGATTTTTAATCTCTTGAGATTTGTTTGCCCCGTCCTTCATATAAAATAGCAATTGACTTGATATATCCAAGCTAGATTTATAAAACAACTAAAACTTATGTCTCTTTATTCAGTTCGGTTTTTTGAAAAATCTTTACCAGATAAGGAAGAGCACATTCTACCAAAGCAAAGGAGAGGTTTTTACCTCTGGCAAGTCTGAGGAGTCAGGGTGGCTTTTTACACAGACCCTTCTTCAGAGTGTCAAGGAAGGGTCAATCCTTGTTTTAAGTGGTAATTTTAGCCTTCAGCCAGATTCCAGTCTTGAAAAAAAGACCGGAAAAATTGTGTTGCCACATGTTGAGTGATGTCATCAGGCGTGGGAGGTTACCTAGAGAAGATGGAGAATCTTACAGCTTATTTTATTTGTGAACTGTTTCTGATTATCCCAGTTGAGGGAGGGTCACTTTGAATAATGATGCCTTGACATCTCTTTCATGGGGAATCTACACCACTGGTCACCAGATGTGTTAGGGCAGGCGCTTCAAGCTTTCCCATGGTCCTGTGGGCGACCCGCATTCAGATGCTGCTTTCCGTGTTCCTTCTTGTTGAAGGAAGGTGAAACCTAAAGCCCACTCTCCCTGCCTACTACCCCAATGACAGAAAGTTTTAGTATATGCCGAGTTATTATTAATAGTCACGTCTGTGGGCCAGTCGTTCTATGGGCAGAAATGTTTGTTCTGGGCTGTGGTTCAGCCTGTGTCCCAGCAGAACTCTACAGATCCTTTTGGGCTAAATATTAAATGCTATGAGCGTTTTCTGAGATGGTAATTTTCATGTTTCCGCATAACTACAAAATCCTAGAGTAGAAACCTTGAAGAGACATTGAAGTTCATTTGCTCTTGAAGATCTTTACATTTTCAACTTTCCTGTTAGACTCCTGAAAACTATACAGTGAATCCTATGGAAGTCAGATTCACTATTTAGAGAAAGCTTGCTCTCCAGCCTTCTCTCCTTGTTATCAGGAACAGCGATGCACCAGCTGAGTATGTAACTGTCCGTGTATTAGCGCTTTAGGGGAATGAAGATGTCTGCACCTTTCCCAGAAACCTAACAGTGTAGATCCTAGGTTGGGAGAAACTTAGAGCTCTACCTGCCGGTCCTTCACCCAACTAGCGAATCTTGTCCACAGATTCCTGACAGATGGCTATGCGACCTTTCCTTGCCTCTTTCTTCCATTGCAGGAGCCTTTCAGCCTTTCTGCAAAGTTCACAACCTTGGTCTTAGGTAAACCCTCTGGAACTATTCGAGCCACAAAAAATAAGGAAATTCTTTTTCCACATGGAACCTTTCAAATATTTCAGGACAACAGCCTCATGCCTCTTCTATCCTCATTTTTTTTCTTTCCCAAGGCAGTTTTCCTAGTTTCCTCCATGGGTCTTTCCCAGGATTTCTGTTTCTGTTGCCATCCTGGCTGTCCGCCCATGGATATATTCCCAAGGCTAGCATCACTTATTAAAATACTATCATTTCATTCTGTGCTGGTCAGACTACAACTAAAAGTAAATGCAATATTTCAGATTTGATCCAAGCAACAGCGTGTAGGGTTTCTCAAACTGTAGGGAGTCTCTGTCTGAGTCACTTACAATGTGTAATAAGAGCCCATTGCTCCCTGTTCTGAGTTTACTACCTAATTTTTCCCCCATATGAGAAGAGCTTTTACTGGAGAACCTCTCTCTTTGTATATATGTGGTTATCTAAATAATTACTTGCTCATTTAAAAAGTGTAAATAATAAGCAAAAATGTAAAGAATCAAGTAAAAAAAAATAGTCTGGGACCCTACCATCCAGAAATAAGAATGCTAGAATATGCCACTCAACATGAAAAAAGGAAACAAAACAAACAAAAAACAACGTATAATATAGGCTCCGTATGTGTAAAATTATATGTATGTACATTTTTATGTTTAAAGTTATGAAAGGATGGCTACCAAAATGTACCAAGTGATTTGACTTTTTATAAAAAGAATGTGTATGTCTATATTTTATGCCTCTGTGTATCTACATCTATATTTGTATCTGTGTATCTGTATATCTATATTATCTATATTTATATCTATATGTGTGACTATCAGAAGGGACCAAACAAATACCTAATGTGGTGATGTGTATCTTGACAGAGGATGTAAAGGTACACGTTAGTGTATTAGATATTTGATTCTAATTTAATATTCTGTTGAACTTCATATAGTTAACATAGCTTCTGTCTAAGAAAAGAATCGATCCTTCCCCCTAACCATTCACCCAGTTGTTTAGGCCCCAAACCTTGGTATCGTTGTTTACTCCTCTTTCCCTCATATCCAATCCTACAGAACAATACAAGTTCTGTATGCTCTGCCTTCAAAATACATCCCAAGGTGCCCACTCCTCACCCCTTACACCACCAGCACCTTAATTCAAGTCACTAGGTCATTCTCTTGGACACTAAAATAACCGCCCCCTCACCCCCCCACTTCCACTCTTGGCCCCCTCTAGGCTCGTCTCCACACAAAAGTCAGAATGTATTCCTCAGAGTGCAAATCAGGTGATATCACGGCCCTGCTAAAATTGTCCCATGTGTCCCTTGGCAGTTTGAATAAAAACCAAACTCCTTCTCATGTTCTAAGGCCCTGCATGATTTAGCCTGCCCCCAGAACCACTAGCTCACTGGATCTTGCTGATTCTAGAATGTTCTAAGCTCATTTGCACCTCAGGGCCCTGTGCTCACTGCTTCCCGTGCCCAGAACACTCCATAAATTGTAATGGCTTTCTCCTTCACATTAGTCAACTCTCTGCCCAAGAGTCACGTAGAGGAACTCACACTATCCAAAAAGAGCCGTTTCTTATCTCCTGGCTGCTTTTACTTTTTTTTTTTTTTTTTTTTTTAAATATCTTCATCTGACACCAGAGGCCTGTTGATCTTACCTCTGTTGATTGTGTCTTCGTCTATGACATTTATATTATGTGTAGTGATCGTTTCTCCCTTGAATGACCTCTGGGGGCAGCATTATGCACTTGGTGTCTGAGTTTGTACCCAACGTAGATGGTGAGTGACAAGATCAAGGTGTGTAAGAGGGCACAAGAGCCACTCAGGCACCATAAGCAACTTTTCGTGGTTTGAGAACTTTCCTTTTTGTTCCTGTCTCTTGATGTGTACACCTGAGCCCACAGGTTGTGGTTGAATTAGAAATGCCTCGTGTTCTGGCCCTGAGGAGTGAAAAGAATGGTGGGTGGGTCCCTGGTTTGGTCCATCCTACCAGCAATGCAAGAAAACCTGGGAAAGCCGGTGACCCCATTAATGGAGCTCTGAGGAAGTGTGCCATCAGAGTCACGCTGGAGTAACAAATTCATTCCAAATCTTAGTGGCTTAACCTAACAAGAACTGGTTTCATGTACTACCATATATAGTCACTCAGACTGACAGATGTTCTGCCATCTTATGATAACATTGTGTCAACACATGGCTTCCGGAACCACATCAGCATGGGAGAGAAGAGCACATAGAGCTTGCCCCATTATATATGATACCTGGAAACACAGGCAAGGGGCCAGAGCCTACCGTGTTTCCCTGAAAATAAGACCTAACCGGACCATCAGCTCTAATGCAGCTTTTGGAGCAAAAATTAATATAAGACCTGGTTTTATTTTAATATAAGACCGGCTATAATATAATATAATATATACCAGGTCTTATGTTAATTTTTGCTCCAAAAGGTGCATTAGAGCTGATGATCTGGCTAGGTCTTATTTTCGGGGAAACCCGGTATCACATGGTCCCACATAACTGCCAGGGCTTGGAATTGTCCAGTGTGCCAGGAGTTTACTAAGATATTCATTAAGTTTAAAAACTTTTTAAAAAGGTAGTAGAAATAAATAAATAAATATTTTAAAAAGTTTATTAAGAAATTCATTAAGCTTAAAATGCTTTAAAAATAACAAATAAAATAAATAGAAAAAAGTTTATTTAGAAATTCATTAAATATTTAAGCATGATGAATTTCTTAGTAACTTTCTACAAGTAGCTCATTTCCTAAACAAACAAACAAACAAACACTTGAGCGACTGAAGATTTTAGTGTTAATACCTGAACTGAGATCCCAGTACCAGCCATCTACACTGGTTTATTTATAGCAGATAGCCATAGGCCACCTAACCACAGGATTCTAACTGTGACCTAGTCATACCTCTAAGTGACAAGTGATTAATTGTAGTAAGCCCAAGAAAGACCCCTGGAAAGATTCTTGTTTTTAATTCAGAATTTTTACACCATGTAGTAATTGGTTGGCCTCAAGTCTTGTAAAAATGCTTAACTCCTCAGAAACCATCCCCATAGGATGGGTTGAAAACATGCGATTAACAAAGTTGGCTTCTGAGAACTAAATTTCAAGCCTATCCATCTGTTGGATCAAAACTCAACATCTGATTTCTCCTCAGTGAACTTCAGATGAGGGTGTTTCAATGAAACGTTTGGATAGGTTTCAGGGTAAATTACTATACCATTAACTACTGCTAGGTTACTGGGGTGATTTAAATGTGGCAGTGTATCTGAAAACAATTTATAAATTGTAAGCCTGATAATACAGTGTGAGGCACAAATGTGGCATCATTAATTAGAAACTTTTAAAACGTTTATATCCCTTGACTTAATAATATTTCTAGGATTTTTCCTAAGTAACTAATTGGACAGGTTTAAAAAGATCTTTGTTCTTAATATTGGAATATTGGAATTGACCTAATTTTCCACTAATGCGAAAGTGGTACAGTCATTCAACAGTTTTCATTTGAGCGTGTGCTATATGCTAAGCAGTGTTCTTGACATTGGTTAAAGGTAAGGGAGACAATTACCAGGGTCATTAAGTAAAATATACAGAAGGTAATAAGTGAGGTGGAAAAAATCAAGCAGAGAGAAACAGGAGTACTGAGGGGAGGGAGTGTGAGTATTTCATAGAGCGGTAAGGGGGGCTGAGGAGAGGCGACCTCTGAGCAGACACTTGGGGAAGGTGAGGGAGCCTTACTGATAAATAGGGGAAAGACACATTTTGGGCAGAAGGAACGAGGACAAAGGCACAGAGGTGGGAATGTGCCCTAAGTTAGAAAAACCAATAAGGAGTAATCTCTGGCCAACCATACGAGGGAGTCCTAGGCAGCCATTAAAATAATGATGTAAAGCTGTATGTATTCAAATGGAAAGACGGCCATGCTGTGATTACAGAAAAAAGCAAATTTTAAAATAATGTGCATAGATCTCATTGTTTTTCGATGAGAAACTTTACACATAGCTATTTGTAACATATATTTAGAAAAAATACCTGACAGCATGTAACGTAAAAGGTGGACAGTGATTTTCTTGTTTATTTTTTACCTAAAATAATCTGCTATGCATTTTAATTGTAATGCAGACATAATATATTTTTATAATTAAAAGATCATTCTATTATTGATACTAATATAGTACTCTAAATGAAGCTAAATATTTTAGTTAAATCTTGTCAGGAAAGATATTTAAATATTAATCATACTGAACTCAATAAACGGTCATTTTTGTAAGGTTCGCTATAGCTTTCTAGTACATAATACTAAACAACCTGTTGTGAGTTGAATTGTGTCTTCACGAAATTCATATATTGAAGTTCTAACCCTCAGTACATTAGCATGTAAATTTATTTAGAAATAAGGTCATCGCAGAGGTACTTAGTTAAGGTGAAGTCATACTGGAGTAGGGTGGGCCCTAATTCAATATAACGGGTGTCCTTATCAAAAGGGGAAATTTGGAGATAGACACACACACACACACACACACACACACATACACACACAGGAAATGCCATGTGAAGATGAAGGCAGAGTTCTGGGTCATACTTCGATAAGCCAAGGAAAGCCAAAGATGGCCAACAAACCGCCAGAAGCTAGGAGACAGGATGGAACAGATTCTCCCTCACAACCCCTCTGACACCATCTTGGACTTCTGGCCTCCAGAAACGTGAGACAGTAGATTTCTATTGTTTCAGCCACCCAGTCTGTGGTACTTTGTTATGGCTGGCCTAGGACACTTGTACACCACCCTGCTGGGAGTGAAGTCACTTAATAATCTGGAGATTCATGTGCCTAACTCATTGGCGTATTGAAGACAATCCCACAAAATTTACACATTATTGTTGTCACATTACGGTTTCACCCGGGTAGTTGTTTAGTAACCTCTGACCTCAAAGCTTTTCCGGGCAAGACCATTCATACAATATTCATTCGCCCTTTGGTATTTAACAGATCTGCTGTCTGTGGAAAGTTCCAGCTCTTTCTTTGGCTTCCCTCTAAGAGAGTGGGGGTGGGGCTCCATTAATAAGCAGAAGCAGAAAACGTGGTGGGTCGCCTTTCAGTCAGCCGCAATCAATGCCTCGTGTCCTCTTCAGACCCTCACTTGTGACCACAGTCCTGTTTGTCATCAGCTGCTGCCAACATCCCGGCTGGGAAATTGATATTCTCAGGAATGATTTAGGGATTATTTGACCAGTCATTCCTCAGCGTTCACTAAGCATTATCCTGCACTAAGCAGGCAGGAAGTTATTTACCACAAGGGTTTTCAGACTGGAGGGTGTGTTTCAAAGCCAACTTCCTGGCCTACCTCAGAAATTCTGATTCGGGAGGTCTGGGGAGGGGCCCCGTGCATTTCATCCAACAAACTCCCTCCCCCCATGGTGCTCCTACTGCTGCTCTGGTGACCACACTTTGAGTAGCTCTGGCTATAGAACTTTCTTGTCCTCAGTCCAGGTGGAATTTTCTTCCCACATCTCCAGTTTAACATTCTGTCCTTGAATTTCATCCAGGCCCATGTGGGATGGACCCTGTTTGAAGTGTTTGTGGCCATTTCAGAGAAGTCCACTCAAGGGTTTTGCTCATTTTGTTGCTCAGTGTCCCTCTTGGGAAATTACTCTCGGATCTGAAGATCCAGACAAATGGACTCTTCTTATGAATTGGTGGACTTCTAGTGAATGGCAAGAGTTCTGTAAGTCATCGTCTTTCCTCCATTACCTTGTCTAATAAGATGCCCAGAACTAAGATTTTTCTCAATTGCTATGGCCTTGCTCAGGTAGAATTCTTAACATAATTTTTCAATTCTTAATATTATTTTGCTGCTTGATTTTGTACTTTCATATGTCCTAATAATATTTGTATACCTGTACTTTTTATTATTTTATTTTTTAAATAATGTTTTTATTTTTCAATTATAGTTGACATACAATATTATATTAGTTTCAGGTGTACAACATAGCGATTAGACATTTCTGTAAATTATACTCATATAACTTAGTACCTATCTGACACCATGTGTAGTTATTACAATATTATTGACTATATTCTTTATGCTATATGTTACATCCCCATGACATTTTGTAACTACCAATTTGTACTTCTTAATCCCTTTCTCCTATTCACCAGCCCCCGGACCCCACATCTGGCAACCATCAAAATGTTATTTGCATCTATGAGTTTGTTTCTGTTTTGTTTGTTCCTTTATTTTGTTCTTTAGATTCCACATATAAGTGAGATCACATGGCATTTGTCTTTTTCTGTCTAACTTACTCCCTTCAGCACAATACCCTCTAGGTCCATCCATGTTGTTGCAGATGGCAAGATTTCATTCTTTTTTATGGCTGAGTAATATTCCACTGTATTTATGTACCACCTCTTCTTTATTCATTCATCCATTCAGGGACACCCAGGTTTCTTCCACATCTTGGCTCGTGTAAACAATGCTGCATTGAGCGTGTGGCTGTACATGTCCCTTCAAAGTAGTATTTTGGGATTCTTTGAATAAATACCCAGAAGTGGGATTACTGGGTCCTTCTTTGTTCTTATAGCCTTTGTTTTAAAGTCTTTTTTTTTTTTTTTTCTGGTATAACTATTGCTACCCCAGCTTTTTTTTCGTTTCCATTTTCATGAAATATCTTTTTCTATCCCTTTACTTTCAGTCTGTGTGTGTCTTTTGATCTGAAGTGGGTCTCTTGTAGGCAGCATATGCAATAGTCTTGTTTTCCTATCCATTCAGCTACCCTATGTCTTTTGATTGGGGCATTTAATCCATATACGTTGAAAGTAATTGTTGATAGATATGTAGTTATTGCCATTTTATTATTTATATTTTTGATCTTTTTTCCCCTCTTCTTTTTCTTAAAGAAATCCCTTTAACATTTTTTTTGCAATATTGGTTTTGTGGTGAACTCCTTTAGCTCTTTTTTGTCTGGGAAGCTCTTTATCTGATCTGTCCTTCAATTCTAAATGATAACTTTGCTGGGTACAGTAATCTTGGTTGCAGGTCCTTGCTTTTTCTGGAACTTTGTTCTGTTCTTTCATTTGGGACATATTTCTTTGTTTCCCCATTTTGGCTGCCTCTTTATGTTTGTTTCTATATATTAGGTAGGGCTGCTATGCCTCCTGGTTTTAGTAGAGTGGCCTTATGTAGTAGGTGTCCTGTGGGTCCCAGTGGCACAGTCTCCCTGGTCATCAGAGCCGGGTGTTCCAGGTTAGTCCCTTGTGTGGGTTGTGTGTGCCCAACTGTTATAGTTGAGCCTTGGTTGCTGTTTGCACATCAGTAGGAGGGATTGACTCTCAGGCTGATTGGTTATGAGGACTGGCCGTGACTACAGTGGAGGAGCTGTTGTGCAAGGGCTGACCCTATGGAGCAGGATTTGTTTAGTGGGGCTCTGGTGTCTGCCCAGTCTACCCTTTGGGTATGTCACTTGTAGAGGTGTTTGGGTGATGCTCTGGTGTGCTCTGAAGCTGGCCACTGGGTGTGTTGGTCCTGGGGCGTTTTAGGAGGGGCTCTGGTATAGGCCAAGGTCAGCCACAGTCTGTGCCCTGCCCACCACATGGTATGAGTTACAAAGTGATCTGCAGATGGTCAGCACTTGTGCTGGGCTTGAAGGTGCCTGGGAGAGGCTAAGCTGTGAACCGGAGACAGCTGCCACTAGTGTGGTGTTGGGGGCTCCTCAGCAAGAGGTATAGGGCATGCTGAGGCCAGTTACTGCTTATTTGGAGTTTATGAACCTTTAAGAGATTTTAGGAAAGTCCACAGCATAAGCCAAGATAGGCTGTTTGCATGGAAAAGCCACTGGAAGCAGTCTGGGTAGGTCTGCAAGTTGGATGGGGCGGGGTCTCAGGAAATCACCAGGGTGGGGCAGTGTTAACTAGGTTGATAGTGACTCAGTATAGTGGCTGCCTGCATCTGCATGCTGGGAGAAGGGAGGACTCAACAAAGGAACAATGGCTTTTGCCATCACTTCTGCTTAGAAAAAAGCTGCCCTCCACCCTGAAGCCAGATAATTAGTTCCTCCCTGTATGTCCCTGGTGCCTTTCAAGCTGCCACCCCAGCACTGGAGCTCAGAGTTAGTGAGTCCAGCAGTGAGTAAACCCTTGTGCGGGACCTATAACAGGAACGTTTGGGACTGCAGCCACCTTCATCTCACTCAGTGACAATCTTTGCTGGTTTTCACAACCAGAAGTTGTGGGGATTTTTCTCCAGCACTGGAGCTCTGGGCTGGGGAGCCTGGTTTGGGGCTGGGACCTCTTGCTCCTCAGATGGGACCCCCCACAGCCGAGGTATCCCTCTCAATTTTTAATGGCCACACGAGGGTGTGGGATCACTCCACCATAGAGTTACTATTTTCTGCCCCTCCTACCATTTTCCACCCCTCATACCAGTCTCCATGTGGATTCTTCTATATGTCCTTAGTTGTAGGACTTCTGTTCAGCTAGACTTAGGTGGTTCTCAATGATAGTTGTTCTGTAGTTTAGTTGTAACTTTGATGTGGTCCTGAGAGGAGGCAAGCACAGCATTCACCTATTCACCATCTTGATTGGAACCCTATTCTTTTTTTTTTTAAGTAACATTTTTATTACAAAGTTAATAGTGGTAGACATTTTAATAAATATAGTTAGTAAAAAGAAAACAAAACCCTCCTTAGCTCCATCACTTGGAAATAATATCTATTGATATTTTTAGGTATTAGTCTTCTAATTAATATAACTTTATTTTAATTAAATTCTATACATTAACATATAAGTGTAACATGTTTATTTTAAAAATTAAAATGACTTAAATTACTAATATAAAAAATATTTTACTTAGAGTTTTATTAACCTTTCTGTTTATCAACATAATCATTACCTTGTTCTGTCCTGACATTGTCTCCAAAGACATGTATAGACTCTTAATAGATTTTTACAGTCCGATTTTGACTCTTAGTTTTTCACTGTCACAGACAAAATTATAATTAATATTGTAGTTGATACATCCAGTGTATCCAGTATAAAATTCTATCTAGAAAGGGACTTATTAAATGAGAGAGAGAGAAAGAGAGAGAGAGGTGCAGAGTGGAGCTTACATCTTTTTCTGAATCACCTCTGGCTCTGTTTTCCTGCTTCCAGGAATTTGGTCCATTCATGGATTATTTCACTCTCCTTGCCATGCATTCATTGTCCTCCAGCCTCATCCCAGAGGGAGAAGATCCCCTTTCCTTGGGTTTCCTCAGCACTCCCTCACACACAGCATCTGTGTGTGCAACAGACCACATCCTTCTATTTCTTCATCCCTCTCTTCTACAAGACTCTCTTTACAACTCCACATCTCTTTGAATTGATGCCTCCACCCTAGAGTTACTATTTTCCCCACATTAGTCCAAACAGTATTGTGTTAAAATAAGGGATTCCTAATGAGCTTGATGTTTTTCTCCAACCCCTCACTGATTCAAAAGTCTACCTTTAATATCCAAACACCCATATCTTAATCAAAGGTGTGATTGCTTAAAGGATTGGTAAAGATAGCGAGAGTTCAGGCTGGCTGGCTTGCTTTCTTTCTTTCTTTCTTTCTTTCTTTCTTTCTTTCTTTCTTTCTTTCTTTCTTTCTTTCTTTCTTTCTCTCTTTTGCCAATTCTAGTAAGCTTGAGGGGAGAGGCATAGAGGTCATCAAATGTTGACATACTAAAGTCAATTAAGTAAGATTTAGGAGGTGAGGTGCGCAGGATCTTGGGCGTAGATCAGATGGTGGGGACAAGGTAGCGAGATGGCTCACAAACGTTTCCTGTATCTTGACTAGGATGACTAAGAGGGTGAGAAGAACATAGGAGGGAAAGTGTTGAGAACTTTGCACTCAATTTGGATCATGTTTCGTTGAAATGCTAGCGTTCATTCAGGTGAGACGTCTGGCAGGCATTTGGATGAACAGGTTGGAGGAGTGTCAGAGCGTGAGTAGCTGTGAAAGGCATCAGTCTGTTAGAGGTGAGGAAAACCAGGGACATGAACATGGCCTTTCATGGAGAACATGGATAGGGACCTGAGGGAGGTGGTGGAACAGCTGCCAGGAAGGAGGCGTGAGCTGTGTCGCCTCTGCTGCCCACGATCTTCACGTCACACCAGCAGACACAGGTCTTGAGAATTCTCTTAGGTTTTCTCGGAATATCTGAAATGCATTTCCTTTTTAGTTTTTGAAACTAATTTCCTAATCTCTTTCTATAATTTGAAATGCCATTAATTCTGCATCAACCTCCACTCCTTCCAATAGTGGCTTAATGTCAGAAGCAGCATGCATACCTTGCGATGGATTCTTAATTTGTGAGTATTGGTCTCCTGGTGTCGAATTAGCACAAGCTCTTGTGTTTTGCACTAATTCTGTACCTTCCTGAGGAATAATTTCCAACAGAGGAGGCTGGAGAGTTCTCTTGCAGAAGTGTTCCAGAATTTATTTTCAGAAGTGCTCAGGTTGACCTGGGAGATCTCTCCTTACAGACTTTTCAAAGTTTCCAACATAAAGGGCACTGCTGCTGGCTCAGAAATCCCTTGCTTTTGGAGACTTCCACAGCCAGGCGGCTCCTGTCTTCACCTCACTAAAGAAAACCTAACCTCTTATCACCTCTCCTGTTGTTTGGAGTTTCTGATCACAGAATGTGTTGTTATCAAGGATCCTTTGGCTTGGTATATTTTAATCATGCAATGAGATTTCTACAAATGCTAAGAAACGGAGCAGGAAGATCCGCGAGCTACAGCTTTGTTCAGACTCTGCCAGTTTGTGTGGCTGAGGCCCTTTGTGTCGGTTCTGTACATCGATCATTTGAAACGATCGGCAGAGTCATGGAAGTGAAGACACCGACTTTCCTCCCGGCAAGCAGATGTTGCCTAACTCCTCCCAGTCCAGCGGTCAACGAGTTGCCGCCACACTGTGACATATTTGAATTTATTCTTTGTTTATAGAAATTCAAGCCAGAAAGACTCATAGTTTTGGCAGTTGATTAAAGCCATTTAAATTAGATTTTTGACACTGTAATTAAATGTGAGCGCAAGTCAATCGTGCCTTCCATATTCCATCCAGTGGGGAGGACTCCGCAGCTGGCAGACTGTCACTGTCTAGCTTGGGTTAGGTCCCCGGGATTCCAAAGAAAGCTTTGATTTGTAAATGGTTGAGTTGGACGGTGCCTTCCAAAATATATCTTTTAGAGGTATGAGCTAACAAAATAAATGAGAGAAAATTGGATTAATTTTAATAATTCTGCTGCTTTGATTCCAAATCCTTGAACACCTACAAAAACAAAGTGCCTCTTAAAAGCACAGCCTTGCCTTGGGACACTGGGTCTCTCTGTTTCTGTTTATGAGCGGGAGGAGCCAGCGAGTATTTTTAGATGGAAGGAGGCATCCAGGGGAGCGTGAAGGTACCTGAGCAGCCCTTCCAGGGTACTGGTCGGAGATCTATGGGCTGCTTGGAGCTTTCTGAGTGAATTCCTTTCAAATTATGTTTTTGAAACTAGATCCAGGCCCTTTCTGTTATTGATTGTTTTCATATGAAATAACATTGAAATCCAGTAGCAAATTGGGCTAGATGTAGATGAGTATTCCACATGGGCAACTGGGATTTTATTGAGAATTATAATAATGAATGGAGTGAGAATCAGACACACAACATTAGCTGGGGACGAAGCGGGGGCAGCTCAGGCAGGCAGTTCAGGATGGCCATGCACTCTGTGGTCACAGAGATCTTTGTTGCAATGCTGGCCCTGCCTCTTCCTTTCTGACCTTGGATAAAGGACTTAGCCTGTCCAAGCCTCAGTTTCTTCATCTGTAAAATGGAAAGCATAGCACATAATGCGTAGGATTGTGGTAAGAATGAACTCAGATGATTCATGCGCATAAAGCATTTGCTGTGATTCCTGGCATATGATAAATTAGTGGTGTGAATCATTATTGTAATAACCAACACCGCTCTCTAGGTGAAATAGAAAAGAGAAGGAATTTCCTTGGAAATTTTTTTCTGAGGACTTTTGGGGGAGATGTCAGTGACAGACACTCATTGCAATGTTTATTATAAGTACAGACTTGGTGTTTTATAAGATATATCAACAATAATACTCATCTCTGGATTCTGTGAAAAGGTACAGGGCTAAAATGGATTGTTGATCTGCAATAGACAACCAACAATCTGCTAGCTCATTAAAAATGTTGAATGCTCAGGGAGGAGCTACTTAGAAAACATGGACAGGATATAAACATCGACCCACATTATTTTTAGCATGCCCTCCCTGCCACCTATGTGAGTTTTTTTAAGAACCATAGGCCATATTTCAAGGAGAGGACCTGGAAGTGTGTGATCCAGTGGCATTTACTGAAATGATTTTGAGTGGAAAACTGGTCTCACCCAGACACAAAGCCTCCTTTGATAAACCACATTGCAGAGCCAAAGTTGCTCCCACATAAGAAATAACTACCCTAGCTCATATGGAACAACTCATTTCTTCCCCAAACATATTTTATGTCCAAGAGAAATAGTCTAATAGGGCTTATACCTTCTTTTTTTGTTGTTTTCTTTCCATCACATCGAATCTAAACAGATTGCTCAGATTTCTTCTGAAAATGCACATGAGAATAACAGCTTTGTCTTTAGGATTGGTTTGGAAAATGCTGAAATAAATAAGAATTTGCTTATTCCTTTTGTCTAGTCTGAAACTGATTTATGAGACAGAAGCTGCATTGAACTTTGATAAATACCTTGGAAATATTTGATCGAACATTCAAATTGTAATATGAAGCCACATATAAAGTAATGGCTTGATTAAAATGAAAGGTTTTGACATGCTTGATCTGTACTATAAACTGATAATTAAAAATAGGTGGAGTGTTTTAACAGTGCTAGTAGAGCTGTTACAGCCAAATCCATTTTATAACTTTCAGATAGTTTTTATTGATTGTAAGTTTACACAATCATTTGTCATATTGCAAATAAGAGAGTACAGTTCACGTATGGATTTTTAATTTATGATATCCCCTTCTTGCAATACCAATATAATCCATCTTTTCAAATGTTAGTAAATCAAGAGAAAAACCTTTTAATAGTAAATTTATGGATACAATTAGGAAAAGGAAACCCAAACTGCACATTTTGTAAAGACCATCAGTTTAGAAGTAAATCTTTCTTTACATTTGAGAAAAAGTACAAATTTTATTTTATACATTTTCATTTAACTACAGTTTGCCAAAATTTACATATGAAACAGGCCATACTTATGCCACTTCTTAAAAGCAAACCTTTTTTTTTTCTTTATGCAGCTTATTCGTAGAAAGGGGAGCACATATTATGAAAAATTATTAATGCTGCTCTAGTTTAAATTTAAGCATTTCTGTAATAGAAAACTCCATTTCATCTGGTATTATTTGTAGTTATTGTACATAACAAGAATTATAACCCTACGTACTGAGAACTTTAGCTGATGACAGGACTAATTATCACGTTTACCCACAGATATCTGAATATCACTCACGTCATATTTTTAATATTCAAACCACAAATTGCAAATATGTTCAAGAATTTCACACTTAAGGATGTCTGGATCTGCAGATGTACCCGGAGCGTCTCTAATGCTTATCTGATCAAACTTACGATAATCACAGTTGCCAAGTGAAGCTTATTCACTGGGAGTCAGTTCCAAGAGTCTAAGTCTTGCCTGTTCAGCGGAGCTTTGTCATGCTGTGTCTGATTTGGGCTGCAAGTTTCTAAAACATTTCTTAACCCTTTTGCCGGGCCGGTCGGATATATCCGAATGAATATTTCCATCCACTGCCTGAGGATGGAAACTTCCAGAAAGGAAATTTAGGAAAGCAGATGTACATTTTTCTAGATTTTTGTGTTGTTTAAGAATGAATAACAATAGGAAAATTTTATACATAAAAATAATGTCATTTATATAGAAAACAGCTCAAATTGTTATTAAATATCTACTTTTTGTTTTTGTGGATTTCTGACACATTAAAAAAAACCTTGAAATTAATTAACGCAGTGAAAGAGTTGTTTACGATTTTAATTGTTTCCAGATTTTGAAACCTGAATTATGGTGTCTTGTAAACACATTGAATGAGTTTCATTTCTACCTTTTCCCTCACTGTTTGTTGAACCACACCGTTTTTATATGAATACCTTTTCTGATAACACTGAATAATGTTCTTAATTTAAGTTTCACACTGTCTCTTTTTGTGAGTTTCCCTTTTATGGGTTCCTTTTGTCCCAGAGTACCTCCCCCGCCCTCCCGCTTTGGAAGTAGAATCATGATAGCATTTACGGTTGTGAAATTAAGAGTTAAAAGACTTTGCTTCAAAGTTGGTAACTCCCATTCTTGCCTCCCTATTTATAACTAGATATCCTAATTGATGTCTCAACTTCTTGTGACTGTGGGCAAGTTATTAACTTCTCTGTGTCTGTACCTTCACCGATAAAGTTGTGCTGATCATAGACATACCTGGTAAGGTTTTGTGATGACTGGCCCAGGGCTTAGCTCTGTGTACAGTAGCTGCCCTTTGAGCTGTTGAATGTTGCCTGAGGAAACATACAGGACTCGGCCGGCTGGTCTCTGAATCTGTGACCGCAGATCTCTGATGGGCACTCAGAACTGCGTGGAAATCCTGCCTTGCTGCCCTGCATCCTAGGCTGGCTCTTCTTTCTCTGCTGAGCTTCTCAGTGAAGCCAGTCTCAAGGCTCAGCTTAATCACTGTTTGTTATCTGCACTCTCCTCTTCCCCCCTAAAATCGCATGGCTTAAAAACCACCCAAATTTCAGTAACTCGCAGTTTTTCCTCCCTATTTATAACCATCTCTGAATTGAGATCACAACATGCATTGCTATAAGCACCTTTGACTGTCAGTACAAATCCTGATCTGTCCTCCCAAACTTGTATTCTCCAAGTCTCCCCATCTTTGTAAAGTGCAAACACTGTCTTCCCAGTTGCTAAGGGCACACAATAAAACAAAACAACCACAAATCATCTCTGATCTTTTCTTTACTCTATTCCTCCAGTGTTTCAGCCGGTCCCATCAACTCTTCCTCCAGTAGCTCCTGGCCCATCATCACTCACCTGGATTGATGCAGTAGCATCTTAGCTGGCTCCTCCTAGCTTCCCTTTTGCCTTTTGACAAATTTTTTCCTTCTGTAGCAGCTGGAGAGCCCTTAGAACATGTCAATCAGATCGTACAATCTCTATTTAAATAATCTCCAGCACCAATGGCTTCCCGCCATGTTGGGGATAAGTCCAAACTTCTCAACATGAGGTGGCCCTTGCCTACGTTGCGGGTGCCGGATGAAATCACCCAGCCCTAGGACACGGTGCACTGGTGTTCTCTCGTTTTCCCTGATGGACCAAGCTAATATCTGGCTCAGGAGTATTGAATTAGCTGGTCCTTAACCTGGAGGGCTGCGTCTCTGCATCTGTACACGGCTCCTATTTGTTGTGTAGGTGTTAACTGACTGCCACCTCCTCCATGAGGGCCTCTCCTGGCTGAGGGCCACTTCTGGGTGAGGGCCACTTCTGGGTGAGGGACTCTTGTCACTGAGGGTCACTCCCTCCAGTTCCTGGGTCCTCACTGAGGAGGTAACCCTCATAGAGGAGTAGTGCGAGTCATGACAAGTATTCATGGTGCTTCATATTACTGCTTCCACCTGGAAAAAGTGGAATTGATACATTAATTACATAAGGCAAAATCATCCCTTTCCATTGGCTGTTTTTCCATTGGATTGTGGGTATTCTCAGTGATTGATAAGGGTCCTTAACACATTCTGGGTATGAATAGTAGGTTAGGTATGTTAAAAATATCATCTTCCATTCCATGGCTTGCCATTTTATTTTCTTAATAATGTATTTTAATACAAAAAAATTCTTACTTTTTTTTTTTCTAAATTATAATATAGTTCAATTTATCAGTCTTTCCCTTTATAGTTAGTATTTTGTGCCTTATTTATAAACTCTTCCCTATCCCAAAGTCATGAAGGTATTCTTCTGTATTATGTTCCGGAAACTTTATTGTTTTGCCTCTCACCTTATTATATACAGTTCACCGGGAATTGATTTGTGTGATTGTATGAGTCAGTTGCCATGTTTCTTTTTTTTCCATATAGATATCCCATTTCCCAGCACCATTTTTCTAAGATTTTGTTTCTTCACTGCTTTGCATGCCACCTTTGCCAAAAATCATGTCTGTTCATATATGCATGAATCTATTTCTGGGCTCTCTTTTCTTTTCCATTGTTTTGTTTGTTTATACCTGCCTGAGTACCCCTCTGACCTAATCACTGTGCCTTTGTAATAATGTTTGGGAGAACAAGTTGTCCCATCTCACTCTTCTTTAAGAGCATCCTGACCCTGTCTGTTTTTGACCCTGTGTATTTCCATATAAATTTTAGAATCAATTTGTCAAGTTGTACCAAAATCTTGTAATTTTAATAGGATGCACATTGACTCTTGATCAGTTTGAAGAGAATTGATATCTTTGTAGTATTAAGTCTTTCAATCCATGAATATGGTACAACTATTCATTTATTTAGGTCTTCTTTCGATATTTTATAGTTTTCTGTGTAAAGGTCCTGCACATCTTATATTAGATTTATTGCCATATTTTAAGACATTTTTGCTAATGAAAATTATATCATTTTAAAATTTCATTTTCTATTGATGCTGATCTAAAGAAATAAAATTGAGTTTTCATTGTTGATCTATAGCTAGCAAACTTCTTAAACTTTTAATTCTAATGATTCATTTCAAAATTTTCTTGGATTTTTTATGTAAAAATATATTATTTGCTAATAGTTTAAAGTTTTAGCTATTTTTCCCCAATTGCTTGGTATTTTATTTCATTTTCTTTCCTTATGTACTGACTGGGACCTCCATACAATTTGTAACAAATGTGGTGATATTGAGACTCTTTGTCTTTTCTCCCGACTTCAAAGGATTAGACTTTAGTATTTCACCATTAAAGTATATGATTTACTGTAGGGTTTGGTAGATGCCCTTTATGAGGTTGATAACAATTTCCTTTTGTTTCTAATTTACTGAGAAATTTTATCATGAATTAGTATTGAATTTTATCAAATACTTTTGCCTCTTTTATTCAAGATTATCATACAATTTTTCTTTTTAACAATATAAAATAAATTACTTACATTGATTAAAGTAACCATTCATTCTTAGACTATACCCAACTTGATCATAGTATATATTATTCTGTTTTATATGCTGTTGGATTTGCCTTTCTCGGCTTTTGCATCTGCATTTATGTGTGAAATCAGCCTGTAATTTTCATTTCTTATATGTATTAGTATCATTTTGATATCAAGTGTTCCTGGCATTAATTCGCACACACTGGCATTAATTCTTCTTTAAATGTGTTAGAATTTGATGATAAATCAATCTGGGCCTGGAATTTTCCTTCTTCATTTATCTGGAGTTTCCATTTAAGAAGGATTTAGATGATTTACTCAATATCTAATATTAGGTTAGTGCAAAAGTATTTGTGGTTTCTGCAGTTATTTTTAACCTTTAAACTGCAATTACTTATACATCAACCTAATAGTTAAAGATTATTTCTAGAATAGAAATAGGATAAATTGTCTTCTGATAAGGTATTAATCTACATTCCCAATAGACATGAGTGAGAGTGCTCTTTCCTCTACATTCTTGCCAATGCTGCAAAAATTAAACTTTTTTCATTATTGTGATATGGGTAGGCCCAAAATATGGTGTTTTGGCTACCTTTTTTATTTTCTTTATTTGTTTTAATATTTATTGTGTAGTTTATAAATTGTGAAATCGTATGATAGTGACTTGCCCTCATCCAACTTCTTTTATTCGTTTATTGTTTATTGAGTTATAATTGACATATGATGTTGTGTTAGCTTTAGGTGTACCACATAATGATTTGATATATATATATATATATATATTATGAAACGATCATTATAGTGAATTTAGTTAAAATCCATCACCACACATAGTTACACATTTTATTTCTTGTGATGAAGATTTTTAGGATTTGCTCTCTTAGCAACTTTCAAATATGCAATATAGTATTATTATATTAACTATAGTGACCATGCTGTACATTACATCCCCAGACTTATTTATCTTATAGCTGAAAGTTTATATCCTTTGATCATCTTCACCCATTTTATCCACCCCTCTCCTCCTGCCTCTGATAATCACCAATCTGTTCTCTGTATCTATGAATTCAAGTTTTATTTTTTATTCTACACATTAGTGAGGTCTTACAGTGTTTACCTTTTTCTGTCTGACTTACTTCACTTATACTGCCCTCAAGGTCCAACCATGTTGTCACAAATGCCAGGATTTCCTTCTTTTTATGGCTAAATAATATTCCACTGTATGTATGTACCACATTTTCCGTATCTATTCATCTGTCAGTGGGTACTTAAGTTGTTTCCAAGTCTTGGCGATTGTGAATAATGCTGCAGTGGTTGTGGGAGTACAGATGTCTTTTCAAGACAGTGAGTTTGTTTCCTTGGAATAAATATCCAGAAGTGGAATTGTGGGATCATATGGTAGTTCTGTTTTTAATTGTTTTCTATAGCGGCTGCACCAGTTTATATCCCCACCAACAGTGCACGAGGGTTCCCTTTTCTCCATATCTTTGCCAGCAGTTGTTATTTCTTTTTTTGAAAATAGCCTTCCTAACAGGTATGAGGCGATAGCTCATTGTATTGTTCTTTTTTTCTTTACCATATTAATAAATTCATTTTATTTATTTATTTTTTTGGCAGGGGGAAAAGGTGAGGGGGTTAGAAAGCACAAATTGATAGCCGCAGTATTGCCACAGGGATACTAAAGACAGTTTGGGGAGTATAACCAAGCTCATTGTGGTTTTGATTTGCACTTTCCTCGCGATGCTGAGCACTTCTCCAAGTTCTTTCCTTTCCCCTCCTGTTGGTTGGGGTGGCCAACATGCACTCCTGGGCGGGCGCCAGCTGTTTGTTTGTGTAATGTTGTTTAGGTCAATACGTCTCATCCAACAACACAGTTTCCAGTTGGCTGACAGTCTGTCATTTATTCGTAGACTAAATTATATTGTGAAGCTGACCAAATTGAATTGCTCTGTTCTAGTGTTTCTCAGCTGGGGTGATTTTGCTTCTGCCCTCAGGGACATTTGGCAATGTCTGAAGACAGTTTTGATTGTCATAACTGGGGGGTAAGGGAGGTGCTACTGGCGTCTAGTGGGTAGAAGCCAGGGATGCTAGCAAAAAATCCTACAGTGCACAAGACAGCCTCCCACAACAAAGAATTACCCAGCCCAACATGTCAGTGGTGCCAAGGTTGAGAAACCCTGCAGTCTATTCCAAATAACATTTTAGTGCTTTCATGACTTGTTCTTTCGTAAGTATACCGCATTGCATCTCTTCTAAGGCACGTATTTGTTTTAAAAAATTCGATGTGTCTTACAGTTGATGGATAAGAATGTATTGTGGCTAATTTTGTTTGGCAGAATTATGTTTTCTTTCCTAGTGATACATTAAATCGTGGTGTACTTTACATCTTAACATCCATAGTCTTACAAAGATGAAATATGGTAATATGACTGTTCTTCTCCTTCCTCTTACCTATACACTTGCATCGGTCTAATTTCAGGTCCTATGTAGCATGACAGTGTAATTGCTATATTTATAACCATTAACAATCAATCAGTGTCTAGCCTTGTATTATTAGTCATTCCACCTCGTGACTGCTGTAAGGTGAAAAACAACGTTTAATGTCTGAAACAATTTTATATTTGATTTTTGATTTTATTTGATTTTATATTAAAATAGTTCCTCTTGGATCTAGTAAATAAGCATAATGTTGATAGAATGCTCAAATTTAGTGCAGAATGATTGATTTCTTCATTTGGGAGGTGATGAATCGTTCGTGTGTCTATTGATTTTTCTCCTCTTATGCTCGTTAAATTCAGGAAAATGACTGGAAATTAAAATGGTTTCCATCTTAGGGAAATATTTTGGGTTGCTAGAGTCTTCACCCTAAACCTCTACATTTTCTTATATTTGCAAGCATCTTGGGAAAAGGTAACAACACGAATATCTCATTTTCAGTCTAGTTTCTCTCCTTCCAGATCTTGTTTTGTTAAAGACAGTGATCACCTAATCTGAAATCTAGATGCTAGCAGCACCGTTTAGTGGAGAAAGCTTTCATTCCTGTGTCTTATAGGAGAAATCTGTATATGTTCAGAGGGAAATGGATTTTAGTGCATTCTGTCAATTCTCTTTTGCATTTGTAAGTGAGAAAAAAATTAGATCGTTAAAGGGTGGCAGTTTTGAGTTATTAAGACTGATCTGGACTAGCCACAGCTTCCCTGGGTCAGTACAAGGCAGCCGCTGATACCTCACATCTGTTTTTGGTTTGCGGTGACTAACAAGGTATGTGTAGCCCCATTGTTAGCGGTCTCCCTGCTCTGTTAAAGACAAAGCGCTCCGTCCTCCGAAGGCACTGAAATACTTTCAACTCCAATTTACAGATTAGGCAAAACCTGTTAGCTTAAGGGTCACTTAAGGCAGTTGAAAAATTTCTTTGTGAACTTCCCAGTTTTCTGGCTGTTAAAGAAAATAATAAAATAAAAAGAGCTCCCCGGTGCAAGAATTCCATGAAACAGAGAGTGGCGTGTGAGATACATTAATGGTTTCCATTCCTGATGAAAAGCTTGAAACAGCTTTAAGTAATAGGGAATCAAATATCGCAGATCCCAACCCGGTCTGGGAGGCGAGGTTTGGGCGCTCCAGCTATCTGGGATCAGAACAGCAGTGCTTCATCTCCAGGAATTCAGTATGTGAGTTTCAAACCAAGATGACTTTGCCTCTTTAAAGAAGCCTCACAGATGTTTGGGGAGAATTCCACTCAGGACGGCCGTTTAGCTCATGCTCTTCTGAGGGGAGGGGCACACAGGACGGTGGTTCTCGGAACAGAGACCCACTGTGTGTACCTGAGCCCATGAGAAGGCTCTTGTCCAGTGGCTGGCCAGGCCCACCACTGCAGTCTTGCACATGGCTCTCATTAGAGTCAAAATTGACCGATGGAAGCCCCCATGGCGACCTGGATGCCTTGGGACCAGACAGAGTCCCTGATTTCCCGGAGCTAGTGTTTCAGGGAAAATAATAACAACACCTTTAAACACTAGGGCTTTCTTTTTAGTAACTCGAGGTAATAAAGCCTTTCCCTCTGCTTCTCATCCACCGCCCCCATTTCTGTGGAAGTCACAGAGGGGGAAATGAAAGTTTCCCACATCTCTTGGGGTTGGTGGGGGCAGAGATGTTTCGAGAAAATGGGAATGGACACCAGCAATATGACACCTGGGGGGCTGCTGGCATTGGGCATGGACTGAGGAAGAAAGTCAGGAGCAGAGCCGCGAGGGGTGGGGGTGGGGTTCTACTCTGATGAGGTCACGTGACTCTGAGGCACATGTCTGTTTAGTGACCAGAGAGGAAGAGAGCAGGAGGAGGGGGAAGAGCTGTTGATGTTCACGACTTTTGTCATTTCTCTTGAGTCAAAAAGCGGTTGTGATTTTGGCTTTTCTTTTTTTTTTTTTTTCTCTCTCCAACTAATGTGAGGGTTTTTGTTTGGCTGAGGATTGCTTCTCTTCTTTCCTGTGTCATCAGTGCCTTACCCGAGGCTGAGCATACAGCCGTCGCCAGTGATACTCCCGTGAATGGGTGGAGAATCACATAGGGAGACTGCTTTCTACTCTAACAATATTGAAAAAGTCTCTTTTTGAATAAGGAAACTTCTGATGCTGTTCCAATCACTTCTCACTGCATAGCAAATCACTCCCAAACTCAGTGGCTTAAAGTCACAAGGATCGTTTTGTTACTTGGTCCTCGTGGTTGATTGGGCTGCAGCTGGCAATTTTTGCTCAGGGTCTCTAGGACGGTGCAGTTGAGTGGCGGCTGGAGCTGGAGTCATCTTGAAGGTTTCTTCACTTCCACCTCTGGGGTTTGGTGCTGCCTGTTGGATGGACTGATGACTGGTTTACCTGCAGATGGCCTCTCCATGTGGCTTGGGCTTCCTTGCAGTATGGTGGGTGAGGTGGAAGAGTGCTGTTCCCAAGACAACAGGTGGATGCTGAATCATCTTTACAGGTAGCCTTGGAAGTCACATAGATGAACTTATTCTGTAGTCACAGACCCATCCACCTTCAAGGACTGGGGACATGGACCCCACCTTTTGATGGAAGCAATGTCAATGTCACTTTGTAAGAGGGGCAGGCATGTGTGATGGGAAATCTTACTGGGCCATCTTGAGAAATACAATCGCCATGGGTGATATTTCAAGAGTCTAGAAATGCAGTGAATCTGCCATTCTGAGGGTTTTTAATTAAAGTACATGTGAAACTAACCCAGTTGCTATAATAGTTTAGCTGGAAATAATTCTAATCAACGTTACTTTGGAAAATCGCAAGGGCTAAATAGTATACAAGTGCAAGCTATTATTTTATTTTGAAATTCAGATAAGTCTGCTGTAAACTCATCACAATGCAGGCCAAATAGAGGGCATACCGGTATATATTCATTCATTCATTCACTTGTTCATTCATTCAGTATTTTGTTAAAATTGAGTATCCACTCACTGTCTGGTATTGTTAGGTCAATTATTGAGATGGAAATCCCATGACATATAGAGTTGGAAAGTCTCTTAAAGACCATTGGCCTTCCTCACTCCCCAGTGCCTTGATCTGAGAAAATTGCTCAAAAAAATCACCCCTGAAGTTATCCATGCTTGTGGCCTGGACACTTGGGACAGGAATTGGCTTACTGATGGGGGGGAGGGGCATGGTGGTGGGGCAGACGGCCAGCCTGTCTCTCTCCCTGCATCTATCTACTATCTATCTATCTATCTATCTATCTATCTATCTATCTATCTATCTATCAATCTGTCATCTTCATCATCATGTATCTTCATCATCATCATCATCTCTTTTGTGTATGTGATGGGGGAGGCCTGGGTGGCTTACAACTTAAGAACCAGCTTTCATCTTGAATTTGAGGAAAATCTTAGGAATTGGTTGGCAAGCAGTTGAAAACCAGATGAATGGAGTGATGCCTGGCATGTTCTGTGCAGAACTGAGGAAAGAGATGGTGTTTTGGCCACCGCGGGCGCTGGCCACACCTCTTCAGGTGTCTGTAGGAACAGTTGCTGTGCCTGTTACATGGCCTCTCGCTGTAGGACGTACCTCAGCCATCCTGGGGGGGTGTCAAGTTCAAGTGAAACTTCTGGCCCTGGCGGGCCTCTCCTGCACTGGCCACTGGCACAGCCTTTCCCCAGGGCTCCAGGGCCCTGTAGTCATGCTTGCTTGCTTCATTCATTCATTCACCCACTCAGCAAAGCCTTGCAGAGTTACCGGCCCCATGACAGAGCCCTGGGGGCTCCAGGGGATGAGCTGTTCTTGGTCTGTGAATGAACCTGCAGAGTTTACAAGTGGAAAATTGGTACAGAGGAATTAAGTGGAGCAGGTGAGGATGAAGTCAGGCTGAGGCCTCGCCGCCCTGAGCCAAAGCCTCTGTGATCAGGATGCCATGCCCCATTCACCCTCTAAGGTGTCACCTGTCACCGAGCTTTCCCTGCCAGTGTGTTCGTGTCCTTCGCTTGCTGACATAGAAGTTAGCTCTGCCTCAGTTAGTTCACAGGCCTCAGTTTCCACCCAGGCTTGCTGATCCTTAGCAGTTAATACAGTGGGTACTGGGTGCACCGAGCCTGGAATCTCCTTCTCTCGTACCATCGGCTTTTTTCTGGAGCTGCGTCCCGGTGAGGCTGGGTGGAGCCCACTGCTGTTACAGTTTTCAGCGCCTTGTCCCCTCTATTCTGTGCCATTTATGTGCAGAAGTAAAGTTTGTTTCCGTTTAAAAATCGCAGACTAACAGATGGAATAGTGCCTTAATTATCTTTCTGTAGAGCGCACTGAAAAGGAACCTCTGCTCTCCTGGCAGACCGTGAGGAAAACACATCACCAACTGCGGTCCTGGAGCCTCTTCAGATATTGGGCGGAGCCTCACCCACACAGCTCCGCCTCCAGGCAGCCAGGAACACAAACAACTGTCACCCATTGACCCCACTCGTCCTTGGTATATGAACCAGAGTGCAAGGCGGAAAAAAGGACATACTACAGATATGTTTGAGTACAAGTGAGGACAAAAAGAGAAAAGTTGCAAAATATGTTAACTTTTGCCAAGTGTCTCCAAGGTGCTGCATTTCTCTTTAAGTGTCTAACATTTTGATGACCTAAAAGTCAGTGTAATTGCATAAGATTATTTTCAAGAAAGCCCTCATATATAGTTTTAAAGCTTATTTCACATGTGTTACTATTGTAAATCATTTTTATAAGTGATGACTATAATATGCATATCCCAAAATACTACACATTTTTTTTAAATAAAGGAAAGTACTGCAGAGTATCTCTCACATATTATAGTATAATCCATGTGCTTCCTACATTCTCATCTCTGGAAAGGATCTAATACCGGAATTCAGCCAGGGTGCTAGCTCTGAAACCAGTATTGTCTACAGGGAAATCAAATGCAGGCAAAATTTACTGCTAGTTTGATGGAACTTGGACCGGGCACGTTTCAAACCATCTAGAATTATTGTGAAGTGGAATATTTGTCAGGTTTTGAAATTACTCATAGTGGAGGAGAGCAATAGTAGAATTGCTGTGGCCGAATCTCACCCAGAAAAATGATACCTTCCGTCTTACGTGCAGAGCTGTGAAATTTGCCGTTGTTCCGTATACTTGTGTATGTCCTTATGCTCTGTAATAATTAACAGTTAAATATTTTCAAAAACAACTTCTACATTTTGAATGTTGGACTTTAATTTTAACAGATGAAAGCGAGACAATAGTGTAGGATAATAATATCAGTTCAAGGAATGGAAAGTCACGAATTAGGCATACTCGTAGTCCCTCTAAGGGCCTTTTAGAGGGACATTTAGCACCCTCTAGTGACAGCAATTCAAGCAGTTTAAAGGGAAATTCCCCGCCAGGTTGACTTCTGGTTTCTAGTTGGCAAATAAACAAAGCAGTGTACTTCTTTGGCCAATAGGTGGTTGCCTCCTAAAATCCTTGAGGCAGAATTATTTCGGTAGCTGTAAATAAAAGATAAAACAGTATGCACCAGGCAAGCTGCCCATGTCTTCTGCCTGTCATTGGCAATACAGAAAGAACATTTCCACTTGTCCCAATTACCGCAGCTCTTCCCAAAGTGTGCTCTATTGAGGTCTGTATTGGGATCCGATGAAAACTATGAATTAATCTACATCATAGTTTCAATTCCATTCAGTAAATTTAGACAGAATTAACAAATTTTCATAACTGGAAAAGAACTAGTCTGCCTTGATTTGAGCTGCACTTTATACCTCCAGGAGGGAAATACCCTGTACCTCACTTTGCAGGAGAGGAGACAATATAGAGAGGGACAGGGCAGAGAGGGGACAGTGAAACAGCTGCCGCAGTGAGACAGACTCCCGCACTGTCCCATGTCTGACTTCCAGGGTGGGAATAGGACCCAGTTAGCGTGTGACTGCCGGATGACACTCCTGCAAATGTAGATGCATTTGCGGCACACATTTCGTCCTTGACCTCGGTTATGATTCCTTTTGTGATATGAACACGTTAGCAAATACGGGAACAAATGAAAGGCCACCTCAGTCTAAGACTAAAAGCAGCCTTTATAAAGCAGGGGAGCAGCAACTCCGTAATGCAGCTTCTCTGAGAATTTCCACTAATTGGGGGACACTGTACCTCACTTCCCGATCTTCCTGGAAGCAGCAGTGTGTACACACACACACTTGTAATATTAGGTGCAAAGGTCATTGTGGTTAAAAAGGTTAAACACTGCAATTACTTTTGCACCAACTTAATATAATTACAGATCAAGACAAAAATAAAGCTGATGTCCAGTATCTTATAAATGAGATTAACACACTCAAACAAACACATGCAAAAATTGAACTAGTGATTAAAATCTAATTTCAGCAGCGCCACGTAACTTCTGTGAGTGGCCAGGGGTGATGGTTGAGGGCAGTGACTGGGCCACAGAACTCCAGATCTGAGTAGGGGACAGAGGCGCAGGACAAGCTGTAGACAGGGTGGCCACATGCCTTTGTGTTCTGGGGCATGGGTGCTAGACTAAGCCTGGTGGTGACAGGTGGCAATCTGATGCCTATGGCATCTCTGCTCCTGTATGCCCAGTTATATGGATAAAGACCTTGAAATGCATTTAATGGTTCACAATGGTATGTATAAACATGATAATCGAAACAGGAAATATACAAGTTCTTTTAAACTTAAGTCATTGTCTCAAGATAATTACTCTGTTCTTAGGGTTGTTTTTGTTTTGTTTTGTTTTTAAAGCCGCGAGTAACAAATTGACCTATTTAGGATTCCTGATCCTGGTTTCAATACTCCTGCATTTTTAGGGGCCTCGGGTGTTGGGTAAGAGCAATGTTGGCAAAATTTGAGAATATGCGCAGCACTTATGAAATTTGAGAATATATGTGATGCTTATGAAATTGTGTTCATTGAAATCATTGCTCCATTTGCGCCTATAGAACTGAACTGACGCGTGCTTCAAAATTAAGGAAATTGCAACTTGGTGTTGAGAAGTTGAGGATTTAGTATGTGATAATTTCCTTGGTTTAGATTAGTTCAAATCCACCAAGATGCTGAAGAATACATTAACCACCTAGAGAAAGTGTTGAAACAATAGTTATTTAAATTGTAATTGGATTGTTTCTTAATGTGTTGCTGGAGGCTGCACCACACCCATACACGGTGTTACCCAGGGGCGTGAAACTACCCATGAAGTTTGCTTTGAATAGAAAAACAGTTCTTAACCAGCGTAAAATGCGTGACCCTGGGGACGAGACTGCCTTACACGGCACATGTCCTCAGGCCAATCCTCCAGCTGACAGAGACGGAAAAGTTCCACTGAGTGATGGAGTTTTCCATTGTGGGGACAGGTCAAATGCTTGATCCTTATCTTCAGTCTCAGGCACAGCCCTGGCAAAAATCCTTGGGACGCTCAGGAATAATCCAAACAGTATATATTTTAAGATTCATCTGTCATTGTAGGGACAATATACAGCACTTTTGCCCTATTGTTTTGCCCTTAAATAGTCAGCGTTTCATGGGTCGGTCCCAGGCTCTGCAGTTTTGTGAGTATGGACTTTGAGCTGAATGACAGATTTCCTGACACCCAGTGACTGGACAGAGCCCTGTCACCCTTGTTTCCTAGTACCGCCCAGGATGCCTGGCGTGAAAAAGCACTTCATCAGTGTTGACTGGATGGGTTAATGCTGGATAGGTGACCGTCACAAAACACGAGTGTCTCCTGGGTTTCCTAACTAAAATGAACCCAAAAGAGCGAGTCTATTCTTGCTGTAGACATTTAGAAAGGATGCATATTTTGGTGCATGCGCATACAGAGTTTGGCAATAGGTATCGTGTGCTGCATGCTATAGAGATACTTACCAAACAGAACATTACGTGGTGCTTATATAACTTTTACATTAAAATGAAATTTATTTTTATTGTAAATGTTTTGAAAATATAGCTACACCAGAGGGGAAGGGGGGGACAAAAAAGGAAAGAAAGATTCTCTACCATTTCTATTATAATATATAACCTATAATATTCTATTTTGCCTTTGTATTTTTAACAAATGGGTCTGTGATATAGTTGTCCTTCATAAAAACCTGAGTTTTAACGTACCAGGCCTCATACCATAATAGATTTCCATATCATTAGGTATTTATTACATCATTTTCCTGCAATATTTTTAATGGTGATAAGCATTTTATTGTATGAATGTTTAATACAGGGATCCATCAGTCACGAGTGAACCTTCTGTTGTGTCCCAATTAAGATTATGTCCCGTTATCTCTTTGCTATGCTCCTGCATAATTTCTAGAACTCTGTCGCCCTCCTCCGAAGTGTTTTCAACTCTTGACCTTCCTCCGTCGATTCCCACATGGAGAAGTTAGTAAGAGGACAAGGATGCGGATTTGTTTGACTCTTGAGAAAATGGTGAGGCGTGGCTCCAGGACACATCAATGGCAGTCAGTGCTCCTTTTAGACTTAATGTATGGTCTGTTATACATTATTTCCTTCTTTTTATCTGGAGTCAGCTATGAACAGGCTTGCAAAAGGCTTTGGCAAATTCATGGGTAATGGGTCCATAAAGTGCAGGTATAAAATGGAAATGTATAGTTTATTTACACAGATGCTGGGAGGACCATGCAGGTCGAGCAAGCTGTTTACTGTGTCCCAAAGAGGGTGGAAAAGGAGCCTGTCTTGACAGATTCACAGCAGGATGGCCCCCAGGTGGAGGCCACCTGTGACTGCCCCCAAAGTGGATCTGCCTGGTGACCTGATGGGTGACTTCCCAAAAGGAGGGGTGGCATCTAGTTGGAAGAGCAGCCAGTCCTTTCGCTGCTGAGTGATCTGGTGCTGGGGCCATTTAATAGCAGAGGCCTTGGGGAGCAGTGAGGGGATGATACAGTGGTGTCTATACCTTCAGGTGATTTCCTTCGAGAATAGTGTTTGGGAAATGGTTTCTCACTTCTGTATTCTAACGAATAGATATGTCTTCTGCTGTCAATAGCCAGTCAGACTTTTGTTTGTTTGTTTGTTTCTTTGTTTCTTTTTAAAGAATCTTGCATTAAATACCAGAGAATACTGGGCGTGGATGATACATCGCTGTAGACATCAGGAGTTGTTCTCTTTAGAGATGATATGAGTCAAACATTGTGTCATTAGAAGTGAGGAAGATTTGCTTTTCTAAAATTTTGCAATGGGATAATTCATTATCTCAAAATCAGCTTTTTTATTAGATCACTTTTTATATTGATATGTATTTTCAAAATTACACTCAGTAAAACTTATGGATAGACTCTTCAGGAAATAGGTCAAATCATAGCATCTGTTTTTTTTATTTATTCTTATTAAAGACTCAAAAATACATATGTACTGGGGGTGCCAAAAAATGTATACACATGACACGTACCCATCTTTTATTATTGGTATACACATATTAAGTATTACAATTTTAATACAGTTTTTATTCCTTTCTTGAAATGTGTATACATTGTTTTTGTCACCCTCTGAATACACAAGCATTTGAAATAATTAAGAGTGAGAGCTAAAGCAAGGCAAATGATGTAAATTACCAACTTTTGGAGTAGCTGGGTGATGGATATTAGGAGTTCTTCGTATTGTCTTGTAACTTTTCTGTAAGTTTGAAATTATTTCCCAGTGGAGAGTTAACCATTTTCCCTGTTCACTGTTTGACTTGCATTAGGCAGGAACCAAGGAGTTGAGGGCAGACCGTCAAAGAAGAATTCCTTCTCCGTGAGCTGATGCCTCCCGGCCTGCACAGGCCCAGGGCTTGGAAACCAGGAATCAGTGATGAGGGAGGACCACGCAGAATTTTCTTCCATAGCGACTTTGTCAGCCAAGGAGTCATCCTATTTAAGGCTGCTTTTTGGGGAAATCCATAGTAGAGCTCTGCTTATTAGGATACTACAGTTAGTAGTTAATATTCATGCTTCTGAGGAGAGCCAAAAGCAAGGCATTTTGGAGGAGGTGAGAGAGCGTTTTTCTCAGCTTCTCCGAGTGGAAGCTGCCCAGATAAAACAACTCAGTCCTTTGAAATTTTAGGGGAAACAAAATTTTAATCAGCCCGCCACCATCTCATTCATTGTTTGGAGATGAAAAGAACGGAAATCAACATCCTTCAAAAGGTGGATGCTAAAAAATTGTCAGGTTCTAATTTTTACACAGAACAAGATTTCTTATATTTTCTTCCTTTTGTTTTTCTTTCTTTGTGTCTTTCTGTCTTTCAATTTTTCTTTCTCCTTCTTCCTTTTCTTCTTCTCCTTCCTCCCCTTCCTCCTCATCTTTCTCCTCTCTCCCCCTTCTTCTCTCTGAAACACAAGGGCATAGTCAAGGGATAATAAAAGACATAGTAACTTGGGCCAGTTGATGGAATTCTAACATCTGCAGGCCTGAGATCTGAGTGAAATCAATTCACTGTGCATCTACTCTGAAACCAAGAGTCACTGGGTGACTCAGGAGAGGGCCCATTGTGTTTGGTGGGTCCCCTGTGGAGACCACACCTCTTTACTGGTCCAACTTTCATGTAGCTCGATTCAAAGCAAAATGTTGTTTCTTCCAGAGAACAAGTAATTTCCTGCAAGTGAGTAATTAAAGGCCTGAAATCCTCTAAGGAATGTTCAGGCCTATATGAGCTGTACTTCCTTCAAGTGGAAAACACACGTGTGGCCCTGAACTTACAGCCTGGCTTCTAAACCACTTACTTAGGTCTTCGCATGGCATCTCTGTGTAGCCAAGAGTTCTGTGTGGGTGTCTTGCAACACTGACGTTTGGCAGAGTGGGACCAGCTCACTGACATTATAAAGTATTTGTAGTAGTTTTAGTTATTTGGGTTTTAAATAAATACTTGCAAACAAGGGTTGGACAGGGCTATTTTCCTCTTTATTTTTCTCAGTTACTTTAATTCTAGAGTTTTTGTGTTTGCTACGGGTTGATTGTGGAACAAAGAAAAATAACGTGTTTGGAAGGAACAAAAAGAAACCATCTGGGACACTCACTTCAGATGTTGACTAAAAGCAGGTTGTTAAAAATCAGCAAGCGAATGGCTCCTATTAAGCTTCGCCATCTCGTCCCCTGAACCAAGTCCCACGTGCAGAGCTTCCTTGTAGGGGAAAGGAGCAGGGAGCAGGCTCCGGTGCTGTGTCCCCGTCGTGTGGCAGATCCAGGGACATGGGGGCCAAGAAGGCCTGGCACCCGGCTGCAGGGCGCCCTCCACGCCTGGGTCCCGAGGTGCTGGCAGCCCACGCGAAGCCATGCGGAGTCCCGCCACATCTGCATCCTGCCTCGGTGCAGCGTGTCACACAGCGGCACACTGGGTCACACCTGCTGCGGCAGGCCTGTCCCAGGCAATGGATGCCTTTTTTTTTTTAAATAAAAAAAAAAGATCTCCTGGCTGCATATCATCAAGAAAAACAACATTGTTTTCAGGGTCTCTTATCTCTCCACTCCCAAATATCCTGTTTCTTCGGGCTGGGCGGCCAGGACCAATAGAAACCTCTTCCTGCCATTGGCTGACTTCATTTCCCAGACTTAGCACAATCTCATCCGCTCTAAACAACCTCATCAAAACTACTTTCTGGTCAGAGAGAAGCAATAATTATTATTAACATTTATTAACGATCAATAAACTTGATTGCATTATGGCCAGCACTATTAAGGTAAGGAAAGGGTTCCTTTTTGTTTGACAAAATCTTGTGCTTGTTACTCTTTTCTTTGGTTTCCTTTATCAAGGCAGATAAGTTAGGATTGGGCAACACCCCCACTGCCACAATAGAGGACAACAAGATTTCCTCTGCACTGCCTAGTAAATTTCCTTTTTCCTACTCCAACCATCCGCAAGGCTTAAAAACTTCAAACTCAGAAAAAATTCGGGTTTTCTAAATTCACTGTTGAGTGCCGTGGATGACTTTTGCAAAGGCTTTTTGGAGCGCATCTGAATTTTCATATTCTTTATCCCTCGCGGTGGCTAGAACCGGCAGCCGACTCGGAGAGGTTGGAGGGCAGGGGCACAGACAAAGATGGGCTTGTCAGTGTTGAACTTCTGGATGCTCTGGAATGACTCCTTAGCATCGCGGATGCCAGCCAGTCCCAGTGGGAGTGAAGAGGTACCTGGCGAGTGGCCGTTGGTCATGGGACGTGCCGATATTGACTTGATTTTTGGATCCTTCATGCTGAGAACGGAGCGTTCTCATAATTCAAGTGGTGGTAATTTGGTTCGCTCGGTTATGTATTTGTCTTTAATAAAATACCTACTTCTCTGCGCGCTGTGGAGTAAACTTTCTTCTCAGTGATGTTTGGTTTGTGGGAATTAGAGAGGAATGGCCTGTCGGTTCTCTGTGTTCTGGGGTGCGAGGTCTGCCGTGTTTTGCTTGCAAATGTGTCTAGTAGATAGTCTGTAGAGATGAAGGTGGAGGTAAATCCATACAGGTGGAAACCGAAATGTCGCCTCACTCCTAGAAGCGAAACCAATGTCATGGTTAGTGCAAGTCAGCAGCATAGTGTATGAAGTCGTGGTCTGTTAAAATATCCGCGAGGCTACCATGCCTTGGTGACATTTGCAGAAATGAGAAAAATCCACAGCAAAAACAGATCCTGAAAGGAGGAAAAAGGTAGTTTGAGGAGTTAGTTGCGTGCATTTCGTTTGGCTGCATGTAGGTGAGAAGCGTTTGGTTGTGTTTTCATCAAGGGTTTTAGTTACTTGGAAAGCTCATGAAAATGGAAGTTTGCCCAGAATTGGGCCAGGGTGTTTTCAAAAATCCTCCTTCGTTTGGTACTTCTGTAATTTGAAATGTTCATGTTAGAGGATTTGATTAACACCTACCATGTAAACTGTTTCAGAAGTTCTGTTCAGTTTTTATTTCTCAAGCTATGTTTTGCTTTTCAAGGTATGTGCAATAATATATATTAAAAAATCATGTATCAAAGACGTTCACCTTATAGAGATTTTTCTTTCTTTGACGTCAGTGATTAAAGTGTGTTGAAATATAACTATCATAGAAAATAATTTTAAAATTGGGGGTTTAATGTACTCCACTCTTAGAAATTATTTGATTTTATAACCCAAAATGCTACCCCTTGTATTCTTATTTTCACTCTTAATTATGTGCATATTTCTTAGCAGTTAAATCAAATATTCTTTGTAAATCTGGACTAGCTTGAGTGTAATCGTGTGTGTGTGTGTGTGTGTGTGTGTGTGTATGTGTGTGTGTTTCAAAAAAACATTGTATTGAAGGACATTAAAATAACAGACCATTCTTCAGAATGGGGGGTACGTTTTGCAAAACACACAAGTGTGTGATATATTTCTGAAGATGGGAAGATATTCTTGAAGCTTGAATGTTTTGTGACTTTCAGAATAAATGCTGGGAAATAGTCTACACTTGTCTAGGACACTGCTTGCTTTAACATTTTATTATGCTGCATTATCTGCATGTTGTATATATCTCAAGTGAACTCGTAAAATGGCTTCAAGTGAATTCTTTTTAATCCTCTGTTGAAACAAAATAGCCCCTCGTTATAGGTAACTTCCTTTAAGACATGTTTCTGTTAGCCTTCCTGGGTCAAGTCATGGATGATTTTACCTACGTGTTTATAGAAAAAGGAGGCCTGAGTCTGTCGTCAACGGTTTTAATTATGTGAGTGCAAAGCTCAAAGGAGCAAAGGGAACATTCTGGCTGTCGGTGGAATTAGGAAACAGTCTCTCCTACAGGCAATTTCCAGTCTCAAACGCACACTGTTTTGTTCTTTCAGTAAATAAACCGATTAGTCAATTAAGTATCAGATGCACCAGATTTGGTAAGTGGTCTTTTTTTTTTTAATTTAGTGTAAGACCATGTAAGTTACATGAAAAGCTAAATGTTTTTATCTCGTTTTTGTGATTCTCACCATTATTTTCCCTTGGTAATTTGGAACAAAGTGTTTCCATTGGAAGAAGTAAAGGAATTTTAGGCTTGCGAGAGAGTCCATTTTTCTCTAAGTGTCCGTGGATTTTAAGATCAGATTACGAGTTCTCATAGAACACAACATGGAAGCATCAGGGTAGTGTTCCCGTTTGCAATTCACGGATCAGTTTTGGGGCTCCCACCGGCTTTGTGCCATCTGACAACCCTCAGGGGTGCTTAATGCCCCTTCCCAGCCTTCTCCACAAAACAGCCTGTGTTTGCCTATAGATTTCATGGAGCCTGTTGTTAGCCTTGGAACTTGATTGTGCTTCCTTTAGGATTTTTAATTTAAGCCCTCAAGACTTCCCTGGTCCTTTTGTTAATGCACCGGCTACTTGGAAAGTCTAATGGAGCCTACATTCCCTTTTCAGAATAATGCTTTTACATGCACACAGTGTGATACCTAGAATGACAAGGAACTAATTATAGTGAAATCCAGTTCTGCCCTTGGACTGCGTGGTGAGTCCTGGAACCCTGGGTTATGCCCCCGATTCTAGGGTTTAAAGACTTGGGGTCTTTAAAATGGGAATGTGGCAATTGTCCTTTGTCCCAGAGACCTGATGCTGAAGGAGGCGGAGAAAGCAAGCCACACACAGCATCTAAGAATCCGACAGGATATGGAAAGTTACTAAGAAGGCTTGAGGAGGGAACAGCTATTACTGTTTCTAGTAGTTGTTTAAAAACGTTGCTGTCTTTGATTTAACAGAGGTTGGAGGGTTTGATGATAACTGAAACATGCTGTGTTAGTTTAAAAACATATAGCTCGTTTCATATTTCATGCCTTGTACCTAGCAGGCGCTCACTGAATATTCACTCTCAGGTGTGAACAAAGACACTTATTGAAAAACTAAGAGTTATATGAAGAAAGTTCATCTCCTCATAGGATTTTGATGGATGTGACGGATGAGTTTAATAGCTTTAGGTATATGATTTTTCACCAACCCATAAGAATTGTTTCATTCCTTGTTAGTTTGGGTGGGAAGGATTCGGTGACAATGGAAGGAATGTAACATGTAGAATGCTGCTGTCCTGCTCTGCAAACCCCCAGAGCAGGCCCTGGCTTCTATCCTTGCCTAAAAGAGGAATTACTGGCCGTTATCTTAAAATGACCTACTGCTTGCATTCGTGGGCATCTCTGGAACATAGTTTGCTCTCTGCATATGCAGTAGCTTCTCTGAGAGAGAGAGAGAGAGAGAGAGAGAGAGAGAGAGAGAGAGAGAGAGAGAGAGAGAGAGAGAAAGAAAGAGAGAGAGAGCACACCGGGCACCCTGACGAACGGAACGACTGAATTTGTGGTATTCTTTCCCATTAAATACACTTATGTAGGATTGCAAAGCTCTTAGAGGCTCTGTCTCCTGGAGACTGAACCATTTCTTAATTACCTTTATTTTTCTTAAAGTGATTACTTCATTCTTATTGTTGTTATTGTTATTGTTATTATTTTGCAAAACAGACCTTTATTAAAAAAACAAACCCACACATATACACTTGTTAACGTCTTGAAAAAGCACACATAAAAATAAAATAAATAAATGAAACAGTCATTACCTATGCTTTCAGGAAAATCTTGCTTCTGTGTTTAGAACTAAAGAATAAAGTTCCATCTATGGGAGTAGAGACCCACACCAGCAAATTCCACCCGGGCACCCTAATAACTTGGCAGGTATATTGATTTAACGGCTGACGCAGAAGGGGAATCACAATGCTGGAGGCCGTGGGAAAGCCAGGACTAGAGTTTCTCTGAAGTGTGAGAACTTGGAGGAGAATGTGAGGCAGCGACAGCCTCCAGGCCCTTCCAGGGTTGGTAGCATATTCTGCTGGGGCGGGATCTTTTCCTTAAGCCTAGGGAACAGCTCAACTGCCCTGGAGGACCCATCCTGCTCTCTGTCCCGACAGGATGGATGACAGCTGTTCTCTGCCCCTGAGATTCTTTTCTTATGTTACATGGCTACAGACACACCTGCATTTGAATCCTTACAAGTCATGCGACTCTGGCAAGGGACGTAACTCATGTGACCTCAGTTCCCTCACCTGTAAAAGGGGTTATCCTGCCTGGTGCTGGTGTGTGTTCTGGTTGGTAAACCTCTCGTAGGTGCTCAGTCAATGGCAGATGCCATCAGACAGTCCGTTCCGAATAAGTTGCACTCTTTTTGGCTCTGCTCTGAATTCTCTCTCTGTTTTCCATTATCCTGATTCAGTTGTGAAGCCCAGAGCCACGCAGGTTTTGTTGTAATGGTTTCGAAGAGACAGGAAGAAAAGCAGGGTCACTTCTACATGTCACAACTATGGTCTCCCATACCAGGACAGGCAGGCATACTGGGTCTGGGAGGCCATAAGCCAGGGGAGGTCAGGAGGAGAAAGGCTGGAGGGGGTCCTTGGGTAAGGGTGTATGTGGCAAGCCAGGTAGCAAACATGTGGGCAGGCAGAGTGTCCCGGGGTCCTTCAGGCGCACTGGTCAGAGGGTCGATTTAGTCCTGCTCTCAGGACTGGAGCCTCTCAGGGTGGAGGCTGTCGGCTTGTAGCTGAAGGAGGGCAGAGGCCTGCAATGCATCTTGTTCCTGCTTAGGGCAAAGCAGGGAAGCTGGAGCACTTCCACTGTTCCACATTCTCATTCATTTTGAAAAATGCGTCTTGTTCTGAACAAATTATAGTAATAAAACATTCTCATTGTAGAGAAAATTAAAAAAACAAAAACAAAGAAAGAACCCATTACAAAGTCAATACAAATTGCCTCCTCCCAATCAGCCCGAGGAAATGACTAGCATTTTGTGTGTCCTCCTGCACGTTTCTGCCTGTTCGTCTATCCATCTAGCTTGCCTTTCTCAGTTAAGCCGGTTTTACAGACATTTCCCGCGTCACTAAACATGTTTTTAAAAGCACAATTTTTATGCTTAATTACATTCCATCTAAAATAACTATTATAATTTATATAACCAATATAGGAAATACTATTGCTTTCAGTTTTTCACTATAACTATATTGCAATGCACCCTCTGTCTAATTTTTTTTTAATTCACTTTATTAGTATTGGTGCTTAGGAAAGGGGTTATTAGACCAATGGGTATAAGTATTTTTACAGTCTCCACCAAATTTAAAGGTTTGCCAATTAAAAGAAAAAAAAATAGCCCATTGACTCTCTAGAAGGGTTGTACAGTTCCCGTCTCTTCCAGCCATAGTTGAGGCTAGTTTCTCTGCACGCATAACAACTCTGAATATTTTACGCTTTGAATCTTTGCCATTCTAACAGGCAAAAATGAAATCTCATTTTTACTTGTATTTCCTTAATTATAGTACTTCATTACCTTTTTTGACTGTGAACCTATTTCAGCTAGTGGCCACAGTGACCTCTGAAACTTTTTCTTATTCATACTTTCATTTCTTGTTTGATCAAACTTATTTCCCACACATTTTCCCTATTGAACATGACCGAGGCATGTTTTGTAAAGTTTAAGATCATTCCTCATTCTGTCCGCTCTCTTGCGCTTGGTTTTCTCGCTTGTCAGCATATTTTCCCGGCTGTGCTTGTGTTTGTGAATACTCTATGAATACTTTATATATACCAATGTAAGTCATAGAACCTGTTTTACTGATAGTCTGTCCATCTCTTTTGTGTCTTCCACAGGGACTGGCAAATTGCAGCAGTTCAATAAAAATTAGTTGAAAAAATAAATTTTAATTAAGATCCTTTGAAATCCCAAAGAGAAAATGAAAATCCCTGAGTAATATAATCATTATTGTAGATTTCAAAGAGGAGTCATATTTCTTTAGAGGTATTTCTCCTAGCTAAGTAAAAATTAATTAAGTGGAATTACACTGTTGTTTAAAAAAGCATAGAAAATCGTTTTTAAAAGGTAGCTGTTGTATCTTGAATTCATAATCCAAATTACCATCATCCTCAGAACTGCTTGCTGCATGCCAGGCTCTGTGCTAGGCGCTCTCGTTACCTCGTGTGATGCTCACCGCACCCTGGGCACTGTTGCTTTTTGTACAGATAATGGTAGAGGGTCGGAGAGGCTAAGAAAGTTGCTCAAGTCTCACGAATGTCTGTGTTGCCTCTTGATGTATCATCCCACGATCTTTCTTTCCTGCTGTTTGCCCTAGCCCCAAGTATCGAAGTACTGTGCAGAAAAAAAGATGTCTTAAATGATGTAGTGATGCGTTAAATAATTGAATAACGACAGTTATTATAAGTGGCGAAGCAACAATGATTATACTTTTGGCTCATCAAGATAAAGTGCTAAAAAATCCAAGAGCTAAAACTCTAGCACCAGATTCTGTCTTTACTCCGTGCCAGAATTATTCCCATATTTGGCAATATCCAAGGGGCAGAGGTTCTAGATTCCAGGTCAGTTGCTGATTTAAATTTCCTCATCCCACGTATCAACTTCCTTGCTCTCATCTTGGCGTCAGTAATGAAAATGCAGCTCACAGTTTTCCATCAGGTCTTACCAAGTCTCTTAGCAGGGGTGTTCTTGGAATTAAACTCCGGGAAGAACGGTAATCTGCTGTTGTACACAGATAAGTGCTGAGACATTTAGAAAAGAAACACCGAGGCCAAGCAGAATTATTTATGTTTAAAGCCGTGTCATAGTCCAATCATAACATTAACATCAGGGCTGCTCCTTCAAATGCTTTTGCTCAAGACAACACAGGTCAAATTCTGGAGATTATAATAAAGAACATTGATAATGTGTCCTGCAGAGAAGCTGCGCTCCTGAATTTAACAGTCGCTTTTAAATCATTCTACCTTGACGATTTACCATCTCTCTTCCCATTGTAAAATTACAGTATAGCAAATTGATTTTTTTTTCATTTAACAATTATTGACCCAGAGTCAGCACTGAAGAGAGAATATCCCCACCCCTCCCCTCATCCCATTCATATTCCCCCAAGGCGATGAGTTCAGATCATTAGCCAGTGGCGAGTTGATCACCCCATTCCCTTTGGGTCCCATTGGGTCTTACTGAGTTTTATTTTTTAAAGTTAACCGTAGGCATGTGATGCCCACCTTTGAGGAAGAGGAAACTGTTGAAACAACACTTCAGAATTTGTTAACACAATTAGTTTGTGTCTCAATTGGAGGTAGATTTCCCAAGACGTTGCTCCAAGTTAAAAAAAAAAAAAAAAAAAAAGAAATGTGTGTGGTTTTATATTGCAAAGTCCTCTTTGGATCGGTGTTGTATGTATGTGTTACCTGACCTGCCAAGAGCATCAAAAACATGAAGGTTACACAGAGCAAGCACAGCCCGCATTTATCTTATTCCCTAGGAGGCACTTGCTACTCTGTTTCTTCACAGCATCCTTAAAATAACCTCTGTGGGGAAAGGAGTGGCCTTATCTTTCTTGCGAGGAAAGGGAGGTGTAGATGCAAAGGCGGGTGTGGGAAAGTGGAAAGAGGCAGGCCTGGGAGATGGTGGCTGAAGCTTCAGTTTGGTTCTGTGGGACCTCAGCAGGTGAACTCACCTATCCTGGCCTTAGTTCCTTCTTAGGAAAAAGGGAAATGGTCTTCCTGGCTGGCATTTCGTCCTTGACAAGTCCCTTAGCTCCTAATATCTGGGTATTTCCATCTGTGACAACAGTTTCTGCTTCACAGGTTAGGGTGAGATTGAAGGGGTTGGATCCCTACTGAGCACATGGGAAGTCCTTTAGTACATGCTAGCTAATTTTATTATTCATTTGAGTCAAGTAAATTTTCCTTCTAGGACTAAAATCAGGAGATCTGTAAAAGCTTTATTTTTCTTTCTCTCAATTTCTACAACGGTTTGTGAATTGAAATTTTTTTTTTCAAGTAGCCAGTTTTCCTCTGACTAACATGTTCTTTTCTGCTTATTATGAAATAAACACTCTTACAGAACAGTGAGTGCTGTTCTTCACAGCACTTACTCTGCATTGGAGATGGATTAAAACAGTGTTAGGAAACCCCTGGCGTGGCGTGTGCCTCAGGCTCTGCCCAGCTGGTCCTGGAGAAGACCTTCAAGTGCTTGCCCTTGGCTCGCTCTCCTTCTCACGCTTACACTCCTTCCCTCCCCTTTGTCTCGCTTTGCAATAGCCAACACCCAACAGGAGGCTTTTAAAACATAGAGGACCACAGTCAGGATGAGGAGGGCGTCTCCAATGCTCAGGGGTTCCTCCTGGACCTGCTTTCATCCACCCCACGCTGCCTCTCCCAGACACTTGATCACTTGCCTCTCCTCCCAGGAGATCTGGGACAGCCAGGCTGGCAAGCCTTTAATCTGGAATAAAGAAATACAGAGATGAATCTGGAGGCCCTGCCTGTGGGAGGTACCAGTCCTCCAAAGCAGTAACTTCGCCTCTGCTTTTGCATTCTATGTTTTAACTTCATCTGTGCGAACGCCTAGAATTAGAAGCATATGTGGTTCAAGGTCAAATACAAGTGGCGTTATGAGCTATCTGACGTCTGAATTATTCGTTCCACCAGTTGGAGTTACCATGGATTGTCTTGTTGACTTTACCTCTCAGCCAGAGACTGTGGACCCTATTAAGCCTGTGTTACGCACAGGAGAAGAGAAATACAATTTATTTTGCCAGGATAACATCCCAGCAAAGAAAGCCACCCTTTGTTTCTGGGCATCCTAGAGAGTAACTCTTGTCCTAATCAAAAAGCTCATCCCAATGACTCACTCTTGGAAGCACAATCAGATAGCAAACAGTTTGGATAAGAAGCTGGTTATGCAATAAGGGCACATATATATTTTTAAGCCTTGTTCTTTGGAGATGGAAAAACATCTTTTTTTAGATCACATGTTTACTGCTTTGGTAAACAGTAAAATGCTGCTGTAGCAATTACCTTGAGGATAAAGGGTTTGTAGACAGATACTTCCTGCGTTCACTTCCTACACAGATAGCCAGCCCAACCAGAGACGCACCAATGCAGGAAGGGCTCCCAATGGGCTTCCTTTTCGAAAGCGGGTTGGTTATTCATTATCTCCTCTCCAAAGGGAATAGCCTGTTGCTACAGATTTTCTGGCAGAATTCTCTGTCTTGAAGTAGGTAAAAATACGATGTTTCTAAAGTTACAGCTTCAGGCCCTTGTTCTTATCCTTGGTCTTGTCTGCCAGCTGGTTTTTATGGCGATGCGTGTAACTAGATTAGACATGTCTGTGAGTAAGACATGTGCCCTGTAGGCTTCTTGGTCTCCTTTGAATCATAGAGAAGGATGCATGAGTCTGCTTTTGTCTTTATTTGTTGGGAAATAGGCCACTTTCAGATTCAATGGAAGTTTTTTTTCTATGGTTATTTAGGGTAAAGGGCATTTTAGTTTTTGCTTTCTTTAGTCAAGCAGAGATCACTGGATTTGGGTATGAAAATCTCAGTGCACAGATTGTTCCCTGTGCTGATTTTACACCACTTATTAAATTCAAATGAATGCATTGTTCCGATCCTTTGAACCAAAGCAAGTAAAACCACAACACACAAACACCGAACAATACGGGATCATCAATTATCCATCCACAGGATATGTCCTTACCGACTGGCCCCTTTGTAGGGGAAAAAATATATCAAGTCAATAAACAGTAACACTGAACAATAAACTAAATAAAATAAATAGCACCTGAAAGCCACACAACTCAAGCACTGGCCAAACGCCAAAGAGTGATGGCTCCCTACTCTAAACATGGAAACCTACAGCTCCACCCAGATCTCCTGAAATAATCAGAAAACTGAGCAGCCATTAATTGTCTTTGGTGATCAGAAAGCGCCTGAGAGTTTTGTGTTATAATGGACAAGTGGACTGTCCAATAGAGATTCGTCCTCCAGCACGCATTCCACAGGTGCTGATGATTGGCAGGTGGGGAGGCAGAGACTGTATGTGACCCTGAGAAGTGGCCAGACACCATTTGATGTAGTCATGTTGTATGAAGGTGCTAATCTGTGGATATACTCGTACTCTAATGATTTTGTCTACACAGCACATATATTCAGCTGACATGAAATTACCCAAAGAGATGTTTGCTTTGGGAGAATCATTTGTTTGTATGCTTTCATTCATCTTGTTGGAAGACCCTGTAAAATCTCAGGACCCTCCTGTTTGAATGAAGACTGCTTTCTTCCTCTGCATTTATCCCCTCTGGACCTTATTGTGCAGCTTTGTTCGCTTTGGGTGAAACTCTGTGAGGCATTTCCCAAATCTCCCAACATGCTTCCAGACAGTACCCGCTGCCACTTCTGCTGCTTTACAAAATGACAACTCTGAGCTCTTGAGTCTGTGTTGGTCCCAGTGCCCCTGGCATCATGGTTGTGTGATCGTGGCACAGGACTGTACAGCGGACAGACTAATCTTTGGTGCCAGATGGAGTGACACCCCTGTTGGCATCTTCCCTGAAAATAACCACTGTCTGCCTGAGGATTGTGGTTATTTTGTTTGTTTTCTTTAGCCTGAAGTGAATACAGGTCCAGTTTATCCATTGTAATAACACGTTGTTTAAGCAACAACAACAATCATAAAAAAAAAAGTTGTTCTTTTTCTCCATTTCAAAAAGAATTATTGTAGGCGTTTAGAAAATAAAAATTTAGAATAGGAAATTACAGTAATTGATATTACACCATCAAGAGTCTGTTAAGAGTTTATTCTTTTGGATTTTTTTCTTTTTTTTTCTTTTTGGCTTTCTCCCATGCACACACACATATTCTTTTAACAGAAAAATAAAATTTGAGAAATTAAACTCATTTTTTGATAGTCCTTTTCTACTCCTTTTTTTTTTTTTCTAGGATAGTGAAGAAAAGAGGAGTAAAGGCTGAACTTTATATGATCCGTTTTAGAGATTAAGGCCCCATATCCCTTTCTAAGGACCCAGTTTCCTATTATGGAGCAGAACTACACTGCTGGGGGCAGCCCCTTGTTCCCCAGTGCCCTGGCAAGTGACTTCACTTTTCTGTGCCTCAGTTTCTTCATCTATAGAACAGATTCCATAGTGATCATAAGGCCTGTTTTCTGGTGGTCGTTGCAAGGACTACATCGCCCAATGCATGTACGTGTTTTGAACAGCAGTGAGCTTCAGTGTGCAAAGCACGTTCACTGTCACGGGCTCTTTTTGGCTGTTTGGCCGTATTATTTCATTTACTCTCATGTCTTACTTGCCTTTTCTTGATTGTGTTTGTTTCCAATGTTTGCCTGTTGAACGGACGGGTCTAATATGCTTTGGGTATTTATAGCTTCTTCTGAACAGATGAAAAGTGTTTCCCCATCTGTTATTCGCTTTTTTCTCAAGCTATTCCTTTGAAGATAGTAGAGAAAACACAGTAGAGTCACCATTGTGAGTCCATTGACTAGTTCAAGCCACGTGGTAGCCAGACTTTGAGCAGCTGAACTCAGCTGCATTTTCATGAGCCCAAAACACCACGAGTGAGAAACCAAGATGGAAGGCTGCACGAGATTCATGTTTTACTTCCTAGCCTTATCTCGGGCCTGGGCCAGTGACGGAACGAATGGATTCATACAATGGGGAGTGACAAGGGTCCGGCCTGGTCCTAGAATGGAAGGCGTCAGCTGCTATTTTGAGCTAACTACTAGAGCTGGCACAGTCTTTAGAAAAGAAGAGCAGGCGTCTACTGGATTCTCCCATTGCCAGTTAGTGTTCATCAGTGAGACTCTGTGGAACCTCACTGAACACCAGCAAGTCTTAGAACACTGGTTGTTAAAGTTCAGGACTCCACATCTTAAGTTATGTGGCTGCCATCATGTAATCTTTTATCTGTGCGGACCATGCCTGGTAAGACACAATAAATGTCTATTCGACAAATATTCTGTAAGTGAATGACTGCCTGCCTGGATGATAAATGCATGAGTGAGAGAATTAATTAGTGAGGTAGCACCTGATAACGTGTCACAGAGAATTAATTCATTTAATCCAATGGGCACTTATTGACTTCTTATATGCAAAGCATCCTGTTAGTGGCCCCTAGAGATTGAGAGTAGTTGTGCTTATTGCCCAGAAGACAGAATTATTACTGCATCTTGCATGCTCCTGTGGCTACATTCAGATGCCTAATGTGAGACATAAGTGTGTGTGTCTGTGTGGTGTGTGTGTGTGTGTGTGTGTGTGTCCTAAAGAGTCTGACTGGGGGAAGGTAAGATGGTTGTGCAGCTAGATTTTGAATATTTGTGAGCACATGATAAGTACATGTTCTTTCTTCTGGGCCATGGTTGGAGATGCTTTCCACTTAAGAATTAAAAGCAGAAAGATGGTTCTCAGAGCCTGCATTTCACTACATGACCCTTATCTGGATAAAGCAAAACCGAGCAGCCTTTTTACTTTTACTCAGTGGCAACACCTACCAGTGTTTGTATATCCAGGGTTTGCATTGGGTCACCTGAATATTCAACTGTTACAAACCTCTATGCAAAAAGTCCTTCTGGTCACAAAATGACGTACAGCTGTGTTTAATGGACTATAATGGGCACTATTTGTTTTTCTTCTTTTGTTACTGTAGTCACTCCTAAATTTCAGTGAAGCTGTAACTTAATCTGTTCAACACGTATGCTGGTATCCAGTGAGCGTCTCCACATTCATTGGTGAATCAGGCAGCTCTTACAGCACTGTCATTATTATGCAAATGACATCTGCAATAGATATGTGCTAACACATTTTCATAAATAGGTCAATTCTTTGTATTCAGTTAGAAGAGAATCTGCTTAATAATAAACATTAACTTTAATAGCAGTTAACAACCAATTTATCTAAGCCAGATAATCAAATTGGATTCCCTGCTGAAATTTTAAGTTTAGCAAGCATACTTCTTATCGAGTCTGAGTGGTCCAATTATTATATACACACCAAGGAAAATGTCATCTTTCATAAAACCTACAGTATTCTGTTATCTCGATGAGCATTTTTTTATGCACTGTTATTCAATCGAATAATTTAAGAATTTGCCTCACCATTGTTTCTCCAGCATCGAGCACAGTACCTGGCACATAAAGTGCAGAATTCTCCATAAATGATTTGCTGCATGAATGAACACGTGAATAAAGGACCAAATGTGTACTGAAATCTTGAGTGACGTATGCCTTTGGCAGTCTGTGTGATTAAAAGAAATCTGACTTAGTCCTTCTCCTAGCAAAAACTACCTTTAGTTGGTAAGGAGGTGAAGAAAAGGAAACCACTTTAATTTGAGAAAGTTGGAGGAAACCCAGTTGTTCATCTAGGATTCCAGTGTTTCTCAACCCAATTATGCTTTGGATCAGTGCACTCTTAATTGTTTTTAGGATAATTAAAAGGAATGCCTAAGAGAACTAGGATTTTCTTGGGGAGTGAGTATACATGAAACAATCATAATTTGACTAATTTGCCCACAAATGTTGGTTGAAAAAACATAGTAAGAAATTAGATTTTAATTCTCATTTTTTAAAAATAACTTCTAACATTATTTTCAGACAAAACTTTGAGAGATTTAAAGATGTTTGTCGAAACATGTCTCCACATGACTTTGATTAGAATGTGAACTGGACATTCCCTCCCAGTGGTACAAGAACCATATTTTCCTAAACAGAAAAATTAAGGCATGGTCAGACAAAGGAGTTTACATTAAAAAATTTTGCAAAACTACTATTATTCTGAAAAATTAAGGCCATGTGGTTGCTGTAACCAGGAAGTTACCTAATTCTTGGCATAGTCTGGAGCACTTTTGAAAGTTGTACTAACTGTGGGCCATAGAATGCCCTAAAATGGCAAAATTTTTGTTAAAAATACCATCCATGGTAGTATATTAGTTTTCTAGAGCTGCGGTCAGAAATTACCATAACTAGGTAGCTTAAAACAATGAAAGTTTTTTTCTCTTGCAGTTTAGGAGGCCAGATGTCCAAAATCAAGGTGTCAGCAGGGTTGGTTCCTTCTGGAGCCTGTGAGGGAGAATCCATCCCATGCCTCTCTCCCGGTTTTTGGTGGCTGTCCACACCTTTGCGTTCCTTGGTTTGTAGACTTGTCACTCCAATCTGTCTCCACGTCACCCTCTTCTCAGTCTTCATCTGCGCTTTTTGGGCTCGTATGAGGGTACTCTCATTGCATTTAGGGTTTACCATACTCTAGTATGATCTCATCTCCTTCCTTACCTTAATGTCATCTGCAAAGACCTTACTTTCAAATAAAGTCATATTCTGAGGTTGCAGGTGGACATAGGGGACGCTGTTCTGCCCACTGCAGGTAGGAAAGAGACAAAGCTGGTTTCAAAGGTGGCAGCTTCTCTTCTTCACGTTGCTTGGCCATGAGGACAGCAAAATGCCACTTATTGATACTGCCTGACAGGTGAATCACTGATGGCTGGGATTCTTATGTTCATACTTACGTGTGAATCACTTACGTGTAAATACCATTTTAGAATATGTAAATACAATGAGTTTCATTTAAAAAATATACAACTTCATAGCATGAACGTCAACCGTTATGTCCATCGTGGAATCCAGCATGATGATCAAAATAAAAATCACTGTAAGGCAAAGTGTTGACTCTGCAACCGTTTCAGTTTCACAAGATACTGAGTTTGACGTTGTGGTTTCCCTTATCTCATAATTTTACTTGGTAAATGTCGAGAAGTGCAACAAGGTTAAGGCAGCCCACAATAGCTCACCAGGATCACGTGGGGAATTTGCTACGAGGCAGCCAGCCAATCATCCTCATGCTGTCTGCCCAGTCTAGACGCGTGGATCAGTGTTCTGTTTACATCTTGTAAAAAAAAAAAAAAAAAAATGATTCATGTGGCTTTCTTCACTGAAGGCTTCAAGTTGAACACACGGTTCTCAGACTGAACTCATAAAATGGTTTTGTATGCTGTGGTACTGTCAGGTGCTATGATTTCAGTTTTGATATCTGCTGAAGTCATACACACAGAGGATTTGAGCCCAGAAATGTGAACTGCCCCCAAACTTTCTGGTGTGTTCGGTCTTGTGAAATGGATCTGACTCCAAGCCAAAAATTGAATTTCGTCTAATCACTGACAACGAAGTCTCTGCAGGATTGCCTTGGGAAAGAAACGCAAATTTAAATTAAGAACCAGATCAGGGGCTCTCGCCCTCTTGTTTGTGTGTGCCCTTGTCTACTCCAAGAACACGCGATGGTCACTGAGGGATGAAAAGTTGGCCAGCTCCAGTGCCAGTCGCTTGTCCCCACCTCACCGCAGGCTAAGGCACCAGGAGCTCCCTCTGTGACATGGAACCCTTGGCTTGCGTCTGACTTGGCTGCCAGTACGGAGATGGTGTGATGCCTGTGATGCAGAAGTCAGTCCCCCTGGCTTTGCTTTCACAACTCTTGCTCTGGAGGGTAAGGACTTTCTTACCTGCTATTGGCAGGAAAAGGCACAGTGAAACATAAATGCTAGCCACGAAGCCAAGCCCCCGGGGCCAGGATGTTTTGTCCTAGGTTGCGGCACTGTGTCCCCATCTGATGCACAGCTCTGTCTTGTCACTGTCTATTCCTGTTGTTAGAGGCCAATCTGGAGACCAGCATGAGGGAGATATGCCATGGAAACTTAGCCTTTTGTGTACAAACACATCCCTGAGCCTTTCAATGTAATGACGCATCCACTGGAAAAAAGAGAAACACGGTTCAAAGGAGAGCTAAGGTCTAATGTTAGGATGGACTATTTTGGGAACTGTCATTAGCCTTCATGAAGACTGGATTAAAATCTTGGGAGAGAGAAATTGCTTTACAATATACTAAATGAGCATTTCCATTTTTTCCGTTTATTATTTTCTTATTTTTTATTAGGTTGGTGCAAAAGTAATTGCGGTTTTTGCAGTTATTTTCAACCTTTTAAACCGCAGTTACTTGTGTGCCAACCTAATAAAATCTGAGTACGGTCACACTAGCAGACAGGCTGCTTACGCAGAGCATCTGGTCCTCATATTACTTTATATAGGTACTTAAATGTTCTTATGCTCTGTATGGGGTATAATATGCACCCATTGGTTAGTACCCACCTCTGAGGTGCGTGGGCCTTATCCTTTCTCTGCTGATCATTAATGTCGTGGACGTAAATACCATCCAGTGGCTTGGGATAAACTAACGCTAAAGCAAGCCATTGCCTGAGTGGTAAGTGACGTGATCTCAGAGATTTCTCTTCAGTGTCGTAAAGCTATTTTTAACTGTAGCCTTCTTAGTAGACTACCTAACCACTCAGTATTTCACATGGGCCAACTCATTTCGCCCAATCGGTTGCAGGATACACTGATAAAGGCGAGATCACAAGTTTGCTCCCCATGAAAGCTAATAACTTCTTAGAGATAAAAAAAAAAGAAAAAAAAAACAACAAAAAAACTCTTCCCTCTGTGACCACAGGCTGCATCACTCATGCAAATGCCTGCCGTGGTTGGAAGAGAGGAATTGAGTCAAGTGAGAGGCTAGCTAGCTCCACACAAATATTCCTACTGTTGGACAAAACAAAAGAAAAAAGAAAGAAAGAAAAAGACAGAAAAGAAACAAAAAGGAAAAAGAAAAGGAAAATAACACCTCAAGTTATGTTTCCATTAGCATACATTTGTTCCTACAAGGAAGCGACTTTGTCCAACTCCCCCAAAGCTAGTGATTTTATTTAAAAATGCCTGGAGCCATTTTTCACACATGGAGCCTCAGCTTGCTCAAACCGTGGCCCACGTCACCTGCGTTAGTCACAGAGCTGCGCCTCACTCCCCGTCCTCCTGGACTTTGTCATCCCTGCACATCTGCAGAAAGAAACCGTTTACGTGGAATTCAAATCTGGTTGTTTAGTCTACAAGGAGGGGGGGAAGGATTCTGTCTCTTTAATGTTTATAACGGTTGGACAGAGCCTGTCGGGTGAAGGTTAATTGCTCTCCAGTTTAAGCAGTTGTGTGCCCAGATGGGTTATCAGGGCTGAACACTCGTTACAAGATTAATCTCATTTCCGACAAGACTTCCCTTTCCTTCAACTGATTTTTGCCCAGCTATTGGAGCTGTCATCAGCCGTTAAAAGAAGGGTGGATTACTCTGGGATATTAACGCTGGTATACAGTGAAACAATGCCGCACGGTGTCATATCTCAGGGGACAGCTTTGGGAGAACACATTTCAGGGGTGTTACGAAGGCTGGGGCCTCGGGCTCATAAACAGTGGGACAATTGGGCCACTTAAGTCAGCAGAGGCTCCCTGAGAAGGTGCAAGGCAATTGTAGCTGCCTTGTGTGCAGGCTCCTGTGTACAGAAGTTCCTGGCCTGTGCTCACTCTTGATTTACAACTGCGCTCTGCCCAGCTCATCCCTCTTTAGGCCCCACCTCAGCGGTGAAGAACGGGATATGTGTGCAGCATCCACACTGAGTTCTGTGGAGGAGGCACCGCTTCATTTAATGCCTGTGCACATCTCTGGTTTCTGTTGAATGTCAGGGATTTCGGAGGTGCCGTCGTCACGTATTTCCCTAGAAACAGTAGGCAGAGTTTTTCTTTATTTAATACCTAGTACCTTCCTTTCTTTGCTTTGTCTTGAGACATTCTTCCACAACCCTGGCCAAGAAGCCGTGACATCTTACCCCTTTGGGATTTGGCATGTGCCAATCAGCTCATTCATTTATTTACCAACAATCTAGTGGGCACTCACCATGGCTTTGGGTACAGGGGACAGGCACGTGCGGCACTCTCAGTCCAGTGGGGATGCGGAGGGTGTGACAAATAGAACATAGTGGAACAGTGACACTAGACGGTGTCAGAAGGTGAGGAACACACCTGACAGAGCATGGTGACGGGACAGGGGCTCCAGTGCAGACGAGGTGATTGGGGAAGGAAGGCCCTCAGGCAGAGACCCCAAGGAAGTGTCAGAACAAGGCTTGGATGTCCCAGGGACAGGACTGAGGGAGCAGCAGAGGCTCTGAGGCAGGGACAGGCTTGGGTATCTGGGAATAGGGACCGTACCTGTATGGCTGGAGGGGAGAGACGCTGCATACAGGCAGTGGGCCCCGCGGCCTCTCAGAGCCTAATTTCTCAGGAAGCCACATGAGGAGCAATCCCACTCTAACAATGGGTCCATCTACTTCTGTTGGAGTCACGGGCTGTCTTGTACCAGCTATGGAAAGACTGGGAAGTGCCTTGGCCTTAGGGTACCAGTGAAAAGGGGTACCCTTTTCAGGAGGCTAGAGTTAAAGACATGGAGAAAAAGTTAAATTATTCAGGTAACCGTCCCTTCTTCTTTCATCCCATCTCCTTACATTGCCTCTCTTCACGGGCTGGGCTAGTTTTCAGTATTCTCTAGTTTCCTGTATTTCAAAGTGCCTTTGTCCTCTTCGAGTTCTGGGCCCTTTGGAGCAGTGTGTTTGGTGGTTAAATACACGCCCTTTGGAATTAGGCAGCTGGGTTAGGATTCGGATGCTTACGAGGGATATGCTCTAGGCAACTTACTTAACTTGCAGAGCCTCCGTTTCCCCGTCTTTAAAATGCGCGTAACCATATCTTCTACTTTAAATGGCGAGTGTGCGGGTTAGATGGCACGAATTCACTCGCTTGTCGTAGGCCCTGCCACGTTGTGCTCATGTTGTTATCCTTAGCTGTTACTGTTACAAAGATCCTATATTGTCTGTGTTTCCCTTCCTTAGAGCCACCCATTTCCCTGAGGAAAGGAAGGATAAATTATCATTAAGTCCAGAAACATTTTTTGTTGGTTAGACTTCTTATCACAGTTTTCTTAAAAGAAAAAAAAAAAAAGTGGAAGAAGCAGGAGTTTGGTCTTTCATTTTGCCCTGTTTCTGTATTCTGAAAACCAGGGATAAATAGTCACTGCCTACCACGCAGGCAGGAATCTCATTGTTTTCCGGTGGCCTTGTAAGAGCAAGTGCTTTCTTTATCTGTCCCACAAGCCATCACGTGGCTTAATGAGATTTTTAAACCCACAACAAGCGCGTGGTTTTCAGGGCAAAATGCTGAGGAAGAGGGACAGGATGGAAGTTTGAGTTGCTCATGCAGGTGTCCCTTCTGGGGCTCTGATGGACTGTGGCACTGAGGACAGAGGACAGTCCCCCCGGGGACCCACCAGGACTCTGCTGTCTGAGCTCACCTGAGATGGAAAGAAGACAGTGTAGTCAAAGATGCTTGGCCAGCATGCAGACTCTGCATCGTCTCTGACCACCTGTAAGGGCTGCACCAAACGGGATTCCATCAGCCCGTACTTTCTCATTTCTGGGCGTTTCCTGTTGAGAAATTCGCCATTTCCCTTCGGAGAGGTCTTCTAAGGAATGCACAAACAATGAGGACTTGGGGAGGGTGGGGATGAGAGAACCGGCAGGAAATTCTCAGGCATGACCATTTTTGTCAGCGGATCCCAGGACCAACTATGGGTCTCACCTCTTACAGTGACTGAGTCCATGGATGACTCATACGTCGTCCAGAATGGCCCCTCCCAATTTCACTGAAGTTTGCGGGAAGGAAAGACTCCTTAGAAAACAGATTTACTCGCAAGTAAACTTTTAACCATTCTTCATTAGCCCTGATCTCATGTCATCTGAGGGGAAAAAAAATCATCAAGCTCATTTTTTTTCAGCTTCCTTTTTTGATGTTTTACACATAAATTAATTATATATTTATTGTATGTTATTTGCTATATATACATAAATATTTTTTAAATTTTATTTATTTGTACCTATTTAGTTCCGAACTCACCCACTTTACGTAGTAGGTAGAACTTAAGTGAACTTTAAAATAATATCTGTGTGATACATTTAAATGCAGCTTCATTTCACAGAGTAATAGCCCCAGACTCCGCCTTCCCTCCAGTGCCCTCCTCCCTCCCCCTAGTCCCCGCCCCAATCCCAACTATTTTTTTTTTGGGCCACAGAATGAAGGATATTTCCTCTAAGGCATTTGTAAATGCTTCTTAATTTGTGACACTCCTAAATTTGAGTCAATTTCCCATACGCCAAGATAGATTCAGGTTGAATCACTATTATTTCACCATTCTCTGGTATCTAAAATAATTGTTGTCTTATTTAAAGGATTCTTAAAAAAACAACAAAGGACAATTTCATATATAGATACTGTTAATATTAGAAAAAAGGGCTTAGTGTCTCCCAAAGAACAATAAAAAGCGAACAATAACAATAACAATAAAAAGCTAATGATAACAATAACAATAAAAAAAAGAACAAGATAAAGGGAAGGGGTTTACTAAGGATACATGACTTCATCGAACCCTCTCTGCCCAGACATGGCGTGAGTGACGTCAAGATGGGGCTGAAGTGACTGGAAATCAAATTTAGGAAGTTGTTTGACGGGGCTCCCTTCAGTACAGAGTGTACTTGTAGTGCTTGCCCTGCACCCCTGACTTATGAACTATGAGTCATAAATTTACGTTTCAGAGGTCATTAGCACCACCTTACTCAACCTGAGCAGCCTGGGGTGCACATGAAGGGAGAAGATTCGGCTTCCTGGAGGTGTCAGACCTCAGTTAAAGCCCCAGGGTCAAGGCCTTGGTTCTTTCCACTAAGAAGGTCCAAGACCTCCACTCTCCCCCCACTGTATTCTCTTGACCAGGCACCTCCTCCAGGAATCTAGGGCTGTGGGCTGTGGACCCCACGGGGTCCAGCCAGTTCGTCCTCCTGGTTCACGGGCACATTCGCCTCCTTTCAGCGATCTTCCTCCACTTTTGGTGTCCTCTTTCTCAGACACAAACTTAGTCGTGCCGCTCACCTGCACAAAAACCTTTTCCAGCTCCCCATCGCATGTAACAAAGGCCAACGTGCAGAGTACAGCGGACGGGCCCATTTTAGTCTCAGACCATTCTGTCCTACCACCTGCAGCCCTGGGGCCACATTCAGGAGGGACTTCCAGGCTTTGATCTTATGCTGGCAAAGCCCTACTCACCCTGCAAGGCCCAGCCCCGGTGTCGCTTCTCTCCAAGGCTACTTGCTTTACACATTGAGCTCCTGCCTAGGAATGTTCTGGGAGAAAGGGTTCCATGACTATGGGATGGTTTTAATAGCATCGTTATGGAAGGGTGAGCGCCCCAGGTGTGAATTCTAGTCCTGTTGTCCTAATCCTTAGCTGTGGCAAAGCAGTTCTTAACTTGATTAGTAGGAGGGGTTTGGGGTAGAAGACGGGGAGCGCTTTCCATTTTGCTCTTCTGGGTTCTTGAAAATGGTGCCATGCCCTAGGTTTCAGTGAGATCTGTGCCGCCATTTTTGTGAGCAGAGGCAGTGGGGCAACCACTGTTCAAAGTCATTCCTGTTGGCACCTTTTGGGAATCCATTCTGAGCCTTAGCCTCTTCATTCTCAGGAAGTATATGCTTCTGTTGCTTTCTACACTCTCGTGATGCAATGCTCCTGCTATCTCTCATTCTGTGCAGAATTGACATAGAAAACAGTTCAAGGAAGTGGCCATGTTTGCGGGATGTGCTCCATATGTATGTTATGGGGGGGGCAGGGAAGATGTACGGGGTAGGGGTAACAAAGAACATTCCCAAACGGCACACAATCCCCAAATTATTTCTACATCATTGAAAAAACTTTTTTTTTTCGAAATAATTTTCAATTTACGGAAGAATCGTCAAGGTAGCACAGAGAGTTCCCGTGTCCCCTTCACCCTGTTTCCTCTTGTGTTAGCATCTTACATAACCAGGGTACAGTGATCAAAGCTAAGAAATTAACGTTGGGACAATATTATTGCCCAGGCGTCAGGAAACTCAGCTCACAGGCCAAAGCCAGCCCACTGCCTGTTTCTGTGTATAAGGTTTTATTGGAATACAGCCACACCCATTCATTTACATGTTGTCTTAGCTTCCAAGCAACAATGACAGTTAAGTAGTTTCAAAGGAGTTTCAAAGGAGACCACATGGCTTACAGAACCCCAAATATTTACTACAAAATATTGGCTCTGTATAGAAAATATGTTGCTGCCTCCTCCTTCGAAGGAAACTACACCCCGCCTTCAAATTCCCCCAATTTTCCATTGATGTCCTTTTTTCGACCCAGGATATGCATTGTGTGAGCCTCCTCCAATCTGTGACAGTCTCATGTTCTTTCCTTGTCTTTCATGACCTTGACATTTTTGAAGAGCACTGCTCAGGTGTTTTGTAGAATGTCCCTCCTTTGGGGTTCGTCGTGTCTTGGCAGAGCTGACAGATGTGTAGGTAGAGGTGCCCTCTGATGTGACGTGTTTGTCTCACTGCCTCAGATCAGGGCAGACGTGACACCGGCTTGACAGCGGTTTGTCTTCTTGCTGCTGTTGATCTGGGTCACTTGGCTTAGGTGGGGTCTGCCCGTGTTCTCCCCACAAAGTTCCTGCTTTTCCCCTTTCCATACTTTGTTCCAAAGTGAGTCACCAAGTGCAGCTCCCCACGAAGGGTAGCAGCATTAAACTCATCTCCTGGAGGAGGAAGTATCAAAGATTTTGTGGACATACGAGTATGTTAACGTAACAGTTGTGGACATACATAACGTAGCAACAGGAGTTAATCAATGGCTCAAAGGAGGTGCTTTGAGAGTGTTCGAGTATCCTGTTTCTCCTGAAAGTTGCCCACTAATTTGAACACCTGTCCATACATTATTAGTTGGGGTTCTTCTGTAAAGAACAGTTGTCTCTTTTCCCCCATTTGTGTATTTAATTCCGTCATTTACTTATATCACTATAGGCATTTGGATATGGATCTTGTTCTTTGGTTTAGAATCCAATACTCTCATTATTTATTTTGTTGCCCACCTTACCCCAGCTTTGGCCATCAGGAACACTGTCTCTTTCAGGTTGGTTCCTGCGTCCTTTTGACGTGTCTCGGCTTCTGTTTCTTTTTTGAGCATTTCCTCCATTTCATTTTGAAGTACATTTTGACAGACTGTTCTGTATTCTGAAAACATGCTATACTTCAGAATCCCAACTCAGAAGGAAGTCGGCAGGTCTTTGGGTCCTCAGCAGCCCCACCCTGCAGAGTGATTGCTGCCTGCCTCACACTGGGTCTGCAGGTTAGACAAGTGTGGCCATGGGGCTGCAAAGCTTATTTCCTTTGGGCCCTACTGGGGCTCCCTGAAATGGAAACACAGAATACATGGAGAGGTGAGTACATATATATCCACGTATATATGTACATATATATATGGTGTGTTATATATTATTTGATCCCTTCAGGTAGCACATAGTAGGGCATTACTTCATTCATTCTTCGTTCTACAAATATGCAGTGCCTAGCATGTGCCAGTGTTCAGGCCCTGGGGAAATAGTCTCTGTCCTCATGGGTTTTACATTCTGGTGTATTTCGTGTTTCCTACATTAATAATATCAAGTAAACAAATGTACATACAGATTAACCATGCATGCTATGATTACTGTGTATTGTATGTGCACTCATGAGAATGCACTAGGAGCTAGAGAAGGTCAAGGTGACTCCATGCTGTTAGCAGAAATTGTTGCCGGGTTTCCCTGTGCTCCAGGTGGTCAGTGCCCCATCGGCTCTCTGGTTTATATATTCATTATAGCTTACTTCACCATAGCCCAAGCAGTGAATGATACATAAACATTAGCGTTTTCAAAACTGTGTTAATTTGTATGAAGACTGAAATTAGATTATGGAGCTCAGTGATGAAAGTGGGTAAGTAGTTCTGTTGCTTGATTTCAATATTAAAATAAGGAACGACCAGGAAAGCTCTTAAAGAAATGACTGCATCTTGGTTCACACATAGATGCACATGCCTCTTGCCTCCGATGCAGGAGGGTGTTGGGAATATGTGGGCATTTGGCGTTGTCGTGTTCATGGAGGGAGTGCTCTGGCAAGCAGTGGGTGGAGCCAGCGAAGCCTTCAAAATGTGGTCAAGTTCCACATAATCCAAGGAGCCGGTCCACCTGAAATCCCAACAGCGCCTCCTATTGGGAAGGGCGATACCTACAGCGGAATGCCAGATTGCTAGGACAGTTGGAGACCAGTTTCATTCTTCCTGAACATATTCAATGACACTAAACATTTATGTTTTATCCCATCTCTACTTCTCCAAGGAAATCTGCCACACATTCATAGTGAATATCAAATCTAATTAAAGACCCTAATCAAATCATACAGTTGCTCAATGACCAAGCTATAATTAGCTTTCTACAAGTAAAATAGTTTAGTATGATTGCTTCATTTTCGTTTAATGTTCCTCTTTCCCAAACTTGAATATTAAAATTAAAAATCTGAGAATTCATTGGCCAGAAAGAGGGAACGTGAGTCAAAACCCCATCTGTTTGTTAATGATGAAAAGCAATTCTAGTTGCGCTTGGAAATATTCGTATCCAATAAACCTATTGTGGAAAAAAGAGATTGGGTAGGAAGGTGAACTACTTTCAGATTTTTTCAACGCCTGAAAAGCACCTGTGACCTGCCGTGCTCATAGCAGATCACGTGATCCTCCCTCCAAACCCAACCCCCTCCTCTGTCTTCCATGGTGGCCTTTTTGAAAACAATTTTTTAAATTTATTTTTCAGGTACAGTTGACATATATTATTATATTAGTTTCAGGTGCACAATATACAACATGGTGGTTAGACATTTATATACTTTACAAAGTGGTCACCCCGATAGGTCTGGTACCCCCACCTGGCACCATCCGTAGTTATTACAACATTATTGACTGTATTCCTTGTGCTGTACTTTACATCCCTGTGACTTTTCATAGCAGACAATTTGTACCTCTTAGTCCCTTCACCTTTTTCACCCATCCGCCTAATCCCATCTGGTGACCACCAATTTGCTCTCTGTAGCTATGTGTTTGTTTCTGTTTTGTTTGTTCGTTTTTTTCATTTTCTAGATTCTACATATAAGTGATATCATATGGTATTTGTCTTTCTCTGGCCTTTCTTTTTAGTACTTGATGTGGGCTCAACAAGCACATTACTTTAAATCTTCTACTCTTACTGTGTGGTGATTTTAATAGACTCTTGGAAAAAGAAATAAATAGCATGTAATGCTGCCAAAGTTGGTTGCATATTTAATTTTCTTCATTGTAGCCTGAAAGCTGTGGCAATGTCATTTGGTTCCTGTGCAGGGTTTTGCTTATGAAGCAGTTTGACAAATGGAATTATGACATGGAAATGTGGAGGGAAAGAGACCCCACCACTCAGTGAGGGCTGGTATTACTGTTTCTGTATCCCTTCAGTCATCCCGTGTGTACCTGTCCAATAGGTATTTGGTAAGGGGAATGGAATTAAGACAGGAAAAGAAGTACACCTGATCCTTACAAGTTAATGAGTTTTTACTATTTCCATTATATTAATGGAAATAATTTTGAAAAAGAATCGTACAACTTTGGTTGATTAGACAAAGCTTACAGACCAGGATATAGAATCCTTGCTAGGCCTTTCTTTCTGCCAGTAATTTGTCACATTTACTCATATATGTTAGCTCACTTTCAAGAACAGTAATCAAGTATAAGTAACAACAAGAGCAGTAATGATAGAGAGGACTTATAGAGTACTTATTACAGGCCAGACATTGTATTAAGTGTTGTATAGATCAGAGCAGATAAGACAGATAATGCAGGGATTATCCCCATTTTACAGATAAGGACACTGAGCTGCGGAGAGGCTAAGCCGCCTAGTAGGGCTGCATTCATTTAGTGATTGTGCGGTAGGCCCTGGGGATACAGACATGAATACAGGAGGGAATCTGAGGGGTTATAACTCCTACTCCAGTATCACCTCATTAACACAGACACCAAGCCTGTACTCTTATTTTCTTTTCTCAAGTAATAGCAAGACATGCATATAAGCTGCCTATAAGTTCTGTTTTTCACTCAGTTTATTTGCACATAAATATGAAAAAATAGTTCAGTATGTTTTAAAATGTGTTTCTTACCAATTACTATCACCCAAAAGGAAATATTTCATAATATTTCCTAAAAGGAAAGAAAGAGAATAGTCCAAAGCAAGAAATAAAATGATTCTAGGGAAAAACAAAATGCAGTTAATTATATCCATATGTCCTCATTCATCTTTCTAAGAAAGCAGGATCTTCCGAAGCGTTAGCGCCCAGCTCACGTAGATGACATTAATGAGCATCTGTGGCTGAACTTCTGTGAAGTCCCCATTTGAGAGAGATGGGGGTTCTCAAGATCGTAGCGTATGAATAGCAGGTGGCTGGAGCCCCCAGGTTTTCTTGAAAGAGCTACTGAAATTGTATTGCAGGGCACAGCACAGAGTAATGTCAGTAGATATTCCATCTGTGGGTTAATGAGTTCAGGGCTGATAGCTATAATATAAAAAACAAATATGTCCGGAGTCTAAAGAAGAGAATGAACTTGGGCACATGTTGCTTGGATTCTCTCACCGAAACCGTTTTTCTTACAAATGCTTCTACAGTGGAAGCTGATCAGGTGACCTCAGTGGCATCTTGGGTTCCATCAGGGGGTCTCAGGTTGGACAAGGGGCTGGGAGCTGGTTTTCAAGTCACACTGTCAGTGAGCACACACTGCCCTTGCCAAGATGGCAGGTTTATTTGGGGTGCTGTCATGGTGTGTGGGTTGAACTGAAAACCCTCCAAGGCTCCCTTGGGATTGCAGTTGCCAAAGGGGAATTTAGATGTTCCATTCTTGCATCTGCTGTGACATTTCTTCAAGTATCATTGACTGTGCTGAGCAGGACAGACAGACCTTCAAACTCATTCCATTATTCCTGTCAAGGAAAAAGTTTTTAGCACCCGGGGCCAGGGCTTTGGGAATGCTTAAAATCTTCGCGTAGCTCAAGTTTAATTTGTGCCTTTAGAAAACAGTGAACTTCACAGTATCTATGCCATGTTGACCCCATTTCCCCTCCATACCCAGAGCAGCACACATGTTTTCCATTGCACAGATCTTCAGAGAAGCTTCACAGGCCAACGGGAGAGAATAAGAAGTCAGGGAGGAGATAAGCACTATTGGCGAAGTGGCCTGCCGGGGGAGGAGAAAGGCGCTAATCCACATAAACCACGGACCCCTTTCTCTGGCTGTCGCCCACAAATCTTTCCCCTGAAGTAGTAATAAGTCACCATGTGGACCAAGAGCAGTCTCCCCTTTCCTCCCTTTCTGTACCAGCTTCGTATCATTGGCTGGTGGCCAGTGGAATGTTTTAAGAAGGCAGGAAGCTGGAAGGAGAAAGACAAAGGCTTGAGTAACTCCCGGAGTGGGTAACAGGCTGTGCTGTGAACGACCATTACTGGGTGTGCTCGTAGCCTGTGTTCTTGGCTGACACACACACACACACACACACACGCACGCACACACTTGCTGCAAGTGTACTTGGATGTTTTGTTAATTAGTCCGATTTCTTCATCGTATGCCAGAAAAGTATACTTTTTTTTTTTTCCCCCCGGTATGTGGACTTTACTTAGACTTAACCAATTGATTGTGGGACTTGCATATGTGTTTCTTTTCTGCCGTTTGGGCCCTGAGGCATAACTACTGACTCAATTCTTGGAGCTCCAACGTCAGGGTGCAAATGAATGGATTTCTTTCTGACCTCAGATGCAAGTCCTTTAAAACTAGCAATTTGCGGAGAGGACATTTATCGTGAGAGGACCCTTTGCTGTGTGTCTGTTGAGGTTGTGTTCGTTGTCATGTTTCAAATCCCGTCTCACTTCCTCTCCTCCTCCTCCAACCCCACAGACACACCTGCTGCCTGCCATACCTGCCGTGTTCGGATAATGCCCTTGCTCTTTGAAAATCTGTGTTTGTGATCTCACACGTTGGTGTCTGACTGCTTTTTGGGGGATATACCTTATATAGACGATGTGGGGCCAGCTAGGAGGAGAGAGGTTTGTTTGGTTCAACAGAGCAAGACCCGCGGCTCATCCCCTCCAGGGCACAATTCGTAGTGTGCGTATTTCCTGGGATGTAAAGACAAGAGTCTGACATGGAGGCACCTCTTGCTTTTGGTCTTTGTGGCGTGTTGTGTCTGCTTTCATCTGATGGAGCTTTCTCTGAACCACGAGGTGTGACCTCATCCACGTAAAGAACAAGCTCCTGACTCAGGGACCTGATGAGACTACATCCAAATTTTTAGTAGCACACCCAAATGTTCCTTGAATTAGTAGATTAGAAGGGTTTTCCGGCAATGTCCACGTCATGTAGACCCTCCTCTGCCATGTCAACCTGCGTCTTCTGGTTGACTGCAAGTTTTCTTCATTGCCCAGGTCACTCACAGTGACCGCAAGAGTAGTTAACAAGGATATCACGCTTCAGACCCCGCCTTTGCAGGCCTCACATGCCTCTAGGGGCCAAAGCACATGGGGAGCATGGATTCCATTTGGGGGCAGAAGGGTGACACGGCAGGATTATCATTCCTGTGGAGAAGCCCCTGTTTTTAGTTTACACATGACCTTACATGACCTCATAGTTTGTTATTAGTTGTCCCACATCCAGAAGGGACCATAATCCCAACACCATGAAATCAATTATCTATGAGGTTGGTTAATACAAATCGTGGCCCGATACACGAGATTTGATTCTCCATCAACACTGCGCCTGTTCTGGTTGTCAGCGCCATTTTTATCATTTGGACAATTGGTCATCCATAGACGGAATTCCTCAAATCTGACTTTCTTTAAATTGCTGACTTTCAGTTTTGCTTCCAACACATATCCCCTCCCATTGGCCAGTGGGGCTTCCAGGATTGCAAACCCATGTGAGGCCAGCTTAGGTACATTGTGTAGGAAATTAAACCATTCCTGCTAATGAAAAACAAAAACAAAAAAACAAACAACCTAATTACAATTTTTAAACTAAAACATATTGAAGTGCGTTTCTTACCTAAACGAGTGATATAATCCTAAACCAGACGAGATGGTTAGTATCATGGATGGGAAGGATGTGAGACAATGGAGACCAGGAATGAGAGGATATGGAAAAATAGAAATAACAAGCCCATATGTTGTGCAGCATGAAAGACAATGTTTAGACAGGGTATCCAAGGCCTCAGAAACCAGGACCAGGTCATGGATCCCACCTGAGCTTCACAGCTTGCCCGCCCATTGTTGTGGGCCTTCCCCAACTCACAGAGGATGGGCCTCCGTTGGTGCTTTCCCTCTCTGGTTCTGCGTCTGAGCACACTCTTCACCAGGTCGGCTTGCCCAGTTCATCTTGTTCTTCAAGGTCATGTACACCAAGTCCTCCCTCCGTCCCTCCCTCCCTGCCTCCTTCCTTCCTTCGTTCCTTTCTCCCCCCTCCCTCCCTTCCTTTTTCCTTCTTCTTTCTTCCCTCCCTTCCTCCTTCCCTCCTTTCCTCCCTTCCTTATCCAAACAGTTGACAAACTTAGCATCACACTTAGCATCACACTTACATACTAAGAATTCAACAAATATTCACAGTGTGTGCCTCATGTGAGGTCACTTTCCAGGCACTGGTGGAAAGTCACTGGAAAATAAAGGTCTGCCCCCAGGGAGCCTGCATTCTCCCGGTCCTGATGACTCTCTTCTTCTTTTCTCCCAGTGTATTTTGTCCCCCTATTAAAGTAATTACAGTCTGTCTAGAATAACAGACTTTGAGAACAATCCATCTTTATATACCTACGACCAATGCCCACCATAGTTGCTTTGCACATGGCAGTTGCCCCAATTACATATTATTTGAATCACATACCTTTGAGAATTGTTTTAAAATGAGACACCTTCATGCAATCCCTACCAAGGATATAAACAGTGAGGCTCTTCCAAGTCCAAGTATAACAGACAAATTTTAACATTAAAGCAACCTGCTCGTTTAAAACAAAACAAAAAAGAGTGGTCCCTACCATTCACTGGAGAGTGCCACCTGCCAAGCCAGAGATGTGCCAGGTGCTCCAAGGTTTACATGCTGGGCGATGGGCGTCTGCACCAGGCTCTGCAGCTCTGCGGGCCCAGAACTGGTTTCTCAAGCTGCCTCGGATCTAAAAGCACAGCCAGAGTTAGGCTTAGGGTAAAATAAATAAATAAAAATAAAAGCGCAGCCAGCTTGGCGGGTAGGTGGTCTGTGTCCCTGTCCCTTCCTGGTCTGTAGTTCTTCACAGACCTCCTCCCATTTTGCCGCAGACACAGCACTTTCCAGAAGGCTCAGCTGGAAACAGAGGTTTGTAGGTAGTCTGTAGCTAGCAGCGGGTGAGCAACCTGCTTCTTTAGTAGATTCTGTCCAGTGATAGAGGCAGGGGGCCAGCACTTAGTACTTGTTTGCATAAAATTTCCAGTCCCCCAACGCTTGGTCTTTTAAGTCTAAGTTCTGAGGTTAACACGTCACTAAGTGCCATCCTGGGAGACTTAGCGTGGCTTTTTTTTTTTTTTTCAAATGAGAACTCGCGGTTGTGAAGTTAAGGGGTTGGCCAACAAGATTCCTTTTTTGTGGCACTTAGCTACTAAAAATGTGTCCTTCCTAAAGCCTCTTATCGCCATCAGACTGTGGGTTGCTTCAGAGAAGACAGACTGTGTCCTAGCCAGTTCGTCCCCACAGTGGCGGTCCTCAAACTTTTGGTCTCAGGACCCTTCGAAAAATTACTGAGGACACTAAAGAGCAATTGCTTAGATGGGTTCTCTCAATTGATAGTCATTGAATTAGAAAAACCGAGATGTTATGGAATCATTTATTTATGAATTCATTTAAAAATAACAATAAAAACCATTATTTGTTAATTGAAATAACATACGTCTCTGAAAAATCGCTATATTTTCCAGAAAGATATTTAGTGAGAAGAGCCCCATTGTTTCACATTTTCACAAATCTGGCTTAAGAGCAGACAGCTGGATTCTAGGGCCTGCTGCCACATTCTGTCTGCTGTCCTGTGTTGTGTAGCCTCAGGAAAGCGTCATTGTACGCCTGTGAGAGGATGAGAGTAGAAAAGGCCCATAATGTCTTAGTTTATTTGTCATGAAAACAGTGCTGAGCAGCAGGGCTTTGGGACCCCCGGGGGTTCCCCGGAGCACACTTTGAGAACTGCTGACCTGTAGTGCTCAGTCTAGTGCCGGGTACTGTACTGTACTAGGCACAAGGGTCCAGCCGTGAACAACATGGACACAGTCTTTGCCCTCCGGGAGTTTACTGCGGTTACAGGTTGAATGGTGTCGCCCCATATTCATATGTTGGAGTCCTAACCCCCAGACCTCAGAACATGCCCTTATTTGGGGATTGGGCTTTTATGGAGGTTCAGTTACGGTGAGGTCATTAGGGTGGGCTCAGTATGGCTGGTGTCCTTAAAAAGAGGGCAGATTTGGATATGGACATGCATAGAGGGAAATGAGGTGAAGACAGTGGGAGAAGACGGCCCTCACAAGCCAGGGTCCTTCTCTCACGGCCCTTGGAAGGAATCAAGCCTTCCAATACCTTGATTTCGGACTTCTGGCCTGCAGAACTGTGGGAGAATATCTATTGCTTAAGTCCCCAGTCTGTGGTATTTTGTTTCGAAGCCCTAAGATGTACTCTGTTGAAATTGGATTCAAAGGAGGGCAGGTAGGAGTCTTGATGACCTGAGGAAGATTCAGTAGCGAAAGGGCAGTCACCACTTTTTAATGAGGCACATTCTGCCAGGTAGATCTCTGAGGCTTGGGGTTCTCCGTAGGCAAGGAGAGCAGTAAGCAGTTTTTCTAAACAGAAACAGACTCATAGAAACAGAGACCAAACTAATGGTTGTCAGGTGGGAGGATGGGCGAAAGGTGAAGGGGAATATAGTCAGTGATAGTGTGATCACTGCAATGACAGACGGGTACTAGACTTAGTGCAGGGACCACATCGTAACGTACATAACGGTCACATCACTGTATTGTACACCTGAAACTAATATAGTATCATATGCCGACTCTACGTAAACCAAATAAATAAAATAAATGCCTCCTTTATAAAGCAAGTGTGTCACTCTGGTTAAAGAGGAAATAGCTGGTCCTGTGCCTCACTCCAGCGTGAGGTGAGCAGAACAGAAGTGACACCCCAGAGTGCCATTTGCCCCGAGCTCCTGCGGGCCTCACCCCCATGGCTGCTCCAAGGGTTCCCAGTGCTTTGAGGGTAGGAGGATGCTCTGTTCCTCTGGAGATCAGTTTCCCTGAGGTATCAAGGGTGGAGGGGGGACTCTGTGAGGTACTTCCTATGCGTGCCCAATCCTCTACGCGTGGTCATGGCCGTTTACGGCTCCTGTGAATGAAAAGCACGCATTCCCGCTTCCCACAGTCTCTCTATATGGTGAACGACTGCAGGTTCCCGTTGCACAGCGGACACAGGAAGGCGCAGGGCGTTTTATTAGGTGTGGCTTTTGGTGTTCACATGGCGTGCGTCCTACATGCATTTGATCACGTTTCGTTTTGAAAATAATACAATTTAAAGGGTAGAATTTTCTTTGCAGAGCCCTTATGAGGTGGAAAATATTAGTACATCTCAGGAAAGAAGACAATTCCCGGGCGTTCAGCCAAGACATCTAGTGAGATTCCCATTTCACTCCCAGTAGAACCCACGTCCTGCCAGTGGCCTGCCAGGCTCTGGCTCACCTGGCTCAGCCTTACCTGGCTCACCTTCTCATCTCCTTCATGCGCCTTCTCTCCCACCTTTCTGTGGCCACAGTTCCTCCCACTGTCCATCCCCAAACCCCAGTGTCCACTTCTGGCCTTGTCCTAGGTGTTGCTGTGGCCTGGAAGGTTCACTCCCCAGGAATTCATTGGGCTCACTCCCTTCAAGGTTGGTCAGACCTCGCTTCCTCCAGGAGGACCTCCCTGACCACTCCACATTAAAAGTATCGGTCCGCCCCTCTATTCCTGGTCCCACTCAGTCAGCTCTGTCTTTTCTTTCTTTTCAGAGCACCTGCCACCTTCTAACTCAGCTCTCAAAAGTTAATGTGCATGCAGTTCACCTTGTTAATCTGTTAAATCCGGATTCTGAATTCCTAGCTTGGGGTCAGGGTGTGGGGGTGGGTGGGAGGGTATTCTCCACATTTAACAAGGTCCCAGGTGCAAATTAATTTGAAAGGCACCTGTGCTTACAAATCACACTTGGAAAAAGAAGGCTCTGATTTACTCTTGAATTTACGTATTTATTTTGAATTTTAAAAATTGTCTGTTGCCTGCACTTGAGTGGGTAAGGCGATGTGATTGTGGAAATACGGCACCAGCATCAAATGCATAAATAAAAATCTGGCCACAGACGTCAGGGCTCCTGGGAACCTGTCTGACCCCCGCTTGGCCGGGACTTTAGAGGGGCTCCAGTCTGCTTGTTTTTTTATATCAGGGGCTTACGGCTTAAGATTCAACAGTGGCAGAACTGGCTTCCTGACCTCCAGTTGCACATTTCTCTACACCTTGTTTGAATTGTTAAATTAATTTGAAGTGCACCTGAGCTTACAAATAGGGGTCAGTGCAAGTGTACTAGGCTGGGAGACAGGGAAGGAAAATCATCTTCTGTTCTAAATAAGCTGCCCTTTTAAGTAGACATAAGCCCACGGGACACACTCATAAGGCTTGTTATGCAAACGAGATGGGTAGGTGACTTAGAAAACCCCACCCCTCTGAAAGCAGGTAGCTCTGCATGGGCCACACGGCCTGACAGGCATTGTCCATCCCTCACCTGTCCAGTAAGTATCTTTGTACCTCTTGGGGCCTGTACAGGAGTGATCGTGGCCTCGGGTGCTGGAACGTTCCTCTCTCTCATGGAAAAGATGGGTAGACGTGGACAGTAAAGAGGTCCCGAAGAAGGAGGCCACCCAAAAAACGAGCTGTAGACCCTGATGGAGGCATCATTAAGATTGTCAGGCTGGAGCGATTCTGCAGGTCACAGTGGTTTCGGCATGAGCAGGTCTGCAGATTCTCAGAGGACTTGTGACTTCCAGAGTAGACCAGTTTACAGGGGGCTCAAGTGCTGGCCCAAGGGAGCCCTGCTGGGTATGACTTATGTATGTGTAGCCTGAGATTGTTGGGCACATTGACAATTAATCATTCATACTAGATTTGAAATCAACGCTCCCAGAGTCATAAAAAATGAAGACTCACCAGCAACCACTTGTACCATGGTGCATGAAAAGCGTTCTGAGGCTGGGGTGCTCCCCAGAGCCCCACATTGCATCATGGGAGAGGAATGAGCTCAGCCCAGAGCATGAATAAAGGTTATGATACCCTGGCTACTCGGTCCCCTTCCTGTGCAGCAACTAGAGTAGATTTATGGGCTGGAAAGTCTGCAAAGCACAAGCTTGGCCTCCCAGCCCCGCAGAGGGAGGCGTCATCACTCAAGGCTGATGTGAGAGGGCTTGGCAGGGGTGGGACCCTCACAGTGGGTGACCATTTGGCTCTTTCCACAGTGGGCATTGGCGTCTAAGAAAAAGAAAACGTCCGTGTTCCTGTCAGCTTTATACAGCGTGCAGCCTGTGCCAACAAATAGGATGGAAAGGAAAGGAAGGGGGTCCCCAGAACACCTTGGAAATAGTGGGGATTCCATACCTGTGCTCCTCTCCCCGCCCGAGAGCCCCCGTTTCTGTAAGACTTTCAGTTGGTAGAACTATATTTTATTATCACTGCTGGGTTTTCTGTGCAGAACAGCGCAGAGTTCCCGAGCAGGCGGCCCATCCTAACCACACTTGAAGATGTGCAAGGAGCTCTCAGGGTCCTGGCTACCTTGTCACCGTTAGGACGGAAGAAGAGAGCCGGGGACATGGGAAGTTAAAACCCAGGGGCCCCATGGAAAGAGCCTACAGTTAACTCCTAAGCTTTTGGCAACCCCACAGGTGATAGGTTTTCACCTTATCCACACAGTTGCTCAAAGATGGAGAAGGAAGAGCTTGCAGTTTGGACATGGCAGGAAGAGAATGTCACTAGTGAAATATTAATAAAATAGATTTCATTTTGGTGCAAGAAGGGACCTTAGGAAGCATCAGTAGACCAGAGCCTTGTTTGCTAGATAGGAGGTCAAGGTCCCCAGGGCATGAGAGGCACTGAGTGGCTGAGCTGAGCCAGCAGCTGGAGCTCAAACCGGGGACCTTGTGCTCCTGTGACTCCTTTTAAATTCGCATGTGCCCTTCTTGACACTTGCATATTGAACCTGGTATGACACACCCATTTGGGGGGAACTGCATCAATTTAAAAACAAAACAATTAAGGCTGTTATAATGTCCCCCCCATGGGAAATTTTGGGTTGAAAGTTTGAAGGTACTCGATAGACACCTGATAAACATGAACTGAACCAGCGACAGGACGGTGGGTGGAGGCCAGGACATCTGCTTCTATCTGGCGCTTGCCAGGTTTTTCCATTGTGCCAAAAGTTTCTCATGAATAAAATTCTTGGAATTTCATCGAAAACAATGAATCCATGTGTCAGAGCTTCGTGGAGGAGCCGCTTCCAGATGTGTAGCGCACTGTATTTTTAGCAGATGGACGTGTGTTTTGAAAAGGCCAAGCAGAGAGCTGCCTGTTTTCCATGGAGCTCCTTCTGAAGACGCAAGGGATGATGCCATCCCCCTCCCCTGGTGTTCAGAGGACTGTTCTAGTAGAGGGAGCTGGGGACCTGGGGGCTCTGTTCCGAGCATCCTCTTTGCTGCTTGAAACCTGAGTCACCTGGACCCCAACCTGGGTGGGTAAGCTTCAAAAATCAGAAGGTTAGAGGAGTTCCGTGAGCTTAGCAAGGCTGCCGTAGAAACCTCGTGAGGTTTTAGGGAAAGTTAAAATGAAAAGCATCATGGATCCCACATCCCAAGGGGGTTTGAGGAACATTGGCTGTGTGTCATGTACTATTCTAAGGCTAGAAATGGGGATTACGTTATAAGAACCTGGTCCCTCTTCCCTCTCTCCCTCCCTTCACTAAAGCCCTGGAAGAGAAAGCCCACAGCGTGCCAGGGAGTGAGCTACCATTCTGAGCAGGGGCTCCCCTTCTGAGCAGGGGCTCCCGGTCTGAGCAGGGGCTCCCGGTCTGAGCAGGGGCTCCAGCTCTGAGCGGGGGCTCCAGGTCTGAGCGGGGGCTCCAGGTCTGAGTGGGGGCTCCCGTTCTGAGCGGGGGCTCCCGTTCTGAGCGGGGGGCTCCAGGTCTGAGCGGGGGCTCCAGGTCTGAGCGGGGGCTCCCGGTCTGAGCGGGGGCTCCCGGTCTGAGCAGGGGCTCCGGGCTCCTTCCCACACGAAGCTTATATTTAGTTGACATCAAACAAACTAACACAGAATTACAAGCAAAAGCCCCTGTAGAACTGGACCAGGGACCAAAAAGGCTATATATCACATGGGGCTAAAGTGACAAATGTACCCTTACCAATAAAAGATGCTCGTTCATCCTTCATCCCATGTTAGGTAAAGATACATGATGGTTAAATTTAGCACTTACCAAGAATAAGTGACTATGTCCCTTTTCCTGGCATCTTGCGTGTTGGAAGAACATGACTAGAAACGGATGGGCCAAACCATTGGCTTGAACCATGGTTGGAATTTGCGTCAATCACACCAACTTTCTATAATGTGACCACAATTGAAATACATCGTTAAGGTTCATAGAAACCTTTTACATAGACGAGCTCATTTGGTCTATTTAACACCCCTGGTTGGGGGCTGGGCAGCTATTCTCAACACCACTTTTACAGTTGAAGAAACTGAGACCCAAATAAGAGGAAGGCAGCTAGCCCTACTTACACTTGAATATGCAAGTGTGCACTATGGCTCTTCATCTGGGAAGTTGTTATAAAGTGGATTCAAGGGCTAGAGAAGTTCCCCGGGGATACAGAGAGCAAGGGCAGCACCCGCTTCACACTCCAGTTTTCTGATCCCAAGTCCACGGCCATTCCTTTCTGCCTTGCCTTGCCTTCACCTGCATTTTGGTGCATCTCCATGTTTATCCTAAATTTCACTTTTTAAGTGAAAAGAAAATGATCTTTGCATCTCAAATGAAGTATATGAAACTAGGTAAAAATGAAGGCTGTTGAATATTCTCCAAGTGTTACCTGATGACAGTGATTAGAAAAACAGAGCCAAGTCCTGCGTGTGAGCCCCACACCACCCAGGAGGGTGCAGAAGGACCTGGAGGAGATTGCAGCCTCCGCACTCCAGTGGGCTTAAAACATGCAAACAGGATGTTTCCACACATGTTTTTACACTTTTTGTTCATTTCTAAAGAAGGAAAGAAGCCTATGGGAAAAAAGTGTGTTTCTTTGCAGGAGAACAAAGAATCTATTAACATCACTTACACATTGTTTCTCGTGTTGTTTTTTTTAAACCACTTTATTAAGCCTTGATTGACATACAGAAAACTGGACATATTTGATGTATACAGGATGAGTTTGGAGATAAGAATGAAACAAATGCCATAAACACCTCCATCCCCTCTGAAAGTTGACTTTTCCTCTCCCTATTTACTTTATTTATTTTTTGTGCTAAGAACACAGCATAACATCTAGCCTCTTAGCAAATGTTTAGCTACACAATACAGGGCTGGTAACCACAGCACAATGCTGAACTGTGATCTCTAGGATTTACTCATCTTGTATATCTGAAACCTTGTACGCTTGATGGGCTAAATAGTCCCATCTCATTCTCCTTGCCAGTGTTTCAAAGAATGTCCTGAATAGCACTGAGCGAGTAAACGAGAGTTGTTTTAAAATTATGTTTGTTGGGCTTCTGATTCCTCAAGGCTCGTTTAAATCTAAGTTTCATTATCTGGAGCATAACTTTGCTGGAAACTTTTTCTACAAAGCTCCAGTCTTCTATAATATTTGTAGAATTTCTGCTTCCCCACTGCATGCTTCTCTCCTCACTTGGGGAAAGTTCATTTTCTGGTAAGCCTTATTTATTTATTTTTTTCATATGTTCCCTAGCTCTGTAGATTCCCTCAATAACGTGCTCTGTGATCATATGACGGCAGATATATTGCCAATGGCAGTTCGCTTCCAAATCCCCGATCGCTGGCTGCACAACCCATTCCTCGCAAGTACGCAGCCCCTTGATTTAGCCACGAACATGTGATGCTAGGAAGCTATTGTGATGCTGGGAGGCTCCTGCCCTGAAAATGCTTGCATTTTAATAAAGGCGGGAGTAGGGGGAGAAGTATGTGAGCAAAGAAATTCTAGGGGCCGGCCACACCTATTGCAGAGCCAAGGAGAAATCCCGTGAGTTCAGAGGGGGGACTCAATTGACAGCCAGGGGGGACCCAGCGGCAGCTCTGACTGGACATGCTGAGGCCAAGGAGCACACCTTCTAGGATGAGAAAGGAAGACACAAGTAAAGGCGAAAAGGGAAGAATTCAGGTTCTCTATAGCATTTAGGCAACATCTGCCCTAGTGGATATGCTAACAGATAAGGAATATGGACAGGTCATCTAAAGTGCCGTCATAATAAAGATAATAAGGATAGAGAGATAGGTATGTATGTGTATATGTGTGCCTGTGTGTGTATGTGTGTATGCATGCCTGCAAGCATATATGTGAACGTATATATGTATGTATGCGTGCGTATATGTATACGTGTGTACGCACATACATGTGTGTATAACACACGCATATATGTGTATGCACCTCCACACCCGTCCTGGGATTCACTCTGTTAGCCCTGGGCTGGACTGGAGTTGCAAACTTCTTTGGCACTGAAGGGATATCACATTGGGGAAATACGCTCTTTAGATGGACTTCATTTGCCTACGTACATTTTTCCTTTGAGGTTAATCCAAGATTTTTTATGTTTTTGAAGGACTAAAATAGCAATGTGTTAAATGAGAAAAACGTGAGTACAAAGCTGGATGCTGTATCTAATATATGATTTTCATGTCTCCTCCACTGAAGAATTAAGAAGAGAAAATAATGTCAAAAATGATTCATGTCCATCTTGCCAAGGCATTTGTAACATAGAGTGTTTGACTTTTTTGGTATTGTGATTATAAAAGACACACCAGTCAGGTGAAGTTTCTGGTCACATGCGACGTGGCTGTATCTGGATACTTAGAATGAAGACTCCTGAGCGATGGGTGGGATGTTGGGTGAATGGTGGAGAGGGCTGGTCTGCCCTCGGTGCGTTGTCTGTCTTGCTTTTTTCTTCTCCAAATGTGATGAAGGGTAGACATTCCAGAAGCATCTCCTGCATGCTCTCTGCCTTGAAGAGAAGCTATAAACAATTGGGTTTGAGACAGCCTAATAAATAGCTTTCCGATATCATTAGGTCTGCAGATGTCCATGAATGGCCGCCAAGTGGCAGTGGCTCTAGCATATTATAAATGGTGTTCCCACTTGCCCTATTTTTCCTGAGTCTTATTTGCTAAGAGAAGTTAGGCATCCATCCACAATGATTGCACCCCAATACATGGCTATTAGTTTGGGCCCAAATAATCTGATGAACCAAAGAAAAGAACAGGTTTGTTCATTTACACCATTACATGAGAAATAGTGAGACGTATCTGGGAGCTATTGCTGCATAGCTTTTAGGCTCCTAGGGGAGCATGTTGTACTTAGAAGGTCCCTTATTGGTTTCCAAAGGATTTTCCACTTACTGTCCTGGTCTTTTAATTCCATCCTAAATCCAGGGCATTTTGGTATTTATTCCCTTACCTTCACCCTTCTCTTCCTTCTATAGCTTCTCTTTCTCAGTGACTCTGTCTCTTCTCTGTGATAACAGCTCTGCTCTTTCCATACCCCTGAGAAGACCAGGAGGAGACGCATTCCTCTTTCTTCTCATGATACCCAGAGAGTGGAGTGCGGCGTCTCCGTCTCCGGGACTGACTCCACTCAGAGACACAGTCCCCGCTTCTATCTCATCCTCCCTGTTCTTATTCCGTTTCTTCTCAACCCTGCCTTCTTCTCCATGGGCAGCAATGACGACTGACCTTACTGTCAGGACTGAATGACCCTAGTTAATAAAATTTGAGATGCCATTGGTTATAAAATGAACCATTACTTTACCTGTCATCGGGAAGAATAAAAGCTGCCAATACACTGACATGTCACTGATTGTAAGATGCGGGTGGCAAGACATAAGATGTAAGGTTTCAGAGCAGGTAAAATGTGAAAAATGCATCTTAAAATCAGTGAAATAGGCTTTAAAACGACACTGCATGCAAAGTGCTTCACAATGTAACCTGGTTTATGATGTGATGGGTCAGCTGTTTATGAGTCCAGAGAAAGTGGCTAAAGTCTCTTACTGATCACAGTGCCAGGATCTCTGTGATGTACCAAGTTCTGCTTGATGACGTGCGAGAGCAATTTAAGGGAGAATTTTGCATTGGGTTGTAATGGGATGAGAGCTGAGAAGACAAGGCAGGCTGTCGGTTTAAGATGACTTGGCCTTCTGAAGCGGGCACCGTGTTGTCATTGCAAGGTCTCCTGCTAGAATTTCTGTGCAGCAGCACGCCCGTGAGCTTAGCATGCTGGTTCCACTTCACTTCTCCATTTGTTTCTCGCAACCGTTGGAGGCACATAGGCTTGAGGAAACAGAAGGTTGATTTGAGGGTCCAGTGCTCTGGGCATCTCGTTCTGGACGTCTTCTGAGTGTTTAAAAACTGGGTAAGCATCATGTCCCTCCGTAGGCTTCATGCACTCCAGCTGGGAAAGAGAGCTCATCATGCTTTACGGTGGTCTCGGTTTCAACACTTCACCACGCCCGGATTTTCGTGAAAATTTAAGTATGTTGTGTTCTCTGTATTAGCATTACAATATTTTTCTGAGCCATCGGGCACACGTTAGAGGCAAATCTGAGTCCAGACTCTTCTTTCCTAATGCTTTTACTTGAAATAAAGGATCCTCTCAACACATCCATGTTACTGAAAGGCGTCGGGACCCTGTTGCTGGAAATGGCAGTTGGTGTACAAAGCACAGTCACCTTTATGTTTCTTTTTTTAGTTTTTAGTCTAAGCATTTTGAACCCTTTGTTGTACCCAAATCTAGTTACTTAAAAACAGAAGTGTGTATTAGTCCTACAGTACAAAATAGAATCTCTTTTTGGGTCCTCCCCACTTTCTGGAACGAGCAGTCAACTGTTATCCCATGACCTAAATCCTAAGGGCTGCTCCTCATATGTTGTTGATGTATTCAGTATTCACATGAAATAGTAAACACTGCACGCTGACACAGCGGACCTTTCCGTTTGGGAGCAATTTGCTTAGAATTTACGTGTTTCTCATCAGTGCATAAAAAATGGCATTGGTCGTCTGCCACTTGCCACATCAGACTATCCTAACTTTCCTGGAGCTACAGAAAAAAGCACCCCCACACACCAATCTAAAGTTCAGCTCTTTTTATAGTAACACAGAGGCAGGCATATTAAATTATTAGGCCCCGTTTATGCCAGGTTCTGACTTTTTTGAATTCTCTGTTATAAAGCAGCCAGAGCAGTTCCCAAGTCCTGCAGCTGGCCGGAGGTCCTGGGAGAATATCCTATCCTTGTTAACTAAGGCTTCTGCAGACACCTTTGGCAGGTAGGCAGGTAGGTAGGTGAGATGGCCTCCCACGAGGAGGGACGCCAGGAGGCAGGCAGGCAGAGAAGCAGGGACAGTGCCAGTTAAGCCCAGGAAAAGTCACTTGCAGAGCTGGAATTGAGGGACTCATATGTTCCCGTGACCTAGCCTGCGTTCAGAGTTCTGCTCTGGTTTTAATCCTTCTGCCTAGAGCTTCTCCAGGCTTTGAAGTCCCGGGGGCTGCGGGCGTGAGAGTCCTTAGCAGCAGCCTTTGTCATTCACAGCGAGGCAGAGGGGTGATGAAGCTGGCCTGTAAGGTAGCCAAGTCAGTGGGTGAGCAAACACAGGCTGATGGTGCCCCGGTAGCCATGCTGTCTGCTTTCCTCTCGAGTAGCAGCTCATTTTATTGACCATCCTTGTGAAGCAGGTCTCTGAAAACCATCCTTCAGCTTCTTTTTACACCCCCATTATCAACATGCGTCTCTGTGTGTGATTTTGTTTATTTGTTTGTTTCCTTTTCCTGACCCGTACTTCATCCCAGGTGTTTAACAGTTGTGGTTTAGATAGGGTCATGCTGCAGCAGGCTTTTTGACGGCTTTGTCTTCCCAGGATGTGGACTGTGCTTCATTCGTTTTGAAATGTTTATCCTGAAGCTTCCTCATTTTTAGACTGTTTCTCCTCTAGTGAACAAAAGCAACTTTTGATGTGCTGAATCCTATCACCTTTCTCATTTTTATGCAATATCAACTTGGAGGAGAATTTTAAGATACAAAGAGAAGATGTGCTTCCCCTCCCTTTTCTCTAGCTTTCGTAATTTTTTTTCTAAATCGATCTCAATTAACTTTGATTCTTTTCTTTAGAAAACCATGTGCTGAAATAATGCTCTGCCAGATGTGAGAATGGGTTCCTCCCCCTCCAAACACACACGGTGGCCTTGTCTTGCTTCTAATGTTTCGATCCACTTTTAAAATCTTATACTACATTTATTTGGTCATTGGATGTGTTTGCAAGACTATCCTACTTTATCCTGGGGAGATATTAATATTAATACTGTAACATTGTTACTCTTTGTGTTGTGAACGCCACTTTCTTTTTTGTTTATAAGTTAAAAGTAAGTCTTTCTTATATCTAACCTGTTCCTGCCAATTTCTGATATAAATCTCATGGTTATTCATGTTTCTCTTCGTCGGTGAGCCAACGCTAACATTACATAGTATGTTATTCCCCTGGAACCTTGGTGGAGCTACAGGGCCCAGCGAGAAAAGGGGGCAGCCATCCGCCTTGTTTCCTGTTTTGAGTGTGTAAAACCTTGCTCTCCATTGCTGCTACCAGAAAGGATACTCTGTCTTGCAAAAATGATTTAAGAAGCTGTCGTTTTCGTCTTTGTTAATTAGCGTGACAATGCCAAATCCATGATGCCAGTTTTTCTTTTAAACCCACATCTGTGAGTTTAGATTCCTTAGTTTCCTTCCCTCCATTTGCGACCAGAAGACAGAAATGTCACTCAGGTTCCCCTGACACCTACCACGCCTGTTTGCACACATTGAACATCTAAGCTGCTGCCTCGTTTGATGCTGTCTGTTGATGTGCTTGGTGTTACTGTGCATTCAAGATGTTTTCCTTTTTTTTTTTTCTTTCTTGTACCTCATGCTGGCTCTCTGGCTGGCACAACCTCTCCTTTTGTATGCTTTGTGTTCCTGTTGGAACTCCCAGCTTACTCTTTTCTAAAGTATCACAGGGCTATGATTCTAGGAATATTAAAGAAGTCAGAGGTGCTGGGGTGTTACATATACACAAACATGTGGCCACCACTCTGAGAGCCAAAGTGTGGAGTTTGTCCTTTGTCATTGTCCTCCTGACTGGTGCACTGCACAGTTAAGTCTATGCACTTGGGAAGCTGTGAAAGGAGTTGGTCCTTGGGCAGGTGGGGGTGCATGGGGAGCGGCCAGGTACACCCTGGGTTGGGTTTATGAAACTGCATGTGTTCCCTAAAGATTATGATACTTCTGGGAAGGGAGGGAGGTTTCTATCTTAGAAAGGCTGCTTCATAAGGCTCTATTACTAACAGAAGCATCGTTATTTATTTAACTATCAACTCAAAGAATAAGAAGGGAGTGTGACTGTAAACACATATCCCAAATCAGGAAATGTAAGATGGGCTTTGTAGGCTGCAGGGGCAGAGGGAGCAAATGATTGAGCCTAAAGCCCGTTCCATCTCTGATTCCCTGTTGACCTTGCCAGCTCGTGTCAAATTCTGGGCCTTTCTGGGTCTCAGATTTTCTCATTTGGGGAAGTTTGAACTAGACGGTCTCCACAGTCCGCCACTGGCTCCAAGGTTTCCATTTTTAAAAAGTGTGTGACACAGCCAGCGTTTGCTTCTTGCTTGCTGATAGCAATGCTGAAATAAAACTGAGTTTTTGCATGGATTTTTTTTTTCTATTATAGTAACTCAAATTGGATTGTCTCATAGCTACTCTGTGTAGTTGCTGCACAGTGTATCACTCACATTGTTGGAATTTCCAAATCCAATTGGCCTTTGCTGAATTGGCGGTCGAATATAAGCAGAGCCATAGGCCAGCCACTTGTGTGACTTGAAAGGACAGAAGAAGGACGCACCAGTGACAAATTTCTATTTCTTCTTACGAAATCATGCAAAAGAGCACAGATGTCAAAGAAAGTAAGGGGGAGGGGTAAAGAGCTACTCAGGGATCTAGATATTTTAAACATTCTGGTATTTGGAGACATCTGGATAATTCACAGCATTTTTTGTTGTTGTTGTTTCATTTATCATCCAGATGTTCACCATCATGGAAGCACTACTTGAAACTCCATTTCGGCTCATAACTTAGAAGTGGAAAAACTCGTATCTTTGTATGTTTGTCCTTTGGTGCTCCCTTTCCCCCTCATCTTCTTCTAAGTACCTCTATCCTTGAAATCTCCCGGGAATGTGGCGATTCCACCAGATGCGTAGGTGTGAGCCGTCACATTTCTTTTTTTAATCTTTATGGCCATTCTGTACTCTGTCTGCTTGAATTATAGATTGCATTTGTCAAATAATGACACATGCAATTGGGTGTCTTCTAAGATCTTTGAAATTCAACTTCCTCGAGTTGAGATTAAAGTGAGTATTATCTGCACTGCTCCAGTCAAGCCTGGGGTGTTTGGAGACCCGCGTAAAAGTTTCCCTAGGCCAGCCAGTTCCAACGCGTATGGTCTGGAGGCAAGGAAACCAGCAACGTTTCTCTTTTGAAAGGTAGAAATGGAGGCCATAAAACGACCTAAACTGTGGTCCCAGTGAGAAACGGCTCTAAAGGCAGCAACTCTCTGAAACATACCTGTCCTTCGAGTGCTCTGACTTGTGTTTCTTTGGGCATCCAGGAAGCGCTCTCAGTTGTCAGTGAGGACCAGTCGTTGTTTGAGTGTGCCTACGGAACGCCACAGCTGGCCAAGACGGACATGACTGCGTCCTCCTCCGGCGACTATGGACAGACATCCAAGATGAGCCCACGCGTCCCTCAGCAGGACTGGTTGTCTCAACCCCCAGCCAGGGTCACTATCAAGATGGAATGTAACCCTAACCAGGTGAACGGCTCAAGGTAAGGGGACCCCTGACTCGTGATGTTCCTGGTATGCCTGCCCCTTGTAAAGGCCACGTGGAAATGTGTCATGCTTTTCCCACGGTCCTTTCAGAAAGGGAGGCCATTGCACAGTTACATTGGGCACGCTGAGAAAATGTGTTCTTCAATGGTTTGTGTTGAGGATAGAGGTTGTAAAACTGGTGGTATATGTACTGAGAACTCGCTTTGAAAACGTGGTGTTCAATTCAGTTTTCCAGGCGCAAGGGCTCTGGGGGAGGGGCGTCGTGCACACATATGGCAGAATTCATCTCGGAGGTTTTTATAGTCTGGAAAACAATGTTGTCTTATGTTTTTATGGAGGGCAAGTGTCAGCTAGTAGCCAGGCTGTGTAGTGTACGTCCAAGCCACATGCCTTTGCAAATGGGTCCACTTTGTCTTATGTCCTCTACCCCGACCCACCCACCCCTCTTCCCTCCTCCGCCTTTTCTCTTAATGTGTGATGCTTCTTCTCGTCTTTACTCTTTATTTACACTTAAAACCAGGCTCCTGTGTTTCCCATACTCATTCACGTTTCTGAGATTGTCATGATGCTGCTGCTGTCACACAGAATCCAGTGTCAAATGCAGAATGATCCTGGACCCTCAAAAACATTTCACTGGATGCAGTTTTGAATCATAAAGTTGGTTTCAATTATGATGTACTACCTCATATGTATTCAGGAAGAATATAAAATTTCAGGACGAAGAAAGGATAATTTCTTTTAAATGTTGCATGATCTGACATCGAGTCATAAAAATAGCTCACACTTTCTAGCGCTTTACTCTGTACAAAGCTCTTTTATACCCAGTGCCCTGTGAATTCTCCAAGCAGCCCTGTGAAGGGTGCTTGTGCCCATTTGATGGATGAGGAAACTGAGGTGCAAGCTTTTTCTGTGTAAATCAAGCTCACCACTTAAAGGGACTCAGAATCTGGATTCAAATCAAGGGTGTTTGACTCCGCATCCAGTATGTTTTCCACTCTGTTGCAGCTATAATAGGCCCTTTTTGCTACACATATATTTTAATGCTCAATGCATTTTTTATAAGTGTTATGTTTTATAAGTGCTGGAAACCATTGCATCAACTTTTAGTGCAGTGCTGATGAAGGTGCCAAGTCACAGCACCTCAGAGGGAACGTCACCAGTGCTGCTGGACGTGCCAAACCAAGAGATGGGAGATGCCAGAACTTTCCTCAGCTCTGAGAAGTCAGTTTGCTTCTGTGCATTTGGTTTCTTTTTGATAACTCTGATGCTGAATATTGCTATGACATGGGTCCTTTCAGTGGAATTTAAGCCAAGGCAGGCCTGTCTTGGTCTTCATCAAGAGATTAATTCCCAGACTTCTGAAAAGGCCCCCGGTAGGAAATGCAACCCTAGGACCCGGGATACCAGAGTCCCAGGTAGTTATTCATTGCATATAAATATATAACAAGTAAATCCTGTCCATATGATAGAGTATTTCCACTGATCAATAACTATATATATTTGTGAGACTTAGAAGAATGCTGTATAATCATGGTCTAAAGAATGCAATAGTGTTTATGTAGAAGAATGGTTAGCTGTGTGGCTAACCCTGGATCATTGAATGGGTTCTAGTTTGATGGAGTCATGTGATCCCATATACGCCAGGATAGTCATGGTGGGAACACTAAGGGCAAGAGGCATTACTAAAGCTTTCTTCTTCTAATGCTACTGTCTACCTGCAGGGAATACGTGGGGGTGCATGTGTGAGTGTGTGTGTGTGTGTATGTGTGTGTGTGTGTGTGTGTGTGAGAGAGAGAGAGAGAGAGAGAGAGAGAAGGAGAGCGAGAGAGAGAGAGGGAACACACTTCGGGCAAAGGGCACTGAGATGATTTCCAGCTGGCAACAGCCGAGTGAGCCGTGCCCTGGCCCTTATTTCCAGAGTCTGGCCTCGGGCCAGCTCGAGGAAGGCCAGTCTGGATTTAGCAAACCTCAGAAAGGAGACTCAGTGAGGAGATGGGAACAGTGATGCCGAAACAAAACTTTCTCTTGTTCTCACTGTGCTAATCCTGAATTTAAAAAGAAGGAGAAGGAGAGGAAGGAGGAGGAGAAGGAGAGGGGAAGGAGCCTGCTGTCTTGTGGGAGCAGTGCGAATACCGGTTCCTTTGACATGGGCCTGTGCATGCCTTCAGCAGCTGACAACCACCCGCCCACTTGGCCCGGCTGTGGGGCAGTCTTCCCAGCCTGAGGGGTTATTACAGGGACTCCAGATGGCAACTCGGAGCAACCATGACTCTGGCCAATGGGTTTGGGTCCTCAAGAAAGATACAGAATCCCAGGCAGCTTCTCCCATGTTCCTCAGCCCCAGACCTGGGAAGGGTCATTGGTGGTTCCTCCCTTAGACTGGTGAAAAGACGGGGGCTCAGCGGAGGGTCTCTTTCCTGGGAAATAAAATCATTTTTGGAGCAACTGGACAGTTTTCTTGCAAGGGAACAATGGAAACGTTAGTATCTTTCCCCTCAGGCCCTGAGAATCCTAGGATTGCTCAGGATGCCCCATAATAGGATTTTTAAAGGCAATTCCAGTTTTTGAAGCGAACTATGACGTGTTTTGGTGGCGGGTACCTCAAGGACTCAATCACATCTTCTTGTCATCTGTCTGTCAGCCTGGCAGGGCCTGTCCATGAAGAGCACTCAGCTGACTCCTAATACCTTTGGTCGGGGTCCATCCATGTGCTGGAAAATGGCGGGCCTGGTGGGAAATAGGGAGGGAGGGAGCACGTTCACTTCAGGAACCCCTCAAGCTTTGTGGAATTGAGCTGTGATCCAGATGTCAGCTGGTCACCAGGTGTCATCATTCCGCTCCCCGGAGAACATTCTGGGGAGACTGGAGCGTGGCACACTTTACTTCTCTTTGTGGAAGAGAAGGGTACAGTGCTGTGTCCGTCTATCCCGGAGCTCAGCATGTCTGCTGGAGCTGGGTGTGGGGCCTGGCCTGCTGTGTCAGTCTAGACTCTCCAGAGAAACAGAACCAATAGCATACTTATTTAACAGATTTGTTTTAAGGAATCAGCTCACACAGTTGTAGAGGTTGGGAAGTGTGAGATCTGCAGGGCATGCCGGCAAGCTGGAAACTCAGGCAGGAGTTTCCACAGTCTATGCCACAGTCTTAAGGCAGAATTGCTTCTTCCTCAGGGAAATCTCAGATTTTGCTCTTTAGACCTTCAACTGATTAGACGCAGCTCACCCACAGTGTCATGGATAATCACCTTTACTGAACATCCGTGGATCATAGATGTTGACCACACCTATGAAATTCCTTCCCAGCAGCACCTCGATTAACACTGGGTGTGGTGGCCCGGCAAGTGGACACAGGAAACTGATGGCACCTGGTGCTGCGGCCTCCATGGTCAGTGTTTGGTGGAGCCATTCCTTTCAGACCTCTAAACCAGTGTTCCCTGGGCTAGTCGCTTCCCGGTGGCGGAAGGGAATGGAAGAGGGGTCGTTCATCAGATCGGTGGTTTGCTGGGACTACTTCGGCCGTGAGCTTCCAGAGTATTGAAAGGTGGGGTGTGAGGCAGAGCTACTCTTCAGAACCCAACAGGCTGCCTGATGGGTGAGGAGGAAGGGAGCGCCCACTTTCATCAGTGGAGCTAAGGCTCACATTGTGTAGAAGATCGGGAAAGGCCCCCAGGTACACTGAGGGCTGCTGTGGATTGATCAAACCTGCAGACTTTGCCAGCTCTCTGCATGATCTTTACCCCCGTCACGTCCAGCTCCATAAAAGCGGACATGGACATGCATTCACTCTGCTTTCAATATGGAGACTTCGAACGGGCACCTGGCTTTACGAGCTCTGACTGAGGTGCCAGGGGTGGAGGTAGGGGTCATGGGGATGGGGAGGGGCTCACAACAGAGACACTGCAGAGGAGGGGGTGGTTCTCCTCCCCATGAGGACCAGGGCAGGGATGCAGCTCCCAAATGCCCCACCTCCCTGCACCCTCCCCGAGCCTGCGGCCGCCTCACCTCCTACCCAGAAGTCCCCGGCCAGATGTGCTAAGGAGTTAGGGGCTGGAACAAGGAAAGAAGTCCATCTCCCGGTGTCCAGCCAAGTAGCTTCTTCTAATTGTCCTAGCTTATGTATAGGGGGCTTTCATGCAGCACACATGCCTCTCAAAGTCAAGTTCAAGGGGAGTTTACATAAGTCAAAAATTGGACTTTGGCTGGAACACGTGGGCTGTTCCCATTGTGGCCCGTCATTGCTCTTTTGCAGACGCCACCGCGGGAAGGGCAATCTCTGCAGCGTGCTTCTTGCCAGACATGCCCAAGCTCCTTCCACATAGAATACCATCCTTGGGAATGGCGTTTGTCTGTCCCTATCTGTTCATGACCCTTGGAGGAAAAGGACAAGTGTTTTGGGAGGAGGGAAGAATTTAGTTCCTGACCCAGTGGTGGAATTCTCCAAAACCTCAGCCCTCCCATGCTCACAGCTTCTGAAATGAAATACAAGGGGTGAAACGAGGTCTGTTGCCATTATAATGGAACGCTATAAAAAATAATAAAGGGAAACAGGAGAGAAAGCAACCAGCACCTCATGAGCCAATGGGGGAGTCACTGCAGGCTCACCTTGGCACAGTTCTTGCTGACACGAAAGTAACGGCACGTTGTGTAGACACGGGACATCATTTCCCAGCTTCAGTGGTCTCCCCTGCCTTTCCCCTTTCTTTACTCCCGCCTCACACACACAAAACCGCCAGTGTTCACACAATGGAGAAGTGTCAGTGTGCAGCCAGACTGGACCCAGCTGTCCTGTGGACATAGAGGGCCCTGTGGACACTCAGCCCTGCCTGGCTTCTAGCGAGGTGCCTGCTGCTGCCTTCATTCCATGTGGTTCCTAAGGCTGAAGCCACCGCAGACCAGTGGGATAGGGCAGGAAACACACACACGCGCACACATGCACACGCACACTCGGATACACACACTCATATACACACACACACACTCACACACTCAGATGCACATACACACTCATACATTCAGATACACACACACACACACACACGCACGCACGCACACACAGCCCACAACCAGATTGCCTTCCAGCAGCAGGCAGGCAGTGCCAGGTGCATAGCAGGTGGCTTTCCCTCTGTCTGAGTACCCGTCTCTGAGATTCAGCCTAAGCTCAGGCAGGTGTCTTTGGGCATCTCCCTCACCCTCCCCCAGGCGATGACCAGTCCTTGCAGCCCACCTCCACATAGTGGTAGCTCCACGTTGTTCCCTCCGGAGGCTCATTGCCCCTAAACTTAATAAATGTGTGGGCCCTGCTGTGACTCCTACCCCGGCCGTCTCCAGACCACCTACAGTCATGAGCTTACTGTGTGGTTCTGTTGGGGGAGGGCTCCCCTGGAGCGGTGGTTCTCACAGTGGCGCCCCAGGAACAGTGGGATGAGCACCACCTGGGAGCTTGTTAGAGATGCAGATTCCCAGGCCCCACCCTGGACCTGCTGAATCAGACCATGCTCTGGATGGAGCCCCGCACTCTGTGTTTTAACGAGCCCTCCAGGGTGTTCCAGTGCTCACTGGTCTGAGAACCGCTGCTCTGTTGCAAATCCAGGGAGATAAAAGTGAGAGTCCTCAGCAGCGGGTGAAGGTGTCCTGTAGAGGGAACGGTCTGGGAGAAAACAGTGTTAGAGTAGGGTTGTTGCCAGGGAGTCTGGCTGCCTCCTTGGCCTCACACCACTGGGGCTTTGCCTGTGCAGCGCGAGATGACGTTACGGGGCCCAGCTCTGTGTGGTCTGAGGAGATTTATTGTGTGGCGGGTGGCGGGGATGACTCCAGCCTGTGGTCGGCTAGCAAGACGCTTTTGATGTAATTAAAAAGGATGCCACCTGCAGTGTGATGAAGAGGATAGAAAAGACAGGTTACCTGATGGGTCTGCCTTGGCATCAGACATGCTGATTTTGCATGGATTCATTCATTCATTCATTCATTCATTCAGCAAATATTTGTTGAGCACCTGCCATGTGCAGTCACTGTTCTAGGTGCTTCACAGCCACAAAACATACAAAAAACATTCCGCTTAAGTTCACTTTCTGATGGGCAAGATAGTCATTAAATGAGGTTAACTAGTTAAAATATATAGCGGAATAGATCATGGTAAATGTTAAGAAGGAAAAAAAAGGCAGGGAAAGGGGTGGCATTTCTAGATAGGCTGGCTTGAGAACATCACCTCTGAGAAAGTGACATTTGAATAAAGCCCCAAAGGCAGTGAGGGAGAAGGCCCCACAGTTAAGCAGCAGAAGAATATCCCAGGCAAAGGGGACGGTGAGTGCCAAGGCCTGAGGTCAGCCTGAAGTGTCAGAAGACGATTGTGGCTCATATTTAGTGATCAAGGTGAAGAACACTAGGAGACGAGGCTGAGACATCCCGGGGCCAGTGAGGGCCTGGGACCCTTCCTCTGAGCAAAGGAGGGATGTGAAGTGACAGATTTAGCAGGATCTCCCCTGCGGGAATTCAGACAAGGGATGGTCATGCATAAAAGTGGGAGTAATGGTGGGGTGGGGAGAGCTGCTCAAATTCTGGCCGTCTTTTAATGGTAGATCTGTATGGTCTGTTGACGGGTTGGAACTGGGGCGTGAGGAAGAGGGAAGTAACGATGAGCCCAGGCTTGGGGGCTGTGCCCCAGGTGAGGTGTGGACACGTCACAACTGGGGATCCCCCTGAGATTCGCGCCCCGGCCCCCCTCAGCATGGCTCACACACTGGGGACGTGCACTTAGCTCTGACAAGCACCAGGCAAATGGGGAGGCTCTTGCCTCCTTGTCTGAGTTCAGAGGATCATGATTCTTTAAACTGGCGGTTCTCAAGCCCGGTGATTCTGCCCCTAGGGGACATTTGTCAAGGTCTGCAGACACGTTGTCGTTGTCACAGCTGGGGGCCATTCCTGGCATCTAGTGGGTGCAGGCAAGGTATGATGCCCAACAGCCTAAACGCTGGATAGCGTCTCCCCGCCAAAGGAGTGATCTGGCCCCAAATGTCAGTCGTGTTGCAGCTGAGAAACCCTGTGTTAAACCAACATTTACTTGTGTTTCTTCTGCTTCATGCACTGAGTTAGCTGCTGTGAAGATGGGTTATGAGAAGCTTCTGGTCCATCAAAGGTGTAAACGATGCTGTGAGATGTCTGACGAATTCAAGGACAGAGGGGTGTCCAGGGCCCAGCCACAGCGGGGAGAGAGGACGTGACTCACTGCACCTAGGCAGGGAACAAAGACTCTGCAAGGACTCATATCAAACAGGATTTCTACAACACATTGTGATTTATTTACATACAATATATCATCCAAGTTCCTCATGAAATCTATGAGATGACATTGTGACTCTACCCATTATACAGATGAAGACCACTGAGGTTCCAAAAGTTTTCGTACCCTGCTCTACCTATCACAAGCCACAGGACTGCAGGCCTGAGCTCCTCCTTTCTCCCTCAGGGCCCGTCCTAAAGCTACACACCTTTTCTGTGCTGGCTGGAACTGCAGAGTTTCCTCCAGGTGACGAACAGGGAGTGTGTTCTGCCTCTTATCTTCTGAGAGGCATTAAACGCAACACTGGCCCTAGTTGATTTTTTGTATATATTACGTGTTTCAAAAAAAAATTTACTTTCACCTCATTTTATTTTATTACAGCAGGTCAATTTAGCTGCGCTCACCTTTACATTGCCTTCACGAGGTGTCTCCACACTAAACCACCTTTTAAAAATAATAAGTGTGATGAAGAGACCCGCAATCTGAGCACACCAGCAGCTCAGTAAATACTTGTTAGGCTGAACTTAAAAATAAAAATTCTTGATTTTAGGATGGAGGCTTTTCAAGTACCCCATTTGTCCTTGTGTTGGAAGGGGTGCTGTGCCCAGCTACCACCGACCGAGTGGAATCTTGGCTGAAGGTCGTTTAACATCAGGTTCTCATTTTCCGTGGGCCACTCAGTATTTGCTATTTGAAAGTGGTGTGCTAGGACCAGCCTCTCTGTAGGACCAGCCTTTCTACTTGACTCACTGAGATTTGACTTCATGTGTATTTTTCTTACAGTTTCTATAAGACTTTATTTTAGGACAAATGCACAACTATGATCGTGTTTGCTCCTCCCTGCCTCAGGGTTCTGAATCAGATTGGCATGAACCAGGTCTCCTAGTGGAGCTCGGCCACCTTCCAAGCTGTGGGTGGCACAGGGTGGGAGACTTGCACACCGGTGGTTTTTCTGAACTGCAACAGTGAGGTCTCATGAGTAATACTCATCCTACGTGTGAAGGCCCTTGTGTCTTCACAGAGGTCAGCGCGTTGGGCTGAGATGTGGGTTGAGAGAGCCTCACTCAGGAAGAAGTTAGGTAGGGAGGCAGATGACCTGCTATTGCATCTCTCTGTCTGCCTTTGCTGTCTCTTAGGATGGCAACTGGTGGGAGCCATTTTATAGCAGAAGACAGCCCAGGAGCTGTGCTGTTGGCTAGCACGCCAGAGAATTCCATCGGGTCACGGTGGGTGCAGACAGTGGACACGGGGCGGGGCTGCTTTGGCACTTTGTGTCTTGAAAGGGAAATCATTTTGGTTAACCAGGATTTACATAGCCTGTTTACATAAAAACCCAAAGCATCATAATGGCTAGTGGGCTGATGTCTTTCCTCCCTAAGAAAGGAAAGTGTGTCGAGCAAAAATCAATCAATCAATCAATCAATCAATCAATCAATCAATCAATAAAAGGTCTCACAAGAGAGAAAAGATGCCTCATCTCATCTTTATCATGTAACTGTTTATACAGATCTTATTCTATAGAAGGTTTTATTCCCAAATGATGAATCTCAAAAGGAGGCATTGACCCGCCCCCCTCCCCCCCACCCCCTCCCCCGCCGTTTTCAAGATCTAAATGTGCAATGGTCTTGCGATGATACCCATTCTCAGCTGTAAAGAGCAATAGATACAAAAATATGAATTTCCCCAGGGAAACTTCCAGTACCTTTTAGGGACAAAGAACTCACTGTTGGTGAGCTGGTGGTGACTTTTTAATTAATTTAGTCTTCAGCTGCTTCGAAGAAGGGGAAAGGGAACAGGGCTGGTGGGAAGAGACTGAAATTCCAGGTGTAAGAGAGAAAATTTAGTTTGGGTGAAAGTCACACACAGCTGTGAAGACAAACGTCCACAGTTTCTGTGTGAGCCTGGCGAGCCCCCACCGCTGCCCCGGCCATGGGGGCTGAAGCTTTTCCACTGCCTCTGATTCAGAAATAAAACAGACCCACAAATTACCCCGGGGCCCTCCAGACAATCCCCTCCTTGTCTGGGATCCTAAAAATACCCTTTGTGGTGATTTACCTCCGTTCATGCTGTGAAACTTGATTAGGAGTTTGTTCGGTCAAGTAGGACTAAGTATGTGCTGTTAGGATTCTTAGGAAGAAAACCAGGTGAGAAGGGAATTTTTTGTGTTGAGATCTGAGACGGGCCTGGAATGCCTGCCCCGTGGCCTCCCGCTGGGTCCTCTCACGGAACTGACCTCTCTGGGCAACTGCGATCGAGTTGCCAAAGAAAACCTTGGTTTTTCTCCCCTGTAGCTTCATCACCAAGTTCTTCTTGACATGAAACTACCTAATAAACTAAAGAATATTCGGGCAGACGGTGACATTCTGATAAGACTGCCTGGAAGTCAACATTAGCATGTTACCCACATAAAATCAGGGGTGATGTGGATGGGGTGTTGGGGGCAGAGTACATGGAGTGGGGGACAGAGGCTGTAGCCACTCACCTGCAGGCTCTATGATGATCCCCAGCACCTGGGACAGACAGTGCCTGGCATAGAGACATGCGCCATAAATGTCCAACAAAGGAGTGAATGGAGGTGGCCGAGCAGCACCTCTGGAGTGTGCGTGTGTCTGACCGTGCTCTTGGCCAAGGAGGGGCTTCGGTCACACGTGGCCAGCGTGGACTTGTAGGTGGGGCAGATCACAGGAGAGAGGACGCTGTGGAGGGAAAGCTCGGGAATACCCCCCTCTCTCCCCAGCATGTGATGGAGAGCCAGGCAGTGGAGAATTGTCTCCAAGTATAAGAGGAACTCAGGAACAGGAAGGAGGACGGGTCTTGAACAGTGGGTAGATTTTCTACAGGATTAGCGGCTTTGCCTCTACCACTAGGTGAAGAAGTTATGTTGATGTCCCACATTTTGACTTGCCTTGAACTTTTCTCTAAGGCCTGAGTGCCTGTGCTAACTAGTATTCTGAACTAGTTAGGATGAATCGCCGATTTGATGAGGCTGGGAACTCCAGGCTGTCACTGGGCTGCCTTCAGTGACATTCTAGGATAAACGAGGTTCACTTACACTGGGCACAGGGGACAGTACAAGGCCAAGGCTCCAGCCTTGTCAAGCTGATGGCCACATCTGTGCCACTTCACTGCAGGCGCTTTCCATGATGGAATCTGCCTGCCTTGCCATAAGGAGACTGATGTGAGAGAAACCAACGTCAGATGCCAAATTTATTTTGTTTTTCAAAAACCAAAGCCCTAATTTTAATTTCTTGGTACTTTTTTCACAGGCACATTACTCCTTTAAAAAAAAGAAAGAAAGGTATTATGTATGGGAACAGCTAAAGGAAGCCTTTGTCTTGGGCTTGTTCCACTAAATCTGAAAAACTTGGGCTGGTCCAGCTTCTGTTCTGCCCCTCATCTCTCTCTTTTCTGAGGCCCATGATCCGACTTAGGTTCTTTCCCGCTCTGACCGCTTAGCACGGGAACCTCTCTTCTAGTGAACGTGGGCCTGGCCCGGCCTGTGATCCATGCAGAGTGTGCGCCTTGCTAAACACTGCAGGAACGCTTGGGGGAGAAGCATATGCCATTCACCTGGAACTTGGGGGGCCGCCCCTTTTTTTAAGGAGACTTATCCAAGTTCATATGCAGGTCCAAATGAATGTTGCTCTGCTTTTGCTGAGTAGGCTGCCCCGACTCAGTTCCCATCTGTACCCCTCTCTCCATGCCTGTCTTCAGGGCTGCTCTCAGGACATGCTTTTGAAAGTACCCCATAGTGATGAAGCCGAGTCTTCTGAGGGTCCATTCGACTACGTTCTATGTCTGCGAAAGAGACTACTCGTGTGGAGCTGCAGGTGGGCACCCGTAGTGTGCTGGTCAAGTACTTGGACTCAGGACTCCAGTGTCCTAGGTTCAAATCCCTGTTCCTCCACTGCTGGTGGTGTGACCTTGATCCTGACCTGTATCCAGCCTCTCTGTGCTTCACCTCTAACATTGCTGTGGCAGGTATTGACCTTGGGATGTTGTGTGGTCGAAAGGAATGCTAACAGCCAACCCATAGCACTCAGCATGTGCTAGGCAGCATTTTAAATGCTTTACCCACGTATTTACTATCACGTAAATACCTGAAAAGAGTTTGGAACTGTCCCTAGCATGAGTGAACAGTCAAATTCTGGACAGAAAATGAACCAAATAAGGTCTGTGAATATGTGTGTTAGATGCTCTCAGAGGCACATTTGAGCTTAAAACATAGAAATTAGAAGACTGTGGACACTGGAATTTATAGCATTCCATCTCTCAAGATCTTTTCTTTTCTTTTTTAATGATTCATTTACTTTTTTTACATTTCTTCACTGATCACACGGCTGGCCAGTTCTTTCCAAAAGCAAGAAATAACGCACACAGAGGGCTGGCTGAGGACACTCAGTCTCTTGGTTTCTATTGGCAAAGCAGCTGAGAGCTGTGTGCTTGGAGCAGCCTGCTTTGTCATCAGCCCCTCCTGGCACTGTGTGAAATGTTCTTACGTCTGGGATGGATGCTGGGGAGGATATCACTTCATGAATCCAGGAGTTCTCTTCAGGAGAAGCCACGAGAGAAACTTCTCCCAAGTCTTAGCCCAGGAAAAGCTTTGCTTCTTCTGAATGACTGATTTGTTTTTATCTTTTTGACACCTTGCATTCTGACAGGATATACTTCCTTCTTTGTTTTGGCTAGTAGGAAGCTCAGGGATAAAATAATGTCCTACTTCTAGCAACTATAACTAGTAAGCTTACTCAGTGTGCTCATTTTATGTTTTGATTAATTACTTTTCTACCCTTGTATGCCATTCACTTCCATTCCTTTGATTTGTTTAGGTTATTATTTTATCTTGTATGCATTTTTATAATCCATCACAAACTTCACATAGTTTGAGAAAGGGTAGGGGAATCAAATATATTAAAAACCACCACAGAGAAGAAAACAATAGAATCTCCTTTTTAGAAATACGTTACATAGCTAAACAGTGGTTCATCAAGAAGATTCTGGAGCCTCCTGCCTGGGAGCTTAGGAATGGGGCTTCTCCCAGACGTCGGAGTCTGTAACCCGAGGAGAACCTGATCGTGTTTGGCAACATGTCTGCTTCTCGATTTAAATTTAGTAAACCTCACAGTTTATTTGATAGTTTTTGCTATGCCCTTTTACCATTAATTCAGAATAGTAGTACCGTGTTGCCCCAAAAATAAGACCTAGCCAGACAATCAGCTCTAATGCGTCTTTTGGAGCAAAAATTAATATAAGACCTGGTATTATATTTATATTTATTATATTATATTATATTATATTATATTATATTATATTATATTATATTATATTATATTATATTATATTATATTATATTATATTATATTATATTATATTATATTGGCATATATCATATCATATCATATCATAAAGACCCAATCTTATAGTAAAATAAAACCGGGTCTTATACTAATTTTTGCTCCAAAAGACGCATGAGAGCTGATGGTCCAGTTAGGTCGTATTTTCGGGGAAACGCGGTCTGTTTTAAGAAGTCAGTGCTCGTGTTCTCAACTCACCTGAACGTCCCCAAATACTATTTAAGAGTGATTAGTTAATCTAGGTTCACCAGGACAACTTAACTAGGCATGCGTCTCCAGTTAACAGGAGAAGGGCACCAGCACCCCATCATTTTCATCAGGAAGATTGAGGGGTCGTTCTACACTGTTTCAGTATCCCTTAGAGTGGTCACAGTTATGCCCAAATGCCGTGGAGACCTGTGGGCCTCCAGGGGTGTCGCTGAGTACTACGCCCAAGTGTTTGGCACCCCCCGTACAATGCCTTTCTGGAATTCTTCATTCTGAACTAGCCTTCCCTCTTGGGCAGCCCCCACCCAGTGTGGAATTTCTCCTTCTGTGAACAGAGAGAAGCAGCTGTCTTCCCAGCCCCGGTGCCCTCTCACTGGTGCCACACAGCGTATGACTATTCAAGACCAAGTGTTTTGTGGGTTACAAGTGGAAACCCAGACCCAAAAACATGAACTTAAGAATATGGTTAAGATACAATAATTGTTTTGTTTGTTGTATTTTATGGTGGTAGGAGCACTTAACATGAGATCTACCCTTTTGTAACAAAATTTTAAGTGTGCAATACATTACCGTTGAGCAAAGAGACAGTGTCATACAGCAGGTCTCTAAAGCTTTTTTCATCTAGCGGGACTGAAACTTGATTCTTGTTGATTAGAAACTCCCTATGTCCCCCTCCCCACACCCCCCTGAAACCACCATTTGGGTCTCTGAAATGGGCAAGTTTAGATACCTTATATAAGTGCAGTCATGTAGTGTTTGTCTTTCTGTAACTGGCTTATTTCATTAGTATAAGGTCCTCCAGGTTCATCTATATATTACAGAACTTCCTTCTTTTTAGGGAGAGTACTATTCCATTGTATGCATACACCATATTTTCTCTATCCTTTCATCCATCCATGGACATTTAGGTTGTTTCCACATCTTGACTATTGTGACTAGTACTGTAATGCACATAAGCATGCTAATATCTCTTAGAAATCCCGATTTCAATTCTTTGGATAAATATGCTTAAGTTGGATTGCTGGATCATATAGTTATTCATTAAAAAAAAATGTCAAGGAACCTCCATACTGTTTTCCATTGCAGCTATACCATTTTGTATCCCCACCAGCAGTATGCAAGGGTTTCAATTTCTCCACATCCTCACCAATACTTGTTATCATTTGTTTTTTGTACTAGCCATCCTGACAGGTGTGAGGTGATATAGCTCATTGTGGTTTTGATTTGCATCATAACTTTTGTGTGCCCTTCAAAAAAAGAATCTCTGAGACAAATACCTTGAACCATGCTTGTTTGCAATAAACTTATGCCCCAAACAATCAGACAGAGATATTTCCTACTCACCAAATGATTATCCATCCATTGAGCCAGCGTCTAATAAATTGTCTTAGAATTTTCACAGAAACTGCCAGCAAACACCCATGTGCATAGTAAGAATACAGTACTTACAGAGATGTTCTTCACATTTTCATTTTAAAAGCAATGCTTTGGAAATAAGTCAGACAGAAAAAGCAGAGAACCATATGATTTCACTGATATGTGGTATATGAACCACAAACAACAAAAGAACAAGACAAACAAATGAGAAACAAAAACTCATAGACACAGACAATAGTTTAGTGGTTACCGGAAGGTAAGGGGGGAAGTGGGTGGGAGATGAGGGTAAGGGGGATCAAATATATGGTGATGGAAGGAGAACTGACTCTGGGTGGTGAACACACAATGGGACTTATAGATGATGTAATACAGAATTGTACACCTGAAATCTATGTAACTTTACTAACAATTGTCACCCCAATAAAAAAAAAAAAGAAAAAAGAAGTAAAAGCAATGCTTTGAATGTCCAAGTCCCGGTGGTGTGAGTGGAGAGAGCGTGTGGTCCTGTCCTCCAGGAGGGGTTTGGTGCAGGTGGACACCTAGCTGTTTGTGGGACAGTTCCCCCCGATGACGTTTCCGACTCTGAATGCACTGGTGTGGCTGCGGTGCCATTAGCAAGGAGAAAGGTTTCCACAGTGTGGATCTTCTTATCACACCCGGGCAAAGAGCTAGCAGTGTAGTTATTGTGAGACTTTTAAATACGTACTTTTCAGTTCTCTGAATCATGTTAAGATTTCATTTTTTCCTCTTTAAAGCAGTGTCTAAATGGATGCCCCTGAAAAAAACTGTTCTTCTCCAGGAATTGCCGCTGTTTCTTAGGTCTTTTTATACATGTCCTAGTTGTGTCTCACGCCTGCTGTACTAGGAAGGATGAGAGCCCCCGGGGCTAGGAGGACGTCCTAGGATAGGAATCGTGTATGTCCCGCCATGTGTACCTCAAACCAGAGTGACGTGTGGGTCAGGGAGTTCCTGGTGCCGTTCTGAAATTCAGATCTGTTTTACCTTTTAAAGGGCAGTGGCTTACCTTTCCTTGGTGCAGGCATTCTGTGCGGGGCCTAGAGGACAGACAGTGGGTTCCAGCTGCCCTGCTTCAGGTCTCATTCTGCCTCGTCCTGGCTCTGAGACCCAGAGCAGCCCCTTGTCGCCTGTCTACACCTCTGAAAAATATAGATGCTGCCGCCACTGGCCCCACCAGCCAGGCTGTGGTGAGGACTGGTGACTGTCAAGCTCTCAGAACAGGGCTCACACACAGATGTTACTCCTTTACTGTTAAAATTTCGAAGAGGAAAAACCAGGAGAGAAGCCTGAAAAGTGAGAATAGAACGCCTCGGGCCCCTTTAACCAATATTTATTGAATACCAGCTTTGAGTCCAGCACGTGGCCCGGTGGGCTGACCCTTTCCCCTCTCTGGGGTTGGAGTTCACGTCAATTTACTACAAAAATGATTTTACATGATCAGAAACATGGTTCCATCCTATCTTCCTCCAAAGCTGAAACAAAATGCAATGGATAGAAGACTATTGTTTTCATTGTCCTGAAAGTGCAGCTTTTGAAAATAGGGTCTGATGGTTTCATGTGGCTGTTTTATTACGAAGGCTGAGATGGGAAAGCTTAATGAGATGAATTATGTCTTCTGGTTACAAGATGAAAACAAAGGAACCTTACGGAAAATTTTCCCTATTTTAAATACTTACATGTAGTTTTGGAAAGCTCTAGGAAAAATGCAGTTTAATAGCTCATCATAGTTCTGGATTAGATGCAGGATCCATTTTAATACCCTCAGAAAACTTGTGATCCATGCCTAGGACGCTTGTTCTCAGTTAAGGAAATTAGACTGTTAAGAATTAGAAGAAAAAGAAAGAATTGGTCTGAAGGGTCCATAATCCCCAGTGTCCCCTAGTTCTATAATTTTCTACATCTCTTTGACCTTTACCTTTTTAGATAGTTAACTGTCTCACAGGAGAAGAATGAATTTAGGGTGCCCGGTATACAGCAGGCGCTCAATAAAAAATGGTCTAAATGGATGGGTGCGTGAATGAAACCAAATGATGTTCACCCTGGACTTTGCAGTTGTCACTTGAATTATGCTTATCCCCTGACTCGTATCTAAAGTTTTTTCTTTCCTAAAGAACCAAATCCCGTTAACGCTCTTCCCTAGTAACTTCTCTCCTTGAGACAAATAGACCAAAACATACACTCCACTCAACTGATGGAATTTTCCAAAGGGATCGGAAACTAAGTCTCAAGTGAAGACATCCAGTGTTTTGATATTAGGATGGGTCTTTTAGAGATAAATGCTTGAAGCCAGGAAAAACAGCACCAAGAGGAAATAATGTATGTGTAGGCAGCATCGAATCTGCACCATGGGAATAACCCACACCGTTATTATTTTTAAATGTCCTCCATGTTAGCACAGCTGTGAGGGCGCCATGGAGCAGGGCTGCGTATTTCCAGGTCCATGGCAGAGCCTTAGTCCTGGGCGGTGCTGACTACAACCCCATCCACAGACCTGGCGGCTCCTTACTCACTGTCAGCGCTCAGCTCCTCTGTTGGCACCAGACACGTGACGAGAACAAATCTATAGTTTCAAAGTTCCCAGGTACTGAGTGAATTCTTTCCAGGGCACTGCAGCCCTGGTCTGCCCTTCCTGTCCACACCCCTGCCATGGCCCTTGGGTCTGGAAAGACTTTCTCCATCCCACCTCAGCCCTGTGTCATCCAGGGAGTGCCCTCCTGCCTTGGATGGTGGTGACCTTCTCACACTTGAAGATCAAGTCCAGGCCAGGTGTGTCATCTCACGATTCCGCAAGGTGTCTGCGGAGCTCCAGCTAACAGAGTGTGCAGGAGACCCACAGCCCCCAGGGCCTTCGATGTTGGGATGGAAATCTAAAATCCGGTGGAGCTTCATAGATACTCAAGAAAATGAAAAAATCATGTGCTGGGTGGAGCTCGAGAGGCTGTTTCTAGAATCCACCTTAGGAGATGTAACTCGAACATAAAGACCTCTGCTCTATAGTAATCCTGGGTTAACCATCTAAGAAGGCATTGCCATATTTTTCTGTTTCCTGGTTAAACTGGATTTTCTATTTGAAGTTTCCTTATTAGATATGATTTCACCACGCCCTGTAACTTTTTCATCTAAAAAAAAAAAATCCCTCTTTTCTTTTTCTAGAAAGGAAGGTTTGTCTTTATCCAGATGGCCGTGGCTGCCTTACTGACAGCAGCCCTGTGAACTGTTACCCGGGGGCCAGTTGCTGAGTCCTTTCTGCATCCACACAGATAGTTGGACCGCCCCATTGCAGGGCCCTAGGGGGCTGCTGGAGGCCCCTGTCAGCTGCCTCCCAGGACACCAGACCCGCCCCTTCCCTGCCTTCCTCCCCTCACCAAGCCTGGAACATTGTGAGTCTCCAAGCTCCATATCTAAAGATTGGCTGCAGGAATTTGAAATTCCACACAAGGATTTCGTTCTGAGGTTTTGAAAAAGAGGAACATAGTTCTAGGAGAAACCTTGCTGAGCGCCCCTGGCATCGCCTCCCAGCATCTGTGCATGGCCTGTTTACTGTCACACAGTGAGAACAAACGACAGTTCACCGTTCACTGCACGTGTTTCCAATCAGTTGTCACAGATGGAGTTTTGACATGACAGTTTCAGGAGGAGCTGGCTGAGCAAATAGAAGCCAGGTGGCAGCTTTGCTTCCTGCACGCCTGCTCTGAGCTTTGACCGAGCCTGGGCCCTGTCACAGTCAGCTCGGGCTGCCATGACAAAATACCATAGACCAGGGAGCTTAAACAATGAAGTCCCCGAACAAGGTGCCAGTAGGGTTGGTGTCTGGTGAGAGTTGTCTCCTTGGGTTGCAGAGGGCCACCTCTTGCGTGTCGTTATATGGCGGAGAGGAGAGCTGTCTGGTCTCTGCCCCTTCTTATAAGGACTTGCTAATCCAATATGTTGGCCTCACCCTCATAACTTCATCTAAACTTAATTATCCCCCAAGGGCCCCATCTTCAGATGCCATTGCATTGGGAATTAAGGCTTCAACTTACGGATTTAGGCGTGGGTGGGGGAGACAAACATTCCGTCCCCAACCAGCCCTGCATTTGCCTTCTCACACTTCTCCTCTCTCCTGCTGTCCCCCTCGGTCTCCTCTGCCTTGCCCTTCCTTGCTTCTCTCAGTATCACAAGAAGACCAGAAACATGTTTTTCAGTTGCCGTGATAATGGAAGAATTTACCTTCTCCTCCCCCAGGAACTCCCCTGATGAATGCAGCGTGGCGAAAGGCGGGAAGATGGTGGGCAGCCCAGACACTGTCGGGATGAGCTACGGCAGCTACATGGAGGAGAAGCACATGCCACCCCCAAACATGACCACAAACGAGCGAAGAGTCATCGTCCCAGCAGGTCAGATGCCCACAAGTTTCCCTCCACTCAGTCCGCAAACCACGCCTTTCTAAACCATCCTTGAACTTTCTCTTCCTGCCAATGGCATTGACCTCCCTCCATAGTCTGCATGTAACAGTGATTGTAAATGGAAGCCAGCAGAAGTGTGCCCACCTATGGTGAAATGGTCACTGGTGTGTGTGTGTGTGTGTGTGTGTGTGTGTGTGTGTGACAGAGAGAGACATGTCCATGAAAAATGACCTTTCTAGGGGGAATTACCCTTTCTCTGAGATCATGTGGTGTTAAATATCCTTTCTTTTATGAAGTGCTATTGATATGGTAGCCTTGTTTTTTTGTTTTTGTTTTTTGAATTTTTTTATCTGGCAAAATAATAAATTGGGAGCCATACATTGCTTGCTCTTAGAACCTAACTTCCAGCTATCACTGGCCAAGAACCAGAGTAATTCTTTCCTACAGAGTTAATTCTAAATCTGATCCAAAGTAATAGCTCTGAATTTGAGGAAAATGCCGGGAACTTACTTATTTAGTAAAACTGAAGGTAATAGGAAGAATGACTTAAAGCTCCTCAGAGGGAATGTGTGACAAAAATCTGAAAGTATCACAACCGACACGGCAGCCACCACTTAGTGAACCCTTGCTCTGTGCTGGGTATTTTGGTCAGCCATTCAGAGATGCCCCCTCTTGCATCTTGGGAAATAGGTATGCGTATGATTTCCCCGCTGAAGAAAATGCAGTGCTGAGGGGTCAACTGAGCTTTCCAGGTCCAAACAGCTACTATGAGGCCAAGTTCGAATGTGAGCACGTCTGCCCAAATCCTTCATGCTCTTCTTTCAGGTGTCGCATTACATCTCAGCGCCTTCCAGTAACCCCTGTGGGCTGCTCTTATCACTCATTTTAGACATCTGGTCACCCTGTTATTCTGCCTCAGGGGCGTGAGCTTGCTGTCACCTCAGCCTGGGAACCTGTGATTCCAAGTTGTCTCATTCTTCATCAGGCTCAGTGCAAACATCTCAGGCCTTTCCGAGCCACTCCACCACCAGTGACTCTCAGCCCTATTTGTCTTTATTGAATCCATTGCCATCTGTCGATGCAGTGTACGTTTATATGAAAGTTTGCTTATTATCTTCCTCCCTGAATAGAGTGTAAGGCCCTACGTCCGTGGTTACATGCAGTGCCTGGCAGATAGTAAGTGCTCAGTGAAGATTCACTGAGGGAAGAGTGATGAAAGAATGCCTTGCAACTGGCTGCATGCACAGGGTACTCTTTATTGCCAAAGTAACAAAGGGACGCATGGGCGACGTCTGTGCAAACTCGATTCTCCCTTGCTCCAGGGGACTGTGATGGCAAGCATGTTCAAATCCCCTCCATGGTATGACTCCTACCCTTTATTCTGCAGAAGCTCATGTCCAGTGGGATTCTGTCACCTTCCAAACAGGAGAGTGCAGAGTACGTGGCTGAACACCTGACTTGGATTCGTGGACTGGGTTTCTCTTTAGCACTGTCACTGTGTGGCTTTCAGAAAACTGCACGAAGCTGATTTGATACAGTTAGGTATGAAAAGGATCATCTTTGAGGCCCTCCCTGATCCTGCAGCACCTTGTAAGACTTTTATATGACACCGCGGTGGTAAAATCTCATGTGTGCATTATGAGAGGGGCAAAACTGGTTTTGACATTCATTGAAAGGCAGTTGACATGGCAACTGGGTCTCATACCCAAGATGTGTCACTCGTCGCTGTGCGTTAGAACAGGAAGCAGTTCCTGTGGAATGGGGGACAAGGGAGAGGTGAGGAATCCATGGTGCCCATGCTGGGTGTGTGGCACCTAAAAAAGGCTGGAGAACAGGGATGTGCTTGGGGACACCTGGGGGGCAGGGCTTCTGGGCTTCAGACATTGGCTGATACGACCAGGATGAGGTGGAAACCCCAAGATGCCCACCCAAGCAATGTCACCTTTTGCCTTTCTCCTTAAGAATGTCATGTCTTCAATTTAGGGAAAACAAAGTTTTTGGTTCTCTAAGATGAGAGAATCAATCTGAAAGGCCTGCATTGAACATTCTTGTCTTGGTTCTTCATAGGATCACAGACCCACGAGGTAATGACTGGTGCCATTTATATCGTTTAACCAATGAGGTCATAGTTCTGTCTTACCATCAACATACTTTGATGCCATCCATATCCTTTCCAATGGGGCCAGGCGTGAGGCTTTCTACGTTAAGTAAAATATTTACAAAACCAGAGAGAGATGTACATGGGGAAGAGGCAAAGAGCCCATTTCATCAAGTTAGAGCATCCACCATTTCTGATAGATGGTAGATACTCATTAAATGCCGGTTGGTTGGGTGGAAGGATGGTTACGCAGATTGGCTCGTATTAAGTGTTTGTGTAAAGGCTGGTTTCATCTCCTGAAGAAAGTTCTCTTTCAGCCATTCCCTCCTTTGGTTGCTTCACGCCAAAGCAGGCAGTTATTCAGTTAATAGTGTTTGTAAGAGAGCTAGTTGTGGCTGATTTTGCAAGTTGAGACTCTTTCAGTTATTAGTCAAGCTTCATGTATGTGTGCTCATATACAGACTCTCAGATGGACACGCATGCATGTACACAGGCTTTATTGCACAATCCAGATAATTCCCCAATGTGGCCGTGAGATTGCAGGACTGGGGCACCTCTGTCAGCTGCTGCCCCTGCCCCTTCTGCTCTAGATCCAGGACCCAGGCATAGAGTGCTCTGCATACACAGATAGAATTCTCCAGACCTTGTTCCAAAAGGTTCATACAGTTCCTTCTCATTAGACACATTGATTGACACTGAGAAGTGCAAAATCATAAAGAGAGCTGAAAAATCATTAATTATTTCTAATCATGTACACCATCAATCAACTACACACTGATATTCGTGTCTTAGACCTAAAAATGGTCCTGATACATACTGACCAGAGAATTGGTGGGCAGACTGAGGCAGGAAAACAGGACCTGGGGGTACTGCCTGCTCAGAAGGGCCCCTGTACTTGCATCCCTCATTTCTCAAAGTCTCTGGTTTTGAGACTTTGAGACTTACTCTCATTAACTGAAGAGCTATAAAGAAGCTCATACAATATCCCTGAGTAAATATATTCACTTAATATATGTACCTCCACTTAATATATGCACACCACACCCTTATTTCAGAATGGGTTTAAGAAAGCACACACAAATACAAAGGAGCAAGATAGAATCAATATTAAAAATAAATGGATAGAGAGCATGGGCTAAAGTCAGAACAGAGACAGTGAAACCAGGAGTGAAGTGTGTGTGTGTGTGTGTGTGTGTGTGTGCGTGTGCGTGCATTTTTTTAATGCAAACTTCTAAATCCTGCGCAATTGCACAAGGTGGGTGTTGTTTGGCTCCAAGGTGTCAGCAGGCAGTGCCAAAGGGATGCCTCAGTCAATGCATGAGTCAGCGTCCATCGGAGAAGAAGAAAACTAATGTGGGAAGGAAGGCCCAGCTATTCTGAGTCTAGAGAAAAGTGTGTTCCTTGGTTTGGTATAGGAAGATAATAGGGTAGTCATGAAAAGAGCGCTCAACCAGTATGGCCAGCAGACGTTCCAGAAGCCCCGCTTACACCTGTTGTCCTGGCAAAACTGTTGATTGTGCCTCCCCCTCAAAGTGTACTGGTTAGACAGTACATAGTGTCTACTTTTTATCTGTCTATCATCATCTATCTAGCTATCATTTATCTATTGACGCGTATCTATCTATCTGTCTGATATACATGTATGTCTAGGTCTATATCTCATGCAGTTGGGCTGTTTCTTATACATTTGATCAAAATGTCTTTCAGTGACATCAGTCTTAATCAGAGGGGCAAGACACACGTGCCCTAGTTAAAAGGCTCTTTGTTGGCTCAGTTTAATTTGGAGGCCGACTAGAAAATATTTCTCCAAGTACGATCAGAACCATTGTCATCAAGATTACCTGGGAGACTTATGATTTTTAAAAAATGCACATTTCCAGATTTTCTGGATCCGGGTATGGGGTTGAAGATTGTCCGTCGTTAGCACATTCCTTCGGTGGCTTCCCTGCAAAAATAAGGCGTGATAAGCTCTAATCTAGATAGAAGACACCAAGTAAATTTTATCTTAATTATTATTACTTTTTTAGTTTGCATTTTTTGTAAATTAAAGTTTATTGGGGTGACAATTGTTAGTAAAGTTACATAGATTTCAGGTGTACAATTCTGTAATACATCATCTATAGATCACATTGTGTGTTCACCACCCAGAGTCAGTTCTCTTTCCATCATCACATATTGGATAATTATTTTTAATAAAGGCATGCTCTGTCACTTTTAGAAGAGGGAATGGCAAAAACAAAGAACAGAAAAGAACTGTTTCACATTGACATTCCAAATCAATTTTTTAAAAAATAAAGCACCACCCATTTGGTAAGAAGGAAGTTTGTCTTCCTACAGCTTCTCCCTTAAGATGTATTTTTGGGGCCTGTCATTGGGTGCCCCAATACATTTGGTGAAGGCCGTGTGTCAAGGCATTCATAAGAAAATCCAGGACCATCAAAGAGACAAAGTACAGTATGAAAGCTGAAGAAGCCCCCTCAGCTCTGTTCATTGTTGTCAGTGCTGAGCTCGATTCAGACAAATCATATCAAGCGCAATACGAGGCCCATATGCATTTTACTAGGTTCTCATCAACAGCCAAGACAGCGTGAGTACAGCACTGGAATCTGACTTCCAGATGTTTCCAATTGTGCCTCACCAAGGCTGCAAACACAGATCAGTGTTTAGAAACAAGGGGTCCCCGTTGCACAGTGGAACTAATATGCACTAAAGAATGTAAGTATCACATCTCACGAAGCATCTGCCATCAGGGACTCTGTCCCTCCATGGCCAGGTGTGCCCCTGGCAGTGACTGTTACTCTTAGGAATTGGCAGTATACTCAGCAGTTTGCTAACCAAGAGGGCAAACAAAGAGGAAGGCACAGTCTTCATCCACTTTTCTTAAAAGTTGCAAAATGCTGACCAAAATGCAACAGGACCTTTGGTTTTAGCAGCTTACATTATTTTGAAAGATTTTTCTTTTTCGCTCTTTTTATTCCCTAAAATGGGTGCTAAAGCCTGAGGCTTTTCAAACATTTCTACTTTTATTTTCTAAATATTCACCTTGAACACAAGCACTTGTGGTAATCAGAAGCCTCAGCGATAAAGAGTTGCCACGTTCATCTTCAGTGGTTCTTCATTCATTCATTCATTCATTCATTCACTCATGGTACACTTACTGTGTTCCAGTCACCATGAATAAAAGCTTTCATGTGACTTCAAACCCTCTCTTCTTGGCCCCCAAATACACCTGGCTGAAGCTACTTGTACTCTGCCTTCCTCAGGCCCTCCGTGCTGGGTAACTTCTGCTCAATTCAAGAAGTACTCATTGAGTATTTGTTACTCATCCCAGTCACAGAGGAAATGACCAAAACCTGTCAGAAGTAGATAAGACCCATCCACATGAAGTAAGTTGTCCATGACAGAAGAGTGTATAATTAAGAGTTCCAATGAGTGATTCAGACAGATGTTTCAAAATATCTGAGAAACAAGATGATTATAAATGTGACTTGTCAAGAAAAGATTTCTTTGTACCACTCATGATCTGATTCCTAAATCCGTCTGTGGCCTCCGGCATTTTCCTCTGCCATATCCTGCTCTCCAGTCACATGGCTCTACTTGGGTGCTTCATTGTCACAACCCAGTGTCTTCATTCATGCTGTTCCCTCTAATGCAATGCCCTTCCTCCTTTCTCTGCTAACAAATCCTTCTCATTTCATCTTTGAAATCCACCCTGTCTTGGAAGCCATCTTTGATCTTTTGATAACCTAACTGCTTCTCTTACATCTTATCAATTCTTTTATTAACATATTGTATTTTGTTTCATATTCTATAATGCGTCTATGTGCTTACTTAAATATGGATATACTATTTAATTCCATGAAGGATTTGAGATGCCTGGTGAACTAAACTACGGATAAACATGTGAATGGAACTATAGTTCAAATAGAAATTAGGGGTCAGCTCGAAAGCAATTAAAAATATTAATGGAAAACCGAGATCACATGAAGGAAGAACAGAACCATTTTGACCACAAGCTTGGCCAAGATGCTGTAGCTCGGCTTCCAGGATGGCTCGGAGTTTCCTGGCAGCCAAAGTAAAAAGAGTCATTTGGGGAAACAATCCTTGTTTTCAAAAAGACATTTCACAGGGAAGGCAGTGTTTTTCTCAGTGCAGAATCCTAAAAGCAGGATCTCTGGACTTTATGCTCGGGGCCCTTGAGGCTGTAGATGTGACCATCTTCCTGCCACAGTTGCAGCACCACATTTCACCAGCCTGTTTCTTGTGACATCCTCTTGAACAGTGAATTACATTAGGGAACCCCTCAATACAAACAGGCAGCATATGCCCCATGTGAATCTTTGCAGGTCTGGTTATTGTAAAGTCAGAATTCTTTCTCACACTGCCAGAGGGCTCACATCACTTTCACATAACCCTTCCTAAGTATGGGCTTTGAAAGCAGATGAATGACAAGTAATAGAAGAATGCACGCTCTGGCCGGGTGGCCCACATACCATGTTTTAATCTTGTTAGTTACTTATCAGCCTGTCTGTTCTCTTAGATTGTAAGCTTCATGAATTGGTGATTATATCTTTTGCATTCTTACACTGGGCAAAGCAGCAAGCTCATGGCCTGTGTGAAGAAGTCAGTAGATGGGTCTTTACTGAGTTAATGGTCATCCAGATTTAGTGGGAATCGCAGAACCACAGGAGTTGGAGTTGTAAGATTCTGGGTGACCATGTTCATTCACTGAGTACTTACTCTGTGTGTGTGTGTGTGTGTGTGTGTGTGTGTGTGTGTGTGTGTGTGTGTGTGTAGAGAGAGAGAGAGAGAGAGTCTATATCCATCCATACGTCTATGTATCTGTCTGTCATCTATCTATCTATCATGAGGAACTGGCTCAGGTGATTTTGGAGGCTGTCTCGCTGTCCACAATCTGCCATTTGCCCACTGGAGACCCAGCACAACTGATGGCTGTAGATTTCATTCTGAGTCTTAAGGCGTGAAAACCAGAAAACTGAAGGCAGGAGAAGATCAATGACCTAGCTCAACAGTCATGCAGAGACAAATCCTCCCTTCCTCCTCCATGTTGTTCAATTCAGCTCCCCCACCCCCGTGGGTTGGATGGTACCCACCCACACTGGGGAAGGTAATCGGCTTTCTCAGTCCATCAATTTACATGTGAATCTCTTCTGGAAACACCCTCAGAGGCAGAAATAATGTTTAACCAAATATATGGGCATCTTATGACCCAGTCAAGTTGGCACATACAATTAACCATCACAAACCTCTTCTTTTATTTTTATATATTTTAAGATTTTTATTAAAATATAGCTAACATTTATTAACAATTGTCACCCCAATAAACTTTAATTAAAAAATATATAGAGAGAGCTAACATACAATATTGTATTGGTTTCAGGGGTACACCACAGTTATCCAACATTTTTATACCTAAAGAAGTGGTCACTGTAAGTCCAGCAACCGTCTGACACCGCCCCACGCTATCACAATACTATTGACTATATTTCCCATGCTGTACATTACATCCCCATGACTATTTGTTTTATACCTGGAAATTTGGGCCTCTTATTCCCCTTCACCTTTTTTCCCTTTTAAAAAATTTTCCTTCCAGTTGACATTCAATATTATTATGTATTAATTTCAGGTGTATGGCATAGGGGTTAAACATTTATATAATTTAAGAAGTGATCCCCCTGACTAGTCTGGTACCCACCTGACACTATACATAGTTATTACCATATTATTGACTGTATTCCCTGTGCTGTACTTTACATCCCCATGACTGTTTTGTGACTATCGACTTGTACTTCTTAATGCCTTCTCCTTTTTCACTCTGCCCCCCAACTCCCTACTACCTATTAGCCCTACAAATCTAGTACCCATCTGACATCATGCATAGTTGACTCTATTGACTCTATTGACTCATACTGACTCTATTCCTTATGCTATGCCCTACATCCCTATGACTACTGTGTAACAGCCAATTTGTACTTCTTAATTGTGTCCCTTTTTCACCCACCCCAACTCACCTCGCATCTGGCAACCATCAAAATGTTCTTTGTATCTATGAATTTGTATCTATTTTGTTTGTTTATTTTGTTCTTTAGATTCCACATATAAGCAAAATGACATTGTGTCTGTCTTTCTCTGGCTGGCATACTCCACTCAGCACAATACCCTCCAGGTCCATCCATGCTGCCCCAGATGGCAAGAATCCATTTCCTTCCATGGCTGAGCAATATTCCGTTGTATATGTGTACCACCTCCTCTTTATCCATTATCCATTGACGGACACCCAGGCTGCCTCCACATCTTGTCCATTGTAAACAATGCTGCAATGAACATATGGATGCACATGTCCCCTCGAAGAAGCATTTGAGATTTCTTTGGATAAATACCCAGAAGTGGGATTACTGGGTCCTTCTTTGTTTCTTCTTATAGCCTTTGTTTTAAAGTCTATTTTGTCTGGCATAAGTATTGCAGCCTGTTTTTTGTTTGTTTTCATTATCATGAAATATCTTTTTCCTATCCCTTTACTGTCAGTCTCTGTGTGTCTTTTGATCTGAAGTGAGTCTCTTGTAGGCAGCATATGTATGGGTCTGGGTCTTGTTTTCTTATACATTCAGACATCCTAACTTTTGATTGGATAATTTAATTTAATCAATTTACATTTAAAGTAATTGTTGATAGATATGTAGTTATTGTTATTTTATTATTCGTGTTTTTCTTCTTTGTTTTTGCTTTTTTTTTTTTCTCCTTCTTCTTCTTAAAGAAGTCCCTCTAACATTTCTTGTAATGCTGCTTTGTTGGTGATGAACTCCTTTTTCTTCTCTGAGAAGCTCTTTACCTGTCCTTCAATCCTAAATGATAGCTTTGCTGGGTGGAGTAATCTTGGTTGTAGATCCTTTCTTTTCATCATTTTGAATATTTCCTGTCAATCCCTTCTGGCCTGCAAAGTTTTTGTTGAAAAATCAGGTGACAGTTTTATGATGGCTGCCTTGTAGGTAACTAACTGCTTTTCTCTTGCTGCTTTTAAAATTCTCTTTCTATCTTTAACCTTTGGCATTTTAATTGTGATGTGTCTTGGTGTGGGCCTGTTTGGGTTCATGTTGTTTGAAACTCTCTGTGCTTCCTGGACTTGTATGTTTATTTCCTTCACCAGGTTAGGGAAGTTTTCCATCATTATTTATTCAAACCCTTGCTTTCTCTCTTCTCCTTCTGGTACCCCTATGATGCAGATATTGGTATGCTTGATGTTGTCCAGGAGACTCCTTAAACTATCCTCATTTTTTAGATTCTTTTTTCTTTTTGCTGTTCTGCTTGGGTGTTTTCTACTACCTTGTCTTCTAAACCACTGATTCGATCCTCTGTTTCATCTAATCTACTGTTGATTCCCTCTAATGTATTCTTCATTTCATTTATTATGTTCCTTATTTCTGACTGGTTGTTTTTTATGTTTTCCGTCTCCATTTTTATGTTTCCTGTCTCTTTGTTGAAGTTGTCCCTCAGATCATTGAGCATCCTTATAACCAGTGTTTTGAACTCTTCATCTGGTAGATTGCCTGTCTCCATTTTGTTTACGTTCCTTTTCTGGAGCTTCATTGTGTTCTTTCATCTGGGAAATGTTTCTTTTCCTCCCTACTTTTGCTGCCTCTCTGTGTTTCTTTCTATGTATTAGGTAGAGCTTCTATGTCTCTGGTCCTAGTAGAATGGACTCATGTAGTAGGTGTCCTGTGGGGCCCACTGGTGCAGTCTCTCTGGTCACCAGAGCCAGATGCTACAGGTGTGTCCCTTGTATGGGTTGCGTGTGCTTTCCTGTTGTAGTTGAACCTTGGTTGCTGTTTGCATGTCAATGGGAGGGATTGACCCTCAGCCTGATTGCTTATGAAGACTGGCCATGACTACAGTGAAGGAGCTATTTTGCAGGGGCTGACCCTATGGAGTAGGATTTGCTTTAACAGGGCTGTAGTACCTGCCCAGTCTTATCTTTGGTTGTGTCCTCCTTGGAGGAGTCCAGATGATGCTCTGGTTCTGTCCAAAGCTGGGCACAGGGTGTACCAGCCCTGGGGCCTCCTGGGAGGAGAATGCCTGCAGGCTAGGTTCAGTCGCAGCCTGTGTTATGCCCAGGGCCACCTGGCATGAGCCTCAAAGCAATCAGCAGATGGCCACCACCCACACTGGGTTTGGAGGTACCTGGAGAAGCCAAGCTGCAAACTGAGGCCGGCTGCTGCTAGGACTGGATTTCATGCTGCTCAGCCAGAGGTACAGAACATGCTGAAGCCATACGCTGATTGTTTGGGTTTTGTGATCCTTTCAGAGATTTTAGGAAAGTCTGCAGCATGAGTCAAGACAGGCAGTTTATATGGAAAAGCCACTGGAATGGCTAGGTGCACTTGAAAGTTGGATGGGGTGGGGTCTCAGGGAATTACCAGGGAGGAGACGAATGGTGTTAGTCAGGTTGATGGAGACGCAGACATGGCGCCCACCTGGGCCTGCACTCTGGGTCTGGGGGAGGGCTCAACAAAGAAACAGTGGTTTCTGCCAGCTCCTCCATCTGAGAGAAAGTTGCCCCTCCAGCCCTTTCTCTGAAGCCATACAATTCAGTTCCTCCCCATATGTCCCTGGCACCTTTTGAGCTGTTGCCCCGGAATTGGAGCTCAGAGAGAGTGAGTCCATCAGAGAGTAGGTCTGTGTGCAGACCTTTAAGAGGATTGCCTGGGACTGCAGCAGCCGTAGACTCACTCCACCGGGTTTCACAGACAGAAGTTATGGGGAATTCTCTCCCCAGCACTTGAACCCTGGGATGGGGAGCCTGGTGTGTGGCTGGGACCCCTTGCTCCTCTGGGGGTGACCTCCACAGCCAAGATTTTTAATGGTTGCACGTGAGTATGGGAACAACCCATTCCTCATCTCTACCCCCTCTTACAAGTCTCAAGGTGGCTTATATCCTTAGTTGTAGGACTTCTTTCTGTTCAGCTAGACCTCAGGTGATTCTCAGTGATGGTTGTGTAGTTTAGTTGTGATTTTGATGTGGTTATGAGGAGGTAAGCACAGTGTTTACCAACTCCACCATCTTGACTGAAAATCCTCAGAAACCTCTTCTTTTAAACATGAGAAAATCTAGCCCTAGAGAGGTAAAACTACTTTTCCAGGGACACATGCACAGATGGGTAAGCACAGAGCCAATTCCCAGGCCTGTGCTTATTTATACTGACAGAAGTGAACTGGCATCTTAAGATGCTTAACCATAGAGCTGGGAGGACTATGGGTGGATCTGGGCCCCTGTTAACTCTCTAATCCTGACTTCCTGTTAAACTTTGTGGTAACTTCCAGGGGAAGGATGCTAGTAAATAGGAAATCCATCTTGGAATTGGGACTTTTTACATGTGGGCAGCCAGTTGGAACACTGGCCGGCAAGTGTGCATTCTCATACTCCTTGGTGGCTTTATTTCTTTTTATTTTCCCAAATAAACCACTCTTTTGGTGGACTACCTGGAGAATTATTTCGCCAGTCAACAATACTTAAAGAATTTGACGGCATAAGTATGCGTTTCTTCATTTTACTGTGTCATGACACTAAATACGCCCAAGAATCTCTTCCACTATGTCTACATTCTGTGTTTTTGTAAGCTTCTGCTTAAGTTCCTTCTAAGCTAAGTCAAGTAACTAAATAGCCAAACCAACTAAAATTTAAATCCTGAAGTCCAAAAGTTAATTATATTTTAAAAGTATGAGCTGGCTAGGGGTTGAGGAAACTTCCATTTAGTGATATGTGTGACCAAAATCCTAAAAACAAATGGTGACAGCTGCCATCTACTGAGTGCACACTGTTGTCAGGCCCTTAGCCATGCACTCTGAAAAAAAACATCTTTTCTCATTTAAATCCCACAACCACCTTATGGAGTAGGTCCTTTTTATTTACATTACAGTTAATAAACTAAAACTAGGGAAGCTAAGATAGTTGCCCAAGATGTCCCAACCAATAATTTGGAGAGCCAGGATTCTTACCCAGTGCTGTCTAACTCCAGAGTCTAAGTTCTTATTTCTGTACCACACTATCAAAAATACCCAGGGAAGACCACAAGGGAATGAGATAATAGAATACATCTGTTAAATTGTTGCAGCCATTTCTGAAATGGCCTTTTCAAAGGAGACTGAAGTAAAGAAGGAAGGGCTGGAGGAGATACTCAAAATAGTCTACTGTGCTGCTCAGCACTTAACCTTTACATTTCTATGATGGCAATGATTTGTCTGTTTTTCTTGAAAACCACAGAGAAGAATGGAATTGAACGTAGCTTAAATTGAACATGACTGGCTGGGTGGGTATTAATGAATGTAGAAAAATTTTTTTAAGATAGATTATTTTGGCTTGGTTCATTGTGTGTTTAAGATACGTGTGAGACCCATGAGGCCATCCAGGGGCCCCATGTAAGGCTTAGGGTTAAGAGTCTTTTATTGGGGTCATCACACTTGAGTTCTAAACTCAGCCATTTTCTTCCCAGCGCTGGGAACCGGGAAGCCACTTAATTTTGCTGTTCCTTTGTTTTCTTGCCACCAAAAGAAAGATGATAGTAATGCCTACTTTATATGATGCTATATGGATTCTACAAGACAATATGTGTGAAGTGCATAAACCGTGCCTGGAATACAGAAATACCTCAAACAAATGCAGCTCTTCTTTCATATTTGGGTCAGGCATTTGGGAGAGAGCCCTAGATTCAAGAGGTAGATTGGCAGACATAAGCATGTGTTATGAGTTGAATTGTTCCCCAACAAAAAGATATGTTAAAGTCCTAACTCCGAGTGCCTTAGAATGTGACCTGATTTGGGAATAGAGTATTTTCAGATTTAATCAAGTCAAGGTGAGGTCACGAGGGTGGGTCTAATCAAATGACTGGTGTCCTTATAAAAAGGGAAGATTCAGACACAGACACACACACACACACACACACACACAAGGAAGATGAGGTGAAGACACATAGGAAGAAGGCTATGTAAAGATGGAGGCAGAAGTTGGACGGCTACAGCTGCAAGCCAAGGAACACCAATGACTGACAGCCACCAAAAGCAGAAGCAGCAAGGAAGAATTCTGCCCAGAGTCCCAGCGGGAGTGTGGCCCTGCTCACCCCTTGATTTCAGATCTCTAGCCCCCAGAACTATGAGATGATAGATTTCTGTTGTTTTAAGCCACATAGTTTGTGGTACGCTGTTATGGCAAACCTCGGAAACTAACACAGCATCCTGTAGTTAGAATGTGGAAGTAGATAGAATGTCCAGGGATATCTATGGAGTGAGAAGAATGGAAAACCAGAGACAAAACTCTAGGGTCATCAACATTTAAAGTGGGGAGATAAAGAAAATTCAAGACATGGAAACAAGCAAGGAGAAATTTTTAAGTGAAATAAGCTATTCCACTCCTAAAACATGATGAGTGTTGTCTTAGAAAAACTAAGGGAGGCAAAGAGGGCTGGGGAGTGGGGAAAATGAAGAAAAACAAAATCCAAATCTATATAATCCGCTCAAGAAGAGTTGAGAATGGCTACCTCCAGTGTGAAATATTTTGGCATGTCAGAATGTCAAAGATACGTTTGGAGCCCAACAACTATAATTTAGTTGTGTGTTTTGTAAATAAAATACATAATGGAATTGTTGTCTCAAGTCAGTTGAGAATGGGCACACTTTCTTACAGTTTTTGACTCTTTTGTAGGGTATTGCACAATTCACATATACAATTAATTTCATGACAATTGACTAATTAATAAATAAATGAAGTAGAGCATAATATGACCTAGGTTGATGGCTGCATTAAAAATGAAACAGTTTTAAAGTAAATAGGCATTATATATGCAGAGAAGACCCTTGGTTCTAGTAAAGTATTGAACTTCAAAGTAACTAAAGACATACCTTTTGCAAAGCACCTGGAAACCCTGCATAGAATCTAACATCCTTTTAATGCATAGCCATACTGGGAACAACATCAGTGAATTCCTTAGATACTAAAAACAAGGAGGAAACTGAGAACAGAGCAGCCCATCCTCACGTTGGCACCTGGTCATATTCAGTGGCATGGATGGGGTGGGGGTACCAGTGTCCATCACATAGAGATTTGGGTTTTACAGGTCAATTAGGGGCAGGAGAAGAGGTCTTGGGCTTGCACAAAGCAGGGAGTTGGACCTGAGTCTCTCTCTCACCCAAACCCCATGCATCCAACTGTGTGTTCCAGCAACCCCCAGGCTGATAAATTAACTTGAAAAGTGGTCGTGGCATGTGATAACCTTGGATAACTGGCAGAAGTAATACAAAAATCTTCCTGGAGAGACATGTCTTCAATCCAAGCTTTACGGAATTCCTGCAGATAAAGACCCCCTAAAGCTGACTCTGCGACCTCAAATTACAAAAGACGGGAAGAAACAATCTACCCAGACCAAGATACAGCAAAAAACAAACAAACAAACAAACAAAACCAGACAACATGATTAAACCCTCAAGAAAATTAGATCATCGAATTATGGGATAGGGACTATAAAATAAATAGATTCAAAATGATAAATACAAAAAGAAGGAACCGAAATAAGAAACAAGACAGTATGGAAAAGAACAGATAATTTTGAAGAAGAAACGAACTCCTAGAAACCCTAAAATGTGTTCCAAAAGTATCAGAAATGCAGTTGATGGATTAAACAATTGATTTGAAAAAGAAAGTAGATGAGATTGTTCTCTGAGGGCAGACAGTGACAAAGAGATGGAAAATACGAGAAGAGGCCAGGAGTTGGGCAGGACTCATGGTTATGTCCTATCTAGAATCAATAGAAGTTCCAGAAAAGAGGAAATAAAGAGAATGGAAGGGATGAAATATTGGGAGAGTTAAAAGCTGACTTTTCCAAAATTGATGAACAGGCCAATTTCCAAATACAGAAAGCGCCAGTAAAAGAAGGATAAATAAAAATCAGTCCACACTGATCACATTCTGATGAGACTGCAGAACACCAAAGAAGTACTTTAAAGCCTCCACAGAAAAAAGACAGACTATCTGCAAATAATGGCTACTGTAAGGACAAAAGTTTCTCAACAACAAAATAGAACAGAGAGGGCAGTAGAAGAAAATCTCCAGTGACCTGGGAGACACTGACAAAATTCTAGCTTTCCTCTGGTCTCTTAACCTCTTTTTTTTTCCTGCCACAGGCCCATTTAGTACTGTCGTGAAAACACTACTGCAATGGGTTCTTTAGAATAATGCCTTTAGATGAATAAAATAAACTTCAGAGTAATACTAAGGAAACAAGTTTATTAAGAGGGCATTCTAATCTATTAGGTAATTTGAGGGTGAAATAAAGATTCTTTCAAAGACAGGGTGAGTTTGTTGCTAACTTACTTTCAGTTCAGGAAATAACGAAAGATTTAATAAACAACGGATCCTAGAGAAAAGGAGTGAGATACAAGAAAGAAATGGGAGCAATGAAATTCGTTAATATGAGGGTAGGTTAAAGAGAAATGACTATAAAATGACAAACACAGCCTCCTAAACAGAGAGCACAATAATAAGGTGGGATAAGTACATTGGACAACACAGTCATGTAAAATTAAGGATGGACAACTGGAATTCAGGGTTTCTAAATTCCTTGCATTCTTTGGGGAAAGGATATATTCAATGATTACATTTAGATTTTGTTTAAAGATTAACAAATAAAGAAATAGAACTAGAATTTTAAACAACCAAACCAGTAGAGAAAGGAAAAAAAAAAAGGAATGAAGAAAAATAGATTGACCCAATAAGACATTTGGAAAGGAAAAATAAAGAACAGACAAAACAAGGTGCATAGAAAGCACAAAATAATGTGGTAGAATCAGATAGATCAGTAACTATAAATGTAAGTAGACCAAACTTGCCATTAAAGACTGAGAGTAATAGATTTGATTTTTTTTAAAGTTTATTGGGGTGACGTTAGTAAAGCTACATAGATTTCAGGTGTACAATTCTGTAATCCATCATCTATGTATCATATTGTGTGCTCACTACCCAGAGTCAGTTCTATTTCCATCACTATATATTTGATCCCCTTTACCTTCTCGATTTTTAAAAATATACTTTAAAGTCAGTTATGTACTGTTTATAAAAACATCTAACACAAAGACAGAATGACAGCAAGCAGCTAGAATAAGATATACAATCAAATTCTAATGAAAATAAAGCAGACAAAAGTGGAAATAGAAAGCAGGAAGCATTACTGGAGATCATTGAGGGTTATTACATAATGAAAAAAGGTTACATTCATGAAAAACAATGATAAACTTGTATAAACCTAATAACATAGCCTCAAAATACAGAAAGAACTGTAAGGAAAAGTAGACAAATACACTTTAGTGAGAGATTTCAATTTGTCTTTCTGTAATTGATGGACCAATGACATAAAAATTATATATATACATTGCCAGTTTTGATCCAATAGTTATTTATAGAAACCTGTGCCCAACAATTAGAGATAATACGTTTTTATTAACACTCAGGATGCATTTGCAAAAATTGACCACTCAAGAGTACACCAAAAAAATAGAAACAACCAGTATAAAATAAAATCAGTGTCATAGAGACCTCATTCACTGGCCAAAGCGCAATAAAATTAGAAATGAGTAATTATCAGAATGATAACACCATCCATAAGTTTGGAAATTAAGAGGTTCAGAAACAGCCTTGAGTGTAGCCTGTTTAGTTGATCAAACTTCCGTTTCTGGTGGAGTAAAGTTCAAATTCAAGCCAGATCTCTCTATTGGGCCTGCTTCATAAATGTAAAGTCGGTCCCTACAAGGAGGCAAAATGTTAAATCTTCTTTTTATGCGCTTCTGAGTGTCTCTGACAGCCGATTGGCAGACTTGCCCAGGGCCACACTTGCCAAGATCTCATAGGATTGTGAAATGGCTGAGAGCTATATTGTTTTGTTTCGTTTTTTGGAAGGGGGGGATGTTTTCATTACCAAGATTGATTTTTCTATCTGGAAGCCAGTGTTTTACAGTGATATTGTTCAAGAAAAATGACGCTTAGGGCTTATATTATCACCAGTTTGGCCCTGGTTTAGTCTGACTGTTAATTCATTCTTCTAGTGGGGACTCTGAAATAGGATGTTTGCCTGTGTGGGATATTCTCTTTCATGCAGGTGTAGTACAGCACGTCTTCACCAATGCAGTGTCCTTCAGCTAGCTTAAATGTCTACTTTAATATTTCTCTGGCTGCAGTGGAACTCTACTAGGTCAGAATCCAGTTCCCGGGAAATGTGAAAAAATTCACCCCTCTTCCCCCCATCCCCCAACCCCCACAATACATTAAACAGTGCTTTACTTTTATTCAGTTTTTATATTCCAATTTACTGAAATAGCATTCATAAAACTTTGGGATATTAACCCTGTAATCTAAGATACAAACAAGGGGCTTCAGAGAGAGAGATGACTTCTTTTTCCCTGTTATCCTGTACCGTGGGGATTTGCCATTTCCATGTCCGTGAAATGTGGAATGACACAGATGTTTTCAAAACAACTGGACTGGAGGTCTGAAAACAAAACAACTTACCTTCAGTGGTTCATGATTCATCTGACAGAAACACCTCCAAAAGCTCCTTCAAATAAAGTGACAACTCATACTCTTGGGTTTAAAGGAAGAGGCTGCCCCTGCAATGATAGATTGTTTATTTCTTTTTAGCCGAGTGTGCAATGCAGAATCCAGTGTGTGAATGCGTTATTTCTCTGCAATATGCTATATTGGCAAAGTGCTTTCACATACATTATCTCATTTACTTTTCTATTCCCCTAACATTTCACTTAATTACCCTCTGAAAAAGCAAATGAATTCCAGAGAGGTTAACATTCACATCTAGTAAATGGTTGAATCAGACCCCAATATGGGGATTCTGGCTTCCAGTAAAGCCTTTTATTTTATCACCAAGTTTGCGGTGCTTGGTGTAATTGAAAACATTCTTTGATTCCTCAGACAGTTTCAATGACTCTTCAATTCCTAGATCATAAAGTCCAGCCTTCTTAGCAATACATTCCAGGCTCCCCTTGATCTGACCCCAACTTTTATCTGCATCCCCATGTGTCTGTGGCTGTGAGCCCGCTTAACCCCCCCTCCCAATCCAGCCACAGCGAATTTCTCACCTCTCCGTCAACACATAAGATACTTCATGCCTCTGTGGGTATGAAGCGGGGCTCAGGCTGCTCCCCAAACTGAAGGGCTTCTTGGCTTCTGCACCCCGCTTCCATCAAAATCCTATTCATTAATGCAGCCTCTAACCAGACCCCTCTGGTGCAACCGTTCCTCCTTTTTCCTGTTTGGAATGTTTAGTTGCTGCTTCTCTGTACTTCCATGTCCCGCTTGGGTAACACAGATTTAATTCTGAGGTGTGGGTTGTGTTCATAGCTGTCACGCTCTGTGGATTCTCAGCATCTCTCTTTGTCGTGGCCGCCTCTGAATCTCTGCAGTACCTGTCCATGCAGTAAATACTCAGTAACTCTTACTTGAGTTAAATTAATTTTATTCCTTATCCTACTGGAGTCATTCCTTAGGTCGTTTGCATGCTCTACATTGAGGAAAACCAGGCTCAGTGGCAAGGTTAGGTGACAGGTTCCAGTTGGCACCACTACCCGGAGACAGAAGGAGTGGTTGCCACACCTGAATGGAGGCAAAGGTGACACTTCGGCTGGGGCTCACCCTGCTCTCCTTCCCTTCTCCTTCACGTGCATAGCTGTGGGTCAGGGGCCAAGGCGAGGCATGTGGAATCTTGGGGCATCTTGTGAGCTCCCATCTGTGATGGCAAGGTGGGGCAGAAAGCTTTGCTACATAGCAGGGGTCATGGAGGTGACCCAGAGACTCTGTTGGGCTCTCTGTGGGGTTGAAGGGTGAGCTGGGACCCAACACACGGACCTGAACGCTAAAAGACTATCTATAGCTGCCACATCCCTGCCTGGCCCAGGTAGCTGGGGTGGAGTTCATTGTCGTTGAGGCAGGACCTGGGCCTCCAGTGTTGTTATCACGTCCCTGCCCAGAGATTCATTCTAAATGCTTACAACTCAAGACCACTGAAGACAGACGCCCCAAGGAGGTGGTCAGTGTAGGTGAAGGTACAAGAAGGGCTGGTCCTCTCAGCAGTGGCTGGTGTGTGGGCCCAGGCCTGGGCTGTCGTTCAGGAGATGGCAGCTGGTTGTGTGTGGGTGTATGACGAAGCGGTGTGAGCATGGTTGGGAATGACACCTAGGAAGGCAGCGGTGCCCAGCAAACTTAGGGCCATGTGCTCCTTGCTGAGGAGTTTGGCTTATTCCCTGCAAGCTGTTCTCATTACAATACCTGGAGAGGGCGTCCAGAGCAATGCTGCCCCATGCACAGGTGGGAAAGGCGTGTCCTCATTCACTCTATCAAGTGGCCTTATGTCACTTTTAATATTCTTTGCTTATAAACTTACAGGGCAGAGGTATGGAGATCAAATCCCGAAAGGATACAAGAGTAACCTGACTTTGTGTAATTTTATTCTTTTGAAATGAAGCAACTCCCATTAACAAACTAAGAAAGTGAGATTAAAATTGTATATCCTAGAATGTAATTTAAACACTTTAACACATTTATAAAATGCTTTGTAAGACCTTCCTTTGACTTTTGAAACATAGAGGAGAATAAAATTGTTTACAAATAACTTTAACCCAGGTATTATGTCTATTGTCCATAAAAAAGACAGAGAAGATACAGGTTAGTGAAAAAGAAAAAGAAATTTCCATCGCCTTTTCCTCAGAAATGATAGTTGCTATTTCATTGCATATCCTTCCAAAATTCTTTCCATAGATATATTTGTATTTCTTTGTAAAATATAACTAATACTGCAATAGTGTTTTTGCACTTTTTAATTTAATCTACTTTGAATATTTTTTTATATCTACGTATATGTATTCAGCAGCATTAGTTCTAATTTCTAAATACCACAGGAACATTCTTAAATGTACCACAACTTAACTGGTTCTCTTTTTGTTGGACATTTAGGGTGTTTCCAGTGTATTGTTATTATAAACAACACTACAAAGAACAACCTTGAAAATAAATCATTGCCTGCATCCTCTTGTATTTCCTTAGGATACATTTCTAGAAGTGGAAATTTTAGTTCAGAGAAGATGCACATACTTTTTTTAAAAGATGTTTGAGATATATTGCCGATTGTTCCCTGGAAAAGTGGTGGTGACTTACACTCACGCCAGCATCCAGGAGAATGGCCGTTTCACCAAAGTGGGAATTGCAGAGATGAGAACAGCACACGTCGAGGAAGTGGTCTCTGGGGTCCCGAGCATAATTCCCTTAAAGGAAAATTGAATGAGTCATGACAACCCAAGGCTTTGCAAGGGAAAGATATTAACAGGCACACCAAGGGACGATAGAGATTGGCCTTCTTTTGTTTGCTGCCTTCCTCAGATGTCAATTCACCATGTTAACAGGAACCCAGTGATTTTCAGGAACTTGCTTATGTGTCATCTGTAGACTATCTGGTCCCACCATTAAGAGAAGAAAATGCATTCCCAGAATGAACTGATTTCTAGGCAGCAGTTACACCAGAAAATAGCCCTCCTGTGTTGTTAAAGGCAAAACTAAACAAAGAAAAATAAAAACAAGCCAAGTGTGGCTCATGTCTAGTGGTGGAGTTTCCGGGAGGTGCTCTGGAGAGGCCTGAAAAGGAGGGGTCGTCAGAGTGGTGTTCTCTGCTCACAACCCAGGGTGAGGCGGATTTGAACTGAGGGTCCAAAGACCACAATACGATGCATTTCTGTATCATGAGGAATCACAACATGCCCTGAGAAAAAGTAGAAAAAAAGACCTATGAAAACAGTCTGGAGCGTTGAACATTTTTTCCCTGAGAGGAGAATCCTGACCCAATGGCCAAGAGCCATCTGAACTTCAGTGAGTTGGACAAAGTCAACCTTCCTTGTATGCATTCAGTTTTCCCAGACTCACAAAATGTTTCCATGTGTTTGGATCAGAGAGGAGCAGGCACACCTTTCTGCCAACACTGCTGTTTGAGTTTTCGTAGATGTTCTTGTGTTTGCAACAGCCAGAGTCCTCCTTAGTTTCCAGATTCTGTGCACTGACTGCTGGTTGAGGGTGTGAGGGTGATAATAGTGGTTGAAATTCAGTATTACTGGTAAAATTGACAATGCACGTGCCCAGGGTCCCAGCAATGCCACATCTAGGGCGGTACCCCAGGCCAGCCAGCATGTCCCCGAGCTTTGTGTGCACACGGGTCATCTGAGGAGCTTGTGAGTGTACAGCCCCCGATACTGCAGGTCTGGGGTGGCACGTCTCTCATTAGTTCCCAGGTCATGTCGATGCCCCTGGGCCCAGCGTCACTCTGAGCCCTGCGGCCCAGCGTGGAGGGTCTGAACCTTGGCTGCACTTTAGAATTACCTGGTGAGCTTTGCACAGCCCTGATGCTCAGGCTGCTTTCCAGCAGAATTAAATCAGGATCCCTGTGGCAGCGGTAGCTTCTCCATCTCCCCGGGGTCCTGGCCTGGAGCCCAGGCCGTGGACCGATGCAGATTCTGTGACATGTGCACATTCTGTGATATGGACACAGGATGTCCATTGATGAGAGGTTGGGGTTGGGTCTATTCATCTGGGGTGCCCGAGAGCTGCTTCGATGGTTGAAGGTACCTACGTGGATTGACTTGCATACATCTTGAAAACACAGTGCTGAGAGTCCAAAGCAAATCAGAGACCATTGATGTTAACTTTAAGAACACAAAACTGTATATATAGTTGATACGGTGAAAGTATGCAAATGTGTACAGGTGTGAGGCATGTATCAACTTCAGTGGTTACTTCTGGAGTTGGCAGGAGGGGCATGGCATGGGCGTACATTCTATTGGGTTTGAAATAATTTCCTTCTACTGAAAAAGATACGAAACAAGAACCATATGATTTCACTCATACATGCAATATAAAAAAGAAAGCAGCAAACATAAACAAACAAACTCACAGACACAGACAACAGTATGGTAGTTACTAGAGGGAAAGGGGCTTTTATGTGTAAGACACACACAGAAAGGAGAAGCAACCTCAGGGGGTTGCAGCAAGTTGAGGGACCCTGGGGTTACAACTCTGGGCCCCCGCTCCCTGCCCAGGTGTCTCAGGGACGGGAGCGAGGAGACCCAGCTGCCCTAAATGCCCACCCTTCCCCCCCAAGCTGTTTGTGCGGGGTGGTCCCGGCTTGTGTATCCGTTGGGGATCAGGGCCCTGCCCTCCTGGTTCTACTGGGGTCCCCTCCCATACATGGCAACAGAGCGTGATGACATTGTCTGCATCCTGTGGGCGTTTGTGTGCCACAGCTGTAGTGTGAGTCACCCAGCCACCCTGCTCCTGCAGGTGGGAGTTGTAAAACCAAGTTCTCTGCCGGAAAAGCTTGTAACTGACAGCTCTCTCCTAGAAATACTAGCTCATAGGAGGTGGGAGGGTTTTTGGCTTACCTATACTTTCTCTCCAATTCTGTGGTCAGTGTTTTTCAGTATTTTGTATAAATACTTTGTCTTTATTTGCAACCTATAATTAGCATCTTCCTGATATGTGTTGCTAACTCCTAATTTCATATAAAGATACTACCAGTAGTTTTCTAAGGAGAGTTTCCATTTATTTGTATTCATTTTTAAGTGAACACATTAAAGTGAAAATAAATGTGGGGGAAAATGAATACCCTCCCATCCCTACAGGAAACTTTAGGCTACGTGTATCTGAGCAACAGAGGGGTTGGTGGGGTGAAGAATCCCAAACTTCCAGAGCAATTCATTTTAAAGACAATGGTACGTGTGTGAGTCACTCGGTGTTTCTGTCTTTCCCCCAAGCCTTTGCCTTGGACCTGTCACTGAGCCGGGTTTGAGGCTGTGCTTCTGGAAGAGCGGAGGGCTGCTCTGGAAAGCTGTGGCTGGCGGGAAGTCCCACCCGGGGTCTGATTCTGTTCCAGAAATTTGTCTTCAGGAGTTGATCGGATATGTTTCCATCCCCTTTCAGATCCTACGCTATGGAGTACAGACCATGTCCGGCAGTGGCTGGAGTGGGCAGTGAAAGAATACGGCCTTCCAGACGTCGACATCTTACTGTTCCAGAATATCGACGGGAAGGAGCTATGCAAGATGACCAAAGACGACTTTCAGAGGCTCACCCCCAGCTACAACGCTGACATCCTTCTCTCGCATCTGCACTACCTCAGAGAGAGTAAGATGGTCCCCACTCCGGACACAGCTCCCTGGCGTGACCGTTCTTGTAAACCTAAGCAGCGGAGGGTTCAGTCCAGTTTGCCGACAGCGTCTTTCTGCCCTAACCCAATTCCCACTCAGGATCTGAGCAAACTTGACACCTAGAAGGTGACGACTTAGGTGAACACGTGGTGAGAAATAGCGCTTTTGCAAGAAGCCGAAAAGTCACCGTAGCATTCAGCTGCCTCCTCCAGGGTCCCCTCCACAGAGATGACACGTCAAAGGGAAAGGAAGCTTTATCTAGTTACACATTATTTCGTCTTCATGGTGCCCCAAATGAAATAGAAACACTATGGAAAGGATCCCCCTGGGTGGGGAGTATGGGTTCATCTTCCCTAAAGTTAAACCAAGTCCCCTTCACATCCCACTCGAACACGAAATGAGGGACGTCTTCACTTGGTCTCGTGAGATGTAGCTTAACCTGGCAGAATGGGAATGGCACACTGGCGATGAGAGGCATGAATCCACAAAGTCTGCTGCATGCTTTCATTTTTCAAACGTCAAGCATGGTCAGAAGGAGAAAGTAGACATAGTGCGACAGTGGGGAGGTGGAAACTCTCTGGTGTAAATGCTTTGCCTGGCATCCCAACCACTTACCCCCTGAATTAAATATGGGTCCCCATCTAGGTTTTAACATGCTAACAAGTAGCAGAGCCATGGGGAGGTTTCCAAGTGGCCCATGTAACCATGTAATAGGGTGGGCGTGGGGGATGTCTTTCTTTCTTTCTTCTTTCTTCTTCTCTCTCTCTCTCTCTCTCTCTCTCTCTCTCTCTCTCTCTCTCTTTCTCTCTCTCTCTCTTTAAGGAAGGTAATCCTCTCTTTTTTTTCATTTTGATGTTGCTGTTTGTTTTGTTTTGTAGCTCCTCTTCCACATTTGACTTCAGATGATGTTGATAAAGCCTTACAAAACTCTCCGCGGTTAATGCATGCTAGAAACACAGGTAATGCTGGCCCTGCCCCTTTCCCCAGGACAAGCTTAGGGTCTTGTCGCAGATTGCATGCTTTAAAGGTGGGACGTGGGACAGTCCGTCCATTAGGAAGGCAGAACACGGAGATGAGCCCTTCAGGGAGGGCTTCTTCATACACGGGAGGCTCTGTGCTGAGGTACCACCGCCTAAAGGCAGGGGGCGCCCTTTGGTTTCTGCATCTCTTCCCTTCTGCTTGACAATCGAAGGATTTCTTTTAACCAGATGTACAGAATTAGCCTTTAGCTGCAGCCTCAGCTCACATTTGCTGGATTGCAATCTGGGGCTATTCGTCCCCAGATTTGTGCTGTGCTGACCATAGAAACTAAAAGCATGTTTGATATAAAGGGGCCCTTTGGCGTTCTCCTTTTCTTTTCTTTCTCTCTCTCTCTCTCTCTCTCTCTTTTTTTTTTTTTTTTTTTTTTCATTTTTATTTTTAAAGGAATGTTGACTAGGACAGCAGGAGTTTTATTGTTTTCCTTTTTGGTAAAGTGCTAGGCCATTTGACTTGCCCTGACTTTAATTTTGTCCCCCAGACTTTGTACATTTGCAGAGGGAATGTCGGTTACTATTTGTGAGCTTTTGTTGAAAGGGAAATGACGTTACAATTTTCGAGTGTATGAAATGAGTTACTAACCAAATACCTGCTATTCCATCTCTAACTATGCATTCCACATTTGATTTGTTTACTTTTTGCCTGAGCCTAGAGTCTTAACATAGCGCTTCATCCGGGCTAACGTCCCTCTTCCCTCATAGCAGAGGCTGAGAGTAGAGACTGGGCTTTCTTCGGAGGAATTGGCTTGTGGTTGGTGTCCATTTCCTCCCTCCGTGACAGAGACAGGCTGCTCTCCCTACTTCTCAGCCTGCAGGGACCCTCTGTCACTACCCAGGCTAGGGACAAAGCCATCAAGTGCTGGCAAGCCATAGATTACCCCCTTGTAAGCAAGCAAGCCAACTTATGGTCGGCCCTCATGTAGAAATACAGCAATGTTCCAAACCCTTGCCATTGCATTTTAAAATGAATGGTGTGAGTGAGTCCAGGTTTGACTATTACAATGAAATTCCTAGTTGATCTTGGTCCTCAGTCTTCAGAACACTGTGCCTTTAATCTAAAGTAAAAAAAAAAAAAAGAAAAGAAAAAAGAAAAACAACTTTGAGTCGTAGTATTTTTTTTCAATGTAAGCCACATGCATTTGTCTGTTAATGACCTTGTGGCCAGAAATAACAAATAGCTTAGACAAAGTAATTTCCCCCTCTTAGGAAACACCTTTGAGCGACACATGTTTTCTGATAATTTCACGGTCATTAAAAAAAATGTTAACAGTGAGCGAAAGTTTCGAGAAAGCTCTGATTTCATTATTTTTGTTATTGTTAAACATAGAAGCAATCGAAGAACAGGACAGCCAATTCCAAATGGACTAAATTGCGAAAAGGGAAAATTTTTCTACTAACATGATCGTTGATTGAGAGAGAGAGAAAGGGAAAACAGCCATTTGAATAGAGAAGTGGATTAATTTTTAATAAGATCCATATACTCTTTGGCAAAATATTATAACTCTTTGGTACTACTTTCCAAGGGCTCTGTAAAATGTTTTACAGGTTTTTCATGCAATTTCAAAATTAAAACACACACCATAGAAATTTTTTAATAAACTGAGATTGCTGGGCGTGGGAGTGGGGGCACAAAGATAGACTTCAGCAAGAAGCTTGAAAATCAGAGCCCGGGACAGCTTATAACCAACGGGGTTCATTAGAGTTTCATGTCTGCCTCTGTCTTCAGAATCTGTTTCTGACCCGTGTATTGTCCATTCCTCCAGAATCTGGTATGGCAGGTTCGAGGAAGTTGCTTCCCTCTGTCGTCACGGGGCAAAGTAGATTGGGCACCGTTGCTGAGATGGGCCGACAGCCTCAACAAAAGACCTTCACTTGTTTTGTCTTTCCTTTTGTCTGCAGGGGGTGCAGCTTTTATTTTCCCAAATACTTCAGTATATCCTGAAGCTACGCAAAGAATTACAACTAGGCCAGGTACGAAAACACCCCTGTGCGATCTGTTCCCAGGACGGCCCGTGAGATCCGTGACCTAAGTCACACGATCAAGAGAGCTGATCCTGGATCGAAGCAAGTCCTAAACAGCCTTATTCTGCCTCTGTGGGTTTGGGGCCTAAAGGCAGTCAGACCATTTCACTGGAAGATCACACTCACAGTCCCTGAACTGCAGAATTAAAAGCAGACCAGCCCCTTAGCTAGCTGCTCTGAAAGTCAGATGGGCAAAGGTGGCATCCCGGATGCCGGCAATCAGGAATCTGTCCTCTTTTGAGTTAATCGAAGGACTTACATGTAATCTAACCCTTCTCAGGGGAATGGCAGAAAGCAAGAGGGGTCCCCATAGCACTTGCAGCCCTTTCCCGGTTGCTCAGAGCAGAAGCATGCAGTAGATAATATCTACCTCCAACTCTTACTTTATGTCTGTCCCGATAATTTAAATAGGTAATTCATTTTCATGTCATTCACACAAAAAATAAATGTTTATCAAGTGTCTACCAGTGCCAAGCACGATGTTAGATACTGGGACTAGAAAGCTGAGCCAGACTTCAGAAAGCCTCCTGATTTCAGAAAGCTGGCTTGTGCGTTCCTCAGATGTCCATGGAGCGTGCCCTCTGTACCCACTGCAGAGGGTACAATGGGCACAAGCTCCCAGGCCCACACAGAGGTTGAATCTAAAGTTTTGGTGATTTCAGTAGAGCCAGAGACACTCACACCCATAAATATGTAGCCTTAGGGGCAGCGACGTAGAGCCAGAGACACGTGGATGTTTAACCAAAAGTGCTGATTTTACAGAGGCTATAGGAGCAGGCAGGGGGAGAAGCTCACCCCGCCATGAATAGAGGAAGGACGTTCTCTAGAGGAAGGATGGTACATCCAAAGAGGAGCAGATGTTAGCCCGGTGGAGAAGGTGGAGAAGGAGGAAGGGCATTTCTGACACGGGGCCGCATGCCTTATACACCTAACCCCTCACCAGACTTACAGCAACCCCGTAAGCTAGATACTGTGCCAGCCTCACAACTGAGGAAATGGTGCAGGGTGGCGGGATGGTTTTCCCATATCCATACATGTATCTGGAATGCATTTCTCCTTAGAGCCAGCCTCCTGCCCTTTGACCTCCACACATGTCCACGCTCCACAAGTCTCAGCTGGAACTGGTCCAAGGCACGAAACTTGGTGCTGCTGTTTCTTTCCAGTGAGAAAGACTGGGGGCCCGTGAGCTACATCGCATGAGTAAAGACACTTCTCAGCGCTGTTCTCACTTGGTTGTGCCCTATTACTGCCAGAGTGACTTCTCTAACCCCAGAGAAGACGTTTGCTGCCCTGTTCCTGAGAAGCGTGGTGCAACTCAGGCACGTTGTCTTAGCCAGAGTGCTTCACTAGCCCTGGCATGTGAGAGATTTCACAGGCCATTTCACCTTGGTCAAGACCCAGGGTCCAGCATAAACTAAACTGGCCCTACAGAAACCCACCATGTATATTGAGAATGGAAGATAGAAATGCACGTTTTTCTCTAGCTCTAGAGAGTTCTGAGTTAACCACTAGTGAACGCACCCTGGGGAAACACATAGGGAGTCTAGGAAAATCACAGTGATTTTGTGAGCGTTTTAAAAACATGTCCATCCTTACATAAAAAAATAATCTAAAATAAAAGCTACCTGTAAAATGTTTAGTCATGGTTTGTTAGTTAGTTGGAAGGTCTCACATAAACGTCTGACTATGTTACAAAAGCCAGGGACTGGGAGATGGTGTGGAGCTGTGTCCAAAGACACAGCCTTTGCCCGAGTGAGTTGGTACTGCCCCCTGGTCAGAGCAGACAGCTGGCTGCTTGTGGCTGCACGGATAGAACAATGGATCCTGGAACGACTTTCTTTCCATAGGTTAGGATATGATGGAACTGGAATATGTGGCTCATCCAGGTGCATGGGGCGGAGTGTGGCTGGGAGGGTGATGGCTGGGATGCCACTCAGTGTGCCAGCCAAGGCAAAGGCAAGGGTGGCAATCTCAAGTGCAGCTCATGTGACTCTGACAGTGTTCTTCCGTGGGTTCCTCATTTGAGTGAGACCTGGAGGAGATCATACTTCTACATCTCTGTGTTTCTGAGACTCAATTTGTGTCAAAATTACCTGTTTTGATGATTGCTACTGTGATGATGAAAGAGGATACAAATATTGGAATCTGAGCTGTAAAGAATTTAAACCAGACTGAACATGCCTAAGAACTACTTGCTGTAAGCCAGACTCAGGGATTTGACCTTGGAGAAGAGAATTATTTATATACATTGGGTGGAGCAGTGATCAACCTGGAAGGAATGGTCTTGTGAGTGTGACAGCCTGTCATAGTGCAAATGGAGATCTTTGGGATGGCTCAGGGAGCATGGGTGTTGCAAAGCTGCTTCCCATGGCTGCATGAGTCATTGGGTGGGAGGGAGTCGCTGGGAATCTGTGTCCCTGTGGTCAGTGGGCTCGTGACTGCTTTTAGGAGAGGTGATTGTTGACTCTTTCTTTGGGAGAGGTCCCTGAGCCTTTGGGGTAGAGACCCAAGTTCATGTCCCCTGCACTTGTGGTTGGCTGTGTCATAATCTTCATGTCCACTCCATTTCTCTACTCCCACATCCACGGAAACAGAGGACTCCTTCCACCTACCTGGGTCATTCTGCTACACCCTGCTTCCTAGTGTTCCCTTACTTTCCTTCCTACTTTGAGTAACCCATCCCCGGGCTGTTCCCCGCCCCCCCCCCCCCCCACACACACAAACATCTACCTTTTTCTCTTTTTGTGGCTGAACTCCCCAAGTGGTGCATTTATCCAAGGGTCCCCTTTTCTATGGTATCTCATGTTTTTTGGGTTGTCAGTTATTGCTACCAGAAGCCCTTCCCCCATTGTCCTCGTAAGCACCTTCCTCCTATACTGACACATGCTGGGAGCCATGGCCCCTTGAGGTCTCAAGTGGCATAACTAGAGACAGGTCTGACTCACAGAAGCTGGTTTTTGACCTTGTGATGTGCCATCCCGCCTGGCATCTTAGGAGTGGTTTATGTGTAAGCTCTAGTGTGTGCCAAGGAGGACTCCTATAACCCCATCCTCTTCTATATCACCATGGCAACCCATGCATCATGATACCCATCTAGGATGTTATCAAAAGAGACTGGAGAGTTCAATCTGCAAGTGCAGCCTTGACTTTCACTTTTCAGCTGCTGTTCTTCAAGGGTTTCTTGGAATCTTAAACTATTCTTTCTTTGGCGTTCGCCACTTGGAGCCACTCTCATCACCAGTCATGAGACAGTGCAGCTGCCCCTCAGTGAGGTACTGTCTAAAGCCTGTGTCTTAGCAAATGGCTAAACATACAGTCTTTGCTCTCCCCTTAGCTGTAATATAACCACAAAGACCGGCAGACCTAGGCGACAAAGGACTGCAATGTGCCCCCAGATCTCCATGTCTTTGGTAGAGGATTTTAGAAGACTGGGAAAATGAGAGCGAGCAACTTAACCGTGTTGGGTTGACTCTAACACTTCCTCTCATTCAGCGGGTTTATAGGTCTGTTCTGGGCAATAGCTCTTGGTCTTTCTGTCTTTGCCATTAGCATCTGAGTTCCTTGAGTGCAGGCAAGTCTCATCCTTCCCCATCCCGACCAGCCAGGGACCTCCAGAGTTGGTTTGTAAATGTGGCGTGGATCCTGCAGAATGAGGGTGACTCTCACATTATTCAAATTCGGCCCTTTAAAAAAATGAAGTGGGTAGGTGAACGTCAAGGGGGCTAGAGGGCTGTTCTTCAGTAAGCTTGAGAAGGCAGAATGTAAAATGTGGTGAACTTAACTCTGCAAGGATGTTGTCTTGATTCATTGATGTCTAGGGAGGGAGACTGGTGGGGTGGGGGAGACCCATTCAGAATCAGGAACCGACCTGAGCCCCCAGGAAATAAACAAAGGAGCTGACACGGAGGAGCCAACACCTGTCAAACTCCCTATTTGTAACTTCGTGTTTACTGGCCTGGGTCCTGGCATAGAGATACTCCCATGTAACCCTAAGTTGCCTGTGAAATGGTTTTTATAAAGTTCAGTTTTAAATCATGGTCTTAACAGGAAAAATAGCAGGATCAATGCCAGAAATCCGCCTTCCCCAACACAGGAGCTCCTGCCAAGTGTGTGCGTTAATTACCTTGAAGATCAAGGTTAAAGAGAAATGGAGAGTGTAGTATTGAAATGGCCACTAAAAATTGAATGTGGAATATGTCCTTATTAGGAGTCCTCTGATTACTATCAATAAGGGACAAGTAGCAAATGTTCAGGGAGGAATCATTTTTCAAGCAGCCGAAGAGTAGAACTACCCTGGCCCTGTGGTGAGGTGGAGTAGCTGCTGATGAGGTCACTGTTCGTTGTCTCCCGTCTCCGCAAGGCTGAGCTCAACGCCTCCCACGTCACATCCTACAGGAGGGGGCTTGGTGCCCACAGCATGTGATCGGCAGCTGATAAGGAAGCACTGGAGCAGAATTTCATGAACGAAAACAAAAGCCCGCTTATCTTCCATGGCAATATGTTTATGAACATGTTCGTCATTGTTCACATAAACATCTCAAATTCTTGGCTAAAAATCAGACTTGGTGTTATTTAGGTCCTGACTTATGTTCAAGAGAGGATGGGACATGGATGGTTATACACTCTAAGAAGGATTTTATGAGCAAAGAGTTTCAAAATATTTTTCCATTAGTAGTGTGGTGTTTAATTTTTTCCAGTCACATTTCATGAGCAATTCATTTTTATGATTAAAATAGTAGCGAACTAACCTACTGACACTTGCTGTTAATTCCATTAGCATTCCTATATGTCAGGGAAAACCATTCGATCTAGAATTCTTCCCACACATTTATTTATTTGTATCGATACACTCAGATAGTATTTCTGAAATCATTAGGAACACAGATTCCTAGAAAAGAGCAATGGAAAAATTATGTAGAACAGGACTTTCTCAAATGTCAGGTGCACCCGGGTCCCCTGGGGTCTTGTGAAAAATGCAGATTGTGACTTGGTAGGTCTGCAGTGAGAGTCTGAATTCCTGACAAGTCCCCAGGTGCTGCCAGTACTGCTGTCTGAGGACCACACTTGGAGAAACAAGGCGCTAGAACATATTTCTGTGTATCTTGCTTTTTCATTTGGTGAACAGCCCCTTGTTGACCTGCCTCTCTTTTTCTGAATCAGGCTGGCTGCTGTTAACAATCACCTCGCTAGTAGATTTTTTGTTCTGAGACAATTCTCACCTTGAATCTCTGGCTGACCAGTTTTAGACCAAAAGGCAACTGAGTGAGAATCCACATGCAGAGTGCTCGCAGAAACTTCAGTTGAAATTTCATTGTAAATTGATGGCGGCCGCTGATTGAATTCCCACATTGAACTCCCAATGCCAGCAAATAGAGACTTGAGGACCTGGGTGGGAAAGACTGCCAGCCCAAAAGTGCCAGCTGACAGGGAGTGGTGAGCAACAGCAGAGTTTAAAAAGAAAAATTATTTAATGCAACCAAAGCTCTGCAGGGTAGGGTTTCACCGACCACACTCGTCGTGGTGCTTATAGCCAAACAGACCAAATAAATTATGGCAGTTCTGTGTTGAATTTCACGTTGTCTTTCATTGCTATTCTCTCTGGGATGTGAAAATAAGAAGAGACACATCTTTTGCAGCGTAGTCCAACTTTTTGAAGACTGACCCACCAATTTGCCAATTTTAAATAAGGTTAAATGATCTGTTTAAAGAGAAGCTTAAAACGGATTATATTGCCCTGCTCTCCAAGTGTGATTTTGTAGCCGTCTCCAGGTGTCTGGCAGCAGAATACCTGTTGAAGTATCTGTCTGTGGCTTTCAGTTGGCCCAGAATGACACATGGCATTGAACACTGACTTGAACATTCAATCCAAAAAGACATAGTTTTGAAATGGTTCCATAATAAGACTGCAGGTAGACCTAGCTGTGTGTATGCCCAGTTCAAGCATGCATAAAATGTTTCTGGAATATCTTTCTGAAAGAAATTTAAAATGACTTAGAGGCTTCATAATCATTAATAGAACTCGCACTGAGGATGAAGACGTAGTTATTAAATTTGCATATGCAAAGTGTATAGTAAAGATTTATGGGATAAGTGATAGAACATTATAAATAAAAAGAAATTATTGGCATATACTCAAGCTCTTATGGTCATTGCTAGCATGTTGTGGAGGCATCACTGTTTCAGTCTTGCAATTTATTTCATGCAACTTATTTTAGAGAAATTCTAAATTCATTTATAGAAGAAGACATAGTAGACATTTGCATAGGAAAAGTAGACGGTTTAAGACTGATTTAACATAAATGGATGAGATTTTAAAGGGAAAGCAAGGAGGGGTTGAGAGAGGCAGCTGACAAATAAGAGGGCGAAAAGGCAGTGCTTGTTTCCAAGGAAGAAAAAGAAAAAGAACCATGAATGTCATTTGGTGGGTGGAGGGGCAGACCTCAAGCAAGAATTGGTTGATTCCTCAAAGTTGTGGGCTCTGTGTTGGATGTGTCATGAGGATAATAAAGAGATGGATATAGGTCAGTCCCAGTTGGATATAGGACAAATTAGATTGTAAAACACTTTCAGTATGGTCATGACTTACGGTTATAGGAAATTGGAAGAGGCAGCAAGCTCTGGGAGAATCTGTCAATGAGAGTTTTCAGGTTAATGGGGAAAATTTTAGATCAATAAAATATACAAAATTGTAATTTGTAAATAAAACCCAAGTCTAGTGGAATACAAGTTGAAATTTTATTTGGGTTACTGGATATATAGTCTAATAAAGACAAAACCTAAAACGTAAAATGTCTATTATAAAAATTACATTATTGATCTTTTAGTCAATTTATTTGTCTTTACAGATTTACCTTATGAACCACCCAGGAGATCAGCCTGGACCGGTCATGGCCACCCCACCCCCCAGTCGAAAGGTACAGTGTTGGCTCCCCCTGCCTTGCATCTGCATGTCACAAGACAGTGGATAACAGTTGATGGAGTAAATGATAATTTCTGTAGCTAATCTATGCTTGTTCAACATGTAAAGTATTTGTCCCATTGGTGACAAAGCACAGCTGATCTTTCTCTATTGGGTTATACCCACTTCCGTAACAAAAAGAAATGACTGACGTAATGTATTTCAACATGCACAAGTGCATGTCTCATGGAATATTTGAGTACAGATTAGATACTGGGTGATTTCCTAACCTTGACCATCTTTATAAGGATCCCTTGCTGTATTTTATTTCCCTGGTAGTGTCCCCTTACTCATTTTAGACTGTGATTCCTTTTCATTTGTTTTGTAAGCCATAGCAAATTCTCTCTCTCTCTCTTTTTTTTTTTTTTTTTTTAGTTTTGGGAAAATGGGGGTACAAATACATTTTAAAAATAATTTAAAGTGTTCTTGTTTTTGCTGCAATGTTGACGTTTGGTTAAGACTACGTTACTAGCCAAGATGAGACACAGCATCAAAGACTAGTGGCCAAATATGTTTTAGCTCATTGTCTCTTTTACCTTTGGATTTTCAGCTGCTCAGCCATCTCCTGCCACAGTGCCCAAAACTGAAGACCAGCGTCCTCAGTTAGGTATGTCTCAGGGAACACCTCAGTGGCCATTAGAGAAGAAATGGCTTTAGCAGCATATTTCTAAAATGTGTTATTTTCTAAATGAAATGACTGTTGCTTTGTCTTCTTTATGGTGGCTTCGTATATAAAATGGGGACCGAATTATCAGCCTACCCAATTAGGGTGACTTGAAATTTTGTTACAACTTTTCCAAAATCTATACAATAAATATGGAAAGTGCACTGAGCATTACCGCCAACATGGCACTGGGGCCCCCTGGGGACTTCACACACATTTGTCCTACTTTTGTCCTGGTGTGGAGAGAGCACAGGGCTGGGTGTCGGGAATCCCAGGCCACCTCTGAGCTCGGCCACCAACGAGGAGGCCTTTAGCAAGAAACTTCTCGGAGATCTCATGTGACGTCTAATACAGAAAGTGGCGCTAGTGATTTTGGTGTGGGGGACATTTTCATCTCTGACACCTGGAAACACAAGTGGGCCAGCATGACGCAGGTACAGCATATGCCGAGTCAGGATTGTATCTTTGCGAGTTGACTCTTTTCGTTTTCTCTAGATCCTTATCAGATTCTTGGACCGACGAGTAGCCGCCTTGCAAACCCAGGTGAGACACTGCTGCTGATTCTGCTCTTGCAGAGCTACCTTTTGTCAGTGGCTATTTTGAAAGATAAATATGTATTGGTGAGAAATCCCTTCAGTGGAACATATTTCAGCTTTAAGTGTCACTGGATAATTTGCCTAAGTGGAAAATAAAAAAAGGGGTCGGGTTATAAATTAAGATTTTAACTTCAGCAGAAAGCATTCTTGCCTAATCCCAGGTGTATGAGTGTCCTAGGGTTGCTATAACAAAGTACCACAGACAGGGCTTAGACAACAGACACCTATTATCTCTGGAGGATGGAAGTCCAAAATCAAGGTGTCAAGGGCCAGCAGGATTGGTTCCTTCTGAGGGCCGTGAAGGAAGGATCTGTCCCAAACCTCTTTCCTTGGCTTGTAGATGGTCATCTTCTGCCCTTGTCATCCCTCTGTCTGTGTCTCTGTGTCCAAATTCACCTTTTTATAATGATGTCATTCATGTTGGATTACGACCCACTCTAATAACCTCTCTGTAACTCGATTACTTCTGTAAAGATCCTATTTCCAAATAAGGTCACATTCTGAGGGCCTGGGGGTTAGGACTCCAACAGGTGAATTTGGGGGTGGTGGGGACACAATCCAACCCATCTTACAAACAGATAAAATCATATTTTAAAAAGGAGAACACTAATTAAAACCATAAGATTTTAAATTTAGGATTATCTTCAATGAATGGTCTGTTTTCTCAACTTAGACACTAGAAGAGAGTGCCAGTCCTTAATTGGCCCATTTGTAACCTGTACCTTGCTTTGTCACCTGACATCACATTTCAGTGCCAACCAAATTGTTTTATTTGTTTGTATTCAGATCAGCTTCAGAAATCCATAGTACATGCTGCATATTCTCAACAGCAAATTCAAATGCCAAGATGTCACAGGCATCTTGCAAGTACAAGCTGGAATGTATATTTCCCAAATGTTGAGGCCAAAATAGCGTTGGAAACAGAAAAATTCAGATTCAACCAGCATACATCCCCACGGGGAATCTATACTTTGAGAACATGAAATGTTATTATTGAGCGTCCGCCCTCTTGGACAGTATACTTTAGTTAATGTCAATGAATTCAGCAAATATTCTTTAAGCATCTGAGCAGTTAGAAGGGCCTGTTTTGTTGCTGCTCTAACACAGGGCCTAGACCAGGTGCTGAGAAATTATTTGTTGGATAAATAGATGCAAGGAATACCGAGATACCATCCTTGACCTTCAAGGAGCTTGTATTCTGGTGGAGGAATGGACCCAGGGAATTACAATGATGTCCAAACCATGGAGCCTCAGGCTGTGTCCTCTTATGAGACCACCTGGGTCGATGGTTCCTTCTCATGCCTGCGGTCAGCTTTCCATCTGCAGTGGCCCCCGTAGTCATTCAAATAAAAATGGTGGTGACTGTGTGTAAGATGCTGATTATCAGTCAAGCTTCAGGAAGACTGCTCTGGCAGCCGTGTTCAGAGTAGATTAGAAAGAGGAAAAGGATGGAATCTAAAACACTGGGAAAGTTAACATAATGTGAGATAACATTCAAATCACTGCCAACCCCATACAATGCCTGAGCAAGCACTTACGTTGGTGGCCCTGTCTCATAGAAGCCCTGGGAGGTCATTGTCTTTGCCCTACAGAACAGGACTCCGAGGTCCAGAGAAATTAGGTAACTTTTCCTGGGTCACACAGCCAAAAAGAAGGGAGGCCAGATTTGAACCCTGACTCTCTGTCTGCAAAGTCTGTTTTCATTTTCTTCCCCTAAGTCGCTTCTGAGTAAGCACGGGGGAAGAGGGAGGTCTTGGAGAAAGGGGCCCAAGAGAAAAGAAAGGAAGGATTGCCACTCAGTTTAACAACTGTTTAGGTGCACAGGATGGGTCCGAGATCAGGGATGAAGGGGAGGAAAGTGTCAAGTGGGCCAAACAAGACCAAAGTAGTTTTTTCACTCACACAAGTCGGCCAAATGAACTATGTCTATGCATGTTGTCACAGCTCAAAGGTGTGGCTTGGTTGGACAATGGGGCCAAAAAGAGTGGCTGGCCCCTAAGCAGTCCACCAAGTTTCATGGTGGCACACTGTGCCCAGCAGCTGGGGATGCCCACAAAGGTAGAGGAACCTGGGGCAGAGCCTGGAGGAGATTGCAAACCATTATGGGCCTGGGAAAATGTCTTGGTATCTAATAGTGACTCTAGCGCTGTGAGTGAAAGATTGCCCCTCTCAATGGGCCTGGGGAAGGTGGCAGCATCAACTTCTCACCTGAAGATGAAGATTTATTTTACTTGGTTTGTAATGAATGAGGCCTTCCCTCCATCTATCTTGCATCCGTGTCAGTTGTATTCGCATGACCTCTTCCCTGATACCAGCTTGTGTTTTATCTTTCTATTAATGAGAGTGCTGCCTCCTGTTTCAGTCTTTATTCTGTTCTCTGATAAATAAGTCCTTCATCACTTAAAATTATTGCCTTTGCTCTTTACACAGTGCAAATTCTTTTTAATCATTTTAAATGGGAAGATGACATCAGACAGTGTAAATACACAGGTGATGTCAGCATCTCAACATCTCTCCATCCCAAATATTCATTGGGTGTGCACTTTAGCCCACATTTCTCCTGCTGAGAAAAGTGTGTCCCTGCATTATCTTGTCATGGATCAGATACAAGCGACACAGCTCCTTTATTCCCACCAGAATGGCCGAGCATTTCATGTGGCTTCTCGAATGAACTGAAATTGCCTTTTCATGAAAGACCTTTCTCTGAGTATGTCCAGTGCTTCCCTTGATGCTACCTGGATAGCCTTTCGTGGTGGGCATAGAAATGCATCCTGTTTCGTGAAAAACCAGAGACCAGTTTTAGGGATGTTTTCTGTTTGTTAGAAGGTAGGAGCATCCAGTCTTCCACTGGGAACCTACAAAGCACCAGGCCCAGGGACTCCAGGGGACTCTGGTGGTGTGTGCAGAAACCAGGCCTGAAAGCAGTGGTTTGTGCAGTGATTCAAGGTCAACGCCTGGAACAGGGTTCCAGCCCTTACTGACCTTGGACAAGATAAGTCACCCTACCTCTCCGGGCTCTCATCTCTACAATGAGTAATCGCGTGATCCTTGGGGGCAGTGGTAGGCATTAAATAAACACATGTGAAATGTTCAGAGCAGTGCCTGGCTCACAGTAAGCTTTCAGTGATTGTCTCCCAGCTCTGGGCAAGGGGCGTACCTTTCTTTAAACTAGGGTTTTCAGCCCAAACCAGTCATGATAAGAGTGTTCACCTGAGTTCAACCTCACGGTGACCCTGCAAGACAGTTCTCTTACCATCACCCCCATTTTGCAGATGACACCACGGCACAGAGAGCTGGGTGAGCTGCCCAGGGTCCCAGAAGTGGCAGTGCTGACGCCAAAGTGGTGCTTCCAGCCACCATACACCCTGCCCCTCCTACAAGTCCTGTCCGAGCCCAGGCTCAGCCTGATGAGGGTGGAGGCTGTGCTCCTGGGTTTTTCTGCAGCACCCCCAGCAAGGCACCGCCATGCGGCTTGCTGGGTCCCTCTGCTATTTAGGGCTCTGTCCCTTCATCAGCTGGCAGCTGCAGTGTCCTGCCCCAGGGCACTCACCCTGCTTCACCCACAGCTGCTGAGTCACTCCCAGCTCTGCTTTTCTTTGTGGTTTATAAACCAATGAGATGTTTTGCCCTTTTTGCTCAGTTTGTACCTCTTTGCTACCATGTTTCTCTTCTTTTAATCATATGAGGAGACCACTTTCCTCTTCTGGGCCTCGCCCCACTCTATCCATCCCACTGGGCTTGCCAGTAGGTGGGCAGCCTGCACCTTTCCCCCACCACTGCCCAGTCCTACCCTAGACAAAACTAGCACAAAACTAGCTACTCCTGACCGGTGTTGCAAGGATGTTGTTGAGGTAAAGTGGAAAAATAGGTGTGAAGGGTTTTACCCAAGAAATAGGGGTGGAGGTGGCCATGCTGGTGGGGTGGAGGTGACGAGGATTCCGTCTATACGAGCTGCTCTTTTTACTTGTTAGGTTAGCCCATGAGTGACCCAAGTCACTCTTGGGCTTCCTAAACCTTAGGTATCTTTGTCTTGGAACCCCTGTCCTAAAGTGCACCTTTATTACACCGTAAACGTTATTGCTTTGACAGAAAATAAGGTTTTACTAGATTGCTTTTGAATTTCTGTGGCCATGAGTAACTCATTTAATTTACCATTGAGCGCGACTTCTCAGCAAACATGGTGCATCCTTGAGAATTATCGCACAGCGAGAAAATGTGCTCTGTGCTGTGGATGCAGTAGATTTTCTGATGAATATTAGATTTAACAATTAATGAGCTTGACGTAATGTTACTTTTTTTACAGCACACTTAAAAATAGATTTATTAAAGCAGATCCAAAGATGTCTTATTTGTAAAAAAAAAAACAAAAAACTGGAAAAGATTTTGTAAGTCTATTTTGTTTTTGCTTTTTTAAATTTTTTTAAATTTTTAGTTTTCAATTGCAGTTGACATACAATATTATCTTAGTTTCAGGTGTACGACATAGTGTTAAGGCATTTATATAACTTATGAAGTGATCACCTCGATAAATCCAGTGCTCACCTACATAGTTATTACAACATTGTTGACTATATTCCCTATGCTGTACTTTACATCCCCATGATGGTTTTGTAACTACCAATTTGTACTTCTTAATCCCTTCCCCTTTTTCACCCATTCCCCTAGCTCCCCTCCCATCTGGCAACCATCAGTTTGTTTCTGTATCTGTGAGTTTGTTTCTGTTTTGTTTGTTCGTTTATTTTGTTTTTTACATTCTACATCCTACATATAAGTGAAATCATATGGTATTTGTCTTTCTCTGTCTGATATATTTCACTTAGCATAATACCCTCTAGGTCCATCTATGTTGTCACCAACGGTGTGATTTCATTCTTTTTTATGACTGAATAATATTCCACGGTGTGGGTGTGTGTATCACATCTTCATTATCCAATCGTCTATAGATAGACACTTGAGTCGTGTTTTCTTATCCATTCAGCCACTCTTTGTCTTTTGAGTGGAGCACTTAATTCATTTACATTTAAAGTAATTATTGATAGGTATGTAGTTATTGTCATTTTATTATTTGTATTTTTTCTTCTCCTCCTCCCTCCCTTCTTCCCCTTCCCCTCCTTCTACCTCCCTCTCTTCCTCCATCATTCCTTTAGCATTTCTTGTAATACTGGTTTGATGGTGATGGACTCCTTTAGCTTTTTCTTGTGTGGGAAGCTCTTTTATCTGTCCTTCAATTCTAAATGATAGCTTTGCTGGGTAGTGCAATCTTGGTTGTGGGTCCTGCTTTCCATCGATTTGAATATTTCCTGCCTGCGTGCCTGCAAAGCTTCTGTAGAGAAATCAGCTGTCAGTCTTATGAGCTCCCTTATAGGTAACTAACTGCTTTTCTCTTGCTGCTTTTAAGATTCTCTCTTTGTTTTTAACCTTTGGCATTTTAATTATAATGTGTCTTGGTGTTGGCCTCTTTGGGCTTATCTTGTTTGGGACTCTGTGTGCTTCCTGCGCTTGTATGTCTATTTCCTTTGCCAGGTTAGGGAAGTTTTCTGTCATTATTTCTTCAAACAGGTTCTCAATCCCTTGATCTCTCTCTTCTCCTTCTGGTATCTCTATGATGTGAATGTTGGTACACTTGATGTTGTCCCAGAGGTTTCTTAAACTATCCTCATTTTTTGGATTCTTTTTTCTTTTTGCAGTTCTTATTGGGTATTTTCTGCTACCTTGTTTTCCAAATCACTGATTCGATCCTCTGCTTCATCTAATCTATTGTTGATTCCCTCATCTATTCTTTATTTCAGTTATTGTGTTCTTCATTTCTGACTGGTTCCTTTGTATGTTTTCTGTCTCCATTTTTATGTTTCCTATCTCTTTGTTAAAGTTCTCACTGAGTTCCTCTATTCTTCCCATAAGTTCATTGAGCATTCTTATAAAGCAGTGTTTTGAACTCTGCATCTGGTAGATTGCTTGTCTCTATTTTGTTTAGTTCTTTTTCTGCAGTTTTGCTCTGTTTTTTCATTTTGGACAAGTTTCTTTGTCTCCCTATTTTGGCTGCCTCCCTGTGTTTGTTTCTGTGTATTAGTTTGGGCTGCTATGTCTTCCGGTCTAAGTAGTATGGCCTTATGTAGTAGGTGTCCTGTGGGGCTCAGTGGGGCAGTCTCCCTGGTCACTTGAGCCAGGTGCTCCAGGAGTGTCCCTTGTGTGGATTGTGTGTGCCCTCCTGTTGAAGTTGAGCCTTGATTGCAGTTTGCACATCAGTAGGAGGGATTGCCCCTCATATTGATTGGTTGTGAGGACTGGCCGTGACTACACTGGAGGAGCTATTGTGCAGGGCTGACCCTACTGACATAAAGTTACATTTATAAGCATTAATTGAGTTTGCATTTTCAGTTTTGTTCTCAGGTTTGGAAGCTGATACATTTTATTTACAGATCCCTTACGCCCATAGACTCTGGAAATGTTTAGAGCCTCAGCCCCCGTGTCTTAAAGGCTAATGGGTGAAATGGTCTAGTGAGAAATGCCCATCCATTCTCTGAGCTCTGAGTTTCCAGCCGTGGATATAGATCCCTGACTTTTTAGTTTTCAGAATCAGGAGAGAGATGAGGCCACTTTTATCCTCTCATTCTCTGTTAACACACGTTTATAAAGGAAGTGACTGAGGGACAAATTCCTAAGAGGCAATGCCAAGGTTTGAATAAATACTAAGTATTATTTTAGGTGTTTAGGAAAGTCTGTGTATTTTTACAAAATCTGTGGAATTGCTCTCTCTATAGGTGGGGGCTGACAGTGAATATTTACTTTCAAACAATTCTGTGTGTTTATCTTGAAGCATATGTTAGACCAATAAATCAAACCTCCATGTTTGTCCCTATCCCCAGGTCATATATGGAATTTTTTCAAGTATTAATCCTTTGGTTACAATATATATACTAAAACCATATGGTTTCCTCATGCCATTCTTTGTATTTTTTTAATATGCATATTAATGAAAAGTTGGGGGCAACAAAACTTGATTGAGAGCAGTTTGAATATGTGGTTCCGAAAAGCAGAGGCTTCGATTGTAACGAACTACAAGCTGTTAATACATTTCAAATGTGTTGCTAGACAGAAAATGATAATTTTCCAGAACACATTTAGAATAGGCTGACCTTTCTCACGATGCTATTGTATGGATGAATTCACAAACATATCCATTTCCATGTAGCAAACGTGGAAAGGAGAAAGGGAGGATTTATGAGTTAGACAATTTATATAGGCAGCCAGTGGGAAGGATTTAGTGAAAATCAAATTTATAATTGATTTTTAGATTACATCCATTCCCTGAATAGTTGCCAGTTAAAGTTACTGTAATCATTTTATCACATCTATTGATTCTTACTGATAGTATAATAAAAGGTCATCTTTTTGGTAATAAGCCCGAGGCAGTGCTGCAATTGGAGTTTAGGAGGAAAGACCTGCCTATTATCCATTTTCAAAGCGTCTAATATCTATTGGACACATCGTAGCTTCTTATACCCAATGTTACTGTCCATATTCACATGCTTCACTCCTTTAGGGAGCATAAATCATAGATAAGTATTGTAACATAGTGGCTAGAATGATGTGCCTGGATTTGTCTCTGAATTTAATAAAGCGTAAAAGCCACATGGAGGTGCCTCCAGTGGGGTCAGGAAAATTCTGACGGTGCACAGGCAGTTAAGTGAGATCTTCTGGACTAAGCCGGAGCCTCTTTCCCTCCCCAGCGGGCCTTGCAGTCGCTCATTGTTACACTCTTTCTTTTGGAAACTCTTCTGAGCACAGTTGGCATTGCAATGCAGGGGCAACTCATGGATTTCCCTTACGAGGCATTTGCCTAAATACTGGAAATGGGTGATCTGGTTTTGAAAAAGAGCCAACTGTTTTTTCTAAACTTCCTCATTTTGAGTGGGTTAATTCTGTTCTAGGAAAAGTTTTGACAGTTGCTTTCTGAGTGCCAGTAAAATGTTATGTTAGAAATAACAGTGTTTACTTCCATTCTCTATTTTTTTCCATAAACTTTTTAGAAGTTCATTTCCTAAATCTGACTTTTATTATTTTACGTGACCTAGCCAACATAAATGATATTAAGTCATTATTGCCATCAACATAACGGCACATTCCACCTCACAAAATAGGAAAAATAAGTCTATCCGCTGCCCGCAAACACCAACTTGACCTGGCTGTCCTTCTAAGGAAGTCAGAACTGGAGGGAAGCAACTTGAACTTTGCACTGTAGGAATTCTGTACATTTTGTAAAGGACTGGGGTCTGTAGACCAGCCCAATAGTCACAAAAGACCATCGCCTTAGGTCATGGTTCCTTGATGCAGAGTTTGGGATAAGCATACTTGTGCACAGGATTAATTAAGGGTATGTTCTCGGGAGAGAAGGAGTGAGGAGGCAGGACAGGGCAGGGGAAAGCTAAGGAAGCTGGGGCCTCAGCTTCTGGAGCATGAAAGCATCACGAGTTGGTACCTCCTTGAGGCAAGGGGGCTGGTCTCTGGTACCCTTCCTCGGTCCGTCTGGCTAAGAACTACCTGGGGTGAGTGAGGCAGCTCCCTTAGGCCAAGGGGCAGTTCTCTGGAGAATGGGTGGGGGTGGGGGCTGTGGAACAAGAGCAGCCAACACCCCCAGCAGCTGAGGAATGGGTGCACAGGCCTGGGAAAGGGGATCTGGGTGGCTCACCAGCAGCACCCACTTCTGTCACTGAAGGAAGGACATCTGTATTCAGAACCTGTTCTCATTGGCCTTGTATGTCCTTTCCCTCCGCATTAGGGAGCGGACAGATCCAGCTCTGGCAGTTTCTCCTGGAGCTCCTGTCAGACAGCTCTAATTCCAACTGCATCACCTGGGAAGGCACCAATGGGGAATTCAAGATGACGGACCCTGATGAGGTTGCCCGGCGTTGGGGGGAACGGAAAAGCAAACCCAACATGAACTACGATAAACTCAGCCGTGCCCTCCGTTACTACTATGACAAAAACATCATGACCAAAGTCCACGGGAAGCGCTACGCCTACAAGTTTGACTTCCACGGTATCGCCCAGGCCCTCCAGCCCCACCCTCCAGAATCATCTCTCTACAAGTACCCCTCGGACCTCCCTTACATGGGCTCCTATCACGCCCACCCACAGAAGATGAACTTTGTGGCTCCTCACCCCCCTGCCCTGCCTGTGACATCGTCCAGTTTTTTTGCTGCCCCAAACCCATACTGGAATTCACCCACTGGAGGAATCTACCCTAACACTAGGCTCCCGGCCAGCCATATGCCCTCTCATCTGGGCACCTACTACTAAAGACCGGGCAAGGCCTTTCCCAACAACATGCAGTCACCAATCAATTGCCACAAACTCTGTTGGAGAACAGCAGTCAAAAGTGCCTCCAGAGGAATGAGAACTGGGGCTGGGGAAGGAAGCCAGGGAAGAGATCCAAAGACTCTTAGCGGGAGGGAATTACTCAAGTATTACTACAGAAATAAAAGAGGATGCTAAAAATGTAACGTATGTGGACATATAATCTGTGGACCAACCTTGTCAAAGACATTGTAAGTAGAAGCATGAAGTCATAAGGACAAAGTGCCAAAGAAAGTGGTCTTAAGACGTGTGGACACTTTAGAGTAGGATTTGGGATTCTGCTGATGCAAACTGGGATTAAACTAAAGCAATACAGACAACACAGTCTTGACCTAACATACTGTTTATAATGTCATTTTAAGGAAAACTACCTGTATTGAAAAATAGAAACATATCAAAAAAAAAAAAAAAAAAAAAGGAAGAAGAAAAAAGAGACTGTGCAACAGACGTTGACATAGAACTCATCGGCACTTGCTGTTTTGGGTGAAATCAGATTCATTCCATTTGGTGGAGAGCTGTCGGCTCTCTCAAACTGCAAAGATGCCCTGACGACCCAAAGTTTCCAAACCCTTTACAGTATTACAGGAGGGGATGGTAGGACTCAGAACGTGTATGGACGGTGAGCGTGTGGTTGTGGACCGAAGGCTGGAGGACGTGCAAGAGGAGGTGGCAAGGACCAGGGAAGAGGCTTCTCAAGCAGCACAGGCTGAATTAGGACAGAAGTGGGACTCTGGAGAATGTGTCACGGAGACTAGAAGGGCGTTACAATCAGTGTTATACCAAAGCCAGTGTTATGAGGAAAGGACACAGCGGAATGGAGGAAGGGGACGTGGTGGAATTCAGACACAAAAACATGCATCTCTTTTGTTGTTGTTTGTTTGTTTGTTTTTCAAAAGAAAATTTTAACTGGAATTGTCTGATATTTAAAAGAAACATTCAGGACTTCATCATTTTGTGGGGGGCTCTGTTCTCCACAGGGTCAGGTAAGAGACAGCCGTCCTGGCTGTCACCATCCGACGTCACCTAGGCATTTGGGTTAGGCGGGCTCCAGTGTTCCTTTCGAGTCGCGAACGCTGTGCGTTTGTCAGAGTGAAGTATACAAGTCAATGTTTTTTTCCCCCCTTTTTTTATATAATAATTATATAACTTATGCATTTATACACTACGAGTTGATCTCGGCCAGCCAAAGATACACGACAAAAGAGACAATCAATGATATAATGTGGCCTTGAATTTTAACTCTGTATGCTTAATGTTTACAATATGAAGTTATTAGTTCTTAGAATGCAGAATGTATGTAATAAAATAAGCTTGGCCTAGCATGGCAAATCAGATTTACACAGGAGTCTGCAATCGTACTTTTTCAGTGACGAAAGTTGCCTAATAGAAACTTGCGCTGCATGTTGTGGGTTTTGTGTTATAATTTGATTTTGTCCAGGAACTCGGGTAAGTGAGAGCCAAGCAAGGAGGACGTTTGGCAGCCAAACAGCATTGGCTCCTGCAGGCCCTTCTTGCCCACTCTCTCTTATTCCAGAGGTTTCACACTGGGGCCCGCAGATTTATGCCCAGGGTGAGGTTGTCATTGAGACACTCCAGATCAGCACCTGGTCACACATCACCTTCACTTCCTGCACCTGGTCACAAAACATGGTGAATGTTGAACAAGCCGTTGCTCTTAGTGCAAACTGGATTGTCAGTGGTGAATAAAGTGTCATGGATAGCTGCGGACCCTCACTCTAAAGACACAAGGGACAGCTTCTACATTTTCCACCTGCCTTCTCTTTCAGAGGCTCTTGCCAGGTAGACGTGGCCTTCATCGTTCCTCACTATAATAATCTGGGTGCCATGGAATGGGCTTCTCCAGCCCTAAGCCTGACGTGTTACCAGACACTGTTTATTTCTATGACCTAAAGTCAATTTCCCTTGGCATCATGTCTGGGTCATCAAGGCTGCCAGCCTTGGCTAAGGGATGGCAGTTTGAGGGGTGAACACAAAGCAATGTCAGAGGGGTGAACACAAAGCAAACTCTCAGCCTCAGTCTCTGAATTGGCCTGTTTCAGAGCTGTTTGGGGGCTTGTTTTGTACTTTGTAATCGTTTTGCTATGATTCAATGAAGTTGCCAAACCTTGGTGCTACAGATATTTTGGCTGTGGTCTTAGAGTCGGTAGGATCTGATCCCCAAAGCTTCAAACACTCTGCTTTACTTGGATTGAAAGGAGTCCCAGCATCAATCATTTTCCAGCAGCTTGGGAAAGGCCCACAAAGTGCCTCTATCTCCTCAGAGGATAAAAATACATTTTAAAAAAGCATACAAGCTGGCAGCTGGGGTGACCCACGCTGTTCTAATGGAAATGAGCAGTCATTTTTATTTTGGAATACAAAGTCAAGGCACACCTATACTCCGCATAAAAATACAAATGTACTCAGATAATCACTCAGTTCCACTCTTGCAAGGTTGTCTCGTGAGCAAAATAATCAAAACAAGATATGATGGTCATATTCAACTGTACCAGATGTTTCCAGTTAGCTTCTCCAACACCCACCCCATCCAGATTATTAGCAAGTTTTATGATGACATGATCATTTTGGATGACATAATGCTGAGGCCCCCAAATAAATCATTCTTAAATGATGTCTTAAAAGAACGTTGACTCTGCTCCTGTCGGCATCTGATGCCAGAGCACTCTCCAGTTCAGATTCCTAATTCCAGGAGGAGCCTTTGTCTCCCTCCGCCCCTCCCGTTCCTTGGCTTTCCCCACGTCTGCTCACAACACCCACAGGGTCTCACTCCTGCTGTCAGGGGATGTGTCCTCTCTTCTGTTCTCAAATAGCCTTCAGGGTCCTCAGTGGAGTCCTGCATATTTCCACACCTCAGCTGAGACTTCGGTTTTGTTCCCAGTCTGATGCCCTCATCACGTCTCGGAGGGGTTCATGGTGAGGTGATGGAGAGCTTTCGAAGCCCCTCTCTGCCACCTGGGGAGCATGGCCTGGAGGGCGTCTCCTCGGATGTTAGGTGCTGCACAGACAGCTGACGCTCAGGAGCTGGGATGGTGATGGGAAATGGGAAATGCGGGCCCCCCAGTGGACCTTTAACTGTGGGAAAAGAACAATGTAGTTTTTTAAAAGCCTGGTTGAATGAGTGCCTCCTCAGTCCACCCAAGTAGCAGCTCTAGGATAATAATTAGAGCATAGAAAACACTTTGGGCTCATCAAAGGTGTATCAGGTTCAGTTCCTTCGCTTTATCTTAACCTTGGTTTAAAAAATCTTGTGAAAGTGTTTTCATGTCAAATGAGAAAAAAGTTGGGTCTAGAAATCACGTATTCAAACTATTAGTTTGGTGCACAAGTAATGGCAGTTTTAAAATGTTAAAAATAATTGCGAAAACCGCGATTACTTTTGCACCAACCTAAAAACAAGGACCCCCTTATTTATCGTGGAACAGTGGTTCTCTGCGTGTGGTCCCCAGACCGACCCTGCCAGACCTGAAGCCACAGCGCTGGGGTGGGCCCCAGCCACCAGCTCTCACAAGCCTTCCAGGTGATTCCGATACCTGCTCAGGTTGAGAAGAGCTGCAGTGGAAGAAACAATGGCATGTGTCCACATGTGGAATGTCCACGGTGAAATCTCAGTCCCACAAAGTGTTTTCTGTGGCCACATGAAAACTGATCATTAGGGAAACCAGTGTACTCTGGACGTGTCATCCTGAGTTATACTCTTGGAGCAACTCTCCTTGCTGCAGTTAACTGACCCCTGTGTGTATTAGTTATCCACTGCTGAGTAACAAATGACCGCAAACTGCTCAGCATGGAGCAACACATGTCTTATCATCTTATAGTTTCGTGGGTCAGGAGTCCAGGCACAACGTAGCTGGGTCCTTGGCTCAGGCTGAAATCCAGAAGTCAGCCAGGACTGTGAGCTCATCTGAGGCTGGGATCCTTTTCCAAGCTCACTGATTGTAGGCAGAAGTCCATTCCTTGTGCTTAGAGGACTTAGGTCCCATTTGCTTACTAACTGTCAGCCAAGGACCGCTCTCAACAATTAGAGGCCACCTAGGTCCTCGCCACATGGCCCTCTCCACAGCAAGGCAGCGTCTCCTTCAAGGCTAGCAGCAGACTCACTCCCACTGTGAATCTCTCTGACTTCTTTTAAAGGTTTGTGTCGTGCAGGGTGGCATGCGGGGTCTCTGGTCCCGCTCCTCAGGTAAGAACGCAGGATATGGTGAGCCCACGGAGCCATAGATAGGGGAGTCATACCACTATAGTCTCGCTGGTGGCATCCGCTTCTCTGCAATCTGCGCCTGCTAGCTCAGCCCCATCTTCTTGTTAGCCCCCATTTTCTGCTAGCGTAGCCACAGCAGTTATATTAGTGGCCAATGGCTCACTGGTTCCAGCTGATGGCCAACTAGCCACAGCTGATGGCCATCCAATCACAGTGATGGCCATTTATTACCTGAGCCAGCACCTTTCCACGTGAGGCCGAGAGCCTGGAAACTGGCTCTGTCCCCATAGTTTGCCCGAGTAAGCCAAGCCTACCCAGGATAATCTCTTTTATTAACCCCAAGTCAACAGGTTAGGACCTTAATTGCATTTGAAAAATTCATTTTGTCATAGACTATTACCTAATCAGGGTATTACAACCCGTCATATTCACAGGTTCTGCTCACACCCAGGAGAGAAGACTATGCAGGGCATGTGCACCACGGGATGGGAATCTTGGGGACCGTATCAGAATTCTGCTCACTCACAGTGGATAAGTACATTTTCTAGGATCCTCTGACCAGTCAAACCTTCTTAAAATGCACATGGCTCAAAAGGCCAGCCATGACTCAGCGGCCCTGGAGACCTGGAGACCTGGGTGCCCTGGCTCCGTCTCTCACTGGCAGTGTGTGGACATCTGTAAACAAGGTTGAGGGTCTTTCCCTGACCAGTCGGAAAGCCTTTATGTTGAAAACGTACAGGCTAATGCTAACTTTTCCATAATACTTAATTTTCTTTTGACTTTATTTAGAAAGCAGCCCAAGTTCTATATAGAAAGAACCACGTGGAGACTTCTGTCTGGTAATTTTCATCTTAAACTAATTTTATAAAGCAAAATAGCTTCATTCATTTTTCTCATAAACATTCTTTACAAAATATTATTCTGGCACGGCAAGCTATACATTGCTTGATTATGGCTTGTGCCAGAACATGTTGAAATTACAGGCTTAGGCAGGAAGCATGTGAAATGTAAGAACGTTATGAAAAAAAGAAGTAGAAGTTAGTTTTTCATGTTTCATGGACACATAGCATGTTCCCTAAAGAAAATAATACAAAATGGTAGGCAGGATTTTGCTTTGAGAGGACTTCATGAAACAGTCTTGAGATTTCCAAGGTCATGACTAGTTGCGTGAGCATGGCCAAAAAGTACTAATTAAAAGATAAACACTCATCTGGAAAGGATGTCCCAGGGACAGACTCCAGGCCTCTGCCCTTGACCTTACTTATTCACACCTTATTCAGGAGGGCAGAGAATGTACACTGAAGACGTCTGCGGAGGCGGTGGGCTGAAAGGACAATACATGGCAGGTTCAGGATCCCATAGGGCAGGATGAAGGGATGGGCCAAGTTTAACGAACTGGGGCTTAATGATGTTAGAATCTGCCTCATGTCCAACACACCTGGCAGCTGGACTGAGCAAACGCACATGTGAGAAGCATTTCAGCGTTTTGGAGATGACTGCTGTGATACGTAGAATAGCCAGCATTTAACGGGCGAAGGGGCAGACACTGCATGCTGAACACTTCAAATGCATTGTCTCATTACACTTTCCAGTCATCCTTGTGATACAGGTTAAAAATAAAAAATCCTGACACTCAGATTAAACAGTTTACCCACCTCACCCAAGGCAAGAGGGTGAACTGTGAGTGTCCCAGTACCGACTCCCAAACTTCTGCTCTTAAAGTAGTTTGCCTCATAGTGACAGCACATGGCGTAGGGTGACATGACCACCCAAATTTAGGTTGCGTTTTCTAAAAGACATTGTAAAAGGGGGGCTTATTTATTTTGTTTTGAACTGATTCCAACATCAGTTCTGCACACACACTTGCAGGGGCACATAACCAGCGAGAGCAAGCCCAGTGGAGCGATGAGGGAATGAGGGAACACAGACTGTGCCGTGGAGGAATAGCTGAAGCAACTGCTCGGTTTCCCTCCTAGAAGCAGGGTTACGTGTATGGTCCATCAGGGCAGGAGCCAGCAGGTACATGGCAATAGTCAGCTATAAGTAAATGTCTTCAGCTGTGTGCATGAATGAACAACCACAGAGGTAACTGTTGGGACTCTTCAGGGACACCCACTGGCAAACTGAAGGGAGAACTTTATAACAGTCCAAGAAGCTCCCTACGGAATAACCAGCCTTTACCCAGGAGTTCTTGGATGTTGATGTGCTCAGGTATGGACCTGTGGCTCTTCTCCCGATATTTAGTAGCACTTGAGGTAGGTAGACCACTTGGTTCTTTAGGTCTTTTTCAGTTCTATGCAATTCGGGTTCTGCAAAATGATGAAATGGCATATATCTGTACATGGAAGGTCAGGGGGAAGGGTCTGAAATGCATGACGGCTTGGAAGGTCACTCTTGCTCAGCATCACTAAGTCCTAAGGACAAGGGCACATTTGGGACTAGAATCCCTCACATGTGCTTGTCCTGTAGCTTTGTGTCTCCACAGGGACTTGAGTGCACTCTACTTGGAGGTTAAACTGCTTAGTATCTGTTCAACCCAGCAGGGCCCAGGTGAACAGCGAGAGGCAGCAGGCAGAGGGGGCTGAACTTCTGTCCCACGTTTTATCACTTAGGGAGAAGACCGCCCTACTGTAGCACTCTCCCAGAAAAGCACACATCTTGGGAATTGTTCGTCACAGTCTGCTCAGCATTAGACATGGCTCAGCTGAAAGAGTGTCAGGCTGCCCCAGGGAACCTCAACCCAGCTCCAGACTAACCACTTCCCCCTCCCAGCAGGCGTCAGAGGCTGGGAGCCAAGGCTGGCTCTCCACTTAAGATGCTAAGGAAGGGGTGGGGTGGAGGTTAAATATATAGGGAAGAATTTGGGCTAGAAGTTACGCAACCATTTGGTAAAGTCTCTCTTAATTAGAAGGCCAAGATATTTCAAGAAGCTGGCAGAAGAGGTTAGGGCAAGGAGTGGCCCACATTCTTCAAGAGACTGTGACCCCCAGGCAGAGAACAACCAGAACCGGATCCAGGCAGGGTAAGTCCCGCCCCTTCCTGTGGAGAAGAACAGGAGGGGTGGGGGGAGAGCAAGAGTCACTGCTGGGAAGGCCCTCCCCGTGGAAACATGCGTAGTCGGGAGTAATCATCCTGCCCTAACAACAGGACCTGTCTCAGGTTGGTCATTTCAAGAGTTCTCAGAATTAATTCCTGTTCTCATCGTATTTTCTAAACCTGCGATTCTGCGGCTATCTGTGCCTCCCCTTATTTACATTCATGTGGCACAGAGCTTTCCAAAGTGGGATTATGCAGTGGTCACGGGTTTTAAACCAGCACTGTCTGGTCCGCGCTTACAGTAAAGCCGTGTCATTCCAATTAAGACAAAAACACCAACAGGGACTGTATATATCAGTCACTCATTGAAGACTGAGCACTTGTGAAGATCATTTTCTCCAAGGTCACATGTCTGTGAAGCAGCGGAGACAGCATTTGAATGGCAGTCTGATTCCAAAGCTTCTATGCCTAGCCACTGTCCCATCCTCGCTCCTACAGGAAGCTGAATTAAGAGCAGGGCTCCCAGAATAGGCAACCGTCGCAAGATGTGCAAACGAATGATTATTCATATGATGGCGGGCAGCTGGGTAAGGCAGGAAGAAACTGGTAGAAAGGCAAGGCAGTTGGGGGAAGGCTGAACTGCAAGTTAGTGTGTGATATCCAGTGTGTGTGTGGGGGGGGGGAGGTAAATGGGGGAGTCGTCAGCAAGCGACTGAACTTGGTAGGTGGACTACTTGGCTGTTTAGGTCTTTTTCAGTTCTATGCAATTTGGGTTCTGCAAAATGATGAAATGTCATATATACATACCTGGAAGTTCAGGACAAAAAGGTCTGAAATGCATGATGGGTCACATTGCAATGAGATATAATAGAAAAGTGATAATTACAGGGGGCCTTACAACAAACCCATAGTAGAGATCTTGTCATGCAGGGTGTCATGCGGGGTCTCTGCTCCCGCTCCCCACATAAGAATGCAGGGTATGGTGAGGCCAAAAAGGAACACCCACGGAGCCATAGGCAGGGGAGTCACACCACTATGATCTCACTGGTGGCTGGGTTGGAGACACAGGAAGCAGGAGCCACACTCTCTGCAACCTGCCGTCCGCTTCTCTGCCAACCAACCAACCAACCCACTTGCTAACTGCAATTCACCGTGCTAACTGCAATCTGCTCTTTCTAGCTCAGCCACCAACTTCTTGCTAGCTCCCATTTTTTGCTAGTGTAGCCACGGCAGTTATATTAGTGGCCAATGGCTCACTGGTTACAGCTGACGGCCAACTAGCCACAGCCAATGGCCATCCAATCACAGCTGATGGCCATTTACTACCTGAGCCAGCACCTTTCCACGTGAGGCCGAGAGCCTAGAAACTGCACTCCTGGCTCTGTACCCACAGATCCCTATGGAAGGACCATGTCCCTCTAATGGAGTGTCACATGCACCAAGTAAGTTATGCAAAATCCAGCCAAGTGAATCCAGGCTACATCAGCTTCTGTTGAATTAACGCTGTTTTGGATTCCTGGAAACTATGTCGTCTGATAATTGTGTTGGGAAGTCCCTCTCAGTGTGCTTTGATTGTTTACAGCTTGTGAACCCACTAGAATTTTCTCTGTTTTTTGTCCAATTCTTCAACCCAATTCCCACTTTTCTTCCCACTAGGTCAGACTCTGTAAGAGTGGTTTTTGGAAACAATATTACTATAATTAGAATTCATGATAAATCAACCAGGAGCAAAAATTGTTGCTTTCATTCATTCAACGAGCATGTATTTGGTATCATAAGGAAAACAAAACAAAAGAAATCAAGTACCTCGGGATTTACAAAATAATGTAAGGTCAAATAGGTGTCCATTCTTGTACCTAATGAACCACATCTGAGGTGTAATACTTGGGGCATCTCGTGGCATCTGTGTGGACCACATCTGAGGTCTGTGTTATGAAGTGTTGGGGTACCAGATAGTAAAAAATGGACTCTGCATACATCTTAAAATACAAGCAATTCCAATGATAGGCAGTTTAGGAAAATTTCTCTAGGACTTTAATTTTTTCAAATGACCCCTATTGCTTCCTTAGCCAGAGTATATATTAAACAATTGCTGAAAAATACCAAAACATTGAGAGCTGATCTGAAGAGCTGAAAATGGGGGTATTGAAAGGACATTTGGGGACATCTCACATTGCTATGAGATAAAAGGAAAAGTGATCCTAAGAATGCAGTCCTCTGGAGGAACCCTATCTATCTTGGAGATAGAAATTCATTTATTAATTCATCCACAACAAAGGTCTGATCTACAATAGCAGAAATGCAGTTAGTTCCAGGGGTTACAAAAGTAAATGGAACACAGGCCCTGCCTTCCTGGACCTCAGAATCTTGTGCAACTCATGTCCCATTTGAAGATGACAAGCAAAGACTCCAAGAGGGTAATATACTTCTTCAAGCATGTAGCAAGTCAGAAGCAGAGCCTAAACTTGAGCCCAGGATTTTGAAGCTAGCCAGTTCCTTTTTAAACCACTCAATGCTGCCTCCTCAGTGGTCGTACAAGAACTCACTGCAGAAACATCATGAAGCCAGGCAGCTGTTTGTATATTTCCACAGGCACTGACCTTTGTGTGAATTGAGGTATGCCTGTGTGTGTGTGTGTGTGCTATTACCTGATCTTAAGTCTCAGCATCTCATTCTTCCACTCTTAAGTCCAGGATGGAGTAGCTTGAATTGAGCTTTGAATGGTTCTTGGAGGGAAGGGGTTGTGGAATTACTGAGAACAGAATGGAAAAGGAGATGGCAAGAAGAGTGCTAATACAGGAGGGAGGCTGGGGGAAGCTACTCCAAGAATGGGAGAAGACTGAGTCTGTGGGATTCACAAGCAATGGGGCCTTATACCATTGGGTGTGTAGGCCCTAGTAAGTGACAGGAAATCAGGTGTGTGGCTACGTGACGCCCCTTGGGAGCTGGAACCCAGCCTTGGGGATTCGAGCTTCCCCAAGGACTCTGTTGGATACTAAAGCAAGAATCTGTAGGGTTTGGTGCAGTGAATGTGCAATAAAAAAACAGAAAGCAATCATTTCCAGGACCTAAGGATGGAGAGGAACCCACAGTGACGATGAGATTCAAAGTTCTAACCAACTCCTTGTGAAGTAAATTTCATTATGATTTTAACACAAAAAGAATGTGATTTCTTGCTCTAGGTTCATATTCTGTTATTCATATACTTATCTCAGTTATTGATGACAGAGTGGAAAAAAACAAGAAGAGATGAATGATTAACAAACTTGACCTAATGGAGTTAGAGCACTGCTCCCAGCAACTGAAGAGTATAAATTATTTTCAAACCATATGGATCATTTATAAAAATCACCATATATATTAGGCAAATCGCAACAAATCTTAAAGGATTAAAATCACATAGTACCTTCTCTGACCCAAAGAAAGCATGATAGATGTCAATAAAAAAGCAGAAAAATTATACTCAAGAAATATACTAGATTTTCAAAAAAGAAATTATAATGGAAGCTGAAAAATTTATGACTTAGAATAAAAATACATATCAAAATTTTGGGGATGCAGCTAAAGGAATACATGGAAATTTATAGCTAAGTGTTTTTATTGGAATAAAACAAAGGGATAAAAATTAGTGACCCAAACGTCCATTTTTAAACGTTAGTGTAAGAACAGCAAAATAAACAAACGAAAAGGAGAAAATGGCAATTATAAACATAGGGCAGAAATTAATGAATTGAAAAATAGTCTTAAAATATAGAGAATTAACAAAAGTTGGTTCTTTGAACAAATTAATACTCAAAACAATCTATACATTCAATGCAATCCCTATCAAAACATCAATGGCATTTTATAGAACTAGAACAAATAATCTTAAAATTTATATGGAACCATAAAAGACTCTGAATAGCCATGGAAACCTTGAGAAATAAGAACAAAGCTGGAGGTATCATGCTACCTGACATCAAATCATGCTACAAGGCTATAGTAATCAAAACAGCATGGTGCTGGCATAAAAACAGACACATAGATCAATGGAACAGAATAGAGAGCCCAGAAACAAACCCACGCCTATATGGTGATTTACTCTACGACAATGGAAGCAAGAATTTACATTGGGGTAAAGACAGTCTAGTCAATAAATGATGTTGGGAAAACTGGACAGATACATGCAAAAAGATAAAACCGGACCTCATTCTTACACCATACACAAGAACAAACTCAAAATAGATTAAAGACTTAAATGTAAGACGTGAAACCATAAAGCTCGTAGAAGAAAACATAGGCAGTAAACTCTCTGACATTGCTCTTAGTAATATTTTTCTGACATTATCTACCTGGGCAAGGGAAACAAAAGAAAAAATAAATAGTTTGCTGGGACTACAGCAAACTAAAAAGTTTTTGCATAGCAAGAGAAACCATGAACAAAACAAAAAGACAACCTACTAAATGGGAGAAGATATTTACCAATGATATATCTTATAAGGGGTTAATATCCAAAATTTATAAAAACGCATACAACTCAACACCAAAAAACAATCTAATTTTAAAAATGGGCAAAGGACCTGAATAGACATTTCTCCAAAGAGGACATACAGATGGCAAATAGACATAAGAAAAGATGCTCAGTGTCACTAATTATCAGAGAATTACAAAGTAAAACCACAGTGATGTATCATCTCACCTGTCACAAGGGCTAACATCAATAAATCAACAAACAAGTGCTGGTGAGGATATGGAGAAAAAGGATCCCTCGTGCAGTGTTAGTGGGATTGCAAATTTGTGCAACCACTATGGAAAACTGTTGGAGGTTCCTCGAAAAATTAAAAATAGAACTAACTTATGACCCAGCAATTCCACTTCTGGGTATTTAACAGAAGAAAGCCAAAACACCAATTCTAGAAGATATATGCACCACTATGTTCACTGCAGCATTGTTTACAATAGCCAAGATGTGGAAGCAACTTAAGTGTCCATCGATAAAAATTTGGATAAAGATGTGGTGCATTTATACAGTGGAGTATTACTCAGTCATAAAAAAGAATGAAATCTTACCATTTGCAACAACATGGATGGGCCTAAAGGGTATTATGCTAAGTGAAATACGCCAGACTAAGAAAGACACATACCATTTGATCTCACTTATATGTGGAATCTGAAAAACAAAATAGATGAACAAACAAAACAGAAACAGATTAATAGATAGAGAGAACAAAGTAGGTTGCCAGAGGGGAAGGGTATTGGGGGATTGGGTGAAAAAGGTAAAGAGATTAAGAAATACAATTTGGTAGTTACAAAATAGTCAAAAGGATGTAAAGTACAATATAGAGAATATAGTCAATAGTGTGATAATAACTATATATGGTGTCAGATGGATACTAGACTAGTCAGGGGGAATCACTGCATACATTTTATAAATCTCTAACCACTATGTTATACACCTGAAACTAATATAACAATATGGAATGTCAACTGTAACCCCCAAAAAAAATTTTTTAAAGAAAATATTAATAAAATTGACAAATTTTTCGTGAAATTGTTTTAAAAAGAGAAGACAAATAATATTAAGAATGAAAAGGGGCATAAAACTATGATTGCTAGAGACTTTTAAAAGTTACAAAGTATTAGAATTTATGGCTATTCATTTGAAAATTAAATTGACAAATTCTTGTAAAAAATAAAGCAGACCACATGTGACTGAAGAAGCAATAAAAAACCTGAATAGTCTTAAGACCTTAAAGAAATTGAATTAATAGTCAAAATTCTTCTTACAGAGAAACCTGTAATTCCAATGACATCATCAGTGAGGTCAACCAAATATTCAAGGTACAAATAGTTCCAAAATTATCCAAAATATTGTGGGGAATATAAAAGGAAGAAAACCTTGATACCAAAAAAAACAAAACAGCAAAACAGACCAATCACAGTTAGGAATGTAAGAGGTAAAAATATTAGCTAACAGAATTCAGCCACGTATAACAAAAATGACATTATGAACAACTTGGGTTTATCAAAATAATACAGAGTTGGGTTAAAATTGGGAAATCAAGGTAACTCTTACATGAACACATCAGAGAAGAAAAATGATTATCTGATAAACACAGAAAATTTATCTTACATAATCAAACATCTCTATATTACTAACAGTTAGCAAACTAAGAATAGAACATGACTTCTTTAACCTGGTAAAGAATATCTTTGGAAAAATTACAGCAAATGTCACACTTAAAGGTTTAAAATTGAAAGTCCTTTCTTTGAGGTCAAGTACAAGTCAAAGATGTTTACTGTTACCATTTGTATAGAACATAATTTTGGAGGTTCTAATCAGAACATTAAGCTAAGAAAAAACATATGTAAGTATTGAAAAGAAAGAAAGAAATATTTTCTTATTCACAGAAAATATGGCTGTGCATATAGAAAACCCAAATTAATCCATAAACAGATTTTTCAAATTCGTAAGAGTTTTAACAAAGTTGTGGGAATAAAAATTCAATTGTATTTCTCTCTACAAACATATACATTTAGAAAATTAAACTTAAAAGTATGTCACTTGACATAGCATAAAATATGTACTACCTAAGAATAAATCTAATAAAAATATGCAAGATCTCTATGGGAAAAGAATACAATGTCTTTGAGAGACATCAAAGATCTAAATAAAAAAGAGATAAATTGAGTTCATAGACTTGATGATTCAGCATTATAAAAGACTTCTATTATTTGCAAAATAATCTAGAAACTTACTACAATTCCTATGAAAAACTTCCAACCGTTTTTTGTTTTGTTTTGTTTTGTTTTAATTTTACAAGCTGATTCTAAAATTTATACAGAGGCCAGATTAGCCAAGACAGTCTTGAAGAAAACACAGCCTATGCTTTGCATTTTTTGTCTTCCCAGATACTAAATCTTATAAAGTTATAGTAATTAAGAATTACAGTGTGAGATGGCTCTAAAGAGACAAATAGACCAATGGACAAATAGACCAAACAAGCCCATAAGCAAATCTAAAATATATGAATAACTGATGTAATCAGAAGTGCTGCTGCTGATCAATGCAGAAAGAATGGACTTTTTAATAAATGGAGCTAGAACAATTGGACATCTCTGTGGGGAAAGAAGATATTGTACTGCTATGTAATACCACACATAAAAAATCAATTACACGTGGTTAAGGACTAAAATTTAAAATGCAGAAGCAAAAAGATTTCAAAAACACTGGAGAAGAACATCTTGATGACCTTGAGGTGCAAAAGAATTTTTTAAAAGATGACACACAACCTACAAACTATAAAAGAAGTATTGATAAAATCTTCTACATTAAAATGAAACTTCTTTTCATTAAAAGATTTCATTAGAGTGAAAAGACAAACTACACACTGAGAGAAGATATTTGTAACCCATCAAACCTGCAAAGCACTAGTATCAGAATGTAAAACTATCAAAAATCAAAAAGCAAAAGACACTAGAAAAATATAATTGAATAGATCCCTTCTCAAGAGTGGGACACGATGGACAATAAATGTATGCACGGTGCTCAAGGTCCTGGTAATCCAGGGTATGTAAATTCAAACCAGAATGATACCTATTTGGCACCCACCACATTGGCAAACATTAAAAACTCCCGTCGAGAACAGTGATGGTGAGTTCCTACGACAAAGGGAGCTCTCATGCACTGCTGGTGGGAGTGGAGGTTGTTGCTGCCTCCTTGGAAAACAGTTTGGCAGCCTTTGGCATTCGTCGAAAAACAGATAAACTGTATCCCCAAAATCCTGTTAGGGAAATTCCAAAGGAAGCTAGGAATCGCCCACAGGTCCACCAGGACAAAGGAACCACAATGTCTCTACAAGACGCTAATAATAATAAAAACTGGAAACAACCCAAACAATCCATCAGCATCAGATTAAATAAGCCAATTTTGGTATATTCCTACATAATGAAAATATATACAGCAATGAATGACACTCACAAACTTAATATTGAGCCCAAAAAGCAAAGAGTAGGAAAGCATATACAATATGGTTTCATTTATTTAGGTTTCCAAAGCAGGCAAAAACAAACAACATACTGTTTAGAGATTGTGCAATGCTGGTTACAAAATATAGGAAGAAAACTGGGAGGAGGGACTGATTATGTCAAAGTCCACATAGCGATTGTCTCTCGGGGGTGAGACGGGAGCTGGGGTCCAGGTCACATCATCAGGCTTTTTAAGGACCTGGCAATGCCCTGCTTCCCGTCATGGCGATTTCTTTATTTCCCATGTAAATTCACTTTGAACACTCTTCTGGACCTATGAGATAGCTTCCAATACAAATGTGTTTTAGAAATGATAAAAAGAATCACAGACTAACCCACCGGGAATGTGCTCGTGTTGGAGCAATGCTTGGCAGCTTTGGGAAATGTGCAAAACCCTGATTGCTCTTTGCAGAGGATGCTCCGTGTCTGCCTGTGAGGCGGCTGTGAGCTCACTTTTGGGACAATGGTTTCGGTATTCCCCGGAAGGCTTTGCTTCCTCTGCCGAATGCCCCCTGTTGGTTAGTTGTTGTTGATGAATGTCTGTGCAGCGTTCTGTCTCTCTAGTATGACTCCCCTGCGATTCTGCTCGTTTTAAGAGACAGAGTTTAACTCGCCACGTTTTGAGTGCAGGCTGCACTCAGTGACTTGCTCCTAATAAATAGAAGTGGTAGATGCAGAAGTGACAGCGTATGACTTCTGAGATTAGGTGACAAAAGGTGTTGAGACCTTCTTCTTGCCCCCCTCTCGTGGATGACTCATTCTGGCGAAAGCCAGTGGCCATGTTGTGAAGACATGCGAGCAGCTCCATGGAGACGTCCATGGGGTGAGGAGCTGAGGCCTCCTGCCGACAGCCACTCCCCCAGCCCCACTTACGCCTTCAGATGATCTCATTCTTGGTCAACAATTTGACTAGAATCTCATGGCAGCTCCTGAGCCAGAACCACCCAACCAAGCTGCTTCTAAATTCTTGACCCACAGAAACTGTGAGAAAAATCAATGTTTGTTATTTAAGCCACTACGTTTAGGGCAAATTTGTCACACATCAATAGATAACTCATACATCTTGCTTTCTCGGGACTCTGCCTATGAGTTCTGCTAAACCTAGTATATTGCTTTAGACATTAAGAATGGCTCAGCGGATACAGCCTGGGGTGACCTCAGGTCTGCACTGTGCTCCCTCTGCTTCTGAAATATCTTTGGCTGATTCTTCTCTCATTCCACTGACAAAGGATATGTTGACTCTCAGGCTTTCTGAGGCTAAAGAATATTGCTTACAGAAATACTTCCCTCCCAGACGACAAAGGGGCCTTGCAGGATCCTGCAATTCTGGGTTTTGAAGATTGTAATTGAACCAATGTTGGTTTTCAAATCCCAAAGCATGCACTGAATTCTGCCACTTGCTGGCTGTTTGACCTTGGATATCGCATTTAGCCCCTCAGAAGTCCTCTTTCGTTATCTGTTGGACAAATAATAGTCACTCAACAAATATATGTTACATAGCATTAAGTTTGTATATAAAAGAAGAAAAACAATGCCTTAATCAAGGTAGAAGCTTGTGTCTCTTCCAGGTCAAAATCCAGATGCAGATGGCATAGGGCTGGTGTGGCATCCATGATGTCAGAAAATCCAGGATCTTTGTAGTTTGTTCCACTGTGCGGTTATTCTGGTCAAAGATAAATGCTCTAACTCCAAAATAGTTGTTGAAAAGCAAGAGTTGGACCTGTCTACGTATCAGTTAGGGTTCTATCAGAAATCCGGAACCAGTAGGGGGTGTGTGTGTGTGTGTGTGTGTGTGTGTGTGTGTGTGTGTGTATGTATTTCAAGGAATTGGCTCCTGCAGTTGTGCAGTCTGGCTGGGCAAATCTGAACCCTGGTGGGCAGGCCAGCTGGTAGACACTGCAGTCCACAGGCAGAATTTCTTCTTCTCAGTTTTGTCCTTAAGGTCCTTCAACTAACTGAATGAGGTCCACCCAGACTAGTAAGACCTTCCTAATATTTCTTGAGTGTTTCAGACACCATGACAGGGATGAAGGTGTCAAGGGACTTGAGGTCCCAGAGAGGTTGAAAGCAGCTTTGGTAGAGTTACCAGGTGGAAATGCACAGGGGAGGAAGTGAAGGGAGACTTTCCATCTTAGAAGGCTCGCTCTGGTGGTTTGGCAGAGAATGATCTGGAGGGGAGGAGAAACTTGCTGCAGGATTACGGGGGAAGCTCCTAGGTCTGCAGACTGAATAACTCTCCTGGAGTGTTGGGCAGAAGTGGGGTCAGCTGCCCTCAGGCCAGGACTTGGTGGTGGGTGCTCTGGTTAGAATGTTGGGAGATAATGGTGAACTTGAGGGCCGGGGAGGTTGACACAGAGAAAGAGGAAGGTGGACACATTTCATGCCTTTCACAACAAGATAAAAACCTCTGCTTACAGAAGTAGTCTCCTGGAGGTAGGAGATGGGGTGAGGCTAGGCCACGATGGCCAAATGGAAGACAGGCAAGATGAAGCTCCCTTTCGGTCAGCATGGAGAAAGGAGACCAAGGGGTGGAGCCAGGACAAGGAAAGGCTCTTTGTCATCGGTGGGAGGGACGTAAGTCTTGGGGTACATGAGAACTAGTCCATCAGGAGTGAACCTAGCAAGATGCTTCCATGGAAAGGATGGCGACCAAGGATGTGAGTGATGGGAGGGGAAGGCTCCTAGATAAGGAAGGACCAGAGTGCTGGGGATGAGTGTGGGCAGGCTGGTGAATCGTTCGACTGCCCACCTCCTCAGTGCGCCATGAAGTCTCACCCTCCTCGTCTTTGCGCACAGGCTCCCTCTCCCTGAAGCATCTCTGCCCACCTCACAGCCTGCTCAGTGCTCACTCAGCCTTCAAGGACAATCTCGGATCTCGTCTCACACATTGTAGAGTACCCCAGGTCCGGCCCACAAAATCCAACTCTCTCTCATGCCATACATCAGATTCAAGTCTGGTGGGCTCTACCTTACAGAAAATGTACAAAGTCAGCTCACTTCATGTCACTTCCACCAATACCTCTGCAGTCTAATACCTCACCAGGCCCTGTATTAGTCAGCTTTGCTGATTAACAAACATCTCCAAACTTCAGAGGCTTTTCACTTTGGGTCAGCAGCCACATTCAGTTCTTGTGGCTTTGCTCCATGTGTTTTCTATTTCCAAGACCTGTGCTAACAGAGAGCCCCTCATGGCCCCCTATTTCATGTGTCCGTTCTTGTAGAAGAGGGAAAAATAGCAAGAGCCAATCAGGTAATGGTCCTTAAAACTTCTGCTCAGGTGTGGCCTCTGTTCCGAGCCTTTGAGACAAAGCAAGTCACATGGTCAAGTTCACAGTCAACAGGCTGGGAAAGTATACTCTGCATGGGGGAGGCAGGCAAGGCCCAGGATGCAAACTCCTGTGACAATGATACAATCTACACTCTCTCCTAACTTCTCTACCTATGTCCTCACTTGGTCCCCAATTTCATTCTCAACGCAGCAGCCAGAAAAATCCTTTCAAAACCTTCATCCAATCAAATATCTCTTCTGTTCAAATCCTCTGGGGGCACCTGGTTCATTTGGGGTAAAAGCAAAAGCCAAAGTCCTCGTAGTGACCGACAATAGCCCACAGCCTCTGCGTGACAGCTTCTGACTGCTTCTGAGACTTCATTCTCTACCATCCCCCTCACTCACTCCACTCCAGGCATACCGATCACCTGGTCGGTCCTCAAAACTCATTCCTGCCTCAGGGCCTTTGCACTGCTGTCCTCTCAGGGTCCTGCTCAAATATCACCACCGCTAAAAACTGCAATCCCACCTGGCGCCTCTTCATTAGTTCCTCCATCGCATTTATCAGGCTTACTTGTTTGTGTATTTACTGTGTCATCACCAGAAGGAAAGTTCATCCAGAATGGGGACGTGGTCTTGTTTAAAGCCACCCTCCCAGGACCCAGAATCAGTCCCATAACACATTCCTACCTTGGTCTCTACCCTCCTATCACCATGAGAGTTTGGTTTCTCCAGGGCCTCAACTTTCCCCCTTCACCTTTATTTCCACAATCCTTTGCTCCTGTCCAGGCACTGTCCTGGCCCATGGCCTGCGCCTGTTGGCAGTGACAGGAGGAAACCGGCACTGGAGACATCAAGTAGGAAAGTGAGGGTAGAGGACAGCTTAGAGGGGTGTCATCACAGCTCAGCTGGCAAATGTTCTTCAGGCAAGGCCAATGCCCCCACACACAAAGACAGGTGAGCTCCCAGGACGGCAGCCTCTGCAATGGACGGACGGAGAGCAGTGGGCTGGCTCCATGGTTCCAGAGGGGACCAAGTCTCAAAATGCAGCCCCAGGAGCTCTTTTGGGAGGATGAGGGGTGCAGTGGATGCTGCTGGCCTGTGGGCTGCTCAGCCCACGGTGGTGCCTGGACCACATTTCAGGGCCAGGTGAGATTCAACACACATTTTAGACATGCCCCTCCCTTGCTTTATTCTCTCATTTAATTCAGTTTTTTCTTGATTTTTGAAGAAGTAACATTTTCTCATGATTCAAAACTTTGAAAATATAAAATAGTATCCAGTGAAAGGCCTCATTCCCACCTTGCCCTTTCTCCTCCCAGGTCCCCTCTCAGCATATAAAGATTATTGTTCAATTCCTGTGTATCATTTTATAGTTTTTAAAATGCAGAAATATGCAGAAAAACAGGAATATAAACTCCTACCTTCCTTGACATTTTATGTGAAGGATAGTAGAATATGCACCCCAAATGCTGCACGTATCTTGCTTTTTCCACTTAAAAATGTACACTGGAGACGGTCCACATTAGTTAGAGAAAGCTTCCTGCTTTGTTTTTCGTAGCTGCGTGGTGTTCCTTTGCTTCGATGTGCCATGATTTGTTTGACTTGTCCCCTATTAAAGGAATTTTGGTTGTTTCCAACCTATCGATTATACAAACAACGCTGCAATGAGCAATCCTCACATGGAGGACAATTTGCAGAAACCAGAGGTGACACATTGATTTATATTTAAAAGGAACAGTTAAAAACAATTGGAACAGTGATTTTGACCCTAGATGCATATAGAATCACCTCAGAGGGTCTAAAAACTACTGAAATTTCGATTTAACTCCTCTGATGTGAGGAGTGAAAACTTTTTAAAGTCTTCCAGGTGCATCAGACACGCAGCCAGAGCTGAGAACCATGAGTGATGGGGGTGACGGTGGGGCAGGGGGGTAAGAGTGCACGGCAAGGAAAATAATAATTTTGGAGGCATTTTAGGGCGAGAGGGAGAAGAGGTTTGAGACGGCTGCCTGCTGCCAGGAACTTTAGCAAGATAAGTGGGAAAAGCTTTCTGTTGTGTTTTGTTTTTAGTAAATTTTGCTCTGTTTTGTATTATATGATCCTGCCTTCCTACCTCCGTCCAAGTGACAATTAATAAACGTCGACATTACTTTTCAAGGGCTGTGGATTCAACTCAGGGCTTGGATGTATTGCCATGTAGCATGGGCCTGAAAGGGGGGTGAAAGTATGCTATTCACTTCTCAGGTCTCCATTTCAAGGCATATGCTATTAATATGCTATTAGCTTTTTTTTTTTTTTTTGGTGGATGAGGAAGCTGGGGCTCAGAGAAGCTAAGTGGCCTGCCCAAGGTCACACAGCTCAGAATAATAAGATTTACATCCAAGCCTGAAAGCCGAGGTTTCCTGCCGGATGGGAGCCAATTTCCTTCTCTGCAGCTGTCAGGACTTGCAAACCTTCGGCACTTTCTGTTTGTCTGTTTCCCTTCATTTTTCTATATCTTCTCTCTCCCTGGTCTCTTGTAACTTCACATCAGCTCCCCGCAGGGTAAGTCATGCCTATCGTGAAGCACGTATTGTCATCACTCACTTTCTTTTCTCCTGTTTGGGAAAGAGGCACTGAGCCTCCCAGTCCTGTTGTCAGCCCTCACCAGCCCTCACCAGGAAAGTCTGCAGCCCAGTGGCCCAGCAGCTCCTAACGGGAGGCTTATGTGACCTGACACCCAGGACCTTCCGCCATTACCCTGATAAGAGTCTGCAGGCAGAGAGTGTGAAGGTGACACATCAACCACTGCTGCCTCCCACTGGAAGGTTCCCAGCTTGTCCCATTGTTTCCTCTCCTGGGATGGCCCAGACCTGCGTCCTTATCTGAGGTTGGCAGAGAAGGAGATCTTTCTTTTCTTTTTTAACCAGAGGCAGGGTCTTGATGAGGTAGCTTCGGCCATCAGGGGTCATCAGTTTTAATGCTTCTTCCTCCCTCCAGAATATGGCAAGTCTTGGGGAAATCAGTGAGCCGCAGGCAGGACCGCCCCCAACCCCCATGAGTCTGGGCAGGTCTGGAGAGAGAGCTTGGGATTGTGGTCACACACTTCTGTTTGTGAAAGACTGTGTGTGTATCTGTGCGTGTTCCTGGATGTGTGTTTGTTTCTGAGTGTGTATGTCTGGGTGTGTATGTGTATGTCCCTGTTTGTGTGGTCCCTGCATGTGTGTGTCTATGGGAGTGTGTGTGTGTGTGTGTGTGTGTGTGTTTTGTGTGCTGCAATTGCAGAGTTCTAATGGCTCTGAAACATATTTTCAATTCATACCGATGGAGTTGCTCCCCCTCTTTACTGGAGAAGGCCCCCCAAAGAAGGCCGGATATTGGAAGTATTTCTAGAACACACACAGTATTTCTAGAACACACCCTGTGGACACCAAGCCTAAGGAGTGACTGGCTGAGGGAATTCGGGCTGCAGGAAAGGGAGGATTCTGACTCTCAAACTCTGGGACGAATCCCGCCGTTCCACTAGGTGGCGCCGGAGCTGCATGCACTGCCATTGCCGTCAGGGAGCAAGACCCAATTCATACCTCATCATCTGCCTTCTCAATTTTGAAAATGTGTTCTTTAAGGCATCACTCATCTCTCTAGAGTAAGTCAGAGGCCAGTTTTTAAGTCATCTCCAGTGAGCTGTGGGCAGATTCCCCTGTCATGAGCTTGGGCAGGGCTTGGAGAGAGAGCTTGAGATTGAATCTGTGGGCATACACTGTGTGTGTGTGTGGGGGGGGGGGCGGTGGGGGGGGAGGGTTGTGGACTGCAGTCTCAGAGCTCTAATGCCTTTCAGTTCATTGTGATGAGGAGAAGTTTGGAGGTTGTCCCCCAAAGAAGAGCCAACGTCAGCGGATTTAATGGTGGCCCTCGGGTTTCAATGAAACCCGAGCCTCCTATAGATTCTGCCCTGATTGTGACTTCCAGGACCCAGGCCCGCCCCCCTTGGGTGCATTAAAATCCCTTCATGCATGTGAGCTGTGTGATCTACTGCGTCACAGGATAGCGGTGTCAGGTGCCCCTGGAAGAGCCAGAGTCTGGCTAGGGTTATCTGCAAGGGCTGCAGTCATGTTTCCAAATAAAAAACAGAGAAGTGTTTTCCTTTGTGGATCCTTGGCAAGAGCACACAGACATGCCCCAATGTTGTTACTAAGTGTGAGTCCTCACAAAAGGTGGTGTGTTTATAATTCAGCAGCATTACACACTGTGAAGGATGGTTTTGTTTTCTCCTTTTCTCAGTCAGATATCCTTAAGTTTAAAGAACAAATTTACATGTTTGGTGGTTGAGGTAACAAGGAGATACTCCTTTGTAGTAAGACATCATTAAATTCAGAGCCAGAATCCCTATCACTCACCAATAGCCTATGTTATGCAGGGACTTTGGTCCCGCTTCCCGCACAAGAACGCAGGATATGGTGAGGACAAAAACGAACACCAATGGAGCCATAGATAGGGGATTCATACGACTATATTCTCACTGGCAGCCAGTGGAGACACAGGAAGCAGGAGCCACACGATCAGCAATCCACCCTCCGCTTCTCTGCCTGCCAACCAACCAACCAACCAACCAATGTAGCCACGGCAGTTATATTAGTGGCCAATGGCTAACTGGTTATAGCTGACAGCCAACTAGTCACAGCTGGTGGCCATCTACTACCCAAGCCAGCACCTTTCCACGTGAGGCCGAGAGCCTGGAAACTGCTCTCTGGGACTCTGTCCCCACAGCCTGTTTCCCTATATTTGCGTTGTGAGAGACTCATTTTTTATTTCATCTCCTTTTCAGATGGAGTTCATAAAAGGTGTCTCAGACCTAGCAGGGAAAACGTATGCACGTGTATTCCAAAAGGATGGAGTAAACTAAAGAGGATAGAAGCCTCAAATGGTCAGTTGCCAAGAAATGGTCCTATTTTAACATAATATCCAGTCAGTCAGTCGTTCATTCATAAAAAACACCACTTATTAAAAGACATGGGGAAGAAAACCGTGAGCTGAGCATGTCCGAGCAGCCAGGTGCTCACTCTCCACATTTTGGGCGTGGATGGGCAGTCACCACCCTCTGGGGCTCAGAGTTGAGTCAGCGGGTCTAAAAATGAGGCTCGCAGAGCACGTGCCTCGGAAGTGCCACGTCTGTGTGTTACTGGTGTGCTTCCCAAGTGTGGTCTGGCTCTCATCTGCTCCTACCGCGCACGCTGCAGAAACGCTGGCCTGGACGGTGATCCCACAAGTAAAGTGCGATCGTATGCCACATGGTGCGTGCTACGAGAGGGGCAAACAGTCACTGAAAACCAAGGACAGCGAACACCTAGCTCTTAACATATCACGAGGCTGTTCTCAGTGCGTTAGGTCCTAACTTATTTAATGCGACAGTAATCATTCTCAGCGGTTTCTGGAATCAGCCTCGTTTTATGGACGAGGAAACCGAGGCACAGAGAGGTTAGGTAACTTGCCCCAGGTCACACGCCTGGAGAGCTGAGTGGAAGTGGGACCCTACTACAAGCAGTCTGGCAGCAAAGTCCTGGATCTTAGCTGCTGTGCTCCACTGCTGCTACTTAGACAGGAAAAGGAAGGCACTTTGTGTTAAATGATAAACATAATCCTCTTAGAGAACTAGTTCTTTGAAGGTTTGGGCTGAGTTATATTTTTAGAAACTCGGAATGAAGCTTGGAGATACCGGTCAAAGACCCAGTGAAACTACAGAAAAATAATGGTTGGGTTGGAGGAGAGAACAAAGACATGCAAGACCCTTATAAAGAAATAATGAAGAGCGTTTCTCTGGTGAGAAGCCCCAGGTTCCAATTTGAAATTCCTGTTGAGGGAAGGAGAGGACCAGCCAAACCTACCAGGGGCCCGTGTCAATGCCGCTCTTGTCCAGGAGATGGCGCTGGCGTTTCCTAAAAGAATCGGCTATTTGCTGTTTGTCTCGCTCCAAGGCTCCCCCTGAAGTCGTTAGGCTCCTATTTTGTTTGTATTGTTGCTTCAAAACGCGGAAAACCTTTCCTGAGGTCGCGGGCCAGAATCAAAGCTTCCTTAGTGAAGGCGTTGGGGCAGCCCAGGCCTCTCTTGCCTTGTACAAGGACAAGTATATGCAGGAATTAAGAAAAGGGAACTCATTCCCGTGGACTAGCTACCAGGTGAGCCGTTCCACAAGCCCCTACAACAACAACCCTACTGGACCAGTATTATTATTGTTTAAATCCCCAATGCACAGGCCAAGCCACCAAGACTCGGAGAGGAAAGGAAGATAGTTTGCCAAGGGAACAGCCTGTGCATGGCAGCTGGGCCATGGAGACCCTGATGTCTGCGCCAGTCGCTTTCCACCACAGCCCCTGCCTCAGAGGACGGCCTAAGCATGTCTGCGTGTGCTCTGCGCCGCCAGCGTGCTCTGATATTACACAAAGAAAACAAGATAAAGCCCAGGTGCTAATTTGTTTTCTTGGTATTTGCTTTTCTAGTAAACGTGGAAGCCAATCCAATTAATTGAGGGTTTCAATTAGTTGCGTGCATGCTAAGTCCAGGGTTTAGTGTACTTCCTGCTCTAAATTGCTGTGTGACGGATTACCCATAATCCACAGCTTAATATCTCTTACAGGAACAGAGAATAAGGCCTCCCTTTTTCGGAAGAGAAAGGCAAACATGAGAGGTCTTTTCTTTCAGGGTTCATAAATTCCCCTCCCTCTGGTCCTACTTACATCATCAAAACTTACATGTTTTGATGGAAAAGAAGACAAGGTGTGTGATATGGCTGGAGTGAAGTTAAGAGGCTAGGTATAGTAATTCTCCCTCCCCTCCCCTTCCTTCTTTCTTTACCCCGGTGTGAGGACTGTTTACAGCTAGCTGAGGAGGCAGAGACCAGAGCGTCTCCAATTTCAATGCGCACACAAATAAATGATTTCAGGATCTTGTTAACGTACAGACTCTGAGTCCCAGCTCTGGGATGAGCCCGAGATTTTGCATTTCCAACAAGCTCCCAGAGGCCAAGGTTGGGTGATGCTTTGGGCAACAAGGCCTGAGATCAAGTCCTGGGGAGATGGAGTAAAGTGAGTGGAAAGGAGAGACATAGAGGTGGTGGCCATTTTGTTGGGAGTCCCCACACTGGATGGTGGGGGACGCGGCAGGTGCCCCTTTTAGGATGGGCTTCAAATTCCTCCAATCTGAGAGGGTCAGGTAACACTCCAGACGTGAGATTAAGGTTTCACAAAGTCTGCAGCAACAAAGGCAACCCCAGACTATATCTGAATTTCCAGGGGTAGGTCCTGGGCTGACCTGCCTCTTGACAAACCGCCCAGGTGATTCTGACCTAAAGTTTGAGAACCACCATCACCAAGGTCATTTCCAGCTCTGAGTTTCTCTTTTCCAGACGAGTCAGGCTGTTTTCCCTACAATGTCACAGGTGGTGCTGCTATACAGGACATTCGACTCACCTGGCCTCTTCCCCGCACTCTGGAGGAACTAGGGGCCAGATGAATTAAATCCTGGCCACACAGCTACCAAGTACAACACCAGGTCTAAGCCTAGGTGTTTGGATTCCTAGTCTAAAGCACCTTCCCCATGGCCACCTCCTCTTTCCCCCCACACGCTCCACTTCAGCCCCTCACTACTCCTCACTTGGACTTGGGCTCTCACCTGCTCCCTCTGTCTCTTACCCCTGCATTTCGACTCCATCTCTGTAATCCAGTCTTCATACTGACAGCTGACTAAACTCTCAACATCAATACCATCCCCATATGGGGACTTCTGGGAGAGGTAAGGAGCCCCTCCTCTGACTTCCCATGGTGTTCTGGATGCTGCTGCCTGGCTGGGAAGCTCTTCGTGCTCAGGGTGGGGTCTTACTCATCCACCATCCCAAAACCTAGGCCAGGACTGGGCATCCTACGGGTACACAGTGCATGCTGATAAGCTGAGGGGATGAAAGAGGCACTGACTGAGTGACTGTGTATGAATGAGTGACCCATCCTGACCACTTGAGCTTCACGACCTCCAGTGACTTAGGATCTCCCGCTGACTAGTGAAGGCAATTAGGCAGAATTCCTGAGTCTCTAACCCAAAATTTAAAAGCAAATATGACATGCCCTCAGTGTGTCTTTCCCCAAATAGATAGAGGGTGGCAGCCACGTGACACCACAAAGGGTTACCACACAGATACCCCAGAGAGAAAAAAAAAAAAGTAATTCTGATGGTCAAACAACACAAATTATTCTCATTTTAGAATCTTTACTATTATGTACTGGGTTCATTCAGAGCTACAGAAACTGTTCACGTTTTTATACTAGGGACCATAACTGCCTAAAACCATCTTCAAGATCAAGTCAAACAGTTTAGACTTTGGCTGACATGAAAGAGAATGACCTTATTAAAAGAGCATGAAAATAAGTCCTTTGAGGTTCACTATGAGTAGACGTCAGAGATTCGAGCTACGTTCTTCTCTAGGGAGTGTGGGCAACAAGTCAGATGAAGTGGATTCTCCTATTTCATTTCAAAGTCTAGCCAGGCTCCAGAAACCAGAACCTTCCCACCTTCCACTTAAGTAACTAAATGCACGCTCAGGCTATGGAATTACCCTGATAACTGACTCAGAATGATGTTTTCTTGGCTCCCGCCTTCTCCACGGGTTGTCCACCCTGCCCACGGTCCCCAGCTAATTTGCAAACACTGTTCTACTTTGCTTCCTGTAACTGTAGCCAGAGACAAACGGGACCGTGAAGAGAGTCATTATTTCCATAACTGTCCACGAGCAATTTTCGTACTTAAACCACATCTCTCCGACCTTCCTCTCAGAAAACAACCCAAACTGAGAATATGTTTTCTTAACAAACCTCAGTCAAATATCTTGGCTGGTTTGCCATTTTCTTTTAGCAGATTCCAGGAAACAGGGATGCAGGGGTACCGTATGAAGGCCCAGCTTGTGAGGTTCCAGACATGTGAGAGTCCTCCCATCCGGAAAAGGGGTAGCTAGGGGTCAGGTGCATGGGTCTTTCTCTTTTTTTTTTCCCTCTTTCCTTTTTCTCCTAGTACACAAAACATGTATACGTTTCTTTATTTTCTCTTAAAAACAAACCAAAACTATTGGTTTTATAAAACTGTCCTCGTGAATTTTTTTCCCCACTTAGGTGCAGATACTGACAATCCTGGGAAACTTAGCTACTTCTCCTTTCCTTCCTTCCTTCCTTCCTTCCTTCCTTCCTTCCTTCCTTCCTTCCTTCCTTCCTTCCCTCCCTCCCTGCCTCTGTCTCTCTCTTCTTTCCTTCCTTTCCTCCTTCCATCCTTTGGATACAATCCCAGTTTTATTTATTTATGTTTTACAGAATTAACACCCAACCTAAAGTACCTTTCATATTGTTACCCTTTTAGAGCAGTGATTCAACACCAAACTGTTTATCCCAAGGGCCCACAGCTTCCACCTCTGCATCACAATTAATCCTACAGGCAAAGGGAGGAAGTTTAGGTACGTACTGCTGGCAGGTCCAGGCTGGGTTGGCTGCATTTCATTCACTTGCTGCCCCTTTTATCCATTTGGAGGTTCATGCAATGGAAGGTTTGAAGGGAGGATAGGTTCTAGAAGAAGGGGTAGCATGCTGCAGCTAGAATTGCCTAGGCTTTCACATGGGACAATCCCCAGCAGGAGTGTGAGGCTTGGACCAAATTAATTTGCATAATAGCATCTTAATTTGCTATTAATACACGCCTCTAACATGGTTATACACACAGTTAAAGCTACTTGTTTCGAATGCAAACAGCGATAGAATCTTAAAGCACCTCAGCTAAGACACTGCGCTCTTCCTTGAGGGTTATTGGTGCTGTGGACTGTAGGAAGGAGGAGAGACCTGTCCACAGAAGTCTCCTTCCCCCGTGAAATCCTGTCCCCAAATCAGGCATGGTTGTACTCTCCAAGGTTTCATCACAGAGACTTTCCCTCCCAGGGTCTGTGTAGCTAGGAATCTCTCGTTCCCTCAAGGCATCAGACTATGAAATCAGGGTCCCAGCTGCCCCATTTCCTGTCCTACTCTCAGGGTGAGAGGTCTCTAGTGTCCTGGGCAGCCATAAAAGGTGTGACTCAGTCACCTGTCTTACCATCCCATGAAGGGCCACCACACATGGGGGCCACCACCTTCTGAGACTGGTTGAATTTTGGAGGCCTCAGCAAGGAAAACTCTTCAAGGGAGACAAAACACCACTGCTGCTCTCTCTGCCATCCAAGTAGTAACCAGGCCCAACCCTGCTTAGCCTCCAAGCTCAGGCACATTCAGGGCGGTGTGGCCATAGACCTGCTGCTCTTTCCCAAGGAAGTCTCCTGGGGGTCAGAAGGTGCTACGTTTCCCCCTGGGAACCAACTGTGAGGAGAGAGAGATATTCATTGCAGAGGAAATTACTCCATCCATTATTCATGTGAAAAAATGACCTTTCAGTTCCTGAGACTCTTCAAATAAACTCCTTTCCGTCTGCCCTAACCTCTTGCTCTCACTAAACAAACTTTGTGGGTGGGTCTCCCTTTAAAGGAAGCAAGTGGCAAATATTGCTGTGGCAGAACAAGGACAAAATATCTGTGAGATGATGATAATCCTGTCTGGGACGACGTCTCATTACTGTCCTCAGGGCTCATGGTGATTATTTTTGCAAGACAGGCCACAGGATTAAAGGAGTAAGAACAGGAGGTAATGGGAGGGGATTCCTATGGTTCCAGGGATCTTGACCTCTGCAATAAATGATAATCCATGATTGTTGATCACTTTGATGATGGCCACTAGCGGCAGTAATTGCTACCGTTGCTTGGCTATTGCATGTCAGGCTCTGGGCTTATCTATATGGTACATATATTATCTCATTGCATTCTCTTAATAACCATCTTTTATACATAGAAAAACTGAGATTTATAACAATTAATACATTGTGCAAGGATATAATCTCATAACTCATAAGAGATAGGGCTTGGAATCTGTTACACACTGAAATGTGCCTCTCCTTCCCCAATTCATATGTTGAAGTCCTGACCCCCCAATGTGACTGCATGTGGACTATGGCCTTTGAGGAGGTAATTAAGATTAAATGAGATTCTAAGGGTGGGGTGCTAATCTGATAGGACTGGTGTCCTTATAAGAAGAGGAAGAGACACCATAAATCTTTCTTTCTTCATAGCACACAGACAAGAGTGGTCCATGTGAAGACACACTGAGAAGGCAGTTGTCTACAAGCCGGAAAGAGAGTCCTCACCAGAAACCAACCATAAGCCACCTTGATCTGGACTTCCAGCCTCCAGAACCATGTAAATATAAATTTCTTTTGTTGAAGCTGCCCAACCATTGATATTTTGTTATAGCAGCAAGAGCAGACTAACCCAGAATCTGACTCAAAATCTATGCTCTTAACCCTCCAGCATCCTTTCCTGTCCTCTCATTGCATACTTCCATGCTTGATGGGATGATTTGGTGCTGACATCCAGCTGGGGAAAGGCAGGGGACTCACTTGCCTCCAGATAGAGAATTTAAGGGAGGCAGTGGCTCCTTCTCCTGTGTGCACACTGGCTATATTATGTTAAATAAGTGACTATGACAGATGGATCATAACCAAACAGTAAGAGCTGCAATCTTGTGGGAAGTTAGAACCACGTCTCTTTACAAGAATTCAGTACTACCAAATATGTCAGTAAGGCCCCTCAGGACTCTGCAGGTCCAAGTGGACTCATGTTGTCCCCTGCCGCCTCCCCAAACCCCCAAGTGTCACAGTCCTTGCTCTCTTCCAATGCCCCACATCTCAGTGAGTGGCACCCCTGACTGCCACCCCAGCACTGTCCAAGACCATCTCCCCCATGTCACAACAACCAATATACAACTGAATTCCATCTTGTCCCTTGATCTCCTACGTATCTTCAAAATGCAGCCACGTCTCCCCCGCTCCATTGGTGCCACCCAACTTAGATTACTGAGCTAGCTGTCCCTCTGGTCTGCAAATAGAATAATTGTGTGCAGTTAAGTGTGTGTAGCTTTGCAGCCAGTAGCCTGGTGGCAACCCTACTTATTTATTCTCTCTGGGTTTTAGTTTCTTCATAGTTAAAATGAAGATCATACTGGTACTTGATTCATTGGGTGCCTACTTCACTTAAATATTTACAAGTGTGTCAGGCACACCATCATTCAATCAAAGCTGGCTGTCATTAATATTACCCACTTTGGCCTCTCTCCCACCTGTCCTTCCCTGTACAGCCGGAATAATCATCTGAATTCTCTACATGAAGCCATTCTATGGCTCCCATCGCACTAAGGATAAAGACAGTGGTCTTGAACTCACCAGCCAGGCATTGCCCCATGTGGCCTTCACACCATCTGGTCATTAAATATGCAGAAGCCCGATTGTTGGAATTTTCGCTTATCATTTCTTAAATTACGTAGAAGGCAGAGAGCAGCTAAAGTTTATATAAGCTAATTCTATCCCACAACTCACTCCCACCTTCTCTGGTCTTCGCCCTCATGCTTTTCCGTCCACGACTCACTGCTCCCCTGAACACGGGGGCTCCTTTGCACTTGCATTTCCCCAGATTTAGGAATAACTTTCTCTCCCTTCTTTGTGGACATGATTCCTACCCATCATTTATCTCTCAGTTCAAGTGTCACTTCCTCGGGGAGGCCCTCTGTGACTCCTCTTACTTGGCTCGTTTCCTGTGGGAGGTTTGTATTTGTTTGTGGGCTTTTTTAGTTAATGTCCGTGCCCCCTGGGTGAATACCATGAGGGACTGGTGTGATGCCTGGCATGTAGCAGGTACTCAGTATTACCTCTTGTATAAGAGTTTAATGAGACAGCATGCTCGCCTCTCCCATCAATCCTAGCCCCTAACTTTTCCTGCAATCACCTTGCCAGCCTGGGAACTGAAGAGCAGGTAGAAACTCTTCCTCTCAGGCAATGGTTTTTAAGCTTTTAATGGTTTTCCAAGCTTTGGTTGGAGGGGAGAGACATGGTCACTAGCAGATGGAGTTTTATGGTTTCCCGTGCACACATTCACATCCATTATCTTAATAGACCCAAACAATGACGCAACTCTCAGATAGGATCGCTATTCTCCCCATTTGCCAATGGGTAGCAGAGGCCCCGAGAGGTCGATTAGTCCAAGATCATACAGCAGCGAGTGACAGAGCTGGGATGAAAACCAGGCCGAAGGAACCTGACTCCTGTATCCTTCCCATTGTGCGCCAGTGTCTGGCCGCAGCAGAAACCCAGACAAGGAAAGGTGACGACAGCACGAAAGAAGGCAGCTCTGTCTTCTGCTCCTCTCTCTTCTGTGTTGCAGAGAATTCCATCTGTTCTATGTCCTAGTTGTCACAAGTGGAGAGCAGACTCTGAGATGGAGTTTAGAGTATAGAATGTTTATTAAAACACGCTCTTGAGGTGGTCACCAGTGGAAGGCAGGAGAAGGAGAGGATCAGTGAGAAGAGGGAGGAATTAAATGGATGTCGGGGTGACAGCCTCAGCTGACACTGTGTGGATCTTGGGAACGAAAATGGCCAAATGCTGGGCCTTTATACTCTCCCTCCTCGATCTGTCATTGGTCGTGGGCCGCCCTGGTCAGGCATCTCTCAGCAACTGAGGTCATATGAGAAGGGGCTGATAGCCCTCCTGGCAGCTTGGGCAGGACGTCCTGCATTGAGGGGGAATCAGGGCCGGCATGGTCGTGTCTACTACACAAGTCCCAGCTTCCTGCTTTCTCTGCCTGATTTCTAGTCCTGCCCTTTCTCTTACTTCTTTCCTCCTTATTCAATCACTGATGACCCTGGAAATAATTTTCCTGAATGAGTCTCTAGTGATAGATGGCCTGGTGATCCGGGGTGGCTGTGTGTCCCAGTGTGTGGGATTCTTGATCTGTGATACCTGACACAAGGGTGACCTAAGAAATTTAAATCAAAGAGTAAAGCAAAAGGAACTTTCCTGTCCTTTTTCCATGAGAGTTTTTAATTTCCAACCCCACAGTTTCCATTCTAATAGGATAATTTTTAGAAAACTGAATGGTTACATAATGCACGTTCTGGCAAAAGACCCAGCAGCAACAGGATCCACACCCCACCGACCTCGCTTCTGGTCGGCACGTTGTCCTTCTCGGATGGCTTGCGTGTGTGCTTGATTTCTCCTATCAGGGCAGGCACAACAGATGGCAGCCTCTTCCTGGACCTGAGAGGACAGAGTGGCAGGGACCATGCCACTCAGATCTCTTCACTCTTCTAGTTTTTAGGGAGAAGATCAGTAAAGGGAGAATACCCTTTAGTGTAATGGTTTAACTTGTGTGCCAATGTCTAGATTCTTTTTATTGTCCAATTAGATTATTCAGGTTGTCAAAGGAGATAATTTGCTTCCTTTTGGGGTCAGAGGGTCATGACTCTAATGTACATAACGTTGCTGCAGCAAACTTCAAGGGAGCTCGGACGGGTAGACACCACTAGAAGTGAGCAAACAGCTCAGTGAATGTTTATCTAATGTACTAGCATTATAATAATAGCAACAATAATGACGGTGGTGATGGTGGTGATGAGGATGGTTATTTGCTTCTCTGGAAAAATGGACTCTAGTCTCAATTGAGTGAAGCTTTAAGATGGTTCTTATTTTACCCCACTTACTCTCTGCTCTCCTGCACATGTAATCTGAAGGGATGTCTATAAATCCATGCCACAGTCTATGGTTTTCAGACGGTCTGAAGATTATATCAACCGAACTAGGGATTGGTTTTAATTTTCCACAAGTAGACACATGCTCACATCAGCTCAGCAACCTGGCAACATCTGTGACTTGGGGCTGCTCTTTTTTGTCCCTTCCTTTTCTTTCCTGTCAGCAGACTCCTAATCTCTCTTGGTATCGGGACTCCATCTCCTGCTGTGGGACCCGCACTACTGGATACCACTCAACCAAAGTGACCCTGGGATGGACTCAGCACAAACACGGTCCCTCGTGAGTCAGGCATCTGGAACAAGTGAAAAAACACTGGGCAGAAAACCCAGAAGTGGGTATTGTTTAAGAGCTGTCACCTGCTTCTTGGTTTTCTCTGTCGCTGGGGCTGACTGGGGTGTGAAGTACATGCTGGGTCCAGAACCACACAAAGGCCAACATTTTATCAACTCTCAACTGCCAAGTAAACACTCGATTCACTTACTTTTTCCTGGCTTTGCTCTACTTGATAACAGAACAAGTGTTCTGGGGAGAGAGGGTGATGGCAGCATCAGCAGAAAAAACTGTTCTAGTCTCAGTTGTGGTCAATTTCATGCTCTCCAGAACTTACACTCCTTCTGGGCCATTTTCATGGATGGAAAACGGGTATTTATCACCCAAGTCAACTGTGGCCTTTATCACCACCTTGTGAAGTTGTTGCATTTGACTTCTTTGAAGTTGAGGAAGGGACTAGTTGATTATTATGAAGTGGGAAAGACTGAATAGAAGGATGGTTTCACAGTCCAAGTTAGTGGGAGTGTCAGATTTCAGAGGCTGATTCTTTCATCTTCACACAGTCCCCACCGTTCTCAATTCACTATAATGTCTTGGAGGGCATTTATGAGGGCAGCGTCTCTCAAGACAATGTGAGGCCCCAACTCTGTAGTTATAAACATGAGTATAAATACACTGGTGACAGTATGTTATAGTAGATGGCCTGGGTGCTTCACAGAGACTTCTTAATCATAAACTGTGCTTCTATTTTATGATTGTGTGTGTTTTTTTTAAAGTGAGTAGGTTGAGGTGGGAAAAATGTAAAAGAATTTGAGAAGATGGTTGTGGAGGGGATGTTTGTTTACTCCTTGCCAGCTCAGGGACTCCTGGCTGAACCTCTCCATAGATTCCTGATCCGATCTGGAGAGCAACTGGGGAAGTAAGATGATAGATGAGAGCCAATCCCTGTCATACAAGTGGGTAAGAGGGAGTAGGTGGTTAATGAGTAAACATCTTTATAATAGGAGCTGAAGTTTTCTCCAGGACAAAAGACCCGACAACATCTGCTCTTGGCGATATTCTGAGGCTGGCCTATCAGAAAGTGGGGAGCAAGTCAAGGAGAGAAACTTAGGATGAATATAAGTTTATCCTTTCATGATCCTAGTAGAAACAAGTTCACCTAGTACATGTGGAGTTTCCCAGTCCTTCTGGTCTACCTGACTATGGTTAGAAGAGACGCTTCTGTTAAAAACACTGGAGAACACAAGTGCGTGGGATCAAAGGTCCTACATGCAGGTGAGTTGATGGGGTGATCTTCATATCTTGTTGGTGTGGAGCTGAATCATTGCAAAGAAATCTTTGCAAGCTCTGAAATGTTAGAGGGAAAGAGGTAATAATCACGTTTCCTGTGTTTGATGGAGTCAAAAGCTCAGTAAATATCCTTTCAAATCAGAGTGATTATTGGTTCCATCAATATTTGTTTAGCACTTATTAGGTGTCAGCAGTGATCTGGGCATTAGGGATAGAATAATGAATAAGAGCGGAATGTGCCCGCCCTCACTGAGCTAATGTGTTCTTCCATGACAGCAGCTAATTGAAGACATGGCTCCCACAGACAGTCACATGCATTTTTCTGGACCCCTACCGGCTTCAAGCCTTTGGATGGAGAACATATGTGACCTGAGCATGAGACTTCTCATGCTTAAGTCACTGTATAGCCTCAAGGGTCAAGATACATGGATGAAGGCTTCACACTGGAAAGGTCCGTTTGAGTCTCCTGACCTCTCCAAGCTGAGCCACTTGACCTTGCTAAATTAAGGGAATGGGAACCCTCGATCACTCCAGGGTACCCCAGGCTCTACCTAGGGTTTGTTTGGAGCAGCTGTGATTATTGACGACTTCACGTCTCTGCCCTTATCTGGGGCTTGTTGTATACGGCCCTTGGTCTAGGCTCTGCCCAGGTGTATCCTCTGGCTGGAGTTCTGATGACCACATGAGGCACTCTTCTGCAGAGGCAAAAACAAGATTGTTGGTGAGCTGGCAGAGTGGGCTGTTGGCCCACTGCAAGGATGTTGGCTGTGACTCAAAGTTACCAGGAGTGGGCAGGGGAAACCCTCCTTTATGAAAACAGCTGAGGGTCCTTAAGGAAAAAGAACAGAGACTTGTAGTGGGGAATCTGAAATTCTGGGCAAAAATAGACCTGGAAGGAAAGCAAGGGCCTAACGTCCGGGAACTAGGTCTGCTGGGAACTGCTGGAGAAAGCGCCAGCCAGGGGCGCCTGATCAGAAAGCCGAGGACGCTGCTTCCTCTGTGCTGAAGCAGCTCTGCAGGCTGGGCGTGAAGGTGCGCGTGTAGTTACGGGAACTCTGTGTTCTGTATCCCTCCCCCGAAGAGGACAGTTATCTGACAGCCTTACATGCTCTTCTGAGGATAACAGAGCAACAAATTGGAATATATGATCTACTCAGAAAATCGAGAACATGTGGCTGTCGTGGCGGAGGGGAGGTGATGCTTTGTCCCCATTCCATGTGGAGGGATATTCCTTCCATCTCCTGTTTGCCTTACTCTTTTCTCTTATTTACTAATTTTTTTGAAAACATGGGAAGGTGTGAGTGGTACCAATTTTTCCATTGATATTTATACTTCATATTGTTCACATACACCTTAAAAGAATGATGAAATAATGTAGCCCTGTGTATATTTATAAGTTAGTATCTAAATGCTTTCATCCTAAGTTTGAAAAAGTCTAGTTCTTGGTAGTAAATGAGACAAATATACAATATTCTGCAAGTTGGAATAAGATGATGATTGATGACAGTTGGATAAATATTATGTGACTTGAAAAATAGGTTTTAACTATTTTATTGACTAAAATACACCAACTCTAAAAGAAATGTCATAAAATTTTATCTGCACATTTCATACAATGTGTCTTGAACAATTCAATAGTTCCACAAAGCATTCTGTTTGCACTTAGAAGAACAGGTGGCAGTGACCTAAATTGCTTCGGCTCTTCTATATTCAGAATATCACAGTGCGCGTGCAAATGTACTGTTCCTGACAGCAAGTTTCACCACTAACAGAAATGTCCATCAGGTGGGGAAAGGCAGGAAGTGCTATGCTGTATGGGCCTTGTTTAATCATAGAAATAGTGTTTTGTATGGTGCTGTGGGTGTATTTCAGCTGACAGCAATGAGGCACAGTAGTGTTTGAGTGAGTAAGGGACCCTAGCTTTTATAGTGAGAAAAGGACTATTCTGAAGGCAGGCTCACTCTCAGACAGATCAAGTTGAGGAGAAGGTGATGTCTTTGTGTAGGACCTTTGAAAAGAGACTCGGGGAGCTGACTGTAGAAGTTTATTGGGGGGTGTCCTTGGGAGATACACACTTAAGGGAGTGAGGAAGGCAGAACTGAGCAGAGGGAGGAACTGACCCCAAATGCAGCTACCACTGGGGTCTGGGTGTATCTGCAGGAGCTCCATAGCTGGAGTGGTCCTCAGAGTTCGCCCAAATTTTGGAAAAGGGGCTGAATATATGTGTTCCTGCAGAAGCCAGTCGATGGTGACAGTGGTTCTGTGGGAGGAGGTATAGGCTTGGGCAAGGCAGTAAACCACTGTAAACCATCAGCAGTAATACTTACATCAGCCGGAAGATGAGTAACTCTGTTCCAGGAGGATCTGGGTGGAACGCGATAGTGTCTGCTCTGAGCTAAACGTTTGTGTCCTGCTGAAATTCAAATGTGGAAGTCCTAACCCCCAAGGAGACAAGAAGAGGGGGTAGGGCCTTTGGGAGGTAATTAGGTTATGAGAGTGGAGCCCTCACGCACGGGATGAGTGCCCTTAGTAAAGGGACCCCAGAGAGCGCTCAAGCCCATTTTCCACCATGCGACTATACAATAAGAAGTCTTGGCACTCTGCAACTGGAAGAAGGTCCTCATCTGACCTGGACCGTACCGGCACCCCGACCTTGGACTGCCAGCCTCCAGAACGGTGAGAACCCAATATCCATTGTTTATAAGCCACCAGTCCATGGGGTTCTCTTATGGCCACCCAAACAAGCTACCTAAGTGTCACTGCAGTCATGACCGCTGCTGCTGCTCAGATCTACTCACGTCTTATAGTAAGTTTCCCCTGTGTGGTAAGAATTTCTCTAGGATTCTGGCTGGTCTTCTTTCCTGGCAGTTACACGAGAATCATTGTTAGAAGTACCACTCCCTCGGCTGCAGTTGCTCTTAAACGGATACGCGTCATCCCTCTTATCCTATGTCTGTTACAGATCCCTCACCCTCGGCTGTCTCTGCTGGTGCAGGCAGATTGCCTGATGAGGTGACCCAGACTCTCTCCGCGGAGGGCTATTCGTCCCTGGCTACCCTACCCTTGGAAGGCCATGGCTGCTGTGCTTACACTCTGATGATCATTTTAAACAGGGCACAGGACCACCTAAAGATGCCTTAGTGTGTTCCCCAAGTGCCCAACGTATCTTTCCTGTGCCCACGGTGGAACGGCAGCAGTAACACATCCTAAAGATCAGGTCCTAGAACTGACAGTATGGCATCCCTTTTCCTCACCTGCTGGTCCCTTGGCATAAGGAGCCTGAAGTTACTGGATGGAAGCCACAGACTGCATTTCCAGGAGACTCTCGATGTGTCTTCCAGGTTCCTACTCTGGGAACTAGGACCTCTAGATCCAGAAATCGTAAAATTATACGGACATGAAACACAAATTCCTTAAGTGGTCCTTAGTGGTGATGGTGGGCAGGACCAATTCTGCTTTCAACTTTGGTTCCCAGATCCAAATATGGAACCTGTTTCGGATACAGCACCACATCGGGGCAATTATTTAGGGAGTACCACATCCTGCCTGATGGCTCACTGTTCACACAGAATGGCGTCTGTAAGCTGGTGCCTCAACTGTATTTTTAGGAGCCCTTTCCACTGTCTTTCAGGCCAGTGGTTCCTGGGTGGGTGCTGCTTTTGTTTGCGAGTCCCTGTTTGTGGAGCCAACATTCTATCAGTACTCAGATAGTAGGACTGGCTGGCGCCCTGTGGGCAGGAAAGGCAAATCCATACTTGCACCATATGTCTATGACTGAAAAATAAATCATTTCCTCTTCCTGGATGGAAAGGGTTCAATGTAATTAATTGTCGCCAAGTGGCTGGTTGGTCACTTCACAGACTGATCAATATGGGGGATTACTGTTGGTCTCTGTTACTGACAGGCTGCACGTGCAGTAGAAGTAGGACCTCGATCAGCCTTGGGGAGCAGGAACCCTGCTGTTGGGCCCGTGCATACCCTCCGTCCTGGCCACCAGGGCCACTCGTCCTTGGGCCCATGGTGCCACAGTTGAGATGGTTGATGATTAGCTGGGTGAGTTGCTCTGTGTGTCTGTGCCTAAGTACTTGGTATGGATTGGATTATGCACCTTATACACTTATATGTTGAAGCTGTAACCCTGAATTTGACTAGCTTTGAAGATAGGTAGTTAAGGTTAAATAAAGTTGTATGGGTGGGGCCCTAGGGCCCTAACCCAGTACAATGTTTCCCCAAAAATAAGACGAAGCCGGACAATCAGCTCTAATGCATCTTTTGGAGCAAAAATTAATATAAGACCTGGCCTTATTTTACTATATTATGTTTACTATATTATATATTTACTATATTATATATATAATTACTTATATTTACTATATTGTATTACATATATATGTATTATTTTACTTATAGTGAAATAAGACTAGATCTTATAATATAATATAATATAATATAATATAATATAATATAATATAATATAATATAATATAATATAATACTGGTTCTTGTATTAATTTTTGCTCCAAAAGACGCATTAGAGCTGATTGTCCAGCTGGGTCTTATTTTCGGGGAAACACTGTAGGACTGATGTCCTCATAAGAAGGAGAAGAGACACCAGGGATGGGCGTGCACAGAGAAAAGACCAAGTGAGGACACAGTGAGAAGGCGGCCATCTGCCAGCCAAGGAGAGAGGCCTCAGGAGAAACCAAACCCACCGACACCTTGATCTGGGACTTGCAGCCTCCAGAATTGTGTGAAAATAAACTTCTGTTGTTTAAGTCCCCAGTCTGTGGTACTTTGTGAGAGCGGCCTGAGCTTCTTCCATGGTGGCTACTTTCTGGAGGACATGACCATGCCATACAAATATCTTCACAGGTTGTACCCACGTGTGTCTACACACCTCATCTCCAGGCCTCCTCATCTTCTGATCTTTCAATCTTTTTATTTTTCTCCTTGACCAGCAACTAAGCCATCCCTCACTGCCCATGACTCCGTATATACTCTAACCATTTCTTCTTCAGCAAGTGCATGACCAGGAGCAGCACCCAGCCTCCACCTGCCAGGAGGCTCTCCCCTCACCATTGCCTTTCAGAGCCAACCCTGAGTGGGGGTGTCACGCAGCAACAGACACTCCAGGGGCGGGGCAGCTTCTATGACAGAGGAAGGTGGATGTGGTGGTGGAGGGGACAGGGAAGCCAGCTGCAGGACACCTGATCCTCACCTCCATGAGCCTCAAGAAACCCCAGGCCCAAAGCTGTCAGGCCTTCTAATCCCCAGGTATCAATGTGAACTTTCTCCATTTTTACATGTTGGCTCAAAACATTTTAAGAAAACACATGCCTGCCACAGTCAGGGGTGGACAAAAGGCCTCAATGGATTCCTTCATTCTTAGGGACCCATGAATGGCTGTAAGTCTCTGGAAATCTCCAAAAGACACAGGGACCTGAGAACTTGTGTGTTTTTCTTGTCCTTAAGTTACATCAGTGTTCAGACAGCCCCAAATGTTAGGAGTCTCTGCCTCATGGTGAGGTGTTCGTTGTTTTGTTCCATTTTTCATTTGTTTATTTATTTGTTTGTTTTTCCGTAGAAGGCTTCTTAGACCTATGTGCAAATATCTCCTGGAAATTTTGCCTTCTAGTAGTTGATTTTACGTTATGTGTATGTTACGTAAGCTCAATTCTGGCTTCTTGTTGTTTTCCTAAGTATGGGCCAGAGAAGGTTCTGGTTAGTCAATGAGATTAATGCCTTACATCTGTTCTCTGAAACTGGGCATTTTTACCCTCAGAGCACATGGCCCTGCACCAGAGGTGACATGAAGACATAGGAAAGCTATAGGCACAATTGCCTGGGGCATCCATTTTTTTGAGATTTGGGGAAATTGCTAATTTTACGTTGAATATAAAATAGACATGGCTATATTATAGAGTGGAATGTAAAATTCTCATGAATTGTTAACATACATACAAGACTTCAAAGACATTCCATGCTAGTTATAGGGCTGCTCTAGGCTGTCACTCCAGATCTGGGGTGCCCGGCCACCCTCCTTTGCAGCTGGAGGTATTCAGCAGAAAATTCTGATAAATGCTGCCCTACATACACCAAGAGCCTGCAAAACTTTGCCTACTCTCAGTGTGGTCCATGGTATACTCAAGTCACAGGGAGCTGGGCTTATGACAAGACGGGCATTTGGGGCCCTGTGGGGATTTAGTTCAAAGTTGGGGGTAGATGTTCACAGATTCCAGGACTCCTGAAGCCACCTGGGACCTTCTGGCAGGATGTTGGTCTCCAGAACGGTCTATGTGATGCGGGAGACCACACCCGGTGGATTCCTGGCATGGACTTGCCCCTGAAGGTGAGGTGGAGCCTGGGCCTGGCCTCCCTGTCTGCCTGGCATCTGCCCAGTGTCCGTTAGCACATGATGGGCACGTGAGTTAGGCTCTCACATTTGGCACTTGTTATCCCAGCCAAGTCCTGAGCTAAATAAAGCATGTTCTGTGCTAAACACATCATCTAAAACACATTCTCAATTACATACAGAAAACAGAACCCTAGGAGAACACACTGCATAGGTTTTACATATGTGGGTATCTCTAAGCGTCGGACTATATGACTGGGCGTGGTCTGCCAAGTGTGTTTAAAATCCCAGGACTGTGGAAGGCTGGCTCTGACGCCTGGATCATGCAGAACAAACCCACAGTCTGGTAGAGGGAGGGTCGGAGGAGACTGAGCTCAGAGATTTCAGTAATCCACTTTCTCCTCTCTTTTTTAAAATTTTTATTAAGTTTGTTGGGCTGACATTAGTTAATAAAATTATATAGATTTCAAGTGTATATTTCCATAATCCATCATCTATCCATCACATTGTGTGCTCACCACCCAGAGTCAGTTCTCCTTCCATCGCCATATATTTGACCCCTTTACCCTCTTCTCCTGCCCCCTCCCTCCTTATCCTCTGGTAACCACTACACTGTTGCCTGTGTCTACGAGTTTTTGTTTTTTTAACCAGGAACCCCTACATTCATGCCAACTTGTCTGCCAGTGAAAAGTAGGAGGCAGCAAAGAATCAGGTTTGATCCTGCCTTGAGCCTTCTTTGTGGAGGTAAAAAGAGGCTGGGCTTCTGGATTCACTGCTCCTGGCTGGGCAGTCTTGAGCAATATTCCCTTCACATGCTCTTACCCCTGTTCCTGCGTCTATAAAGTGGCGATTGGATGAATACAAATAGTAATAATAGCTGTCAGGGAGTTAATTCAATGGTTGCGTGTAAACCCTTACCAGGGTGCCTGGCACATTGGAAGTGATCAATAATCTGAAGGCTGTTTGTTTGTTTGTTTGTTTGTTTGTTGGCTTGTTTACTTGGCCACATCACAGTTTCTAGTTGCCTTGATCAGAAGGTTGATGAAGGCAAAGGAAGGAGGAAGGACAAATGGACCACACAGGTGAATCCTGTGAAGCCTCTGCGCCACACACGTGCCTGATGAGACTATTAGATTGGGGTAGGACCCGGGAACAGGATGGCTGAGGGGAAGGACTCAGAGATGCATGGTGGTTCCTGCCTTCAAGGAGCTCAGTTATTGGGAGGAAAGAACGAGGTTTTAAACAAGGAGAGACAGTGGCGTTTGTCATAATCTAAACTAGAGGCTTGTAGAAGGTGCTGAGAGAAGGTAGGAGAGGAAATTGAATGAATAGCTGGGAGGAAACAAGGTGAACTTGGGCACATGGGGAGCAGAAGTGCAGGTCTGGGGAGCAGGAATGTGTGGGGGGTGGGGGTGACGGGGTAACAGGTAGATGGAGGGAAGGAAGGGGAGTTGCAAGAGGTCCCTGAAGATTGAGGCTGGTATTTGAAGGGTGTAGATCTCTTGGCAGGCACTGGGCTTCCCCATGGATGGAAGGGAAGGGAATGGGGTACCTGGCAGAGGCAAGTGAAAGGTGCAGGCAGGCTCGTGACCTGGGTCAGGGCAGGGGCCAGGGCTAGGGCACAGTGTTGGAACAAAGGACTGACTGATTCTAGTTCCAGGGGCTGACATGACACAGATCATCTCAGGACCAAGGTCCTGCTGAGAGTCCCCAGGTGGCTCCAGGAATCCTGGAGTGCATGAGCCCCTGTACCCTACTTGGAACAAAATCTCCATAAAACCCACATCGCCTCCAAATACCTGTCTTGTAAATCCAGCTCCTTGTGACTTGACTAAACCATGAGAAACTGAGGGTGACATCGTGATTGAAAATGACAATCCCTACACCTGTGGAAGCTGAGTGCCAGTCATGGGCTTGGTGCAGTAATTGAGGGTTGAAGGCCATGCTGCTGGGATGTCGGGACAGTGTGACTCCAGGAATGACATTTTATGAGCCCAGTGAGATGGTCTGGGCTAGACTTCAGAGCAGACCCACCAGCTGGAAGGCTGAGCCAGCAGGGAACGGACCCAGAGGTCCTTACAACCTTGCTCCTCAAACTGCGGTCTGTGAAGCAGCCCGGGCAGCCCCTGGGAGCTTTCAGAAATGCAGAGTCTTAGGCCGATTGCTGTGTCAGCATCTCTGTGATTTCCCTCATGATTGAAAGACACACCTTCTCCTCTGGTTTCAAGCATCACGTCCTCCCATGACATTACAGGAGCCAGAAAGCAGCGAGGGTCTACCAGTGTCCTAGGGCTGCCAGAACAAAGTCGCACAGACCGTGGACTAAAACAACAGAAACTTATTGTCTCACAGTTCCAGAGGCCAGAAGCCCAAGATCAAAGTGTCGGCAAGGTTGGTCCATCTAAGGTCTCTCTCCCTGGTTTGTAGGTGGCCATCTTTTTCTCGTGTGCTCATGTGGTCCTCTCTCTATGTGTGTCTGTGTCCTAATGTCCTCTTATAAGGACACCAGTCATTTTAGACTAGGGCTCATTTTAACTTAATTACCTCCTTCTTTAAAGACTGTATCTCCAAACACAGTCACATTCTAAGATACTGGGGGTTAGGAATTCAACATATGAGTTTGGCAGGGACACATTTCAACCCCTAACAGGCAGCTAGGGAAGTGATAGAGCTCTCTTTACATGCCTCTTTTCTTCTATCGGGGAGGAAAAGTCTCTCCCAGATTCCTTCCCGCGTGGTGCAATGTCTGGATCATATGGTCATCCTAACTGCAAAGGATGTTGAAAAAAGTATCTGCCTTCTTTGACCTTTATAATGGGAGGGGCACATGGGAGGAGGGAGTCGGTAAAGGGTTTAAGAGAGGAACCCAAGCAGCGTCTTCTCCCTTCACAGCTTTGTGACCTTGGGAGTGCCACTTAACCTTAGTTTCTTTAACTGAAATGAGGGGGTTGGATTGAATGAGATCTATGGTCCCTTTCAGTGCAAAGGAATTTATTCTAGAAATGCAAGCCCCATTGGCATGCCCAACGTGCATGGGCAGAAGAGGGTGACTAATTCAGGGGAGTCCCCTGCTTGGGATTTTGAAGCACCTGGGAGCTGGTCGGTCTGCTTGGACGGTTTCTCTTCCTCGGGGCTGTATAATCAGCCACGTGTCTGGAGCAGCTGAGCTTGTAGGCATTTCAGGGGCCACTGACTAAAGTCCAAGGTTGGGCAAAGTACAAGGCAGAGCCCAACTGTTAGCGGTCAGGGGGGCTGTGCTATTAACCCAGTGCCTTGGGGAAGGTTGTGTAGGACTCAGAAAGTCAAATGATGAACAAAGAGACTGTGTTTGTTTCAACTGAGATTTCCGGCTATCAGGGGGAGGGAAGGTGTATTTGCTAATCTCCTTTCTCTTCCCCTCTCCTGATCTTTTTCTAGGATGGACTGTTACATCTGCCCTAGAAGCAATGGGTCATGGGGTCAGGCTCTGGGATTAACAAACCCAGATTTGAAAGCTAGCTCAGCCACTTATGCTGTTTCCCCAAAAATAAGACCTAACTGGACAATCAGCTCTAATGCTTCTTTTGGAGCAATAATTAATATAAGACCCGGTATTATATTGTATTATATTATATTATATTATATTATATTATATTATATTATATTATATTATATTATATTATATTAAAGACCCGGTCTTATTTTACTTATAGTAAAAGTAAAATTTACTTATAGTAAAATAAGACTGGGTCTTATGTTAATTTTTGCTCCAAAAGATGCATTAGAGCTGACTGTCCAGCGAGGTCTTACTTTCTGGGAAACGTGGTACCAGCTAGCCAGCCCTAGACAATTAGCCTTTCAAACTTCAGGTCTACTATCTGTAAAATGGTGCCATGATGTTTCCTAAAGTGTTTTGATAACGAAGCAACTTGATATGTGTGTGGTGTCAGGCCTAAAATTAAGGTTCAATATTATGTGTTCCCATCATCTGTTCAAATCAGGAGGGATTCCAATGGCTGAGCCCTAGTTCCCTCCCCATTGTGCTCCTGCAGATAAGATCCCCCAACCGGCAACCGTCCTTATGAAATGGACCAAGTGCAATTCTTGCTTATCCCTGAGTAGTGGGCATCATTCAGTTCCCTGCCAATCACATCCCGGCGCCTGCAGGAACCAGGGGCCCCCCTACCCTCTTGTTACTATAAAGCCTGCTCCCAATAGTCTCAGCTTGTTCCCTGGGTTCCTGAGTGTGACCCCTGTGTGGCCCAGTGTGGGGTGCGTGTCTTCGTCCCTGGGCTGTGAGCGTATGTGACTGATAAACTGCTGTTCTCATCCGTCCAGAGACAGATGTCGTGAGTTTGCTCACCCCCAGAACCCTAGGGAGGGAATCCCTTTCTTACCCTTTGGGTGACTAAGAGGCAATCAAAACAGAGTGTGACATCCTTAGACACTGTGAGACACAAACGTTAGCCATGCTATTGTTATTGTTAGTTTAGAGAGGAAGATGACAGTTGGGATTTCTTTCAGTGAAGTTTGATCAGTGTGTTTAACATTAGTCTCAGGCTCTTCTAGGGAACTTTCCTGGAACTTCCTTAGCTAATATAGAGGTATGTTAACATATGCCTAATGAGCAAATAACAGCCGCGTGTTTGAGGGCCACACTGAAAATCAAAATCATGGAATCGGGAGATCTGAGTGTCTGGGGTGGGAAGGAAGGAAGTAAAGACATGACAGGTTTTATGATTCACCAGTGTCACAGCCAGTTCTGTGTCAGAGTCTAGATCTCAGGCGTCCTAATCCAGCCATTTTCCCTCCACCACAGACATGCAGGCGAATTAGGAGAAACAGAATCACAGAGGTAACTGTAGGAGATAAGCATCATGTGGTAAATCAGTGCCTGCACCTTGAGTTGGCCACACAAGAAAGCCAGTGGTGCTAATTGTAGGTCCTAATTGTCACAAGCTCCATGCCACCAATGGGGGGAGGCGGGGTGGGGAGGCTGTGGCTCCTTGGCTCTGCTTCACATCATACTTGTGCTGGGGCTGATGTTCCATTTAAAAGTCCTTTTCAAATAAAAACAACACTGTATCTCAACCAGGATGTCATACTTCACCAGTTTGGTGTCTCAACTTGAACAACTTTAACAATGCCCAGATGAAAAGGAATGTCACCCTTCCCCTGGCTCCTGGGCTACACTCCCTGGAGGCTGAAGGGCTTCACAACCCTGCTCGTGGCAGCTCAGAATGAGCATTGCTGCACTGCTCATGTGTCTGTCCAACTCTGGGAGGATCTCCCCTTCTCACTGCTGCCAATAGCTCCTAGGGCCTGGAAGGCTAATGGCACATGTCCAGCTTGACCACACTCTCCAGCTGTCTCCAGTAGCTGCTTTCTATGGCCACTGAAGCCAAATATGGTGTCTGGCTGCTGAAACGCCATCAGCCTGAGAAGCAATGGCTTGATTGAGCCTTCATCTATGGCCCTTACCCTGCCTCTCGGTGCAGATCCCACAGTGGGCTCAGCAGGGGTGGGCCACATTCCAGTTGGACTGGACCCCGATGTGACACCTTTATAGGCACTCACACAACCAGTTCCTCAGGGTGCAGGCCTGTCACCAGTATGGCCGGATTGATGACGTTTCTGGCATCTGCAACCTAACAGACTTAGAAATCCCACTACCCTCTAGTCCCACTACCATCTCTTCCATAGTGAGCACTCTCTCATCCAATAAAAAAAAAAAACTATTACTCTATGGTGCTCACTGCCATAGACGCTGCGGACATAGGAGGAGAGGACAATCCCAATCCTCATGGAGACACTGTTTCCAGCATTATTGCCATTTCCTGCTATTGGGCTTAAATCAAGACCAACCTCACTTGCCCACCATGTTTTATGCAAAGAGAAGTTTGTCTTTCTACCATCTCTACCTGATTCTCTCCTGTTTTATCCTACCCTCCTATGCAAACTCCCAGGGTTGTATCAGCGATCAGCATGGTGTATCATACTGGGCAAACCAGGAGGTTGGCAGGGGGTGGTTACAAGGCGGGGATGCTGTAACCCCACGTGCCTACACAACCAGGACCCCTGTCTCATGAGAATTCATTTCCTTTGTATCATGTCAAACGTAGCTTATAATTTACAGGAGTAAATGACCAGGAAGGCTCCAATGCTCACCTTGGCATCTCAGTATGTAGCTTCAGGTCAGGGGCCAGTCTACTCAGTTTGAATAGAATAGGTTGGGCTCCCTTCATTTGCTCATGAGCCCAGGGAATATTGTAAGAAGGAACAGTCACATCATTACACTTCATTAGCCTGTTCCATGATAAATCATCGAAGCCCATCCCCACCCCATTTTAGATGCAATCCATCGTTCCATCCCCCTCAGCTACCTACAAACCTATTCTGGGGTAATGGAGTGTGTATGTGTTTTAAAATACATCCACAGGTTCTTTGACACTCTTGGAAAGGTGGGATCTATTACCCTCCTCTTAAGTGTGGCCCGGACTTAGTGGCTTCTTGCTAATGAACAGAGAAAAAAAATGAAGTTTACAGTGTACAACATGAGAGGCGAGGCAGTAGAAGGCGGGGTGGTTTCCTTTTTGATTTCTCTCTCTGGAAGATACTAGCTTCCATGTCATGAGAATCGCTATGGAAAGACCCATGTGGTGAGGAACAGAACTCCAGCTAATAACCAGTGAGAAACTGAGTCCTCTTATCAACAGTGTATCCTCCAGGCCCGATCAAGTCTTCAGATGACTTCAGCTCCTGCTAATGCATTGTCTGTACCCCATGAGAGACTTAGGGTCTCTAACTAAGGCACTCCCACATTTCTGACCATTAAAAACATTGAGATGATGAATGCTTGCTGTTATAAACCACAGCCTTTCAAGGTAATTTGTTATGCAACAATAGATAACTAATATAATGCTCCATTACATTCTCAAAAATGTCTAAGAATCTAGCCTAAAATCACCAGTTTTATTACTCTCAGGACATCACAATGACAGGTCTTAAGTCAGCACCTCAAAGTTTACAGTTTGTGTTCATCAGGCTAGTTAACACTACTTATTATAATAAACAATCCTCCCTTCACCCACAAATCTTAGTGGCTTAAAAGAATAAAGGATTGGTTCTCCTTTGCAAGAAGCCCAATGTACCTAGGCAATCTGGACAGACTATAGCCCAAGGTCACTGAGAGAAGGGAAGCAAGGAATGAAAGAATTAACTCTCTTGGTCAGAAAGGGACACACATTGTTCATGCTCATACTCTGTTGGCCAGAACTAATCATGTGTCCCCAACCTAGCTACAAAGGAGACTGGGAAATGTTGGGGAATCCAAGTGACAACCGCTATTGTCACTGCCAGATGACCGTATTTGGGACTTCTAATTTTAAAGCCAGAATAAATATAGTTTTATAGAAATATGTAGTCTGTCTTTGCTCTTTGTACACCAGCCTGAAGATTCAAATGGGGGATATATTAATCATAATAAACCTTATTCTCTGGATTTTGTCCATAACTTTAATTGTTCTCTGTATAAAGTCCACACCACAAATTGTTTTCCTGGGAATCCGCAGGGGATGTCTCCCAGACACCTGAGACCAGCTTCATAAGATACCCGAGACAACATTCTCTCTCTTCTCCTGCTGGGCAGTGTCTACAACTCCACTCTGAGCCCTTCCCATTAGGGTCCAATAGGGTTCGATGAATACTGTGTATCCAGCACAAAGCAAACACTGTTCCATGAAAGTGGCGATGACTGCATCTCTCCCCTTTGTGTTTTACTTGGTCACTTGGAACCTCAAGCTGAACTTTAAGCGAAAAGAGCTCTTTAGGACTCACGCATGAGTCTGTGGGCTGAGACACACCCCTGAAACAAAGATGGTGCTGTGCATTTCCCTGCCCACCTTCTGTGACACATTTCTTCCACCAGCTCTGCTCCTCCATCCAAGCCTAAGCTTTCCATAAGCAACTCCTTCATCACATGTCTTGTAAAAAGAAGGATACGTGGAGAATGGTGGAGATCATGCTGGTGGGTGATGCTAGGATTGCTCCACTCTGTCATGGCTACTAGAGATACACCATCTGGTAATTAGAGAAATCCCAGAGCTAGGTAACACTGCATGTATTTTCCAGAATCCCTGTTGAACTTCCCCATCTTTTCCCTTACTTTCCAAGAGATTTTCAAACCTATTCCTTTAGCACATTAGGCCTGCACACCTACCTAATATCTGTGTAATTCTGGGTCTTAGACTTGCCTAAAAGTGTGAACTTTCACCCAAACAAACATTGTCTGGCATACAAATTTTCTAACCTTTCCCATTGCTTTTGTTTTTTTCCTAAATAAAGTTTGAAAAGAAAAAGTTATAAAATAGTTCTCAGCTTTCCAGGAAACTTTATTAAACATTTTGATAAGTGAAGTGTGAAGAAGTTGAAATATGCAGATCTAAGTTCCCTTAAAATAGGTGAAGTCTCCTACAAATGAGAGGAAATGTGCTTTGCAGAACCGTAGTTTCATTTTTTTCTGAACCAAAAGCACTTGAAAAAAGTAGTTTGGGACTTTCAACAATTCCAAGCTGGCTGGCCTCACCCATCCCTAATTTCAAGGGAAATTAAATCCATGTGTTTCTCATTCATTTACACTCAGCTCACCAAAATACCATTCAGTAAGAGCAGTGGGATAGCTGTCCAGGCTGATTATTATTATTATTGTTAATTATTATTATTAATTTTTCAGTTACAGTTGACATTCAATATTACATTAATGTCGAGGCTGATTTTAAGCTGTGTTGTCCTCTCCTGGGAAGTGGGCTTGGCCAACGTCCCGTCGGATCAGCTGTTCTGGTCGCTGATCCGCCATGTGGAACCCACAGATCCTAAAGGACTGGAAACTCACTGAGGTCATTCACAGACATGGGAGGGCTCTGAGAGGTCAACCAGTCCAGCCCCCTGCCTCAGGGCAGCCTACGCGGAGAGCCCTTGTTATACCAGTTTAGTTCTGGTCCTGTCATCAACGACCTTTCCCTTCGGGAAAGTCCTCCTTGTAGCTGCCCTGAAAGGCTTGTGTACTGTCATAGACACTGTCCATGCATCACTCAGACGTCTTTGGACACATATTACTGGCTCTCTGTTCCTAGCTTCCAACTTCCACAAGCCTGGCTGCTCGGGGCTCAGCCTGGGGCCCTGGAGCTAACTTACTCTCAGACCGAGAGAGCAATCAGGGGTTGTAAGGAATAGTTATGTTACTCACAATGGTGTTTTTGATGATTAGTCTGGTGTAGACATGGAATAACCCCACAGAGGGGCGTATGATAATGAAAGAGACTTACACTCACAGGCCGTAGGCAGGGAGGCACCACATACCTTGCAGGAGGCCATGTGGGAGGAGCAGGGAGAGCGAGGTCCCACGGGCAAGTGCCTTTTTGGAATCAGGTGAGTTCACAAGCAAACGGTGTGAAGGGATTTCACTGTTGGGTTTGAAAGCCACCAGGTCACAGACAGAGGAGGACAAGAAGCCTGGCAGGGCCAGCCTCATCACCCTGGTACACCTGGTCACCTAGGAGGGGTGTGCAGGCTCACAGCCTATTTGTGGGTTGTCAAGCAACAGGAAAATAGGAAGCTTTGAAATTTTACAATACCAATCAGGAGTCTCAATGGAGGATGGTGAGCCCAGGATACCAGCTCTCCCCCTGGTGGCTGGCTGGATGGAAATGTTCAATGGGCCCACAGGCGGGAACTCCACAGTCACCCCTGCCTTATGTCCCACTTACAGCAATCATGGTTTTAGTCTAAATGAACTTCCTTCAGTTGCAGGATGTCTGAACAACACTCCATTTCCTTGATAGAGATAAAAATGGCAGCCCAAGTCCTCAGAAGCCCCTAGCATGGCTCCCTCATCGTGCTGCTCTCTGGTGTGAGGAGACTCTAGAGGGGCGTGTGGGGCTGGCTCTGCTTGAACATGACCCCACTACTGGGAGAATGTCAGTCAGCACTCTTGGCAAACAGCTCCAAGAGCAGGCACTGCAGATGGAGGGCGGGTCAGTTGGCAAAGGCTGACATATTATACTTACAAGGGAATATGCAAAGAGCCAGGCACCCTGGAGTGGACACATGGCAAGTACTCAACAAATATTTGATGTTGGAGCAATAAGCCCCTCCATAAAAATATGGCAAAGTGAGAAGAGTCTGGGCCGTGACCAGTAGTTCTGCCTTGGGGCCAGAACCTGCCACACACTTGGGGGATAATTCTTCTGTGGAGAAGCTATGGAGCGCAACGGTTAGGGGTGCTCAAGGTTGAATCTGCCTCTTCTGGGTATCAGCTGGGTGACCTTGGGCAAGTCCCTTAAATGTTCTATGCATTGGTTTTGATATTTGTTGTTATGGGATAATAGTAGCACTTGCCTTTTCACTGAGGATAAAATGAGTTAAAATCCTGTGCAGCTGAGAGAACAGTACCAAAGACTTAGTATACGCTTAATTAAATAAATGTTCTTGCTATTAGCAGTCTTACAGATTGATAACATTGTAAGAGGAAGCTGTGGGACATGACACAGTTGTATATGAATGAGAGAGGTGATTCTAATCACACATGGGAAGGATTTATAAAATGTTCTTTGACTATATCTTATCTAGATGGAAGAGTCTTAGTCTCGGGCTCCTTTGAGTGTGGAATTTAGACTAGCAGTTTGGGTATCACCTGGAAGCATGTCCCAAATACCAAATCTCAGGACCCATCACAGATCTAATGAGTCAGAATCTCCATTTTAACTAGCTCTCTAGTGATTAGCATGTATATTAATTTTTTTAATTCAATGTATTGTGGTAAAATTCAGATAAAATAACAGCATCCATTTAAATTGTCCTGGGGGGTGTGTGTGTGTATCTTTAGTTTATTGAGGTATAATTGACATAAGAAGTTGCTCACGTTTAATGTTTACATCTCGATGAGTTTGAACATATATATACACCCATAATTATCACCACAATCAAAGTGCCAAACTTGTCCTCATTTCCAAAAATTTCCTGTGATCTATTGTGTTTTTGTTGTTGTTTTGTTTTGTTTTTGGTTACGACCATTTAACATGAGATCTATCCTCTTAACATATTTTAAAGTGCACCACGCTGTAGTGTTGGCTATAAGTAATATGTTATACAGCCAATCCCTAGAATTTAGTTTTGGATGATGTATAGGCCGATGAACCATCACCACAATAAAAATCAGAACTTTTTATCACCCCCGAGTCTCCTCATGCCCTTTTGTAGTCCATTGCTCTCTCCACTCCCGACCCCTGGCCGCCACTGACTAGCTTGTGTTATTGTAGATTATTCTGAATATTTCAGAATTTTCTATCGATGTAATCATACACTCCATCCTCTTTTCGTCTGGCTTCTTTTGCTCATCATAATGACTTGAGATTCATCTATATTGTTGTCTTTATCCGGAGACTATTAATTTGTATTATATTCCATTGTATAGGTGGATCACATTTTATTCATCTGTTCACCTACTGATGGACGTTTAGGCTGTTTACAGATATCCTGGCTATTAGAAACAAAGCTTTTATGAACAACGATGCTTAAGTCTTTGAGTGGATGTACGTTTTCATTTCGCTTGGGTAATGCCTAAGGATGGAATGGCTGAGTCTCGGCTTGCCTGAACATTAGACGTTTGACATTTGACAATCCCGCAAGCCTCTGGGGTTGTGAACTTTCTGAAGTCTTTTTTCTCTTTCTTCTTTAGTTTGGATAATTCTACTGATTTATATTCAAGTTCATGTATCCTTTCCTCTTTCACTTCCATTCTCCTATTGAACCCATGTAGTAAATTTTTTATTCCAGATATATATATATATATATATATATATATATATATATATATATATATTTGTTTGTTTGTTTTGTTTTGTTTTTTTGTTCCAAAATTTCAACTTGGTTCTTATTTATATATTCCATGTCTGTGTTGTGGTAGTCTTAAATGTTCTTTTTTTCATTCATTACCATTGAATTTTCTCTACCTCACTAAGCATAGTTTTAACAACTGTCATCTTAAGGCTGACCTCTGATAATCATCTTTCTTTTGAGAGTAGGTCACGTAGTCCTGATTCTTATGTCATTTAATTTTGTATTGTATCTCGAACACTGTCAAAGACATGTTTTAGGGACTCTGAGTTCTGTTCCCATAAAGTGTGTTAATGTTTCTCTTTTAGCAGGCAATCAACTTTGTTAGAGTTAAACTTCAAACTTCATCTCACCTGTGGTTGGTTGTGCAGTAGCTTGTTCTCAGTTTGGACTTTGTAATCTGCCCCATGTGTGTAAGGTTCAGTGGTCACCCACAGACTTTTCTAGAGTTTATGCACAGAATTAGGAATTCCCATTTCATGGTCTCTTCTTTCTTGGATTCCCCCACCCTCCAGTAGCCCTGGTTCCCCTGAGCACCTTCCTCTCATCCTGAGCCAGAAAAAGGTGACATTTGATTGGAGTTTTAGTTGACCTATGACACACCACAACTGCAATTGTCTTTAGGACAAAGCTGAAAAGATGGAAACTTCCCCTATGCTTGTAACTTCCTGTGAGTTTCCACTCACCTCAGAAATTTACTTACTTTTGTTCACTCTATAGAATCCTTGAGTAGTTGATTTCATGTATTTTTTTCCAGTTTATATACCTATTCTCTGAGGTAGAATACGTTTGTTACCACAAACAGAACTATTGTTTGTGTTTTTTCTATTTCATTGATTTCTGTCTTGTTTTAGTATTTCCTTCTTTCCATTTATTTTGGTTTCAATTTACTTTTATTTTTCTAACTTTTTGAGGCTGGAGCTTAAATTATTTTTAGATCTTTCTTCTTCTCTAAAATAAACACTTGAAACCATAAATTTTCCTTTGAGCACTCTTACGAATCCTATCTATTTAAAATTTTGATGGTTTGTCCATAGGGGGTTTTTTTGCATTACTTTCGATTTTTTAAAAATTTTGCTTCAAAATATTGATTACTTAGCTTTTGAGCACTCCTTACATTTTGCACCTGAGGCAAATGTCTCATTAGCTCACCTCCCCCAAACCTAGTCTCTTTAGAAGAACCAGTGGGCAGCCACTTACTTAAGGGAGCCAGGGCCTGGGAACAGCCGAGTTGCAAGGCCTGGCCTGGAGATACAGCTGAGCAGTTGTGGAATGTTATTCAGAGGCTTGGTAAGTTGTCATGACTCCAAGGAAACCTCCTGCGAGGTGGGGAGTCAATAAAGTGCCCAGGAACTCTTATCAGGAGCATCCTAGGCATGTCAAGAAAGCGGTTTACACAGGCAGCCAGCAGACCCCGCAGCCATTAGGAACTTCTCAGTCGGAGGGAGAAGCATAAACGAGCCTCAAAGGCTAGAAGAGGAGGAAGCATTTAGGGAACTGCTAATAGTGCCTGATGTGTGCACGATGCTTGAAGACGGAGGACAGAGGGAAAGGGTGAGAAGGGAGAAGGCATTCAGGAGCCAGATCAAGAAGTTAGGCACATATATCAAGAGCCTGAAAAAAATGTGTGCATTCTTTGGTCCAGCAATTCTACATCTGAGAATTTATCTTAAGGAAATAGACATGTATTCTGAACGTTTAGTTGTGTTTGTTCATTGTTGATCTCAGCATTGTTCATAATAGTCAGAAATTGAAAACTAAATGTCTAACAAAAGGAAAATTGTTTTAAATAAATTGCAGTTATATTTAAAGAAGAAGAAGAAGAGCCATTAACCGCAGGCTAAACCGTGTGGCCTTTATTCTGAAGAATCAGGTTTTGAGTAAGGGAGTGATAGATTAGATTAACTCTGACCCATTTTAGAATGACCACTCTGTGTGCAGTGTGGCGGATGGATTGGAAGGGAGAAAGACGAGAGGCAGGATAGCCAGGGCAAAACTCAAGAAAACCAGGTGAAAGATGATGGGGGCCTGAGCTTTAGAATGGGAGAGAAGAAATTGACTTGGGAGCCATTTCAGGGATGGTGTGGGCAGAGATTCGTGATGGTTCACGTACTTGTGGTGATGGAGCGGGAGAAGACAAGGGGAGTCTCAGTTTTCCAGCGTTGGAAGGGGAGATGGTTTGGGAAGGAAACCAATGTATGAGAGCATTGTTCTCAGCACAAGGTGGTACTACCTGATTCAACAAAATGGTGTAAGAACATGTCCAAGTCAAAGGAAGGGTTTTCCCAACCTTTATAGTGGGAGACACACACACCACCAAATGACAGACAGAATTGTGAAATGCATCTAAAAGTCAAGTACTTTTAAGTCTTGGGAAATCAGCAAGCATTTTGTGAAAACAGTTGGGAGGGAAAGCCCAGCATATGATTAACTTGTAAAGGCTGAAACTAGCTTCCGACCATCGCAAACCAGGGTGAAAAAGACTTCCTCTGTAGTGGGGCTAATTTCCCAGGGAGAAAACTCTTTGTTCTCTACACTGAGAACCAGAAACCCTCTCCGAAAGAGTGTCTAAGAGTGTCCACTGGCATAGCTTCCGTGTAGCTACGATCAAACCAGGAAGGAAGGTCTGCTAGAGGCTGGCTTTGTCTGTCCATTCTGCCCGACTGGGAAACCCAGAACAGTTACCGTAACAGAGGAGGAGCCCTTACCTCTTCCGAGGAGAAGACTAGAAGAAGGCTTGACTGTAGACAAGCTGTGATGACATGGTAGGGCAGGATAGTGTTAGAAGTTGAATCGTGGGGCGGCCAGATGGCTCAGTTGGTTAGAGTGTGGGCTCTGAACAACAGGTTTGCCGGTTTGATTCCCACATGGGCCAGTGAGCTGCGCCCTCCACAACTAGATTGAAGACAACGAGCTGCCGCTGAGCTTCTGGAGGGGTGGCCGGATAGCTCAGTTGGTTAGAGTGTGAACTCTCAACAACAAGGTTGCCGGTTCAATTCCCGCATGGGAGGGTAGGCTGCGCCCCCCGCAACTAAAGATTGAAAACGGCGTCTGGACTTGGAGCTGAGCTGTGCCCTCCACAACTGGATTGAAGGACAATTACTTGGAGCTGATGGGCCCTGGAGAAACACACTGTTCCCCAATATTCCCCAATAAAATTTATAGAAAAAAAGAAGTTGAATCGTGTCCCCTCAAGAAGACATGTGGAAGTCCTATCTCCCAGCTCCTCAGAGTATGACCTTAATTGGAAATAAGGTCTTTACAAAGGTAATCAGATTAAAGTGAGCTCATTAAATGGTCACTCATTTGATAAGACCGGTGTTCTTATAAAAAGGGAACATTTGAGCAGACACACACACACACACGCAGACACACACACACACACACACACAGAGGGAAGATGATGTGAAGAGACAGAAGATGGAGGCAGTGAATAGAATTATGCTGCCACAAGTAGGAACATCTGGGGCTCCGAGAAGCTGGAAGAGGCAGGAAGGCTCTTCCCCTACAGGTTTCAGAGGGAGCAGGGCCCTGCAGACACCTAATTTCAGACTTCACATCTCCAGAACTGTGCGACCATGAATTTCTGTTGTTCTAAACCACCCAGTTTGTGGTCATTTGCTACAGCAGCCCTAGGAAAAGAATACAGATCACATGGCCCCTTCAGAAACCTGCTTTTATCTCCTTAGTGCAATGAATGTTGCCAAATGAATATTAATTAATGCAGAGACCACAACACTCTAAGGGCCTGGCTTGGTAATCAGGTGACTGTTAAGAGTCTAGTTTGGCTGAGTAAATATTAAATGAACTACCCACCGAAGGCGGTAAAGGCTGTGCTCGCCTCCCCCGCCCCACCCTTTGCCGCGGGGAGCGCTGGCGCATGCGCTGTGGTGTTCTGCTGAGTCCCACTCAGGGGAGGTGAAGATGCTATGGCTCCTCGCCAAGTCCGCCTAGCTCCGGGTCCGGCTCTGCTTGCACCCTTCTTTCCGGTGAGAAAGGCCCAGTATTTCATCCTCTTCCATTCCCGTCTCAGCCAGCGTCCTTGTGCTAGAATTCCAGACTTAGTTTTTCGCCCCAGAAATGAGGTCTTGCCTTGCTTCCTTTCTTCATTGACCCCTGCTAAGAACAGGTCCTGCCCCTGATGTGGGGCCCCGGGTCTGGGTCCCTGCGTCTCAGACTTCACTCCCTGATCCCATTCTTTGTTGTGCAATCATATGCTGCATTTCTTCCCATTTGCGCCTCCTTTACCCACCTGCCCATGAAGTGGGGAGATTCGCAGACGCTCTTCCCTGGCATCAGGAACCCTCTGTCAGAATCTCCATCTCCCGTCTGCTTCCCTTGTACCTGGCCCTGTGTCTCTAGCTTTTCTTGGTGTCTGAGTCCCGATGGGTCCTGCTCCCTCTGCAGTCATTATTACAGCAGTGACTGCGTGGGCTGGGGCCACTCACTTGCCCCCATCAGGCCCCATGTGCTCGGTATCAAATTCCAGAGAGCTGATTCTGCAGTATTTGCTTATCTCTACAAAGCTCTCTCCATCTCTGGGCTCAATCAGCCAAGACCGTAAAATGATTACCTATCTTAGCGTTTCACTGAAGAGCCCAGTATAAATCCTTACAAATCAGGTTTCCAGAGCTCAGCCAAACCATCAGTGGGAATGGAAAGTCCCTGCTCTATCCACTCTAGCAAAATCCTGACTGTTTGCATTGCCACTCTTCAGCATTAATTCAACACCCATGGGTCGGGTCTGTGGCGACAGAGCAACTCAATCATGGTTTGGTTTTCACTTGATAAAAACACTTGAGGGCCAAGCAAATGCTTCTTTGCTCCAAAAACATCAACCACAACCCCCCTAGGCTTCTTTGGGTGCTCTGTGTAACTGCCCTTCTGGGACAGAGCTCGGGGTAGAAGATGGGCTGTTTTTCGCTTTGGTCAGTTCTGGGTTTTACTCCTGGCTCTGTCACTTACCAGCTCTGTAACTTTGGAAAAATTACTTACCTTCTCTGAGTCTCAGTTTTATCATCTATAAAGTGGGGATTCTAACAATGCCTGCCTGTTTTGAAGAGATGTGATACAATCATAATAAATGTAGGGAACTTTGAACCAAACGAGTTACATTTATTTGGTCACCACGACCTTTGTCTGGTATTTCTCGATCTTGGCCACCCCCTTGTCTATTCCTTGGTCATCTGTTTGTCCCAGTTAGATGAACTGCAAGCTTGTAGGTGTTGTTTTAATCTTGGTGAGTGGCATTCATACCCCTCTGCCCTTCCTTCTAGATTGACTGCTTCATATCACTTCTGCCTTCTGGATACTTACTCCATGTGCTCAGCCCCTGAATAGCAAACCCATGGCAGTGTGCCAGGCTTTCATATACTTCTTCCAGCCTCCCAGTCCCATGCTTCTCCTGGCTGATCCATTCTGCCATGGCTGTCGCCCTGGTTTTGACCCATCTCACATAGAAACCACCTCCACAATAAGAGTCCCATATTATAAATTCAGAGGATAGAACACTAGATCAGAAAGGAAAGACCTGGATCACTGCATTGGCTCACTGCTTCACACTGGGTGAGGCATTGAACCTCAGTGAGCTGTAGGGTCTTCTCCTGTAAAGTATAGGTAATTAGACATGTCCTACCTTCTTTCTTGGTATAAAATGGACTATTAAATATCTGAAGTTGTTTAAAGCCTTCAGAACACTGTAAGTATGAGTATTGTTTGCTCTCTGCAAATCTAAGGTGTGACCAGAAGTCATGAGATGTTTGTATATGTGCGTGTGTGTGTGTGTGTGTGTGTGTGTGGCTTGCATGAGCAGAAGAAGCATGCTGGCAACATGCTTTCCATGCCACAGGTCAGCCAGATTGGTGGTGGGGTGGGGGTGAGGAAAAGCACATTGTTCTGTGTTGGTAAGGAACTGAGTCTGTTGTCTGCAGCAGAATTGTGGCAGACCTTTAAATCCCATGTAAACAGAGTTGACAGGGAGGTGTACTGTCAAGAGCAAGAGTGTCTGACAGACTCTATTATAGAGGCAAACCAAGGAAGGCACAGAACGTGGTCCTTGGGACTGGCTGGTGAAAGCACATGTGGGACCTCACATATATTGCATGCTAGGCATTATAATGGAAGTGTTCAATTCCAATGAAGGGGTAGAAAACTTGGGGGGGAACCTCAAACAAAGTAAAAATTTCTAGGAAGAATATGGACTTTTGCATGAAAAATTAAACCATGAAACTTGTTTGTTTGACATTTTTGAGGGCAGGTGAACAAAATCAAGGATTTCTGAGAAGAGAATTATGGCTGCCAGGATGTTGTGTTTCCAACCCAGAGTCAAATGCTGCTGTGACAAATCCCCATAGTCATAGCTCCAAGGCCATGGTGTAGTGAAGGCAAAGCTGTCTTGCGTCTTGGACATGGATAACTCAGTTCTTGGCCAAGGTCACCCTACAAGGACAAGCAGATGCTTGAGATAATAGAGTAGAAAATAATATGTGTCTGAGAAATTTCGTGCAAATTAAAATTAATAAAACATGTCCTCCTGCTGAGCCTCATTACTATGTTCCAAATTACTGTGCACTTTCTGGAAAACGTTTTTTGTTTTTGTTTTTGCCCAAACAGCATCCTCAAATTTGACTTCCTACTCTATGACCAGCCTTTTTTATTTCCAATTGTCATATTCTCACTCAAAGAACAGTGTCTTGCCACCACTGAGAAGGTTGCAATGAATGAGCCAAGATTCCAAAAGAGCTAGTTCCAAAAGAAACACTGGTAGAAGGTTTGGAGCTCTGGAAGCCACTGTGTGTGTGTGTGTGTGTGTGTGTGTGTGTGTGTGTGTGTGTGTGTATGGTTTCCCCAGAAAAGTGCTTCAAGGACAACGGCTGTCCTTGGATGTGTATCTCTACTGTGTGGACTTTAAATTGTACTGCTTTATCGTCACACCCACACTGGGGCTTTCAATTTTTAAGGCTTATATAATTATGTGTTTTCTTTCTTTTAATCCATCAAAGTAAAAGAGCCATGGAATGTCAGGGACTTTGGTAAGGATGGAGGTGCTGAAGGGATGTTGTTAAACAATGACTCGATCTTTAATCATTGACTAAAACGAAATGATCAATAGAGCAGCAAGGCAAAAGGAAAAGATGAGGCAGAGATGCCATTTATTTTCTTTGATTAGAAAGGAAGAAAAATAAGAAAGGAAGCAGTTCTTTAGGCATTGATAGAAACTAACATTTTAGTAAGTTTTTAGGACCTCGTCATTCCCAAATGATTGCAGCTACCATCGTTGGAAACAGCTATTTTGAATGAGTTTATCCCTGAGTTTTCTAAGGAAATAGTAGATCTGTCTGTCTAGGGCACTCCAACACCATTACTTTTGCAATGAAATAAAAAAAAAATGATCAAGACTGTAAAATGAACTTTATTGTGTTTGCTATTGTTTCATAGATTAGAGTGATTCCATATATAGAAAAAGAAAAGTGATGGAGATAACATACAAAAACAAGAAATGGTTTGACAAATAGAGCTATGAATTTGTAGAGCATGAAAGTACATATTTAAAGCTGATATGGTATGATTGGGCTCAGTGGTGACAGAGTATACACATATCAGTTAGTCTGAGACTTCCAACACGTACCAACTAGTAGCTCAACCTTGACCAACGTGAGTCACTATTATGCTAGGGCAAATCCAAGTACAAGATTAGTTTAGAAATCAGAGGAAAGCAAGGACGTTTATCTTGTGACACAGTATAGGAATCAGAGGTAGAGCTATATATGGCAAGAGACTGAGTGAGGCGTGATCAAGACTGGTGAGGGCACAACTGCCAGGATTTACAAGTAGTGAGACTGCTTGTAAAATCTGCATGTGATTTGGGATTATGAGCTCCATAACATTCCCGTGAATTTCATTAAGTGGTATTTTGGACTGGGGCCTTTTGGACTTGAGATGTCTGTTTACCAAAGCATTCTTTTTTGTAACTTACAATTCCATGACACCCTACAGAAATAATTCTTCAAAAATAGATCCAAGTTGGCTGTTATCCTGCCTTCCTCTCCTGACTGCTATTTAATACTCTGTCAGCACACAAACACAGCTTCCTCTTGTGATATGGAAGTTTGTTTTTGTAAAAATTCCCTGATACAGTCATACTTCCTGCAATGATTGGTTTTAATACAACATCCTTCATCTTAACATTTGATTGCAGATGAAAAGTTACAGTTAAATCGTACTGAATGGAAAAAAATCATTCCTTTGAACTCCCCTCCAATCACATTCTTAGAAACTCTTTACTTTTTCTGTAATATAAGGACATTTGCAATAGTAACAATAATAATAATAATAAGCTAAGAGTTCACATTTCTTAGCTCAGAATTAACAACTTACAATTTTTCCTCCTTTTTCAGGAAGTAAGTACTCTATAATCAATTGTGATAGCTCCTTTGGATTCTAATTTTGAGTGCGTTCTACCTTTAACTTGAATATTTTTGAGGGGTGAAATTGGATATCTTAAGGGAGTGGGAAGGTTTGGATACCAGATAAGATTTGGCCTTGAATAAAGATCAGGTCAAAGTCAAGTACTACATCATGCAGTAGGAGTTGCTAAAGACAACACTTGTGATAGACTTTTAGGTTGACTCCTTCATGGTGTCACTCCTTCATGGCTTTGCCCATCCAGTGCTGGCCAGGAATATACACCCCTCGGCCTGGTTCTCCAACAGGGGGTGGGAATCAGAGCTCCTGTACCCCATGTGGAGGGGGCCTTTGAGCCCATCATTCTAGGCCTTTCCTTGATGGACAGGCTCAAAAGGCACGTTACTTCACATTGCACAGAATGTATCAAAGGCCTCCTGTGTGTGGCTGAAATTTACTTTTACTAATTGGGCAAGCCAGGAAAATATCTTCCTGGAATACTGCCTTTCTCTACTACCAGTTGCGTGAAAAGCATAGCTTCCAAATGAAGGGGTGTTTATGTATTGCTCTTCTAGAGAGGGGCGCAGTATGAGCTTATGTGAATACTCTCTGTAAGGTTGGCAGAGTTAGTGAATAAATATCCCAGACATTCAGTTAAATTTGAATTTTAAAAATTCTACTTGCCTATGCAATTTTGTAATTTATTGATAAGAACTAATACAGGATATTTAGGGCATCTTAATAAAGTCCAGACCAAATGCAGGACAAAAATCACTAAACATAGGACATGTCCTGCATACACAGTGTGTCTGGCATCCCCAACTCTGGGATTATGTCCAGAGTTATATGGCCTTTACGTACATATAGGACATCTTTGGCTTTTATTCTGGTGTATCAATGATGTCCTTTTACTTCTGCAATCAATTCTTGGAATTTTTTTTAGGAATTAACCGTCAACGCTAATCAACAGCTTTTTCTTCATCTTCTATTTTTTTATACCAGCAACCGATCAATTGAAGAATTAAAAACTCCGGTCTCTAGGTGTTGGGTTCCTGAATGTCCACGAGTTACTCATTTGGATTATTTTTAACCCACAGGATTATCTGACTTGATGGTATAGATTGCAAAGATGAAGCATAGTCAACCAAGCGCATATCAAGTTCAAAGCAAACTGAGGGCCACAGGAGAACTGACAGAGGATGAGGATGAAACGAAATGGCTGAAGCTCTATTTCTGCCTCACGTTTCCTTTTTATCAAGGCTTTAGTGGAAAAACTTTGGGGAAAAGTTGGACTTAATCCATCAGTGTTTCTTAAAGGCTAGGAAAATTGGTTCTCCTGGGAAGCCAGAAGACTATAATGACACAATCTGTTGTAATGTAAGACTAAGTGGCCAATTTTTCCCCCACAAAGAAGTTATTTTCCACTGGGAGGAGTCCCTTTATGTGAAAGTCTAGTTGATTAATTATTAGCTTTTATGTTTTACACTTTTCTCACTGCCGTCCTTACCCTGAAAACAAAGATTTTGCTTTAGATTCTCTTCCAAAAAAATCAAAACAATGCAACCATCAAAATGAAGTTTACTAACAAATACTAATGCCTCAAGAAGTGAAATAACTCCTTTATTCTTTAAAATCCCAATTAAGTTCTAATCCTACCATTTCATTGCAAATTCTAACTCTGTAGGCTCTTGACTCTGCTCCGAAGGCACTTTACTCTGAGAGCAGAAACCACTCATTACTGTCCACAGGCCCAAGGATTGGTTGGGCAGTCATTATGATTAAAGATAAACTGAAATTCACAAAGGGTACAGTGTACATAGTTAATTCATTAGAAATGAAATGTTAAGCTTTGGCCTTCGAGTGCAAGTCTTCCCAGGGGAAGAAAATTAAGTGCTCTTGGACTTCTCCAAAGTCAAATGCTGGAATTCGAGTGCACACTACAGAACTTGGAAATCAAGACTTGAAATGCTAATACCTTTCATTAAAAAAAATCCCATCCCAGAAAGCTACGATAAAATAACTTGCATTCAAAACCAGTTATTTCAAATGCTTAACAGGTAAGGGAAAGTCCAGCAAGAATGAAAGCCAAGCTTGAGAGACTGGAAGTCTTCCTTACACCACATGGTCAAATGTCTGACTCTTTGACCACAGTACAAAGTACAGGAGCAAGCCCGAGGGGAGGGGGATCCTTTACTCAGCTCTCAATGCAAGTGTCTTGTTCCTTCTTTGCTTTTTTTTTCTACTTTCTTTTTTTCCAGATGATATATGAGGATTCAAGGGAGAAAGAGTCATACTGGAATACAAGTGTCACATTTTTATATACCTTAATGTGCATTTTTGGTGTTATCAAAATCATAGTCAATTTTAAAACTGAAAATTGAATTCAGAGAAAAATCAAATAAAATCACTGTTTGAATTCATCTAAGTATCTGCTCTACTCATTCATGGTATTTTTCACTTTTAACCAGTTATTTTCGATTTCTGGAATCTCCACTCTGTGCTGTAATGTCCCCATGATTGGGGAAGGGAACCAACGTATGACTCCACTCCCACCCCAGATGTGGCTCACTGTGAAAACCAATGAGTCAATCCTTGCAATGCTTTTGGGGCCATTGGCTATTAGATGCCATCTAAGTACAATATTTTTTGTTAATGAAATAGGCATGGCTTGTGGATCACACTGATTTGCTGCGATTTACTTTGTGGTTTATCAAGTGGAATCCAGCATGGCTGAGAGGTCTCACTGAGAAGGCCTGGTGCATAGCAAATGTTTCAAAATGCAAAAGCCTGTTTCGGTCAAAAATACTCCATTAGCTTGACTTCTTAGTTGGCTGTCACACATGAATCTGTTCCAGTCAGAAGGCTGTCCAGATAGAGTCAGTTTGCCACCTGAATTCTCAGTTAGTATGTTAATACAAGAGTATTTTGTGTAAATATTAAGTAAGTGTGCCTGGAAATTGATAAGTTTCAAACCAGCTACAACTTTAAAGCTATTTATTGAATATCATGTTACAATATGATTTATTGATTTATACAAATATTGGCTTTTAAGACACTGCCTATTGATTTTGTACGTAGTGCAAAAAGTACAGGTGGTCAAGTCTTCCAAATTTGGCTGAAGTAGATATGCTAAGTGAACATAAAAAAAAAAGATTTTTCAATCTCATGCTACATCATTGTACCATATGCAATGTAAATATCCAAGATTCCTAATCTTGATCACACTCATATTAACATTGATGTAAATACTGTGAAAAGAATTTAATAGTGCAACAGAAAAACTGTAAACATGCCTGTGGCATTATTTTCCTGTCGATTATAACACAATATACAATTAAAAACACGTATGATAACTAAAAGGGCTAATATCTAACTACACTAATGTAATTTTTAAGAATATGAAACTCTAAAACAACCTGCCATGAAATTATCAGCAGAGAAAAAAAAAAAAAAAAAAACTTCCTGAATAATTAAGGACAAAATCCTCTTGTGCATTGAGGCTTCTCTTTAAATCGTTATGACTTTACCCCCATTATTCTCACCCATGCATTAGATGTTTAGTTCCAGATCAGAGGTTTTAGTCACATTTTCTATTTAATGGAATGACACTTGAAAATGTGGGAACATCAAGAGATGACCAGATTTGCTGTCATCCATATCATCATTTCAGCAATCATTTGATTCCAAACTACTTTCACTATTTTTTCTGAGTCCCATGTTCCCAATCCTATAGAACAAAATAGAAGTGAGCATTCTTTTGTGGAAGATTTGCTCTCTTAATTGCAAATGTCTTTCATTGGTAATTTCCACAGTTATGCTTGAATAGCCAGGGCATGTGTGCCTCTGTGGACACATATGTGGGCTCATGTACATCCATGCAGCGACTACACAATTATAGTCACATTCTTCAACTCAATTTGCAAGTCCATCCTGGTTGGAATGAAATGGGAATTCACCTTTTGCGTATTTAGCCAATCCTAGCCCATTCACTCTCTGTTGTAAAGAAATGCAGGGTGCCTAAATTCTGCCAAAGGCAAAATGTTACCTCTGTAACACAGAGTTGCACAAGATTTATTTACATACTGAGTGCATTCTTTACACGTTATCAGATTATCAAATTTTGTTCACGCTTCAAGGAGTCATCTGTGTATGAATTACTTATCCTCAGCAACTCTTGTTCCTCGTGTTCGCATCAACCATCTAGATTGCAACATCTGAGCATATTTCTGATTATTACGCAGCTTAAATTTTCTTCTGTACTAACCATAATCAACAAGGATGTACTTATCATGGATGAGACAACAATTACTCTCCAAAGCTTTATTTGCCTTTGGAATGTCAGTGGCAGTTCCTTTGTGGCTAAGGTATTTTAATAAGGAATGAAATGACTGAAAGGAATATTGGCCCATAATAACGAACCGAAGAAAGGACAGATCTGGAGGTCATGTGGACATGGACCCCACAGAGTCCCATGGATTCAGAAAGTTACTTGGAAAACACTGCCCAGAGAGGAGCTTTTCAGGCTCTCGTTTGTACATGAAACACTTGGGGTTCTTGTTAAGATATAGACTCCGATTCTCTAAGTCTGGGTGGGGCCTAAGAGTTTACATTGCTAATAAGCTCCTGAATGGGGCTGAGGCAGCTGTTCTGTGAGCCACATTTTGAATTAAAAGGGGCTTGTACAGTCCAACAAAATGTAATAGCATCATCTCCATTTGTATATATTTTCACAACTGTTAATTCCTGATGTGGTCGATTTCACTCTACATAATTAAATCCACTGAAAAGAGGTAAAAATGGAATTATTATATTTTGTGAGTACAGAGTCCCCGTTCTTCTTTTTCAGTATCACCAGATAGACTCGTTATATATAACATGTTCTCTATTTGAAAAAAAATGTGTTAAAGCAATGGTATAAGTGAATACTGAACCACATTTCAAGTCTCGGCCGTTATGGCCATTATGTCTTTGATACTTGAACTGAATAAATACCTTATAATATAGCTGACATCCTTGTATAGAAATACCCTGCCTTTCAATATCAGAATTGCGAAGTATGTGTCCATTCAGCAGGATGTTTTTGCAATTGCTCTACACCAAGTTCTTTGAAATGTAGCCCCATTTTAGAAAATTTGAATTTTGAGAGTTCACTTCAAAGCGTTTACCAAAGGAACGCTCTCAAACGTGGAGATTCTTGTTTAGCCACCAAATCATCAAAAGAAAATATGGGTTTTGCACGCCTATGCTGTTTTTCAGTGATTCCACACATTTTTGTTTTCGCAGCGACCTTCACGTTTGAAGGGAGTGCAGATGTGGAAACAGCACGTGGAGTTAGTTAAATCAAGGCGACACCACTGCCATCAGACGTTGCTCTGTTGTAACAGAAGAGTCCTTAGCTCTCTTTCCCTCTGATCCTCCTGCCTGTACTTCTCCTCAAGTTTCTGCTTCTCAGAATCCGCGCAGTAAAACGTGTTATCCGGGCTCTTCCGGATCTGTTCGAACTGACTGAAATCAGCCACATACTTTCCATTTTTTGAGAGAGAAACCACAGGCACAAACTCAAATCCCCAGTAGATCTCCTCGGGGATGTAGGACGTGCGGCTCTGGCAGACAGCGCTGGTGGATTCCACAGTGGCATTGAGGAGGACCACAAGTTCAAAGTCTTTCTCCTTCAGATTTTGGGGAGTGAGATCTCTCAGGGGGCTCGTCTCATCCAGCACGTGGTAGAATGTCATGGGCAAAATGAGGAAGGGACTCTCTGAAGAGGAGTCCACATGGAATTTGACGGTGGCTTGGTTGAGGAGGATCTGCTCCCCCTCCTTGGTGACGTGGGTCTGGAGGAGCTTTCCAGAAAGCTGGCACTGAATCAGGAGACTCTTCCTCATATTGGCCACCTGGATCACCAAGCACAGCTTTCCATTCTGCTTGGTGATGACAGCACAGTGGCTGAACTTGATAGTCTCTGCCCGCTTTTTGGGTCTGGCAATTTTGGCCAGGAAGGTGCCCGTGATGAAGATCTCAATCAAGGTCGTGATGACCAGCTGGGCAACCAACAGGAAAATGGCATGAGGGCATTCCTCCGTGATGGACCGGACGCCATAGCCAATAGTGGTCTGGGATTCCAGGGAGAAGAGAAATGCTCCCGTGAGAGAGTCCACTTTCATGATGCAGGGGGTGTGATTTGAAATAGGCTCACTCAGTTCTAAGTCCCCGTGAATGAACGCGATGGCGTAGTAAATCACTCCAAAAAGAAACCAGGTCATCACGAACGTAGCAGCAAACAGGGTGAGCTTATACCGCCACTTCATGTCGATAACGGTCGTCCACAAGTCTTGAAGGTAGAGTAAGTAGATGCCATCCACTTTGTCAATCCTCACATTGCTGTGTCCACTTTTGGACATGACCCGGGGTCTGTTGGACTTGAGTCCAGCTCCAGCAGTGTGCTTCACCAGCGGAGTACTGGCCATGCTAATGTGAAGGGGGTCCATTGTCAGGCTTTTGGGACCGCCTAAGGAAAGGACAAAGAGAGACATCTTATGTTGTCATAGGTGGTAGAACATCCAGAAAATAGAAATAGGATAATCATGTGAAACAAGTATGAATGTCTTCGGACGTATACAAGAGACTTCTGCAGGCCAGACTAATCGACTTGTACTTGAGGAAGAAAGTAGGGTGATGGGAGGAACATAGAGCCGGAGACAAGCAAAGCTTGATTAAATGCTGACTCTCCAATTTATTTGCTGTGTGACCCAGAATGAGCTATTTAACCTCTCTGGAGCTCAGCTTCCCAATCTGTAAAATAGGAATAAAGTCTGCGCCTCAGGATTTTTGTGATTGTTAAATGAGATAATGGCTCCAAAGCGCCAACAGCGCCTCACAGTCAAAACCGATGCTAATCTTCTCTTTTGATCATATTCCCAGAGTATAATATTTGTGTATATTCAGCTACCATGGATTTCCAATATTTAAAAATAAGTTGACTGAGCCTAGGGTTAAAACTGACATAACTAAAATTTACCATCCCTAAGATAGTTCTTGATATAGCAATGGAAAACACTAATACAAACTTTAAAAATGTGGGTAGTTTTAATAAAATTTTTAAAAACTTACACTTTTGCATGACAGTCCTTATAATTTAGAATTCATGACCTCTCTCAGATTTCCATTATATTGGAAAAGAGTAAGTTATTAAAAACCCAAAGCAAACACATAGTGAATAATTATGCTTGATTAATGACTTAATCGATATGCTGGTTACCTTAGAAGTGCTATCAATACACCATTTTGGGTGTGACATTTAGGTATGGCACAAAAATTCTGCCTTACTTCTTTAGAATTAAGTAGAACCAACATAGGAATCTATTTTAAAGAGTCAATGAACAAGCAAATAAGTACAAGCACCCAACAGTGTAGCAGAACAGACCTACCTAGAAGAAGTACAAGGCTCCCACCCCACACTGAGCCCTGCGTTGACAGACAGAAACAATCTGGGTGTGAGGCCACACAGCATCTTATAGTACCTGCCCAGTGATTGAGATAATTTATCCTACATTCCTTGAAAAAGATAATATGAGTGATTACGGGGAACTTACCTTGTTGGCAAGTTTTTTCCCACTTCACTGGTATTTTAAGAATTAGAAAATTCCCCCATTAATAAGGAACTGGTATGCAGTGGCCTGTGATTCATGCAATAAATAATCTTTGCTGTTAGCACAGCATTATGTCATAGAAGTATTGAAAATAATCCTCTGAGCTGGCCTGTTAGCTCAGTTGGTTAAAGCGTGGTGCTGGTAGCACCAAGGTTGCTGGTTCGATCCTGGGATGGGCCACTGTGAGCTGTGCCCTCCTTAAAAAAAGGAAAAGAAAAGAAAAGAATCCTCTGGGCGAATCCCTTGAAGGAAAGCAAAGCTATAGCCATCATGGGCTAATACTTGAGGGTGCAGTGGATGTATTGGGTTCTTTAATTTTCCTGTTACATTATCAGAAGTGTGTCATTTACTGAATGTCCCTTGAAATGATTTGTTTTTTTCCCTCAGAAAGTCACTTTTTCATCACAAAGAGGGGCCATAAGTTATTCAGAATTTATTTTACTCATTGAAGCCTGTTCAATTTGAAGAAAAGTACAGGGTATAAACTGGTGAGCATGGTTTCATCAGACCCTCAGCAGCACTTCTCTGGGACCAAGAGGGAAGTGAGCACGAGGAAAGTTTGGAAACAAAATGCCACGCTGGCATGCCCAAATGCATAGTCAAGCTCAGAACACGCGCACTGCTAAGGACAAAAGACAAGTAACTGCATGCACGTTTTTTTGTTTTGTTTTGTTTTTTAAGAAACTGCTAAAGGAAAGTGCATGCCATTCAATCCAATGCAATAAAGACAGAGGCTTAGGTTTTTGAGCGTGAGTGATACACAAATGTCCTGTGGGCATGAGCAAAGCTGCAAGCTCAGCCATCCGCCAGATTCTGGAAAACTTGGCCCTATTTATGGGAAGGCAGTGCCATGAAGCTTCTGTTTTAATCTCTCTCGAGGGGGAAACAGGCCAGGCTTGGGATGAGCTGGATCTTTCCTCTTTCTGCTGAAAGCTCCTTTACTGTATTTCTGCACATCTAGTTAATGCCCCCAGTAACACCTCCTTTCAGAAGGTAGTGGTCATAAATGGAGAAATAAGACATACAGCCTCTGGGCAGCTCTTAGGTTTAGCACCTCCCTGTGGAAACAAGCAGCTGGGTGATAGCAGTCCCAGGGTAAAAACCTTCTCCCTCCCTCTCAACACCCTATGACTTTAGCTCCGTTTACTACCTGGTCACTTATGCAGCTGGTCAGAAACCGTCTTCTTCAAAGCAGGTGCAAAGTCGTCGTTCCCCGTCACCCACCTGGCTACCATGGGATTCTGCTCCTGCCTGAAAGAAAAAGGAACACATGTTGTCCACAGGTGTTTACAAAGAAATTGACCCAGCGAAACTGCCTTTTAACAATTCCCCAAGGGCTAGGGCACTAGCACTCACCTTCTAAGCCCTGGTAATCTGGCATGATGCCAGAATAGAGGCTCAAGGAGTGTTTTAAGAATTAAACTAAAGCCCCAATCACAGCCCTCACTATAGAATCCCCACCCTCTGGAGGAAGCTCCATAGTAAAACACCCTGGAAAGAGGGTTAACTCACCCCCATTGAGGCTCACTATCAACTGAGCGGCAAACAGGGAGGCAGGAAGGGGAAGTACAGAGGAAGTAAACAGTGAGAGTTGGAAGGGAAGAGTCGAGAATATTTTTACCGCCTGTGGAAACGCATTATTATTGTTGAGTCATAGAACATTAGAGTTGAAAAGATTGTCAAAACCAGCGCATTTGACACATTTTTTCAAACGAGGAGACTGAGACCTGGGAGGTTGGAGTGACTTGCCTTCATCAAACAGATGGTTCATGGCACACAAAAAAAACAAAAAAACAAACAAACAAAAAAAACGAGGACAAAAGACTTTAGAAGGTAGCCAGAGTTCTTCAAACTTAAACCTCCAAAGTTTAATGTAATCTGTTCTAAATTCAAGAGGTTCTTTTGCATCCTACTTTTCTGAAATACTTCTTTGTAAGCTACACACACACACACACACACACACACACACACACACTCTTTTTTATCTGTCTTACACAAAGAAGCATACATACACTTCATAGTTCTTTTTCTGATCCACCAATTATTGTAAATCATTACAATAATTACTCTTTTATCATTTAAGTAGTCCCACTTATCACCCTGTAAAGACTTTTACACACTCAATTCTCCCCCTGTGTTAGTACGTTTGGCAAACAACCTCTTTATCATCATTCTGTTAGGATTTAGCATCAATCTCACGGGTATGCTTCCTTTATCATTTTCCCTTTGTTATGTGCTCATAATTTATAGTATTTTATTCTTTGATGATATTTATTTCATTGTTAATACACACTCTTATTTCATATAATTTTATGTTACTGCCTTAGATTTTATTTTTTTCCTTAGTGATTCTGCAATCTACCTGGCTTCACTTCTAAATTGTTAAGGAACAATAACAGTCTCCCAAAAGCTAAGGATAGAAAAAGGAGAAAAGATATTCCCTTCTAATTTCCCCTCTCCTGACCCCACAAAGAAGCAATATTCCATACAAACCATTAGTAAGTTTCCTTCGTCTCTGGGAAATTCTATTTATTTCTCCAGTTTTCATTATATTGTTCCAACATGTGGGTTGGGATTGTAATATTTAGAATTGCGATATCTTTATTGAAGTGCAGTGCTTGAAATTATTGAGTGGAGAGGTCAATATTACGCTCTCTTACCTCAAGCTAACAAAATATACATGGCATGAAGACATTTAGTAATTATGAGGTGTAGCATTTGTTTTCTGAAGAGAAAGAAAAGAAAAACACATTTTCTGAAACAGAAATAAACAGCAGGCACATTGGAAAATGTATTTAGCTATATGAAGAACTACCTATCCAATGTTGGGGACAAAACAATGGGAATGGAAAAAATGGAAAGCGAGTTCCCATCACCATCCTCAGGGAGGAAACAAATTCTATCAAAGAAAAGGGCTGTTTTCAAAGAATGGATGATCGTAGAAATCAAGCATAGTGAGCCGGAACACACTGTCTTGCCAGGGGAAAATCAACGTGTAAATGGTCAAGAAAGCCACTGACCAATTAGAAGAAATATATATGCAAATAACAAGCATGAATAAATTCAGAATAGAGCCAGCAGTGGTCCAAAGGGGGAAAGATGCAGACAGATAATAATAATAGCAATAACAAAATAATAAAATAAAGATTCACATACGTAATCATAATAAAGTTCCAGATCAATAACAATAATTAATAATAATAAAGTTCCAGATCAATAACAGATCGATTGTTATTATTGATCTGAAACTTTATTATGATTACTGGTGTGTGCAGTGCCATGTGCCAGCAACTGTTCTAAGTGCTTTCCATGTGTCAAATTAATTAACCCTCACACCAATCCTGTGAGTAAGCCCCAGGAGGAGGGAACTGAGGCACCGAGAGTGTGACTCACCCAAACTCCCAACAGCTGGCATGTGACAGCAGTGCCCCTGTGAAGCTCCAATGTCCACGCTCTCCACCCCCCTGACAAAGGTGCTCAGGCTTTAGCTGCATCAGAACCCCCGGAAGGCTTGGAGAGTTTCTGATTCAGTAGGGTTTGGGCTGGAGCCCAAGAATTTGCGTGTCTGGCAAATTCCCAGGTGCCGCTGCTGCTCCAGGAACACACATTGAGAACCACCATGCTATGACATACAGGTTGAGTGGTATCAGTAGCTTTTCCCCCCTTGATGAAGACTCTTATCCCCTCATTTTTTCTTAGCATTCTAAAATTGCACACAAGCATTGAAAACTTCTGTTTATTAGTTTTCAGAATGTCCAATCGACACCATCCTTACAGATGACTGCCACCTACTCAATGGGACAATGTGTTCATTTTTTAAAGCACTAAAGAATTCTTTTTTTCTCTGTTGAGTCAAATTTTGGAAGTTTTCAATTTGCCTGTTCTGGGAAAAACTTCATTCTGTGTTCCATGGTGGGCTAACAAAGTATTTGTACCTGCAGGAAAATAACTAATAAAAAAGTGAGGGAGACAGCGATTTCCCCAAACCTGGAGTTTCTCAATCAGGCCTCCTTCCATGCACCTACAGACGAGGTGGTGAGGGATGGAGGAATGAAATCCACATCAAACCATAACTTTGGGTTTCCAAACTAAAAGTCAAACTTGAGGGGATCTGACTTTAAAGCTCTAGCGAAACAACTTCCTGTTTGTAAAAAAAAAAAAAATTGCTTAGAAATTTTCCTGGACGTCAAATGTTTCTGACAAAACACTTTTTTGATGATCTCTTTCTTTGCTGTAAATCCAAAATACCTGGATTAAATTTCACTTTCAGGATACACAGGTTTAAATATTAAGTAGAGAAAGAAATGCTTGACGAGAATGTACTTGGGGTTCACTGAACTCAAAAGGTTTTAAAAATCATTGAAAATAAAATCAGTGAGGCTTAGCTATCCTTTCTTTGGATCCTGTGACTGTGGCCACACAAGCTCATGCACTGAGACCTTTGGTTTTGGCCTCCTGCCATGTTCCTCCCTGCTCTTCAAAGCCGTCTAGAACTTGCTTCAGTGGCTGGTCTGGCTGTCCTTAAGCCACTTCTTGACTTCATCCATGTCAACTGAGGACACGGATGGTTTGGCCCAGGTGGCCTCAGAAATGAGCATGTTCATTGAAAAAGAATGAGGTGGCTACAGTTGACTCTGAGCAGATTTCAAAGCATGGCCCTTTGGTTCTTATCTGCTGGGAAAATTACCGCACACCCACTTTTTCCCTCAGGTCATGCACAACTAAGGCTGGCTGGAAGGAATGGCAGCTCCTGGGAGCCTGTGGAACTGGTCCTTCTTCTCTAGAAGAATCGTAAGGATCTGAGGAGAAGCACCAGCTGAGATTAGGGCAAGTTCGCCATGTAGGTTCCTGTGTCTTAAAGACCAGTGTTTTGAAGATGTGAACTGGGAACCTAATTGGTAGAGCTGTGGTAGTTTTTGTTGTTGTGGCTGATTGTTGCTTCCAGTTATTGGCTGCCACTCCCGGATGGGTCCATCCATAAAAAGTCCCTCCCTGGGGTTGTCCCTGTGTATGTGTGTGTGTGTGTGTGTGTGTGTGTGTGTGTGTGTGTGTGTGGTGGAAGGGATTGTTTTCACTCTTTTGTGTAAGAGGTGGTCATGTGACTGTTTTGGCCAATGGAACGTGAGCCTCAATGACTCATTCCACACCTGAACAGAGGCATAGACCAGTGGCTTGGTCTTGGGTGAGGCTCCCATTGGACCGTTCCTTCTTCTGGGGAGTGGGAAGACGGAGAGACTTGGAGCCAAGCTCCAGTGTAACCAAAGCTGACTTGTGACATGTAACACAGGTCAGAAAAAACTCTTTTTGCCATAAGCCATTGAATTTTTGGAATTGTTTGTTAGTGAGGCAAACCCATGTAAAAGCCTGACCACAGACACACACCTTCTACATGTTTTTGTATCTTAGGATTAGATGCCTCACCCCAAAGCTACTGTATTTAAAGGAAACATGTAAAGTCTTCAAACATCCCTAATGTAAACTCGGAATGTACTCTCAGACTAGAAAAAGAAATCCATCAATGTAATGGAATATTACTCAGCCATAAAAAATAATGATATCTTAACCATTTGTGATAATTTAGATGGACCTAGAGGGTATTTTGCTAAGTGAAATAAGTCAAACTGAAAAAGACAAATACCATATGAGCTCACTGATATGTGGAATCTAAAGAACAAAATAAATAAACAAAACAGAAACAGACTTATAGATACAGAGAACAAACTGATGGTTGCCAGAGGAGAGAGGGGTTGGTGAGCTGGGTGAAAAAGATAAAGGAGTTAATAAATACAAATTGGTAGTTATAAGTCACTGGAATATAAAGCACAGCATAGGGAATATAGCTAATAATGTTGCAACTACCGTGTTTCCCAAAAATAAGATCAGGTCTTGCATTAATTTTTACTCCAAAAGATGCATTAGGGCTTATGTTCAGGGGATGCCATCCTGAAAAATCATGCTAGGGCTTATTTTCCAGTTAGGTCTTATTTTCGGGGAAACACGGTATGTATAGTGCCAGGTGGGTACTAGGCTAATTGGGGGGATCACTGCATAAATTATATAAATGTCTAACCACGATGCGGTACACCTGAAACTAATGTAAAATAATATTAAACGTCAACTGTAACTGAAATCAATGAATAAATACATAAATAAATAAATAATAAATAAAATCCAAATTAGCAAGATTCCAAAAGGCAACATAGATAAGAAATAGAAAACCTGAATAATTCTTCTCATTAAAATACTTTTAAATCAGTATTTAAATTTGTCTTGACAACTTTTCAGGATGCGGTATAAGGGCCTTAGATACTATCAGCGTAATATTATGTGGAACAAGACACCCTTGGTTAACGATGTGGTGGCCTCAGGATTTGTGATGACAGACACACTGGATGGTGCTGGGGGCCGTTATCATTATATGGTTGATAGTTTTTATTTGAGAAGGGGGTATTTAAAAGGGACCGGACACTTATCAAAGCAATTACAGACAGTATTCTACTTAACCTTTCTCTTTACCTTCCTCATTTTCTGAATGAGGAAACTAAGCTTAGTGAGACTAGATAATTCACACAAGTTTATAAAGTTAATACATGGAGGGGCATGTTGATAAACTATCTTTTTGAGTCCGGAGTCCATGCTTCTTACCTCTGTCACTAGTTCCCTACATTCAGGAATCATTCGAATTACCTGGGAGTCTTAAAAGGCACATGGCTGGAGAGTCTCTGATTCGTAAGTCTACAGGGGAGCCTGAGAATCTGCATTTCTACTAAGCTCCCAGGGGACGCTGACACTGCTAGTCTGGACACTACATTTTGAGTGTATGATCTACACTCTTTACCACCTAATAAATTCTATAGAATATGTAGGAAATTCACAGGCACATAAATTGGGTTGTCTAACAGTTCAGGTTCATTACGTTCAAACACAGGAATGAGCCCTTCAGTGTGAGAAGGAACAGAAAATCAATGGAGTTGAATATATAAATCTGACAGCTGCAGGGTGGAGTTTCCAGTTAGCCAGAAGAAGTGTGCTATCTTCACAGACAAAAGTTCAGTCATACTGTTTTGGGGAAAAAAAATGAGCATTGCTGGGAAAAGGAAAGCAATCGGTTGAAAACTGCTCTGAAGTTTCTGTTAGGATGGTGGGTACCAACCTAGAGAAGCTCAGAGGCCAGAGGGCAGATCCTGGAGTCTAGAGCCGAGAGAGCTGAAGCTGGATGGATCTTAGCATTCTTCTTGTTCATCCTTCCCCCAACTGTGTGGTACAGGTGTTCCCCAAATAAAGTGATCTGTGGTCAGATGATTTTGGGAAGCATTACCTACCAAACCCTGAACACTCCACTGTTTGCACCCGCTGGAGATTCATACCACACATTTGTATATCACAGGGTCTGAGAAATCCTACAGCAAAGACACCTGCTCACCTATATCTGCCATTTATCTGACATTGGGGAACACTTTAAGGAGTACCTATCTGGTCTCAGCTCTGTACTTTACACCTGGGGAAAAGAGGATCAAAAAGAGAGTGATTGTTCAAGGTCATTGAGTCAATGGCAAGGTTAGGGCTGGAAGCAAGACTTGGTGCTTTTGAGTTCATTTTATGGCCAGATCTCTCCCTTGGTTACGAAATGCCTTGATATGAGCTGTGCATCGCACCGGATCCTGAAGACAGGGCAGCACAGAATAGGACACCACCCACCCACCCCCACCTGCAGCATCACCATCCGTTGGGCGTTGATTACAAATGCCAGTTCTCGGGTCCCAGTCTTCTGCTACTGAATCAGAATCTCTACAGTGTTGCCCAAGAATCTGTGTCTTAAAAAGAAGCTGACTTCCCAAAGGATCATGTGGCTAGTTTGTCAGTAAAGGCTTGGTGAGCTGGCGAGGTCTTGCCTCTGCCTTATTATACCCCGGAAAACAAACACTCCTTTAAAAACAAACGCCACATTTTGCATTGCATGGGAGCATCTAATGATCCAATTTGCCTCTGCAGTCAAATATTTAGCCTTTTCCCTATGTTTCCATTCCATTATTATTGTTTTGAATTCCATAAGTACTAAAAAAAAAATCCTTTTCCTTCTCTCAATGTGGTCTGCGTAGTTATACCCTTTACTCTTCAATGCAGATTCTTTTTTAATTTTTTTCATTCCATAGAACATTGACCTTTCTCCACTCAGCAAAGACAAGTTTAAACAGATACTGGGTTCCACAGGAGACTCATTTTCCATTTTCCATGGCAAAGAATCTGAGCACTGGAATAAGTCAGAGGTATCATTTGCTGAATATTTTTGTAAAGACAGTTTAATTTCAGGCCCTTTATTTGCGAGAGACTTGGCTAACCCAAATAAAACATTATACATCTGTCTGTTGTTACGAGTGACCAACTTCAGCTGAACATTATTACTTAATAACAGCTAACTTTCCTATAGAGTAAGAAAGTGCCTCAGCTAAAGAGCAAATGGAAATTTCCTTTGGTTTACCACCCTTGGTCTCTCCGTGCTCCAACATGTGAAGAACTTGGGTAATAAGCATATTCTCCCCTCTAATCACAGCATGGCTTGGACATGCATTGTTGTAAGATGACTGGTAAAACAGGAAAATTTATGTCTGAGGGGAAAAAAAAAAAGCACAAGGCGAATTGTGTTGCATTATCCTCCCTCAGGCACTGCCCCCAAGTTTCTCTTCAGGGAAGAGATTTCGTTAACTAGCTCAAGGAATCAAGTCTGGATTAGTTCGAATGTAGCACAGAGAAGGTGGCACAAAACTGCCATTTAGATAAAGAGAAGGAAATGCAGAGAGTTTGGGCTCGTCTGACCTTAACCTGAAATGTCAGAATGGAAGCCATCTGTTTTTGCAGAAAGTACTCGTAGAGAAACAAGTGTTTTATTTACTGCAGTCTATGTAATGAAACTTCAAACTGGTCTTAGATGGAGCATTAAAAGAGGAAGAGAAAAAAATAACGAGAAGCAAGCAAGGACGTTCGTTTTCTCTCACTCGAATCTCTGGACTTGAAAGTTACTTGAGACTAGATCACTTTGTTTTTACAAGGCATCATTATATAATTTTTCTCAAATGGAATTTCCCGTAAATAAATCTCTCCTTTGCTAAGACATTGAATCTACCACCTTTAACCACTCACATCTTTCTTTGTTTCGCATTTATAATATATATTTTTTTACCATGATGAAGACATAGAAATATACAAAGAGTATCACATTATAAATATACGTACCGACTTTGGGCTGGCTTGTTTTTCTGGTTTCATGCTGACTACTTATTCTTCTGTTTACAATAAATTTGGAATTGTTGGTCTCTATCGATTGATGATTAATAGACTTTGGTGTGATTCACCTGAATATGAGGGTGGAAGTCTTCTCCTTGGTGATTTCTATGCTCATTATTATCATGATTGGAATCTCATCCCAGACAAAGGAAATTATGACTTTTGCTTCCCTTGGAACCACGTTATTTAACAATGGGACGAACGTCAAAAGGTTTTGAAATTCAGTTTCGCTGTCAGTCTAAACTTTGACCACATTTTTCTGATATAGTAACTGGATATCACAGCCTCTCAGGGGAACACAGTTAGTACCAAAATTTTTGGATTGTGGTCAATTGACTTTAAAGACTGGTGATGTTTCTGAGTCACCTCCTTGTCCCAAAGTTGAAAACATACACGCTTGTGATAGTAAGACAATTTCAAACTTCAACATCCCTTCACATTCAAAGTCTGAGACCTTCGACAGATCTAATGTCCATCAGTAAACAGTGTAAGAAAACATAGTCTAACCATCTGCAGTTAATTAGCTGGAGGACTATTGGCCCATTTTTTTTTTGGTGTTTTTAGGGTTGCCAGGTAAAATACAAGATGCCCAGTTAAAACTAAATTTCAGATGGAAAACAACTAATTGTTTAGTGTAAGTATGGCCCGTGAAGTATTTGATACACACGTATACTAAAAATCATTCCTCGTTTGTCTGAAATCATATATATGTACGATACAGATAAAGCACAAAGGAGTCCTATGTTTTTATTTGCTGAATCTGGCATCTCCAGAGAAGAGCAAATCTATGCTCAAGAGTAGCTCAGAAGGTCAAAAAACTTAAAGACCAGGTTTAACGTACAAACATCATTCTTAGAGAAACAACAACCCAGATTTTCTCAGTACTAGGAACCTTGGAAACAAATACAGCTTCTGTGGATGAGAGAAACACATTCTCGCGCATTGCACACCAGAGGTATCCGCAAGTCTAGTAAGCTAGTCTCTTTTTAATATTTTTAGCTTGGGATTTCTTAACCAGTTGTGTGTTATGGTCCTTTCTGGAGGACTGGTAAGGTGTTTAAATAGATACAAATGTGTTTAAATAGATACAAATAAAATAGCTAGGATTACAAAAGACACCGATACTATTATAATACACTCATTGAAATACTTTTAAAAATCAAAATTATGCTTCTTTTTTAAACCCTAATTAATAAAAACTAACATTTTGAAGGTATGGTGAACAGAAATGTTAAAGACCATTGAAACAGCTGCAGTGTTATGTTGAAATATTGTGATTTTTCTACTACTATGATCAAGTCACAATTTGGGCTAAAATGATTGCAGTGTGTTGCACATTCATTGTAAAATCAGTATAAACTTCCTTAGAGGTGATTGAGAAAGACTGTGTCTCTTTTTCTCTTCATCCTAGATCCCGGGTCCTCCTGAATTCTACCCCTCATCTCTTCATCCCCCATGGACCTGGGTTTAAACCCTGCTGTGAATGAGGTTCCTACATGCAGCCATCCTGATAATGTCACAGAAACCAGGGCAACCTATCAAATCCTTCTTGATCAATTTCCCCATAGATGCTCGCCTGACATTTTTAACAATTAGGCCTCCAGTACGAATAGTCGGGACACTTAGCAATTAGAATCACAAATTCCCTGTCCTGTCGGGCTTTACCACAGTAAGCGTGCTAGCAGTGACCATCACACTGGTGCTGACGTAACTGGAACAACAATCCCAGTGGGGAGACATCCCAACCCCCACTATTATGGAAGTAATGGTACAGTTTCTTCTTACATGGTAACAAAGGAAGAAATAACAGCGCAGGTACACACGTCATTCCCCGTCTTCGTAGCCTCACATGTCACATTTCTCAGAATTGTGAAGCTGGATTTTTACTGTTCATATACGGTTCAGTGACATGCAACTTTATATAACCATGGTCTCATGATACCCTGACCGGAAAAAAAAGAAAGCATACTCATCTACAGAGTAGTCATTCAGACAATACTCCCCTTCATAAATCCCTCAGCGGCCTGCACTGCTGACAGGATGAGTCCCGGACACCTTGGCAAAGCAAAACACTCTGAAGCCCTGACTCTCAGTCCCTCTGCAGCTTTTCTCCCTTCAGGATATGGCCTGGGTGTGTGCTTTTCCGCAAACAGCTCAGTGCCCGGGAGCTGCCAGTCCTTCCTGAAGGTTCTCCTTCTCTCCCCTTCTCGGTTAACTTCTACTTGTCTTTCAAAATTCAGGTTGAACGTCACCTCCTCTGTACTTAGAAAAGATTAAACACTTCTTCAGAGGCAGCGTAGTGTAAAGGTTAAGAGTACAGGGTCCTGCTTCTAGTAATAGTAGCTGTGTGACGTTGGACATCTTACTGAACCCTCTGGGACTCAGTTTCCTCATCTGCAGAATAGCGATGACAGTAAATCCTGAACATCGAGAGGGTTGTGTGAGCTTCGAATACATAAAGCACCACAAGACTTTGCCTGCTCACACTCATTATTACATGAGCCAGCTATTATTACTTTATATGTTTCCAATAAACAAAATACATAAAATACAACTTACCAAAAGGAAACTACATTTACCACAGGTAACGGCAGCGATTATAGAAAGTTCTTGAAAATCAGTAAGAACCTCCTTCCCCCCAACAATAACACATAAATATACAATTCAATGAGATTTAAAAGGTGAAAAGACACTTGAAGGTATTTCAACAACATGTATTACTTCCTTCATACACCGAGTTTACTGAGTGCGCGTATGTGCGGGGTGCTGGGGCTCCAGCAGTAAGACTGATGTGGCCATTGCAGGGCGGGGGGTGGGGGTCACTAAGTAAACCATGAGCCGAGTTATTTAAAGACGTTTGTGGGGAGAACGAGGAAGAAAATCAGGGCTAGATGAGAGAATAGAACATGGAGAGTATAATGTGTCCCAGTCTGGGTTCCAGCTTGCCCTCCTCGGGGCAGGGGTGGCATTAAGGTGGGGACATAAAGAATGAGAAAGTGGGCTAGGACAGAGATGAGTGATCTGGGCAGAGGGACACATGGTGTTTGCAAAGACCCGCGGTGGCGAGGAGCTCACACCTTCCAGGAAGTGGGGCAGGGGATTGAGCAGGAGAGGGTGGAGAGGGGTCAGGCAGGAGTTTAGGGCAGAGCCATGCCATAGGGCGAGGTGGGTTCCTTGGAGACCGTCACCTTCATCTTATGAGAATAAGATGCCTCTCAGGGCTTCCATCACGGAGGAGATAGGATCAGACTTGCTTTTTAAAGTCATCCTTTTTAATACAACATGGAGAAAGGATTGGACAGAGGCAAGCATAGGTGCTGAAAGTCTGGTTGACCGGTGCTTTCAGTAATCCAAGCCTAGAATACTGATGCCTGGAAAAGGACGGGGCCAGTAGGCTGAGAGAAGCAAGGGGCTCTGAGTTACCTGTTCCAGAGAGCCAGTGGGCATCTCTAACAGGTGGCTGGTGGGGTGATGTGGAGAGGCAGAGGAGGTCTCAAAGATGATTCCTGGCACCCTGGCATGAAAATAAGGGCCTGGGATGGGCGGTATTTTACTGATTCGAAGGACACTGGATCTTCCTCTGCAATGTAACAATCATTCATCTGTTATCACATAGCCAGGTGGTTGCAATGTTTTGCTATCTCGGTTTGGAACTCACTGGGTACTTAATGTCAATGCGGGAGGAGCCAGCCTGGGGAGGTGGGGAGTGCACAGGGGACTGCCTGAGATACCCCGCAGAGATGAGACCTGGGGTCTCTGCTGACGGGTCGGATGTTCAAGAGAGGGCTGGTCAGGAGGGACGCCTTTCGTGTTTTAAGTCCACAAATGGAATTAGAAACATGTAAGCGAATGAGATTCTCTCAGACATGGGGTGTGGGAGAGGCAGTCCCAGACTGAGGCTTGGGCAGCCCCGCGGCTGGGGAGAGTTGGGGGCACTGGCACTTGAGACCAAGAAGGAGCCACGGGTCCAAGAAACACAGCTTGTCACTGAGCAGAGATTTTAAAGCCATGTTAGCACTCCGTATGGACACGCACGCAAACATGGATGGCTTTGGACATGGCTCCTCATAGAGAAAGGCATAGCTCTTCCTGGTGGCGACTTGACAATGTAGACGCAAAATTTAAGACTATTTGTACTCTTTGACCCAGTAAATTTATGTCTAAGAGTTAAGGAGAAAGGTGCATCAAGGTTATGTATAAGCCTGTTCTCACTTTCATTTTAATACTAAACGTTCAAATCAACCTGGATCATGAATAACAGAGAAAGGATTTTAAATTTATAACATATTTATAAGCTGAAATATTAGGTAGTCTTTGAAAATCATGGAAAACCTAAACATATTAAATTTAAAAAAGGGATTCGATAAACCGGAATAAACAGTATAATCATTCTATTTTTCTCTTGAGTTAAGTTGAAATGAAATGCCTCTAAAATGTTAACAGCAGTTATCTCTTCAAAGGAAAACAAAATTAGGATGATTTTTCATCAGATTTTCCATTTTTATGTAGTTAATCTGAAAATTCAATTTCCCTAGCACAGACCATTCCCAAACATTTCAGATTTTACTGTAAATGAGAAGTATTTACTGTGCTCAACTGAGAAACTGTCCACACACTCTTGTGGCCAAAATGTGTGAAATAAGTTACTCTCAGCGACCTTTCGGGTACAAATCCAAGAACCGGTGTTCAGTAAGTGTTCAGGGTTATTATTTTATGTCAACTTAAGGCTTCATTTAATTGATTGAGTTAGAAGAATTTGCACTTCACCCAGGAAGAATGCTGATAAAGCAGCTTTCCTGCCCAATACCTTTGCTCAGGCAGGTCCCTTTACAGCCCAATTCCTTCCTGTGCCCTGTGCCTGGCAAACTCCTACTCATCCCTCAAGGAGGAGGATGTTACCCTGTGCGCTGCAGTGTGCTTTCTGCAATCAGGGACCCTCCTCTGGACTACAACGCAGAACACAGAAGACGGTGTCAGTGACTGTTTTCTCATGTGTCCTGTGGATGGCCACAGGTAGCACCACTCTAGAGCCTAGGAGTGAAGGGTCACTCATTCCGAGAAAAAGAAGCTGTGGGGGCCATTCAGGTTGATTTTTCTCACAGAACTCTGTTGAGAAAGCGGCCTCTGAGGCACTTTCTGGTCATATGGGTTTACCTATGGGAGAAAGCTCAAGGTCACTAGCTGACTCAGTTACAAAAAAAAAAAAAAAAAATCACTGTTTATAAATCACCACATAGTAGTACAAAGCAGTCCTGTAGTCAGCAGTTCTTTTCCAGTGTTTGGCTTATATCTGGAAACTTCCTTTATGAGAAGCATAGCTGGAAGCCAAGGTCTTGACCACTCCGGATCGTCAAAGATTCTGTGATGTTGATGTTAAGTGGAAGAGTGCTCAGACAGGAGTTTCTGACTAGTAAGAGCTGCCTCCATACACCCTCACCCTCATGGAACACTGGTGCTGGGAGTCAGTGGGTTACAAACGCTCTTTGTCCACAGGAAGAGGAGGAAAGTCACACATACACACACATAGTGATCAATGAATATTTATGAGTGAATACACACACACACATTAGTGATGAATAAAATGATCCTCTTAATTCACAAAGCCTACCCAGAAATTCATGTTTGTGTGTCCTACCAAAACTGGCAAAAGACTACTTTGGTCTAATTTGAACCATATACTTTAGCTTACTTTCTGAGTCCATTTGTACTATGCAGTAGTGATTGCAAGTATGTTTTCAAATGTCTACATCCTCTATACGGTGTAACTGGTGTCAATGAATAGTGACGTATGATTGAATTCGACAGATGCTTCCTCTGTAGCTAGGTCCACAGTCCACCCAAACATAACATAGCCCAACAGGACTCAGCCTCTAGCTACCTTGACCCCCTAAGAAAGGGCACAAGTTCATATTTAGCAAAGACAGTGGAGAGGATGGAAGAGGAAATTCCAAGGGGTCATTAAATTGGCCACTTGAAATGAGTTGGCCCCTGAATTAAACCTAGTGGGCCAATTCCTAATGTTCTCTCTTGGATTTCTTTTTGTCCCTAATTTTAGCCAAGAGATCTGATTTTTAGGGAGTGAAATTGGGAATGAGACCCTGGTTGAAAGACCTGCCCTCTGGTTTGTTCTGTGCACCATCTCCTGGTTCCCTTCATCACTGATAATAAAACATATGAAATGATGAAGGCCAAAATGCCTATCTTTGGTTGTGGTGAGAGACACGGAGTTTGACTAAGGAGAATGCCTTGTTCCACAAAGCCAAGATTGGGGAACAGAATTAATGGGTGTGAAGAAGAGATTTACGGAGGAAAGAAATGACTCTGCCTGCATCTCCTTGATGGCTGTGTGATGACTCTTCAACCCACGGGGAAAAGTCCTCTGCACACCACTCCACTCCGTCAGAGTCAATAACAGCTCACGGGGTGTGCACGTTTCATTCTGACACTTTCCTAACATTTCAGACTGTTGCTGCAGTCTTTCCCCATGTCGCTCAATTTTTCTGGCTCCTTCTCAACTCCATTTTGGTCTCCTGCTCTTCTGCCAGTCTTCTAAATGGGATTGTTCCCAAAGCTCCACACTCGAAATATTTTCTTCTCACTGAACACACACTCTTGTACCTCATATCATGGCTTAGATGCCACCTTTATTGTTCAGGAAGCTGTGTCTCCTGAACCTCCTAGACCTGTGTCTCCACCCCATATTTCTCTCTGTTACTTCCAGACCAACAGTCTAGGAGAAGTTCTCTGCTGGCTGCGTCCCTGGCTTCCTCTTGACCCTCCTCCAATCTGACTTACTTTTAAAGCCAATCTCTCTACATGCAAATATAACCTTTCAAAAATGAGAACTTGTCTATGTCAGTTCCCTGTATCCTCCCTCAAATTGTTCTTCATTTCTCACACAATAAAGTAGTAAACTGTTTACCCAATGTCCAAGTCTTCTAGGCTCTAGCCCCTGGCTACCTTTGGTCAAATCTCTGGATGTGACTACACCTATCTACCCACCTTTTCTCCCATCATCTCCCCTGCCTGGAAAGCCCATCCCAGTACCAGATCCCTCATTGCCCCCTGGTTCTTCCCATGACTAACTCCTTCTACTGCAGGTTCAGTTAAGACCCCACCTCTCCTTTACCACTATGAAGTGTAATATCTCTACACTTACCACAGGATCATGACTTTCTCTTACTGTCTCTCCTTCTAGATGGTGAGTTCTTTGAGGGCAGGGATTGGGCCACGTGCATCTGTGTACCCACAGTAACATGGGCCCGCCCATGCAGTAGGTGCTCCAAAAAGCAAAGTTTTCATGACTCATACTCATTACTCTATAAATGAGTCCATGAATAAATACATCGAAAAATTGATTAATAATCAATCCACACATTAAAGAATGAATGAATGTCAAAAACATGGCCCATAACATGTGAGCAGTTTCAAGACATTTATCATCCATGTGAAATTTTCTAAGTTGCTTCTTTGAAGTGATTCCATTTACCCATTGTTCTATCTCTGTGGAAAATGAGTTTCCGTAGTGTTGAGATCCTCTGGGGTAAGAAACATTTCCTTTTATCTGTCCTGATGCAGACACTCCTGGAACCTGTACTAACCCTTGCAGATCTCTTGGTCCGTGACTTTTATGCTGTGGTTTCCTAGTGTCCCCAAAGAGTACACGGACATTTAGATATGGCTTTTAGCCTCGAGAATGCTTTCCTCTTTATGGTATGATTAGTCACATGTGTAGTAACTTGAAGGGTTAGGGGTTTCCAATGGAGAAGCAAATGACTTCCACATGTACACTGGTTCATCATTCCTTTACTCTTTCCACCCCCAAACACACACACACACACACACACACACACACACGCACGCACGCACACACACACTATTAGCATGGACATTACTGCAGGGTCTTATTTGTCTACATTCATTTGGTGGCAAATTTTAGCAGCTTTCTCGACAACAGCTTTAAGAGACCCAAGGACTTTATTTGAAGATCACAGCATGGTCAAGAGGAAGGCTCATAGATCTGTTGGATGGGCAGGTGTTTCTCCTACTCTCCTTCAGGTCTTCCCATCGGCCATCAAACTATCACATTTGATCTCTAGGATTTGTTTATTAAAATCAAAGGAGCTAAGTTTATTTTGGACAGATGTATTACCACTCAGTCATGAGAAGTGGGACCTAATTTCTAATATGCTATTCTTATTACCACTTAAAAGAAACTATGGAATGATGGTTGAGGGAAACTGTAGAACTCACACATTGCTTAGGACTGAACATGGTGACGTGGGTCTTTGAACTCCAGTGGGATACCTCCTCCTACAACCCCCACTGTCCTGACCTGGCACTGAACTACGGCACTATTTCCTTAGAGCTGCTGCTTTTCCACAGTGACTCCTAATTGCCAACATATCAGTCATTCACTCGCTCATTTATTCAGCAAACATTTAATACTATTTAATATAACAACATCAAAGAAAGATGTTGTCTTTGAAATACATAAAGGTGAATGATGCATAGTCTTCAAAAATATACCATCTGATAGAAGAGATGACATATACATGAATTATTAATACATCAAGCAGAACAGAATACTCCATGCCTGAACACTATCTCATAGACACTTCTAACTTTTATCATAAAATGTATAATATTCAGTGGTTCATGTTTTCCTCTTATTCCACAAGACTGTAAGCGGTATAAAGGCAGGGACCTTGTCTTATTCTACCCCATATTGTCTACATAAAACAGTTTTCCCAGATCACAGGAATGAATGCAAAATATAGAAACATACTAAGGATTTCCAGGGGAAACACCAATTCTTTCCAACTGGAAGAATCACTGAAGTCTTCAAGCATTTTGTGTAGGAAGAAGATATAGGGGAAGAAGGATTGCTTGCAAGGGGAATTTCCCACCCAAAAGTATGAGGTGATGCTAAAGTGCTTGCCTGAGTACTCTGATTTTATTGGGCCATAGGGTATATCAATGATTCTCACCCATGGATGCATATTAGAAACTCCTGGGGAGATTTTAAAATGCCCGGATGCTTTGGTCCACCATGAGCCAATTGAATCAGAATCTCATAGGGGTGAGGAGAGTGATATATGAGTAGGAATCTGAGTTTTGGTACTTTTTTAAAGCTCCCCATTTGCTTCAATATGTATCCACGGTTGAGAATCACTGCAGTACTTCAAGAAAGTTAGTATGAGGCCAGATTGGAAGTTAGACTGGAAATAGGTTTTAAAAGGCCATGAAGATCAAACCAAAAAGTTTGATCTTTCAATGGGCAAGAAGAAGTCAGGCTCATCTAGCCAGATGTTGAGAGCAGTGGTAGAGAAATTATTTAGGAGGCTTCTGAATTCATCCAAGCACTGCACGAACTTGGGAGCATGACCATCTTGGTTTCCACCAGGTGGAATTCGCACACCTATGGGAAGTGAAGTGGTGATGGGGGTACAGGAGCTGAAAGGACTGTGGAGTTTCGTGCCTGGAGGAAGAGGAAGCCTTGCACGAAGAGCAGAGGTGTTAGAAGCACGATGATGTTGGCTCTGAGCTTGCTTGCTTTGAGGTGCCCTTCTCTAGGAAGCAAACTTGGGGCTGGCAATGGAGATTTGGGAGTCACTGGACAAGAAGAAAAAGTTGACCATAGATGAGTTAATGAGATCTGCAAAAAAAAAAAGAGAAATACCGAGAGAGGACTGTAGCTGAGGGCAGATTCTTGGAGACTGCCTGTACTGAAGAGGAGAAAGGACTTTCCAGCAAAGGAGCTGGAGGAACAGTAGCTACCATTTTTCCCAAAAAATAAGACCGGGTCTTATATTAATTTTTGCTCCAAAAGACGCATTAGGACTTATGTTCAGGGGATGTCGTCCTGAAAACTCATGCTAGGTGTTATTTTCTGGTTAGGTCTTATTTTCGGGGAAACATGGTGGGTAAATTCACCAGAGTGGACAATTAGGGGGGAAAAATTTCAAGAAAGGGGACATGATCTAAAGGTCAAAGATTTGAGAACGGACAGGGTGGCACTGATGCTTCCAGGAGGGTAAGTCTTAGAAAGGAAAGGGACACCTGTTTCCCTAAGAGAGGAGGGAAAGAGAGGGGGAATATTCATTACACATGTATTTATATAGCACCTACTATATTCCAGATTGTTCTAGACAGTGGGGATACAACAGTACAGTCAAGATGCTTTCTCTTGTGAAGCTTATGCTCCAGTGTGGGGAAGAGGAAGTAAGATAAGAAAAGTTATGTAAAAAAAAATTGATCAGTAGAGGATAAAAACTGAAGAACTATGCACATAGTCCAAGGAATGAAGGTATAGTCTTTTGGTGTAAGAGGAAACAGGGCTGAAGGATATGAAAAAAAAAAAAAAAAACACCTGGGTTGGCTCCTGAGTAGCACGTAGGAGAGGTGGTAATCGATGAAGAACAGAGTTGGACCAGCTGCAAGGGCCTTCCTGGGCTTGCAAGGCTGACTTGGTATCTTTGGTTCCACCTATCGTGACTTTGCCAATGCTGTAGCCTGGGAACACTACTGAGTAGGGAAGAGGTGGGCTGCCCAGAGTTGGGGATTGGCAAGGCCTCCGTGGTAATAGGTTACTGGGACTTGGGATTACAAATACCACATTAGAAACATAAACATTTGAGAACCACAGAATGTAAACGCTTAAGGTCATAGCACACTCATCAGCTCATGGAGTCTGTATAGTAATTGAGCACATTAAGAAGCCTAGTAACTCTGCTATCTAGTTTTAGAAGAGATGTAATTTAGTATTGCTAGGTATCAATTAGCCCTGCTTTCCTCATCTGTAAAATGAGAGGGTTGGACAAAATGACCTCAAAGTTCTCTTCCAGCATGGTCAATGGTGAACATTAGCATGCACGTGAAACTCTGAAAGTTAATTTACTTCTATAACCTTTACTTCGAATGCTTAACTATTGGTGTTCAAAAACACAGCTGCAGAACTAATGCAACTCTATTAGGTTAGTGAACAAAAAGCCATCAATTTTATGGATCAGCCTGGTTTTAAAATGAATTGCCCTGTGAAAATATACAACCTACATTTTGGTGGGAGAAATCTCAAGTGTCACAGGTAATTCAATAGGGTAATTGATAGGTCATTGATAGGATATCGAAACAGACCAACTGGAAAATGATTAAAGATGAACAGGGTGTAATAATTGCAAGTTGGGGAAATTGCTTTATAAATACTAGGAGAAACGGGAGCGATATTGGTTAAAGAATACAAAAAAAAATAAAAGAAAAAGGAAGGAAGGAAGGAAGGGAACTTTTAAAATATTAGGATGATAGTAACTAGAGATATTAAATAAAGTTATGCGAATGTGACTCATCTTTCAGAGATAAGATTGATTTTGAACAATATAAGTAGACTCCTTTTGTCACTCTCAAAAATTGTGAATAAGAGTTAAAAAGGCCTTGGGTAGATCCTGAAAACCTAAGGACAAAAGTGGGCAACTGAACAACCAGCAAAGATAACTAGTTTACTGTTAAATTTTAAGAGTCTTATTACTTTTCATATGCAATGTGACTTGTGAATAATACTATACATGATCTTGAAAGAAATAAACCGAAGTATCTGTGCTTTTTCAGACAGCTGTGCTTGTTAAACATCCTGTCACTGAAATCAAGGTCTTTAAGGCTCAAAACGTAGCATTAACTCTGCAAGTTACTTTTTTGTAAATTTAATGGGAATAAATAGCTAATTGCTATTTTTCAGAAGCATGTTTGATGCATTCCTATTCGTTTTAGTATACCCAGATCCTTTTTTTATGCAAATCAACTGAGGTTGCAGTCTTTACAGTAGAGGGTACAAATAGTCATCCCACATTTTCCTAACAAAGCTAATACTGTATTTTAGTCGCAATCTCAGAGTAGTGCTTAACCATTTTGAAGTACTGAAAGTTTCAAAAAGTAGGAGTTTTCTTCAAATCAGTAAAAGATATACTAGTTGAAATGTTAAAGAATGGAGAGTAGGAAAATAGTTCTGCCTGAGGTCAAGATGAATCACTTTGGTTGGACCTTCCAGAAATTCCCCAGGCTTTGGGTGTTTTATTTCCCTCTTCCTTCTGTACCACTCTGTTGATCAGTGGGAAGCACTCTGGGGGTCTTACCTTGAGTCCAGGGGCTGGGGCCCAGCTCAGCTGAAGATCCCAGAGGTCTGGGGAAATGCTGAAGGGGCCTGGCTCTGTAGGGAGGAAGCCGGGGCTGCTAGGAAGATGCTGTGCAGCCCAGACCTCTAGGTGCGACCCAGACCTGCAGGCTTACTTGCTGTCATGACAGCTGAGAGAGTGGGCGGGACGTGCCCTCCTCCACAGGAGGCAGAAGCTGGGCATTCCAGCAGCCCTCACTCACCTCCACGGACAGAGCCCTTGGGCCTCGAGGACTCGTAGCACGGGACTTTGGTTTTCATGGATGAAAGACGGTCCCTTGCATCAAAAGATTTATATCTGCATAGCTCCAGATTTCTTTAAAGCTATTTGACAACAGCAACTGCCGAGCAGAACTACCATGAAGGCAACATGGCATTTTGTCATTCCTCAGAGGTGCTAGGGGATACTAGGAATTTTTTCTCTCTCTTGACTTCTCTCCAAAGGACTCTGGAATTTTGGGAAGGGATCTGATCAAACCTCACATTTTAGTAGTTCTTAGGGCTTTAGTTGTTCTCATGGGCTTCACACGTGCTGTCATGGCCCCGATAGTGGCTCTAGGTCATAGGTTTTCTGGTTTGTTTTTAAAACATCATATTGCTAAGCAGCCCCTGGTGGTGGGTAATCATTATAAACAATTGGTTATTGTCACTTTGTAGTATTATCATGCTAAGTGAAGTAAGTCAGATGGAAAAGGGCAAGAACCCCCGTGATTTCACTAGTATGTGGGATATAAAACTGAAAGCAGCAAATGAACAAACTCAGACACAGACAACAGTATGGTGGTTACCAGAGGGGAGGGGGAGGACGAGGAGAACATAAAGGGGGACAAATACATGGTGACAGGAGACTAGACTTCGGGTGGTGAGAACACAGTGCAATACACACATGATGTATCTATCATAGCACTGTACACTTGAAACTTATACAATGTAATTAACCAATGTCACTCCAATAAATTTAATTAACAACATCCCTAGTCCCCAAACCCTAATCTGAAAACCTAAACTTAAACCTGTCCCTAACAGTAGGGATAAACCTAACCCAAATAACTAACCTTTAAATTCTAACCTCTAACCCTAACCCTAATCATAAGCCTCTAAAATTAACCCTAACACTAAACCTAACCTTAATCATAGCACTAAACTAGACCCCAAAATTGAACCCTTACTCTAACCCTTAAACTCTAACCCTCAACACTAACCCTTACCCTTTAACCCTCAACCTAACCCTAGAAAAATAAATAAAAATAAACAAACAAACAGACAAACAATTGAGAACACACTAGAAAATTCCAGTGACATTGGATGGATCTCTTCTGCACCTTCATTTTTGAGGCGCTCACATGCATCCAGTAGACATTTCTTCCCTGAGCAATCTGTTCCCATAATGACCTGTGGACAGGCTGTGGAGTATCCTCATGGGATAAACTGCCTGGGCCCAGCAGTCAGGCCTGGCTGATTAAATGGTGTAAGCGGTACCATGCACAGGCTCACCGCTTTCCAATTAGAAAAATACTAAAATGCCACTCAGCTCAGTTCCCAGGATTTTCCTTGTAGGACCACCTTTAGGAGTGAGAGAGGTCATGGAAGGAACTATTGACAAATGTCAACAGTTTAGGGACAGTAAGAACCATATACCTTTTTCAAACTTGCAAATGTTTAACTGACTTTTCTATTTCTTTCCACATAGTCCTCTTCTCTCTATTTCCAAACCATAAGACAGTTCGATCATTCTGCTTTCCCTTGAGACTGGGTTCATCTTTTCCTCTTTGGGTCCCACTGGAGATAGAAGACCTGGTGGGGAATCCCAAGGGCTGTCAGAAGAACCAGCCCCTCCACTGCTGCAAAATCCTGGGCAGGTGTCTGGTCCCTCTGGGCCTCAGTTTCCCCATCCATAACAGGAGAGGGCGAAACCCCTTTAATCTTCAACTTTCTGTTAAGTGAGATTTCAAGTAAAAGCACAGTGGAAGTAGGTTCCAAATCTGAGCTTATTTAAGCAGGGAGCAGAGTTTTCCAAAACACCTGCCTTTGACAGTGCTTCATCTGGGTTTGCCACTAAGAGGGCTTGGAAAGGTGAAAGTTCATTCAGCTAAGATGCCCACTGCTTCTGGTGCCCAGAGGGACATGGCTGCATAGATGACAGCAGTGCTGCCACTCAGAAATGTCTTTGGCTATTGGAGAAATCATGTTATAAACATACCTGCTACATGTAAAATTTTTATGATGCATGTGGCATGTGTGGAATTATATGTGATGCAAGTGAAAAAATAGTTACACACTCCCTTAAACCTTAGCATGCTTATAAACCTTTTAGTCTGTTACTATAAAACAAAGAAGGGAGAGTCAAGTTTTGTCTTGGGCCTGTCATAAATACTCGGGGAGTGGGAGCTATCAAATCACGAGAAGACATGGAAGAATTGTCAATGCATATTACTAAGTGAAAGAAGCCCAGTCTGAAAAGGGCTACTTACTGTATGATTCCCGCTATGTAACATTCTGGAAAAGGCAAAACTAGGGAGACAGAAAAAGGTCAGTGGTTGCCACGGGTTTAGGTGGGGAGAAAGGGATGAATATTGGAAAATCAATACTGGATACATACACGTCATCACACATTTGTCCAAACCCATAGAATGTACAACACCAAGAGTGAACCCGATGGTAAACTATGGTCTCTGGGTGATGATGACGTGTCACTGAAGGTCCATCCACTGTAACAAATGTCTCACTCCGGTGAGTGATGTTGATAATGGGGGTGGCTGCATCTGTGTGGGGGCAGGGTGTGTATGGGAATCCCTTATCTTCCAATCAATTTTGATGTAAACCTAAAACTGCTCTTAAAAAATAAAGTATTGAGAAATTATATAGATAGATAGATATACATGATATGCATATACACATACATATATAATATATACATAATGAATTTTATATACACTAAGACTATAGAGAGAGGGGGAGAGAACACTGGTGCTCTGGTCAGATTTGCAGATGGTGGTCATTTTCCTTGTGTCATGCGGGAGACCCTGCTCGCTGCGCCATGTGTCATGCAGGGAGACCTGCGGGGTCTCTGCTCCCGCTCCCCATACAAGAACACAGGATATGGTGAGGCCAAAAAGGAACACCCACGGAGCCATAGGTAGGGGAGTCATACCACTATATTCTCTCTGGCGGCACTATACTCTCACTGGAGGCTGGATCCACACTGTCCGCAAACCGCCATCCACGCTTGCCAGCCCAGCCGCCATCTTCTTGCTAGCCCCCATTCTTCCTCTCTCTTCCCTCTCTCTCCTAGCGTAGCCACAGCAGTTATATTAGTGGCCAATGGCTCACTGGTTATAGCTGACGGCCAACTAGCCACAGCTGATGGCCATGCAATCACAGTTGGCCATTTACTACCTGAGCCAGCACCTGTCTATGTGAGGCCGAGAGCCTGGAAACTGCTTTCTGGGGCTCTGCCCCTACACCTTGGTTTTGAAAAAATGGGATGAATCATTGTGCATTCGTTGAATAATATGATTGAGTAGCTCAACTTTGCCTTGAGCATTTTGGTGGTAGGGAAGCAACATGATTAGTGGAAAGGTAGAGGGCTGGAGCCAGACAAACAGCGTTGGGTTCAGATCTCAGGTCTTCAGGTTACGACCATGGTGTCAAGTTACTTAAAGCCTGAAAACTAGTGTCAAGATTGACCCAATAGTCTCACCCTGAAGTGAGATGCCTTCTGAAAGGTAATTGGGCAGGTGACTTTGAACCAGTGCCTTTGTCTCCCCAGTTTTCAGTTTTCTCTTTTGGAAAAAGGGAGGTAATAAAGCTCACCTTGCATTGCACTGGGGTTGCAAGCAGCGAGTTGAATGCACCCAATTTCAGGTGCAAAGCAGGACTCTGCAAAGGGCGGCAGGTGCTTGCCCAGCTAAGGGCCCTCAGCTCTCCAGGGGGCTTGTAATGATTGGAGAGAGAGCCCAAATGCTCACATCGGGACATGATATGTGGTAAGTTCTTCGTGGCACAGACATATGCTAGTTTAGGTTCAGCCTAGAGAAATTCAGACAGTAAGGAAGTGGTCAGGCTCCGTGGAGAAGGGAAAGTCGAGCCTAACGGGCCCTGAAGGCTCTTGAGGGTGGATAATGAGACTCTGAAAGGAAGAGGAAAGAAATGAGGGCTTTCAGGAAAGAGACCACACAGGCAAAGGCAACAAGCTGGGGGTGAATCCAGAAAACTGAACAGGGGCCTTGGGAGGGACTGGGGGGAAAGGAGTGTGGGTAATTGAGGTCACGTGACAGAGCACCTTGGCGATCAGCCCGTTTTCTAACCGATGTCTCCAGGACACCCTGGGAGGTGCTACCTTCGCTTGTGAGGGTCCTTAGATCCAGCTAAGACTGCTACTAATTGTAAACATCCCCAAGTCCCGGGACACCTGGTTCCCTCTCGGTGCCAAACTTACTCTCTGTCCCTCTTCTCTGGTTTCAGAGAGCACTGTGGTTTCTTTCCATACCAGCCCATGCAGTATGTATTCAATTTATAGTTTACGGGGATTTCTCACACACCCATATATGTTTTCCACTGAAGTCTATAGTTTTTCCTAGACCCACCCAAATTCCAGAGCATGGTTCACTTGTATGCCAAGTTCACAGTTTCTCTCTTTGTCACTCTCCTCTCCTTATAAATCCTAGGAGAAAGTTACCATTTCCATGCTTCTATGTATTTTTAACAGAAAAGAATGAAGGACCTCAAAGAATAATTACGAGTACCTTTTTGTTCAATTTACATTGAGAACAACACTGATTTCTAGAGGCAAACCCCGCAGTATAAACTAGTTCTGCTAAATCTGTAGTCTTGTTCATCAAAGTTTGAATAGCTACAGGGGAACAATCCCTTTCATGAGAGATTTTTTTTAAAAAAATTTAAAAAGCTGCTTTAAGATTTTTATAAGGGTTGTGACCTAGATTCTGGAATTCTGAGTTTCTTTATAAGTTTTTTTTTTGTGTGTGTGTTTTGTTTTGTTGTTTTTTTAACTGTATAAAAAGAGAATTGGGTTCTTAGAAAAGAAAGTAGACTCATTTTTGGTCATTTTGAAAATTCGTGTTCCCTATAGATTCGTAGGAGGCAGAAGTGGTTTCTCCAACTCTTTCACAAAAATCATCTCATCTAACTTTCCTGTTATCCCTGTGGGTAGGGATTTCTCCAAGTTTACAGATGAGACAATAAGAGTTAGATGACCTGTGGAGTATCAAACAGCCTATGAGTTGAGGGCTCCAAACCAGGGCCTTCACTTCTGACTCTAACCGTTTTTTTCCCCCACCAGCTGCTGAGGAAAAGCCGGTGTTTGCCTTGACTTAAGGGAGACGGAGAGGCATCAGTGAGGATGGGGGGAAGAGAGAAGGTTCCAACCCCCCCTGATTTTTCCCCCACATGCCCTGCAATGTGCTAAGAGCCTGAAGCTCCAAATGCCAGTGTGTCACCCAAGGTGCTGTCACCCAAGGAGCCTGCACACCTGGAATTCACATCCAGGAATGTCGGATGACACAATTAATTACCTGCCAGGGGCTTCTTCTTGCTGCCCTCCCATTTTTGTTTGTTTGTTTGTTTGTTTGATGTTTCTATAAGGCTTCATTTATATTCTCCTATCCCGAAGTTTCCAACATATTTAATGAGTTGACTTTTGCTAAGAAAATTAAGCCTGCAATTCTTTTATCCCACCTCCATATTTTGCAAAACTACTATACTATACCACTTTCATTTTGCTGAACTTTTACTTAATCACAGTGCAGTACTGAAAAACCAGAAGACAGCCTCAGCAAAACAAACTTTAAACTGTAGGTTCAAAGCCAGCAGCAATTAATTGTTCCGAGGGAACTGGCATGGCTCGCTCATTTTCTCTCCGTTGTATGACTGACTATCTTTGTCAGATCCTGTTTGTGTTCAAAAGGTCCCAGATCTTCTGAAAGAATAAACTTGAAAAGTCTTGCTTTAATCACTGCAGTAATTAGCAAATTTGGACACTGCATTATCTTTCCCTTTTTATTGGAAACACATTCAAGAATGGGCTTGTAGTTTATCCAGAGCTACTTAGAATACCAAAGCACGTAACTTGTAAAATCCAGGTATGTACCCAGTTCCAAAGGAGTCTGAGTTGCTAGACTCTCCCTTCAGGAGGGCATGTAACCACCCCTCCATTCTAAGCATATACTTTTAAAATCATGATAGTTGTTACTTTGTTAAATAACTTGATTGTCTTTAAGAAGGGAGGGAACAGGGTTAGCCACACTTAGAATAGGAAATCAAGAAAAGAGACATTCGTCATTGACAGGCTTAGAAGTAACCTTGCTCCAGGCCTGTGGGGACACTGATTTGCCTGCCAAACAATAATCTCTCAATTCCTCTGACTTTCCAATGTGAATGTGAATGGGAAGGGGGCTAGCAAGCTGTCCTCCACCATCTTTTCTTGTTGGCCACTTCACACTCCCTGCTGCTTCTTTCCTTCAACTCCCAAACATGCTTCTCCCCTTCTCTGATACATGAGTCAAGGGTGGGACTCATGACCATGTTGTCTTCAGAAAATTCCCACTGTCGGTTGCTACAGGGTCAGAAGACTCTTGCATCTTTGATCTGCCTCACTGATGGTTCATTTTCTTTCTGTTTGGTGGACTTTGCCCCTTCTCCCCCTCCTCATCCCCTACAATGATGGTCCCCAAGGTCTCGCACTAGTCCCCTTTTACTTTTCTTCACACACTCTCTCGGCTTCCTCCACCTTACCCCCATGACCATTCCTAGTCCCCTTGGTCACCTGTTCTTCACCAACGACACCTCCTCTGAGATCCGATCTGTGTTTCCAACATCCCCTAGGACACCTCTCCTGGAGAACTGCTCAGGACCGACGTGTCCCAAGTGGAACTCAGATGATTCTCCCTAAATGCAGTCACTCTGGATGTTTGGTTCCAAACAATATGGCACCCTCATTCTCCCACCTGTCTATCTCACACCCCTTCACTGCTGCCTAACCTAGTGCCAGGCCACATGCTCACCTCCCCAGCGCGTCTTGCTTGGTGTCTGCTTCCCTTTCTACTGCCATCACTCTGCTCCAGGTTTTCATCCCTTTCACCCAGCCCCTCAGAATCCCCTCCCACAAGTCCCTTGGCCATCGCTGCCAGACCGACTCGAAAGTGCATCTCAGAACCCAAAACACACAGAACCTTCCGTGATTCTTTGTTGTTGAGCAAGCTGAACCCCAACCAGCCTACCCTTGAGTCTCGCCTCCTGCAGAAACACACTTAAGGGTGTGGCCTCTAAAGACCAATGACATCGCTTCAAAGCCCAGCTTTCCTCATCTGTAAAACAGGCGTATGAGAAAGCCTACTGGATAGACGATGGTGGCGAGGGTTAAGACTTAGGATGACGTGGCCTTCAGTGAGCACGCAACAGCGCCAGCCATCAGCATCATCACGGCTGTCGCCATCAGCATCATCATGGCCATCACCATCACTCTCCGCTCCTCCCCTACAGCGGACTCCACCCCTGCGCACACTGCAGGTCCCCCTGCACTTGCCCTCTGCTGCACCTCTGCCTGCAGTTCTCCTCACTTCTGATGGCTTCTCCTCTGCATGCTGACGGTTGAAGGCCTATTTACTCTTCAAGGTGCTCTCAAATGCCCCGGCGCCTTTCCTGGCTGTCCCAAATGCACCTGGTCTTTCCTCCTCTGACTGTCCCCAGCCTTTCCTTTGTTAAGGCCTCATGTAACTTCAGGGGGTGCCAATGAAATGTATACACATTTTAAGAAAGGAAAAAACTATTAAAATTACAATACTCAACATATACCAATAACAAAAGATGAATACAAGTCAGGTTTGACTTCCGCAATTACAAGAGGTGCTCAAAGTGGTTCCCATCAGCATCCAGACACTTCTGATTACGGCGAACTACTGTTTGAGCACTGCTGACCGAAGTGTCCACTTGTATACGTTTTTTTGGTTCCCCCGGTAGATACACTTTTACTATTTCTCTGCTTCCATTCCCATCCACTCTCCCTCCCAGCAGCAGGCTGGGGCTTTCTTGAGATCAAGCACTGGTCTTCTCCACTTGTATCTTCTGGAGATTGTTGAGGATTAGAACCAACTATCCAAATCCCAACGGGAGTCAATTAAAAACATCATTAAACACACATTTCTACCAACTATGGGGCTGGAAAGTCATAGACCGTTTCTTCAGATACTGAAAACTAAACAAGCGCTGTAGCAAAAGCATAGTTTGGAGAGCATTCCTAGGATATTGAACTAGACAAGTTAATATCCATAATTATGACATTTATGTTGAAACGTACATACCCTCATGCAGCCCTTCAAACACCACGTATGGGCAAAGATAGGCTGCTCCCAGTCGGAATCAAATGCATTTGATTGTAATCAGAGAAGTGGCTCTTGTACGTTTTAGTCCTATAATATTTCATCTTTAAAATGGGCAAATGTTAGAAAATTCTCTTCAACTTAAAATGTAAAACACATCGAGAGCCAAATACCCTTACCGCCACAGGCATGCTAACACAGACCGTAGCTAAACATAGCATTGAGGGAGATTGAAAGATGTGAATTCCCTTGTCCCCTGGATTGGCCGTACTGTGGATCAAATCACCCCGTTCCATCCCAGGACTGCAGCAAATCCTTCCTCTCCTTTCTTTCCCTTGTTTTCTCCCCAGGATCAAGATTTCAGTACACACTCCCATTCCGAACCCCGCCAGCTCTTCATTTATTTTTCTGTTTTATTTCCATTTTCTTCTTTCCAAAATACTCTGCGTGTTTCCTGTTTTCCCTCTGTGGGGTTTATACAACCACTATATTGTCGGTACATCGTGCCCTGTTTCTTCTCACTCATAAAACGACATCTCCCTCCTGGGTCACTCCACATAAGCAATTCTAGCAGTCAATCTATCAATTTGTAATATGTACCAAGGGAGAAAATGCACCAGTTAGGAGTTTTCAGATATATGTATTTTCAAAATACTTCAGATGGAAAGTTCTATGTTGTGTGTTTGCAGAATGGGATGGATGTAGGTCATGCTTCAACTGAAGATACAGCAAAAATGTGTGCCTTCATTCATGTTAATGCACGTTGATTCAAAAAGCATTGCCTGAAGAATTATTTGGGCCAAGCTCTGGGGACACAGAGAAAGAATCAGGTAGAATCTGTGGTGTCATTGAGCTTGCATTCAGTACAGGACAAGCAGACAGGCCATTGTGAAGTGGGGGCCAGGTGGGAGGAATCGGCTGTGTCTGGGATGGGGAGGGATGTCGACAGAGGGTTCCTAGCCCACACCTGGGGGGTCTCTGATGGTTCCTTGGTGCTGGTGCTAGAACTGAGGCTAAGCTACGAGAGAAAGTTTACAACCTCCCATATGGATGATTGAATTATACACATAGTCATGAAAAGGAAAGAAGAAGATCCTCAGAGGCAGAACGGGCACTGTCTTTCAAAAGAATTATAAAATACAGTGCATGTAAAACTAGATTCAGTGAGGGCCTAATTGACTCTCGGGTTCAAATATGAAGCCTACTTAAAACCTACATTTAATCCTGAAGTCACAGACATGATTCTGCTGCTGTGGGTCTGTGTACATTTTGTTTGTGGTTTTTAAAAATAGATACAAATCATGTAAGTAAATGATTTTATCAAATTATCTCTTGGGGGCTTACCCTTATTTTTTTCTTTTCCATCTACTTTTAATTCATATTGTGCTTGTGGAGGTGTCTTTGTAAACTCTCCTAAATTATTTTCACAATGAGATGAATATAAAGAAACAAAGAGACAAGAAGTAAACAGATTGGGAGCTGCCAATGGCCACTTTGCAATCCCAAAGGCTGGCCAGTCACCTGCAAAGGGAGCTCAGGGGACAAATGTATGACCCCCAGCCAAGTGGAACGTCATAACATGTTCTCTCTTGGAGCACATGACCTTGCCACCCACATCAATCACGGTCTGCGAAAGGTTCCCCAGTGGCATTGCATGAAACGTTAGTCAGAGGAGTTAATAATAGTTGTAAGGAGGGGGGAGGAGGAAGGAGACGTCAGCTCTATACTCCAACATGGTTGGGCAACGAGGAATTCAAAGTGGAAGGACGTCTTTGCTGGAGGACGGCTCAGAGTCTTTCATATGGTAATGATCACTGCACCGTTCCAAGAGGGAACTAGAGACCAGGATGCATTTCCCGAACCGATCTGAGTCCAGATCTCGTTTCTTGCAGAGTGAGAATGACACAGAACCGTCTTCAGGAGTCCATGCTTACTGACAGAACCTCCCAGAAAAGATGATGCTTTACTGTCAAACTCATTGTTTGGGGATGCTTCTGCTGCCTTCTGGCTAAGGGAATCGGCCCTGCCCCAGACCCCTGAAATGGGAATTACAGGGCCAGCATCTAAGGGGTCTCCCCCATTTCCCAGGAAATTGACTCATGCAGTCACTGAAGTGGAGACTTCACCTTCCCTTACTCCCCAAGGCAGCCTTGACCTGCCAGGGAGAAGCCAGTCAGTCTTCTGCCCAGAGGGGCCTGCTGGGTGGTGGTGCCAGAAATTAGAGCCCTAGTGTTTTTTGATCAGATTAATCCCTTCATTCCTGTTGCCAAGAATCAAGTTATATGACATGATACCCAGCTCCTTTGTTAAGGAGTGAAGGTAAGAGCAATGTCACCATTACAACACTTTATCTTTTAACACTATTTAGAGGGCAGCTTTTGAGGACACGTGATCTTCAGTATGGACCTTAGGTGGAAATTATAGATTTGAAGTTAATTAAATACTACAAGATGTTGAAAGTAAAGCACCATTGTATTGTGATGTTGACATTGAAATATTCTCTCTACATCTGCACGGTTGATTTCGTCATTAACGCACTGATGCTGCCTTTGTCACTCACGTATAAGAGTCTCAATGGGATGGAGCTCACAATCTGTTTACATATGTGTTCTTTCAATGGCCTTTTGAAAATGTGAAGGAGACAGAGCGCCTTCTCATGCCTTCGTATTTGGAGAATTCTAGACAAAGGAACCAGGTACTCCATGGCTCATGTATTTTCATCGACTCCCAGCAGGTATGTGGGGATGGGCTCCTTAGGAAGAGTTTGGCTGATGCCAAATTTCATGGTGTCTCAAAGCCAAGCATCTACTTCACATGTGTTCTTGGAGGTAGGAGCAGACACGAAGGGTAACTCAGGAAGTAAGAAAGCCCGGTTCGGGGAGCTGACCTTGTATTCTTTGGCAAACAGGACTAGGACGGAGCGAGATAGCAATCTGCCAATATTTGAAAACGTAAACATCACTGAGTGAGAGCATTATCTGGCCTGTTGGGCACGAATTTCGCCAGCATTCTTACCGAGAAATGCCACTGTTAACTGCTGTCAGAATAGGAAACAGTTTTAATAGAATCTGAGGGAAGGAGAGACTGCTTCTTGCCAGACACACAAATATCTCACTGGGAGCAAAGCCTCAAGATAAAAGAGAAGCATATTTTTGCTGCATTTCCTATCATTCTAAGTTCTAGGCTCATGACCAGCATGATGTTCTTCGGGTTTTAACTTGGGGTTTTTTCAAATAAAAAAAGTGCACCATTAATTTTGGTGCCCATGTACCCAGCAGCCTCTTACCCTTGGGCCTCGTGATGGCTTAAAATCCAGCCACGCACGGCAAGGATCTGCCTTTCATGGCAACGTGATCGGAGAAACATTCTAGGTACCACCCAAGTCGATTTCCCATAAATCCCTGGTCATTAGATATGCAGGAGCCTGATTATTTGGAATTTTTGCTTATCATTTCTCGAATTACTTAGACGGTAGAGAGCAGCCAAAGTTTCTATAAACTAATTCAGCCATTTCTTCAAGAAATAAGTACTGGGCCTTTATTATGTATGACACAAAGGGGCCTTATCCTAAAGTTCATGAAACTCAAGTTTTGGGGCTCCTCGCTTGCACCAGCCTTCTCCAAAGTTTTTCTGCACCTAATTTGGCGGTCATAATTTTCTCATTTCTTTTCCTTGAAGAGGACCCCAAATTGTATGATCTTCAACCTCCATAAAATGTTGATCAGCCTCTGATGCCGGCACTGGAGACAATTACAGCCTGGCGCCAGGGCAATTTCAACTGAAACCCAAACCCAGGAACCTGGATCCCCCAAACACCCCCTTTGTATGCCAATGACCCTACTTGACTCTGGATTAGTGATCTGTGACCTAGGGATCTGGTCAGGCCCAGAATGTCATTTCCCCAAACTGGGAACCCTGGGTGGGGGTCCGATGCCCAGCCCCCCACAGAAGGAGCTGCTTGCTTCATTTAATGTGGATCTACAGGCTACATTGCTCTGAATTTGAGCTGCAGGGTACTGGGGAGGAACAAAAGGAAACTGCTTATTCTGTTGCTAATTCTTTCCAACGTTTCCTCCTGACCCTCCGTCCCCAGGTAGCTCTTCACTTAATCGTCACCTACATGTGTTTTTGCACCAAAACTCAACCCCTTGTGCTTCTTCTTGCGTATTTTCTCATGCCCTGAGCACCATCAGGCAACCCTGATTCATCTTTGCATCGTGACGAAAATAGCTGGAATTCTGCTATAGAATTTTAGGTCCAGGAGCGCAGACTGCGTTCTGGATTAGGCTTCATGTGACCTTCTAGAGTCAAGTTGGGTGGCAGTGACTATGGATTTCTGGATCTCCTCACCAGGAAAGGCATCCTGCTCATCGAAGGGAATGTGCGCACAGAAGCCTCAGGCGCTCTGACTGTTCTTTCTGAAATGATCGGGGACGTTTCTTGCTAAAAAGCCCTGGGACCACATTCAGAGTTTCTATGTGCACTCCAGCTGCATGACACCGAGTGGAGACGACCACAACGCTGTCTGATGAACCCAGAGAGCATTTTGCACGGGGGGCACTGTTTGTCGATGCCACTTTCTTGTCCTGTCTTTTATCAGGAATGTCTCTTTGTTCATTTCCCCCCTTTCATCTCAACCAAGTAACACTAAGTAAATCAAACATCTTTTCTAGGACCTGATTTTTCAGGTTATATGCTATTTTCTCTCCCTCTGTGACCTCTGCTGTCCCTCTGAAGATGGGGAGGCAGGCTTCCCTTAGTTCTTGTCGTTGTGGGAGGGTTTGGCACTTCCGGGCTGATGGTATCTGGCCACAGCTCCTTTACCTGTCCATAAAACTGGCACCAGGTGGCTGGCTACCTGAGTGGCATCAAAAATCCAGGTGTGTTGCATCAGATCTGTCCCCTTCTGTGGCCTGGCATCCTTGAGAGGCACAGAGAAAGTGAACCACCCTCAGGTCACTTTGGTGCTCTGTTATCCCTGTTCCCAGCCCCACTATACACCCCACACCTCCAATGGCACCAAAAGCCCCACCCCAAGGTGGCTGTGTGAGATGAAAGTGAAGGCAGGAGAGAGAAGGCTGAATATCCCCCTGATGTGCCTCTGCCTTTACCCACTAATAAGCAACAAACTCTTCTTCGCAAGCACAGAAACTAGCATTAACTCTTGCCATAGCTTCCTGACAATTTTTGGAGTAGAGTTATTTTTACTTAAAGAGGCATTAAAACGAGACATTTGGAGATACTGATTTACTCCAGCGGGAAGTGTTTGAATTGTTGTGGAAGGAAAGACAGTAGCTGAATTACTTATAAATTAAAGACTGAAGGAAATGATTAGGGAGGTTTATATGCCTTAAACAATCCTTCCCAGGGGCTTGTCATCGGCCACTCTGCTCTACCTACGGTGCTTACGGCTCATTCTGTGGACTGCTAATGTTGGCTCTAAGATTCTGATGGGTCCACAAGGCAAATACAGTGTACAAACAACTCTGGACTCTGAAGCAATATGTGAGAGGAAGTCAGCGGGCTGCTCTGTGTCTCTAACAGATGAGAGATGAGAAGGGGGCGGGGGGTGGAGGGGCAGGAAAGGATATTTCAAGTACTTGACATTTTTGATTAAGTCCCAAAACGGTTGCCTCTATTCAGTGCCTCAAGCCACACATTGGTGGTTTTTCTTGCACCAAGCGTGTTGCTGTTGTTCAGGTATATAATTACACACACACCCCAAACAGGAGAGTGCAGCCTTTCCCAGATCTCCTCCATGGGAGAGTGTGCTGAGCCCTGAGCAAAGCCGCCAAGAGACCTGCTTGTGTTGGCTCTCCAGGACTGCTGGCATGGGAAGGCTGGGGTCTTGCTCTCTCTCTTTCCCCCCAAACAGAGCTGTCTGCACTGGTTATAAGTGTGAAGAGAGGAAATTGGGGAAATAGCACTTTCTATAAAATGACCACAACTGTTGGTGGAAGGAAGGAGTGGTAAGAGGCGAGGGGGAGGACTTTTCTAAAATGTGTTTTCCTTAAGCGACCAGAATCACAAAATTCACCTAAGACTATTTCTATAAAAACCCCAAACTACTTATGCGTTGATTTAGCTCACTGAAGAAACGTCAGCTCCGTTATTTGATGAGTATTTCTGAGATATGACTGCTGGTGGTGATTTGGCTAAGCTCTCCTACTTTCCACCTTTGTGAAGACTTGCTATGTGACCTGTGGGTCACTGCTCCCTGCAAGGCCATTTGTTATATTCATAGCTAGGGAAGGAGAAAAACGGCTAAAAAATGAAATCCCGGAGAAGAACACGCCGGGAAGCTGTGTCTGAGGTAAGTGCTTCATTGTTCAACTGGAGGCTCCTGATGTTTATTTTTCATAAAATGATAGCATTTAAACCTGCCTTATAGTTGTGTTTGACTTCTTTTGCTTCTTAGGACAATTTTAAATGGAGAGAATTTATCACCTCAGGCTATTGTTAATCGTTTCATATTTGTTTAAACATTTACGGGTGCAGACAAAATGGAATAGGATCTGGGTAACAATGATTGTTTGTGTGTTTGTGTGTGTGTGTGTGTGTGTGTGTGTGTGTGTGTGTGTGATTTTCAGGTTTCAAAGAAGGAACTTTAAGAATCACTCATAATCTTCTTCAAAGTCCTTCTTTTAGGTCAAGGAAAAATATTCAGATTTGTTCCGATAAGAAGAAATCAATCTAAGTGTTTGAGTTAAGTATGACAAACTTTGGTCTCTAATTTTCCCAAGTTAAGTGTTGCATTTGTTGTAACCTTCTGAACGTGTGACTTAAAGTAATCGTGAGGTCAAGAAACATCCATTGAACAACAAATTCTTATTTCCTTCAGGCAGCTAAATGCGGAAGTGCAGAGAGAAGATTAAAAAGAAAAAAAAAAAAAAGAACTAGCTTCACAGGAGCAATATGGAAATTTCACCCAGTATAGCATTTATTAGCTGAGAATAGCCTAAACACACATGAAATTATATACAGATTATAAAACGCATTATCCACGGGTCGTGAACAAGGTTCATAATGTTTTCAAAGTCAGAATTGTTTACATTCCTTATACCTACCACGGAAAACTTACATAACTTTTTCTAAGAAGGATAGGTAACAGATTTTTAAATATCCCAGTGAAGTTTCGCCTTACGGCAACCTAAACTGATTTCTCTACCGACAAAGGAAAATAACTGCCGGGGATCGACCCAAAGAACCGTGTAATCGCTGAAAATCAATAACAAACTTGCCCTGACAGACAATATGAGAGAACAACACTTGCAAAGAGAAGTTGGAGTAATTCTTCTCCCTTGATTTAGATCACTTACACCCACAGCAAACAAGACAACATCTGGATATTGTTTCACAGGCAAGGAAAAAAGCACTTTTTTTTTTTTTGCCCCATCATTAAGTAAAAACCCGGTTTCCACATGCAAACAGCGCTTGTAAATTTCCCCAGATAAGCTTGGATGTTTTGAATGACTTAAGTAAGTTTTTAAAGAATCCCAACTTTTTCTATACCTTTAGAAGTAAAGTGTTTCAGAACTATCTCCAACTTGCCGCCTGCTCCAGTGTTGACAGAAGCCCGTGCCTCTTACCTGCAAAGACGGATGAAGGCAGACTCCTGGCTCGATGTGAGGTTCTGACAAGGCAAAGAAATGCAGGTTGCCTGGGGAAAGATAGGTGTTGAGGTTCCCTCAAAATGAAGAAAACTCTCTCGCTGTTCCCTGTCAGTCAAAACAAGTTGGTACAAGTTTGAGTAGGATTTACCTGAAGGAACTGAAGAGAGAAAGAGATTGGAAGAGACTGGGTGGAGGGAGGGAGGGCCAGGAATGGAGGGAGGGAGGGAAGGAGAGAGAGAGAGAGAGAGAGAGAGAGAGAGAGAGAGAGAGAGAGAGAGAGAGAGAGAGAGAGAGAGAATCTGAGAAAGGAGTCCAGGAGGTAAGCAGTGTGTCTTAAGGAAATCTGCAGACCAGCAAAGAATTCTAATGGACACCCAGCCTGAGCTCTTCAAACACCTGTGTAAAAGAACACTAATGCCCTTTTAAAGAATGCCAGTTAATCTTTGAAGAAACCTCGGCCGCTCTTATCAAAGCCTTTTTTAAGGTTCCTTTGCCTAAATAAATAAATAACCAGATTATCTTTTCTAACAAACTCTCATTTCCCTCTTGTTCTCTCTTCTTCTCCCCCTCTTCCCACTCCAAATGAATATGAACAAAAATCACTGCCTCCAGGAAAAGTCAGGACAAACCCACTCAGATAATACATGCATCAAATACATATAAAAAAAATGTCACAGAGGGAACCTCTGGGTTTCTACCTCAGTTCCCTGATGGCCATGTTGATTTTTCCTATAGCCTCATTTTTTATCAAAAAATGGCAAGTTGGATAGGTTGGTAATGTTGGGGTCTTGGGGATCCGTGTTGGAATCTGGCTTTTAGCGTTTGTGCACAGAGTCCCGTACTTTCATGAGAAAGTCCTTAAGCAGGAGTCTAAGGGGAGGCCTCTCAGTCTCTGGACACAGAGGCAGTGAGCTCCTTTCTGGAATGCAGTCTGTGTGTCCTTCCTATGCCAAGCAGCTTCTGGTAGACATCGCACCAAGAGAGTCCAGTCCAAGCCAGTGTGGGACAACAGTCTCCCACGGCCTGAGTGCACGGAGACCCTGGGCAGTTCTAAAAGAGAAGATGACTCTGCCACAGTCACTTTCTCCAGGGAGGTCCCCTGCACTGGTCCAAAGGCAGCTCCGAGGGGAGTGGAGCTGTCTGTCAGAAAGGAGCCAATGGCACCTGGGCAGGGCCAGGTGGATGTAGCTGCTTGAAACTGGAAGAAACAGGGGTGATTTGACTTGTTGGAATCAGAGGCTATGTCCCCTCCTCTGAGATCTCGCTTGCACACTCCAGTACATCTTCTCTACTTCACCTTGGGTCCTGGGTGCCCCTCCTGCTGCTCTGGGGGCTTGAACTAAATGTGGGCAGGGAGGGCTGAGGTGTTATTCTGCTTTGAGGGGGAAGGTCTGAGACCTCCCCATTTCTCCGACCCTCTCCCTTGACTCAAAGCCCCGACATAAGTCATTCCTTTCCCCTGTTTTCCCAAGGGGGACGATGCATCAGTTTCCTTCCCTTTTGTTCTTCTCTTGCCCATGAAGCAAGAGTTTCCTCTTCATTCTGGGAAACTATGGTGGCCCCTCAGAGACACTGGTCTCCCAGAGGCTCAGGGCTTTAAAGAACGAAGAAGCCACGCAAGGTTCATACTTCTTAAAGCTGCCGATCTTACTGTAAAATCAGACCTCATTGAGGGATATTATAAAAGTCCCAGGTAACATGGGTAAACACAGAGGTGGAGAAAAACAAGAGGGAAAACCCAAGATTCAAGATCTGATCATGACCCCTCAGATCTTCATTCGTCGGCCTGGCCCCTTATCACGGTTTGGCTCTTAGCCCAAATGGGACCTCCTCGGGGATGTCATTTTTAAGGTCCTCACCTCATCTGGTCCCAGTTCAACTCTGTACCTCAGTATTTCCTTCCACTCTGAATGCCACTTAGCACTGTCTAAATTGTCCCAACTCTTTTTCATGTTCTGTATTCCATTTCAGAGTTCCACCACACTTGTCTTGTTCACTACGCGTCCCTTGAGGGGCACCTGCCATATCATAGTCCCCCGAAAAACTACTTGTCAAGTAGATTGACAAAGATTATAAATGGAAGGTATGATTTGTTACGGTGGAGCTTTAATTCTTATCTTCTTAGTTTCAGCTAATATTTGCAGTCTCACCTTTAATTAGTAAACTAACACTTGAATACTCTTTCTCTATTTATCAAGCTCTTTCGGAAATGTTATTAATTCCATGTGCAGGCCAAAAAGGCGTGATGAGTTGAATTTTAAGGGTGAGAAAGTGAAAGCCAGGGAGGGTCAGTGATTTGCTGAAAGTCACAGAGCTACAAAGAGGTGGGTTGAGGCCCAAAATAGCTCTTCTCACTCTCAGACCATGCAGTTTGCATTAGGCTACATTTTTCTCAAATTAGTCTATTGTGGACATACATCTGCATGTGTGGATTCCTTTGAGTACCAAGTAACACACGACACGAATTATAATTATAGTTTAATACTCTGGCAAGTTTTGTTTCTTGCAGGACTATGTATGGTAGATTTCATATTCATTCATAACAGGCTTAAAAGTGCTGAAAGAAGAAAATGAGTCCAAAGGAGTATGACTATGTGAAATAATTTAAATTTAAGCCAATATTCTTCATTTTGGTGATATTTACCTGTTTTCATTCTTTTTGCTTTTGGGGGTATTTAACAATTGCATCTTGACATTTCTGATGGGACAGAATTCACAGATGGAGATGAGGCATTACACATGCTTAAAGTGTTGACAGGTAAGTGGGAAAGTTCTAGAATAACAATCCATGAGATTTATGTCACCAAGGACAGACTATTTTCATGTTTTAATAGTTGAATGATCTAATTATTGCTGGAAATTTCTGAGGCTAGTGAGGGAAAAAGAATAAACGATTAATCTTGACAAAAAATATTCTGTCACTCAATCTCCTTCTCACCCAGTGAGTAAAATTTGCTTCACAACCTGGTTCTAAGGAGTAGGGTCTGGAATCTACCATCTAAGAGAACTTCAAATGACACAGTTCATCATTTTATAACTGAAGATGGTCAATGTTATCGATCTTCTAGCCTAAATTGATAAATGAACATGAATGACTGTTCGGTAAGTCACTTTTCTCTCTCTCAATCTCTGTTTCTCTCTGTCTCTCTTTCTCTATCCCCCTAAGCAATCAAAAGCAAAATTCTTGCATGTGTCAAATTTAAATAGATATACATCTAAAGTCTGGATTTTTATCCAAAGTTCTAAAAAGATGTCTGAAAACTAAGCAGAAAAGATTACAAGAACCAGCTTTTTCAAGAGAGCCATTTCCCAAGAATAATTTCCAGAAAAGAAAAAAAAAAAAATGCTATAGTGCTTCCAATTCTCATCTTGGCTTAAATCGAGACATAAAAAACTTTGAAGTGTGATGAGAGGGAAAAAAATACATCTTTGTGTTTGAATAGATCTACTTAAGCTGGGCTAGATATAGAGCTATTTGGGGGCTGGGGTGGGGGGCCATGTCAGTTTTTAAAACTTCATCAAAGCCTCCCATGACCCAGCAGCTTAAAGAGTGCTCCACAGGCCAGGATTTGGTCATTTGCCTCTCGTTTGCTCCCACAATTCCTGTCCCAGATGCATGTAAAATGTCCCCTAGGGATGTAGGTGAGCCATGGAGAACGAAGGGCATCTATTTCAGTCCTTTCAAGCTCTGCAGGCCAGAGGCAGGGACCTGCTTGCCTTCGGCCCTTCCACAGAGAAGCTTGTCTTAGGATGCCACAAAATTGAAGTCTTCTCTTTGGAGGAGGTGTTCTAAGAGCAGATGCTGAGACAAAAATTTATGTGCAATTTGTTAAAAGAAGTGCTCCTGGGAGGAATTCAAAGGAAAGTGAGGGAAGCAAGTCAGGGGAGGGAGGAAGTCAAGGAAGGGTGTGATTTTAGGCCAAGGCCAAGACCTGCCTTGTTCTGGAAGGAGTGCTAGAGTAAAAATAGCATCTTAGGTGAGGGAGCTGGGCTTTCGTGTTCCTGCCCCACCAGCCTTTGCTAAGCCTGCTACATTAACTTTTTCCTGTTCTCAGTTTGCCTCACCCAGAACTCACGAGCCACCTAATTTTCTTTTTCCTAACTGAAGATTTATACAGATACTGTGTGGCCCTCTTCTGCTGAACACAGACTCGTGACCTCATGCCAAGTTTTAGGGCATTTTTTAGGGTGAGGAATGTGGCTGTATTGTATTCTGTGAAAGACCTGAGATATTTTGAAATGATCAACAACAAAATATCTTGACAAACAGCTTAAGAAGCTGGCTACTCAAGTCATAGGGGCCAGCAGTGAACAAATAAAGCCAAGTAAAGGTCTTCCCAGGAACCTAACAGGAAAGCTGGCCTTATGGCTCAGCTGGCATTGAAGTGTCCTAGACCCTGTGACAAGGCCAGTGACTCCTGTTTGACTGAAAGAAGATCGCTAGCAAAGAAAAGGTGAACAGTCCTGGCTGAATTCCTTAAAAATGTATATGCTCTTGAACTTCTCTTCATCCACCGATCTTTAAACCAGGTCCCATAGGACAACCCGTCCCCCACTCCCCAAGCTGGCCCATCGTCTGCCTGCGACCTCCTCTAGCAAATCTCCAATATCCCCTTGTCCCACGGGATTGTCAGGAGAGAAGCACACGAGCGTGACAGCAACCTCTAGTCTTCCACTGGACACTTCTCCACGATCCCACAACCATTTCCAACAAGAACAATTCTTCCTCAGGAAAACACTAAAGCTGTTTTAGGACTTTCCCACATTCTTTAATGGGATGACACAAAAATTATCCCAAAATGCAAAATTTACCTAATAGGGACGTTACCTCCAAGTTATTTCTCCTCAGGGTGGCCAACCATCTGACTTTCCCGGGACTGTCCATTTTAGCCCTGAAAATCTAACATCCCTCAGTCCCAGACAAACTATAATAGTGGGTCACCCTCAGTCCCTGTGAGTCCTCATCTCTCTTGTAGTCAAATGTCACATTTTAAAACACTTAAAATATATATTAAGTGTTCATACTGGCCCAATATCCTAATTTGTTAGCACCAAATGGACACTTGCCAAGGCATATATGAAATCCAATTTTGTCAAATGGGAAAATGTATATTTAAAAAGTTAGACACAGGAGAGGCGGCCGGAAGGCTCAGTCGGTTAGAGTACAAGCTCTGAACAACAGGGTTGTGGGTTTGATTCCCACATGGGCCAGTGAGCTACACCCTCCACAACTAAACTAAAGGACAACGACTTGACTTGGAGCTGATGGGCCCTCGAGAAACACACTATTCCCCAACATTCCCTAATAAAAAAAACTAAAAAGCAAAAGTTAGACACAGGCAATGCCCAATACTCCATAGAGAGGCTAGCCACCTTCCTTCTAACCTCTGCTGGAGGTAGCTGCTGATCTTGGGTCCCCACCCACAGTGTGGCTCCGGTCGGTGAGTTGCAAAGCACTGCTGACACTCAGCGGTAGCGATCCAGTTTCCTCTTGCCCCATTCAAGTGGGACTTCGTTGTTTGTGCAACCTTACGCCATCTGTTACACACCACAGTTTGTCCCTGGTCCACTCCAGACCCCCATTTATTACGTGAGTTGTTCTGTGGCAATTCCCATTGGTGAAAGATATGTGATAATGACTATTTTTCACAGTTGACAGTGTGTGCTGGTAAACAGAAAACATCTAAAGGGGAGAGTTACCATTTAATTATTTTTTATTTTGTTATGATTTAGGTAACCATTTTTATTTTTTGCAGTTTTATTGAGAAATAATTGACATCCATTGCTGCAAAAGTTTAAGGCGTACAGCATGATGGTTTGATTTACATGTATTGTGATGTGATGCCCGTAGGTAACATCCATCTTCTCACGTAGATACAATAAAAAGAAAAAGAAAAAGAAAAAAGAAAAAATCTTGTGGTGAGAACTCTTAGGATTTACTTTCCAAACAGTTGCCGTGTCTATCATACAAATGCCACATTTACGATATTTAAAATAGAATAGTACAGAAAATGTTTTTATCTCTCTGATAATTTCAGTGATCAACTGGGGAAGACAAAAGTAGTGAATCACTGTACATTGTCCTGTTTCCATACTTTAGCGATTGGTCCTTAACTGCTGATAAACCATATACGTCAGCTTTAAAAAAATCACTCAGTCAGTGGACCCAGACTCAATCCTTCATCACCAAGTTCCATCAACCTGTGCCCTCCCTGCAGGCCTCACTTGTTCTGCCATTTCTTGCCAGGATATTTTGGTTCCTGAACACGGACAGGGCCTCTTTCCCACATTCCCCAAGTTCAGTCCCCGCCTGTGGCATGGCTCATTGGGTGCACATTGTTTGTTTTCTGACCCTTTTTCTGGTTTAGCATTTAGTGGTCTTATTATGCTGTAAGTCTCTCGTTTGTGATGTTCTGAATCACTACCCTGGGAATCCATAGAGTTTTTAGTTCTGATAACCACAAAGATAAAACCTCATTAAAACCCCAGTTCTACATGAGCACCCCTGTTTCCACATGGCAGGCAAGCCCAAGAGAATTTGCGGGACTCATCTTAGGCATGTATTATTAGCAGAACTTGGGAAACAACTAGTTTGGGTTTTTTGTTTTGTTTTGTTTTGTTGGTTTTTTTTTTTACTTTGGGATCTTTCCCATTGCAAAATTGCACCTTTTTGCCAAAGATTCTAGTGAGTGTGGAAAAACTGAGCAATTCAAATTGGCTAAATTACATAAAGTGAAAAAGCCCAGCAGAGATGTCACAGACTCTAAAGGACTTCATGCTGAAGACGTAGTATAACCAGAGCAAGAGGGTGTTGGCCACCCCACATATTCCTTGTCAGCATAGCCAAGGGTAGGTGCTCATTAGGCAAACCTGCCTGGAGAAGTTGCAGGTATACCCAAAGCTACACAGATTTGTTAAACAAAAAAGGGGACTCAAAGGGAAAGCTTTCCATGGCCGTCCTTATTCTATCATTGCACTTCGCCTTATCAAGTACATTTGCAGAGACTGCTGAGTCACCTGCACAGCAAAGAGATGATAAAGGGACATTTTTCCTTATCGTTCTTCTCTTAAAAGGTCCAACATGACGAGCAGAGGGGGGGAATTATGAGGCAAGTTTGGACTCCTGAAACCAAAGTCATATAGCCCTAGACTCCTTTGATGTTTGATAGCAGCCAGACAGACCCGAGATGGAGCGAGTGGATTTTCTTTACTCCCCCTTAAGAAATGTCCCTGGGGTTATGCCGCCCTCACACCATTATACGTGATCACATGCTGGCGACTATTTTCTGCCTGTCGTTTGTTCTGTCCTACTGGCTTTGGTTTGCCATTGCCTCCCTAACCCAGCGCGCGTGTGGACTTACGACTTGTTCTTCTTCAAACTTCTTTCATTGGCGAACTCCTACTCATCACTGAAAACTTGCCTTAACTCCCTTCCTGCCTGAAATGTGTGTGTATTTAATAGGCAGTCTCTGGTGCAACCTTGGAAGGTGCAGTGTTGTGGTTTATCGGGGAGTAACTAACAGTTATCGCCCTGTGAAACATGCAGACTAACATGAGTACTGATACTGTGAGTTTAGGCTCACGCCGATCTCTTGGGCAAACATTGTCATATTTTGTTTTTCAAATTGCTCAGTGGTGTACCTTATCTACTCACCTCTCATTTTACAGTGTGGAGACCCACAGAAAAATTGCACCTAAAATATAACCTTGCCTCAGAACACTGAATCGTTTTGTTATTTCTTTCTGGTAAGGAGGACAGTATCACGGGAGAAAAAAAGTCTATTTTTTTTTTTCCAGATCAGTGTGGATTCCATTCTAGAATGGCTGTGTACCAACCGCATGACCTGGGCAAGGTAATTGTCTTCTCTGAGCTGGTCTTTGCACTAGTGAGCTAAGGACAACAAATTTCTCTCCCAGGGTTCTTACACAGTTTAGATGAGGAAGGGCATGGGGAGGGTCCGGCCCCATAAGGCTTGAGAGGACATTAGCGAGTGATGTCCCACAGCGAAGGCAGCCAGCATCACGACACTCGTCCTGCCCACCATGCTTGGCCGCAGAGACAGGACACTTACTTGCTCTGCATGAACTCACATCCAGGAACAGTCACGTGCAACTCTCTGTTCTAATACCTAGCTCCTCCTTTCTTCATCTGAGCTTGAATTGTGGGACAGATAAGCTGGATACTCCAGCTCTTTCAAGATCTGCCGTGTTCTCACAGAGACCCTGAGCTGGCTTAAGATGCTTTAAATGATTTGCACTTCTTCCAAGGACAGCAGTGTAGGTTCTAGGGTTCTATGAATCTTACTCTGTTTGGGTTTTTTTTTTTTTTTTTTTTATTGCAAATCACTTGAATAGTCCAACAGTTTAGATTACACGAACAAACAGAATTTAATTAGATTGTTCCTAGGAAACTGGGTTGTATCATGCCAACTTTCCTGAAGTGCTTTGAGCTGCAGCGATAAGCTGTAAGGTGAATGCCACGTAGTTAAGCACATTTCTTGACTTTGACAGGACATTAGTATTCCCAGCAATCAAACGTGAGACTCTATCTCCTATCTTGGTTATTAAACCTAAAATAACATGTGACGTTGCTCGGACAGCCCTTCTGTCCCCCTTTTGCTGTTGAAGGGCTTATACTGCCTGACAGTGAATCAAGTAGAGATATATCTAATTTGCTGATGTGTGCAAGTGCAGAGGTGCAAAGATAAGGGGTGGGGGGTGTATGCATGGTGTTTGCTCTTCCTGGTGATACAACGTGCTCTTACTGGCAATACGTATCCAGTGACAACTTCCACCTGAATTGTAGAAGTCATTTAGGCAGGGTCAACATGGGCCCAATTTGGAAGCAATGGCATTTGCCAGTTCACTGAATCCTAGAGATGGAATTTTAGTTAAGAGGGAAGCCTGCGTCAGCAAGATTCTTTCTAGTATTTGTTAGGTGTTGGGTTTCTTCCTCAGATTGCAGTGAGGGGGGTGGCAGGTAATGGAAAGCTTCTTTCCACAGCTATACATGCTAAAGCATGCGTGTGTGTTTATGAGGGACATGGCAAAACACCAAAACTAGGTATAAGATGAAACACAAATGACAACGGTAACACCAGCCTCCTACCAGAAAGGTTAACTTTACAAGTGGCCGTGAAAAACGTGATTACACAGAGTAACAGAGATTTCTTTTATCTCCAGTGTTTTATTAAATCTATCTATCTATCTGTCTGTCTGTCTATCTATCTATCCATCTATCCATCCTTCATTTTCTGGTTTTATTCTGTAACTTTACCTTTTTCTTAAAATTGAAGCTCAGGATAACTCCCACCTTTAAAAGTCTCCCGTCAAAGGGCTAAGTTCAAGTTTGGTTCTCAAACAAGCTATTTGTGAACAGCAAATCCCAGCTGTTAAATACGTAGGACTGGTACTACCAGTCTGATAGATAAGTAGGGAAACACATGTCCCTTTAACACACACGTACACACCATAGCGGGCAGGTAGCAAGTACTGGTCATAATGCAAGGCAAGGTAAAACATCCTGTACCTCCTAACGGTGATGTTGGAATTCTGCTTGCTTTCTACTGTATTTCCTCTTTATGTTTTCTAATGGAAATAGAGCATTGGAGAGGTCCGTACTTTGCCTACATGCTTAGCCCTGATTTTAAACAAGGTTTCAAACACATTCCCTCCAGGGTACCATAGCTCATCTCTTGACCCCCAGCAGATAGTAAGGACTATGGAAATAGCCTCACCCCTCACATGAGCTGCTGCAAATCTGAAGAAAATCAAAGTCGCTCCCTGGAATTTTTATTTTTGGCCTGCGTTCTACAGAAAGATGCCTCCAAATGTTTGTCTGCATTGTATGCCGACAGTAACCAATACCCTTGGATCTGACTGCACTTGGCAACACAAGCAAACTCTAGGGAGTTCACTGCTTCAAGAAAAATCAGGACTTTATTAGCGGGCTCGATTCTTAGTCTTGAGCCATTATCCCGTACAACAAGGAAACGAGAATCTGGCCCAGACACACAATTGATTTTAGTTCTAATAATAACAATTGCCATTTGTTGAAGGCTTACTGTGGGTCAGGGATTTGATTTAGTTGTTTCATGCCCACCACCTTCTTTGATTGTTATCAATGATTAAATTTACTATCCTCTTAACAAGTCAGCATCTGTGAGATAGGGATGATTCTTCCCACTTTATAGGTGAGAAAACTAAGGTTCAGATTCAGTCCAAGTTCAAATAGCTAGTGATTTGAGGCACAGAGTTTCAAATCTTGGTTTCCCTTCAAAGTCTACACACTGAATCACTGTATTTTACAGCCACCCATGAATTCACAACCCATGTGGGTCATCTCAGGGTTAACTGAGGGGCCGTAACAGACCACACCGTGAAGAAGGCAGAAATGGCCAAAAATGAACACATACATCAGAACCGAGTCTTGACTGACTTCCAGCTGTAGACACCTTTCACCATTTAAAAAAATATGAATGGAATTATTTCGAATAATTCACCAGACTGTGATTTCACAGTCTGGTTTCAGGTGCAGCCTTATGAGAAGGTTCCCAGGTAAAGGAATTGTGAGACAGCTGGTAGCGTCCTTATTTCTTTCCAGTAGTATTTTTAGCCTCATGACACTAATGAAGTAGAACAACAATCCCCAGTCCCAACGACTACTCATTAGAATCACACAGAGAGATGTTTTCCATGGCCCAGTGATTCTGGTATATTGTGTCTGGGGCGAAGCTTGGACACCAGTACTGTGTTTAAGATCCTGAGACGATCTGAATGAAGCCAGGACTGAGAAGGAGGGAGGCAGGCATGCAGAGAGGGTGTTAGGAACAGAAGCAGGGGGAGCAGAACTCAGGTTTTGAATGTAGGCCTCCAGCGCCTCTCCTCTCCCACGAGCCTGCCTGTCTGACCGCCTCCTGCTTCCAGACCCTGTGAGGACGGCACCTATAGAAACCTGTGGTCACAGAAGAGTCGTGCCTTTCTCTGCACATCATGGGTGAATCACAAACCCCAAAAAGTGCACCTTAGACTCACAACGTCCATGTGGTCGTCTCCCTCAGGATGTGTCCAATTCTCTTAGGGGCCCTTTGGTCTGCTCCTAGTCTATAACTCTGGTTCCTCTGAGGACCTCTTATTAAGAAGAAAAGACGCTATTCTGAGTCCCGAGTACCTACTGGTTCCCATTAGTTCTGCAGAATAAATACCTAAAAAGTTACAATAGAACGAACCTCCACTGTATCATTAGCTGCAGTGTTGTCGCCCCCAGGGCCTGGGAAGAGACAGAGTTTTCCGGGGTCAAAGCAAAATGTTGTCCTCCCCTCAGCCCCCCTTCCCTAAGTCGTTTTGAATTCCAGGGTGTGCAGGGACTGGGCTGGAACCAGAAGTAAAGATCTTGGTTGGGACTCAGTTCTGCCTGGAGGAGGCCGATGGAGACCAGAGGGTGCTGGGTGGCCCCTCCTGCGCGGGGAACCAACAGTTCTCTTAGAGACAATCTCCATCCTACTCCCGGTCACACAGAGGCAGCATTTGGCCCACATGCGGAAGTTGGTTTGGAACCAGCTGATGAGGAAAGGCAGCAGTTCTGCGTTCAAGTCCCAAGCCCGCTCAGGTTGGCGTCCTCAGCCAAGCCTGAGATGCAGACTCCTCTCTGTTTCTGTGGGATTTTTAGAGTCTCAAGTAAGGGGCCAAAGGCCACCCCTTTGTCCTCACTTATATACAACGTGTATGCAAGCATCACTTGCCTACAAGTAATTAGGCTGGGGAGGATGAAGGAGGTACAACTTGGGCTATATCCCGTATTGATCCCTCCTCTAAACACATCAAATCTGGTACAGCCCTTTCTTTTTCGCTTCCAGAGTCTAGTGGGTGAGAAACTAGTTTAACCACAAAGAGCTTAGTGAGTCTGCGCCAGATCTGTCTCAGGTTCAGTTTACGTAAGCAAGGTGGTCACAAAGATGGGATAATATTTAAAATAAAGAAAAGGTAGTATCTCGGTATACATCTTAAGTGGGTCAAGCTTTTGATAATCTAAAGATAAAATGATGACATCTCAAGTTTGGGAGTCACTTAGCCAGTCCTCATTCAAGTAACAAGTAGACAACAATATAAATGCAACTAACGTTAGTTTAGTGCCAAAACATAGCTTATGTCTAATTCAGAAACACAATAGAACCAAACATCTCGTTTATAGGAATGGTTATTTTATGGCAATAACGGTCTTGCACAGGGGCCAGCAAAGTACAGCCCACTGGTCAAAAACGGCCCACCACCTGTTTTTGTAAATAAAATTTCATTGCCACACAGCCACACCCACGTGTTTACAAATTGTTTATGGCCACTTTCATGCTAAAATGATAGAGTTGTATAGTTGTGACAGAGAAGTATGGCCTGCAAAGCTGAAAATATTTACTATCTGGGCTTTGTCAGATAAAGCTTGCCAACACTTGATCCAGCAGATCAAATAATACAAAATGGATCATTCGAAACAATGTTTCTAGCCACAGTGAGTATAGGACGTCTGCAGAAAAAAAGAAAGAAAGAAAGAAAGAGGTTCTTTCCAACAAGTAATTATTGAGGACCAACTAAGTACAAGTCTTGTTCCTGTGACAGATAATAAAAAGATGTGTATTTTACAATCCTGCCCTTAAGAAAGATGTAGATAGTCCAGCAGGAAAAGTCAGAAAGAAGATAAAAAATTCTAAAAAGTTATAGCTTGAAAACCATCCCAAATCTTACGTTTCTAAAAGTTTAGCCCAAATCTCAGTAAATGTACGGACAACAAAAGTTCAATGACAGGGCTGAGGTGACTGAGCCAGGGGAACAGGTAGAGAATCCAACCCAATCTCTACCACATATTTCCTCCTGTACACCGCACCCTTCGGCTTGATAATTTTGTTTGTTCAACCTTCACAAGTTTCCTTAAGCACCTACTCTGGGCTGGGCTCTCTTCTATGGTCCATGAGGCAGCAATGAACAAAACAGACCTCCCATCCAGTCAAGTTTCCTCTTTCTTTACCTTGAGTATCTAGGTCAGCTTATGCGTGTAATTTGTCAGGTGAGGATGATGTTGGGGAAGAGAAAGCAGGAAAGTGGGAGGGGAGTTAATGAGAAGGACGGGAGGCCAAGATGTCACCGACGAGGCTCCTTTCACACAGAGACCTGTGGGGATGGAGGCGGTTGCCATGGAAAAGAAAGAGCTTAGGAGGGGAAGGTCTGGAGAATGGAAGGTGCTGGCTGTGTCGTAAGAGAGGTATGGGGGCGAGGGCTTTGGGGAAGCAACCTTGTAGGGCTTCAAAGACCGCTGTAACAACTTGAAATGAAGCTACTGGGGGCATTTCAAATGGTTCACATGTTGGATGAGGCCTTCTCTCTCAAGCTCCTTGCTCCGGGTTTCTCTCTGGCTTGCCCTCAGATGGTGTACATATGAGTATGGGATGTGGGGAAGGGGTTCTCTTCCACATACAGCCCGGTGTGAAATCCTGGCACTCAGGTAATGCCAGGCCATTGTCGGCATAACAGAAGCAAACATCAGAGCACTGGGAGTGACATGTATTAGGAACAACCTTGAGTGATCTGAGAAGCACATGAGTGCCGTACCTCTGGGCCCCTGATTACTTTTTCTGTTTGGATAAATCACCAAGAGAGAATGTGAAAATGACCCATTCAAGTCTTACCTGCACAAGACGTATGACCATAGAGGTAACAGAACCCAGGAGGACAGACGTGGTTCTTGCGGCTCATGCTCTTATTAGAGACAATCCCTCCCTGGACTGAAGAAAGCAGCTGATTGCACATCAACCCTGGGTCTATGTGGACAAAAGGACATAAGCGAGTAAGTTACTTGTGAAATGTTCAGACTGAAAACAAGATAATCCAGGAAGGGTGGAAATCCCATATTCCATCAATAGTATGCATTGCCAAAATTTAGTTAGGTGGTTGCCTCAGCTCTATGCACTGTCAAAAATTTGCTGTTGGTAGCAGAGACCTTCAACCTGGGAGAGTGAGTACATTTGCACAGGAGGAAAGCTCCACTCAGCTTCCCAGTCCTCTGCCATTCACCGGCCTACGGGAAGGTGCCCAGCAGGCCTCCTCGCAGAGACTGTGGGCTCACACCGCCCACTGGTGTTTTGAACTCCAGTACCTGAACCTTCGATGAGACAGCTGGAACAAAAACAATGCCCCACCGCAGAGGAAGGTGACCTGGCTGCCTTGTACTTGGGGAAACTGCAAACCTGAAAATTCTCAGCAAGGAAAACATGTCTTACCAAAGTGCAAACCAGACACTTGGCACCCACTCTCTGTGACGCAGGGCTCCCTGACTGGCAGGAAAACCACAGTAAAGAACTGATTATGCTGCTAGAACACATTCCACGGGCTGTCCAAGGCTATTTTTATTTTACAATAAGGTACAATGTGTTCCATGATGCTCTCTGTCCTGGACTTTATAGAAAAATTATAGTTGCATATTCATTCATCCCAGTAACTCACAGAAACTCTGTCGATAATTTGAACAAATGAACTAAATTGGGGCGTATTCATTAAATTCAACAGCAACAATAGCACACGAGTAATTTTTATTATAACACCGATGGCTGCTACCACCTGTTGACTCTGGAAACTTTTCATAGGAGGTGGGCATATTGAGAAATTGATCCCCAAGAAAACAGTTTTGCAGAATAAATCCCTGCATTTTTAATCTTTCTTTTTTACTCTTTTAAGAGAAATCAGTTGTGAAAGCAATTTTTGGTCAAGTGTTACTTGGTCAAGAAATATACTAAATCCTTACAATAGAGCCTTCCAAGAACTTTACCCATAAGAAAATAAATAGTCCTGTTTTAACTTAAACTCCATAAAAATTAAAATTGTTTTGGAAGAAGGAATGGCTTCCCTAAAACAGAATGGATATTCAACAACTCAGATGCATTTTGAGAACAACTTTCCATCCACCTCTAAAAGGAAAACAGACAACCGGAGTAAGATTTCTCGTAAAGCCCAGACCGTGTGTGCATAAAGACTCACACTCAAGAAAAACTTCCTCTTTTTTAATTAAATAATTCAAATACTTAAAAAAAGAAAGAAAGAAAGAAAAACTTCCTTGCTAATGCTTAACTTGTTATCATAACCACTTTTGCTTTTACAGAACTTCCTAGCTACTTTTTAACCAGTTTCAGTCAGGAAAAGTAGACACAGGGCATCAATTCCAGCCATTAGACCCTCTCAGGAAGGTCTAGACTTGATGAACTTTGAGAACACCCCGTTGTTTTTATTCTTTACAGACTGAAAAATCTAGAGGTCAAGAGTGGGTGAGCTATCTGCAGTGCCGTGTTGGGAGCTGACATTTCTTGACGTCCATGAAAGGGAGGGGCGAGAACAGTAATCACAGTAATAAAGTTACTTCATTACGGTGGTCCTTGGAGCACTGGGGGGGGGTGTAGAAATGATCCGTAAATTTAAGTAATACATCTGACTATTCACAACAAAGAGAAAAAATAGGGGTACACCCCAGAACTAGAGCTTTGTCAAGGACTGCAGTAAAACTAATGCTCCCATATGCAAATTTACACCTCATAGGCAAACATAAATAAACCAAGAATCTCGTTCTGATTTTTTACCATCCATTTGCTGACAAGATCAGGAGACTGGAGCCAAACATCTGCATCGAATGATAAAGTCACGGCAAAAATGTCCTTTTTCCACTGTAGGGCACACAGAAATGTTCTCTGCTTTCACTTAAAGTGGAGATGACATAGATCCAAGCAGTGCTCCCCAGGCTGGGAGCGCCAACACCAGTGTTCCCCTTGTAACCCTAATTTGTATTTTAAGATCAGGTTGGAGGAGCTGACCTTTTCCCTGTCTTCGGTTTGCTCGTTGGCCTGCAAAGATCTTGCACATCTACGCTGTACCTGGTTCGTTGTTTAACTATTATTTTTAGTGAGTTTTTATAGGGTACCAAAAATGGGGTTGGTGTTAAGTACCTTTCCTGCCTTTCCAGCTGCAATGGAAATTATTCTTTTAAGCCCTTCACAAGAAAAAAGGGGGAAAATGGAAAAAATAAAAAGAAATCAGGACCCCAGAAGAGGTTTTTCCGAACTCATGTGTTCAGCTTCCTCTCCAAGCGAGTCCGACAGACTGCCCTTGGATTCTACGGGAGAGCAGGGTGCCTTCACTGCATGCGCGTGGTGGCTATTACATTGGAGGTACTTTCTGACTTCGTGGTTTTGTGACCTTGGGCTGGTCAGATAATAGCCTTGTAGGAACCGAGCAATGGTTACAAATATCGATGTTACAAAGTAAATACCAAATCAAAGAGATTTCTGGTTGCGTTCTTAGTGGTAAGTATAGACACGCCTCCAGGAAAGCTGGCTCCCTAAAACATTGAAAACAAAAACAAAACAAAACGAAAAACTAGTTCTGAATTCTTCCCCATCAGCTCCTTCTGTAACAGCAAGCTCGGAACCACAGCTTCCGTGATGCAGTGGGAGAAGGCTTGTTTCTGCAAGTTGACCATCCAGAAATGCCCCAGATGTTCACTGTCACATTTACCAACCTACTGGTAAGGTGTGAACTTACCCACCTTCCCAAGCGACTTGTTTCCCAACTGCAGGGTCATTTTAACCTGGAAGCAACCTCTGAGTACACACATACTTTGTGAGGGGAGGACATGCAAAAGAAATGTGGAGAATTGAAAGGCAGAAACATTTTATCCCATAGTCTTGTTTTTCCCCACATAGCCCTGGACAGTAGAGCATTGGAAGGTGCTTTTATCTAATCATTCTATTGCTCCCTTTTTTTCTGTCTGCTGGGCAGAATTTCTTCCTCATTAATCTTTCAGAGGACTTCCCTCCTTGGGTTTAAGACATTCCAGCCTCCAACTTGGAAGTTAGAATTAGGTTGGTCTTTTAAAAATGTGGCTGTTCATTTTGTCCTTGCAATTAACAAAAGGATATGTGTATCATGGTGATCGGGTTTTAGGAGGCCTGTATTCATATGCTTGTATATGTAAGTGAGCACACGCTCTGTGTCCTGCGATGGCCCAAAGAGTAGCTCTCAGCTCCCTTCTCAAAGTTTTCCTGTTGCTCCCCTGTGCCTTGGGAAAGGCTGCATTACTGTAGTTCTCTGGAACTGGTCACCTGCCAGAAATGAGCAAAGTGTCCGAACACCATTGACCCTGATGGACGGCCAAGACCAGTTTCCATGTCAAAAGGAAGAACAGCCAGAGGGAAGAACCTACTGCAGGCCTAGCTCACCACCACCCTCAACTCCATCCGCACTAACAGTCAGTCTGTTGCTACAGCAGCTGAAACACTACATTTCTCAGCCATCTATGATTATGACATGTAAGCAGAAGATTACTGACATGGTGTAATAAAGAGTCTGACTCTACTTTGATGTCCCACTGCTTTCAGGCCACACCACCGCCCTTCCTCTTCTGCCTTACATCCAGGAAGCTGGTGAGAAAGCCTCGGTGCTCCCTAATTTGGAATTGGTGGGAAGTTCAAACCCCACAATCCTCTACCCACACGCAGGAACCCTCACCCCAACCTCATCCTTTACCGATGATGCCCTTCTCTCTGCTGCCTTAAGCTACCGTGTTTCCCTGAAAATAAGACCTAGCCGGACCATCAGCTCTAGTGCATCTTTTGGAGCAAAAATTAATATAAGACCCGGTCTTATGTAATATAAGACCCGGTCTTATATTATAGTAAATAATATATTATATTATTTACTTATATTATAGTAAAATAAGATCAGGTCTTATATTAATTTTTGCTCCAAAAGATGCATTAGAGCTGATGGTCTGGCTGGGTCTTATTTTCAGGGAAACAAGGTATTTTGGGCTCATCTTGGGAGCCTGCCCTACTCACCCCATAAAGCTTCATTATACGAGTAATAAACTTTTCCGTACTCTCTTGGTGATTGCATGTTTGTAGTATCACCAGTCTCAACATCCTAACCAAATTTGTGTGAGGAGGTCCATCCCACATCTGGAAAAGCTCTTTACAAGAGTTTACTCAACCGAACGTGCCATTTTTACCCATCACCTCTTCCTTCTGTCTGCTGGTGATATACCAGCCAGCCCTCTCATAACATAAAGAAAACAAACCTGGGCTAAGAATGGCTGAGTAGAAAGAAAGAGGGAACCTGGGTCCCTGAGGACACTGGGAGTTACCCTCCCATCCCCAGGCTGCCTGCTTCTGGACCTCTCAGGTCATGAAGAACAAGTGACATTTGTTCAGTCACTTTAGCTACTGCAGACAGTTCTAAGCATAGAGCTGGAACTAAATTGTTGCTCGACCTCCTCAGTGGATATCAGTACCTTTGCTGGGATGGGAACAGGTGAATATCCTAATACTTGTACCACACCTGGGACTAAGCCATTATCTGGGGGGAAACAAGGATGTGTAAACACACAGAGAGAACCTGTTTTCACAGCTGGAAACTGGTCTGAGAACTGGTCTACAATATAATTTAGAGAGAGGTTCAGAACCAAGCATTTTGGTTGGGAAGCTATTTATGTATCTATCTCATATTGTTAAAGGGCCTAAGAGAACCGAAGTGTCAGGGAGAAAGAGGCCTATTTATTGAGCACCAATTCTTCCATTGGTAATGTACTAGAAATGCAAAGAGAACAGAATATAAGGTTTCCCCCTTAACCTGTGCTGGAGGATGTTAATGCAGGAACACACACACACACACACACACACACACACACACACACACACACACAAAGTCATAAAGAGAATGACAACAGGTTTCTTCTAACAAAATGAGAATTTGATTTGATTAACATTTAAATTGTGGAAAACTCTTGGTGTCCACATTTTTGTAAATGGACACAAGTACTCAGTGTAAGTGATGATGAAGAAAAATCATGCAAACCAGGTACAGGAAACAGACCAAAGTGAGTTTCAGCACCACTGTCCTCAATAAGCTGAACAGTATGTCCCATCCTCACCTGGTCCAGAGTATAGGAAGGGGAGGGAGCTTGGGGCAGGCCTCTTGATGGTGGGGCCTTTCCGTATAACCATTGTGATGAAACAACACAATATTTATTTTCTGAAGAAATGAATGCACTAAAAGTTTATGGGCAAAAGAAAGTAATAATACAGTTGCAGAGTAGAAATAGTAACACAGTTTAAACCATCTATCTTCAGGAAAATGACAAATTTATTCTAGAGAAAATCATGTCTGATGAGCTCATCAAAGATTCAAGTATTTTATCTTCACATTTCTCTTTGTTGTCAGTAAAAGTTCACAACTTCCAGAGTGCTCCACAGACTAAGAGATACTGATGTCTTCATCAGGGGCCCAGTTTTCTAAAGTAGTTTTAAGTATTCAATATCTTAGTATTTTTGATAGTCCACATTGCAAAGACAAAATGTTGCAAATTCATATCACTGATACCGTAAATATGCAATCAAAGAAAATAAGGAAGACAGAATCCCCTGACCAGGCTCCCATCACAACATTTCCTGCAGTAGCAGTGGGGATGTCCACACCTTCTTTTCCAGGAGTAAGAAATAAGCTCAAATTCTAGCTCAACTTTTTGGGCAAAAGAAGAGAGAGTTCAGTCAAAACATGAAGCAGTTTGTTAAAAGATCTTCTAACAAACAATGGCAAAAGAAAAGGAGGAAAGTCTTATACTGCTTCAAGAAACTACCCCCAAAGAGCTTCTGTGTCCAAAATGCTATTCATAGACAATCACATTGATCTTTCTTGATCTCAGTTGAACTTCCAGCATTTCTTGATTTTAGCCGGAAACTACCTTCGGTGGGTTTCTAGACATCACACTGTGTTTGAGCATGGAGAGAGTGATCTAGCAGCATACCTAACCTGCCTGACAGGTATTGCGTCTACCTGGATGGCTTATTCTGAGTCACAAAACACCTGTGTTGCCAGCTTTGCATTTCATTTCATTCTTAGACTTGTCTGACTCAGAATGCTGAACAAATTTTAAAATTCAGGAACACACAATGTATAAAAAGCATTTGCTCATTATTTATCTTCCCAAAATAGCAAATGTCTTTGTTCATCAACTCATATTTACTGAAATGCTTAGAGAGACACAAAGGAGCCCAATGGTGATCCTAATAGCACCACCGCAGGAGGGTCCCACATTGAAGCACTTGGGGTAGTTTCGCGCATCATTGGCTGGTGCACAAAGGGCTCCCAACGGTGAAGCTCTCTTTCATGACCTGGAGAAAATCTTTAGATTCAGCCTTGATCGGTCTTTTAAGCAGATCACAGTCATCAAGTGGCTTCATTGATGTTATTATATCTTGCTAGAAAAAAGTTGTTTCATTTGGTTGTTTCTCTTTGGTCTATAAGGATCCCAGGGCTGCAAAAACGAATCACTTTACTATATTGTGTAGAACTTTTATTCAAAATGTGATTCAGGGCTTCTAACATACATGTATACTAATGTAATATGTCTGATAATAACAACATGAAGGAAGTGGGACGAAACACTGCCGTGATGGATAAAGGAGATGATATCAGGTGGTAACGTGAATCTACGGGAACAAATAAAGAGAACCAAAAAAGAAAAATAACATTGATATAACAAAATCTTTAGATGTATACTACCTCTCTTTTCTTTTCTCAGCTTCCTTAAAAGATATAAAATTAAATAAATTAATAACGATAGCAAGGTATTGCTGGGTTTGTAACATGTATAGAGGTAAAATGTATAATATTAATTATCACAAAAAAGGAGGAAGAGGGTATAGAGCTATTTAAGAGTAGTTTCTTTATCTCAGTGGTATTAAGTTAGCATAAACCTGAAGTCAATTTTGATCAATTAAGATATATACTATAAGACCCAGAAGGTAGCATACTATAAGCCACTAAGAATATAAATCAAAAAAACTACAGTTAAAAATCATTAGAGGAATTAAAATATTAGACTGAAAATATTCACTTAATGAAAAACAAACTAGTAAAGGAGGAACAGAAGAACAAACTATGACATGAGAGATATACAAAGAAAAAAGTAAAATGGAAGATGGAAATCCAACCATATCAAAAACAACGTTAAATATAAATGGATTAAACAGTCCAATCAAAAGGCAAAAACTGTTAAATTAGATAAGAAAACATTATCCAACTATATGCTTTCCACTGGACACAGACTACAACGGCAAGATACAAGTAAGTTGAAAATAAAAGGATGGAAAAAGATACACCATGCAAACAGCCACCATAAGAGAGCTACCAATATTGGGCAAAATAGACTTCAAAATGAAAAAAAAAAATGTTACTGGAGATAAGCAGGACATTTTATGACAAAAGGATCAATCTGTCATAAAATATCTAGTAATTTAAAACATCTAACAACAGTGCCCTGAAATACACAAAGCAGAAACTAACAGAAATAAAGGAAAAAATAGAAAATTCAATAATAATAGTGAAAGACGTCTATATCTCACTTTCAATAATGTATGGGACAAGTAGGAAAAAGGTCAAAAGGGTAGAAGACTTGAACAACACTGTAAACAAACAAGAACACATCTATAGGCCAGTCCACCTGACAACACTACAATATATATTCTTTTTAAATGCACATGGAGCACTTTCCTGAACAGACCATGAGCTAGGCCATAAAATGAGCCTCAATAAATTGAAAAGGTTTGAAATTATGTAAAACATGTTCTCTGAACCTCAATGAAATGAGATTAGAAATCCATATGGAGGGGCCGGCCTGGTGGCTCAGGTGTTTGGAGCTCCATGCTCCTAACTCTGAAGGCTGCTGGTTCGACTCCCACATGGGCCAGTGGGCTCTCAACCACAAGGTTACTGGTTCAACTCCTCAATTCCCACAAGGGATGGTGGGCTGTGCCCCCTGCAACTAACAACGGCAACTGGACCTGGAGCTGAGCTGTGCCCCTCACAACTAAGATTGAAAAGACAACAACTTGACTTGGAAAAAAGCCCTGGAAGTACACACTGTTCCCCAATAAAGTCCTGTTTCCCTTCCCCAATAAAATCTTTAAAAATAAATAAATAAATAAATAAATAAATAAATAAATAAAAATCCATATGGAAAGAAATTTGAGAAATTAACAAATATATGGAAATTAAACAACACACTCTAAATGACCAATGGGTCAAAGAAGAAATCAAAAGCGAAATTAGAAAATACTTTGAGATGAAAGAAAACAAAACACAACATACCAAACATACAGGATGCAGCTAAATCAGTGCTTATAAGGAAATGTATTGCCATAAACATCTACATTAAAAAAGAAGATCTCAAATCAATAACCCAAACTTCCACCTTAAGACACTGGAAAAATAAGAAAAAACTAAAGCTAAAATAAGCATAGAGAGTAAATATTAAAAATTAAGGCAGAAATTAATGAAATAGAGATGAAAAAAAACATGCAGAAAATTAATTAAACCAAAAGTTGGTTCCTTGAAAAGATAAACAAAATTGACAAAATTTTGGCTAGACTAAGAAAAAAAGATTCAAATTATTAAAATCAAAACCAAATACCAGTCATCATTATCAATCTTATAGAGAAATAAAAAGGATTATAAGGAAAATGTATGATCCGCTCTATGCCATGGGCATATAAGACATGGACGAATTCTTAGAAAGACATGAACTACTGCAATTGACTCAAGAAGAAACAAAATCTGAATAGACCTAGAACAAGTAAAAAGATTGGATTGCTAATTTAAAAACTTTCCACAAAGAAAAGCCCAGATGACTTCACTAGTACATTTTACCAGACATTTAAACAAAAATTAATAGCAACTATCCAAAAATTGTTTGAAAAAATTGAAAAGAAGGGAACAATTTCCAATTCATTCTGAAGCCAGTATTACACAGACCGAAAAAAAAATCATAAGAAAACTCTCAAAACCACAGACCAATGTATTTTATGAATATAGACAAAAAAATTCTCAGCAATTTGGTTGTTTCCATAATTTGGTTATTGTGAATAGCACTACAATAAACATAGGAGTACATATATTTTTTTGATTTGGATTTCTTCAGATAAAACCCAGGAGTGGAATTGCTGGGTCATAGGTAGTTCTATTTTTAGTTTTTAGAGGAACCTCCATGGTGCACTGATTTGCAACCCCACCAACAGTGCATGAGGGCTCCCTTTTCTCCACATCCTCACCAGCACTTGTTGTTTGTTGATTTGTTGATGATAGCCATTCTGACAGGAGTGAGGTAGTATCTCATTGTGGTTTTTATTTGCATTTCTCTAATGATTAGTGACGTTGAACATCTTTACGTATGTCTATTGGCCATCTGTATGTCATCTCTAGAGAAATGTCTCTTCATGTCCTCTGCCCATATTTTAATTGGGTTGTTTGTTTTTTGGAGTTGAGTTATACGAGTTTTTTATACCGTTTCCCCGAAAATAAGACCTAGCCGGACCATCAGCTCTAATGCGTCTTTTGGAGCAAAAATTAATATAAGACCCAGTATTATCATTATTATATTATATTATATTATATTATATTATATTATATTATATTATATTATATTATATTATATTAATTATATTATATTATATTATATTATATTATATTATATTATATTATGTTATGTTACCTAAGACTAGGTCTTATATTATATTAAAATAAGACTGGATCTTATATTAATTTTTGCTCCAAAAGATGAATTTGAGCTGATGGTCTGGCTAGGTTTTATTTTCGGGGAAACACAGTACATTTTGGATAGTAACGCTTTATGAAATGTATTATTGGCAAATATCTTCTCCCACTCAGTATGATGTCTTTTTGTTTTATTGATGGTTTCCTTTGCTTTGAAAAAAATTTTTAGTTTGATGTAGTCCCGCATGTTTATTTTTTTATTTTGCTTCCCTTGCCCAAGGGGATAAATCAGTAAAAATATTACTAAGGGTGATAGCTGCGAATTTATTTCTTATATTCTCTTCTAGAATGTTTTGGTTTCGGTTCTTACATTTAAGTCTTTAATCTATTTTGAATTTATTCTTGTATATGGCATAAGAAGGTGGTCCAGTTTCATTTTTTTGCATGTATCAGTCCAGTTTTCCCAGCACCATTTATTAAATAGACTGTCTTTACCCCAATGTAAATTCTTGCTTCCATTGTCATAAATTAAATGATCATATAGGCATGGATTTATTTCTGGGCTCTCTGTTCTGTTCCATTGATCAGTGTGTCTGTTTTTATGCCAATACCATGCTGTTTTGATTACTATAGCCTTGTAGTATGATTTGATGTCAGGTAGCATGATACTTCCCATTTTGTTCTCATTTCTCAAGATTGTCGTGGCTATTCGGGGTCTTTTATGGTTCCATATAAATTTTAGGATTATTTGTTCTAGTTTTGTGAAAAATATCATTGGTAATTTGATAGGGACAGCATTGAATCTACGTATTATCTTAGGTAGTGTGGACATTTTAACTATATTAGTTCTTCCTATCCATGAGCATGGTATATGCTTCCATTTATTTGTATCTTCTTTAATTTCTCTCTTCAGACAATTGGATAAAGAAACTATGGTACATTTATCATTTATACAATGGAATATTACTTGGCCATAAAAAAGAATGAAATCTTACCATTTGCAACAGCATAAATGGGCTTAGAGAATATTATGCTAAGTAAATAAGTCAGACTGAGAAAGGAAAATACCATATCATATGATTTCACTTATATGTGGAATCTAAAGAACAGAATAAATGAACAAACAAAACTGAAATAGACTCAGAGACAAAGAGAAAAAAACTGATGGTTGCTAGATGGGAAGGTCGTAGGGATGGGGGAGGAGGTGAAAGGATTAGAAAGTACAAATTGGTAGTCACAATATAGTCATGGGCATATGAAATACAGTATGGGGAATATAATCAATAATGTTGTAAAGATTATGTGGGGTGTCAGATTGGGTACTGGACTTATCAGGGGGATCACTTCATAGACTGTGTAGATGCCTGACCACTGAGGTGTACACCTGAAGCTGAAGTAGAATAATATTGAATGTCCACTATAATTAAATATATATTATATACATACTATATATATATATATATATATATATATATATATATATATATATATATACACATATCTTATATTATATAATATATAAATGATGTAAAGTACAGCATAGGGAATATAGTCAATGGTATTATAACTGCTATATGTGATGTCAGATGGGTAGTAGATTGGGGGAGTTATCACTTTATGAGGGGTGTAAATGTCTAACTATTATGTTGTTTTGTACACCTGAAACTAATAATAAAAAATTAAAAAACAAACAAACCCTATGCCACAGATGCACATCTTGGAGTGACTAGCTCTGAACCCCCACAGGTGTAACCCTTTTAATTGCATGAAAACTCACCTAAGAATTTTCATCCAGATATGAGATTCTGACAACACCCTGATAAATCATCTTTTAAAAAATTTTAAATAAAAAAGCACAGGAATATAATTTAAAAGAATGGAAATAAACATTACAGTTTAACAGAGTGCTGTAAAAAAAAAAAAAATTCCCAGCAAAACTCTAGCAAACTGAATTCAGCAATATAACATATAAAAAGAATTATCCACTATGACCAAGTGGAATATATCCCAAGAATGTAAGACTGGCTTAACAGGCAACAATCAATTAATGTAACACATCTTATCAGTAGAATAAAGGACAAAATCCACACAATCATCTTAGTGGAGCAGAAAAAGTATTTGACAAAATCCAACACCCATTCATGATAAAAAAACACTCAATAAACTAGGAATAGAAGGAAATTTCTTCAACTTGATAAAGTACATCTACAAAGAAACCATAGATAGCATCATACTTAATAAAAATTAAATGTTTCTTCCCCCAAATCAGGAACAATACAAACTTATCCACTTTCACCACTTCTATTAAACATTATACTGGAGGGTTTAGCCTTGGAAATTAGGCAAACAAAAGAATTAAAAGCCATCTAGATTGTAAAGGAAGAAGGAAAACTATCTCTATTTATATACGGCATATATAGAAAATTCTAAGGAATCCACGAAAAGTATTAGAATAAATGAGTTCAACAAGATTATAGGATACGAGATCAATTTAAAAAATCCATTGTATTGCTATATATGCTAGCAACAAACAATCTGAAAATGAAATTAAGAAAACAATTCCATTCATAATAAGAATAAAATATTTAGGAATAAATTTAACAAAGTAGTATAAGACTTGTATTGTACACTGAAAACAAAACATTATTGAAAGGAACTAAAGAAAACCAAAACAAATGGAAAGACATTCCATGTTCATAGATCAAAAGACTTGATATTGTTAAAATGTCAACACTCCTCAAATTGATTTTAGATTCAATACAATAGTTACCAAAATCCCAGCTGGTTGTTTTTCAGCAAAGTAGAAGAACTCACTTCTTGATTTCAAAACTTATTACAAAACTACAATAAACAAGATAGATGATATTGGCAGAAGGACAGACATAGATCAATAGAACAGAACTGAAGAGTCCGAAAATAAACCCTCATATTTATGATTTATGGTCAATTAATTTCAATAAGCACGCCAACACAATTCAGTAGGGACAGAAAAGTCTTTCCAACAAATGGTGCTGGAACAACTGGAAACCCATATGTAAAAAATGAAGCTGGATGCCTTCCTTACACGATACAAAAAGTAAACTCAGAATAGATCATGGGAGAGAGGATTCAAAATGGCAGGGCGGATAAACACTTTGCCTGTGTCTTTCCATGAACACATTAAAATTGCAACTAAATTATAAAACAATCAACCTGGAGAACCATCTGAAGACTAGCCAAACAGAAGTCCTATAACTGAAAATATAAAGAAACCATGTCAAGATGAGTAGGAGGGGTGGAGATGTGGAACAGGCCCCAAACCTCCCTGTGGTCATTGAGAATCAGGAGGGATATCTCAGCTGTGGAGGTTCCTTCTGGAGGAGCGAGGGACCCCAGCCCCACACTAGCTTCCCCAGCCCGGAGTACTGGTGCCAGGAAGAGGAGACCCCACAACATCTGCTTGTAAAAAACAGTGGGGATTCTGACCATCCAGGTGGGACAGAAGGCTGCGGGAAACCCAGGTGACCTCTTGAATGGCCAGCGCAAAACCTCACTCACTTGCACGCACTCACCTTGGGCTCCAGCGGAGGGACGGTGACTCAGGGAGTGTCTGAGGCATACGGGAGGCAGACTGAGGTGCGTGGCTTCAGGGAAAAAGCTGGAGGACAGTCCCCATTTCCCTGTGAGGAGGTCCTCCTCCCGGGCAGCCAGCAGACACACACCATTTTTCCTGTGTTGAGCCCGCACAGGCCAAATCTGAATCTGCTTGGTTTGGTGAGCTCCTCTGGGACCCTGCCCTACCCAACTCCCTGAACGCTGGAGTCACTTTCTCCTCGAGCAGCCAGCCCCACCTGAATTACACTCTTTCTGTAAAACTGTCAGAGTCGGGCAGGCCCTAGCGACTGGCCTCAGTGTGCTCTGAGACTTTTGCTGAGTAGCTCCAAGCTCAGCACTAACACCAAACCAGAGTCTACACTAACCTGGTGACCACTACTCTTCCCACTTTAGTGACTCCTTTCGACCCTCACCCAACTTGCACACCACATGAGACTCTATCAGCAGCTGAACCTTAAGGGAGCTGACAGGTGACAGCAAGCCTCAGGATGTCCTGGCTTTTTGCAGAGCTACCCCAGGCCTGGCAGTAGTAGCAGACATCCTCGGTTCACAGCGTGGCCTCTCCCACACGCCTCCAGGGTTAGCACAGGCAGCGACAATTACAGATTGCTTTGTAGCTCCTACCAGGTAGCCCCCAGCCGGTCACAGGCAGTGGGTGACCTGGGCCTGCACCAGAGCCCCTCCCAAGAGGCCCTAGAACCAACATACTTGGAGGTTGGCTTCAGATCACAGCAGAGCACCTCCCAATTAGCCCACAAGTGGCACACCAAAGGGAGATCTCAACAGCCACCAGAGCCCACTGGGGTGAATCCCACTCAGTGGGCTAAGCCCCCCTGCACAGCAGCCCATAAGCTGTGGACATGGCTAAACCTCACAATCAATCAGCCTGAGGGTTAATCCCACCCACTGATGTGCCAATAGCAACCAAAGCTCAACTCTAACAGCAGGACACAGACAACCCACACAAGGGACACTCCTGAAGCACCCACTGAAGATGACCAGGGAGACCATGTCACTGGGCCCCACAGGGCACCTACTACATAAGGCCACCCAGCCAAGACTAGGGGACATTGCAGATCTACCTAATACATAGAAACTAACAGATAGACAGCCAAAATGAGGAAACAAAGAAATATATCCCAAATGAAAAAACAGGAGAAAACTCCAGAAAAAGAACAAATGAAATGGAGGCAAGGAACCTATCACATACAGAGTTCAAAACAGCGGTTATAGGGCTGGGCTGGTGGCTCAGGAGGTTGGAGCTCCGTGCTCCTAATGCTAAAGGCTGCCAGTTCAATTCCCACATGGGCCAGTGGGCTCTCAACCACAAGGCTTGCTCTTTCGACTTCTTGAGTCCCGCAAGGGATGGTGGGCTCCGCCCCCTGCAACTAAGATTGGCACCTTGAGCTGAGCTGCTGCTGAGCTCCCGGATGGCTCTGTTGGTAGGAACTCGTCCTCTCAACCAAAAGGTTGCTGGTTCGACTTCCGCAGGGAATAGTGGGCTGCATGCCCCCTGCAACTAACAACGGCATCTAGACCTGGAGCTGAATGGCACCCTCCACAATTAAGACTGAAAGGACAACAAAAGGAAAAAGTCCTGGAAGTACACATTGTTTCCCAATAAAGTCCTGTTCCCCTTCCCCAATAAAAAAATAAAAATAAAAAACACAAACAAACAAAAAAATGGTTATAAGGAGGATACTCAAGAAAGTTAGTGAGAACTTCAACAAAGAGAGAGCAAGCATAAAAAAAAGGATATAGAAACCATGAAAAGAACCAGTCAGAAGTGAAAACTACAATAACTGAAATGAAGAATGCACTAGAAGGAATCACCAGCAGAATAGATGAAGCAGAGGATTGAATCAGCAACTCAGAAGACAAGGTAGTAGAAAACACCCAATAGGAAGAGCAAAAAGAAAAAAGAATCTTAAAAAATGAGGAGAGTTTAAGGGACCTCTGGGACAACATCAAGTGTAACAACACTTGCCTCATAGGGGTACCAGGAGAAAAAGTGGAAAAGGAAGGGATTGAGGACATATTTGAAGAAATAATGACTGAAAACTTTCCTAACCTGGTGAAGGAAATAGACATACAAGTCCAGGAAGTGCAGAGTCTCAAACAGGATGAACCCAAACAGGCCCAGAGCAAGACACATTTTAATTAAAACAGCAAAGGTTAAAGACAAAGAGAGAATCCTGAATGTAGCAAGACAAAGGCAATTAGTAACTTATAAGGGAGCTCCTGTAAGTCTATCAGCTGATTTCTCAACAGAAACTTTACAGGCCATAAGGGATTGTCATGAAATATTCAACATGATGAAAAGCAAGGACCTACAACCAAGACTAATCTACCCAGCAAGGCTATCATTTAAAATTGAAGGACAGATAAAGAGCTTCCCAGACAAGAAAAAGCTAAAGGAGTTCATCACCACCAAATGAGTATTACAAGGAATGTTAGAGGGACTTCTTTAAGATGGGGGGAAAAATCAAAATTATGAATAATAAAACGGCAATAGCTACATATCTATCAATGAGTTTCAATGTAAATGGATTAAATGCTCCAATCAAAAGACATAGGAGGGCTGAATGGATAAGAAAACAAAACCCTTCATATGATATCTACAAGAGACTCACTTCAGATTGAAAGACACACACAGACAGAAAGTAAAGGGATGGTAAAAAGTATTTCATGAAAATGTAAATAAATAAACAAACAAACAAAAAAATCTGGGGTAGCAATACTTACAAGTATACCAGACAACATAGACTTTAAAACAAAGGCTATAAGAAGAGACAATGAAGGACCCAGTAATCCCACTTCAGGGTATTTCGCTGAAGAAACCCAAAATGCTACTTCGAAGGATCCATATGTGTGCATCCATATGTTCATTGCAGCATTGTTTACAATGGCCAAGATGTGGAAGCAGCCTGCGTGTCCATCAATGGAAGAATGGATCAAGAGGAGGATGTATATGTATACAATGGAATATTGTTCGGCTATGGAAGGTAATACGTTCTTGCCATCTTTGGCGGCATGGGTGGACCTGGAGGGTATTGTGCTGAGTCGGAGTGTCAGACAGAGAAAGACAAATGCAATGTGGTTTTCCTTATAGTAGTTATGGGGATGTAGGCTATAGCATAAAGAATAGAGTCAATACTATTGTAATAATTATGTATGTTGTCAGATGGTACTACATTTGTTGGGGTGATAGATGGGAAGGGGTTGGGTGAAAAAAGTGAAGGGCTTAAGAAGTACAAATTGGTAGTTACAAAACAGTCAGAGGGATGTAAAGTAAAACATGGGGAATATAGTCAATAATATGGTAATACCTATACAGTGCCAGGTGGGTACTAGACTAGTCAGTGGGATCACTTCTTAAATTATATAAATGTCTAACCAGTATGCTGTACACCTGAAATTAATATAAAATAGTATTGAATGTCAACTGTAATTGAAAAATTTAAAAAGGAAAGGGGGGAAGTGAGGGGGAATAAGAGGTCCAAATTAGTCTTGGGGATGCAATATGCAGCATAGGAGAATATAGTCAATAATATTGTGATGGCATATAGTATGTTGTCACATGGTTGCTGGACTTCTTTAGGTATATAAATGCTGAATAACTATGGTGTACCCCTGAAACTACTATATTATTGTATGTTAGCAATCTTTTTAACAAAAATCTTTTTAAAAACTTAAGAAACAAACAAAAAGAATAGATCATTGATCTAAATATAGGAGCAAAAAGTATAAGACTCTTGAGAGGAAACATCATAGTAAGCCTTTGTGACATAGGCTGAGGCAAAGCCTTAGGTATAACATAAAAAACACAAGTGATGAAAGACAATAAATAGAAACTTGGAACATATCAAAATTAAAAACCTTTAAGCTTCAAATGATACCATCGAGAAAGTAAAAGACAACCCACAGAATGAGAGAAAATATTTGCAAATCATTCATCTGATAAGGAACTTGCATCTATGATTATATAGAGCATTTTTCACAACTCAATAATAAAAATATAAACAATTAAATTTAAAAATGGGTGATTGATCTGAATAGATATTTTTTCAAAAAAGATAAACAAAACTGGTCAATAAGGTGGGAGATGAGGGTAAGGGGGATCGAATATATGGTGATGGAAGGAGAACTGACTCCGGGTGATGAACACACAATGGGATTTATAGATGATATAATACAGAATTGTACACCTGAAATCTATGTAATTTTACTAACAATTGTCAACCCAATAAATTTAATAAAAAAAAAAAAGAAAAACATAGAAAGATACTCAACATCATTAGGGAAATGCAAATGAAAACCACAGTGAGATACCACTACACACCCACTAGGATAACTATAATGAAAAAGACAGATAATGACAAATGATGAGGATATGGAAAAATTGGAACCTTCATACATTGGTGGTAATTTAAAGTGGTTGAACAACTTTGGAAAACAGTTTTCCAATTCCTCAAAATGTGAAACTTGAAGTTATATGATACAGGAATTCTATTCTTGGGTATATACCCAAAAGAAATGAAAATTTACATCCATGCAAAAACTTGTACACGAATGTTCATGGCAGCATTATTCAAAATAGCCAAAAAGTGGAAACAACCCAAATGCCCACTAACTGATGAATATGTAAAGAAGATATAGTTTATTTGCATACCATATTATTCATCAATAAAAGGGCATGAAGGACTGATATATGCCACAATATGGATGAACCCTGAAAACATAAGGTTAAGTGAAAGAAGCCAGACACAGAAATTCACAAAATGCACAATTGCATTTATGTGAAATACACAGAATAGGCAAATCCACGGAGACTGAAAGTAGATCAGAGGTCGCCTAGGGCTTGGGCGGGGTCAGGGGAGGGCAGAGAGATGATGACTAAAGCATAAGGGGCTCTTTTGGGATGATAAAAACATAAAATTGATTGTGGTGATTGCACAATTCTGTGAACAAACTAAAAAACGTTGAATTTTGCATTCCAAATGTGGGACTTGTTTGATATGTGAATTACATCTCAATAGAGGGGTTAAAAATCGAATCCGTATAAATCAGTGATGTAGTATGAGTTTTGATTTCTTTAGAAAAATCATTGACTATAGTAGCACTAATTAACATAATCACTATTGGTATTTTGGCCTAAACCCTTACTTGTTGGTGGGGTGGGGTGTGGGGTCCCTCTGCCCTGTGTATTGCAGGATGTCTAGCTGCATCCTTGGCCTCTACCCACTAGATGCCAGTAGCACTCCTTTCCCCAGTTATGACAACCAAAACTGTCTCTAGACATTGACAAATGTCCCTTGGGGGCAAAACAGCTCCCTGTTGAAAGCCGCTGTATATAATGTTTAATAGCAGTAATCAGACAAAATATGAAGGCTTCCACTTTTATTAACACTTTATATTTCTAGAAACTTAAACATTTGCCCCTTATTTCTCACAAGGAAACTAAAGAATGGATTGTTTCTGTTCCTTTCAGCTCATATCCTGGAGCTCAAGGGGAACCCAGTTAGGAAAATGATGTAGGTACACTTGTAAATTTCCATGGATTAGGGCCTGCATTGGGTCTTTATTTAAGTACCATGCTTTGGATCCTAACTTTACTGAGTGTCCAATAAAACATTAAGTTTGCTTGCCACACATTTAGTAGAGAGTCCTCCTAACGAAGAAAATATTGAGACATGTAAAAGTGCATTAATCTTTTACCAAAGTTGGATTAATAATAGAATGGATATTATTAATACCTATGCAAAGTAAGAAAAAAAAATCAAGCAGGATTCTGTGGGGCTTTAAGTGAAAACATTGACCTTGAATTTAATTGATTTTGCTAACTTAGCCATCAAACGTAACAATCTGTATTCAAGAAGTTCAACAAAAATTCCCAGGATTGGAAAACGCGCAAGTTGATTTCCAAGTAAAGCAAGAAGGCATGTAATTTATTCCACCATTTTAACACAAAAGTGCAAGAGGAACAAATGAGAAAAATTAACCATGTTGAATCCCCAGGAGAAGCCAGAATCAGAACTTTGAGTCCTGGGGAAAGAATGAGTAAAATGTGATGAGAGGGTGTGAATCAGTTACTGATAAAGGGAACGTTTAACTTTCTTTCACGAAGAGTTGCAGCCATGAGAAAATACAAGGAAAGCCACAATCCAGTGTAATGGGAAAGTATCTCCATATTACACACAGACACACACACACAGACACACACACACACACACACACACACACACTCACACACACATTACTCATCCTTGGGTCCTAACACTCATTGTCATATACTTATTTCATATGATGAAAATTGAACGTTTCATATTCACTAACTTTCCTACCACAACAGAATCCATGGAGTCCTGCTGACACTGAGCTTGCATGCTAATGAAACATCCCAGAGTGCCCGCTAATGCATCTGTAGAGGACAATTGGAGGATGAGGTGGGGGTGGGCTGATTTGCCTTCTGCCTCTCCACATTGCCCCAGTCGGATGGACCACCGCCAGCATTTCCCAGCTCCTTTGTGTTTCATAGCGCTTTCCTGCCTCGCCCAACGCTTATTTCTCCTTTCCAATCTATCCAGTTGGGAGAGACGGATACCATCAAAGTCATTTTCCTGTCCTTCCCCTAACGCTCACACCCTGATCTGAATATTTTGCCTCACTTTTTTTTCATCATCTCGTGACTAACTGCTGCCCTGGAATTTTTCATCTTAAAGTCCCACCTTATCTTTCATGTTGAACCTCCAGTTCCAAAACCCAGATGGCCTTGGCTGTGTGTGAAGGAGAACAGGAGGTCTCTAGCCACCCAGCTGTTGGTCGGGAGAAACCATTCCGGACCCTTCTTTGCTTTAGCACTTACCACTCGGATTGGTCCGTGGTTTGTTTTCTGGGAAATCCGGAGGGAAGGAGAGGATAGGAAATCCTCCCCTGGAGTGTGTGTATGTGCCAGGTGTGCACACCCACTCACCTGTATGTCTTCGCTGCCACGTGTAGAGTGCCAGCGAGAATCAGCCTTTTGGTTCATCTGAATCGAGGCACCAGGCCCATGGCTTTTAAAGACTGCTCTTCTCCGCACACTTCCTTGTCTCACGAGGAATTCCTTCCACGTTCTTGGAGTGGACAGGAATCGGACAAACCATTGTCTTATCACAACCCGGCACATTGGACATTCTAAGGGTGGGACTCTCTCCCTCAGTGTTGGGGTTGCCAGTTCAGAAGGGCCTGGAGTTCCCTTTTTGGAGATGAAAGTCCATGCGCCAGCAAATCTGACCGTGCTTTATTTTTTGATTTGGGTTTTTACTTTATTTTTTTGGGGGGGTGGAGGGCGGGACGTGTGTCATTTTTAATCAACCTGGGTAAGCAAAACAAATATTTTGCCACCTGTCTTGACTCAGAGCATGTCATAGGGTAGTACGAGCACACACACTGATGCTTCACACCCTGGTCCCTTTCGTCTACCTGCACAATTCAGGTCCCCTCTCCCCTAGCTACAACACAACAGGGCTCAGGGGTTAGTTATTTTCTAATTATCACCAAGGTTTTGATTTTTTTCCAAGATTTGGATGGTCTGGAGGAACAACAGCTAAACCTTGTTTACAGATAAATTCAGGTTGTACCCAGGGCTGCCTCTTCCCCTCAACATGGGTGGAAGTGCATGCAGGCATGCGCACGCACACACACACACACACACACACACACACACCCTGGATACTCGACAGGTAGAATAAATGGGCATGACTTCCTGGGAATGAGTCTTTCCAGTAAACCTGAGAGTGTTACATGGAAGAGCTGTCACCACAGTGGAAAGCATCATATTGCAAATTGTGCCCTTGAGATTGTATCCAACGCCACTGATGCAGGGTAGTGTTTCCTAGTATTTAGACAACAGTAAGCACATAGTTGCATATGAGATTCCGAAGCCTAATCTCTGTTGCTTAGTCTTACTGCCAAATCTGCCCCAGCAATGCCTTGGAGTGGTGAGAATACCCCACTCTCCCCCAGGCTACAAGAGTTGCACTGTGACCCTGCAGTGCCAGAGGAGGTCCGTCATGGCGCCAGCACAGACGGGAGTTGGAGGAGCCCTTGACTTGATCTCGCTGGGAAAGACTGTAAATGAAGAACGTTGGGTATTCCTGGGCATGAACTGTAATGACCATGAGAAGTAGTTCAGTTGTCTTATGACAAGTGGGAAGTTTCACCTCCGAGTGAAGGCTAATAATCATATTCCTTTCCATTTCCTCTGAGGTGACAGGTAGAGAATTTATCTTTTTATATAAAAATTTTTTAAAATGTAAATCATGGCATCCTAAGGAGGCTTGCTGTTGTCACTATTATCATCCTCTTAGGTGAAGACAGTTCCATAGGAAAAATAAACTCTTTGATCATTCGGTATTTGAATTTTTAACGTTTTATTGGGCAAGACCTGGAGGCAAGCTCTAAATAGCCCTCCAGAGATATGGGGATAATTTATTTCTAAACTCAGCTCAGACACAACAATGCAACTTACTAAGAAGCATTTCGTAAAAGTCACACTAAGGAGAACTCTTGTGAAATTTGATTTGGTCTGAAAGACCATCTGGGGCTTACCTGTAAATTTCCAGTTTGTTGCAACCATCCGGGTTGAGCTTTAATTTCTTTGTGCCCTGCTGCGATTAGCTGCCATTACTGGATCCCCATCAGTCCGTGAGCAGGTGCCTGGACCCCTCCTGGGGTTGTGGGGGACTGATGAGAGGTACACGCTCAGATTCCGGAGGAAAGAGAAGAGCCAGGTAGGAGTAGGATGCTGTCTCCAGCCACCACAGAACAGCCTGGCTGTGACAAACTCAGGGAGAAAAGAGGAGGTGGCATGAGCTGAGTTGTGTCCCCCAAAAGTCCCTGGTACCTGTGAAAGGTATCTTACTTGGAAATAGGGTTCTTGCAGATGGTCCAGCTAAGATGAGGTCATTAGGGTGGCGATAATCAAATGACTGGTGGCCTTAAAAAGGGGGAAATTTGGACCCAAAGACAGACACACACAGAGGGAAAATGACATGAAGACCCAGGGAGAAGAGGGCCATCTAGCCAAGGAATGCCTGAGGCTCAGAAAGAAGCCTGAAACAGATTCTCGAAGCAACCAACCCCGCTGACACCTTTGTCTCGTACTTTGAACCTTCAGAACTGTGAACAATGCATTTCTATTGTTTAAGTCACCCAGTTTGTAGAAGCCCCGGAAACGAATCTAGGAGACAAGTGTCGTCTACCAGCCTGGGTCTCCGCCCCAGCTGGTAAACTCAGCAGCAGTGCTCTCGGGTTCTTCTTAAAAACAGCTGCTCCCTGGGCCACTCCCCTGGGGCTCATGCCTGAGTGAAGGGCAGAACTTCAGGGTAGGACTTAATCTGTGTCATGTAAAGCCCGTCCTGGGTGAATAGAACAGGACACGTAATATACTTATCTTTTTTCACAGTGTATTTATACGCAGTATACAATTATCTTACGCTCTCCAAGAAAGCACTTCATAGATGATGACTCCAGGGAAAACAGGACCTTCTCAGGCCCTGGCCACACTCGCTTCTGTGTCCTTAGTCATGCTCACTGAATTGGCCCCAGAGAGCAGTAAGCACATCCTCTGTGCCCAAGAAAGGATGTAGTCACGTGAGGATATCAATTACTGGTTCTCAAATTCTAACGTTCGTAGGGATCTTCGTGGAGGGTTTGCTAAAATTCAGATTCCCAGACCTACAGAATCAGGAGCTCTGGGGGTGGCACTTAGAAATCTCCAATGAATCATCCTCCCTTCCCACCCCACCCCAGGAGACTGATACAGGCAACTCGATCACCCCTCTTTAAGAAACACCGTTGCAAATGACTGACTCCAGTGAGTGGCTTTCCCTCTGTGACAGCTGCATTTTCGGAATCAATACAATGTCTGCAGCCTAAAGCCAAAGGAATGAAGATCTAACTGTGAAATGTTAGACTGAAGATTTAACTGTAAAATGTTAGACTTTGGCAAGTTGGGTGGTGGAGACAGTTCCTCAAATGGTTTCTCAGCAAAGCTGGGCTCCTTCTCCGGGAAATGGTCAGTTGCTGGGTAGAAGAGTTGTTTCTCCATATTTCAGTCCATGTGTCTTTCTGAGACCCTAGTGTAGAGGACGGTCCCCTCCAAGGGTGACTGTCAGTCTTAATAGGATCAGAAGGCACAGAGGAGGGAGTCATGAAATACTGATATATTTAATTCCATTTGGAAATGCTCTGCTTGCGCCGATAAAATGTGACTTAATTATATGCAATATGAAGTAACTAGGAGAATACGTGGAAAGCACGCCCTGTCAAGCATGAGTGACTATTTCTGAATGAGTCTATGGCTCGTCTTTTGCCATATGGTGATTCATTTTCTCACAAGCCAGCAAGTAGTAACAGATGCCTCAACTGTGCACGAAAGGCAGTGCAGAAAATTTTGAAGTGAAAAATTGTGACCCATTCATTTTATTCTTTTCTGTAACTTGGTAAATTTATATCTAATTGAAGGAGCATATCCCAGAACGACTCTAGGGTTGGATTAGAGATTCATTTTTCTTGAGGAAATCCACTTCCTCCAAGCCTTAAACTTATGTTGAAGGAATTCCTAAATGGATATTAGTTCTTCCGTGTGTGAGAAGGAAGGGTGTTGTATATAAAAAAAATTACCACTGAGTGTTTTCCAGTGACACAGAATATTTCAAAAATGTTACCTAAAATTCTTAAGTATGTGGTAAATAGGAGTGTTTAAATGATGTAAAACTAAAATGTCAAAGAATACAGGGAAATAGCAGCTTTCAATTTGTACAGCTGTATATGTATTTTTATTTTTTATATATTTTTATATATTTTATATATATTTTTATATATTTTTATAATCTTATATTTTAATTTTCCTATGTATATTTCTTTACCTATAATAAAATTTATATTTTATAGTTATATAAAATGTTTTTAATACATATGCTATATTAAAACAAATCTGGATATGTTTTAGAGTACACTGCAAAATTCAAATAAATGTTTTAGAAAAATGCTCTACATTTCAAAGAAATATTACATCTGCATTGGGTGTCCTAGGGAGCCAAACACTCTAATATTGAAATATAAAAAATGATTAAATTAAGTGGAAAAGCACAGGACAGATATGAATAGAACATAAACACAATTTGTAGAAAAGGAAAATAGTATATACGCATCAGAAAACCGTAATATTTGATTGTAGAACTGGGTGATTTTTATTTTCTTCTACGTGCCATATTTTTAATATTTTCCGCAACAAATATGTGCATTACTTACATAATCAGAAAAATATATATAATTCCCTGCCAAGTTTTCCATGCAGTTTCCTATTTACTTAATTACATTTGTAAATCTGTTTTCTACATGATGTTATAAGCTCCTGGTAAAACCATAAGCAAAGCTTTTCCAGGATTTTGCAACCCCTGTTTGCCAAAAGAACACCATTTTCCATCTTTAGTTCTGCTATTATATTCCTACTTATGGTCTGGGTCTCAAATTCTGTTTGCATTATTCCCAGCAGACACTCCTCCAGCTAAAAGCACATTCATGTATGCAGGACTCTTTCATCATATAGTGAGTAATTGATGTTAGTTCCAACGAGCTTTTTGAGACAGTCTCGGAAATACTTGCTCTCGTGTTTGGAAATCACAAAGTGTTTGATCCCGTTTAAGCTTTCTACATTGTGGGACAGTACTGCAGAGTTCAAGAGCATGCCAGTCTTGGCAAGGTAGAAACTGTGAGATCACCCAGAGAGTAAAGAGGAGTTATAATAGTAAATTGGAACCCCCCGAATTCTGGTACCTGCTTATCATGCCAGGTGCCAGGCCTTGATTCTCTCTGTTCCAATGAGCTTGCTAGAAGCAGTGGCGGTGGCCATAATTGACTGAGGTGTTATAGGTATTTCCTATTTTAGGAAAGATGGTTGGAATTAACTGGCAAAACAAATTCCTTTTTACCTCCTCTTGAGACTTTCATTAAGAGTGTTTATTCTTGGATGACGGGGATTAAGTGAAAAGGTATTTCAGATGTTGGTCAGGGCCAGAGATGCTGGCTTTCAGCTTGTGATGAAATTAGAAAATGCTCACTTGTGTAAGAGCTGCTTAATCCCTCCTAGTTAGGGCTTTTGCTAACCAAGAGCAGGTTTCCTCATTGACATGTGTGAATCATGTGTTGGTAGGCTTTTCTCTCTCAAAGTTCTTTTAGGACAATTGTTTTCAACAATTCTTTGCAGTTTTAGATGAGAGAAATAAAGATTTCTTCCCACTTGGGGGGGGGGGGTGAATCCCTCACAAAAGGGGAGGTGAATTTCCAGGAGGCAAAGTACAGTCACAGTCGACAACTTAGAGGACCGACCACGTCTGCTCTCTCCAGACACTAGTTGGTACCATTGGACACCCACCCATCCCAGCACGGCCAGAGCAGAGTGCTTGCATACTGGCTTGAAGTTTACTGTAACGTCAGCATCACGATTGTCATCTGGGACAAATCCTGTTCCAAAACTAGAGTCCCCCAAGAGGGGAGAGGATGTCAGCTGCCACTGAGTATCTGTTCTGTGACAGGCTTCATGCAGGGTCATTTCTTCAATGCACACTCAACTCGACTTTGAGAGTGACATGGCAGGTGAGTAAACCGAGTCTCCGAGAGGTTAAGGAAAACTCAGTCATGTTTGTAGATGGCAGAAGTGAAGTTCAACCTAAGGTGGTTCTGAAGCCTGAGGTATTTTCCACGTACCATGCTACCTTCCCCCGCCCCCCTGCTTTTTAAATAGAAATAAAAGGAAACTGAGAGAAGGATAAACAAACAAGAGAGGAGCTAATAGCCAAGACAGTTAGTTGGTTTTGTTTCATGTAAAGATAAATCCTGAAGGTTCCTCTTTGCCCTCTCAAAGCTAAAAACCTTAACCAAGGGTTTGGGTGGATGGGTCATAGCTGTGCCCGAGTCATGTACATACTGGACCTGTCCAAGAATCACAGCAGGACTGTTCCCGCACCTGTACATAAGAATACTTCATGTTGCAACGTTCTCCTGAGACCAAACCTGGAACAGAGGTTTGTTGATCACCAAGTACCAGAGTTATTATTATCATCACTATTGTTTTTACAAAATCTGGCCTTTGCGTAGGTGCAGTGAGAAAGGCAGCCAGAAATTTCTTCTACACAACTCAGAAGGGAAGGAAATCATTAATTTGGTTCCTCTAAGTGGTCCTAATAGATGAAGACTCAAAATATACAGTCTGGATTTTTTCACTTGATCAAATATGCAAGTAATTAACTTTTTCTTTGTCTTAGAGCCAAAATAACTAGAATGAAGTCAGACAGACACGCTCAGTGGTTCTGAGTTACTGGACAAGCCACGGTTCTCTGTGAAGCACACAGGACTTGGAGTAGGCACCCCAACTTACTCTTTTATGGCCATACCACGGCCTGGACACACAGAGACACAGCATCTTCCATTTTTCAGGATCCTATGTAGAATTCACACGTGAGACACATAATATGTTTAATATGCCTGGGTCCTGGGAGCGAGCATTGGGTACAGGAGGGGCTTACCTGGGGGCTATGGAATTAAAAAAGAAAAAAAAAATGGAAGTTGAAAGAGGGACGGATGTGGTGGTTGTTCTGGGAGGTGAGTAGAGAGAAAGACCCCTATGCAAAGGCAAAATGTGGAATCCAGAACATAAGACTAACACAGGGCATTTCAAATCACCCAGACACTCCATGGCAACGGAGGCAGCAGGGGGTGAAATAGTGCCCCCTAAAAGGTCATGTTCACCTGGGACCAAAGAAGAATGTGACCTTATTTGAAAACAGGGTCTTTGCATAGGTAGTTTGTTAAGGATCCAGACGAGCTCAGACTGGATTAGCATCGGCCCTCAATCCAGTGACTGGGATGCGTGAAGAGGAGACAACACAGAGACACACACAAGAGAAGGTCACATGAAGATGGAGGCAGAGACCGGCGTGATGCCGCTACAAGCCAAGAAACGCCAAGGATGGCTGACAGCAAACAGAAGCTGGAAGAGGTGAGGACACACCCTCCCCTGGAGACTTCAGAGAGACTGTGGCCCTGCAGACACCTTGATTTTGGACTTCCGGTCTCCTGAATTAAAAGAGAATACATTTCCATTGTTTTAATCCCCTAGGTTTGTGGGAATTTAGAGAGAGAGCTTTTCTCAGAAGCCTCAAGGAAACCTGGGAGTCAGAAGCTGTTCAAGCACTTAAGCCAGTTCAGACATGATAATGGTTAGAAAGAAGACGGAAGGAGGATCACAGCATTTAAATAAAGATGGACTTGATTGGAGAAGGGTGGCCACACATTGCAGTCAGCAACACATGCTCCATACTCCCCGACATGTCACTGGAAGAAGCTTTCAGACTTTGATAGATTCTAAGCAAATTTAGACCGCCATAGGGTTTTACTACGATTTTATATGCTCCGTTTTCTCGTAAGATAAGAATCCTACCCAGAAAATGAGGAAAGACCTAGCAGGAGTCATAGCTTGACTACAATGGCAGGAAGTGGATATACTTGAGGAATTACTGGTAACTATTTTGACAAAGTTGAAGCCGTAAAGCCCCTTGAACCTCTAAACATTTTAGTATTTCCTGAACATAGTGCAATGACCAAAACTGGAATTTAGCATTAAGGCAATGCTTATCTAACCCGTTGTCCACGTTCAAATTTTGTCAATTTTCCCCAAAATATCATCTCTAATTATTTTTTTTCCTCGGATCCAGGATCACGTGTTGTATTCAGTTGTCACATGCACTGAGTCTCCTTTAATCTCAGATAATTCCTCAGCCTTGCTTAGTCTTCATGACCTTTATAGTTTTGAAGAATATGGGCTAGTAATTTTGTATAATGTCCCTCAATTCAGGTTTGTCTTTATTCATTTAATATTGTCTTTAATATTTCTTTAGGATGAGGTATAAGCTATTCATTTTGAGCAGAAAACTCAGAGAAATAACGTTGTGTCCTTTTCTGTGTGTCATAGCATGAGGCACATGATGTTGACCAGCCCCAATATTATTTGTATTAAACTTTATCACTTGATTAAGAGGACATGCACTAATATCTCCTTATTAAGTTACTCTGTCTCTCTGCTTAGAAATGGAGAAGAAACTTCTCAACATGAGTGGAAACACAAACGTCACATATCAGATAGGGAAAGAATTGGAGAGAAGCACCTCCTACTACGGAAAGGAGAATTGTCTTCTGAGAAAAGCTGTATGGCAGCTATGTCAAGTGGTGCTGTGTTTTTTGGTAAGGACAATGCTGTCAGCGAAATGAGATGAAATGTATCAAATCCTGATACACCAGCGTGCTCAGTCGAGGCGGTATAATCATGGCATGACACAAGGGTTTGACTTGTTGCCCGTGAGCTGGATGACAGACCTTCATTCACTACTTAAATTCAGGGGCACTCCTCCTTGAAACATCCCCGTTAGAAGGCCGCCAAATCAGCTTGATCCAAGTGTTGGCTATTAGAACCTGAAGCTTTCTACGTCAAATTCCTGCCTCCTGAAGATGTAGGCAAATAACCCTGAGACATGTCGTTTCAACCCTTCCTCTGCTCTTACCCCTGGAAGGGCAGCCCTGTCAGTCCTGCAGAGTCTACTTAGGCCATCATCTACCTCTGCTGCCTGCCACCCTCCTCTGTCTCTTTTCTCCGTCTTTACTCACCAGAGCTTTAGTCCAGGACCAAATCATCGTGCACGCAGATTATTGCATGTGGGTACACTTAGCTGCTGGACACACCCCGAGACCCACCCACCCCCATTTCTAACCTCTTGTTACACTGCGTCCAGGGTAAGCTTCCAAAAGCGCATATGCAAGATGGTCTTGGTAGCTTTACTCTCAGAAAACACGCTTTCCAGGGATCGTAAATGGAGATTTAGCAAACTGACCGAGAGAAAACTTGATATGATAAGTCTATCAGGGGCTCCCTTTTCTATCAGTTCCAAATCTAATCTTCTCGGTACGTCTTTATGACCTGCACCCTGCTGATGCTCCAGCCTCATCTGTTACCACTCCTTGTGGAATTTCCTGTGCTTCCGACAGTAATCTGAACGAACCCTCTGAATTTTCCCAGCTCTGTCGTGCCTCTGAGCCTTCCCTCATCATTTTCCCTACACCTCAATTATCCTTGCTTCTGGTCTTCACCCACATAACACTGACACATCTCACTGTCTCAATTCTGGGTCTCCAGCTTTCAGAAGGCCTTTCTTGGGACCTCAGCAGACTTAAGTGTCCCTCTCATGTTCCCCACAGTCTCTGTGAGCCCTCTACAGTTTCTTACTGTAGCGAGTTGTCCAACTCGCTTACAGGATGAGAAACCTCTTGTGTTACTTACTCTTCACTGTAGCCTTCGCCTTAGCACAGCCCTGCTCATGGGGTGTGACTTTCCTTGGATCTGTGTGAGTAGGTGGGGGAGCCTGGCTTTGAGCATTAGCAGGGAAGAAAGCAGACATGTTCACATGTGCCTGATGAAATGCTGGGTGGGCAGGAAGGCAGCTGACAGGAGAGATCAAAGAGTCTCCTGGGGGAAATTCAAACTGTGGGAGAGGCTTTGAGAGTTTGGTTTTATGCTCTTGGTTGTTAAAGTGATGGCCTTCTACTTTTCAAAAGATTTAGATAAGAGGCTGGGGGTGGGGGTGGGATGGGATGGAGGGAGGACGGCACTGGGAGAAAGCTGGGGGGTGGGAAAGCCCTTGTGTGGTCTCTGAGGACAAAGGCTTTCCTCCTGGGTCACGCTGTCCTGCCACACGGCACACGCACACTGCACACACCCACACTTCCAGCACACTCCTAGCCGGGTCTCATATCCTCTCGAAGCCCCAATTTCTTCATGCAGGGTGACCACATGGAGCCTGGAATAGAGTCGGCTCTTATTAAAGAGCATTACTGTTCTTATTATCTCACTTTGAGGAACTCTCGTTGAGATTTGCCTTTTCCATGAGATTCATGTTTCCATGCAACAATGAATGCAGTGTGTTAAGGGATGTACACACACGTGACCGACTACTTGGTGTAGCTGCAGAGAAAGGAACCCCGAGGCCACACCACGGAAAGATCCTCTGCAGACCCCTGCAGCAGTAAAAGCAGAGTGTATACGCTCCCCAGGAGGCTGTTGCCCTGACAAACTGTCCTCTTATCCAGGTCGGTACAAAGTCCCATCCCCACTGATCTCCTCATGTCAGCCTTTGGGGAATGAATGCAGTGACTGCTGCAGCTTTTGCCCTCAAGGACAACTCTCCATCTCTGTCTGTTGGAAATCATAAATGGAGCTATCAGCTGAGGGTGAATGCTTGGCACATCTCTCAGCAGTTACACATTTAGTAAGCTCCGAGAATAAGAAAGAGTAAGGTGAAAATGCCAAAGATGGCATTCCATTTTCCCGTCACCACTCTGGTCATGGTATTAGCCAATTAAAAGGCAAGTCCTGGCTGAAAGTGTGATTCTCGTCATCACTTTTCAAATTTTAATCTATTTCACAGAAACTTTTCCTTAAAGTACCTTGAGGAATTTTATTATAAGAAATAAAAAACAAATTAAACTATGCTATAGAGGGAGAAATAGCACTATCTACCCTTCAGGCAATGAGAAGAAAATCATTGCCCACATTGTCCTCTCTCAATAGCATTTTGTTGTATTGTTTCACTGTTGTTTGGGGGCCAAAACACTGTCCTTACTTAAAATTTAAGGCGGTTTCTCTCTATTCAGAAATAAAAGAATGGATTCAAAACAATTTTAGTATAGTTTTCTAATGATTTTCTTATGGTTTCATTCAGCCATCAAAGAACATTACGATTTGTAATAAGGGGCCCTGCGGTCCTTGTGTTCAAGTTTAACTTTGGTCATATTAATAACTATACGTACTGAGTAGTGTTTTCTGTTTTATTTATTAATATCACCATAAATGGTAACTTTTATAAAAGAAAACATTATTTGAATGTGTTTCTACTTATATAAGTTCAAATTGAGTGAAAACAAAGCAGTTTATGCCAGACGATGTCATGTGAGAGGAGTTCCAACAGTATCAGTGGTTAAGACTTAATGGACATGTATCACACTTCTGCATGGAGCTATATGTACTTTGCATTTATTTCTTTATTGGTTTTTTTTATTTATTCCTCATAGCAACCCTATCAGATGGGTAGTATGTATAATTAAATTTTATAGGTAGGAGAAGTGAGTCCTACAAAGTTTAAGAAACTTGCCAAAAATCACAGGTTAAAAAAAAAAAAAGGAAGTATATTGAGGGCCTTTGTAATGTGCTAGTCATTGTGTTAGATATTTAAACTTCTTCCTGCCTCCCTCCATTTTTTCCTTCCTCCCTCATTCCTCCTCCTCTCTCTCCCTTGCTTTTCTTCTTCCCTGCCTTCCTTCCTTCTTTCCTTTCGTGTAACAAATATTTATTGAGTAATTGCTATGTGCCCAGCATGTTTTCAGACACTGGATGCTAGAGTGATGAACAAGACAAAAAAGGGTCTTGCTCTCACGGTATTGATTCTCTTACAGAGGGAGTCAGATTATGTTTGATTAAATGAATACAAACAACGAGCCGGATAGTAACAAGTGCTATGAATCAAGCAACATAACAGAACCATCGAGTGGCTATGTCATGCTAACGAGCCAGGGCTAGCCTTTGCAGTGGCCTTTGAATGGCAAGAAGAAACCACTGTGGGATGACCAGAGGAAAAGGGATTTCAGATGGGGAGGCCATATGTAATCCTCTCAGAAACCCTCTGAAATAAGAATTATTATTCTCCTTAAAAAGAAAGGTGGATGCTGAAATACATTAAAATATCCCAAGTCACAGTCATGAAATCAGTGTGCTGTAATGCTGGCATCGATCACAGGCATGCCTAATTCTAACGTGTTGTTTTGCCATCATACAAAACTACTGCCCATGTAATCGATTTAGGGTCACATCCAGACTCTCTCTGTCGCTCTCCATGTGTAAAGTGTACACGGAAAGGAGAGAGATGTAGGGATATGGCTGTGTGCACTTGCATGGTGAGTGTGTTTCCTTGTATCTGTAGCAGTAACAACGGCTGCTTGGTTCCATGATATCACTATTTATAAACCAAAATCAACAAAAGAACAAGACAAACAAATGAGAAACAGAAACTCATAGACACAGACAATAGTTTAGTGGTTGCCAGAGGGTAAGGGGGGCGGGGGGTGGGGGTGGGAGATGAGGGTAAAGGGGGATCGAACATATGGTGATAGAAGGAGAACTGACTCTGGGTGATGAACACACAATGGGATTTATAGATGATGTAATACAGAATTGTACACCTGAAATCTATGTAATTTTACTAACAATTGTCACCCCAATAAATTTAATAAAAAAAAAACAACAAAAAAAAAAAACTTGAAAACATTTTCACCTCACATATGTCCAAATGCTTGACCTGCCTTTAATATCTGCCTCTTAGAGAAAATATCACACACAGATAAAGCTAAAAAACTATCGACAAGGCTGGAGCGATTAAAAAGAATACGACTTGGAAAGGAATAGCAAGTTAGCAATAAAAGGCTTTACTTACATATATCTACCTCACCTTTCTTCAAACATAGTAGCTCTTTTACACTACAAGTGAAAAATAGTACAGTGCTGGGTCACTGGCTTAAATATTTGTTTCCCGAGAGGAAAATGCCTGAATTATTAAAAGGCGACGGAGTTCACTTTACTTTGAGAAAAACAGGCAAAGTACCTTTAATAATCTCCTAAAGCTCGGGAATGTAGAGAAGGTTGGCCTTAAAGCATGGGGTATAAAATCAGGCCATCGAGAGCACTCTGGATGGCCATTCTAGGATCGAATCATCTCAAAGGCATCGACAAACATATGAAGCTCCACTTACGCTTTTACATTTGTGAATTTTTCCATTAGAGGATATTGGCTGTCTGTAACAACCAGGCATTTTATGTGGAACACTGCCTATTGTTCTGTTTTGTCTGGCAAAATCTTTTCCATCCTTTTCTTTTTCAGCTTAAACTAAAAATCTGTAAGAAGGGAAAAAAGCCAAGATGTGCTGCTTTTCCTTTGGAAAGAAGTTTTTAATACTCAAAACGATTTTCCAAAAAATTTCTGATGGAATCCAATCAGAGTCAAGATTTATCGTCTGCCTGTAGCATTGCACTCTGAAGTTTGGGGATCAGAGTAGCGTATCTATAGAAGAAAATATAACCAAAGTGGCCCTGCCAGTTTGTTTGATGATGATGGTGATCTGACGTCGATTTTATGTTGGAGCAGTTTATGATTTATAGCAAAGTTGAGGGGGAAGGGTAGAGATTTCCCATACACACCCTGCCCCCCACACATGCATAGTCTCCCCTATTATAAAATCCCCCACCAGAGTAATACATTTGTAATAATCGATGTACTGTTGACCCATCATAATCACCCACAGGCCATAGGTTACGGTGTTGTGCCTTCTGTGGGTTTGGACAAATGTGTAATGATATAAATCCATCATTACAGTATCACACAGAATAGTTTCCTGTCCCTAAAAATCCTCTGTGCTCCAACTATTCACCCTTCCTCCCTCACTTCCCTAACGCATGGGAACCATTGATCTTTTCACTGTCTCCATAGTTTTGCTTTTCCCAGAGCGTCATGCAGTTGGAGTCATTCAGTATCCAGCCTTTTCAGGTTGGCTTCTTTCACTTAGTAACATTCATTTAAGGTTCTTCTATGTCTTTTCATGGCTTGATAGTCAATTTCTTTTTAGAACTCAATAATGTTCCATAGTCTGGATGTACCATAGTTTATTTATCCACTGAAAGACATCTTAGTTACTTCCTACTTTGGGCAAGTATGAATAAAGCTGCTGTAAACATCCCACCTGTGTGTAGTTTTTTGTGTGGACAAGTTTTCACCAATTTCTTTTAAAATGTGGGCTTTATTATTCATGGACCGTGAGGCCCACAGATCAGGAGATGGCTACTATTACAAAGATAATGTGTTACTCACAGCTCCCGAGAGCAGGAGGCACACCTACCCACACAGGACCGCACCAGAAAGCATCAGGGTCAGTCAGGGGGCAGAAGGAGTGAGGGAAAAACACGGGCAGAAGCCTTATTGTGGTTTTTGTGGGAAGGAATGGGTGAGGCCAGGTAAACAGACCAGGCTGGTTTAAGGCTGCCCAGTTTGGATAATTTCACTGGGCCCTGGGCTGCAATGGTTGCCTCTAGTTGTCTGGTACCTGACCGTAGGTTGATGAAGAGCAGAGAAATATTGCCTCCCAGACTGTAAGAACCAGATAGAGAAGGTGTTCGGAGTACGTGCTCTGGATTGGTTAGTTTGCGTAGGAAAGGCACAGGCTCGGGCGAGTTATTTGCTATTAAGAATCAGCTAGTCCTGGGAGAGGCCGATTCTCCCCAGTAAACAAGACTCCCGGTACAAGGGCATCAGGAATACAGACAATAAGGAAATACAGGAATACACAATGTAGCATAAAATTAAATGAAGTTATTAGTTTTCTATTGCCATACAACACATTACCAGAGACTTAGTGACTTAAAACCACAAAAGTTTATATCCATGCATGGCCTTGGGCCAGGAGCCCAGGCACAGAGCAGCCAGGCCCTCTGCTTACAGTTTCATTGGATTGAAATCCACCAGTCAGCCAGCATGGCAACTGCATCTGAAGTTCAAAGTCCTCTCCCAAAGTTACTACGGGTTGTTGGCAGAATTCAGTTCCTTGCAGTTGTAGGACTGAGGCCCTGTTTTCTTGCTGGCTGTTGGCCTGGGGATTCTCTCAGTGGCCACAGGCCACTCTCATGTCCTAGCTTTGTGGACCCCTCCCCAGGCAGCTCAAACATGGCTGCTGGCTTCCTCCAGGCCAGCAGGAGCATGTCTCTCTCTGATTTCTGTCTCGGGCTGGAAGACCCTAAGAACTCAGCTGGTCAGGTCAAGCACACCCAAGACAATAGCCTTTTCATTAACTTAACTGTTTAGGGACCTTCATTGCATCTGCAAAAATCCCCTTTGCCATCTATTGCAACACAATCGTAGAAATGATGTCCTCTCATATCCACAGGTTCCCCTCACACTCAAAGGAGGGGATTATCAAAGATTTAGGTCATTGCGGGTCATCTTACAATACTGCCCACCACAGAAGAAAACTACTCCTTTGGATACAAAATTAAAAACAAACTGTCATAAAGATTTTTCTCCTTTCCATTTGGGATGTTTTCTGTACTTGAAATGGATTGGCTATTGAAAATTAGCATCAAGTAGCACATGGTCTCCTAGCAGAGAGAAGGGACACTCCCTTCGAAAGGCTGACTAATGCTTATGACTCATCCTTAGGTCTAGTCTTAAGACTACCCACAATGCACACATCCCAGACGGTTGGTGGGGGCCCCTGGAAAGTTTGCCCAACGGCTTTGGTGCATCAGAGCCTCAAAACACTAAACCACAGCTGAAATGTTCTCCTATTAAGGGATTTGGATGCTGCTATGCACTGAATGTTTGTCTCCCCCCAAATTCATATACTGAAGTCTAAATCTCTAATATGATGGTATTGGAGGTGGGGCTTTTGAGAGAAAATTAGGTCATGAAGGTGGAGTCCTTGTGAATGGAATTAGTGCCCTATAAGAAGAGACATGAGAGATCTGTCTGAGCCTTGTGATGAGAAGATGGTTGTCTGCAAACCAGGAAGCTGGCCCTCACCAGAAACTACATCTGCTGGGAACTTGATATGGGACTTCCCAGCCTCTAGAGCTGTGGGAAACCAATGTTTGTTGTTTAAGGCACCCAATATTCTGTGACAGCAGCCCAACCTAAGACAGGTGCTAAGGGTATACTTAAGGAAAGAGACATCAGAGAGCATGTGAAAGATGTGGTCGGAACAGGGTAGCCCTTTCTTCCTTTCTCAAGGGTTCCCAGACATGCATCCCCAAACTCCATAAATTATCCAAACTCTGGAGCTTTGATGGTCAGTCATCGTGGATTTTTCAAGCTGTCTATTGCTAAGAGTAGTTTAAAGGTGGTAGAAAAGGAAATATAGGAGAGATGGGGGATGTTCAGTCCACATCCATGTTTATTATTCAGAAGATTTAGAATTTCAATCTTTCTCAGCTTTGCTTCCAGAACTCCAGGGCCTCAATGTGACTGTTGGATTCAAAGCATGGAATGTTATTTTAGGCTATTTCTGAAATCTCTCTAAAGAGAATATTAAATGAGGAAGAGACAAGTTGTGTTTACTTATTAGACATGTCTGAATGGTCCTTCCCAAATGGCATTGTCTCCCTTGCTCCGTCCTTGAGCCAATCTGAGAGGCTATTTCATGACTAATTGCAAATAATTTGGGAATATTAGGTCAATCAATGCTAAGCCCAATCCAGAGGTCTAGGAGGGGTGAATTCAATTTCAAAAGTTTTTATTGACTCTGAAGCTATCAGACTCAACCAGTGGTTCTCTATAGGGGATATTTTTTCCCCTGAGGGAACACTTGGCAATGACTGGAGACATTTTTGGGTGTCACACTAGGGAGGTGCTCCTGGCATTGGTGGTGGAGGCCAGGGTAGCTGCCGACATCCTACAGTACACAGGAAAGCCCCCATGACAAAGAATTACCCAATCAAAAATGTCAACAGCACCAAGGTGGAGAAATCTTGGGCTAAACAAAACCCTTGGGCCTGCCCAATGCTGTGTGAACAGGATAAGGCAGAGCTTGTCCTGTGATGCCAAGACATGGGGAGACTGTTTCTAGAGTATGGATGCTTCTGCCCCTCCTCATGCCTCCTTCGCAAGGAAGTACAAATGCCCCCTCTCCCCCAGGATCAGCTGCCTGTGGACCTGTCCTGTAGAAAACTCAAGACACCAGCTCCAGAACCCTGCCCTCCATAGTGCTCCAAGTAAGAGGCTGAGCTGGGGACCAGGAGGCGCCACTGCTCACTTGAGCCTGGGGTCTGCTGACCTCGAAGGGGAGCTGGGAAGGGAGCCACAGCCTCGTTCATCTGATGAGCCCCTTTCAGGACTGCATCCCTGTCACATAGCAAATCCTGAACAAACATGGAATGTGCTCCTGATATTTATTTTCAGCAGAAAAACAAACAACAACAACAAAAATAAAAAACAATGAGTCAAATCAACTGGTATTGAGGATTCTGTAAAAGAAAAGGAAATATTCTTCCAGGTTGTGACAGAAGCCACCACAGAGGGCCTGAGCTTAAATCTAATGAGCCCTATCCACAAACAACCCTGTTTTGTACATTTGTGTTAGGTAAGTTCCAGAAAAAAAGAAAAGAAATAGAGAATATTTTGTTGTGGGGAGAGGGGGTGGGGAGCTTGTGGGTGGCGAAACCACAAACTCTGAGTGTTTCCGGTCACTGGACTCTCTGGGAGAGGACAATGGGCTTGAACTCCTTGCACTGTGACCTTGGGTGTGGTGTGGTGGCTTTGGAGCAGACCGAATGGGTGTGACCCCTGTCCAGCTGTGTTCTCCTGGGCATGTTACTTAATCTTTCTGTGCCTCAGCGTCCCCACCTGTCAGGTGAGACAATAATAGCGCCTCTACCTAGGGTTGTTGTGAGGAAAAGTGACTAAACATTGATAAGATATTTAGAACAGTGCCTGGCCTTTAGTTAATGCCTAAATATCTGTTGATTGAGTCTACCGTCTTTCTTCTGCTGTAACACCCTGTGAGTCAATGATCTTTTCCTGTCACTCTCTCCGATATTATGTAATGAAACTTCTGGCCCCAAATGCTGACTCCAAATGAGAAAGTGCCTCATTCAGAACCAGCAAACACAGCACCGTTGTATCCACTTTGCTTGGCTTTCTAAGTAGCACACACCTTTAAGGGACATTCATCAACAAGGGTGAAACACAGAAGTCCTCAATTAAGCAAAGCTTTGGCAGCAATTCAACTCACTGGACTCCGGTCCAGGCATCATTTGGCTGAGATTTTCTTTTGAGGCTTCGTTGTTCCCATGAAGTGGCATGTCACTTTCTCATTTGTGTTTCTGCTTCTTCCTGTTTCTCTTGCGTATAAACCAATGCTCTTGTTTTGCTTTGGGGTGGAAGGCGGGTGCTGGAGAAGTTTCCAGAAGGAGCACAGAGACAATGAAATCTATCAGTCCCATTTAACCCTGGGGAGGTGGGACTCATCCAAGAACTGGCCAGCCTGGAGTGGCACAAACAGTGCTCTCCACCCCCAGGCCAGATGAACTCTGGACCACACAGAAATGACAGGCTGATGGTGACCAGCCATCATTGGTCCTGCTCCCTTCCCAGTGAGAAGAAAAATGGCCCTGTGGTAACCCCTGAGGACACTATAGGCAATGGGAAGAAAATACAGTCTCTTCCCTGCCCCCCTCACATTCCTCAGGGTGGGTACTGCCAGATTCCACCTCCCCAACCACACAAAAGCAGGATCGACCTGACTGCTTAGAAATCACTGGTGTCTGCCTTCTCCTTTTGTGTCCTCTGGTCTCATAGCCTCCTCTGCTGGTGGGAGGTGACAGGAGTTTGTCAAACGGAGGATGACGTCTGTCCAGTTTCCACCTGTTGTTCTGGCCAAACTATTAACACTGCCTTTTTCCTTTCAAAAGTGTTTCAGTTGGAGGGTGAGTTATATGATTTGTTGCACACTCAGCATCTCCTGAAATTCTGAACTTGGAAGGCATATTTGTGCATCTTTGAGTGTGTACCTTGGGGACATAAGATGTGACAGTGGACCTCCTTACCCTTTCCCCACTGATGCAGCCTGAGGTGGGCACACACAGCAGGTGCAGTGGGGTACCCCAGGGCTGGCATGGCAGTGAGGGAGGGACGGCAGGTACAGCTGGGCACTATGTGTTGTTCGGGGTGTAATGGCCAAAATTCCACATGAAGCAGAGAAAGACTGTGGGCTCTGCCTCCAGGCAGACATGGGGGAGGCTCCCGGCTGACATTCGCAGGGTCTGGAGGAAGATGAGGGAGAAGGTTCATGCCTCGTAGATTCGATCGCTCAGCACCGTGCCAGGCTCACTGCGAGGCAGCCTGTTTTCAGACCACTGCACAGTTAGTACCGCCAGACCAGTAACGTGATTGCACTGCAGGTGCCACGGCGGAACCTGGGCTCTAAGCCTTTGAGATTTTGGTGGGACTTCAGTGGGTCCCTACATGCGGAGCAGCATAAACCAATTCCTGCAGCGGTTTTTTGTCTAGCAAGAGGGGCACCTACACGGACGTTTGGAGCGGTCCCTACCCAAATGGGGCATCTCATCGCAGGTGTGAAAAGCGAACGCCCACTCACGTTCATTGTGTTCATGTGATTGATGTGGCTTTATAGAGAGAAAAGCTTTAAGTGCCATTGACTTTTCAGATTCTCCCAGACGTGTCTGAGGGTGAGCAATGCTCAGAGGGACACACTGCAGCAGGGACAATAGGACTGAAGAGAGAGTCTGAGACAGAACTCTCCAGGACGGACAGAGGAGACAGACAAGCTTCCCCAAACCCCGCGCCAAGGCCTAAGAACTGGAACTAGATGATTCTTTTCCCAGTTAGATATAACGTAGCACCATCCTCAATGGTAAGTAATTCATGGGTGTTTCTGTTAAAATCTTACCTCTACCCACCTCCTGAGCTAGACACAGGCTCCATGAGGGCTGGAACCTGTCTTCTTCATCACAGTCTCCCTCACCTAGCACAGTGCCTGGTACCTTGTAGGTGGTGACAAAGGTGGTGGGTAGCTGGATGGGCCCTGTGTGGCCGAAAGAGCTGACACTTTTCGCTAGCCTCCCTGGCCGAGTATGTGGGATCCAGCAGAGGGGGAGTGAATTCAAAGGACGGCGGTCCCAGTGGGTGGGCACAGCACAAAGGGCCTGTCTGGGAGAATGACAGCATGTTGCGGTAAAGAGGGTGGCACTCCCAGTCCAGGCAGCCCAGGGACCCTTTGTGGGCCAGGGAGGAGCTGTCCTTTGGGCACTGTCAGCTCTTTGTGCAACCAGATTTGTCTAGACCAGCTGCAAGTGACAACCAGTCTGGAGGTGACCAGGAATAGGAGAGTTGTGGAGTTGTGGAAAAGAATGCGTTTTCCTCAAGATATCCATATCGATGTAATATGCAAAGTACATTAATGTAGTATGTGATGTGTTAATTATGTAATGTGGAGTGTATTATTAATGTAATATGTCATGTGTGCTAATGTAATATGTGCCAGGGTATACACATAATGTGTAATGCAATATATAATGTGTATAAATGTAATGTAATATATTAATTGTGTAACGTGGAGGGTGTTAATGGTGAAATATGCAATGTGCATCACTGAGATATGTAACGTGTATTAGTATAATGTGCGTTATTACTGTAATATGAAATGTATTAATGTAATATGCAAGGTGTTATCAATATAATGTGTATCGATGTAATATGTATTAATGTAATGTGTCATACATGCCAATGTAATGTGTAATGTGTTGGTAACGAAATATATAACACGTATTAATATACTACTTAAAGTGTAATAATGGAACACGTAATGTGTATTATTGTCACATGGAATGTGTCATTAATGAGAAGTGCAATGTAAGCTGGATGCAGTTAGAATCAGAATGACCATGAGGACGTGGCCCGATGAACTGACCTGGCCTAGGTCTTCTCTCAAAGGGGACAGTCACAGGTGCTAGGTCTCAGGGAAAGACCTGGACTTTCCACAGCCAAAGGGAAAATCCACAAGAACTGAGACAGAAAAGCACCCCCACACACAGGCACACACACCACTTAATTCTCAAGGAACAATGACTCGTAGCTCTCTTTGCTCTCTAACTCTTCAATAAATTATTTTTGAAGGCCTTCAAGATAATGAATATTTAAAGGACTTTTCAAAAGACTAGACCTTCTAGCTGTCTTCTAAGAGCAGAGGGAGCACCTCCAGAGAGATGGATGATAGGTGACAGACAGGTTTACTATATATGTGTCTATTATATGCATGTCTCTGTCCTGTGCTTTCCCTAGATTAGGGTTCTCGACCTCAGCATGACTGACACTTGGGGGACTGTCCTGGGCATTGTGGGATGTTTAGTGGCATCGCTAGCCTCTACCCACTAGATGCCAGTAGTGCCCCTCCAGCTGGGACAACTGAAATCCTCTGTGGACAGTGCCGTGTCCCCTGACAGATGCGAAAGCAGGCAGGCCAGTTGAGAAGCCCCATCCTGCACGTGTTTAGAGCACAGGCCCCAGAGCTGGATGGCCTTGGTTTGAATCCTGGCTCCCCATGGGATAGCTTGTGACCGTGGGCACATCAACTTCCCTGCCTCGATGTCCTCACCTGGAAAATGGGGATGACACCCTCACCTCCAACAGCATGGCTTTCCTCTTAGGACTCAGTGAGATAAGATTTGCTACAGACTCTGGCCCAAAAGAAGAGCAAGAGCTTAGCTCTAACGATTCCAAACCCCCAAAGAAACAGAAAGGAGAAGACAGCAGAGCGTACTGCATCCATAAGCAACTGAGAAGAGAGAAGAGGAGAACGACAAAATCCAGGCATGCACTTTGATTCTTAGCCAGAAGCCCCTTTGTCTGTAATCCTAAGGAGTTCACGCAAAATGACGTCTTCCTTGAATTAGAACAGGATGAATGAAAACACAAAGTACTTCAATTTCAAGAGGGTGGCAATCAAACGACAGGACTACAGTGCTTGTCAAAGAGTGGATTGGGTTTATGTTAAATCTTTAGGTCATTTCTCGTAATTACTGGCATGAGGTCTATTGCAGGATCCAGCTTTACCCAGACCCTGCCCCACCTCCGCAGGTGGAGGGGCCATTAGCCTCCACTGATAACTGTTCACAGAGTCAAAGAGTCACAAGGAACCGTGTGTACTCGGTAGCAGGGTGGCTTCAACATTTCATTTTCATTGGAAAATTGGGACATTCTGATAATGTAATGCAAGAATGTGGGTTCAGTTTCAGTATCACAACTGTCTTTTAACTGTCTCACTCTCGTGATTTCGCAGGGAACTAGAGCAGCATTCCCTGGACCCCAAGTGACAAGGAAAGAACACATGAGCCTGAGAGGGTGGGCGGAGTCTTGGAATCCAGGGCTCCCTAATGTGCTCAGGGACCCTTGGGCTGACCTGATTTATCCTGTTTAACCCCTGACAGCCTGAAGAGGAGGGAGCTGCACTATGCTGCCCTGAGGAGGGTGAGGTGTCAGGGTGCAAACGATTGATTTTCCTACATGGAGCTTTGACTTTTCAACGGGGACCAAATCACAGCACTCTAATAACAAGAGGAAACAGGATATTGCAGACTGTGAGTGTGTGTGTGTGTGTACACGCTTGTGAGATTTTTTTTTTTAATCTAAGTTCCCCAATTAGTGGTAAGAAGTTTGACTTTTCCTCGAATATGCAATTCCTGGGAAGAATGAGGAGCTCATTGAAGGTCAATGTCACCATCTGGACGCCAACTGATTTGGCAGGTAAAACCTACAAAGAATGCTGGTCTTTAATACAATCGATCGCTTCTGGCATGCAGATGAAAATGAATTAAAAGGAGCCAAATTTTATAATTGCTGGTAAATCTGTTGATGATCAACTTTGAAACCTTTGTGACTCCTTTCTTTCCATTTATCACCATTTGTCATATTCTGCTTCCCACATTTTTGGAAAGATGACCAGATGGAAAGCAGACTCCAGTTGTCAGGCAGGTGAGAAACAAATGGCCCAGGAGGGAAAGAAACCAGAAAGCAGACTAGCAAGGAGCCTTCCTCCTCCAGGCCAGGACCCAGGTGGGCTCCAGAGCGCTGTCCCAACATGTTGTCCCTGCCATTATTATCAAAGACAAGATGCCTGTCACCTTTAGCTAAGGAGAAAAGTGATGGAGGGATGGGAGAGGGAGCCGTTAGGGTGGAGCAGGCCTTCTAGCTTTTAGCATCGCCTCCAGGTGAATCAAGGTGAGTATACCTGTCCTTCCAACACCTTTGAACCTATGAGACATTAAGTCCTTGGCATTCCCTTTCCATCTGTATCCACTGTCTGCCTATTGTCTTTTGTCCATTCTATAAAAAGAAATAGGGTCCTGTGAATCCCCAGCCCTTTCCCACTCGCAAATCTGACAATAAACCTCGAAGTCCGTACAGTGAGAGCAAGGCAAAGCTCTAATGTGCTGTTTACAAGCGAACCATGACCGCTCCTGGAAACGAGAGCCCGTGGCCCAGACTCTGTGTGGCCTGAGCAAAATGCTTCACTCTCAGGGGGGCCTCCACAAAGTCTTCTGGATGTGACGTCCTTACTTATGGAGATCCCGCATGGAAGAGCTGGCGCAGACGAAACAAAGTTAGGACACTGTCTCTCAGGGAAAATAGTTCTGAAATGCAAAACTGAGCCTCAGTGCCTCTGGTTCTGCGGGTTCCCGCCCCTCTTTCCCGAGGGTCCAGATGCGCAGTGATAACAGTCTTGTCTCACCCACCCCATTAAATGTTTTCCCCGTGTCATGCCCTTCTGCCTCAGGTGTGGCAATAGATGAATCCAGGTGTTCCACCACCAGGGAAGAGCAGCATTTTCAGCCTGGAGGGCACCGCTGGCAAGGATAAGGCAGGAGACGAGACACAAGGAGAGGTGAGCAGAGGCAGCTCAAAGACAAAAAGGAAAGGGAGGAAGAAGCAGACGGTGGGGGCACTGGGGACGACTGTGCGGTCACAGACAAAGGAGGTCATTCCTGATACCTTCTATTTGTAGAGAGTGCCTCAGACTCTGAAAAGCTTTTCCAAATAGTGGCTCTGTTACTTCTGAGTTATGGGTTCTTTCAGGACTGACTTAGTCTCTCTAAGCCTCAGTGTCTGCCATTCAGCCTCACAAGGTGAGAGGAGCGGGGTACGTCACGGGATTGCCGAGAGAGAATGTGTAGGGTTCACAATCTGTAAACTCTGGTCAAAATGAGACAATGAAGTTGTTCTAAAAGGATAGATGCTCAAATTGTTAAGTGAGGAGGAGGAAGAGAAAGAAAGAGTGAGGGGAAGAAAGACAGCTGCAGCCATCACTCCTAGGTTAATTCTATTGCCTTCAAGTCCATTAAATCTGCAGAGAACTGTGCAGAGATGCCCCAAGGAGACAGGCCATTTGATAAAGAACCAGATGAGAACCAGATGGTCAACTTCCTCAGGGTTCCTCCTTGTTACTGGTTTGCACAGCACTGTCTGCAGGAGCAGGGTAGAGGGGCCAAAGCAGATGGGGAAGCACAGGGTCACATCTGCCCCGTAAGCTAGCACAGACCCAAGAAATGCAAGCCCAGCATGGCCCATGCATGACCTGGTGACACACCAATCCTTCAAGGAGTTCTGTGAGAAAAGGTTCTGGACAAATGTGTCTGCAAAATGCCACAAGCCGTATTCCTCCCTTACAGAGTTAGGGAGCTGATTTATCAGCACCTAAGGGCTCTGATAAGGCCTGAGTTTAACAGAGATGCCTACACATTGGTCACCCATGAGGAATAGAATTCCCTGGTCACATTTCAGGAATCACTGGATAAACAACAATGCAGAAAGACAACGCCTCACCTTTGTAGGGCACTTTACAGTGTGCAAAATATTTGCACCCATTGTAATTTTAGTGAATCGTCCTCTCCATCCTATGAAGGAGGTTGTATGACCCTGACACCTCCTATTTTACAGATAAAGGACCTGACATGCTAATGTTTAAGTATCATGTCCAGATCACTGGTGAGGAGAAGAGCTGATGCTAATGTTTTTCCTCTTAGATACAGGTTAATGCAACATGCTGGAAATGCCTCTCTTCCCAAGGGGCCCATTTATTCTCTTGTTCATTTATTCAAGACACACTTATTCCTGGATGTTAGGAGATTGGGCCAAGCTCTGAGCCTTCAGAAGTTATAGAAAGTGATGCAGTTTCTCAATGAGAAATGCCTTGTGGGCATTTGATGACTAGACATTGGTTCCTCACTCAAAGTCTTACTTAATTGACCTCCTCAGAACTACAATTTAGCAAAGATAATGTTTTGTAAAGATGGGCTTTGGGGTAGTACATGTCAGAATCACTCAAGAAATCCATATTTTATTTTGTTACATTACATATACCATATATTGAAAGCATGAGCTGCAATTTACTTACATTAATTTTGGCTGAATTATTTACATCGATTAGGTTGATGTCAGAGGCAAGTCCAGCTGCATATACTAGATGAACTCACTCAGTCTTTAGGACAATCCCACATACTAGAAGCTTCCTCTTAATAGTTATGTTTCATAGATTGGAGAACGGAGGCTGAGAGGATGTCAAAACTTGCTCAAGATGACACAGTCACTGAGGGCGAGGTCAGAATTTGAGCCAGATTTCAAATCCTGAGCTTCTCACCCTCCACAGTGCAGTCATTCAACTAGGACTGGCTATGTAATTTTCAGGATCCAAAGCAAAATGAAAGTGCTAGACACCTGTACAAAGATACTAAGAGTTTCAAGATGGCGCCTGCAGAGCGTTAAAACTGAGCCCCGGGTGCTTCTGGGTGCAGGGTCTTCATGGGGCTGCTGGGGTTGCACCGTGATGAGGCCTGTCTACATCCCACCAAATCGTACGGCTAAAGTAAGTCCCTTTCTTTGTGCGTGCAGCGAAAGTCCTCCCCCAGGGGGCATTCCAGAAGGCAGGTTCTTTAGTGTTCACTCATAATTTTGTCAAATCTGAGATTGATGTCTTCTCAATAAGAACTGAATAGGAACATTGGGTAAAAGAAATTTTCCAAGATACAGCTTTAGAGGAAGGTCTTCAACTGCCGATTCACCAAGGTGCTATTTGGGGGACGGTTTGCTTTCCTGGTTTTGCTGACAGAAGAGGATTTATCCAGGGAAGTACTCCCTGGTTGTTTTATTGCTTAGCAATCAGAGAATGTGGCTAAAGGGAAGATGTGCTGAGCCTAAGGTTCGTCTAGAAGTAGTTTCTGGAAGCAAAAGCAGACATCTTGTTTGGAAACCGGTTTGCAAGTCAGTGCTCCATTTCCATGGCCGTGTCAGATAATTGGAATTATCTTGTTTTAATCTGTCAGAGCTCACCTTGTGTTTCCACGGAGTGGGGAGGTCGTTTAATATGGAAATGGTGTCAGACGCACCATATTTGTCGTGCCCTATGTCTTTGCTAACTCAATGCTGCAAAAGGCTCCCACGGCCCCGTCCTCACTGCCACTCTGCACCCCCTTGGGTGTCTCTTGTAACTGAGACATCACCTGTCACAATCATAGCCCTGTCATGTCAGTTTGCTTCTCTGAGCCCTCCAGCACACAAACTGGAGGGTGACAAATCAAAAGAATGCACTCGAGCAGAGTATGCTGGACACCGTGTGTGATTCTGGGCCATGGAGAGTCTCAGGGTGAAGGGTACTGGTCATTTGGGGCTTTGTGGATTTGACTTTTCATAGCAGTAGGACCTTTCAAAGATTATTCCAGAAGCTGGCACCTTGCTAAGACAAAGGGCACAGGGAGACAGCATTAAACATATTCCCAAAGTCAGTGGAGGTAGAATTATTATCTTCTAGAGCAGAGGTTCTTAAATTTTGAAAATCGCAAATCACCCATGAATTTGTTGCATATTCCTGGGCTGTACAATGTTTAATGTATTAGCTCTTAGCTACAGCCTGGAACCTGGAGTCTTGACAAAAACTTGGGAATTCTGAAATCAGGGATGCCTGGCCTTATTGGACAAGGTTTGATCAATGTCCAACCAAGCCTACAGACTCCTTCACCAACCAGTGCTGTGGAGCCCCATTTTTTCCCCTCTGGGAAACACTTTCACATCTTGGCCATATTCTGTATCCTGGGCTAAACTGTCCACACCTGTCCTTATCTTCCCACTTGCTGTGGTTTTCAGAAGCCCATTGTATCTCATGGTTCCTAGGATTTAATTATTTTCAAATACAATGAAGGGTTAATTCTGATGGGAAAAATCCTGTGGTTGCCTAGATACCTCAGGAAGATTACACTAACTGTGTCCATTTATAAACCAGGTTTAAAGGGCTAAGAAAACGTATTGAAAGGTCTGACATGAACTGGGTTGGTTCAAAAAGTCTGAAACATTTTAAGGTAAAGCCCCTTCTTTCATCCACATATCGGTCACACACTAATACTTTCTATTTTAATTGGAGTATAAATACAGAAGAAAATGGACTGAAAGTAAAAGTGGCTGAATTAAAAAAGGGGATGGCGGAGGGGGGGTACATCCACAATAGCTGTTGAGTCACAGGAGGGTCTAAAAAAATTTTCTTCAGAAGATGTGAAAGTGTAATCACCTTCCCCAGCAGAAATAGTTGGCACCTTTCTGCATCAACCATTCCCAAACTTCACTCCAAGAAAATAAATTAAATGATATTCATTGCAGGGCAATGGATGGAGCCTTCTTAATTCAGCCCTTTCTTTCCCATGTAATTGGTGCCCCCTAGTGGCCGAGAGGATCTTCCCTTATCCAGGAGGTGAATGGTCTCGGAAGCATATCCAATCAGCTGTCCCTTGAAGTCAGGTTTTCAAGTTGTGCCCTGGATTGCTTGTGAGACCACCAGGGACCGAAGTCTGAGATTGAAAGTGGAAGAAACGTCACTGACTTGTGGACCTACTATGTGCTAAGCATTTCCCATGGATTGTCTCATTACAAATCAAGGAGAGATACTCAACCCCATTCCACTGTTGGGTAATTGAAGCGCAATGAGGTCACTTGTCTGAAGCCCCAGTTACTACTGGTAACTGGCAAAGCCAGGATTTGGAGCAAGGTCCGTCTGACTCTGAAGCTCGTATTTTCCCAGGGTGCTCTAAAAGCGACCAGAGGGGAGGGCTTGGGAAAGGGCTCCCTGCTCTCAGGGCATCATGGGAAGGGAGAGGAGCTGCTCCACCTGGGCCCCTGCAGGTGCCTCTTTTCTAAGTCAGCCGAGGATGCCGGTTGTCCCCCCCTTTACTGAAGGCTCCTGAGGCTTTTGCCACCGCCTTCTTGAAACGAGCTGTAGATGGCACCAGAGAACCTGCGACTGGGGAACACTCAGGACTCAGTTTCCCTCCGGAAAAATACTCTGGCAGCATTTTGTTTTCAGTACCTGCTGACTTGACCATCCTTTTTTCCTCCTTCTAGGAAAAAAATCCACTCACAGAGATCTTTCTCTCTCCCTTTTTTTCTTCTTCCCACACTGCTGGTCACATACAGTGAGTTACTCCTCAGATCCTTGCAGTAACCCCTTTGTTGGTCTATGTGTCTATAGAAATTGCTCGTCACACTGAAACACGTCCAGTCTGTCCTGTGAGGAGGTCTTAGACAGACTTGAATGTTGTTGGACTTCAATCATTGGTGTATAATTAGAGCGCACGGGGAATCTGATCGGATGCCTCACTCAACCCCTCCTGAAGGAAGGGGTGAGGACCAGGAGGTTTCATTCGATCATGTAGAACCTGAAGGATAAGTAGCTGGAGGGGCGCAAACAGTGAGGACCAAGTCCAAATGCCAAATGGCCCATTTAGAACCCTGGAGATTGTTCTTGATGTATCAGAAATCCACTTCAGAGGGAAAATTCTGGAAAGTGAGTCAGCTTGACGACATTTTGAAGAGAGACATATTTCAGGCTGGTGACATCTTGGCACTTGTGCTAAGCTCTGCCTTGGAGGGTGCGAAGGAAAGCTGGCTGAGTTTATCTACTCCAGGATGGGTAGAGCCATGTAGGCTGAGAGCAGGCAGAGGCCACCTGTCGAAGAGTCCCCGAGAACAGGCACAGGATACAGGGTCCTGCCACCAGAAGCTACAGAGAAATTACACACATCGTGGAGCTTTTCAGCCACACCAGGTACAACTCTGCAGAAAGATGGAGGCACCGCAACACAGACTGACCTGCTTGAAAAGCCGTGCGTTGGCTTCAAAGGAGGCCGGAGCCAACCAAGGGTATAACTGTAGGGAGGCAATGTCAGGTGTTTCCTGCTGTGTACTTCAGAACAGGAAAACCTACATGAAAAATTGTTCTTCCATTCAGTTGTGTTTGTTGAGTGCCCAATGGCTGCCAGGTGTTTAGAGAAGGCAAAGCTCATCCCACACCCTGAATGAGGCTATGCAGGGGAAGCCGGGCTAAGAACCCCAAACTGGAGGCGATCTCAGTGATGACCAAAAGCCAAACCAAATTCCAGACATATCCCTAAACCACAAATAGAACCATCATTAAAAATAACACAAATTATCAACAACGATAAATCAGCAAAACCCACCACAACCACTAGTGGATTTGTTAGAACCAAAAGTCAAAGCTCTGTATTTTCTAAATCACTGGACAGGAAATAAAACTGCCACCGAAATCTTCCTAGAACTGAGCGGACAGTGGTATGAGCTCACTTGGAATAAATGCCTGGTGTACAGAAACTCAGTATATTTTGCCCAGAAAACCCCATCCTCCAAGAAGCCTAAAGAGTTATGATTGTTTTGCAACACAAAATGCCACTACTTTACAGAAAACAAGACATGAATCGATTAACTTCTATTGAGCAATTCAGTGTACAACCATCTACAAGGTACAACATCTACAATGTACACCAATCCTTTCTCTAATGTCACTGCTTGTTCGCTAACTCATACAGAGTGACGCTGCCATACAAATGGGCTCATGAATCAGGAGCATGAGCCCCTTGGGGGTTTCTGGGGTGATGGGAAATAAAATCAAAGAATTCTATACCTACTACATTGGTAAACATGCTCAATATAATGACACTAATTACAAAGTCCCAACAGGATAATACTTAAGCCACTCCTTTAATCCTAGAAGCACTTCCCAACCACTATCTCCACATTCCCAATGTCTCAGTTTTCTTGAGAACACATAAAGCAAAACTGTTTCTGGAAACTCAAAAGAGATAGATTGTCACTACATAGCTGTGAAAATTATTGTAATTTTTAAAGCCCATTGGGTAGGCAGTATGGCCAACACTGTCTCTGTTTAAATAAGATGATGCAAATCAGATGCAGAATTTTTAAGTTTTGAAAAATGTCTAGCACACATGAAAGATACTTGAGCAACAGGTACCATAAAAATTGTATTGATGGCAGCTTTGCAATTAAGTGTGTGTTCACTAAATAGAGAAACATATGAGAACTAACAATACAATAAGTTCCAAGGTAATTGCCACAGCACGAACTGAACGGACTCATACTGGGCTGGTACTTTAGGTCTTAGCATGGATGACTTCATTATTCCAGAAGAATTTCCTTGATATCCAAGGAAGTTCTGAAAAATAAAACATTGCTTTAGAGCAAATGATTCATGGATCCACTGATATGGTCAAAACAAGTCATATCACCCCATTCAAGAACCTAGTGTCCAGACAATAGTTTAGTGGTTACCAGAGGATAAGGAGGGAAAAGGGTGGTAAAAGAGGGAAAGGGGGGATCAAATATACAGTGATGGAAGGAGAACTGACTCTGGGTAGTGAACACATGATGTGATATATAGATGATGTATTACAGAATTGTACACTTGAAATCTATGTAGTTTTACTAACCAATGTCACCCCAATAAAATTTTAATTAAAAAAAGGAAACTAATGTCTATTGGGGTGAAAGAACCTATTGCCCACGGGGTAAAAGCCAAGATCCTCACTCATGGCCCTCAGTTGTAGCCCGCCTGCTCCAACTATTCTAATTCTCTTGACATTCCCAACATGCTTTGTGATTCTTTGTTCTGCATCATTACTAAGCCATACTTCCCTCTCTGTGAAGAATACTCACATGTCACTTATCCAGAAATTCATGTCCTTAACTTCCTTTAAAATCTGATAGAAAAGAGCCCTCAAAAAGTGTTCCTCTGCCTTCTCCATTATAATTTTACAATTCATTCTTTATTTACTGCCTCAAGCACTTTATTTACTGCCTATAAAATAAAATATTGGTCTTGTTTATCTTTTATTGGAAAATGCTCCTCAATTTTTGCACATGTGTGCATTTTAACTATCCGGTAATTTCTTTGAAAGCAATGTCTGTAGCCTTCTTAAAATAAAAAGTCACAGAGCCCAGCGTAATCTGGAACCAGACTAGACATCTCTATTGTGTTGATCAACACCTGCCAATCAATTTGAGTCTTGACTGCGCCATTCTCAGGTTGACTTTCATGACCACACATCATTCCCATCAACACATGAACAGGCTTTCACATTGTCTTTCTTTAATAATTTCTTCCCTAGACTCTATGTCACCTCCAATCACTACTCTGTTTATCTGCTAATTTTATAATTACATCAAAACTACTCCAAAGACTTGTATAAATGTACTCTTTACTTTCTCACTGCACATTCTCCCTCCAATCTATTCCACTCAGGATTTTGGAAATTACTCTGGTTAAGGTCACCTACAACTTCCATTAGACAAAATCCAATGTTGAATTCCCATACTCCATCTTATTAAAGCTCTAATCAGTACTTGACACAGATAATTGTTCCCTCCTCTTTCGCTTGGCTTTCAGAGGACTACAATCTCCAGATTGTTTTCCCACCTTCTTGGACATTGGCCAGTATCTCCTCTTCTTCCTGACCCCTAAGGACTCTTGTATTCTTGACTGGAATACTTAAGCTATTCCTTTAAGCTTACCTCAGGTTCCCACTCCAACCCTCTTAATCCTAGAAACATTTCTCTATTACCCAAATATCCCAGTTTTCCCCAAATTATGGAGGGCTCTATTTTGCTCTTCTCAACCTACACTCACTTATTCCCTAGATAATATTCTCCAGAAGCATACCTTTAATTACCATCATATATTAATGGCTCCCCAATTTATGTTTTCATCTTCAATATTTCCCCTGAATTCTAGACTTGTATATCCAGCTGCCTTCTTGACACTTCCAACTTGGATGTGTTTGTGTCCACAGCAAACTTATGACACAATAATCTATATTGTTTTATTATCTTCCCTTTAGCTTACAAGGTCCTATTCCCCCCACCCCTGGCCCATTTGCTGTATTACGAGCTTCTTTTTGGCAATAAACTGAAAGGCTGGGAACTTTATCTGCCAGGGTCATCTGCCTCTCAGTCTCTGATTGCAGCTGTGTTCTGCTAATGAAGGGCTGTAGCGTGAGATTTCGAAGGTGGAAGAGAAAGAGAATATATTCTTCTTTCCCGTGCATTGAGCCTGGACATTGAAATTTTGGCAGACGTGAGTTTCTGCTGTGGCCTCATGGTGGTCCATTGTGGTTACTCCCCTCAGTGTTGAGAGGCAGTGTGCCCATCACCACCAGTTTCCTGATCTCAGGTTGGAAGCAAGAACTCCCAAATTAACTGGACCAAGTAGAGGTGGCAGCACTGAATACTACTGGATACCTGCCCTAACTTGTGTTTTCTCAGCTCTTCCAGCGTTTCCATAAGCACTCAATTTCCTGTATTCAACCTCTTTCTGCTTAAAACACCTAAAGTGGTTTTGTTTGATTTTTCCTGTGTGAACTCTCACTAATATAATTTCCAATACTTTCAGTGAATAACACCAACATTTACTCAGTTGTAGAGAACACAAACTTAGGAGTCATTCTCGTCTCTGCTGTTCTCTTTACATCCCACATTCATCCAGCAAAAAGTCAGGCTGGAGCCTCCTCCACTATCTGCTGAATCCCACTAGGTCATACCACCTCCGCTGGAACTGTCCTCTCTCCTGGACAGGCTCCAAGGGAGCCTCCTAACCCAGCGTCCCCTCTTGCCCCATGACAGTCTACCAGCCACATGTTAGTCACAGGCACCTTTTAATATACAAATCAGAGACTTCATCCACCCCCTCAAAACCCTCCCAAAGATTCTCATCTCAATTACGAATCCAAACCCTTTACTTTAGCCTGCAAGGTCCTGAGACTCTAACCGTCACCCACCTTCATGAACTCTGTCCTTCAGCCATCTCCCTGCTCCAGCTGTATTGGTCTCCTTGCTTTGTAACACGTGTCAAGTTAATTCTGACCCACTGTGTATTTAATATTTCCTGTGCCTTGTTTTCTTTACCTTCCTATGGCCCATTCCTTCCTGTGGTTCATTCAGGTTGCTGCTCAAAAATCTCGTTCCGGACCACCTGATCTAAAATAGCTCCTCACTCAGAGACACAGAGGAAAAACTGATGGTGGCTAGATGGGAGGGGTGTGAGGATGGGGGAGAAGGTGAAGGGATTAGAAAGTACAAATTGGTAGTCACAAGATAGTCACAGGGATGTGAAATATAGTCAATACTGTTGTGTAGATTATGTGGGGTGCCAGAAGGGTACTGGACTTATCGGGGGTATCACTTCATAGATTGTGTAGATGCCTGATCACTGCACTGTACACCTGAAGCTGATATAAAGTAATATTGAATGTCAAATATATATATATACATATATACATATATGTTCATTCATTCACGGGATGTAAATATGTATGTATATATGTGTGTGTGTATGTGTGTGTATTCACAGGATGTAAAGTACAGCATAGGGAATATAGTCACTGATGTTGTGATAGCTTGTATGATGTCAGATGTGTCGTAGACTTGTTGGGGTTGTCACTCTGTGAGGGGTGTAAATGTCTAGTCATTATGTTGCTTTGTGCACCTGAAACTAATATAAATAAAATAAAATAGCTCCTCTCACCACTCCTGTCCTGCTGCTTTACCCTGTTTATTTTCCTTCATAGTACATGTCACTATCTGAAATGTCATTGTCTATCTAATTTTTCTGGGATTGTCTATATCCTCCACTAGGATGTTCATTCCAAGGGGGCTTGGTCAGCTAGTTCACCACTGCACCCCCCTGCTTAAAACTGCACCAAGCACATAGGAGACACTCTATGAAAAGTGACTGAATGAGTAACTGGATTTTCTTGTACCTCTTTCAGACATGTTGAGCTTCTTAAGAAGCATAGTCAGCTGATTTTCTCAGGATATCCCCCTACCCCCCACTCGCCAGCTGGCCACATTCATAAGACTCTGGGAAAGTCACAAAGAAATTTCCCAAATTGCAAGTTTATTGAGGACACAGACCATTTATCTAAATATACCTAAATTTAATGGGGATTCACCTGAAAATAAAGAAAATCCATTTTAAGTGTTTCTGAGAAGCATTTTCTCTGTGCATAGGTCTCTCAAAGTTATTTATAACACCCAAAGTGTGTCCATATATGATATTCTTAAAATGGTAGACATAGCCCACATTAAGAGGAGTCTACCTAATAGATCAATCCTTGACAAGCGGATGTACATCATGTGTCAAGGTCAATGCCACGCACTACACATGTAATATACTGGGGAATGGAAAGTCAGTGGAGAACAGAGAGCAATGGAAACTTACAAGTTAAGAAGTAAAACGAGCTAAAGACCAATGAGACTTATTTGTCTAAAGGCCAATGAGACTTATTTGACTGCCAATGTTCTGCCTTGGTGGAATTATTTCTGAGGAGCCAAAATTAGCAGGGGAGATTTGAAAGGAGTGGAGCAAGAAATTCAGAATGAAATACAAGAGGCATGGCCACCAAGATCTAGTAAATAATGGTATATTTGCATTTTAACAATTCCCCACCACCACCAAGGGAGTAATTGCTTCCATATGAAAGCTGCTTGACATCAGCCCAAGATGCTAAAGTGTGTCTTTCTGCTTGGATACTGATGACTTCATAACTCAGGGCTGTAACTATTGGACAAGCGGTACCATATTATCTCCACTAAGCCAGATGGAGAAGACATTTCCTGCAGAAAGCATCGATCCAATGTTGGAAGAAGTCCTTTGCCCTGAGCAAGGAAGCAAAGTGAAGTTGACCACGTAATACATAATATTAATTAAAGATGTGTATACATGGATACATATAAATATATAATATTAACAATAATAACTGTAGAAGGTATTAATTCTGTTCTCCAAGTGTTTTATTCTCCCCACATACTTCCAGGCACATAGTTGATTTTTTTCCTGCTTTCCTTAAGGTCTCACTCTACTACTTAAGTATTCCCAGCCAATAAGAGCAAAAGTGATGTATTCATCATTGCGGTATAACGAGGTCTGTCCTAACTGAGATAATTCCTTACTGAGGCCCAGAAACTTTGTAAAGCACTTTAACTTGTATTAACTCATCAATTCTCCCAGTAAGCCTATGAGGTAGGTATTTTTATTATCTACAGAAGAGAAAACTGAGGCTTAGAATACTTAAATAGTTTGCCCTACTGAGTGGCACAGCTTGGATTTGAACCAATGGGTTCTGGCTCCAGCACCTATGCTCTCCATTATTGCAGTGACGATAAGGTGTTTTGTGCAAGGAAACAAAATGAAGTCATCAATCTGGTGCAAAGCACTTTCACACACCTGGTCAATCACTCAACCCGGGAATCCAGAGAACCTTTTTATTTCAGAGTTAACAGAGACTTTTTTAAAGTCTTATTTTATGAATGGAATAGTGTTAGGGTTCTCCAGAGAAACAGAACCAATAGGATATATATCCTATCATACATATATCATATATATGAGAAGGGAGGGATGTTTACTTATCATAAAAAATTGCTGCATGCAATTACAGAGTGTAGAGTGCCAGGATTGTCAATCATGCCCAGGAAATCTGAAGGCCATCTGCCGGAGAAGTCCTCTTGCTTGGAGAGACCGGTCTTTTTGCTCCATTCAGCCCTTCAACTGATCGAATGAGGCCCGCTCACATTATGGAGGGCAATCTGCTTTCCTCCAAAGTCATCGATTTCATTGTTAATCTCATCCAAAGTGCCCTCCAAGTTGACACATGAACCATTACAGGATTGTAGGTCCTACAGAGGTTGATTCAGTAGTCCAAGGTGTGTGGCAAAGCCAACACCACAGCTTAGACCCTTTGCTTTCCCGTCAGCATGACCACAACACCACACCAACTCCCTGTAAAGCCATCAGAAGCCTCTGCCACTCCCTGGGGAGAGGGACGGAGAGAACCAAGACACCTTATTCTTCTGGTACTGCTGTCACCTGACAAGAACATGAAGAAGCTTCAGCTCCTTTTTGTCAATTCTTTTGTTGGTCGGTGTTTCAGATAAAAGTTCCTATAAATAGCGATGTCCTGTTATTTACTGTTGAGAAGGATGATAACACAGGAACCACTAGACAGGGCTTAAAATTAGACAAGAGGCATGTGATTTTCCAAGGTATCGCACTTTTGTTTCTGAGAACTAGTTTGATCCCCTCAATTAAGAAAAACTGGATCTTGCCCACGATGATGAGGAGAGACACGGCCTTTGAGCTCATCTGAATGCTGTATCTTAGTTGCTTCTTTGGTTTTAGCTCCTGATTTCTTCCTGAATGATGCTTTTTGCCCTCCCCTGCCTCGTGCCACACTTTGTGACGTTGCCAAGGCAGGTGTCAAACATCATGCTTGGTGTATCATCGACAATCAGCCCAGATGCTCAGCAATACATCATTTTGCTCAGAGTTCAAGGCATTGTTTCATTATCTACACATGCAAAACACCTGTATAGACATGAGCTGGAGAAGAAAACTTCAGGGCACAGCTTCTGTCTGTGCAGACGTGATGTAACCAGGCTGTCTGTAGTAACCGAGAGGGTCAAGAAGTTTATCCGAAGTTATCTTTTTTCTCTAAGATCCTCCTCACCACATTAGTCATATGCCAATAGCTACAAAATGGAAGAGAACACTTTCCATCTAGAAATGGAACACTTTCTCGATACAAAACACTGCTGAGCACTTTCCACACACCAACTTTTTTCTCTTACATTCCCAAGGTCAGAGTGATTATGCCCAGTTCACAGATGTGACAACTGAGGTCCAGAGAGGTTAAGTAACTAGCTCATGGCACTCCATTAGTAAGCACTGAACCTCACATCATCTAGACTGGGGGTTAACAAATGTTCTCTGTAAAGGGCCAGATAGTAAATATTTTAGTCTTTGAGGGCAATTCATTCTCTGTTGCAAATCCTATTGTAGCATGAAAGCAGCTGTAAAAAATACATAAATGAATGAGCACAGCTGGGTGTCAATAAAATTTTATGGGCCCTCATGGATCACACAAAGCAAGCAGCAGCCAGATTTGACCCACGGGCTGTAGATTGCCAACTTTTAATCAAGATTGTCACAGGTTCTGGCTGAAGGAGTTACAGAAAGAATCTAAGAATTAGCCGGGAAGCATGTTACTTCTACTAGCCGGTCATACAGCTGTAATCATCAAGTAGAGACAGGAAAGAAAGACCTTATCTCCACATAGAACTGGATTTAAGCATCAGCAAACCAACAGCCGAGATGTTGGGGTGGGTACGGGAAACAAAACGATTTTGACTCTGGTCCTAAATTGCTTTTTAAGGGTATTTGTGCTGGGAGTAGGAAGCAGAGGGGTGAGAAAAATGAAAGCACCACTAAGAATGGAAGTGTGGAGTGATGCCCTGGGGAAGAGCAAATGTTCTTTGGGGTTTTTTCTTTCTTCCTCTGTTGTAGCAAGACTGACACTGGAATGTCACCTTGCCTTTTCTGAGGCAGCAAGGCAACACTGAGATGCTGGAAGAGATTAAGAAAGGGGTGTAGCTGCCTGGGGCTGCGTAAGGGCAGCTCCACTTTCTGGGGACAGGGGTGTCATCAGACTGTTGGATGTGAGGGCCTGGGCTCCCTGGCAGCAGCAGGAAGTGCACCCTTAGGGAGGGGTTTTAGGGGGAAACTTGTTATCCCAATGAGCTGAGCACTAAAAGCTGAGAGCCTGGAGTCAAATCAGTGTCCTGTTAGCTGAACTGAGCTCTGAGTGTCATCGTGTCATCGTCTACCTTTGGAGGAAAGCAGTGGCTTGGGCAGGGATCTAGGTCAGCAGCTGCCCAGCGGGCCTTCAGCTGGATGGGACCAGAGCTCTGCCTGAGTCATGCCGCTGGGCGCACCAACCCAAGCCCAGCTCTGTGTATGGAGTTGGATTAAACCCGGCCCATCTGGTTCACATCCATTCTCCAGGTTCCTGGACAATTTGAGGAGGAGAGAACCTCAAGGGGGAGATATTGGACTTTCAGATGAGATGGCCCTTGAAGGCTGAATCCATTTTCAGTTGGGGAAGAAAATGAGAGATGTGATGTGTTTGCATCTGAGGTTTTGGAAGCCGTCACTGGGTTATAGAAAGGCGTGAGATGCTGGGTGTGGAGACTTCCTCATGTAGCCCTACATGTCCTGCGGGTAAATCCTGTTCACCTCCTTGAGCCCTACTCTGACATTCTCCTATTCCTTAAGGAAGACAAAGCCTGGAGCAGGTCTATGCAGACTCACTGGACAGTCTCTGGGTCGACAAAGGCTGGCCCTGGCTTCTCAGGCCTCCTGCAGCTATAGGCCTGAGCTGGCCGTTGGTGAGCCGTCCTCCACCCCTGCCCCTTCCACTTCCACTTCTCAATGCCAGCCCGTAGGGCCCCTTCTTAGACCAGTGGCCTTCTCCCCTTTGAGCCTGGACATGTTGGTGCCTTAAGTCCTCAGCCCCCAGGACTCCCAGTTTCCCAGCAGGAAGCTCAGCTCAAGGACTAGTTATCCCAGAGCCAGGGGGACACCGGTGGGATGAGACTCCGGATATGGGACCCAAGGAACCAAGCCCGCGAAGTATCATCGACACTAATTCTGCTTATTGACATTAGGAAACTAACAAAGTAAGAAGAGAAAATCAGAAATAATATGCATTTGAAACTTTTTAAAATTGCGTATCATCTCTGCCTAATTACCAAGAAGCGTAATCATGATTACTTGCAATCACTAAAGTGTCACATTTGCTTCTGTTTCCAGTGTTATTTATTCACAAGTCTACATCTCTGAGATGTGTGGTTGCAACTCTGATGAATGGGTTCTGGCCCACGTTTCCCTCCCTCCCTCTCTGCCTCCTGACCCACCCTGGGGCTTCCCCGTGTGGCCTGTGTGGTATGACGTGCCACTATCTCTTGGAAACTGTGAGTAACAAACTCTTTTCAGTGGCAGTCATGTCCTGATCTGTGGCGTTTATGATACATGAATAATAATAAAGCCTAGATTTTAAAACGGTCACGTCTCATAAATTCTGTGGACCCTTATTCTTATAGAAGCCTAAAAGGACACAGACTTCATGTGCTAAAGACTTGCTAGCACAGTGTGTAAATAAATAGCATGGAGGGGGAGGCACTGGCTTTAGTATCAGCTTCTGGGGCTTTGAATTTGACTCCTGCCCCTTCCATTGGAGACCTGGGTGGTGACAGAAACTGTCTCTGCATCGTTGTCCTCCTGGGTGTGTTATCTGCAAAATGGACGCTCAACTAGGACCCTCCTCAAAGGATTAAACAAATATATCGCAAGTATGTGTGTCTTACAATGAACTCTCAGAACTATTATTGTTGGTAACATGATTCTTCCTCAATATTTGATTACTTTGATTTTTTTTTTTAACCAACAGGCCAAATCTTATCTGAATGAAGATTACCATTTCCCCTTTTCCTCAACTATTCTTTTAAACGTTTGGCTCGAATGTGGTCCTTAGGAAAGGCACACACCTTCTCATTAACGATTAAGGCTCCAAAACCTTTGGGTCAGAACTTAAACTAGGGCATAAAGCAACATTCCCCAAACTTGAAAGCTAGGGCACCCAAGAATACACCTCTGCAGAACCCCGTTTGAGAAACACTGCATTAAAAATTAAACATTCAGTAGAGGTGATTGCTTCATGCTGAGAGGATCATAAACCCTAACACAAATGGGGGCCCTGAAATATCATATAATGTGTGGGGCTGTTACCCAAACAATCTATAATATGAATATAAATAGATAAATGTAGATAGAATCTAAATGAAATGAAAAGGGAAAACCTTTTTCAAAGTGAGATCCCCACGGATCTCAGGAGAACTGTAGTTATAAGGTAATTTGGAACATCTTATAAAGTTCAAGAAATCAAGGTGAAGCCTTTTTTTACAGATGCTTTTTGCTGGACACACGCCTTTTATAAAAGTCAGCTTTCTGAAATAAAAAGTTTATCTGGCCTCCAACATATAAACCTCAAGTCGCTGGTATGACAAGTTCCTAAATCAATAGTGAGAAAGGATTTGTTTTGTGCTGTTACTGACACCACCCACGTCAGCTTCGTGGGCGTGTGACCTGTGCAGTCACCCAGAGCTCTGTGCTCAGAAGGTCCCATGCTTGGTTTATTTCTCCACTGTCACTGTCTCGAAAGACTTACGACTTTTTAAAAATAACTTTATTTTTCAATGATAGTTGGCATACAATGTTATATTAGTTTCAGGTATACAACATAGTGATTAGACATTTATATAACTTCTTAAGTGATCACCTCAATAAATGTAGTACCTATCTGACAACTTAAGTGTCCTTCAATAGCCGATTGGACAACGAAGAACTGGTACATATATGCAATGGAATAGTGCTCAGCTATAAAACAGAATGAAATCTCACCACTTGCAACAACACGGATGGACTTAAAGGGTATTGCGCTGAGTGAGATAAGTCAGACAGAGAAAGACAAATACCATATGATTTCACTTATATGTGGAATCTAAAAAACAAAATAAACAAACACAACAGAAACAAACTCAGATTCAGAGAACATTTTGATGGATGCCAGAAGGAAGGGGGGTTGTTGAGATGGGTGAAGGCGGGGAAGGGATTAAGAGGTATAAATTGGTAGTTACCCAAAAAAGTCTTACTGCTTTTTGAACAAAGCGCCCGCATTTACATTTGGCAATGGGCCCCTCAAATTATGTAGCCAGTCCTGGAGACCCCCCTTCACTGACCCCCCTGGATAAAGAATACAACCCAGGCTGACAGCAGCCCTGGGAGGGCTGCCTGGGAAACACTGCGACTCCATCACGTCTTCCTGACGGGAGGTTGGCTGTTCAGAAAACCACCCTCTGTTAGAACTAGAATGAGCACCTTTAAATCATTAAAAATCTAGCACCTATCAGCTTAGGAAAAAAGGAACCATCCTGATTCAATTGAAAATACCAGAACAAAAGGAAAATGAAAAGCTTGCTTTTTTTCTTGTTTTTTTCAAACCCTACCAGCTGGCTCTTCTCTCTTGTTTATCTTGGCATCTGATTCTTTATTTGGTAGCAAATTAATCTGGGTAGCGAGCCCTCCTGTTAGACTTCTGAGTGGTTTACAGAGCTGATTTTGTTACAAGAGGCAAATTCTCTGATGCCCACAGGCTGTTGGAAAGATCCAGAGTTGGCAGGCTGCAAACGCTGCCTGCTGTATATAAGGTCAATGGTCCAGATACAGTGCCTTGTATCTACACAAACCACCTAGGTGAGTCCAACCCCAAAGCCTCTTCTTCTTAGACTTCGGCCCTGGAATAGCAAACTTGATCACTGTGGCAATTAATTACTCATCAGGCTGGAAACAGAAGCAGAGGCATGGCTTGTCCTCAACATCCACCATCTCCTTTAGGGGTCCTGCTTTCTTGTTGTGAGCTGTTTCTAACGCCCAGGCCCCCATTTCCTCAGGTAATGCCATTGGTTCTCTGATGCTCCCTTCCCGGGTGGAGTACCTGAGTACCTTTCCAGTCTCCTGGTTAAGCCCTGAATCCTGCAGCCTCACAGCTCTCATCTCAGTCCCTGTCCTTGGAGAACATTCCGCAAATAGCACAGATGATGACGTTGCAATGGCCATCAAGGAATGTTTACATTTCATAAAAAAGAAGACTCCTACCTAAGGAACTCGAATCCACAGGGAATGCCCCCACATGTGGACATTTGAAGTTAATTCAACAGTGACAAGGACGTAATTTGGGAGTAAGATGGGCTAGGAGAAAGGCTGTAAAGATTTACTTGAAAAAAAAAATGTTATATTTGGTTTAAATGTTGCTTTGAAAATTTATGTTGTCAGAAAAGAAGATGGGTTATTTAGCTGAGGCCATCTCTATACACCTCCTGGCAAGCATTTTGCTAGGAATTGAGATCAACTGGCGGTGGGTGGCCAGGGGTGTGGTCTGGCTTCCCATAGACTGATCTGACATCAGCTTACTTACTCTACTGATTTCGTATATAAAATAAAAATAAGAAAATTAAAATGATTAAGATAGATTAAGATAGATGATGAGCAACATCAAAGAATAAAGAAGGCCAGTATTTAAAGGAAGTCAACATCAGAATATAGTTTGGACAATCGAGAAAGGTTGTGAAAGACTGAAACGGGAAATAAGATGACCGAGTGTCCTGTCCAGTGCGTCCCTCTGGGCTGGCTCTGCCTTGCGTTGTCTGTGAGCTATTTTATAATTCCATCGATTATAGAAAACCGACTGTGATGCAATTGACTCTTGTCCATTGAAACTCAAATGAACTGTACCCAGGGGAGACACAGTTGCTTATTGCTCTGGGAATATTAACTAATTTTGCTTTTATTTGGTTTATTCAGATTTTCTATTTCTTCTTGAGTCAACTTTGTTAAATTATAATTTCTAGAAAATTATCTAATCTAAGATTCAACTTTATTGGTATTGTGTCCCCTTGTGATATTAAAAATATTTACTATATCCTGTAGTTATGTACCCTTTTTCACTCTTAATATTGTTTCTTTATGTCCTCCCTATTATTCTTGTGGGATAATCTCACTCAGGATTCGTCCAATTTATTCCTCTTTTAAAAAACTAGCCTTCAGTTTTTTTGATCTTCCGTCATATTTTTATGTGCTCTCTTGCATTAATCTGAGGTTGTCTTTTGTATCTTGTCCATGACATAGAATATAAGAGAGAAGATCTGTGCTCCTTAAAATGTTTTCTACTTGAAAAACTTCCTTATGCAAACAGGATACAAGCTCAAGTTCAACAAATATTTATATAAGGATCCTTTCCATTTTGAACAGTATTACAGTTTGATGAAAATTACACATTCAGCAAGTCATGGTTTCAATAGGGTAAGGATGACATCAGAAACGGCACGCGCAATAAGATAAATAGTAAAAGCAGGTAGCTACTGTATGGAACCATAAGCACATATACATTCTGACAATATAAGGACTCATTTTCCAAATTCATTTATTCAACCTTCATACTACAAGTACTTACGGAGCACTGTCTGCATAGGGAAGGTTCGCTGGCAAATAAGACCACATCATCCCTGCCTTCACCAAGTTTGTATTTTAGTAAGGGAGACAAATAATAAGTAAGAAAATAAAATGTGTAATGTAATTTGATAGAGATGGTGCTTTGAAGAAAATAATTCAGGATGAAAGGATGGAGGTAAGTTGTTTTAAAGTCTCTCCTGATGTTGATGGATATCTAGTAATGAATATTCTTTTTATATATTTTGTAAACTTTTTAAAGCAGGCATAGGCAGAGTAAATGAATACAATAGTTGTGGAGAAGACAGTTGCAATAATAAAAGAAAAGTATATAAATGTTCTATAGACTCAGTTAACTATATAAAATAGACTTCTCCACTTGCTTTTGAGACAAGAAAACAAGGTGGACATCTTGATTGAAGAGCGGCCCACTTTATCTACTTTATAAAATATGTTGAGAATTTCAGCTAACTACCTGAAGTTATATGAGTTAAAAAGGAAGGCTGTGGAAATACAACTGTCACTGATGTGATGGCAACTTCAAAGGCCTGGTGATATTTCCATCCATTGCACAGGTCTCTCTACCCCTCCTGTGAGGACAACAGCTTACGTTTCTCTCGGTTGACTTTGTACCAAGCACTGCTTCAGCAGAGTCTCATCAAGTCTCCCCAACCACCCGGCCCAGTAAGGACTGTTATTACCCAATTTCACAAGTGGGGTCTTGGAAGTTTAGAGCCTTAGCCAAGGTCAACAGCTGGCGGAGGGGCAGGGGCAGGCTTTCCACTCTCACATTGGAGGCAGAACCTGAGCTCCTTCTGCATCCTGCTCTCCTTCTACCTCCCCATGCTCTCAGTTTTGAGAAAAAAAATAAAATGTTTTTCTTTGTGGAATTTCTTCTTGGTAAGTTGCCACAGTTTGAACAGCAGGAGGAGATTCTCTGAAGTTTTGCCAAGGGCAGATGAAAAATTCCAAAAGATCGAAAGATCGAAAGATCATATCTGCCAAAACACTCTCTATTGAGTGATACTTAATTGCTTTTTTTACATCTTTGTTCAGAGGCCCTAGCAGAAGGAGAATGGCTTTAGGCTGCAGTGGCTTCTGCTAAAATGAGTCCTGGGGCCCCAGTCCACTTTACTGAGCACAGCCTAGATGTACCCACCTGACCCCCTCTTCGTCACCCCCTTTTCTTCTTTACTGTCTTCTAATGTTGTCAGTACGCTATGTTCTGAAGGCAGTGGTGGGGTGGGTGCATGTGCTTATTAAACAGATGATACACAAAATACACCCTTCTACTTGAACTTTGTCCTTCTGAATATGAACATATGAGTATGTGTGTTCATGGTTTCAAAATACATTTTGCCTAAATTCTTCACTTTTCCTTGGGAGGTATTAAGCCTGATCTCAACTGACAAAACTATGTTGGAAATATAAGGCATTACTAGTTAGTTTAGTTAAATAATTAAAGCCAGTCTTTCTAAACATACGTGGGCTATTTAAGAAAAGTCTCCTAATGTGACCAAATTATTTGATAACTTGTCCCAATTCGCTCACGAACTTTGATTGCAAATGTCTGGTCCCTGAGCTATTATCACTTGTTTGTGATCTCAATTCAAATGAGTGGCAGGAAAACCCAAGCTGATACCCATACTGGAAGTAAAGAAAATGAGATATGATTTCAGGAATCCTGTATTTTTATTTGAGTTACACACTTTAGCAATTACAATGAGCTTAAAGCTTAACAAGAATTCCTCTTCTCAAGCACCTAAGCAGATGAGATGCAAAGAAGGAAAGGACTGAAAATTAAGCGAGAGGCCTAATGTGGCTAATAAAACATTGTCACATCTTCCACAAGTCATTTAACCTCCATAACTCTGTTTAGGTCATATGTCTCTCAAAAGAATAAGTGGATGGATGGATGGAATGATGGATGGATGGATGGACGGATGCATGGACTAAAAATAGATGAATAAATGAGTTAATCATTTAGAATGAATGATTGATTTTGAATCATTGAAGAATGAATGAATAATTTTTGCCAGTTCATTCATCCTGTACACCTCTAAAGTTTGGAATGTATTTTTTGAGTGTCTACCTGAATCTGATTGTGAATTATACATACAAAAGAGGATGAAATATTATCTACTTACAGGAATCTACAGTCCAAATGGAGAGGCAGGTTATACCACATAAACCAAACCATAAGTGAAAAATTATGAGGTATAGACTTTGAGTGCTGCAGGCATTCAGGGAATTGTGAAATCTATCCTCAAGTTCAACATACTTTCCACTATACTTCTGATCCAGAAGGTCAAGGAGAAGGTAGAGCAAATGGGAAGCAGAAGACGTGGGCCAGCCCCTCAAAAGAGAAGGAGAGTTGAGATCAGAATGGGGTTGGTAGGGAGCTCAGGGCTTGGAGCCTCCAGGGGCTAATTCCATGAAGGACGCATTAATCCACTGCCCACTGTCCTAACAACATTCAGGCTCGATACCTGGGATGGTTAGTTTTATGTGTCAGCTTCGCAAAACTGTTTTTACACAGTTATTTAATCAAATACTAATCTAAGTGTTACTTTGAAAGTATTTTTTAGATATACCTTACATCTACAATCACTTGACCTGAAGTAAAGGAGATTATCTTCGGTAATATGGATGGGCCTTCTCCATTCAGTTGAACACCTTAAGAGCAAACACTGAGCTTTCCCAAAGAATTGAAAAACTCAGCCTCAAGACTGCAGCATTAACTCTTGTCTGATTTTCTAGCCTGTCAACCTGACCTACAGACTTTGGACACGCTAGCCCCCACATGGTATGAACCAATTCCTTAACAGAATCTCTTTACATTTTTTAAAAATTAAAAATATCTCTCTCCCTCTCCCTCTCCCTCTCCCTCTCCCTCTCCCTCTCCCTCTCTCTCCCTCTCCTATTTGTTCTCCTTCTCTGGAGGACCCTGACTGACTCAGTGCCTTAGTTCAATACAAACAAGGTTCCCCCGGTGAGGGATACAGGTGCAAGCCCACATGTCTACTGGGGTTTGATTGTCATGACGTTTTCCATGTACCTTTTGAGGACAGCACGGGAAGCTTGGTGATGACGTGACGGGGTTCTGAAACCGGGCAGAGCAGGTACAGGGTTGGAAACAAGCCTACGTGCACGGTCCCCCGGGTACCTGCTGGTCTCCTGTGAACACAGTGTTTGGCAGATTGACAAGCTCACCCCACCTGCCTGAGTTCTCAGTGTGATTATGTTGAGGGAAATGAAGGGGCAAGTTCCCCCTTTAGCTCTTTCCACTCTGCTCCTTCCATAATGTAATTAAATCCTTCCACTATCAGGGACTTAAACACTTGAAAGATTTTCTTTAGGGAAAACAAGAAATGTAAAGCATCTCCATTTTAATTAAAAAGGAGGCCCTCATTACAACAGTGAACAAACTACGGGGCTGATAATTATGAATTCAAAAGAGCAAACACGGTAATTTCCAGTTAGCAAATAAGTACCTGTTCACCCCCTTATTTAATCCATCAAATTTTAATTTCCTTCTTGTTTATATAATTGAGGAATAGCTGCCAAATTGGGGGATGGAGAACTGTATCCTTCTGCTCTGAAGGGACGGGGCTTTCTTCCTTGTCACATAAGCAATTAAAGCCTCTGAACTGGGCTCTCGCAGGTAGATTTTTCTCCTTGCAGCTGACTCCTCCTGCCAAAACTAAGGAGGTTCATTAACCTCATACTGTTAGGGAACGGCGCTTATCACCAAGTCTGGAATGTGTGCTGCGCATGAAGGATTGTTTTTCCTAAGGTGAGTTCTACTCCAGGAACCCATGGAATCAGATGTCACCCGACTTCTTATTTTAATCACCCTCCAAAGCTCAGGTTCCCCATCCAGTAGGAAAGGGGCTTAATGGAACCACATAGAGAGTCTCAAAATAATAATTTCCAATGGCATAACAATCAAATGTTGCCAAATAATGAGCATGACGTTGGATTGATTTTACTATGGCGTGGTATTAGAGACTTTGGGGCTTCATCATAGGGAAGGTGGGGCCAGAGGGGAAGCAGGTGTGAGAGTCACCATGCTGAGTTACAATAGAATTATCCCAAAAAAATCATATGAAGTAGCCAGCTGCTATGGTTCCCAGATGCCATAATATTTGATAGCTGTGTTTTTAACATTTGCACTACATTTTCAGCTATTGAGATAATTAAAGATACTCTATTTGAGCCCCAACGAGCTTCGGAAATGTTTTAAATGGAAACATACATTTCTTTCTTTTCTTTCTCCTTGTTCCTGTTCCTTGCTTCCAGGTGGTAGTATCCTTCAGAATAAAACCTGGCCACCATTTAAGCATCCTTAGTCAAAGAGTAATCATAATCCCTACAAAATGTTCGAAAGGCAGATCGAGAGGGGAGCATTTCAGACAGTGAAGCGTGAAGTGTCAACTGCGCTACCTGGCAATGCTAAAGTAGCAAAGCAGAGCTAGCCGGGACACCTCCCTCTGCCTGGACCAACAAGAATGTGGAATTCTTCTGAAATTCACTTGCAGGCAATGACGCTCGGAAGCAATGGGGCTCAAAGGCTAACTGCGGGTTATAATCCAGGAGAAGGATCGTTTCTTTTCCCTTAGAGCAGGGCTTCTCAACTCAGCATGTGTGACATCTGGGGCCAGATTATTGTTTGGTGTGGGGGACCGTCCTGTGTGTAGTAGGGTGTCAGGCAGCCCTGCTGGCCTTTCCTCCCTAGATGTCAGTAGGACCTTCCCCAGTTGTGACAATCAAAAATGTCCCCAGACACTGCCAAATGTCCCCTGGGAGGGGGGGGTGAGGTTGGTTAAAATCGGCCCTGGGTTAGCACCACTGCCCCAGAATAACATGCCCCAGAAGAAGCTGAAGACCTGCAAAGACGTGAATCAGATATGACCTTTCGAGTCTAAATACAGCGTGTAATTACCGTTACGGTACAGTGTTCAAATCTCCCAGTATTCCTTTGTTGACCCTTTTGAACGTATTTGCAAATAAATGGTCATGTCTGTGACTGTTACAAAGTCATTCTGAAATAGTAATATTGATAGCTTTTGCCTCCGAAACATACAGTTTGAATTCCTGTGCGAAGAATACACATGACGAGTGTGTTTATGTTCACGTCTTAGCAGGAGAAGAAGGAACTGGTCTCAGTAAAACGAGCATAAAATAAAATCAGTCCCCCATAAAAATAAATGAACTCTCTCATGTTGCCTATTTTCCATAAAATTATACCTAGAGTCATACACGATGGGCAATTAATTGATCCCTCTTTAAAAATGAAACCTTCATCTCTTCTTCCCCCAAATTTCTCTGGCTGCAGTAGTATACAGGTACTACCAGATGCTGCTCAACTACAGCCAAAACTGAGAATTCTGTTTTCTCCACTATCTAGATATTTCTCTCTGGAGAGTACGGTTGGTTGTGGGTTTCAATGCAGTTTGGTAAAAGGAATGATCTCTCTTCCCAAACCATCATCACAAGCCATCAGAATCTGGAGATATATAATTATGCTTTAAACTTTCAACAATTTCTTTGCTGGTTCATAAAAATTCAGTTGCCCCTCCCTCTCACGTGCAGTTTGGCGTTTTAGGAACCTTCTTTGGAGAAGGCATTCACGAGATTACACTCAGGGGAGGGCAGTCAGTGTCATTTCAATGAAAAAAGGTAAAAAGAGCTTCAAAACGCCCCACCTCCCCACCCTGCTGCCCAAGTTTCCACTCCACCACCCTCCAACACAAGCACACACATACACACACTCACTCGCCTATGTCACTTGTTTTCCAAGAAGACACCGTGACCAAGGACAGGTACACTTATCACTGTTCCCATTCAGAATCAGTCCCCAGAGCGCTGTGGGCCGCAGCTCCTGTGTGAATACATCGCCAGAGCCTTTCTGGGCACATGTGGGAAGACAGATATGTCCTGCTGAGCTCTGGCATCTCCCAACATGCATCCTAGACAGAACGGCAGGCAGACACCTGAGCCACACAGATGCTGCCGGCATCACACCTGGCCTTCATTTCCTCCCAACACCAAGGTCATGGCTGCAACCCAACTCTCTGGTGAATCGGGTGCAGGTGAAGCTTGCTGAGGCCCACGTGCCTGGAAATTGGGACAGAGGAGTCTCACATCCCGTCCTCCTGAGGGAGCAGCATCAGAGCCTAATAGGATTGGAGGAAACTGAAACTTGCCAGAGCAAACTCCTCATGTCAAAGGGAAGGGAACAGTGTCTCGGAGTTAACAAACCCCCATTGTCACATGGCCTTGTCCCTGGGTATCTCTTGTATCGAGAACCAAGACATCTGAGTTTATTGAGCATGTTCTTTGTACAAAGCACTGTCCTGAGACCTGCTAGACATACCAACAAGCATAAATTATGAACTGTACCTGAGGCGCTTACAACAATACTGAAAAAAAAATAACCAAAAACAACGAAGAAAAGATGCAAAGAAACTAAGACGAGAATTGAAGAGATAACTCAGGAAGTGCTCAATTGTGCCAAATGGAATTGTATGAATGTCACTAAATTTCATTCAGTTCAGATCTTATTTTCAGATCAGAGCTAGTTCAGCTCTATTTTGGCTGAGGAGCTTGGAAAAAATGGTAACAGATAAAATTAGATTTAAACTTCGAAGCATGAGCAGGTTTTGACCATGTCAGAGGGAAACAGAAATCTGGACAAGTAAACAGAAAGGTGGGGCCAGGAAAAATAAACAGCCCAGTGTGCAGATGGAAAGGTATAGGCGTGGGAAGGAAGCATACCTGCCATCCAGCAGAATGTCTGTGGCTGGACTTGCCCAGCTCAGCAACTCGACCCCACAGAGCCTTAGCCTCCTCCCTGTAAGTGGCTCCTAGCAGAGAGGGTTCAATGTCACCCAGACAGCAGCAGTGAACTCTCTGTGCCTCAAGCCCTGCACTCCATTTTTGGGGGAAGTTCCATGACTACCTCAGGATTTCGCAAGTGTCCAATGGCTTAAATGATCATCATCGCTTTCCAGCCTCAGAATCGCCCTCTTCACATTCTTGTCTCCCCTCCCATGACTGAGTTCTCTTTGCTCACCTTTGACCCATCCCAGAAGCCACACGCAGTGTGCCCCAGGGATTGATGAGGGGAGAACACGGGGTGTTGGGAAGCAAGAACTGTCTGTGGGTTATTTATACGCTGATTAATAAACTAATACACTGAATGGGTGTATTAGTTTCCTTAGGGTTGCCTTAACAAATGACCACAAACCAGGTGGCATGAAACAATAGAAATGTATTCTCTCATAGTTCTGGAGTCTAGATGTCCTAAATGAAGGTGTCTGGTGTTAGCTCCTTCTAGAAGCTCTGAGGGACAATCTCCTGCATACCTCACTCCTAGCTTATGGTATGGTGGTTGCTGGCATTCATGGTCATTTCTTGGCTTATAGACACATCACTACCCCCATGGTCACGTGGACTTGTCCCTGTGTATCTCTGGGTCTAAATTTCCGTTCTTATAAAGATTAGGGCCCACCCTAATCCAGCATGACCTCATTTTCACTTCATTACATTTACAAAGACCCTCTTTCCAAATGAGGTCCCATTCACAAGTACAGAGGATTAGGACTTGAACATATCTTTCTGGTGGACACAATTCAGCCAACAACCCTGAGTGTCACCTGAAGAAAATCTGGGCTGACAGTGAGAAAAGAAAAATGGGAGGAGGTGAAGAGGTGTTCTGAGGACACAATCAATTGAGCCTCTTGATGCGGCTTTGAGTGATAGAAAGGAGAAAATGACGCAAATTTTGAGCATTGTGTTTACATGTGAGAAAATAAATCTGCATATTACGTGGCAAGCTCTCAATCATTTTTATAGCTGCCAGTGTAGTAGCATGTAAGTTCCATGATTAGAGGTACCATATTGTTTTGTATCCATCCTCAGTATGGGGCTTGCAACACAATATGAGCAGAAGAGACTGGGAGGGAGTGAGGAAAGGGAGGACCCAGTGAGGTTACAGAAGGAGAAAGAGAGAAAAGGTGGGAGAAAGTTACGAATTGAGAAGGGGAAACCATCTGTGGAAAAAGTAAGTCTTCATTGTCAATAGTGCTTAACATTGATTCTTGATTCCCCAAAATCAACTGGAAGTATGGTACTAAATCTCAGGCACATGTCGCGTTTGGAATACAATTAAAATGAACAACAATAGAACTCAGAAGCCAAGGTGCAAAGGTAACAAGTTTAGGAGCTGTTTGCTTCAAACACTAGCCCCTCTCCTCCCCTGGAGAAGGAGGCAATCAGGACCCCTGGGAGACTTCTTACTGGGAGACCTGCCCTGACTCATGTTTATAGAGAGTGTGATAGGTCAGATGAAATAGGGAGTGTGTTATAGAGAGTGTGATAGGTCAGAACTTGAGCTATGGGGACTTTCAACCCCCTGAAGATTCCACATGTCATGTGGAGGCTGTGAAGAGACCCGCTTCATTATTCTGCCTCCCCAAACCAGAGGAACATAAGTAATAAAGTCACTGTGATTTATTTTTCACTGCCTCAGATGAAATTGGACTACAAATATGCTTAGAGATTTCAAATTGTAATTGTGACTCATTACATTCAGACTCATAAAATAGCAGAACAACGCCCAAGGCCAAATGAGAGGAAGGTGGAGCTGCATTTCACGAAAGTTCATTGCAAGCCACATTCTTATTACCTGGCAAAGATGTGTTGTGATTGTTGGGGAGCTTTAATCAAGCCTGCTGTGAGAGAGTGAGTGGGCTTCCTCTACTTTCTGAAGCATTCCAAGACAGAGTTCAGCTTGTTCACTTTTTTCCCAACAAAAATACAAATTAGAGTGATGAGACAGAAGGTCTAGGCAGCACTCTCACCTAGAGGGAACCAGAATGCAGACCCGCAAACCAGGAGCTGGCAGGAAGGGGGCATGGATTGCCTATTGAACCCTCATCCTGGAGGTCTGGAATCACCACTCTCCCTGGCATAGGAGCTGCGACTTTTCAGAAATGACCATGAAATCATGGAGGGTCAGGCCAGTTGATTATATTCAGCAAATGAAAAATAAGCAGTTTTTGAATGCTTCTATGCAAAACGCTATGGATAATTGTGGGGAATCAAATATAGATCAAAATCTTCCCTCAAGAAGCTCAAAGTCTGGTAAGAGAATACTAGGGACACACATAATAAATGGTAAGTACCATAGACGAGCACAAGGAAGGGGCCCATCTGTGAGCTCCTGTCTCACTCCTGCCTTCTCTGAGCCACAGGATCATTTCTGACTAACAGTGAGGTCAGGAGGAAGCCTACTTCCTAGCTAATACATGGGGGAAATGTCATCTCTAAAGAAACTGCTGGAACAGTGGGGTTCCAAATGGTTTGTAAAGTTTAAAGGTCTTATTCATTGTTGTGCTCATTTGCCTAGCTCAGGACCTGGTACAGAGTGGTCCTCTGTAAATATTGGTTGAGATGAATTAAATTGTTCTCTAAAATGTTCAGTGGAGAAGGAGTTTGTCATCTGGGAGTATAAAAGCAGTTGTAAAATCCACTTGTCACCCCCTCAATGTTGAAGATATTTAGCAGTATTAATTGAATTTCGTATTTTACAAATGTCTCTATTCCTGGAAGAATGAGTGATGTGAACACTTTTTCTAATTTGATGAAGACTGTCATGATGGATTTGTAATCACGTATAAGAATGCTCCATATTTTAAAACAAAACAAAACAAACAAAAACCAGGCGAGGATATGGAGAAATTGAAATCCTTGTGCACTGCTGGTAGGAATGTAAAATGGTGCAGCTGTTATGGAAAACAGTATGGAGGCTCTTCAAAATTTAAACATATAGTTATCATATTATCCAGGTTTCCACTTCAGGATACATACCCAAAATAATTGAAAGTAAGGTCTTAAAAAAATACTTGCACACCCACGTTCATGGCAACATTATTCACAATAGCCAAAAGGTGGAAACAAGCCAAATATCCATCAGAGCATAAATGGGTAAAACAAATGGATGAATGGATAAACCACATACAATGTAATATTATTAATCTTTACAAAGAAAGGAAATTCTAACACATGCTACAACATAAATGAACTTTGAAGATGTTATGCTAAGTAAAATCAGCTAGTCAAAAAAAGGATAAATACTGCATGATTTCACTTATCTGAGGCATCTAGAGAACCAAATTCACAGAAACAGAGAGTAGAATGGTAGTTGCCAGGGGCTAGGGGAGGAGACAATGGGAGTTAGTGTTTAATGGGGGCAGAGTTTCAGTTTAGGAAAATGAAAAGGTTGTGGAGACGGATGGTGGTGATGGCGATACAGCAAAGTAAATGTATTTAACGTCGCTGAACTGCATACTTAAAGATGCTTAAAATGACAAGATCCAAGATGGCAGAGTAGATGAACACTGCCTCCTGTAAACAAATTCAAATCACAACTAAATGATATAACAATCAACCTAGAGAAGCACATCAAGTCTGGCTGAAAAGAAGTTTTATAACTCAGGATACAAAGAAGAATCCGCATCGCTACTAGGGGGAGGGGCGGAGACATGGAATGGGCTAACCGCAAACGTCTGTGTATCGGTTGAGAACCGGGAGGGATATCTCGGCTGCAGATGCTCCTCCAAGAGGAGCGAAGAACCCCAGCCCCACACCAGCCTCCTCAGCCCAGAGGACTGGTGCTGGGAAAAGGAGCCCCCACAACATCTGGCTGTGAAAAACTGGGGATTCCAACCAGTCCGGCAGGAAACCCAAGCATCTTGTTAAAGGCCCCGCACACAGACTCTCTCACATCCAGGCACTCACCTTGGGCTCCAGTGGAGGGACAGTAATTCAGGAGATGTCAGAGACATATGGGGGGCTGACTGAGTTGTGTTGCTTCTGGTTGAGGGCTGGAGAACAGTCGCCATTTCCCTGTGAGGAGGTCCTCCTCCCGTGCAGGCCGGCAGGCAGACGCCATCTTTCCTGTGTTGAGCCCACCCCCACAGGCCAAATCTGAATCTGATTGGTCTGGTGAACTCCATAGCTCCATTGGTGACTCATTAGGATCAAACCCTACCCAACTACCCCAACACCAGAGACACTTTCTCCCAGAGCAGCCAGCCCTGCCCATCTGCATTGCACTCTTTGTTGGAAAACAATCAGAGTCCACAGGTCCCAGGCAGGTGTTGACTGGCCTCGGTGAGCTCTGAGACTTCTACTGAGTAGCTTCAGGCTCAACACTGGCACAAACCCCGAATTTACATTAACCTGGTAACCACAACTCTTCCCACCCTAGTGACTCCCTGAGACCCTGCTTCACCCAACTTGCATACCAGACAAAGCTTTATCAGTGGCTTAACCTGAAGGGAGCTGGCAGGTGGCAGCAGGCCTCGGGTGTCCTGGCATTTTGCAGAGATACGTAGGCCTGGTACTGATGGCAGATATCCTCAGTTTGCAGTATATCCTTTCCCATGCACCTCCAGGGTTAGCAGAGGCAGCGAACAACTACAGATTGTTTCGTAGCTCTTACCAAGTAGTCCGTGGCTGGTCACAGGCACTGGGTGACCTGGGCCTATACCAGAGCCCTTTGCAAGAGGCCCCCAAACCAACAAACAGATGGCATACTCAGATCAGATTACTGAGCTGAGCTGAATGAGGCAACTATCTATTATACAAAGATGTGGACATGGCCATAGGCAACAACCACAGGAGAGCAATGGCTCCCCTAGGACTAAGGGGACATTTGGGAGAGAGGATACCAGAACAAAGAGGGGGGTGATTGCAGCTATAGGAGAGGAGTGGGGGGCAGTGAGTTTTAGCACAGGAATGCAGCCACTGCCAACATGTCACCTAGAGGAGCACAAATACCCCAACATTTCGTCCTCTTGCCCCAGCATCCTCTGGTGGCTCCATGGGCCAAATCCCATGGGAAGCCATAGGGCAAAGGAGCCCAGTTGGTTATGTTCATGGAGGTCAGTCTCCTGGGGCTCAAAACCTGGTGGGGAAGGGTGTAAGTGGATCTGGATGGGCAAACCCAGAAAGGCCAACACGTTGTCACTGTGTCTTTTAATCAGTGCTCCTAAACCTAGGTCAAAGGTTCTGTTTTAAAATCCACTTTACCAAATGTTTGTATTATTATTATGTAAGGAGTGGGGATGGTAGAAGAGGGTAAAGGGGGTCAAATATATGGTGATTGAAGGAGAACTGACTCTGGGTAGTGAACACATAATACAATATATAGATGATGTATTATAGAATTGTACACATGAAACTATGTATGTAGTTTTGTTGACCACTGTCACCCCAGTAATTTTTTTAACAGGATTTTATTGGGGAACAGTGTGTACTTCCAGGACTTTTTTCCAAGTCAAATTGTTGTTCTTTCAATCTTAGTTGTAGAGGGTGCCATTCACCTTCAAGTTGTTGTCCTTTCAGTCTTAGTTGTGGAGGGTGCAGCTCAGCTCCAGGTCCAGTTGCCGTTGCTAGTTGCAGGGGGCGAAGCCCACCATCCCTTGTGGGAGTTGAACTGGCAAACTTGTGGTTGAGATGTCGCACTCCAACCAACTGAGCCATCTGGGAGTTCAGCGGCAGCTCAGCTCAAGGTGCTGTGTTCAATCTTAGTTGCAGGGGGCGGGACTCAAGGAATTGAACTGGCAACCTTGTGGTTGAGAGCCCACTGGCCCATGGGGGAATCGAACCGGCAGCCTTCGGAGTTAGGAGCATGGAGCTCCAACCGCCTGAGCCACCGGGCTGGCCCCACCCCAATATATTTTTTTTTTAAATAACTTCAATTTGTATCTGTGATGGTAAATTTTATGTGTCAACTTGACTCAGCCAAGGGGATGCCCAGATATTTTGGTTAAATGTTATTCTGGGTGTGTCTGTGAGGGTGTTTCTGGATGAAATTAACATTTTTTAAAGCTATAATTTGTTTATTTAAATATTTGATAATTTTTTCTATATCTCAGTTACAATAAAGAGGATTATGGTAAGGAAACAATATTTAATCTTAGTTGGTATGAATCTCAGTGAGAAATGGTGGAAATAACTGTTTTTTTTTATTAGTTTCAGGTGTACAAAAAAAAAGTGATAGACATTTACACCCCTCACAAGGTGATAACCCCCTCCCCCAATCTATTACCCCTTTGAGATTAACATTTGAATTGGTAGACTGAGGAAAGCCGATTGTGCTGCTGATGTGGGTGGGCCTTGTCCAATCCCTTGAGGGCCTGAGAAGAACACAAAAACAGAGGAAGGGTGAATTTGCTCTCTGCCTGTCTGCTGGGCTGGGACACTGATCCCCTCCTGCTTTTGGGCTCCTGGTTCTCAGGTCTTCAGACTTGCACTGGAATCTACTCCATAGACTCTCTGACTCTCAGGCCTTCCAACTGCACCACCAGCTTTCCTGAGCCTCAGCTTAGAGATGACAAAGATGGGATTTCTCAGCCTCCATACTCACATTATAACAAATCAATTTCTCTCCTGTCTCTGTCACTTTATAGATATAGATATAGATATAAATATATAAATGTGCTATAGCTGCCCATCACGCATCATGAAGGACAAACTATTCTAAATGAAGAATAAAAAGTCTACAAAGAAAATGACTATATTCTGTGCTTACACAAAATATCTCATGGGCATTTTATTACCATGCTAATTTTTTAAATTTAATCATTATTGTGTTGTGCATTCATCATCTGGAGTTTTAATTCGTTCAGAATTCCTGTTGGCAGCCAAATTCCTGTCCGGAAATGTATGAGCCAGCCTGTATCTTCCATGAAGAGTTTCTGAGGAAGCATTATCGTAAGAGGATGTAAATTACTCATCACCAATGACTGCAAAGGAAGCAACGCTCTAAGGGTTTAATTGTCTTTGATAAGGTCGGAAAGCGTATACTCACAGTAGGTGCTTTGCCAGCGCCACCTTAAATGAACGAAGCCTGTTTCTCACAGTAAAAGAGGTGAGTCCAAGTTTCTTCATTTTTGCTCAGTGAGGTAGAGCTAAGGAAACAGGAGAATAGATCTTTCACCAAATGATCTTAACAGCTGTGCTATTCTTGTTCTCCACAATTCACCCTTCAGATCCAGGAAAATGCTAACAGTGGCCCCGCCAGGTACAGAGGCAAGAGGACTCGTACAGACTATCTGTGGCCCAAGCTGAGATACCCCTGCGGATAGGAGTGCATTTCTATTCCGTATTCGAGACCCAGGAAACTGACAGAGATGACAGTCAGTGACACACCAGTGTCTCTGAGACCCTAGCAAGCATTCTTCTTGGAGTCGTGAGCTAGTTGGCCTGTGATTAAGTTCCCGTTGGCCCAACTCAGCACAGCTCTGTAAGGTCACCCCATCTCCCTCGAGGACTGGCCGAGGTTACTGTGGACACTGAATTACATGTCAACTTCCACCTTTCCCAAATCCTGCTTCCTTCCTCTCCCTTCCACAGCTGTCGATCCCACAATGATCCCTAATAAGCATCCTGCACGCTAACCTCCACCTCAGGGTCAGCTTCCCAAGGAACACGCCTACAACAATTATCAACCCTTAGACTGACTTTTGTTAACTGTTGTTGTTTTTTGATTGAAGTGTAATATATATTCAAAAACGTGTTCAAGTCTAGATGATGATTCGTTTTCTGTGTGAACGTGGCCAGGCTAGAATACCTAGTTATTCAATTAAGCAACAATCTAGGTGTTGCTATGAAGGTATTTTGAAGATGTGGTTAACAGTTATAATCAGTAGACTCTAAGTAAAGGAGATTACCCTCAGGAAAGTGGGAGGCACTTATCTAATCAGCTGAAGGCCTTAAGAGCAAAAACTGAAGTTTTCCAGAGAAGAAAACATTCTGCCTGAAGACTGCCACATCAGTTGCTACCTACATGTCAGCCTGCCAATCTCCCCTGCACTTACTGGCCTTACTATTTTCAGTAAGTTGTTTAGCACTGTGTCTCTTTCTTTAGCTATAAAATGGCAAATCCTAATAAAAACAACCCCCCCACTCATATTCTGGTTGTGAGACTAATGAATTACGTCACATTAAATGTTTAATGCAATGTCTGGCTTATTGTAAGGTTCTACAAATGTTCACTTTGATGATTCTGATGACTGGCATTGTTGTAATAGGCATGTCACCCATAGTCACTGCCCTCCCCATGCTCTTCTACGGGAAACCCTGCCCTCTACAGCATGTTGAAGGAAGTAGTATTAAGCAATCCTTGAGGAAGGAAGGGTCAGAGATTTGACCCAAGAGCAGCCACTACACCAGGCGGCCAGTGACTTTCAAAGTGCCCCAGCCTTCACACCCAGTCTCTGCCCAAAAGGGATTGCAGAACTATCTAAGACCATCAGACTCTTTCCGTTAGGATCTGAACAGGGAAAGACTGCGAGAATGGGCGGGTTGGTAGCTATTGGAGAAATGACATGGCATATAAAGGGAAGAACATGTATTCAATAAAGAACTGGCACCCAAAATATACCAAGAATTCTTAAAACTCAACAATAAGAAAACAAATCAATCAAAAAATAGGCCAAAGATCTGAACTGACACCTTACCAAATAGGACATATAGTTGGCAAATAAGCATATGAATAAGACCTTAACATCACTAGTAAATTGCAAATTAAAACAAGGAGCTACCACTCCACCCTTATTAGAATGGCCAACACCCAAAACACTGAGGACACCAGGTGCTGGCGAGGACGTGGAGTAACAGGCGGTCTCCTTCACTGTTGGTGGGGATGCAAAATCGTAGAGTGACCTTGAAAGTCAGTTTGATATTTTCTTTCAAAACTAAACACATTCTTACCATATGGTCCAGTAATCACGCTCCTTGGTGTTTATCTAAATGAGTTAAAAACATACATTCAGACTAAAACCTGCACATAAATGTTTATAGCAGCTCTAATTATAATTGCCAAAACTTGGAAGCAGTCTAGATGCCTTTCGATGGGTGACTGTATAAATAAACTACAGCACAGCCAGGCGATGCAATATTAATCAGCATGAAAAGGAACTATAAGCCACCAATAGAGGAACCTTAACACATATTGCAAACCGAAAGAAGCCAATCTGCAAAAGTTACACGCTGTACAATTCCTACTGTAGGGGAGGAAAAATAATCTCCCTTTACCCTTTGGGGTTATTAGCAAGACTCCTGTAATGAAAAACAGATTAACCAGAGAAAAACAAACGGAAGTTTATTAACATGTCTACCTCACACATACATGGGAGACAGGGGGAATGGCGAACTCCCAGAGGTGGCTTAGAATTCAGCGGGCAGGCGATGTCTGCCTATTAGTGGAGAGGAAATGATTTTCAGGAAGGATGAAGGGACCTTTGGAAGAGTAGAGAGGGGGTATGACAGTTGATGACAAAGTTTGGCTGTGATGTTGACTTACAGTCTCCTCTCCTGTGATAAGACTCAATCTTCCTTTGTTGATGAAGGGGATTGATGACAATTGAGTTCCTTTAGGAGAATTTGTCTTTAGGCAGATAAGGGAAGCTCAGAGGTAGCCTGACCTTACATTTACTATTTTTCAGGAGCCTCGGCTCAAAATATTCGATGCACCAAAGCAGCATATTTTGGGATGGCATGTCTTGAACTCCTACAGTCGTATTTTGGGGTGACATAACTCTACTGCCCTTCATTACTATATGACATTCTGGAAAATTCAAAACTATGAAAATAACGAAAACATCAGGCACTTGGGATGAGGGAGAGATGAAGAAATGAAGCACAGGATTTTTGGGGTAGTAAAACTTACTCTGTATGACACTGTAGTGGTAGATACCTGTCCTTATTCCTTTGTCAAATCTCATTGGTGGTGCAGCACCGAGTGAACCCTCCTAGATTTTAGTTAATAATAATGCGTCAATATTGGCTCATCAATTGTAACAAATGTACCACCTGAATGCGACATAGTAAAAATGGAGGAAACTGACTGGGGAGGGGAGTATATGGAATCTCTCAACTTTTTTGTGTATCTAAAACTGATCTAAAAAAAATAAAGGATATTAACTTTTTTTAAAAAATCTTAATTTTTTAAATGTATTTTTAGCATGTATAGACAGTGTGTAGCTTTTAACCTTGAACTGTAGATATGATACATTAAATTGATAGATGTGGAGTGATCCTTGTACTCCTGGAATAATTCTATGTGATCACGGTATGTTCTCATTTTTATTTAGCACTGAAATTGATTTGTTAGAATTTCATTTAGAATTTTTGCACCTATATTCATATGTGAGAGTGTTTCATGCTTTTCTTTTTTCAGTTGCATGGTTTTGGTGCTGTCTTTCTCAAGCATTGATATCAAATTCGTCTAACTTTATAAAAATAAATTGAGATTTAAAAATAACTATATTGTATACATATTCTATATTACATACAGTATGAAGTATTTTATATAAAACCATTTGAACTTAAAAGATTTGGAGTAAATTTAAAATTTTCTGAGTAATCTTTTCAGTAACAGCAATTGGCCCATTCAGGTTTTCTGCTTCTTTTTAAGTAAAGTTTTATCATTTATACTTGGCCTTAGAATTGCCTTTTGCATTAAAATATCAAGTTTACTTATAGAATGTGTATTTTTAAAGTTACCCTTATTTTTGTATTTTCCTCTGAATCTGTACTCATGTCATTTTTTTCACCCCCACATTTATGTATTTGTATTAGAATCAAATTCATTTAATTAAAATAGTAAAAATTAAAAGTGAAAGCATAGTTTTTAATTTAAATAACTCACTGTTTTCTCCTTTCCTGATGTGAGGAAGAAAAATCTGTTCCTCTCCCTATCTTCGGTCCTCCAGCTGGGGCCTGGAAATGAGCTTAGTCACTGACAGACCAACAAGAGAAGAGCGAAGAGAAATTTACCAACACAGGCATCAAGCCTGTGTACATGGAGCCCTCCACCATCCAAAGGCTGATTAACACTTGGGTTCAAATACCAACAACAGAAAAGGGGGTTGGGAGCTTCTGGGAGGGGAGGTAATTTGTGGGGCGGTGATGAGGAAAAGTGGGGTAAATGAGGGCTGTTCAGTAAGGTTTGTCATACAGGTGTAAGTCTATGCCTTCTCTGTGCAGAGGTGCCCTCCTCTTCTAGGTACAGGAGAGGGACACATCTCTACAAGTGCAAATTTCCTTTACAAGAGGAAAAAAACTGTACCCTGTTTTTAGAGCTTTCCCGTGTCTGCTAGTTCTCAGTGGCCTTCAGCTCAAAATAATCCTTATGCCAAAGAGGCATATTTTGGGGTGATGTATTCTGCTACCCCACACTGATCATATTTACAATGAGATAAAATTGACATGTAACATTGTATTAGTTTTAGGTGTACAATGTAATGATTTGATATAATTATATATTTCGGAAATGATCACCACAATAAGTCTAGTTAATATCCATCACCTCACAGTTTGAATTATTTTCTTGTTATGAGAACTTTTAAGATTTACATCCCCAGGACTTATTTATCTTATAACTGGAAGTTTGTATCTTTAACCCCCTTTACCCATTGAACCCACTCCCCATCTGCTGATGCTGGCAACCACCAATCTATTCTCTGTATCCATGAGACCAGGTTTTTATTTTTGTTTTTCTTATTCCACAAATAAGTGATACAGTATTTGTCTTTATCTGTCTGGCTTGCTTCACTTAGCATAATGCCCACAAGGGCCATCCTTATTGTTGCAAACGTCAATATTTCCTTTCTTTTTGTGACTGAACAATATTCCATTGTGTGGGGGGAAAAAAAAAAAAAAAAAAAATATATATATATATAAAAATATATATATATATATATATGTATATATATATATATATATATATATATATACACACACACACACATATATACTACATTTCTTTATCCATTCGTATATCAGTGGACATTTAGGTACTTCCCATGTTTTGGCTATTGTAAACAATGCTACAATGAACATGGGAGTGCAGGTATTTTTTTGAAATAAATATTTTATTTCCTTTGGCTAAATACCCTCAATTAGAATAGCCAGATCATATGTTAGTTATATTTTTAATTTTTTGAGGAACTTCCATACTGTTTTCCATAGTGGTTGCACCAATTTACATTCCCACCACCAGTATACAAGGGTTCCCTTTCTCCACATCCAACACTTATTTCCTGTCTTATTGATAATAGCCATTCTAACAGGTGTGAAGTGGTATCTCATTGTGGTTTTGATTTCCATTTCCCTAATGATTAGTGACATTGAGCCTTTTTTCATTTATTTGTTGGCCATCTGTATGTCTTTCCTCACTGATAATTTAATTTTGGCTTTTATGTTTATTATATCCCTTCTCTTGTCAACCTTACCTTTGTTTTGGTGTTACTTTCTTAATTTCTTATGATAAATAAGTAGTTTTAAAATATTATTACTTATTCCTTAATCATGATATGTAAGGATATGAGTTTGCTTCTAAGAAGAAGTTTAACTTCATCTGCTAAGTTTTAGCAGTTTTACTACAATGTACCAAAGGATGATTTTCTTTTCTTTTTCTCCTTTAATCCTACTTGAGGTTTGCTGAGCTACTTGGGGTTTCTTGAATCTGTAGATTAATGTATTTTATCAATTTTGCCATTATCTCTTCAAATTCCTTGCTGTTATCTCTTCAATTATTGTTGTTGCCCCAATTTTCTCTCTTCCTGTACTCCAATTATACATGTTCAGTTTTAATAAGACCCAATTTATCTCTGGTTATTCCCTGTTTGTCAGGCAAGACCCTTCAGGAGTTAAAAAATCTGGTAGATGACTATGTGTTCAACCAGGGAAAACTGGGGCGAATGTACTTCTTACCTCTGGAGGGTTAAGCTTCAATCTTTAGCTTCCACTCTCTGCAGCTTTCATTTCTGGCAAAAATCTTAAGGGGACAATTGGTCATCCCTGTCCCTCTGAGGGAACGTACTCTCCCAAGCACTTTGAGATTAAGGCAGGTTCTGCTCTGTCTTTTAGAAACTCTTGGCCTGGCACCTCAACCTTCTGTGTGCAGCCCCAAGACACAGGAGATACCTTCTGGGAAACACCAGCTATGTTTGGGGTTTCTCGAGTTGCAAAATTTCTTACGCCAGCTCAAGCCCTGAGTGACCACCAAAAATTTCTCCAGTTTCTCTGTCCTCCTGTGTGGGCCAAGCCCAATCAAAAGCCATGCCTTAAAAGGCGCTCCCTCTTCCAGTTCAGCTAATTATTGTTTTTTTCACAACTTTACGATGTCTTTAAAACTATGATTTTTGTTCCTTGCCTGGCATTTTTCTAGTCACTGTGTTGGAAGCTCTGCAACATCTGCATCCCACCTGGAAGCAGAAGGGGTTTGTGTTTTAACATCTTATTTAGGTATAATTCACACATCATGAAATTCTCCTACTTAAAATGTACAATTCAATGGCTTTTAGTATAGTCACAGAGTTGTGCAACAATCACAGAAATCAGTATTACAATATTTTCATGACACCACCACGAAACCTTGACTCCTTTAGCTCTCATTTAATTTCTCCATCCCCTCCAACCCTGGACAACCACGAATCTACTGTGTTCTCCAGTAAATTTCCCTATTTGGGACATTTCATAGAAACGGAATCCTGTAATATGGGGTCCTTTGTGACTTGCTTCTTTCACTTAACATCATGTTTTCAAGGTTCATTCCCATGGTAGCATGTATCAGTACATCATTCCTTTTTATGTCTGAATAATATTTCATTATGTGGATAGACCACATTTTATTTATCAGTTCATTGATTAGTAGACATTTAGCTTGTTTCCACATTTTGATATTACGAAAAATTCTGCTATGAATATTCACATACAAGTTTTTTTGTGCTTTCATTACTCTTCAGTATATATCTAGTAGCATTGCTATGTCATGTGATAACTCTATGTTTAATCATTAGAAGAACTGCCAGACTGTTTTCCAAGGTGGCTGCATCATTTTATGCTCCTACCAGTAGTGTGTAAGAGTTCCAATTTCTCCACATCCCCACCAACACTTTCTGTTAACTGTCTTTATGTTGTAGACATAGTGGGTGTGGAGTGTTATCTCATTGTGAATTTGATTTGCATTTCTCTGATGACTAATAATGTCAAAAATATTCTGAAGTACTTATCGGCCATTTGTATACCTTCTTTAGAGATCCTTTGCCATTTTTAAAAAATTACATTATATTTTTTATTATTGAGTTGTAATAGTTCTTTATATATTCTAAATATGTCCTTTATAAGATATATGATTTGCAAAAATTTTCTCCCACTCTATGATTTATTTTTACTTTCTTGATGGCATGCTTTGAAACGCCAAAGTTTTTTAATTTGATGATGTCCGGTTTGTGAACTAATCTTTGAAGGGTTTTGTTTTTATTCTCAAGTGGCTGGATTTTTTTTTTTTTAATGTTTTACAGCATTAATTTTTATTTATATCACATTGTGATGATAGACTGTGTCATGTGCAATATTTTAAATCTTATAAACTACATGAGGTATGTATTTTGGTTTATGTATTTCAGAAACTTAGAAAGGTGTATTGAATCTTGCAAGTAAAATCTTTAATATCTATCAATTAAATCTTATTAATTATGTTATTAAAATCCTCTACGGATTATTTTTTCAGACTTCTATTTTCTTAAGTCAAATGTTGGTAAACATTTGCACAAAGATGTGTATACACAGTTCTAGCAGTAGACAAAGCATCTGTGTCTGAGGAGAAGAGAATGCAAGCTGAACAACCTTCAGTCTCTTAATTTGAAAGTTGGTCACCATGTTTTTCGATTAGGAGACTATATTAGAAACTCAGTTACCTATAAGTGTGTAATAGAAAATGAAATACATTTTTCTGAATAGAATATCTTTATTAAATGTTGTTTTATATACTTGAACCATTAGTAAAATCCTGTACAGACTTTATTTTTTTTTTTTTGGTCTTCTTGATTTATGCATATTGAGAGTAATGTGTCAGAAACTCTTGTTTCTTGTATTTCCAAACGTTTTTATTTTATTTATTTTAAAGATACTTTTATAATATATAACATTTCATGACTATTTTATCTTCACTGTGATACTTTTCTTTTGTACCAACCAAATAACCATTTTTGCATTATCTTATAATAGTTTACTTTGGATTTTCCATTGGTATGCACTCTTTTGGTTTGCATTTGTTTGATATATGATTTAATTTTCAATTTATTTATTAATCTTTTTCTTTTAATAATAAAGTTTAAAATATTTTATCAAATTTCATCTATTTAAATTTATTTTTATAGTTGATATATACTATCATACTTTATCGTAAATAATAATAACAACAATAAATATTCTTTGACCTTTGTGAGCCAGGCACTGTAATTTCCACATTCTCGGGTTTTTTACTTTCCTTTGATGCAATACATATTCAGTCGTGTGTTTTTTTTAGGAATGGCATGGAAACAAACTACTTTCTAAAGCCTTGACTATTTACTTTTCCTTTTACAGATGAAGGAAACTTTATTTAGCCTAGATTTTTGGGTTCCAAACTTTGCACTTTAAATCTCTGTAAATATTACTCTTGTTTATAGCTAACGCTCACTACCATGGAAAAGCCTGAGGCAAAGATTGTTTTTAGTAATTTATAGGTATATTGACTTTTCTGCCCGAATACTTGGAGGGTGGGCCTTTTACCTTGAAATGTATAAATTTCACAAACTTCCATCCAAATTTTGATCTCTGTTTTTATTCACCTGAAAATAGGTAAAGCATTTTGGTTCGCAGATTTAAATTCTTCAGGTGAAAAGCATGTTCTTTTATTTTAGCTTTAATAATTGTTTCTGTTCTGTTTCATAGAATAAAACACACACACACACATGAACAAAGTTGAATTTATCCGTCTATTATTGGATCTGGATTTTTAGCTTTTTCCTTCCTCCAAAATTATGTTTTACTTGAGTATTCGTATGGTTTTAGTGTTACATAATTTGGGCTTTCTTTTTATATGAAGTATAGAGCCACTTTCATCCTCTTACAAATGAATCTAGCTGTTCCAACATCATTTCAAGATAGTTCATAATTCCTCCAATGATTTGAGATGCATCCTTTGTCGTATACAAACTTTCCTTGTAGTTGGATCTATTTCTGGACTTTTATTCTCTTCCATTGGTCTGCCTATTTATGGAACACTTCCACATTGCTTCAATTGCAGAAGCTTGATGGTATATATACCTTATAGGGTTAAGACTCCTTCTACTTCCTTTTCAGAGTTTCCTTAGTGATTATTCCATATTTTTTAGAGTCCACACGAATTAAGAATCAAATGTCTAGCCAAGGGAGAAAGAAACAAACTTTTTAGTATTTTTTATTATGCCTGTAGTCAGCTTGCTCATTGATTTAGGAAGAATGGACAGGCTTATCAGGCTGAGTTCTTCTCTCGCTCAACAAGGAGTGCCTTTGTTATTGTTCACATCTACTACCTGTACGTCAGGAGTGTCTTACGATCTTCCTTGTTTTCCCCCATTTCTTATAATATTTATCTCTAAGTTCTTTTCTTTTCTTTCCCCCTTGTAAATTGGGTTTGCTTTTTTCATTGTCTCCTTCTAATTTATAGCCATGGCCAAATGGCCTTCTGATGTGTCATGTTCTGCTGTTCCTGTAATGCCTGCCTGCCGTCTGCTCTCTTTTCTCCATCACCCTCAGGCCCCCACGTTGCCTCCCTCTTTCCTGGAAGATGTACAGCTCTGCTCCAGTGAAATTTCAAGCTTCTTTCTTTAAATCGCACAATAGCCAGTGCTCTGATTCTCTCAGGAGAGGACTCTCTTCTCCTGGGGGTTCTTTCTCATTCATTCCATCACTGTGATGGGGCTCAGGATATGCTACCCCAAAATAGGGCATTTTGGCAGATTGAATATTTTAAGCTGAACAAGTTTGAGAAAATGGCAGAATCATGTTAGCAATTGGAGATTAATTTTCTGTAAACTATTATTCTTTTTTTAATTTAAGTTCTTATTGCAAGCTCAGCCCTGTGGTAAACAACAGTGGGTCCTGTCCCCTGCCCATCCCTTCAAGAAACTTCTCAGTTAAGTGACATTAAGCTTTGCATTACTGCTGAAGGCTGATTAAGAAAATGAGTACCTAACCTATTCAAGACTCTGAATATAGTCTCTGCATGTTAAATAACTCATTTTGACAACTGTCATTGAAATTCATGTGGTATATCAATTGATCACCAGGCTATAACTCCAGCTAGAAAGTTTACAACAACAACAACAAAAATGACACATAATAGTTGCATGTATACGTGACAAGATAAAGGATGCGTAGAACGATTTTCCTTACACATTTGGAATTAAGAACATTTTCTTCAAAGTGAAGCACCAAGAACTTGCTATTTTGTCTGCTTATGAAGGAGGTCAGTTGGTTTTGAAAATTTCAAGATTAAGACTTCTCATTTTAAAAACAGCTCAGTGGAAATTCAGTTAGGTTTTATTACAGTGTTGCTTCCAGTGTTTCTAGATGCCTGTTTATTAAAGCAAATGAGTCAATAAAGAAAGACTACTTTTGCTTTGTCCAATCACAAGTGAGCTTAAATAAAGGAAATAAGGACTATGTCAAATGAATTTCTATGAAGATAGAAGATTTTATGGGTGGATAGGCCATTCTTTTTCCTCAAAAAGTATTACTATCTTTAGTCATCTAGTCATTATTTTCTTCAAACATGATCTTTCTAGGCATTTTTTATGACAAATAAGTTTGAACTAAATCATCATTAAGACATTATTATATCACATTTACTATTTTAAACAAAGTAACTCACATTTCAGTTTTTAAAAATCAATAAACTTAAAAACTCTGGGAATCTTCCAGAGTAAGGACCCTCCCGCCGGGCTTCAGTGAGTGATTTACTTAATTAGTGATGTTGCATCGTCAATTGGCCTTTCTCTCTTTCCCTTGTGTGTGGATATCTAATCACTTAGTACTCAATTAGTACTTGCATTCTGTATACACAGAGCTCAGGTACTGTGCTCTAAATATATGAAATACATGTTTGTTTTAATGAATGCACACAATAAATATACTTGACAACTGAGCTACTATCCCACATAAAAACTTTGTACTTATTGGACTGTTGGGTTCCCAAAGTCTTCCTCAGCTCTCCCTGCTGATTCCCGGAGCTGGAATCACTCACTTTTGTCACAGTTGTTCCCATTTGGAGCAGATTAAGAATCGTGTCTGCTTCCCAGGGCCAGTTTCCCTTTGATCCATGTTTTCCAAGCATTCCTTTCTCCACCTGCCTCCTTCCCCTATCGGTTTGCTGCCTCCCCATTTGGTTCAGATTTCAGCCAAGGTTAGAACAAATAACCTGCCTGAAGTCATGTTTGGTACAATAATGTCTCTATGCCTTTTACTTTTTCCAAGTTTTTCTAATTCAATGCCCAGTGTCCTTCTGAAAAAGAAAACATTCAGAAAACTAATTTCTTTCTATCCCACCTTAAAATAACACTCTCTAATATTTAGTGCAATATGCTCTTGCTAAGTGTACTCACAGCTACCAAGTTTCACGTGTATCTTGAGAGCTGGAACTGAAAATGATTCTATTAATATAATTCACCACCTCCCCCCAATTAATATGCACTTTCCACTCTAGATGAGAATGCCTTCTCTACTCTCCACAAATTGGGGACAGATTCCTGCCTGGTGGACCCTCCAGGGACGTGTGCTCATTCACTCCTTGGGGAGAAATAAAGACATTTGCATGTGCTATGTTCCAAATTTCTCTCACCCAGCTTTATTTATAGGTCAGTTTGCTGAACTCCTTAAGTAACTGAGGCTAGGCATTTTGAATCATCTGTTTTGAGATTCACGAAAATAAAAGGAAGGATTGTCAAATTTCATCCATGATTATTTCTCAACAAAAACTATAGCCGATAAATAAAGAGTTTATATGTGGGCTAATAGCTCAATTCTCAAGTATATTTATTTTGTGCAATAATTAAGAAAATTTATGGATTTGTGAGGAAACAATACTTTGTCTCACAAGAGAGAGAACTTTCTAACAACCAAAGCTCTAGGACGTAAAGTAAATGGGTTGGGGAGTAATGAACCACCAGTGCTAGGGTGCTCAGTAGATGTTGGCTGGTCCCTGGCGATTCAGAGGATGCAAGCACAGCCTGAAGGGATAAACCAGCTGGACTTTCAAGTCCTTTCTACTCTGACAGCTAAGATTATAAGGCAAACAGTTGTGAAACGAAGCTACATAACATTCCAGACCAACCAAACAAAACTACTATTTTCAAAGGTATCCTAGATAACTTGTGTTGAGGAATCTAAAATCTTGCATATTTTCTTATCACACATGGGCTTCTATTCTTGTTACACCTCACCCCTCTTTCCGTCTGTCTCAGTATAATCTTGCTCATCACTTAAATCAACAAACAAGAGGCTCATAAACATCTTCCTTGTTCCTTTTCCTAACACTGTCTCAGGTAGAATGGAGGGGTAATAGCAGATTAATGTGATGCATACTTTTACACGTTCACAAAATGCCCCATGACAAGATAGAAAAGGAATAAATGAATGTTGCCTGTCTTCTTTTTCCCATCCTCACTACTGCTATATTATTCTTTTGGGGGACATTTACACCTTTATAAAAGTCTACTGGATTTAGATAACAACATAGAAGACCAGTTTCTATCCTTCCAATTCCAAAATGCTATGATTTTGTGATTTTATGGACAATAGATCCATAACTGGCCAGGAAGCAGGTAATGTTTGGGGGTCACCATAATCTCTGAGTGTCTTGCTTCCCTCAAAATGTCTTTGACAGCCACAGTCCTACAGGGTCCTGGGCTGAATGGATTGTTGTCCTCTTCTAGTGTGGTAAGCCCCAACTTTTATGGCCCAAAGCTGTTGTCTCTCTCTCCTGCCGGCCTCCATCCTTCATAGAGGATGTGCAGATAGAGAATTAGTACATTGCCATTCCCCTCTTCTTTACTGAGACACAAAGAGCTTTAATAACTAGCAAAAATTAGATGCTGGATTATTTACAGACCTTGCTTTTTCTTTCTTAGACCCTGATGAAGGCTCTCAGATAAAGGGTAGGACTTGGGACTTCTGGTTTCTGACATGTAAAGAGCTTGGAAATCATTCTATCTTTACCACAAGACAAACTTGGACTTTTTCTTGGAAAAATCAATGACATTTCTTAGACCCATGAGAGAATTGAGGTTGCGGGGCACACGGGCAACTCAAAATCTGGAGAGACACAACCTAGATCTGCTTACTGGGAATGGAAGCCACTGGCACCATAAACCAGGAGGAACAGTCAAATTGTAATTTTGATGTATTGCTCAGGGCTGAGTGCGGACGAGCATGAGAGTGAGAAGATCCGAAGGACCACAGTCTGGGAAGGGCCCACACCTGCGTGAGCTTTTCCTCCAGGAAACATAGATTCTCAAGACAAAGGTGTAAAAGATCCCCTCATGGCTCTGGCAGTAGGAGGGAAAGAGTCCTCTTTGTGAAATGTGTCCAGAACAAAAGCCTACATTCCATGGGAAAAGACTTAGCTAGAACCATATCTCTAGGGGAAAGGTATTCCTCCCACTACAGCACCCTCTAAACTTCCTGCCTACTTGAATAAAGCATAAAAGCCATAGTTAATAAAGATTATGTCTTTTATAAAAAAAAGACTGGAAATGCAGCAGCCAGGAAGAGAAGTAGGGGGCAAGGGGGAAATACCAATGGAAAAACACATGTGACGTTCACAGCTCCAAGACACGGTCCCCGTAAAAGACTGAGATTTATTTACGAGATTATTAAACCCGTCTCCCCTACCCCTTACCACCACATCAACAGGGCCCCCGTATAATAACAGCGGAGCACGGATGAAAGAGCTGACACAGACTCTTTGAGGAGGAGCACCTTATAGAGCCCAATGGGGCGAGGGGAGACAAGAGCAGAACTAGAGGAATTTGAGACCTCTGGCACCTTGCCACGAAAACAAACACGAAACACAGCTAAACTCTAGCCAGGTGACCATAAATTTTCATACTAAAGGTCTGTTTACCTTAATTCCTATTACCTTAATTCCTATTACCTAAAACAACAAGTCTGGCTTTCAACAAAAATTATAAGGCATGTCAAAAGACAAAGGTAAAGGGGCGTGGGGGGTGGGAGCTGAGGGTAAGGGGGATCGAATATATGGAGATGGAAGGAGAACTGACTCTGGGTGATGAACACACAATGGGATTTATAGATGATGTAATATAGAATTGTACACCTGAAATCTATGTAATTTTACTAACAATTGTCACCCCAATAAATTTAATAAAATTAAAAAAAATAAAAATAAAAATAAAGAAAAAAAAAAAAAAAAAACACAGTCTGACAAGAAAAAACAGGATCAGAACCAGTCTTAGATATGATACATATGCTGGAATTAGACAGGGAATCCAAAATAACTAAATTTCATATGTTAAGAGATCTAATGCAAAAAGTAGATAATATGCAATGGGTAATACAAATGGAGAGATGAAAACTCTAAGAAAAAAATCAAAAAGAAAGGCTAGAAATCAAAAACAGTAATAGGAGTGAAGAATGCCTTTGATGGGCTCATTAGTAGATTTGGCATAGCTAAGAAAAGACTCACTGAGCGTGCAGATAAGCCAACAAATACTTTCCAAACTGAAATGCAAAGACAAAAAGTGAGCGATAAAAACAGAACAGAACTTTCAAGAACTGTGGGACAATTTCAAAAGGTACAATATACATGTAATTAGAATACTGAATGGAGAAGAAAGAATGGAGCAGAAGAAATATTTGAAGTAACAATGGCCAAGAACTTTCCAAAAGTAATGAAAAATACCAAACCACAGATCCAGGAAGATCAGAGAACACAAAGCAGAATAAATAACAAACAAACAATGTATCTAGGCACATCATATTCAAAGCAAAGACAAAGAGAAAATCTTGAAAGCGAGAGAATTGGGTTTTGACAGAAATGGGTATGGTCAGAGCTGTCCGTTTTATATAAGGGACAAAATGACACATGAAAAACTACCTCATTATAGGTATTACTTTCTTCTTAGTAGACATGAAGACTGAACGAGGTCATGTATGTATGAAGAAGCACTTTGTAACTGCAGCTTTCTCTAAATAGGAAGTTATAATCATTAATGAATTACATCTTCATCACTCTTCCAGGACCTTGATATAAGCTTTCTCAGCGAAGGTGTATTCTGCATCACAAAGTATCACCTTGTGCCGTGCAAACTCATGAGATAAATGGTTAGGCTACGTGTAAATCAATCAAGATGCTTAGGGCAGGAAATGTATACAGGTATCGAAATTCCCAAGGTAGTATCTGAATTCAGGAATAATTAATTTTTATGAATTTACTAGAGCAGAAAAATGCCAGCAGCAAAAATATTAGAAAAACAGGCTCTAGAAGGAAAAAAAAAAGAGGAATTAAAGTAAATAGAGTTGCATGGAGCATTAGAGTTTACAAAACACTTTCACATGCATGGTATCTTTTGGGTTTTATAGCCAAGGGCATTTAGACTCCAATAAATTAAGAGATTTTCTGACTTTGCTTGACATCAATTATAATTGAATAATTATCCCTTCTGCTTCTGTCTTTTAAACTCTGAACCAAACAGGCCATGAAAATATTTTTCTATAAGGGGAGAAGTCCGTGGTAATAAGAGAAAATTTTTATGGAGACATTTTTGAGATTTCAAGAGAACATCCAAATGAATTATTTACATAACACTGAGTTTACCAAATGCTTTTATGCAATGATGTCATTTTTATTACCTTCATCAATACCTCCATTCTCCTGCCTTGTAAAGGTCGGCAGTGGCAATTGTACCCATTCTCTTTCAGATCTGGGGTCGTGGAGCTGCCCTGTGAATACCACCATCCCACAGTTGTTGAATGCCTGAGCTGGAATTCAGAGACTCTGAGGGTTGTGACTCCCAACCTGCCTTAGTTCCAGCTGCTATAACAAAGTACCATCCACTGGGTGGCTTATCGATAGCAGACATTTATTTCTCTGTCTGGAGGTTGGAAGTCCAGGGTCAGGGTCCCAGCATGGTCAAGTTCCCGTGACAGCCCTCTTTCAGTTTGGAGACTGCACATTATGGGAAGAGTGAGGGCACTCTCTGGGGTTCCTTTTCTGAGGGCACCAATCCCACTGGTGAGGGCCCCACCCTCATGACCTTATCACTTCCCAAAGGCCTTACCTCCTAATACCATCACATTGGGGGTTTGGATTTGGGAGAGACACAAACACCCAGTCCTTTGCACAACCGCATGTTGGTGTTTTATTTTGCTTTACTTGTTGTCTTTTTCCTTGGTTTTTAGGAAATTCCTCATTTGACCTTCACAACAGAAAAGTGGTAGTTTTACCTTCAATCAACTCTAGCATTTTAATTTCATCTGCTTATTTGATATCACTAATCAAATCCACTTCTTCAATAACTTATTTAAGAAAGGAATCATATTAATTTTCCTTTCCAGCATGTTTCTAAAAGCTGCCTTTTAAAACATGTGTTCAGGAATCTTTGATGGATCATTTGCTGAAAGTTAAATCATTCCTGGTGATTTTAAACACCTTTTGCAGAGGGTTCTCTCTTATTCCTCATCATGGAAATCTAAATGCAAGGAATATGCTTCCATCAGCATCTCTTCATGTGTGACCCCATTGATTTTCTCATCAGTTCTATAGCTCAAAAACCCAGTTCTTGCAATTTGACTTCAAATGGGAATCTGGGCTATTTTTATGCACCCAAATGTCTCAAATCAGCCACAAAGGTGATGGTAAATTATTTTCAAATTTATAAAATACGTTGGCTTTTTCAGCTCCAGAACAAATTCAACAAATCCTGTTAGAGCTTTTTGTTCCTATTGTTCTCTGCACACAGGACTTCCTTTCTGGTTAGATTTATCACGGTGATATCGAGACATAATTGTGCTGCCACACTGCAGCTAATTGAACATCATTTAGGCTGCACTGGGAAGGTGGATGTGATTTCTAACTGACTGCATCATTCTACAGCACCGTGAGGTTACAATCCATATTTCACCTCTGAGTCAATCATCTACCATCAGTGTTGTCTCAAGAGTGTCTATCTATCCAGCCCTGAATTAGGAGGAAAGTGTTGATGTGTATTGGTAGCAGATCTTAGGGCTGAGGCGTGTCAACTTTATAAGCTAACTTACTAGCGAAAGGGTCAGTGAACTGTAACGTCAGCAGGCATTTTGGACACCACAGACATTTCCAATGGTACAAGCACAATGGATACACATTTATGTGGCATTAAGCTGTTGCCAAACCTCATCTTTACATAACTCAACATTTGTAGAAAGAGCATCTTACAGTTTGCAAACTCTCTATTCATATTATTTCCTTTGATTCTCACAATGGAAATAGATACTGGGGAAAGATGAAAGAGGGGGCACTCAGATGGAGCTGGGAAATGCTATTCTGGACACCCAGCTTAAGTGACAAGGGGCGTCAAGTGGCCTGGCCCTTCCTCTCCTCATCCATTGTGCACTGGGTTTTACCGACTTGGGCCTGACGGCCTGCAGACAGCCTACCTTAGCATAGCTCTTCGGGGTATCTGGAGTCCAGTTGCCTGTTTTACAAGCTGTTGGGTTGTGCTCATCACCAATCTTTGGGGGTCAAGGACCCATTTGAGGAATTGATGAAAGCTCCTGATCCATTCCTTAGGAAACGTACATACACATCTTCCGTGTTACACACAATTTCTGACAGCTGGTTACTGGGAAAATTTTCAGCCATTTCATTTTACTTCAGTTTTTTATTTTGGGCCTTTCTTCCCTTCACAGCTTCCCACCACCTCCATATCAGAGACAGAAATAAAATAGGAAAGAACTTAAGTCCAGAGTTAATTATACTCCTTTATGAAACTCTAGTTTCAATTTCCTGAACACCTACATTTAGGACCTATTCAAACACACGTGGAAATGCTATAAAGAGAAATAATATCCCACAAGGCTGCAGAGGAAACAAAAGACCTGGTTAATTGTTGTAAATGGTCCAAACAAGCCTGGCTGACATATCTGTTCACCAGAAAATTGCCTTTCCTATCCTTTGCCTATACAGATATACCCACTGCGTAACATGCAATCCTGGGAGCGTGTCAGGCTGAAGGGAGCCACGCTGCTTTCACGTGTCTGAGCAAACACAGTAAACATTAGAGGCTATAGCATCATTCATTTCCATGATGCTTTCTAGAGTATCCACTTCAGTGACCTTCTGTATCTGAGAGAGGACTACAAATACTCTTATTTCACGGTCAGTCAGTCACATCTACAGGCACGAAAGAGCTTACCTCTCCCTCGGGTAAATCTAATTTACTCTTCTGAAGTCTGGATGTTTCCCAGGTCCAAGGAAAGATACCTATTCATGTCACTCCTCACGCAAGTTTATCTTGTTTACAAAGAGTAGGGGCTCAGTCAAGAAAGAAAAAGTGAATCCTTAGTCAGATTGTTCAACAGCTGTATTCACTGACTTTCCCTGCACTGTGAGACCAGCCACTGGGCTGGATCAGCTGTTCATACAAAGTCAGATTTAAAGACATTAAGATTTTAAAGGGATACGTTATTAAGATGGTGTATTATTAGGTCAACGTTTTCACCCTGACCCCTTTAATCCCGAATCACCAGGTCTTTTTATCAAACTAACATGTTAACATTTATTTGGCGTTTGTTGACAAGCAAGTATATGGGGAGAGAATAGCAGGCAAAAAAAAAAGGAGATATAATACCAGTTAGCCCTCTGAAATTGGCATGAGAATTCTGATTTTATAACCTCACCTGCTGGGAGTAATTTAAAACTCTTAGTGCTCATCAACAGGGATTTGATTTAAAGTCTCCCTCCCTCCAAAAAAATCTAAATATGGGGGACACCTCCTACCTTCTTTTGAATATATTTGGAAGCAAAAAGCATGATGTCCTCAAATAAATATGAGTTTGGAAGCTCTTACACACACACACACACACACACACACACACACATACACACACACGTACATACACACATAGACACACACACACACACACACACACATACACACACACACATACACACATACATACACACATACACACACACGTACATACACACATAGACACACACACACACACACACACACTCAGCTGTCTTGTGTGGGTTATACAGAATGACAAAAATAAGCCATCGATCCTGTAGGCACAGTGAATTCTGCTCCCTCCGCTTTGAAAACTGCTTTAGTTTTTCACATCACATTTAGCAGGCAATCATCTATCAACCAGTCTAATAACACTGGGTACGTTTTATAATTAGCCATAAAAGAGATTTTTTTTGCCAAGCCCGAAAATTAAGTTTGTGCTTCAACATGGTACATACTGTGAGCAGCCAGAAACGGCCTTTTCTCGGTGGTGCAGAATGTGCGTTTTCTGTTGCCTTGACAACTGTCTGGCTGGGGCCTTCCTTGCTTGGGGAATGAGGACGACTTTGCCTGATGCCACCTCTCAGAAATGAAAATGAACGCTAAGCGAAATGATGCTGACATGAGCAAGTCTGGATACATAAATACCAGAATTCTGCCTAAATTGCATATACAGGGAGGATGGAAGGGGGAGAGAGAGAGAGAGAGAAAAGACAGAAGAGTGGGGGAATAGTTGCAATTTTTACCAATTCTAATTTAAAAAGCACAGGATAAGGTCAGCCTGACTATGAAGCAGGGGCTGACTATGTGAGGTGTTAGAAGGATGAAGTTCATGAGACACATTAAGACCTCTAATAGTTTTGTCAAAATAGAATCAGTACATGCAACCAACCCTGATGTTTCACTATGTAAAGACTAAAAGGGTATAGAAGAAAATGAAAATCTCTTTTCACAAACATCCCTGGCTCAGCCAGTCATTTTTCTGAAGGTCTGTTGTCACATTTGTCTTCCGGGACAGTGAGTCTTTGTCATTTGGGGCTGGGAAACCTTGACCCTACATTCCATTCAGCAGCCTCTGCCTGCTCCTAACAGGGAGGTATCATAGGGATTTATTTCACTTTTCGATTGGAAGTGCACACAGTATAATGTGGCTTTGAGGATTCCTGACAGCATTTGGAATCATCAAGGTTTCCTGAAGTCTCACTCAGAAATTACCTGTGTTAAGTAGCAAGCACCAAGTCTAGGTTTCAAAGTTTACCAACTTTCCTTGAATTGTGATTCAAAACACACAATGCCAACCTCACAGAGGCATATCATTTAACAGTGAACCAAGTCATTTTACCCTCATATCCTTTGCTAACACAATGGAGCCCTGTGGGTACTGCCACCCTCATCTTAGAGGTAAGGAACGGGAGACTGACAGCTGGTGTGAGTCTTGTGGGAGCCTGTTGGACTAACTTTTAGTCTCATAAGCAGGCTCCTCTCTGGGGACGAGACTCTGACCCACAGAGCTAGACTCCCAGGGACTGTGTGCACCCCAAGATATAATGATTAATCATATAGGTTATCTTGGCTAGGCCATGGTACCCAGATATTTGGTCAAACATCAGTCCAGATGTCACTGCGAAGGTGGTATATTTTAGGTGAGATTAACATTTAAACCAGTGGACATTGAGTAAAGCAGATTACCCTCTACAATGTGGGTGGGCTTGTTTAATCAGTTGAAGGTGGTGAGGGAAGAAAGACAGAAGGAAGAGGGAATTCGACCTCCAAATCTGGACTCAAGTTGCAACATCAATTCTTCTCTGGGTGTGCAGTTTTTGGATTTTCGGGCTTCCATCATTATGTGAACCAATTCTTTAAAACTCTCTTCTCTTCTCTCTTCTCTTCCCTTCCCTTCCCTTCCCTTCCCTTCCCTTCCCCCCCTCTCTCTGTGTTTCTCTCTCTGTCTCTCTCTGTCTCTCTCTCTTTCTCTACACACACACACACACACACACACACACACACACACACACACACACTGCATATACAAGAAGATGGAAGGGAGCGAGACAAAAGACTGAAGAGTGGGGAAAGGGTTGCAATTTTGACCAATTCTAATTTAAAAGGGGCTGAGTGATGAACGTATCTTGTCTTCTGGCCACAGCAGTTTGATGCAGTGATGACAGACACTTCACTAAAGCTAGGTCATGTGTTTTTCTCCCTTATAATTTCAAACTTGGGAAAGAGAGCTGAAGTCTAAGAATTGTGAAGGCAGAGTCATAATAACAGCAGAATTTCTATCAACTTCTGTTACTGATGGTCCTTGGACTGTCCTGGTCCTTCCTTCTTCAAACCTGGTATCTGTAAAGTTTTCGTCATTTACTAGAATCCTCCACTGTCTTCCCTCTCAAGATTGAGAGTATGCATTCTCTCCCTCACTTATTTTTATTTTTGTTGTTTTTGCTTCAAGTTAGCCAGAATTGCTTTCTGTTCTTTGCAACCAAGAGAAACTTTCCTTTATGGCATTTACTCAAAATACTTCAACATTTTGTTTGTAGTTAGAGTCTCCCCCTAGTGTCTGAGCTTCCTGGAGAAAGAGATTGCCTTTCTCATCCCTGTGTCTTCAGCACCTAGCAGCCCCTGGCACGTAGAAAGCTCTCAATGTATATTTGATAAGTGAAAGCATTACTTTCCTGTTGCTGCTCTAACAAAGTGCCCTAAATATAGTGGCTTAAAACAACCCCCATTTATTCTCTCACTGTTCTGTGGGTCAGAAGTCCAATCCCAGTATAGCTTAGCTACTTCTCAGCTCTGGGGCTCCTAGGCCAAAACCAAGGTGTCAGCAGGGCTGTGTGCCTTTCTGGAGGTCTGGGGGAAGAGTCTGTTTCCATACTCATTCAGATTGGTGGCAGAATCAAGTTCCACGGATTGTATGACTGAGGGCCCTGTCTTATGCTGGCTGCTCCCCAGGCGCCGTGTCCAGTTCCTAGAGGCCACCACGTTCTTTGGCTCATGGCTTCCTTCCTCTATCTTCAAAACCAGCAATGACAAATCAAGTCCTTCTCGTGCTTCGAATCTCCCCAACCTCCCCTTCTGCTGCACCTCTGCCTTCTTCTTAGCATTTAAGGGCTCACATTGGGCCCTCCCACACAATCACCATTCATATTTTAAGTTCAGCTGATTAGCCTCATAATTCCATCCGCAAAGTCCCTTCTCAATACCACCCTGATTAGTGTTTGATAAAATAACCAGGGGAAGGCATCATGGGAACACAACTTTAGAATTCTGTTGCCACTGTGAATGTATAAAGTCAGGTGGGACTGGCATTGTTTCACATATGGCCAGGCCAGGTAGGAGTGGAGTGCAACCTTCCTCTCCGCTAGAACCCTCTGCTCCCAGTGACCCTGCTCCGTGTGGCTCCCAGGGAGGAGGAGTTCGATTCCCAACAGTATTGTTCTACATCTTTGCTTTGCACCAGAACACAGAGATTTTTTACTGCCAACAGTGAACCTATCTTACCAATATTTTTTCCACTAAAAATACATAAAAGCAATTATTCGGGGTTTATTCCAAAGGCTACAGGCTGGTTTAATACTCAAAAATCAATCAATGTGATTCACACATTAACAGGATCAAAACTAAAAAAAACCGATCCTTTCCATATATATATATATATATATATATATATATATATATATATATATAGCATTTGACACAAGTCAAGATCAATTCATGATTAAAAAAAAATTTTCAGCAACCTAAAAACCTATCCTTAACCAGTAAAGGATATCTGAAAACTTAAGTATCATCATACTTAGTAGTGAAGACGGAAGACCTTTCCCCTGCAATCATCAACATGGCGAGGATGCCCTCTTTCAACATTGTACTGGATTCCTAGTTCATGCAATAAAAAGCACACAGATTGGAAAGAAAGAAATAAATCTCTATTAATCAACATTATCGTCTACAAAGAAAATCCCAAAGAGTCTAAAAAAAAAAAAAAACCTCCTAAATTTAATGTGTTCATCTAGGTCACAGGATATAATGTCAACATATAAATATCAATTTATATATGCTAGAAATACACTACTGAAATACAAAATTATTTTTTGAAAATTTAGAAATCTAAAAAAAAGCAGGTACAGGATCTGTGCACTGAAAACTACAAAATTCTGATAAAAATATAAAAAAATCTAAATAAATGGAGAAAATATATTGTATTCAAGAATTAGAAGACGTACTATTGTTAAGATGTCAATTCTCCTTAATTTGATCTGTAAATTCAGTGCAACTCCAATCAAAATTCAAGAAGGCTTTTTGGTAGCTATGAAATGCTGATTGTAGAACACATATGGAAAACCAAAGAAACTAGAATAGTCAAAACAATTTTGGAAAAGGAGAATAAAGCTGAAAGATTCATACCACCAATTTGAAGACTTACTATAAATCTACAATAACTAAGAGAGTGTAATGTCACCAAAAGGCCAGGCACATAGATCAATGCGACAGAATTATGAGTCCAAAAATAGTCTAGAAAATCAAACAGCCAATTGATTTTGAACAAAAATGCAAAACCATTCAATGTTGCAAGGATAGTTTTTTAACAATTGATACTGAAATTATGGAACATACATATGTAAAAAATAAAAAATTTGTTGAACTATATCATACTTTACACAAAAACTCAAAGTAGATAATACATTTATTTAAATTATAAAACTATAAAACTTTTAAAAGAAAACATAGGAGCAAATTTTCATAACTTTGTCAGTTTTAATTATAACACCAAACCACAATACAAAAAGGGAAAAAAACGATACATTTGATTTTATCAAAATTAAAAACCTTTGTTCTGAAAAGGACACACTTAAGAAATTGAAAATACAAGCTACAAACTGAGAGAAATATTTGAAAAACACATTGCTGACAAAGGACTTATATCAGAATACATGAAGAATTCTCAAAACTCAAAAAATAAGGAAACAAGCAGCTCAAATCTTTTAATGGGCAAATGATCTAAATAAGTACGTCTCCAACAATGGCCTGTAAGCGTACTAACAATGATTAAAACCAGGACTCATCAGCTAAACGTAAGCAACATCACAATGTAATGCCACTGTCCACCTATTATAATGGTTCAAACCAAACCACTTGACAATCCCATATGCCAGGAAGAATGAAAAGCAAGTGACCTCTCATACATCGCTAGTTTGCTGGTGAGAATACAAAATGCTAAACTACTTTGTTAAACAGGTGTGCATTTTCTTATACTGTTAAACATATACTTATTATATGACTCAGCAATCCCAGGTCTACTTATTTACCCAAGAAAAGAAAAACTTATGTTCACACAAAGACTATGATTGTGGATATTTATAGAAGCCTAGTTATCATTTCCAAAAGCTGGAAGTAACCCACGTGACCTCCGAACAAGAATGCATAAACTATGGCACATCCACACAATGGAATATTACTCAGGAATAAATAGGAACACACTATTGATTTGTAGAACAACGTGGATGAATCATAAGTGCATTTTGCTATATGAAAGAAATCTAGCCCCACAGGCTGCATATTATAGGATTCTATCAAAAGGACATTCTGGAACAGGCCAAGCTAGCAGGGTGGAAAGCAGACGCGTGGTTGCCCGCAGTTGGGTGTTGGGGGGAAGGTTGTCTGGAAAAACAGGAATCCTGTGGCTATCTGGGAGGTGGGAAATAGAACTGTTCTCTAAGGAAATGTGGCAGTTAATAAAAGGCTATTCATTTGTCAGAACTCCATAAAACTATACATAACAAAGGGTGAACTTCCTGGCTATAAATTACATTTTAAAAATCAACAATATGGTGGGTGGAGGGAATGCAGACTGTGAGAAATGATTCTGTGTTACAAGTGAGTCATGTGAGCTCACTGATGAGAGCGGGGAAGCAAAGAGCTGACCTGTGTACCTTTGGGAAACCTGTTTTGACTGGGTACTGAAAGGCTAAAGACAGAAAGAACTGTACGTGACGCTGTACTTTATTTGGCCGATTTGTTTTTCTCTGGGGTGTGGGTTAGCAATTGTAAACCACTTTATGTGTGTACTAGGACCAAACAAACTAGAAACACATTGTGGATCATGAGACTCAGGTTTCTCACAGACAGAGAAAGAAGTTACAAATAAGGAGACGGGGCTAGACTGAACGTTGTGGTACTGAATTAGAATCGGAAGGATCAATATGGACTTACGTTTTTATAAAATATACATACAGTTAAATATGTGCAAAAATAAATACAGATGTATGTGTATGCATAGATTAATATAATATACATATTTCCTGGTTATGTATAACATAATATACATATCGCCTGCTGAAAGGACCTGGAAGTGATGACACTCCAGTAGCTGTGAGGATATCCAGTGCCCAGATCTTGGTTCCCAAATTCTATTCTGTGATAAAAGAAACCAGGGCTTATGGAGAAGTGGTTGATACCATCGCTGTCGCAAAAAAAATATATACAAGATGAACGCAGAGGCCAAGAAGTAAGGGTGTGCACAAACAAAAAGGATGGAAGCACACAACAGGGTACGCGGGTAACCCAAATGAGCCCTCAGTGGCCAAAGCTGAAGCAAACTGAGCAAGAAAATAAAGCATTATATTATTGGATTATAACCCACAGAATAAAATAAATAACTCTGCGTTCAAACTGACTCCAATAAATAACTGAATAAATAAAAAGTTGAGGGAATAAACTCTTCCTCCTAAAGAAATTTAAGTTAGTAAACATAGAAAGAGCAAGGAAAATAGAAAATCATCATTCAAACCCCACAGTAAAAATTTCTGCAGTCAAGATCTTCCAATGGAGGCTAGAATTAGTGAGCTAAATTTTAAAAAGAAACAGGTTATTTTCATAGTCTTGAAGGGTCTCCCTCAAACTAAATATTTATTAATTACAAAGGTAAAAATCATAAGTTCACAGTAGAGAATCCTGGCTGATATCCATAGCCTATGGTCAAGGTTAATATCACCAGTAGTAAGATAGACATCATGTAACCCTGACATAATGCACTAAGAAGGGCCCTTCACCTCAGTGGTATTCACCCCAAAACACACATGTTAATCTAATCATGAAAGGACATCAGAGAAACCTGATGTGAGGAACATTCTACAAGATAAATGATCAGTACTCTTCAAAAGTGTCAAGGTCATGAGAGATAAAGGAATTGTCACAGAAGAGACCAAGGAGACATGACAAATAAATGCAAAGTGACATCCTGGATTGGATGTGGAACAGCTAAAGGACATTAGTGGAAAAACGGGTGAAATCTGAATAAAGTCTTCAGTTTGGTTAACAGACTGTGCGAATGCTAATCTCTTATTGTGACAATTATACTATGGTTTTGTAGATGCTAACATTTGGAAAAACTGAGTGAAGGGGATACAGAAACTCTGCACTATTTTGCCATTCTTCTGCATGTTTAAAAGTATCTCAAAAGTGAAAGTTTTTTAAAAAGATATGGACCTTTTTTCACTATAAATTTTTCAATTCATTCAAGCTGCTGATTTCCTGGTGAGGTGCTTTCTCTCCCCAGAAGCAGTGTTGATGTTCTGCCAGCCTGTAGATACCGATCGATGCTTTGGGCAAACGCACTCTTCCCTTTGTGAGATTCTGTTACTCACTCTGCCCACACAGATCAGTTTCCTCATCGCCTAAACAAACACACAAAACTGTGCTGTCAGCTCCCTGGCTCCTATTTACAGCCTCATGTTTCAAACAATGGAACTGTTGGGCCAATAGAGGCTATTATGAAATCAGGCAGATCGTTCAGGAGTGATTTAATTAAAACTTTCAGATGGAATGACAGTTCTCACTGCGTGGAAGGGGTATGTGAAAGAGGTTCAAAACCTTGTTTCAGAGGGATAACCACAAAAGCCAGCTGCTTTCATGATTGCTGAGTGTTACATGCTTATGACCTTGGCCATGGTCAACAGTCTCCTTCCCCAAGTAGAGTGAGGCAGGCATCAGACAGCAAAGCCTCCCTAGATGGTGTCTGGTGTGGGTGTGTGCGAGAAGCAGTCAAGGGAGGGAGCTACTCCCTGAGCCCAGGACGATGGCTCTGCAGGTTCCCAAAGTTCCATGCAGCCCAAGGCACTTTGTGTTATGAAGAGCTCCTGTGGAATTACTCCCAAATAGGAGAAACTGCCCAAGTAGGGGAGTGGAAGGGTGTGTTTGTGTTGGGGTGGGGAAGAGGGACATTACCCATAATGCACAGATGTTGACTGGCAGGGAACAAGCAGGAACAAACCATATTATTAATTGATCTACTAAGTCAGTCCTTCTGGTCTACTCAGAGGATAGAAATAGCAAATAACACAGTGAGCTTGTGCCGCATGCACCACGCAGCTTTTCCAGGATTTATCATCCAAGTTCATAAGCAGCCTCATCTTGGGGAGAGGAGAGGCATTGAGGGGGTTTGAGATTCTGCTCAAGACACGCATCACAATTTCAGAACACGGTCAGCTCTCCCCATTGGCTGATAAGACTTGACAAACATTGTCTCAACCATGTCTTGGGCAAAAGTAGAGTGATTTGAACACTAGGCCGTGAGTGTAAATGAGAAAACTATTAATAATAAAGTTTACAAATTAAGGAAGAAGAATCCAATCTTTTATTTGCTCATTAGCATCCAGCTCGGAATCTGTGACAGATCCAGTGGAGCTGAACATTTGATGAGGAAACCACTTCCTTATTAGAGCTCCTGCAGAAACAGCATATCTACTCCTTCTCTCCCCACCCTGGAAGCTAGAGCTGGGCTGCGCATGCTGCTTGCAGCAGGTGCCCTGTAAGTATATATAAATGTCCATTTTCTAAATAATTGTATGTATTTGCATATATGCTAATAATACGTTGTGTCCTGCCTGGGTTTTTGTTTTGTTTTGTTTTGTTTTGATTTGTTTGGGACATGTGGGGAGTGCTCCTTCCCATTGTAAACCATGAGATGGTCAGCTAATACCTGCTGTGGACCCAGTGCAGGCATTAGTGATGCATCCAGCTCAGCAAAGTGACCTGAAGTTAAGGGTGAAGGTTTGACACTGAGAGATGCCATTTGCTCTAGTAGGAAATCTTACAATTGAGAGAAACCAAAATACTCTATAGACCTCTCCAGATAAAGTAAATCCACGATGGCAATTTTGAATTCATTGGAATCAGGTATATTATTCTTGCTGTTAAAAGACAATTGGAAACTGGAAATCTTATTTATGCAAATAAAATTGTGCATTTCTCTTCATTTTTCATTTCACACTGGAACATGTCCACCTAGTATATCACGGCCATAAGTAAGAAAGCATAAGCCTTTGCCATTTCAATGTCTAAGACTTCTGAGTCTTCATTCTCTGCAGAAAAAAACAATGTTTAAAAAAAAATCAGACGTATTTTCTGATATAAGTCACGTGTTCTGCAGTGTCCTAGGACGGTGCTCCAGTACAGATGTCTAACTCCTGGAAAGCGCTCTCAGCCCACCACTGTCACTCAGAGTGGAAGTAATGCTTTTCTACTGAGACACCAACTTTCTGATTCTAAGTCAGGGCCCTGGTCTGAACAAGTTAACAGCAAGAGTGTGCGTTGAGGGGATGGCAGTGGGTTCCATTAGATGACAAGCAGAAAAGGAAAATCAAAATGTCATTTAAAATGAAAAATATCATGTAAGTCTAGTACATAGGTTTATGGACTAGGTAGTTACATCTGGCCCCACACGCAGATGTCTCCTCTTTCTCTCTGTCACACACACACACACACACGTGTGCACACACACACTCTCTCACACATGCCACACTTGGAGAAGTTTTGTACATTCTCCAGTTGCTGGGGGAGAAGCTTTACCTTCACTGGCCACTCAGGTGAGAATGCACATCCTGTGGCAGGCTGAGGGGGGGAACAGGAATCTTGTCAGGGAGAAAAAAGCCTGTGCCTTTGGAGTGGCTCTGAAAACCAGAAAGGCCATGCGTGAGTTCACATAAAAACTCCACAGGAGTTGAACCCATAAAGCTGTGCAAAGGCTCTTCTGGTTTCCACGAAAGCAAAGGCCTCCTCCCTCAAGGGGACAGTAGTCTAGCACCAGCGTAGAGGACAGCTGTGCAGATTGGCACAGGATTTAAGAAACACTGAGTTACAAAGGGTAATAAAAGCCTTCAGTAGAGAAAGACTCATTGGGACTGCAGTGGGGGAGGGAGGTGTCAGGGACGGAAGGTAGGATGGAGGAGGTAGCATTTGAGTTTCGTTGCGACACATGAATAAAATTTCTACAGGCAAAAAAGGGGAGGAAGAGCATTCCAGGAAGAGAGCAGGCAGGTAACACTGATGGGTTGATGTGACTGGTGCACAGGGCCAGGGTCATGAGAAATGCAGCTCATAGGATATTTGGGGTTGTCACGAAGATGGTTATTTCTCCTCTCCACAGGCACAAGTCTGATCATCTCTTATTTAACACGCTGCTAAGATTCTCAGAAGATTTCCTACAAATCCCTGTTGCTCTGTTAACTATAATGGTGCTTCAGCAGAGGTGCCCCCTGCTGCTTTCAGAGACTGAAAGCTGTGGGCAGGCTGTCCCCTCCCAGGGACTGCAGCTCCATCCCATAGAGGCAGGATGCTGGGGAGAGAAATACGGAAGTCAGTGGCTGTCACCCATCCTGTTTATAAAACTATGAGAAATTGTCCTGATCACACGAGCACTTTGCTCAAACTTGGAGTTCATTGTTCTCAGGGTGATTCCATTTAAATCCAGATGCAAATCTTTTAGTGTCTCAAGCTATTGAAAAAGAAACAACAGTCTCTGACTTAAACAACCCCATCTTCAGCCTCATATGCCCCATGGATAAGAGTTAAATGCCAGTCGGTCTGAATACATGTAGGAAGCTCAGATGTGTTACTTTATCAGCATTTCACTGGTTTACTCGGTGTAAAGGCTGAACCAAAATAATAACACATTCAGATGACGTGACTGTTCTTAAAATGACATTATTGTGCTGACGAAGGAAAGCGGGGTGCGCTTCCGTCTGGTGGGACGAGAGGAAGAGGTCTGGAATACAATGCCTGGGTACCCAACAGCCCCACATTTCTTAGGAACAGAATGAGAAAGTCCAGCAACGTTATTGAGTTATTTCCGTTTTTGAGATAAGAAAAGCCAATAGACCCAAGTGGAATATATTTATTTTTATCTGTTTTTTTCCATTAAAGTTAGAGTTCTCATATAAGTCTAAGTGAGTCATAGATACCCAGGACTTGTCAACATTAAGCCCCTGGGAATAGTTCCATAAGAATAGATGTGTATGTGTCCTGAAATTGAATTCTCAAGGACTCTGATTAGCCCATTTCTCTCCCTGGCTCTGCACTGAGGGCCCAGACCTTTCCTTTTCCTTCCTGTTTTATTTCCTGTGCCTGTGCCTTGATAATGGTTTTGGCTTCTTGTTTTCATCTTGTTCTTCACCCTCACTGGCCTGAGATAAACATGTGTCATTGAAATTAACTGGCACATGTTAGTATGAGTCCAAATGAATATGCGTCATTGAGACGAATATGTTTACCATCTTAAATAAGATGAGCCGTGAGAGAAACACGGCGTATTTGTTTGAAAAATTCGTAGAGTTTGAATATTTGGTTTGAAAAACAGAAAATTTAGCGATAGTGAAGACCAAAATCATGGTATCATGGCTAATGGTGAAGAATCAATGAAAGATGATTTATTAACCTTAGGAGGCCCAATGTCTGGTGGGATATCTGGCTGGTCCTCTGAACCGTGACATCCCACTGCTACTCCTTAATCCAGGACCTCATTGCTTCCAACAGAAGTGACTGCCACATCCCCTCACCAGCTTCCCTTTGTTCACGCCTTGATTCAGTTATGACTGCCAGGAAAACCTAGTGAACACACAACTCCAACCAAGTTCTTCAGTGTTTCTCCATTGCCTGCTGAGCTGGGTACAGATGACTCAACATAACACTGTCTTTAGTGCCTAGAGTTTCTTTTCAGCCTTGTCTTCCACTTTTCCCACATACACCTTCCCTCAACTAAGCATATGCAGTTTCCCAAATGCAGTGCATAGCACTTTCTATCTGTCAGGGCTTTGTTATAAAAGTATAACTTTCAGGAAGGCAAAATCAGACTCTTGGGCAAATATGAAATGAATATGTGTTAAAGATTTTACTTAACTCATTAATTAATGAGGGAGCCAGTAAGATGTTATGACCAGTTCAAAGAACATCTGAGAAGCTAAGATATTTGCATGCAACTTAATGAAGTAATGCCACAATAAGATTGTTAAGTTGGATATAAAACTGGTAAATGTCCAACAGGCCTTGAAATTTTAAAGTCATCTGTTCTACCAGTCAGAAGTTATATCTATCAGACCAATAGCGTTAACAAGTAACTTTATTTTTTTACTTTGGTCAGTAATAAACAATGAGGTGAACTAAATACATTTTCTTGTCAACCCTTGTATGGCCTCTGCCCCTGTATGATACTGAAGGACATACCACCACCTTTTTTGCTGTGTTTTAAATATTTGGATAATTTTTTCTAACAACTTTTACAAATTTCCAACTGTTGATCTCCCTCTGCCACAGTCTTCAAAACCAACACTGTTGACTTCTCCTATGCATCCCAGGAACAAAGAATTGGGAAAAGGAGTGACCTCCATGGTAAAAGGTTGAGGAAAGTTGTATCATTGGGAAGCCAGGTTGCAGTTAAGATAGGGAGGTGGATGAATGGTGACAGGAGAGTGAGAAAGTCCAGTCACAGGTCACAGTGAAAGGAACTCCTAGAGGTGGTGTCTGGAGGAAGGAAACTGAGGATGAGAATGGAAAGAGATCCCAAAAGGTGGAAGAATCATTAGGACATTAAATTGGGATGAGGAGTAAGTAGGAGGCTAGCAATTAGGCAGGGGTGACGTGTTAAGTAAGAAATAGACGTGAGGATGGCATAGGAGAGTTAGGGAAGGGCGCCTATGAAGGTGAAAGCCAAAGGAATGCCTGTGAGATGTTGCCAAAAGTACATTATCCATCCAGCTCTTGCTCCTGACTCAAGGATCTTAGGAGTCATTCTAATCAAATGCCCATATTTTGCAGAGACCAAAAGGAAAATCCAAAGTTGTGTTCTACTCTGGGTCCTGAGACCTCTGACTGTCCCAGCATCAGGCTTCAAGACTTCTGGTTCAGGGCTTTTTTATAACCATTTCCCAAGTCAAAAGACAAAGAGTGAAAAATAAATGTGTGGTTTAACTAAGTAGTAACTTTTCTAGGAAGGAATTATGTTAGTCGGGTGATGTTTACCATAAAATGGGTCTGAGCCATTTCTTCCCTGTTGAAACATAATAACAATAATAATAATAATAATAATTGAAGTTGTTGGACTACTGGACTGGAGAAATACTCTTCTCTCCTGGAAGGACATGCTCCTGTTTCCCTAAAAGGAGATGGAGTGAATCACACAATGGTTGTTTTCTACACTCACTCAAGGGTTTCTGTTTTGTTCTTACTTTCAGAAACTCAAAGCCACTTTCTTTTTCATCCTCTATCTTAAAACCAACAAGAATCCAGACACCACTAAGCTATGTAGGATAGTGAAGAAAAATGTGCAAGGAAATTTCAAACATCACCACATATGTTTAACTGGACATATAGTTACAATCATATGATTGGGATTGACATGAAGGAAGCACAAGGAAGTTGTTTGGGGATAATGAGACTCTTCCATGTCTTGATTGTAATGGTGGTCGCATACGAGGTGTAATCAAAAAATACAGTGAATGTTTAAATAAAAAAAGTATTACAATAAAAGACATATTGCCATTAACCCCCCCTTAAAATACTCCCCCTCGCATCAAACACACTTATCCTGTCGTTCTTGCCACTTTCTGAAGCAGTTCTGGAAGTCCTCTTTCATGAGTATCTTTTGTTGCGCTGTTGTGGCTGCCTCAATGTCATGAATTGATTCAAAATGTTTTTCTTTCATGGTCCTTTTGACTTTGGGGAAGATCCAGAAGTCGCACGGTGCCAGATCCGGTGAATAAGGTGGATGAGGACACACCCAAATAATGTTTTTATTTGACAAAAATTGCCATACCAAAAGTAACGTGTGACATGGAGCGTTGTCATGATGGAGGATGAAGTAAAGACATGGGTTTTGCTGCATGTAAATTTTAAAAAAAATTTGTCTCATGATTACATACAGTCAACTGGAGTTAGTCCTTTAATGTTAAAATCCTATTACTATAGTTATCTTTCCATTTCTTAGAGTTCTACCTCTCATGTGGATGTTATTTGGGGGAAGATTTTTAAATTTAGCATGATCCTGCTCATGAACCTGGTTACCATTCTTCAATGTGCTTTGTGTTTTTCCTACCTCCACGTCTTGACTCATGTCTTGACCTCCACGTTCCTGCGCCCAAAGTATGGCTGACCCTACCCCCACCCCAGACCATCACATCTTCTCCATCCTAGGAGTCTCAGTCTCTCCACAAAGATCCTTCAGGCCTCTGAAGTCCATAAATTTCTGGGTCCTCTAGACTCACAGAACTTACTATCCTCAGCTTTTTTTTTAGCCAATGGTTCTCCTGCACTGCTGTGACATATTTCAATCATTATTTACTTATGTTCTTGCCATCTCACTCTTTGTGAATTTTTCATCACTTCTCCAGTTTAATAAACTATAATCTTCTTAGGGAAGGATCCAGTGCTGTGTATATTGTAGGAGTTGAAAAAATACTTGTGCATGGAAAGCCAAAATGCCTAACTGGTTTGAAGGCTTTAGTTGCACCTGTCACTCACTCAGCTATGTCACTGCCCACTAGTGTGATCATGGGTGAGTCGTCATCTCTAAGACTCATTCTCTTTGTGGTCAGATGGGAGTAATAACATCTTAGGGTTGTCGTGATGTTAAATGTGGTAATGTATGTAAATAGTATGTAACGTATATAAAAAGTGTTGGGGAAGAGAGAGAGAGAAACTAAAGCAAAGTACAGAACAGAAGTCAACTTCAAACTGAACGGCACACATGGAAGATTAAAGATGGCCACAAAGTTTTTGACATTCTTCCCATGGAGAAGTGAGGTCTCTGTCCCCTCCCATTGAATGTGAGGGAATCCTATCACTGCTTTGACTAACAGAATATGGGGGCAGTTGTGCTGTGACAGATTCCAACCCCACAGCTGGCAGCTTCCACTTCCTGTTTCTTGGACCACTGCACTTGGAACCTGGGCCTCCAAGTAAGACATTCAACTGCCTGTAGGCTACATGGAGAAGCCATAAAACCCACATGGAGACGGAGATGGGCTGACCTGAGCTCAGCCTCCTAGCAGGTGGGTGAAGCCATCTTGGACCCTCCAGACCAGACCAGCTGGCAGCTGGATCCCATCAGGTGAGGCTAGTCATTGCCTCATGGAGCAGAAAAATCATCTGATTGTCAACATACCATGTTTCCCCGAAAATAAGACCTAGCCGGACCATCAGCTCTAATGCGTCTTTTGGTGCAAAAATTAGTAAAATAAGACGGGGTCTTATATTAATTTTTGCTCCAAAAGACGCATTAGAGCTGATGGTCCGGCTAGGTCTTATTTTCGGGGAAACATGGTAATAAAATGGTTGTTATTTTAAGCCACAAAATGTTGGTGCTTTTTTTACTCAATAATACACAATCAGAGCAACAGATAGCATTGACACTGACTTCCGTGGGGCCAGGTCTCCCCCTCTGTGTCTAGACCAACCCTCAGTTCTCTTCCTCTCTGAGACCCCAAACTCTCTGGCCCACAAGGTGAAAACAGAAAATTGAATCTCCTATTCCAGACAGTTAGGTGCCCATCTCTGGATACATCCAAAGTGCCATCAGAGGATCTCCTGAACCAATGTTGTCAAACTCAGGCTTGGAAATGATAAGCTTTGAAATGATAGCTTTTCTGTAGTTGTCCCACATTAAATTCTCCAGGGGGCACCCTCTCATCTCCATCAAGACATAACCCCAAGGGAGACTCAGGTGGGCATTTCTCCAAGCCACTCACGTAACCATACAATCTAAGTAAAAACAAGTTTGTATATGCTCGCTAGCCAAACACAGCCTCGAGACTACGCTCCTAGTACCTCTGTCCATGCAACCGGGAACCAGCTCAGAAGCCCCTTCTAGAGAGTAATTTGGGATTGCCAATCTCCCCCACTAAGTGTAAGCTGAAGAAGCAATAGGATATTTATATGCAGAACAAATACCAGGAACCCTGTTTTTAATTCTTCAGCTTACATTATTCTAGTTATTATGCATTAATTAGTTACATATCCCTGAAGAACCAGTGCTATATGCTGGTCACCTGCCTAAGGTGTGCACGCAGGTGTGCAAACAACTGTCTAAATAGGAGAAGCCACAGCAGGTGAAGGGAGGATGTCTTGATCCAATCCTTCTGATCTTGGTGGGCAGATTTTATCTGCCCTCCTCATCGATAAACCAATATTTGGTCCTGCACAGCCTAGAGACATAACCCACAGAGCAGACCTGGAGCTTTCTGCTCCCAGAGTCTGCTGGGGGCTCCAGGCAGGGGTCTGACTTAGCAGGTTTGTTTTATAGAAGTTGAAGGAACAGAGACAAAGAGAAGGATGAGTGGGAATGTGTGACATGTTAAGAGAGAGGCTACAGCTGGACCAAGCCAGGTCAAACCGAGGGGCAAGAGGGCTGTAAAAGCTCTGGGAAGACATCACGGACGTGAGTCAGACGTGGCCTCAGGCCCAGGCCTGCCCTGGCTCACCATGTGTAATCCACTCTGTATTTCATTCTTGTCATGAAGAAAGGACCTTCTGTTAAGTACATATCAGAGGATTTGAAAGCTCATAACCGCAAGCCTGCTTCTATCTAAGGGGTCCCATCCAAGGGCCTATATAATCTTTGAAAACTCTGTGTGTCTTATTTTCTCTCTGAGGGCTGGCTTAGTACTTAGTATCATAAATTTTAAAAAAAAGAAAAAAACTCATCAGGGCAACTGACACTGGCAATTTAGTCAAATAAATATACTTTATTTTGAGCTAATTCAATTGCAAATAGAGTAAAACAAATAAGCAGTGAAACGTACACCTTAATTAACAAAGAAAAAAACAGTTTTCAAATGTCTTACTTGGCTTCCTGTGGCTATATGAAAGTATTTCCCAATAAAGTATTCCTAACGCAGGTAAGTGAAGGGAGTACACTCCCTCCTTCTGTTAGTCATTAAAGCAAAAGCAAAGCTACAAGGATGTTTATTTATAACCTTTAAATACGCGACAGGATACATTAGCTTGTAGAAATTACCTGAGAACATGTGCACACATGCAAAATGAAATGCAAAGTGGAGGCCACCGTCTCAGGGATGTAGGCGGACAGCCTAGGCCCTCCCAGATTTTAGCAACTCCTTAAACCATCAGGGAAGTGTAAATATCCTAACTCACACACTTTGTCAATTCAGACGATTGTGTGAGAAGCTGCAAGCTGCCTGGCAAGCATGAGGCAATAAAGCATAGTGCTTCAGAATGCAGGCTGTGGAGACGGCCTAGATAACACCAAACCCGAGCCCACCGCTTACAAGCTGTGAGCAAATCATAACCACTTGGGCCTCCGTGTCCTTATCCTTCAAATAAGTTTAAAAAGCCAACATCCATCAAAGGGTTGTCTGAGCAGAGCAGTGCCTCCAGACAGCAAACACATAGTGGTCCCAGCTGTCACCATTAAGAAGTGTTGGGCGCAGCCCTTTGGGTTCAGGTGGGTGGGATATTGATAATCTCATTTCACAAATGGCTTTGCTGGGGACTAGAGAGCACAGGGCGCTGGAAATAAGCAGCGTCTCCCTACGGCCCAGAGCCATGCACCAGTTATGTGGGTACATCCGCCTCCGGGCCAATTAGTCAGTGCTCTGCAGCTACATATAACCTTGTATGTGTTAATAATACATAGTATTACTATTTCAGGGTCGTCACGTAGCTCAAACACTATGCAGCCATGCAAACATTCTTCCTTTTCTACAATGTTATAACCATCCTTCTGAGCCGGGGAGAGGCACACGGTGACAAGCTTTAAGCTTGCCAAACAAGCACTCAGTGTTTTCTGTTTTAAACGGGTGAGATGGCTCCCATTTACCTTTAGGTCTTTACCTTTAGGTAAAGACAGCTTTTCAGATTTGCACACCTCTGTTACCACCACTGCTGGGAGAGGCGTTGGTGCTGGTCTCATCCAGTGTCTGGAATGGAGCCCAAAATGCCACTGGTCCCATCTTCTTGGACCTGTGCTGGGACCCACTGTGGGGGCGGAGCCCCAGAGAGTAGTTTCCAGGCTCTCGGCCTCACATAGACAGGTGCTGGCTCAGGTAGTAAATGGCCAACTGTGATTGCATGGCCATCAGCTGTGGCTAGTTGGCCGTCAGCTGTAACCAGTGAGCCATTGGCCACAATATAACTGCTGTGGCTACGGAGAGGAGGAAGGAAGAGAAAGAGAAGAAGGATGGGGCTAGCAAGGAGATGGCGGCTGGGCTGGCAAGCGTGGATGGCGGTTTGCGGACAGTGTGTATCCAGCCTCCAGTGAGAGTATAGTGCCGCCAGAGAGAATAAAGTGGTATGACTCCCCTACCTATGGCTCCGTGGGTGTTCCTTTTTGGCCTCACCATGTCCTGCGTTCTTGTATGGGGAGCGGGAGCAGAGACCCCGCAGGCCGTCCCGCACGACAAATGGCGTAGTCGGCAGGATATGGTGCCGGCCAAAGCTCTCCAAAGGACGGTGGAGCAGTTTGTGTGTATGAACACTCAGTCTGAGGAAGACCAGGAGGAGCAGCTGCCGGAGAGCTGGACCCTCGTGGAGGGGTGGGAGGACGTGGACGGTTCTCCCACCAGCACAGGAAAAGCCATGCAGCTGCTGGAGAGATGGAGCCCCGTGGAGAGGTGGAAAGATGTGGACGGTTCTCCCACCAGCACAGGAAAAGCCATGCAGCTGCTGCAGAGATGGAGCCCCGCGGAGAGGTGGAAAGATGTGGACGGTTCCCCAACCAGCACAGGCCGGAGAAAGCGAAGGTCGTTGCAGCCCTGTGGGCCGGGGAAGTTCCTGCTCAGGCAGCCCGGATGCAGGACTTATAGTCCCAGGAGGTAACGCTTGCTGAGTCCTCCGTGGGAGATGAGGGTGAGGTCAAGGTCATCCCTCACCCCCAGGACAGCCCTGGTGAATGACTATGGACTATGGGGAATTGCCTTCCATCCCTAATTTAATGGACCGCTTGACTGTTTGTTTGGGAACTGTAGTTAGTGGAACTGGGGGATATTTGCTTTTGTCTCTTGACTGGCCACCATTGAGAATATGTAAGCACCTTGATTGTGAGTCGCTGTTGTTCCAGCAGGGTACCCTGAGAGGCACAGAGAGAGTGGCAGTGCGCTGAGAGGTCTGGCTGAGCCCTGAAGATACCCTGGCTGTGCCCAGGAAGTCGGGCTGTTCCCAGAGAGAGTGGCGGTGCCCTGAGAGCCCTGGCTGTGTCCAGGAAGTGTGGCTGTGCCCACAGAGAGTGGCGGTGCCCTGAGAAGCCCTGGCTGTGTCCAGGAAGTGTGGCTGTGCCCACAGAGAGTGGTGGTGCCCTGAGAAGCCCTGGCTGTGTCCAGGAAGTGTGGCTGTTCCCAGAGAGAGTGGCAGTGCCCTGAGAAATCCTAGCTGTGCCCGGGGAAACTAGTGGTACCCTAAGAAGTCCAGGAAGTCTGGCTGTGCCCAGGAGTACTGGTGGTGCCCTGAGAAACCCTGGCTGTGTCCGGGAAGACAGGTGGTACCCTAAGAAGTCCAGGAAGTCTGGCAGTGCCCAGGAGTACTGGTGGTGCCCTGAGAAACCCTGGCTGTGTCCGGGAAGACAGGTGGTACCCTAAGAAGTCCAGGAAGTCTGGCTGTGCCCAGGAGTACTGGTGGTGCCCTGAGAAACCCTGGCTGTGTCCGGGAAGACAGGTGGTACCCTAAGAAGTCCAGGAAGTCTGGCAGTGCCCAGGAGTACTGGTGGTGCCCTGAGAAACCCTGGCTGTGTCCGGGAAGACAGGTGGTACCCTAAGAAGTCCAGGAAGTCTGGCCGTGCCCAGAAGCACTGGTGGTGCCCTGAGAAACCCTGGCTGTGCCCAGAGAGCCTGGCTGTGTCCAGGATATTGCATTCACCCCCAGGCTCCTCGCACAGGTCCCCTCGTGGAAGACGCTTGTCGCGTAGATTGTGAGGCGAGAGCCTGTAGGGGTGGAGTGTGGGGGCGGAGCCCCAGAGAGTAGTTTCCAGGCTCTCGGCCTCACATAGACAGGTGCTGGCTCAGGTAGTAAATGGCCAACTGTGATTGCATGGCCATCAGCTGTGGCTAGTTGGCCGTCAGCTGTAACCAGTGAGCCATTGGCCACAATATAACTGCTGTGGCTACGGAGAGGAGGAAGGAAGAGAAAGAGAAGAAGGATGGGGCTAGCAAGGAGATGGCGGCTGGGCTGGCAAGCGTGGATGGCGGTTTGCGGACAGTGTGTATCCAGCCTCCAGTGAGAGTATAGTGCCGCCAGAGAGAATAAAGTGGTATGACTCCCCTACCTATGGCTCCGTGGGTGTTCCTTTTTGGCCTCACCATGTCCTGCGTTCTTGTATGGGGAGCGGGAGCAGAGACCCCGCAGGCCGTCCCGCATGACACCCACTGATCAGGTGGGTGAGCTTTCTCATTCATGCTGTCTCCCAAGTCTGAATTTGTGCAGCCTCATTATCTTGTCCCAAGTCTCTCCTGGTCCACAGCCTTCTGGTCTCACTTCCCATACAAATCAAGGCACCAGGAGCATAGCTGTGAATTCCCTGTCCAGCCACCAGCCTTCCAGACCCCTTGGGGACCCATCCAAATGTCCTTCCAGCTCTCTCCCTCTGTCGCTCACTCCTCATGGGGACTTCAGCCTGGAAGAGAACTGTCCTCTCCCTCTACATCCATCATCCTTCCATCCACCCTCTGGGGGAGCATGGAGTGACCCTTCTCCCTCTCTGGCAGGATTTTCCCCAACCCTTTCCTCCTTCCTCCAGGAGCCCTTATGGCTCAGCTCAAAAGGTGGGCAGTGTGTCCTCCATTCTCTGTGGAAGGCCTTCTACTATCCAAACCCATCAGGTGATGCTGTTGGAAGGGAGCCACCGTCAAGGATGACAAACATGAAAGTCGCTGCTTCACTATCCCAAGACCACCATGCGTAGGTGAGTGTGTGTGTGTGTGTGTGTGTGTGTGTGGTTGTTAAATAGTCACATTTCAACTTAAAATTAGCCATAATTTCTGAATGCAAAAAAAGGAGAACTTTTAAAATCTTAAAAAGTTAATCACAAGAAAAATAAATTTTTATAATGATGTATGATGATGGATGTTAACTAGGTTTATTGTGGTGATCATTTTGCAATATATACAAATATCAAACTATTATGTTGTACACCTGAAACTAATGTTATACGTCAAATACACCTCACTAAAAAAAAAGGAAGGAGACACGGGTGAAAAGTTAGAAGAGTCCCTCCATGTTGTTATAATTGGCGCTGAGAAACTACCTGTGAAGTCACCAGCAGGGGTCTCTTAGCAGAAGAAATTTTGAAGCAAGGCTAAGAAGGAAGCTAGAGACAGGGATTGGGGCCAGTAGAAAGAAAGAGCCTGTGAAAAATCCTAACAAAATCCTAAGGGGCATAGAGGGTTAGAGGGAAGGCAGCCAGCCCCATGCAGGAAACAGAGACGACGTAGATGAGCCGGTAGGAGGACGGTGTGTGCCTGTGTCTGTCTAGGTCAGGGGTACAAGAAGTGGGCTGCGAAGGTATGCTGGGGATACAGAGGTGGGCCCACAAGTTATTGGCAGCTCTGAAAAGCCAGGCAGCAAAATTGGAATTTGGTGCATTGGGCCAAATGGAGTCCATACAGATAGATACCTGTGCAGGTGTGTCCATGTAAGAATGTCAAAACCTGTAGAAAAATTTTATAAGAGTTTATTTGAGCCAAACTGACAACGTTGTGAGCAAGATCTCAAAAAGCTCCAGAGAATAACAATTTTACAGTTACTTTTATACATTTGGAATTAAGGAGGGAATGTAAGGAAAAATACCTGAAGGTGAGAGAAAGCAAAGTGGGGAAATCTCTACGATTGGATCACAGGATAATTAACAAGATCATGTGCTCTTCTGAGGGTGGTTACACTTCTGCGGGGTCTGAAAAAAGAAGCGTTTCTAAGGTGTGTTAACATGGATGCACAAGAACCATGGACAGGGCTGGCTTAAGGCAAAGATAAACCCTTTATAGGCTTACCCACCATGACCTCCCCAGTTATGGATTTATGATCAGATCATCCTGTGAGGTTCCCTTGGTTAGATTTATTACAAAGCCCCCTTTCCATCCACATGGTGTGACAAAACCTGTGGCTGAGGAAGGGTCCTCCAGCACAGAGCTTTTGCAGCAGTGCCCAGAGGGAGCCCTGGAGCTCTGTGGATGGGTGGCAGGGCCCACTAATCTGAGGAAGAAGGGAGTAGGCAGGCAGGACTCTGGGCATACAGGCCTCAGTCCAGCTGGACTGCTCTGCCTTCCTCATTGTGGTGGAAGACCTAAAATTCAGCCTTGACATCTGGTGAAATGAATGGGGCGGCCCTTGAATAATGTAACTTCTGGCAGCCTCTCCCCTCTGCTCCCCTAGTAAGGTCTCCTAGGCGAACTACCCTCCTAGAAAGGGCCCAGACCCAGTTCCTGCTTATCTCTGAGTAGAGGGTTCCAGTTTCTGCAAAACTATTCAAATAAGCCAATCACATCCTGCTGTGGAAACTAGAGATCACCCCACACTCTGGGGAAAAAAAAAAGAGTGAAAAAATATCTTAGCCAGTTGGGTTAGCTAGAGTAGTGGCCTACAAACTACTTTGAGCACTTTCTTCACTTGGAAGTAAGATTTGAAGCAGAGTCACTGTGATATGAGTTTTATCTAGCCATAAATTGCATGCATATATTATCATGTACACTACAATAGACAGAATTTTAAGAGAATGGATAAAAGAGTACTACCATAAAAATTGTAGTTATAAAAGAAATACATCATGGGGATGTAAGGTACAGCACAGAGGATACAAGCAATAATATCATAACTTTGTACAGTGACAGACGGTTATTCGACTTAATTGTGGTTATCACTTCGTAAAGTGTATAAATGTGGAATCACTATGTTGTACACCTGAAACTAATATAATATTATATGTCAGCTATACTTTAATTTTAAAAATTCTAATATTTGCCTTCTCTTTGTGGACCCCTGAAGACCATGCACAGCACTAATCATTTCAAATAGTCCAGTGAACTTGTTGCAGGGAAAAGAAATGCCTCTAGAAGCGGAGCCATCACCTTCACCATTATCATGTCAGCTCAATAATGACTACCTCTAGTTTCAAGTTCACCTGGGAAGACAAGTGGTTGACTCAAAAAGATCTCATTTCCACTCGTGGCACAACACTTCAGAGAGCCTTGTCCCTGCTGGTCAGCCTCTCAGGTGTCCGATCAGACAAGGACGAGGAAAAGCACAAGCCCCAAGGGAATGAGACGGGCAAACGCAGTAGTTACTGTCAGTAAAAATGTTCATGATCTTTCCCCAAATCATCGTTTTTGCTCAGCATTTTAGACTCATTCCTCACAGACACCATAAAGATATTTAGTACAATCATAAAAATGCCACTTGGATCAAAATGACACAGTGTCCTCTCTTTCCCAACATCTGATTTTTTGGATTATTACTCCCAAGTTGTGATCAAGGCAACCCTAATGCAGAGAGATTGGGCCGGTGTGCTGCCAGGGGCTTACTCCTCCTCACCCTCCCTCCAACACATCCCCAGACCTGCCAGCATCCCCCGCCATCATCCCTGCTTTCCTACCACAGGGAACAAACCTGGTAAATTCTTCTACTTGGGAGCTGAGCTCCATCACCTACTTCCTTCTCAGATATCCCACTCCTCTACTCAATCTCTCTCTCTCTCTCTCTCTCTCTCTCTCTCTCTCTCTCTCTCTCTCTCTCTCTCTCTCTCTCTCTCTCTCTCTCTCTCTCTGTCTCTTTCCCCTTAGATCAACTTCTCCCTCCTTACTAAATCATTCATATCAGTATACAGACTTGATCCACCTTTAAGCCTCTGTCCACCTCCAGCTATGACCTCTCCATTCTTTGCTCCCATTCCCTCTGAAACAAGTTATAAGACTCACTGGCTGAACTTAATCACCTCACCCACCCCCACCTCTTCATCCTGATCCTACTCATCTTGCATTGTCACCACTCTACTAATGTGATTTCCCAAGGACTGTGATCCACCTCACATGCCAAACTCAGCGGCACCTCCCTGGCACCCTTCCACCAGACGTCTCAGCAGCATTGGGCAGAGTTGACCATTTACGTGAATGTCCCTTGAGCATCTCAAGGTCTTTCTTCCTCCTTTACAATACACATCCATCTCTCGACTCACTGATGCTGTGCACTCCTGGATTTTCTCCCTACCACTTGGGGCTCCTTCTCTGTCACCTTTGCTGTCTCCTTCTCCTACTCTACCCAACCTCTGACTATTCCAGTGTCTTAGAATCAGACTTGGTCTTGCCTCTCCATCGACACTGCTTTCTCAGGTCTGCTCACTTACCCCATGTTTGTAAATATCACCTGTCTTGTTTCTAGTCCAAAAGTTTATCATTGGTTCAGACTTGCCCTCTGCACCCCAGACTTATGTAACCCATTGCCTGCTTGGCACCTCTACTTAAATATCTTGTAAGCATTTCAAACTTAATATGACCAAAACCTCAGTCTGATTTCCACCCTGAGTTCTCTGCACTTCAGTATATGACATCATTGCCCACTGGGTGACCAAGATGGAAACCTGGAGTCTATCCTGTGGTCCTTCTACCCTCCATATCCAATCAGCCACCAAGCCCCATGTATTAGTTTCCTATTGCTGCTGTAACAAATTGCCACAAACTTGTGGCTCAAACAATACAAATTTGCTACCTTAAAGTGTGTATGCAGAAGTCTGATGTGAGATTCCATCAGCTGAAATTAAGGTGTCAGCAGGGCCATGCTCCTTTTTGGAGCCTCTAGGGGAGAGTCTATTTCCTCACTCATTTCGATTATACAGAATTGTCTTCCTTGAAGCTGTTGGGCTGATATCCCTTTCCTTGCTGGCTGCCAGCTGCGAGCCTTTCCTTTGAACAGCCCACCCTCAGTCCTTGGCTCACAGACACCTGCTTCCATCTCCAAAGTCAGCAATGGGGAGTCAAGTTCCTCTCATGCTTTGAATCTCTTTTTCTTATTCCGTTGCATCTCTGAATCATCTGGAAAAGATTCTCTGCTTTTCAGGATCCATTAGATCGGACCCACTTGGGTAATCCAGGATAACTTTCCCATCTCAAGGTCTGTACCACTAAACACATCTGCAAAGTACCTTTTGCCACATAAGATAACATATTCACAGGTTCAGGGAATTAGGTATAGACATCTTCAGAGGGTCATGATTCTGCTTACCATGTCCGATGTATTCTGTACCCAACACACATCTCATATCAATTCACATTTCTCTGGCCACTGCCAACATCCTCAGCCATGCCACCAACTCCTACCATTGGGCTCCCCATCGTCTTTCTGCTTCCATCTTAATCTTCCCCATACAGTTTTCACAAAGTAGGACAAATGATATTCTAAAAACTTAGATCATACAATCTTTTCCTATCCTCAGCTTTCTTTCTTGTATTGTTGAGATCAAAATGCAGATGCAAAAAGTCCTTTGTGATCTGTCACTTGCCTCCCTCTCTAGTCTTCTTTCCCACCACCCAGCCCCTTGCTCAATAGACTGTTGTCCTTTCTATTGTTGGGAGATTCTGTCTCCAGCTCTTAAATGCTTGGCTGGATCTCATTCTTTAGGCAGTAGATCAAATGTTGTCTCCTCAGATCTGCCTGTCTTGACCATCTTAGCCAAATCAGACCTCTGATCTAACCCCATCCCAGTTATGATCACATAACTGTTGATTTCCTACATAGCAATGATCACAGTTTGTATTTATTTTATCTTTTTCATTTATATTTGACTTGTTTATTGTCTCTCTTTCCACGATGAACAAAAGGGAGGGCAACCATTTCATCGACAGTGTTGACCAATCTCTCCAGTGAGTAACGCAGAGCCTCACACCCAGCAGACATGTGATAATTACCTGTTGAGTGACGGAATGAACCAATGAGTTATGACCACTCACGAAGACCAGGGTGAGTCCCAGCTGCATACTCTGTAGGAGAGGAAAACCCTCACGAGGAGGTTTATGAATGTCATCGCTTTGTTAGAGTAAGCCAGAAAAAATAAATCTAATAACCTTGAACATCCCCCAGATTCTGGAAAGCAGAAAACTAAACCAAATGGACAGAGGGGATATATTGTTTGTGCCTTAAGAACTAAAAGCACCTGAAGTTTTTGCTTTGAGGAAGGCAAAGGTGAAACAGAGAATAAATTACATGACTCTGAGCTGGCATTGTAATCAACTAGTGAAGATCTATGAGGACTATTATCAAAAAGATAGATGGGTCTAGCTCACCACTCCTAAATAAATGGTTATTGCCATGAGCTCTTGCTTTCCCATGTATATAAGAGCATGTGGATACGACTATGTGCAATCTTTTTCTCTTACTGACTTTTACCATTTTGTGTTGTCCTTCTAGTGACAATTTGTTCATTGGTTCAGAAAAAAAAATGTGTTTTACTCAAACAGTTAAGGTCTGTATTGCTTGGTTATTTGGCTTCCATCAACACATACATCTTTTCTGAGACAACTTAATGGCTGAGTCAGTTTTTATCTAAAATCTGTTTCCACATTTTGTGCTCCTATCCTGATGAATGTTTCAGAAGCTATACCTTGATCTCCCTTGCTACAGATCTAGAGTACTGGCTCTCAACTGGGACAATTTTACTACCCAGGGGACATTTGGCATTGCCTGAAGAAAACTGTTGGTTGTCACAACTTGGTGGAAAAGGGAGTGACACTGTTATCTCGTAGGTGAAGGCCAGGGATGCTTTAAACCTCCTACAATGCACAAGGCATTCCTCCACGTCAAAGAAGTATCTGGTCTAACAGGTCAATGGTGCTGAGGTCGAGAAATCCTGTGATGGAGGGAGAAAGAGTACCTCTCAAGCGGATGCTCGAGTATATCCTGGCAGCATAATGTAGGGTGGAGAGGGCTAGGATCTACTCCCACAGCAAGGCACACTAGGTCACCCATAGACGGAACCCAGAGTTTTATTCCTCTTTAAAATAACTGACCTAAAGATTAGCATCTTCAGCCTAAATAACTCATAATAATTTACTCAAGTCTCCTTATTCCAACGCAACAAATAGAACACTTGAATCCGGCTTTGCCCTCTCTGTGGCATTTGATGCTTTGGACTGCTTCTTCCTTCTTGAAGCCCCTCTCCCCTTGGTCTCCATGACAGCACTTTCTCCTGGTATCTCCTTTGACCACTTCCTTCTCACCAACTTAGTGAGCTAGTCTCTTCCTGCCCACCCACAAAGGGTGACACCTCTTCATTCCACTTTCTTTTCCTAGAAAATCGCCCTCACTTTATATTTTGAGCTCTACCTGTACCTTGGCAACTCCCATAAGTAAATATCTAGGTCAGACACCCTGCTGGGCTCCTGACTTCAATATCCAGTTGGTTCCTGGTCTTTCACATGAGTGTCCCTTGAGCATCTCAAATTCAGTGCATCTAACATTGAGTTATTACCCTGCTCTCCATCCACAGTTTTGCTTTTTCTCCACTATATTCATGAATGCATCACTATCTACCCAAGAACCGAGCCTGGTGGTGTCTTGCCTCTTCACTCTCATGCACAACCATTTCCAAACCTCAATTCAAATCAGGGATCAAGTAGGGTCAGATTTTCTCACTATTGTCTCTCCTATCCCTCTCCTTTCTCGTCCTCACTGCCATTGACTTCAGTTCAGCTACCACCATTTTCAAAACAATCGCTGGAGACATCTCTTAGTAGGGTCTTTAGGATTCTAGTTTTAACTTTCCTCATAGGCTCCTCTCGCTTGTCAAAGTGACTTTTCCAGAACAAAAATATGATCATTTTTTTCTTTTTCTTTTAATTTATTGAGGTGACAATTATTAGTAAAATTACATAGATTTCAGGTGTAGAGTTCTGTATTACATCATCTATAATCCCATTGTGTGTTCACCACCCAGAGTCAGTTCTCCTTCCAACACCATATATTCGATCCCCCTTACCCTCATCTCCCACCCCCCACCCCCCTTACCTTCTGGTAACCACTAAACTATTGTCTGTGTCTATGAGTTTTTGTTTCTCATTTGTTTGTCTTGTTCTTTTGTTGCTTTTGGTTTATATACCACATATCAGTGAAATCACATGGTTCTCTGCTTTTTCTGTGTGACTTATTTCGCTTAGCATTACACTCTCAAGATCCATCCATGTTGTCACAAATGTTCCTATGTCATCTTTTCTTACCGCCGAATAGTATTCCATTGTGTATATATACCACAACTTCTTTATCCATTCATCTATCGAAGGACATTTTGGTTGTTTCCATGTCTTGGCCACCGTAAACAAAGCTGCAATGAACATTGGAGCACATGTGTCTTTATGTATAAATGTTTTCAGAATTTTTGGGTAGATACCCAGGAGCAGGATTGTTGGGTCATATGGTAATTCTATTCATAATTTTTTGAGGAACCTCCACACTGCCTTCCATAACGGCTGCACCAGTCTGCATTCCCACCAACACTGTATGAGGGTTCCTTTTTCTCCACAGCCTCTCCAACACTTGTTACTATTTGTCTTGTTGATGATAGCCATTCTGACTGGGGTGAGGTGATATCTCATTGTGGTTTTTATTTGCATTTCTCTGATGATTAGTGATGTTGAGCATTTTTTTATATGTCTATTTGCCATCTGTATGTTTTCTTTGGAGAAATGTCTCTTCAGGTCCTCTGCCCATTTTTCAATTGGGATGTTTGTTTTTTGTTGTTGAGTTGTATGAGTTCCTTGTATATTTTGGATATTAGCCCCTTATCGGCACACTGTTTGCAAAAATCTTTTCCCATTCAGTTGGTTGCATCTTTATTTTGTCGATGGTTTCTTTTGCTGTGCAGAAGCTTTTAAGTTTCATATAGTCCCATTTGTTTATTTTAGCTTTTACTTCCATTGCCTTTGGAGTCAAATTCATAAAATGCTCTTTGAACCCAAGGTCCATAAGTTTAGTACCTATGTTTTCTTCTATGCAGTTTATTGTGTCAGGTCTTATGCTTAAGTCTTTGATCCATTTTGAATTAATTTTGGTACATGGTGACAGATAGCAGTCCAGTTTCATTCTTTGGCACGTGGCTATCCAATTCTCCCAGCACCATTTATTGAAGAGGCTGTCTTTTCTCCATTGTATGTTTTTTGCTTCTTTGTCAAAAATTATCTGTCCACATTTATGTGGTTTTATTTCTGAGTTCTCAATTCTATTCCATTGGTCTATGTGTCTGTTTTTCTGCCAATACCATGCTGTTTTGATTATTGTTTCCCTGTAGTACAAGCTAATGTCAGGGAGTGCAATACCTTCAGCATTGTTCTTTTCTCTTAAGATTGCTTTGGCTATTCAGGGTCTTTTGTGGTTCCAAACAAATCTGATGATTTTTTGTTCTATTTCTTTAAAAAATGCCATTGGGATTTTGATGGGATTGCATTAAATCTGTATATTGCTTTGGGTAATATGGCCATTTTAACTATGTTGATTTTTCCAATCCATGAGCACAGAATATCTTTCCACTTCTTTGTGTCTTCTTCAATTTCCTTTAAAAATGTCTTACAGTTTTCAGCATATAGGTCTTTCAGATCCTTGGTTAAGCTTATTCCTAGGTATTTTATTCTTTTTGCTGCAATTGCAAAAGGAATTGTTTTTTGTATTCCTTTTTCTGAGATTTCATTGTTAGTATATAGGAATGCAATGGACTTTTGTACGTTGATTTTTTAGCCGGCAACTTTACTGTATTCGTTGATTGTTTCTAATAGCTTTTTGGTGGAGTCTTTAGGGTTTTCTATGTATAGTTTCATGTCATCTGCAAAGAGTGACAATGTAACTTCTTCATTCCCAATTTGGATGCCTTTTATTTCTTTCTCTTGCCTGATTGCTCTAGCAAGGACCTCCAACACTATGTTGAAAAGCAGAGGTGATAGGGGACAGCCCTGTCGTGTTCCTGAATATAGAGCAAAGGGCTTCAGGTTTTCACCATTAATTATGAGATTAGCAGAGGGCTTGTCATATATGGCCTTTATTATGTTAAGGTATTTTCCTTCTATACCTATTTTATTAAGTGTTTTAATCATAAATGGATGTGGAATCTTGTCAAATGCTTTTTCTGCATCAATTGATATAATCATATGATTTTTGTCCTTTATTTTGTTTATGTGATGTATCAAATTGATGGATTTGCGGATGTTGAACCATCCTTGTGCCCCGGGGATGAACCCCACTTGGTCGTGATGAATAATCTTTTTAATGCATTGTTGTACTCGATTTGCTAGAATTTTGTTTAGGATTTTTGCATCTGTATTCATCAGAGATATTGGTCTGTAGTTTGCTTTTTTTTGTTGTTATCCTTACCAGGTTTTGGTATCAGGGCAATGTTGGCCTCATAAAATGAGTTAGGGAGTACTGTCTCTTCTTCAATTTTTTGGAAGAGTTTGAGCAGGATTGGTATTAGATCCTCTTTGAAGGTTTGGTAGAATTCACTAGTGAAGCCATCTGGTCTCGGACTTTTGCTTTTGGGAAGGTTTTGGATGACTGATTCAATTTCGTTACTGGTGATCGGTCTGTTTAGATTTTCCAGTTCTTCATGGTTCAGCCTAGGAAGGCTATATGTTTCTAAGAACTTGTCCATTTCTTCTAGGTTATTGAATTTGGTGGCATATAGTCCTTCATAGTATTCTTGGATGATCCTTTGTATTTCTGTGGTGTCCGTGATAACTTCCCCTTTTTCGTTTCTGATTTTGTTAATTAGTGTCTTCTCTCTTTTTATCTTAGTGAGTCTAGCCAATGGTTTGTCAATTTTGTTAAACTTTTCAAAGAACCAGCTCTTTGTCACATTAATTTTTTCTATTGTCTTTTTGTTCTCTATTTCATTTAGTTCTGCTCTGATTTTTGTTATTTCCTTTCTTCTGCTGACCTTGGGTTTCATTTGTTCTTCTTTTTCTAGTTCTTTAAGGTGTAACATGAGGTTATTTATTTGGAGTTTTTCTTGTTTCTTGAGATAGGCCTGTAATGATATAAATTTCCCTCTTAAAACTGCTTTCGCTGCATCCCAATAATTTTCGGTAGGATGTATTTTCATTGTCATTTGTTTCTATGTATCTTTTGATCTGTCCTCTAATTTCTTCTTTGACCCGGTCGTTCTTTAAAAGTATGTTGTTTAATCTCCATGTATTTGTGTGTGTTTTTTTGTGTGTTTTTTTATTAAATTTATTGGGGTGACAATTGTTAGTAAAATGTTTTTTCCCGCTTTCTTTTTGCAGTTGATATCCAATTTCAAATCCTTGTGACCAGAGAATATGCTTGGTATGATTTCAATCTTCTTAAATTTGCTGAGGCTAGTTTTATGTCCCAATATATGGTCTATCCTTGAGAATGTTCCATGTACACTAGAAAAGACTGTATAGTCTGATGTTTTAGGATGAAGTGCTCTATATATGTCAATTATGTCCATTTCATCTAATGTGTCATTTAGGGCTGTTATTTCATTATTTATTTTCTGTTTGGATGATCTATCCATAGCTGTCAATGATGTATCTAAGTCCCCTAGCATAATTGTGTTTTGGTCAATTTCTCCCTTTAGTTCTTTTAGTAGTTGCTTGGTATATTTCGGTGCTCCCTGATTGGGGGCATAAATATTGATGACTGTTATGTCTTCTTGTTGTATAGTCCCCTTCACCATTATGAAATGTCCATCTTTGTCTCTTGTTATCTTTTTCACCTTGAAGTCTGTTTCGTCTGATATCATTATGGCTACACCTGATTTTCTCTGGATACCATTTGCTTGGAGTGTCAATTTCCACCCTTTCACTTTGAGTCTATGCTTGTCCTTGTAGCTGAGATGTGTCTCTTGGAGACAGCATATGGCTGGGTTTAGTTTTTTTTATCCAATCTGCTACTCTGTGCCTTTTTATTGGTGAGTTCAGTCCATTTACATTTAGGGTGATTATTGTTATGTGAGGATTTCCTGTCATTCTATCTTTAGTTTTCTGGTAAGGCAGTGTCTCCATTATTTCTTTGCCTTTTTGTTGTTGTCTATTTTTTCTGTGTGGTTGTATTCTATGATGTTTCCCTCTGTTTCTTCTTTTATTACAGTATGTATTTCAGTTCTGGATTTTTTTTTGAGTGGTTACCCTTAAGTTTATGTAAAAGAAAGTTTGATATTTAGAGTATTCCATTTTTTTCAGCACGCTTACTTTCTCCATTCCCATATTCCGGTTCAGGCCTTTACTCTCCCCCTTTTTATGTTTTGGTTGCCACAAATTGTCCCTGTGGATGGTGGTCAAATAGCCTCCTTTAGCATTTCTTCTAGTGCAGGTTGTGTATTAGAAAATTCCCTCAGCTTCTGTATGTCTGGAAAGGTCTTTATTCCTCCTTCATATCTAAAGGATATCTTTGCTGGATATATTATTCTTGGCTCATGATTTCTCTCTTACAATAGTTTGAATATTTGGTTCCACAACCTCCTGGCTTGTAGAGTTTCTGCTGAAAAATCTGATGATAATCTAATGGGCTTTCCTTTGTAGGTTACCATCTTCTTTTCCCTGGCTGCCTTGAGGATTCTTTCTTTATCATTGATTTTAGACAGCTTCAATACAATATACCTTGGAGAAGGCCTATTGGGACTGAGGTAATTATGTGTTCTATTTGCTTCTTGGATTCGAGGATCCAGTTCTGTCCACAAGTTTGGGAAGTTCTCATTGACAATTTGTTTGAATATATTCTCTGCTCCCTTCTCTCTTTCTTCTCCTTCTGATATGCCCATTATTCTTATATTGCTCTTTCTGATGGAGTCAGAAAGTTCTTGTTGAGTTCTTTCATTTCTTTTAAGTCTCAAGTCTCTTTCTTCTTCCATCTGTGTAATTTTCAGGTTTCTATCTTCGATGTCACTGATTCTTTCCTCCATCTGGTCAACTCTACTACCTAAGCTGGCTATTTCATTTTTAATTTCTTCTATTGAGAACTTAATCTCCAGAAATTCTATTTGGTTCTTTTTTAAAATTTCAATCTCTTTCGTGAAATGCTCATGTTGTTCTTTGATTGTGTTTCTGAGTTCATCCAACTGCCTTTCTGTGTTTTCTTGCGTCTCATTGAGTTTTTTCAGAACTGCAATCTTGAATTCTCTGTCATTTAAGTCACATATTTCCATATCTTTAAGTTCCTTCTCTGGAGATTTTTCACTTTCTTTCTGAGCTGTCTTGTTGCCTTTGTTATTCATGGCAATTACTGATTTATTATTTCTCTTCCTAGACATCTACAGGAGTGGTTTCTGCAACAGATTGATAGGAAGAGGTCTTTCTTTTGTTTTCCAGTACTTGTTGGTAGAATGTTTTATTTTTTCTCCAACTGCAGCCTGTTTTTCTCTCTCACACAGTAGTGCTATGTTTTCTCTGCACTATTCCAGCTTCTTACACAATGGGGGGATTCCCTGGGAGATGGGCTTCTCCTTTGTTAATAGTTAGCCTGGGTCACAGGGCGCAGTCTCCTGTGTGGGTATGCGGAGAACTTTTGAAGTTCCAAAGCTCTTCCTGCACCAGATTCAGAGCCCGTATGTTTCAGCAGTTCTGTTTACTCCTGCAGGGATCTGCCCAGATAGGTGGGGTCAGGGGCAGGGTGAGTTGTGAGAGGTGGCCCAGAGCAATGGCGGCGACCACCACCATAGCCAGTCCTACTTCCACAGCTCCCTCCCCTTTGCCGGAACTAGTTGGGCTGCAAATCTGTGTCTGCGGTCCACAGTTCTCAGAACAGCAAATACTCTGTTCTTTTGATCTGACACTGCTACTGTTTCGCTTCTAGCACAGGGCAGGTGGGGGCAGGGCGAGCTCTGGGAGGGTAGCGAAGGGGCAGCTAGTCTCAGTGCCTAAGTCTTCCGTTCTCTGCTCAGCAGCGAGGGCTTAAACCACTGTTTTGAGCCTTCTTCCCTCAGTCTTTTCTCCAAGGTCTCTGCCATGAGCGTTGGGTTCAGCCGTGTTATATGCTGCCGCCTCAGCCCTGTGGGCAATAAACAAAGCCCTAGAAGTCCGAGCTCTTCCCTCTCCTGCAGCTGTGGTAGTTCTGGGATGCAGCAAGCTCAGAGCACTGAGCTAGGTCTGCATCCTGCACCCGTGCGGCTCCATCTCCGCACTTCTCCCTTCCCTTCTCCCCCGCCCATGCGATTCGCCCACCTTTAGGTGAATTCAGTAGTGGGCCTCTTCGTCCTGCTTGTCTGCTGTGCAGGGAGTCCTTTGTGGAGTTATAGTTGTTTGATTAGTTGTAAATTCCAGGGGAGATTTACAGAGTCTCACCTCACGCCGTCATTTTGATGATGTCTCCTCAAAATCTGATCATTTCAATCCACCACTTACATATTTTAGTGGCTCCTGTGTACCTGATGGATCAATTCCAAATGCTTTGCCATGGCCTATAGGGCCTGCCAAGACTGACCCAACTTGCCTCTCTAGCTTTGATTCACTTTGTATCTCTCCTCAGACCCAGTATTTGGGTCAAACTGAGCTTCTCATCTTCATCAATCTGCCCTCCCTATTTCTCATCTTAAAACCTTTCCTTACACTGTGATCACTACCTGGTATTATCACACACACACACACACACACACACACACTTTCTGGATACTGCCCCCATCTTCTTTCCACTGGTAGAACTGGGCTTCACTGCTCTGGTAGATAACTCTATCTTGGTGCCTGTGATTTATTGCTCTTAGTTGTACACCTTGATGTCTTCTTCTTCTTCTTTTTTTTTTTTTTTTCTGAATTTTTATAAAAATTTATTTGAGTTAAACAGAGGATACACCTGGAAGCAAGATCTCAACGGACTGAGATAAATGATAAATGCTTCCCCTTATGTCATCTTTTAGACTCTATCCCCTCTGATGGCAAAGGGACATGTTGTACACTGTATGCCTTGCAAACAGCACAGCACCAGGAAAAGAGCTGGCACAATAATTATCTATTGAAATAATTAATTGAATAAACTTCTACTTTGCTCCAAGAACATTTATAATTCCAGGCTCAGCCAATCATTGGGACTGAAACATCAACGACTCTGGCTTGATATTCAATTTGTCACAATCTTTTCTTGTATCATGTGAAAGTTTAATGTTCACGAGGGCTTGTGGAAATTAAAATATGAAATCCATTAATAAGCTTTCTCTATGGAAACAAAAAGCCATGATAAACATTTATGTAAATCAATTTTCATCTTGAACCACCTCACTTTTTCTAATTACATAGTCTCAATGATAGTCAATACCATAGGTCTTTCAGAATTTCCTAACCATAAAGGAATTTATATTTTCCTATTCATTCCTGCAAATCATTATTAGTTTTATAATTTACAGTGAAGCTGAAAGCACCAATGTCTATTAATGCTGACCTATGCATAAGTTTATTTACATATCATTTCTCTATCCTACCATTTCCCAGGCCTCTCTCCTCCGAATATAGTGAGCAGTTCAACACAGGGAAGGGACAACTCTGATGATTTATTCAAATATTCCTTTATGAATAAAATTTGAGGTCACTCCTTTGAGTTACTCCATCAAACTATAATCCATGGATCAAATATATCAAAAGCCATCAAATGATCAACTTTATCTCAGAAGTCTATTAAACAGTGATAAACATAAAAATGTAACTATAATATCTTATAAAGGGAGAACTGATAAAGTATGTAGGCCTTATCTATTAAATGATACAACAAATAGATATATTAATCAGGATTCTTGGGTCATAAGCAACAGACCCTACTTTGCAACAGACCCTAATTCTATCTAACTTAAACAGGGGAGGGATTTATTGGGAAAATATCAAGACCTTACAGTATCAGTGAGAAAGATTGGAGGCTTGGGCTTGGAAACAGGCAGGAAGATGGGCAGCTCCAAGAGATAAGAATGTGGAATAGTAGGGATGTCTCATAGCAGGTGGGGTCTGGTCAGGGTGCCTCCATCACAAGTGAACGGACCCCAACTATTTTTCTTATTTGCTTTCCACTACTCAAGACCCTCATGCAGGGATAATTTGTCTAACTATTAGGTTGGTGCAAAAATAATTGTGGTTTAAAAGGTTAAAAATAATTGCAAAGATTGCAATTACTTTTGCACCAATGTAATAGCTTCAGTTGGGTTATACTTGGCCCTTATCTAGGGGAGAGCAGGACACCATTACAGTCTACCGAAGTCAACTCAGGCTGCCACAGCAAGTTACAATAGACGGGGTGGCTTCACAGAAATGCATCTCCTTTTCATTCTGGAGGCTAGATATCTGCGATCAGAGTGCCAGCCTGGTCCTAGTGTTGCTGTCTTCACGTGGCAGAAAGAGAGAGAGAGGGAAAGAGGGAAGGAGAGAGGGGGAGAAAGAGAGAGAGAGAGAGAGAGAGAGAGAGAGAGAGAGAGAGAAAGAGAGTTCAACTGTGCTTCTTATAAGGGCTCTAATCCCATCATGAAGGCCCTATTCTCACAGCTTCATCCAACCCTAATTATCTACCAGAGGTCCCACCTCCCAATAGCATCACATTGGGGTTAGGGTTTCAACATGAGTTTAGGGGGGACACAAACATTCAGTCCATATCACAGTCCCTCTGGATTATAACCCAGGAGGAAGAAGTAATTGCCCACCAACGGCATGGGTTGACCTGGGTGGCCAGACAACAACCGAGTTAATGAGTGAGTGGACTGAGTGTCTTAGGTCATTATGCAATTGTAGAAGACCATAAAACATTGACATATTTAATTGAATTAAGTATAGGAATTAATGAAATCAGAAATAATTTTAAAGAAAGCAAAACAATATTTATACATAAGTATAAAAAAAATGCAAGTTGTTGAAATGAGCATCATTATTTCACACACTCTTTCATTTCTACCCCCTCCCTTTCATTAATAGTTTCCCTAACAGAGAAGCAATAACCTAGCACCAAAAGGTTAAGTTAACAAATGGGAAAAAATGAACACTGAACAAAATGTTTTTTATTATCCTCATTTATTATAAGATTCGATGGAAAACAAAACATGAATTCCTTTCAGCAGCAGGACACAGCCAGAGGGGCACAATGGGGGGAGGTGACATTGCCAAGCTCTTATTCTGGGTCACACACTGTTCTAGGGCTTCACAGGTCCTAATGTATGACAACCACCTGCACTCAGTACTATTTCTGTCCCCACTTGACAAATGCCTTATGCCTGCAACAGCGGTTAGTTCCCTCTGGTAAAATCACACCCAATGTAATAATGAGTATGTATATGTTGGAGGCTGGTAAAGTGGGGTGGCCCAGGAGTTTGCCAGGTATGGGAGACACAGCAGTGAACAAAACAGACAAGTCCTCCTGCCTTCATGGAGCTGACATTCTAGGGAGAGGAGACATATAATCGACAAGATCAAAGAGTAAATATATAGTAAATTGGAAGTGATTACATTAAGGCGGGAAACGAAGCACGGAAGGAGAATGAGGATTTCAAGCAATCTTAGACAAAATGGATAAGAGTCATATTCCTGTTGAGAGCTGACCTGTCAATATTTTAAAGGGGGCAGAAAAACAGAGCCTAGCGAACCACCTCTCAAAAGACTGTGTGTATGAACCTCCAAGTTGCACGGGAAATGCTAACCCGGGGAGAAGCCACAGGAGACTCAGCACACCTCTTTTTCCTCCAATTACCAGCTTCCAGGAAGTGTTGGGACCCACGATCGATCATTTTGCAGCTCTCCACTGTGTGACTTACGCACGGGTAGAGAGTCTGCTCCATGTACTTTACCAGCTTTCATACATCCAACTAAAACTTTTAGCTCCATCCACAGAACACAGCTTGAGCACCGATCTTTGCCTCTGGTGTTGATGGTCATTTTGTGTTTCTGCTGGAGCATCTTTCCAGCAACATCAGGGTGAGACCAAGGCAGGGGCTGCAGGTGTTTCGGCACTGACCGAGGACGAGAGCCTCATCCCTCCCACATTGTTGCATTTAATGCACTCAGCATTTTTCTTTCCTCAGTTGGCAACTCCATGCCCTGCTTTCTACATCAGGCCTCTCAGTTCTGATTCTCTTTTACCTTCCGGGCTCCCCAAAGGTGATTGTGCATACATTAAAAGCTAAAATGATGACATCTGAAAAATAAAGGATCCCAACTGCAATCTCCTTGAGCTATTAATGTAGCAGAGCTTTGCCATCTAAAGTCGTTTCTAGAAGATTCCAATTCCTCCAGTTCTCCTGGCATTTAAATGCTCAGAGGACAATAACTTCTGCAGTTCAGAAGATGCTACTGAGAAGCTAGCTGCAAATGACTAAATGTCTAGATATTTAAGTAAACACTTGCCCAGAAACCATACCACGATCAGTAAAGGCCATAACCTCTGAAACCATGGAAAGAATCCTAAGGTGTTACTGCAGCAGGAGTGGTCGCCTAAATATTCTGACCTAGCTCTCCCATAGTCAAGAGTGATGCAAACTCTTCATAGAGCAGAGAGAGATATGGGCTAAAGTACACATAACTGACTCAGAGACTTTATATAACAGTCGCCTATGAAAACACTGCCTGTAACCGCTAGCACCTGCCAGCTCTGGGCAGTGAGTAGGTGGGTCCCTTTCCATTAGAGCCCAAGCCCGTGAGGCCCTAATCAAACATTTAATAAAAACTGAAGACTCCACTGAGACTCTCCTGTCAAAAATTATGCCTCATTCGAACTGTATCGCGCCCTGAGCACACAGCACCTCGTCAGCAGGCTGCTACGTGACTGCACCTTTAGGAAAAGCTCTTTGTCTGACAGGTCGAATAATTTAGATGCTTTCTCCCCCCCTTCGTGGTGGGAGACATTAAAAGTGGTCTCAGCAGAAGATTCTGCTTTATCAACCTTACTTTCCCTAACCTCAGAGGAGCCTTTAGGACGATGTACTCACATCACGCCCCAAATCATGTTAGAAAGTTAGAGCTTACAGACACCGTGAGCCACTCTGGCTGGATCTCTTGTCCCTGGCTGTTTCTTCAGGACCTGCCATTCCCCATGTGCCTGGAAGCAGGACAGCAGTTCATTAAGGGCACACATACATGTTCATTCTGGATAAGAGGATGCCTGGAGTCAGACCCCTGCCCTGGGTTTAGGCAGCCTGGGCTCCAGGTCGGGAGCAGGAGTTAACGGAGAATTAGAAGGTGCTATCTGGGGATAAAGCAGACCCCCCAACCCGAGCACCAGTGAAGGGGTCCAGGCAGTCAGATGGAAGTGACCAGGTAGAGAGGGGCAGGTGACAGACTGGGGTGCAGAGCTTGCAGACAGGTATTTCCTAGGGTGTCCGAGCACCACCATTGGTGGTGTTATGGGTTGAATTGTGTGCCCCCAAAAAAATTCATTTGTTGAAGTCCTAACTTTCAGTACTTCTGAATGTGGGTTTATTTGGGAAAAGCGTCCTTGCAGATGTAATTAGCTAAGATGAGGTCACACTAGAGTAGGATAGGCCCTGATCCAATATGACCGGTATCCTTATAAAAAGGAGAACTTTGGACACAGACATGCATACAGGAAGAAGGCCCCGTGAAGCTGGAGTGACGCTGCCACAAGCCAAGGAACGACAAGAAACGGAGAGAGGCATGAAACAGCTGGTCCCTCGCAGCCTCAAAAGCAACCAACCGTGCCCACAGCTTGACCTCGGACTTCTGGCCTCCAGAACTGTGAGACAACGCATTTTTGTGGTTCAAGCCATTAAGTTCGTGGGGCTTTGTTGCAGCTGCCCTAGGAACCTGACACAGATGGCATGTCTCATTGAGAAGGTTACTGCTGCAAACCCCAACTTGATACGAACAGAGGATAATTTGATTTGTTACCCGTTCTGGGACCACACTAGAAAAGCATTACTCATCCAATGCCCCAAAGGAACCTTCCTGTAGCCACCTGTTTCAATATTTGCAAACTCTTTCTTTTTCAGACTTAGAGGTTTTTTCACTTTATACCCAGTAGTTTAGAGCATGGAAATTACTTGTGTGCTGACTGAACTTACCGGCTTTTGAAAAGAACAATATTTTACGGTCAGAAACCAATGTTGTTCTGTTTTCATCTTTGAAATCTGCTTTAAAGATCACGCTGTAGGTACTATTCATTCTACAAGATTTTCCAATAGCTTTTAGGCCAAAACCAATAAAGTTTTGACCCAAACTGTCCCAACTATCTCTCTAAGATAGGGGTCTGTTTCTTCTCAGCCTTCTGCTATTTGATGGATTAATAGAGTGTGTCAGAACAGTATGAAAGACAAAGTAATCACTGGACAAGAGCTTGGAGATAGTATTTGCATTTAAAGCAAAATTTACCCCCAAAGAAACCCTTTCACCCTGACAAGGTGCATCCCTTTTAGATGCTTCTACCTCATAGAGAACTAAATTTGAATTTCAGATAATGGCACTGAAGCAAGGCCCAAATGCATACACGTTTTCAGTGCATAATATAAAGCCAGCAATAACTGCACTCTTTGGCTGATTTTTCCCAATAGTATACAGTGAAATGTATACATTTCCGTGACAAACGTCATTTTCTCAGCGATGTTAATTATATGATTATCCCTAAGGGTAAGCATATAAACAGCTATTTTGTAAGTGAAACCACAGCCTAGCGATGTTCCACACAGTAGCCCAAGCCTCAGAGTAAGACGGACGGGAACACATTCTCCTTATTCCTTTTTGTGCTGTTACATCTGCGATACGTTCTAATTTTCCTTAAGTCAGAATTCACACTGTCCTTTTGGGATCAAATCAGCTTCATTTGTCCTGGATTTATTTATAACTTCTGAGGACAATTCAGAGGGCGAGTCACCCTTGCAGGAACAGCGTACTCACACCCACGTGTCAATAATGGAGTGTTGTATTTGTCCTAACATTTGTATATTGGAGGAGTAATGAGGAATTGCAAAGACTGAAGATTGGTTAAAATTTTCAAAGACTGAAATTGGTTTTAAAAAAGACCACGGTGGAACAACAAAGATACACTCAGTTGATGTAGGGTTGGCTGCTCATGCTGGGTCAGAGGGCTCTTAGGGTCCCCTATGATCTCAACAATGAGCTAGGATAGAAATGAGAATGTGTTAGGGGCCTAGGCAGCAGAACGCAGCAGGGTCTGGGGATGGCAGACGTGAGATGCCCCAACCAGCCCAAGAGTGGGGCGTCGCCTCCGACAACGCATCCAATCACTTACCAAAGAGAAACTGCATTTTACTTCTTCAGACTAAGAAGAAGTATGTGCACCTCATTTCTCCTGAGAAGGACGCTCCTTTAGTGCCCTTGTTATCACTTTTCCTCATGGATAAAAAGTGAGTTTCATTAGGAGCATCCAATAAAAGGCAAAAAACAAAGAAGATATTTTTTTCTCCCCTAAAATATAAGTGCCATGAGAGCAGAATTATTTTCTACTTTGTTCATGCTTGGCAGTTACTAAACGCTCAATAAATACTTGTCGGGTGAATGAATGAATGTGTAAATAAAGGAATAAATGTCTTCTGTCTCCTCCCACGGCCAGTGTGACCCAGCAGTCCTGGTGAGCGAACCTGTTGGGAGACACACGAAGGCTGGGGTGGGCGGTGCTAAGGTCTAGGCAGCCCGGAAGGGCAGGAATGTAGCTGACAGCACTAACCTGCCCCTCTGGTCACCGACCTAAGCGGGTCCTCCAATGAGTGCTTATCGCGGATAAACTGGCATTTTCATCCCTAGCAGTCTGGCTCTGTGGATTCTGCTGGTTCAGAATTCACATGAGCAACAGAGAGGTGTCACTTATTGATCCCTGCATTTGGTATTTAAAATGTAGAGAGAGCATTTGGTGTAGATTTCTGGTATATAAGCTGGGAACCGTCAGTAGTCAACGAGAATTGGTGAGATGGAAAAGGTTGGTGGTGGAGTCAAGTAGCTGCTGGGAACTGTGGCCAACGGCCACTTCTGTCACCTCCACCACCCCACCTGGCCTGGACTTGTGGCCGGCAGCTGGTGCTTATGAGGACAGAGTTGCTTTTAATAAGGTGTGACCTTAACACCTCCTCCATCAAGCTGGCAACACAGACCTTACTCTGGGGACGGCGGCAGCTTGATCTTGAACTATAAGAGTGCAGATGGTCCAGGCAGTCGATGCTTCTTTGGCAATGGTGGTGGTATAATATATGCTGCTTTCTGGGTTATCTCAGCCAGGTCTGTTGGCAGGGATTTTCAATTATAATAAGCAAGCTTTGTGTGTTGCTGAGGGTGACGGACCCAGTTTGGGGGTCCAGTTTTAACTTGGTACAAGCAGACCAAAGTAACAGCAACATTTCTGTCCCAAACTCTGCTACGGTGTACTCAGGCATCGAGACGAAAGTGAGGGATTAATTCTGCCTTACCACGTGCCTTGTCCAGAGGCTTTTGAGTGTCACGCCACCGTCCCTCTCCTGCCACTACCATCCCCACCGTCTCCATCGCCACCACCGTCATCATACTCACTACCACCATCACCACCACTACCTCACCTCCCTCTCCATCACCATCACCTCCGTCATCATCACAACTACCATCATCACCTCCATCACCACCACCCCCACCAGAGTCACTCCCTACTGCTCTGATCATATCACCACCAGCATGACTCCACCACCACCACCAGTGACCTCAAGTTGGCTCTGCAATTGTTAGTTGCAGAAACTCTAATTCTGAATTTGTATTTTAGAGATCCAGACTGGTTTTATTCACAGAAATATGATTCACCAACAAATTACGAGTAATGAGGACATGTGTTATTTTTATAGTTAAAATAGAGACAAAGAAATCATATCATTTCGATGAACTGCCCTTCAAAATAAAATGAAGGAATGGCTGCACTTATTTTTTAATGTTATTTTACGGGAGAGTGGGGGGACAAAACCTAATTCAGTGTTTTTAAATCCAAAGGTTAGAAGTACAATGGAAAGTTTTGTGTCTGGGTTACTCTGTAAGTGCCATGTTGGCTAGAAGAATCGAGGAGGAGCTGGAATCCCATGAATGTCTGCTTTATTTTATTATGAAAGAAGGAGCTATAGAATAATGTGAAAAAGAAAAACAAAAAGGAAGTCAGGGTAATTAAACTGGACAGAGAGAGAGAGCGTGATTTCCTTAGGAGGAAAGCTTCCCTTTCAGAGGAGAAGCTGGGCACACAGAAAGGAGGAGATGAGAGCCTGAGGCCAGATGGGTGGATGTGACAGGGAGGGGTGGCCGGCCCCATATAGAAAAATGGAGCTGTAGATTCAGTATGTCAGGACAGCAGCCTCCAGCACAATCACTATTCATGTATTCCTGACATGCTCCAGGTAAGAGGGGCGCTGCTGGTCTGCGGAGCAAGGCGCCGAGAGCAGGGCACTAGAGAAGGAAGTTAAACATCTCAGAAGCAGGTCAAACTCTTACAAGTGCAGCTGGATTTTCCCAAAAGGAGCAGAGGTGGGGATGGGGGGTGGCACATGGGAGGCCCCTCCTACTATTACAGAAAAGAATGCAACAGATAGAAAAACCCTGGGAACCTGGGAACATGCGGAAGATGAGGGAGGGTGGCACCCTGAGGAGCACAGGGAGGAGGGTCTTGGGAGGTGGCTCTCACCCTGCTGCACACAGGGTCCCCAGGAGAGCTTTAAAAGTACCAATGCCTGACACCCCAAGACCACCTGTGTCAGTCAGGGCTCTCCAGAGAAACAGAACCACCAAGATGAATGAAAGAGGTTATTGTAAGGAATTGGCTTATGCAATTGTGAAAGCTGGCAAGCTTAAATCTGTGGGGTGGGCCAGCAGGCTGGAGACCCAGGGAAGAGGTGCAGCTCAAATCCAAAAATGATCTGCCAGTAGAACTCCTTTTTGCTCAGGGGAGGTCAATCTTTTTCTATTAAGACCCTCATCTAATTGGACGAGGCCCACCCACATGTGGAGGGCAGTCTGTTTACTCAAATTCTACTGATTTCAATGTCAATTACATCTTTAAAAATGCTTTTGCAGCAACGTGTAGGCTGGCGTTTGACCAAATATTTGCATATCATGGCTCAGCCAAGTTGACACATAAAATTAACCATCACACCACCCCAAAGACTGTCATGTAATTGGTTGGGGTGCATCCTGGGCCTTGGGTTTTTAAAGCCCCCCAAGATTTCTAAGACATAGCCAAAAGTGAGAAGCCTGCTCTGAGGAGCTCAGATTTTTGAAGCAACAACAGCAGCTTTGGTTCAGAAATCTTCTTTGAGTCACTGAAAACCAACGTGAGGACCTGAGAGAAATCATCCCCAGAAACCAGGTTTCCCCGACCTTTGCAATCCCACAACAGGCAATGAAAGCAACTCACTATGTCACAAGACTGAAAATGCATGTCCAGAAGATTCAATGACAACCATGCCACCGGAGAGAGTCAACCCTCAAAGCAGACTGAGGGACTCCAAACTCCAGACTCATAGGGGAAACACAAACTCAAAGGGGAAAGAAAGCTGCCACCACCGTAAATTTCTACCCTCTCCAAGAAGATAGCATTGTCTCAAATACGTCTTCAAAAATGCCTCCTCTGAGAAAAGAGATAATACATGAAGGGTGAACGGTGCCATTATGGACCTCCTAAAGGGAGATGTCTTGCAATGGAGTTGACTTCCTAGGACACGGTGCCCCAGCCAGTGGTATCCTGCAAAGATGAAGTAAAGATGGTTTTTCTTCTCTGTCCATCAACCTGCCCTCAGAACCCATGGAGCTTCCACTTTATATATGACGCCAGTAACGCAGGTCGAGATTTGACCAAATACGATGTCCTAAGAACCACCTTCGGCTTGGAGTAGCTCCCGAGGCCTTGAAGCCAGTGATGGAAGGTCAGTGCTATGGTGATCCCATGGGTCCCATGCCCACACTCTCTATAATAGGGAATGAGAAACTGAACTAACTCGGCTTGGAAGACCTACAGGCGTGAAGCCCATTATGATAGATGGCGGCTCAGTTCACACATGAGTGTTGAAAAGAGCCTTCATTTCATTGAACATTAATTTAAAATTAGGAAAGATAAACTTTGGACTTGACTTCGAAAGAGCAAGACTATTTAATCTTAGACTTTGGACACAATGCGAGTTGAACTTTAATTTACAGGAATATTTAATATGTGTGACCTTTAAATTCTCCCTGAAAATGTGTGCTGGTCCTTATGGTTATTTACCCTATTCCAGCCCTCCAGGCACGTGTGAGAATTGGGCTTTTGGGCCCTCTTACACTCAGGCGTCGCCATGTAACTTGCTTTGGCCTATGAAATGTGAGCACACAGGACATTGTCGCTTCCAGTTGAGAGATTGGGCACCAGAGTGTGCTTAGCTAAACTTGACATTCCCTCTGGCACCTGACTAGCAATATTTCAGATGGCGGCTGTGTTCTCAGCCAGATATCAGAGTAAGGACCATGGTGATGCAGAACAGAGCCTCCCACCGGCCATGCTGAGTCCACGGAAATGAACCTTCCCAGTGTCAATCCGCTGAGATCTGGGATTACTGGGTACTTCAGCATAACCCAGTCTATCCCACTAAAAGAGAATTTAATAAAAGAAGGGCTTTAGATTCAACTCTGAGCCACCTCCAGGCTGTTGACATTTTATTCCCAGATCATCTTAATGTTGACATTTAATCACATTGCAGAATCTCAGATAAGCTACACTGAGCAATATGGCTGGGAAACGAATGCAAAGAAATAAAGAAAAGAATAAATTTCCACCTTGACTTCAGGGTGGCTCAAAGTTAATTTGAATATTTCAGAATATTGATCGAACTGACTGTTTCTGAGAGCAAAATATATACTGCCCAGTGTCAGTGCTAGGAAGGTACCCCAAGGCAGGGGTGGGCTGAAGGCAGAAGCACAGCTGGACTGGTGGCTAGCCCACGAGCAGGACAGCACACCTCTGGCCAACAGGAGCTTAACGCTTCAATGTGATACTTAAGCATTAAGAGAACACAAAGCATGTGGGTACTATTAATTGCCATTCCTCCCGCTTACATGTCGAGGGAGTGCTATTTGAATAACTCTCTTGTTCATCTCACTGGGTGCTAACCATGGAGGAATGGGTGACTGCCATTGGCTTATGTTCCATGATTGCATGGAGCTGATCTACTACAAGACTTTAAACAACAAGAATTGCCTCTCCTTTATTTGCTCTCTATCCATGACCAGTGAGAGGCAGCAATCTTGGGTAAAATTTCTCATTTGCAGATCTCAACTTGACCCTTGTGAGCTGCTCCAAAACGCAGAGGGCAGAAGGGACAAGCAGAGAGGTGGCACACACATCGCACAAACACGTAAGCCACATCCAGTGACCTCCTTTGGATCAGCAACAAAGCTGACCTTTCCATCTGTCTCCTTCTTGTGTCTGCTTTTCAGTTGGTTCATAGTTCTGGTGGGAAAGAGGGGATGGTATTTACAGACCCCTGAAAATCCCATCAAAGTGTCTCCTGCTGGGTGCCCGTGTGGGCCCATGTGGAAACCCCACAGCCATGATGGGAAAGTGATAGCAGCACAGGGGTCTGTCTTGCGCCCGGGCCTTGCTGTCGTGCTGGCTTCTTTTGACTCCTGCTGGTACCAGCTGCTCACTAAGGCCGAGGGGCTTCCAAGGAGCAGAGAGTCTCTGGCAGACGAGAGAGACAAGAAACCCTCACCCAGTAGGAACCAGTGCAAACATTTGGAAGACAATGAAACGCAAAAATACTGCCTGGTATGTATTAATTGCATCTGAAAGGGAACCCTCTTCTCCAGGAAATGTCTTATCCAGTTATTTCCCATAACGCTATTTGGGGGTACTTGCAAAGTTATTTGGCAATATTATTTAAAACTTTTAATGTATAAAAGGTGTGACTAATGCAGTTTCTATCCGTTCCTAATTTTTCCTTCTCACTGCTAGTGCCTGGTTCCGGCCTTTACCACTATTCCTCTGGATGAATGGGTCCAAGCGAGACGGAGCAGTACCCACCACCCCACCCCCACCCAGCTTACTTCTTCATTCATGGCCACTTGGGAAGGAGAGGGGGGCTCTGCATGGACCAGGAGAGGGACCATGGTGGCACTTGGCCACAGCTCACCCTCCAGGCATCCTCTGAGGGTCTCCTGCTGGGCAGTCCCAGCCCCCCAGCCTGGGGGAGGGCAAGTCCCATGGAAGGGAATCCAGGAGAAGGTAGAGACAGGGCCTCCCCCTGGGAGTGTAGGAGGCTGTTACACAAGGTCAAGGACCCAACAAAGGCAGGCAAATGAGCTGACCTGGGCTCTGCAGGAGCCAGAGCAGACAATCAGCCAGGCATGGCTCTCCTGTTAGAAAGCAAGTCGTTTACAGTTTAAATTGATAAAACAGGAGAAAGAACAACCCTCCTCAAGTAGAGAGAGACCAGCAGGGCCACGGTTTAAATGTGTAACCCTAGGAGCAGTAACCGAGAGGGTATGTTGGGTCTTTATGAAGCTCCGGGCCTGGCTCCTATTTCTAATAGACCTGAAGGGACAGGAGAAGAGTAACAATGAAAAGGCTGACACTGTGCCATATCATGTGAGAGCAGTGTGTGTGTGTGTGTGTGTGTGTGTGTGTGTGTGTGTGAGAGAGAGAGAGAGAGAGAGAGAGAGAGAGAGAGAGAGAGAGAGAGAGAGAGAACCCTTAGGGGTGAGTAGGCAAATATCTCTTCTTTCCTCTGATAATGTGGGTCTTTCTTGATCTGGGGTGGGACCAGGTCCAACTGTTCACCTGATGGTGGGGGATGTGGAATATGACCCAACAGTTCCTGCAGGACATGATAGAAGGTGGTGAGAGCTACATCTATAGCTCTCATTGGCTGTGAGACCTCAAAGGGACTATGACTTGGGGTCCCTGAGGACCCCTGGACTTTCCTGTAGGCTGTATGGCACCGTCTTGAGGAAATGTGCTCCCAGGCAAAAAGGCATGGATCCCAGGATGGGGCCCATCCTCCTAGGGGAGAGGCTTTTTTTTATCAATTGGTGAAGATGGCCACAGCTGAGGGGAGAAGGGAGGGGCCCTCAGCCCCAGAATAGGGCACTCCCTGGACACCCAGGGCATCATCGTCTCATCGCTGAGAGCCACTGTGAACAACTTCGTGCGCTGGCAGCTGATGCTGGCTGGCAGCTGGGAGCTCAGCTGGGGGGTCAGCCAGAGCACCCGAATATGGCTTCTTTAGCAAGTCAGTCTCAGCATGGCCTCTGGTAACCTCGCCTCTAAAGTTATGCAGCATCATTTCAACAGTTAAGGTCACAAGCAAGTTACTAAGATTAACCCAGATTCAAGGGGCGGTGACATGGACCTCCACCTCCTGATAAGAGAAGCGTCAAAGAATTTGTGGCCACATTTTAGAACCACCACACGTTCCTCCCATCAAGAGGCTGAGTCTATTCCTCATCCCCTAAACCTCAGCGTGGCCATGTGAGTTGCTGTGGCCAATGGGATATTTCAAAGGTGATGTAAACAGGCTTGAAACGTGCTTGTGCATTGAGGGATCCCTGCCAGGCTGCTCATAGGACCCTGCCACGTGAACAAAGCCAGATTCGCCTGCTCGATGATCAATAACACATAACCCAGTTACCCGTGAACCCTGCCATCGGGAGCCCTGGGACAGAGACCGTCCAACCAGCCCTCGCCCAGCCTGCATCAGAACGGCCAGCTCACTGCACACACACGTGTCAGCCCAGTTGGCACCATGGAGCAGAGACAAGCTGTCCAGCCTGAACTAAAACAAACTGCCGGCCTGCAGAACTGTGAACAAATAAACGGTTGCTGTGCTAAGCCACTTAATTTGGTGTGATTTTTCATGCAGCCAGAGCTAGCTGCGCAAGGCCAGCTCTCCACATGTCCCTTCCCAGGCTTCACTCACCTTCCTGGGCTCGAATTGCGTTATGGGAACGTGAAAGAACAGTTGTTACTGTTTGTAGGAATTTTTCCAAATGAAAAAAAAAAAAGATTTAAAGCATTTTAATTCTTAGATGGTATGTGTTAGTTTTTACTTTTAATTGCTAACACCGTTTTCAGAGGAGAAGCAACAGGAGGGGGCAAAATCCATGCTTTTTCTTCTATACGATAGACTCAGTGTACATCAGTTTTACCAGTTGTGACTGTCTTAGAGTCGGAGAAATGGACTGGAAGAGACTTCCGACACTCCCTTCAGCCTTCCCCATTAACAAAGGAAGGAAGTGACCAACTTTCTGGGAACTTCACTTTCTAACCTTCTAAAGTTTACTTTTAAAAGTTTAATTTAGAAAATGCAAAGAAGAAAACAATGATCGGTGCTCATAATATTGCTATCGGTCCCTCCCAGAGGACATGCAGGGTTACTTATGGTCCTAATATAGGGGGGCAGGTTATAGGACACCTATAATTAAGTCAACCCCTTCTCATCTCTCACAATCTCACTACAACCAGCTACAGTCAGAGCAAGCAACTCCAGAACTAAAGACAAGAATTGAGCCCCACCAATCAGTTAATTTTACCTGCGTGACATTGGAGCGGCACCACTATGGCTTTTTTTTTAAGTACTATTTATTAATTCTTTTATGGGCAATAGTAATAAACTCATTGTATGCTAACCTCAGAGCAATGTCATAATCACAGATCATGTAGCTTCTGGAAAACACCATACACTTGTAATAAGAGAATGAGAGTGAAAAAGGTAAATAAACATCTTATTATGAAAACAAGACTGAAGTCATAGCCTTCCTCCCCCAAAATGAATAACGATAATTCAACTCCGTTTTACTCAAGTAAGATAAGTAAGAAAAGAAAAAAATCAGTACAGCTTTTTTGGTTAGACACTGAAGCTCATGTCCTCCCTGCAGAGAATATTAATGCTGAGAGTCTGGTCCCCAGTGCCACTCGGCGTCGTCACCACTGACTGCCGACCATGCCCCGAAAATCCCCTTGTACATCAGCTCGTCAAATGTCAGGAGTGCGGCGACGAGTCTGCTCAGACCCATTTAGAACCGCTGCTCCTTCTCATTCGTATGCAGCACGGTTGGTGTGAGTGTATAACTGATGGCAGCAAAATGTGTCTGTCAGTTCCTAACGCCTCTTGGAAATATGAGCATCTTTAACAAGTGATGGCTTGATTGCAAAGCAAACTCTCTGGAGTGATTTTTTCCTGGGGAGAGCACACCTTGTTAAAACAGGACATTTCCAACTCCTCCTGCTAATCCATTCCTGTTTACTGTGTCACTCCGCCAGCGTCGTGTTGCCAAACCACATGTGACACATAGATTGTTTCCACATAGCTCACCCTCTTTCTGACATAATGGCCATATTTTAAATTGAGAATTGTAGTTATTTCTTCAACGCGTGAAGAAGAATTATCAATAGAATATTCTAGCAAGAGATTTGGGTGAGGTGGAAAAGGATGGGGCCACTCTTCTCTTCGCTTCTCTCTGGGGATAAAGAGGGTGACCCTGGGATTTGTTCCAACACACAGGGAATTCCTGGGAAGGACAGCTGCCCCTTTCTGAGGCTCAGCGCCCATGTCGAGGAGAAGGGCTTAGTTCTCCAGGTTAGAATCTGGCTCCCCCACTCACCATGTCACCACCTCAACGGACAAGTTCCTGAAGCCCTGTGCCTCCGCGTCCTGGTCTTTAAAAGGGGGTGGAGGAGAATAACACCAACTTCATAAATCTGACAGGTGATTTAAATGGGCTGCCCCCCCCCACACACACACCATAAACTCTTACCACAACACCTGGCATATTGTGAGTGCTCAAAGGATATTAACTTTTATCACCATTACTAATAATATATTAAAGTTTTCCACTATTAGAACATTCCACAGGTCTTATCTTTTTCCAGAATTAGTCACGGGTGTCATAGTTTGATCAAAGACAGACATTTATGACATAGTTTCCCGTGTGTCTATAAAAGGACTTTTTTTTTTTTTTGCACATCTTTCTTAGACGCCTGTGGAGCTTTGTCTCTTTTAAATGCAGTTACTGACTTGGGAGTTCACATCGACTCTGGAAATTACAGGTGCCAGACTGGGTGCTTAAGAACATGGTGATTCTGACTATGTGACCTCCAGGCATAGAAAGTCACTCAAACCTACCAACCCTCAGTTTCCTGATTAGGACAGTAAGGTGTGAGGTACAAGATAATCTCAGAAACCCTCTCCAGACTAAAACTCCAGGTTAACAGTTTTATAAGCCACGCTTAGCAGACTTTGTCGGCCATGCTTCCTCCGCCATTCCCAGTCTCCGGCACGTACGAGGCACTAAATAAGCATTTGTGGAAGAAACAAATGGATAAATAATGAAATCCATGGGCGGGGTGGGGAGGGAGAACGAAATCCCACTGATCCCTTTTCACATGACAAAAATACTTCGTGGGTCGGATACTTCAAAAAATAAGTCCTTCTATCTGCTTTGTTGTACTACTCATGTATTGACTGTACAAAGCAATAATAATAATGCCTTCCTGGGCTTACAATAAATATAATAAAATGTACTTCAGCAATGATATATAGGTTGTGAGAGTAATCAATTTTAAATAAAATTTAAAGTATTCTAGTGTCCTCGTATTTTCTGACAAAAGATAAGAGGAACTAATATTTGTCTTCAGTAAATCAAGTGTGAGTGTTTTATGTTTGATTGTAATCACTAGAAGAATAGAAAATAAGTGTATAACATCTATAACGGGTTGCGTGATGTCCCCAAAATGATGTGTCCACATCTTAACTCCCGGAACCTGTGATCGTGATCGTATTTGGATAAAGGGCCTTTGCAGGTACAATAAGTAAGTTAAGGATCTTGAGATGACATCATCCTGGATTACCCAGCTGGACCCTAAATGCAATGACAAGTGTCCTTATAACAGACAGAAGAGGAGGAGACACAGACACACAGAGGAGAAGATGAAGGCAGAGACCGGAGTGATGCAGCTACAAGCCAAGGCCTGTGAGGAGCCCCGAGAAGCTGAATTGGTGGGAAGGATTTCCTCCTAGAGCCCCTGCAGGGAGCCCAGCCCTGAGGACACCTTGGTTTCATACTTTTGGCCTCAAGAACCGTGAGGGAATACATTTCTGTTGTTTCAAACCACCACATTTGTGGGAATTTGTTGCTGCAGCACCAGGAAACTAATACAACTTCCAAGTTCACAGAGAAGAAAAAAGAATTTTTAAAAACGAGAATATAGCTATCACTATCATTGTCACAGAGATGACCAGGAGTTTGCAACATACAAACCCAACAATGGGCTTGTACTCAGAATATATAAAGAGCTCCCATAAATCAATAAGAATAAAAACACAGCAAAATAGAAATGTAGCCAAGAGATTTGAACACAGTGTACCAGTAGATACATGCAATTTGGCAGGGAACTGCAAGACAAAATCACAGTGTGGAAGTACCACACACCCAGTGGAAAGGCAAACATGAAAAAGATGGACGATACCAAGAGGTGAAGAGGACACATGGCAATGAGAACACTCACATCACTGGTCGCAGTGTAAATTGTAAATAGTAAATAGAAAGCAGTAATAAAAATGTGCAAACTGCAGCTGCATACAACAACATAGAACCTCAGAACACTAATAAGTGAAAGAAACCAGATACAAAAGACTAACATAGTGTATATAATTTGTTTCTATAAAAAGTCAAAACTAAATTACTGTATTTTGGATGCTTAAGAGGTAAAAGAATAATTCAAAGCAAGGACGGACGACAAAAGCTGGAATGGCGGTGCTCTCTGTGTGAGGGGGGAGCGGTGACTGGGAGGGTGACGGGTGACTTCTGGGATACTGGCAACGGTTGATCTGATGTGTCCTTATGCTGCAAATTTCCATTTTGTGCACTTTTTGGTACTGTGCTATATTTCATAAAAAATGGCTGATACACTGTGGAATATTAGAGGGGAAAACACAGGTAAACTGCAAGGGAGCGAGTGACTGAGTCTCCATTGCAGTGAACACTCTTCCTTGCTATTCTTAAGTTCATTGCCTGAAATCAAGGAAAAGATTGGGTAGAAGTAGCACCGTCCTGAGGCCTGGGACTCCGATATGTGGGCAGAGCGGGGTGCTGACACAGGAGGGAGGCCATAGCTGAAAGGTTGTGAGACCTGGAGCTAACGACCTCCAGAAGCCCATGTCCAGAGCATGTGAACCCAAATTCTGCCACCACCCTATGGACCACCTGGAGATGGAGTTTCCCAGAGTCATGGCCCTATGTGTCTTGCCCCAGAAGTCCCACGATCTCTCCCAGATCAGAGAGGAGCCTGATTCCAGTGGGGACGGTGAACCTTCCGATCCAGGAGCTGCAACCCCAGCTGAAGGAGGGTCTGCCTTGAACTCAGGACGTTAAACTTCCAAGGACACATGACCTTAGATCTGTCCACAGTCAGCAGCCACTTCAGCATGTCTGACATTCTGCACAGTGAAAGTTTCGGTAGATCAAAAAAATCAGCCTGGCAGACCCAAGAGATTGGACACGGCTCATGTGTCCTGGGCATCACAGACTTACCCTGGATGCCACTCCTGGGAGGTTTGGTGAGAGTTAAATCCTACTGAGACTTGAAAGTGTGCAAGGAAATGACCAACACAAGAAGGAAGACCCGCTTATCTTCAGACCCTAGAATTTGGACAGTAAGCCCAAGACTGTAAGTCATTGCATCACTCCCAACTGTGCCATGGGTCCCACACTATGACACCCTCACCTGACACTGAGGAGGGAGTCTCCTGGAGGAATTGAGAGGCTATATTTTTGCTGAGTCATTCATGGACCCCAAATTTCACATTCACCATCGTCATCCACTGTCTATCCCCTTTTCTGACCTGAGCCCCCCAAGAGGGTGCAAAATGTGCTTTCTTAGAATCTACTCCTAAGAGGATTCAAATTTTAGGCACTCTCACTCCCACCCAAGATCCCCAGGAAAGACAAATAAGACCCCACAAAAAGTGCATGTGGGAAAGAAGTACTGTGATTAAGCTCTGTCTCCTCTTAAGCTCTTTTCACTTTGTTTTAAATTTTTTAGAATATACCTATGGTAGGATAAATAAGAAACTGATAACATAGTTGCTTCTAAGGATAGGAGCTAGGGAGCTGGGGACAGAGAGAGATAGGAGGGAAATTCACTGTGGATCCTTTGTCACTCTGTAATTTTGTGCCATGTCTGAATAATACCTATTTTTTAAAAATCAAAGGAAAAAATGGCATAACTGAAAAAAAATGTTTTAATGGTTTAACTAAGTTAAGAGTTAATTAAAGAATGAAAAGAATCGGGTGCTAATTTAAGAAAGGGATTCAACGCTAAGTACTAACTATTGTCAGCTATTATTCATCTATAATTGTTCTTCCTATAACCACATCTGGAGTTATCAGGCAAATTGAATTATTTAGTGAGTGAAAAGAATAAGCCACCACATTTCTCATAGGATCTGGCCCACTGTCTTGAAAAGAATATGCATTTGATTAATAAGTAATTAATAAATAATCTTTTTGAAAAAAACAAGATTTCTTTTGTATCGAAAATATTTTTCCTAAGTCAAGAATTTTTTTCCCTAATCAAGGCTATGCACAGTGTTTGGCATTAGGCAAAACATACAAATAAGTCTGAGAAGACTGGATGGTTGATTTCTGGGCCTGGGGACTCCACCCAGGACTCCAAATCACTCTTGAACATTTTTTAGCGAAAGATCAAGCTCTTGGGTGTTCTCTGAGCATCTAGAACAAGAAAGCATGACTATAGGTACAAACAGATACCTGAAACTAATGCTTCTAATACTCTTCCTCCATTCTCTCCCTTGTGATAACTTCAGTTCATTAATTCTACAAATACTTATTGATCATATTGCCAACTCAACTGACTTTTCCTACCACAGTGCATAAGCAAGGTGGGTCATTTTTATTGGTTTCAAAATGGTTGTCATGGGCAGTGACAGGAAAGTTGGCATTCATTTTAGGTTTCACACCCACCCCTTCCCATTTTCCAGAGAGCAGGCCCTTTCTCTGCCCAGGGAAGAATCAAATGCATGACACACCTGTACAGGTGAAATCTAGCAAGCAGTTCTCTTGACTGACTTGTCATTTATAGCAGAGCTTCAAGACCTCTGTGTGGGGGACGCACTGCCATTTTATACATGGAGGTGTTGGATAAAGGTAGATTCACTTAGCTCACTAGAGGTGGTAGCTTAATAGATGCTCAAGATGGTCTCTTATGCTAAACACCACTCGCACTTTCCCTCTTCTCTGTGTAAATTCGTTTACTATATTCCAAAGACTAAACAAGTGCACCTCCTTGAGTGTTCAGCATCAATAATCAATCCACTACATTAAAATGTCTCTTCAGCCATTTTTATTTGATACAAACACAAGATCAATATTAATGTATCGTAACAATGTGAGATTTTGTACTCAATGGCATTTATTTTCAGCATGCAGAGTTTGTGTCTGCAAAAGCTGGTATGTTCGTGCATAGATGCATCCTCACAGCTGCATCTAACCTCTCCCCTAACCTTGAGATCTGCAGACCCCTCCGTCCCAGGGTGGCTACCACAGATGAGCACAGTAGAAGAGTAACTTGAATGATGAAGACTGTGCCAGGCAGGCAGTTGAGTGCTCGGTTAATACCTGGAAGGTAAGGAGCTGATCTACCATTCCTTGGTTACAATAACAACAAGGTGTAACCAGAAAGGCAACTGATGCATGTGCTTTTAGTAGACACAAAAAGAGAAGAGGATATCTCTAAATAATAAATGCAAGCTGTGTGTAAATAACATAATATGAAAAATTTTAAATAAAAGGACTAAAAGCAATCACCAGAACCTTCTTGATAATAGAGCAATGACATTAGCTTATGTTTTCAGAGTCCTTTGCTTTTCACTGTGGACTCACTCTGACTCTTACAACAAGTGTACCCTGGACAGTACAAGTTTTATTATCTGCAATGATAAATGAAGAATCGTGAGTTTCAGACCTATTAAATGAGTTGTCCAAGGTCATAATGTTAATAAATCATTGTGCAAGAACTTTTAGCCCTAATGTTCTTCTCTAGATAGGCGCCAAGGGTAGCCCAGGAGGACTCATTTCTTCCCCTCTCCATGCTTACCATGGCTTTGCTCAATTACAGTTTGCTCATACTAAGTAGTGTTAGAAAAGTAGACCTGGGCACTGATAAAAGAGAACTGACATCTTGGAGCTGGGAGGACTGTGGGTGGAGCTGGGCCCCCCCTGTTGACTCTCTAGCCCTGACTTCCTGTTGAACTTTGTGGTAACTTCAGGGGGAGGGATGCTAATAAATAGAATAGCCATCTTGGAAGTGGGCCATTATTTTTTTTTTCTTCGTGTGGGAGCTAGTTGGAGCCCTGAGTTGGAGGTGTGTGTTCCCGCACTGCGGTGGTGGTTTTTGTTTCTTTTTCCTTTTTTCCCTGAATAAACCATTTTCCTTGTGGATTTAGCTGGAGAGTTATTTTTGCCAGTCAACAGCACTAGAGAGAGGAAAGATGCCAGCAGTGCAGGTGGGTAAGTGGTAGCCTACCTGGCCTGAGGTTACGTGAATGGGGAGAGGCCAGTGTGAAGATACTCTGAGCTGTCAGTAATCAGAGGAGTCAGGAGGTAAGACATGCAGAGACCACAGGCCAGGCCACATGATGCAATGAGGGGCTGGAGAAAGCAGCTCATTAATGACTCAGGGTAACAGCTGTTAGGTGGCAACAAAAGTTGAAAGGCCATAGGGTGTTAGATGAGGTTAAACAGGATCAAATACATGGTGATGGAAGGAGAACTGACTCTGGGTGGTGACCATACAATATGATATGTAGATGATGTATTACAGATTGTACCCCTGAAACCTATGTGATTTTACTAACAACTGTCACTCCGATAAACTTTAATTTAAGGAAGGAAGGAAGGAAGGAAGGAAGGAAGGAAGGAAGGAAGGAAGGAAGGAAGGAAGGAAGGAAGGAAGGAAAAAAAAGAAAAGCCATAGGGCGGGCCTCACATTTTATTGGGGTACAGTGAGAATTTTGTGCTTGTTGTTGCTATTGGTACCACCTCATCCCTAATGCAAAAAAGACAAAGATGCGTTTGGTTCATGGGATCATGGGTGGTTCTACTGACCTCATTGTAAATCTTGGGTATAGGCTGACACACCACCCAGCTCAAGGAAGCACACTCTTCCAGAAGCCTAGGTAGGGAAAGGCCCCTCTGAAGATCATCAGGAGCAAGTCACCTGGACCCTCTTCAGCAGAATAAATCGGTCTTCAGGCACAGATGCCAACCCCCCTTCCCTAGAAGGGGCTGTGCCCAGCTTTGCAAGCAGCTAAACCTCTCATGAGGAAACCGGACTAAGGGGAGAAGTTGTCCTGGGAATGTGGACCTGCCTGGAAACTGGAGACCAAGTCACATGTCAAGCTGCAGAGACATTTGGGGAAGTGATCATATCACCAAAGGCTTGACCATGGACGCTAAGTGAAAGAGAAAGTGCCCATGAGTGAGCATGGGACTGAGGGGTGGGGTCTGCCCTCAAAGATCCATGTGGCCCACGCTGTGGGAAGCACCTTCCTTGACCCTTTTCATGACCTGCTTCTTACTCTCAGCTCTGCCTGTTTCCCACTCATTCAACCAAGGAGCACCCGCTCTGTCTCCTTTTTTTTGAATAAATTTTTTTATTATTTTCAGGCGTACAAAACAACATAATGTTTAGACATTTACACCCCTCACAAAGTAATAACCCTCCCCCCAAGTCTACTACCCCTCTGACATTGTACATAGCTATTACAATACCATGGACTATATTCCCTATACTGTACTTTACATCCTGTGTATATATGTGTGTATATATATATATATATACACACACACACACACACACATATATATATATATCTCCAGAAAAATGTATACACATTTTAAGAAAGGAAAAACTATTAAAAACTGTAATACTCAATATATACCGATAACAAAAGATGAATACAACTCACGTTTGAATTCTGCAATTACAAGAGGTGCTCAAAGTGTTTAGCATCAGCGTCCAGACACTTCCAATTACGGTGAACTACTGCTTGAGCAACATTTACCAAAGTGTCCACTTGTGTATATTTTTTTGGCACCCCTGGTACATATTTTATAGTTGACATTCAATACTATTTTATATTAGTTTCAGGTGTGGTTAGGCATTTATATAATCTCTGAAGTGATCCCCCCAATAAGTCCAGTGTGGGGAGTATAATCAATAGTGTTGTAAAGACCATGTAGGGAGCTCCCTCTCTTTTGACTGGGGCTCCCTATGATGGACCCAGAGCCCCCACCTAGCACCTACTTCTCACATACTCAGCATTAGTTTTCTTATTTTCTGTTTCACTCAGAAGAGGGATGTTTTTAATTGCCCTTCTTTGCCTTTACTAGGCAGAATCATCCCAAATGAAATCTTCTAGCTGTTATTCCCATCTGTAATTTGCAGAATTGATCTTAAAGCAGAGCCTAACCAATACATACATGGGCACAGCCGTTGCTGCCTCCTTTTTTTGTTAATCTCCCTAAGGATTACTGACATGGGTGACAAGCTATGCTTGTGTGGATATGGCAATAGATCCTGATTATCGAGAAAAATCTCTTAAAAGACACCATTATTAACTAGATATTTTTTCTATTCCATTTTAGAACAAGAAAGAAAGTGACAAAAACAAGATGATATGTCATATTTTGGTTAAATGTGAGTTTTATATCAACATTTCTTTAGCTGTGACCTCCAGAGTATGCAGAGTATGATACACACATAAAATGATCTATTGGAGTAGGCAAAGAAACTAGTTAATATTTATTTTTTAGACTACAAAGAGAAAATTTGTACTTACTAACATTTAATATATATGGATGGAAACTGTGTGGCAGAGATTTATAATCTCACCAAACACTCATGAGCTCCTCTATATTTCCCAGCCTCCCTTGCAGTTATGTTGGAGTCAGGTGACTAGGTTCTAGCTAATGGGCCTGATGATCATGGCCTTCTCATTATTACTGCAGTGACCCTAGGGGCAAAGTGATAACATAGAGAAGTTCTGCCTGATCCACAGCAAACTTTTTGACAGTGAGAAATAAACTTTTCTTGTGTTAAGGCACAGAGACCTGGGGTTTACTAGTTACCACAGCATAGCCTAACTTCCCATGACTAATGCACCCTACCTTCTAAGTGAATGTCAGATGTTCATGTGTCGCTTGCAGTCACTGAGATGTCCTGAGAGAGGCGTGTTGTACTGAGGCACTGAAGGCCTTCTTTCATTAGACTGATTCCGTACATTAGAGCACACTGCATGTATACAGACCTGATTAGGTGAATTTGGGGCTATCTTATCTCATTTAAGCTACACTAACCATGACAAAATGAGTGACTGCCTTAAAACACAATCCTCAAAAAAAAAAAAAGCTAAACTAAAAATGTAATCGCAAGAGAATCATCACACAATGACAGCTGTGTTTATCCCTAGTGTAACCTCGTTGTCACCACATTACAAGATTTAAAAAAAAGACAGCCTAATTCAAATTGAGATGAAAACAACTGAAAAAAAAATCAATGTTATCAAGAAGGCTATTTGAATGTATTTCATTTAATAAATATTTATTGAGCACCCGCTATGTGCCACATACAATCTAGGTGCTGGGGATAATACAGTGGACAAAATAGTTCTACTCTTAAGTAGATACCACAAGCACATACCTAAAATGGAGGGTTTGAGAGATGCTGTAGGGAAAAATGAAGCAGGTGGGGATAGGATAGGAGTGTGTGGAGATATATATATATATATATATATATATACATATATATATCACCTTCTGGTAAGGAGACATTTGAGCAGACCTTAGAAGAAGTAAGGAAATGAATCTTATGAATACTAAAGGGAGAGAGCTCCAAGCAAAAAAAAAAGAAAGGAAAAGAAAAGTGCAATTGCAAAGGTCTGGGGTAGAAATTTCCTTCATTCAATCTGGGAGGTCTGCCTGGTTGAGGAGGAGTCAGTGAGAAGGAAAGTGGAAGGTAACATAGTCCAAGCATTGGGGCTGAAAAAGGTGAAGGTCATGTAGGGATCTATAAAGATTTGGGCTTTTACTGTGGATGAGATGGGAGGCACTGGACTGTCTGCACAGAGATGTGACAGGACGTGTTTTTAAATGATCCTCTAGCTGTGTGTTGACGTAAGGGAACTGAGAGTAGAAGAAAGAAGACCAGACAGCAAGCTATTGCATCTGCAATATAGATATATATCCACTTTCCGTTAATAGTGAAATTCATTCCAGGTGTATAATTGAGTCTTTAGCTAGTAATTATTAATGCCATCACAATTAGCAAGACAATTAAAAACCAAAAAGAACTAAGATGCTTAAAAACCAGAACCTGAAAACAATTGCCTAATTTTTCTGTTTGCTTATATTTAAAATTACTGGATACTCAATACTTCAAAAATTCCACTAAGCTTGGTAATAATCATTTAGAAGTTCCTTTGAAGTCTTTTACTCGGCAGCAAAACCCTCATTAGAAAAATATTCATTAAACCCTTAAGGAAAAATGACTAAACTGATACATAGGAACCAATACATATCAACAAAACATTTTCCTTTGTCAACAAATCTAGAAGAGATTTCACTAAAATTTTAAAGATAAAAGTATTAGAATAAATTATGTGGTGGAAAATATTAGCTATACAGTTGGATAAAAGCACAGATGTTTCCAGTATCTCAACTTACGTATTTTTTAGGTTCTGTTCCAGTAAGGAGATGTATGATAAACATTTTTTATGTGCCACAACTGAAAGCTTTACTGGAGAAGACATCTTCATAAGAGTAGCTTTTAAAATAAAAACGTTTGATGGAAAAAGAGTGTAGTGGAACTCTTGATGGAGAGGCGGCTTTGACTGGAATTTTAAAAACAATTTCTAGGTGAAGAGTACGGAGAGCCCCACATGTGAAATTCATGTACCGCATCCTTCAAGAGTAAGCTATTGCTGCAAAGATTGGCTGCATTTACAAAGGTAAAACCTGTGCATTCTTATTGATTGCTGTGTAACAAATTACCACAAACTGACTAGCTTAAAACAACACAGATTTGCCATCTCATAGCTTCCGGGGTCAAGAGTCTGGGCATGGCTTAGCTGGGTCTAATGCGCCAGTGTCTCTCCCAAGGCAGCAATCACAGTCAAGGGCAGGGTCAGGGTCTCATCTGAGGCCCAATTGGGGAAGGATCTATTATTGGCAGGTTTCAGTTCTTCACTGACTATAAGACTAAGGATCTCGGCAACTGGCTGGCTGTCAGTTGGAGGCCACTCTCAGTTTCTGGCAACATGGGCCTTTCCATACAGTAGCTTAATTCCTCAAAGCCAGCACAGGAGTGAATCAATAGAGATAGTCACTAACTGGACAGAAGTTAGAATCTTACTGTGCTTCCCCAAAAATCAGACTGGGTCTTATATTAAGGTTTGCTCCAAAAGATGCATTAGGGCTTATGTTCAGGGGATGTCCTCCTGAAAAATCATGCTAGGGCTTATTTTCCGGTTAGGTCTTATTTTCGGGGGAAACACGGTATGTAATATAATCATGGATGTGTCCTTTCCCATCACCTTTGCCATATTCCATTGGCTAGAAGCAAGTCACAGCTCCCATCCACACTCACGGGAGGAAACTCCACAGGGGAGTGGGTACCAGGAGGCAGGATCATAGGACTCACAACCTGTAAGATGTGGTAGAATCTGTGTGACATTTTGTAATGAGTTAGGAATGACCAGGAAAATTGTTCATTAGGATAGAGTTTCAATGGCTATTTTATGACAAGATATATAAGAGGATTGTCAAAATTAAAAACAATCAAGTATGTTTTCTTTATAAAATGACAGGTGTTCCAGAAAAATAACTGATAATGAGTAACAACCTAGCAGATGCTTTGAAAAGAAAAGTTAATGTTCCCTTTGAAAATAAAGGTGATGCTTTAAAGACAATTAAGAAATGACTACAAAGAAACACAGGGAGGATATACTGGAAAACAGGAAAGTTGATTATCTTCAAAGTGCAGAGGATATGGAATGAGGGCATTTAGGAGAGAGTAACACTTCTCTGAATTTAACATTATGTATTTGTTGACTTTTTATGTTTGTTGAACATGTTATGTTCAATATATTTTAAAAAGAAAATTAAATCAGTAAGGATAAGAAAGGAAAATAAAATATAAAACTGAAATTAAACTGTAAAAACAGAGGGAGAAAAGAAAATGTCTCTATTACCTTTCCCACCAACACAACAAAACCAACGAAATATACTCTCACTTTCAAAGAACAAATTATGAAAAGAATTTTTGTTGTTTGGGGTCTGCATTCCTTTTGGTTTGAAAGGGATAGAAATAGAAAATTTTCCAAATCTACTTTGGTGGCAGAGATAAAAACAAAGTAAGAGAGAAAGAGAGAGAGAGAGAGAGAGAGAGAGAGAGAGAGAGAGAGAGAGAGAGAGAGAGACAAATGACTACTTATAGAGAAAGTGTTTTAAAAATGGATGTTTAAAAGCATGAATGTTCACCAATATCACTCAAAACAATGTAAATGTCACCTATAAAAACTCTAATATCTACAGAGAAAATAAAATTGGAAAGAATTTGTGTGTGTGTGTGTGTGTGTGTTTTAATTTATTTTTTAAATTTATTGGGGTGATAATTGTTAGTAAAATTACATAATTTCAGGTGTACAATTCTGTATTACATCATCTATAAATCCCATTGTGTGTTCACCATCCAGAGTCAGTTCTCCTTCCATCACCACATATTTGATCCCCCTTACCCTCACCTCCCAAATGAGGAAGTTCGTGAGTTTTAAATCTATTTGTTAAATTTAAATATGTATGCTTATTTAATTTAGCTTTTAGGGGTTTTTTTGGGCGGGGGAAGTGCTCTTTCCTCTCTCACAAGAGTGGAAAAGAGAGAGAGAGAGGAGGGAGGGAGAGACAGAAGGAGAGAGAGAATCCCCACATATACTAGTCACCCACTGAATAAGTTGAAGGCTTAATTTGACCTAAAGGGCCACAATTTGCTCAGGGGAAGAGGCAGACTTGGTGAGACCATCTTGAAATTCCCTAGAGGAGATCAAATGTCGGTGACATTGAGGAAGCTCAGCATGGATGTTCACGGTTGTGCCCCGTTAGCCCCTGGGTCTTGACACAGGGTCTTGCAAGAGTCTTGAAACAGAAAATAAATTTGCTCTTGGCCTTTAAACGAACTTAATTTCAACTCCACTTAAATTTTAAAGTATTTACCATGCCAAATTAGTTCTAGTTCATGCTATGTTATGATTTGTCCTACTAATAATGAAAAAGTAAATTGGCTAAGGACCTATTTGTGACTGGATTCATTGAGAAGGCAGAATCACCAGCATGAATCCCCAGCTGCATTTTCTGGAGAACAATCTGAACCACTTAATTAAGCGTTGGGCAGAGCTCTATTTTCCACCAGTAGGTGAGGGTACCGGTCCTGGACCCACTCACCTTCCGCTCCGTTCCCCACATGCCTCCATTTCCTGGTAACCCATAAAGCAAAGCAAGCACTGCTCATTAACTCGCCTACTGCTTCTTGAAAATGCGTTTGTTTTTAGTAACTGTACACCCTTGAATTAATGAGTTTTATACATTTTGTATAAAATTGTACAATGAAGGGGAACATAAAAAACAAAAACCTTCTTCTTCCCAGAACACTTGGTTCAGTTCCCACATGGTAGCTGTTCTTAAGCTGCGTTTCGTAGAGGATTTCCACATGTGCATGTGGGCTATATTAGCACATGACCAGATAACTTCGATAGTCTGTCTACTCCTCATCCCTGGATATTCTCTAAGTAAATTAATATATCAAATCCTCTTTGAAGTCTTCCAGCTAGGACACCTACCCACTTTTGTTTAACCTAACAGTTCCTAAATATATTTGACCACGGGACATCTTTTATTTTTTTTCCTAATTCCTTTTTATTTATTTTTTGTTTACTTTTTTCAGTCACAATTGACATTTAACATTATTTTGTATTAGTTTCGGGTGTCCAGCACAGTGTCAGACATCCATACAACTTATGTAGCAATCTCCCACTTAGTCCAAGGGATATCTTCTCTTACTAGAACGCTATCTTGGCTTGGGTCGCCCTGATAGCCTAGTGCAAGAAGTTTCTTTGGGGAATGATTGGAGGAAACACCAATAGGAGAGTGAAAAGTGAGACAGGGAAGGGAAGACTGCCAATAAAGTTACATCATCAAACCAGCTGCCACCACGTTCTTGTTGGGGAACTGAGAGTGGGTGTTTACCAAGCTCCTTCCCAGATGTACCTGGCCTGCTGCACACAGATGCAGGGACCTGAGGGGCAAGGAGAAGCCCTGTGACAGAGATACAGATGCTGGCGGCTGGAAGGCAGGCTGCTACGATGGGATGACCCCAGGGGCTATTGGCTGGGCACCAATATCTGCCACAAACTCTTTTTGACCTTGCTCAACATCCAAGCTGTGTTTCGGACTGCGGGAAGCACTGACCTCTATGTTGGGTCTGTACAGGTAAATAATGGTGACAATTTGGATAGACATGGCCCTGGGAGAGGAGATGGGAACACCTGAAGAAGAAAAGTACTGCAGAAGGAAAGGACTGAGGACTGATTGGGCAAGAGATTGAAACGAGCTTAGGCTCAATGCTCACAAGCGTTTTGACCAAGCTGGGAAGACAAGAAAGTTGAAGGACGATTCTAAAACGGGGTAAAAATAATATCTCCAGCTTTTTTCATGAACATGATGCCTCAAAAGCCAGAGTGTTCTAATACAGAGCAAATAGAAATAAAGTAACGAATGCCAAAAGGCAGAAGCAATAGTAATATTTTGAATGTGCTTCAGAGCAGAAAGTCACATGAAAAAGAATGTCCCTTCTAAGAGCCCAAAATTAGAGTGGCCTCTGATGACGGACCGTTTCCTAGTAGTTAAAGTAAGATAGAGTTCATTTCAATCCAATTCTAATATCATTCTTTAATCCCAGAGTCGTTTCTTTATTATTATTGTTTTATTTTGTTTTGTCTGTTTCCAATGGCCTTTTTAAAAAGGCTTCTTTTCTAAATCTTTACTGTCCAAGAGAATGTTCTGAGATGGTGGAAAAGTTCCATAGCTGTATTGTTACACACAGCGGACACTGTTCGCATATGCTACCAAGTCGTTGAAATGTGGCTAGCGAGACGCTAGTACTGAATTTTTCATTTTATTTAATTTTTGCCTAATAATTTAAATTTATTTAATTTAAATTTGAATTTAATTTTAAATAGCCCCGTGTGGCTAGTTGTCACTATACTGAACAACGCGTCTTTTAGATTAACCTAGAAAACATAGAGAGTCAATAGTTCTCAGAGGGTGTCTTTAGTTACAGGAGGAAATCTTCAGTGGTCTGGTTTCAAGTATATGCCTCACAAGTTCAGAATCTGACTTGCCAGCACCTCCAGACCAAATCTGTCTCCTAGCCATGAACTCACATTAGACAGACCCAGAAGACTGAAGTATAAAACCACAGGGAAATTCTAATTTGTGATAGAAATAAGTGACGTGCAGTAAGCCAAGCTTCTTGAGTCAACTTGACCAGCCCAGCCCTTCCATACAGCTGAGCTGAACAGGAATTATATAATTAAAGATGATCTTACATGAATGACACGAAAAAATTATACCACACAACTCAATTTTTAAAAGCAAAGGGCATGAATCGATATTTCTCCAAAGAAGATACACAAAAGCCAACAAGCACATGAAAAAACGCTTACTATCACTAATTATTAGGGAAATGCAAATCAGAGCCACAATGACATACCACCTCACATGCATTAGAATGGCTATTACCAACATCATGGGGGGGCAGGGATAACAAGTGTTGGCGAAGACGCAGAAATTGGTATTTTTGTGTGTTGTTGGTAGCAATGTGAAATGTCATGGCCACGGTAGAAGACGTCTTCACAGTTTCTCGAAAAGGTAAATGTAGAATGACTACACAATCCAGTAATCTCACTTCTAAGTTCATACCCAAACAGACTGATAGCAGGGATTCACACAGACCCGTGTTAGCCAGTGTTCATGGCGGCATTACTCACAGTAGGCAAAAGGTGGAAACAACCCAAATGCCCATCTGCTGATAAACGGATAAACAAAACATGACGTATGCGTACAATGGAATACGCATATGATTCAGCCTTAAAAAATAAGGAAATTCTGATACATGCTACGACATGGGTGAACCTTGAAAACATTATGCTAAGTGCAAGAAGCCAGAGATAAAGGGACAAATATTGGATTACTCCATTTATATGAGTTAAGTGAAACATGAAATTCACAGAAACAGACAGTAGAATGGTGGTTATCAGGGTCTAAGAGGAGGGGAATGGGAGTTACTGTTTAATGGGAATGGGGAGTTATCTGTTTGAAACGACGAAAAAGTTCTCGAAATGGATAGTGGTGATAGCACAACATTGTGAATGTACTTAATGCCGATGAATTGCACACTTAAAAATGGTTCAAATAAAAAACTTACGTTATACATATTTTACCATGAGAGAAAACAAAAAAGAGAAAGTATGTCATAAAAATACTAAAACTCAAAATGTATATGACCATACCATTGCTTCCTATAGTTAGAAGATGTAAGTGAAAAGCCACCTCATAATTAGAAGGTTGCTAGGTGACCATGGAATTAGACCAGAGAGAGGAGGGTGGGTGGATGAGAGAAAGGCTTAGGAGAAATCGTCTTATCAGTGGGTCTATTGCCTCTTTACCCCTTTCCCCATGTCTTCAAAAGCTAAGGTTAGGTCAGTGGGACCAGACAGTTGGAAACCCGGCTGGCACCTCCCCTGAGCCAGGGACCTTTCCTGTAGATGGGCAGTGCCCGCATTCTTCTGCTGACTTTTCTTTACTCACAGAGATAACAGGTCTGGCCTCTGATTGACACATTCTTCCTTTAAACATGCTTATACTTTCAACAAAATTACTGTCACCAACCACTATGCCTGAAAACCATCTGTCTCGGTTAAGTGGCTTTCCCTTTGTCTGCTTTGTCTGCTTTTATTGCTTCCTTTATCATTTTAAGTTCTTATTGCCGTGAGGAAAGGATGAATCTCTACAGACCCCTTCAACAGCAGGAATTGCAAGAATCTGCCCAGCTCCTGACCTCTTTCTAAGGAGCCAGAGCTGTCTGCCTCTTTGCCTGTGTAGGAAAAGAGGGCAGCAGTCAACGGAAATCACTTGAAGAGTTTTACATGCCACATAATTAATAAAGTGCTATAGGAAAGATTAGGACAGAATTATTGCCATTAATAAATAAAGATGAAACAACAGGGCAGACCTAATTTGCTCAGTTCCACTCGATATATCTTTCAAATCACCAACACCTTGTCCTCTAAGAGATTTATGAAGCTAACGGCTTAAGCATTATCTCTGCCACTGGGCCCAGAAGCTCGAACAGAGCCTGGAGGAGGGAGGGAGGGGCGGGAAGGAGGGAGGGCGCGCACGGGGAATGTTCTTGTTTTTGAAGAAATATATGTTCCTCCCAGAATCTGCATAGGAGTACAGAAATTAAATATAGAGCCGCTTCCAGGGCTATGGTTTCTTTAAGCCAGTAGGCAAAACATGGTATAATTTACAGCAGAAGAATGTATGCCATCATAGTTGAGATTTCTTATTGAAAATATACTCTTGTACATATTGTCACTTTTATTTAAAATGACACTTTCCCACACTCGTGCAGCCAGCAGTGCCAAAACATCATCTGCAGTTTGAAATTTTAGATGGGTCTTTAGGTTTCTTTTGTGCAATAGTTAATATTTTGTACCCTATGAGAATGGGATGGAAAGTTAACGAGCCGACTTTCTCAACTAACTATAGGAGTTGAAAGACTTGACTTTTTAAAGCACACGGGAAAGATTATTTTACTTTGAAGTCAAGTCATTTGTGATGATTGCAAGTAATTGGTTGTATGCAAACATCACAGGAGACAGAGGTATCGGTGTTTTTCAGATTTTTTCAGATTTTGCAGCCTGACTTCATTAACAGTTTCATGTGATGAGAGAGTCAGTGACATGACCCTGCAAATAACTGCTGATGTTGTTAACACAACGCTCTTAGAGAACTCACATCCCATCTGAATAGGACAGCCATGACCTCTGCTAGGAGTTTTGGCAGTGTTTGACGTATTGTGACCTAGATTACAATCAGGAACCCAAGACCGCCTGGGTCCTACCCTGCCTGTCACTCCTCCTCCAATGAGATTCCCAAATAAGTTATTCAGCCAAGAACAAGAGCAGGTGAAAGTCAATGTCATGTCAGTAACAGCTGCTCCAGCGCTTCCTAATGAGCGAGGGTGAAGTTTGTTTAGATATTTATGGGATCACATATCTGCAAGTCCATGCATCTGGGCTGACATGGCTGGACCCAAGATGCACTATTATCGCCAGAGCCTGTCCATCGCTGCCTTTTGCTTGTCTATCTTCTAGGGCAGCCTCATTCTCAAGCAGGGTCTCTGCTGCAGGAGCCCAGTCTACCCAGGTGTGCGCTCTGCCTGCTTAGCAACCATAAGGAGAGCTGTTGGTCCAGCGAAAAGCCTGGGATTAACTCTGCTCTGGTCTGACTTGCATTACCTGCCCATCCCCATCCCTTTCGCAGGACAGGAGTATGGAATATGCTGACCAGCCAGGCCTCACTCATGCTCCATAGCAGGAAGTGGGGCAAGCTGCACTTAGAGTCACATGGTCCCGGAGTGCAGAAGGGGCAGTTCCCCAGAAGAAGAATGTCGTAGGGCCAGCACAAGAAGGAGGAAAGGGGTGCAGGAAGAAACAGCAGATATCCTCTATACCCCAAAATCCACATCTTGGAGGTAGCATGTTTAGAAAGAGTGAGAGAACTCAAGAAATACTTGTGGAAGGTGTGACGTTCTTTCTCAGTTGTAGGCCTAGGCCTGCCCCACTGTACTCATTAGATTATAGATGGTTCACTGAGCTCATGGCTGTGCCCTTCACTTAACCTTGAGTGTCATTATAGGCAGGGATATGTTTTTTTATCTCTCTAACCCCTTCACATGGAAACGGATCTTAGTAGGTACCCAAGAAGTGTTGTGGGATGAATTTTCAAGAAGGAGATGTAGGGTTTACATGAAATGCCCTTTAAGATGTTTGCTTTAAAACTTAGAACATGATCCTGGAAAACTCAGCAAACCTGGATTAGCTCTCAAAGTACAAACTGTGAACATCTTAGCACAATGTGACACTTGCAGTACTATAGGCTTGTTTTCCTAATGCAATTACACAGTCTGAACAACTTCCTTCAAAAGTGTTATCTTGTGAAGGAGACAGCGTGGCTCAGTGGGAAAAATGCAGGTTTGGGCATCAGAAGGCCTCAAATCCCAATTTCACCGCTTATCAGATGTTGGGAAAATTACTTAATTCTATCATCTGTTTTCTCATCTGTAAGGATTATGTAGTAAGCTGTGTGTAAAGTGCCTGGAATACTCCCTTAGCTACTCAATAAATGTTGGCCCTACCAGGCCTTAGGAGGGAACCTACTATGACCTACCCATTGCCCAGGGACCCAAGATGGCACTGGGAAGACCCTGGGCACTCAGCAATGAGACACCACTGCTGAAGAAAGCAGCTGCTGGAAGCAGGAGACTGACCATCAGACTGGGGAAGGCTGGTTTCCTGGATTCTTCTTCTCTGTTGGCGCCCTTTTCCTTTGTTTTCTGTTTCTCTCAGTTTCCCAACTTGGAGGGCAGAATACACACAAGGATGTAATACTGAGGCATTGGACCTTTCCATCTAAGGAGCAAACACCCTAGTTCATCAGATGACAAATGTCATCAATGTTCTTGGCCCCCTTCCCCTCCACGCTCATGCTACTGACAGGCCCTCTGCCCTCCGACCTGCGAACATTCTGTCATGTATCCAAGGACAGGTGTCCGTCCTCTGCACCAGTGTTCCCATCTGTCTTTAAAAGTGGGTTACAGTTACATGCTTAAAGTAAACCAGGCAATATAATGAGGAAAAGGGAATCTGATAACCAGTCAATTTCATGGGGTGAAAAGTTGGTCAATTAAATTGATTGGAAATTTCATCTCACAAAACAAAACTTGTTTCATTTATTCATGACTAACATGTGGGGGTTAGTTCCCACCTAAGTTTCTTACCCTCTATAATCACTTCCTGGATACCTCATACCCCCCCCCCCCCTATTAATTCAGTGTCATCGCTGTGGCTATTTTTTTTCTTCTGTTACCTTTGTATGAGCTCACTCCCTTACTTTTTCATGCCTAATTTATTTTTTCCAATTAGTTTTGTGCTCCTTCTATATGAGTCATATTTCTGAGAATAATTAATCAGAAACTGGGCTTTGTTTATTAAGTGCTCACTTGCTGACGCTTCTGGATATGTCCAGAACTTGGAGATAAGTATTCATTATGCTTTCATGGGTGGAAGCACTGCCCTAGGTGTTTGTGGAGAGAAGGCACTGAAAATAGAAACAGGAGATCAATGGGCCCAATTGCCACAAGGAAAACCAGATTGCAGGAGTGCCATCAAGGTATAGATGTGGGCGGATTTGGGAGTGGCTGGAAAACTTCCCAGAAGGCAGTGGCCCACGGCTGCTATATCTTCCCACAGTTACTGGTCTCAGCCAAATGAAAGACTGTGCTGGAATGGGCAGGGCGGGTGGCTCTAAATCCAGTGATTTTCTGCCTAAGTAAATCAAGGTACAATTTGGGAGGCTCGGTTGAGCAAAGGGAGATTGCTTCACTCCCTTAGACAGCACCTAAGGGTGCTACAGAGCCCAAAGGTGGACCCAGGGCACACTGCAGGTTTTCCCAGAGCTCCAGGCTAGCGGTCTGACTTTCACAAAGCTGGCCAGACAGATCTCCGTGAATCTGCTATAAGACGTGAGGTGACTGCAGGCATTCAGCAAGTGTCACTCACCGAGGCTACGGCCCCCTCTCCCTTGTAAAGAGGTAAGGCAGCCTCCCTGCCATTTGACTGGCGGCTGGTTGCCCAGTGCCATCCCACACAGGACACATGCTAAGAATGCCTGATGAGCCTCAGTAGAGCGGGATCTTTCCGAGCTTAGAACATTGAAGTCCGCGTCCTTTTCATCATCACGATCTCCTCTCCTGCACTTACAGAGTGTGCATAACGTGGTAAGACCGATACAACGTGCAGGGAAGACCTAAATCTTGGGTTATGTTCGCTTATACATTAAAATGACCACTGTTTTTCACATAATTTCCTATATTATCCATTACCAGGAGCTGCTCTACCTGTAGGCTACTCCTGACCTGGTGACAAACGCCAATCAAACAACAGCAGGAATAACAGGGTGAAGAAGGGTGTTCTCCCATGGGCCATCCCTGCGGGGGGCTGTAGACAGCAGCACACACGCAGATGTTTCCATGAAGAGTGCTTTGGGTAAAACAAACTTGCTTTCCAAGAAGCAGCACTTTGGACCTGGGCCAGGAGCTTGACCTGAAGCGAAAGGCCGGCATCTGTAAATCTCTCTCTGCTTTATCTCCAAGTCACCCTCTCCTCTATGTGTTGTCAAATCTCCCTCTGCCTCCTGAGGACCCACCTGGAGAACCCAGGGTAACTACCCATCTCAAGTCCTTTAACTTAATTACTGGGCACAGACCCTTTGTTGCCACACAAAGTCCCATCCACAGGTTCCAGAGATTAGAGTATCATTTGGGGAGCCACTTTCCAACCTCCCACAGAAGCCCGACCTACTTTGAGCTCAGGTCAAACCTGTGTCAAAGCGCCCAGAAGCCGTGCGTTGCCATGGGCATCAGGCCCTTGCCTGGCGATTAATATAACCTTTCAGCCTCTACTTGGAAAGTAGTCTGTGTATCTATGCAAAATAGACCAGAATCCTAGTGGGAGGGAGGAGTCTTAGGCCTAGAATTCTCTATCCAGTGTCCTGGACTTAACCACAGAGGGTTCTACCCATTAACAATGGCCATTGGCTGTGAGTGAAATCAGTCCTAAGAACACTCAGATCATTGCTAGTTTCCTAAGATTTGAATCATAAGAACTGCTAATGTAAAGACGATTTCTAGAATTGTTTTCAAATCACAGATGAGTTCAAATTTTCACGCATCTAACCTAGAAGTGAATTTTTCTGGAACAGAACCCTTCTGTATTTTGAGGGCTGTATGTATTCTAGAAATGGATTTGCTCTACTTAGGGTAAAAAAAGAATTCTGACTACATTTACTGTTAAGAACAAGGTGAGAGTTATCGAAGAGCCGAATCCAACTTAAATTACAGTCTTTGTTGAGCTCCATGAAAGCCAGGCGACAGACTAAGCCCACTAGTTGTAAAGTCTTTGCTAATAATATTCTCACTGCCAACTCTTTTAACTTCTTTGAGAAGTCTTTGCTTTATTTCGTTGACTTTCTCACTTTCTTGGCACACATCTGAACGTCTCTGTTTGGAATTAGTAGGACAAACACACATAGGTAACATCTCATTGCCTCACATCCTTCCTTCAGAGAACCTCCAGTCAACCACACAATATCTCATTTGTTTTGATTTGTGTTTCTCTAATGATCAGAGATATTGAGCATCTTTTCATATGCTTTTTGGCCATTTGCATATTACCTCTGGAGAAATATCTATTCAAGTCTTTTGCCGATTTTTTTTTAACTGGGTTATTTGAAATTTACTGGTGTTGAGTGATAAGAGATCTTTACATATTTTGGATATTAACCTTTCATCAAACCCCTTCATGGTTTGCAAATATTTTCTCTCATCCTGTAGGTGGCCTTTTTACTCTGCGGATTATGGCCTGTAATACACAGAAGCTGCTCGTTTTGATGTGGTCTAATTTGTCTAGTTTTACTTCCAGTGTGTCCAGACAATACTTTTTAAAAAAGACTGTGCTTTTTTGTAGAGAAGTTTTAGGTCCACAGCAAAAATGAGCAGAAAGTACAGAGTTCCTGCACACCCACAGCCTTCCCCATCATCAGTATCCCCACCAGAATGGTATATGTGTTACAGTTGATGTACCGATACTGACATACCATCAGAGTCCACAGTTTACATTAGAGTCCACTCTTGGGGTTGTACATTCTATGTGTTTTGACAAAATGTGTAATGTCATGTACCTGCCATAATAGTACCATACAGAATCATTTCACTGCCTTAAAAGTCCTCTGTGCTCTGCCTCGTCATGTCTCCCCACCCGCTCAGTCCCTGGCAACCACTGATCTTGTCACTGTCTCCATAGATTTGCTTTCTCCACAATGTCATATGGTTGAAATCATACAGCATGTAGCCTTCTCAGATTGGCTTCTTTCACTTGGTCATATGCATCTCAGATTCCTCCATGCCTTTTCATAGCTTAATAGCTCACTTCCTTTTAGTGCCAAATAATATCCCATTGTCTGGAAGGACCACAGTTTACTAGTTCATTTACCTACTGAAGGACATCTTCTCTGCTTCCAAGTTTGGGCAGTGATGAATAAAGCTGCTGTAAACATTCATGCACGGGTTTTGTGTGGATGCAAGTTTTCAACTCCTTTGGGTAAATACCAAGGGTTGTTATTGCTGGATTGTGTGGTTAAGAGTATGTTTAGTTTTGTAAGAAACCAATGAACTGTTCCCCACAGGGCTGCACCATTGTGCATCCCCACCAGCAATGACTGGGAGTTCCTGTTTCTCCACATCCTCACCAGCATTTGGTGTTGTCAGAGCTCTGGATTTTATGCATTGTATTAGGTATGTGTTGGTATCTCATCGTTGTTTTTTGTTTCCCTAATGACATATGATGTGGAACATCTTTTCACGTGCTTATATGCCATCTGTATGTCTTCTTTGGTGAGGTCTCTGTTAAGGTTTTTGGCCCATTTTTAAATCAAGTTGTTTGTCTCCTTACTATTGAGTGTCAAAAGTCCTTTGTGTACTTTTTGGATAAGTCTTTTATCAGATGTGTCTTTTGGGACTATTTTTACACCAGTCTGTGAATTGTCTTATTCTCTTAACAATGTTTTAACAGAGAAGAAGTTTTTAATTTTAATGAAATCCAGCCTATTAGTTATTTCTTTCATGGATCATGTCTTTGGTGTTGTATCTAAAAACTCATTGCTATACCCAGGCCAGTGCTTTTTGTAGTTTATTTCGCATACAACTCATGTGAGGACCTTGCCAAATGCATATTCTGATTAGCCAGGTCACAAATGGGGACTAAAACTCAGCATTTCTCACAAGCTCCCAGATAAAGCTAATGCTCCTGGATCACAGAAACCACCTCTTACTAGACAGATTCTAGGACGTAGACAAGTCCTACCAATACTGTTATTAGCCATAAGTTATTAAATACTTGCCATTCTCCAGATACTGTATACATTAACAAAATACAAAGTTTAATTCTCACAATTCCACAAAGTATATATCTTATTTAGCAAGAACTTTTTTAGTTTTAGTTTCAAGTGATGGAAACCCAACCAAAACGAATGCCAACAAAAAAGGAATTTTAAAGAAACACATACCAGGGCAAACAAGGGGTGAAGGTAGCCTTGAGGATGACAAAGGTGAGGGTCTCCTGGGGTGTCATGGGCCTCATACCCCTCTCCTTTCTCTCTCCCTCTTTTTTCTTGTTCAGTCTCTCTCTCTCTCTCTCTCTCTCTCTCTCCCCCCCTCCCCTCCCATGTATGCTTGGCTCTCTTTGCTTCATTCTCCCCTATGGCTGACAGGTTTTCCCCTGTGTGCTAGGACACATGGCTGCCGACAGCAACTGAGGTTAACAATTTTAGTTACCTGCTCAAGTTACACATCTGGTAAGAGGAAGTTTTCCCCAAACCCTGTGACATATGCTGTTCAGAAGAACGTGGAAGGGCCTGGGAAACGTCCCCTCTCACTTACTTAGGTTGTGCTCACAATGGCAGAGTCAGCCAGCAAGGCACCTGCTGGATGAATTTGACTTTGGCCCTGTTGGAAAAATGTTCCTCTCACCTGAGGTCAAGGGAGCCTTGCAATCAGACCATATATTTTATTGGACAAGCTGATCTTGACCTCCTGTAATCGGTGATGAGAATAGAAAATTGCTCTCCTAACACAGGCTGCCTTGTGGAGAGAGGACCTAGCACTGGCACTGCCTGTGTTGGAAAGAGAAGGATGTATAACACAACAGAGATGCAGGAACTGGGAAGCAGGGAATCAGGCCGGTGCAGCAAAGAAGACTTAGAGCTAGAACTAGGATCTCAAGGCTACTTACCCGGGAAAGGAGGGAGAGTGTAAAGGGGGAAGGAGAGCAAGAAGGGGGCTTTCTACAATACTAAGATTGTAGCGTGGTAAGTTTGAAACACTGTCTGAAACGTGGAGGACAAATATGAGATTATCACTGTGGTGACCAGCCCGCCCACCCTCACTCCCCAACCCCCACTCCGACTCATTCCTGAGATTTTTGCTCAGAGGTCTCTTCTTCACGGGGAGCCTTCTTGACCCTCCAAATTGTACCAGCCCCACCCTCATTTTATCCTCTCATCATGTCTTACATCCTTCTTTCACACGATTATCACAGTTTGTGACAACATATGGCACGATCCTCATGAATGACTGTCTCTTCCATAAAACTATAAGTTATATCCCCACTATCCACATACCTCACACCTACTAGATGTTCACTTAATAAATCTGGAATTACTCTTTATTTTAAAAGGACTGTTCTATAGGATTTCTATCAATGAATTAATAGACAAAAAAAACTATATAATATGATATCCTTTTAACTAATTATATAGTAATATAAACCAAATTATTTATCATGGTGATTCGTGATATTAGGAAAAAAAATTCATATGTTAACTTTTTCTAACTTTTCTACAGTGAAAACTTTATTACACTATATCTAGCATACTAAAATTGACCAAGGGAAAAAACTTCTGTGTTCTAAGTCACTGTATTTAAAATAATCAGAACTCTGATTACCGACATTGAGCCAACAGAGTAGCAGCACACCCATGTTTAATGCTGTCCTTTATATGCTCAGAAAGGTACACCTCGTCTGGTGACACAGATGGTCAAGGACGCCTCCCTGCGTTCTAGGGCTTGCGTTTGCATGTGTCGTTTGCATGTATATGTGTCATTTTCTAAAATGTGAGTATAATTTCAACAAAATCTAAATTGGTCCTTGAATCACTTCACCAAGTGGAAAGAGTCAGACCAAATGCCTCCTGGTGTCGCACTTCCTAAGAGGCCAGCTTCCAACTGTGATGTGTCATTAGAAAGAGACCACTCTGTCTTCAGAAGTGTCTGCCCACCTGGAGCCTTAATTAAGCTTTCAGGACAAAACAAATGAGGGTGTTAAGAGTGAAAATAAAAATCCATCTAGTGAAAAATGGGGATAATGTCGCTGGGGGATGGGGGTGGAGGTGTTTTTCATTAGAATTGGCAGATAAAGACTGAAGTATACAAAATGGGTCATTCGCTTATAACCCACTAGTTCAATCGTAATCATACTGCGAGTCCCCCACCTATTTACCATCTTCAGTAAACCTGTCACTGGGACCAATACACAGCCCATCACTATCTGAGGCTCTTTCCATATTGCTTTTTTGTTTTCTGCAATATTAATATATATTTCTATGTTTCTCACTTTTAAAAAAAAAACTGAATTGATTTATTTCAGCATCATTTAAACAAAAATCTGAAATTAATTAACAATAAATGGAGGAAAGCTGAGAAGCCCTGGATGGTGAGAAACATTGCAGATTTGGGTAATCTACAGCATATTTTTAATGTGTGACCTGGTTTCCCTTCCTACTTTCCCCGTCTTGCAATAGAGCCTTGTTGCCTGAGACCTGCAGGATTCTGGAAGGAAACCAATTTATCTTCAGCCTCCAGCATTCCCCCATCTGGATTTCAGGAAACTCTCAATAAATAAAAGACTTTCTTTTAAAAGTCAAATTAGTAATTCACCACTCTGTAGTGGGATGCACGTCTGTAGGGTCTTCTCCAGCTAGCCATTTGCATGGAGCACTGCACCCTGGAGGGTAAATTAACTGTGGAGATGAATCGCCAGTCAGTGGTGTTTCCACGGAGCCTCCTCTGGAGCAAGGCTTCACTGTCAGCTGGTGCCACTTTCTGCTATTGACTCTGGCTCCACGTGGAGCCTGTTTCTCTGTGATGTCCTACCTGCCCAGGCCCTGGGACCAGGAGGTGATGCTATAAATACGGATGAATGAATAAACACATTCTACTCTGTGCAAGACACAGTGAGGGATGTTCCATTTTATTTATGGAATTCTACATTTAAAGCCAAACAGGTAAGGAAGGTTGATCCTGCAGATGAGGTTAATTAGATGAGGTATAGTTTGCTGAGGGATGGATGGGTTTTAACCAGGGCATGGGTGGATCAGAATCACCTCATCAATGCAAATACCTTGGTATATTAGAAATACTCCAGGTATGCTAAACGAGAAGGCCAGCAGGCAGATCCCGGCACACAGGTTGAAGAAAAAAAAACACTCCATTGAAAATTCTGAAATATACCTGATTAAAAAACATTGATCTTAAATAATGCTTTAAGAAATACATTTTTTATAGACATAATTTCCAGCCTCTTGAATACCTGCAGTAGTGTCTCTGAGTAACCATGGAGAACATCAAAGCCACCTCATATGGGGAGGCAGTGCTTTTAAGGGGATTAAGAAAAAAAATAACAAAGCAATAAGGTCTCTGACTGGATTTGAAACTGGCCAAGAGAACATGACTTTCTATGTCAATCATCTCAAATCCTTTTGAGAAGCAATTGAAGGATATATTATTAGTAAGGAACAAACAAAGAAATGTAGCAGGATGTTTCAACATACCTCCCCCAGCCCCAGGTACAATAGATGTGACAGTTCCAAACTGAAATCCTAGAAATAAATCTCAATAGGTTTAGTCCCAAACTACAAACAGATGTGATATTCATGAACCTCTCAACACCAGGCGTGAAAAGGTGGGGGGTGAGAGTGGAGCCAGGGAGGACTTTGAAGGGAATTTGTTCAGCCTGAGCTACACCATGCGTTTCACCCCAAGGCTGAGGGATGGGGTACTTGTTCCTCACCCAGCACCTAGTGAGTGAGTCCAGAGGGGTCATGAGTGAAGCTTGCCATTGAACCCTGAACCTGGGGTGGGTGCAGTGGGCGGAGTTGGGGGCAGGCACACGTCTGATCCCTCTTGAGGCTTCTGAGGCTCTAGAGACCAGCTGGCTGGCTACTTACAGAGCATTCTAAATAGAGATGGCAATTGTGTGGGGATTGGCTTCCTCCCAAGTTCAAGTTCAGAGAAAGGATGTGTACGTGCAGGAATTGTGTGGACTTGGATTTGGGCCAGTATGTAACAAGGACTCTGACTCCATGTTTGCTGTCTGACTGCTGACCACTCTCAAGCCTCACCCCCCTGCTCCCTTTGTGCCCCACACCTGTACAAGCTGCTCAGAAAGCCCGGGGGCTCCCTCCTTTGGTGCTGGAGTGAGGGTCAAACCATGCATGCCCATGTCCCTACAGGGGAAGCCCAGGCCTGTCTCCTTCCCTTGGTCTTTAAAGCCATTTAGATCAGGCTCAAGAGGCCCCCTTGCTCTCTTTAGAGACCTCAGGTACCTGAGTCATAAGTCTTTCCATACTCTCCTGGTGTGTGTGTGGCATCATCATCAGTCAGGGCCTCAGAAACAAACTTGGATGGGGGTCCATCTTTCCCTACGGGGGACCATGGCACGGTTTGATTGGGACACCTGGGCAAACTGCCATGTGCAGACAGAAGTAACAGGAATCCAGGGTTCCTGGGGTCTGCAGAGAGTCAGTGATGAGCTGTGGGAAGGGACGTCACCTACAGGGAGGGAATTCCTCAGCAAGCCAGCAATCTCTGAACAAAGCCCCTCACCAGAGAAATGTGTGAGCTGTACACATTGCCCAGGCCGAGAGGGCATGATGCCAGCCCTGAGCGGGACGTGGAAAGGGGGAAGTTTCCCGCCTCCTTTATCCTGCTTCTCTCCCCACTCTCCAGGTCCGGGGGGCCACGCCCAAAGTTTCAGAAACAAATGAGGAAGGAGGATCATAGAGAAGAGGATCCATCCAAAGCCCCTTCCTAAGTTGAAGGTTTTCTGCCACACAGAGACCTAGTGTGAAAATAGCTGTAACTTCTCGTGGGAGCTGTACGCTGAGAAGCTCTCGTGGACTCACCCTTCTAAGTACAAAATTGACACTGTGACTTAAAATGACTGTGGGATTTTCAGATACCTAAGACTGACCAGAAATATGCAATGGTCCAAATTTTCCTCCAAGGGCAAGGGAAGCAAGCAAAGTTGAAGGGGTCGGAGAACCAATTAAATTGTCGGATTTGTCACGTTTCTTCAACATTCCAATTATAGCAATCAATAACCACTACCACCACCACTCCCCCAAATGAAAAACAAAAAACAAAAACCACTTCACGGCAGTCTCACTGGCTGGCTGGACTGACACCGACAGGCCACAGGGATCTATCTAGAAAATGCACAGGCCCCTCAGAAGGCTCTAGGACTAAGGGCCGTTGCTTTCTGGTCTAATAGCACTCTGTGAAGTGACCCTAGAGGACTTTCCATCATCAGCGACCATGCAACACCTGCCGTCACCTGGCTTCTTCTATCAGTGAAGTTGGGACACACTTTGGAGATATCCAAGCTTACATTTCAAGAGTTTGGCTGTCTATACTAAAACTATACTTGTCTACATCTAAAAGTGTATGCTTGGAGTTAGGGAGACAGATTTCATTGGTGTATTTGGCAAACACTCAGATAAACTAGTTAATTCAGTGGGTTTGTCCAATAGCCACCGACTCTGTAAGGCTGGCAGGGGACTTCAAAGGTACATGTGTCACCACCCCCAACCACGCTCTCCCATCAGCTCATCCAGCCTATGGTCGCACATTGTACCTCTCCAACGCAGTCCTTTCTGATTGGGGCAAAGCTAAGCCAATCCATTATTGCCTCTTGTAGGGAGCAAAACCCACCCTCCTTCTTGCACCCGTTACCTGTGGTTCTAACTTTGCAGTTCAGAGCTTGATTCCCCTTCCTCAAGGAAGCCCAGCCACTTGAAAGAAGATATAAGCCCTCCGTGAGTCATTTATTCTTCATCATATGACCTGGGTTTAAATCCCTCACTAACCTGAGACCCTTCTCTGATGCATTCCAGCTTCTCTGAGCCTGAGTAAAGCATGGCACCTCCAAGTCTAGAGTGCTGTGCTCCAAACACAGGACAGGGGCTCCAGCCAAGAACAGGGAGAATTGTTTCAGACTTCTTCTCCTCCTAAGGATCAATATCTATCAGTGGAACGGGCATGTACACGTACCATATTGCTTAGTGATTTGTGGTTTACAAGACACTTTCCCATATGCCAGCTAGCATTTATTGCAGCCAAATCAACACTGTGGACTCACTTCAAAAATGCTAATAATTAGAACCTCTAGATTTTTTTGTAAATATTGACACCAAAAGACTTCTCCGCTTTCCATATTTGCACAGGGATTTTTAGAACATGAGTGCATCTTCTTTAAGAAGTTAGCCATGTTACATCTCATTTGGAAGGTTCTGATCATCATCCAAGTCCCTAAGTCTCCCATAGAAACCCCCTCCTCCAATCCTGAATGAATTGGAAACACTGGAGACAAAGGGTCCTCTAGCTAAGAGTCTGGACAATGTGATCAGAAAAAACAGGGTCCAAATTTTGGTTCGTGCCCTTTGTGATCTTGGGTATATTTCAGTTTTTTGCCTCAGTCTGCTTATATAATAATGGGTTCCTTATAAGACATGCCTGCTGTGAGTATTGACTGCAGTCATCCTATACAATGCTTAGCACAAAGCCTGGCAGCTAGGTAGTGCTTACTCTGTATTACTTGCGTTTACTATTGTTGCTGGTGAGGATATGTTGGATGTCACTGATTTCCATTCCCAGAGTGTTGGTTGACAATACTGAAGGCAAACACTGCAGCACACTGACAGAAAATGCCCCCAAGGAGACATCGACTCATTTTTCAGTCATTTAACACAAAAACTAACTTCCCTAATTTATTTGGAATGGGACACACATTTTTATATTGCTCTAATCTACAAACCTAGTAATGTCTTCCGTTTTCAACCTTTTGAAATTTTTCAAATTATTTTGTTTTCATCACAAACTCATAACCTACTAATGAAATCCTAAAATAAAGCTGTTTTACAAATTGGTTTTTTATTATGCCAATCAAAATGGAGCTTCAGCCAGTTATCAATTATTTGGTCCACGATGACTTTATCAAAACATGAAGGTGTGAATGAATGAGGCAGAACTCATCAAGTTCTAGTCTGTCATTAGTCTGGACACGCCCTTACGTGGATTCTTCCTGGTTAGAATGATAATTTCAAAATCCATGGCCATCGGACATAAAACAATGAAGAAATCCTACCATTTGCGACAGCACAGATGGACCTGGAGGGTACCATGCTAAGTGAAAGAAGTCAGAGAAAAACAAACACTGTATGATCTCGCCTATGTGTACAATCTGAAAAACAAACAAACTCAAAGAAAAAGAGATCAGACTTGTTACCAGAGGTGGAGGGTAGCAGGAGGGGGAGTTGAATGAAGGGGGTCAAAAGGTACAAACTTGCAGTTATACAGTAGGTAAGTACCGAGGATGTTATGTACAGCTGGATGGCTCTAAGTGACACAGCTCTGTGGTACGTAGGAAAGCTGTTAAGAAAGTAAATCCTAAATTCTCATCACAAGGGGAATTTCTTTTCCTTTTTTCTTTTCTTCTTTCTTTTCTTCTTATTGTATCTATGCGAGAAGATGGATGTTTGCTGAACCTATTGTGGTCATCACCTCATAATACATGTAAATTAAACCATCATGCTGTACGACTTAAACTTACACAGTGATGGATGTCAATTATTTCTCAATAAAACTGGGATGAGGAAGGGTGGGGAATCCATGTCCACACACTGGAGAGTAAAAAGAAATTTTTGAAAATCGTGATGGACTTAATGAAGTTAAACTGATTCACAAATTGTCTGATAAAGGATGTAATGTAACTAGGAATACTTTCAACTCAGACATGGAGACATAGACAGACAGTGAGGGTGTGTGCCTGCTTACAGCGCTCAGAGGCAGAAAACAACTACCAACCACGTGAACGCAGAAGAAGGACACACCAACAGGCAGAGGCAGAGGATGCCAGAGGTAGGACTGTGCATTCATGGTGCAGCAGATACAAAGGAACCGGCACAGCTCATTGTGCAGCCAGGACACTGACTGAATTCTAGAAGACGAGCCACGCTCTCACACAGTTGCCGTGAAGCACAGCATTTCCCAGAAACAGCATGGGGATCGTGAAAGTAAAGTGGAACTAGACGTGCCATCCCTTTATTTTACCAGAAGTCTGATTTCTCTCTTTGTTCAGCTCTGCACAGCTGATATGGACAGACAATAGTGTCTAGACTGGATGATATAAACAATTCTAGTTCAATTGCTTTTAAAGTCTATTTCAGAATATAGACTTCACTGTTGACTTACTGTTGCATTTACGTCACGTCATCTCTTACAACCCTACTCCCTGGTCCCTCAAGGCTGCAGGTGACAGTAGCTCCTTACTATTGTTGATCAGAGCACTGCTTTGTCCCCAAGTGTCTCCTTTAATTTGCCCATAGCTTTGTAAACAGCTGTCTTATTAAAGTGTCCTCAGTTACCCCATCTGAGCATGTCCTCTGTTTCCTTCTAGACTCTGGCTGATACAGCTTCCCTTTCTTTTCTTTTCATAACACATAATTTTAAAAAAAGAAATAAGGGAATAAATTTAAGGCAGGTATCTAAGGACTCAGTTTCACTAGGAGTCTCATAAGTGGCTTTACTTGGTAAAGATCACTATAATCACTGTTAGTTATCATGCATCAAGTCTTGTATAGAAAAATCACGTACTTGATGATAATATGTGATTCATTCTTTCACAGTGAGTTCCAAAAATGTGAGGCAGATGATTTAAATCAGGTAATTATATTGTATTCAAGAATAAGAGGTAGAATACCTTAGCTCTTTAATAACTGCTGGAAAATGGATGAGGAGGGAGCTGTTACAAGTATCCCAAAGTACATCTATGTCTGAATAAAGTCAGTTTAGTTTATTGCAATGTACCCAGGTTGGTTTCTAGGATTGAGCAATGTACCATGATACCAGGAGATGGTATTATAACATTAGGGACACTGCAACTGGCCGAGGGCTCGCCAGGGGAACACCCTACCCGGTCTCTGCATCTATTTTGTAAGTCTAAAACGATTTCAAATTTTAAAAGTTAATTTAGTTTTTTTAAAACACCCAAGCTTATAAAAAATATGAAACTTTCTATTTTAGCAATTTTCATTATAAATCATTTAGCCTCTAACTCAGGTATTGATGTCTAAGAAATTAGAGTATTCTGAACAAAATTTAATTTTCAGAAATGTGGTTCTTAAAAGCAAGCTTCTTATAAACATCCACCAATCTTTTCTTTGTTCCTGCTTTATTTTTAGGCGACTTTTTAGGTTTTATACAATAAACATATTACTACTCTTATAAGAAAATAATATTGTATTTTATGATAAAAATCCTTTCAGTTTTAGATTAAAAAAAGAAACAACTCTTTGTTTTCTTTGGATAAATAGGCGTCCACCTCCACCTGCTCTTTCATCCTACAATGGTAGGTCATCACCTGTTTCCAGAAAGTTCCTTCTCAAGTATGAAGCTCTCAGTTCCCACTTTAGAGGCCACAGCTTCTGAGGAAGAGACTACTCCCAACACTGAAAAGAATCAAACCTCTCTTTCCTTCCCCACACCAATCCCACAAAGCCTTTTCCTTCGCCCACTGACAAAAACATGAAGCCACCTTTTATGAGGGTAGTTAGCATAGTGTCCTCAGCCTTGCCATGGCAGCTGGCATTTTGGTTCTTCCCGCCAACCACCCCTCCCGCCCAACACACACAGCTTTCCTCACAACTCCACCTATGTTGTAACTGCGAACTCACTTATGGCAGAGCTTCCCAAGAGGCTGCAGCCCCCAGGGTACACGTGTCGGAGTGCAAGCCCTCAGGCCGTAGGGAAGCTAGGCAGAGGTCTGCGGTGTCTGGGGCCTCCATGTCTGTGGCCAGCCTCAGTAAGCCTTACCCCATTCATCCCAGGTTTTCATACAAATATTATCATTTTCTCTATATATCATGATCCAAAAACTGTTGGGAGGTTCCATCTAAGATGGGCCTCATTAAGGTCCATTGTGACTGGAGGGCTTCCTGTCCACACAGTGACGCCCCCAGGCCATCAGGTGGCTCCTGCGGCCACATGAGCCAGGTGTGGCTCTCTGCAGACAACTCTGTGCTACCCTGATATCCAATGGAAGCCACTACTCCTTCTCTCTGCTTGGGAGTCATAAGCACAGCTCTCATCCCAAAGCTGCTGCCTACCAGTGGTGTGGCCCTGAGCCTCAGTTTCCTCAACTGCAAGGTCAAGAATGACAACATCTACTGTCAAACCACTGTGCAGAATAAGTGAGCAAGAAGGTGGCTGCAGCCAGCTCAGCCCCAGCACGTGGAGACATTTGTGGAGGTGCCTTCTCTTCCCTCCTTTGCCACTCTCTTCCCTTCCTCTCTTCCTGCCAGCTTTTGTGACATTTACTCAGCTGTTTCCAGCTTTAGTGGAATCAGACACTTTAAGCAATTTTAGCCAATAAGAAAGTTGGCGAGTGAGCTGACCAGTCACACCGTGCCATCTTTATTCTCCACATTTTAGGTTTGCTTTAGGTTATTTAGCCATTTCTTGTGCAGTCCACACGACACTGAGAGATGAATGGTTAATTAATAGTTCCCTACTACATTATATTCCATGGGGTCTTAATAGACGTCCAATCAAAAGCAGGGCGAGGATGCAGTGGTTAAATAAATTTGGCAAATGCTATGCTAATCCAAGATAAAGAGATTTCTTTCCTGTAGAAATTTTCAGACCGTCACTAAGCTAAAATGCACTGTGGATCACCAAGATGGGGCCATAATTCCACAGAAAATAGCTTTAAAAACCCTGGGTTAAATACTGCTGCTTGCATTTCTCAAAAATGTTACAAAATAGAATTGCCATATGATCCAGCAATCCCACTTCTAGATATACACCCAAAAGAACGGGAGTCGGGGACTTGAACAGATATTTACACAGCCACGTCGTTCACAATAAATAAAAGGTGGAAGCAACCCAGCGTCCACGGGTAGATGAATAGATAAACAAAATGTGGTATACTTGTACAATGGAATAGTATTGCCTTAAAAAGAAATGAAGAATGATACATATTACAGGATGGATGAACCTTGAAAACATTACGCTAAGGGAAATAAGCCAATCACAAAAGGACAAATATTGTATGACTCCACTTACATTAGGTGCTGAGAATAGTCAGATTCATAGATACAGAGAGTAAGTAGAATGGTGGGTGCCAGGGACTGGGGGAGGGAAGATGGGGAGTCTTTAAAGGGGACAGAGTTTCCATTTGGGAGATGAGAACCATTCTGGAGGTGGACATGCTGATGGTTGCAAAACAGTGTGAATGTACTTAGAGCCTCTGAACTGTACATTTTAAAAATGGTTAAAGTAATAACTTTCATGTTCTGTATATTTTATCACAATAAAAATATATGAATAAACCAAAAACATTGCTGTTGCTTATTGAGGCTTCAGGGAATTGCACAGGAAATATCATGGTCTTCTACGACTGAGTAGCACAAGTCATATTCCACATTCCTCTTTCCAACAAAGGAAGCAGATCGCCAATCCTTCCTTCCACACACACACACACACACACACAGTTAGGCAAACAAGGATGTAGGACAGAATGCTCAGGATACTGAGAGAAAGCTCAGGCATCATGCATTCATTCCCACTGTCAATGGTCATTATTGCTTTTCACTGCATAACTCCAGCCCTTTAATTTCTGCATGCATGACTGATTGTTCTTTTCTGCCTTCTCTAGAGTAACATGTGGTCATGTGCCTTGCAGCAAAGCCATGTTCACTTTCAAATGGAAGCTTTAAGAACTGGTGTGCACTTTGCCAATTTTCCTTCTCCTGCCTAAGCAGCTGTGGAAGCACAGACCTAGAGCCTCTCCTGACCAGGATGTGCCAAGGAAAACAGCATGCACAGAGGTCCCCACTGAACCGCAAATGGCATGTAGTGTGAGCAAGAAGCAAACCTTTGCTGTTTCAGGCTCTGAGAACTTGGGGTTCTTTCTTATCACAGCTTACCTAGCCTATTCTAACTGATCTGTTACCAAAGCTGGATCTGCTCTCCAGCCTTTGGCAGAGTGTTGTTGCCAAGGGAAGTAAAACCTTCTGTAGAAGATGGCTGTCAAAGAAGAAATTAGGCTTCTAGCATCTGAGATACACATCTGAAAACTGTGATTATTCATAAGAAACAACCGAGTCTAAACTGAACAGCCTCAGGCAGGAATGGCATATGAACAGAAGAGAATACCCATGGACAAGAGGAATTTAGACTGGACTAGGCTAAATGCTAGTTCCTCAGTCATGCTCCCTGTGGCTCACCAGGGAATGCCTGCTCCCGAAGTGACAGTGGGGACAGACTGGGACATTGAGATCATGGGAGTCTTTTTCAGCTCTCCCTCTTCTTCCGCACATATCCAATCACGCCAGATGCTCCAAAGGCAGCCCGTCCATAAGGTTGGCACCACCCCTATACTTCATCTGCTCCCTGTACTCCTTTTAGAGCCTCCCCAAATGCTTAGGGATATTTCCTGTGGGCCATCCCAGAGGACTGAGTGTGTCTGCATCTGACTGATGGTGATGACGATGGTGACGGAGGAGAAGGAGGGGAAGAACCTTAAACAATTTTAGACGGTGACTACCTGGTCAGTGTTGTTTTATGCCCAGCATATAGAGGCATCTAGTAAATGTTATTGAATGAATTGCAGAAAGTACTTTAATCAGGGAGCTGAGACGGGATTTAGAATGGAGTTGTCTTTCCCCCCGCCCCACGGGCTCCTCAGTGCAGCCTGTTGACATTGGTGGCTCCAGCTAAAGAGCAGTAAATGATGTAACTACTTATATCTCCATGAATCAACTGAGGTAGAAAACCAGAAATATTAGGTTGAACCATATAGCATTGCCAATGTTCATCTCATTTCTGGCCTGGATAAGTGACAATTTTTACGATTCAACCTAACAGTTGAACAATAGGTTAGGAAACCAGGCCCAGTAGCCCTCACTCTTACCAGTTGCTGACACAGCCAATACTCAGCAGAGGACGCCAGGGGCCGTGGGATGAGTGGATGAAAGCACAGAGCTAGCACCCATCTCCAGCACCGTGTGCATCCTGTAGATTTTGTCGCACGTCTCTCTGTCCTCTTCTAGCCACTGGCCGGGCTGCTGGACACGAAAAGCAGCCCCTCCTCCCAGAAAGGCTGAGGACCCTGCAACCGGAGGCACAAGGAAATTTGTAACTAAGAACATACTGTTGAGATACAGAAACAGTGAGCAGAAAGTGAGGAATAGGTAGAAACGCAGCCGACTGAGTCACAGCTAACGTTGGGGGGTGCAGACACACGCAGTACACATGGTAACCCCGTCAGTTCTCCTGGAGCCCTGCCAAGTGGGTACTGCCATGACCATCATTCCTTCTTACAAAGGAAGAAACTGAGGCACAGAGAGATTAAATAGTAATAAAGCGAGGATCTGGGATTTGGGCAGAGACCGCTTAGCTCTAAAACACAACTCCTCACTTCTGGGTTATAAGAAGGACCAATATTGGAGGGTGGGATATGTAGCTTTCCCAAAGGAAAAAAATCTAAATCAATGAAACGTTTTCCAGGTCCCCAAAATATCACTGGCCATATTATTTACTACCTCTGAAAGAATAGGTAATTAATTCCCAACGTAGCCTGAATATATTTAACAGTTTTAATGTGTCTCTTTGACAGTCTTGTGATGTATCGAATTCAAACATCTGTAAGAAAGTCCCCCTTGCCATTTTGTAATTGGCTTTTTTGCCGTAATTAACATTGCTTTGCCTTCCTCCTGATTCTCCATCCACGTGGATTGAATCACAGTGTTTGAGCCTCATTATTATGTCTCATTTTCCAAGCAATTTGTCATGTGCTTTGTTTATCATCCCACCATGGGAGAAAGACAGTAGGTCTTTCTGGTAGTTAATGTTGCACAAGAGGGCAATTGGTTTATGATCTGGAACAAAATTGTTGAGCTCATCCTTGTGGTCAGATGATAACAAAGCATTTCCGCTCTGCATTTTAAAAGGGGATTGTTCTCTGCTTTTTCCAACCTTACCGCCCTCGGCATCTCTGAGTGAAATTGACTTGAGCCACCAGCGTGTACTTTCTGACTCCCGCACCACAGGGCTTCCTGTGGCTCCTTCTCTTCCTCCCTCCCGCCCTCTCTGCCATCCCATCCTCTTCCTCCTTTCAGCCCTGCCTGGGGGGCTATTTCAGCCCTGAGTCATATATTTGAATTCCTATGGTGATCAGTAGCTTATGTTCCTGCAATCTCCCTTCTGGTGCTGTCTGGGGCATTTAACGGAAGTCTTGCGCTCATTTAACCTTTCCTGTGTTCCTGTGCTGCAACGCACACTCAGGTGAGAACCTTTCCGAGGCCAGGACTAAGGTCCAGTCTCTTTGCATGTCCCAGAGTACCTAGCACACTACCTTACCCATAGACGCGGGCCAAAGGGTCGCTAATTAGGGATTTGCTCCCCACCTTTGGCTCCTCTCTGTCTCGGTGCACCCCTGTCTTCACGATGAATTGATAGCATAGTTCCCACCCAGTCCAGCAAAGCTTTCCACTCTGCTATGAAATGAACCTTCCTACTTGCCCTCATCTCACCCTCACCTCGGCACCTGGGTTAGTTTAACAGTCTGCTCACTGGGATCCTGGTTCCCTGCTTGCACATCTGTAGGAGGGCCTCCACAGAGTGGCCACAGAAGTCCTTGTTTTGTTAACAGCTTTATGAAAATACAACTCACATACCATCTAACTCACCCATTTAATTGTGCAATTCAATGGTTTTCAGTACATTCACAGAGTTGCACAACCACCACCACAATCAATTTTAGAATATTTTCATTACCCCAAAAAGAAACCCTGCACTCCTTAGTCATCAACCCCTTCCTCACCTTCCCCAAGGCTCAGGCAACCACTAATCTGCTTTCTATCTCTGGATTTGCTTGTTCTGGATGTTTCCTAGAAATGAAATCATACAATAGGTGGCCTTCTCTGTCTGACTTCTTTCATTCAGCAAAATGTTTTCAAGGTTTATCTATGTTGTAGCCTTTAGCAGTTCCTCATTACTTTTTATTGCCAATTAATACTCTGTTACATGGATAGACCACATTTTATTGATCCATTCAGCAGTTGATGGACATTTGGGTTGTTAACATTTTTGACTATTGTGAATAATGCTGTTATGAACATTTGTGTACAAGTTTCTTTGTGGGCATGTGTTCTCATTTCTCTTGAACATACAAGGTATGATCAAAATATAATACTCCCCCTCACTTCAAATACATGTATCCCATCATTCTTGCCACTTTCTGAAGCAGTTCTGGAAGTCCTCTTTCACGAGTGTCTTCAGTTGCGCTGTCGTGGCTGTCTCCATATCCTGAATCATTTTGATTTGGGGGAAGAGCCAGAAATTGCACGGTGCCAGATCCAGTGAATAAGGTGGATGAGGACACACCGTAATGTTTTTATTTGACAGAAATTGCCATATATCAGAAGAGTCATACCAGAAATTGCCATACCATGGAGCCTTTCCATCATGATCACAAAATACAGGGAATGCTGCTGCCGAGTGCCAGCCAACAGAAAGGCAGGGATCTTCAATATGGGAAGTGGCATGTCAAACCTTAGCAATAGTGTGTGACAAGTTTTAACTTTTTCAGTGCAGTCAGCCAGGTATGAGCTACAGTTGAGTGAAGGTGTGTTTTAAAGTGTGCCATAAATCATCCTCCATCATGACAATGCTCCGTGTCACACATCACTTCTGGTATTAGCAATTTCTGTCAAATAAAAACATTACGATGTGTCCTCATCCACCTTATTTACCGGATCTGGCACCGTGTGACTTCTGGCTCTTCCCAAAGTCAAAATTATTCAAGACATCGAGGCAGCCACGACAGCACAACTGAAGACACTCATGAAAGAGGACTTCCAGAACTGCTTCAGAAAGTGGCAAGAACGATTGGATAAGTGTGTTCGAAGTGAGGGGAAGTGTTTTGAGGGGGATTAATGGCAATGTGTCTTTTACTGTAATAAATTCATTTTTATTTACACATTGACTATGTTGTTTGATCATATCTCATATACCTAGGAGCACAAATGTTGGGTCCCATGGTAATTCTAGTTTCAACCTGTTGAGGAACCTCCAGACTGTTTTCTAAGCAGCTGCACCATTTTACATTCTCACAGTGATCTATGAGAGTCCCAATTTTTCCACATCATTGCCAGCATTTGTTATTACCTGTCTTTTTCACCATAGCCATTAATCTAGTGGGTGTAAAGTGGGAGTTCACTGTGTTTTTGACTTGTGTTCCCTTTTGTATCAGTAACGATGTTGAACATCTTCTCATGATCAACATCGTTAGCTATTGGGGGAATGCAATTTGTCTTAGCCATTTCTAGATCTTCTTTGGAGAAATGACTATTCAAGTCCTTTGTCCATTTTTAATGGGGTTATTCATCCTTTTATTATTAAGTTGTAAGATATCTTTATATATTCGAGATATAAGCCCTTTGTCAGATGTATGATTTGCCAATATTTTTGCCCATTCTGTTTCCACAATCCTTTTACACACGTCTTGTCACTCCTCTGGTATTCCTTCCCACTAGAGCAGGCCCTTATAAGAACTTAGCTTTGATGAGCACCGATCTGAGCCGCCCCTTCCCATGACCAATCTGACCTTATTTCTTACTACTCAGCTCACTCACTCTGCTCCAACCACATAGGCCTTCTGGACAGTCCTGCCTCTGGGCCTTTGCATCTGCCATGCCCGCTTCCCCCAGATGTCTATATGGCTCCCTCCTCTCCTCCAAGTCTTCATTCAAACAACAGTGTCTCGGAGGAACCTTCCCTGCCTATCCCATATAATTGACTACCATCCCTCTACCCTGGAGCATCTTTGCTTTGTTTTTCTCTGTAGAGTTCTTCACCACGGCACACTAGCTATTATACTTACTGTCTGGCCACTTCCTGTCTCCCCCAAATAGGCTATCACTCCATAAAGTTGGGGTCTTACCTGTTTTATCTGCTGTAACCTCATCATCTACAATAGGTTCATAGGATTTGAAGTAATAACTGTGCTCCTGAAAACATGCAAGGAAATCAAAGTTCCAATCTTCAAAACATATTTTACGTTCAATCAAGGATCACATTTCTTAAAGTAAATATGTCCTTTTTACTATATGTCCTTAGAAAAAGAGTTTCTTTCAGACCTTTTTATATTTTCTCATATTTTTTTTTATTTGTTTTATTTTCCACAGAGTGCAATCAAACCACCCCAAAGAGGTAAACACAGCAATCCAAAAAAAAGTGGAGGAGGAAGAAAATGAACCTATAAGACAGAAAAGGAATCTTAATTTCCCTCATGCTATGGAAGGGAATGATGGTGTTATAGTCTTGCCCGATGCAGAAAACCAATTATGAGAGTAAACAGAAGTGGTTTTCTGCCTCGTGGTTCAGAATCACCTCTGATATGGTGTTTTTCTTCCCATAATTTGGAAAGCAAACCAATAAAGCAATTTTATCCTCTCAATTTACTTATGTTTCTTTCTGCCATCATTTAAACTGAACCCAGCAGCTGGATGAATTCCATAATTTTACGGTAGATGGACAGCTGCAATCCTTTGACTAGGACACCAGCCATTTCCTGCTGCTGTGTATAAATAAACACCCAGAAAGCTGCCCGTAGGCCCATGTCTCCTCTCACCAGTCCTTGATGTATCTTGACTTTATTTGTTCAGATTCTGTCTCTCTAACTCTGTAACAAAACCTCACATCACATCATCAATGTCCTGTCTTCCAAAGAGAGAAATCTTTCAAGTCACCACCTGCACTGTGATCGTCTGGCCCAAGATGTCATCATTTATTGCTGGGTTATTACATCAGCCTCCTAACTGGTCTTCCTGCTTCTCACCTTCTCCTAAGTACCAATGAGTAAGCAATGCTACTCCCCACAAAAGAGCCAGAGTGACCCTCTTAAAGCCCAAGTCATATCATGTCACTCCTCTGACCCAAACTCTCCATGGCTTCCATTTCATTCCAAGAAAAAGCCATCGCCCTGGCAGCAGCTGCACCACCCACACATATCCAACCCCTCTGGTCTTGCTGTCCCTGAGATGTGCCAGCCACACTCCCACCTCAGGGCCATTGCACTTGCTGCCCCTTCGTGTGGAACATTCTTTTTCCAGATATCTGTCTGTCCCCTTTCAGGTCTTCATTCATGACACCTTTTCCAGTGAGGCCTTCCCTCATCATCCTATTTAAAATTGAAACATCTCCCCCTGACCCCAACACCCCTGCCTAACTTATTACATATTTCACTTAGGCAATTAATCGTCTGTGTCCTCCTCCCCACTGGCTTGTCAGGAAATGGGGGCAGGGTTTTTTTAATCTATTTTGTTCACTGCTGTTTCCCTAGACACGCAACATTTGTTGAATGAATGCATTACATGAATGAATGCATGTTGGCTGCCTATGCAGGTAATAGCTATAATAGCTCCTGAATAGCTTTCCCAGGACAGTGGAAGAAGACATATCCTCATTTCTCTTGGTTATATACCTAGGAGTGGAATTGATGGGTCCTTTTGGCAATTCTATGTTGTACCTTTTAAGGACTTTCTAGACTGTTTTCTAAAGCAGATACATTATTTCACATTTCCACCAGCAATCTATGAGGGTCTCAATTTATCCACATCCTTGCCAATATGTGTTACCATCTGTCTTGGGTTGTAGCCTGGTGGGTGTGAAGTCGTATCTCACTGTGGTTTTGATTTGCGGTTCCCTGTGGATAGAATCTGCCAGGCTGACATCAAAGGGACATAGGGAGATAATCAGAAAAGCCTCTAGGAACCTGGGCTCAACTCCAACACCTTCAGCCAGAAGAAAGCATGAGGCAAAGCCAACCATGAAGAGGCCAGAATGTAGCCCAATTCTCTTCTGTGGAATCATCAGAAAACACCAGTGGGAACTAAAGAAGACCCAACTGGGGTAACAGGCCCACACCCCGCTTCTTTCAAGCTTCACCTTTTGGAGTTGGGTGAGTTGAACGTATAGGTTAAGGGTCTTCCAGTGAACAACTCCTATCTGAATGGTGAGAATGGTAAAGGTTTCATTGGAAACACCAGTCTTAAAACGAATTCAAAAATCTCTAAGCCAACAAAAGTCCTATTTGTCAGGCATGCTTTGGCCTCAGCAAGCATGTCATCTTTCAGAGGTTACCTTCATTGGGCATTGAGGGACTTATAGTGGGCTTCAAAATTAAGAGGATGAGGGAGGAACTAAAATGAAAACTGCTCATATTAATATCCCTGTCCTGCCCAGAGCGGGAGGGCAGTCAGGCCTCCCTTCCCTGCAGTTACTTAACTAAAGGAACCACCAGAATTACCCACAAGCCCTGTTGATTAAAGAAAACTTTGCCTTCACCTTCCTGGTTGATAGGTGGTACTTACTTCCTTCTGCTCCATTGATGTTAGACCTTGGGAAGAAGCCTCCAGCCAAGACGGTAAACTGTCCCAAAAGAAGAGCTCACTGAATGAGCCGCTGCCACCATAACAGTCGATGGCAGACAGCCCCTGCCCGTCTCTGCCTCAGCCTCCCTGCCGCCCTCTGCAAGAGGACAGAAACAGGGAAGGGGGAGTAAACTACAGGAATGATAATGAGCATTACGGGTCTTACTTGACACTTGTCCTGAGGGTCAGTACAAACTGCTAAGGTTCTGTGAGCCAGACCAGTGTGACAAGGCTCCTGGGTCCTCATAACTCTGCCTGTCCCTTTATTTTTCTAATAATTATACCCCACTGTGTTTTCATTTCACTGTGCCTGGGCCAGCATCTTCTCTCCATAGTGAGCTTGGAAACTCTTCAGGATTTTTTTTATCACTCAGGCATCTTGTCATTCTCTGTTTTTTCCCTCAGAGTGCCCACCGGGCCCAGCGCCAGCTTCCCAGTGGGTGTCCAGCAAATCTTTGGGGAAGTAAACCCACCAATATCTCCACCTTCCCCCTTGAGAGTCTCCTATGATATGTCGTAGAAATGTATGGGAATATATGTAGAGTTGGGAGCAGCATATTTTCAAATGAAGCCTATAAAACAAACGGGAGCTGAGGCAGTGGGTCGTTCCAGTATGGATGGGCTGGAGCCCCATTTCCACTAAGCTTGAGCCCTCAGCTGGTTTCCACGCAGCTATTTTCCAGGTACCTCTAAGCATCCCTCCACTTCCAGACAGCAACTCAAGGTAAGTCCTTATCTTCTTGCCTTTAAAGAATCTGAGGTTCACAGAAGCCACATTATTAGCTTAATTTCAAAAGACAACTTGGTTTGGAGGCTGGCACAGGCTTTTAGCCTACCCTCGCAGGCCTAGCTCCCTGAACCACAATAATATTTCTTTTTTCTTTTTAAAGAGCTCTATCATCTCTTGCAAAAGTCTAACTTAATACTCAACAATGAGAAAAAGCAAACAACCCAATTCAAAAATGGACAAAAGGCTTGAACAGACATTTTTCCAAAGATAATATACAAATGGCTAATAACCGCATGAAAAGATGCTCAAACATCACTAATTGTTAGAGAAATGTAAATCAAAACCACAATGAGATACCATCTCACCCATTAGGGTGGCTACTATTTAAAAACTCAGAAAATGACAAGTGTTGGCGAGGAGGTGAAAAAATTAGAATATTTGTGCACTATTGGTGGGAATGTAAAATGGTGCAGCCACTGTGGAATACAGTATGACGTTTCGTCAACACATTAAACATAGAATTACCATGTGACCCAGGTATATGCCCAAAAGAATTGGGAGCAGAGTCTGGAAGAGATAATTGTACACTGATATCCATAACAGCATCATTCCCAACAGCTCACGTGGGGAAGCAACCCCAGTGTCCATCAACAGATGAACAGATAAGCAAAGCAAGGTCTGTAAACACAATGGAAAATTACTCTGCCTCAACAAAGAAAGAAATTCTGCAATATGCTACAATAATGGATGAACCCTGAAGACATTAGGCTGAGTGAAATAAGCCAGGCACAAAAAGACCAAATACTGTATGACTCCACTTATATGAGCTACTCAGAGGAGTCAAAATCATAAAGACAGAAAGTAGAATGGTGGCTTCCAGGGGCTGGGGACAGAGGAGAATGGGGAGTTAGTGTTGAACAGGAATAGAGTTTCCATGTATAGAGTGTTTCAAGATAAAAAGAGTTACGGGAATGGCTAATGGTGAGGGTTACACAACAGTGACCATGTGAAACCACTAAACTGTATTCTTAAAAATGATTCAGATGGTAAATTTTATATGTGTATTTTACCACAATAAAAAAAGCACAACGAAAAGCCTAACTTGCTCTTCGAAGGCTGTGTCTTTCCTACTCACACTAATATCCCTCTGCCTCATGGTCTGCAGCCTGTTCGTTAGATCCATGGAGTGAGCTCGACAAATACGGTGAACACATAAAAGCTGCTGGAGCCATGTCGGAGCAGGAGTCCTGAGTGGACTCACAAATTATTTAGACAAGTAAGCGCAGCACAGGAGTAGGGGGTGGGGGGGACATGACGTTGAGCTGGGCCCTCAGCAGGTCGAATGAAGCAGCTGTCCTTATGCCTTGCTTTCCTCCTTCAGTGTCCTTCAAATTTATTCTCCCTACTGGACATTCTTTCTCTTATGTCCTAGATCTTGTTTCGTGGGGGAATTAAATCACACCTGGGTCCTTGAATTGACCACCTGCCAGGTAATAAACATTTTAAATTTTTGGCCTGGTATAACATGGCTGAGAGTGTGTTTTAAACAGATATTCACTCCGGGTCTGCGCCAGCGGCTGGTGATGGTTGCCATGGAGCCAACTGTGCTGGTGGAGACCAGACGCCAGCAGGGAACCCTTTTGTTTCACATTCAGTCAGATCCCTCAGCAGAAAGTCTGCGGGCACTTTGCCTTGGCCACTCCTGCCCACCTCAGGGGTCCTGCCTCCCCAGGTGCAGAACAGGGCATGTACGCAAAGGAGCAAAAGTCAACCACAGCCTTGTCTGAAGGAGTGATTGTCCCAAGGGAAAAATTTGCGTTAAGGAGTCCGTATCTTACCCCATGGAAAATCCAGGGTCCTGTGAGTCAAGCAAATGAACTGCATCCTACTTTGAGTTTGATATCAGCTCGTACATTGTGCAAAAAAGTACGGAGTTGCCTGTTTTTGTCACTTCTCCGGGGAGATCTTAGGGCAAAAGTCATTTCCAAATCACAGTTCTATCTTTTCCGAACCAGTTATATAAACATTGTTAATGTAGAGGAATCCTCTCTGGGCTCGAGCTGCGCGCTGAGGATCTGGCTCATTGATGGGCCAGCGTTGCTGGGGACCTACCAAGCGTTCCCACGCAGGCTGGTGATGCCGTCATAGGAAACTTGTTTCTAACCCAGCGCGTTTTGGTATGAACACTTCCTCTGGTCCACAAATGCATTTCTCTGTTTCTCTCTAGCTGCTTAGCCTCCCAGTACTTTGCCTGTTGTACTCATTCGGCTCTGAGAGCAGTTAGTTCTTGATGTTAGGCTCTCTCCCTGACACAATGAGCATCCACAAATGCATGTAAGAAACAGCCACTGAGGCTCAGCCTGGCTTCTCACTGGGTGGGATGTTTGAGACCACAGTACTGATGGTTTCACTGCACCTGAATTTGGGCCATGTGCTCTAAGAGAAACAAAATCCAAAATTTTTCATAAAGGTTCAAAAGTAATTCTGTGAGGGAAAGATGGTCTTTTCAACAAATGGTGCAGGAAAGGCTCGGTATCCACAGGCAAAACAAAATGACCCTGACGAACAATCACAGCTTTTACACAAATGAACTCAGAATGGACTATGGAGTTAAAGGTAAGATGTAAAACTATAAAGTTTTAGAGGATAAGACTAGAAAACTTTCATGATTTAGGGACAGGAAAAGAGATCTATACATGATGTCAAAAACATAATCCATAAAATGATACATCAGTAAATTGGACTTCATTGAAATTAAAAAAAAAAAAACAAACAAACAAAAACACACACATGACTCTGTGAAAGGTCCCATTCAAAGGATGAGAAGACAAGCTAAAGTCTGGGAGAAAAATATTTGCAAACCACATATCTGACAAAGGAACCATATTTAGAATATATAAAGAACTCTCAAAATTCAACAGTTAAAAAAAAAAAGAAAACAGGCAAAATACATGAAAAGATATTTCACCAGAGACGATAGGGGTGGCAAGTAAATATATGACAAAATGCTCCATATCATTAGTCATCAGAGAAATGCAAATTAAGACCAGGATGGGCTATCACTACAGACCCACCAGAATAGCCAAAAGGAAAAAAATAGCGACAATATCAAATGCTGGCCGGAATATGGAGAAACTGGATATTTCATACATTGCAGGTAGGTTTGTAAAACGGTACAGCCATTCTGGAAAAGTAGCACTCCTGAGCATTTATCACAGAGAAAAGAAGAAATGTCCATACAAAAGTCTGTAGTTGAATTATCATAGCAGTTTTATCTGTAACAGCCAAATACTGGAAACAGCCAAAATATCCCTCAGTGAGTGAACAGTTAAACAAACTATGGTCCATCCACAGCTGGAATACTCCTCAGCAATGAAAGGGGGTGAAATATCGACACATGTAACAACTTGGATGGATCTTAAGGGCATGATGTTGAATGAAAAAAGCTAATCTCAAGAGGTCATTTACTGTATTATTTCATTTGTGTACTTGAAAGACAAAATTATAAAGATGGAAAACAGGTTAGTGTTTTGCAGGGTTTAGAGGTGGTGGAGGGGATCTGGGAGAAGTGACTAGAAAATAAAAGCATGAGGGGGACCTTAGTGTGGATGGAACAATTTTGTATTTTGATTGTGGTGCTGGTTACAGGAATCTACATACACATATGATAAAATGGCATAGAACTGCACACACACCTTGCACCAGTGTCAGTATCCTGGATTGGACATTGAACTATAGTTATGTAAAATGTAACCACTGGGGAATCTGAGTAAAGGGTACATGGAATGTCTCTGCACTCTCTTCACAACTTCCTGTGGATCTATAATTATTTAAAAATAAAAATTTAAAAGTAACCCCAACCTTAATATTTAACTAATCTGGAAGCATGAGGGACCTGTAATGAAATACAGGAACATATGAGGAATATGGTACTACTTATATTGCCTTAGTAGAGACTTGGGAGGTCAAAATGCAGGAACTCTTCTGCTTGCAGTCACACAAATTCTGGAAACACAGCCTGCCCCATTAAAGAATGACAGGGCGTAGAGCTTTGACTTATGGTGATCACAAATCCAACTCTTATTTTAATAGCTGTGAGCCACGGGCTCACGGCCATGGGGCTGTTTTGGCTCCCTGACACTGCCTGAGCTCACAGCACCTGTACAGCCTCCGAGGGGATATCACCTGGCCAGGTGGAGCTGTTCCCAGCAGGTCCACATGAAGTGGTGCGCCAGCTGGGGAGCCTTGTGGAACTCCACTTCGCAAGGGGCACTAAACATCATTGGAGATATATTTCTCCGAAAATGAGGGAAATTAAGTCAATTTATCAGAATTTTTCCCAAAATGAGGAGCATGCATGGCTGAAAAGAGTTCTTGGATACGTATTTAGGGGACAGGGAAGGGAACGTGACACCCAGGTGCAGGTACACTGCTAAGTGGCCTGGGTCGCTTCATCCACAGGATTTCCTTGTACAGATTTGGGAGTGTTGGGTACCAGGACAGAATCCGTTGAGACTACTGAGGGGAACTCAAGACTATAACAGGAGACTCTCTTCCTCTTCCCTTTCCTGAAACTGTGCTGAGCCCCCCCCCCCCCAAAACAGACCTGCTCATCAGAGATCACTGACTGAACCTAACACTGGCCTAACAAGGATGGAGCAGAATCTGGAGAGGCCCAGTATGTCCGGGCTGGTCTGTGCATGGTTTACAGAGCAGCAGTAGGTTTGTGATAATGACCAAGGGGAAAACAACAGGCAATTAAAACCCAGAACCAGGCTTCCAAGTCAGCTTTTATTCTCAAAACATGCACTTGTCATCTGTTATCGCTCTATTAAATACTTGCACTTCTGTATTGTTTTGGAACTGCAGCTATGTCTTATAAATAACTTACAGTGTGAATTGTGTCTTCTAGTCCTTTATATTTCCACAGTAAGCTCCTGTATGAGCCTATGGCTGCCAAAACAAATTACCATACACGCGGTGATCTAAAACAACACAGATTTACTGTCTTACAGTTACAGTTCTAGAGGTCAGCAGTCCTCAACTCAAGGTGTTGTTGGGGTTGAGTTCCTTTTGGAAGTTCTAGGACAGAATCCATTTCCTTGCCTTTTCTAGCTTCTGGAAAGTGAATGTGTCATGAATAACAACTGAAATCATTGACATAAGATTAATAATACTAAGATGTGGCCACTCCTTCAGCCCTCAGCCAGCCCTGATGGTGTTCAAGTGATCTTGTGATGTCCTATTATCCTCGAATCAAAATCATTCTAGAGACTACAAATCCAAGAACAAAGTATCTGTGGGACTCCTTCATTCTGAGGCTGTGAGGGAGAATCTGTTCCCTCCTCTCCCTTAGCGTCTGGTGCGTTGCTGGCCATCTTTGGCGTTCCTTGGCTTGTAGATGCATCATGTCAGTGTCTGCCTTCATCGTCACGTGGCGTCCTCCCTGTGTGTGTTTCAAATCATGTTTATTTTCAAAAGATATTCAATGACCTAGAAAAATGTTTAGAACTTAATGCTGAATTGTAAAATAGGCAGGCAAACAGTTGTCTGAACCCAACTTTATAAAACTAATAATGGGTATTCATTTTTTAAAGGTTAAAATAAAATACAAGAAAAAGAGCAGTGTTTATGCGTGGCTTATTTTAACACTTCTATTTCCTAAATTTTTGACTGAGTGCAAGTCTTACTTTTACAATAACAAATGAAATAAAACAAGTGTGGGAGAAAATCCTTTAAATCAGAGGATCTTGTGCGTGTGAGGAATATGTGGAGGTTTTCCACTTAATAACAACACCCAGGAAACCAGTTGGCTCAGCAGTTAGAGTGTGGTGCTCATAATACCAAGGTCGCCGGTTCGAGTCCCATATGGACCAGTGAGAAGCAATTGCTTGAACTTGGAGCTCAGCCCCCCGGGGGCAGCCAGTTGGCTCAGTGGTTAGAGTGCAGTGCTCATAACACCTAGGTCACCTGTTCAGTTCGATTCCCACATGGGCCAGTGAGAAACAACGGCTTGAGCTTGGAGCTGAGCTGCACCCTTCACAACTAGATTGAGAAAAACAATGACTTGACTTGGAGCTGAGCTGTGCCCTCCACAACTAGATTGAAAAACACTGTGTATATATACCACAACTTCTTTATCCATTCATCTATCGAAGGACATTTTGGTTGTTTCCATGTCTTGGCCACCGTAAACAAAGCTGCAATGAACATTGGAGCACATGTGTCTTTATGGATAAATGTTTTCAGATTTTTTGGGTGATACCTAGGAGTGGGATTGCTGGGTCATATGGTAATTCTATTCGTAATTTTTTGAAGAACCAACAGACTGCCTTCCATAACGGCTGCACCAGTCTGCATTCCCACCAGCAGTGACAACATGGATGGATCTTGAAAGTATGATGCTAAGCGAAATAAGTCAGACAGAAAAGCAGAGAACCATATGATTTCACTGATATGTGGTATATAAACCAAAAACAACAAAAGAACAAGACAAACAAATGAGAAACAAAAACTCATAGACACAGACAATAGTTTAGTGGTTACCAGAGGGTAAGGGGGGGTGGGGGGTGGGAGATGAGGGTAAGGGGGATCAAATATATGGTGATGGAAGGAGAACTGACTCTGGGTGGTGAACACACAATGGGATTTATAGATGATGTAATACAGAATTGTACACCTGAAATCTGAAATCTATGTAATTTTACTAACAATTGTCACCCCAATAAATTTTTTTAAAAAATAGATAAAATAAAATAAAAAAGAAATACAACAACTTGATATCCTGGATAAAAACACTCTTCCCCAATATTCCTCAATAAAAAATTTTTTAAAATTACAACACCCACCACAATAAGCACTCACTTTGTGCCAAGCGATGCTCTCACAGCTCTGTATGTGTAACTCACTTTACCCGCACTAAATAAAGCTCTGTGAGGCCAGCGCCTCTTTTATGTCCATTTCACAGATGAGGAAAGAGCAGTGTGCAGTGTGGTCAGTAGGTCCAGGTTGATTCAAGGCTCAAGGTCACGACCTCAGGTTCTGTGTACTTGCAAATCCATCTGGTTGAATTCAGTTTTTCCAACACAGGTTGACCTCAGCACAATTACATGCATTTTGTCTGTTTGGTGATGGGCCATGGAGGGAACTGATATGTTTTGTTTTTGTTTTTTTTTCACTTCTCTGAGTTGAGTTGGTTATGTTTTCATTTCTATGGTATCCAATAAATACGTCGACTGCGCTTTTCACTTTTCAACCTTAAAAGTGTTTTGTTGAATCCTGCCTTGCCATTGTTTTATCCTAAAAAACACCATGGCCGTGATTGAGCAGGAGTTTCAGCTCCTTGGTCTCTCCAACTCTTCTGTGAAAGGAAGCAGTGGGAGGGAAGAACTAACCTCAATCCCAGCTCAGGGGTTCCCAGTTCTGCTGCAACCTAGTGGTGAGACCTTCCTTGCCATTTACTCTGTCTGTAAAGTGAGGTGTCCCAGGTAGACTTCCACCAGCTCCTTTCGGTAAGTGGTAGAGCTCAGCCAACACTAGCTTCTAGATCCAGCTTCAAATTCACCTAGAACTTAGGGTCATTCTTTCTCCTGTGAAGGACTAGGCAGCAGTGGTTATCCTCACATTGTCCCATCCAGGCTTTGCCTGGGGAGCTGACTTCCACCCCACTGGTTGGTTAGAATTTCTAAATCAACTATCCTTTTGCTCACCCCTTGAATGCCTCATGTAAAGAGCTGACTGAGGGCTTGGTGTCTGTATCTATGCCCCATTTTTTGGACCAACCACAGGTTCTGGAACATTCTGCAGATGCTCACTGCAGCCACCTCTCACTCCAGGTTTCTTTATCCCCTTTCAGACTCAGCGTGAAAGCCCAGACACATCCTTCCACAGGAGACACAGTGCTAGACTTTCTGCCACTACCCGTGATTTCCTCCTTTAATTATAGTGAACCGTTGAGCAATACCAGTCCGAACTGCTTGGATCCATTTATCCATAAATTTTTTTCAATAAGCACCCGTACTGTTTTCAGTTGCAGTTGGGAGTCTATGGATGGGGAAGGCTGTCGGTATGCATTGTCCTGTGCCATGTGATAGAAGGCACTTGAGCGTCCACGGATTTTGGTATCTGTGGGGGTCCTGGAAAAAAATCCCCCCATGAATATCAAGGGACAACAGAAGTTTTGGGAGAGTCAAATAGTATACACGCATTTTTTACTGTGTGGGGGTCAGCACCCTTAACCCCTGAATTATTCAAGGATCAACTGTATTGCAAAATATAGACCACAACCCAGGAGGTAAAAGTTGCGATCGTTTGGAAAAGTCTTTAGAATTTCAGACCGCACTTCATGTCTGCTGCTCTCTCTAAAGGCAAGAGGGCAATGTAAAGAAATCAGCTGATGGCGGCTGGTAGCTTCTGACCAGACCCTGGACACAACCCTGTGGGGGAAAGAAGCCAGACAAGACTGGAAGGAAGAGTGAGGCACAGAGTGACATGGGGATGAGGGAGAGGAAATTTCCAGACAGTGCTGGGTCCCAGAAACACAGACATGCACAGCACATGATGGGTGTGGGGTTTCTGCACCCGATTATAGGAGAACCTGCCTGGCTCGTCAGCACAAGCCTCCCTGACAAAGCCACGCTAAGTGTCCTGAGTAGAATGGTGTCCCCATAAGAGAGATGCTCAAGTCCTCCCCCTGGTACCTGCGTGTGTGACCTTATTTGGAAATAGGGTCTTTGCAGGTATCATCAAGTTAGGATGAGGTCATACTGGAGTAGGGTGGGCCCCACTACGTTGACTAGTATCCTAATAAAAAGAGGGAAGTTTGGACACAGGCACAGACACAAAAAGGAGAACTCTATGGGATGACAGAAGTAGATATTGGAGAGGTACATGGACAAGCCAAGGAATTCCAAGGATTGCTGGCAACCACCAGAAGCTGAGAGAGAGTCGAGGAAATAGCTTCTCGCTCAGAACCTCCAAATGGAACCAACCTGCTGACACCTTGGTCTTGGACTTCTAGTCTCCAGAACTATGAGAGAATAAATTTCTGTTATTTTAAGCCACTCCATTTGTCGTGAGTTATTAGAGAGTTTCTAGGAACCAAAGACTCTAAGAGTTGAGTCTATTTCATAGTCACCTTCCAACACGGGGATCATGCCTTTCCCACTGGCGATGAGCCAAGGTGTATCTGTACTTTCTTGCTAAAAGATCAACACATCTGAACACCTCAGTCTGTTATCAAAGACTTGGTCCAGATTCACCAGACTGAAAGTACCCGCACACCTCATCGCTACCCGGACCGTAAGAAAATCTGTAATTAAACCTTCTGAGGCAAAGGGCTGTGATCCTGTTTTGAGAGAATTTTCAAGATAAAGTTCCCCAACCACTTGAGATATCCTTTCCAGAGAAACTGTGCTTCAGGCAAGTTCTTCCTTGAACCAATAATTTTATGTTCATCTTCACAGGGTACCTTCAGATAGCAGAAGATAGAAGTAAGTCATTTCTCTCCAGCTTGAACAAGCCCTGGCCTCTGAACTCTACTGAATAGCCCTTTCACCAAGGTGGTTGAAGTCTCTGGAACTTCTCCTGGGTTTTCCTGACCCCCCTTTAAAGTCACATATTTGGCTAACATCCAGCATAATGCAAAATGTGTGATCATAAGATGAGACAATTTCTACATGACCTTAAGGGAAGAAAATTATTTTGTTTTAGAGTTTCCCACCAGACTCATTTTTTAAAGTGGTAGCAAAAAAAAAGAAAAAATCACTACTCTGTTTTTGGTAGGGCAAAAAGAAAGCTGAAGGGTAATAGAGTAGAAATGTGGGAATTAGGCCACTTTTATTAGGTTAAATTTGTATGGGGCATGAAAGGGGAATGCTGAGAGCTTCTTGGCAAGGCTCTCTGTTCTCTCGTAAAGGCAAAATGGGATGGCTTGCCTCATGACTCAGCGATATTCACAGCCCATTTCTGAGAATGTGCATCAAAACTATTTCAAACCTTAAAAACTTATTACCACCTAATGGTATTTTCATTAAGGAAAATTTCCATAGTATTCATCACAGTGGTAATTAGATATTTACCTCTTCTCTTAACTCAAAATAAGGTTGAATTAATTGGAAACAGTATGCTCCATGGCCAGGAGCATTATTTGTTTTAGAGAGAAACTTATAGAAACGGAAGTTTTAGTGTGAGACTTATAGAAACAGAAGTTAATGGGGGAGAGGTGCTTTGTCATTTCATAAAAACTCGGAAATAGAGTGATTCTAATCTAATCTAATATCAAGTTTCATTCTAGACTTTTTATGTAAACCAGGGGTTGGCAAGCACTTCCTGTAAGGTCCAGATAGTAAATACTTTAGCCTCTGCAGCCTGTGGTCTCTGCAGCAACAATTCACCTCTGCGACTGTAACAGGAAAACACCACAGATGGTGCATAAAAGGCAGGTGCATCAGCACAGGAAGAGTTGGAACAAGAACAACCAAGGCAGGAATGAGCTGGCTGCGAAGTCCAATGATACGATAAAGAATAATGAGTTTCTACATGAGGAGTAATTAAACACTCAATAGGGCATTGTTTTTCTTGTGTTGGCCAATAAGGTTAGTACTTTATTCAGTACAACGAGATGGAAATATAGTACTGTGTTGGCTGCCTTACAAAGCTTAATCTTCCCAAACACTATTTCTAACCAGTTTTCAGCCCTAATGCAATGGCCAATGAAGATACTCAAAGACAAACAATAGAAGTCATGGTTTATTTTTCTCATATTTCTTCTATCCAACCAACTCAGCAAATTCAGATCTATCATCCTTAATAGACTAGGTAGAAAGAAGAGAACTTTGTATGCACAGCCCACAAATAAATATGATGATGAAACTTTGGATACTAGGCTAAGTATTAAGAGTTTATTTTCTTTTCTTCCTAGTTTTCCCTCAATTTAGAAAGTAATTCATAGGTGAAAGGATATCATGCAATGATGTGAGAAAACTAGAAATCGTCACCTTGTTGCTCAAGCAGTATGTCACACTGTGATGCAATCACAGATGATCGAAACCTAATATAGTCTTCTACGTGATGTAATTAATCCAGAAAACATTAATAGAAAGCAAATTTTGTTGACGAATCATGACATCAACTCAGAGGGGCTAACCCTTGAGCCCTTGTAATTCATGACTCTATAAAGACAGCCAAAAATGTTGAGTATAATTCTAACAATAATAGAGGAGATCCAAAAACAAGTCAGTCATTTACTACTTAATAGATTTATCCAACTCTTATACCAGAAATATTTTCAATTTTGAGAAGAAAATGTCCTTTGGCATTAAATAGCAACATTAATTTAAAATACTCTATTAATACTAAGAATAAATCACATTATATAATAACTATTAAAAGACTAGCTAGATATGTGATAGTTAGCAGTTAGGCATGATATAAAGCATTGTAGTATATCTGACTGTAGAAATACATCAAACCATTCAAGTGATGAGAACTTTAATTACACAACTAGTCCTCAAACCCTCTGCACTTCTGGAAGACAAGGCAGTCACGGTCACTTTGGTAGGGGAAGCAAGAGGGTCAGGAGCCAGATCCTAGAAGCTTTGGCCTAGAAATGACTTCCATTACTTCCTTCTTGGGTATGGTGGTCAGGAACCCTGTCTAAATGAGCACGTAGACAATGGGTGAGCAATAATTACAAAAGGTGCTGTTGTAAATACCAAGTAGAAGTGAAAAAGAAGTTGTTGGTTTAGCAGGTGAATTTGACTCTGGAGCATAGGAGAGAGATCAAGGAGAAATCAGCTAAAGGGAGGAGAGGAGGAGAGAGGGAGAGAGAGAGAGAGAGAGAGAGAGAGAGACAGAGACAGAGAGACAGAGAGAGAGAGACAGAGAGAGAGAGACAGAGAGACAGAGACAGAGAGAGAGAGACAGAGAGAGAGACAGAGAGAGAGAAGTCCAAAACCCAACTAACTGCCCACCTGAATATCATTTGGGAGACATGGCTTAACAATAGCGATGATTAAAAAACAAAACCTGAAGATCTTTGGAGACACAGGATGAAGCATCCAAGAATAAATTTTAAACTAAATTGGATGAATAGAATTACGTTTTTATGGAAAGGGAAATGATATTTTGTTCTCTTCTAATCTGTCCAAATTACAGTTGGTATACTATATTCAGATCTGCATAATGAGGGGGAAAGACACTGGGAAAATTTAGAACATATTCAAACTGAATACATCAGCCACAGCATTGCCGTTCTCTTCGGTGGCTCAGAATATGGTGAGAGAAAGAATGCGTGTGAGTGTGCAAGGGTACATGCACATGAAAGTGTAAGTGTGTGTATGTGAGAGAATGTGTGTGCGTGTGTGTTTCCTAGGTTACCAGTGTCTTTGTTTCAGTTCTTCAGAGAAGATGTGGAACTTTCGCTCGCCTTCCCTTATGATAAACACAACCATGGCCTAGGAGGATGGAAACCTTGTGATTTGCATCCACTTTGATCACAGTCAAGGAACAGGGAACCTCTCAGAGGACCTTAATTTAGAACACGATTCTGAACCTCTTCTGACATAAGTAATCTATCGGGTGAATTATTTTATTTTGACAGAGAGACATACGTCTCACTGATACACTGATGATATCTAAATTGCTAGAAGTTAATCTTGGGTTAGTGAACTGACCTTAGGTACAAGCAAAACTCAGCTGCCGTGATGGAAAGTGTGTCCTTGGCTTGGTTTTGCAACCTCAGCAGCCAGAGGGACAGCAACCAGCCTGGATGATTTTCAGAAGAGTAATTGTAACACTATTTCCACCAATAGTATATTCTTCTGTCAGAACAACTTTTCCTCATGTAATTTTCAGTGTAATACAAATTAAATTGGAACGAGTAATAAAATTTAATATTGTTGAGCCATGGATGAAAAGTAATAAGTTTTCTAAAATTGACTAAACACATAGACTTTATTGAAAGACCACATCTGTCACTGTTAATACCAACAACACGTGGAAAGGATGTTGATTGCCTGCATGACAGCAACTTCTCTGTGACCTCCTCTTTCTAGCCAAGCCGGCCTCCAATATAGAGGCCACAAATGCCAGAGACAGACTTTCTCAGCTAGGATTAGGCGTATTACCCATTGTTCTAGTCAATGAGATCTAAGGGAACTTCTGCAGAAGAGATTTCTAGAAAAAAATTTCCTCCATGAGGATAGAGAAGAGACTGTGACTACTGTTGGTTTTTTAATCTTCATTTTTATTCATTTTAACCTAAATGTGCCCACAAGATGTTCTGGGTCAGACTCGGATTCCTTATTAAATACATTGTGGTATAGAATATGCGCCCGCCTTTTTGGCCCAGGGCTTACCCAGGAGTCAGCATAATGGCTGACAGGAATTTTTCCTACACAGGAGTTCTGATACCCCATAGGCGAGGGACATAGAGAAATGATTTTTTTTTTTTTTTTTTTTTTTTTTTGCTTATGAAGGAAAGGAGACAGCTCCCCTCCTTAAAGAATCTCCTTTATCCCAGCCTATTGGTACATAAGTAAAATCTCTCCTGGAAGCCAGATAGCTCCAGGTGCCTCAGCATTGAAGATCTGCAGGTGTTCTAAGCACCTGGGCAGGTAGCCTTTCCAGTTTTCCTAGCACCTCGGGGTTTAGCCTGGGTTCCTACTCTGGGTTGTCACCATTTTAACCTTTGGGGGAATAAGAAAAGCTCTAATATCTTTTTGGGGTTTTTTTTCATTTTTGTTTTCTCATCAAAAGTATCACATCTACTTACAAGAACAATCATAGCAGCACGGCTTGCAGTAGCCAAAAGCTGGAACCGACCTAACTATCCATCACCAGTAGAATGTATGGGGTTTGCTGCACTTACACAACAGGACAGCATACGGCCACGAGAACGCAGGAACCGTGCACAGCATGGCTGATCTCACGTGTAGTGTGTCGAACAGCATTCTGTTGAAGCCAGATGCAAAAGAGTACATGGTTTGCAATTCTGTGCATAGAAAGGCCAAATTAGAAAAGTTAATTTATGGTTTCAGGATAGCGGGGAAGTATTGACTTGGAGGAGGCAGGAAGGTTGCCTTTGGAATACTGGAAATACTTTTTCTCTTCTTTTTTTTTTTTTTTTACTGTGGTAAGAACACAATATGAGATCCTCTCTCTTAAATTTTTAAGTGCACAATACAGCGTTGTTAACTTTGGGCATGAAGATCTCTAGAGCTTATTCATTTTGCATAACTGAAATATTTCGCCTGTGAACAGCAGCTCTGCATTTCCTCTTCCCAGAAATGCAGTGTGTGTGTGTGTGTGTGTGTGTGTGTTTGTGTGTGTGTGTGAATTACATTTTCTTTACCCATTTATTTATCAATGAACAATAGCCAGATGATTATATCTGATTCTCCTGGTTTGTGAAGACCCTGATCTTGGACTTCCTACCTCTAGAATTGTGATAAAATAACTTTCTGTTGTTTAGCGGCCGCCTGGTCTGTGATATTTTCTTATGGCGGCCCCAGCAAATGGATACAGATACCAAAAGGAGTCACACAGAAAATCGATTGTCACAAATATGCTTTTGTGACCAAGTAGGCTATGGCCTACTTATTCTGTACAGAATTATTAAACATGCATTCTGTTCTATACCTTCTGCAGTAATGACCCTCCCTCTCCAATGGCAGTGAGGATATACAGTACATCATTCTGACTAGGCAAAGAAAGCTTGAAAGCTATGTTTTCAAGTACCATCCACCACAATAGTGCTTGGCAAACTATCAGAAACCTCTTGAAAAAGGAAGAGCTTACTATTTTCCCAAGCAGGTAGATAGAGCCTTACGAGAAGGAAACACTGTTAGCTCTGACTTACTCCAGAATTCACAGCCACTGCCTTAGGCAGCCCGGAGGGCAGCCAGGGGCAAGCCATTCACCCTATAAACAAGGACATAATAATAAGTGACCGCCCCAAGCCCCAGCCTGAAGGGCCGTGCCAGACAGCAGAGAAAGGACTGCATCGAAATAAAATGCTAATTACAGGGAGAAATGAGTGATAAGCTGTCCAAACACAGAAAATGGTAGTAATAAATTGTGCAAATATTAACTAGCAAATATTCAGCTCAGGGTACGGACGGGGCTGTTTACCAAGTTAATTTAGATTATGTTTTATGGTGCCATCTACCTGGAAATGATCCTGAGGGGTTGTGTTCTGATGCAGATAATTTGGAAAGTCATAAGACTGGAATGGATCCAATAGTCAGTGTGTAATTAGAGAGGCTCCCCATTATAGGGAGATAATAGTATTTGTGACATCTGTGAACTGAGTCGGGAGGCCAGACGCTCCCGGCTGCTGCCTGCCGTACAGACGAGGTAATGAGGACTCAACAGCAGGGAAAGACCTGCTCAGGAGAGACAGCTTTCCTTAGAAAGTGAAATCAAACATCCAAGGCACTGAAACAGTGAGTGGCCCAATCCAGTTTGTATAATAAGGCCCCGCTTCAAAATGCACTTAATTACACTAAATATAATAACTGCCTTTATTCTTATGTCCATACTGTGATTGCTTATTAAGGATATTGGTTTGGGCATCAAAGTAGAAAAAAAAATTAGTTGGATGTTTAGCCTTGGGTTTAATAGTCTTTAGCTCTACCACTAACCAACCTGACTGACTTTGGGCAAATCACTATATTCTTCAAGTTTCAGTTTTCTCAATAGGAAAATGAGAAGGATTGGACCAGATAAACTCCAAGGTTATTTCCAATGTCATGACACAGTGAAAGGAAGGATGAACCTAACTGATATGAATCTAGTGAGATTCTTATTTTTTCACGTAACTCCTAACAAAGGCTCTTCTTCGTGGGTTAGGTGCAATGGCCCCGCGTTCTATACGTTGGAGGGCCTGTGATAAGAGTTTCCAGAGTGTGAGTGCTGCCCTTGGAAGGTGGCTATGGATGGCTTGGGGGCTTTAGGGAACAGAATGACGACAGGGATGAGAATGAGAGTTCCTGCTGCCAACAGGTCCAGCCCCTTCTGCTTTGGCAATGAGAGAACACGGGACTCTGGTCATCCACTGTCCCAAGGGCCTTATTTATCCCTTCTCATAGGATGTATCAGTGTCCTGAGTGGAACCTGTGCACTGGGACGGCACCCTCCAGCCCTTCCCCTCCACCTCCCCCCACCCCCAGTCCAGCAAGCTGCCCAGGTGAAGAAGCAAGTTCCCCAGACCTTCTTGTATCCTTTCCAGAATTTTCTATATCTCTGCCCTATTTCTCATTTTCTCAGAGTCCGAGTCTTCCCAAGAAACAAACAGAGCAACGAAGAGACAGTAGAACAGAAAGAATTGTTAGGAATCCTCCAGAACAAGTTCAGTAAATAACCATTTGGTCTGAGCTTCTTCCCCCACCACCAATTTTCCCTATTTTCTGGCAGGCACCACTAGCCGACCATGGCTCACCTCCCAGCTGCTCTCTGGGCACGGTCTTAGAACTAATTCCTTCTAACACAGCACGTAAAGGAGTTTGAATTCATCAATCAGAGACGGTTTGGGAAAAAAGGTATACGTGCCATCCTGACTTTGATACAAAACCCTCGTGTCATTAGATGGGGTTCCAGGGAGGTAAGATGCCTGCACACAGCCACACAGGTGAGCCAGGAATAACCTAATTCTACATTTTAAATGCAGTGCTTTGTCCCTGTAACATTGAACTTCCTCCCATATAAAAATGTGAGTAGTTGTACATTGGTATTTTACCAATGGCTTTGGGAAGTGACTGTCTTGACCTCAAGGAGCACCTGGTACCTCAGGTGTCCCAGCAAAGGTGAGGACAGGGATCTCCCTTTGAGCATCTTTCCTCCTTCTCCCTGTGGTACCTGCCCACACGGACCTGAGCTGGTTCTCAGCAGGATCATCTCTCATTCTATGGCTGGTGTTGAAGGAATGCCATGGTCTCCTAAAAGGACACCATTGTACACAAAGACAGGTTCTTCACTGGGTCAAGGTCCCACAGGTAAACCTATCTGGACTATAATGGCTAATTGAATGTGTCAACTAGACTGGGCCAGAGGCACAGAGAGCTGGTTAAATGTTATTTCTGGGTATCTGTGTGTGTCTGTGAGGGTGTTTCTGAAAGAGATTAGCATTTGAATCAGTAGAATGAATAAAGGAGATTGACCTTCCCAATGTGGGTGGAACTCATATAATCCAGCGTGGGCCTGAATAGAACAAAAAGGCAAAGGAAGGAGGAATTCTCTGTCTGCTTTACTGCACCAGCTGGGACATCTGTCTTCTGCCTTCGGACTCAGACTGGGTCTTACCTCATTGGCTCCCCTGCTTCTCAGACCTTTGCGCTTGGACTGGCACTATACCCCGGGTTCTCCTGGGCCTCCAGCTTACAGACAGTAGACCATGGGACTTTTCAGCCTCTACAGTTGTGTGAGCCAATACCCTTATAATAAATCAATAGATAGATAGATAGGTAGATACATAGATAGATAACAGATAAATGAATAGATAGATATAGATGGATAGATGGACGGACGGACGGACGGACGGACAGATAGACCCTATTGATTCTGCTTCTCTGGAGAACCCTAATACATGAAGCAGTGGTCATTTCTGAGGTGGAAGGAGTCAGCCTGATGTGACTTACTTTGCTCTGTGAACAGGGCACTGGCTGTCCAACCTGACAAGCTGAGCACCCACCTCAGGGCAGCCTCGTGCAGACTAAGGTCACCCTTGGGAACACTGATCGTTGTGAATAAGCGAGGACAGATGAGATGGAGCCACCTTCTTTGTTCTGACCGAAGACCCGCCTTCTCTTTGCATTAACAGGATTTGGAGGATAATGTACTGAGTCCCGGCAGGACAGCAGAAGCTGCCCACCCCAGCTGCTCTTCTGGGCAAGGGAGCACCCATAGACTTTTCAAACCGAAAGTCTTTCCCAGATGAGAGTTTTCAGTTGAACCCTATGAAACTGTCAAAATTGAATGACTTTTAATTTAGTAAATAGCAATTCTAAACGATTCAATCTAATAATACCTGAGATTTATTGAGCACTGTGCTAAGAGCCTGCTTCTGTTACCACATTCAAACAAAACAGCCGCAATAGTTAATAACAGGTATTATTATCCCGGTTTACAAATAAGGACAGAGGCATAGAGAGCTTGGACAATGTGCCCAAGTCACCCAGCCAGCAGGTGCAGCGTGAATGCAGAGACGGGTAGGCAGACTGGCTCTGGCCCCCACACACACGTGACATTGCCTCTCAAGGAGCATGAGGCCCTCACAAAGCAGAGGAGAGTCCGAGGGACACTGGACACGCTATTGCACAAAATCGAAACGGCACGTGGGAAACTCACTTTCACTAAATGCGGGTGTGAGTGTCTGCTCCTTCCTGTTGCAAACTTGGCAGAAGAACATGAGAGAAAATGCCTGAATTGTGCCTTGTCACAGGAGGATGAGAACAGCACAGTTTGCTGGTTTACAGAGAGAGACAGAGAAACCATCACTAATTGTGTACCAAAGACACAAGCGGTCCTTGAGTGATGGGAGCTGCAAAGAGCCAGGGTTTGGCCACAGTCTGTGATCTTGACCAATAGCCATGGGACAGAGGACATGAAAAGGCCAGTGGGCTTGGGGTTGTCTGTGGACCTGGGCTCTCTAACTGTGTTTCTGCTACTCATTTCCCAGCAAGCCTGTAAAGTGCTGGTCTGGAGAGGCAGGCTGCAAGGGAAGCACCTCTGTGGGGGGGCACGCAGCCCCCTGCGCTACTTCCCCCTGGCAGCCTTTTGTGACTCCAGAATCTGAACAAAATGGGTATTTAATGAAGGAGATCTCTCTCTGTTTCACGTTAAGGAGAGAGAAGCTCAACAATAGACGGTGGCAGCCCCTGGACGGTGCCTCGCAGACCTCCAAGTGCAGGGAGCGTCACTGACCAAGGCCTTGAGATACTGCGCTTGGAAACCCATCATGGCCGTGTTTGCAGGAGGCCAGACTCCCTCCCAGTCCCCCACTAGGATGCTGACTGGTGCAGCCACTGTCCCAGGCAGGCTTGTTCCTGGGAGGCACAAGCGTGCCCAACAGCCCTGCAGAACCTTCCAGAGACTGCAGCGTGGCAGCCCAGGAGGCGTCCTCCAGGCCTTCCCTAGTTCCTTCTCCATTTTCTCTCACACAGTAGTTTCCCCTAATAAAGTCATGTGCATTTAATCTCATCATGACACATGCTGCTCAGAGGACCCAGACAGTGTAGGACTTGGCTTGGTGTGCCAGAGCTCCTTGCTCAAATTCCCTTGATAGTTCCAAAGCTCCCTAATCTTTGCTACACAATTAGTGATTGTTTCCCTCTCTCCTTGGGGCAGTGGCTGTAAACCAGCCAACTGTCAGAGCTGTACGTAAGTGACCCTGATATACGTGAGCTCTGTCTTCAGAAGACAGTTTACACACTCTGCTACAGAAAACGCACGTAATGCTTCAATGCTGCTTAACGAAAAGGTGCCGCTTTTCCCCTTTTTGCTACAGTGCATCCCATAAAACAGAGAAGGCTTTACAGTAGAACCAGCTTGCTTGAGGAAATGGAGTTCTGGGATCAGGTTGAACACCTCAGCCCAAAGGTAGGTCAAACACAGCATCAGGACATCTCCCATGTGAAGCAGCCACTCGCTCACGGGCAAAACCCTCTACGTTCATCACCTCAAAACTGTAAGAGGGCCAGCCATCTCAACCAGATGCTTGAAAAACATACTCTTTCAAGCAGAGGGCTGCAATTCACTGCAGCCACATGTGAGGCTCAAGTAATCCGGTGCAGCCCAGGAGAAGCAGGTCACCCTGGTCTTGCCTAGCACCTAATGTGCTAGTGTAAGGTCACCAGACTAACCTGAGCAGACGTTCTGGGAACAGTCCGCTGATTGGGAAGGACCGACAGGTTCCCACCCAGCTCACGTCGAAGGGCCTTTTCAAGTTCCGGGACCCCAGCAAAATTAAAACAGTTTAAAACCATTTCTCCCTGACAACTCTCCCAGTCCTGTGGACACACCAGACCAAGAAAACACCCAAGGGTCAGGCACCCATCACTACCAAAGGGGGAGTGATGGCGCGTGCCCAAGGCCTTCAACGGGCTGACAATGCGTCCTCAATAAAATGAAGAATGTTCCTCATACTCTCAGCAATGAGGTTTTGAGTAAAAGTATTTGTTTCCCACCCAAGCTTACAATTCAGATCATTAATAGTAACCGTGCCTGAAGCCGGTGGCATTTGTACCAACAGCCAGGAAGGACACAATCTCACTTATATTAATCTTGGCTGAAGCAGTGATCACACAGCATTTGGGATCATTCATGGGCAGGGCTTTGCTGATTCTCTTTTTTTAAAAGCAGAATTTACAACCAGATGAAAATGGTATTTATTTCTATTATAATAGCAATGGCAGAGGAGGTTGAGTCTAATACCTTCTCGGAGGGTGTTAAATTGATGTTAATAAATAAAAAAGGAGGCCCAGACCATTAGAGCCTCACACACATTAACTTTTGTTATGAATATTTACTGGTAAATATTTACTGGTAAATGTACATTGATTTTTTTTAAACATTCACTCACACACACAACAGCAAAAACATGGTATTTTGAGCAAGGAGGAGGGGACAATTTTTCTTTAATTCCGATTCTATTATCCTCTTGAATTCCAAAGCCTAGTCCATATGGAATCTAACCTTAAATCTCTTCATTCCCTTCACAGCCATCCCTCCCCACCTAAGATAAACCACAACAGGTTTCTTTGCCATGAAATAGAACACAGGAAGCTTGCCTCAGATAAAGCAGCAGCCAGGGGTTTCCAAGGCTGCATTTCTGCTGCCCGCACCCCCACGTCCATCACACAAAACTCACACATTAGATCTGCCTGTTGTTCTAGTTGGGTCTCTTTGCACTGGTCACCCAGCCAATAGGTGGCATCCTGGACCATCCTTGGGACACCTTGCTTGCAGGAAGACTGGGAGAGAACAGGCCAACCCAGCAGATAAATCATCTGGACGATGGCATTAGCCAGCCACCTCCCAAAGCACAAGGAACCAGCTTTTCACACAAGCTGGGTTTAAGATCAGAGAACAAATCATGGATATGGGAGTCAGATGGGCCTGGGTTCCAGGCCTGCCTCTGCCACTTATTGTGTGACTCTGGACAACTTTTGTAACCTCTCAAAGCCTCAGTTTCCCCATCTCTTCAATGAAGATAATACCACTACTGACCTTGCAAGGTTGCTGTGAAGAATAGGTGTGAAAATGGACTTGAGGCATTCAGCAGAATGACCAGCACAGAGCACTGCTGTTATAGTATCATAGTTGATTTCGAATCTTCTCTGTCTGGGGCTGAGGACAAAGGCACTGAAGGTGGAGAGCCCGCTGGATCGCACAGCACAGCTCAGGAGGAAGACGTAAGGGTGAAGCGGCCCATCCCTTCCACACCAGCAGAGGCAAAGTGACAATCCCCTGACCTGCACTGTCCACACACAGCCGCTCCTTGACCTTCTTTACAGGAAAAAGGAGAACAGCTATGGAGACGAAGGATGTTTTGGAAAAAAAGTACCATCAGCAGGAACAGTATGTCCAACAAACCCTGCCTACATCAATGATGAAATATCTACTGACCACTGATGGCTGAAATGCTAGAGTCCAAGAAGCCACTGCAAACCAACATGTTTAGAAAGTGAATTCCTGGCTACTTAAATCTTTAAGACATTATGTTCTCCAGACCGGGAGGTAGCAAGCAGGTTTTATTAGAACCAATAGGCAGTGGCTTCCAGGGTTTTCTGTTGAGAAAGATTCTGAGGCTAAGAGTGACATCACCATTTATTCATGCCGTCCAGTGGACTGTGAGAATGGGGGTGTCATGCTACAGACTTGTCATCCTCCCCTGAGACACCTCAGAAATAAAAAACAGGTACACAAACACATAATACTTAAACATGTAGGATCCTGACCACCAAGGAGTTAGGGCATCATTATAAAGAACACTGATAGCATAATTTTTTCTATAAAGCTTCCGCTAACTCTCAACGCCAAGGAAAATGCTGACAACATTCGCTCCTGGCTTTGTAGTGACCGACTGATGGCAAGGTGGTGCGGGCACCAGGGTCTTTGGCTCACTGACCCCTCTAACTGGGGCCCTGCAGCTAGGCAGATGGGTCAGTGCCCAGACGTCTCACATCACAGTTGTGGAGAAATCTCAGGAAGTCCCCTCACTCTAGAGGCTGAGGGTATGTGTGTGAATCCTGGCTACCCCTCAGGTAAGCTAGTGGCCTGCTGATTTCACCATCCACCTTGCACCAGTCAAGTCCATCACTGGAAGCAGTGGGCTACCCAGCCCTGGACTCAGAGCTGTCCTTCGGGGCGCCCCCTCACTCACACATCTTCCTGACAGCTCCCTGATTCCTGAACTCAGGAACCCAGATACTCTCGATCTGAGTTTACACACTGTTCCTTCTACCTAGTTTCCCCAGACTCCTGCCGGATGCTTCTATCTAGCCCTGTGCATTATCTACTTCTCAGTCTCTGGCTTGTCTGAGGTCTACTTATTATTAACAACAGAACTACCTCATAGGGTTTTTGTGAGTAAGATTAAATAAGCCTAAATAAGATTAAAATGTAAAGAGCTTAACACAGAGTTGTCGTAATTATTTCAGCCCAGCTACTCAGGCTTTGAGTCCAAACTTGACCTTTGTGTTTAACCCACTCCCAGGGTCCCCAGTGCACTCAGGGGCCATCCTCATTAAGGACAATGGGATAAATCCAGGAGACACAGGATGTCCTCCCAACTTCTGATACAAGCGACTTCTCTCCTGATCAGACAGTTAGTGTTTGAGAAGCCACCTGGCACAGTGGGGTGCTGGACAGTCTCTCCCAGTCATTCAACAAAGTGCTGGTTGATCAGCTACTGGGTGCTCAGTAAATGTGGGAGGAAGAGGAAAGTTGGTTTTGGGATGGACACTCAGGAAGCCAAAAATTATGAGTAGGACTCTGGACCACACTGACGGAAAGGCAATGGAAGGACACCCAGCCCCTTCAAGAAAATGTAGCTGTTAGGCCTCAGAAACACTCCCAAACATAAGCATCTGATGTAAATACAACTGCAGTTGAAAATCACTGGAGTGGTATGACAGTCACACGAAGGCATTTAACATAGACTTTTGTTCTGCAGAAAATCTGGTTTCCTTGCACAGAGTTTTGAATAATAGGCCTCACACTTGTTTTCGTGCTGCAATGATGAGAATTGTGGACACTCGAGTTATCATTATGAATGAAGGGTTACATTCAGTCAGCTCCAGAATTAGCTCTTTAGCCGTGAATATAAATGGGTAGCAACTGAATAAATAGGAAAAATAAGATATTTAGATTTTTATTTTCTATACTATAGTAAAACCTATCAAATTTACCTCTTCATCATCAATGTTTGAGGACAATAAAAGAAGACTGGAAGAAAATAATAAAAATCGGTTCTCTTTTATGGTCAAAATACAAGGTACTGGAATTCAAAGTATCATAGTGCCTCTTTCACATCTCTTTTCTTCCTACTTTTCATCTTCATATCTATGTTTGGTTTGGTTTTTAAGTTTGCACGCAGAATGTTTTCTCCAAATAAATCCATTGATTTATTGAAGTACATCTTAGGTTGAACTTGTTCTGAAGGAAAAAAGCTCCATCATTCCACTGCCTGGCAGCTCTCATAAAACACTCCAATGTGAGATTTGCAAATGTTTTCTATGAAACAACAAAATCTCCCATTTTTAATAGTATTCGCTTATAATAGGTGCCATTTGTTATCCTGTCTGATCAAGTTCTCCATAAATTGCCCATGAGTGGACATCTTTTTTTTTTTTTTTAAGATGTTTTTATTGGGGAAGGGGAACAGGACTTTATTGGGGAACAGTGTGTACTTCCAGGATTTTTTCCTAGTCAAGTTGTTGTCCTTTCAATCTTAGTTGTGGAGGGCGCAGCTCAGCTCCAGGTCCAGTTGCCGTTGTTAGTTGCAGGGGGCGCTGCACACCATCCCTTGCAGGAGTTGAACTGGCAGCCTTGTGTTGAGAGCCCACTGGCCCATGTGGGAATCGAACTGGCAGCCTTTGGCATTAGGAGCACGGAGCTCCAACCGCCTGAGCCACCAGGCTGGCCCCGAGTGGAAATCTTTGTGCTCAGAATTCTCCAGCACAGCAAGGCAGGTTGGCACTAACTCCTGGAAGTGTGCTTGTTGGAGCCCAGCGGGAGTAAGACAGTCCAGCCTCCTGGGGAACGGGGGGAGCAGGATGGAAAGCCGAGTGCTATAGGCCCTGATGAAGGCCGTGGCAGCCAAACAGGCCAGAAATTCTCTCGGGTGGAGAGCAGCAGCTCCAGGACTCCCTGCTGATACTTCCTTCTGCTATCAGCAATTTGTTAATGTGAGCAACCTCAAGAGGTGCCAGCAACAGAGCAAGTAGAGCTACAAAAACATTGCAAGAACAATTCAGAGTGCTCCCACGGATCCTGTACTCAGAGTCATCCATTCCAATATTTTACTAGGTTTGTTTTATCATAGTCTCTCAAAGTCTCAGAGGAAATGACTGTACACACACACACACTCACAGACACATTATCTGGGCCTTTTGAAAGTAGGTATCATGCATCATACTTCTTTACCTCCTAATAGTCCTCATGTATATTTCCTATGAACAAGGATATTCTTTAATAAAACACCGTTCAGTTATCAATTCAGGAAATTTAACATTGATAAAATACTTTAGTCTAAATATATACCATATTCCAATATAGACCTGTCAATTGTCCAAAATGAGAATATAGAGAATACAGGCCTTTTGTTTTTTGAAAGAATTGCTCAAAGTGGGTCTCTGATGATGTCTCCCCGTGATTAGATTCATCACTGGCTGGAATTCTACATGGTGGTGATTTCTCCTTCTTGGGGTGCCAGATCCAAAGGCCCAGAATGCCCACCACTACTCATTGACGATGGTCATTTTGATCACCCAAGCAAGGAGATATCTAGGATTTCCATTGTACACTTAATATGTTTACCCTTGAGATCAATAACCAATTGATAGAGAGACATTTGGAAACTATGCAAAATATTCTTCCATAGGTCTAACATCTTTTGACGTTTTCTGTCCAAATTAGTCTTCACTACAATGGATGGTCAAGATGCAAAACAGTTTTAAGGTTTTGTTTGTTTGTTTTTGCTACTTTTAATCAAGTAGTTTAAAGTAGAATACTTGATATTTTTTTCAATGACTAAAGAAACACATTAAATCATCCAGGCTTTACTTCCCAGGGAAGTACTTTCTGATCTTTGGACCCAGGCCCTACCTGGTTGCAAGGAGAAAGACTCCTAAGAGGTACTAGAGTCCCCAGGTAGACAAACCTTCCAAGGAGACAGTGAGTGACTTCATCCAAAGTACAGAACAGAATACCTATTTTTCAAATAAATATCTAAGTATTTACTCCAGACCTATAGTGTCTTCTTCTGAAATGGAAAATACAGTTTGTCCTGGCTATAAGGATAATTTACCTTCTTTGTAAAAAGAAACTAGAAAATACACAGGCCATAAAGAAAAAAAAGAAATAACACAGTTGATGCCACTTATCAGCTTGTTCGCAGCTATGCTACTGCTTTAGCTTACACACACTTTTACATCCATTTTCACCTTTGATTTTCATAACCACTTTGTAACACGGCAGAGCTGAGAATATTATATTTCCCTGTTTTACAGCTGATGACAATCAAGTTAAAGGATATTCTGCCTTGAAATCTCATTCTGTCTACACTGTATCGCATTGCCCAGGAGACCCACGTAAAGGAGACACACGTGAAGGGAAATGCAGCCACAATTGTAACAGCAATGATGGCTAATATGCTTGATGTCTTACCAGGTGCATGCCTTTAAAGCCGTAAGCCACCGTATGAGGTGGGCACTAATGGAGAACATGATGCTTTACAAGAAGAAGCAATCATTTAACACCCATCTCACATCTAGCTCATAAGGGATGGATTTGATATTCAAATCTAAACCTGCCTGGTTTCTGTTCCTGAGTTCATGGCCAGTATGACTTAACCCTCTTACACTTTTTTAAAAATCAATCTTATCAAGGTATATTTTACATACAACCAAATGCACCACTTTTAAGTGTATAGTTCCATAAATTGTGGGACAAATATATGTGATACAACCATCACCACAAAGATTATGAACATTTCGATCATCCCCAAAAGTTTCCTTGTGTTCTTTTGCAGCCAGTCCCCCTCCCCACTGATGCCCCCAGGCAGCCACTACTTACTTTCTATCACTATAGCTTTGTTTTGTCTTTTTCAAATGTCATATAAATGGAATAATACTCTTTAATATAATAAGGATGAATTTTACCTGAGCCTTGTACTCCTGGAAAACAGCAAAGGTTCAAGGCATGCCCCCACCCTTCTGTGTTCTGAGAAACAGCTTGCTACCAAGAACAACCTTCCCAAAATAACTAAAGACTCCCAGGTGCCCTCCTTGTTTATATATGAAAGGACAGGCACAGACCTTGCAAATTCCCTTTCCTTTGCCTCATCAATGATTAGATCAATGGCTTGTGCCCAATAATCAATCAGAACAAAACGCTTGTTCATCCAACTTGGGTTAAGAGTTTCTCCTTCCCACACCCAACAATGAGATCCAAGATAGCTCAGTAAATAAACACTGTTCCTGCTTCCTTCTGTGAACACATTAAAATTACAATTAAGTTATAAAACAATCAACCTGGAGAAGCATGACCAGAAGTTTTATAACTAAGGATATGAGACTGGTAGGAGTGGCAGGCACGAAACAGGCTGGTCCCAAACTTCTGTGGGGCAGTTGAGAATCAGGAAAGTTATTTCAGCCATGGAGACTCCCCCAGATGACCAAGTGATTCCAGCCCCACACCAGGCTCCCCAGCTCAAAGTACTGGTGCTGGGAAGAAATACCTCCACAATAACTGGCTGCAAAACAGTGGGGATTTGGACCATCCAGGTGGGACTGAAGGCTGCAGAAAACCCAGGCATCCTCTTAAACAGTGCAGAAACAGACATCTTAGTCGCAGGCACTCACCTTGGGCTCCAGCAGAGGAACGATAACTCGGGCAGTATCAGAAACATACAGCGGGCAGACTGAGGTTTGTGGCTTGGAGGTGAGGACTGGAGGACAGTTACCATTTTCCCTGTGAGGTGGCCTGCTCCCGTGCAGCTGGTAGGCAGGCATCATGTTTGCTGTGTTGAGCCCGCCCCCAACAGCCAAATCAGAATCTGATTGGTCTGGTGAGTTCCACTGCTCCATTCTGCTGACTCATTGAGACCCCATTTCACCCAACTCCCCCAACTCCAGAGGCACTTTCTCCACAAGCAGCCAGCCCTGACCACATTGCAATCTTTCTTGGAAAACTATCAGAGTCTGCAGGCCCCAGGCAGGTGGTGACTGGCCTCGGTGTGCTCTGAGACTTTTGCTGAGTAACTCTAGGCTCAACACTGGCACCAAACCAGAGTCCACATTAACCTGTTGACTACAACCCTGCGCACTCTAGTGACTCGCTGAGGCCCTGCCTCGCCCAACTTGCACACCCCACAAGACTTTATCAGCAGCTGAACCTTAAGGGAGCTGGCAGGTGGCAGCAGGCCTTGGGGTGTCCTGGCTTTTTGTGGAACCACCCCAGCCTGATACTGGTGGCAGCTGTCCTTGGTTCACAGCATGGCCTCTCCCATGTGCCTCCAGGGTTAGTGCAGGCAACAAACAACTGTGGGTTGCTTTGTAGCACCTATGAAGTAGTCCCTGGCCACTCATAGGCAGTAGGTGAAACTGGGCCTGCACTAGAGCCCCTACCAAGAGGGGCCAGAACCAATATACTCAGAAGCTGGCTTCAGACCACAGCAGAGCACCTCCCAATTAGCCCCGCAAACAGCACACACAAAGGGAGGTCTCAACAAGCACCAGAGCCCACTGGGGTGAAACCCACTCAATTGGGTAAACCCCCGCACAGCAGCCCATAAGCTGTGGATGTGGCCAATCCTCACAGCCAATCAGCCTGAGGGTCAATCCCAGCTACTGATGTGCCAATAGCAATCAAGGCTCAACTATAACAGGAGGACACACACCAATGCAAGGGACTCCTAGAGCACCTGGCTCAGGTGACCAGGTTGACTATGTCACTGGGTCCCACAGGGCACCTACTACATAAGGGCACCCGGCCAAGACAGGGAGACATAGCAGATCTACCTAATATGTAGAAATAAACACAGAGAGGCAATCTAAATGAGGAAACAAAGAAATATGTCCCAAATGAAAGAATAGGAGAAAACTCCAGAAAAAGAACTAAACAAAATGGAGGCAAGCAACCTATCACATACAGAGTTCAAAACAGTGGTTATAAGGATGCTCAAGGAACTTAGTGGGAACTTCAACAAAGAGATAGTAAGCATAAAAAAGGACATAGAAACCATGAAAAAGAACCAGTCAGAAGTGAAGAATACAATAATTGAAATGAAAACTGCACTAGCAGGAATCACCAGCAGACTAGATAAAGCAGAGGATCGAATTAGTGATTTGGAAGACAAAGTAGCAAAAAACACCCAAGCAGAACAGCAACAAGAAAAAAGAATTTGAAAAATGAGACTAGTTTAAGAGACCTCTGGGACAACATCAAGCATACCAACATTCACATCAAAGAGGTCCCAGAAAGTCAAGAGAGAAAGCAAGGGATTGAGAACCTATTTGAAGAAATAATGACTGAAAACTTTTTTAACCTGTTGAGGGAAATAGACATATAAATCCAGGAAGTGCAGAGAGTCCCAAATAAGATGAACCCAAACAGGCCCACACCAAGACACATTGTAACTAAAATGGCAAAGGTTAAAGACAAAGAGAGAATCTTAAAAGCAGCAAAAGAAAGGCAACTAGTAACTTATAAGGGAGCCCCCATAAAATTGTCAGCTGATTGCTTAACAGAAACTTTGCAGGCCAGAAGAGATTGGCACAAAATATTCAACATGATGAAAAGCAGGGACCTCCTGCCAATGTTATTCTACCCAGCAAGGCTATCATTTAGAATTGAAGGACAGATAAAGAGCTTCCCAGACAAGAAAAAACTAAAGGAGTTCATCACCACCAAACCAGTATTAGGAGGAATATTGGAGGGACTTAAGACAGTGAAAAAAAGATCAAAATTATGAATAATAAAATGGCAATAGCTACATATCTATGAACAATTACTTTCAAAATAAATGGATTAAATGCTCTAATAAAAAAAAGTAGGAGGGCTGAATGGATGAGAAAACAAAACCCTCACGTATGCTGCCTACAAGAGACTCACTTCGGATTGAAAGACACACATATGGAAAGTAAAGGGATAGAAGGGAATTTTTGGTAAAAATGAAAATGAAAAAAAAAAAAAAAAACAAGAAAAGCTGGAGTAGCAGTGCTTATACCAGATAAAATAGACCTTAAAACAAAGGCAGAGAAAGACCTATCAATCCCACTTCTGGGTATTTGTCCAAAGAAACCCAAAACACTACTTCAAGGGAACATTTGGATTCATATGTTCATTGCAGCATTGTTTACAATGGCCAAGATGTGGAGGCAGCCTGGGTGTCCATCAATGGAAGAATGGATCAAGAGAAGGTAGTACATATATACATATATACAATGGAATATTGCTCAGCCATGGAAGGGAATGGGTTCTTGCCATCTGGGGCAGCATGGATGCACCTGGAAGGTGTTGTGCTGAGTGGAACGTGTCAGACAGAGAAAGACAGATGCAATGTGATTTCACTTATATGTGGAATTCAAAGAACAAAATCAACAAACAAAACAGAAACTAACTCATAGATACAGAAAACATTTTGATGGTTGCCAGATGGGAGGGGGTTTGGGGGTGAGTGAAAAAGGTGAAGGAAATAAAAAGTACAAATTGGTAGTTACAAAATAGTCATGGAAATGTACAGTACAGCACAGGGAATATAGTCAAAGATATGGCAATAACTATGTATAGTGCCAGGTGGGTACTAGACTAGTCAGGGGGATCACTTCTTAAATTATATAAATGTCTAAGCATATGCTGTACACCTGAAATTAATATAAAATAATCTTGAATGTCAACTGTAATTGAAAAATTTAAAAAGGGGGGAAAAGTTGAAGAGGAATAAGAGGTCCAAACTTCCAGGTATAAAACAAATGAGTCACGGGGATGTGATGTACAATATGGGGAATATAGTCAGTAAGATTGTGATAGCATTGCAAGGTGTCAGATGGTTGCTGGACTTATCATGGTGATCACTGCTTTAGGTATATAAATGTTGAAAAACTATGGTGTATAACTGATATAATGTTGTACGTTATCTGTATTTTTAATAAAAATCTTTAAAAAAAAAAAAAAAAAAAAGAATTTCTCCCGTCGCATGCCCTAAACTTTATCCCACCCTCAGCCGGGGCCAGCAGATAGCCCCTCCAAGAAAAACAGACCCCCCCTTCACTGCCCCTCCTGAGAACAGGCTGGCCTCAGGGTCAACATCCGGGCTACCCTGGATAGTCACCATCCTTTCACCCCGACTTCCCCACCTCAGCAGTTTTACTCACTCTTCTTTCTGAGGGTCAGAAAAGTCTCCCTCTTGCAATATCCTCTTGAATAAAGTCTCTCCACACAAAGTCCAGATTTGTTTTTCATTTGACATTATGTCTGGCTTTACTTGCTCAGCATAACGTTTTTAACATTCAGCATTTTCCGAGGTGTCAGCCGTTGGTTTCTTCTTATTGCTGCTTAATATTCTGTGGAACATGTGTGTATGACGACACGCTTAGTTATTTGCCCCATTCTCCAGTTGACAGCCATTTGGATTGTTTCTTGGGTTTGGGCTGCTATGACCATTCTTGAGCAGGTCTTTGTGTGGACCTGTGCTTTTGTTGCTCTGGGTAAATGTCTACGAGTGGAATTGCTGGGAGACTCAAATTATATTTTAAAGTCACAATGTCCTCTCCTTTGATTATAGTAATCCACACTAGGACACCAGCATAGGAGAGCATTTTCTGATTCAAAGCTTCCAAACGTGATACACTGCCTGGTTTTACTCATGTATAAGTACATCCAACGATTCCTTTAAAAACTTAAGCTTTACATCAAATTCTCCCTTTCCCAAGCAGCTCAGAGTTCATAATTCCAAAGAAGAGGTTGGAACGTTTGTGTATCAGTTTTGTGCAATATGTATGTCCCTCCTGGTGAGAAATTGCTTTAATTCGCAACGTCATAAATATTATGTCTTTTTTCTGGTGCATCTGCTGCTCTCCCTCCACTTGTCTCTCCAGTTGAGCCTGGTTTATTGGGTTCATAAATAAGAAATGGCAAACATTCGTTCTTTTTAAGAAAACAAAGGCACATTTCTTTTCACTCAAACAAATTAAATTCAGCTATTCCACTAGCTAACATTACGAAAGACAATTCCAGGGAGGGAGAAAGAAATCGGCACTAAAAACAAAATCCCCATTTGAATAGAGAGGGAAGAGGATAGACAGGATGAACCTCCAAGGTTTCTTTTGTGAATTTTCATTTCCACCTTAAATGGCTTCTGCTCAGATGCCCATTGAACTCGAGCCTGGTTGATTTCCTCTCACCCTGTGCCCAGAGCAGAGGGGTGAGGACAAGCTATGGACACAGCCTGGAGGTGTGAATGGAGGAAATAGAGAAAGGACACCAGGAGAGAGGGCCGAGCTGGCTATAGTTCTCCCCCCACCACCCCAGCTGGTCTTACAGTCCTAGAAAAGAATTTGTCACAACTCTGTTTTTACTCTGAACATTTCCACCTACCCAGATCTAATGCTTTCCAACTTCCCAGAACCCGGTGGCCCAGTTCACTGCTTGTCAGAAGCACTGACTACAGCCATCAGTAATTTACAGGATTTAAATGTTTAAGCTCTACTGTACCTGGAACATGGGCTGACCTGGAAGGGGTGGATTTTTAACAGATGCCCATATTCTCAGGTTAATGAAATAATGGTTCCACTCTCCAATGAGTGCCATTGAATCTCCACATAAATAGCCTGCAATTTTATCATTGTTGCAACGTAAGTTACTTGTAATTACAGATTTATACAACAATGTTTAGCCCCATATTGAGACATTTCAAAGGACTAAATAAATCTACTTCTGGTTATGTGTATCTGTGAGCTTGTTTTGGTGGTGGTGTTTTGTTTTCCTTCCTTCCTTCCTTCCTCCCTCCCTCCCTCCCTCCCTCCCTCCCTCCCTCCCTCCCTCCCTTCCTTCCTTCCTTCCTTTATCTCCCAGAACAAAGCAGCCTGTTTCTTTGCTTTGGTTTTTCAGCAGGAATAGGACAAACTGTAGTCACTATTAATAGGTCCCTTAACCACCCTGTTCTTTCCAAATTCTGTCTGTTGTTTCCTACCATGCAGCTGGATATTGTAAAAGGGGAGCAAAGTGAGAGGCCCATGTAAGTCTCTGACCATGCTGCCTCTTTCTAGGTGGCATGAACACATCCTGAACCCCCACCCCAAAAGGAGACAGGGGTCCTTTCTCCACTACCTAGGGCCAGTTCCTTCTGCTGAAACAGTCACTGCTGACCCGGTAGTAGAGTTACCAGATTTACCAAATAAAACTACAGGATGTCCAGTTAAATTTAATGTTCCGATATCAACAACAAAAAAATTTTTTTAGTACAAGTATATCCCAAATATTGCATGATATATTTATATTTCAAAAATGACTTGTTTATCTGAAGTTTAAATTTAACTGGGCATCCTGCATTTTGTCTGGCAATCCTACCAGGCCGAAATGCCCTAATCTACACCAAGAATTCCTGGGAGGGCCTGCAATCTGTGGTCAGTTCTTGAAGTGTCTAAATGGACTTAAATAATAATGATCAGAAATATAATTTGGTTAGTTGTTTTTATGGGCTAGATCCCATGCCAAGTACTTTCCCTGATTTGATCATTCATCCCTACAGGCCCCTTACGAGGTAGGTTTTATTGTTATTGCCATTCCACAGAGGAGGGAAAGGGGGTGTAGAGAGGTTAAATCAGTTGCCTCGGGGCTCTGACTGATCCCCCAGGCCCATGCACTTCACCTGTATGTGATACTGCCCTCTCCACATATTACACCTTCCTCTGAAGTCATTGCAATGACAGTCAAGGTTTAAAATACGGAAGCTACCTGCTGCACGTGGCAAGCAGCACGTGGACTAGCTCCATCCGCAGCTCTCAGAACACCCTCTGCATCAGAACCTCCGGGGGTAACACTTTGCATCTCTAGCAGGCTCTCAGGGGATGCTGCTGCTGCAGACTTTGAAAGCTGCTGGGCCCTGGATTTGTATCTCAGCCCAGCTGTCCATTGGCTGTACATCCTTGCACGCATCGCTTAACCTCTCTGTGCCTCCCTGTCCTCACCTGCAGCCTGTACATAATGATAGTCCTGCATCATAGGAGTGCACATTGAGTTACAGGAAATGCTACACGGAAAATGCTTAGCGCTGTAGCTGGTAGTCAAAATAAATGGCGGCTCTTATTATTGACATCGTGATTTGATTATTGGAAGAGCAGTTGGTTATGGTTCTGTTAGGAAGGAGAGCGGGGTTCTAGATTCTTCTGTTTTCTTAAATGTAAAATGGAGCTCAGCATTCTTTTCTGAAGACCACTGAGCATTGGACCAGACGGTGCTTAGCCCATCCTGGCCCTGAGAGCTTTGATTCCATGCGTCAGTGGGAGGACTCATGCTACCTGATTTCAAGAATTATGATAAAGCTGCAGTAACCAAAACAGTGTGCTATTGGTGTACAGCTGGAGAATGCAACTACCATGGAGAATGAGAAGTGGTTGTACCAGGAGATTTGAACTGGGTGATCGAGTCCATGCAGGGGAACATGGGACCGTGTTTCCCCGAAAATAAGCCTTAGCTGGACCATCAGCTCTAATGTGTCTTTTGGAGCAAAAATTAATATAAGGCCCAGTATTATATTATATTATATTATATTATATTATATTATATTATATTATATTATATTATATTATATTATATTATACCAGGTCTTATAGTAAAATAAGACCAGGTCTTATACTAATTTTTGCTCCAAATGACACATTAGAGCTGATGGTCCCACTAAGTCTTATTTTCCAGGACATATGGGAGGTGGGGAAGAAGCACGTCTCCCATGGGCATAAGCCATGGCCAGTCTTACCCTCTTCCACGGCCCATGAGCCCATTGACACAATGCCCTGCATACATTTTTTAAACATACTTCATATTTTAGAGCAGTTTCAGGTTTACCACCAAACTGAGCAGACGGTACACAGATTTCCCATATACCCTCTGCCCCCACCCAGGCACAGTCTCCCCAACTATCGATGCCCCCACCAGCTGGTGCCTTCGTTACAACCAACGAGCCTACAGGACACACCCTCATCACCCAGAGCCCACAGCTGACTCTAGCGTTCACTCTTGGTATTGAATATTCTATAGGTTTGGACAAATGTAGAGTGACACATGTAATGACAGAGGATTATCAACGCCCTCAGTATCTTCTGTGCTCTGCCTGTGCACCCCCCCCACCTGCCCCCCAACCCCTGGCAACCACTGATCTCTTTACTGTCTCCATAGTTTTTCTTTTTCCAAAATATCATAGAATTAGAGTCATACAACATGTAACCTTTTCATACTGGCTTCTTTCATTTAGTAATGTACATCCCTGCATACATTTTGGAAATATCAGTGCTCAAATGCAACGTTTTTCAGTCACAAGCTGAGTGAATCAGTGGTGCTTACTCATCTAACCACTGGGGACCTTGGGGACCCAAGTGATAACATGCCAGTTTGGCTTAGAGGTGACAGCAGCAACAAGTAAGCCCTATCCCAGGCTCTTGCTCTGATGGGCTAAGCACCATATAAGCTGTTTTTCTTTTCTTTTCTTTTAAAGATTTTTATTCAAAATATAGCTAACATACACTATTAACTAGACTAGTCAGGGAGATCACTTCTTAAATTATGTAAATGTCTAACCATACGTCCTATACCCGAAATGGATATAAAATAATATTGAATATCAACTGTACTTGAAAAATTAAAAAGGGGGGAGGAAGGTGAAGGGGAAGAAGAGGTCCAAATTTCCAGGCACAAAACAAATGAGTCATGAGGATGTAATGTACAGCATGGAAATATAGTCAATAATATTGTGAAAGCTATTGTTCTAATGCAACCCGAGGAGGATAAAAAAGAACTGAAGAGGAAAGAGATAGTTTTCAAGGTTTTTTTAAAAATAGATTTGGGAAGAGGTGAATATTATTTAAAACATACTGTTTTCATGCTGTTTAAAGTGAAGCCTTCCCTGGAAATTTTCGACAGCGCTGTGTCATTCTTTAGAACACACCTTCCTCCCCCACAGCAAGAGTACGGCCACCCCTTTACCATCGATGCCCGTGTCCCAGTTAAGCTAACTCTGCCTCTCTGAGGAGAACATAGCACAGGATGAAAACTGGAAATTTTTGAAATTAAGATCATAGATAGCTGAAAGGACATGTCACCGTATTTCAGTTCCTTTAGATGTTAATTCTTCATGCTGCCTCCTGGTTCTGAATAATGCTTGTGGTGATGTGACATCTCTGGGATTCTTGAAGACTGTCTGGGTCCTGCTTTTCCTTAAAGTCCTTTGGGTCAGGGGTGCAGTTCATTTAGCTTTTGTCTGCCTTGTAACACGTTTCCAGGATCTCAAGGCTAACATTATGCTTATTAATTACCGGCCCTATTCTTTTTAAGTGTAAAGGCTCAGAAACACCTTCTTGGTGATGTTTGCTGGGGGGTGGGGAGGGATAGTGACAAAGATACCGCCCTTGACTGAAATTTAGTCAGGCTCCTCTGACCTCTCTTCTCAAAACTATGCCTGACTTTGGCCTTCCACGTGTGTCCTGGCCAAGCCCAGTTTTCACAAGAATTCCTGTTGTCCTGGGCCTGGGTCTGAATGTATGAAGGTGACTGAGTGGCAACATGGAGAGGTCAATGCCATTGAAAGAAAAGTTTCCTGATGCTCACAGTTCCCCTCGGCACAAAAGGCGCAGCTCATCATGCAGTCCCACAGGAAGAAACCAGGTTGGGTCAGGAAGCAAACGCAGGAGTGAAGGGAGGGCCTAGGCCCGGCCTTATTGGGCTCTCTGCAGGAGAGGCAAGGTAAGACGGAGTAAACAATTTAGGAGCGGTTAGTTTGGTTAATTTTGGTGGGCTTTGGGCTGGAGGGGTGGTCCCTAGTGTCTGGTACCTGAGTCTGGGTTGATTTAGGGCAGGGGGAATATTGGCCAGGTGTGACAGTTAGATAAGAAGGCGGGTGGGGGCATGGCCCTGGATGGGCCTGTCTGCTCAGGAAAAGCGGGCTCCAGGCAAGCTGGACACCACCTCCAAGAATTAGCAACGCCTGGGAGGGCGGTCTCTCCCTAGGATCTGTAAGATCCCTGGGAGACGTCAAAACATCAGATTAAAAAATAAAAACATAATCAATAAACCTGCTAAATCAGTTAAGTGGGAATCCTCCTCCCTTTGATATTTAAGTCCATGGCCTGTCTTCGGCAAGAACCCTCCTTGATGGCTCTTCTTAGTAATTTTCCATCGACGGACTCCCTCGCACGCCGCTCATTGATTATAACTCCCAGCTGTCTTTGCTGTATTTGGAATTGAGTGCAGTCTGTCTTCCCTATTACAAGAGTCTTGTGTAAAATCTTCCTTACCACTTTAACAAGTGTCAGAGTAATTTCTCTTTAACAGTAGTCAGACTCAAGTCCAATGATCGACTCCCCTATCCGCCACCCCGACCCCCCACCCCACCTCCCCCACCCCTCACCCCCGGATCAGGGACAGGAAAGCTGTGTTTCCAAGCACAGCGCCAATATTAGGTGGAAAAATCTCTGTCAGCATATTGTTGGCTTCTCAGGTAGTAGTTTTATCAATTCAAACCCATCTTATTCAATTGGAAAATAATTTTTACAAGAATGTCTGTTTTCTATCTGAAATGTTTTTTGCTTTTTGTTTTTTGTTTTCATAAAACCAATGGCAAAAATTCGTAACCTAAGAATTTGGTAACCCGAGGTAAGCTGAAAAATATTCTGTAAAAATGAATAATACAATTATTGATGGTATTTGTTACCAGAGAATTCTAAAGAATGAAGTTTCTTCAATTAAAGCAACCACCATCAAATTAATGCTGCTCCAAATTCTAGAACTGCTCAGGGAATTTGTGAAAATACTATGTACTGTAGCAGGTGTTATTGGTGCCCTGCCCAGATTCCTGTCACCAGCCAGTGCACCCATCCCTGAGGTGCCAACCAATTAAGTGCTCACAGCTAACCCTTCTCACATGAATCGTGGAAAGGTGCATTCATGACCTTGGCCTTGATGAATGCACCTTCCCACGATTCACCCCCAGTCTATAGCCAATGACTGACTGATACCAGGATCAAAAGGCCACCGCCCCCTTTCCAGGAGGTGGGACAGGCTCCATGGTGCAATCTCACAGCACAGAATCAGGCTGAAGCAGGCCTCCAGCTGAACCAACACAGCTGTGCTCAGCATATTCCCTCCCCTGTTCTGCATCCCTCTCCTGAGAGCTCAGCCTCTGCGAACAGGGCCCCTGAATCCCTGCCTGAGGTTCTGCCTCTGGGGAACCCAACCTGTTCCAAAGGCACAAGAATCTCCCTGTCCTGACCTATTCCCATCATGTGCCTTACTCCCTGAATTTCATCAAGAGAGTTCCTAGAAGGAAAACCCAAAGCCAGTCTCCTCGGTGTTGTTCAAGGCCCTCCATGACCTGGTTCCATCTTTATCTTGCTTCTACTCCTTGCTCTTGACCTTTCAAAGATGTAGAATTACTCGTGTTCTCTACCCTGACTCCTCCTTTGCAAATTCCACCACACAGCCATGCATGAGCTCACACACATGCAGTCACACACGTGCACATACACATGTGAATATGCACACAAACACATGTACATGCATGCCCAAATATGCATGTACAAATATGCATATAAAAACATATGCCTGCATGAACACACTCTCATGTGCACACATCCACACATGCAGAAACAACACGCATGTACACACAACTATATACATATACACAAATGCATACATGCACATACACAAAAATACACATGCCAGCGTACACATGACACCCGCACTGCTATTTCTTGCCTTTATGGCTTTGTTCATGTCTTTTACTCTTCCTGGAATGTCTTGTCCCCATCTAATTTTATTCATACTTTCAGGCTAATCTCAGGGGCCACCTTCTCCAAGAAGCCTTCCTGCTTGGATTAGATTTCCCTCTGTGCTGCCAGAGCACTCTGGACTTCCTTCTACCTCAGTTCCTTCATATTACAATAACATGACTTGTCCGTGCCCAGTTCTCTGGCTAGATTGTGAGCTCCCTGAGCTGCCTGGGGTCACGGACCTTCTCATTGATTCCCCATACAGTGCTCAGTATCCAGAAGATACTCATTGCTTCCTGAATGACCTGGGAAAGAATTGAAAATTAAAAGCTCTCCTTCCATCACCATGTATTTGATGGAAGGAGAACTGACTCTAGGTGGTGAACACTCAATGGGATTTATAGATGATGTAATACAGAATTGTACACCTGAAATCTATGTAATTTTACTAACAATTGTCACCCCAATAAATTTAAAAAATAAATAAAAAAAAAAACTCTCAAGGTAGTCTGAAACAGTGGCCTGGGTTGACACTTATTATCAGAGTAAAGGGGATTTTCTTTTAAGTGTATATAGAATAAGTTTTTTCTAGAACAAAAGATCTAGGATCTCCTTTGTGAGATTTTCAACAAAGGAAATGGGAAATCGGTAGCCAGTTCATAAAAGCAAAACAGGTGGTGTCTGTGCCGTTAAAAGAGCGAGGAAAGCACAGCACTGTGGCCCAGGTGACATCTGGAGGCCTCCGTGGTCCTTCTCAGTGAGAGCTGCCAGACAAGAGGATACCGAGCCAAGGCCCTTGCATATGTCTGCCCACTCAGGCAAGGCATTCTGGGGCATGCCCTGCCTACCTATCCTAACCACTGGGGTGGCTCCACCCTCGCTGTCTCAGCAAGGGCCAAAGGTGATAAGCAAGGCAGCAGGCTGTTACAACTGCCAACAAGCCCAGCCAGTTTCTCTGAGGTCACCATGCTGGAAGAAGACGTCCAGCTGTCTCCTAGTCCTGGCGTTTCCTTTCCTGCCACGAGGAGCACAGAGGAGGCAGTATGCATGAATGAACCATTTTATTTATCTACAACCACCAACTGGCTGGCCATATGAGGAGGGGCCTGCGATAACAAAGGAGCACGAAGCCTGCAAGCTCAGCACTGTGTGTCACGCAGGTCTCAGCTCCCGCTCCCCTCACAAGAACGCAGGATATGGTGAGGCCAAAAAGGAACAACAGAGCCATAGATAGGGGAGTCATACCGCTATATTCTCGATGGCTAGTTGAGACACAAAAGCAAACATCCGCCAGTACCCCAACGAGGGGTCTTCCTGCACCCCAGTCTCGCTGGCTGCCGGGGGAAGACACAGAAAGTAGGATCTACATGATCCTCAATCTGCCATCCGCGCTTGCGAACCCCACTTGCTAGCCACAATCCGTAGTCAGCTTCTCTGACAACCAACCAACAACCTTGCCAGCCTAGCCACCGCAGTTATATTAGTGGCTAATGGCTAACCGGTAACAGCTGATGGCCACCCAGCCACAGTGGATGGCCATCTGATTACAACTGATGGCCATCTAATAACCGAGCCAGCACCTTTCCACGTGAGGCCGAGAGCCTGGAAACTGCTCTCTGGGACTCTGTCCCCACACCGTGTCTACTGTGTCTTTAATTTACAACCTGAAGACACATCCTGCATTCTTGGCTGACCCTCCCTCAACCCCCTGCCCAGACCTCCTGCAAGGTGGCTGGAGGAGGCTGCTCCATGCCTATTTACTGCTCACTCCTTTGGCTTGAGACTTTGCCCATTGGGTTCTCAGGAAACGGGCACAGAGGGCCCATGGTAACCATGGTTACCAAGCATGGAATCAGCACAGGTTCACCTACGAGACGTTGTTCCACAGGTAGTCCCAGCTAGTGACAGTCTCAGGAATGTGGTAATTCTGCAAGCTTCTCCTCCTTCCCTTATTGAGACCCCCATCCTGGACCCATTAAATCAGAAACTCTGGGAGTGGGTCTAGCAATCTGTGCCTTAGAAAGCCTCTCAGGTGATTCTCGTGGCCGTCCGAGTGTGAGAACCACTGGGCCACAAGATAACCGACGTAATGTCTCATTTTCTTGATGACCCTCAGGGGCTCATCATATTGATCAGTGGGGATGGTCCTTGAAAAGAAGAATCACTGCCAATGATGAAAACAAGGGAAGCAGGAAAAGCTGGTTTGTTCACTTTCCCTTCGAGGCCAGCCACCCTCCTGCATATTAAGGCGACCAGACAAAACTATTGGCCACTATTTCCTTCTTGCCTTTTTGGATTAATCAGGATTCATGATCCTCAAGGATAGTTGGACCCCAACATAAGAGAGCTTATGTAAAAAGTATAATACATCATGATGAAGTGAGATTTATTCCAAGAATGTATCTTGGTTTAATATTTTAAAAAGCAATGTAACCCACCATATTAACAAACTAAAAGGAAATTTTTAAAAAGCATATGACCGTCTCAATAGTTTTAGGAAACACATTTAACAAACTGCAACATCCATTCCTCATAAAAACATCTCAGCATACGAGGAACAAAAGAGAACTTCCTCAACGTGACAAAAACATGTATGAAAATCCCACAGTTCACATCACACTTGATGGTAAAGGTCAGGATGCTTCACCCCTAAAATCAGGAGCAAGACAAGAATGCTTCATCCTTACCACTCGCATTCGATGTTGTTCTGGAAGTTCTGTCCAGTGCGATCAGGCAACAAGAAAAAAGAAGCACCTAGATTGGAAAGGAAGAAGCATAACTGTCTTTTTTCACAGGTGACAGGACCATTTATGTAGCAAATCCTACGCAACATACAAAAAAGTTATGAGCGCTCACAAGTGAATTTGGTAAGGTTTTAGGATATAAGAATAATACACAAAAGGCAGTAGCATTTCTATATACTAGCAACAAACTATAAGAAATACTTAAGGACAAATATGACAGAAGTTATGAATAACTTCTATACTGAAAACTGTGAAACATTGCTGACTGAAATTAAAGGCATAAATAAATGGAGAGATAAGGCTCTTTTATTCAATATTGTTAAAATGTGAATTTTCCCAAATTGATAAATCGAATCAATGCGATCCCAATCAAAATCCCAGAAAGCTTGTTTTGCAGTAATTGATAAACAGATCCTGAAATTCATATGGGAATGCAAAGAACCTAGAATAGTCAAAACAACTTGGAAAAAAGAAAAACAAAATTACAGGGCTAACGCTACCTGATTTCAAGAATTAGAATAAAACTTTAGTAACCAAAACCAATGTACAACTGATGTAAAGATAGACACATAAAGCAATAGAACATAATAGAAAATCCAGAATTAGACCCACACATAAATAGACATCTCCCAGCACATATTGTGTGTTTATTCTGTGCCACACATTGGGCTAACAGCTTGAACGTGCTAAAAAAACTCTTTTAATCTCTGAACCCCATTTTATAAATGAGTGTACTGGAATCAGAAAAATAAATAAACGCACTTGTGTGAGTCACCCAACTACAGTGGTAGAGTTTGGCTCTGATTTCAAGACCTATGCTTTTACCCACTTGTGGAAGGAAGTGGACCACATTCGATGACCAACTAAATAACCGTGGCAGACACCTTGTCTGGGCTCCTGCCTCACTCTTCAGTCTTACAACGTTGGGATCATTTACACACGTGCAGGTAGGTGTTACCTGTTCTCAAAGACTGGAAAGGGTCGGCCAGGTGAGCACTCACTTCCCACTTGGCCCACACGTAGCCTGGCTGCAGTGTTGGATCTACAACTCCACCGGGGTTGTTTCACTTCCTGGATGGTTATGCTGCTAGCCTCCTGCACATTTCCCTGAGCCTGTTCCCAGCAGGCATGTACGCAGCCAGCCTGAACCGTAAGCTTCTTTGCCCTTTTTAGACTTCACAGGGATGTCTGGCCCAAAACCAGAACTCTGAGCTCCCAGAGTGCCATTAGGTCGCTGTTCTGGAGCAGAACAGGTGTGGTTGGCTGCCTTTCTCAACAAACTGGCAACCCAGCTTGCAGCTTATAATGCAGAGTACTGAGGGCTAATGACAAATTTTCTCTCTCACATGACCTTGGTGGATTGAGTGTCTGATCACATCTAGGTTGATGATTCCCGCTGGCATTTGTGATTCTCTGTTTCCTGAACCAAAGCTCTTCTCTGGTTGGAATTTTGCAAGCAAGAGCAACGATTGACGTTTTCTATGAATGCTTTCATTTCAAAATCCATATACTGTCTGAGGACGTTCTCTGCAGAAGACCCCAAGACACCTGTTATTGTAAAAAACATTTCCCAAAATCTTGGTTCTACAGGCCGATATGTGTTATGCAAAGAAATTAAACAGCATGAATAAAATGTTTACCAAGGAGAAGATAAAAAGACTTATGTGTTCTTGGTTAGTATCCTGGTCATTTGGCTTTATCAGCTACTGTTGCATCCAGATTATCAAAACTTCCGCATCTAGCATCAGAATTAATTTAAATAATTGAGCTATTTTAATGTAAATTATCCAAAAATGCACAGCATGGTTTCCTTCTTTCTAAAAAGAGAACAATAAACATAATTTAAAATTTTCTTAACGAATCACTTTTTCTTAATACGTTACATTAAATATATTCAGTGTTGTTTCGTTTTGTTTTGTTTTGTTTTTTTATCAGCAGTATTTCTGCTGTTGGTGGGTATTCTCACAAGATCTCACTTGTTCTCACTTGCTGTGGGCTGGAAGTCTAAATGATCATGTTTTGTTAGGGTTGTATACAAAGGTCAATAAGGAATACCTAGTAAAATGCACGATTTTAGCACTAAATATTTTGGGGAAATTATTTTCCATATTAAAGGCCTTTATTTGCACATTAAGGGTTAGGTTTTAGAAATTTGATAAGTACAGAAGGAATATTTCCACCAGATAAATGGACTATAACAACAACAATGATTTCCTAGAATTTTATAATTAAAAATGCTTTTCATACCGTGTGTGGGGACAGAGCCCCAAAGAGCAGTTTCCAGACTCTCGGCTTCACATAGAAAGGTGCTGGCTCAGGTAGTAAATGGCCATCAACTGTGATTGCATGGCCATCAGCTGTGGCTAGTTGGCCATCAGCTGTAACCAGTGAGCTATTGGCCACTAATATAACTGCTGTGGCTACGCTAGCAGAAAATGGAGGCTAGCAAGAAGATGGTGGCTGAGCCTGCAAGTGGTGCAGTGAGGGTTGCGAACAGTGTGGCTCCTGCTTCCTGTGTTTCCAACCCAGCCGCCAGTGAGAGTATAGTAGTATGACTCCCCTACCTATGACTCTGTGGGTGTTCCTTTTTGGCCTCACCGTGTCCTGCATTCTTATGTGGGGAGCGGGAGCTGAGACCCCGCAGGCTGCCCTGCATGACACCGTGGTTTCTTTAATTCTCAAAACTGAGTCCTGGGGCAAGTAAGTGATTCTCTAACGTAACACTCCCACTATGGAGTGTTACAATTCTGACCCGGAGCCTATGTATTATATTTATGAGAAAGAAATCAAAACCTTGTAAATAATGAAATTTGAGATATATATCAAATATAACAAGTTTGCAGAGGCTGTCCTGGATTTAGTGTTGATATAGGTCAGTCTCTATACTCTGCATCTATTGCATCTACATTAATTGTACTTGGCAATGAGAATCTTTATGTAAGGAGGAAGCAAAGCTAGAGTACCTTATGAACCCTTAGATAAATTGTATTCATCGTACTCAGTATAATTATGATGAGAAGTTTATCTTATTACACTCTAATACCTTGGTCTGTAAAATAATTGCATGGTGACCAGATGACTCATTAACACAACACCCCTTGACTACTCTAGATAAACAGAACTGGTCACCTACTTTTACAAATAAAGTTTTATTAGAACACAGACACACTCATTGATTTACATATTATCGATGATTATTTTTGCCCTACAACCACAGAGTTGAGTAACTGAGACATAGACTGTAGGGCCCACATAGCCAAAAATATTTACTATCTGGCTCTGTGAGAAGAAAATGTTTCCAAGTCCTGTTTTATGGTATAAATCATGCCAAAATTTCCAAGCTGACATTTGGAACACACAACCTGACAAGTATCAATGTATTCCCAGGATAACACTTCATTTATTCAGCAAATATTTATGGAGTGTGTCCTGTTGGCACAAGATGGGGAGCTGTGATGAACGAAGAAAGTCATCTCCCTGCCCTTCAAGACAGACGTCAGCCACATAATTAAACATCAAAGTAAAGTTACAACACTGATAAGTTTCACCGAACAAAATCGTAGTACATTTGGAACTTCCTGCAAGGAATCAGCTTATGCAATTGTGGGGGCAGGCTAGAATTATCAGCGAGTAGGCCACCAGTAGGGCAGGCCAGAACTGTCTATGCTGGCTGAAGCTGCGTTCGCAGGTGGAATTTCTTCTTTGGGGAAGGCTCAGCTGTGCACTTCAGGTCTTTTCAGCTGATTGAGTCAGGCCCGTCCAGATTAGCTAGGAAAATCTCCTTTACTTAAAGTCAACTGATTACGAACATCAATCACAAAATATCTTCCCAGCAACACCTAGATTAGTGTTGGATGGAATAACTGAGGACTTAGCCTAGTCAGGTTGACACATCAGAAAACCATCACAGTGCTGAACTATTTTGTTAACTATTTTATTGTATTTTTATTATGTTCATATTTTTAACAACTCTAGTGAAGTGTAATTTACATACAATAAAATCCACCCATTTTAGTTTTTCTAGTTTTACTGAGATATAATTGAAATATAACATTGTATTAGTTTAATTGAAATATAATATTGTATTAATATATTTATATATATTGTTCAATATACAAAATCAGGGCCACTTTTTTTTCTGAAGTGTCTAAGGGACAAATTATTTCCTTGTCTTTCCCAGATTCTAGAGTCTTCCACTTTCCTTGACTCAGGACCCTCTTCCTCCATTTTAAAAACCAGGAAGGGTGGATCAAGCTTTCTCACATCGAACTACTCTGCCCTCCTCTTCAGGAATCATAGCTCCCTCTACCTCCCTGTCACTTATGAGGACCCTGTGATGACACTGGGCTCACTCAGACAACCCAGGATATCTCCCCATATCAAGGTGTTTAACCTGAATCACATTTGCAATGTCCTTTTTTCCACATAAGGTAGCATATTCACAGGTTTGGGGGATTTAGAACATGGACATCTTGGGGCTGGGGGGGTCATTATTCTGCATATGGTGCATTACATTAATTGATTTGAGGCTATTAAACCCACCTTGCTTTCCTGAGATAAAACCCAGATAGTCATGATGTATTATCACTTTACATATTGTTGAATTCAATTGGCGAAAATTTTGTTAAAAACTTTTACATCTATGTACATGAAGGATATTAATCTCCAGTTTTCTTATGATGCATTGTCTTGCTTTGGTATCAGAGTAATGCTAGCTTCATAAAATGAGTTGAGAATTGCTCTTTCCTCCTCTCTTTACTCAAAGAAAATTGGTATTGTTTCTTCTCTGTGTTGATAAAATTCACCACCAAACACATCAATTTTTTGTAGGGATATTTGAAATTACTAGTTCAATTATTTTATTTTATACAGAAATATTCAAATATTGCTTTTTAAAAGATTTTTATTAAAAATATAGTTAACATACAATATTATATTAGTTTCAGGGGTACACAATAGTTATTCAACACTTACATACCTAAAGAAGTCCACGATAAGTCCAGCAACCATCTGACACCGTACCACGCTATCACAATATTACTGACTATATTCCCCATGCTGCACATTACATCCCCATGACTTGTTTGTTTTATACCTGGAAATTTGGACCTCTTATTCCCCTTCCCCTTTCCCCCCCCTTTTTAAATCTATCAATTATAGTTGACATTCGATATTATTTTGTATTAATTTCAGGTGTATAGTACGGTGATTAGACATCTGTGTAATTTAAGAAGTGATCCTCCGGACTAGTCTCGTACCCACCTGGCACTATACATAGCTATTACCATATTATTGACTATATTCCCTGTGCTTTACTTTACATCCCCATGACTATTTTGTAATTACCAATTTGTACTTCTTGACGCCTTCACTTTTTTCACCCTGCCCCTTAACTCCCCCTCATCTATCACCCCAACAAATCTAGTCCCCATCTGACACCATACATAGTATTACAATGTTATTGACTCTATTCCTTATGCTGTACCCTACATCCCCATGACTACTTTATAACAACCAATTAGTACTGCTTAATCCCGTCCGTTTTTTTCACTCACACACCCAACTCCCCTCCCATCTGGCAACCATCAAAATATTCTCTATATCTATGAATTTGTTTCTGTTTTGTTTGTTTATTTTGTTCTTTAGATTCCATATACAAGTGAAATCACATTGCATCTGTCTTTCTCTGTCTGACATACTCCGCTCAGTACAATTCCCTGTAGGTCCATCCATGCCACTGCAGATGGCAAGAACCCATTTCCCTCCATGGCTGAGTAATATTCCATTGTACATATATGTACCACCTCCTCTTTATCCATTCTTCCATCAATGAACACACAGGCTGCCGCCACATCTTGGCCATTGTAAACAATGCTGGTATGAACATATGGATGCACACGTCCCCTTGAAGTAGAGTTTTGGATTTCTTCGGATAAATACCTAGCAGTGGGATTACTGGGTCCTTGTTTATCTTTTGTTGTAGCTTTTGTTTTAAAGTCTATTTTGTCTGGTATGTAGGTTCTGGGGATGCTCAGCAGGGGTTCTGTCAGGCCCAGGTCACTCACTGCCTGTGACTGGTCGGGGACTACCAACATAGGAGCTACAAAGTGACCCACGGTAGATCACTGCCTCTGCTGGACCTGGAGGCACATGGGAGAGGAAATACTGCAAACTGATGATGGCTGCCACCCATACCAAGCTTCACACAAAGCCAGGACACCCTGAGACCTGTTGCCACCTGCCAGCTCCCTTAAGGTTGAGCCACTAATAAAGTCTTCTGTGGTATGCAAGTTGGGTGAGGCAGGTCTCAGAGAGTTACTAGAGAGGGAAGAGTGACATTCATCAGATTAATGTAGATTCTGGTGACAATGCTGAGCTTGGAGCTACTTAGCAAAAGTCTCCGAGCACTGCAAGGCCAGTCACCACCTGCCTGGTGCCCGCGGACTCTGATAGTTTTCCAAGAAAGAGTGCAATATGGTCAGGGCTGGCTGCTCCCCAAGAAAGTGCCTTTGACGTTGGGGGAATCGGGTAGGGCAGGGTCCTAGTGAGTCAGCAGGATGGAGCAGCAGAGCTCACCAGGCCAATCAGATTCTGACGTGGCCGTTGGGGGTGGGTTCAACACAGCAAAGATGGCGCCCACCTGCTGGCTTCACGAGAGGAGGCCCCTTCACAGAGAAAATGCTAACTGTCCTCCAGACATCGCCGGAAAGTCACACACCTCAGTCTGACCCCCGTATGTCTCCAAGGACCCCATATGCCTCCTATAACCCCCAAGTCACCATCCCTCTGCCGGAACCCAAGGTGAGTGCGTGCGAGCGAGTGCATCTGTGTGTGGATTGTTTAAGAGGACGCCTGGGTTTCCAGCACCCAGATGGTCGGAATCCCCACTGTTTTTCACAGCCAGTTGTTGTGGGGGCTCCTCTTTCTGACACCACTACTCCAGGCTGGAGAGCCTGGTGTGGGGGGCTGGGGACACTCACTCCTCTGGGGGGGGACCTCCGCGGCCGAGATAGCCCTCCACAGGGAGGTGTGGGGCTAGTTCCGCATCTTCACCGCTCCTACCAAACAGTCTTCATGTAGCTTCTTTTTTATATCCTTAGTTATGAAACTTCTGTTCAGCTAGACTTCACATGATTCTCCAGGTTGACTGTTCTATAATTTAGTTGTAATTTTAATGTGTTCATAAAAAATGCAGGCAGTGTTTATCTACTCCGCCATCTTGGAGCTCTCCCAAATTTTGTTTTTTCTTATGTCATCAAGATAATGTGTTTTTTCCCAAGGAATTTATATATTTCATATTAGTGGCCAAATTTGTTGACATAAAGTTGTTCATAATATTCTTTTATTATTATTTTAATGTCTGTAGGGTCTGTATCATCCCGGTACTAATAATGTGCCTCTCTCTCTCTCTCTCTCTCTCTCTCTCTCTCTCTCTCTCTCTCTCTCTTTCTCTCTTTCTCTCTTCCTTGATCAATGAGCTAAAGGTTATTCTATCTATCTAATCTTTTAGAAAAACTATCCTTGATATTATTAATTTTCTCTATTGTTCATTCATTTTCTATTTCATTAATCCGTTCTGACTTTTTTCTTCTTTCTACTCAAATTTAATTTGGTCTTCCTTTTTCAGCTTCATAAGATGGAAACTTCAAATCCTGATTTTGGATTTTCTTTTCTAAACCTACGGTTTCTTCCTAAGATCTACTTTAGCTGCATCCTGCCAATTGCATGTTATGTTTACATATTTGTTTACTTTATTATTTCCACATACTTGGGGTTTTCCCAGGTCTCCCTTTCTCTCCCTGACTTCTAATTTTCATGGTGATCACAGAATATACCCTGGGTAATTTAAGTATTTTTAAATTTGTGGGGAACCTACATTATGACTGAGCACATGGTCTACCCAGATGAATGTTCTATGTGCTTAACAGAATGTATCGTCTATTGCTGTTGTTTGGTGAAGTGATCTATAGTTGTCACTTAGATGTAGTTGATAATGTTGCTCAGTGGTCAATAGCCTTACTGATTTTCCGTCTACATGTTCCATCAATGACTGGTAGAGGAATAATGAATCCACGGAAATAGCTGTCATTTGTCTATTTCTCTTTTCAATTCTGTCAGTATTTGCTTCATGTATTTTGTAGCTCATTGTCAAATACATATGCATTTACAATTGTTGTAGCTTTTTTTAAAATTAAAGTTTATTGGGGTGACAACTGTTAGTAAAGTTACATAGATTTCAGATGTACAATCTGTAATACATCATCCATATATATCACATTGCGTGTTCACCACCCAGAGTCAGTTCTCTTTCTAAGGTATTGAAACTTTCATCATGATAAATGTTCCTCTTCGTCTCTAGAAATATTCCTTATATTAAAGTTTATTTTGTCTGATACAGCCACTCAAGCCCTCTTATGTTTCTGTTTGCATGGTATACTTTTTCTATTCTTTTTACTTTCAACCAATTTGTGCCCTTGAATTTAAAGTACATTTTTTATAGGCAGCATATAGTTGGACCTCAATTTTTTTAGTCAGTCTGACAATGTCTACCTTTTGATTATAAGGTTTAGTGCATTCATACTTGATTATTGTATGATTAGATTTAACCCTGCCAATTTGCCAATAGTTTTTTATTTGTCGCATCTGTTTTTTCCCTGTTCTTCTTTTACTACTTTCTTTGTGTTAAACAAATATTGCTTAGCATACAATCTTAATTTTTCCAACGACATCTTAGTTACATTTCTTTGCCTTTTTTCTTTTCAGTTGCCAATCTCCTGACTAGAATATTCATCTTTAGCATATCACAATCTTCTTCAAGTTTATATTAATTTACTCCCAGTAGAAAACAGAAACTTGGAGCTAACATATTGGCTCAAATTATGTCCCCATGGTATTGTAGTCATATATAGTATACATATATGTAGTATAGACCCCAAAATATAGTTGCATCTTGTAAATTAGAAGAACAAAATATATAAGTACATACATACATATACAAGCACACATATTTACTGTTTTCAATTCTATTGATTCCTTCCTATAGATCTAAGTTACCACCAATCTGATGTCGTTTTCTTTCCACCTGAAGGACTTCCTATCGCAATGTAGCACATATGTGTTACCAATAACTTATTTCAGTGTATTTTTTCTTTATCTGGAAATACCTTAATTTTGCCTTCACTTATTTTAAGCTATAATTTACATACATTTAAAATTATCCTTGTTTTAGTTGTGCAATCTGAGTTTTGACAGATACAAACAGTCTAGTAACCATTGCAAAATCAATATATAAAACTGTTATATCACCCCTAATTTTCTCTGGTGCTTCTTTCTAATACAGCTCTCCTCCCATCCCCAGGCACTAGCAATCATTGATGCATTTTCTGTTTCATAGTTTCACCTTTTCAAGAACTCATATAAATGGAATTGTATAGTATGTAGCTAGTTGAATGTTGCTTTTTCTCAGCTAACATAATACATTTGAGATTCATTCATGTTGCTGCATGTATCAGAAGTTGTTTCTTTTTGTTGCTAAGTAGTATTCTATGGTGTCGGTGAAAACAGTTGTCTATTCACCTATTGATGAACATTTGGATTGTTTCCAATTTGGGGACTATTATGAATAAAGCTGGTCTAAACATTCACATATAGATTCTTGTGTGAACATAAGTTTTCATTTCCTTTGAGTAAATATGACTAATGTGATTGCTGCGTCTTATGGTAAGAGTATATTTAATTATAAACTGGTCCAAAGTGATTATACCTTTTGAATTCCTACAAAAACATGAGTGTTCCAATGTGTCCACTTGGTTTTGTCAGGGTTGTTTTTCTTTTTTCCCCATTTGAATAGATATGTACGTATAGCTCATTGTACTTTTAATTTGCATTTACCTAATGACTAATGATGTGAGACACTTTTAATGTGAGTTTACCATCCATATATCTTCTTTGGTGAAGTTTCTATTTAAACTTTTGTTCTATTGACTTTTGAAAGTTTTATATTCTGGATACAGGTTTTTATCATAGATATGCATTTTGCAAGAATTTTTCTCAGTCTATGGCTTGTCTTTTTATTTGGTTAAGTGTCTTTCAAAGAGCAAATGATTTTCATTTTAATGAATTCAAATTTGTCAATATTGTCTATTATGAATCATGCTTTTGGCATCATACTTAATTAATTTATTTATTTGTTTGTTTGTTTATTTATTTTTTGGCATAGTACAAAGTCACAAACATTTTCTTCTATGTTTTCTTCTCAAAGCTTTATAGTTTTAGATTTCACATTTAGGTCTGTAATCTATTTTGAGTTAATTTTTATATGTGGTACAAGTTTTAGCTCAAGGTTTATTTTTTTTTCATGGATGGATATTTTGGGGGAAAAGCAGTCATGAAGGCAGCCTTTCCCCCATTCGGCAGCATAGGAATGGACTTTGGACCTGGAACACTTTCTTACCTAGAGGTGAAGAGCCTACACAGCCTGTGTTGGGGTCATCACCTTATGTGGAAATATCTTTCCTTGTTTCAGGTTCAATGAGTGCTCTTTTGTCTCCACTTAAAGCGTGTGTGTCATCTGGCACCTGGCCAGTCTCACTGCTCTGTCTGTCCTAGAAGGGGAGGGGACAGGGTTTCTTCCAGTGAAGCACAAGAGAGGGTCCTCATGCCAATTGCCCTGCATCATCCACTCAGTGAGAGACCAGCTGGGTGAGAGGCCCTGGGGAACTGACACCCACTATTGACGGTGATCTTGCTTAGTCTCTCCTATAGGTAAAGAAAGTGGTGTTCCACTCAGGGCTTGAAGGCCTTGTGTTTTCCTTGGTGACCCAGATACCAAGATGCAATGGGAAAGAAGTGTTTTCAGTCCTCCTCTGGAACTGATAACTGTACCTTATTCCCTAGGGATTGATAACACGCACATGGCACTCTGCTCATCAATAGTCAGTTATTCCATGGCCATTTGCAAGACTGTGCATTCTTCATTGATTTGCCTTTGCATCTTTGTCAAAAATCAATTGGCTGTAAGTGTGTGGTCTGTTTCAGAATTCTATATTCTGTCTCCTTGATGTATATCTCATTTCTTTGACAATGCCACATCGTCTTGATTGTTTTAGCCTTGTAGTAAGTCTTGAAATCAGGTTGTATACGTGCTCCATTTTTTTCCCTTCTTTATCAGTATTGTTTTGAGTGTTTTCATTTCTTTGACTTGTAAGTTAGTCAATTTCTACGAAAATTCCTGCTGCAATTTTGCTTGGGCTTGCATTGAACCTATGGATCAATTTGAGGAGAATTGACATATTAAAAATGTTGAATATTCTAGTTCATAGCATGATATATATCTACATAGCTTTAAGTCAGGAGTAACTGAAATTTTTCTGCAAAGGACTAGATAGAAACACTATGTGTGTTGAGTGCTAAGAGGCAAAATCAAAGATACTATGGTCTTACTTATATAAAAGAGAAAACAAATTTCCACAAAAGTTTTATTGGCAAATTTCAAAATATAATACTAATACTCGAGCACAATTTTTCTGCCATAGGAGTATACTAATGAGAAGAGTGGAATTCTTTTTAGGAGTAACATTTCATGTAACTGAGTGCTTAGTCTGGTGATATTGATGCATACTTTATTCTGTGGCACAGTTATATTCATTATATAAACACACACACAATGCTTTTGCATCTAACTGAATAACACAAGATCCACATTCAGACTCAACTTTTCTCTGTCTCATTTTGACATGATGGTTATGCACTAGTAATAAGAATATATACATACAATGTTGAAGTCCACCTTGTATTTTCACAAGTTTGTAAATTTGTCCAACCAAGCCTTTCTGATCCGCACGTGTATTTATCACCATCATTTAGCTTGTTACGTAACAATAGCTGACTGACTGAGTTACCTTAGCTCTACCCCAAACATCAGCCAATCTGCTTTCTACTCTTAGCCCCTGTCAGAGATCTTCTCTGTCGTATAACTTCTTATGTTTTGGCTGGAAAGCAGCAGGATAAGTCTTGAATCCTCTTCAACTGTCCATTTGAAAGCTGTCCCTCAGCCATGCAATTTCACTCCTCAAAACCACTGTGCTTGGGCTACCATCACCACATAGAACTCTGGGACCAGAAGAATGGTCTGCAGCTGGAAACTGCTTCTGCCTCCTCCACAGATGTGAAAAGAGGATAGAGTAAGTGACCATTTTTGTGATCAAACTGCCCTTTCACCTGTCCAAAACTCAGACACCTATGCTGGCATCTATGAATCTCTACTGAAAGCCTGGGACAATTTACAAAAGAAAATACTACACATGAGGGGGAAAGTGGAAGGTAGATGCTAAACAGAATATTTACCAGAATTCACAGGGAAAGTGTTCTCATGTGTGGGTCTCAGAGAAGAGTCTCACTCCAAAACTTCTAGAACTTTCCCCTCTTGAATCTTTTCCCAACTCTTAGAGAGCATCACCCCTATCCAGACCCCTAACACACAAAGCACCACACATCATAAATTCCTCTATTACCATCAGTGAAGTTCCCAAACTTGAGTCATCCTGCCCGGGGATCAGTACTAGCCACATGTCAGTACTGGTCCTTGGCCCTCCAGGTTCCACAGATAGTCTGATGGAAGGGCTTAGGCCCCAAGGGTAGACATCTGAGTGGGGTCCTTTAGGGTGGTGTTAGGGTGCTGAGAGCTCAACTTGCAGATGTACCTGCTTCTACCACTGACATCTATCCATTATGACCGTAAAACACACACACACACACACACACACACACACACACACACACACACACACCCTTTCTCTGAGGCAAACACTCCTTCTCAGGGACAACACTAATTACACAGTAAGGAAGGAAAGAAACCCTCTAGCAATTTGAACAGTTCCCTTATCTGAAGTCATTCAGTTGGTTTCCATGTGGGGGTTTGCCAGTGGCTCCACATCCAGAGTAAATAGCTGTCTCTGGAGGGACCTTCTTCATACTGGCTTCGATAAGTTCTTTTCCAAGATCCTCGATTCTCCATAGTCATAATAGGAGGGAACGAAAGGTATGACCTATTATCCCAGTTAAAAATATAACAGCACCTAAACTTCACCTGAAAATATTGCTTGATAGATTGCAGTTAATTGCTTGAGAGGAGTAGCAATTTTCTTATACATTTCTCAATCTTTCTCTCTCTCTCTCTCTCTCTCTCTCTCTCTCTCTCTCTCTCTCTCTCTCTCTGTGTGTGTGTGTGTGTGTGTGTGAGAGAGAGAGAGAGAGAGAGAGAGAGAGAGAGAGAGAGAGAGAGAGAGAGAGAGAGGCTGTGGTGCTTTTTCTAATTACCTGGAAAACACCACTGCTTAAAAACACATCCTCCACGTATATTTTTTCATCCTAAAACACCATGAATATTTCAGTAGACCAATTAATAATTGTAACTCCTTTGCTGTTCTGACAGAATTTATTATCAAAGGTAAAGGAACTGTGTATGATTTGTTTCATTTCAGGGAAAAGGAAATGCAAACTAGAATTCCCCATTTCTGTAAATCCAGTGATTTATGGCTAACACTGTTTCCAATCATCTCATACAACCTGGCTGTGAAGCAAAAAGACATAAATCAGAAGATAACTGAAAATGTAGAAAGATAATTGTATGCTTTCTGCAGGAGTTGGACAGTCAGGGTCTGTGTCACCATGACAGTGACAGTCTGGAGTCTGGGGTCTTCCAATGTGGTGCCATTGCAACAAGCCACACATTTGCCTTAGTCCCAGTTTCTGGGTCCTTGAAGCCAGTGATGAACCCGAGTCAGTCACTAATGTCAGCCCGAGTCCACTGGGCACTTCACTCTCTAGCAATTTATTTCACATTATATTCAGCTTATAAACAGTTACCTAAAAGTACGGAGTTCTTTTTTCCTTCTCACTTTCTTTCAAGTAAATATGCTTCAAAATTATTTCCATTATTATCAGGAGTTCCCATTTGTCTGAATTTATTTGTTAGTAATTATAGTTTGAATACCCTTTGGGGCCCATCCCACTCTGAGGTAAGAACTGTGGTCATATAAAAGAAGAAGGCAATATATATTTATTACCCTCTGTTCAGTATTATCCTCAGGTATAAAGGCTAACAGAGCAAAAACAAATAAATACACAAATAAATAAACAAACAAATAAATAGCAATGCATACTTTTGAAGATGACCCTACTATGAGAAGGGGTTCAGCTGCTTTTGTTGCTGTGTGACTCTGACATTCCCAACCCTTCTGCGTTTCCAACATTGCTATAACATAATTCATTACCTAGTATCTCCTGATATTTGCAACTCTCTTTGTCTACTGAGTTAGTAATTTCATAACTAAGAATTGATTCTTCCAGGATTCCTTCTGTTCTTTCTGAGATAGTCAGGTTATTTAGAGTTCCCAGAATCCACTAATAATAAAGAATCCAAAATAAAACAAATCAATCATCCACCTACATTGAAATGGCGGAGCTTTGAAAGCCATAACCGGAACTTCCACTCCATTATAAGCTTCAGGAATGGGGTGGTGATCAATGTTTTGGCCTTCAGGGATCTGATTAGTGATGGCATCCCTACGAATCAAATAGATGCTTCCTACTAACGGCATTGCTTGGCCTATAAAATCAGAAAAACCAGTCTGGAAGGTGGGACTAATCCTAACTCAAGCTACCTTCACAGGATTCACAGCCTCTTGTCCAGTTTCCAGACCTAAGTCAGCTCTAGACCCAGAGCCCTGTGATAGAGAAGGTGGAGGCCAGGGTCTTGGAGGAAGAACCCTGTAGTGTGGTCACAGATGTCAAACAGTGACGTGTATGGAGGTTCTGGAAAGTTCTTGTAGGAGCATCACAATACAGACTCCTAGGCTTTAGGAGTAAAGCCATGCTCTCTTCTGCTCTCCACAATTTTCCATTTGAAAAGCACCCCCTTGCTTGATGGAAGGCTCTGGTAAAGACGAAATGCCTACCATGGAGCATCAAGTGACCATGCAACTCAAACCATTTCTCATTAACTGGGTGTTGTCATCTGATCCACAGAACCATCGAAACTCATGTTCATAGCAGCATTCCAGGGAATGGCCCTGAATCAGCTATACATTGCTATGCTCTTCTGCTGGTTTTACCTGGACTCATAACAGCATGATGTGCTTCACTGAGGACCATTGGTGTGACAGTGCACCATGCGTTTTTATAAGATCGGTCCAGTCAGGTCTGGAAAGTATGAGAAGTCTGCCCAAGCAGATGGCCAAGACGACTCTGATAGTTGTTTCACTCATCTCTTCTTCATCAACCCGCACCTATTTTAGATAACTTAAAAGTTAAGTAATTTACCCAAGGTTGCTTAAATTTCCAAAGGCTCTATTATTATCTTGTTACCTCATGAAACATCTGGGGGAAAAAATCCATCCTGGTATCATCTTATTATCTTGTATCGTTTTTCTCTCCTGAATTATATTTGTGTGAAAAAGATCCTATCACTACAGGAAATAAGTTTGTTCCTTTCATGTTTATGGTTACTGTAAATAATCCATTTAATGCATGAGAAAGGATTAACAAGATAGGAACTTAGACAAGGAATGAGTCACTAGGAGTCAAAGTTGAGAACCTACAGTTTCAAGGAGAAGAGAAATTACTGGGGTTCAAAGATAAGAAATAACCTAAACATCTAAGAGTTAGCGTCAAGGGCTTTTACCTGGTCAAAATGAGCTACTGACCCAAGATTTGGAAAGTTGAAATGAATCAACATGTTTTGGTGGAATAGGCAGCCAGGTGGAGTCTTCACTAGGGTCAGAAAAAGACTCATGGAAATTGAAAAAGGGATCAGCTAATCTCTAAGATGACTTATAAATCCTGTGGTCTATGGTTCTATCATCTTTATATTGTCCTTTTTAAATTTTTTTTTATACCAGTGTTCTCTTTCCTGCTGCTGGGTAGGTCTTGAGTCAGCAGATAAATACATGTAGTGACAATAACACAGGGACTTGTGACTACAAATGTGATCTGTTCTTTGTTTGCCCAAAGCAATCAATTTCATGGATCCCAGTGTTAAATTGCAGCATCACTAACCCTTCCAGGCTGCGATGCTTGTTTTCCTGGTGGACTCATTGGAATTTTTACTGACTCTGTATTCTATTCCTTCCACTTTAGTTCTAAATAAATAGAAAATAGGAGGGGAGAGCTACCTAAATAAATCACCGAATGTTGACAATGACTATAACAAGTCAAAGCGAACCCATTGACTATGGTTACCAAAGTTGCCTATGAGCCTACTACTAGATTATTCTCACCACTTTATGCTTTCATTAAAGAAAGAGAGAGAACCAAACTTCCTGGTTGTAATTAGAGGGTTGTATAACACTTACTAAACATTTACTGGTCTCTAGACCCCTTCCTTTTCAGCCTGAAGGAGAAGCCATTGATGCCAGAGCCTTGGGTTCCCCCATTCTGGAAATCTGTACAATAGGGATGTCCTGACTTCCGCTCTGATGTTGAATCCCTTTGTGAACATTAATGTGCCCTGTTCCTGAGTCAAGGTACCAGACATGGGTAGAAATGGATTCTAGGTACCAACAGATCACGTCTAGCATAGCATCCTCTTGGCCCCAGTGGTTACTTCAGGGATGGGGCTCATTGATTCAGAGACAATAAGAAACATCCAGCATTTTACTGGTGCTGGAAGAGGGATTTGAAACTGGGTTGAAGTCCCAACGGATATGAGACTGGGTGGGAAACACTTCTGGAGCTACTTGAGAACACACAGTCTTGAGTGTGCTTAATCATAGGAATCAGAAGCGTCACCCATCGATACGTAGCTGACATTTATTAAGCGGCTACTGTATGTCAGACCCCGTGCTCCACTTTTTATATGAATTATGTCATATAAGTAGTGACAGGAACCCTGTGCAGTAGGTAATGCTATCATCCCCATTTGCGGGAGACATGGAGGTGTGTCACCAAGGTCCCCTTCAAGAAAGGGTGTGTTGGCCTAGCTGCTACAAGCCTCAGCAGGCAGCCTTTAGCCATGAAACGCAGGCTGTTTTAATTCATACTGAACAACAATTCCAGTGGTTCATTTTAGCCTCAGAGCTCCTGTGGGATCAGCCAAGCCTATTGTCAGCCTTGCTTCCCCCTCTGCCCTCTTGCATTTCCTTTCTCTCCCTTCCATGCATGTTGATCCCATGGATATAGCATCCCTTAGAAACGTCCCTAATAAACCCGCACCACACTAAACTCCATCTCAGAATCTGCTTTCCTAACAACCCTCCTGTGACACCATTTTGCAGCCGAAATAATAAAGTGGAAACCCCTGGCTAAGCTCATCTCTTGGCACGGGTGCTGGGGGCTGAGACTGCTTCGGAATATCAGTCTTGCTTACGACCACCAAGGCCGATCTGGAACTTGGGATTGGCCTCTGGACTGTATCTCTAGGAAACAAGGCTGGTGAGACCCCTTGGAAGAGCCGAGGAAGCCTGACAGTGCTGGGCGGAAGCTCCCCCTGTACTGAAAGCAAACAGGGTCCAATCCAGTCCCTTAGCGACTGCATGCTGTGCCTGCCGCGTGATGGCAGGAGCTGAGCCACAGACAGTTGCAGTAACATATACAACAAGAAACTTCATCTCATTCTCTGCTAGGAATGTCAGCAAAAAAAAAAAATAATAAAGGACCTGGGCATCTTAGCAAACGGTTAACTGCAGAAAGAGCATCCTTCAAATTCAATTCCTTTATTTTGGCCTTCTATGTTTTCACTGTGCAGATTTTATATTAAAATTATTTCCAGTAAGAGGTACAAGAAGTCTAATTTGTGCACCTCCTGAGGTGTTTTGAAATATTATATTTCAAATATAATATATTTGAAGCTGTTATGATTTTTTAAATTGCATTTTAAAGAAATCCTTGGGGGTCACTGCAATTCAAAAAGATGACACCTACTAAATGATGAACAAATAAAACATTCTAAAGAAAAAGGTTTATCAAATGAGTCTTCAGATTGCACTCATTTATCAAGTTATTGAACAAAAATAAGTTATAATTTCAAAATATTTTATAAGCATATAATTTAAGATTAGTAGGAATAATGAGTGAATGGAACTCTAAAGTAAGAAAAATGTGTAGAAGATGAAAGTGTATCAAAAAGGGTGAAGTAATAACTAAATAACTGGAGAATAAAAATGCTAAAGATCAATACAAAAATGCCTCGTATGCTACGTATGGAGCTGAAAACTACCTGACACCCTCCTTCTTAGCAAAAGTACTGAATTGTTTACACCTGGAGGTATTTATTAAAAATGTATGTTCAAATTTATAATCCAAATCCAGAAAGGAAATACAATAACGATTAACAGACAGTCCCTAAATAAGAAACGTGGATGAAATCCAAATCTAGTCCATTGGAAGTAGAGCTGTAGAATAGAATAACTTAAATTTCTCTTTCTTGAAGATGTCCTTTTATAGTTAAAATAAGTTATTTGACAATTATACACCCATCTCTGCAATTTAAAGGTTTTTTTGTGTGTTAGTTTCGTTGTTTTGTGGTGGAAGAGATTGGTGGGGGAAGTGAAATGGAAGAAAAACTGAGTCACCACAGCAGTCTAAGGTCTTAAATATAAAACAAGTAGACAAAATAGACAGAAATAGGGGAGAGGTCCATGATGGCAGATTACGAAAAAAAAGGAATTAAACAGATTTAAAAACTTAAAAAAAGAAAAAACTAGACAAATGTATAGACAAGACAGAGACCGGAAGCAACTACCTTAGCTGTACTGCCAGCCTGCCCAAAGCCGGGTCAGAGCTACATGTGGGCAAAAGAGTAGACTGGATTGTAGACTGCCACCATCAAAGATGGAGAAAAACAGGATTACCCGCAACAAATGATTCCCCGATGAGATAATTCAGTTTGGCAATTTTGCTACTAAAAAGGCTCCATCACAGTGAGTGAAAATCCAGCCTCCTCTATAAAAGAGAATCAGTCAATCCCAGGAGCCACCATCTTCATCAGCTTTGGAGCACTGGCCTACCCAGAGATGGAAAGAGCTAAAGAGTCCCTAACCCAGGCATTGCCTTCATCTGAAATCATAAAATAGATACATGAGTGAGATTCCAGACATGCTGAACACAGTGTCGCCTAAGAGACAGGGCTCTTGGGAGCTCAGAGGACCTGCCACATACAGCTCAGAAGCCCAGCTGGCCTGAGACTCCTAGTTACACCCATGCCAATCACTGTCGGAGTAAATGAATTCAGTTAAGGCAATTCCTCCCGTCTCTAGTGTTAACCAAATGCCACGCCATGTTTATGTGATGCATCTCCTTCAACACAAGGGCCTACAACCCCCAGGAAACACTGCTGCCCCATCACCCTGGCAGCTCGTCCCAGTTAGGGGAATTATCAAAGTGTTCAAAGAAGACAAATAGGTTACTATGCTCTCTTGACTTATTTAATCTGATGTCTCGTAAGAAAGAAACTTTGTGAAATCCTTCTACTGGTAGGAACTTACATAATCAAAATTAGTGAGCATAGCCTTAGCAGCTTCACAGATCAAACCAAAGGCTCTTCAGACAAGCAGTCGATGTCAGTTGTTCTTTCAATGCCCAAGGGCTGTTTGCACTGAAATCCTGCATCTTGCGTCCTTACGCTGATTCCTCAGGGGTTGCTGAATCCCATTGTTCTGTATTAATCTTTAGCTCTGATCCAGCAAGCACTATGGAGCATAAAAATCACATATTGCACATGCTAATATCTTCTGTACATGGGATCTGTGACTCAGAAGTAAGAGCAAGTGAGATTACAACCTCTCAGGAAAAATCAACAATCGGAGCTCAAGGCTGTGTGTGTGGTTGATTTGTACACAACTGATGGTGAAAATTGAGGGAAACACCTCTCCATACCAGACATCTGCAGAGCAGACAGCATTCATTCTTGAGGGGCCAACTGCTGTGTAATTAGAATGCATGAATGTAGAATAAATAATCTCGGAAATAAGAGGTCTCTATCAGTCCTTCATATGGAATAGGGTCTTCTTGGAGATAAATATTCTTTTTCTATTTTTTTCAAATGGGTAAAAGGTTTAATCAGGCATTTTACCACAGAAGATACCTGGATGGCAAATATGCACTTCAAAATATTTTGGAAAAATAATTTGCCAATTTCTTAAATAGTTATACATCTGTCATATGATCCAGCCATGCCACTCGTATGTATTTATAAAAGTTGCTTTATTTGTAATAGCCCAAAACTGGAGATTATTCAAGCATCTGTGAAAAGGTGAATAAACAAATGAGATATATCCATCCAACGGAATACAGCAACATTAAAAAGGAATGAACTACTGATACATACAATATCTTAAAATAGTTATGCTGAGTGAAAAGCCAGAGAAAGTACAAAAGGGAGGGAAGGAGGGAGGGAGGCAGGGAGGGAGGGAGGGAGGGAAGGAAGGAATGAGGGAACATATTCAGTACGATTTTATTTATATGAAATATAAATACATGATATATGTAAAATTCTGGGAAATGCATACTAATCTATAGTGACTAAAAGCAGTTCAGTGTTTGCTTGGAGATGGAGCAGGGAGAGCGTGAGGGATTACAAGGGGCACGAGGAAACTTGTGGAAGCGATTGATACGTTCACTATCTTGATCGTGGTAATGGTGTCACAGGTATATCCATGTCAAAACTAATCAAACTGTACACTTTGAATACATATAGTTTATTGTGTGTCCACACCCCAATTTCTTAAAAAGTGACAGAACAAAACCACGTATATGCAGGGGGGGAAAGTGAAAAAAGTTTAAGAAGAGTCAGGAAGAAGCACTGTTTGTTCAGGAGTGGGTGGCTAGATGGATCTCTGAGGATTTGGAGATGAGTATTCTGCGTCTTGTGGAAGGAAAGCCACTTTACAAGGTGGCACATGAGCAGCCAGTTATTGAAAGGGTCATTACAAAATTATTAACTAATAATGTTCATTGCTCTTGGCAATGTAATTGTCAAGCCATTTATCTTTAGGGAAAAGATGGCATGAAAGAGTGAACTGCACAGAAGTAGAAGCAAGTTATGGGAAGGCTTTGGAAATGTGGAAATGTTGTTTGTGATGAACATAAGAAAAAGAAGGGGTGCAGAGGGGAACACTGTGGTATGCTTCCTGGAATAACAACGGAAAGCAAGTTAAAAATCAAAGGAGGGAGTAGGCGATTGTCCAAACCAGTACAGTCAACTTTGAACACAACATAGATTGTGCATGACAAAGGCCACAGTCCCATTCTCTGTCTCCAATGCCAGAGACGTCTCCAAAACAGAGACGTCAGGGTGGGGAGGGGGTACGGTAGCAGCGGGGACCCGGTTCCAGTTGCAGTGGACAGGACAGGCTGAATGGAGCCGCCAGCTGAGTCCTGACCCACGCAAGCAAAGCCCTGGGGCGCGGCACCTCCCCTCCCGCCCAGCCGCTCGCTGCGCCCCCTCCCGGTCACTTGGACAGTGCGCGCTCCAGCTCCTGCATCCTGGGCAGATCTGCTTCATTTCAGCCCAGAGGGAGACAGTGACAAGACCCTCTTTCTCCTAGTGTCACAAAACCTTAACGAAGTAGCCCCGCCAACCAGCAGCCCAAAACTGATCCCCAGCTTCGGCTCTTTCCTGCTTTCCAGGCTTTCCTCTGGGAATAAATTACTTAGTGCCAAGAGGGTAAAGGTGAGACCCAGAAGGCTAAACCCGAAGGTTCCCCCGGCACCGAGCGCCCTGCGTTTCCAGTTTCGTATCGGAGGGGCGGGAGTTGGCTGGGTTGTTTCCGCGCCAGCTCAGGTTTGGGGAGGGGTCGGTTGGAGTGCCCTCCTTCCCAGCCTGGTGCTCTCAGCACACCAATAAAGGTGAAGATGGGCGGCGGGTGGGTGTCTCCGGGTCTCGGGTTCCATCCCTCCCCGCCCCCGCCTCTCTGGAACGCGCTGTGTGGCCGCTTCTCTCCAGCATGCGGCGCTGCGCTCGCTTTTATCCCCGGAGCCGCGTCGGTTCTTGCGCTGACAGCGGGGCTCAGCCAGTCGGCTGGAATTGAGTAGCATTCACTGAATCTGCAGCTTTCATGACGTCTCCCTGCGTGGTCCATCACTTTTCTCCCAGCCGGGGATTTTTTTTCCGCCACTCTTGCCTTTTCCCCCTTTCCCTGTCCCTGCCCAAACCCACACCCCTCCGCCCCTCCTTTGGCCCCCGCGCCCACCCCTCCTCTCCGCTCTCGGCCAGAGGGAGCCAGTTTGAAGACGGCCGCACCTGGCCGGAGAGGTCGCGCGGGCGGAGGGGTGGGATCCGCGGGAAGCGAGCCCCAGAGCTGGATGCACCGCGAGGAGAATGGAGTCTCCTGACAGACTCCCGGGGCTGCTGTGAAATTTGACCATCTGATTCCAGGGTTGTTGTTTTTTTTTCTTTTCTTTTTTTTTCTTCTCCTCGCCATCTATCGTGTAGTGAATGATTAAATCTTGCTCCGTTTCAAGAAAGGAGATCATGATTGAGTGAAATCACCCTGTCCGCAGCAGGTAAGCGGTGTGCTGAGTTGCTCGAAGGCGAGAAGCTGGCATCAATCTGGGCAAGACGTTCCCAGCCCTCGGGTCTCCACCACCCCCTCCCCAAGTCGCCGCTGCCGCTGCATGCATATCCACTCGAATGAGAAGCCAGATGCCCAAGTCAGGGGAAAGGGAGACGCCGATTACATAACAGAAGGGAAATCTGTTTCATACGGTTTTCATTAGCAACTGAAAACTCGCAAGGGGGGTGGGGAGAGGAGGGGTCTGCATGTCCTGGGCTCGCAGAAACCGTCAGTTATTGCAGACATCATTTCAACATCCTTTGGCAAAGATGAAATGAATGCACTGATTGACTGGCAGGGGCGGCTTGCGGTGTAGTCATTTACAGTTGGGAAAAGCCCATTGTCTTTGTGGAAAGCTGTATTCTTGTTCTTTGCATAGAGGAGAGAGAAAGAGAGAGAGAGAGAGAGAGAGAGAGAGAGAGAGAGAGAGAGAGAGAGAGAGAGAGAAAAGAGAAGTGAGAGAGAGAAGTGAGGTGTGGGGGGAGAAACAGACAGGCAGTGTGAAACAATAACTCGGAACTGTTCTCTGTCAATATAACAGACGTGTGATATGACGACTACGAGCAGGGAAGGGGAAGCTCTCCCTGGACGTAAACTGAATTATTTTGTAATCAGCAGTGGGGAAAAGCCTTCAGGTAAAATGAGATGTTTTTGGCATTTAGGGGGTTGGATGAATCCATTGATTTGCTTTTTCCTGGTATATTTTCATTTGCATCCAGACATTAAGCTTGGATTCGTTTTAACAGAAATAACATTAGTATCCCCAAAACCCAATAAAATCTTGGGTCAATCCACAGGTATATCTCTTGTACCAGGCTTAATGTGGAGAGGCTCTTAGGGAGGAAATGGATCTTAATAGAAACAGTCACAGAAATGGGGTGAGATTAGTGGAGAAACAAAATACCAGCATTTTCCAAAGAATCCCGCCTCCACTCCTAAAAAAGGAAGGGAGGGGGGCGAAACCTCGTGTTTGGGAATTAGAGATTCATTACATGTTTAGAGTGTCGCCTGCCTGCTTTTATGCAAAGTCGGCCAGTCCGAGGGAGCCCCACAGAACAGGACGCAATGCCACTTTCCAGCGAGCACCGTTCCCTGCCTACCTATCTTCTGCTGAGAAACCGAGGACGAGGATGCCCAGGAGCTGCTGAGAAAGAGAAAGGGGCTTGCTGCAGTCAGAGCTGAGCTAAGGAAGCTTCGCCCATTTTGCCCAGTGAGCTAGCGTCTCCATGGCGACTCAGGTGGGAGGGAAGAAGGCAGCTCCAGTTACACACACACACAAAAGTTGGACAAAACTTTCCCAGCTCCAGGCAAATAAATAAGCTAGCCGCGTGCCCTGTGGAAGGTCCCAGGGCATCGGCTCTGCCCAACTTCCTGTCAGCGACCAGCGAGGGGGCGCCTAGAACCGGCAGGTGCCCCGCAAACCTCCCAAAGTTGCCCGGGGGCCCGCTGACTCGGTTAGGGCCGCGGGTTCCGGATTCAGCACCAAGGCCAGAGCACGAGCGCTGGCATTCCCCCTTCCTCCTGGTCCGCTGCCCCAGAAAGCAGTTAACTCCTTTGATCGCGGGAAGTCACTCACTTTCTGTAAAGGACCGATTCCCTTGCCCGTGCAGAATATGGGTATCTCATCCTCCACGGAATCGTGTGGGAAAGAGAAGCTTGCACGTCATCCATTCCACACATGGTGGGGCATCAGAGTAGCTATTCAGAATCAAGAACACCTAAGCAGCAAAAGATCTCAGATGAACTGAGAACGGAGAAAGATCTGTTCTTCGGGGTGAAAGCGGGACACACACACACACACACACACACACACACACACACCACGGATCCGTCTCTAAGGAGAGTTGTCTAGTTTCAGCCTTTGGCTTCAAAAGCATGCATGCATTCCTCACCCTCTGCTCTTCTCTAACTTTTTATCTGAGGTAGATGGCAGAAACACACTGTGGGAGCACCCTGGTCAGTGAGACACCAGCCAGCCAAGTCCTGTCTAGGGGTCCTGAGACCCACCAGGGAGGGGGGAGTAGTTTACTCCTGGTCTGGACCAGACTCCTAAGCAGAGCTGCTGAGTTTCAGGAAAGGGAGGAAAGTGCGTTAGCGAGATGAGACCCACTGACTGTATCTTCAAGCCAGCATTTGAGCAGAGTGGCTAAATTTACAAGGTTGCCGCCATAGGAAATTGAGAGGAGAAGTCATTTTCTTAATAGAAGCAAAGAAGAAATTGTGCGACAGGGGTCAGTTTATTATCAGTCGAGTTCCATTTCGACATTCATACAGGGAACCCAGGTAAGTCCCTCCGGCGTCCTACCTTTCCCTTGGGCAAGGCTGGTCTCTGCCCTGCTCTCCTCATCTTGGGTAGCAGGTCCTCACAACCCCACCATATGGACTGATACTGATGAGGAAAAATAGTAGAGGAAGGTGACAGTCACATTTTGAGTAGAAAGCTTTTTAAAGTGGCATTCGGGTGTTCCAAGGCACAGTTTGAATTGCAGAGCCCAGTCAGGTTTGGCAACTAGTTGGAAATGCTCATAAAGCCTCTGAAATATCTCTGGCTGCTTTTCTCTGTTGAGGATGCACGTGTGTGGTCTTGAGCTGGTTCTGGTTTGTTATTTATGAAGGTAAACAAGATGTATCCTGGTTTTTCTTGCTGGGTAAGTTGGTGCTTTCCAAAGATGATGTGTATGCAGCACTCAGGATTTGGTTACAGCAGTGTGTTTATACCTTCTAGTCTTTTTTTTTTTTTTTTTTTCATGATCACTAGTGAAGGCAGAAGCAGTCTGTTTCAAAACTGGGGAAAGAGTGAGCTATTACACTGTTTCTTACCTTTCAGTTCCTGATGGATATTGACAAGTTTATCTATGGTCTAATTTATAAAAGAGAACTGATGCAGTGTTAGGACTTAAACAAAGCACCTGTACCCTGGCTTTGCTCCATCTGATACCATCTGCAGAAGGGAAGTCGAGATTAGTTATGAAGATAAAGCCATACAAGAATATGGATTATTAGAAAAACAAAGTAATATATTTGTGAGTACTAAAGTTCAGTTTCTCTCATGAATTAAAAAAACAAAGGTGAGAATGTAAATAATCTAGGTATAGGAATTTGCTCAATCAATAACTTTTAGTTCTGGTAGATTCCATGCTTGTGTCCTCAGTGCTGATTTGCCAAACTATGACTTGCTTTCTTCCTCGGTGGTTAATTGCTGAGCAAAGTGTCAACACTTCCTTATGACAGCCTTCCTTATAATAGCATACTCCAAAATAATTGGTTTACCCATTTCAAATAAGATTTGTTAAGGAGAGCAACTTAAAATGTATCCCTGTACACTTGGAGCCATTTTTTGTATTTTTTAATGTAATACCTCATCCTGGTATTTCCTAACAGAAAAAAAAATTCACTTGTAAGACCCAGGTCTTTATTTACTACATAGAACTTAACACAGGTTGTTTCCTTTGAGTACACAAAAAGGCTTTCATTCACACTCATATTCCTCCCTATCTTCTCACAAACTATCTCTGCTTTACAGGATAAAAAGACAATAAGACATGAGAAACTTCAGAATAGCTGTTTAATAAACAATAGAAAAAAGTCATTATAGAGTAAAAATAAGTAAATAGAGTCTTATGGAAGTGTAACCCCATTCACTGATTTTTCACAGGTAGGAAGTGTTACATTCCTCAAGGGTTGAATGTTGATCATGTGAATCTCCATGAAAACAAGATAAACCCTTTTAATCAAAATGAGCAGGTAGGCAAGACAAAGCTCTTCTCTTTTTCACTAACTCTTGATTAATCAAATGATATGTAAGCACTATGTAGATTAATAGAGGAAATGGACCACAGAGTCAGAATAAGGGAAAGGAAGGAAGCTAGGGGAAATGACAGTTATTTATTTTTACCAGATTTAAAGTGATGATACTTTCCAAACCAAGGTGTTTTGTGTTTTTTTTTAATTCATTGTATCAGAACTTTACAGTTGGTGGAATTAAGATGTTTGACCAAATTTGAATTTATAGCTTATTGAGATAGCATTTATTATTTCTTTTCTTTACTTTCTCTTTTTTAAAGATTTATATTAAAATATATATATATATAGCTAACATACATTATATCAGTTTCAGGGGTACACCATAGTTATTTAACATCTATATACCTTAAGAAGTGATCACCGTAACCAGCAACCATCTGACACCGTACCAGCTGTCACAATATTATTGATTATGTTCCCCATGCTGTACATTACACCCTGTGACTTACTTGTTTTATACCTGGAAATATAAACCTCTTATTGCCCTTCATCTTTTCCCCTCCTTTTTAAATTTTCAATTACAGTTGACATTCAATATTATTTTATGTTAATTTCAAGTGTACAGCATAGTGGTTAGACATTTATATAATTTAAGAAGTGATCCCCCTGACTAGTCCAGTACCCACCTGGCACTGTACATTGTTATTACCATATTATTGACTATACTCTCTATGCTTTACTTTACATCCCCATGACTGTTTTATAACTACCATTTTTACTTCTTAATTCCTTCACCTTTTTCACCCTGTCCCCTCACTCCCTTCTATCACCCCAATAAATGAAGTATCCATCTGACACCGTACATAGTTATTACAATATTATTGACTCTATTCCTTATGCTATACCCTACATCCCCTTGACTACTTTGCAACAACCAATTAGTACTTCTGAATTCCTTCCCCTTTTCCAACACCCCTCCCATGTGGCAACCATCAAAATGTTTTTTATGAGTTTGCTTCTGTTTTGTTTCTTTATTTTGTTCTTTAGATTACACATATAAGTGAAATCACGTCGCATCTGTCTTTCTTTCTCTGTCTGACATACTCTATTCAGCACAACGCATTCCAGGTCCATCCATGCCACTGCAGACGGCAAGAACCCATTCCCTTCCATGGCTGAGCAATATTCCATTGTATATATATACGATCTCCTCTTTATCCATTCTTCCATCAATGGACACCCAGGCTACATCTTGGTTATTGTAAATCTTTTTCCATCTCTTTACTTTCAGTCTGTGTTGTCTTTCAGTCTAAAGTGAGTCTCTTGTAGGTAGCATATGTAAGGCTTTTGTTTTCTTATCCATTCATCCACCCTGTGTTTTTCATGGGAGCATTTAATCCATTTACATTTAAAGTAATTGTTGATAAATATGTAGTTATTGCCACTTTACTATTCTTTTTTTTATCTTATTTTTTTGTCTTAAAGGAGTCCCTCTAACATTCCTTGTAACACTGGTTTGGTGGTGATGAATTCCTTTAATTTTTTTCTTGTCTGGGAAGCTCTTTATCTGTCTTTCAATTTTATTTTTTTATTTTTATTTTTTATTAGTTTCAGGTGTACAGAACAATGTAATAGTTAGACATTTATACCCCTCACAAAGTGATAACCCCCCTACACCAATCTACTACCCCTCTGATGTCACATAGTTACATACAGCCTCACATTTCCACTGTCTCTATTCCTTATGCTCTACTCCACTTCTTGTGAATGGAGATATATATATATATATATATATATATATATATATATATATATATATATATATATATATATATATATAATTATACTTGACATTCATTATTATTGTCCTTCAATTTTAAATGATAACCTTGCTGGGTAGAGCACTCTTGTTTGTAAGTCCATGCTTTTCATCACTTTGTATATTTCATGTCAATTCCTTCTGGCCTGCAAAGTTTCTGGAGAGAAATCAGCTGAAAATCTTATGGAAGCTTCCTTGTAAGTAACTAGTTGCCTTTCTCTTGCTGTTTTCAGGATTCTCTCTTTGTCTTTAACCTTTGCCATTTTAATTACAATGTGTCTTGGTGTGGGCCTGTTTGGGTTCATCTTGTCTAGGAATCTCTGCACTTCCTGGACTTGTATGTCTATTTCCTTTGCCAGGTTACAGAAGTTTTCAGTCATTATTTCTTTCTTTTTTTTTTTTTTTTTTTTTTTTTTCATTATTTCTTCAAATAGGTTTTCAATTCCTTGATCTCTCTCTTCTCCTTCTGGTACCCCTATGATGTGAATGTTGGTACGCTTGATGTTGTCCCAGAGATCTCTTAAACTATCCTCATTTTTTTGGATCCTTTTTTATTTTTGCTGTTCTGATTGGGTGTTTTTTGCTACCTCATCTTCCAAATCACTAATTTGATCCTCTGCTTCATCTAGTCTGCTGGTGATTCCTTCTAGTTCATTCTTCATTTCAATTATTGTATTCTTCACTTCTGACTGGTTCTTTTTATGGTTTCTATGTCCTTTGTTATGCTTGATATCTCTTTGCTGAAGTTCCCACTGAGTTCTTTGAGCTTACTTATAACCACTGTTTTGAACTCTGTATCTGATAGGTTGCTTGCCTCCATTTTGTTTAGTTCTTTTTCTGGAGTTTTCTCCTATTCTTTCATTTGGGACATATTTCTTTGTTTCCTCATTTAGATTGTCTCTCTGTGTTTGTTTCTATGTATTAGATATATCTGTAATGTCTCTTAGTCTTGTCAGGTAGCCTTATGTAGTAGGTGTCCTGTGGGGCCCAGTGTTACAGTCTCTCCATGGTCACATGCACTGGGTGCTCCAGGAGTGTCCTTTGTGTGGGTTGTGTGTGCCCTCCTGATATAGTTGAGCCTTGATTGCTATTGGCATGTCAGTGGGTGAGATTGACCCTCAGGCTGATTGGCTGTGGAGTTTGGCCACGTCTATAGCTTATGGGCTGATGTGTGCAGGGCTTACCCCACTGAGTGAGATCGATCCTGGTGGGGTCTGGTGCCTGTTCAGACCACCGTTCGTGTGTGCCACTTGTGGGGCCAAGTGAGTGTTTTTCTGCTGTGGTCTGAAGCCAACTTCCAAGTATGTTCGTTCTGGGGCCTCTTGGGAGGGGCTCTGGTGCAGGCGCAGGTCAGCCACTACTTGTGACTGGTAGGGAGGCTACCTAGTAGGAGCTAAAAAGCAATCTTAAGTTGTCCACTGCCAGTGCTGGACCTACAGGCACATGGGAGAGGCCATGCTGTGAACTGAGGATGGCTACCCCCAGTACCAGGCCTGAGTAGCTCCACAAAAAGCCAGGACACCCAAGGCCGACTCCCTTAAGGTTCAGCCACTGATAAAGCCTCATGGAATATGCAAGTTGGGTGAGGCAGAGTTTCAGGGAGTCACTAGAGAGGGAAGAATGGTGTTCACCAGCTTAATGTAGATTCTGGTTTGGTGCCAGTGCTGAGCCTGGAGCTATTCAGCAAGTCTCAGCACACTAAGGCCAGTTGCCACCTGCCTGGGGCCTGAGGACTTTGTCAACTTTCCAAGAAAGTGTGCAATGCTGTCAGGGCTGCTGCTTGAGGAGAAAGTGCCTCCAGCATTGCGGCAGTTGGGTGGGGTGGGGTCCCAGTGAGTTAGCAGGGTGGAGCAACTGAGCTCAACAGACCAATCAGACTCATATTTGGCTGTTAGAGGAGAGCTCAACACAGGAAAGATGGCACGGGCCTGCCAGCTGTGTGGGAGAAAGACCCCACACAGGGAAAATGGTGACTGTCCTCAGCCTTCACCTCAAAACCACACACCTCAGTCTTACCCCCACATGTCTCCGACACCCACCCCCCCACCCCCCCCGCAAATACCTGTCCCTCCACCAGAACCCAGGGTGAGTGCCTGCAAGCAAGTAAGCCTGTGTGCGGCCCTTTTAGAGGATGCTTGGATTTCTCCCAAGCCTTCTTTCCCACCTGATGGTCAGAGCCCCACTGTTTTTTCACAGCCAGATGTTGTGAGGGCTTCTCTTCCCAGCACCAGTACTCCGGGCTGGGGAGCCTGGTGTGGTCTCTTGTTTTCCTGGGGGAAGCCTTCATGGTTGAGATATGCTATCTTCCCATTTTCACCTGCCACAGGGAGGTTTGGGGCCAGCCTATTTTTAGTCTGCACCCCTTCTACATGTCTTGACATGGCTTCTACTTTATATCCTTAGTTATGAAACTTCTGTTCAGCTAGTCTTCAGAAGGTTCTCCAGGTTGATTATTCTATAATTTAGTTGTAATTTTGATGTGTTCACGGGATGAGGCAAACTCAGCGTTTATCTATTCTACCATATTGGATCTCTCCTCTTTCCTTTATTTTCAATAATTGTTGTTTAAGTGCCAAAAGAGAATTGATTCATCTGGATTTTTATAAAATTATTAAATTTGGTAATATGGACAAAAGGGGAATTGGTAGTTAAGATGAAAAATCATCAAGATACTTGCGTTGAATTAAGGTTCTTTTTAGTTGTAGTTAAAGTGTTTAGGAAGATAGAAAAATTAAATGAAGTCATTTGGGATAAAAATACATTTTAATGTGTATTTTAAATAATTCGTTCTAGAAATAATTAAGATCCTGTAGAAAGAAAGATCATCATAATTGCAGTCAGTGTTTTAATGGTATTCTGACTCTCCTCTGATAAAAATACTATAATATACACCTACTTGATATCATTGTACTAGCACTAATTAATAACACAAAGTAATCTTCCTCAAATGAAGAAGAACATTGTCATTTTAAAAAGAATATTCAGTATTTCCTAAACTGTCACTTTGGTCTAATCTTACTTGTTAATCAATTCTAGGTATTCATTTATTTATTTAATACTGAATTGAATAGTTACTTAAACAGACTCTCAAAGGATGATTCTGCTCAGCGCATAATTTTCAAATGGCCATTCAAAGCTCTGTTTTGTCCAGATGCATTAAGACCATCAAGCAACTTTCTTACTTACAATGTATGAAGTTAGCCTTAAATTTTAATCAAGTGGCTATTGAATTCATGTCCTTATAGATGAATACAGGTCAGATTAATCCCAATAACCCCTTCATTCTCACGTTTCACATTTCCTGTCTACGGCTCTGCTTAGGACCAGGGAGCACACAGTACTGGTGGTTCTTTCAGTGATTACTTCCAGAGATGTGGTTGCTGGAATGAAAACTTTACAAAAGGAACTAGCCAGTAAGTCTATGGATAAAATGATCCATGTCCTTGCCAACAATTGTTTTGTGGGACTAAATCTGAACATAGTATCTGCGATGCAAGAGACAAATCTATAAATTAAGTTTGAGTCCTGGTGCTGTAGCAGTTTCCTCTTTAAGCTTACAGACATCCACTTTTATCCTACCCAGAGTGAGAACTGATTGTTTTTTTAACGATGTGTTGTATCTTCCTCATATCATCTAATAGAAGTGTATGTGAGTGGAACATTCTTGGGAAGCACTGCTTGGTGATTAAGGCCACAGGCTGTGGTGTCTAAGTAGTAACCGCATTTGCACGGAGCTCTAGGTATATCTGTCAGCCTTTGCTGAGTGTGGTGTGCTAACAGCCATCCCAATAGCTCAGTGGCTTACAAAATAAAGAGTTGTTTCTTCTTCACGCTACATGCCTTTACTGGTCAGCTGTGGCTGTACCCCCACCCTCGAGTCTTCTTCCTTCTGGGATCCAGGCTGAAGGACCAGTCTGATCAGGGGCATTCCATGCCAGTGTCAGAGAGAAAGAAGAATGCCAAATTAGAACTAGCTCTTAAAAGTCCTGCTCAGAAATGGCACAGGTTATCCACTCACATTCCGTTGACCAAAAGCAAGTCATGTCACACCGATACCAATGGTCAATGAAATGGAGATGCATATTTTTCTCACAGTGAGGTACTGCAAGTCATATAGCAACAGGCAGAGAAATATAATCTTCCAGAGAGGGAAGTGAATAATTGGGGACCGTTATATAATCCACTACACTAACTGTGTGTCATTTATCAACCTTAAGCTCTGGGCTTGCTTATCTCTAAAATAAAAAATAGTAGTCATTACATGTACCCCAGAGATGTTATAAGGATTAATGTGATAATGTAAGATTCTTAGCACAATGTCCAGCACAAAGTAGGCACTTTATAAATAGTAGATGCTATTATTCATTTGTTACAACGTATTAAGTTCCGTCCTCAGTGAAGCTATGCAGACTGTGTTAATTAGATAGCTGCTACAACTGAAAATCCGTAAATCTCAGCAGTTTAGTAAAATAGAAGATTATTTCTCATTCCTATAAATCCAATTGGCTGATTCCATACAGAGACCCAGGTTGATGGACACTTTATCATCTCTAACACTTGGTTTTCATGATCTCCTGAGTGTTGATATCCAATCGGCAGATACAGGCAGAGAGGGAGTAGATGATTATCCAAGAGATTTTTTTTTTTTATGATCCAGGCCCAAAAGTAATTATATCACTTCTACCCATATTCTATGGTCATACCTAACTGTAAGAATAGCTGGAAAATGTTGTTTAGTGCTGTGCCCAAGAGGAAGGGAATGGGTAAGGTGAATACACTTGAGTCTTTGGCATAGACATCCAATGTTAAACATGCCTGTCTGGCTTCCCAATGTAAATGTCCGGCATCAAAGAAATACAGCTAGTATGGACCACAAATACAGCTAGAGTGGGGGCCGAGCAGGTGATGTGTCCCAGTGGTGAAAAGGTCCCTGATGGAAACTGTATATTGTTGAGCCCTGGAATCATTCTTCCGTGGTGCATTTTAAAAAAATAAATTCATTGGGATCTTCTTTTGACTTTTGGAGTGGGTGTGTTTGATTCTTACAAAAGAGATGCAAATACATATTGTTTAACTGCTGGTGGCTGAACCATTAGACACAGAGAAGAGCCAACTTCATAACCCATGTTCAAGAGCAAGTTGCTAATCTTGACAGTTACACCCACATCGTGTCTGAGCGTGCTGAGGAATTAGATGCTGTCCCCCAATATCTAGTACTTGCTGTTGACTAGCAATCTGCATGTTGTTTTGAGTTGCATAACTCTCTATAGGTTAGACACACGCTCTAAGTTTAGGTTGAATTAATCTAACAGTAGTCTGTGTTCTCCTAAAAATAGACCACGTAATCTGCAAGTAGTCTTAGAGAACTCCTGCCTGCCTCAAGAAAAGCAGGTACCCTTGGAAACTAAACTCTATACCTTTTCACTAGAACAGAGAAAGACCAGCCTTAATGACAAACTTACAATCTAGAAAAGAGAAATATCAGGGGGAAATAGAAGAGAAGCTACGAGACAAAGAGTCGGGAGAAACATGGTGGTGATCCATCATGTTATATCTCTCTGATGTCATTCCCTCTCAACCAGGGCCCCAAAGTCACGGTGCATTGATGCAGAGCACAAGGTTCCCAACCTGAAGTAGTGAACACCTACCACACCTGCCACTAATATGATGCCTTAATCCTTCTATGGGGCAGTTTTCCTGGATTTGAGTACTCTGGAACATTTTGAATATCTTGCCATTCCACAGTGAATAATGGTCTATAGTGGAACTTCTGTTTAATGAAGAGAGTCTCAGCCAGTGAATACCCTAAAGGTATATCTACCTTCTTGAATTTTCATCAGCCCTCCTGGGGTGACCAGAACCACTGCAGTCACAGTGCAGCATATGAAGAGAAAAGACACCAGGAGGAAGGCAAAGAAACTATTACAGATGTGCTGTCCTGCAAGGGATTCCTTCACTGACAAGGAGGTTAATTAAGTGGCCTCCTTTTTATCAGCAGTTGAGGACTGTTAAGCCCCACGCCAGCATCCTCGTGTCTCCTTTCTGGCCACAGGTGGGTCTCTGTTGGGCAGAAGGAAACATCAGAGCTGACAGAAGTCAACCTATGTCAGTGATTCCCAACGTGTGTCCCCAAGCCAGCAGCAACAGCATCACCAGGGAAAATGGTGACACATGCAAATTGTCAAGCCTGCCTCACACCCAGTGAATCAGAAACTCTGGGAGTGTGCCGACCATCTGCATATCACCACCAGGGATTTTGATGTACATCAAAGTTCAAGAACCACTAGCTTAGGTTTTCCTCAGATCTGCTCTGAGGAGGAACTCTGAGGGAGCTGCCCAACTCACCGGCTTCTCATAGTGAAGCCCTCCAAGCGTGTGCATTTGAGAGCCACACAAAGCCACAGCTGGAGATGGAATGCCTGTCTTTAACTTCCACTGCAGAAGCAGAGCTCACCTGGACTCAATGCCTAGGGGAAAAGACAGAAACCAAAAGGCTTTTGTTGCAACAGATAAAATATGCACCATCACACTAAGTGGCAAAGGTTTTGGGCACAAAGCAAGGGCTTCTCAGTTGCCCTCATTGTAGAAATTAACTGCTTAGTCTTTTGGAATTCCAGTTAATCCATCCAGAAGTTTTAATTCTTATTTTAATTTAATAGATTCATGTATTATCCTTTAAATAAAAGACACTGTCAGTGAAATAATAATGGTATACTCTGGAGAAAAACCACATTACAAAAATTGAATAGAGGGCTTATGATGGCACACTGTCATGCAGTCAAGTGAAGAATAATTATAGTTACATAATGTTCACTTTTACTTAAAACATCTCTTGACCATCTGCATATTTCCAGAACTTGACCTTTAATAGTGACAGCCTGTATTATCATGGCTCCTTGGACCAGTCAGTCAACAAATCTTTAAATGGATCTACTAAGTAAAGAAGATAGAAAGGGAAACAGAGAAAAATGTCCTGATTCCACCCTAAGGGGCATTAGAGTTTAAGGAAATAAGAGTATCAATGCAACAATAATGTACCAAACAAAAAAGCATAGCATTAAACAAGAGAGTTTAAGTAACAGAGAGGAAACGTGATAAGGGCTGGTGTCAGTAGGAAGCATCTGAGAAAATGGTAGATTAAGGAATCTTGGAGGAAGAGTAGCCTTTTGATCGGGGAAGGGGGAGGAGAGGGCTTTCCAAATGAGGAATCCACCTGCATCCATGGCAGTATTGGCAATGAGGGTTGGTCAGGCAGGGCTATGGAGAAAACGGAAAGCCATGCATTGGCATGAAACTGGAGGTCATAGATCTTTGAGCAGTAACTGCTTTGATTGGGAGCAAGCAGAAAGAGACACAGAGATTTTCATTTGGCAGCCATGGGCAAGGCAGCCTTGAGAGGGTACAGTGGGATCAGGAGACAGCTGGCTGCTGACAGAAGGGGAAGAAGACCAAAGCTCGCTCAGAGTAGTAAACTGATCCCGCTTTAGTGCCTCCAGTGGTGTTGAAATCACTCATGAACTGAGACACCCGGCTGGTGATGGATTCAGCCCAAAGAAAGCTCTAACATCACACCCCTTGAGCAAGAGGGACCGCATGTGGCCATGGTGCAGGTGTGGAGTGTTGAGGTCGTTCTGGTAAACAAATAACATGGTGGGGAGACAGCCGAGTGATCACTACAACAGCGAGTTATGGCTGGGGCGAGAGCAGTGGCTTCACGTGCAAGCAATAGGCGGCAGCATTTCAGAGCACGTCTTTGGGGATTTCTTTCCTGACACTGTGGGGACAAGTAGGCCCAGGGGTACGAATGGGGTATTGTTAATCCTGAAGATGACGGGACCATTTTGTTTTGTGGTACAGAGCAGAGAGAGGAGACAGGACTCCTTTCTCATTGGCAAAAACAATGTTGCTTGGTATTCGTCTCAGTCATTGGTGGGTGTCACAGATGTCTATGCTCGTGGAGAGCACTCACGTAGCCTCACGGAAGTCACTAGGGTTTAGCCTGACCCTGAACAGCGCGAATGGAGGAAACATGGAGTCTCGGGTGAATCCTCTCAGGACCCACCACTAACCCAGAGCTCCCACTGAGCTGCCACCGAAGAGAAAATATAAAACTACATGGATCCACATTAATCTGAAAGCGCCTCAGTGGCGTGGCCATTCAGTACAATGTGAGGTGTGGGTCAGATCTAGAACTGGCAAATAAGTGAAGATCATTTTCACAACACCTCAAAATCATAAAAATAATGAGCTGAAATACCTTGTTCTCGCTGAACTTTATTTGTCAGGGAAATAGTTTATTGGGTGTGGCCCATGGAGATAAGAGTCTTGATTCTCTGTTCCTGTTGTGTGTATAAGGGGCGTTTATTTTAAATGAGCAATGCTGATCCTTTTGTGAGACTCGGCTGTCATGGGGAGAACAAAGAGATTATGCTGGGCTCTGGGTAGTCATGGCTTTATGGGGGGCTATCGGATCAGAAAGTACATCTTGCCTGAAAATTTTTGACTGTAAATAATCACCAAAATTTCTGACTGTAAATAATCACCAATAACACTGAAGGCATCCACAGTAGCCCACCATAAAGTGGGTAAAACCTGGATTTGGGGGCAATTGATAGAAAAGATGACATTGTGGTTATACTGTGTTTCCCCAAAAATAAGACCTAGCTGGACAATCAGCTCTAATGCATCTTTTGGAACAAAATTAATATAAGACCCAGTATTATATTATATTATATTATATTATATTATATTATATTATATTACCCAGTCTTATATTATCGCAAAATAAGACCGGGTCTTATATTAATTTTTGCTCCAAAAGACGTATTAGAGCTGGTTGTCTGGCTAGGTCTTATTTTCAGGGAAACATGGTAGGGACAAAACTAGTCTGGGATAGAGTAACTTAATTAAAATCTACTGATCATTTTCAAATTTTTGTCACTGAGTTAATAAGATTTTCTTAAAATAAGCAGTTGTTAAAGTATATTAGACCTTTTGTGGTTATCCCCAACCAATCCAAAACAGATTGTCCTTTTATTGCAAAAGGAGTGTCCAGAGGCCATTAGCACTGAGGATGGACCCTGAGTGTCCTCGTGTGAAATCATAGTTCTCATTCAGCTTCTCAAGCTCTGGCAACATGCAAGTATTGTTCTAGTTCTTTCCTCTCTTCACGGAAGGAATCTGGACTCAGGTTACTTCTTTCCTTATTAAAGTTCCAGATGAGCTAGAATAAAGCAACACTGGATCCGTGGAAGGCCATATACACAGCAGTCACCTAAGTGACAATCCCTCCATACCCATCCTGGCTTCTTCCCATGCCTGGTTTCAGAAGCAAGGGACCTGGTTCAGTCATTTGTGCCTCATAGTCTAACCACAAAACAGATCAAATCACTCTGTGCCCTTATAGCACCCCCAACATTTCATAAAGGACCAATTATATGAGGAAAAACGGAGAGAGAGAGAGAGAGCAATCCCACTGAGTTGACAAAGAAAGGGAAAACGCTGAGTAGGGCCTTGAAGCCCTTAGCCCAAGAGAAGGATCTCGGACAGTGGGTAGGGGAAAGGATAGAAATTTCTAATAAGAGAGAGAAAATGGGCCTGAGGTATATGCAAGAGGGCCTCACTGAAATCAGAGCTTCTGACACCCTAGAATCTCTTTAAAAGGAAGGGAGGGTAATTCCTTTGCTGTCATCTCAGAGAAATCAAAAGGATACACTAGGTGACTCTTAAGCTACATGTCCGGGTCACAAAATTTGAGAGGCCAATTAAAGCCTATTTGAAATTTTCACAAAAATTTGAGGTCCTGTTCTCAGGCTTGAGCTGTCTCCCTCTCACGGTGGCTGCTCTTCCGTGGGCCTTGTCGTGCAGCCACGGTGCCAGCTGATGTGTGCCTACAGCTGCCAGGCTCCAACCGCTTTGCCAACACGAACTAGGCTTAGAAATCACTGCACCCCCTTTTGTTTCTCCCCATGGATTTCGTGGAAGAGCCATTCAATAAATGGTGTTTGAATAACATTTCTCTAATGCCTAACATGTTCTGATTCCCGTAAAGCTATTAGAAACTATTAAAATTATTTTTAAATGGCTTTCTTTAGAAAATGAATACAGACTATATTATTCAAGCAGTCAAATTATAGCCATCTCTAAAAGTTGAGCAAAGACCCAACGAACAAGAAATAAAACACACCAATTCCGTATATGGAGGTCAGAGGGGAGATGCAAAAGAAAGGGCGTTTTTCTTCTCTCACAAACATGTACTAGTGAAACATCTATTTCAGGTGTCACTCACACACAGTATTTGAATGAAGGAGTAAAAGGCAGAACTGTGTGTTTCAGATGGGACAAGGCAGTAACATTCACTTTCCTGAACCATGTAAAAATTAGAGCTCCGTCATTTCCAGGTGGTTGGTTTCTGACATGTCTGTGTTGGTGTTTTCCTCCGGTTGCTTTAAAGACCTTCAAAACCGAAACCTTGTGCCACTAGCTGTAACCACAGGTCCTTTCCTGAAACCTGAGAGATGGGCGTCACGCTATTCTGTGGAGTGAGCTATGACAGACTATAAACTAGAGCTGTGACAGCTACAATATAGGGATAAATCTGGAAATAAACGCATTAAACGAGTAAGCTGTTTTCTCTATCCTTTGCTTCTAAGAGGATATGGAAAATTATAATCAATTTAATGATTTTATACTGTTTTAAAATGGCAATCATATATGTTACTTCAGGAGGCAGGTGTTACTTAGAGCTTGATTTGTGGGACTTTGAAGAAGAAATAAGTTTCAGCATAGAAGAATGACCCAGATACACCAAGGACACCCACACCCTCAAAGGCTGAACTATGTCCGGCCCGGCACACTCACCACCTTCGGGAAATGAGCTCATGATTTTGGAAAAATCTTTCACAACTGAATTTGAAATCCTAGGGTGTCATTTTGTTTACTCCTGAGTTGAAAAGATAATCCCAATCATTCAATGAAACCAGACCACCCCATTCCTGAGGCGGTTTTTAATCACCCAAATTCTATAGCAAAGTCAATACTGAATCTTGTGAGTACAGATGAGTTTCAAAATGTCTCTGGGCTTGTGTGTGTGGATGGGAGAGCCCTCCACGTTTATGGAGTCATAGAATGCACGTGTAGCTTTCATCCCAGTGGCACTTGCAAATCCACCCTACTGTCACTTCCACCAACGGATTATAGAAAAAGTGCAATGTGGGCATAGCCTGACTTCTGGAAACCCATCTTCTCTTTCTCTGAGATAACTTACTTTTAAAGTAAGCTGCCAATTGTAACTGTCCCATTGTTTTAACATTTCAACAAAGCAAGGAATGTTTGTAGCTAATTCCAAAAAGTTAATAGATTTTGGCATTAATGAAGCCTGTAGTCATATAGCTTGACTAAAGACAATAAAATAGTCAATTTATTTTACCTGAGAATTTCTCATTTATTTGTTATGCAATTAAGCTATACTGAAGGTAGAAAAGGGTGAAATTTCAAATAAGCCAAAGAAAAGTGAGTGGGGAGGCCACACTAAGCTGGAAAGAAAGAAGGAAAGAGAGAGGAAGAGAAGGAAGGAAACAATATATACATTAAATATATGGGTTTACTTATGCTTTTTAACTAAAACCAGATTGTCTTATATACACTATTCTGTTGCCTTGTTTTTTGGGGTTTTTTTAACCTGATAATTCATCATCAACTTCTTTCCAACTCAGTAACTGTGGGTGGTTGTAGATTTCTTTGGCCTCATTTCCTTCTTTTGTGGGCCTCGCGCCCCAGAATTCATCCCCTCACCCAGAGACCCTGGCTGTTCCACGAACATGATACCGTGTTTCCCCGAAAATAAGACCTAACCAGAAAATAAGCCCTAGCATGATTTTTCGGGATGACATCCCCTGGACATAAGCTCTAATGCGTCTTTTGGAGCAAAAATTAATATAAGACCCGGTCTTATTTTCAGGGAAACATGGTAGGTACTCACTTCATCCAGTCCTCGTAATTCCCTGTTTCCTCCCCTGGGAATGTCCTCCCTACATATTTCCCTTTCTTCCTTCAAGTCCTTACACAACTGCCGCCTTCTCAAGGAGGGCTTCCTTTACCACCCTCCATAAGTCTGTGGTCACGCAGACCCTCTGCCCCTCTCTGACATACCCTCCTTCCCTGAGTTAATCTCCTCCATAGTATTTGTTACCTTCTAACGTGCTACATAAAGTAGATGCTGATTTTGATTATTTTCTGTCTCCTGAAATAGAAAGTAAGCTTCCCAGGGGTAGTTTTTTTTTTCATGGTTGTATTTGTCAGGGTTCTTTAGAGAAACAGAACCAAAAGGAAATAGCTGTCGATAGCTATCTAGGTATATCTGTAGAGATAGAGATAGAGATAGATGAAGAGATGCAGTTATTGAGGCTGAGAAGTCCCACAATGTGCCAACTGCGAGCTGTCCAGGTCGATAGACCTGGGAGCCAGGGAATCCAATGCTGTAAATCCCAGTGAACAGGAGATGGCCTGAGATGTCCCAGCTCAATCCACGAGGCAGGAGAAGAGAGGAAAATGCCTCCATCCTCCACCTTCTGTCCTATTCAGGCCTTCAAGTGACTGGATGATCCCCACGTGGGGAAGGCAATCTGCTTCACTCAGCCCAATTCAAATGCTAATTTCTTCCCTAAACACCCTCATGGACACACCCAGAAGTATTTCCTCTGATCACCCCATGGGGTGCCAACCTGACCTGTAATTAACCATTGCAATGGTGTGTGCCTCACATCACAAACATTGCCCAGAGCACAGTAGGTACTCAACATTGTTGAGCACCTATAGAATATCATTGTGATGGCTGTACTGTAAGCAATTCTGAAACATGCTTACCGTGTATGTACAACATCCTTTGTTTTGGACATTTAGTTGTTTTCCTACTTGGTTGTTGTCAACACTGCTGTCACAAGCCTCCTACGCACATTGTATCTTTGTACACACCATGTCAGAATGGCTCTTTAGTATACAGTATTATAAATGTAATTGCTGGGTAAAAGAGTAGGCACCTTTTGAAAGCTCTTGTTACACTTCACCAAACCGCCGTTCCACCGCCGCCCAATGAAAGGGCTCTAATCCACTGACCCACTGACCACATAAGCAACCTAAATGGATGCAAAGCAGTTTAAAGAAACTGAATCAGGTCCTTCTCAGCTGTGAGAAGCTGTACCCACTTGAGCCACTCAGCTACACACTCCAGGCCAATTATAAAGGAGGAATTAACATCAGACATTGGGCAAAAAACGTTCCTGTGGTAGAAATCATATGATACAAGTTTTCAGAAATAAAACCCCAGTCATTCAGCCAATTGATTCTTACAAGAACCCAGTAAGAAAGGGTACACACTGCCATTGTCCCATTTAGTAGATGGTAAACCAAAGGCCAGGTTCACATCGTGCAAACTAACCAGGGTTTGTAATCAGTCAGGAGTCCCGACATCTGGCCGTGAACTCTTCCCACCTCTGCTCTTTGAACATTCTCCCAGACTTTATTAAGATTCACTCTTCAATCAGTGTTCACACTGTCTGCCTGTATCCAAGGTGTGTTCTGTTGAAGAGATTTTAAGAGTTGGCAAAACCGTGGCAGTATATTAGCTTCTTGAAATACTATTATACATTTTAGACTTAAGGGCAGGGGAGAGAAGGGAGTTGGGAGGACAGAGGGAGAGGGGGAGGGGGAGGGGAGGTGGGGAGGGGGAGGGGGAGGGGGAGGGGGAGGGGGAGGGGGAGGGAGAGGGAGAGGGACAGGGACAGGGAGAGGGACAGGGAGAGGGACAGGGAGAGGGACAGGGAGAGGGACAGGGAGAGGGACAGGGAGAGGGACAGGGAATAATCCAGCTAAGGGCTGTTTCCTTAACAATAGCCTTTGTAGTCTGCTTGGCCATAGCTCAAGGCCCAAAGAGTTCTTCCCTCTGAGTTCACAAACTATTATTAGTTTCACATGTGCAAGAATATCATTGAAGAGATGCCATGATTTCTACTGAGATTATACACAAAAGATAAAGATCTCTTCATCTTGCACAGCCTTCCACCTCTCCCCAAAGACATCTCAGCATAACATTTCTCAGTAGATGGAATCATCTCTCCCTTTATTATCAGATTCCCCTTAAAACCTAAGACAAGTACACTCATTCGAGGCTTGAAGGTTTTCCTTCTCCACAGAAGGAAAAAAGTCTTCTTTTTTTTTTTCTATGTGAGATTTTTACCTGTCTTTTTTTAAAACATTGAAAAATATTTTGTCAAAAAGGATATTTAAGAGTTTTGTCTGCATTCAAACTTCAATGAAGAAATAGTGAAAGGATAGTATCATCAACATCTGTAAATTTTGCATGAATTAATAGGAAAAGAAATCTCTTTCCTGGGCTATGTCTTTCATTTTTAAAAGCACAAATGCATAGATATTATAATGATTCAGCTCTTCCAATACCTCTGATACCCACGTTTGGTATTACCCACGTTTGACAGATGGAAAGACCGAGGCTCAGAAGGAAATAGCTTTTGTCCCCCAGCAATGCAAGAAGTCTGTGGATTGCAATCTGTAGCTCCATCCACCAACTATACCCTTTCCAGAACACCAAAAAAAACGGTAGCACATTATTGGCATTTTTTTTAACTTAAAAGAAATGAAATCCACTGGGAGGAACGCTTTGCAGTGGCCCATCTGGAGTGGGATTTTCCATGACCAGTAAAGACTCTGGAGCCAATCTGATGACCATTCAAATGAAAACAACAGGTTCCACTGGTGCCAGGCTGGAATCAGCACCGAAAATACTCAGACAAACAACGCTGCAGGGCCACCCCGGCCACCCCGGCATACAGCTTTAACAGGTCTGTGGTGACCACACACACACACTGCTACTTCTTCAGAGCCTCCCAGGTGGCTTGGAACGGCAGCCAGTGTGGACAACTCATGCTGGTGAACACAGTCCAGTGTTCAAGGTTTGCTTCAATGGCAATAACAGATGTCTTCCTGTATAGTCTCTCACGAGCTCCAGCTCCGGAAGTGCTTTCCCATCTGTGATCTCATTGGACCTTCACTCTCCGGGCAAACAGCGATTGGGTTCCACGGGTTCGCAGGTGCTGTGGTAGCTCAGGAGCCAGATAAGAAAAGCATGTCTTACTGAGAGGTGGAGCAGAACACATGGCTGTGGTGCTGAGGCTGTCCCTGAGGTGGCTGTCCCCAACGGGTACAGAGCAGTTGTGACAGCTGCGCAGACCTCTGGTGAAGCCAAGGGTTAGAAGCAGAGATGCACTCAGTGAACACAGGCATCTGAGGTGTCCCTCGTGAAGAGAGAGGCTTGGCAGAATGAGGGAGCAGAGGGCGGTGTGACAGGACAAAGCTGTCTGTTTCACGGCCTTCACTACAATCTTGCATTGGCTCCCCGTTGAGATGAAATCTAAGGTCCTGGTCCTACAGTACGGGGTCACGAGGTTGGCCCCTGGCCCCCTCCTCCAGCCACTGCAGGAGCCACACCCAGCAGGCCTTCTCTGTGAGATCTACATCTAAAGCCTTTTTACTGAGCATAAGCGCATAGGTGAAACGTGCGTGCGGTGGAGAGCGCCCTCAGCTTGGTGTGACAGGTCATTCCATCCACCATGGGCAGCGCTGCCAGGGCCTTCTTTCTCCCTCCCCAGTCGCAGGCTTCACCTGGCACGTCTTTGGCTCTCATCCAGAGTTACTGTGCTCAGAGTCCTGTTCCCCATCCTTGCTGGGCAGCACCTTGGATAGCGCCAAGCACAGAGACCAGCTTGGGTGGACACCCCAACAGGACTGCAATGTAACAGTAGCGGGGGCTTCTTTTTAGAACTGTCTTCAAAAGATCTGTGGAAGCCAAAGCAGCCGCGTAGAGTGGCGAGAATCGGTTCTCCCCAATTCTGTCAATTCTGGCATTTAGATGTTCTGTTTAAACCCCTCAACAAGATGAAGCCCGGCCTTGGTTCCTGCGTGCCTGTGTTCCTCACCTGATTCCTTTCTGGCTCTGGTCCATCGCAGCCTGCTGGCCTCCCTCGGAAAGAGCCTGGGCAGTGGTGCCACAGCTCCGAGATGGATTCCCAGTGGTCCCGGCAGCAGACACTAGCTGCTTCTTTTCCTTTTTGAAGCTCAAGTGCATTTTCCGAGGCAAACCCAGTGCTCCAGGCACTGTCTCCTCTTGCCTGTTTTTGGCAGGGACGTGTCTGCTAGCATAGTGCTTCTGGGGCCCACGTTCATTCTCTCCGAAGGTTGTCATCTTGTCTGTTCCCCTGACAGATGCTAGCTCCCGCCAGAGAGAAGTCCTGAATGTTCCTACAAGGCTTCGATGAGTTTGTTCACCGCCAAGACCACGTCACCGTCGAGCCTCCAGAATACAGAAGTGCAGGGCCCTGCCCCCTAGTCATACTGTGTCCTTGAGGTTCACCTTGAGGCCCAAGCAAGGTCACTCTGCACCTTCATGGCCCACGAGAGCATGCATGTCCCACACCCAGATGCCCAGGCACCACCCAGATGAGGCACAGTCAAATCTCACTATCAGGCCAGTGAGAAGCTGCAAGCCCCATACTAGCCTTAACGTCTCAAGTGAGGTCAAGTGTGTGAAGTCACCAGCCATCACAAAGTGCTTCTGAAACATCAGCAGCTATTGTGGGCCAAGCAACACTTAGCAGACTTTCCTGTGTCTGTGATTTCACCCTGGTAATGCCTGAGAAAATGCAGGATTCTATACTAAGGCATCACCACACCTTTCCATCTTTCAAAATAGGGAACTGAAAAGGGCACCCCTGTGAGGCTGGGGGTGGGGGTGGTCTTGGACACCCTTTGTACCTCACACCTCTTCTATCCTTTACACCCTCCTTCAAACTCCCCCCCCCCCCCCACACACACACACACCCGTAGAGAAGCGATCAGAAGGGGGACATGCTGGGACGGTCCACTCTTTCAAAGGTGGGAGGGAAGAAGGCGGAAAGGGTTGGGCGTTTTTAACTAAAGATGCCGTCCAAAGAATGACCTCCAGAGGGTGGAAGGTCAGCACGAGTGGAAGGTGGTGGGAGCTGGGGAATGGGAGCAGAGACACTGGGTCATGGGGACGGGGATCTGGGAGGAGGAGAACTAAAGCAGGGACACTGTCATGGGACAGAAACAAAGCCGGGTCTGTTCAAGGCTCTGTAATGCTCCTGCACCAGGAGCAGACATCCCCAAAGGGGCTATTAATGGGGTGATAGTAAGACCATTGCTCCCCACTCTGTCCCCTGAGGGGGGACTCTAGGCCCCTCTCATTTTGGAGAAGCCGGACTTGGTGAGTCTTGATCTTTTGGGCCTTGGAGGACAAAGCCCTGTTGACCCATTACCCTTCAGAAAAGTCCTTCCCTTGCTCATCTCTAAATGTCGGTACTTTTATTTAGGTTTTAGCACGAAGCTGACCTGGCATAATATGAAAGTTGTGTGTATTTCTCTTCCTTCCTTAGGATATATAATTTTAGTTAGAAAAATAGTAAATATGACCCTGTGAATACAATTTAAAATAAAGTGATAGTCTCTAGATACCTTTGAAAACCATGAAATTGGAATCATCACTCCTGTGTTAACAAAAGAAATTTGGAGAAAATGTTGATATATTGGTGCTTTTTTTCCTAAAACTGCCTTACAAATGGAGGACCCAAGAGTGGTCTCAAAAGTGGCAAGCCAAATCTCTCAGACAGGTACATTAATATTGCATGTGGGTTAATGTTGAGGTGAGGGTACAAGTGTTGATTTTGTGCTATAAGTTAATGTGTCTCCAACAGGAACCATCTGGGGCTCTTATTAAAATGCAGATTCTGATTCAGTAGGTCTGGGATGGAGCCTGGGATTGTGCATTTCCTTGTGATGCTGGCGCTGCAAGGATATAAATACCTTCCACTTACTTGCCAAGTGCCTTGTTCCTTTGATGAGTTTAGAGAGACATCAAGAAAGGATGCATAAGCTTCTAGAACGAATCTTCCCAGACCATCCCCTTTACATGTTTGTTTTGAATGGATAAGCAGGAATTATAAGGCTTCCTGAAGTTACGAGGTGATAGAGGATGGCAGGGTTTTGGTTACATCAAAATTTAACAGATCGTTTTAAGATTTCAGAGGGCATGATGTTGGAGAGAATCCAAGAGAAAAAAAGAGAGGATGAGACCAGCACCGAGCATAGCTTGTTTGTATCTATTTTTGACATTCCTCTGGGTTATGTGTATAGTGTCTCTCTGCCAAAGTGAATTACAGGAACTTGGAAGAGGTTATTCACTGAAGTATTTTAGAATTAAAGTCTACCTCTTAAGCAATCTTTTTAAAGTAAACATCTTCAAATGGAAGGACCAAGGAAAGTCAGCTTATGTCCTAGGAATATAATCCAGAACCCAATGTAGTACTCGTTAGACAGAAATGTCAAAAAGCAGCACTTCCAAACAAAGGAGGGCCATCAGCAGAGCAGAACAAAGGAAGACCTCCCTCTGCCGTCAGTGACAGACACACAATTTGCCATTTACATTTGGTCTTGTTGACCAAAGACATCAACATTTTAATTAACAGAAATGTGGATTAAAAGATTAAGATTAAAAGGAACACCCAGGAACTTAATGAAAAGTCATGAAAGGAACCAGATGGGGGATGAAGAATGCTAAAATTCTTGGGATCGCTCACTTTTCCAATAGCGGTTTCTTCTTTAAAACTCCTTATTAAAAATATTGTAACCTCATTGTCAGTGCCAGCAATAGACACACTGGGGGTTGCCTTAGACGTCCTAAGCCTCATGCCCATTCTGCACCCCTTTTCCCATCTTGTCTCCCCATCTTTGCCCAGCCTGCTGTCCCCACCATGGCCTCCACCCAGTTCCCTCGCTTATACTAAAGTATAAATGACCTACAGGGGACCTAAATGAGCAACACGCCTTCTAAATACATTTGCCCAAATGTACTGCAAATTTCCCAGTCCATTCATGTCTACCAGATATTTTTTAAAAGCCACATTTCAAAACTGATAGAAAAGCATGGGATACTAATATCCATTAACTCTGGAAATGAAAGCATGGATATTCTGTGTCCTCTCCTGACCTTTTGATATATTTTGGAATAAGTATTAAGAAATGAAGTGGGTGGCTTTATTATCAACCAGACTGATGACAAGGTTGTTCCTTCAAGGGGTGGCACTGCCTGAGTCTCCCTGTCACCGTATCCTGCACTTAATTGGGATGCTCTGTTTGACCTGCAGTGGCTCAACACCTTGCCTGCACATCAGCATATCCCGGGGAGATTTTAAAACATATCCACATCTGCTCCTCACCCCCAAACTAATTAAATCAGAATCACAGCAAGGAGAAGCCTCTGCAGTGGTATATTTTAAAAGCTCTCCACATGGCTTTACTGGGCAGCCAGGGTTGAGAACCATTGGTTTAAAGAAAAATCATCAGGCTGCTTTAAAAAGGCACCTGCAAATTCTTAAGCTCACAATGTGAAAAATCTTTTATTGCCAAAAATTATTTGAAAGTCATGTGATGTGCATCCATCATCCTATATCCCATCCCCATCCCACACCTTTCACACTCGACCCACTCAGCACCACCACCATCGCCACCACTGCCAACCCTAACATCATCATTATTGCCAGGACCATCACCACCACCTACACCACCACCACCACCATTACCATCATCACCGCCATCACCACCACCATTACCATCATCACCGCCATCACCACCACCTTCACCACCACCATCACCATCACCACCACCATCACCAACACTAAAAATAGCAAGAATAAAAAAAGGTGAAATACAGAGCTAAGGCACTTATCTTCAATCATCAACTTTTGTAGTTGGGCATTCAAACCCTTGAGATTTATATAGGAGGGGGTCCCAGGGGGATTGGTAGCTGGTAGCTGAAACAGTTGCAACCTGGACTCCCAAGGGTAATTCTAGGTTTAATTGGGTCTAAGAAACCCTGGAATTAGTCCCTCTTATCCAAACAACCTACAATTAGTCAACCTACCAATCTCCCTTTACACAAAATTAAAATCTGCATTAAAGTTAATTATTTTGTAGCTTTTAGGGTCATGTTTCTAAGCAATGCTTAATAATTCTTGGTTTTCCAGCTAGTATGAACCCTTGATAGGTGTGAGGCCAAATTTTGATCAAAGTATAAAAGATATTTTTGCTACAACTAAAATGACATACTGTACAGGGTGGAGAGAGAGATCTCCTAACTTGCTTTTGTAAATCATGTGTTCACCTTTTAATCTATCCAGCATATACTGCTGAGAGGTCCAGCCCATGAACTATTCTACAAAAACAAAAGAGAGAAAAACCTCCTGCCCTCTGCCTTTTGTCCCTCTCCTTCCCTCTATTACTTGCCTCTCTGGGATAACTGAGCATTATTTACTTAGATTCAGGAGATCAGGGTAAACCCTCAGAATTCCTTGTGTTTAACTTCAGGGAGAAATTTCTAGAATTTAACAGACTTTCCATACACACTATTTTACAGGAAACATTTTTTATAGAGTTGCCCCCACATGCCATCTTGCTATATTCGATTTTGAAAAGATTTTTTGGAAAAACGCAGTGGGTTACAGCTTCACGTGGGTTGGCTTTGTTTGCTGTCTTGCTTGCTGCCTGCTTGGATGTGGGGGAGGGTGGTAGAATTTTAGTCAGCATTCTCCAGCACTGTACAGACATGGTGTGCTTCCCATGTCTGTGGGACGTGCAGGGAAGAACCTTTCGACATACAGAGCCGCCATGCTCTACTCCTTTGTATGCGATTCACGTTTGCGTGGTTCTTTCAACCTCAGAAATCAGAAGTCTCAGGGTGTGTTTCAGACATGGGAGGTCTGAGTGCAGCCATGAGTGGGCAGCTGGCCTTCCCTGCACTTCTCACCAGGTCAGGGATCTTGGAGCTGCGTCTTCCAGACCCACAGGTGGGGCCTGAAAGCAGAACAATTGTATGCCATCAGTTAAATCCTCTCAGGAAGAAACGGGCCTTTCCTGGAGAGCTGACGAACAGATGTATAGGGCTCAAGTTCTTTGCCTTAGAAATGTGACTAGATTATGAAACACTTTTAAGAAACATGTAAGTTCTGCAATCTGATTTCCCTAAACCCGGCATGCAGACCAGGAAACAAACAAAACAAATGGCTTTCTACAAGCTCGCTTACCATTATGAGTTGAATTGTGTCCCCACAAAAGATGTGCCAAAGTCCTCACCTGGGTACCTAAGGACGTGGCCTTATTTGGAAGTAGAGTTTCTACAAATGTAATCAAGTCAAAATGAGGTCTTTAGGATGGGCCATAATCCAACACAACAGGTGTCCTTATAAGCAGAGGGAAGATGATATGATGACAGGAAGAGAAGAGCCCATGTGAAGACAGAGGCAGAGGCTGGAGTGATGTGTCTGAGATCCAAGGAACAGAAAGAATTGCTAGCGACACCAGAAGCTCAGAGAGAGGCACAGAACAGATTCTCCCCTGGAGCCTTCCGCGGGTTCTGCCAATACCTTGATTTGGGGCTTCTGGGCTGCAGAGCTGTCAGAGACTACACTTCTGTGGTTTTAAGCCAGCCCGTTCGTGGTACTTTGAAACAGCAGCCCCCTAGGAAATGATACACTATCCGAGAACCTTCTCAGGGTCAGCCGGCCCTGAGCAAAACTGTGGGGCACAGTCGTCCATTTCTGCAGCCCTCTTCCTCCCCTCTGGGCCCTCCTCCTACGTTAGCCACCCTTCTCCAGGGGCCCCAACATAGATATTCTAGCAAGTTTGTCATACATTGAGTCTCATTTCTCTTGTGAAACAGAAAGCTCTTCTACTTATTGAAATAATTTGTAAGAAATCATGGATATGAATCTGACAATCACAAAACTGAAAGCGTCAGAGGTGAAACTTCACTTCCTCAGACCTGAACCCCACACAAAGCCCCCCATTTCTGGGAAGTAGCAGAAAAACTCTTGCCAATGTACAACAAACCCAGTCACTTATGGTTTACATCTGTGTTTGGGCTCCTGCCCACCCAGCCCCTCCCTTCACCCTTGCAGGTACGTGTGGCTTTGGGGAAGGCTGACACAGTGACGATGTATGTCCCCAGCAGGGCCTGGCTCCATGCCCTAACCTCATGGTCTTCACCGGCCTGCACGCGTCCTGACCCTCTGACTCCCAGTGACTCTCTACGTTTAGTGTCTGGCTCTCTAACAGGCTCTCAAGTTCCCAAACTTGAGCAAACCAGGTGCAAATCTCCTCTGCACTGTGATCTCCACATTTGTCTCCTGACTTCTCCAGCTTTCCAAGTTCAAGGAGATGGCTGGTGGGCCCCACACCCTCTTCTCACCTCGCCAAGTCTTCTCCACCTTCCTCCCACTGCCAGAGAAAGGGTTCTTATCTCCTGTTTGGTGAGGGAACTGCTGCTATGTCATCATGTCTTCCTTCCAAATCTGGAATTCAGGAGTTTTATCCTCCGAGTCCCCCAGGCTCTGTGCCCGCTCTCTGAAGCCAAACTTTGGAAAACTTAAAAATCAATCCGTCTGGCTCTCGCATTCCAGAGCCCTGGCTCCAAGACTGTTTGGGATGTGAAAGCCAAGAATGTGGCCATTTATTCCCATGGTGTCCTTTTTGTGTCACCCTTCCCTGGGCCAAGGGCAATAAGGAATGACTGACAATGCTGCAGAAGCACTGAGCAGGAAGGGAGGGCCGTGTTTGGGGTTTACCAGCACCCCAAACTCATACACTATAGAGAGGCTGCTTACAACACCTTCACTGTCCCTCCCCCATCAACCCAGCTATGCCCAGAACAGCCAACGCTGACTCCCACAGGCCCCCTCAGGGAGGAGATTGGGAACTATCTCAGTTTCCATGGATCCCACCCCATCCGTTGCCCAGGTTTGCTCACGGTCCCCAGACATCCAACCACAGCAGCAAGACCAACACTTGGTCTGGCTGGGCTGGCCACCTGTCTCAGCCCCACACGGCTCCTGAACACCGACTGTCCGGCTGGGGTGGCCATTTATGGCCAAACAGGTGGGAGATTCTAGCCTCCCTCGTCCCCTGCCTTCCTCTGTTTTATCCCAGTTCACCTGACTTTCCTTCCACATTTCCAGGGGGAAAGATAAGATAAATTGTATGTGACTCATCAAGGCATTTATCATGGTGAAGTGCTTGACATAAGCTCCTTCTAACCTCAGGACCTTTGCACGTGCTGTTCCATCGACCTGCTTCACTTTTTTCCCCAGGAAATATGCATCCTATTCCTTCTCAAATGTCATGTCATTAAAGAGGCAATCTCACCCTAAACTAGCCACCACCCCATCACTCTTAATCTTCTTTAACTTATAACATATGCCATTTCCTGAAATTTACATTGTGTTTCTATATAGAATACAAAGCTATTATTTCCTTTTTGTCTCCTACCAAAGTATAAGCCCCACAAGGATAGGTCTTTGTCTCATTCATTGCTGTGTTCCCAGGATCTGGAACAGTACCTGGCATAGAGTAGGCACTTAATAAAGATTTGTTAAGTAAATGGTGACAGCAACCACTGACAATTATAACCAAACTTGAATGGGGCTTGGCTTTGCAACAAGCCAGCCTATGATTAATAGCTGAGGGGGCGGGGCATCTTAGTAAACACAGACCTCGTGCCAACTCCAGGGTGAGGCCATTTCTTACAAAACAGAGGAATCCTACCTCCATCCCTCAGAGCCAGCGTAAGTGTTGTTCCACTTGGAAGCCTCCCACCAAGGGTCGCAGCAGTGGAGACAGAGCCTCCTTGGTCACAAGGAGACCACGTCTGAGCCCTCAAGCCCAGTGACATGAGACACTCAAGAGGGTGGAAATGGAAGAAGCTGCTTTGGGGACGAGCGTGGTGGTCAAGCTGGACAGAGGGGTAAAAATGAGTGAATTTTAACTAATTAAATCAACAGACCCTGAGCGCTTTCTGGGTGCCAGCACAGGGCTAGGGGCTGGGGGGGACACAGCCGAAAATCATGATTCCAGCCCTCAGGATGCATAAGCCACAGGTTCTAGAAATGGCTGTGACACCAGAGTGAGAGCTAGACTTTGAAGGGGGCTGAAATGCGGCAAAACAAAGACGGTGAGATAGCTGTGCTGGGAGAGCGTCTGAACCCCAGCTTCCTCCAGTGGGTACGTTCACAGACTTAATCATAGGTTCTATTTAAAAGCAGCCTTATATGTAAGATGCCTAGTACAAGTGCTTTCACTGACTATTTTTAGAGGCTATTAATCGCGTTACCTTTGGATCTGAAATCGGGACAGGTTAGCTCTAATTACATGGGATTCGTTAAGGAGCTTGAAAAGACCCAGGTAATCTACCCCGAAGCCCACATTGTTGTTGGCCTTCTGCTTCTGTTCTCAGGCAGAAGCCACTGATCAGAAGCAGACTGGGAACACTGGAGACTGTACCCAGAAGCTTGGGGGTCACCAGGCAGGACTGGGGAACCAAGGGTATCCCAGTAAGAGAGTGAGCAGCCACACACCCTAGTCCACCATTAAAATGTAAAAGAAAAAACAGGACCCAGCCTCTCTGATGTAGAGTTAGATTACCCCAAAGCTCTGATAACAAAAGATAAAGGGTGTGTGTGTGTGTGTGTGTGTGAGTGTGTGTGTGTGTAAAACCTTTTTTTTCCTTCAATTTTTTTGGAAGGCTATGGCCAGCAGTAGGAATTTTGACAGCAAGTTGCAAAAAGAGCCTTTAGAATTTACCCGGGATCCTCTTCCCTTTCCCTTACTGTGTTTCGAGAAACTGTCTGATCCATCACGCACCAGGCGCCCTCAAGTCATGTCATCCGCCAGGAGACGACAGCCCCGCCAGGACTTCCTAGTACAATCATGAGCCTGGTGGTGGCAGAGTATTCATAGGTCACAAAGAAAAACAACCTTGAGAGAGAAGAAAGAATGCAGTAGTTATTTACTTAGTGCTGTGTAATGAACGGTTAGCTACCTAGTGCTGTGTAACAAATGGTTAGCTACCTAGTGCTGTGTAACAGTTAGCTACCTAGTGCTGTGTAACAAATGGTTAGCTACCTAGTGCTGTGTAACAGTTAGTTACCTAGTGCTGTGTAACACATGGTTAGCTACCTAGCGCTGTGTAACGAAAGGTTAGCTACCTAGTGCTGTGTAACAGTTAGCTACCTAGTGCTGTGTAACGAAAAGTTAGCTACCTAGTGCTGTGTAACGGTTAGCTACCTAACGCTGTGTAACAATGGTTAGCTACCCAGCGCTGTGTAACATACAGTTAGCTACCTAGCGCTGTATACCAAACGGTTGGCTACCTACTGCTGTGTAACGAACAGTTAGTTACCTAGTGCTGTGTAACAAATGGCCACACATTGTGCAGCGTACAGAAACACCCATTTATTAGCTCACGTTTCTGTGGGTCAGCGCCAGGAGCCGCTCAGCCAGGTCCTCTGCTCAGGGTTTCCCAGGCTGCAGTGAAGGTGTCAGCAGGCTGCCTTCCCTTCTGCATCCTTGTGTACACTCATGTGGCTGTTGGCAGAATTCAGATTCCTGAGATTTTAGGACTGAAGTTCCCACTGTTTTGTTCGCTGCAGACCCACCACTGTGCTCAGCTCCTGAAGGCTGCCCACAGTTCCTGGTCATGTAGCCTGCTCCTTTCTCCCTCTCACACTGGAACCCTTCTCTTGCTTTAAATTTCTCCTGCAAGGTGCTCGTTCATGTGCTCATTTGATTAGGTTAGACCCACCCAAATTCTTCTCCCTCTCTTAAAGTCAACTGATTTCCGACACGTATTGCATCTGCAAAATTCTTTCACGGAAACATCTGGTTTAGTATTTGGGTGGATAACTGAGAGAAGGTGTGTGTACACTGAGGGTAGGGATTTGGGGGTCCACCAACTCTGCCAACCATAAGACATCAGCACCTGTGTCCATATCTCCTGGGTTTCAGGGGTATATCAAACAATGGTGGCTATTTTGAAATTTTTCCTCTGCTCTCCACCAGTCCCACTCTAAATAGAGGACCCAGTGAGCCCTGCTGTGTGTTGAAGGGACCTTTTCTAGGAACCAGATCTCAACTCAGAATTGACCCTAATCCACCCTTCGGCCAAGCTCTCCTGGTGCCACCCGTTGGGGATGGGATGGGCAGAGGGTGATGGACATGCCGGAGAGATGGAATCCGGCACATGGTATCACCTACTATGCTCAGGGAGTGTGATGAAATCAGGCCGTTGCTGCTGAGATGAATTGGAAGACGGTTTCTCTGAGGACACAAAACTCTAGACCAGCTTTGAAGGATAACAAAGAAAAAAAGGGGGCAGGAAACTGTGCAGCAGAAAGCTAAGAGGCGGGAGGACACTTTGCATGGTTTGGGTTATTTATAATGAATGACCTTCACTATTGTATTCTGACTCTAGAAGTGACACACACTTTCATTTACAAATTCAAGGACCGATGAACAGACCAGCTTTGTTTGAGCAGAGGTTCCTTCAGGCTGTGGTTCTCAACCCAGCAACTAGGTCCCTGGGGGTGAGGCTCCAAGTGTCTGTATTGATGATGATATTCTGAGACAAAAATAGAGGTCGACTGGGGACAGGGAGAGTATGGAAGTCTGAGGTTTAGTGAAGTTTGGGTTTGACTTTTGGCTTTGGGCACCCAGAAAGCTGAGTAAAGGGCGACTTGTGACATCGGTGGGCAAATTGCCACCTGCAGAAGGTTTATCTGACAACAGGGTGAACAACGGACTAGAGAAGCAGAAGGAAGTCAAGAGCAGAGAGTCGACGCTCCCTGGAGGATGCCTGGCTGTGGTGGGGACACAGGAAGCGGAGTGGAGCTCGGAGAGGAGGTGATGGAGACGTAGATTAAGCCTCACCCACATGCACCTCTTCAGTCTGTTGAGCTGCCTATGAACTTGGGGGTAATAACAAGTGAAAGAATGTGACTCTCCAGAGCCACAGAAGACATGTCCATCGCTGCACTTCTAGCTGCTTTCTTACGAGAGATGGTGCCGAGTGTAGAAACACCTGGACAGAGCCCTGACCACCCGCCTGGCGTATCAGGCCCTGACACTTCGAGCCCTGACCCCGCAGACACGCGCTGGGAATCAAGCATCCTGAGAAGCGGTTCCCTGAGCAGAAAGGTTTCTATACCTGCAACCAGCAACATGGCTGTATTGCTTAAGACATTTCAAATATGGCAATCTTCTGGAAAATCTACCACAGACGTCCCATGACACACAAAGACAGAGAACGGGGAATGGAGGAGCATGTACAGCTTCACATCTAGCAGACAGGGAGCTTCCAGCAGTGCCCAGGTTCTGAGGTCACAGGCCTGGACAGCCAACAGGGGCTCACATGGGCTGCAAAGGCAGAGGCACTGGAAGAGCCGAGTGTTTACCTGCAAAGGAACTCAAAATACTTAGCTATCAAACATCACTAGAGTATATCATAGGATTTCAAATCTGAAAGGAATCTGAAGAGTTTTGAACACAATCGCCCAGGCAGCAAGAGAAGTGACGTGACTTGCCCAAGGCCACACAGCTGGGAAGCAGCAGCGTGAGAACATAGACCCTTCTTCTGGGGACAGAGGCAAGGACAGTGCCAGCCTCCTGACCCTCGAATCAGACACATGTCCCCACCACCCCTGTATTGACTGCTTGTTCAAGTGGGACCATCAGATGACAAAACTTGGTGGCAGCTGTCTCACTGGGCCAGGACACCACATGACCACCTGTTTTTATAAGGCCTGAGCTAAGAATGGCTTTTACACTTTTAAAAGGTTGGGGAATAAAGAAGAATATCCACAGAGACTACATGGGACTTGAAACGAATAAAACACTTAATAGCTGACCCTTTACAGAAAAAGCTGGCCAACCCCTAGATTTCAGGACAAGCTGTATTTCCAAAGAATTGCCAAAGGCCAAAAGAGAGAGAGAAACTCCGAGAAGATTGACCAACTATTTGAGAGAACTGAAAACTAGGACCCAAGCCTCTTATTTCTATTAAATAAAGTGAGGTCCACACGGGCATAAAAGCATGTGAACACACATGTTTGCACTCATATGCACATGCAGACACATGTATGTGTGCATACAAACACATATACCTGCACACACATGAGCGCTCACACATACATAAACATGCACACACAGCCACACACATGCACATACCACACACGCACACACAGGCCCCCATGAGCACTTGCCTCAGGGCCCATGATTATGGAGTAATGATACTAGCTTTTCTTTGTCACCCAGGAAACATTCCATACACGAAGGCAGTTTGCAAACTCTGAAGGTCCCTCAAGGCAGAGACTGTTCTTATGCTCAGACTTCAACAGTGTCAGCCATGGAGTGCGTACAGGAAGGGCCGTGGTCACCACACCCCCGCTGGACTTCCCCACAGTGTTTTGTGAGCAGGGGCTCGTTTATCTTCATGAACAAGCCTCTTACTGTTTTCTACAACCTGTGAGGAGCTTGGCCAAAATGAAGAAACACAGGGATGTTTTAGTTACTCGCTGTCAATCACAGTCCAAAAATGTTAAATGGAAATTTCCAGGAAGAATTGCACACCGTTCTGAGTAGCAGAGTGAAACCTTGACCATCCCGCCCCGTCCAACTCCAGGTGTGAATCATTCCTTCGTCCAGCGTCGCCACCTGTATACACTCCCTGCCTGTTAGAGAGAAAGAGAGAGAGGGAGAGACCACATTCACATAACTTCTATTACAGTTAATTGTAATTGCTCTATTTTATTTTTAGTTACTGCTATTAATCTCTTTCTGTACTTAATAAATTAAACTTTATCATAGGTCTGTATGTACGGAAAAAGCATAGTATATATAGGGTTTGATACTCTCTCCAGTTTCAGGCATCCACTGGGGGTCTTGGACCATATGCCCTGTAGATAAGGGGGTGCTGCTGTAACGTGGAGTGTGGGCAGTCTGATTAACCTTTGCTTGACGGTACACTGCCTTCTTCTTTCACTCTCACAAGCCCCCGGTTGTCACAACCACATTCCCATCTCTGCCATTTACCAGCCAGGCCCACTTTGTCAGGAGATTTAAAGTCCAGAGGACCGTCCTTCCCACCCGCCCCCTCCCTTGATTGTGAAGAAGAGAATGACTCGCAGAGCCCCACAGTGGTCCAAGCCCTTCCTGGACGTGAGAGTCTGGGTTTTCCCAGAAGCAAGACTACTTTTCATTATTTCCCCCGGAAGTGGGAAGTGGTATAGATGGTGCTTGACAAACGCTGGTGTCACTCCTTTCTCCCGGGCGATGCCTATGTTCTGTCCATTTGACGTAAGAAATAAGGTGTGAATTTCAGGATCCCAAAAAGCCTATAGGCCAGTCGAAAGGTTATTCTGCTACTGCTTTGGGTTCTACGAAGATCACCAGGCCACCTTCCAAGCCAAGCTTGCAAGAGCTCTGTTTCTTGTTCAGTGTGGTCTTTTCCAATCTAGTACTACTGCCCACCTCTCGTCCCCAGGTCCGCACACATATACACACACCTTTGCAAGGCAGACATTGATTTTTTTTCCAACCGCTGGGCTTCTGCCTTGAGCTCTGATTTCATTTTGTCTGTAATGCTGAAAACTGACAGGGCCCAGACTTTAGCAAGGAGAAAGGGACCTGCTGTTATACTTTGGGTCATAGGCCTTTCTCTGTACCTGGAAATGACCTCAGGTGAACCATGGCACGATGCGCTTAAAGCTGTCCTGTACTTCAGTGACCCAGTCCTGGAGCCCAGAGCAGCCGTGTTGGTGGTAGCTGTGCCCCTCACCACCACCCACTAAGCTTATTTCAGTTCAGGAAGCTTCATAACTCAGAGCTTAGTATTACACAGAGCACCACATTCAGAACGTAAGTGCCAGCGCAGCCCAACAGTGCAACCCAGCTTTGCTCTGAAGAGATACTCGTACACGCTGCCCTGTCTCAGAGTCAACTGCCGCTCACACCCTGACTTGTGCAAATTGCCTGTAGAGCCGCTCATAGGCCTACCACGGCCCTCTCTAGACTGCGAGCATTTGAAGGAAGGGACAGTGTCTTGGTCTTAACCTCCCATCCCTCAGTACTCAGTTATCAGTACTTGGCCCCCGCAGCAGCTCATCAACATTTGATGAATTGACGTGCAGTTGAAGATCAGGTTCCTTTTGTCTTTCTCAGTCTTTCCTTCTCCAGCCCTTCATGAAGAGCCATATGTGGGCATAAAAGATGATGGACATACGCTGCTTGCCTCAAGGAGTTCAGGGTCTGGTGCTAGATTCAGGCAGATCCGCAACCAATTGTAAAACTAGTTGGTAAGTGTGATGCAACTGAGCGTTTCCAGAACATAATGGGAGAGCCCCATCTTCAGAGGGGGAATGTGAGAAAGAAGACAGCCTTCCAGACGGGGTCAGTGCTGGTCCCCATATTCCCGAGACCTCCTCCCAGCGTGCCACTTCCACCTTCCTTTTCTTCCCTACCCGGTACCCCCATCCTGCACCACCTTTATTTTTCCCGTTTTGATTCAGTGGTGTGCATACTTTACTAGATACACTAGGTGTCCTGATAGGATTTCGGCTGAGCACAAATATAAACAAACAAACAAATGTGATTTGAACAAATAGGTCCCCTGGCTTCTGATGCTGGGCACAGCCCCTGGCAAGGGCCTAGTACTGACACCTTCCTTCATCTTCGCCAGTCCGGCTGCTTGCTGGAAGGCGGGCTGTGCTTGGTAAGGAGAAGGCTGGTTGACCAGGAAGCGCCCTGGAGGGCAGCCTGACCTCTTCAGGGGTGTCCAGAGAGTTGTGACGGAACCTGCTTTGCCACTTGCCTAACTCACAGTGCCGCTCTATAAATCCTACAATCCGACAAAGCTATTTACCGTACTTGGAATTTCAAGTCACAGTTTAAGGAAAGAGGTTGAATGTGAGTATATTTATAAGAAATACGAGCTCCGTTCCTCTCTTTAAAGTAATTGTTTAAAAATAAATAAATGAACAACAGTAGTCACAATGGGTTGTGACATTACAACTCCATGCCCCCCAATGATTCAATTGTCCTCACAGGTCACTTAGTTGGAGAGTAAGTTACTGAGTTTTCTCCCTCGAGCCTCGTCTGTGAAAGCTGAATGCTTACTGTGCATTCTGACAGCAGACAGGAAATCAAAAGGAGAGCTCCAACCCTCGAGGAACCATTTAGCCTTCCTCTCCTATTGAGGGTATTTTCAGAATTAAGTCATTTTTTTGACTTCCACTTTCTTGAAGAAAATCTCATGATCCCTGTTCTTTCTCTTTAATGTTCTCTTCTCCAACTTGTGTTTTACCTTGCAAAATGTCAAATAACTGAACTGTATGGCCTTCTGGTGTGCTCCAGAGAAAGAGACCGACAATAGACACCCCCCTTTGGTTCTGCAACCTGGTGTTCCATTAAGTTCACAAAAACAACTGAGTGTCCAAATCCACAGTCCCAGGAAATAGGCCTCTGGGGAGGAAGAGAGGGGCAGGGAGGCCAGCAGCCTCTGGCCCGTCCGGCTGGTGATGGCTGGGAACACACGGGGCCCAGCACCAGGTCTGGGCCACCTCCGTAAGGAAAAGCACGCTTACGAACAGGTTTGCATCACCGCAGCCTGTTAGCTTATCAGACGTCATGTCACTCACGCTGCACTAGGATTGATGAGCTGACAAAAATCCCGGCTCTTTCCCTTTCATTTGGAAAGTGAATTGTTCATCAGATTTTATACTTTGGGGAAAGAAGTATCTCGCAGATTGACGATGTTTTTCTATGCACATCCTGCAGAGAGCCGTTTTGATGCCATTAGATCAAAATCACCGAATGTTCTCCTGCGGTTGGTTCTCCTATCCACTGTTGACTGATGTAGAAATCGCAGATAACTCCAAGGGACAGAAAAGAAGGGGAGGCCTGCTTTAGACTTTCAGAGTTGTCAGGAGAGACCTGGGAAGGAAAGGGGCAGGTGCTCAGGGTTTAATCATCAGAATTGGATGTTTTCACACCAGGCTTTGGGCCGTTTGCCTTTCTGTGACATCTGCCACTGTGGATTCACTGTTGTAAGGTACGGCATGGCGGAATAGTGTTTGCCTGGCACCCAGGTGTAAAGCGGTGTCTATAAAACCATTCAACATCAACTCAAGGGCTGAGCGCTTTGGGACACAACTTGTAAGAATAAAAATGTTAAGTTTAGTTGCACCGGGACCACACAGGGTAAACCAGTGAATCTATTGGTATTTACAGGTAAGCTAGTCAAGCTTTGCACAGTTGCATTTGATGATTAGTTGATCCGAGTTTGCCTCAGGTCTAATACATTGGGGCTCTTGTTTGGTCTTTCCAAAATATGTGATTTCACAGATTCAGTTTTTATCCAAAACGCTGCTCTGAACTTGGGCTTGGCCAACTTGCCCATTTGCTGCTGGATCTACCCATGTACATTCCATAGTGTGTGTTTGTTCAGGGACCAACCCACAGGAATGTAAAACTGTGACTGGGGTGCTGAGTTTTTATATATTTATACATAGATGTCCGGTTGAGGATTGTTGCTCTGCAGTCTCTGCCTGGATTTAAATCTTAGTTCTTCTCATTATTAATTGGGTGACTTTGGGCAAGTGACGTAACTTCTGAAAACCTCTGTTTGCTCATCTGTAAAATGGAAATAAGAAGAGTTTCTATCTCGAAGGGTTTTGATGATAATGGAAGGACGCCACACGTGTGAAGCACGTACTTTAGAGCGCCCTCCCCCCACGGTCAGTACCTAGTCACGGCCACCATCTCCTGCATCCGCATGGGCCCCGCGCTCAGAGCGGCTCCACTGTCGGCTTTAAGTTCTGCTATCATTGTCTCAAGGTTTTTAACAATTTTTGAACAAGGGGTCCTGTGTTTTCATTTTGCACTGAGCCCCAAAAATGATGTAGCCAGTCGTGAGCCCAGCAAATGTTAGTTCACCTCGATCGTCCCCATTGGTACGTCATTATTTCCAAGCTCAGCACACAGTAAAAACTTACAGATTGGCACTGATTGCTTTTAACTATATAAACCACCCAGCAATACCATTAGGGCTCTGAATCACTTTGTAATAAAAAAAATGACTTAGGGGTGAGAGGACCACCAGTGGTGTCCCTGGCATAGAAACCCCTGTGGGCAGCAAATGGGGAGCTCCATTTTCAGGAGCGTGGGGCACCAGCTGCTGACACGCGCTTGTCCTGGGATGGCTGCTATGGCAAAGGCCAAGGTGATCCTTCCTCCTTTTGAGTCTGGTTCAAAGAGAAAACTACTCAGCTTTAACTTTCACAGAAGCACTGAGGTCTGAGGCTACCCAGTAATAAGGGAAAATCAAACAATCAACTGGTAGCTGCTGCATATCTGGCGGCAACCCCAGGAGCATACAACCACTGGCAGTTAGACCAAGGCAACCCAGAGCAGAAGGCAAGGTCTGGAGTGGCCTGGCCCCCAGAAGGATGAGAGACTGGCCGCTCCAGCTTCCACCTACCGCCCCTCCCCCACTCTCCACCATAGGCTCTCCAGATCAGGTGGGGTTAAAAGAAGGAGGAAAAATAGGAACCGGGATGGGGGTAGGGGCGCCTTGGCATTTGGAATTCATAGGAAAGGAGGAGCTTCCCCACCCAGAGCTGGGCTTGGGGAGACAGAAAGAGGCAGGGCTGCAGTTCCAGCCCTTGGAAGGTGGGCTTCTGCTTTTAGTCTCTTTTTTCTTTTACAAAATAATGCCTGTTCATTGGAGAGAGTTGTGATTCACTCTGGAGGGGGATACTGTTCCAGAGAGAACTCCGTATACCACGCATGCTCATTTCTAGAACTAGTGCTGGAGATGGAACAGACCCCCTGGGCCCACGCGGGGCTGCGGACAGTGAGAGAAGCACGCATCTCCCACCAGACTTCTCTACTGTCTGGGGCCTTGGGACTCGCGGGAAGGGGACTGCTGGACCTTAGTGTGACTTTGGCATTGTTGGAGCAAGGGAACACAGGACTGCCAGGACCGGACATGTTTTGAAAGGACCACCGTGGCTGCTGTGTTGAGAACGGATTTTCTGGGACAATGATGGACACAGAGAGGCTGGTCAGGAGGTTGTTGCAGAGGCAGTGGCTTGGGTCAGGAGGGAGGTGGTGGTAGAGGCAGGAGCCATGGCTGTCTGATACATGAGTCTGGAGTTCAGGGGAGGTCCAGGTTGGAGCTCTAAGTGAAACAATTGGCCATGGTCAGTACATAGTTGGGTATTTAGACCAGAGAGAGAATGGAGAAGAGAGTGGGTCTGGGTCCGAGCCTTGGGGCATCACAGACAATGAGGAACCAACAAAGAAAGAAAAGGCACAGCAATGAGAAACCAAGTAAAGACATGTCAAGAATGAGGGAGTGATCAAGTGTGTCACTTGCCATTGATGGGCCAGCAAGAACAGGACTCAGTTACCAGTGAGTGAGCAGTGACCTCCACTGGGCAGGAGCCATCAAGGGACTGGTCAGGAGCAGCTCACAGGGTGGGAGAGGGCAAACCCTGGTTAGAATGAGTTTAAGAGACATGGAGGGCCAGGAAACTGGAGAGGCAAGTATGGAGGAGTAAGTCTTCTAAGGAGTTCTGCTGTAAAATCGGGTGAAATGAAGGTAGAAGCTCATGGGGGATGGGGACGAGGAAAGATTTTCTTTTGAGAATGGAGTAACGACAGTGGAGGGGAAGGAGCTGGAAAATGCTAAGAAATGCTGAGCCATGGTGTCTGTTGGAAGGCAAAAGGGGTGGGATCTAAGGTACAGTTGGGGTGGGCCAGCTGGGATGAGGGCCTCTAACAAGACTGAAGGCAGAGATAGTTAAGGACGCAGGCAGGGTAGATGTCATCTGGGGACCGGTGGGCATTTCCTTATCAGGCCATCAGCTTTCTCAGTGAGAGAGGAAGCTGGGTGTTCAGCTGAGAGTGAGGGTGGAGAGAAGGGGCTGGAGGTTTGAGGAGAGAAGAAAAGAATAGAGGGAAAGTGGGTAATTTGCTCATATTTTTATCTTTACTCCCTATATACCGGGTTCATAATAAAGGTTCTTGAATGCAAAAATAAAAAACGTATAAATCGAGGTTAATTAAATGACATCAAGTCTAGACAAGTCTGCATGCCCTATCAGTGCTGTCTAGCTACATAGGGCCAGTATGTTTCCTGAGCTGGCTTAGGAGTTCGGGTCTGTGTGTGGCTGGGCTTTTCAACTCTACACCGCCCTGCCCTCAATCCAAGCATCCCCACTCACTGCCCGCAATGTGATTTCTGGAAAGGCCGTTACCTGATTGAATCTTGGTTTTCTCATCTGTAAACTAAGACTGATAGTGGTATCAGTCCCACAGAGTCACTGTGAGGATTTGCTGGAAGGAGTGATATAAAGTGTTTGGCGCATGGTAAGCCAGGAATAAATGGTAGGCGTCATCATCACTCCTGGTGTTGTTCTATTAGTAAGAAATGACGACCGCGCGTGCATGGGTGGGGTGGTGACGTTGTCCTGGATGAGCCTGGTGAGTGGTGATCAGAGTCATCACCTGGTTCCAGGGTCCTCGGGCCCCAGGAGCAGCAACTGGATCTTCTCAGGGCCTGTAGAGATGGTTGCACGCAGGGAGCCAAACTCACATGAACTAAACTCACAGCAGACAGATGTATAAACCAGAAAGCCAACTTAGAAAGCATCACCACCAGGAGAAGAATCTACTGAGGGAGCCAAGTTCCAATGGGAAAGCTTTTGTTCATAGAGTCTGGTGAGTGAAGTGAATGAATGAGTGAATGGATGAGATCAGGCGGTGATAATCGGTCATCTATCCTGTGCCTCTACAGAGCATATCTCCTGGGTGAACCGAAGCCTTCCTGTCCGTAGCCAGGGCGCCCTGTTCCCTAACTAATGCCAATGACACAAAGGAAGACTTGCCCTGTGAGCTTTCCAGGTCCAGACTCCAAGAGGCCAGCTTGCTTGGGTTCATCCGTGTATCCTCTCTAGTTATGGCCCTATAACACCCAGGCCCTTGATGACGCTTCTAGGCTTGGGTTGTGCTGCTCTGTCCTGGAAGACACACTCTTTCCTGGTGACTCCTGCAGGTGATAGCTCCATGTTAAGTAATGAGTTAGCCGGCTTAGCTCTCCAAGGACGGCCTCAGATCTATGCTGATTGAGCAGAGCGGCCCTTAGGCCCCCCAGGCCTTGTACATAATTTATTTTGATTTGCATGTAAACATTTGCTTGTGCAATAATTAAACTCCCCCTCCCCCTAAAAACAACTAAACTCTATTTTCATGGGGAATTTGCCTTTTATTTTCAAATCCATAAAAATATAAAATAAAAATAAAAATCCACACATTTAATTTAAGAAAAACAAAATCCATATGTTTCCAACTTATTTATTCTGAATCCATCAACACATTTTAACAGCTGCCTAATGCCCAAGAATCATTTTGATGTTTTTTAATAGGTCTTTAAAAAAAAACTTCTCCTTAAAAAATAAAAGAAGAAACAAGTGGTTATCTTTATGAATGGGAAATATATCCCAACACCAAACTCCTATTTCATGCTAGTGACTCACCTCTCTCCATCCCTGTTTATCTAGCAGTCCCCCCATCTGTCTGCCAGTGTACTCCTCTGCTGCAAAAGCAAATTGTTCTTTGAATGACTTCTTCCAGATTTGAGGAGGGAGCCATGACTCATGTCTGAACACTACCCAGGAGTACAGGTCCTACTGTTATTCAGGAAAATGCCTCGGAGCCAGGAGTGGGATTGAACTTAGCTATATAGGGCCAGTAGGGCTCTCCTCTTGTCAGTGGTTGAGTTGGCATCTGGCTCCCGTCTGGCTCTCCCCTGGCCTCCACCTGAACGTTCTACTAGGAAGGGGGGCAGGAGGTGCACCAGCCTTACATTTCACAGCACGACTCCCGCCCACCCAGAACACTCAGCCCCACACTTTGCTTTGCGTTCTAGCATCAGTCTGAGGTTACGGTGCTAGGCAGAGCAGAACACTGGCATCAGAGACGTGGACAAAACTCACATCCCGGGACTAATGTGGCTGTGATGTCTCCCAAGTCAGTCTTCAGGCCAGAACCCACCGCTTGCCTGAGTCCACCTCTCCTGTCATTCCCCATGTTAGTTCTCATCAACTCCATTGTTATGAGTCCGTAGATAGCCTGGCAGTCAGCGGAGCCCTCAGTGTCAGGAGGGGAGATGCAAATAGGAAATGGAAGGTAGTGAGTGAATGGGAAAAAAGATTTGGCAAAGTAGAAAGAAGCCCTGAGTATGATGAAGAAATCTGGGAGACAGAGATAGCAGTGCATTCCCCTAAGGCTTAGAATTGGTGTCTGACTCTATGCAATGAACAAGGAGTGCCCCCAGGGCAACGACAAGGCTCCATGAGTGTCCAGACCAAGCTGCAGTCCCCTCTGCAGAACCCAGCTCGGGCCAGGTGCAGAGGACGTGGGGACAGGCAGACCACGATGGACAGCGGGCTCATCACGTCACCCTTATGCGTCACTCCAAAATGTATACGTTTCCTCATCAGCATAAACATCTGATAGGAAAGAAACCAACACAGGCAGCCTTACATTATACTGTGTGCACATTCTCTCTGAAAGGATTTAAAACTCATTTAAATCCATTCCTAAGAGATGATTTTGAGGAGAAAACAAAAAACTTCTTGAACTGTTTCAGGTTTTTTTTAATGCACTGTATGGAATAGCTCAGCATTCTTCTAACAGAGCTCCGAAATCCAGAGAGACAGCTTTCAATTCTGGCAGACTGGATTTTTTAGATCCCAAGAGGCAACTCTGGGGATGGGTTTGGGTCCTTGCCAGCTAGGTACTTGGGCCTGAGCCAAAGAGATAAATACTGGGCTTCAAGTAAAACAGATGCTTAAAAGGTCTGTTCCGCTCCTGAGATCTCTGTTTAATGGTGGCTATTGCTGACACCATTGCTTTTAAATCTTTAATTTATCTAATCAGATGAATAGTACCACGCGTCCATCTACGGTTCAGCAGACCAGAGAAACGCCGTCAGTGGTGGGCCCTCCTGGGTACTGCAACACGTAAATGAAAGACAGAAAAGGGATCACTCAGCCTCTACGTAGTGAAAGCTCCTGCCTCTCACACTTCTAGGATATAAGAAGTTACTGCATACGATGCCCTCTCTGGAGAACAGGGGCCTCATTTTTTCTTCTCTCCATCCTCCCAGGGACCTTGCCATTCTGTCTTGGCGTGCCTCTGCCTGTGCTAGGCCTTTGCTTTTCAACTCCTGCTATCCATAGCACCTCACCTCTCAAGCCTGCCCCTCAGAACACAGTCCCTCATTTAAACTGCAGCATCCTGGACCCCCAACTTTTCTACTTAGTGTCGACTAAAGAGACCACAGCCACCCGGTCAATCAACATTGCTAACAGAGGACGATGAGCAGGCTTTCCAGGCTCGCCCCCTAAGGGATCCTCAGTAGGACTTTACTTCCTCATTTGGAAGTAGGAGTGACACAGTAGATTTAAAGCATATATAGAAAGATAAAGATGCCGTGTTTCCTGAAGGGTGGGAGGAGCTACAAAAGGGTAGATAGAACCTATTTACTTCCTTCAAATCACTACAGGTCATCAGCCACTTATATCACATGTGTAAATTGTTTCAACTTTTGACAGGTTTTGAAATGAGCAGAGTGAGCCAAACCCCAAACATACAAACATGTGAAGGCCTGAGGCAAATGTTCCTGTCAGAATCCAGCTTAACCAGATCTGAGAATTATTGAGACTGACAACCCGGGAAAATGGTGATCCATTTATAACATGCACTCTAGCTAATTTACCTGTGCTCCACTCAAGTCTGTAAAAACACCTCTTGGATTAATACATGGAAAGCAATGCCTGGCATATAGTAGGTACTCAATAAATATTAGCCATTGTTAAGATTAGAAGAAGGGGTCACCCATATGAGGAATGTGCCGTGGAGTCCATGGAAATGTCGATGACAGCCCTATATCAATAATAGCTCGTCCCAGGCGGGACTCCTGTTCCTTCGGTGTCCGGCATGTGATTCGTTATTTACTCCGAAATCCTGCAGGCAGGTGACTCAGGCTGGTTGGACAGTCCCAAGAAACAATTCACCCAGTGCTCAGCTCCGCAAAGCCCGGCCCCTCCCCTCCACCCAGCCCAGGGCCACTGTGCATTCTTGCACAGCCTGCGAGCACTCTGTCATCATCCCTACTTACATTTTCCCCTCTCCTAAAATGTGAGTGAGACACCAAACACACAGCTTGAGAACCATGTTTTAAAACTGTCACCCACATAAACAACTTCCAAGAATTTTCTGTACTGTGAATTCTGAAGAACGTTTTTGGTTTATTTGAAAATTGCCGGCTCCTCTTCCCTCCACACCCCATCCCTGCCCATCGCAGAAGCCCATGGCCGTTCTGCTCAGGATACGGTCTGCATCCTGAGCTGTGTGCATTCACACCAGGATGCTTCCCCACTGGCGCAGTCCCCGGGCTCTGAGGCTGGTCCTCTGAATTTTCCGACCAATGTTTGTGCCCAACTCCTTCTTCCCTTTGTCTAAACACACAGATCACTCCTGCCTCAGGCCTTGGCAGGTTCTGTTTGTATTTCCCCACATATCCCTGGGGAAATGTTCTTCCTCCTTTATCTGGAGCTCAACTTTGGTCTAGATCCTTCTCTTGACAGCAGTCCCTAGAGAGTAAGAGAGTTAATATTTTATCTCAGTTTCCCAAACGCTTTTCTTGATAAAAGTATGTGGTTTACTTCCTGAAGGCACACTGTTCAATTGAATGCTATGAAATTTTTCTTAAAAAGGTCTTTAAGAAAATATTTTAGAATTACATTCTGGACAGTCTAAATCTCGGTAATCACAGATCTATTCAACACACCCTGAAGTTTCTGGTACTCGCCTCCCTGGACACAGTCACGTAGGTTAAGAAAATAGGAGGATGTGCCTCCCTCTGCTCCATTTATTGCATTGCCATCCCTGTCATTCCCGTGGAGCTGGAGGCAGGATGGCCAGGTAGAAAGGATACCTCACAAGCGGGAGGCCTGGGCTTCAATCTTCCTTCTCCCGGCTGCCTCTGACATCTTAGGAAAGGGACGGTCCCCATTCCTGCCCCAGTGTTTCCATCCACACAAGAGAACTAGCAGTGTCTGCTGTCCCAGGCTGTACTCTCCTGTCCCCATCCCTCCAACAAGAAGGACAAATGATACTGAAAGCAAAACCGCCCTTGGCTCTTTGGAGATTGTTGACACAAAACGCAAGGTTGCTCAGTCTCTCAGAGCTGGTGACCTTGGATGACCCCCTCCCCCCCTCCCCCCCCCCGCATTTCCTTTCTGTTCATCAGTCTCATTAGCTGCCTGCTTGTTGTTGCAATGTATTTACCGTGCAGCCTTCTGTTATTTTTATCATACGCCTATGGTTTTTCACCATCTGCTCTGTGGTTCTACAGATGACATTGCCCTTTGCAAAGTCTGACCTGCTATGCAATCTACTATTTTCTCTCCTTTTACCATTTGATCCCTTTCAAATGTGGTTTTTGGAAGCACATAAGATCACACATACACAAACAAATGTTTGTATAAATAGGAGAGACAGAGGGTGCATTTAACTCTTCAAAAAAGCTATAAAAGCATCTCTTGACATTAATCTCAAAGGGCAAGATAAAGGATCTATGAAGGTCTGACAATTAAATTTGTGAACTTGTTGCAATGCATGTGACTAACCTTTTTTGATATCAGAGGGATTATTCATTATGAATTTGTACCAACTGGACAAACAGTTAACCAAGTTTACTATTTGGAAGTGCTGAAAAGGCTGCATGAAAAAGTTAGACGACCTGAACTTTTGGCAACAATTCATGGCTCTGCATCACGACAATGCACCAGCTCACACAGCACTGTCTCTGAGGGAGTTTTTAGCCAGGAAATAAATAACTGTGCTGGAACACCCTCCAAATTCACCTGATCTACCCCCCAATGACTTCTTTCTTTACCCAAAGATAAAGGAAATACTGAAAGGAAGACATTTTGGTGACATTCAGGACATCAAGGGTAATACGATGACAGCTCTGATGGTCATTCCAGTAAAAGAGTTCCAAAATTGCTTTGAAGGGTGAACTAGGCTCTGGCGTCAGTGCATAGCTTCCCAAAGGGAAGTACTTCGAAGGTGACTATAGTGATATTCAGCAATGAGGTATGCAGCACTTTTTCTAGAATGAGTTTGTGAACTTAATTGTCAGACCATCGTATATTTTACATAAAATATAAAGATTTTTTCTTTTTTTCTCACTGTCCCTGCTACAACATGGCTGCAGAGGCCTTTCTGGGGCTTGTCGCCCCTCGGGTATTTTCACTGGGCAAAATCTTGTCCCTTGTCTCTGAAAACGATGCAGCTTGTGGCATTATTCCCTGTGTGTACCCAAGACACCTCACATGTTGGTAGACGATTTTTTTTTTTAAGGTAAAATCATGACTGTCATACAAGTATAAAATAAACATGTACCAATGATTTTATTTAACTCATTAATTAAATAAGGAAATCATACAAATATCCCACAGATTCCAAGCAGTGAAAGAATCACGTATTTATATGGAGTAGAGGGACGTTGCAATGCTTTTACGGGGGGAGAGAGATCTATTGTACCTCCACCTGACAAAAGTTATTTGCAGGTCTATACCTCTTTGCATTGGTAAATATAATTATATTGCCATTGAGTATCTACAATTAGAAATTATAAAAATAGCTCCAAGGCAATGACCAGCTAGAAACAGAAAATCTAGAAGGGAGTGTTCTCTATAATGCATAGTATTCCATTGACAACATCCAGTAATTTTCATTGCTTATTCTTCAAGTTCCTCACACAAAGCGTGGCTTCCTGTTCTGTGCCCTCCATTGTCTTCCTGGAAGGCACTGGTTATCCCAGCTCATCCTGTGACCTCCCGTCTTGACCATGACCTGGTGGCAAGTAAATCTCTTGAGGCTCTGATTTCCCAGGAGTTGCCATTTGACCATTTCAACTCTTTTCTGCACTGAGTTTCTGATCTACACTTCTTTTGCCCAGTCTCCCTCTTCTACCCAGTGGCTGTTGAGCAGTGAGCCAATATCCAGTCAGTCACTATATTAGAATCCAACCCTAGCCTCTGTGTCCAGTTGGGGCCAGGTCCATTCCTCAACAAGATATTAAAGATCAGGCTTTGGTTTCATGAAGTAAAAAAATCAGTAGTCCGTGGCCTCCCAAAGCCTTACTTTCTCTTTCCATCCGTATATGGAAACCACAGGATACGCTCCCAGCCAGTCAGATCCACTTGTTAACTACAATTGACCCCTGGTGTTTCAGTCAAAGCTCAGCCAGAGAAGTAGAACCAGTAGGAGATATGGATTAAGAGACGTAGTGAAAGGAATTGGCTTTCATGGTTGAGGGGCTGGCTAGGTAAATCAGAAACCCATTGGGCAGGCTGTCAATAAGGGAAGGCTGAAACTCTCAGGCCCGGGTGGAAGCTGCCATCCACAGGCAGAGTTTCTGCTCTCAGAGAAGTCTCAGCCCTACTTTAGGGCCCTTCAACTGATTTCGTCAGGCCCACCCAGGCCATCAAGGATAAAGTCAGTTACTATGGTCTTTCATCATGTCTACAAAATACTTTCATAGCAACATCTAGATCAGCATTTGAGTGAATAACCGGGGACTGTAGCCTGGCCAAGTTGACACCACCCTCGGGACATGAACAATTGGGTTAATGACACAAATCCAGTTGTGCTGGAGTGAAAAAGAAAAACTTGGTTCGTAGTAGTCACAAACCCTGGGTTCTAGACCCGGCTCCCTCCCTGGAGCCATTCAGCCTCCATGTACATCTCTTCCTTCACCTGCTCTGGGTAGATAACTGGTCTACTGAGCTGCTCAGGGCGTGATGTTTTGTATTTGTGAGGGGTTGTTACTGATGGGCATATTGGCAACTAACTGGAAACATGGTGTGTTTCTTCAAGTTGACTCCTAATAAAGCATCTACGAGTTGTAACAAATTACCTTAATGTAACCTGTCTCACATGAGAGTAGACTAGCAGAGAAGACATCGCTATAGGACCTGGGAGAAGAGCAAACACAGGAACTCCAATAATGGTGCATTTTATTCCTTTGTCCTCTGACGTGTTCAGAGTCAGAACAGTGCTAATGGGGTTAGGAAGCAAACTCTAAACCCAAGTTTGTGACGCTTGCTTCAATTCCATGATATGCAAATACCAACCCAACAGAGAGAGAAGCTCACACATCCCCTGTTCTGAAGCTCAGAGATTGAGAGGATACACCCCCTGAGAAGGGGAAATAATAGACCCTTAATTTGAAGAATTTGCCTATTGCAAAATTTGATTTTCACACCGTTGAGATGAAATGAAGAGGTGTGTTTGTTTGTTTGTTTGTTTTCTTCTATTTTGTTAATCATGAAAAATTACAGCTAACCCTTCTACCATGGAGGTTTACTAACCTCATCAGGCTGCAGTGAGGAGTAATTGGAGGTTGATCAAACTGAAAGATATTCACTCATTTACCTCTAAAGAGAATCCATTGATGAAATAAGTCCTCATTTGATAAAATTCACTTACGCTCAACATAGAATGCATCAGTCCCCTCAAAAAGCATCAGGATGAAACTTTACGACACCCCATAAAAACCAGAGACAATGAATGGGTCAAGGTCCCAAGTTATCTTATGTTAAGATGCTCACAACAGCATCTTTCTTTAAAGCCCACCTGACTCTGTAAGAGGATGTGTCCCAGTTCTTGCAAAGCTGCTTCACCCTTTTGCAAGATGATCCCCAATTCGATAAGCTAAGGTCGCTGCTTCTCCCTCTCGCTTTCCAGCAGAGCAGCTGGGATCGCGTTCCACAGGAGCAAGGCGAGTCCTGAAAGGCCTGACACATGGCTCCTCATCCCACACCTTTCTCTTCCCTCTTTCCTTCCCCCTTGCAAAATGCCCAAGAACTGGAGGTAGACATGGGTGCACGTGGCTGTCAAAGAATATCCACAGTTATCGAAAATGTGCGTACAATGCCTCTTCCATTTTTTTCTATACAAGTCACTTCTGTTTTTCATGCCGACTGACATAGAATAGGTCTTAACTATTTCACCATCACATTGGAGATCCAGCTCTCTCTCACCTAACACACACTTGCAACAGTTGGGATGTACCCTGTGTATAAATTACCTGGTCAGTGGTGACTCCAGCTTTTCTAACACTGCCATGGAGATGTCTGTGCACTGGTTAGGTTTGGGGTTAGGACGAGGGCTCTCTCCAGGAGACTTGGGTCTAGTTCTAAGTAGTGAAGGCAGGTCACCAGTGTCCTTGAGGCTTCATGGGCATAGAGAAGTCTTTTTTCTGTTGACTTTTCTGTTAGTTTATTTGCGGATACTGGAGGCTGATGGAGTCATGGGGTGCTAATGACCCTGAAAGCACTCCTCAGTGCCTTCACTGCAGTAAAAGTAAAACAAAGCACACTCTTCTCCACTTTGAGAGGGGGTGTTGGCCAGTTGTATGTTTCCTGGGAGCAGATGACTTTGAAGAGACCACTCCCTTAACAGTACAAATTAAGGTGATTCAAACATGTGACCTCAGCGGAAGGAGCTGGCTCACGCCCACCCCTGAACCCCAGTCATATTTTCAAATCTCTGTATTTTTTAGATACCTAATCACACACAAAGCTTACAAGCACGGGTAAATTGTTTACTTCTGCTAGGTTTCATCTCTTCCCTGACTTGCTTTGCAGGGTATGAAACAATGGCAAACCAATATTTTTTTTCCTTCTTTAAATTGAAGTTTATTGGGGCGACAGTTGTTAGTAAAGTTACATAGATTTCAGGTGTACAATTCAGTAATACATTATCTATATCTCACATTGTGTGTTCACCACCCAGAGTCAGTTCTCTTTCCATCACCATGTATTAGACCCCGTTTACCCTCCTCTAGAGCCCCACTCCCCCTCCCCCCTTACCCTCTGGTAACCCCTAAACTATTGTCTATGTCTATGAGTTTTTGTTCTTTCAGTTGTTTGTCTTGTTCTTTTGTTGTTTTCGGTTTATATACTACGTATCAGTGAAATCATATGGTTCTCTACTTTTTCTGACTTATTTCACTTAGCATTATAATCTCAAGATCCGTCCATGTTGTCACAAATGGTCCTATTTCATCTTTTCTTACCGCGAATAGTATTCCATTGTGTATATATACCACAACTTCTTTATCCATTCATCTATCGAAGGACATTTTGGTTGTTTCCATGTCTAGGCCACCGTAAACAAAGCTGCAATGAACATTGGAGCACACGTGTCTTTATGGATAAATGTTTTCAGATTTTGGGGGTAGATACCCAGGAGAGGGATTGCTGGGTCATATGGTAATTCTATTCGTGATTTTTTGGGGAACCTCCACACTGCCTTCCATAACGGCTGCACCAGTCTGCATTCCCACCAACAGTGTATGAGGGTTCCTTTTTCTCCACAGCCTCTCCAACACTTGTTGCTATTTGTCTTGTTGATGATAGCCATTCTGATTGGGGTGAGGTGATATCTCATTGTGGTTCTTATTTGCATTTCTCTGATGATTAATGATGTTGAGCATTTTTTTATATGTCTATTTGCCATTTGTATGTCCTCTTTGGAGAAATGTCTCTTCAGGTCCTCTGCCCATTTTTCAATTGGGTTGTTTGGCGTTTTGTTGTTGAGTTGTATGAGTTCCTTGTATATTTTGGATATTAGCTCCTTATCGGAGGCACTGTTTGCAAAAATCTTCTCCCATTCAGTTGGTTGCCTCTTTATTTTGTCGATGGTTTCTTTTGCTGTGCAGAAGATTTTAAGTTTGATGTAATGCCATTCATTTATTTCAGCTTTTACCTCCCTTGCCGTTGGAGTCAAATTCATAAAATGCTCTTTGAACCCAAGGTCCACAAGTTTAGTACCTATGTTTTCTTCTATGCAGTTTATTGTTTCAGGTCTTATGTTTAGGTCTTTGATCCATTTTGAATTAATTTTGGTGCATTGTGACAGATAGCAGTCCAGTTTCATTATTTTGCATGTGGCTTTCCAATTTTCCCAGCACCATTTATTGAAGAGCCTGTCTTTTCTCCATTGTATGTTTTTTGCTTCTTTGTCAAAAATTATCTGTCCATATTTATGTGGGTGTATTTCTGGGTTCTCAATTCTATTCCATTGGTCTATGTGTCTGTTTTTCTGCCAATACCATGCTGTTTTGATTATTGCTGCCCTGTAGTACAAGCTAAAGTCAGGGAGTGTGATACTTCCAGCTTTGTTCTTTTTTCTTAGGATTGCTTTGGCTATTCAGGGTCTTTTGTGGTTCAATACAAATCTGATGATTTTTTTGTTCTATTTCTTTAAAGACCGCCATTGGGATTTTGATGGGGATTGCATTAAATCTGTATATTGCTTTGGGTAATATGGCCATTTTAACTATGTTGATTCTTCCAATCCATGAGCATAGAATGTCTTTCCATTTCTTTGTGTCTTCTTCAATTTCTTTTTAAAATGTCTTATAGTTTTCAGCATATAGGTCCTTCACATCCTTGGTTAAGTTTATTCCTAGGTATTTGTTGTTGTTGTTGCAATTGCAAAAGGAATTGGCAAACCAATATCTAATATGAATGCTGGCATTTTAAAAAGAAAAACTATTTAAAAATCGGACATTCCTTTCCTGTGTTTCTGTCAGACATCAGGTTCTTATGCATCGATGCATTGCTGTTTTCACACCAGCCTTAGCCCTCCAACAGGGTGTGTGATGCCAGGTGACACACTGGCCGTGAGGAACCCACATTTTCAAAGGGTCTCTCCCAGGCTCTAGTCATTTCAGGCAATTTGAACTTAACCTCCAAGCCACCAATATTATAAGCTCCTCCCCCTCCTCATCTCCCTGCCAAAAAAATAACAAACTCCAAATTGCTTAAAAAAATAATACCAGGCAATAAAAGTTTTGTAAACCATAGAATAATTTGTTTCTTACACAAGTCACAGCAATGCATGTAAATATCAGCTGAACATTAGTTTAGAAGTGGAACTTTTGTGTATAAAGGGTTTAAAAACCCATTATCTCTTAAGTCCTGCTAATTATGCATTTTGTCACATGTAGCAAAGTGCTTGTGAAAACCTATTTTAATAATATTTTAATGTTATTTCCTTATGCACCAAAATTGATTTTAGATGTCACCCACACACTGTGAATAAAGCAAAATTGAGTCTGAAGACATTAAAAATATGAACGTCTAGCACAGATGTACTTCCTAAAGAATAAAATCTCAAGAATATAATCCTAAAATAGCCTTTTCAAATCTCTGCACCCACTGTAAACCAGATCTTCCATAAATCCTAGTTGGTACTTGTGACATGTCCATCAAAATGGAGAAGTGGAGCCTACAGCATGTGGCCAAGAGCTGGTCAGTTTCTCCTCGTTGTCACGGCCACTGTCTTGGTTACTTTTGAACACACAGTCCAGGCATTAATTCATGTCCTTGCTAATTTAAACAAAGACAAACTTGTTATAAGTCAGGCATTACTCCTCTAAATTATTAATGGATTAAGTAAGACAAAATAAAGAAACATTTTTAAAGAAAAGAAAGAATACAAAACATGGTTTGTTCACTCCTCGGTTTTACTGGATTGACCTTCAGCAACAGTTTCTTCCCAACTGTTCATGTCAAGTGTCCAAATTCCTCATGGGTACCGCTCTGCTATTAGCTGTCTGGAAATCACCTTGTCAAAATCTGTTTTGCCTTTTTAAGAGGCTCTGTTCTACCTCCTGGAAAATCTTCCAGCTGTGGTTATTCTTCTGTAAATCTGACCCTTTCATCTTTGCCTCAACTCTTTTTTTATAGTGGCAACAAATGATGTCACATGCCAGTCAAGATGTCTGCCCTAGCTCATTCCAATTAAACCCCCAGACTGTCGAGGGGAATGACTCAGCAACTTACATTTTTAGGGCTTTATACGCTTTCACAAAACCACCAAAATATGTTTAACTAATTCAACCTGCCAGACAGCACAAATCTAAGAGGAAGGAACCCGATTTCTTCACATTTCCCTGACAGTCCGTACCTGGTAACCACAGTCTCTACAGCTTCTGCTGCAAAGTCAGAATTCAGCGGGTTAGTGCCCAGAGTAAAGCAGGCTCCCCAAAGCTGACAGATGCTGTCTCTAAGTTTTTCATGATATTTTAGGTTAGACTAGGATCATCATTTTCTACAGAGTTTGAGCTACTCAGTAAAGTCGTCTCCTTTTAGATCTGAGTTTGATACTGGATCCTCACAGAGGTCAGGGCAAAAATGTGTGTGAGTGTGTGTGTGTGTGTGTGTGTGTGTGTGTGTGTGTGTGTGTACAGGTCACATTTACAAAACAGAAAACGTAAATTAGATACTTTAAATAGTGAACCTTCCAAAAAACCTGGGTTTAAAATTCACTAACAACCTTTGGGGGATTTTACTATAGTATAGCGGGAGATTTGCCTGATTGTGATGAAGTAAAATACAGCCCTTTCCTACAGCACTCAGAGGAGGTATTCCAACCATTGGGATGCTGACACCTCATGGTGATCGGATGCCAGTTCCAAGAGTGCTGTCTTCCAGGCCCCAGCCAGGGCGTCGGGAGTGGCGCCCAGGAAGGAGCAGCAGTGGCTTCATTTGATTGGAGCTCTGTCCTGCCGTGGGACCTGAGCCACCTCCCTACCTGTGTGCTGGCCGGCTGCCCAGCTGCCAACGGCTCAGTGTGCAGTCCCTCCCTTTCCTTTCCCTGTCCCTAAATCACCAAAAAGCCCTATGCCCATCAGCTCCTCAGAGAGGCTGGTGGACCCCTACTGGGCTGGGAAGGGGTCACTTGAGCCCCAGCGTGGTGCTTCTCAAGCACCCAGCACGGTCCTCAAAGGCCTCCTGTACTCAGTGTTCCGCCGCCTGTGCTTCCTGGACACAAGGCAGCGCAAGAGACACAGGTAGGAGGTCCTGTCGTGTTCTCAAGAGACAGTTCTGGAGAAATGGGATACACTGTGTGGAGTAAGGGCCAGGAGGTAGGAGACACGCCCATTGGTTCAAGAGGTGGCTATGGAGAAACTGAAATGTGCGGCACACATTCCTAACTGCTGGGATACCGAGTGTGCAGGTTGTAATCCTTGCCCTCCAAATGGCAGGAGCTGAATTGTGTCCCCCCACATTCATATGCTGAAGTCCTAACCTTCCATACCTCAGAATGCGACCATATTTGGAGACAGCGTCTTATAAGAGGTAACTAAGTTAAAATGAGGTCACTAGGGTGGGCCCTAACCCAATATGACTAGTGTCCTTATAAGAAGAGATTAGGGCACAGATGGTACAGAGGGAAGACCAGGTGAAGGCAAGGGGAAAAGATGGTCATCTACAAGCCCAGGAGAGAGGCCTCAAGAGAAATCAACCCTGTTGGTGCCTGGTCTTGTATTTCCAGCCTCTAGAATTGTGAGAAGATAAATTTCTGTTGTGTGAGGCCACTAGGTCTATGGTGCTTTGTCACTAATCCACCAGAGTTGGCCGTGTAGGGTGGGGACTCAAGCAACAATGAGTAAGTAAATGCCAATTGTATTATAAAGCAAATACTTCTGTAGTCTGCCTGCCACCCCTCTAAGTGCTTATCATTCCTCATGACAGTCCCATAAGTTGGGTATCGCGTTACATCCATTTTCCAGATGAAAAAACTGAGCAGGGGGAAGCTCGGGACTTGCCCAATGTCACACAGCTTAAGTAGGGGAGCTGAGATATAAACCGAGGCAGCCTGACTCCAGGTGACATTTTCCATTCTCGTACATAGTGAAGATGAATGTTACAAAGAGAAATTAAACAGGAAAAGAGTTAGGAAGTGATGGGGGGAAAGAGGAGCCCTACACTCGACGGACGAGGTGTCAGGAAGGCCTAGGAGGAGGGGACATTTTGACCATGACCTGAAGGATGGGACAGAGAGAGGTACCAAAGACATAGAGGAATAGCTTCCCTGGCAAATGCCGTGCCCAGGAAGGAATGAGCTTGGCGAGTGGAAACAAGAGCAAGAGAACCCCAGGGTGTGGCAGTGAGCTATGGGGAACGTGCCTCAATATCCTGTAGGGACTCATCGGTCCCCTGAAGCTTAGATCTTATCACAAGTGCACTGGACAGCGCTGGAAAGATTTTAAGCCTGAGAGTAACATCACGACTTAATGCTCAAAGCCAACAATGGCTCCAGTTTCCATGTAGAGAACGAACTCCAGAAGGCACAAGAGGGACATCAAGGTGACCAGTCAGGAGTGGACCAGGCGAAGCGGGATGGTGCCTTGAACTAAGGTAGTAGCTATGAAGAAGGTGGGAAATGGCCGGATCCAGGATTGACTTAGAGCATAGAACCCCAGGGTCTGCCCCCGAAAGGGGTTAAATTCAAGTTGGAGAAAAATCACAGATGAGGTACCCAGAGAACAATTAAAGGTTAACTTGTGAGATATTAACGGTGAGCGTAGTAGGACTCAGGAGAGCAAGGAATCCATGTAAGAATGAAGAGTAGGTGGGTTTGGGATTATTCCCAACTGGGAGGCAACAGGAGCAAAGATGGAAATAAGGGTCATGCGTGTGGCCAGCAGGTACCTGAACAGTGTGGTGGGCAGGCTGGGGCCGTGTTACGCGGGACATTCAGAGCCAGAGAGCAGAGTCTACCTGATGCAGTGCCTACCGGGAGCCATGATGGAAGGGATCCGCAGGGTGGAAAATGGGGAAGAGTGAGGCTCGAAGGACAGAGTCCAGAGTCCGGGAGCTAAGCTAAGAGGCATTCTATTAATTCGGGGAAGTTGAAATGGAGCACTCTAACATTAAGACAAAAATTGAAATGGTAACTTCGAGAGGCCCAGTGCTTTGTAACACCGTAATTGAGATTTTGTTTTTACCATTTTTAAGCTGACTATAACCTATTGAAACCAGGAAACTTCAGACACAAGTAAATCAATAAGACCATCTGCTGGTCGGCCAAAAACCCACATGAAATAGAGACAGCAATCATCATCTTTATCCCTACCACTGAGATGCAATGAAACAGTCATTAGGTTGTCAGACGCCCTAAAATGAAAAGCCAGGCTGCTCGGCCTCCCATGCAGATCAGAATTACCTGTGTGGCTTTGGAAGTAATTTATATATTTCAAAGAAAGTCATAAAAACCCAGTTAAAATAAAAGATACAAAATCACAGACAATGAAAATCCTCCCTAGACTCCAGTTCTCAGCCTTCTTCCCAAAGACGGCTGTGCCCAGTTACCAGTTTCCTCTGTATCCTTCCAGAAATTCTCTATGTATTCACACATACGTGTGTGTGTGTGTGTGTGTGTGTGTTTATAGATGCCTAGTTATATAGCCTAGAAAAACTTAAAATACATTTATGTACTTTCTTAAACACAAGTGGAAAACTACCCATCCACTGCCTTTCATAAACAGCTTTTTCACTTAACCATTATCTCTGGCTCAACATGAAGCCCTAATACTGGGTTTTGTCGGAGGGTTTGATCCTTACATCACCACAGACAACAAAGATTGGCAGCCACAGAAATGCTACTCATCAGTTTCTCTTTCATCTGCCGCACGGAGAGCCTGCTTCTTACAGATCTGAGCATTTTCTCATTTCCTTCTGTTCTCTCTGGCCCCTCTTGGTGTCACACACTGTCCAGGCCACTCCCACAGCCAGTCCTACACCTTCATCTTGTTCTAAATATTGGTCATGCGTTGGCTGTGCCTCCAGGATAGAAAAGGCAATGCCCTGCTGTCTGTCACAGGCCTGCTGGACCCATCCCCCTTTCTCACTGACTGCCTTCCCCCTGGCCCGATTTCTGCAGCACGTCATGTGCATACCTCCATACATGCCTTGGGATAATATAGATATCCTAGTTTCATCAAAAATGAACGTTCCTTTTCTATGTCTGGGTCTCTTTGCTGTTTTCTGAAAAAGGCAGACAAGGTTTTGTCCTACCATCTTGAAATTAGGTATCGCCACAGAGAATGGATTCAAGAAATTGCTAGTCTTTGCTTCTATCCCCAACAATTTCAATTCAGTAAGTCTGCAATGGAGACATTGCATTTTCCCATGTCGGCACCCTGGCCACACACCTCCCCCAGTGCAGAGACCATCGTTCGGACCCGAGGCTGAAGAGAGGGGGCTTATCCTTACCAGGCAGATTAGTCTCATTTTTTTTTTAATTTTGAAAACTTTCAAACCAACAGAAAAGTCACAAGACTAACAAGTACACCCACGTACCCTTCACCTAGAGTCCTCAACCATTAACGTTGTCGCATTGCCATATGGGTGTGGTCCCTCTCTGTTTTGAACCACTTGAGAATTCATTGTAGATGACAGGACACTTCACCACGAAGTGTTTGAGTGTGTTATCTCCTAAGAACAAGGAATTTCTCCACACCGATCCTCAGGCAGACTTGCTTTTCTAGGTAGAGATAGAGAGCCAGGAACAGAGAGATTGGTCCGACCTGAACTGCTTCCCACATATGGGCCAGAGGCCCGAAGTCACCCTGAGTCCAGGAAGTGAAAGCAAGGAGTAGTGAGAGAGCAATAGAAATGGTAGCAGGGTCTCCAGGGGAACGGGGCCAGGCCACAGGAAGGAAGTGAAAGTGTTTAAGCTGGTTGCTACTTTCAGCACAGTAATTCTATCCCCGCCCCTACCCCAAGAAATATGGCCTCAGTGAATGCTATACATTGTATGGAATTGCCTTTGTGGTATTCAGAAAGCAGAATCAAGAGATTTATTTTTAAATGCAGGGAGTCTGAAGACCTTCAAAAAATGATGCTTGGGCACCCCCACCCCGTGCTTCTGGCCATGGCTCCCAACTGGTGGAGAAAGCACCATCCCTCCCCGTTGCCTTCTGTTGTCTTCAGAGACAGGGAGGGAGCAGCTGCTGCCTGTCAGAGATGGGCTCCCAGCCATGCTTGGCCAATAGCCCACCTTGCACCTAATGGTGGCAGGAGTCAGTTTTCCTTTCTTACTATTGATAAATATCAAACAATTAGGAGGCACTAACTTGTCAGTGAGCAGCCCATTATTGGGAATACATGGTTCTGAGAGATTCTCCACATGTGAACGGGAAGGGCTTCATGGCTTGGCAGCACCCAGAGGGCCGTATGAACACAGCACCTGGTTATGCAATGGCTGGTCCACAGGGACAGAGGGTCCCCAGCAGATGCCATCCCTCTCGACTTCTGCCTTTTGAATTTTTAGGTCTCCTAAAACATAAGGAAAGCTATTTTTTTCTGCTCCACTTAATTTTTTTTGTCACAAAACTGCTTAAATTATACAAACGATGCAAACCCATTTTCAGTGACACAGACTCAGAATGTCAACCATCCTTCTCTCTCCTCTGGTTTTCTGTAGGAAGGTCCCAGGGATAGAGAGACCAGAGCAAGGTGAGGGACATGGTAATTCTCCAAGAGGAAAGAAAGCGTTCTAATCGAAAGGCTTATGAGAATGTAAAGTCCGTTTCTCTCCTTCCTTTAAAGCCCTGGAGTATGACAGCCACATCTCACTCCAAAACTCCTGTGAACTACATTCTACTGCAGTGCGAGTGAGGGCAGCTCACAGTGGTGGGGTGCAGAGGGTGGCACAAATCGGAAAAAGAGGAAAAATAAAAATGGATAGAGGAAACAAACAGAAAGAGAAAAAAACAAGATTTTTATTTTAGTGTAATTCCATTGTGGTCAGAAAGCATAATCTGTGTGATTTCAGTTCTTTTAAGGTTGTTGAGGTCTATTTTATGGTCTGTCTTGGTATTTATTCTGTGGACACCTGAAAAGGATGTGTGTTCTGCTGTGGCTAGGGTGGAGTGATCTATTAATGTTGATACGGTCCTGCTGGTTGATGGTGTTGCTGAGTTCTTCTGTCCTTGCTGATTTTCTCTCTAGTTGTTCTAGCAACAGTTGGAATGGGCATGCTTAAGCTTTCAATTATATTTGTAGGTTTGGGTATTTCTCCTTTCAATTCTATTGGGTTTGGCTTCACATATTTTGCATCTCTGTTGTTTGGTGCATATATTTAGGATTGCTAGGTATTCTTGGTTGGTTTGACCCTTTATCATTATGTAATGTTTCTCTCCATCCCTGATATTTTCTTTGCTCTGAAGTCTATTTTATATAATATAGCCACACCAGCTTTCTTTTGATTAATGTTCGTGTGATATATTTTTTCCATTCTTTTACTTTCAAGCTACCTATATCATTACAGGAAATGTAAAGTCTTCTGTATTTACCAATATATTTGCTCTTTCCATGTCCTTTCTCCCTTTATGAGGTACTAAAAATCCTTATTTTATTATTTTCTCTTTGTGTAATAACTTCGTTTCACCATGCCTTGGGTGTGAGTCCGCTCTTTTTTTCCTTCACCTAAGAATGTCATCACTCCCCCTTAATTCATGCTGGAATAGAATTCCCGGTTGGTGGTTCCTTTCCTTCAGTAATTGAAAAATATTGTGCTATGTCCTTCTGCCTCCATGGTTTCTGATGAAAAGTCCAGTGTCATTTGAATTATTTTTCCCCTATTGCTAATGTATCGTTGCTCTGGATGCTTTCAAGATTTTTCTCATTTTCAGAAGTTTGATTATGATGGGTCTTTGTGTGGTTTTCTTTAGATTTACCCTGTATAAGATTCACTCAGGTTCTTGAATCTGTAGATTAATTTTTTATAAAATTTGGGAACTTTTCAGCCATTATTCTTTTGAATACCTTTTCAATCTCACGCGTTTTCTCCTCTCCTCCTGGTGCTCGATGACATGAATGTTAGATCTTTTGTTACAGCCCCACATGTTCCTAAGGCCGTGTTCATTTCTTTTTCAGTCTATGTTCTATCGATTCCGATTCAATAATTTCTATTATTCTGTCCTCAAATTCACTGCTTCTTTCCTGTGTCCCCTCCATTCTGCTGCTGACCCCACTCATTAAGATTTTTATTTCAGCTATTGTAATTCTTAGTTCTAAAATTTCCGTTTGGTTCTTATCTACACCTCCTAAAATAATAATCTGAGGTTTATTATTTCTTTGCTGAGACTTTTGTTTAAATTTGTTTCAGTTATGTTTGTGATTGCTTGTTGAAACATTTTTATGATGACGGCTTTAAAATCCTCAGATAATTCTAAAATCTGTGTCATGTCAATGTTGGTGTCTGTCTTTTCTCATTCAGTTTGATCTCATTCAGATTCTTGTTGTGACAAGTGAACTTTTTCATTGGAAGCTAGACTTTTGGGGTCTTATGTTATAAGACTTTATAAGACTATATCTCATTTAAATCTTGTATTATAGCAGGCCTGCTCTGACACCACTCTGGTGAGTGAGGGAGGCACCATCTCATTACTGCCTAGTGGGACATCCGTCTCCATTGACACCGGGGTGAGGACATTGACATCCTCATAACCACTGGGTGGCAATGAGAGTTCAGGCTCCCCACTGGGCCTCCAGTGATAGGACCGTGGCTGGAACAAGGGAGCGCCTCATTAATGCTTCCCATGTGGTCTCCACTACACTTTGGGGGGGGCGGCATCGTTACTGCTGAGTGTAGCAGAAGTCCTGACCCTGCACTAGCATTCTTCTATCGGTACCCCAGTGGGGATGGGGAGGGCTCCTTCCTTACTGCTCAATCCGGAGAGAAGTCCAGGCTCTCCATGGGTCTCAGTGAGGGAGGCTCATTATACCTCAACATGGAGAGGAATCTGGTCTCCTCACCCTGCCTTCTCTGACACCACCTGGGCAGGCGGCTTGAGGTGCTTTGATATCGCCTGACGAGGGTGGGAGTCTAGGCTCCCTTCTCATCATCTGCTCTTGGGGTAGGGTTGCAGTTTTTTCTGCAATGTTTGGTTGGAGTAGAGTGGTTCTGGTCTCTAAGATTTCTGTCTTTCAAGGCTGTCTCTTTCCTGGTTAGCTGGCTAGAGAGGGCTGACTTTTCTTGGGGCATTTTTGTCTTTACCCATTGATAATTTCCAAATTGCCAGTTTCTCCAGTATCCAGTCTGAGATATAAGAAGAAAAAAATATATGGGAAATTCACCACCATGCTATTCCTCAGGCCCTAAGGTCTCTGGCCCATCTGCCTCTTCTCTCCACTTTTCATGTTTGTTTTCTATGTAATGTCCAGGGATTTTTAGTAGTACTTAGTGGGAGGAATAGAAAAAAGTACATCTATTCCATCTTTCCAGGAACTCAAATCAGGAAATTAATTATAAATAAAGACAGGGAAGAGACAAAAGAACAACAGAAAAAGGAGCTTACAATGGCGTTTCCTTGTTTTCCTTTCTTCTCAAAGATCTCTGCAGCTGAGAATCAGTTGTGAGGTACCTAATGAAGGGGTGACTTTTCTCTTCTTTCCCTCCTCTGCCCAAACAGAAGTTCAAGCTGAAAACACGTGGCAAAAAAACACAAGAAAATGATATGATTTCTATCAATAAATGTTCCTCATTCTCCAGCCCAGTAAATGTCACATTTGGTTATGAAACTGAATTTTGCAAAATAACATTTTTAAAAATATTCCTCCAACTTAGTATCTTTTTTATAACTATTGACACAGATGAGAGGTTGAAAAATTATATCTCCTTGTCCCCTACACCCTTTCTTCCACACATAAGTAACAGGCTGACTTCCTGGGTGATTGCAATAGCTGGGGCTCTCCATGGCCCTTTTAGCTCCCCTGTGGCCCATATTAGCAGGGATGGTGTTCTGTTTTGAGAACAAGCATTCACACCACTTCCCTGGATGCTGACAGCCCAAGAGTGGCCTGGCTTGGGAAGGTACTGTTACTGTGCTCCACTGGGTTCCCCATCTGATGGAGGAATTTCTGCTTGGATTATCTACTATTGGGCAAGTTAGTCTTCGATTTTAGCATTGGATTAATCTCCTGTCAAAAAAAACAAACAAACAAACAAAACAAAAAAACAACGGATCGTGGCCCTCCCAAAGGAGGTGCATTATCATAGCCTCACAAAGCTGAGCAATGAACGACCGAACGAGTGAATCTCTTGCTCTTCACTACAACCCATCCAGTTCTTGAGGGAGCACAAGACAGATCATCTCACACAGCACAGCACGGCCCTAGGAGAGGAAGCTGGCTCCTGTGGAAACTATAGGCAGAAGTTAAAAGCCAAGCAAGTCTGGAGCATTGAGCAGTTGCTTTCTCTGGGGAACCAGGAGCCTCCACAGCACCGTTGCACAGGGCTCCCTAACACAACATTAGACAAACACAAGTGTTGTAGTGAAAATAGCAAGCTCTCCACTGGACTTGAGTGACGCCTTCAAACAGGGTCAACCTGTCAGGTGATTTTTTTCTAAATATTCCTTAGATGTCAAAGTAACTAACCGGTTACTAGTTACGTTGCCAGTTCATCCCTATCATCCTTCCCACTTTGCCTCCACCGCTACCCTCACCACCTGCTTCTGATTAAATAATAATAAAAACATACTCCATATAAATAAAAACAAAAAGAGTTGGGGTTTTCTTCCCTTGAACTATGACCATATCCCTGAAACAATTTTAAAGGGTTTTTACAAATCATTTCATTGCACCACTTTCTGGAGCAGAAATCCTTCTGGAACATTCTGGACAAATGGTCAGCCGTGTCAGAAAACTCACGACTGCTCCAAGAAACCCTATTCATTCTATTCATTCTTCAGTGTTGTTTGGAGATTCTGTTTCTTTTTCTTTGGAAACAAAGAGATAATTATTTTTCAGTTTTCCACTTGTTCCTAAAGTTGTCATGACTTTAAAGTTGCCTCTGGCTTGTTCTGTAACTTTGGAAGTTATGGCTCCGGGAATGAGAAGTCCTAAGACAGACGTATGCACAGATGCTGGGGTGCAGAGAAAATGGTCACGGGGAAAAGGGTACCCAGGGACCATGTGAAATAAGAAGTCAAATCTGAGCTGAGTCCCAGAAGACAAGTAGGAGTTCACTTTGCAGGCAAAGAAAGCAGAAAGGGATGAACCAATGCAATGTGTTCGGGTACTGAAAGGGGCTCGTTTGGCTGTGCCACAGTTTAGAACCGAGGTGTGACGGGAAATGGTCCTGGGAAGGCCGGTGAAAGCTAGATCTTGACATTCTATGGAATGGGGCAGAGCTGGGAGTACAGAGCAGCTACTGGATGGCTCAGTGTGCCCAGAGCTTGGATCGTGGGCAACCTGAAAAAAAAAACAGGAAAAAAAAGGTGGGGGAAGAAAAGAAACAATATGGCATCTGCTCCCTGTCTTCTTGTGAACAGAGACAGTTTAGCAAGATTTGTGCCTCAGATGAAGGCAGGTGGGAGAGGCATCAACCATTGTAAGGTTTAGGATTCCTGGAAGATAGCCCTGGAGACAAGGCAAGAGCCTCCGAGAGCTGCTGGTCCAAAAGAAAGCAATAGGTTGTGTGAAGGAGACCACGGGGAGAGTCCCTGTGCTTCCGAGACTCAGCCCTTTGCAGTGGCGTCCTGGGGAGCCCTAGGCAGACCTAGCACAGATGCCGCCTGGGAGCACGAGTGCCCACTGATGGCTGGCAGCAGCGTAAAGGCTCTGAGTGCTTCAGCCGCCCAGACGTCTTCCGTGCCTCTCTGCAGTCTAGCTCAGTGTTTTCTTTAAAAGAAATTTCTTGATGTAACATTGGTGATAATGCTTGTCCTATATTTTATGATATTTCCCGGAGCTCTAGGAAAGAGGAATGGCTTGTTCATCAATATTCTGAGAAACCAACCACCCTGGGCTTTCAGGAAATGTTGCCTGGATATCGATGACGGAGTCTAGACTGTGGCCACAGGGCTGCCAGCAGGGCAGGACTCATGCAGAGGTGGGCTTGGGAGAAACTCTGCCACCACGGGGCCCAGCAGTTTTCTCTTAGCCCTGCAACCCGTTGCTCTAGGGAAGACAAGTTCATGTGCTCAAGGAAGCACCCAGCTCCATGCTCCAAACCTTGCCGGCCACTGAGACTCACCCTGAAGCACAGGTGAACTGAGGTGATGTCGGTATAAGCAGAACCCGAATCTAATCTAATTCCTTTTTGGAAGACATCCGAATGCCTCAGGGTCTTAGGACCATCCCTCGTCTGGTCCACAGAGCCGCACCAAGGGCGTCACCCAGAACCCAGCAGGGTGACATGTACATGGGACCTTAGGAAGGGTGTCTGAGTGAGGCAGGGGCTCTCAGCCTTTTGCAAAGGAGGTTCTATCACCAAGAGCATCCTGTGTGGCCTGCCCAGTAAGAATTTTATCTTCTTCTTCAAACATGCCCCTTCAGATTTTTTTTTGCCCCAAATGATGAAAACTTTAAATCACTTCGGGAGTCTTTAGCTGAGTAAATCAGGATAAAAACGTAATCTCCTATGTGAAATGGTATCACCTTCTGATGGACACGTTTTTAATTCTTCAAAATGCCATGACCCTTAGCTTCCAGGAGATAGTGTGCGCTCTGTGCTTCTCCAAGATGCTCACACAGGTTCAGGCCTTGGTCCCCTCCCCCCTCCCACAGCTTCAAACATCCCAAGGCCAGCCTCGGTCTCCCTCCTGACAGACTCAGCCTGATGCCCTGGCCCTCCATGTTTATGCCCTAACTTTTTAAGCCAGTCCCCTGCTGTTCTTCTCACACTTGGCCTCAGGTCACCTGCCACCTGCTGTTCCTCAGACCAAGGTTCCCCACCTGTAGTCATACTGTTCCCCGTCGGGAATATTCTGCCTTGCTCCTTCTCTCCCCCCATCAATCTTCTTCCCTTCTTGACACGTTGACGTTCTTCCTCTGTGAAGCCTCCTATGGTTCCATGAGGTAGAACTTTCATGAGTTTGACACCCAGCTCTACTCCTTACCAGCTGTGCGACCTGGGGCGATTTGCTCAACCTCTCTGTGCCTCAATTTTTCCATCTGCAAGGTGGGGATGGCAGCAGCTATTTCATAGGGTCGTTGTGAGAATTAAATGAGATTGTCTAGTAATGCATGTCACATAGTGCCAGGCTATAATAAATGTGAAATAAATGTTAGGGGTTACTATTTTTGTACGTCCCAAACCACACTGGAATGCTGGCCACTTATTTCTGTTAGGAAAAAATGCTAATTTGTGGCTCTTAAATCCTCCTGCCTGCAGCAACTCAAAGCAATATATATGTGGTACCATATTATAAGAACATTTATTTGATTGGCTAGCTGAGAGTGTGACATTTCTTTTTAAATCAGTCCTCAGGTGACCTGCTGTGGTATCATGTCAGGAAAGAGGAAGTGGGCCGCAGCTGGCACATTTGTAGAGAACCCTAAGAACAAGGGGGCAGATTTGAGGGCCGCTGTTTCAACCTGGAGATGAGGTCCAATTGAGGATACCAGGTCATAAAATAGCATTATGATTTCTCACTTTATATAAATGTTTCTTTAAATGGTTGTAACTTGAAAAAAAATCACAGTTTTCTGGTGAATATAAGCACACAGTTCAGAACGATAAAAATATCTGAGCTGGAAATATGACTGGTTTGAAATGTATCAACTATGATGAGTTTCCCTTAAAGAACTACTTCTGGAAAGCAGAAAGGAAGGCATCACCACTGCCAAACATGTAGACCTCACTCAGGTCCGCTGACCCCTGTGCACTGTGTGTGAGGGGGCCCAGCTGAGAAGCACCGCCTCCCCCAGAAGCTTGGCGTTCATGAGTCTCTCTCTCTCTCTCTCTCTCTCTCGCTCTCTCTCGCTCTCTCTCCCTCCCCCTCTCCCTCCCTGCCTCATAGTGTATTAGTCCTAGCGCTGAGCTATAGTCAGACTCTGCTATAATCACCTTCATTAAAAACCCCTCTATCATTTCAGACAGTCAGAGAGAAGGATATATCTGGCATGGTTCCAGTAGAAAACCACACTCTCCTTAGCTGAAATACAAGTGTGGGTATAAATCATACACACACACACACACACACACACACACACACACACACACACACACACCAAGCAAACCACGGAGCTTTTATTTACATTCCCAGGTGTGGTAGAGAGAATACAGTCAGACAAAAACAAAATTAAATACTCACTGACCCTGATGGTCAATGCCTAAGGAGTTTGGTATGATTTTAACAAGACACTTACGATTTTTTTTTCAGTATCTGTGGGCATGTTTTGCTCAAACACATCATCATGATTCCCCCCAATTTTAAATGTTTCTGTTTTTCTATTAAATGTGTAGAAACACAATTGTAAAAGGAGCGTCTCCTAGGGCAAAAGAACCCAGGTCTTCCAAGAGGCATGCCAAGGTTCTGGAACCTTGGATTGTGGTAGAGGATGTTAGAAATGGGGGTGGGGGTATGTGGTCACCAGCTGTTGACACGCATGATGGGTAATACCGTGGGAGATGGGCAGCCTTAGTGGCAGAGACGTCCGGTCTACCATGTACTATCTCACAGCCATTATGGTTGTGTCGATGGGAGCCGCCAGTGAGGCTATTGGGCGGCAAGACGTGGCTTTTCCAGGGGTCCTGGAGTCCCTTATCTCCATAGCAAATTATGGATGTGATACAGGACAAATTTGAGCATCAGCATTTTTAGAAATAAAAGTCAGAAAGATGGTCAGGAAGAATAGTGGTGTCCAGCGGCATTCTTAGGGATGGATTTGGGGAACAGAAGGAGGAAATGGAAAGTGAAGTATCTAGGGAGAAGGCACAGTGGTTGCCAAGGCAGGAAGGCAGCTCTAACTTAGAGTGAGTGGAGAGCCTAGAAGCATCTGGCAACCAGGCCTGGCTGAAAGACAAGGGTTGCATGCTCATTTGTTAGAGGGGGACTGAAGGATTTTGAGCAGGGGGTGCCTGGGTCAAGTTTGCACTTTAGATGGACTCCCCAGGTATTGTTTCAAGACAAACCCTCAGTGCTGCAGGTGAGACTGGAGGCAGCTGGAAGCCACATTTATGGTCCCTTTAAGAGGCAACAGCTAAGGAAGGTCAGATTTAATACATGAAATATCATGCGTAAGGAATAAAGAAGAGGCAGCGGTTTCCACGTTTCTAGCTTAGGCATAATGTGGGTGGTAATCCCATAAGCCAAAGACAGAGAGTGGAAAAGAAGCCCAAGTGTGAGGGGCAGGGTGGGGTGGGGAGCCCTGGGGAGGAGGACTGGGGAGTAGAGAGTAGCTTTGACCGTGTTGGTTTGGAACATGCATTGAACATCTGGACGGGACTGTCTAGTAGAAAGTCGGAGTTCGATGGGGAGATCAGAGCGGGATAAATACAGTTGGAGGTCATCAGCCATTTGTGGAAATCAGGGATATTGCTGAGAAGGAGATTGCTTGAACAAAGATACAAAGAAGGCAAACACAGCACCGGGATTGTTGTATAAGGAATCGTGTCTCGATACATTCACGTATGGTGGACCTTGAGGTTTCAGGGCAGTAGACGTTATTGACAAGGGGAAGAGACCGGCTTGATGTAAATTCCTTTCCTGGCAGCAGAAGTTTTGCCAACTGCATCACTCTGGGGCTGGACTTGATGTGCTCTAGAAGAGTTTCTTCCAGGATAAATATGCTACCATTCTAAGTCCCTGCCCAGGGTTGTAAATCTTATAACTAGTAATTTTACTTTGGAGGAAACCCTTGACTTTAGAAAAAGGAGAATTTGCTTGGGATGGAGAATGGAATGTCAGTGCCTTATGGGGATACATGCCAGGCAAACCTCAACTTTCTGATGATGAGGGAAGGACATAGGAGTTTAAAGACCCATAGAATAACTAAAGTACTTACACAGAAACATATGTCATGATTTCCACCGTAAGTTAAGATATAGATGAGTCAAACTGGGAGAGCTAAATTTAAGATTGTTAAGGGTCCTACCCCATCGATGTCTGAAGTTTCCGTTTAACTACAGAGAAGGGAAAAGGGCTGATGCAGGTCATATTTGATATCCAACACATCTGAATAGAATAGCTGCAAGGACCACAAAGCAACAAGACTGGGATAAAAAAAGATGGCGGGGTCCTTGGTCACAAGAGGTAAAGTGGTGACACACAGGTGGACAGGCCAATGTGACAGGGCTTTGTAAGGATAGAATGCCTGGAATCTGGGAGCCTGTGGTTTGGGGAGTCTCACCACTGCGGCCGTCAAAGGAGAGCCAAGGTGAAGAGGTCAGTGATCCAGAGACTGACGGGAGGTACAGAGCCAGATAATGAAGGCAGAACAAGTCACAGACCAGGAAACAGGAGAGAGCGAGTAAGAGGGGCCGAACCCACAGCAGAGGCCTAAGAGGTGAAGTGAAGCATCAACAACAGAGCGGGCAGAGACAGAACGAGTTTCCTACAGGTCAAGGATGAGCTTCACTGAGTTCTCACCACGGAATTGCTTCCATGTGTGAATTGCAAACCACTAGGGTCAACCTGTCTGGGAAGCAGCCTCTGTGCACACTCCGTGGACCAGTGTTGGGGTGACAGCTTCTTCTCTGCCTGTCTTATTTGTCTCTACTACACGACACTCTTAGCCTCTCCAATAGCCGGGCTATTTCTCTGCATCTCGATTTAAACTACACGGCAGCCTAATATCACAGGTTAAGTGCCACCACGGGTAGGATGGTGGATTATGCTCCCTTAACACCTCTGTTCTCAAGGGCAATGATTCGTTTAAGTAAGAGGCACTGCCCTGATTTCATTGCTATGAATACAGGGCTTGTGAAAATCAAGCATCTACTTGTGATGCAAAATGCTGTTTGTTGACACGCAAAGTAGACTCTTAGTGGCACTAGAAGGGTGAATAGTGATTTCGGGTACTGTACTTCAGCACCTGAACCATAACACATCAACTCAAGTGCTAGCCAAGCAGCTGTGATGTGCTCGGCATTGTACAACAGCTGTGGCGAAAAATAAGTGCCACCTTTGGCTTCTAAGAACTGAAACTGTTGATGGCAGGGAGATGGAGCATTGCAACAGGACACTAAGAGTCAACGACGTACTGATTACACGTGAAGGAATGGTCTGATTGACCATAAAGAAAAGGTCAGAGAAAGGAAAATGACAGTATGAAACAACAAGATACCACTTTTTGCCTATCAGTTCAGCGTGGATTGAGGAGGGATGTGTGCTAATGCCATTGACAAATTCACAGGAATGTGAGGAAACAAACACTTTATACACTATCAGACCCAACCTTCGTGGGGGACAAGCGTCAAAATTCTTAATAGTCATAGTGTTTGAGCTTCCCTTACCTAACCCTAATTATCCTCAGTAGTTAAGGACGAGGACACCAAGAGGCGAGTTCCAGAATGCTCATCACGGCATTTTATAGTCGTGGAACATTGTAAGCAAATTAAATGGAATTTGGTTAAGGAAATTATGGCATAACCCATGACAAATGCTGTGCAATCATTAAAAAATGATGATGTATTCTAAGCTTATTGACATAGAAAGATGGAGGATATGGTATTAAGTGAAAGACCAACTTACAGCATTGTATGTAGCATATGGACATTTATATTTATAGAACTGTGATCATATTTCCATATTTGTATATATTCACAGGTATAGAAAAGGAAATAAAAAGGTGTTCACCAAAATATGATAGTGCTTTCCTCTATGGGTGGTACTAGGAAAGCACTATATTTTCTGATTTATAATTTTTCAATATTTTCTGAGTTTTTAAATATTGAGCATGTATTAGTTTCATAATCAGAAAAAGAAAAAGTCTTCAAAAAAGAAAAATAATAGTGGCCAATAGTTCAGTTGCTGTACATGTCAGAAAATTAAAGAAACATGAGGAAATTGAAGAGAACTTTTCAGTAGAGGTGACCATTATTCTTAATATCCCCAAAGTAATTTTTTAATTAGGACAGATGCAATTTCTGTATGTATCATTCTGGCTCTAAGCTCAGTGGGTTATAACCTATATTCCAGTAGAAACAAAATGTTTTCATCCCCAAATAGATAAGGTTATAAACCCATCAAAAGTGATGACTTTGAAAAGCTTCCAGGACCTCAAAAAAGTAAGACAAAGAAAAATGTATGAACCCTATTTAGCTTTTAGGGAAAAAAGAAGCCAAATGACTTCAAAAATACCAGCTCCAAAAATACCAGAAAAGCTTCAACAGGAGAAAATAGAGAGGAGAGGATTGGCATGTGGATGTCAGAACTCCAGTGTCAAAGAGGTTCTAGAAACTGGTCGTGCGTCACCAATTATATATATCCAAGATCAGTGTGACAGACGCTCATTTCCAAGAGCAGTGCAAGTTTTTTAATGTCCTAGAAAATCTCTTTTCAGTGACTAACTGATCGTATAGCTATAATGTGAGATTTTTTAATTCATTTTATCGTTGGTGACCAAATTTTCACATAGGAAAAAGAAGAGCGAGAGCTAGAGCTGTAAGAGACCCATCATGTTCATTCATAGCTAAGATGTGCCTTCTACATAAATCGTCTTTTCTTCTCACCCCCAGGAAAAGCACAAAGAAGAAACTACAAGAATGGCCAAGTTGACAGAATCCATGAGTGAGTAACTTGAAATTTATTCTTTGCTTTTGGTTTGGAATGGAAAACCACACAGTCTCGCAAAAACCACATCCCTTGCGATTATGTGTTTTCCGCTTTCGATAGCTAAAGTCTATTTGACACATATCTACTATGTTGATGTTACATCATGTGTTGTTCAAAATCCATCTTGCGTGAGGTTAAGTTCTGCGCTGAAATTGTTGCTGAATGCATGGAGCTGAAAATCAAAATGGATTTTATTTGTAGCACTGCACTGGGGATCAAGATCCACAATTATTTCAACTTGATTTTTAGGAGCTTTAGTCCAAGTCAGCTGAAGGTTTATGCGTAGATACTGCATCGGCTGGATAATCTAAAGAGAAGAAAGAATGGTTTGATTGTTAAACCTTTCAGGTGTAGTTCAGAAACTTCAGACAGAACTGTTAAAAAATGGAGTGCTTGAGATATAAATAGCTTGCAATGATTTAGGTTCGGAATAGATGAGTGGTGTAATGCTCTAAGCTCTTAAGCTACACAAACAGAATATACATTTTTAAGAAGTAGAGTTAATTAAAATAAATCCTCCAGCAAAATGAGAAATGCAATTTCTTTGTTGAAGTTTAAATATTAAAGACCAAGTGGATCTGAAATAAACAGACAATGCAGGGTTCGTTCCCTTTGAAAATATGCATTGTTCCTGGCGATAGATTTCATATCTAAAGTAACAAGGGACGCTTACAAACACTTCTCCATTATCATTAGGGCCATGCACACCTAACTAAATTTGGTCTACAAAATTCACCATTAATCTCGCCCACATTTATTGGCCCCTGCTTCCCTTCCACTATTCCTCAAATCATGAAACTATTGAAATACAAGTGTTCTTTTGTAGCATCGTTGATGAACACTTACCCCAAAGGTCTGCCATCCAGCCCAAGAAAAGATACTGTTAAAAAGTTATTTGCATTGCGTTTCTTTAATTCCTGATCCAAAACCCCTGCCTAATTTCATTGCCTTGCATGCATACTAACTTCACCACGTCAACTCTGCCTCACGGGGAGTAGGAACAACTACCCTGCCGTCCTCACCACCTCCCTTCCGTTCGCATTTCTGTACCACCCCTGCCCTGTGTCCGCCCTGCCCTTCTTCCTCCCTCTAGTCTTGCAGACTGAAAAGTGTTCAAAGAACTTGCCACTTGGTTTGAGGGACCCCGGACTGGTTCTCTGTAAGGAAAAGCATCTGAAAGTCACGGGATGTTCTCTCCTCAGACCTGAATGAAATACGTAGTGAGGTTGCCAGTATCATCACAGAGCAGACGAGGTTGTGTTGGCAAAATATGGAGTGGGATTATGAAGTGTTTGAGGTGTAACTAGCTTGTAATGATTTAGGTTTGGAATAGGTTTGTGGACAACACCAAATAATCCACAGCATGTTAGCAGGCACAGGTCTAATCTTTTAAGTCCAAAGTCACCAGCACAAAAGACCCACAGATTCTCTGAACGGTAGAAAAAGTCATAGCTTGGAACCTAGCATCACTGTCAACAAACGGAGTCTTTAGTGTATATGCCAATTAAACTAGGTGGTGTCACACATTGGTTATGATGCTAATGGTTTTTAAGATGAGGCCCTTGTTAGAAATTGGTATTCTAGTTCAGTGAGTTTTATTATTATTTTTTTTTACTCATCTAACTGAATTGTAAAACATTAAGAGTACCGTAAGAGATCTACTGGTCAATACTGTCGTGGTCACTTGCAGGTCGTGAAAGAATTCACAAGGCACAAAGGGGTAGAAGTCAGAAAATTTATTTAAGAAGGAAAATTCTGGCGAAGACGTTGCCAGGGGCAGAATCTAGAGTAGACAACTGCGCTGAGTGTGTCTGTTTAGGTGGTGTTTTATACTTTTCTAAACAGGATGTAACTTGCTTCAGCCTGTAGGGGAATCTTCCATTGTGGTCAGCTTTGTCCATTGGGGTGAAGGAGGGTGTGATTAAGCTTGCTATCACAACCTTTTCAGATGTTGTGTAAACTTAATTTGGAGCCAGAAGCCTCCCCCCGAAGCTAAATGGCTGCCCCTGGGCCTGTTCCTGTTTACCCTAACCTGTCTTATCAAATACTTCCCATGAAGGTATCTTAATTTTTTTATCTCTATTGGGTCCAAATGCATTTATATAAGAGCCCCTCACTTGGACCACTGATTTGTTGGTTTTAAGTTTCAGGTTTGCCTCTGCAATAATTGTAATGACTTTGATCTATGAATCCACTGGCTTAACAGAATTCTGTCCAAGTTGAATTTCAAACCCTTGAGTAGATGAAAGGGCATGGTCATTCCATTAATTCGCTTTGTCTTTATGAAAAAAATCCCATAGATATGTTCAATGCACAAGGAAATTTAAAATTTGAGAACAGACCTTGGAATCACACCCTGTATTCCAGTTCACTGATCCTTACAAAGATAAAACATACTATAAAATGTATAAGACAAGCTGTAACTCTTCTAGATGCTCACTGTGAAAGTTAGTCATGCAGTCAATACTAGTAAATATTTCATCAAAGTTAAACTCATGAATAATGTCATATACAATGATACATTTATTCTACATAGGAAATCTACAGGGAAATAAATACATAATTATGTAGGGAGATGCTATCAGTAGGCTAAGCAATGGATTAATATATAATTACTACATGGTAAATTTGATGGGAACATCAAATGCACAGCCACCAGAGCAAAGGGATATAAACAGAACCATGAATGCCCAGGACGCAAGGCACTGGATGCTTTTCCAGAGCCAGAAAACACTGTGCTTCTTACCCTGCCAAGCGAAACCCATCTGGTTCCTAGATCTCTATGCTTAACGAGAACTGAAGAGAGAGTCTTCTCCTGTTGCCACAGGGGTCCACCTGTTATCCACGGCTGTGCCGGTACCATAACTGGGATGGAGTATCCTCTTGGGCCTCTAGAGCAGGAGTGGGGAGTGTTTCTTGCTATCATGTGCCATTAATCAACTTTAGTCATTTTTTAAAAGGGCAAGCAAGAGACATAAAAATATTAGCAGGCTTTTAAATGTTTAATTAAAAGCAACTTATTTAATGAATACAAGGTAATACTTCAAAATATTTTTATGTCATATTGTTGAAATGAGGAGGGAGCATGATAAGGAAGGAAAAAGAGAAAGAACAAAAAACAAAGGAAGAAGAAAGAGACAGCAAAATTACACATGAGAAAACACATAGGAAAAAAGTATGTCTATATATCTATATCTGTATATGTCTATATCTATCTATATCTAGCTTGTATCTCTATATCTACATCTATATCTATATGCATACACATATACATATATACATATATATATAAACATATACTGAGGGTGCCAAAAAAAATGTATATACATTTTAAGAAAGGAAAAACCTGTATTAAAATTATGCTGATGGTAACCACTTTGAGCACCTCTTGTTATTGCAGAAGTCAAACATGACTTGTATTCATCTTTTGTTATCGGTATATATTGAGTATTACATTTTTAATGCAGGTTTTTTTTTCATTTCTTAAAATGTGTATACTTTTTTTGGCACCCTCTGTGTATATATACATATATATACACATACATACAGAGGATGCCAAACATATACATTATAGATATAGATATAGATATAGATATAGATATAGATATAGATATAGATATATGAGCTATTGAGGAGGAAAGAGACAAAATCACAAGGAGAAAAGAGAAGACAAGGCCACAAAAGGGTAGGAGGCAAAGGGAAGTACTGACAGAGAGAGGTGCAGTGAGGTCTAAAATTAGTCAGCTACACTCCCATTAACCAGCGGTGGATTTTCAAACTTCCCAAGGCCACTGATTACTGACCACTGCCCTTTGACATGTGAATCTCTGTTTGCATCTTGGAAATGGCTACTTTCCTACTTAGACCCCCAGAAGGCCTGTTCCAAATGGTGCAGCCCAAAGCCCCACAATGGAAGTAATTCCTGCGAGCTTGCCCGCCAGGAAGCAGCACTTTGTTACCTCTGACACTGACTGAAATTGAACTGAAAGCCTGACCAAGTGGACACTCCCAGTCCTGTCCAGAAATAGGCAGATGGTGACCCAATCCAGGAGACCAAATCCTGCACTGTGGAGCCATTAGAGGTGCCATGGGAGTGTCCAGGCTCTGTCCTGGGTGCTGAAATCTGAGTCAGACAGTGACAAATGGAGGTTGTCCAGAGGCATGCCAGTAGCCTGAGGCCTCTGAGACTGTGGTCTGTACAGAGCCCCTTTGTAGGCTGTTCTTACACAAATTTCTGTAATAATTCACTTCATGGTAATGGCGTGCTGATGTATCACAACCCACCTCCACCCCACACACACATACACCTAGAGCTCCCGGAACGTGTCAAATACAGCAAAGGAAGTCTCACCGTGGGTCCATTAACAATGTAGATTATAATTGAACATCTGGTCTTGTGCGAGGTTCCACGGCTGGGGCAGGTAGGGAGGCTCGGCCCCAAGGCCTTCTCCAAGCTGCAGGGCCCCTTTCAGAGCCCATGACCCAGTGTTCTCCTGGCATTCCTGGAGCCGCTCTTCCACTTCCTGTCTGCATCAGTCGTGTCTCTGCAGTGAATCTGAGAGCACGGTGACCACCAGAGGGCCGTGAGGCCAGCTGGGGCTCACTCTGCATCTCGGCCAGAGGAGTTGACTTCCCACTGCTTTCTGTGGCCATCTGCCCAGCCTCTCTCGGGCATGCATGCCCCAAGGGTTTCCTTTGCCAGCCAGAGTACCCCTTCCGGTCTTCCTCACAAGTCACTCTAACCAGGCCGCCCCCTCCTGCGTGGTCCACCTTGACACCACAACTGTACACATCTGAACAGGACAGAGAAGAGTTACTCAGCATCATTTCTGAATAAACAGTAAGTGGCCGCTGTGCCCTAAGGAGCTGCAGGATGGTTGGTCCTTCCAAAGCCAGGGCAGAGGAACTGGGGGTGGTTCCTTCCCCTGCCCAGAGCACAGGGCCTGCGTCAGGAGGGGCTTAGAGGGCTTGGCTGTCTGCTTTGCCATAGAGGGAATTCCTCCTCCTCCTATTAAAGAAATGGCTCAAATTTAGCCTAGACTTGAAATTTTCTAGTGTCAAGTGAAATGAAGAGTGAGAACCAATTATAATTACCACACATTAAATTATCTCTATTAAAGTACAGAGGGTTGTTTTTTTTTAATCATTCATTCCCTCCTTATGGAGTAGCTATTATAACTCTGGCATCGTGTTAAGGCAGGCAAAGGTAAGAACATAGGGCCCCTGCCCACACAGTGTGCAGCATTTTGGGGTGAAGGAGACAGGAGACTCCCAGCCCCAGGACAGAGAAATGCACTCTTGCAGTGGCCGCCTGTGGGGGGCCCAGCAAGCCTCTCCTTCCAGCCCGTGTGCATCATAAAGGTGGGAATGTGAGTGCCAGCACCCAGGACCCAGGACCCGGGACGCAGCACTGGGAAGGACATGGCGAACCAAGGAAAGAGTGAAACATTGATATGGCAGCAGCAAGGAGCTGGGGCAGTGAGGCAGCCGAAGGCTGAGTACATAGGCAAGAGTCAGATCATGAAAGACTAGTGTGGTGCTTGGGTTTTCCTCTGGGTGATGGGGCAGCACTTTAGGTCTTTAAGCAGGTCGGCATTTTAGATCAATGGCACGAAGGCCTCGTGGGGTGGATTTCAGGCTGGGGCAAATGTAGACGAAAGCAGCGAGGAGCTGGTGTAGCAGGAGCTGAGAGCCTCTGAGAGCCAGAGGAGGGTGCATCTGACACACGTGAAAGAGGGTGGTGACCCATGGGATGTGGTAGAGAGGAAAAGGAAGGGCGTGGGGACACTGCCCACGCTTGGAGCTTAGGGGACGGGACTGGCTGAAGCATCCGTGAGCCCCCACAGCTGGAAACTCAAGAGAAGGTGTGATGTGAGGAGCTGACACAATGGGTTCAAGTGTGAGGGCGCTGAGTTGAGGACATGCACATGGTAGGGGACAGGCTTCGCTGTTTGGAGCCACTGCTAGTACACCACCAGAGTGCCTCAGGAAAGAGTCCCCCAGGCTTGAGGGTGCAAATGGGGCAGCTGTGAGTATACCAGAAGGGAGAGGCTGGGTCATGCTGCAGTCACAATAAAATAGGTATCTCTGTGGCTTGGCGTGTGCACATACATGCACATACACACACGTACACATGCACTCACGTTCATACACATGCACACTCCTGCATATGTACACACATACAACGCGTGCACACATGTGCACAGACATATTTATTTCTCCTTTATGTTACTTGTCCATCCTGGTCAGCCATGCACTTGGCACTTCAGGACCTCCCAGGGCCCCAGTGGGCAGAGGCTCCCTCTCCACCTGTGTCTTCACATTCACTGCCATGGGGTACAAAAAACGTGGCATATTGACACTGCACCTTAAAATTCCACCCACAAGGGACCCACGTCACTTCTGCTCTCATTGTATTAGCCAGAGTCAGCAGCCACATCTAACCTACAAGGGGAAAGGAGTACAATTCCATTCGTTCTTGGAAGGCGGACGTAGGCCAGCTCCCACCAGAAGGCAGGGGGCATTAACTGTATGATGGAAATGCCGAGAAGCCAGAGTGGAGTTCAGGGACACCATGCTCTTGTTGGCAATGGCAGGGGACCACCACCACCCCTAGGTCAGGGGGTGGAGCGGGATAACAGCTTGGAGCCACATTGGAATGGGACTGCTGTCGGAGATTCCTCCTGAGGCTAAGAAGAGGGAGAGAAATACTTTGGCTTCTCCGCTTTCTCCTGCCTCCAGGCTCCCCAGTGGAGCCTCCTTTGTGTCAGCCCATCTGGGAGCCCCTGTGATAAAGAACTGAGAGGGGAAGGGGGTGGGCGTCTGAGGACTGAGGACAGGCAGGGTGGGTGCAGGGAACACCAGAATAGTCCGCCAGAGGGCAAACTGCCCCTGTGGCTCCAGAACTACCCCTCTAAGAAGAGGAAGCTCAGGTTGGAACAACCAAGACCAGGAGCCCGGGAAAGCAGGAATCTGAATTCTCCCCGGGAAAGCAGGAATCAGAATTCTCCCCCGGAGCCATTCATCCCAGCGTTAGGTCTCCTTACAATGGCAGCATGACTCCCTGAGTGTTAAACCCCCGGGGCCTGTCCTGCTTGCTGGGATACTGTAAGCTCCTCATTCCCACAGGAAAAGTGCCCACCCACCCTCTCAAACACACTGTTGCCAGCGCCCCAGCCGGGGACCTCTTGGGCAGGGCGCAGGATTTTTACACGGCGTAGCAGTTTTGCCTCCCCCTCCCCCATAGGAAAGGGTAGTGGCCTCAGGTCCAAGCAAGGTGGCACCCAGACTTTGTTCCTGACTGGAAACAGAGCCTGTAGCTGGACTGAGAGCTAAAGACGGTGGAGGATTTCCAGCAGGGCAGAACTCTTCTTCATGTGCAGTCGTCAGGGCACGAAATAACACTTTCTCTTCAGGAACTAAAGCTACATCAGGCCCACGAGATGGTGCTTTTTAAACAAGTACCTTCTCCCCACCAATAAAACTCCGACACTTTAAATATCGAAATGGCTCAGGCTCACTCACGCTCACATAGGTAGTTGCAGCATCACCTAAAAAGTAACACGACTTAAAGCCAAATGCATCGCTCTTGAGTACCCAGTTCCTGCCAGTACACAGTCTAAGTTGTCACTTTGTTACTTCTCATTACCTGGATGAGCTCCTCAGGGCCGGCCGCCCAGGGAAGTATTGCTACATCTCATACCGGGGCAAAAGGTCCCTCTCAAGGGGCGGTTTCAGGTCTTCTTAAGCCCCCCAGGACCCTGTCACTCACTGTCAGCTCTCCCTGGCAGTGTGCCTTCCACCCTTGGCTGTCTCATCCTCTCTCCATTTGCCTCTCTTCTCATTTGCCTTCCTTCTCAGTGCAGGGCATGTGTCACTGTGGCCACCAGTATCTCTTCAAGACTCTCTTTTGATAGTTTCCCACCTTCCCTCGCTGCACACCTCCCAGCCTCCTTTGTGGACCGGGTACCAGCCTGGGACGGGGAGCCCCTCCTGCAGGTGAGCTGAGGCAGGTGAGCTGCAGGGCTGGGCGCCGCCAGCCCAGGTACTGATAGAAGCAGCCCTTCCTTTACCCAGCAGTTCTGCCAGGTGCCTGTGGAGTGGGTTCTGGAAGCCCAACCTGGAGGCTGGTTCTCTCTTCTCCCACGAGTCTGGGAGTCATATCTCTCAATCATCTCGCCCACTCTCACTCATCAGACTGGCTCTGTCCTCTTGACTCAGCCGTGACAGACAGGCTCTGCTCTGTGTGTTCATTCCTGGGTTACCTGCAGGATGAGGGGAGGATGGCGCCAGAGTGGATGCCAGGAGCAGCCAGCTTGCAGGAGAGGAGAAGCAGAATGCAGACCTAGGCAGAAGATGGTTCTGCACCTTTGGTATCATTTCCGTCCCACATTAGGCAGACCAGCGTGCTTTGGTCCAAAGCAGAAGAGAGCCAGCAGCCACTTTCCTATCTGCGCTTCTCTAAAAAGCTGTTATTTGTTCACCAGGAGGCACGTGCTTATCCTTACTGGAAGACATCTTTCAATTTCAAGGATAGTTACTTCCTGGCTGAGATTATGGGCGTGTTCCGTTGGAATCTGAGATCCTAGCTCTGAGGCCAGAGGGCCTGAAATGGGCTGTAACCTCCATGGAAGTCAGCGTCACATCTCTGCTCCCTTTCATGTCCCTCAAGGTGGGGACTTGCCCATGCTTCTGTCAGTTCCACCTGCTGTCCCCCCCCACACACACACACACTGCCAAGACCCCACCCCGTAATGGCCAGCTCCAAATAAGAATGTAATTTCCTCCTTCCTATTTCCAGGGCGTGTAGTTTAAAGGATTTTACTGGTAGAAATCCATAGCCATGCTCAAAGCGGCAAAATAAGTGAATAAATTTCAGCTTAGGCTGCCTGACATTTGTATAAGTTATTACTGGTCTTCGGGCACGTGGGAATGGCACTAGGTCGGTTTTCTCAAACTCATTTCCCTTCCTTCTAAGATCTTGGCGGTGACTTTGACCCCCCCCCCCCACACACACACACACCTTCTAATGAATGACCCTGACTCAGTCGGTCGGGAAGAAACTCATCTCTGACACTAGGAAGATCTAATCAGGATTTCTCAACGTGGGCACCGTTGACATTTGGAGCTGGCTGATTCTTCTTTGGGAAGTTTTGTGCGTTGCGGGATGTTTAATGGTACCCTTGATCTCAGCTCACTAGACGGCCAGTAGCACCTTTCTCCGATTGTGACAACCAAAGGTCTTCAGACATTACTAACTTTGCCCTGGGGCAAAGTCAGCCCTTGTTGAGAGGTTGGGAATGACCGCTGTAGATAAAACCAGGCAGGAGATGCAAGGCCAAGCGATGCCAGTCCTTCCTTCTTCTGCAGCAGTGGTGGGTGGGACATGCTAGTAGGTCTCCGCCCTGCCCCAGGCTTCGGTCCCAATATCAGTCCGTATTACAACCTCCACCTCTACTTGCTTAATGCAGGAAGGATCAACCTGAACCACTCTGGAGGCCACCAAGCGAGTCCATCTGCTTTGGCCACCGGACTCTGGGGACAACAAAACCATCGGTGTTTCTATTTGATTGGTGATGCAATTGAAGCTCAAAAAGATGAAGTGATTTTTTTCAATGTGATAATGATTAAGACGGGAGTTGGAAATCCCACAGTCCTCAGGACTGGCGGAAACAGTGAAGGTGGAACGTAGGTGGGGAGAGGAGGCAGAGACCCCGATTTTCCTGGAAGCTAGCAGGAGTGTCACTCTTTACAAAACAACAGTTTTTAGGACCAAATACATTTGGCTCTCTCGATAATAATTTTTCTCGCTCTATTGCTATTTTGAGCTATCGATGGTATGAATCCCAGATGTGGGGTAGCCGAGTCCTATTGGACCTTCTTCACTGGTTTCCATTTGGCCCAATCTCAAGGGGCGCTGGTGACATCGGCATTTCGCTGGGGTGTCTTCCTCCCTCGTTCGGCATCACAGGGACTTTGGTCCTCCCTCATTTTCTTCCCCCTTTTCAGAAGATAATCGCACACAAAGCAGATGTGCAAGGCATGAGTCTCCACGCTACCAGCCCAGCTTGGCAACTCGGAGACAGCAGACTGAGCCAGGCTGCCACCACCATCGGCTGTGAGTGGCTGTGAGCTCTCCAAAATCTCCATCACACCACCAACCCCACACACACCCCAACAGCAGGTCATGCTTCTCAGGCCCACTTTGCCAAGCCAACGGCGGGCTCAGGTGACACCCATGGCCATGCAGGAGCCACTGCCCCCTCGCAAGACCCCTGTGCAGAGAGAGCCACCTCTCCAAGCTGGGGCCCTGCTCCCAAAAGGAATGTAAAACACGCCGCCCTCAACTGCCTTTGCTCCAGCCCAAAGTAAGAAAGTAAACAAATACATTTTTAAACTCTTTTGCCTCACACTTCCTCCACTCCCCTGCCTCCCACCAACTGCCACCCCATCTCGCTGTCCTTCCCCTCCCTCCTCCCACATGCTGCCACCTGGCTCTGAGAGCCTGCTCCACCCTCCCACCACCTGCCACCCTTTCCATGATCCCTCCCCTCCCGCCTCCCACAGCAGGCTCCATTCCTCCCCCTCCTCACATCAGCTGCCAGACCCCCTTCTCCATGCTTCTGGGGAGAAAGACGGAGGGGGGATGAGAGGATGTGCCACCCCCTCTGCCTTTCTTCCCAGAGGCGGGGAAGGTCCAGTGCAGGCTGGGGGGCTGGCATTTGGGGTCTCAAGCTTTCTCCTCGGCCCTCGGGTTGCAGAAAGAAGGGTCCCCTGTACAGAGGCATGGCAGTGAAAAAGGCTGGACAGTGGAGGACAGATGGCCAACTGGGTAAGCAAGTGTGGCCAGCCCAGAGCAGGGGCCTGTGCCGTGTACGTGTTTAGGAAGCGCTGAGCCTAAGATAACACCCTGGAGATGTGACTGAGCAGATGGTCAGAGGGAGCCACAGAGAACACTGGATCCCAAAGGCTCGAGCTCCCGAGCTCCCGGAGCTCAGCCACAGGGCTGGGGAAGGGACCCTCCCACACCAGGCTCACAGGCGGGTTCTCAGGCCTGGGCTGATGTGAACCCATGGGTGGAGGGATTTGCGTTTTCCCTGGAGCAGCTCTCTTTGCCTCATTTATATTCCCAGCGAAAGAGAACAGATCCCTTCAGGGAATTAGCGTCAATGATCTGTCACCCACTTGTTCCCTGGCTCAGGGCTGCTGTGCCCTCCCACTCCCACCCTGCTCTTCCTCCTGGCGACAGGTGTGAGAGCTGTGACAGCAGCTCCCTGTGCCTCCCTGCATTTGTTTGGGGCAGGGGAGAGGCAGAGAGGGGCAGCCCCTGGTTTCTGGGAAGGTCATAACTGGGAAAGGTGCTGTCACCTGGAGGGACAGTCACTCCCCAGACTTGACCGATCTTGGCTTCGCCAGGGGAACAAGCTGAGGGGAGATATTCGCAGTAAAAACGTTGCTGCCTACATTTCTTGTGTGCTTTTCTGCTTTGATTTACTCTCCCTCACAAGATATTAATTTTAGGCTCAAGGGCGTTAGAAGGCGGAGGCATCTTGGTGTTTAAATATTGACTCAGAGGAGGGCTGTGTGGCCCACAAATGCATTCACAGAGGTTTCCACACACTTAGCAGAACATCCCTGATGAGTGTGGCAGGTGTAGTGTGACGTGCAAGTCAGTGTGACCTTCCGAGGCAGAGCTGGGTCTGCCTGCCGCTCAGCTACCTCCTAGCTAGGAGCCCGCCTACAAGGGACTTAACCCTTCTTCTCTGAGTTCCTGCAACTGAGCATAACAACTACCTGGCTGTGTTTCAATAATGTACGTGAAGCTAATGTGTATGTGTATACGAGCTAATCGGTGTATTTACGTATGCAAATATACGTAAATAATTGCGCTTAAATATGTGCATACATGTGTAAGCTAATAGGTACATTGAAAGCTAATATATGTACAGAGGGTGCCAAAAAAATGTATACGCATTTTAAGAAAAGAAAAAACTGTATTAAAATTGTAATACTATATACCAATAACAAAAGATGAATACAAGTCACGTTTGACGTCTGCAATGACAAGAGGTGCTCCAAGTGGTTCCCATCAGCGTCCAGACACTTCTGATGACGGTGAGCTGCTGCTTGGGCAACGCTGACCCATGTTCACTTGTACTGCTGCACACGCCATTCCACTTTCTTCCCAAAGTGCCAACAGTGTAGCCGGTTTCCTCCGGTACCCCACATCCTTTAAGGTCCCCCATAGATAGAAGTCAAGGGATGTTAAGTCAGAATATTCTTGAATTTCAAATACCACTTCAAAACGGTCTCGTGCTCCTCGAACAACAACCGTGCGCTTTTGCCATTTTCTTTGACTGTCCTGCCTGTCGCTTGGTGACACTAGCTTCCATTTGATTAACGCCATCTGTTGAGCGAACATCATACTCCACGTTGCTACTGTAATTCAATTCAACTTCGAAAAGTAATACATAGATAACATCTCTTAAAATGTGTATACATTTTTTGGCACCCCCGGTATAGCGAATATATATTCACATATTGAAAGCGAATATATTTTAAATGCATGATAACCAAAAATAAAAGGCCTTTCAAAGTGAGAGGTAACGAGCATTTATTTGAGGTCAATGAGAATAGCTATTTGGGAATCATTAATTCAGACAGAAGCCCAAGTACTGTTCCGATTTGGAGACAAAGGCCATGAGTTGTTATGAGAAGGGCAGGGGAACGATTCCATCAATAGAAGGAAGGCCTTGCTCTCAGGGCAGGTGACGTAACAGAGTGATGCCAATTCTAAACCCTGTTTTTAATGTTCAGGCCATAGTCATCAGTCCAGTAATCACAATCGTTATCTTTGCAAACAGTTCTTTGGGACGCACGGTTGCTTAGGCCCAGTGCAAAGGTCATTTTGCACTGTTCTCACATTCCAAGGTTTGAGGCATGAGACGTGCAAGGCGCTTCCTCTGGGATGGCAGCTCCACTCCATTTTAAAGTGGCTCCGTTTACGTTCTTTTATTTGGACGTGCATATAAAGCACTTAGAATAGCAATGGTCCCACATCGGGTGCTCAAAAACAAAAATGAAAGTAATTATTCCTGTACCTCATTTTACTTACTATTCTCAAGCCCGTTATAAGGATATTGATATTGTCAAGTTTTGTCACTTTGTACTATATTCAACTCTTAAAGAGCCAACGGTCATGGCATGGCTCTAGGATTTTATAAGTTGGCATCGTGTACTAAAAAATTCTTTTGACCAATTTCTGCTACTTTGGGAATTTCAGTATGTAGTGTTTGTTACCAGTAGTACCTTTATTCTGGCAGGTAATACTGTACCTAACACTTGCATTTTCATTGTCGCCAGAGTCGACTTATGGGTTTCATTGCTAAATAGCAGTAATCCTTTTAACTCAGTATACACATGCTTCCCTCCCAATATCATGTGTTCTCCCCTGGAACGGAGGTAATATTGGTGGTGTTTGCTCCCTGGACTCACACAGGCTAATAGCTCATAGAATCAAGAGAAATCAGCCTCGTTTCTGACTTCCTGACATCAAACCCAAACCAAACATCATTCCCTGCTTGGTATCTAGGGATTTTTTTTCTCAGTTGATATTTATTTAACTCGGATTATGGCTCTTGCACTCACCTAGGAATAACTTTCCAATGAAATCAAAGGAAAGAACCCAATGGTCAGTGTGCCCCGACTCCGAAATAATCCCCTTCCCCAAATCATTTTCTCCTCCAAGTTGCTGAGTCCGTCACCCACAGGGACACGCTTTTGCAGTCCTTTCTCCAACACACATTCTCAATAAGAACTCTCTCAGTAAGATAATAGATAAAAAGAAGTAAGTCTGGATTTTTTTTTTTTTAAATCCAGGATGCTCTCCTCCTGTGTCTGATTCATATTCTCATTCTGTATCTTTAATAAAAGGAAAGGTGCCAGACTTATCTCTGAGACTCCCATGGAAAAGGGTTTCTTACCATTTTCTCCCACCATACTTTTACATGTTACTCCAGGGCTATCATGGAAGAAAGAAATAATTTTTTGAGTAAATCTAGAATTGTGTTCCTCAAAAATTATTTTACATGATTCTTCCCTGTATCCTCCTAAAAAAAAATAAATAATATCGGAATTGTTTTTTCTAAATCCAGGGTGAATCCATCACATATAATTAACTAAGTAACCAGTAAGTACTTCCCAGCTGGCACTGCGAGTGTGTGTGGGAGGGGAGGTAAGTTATATAACAAGAGCTGTGCCCTCCCAGCTGATATAAATGGTTCAACACTACTTTGGACAACACAGCAAGAGCTCTTGTCTTGTCATAGGAAGTAGGTGATAAATTCTACAGGAGGAGGGTGCACCTGCAGATCTCACTTTTTTTTTTAACCAAGACACAAAATCAGATGGAGTTCATCTCATGACAACCCATTTCCCAGTGGAAACTCAAGATTATGTAGTAATTCACCTCCCTGTCTTTCTTTCCTTATTGGAAAGACAACAAGATCATTACAGGGATAACCTTGAATCTGCTTGTTGTAAAACAAAAAAGTAACCATTTGCACATTTCTGAATTTGATTATGATTTATCCTGGCATATCTTAACATCGAAGCCAAGATTTGAAAAGGGAGAAACTCTTTCTTGGGGGACCCAGGAAGGCTTCTGGAAAGCGGGGCTTTGGGCAATGGCCAGGGCTTTAAAGGGGAGAAGCAGCGGGCTAGAGGGGCAGCGGGGAGCTTAGCGGGTTGTGATGGGGTGGGTGGTCCTTCTCTTAGGAGAAAACTAGGGAGGCAGACAGCACAGGTGTGCTGGGAGAACAATGATCAGGAAATGTTGGCTAAAGCTGGACATTTGAAGAAGGGACATAGTGAAAATCTAGGAATGGTGCAGTTCAGTTCAAAATGTCTCACTGGGAACATTGTGAGTAATGTGCATTTCTAACAAATATGTGTGATCGTTCCTGCATTGACTCTCCTCTGATCCCTTGCATCGACTCACACACGGAATCACATTTCTTGTTGCTCTGGACTTCTGCTTGCATAAAGAAATCTTTAAAATGATACAACTGTTTGACAATATAAATTCTAATCCCATATGATTGCAGTAAAACTCCGTCGTTCGGCATTTCCTATGTATTTGCTGTGTGTCTGCCTTTCCCTGAGTAAAATGGAGGGTATAGCCTCTCTCTATGGGGCAGAATCTACTACTTAACTCACCAGACCCAGCTGACTAGACTCTTCCTGTAACCATATACAATACATTTAGGAAAAATAAGAAAATAAGGGGGGAAAAGTACTCGGCAAGTATCCCTACACAGTAGGCATAAAATATTTGTTTTCAGTTAGGTGGATGACTGAAACCAGAGGTATTGTTTAAAAATAATTACTCCCTGAAGGAGAGTAATTGCTTAATGAGTACAGGTTTCCTTTTGGGGGTGACGATGATGTTTTGGAATTAGACAGAAGTGGTGGCTGCACAACATAGTGAATGCACTAAATGTCACTGCGTTGTTCTCTTTCAAATGGTTAACTTTGTGTCATGTGAATTTAACCTCAATTTTAAAAAATAATTACTTCCCATATTATATCCTGAGGACAGAACAAATTTAGTCACATCTTCACAAAACCATGCCGCAGTGGTTGTGATGACTAAAACACAGAAAAGTTGATAGGCCAATAAATCACTGTATGTGAGAAAGAAGCCTTTACTCTGCCAAACTATTTGATAAAACAGAAGTACTTCCAGAAAAGCCGATTCACCCTATCAATTTATGGCCATCTAAGTTAGAATATCCATTTTTGAGTTTGGACTGCTTGAAGCCTTTCCCATCAGTATGGAGTTCTCAAATTGAAAAAAAGAAAAATCTTATTTTCCTAGGCACTGTAGTTTTTTCTTCATAAGAGAAAAATCTTTTTTTTTTTAAATTAAAGTTTATTGGGGTGACAATTGTTAGTTACATAGGTTTCAGGTGTACAATTCTGCAATATATCATCTATATATCACATTGTGTGTTCACCACCCAGAGTTAGTTCTCCTTCCATCACCATATATTTAATCCCTTTTACCCTCATCTACCTCCTCTCCCCCCGCCCTTTGGTAACCATTGAATTATTGCCTGTGTGTATGAGTTTTTCTTTCTTCATTTGTTTGTCTTGTTCTTTTGCTGTTTTTGGTTTATATCCCACATATCAGTGAAATCATGTGGTTCTCTGCTTTTTCTGTCTGACTTATTTTGCTTAGCATTATAACCTCAAGATCCATCCATGTTGTTGCAAATGGCACTATTTCATCCTTTCTGTGGCAGAATAGTGTTCCATTGTGTAGATATACCACATCCTCTTTATCCAAAAATCTCATTTTGTTGATGATGCAGAAGTAAGCTACTGGTTAGTTTATTGGCCCAAGATGGTGGGGGGCCGGGGTTGGAGCTACAACAAAAGACACAGACCTGAAGTAGAAGCCTCCAAAACGCTATGTTGAGGGAACAATTTTTGACATAAAAGTCAGGATTGAGAGAGGAGCCAGAGCAAAAGAATAAAAGCAATTAAAACTGCAATAGAAGATAGCAGAACTCACATGTCATGATATGTTCATGTATATTGGCAGAAATCAAAACAAATAACCAGGGAGAGGATTAGGCACTTGACAACACTGCTAGAGGGAAAGTGACAGGTTTGGTCGTGAGTGCACAAAGCAGCATATGCCTGATACTGGGGCAATAAAAGCAGGCCTCGTGAGTGGCTGGTCTTGTCACTTAGACATGTATTGTAGCAGAATAAGAATATATCTGGTCTTTGTGCTGGGCGCTGGCACGGAGCTTCAAAACCCCTTGGAATTTCCTAAGTGATAAGAATGGCTTTGTTCTGTTATGTGGTGATTTGTTGGCCACCAGAACGACCAAATCTTGACGTCTGTGGGAAGGAGGGACTGGTGATTGAGTTCAATGATGTAGCCAATGATTTCATTAATCATCCTGGGTAATAAAATCCCAATAAAAACTCAGGACACTAAGCTCAGTGGAGCTTCCTGGTTGATGAGCCCCTTGACGTCCGGGAGTATGATGCCCCCTGGCGCCACAGAGGGCAGCGGGCGTGGAAGCTCTCTGCTCCCTCCCACATCTCATCTGTGTGCGTCCTTTCTAATTAAACTGTAATCACAAGCGTAGCGCTTTCTTCAGTTCTAAGAGCCATGCTAGCAAATTGTTGAACCTCAGGTGGTCATGGAAATCCCATAGTTATAGCCAGGAGTATGGTCAGAAATATAGATGAGAAGTGCGGCTGGCCTGGGAACCCCAAAGGACATCAGGAGTCTAACCTGAGGGCAGGGCTGTGGAGAAATGAGCCCTTACCTTGTGGCGTCTGCTGCCATTGCTGAGGGATTAGTGTCAGAATAGAATTGCAGCACCCCCACTTAGGGTGCAAACAGATTATATACACAGAGGGTGCCAAAAGAAATGGATACATATTTTAAGAAAGGGAAAAAACTGTATTAAAATTACACTGATGGTAACCACTTTGAGCACGTCTTGTAATTGCAGAAGTCAAATGTGACTTGTATTCAGCTTTTGTTATTGGTATATATTAAGTATTACAATTTTAATACAGTTTTTTCCTTTCTTAAAATGTGTATACATTTTCTGGCACCCTCTATATATATAAAATTTCAGTTTCTACCTCACCAAACAATGAATAACACCCTTAAATAGGCAAAATTCTGACAGTTTAGTTTAACTTTGGGAAACAAAATAGGAAAACCTCCTGCAGAACTTAGCTATGCAATTTATTTTCATTCGTACTTACAAATTCTGATATATTCCTCATGTTATCTTTGGCTCTTTTTTTTTTTTTTCAAGAAGAAATATTACTTCTATTCACATGACATTAGAAGTATAGGTGGGTTTTTCAATCTATTTTTCCTGTCACCATGGATTCCAGACTTTTCTGGCGGGAATATGACTAAGAATTTAATTAATGGCTTCTTGGTGACCTGGCTTTCTTGACAGCCAAATATAAAAGATAAATGAATCAGCTTTTGGCAATTTTGAAAAGCGTACCTGCATTCTTTTTAGGAGCCTTTATTTACATCTGAACCAGTAGCTTAAAAATACAGGAAGAGGCCCAGTTTTAAGAAGAAGACTGACAGATTTACTAAAATGAATAACCATGTAATTTTAAAAGTAGCATGTTATTTGAGAGGGAGTATGGTTTCAGACATTTTTCTTTGAATATATAATTTCCTTTTAGGCTTGTCAAATGGAATTTCAATTTCCAAACAGTCTCAAACTGTAATCTCTCTCCTTAATCACTCTAATAATAAGTAATGAGGGTTTTCCAATGCCAGGTGTTAAGCCGTCTGAGAAGTGAGCAGAAGAACCTCAGGTTTTGAGGCAAGGACGTTCTGATTTCAATTCTGAAATCACTGACAACTTAGCACAGTTTACTTCTCAAATCTGATCCTACATTTTTTCTCTAGAGCTTTCCAGGCAAAATGGTCAAATTGAAAGAGATTTGCAATATTACTATTAGCTGCCATAAAAATCCAGAACAACAACAAAAGAAACAATAGACAAAAAGTAAAACAATAATCACTGGAGTTAAATGTCCAGTTGGTCCAGTGTGGATGACGCCACATCATGTGGAAAACTGTTCTAAGATCCAGACAATTATAATGATACTGAAAGAGCTTTCATAGTAATGAAGAGGTAAAGTAATATACTTGTGGAAGACACCTGTGGACTCACTGGTTTTTAGCTCACAAAATATGTTTTATCCCACCTGTTAATATTTATCCAATGTTCATATCCAGCGCTTTATACCTTTTACCAACAGGATTACTAACTATTTTGATCCCCATCAGAAATGCAAAAAGATTGAGTATGTATTGCTGAGAGCCTTAGTACCCATCCTCTAACGGAGAAAAGGTAGAAGAGGATGAGGGAAAGGTTAAAAAAATCAAGTATTCCTCTTGAAAACACCTTCATTTCTCAGCAGATTGAAACAATATCACTGTGACAAAAGAATAAGAGAAAACATGAGAAACACACAAGAGCCCTAAAAGGCGGTGAGTTGGGGGAGAGTCATCTTAGCCTGATGAAGAAATGGTCATTTTTAAATGGACTGTGTTGTAGGTTACTCTACAGACCTACATTTAGTGGCAGGATGGGAATGGTGAACCCTTCAAAAGTTGTTTGGTAATCAAAGCCTGTGCACACTTAAGCTTTGATGGGGTAAAAGCATAGGATTCCGTCATCATGTGGACGCCCCTGGTTAGTCAGGAGTCCCAAAGAAGGGGCATGGCGTGTGGTATATTCTATTAAGTTGCCTCATCAGACCCCTCCAGTCTTGCAGATGACGCATTCCACACTGCAGAAGCCCCAGGGATGGACAGGCTGGTTTCCATGGAGATGTTTCACAGCTTTGCTGGTATTCCCTACAGAAGGGAGAGAAACTGCCCCAGTGCTCAGAATGTACACACAGAGATACACACATATATACATGCACACGCATGCACATACATATACACATGTGCACATGCACACACCTGCACACACGACACTCATTCACACACTCGCACACATGTACACGCACATATATACATGCACAAACACACACATACGTTATAGTTAGACAACCTAGTTATAACTGCTCTATATGCAGCGAGAAATGTAAGATAATTGAAAGGGGATACTGGGGTTTGAGGAATAAGGACAAGACTGGAGAATGTTTGAGGCCACACACCTTTTTTAAGTATCTGTCGCCTCTGAAACATGGGTTTAGCTAGCACTGCATGAGAGGAGAATGCCATTTCATCAGTATGCTGGGCACAAGCAGACGGCCTTTGAACAAGACCACTGTACCTGAGTGGGCAACACTCCCTGAGGGTGGGGGGCCTGGCCTGGGGTGGAGCTAAAGCCAAACCCTCCCCAGGGAGCCTGGGAGACAACAGAACCATTTCCCAGAGTAATTGTCTGGGTGATCAGCAAATCCATATTGAACAAAAGCAACAGCAATAACACCCATCTCTCCCTGACCCAGGCTGGGGGGTCCTATTGTTAGCTGATTCTGAAAGGGCTGTGCACAGCCTCACAGGAAGATGAGGGCTGTGGGAGAAACCCGCTCCTGCTCTCCCTCTAAGGGAAATACTTTGGAAAAACACAGGTATGTTTCCCCTTTTATTTGAGGACCTGGTCTCCCCATAGTCTCAGCTCCACCTTTTATTAACTGTGTGACTTCAGGAAAGTTGCTTAACCTCTCTGTTTCCTCATCTATAAAGCAGAATTGAAAAGTTACTGTTTGTATAGCACTTAGTAAGTGTCAGGGGCTTTTCCAAGTACTTTATTTTCTCATTAGTTTGTCACAACAACCCTCTGGGACAAATATAATTATTATCATCATGCTATTGGGGAAGCGACCCAGGCACAGAGAAGTTAAGAAACTTGCTGACGATCACACATCCAGGAAGGAACGGTCAGGATTCCAATCCGGGCCACCTGTCCCTAAACCCAGTTGCCTAGACTCCACGCTATGGCACCGTGCTGTAATGCTAAGAGCTGCTGAATCATTTTTATCCTAAGTGCTTTACACGTAATAATGTATTTAATCTTAACAATTCTATGAAGGTGCTGCTAATAGACTTTCAGAGGACACTGAGGCACAGAGAGGTAAAATAACTTGCCCAAAGCTACACAGCTAGAGTGTAAGGGGCCTGGGATTTGAACTCATGCGTCCAGGATTCAGAGCAATCAGGATCAAGGATCTGAAAGGATGTCAAACGAAACCACCAGAAGGGGGCAGCCCGGAGAAGCATATGTGGCCAGCGGCAAGGGCCAGACCAAGTGGGTCCCTGGGCCAGTGCAGTTGTGTGGGTTAGTCCCGCGTGACGGGGGTCTTGCCTTCTTTGGGACCACAGCGGCAGACCAGCCCACATACCTGCCCACCGTCCACACTCAGTGCAGGCAGCAGCGCTCTTTGCATCTGTCAGCAGGTTTCACTGCTACAGCCACAGAGGTGCCCCTCCGCCAACCAACATGTCCCCGCCAACCAAGGTCTAGGCCATTTCCTAACCTGTCCCAGTGTCAGGACAACTTGGGACCTCAGGCCATTCATGGTTCCCACGACAGAACGGGAATGGTGAGAAAACACATTATAACAAAAAATGAAAACCGCCTTGATCCTTAAATGTGTAATTAGTTATCACAACGGCATGTATTCACATGGGACAATAATAACACCGATATGAAGTGGAAACTTCTTTCATCTGTGGATGGTGCTTTGGGCATAGAAGCAGGCCGGGCCTTGCCATAACTTCTCCTGTGTCCCCTTCTGGGGACTTTAGAGTTGAGTGTCACAAATCTCAGCCCGCCCTCCTTAAACACAAGGACCTTATCTGTCCTCGGTCCCCTTGGCATCCAGCACAGTGCCAGCACAGAGCAAAGGGACAGTGAAGGTGTTCTGGGAGGCAGGTACTGGGACCCCAGCCCTGAGGGCCCCAGAGACCCTCCAGGACTCTGGGAATGGCCACTTCCCATTCAAAGGCCAGCATGGCCACCACCTCTTGCTGAGGCCACTTCCAATGAGGACACTGGAAAGGGGCCAGAGGTGAGCGTGCAGGGAGCAGAATGTGTTCACCGAGACGCCCGCCTCACATTCTGCCTTTGCTCCTGTTGGGGTGTCACCCCCACCTCCCATGCCACACACAGGCGTTCATCTGGCCTCTGTGACACACGTGAAACGTCAGGTGTGCTCATGGATTTTTACATGATGGGGGTTACAGCCAAGCACTCAGCGATTTTACCTGATCCTCAAAGGGGAACAGTTCCAGGATACTAAGATCCCTGCTCCCCAAAGTCTGGACTCGGAGTGCTCCTCAGAAGAGTCGAAGGGATTCTCTCTGCCCCACCAGAGACACCCACCTTCACCCACACCCACCTAAGCCATTTGCTCATTTGGACACCAGAGACCTTGTGATTGCTCCCTCACCATCTGTGCAGGACTCAGAGTTATGGGGAGTGGAAAACTTCCTGGGGCTGCTTTCAGGACCTGCTTTGTCCTGGGCAAACCCGATTGGGTTAGATGCTGTCTCCGAAGAGCCAGCTTCCCAGGACCTCCCCTGGAGGACCAAGCACCAGACCCCTGTTCTGGAGACTCAGCCCCGGTTCCTGCTCCGATGGCTTGTGGGGCTGGCGAAGGCAAGGTCCCGTGGTCACGGTGCCATCTCCTCAGCTGCCACATCCATTTCCTTAATGGCCGAGTAAGATGACCTCTGGTTAGATCCCCAGCTCTAAGGCCAGATTTACCAGGTTAACCAGACTCTCTGAGATACATGACGCTTTACTGCTCACCACTCTGAGCTCTCAGGGGAGGGCCGGGGTGTGCCTCTCCAGCGTGGCCAAAGGTGGTGACGGGGCCACGGGGTTAATTTCAGCCAGGAGGATCCCCAAATGCTAAAGTGACAAGCCCAGATACGATTTCACCAGAAAGCTTTTTTATTCATAACTCAGAAGGTAATTTTACATCCTTTCCAATTTCCTGGGGGAGGAGGGACCCCACATTGGCCACGTTCCTTTCGCACCTCAGCTCTTCCAATGTGTGAGACTATTCCCTTCTCTCCACCTGAGCCGTATAAATAGCCCTGCCATTTCATCGTCTCCCCGAGTTGGCAGTGTTGTGATTTATCCTTCTGGGACCTCTTTCTATTTGCAAACTGTTTTTCCAGTGTTGTCTGTTGGCTAGTTTCCCCATGTGTCCCCTTTCATTGCACAATCACCTCTCAGCCTTCCCCCGGGAGCACGGCTATATTAACCATGAAACTGCTGTGAATTTGTTTCTTCCTGATAAATGCTCGAGGTTCACAGGGAGCTCTCGTGAGCCCCCCAAAGATCCCTTACATTCCAGTGCTTGGTCATTATGTAAGCTTCAAAGCACATTTCACTGGCAAAATACAAAAACAGGGAAGACAAAACAAACCCACAAATATGAAGAGCAAAGGACAAGCTCTTGCAAATGAGTATGAACAAGGCAAATGCCCCAACAGAACAACAGTCCAAATGTACAGGCAGACAACAGAGGAAACGCAAATAGTCAAGGGTCAGTAGATATATGGAAAGAAGGTCAATATCAAAAGTAATCAAAGAAATGCAAATAACATCACCAATGTGACCTCTCTTTGCCTATTTTATGGGCCAAGATTCCAAAGTCTGACAATACGAGGTGGGTGAAAGTGGGGTGCTTTTCACTGCCTGTTAGTTGACAAGTTGATTATTATAAATTTTGGAAGGCAGGTGGCCATGTGCCTCAAACCTCTCTTGCAATTCTCTTTCTGACACTTTATCCTGAAGCTATAATTGGACAAGAGCACAGAGGTTATACACATGGCTGTTCATCTCAAAGTTGCTTATAATACTGAAAAATTAGAAACTGACCAAATTTCCATCAATGAAAGATGAATTTATTTAATAGTGATGCAATCATTGAATGAAATAGCATGAAGTCTTTATAAGGATAATATATATTAATGAACAGTATATGGAAATATCTCCACCAGAGATCGTCAAGTGAACCCGAACTCATTATAGTCTGATCCTAGTAGGAAAAAATGGTGTTTGCATGCATATGTGTGGACGCATGGGCTCACCCACATAAGTCTTACTCATAAAGAGATATCTGGAATTATTTTTATGAAAATGTTACATTGTTATCTCTGATGGTAAGATATTGTGCTAGTCAGGATAAGATAGGCTATGCTGCATTAAGAAATAAACCCAAGCATGTAATGATCCAATACAATGAAATTTCATTTCTCACTCATATAAAGTCCAAATGATAGGGGTAGCTGGTTATAGAGGGAATTCAGGCCCTAACATTTTCTCTTTTACCATCTCCAGTGTGTGGATCCCAAGGTCACTTTGAAGGACCTCTCTGTCCTAGTCTAACAGGAGAAGAAAGAAAGACTATACAATATCATAAGGAAGGCTTTTAATGAGTGAGGCCCAGAAGTAGTACACCTCCCCGCCTCATAGCTTACCTACCTACGAGGGAGCTGGGCTGTCAGTACAGCTGTGTTTCCACCAGGAAGAGGAAAGGAGTTGGATGAAAATCCCAAATCCCAAGTAGACCAAGATTTTCACTTTTTATATATTTTTTGTATTGCTTAAATTTTCCAAATGAGCTTGCTCTTTTATTTTTATAGTCAGAAAAAATTACAGGAAATTTTCTTTTCAAGAGTAACAGTATCTTTAAAACAGAGAGAGAAGAGAAAGAGAATGACAGAAAAGGAAGGGAAGGAGGAAGGGAAAAGAGGGAGGAAGGGAGAGAGGAAGAGAGAGAGAGAGAGAGAGAGAGAGAGAGAGAGAGAGAGAGAGAGAGAGAGAGACTCAAGACAATTTGGGAGAGCTAGCCCAAGAGAACAAGAGGTTCTAAGTGGTGCAGACCCAGTGTGGCTGTGTACCTGGCTTTTTGATCCCAGGGGTCAGGTGCCCTCTCTCTGTCTGGGTGCCTCTACCTTCAACAACAGTCAATAAGAATTTGAAGAGCGGAATGATCTCAGCACTTGAAAACTCATCTTCCTGTTTCAATATCTTAGATCTCTAGAGCACAAAGTAGGGTGAGATTATTGAATTTGATTTTTAACACAAGGAACAGTCAACTGCATTATTAAGGGATTAGCTGCTGTCTATTGCAAAGTGCACACAAGGCCAGGCATTATCTCATAAAACGAGTGATTCGTGTATTTCTGGGATGGAGCGCTGGGAAACCTTACTAAGATTCAAGTTTCTACAGTCCATCTGTTTATTGTTATTCTTGCTCATGACTTCTGTTTAGGGCAGACTGCGGTCCTTAGCTCCACCTTCAGAATAACATGGCAAAGCTACCTTGATAGCCCATGACCGAAATAACCAGCCCATCTGAGGTCACACGCAGTATTACGAGTAACACTTTAAACGTAATACCAACCCCACGCCTGTGCCCTACCACAGGATGAGGTTCGCAGGCTTCAGCAGAGGCACCGTTACAATGTATTCTAAGGTCACCTCACTACCTTAGGTTGTTATCATTTAACTCATAGAAGAACCCATGCATTCCACACTCATCTTATTACACAGCAAATGTGTCACCACTTTGAATTCTACAGAGAAAGGCTTTTGCAAAAGAGAGTCACGTTTCCACAAATGGCGGGCAGCCTCCCAGGACATGGTCACTGCCCACTTCCCCTGCATGTCGCTCCTGTGTGCTTGGTTGCTCCCCAGGCTCACCAGTACCTGGGAGGTGCAAGCTGCTGCAGAGGCAGGTGTGGGTTTTGTCTAGCCTGATGTCTCAAGGCCCTGCAGGGTCTGGGGTGGACTGAGGCTGTCACATCTGCATGTCAGCCAGAAAGGAGGCACCAAGATAAGTCCAGCCCCCCCCCCCCCAAAGGGGCTCTGTGCCTGCAGAACAAAAGCTGGGTCCTATGGTGTATGCTCAGATATGACCACGGCCATTGAATCTCCCACAATGCTTGACCTTCAGGGTCACATTTCTGTGACTTTGGGGGCTCGAGAGGTCACTCCAGGGCTACACTGCGTTTCTGCTTATTCGTTTAATTTAATTATGGCATGTAGTTTTCTGCTCACTTGTCTCAAGGCCCCAACTGCATCAGCAGTTGCTCCAATGAAAGCAATGTTTCCAAAGATGGTGAGATATTAGTTTAACTCCACTCAGTGCCCCTGACATGCAGAGCAAGTCATTAGAGTTAAACACTGTCCCCAAATGCACAGATAAGTCAGAAACTTCAAGGGAAATCTTGCTTCTTTTACTCGGCATAATGTTTTCAAGGGTCACCCACATTCATTCCTTTTTATAGCTGGATAATATAGAGGCATATACCTCATTACACTTATCCATTAATCTATTGGTTTTGATTTGGGGCTATTGTGAATAATGCTTCTATGAATATTCATGTAGTAATTTTTGTGTGGACATACATTTTCAGTTCTCTTGGATACATACCTAGGAGTGGCGTTGTTGGATCATACGCTAATTGTATGTTTAACTTTTTGAGGAACTACCGAAATATTTTCCAAAGCAGCTGCCCCATTGTACAATCCTACAAACAGTAGATGAGGTGTCCAAGTTTTCCACATCCTCACCAACACTTGTTGCTGTCGGTCTTTTTCATGATAGGCATCCTGGGTGTGAAGTTTTACCTCACTGAGATGTGGGGCTGCATTTCTCTAGTGACTGTTGATGTTGAGTATCTTTTCATGTGCTTCTGGGAAATCTTTACATCTTCCTTGGAGAAGTGACTGTCCAAATCCTTGCCCACTTTTTAACTGGGTACAGAGCATTTTTGTTCACACAGATTTTGAGCCTAGAAATAAAATTCAAAGGGGGAGATTTGGAAAGAAGTGAAGGGCTAGTAATGTTAGCAAGACTTTTCCCCCCAAAGGAGTCCCACTCCCTGAGACCTCACCCCTTTACTCCATGCCCCTGGTCACCATGAGGTCAGGAGTTAGATGGAGAAGATACATCCAAAAGGTGAGCCCAGCACAAATGCTAGGAGAAGAACAGATGTAAGTAGAATATTGTCATTTCTTCAGGTGGAAAGTAGGTGTTATCTATTCATCTTAATTTGAAGTGAACAGGGTACCACTTTCTTGTCGCTTTGCCTCTTGTCTGTTGTCTAACAGGCTCAGAAATCAGCAGGGGTTGGGGGAGGCTTCTCTGCCAATTTAGGGGAGCAATTGCCGGCCACAGTGGTGCTATCTGCTGCAAAACCACCTCGAAAAGCAAATTCCCACCATGAAATACTGTCCAACACTGTCCAAAGCAGAGACTCTTAAGCCAATTAGAGTGACAGGCATGATGACAAATGCTGTAATTATGATTCAGGCGGGCTGACTACAGCCGTGAATCTTCTGCCCCCACTCTGGCCCCACAGACTTATCTCTATGGTGAAACGAGGTCTTGTTCTGTTAAGTACCTTCCGAGATCACTTAAGTGCTGTTTTATGGGAAGTGTGGGTTTCAGGTCATAGATCCTCAGCCAGGATTGCTGCTGGAAGGAGAGTCCTAAACAGGAAGTTGAGTTTCACAGTCGACTCAGCTTTCTGGGGCCACTGGGGCAGGAGGACAGGGTTGATTTCTTTGCTCCCCATCACATTCCTGCTCTTCCAACTGGCCCTGGAGAGAAAAATATAGTTTTCAGTGTAATAAAAAATTGCCTATTTGAAATTCACCACCTTCAAAGGTTTTCAAAATTCTTACCGAGTCTGATGGAGTTGAAAGTCTTGCTGAGACTTCTGGGTGAAACAAGTCAGGAATGAAGGGCCTGAGTGAGTAGGCTTGGGGCAAAGGTCCCATTGGCCTTTGGGCAAAGATTCTACTGTCTGCCATGGGCAAACTATTACTGTGGGGCTGAACTGGTTCTTTAACTGCTGCAGACACCTCTTCTCCCTGCCTGTTTGTTTCTGAGTCTTTCTTGCAATGTTCTCCCATGAGCCTCTAAATGTGTAAAACATTCTCTTCCCAAGGGACAGCTACAAAACATCTAAATCTGTGTTCTTTTAAGCCACTAAATTTGTGGTACTTTGTTACAGCAGCAGCACGAAGCTAATAAAGATTTATTCTCTTATGGTTCCTGTGGTTCAAAATCTAAGATGGGTTGGCCTGGTCGCGTGGAGGCTCAGGGAGGAGTCCATTTTCTTGCCTTTTGTAGGTTCTAGAGCCCCCCATACTCCTTGGCTGTGGCCCCATTCTTCATCTTTAAAACCATCAGGGTACATCTTCCAATCCCTCTCTCTCTGCTTCTGTCATTATATCACCTTTTTCTTTCCGACCATCTTGCCTCCTCTTTCTAAGGACCCTTGAGATTACATTGGGCCCATCCAGATAATCCAGGATAATCTCCCCATCTTGACGTCCTTAACTTAATCCCATCTGCAGAGTCCCTTTTGCTACATAAGGTAGTATGGTGCCATAGTCTGGGAATGAGGGTGTGGGCATCTTTTGAGGGGCCACTAACCAGCCTGCCACAGACAGAGTGGCGTCAAAGCCATGGATATGCCCTGTGTCTATGAAAAGAACCTAGAATGTGGCTTCAATTCCAGCTTCTCCACTCAATGTCTGCAGACTTTTGCAAGCAAGATTCCTCAAGCAAAATGGGGGCAATACTTTGATTTGGGGCAAATCACACCTTCTCTCGGCAGTCACTATTACTACTAATTTATTAACCCCTTTTGGAGACTATCTTTTATACCTACCACAAAAGGTGACAAGGAAGAGTAATTTTGAAATAATTTACTAGAAGGAACTTTTAGAAATAAAATGTCAAATAAATGTAGGTTTTTCGAGGTTCTCTCCTTTGTCCCGACCACACCCCTCTGAGTCAGGGAGAGGGTGTGGGGCTCCACTTCAGGGGTGAAAGAAGCACAAGAGTTAGAGAAGCAAGGTAGAGACGAGCCCTCCAGGGCTCTGCCTTTGGTGGTGAGTTGGAAGGACACTTGCACATTAAAAAAATAAAACACTGCAGTTGCATGAAGCAAGAGATCTCTGGAAAGTATTGAGTTTACACAGATGGCAGGATGACCAACAGCCAAGCTTTCCCAAGTGCTGCTTTGAACAGCCAAGCACTTCCCAAGTGGAGTTCTCTAGAAGGTATCACAGAGAAAACACTTGGGCAGAACCTTTGTAGAATCCTAATTGTTAGAGTTTTGTACACAGTGCATGCTCAAAAAATATTCCCTTGGTATCAATCTGCAGACAATGCATGAAGCAGAAAATTGGGACTGTTTGCAAGATTACTCAAGCAAAATGGGGGTGTACTTTGATGCAAAATATCCAGAAGACTGGAGCCAAAGGGTCAGGTTCAAATAATCCTATTATATAGAAGGGATCCTGGTTATCAGAGTTGGAGAAGTTGGAAGGTTGAGTAAGGAAGTAGAACTTGTCATAATGAAGAATATTCCACAAAGAACTACTTCTAACGACTTGTTCTCCCTTAAACATAGCTCTCCATTTATCACCAACTTCTCTCTTCCCCACCTCTCATCACCCCCCAGCCAAGGCATTAAATCCTTCATAGGTCAGTCTCCTCCTGAGTCACAGAGATTGTCTGGTAATCCATCGCAAGTGGGTTACAAAGTGAAGCGTGAAATCTTGCAATAGATGCAGGGTTTCATAAAGTCAACTGACATTGATCAAGTTGGGGATCTCAGGGGAAGTTGTTGATGGATGATGACCTGGCAGAGATGGGCCCACGACAACCATGGAGAAAATGGCCAGGAGGATAGGCCTTCAAAGAGAAGGACGTGAGCATCAAAAGGTTATCAGGGTCCTTGGGAAAACAAAGCCCTGCATATTTTTGTAGAACTGACCCTCTTTATTACCTTCCTCACGTGTAAAATGAAGACTACCTAATCGTACTAACATTTAGTGTTGCCAGAAAAACTCACCCAGATGAAAAAGAAACAATTCCTGCATTTTGTTTTTCTCAGAACTCGTGCATAGTTGTAATTATAACCCAAAGCATGTTTAATAGACAATGATGTAGACTCACTTCATAGTTTTTGTTCCAGTTTTCAAGATAAAGTCCCAACAAAAATACCTTTTTTTTCTTTCTCCACTGTTCAGCATGAAGTTTTGGTCCCCATTTTATTGAAGTGGATTCCCCCATGGCCTTTCTCCAGCCCAATGGGAGTTTCCCACACTCCACCCTCCCTGCTCATGACCCAGTGTGGAACAGTGGGGACCTCGGCATGCCGCTCATGCTCTGAGAATAGAGGTCAGTTGAGCAGTTCTAGATTCTCAGAGCTATTAAAGGACCATTTCCCTTTGTTTCTCTTGGCCTTCTCCTCTTAGAAGCAAGAAGGCTGCCACAGCTCCACACATCATATCCTGCCTCAACCAAGTTCCAAGGCAGGATGAAGCAGGAAGACTGTTCTCCTCTCTCATTTCATTCCCACCCACTTCATGTGCTGACTTCTCCTCAGGAATGGAAAACACAGCCAACCCCTAATTGTGAGGGAGGCTGGAAAAGTGGATATCTGGCACGTGGAACTTCTGTTGTGGATGGTGGACTGGTAAAAAAAAAAAAGCAGAACAAGTAGAGAAATGTCTGCTGGTAATTGGTAACAAGTCAATGGTGTCGCCATCTTGTTTTCATTGCTGTTATAATTCTTTATTAAGGAAATGCAATCATATAAATTATTGGCTCTGAAACTTAGTATTCTATTGCCCACTCCCTGTCAATGATGGGTTTTACAGATTGTCATAGTTACACAAGGAATCTCCCTTGTTTCAGTTTATAACCCACACCCAAATCTTTCTGCATCGTTGCTGCAATCCAGAGAAACTGCCTTATTGCCAACTGCAACCATAGAGACAAATGACACAGGGACTCAGTGTATGGTAGTGCAAGTCACACCTGAGCAGGTGGTCTCCAAGGAGACCTGACTGGGACAGAGATGTGGGATAGGATGTGGGGAGGGTCCTATTTTGACTACCTTAAATCTCAGAATTAAAATTAGGAGGGATCTCAGAGACCATCTCATCCAAGCATTTCACTTTGTAAAAGAAAGCAATGAAGCTAGAAAGTCAATGAGATCCAAATCCTTCCAAATGAAATGAAGCTTGGGCCTGTCTGGCTACTCAGGTCAGGCCAGTGGCCTTGAACCTGCCACCTTAGACTTCCAAAATAACCAGCTGTTTCGCCCCTTGACACAGAAGACAATCTTTCCTGGGGTTCACAGGCTTAATCCATTTTAATAGATTAACCTATTTGAATATCACTTTAATTTTGCTTAGTTTCCAAGCTCCTAAAAAAGGCAAAACAAAGGCCATTGATCAAGCTAAGAACAAATGACATCAGGTTTGCTCATTGGTCTTGGCAGCATTCCAGCCTTTTATGCAGTATCCACACAAAAAAGGACATAAAGAAAGATCTAGTTGCAACCATGGGTTGAGGCAAACTTAAACCCCACTTTCTGGCCCCAAAGCATAAACAGTGGCAAATCATAGTTCTGTTCTGTCACACAGCTTCCTGCTCTTTCCCATGCTGTTCTTAAAAGGTCATCTCTCTACCTCAGTCTCTCACAGAACCTATAATGTTTCTACATCTTAAATGCAAGGGGCAGGATGGAACTATGTCAGACTATATCAAAACAGGAGAAATCCCAGGGGGTTAATGGCTAAGATGTACTTTAATGCCTCAGGAAACTTCCATAACCTCTCATGCCTCAGTTTCCTCATCTATAAAATGGGTATAAGAAAATAATACCCACTCCAAGAGATTATTTGAGGCCCAAACAAATTATTGAATTTTCTTTCTTTTCTTTATTTAAACTCCAGAAAAAGTTGGTTGAATTTCATGCAGTAATTTCACCTTGTCAGGGACCTAACCCAAGGAAATCCTGTTGTCCTTCTTAACAAGGGAGGCTGGCCGTGAGGGTGCTAATTTCCTTGTCCCCAGCACCTCCTGCTGTATAAACTGTAAACCCCAAATGGGGAAGTTTTCATAAAGCAAACTTTCATTTTCCCACGGACGTCATGGGAAAATGTCCCCACATGAATGAGTCTCCCAGATAACAGAATTTACCCCTTCACAGTGCCAACCCTGTGGTTTCATTTTATTATCTTGATGGAAATTTTTCTACAATGTGTTACATGTTTCCCCACTTTTTTACACCGAGTTTAGGCTTCCTTACAGAACTCATGTCTGTATTATGAACATAGAGCTATGTTTGAAGTTTAGTTTGGCTGTTTCCTGCTTCATATCTGCCTCTGAGTCCTAAAAAAGTGGGGTTTTATATGATTATTACGCAGACCTCTAACTCTCTCATAGACAGAATTGCATCCCTCCCATAGATGCCCATTGCCTTAATTTTTTAAAAGGTTATCAAACAGAAGATATGGATGCCCCACTTAGCAAAAAAATATATTGTTGAAAAGTCATTTGTAGCAATTAAGAACTAAATAATAACTAACATTAACTAGTTATTTACTTTCACCAGTCCTTGGTTTAGGCACTCCATCTGTATTATTTTACCTATTTGCTATAATATGTCTTTTAGAGGTGGGTATTACTTTATTATGTCCACGTCATAGATGAGGAAACTGAGGCATGAAGGGTTAAAGGAATTCCCCAAGGTCAAACAGCCAAGAAGTAGAAGACCTGTACTTCCAAATCAGACAGTCATCCCAGAGACATAGCCCTATGAACCAGTGTTTGTGAACTAGGGGTCATGGTCTCCAGATTGAGAAATGAAATGAATGTAACCAGCACTGAAACAATGAATTAGAGAAAAAAAAGAACAGGAAATCTTTCAGTGCAGAGTACATGGTAAAGAAGAAAGAATTGTTCCTTGAAAGTTTTAGTTTGGGTCTACGCACACATCTATGTAAGTGTGTACACTGAGTCACAATCAGAAATATATTTCTTTCTGTGAGGTATTGTCCAAAAAAGTTTTAAGACCAGTGCACTGAACTATATGACTGTCGTGCAGGGAGGCCTGCGGGGTCTCTGCTCCCGCTCCCCACATAAGAACGCAGGACATGGTGAGGCCATAAAGGAACACCCACGGAGCCATAGGTAGGGGAGTCATACCACTATAGTCTCACTGGCGGCATCTGCCTCTCTGCAATCCGCTCTTGCTACCTCAAACACCATCTTCTTGCTAGCTCCCATTTTTTCTGCTAGCCTAGCCACAGCAGTTATATTAGTGGCCAATGGCTCACTGGTTACAGCTGACGGCCAACTAGCCACAGCTGATGGCCATCCAATCACAGTTGATGGCCATTTACTACCTGAGCCAGCACCTGTCTATGTGAGGGTGAGAGCCTGGAAACTACTTTCTGGGGCTCTGCCCCCACAATGACTTTTTTTCTAACGGATGGATTACCCTTTACTTGCGTCATACACGTGTGATTTCCTGCCTTCCATTTCTGGTAAGTGAGGGCTGCATTAATTTACTTCAACAAACTTCCAGTTCAAATGGCAAGTTAGGGACCAGCCCATGCCTAAGCTGTGTGGCAATGTGTTTAGGGCCTGAGGCTTGGAATCAGAGCAACCTGAGTTTAAACCCCAGCTCTTGAACTTTACACTTGCATACCTTCCAGGGGTGTCCAAACTTTTTTCAACGTTTTTCACCAAGGGCCATGTGCGGTAAAATACACGAACAGCAGGGGCCACAGACTTGAGGTGAAGTACGTATTGCCTCACCTGGTTTATTTAAGTAAACTAAATATATTTTTGGAATTTGCTGCGGGCCAATAAAATATGGATTGCGGACCGCAGTTTGGACACCCCTGGCTTGGCTCCCTGGGAATCAGCTTCCCCCGGAACGAGCACCTCTCTTGCCTGGTTTCAGCCAGGAGTCAATGAGATAATGCACTTCACGTGTTTAGTAACGAGCCTGGTACTGAGGCAGTCTTCAACACTTGGCAATTCTTGCTTCTTTAACCACATTTTTTACTCTAGAACACATGTACCAGAAAGTGGTGGCTTTGAATTCTGGGGTGTCTGCCTGTGAAGCCCAAGGCAGCTCGGCCCATGGCTGGAGGACATGGGGAGAGGGAGGGGGCTCACAATGTCACAGGTGTAGTCACCTTCATGGAGTGGCCCCTCTGGTTACATGGATGCCCGTTCATAGCCAACACCATTCTTCAGGCATAAATGAAATAACTTTGACAAAAAAAAAAAAAAAAATGAAAACAAGCAGCTGTTCCTTAATAGGTTGGGAACATTCCAGAAATAACACTTCAACAATGAAGATTTTCTAAGTCTCTTCCAGCTCCCTCAGGATGAAGCCATCCCATCCTGATAAATGGAAACCATGACTTTTTCTAGATTCTAACGGGGTACCAACAGGGGAGGTTGACAAGCCTTCCACAATAAGTCTCCCTGTGGCCCTGAAAGGGACGAGCAAAGTTGCCCAGTGGGACACCCTTTCTTTGGGTGAAAGTCGGCACCTTCAGGGAAGTGGCTCATGGCTTCTGGACCTCGCCTTCTGGGTAGGCCTCATACATTAGAAGACCTCGGTCAGCCTACTTGGTAGAAGTGGCCAAACCACCAGGAACCTAGAGCATTGACATGTAGGAAGCTACAGCAACCAGCTTTAGGCAAGTGCTCCAGAGTTTACTGACATGCTTTTGTGTGCATTGCCTCATGTAACCTTAACTGAAAAATGTCCCTTGATTAAAGTGGACAGATATTCTCATGGTCAAGAAGACGAAAAGGGGGCAGGAAGCATAATGAGAGCAGGGGTATCGGTGTCCTCGTGTGGTCTTGGGGAAATTACTTACCTTTGCTGAGACTTACATGCCTTGTCTGCAAAACGCAAGTGATAGCTAAATCTATTGTGAGGATTAGACGAGGTAACAAGTATGAAACCCTTAGCTTCTAGTAGATGCTCAATAAATTGTAGCCACTTACTCCCTCTCATTTTCTCTCCCTACACTACTGGACTCCAGAATCTGTGCTCTTCCCACAATATTGCATTAAGCTTTGCTTTGCTACTTGCAAATTTTTAACATTATGCTCTTCAAAAAGATGGGCAAAAAGAAGCATTGTTGTGCTTTTCCCAGGAGGCCGCAGGGATAAGTGCAGAGAGGGGAATTGAGCTCAAAGGAAACACACATAATTAACTTGGTGATTGACCCAGGCAGCGGATGTCTCAGCCAGTGTGTGAGCTGGGACCCCAGAACTAGAGCACCACAGGGAGTTGGGCAGCGTTTGCTGGAGACCTGGGGTCTTCACCAAAGGATGACTAACCACAGAGCAGCAAACAGGAGGGTGGCAGCTGGGCCACCAGCATTCATGGTTCACGAACTGAAGTGTTTCTTCACTCGTTTTCTTTTCTTTCACCTTCTGATGAGCCTGCTAGCCCAGGAGGATACACAATAAAGTCACATCTCTCTAACATTAATAAAAAGCCCCCGCCCAATTCGTATGCAAAAAAAATAACGTGGGAGGAAATAATGGCATTTTTTTAAGCAAGCTGAAAAAAAAAATTTCAGTCTTTGCCAACAGATTAGAAAAGCAATGCTGATAGGACTATTTTATTGGCCTGTCACCTCGGAGAATTACAAAAAATGAAAAAAGGTGGGCGTAAAACCTCCCATCAAGAAAACTCTTTTCAAATATTGCACAGCTATGGTCAAAAGCATTCCAGAATTATATTTTCTTTTATGTACCCTGGTTCTTTCTTTTTATTAGAAGTAATATGTGCCAAGAAAACTATTGTTGGCCCAGGCTGCCAGCCCGTCTCTCAAGGTATTCTCGAAACCTTGCTTTCTTCTTGTCAAAGGACAAGATGTTTGCCTCCCCCACCCCCGGGGCCCTAGCAAACCTGGCCCCGAGCTCAACGGCCAGGTCATTCCAGGATGGACACAAGAGATGCGATGGAGGACAGTCAGATGATGACAGCACTTGGGTCTGCGTTCCAAGCCCAGATCAGAGCCATTTGGGAGTAGCACAATCGCATTTTTTCATTTTAGAACACACAAGGAAATGTGTTTTGTTTTTATGTAAAATTAATCAGAAACTGCCTAGGGGAGTGAGAAAGGGCTGGAGGTGTTGTTCAAGGACAGAGTCCTCCTGTGACCTCACGGCCGTTCCAGAGGACACCGTGCATCTGAAGACAAGGTTCCCTCAGAGCAGTCCAACGGCACCACGAAGCCGAGCCTTTGTGATGAGGCACCCAATTGGACTGTGAGACACATCTAAAAATAGTAAAGATCTAGCAAAGGAGAAATCACAACGTAAATTGGCTTTTGCAATCCAACTGCGATAAACAGTGGGAAGTAATGAAAATGTAATTGTGGGGCCTTGCATGAGGGGTTAAGCTTTGAACAGAAAGGATTCACATTAGCAAACACCAGTGTGATCCTTTGAGGGGGCGGGGGGGGAGTGATTTTGATTTGATTAACCTAACCCTTTCAGTCCTGTTTACAAAACGTTCTCCAAATGCTTGCAAAAGGTGTGGGGGGGAGATGAAGGAGCGATCCAGCCGAGCATTCCTCTTGTAGTTTGAAAACACGAGAGTCACAATCCCCTTAGTTGTATGGAGTCACCTACAGTTATCAGACATCCGCACTGGTTCTTAGTCACGTTGTTTCATTCTACGAATCTACACAACGGGAAGCTACCAGGGGTTTAAGTCTGTCGTCTTGGTCCACAGCTACCTTGGGCAAAGTGTTTGATGGCTCTAAACCTCAGGCTCCTCAGCTAGGAAATGGGGCTAATAACTGTGCCTGGAGCATGGGGTCCCTGTGACAACTAAATAAGGAAATATGTGTGAGATACATGGTGATGCTGCCTGGGAAAAAGAGGGCAAAAATCAAGCTAATTACTGGTTCGTGTGGCTTTCCGTGGCAGACAGGTACCACATCCTCCTTGCTGATTTCTCATTTCCCTTCGTCTCCCTTTGATAAGAATATCTCAGGAATTGATATCATCTCCCTGATGCAGTCAAAGCTGAAGACGACATGTCTGCCAGTCACAACTCAAGGCGTCACAACCCAGGGCCCCAAGAAGCCACAAAGAGGGACACTGATTTCAAATGCAGTAACCAGATATGGAGAAACTAGACTGGTCACAGGTGAAACTAGACTGCTGTCCATGCCAAACTCACCAGCACCTCAGGATGGCCCTTCCCCCACCCATCACTCACACACCTGGGTTGGCACGGCCTTTGAATTCACGAGTACTGTACAAGTTTTCAAGCCATTAGTCTTCCACTCAGACCACAAACCAGTGGATGTGTCCAAAGGGGCCCGAGACTCCACAGGTCTAAGCCAGAGGACACGTCTGTCTACCAGCACCACTTAGGGATGCTTTGGGCTGCAAATGACAGAGAGGCTATGGACTGTGGACTATACCATGGGAAGGGGCATGCTTTTCTCACATAATATGAAATGGCGGTAGGAGTGATGGGTATTGACTCAGTCACCCACAGGCGCCGTGCAAAGACTGAGGCTCTTCCTTCCATCTCTGCCAGTCTTAGCAAGTAAGCCTTTCATCCTCAAGCTTGTCCTCTCTGGGGGTGTCTTAACCTGCTCTGGCTGCCGTAACACACTCCTGGAGACTGGGTGGCTTAAAGAAGAGAGATTTGTCTTCTCACATTCCTGGAAGCTGGGAGTCTAAGATCAGGGTGCCAGCCGGGTAAGGTTCTGGAAAGGGCTCTCTTCCTAGCTTGCAGACAGCCACCTTCTCACTATGTGTTGACATGGCCTTTCCTCAGTGAGTATTCATGGAGAGAGAGAGATGTCTCTTTCTTCCTCTTCTTATAAGACCACTAATTCTATCAGATTAGGGACCTACCCTTGTAACTCATGTAACCTTAATTACCTCCTAAAAGCCCTATCTCCAAATATGGTCACATTTTAGGGTTAGAATTTTAACATATGAATCATGAGGGACAATTCAGTCTATTGTAGGGATTGAAAGTGGCTGTCATAATCCAAGCATTGCATTCCTAGTAGGAAGTAGGAAAAAAGAAGTGTAGAAAATATGTATCCATTTTTCAAGAAAGAGCTCCTTGACTGAGTTTGACTCATGTCCCATGGCTGTTCCTAGCTACAAGGAAGACGTGGGAGTGAGAGAAGAGGCTGGGATTGGCCGTGTGTGCGGTATGCCAAGGTGAATGCAACTGTTTACCACAATTTTCTTGGGAGTAGTGAAATGATAAAACTTCCAGAAGAAGCTTCAATCTTTTTGATGATGAGTCTATCATGACGGCCATTTTTTTTTTCGTTAGGGGGTTCTTGAGAGATTAACTTTTGCTGCATAATAAACCACCCAAGATAGTAGTTTGGTGGGTTGGTAATTTGACTTGTGCTCCTCCAAATGGTTCTCTGAGTCTTGGTGGGGCTCACACATGCACCTAGGTCAGCTCTCAAGCCGGTGGAAGCTGCCTGAGATGGCTTGTCTCTGCTCTACGCGGTCTGTCCTCCTCGGGCAGGCTAGCCTAGCCTAACTCACCTGGGCAGGTTTCTAGAGAGGGAGAGAACTGGAACACCTTGTCTTCTGTCACATTCTGTTAGCCAAAGCAGAGTTGTATTGGACAAAGCTGCAAAGTCACAAAGATCATGACTGTGGAGGGCGGAGGGAGGATGGTGGCCATTTTTACCATCTGCAGCTACAGCGGTCACACTGCAGGAACTATGCTGAACAAATGTGGAGGTAGGAATAAGAAGGATGCTCCAAATCTGTATTTTATTGAGTTGTGTTAATAACCATTCCCAAAGCAAATTAGAGTGAGCATTCTATACTATATCAAAAAGATCAAAAACATTCTATATTCCATCATGAGCCACTGGAATCGGGCCCCAACGCTGTTAAATCTTCATATATTCACCTTTCATCAAAGCAAAAGCGACAAGCTCTTTGATGAATATTATTTGTCTGGAATCCATGCAGGACTCCAGAGGAAACCTGGAAATCCACCAGCGGCTTCATTAAGCGATCAATAAGTACTGGATGGCATTAAAAGTGCATGAGTGAGTGCCTTGAGCAATAACAGATCTTTCTTCTCATCGTCTCAAGTCTGCACACGACTGAGAAATGCGAAATCCAGGCCATAATCACATTAGCTTTCTGTCCCTGACCTGCAAGGAAAGGTCTCTCCACATGGGATGGTAATGACACGAGCACGAGGGTAGAAGTGATCCGACCTGTGATTCTCAATTCAAGTCACTGCTGATGGACTCATGACCTTACGGAAAACATTTCTGACCTTTCCATGACTAGGCTCAAACTTGTAGCTTTAATTAATATTCCTCACAGCTCTTCTGCCAGTTGTTTTCTTTTTAACTCCGTTTCGGAGAGTCCTATGCTGATTTGTTTTGTAGGCCAATTCCTTTATGCTTTCAAAAATAATCAGTATCAGATTCCCTGGGCATCAGGCACCACCTTTCCTGTCTTATTCCCAGCATAACTGTATCCATTAAAATTCACTGCGAGTTCCCAAAGAAAGATGTCCATGTATTTGGGGATTCCAAGGCGGACCAGCTGACCCAGGCCCCGGCGAAATTCCCTGGGTGTGGTCAGAATGGAGAAGGCTGTCAGACACCATCTCCTGCTTTCAAAAGACAGTGAAGTTTCTTGACATTCTTCACTACTCACCTTTCTACGCTCTAGTATAACCACTCAACCATGCTAGGTATTGTTCTTACTTGTTAATAGTGCATCCCTGACTAAGGTACACATTCTCCTGCGTTAGCAACATACAAACAAAACGCACCCATGGCAAAACACGAATGCACTGAGATAATGCAAAGTCAGTGCACTGTCATTCCCGGATGTTAAGACATGGACGTCTGTTAATTATGGGAGGACAACAGAGCCTTTTTGGAAACTGCCATGTGGTTTATGAACAGGGTCGGTTCTCCATGGCTTGCACAGTGCTGGTCTAAAATCTCCTTTTAAGTGAGTTTTGAGCATTTCTTTAATGGTCAGAATTCACTTGTGACCTAACTTTTCCTGGTCCTCCTCACTCTCGGTTGCATGTAGAGTCCTGCCAACAATGCTCACCTCAATTCACTGGTCCTCCCCACGCAGGGTCTCAGCCTCCTTCAGGGCCCATCAGGCTCTCACGAAGACAATCAATAATCCCTGGGTGGGGCACTGGGTCTAAGGAGGTGCCGCCTCTGCTCCTCTAGTTTTACTAGAACACCTGCTCTAAGACGTGTATATGCACCTGTGGGCTCTTTGGAGATATGGCCGTGGGATCACATATCCCCTTGACGGCTGGGGCTTAGGAGAGCTAAGTAACATATAGTGAGTTTCTGGAGGAAGATATTAAAGTTGCCTAGAAGAACCATTTTATAAGAATCCTGAGAGCATTTCTAAGACACAAGTCATAACAAGCAGATGGAGAAACTGGGGTGCTGGTTGGGAATTTTAACATCCAGTGCTGCCAGCAATTCAAATATCCCCAGAGACTGGCAGGCACACACTCTGTGTGTGAAACACAGACCCAGCCCTAGACCTCCGAGCAGCAAAACAAGTGACAGAGAGCAGCCTGGGGGTATCCACTGTGACTCAGCACCGTGTAATAGTTTGCAAGCTCACTGGGTGTCAAGATGCTGGGGAGGCCCCATGCTAACTAGGATAAAGCACCTGTCCTGAAGAGCAGGTGTGAAATCAAATATCTGTACCATGCGGGGTATTGTGTCCCAGGGCTGCCACAACAAATTGTAAAAACTTGGTGGCTAAAAACAACAGAAGTTCATTCTCTCACAGTTCTAGAAGCCAGAACTCTAAAATCAAGTCATCCACAGGGTCTCACTCCCTCCAGAGTCTCTAGGGCAGGATGCTTCCTGCCTCTTTCACTCTTTGGTGGCTCCTGGCGTTCCTTGGCTTGTGGCCTCGTCACTCCAATCTCTGCCTCTGTCTTTCTTCACGTGGCTGCTTCCTTCTGTCTCTATGTTCCTTCCTCTTCTTATAAGGACAATTTAGGAACCACCATAAATCCAGGATGATCTCCTCTCCAGGTCCTTAACTTGATTACATCTGCAAAGACCCTATACCAGGAGGTCACATGCTGAAGTACTGGGTAGACATGGATTTGGGGACACCATTCATTCCCCGACACGTGGCCATGATGAAGCCCAAACTTCCAGTAGCACCAGAGGCAGAGGGCTGGGTCTGGCTGAGGGCAGGAAGGTCTGTGGACAACACAGTCTTCCAGTAGGTCTGTACAGGGGGGACGGGATTTTAACTTACGGAGCTGGGAGCAGTGGCTCTGGGGTGGAAGACCACTGCCAGTCAGCAAGAGGAGTGCAGGCCTGGCCACAGTATAGACACATCAGTGCCCATTTTAGTAGTGGTGAAAAGTTTATATGTGGAAATAGAATTGTGAGTGGGAGGGTGAGCGAAAGCTAGAAAGAAAGGGGGTCACACTGAGGGTCTTAAATGCCAGGCTGATGGGGACTCCTAGGAGACAGCTGTATCAGTCTGCTGCTGCTGCTGTAACAAAAATCCCGTACAGGCGACTTCAACAACACACATTTACTTCTCACAGTTCTAGAGGCTAGAAATCCAAGATCAAGGTGCAGGCTGATTCCATTTCTGGTGAGACCTCTCTTCCTGGTTTGCAGATGGCTGCCTTTTCACGTGTCCTCACCTGGCCTTTCTTTGTGCATGCAAGTGAGGAGACAGAGACAGAGACAGCGACAGAGAGAGCTGTCTGGTCTCTTCTTTTATCAGGATACTATCCTGTAGGATCAGGGTCCCACCCTTCTGACCTCTTTTAACCTTCCTTCTTTTCTCAGCTTCTCCTTCTCCAAATACAGCCACCTGCGGATTAGGACTTCAGCATACAGAGTTGGGGGAACATAAACCATTCAGTCCCTAACAATAGCAAAGATTGTTGATACCTTCAGTCGAGAGACTACAGAACTCCACTGTCCCGGTGTCAGGCCTGGCAGGTTACACAGGCGTTTGGATGATAACCTCCTTCCAGAGAGTCTTGAGTTGAAAGGCTGGATTTGAATTCTGTTCTGCTTCTTACAACCTGGGTGATCTTATCCCAGCCACTGAATCTTTCTTGTATCAGTTTTCTCATCCATAAAATGGGATGAAGGTAGACCCTACCTCTATTGCTGTTAGTTAAATAAGTTTATATTTATGAAGTGTTTCAACCAGTGCCTGGCTCGTGAGAAACACCGGCGAATGTCACTGTCACCATGTCCCTCTTCGTCATTTTCACTAGTGCACTGCGGGCCCCTCTGTAAGTGTGAGTTATGCCTTTTTCATTAGCAGTAGATTCCAGCTCTGACTATGGCAGGGAAAGTGACCGCGCAGTGCTGCCGTGTCAAGGATGTAAACGCTTCTTTCTAAATCTAACATCCTGAGACTCTGAGAACACCTCCCGTCTGCCTCCTCACCCCGCCTCTGCCAAGGTTTGGATTATACTCGTGCACAAAAATATTTGTCACACAATCGAGGCAGCTCAGATACTCTGCAATCGAGAGAGATCAAACCTGACATCCCCAGGGGGACACTTGCCAATCAGGAAGCGTCCGTCACGACCCACAGTATCAAAAACTCTATTTGACTAAGTGCGGGATGGGTGGCGGGTTGGAAAGGGGGCTGTTCAGAGCCTGGTTGACGGGAGCAGGCGTGCGCTGTGTGGCAGACTCCACACGTGCAGGAGCGGTGCCTCACCCCTTACCCACGTAACTTCCCTCCCTACATGATGTTTAGAACTAACGCCCTCTGCGCGAAAATGAGACAAACGGGCTTCTTTCTTTCCTTCTTCCTTTCTCTCTTTCTTTCTTTTTAATTGACTTTATTTTTTAGAGTAGTTTTAGATTTACAGAAAATTGAGCGTAAAGTATGGATGTCCCCTTATGCTCCATCCCAGTTTTCCTGTTACTGCATTATTGCAGTATGTCTGTTACAATTGTAACAATATTGATAGGTTGTTATCACCTGAAGTCCACACACAGTTGACCTGAGGGTTCACTCGTGCTGTTGTTCACTCTGTGGGTTTGGACAAATGTCTCATGACATGTATCCACCATTGCAGTAGCACACAGAGTATTTTCACTGCCTTAAACATCCTCTGTGCTCCGCCTACTCATCTCTGCCTCCCCCCAACCCCTGGCAACCACTGATCGTTTTACTGTCTCCACAGTTTTGCCTTTTCCAGGAGGTCATAGAGTTGGAATCAGACAGATTGGCTTCTTTCACTGAGTAACAAGTGATTGAGTTTCCCCCAAGTCTTTTCCAGGCTTGAGAGCTTATTTCTTTTTAGTGCTGAATGATATTATATTACATTCTTTCTTCATCTTATTCTGTCAAGGTAGTAATTCTGATCGGTACTCTGTCTCCAAACAGGCTGAATGACCCCAGACCAACAGAGGACTTACGGGCAGTCAGAGACACCCCCCATCCCTCCCTAATCCAGCCCCCTACACACACACACACACACACACACACACACACACACACACACATACCCCTGTGCATGAGAGGACACCAGAGTCTCCACAACCCAGCAGGATAAGAACCCAGCTGTGAGCCAACCTGAATCACACCAAGTCCCACAGAACCACATTCCAAGGCATACACTCTTACATTTTTATCTGAAGAGTAGAAGATTGTAAGGATATACACTGTCATTTGTCACTCCAAAATGTTCATCTCGGTGCCACATGACTGTGCAGGCAAACCTTCGAAGGTTTTAGTCATCCCAGAATCAATAGCTTAGGTTCTTTTGTAGAAACATTACCCTCTTCTGAAGGAGCGCGTTCCTGTTCCAGAAGCTCCTGGGGCCCAACCAATCTTTGAACTTCCTCACGTCCCCTGAGCAGGTTTTTTCAGTCAAGTTCCTCTCTCCCAGGCAGCCTCCATGACTTGCCCATCAAATGAACGCTAACCTTCTAATGCGAAGAAAATTCACTCCCTAGTGTGGTCTACAGGCTAACAGGGCGGGGCAATGACTGGGCTTTGTACAAGTTCATGGTCCCGCATGACTATATAACCAGCTTCTCCCAATCGCATTGCTGCACCTTGAAGTAAATTCATCAACAGACACCTCAACGTGGTGCCCTGGGAAGGCTCGAAGAGTGTCAAGTACAGACAGAGCTGCCCTCACAAAGCTTAGAATCAAGTGGGAGAGGAGTTCCATTGTGTGAAATGGGCCTGTGATACCCCATGCACCCCTCAGCCCTTTAAAGGACTGAATGAGGAGGGCTTGGGGTTGGGGCGAGGCACTGGCCTTGGGTACAAAATTTAAGAGGCCACCAAACACTCGAGAATCAGGAAAAATACTATTTTAATGCAAAGGATTTAAAAATTAAAATGAATGCAAAAAAATTACGATGAACAAAATATCAACATTTTAAACAAAGGCAAGCTCAAACCCCGCACTTGCACACCCCCAAGAGTGAGGGCCTCACTCTCCTCACCCTAATCCTCTCCCTAAGATGAAGTAATAGGTGCGGAGAAACTCTGCAAACAGCCAAGAGCTGTTCAAATGCAAGGCACTCTCACTGTGAGTATAGCCTCATTGCAGATAATAAGGGCAGTGACGATTCCGAGAAGAGACGGCTGTGTCTGGATGGACCCAGCTGATTCAAGAAAGTGTCAGGTATCAGAGAGGAGCTTTGACAGACAGATCAGGATTAAAGGGTCAAACGGGACATGGAGGATGCTCCAGGTGAGGGAGCCAGGGATAGGCAAGGGCAGAGCAAGGGGCACACTCATGCTGGGGGGAGGGAATACCAGAGATGGGGAGATATTGTCTTGATTCAAACAGAAGACGGATACGGAAGCATAAAAAGAACTATGGTGAGACGGGGCCAGAGTCTGGGGCCTGAAAGCTTCACCAAAGAGTTTGGGATGGATGTGACAGCCAGAGTGGTTTCTCGAGCAGAGGTCTCTAACATCAGTTCAAGAGCAAGAACTAATGAACAGAAGCAAAGCTGTTGCTGCCTTTTTATAGAGAGACTTATTTTTCCATTATAAAAAATAATACAAGCTTATTATATAAAATTGGGAAAATACAAAAGAGAAACACCTCCAGAATTGTGATCCATTCTCTTACTACGTTCTCTAGGAAAAGGTAGTTATGTCAGGAGGGCTTGGGCAACAATCTCAGAAGAAGAGGAGACTCAAAAGTCAGGTGTGTGGAAACAGGTGTGTGCTTTGAGAAAGCAAAGCAGCCATGGGGGGGTGTGGGAGAATAGGCCCTTCCTTTGGGAATTCTCACTCAGGCAAGCACTGGCTGAGGACAAAATCATACTCCATCCAGCATCAGTAGATGCCCCCTAGAAAGCTCCTGCCCAGAAGAAACCACCGCTGTAGATCAAATATGCTGCTTTTGCTAGCATGGAACACGCAGAATGGCTTTAATGCCCCGGGCCATGTTTTCCCTTCTTTTCAAACATCTGCTGCCAGCTTGATGGTGAAGAGCGTCAGGAACGTGCTCCTGTTCTGAGACAGGCATGGCTCCTGAGTGTCTGACCTGCAGAGACTGAGAATGCCCTGAGCTCCTGAAACAATGGACCACAGGAGAGCTGGGCTCAGGTCAAGCATGGCATCCTGGTGCCCACCCGTTGGAATCCATTGCCTCCTTTCTTCTGGAAAGGTTAGATTCCTTTCCAAGCACCCATGAAGCATCTCTTCTATCAGCGGGTACCCAGAACTCTGGTGGAAGAGCCAGACTGAGAAGTCTGCACTAGATGCTGTATTTCCTTGGAGCAAATGGGCAAGATTTGTGTTGTGTGATTCCCAAAAGTAACATCAGATATGGGGCCGTTAACATCACTTCATACTAATCTTTAAAAATGCAATTCAACTTATAGAAAGAGATGCCTATTCTTCACCTTTAAGTAAGCATAATACTCAGGACTTCGTTTTTAATGAAAAGTGCTAAGCACACGCTGAGCTGTATTCTAAGGTCTGGGGTGCACAGCACAGACCATGTCTGTGAGAAGAGAAAATGCAAGTAGCAAATATAACAACCCGAGGATAACGTAGTACAGCCAGATACAGTCCTAAGGGTCACCATGCAAGTGCCAGCTCACTGCTGAGTAAGGTCCGTCAGCCAGAACTTGAGGATGGTGAAGCTGTGCATTGGGAAAAGGACCGCAGAGGTGGAGCTGAGCAGACGGGGAAGGGGAAGAGAGCAATAACCTTCATTTGCTCACAGAAGAAGAGCACAACCCTGGTAGATGTGCATTGCTATTATCTCCTAAAATCTCACCACAAATAATTATTTAGCATCTTAACCTGTCTTATAAAGTAAATGCTATATTGTCATTTTATAGGTGAGGAAAATGAGGCCCAGAGGATTGAGAAACTTGCCTGAGGTCACACAGTTACCAGGGGCACAGCTGGGTTTCAAACCCACCATGTGACACTAGAATCCTTGCTCTTAACTGCTATGCTGTACATAGTGACAAGACCTGGATAATCCAGGTATTCAACGTTCTGCCACAAAGATAAGATTTGGTTTGATAAACAGGGAAGGATGTGGAGAAAAGGAGGTGTTTAGGAAAATCATAGCACCAGGATGACTCGGAGGGAGCCAGAGGGTACAGAAAAGTAGGGGTCCCATGCATGGAATAAAGAGAGTGCGGCCAAGAGGGCAGGAGGCATGCCTAGGGGGCACGCTTCTAACTGCAACCACAGGACGGATCCTCGGAAATCCAAGACCAGGTTGGGGAACTTGGGAGGGAGGGAGCAGCAGGGGCCCAGGCAATGAGGAAACAACAGCCCGCGCTGTTAGCCCTGATGCAGGTGTGGGTGCCCACTTGTGGGGAGGGAGGCTGGAGAGAACCAGAGACGATGAGTGCACAGTGCAACGTTAAATTCCAGTGTCCGGGTTAAGAAAGCAATTTCAAAGCAAAGTCAGCAATCCGTCTTCCCCTTCCAAAGAACCCATATCCATTGTACATACAAAAACCACATCTTTCCCCATTCAGCTACTGTAGAAATCCTGCAGTGAACATAGGGGTTACTCATAAAAGAGATGAACCATTGTCATTTGGATGGACCTTGAGGGTATCATGCTAAGTGGAATAAGTCAGACAGAAAAGGACAAAAACTGTATGATTTCACTCGTGTGTGAAAAACAAAAAAAGAAACAAGCGAGCAAATAAAACAAAACAAAAACAAACTTACAGATACAGACAACAGATTGGTGGTTACCAGAGGAGAAGAGGGGAGGAGGGACTTTTGGTGATATTGAACTATAAAGTTGCACACCTGAAACTTATGTAATGTTATTAACCAGTGTTACCTCAATTTAAAAAATAATAACCTTCTCGTGGATGCACCATCATGTGTCATCTGGGGAGGGAGGGAGAGGAAGGGTGAAGGGGCTGAGATGAAGAACAGCCTTAGTGATTTCACACCCTCCCTCGACTCCCTACTCACAGGAAGGAGAAAATGTACTTACATTTTCCTTACTAGGAACTATCCTGTACTGGGGACATCAAGACACACAGGACATGGCGCCTGCCCTTGGACATGGGGATAAGCAGGTAGAGTGACTTGCCCAGGAGGGAACCCAGCATGCTACAGAAATGTTCAAAGAGCCGGGGCTGAGCCCTGAAGCCTCTGACCCACCTGCCACCTACCATCCCCCGAAAGGCAACCGTCCCAAGCAACACAACAGACAGGGCTAATCATCCACAAGTAGTTACTTAGTGCCTGCTGTATACAGGCCCCTGCGTAACTTCACCCCAGGGACACAGAAGCCCAAAGGCCCTGAGACTGCCCTAGAGCGACTAAGTAGCTTGGTAGATGGGCACAGAAAAAGATAAGTTTTTCTCACTATTTATGATTTTGCTAGTGTATTATGGATGAAAAAGATCTTTCAAATGAACTCATCATTTTTCCTGAGAAAATGCAATCATTTCATAGTATCCTTGTTGAATTACATTGTGGTATAGCATATATACAGCATACGTATATATAAAACATTAAGAAATGCTGTAGCATATATGCAACATATATATATATAAAACATTAAGAAACGGTGGCAGATATCTTTACACTACTGGAATATGTAAATTATATATATATTGTTTTAAAACTACTTCATCAGATTTAGTAAAGAATAAAAATTTTTAGAATGTAAAGCACAAGATATGAAATGTATTAAAAATATAGAAAAGTAAAGATGATAAGAAAGCCAAATAAAATCCCCAAAATTTTTGGCTGGAAGATACTAAAGAGCAAGAGAAACATATGCTATACAGATAAAAATGGGAAAATACTAAGGTGGCAGCGTAATCATCAGTCTACCCAATCTCTTGAGCTTTATAATTTAGTCTTTTAAAATGAAACTCATTTAGAATATTTCATTTTGAAGCGTTGCTTGTTTCTTTTTTTCACTGTTGGAAAGATCATAAAGTAGAATTTAAGGGTATGATGATTCTAAAATAGGTATTAAGTGCCTGAATTGAAACAACAGATAATTTCCATCTTCTGTAACCTGTAAATTTTTTGAATTTCTACTGTAAAATGTGTTATGCAAGTGTGCACGTGTGTGTGTGTGTGTGTGTGTGTGTGTGTGTGTCTGTTTCTATCAAGGAATCCTAAATGTACATAGTAGAGATTTCCTCTTCACCAACTGGGTATAAACATAATAATATGTGCAACTAATAATAAATTCTCAGCATGCTCTGTTTCCACTGGGTGTCCTTTAGAGAGTGGGATATGAAAAATCTTTTTTCAAATATGGTTTTGGAGCACTCTTTAGTTTTTGATTCTTTGTTTTTATTATGCTATGTCTTTACATGTAGGATCATGGTCTAATTATAATTTACCACAGGTGAAATAAAAGGCAAACTAATGAGATAAGATACTTCCCATTTAGAATTTTATTTACGGACCATCGATGTGTGGATAAGTGTTTCCTAAAATATCTCTTATGCTATTCTAGTGTTGCAATACCCACAGCATGGGGTGAGGGGTGGGGGAGGGGAAAATTGTTCCATATTCAAATAAAATTAGGAGACATCTCATATTACGTTCATTTTTGGATTGCTAGTGCCCCGTAGCATTATATAGGCTACAAGAACTCCTAAAATAGACAAATCACTTTAATATCATTTCTCAAATGTATTTGGCCAGAGAACACCCTGCTTCTTTTCCCTTTGGGAAGTTCAAAGTGATGTACACAGAGCTACATCTACCTCAACCAAAAAACTTAATTACAATCCAGGTGGTCACTAAAACATTTACTATAATTCAAAATTAACCACCTAGAAAGTCTTCTGGTGCCTTGAGCCCCACTTGTGAGGGTAATGAGAAGATTTCCAAGGCACACCCACTAGAAGGTTAGATCAAGTGTATCAGTCAGGGTTTGCCAGAGAAGCAGAGCCAGTACAAGGCGTGTATTAAGATGTTTACTGCAAGGAACTGGTTAACATCATTGTGGAGGCATTTGAGGAACAGCAAGCTCAAACCCTCAGGCACAAGATGAAGCTTCAGTCCACAGGCAGAATTTCTTCTTTGAGGGGAGTTTCAGCCTTGCTTCCAAGAACCTAAACTGATTGAATCTGGCCCATCCAGATTATCTAAGATAATCTTTATTTAAAGTCTACTGCTTATAAAATTTAATTACATCTACAAAATACCTTCACAGCAACTTCGAGATCAGTGTTTGAGTAAAATACCTGGGGACGGTAACCATGTTGACAGATGTAAAAGGCCACCGTCTTTCCCTAGTGGGATGACCCAAATCTTAATTCTGGAAGAGTCAGAACCATTATCCGTCCTGCAAGGATTGTGTTCTGTGATTTCCCGTTGACTTTCATCACAGGCCATGGTAGTACTTTGAGATGCTTTAAAAGATCGCCGGTATGGCTGACATATTCTTCATTGCCTGTCCTGTGCGGTGGCAGTCCAGTTCCCCTTGGCCTCCAGGATCTATCACCCCAGTCCATATATTAACCCCCTTCTTTTCCTGTTGGTTCAGAGGCATGAGATGCCCAAAGTGGCCAATGACAGTCACAACTTTCAGTCCAATGGGACTGTTGTGCCTCCCGGTGAAAGCATGGCTTCCTTTGGGAGTAAGACCCCTAGACCAGCAGAGCCTCAAGATTGAGAGGATGGGAAGCAAAAACGTTGCTAGTGGTTAACTGGGGGCAATGGTGAGTGGATCTGTGAATCCTGGCTATGGGAGAAACAACACCATGTATTGCTCACTGATTGAGAGCATATACTGCCTCCCAGAGGACATTGTCCAAGCCCTGCAGGGTATTTCCACTTAGCTATGGCTGTAACTGAGTCTTGAAAAGGCCGTTCTGCCATCTTATTATGCCAGCATCTTCAGGATGATGGGGAAAATGGTAAAACTAGTGAATTCCTTGAATATGGGCCCATTGCCACACTTTCTTTAATCTAAAGTAAACCCCTAGACGTAAGCAATGCTGTGTAGAATGTCTTGACAGTGGTGAGCCATTCTCTAAATCCACGGGTCGTATTTGTGTCAGAAGCACTGCACTCAGGAAAGACAAATCCAGGCTAAGTATCTACTTACGTAAAAATAAAGCACTGCCCCTTCCATGGGGAAGTGGTCAGTGTAAGCCATCTGCCACCAGGGTTGGGCTGCCCGCCCCATAGGATGGTGCCGTGCTGGGAAGTCCACATTGTCCAATCTGCCTTTATAGCTTGGACGTTCAGCAGTGTCTGTAGGCGGGTTAGTCTTGCTGAGTGGTAGGCTGTGCATCACCTCCATCCCTGCCACCATGGCCACTTCGTTCACGAGCCCATTGGGTGATGACAGGGGTGGCTGGGGAGAGAAGCTGACTGGCAAACACTGAACAGATCACCCCACTCACTTGGTTTTTAAAATCCTCCTCTGCTGAGGTCACCCTTTGCTGAGTAGTTACGGGGGCCACAGTATCATTACATTCTTTGCACATTCAGAGGGCTCTGTCCATATACTTGTATCCAGACCTCCTTGTCACCAATTTTCTAATCACATTCCTTCTGAGTCCCTGTCTATCCAGCCACACTATTGAGCACAGACGATGACTCTGTATAGCTTCATGCTTCTGGCCATTTCTCCTTCCAGACAAAATGAACAAGTAAGTGTCCTGACTGAAGTTTATACCACTGCAGTGATGTTTTGGGTCTCCTGGAGTCAGGGTCAGGTAAGACCCAGAATTCAGTAAAGTCTAACATGACTGATTATTTCCTTTCCCCACTGCATAATAACCCCTGGTAATGACAATATGTGCCCCTGAAGAAGGCTGGGAGAAAGACTAACAGTACAAAGTTTTCATAATGTGCGGGAATCCGTCCCCGAGAAGACCGAGCCTCCCCTTCATTGGACCAGGTGTATTACCTGGCCCAAATCTGGGGATTGCTTGAAGGGCCCTGACTTTGTTTCAATGAGTCAAGTCAGGCTTTTGTTTACTAGACCTAGAGCTCTTCCACTTATACATACAGATCAAGTAAGAATTTAGTAGACTGTTCGTCTGCTTCTTTTCTAGAGAACTGTGATCCACCAGCCAAAGCCATAGGTCTCTGTGAGTCAGACTATAATGACTACTGCTTTGACACCGCTGTCCATCACATGACCATGACCACCTTGTATGGTGCAGTTAAGTGCAAACACATGACCCCTGCAACCCTGGGATCCAACTAGCCTCATTGCACTTGGGGATTTCAGTTCAATGGTAGAAGTTACCATTGTCATTTTTGCCCTACAGAGAAGAGCGAGCACAGAATTCTTCAAGGATGTGGTTTCCCACAGCAATTTATCTCTCATGCTCATGGTGAAAGCCGTGTCCTGTGGACCCTCCCTGAATGAGGCGGCAAGCCTTATATGACAGTCCCTCTTGAACATTCCAGTGTACCCTTCACCATGGGTTACCTTCCTCTAGAGTATAACTGTGGCACTTCTGACATTTCAACTACATTTAGCGTAGGTCACTTTTGAGTCCATGCTTTAGCCAAACACATAAACAAACTCGTAGAGCCCTTTCCAACCCTCCAGATAAAATCCTGAATCATAGGTCTGTATCAATGACAGGGTGAACCTTGAAGAGAATCGGCCCTGCCTTGCAAGTCAGTGACGTGAGGGGCAGCCATCACAGCTCCCTCAGGCATAGCAAGGTGAACAGGGGTAGAAAGTTGCTTCTCTTGGCAAAGAAGCCTGGGCAGAATTGAGGAATTTGATACCCCGTTTTCATAAGAATCTGCTCACATGTCCCCATTCCAATTTTCAGGGTCCAGCTCCTTGCCAGTCAGTTCCCTAACTTTCAGCAATTTTCACTGTTCTCTGAAGCTCTGAAATCGCTCAGGGGGAAAGGAGATGTAAATGAGCAGGTTCTGGATCCCAGCTGCTGTCTCATCCAGAGATGCTTGGCTTTTATCTATTACAAACACAGAGTTTCTATGTAAAATTGTATTTGAAAGAAAAAAATGTGCTGCTACTTTAAAAAAAAATTGTAAACAGGACTGAATTAGCTTTTACGTCTTTCTCAACCAAAAATGTCTGCAGTTGTATGAAACTGAAAACAAGGCAGTATCCCTGGGGGAGGTGTACGTTGATGGTCAGAGGCTGGCACAGACACGTTAGCATCTTTGCCTGTGACCGTACATTTTCAGGAGGAGCAGGGTTCAGTTTGCATCTGTAACCTTGCAAGAGCTCTTAGGGGAATTGGCTTCCCCATGCAGGGCTGTCCAAACCGACACAGTCTTATAGCGCCTTCTACCTCAAAGCGCCCTGTGCCCTTTAGGACATCACCCCTCTGTAAGCCAGCTTGTCAGCTTTGGTCTGAGCTCGGGACAACTGAACCGTGTGCACTATGTCTGGGCCTGATGACCCCACATTCCCACAGAGGAGGTAGCTAAGGAAACCAGAGTCTAGAGATGAAGAGCTGGATAATGTCTTTAGCCAACATGCAGTTCAATCCGTTACCATCTATGCAACATGCACACTCCCTTCCTAGGAGGGAGTTCCTCGGGCTGATTCGTCATGGCTGACATTCTCCCCTAAACACTACAT